>NC_060124.1:76640064-81640064 GCF_021461395.2 Schistocerca americana | reverse complement strand
AGAGAAGAAAGGGATATTTGGAAATGACCATGAAATGCAGAGCAAGAGTCAACTGAGAGATGTGGAGAGACAAGCACCAAATTTTAAATCCTAAGGAAAATGGGACACATACCAGCAGACACATAGGTAGCCTACAAAAATAAAGTGATGGGTAATGAAAGTAGGAAATGAGACAAGGTTATGTTAAGAAGGAAGGATGGTGTGGAGGCAGATTATGACCACTATTTTTTGATTTATGGAGAAGCAAAGAAAGAAGTGAAACAGGAATAGTCCTCCAAAATGAAGAGATACAAACGTAAGATTGGTAGGTGTCACACGCGTCCTAGCAAAATGTAAGGAAAATTTAGAAAAATTATGGTATGTAATGGTAACTTGGCACAAAAACTGGTTTAAAAACAAAGAAAACAAATATGAAAGTGACACAAAGGAAAGTATCACAGTCACACAATACAACTGAATCAAGAAAGAAAGCAGAAGCAGATCAACACAATATAAGAAGAATTTTCTCAACAAAAAGTGCTACTAATGTCATGTAATGTCACAGAAGTGTCAAGGCAGTTTTTCAATTAATGCGTATAGAAGTGAAATATTATCTACAGAGGAGACAGAGGCCAAAAACTGGAAATCAGTAATTACAAAGGAAATTTGTAAGTCTAGTGAGCATGTAATGTATTATCTGACATGAATAGGCACTATTCAGAACAGATGAGGAAAGAAATTTATGGAAAATGCTTAGCAGAAGAATGGGGAGATTACAGGGATGTGCATCTGATTTCTTGGAATTAATAACTGGGCATCAGAAGAGATAATATGGGGTAGTGGGCAAAGGGTAGAGACAGATACATGTATCAAGAGCATCGTACCTCATGGGTATGCAGTAACAAGAGATGAGGAAAAAGTAAAATGACATGGAAACAGTAGTGAAACAGTTGAAGGTCTGCTTCATGTGCACAGTTGAGTTGATTCCATTTTTAAAACAAAACTTGGATGACCAACACTGTCATCATCTTCAGGTGCTGCAAGCTTTGTCGGGACTCTGGGCAGCTATTAAGCACAGCTACATAGCTTACAGCAACTAAAAAAGAGACTGGGTCAATCATGGAAATATTGTTCATAAAAATGGAATTGTTGACTTGGGCGAACACCGGAAGTACACAGTTGATCAATCACACTAAGAATACCTAGAGATAGCATCAAAACATTTGAAAGAGCAGTAATTAATAAGAAAGGTAAAAAAGGCAATATATCAAATTGTTCTAAATTAAACAGAAAATAGTATACATGATTTTGGAACTTGAGGGACGTGGCAACAAATCAAAAAGGCATAATAGAAAAAGAAATAGGAACAAAGAAAACAAAAATCTTTAACAAATGTGACAGAGGACATAAAAATGTAATGAGGCCACAAACCAGTTTTGCAAAGGAGTAAAGAAGAAGAAAGAGTATTATAGAAAACAAAATAATTAAGTTAGACAAATAAAACAGAAAAATCACAATGTTCCAGTCACAAAGAAAAATACAAAAAACAAAAACAGAAATTATAGATTTATCAATCTGTGGGCTTTTGATAGCATTGTCATTGAATTTAAAATTTTGTACATAGTCAGATTGTGTCATACATTTATCTCTCTCTCTCTCTCTCTCTCTCTCTCTCTCTCTCTCTCTCTCTCTCTCTCTCACACACACACACACACACACACACACACACACAAATTATATTACACATGGGTATGCACAGTATTCAACATATGTAGCTTAACCTCCATAATCGTATTGTAGCAGATGAAAGCATATTCATTTGTACGAACGATGTAGGAAGCAATTGCTGTGTCAGAAGTAATGGAATAAACACTTAGTAGCTAGTGCTTTGAGCCATTTTCAGTTCTATTCAAGCTCTTTAGCCAAATGTTGTCTTGGACCAACATGCTCTCGGTTTACAGACTGGATTCTCCTCTGTAATGTAAGCAATATAAATATTTGTTGGGAAGTTGTCTTGTTTTTAAACATTTGTTTGGTGGCACACAATACAAAACTGTGTGATGACAAAGTATTAATAAAAATCTCATGTCTAATTGCTTCACAATGCTTCTCTTTTTAATCGACCTATGATTCCTCATAATTTGAGTGTTAGGTACTACAAATCATCCCTTAATGTGATCTACACATCTGAAAGAAGGTGAGGGTGTTACAACTACCCTGTCTCACTTTAAGTAATATTTAACAAAAAGGTAAATAAATTTCAAGATGATTTAAGATAGTTTTGCCATTACTCAGTTACTGCAAACATGAGTCAAGAAGCAGTGATAGTCCTAGCTAGCCAACAGTGGATCAACAACCAGCTTTCAACAAGGGAACTAGCCTCAGAAAGGATGAATATAAAAGACAATAACCCAGCAAGGAAAACAGACTCTGAATTGGAACTTTCAACACTGGAACATTAACAAAAAGATAGAGGAGATTGTGGATATGATGGAAAGGAGAAAGCTGGATACATTATGCATGGGAGACAGAGAATGGAAAGGATAAGGCAATAAGGAACTGAGGAAAGATTACTAATGTTACTGGATTGGAAATGAACAAAGAAAAAAGGGAACGTGAGTTGTAAGGGATGATCTGAAAGAAGAGGTACAGAGAATAAGTGATGGGATAATGAAGATTAGAATAATGACAAGGGCAGAAGTATGGAGTGGTTCAGGTGTCTGCCCCCTCATGTGGGCTGCACATCTCAAGAGGAAGGGGACTTTGAGAAAGAACTACAAAAGCAGTTGAATGGAGGAAAGATAACAGTCATGGGAGACTTTGTAAGAAAGTACTATAGGGAATGCTTAAAAGTAAGAGGAGAGGTTTAAGAGAGAATGCAACAGTGATTGATAGAAATGGAGATGAGGTTAATAACAAAGAGACACTGAAGATAGTATGGAAGGAGTACTTTGAGCATTTTCTAAATCCAAATGGACTTTGAGATGAGGATAATACACTAAAGTAAACTCAGCAGCAGGGGAGGTTGAATAACAGTGGCTATATGGTGTCATGAGGGTGGTGTGAAATGAGAAGACTCCAAAAGACTGGAAGAGAACACTAATTGCCCGTATATCCAAGAAAGGGAGTAGGAAGAATTGCATAAACTAAAAGGGAGTCACACTGATCCTGGAGAGCAGAATCTGAACAAGAGTCGACAACAAATGGCTTCAGAACTGGGAGGTCAACTGTTGACCTCATATTTGTAGTAAGGCAATACCAAGAGTATCACTAAGAATTTGGGGAAGACCTCATGATGGCTATTCTCAATATAGAAAAGGCATCTGATAGCATCTGTAGAAAAAGTTCTGGGAAGCAGCAGAAAAGAAGAGATTGGAAAAAAGAGACAACAAGCAGAGTGGGGGAGATGTACTACAGAAGTCTGAGTTGTGTGAAAATGGGAAATGAAAAGAACGGCTGGTTCCAGAAAACAAGTGGTGTGAAACAGGGCAGTGTATTGTCCCCTTTCCTCTTCATTGTGTCTTAGATGACATAATGTTTGATGTGAGAGACAAAACTGGATAAGACAAAATGAAAGCAATGGCCTTCGAGAATGACTTGATGATCTGGGGAAACAGGGAGGAGGAGATTAGGATGCTTGGGAAGAAACTGTGAGGCAGTACGTCATGAAACTTGATGTGAACAATTTTAACGTAAACAAAGTGAGATCCTGGTTACAACTAGAAAGGAATATAGACCAACAAGTGCAAAAAGGATTGGAAGAAAAATGTAGAATCTAGAGAGTGTCAAGTACTTGGGAAGCATGAGGAAAATGAGAAAGAGATCAGTAAAAAATGTCAGGAGCCTAGGTTGGGAACAAAGGTATCCCACAAAAAAATCAAAGAAGTGATATATAGAAGTCACTGCTCCAAATACTGATATATGCAGCTGAGACATGGGTAATGAAGAAGACAGTTGTAAGCGGATTACACGCATGTGAAATGAAGTTCCTCAGAAGTACAATAGGATTAACAAGGAGAGTTAGAATGAGGAATGAAGGGGTAATGGAAAGGGTGAAGGAGGAACCCTTGCAGAGCACTTGTTTGCAGGCTAAGATGGTATGGGCACTCAAAGAGAATGGAAAACAAGTGGTTTCCCAAGACGATACATGAAATGGAGATGCAAAGGAAGGATGCAGAGGAAGACCAATAAATAGATGGCTGAAAGCTGAGGAGGAGTGTGTTGAAAAAAAGGGATGAGGAATAGACCAGAGTGAACACAGAAAGATGATGGGAAAACAGGACTAGATGGTGAGGCTTATGTTCCTGAGACTAGAAACTGTTGTTGTTGTTGTTTTTGTTGTTGTTGTTGTTGTTGTTGATGATGATGATGATGATGATGATGATGATGTCAAGAATAAAATCTCAGTAGACAGCATGCAGAAAATATATTCTGGCTATTAAGAAACTGTCAACAAAATGGCTGAACAGTGGTTAGCATTCAAAAAATGTAGCAGTGAGTTGTTATAAATACCACATACTCTAGTGAAAGTATGCATACTCACCACCAACACCTGTTGCAAACTGTGGAAACAAACTAACAACATCAGGATTCTGTGCAGAGAATATCATCAAGACGCTGTCCTGAAAAGGTAAGAGAACAATGAAAAAATTGCAGTGCTCTTTCAAATAATTTTAGCTTTTAAATACCTTACATAAAAAATCACAGAACTGACAAATAAATGAACGAAAATATTCTGCTTAGTAACTGTGACAGACACTGAGGGCATAAATAGTGTAGAATGGTAGCATCAGCAGTATAGATCCTGAAAAATCCCTCAAAATAAGCATCAGGAGTAAGATACAAGGCATATGAAGCAAACATTTCTGCTACTGCTCCCAGGCCTTTGTGTGTCACTGCCAAACTGTGGCTCCCAATGACTTTTCCACACAAAGTGACTGACTAGGCAGCTGGTGAGTATGTAATCTCAGCAGACAAAATTTCAGTACTTCTGACAGACACGTTGAAATGCTTGTGCCTGTGTGTGTGTGTGTGTGTGTGTGTGTGTGTGTGTGTGTGTGTGTGTGTGTGTGTGAGCGCGCGCGCGAGCGCTCGCGAGTGTATACCTGTCCTTTTTTCCCCCTAAGGTAGGTCTTTCTGCTCCCGGGATTGGAATGACTCCTTACCCTCTCCCTTAAAACCCACATCCTTTCATCTTTCCCTCTCCTTCCCTCTTTCCTGATGAAGCAACCGTTGGTTGCGAAAGCTTGAAATTTTGTGTGTGTGTGTGTTTTTTTTTTTTAATTATGCCTATCTACCAGCACTTTCCCGTTTGGTAAGTCATGGAATGGAGAGTTAGATTATTCCTGAAGGAAGAAGGGGGGGGAGGGGGTGGCTTTGGGAAAGGGTGGGCAGGTCTCACATGCTCAGCACAATGAAGTGAGGGTGAGGGAATAAAGGGGCAAGTCAGTGGGGGCATCCTCTCTTCTCTATTCTCCCCCCCTTGCACTCGCTTCAGTGGGGTCAGATTCCCCTCATTTTGGGGCCTCTGAGATCTGAGACCTGCCCCCACTTTCCCAAAGCTATCTCTCCTTCTTCCCTCATGAAGCAGCTAACAATCCCTAAAAGAGAGGAATTTTTTTTTAAATTGTTATTATAAATCTGTCTGCTGGCAGTACTGGAACTTTGACTCAGCAGATGCCCAGTCTTCTCATAATTTTACAATCTTCTCCAAGTGGGTTCTCCTTTTGACACATCTGAATTTACCTTATGTACCCGTGCTGCTTTTATCAATCTGTTCTCATGTTTACTTCATATTAATTTACACAGAAGGAACAAGAAGTTCTAAGAACACTAAATTCCTCAGTTTCTATTTTGTATTCACCAACTTCATGTCAGCTGTTCCTGTTTTGATAACTAAAAGATACTGGAACAACAACAACAACAACAACAATGATTATAATGAAACACAATACAAAGCTCATAACACAATTACCACATTCCACATTAGAGACACCCAAATTAGTGAGTTTACTCATCAGAGCCATTCTCCGAGTAACATGCGTACTGATGTCAGGTTTTACACATAACTCAAAGGTGTCTCAGCACGAGTATACCAATGGATAATTAATTGTTGAATGTAAAAACTGGCACGAGGACGAAATGATCACTTGTCATACACAAGGGAAGAAGTGCTCAGACGTGGTTAGGCACACAAAGAAACTGGTGATTTCCATAGCTTAGTTATGAAATATATAACCAATCACAGAATGATTATGTTATAATGGTACTAATATCAGTTATGTTATCTACTTTAGGAAACCTTTACTCTAAGAAAATGATTAAACATGTGGATATCAGACAATAAAGGAAAATAAAAATGAATGTTATGAAGATAGCCAGAACAAAATATATTTAACACATTTCACTATAAATGTCACTGCAATGCATCAATAAGTAAAAAAACCTTTATAAATACGGACTCATTTACGAAAACAACAGCTCTTTAAATACCATCAAATTAACATGAAGTACGGTTAAAAGAGTGTATGAGAAATAGCCATAAAATTAACAATTTTTCCTAATAACAGGATGAGGATATCAGAAACTACTGTACTCCCGAAACATATAATCGTAATAATTGCTTTTTGAATGTTTGAAAAAGTTTGTATAAGTGATAACTGAAGAAATAATATCATTGAAGTTTAGTTAAAAAGAACCCGTTGTGCATCCATTTCTGAAAATTATGCATTCTCTTAAAATAATGTGAGATTTGATATTATATTCAACAATATATTACTAAGTTGTGAACCTCAGTGTCTATTGTTTCCACTGATGAGTATATTGCTTTGTTATCTGAAGTTAACATTGCACAATATGGCATTTATGAATGAATGTTGCAAATATTGTGAGGGTACAGTATTTAGTTGAATTAAATTCAGGATTTTTTTTCCATAAGCAATGCTGTGAAGCCTATAAATGAGCAAGTGTGTCTATAATTAATTTTATTACAAACATTGTAGTGTTTAAATGTCACAGAAATGTATCGTTTCTATGTATTGGTTCTAATATTTGGTTTGAATTTTATTATTTGTTCGAAGCACTTCTCTGCCAGAGTGCAGAGGTTGAAGTTTGAAAGAAGTAGTCCCTAAACCACACAGTAGGTGCTCCACAGAGCTACCAACAGTGCATGGAATACCAAGGACGGCCTCTGAATATTACACTACAAGAGTCACCAATAAAGACTCAAGAAAATCATATCAATGACGAAAAGCTTATAGTCTGATGTTAGTGTGATCTTAGTATCCCTCAATACACATATATGTATAGATGCATAATATAATAAAGGATGATTATTATACCTAACCATCAAAAATCATTTTGGGAATTGAAATGGAAGAATATTTATAAAGCAAGATTTTACAAAGGAACCTACACTGAATGGGGAAAAAAATCACAACACCAAAAAATAATTAATGTAGAGTGATCTAGAATTTAACATTTTCACCACTTAAATCCTTTCAACATTAATGAACTCAAAATGGAATTTAAACTGATAATTTTCTAATGCACAGCAATTTTATGGTGAGTTTTTAATGTTGAGCTGAAAAAAGAAAACTATACTAATTAGATGATCAAACATGGTAAAACCAGTAAACATGAAGTACTCTTTATTATGACAGCTGTTTTAAACTCGAGACTGGGTAAATAACAACAACAGTGCCAATTTCTGGATGGAATAACATATAAAATAAAGGAAAGGTGACCACTCACCTTTAGCTGACTTATGCCTGGCACATACAAACATGGAACAGAAAACTATTTATACTAGCCTTTGAGCTCTTCCTCACAAAATCACATATACAAATGCCAATAGCCACCGGTGTATGTGTGATTGTGCACATGCGTGTTTGTATTTCTGCTATGAAAAGAACTCTGAAGCAGGTCTAATTAGTTTTCTGTTGTGTATTTCTATGTGCTGCACATCAGTCAGCTACACGTGAGTGTTACCTTTATTTTAAGTAAATAATAGCTTTATTCTAACAAACCCAGTTACAGAAAATAGTTGTTACTATATTAAAACAAATAGCTCAGTCATAAACACACTGTCCCTATACACAAGGGATTTCACAACTGTGAGAGCTAATCCCATAGACTGGAGCACAATTGGAAACCAAAATACAAAATAAATACTGGATGAGGGGGAGGAAGAAGACAAAAAATTTTATGGCTAGTATAAATCGAAAAGGGAACAAACTTAATATGTATTGCTATTTGCTACTATTTCAACAAAGAAATAGCCATAATAGTGATTAAAATACCTCACATCATTTCAGATGAAAAGCTGCTTAAGCACAGATACAAAAGTAGTGCACTAATAAGCAAGGATAAGCAAACTATGGATTTGGGCCCTGTTTAGCTATTTTTTTTCCTAAATTATTCTTGTTTACATCATATCTGTCAGTCATATTGGTCTAAGAACACACTTACGAAAATATTCATCTTTTGGATCTGCAGCTTTCATCCTTACTTTCCGCATTTGCAGTTAAATTATAGGATATGCGTTCTGCCTTTTTACAAACACTACTAGAGAGAATCAAGACATATCAGACACAGCAAGCCTTTTATCATTTGATGACATATCAATGCACACTTGTGTTCCAATTAATGAAACAATCAACATCACCATACAAAGACTACAACAACAAGGAAACACATCAGTCTCACACATTAATGAAATAGCAATCTTAGTCAAGACCGTAACAGCACAAAATTAGTTTATGTTCAATAAATAATTTTATTTCCAACATGCAGGGCTGCCAATGGTATCACCAATTAGTGGTCTCCTAGCCAACATATTAACCTAGGAACAGGATCTTCACACACATAATAAGACCAAAAAAAGTACAAAGTTACGTAAAGATACCATTACATCGATGACATAGCATGCCTAATTGATGAACCACACGCCTATATAGAACAGCTATACAAGGAAATAAACAACTTACGCCCAAAAATTCACTTCACATTAAAAACAGAAACAGACAACACACTAAATGCCTGGACCTCACTGTACAAAAAGTAAACAACACCCATGATTTCACAATATTCAGGAAACCAACAACCATGAGCACCACCATTTATAGTCTGTCAAACTACCCAGTGGCACACAAGCAATCTAGCTTCAGATTCATGCTCAACAGATTGAACAGAACACCTGTAAGCAAACTGAATTACACACAGAAGCTAAACCCAACAAAACAGATAGCAGAGGAAAATAGTTACAAGCCTAACATGATAGAGAAATTAAACCAACAAATTTGTAAACAGAAAAGAAACGAAAGCACAACACACAAACAAAACCTTACACAACATAGAGCAACATACCATACAGACAATGACCACATGCAAAAGACAACAGTACAACAACACACACACAAAACAAAATGGCACACATTCATCTACAATAACAAAATTGTCCACAGAATAGGCAACATATTGAAGAAACAGGGATTTCAAATAGGACACAGAACATACAACACAACACAGACAAAACTAAGAACATAGGAGACACCCACAGATAAATTCAACAGAACAGGAATATATGCAACACTTGTCAGTCTGTATACATAGGACAACCATGCAGGAATTTTAAAACAAGATACTCAGAACACTGCAGAGCCCTAAAAAGTAACAGCACCCATACCACATTTGCTGACCACCAAATGGTCCATAACCACCACTCAACTACAATAGAAGCAGATTTAAACATACTGAAATCCAGCCATAGCCTATACCACAAACTGACAATAAAAGAGAATTACCACATACAGAAGGCAATAGCAGGAGGCAGCAAGTTTTAAATGAAAACATTACACTCTGTAAAGGGACATCGCCAATGGGGTTATACGCTAAAAAAAAGTTACTCAACAATGAACCTTACAAAATACATTTAAAGTAATTCCAGATTATATAAAAAACTGTGTAAATAGTATGTCATCTGTACTAAGTAAAGTAAAAAGGAAGGCAGAGATTATGTGGCTAACACATTAAACAAAAGACCCACTGACGATGGCACAGAGGTGCTGAAACATGTTTGAGTAAAAAGAAAAAGCAGTGCGTTTGCAAAAAGGCGAAACCCATATCTTATAACATAAGGACATAGTTTTCAAGTGCAAAACTCAAGTCTCTGTACAGTTACATGTGTGTATGTGCCACAATTTGGATAGTTTTGGCTGAATGGTTACTTGTTCTCATTTTTGTTTATTGCAGATTTCTTTTATTTATCTTCTATCTCAGGGTGCTATGTTTATTTATTTACCAATCTTGGTTCCTCTGTCTTCTTCCTTCTTAACTTTTACCTCACTTGCCACACCAAGCAGAATAATATGTGAAATGAAATGAAATGAGCATACGGCATTGTAGGGCAGGAGGCCCCATTCGGGGAAGTTCGGCCCCCGAGTGCCAGTCTTATTTCAGTCGATGCCACACTGGGCAACTTGTGTCGGTGATGAGGATGAAATGATGATGAGGATAACACAACAACCAGTCCACGAGTGGAGAAAATCCCTAACCCAGCTGGGAATTGAATGTGGGCCAACTGCATGGGAGGCAAACAATTAACCACCCAGCTAAGCAGGCGGACAGAATAATATGTTATGGTAGTCAACACTTTGTAATTTCAATTTTTACAAACTCTGTTACTGCAAATCCCACCATTTTATCAGCAGCTATCATTTTATTCTGATACATCATGCATCTGCCAACCTTTCTTAACAGCTGCTTCTTTCTCTATCTCATACTCTTTACAGTTGCATCACAGCTTTATATAGTACTGACTTTGTATGTGGACTTTTTCTTCCACTTTTTATTCACTTCTTCATTTTATCTAACTCCGCCCCCCCCCCCCCCCCCCAAATCCCTGAAAGCACTCTTTTTCTACATCTACTGACCCAGCCGTCTTTAACTTCCACGGTTTTACAGTTTTCTGCTTCACATATAAAGATACAGAGAAAACTCGCAAGGGTTCCAATATTCTTGATGTAAATGTTTGTGTATTTGTTATCAGAACTTTCAAACAATGGAAACTCCAGGTAGGAATATAACAATGTAGGATAAGATAAATTGCTACTTGCCATATAAAAGACACATTAGGTTGCAGGCAGCCACAATAAAGTGTAAGTGTCTCAAACTGTGCTTGTCTGCAACGTAACGTGCCTTTTTTACAGTATGTAGCAATCTATCTTTTCCTAAATTGTTGATATTATGATTGGACCTTTCATTTCTTAAAGGCTTTCTTCATACACCAACTTTCAATAACGATATTAATTACTGGTTTATTCCTTCAAGATACAATGCTAGTTTAGACTGTAACTTGATTGCTTGAGTTATATCAAACAAACTCTGCTTTGCACGGAGTATCCCTTTTTTCCCCATACTACATAGCTTACTCATCACTGTTGTGCAGTTGCTCCAAGGAACTTTTAATTGGTTACATTTGATGGCAAGCCATATGGCATACCTGTATTGACATTAGCAAACTTAACTGACGTCCCCAACCATCATACAATGCCCGAGGATGACCACAAACGTAACAGTACCAAATTCCACAGAACCTTAACATACCAACTTTGAGAGTACCCTGTAACTTCACAAATGTATAAACAAGAAATTAGTTCACGATTTTGGCTTGGCCTGCCTGGAACAACTCTTTTAGTCACACTAGAGACTTATACAACTGAATTTATTACCCACACAATGGAAAATCCAAGATGGAATAATGACAATATTACTATGAAAAGGATAGATTGCTGCTCACCATACAGTGGAGATGTTGAGCTACAGACAGGCACAGCAAAAACACTGTCAAACACATAAGCTTTTGTCCAAAAAGACCTTCATTTGAATTAGACAAAACACACGTGCTCGCTAGTTGTCATATAGCAGAGCTGTTGAGTCGCAGATAGGCACAACAACAAAACTGTCAAACAAGTAAAGTTCCAGCCAGATTAGATTAGATTAATACTAGTTCCATGGATCATGAATACGATATTTCGTAATGATATGGAACGAGTCGAATTTTCCAATACATGACATAATTAGGTTAATTTAACAACATACTTAAGTTAATATAACAACTTTATTTTTTTGTGTTTTTTTATTTTTATTTTTTATTTTTTTTATTTTTTTTAATATTTTTTTTTCCTTAATTTCTATCTAAAAATTCCTCTATGGAGTAGAAGGAGTTGTCATTCAGAAATTCTTTTAATTTCTTCTTAAATACTTGTTGGTTATCTGTCAGACTTTTGATACTATTTGGTAAGTGACCCAAGACTTTAGTGCCAGTATAATTCACCCCTTTCTGTGCCAAAGTTAGATTTAATCTTGAATAGTGAAGATCGTCCTTTCTCCTAGTATTGTAGTTATGCACACTGCTATTACTTTTGAATTGGGTTTGGTTGTTAATAAAAAATTTCATAAGAGAGTATATATACTAAGAAGCTACTGTGAATATCCCTAGATCCTTAAATAAATGTCTGCAGGATGATCTTGGGTGGACTCCAGCTATTATTCTGATTACACGCTTCTGTGCAATGAATACTTTATTCCTCAGTGATGAATTACCCCAAAATATGATGCCATATGAAAGCAATGAGTGAAAATAGGCGTAGTAAGCTAATTTACTAAGATGTTTATCACCAAAATTTGCAATGACCCTTATTGCATAAGTAGCTGAACTCAAACGTTTCAGCAGATCATCAATGTGTTTCTTCCAATTTAATCTCTCATCAATGGACATACCTAAAAATTTGGAATATTCTACCTTAGCTATATGCTTCTGATTAAGGTCTATATTTATTAATGGCGTCATACCATTCACTGTACGGAACTGTATGTACTGTGTCTTATCAAAATTCAGTGAGAGTCCGTTTACAAGGAACCACTTAGTAATTTTCTGAAAGACAGTATTGACAATTTCATCAGTTAATTCTTGTTTCTCAGGTGTGATTGCTATACTTGTATCATCAGCAAAGAGAACTAACTTTGCCTCTCCATGAATATAGAATGGCAAGTCATTAATATATAATAAGAACAACAAAGGACCCAAGACTGACCCTTGTGGAAGCCCATTCTTGATAGTTCCCCAGTTTGAGGAATGTGCTGATCTTTGCATGTTACGAGAACTACTTATTTCAACTTTCTGCACTCTTCCAGTTAGGTACGAATTAAACCATTTGTGCACTGTCCCACTCATGCCACAATACTTGAGCTTGTCTAGCAGAATTTCATGATTTACACAATCAAAAGCCTTTGAGAGATCACAAAAAATCCCAATGGAGGTGTTCGGTTATTCAGATCATTCAAAATTTGACTGGTGAAAGCATATATGGCATTTTCTGTTGAAAAACCTTTCTGGAAACCAAACTGACATTTTGTTAGTACTTCATTTTTACAGATATGTGAAGCTACTCTTGAATACATTACTTTCTCAAAAATTTTGGATAAAGCTGTTAGAAGGGAGATTGGACGGTAATTGTTGACATCAGATCTATCCCCCTTTTTATGCAAAGGTATAACAATAGCATATTTCAGTCTATCAGGGAAAATGCCCTGTTCCAGAGAGCTATTACACAGGTGGCTAAGAATCTTACTTATCTGTTGAGAACAAGCTTTTAGTATTTTGCTGGAAATGCCATCAATTCCATGTGAGTTTTTGCTTTTAAGCAAGTTTATTATTTTCCTAATTTCAGAGGGAGAAGTGGGTGAGATTTGAATTGTATCAAATTGCATAGGTATGGCCTCTTCCATTAACAGCCTAGCATCTTCTAATGAACACCTGGATCCTACTATATCCACAACATTTAGAAAATGATTATTAAAAATATTTTCAACTTCTGACTTTTTGTTCGTAAAGTTTTCATTCAATTTGATGGTAATACTGTCTTCCTCTGCTCTTGGTTGACCTGTTTCTCTTTTAATAATATTCCAAATTGTTTTAATTTTATTATCAGAGTTGCTGATTTCAGACATGATACACATACTCCTGGATTTTTTAATAACTTTTCTTAATATAACACAGTAGTTTTTATAATTTTTGATAGTTTCTGGGTCACTACTCTTCCTTGCTGTCAGATACATTTCCCTTTTCTGGTTACAAGATATTTTTATACCCTTAGTAAGCCATGGTTTGTTACAAGGTTTCTTACGAGTATATTTAACTATTTTCTTGGCGAAGCAGTTTTCAAATGCATTTACAAAAATGTCATGAAATAAATTATATTTTAAATTGGCATCAGGTTCACGGTACACCTCAACCCAGTCTAACTGCTGTAGGCTTTCCCTGAAATTTGCAATTGTTAAATCGTTGACTGAACGTACTACTTTGGAGGACTGTTTAGTATTGCTGAATGGAGCTATGTCATATATTGTAACTAGCTGTGCACCATGATCAGAAAGACCATTCTCAACAGGCTGAGCATTTATCTGGTTAAACTTATCTTGGTCTATAAAGAAGTTATCTATCAGTGAGCTGCTATCCTTTACCACCCGAGTAGGAAAATCAATAACGGGTGTCAAATTGAAAGAACCGAGTAATGCTTCAAGGTCATTTTTCCTATTACCCTCTTTCAGAGAATCTACATTGAAGTCCCCACAAATAATAATTTGCCTCCCCCTGTCTGACAGATAGCACAACAAGGAGTCCAAATTTTTCAGAAATAGATGAAAATTTCCTGATGAGGACCTATATACAGTTACAATTATAAATGTGCCTTTATTTAATTTAAGCTCACAGGCACATGCTTCTATATGTTTCTCTACACAAAACTTTTTTGTTTCTATACTTTTTGCACAATGATAACTTTTGACATATATGGCAACTCCTCCTTTCTCCATATTTTCTCTCATTACATGTGCAGAGAGCTTATAACCACTTACATTTACCTTAGCCATATCAGTAACAATGTGATGCTCAGACAGGCATAGTATATCTGTTTCATTCTCAGCTTCTAAATCTTCTAAACAAACCAGAAGCTCATCTACTTTATTCTTTAAACTCCCAATATTTTGATGAAATATACTTACATTATTTTTAATTATACTTTTATGAGAACCTTTCCTTATTCTAACATTTGCAGTACTCTCCTGTCTGAGTTTCTCATTGTGCTTAGGCCTAGTTCCTATACCAGTGGTCACATGGTGTTCAGAGAGGCAGATTATGTCAACTGGGTTGGGTGACTTTAATTCATCAATGGAATTACCTAGGACTGAGATACAACTTGGTGGAGATAAAATTTCTGGTGATTGGTGAAAATTTATAATTGGTAGCTGTGATTGGTGATCCAATGTGCTAGAATTGTGCTGTTTAATTTCTTTCCTAAACTGAAGATATGTTTCAATCCTGACCTCTCGTAGAACTTGACATCTTTCTGTCTTACCTATCCTAAAAAAGGTGCTGCTCCAACACCTGTAACCACTGGTATTTTACCATTCATGGCAGTGCCTCCCCCCCTTAAATTTCCTGCTATTACCCCAGCCAGTTTCCCCTTCCCTTTCCTGTTGAGATGTAGGCCGTGCCTGGTATAGTCCCACCTACTGAGATAATCAACAGGAACCACACCAATATGAGCCCCCGCACCCGATCCAAGCAGCCGTTCCAACTCCAAATTAGCTCTCCCAACAGAAGAGTTCAAATGAGGCCGGTCATGGCATCTCAGGACAGATACAAATTCAACATTGGTGTGTCTCGATGCCGACGCAATCTTTACCAGGTCACACTCTATACTGTACCCAGGATCTCTGTCGATGCTGTTCCCTGGCCCTCCCACAATAACCACGGTGTCTTCCCTGGTAAATCCTTTACAGAGTGAACCTAAATCCTCTGTCACCTGATCCAGACTAGCACTTGGTTTGAAAAAATTTGTGACCTGGTATTCTGGTCCTAATTCCTCCTGCAGAAGTTGGCCTACACCTCTGGCATGAGAACTGCCTAACAACAAAACTTTCTTCCTTTTCGATGACTTTCCTACATTCTTTTTCAATTTCCTATTGAAAGTTTCTTCATTGGAATTACACACACACACACACACACACACACACACACACACACGTGCACGCGACCACGGACTCTGGCTACCGAGGCCAGACCAGCCTCCAGCAAAAAGACTGTCAATTTTGGCCAAAAGGGCCTTCATCGGAAATAGACAAAATACGCAAACATACAAACGCAACTCACAAACACAACCACTATGCCGAGACCAGACCAGCCTTGGCAGCCAGAGACTGTGGTCATCTGCATATATCTGTGTGTGTGTGTGTGTGTGTGTGTGTGTGTGTGTGTCTCTATAATTCCAATGAAGTCCTTTTTGGCTGAAAGCTTACTTGTTTGACAGTTTTGTTGTTGTGCCTATCTGTGACTCAATAGCTCCGCTATGTGATGACTAGCAAAGCTATCCTTTTCATAATTGAATTTCTTACTCATTAGATATGGAGCCATAGCTCCTGTTTTATTTTTTTAATGAGCAACGGCAAAATTTTTTCATTTTAATACCTGTAGGTCTTTAAGATTTCCTGCTTGAGCCTGAAGAATTGAATCCCAATCAATGTCTGATCCGAGTGACTTAGGCCCAAAAAGGTGAGTAAAGTTTGGAGCAGTGCAGCCGACGTCACAGTCTGCCAGTGAAACTCTCCCTGGTCCGAGGCCAACCAAGTAAGTTGCCTTTTCACGAGAAAAAACTGCACAGCGGAATAGTTGAAGTCCGGCAAAAATCCATGAGCCAGATGATGAACTTTGCTGAAATTTCCTGTGTCCTATCAACACAGCAGAAGAGCGTGGTTTCCGTACAAGAAGCCCAGAAAATGACAACAGACACTCGTGGCGATCACAACCATCCACTATCAGCTCGACCTAGAAGGGAAAAAGGTGTAAGATATATTTATTTGAAACACCAGCACTTTTAAAGTTCAACACTCATCCCAAAAATTTTACCTCTAGAAGATATAATTCTTAGTACTATCATTAGACACACACAAAAGTACAATAACCCTTTCAGTCCTGACCCTCAAAAATGTACACTCATACCAACTCATGGAGTCATACAGGTCTATTCCTGTTAGTACAGATGCATTTTTGGTTCTGATTGTTGGTGGAATACTGTTCTACAAACAAAATTCATTAGGTTGGCAAGTGATGTCACAACAGCAAGGTAAAATATTTCATTATTTTTCATTATATTGTCTAAATGAAAAACAATGTTGATGTTTTCTTATGAAATGAGGTGTAGTATCCAGAACTGTACACTTCTCTTTGTGTTTCTGTTCAAATTACACTATTTATTGTTGAACAAGTAACAACTAAACCTATCATGCAGGTTGGTATTTTGTTTAAATTTTATAATATACCCACAAAGTTGGGCAGGTAATAATACTGAGCTGAAAAATATCAATTAAAATTCATTTTCACATTGAAAAATATTTATTGCAAGTGCGATATTATTGTTTTTGCTTCTCAGATGCTCGCTGGTAAACTTATTTTGTCTTTAAATTAAATACTTAGTGTCTTGAATAACATGGCAGGCAGAGAATTGTCTGAAGACAATTGCTGATTGTCCATACCACCTGGTCAGTTACATAAGAGAAACAAGTAGTAAATGGTACAGCAATCAGTCACAAATGATTTTTATTGCATATCTAGATTCTGGTCACTGTGTGGCCATCTTCAACTATCAGTGTTCCCCTATACCATCAAAGCTGATAAAAGAAACATATTCAGAAGAAAACAATGAGGAAGAAAGTTGTCTCAAAATCAGTAACGAACCTGAAATGTTTCTTGCCATGTCAAAATAATTCTAAGTGAATCAATCTCTTGGTGCATGTGTGCAACAATGAGTAATAGCAAAAGAGTCACATGAAGTGAATCTTCAACTTTCTAAATTGAGCATGACACAGGAGAGGTGGTTTTCGAGAGAGAAGGAGTTGGCTGAGAAGCATTTTCTTTCTGCAGATGCTTCCAATACAGAAGTGAAGTACATGTTACTTTACTCCACAAATTTTTAGAATATCTTAGTGTACATCATATATTGGTGATATGATATTTTTCTTTTAGGTTCCAGTGATGTTGTAAAGTATATTGAAGAACTTGTGACAGTATTTCTCTGAATATTTCTTATCTTCTGTATCAGAAATCTATGCAAGCTTTCAGAGTCAAGAGGCTGCTCCTTCTGGCAGAAGGGTTGAAGGGGAAGGGAGAGGGGTGAAGGAAAATGACTGGAGAGATTTAGGAAAATGGGTTGATTTCGAGAAAGTCATCCAGAACCAACAGGGCAGGGGAGACTTACCAGACAGGATGATAAGAAAAAACTTCAATTAATTATTTTAATTTATATTCTAGTGTAACACACAAATGAATAAGAAGTATATACATAACTCATCGGTCAGTCACAGTCGTACATGCGTGAGAAGCATACAGCATATATTTTACAAATAACCCTAACCCACACAAGTGTGTGGGCTGGTCGGTCTCTCTCTCTCTCTCTCTCTCTCTCTCTCTCTCTCTCTCTCTCTCTCTCTCTCTCTCTCTCAACCGAATTTAAAAAGTACATATTTCCTGGCTTAATGATAGCCTATAAACCAAATTAAAAGTAGATGTCCATGAAATTACAATGAAAAACATTTCCAGACCAAAAGGGAATTCACAGTTCCAAATGCTACAATAGTTTCTTGTACTTTTCTAAATGTCTTTCAGCAGTACTAAGAACTTCAATCCCTGAGATAAGAGCTGGCCAGCCATTCGGTCTCATAATATTATAATTCTCACAACTAAATTTTCCTTCTGATACCATTAACTCAACCTATAATAAACAAATAATCACAACTTGGTGAATTCAAGACCAACCAGTTAATACAAATGCTGTGCAACAGAAAATATAATTCTGAGTTTTATTCTAATGTACATTATTTACAATGAACATTGTCATCATATTAAACATTATTTAATTTTTTCATGTAGTATGTAGTATAACTTGTGAGTCTAGGGAGAAACCCTTGGCAGTGAGGCATAACACGTCATTCATAGAATGAGATGTTCCACATCCTGGATATCCGCTGGCTGACAAAAGATGTTTGAATGATACAGGGGTGGGGACTCTACTTTTCTGCCACTGGACAGTATGGCAGAATGGTGTGACTCAATTTATATAAGACACATTTTAGATCACTTGAAGAATCTAAGTTACGGACATCTAAGAATGCATGTGAAGACACTTAAGTACTGAGTACATGTTGTGGCATGATCTAAGAGTGGACTCTGTAACCTTGTGTGTCACATTACATACATTTCTATAATTAATTTTATTTGCTTGTAAACTGCTTGTAGGACCACCATTCTCTAGGAGTTTGGAACTTAATAAACCACCTGTTTCTGCAAAGTTAAATCTGCAGTATTGCCAAAGTTTATTACAGATGCTTCCCTGTTTGTTTGTATACATTAATTTATAATTCCAATATAATGGAAGGAAACATTCCACGTGGGAAAAATTATATATAAAAACAAAGATGAGGTGACTTACCGAACAAAAGCGCTGGCAGGTCGATAGACACACAAACAAACACAAACACACACACAAAATTCAAGCTTTCGCAACAAACTGTTGCCTCATCAGGAAAGAGGGAAGGAGAGGGGAAGACGAAAGGAAGTGGGTTTTAAGGGAGAGGGTAAGGAGTCATTCCAATCCCGGGAGCGGAAAGACTTACCTTAGGGGGAAAAAAGGACAGGTATACACTCGCACACACGCACATATCCATCCACACATACAGACACAAGCAGACAGCTTTTGCAACCAACGGTTGCTTCATCAGAAAAGAGGGGAGGCGAGGGAAAGACGAAAGGATGTGGGTTTTAAGGGAGAGGGTAAGGAGTCATTCCAATCCCGGGAGCGGAAAGACTTACCTTAGGGGGAAAAAATGACAGGTATACACTCGCACACACACACACATATCCATCCACACAAACACAGACACAAGCAGACATTTGTAAAGGCAAAGATGTTGTTGAATGACAGGTGAGGTATGAGCGGCGGCAACTTGAAATTAGCGGAGGTTGAGGCCTGGTGGGTAACGAGAAGAGAGGATATACTGAAGGGCAAGTTCCCATCTCCAGAGTTCTGACAGGTTGGTGTTAGTGGAAAGTATCCAGATAACCCGGACGGTGTAACACTGTGCCGAGATGTGCTGGCCTTGCACCAAGGCATGTTTAGCCACAGGATGATCCTCAGTACCAACAAACACTGTCTGCCTGTGTCCATTCATGCAAATGGACAGTTGGTTGCTGGTCATTCCCACATGGAAAGCTTCACAGTGTAGGCAGGTCAGTTGGTAAATCACGAGGGTGCTTTCCTTTCACATGTGGCTCTGCCTTTGATCGTGTACACCTTCCGGGTTACAGGACTGGAGTAGGTGGTGGTGGGAAGGTGCATGGGACAGGTTTTACACCGGGGGCGGTTACAAGGGTAGGAGCCAGAGGGTAGGGAAGGTGGTTTGGGGATTTCATAGGGATGAACCAAATCCTGCCCTGAAATGAGATCCATCCTTCACAAAATCCTCCCCACTCCACCAAGAATGTCTTTCCGCCGTCCACCTAACCTTCGTAACCTCTTGGTTCATCCCTATGAAATCCCCAAACCACCTTCCCTACCCTCTGGCTCCTACCCTTGTAACCGCCCCCGGTGTAAAACCTGTCCCATGCACCTTCCCACCACCACCTACTCCAGTCCTGTAACCCGGAAGGTGTACACGATCAAAGGCAGAGCCACATGTGAAAGGAAAGCACCCTGGTGATTTACCAACTGACCTGCCTACACTGTGAAGTTTTCCATGTGGGAATGACCAGCAACCAACTGTTCATTTGCATGAATGGACACAGGCAGACAGTGTTTGTTGGTACTGAGGATCACCCTGTGGCTAAACATGCCTTGGTGCAACGCCAGCACATCTCGGCACAGTGTTACACCGTCCGGGTTATCTGGATACTTTCCACTAACACCAACCTGTCAGAACTCTGGAGATGGGAACTTGCCCTTCAGTATATCCTCTCTTCTCGTTACCCACCAGGCCTCAACCTCCGCTAATTTCAAGTTGCCGCCGCTCATACCTCACCTGTCATTCAACAACATCTTTGCCTTTACAAATGTCTGCTTGTGTCTGTGTTTGT
Organism: Schistocerca americana; assembly: GCF_021461395.2. NCBI lineage: Eukaryota > Metazoa > Arthropoda > Insecta > Orthoptera > Acrididae > Schistocerca > Schistocerca americana. The sequence continues at coordinate 81,618,901 of NC_060124.1, read as the reverse complement.
GTGGATGGATATGTGTGTGTGTGCGAGTGTATACCTGTCATTTTTTTCCCCCCTAAGGTAAGTCTTTCCACTCCCGGGATTGGAATGACTCCTTACCCTCTCCCTTAAAACCCACATCCTTTCGTCTTTCCCTCTCCTCCCCTCTTTCCTGATGAAGCAACCGTTGGTTGCAAAAGCTTGAATTTTGTGTGTATGTTTGTGTGTCTATCAACATGCCAGCGCTTTCGTTTGGTAAGTCACATCATCTTTGTTTTTAGATATATTTTTCCCACGTGGAATGTTTCCCTGTATTATATTCATATCATTAATTTATAATTCACTTAACTTGTCTATCTTCAACTATTCGGCCACAAGACCACCTTTCAATAAAATGGTTTGCTAATACAGCAACAGGGCATAAAGCAAACAGTGTACAGCTCAACCCTAGGACATTAACAAGTCAAGCGTTATTCACAGCCATACATTTGCACTTCTGTACCATTAGAAGTAGAGCAGAAACATAACAGTGTATCATCTTTTGAAAACATGTTTACACAACCTAGAGATATAAGTATTAACAACAAAATAACATCTACAACAGCTTTTGCAATTATAATTGGACAAATAAAAAACACACTCACCAAGTGGTGGTAGGAAGAAAAACATACAAAACTTATGGAAATGTGCAACCTTTCAGAGCCAGTGGCTCCTTCTGGCAGAAGGATTGAAGGGAAATGAAGAGGGATGAAGGAAAAGAATTAATGAGGTTTAGGAAATGGGGATACTTACAGAAAAGTCAACCAGACCTTCGGTCAGGGGAGACTTACTTACATTTTATATATGTTCTACCCTGTTGCCACTTGGTGATTGGATTTTTATCTATACAGTTATATTATATTTTCAAACACTGATTATTTTTGCTACCAGCTTTTGCGAAGTGAACTATAGCAGAACTGATATTTGATGTGTATTATCAAGGGACGGTTATAGAACATAGCCAACAGGGAAACATAAACTTGGCCTAACAGTGTGGCTTTCACCTATCACATGGCTCTAAAGTGAATGGATCATATTTTTCTTTCTATTAGAAACAAAATCAAATACGTGTTGTCTTTATGCTGTATTGATGGACCCGAATTAATCGCTGTTGCGTTTTAGAACAATTATCTAATGTAGTATTGACTTTTAATTTGTATAGTAATGTAACAGAGGAATGAGTCACGAGTCTTGTTTATGTTATAGTGGCACTTGCAACACATTTTTCATGTTATCCGAGTATGTATGTAGTAGAAATAATGTTAAGTGCTGTGTGTTGTATTTGTTATTGAGATGATTGAGACTTGGTTCTCAGGATCTGACAAAAGTTAAATGGTGCAAAAATGCCAAGTGACCACGCATTATCTCACAGCTAAACTTCATTGTATACCAAATTTAAGATGTAAACAGGAGACACAATCAAGTACACTTGGACTAAAGGCAGAAGATGTCTGACAATGAGTATGTTGTACGATTTGACTTGCTGAGCAATAAGTTGTCTGCATGGAAGTAGTAATAAATTAAGTAGTGTGTACTGGGGTATTGAAGGGTTTACTTGTACTGCTAATGAATGGGTTTTCTGAAATTAACGGTTCTACTGCAGCTGCAAGTAGACAGTTGCATTATACACAAAAGTCTTTTCAAAGATGTTCTTGACCAGAAAGGGATCACTCCCAGGCTTATTTTAAAGTAAATACTGTGTAGTTATGGTGAATACATAAATATTACCAGTGATAGTAATTAATGAGTGAATGAATGGAATGATTATGATTTCAATATGGACTGAATACAGTGGTAATTAACATTATAGGTTGGACTGATAAGGGCAGGTTTCTAAAATGTCATTATGCAAGCAGCTGAGTCTGAGAGACACATGTTCTGTAGTGACAGATTATACAGCATTTGAATTTGTAGGTCTTCACTGCTGTTTGTTTTGTTTTACTGTGTGCCTGCCATTCACCAATTTTCAGGAAACCGTTGGGCAGAGATTGTCACCTGTATTCATTTGTTCTTAATTACTTAGTTGTTTTCATATATGTTTGTATGTGTACAAATGTAGAGTGAGCTTGGTAAGGAGATTTTCTAAGAGTTTATAAACTAGAACCAACACCAATTTCTTTCTTTAGCAGAGCGTTAGTTCTGAATGTTACGTTATCAGGAGAGTTGTTTCTGTGGAGTCAAGATTTGAAGGAATCAGCCTGTTCTGTGTGAATTCCAACTATAATTAAAATATAATGAAAAAAATAGATAAATAAACTACTCACCAAGTGCTGCCAGGAGAACACACACACACACAAAAAATTTAACTTTTACAACTTTTCGGAGCCAGTGGCTCCTCCTTCTGGCAGAAGAGTTGAAGGGGAAGGAAGAGGGGTGAAGGAAAAAGACAGGAGAGGTTTAGGGGAACAGATACAGTTCGGTAAAATCACTCAGAGCCCCGCATCTGGGAACACTTACCAGATGGGATGAGAAGGAAACACTGATTGTTGGGGACTGCACTGGATGAGAGTTGAAAACCTGAGACCTTCAAAGTGGAAGACATGGTAATATGCAAGACAGAAATTACCACTAAAACACCGTGCACATGTTAATAGGAGCAAAAAGTGAATTGCTTTGTATGTAACAGATGTGAGAGGATGGACAATAAAAAATAGACAAGTCAGGAAATGGAAGACATAGAAAACTAAAATGGAGTGAAGAAACAAGTGGTTACTGTGAAGAAATGCTGAGACAGAAGGAATTAATGTAAATTAAGGCCAAGTGGGTGGCGAGAACCAAGGATATGTTGTAGCGCTAGTTCCCACCTGCAGAGTTCATAGAAACTGGTGTCTGGGGGAAGAATCCAGCTACATGTGGTGAAGCAGGCAAAGCAGGCATAGCAGTCATGACTGTCATGTTGTAGAGCATGCTCTGCAACAGCATATTGTGCATTGCCAGTATACACCATCTTCCTATGCCCATTCAACCTGACTGATAACTGGGTGGTAGTCACACTGATGTAAATGACCGAACAGTGTTTACGTAACAACTGGTACATGAGTCATTTCACAGGTGGCTCTTCCTTTGATAATATATGTTTTGCCACTTACAGTGCTGGAATAGGTGGTGGGAGGAAGGTGCATGGGGCAAGTCTTGCAGTAGGGAGATAATTAGATAAATTTTTGGAATAATGCTGGTGTTCTTTAGGTGATTGGTGCTGAGATGCAGCCAATGCCTTATTTCCTGTTACTGTTATGAAAGGTCAGCCTCGGGAACTAACACAGATATTTGCCTGGGTTGTTTGTTAATTGATGAGCAGACTATGCCAAGGGCAGAGAGTGGCTGGTAGTGATGGGCCAAAATTTATTCACTTCCATTTAAGAAAAGAAACCAATGACAGCAAAGACACCAACCACTACCACCAGAATAAAAAGCAAATGAAAGTACCTTCTTTATCCCAAAAAAAATTCTGTGCACACCCATGAATACAAGTAAAACTGAATATTTATGAATAGGCAAGCATTCTAACAACCGACTCTAGTTGAATACAGTGACAGCAATAATTTTCTTACTGTGTAGCAAAGAGCAAGTTGTTATACCAACACTCTTAGAGGCAAAAGCTGCCTTGTTGCATAATTTCATGACAATAACAAGCAAATCTGAATTTTATGATGCCAGCTACAATAGATACATATGTCTTACCAAATCGTGACATGTGAAAATTTTTGCTGGGGTGCATTTCCTGCTTGTCACAAGCCATCACTTAACCATTTAGGGTATCCGTACATGCTACCCAGGTTGATCCAAACCTCCACATGTCACTGTCCACTCCTTTATATTGTAGTCTTTTTGTATGTCTCCCTTCAAGCTCACAACATTACTTGATTCCCGCTCAAGGAGAATGACACTATCACAAGGAATCGAGACCATTTTTTCTCCTTGTATGCGCTGTCTCGGCTAATGATACTTACATATGATCAGATAATTAGCAGCTGAGTGGAATATTGTTCCAAATTATTTGCAGAATTCACAACCGATACAAAAGAGTTACATGTTTGCACCTGTTACTGTCCTTCAAAGCAGTCACCAGCATTGTGTAGAACCCATTGACAGCGATGCGAAAGGCGTAGTGTAATGTTAGCAGAGCCCATTCTGTTGATGGTGCGAATGGAGCGGTCTAATGCCTGTTGAATTTCAGGAACAGTTCTCAAGCAAATGCCACAAAGTGGTTCCTTCATCTTTGGAATCAAATCAAAGTCACAAGGACTTAAGTCCGGAGAGTATAGTGGATGGTACAGTACTTCCCAGTCCCATCGACCAAACAGAGCAGCCACAGCTTGTGTTGTATGCATCCACGCATTGTCATGCAAAATGACGGGTGGGTTGCGCAGAAATTGTCGCCGCTTCTTTTGCAAAGCTGGTCACAGGTGATGCTCCAAAAACGAACAGTAATACTGTGCACTGATGGTCTGCCATGGAGGAACAACATAGTGACACTGTTATGTTAGACCGCTCGGTCCCAAGTGACTGTGTTTCCCTCGATTGTGCAAATGCCGGCAGCGTGGGACAGGCGAGTCCATTACCTCGGAGGTAAGGTAGGTATGTCAACAACGTGTGCTAACAGCGACAATAGTAGATTCCATTGCATAGTGTCTCCACAGCAGTGTTGTCAGTATTTAAGTTCCAACCTATGTATATTACCCAAATGTGACATATGACAGTTAGTGCCCGACCAGGACTCAAACCTGGATTTCCCACTTACTGTGAGACCCTTGGATTGGGCCAGGAGAGTGAATGGATAGCTGAAATGGTTAAAGAAACTGCTTGCAAAAAGCTTCAATAACATTAAACAGTATGGTAATAGTTTATTATTAATCCAGTACGAGTTTCCATGTGTTTCTTGCCTTTTGCTAATGTATAGCTTGGTCATGCCATCTTAGCAATTGTTCTCATTGATGATGGGCTGTATGGAACTTGATGAATTAATGAGTAAAGAACAAAGCTTAGAGTGAACTTCAACGTCCACCGCAACCATTCAAAATAATTGTTTCTGAAAATCCTCACAGCAGCTGTATCATTTTGAATCTCCAGTCTCTTGAAACACACCCAAAAAATAATACCTACTGTTTGAAGTATTACTGCTTCTCTGGTCTAACAGATCTTTTTAACTGAGAAAATATTTTTTGTTTCTACAATGTTTCTTGGTTCAGTTTGAACAAAAGAAAATCTATTTGAGTTTTAAGGCAGGGAAGGAAGGACAGATCAACGGACAGACACAAAGGATAGACAGAAATTCAGAGTTTGAAGTTGCATTAACATCAAGGTCATTACAGACAGGGGACATGCTAGTATTGGCTAGAAGGAGGTGGGGAATCTGCCACAGTACTTTTACGGAAAAGCCTACCATTTAAAACTTACAAAAGAATGGCCAGGTTGATGGGGATTTCAGCCACATTCAACCCAAATATGAGTCCAGCATCCTGATCACTGTGCCACCACACTTGCTTCCGTCGGTATTGTACATTTCTGCTGCACAAAATGACATCATAAATTAAATACATTCACTATTTTCTCTTTCACACTAGTTCAGAAAATGTGTGTACCTCAATGACGTTCATCCTCCTCTGCATGTAATCCTTAACGTTCATTGCCAAATGTTGCCAAGAGCCAGGCGACAGGCAGTTCTCGACTGTCGCTTGCGAAATTACTTCCGAACCTCTGTTGTCAGGCCGTGTCAGCAGCACAAGAACTGACCCTGCAAGAATATGTGACAGTGATTACATAAGGCATAACAAAACACCAAATAAACTTGTGATAATTTCCAAAGTATAATGTAGACAAACTGAATTTGTTAAACAATTCTAAGTTCAGTCCATATTTCAACTGTTGCTCTTGATGTTCCTCCAAAAAGCATTTGATTGTGCCAGAAAATGAATTACTAACTACTAAATGATTTTCAATTTTATACAAGATGATATTTCAATAAATGGCTTGAGATTTTTGGACACAGACATAGAAGACTGAACAGAACCTCATAACACTTCTCAGAACATTATGCAACTCTCTGAATGCTCACACCAGAGACTTTATCCATTCAGAGGTTCAAGCCTTGTAGGACATTTCACATTGTAACCGGTGAGCAGTATCCAAGCAGTGGGCGAACAAGTGTACTGTAACCTACTTCCTTTGTTTTCAGACTGCATTTCCTTAGGATTCTTCCAATAAATCTCAGTCTGGCATCTGCTTTAACGACAATTAATTTTATATGGTCATTCCATTTTAAATCACTCCTAATGCCTACTCCCAGATAATTTATGGAATTAACTCCTTCCAGTTGCTGACCTGCTGTATTGTAGCTAAATGATAAAGGATCTTTCTTTCTCTGTATTCACAGCACATTATACTTGTCTACACTGAGATTCAATTGCCATTCCCTGCATCATGCATCAATTCGTTGCAGATCCTCCTGCAATTCAGTACAATTTCCCATTGTTACAACCTCTCAACATACTACAGCATCATCCGCAAAATGCCTCAGTGAACTTCTGACGTTATCCACAAGGACATTTATATATATTGTGAATAGCAATGGTCCTAGGACACTCCCCTGCAGCACACCTGAAATTACTCTTACTTCGGAAGACTTCTCTCCATTGATAATGACATGTTGCGTTTTGTTATCCAGGATCTCTTCAATCCAATCACACAGTTGGTCTGATAGTCCATATGCTCTTACTTTGTTCATTAAACGACTGTGGGGAACTGTATCAAACACCTTGCGGAAGTGAAGAAACACGGCATCTACCTGGGAACCCGTGTCTATGGCCCTCCGAGTCTCGTGGACAAATAACGCAAGCTGGGTTTCACAAGATCGTCTTTTTTGACACCCATGCTGATTCCTACAGAGTAGATTTCTAGTCTCCAGAAAAGTCATATACTCAATCATAATACTTGTTCCAAAATTCTACAACTGATCGATGTTAGAGATATAGGTCTATAGTTCTGCACATCTGTTCAACATCCCTTCTTGAAAATGGGGATGACCTGTGGCCTTTACCAATCTTTTGGAATGCTACACTCCTCTAGAGACCTACAGTATACAGCTGCAAGAAGGAGGCAAGTTCCTTCATGTACTCTGTATAAAATCGAACTGGTATCCCATCAGGTCCAGCAGCCTTTCCTCTTTTGAGCGATTTTAATTTTTTCTAACCCTCTGTCGTCTATTTCAATATCTACCATTTTGTCATCTGTGCGACAATCTAGAGAAGGAACTACAGTTCATTTTTCCTCTGTGAAACAGCTTTGGAAAAAGACATTTAGTATTTCGGCCTTTAGTCTGTCATCCTCTGTTTCAGTACCATTTTGGTCACAGAGTGTCTGGACATTTTGTTTTGATCCACCTACCGCTTTGACATAAGACCAAAATTTCTTAGGATTTTCTGCCAAGTGAGTACACAGGACTTTACTTTCGAATTCGTTGAACGCCTCTTGCATAGCCCTCCTCACATTACATTTCACTTCGTGTAATTTTTGTTTGTCTGCAAGGTTCTGGCTATGTTTATGTTTGCTGTAAAGTTCCCTTTGCCTCCGTATCACTTTTCTAACTCGGTTGTTGTACCATGGTGGCTCTTTTCCATCTCTTACGATCTTGCTTGGCACATACTCATCTAATGCATATTGTACGATGCTTTTGAACTTTGTCCACTGATCCTCAACACTATCTGTACTTGAGACAAAACTTTTGTGTTGAGCTGTCAAGTACTCTGAAATCTGCTTCTTGTCACTTTTGCTAAACAGAAAAATCTTCCTACCTTTTTTAATATTTCTATTAACAGCTGAAATCACCGATGCTGTAACTGCTTTATGATCACTGATTTCCTGTTCTGCGTTAACTGTTTCAGATAGTTCGGGTCTGTTTGTCACCAGAGGGTCTAGTATGTTATCGCCACGAGTCAGTTCTTTGTTTAACTGCTCAAGGTAGTTTTCAGATAATGCACCTCAAAAAATTTCTCTGGATTCTTTGTCCCTGCCACCCGTTATAAACATTTGTGTCTCCCAATCTATATCTGGTAAATTAAAATCTCCACCCAAAACTATAACATGGTGGGGAAATCTGCTTGAAATATTTTCCAAATTTTCCTTCAGGTGTTCTGCCACAACAGCTGCTGAGCAAGGAGGCCTATAGAGACATCCAATTACCATGTTTTAGCCTGCTTTAACTGTGACCTTCACCCAAATTATTTCACATTTTGGATATCCGTCAATTTCCTTCCATGCTATTGCACTTTTTATCACTATAAACACGCCTCCCCCTTACTGTCCAGCCTGTCTCTGCAATTTACATTCCAATCTGAGTTTAGAATTGCTGTTTACGTCTGGTTTCAGCCAACTTTCTGTCCCTAGTACAATGTGGGCATTGTGACCGTTTATTAATGAGAGCAATTCTGGGACCTTTCTATAGATGCTCCTGCAGTTTACTATTACCTTATTAATATTGTCATTCCCTGTTGCGTTTTGCCTACTGCTACCTTGTCATATCTCAGGTGGTGTCTTGTCGGGCCTAGGGAGGGAATTCTCTAACCTAAAAAACCCATGCACCCCAGATCTCCACAGAATCGTCTGAGCCTCTGGTTTAAGCCTTCCACTCGGCTCCAAACCAGAGGACCACGATTGGATCTGGGAACGACACTGCAAATAGTTAGCTCAGATTCCACCCCACGAGCGAGGCTTTCCGCCTTCACCAACTCTGCCAACCACCTCTATGAACTGAGGATGGCCTCTGACCCCAGAAGGCATGAATCATTGATGCCAATGTGAGCAACAATTCGCAGTTGGGTGCACTCAGTGCTCTCTATCGCCGCCGCTGGGGCTCTTCTGCATCTCGGGTGAGACCCCGCCCCCCCCCCCTCCCAGCAAGCAGACAATTCGCAGTTGGGTGCACTCAGTGCTCTCTATCGCCGCCGCTGGGGCTCTTCTGCATCTCGGGTGAGACCCCCCCCCCCCCCCCCCCTCCCAGCAAGCAGACAGAGTGAACACTGGCCTTCTTCCCCGACCTTTCCGCTATTTCCCTAAGGGGCTCCATCACCCGCCTAACACTGGAGCTCCCAATCAGTAATAATCCCCCCCACCCACCACCACCACCACCACCACCACCACCACCCCGTGTGCCTGCTCGGACCATGCTGAAGGAGTGACTACACGTCCACTCACAGACAGAGTGGGCGATGCCACACGGCCAGCCTCCACCAGCCTCCGTATTGACCTTCCGCCTCGTGCACAGCGAACGCAATTGAACCTGCGACACCCCTTGGGGAGAGGGTGGTCCAACCGTGCCCAGTCCCCGTGAAGATGTCTCGATAGCAGGGACCTGGGTGAAGCATGTAACACCTGGGGTGTACAATGCGACGCACCAGACTCCCCACTACCGCTACACTCCGAGGCAACAGCCTGAAGACGGCTGGCCGTGGCCATCAGCACGCTTAGCTGTTCGCAAACAGTGACCAGCTCCTACTGTGTCCATACACAGCAGTCACACATCCTATCCATCCTAAGAAATCAACAATTTACTGTAGAGAGTTAAGTAATCAACTTTTATCTAGACTGCTAATTCACTAAAGGCGACTGACAGCTGACTAAACTGTGGTTGCTAGACACTTCTTGTTGGAAACAATGAAAATAAGCACTAACTGTCTTTGGATTGTATTATAACAAACACGGAATCTATGGAAGACTGTTACTACTACTTGAAAATTAAAGCTTCCTAAAAGCAAAAACACATAGAAAAAGAAGTGACAAGTAAGAAAAACATAGTTAATACTTAAATTTGCGTGGCTTGCTGCACAGGAGATGTGAAGCAGACTCCAGTTTCATGTTAGGTAAAAAAAAAGAACCCTACAAAATGCACAACAAATTGTATGTCTGTCTTTGACAGTATTTATTATCTTTTACTGTTCCTCTAAATAGGCTATCAATGTCCATTGTTGTCTCAAGCTTAATACTACACAAAAGTATTATGTCACTAAAGCTTTAAGTGACAGATAAATGAGTTGTCCAACTCACCATTACTGGTATCGGTCCACAATTCCAAAAGGAGGCATTCACAACCTACCGATATCAAATGCAGCAGCGATGTCTTTTCTACAACAAAGGGAATAATTTTTGTTATAGATAAACATGTAAAAGATACACATTTTATTTGAGACAGTGACTGTAAATAATATTTAAAACATGCAAATTTCAATAACGCAACAGAGTCACAAAATGAGAGCCAGATACATTTCAAGACCAAAGGGCAAATCAGTTAACATTCATTCTTAACACTTTCTGAGTTACAACCAGAAAAATAGGCAGGGGGTAAACAAAAATATGGAAACAGCAAAAACACAACACATGACCATGCTAAGTACAGCCTAGGAAAACTTTTGGCATTCAAAACAGCTTCCAGTCATCTCTGAGTGCATAAATAGAGGTTCTGTGTAGTTTTTTAAGGGAATCTCACACCATTCTTCCTGCAAAATAGTGGCCAGTTCGGGTAATTTTATAGACATGAATGGGGATCACACACTCTTCCCTGTGAACTAGTCCACAAAGGCTCAATAATACTGAGATCTGGTGACTATAGAGCCCATGGGTGATAGAGACAATTCATCCTGATGCTCACAGAACCAGTCCTGGATGAAGCAAACTGTGTGAACAGAGGCCCTGTATTCTTTGAACACGGCATTACCCCTGGGGAACAAACAATGTACCACAGGGTGGACCTGATAAGCAAAAAAGGTCACATAATCCTTGTCTGTAATGTGACCTTGCAGAGTAACCATTGGCCCCAGGAAATATCACGACAGTCCAAATAGTCACTGAATATCTGCTATGTTTCACTCTTGGGATGTAAATTCATCAAGAAACTGGAAACAGTGTGAAACTAGAGTCCTATCACAAGATGACATTCTTCCATTGCTCCAAAGTCTAGTTCTTATAGCTTTGGCACCATGTTTCTCTGTTACAGGCATTTGACACTGGAAAGTGGTTTTGGAATTCCAGCTCTACCCTTCAATTCCCTGCTTATGCAACTCCCTTCAAATTTTTTCGGTGCTAGCAGGGTTCTTGAGCATGGTGTTCAGTTCTAATGTGATTTTTGCGGCTGTCATCCACTTATTTTTTTGTTACACTCCTCCTCAGTCACCATCTGCCATGATCACTCAACACACACTTTTGTTCACATTGTGACTTATGACTTAAGGGATGATGATTTTCTGCTTTCCCTGTGTGTGAATTAATTTTTTTTTCCTTTCTTTCTTTATCTTCCCTTCACAAGTCCGTCTCAATCACATGGATTTCTTACACTTTATTACCGGTTTCAGCATACTGCCATCCTCACATCTGCTACAAAGATAAGTACTGTGTAAGCAACAGGTTCAATAAGTTAACACCAAATCTAACAAGTCTTAGTGATACATAAAACATAAAATTATAAAATGTTTATAACCATGTATAGCAGCCATACATACGATTAAAATATTCTGATGTAAATCATCGTCAAGTTGAACATGTGAGTAGATGGTACGTGCTGGTAATACTCAGATTGCATCTGGCATTTATACAAGAGACTAATGCCGGCAGAGGACACTTTAGCTAGAGCGCATATTAAACCAGTGTCGCCAATGTGATGATTAAATTGCAGGATGCACAGTCATTACTTAAAAATTTCTTAAAATTACTTCCCATAGCAAAACAAGCATCTGACAATAAAATGTAACTGATGTGAAATTTGATTCATACTTAAAATACCATAGAAAGTACAAATTCTCATATAATACAGCCACTATCCTGACTAGGTAAAACATACAACTTGAATGAGCTAGTATAAAAAGTGTGACAATAAAATAAAATATCTAAAAAATAACTGAAGTAGAATTAATAAAATAGCAGCTATACATTAGAAGTCAAAAAATTGATAGTTGACATTATATCCAGTGTGTGGTCTCAATAGCAACATGTCGTAGTATCTTTGTTTTCCTGCGGTGGAGCTTACGGAGGAAGGTCCAGTCTCAGTCTCCTTGTCGTCAGCGGGCCTTCCCCCGTAAGCTCCACCACAGGAAAACAAGGATACCATGACATGTCGCTATTGAGACCACATGCTGGATATAATATTGACTATCGATTTGTTGACTTTTAATGTATAGTTACTATTTTATTAATTGTACTACTATTACACGTTTATGGTAACTGATCTCTCAGGCTGAAAGATTTTTTAGATATTTTATTTTATTGTTACACTTTTTATACTAGCTTATACAAGTTGTATGTTTTACCTGGTCAGGCTAGTAGCTGTATTATATTAGTATTTGTATTTTGTATGGTATTTTAAGTATGAATCAAATTTCACATCAGTTACATTTTATTGTCAGATGCTTGTTCTGCTATGGGAAGTAATTTTAAGAAATTTTTTAAGTAATGACTGTGCATCCTGCAATTTATTCATCACATTGGTGACACTGGTTTAATATGTGCTCTAGCTAAAGTGCCCTCTGCTGGCATTAGTCTCTTGTATAAATCCCAGATGGAATCTGAGTATTACCAGCACGTACCATGTACTCACATGTTTAACTTGACGATGATTTACATCAGAATATTTTAATCATATGTATGGCTGCTATATGTGGATATAAACATTTTATAATTTTATATTTTATGTATCACTAAGACTTGTTAGATTTAGCATTAACTTATTGAACCTGTCGCTTACACAATACTTATCTTTGTAGCAGATGTGAGGATGGCAGTATGCCGAAACCAGTAATAAGGTGTAAGAAATTCATGTGATCAAGGTGGAGTTGTGAAAATAAAGTGCCAAAAATGATTGCGCACTCATTTACAGACTTTATGTCTTCAATTAATAAATTTAAATCTTCAATATAGGGCCTTTAAAACCAGCAAACACTTTGGCTATATTGGTTACAGAACCACTCAACATACAAGCATCAACAATTGGCCCATGTTCGACTTCACTTAGCACCCATTGTTAGCCCTTGTTCAAATTCACTTAGCTCTGACATAATGCGTTCACAACCACACAGAACACTGTTCTGACAATGAATGACACTTGCTATGTATTGAGGGCATTGCACAGGTGCTGTTCGTGGTCAAATGCAGCAGTGACACCTGCAGGCTTGCCTACAGTCTGCATTTACATTCGAACATTCATTTTTTTACACTGTTTCCATATGTTTGTCCACTCCCTGTAGGTGCAGTCATTGTAGAAAGAAATCTTCCACCTGTAATTTTATGGATATGCTTTCTCACTCTGTCTCTGTTACTCTTCATTGCTGCACATGTCCTTACAGTTCCCATATGACTGGAGTCTTAAGTATTGATCACAAGATGGTGTGGGCATGCTGGACAAGTGTGTGCATATCTTTTCTTTTGTGGATCATCACAGCAACACATATCATTCAATGTTCTCAGATCCACCAACAGGATGAGGTGCAATTTGCCCAGTGGCGATATTGCTTGGGGTTTATCTCCCGATTATGAGTATAGAAACATTGATATTTTGGAAGATGACGGTGCAAACTAATCTAATAACATCTACATCTACATCTATACTCCGCGAGCCACCTTACGGTGTGTGGCGGAGGGTACTTATTGTACCACTATCTGATCCCCCCTTCCCTGTTCCATTCACGAATTGTGCGTGGGAAGAACGACTGCTTGTAAGTCTCCGTATTTGCTCTAATTTCTCGGATCTTTTCGTTGTGATCATTACGCGAGATATATGTGGGCGGTAGTAATATGTTGCCCATCTCTTCCCGGAATGTGCTCTCTCGTAATTTCGATAATAAACCTCTCCGTATTGCGTAACGCCTTTCTTGAAGTGTCCGCCACTGGAGCTTGTTCAGTATCTCCGTAACGCTCTCGCGCTGACTAAATGTCCCCATGACGAATCGCGCTGCTTTTCGCTGGATCATGTCTATCTCTTCTATTAATCCAACCTGGTAAGGGTCCCATACTGATGAGCAATACTCAAGAATCGGACGAACAAGCATTTTGTAAGCTACTTCTTTCGTCGATGAGTCACATTTTCTTAGAATTCTTCCTATGAATCTCAACCTGGCGCCTGCTTTTCCCACTATTTGTTTTATGTGATCATTCCACTTCAGATCGCTCCGGATAGTAACTCCTAAGTATTTTACGGTCGTTACCGCTTCCAATGATTTACCACCTATGGCATAATTGTACTGGAATGGATTTCTGCCCCTATGTATGCGCATTATATTACATTTATCTACGTTTAGGGAAAGCTGCCAGCTGTCGCACCATGCATTAATCCTCTGCAGGTCCTCCTGGAGTACGTACGAGTCTTCTGATGTTGCTACTTTCTTGTAGACAACCGTGTCATCTGCAAATAGCCTCACGGAGCTACCGATGTTGTCAACTAAGTCATTTATGTATATTGTAAACAATAAAGGTCCTATCACGCTTCCCTGCGGTACTCCCGAAATTACCTCTACATCTGCAGATTTTGAACCGTTAAGAATGACATGTTGTGTTCTTTCTTCTAGGAAATCCTGAATCCAATCACAAACCTGGTCCGATATTCCGTAAGCTCGTATTTTTTTCACTAAACGTAAGTGCGGAACCGTATCAAATGCCTTCCTGAAGTCCAGGAATACGGCATCAATCTGCTCGCCAGTGTCTACGGCACTGTGAATTTCTTGGGCAAATAGGGCGAGCTGAGTTTCACATGATCTCTGTTTGTGGAATCCATGTTGGTTATGATGAAGGAGATTTGTATTATCTAAGAACGTCATAATACGAGAACACAAAACATGTTCCATTATTCTACAACAGATTGACGTAAGCGAAATAGGCCTATAATTATTCGCATCTGATTTATGACCCTTCTTGAAAATGGGAACGACCTGCGCTTTCTTCCAGTCGCTAGGTACTTTACGTTCTTCCAGCGATCTACGATAAATTGCTGATAGAAAGGGGGCAAGTTCTTTAGCATAATCACTGTAGAATCTTAAGGGTATCTCGTCTGGTCCGGATGCTTTTCCGCTACTAAGTGATAGCAGTTGTTTTTCAATTCCGATATCATTTATTTCAATATTTTCCATTTTGGCGTCCGTGCAACGGCTGAAGTCAGGGACCGTGTTACGATTTTCCACAGTGAAACAGTTTCGGAACACTGAATTCAGTATTTCTGCCTTTCTTCGGTCGTCCTCTGTTTCGGTGCCATCGTGGTCAACGAGTGACTGAATAGGGGATTTAGATCCGCTTACCGATTTTACATATGACCAAAACTTTTTAGGGTTCTTGTTTAGATTGTTTGCCAATGTTTTATGTTCGAATTCTTTGAATGCTTCTCTCATTGCTCTCTTTACGCTCTTTTTCGCTTCGTTCAGCTTTTCCTTATCAGCTATGATTCGACTACTCTTAAACCTATGATGAAGCTTTCTTTGTTTCCGTAGTACCTTTCGTACATGATTGTTATACCACGGTGGATCTTTCCCCTCGCTTTGGACCTTAGTCGGTACGAACTTATCTAAGGCGTACTGGACGATGTTTCTGAATTTTTTCCATTTTTGTTCCACATCCTCTTCCTCAGAAATGAACGTTTGATGGTGGTCACTCAGATATTCTGCGATTTGTGCCCTATCACTCTTGTTAAGCAAATATATTTTCCTTCCTTTCTTGGCATTTCTTATTACACTTGTAGTCATTGATGCAACCACTGACTTATGATCACTGATACCCTCTTCTACATTCACGGAGTCGAAAAGTTCCGGTCTATTTGTTGCTATGAGGTCTAAAACGTTAGCTTCACGAGTTGGTTCTCTAACTATCTGCTCGAAGTAAATCTCGGACAAGGCAGTCAGGATAATGTCACAATAGTCTCTGTCCCTGGCTCCAGTTCTGATTGTGTGACTATCCCATTCTATACCTGGTAGATTGAAGCCTCCCCCTATTACAATAGTATGATCACGAAACTTCTTCACGACGTTCTGCAGGTTCTCTCTGAGGCGCTCAACTACTACGGTTGCTGATGCAGGTGGTCTATAGAAGCATCCGACTATCATATCTGACCCACCTTTGATACTTAACTTAACCCAGATTATTTCACATTCGCATTCGCTAATAACTTCACTGGATATTATTGAATTCTTTACTGCTATAAATACTCCTCCACCATTGGCGTTTATCCTATCCTTGCGGTATATATTCCATTCTGTGTCTAGGATTTCGTTACTGTTCACTTCCGGTTTTAACCAACTTTCCGTTCCTAATACTATATGCGCACTATTTCCTTCAATAAGAGATACTAATTCAGGAACCTTGCCCTGGATACTCCTGCAGTTTACCAATATTACGTTAACTTTTCCTGTTTTTGGTCTCTGAGGACGGACGTTCTTTATCAACGATGATAATGTCCTCTCTGGTAAGCCGTCAGGTATTTTATCGTTTCGCCCAAGGGGGGGTCCCTCTAACCTAAAAAACCCCCGTGTGCACGCCACACGTACTCTGCTACCCTAGTAGGTGCTTCCGGTGTGTAGTGCACGCCTGACCTGTCTAGGGGGGCCCTACAGTTCTCCACCCAATAACGGAGGTCGATGAATTTGCAACCATTATAGTCGCAGAGTCGTCTGAGCCTCTGGTTTAGACCCTCCACACGGCTCCAAACCAGAGGACCGCGATCGACTCTGGGCACTATGCTGCAGATATTAAGCTCAGCTTGCACTCCGCGTGCGATGCTCGTTGTCTTCACCAAATCAGCCAGCCGCCGGAAGGAACCAAGGATGGCCTCAGAACCCAAGCGGCAGGCGTCATTCGTTCCGACATGTGCTACTATCTGCAGCCGGTCACACCCAGTGCGTGCAATAGCTGCCGGAAGGGCCTCCTCCACATTACGGACGAGACCCCCCGGCAAGCACACCGAGTGCACACTGGCATTCTTCCCCGACCTACCCGCTATTTTCCTGAGGGGCTCCATAACCCGCCTAACGTTGGAGCTCCCTATAACTAATAGGCCCGCCCTCTGCGACTGTCGGGACCTTGCCGGAGAATCGGCCACTGGCCCAACAGGCGAGGCATCCTGTGGTGGCTCGGAAACGATGTCATCACCACTAGGAAGCACCCCGTACCTGTTGGAAAGGGGTAAGGCAGCTGCCACGCGGCCAGATCCCACCTTTGCCTTTCGGCCAGGCACGCGCGAGCCCACCACTGTCCGCCATTCACCCTGGAGTGATGGCTGACCGGTAAGATGCTCACTGCCGGAAGACGCAGCGACATCAGGGGTTCCATGTGATTCCAAGGCCACTGAAGTAGGCATAGGTCTCACCACAGTTGCCCCAACGCCACTACGAGCCGACGCCTGCGCCTCGAGCTCGATGAGCCTAACAGACAAATCCTCCACCTGCCCCCGAAGAGTGGCCAATTCTCCTTGCGTCCGCTCACAACAACCACAGTCCCTACACATGACTATGTTTACCCTACTCTATACGGTGACAAATTCCCAAGATAATCTTCTGATGAGCTGCTCTGATAATCAAGAAACACTCACTGAAATACGAGACGCGAAAACTACGCTAGGTTTTCCCAGAAAAACTATTTAAAAGCTAAGCGCAGCAAATAAGTACAAAAACGCTTTATACAAACAGTACTCGCTGCTGCTGGTGCTCTCGCTCTGGCTGTCACAAGACAATAACAGTGTGGATTACAATTGAGGAGACAGTTGGGATAGTTCACATGAAGACAGTCTGAAACAAAATAATTGTTTTTCCAAGCAGATTTCAGTAAGCAAGTCCAAAGTTCTTTTTGTTTTTTATTTTTTTTTTATTTTAGAAAACAATTTTTTGTGGAAGAATCAGAATAGGAGAGAAGGAACTTCAGGGGCAAGCAGTGATGTTATTCCCCAGATGGACATCATGTTCAGAGAGTGTGAAAAACCGAGGCTGAAGTTGAGAACTTTGCATCACAAAGACTTAGAGGAAGGTGACCACTGATTGTGTGGCAGGTATTGATGCACTTTCACAAAAATCTGGACAGTGCAGGATGAGAGCAGTCAGTCTGTATTGTTGTTGTTGTTGTTGTTGTTGTTGTTTATTTTTTGCATTTTCTGGTTGATTCTGTGGCAATACACACAAAGAAGCAAACTAACATGTATGCTTATCAGACCATAAGGAAGTAATCATACACGAATTCCCTTTCTCCTGTCTACACACTATCAAAGTGAAGAGCAGTCACCCTCAGTAGCTTTGAGTGAATCTGTTGAATAACCTGTATGGGGATTTATCTAGAAAGGACTACACAACATTTACAGAGATTTTACACCAGTGTGATCCTTACTTTGGGACAATGGCAAAACTGCTTTAATGGAAATTACTGGAAAATCCAGACTGGAAGTACGTCATGCACAAAAGATCGAAAACATAAGCAATGTGGACAAATTTTTAGGCATAAATGGAATGTTTTAGTTCTCTGTTTAAAAGAGCAATAAATTGCATGCACAATAAGCACAAGGCATGCTGTTGAGATCATAGTGGTAGTTAGAAGTCAAACTCAGCTCGTATGGTCGACTGCAACGAAAACAAGTTCGGTGTCTATTTGAATAACATTGCAAACTGTGAAGTAGTTAAAGAATGACAGCCACATTATCAATTAGCTTCTTAAATTCTATAGCCTGTAAGGCATTCATGTATAAAATTTATGATGAGAAACATTATAATTTGTATGAAATCTGTCTGTTCCTACACTGTGACAATTTACATGTATATCATCTTATACTATACACATAAATTGTGATAAAGGAGATCATTTCTGAGTCACGGCCTCATCACCAGGGCTTAGACTTGTGTGACTACCCCATTCTAGTTCACCATAAACAAATACCAGTGGGAGTTATAGTACTTTTTTTAATTTCACTTTGCATAATTGTGGTGGAACACATGCAGAATTAATGAAGAATATATGTATGTTTTTGTGAAAACTTAATACATGCAAATTTCTTTCATATACGACTTCACAAAAATAAATCAATAAAATTTACAGGTAGAGTATAAGTTTAAACAAGACTCAACAAACATTATTCTGGAATTTTGTACCTGTTCCACCATAATTACAAAAACTGAAATTAAGAATGCACTATAACTCTAACAGATGCACATTTTTAATGTGCTAGCATCACAATGAAAGTCCTTAAATAAGAACTTACACACTGACGATAAAGTTGTAACTTCGAGATGTATGTCAGCAGAGTGAAATCACTATAAAATACATTAGGTAAATTTAATTATTAAGTTTTCCATTTATACCATGGTCTCGGTTGGTCAAGAAAAGTCACTATGGAGACCATGAAAGAATGAGCCATAACTTTAGTCTGTTCGTAAATACTCTACAGCTTCCCAGTCCCACTTAGGCAACAACTGAGTCACTATCTCTGTGGTGTACCATCAGACATTACTGTGCAATAAGATACCCATGTTCAAATCATAGCAAATCGTACGTGGAAATAACGAAATAGTGGTGTTCTACTGTACAGACAGTTTTCATCTTTATATATATAAGATGACTCTATTATGACCCTATAGTGCTATGATCATCTCCTTTCACTGACATGGTCATTGTCAGAAGGTTGTTTTTCTTTTCTTTCTTATAAGTGATCTTGGGCAGTGTTATTTGCTATACTGGTGCTCTGCTGTTGATCTGAACACATATTCTCAGATATCAAATGTAGCAGCAATGAACTGCACAAATTCATTCCCATTTGATAAGTGCCTGTACAGGTAGAAACAGATTCTGCCTACCAATAACTCTGGCATACTTTAATTACACTATGAAGAATTTAGAAAGCTACAATTTCCTTTGTGTGCAGATCATCCTCCCAGCTGTATTAATCATTTTGACAGGACAGCCCCATGCGGAGAGTTAATTCAACTACATTCCAGTAGGAATGCATTTCCAGAAGATGACCTCATACTAAAACCACTTGCCAGTCCATTGAAAACGAGCAACATCTACTTGCCACATCAACAAATGCATCCTGACAGGTCTGAAAAGTATTTCAACTGACTGCAAGGTCATCCCCTTTCAAATTCAGTTCAGATGGTTTTGTGGCACAACAATGCTCTCATGACATTAAGTTTGATTTTTCCAATAGGAGCCATTGCTTTTGCTCCAAGGAATTCCCCAGTCATCGTCACGATGCTGAGTTCACCCAGTATTAGGGTGCGCCACTGAGGAAATCTTTGAAAACGGCACTGGCCTGGCAGAAATGCTGAAGAATCTGAATTGGTAGGTAGTCACCCACATAAAATCGTACTTCAAAAATCCAAGAAACAGTTTATTTTCTCAGTGCTATAAATATTGCTCTGTTCTCTACAGTTAGCTCCTATAGAAGCCACAAATATTAACATCAGATGAAAAATAGTTTAAACATAACCAAAGGAGCAGTGGTTCCTACAAGATGCCACTGAAAAAATTAGAGTAATTTGAAAGGTATAGTTATGAAAGTCTACAGTACAGACACAAGAGGGAATGACAGTAAGTTATCTCCATCTCATACTTGCCAACTCCCCCCCCCCCCCCCCCCCAACCATAGATACGCAGGCAGATCATCCACCCCCCAGCCCACACACACAAACACACACACACACTCACACAAAATAATTCTTATGCAAGTATTACCATCATGACCTCGGTCTCTCTGTTGTGAAAGACTATCACGATGCTGCCAACAATTGTCAGGAATGGAAGCAACAGACTTTGCTCTCGGTCTCTGTCGAAAGGTGCTAGCAGGAGAGCAAGGGCAGGCAGGACTTGTACTGACCACTGGCTCATCTAGCCTCAGCCACATGGCTGCAGAGTAGCCATGTAGCCACATAGACCATCCTAGCTCTGCACCGATGGGCAGTGAAAGAGCACATGCTGACCATGCAGTTTTGGCACCTACAAGTTAACACCATCAAAAACAATTACATACAAAAAAATATAACATAGCAAGCAAAATAACTATAAACACTTCATGAAAAAATAAACTAAAAATATTACTACACTTTCACAAATAAATAAATAAATAATACACAAATTGTCCATTTACTACAAGAGTAAATATGTTATTACCATCGAAGTGGAGTTATTGTTTCCCTTCTAGATAATTTTATTGCTTATTAACTTTCTAGGCTGATCCAACTTTTGCCGCCCATTTCTCTTTCACTCTTGTGCCATCGGCAAGCAACAGTACATTTTACTTCATTTCAATTATTTTTTATGTGAACTCTTGTGTGCAGTGCTTTATGAGGGAAAGAGAAGGCAAGGCTAAAAACATAGTGAAGAATACTGGCTAAGAATTCAAAGAAAGCTGTAAGTAACAAACAAAAGGACTGCTGTTGCTCAGAGAGAACCACAACAACTTGTGCTGTGTATTGTGCAGCATATTGAAATACCATATTTACACAAATCTACTGTGCCATCGATGCAATGCGCACCCCAACTTCATAAAAAGAAGAAGTCCATTGTCGCAACACTGGTAGTTTAAATTTATTTTACACAACAATGGATGTATACATGAACTATTGAAACAGCAATTTTTAAGGACTCACTGTCAGGTGACACAGTCATTATTAAAAAAGAATGTCTAACTTGATTACTTACATGACATGCAAACCAACACACCCTGAATTATGGATGTTACTCATCATTGTTCACTAATTCCATCATTAACGGTATCCTCAGAGGAGCCAACATCAGAATCAGATTCATTTCCTCTTTCCCCATCATTCTCAGTGTCATTCCAGACACATCATCTTCACTGCTGTCCACAGCATTTCTTGAATGATTTTATTATGATCACTGGTCCTTTGATGATTTTTCAATCATGAAAACCCAGTGTGTAATAGTGGGGGGTGGGGGAATGCATCATGTTTGGTTTGCAAAACCATTTTTCCTACTGTTCCTGAACGTAACCCTTCGAAGGTTTATTTATACTAACATCCCGGGGTTGCAACACAGAAGTCATTACTACAGGAATAACAAGAAGATCACATGCCAACAATATTGTAACAAAGTATTGTGGCATAATGAACAATACCTAAATGTCCATTATGTTGCTGGTGAATGACAGAATAAAGTTTGCACTCTGTAATGCACCACTGAATCTTATGCTCACCCCCAATTTTGAATGCTGCATATGGTAAAAAAAGGTGCACATTAGATTCTTGTAAATAAGGCAAAACAAAATGCTGTGTAATTTTGGAATTCAAAGTGTGTGATCTTCCCATACTAGGAAATAACCAGTGAACCTAGGCTTTTGGCTCTGAGCACTATGCGACTTAACTTCTGAGGTCATTAGTCGCCTAGAACTTAGAACTAATTAAACCTAACTAACCTAAGGACATCACACACATCCATGCCCGAGGCAGGATTCGAACCTGCGACCGTAGCGGTCTGAACCTAGGCCTCAAATTATTTAAAGAGCTGAACTTCCCTGGATAAATCATCATATCTCCTGTACTGTGTATCATACAACGATATAATATGCTTGCACATTCAGTGGTATGTGTGAATACGATCAGCCAAATGTGTTGTGAAAAGAGTTAGTGCTAAATAAGTAGTAAACTAAAATGTTATGCCTAATGTTGCAGTTTTACTGCGTAAGCAACAAAAATGTAGTTAGCAATAAAGTTTACTCCTGTCATCAGCAAGAAAAAGTTCCATAAAGGTTTCAAATTAAGTGTAAAGACAGTCAGAAGGCACTAAGTGCACTCTTTCTCAAATACTACAGGAATATAGTCCTGGAAATTTGTGCATTGTGAGTTACGCTGTCTTTCCATTTTCTTCATAGTCTGACATCTGGTGCTTTCAGTGTTTTCCGTTTCTGGTCTACAACTGTGGGCAACACTGCAAGGTGTGTGTATCAGCATCTATCCAGAGCAATTCGAACACCTCACAGGCACCATTCCTCGACTCGTTACTAAAGTTAGAGGGATCGAGGATCTACGGCGCACTGTTAATGTGACTTTCAGTGCCAGAACCCATGAGTTCTGGTCACTCAGCATGCACTGTTACCAAAACAAACAAACAAGCGGGATTACGTAACTTTGTGTGAAATATAGTCTGTGAAAAGTTATAACTGTGTAGATTAATTTAGAGTTCCAATTTGACAAAGGCAAAAGCTTGTAAATGTAGCATTTACTCAGTATTGTAGGCCAGAACCTCTCCAGTCAACTGACATCACATTTTTAATCAATACAAAAATGCTAAAATAAGTAACTTTTTTTAAAAAATTCTACCTGCAAGTGTGTGCTGCTGGCTAAAGTTATAGACAAGTGACATATAATTTCCCTCCACCAGAATCCCCCCCTGGTCTGGTACAGGTGGTGGTGTAGCCACATTTGTGTCTTCACCACAAGGGAAGCGAATAATGTGGTCCGGTTGTGGCCGAGTCTCGTTTGCCAGAGAAACTAATGGAGACAGAAGAAGATCCTGTAAAACAAATAATACAGTATGTAATTCTATTAGTTCAGTTGGTACCAAAGGCAGATTAATTCTGAGTGTTACAGTTACCTGTCTAAACAGGATGTAGCTTAGCATAGTCAGTCATAAATTGATTGTATAATAGTCCTCTCGATAAACTTGAATTGTTGAATGAATATTTTTCATCCTTCACAACTGCTAACTTCTTATACTTTCATGTCTCTTTCCTTCAATATGTTGCCCTATGCATCCTGCATATATCAGGCAATCTACTTGATACTCCTTAGAAAGCTCAGGTGATGTCTGACGGTCCTAGTATTGAGTACTGTACATGGTTCTACTATAAATTTTGCATTTGTTACTGGTTTTTTTTTTTTTTTTCTACGTGCTCTCATTTTTCATTGTGTACAATGACGTCATAGTCCAGCCACAAAGTAAACATTCCTTTTGAAATGCCATCATACACTCACCTTCCATTACATCACAATCTTGTTTTTTATTCTCTCTCTCTGACTGCAGCAAAGAGTTCCCCGAGGCCATGAGAAACCCTCTGGCTAGCTACACACCCTGCCCCAAAACCCATGTCATCTCCATTACGGTCCTAATTACACTGTCCACTCCTGTCTCTCTGGTGATTTTTTGTCTTCCCTCATGATGTCCAACACATATTTCTCAATAAATGGTTTTAACGTTAGATTTCCTTGTCTCTGTATAATAAGTCAAAATTGCTAATACAAATCGATACTGACATTTTTGTTTCAGCCACAGCAAAAGCTCAGTTTTGAAAACTATTAACAAAAGCTTTCTAAGATGCTTCTAGATGTGTAGCTTCTTTAAATGACCTACACATATAAATAAATATTCACACTGTCCCCTTACAGCAAAGAAATCATAGGGCGGTATGATCATTTCAGTAAGCTAACAGAAAACTGAAGAATAGAACCACCATTTTTTTATGTACCTCATTTGTTTTTTTCATTGATATCGGTGTCTGTCCGTCTTTTGAGCTGGTGTAAGAAAGACATATGTAAGTGTGATGTCTCAGTATTGTGTTAAGTAAAAGTTGTAATATGCGGAAGTCGCAAGTTTTCATTCTCCTAACGAACCACGCCCTAATATCCTTCTCCTGATGTGATGTGGACTTGCATTTTTAGTGGACTTTTCAGAGACGAAGTTAACATGAAGAGAGAATAGCCACCACAGTCACACCAGCATTTTTGTGAATTGTTGGGTAAAAAAAGGTAAATAACAAGCTGTACACCAAAACTAAAAGGAATTAGCATTTATTCCATGTATCAGAGCAGCCACAATGTTCTTAACAAGCATGCATCTATGCCTGTGCACATTTCTGGACAGTGAATTTTTGGTGCGGTTAAACAATATTTAAAAACAAAGATGATGTGACTTACCAAATGAAAGTGCTGGAAGGTCGACAGACACACAAACAAACACAAACACACACACAAAATTCAAGCTTTCGCAACAAACTGTTGCCTCCTCAGGAAAGAGGGAAGGAGAGGGAAAGACGAAAGGATGTGGGTTTTAAGGGAGAGGGTAAGGAGTCATTCCAATCCCGGGAGCGGAAAGACTTACCTTAGGGGGAAAAAAGGACGGGTATACACTCGTGCACACACACACACATATCCATCCACACATATACAGACACAAGCAGACATATTTGGTCTTCAAATATGTCTGCTTGTGTCTGTATATGTGTGGATGGATATGTGTGTGTGTGTGCGAGTGTATACCCGTCCTTTTTTCCCCCTAAGGTAAGTCTTTCCGCTCCCGGGATTGGAATGACTCCTTACCCTCTCACTTAAAACCCACATCCTTTCGTCTTTCCCTCTCCTTCCCTCTTTCCTGATGAGGCAACAGTTTGTTGCGAAAGCTTGAATTTTGTGTGTATGTTTGTGTGTCTGTCGACCTGCCAGCACTTTCATTTGGTAAGTCACATCATCTTTGTTTTTAGATATATTTTTCCTACGTGGAATGTTTCCCTCTATTATAATCTAAACAATATTTAATGCAGATCTGGACAATCCACATTATCTTTCTCCCCAACCACTACATCTGACAACCTACAGGAGATCATCATCAGGAGAGAGAGAGTTAGCACATTTGTAATAATTTAAAATAATTATAAAATTTTGTAAAGTTTTCATTATACTAATTGTTGTCTTTCTCTGTTTCATGAATGGGATACTATGTTATTGCAACGAGGATGGAAATCACATGATGTGCAAAAGATTGAACATAATCAATTGGAGAATTAATTCCAGAAGGAGTGATAAAGCCGACAAAAAGGTAGGAAAATTCACGATCCATTGAATGTATGGCTGTGCATAGTAGTGTCGCTACCAATAGTGAATGTAATACATTTCCTAATACATTCCCAAATTGAAGCATTCTTATAAAATACATAGACACTTGGACAGAAAATTAATTTTAGGGAGAGAAATATGTGCATATAATTGTGTTACACTGATAATGTATTTTGATACATGTTAGCAAGGCACCACTGAATAGGTTTCGTAGTGGTATCCTCACCATTACAAACAGAATATCTCATTTTCGAAAGTACCATTTATTTTATCATTTTGTAAAATTATCAAAAAATGGGTACACACAATAGACACATTGTTGCCAGTCCATTGCCGGATAGCCAGGCACAAGAAGTTGCCAAAATGGACGTGGCAACAAATGAAATCGAAACTGAAAATGTTTGTCGCAGTGACAACAGCCAATCACATTTTTCAATTAACATGGACACAGGTGATAGTAACATTATCATTCAAAATGATACAATGTTGACAGAAGATGAGATAGGGTCACAATTTTCTCCATGGAGTATTTTTTCCTCTGGTGAAGAGTAATGCAAGACAGTTCAGACTTATTAAATCATTCTTTGCCTGCCACACTTACACCTAATGCAAACTTGACTGGACAGGGTACATTGCACACACAAGAAACCCTGATCACAATGCAAATCTTACAACAGTTATTTACACATAGCTTCAGCAATTTTAAGCATGAGTATTTTTTCCTCTGGTGAAAAGTAATGCAAGACAGTTCAGACTTATTAATTTATTCTTTGCCTGCCACACTTACGCCTAATGCAAACGTGACTGGACAGGGCGCATTGCATACACCAGAAACCCCGATCACAATGCAAATCTTACAACAGTTATTTACACAAAGCTTCAACAATTTTAGGCATGAGTTAAAAGAAGAGCGAAAACAAACACTCAAATGAAGTATTGATGAAAAATTTTACGAGTTTTTCAAAACAACAGACAGGTACACTTGAAGAGGAAAAGCAAACTTTTGATGCTTTCAAAACTGACATAACACAACAATTCAATGACTTGACATAAGATTTGTGTGCTGAACTTTCAAATGAATTATTGGATAAACTTACAAGCACAAGGAAAGACCTAAAAAAAATTATTCGGTGGTTTGTCACAAGCTATAGGTAATTTCAGCCAAAAAGTGTCATTAGTAGGCAAGATACAAGAACAGCTGAGGCTCTGACAAAAATGCAGCAGGAACAGTCACAATTGTGCCAGAATATAAATACACCTGCAGGTACCGTCATCGGATTAAAAACAGCATACAAAGGTCTGCATGAACAGGTGCAAAACCTGTCATTGCAACTAAGTAGCATAATTTAACTACTCCATTCATGAGAAAGGAGCAAAGTTCATGAGAAAGGAGCAAGAAAGGATAGATAATGACAATAAGGAAGTAAACGATAGAGCAGAGGCTGGTATCCTAGACCAAGGCAGTATCCTGGCACAGAAGGTAGTCCACGAACACAAGGGTTATGTAAATGTGATCGAGGAAGCAATGAAGGTACAGAAGGCAGAACAAAGAGATGAAATAGATCAGAAGTTGAAAGTAGCAGAGGAAAAATCACAGACTAACACTGTTAGTAACATTGAAAAGGAAAGGGAACATTCAACCCCAAGCTACCAGGTGTCAACAGATAGGATAAATAATCCGAACATCTATCCACACTTGAACCCTAACCTGTCAGGTGAAATAGACTGCAACTATAACATGCAGCAGGCACTGCCGACTTCTGTACCTCTTGCGTGGGGGTATTCGGAATACGGTCTGATACATCAAAATAATGTCATGCTGGCAACAGGTGAGGGCAGAACACAACCAAGCGACAAAATAATCCACTGCCAACTGACTATAATCAGAACAATCAAAATTACATTTCAAATAGTGACCAGGGGCAACAAAATCTTGATCGAGAACCATGTAAGATACTAACTGATGAAACCAGACATATAATGTGCACATAGTTGATGTTACCGCTAACGAGGAAATCAGTGCTCAGGATAATTCACAAAATTTGAACTAGTTTCGATAGGTCCCTGTCCGAGGAATAGTAATGCGGTGCGGGCAAGGAATGAGTTAAACGCTGTTTTCTTAGATACGGGAACTGTGCTGATATCAAAGATGAACTGTGTCTGGAAGATATTACAACTGCGTGGATGAAAGCAATGATTCAATACAGGCAGTAACCAATGCACAAATACTTGGTCTAAAGGTATCCTTAGTACTGGACACTGCAGCTACCATGAATAAAGTTTCACAGTGTCTGTTTGACCAATTACAAAAATGAGGACATATACTAATGCTTCCAGTCCAAAACTGTAAAATCCAAATAGCTTTAGGAGGTAAGTCTGAAGCTATAAAATTGAAAGCATAGATTCCTATTGAAATTGATAGCTTCTCTTTACAACACTTTTTTTTTTTTTTTTTTTTTGTTGCTGAAAGGCTAATAGCAAACTGCTTTAGCAGTACGGACACCCTCTACAAGTACCAAGCACAAACTGACTTTGGTAAGGGGAAGTGTCATTTCATTGTGATCGACCAACAATATTCAGCAGACCAAATCGAGCCAAATGTCCAAACGTCTCAGAAAGCAAACCAAAACACACTGCTGACACTCAAATACAATTCTTCTATCCTACCATCATGTTTGTAAACACACAGAGAATTCGGCAATCACAGGAAGAGGAAATAGGCCCCCGAGATTGTGTGCAACAAGGTAAGTGAGCCAGTGTGTCTAAAAAAAAATTTCAGGAGCTTTTGATATGTTATGCTCCTGTTTTTTAATAATGACCTGGAGTACTCAAAGGATACAAATACAAAATGGGGATGTACCCACACAAAACCTGCTTTATGTCTCACCCCATTCCATGTGCCAAGAAGGAGGCTGTGAGGAAAGAGATCACTAGAATGTTAAACTGGGTAATAATACAACCACCCTTATCTCCATTTAATAGCTCCATTTTGGCCATCAGCAATTCAGACGGTAGTGCTTGACGCACAAGGAATAAATAAAATTATTGTGCCTGTCAGGACGTTGCCTGACAACCTATAACATTAAGTACCATATCATAATAGACCTCTGAATCTCGTATTGGCAAACTGCACTACATAAAGGTAGCCATAAGTACACAGCCTTTGTATGTGGGGGCAGAACTTATGAGTTCTGTGTTGTCCCTTTTGGTTAGTGCTTTAGATTGAGTCTTAGGACCTGAAATGTTAAGTAGAGTCACTGTTTATATTGATGATTTACTGATTGTTACCCCTACATGGTCAGAACACTTAAGGCTCTTGGCTCAAGTCTTGCATGGGTTTTCAGAATATGGAGTCACAGAGAACCTAATGAAGTCAGGTAAGGACACATAATATCACCTCAAGGCGTACTTCCAGACCCTAAGAAGCTCAAGGCATACTTCCAAACCCTAAGAAGCTCCATGCTATCCTCAAAATAAGAAACAGGTGAAGTGGTATCTTGGATTAGTATCTTTCTTCTTCTTGGTTATGGACCAAACAAAGCCAAACTGATTCTGACAACATTAAAGAAGCTCTTTTGCAGGCCAGAATCTTATATCACCCTGACATGACTCAAGATTTTCGTCTGTGTACAGGCTTGTCCTTGCAAGGGCTGGGTGCTTATTTATTCCAAGTCACTGACACGAATGGGGAGCTTGCTCCCAAACTAATTAGGACCCTATCTGAAGCTGATCGAGCATATTCCATGACCGAATTGGAAGCTCTCACGATAATATGGAATTTCAAAAAGTTTGAATATACATGTGGGAAAGCACACCAAGGTGTACTGCGACCATCATTCTTTGTCTTTCGTTCTCACTTGTAAAAACTTACACAGGAGGATTGCTAGATGGTGTTTCCATTTATAGGAATTTGATTTTGAAATTGTGTATATGAAAGGAAGTCAAAATTTAATTGCTGATGCCTCATAGAGGCTTCCACAAGGTCGAGACAAATTCTTGGAATTCACAGAAAACAATTCAGAAATTAGGGTTCTTCTGATGAAAGATAAAACGCAACAGCCATACAACATTAGGACGTGTAAAAGCATGGGGCAACTACAACAGAAGGATCCCAGATGGCAGAAAGTAAGGCTAAAACTGCTGCAGAACAATAATGACAGTTCGAAATTTTTTTTTTTCGAATTACCAAGGGTTAGTGTTTCGCCAAACCCACGCAGAGCAGTGCCAGTGGTGAGTTTATTTCCTCAGGGGATCATGTTAATGACTTCATATTATACACTCACAATGTTTGGGGATACTATGGTGTCTCCAAATATCCTTAGTAAAATAATAAATTATTGTTACTATCCAAATTTAAGACAAATCTGCAGTTAATACAGGAATGTGTTGTCTGTCAGAAGGCTAAGCATACAAATAAGTCAAAAGCTAGTTGAACTACTGCCAATATTGCCAAAAGACCTTGGAGATAGTTTCCTTAGATGCGGGTGGACCATATCTACAAGGGAAAGGAGGTTTATGATACGTCGTTGCACTATATGATGTTTTCTCCATGTATGTCAAACTGTATCCCATATGCTCACTCATTGCAAGCTCCATCAGATGAATTACAATGGACTATCTACCCCGTGTAGACAAGCCAGAAATACTGTTGACAGACAAAGCGTTATACTTTACAGACAATCATTGAAAAGAGTTCATGACCACTCACAACATTAAACACATACTTGCCCAGATTTTATCCAGAAATAAGTTCCACAGAAAGGATATTTTTATCCAGACTTGCACCCTTCACAAACACACAAGGTGGATCAAATACATTACCCCATTCCAGCAAGTTGTTAATGATCTCCCACAGAGATCAACTAGCTTTACACCTGTGGAATTGCTGTCTGACAAAGCCAAGTAGACAATTTGGAAAAGCCTCTACCCAAGCTCCCTAGGAAGAAAATATTGCATGAGGAGAAAATACAATGGGCACTGGTTAGCACTGAAGAAAAGGCAGAGAACAGAAAACAATTGTATGATAAAAAATTAGGACAAACTGTAGATTACCATGTGGGACAACAAGTATACCTTACAACCCATCCAAAATCAACAAAATATGGTGACTTGAATTGCAAGTGGCAGTTGCTTTACACAGGGCCAAGTACACCTTACAATCCCTCCAAAATCAACAAAATATGGTAAGTTGAATTGCAAGTGGCAACTGCTTTACACAGGGCCATTTGTTATATCAAAAATCCCTCACCCAGAGCCTATAAATTAGTATATTTCAAGCATGGTAAGGAAAAAGGGCTCTAGCTGTACAAAGATTTACATGAATTTGTGCACTAAACAGAATCTGACACTGATTAAACACAAGTCGAAGAAATGTTTATAAGTACATATAAGAGATGACCTACTGTCCACTTGAATGTACTTATTACGATTGATGTTTACTGTTAAGGAAAGATTTCATTTTTGCCTATTTCATGTGTGTTGCCTTATTAGGATGTAAGTTTTAGTTATGTAAGAATTTTATTTGTACAATAACAGGCCAGAGAAGCTCAGAAAACATTACCCTCATCGTGTGCAAGAAATAATTTAATTTGACACTGTACTGTTTAAACACACAGACACAGCACTTGTAAGTAGCGAAATGGAGTGGGGACAGAACTGCGAATGCATAGCAGCTACCTCTAAGGTTAACAACCTCTGTGCATGCACACAGCACAGCATAAGCCAACAGGTCACTGCCTGATGACAATCATAGTTTAGCAAAGAAATGCCAAGCAATCTACACTTAGAGAAACGTTATACTATGAGCTGACTAGTAAGGAAATAAAACATCTATAGTACAGAACTAAACTAAGATTAAGAAATCAGGAAGAACTAAGCTAAGGTGTGTGTGTGTAATTACCTACAAACTTGATACTACATACAAGTTATTTACATTTATACAAACGGCTATTTACATGCTACATAAAAGGGGATATCAACGTGATGAACGAAGAAATATGAATTAAGTCTTGCATATGCTACGAAAGATAGGACTGTGCTCGCCTATGACAACACTTTTCTTTCCAGGTCCAAAAAGGTAATTCAAAATGACAACCACAATACAAAGATGTGTGTTCTTACAACTCATTAAAAAAACTGATAAAGAATGAACTGTGTACTGATAGAAACTGAATATGTGAATACTGAAAGTGTGATACGTCACATTGGTATCCAGCGTGAGCAACTATGAACTTAGTTTTAAGTTAGTGTTTAAGTGTCCTTATAGCAAACAATGCAGAGTCATATCCTGGGTAAAACTAGAATAGCATAAGGGCCACATTGTAAATGAAAAATTATATGTACAAAAATGTGTGTCAGTGTGAATGTGTGAATGGTGTGTGTGTGTGTGTGTGTGTGTGTGTGTGTGTGTGTGTGTGTGTGTGTGTGTGTGTGTGTGAAAAAGCTACAGTACGCTAGATTTATAAAAAGGTTGAACTTGGGTCCTGTGCTACCATATGAAAAGGGTCCAAATGACTGAGATGAACACCACACAAGAGTTATAACATTACATTTGCACACAAACACAAGTTGTCTCAACATTGTTTTACACTTGCTCATTGGCACAATTCTTGAAGAAAGATAGTCATGAACACCACAATACACAAGAGTAGTATCCTCTAGATAAGGATGCATAAGTTACAGACACTGAAGTACACTGTTTACAGGCAATGATGACACTAGTATAACACACAGACCTCTGTCTATTTATTGTGCTACCAATCCAGTTGTCTTCAACTGGTCAACATACAAGAGCTCACCAGCTCATTCTATGGCTGAACTGTTAATTCATAATATATTACAGCTTGATAATAAATTCAACTGGGAGGAGCACACCACAGAACTGCTGAAGCGTCTTAACAAATCTCTGTTTGCAATGCGAATTTTGTCAGACATAGGGGATATAAAAATGAAAAAGCTGGCATACTATGCTTACTTTCATTCCATAATGTCATATGGGATTATTTTCTGGGGTAATTCATCAAGCCAAGCTAAAGTTTTCCGGGCACAAAAACGTGCAGTAAGAATTATATGTGGTGTGAACTCAAGAACATCCTGCAGAAGCCTGTTTAGGGAACTAGGGATACTAACTACAGCTTCCCAATATATTTATTCCTTAATGAAATTTGTCATTAAAAATATATCACTTTTTCAAACCAATAGCTCAATTCATGGAATCAATACTAGAAATAAGAATAATCTTCACAAGGATTTAAAGTCACTTAGTCTTGTACAAAAAGGTGTGCATTATTCAGGAACACACATTTTCAATAACTTGCCAGCAGCCATAAAAAGCTTAACAACCAATGAAATTCAGTTTAAGAGAAGCCTAAAGGATTTATTGGTGGCCAACTCCTTCTACTCCATTGATGAATTTCTGAGAAAAACCAACTGATTTGTATATAAGTACAACATATCTTCTGCACAATTTCAGTGCAGTAATGTGTTCACTGAAAATTTGTGTGTGTGTGTGTGTGTGTGTGTGTGTGTGTGTGTGTGTGTAAGTATAATCTAACTTCTGCACCATTTCAGTGCAGTAATGTGTTCATTGTAAATAAGTATTACAGTAGTTGTATTACATGTTTCTTACCTTATAAATAAATAAAAAACTTTTTTATTTTAAATTCAGTGCAATAGTATTTGTAAAATGACTCTTAGTGTTCATTAAAAAATGACGATCATTCCACTTGGGACCTGTGGAATGGTACATTAGCTTATTTGTTTTAGTTTAAATATTTGTCATGTATTGTTGTTTTTCTGACATGTTCCACATCCTGGAGGACCTCCTCACTACGGATCAATTGGAATGAAAGTAAATCTAATCTAATCTAAAAAAAATTCCTTTAAAAGTGTTGATCATACCTTATTTTATAGACCAGAATTCAGAGAGACAGTGCAATTAACACCTTTTATGGAATTTTACAAATTTAAATTACCAACATGTTAAGGGCTTTCAGCTCTATTAGTCATCTTTCAAAAATATAATCTTATTCAAACAATTAAAATTTGTTTTCACTTCATAGCTTATAGAAGAATCCAAGAGTATGCAGCAGCCTCTGTGAGATTTTTCCTCCCTGCAACAGCTGTTTGCAAAACTGCAAGTTTGTTTGCAATATTTATTGTATTAGAGCCACTGTTCACTTAAACACATAATTGTTGTGTTTTTACATTTTGAGAGAAAAATTTGTAAGTCGCCAAGTTTAGTAGCTTAGTTTGCTGGAAGATTTCAAATTTAAGCCATTTACATACCAGTGCATCACATAAGAATTTTCACTATTTTAATGCTATTAAGAATACATTCCCCGCCATGAACCATGGACCTTGTTGTCGGCGGGGAGGCTTGCGTGCCTCTGTGGTACAGATACCTGTACCGTAGGTGCAACCACAACAGAGTGTTATCTGTTGAGAGGCTAGACAAAGTGTGGTTCCTGAAGAGGGGCAGCAGCCTTTTCAGTAGTTCCAGGGATAACAGTCTGGATGATTGACTGATCCAGCCTGATAACATTAACCAAAATCGCCTTGCTGTGCTGGTATTGTGAACGGCTTGGCTGAAACCAAGGGGAAACTACATACAGCCGTGATTTTTCCTGAGGGCATGCAACTTTACTGTATGGTTAAATGATGATGGCATCCTTTTGGGTAAAATATTTTAGAGGTAAAATAGTCCCCCATTCAGACCTCCGGGTGGGGACTAGTCAGGAGGATGTCGTTATCAGGAGAAACAAAACTGGCATTCTACAGGTCGGAGTGTGGAATGTCAGATCACTTAATTGGGTAGGTAGTTTAGAATATTTAAAAATGGAAACAGATCAGTTAAAAGTTCCATATAGTGCGACTTAGTGAAGTTCGGTGGCAGGAGGAACAAGACTTCTGGTCAGGTGAATACAGGGTTATAAAACAAAATCAAATAGGGGTAATGCAGGAATAGGTTTAATAATGAATAAAAATAATAAGGACCCAGGTAAGTTACTATGAACAGCATAACGAATGCATTATTGTAGCCAAGACAGACATGAAGTCCATGCCTACCACAGTAGTACAAGTTTATGTACCAACTAGCTCCGCAGATGCTGAAGAGATTGAAGATAGTGAAGGGAGATGAAAATTTAATAGTCAGTAAGGAATGAAAGAGGAAGCCACCTGGTAGAATTTTGCACAGAGCATAACTTAATCATACCTTGGTTTAAAAAACATGAAAGAAGACTGTATACATGGAAGAGACCCGGAGACACTGGAAGGTTTCAGATCGATTATATAATGGTAAGACAGAGATTTAGGAAGCAGGTTTTAAATTGTAAGACATTTCCAGGGGCTGATGTAGAGTCTGACCACAATCTATTGGTTATGAGCTGTAGATTAAAACTGAAGAAACTACAAAAAGATGGGAATTTAAGGAGATGGGACCTAGATAAATTGGAAGAACCAGAGGTCGTAGAGTTTTGGAGAGAGCATTAGGGAATGACTGACAAGAACAGGGGAAAGAAATACAGTAGAAGGAGAATGGCTAGTTTGAGAAATGAAATAGTGAAGGCAGCAGAGGATCAAGTAGGTAAGAAGACAAGGGCTAGTAGAAATCCTTGGGTAGCACAAGAGATATTGAATTTAATTGATGACAGGAGAAAATATAAGAATGCAGAAAAGGAAGGAGGCAAAAAGTAATACAAACTTCTCAAAAATGAGGCCGACAGGAAGCGCAAAATGGCTAAGCTGGGATAGCTAGAGGACAAATGTAAGGATGTAGAGGCAAATAGGGATAAGATAGTTACTGCCTACAGGAAAATTAGAGAGAACTTTGGAGGAAAGAAAACCACTTGTATGAATATCAAGAGCTCATATGGCAAACCAGTTCTAAGCAAAGAAGGGAAAGCAGAAAGGTGGAAGGAGTATATAGGGTGTCTATACAAAGGCAATGTACTTGGGGGCAATACTATGGAAATGGAAGAGGATGTAGATGAAGATGAAATGGCAGATATGATACTGCGTGAAAAATTTGACAGGGCACTGAAAGACTTAAGTCGAAACAAGGCTTTGGGAGTAGAAAATATTCCATTAGAACTACTGATAACCTGTGAGAGCCAGCCATGACAAAATTCTGCCATCTCAAGAGCAAGATGTACGAGACAGGCGAAATACCCTCAGCCTTCAAGAAGAACATAATAATTCCATTCCCAAAGAAAGCAGGTGTTGACAGATGTGAAAATTACCGAACTATTGGTTTAATAAGTCACGGCTGCAAAATACTAACGCGAATTCTTTACAGACGAATGGTTAAAACTGGTAGAAGCCAACCTCGGGAGGATCAGTTTGGATTCTGTGAAAATGTTGGAACACGTGAGGCAATACTGACCCTACAACTTATCTTACAAGATAGATTAAGGAAAGGCAAACCTATGTTTCTAGAATATGTAGACTTAGAGAAAGCTTTTGACAATGCTGACTGGAATACTCTCTTTCAAATTCTGAAGGTGGCAGGGATAAAATACAGGGAGCGAAAGGCTATTTACAATTTGTACAGAAACCAGATGGCAGTTATAAGAGTCGAGGGGCATGAAAGGGAAGCAGTGGTTGGAAGGGAGTGAGACAGGATTGTAGCCTATCCCCGATGTTATTCAATCTGTATACTGAGCAAGCAGTGAAGGAAACAAAAGAAAAATTCAGAGTAGGAATTAAAATCCATGAAGAAGAAATAAAAACTTTGAGCTCCGCCAATGACATTGTAATTCTATCAGAGACAGCAAAGGACCTGGAAGAGCAGCTGAACGGAATGGGCAGTGTTTTGAAAGGAGGATATAAGATGAACATCAACAAAAGCAAAATGAGGATAATGGAATGTAGTCGAATTAAATCAGGCGATGCTGAGGGAATTAGAATAGGAAAAGAGGCACTTAAAGTAGTATGAATATATACTACTTAAAGGAGTACAAGAGTTTTGTCATTTGGGGAGCAAAATAAGTGATGGTGGTCGAAGTAGAGAGGATATAAAATGTAGACTGGAAATGGAAGGAAAGCGTTTCTGAAGAACAGAAATTCGTTGACATCGAGTATAGATATGTGTGTCATAAAGTCTTTTCTGAAAGTATTTGTGTGAAGTGTAGCCATGTATGGAAGTGAAACATGGACAATACATAGTATAGACAAGAAGAAAATAGAAGCTTTTAAAATGTGGTGGTACAGAAGAACGCTGAAGATTAGATGGGTAGGTCACGTAACTAATGAGGAAGTACTGAATAGAATTGGGGAGAAGAGGAATTTGTGGCACAACTTGATTAGAAGAAGGGATAAGTTGGTAGGACATATTTTGAGGTATCACGGGATCACCAATTTAGTACTGGAGGGCAGTGTGGAGGGTAAAAATCATACAGGGAGGCCAAGAGATGAATACACTAAGCAGATTCAGAAGGCTACAGATTGCAGTAGTTACTTGGAGGTGAAGCTTGCACATGATGGAGTAGCATGTAGAGCTGCATCAAACCAGTCTCTGAACAACAACAACAACAGCAGCAGCAGCAACAACGAGCACACATTTTCATGAACAATGTTTGGCAATTTTCTTTTCAGCTAACAGGTTCTGTTTATTTTACATCAATCCAGTAAATATTAGTTTCCCTTATTTTTAATAATTTTACACTAGTGTGTTTAAATGCAATCCAGCCTTGGTCAGATATTCCTTGCCTAAAAACTTATCTGAATGTATAAATACAGCACCTAATATATTGCAAATATTATTAATTCTCCAGTTGATTTGATGAATATAGCTATCACTTACCGACCTCGTTTATAATTTCCACTTCACTGTACCCTCAGAGGGAATTTGTCACAACATGGATGAAGATGCCTTTGTAATTTTTGTTTGCTTCTTTTTCAGAGTTTTCTCTTGAATTCATAATGTTTTTAAAATAGTTACTGAGCTGATGGGACTTAATTCCTGGGTGAACTTCAATTACACAGGATGGCACTAACACATTTTTCAACATGAAATTGCAAATTATAAGAAATTCATTTCCAGCTACATTTTTGATACTATAACATTTGGCTCTTTTGTTCTCCAGTTTTTCACTTGTCCATTTATACATAGTATTTATGCCTACTGAGTTTGCACTTCATTTTGATTCAAGTAACATGAAATGCTCATTTTGCAGGGTGCTCATATTGATATTTCTCTGTGAATTGTGTATTACTATTTTTGCATTGATCACTGTTTGGCATTGGTTTAAGTCAAAGTTTTTTTACATGAAACATATTTATCTCTAAGCAGCAATATTTCTGCTTTTGACTGTACTGCTTCACAGAGTGTGACATTATCATTTATTGAAATACAGCTTGTCTCATTCCGCATCCACAGATTTTCATGGTTTTTAGTGATTAAGTTCGCATAATCACAGTTTTTTCGACACGTAAGCTTGATGTTTTCGTTTTTAACGCTAATAAGTCTTCTTTGAGGGAGTCAGTTTCTTTTTACACAAGTCAAATGGCTCCCTGTTACATTTACCACTCCCTTTACTTTGTTATACAACTCCCCCCCCCCCCCCTTCCTGCTGTTTTTCATTTCTTTAATGAATACCACTATTACTTCTAACAGGATTGTAAATCTCTTGTCCTCTTCTGGCACACATCATTCTTCCTCCATATGTAACAGCTCTAAGAAATCCTTTATTTCATTAAATACTTCCACTCCAATAAAATCTTAAAACATCTTGGCCTTCCAACTGCATCGAGAAGTCAGGTTTCGGCTGAATGCTGCTACATCAGCTGCAGTTAACACTCGACAAAGGCCAAGGAGTACTCAGCCAAGGAAGCATCACATGATTTAATTCAGTCATATCACTGTGAGGTTATGCAATTATATAATTCTTTCATTTATTTATTACTCTTTGCTCATCTAAAATTTCCTTACCATTTTTGTTGTATACCAAGATTTAGAGTTGTTCTTTTTAAAACACAGTTGATTTGCTTCTTGATGCACTAAATTACATCATTTTCTAAACAATCTACCATTTCACATTTCGCAAGCAGATTACTTTTTTTTCAGCAATTCATTTGCCAAGTTCAATGTGGTACTTCGAGAAGTGTCTCTCCCCTCCTTTGTGTTCATATTCTTTCTTCCTTGTGCTCCATAAATATATTTAATACACTAAAATTAAAAACATACAATAGAATAAATTTTTCAAAGATAATTTTCGAGTGAAATTACAGGACGCTGCAGACCATTTTAATAACAGATTACTGCGACTAAGTGGTTCTGTGTGACTTTCCCAAAATGTACCCCTTTTCCTAGACCTTTCCAGTCCTTTTCCCCCCCTCCCCTCCTTCCTTCCCCTCCAACCCTTCTGCCTGAAGAAGGAGCTTGTCTAATTATAACTTTCTTCTGTGTGTGTGTGTGTGTGTGTTTTCTGCAGCTGCTTGGTGAGTAGACTTTTTATCAATCCAATCAAATTATTTTTTCAAACAGTGATTGTTTTCATTGTTACATAAGGACAAAGATAATAGCATTACCTAGAATGGAAGGGGCAGGACAAGTGACACACACAAGGAGCAGCAGAGTGTCACTAAAGACTGCCACCTCTCTTATTGTATTTTTTGTCTTCTTGAATTAACTTTTACATTACATTTTCTTTCCATCATGCACAAATAAAGTTCTATACATCACTGTGGATGACATGCAACAATTGAGATTTAAATTTGGAGTTTATCTAGGGATGATATGCAACTAACACTTTTAAAATTTAATATGATTTACTGTATCATTAACTAGTTTTTATGTGTTTGTAAAAGCAAATACCCCTAAATACTGTGTGTGTGTGTGTGTGTGTGTGTGTGTGTGTGTGTGTAAGCTGGTTAAAATGTACACTACTGAAAACAATTTCTCACAGATACCAAGACACAACACAATCACCACAACACCAGTCTCCAGCTACACATGTTTCAGAGCATGATGTTCCCCCAACATGTCTATTTGATGATGTGACTGCAGTGACTCAAAACCAGTTAATGGTACCACAAATAGCATTTCATTCAAAAAGTGATTGGTTGCGTATCAAACCCATATAAACTAATGATGTTTATTCCAGAAAATAATGTTTAGTTAGATTTTAAGCCAAGCTTTCTAAATGTGATTCCGTCAGCCTTTTTTTGCATGAACAATTGGCAAGTTCTCCCATAACCTTCCCTATTATTACCATTATTCTTATGTCTTTTTAACACTGCATCAAATAAGCTTATACGAGGGCAGTTCAATAAGTAATGCAACACATTTTTTTTCTGAAACAGGGGTTGTTTTATTCAGCATTGAAATACACCAGGTTATTCCCCAATCTTTTAGCTACACAACACTATTTTTCAACGTAATCTCCATTCAATGCTACGGCCTTACGCCACCTTGAAATGAGGGCCTTATGCCTGCACGGTACCATTCCACTGGTCTATGTCGGAGCCAACGTCGTACTGCATCAATAACTTCTTCATCATCCGCGTAGTGCCTCCCACGGATTGCGTCCTTCATTGGGCCAAACATACGGAAATCCGACGGTGCGAGATCGGGGCTGTAGGGTGCACGAGGAAGAACAGTCCACTGAAGTTTTGTGAGCTCCTCTCGGGTGCGAAGACTTGTGTGAGGTCTTGCGTTGTCATGAAGAAGGAGAAGTTCGTTCAAATTTTTGTGCCTACGAACACGCTGAAGTCGTTTCTTCAATTTCTGAAGAGTAGCACAATACACTTCAGAGTTGATCGTTTGACCATGGGGAAGGACATCGAACAGAATAACCCCTTCAGCGTCCCAGAAGACTGTAACCGTGACTTTACCGGCTGAGGGTATGGCTTTAAACTTTTTCTTGGTAGGGGAGTGGGTGTGGCGCCACTCCATTGATTGCCGTTCGAAGTGATGAACCCATGAACAAGAAATTGTCACCCTCAGCCACATGACGAGCAAGCAATTCCGCACAGATGGTTCTCCTTTGCTCTTTATGGTGTTCGGTTAGACAACGAGGGACCCAGCGGGAACAAACCTTTGAATATCCCAACTGGTGAACAATTGTGACAGCACTACCAACAGAGATGTCAAGTTGAGCACTGAGTTGTTTGATGGTGATCCGTCGATCATCTCGAACGAGTGTGTTCGCACGTTCCGCCATTGCAGGAGTCACAGCTGTGCACGGCCGGCCCACACGCGGGAGATCAGACAGTCTTGCTTGACCTTGCGGCGATGATGGCACACACTTTGCCCAACGACTCACCGTGCTTTTGTCCACTGCCAGATCACCGTAGACATTCTGCAAGCGCCTATGAATATCTGAGATGCCCTGGTTTTCCACCAAAAGAAACTCGATCACTGCCCGTTGTTTGCAATGCACATCCGTTACAGACGCCATTTTAACAGCTCTGTACAGCGCTGCCACCTGTCGGAAGTCAATGAAACTATACGAGACGAAGCGGGAATGTTTGAAAATATTCCACAAGAAATTTACGGTTTTTTCAACCAAAATTGGCCGAGAAAAAAAATGTGTTGCATTACTTATTGAACTGCCCTCGTACAATGGATCTTAGTTTCCCAGTAAGCAAGGCAACCAGAACCTAAATACAGTTTTTTAATTAGAGATGAAAACAAAATGTCTTTTGGAACATAATCTGCTTACCAATGGCGGATCATCACCTTTGAAGAATGAAATATATAGAGCCAGCTCATTTGGAGAAATGCTCTGTCTAGCCAACAACATCACCAATTCCAGTACCACTTTTTGAAGATCTGTAAAATTAAGAACATGTCTTAGCTACAAAAACAAAAAAAAAAAAACTCTCTCTCTCTCTCTCTCTCTCTCTCTCTCTCTCTCTCTCTCTCTCTCTCTCTCTCTCTCTCTCTCTCTCTCTCTCCCCCCCCCCCCCCCCCCTCCCCTCCCCTCCCCTCCCACACACACACACACACACACACACACACACACACACACACACACCTGGTATAATTTGACACAGGACAGGAAGCAGAAAATTCCAACAAAGAAACCATACATATTATCAATGACTTTTCAAGGACACTACACAAGGAAGTATGAGGAATACCATTCAAAAATATACAAAGACTACATGGAAATTACTTTACAGTGCTGTGTTAAAAATGACAATGCTGCTTACTGTCCCCGCCTTCTACACTGTTGCCTCTAAATTTTGTGACCTAGTAGGCCACTGGACACCCCTTTCATAAAAATCTGCTGTCACTGATGATAATAAGATAGTATCCATTTCTTTCACTACCAAATATCCATGCTTTAACAAACATTCCCCAGTTGCTTCTGACGACTGCCTCTGCTGGTCTCCATCATGATCAATGTCACTTTCTGAATTGAATATTCATATTCATAAACAAGTCACTAGATTACCCAATGCCTTGCACTCACACACCTGAGAGATTTTGTTGTGAAAATTTGGTTAACGATTCTTATCATTATCACAAAACAAAAGTACATCCTCATAATCAGCATGCAATATTGTGGAAAAGGTAATGCTAAATACTATTACAGAAACACACGTCCAACGGATGAATTGAATTGTTGCCAGTGTTTGTCACTAGTACTTATTTTCTGGGTGCCATATTGTAAACAACAAGATAGAACTTTGGGATCTGCAGTTGAGCAGGAAGAGTTAAGTGACTAACTAACTAGTATGCTTTGTGTAATGCAACAATGTGTAATGCACGGGTTGTGGCTGAAAACTTTAAGTGTCTTTTAATAGCGCCTGTCTGCAACTTAACAAGTCTTCTTCACAGTAAATAGCAATCTGTTTGACACAGAGTTCAGTGTTAGCCTCTATCATCATGATCTTGCCCTATGTACC
The DNA here is from genome assembly GCF_021461395.2 of Schistocerca americana. Lineage (NCBI taxonomy): Eukaryota > Metazoa > Arthropoda > Insecta > Orthoptera > Acrididae > Schistocerca > Schistocerca americana. Next base: position 81,576,254 of record NC_060124.1, on the reverse strand, counting down.
TCACACATTTTGTTAGTTACTTTGCTTTCTCATTACCACAATTGCTAGATGCCACCACTCACAGGAGTATCAGCTTCTTCCTTGCATCTCTCAAAATATTCCATACATTGAAGTTAAGGCAATTATTCTGAAGTGATTTTTTAGCAGCGGAAAGGCCGACACTTCACAGAATACTATAATTTGTAGTAGGTTTGTTTCATCATATACTAAAACAGATGATAGCTCTGCTGGCAAACTAGTATATGGTCTTTTGCCTGAGTATAATATGCAGCCACTTATAATGTAATCCAATTGAACAGATAAAAAAATCTACTCACTAAGTGGCAGCAGCATAAAACAAATACAAAGCTTAAGTAAAAGTGCAAGCTCGCAGAGCCAGTGGCTCTATGAGGTGTGAAGGAAAAGGACTGGTAAGGTATAGGAAATGGACACATTTGGGATAGTCACCCAGAACCTTGGGTCAGATAAGATTTACTGGACATGATGAGAAGGAAGGGAAGTCTTTCCTTCTCATCCCATCTGACCTGCAGTTCTGGGCAACTTTTATGAACTCTTCCCATTTCCTAAATCTCACCAGTCCTGTTCCTTGATACCTCTTCCTTCCTCTTCAATCTTTCTGTGATAAGAAGGAGCCACTGGTTCTGAAAGCTTGCACATTTACTTAAGCTTAATATGTATTATCTCCTGGTGCAGTCTGATAAGTTGACTTTTTATCTATCCAATTACATTATATTTTCAAAATTTGATTATTCTTGTTGATTTATTAACCTCTTATCATAATGTGGCATATTGCTATATCACTATATTTGGATGCACAGCGTGATTATAGAAAGACTTGCTGGAAACAAGATTGAGATATCATATAAAAATTGAAAAAGTGTATTGCTGAATATCTTGGTGGAGAAAATGACTAAAAAACATTTAAAGCACATGCAGTTTGAAAAATAAATAATGTTAGAAATCTATGATTTTTTCTGTTTATTTACAACTTATTCCCTGTTGAAATGTATGAAAATAAAGTATGAGCACACAAAATATCCTGACAACAAAACACAAATGATTACCATGAATAAAAAGTGTGCTAAGGGAACAAATTTGGAGATTTTCAGAAAAAAAGATCACTTATTTGAACCATGATGAGTTTCAAGAAAGAAATTCTGGAGTGAATTAATGGTAATGTGACGAATATGTAAAAATGTTTACTGCCAGGCACTTTAATGCAACCAAGCTTACATAAGTCTTATAAACTGACTTACAAAGGCAATTACTTCAGATAATACAGTATTTAGAGAGAGAGGGAGAGAGGGAGGGAGAGAGGGAGAGAGAGAGAGAGAGAGAGAGAGAGAGAGAGAGAGAGAGAGAGAGAGAGAGAGAGAGATATGGAAAACAGCAATGTAACCAAGTTCTAAATCCACAAAATAACAACCAGGCATTTATATACATATAATTTAACCTTCACATGATAAAAACAATACATATTGTGCAAATGTGATGCATTTTACCTATCAGAGTAGCATCTCTACGCCTGAGACTCAGACCAAAGCCTTCCAGCAATGTTGATACCATCCCAATCTTTGCAAGCCGTGCACAGTTTTCTGCACAGTCTCTGCATAATGTTGCAAGTTGTTTCAATACTTCCACTGCTTCTTTACTTTTCTGCTGTTCTTCTGGAAGCCTGGAGAACAAAAATACAATAAACAGTCATCTTTTAAATTAATGCATAGGCTCATCATAACTGAAAACAGGCAGTCTCATGTCTCAAGGAACATAAACATCCTGATGCAGCTACTTGCAAATTACATTCACAACTACAAAATATTATTTATTTAGCCACTATGTTCCTGCTGGTAGTTCAACAGCACCATGCAGAAAGTACGAACACACAATTTCATCTGAACTGCACAAAATAGTCTTCAATTACTAGTTTATACACAAGGAAAATATTCAAAGGCAGGTACTTAGTGCAACATTACGTAAAGTACAATGCAAGTGGGTGCTTTCTCGTGGTGTGGGAGGGGGTGGAAAGGAGAGACGGAGAGGTGAAACAGAGAGACAGAATTCCACAAAGGGAAAATTATTCACATCTGGTTTTCATAATAAGCAAGATTGGAAGAAAAAGCAGTGCTGGTGGTACAAGTTGTACACTACCTTTCCTTGCATTCATCTGTGACACACATTTTGTCTCCTACAAAAGAAATCACTGAGAAACCCCACTTGAACAATGGGATGGAAGATATGCTCGGGCTATTAGCTGCCGTACACAAGAAAGTGCAGAGAAGTTCATGCCACCAGGAATGTGACTTTATTGAATCACGCAGGACTATAATACACTCCCTGACAAACAAATGAAGCACCAAGGAGACATGCTCAGATGTCAATACAACTTCATACACTTACCCACCATCGGTAGGTATGTAAACGATTATAGTTGCAATTCTCTGTGACAAGTAAACTGCTACCAGAGATCATTAGTGCTGGTAGGGTTTATAAGAAGCATGGACAGTGTCAGATGTTGACTGATCACTGTGTAGATCATGGACATGCCACAGCCTTGTGTGAGACAGCATTATCAACAAACTTTGAAAGTGGATCACTTTGGGTCTCCCTTTGCCCAGCTCACTGAATTGTACAATATCCAGATTTGTAGGGCTATGGCCCAATGTAGGACAACACAGTAATGTGAGGACAGGTAAACTCATTGTCAAGATTCTGGTCAACCATGTCTGACCACTAGAAGGGAGGATTTCCATAACCTATTTTATCTTGTCCATTAATGTTATGCACCACTATAGTTGCCACACCAGATGATTCTGATCTTTATCAGTGACACTGTAACCTGCCAAATCTCAAGTACCTTACCTTGTCTGCACATGTTCTAATTTAGTGCTTATAATAAACCAGGTCTTGTGTAACATTTTCAAATTATAGAAACTTACGATACCATCTTATTCTGAGCCAGGGTTATATCTATTTTTGGATATGTAGAATTAGATTCATATTTTTGGATATTTACAGAATGTTTTAGTAGTCTGGTGAGGTTCTGCTGTGCTTAAAGTTAGTTGTACTGATATTTTTTACATGTTATCAGGTTATGCTATAAGAATTAGTCTTCCTACAAATGTCAGAAGAAGATATAAAAATACAACCTTATATTTCATTTTATTTTTATAAAATCAATATTATGTCACTTACAAAATATGTCACATTTCTTTAATCTACCAACCTATATTTTACTACTTTTAAGAAGTAGCTTAACACCTATAATTTTGAAAACATTCAATTTATTTTGTCACTGCCATTTCATGTTTTTTTCTTCTTCTTTCGTTCCACCATCTCTGAGGTACGCTGGGTCAATAATTTCTTTGTGCATTGTTCTTTTCTTAGGGCCCAGTATTTCATCATTCTTTCTGATCTTATTTTCCTCTCTTCTTCCGAGATGAAGGGTTTGGACTTTTGTGTAGATTTGTCTTGGAACCGTGTGTTCTCATCTTTAGTAATTAATTTAGCTGTTCGATCAATAAGTGAATTTTCTGAAATCTTTAATTCTACTAGGTCTTCCTCAGTTTCTCGAAACCAGTTGGGTTTTGTTTTGCGGTTACGGAAAAAGTCAAAGATTTGTTTAGTTTAATCTGTTGGAATTCCTTCTGAGAAGATGACCATAAAAATGTATTCTCCTTTTTTGCATAGTATCTGAAAGTTTTTCAATTTTCTTGTAAAGAGTTTCATTTTTTATGTATATAATCTTATTGTCTTGAACTTTGGCCCTATGATTTTTCTTAAAATTTTTCTTTCCTTTAGCTCAAGTTTCTCCATTTGGCCTTTGAAATTCATGTTTAGTGTTTCTGCTGAATACAGTGCTTCCGGCTTAATCACTGTCTTGTAATGTGTAATTCTGGACCCCCCATGAAAGGGATTTCTTATTGTATGTAATTTTTTGTTAGTTGGAAGGCCAATTCAAGTCTATATTTTCTGGATTTCATTGCTTTGCTTTCACCAGCATTCCAACTAATCCATTCTCCAAAATATTTGAATTCTTTTACTGTTTCAATCTTCTGTTCTTGAACTTTGAGGTATTGACATGAGTACTTGACGTTTGTCAATATCTTAGTTTTTTCAAAGGAGATGTGAAGACCTATTTTAGCTGCTTGTTTCTTTAGTTCAACGATTTGTTCCCGCGCTTCTTCCATTATTTCAGCAAACAGTGCCATATCATCTGCAAAAGCAACGCAATTTACTTTAAGATTATTCTTTTTGCAACCCAGTCTTATACCACTCTTAATATTTGTGTTCCATTCTCTGACTACTTTCTCAAGCACACAATTGAACAGCAACGGTGAGAGCCCATCCCCTTGTTGCACTCTTGTTTTTATTTCAAAGGGTTCCGATAATTCTCCCATAAATTTAACTTTCGAAAATGTATTTGTCAGGGTCGCTTTTATAATATTAGTTGTTTTCTTATCCAAACCCATTTCTTCCAGGACTGACAATAGAGATTCTCTATCTATCAAATCATATGCATTTTTAAATCAATGACTGAGATTACGTGTGTCTTTGCACTTGATTTTTGGTGTGCCATAATGTCTTTTTATTTTCATAATATTTATTTTTTTCCATAGGACTTTTATTTCCATAATATTTTCAAAGAATTTTTATATGTGAAAAGCAAGTAACTTTGATTTGTCTTCGATATTAATAGTGGAAATTTATACAACACCAATACAAATCAACAAATGTTCTGGATGCTTCTAAAACATTAGTGGACTGATATATTGAAAATGTGTACCAGAAATATGTCAACTTATTCATTAAGTTTCCAACTATGTCGAGTACAGTTCACAAGACTCTTTGCTATGAAAGATGTAAACAAAGAGCTACTAAAAAAGTTTTGTTGTGCAAACTGTGACTTCGTTTCTTGTGAAAAATGTTTATAACATGTCTGCGGAATTAGAAGAAGGGCAATTAAAAAATGGATGTGAAAAAATTAATGAACTATACGTCAGTCACTGCTATAAGACAACCTTGGACTAACTCCTATTTTCATTAAGGTTATCAATTGGACAAGAACCTAGGTGATGATAGTGAATGCAAGTTAAATAAATCCAACTTGTATATCAATTTCTCCTCTTAAAACATTTTCATAAATATTGCATTACCAGGGTTGCTCACTTCTTTGCAATAGATTTGTACTTCCAACATCTGAGGGCTGCTCAAAAAGTAAGGGGACTTTTCAAATTGTGCAAGCAATGTACCTTCTATTATTGATTATTATTATTTTTTTTTTTACAGCATACTTTGTTTATGTTTGCTTTGGTTTTGTTTTGCTGTAGGGTGCAAAAAACAACTGGAGTCACATGCACCCAAGTCAAAACTACAGAACACAAAGACAGACAGGAATTAAAAAACGACTATACTTCAGTCCCAATTGACATAACAGAAGACAGTTAAAAACAGGCATGTGGAAAAAGGGCTAAAGACACCATGCAGAAATGGAGGTCCAAAACTAAATAGTAAATGGCCTTCACCATAATGCTTTGTTGGATAAAAAGTAAAACGTGGACAATAGCCCGCGTGTCATTTTCTAAAACGGCTGATAACTCAAACAGAAAACCCAAGTGGGAATGTAAACGGTTAAAAAATGGGTATTCCATCAGGAAGTGGCGGACAGTTAAACCTTGGGTGCAATGTGTACAAAGTGGTGGGGTAGCGTCACTTATCAAATGACAATGGCTAAAAAGCCAAAATGACCTCCTCCGAGCAGGAGGGCCAAGAGGAGGTCGTCCAAGCCACTGGGAGACGCTTAATAATCCAGAGCTTTTTCCCACGAAGGGAGGACCAATGGCATTGCCAAAGGGAACCACCTCCTGACAAGAGGGCACTACAGAGATCATTGAAGAGAATATAGGAACTAGTGGGCTGTAGTATGAAGACTGCAGCCTTGGCAGCAGCCTCGTTTCCTGGCAGACCGACATGACCAGGAACCCACATAAACATCACAGTGGTTCCACCAAGACTGATCAAATGACAATTTTCCTGGACCCGCTGCACTACAGGGTGGGCGATGTACAGCGCACAATAGACTTTGAAGGGTGCTGAGTGAGTCTGAGCAGAGGACACAATTGAAAAGGCTGTGTCACAGCATGTACTCCATGGCCTGATACAGGGCAAAGAGCTCGGCTGTAAATACTGAGCAGTGAGCCAGAAGCCGATATCAAAAACACGGGTGCCAATGATGAAGTCATACCTAACCCCATGGTCAGTCCAAGAGCCATTAGTGTATACAAAGGTACTATCGCAAATTTCCATGCGAAGGTCATGAAACTGAAGACGATAGACCGAGTCTGGAGCAGTGTCATTAGGAAGCAAATTAGGGCCACTTCACAAAGCCAAGGTGGTGAAGGTTTCACTCCCACTGGGAAAGTTGCAGGTAATGTGAAGTTAAGCCACCATAGCAAGTGCTGAAAGCGGACTCCAGGAGGTAGCAGAGAAGAAGGACGCACCCCATATTGGTGATCAACGGAGTCATCAAAGAAGGAGGCACAGGATGGGTGGTCATGCATGGTAGACAAACGGCATGCATACCTGCTGAGGGGAAAGTCACAGCAGTAGGACAGTGGTAGTTCAGCAGCTTCAGTATACAGACACTCAACCAGGCTAGTGTAAAAGGCATCCACGGCCAAATGGATGCCATGATGGTGGAAAGTGCTGAGACAGCATATCAGGGATGGACACGCAGATGCATAAACAAAGTACCCATAGTCGAGTTTCGAACAGACAAGGCACCGGTACAAACGGAGGAGGGTGGTTCGATCTGCACCCCCAGGAAGTATCATTGAGAACACGTACAACATTGAAGGATGGCATACAGCAGGCTGCCAGGTGAGACACATGGGAGGACCAAGAGTGTTTCCTATCGAGCAGGAGCCCCAGAAATTTCATAGTTTCAACAAATGGAAGGGCAACAGGCCCAAGATGTAAAGATGATGGGAGAAACCAATTGCGTCACCAGAAATTCATACAGATGGTTTTGTCAGTGGAAAAGTGAAAGCCACTCTCAATGCTCCAGCAGTAAAGACGATCAAGACATTGCTGAAGATGCTGCTCAGTGAGACAGGTCCATGGAGAACTGCAATAGATGGCAAAATTGTCAACAAAAAGGTTGCCAGAGATGCCCTGTGGGAGACAGGCCATTATAGTGTTGAAGGCAATAGCAAAGAGGACAACGCTCAGGACGGAACGAACCATGAGGCACACCGTTTTCCTCGATAAAGGTGTCCAATAAGGCAGAACCCACACACACCTTGAAAACTTGGTCTTTTAAAAATGCCTGAAGGAGACATGGCTGGCAGCCACAGAAGCCCCATTTGGAAAGAGTATGGAGGATACCAGTTCTCCAGCAGGTGTCGTAGGCGTTCTCCAAATTGAAAAACACAGCCACAGTCTGGGATTTCCATAAAAAACCATTCATGACATGGGTTGACAAAGTAACCAGATGGTCAACTGCAGAACTCCGTGCATTCCTCAGTAAATTGCGAGACTCGAGCCACCATACCATTCAGGCATGAATCATATGTTTCATCATCTTGCAAATGCAGCTGGTGAGAGAGATGGGGCGGTAGCCAGAAGGAAATTTTTGGTCTTTGCTAGGCTTAGTATGGGTATGACAGTGGCTTCACACCAAAGTCTGCGAAATGTGCCCTCTGCCCATATGCAGCTGTACATGTTAAGCTGAAAGTGCTTGCCTGAAGAGAAAAGTGCTGTAACATCTGAATGTGGATGGCGTCTGGCCCTGGGGAGGAGCCTGATCTAGCTCTCTCATAGTAAAGGTGGCATTGTGGCACTCAAGGTTCGGAGAAGAGAAGGGTATCGCCTGAGCCTCCTCCACTCGTTTCTGATGTAGAAAGGCAGGGTGATAGTGGGAAGAGCTCGAAATGTCCACAAAATGGTAACCCAAGGTGTTGGAGACAGCAACAGGGTCCACGATGACTTCGTCTGCTACTGTCAGGCTGGAAATTGGGGAATAGTTCTTGGTCCCAGAAAGCCATTGGAGGTTGGTCCATATGACAGAGGGAGAGATGGACCTGTTAAAAGAACTAGTGAATGAAATCCAGCTAACTCCTCTTTTGCTATCCCAAAGAACATGACGACACTTTACATGCATCTCTTTACAATGAATGCAGTTTGCCATCATAGGATGATGGTTAAAAATGCGGAGAGCACGTCTCCATGCGCAAATTGCGTCACAGCATGCCTCAGTCAGCGAACGGAATGGGACAAGACGTGGTAAAGAGGAAGTACAAGGAATGGAACATACTGCAGCAGTAGAATAGCGTTTGTGAGGTATTCCACCTTGTCATCACAACTGGAGAAATCTTGTTCTTCGAAGGTCTCCAGGGAGGAGTAAAGCTGCCAGTCAGCCTTAGTAAGCAGCCATTTGGGTGTGCACACGGACCGACTAGGAGTCGGCAAACGGATAGCACACGGGAAATGGTTGCTCGAGTACGTGTCTAAGAGAACGGACCACTCAAGACGATGGGCAAGCCGGGCAGTGCAGAAGGATAGGTCCAAATGGGAACAGGTGTGCAAGGAGTTGGAAAGGAGGAGTCGGAAGTGGGTCCTCCAGTGTTGAAGGCAGAAGAGGTTAAGTTGGTAAAAAGGTCAGCCAAGAGGGCACCTCTGACACGTCCTGGGAGAACCCCAAAGGGAATGATGTGCATTAAAAGTCACAGAGTAGCAAAAATGGGGGAGGTAGCTGTGCAATAAGCTGAAGGAAGTCTGCCACGGTGACACTGAATGATGGATGGAGATGAATAGCACAGATGGAAAAAGTCAGGTGGGGAAGGAAAAGACAAACTGCAACAGCTTGAAGGTGGGTAGTCAGGGAGATGGGTTGACTATGAATGTCATCCTGTACGAGCAGCATGATGCCCCCATGAGATGGATGCTGGCCTCAGGGGGAAGGCCAAAATGAATCGGTAAGAAATACGAAAGCTCAAAGCGGTCGTGAGGGTGCAATTTCATTTCCTGAAGGCAGAGTACAAGGAAATGCTGTGATGCTAAAAGCAGCCGTAATTCTCTACGTGGGACTGAAGGCTGCAAACGTTTCATTGGAGGAGAATCGTGATGAGGAAGAGCTGTAGGGGTGTCACCTCGGCGGCTGCCGAGTGACAGCCGGTGAAGAGTTGCTACTACAGGGCACAGAAGCAGGAGGATCCTCCTCCATGGGGTCCACAGAAGCATCACCTTGCTTGTGTGGTCGGTCTATGCAGTCCAACGCTGAAAAATGGTTGGTGGTGCGCAGCGGTGACATGGAGGCTAGCTAGGCTAAGGTATCACATGGCAACACCGTCAAAGAGGATCTTCGAGTTGGCGAAGGAGAAGACCGTTTGCCATTGGTGGACATCTTCGAGCCTTTCCGGTTAGAGGAATACTCGGGTGTTGTTTGGCTGGAGGGATGGAGGAAGTCTTCACGGGAGTACTCCTTCTGTCCTTTCTGGCCTACCGGTTGTGTAGCTGGTGGCTTCGCCCCTTGAGGTGAGAGTTTGGCGGCTTGTTGCACAGCTGGATGGGGGAATGGTGATGCTACCTTGACACTGGGAGATTTCACAACCTCAGACCTGAAATGGAGGTCGCATGTCAGCATGGCCATGTCCTTCATGGAATAAGAGGTAACAAGAACAGAACTATAGGTGCCAGATGGGAGAACACAGGGTTTGCAACTAGCCAGAACTTGCAAGTGACACTTTTTCCTTCACCCGGATCTCTTGGACAGCCCGCTCATCAAGATACATTGGGCAATCCCAAGAGGTGGTGGCATGACTACCATTGCAGTTGATACAGCCGGGAGGAGGAGGTAAACAATCACCCTCATGCACATCCCTACCACAGATTACACCTTTGGCTGGGTGTCAACAAGATGTTCTAGTGTGGTTGAAACAACGAGACTGGTAGCAGCACATCGGGTTTGGAATGTACAGCTGGACTGTGATACTTCCACAGCCTGCTTTGATCTTGGATGGAAGCAACACTCTATCAAAGGTGAGAAAAAGAGTGTGGGTGGGCATTAAGGAGGAATCTACCTCTTTCATTACACGATGGACGGCAGTGATCAGAGAGGTAAGATTGGATTTCGGCTTCGATTAGACCGTCGAGCAGGCTGGTGTAAATTACACAACGGGAAGAATTCAGAATTCTATGTGCCTCGGCACAAACAGGGTAGCCGTGGAGAAGCAAGTCAGCAAACAGTTGTTGTGCTTGAGAATCAGATGTAGTCTCCAAAAGCAAAGTGCAATTCCGTAAATGAGAGCAAGATTTCACACATCCAGCAATTGCATCAACACCTTTCTGAATAATTAACATATTTACTGCGGTGAAGGACTGACTGTCTTCAGTATGTGAGACCACGAGGCACCGTGGTGCAGTGGGAAGGGTCTTTGAATCATTAGCCTCATTACATTTACATTTCACAGATGTTGATTATGAAGATGACTGATTCATTGCGGGGAAAGTTCCCCACGATTGCCAACATCTCCGATCGCATGCTACTTCTAACTGGGGGTCCCCTTCACAAGGGGGCGCACCCGCCTTAGGTGATTGTTCACACCTCCTGGACACCTGACAGAGGGACCAATTGGCAATCTGATAAGGTTGCAGGTCAGGCAAACATCCCTCCCTGGGCCTGGCCTGTACCAGGGGGTACATGTGAACCCTACCTGTTGACCCAGGGCTGGGAATTACGCATTACCCAGTCACCTGTTAAGTGTCAGATGCATGGGTCAGCCTTCAGGAGCACACAGGGAGGAAGAAGAAGAAGAAAGAGAGGAACCTCAAACACCAAAGCGGAGGAATGAGAGGAGAAGGGAAACAAAGACAGGAAAAGGGAGCAAAAACCAAAGGTGAGACTGTCATTACGTCAGTGACAGACAATGCAGAACATTCCCAATAACATCCCAGACATGTTCCTCAAGGGAATGGAAAAATAATAGCAAGAGGACAGACATGCAGCACGGAAGGGAAAAATTGCTGTAAAGTTGGAGCCCCATGGTAGTCAAGTATGAACCCGCGAAAGAGTGGTGAGGCCCCTGGGGGTTCGTTTGTCTTTGACACACAGAAAAATTACGTATGTTTTAGTGTGCTTGGTGATTTTCGATTATTATAAAAAGTTGAGCAAAGAATTTGCACCAAATTTTGTGTGAAAAATGGAATCAAGTGCACTAAAACATTTGATATGTTGACAGTGGCTCATGGTGAGTCTGCTCTAAGTAAAATAAATGTTTACAAGTGGTATAAGCTCTTCCAAGGTGGCTGAGAAGATGCCAATGACGAACCTTGCTCTTGATGCCCCAGCGCATCAACACAGATGATACCACCAAAGTTGTGAAGAAAACTGTTTAGGAAAATCAGCGAATTACCATAAGAGAAGTTGCTGGGGATGTTCACGTCAGTTTGTGTCATGCAATTCCCCCCCCCAAATATGTTTTGGGCATGAGATGCATATTAGTGAAGTTTGTTTCAAAACTTCTCAATTTTGATCAGAAGAACCGTTGCATGAGCATTGCTCAGGAGCTCTTGAATGATATCAATGATGATCCTGATTTGTTCAAAAGGGTCATAATTGGTGACAAAACATAGGTTTATGGTTATGACGTCGAAACCAAAGCCCAATCGTCCCAACGGAAGCATACCAGAGAGCCAAGACCGAAAAAAGCATTCAAAGTTCAAGCAAATGTCAAAGTTTTGCTCACTGCTTTTTTCAGTTACCACGGCGTAGTGCATCATGAATTTTAGCCTCAAGGCAGTATGGTCAATAACGAGTATTGCTTTGACATTATGTATCATTTGCAACTAGCAATATGCAAAAAACTTCAGGAATTGTGGAAAAACAATTCATGGATTTTGCATCAAGACAATGCACCCGCTCATTCATCGTTGCTTGTGAGAGATTTTTTTGGCCAAAAACAACATGAAAATCATGCCTCAGTCATCATATTCATGGGATTTGGCCCCCTGCAGCTTTTTCCTGTTCCCAAAACTGAAGAGCCTTATGAAAGGACGAAGATTTTCAATGACTGAGGATATAAAAACAGCTTCGCTGGACGTACTCAAGGCTGTACCAAAAAGTGGCTATGAGAAGTGCTTCAAGGATTGGAAGAAGCATTGGCACAAGTGTACTGTATCCGAGGGGGATTACTTTGAATTGATGAATAAATAAATATTTTTTAATAAAAATATAAAGTCACCTTACTTTTTGAACACATCTCGTACAATATTTAATATTAAGGAGGAACTTTATAAGCTCCACTGGTAGCACATACACAATCTTTGAATTAAATTATGACCCTGGGAAGATATAGGTTGGCCAACAAGTAAGTACCCAATGTGTCTTGTAAAAACAGACTATATTGTTGTGGCACTGTGCCCTACAATTAAGTTGGTGTGGTATACATTAATATAGGGGTTTGACAAGGTAGCATATTAGGACCAATACTGTTCCTGATATACATCAATGACTTTCCCAGTAGTGTTACTCATGGTGAAAAAATCCTCTTCGCTGCTAACAGCAATATTATAATCATTGAGAAAACAAGAGAACTCCTTGCCGAGAAAGCAAATGAAACTCTCAAGGAAGTTTATGATTGGCCAATAAGTAATAAAGTGACACTGAACATAAAGAAAACTAATGCCATGATTTTCAGTCTGAAGAGGAAAAATGACAATGTTAAATTAAATGTAGATGGCACCTCTATAGACTGTGTAACAAATGCAAAATTTCTAGGAATGAATACTGATTCTCAGTTGAAGTGGTGTGAACACACAAAGGTACTTGCAAACAGAATGTCATCAGCATGTTATGCCTTTAGAATCCTATCATCAGTGTGTAACATGCAGTGTCTTTTATTTACATATTATTCATATGTACACTCAATTCTTAGCTATGGCATTCTTTTTTGGGGAACAAATGCTCAAAATACGAACACAATTTTCACTCCAGAAGAGAGCCATAAGAATATTAACCAAAAATACTAGTCAAGCTCATTGTAAAGATCTGTTCAGAGCACTGGGGATTTTAACTGCTCCATGTGAATACGTTTACCAGTCAGTTGTACACATCAAAAATAACATTGGTAATTACTGCACAAACAGCTCTGTCCATGGCCATGCAACAAGAGATAGACTCAACTTCCATTTATCAAGAAAAAATAAACATAAAACTCAAAACAGCATTTTCTATCAAGGAATAAAACTGTGCAATAAATTACGAAACGAGATTAAAGAAATTGCAAAAATACACTTATTTAAAAATGCAGCTAAAAAGCTCCTGTTATGCAATACATTTTATACATTTGAATGATTACTTAGCTAAAACAAAGTAGGGGTTGATAAAAATGTTATATAAATAATTAATAATAATAATAATAATGATTATAAAATATCCAACATTTCACATAACACCTTCACTTTATGTTTTTTTCCTTCTTTTTTTTTCCTTTCTAGAAATACTTACCCCCAAGCTATGTGTGGCACAATACTAACACCCCTTCCTCTTTCTGAGCTCAACATCTCACTCATTATGGAGATATGCAGACTCAGTTTTTCAGGATAGCAAATGGGAAGTTGTGGTACAGAAAATGGCCCAGAGATCACCAGTGTGTGTGTGTGTGTGTGTGTGTGTGTGTGTGTGTGTGTGTAGAGCGAGTGAAGTGTAACAATGTGTGTATAGTGTATGCAGTGGCCAATAGTGAGATATGAGTGAACAATGTGGCGTTACATTATTTAATAATGTTATTTGTAAAAAAAGTATTCTATACCAGGAGTAAATCTAATGATTGTCTCTAACTAGAAATCTGTAAATATATGTGTATACAAATTAGCTTATTTTAAAGTGATCTAAATTTACAAATACTTTGAAACGTCCTATATCCTTTTAAAAAGAGATCTACAGATGAATAAAGCTACTGCTAGTGGTGGTGGTGCTGCTGCTGCTGTTACTGCTACTACTACTACTACTACTACAACTACATCAGCAACAATTTCAAATCAAAGATAAACATGCATCACCTCAGAAATCACAGGGTCTTCATGAGAACCTCTACTTCTAAGTAATTATCTTCCCAATGTAACTCTGGCCAACTAGTGATCCCACTGGGATAACAAATAAAATACATTGCAGGACTTTGTAAGAGAAATGCCAGGATAGTTCTGATAGTACTTAGCATCTTGATCTACGAGCTTCTCCACAACTATTAAATTCCCAGATGCAATCACGATCAGATAGCCATCTGCAATCTTCTACCACAACACTGGGTACACACATAGCAAGTTAGCATGCATACCTCTACTTAGCAGTACCAAACATAACATGGCATAACACTACCACCATAAAACCTTGCTTAACCACAACTAAATCTGCTGTTATTGCACAGTTAAAAATGTAACTTTTGAGCACTAATCAAAGTCACTTTTTACATGACTAGACACAATCATATACTGAAAAAAATCAGGATGACCTAAAAATAAAGTTTATTGCGCCACTGAGTTTAAGCTTCCAACAGCTTCACAGTCGGACTTCTGGCAACACTTGTCACAATCTTCCAGGAACAAGGGCATGATACCCTTACATGTACATGTTAGCAGACTGTGATGTGATACAAGAGACTTTTCCTAATATTCATGATGAGGCTAATTTCATGAGCCAACCTCTAACTCACAGACAAACTCTCTCAGAGCCATTACTGTAATGATTCTGCAATTGATATGTTTACTACAGAACATTTTTTTTACGGCAAGACTATTTTGTTTTTGCTGCCCTTCAGGGTCAGGGTTCCGTTATTGCTACAACTGCTTCTTAATTTTTAGTTTTTATGGAAGTACTCCCACATCAAGCATCTAGAACATTTTAGATGCCTCACTTTCACCCCCCCCCCCCCCACACACACACACACCACCCCCTCTGGGACCTCCTTTATGCACACAAAGCAGACTCGGGTCTACTGCAGATGAACCTTATGTGACAATGGTCAAAAATGGCTACCACTCACCTCTCCAAGCTCTGATGCCCTACTTGATTAAAATTCACTTAACTCTAGAACTAAACATCAGATTTAGATGCCAGTTGCATCAATCACTTGCAAAATCCACAGAGCACATTCTATGCTATGTTCAAATACAAGTTATGCTTTTCCTCATCTCAAAACATTATGTAACATTAGATTCAGAAATGAGCACAGACAGGAAACAGAATGTTACTGCCACACCTCAATCATAGCCCCTCAACATCTGCACCTGCCACTGAACAAGTAATAGGCTCCCTACAGCATTCTGGGTTATCCCCGGCCACTCGTCGGTGACTGGCAGCAGTCAGACTAGGAAATTATCATCTCACATGTAGGCTGCTGTTAACACCACAACATAAATAATCATACCCAGAGTGGCAGCACGACCAGGACCCATGGACTGCTGATGAATGGGATCACACATGCTGATGAATGGGATCACACAATTTTCAGCAATGAATTACTATTCTATACAACCCCTGACGATCACTGTCAGTGAGTATGACAGTGATTGACATCTTTCCAATATTTTGGAGAGGCACAATGGTGTTACTCCTGGCACTGTGGGGTGTGGAGCTGTCGAGTATGACATCAGGTCACGGTTAGCAGTGATTGATGGATCTCTGATGGCACAGGAGTGTGTCATAGACATGACAATGAAGTACCCTGTGGCCAACAAGAGTCCCATACCTGTCCACAACAGACAATTTATGGAACCAGTTTGGATGTCAACTGTGTCCCAGTGCTAGTATCCAGGATATCGATGACCAGTTCCAACAGTTGTGGCCCGGCTGATCCCAGGAGAGGATTGAACAGCTTCGTGACAGCAATCTGTGCATACATCCAGGCCACAGAGGGTGCACTGTCAATGTCATCTACATCTACACCTACATTTACTCATCTATACCTACATCACTATTCTGCAATTCACATTGACATGCTCAGTAGAGGATTCATCAAACCACCTTCAGATTGTTTCTCTATGAACACTTCAGTCTTTTCTCGGTTGCTCTGATTTCTCTTATTTTTATTATGATGATCATTTCTACCTATGTAGGTGGGAGTCAACACACTATTTTCATATTTGGAGAGAAAGATGGTAACTGAAATCTCGTGAAAAAATACCATCACAATGAAAAGCCCATCTGTTTTAATTATTGGCACCCCCAATCATGTATCATACCCATGACAGTTTTTCTTGTATTTCATGAAAATACAAATCAAGCCCTTCATTCTTTGAACTCTACTGATGTCTTCCCTCCATCCTATATGGTAAAGATTCTACACCATGCAGCAGTACTCCAGAAGAGGATGGGCAAGTGCAATGTAAGCAGTCTCTTTAATAGATTAGTCCATCTTTGTAAGAGTTCTGCCAATACGACATGGTCTTTTGTTCACCTTCTCCACAATTTTCTACGTAATCTTTTCAATTCAACCTGTTCATTGTTGTAATCCCTATGATTTAGCTGAATAGACAGCCTTTAGATTTGTGTGACTTATCATGTAACAAAAACTTAAGATTCCTTTTAGTATTCACATGGATGACCTCACACTTTTCATCATGTAGAGTCAATTGCCACTTTCACACAATAAGGTATCTTGTCTAAATCATTTTGCAACTGATTTTGATCTTTTGATGACTTTTCTAGACAGCAAACAATCTATGAGGACTGCTATTTTGCTTATACACATTAGGGACAGCAGAGGGCTTACAACACTTCTTTGGAAAGTTTTGTTTTACTCAATGACTTTCCATCAGTTACTATGAACTGTGACCTTTTTGATAAGAAATCGTGAACCCAGTGCACAATTGAGACAATACTCCATAGGCACACAATTCTACTAGAAGCTGCTCGGTAGTAATGGTGTCAACAGCTCTCTGGAAGTTTAGAAATATGGATGCAATTTGAGACACCCTGTCAATAACATTCATTACTTCATGTAAATAAAGAGCTAGTTGTGTTTCACAAGAACAATATACACAGCATTGAAAGAAATTAGAACAGAACAGTGCCACAACACAAGCAACAGTTTCCAGAAAAATAAAATTAATTTTTTTTCATCAGGACATACGAGGCTGAAAAACAAGATAGATGAGCCTCTTGTTTGCCTAGAATAATGTGCAACATTTTGAAATGATAGATGTTTTCTGCCTCTCTGAACACCATGTAATCACAGGGATGGAGAAGTTAAATACGTTGTGTTATAGACTAGCATCATTTTTGCGTAATGTTAATACAGAGAAAAGGAAGAGTTGTAACAGATGTAAAAGTCAAACACAAAGTGAAAAACATTGAAACAAATAGTTTTTGTTTTATCTACATCTATATATATACTCTGCAAACCACCGTGAGGTGCATGGCAGGTACATCCCATAGTATCAATTATTAGGGTTTCTTCCTGTTCAATTCACGTATGGAGTGCAGGCAGAATGGTTGTTTGAATGCCTCTGTGTGTGCAGTAATTATTCTAATCTTATCTTAACAATTCTGATACGAGCGATATGAAGGGGATTGTACTCTTAGTATTTTTCCCAGAGTAAACATTTAAAGGCATTTCTTGAAACTTTGTTAACATAATTTCTTGGGTTAGTTAACATCTATCTTCAAGAGTCTTTCAGTTCAGTTCCTTCAGTATCCGTGTGACATTCTCCCATGGATTAAACAAACCTGAGACCACTCGTACTGCCCTTCTCTGTACACGCTCAATATACCCTATTAGTCTTATCTGATATTGGTCCCACACACTTGAGCAATATTCTAGAACTGTTCACAAGAATGATTTGTAAGCCATCTCCTTTGTAGATAGATTGCACTTCCCCAATACTCTACCAATAAACCAAAGTCTACCACCTCCTTTACCCACAACTGAACCTATGTGATCATTCCATTTCATATCACTACAAAGTGTCACATCCAGGTATTTGTATCAGTTGGCCGATTCCAACAGTGAATCACTGATACCACATTCATATGCTGCTACATTTTTTCGTTCTGTGAAGTGCAAAATTTTACATTTCTGAACATTTAAAGCAAGTTGCCAATCTCTGTACCATGTTAAAACCTTATCAAGGTCTGACTAAACATTTATGCAGCTTCTTGCAGATAGTACTTCCTCACCGATAACTGCATCATCCACAAAAAGCCTGATTTTACCATTACTATTGTCCGCAAGGTCATTAATATACAATGTGAACAGCAAGAATCCAAATACAGAGCCCTGGGGCATACCCAAATTTACTTCTACATCTGACAAGACTCTCAATTCAAGGTAATATGCTGTGTCCTCCCTACAAAAAGTCCTCAATCCATTCAAAATTTCGCTTGACACCCCATATGATCATACTTTTGACAAGAAGCTTACATGTGGTACTGAGTCAAATGCTTTTCATAAATCAAGAAATACAGCATCTACCTGATTGCCTTTATACAAGGTTTTCAGTATGTCATGTGAGAAGAGTGAGGTGGGTTTCACATGATCGGTGTTTTCGAAATCCATGCTAGTTGGCATTGAGGAGGTCATTCTGTTCAAGAGACCTCATTACATTTGAGCTCAGAATGTTCTAAGATTCTACAACAAATCAATGTCACAGATATTCGACGGTAGTTTTGGGGATCACTTCTACTACCCTTCTTTTAGAAGGGTGTGACCTGTGCCTTTATCTACGAACTGGGCACAGTTTTTTGTTTGATTGATTTCCGATAGACTATAGTTAGATTATGAGCTAACTCAGCCACAAATTCAGTATAGAACCTGACAGGGATTGCATCGGAGCTTTGTTCAATTTTAATGATTTTCTTAACACCACTGACAGTAAGACTTATTTCATTCATCTTTTCAGTGGTAAGAGGATTAAACTGGGACAATTCTCCTGGGTTTTCCTTCATAAAGGAACATTTGAAACTGGAGTCAAGCATTTCAACTTTTGCTTTGCTGCCCTCAATTTCAGTTTCTGTCTCATTCGCTAGGGACTGGACACTAACTTTGGTGCCACTAACAGTCTTTACACATGACCAGAAATTCTTTGGTTTCTGTGAAAGATCACTTGACAATATTCTGCTACAGTAGTCATTGAAGGCATCATGCATTGCTCTCATGGCAGCCAAATGTGATTATTCAGCACCTCTCTACCTATAGCCCTAGGATTTGTTTTACACCAGCACTGTTAGCTCCAATAGGCAGAAGTCATGGTTTGTTGGTGCTGCACATTTTAGTGGTTTTGATTGAGATAATCTCATGATGCAGAATTCTTCATTTGTAAACAAGTGTAGGAGCGTGCACAGAATCAGCTGAGTGAAAAATCTGTACAATACACACATTTATTTATATACAAAAGCCAACTCAGGAACTTTCCTTTGTGTGACACCACATGTACAAGATCATGTGCTGATTTAAAAGTTTGGATTCGCAAATTTTATTGTTCGCATCACTTCTACATAATCTTTTATTGATTGATTCAATATGCGTTTATATTGTGATATATTGTGAAATTTGGAACACTCATGAGTGCTGTGATACACTCATTCTGTTATCGTTGAGCTCTTTTAAAATTTTTGAGAACAATAGGCCTATCCTCATTGAAAACAACTGTTCTCTAATTTCATTGCACAATTACACGAGTGATATGTTATTTTGAGACTTTTTGGACATATACAAAATGATATTTTCACAAATTACCAGTACTAGTGTTTTGAATACCTAATTTATTTTGTAGCAAATCAGCGTTTGTGGTTCACGGTTCTGTCAAAGAATACATAGTCCCTGAACTTCATTGCATATCAACACAAATAACTGTGCATTTTTGAGTATTTTCAGAAACTACCATTGTCCTCTGCATAACCTGCAAGCCATCTGTAGCAAATCGGCGTTTGTGATTTAGTTAATGTAGCAGGTTTCCTAATTAACATATTGTGTTACATCTAGTTTTCCCTTAAAGAGGAGTAGCCCTATGAATTATCTGCATTTATCACAAACTAACTCTGTTTCTGAATATGTTAACAACGATAATTAGCCTCAAAATGTTTTAGGACACTAGTAGTTTTTACAACACATTATTGTGTTGCATTAATAGAAATCTCGTTTTGTGTATTTGCTTCAATTCTTACAGCGAATTAGTAACTTTTTAGCTCAACAGATTAAAAGATAATCAATTGGCTTTAATTAAAGTTATTTGTTCACTGCCTTAAAATACATTGCTCCAGCCAAACTGCAGTCCTATTGTGAATGATGTTCTCAAACACACGATGGGTTGGTTGACGTTTGTAAGCAGCTAGAAATCACACTGACTACTGTCAAACTATTGGCAGCTGCTGCAAATTGGTGTGTTGGAAGAGCTCCTGAGAGTCTTGTACCTGTTATACCTGTACCAGAGGTACCTCAAGAACTATTCTCTCCCATGGATCGTGTCTCCTTTGCAGAAAGTAGAGGATCTGTCATTACTTGTCCACTTGACTGCATCCGGCATGTCAATGGTAGATCTAGCAGTCCTTTACAGGATGACAGGGACCAGGAAGGACCCAGGGTTTTGTACCGATTCCCCTAACCAACAAGTTTGAGGTGCTATCTTTCAGTGAAACTGAGCAATTGGAACTCACTTCACCTGTTTTGGGAAAAACTTGTTTTGTCCACTGTCAGGAGGAGGCAAATGCAAAATGGAAGGGTCTATTAATCGTCACCAGTTCAAATGTATGGCGAATAATGATAAGCCTTAGGGAAATAGCAGCAAGGAACAGGAAAGGACACTAGGCGCACTCAGTATGGTTGCCTGGGGGCCTCATTCAACATGCTGAAGAGGTTATTCCAACAGCTGCTGAGGGAACAGGGTGGAACCAACTGCAGATTGTGGTGCAAGTTGGAACAAATGAGGCCAGACATCTGGGCTCTGATGTTATTCTTGGGTCATTCTAGCAACTGGCAGAGAAGGTTGAGAAGACTAGCCTTGCACATGGAGTTTCAACAAACTCCACAATTTGCTGCATTGTCTCCAGAACTGAACCTGGCCTTTTAATTCAGAGTCGAGTGGGAGGACTGAATCAGAGACTTCAAAAGTTATTTGACAAGCTAGGCTGTGACTTCCTGGACTTGCGCCATTTGGTTGAGAACTGTAGGGCCCCCTAAATGGATCAGTTGTACATTGCACATCAAAGGCTGCTACTCAGGCAGCTGGCCATGTGTGGGGTGCACACAAGGATGCTTTTTTTTTGTTTAGGTGACTCTCCATCCAATCCAGATAACAATACCGTATTTACTCAAATCTAAGCCGCACTTTTTTTCCAGTTTTTGTAATCCAAAAAACCGCCTGCGGTTTAGAATCGAGTGCAAAGTAAGCGGAAGTTCTGAAAAATATTGGTAGGTGCTGCCACAACTAACTTCTGCCATCGAATATATGTAGCGCTACACAGGCATGCTTTGCAGGCACAAAGATAAATACTGGCGCCAAAACACCTGCATCAGTAAATAAATTGGAAAAAAAGGGTGGAAGACGAGCTTTTTTCTCCGCCCCGAGTTTCGACCACTGCATTTTCATACATTATCCAAATAAGTAAATACAAATTCCGTGTTGTTCATCTTTGAATGTAGCAGCATTTCAATGTACTACAAAAATCCGACTAACAAGACTGAAGACTGTTTGGGATGTTTGTCAATATGGCCAACTCTACGTTCTGAATTTTTTCCTACCTGTGAGAAGAGATGGTTGCTAATAGGAACTTTTATGAATTGTGAATCACATGCAGTATTCTCTTCACCATAAGACTAATACGAATATAAACATTTTGCCATGTATTCTTCTGTGTTTGCTGCTATCTCATTTAAATCCTGTCTGCCTAGTAAACTACGAAACTTGAGTGAGAGACAACAGCAAACGCGGAAGAATATACATATCATGTCATGTTTATATTCATATTATTCTAATGCCTAATAGTGATACAGTCAGAAATGAAGCAGATTTTTAAATCTAAGATGACTCTAATTTATGTGCAGAATGTAATGTACTATAGAGGCGTCTGCAAAGGTTTTCAAACGGTGAAAAATTTTCGCTAAACTCTCGTTCAGAACACCTTCTATCATACGCAGTCTATTATTTGGTTCCTGTTGATCATTATCAAAGAAAGCAGCAGTGTAAGTAACAACAAATAGCAGTCTCTTGCCATTGTTTCACTAATGAGACGATTCCTCCCTCTCTCTCTCTCTCTCTCTCTCTTTTTAATTGTAAGCAGTGGTAGCATGCACAAAAGCAAGCCATGCCGCGAGACAGGCTGTAAACACTCATTATCAGAATGCAAAAAACAATGTATGACACATTACAGTAATGCATTTTTAGCTTAGAGTGAGGTAAACACCTATAGCAAAGAGAACGGCACTTATCAGATCAAAGAAAAATAAGCAATCCATCCAAACCAGACAAAGCACGTGACAAAGGAAGGGTACCCATATAAATACAGACAGAGCACCTGACGCATAGCAATGGCTACCTGGTAAAGTTTAACTGCTAAGCTTATGACTCGAACCAAACTACTGTAGCTGTATTATCATTCATTCAACCTAAATTGTGTTTCACATTACAATGGACCAACTTTGTTTCGATTTGGAGGTGCGGCCTAAAACTTCTCTCTCCCCTTGAATTTCGAGTCTCAAATTTCTGGTGCAACTCAATTTTTTTTCCCTTGATTTCGAGTCTCATTTTTCAGGTGCGGCTTAGACTCGAGTGCGGCTTAGATTCGAGTGAATACGGTAGCTATAGGAATCCCAGAAGCATCAGTGTAAGATAGAAAGAAATGCCTCCCACAAGTGAAAGTATTAAAACCCTAATCGTAAACTGCTGAAGCATTTGCAACATACTGACAGAGTTTGAAGCTCATGAAAAGCAGTGAAGCCCACATAATACTCACAGCCATGCAAAGCAGCGAGGCTTATTAATGAGAACAGGATACAATGTTTCAAGAGTAAGTTAAGTGAGGTGCTATTGGATGATGAACATACAAGAGAGATGCTAATGCCAAATTCAATTTATTATATAGTAAATTGCTGTCAATATTTGAAAGCTGCTTTCCTAAATAAAAACAAGCAACCCATGGATAACTACGGGAATTAAAATATCATGTAAGAGGAGAAAGGAGATTTATATAAATGCCACAACATGTCAAGATTAAAATTTAAATGCATACATAAAAAATACAGTAAGATTTTAAAGAGTTATTAAAATGTCAAGAACTATGTACCCCTGACAGTAATTAATAATGCACATAAGAATATTATATATATGGGATACTTTTATAATTCTACTAATTTCAGTCAAAATTCCTGCTATTTGTGAACTGTCAGTCACAACATTTCCATTTAGTTTAATTGTTGAGGTATCTTGTACACGGACTGGCTGTCCTGTCTCTCACATCTCAATACAACCCCTCAAGAAAGTGAATAGGCTGATGGCTCGGAAATGTTATTGAACATCTAAGGAATCCTTAATAAAACAACTATTGGAAAAGGATCAATCAGACTGAGATTCTAGCCCCCACCTACCATGTCAAAGCATGCAACTCGGGCTAAGACTGGCCAGGCAGGTAGAAAGACACTAAACTGTGAAGAACACACAAAAGAGATAATGCCAAATGCTTAGGCTGCCGAGGCAGTGACATCCAATATGATGTGGTGCAATAATGGGGCCCTCACAGCCAGTCACTGCTTCACAATGCAAGCCCTAGGCTAGCAGCATCATGTCCCCAGACCCACACTGGGAAGTGCTGCCATATACGCCATACAACACAAACAAATAGAAGCACATGCAAAAAACTGTGTTGAATAATTCAGACTACACTGGAAAGGTATAAAATTTTAGTGACTGGGGAGAAATCACAAAGAGGGTCTCACAGGGTTCAATTTTGGGTCCACTCTTATTCCTTACATATGTGAATGACTTTCCACTTAACATTCACCAAGCAGAATTAGTACTTTTCACTGGGATAGTAGTGTCATTATCAATCCCACTAGAGAGAAAGGAACAGAAGAGATTGGAAATGATGTTTTCCATAGAATTATTAAGCGATTCTCTGAAAATGGATTTTCCCTTAATTTTGGGAAAACACACTATATTCAGTTCTGTAGAACAAATATAGTCATACCAATAATTGATGCAGTACATGAACAGGAGTCAATAAATGCTCTAAATTTTTGGGTGTACATACTGATGCACTGAAAGAAGCACATTAAAGAACTTCTCAAACAATTAAGTTCAGGTGCTTTAGCTCTTTGTGTAATTGTTGATCGTGAAAACTAGTAAATTAACCTCCTGACATTCTTTGCATATTTGCACTAAATAACATCTTGTGGAATTATTTTCTGCAGTAACTCACCACTTAAAAAGTAAGTACGAAATGCACAAAAGCGTGCAGTAAGAATAATGTGTGGTGGTTCCACAAAATTTTGGGAGAACTGCCAGATGTTTGTAACTTCCTGCCACAACATTTCAGTGCAGAGTCTTCTGGCCATCTTCATGATATACTGGCGAAAACTCCCCAAGATCTGGTATTTAAGGCTCCGCTGGCACGTGCATGGTGGATACACTTGGCATTGCGTGTGCGCTACTTGAGTGTGTTCGATTCTGCTGCGCGGCGCGCCCTTCGTGGTGAAAGGACACCGCGTCAATATCAATTTGATTGTCTTCCCGTGGTTTCATCACAGAGCTACGCCGGCTACAGAGGACACGAGGTTTTTCGACAATTGGATTCAATGCCATATTTAATTGGAAACTGAGACTCACTGTCAGACAGCCGTATTTACACAGATTCATTAATAATATAACTCCACAAGTTAGACGTATGAGCCACAATTTTTGTCTCATTGTAATTCATGACATGACCAGTGAAAATACAGTGTTCGGCGATGGCAGATTTACAAAAAAGGCGAGTATGCTGCTGATGTTCTACAATGTGATCCTGCACAGTATGCATCGTTTGCCCTATATAAGATTTGCTGCATTCACACAGAATCCTGTAAATACCTGCCTTGTGCAGCTCTAGGTCGTCTTTGACAGGTTCCAACAGCGACGAAATTTTTGCATGAGGGTGAAAGATTGCTTTTACTTAATCACTTTATATTTTCCTAGTATTCTGCCTATGTGCCCTGAAATATTACCAATATATGGTAAATAGGCAGTCATTTTAAAGACCTCTTCTTCTTCTTTGCTCCGTCATTTACAGGTCTGCAGCACTCTCTCTACTTGCTGGGACGAATACCCATTCTTCAGAAATACAGTCTGCAGGTGCTCCAGTTCCGTTTGCAAACTATCGGTGTCAGAGATGATGGCTCGGTGAATCAATGTCTTCAAAACACTCATCGTTTGTGCCGGATGGTGGCAACTAGTGGCTTGCAAGTAAAGGTCTCTGTGAGTGGGCCTTCTACATACTGAATGACCAAGTGTGCCATCGCTCTTAAGTCACACCAAGACATTTAAAAATGGCAGGCAACCCTCCAACTCCATTGATTCATCGAGCCCACATCATCTCTGACACCTATAGTGTGCAAACGGAACTGGAGCGCCTGCAGACTGTATTTCTGAAGAATGGGTATTTGTCCCAGCAAGTGGAGAGAGTGCTGTAGACCTGTAAATGGCGGAGCAAGCAAGAGGAAGAGGCCTTTGAAACAACTGCCTATTTACCACATATTTGGTAATATTTCAGCTCACATAGGCAGAATACTAAGAAAATATAAAGTGAAAGCAATCTTTTGCCCTCCTGCAAAAATTTCATCGCTGTTGGGATCTGTCAAAGATGACCTAGAGCTGCGCGAGACAGATGTTTACAGGATTCCGTGTGAATGCAGCAATTCTTATATAGGGCAAATGACGCGTACTGTGCAGGATCGCATTGTAGAACATCAGCAGTATACTCTCTTTCTTCAGGCTTGTAAGTTTGCCATTGCCAAACACTGTATTTCCACTGGTCATGTTGTGAATCACAATGAGAGAAAAATTGTGGCTCATACATCTATCTTTCGGAGTTCTATTATTAATGAATCCATAGAAATACAGCTGTCTGACAGAGAGTTTCTTATTAATCGAGACGGCGGTTTCCAATTAAATCCAGCATTCAATCCAATCGTCGAAAATCTTCGTGTGCTCCGTAGCCGGCATAGCTCTGTGATGGAATCACGGGAAGACAATCAAATTGATATTGATGCGGTGAGTTTCCACCATGAAGGGCACACAATGCAGCAGAATCGAACATGTTCAAGTAGCGCACACGCAACATCAAGTGAATCTACCACGCATGTGCCAGTGGAGCCTTAAACACCAGAGCTCAGGGAGTTTTCACCAGTATCACCTGAAGATGGCCAGAAAACTCTGCGCCGAAATATTGTGGCAAGAAGTTACAAACATCCGGCAGTTCTCCCTAAATTTTGTGGAGCAATATATAGGCCAGGAAAGTAATAAATCTCGCATAATGTGTGGTTCTCAACCACAGACATCATGTAGATATCTCACAGAAGCAAGGTATTTTAACTGCACGATCACAATACCTTTATTCACAAATGAAATGTATCATAAATAATTCATAACAATTTCAAAAGAATGTGATATGTCTGTCTAACACTAGAGGAAAAAATTACCTTTATTACCCATTACTAAAGCTGTTGGTTGCTCAGAAAGGAGTTCACTATGAGCAACAAAAATCTTTGATCATCTGCTCCACAATATGAAATCCACTAAAACACTTAGGATTACTCACCAAAAATGGAACAAATATGTAGTGCTAATTACTAAGAGAAGCAGGAGAACAGCAAATGGGTCAGAAAGTACAATCTAGTAGAAGGCATAATTATGGTCACAACAAAAATTAAATGGATATTGTTTCATATATTTACTGGCTACCAGTTTTTTAAGTAGAAATTCATCAACAAAATGGAAAAAAATACTGACTTGCTTTAAGTGTAGTTGCTCGAGTATGATTAAAAAATAAAGTGTTCATTAATGTTAACGAAGGCAACGGCAAATCACTTCCCCTAGGAACTTGCCTAGTACGGCGGTGCGGGTCTTCCATATCGCTCCCCTACGCTCAGTCAAGGAGTGTGGGACATCATCATCATCATCATCATCATCATCATCATCATCAAACAAGCATACATATCCTGCAAACTGACTTGTTCTGCATCATTTCATTTCAATAACAGAATTGTTCAATCAATCTATGGAATGTAACTAATTAACAGCCATCTTGGTTTAGGAAAGGGAGGCTCTAGTATGCAACTAGGCAACTAGATCTGTCCAACACTGCTCTGTCAGTGGGACACATTCAATCAGTGTGAAGTTACTTACACTACTGCCTTCTTCTTAAACCATCTGACAATCTGTACCATGTACTGAGTGTTGAGACTTCCTTTATTATAAGAGATTAAATTTCAGAGGAAAAATTCTGACACAAGCTGATAAACTACTAAAGAGATTAGAAAATACTTTCTGGTGGACACGATGCCTGTAGTAAGATGCTCTAAATTTTTGCACACATCTTCCACAGCATATCTTGGAAATGAGCTCTAAGTAAAGCATCAGGACAGAGATATTATAATCTCAGAGAAATAATGAGATTAAGAGAACTACATCTACAATGCATGGCACTGTAATTGCAACACAATGGAGCACCATGCAAACGATTAGCATTTCAGCGCAGCCGTACAAAGCAGTGAAGAGTAACAAGGTCTACATTATGCATGTAAGGAAAGATTGTGTAGTGAGTTTCTCATTCAGAAATCACTTTTAAATTATGTTTGTATGCGAGAATGTCATATTATGCTCCACCTAAGGAGAAATGTCTACCACCTAAGCTCAGAATTCAACAGCTGCAGGATAATCAACAGTCGAGACCACAGTAGATCCAATCACGATACTGCTGCTCACATTGATTGGGACTCCGAGAATGTTACACGAATACAGATTCGACAGGGTCAGGAGGGCTGTACTCGATGCTGCTTGTGTCTGTATATGTGTGGATGGATATGTGTGTGTGTGCGCGAGTGTATACCCGTCCTTTTTTGCCCCTAAGGTAAGTCTTTCCACTCCCGGGATTGGAATGACTCCTTACCCTCTCCCTTAAAACCCACTTCCTTTCGTCTTTCCCTCTCCTTCCCTCTTTCCTGATGAGGCAACAGTTTGTTGCGAAGGCTTGAATTTTGTGTGTATGTTTGTGTTTGTTTGTGTGTCTGTCGACCTGCCAGCACTTTCATTTGGTAAGTCACATCATCTTTGTTTTTAGATATATTTTTCCTATGTGGAATGTTTCCCTCTATTATAACCATGTAAGTCACATCATCGTTAAATATGTCTGCTTGTGTCTGTATATGTGTGTGTGTGTGTGTGTGTGTGTGTGTGTGTGTGTGTGTGTGTGTGTGTGTGTGTGTGTACCAGTCCTTTTTCCCCCCTAAGGTAAGTCTTTCCGCTCCCGGGATTGGAATGACTCCTTACCCTCTCCCTTAACACCCACATCCTTTCATCTTTCCCTCTCCTTCCCTCTTTCCTGATGAGGCAACAGTTTGTTGCCAAAGCTTGAATTTTGTGTGTATGTTTGTGTGTCTATCGACGTGCCAGCACTTTCGTTTGGTAAGTCACATCATCTTTGTTTTTAGATATAAAAACAAAGAAGATGTGACTTACCAAACGAAAGATATAAAAACAAAGAAGATGTGACTTACCAAACGAAAGCGCTGGCAGGTTGATAGACACACAAACAAACACAAACATACACACAAAATTCTAGCTTTCGCAACCAATGGTTGCTTCATCAGGAATGAGGGAAGGAGAGGGAAAGACAAAAGGATGTGGGTTTTAAGGGAGGGGTAAGGAGTCATTCCAAACCCAGGAGCGGAAAGACTTACCTTAGGGGGAAAAAAAGGACAGGTATACACTCGCATACACACACATATCCATCCGCACATACACAGACACAAGCAGACATTTGTAAAGGCAAACTCAAACTTTAAATCTTTCTGCTCCTGGGATTGGAATGACTCCTTACCCTCTCCCTTAAACCCCACATCCTTTCGTCTTTCCCTCTCCTTCCCTCTTTCCTGACGAAGAAACCATTGGTTGCGAAAGCTAGAATTTTGTGTGTATGTATGTGTTTGTTTGTGTTTCTATCGACCTGCCAGCGCTTTCGTATGGTAAGTCACATCACCTTTGTTTTTAGATATATTTTTCCCACATGGAATTTTTCCCTCTATTAATATATATATAAAAACAAAGATGATTTGACTTACCAAATGAAAGTGCTGGCAGGTCGACAGACATACACACAAAATTCAAGCTTTCGCAACAAACTGTTGCCTCATCAGGAAAGAGGGAAGGAGAGGGAAAGACGAAAGGAAGTGGGTTTTAAGGGAGAGGGTAAGGAGTCATCCCAATCCCGGGAGCGGAAAGACTTACCTTAGGGGGAAAAAAGGATGGGTATACACTCGCACACACACACACACACACACACACACACACACACACATACACACACACATATCCATCCACACATATACAGACACAAGCAGACAGAGAGAGAGAGGGAAACATTCCATGTGGGAAAAATTGGTCTTTAAATATGTCTGCTTGTGTCTGTATGTGTGGATGGATATGTGTGTGTGTGTGCGCGAGTGTATACCTGTCCTTTTTTCCCCCTAAGGTAAGTCTTTCCGCTCCCGGGATTGGAATGACTCCTTACCCTCTCCCTTAAAACCCACTCCCTTTCGTCTTTCCCTCTCCTTCCCTCTTTCCTGATGAGGCAACAGTTTGTTGCGAAAGCTTGAATTTTGTGTGTATGTTTGTGTGTCTATCGACCTGCCAGCGCTTTCGTTCGGTAGGTCACCTCATCTTTGATTAGGGAAACATTCCACGCGGGAAAAATATATTTAAAAACAAAGATGATGTGACTTACCATACGAAAGCGCTGGCAGGTCGATAGAAACACATACATACACACAAAATTCTAGCTTTCGCAACCAATGGTTGCTTCGTCAGGAAAGAAGGAAGGAGAGGGAAAGACGAAAGGATGTGGGTTTTAAGGGAGAGGGCAAGGAGTTTGCGTTTACAAATGTCTGCTTGTGTCTGTGTATGTACGGATGGATATGTGTGTGTGTGCGAGTGTATACCTGTCCTTTTTTCCCCCTAAGGTAAGTCTTTCCGCTCCCGGGACTGGAATGACTCCTTACCCTCTCCCTTAAAACCCACATCCTTTCGTCTTTCCCTCTCCTTCCCTCATTCCTGATGAGGCAACAGTTTGTTGCAAAAGCTTGAATTTTGTGTGATGTATGTGTCTGTTTGTGTTTCTATCGACCTGCCAGCGCTTTCGTATGGTAAGTCACATCATTCATTCATATATATATATATATATGGGGGGGGGGGCCTCCTTTGTAGCTTGTTATTGGGGGTGGTATGAGGATTGAGGTGTGTGAGAAGAAAGAGGATTAGGTTTAATGTACAGTTGATATTGAGGTCAATAGAGACAGAACACAAGCTATTATTAGGGAAAGAAGAGGGAAGAATTCAGCCGTGCTCTCTCAAAGGAACCATCCTTGCATTTGCCTAGAGTGATTTAAGGAAATTGCAGAAAATCTAAATATGAATGGTCACATCGGGATATGAAGCACCATCCTCCTAAATGTAAGTCTATGTGTGTCTGTGTGTTACCCGCTCCACCACCTTGCTTGGTGGAGGTGTGTGAGGATATGACACATGAAATCTGTTTGTGGACTAGATTTGGAGGGAGGGTATTACCTGTCTGTGAAGGCCTATGTGAGGCATTCAGTGTACCAAGCTAGTGAGTTCTTTTCACTGCAGGTACATCATCCATGGGTGGTTAGATTGTGTGGGAGGAATTTTATGGCGTAGAAGGGATGGCAGTTGTCAAAATCCAGGCCTGTTTGTTGGTAAGTGGATTTTACATGGACAGAAGTGTGAATGGAGCCATCAACATCCAGGAAGATAGCGCATTGGGTAGAGGAGGCCAAGGTGAAGTGAATGGGAGAGAAGGTGTTGAAGTTGTGACAGGATGTAGATAGGATGTCTTGGCTCCGAGTCCAGATCATGAAGATATCGTCAAGAAATCTGAATCAGACTAGGAGTTTGGAGTTTTGGGAAGCTAGGAAGGTTTCCTCTAGTTTGCCCATAATCAGGTTAGCATAAGAGGGTGTCATGCAGGTGTCCATGGCTGTGGCGTGGATTTGTTTGTATGCCTCCCCTTCAAGGGAAAAGTAGTTGTGAGTCAGGATATAGTTAGCAACACGTATAAGGAACAAGATGGATAATATGGAGCCCGAAGGATGTCGGGAGAGGAAGTCTTTTGATAGCAGTAAGGCTAAGGTCATGAGGGATGCTGGTGCACAGGGAAGTGGCACCAACAATGACAAGTAGGGATTCAGGAGATAAAGGTAGTATTGGGCAATTAGTTGGAGATGTTGGTCAATAAGAGCAGAAATTCTTTCAATGGGAGCACAATAGCCAGCTACAATGGGGCACCCAGGATTGTTGTGTTTGTGGATTTTGGGGAGCACGTATAAGGTTGGACTTCTGGGATGGGATCACTATGGTAGAGTTTCCAGGTGGAGGAATCAGACAGCTGGCTCAAGGTCTTCTGTCAGACAGTCACTGCGACTCATCCCAATAGTGGTGGAGCCTTAGTCTGCAGGGAGGCTGATTAGGTCAAGATCTGCTTCCAGGTTGTGTACAGTTGTCCTTTCTTTTGCCAAAAGATAAGTGTTCTTAGGAAGGCATCTCTGGAAATAAGGAATTCCTGGAAGGTGACCAGAGGGTTACATGGGAGGTACAAAAAAAGACAGCTAAGACAGTTAGAGCATATGAAAAGAATGGTAGAAGACAAGTAGCCAACAAGAGCAGTTTCACAGCAACTTCCTGGGAAGAGACGAAGGGGAAGACCATGAAATGGGTGGCTAAAGCATGTCCGAGAAGCAATGGAGAGAACAGCAATAACACAGGGTTAGTAAGAATGGCAAAATTGAGGCATTTGGCAACAAAGGTATGGAACATGGTGATTGCTGTAGGACCCGCCCCCCACCCCCAAAAAAAAAAAAAAAAAAACTGTGTGTACTTCGTATATGTTGGTATGTGTGTATCTATTAAGAAAAGAAAGAAACATTCACTGCAATGCATGCCAGGCACAGTTAGTAATATGTAAAATATATTAAAGTGCTATATGGTAAACCCTCAAAGATCCTGTATTTAAGATAAGTCAAACTGAATACAAAAGTATCTCCAATCAACAAGATGAAGGATTTTACAGATAAAAGGCAATACCCTTGGTTTAATTCAATTAACATGAGAGACTTTGATCATTCAAATATTATGTAATTCAGGGTTCTTGTTTCTTCATCAAAAGGAGAGAACTTTTAATCAGTATTATTTTTAAATCATCAAAGAAAACCAGGAATAAAATACAGGAAGCAAAAGATTATTTGCAACTTGTACAGAGGCTGGACTGCAGTTGTAATAGTCAAAGGGCATGAAAGATAAGGTGCAACTGAGAAGAGACTCAGACAGTGTTATTAGTCTGCACACTGAGCAAGCTGTTAAGGCAAGTGATGAAAACTTCATAAAAGGAGAAAAAATTTAAACTTTGAGGTTTATGGATGATGATGCAATTTTGTCAGATGGGGGCAAAATACTTGGAAGAGCAGTTGAAAGGAAAGGTTAGTGTCATAAGAAATTATTCAGTAACTGTGCCAACATTGTGCATGGGTACCAAATTGCATCAATTACAGCTTTTTTTCAACTTTTATTTCAATGCAACATGTAAAATATACCAAATATTGGAAGGAAAAGAAACTTCCACAAATAATATTGGACCCAGGTGCTTACCGGATAAGTATATCTACTGCCAGTTTGCAGAGCTGGGGTTCGATCAGCCGAGGTGATCGGCGGTGGTGCTCGCTGTTGTGGCTACGTGCACACACCACTTCATACCTCCTGGAGCAACGAGGATCGTCAATAGCACAGGCACTGCCAACAGGCTGCAGTGGTATCTCAACATCGGCCTCATAGCCCTCATCGGCTGTCACATAGCTCGAGCTGGCGCCCGCACTCTCTCCGTCGTCATCAGCCTCCTCTTCAGACAGCATCTGCTCCAAACAGGATGGCTGAGTAGCATTGTCAAAAGTGGAAATCCTGTCTGCTTGTCATTACAAATTAGTTTATGTTTCGACCAGGGAAAAAACTGACACACATAATTGTTCTTTTTAGATAAGTGTTCTTGTGAGGAACAGAAATTCATATTCTACTAGTACATAATTTTTACAGATTTCAAGAGCAGTACTTTTATATAGACACACACACACACACACACACACACACAAAGGAAGTAAATAAATGATGCTAATAATGTAGAGAGCTGGGTTGGTATCTCCACAAACAATGCTGTAAGGTAATGGCTGCACAGCTGGTAAATCGGAAGTCGATTCAGTTATATTCAGATGCAAATTTCTGCCACCATCATTGCCTGACAATGAGTGTCTTCCTTCACAAAACACATAGTACTGCTGATGAGAGCACTCTGCAGGAGATTAGATTCAACACTTAAAGGGAGTTTTTGAAGGATATGGGTATTCACCACAAGAAGTACAGGGGATAGGCAAAATTATGTGAACAGTGATAGTAATAGGATGGTCGTGTTTGATGGTCAGCAACGCAGGTAAGGCACATGTCACGCTGCACTGTGTGTGTTCAGTACGGACTAGGGATCAGTGCAGGTTGCTAATGAGTAGTGTACACTTTCTATTTGCGTTCAGAGGCCAAGATCGACGTGCAAGGAAAGACCTAACAGAGTTCCAAAGAGGGCAGATTGTGGGGGTCTAATTAGCTGGAGCATCAGTAACCAAGATAGCCAACCTATTGAATGCTTCAAGAGCAACTGTTTCAACAGTCATGAGAGCCTACACAAAACATGGAAAGACATCATCGTGTAAACGTAATAGTAGATGCAAATCAAAACTAAATGACAGAGATCATCATACGCTAACACAAATTGTGTCAAAACAACACAAAACTACACCAGCTAAAGTGAGTGCAGAGCTCAATAGCCATCTTCGTGATCCCATATCTATCAATACTTTTCACCGAGAACTCCATAAAGCAAATATTAATGGATGAGATGCTATATTGAAACCATTAGTGATGACATCCAATACAAAGAAGCATGAAACATTGTGTCAGGAGCAAAAATCCTGGGCGGGTGATCAGTGGAAACACATCATACAGTCCAACGAGTCAACATTTTCATTATTTCCAACATCGGGCTAGGTTTACATCTAGAGAATGCCACAATAAGCCTACAATCCTGATTATTTGATTCCAATGGTTAAGCATAGAAGTGGAAGTGTGATGGTGTGGGCAGCCATATCGTGGTATTCTGCTGGTCCCATCATTACTCTCAAAGGCCATGTTACAGCCAACGATTATGTCAGCATTTTAGATGATCAGATGCACCTCTTCATTCAAATGATGTTCCCCAACATGATGCCGTATTTCAGGATGATAATGCACCCATTCACACAGCCAGGACAGTATAATTGTGGTATGAGGAGCATGCAACTGAGCTCCAGCGTCTTCCCTGGCCAGCACAGCCCCCAGGCTTGAACATTACTGAACCCTTGTGGGCAGTATTGAAGGACAGACTCTACTACAGATTTCCACTCCCTCATCACTACAGGAGTTAGAAGGGGTTCTGATCGAAGAGTGGCATAACATTCAAGTGGAGACTACACAATCATTATATGCCAGTATTTCACAAAGAATCGCAGCTGTATTACCGCCAAATGGGAGTCAAATCTTTTAATAATAAACCATTCCCAAGTAAGTAAAGGTGTTCAAATTATTTTGCCTATCCCCTGTATGTAAGGCACTATGAATAAAACTTATGATGGACATAAGGAACTAGAAAGAAGACAGAGAGATTTAAATCTATATCTTTCTCACCATATGTGGGAGCTTGTCATTAAAGTGACTTTTCGCACCTCATTGAAGACAGCATTACTTAGAGTTTCACCACAGTGCGACATTTATGCCACATTGTGCCCCCTTATATTCCTACGCTACATTATAGGCCGCAGTGTATAGAGCGAAGCTGTAGTAGTAGTAGTCGGCATTGACGGCTGTCCTCACACCACGCGACACCTACTGGTCATGTAATGTGAGGAAATGGAACGTGTGAGAGGCTTCCTATGCTTGAGCAGTGGGGAATAACCATTCAAACAGAGCACCAAACCACATATCACTCACAATTTGCTTCTCCATATTACTAATAAAATTTAACTTTCAAGTGTACTGACAGTCTTTCTTGTTCCGAGAACAATCATTTAATAATTTCAATAACTTAAATAATTTTTATGAGAAAAGTTAGATGTTTTAATTAAGGTGAACTTTTATTAAATCTTGAGGCGGACCAATCAGAAGTGAGCAGTAGGAGACAGGTATGAAACGGTGGCTACGCATCTGCACGAGCCGCAATTAGGACTGAAAGTTGTAGTAAAGGCATGTACTGTAAGTGATAGGACAATGAGTGACACTGAAATATTTCAAGTGAAATTACCGATATCTAAACTAAATGTTAAAGCATATCGTGTGCAATGTAACTGTTGTTCACGGTGTTCAGGAAATATTTCAAGTTTCAAAATTTACTTTTATTGGCTCTGTGTGTCTGCAACCTGTTCACAGCAAAGTTTGAATAAATTTGGAAAGGCATTTGTGGCATTTTAAATCAGTATCCGTTCCTTTATTTCGGCCAAGTCACACTCTGGAATTTTATTTTGAACCACTGTTTGTCCTTGCACCATTCAATACAGGAGCAATGAACTCGCGACCTGTTGAGAAGAAGAATCCAATGGGAACATCAATATCTTCAAATGGCACATCCACGAGACATCTATAGAACATACCAGGTGAGCTAAAACACCTTCAGATAATCAGTTAAAATGTAGAAAAGTGTGAGGAACGTCAATTTCATAGTGTCCCCGTTATTTTTCAGTAATAAAAATGGTGAAATTCAGTACCAGTTGATGTAATGTGTTGAGGCAGAAATCTGCATACCAATTTTCAGCAGTATCTAGAAGGCACTGGCATACACCTTGAAGACCAGCAGTTATTTGATAAAAAGGCTTAATAATCTGCAGTGCACATCACTTTCCACTGCTTATTTTCACGTTGCTATTTTTTCACCATATTTGTGTTATAACAGATGATTCAATGCTCCACAAGACTGGATTTTATGAGGTACCTCCAAGTGTGGCCTTTCGGACATCAGACAGACAACTCGTACAATTCATGAAAGATGCACGGAACACCATAGGTACACCCGGCTCTTACAGCTCAGTTATCAGCTGTGGCAGAGCACTGCATCGGCACCGGTCACCCCATGTGGTAAGAAAATATCTAAATTCTAGTGTTGCTGTCATCTTTTTGGGACTTCATGGCGAAAGAAGCAGTTGAAATTCGTCTGGCAAAGAATTTACTTAACAGATATGGTGGTTACATCTTGGAGACATCACAGAATTCTGTGCTTTGTTCAATTAACTTGCAAAGACTTCACTACATTACAGCTCATAACGATATGTTTATATCCCAACATGGACTGACTGCATAACCATAGACTCAATTTAAGCATCTTCTTAGCCACCAATCAATGTGTATCTGTGGCCACATGCGCAGTGAGACAGTCTACAGGTTTAAAAGCACAGAGTGGGTGTTGTACAGTTAGTCTGTCAGTTCACTCTGAAGATGGCCAGAAAGTATGCAGCTAAAATATTAGAAGAAGAAACTGAGTTTATATGGCTGTATGCTCAAAGTTTAATGGGTCAGTTATTGTGCCAAGAATATATGAAGGTGCATACTTTTAAAAAAGTACAAGGGAAATGGAATAAGTGAAAAAGGCAAGAAGAAGATCAGGGGTTGTACGAATCACAGGTCGTGCCTGTCATCAGTGTATGTGCCAGCTATATCTACGTCATTATTCTGCGATTCAAAATTCATCGAACCATCTTTAGGCTATTCTTCCACTGTTCCACTCTGTAACACTTAAATCGTTCCATGCAAGCCCTGATTTCTCTTATTTTATTACGATTCTTGTTTCTCCCTATGCACGTGGGTGCCAACAAAACATTTTCATATTCGGGGAATAAAGAGACTGTAATTTCATGAGACGATCTTGCCTCAATGAAAAATGCCTTTGATTTAATTACTGACACCCCAATTCATGTATCATGTCTACGACACACTCTCCCCTATTTTGCAATAATACGAAATGAGCTGCCCTCCTTTGAACTTTTTCACGCCCTCCATCAATGCTACCTGATGCAAATTCCACACCGCACAACAATACTCCAGAAGG
Source organism: Schistocerca americana (assembly GCF_021461395.2). Lineage (NCBI taxonomy): Eukaryota > Metazoa > Arthropoda > Insecta > Orthoptera > Acrididae > Schistocerca > Schistocerca americana. Next base: position 81,538,843 of record NC_060124.1, on the reverse strand, counting down.
GGACAGACAAGTGTAGTTTAGCCAGTCTCTTTAGTAGACCTGTTACATATCCTAAGGGTTCTTTCAACTAATCACACTCTCTGGTTTGCTTCCTCCACAACATTATCTATGTGAGCATTCCAATTTAAGTTACTCATAACTTTAGTTGAAGTCACATCTTTAAGATTTGTGTGATTTATTGTGTAACCAAAATTTAGCGCATTCCTTTTAGCACTCATGTGGATAACTTCACACTTTTCATTATTTAGTGTCTATTGCCACTTTCACACCACACACACAGAATTTTTGCCTGTTGTTATTTACCTCAGTGTGTCTATATCAGTTATTGTCCCATATGGAATCCAGTCAGCTACCGACAGTAAGTATGCAATTGGATGTCAAGTAACACCCAGCTGTTAAAAGAATAAGTAACGTGTATCACCAACGACAAACAATGGGCCACAGTGAAACAGTGTCACAGCTTCCTGTGTTTGCAATGCTTCACTGTGAGCTGTGGTGCTGTCCAGGAGCAGAGCTGTGTGATTCAATTAAAATTTGAACAGAACATGAGAAATCGAGTACTGTGTAGCAAAATTGAGACACTTGTATCAGAAATTGGCACGTCATTGAGAAATCCAGTATAAAAAGTCTCAGCAGGACTATGTAGCACCCTGTCTATTGGGCTGTATTGTGAATCTTTATGGGGACTGGACGACAGAAAATTTATTAAATTAACATCGGCGACCCTAAGTGTTGGAACTATAATAACAGAACTTTCACTATCCAACTCACTGTGCAGCAGTCATTGATCTGAGATGGAGGAGGAGGAGGAATACTATGAACCACAAAGCTCATCTCAGCCTGTCTGGCTATTAGTGAAGCTCAAACACCACAGCTGCACACAGCTGATTCTGCTGTGGATCACAAGGCATTTACTAACAATTGCAATCTTTGGCATTGATTGTAGACCAATAAACTGTAAATACTGATCACCTTGCAACTACACAGTGCTGTATCATGAGCCAACACTTACTCTGCCAGCAACCCTCCTTACAGCTGAGCTATGCAGGCAGCTGTCTTCCTTGCAATAGACACACAGAGTTGACCGCATTCTACACTCCTGGAAATTGAAATAAGAACACCGTGAATTCATTGTCCCAGGAAGGGGAAACTTTATTGACACATTCCTGGGGTCAGATACATCACATGATCACACTGACAGAACCACAGGCACATAGACACAGGCAACAGAGCATGCACAATGTCGGCACTAGTACAGTGTATATCCACCTTTCGCAGCAATGCAGGTTGCTATTCTCCCATGGAGACGATCGTAGAGATGCTGGATGTAGTTCTGTGGAACGGCTTGCCATGCCATTTCCACCTGGCGCCTCAGTTGGACCAGCGTTCGTGCTGGACGTGCAGACCGCGTGAGACGACGGTTCATCCAGTCCCAAACATGCTCAATGGGGGACAGATCCGGAGATCTTGCTGGCCAGGGTAGTTGACTTACACCTTCTAGAGCACGTTGGGTGGCACGTGATACATGCGGACGTGCATTGTCCTGTTGGAACAGCAAGTTCCCTTGCCGGTCTAGGAATGGTAGAACGATGGGTTCGATGACGGTTTGGATGTACCGTGCACTATTCAGTGTCCCCTCGACGATCACCAGTGGTGTACGGCCAGTGTAGGAGATCGCTCCCCACACCATGATGCCGGGTGTTGGCCCTGTGTGCCTCGGTCGTATGCAGTCCTGATTGTGGCGCTCACCTGCACGGCGCCAAACACGCATACGACCATCATTGGCACCAAGGCAGAAGCGACTCTCATCGCTGAAGACGACACGTCTCCATTCGTCCCTCCATTCACGCCTGTCGCGACACCACTGGAGGCGGGCTGCACGATGTTGGGGCGTGAGCGGAAGACGGCCTAACGGTGTGCGGGACCGTAGCCCAGCTTCATGGAGACGGTTGCGAATGGTCCTCGCCGATACCCCAGGAGCAACAGTGTCCCTAATTTGCTGGGATGTGGCGGTGCGGTCCCCTACGGCACTGCGTTGGATCCTACGGTCTTGGCGTGCATCCGTGCGTCGCTGCGGTCCGGTCCCAGGTCGACGGGCACGTGCACCTTCCGCCGACCACTGGTGACAACATCGATGTACTGTGGAGACCTCACGCCCCACGTGTTGAGCAATTCGGCGGTACGTCCACCCGGCCTCCCGCATGCCCACTATACGCCCTCGCTCAAAGTCCGTCAACTGCACATACGGTTCACGTCCACGCTGTCGCGGCATGCTACCAGTGTTAAAGACTGCGATGGAGCTCCGTATGCCACGGCAAACTGGCTGACACTGACGGCGGCGGTGCACAAATGCTGCGCAGCTAGCGCCATTCGACGGCCAACACCGCGGTTCCTGGTGTGTCCGCTGTGCTGCGCGTGTGATCATTGCTTGTACAGCCCTCTCGCAGTGTCCGGAGCAAGTATGGTGGGTCTGACACACCGGTGTCAATGTGTTCTTTTTTCCATTTGCAGAAGTGTATATGGCTCCCACAGGCCTCTTACCTATATGGGTCATGTGACCAAAAATAGGACCAGCTGTATCCTGGGTCCTGAGGCTGTATTTAGGTCAGCACCCAGGCTAGGAGAGCCAGTTCATTGCGAGCAACAATGATGCCACTGTCACTGATCAGATAGTGGACTTTTAAGGATTTGGGCCTTTGTCTCATTAGTGCTGCACCAGACTTGACCATGTTTCATCAAACTAGACTATGCTATTGGATTGTCCTCTGGAACTGTCCTTCATTTGGTCTCAGTTTACTACACTTTAAATTTGGAAATGGTCTGTTTCATTCAGGCCTTAGGCCTTCTTACAAATAGTGCTGTTATTTTGACACTCGAGATGAGACTTTCTTTTGACACTGATTATTCTTATGCAAGAAATAATAGTTTCTCTCCAAAGTGACTTATTGTAGCTTGTACTTAATACTCCTCAGGGGTAGATGATTTACATATTGTTAAACAAACTAGTTCTATCAAATCTACATGAAAATTTCCTGTGTGCCAAATCAGATGGATATATCACAAGCATTCCTTAAGAGATTATTTCTCATTGCTAATTTTATTTTTATTTGAATCTACCACACAATTTTAGCTGTCTTCGAAGGCTTTTTTTCTGTTTTCTGCTTAAATACAACAGAATATATACACAATGTTGGAAGAATTTAATGAGTTGGGCATTTCATTTGCTCAGGATAAGAGGGCATGCTCCAAATTTTGTATGTAAGACTTTAAGCTTTTTAAATAAAACAAACATTATTAACAGTCTACATCTTTATTTTCCCTGTCTACATATTCATTTTTCAATGTTGTCATCCTGGTGAGAAACATATTTCTCCCACTGAGAAGCAAGTTTGAGCTACTGTCACTGTAGAATGTTTGACTTTGTTGATGGAGTCACAACCTCAGCTCTACTTGCACTACTTCATCATTAGCAAAGTGAAGTTCTCGAATGAGTTCCTCAAGTTTTGGAAACAGATGAAAATCTGTGGGGCCCAGTAGAGACTCTATGAAGTATGATTGATGACAATGAACCTAAGGCACTGCACTGTTGCAGTGCTTTTATAGCATGGCAATGTCAACCTGAAGGAGAGGGTGCTCTACGAACTCTTCGAATTCATGTTTTCACTTTTCTGGCAGTCTTGCAGTACCTTGCAGAGTTCACGGTGGTGCCTTTAGGCATGAATTCCAAATGCAGCACATCTGAACATTCCAGAACATTGAGAGCATGACTGTCTGCTGGTGGCATGGTCTTGAGCTTTTTTGGCATCAGTGATTCTTTGTGGCATAACTCAACTTATGCTCTCTTGTTTTTGGCATAAAAATGGTGAACCAAGGTTTCACCACTTGTCACAATGTTGTTAACGAACCCATCAACCTCATGCTTAAAACACAAAAGAAATTGTTGACAGATGTCCAGTCTCCTTGGGCATTCAAGACACCCACTGTGCACTGTGTTACCTGATGATTTTCTCTGATGAATTCACTGACCCGATTCCAATGAGTCCAGTTGGTTCCACACGTGGTCATACACTCTGAGCTCTGTCACACACACAGAGGTTAGGACTACCGTTTCCTTCATTAAGGGGATGAACAACCCGACAGCACACATTACATCACTGTAAATAGCTTTAAGTCTTCTTTGACTTTCAGCTGGAGGCATGTTTTCAGTGGTTAAAAACTCGATTACAGCATGCTGTTTCTAATGCACAAGCAAAGTTATGTTACACACTGCCATGTTAGATGCCACAATTCTAGTGGCAGAGGGTTGCAACTTACACCATCAACACGGAAATAGGCTGAGTAACATGACCGGCATTGAGAAGAGAATAAAAAAATCCAGCACACCCTCATACTTCTGAGTTCCTCAAGATGAAACTGTGTAGCAGCTTGTATCTACTGTTTTCTCTTGTATCTAGGATCAGGAACTTTTCCTCTTTTTAGCTCTGCAAGGCTTTCACACAAGCAATCAATATAACTCACCCGCTTTCATTTACTACTACCTGCTACTACTTTCATTTCTCTTCAAGTTTATGTTGGCTCCAATACAGCTGTTATGCTGCCACATAAATTTATGACCTACCGATTGATAAATACCTAATTTTCTCATCTTGCTGCGACGGTTCAGGAAACGGGAAGTTTCAACCCATGACAACGCAAGCTGCCGAAGTTACAGCTCTTGCTTCCGTTGCTATGAATCCACAAATGAGCACATGACAGCTTGAACACGAGATTGGCATTCCTAAAACCAGTGTACATCATGTTCTTACATGTCACTGATTCCATCCTTACCATGTACACCTACATCAAGAATTGCATGGGAATGATTTCCAGAATCATGTACAGTTCTGTCAATGGGCACAGCAGCAAATCCTTGCCAACCCAAACTTCTTCCCCAATGTTCTATTTACCGATGAATGTTCCTTCTCAAAAAAAAAGGACAGGTAAATACAAGAAACATGCATTATTGGTCCAGCAACAAACCACAATGGCTTAGACAGGTGGAACATCAGTGTCAATGGAGAGTTAACATCTGGTGTGGGATGCTTGGTACTACAATTATTGGCCCTTATTTCATCAATGGTAGTCTAAACAGCAAAGCATATGTCAACTTCCTCAGACAAAGTCTTCCTCCACTTCTGGATGAAGTGCTGCTAAGAACCAGAATGCTCATGTGGTATCAACACAATGGATGTCCAGCACCTAATGCCTTGCGTGTACATCGTGTTCTGAACTGAAGGTATCCTGCCAGGTGGACTGGTCGAGGAGGAACAGTTACTTGGCCTGATAGGTCTCCTGATTTAAATCCTCTAGACTTTTTTCTTTGGGGATGCATTAAAGACGTTGTCCATCGTGATAGCCCAACAACTCCAGAGAACATGCAGCAATGTATCATGCTAGCTTGTAATTCCCTTTGGCAAGCAACACTGGAAGCAGTAAATAATTTTTTCATTCAATGAATGCACCAGTGTATCAGTGTCCAGGGTCACCACTTTGAGCACCTTTGAATGTTCTACTCCTGGGCAATGGTTCAGCAGAGTCCAAGTCAATTTTGTGTTATGTTTTTACTTGGTTTTCATTTGTTTTCTGACAACTCCAGCAAGTGGACGAGTTTGTGATCCTGGGCTCAAAATCAATGTTGTGTTATGTAATTAAAAACTTTGTGTTTCAGTGACTGGTACACTGTGATACATTTCCGAACAGGTCTTTAGGAGAGGAAATGAACTACCAAATAAAAAATATAGATTGCCATTTTAAAAAGTCATACTGCTGTAAAAAACAAAAAAACTGTTGTAAACAACAAAGCTACAACAAAGGCAATCATGCTGATTGGTGTCCCCCTGATGGCTAAAGAGCGTTTGCTTGAAACATTTTGTAATTTGCATCTGGAAAAACAGTTGTTTAGGGTGGTCAAGATAAATGGGACACCCTGTATATTATAAATGCATAAGTTTATGTGTATATTTGTTACTCCTTCACGCTGACAGGGCTGGATGGATTTGGAAGAAATTATGGACCAGAATTAGCTTATACCCTGAATTAACACATAGGCTACTTTTAAAAGTGTGTAGTACAAGATATTTATTAATTTCATGAATAAATGCGAAATGTGGAACAACAATTACTCTTAGAAAAAGCTACTTACTCTTTGACATTTGAACTGTATACATCCTAAATAATATGACTCAACACACTGAATACTATGCTTACACAATCCTCACGTGTTTTTAAATCCATACTTCCATAAAGCCTGTTGTGTTTTAGCCAATGAGCATCAGGTGTATCTTATAGTCCTGAGATGCTTGCAGACTCACAAGGATGGTGTCATTTAAATGCGTATGACAAAGAATCATCACGCACTTACACGTAGAATCTTGTATGGTTTTAGTGAGGCTGGATTCAATTACGGTATGTCAGCACATCCGTTTGTAACAGGCACACACATTAGGCCAGAAGACATTCTTGCATGGATAAATATTATCAAATTTGCACTGCACTGAACTAGAAACTGTTTATTTTCTTTCTTTGTCAAGTTACTTTGTTTGTTCGTCCTTCATGAAGAAGCAGCTGGACTTATTTGGATGAACTTTTTACTGGAAATAAACTATTTCCTGAATTTGACGCACTGCCTACCTTCCATTCCGATATTTTGGAGGGGGGGATAAAAAGAATAATCACTGTTCCCATGGGATGTTCAGCGCGACTACTGTTACCATGGGATGGGTAACATGACTAAAAAGTCATATATGAAAGTGTACTATAAAATAAATGTGTTAAGTTTAATGTAAGATCAGTTTTTAACTGTTTTGACAAATGAAATAAGGATGTACATAAATCTAGGACAGCAGAAATACTCCTGTAGGATAAAATCATCACTACAATGTATAACAATGTAATGTATTCACAAGAAAATATTTTGCAGAACATAGAATGTTTTGGAAATCTAGTGCATTGTGATATTATTAGGTTTCTTAAACATCAACTTTGCTTTTCTGTTTGGATTTGAATGATTTGTAATTTTTTTGTAGGTTCCGTTTGCTTCTAGGGTCTCGATAGCCCAGAGGGATTAATGCTGAGAATTTGTATTACACAAGTTGAGTTGTGAGCGATGTATATTCTATCAGTTTCCCCAATCATCTCAATTTTTTCCAAATGTTGTGCAGTTAACTGCACAGTAAGTGACTCATGCCTGATTACCTCCAAGAGATAACTGTTGTGATGGCACCTACACATGGATAGTTGCTTTCAGCACTAACATTTCTTTATAATTTATAAATAACTAACTGCAGGTAATACTGTGGGGTGCACCTAGTAATATTCATAAATATAATACTAGAAAGAGAAATGACTTACACTATCTAGCACTCAGCCATAAAAAATAGTTTACCACCAACAAAGTAGTGCAAAGAAGGCCAACAAGGAAGGGCACATCACTCAAACTCCATGATGTCTTATTACTTATTGTATATATTTTACACGTTCTTTCAGTGGACAATTTACCATGTACAAGAACTGTTCCCCTTTTTCATCGTTTGATATTTTGTTCACATTTTAAGTGATTCATTGGCACCTAGCCTGCTCTTCAGCAATCTACACAGTATATTTAATAGCTCTCGCTTGCCTCTTTTCTTTGTACACCATTTCACCATCAATGTTGCCTATGTATAGAAACCATACCTATCATCAGTACTAACATTTCTCCTGAAAATGACTACACTTATGAGCTGCACTTCATATGCCCACCTCCGTTAAAGTGTTTTTCTGAGCCTGATTAGAGAAACAGAGACATGAAAAAATTAGTTTACTTCCCCAATCGATGTTACAATCTTATTAGAATTTGGCTCAGTGACTTTCTGTACATTGCATAAAATGTAAATTTGAAAGCTCAGGTGCTACAGTTTCACTTCATGTCCTCTATCATTGCTGCTAGTCTTTACGATCTACAGTGTGTGGTATCTGTGCAGTGGAAAATGCATACATGCGTAGTGTATGTAGTTGTCGCAACTGTGCCACGTTAGATTAGAACACTAAAGTCTTTCCAAAATATGCTATCGCAAAACCCTTTTTCTATTTCTATGTGAAATCTCTGTCATAGCGTATCATTTGCACAAAAAGTGTATTTTCATCACTTCACGAAATGGTTTCACCCATACCAGCACTCCCATTGCTGAACGGCCACTCCCTCTCCCCCCACACCCAATAGAAGAGCTCATTTCCTACATCTACATCTACATCTACATCTACATCCATACTCTGCAAGCCACCTGACGGTGTGTGGCGGAGGGTACTTTGAGTACCTCTAACGGTTCTCCCTTCTATTCCAGTCTCTTATTGTTCGTGGAAAGAAAGATTGTCGGTGTGCCTCTGTGTGGGCTCTAATGTCTCTGATTTTATCCTCATGGTCTCTTCATGAGATATATGTAGGAGGGAGCAATATACTGCTTGACTCCTCGGTGAAGGTATGTTCTCGAAACTTCAACAAAAGCCCGAACTGAGCTACTGAGCGTCTCTCCTGCAGAGTCTTCCACTGGAGTTTATCTATCATCTCTGTAACACTTTCGCAATTACTAAATGATCCTGTAATGAAGCGTGCTGCTCTCCGTTGGATCTTCTCTCTATCTTCTATCAACCCTATCTGGTACAGATCCCACACTGGTGAGCAATATTCAAGCAGTGGGCGAACAAATGTACTGTAACCTACTTCCTTTGTTTTCGGATTGCATTTCCTTAGGATTCTTCCAATGAATCTCAGTCTGGCATCTGCTTTACTGACGATCAACTTTATATGATCATTCCATTTTAAACCACTCCCAACGCCTACTCCCAGATAATTTATGGAATTAACTGCTTCCAGTTGCTGACCACTATATTGTAGCTAAATGATAAAGGATCTTTCTTTCTATGTATTCGCAGCACATTACGCTTGTCTACATTGAGATTCAATTGCATTCCCTGCACCATGCGTCAATTTGTTGCAGATCCTCCTGCATTTCAGTACGATTTTGCATCGTTACAACCTCTTGATGTATTACAGCATCATCTACAAAAAGCCTCAGTGAACTTCCGATGTTATCCACAAGGTCATTTATGTATATTGTGAATAGCAAGAGTCCTACGACACTTCCCTACATCACACCTGAAATCACTCTTACTTCGGAAGACTTCTCTCCATTGAGAACAACATGCTGCATTCTGTTATCTAGGAACTCTTCAATCCAATCGCACAATTGGTCTGATAGTCCATATGCTCTTACTTTGTTCATTAAACGACTGTGGGAAACTGTATCGAACACCTTGCGGAAGTCAAAAGAAACACGGCATCTACCTGGAAACCCGTGTCTATGGCCCTCTGAGGTCTCGTGGACGAATAGCGCGAGCTGGGTTTCACACGATCGTCTTTTTCGAAACCCAAGCCGATTCCTACAGAGTAGATTTCTAGTCTCCAGAAAAGTCACTATACTCTAACATAACACGTGTTACAAAATTCTACAACTGGTTGACGTTGGAGATATAGGTCTATAGTTCTGCACATCTGTTTAACATCCCTTCTTGAAAACGAGGATGAGCTGTGCCCTTTTCCAATACTCTGGAATGCTACGCTCTTATAGAGACCTACGGTAAATCACTGCAAGAAGGGGGGCAAGTTCCTTCACATACTCTGTGTAAAATCGAACTGGTATCCCATCAGGTCCAGCGGCCTTTCCTCTTTTGAGCGATTTTAATTGTTTTACGTGTGTTAGTGTGGTGTGGTGGCTTTGCTGGCTACTGGGTGACTTAACAAGTCACCAGCCAATAAGAGTTCACTAGCCGGAAATGGGCAATCTTTCCTCGATTACGACTGAGCATATTAAAATTTAAATGTTGATGACTGATATTGTTGCTGAATACAGTTCATCAGAAATACATGCAAAAAGATGAGACTGAGTTATAAGTGGCACAAGAAAAGGTGGTGACTGAGCCCCCTCGTCACGTATTGGTTCAGTACGGAACAGTTTGCATCAACTGTCTTATTTTTCCATTACCACTGCAACCTAGTAGTAGTTGTATCATAACTGCACGGTGAAGCTTAATGTTCAAGTTGCTTGGCAACACCAATCATGGATTACATCAGCATTTCCTTTCTCACATCTCTCCTCTCCACAACGGCCTAAAATATTCCCTCAAGTCCACCACCATCTATGGTGTGAGCCACTTGTAACTCATTCAGTCACTTAAAATGTCAATAGGAAGAAAATAGGACGAAGTCAAGCGAGATATTGAGTAAGAACTTAGAATCAAGGTAAACCTTACTAGGAAGAAATGTAAAATCAGGGAATTTTTAACATTGAGCTTACGCGTTTTTCACAACAGGGGCTATGAATTTATGGAGCAGAATCATGAAAAACATAAAATCAGAGAATGGAAAACTGAAGTTCCCTGTATTATGAAACTTATCTATGAAGCATGTAGTTGTTATTATGTAACAAATTATAATTTTCTTGACTGACAGTGATTAACTTTGAAAGCACACTATAAAATAAAGTAACAGAACAACTGCTAGCTAAGAGACCTAACAGTGACCTACAAACAACAAAGTCAAATACTTGAAATTTCAAATGCTTCCAGCAATCCATTACCTTTGTTTTACGGTGTGGTGGCATTATATGGTGGGAGCAGCTTTCTGCTACAGAACTGTCCATTACCAGCTTGCAGAGCCAGAGGTAACGATTTTCATCTTCAGTACTGGCAGACTGACTGAGCTGTTCCTTCAGTATCTCCACAACTACAAAAAATACAGCAGTGTGGTCATTACTAAAAGACAGCCAATTTAAATAATAATTAACAACAGTATGTTAATGAAAATATAAACATCCTTAGACAGGCATCATAATGAATGCTAAAAAGAGGCTCGGGTCTCCAGTATGTTTCGAACAACACACTGACAACATACCAACAATATAGACTCCACCCCTCCCTGGAACACTGTGTGTATAAACTGAAAATGCCAGATGGTTAGCATTATCTTTGACATAGCTGCTGGTAAATCTTTCGGGTCGTGGTCCAAGAAACTCTTCTGTTCCTGAAATTCGTCCAGGACTGCACTGGACATCCTCAGAAGTGTTCTTCCGCTGAGTCTTGCTGACTCCTGAAAGGTTTACCAGCAGCTATGGCATGCGGTCGTGAAAGCCTTTATTCTATAATTATGTTTAACAGCTGATTGCAACACAGATGGGTAATGGTGGTAGTTAGTGCAGTGTTGGTTGCCGCAGAGGTTGGGTGAATTGTGTTTCCTCAATATTTTTCTCACATTCAAAAGTCTAAAATCAATTCTAGGCACAAAAAAGGCAACCTCTTCTACTGACACATATACACTTGCTCAAATTTTGTCCTGTCTCTGCACATAATAATGAAAACATTGACTATAAACTAATCAAACAATGGAAAATGCAGGATGGAATGTAACAATATTATGAGAAGGAAAGTTGCGCATGCGCACACTCATGCGTATGTGTGTCTATTGCAGGCGACGGCCAATGGCAGAAAGCTTTAATTGTGAGAGTTTTTGTTGTGCCTATCTGCGACACGGCATCTCCACTATATGGTGAGTAGCACCTTTCCTTCTCATAATATTATCATTATGAACTAAGATGCCCATGGTAGAAATACTTCCAACATTTTTCTAGTTGGGTAAGATCTCAATACTGTGTAGCTTTATGGGTGCTGATTTGCCATACCAAAAGCATTAGACTTTAATACCTATGATCAGGAAGTATTTGAAAGCACCAAGTTGGAAAATCGATAAGCATATTAAAAGGAAGGCTATACTTCAAACAATCCTACAGCTATTCAATAGTTCAAAGGATAAAGAAAATCAGTATGTGCCATTTTTTCAAGCTTCACCGCACCTTTTACAGCAGACACTTCAGCAAGTAAACTGTACAATGCTGGTCCAGAAAGTAATGTTACTAAAACTGTTAACAAATAATTTACTTAGGAAACAGTACAATGCATCAAAAGTCTTGAAAATAGGACCATGATGGCAACAAAATGAGAAGGTGCAAATAACAGCATATCTTAAGGCAATGGGTTCTGGTGTACATACTTAGGCTTTGTTAAGAGTTCAAACAAGTCCATTGTTTTCAACAACAGTAAAACGTGTTAAAGTGCAGGGGGTCATAAGCTCAGTGGTTGATCTGAAAGCCAGACTGCTTTGTAAGGTTGGGTCTAGTATGGTACTGTTTCCATAGTCACCATATATGCCACAGATTGTACCCAAATCTAGAGACATTGTCTTCACTGTACTAAAACGTGATGCAATAAGTACAGTTAAAGTTTTCTTAAGGCACTGCTGAGGACATCCAGTGATAGTCATGTTCTATCATTCACTCTCATACATAAACATTTACACAGAAACATGAACAATTATATTTTGGAGTGCCATCTCTGCACATTTTAAAACAGGCACAAAAAGACAGTTACTACTTCAATATTTTATAATAGGTATGTGTATAGGCAATACGATTCACACTAAAATTAAGATATGAAAGAGATTATGAAACACTGACTTTAAAAAAGACAATTAATTCCCTAGCATAACTAAAAACTCAGTGTTACCATCAATTAAATCAGACAGTTGACATTACAGATCCTGATAGTTGCCATACTGAAAAGAAGTTAGTTAGTTACTTGCATGTTTCATGGATCATTTGCACATTAAATCATAATGACATGGAATGACTCATTTCACATTTGTACTGTACATTAACTTGTAGTTCGTTAGTTACTTAGTTAGTTACATGTTCCATGAATCATTTTGCATGATAGATCGTAATGAGGTGGAATGAATATTTTTGCTTTCATATTGTAAATTAATTTGTATCTATTCAACGTTTTTAAGGTCTTTTCCCAAAAAGAAGAGAAAAAAAAAAAAAAAAAAAAAAAAAGATACACAGATGTTAATAATTCCTACCCACCACCTTTTCCACATCATAGTAGAAATTCTTCTACTGAATAGAAGAAGTTGTCAAGGAGAAACTTTCTCAGTTTGTTTTCAAATTTTATTTTGATGACTGTCAGACATTTTATATCAATGGAAAAGTAGTAAAAAATTTTTGATGCAGCATTGTGCACTCCTTTTCGTGCTAAAGAAAATCTTACTGTGGAGTAACGAATGTCATTTTTCCTTACTGATGAAGGCTGTTTCCAAAAGCTCTATGTAAGTGTTTTTTCATTATGGCTGTTTGCAGCTTAATGTGTCTTCTTTACAGTAAGTAGCAATCTGTCTTTTCCTATGTTGTTCATTTTTCCTTCTGGTACTGTAACAAAGTACATCGTTGTTCCTTTTGACCTGTAGTGGGTTATTTACAATGAACTTCATGAGGGGAAAATATATATTGTGAAGCACCAGTCAGAATGACCAACTCATTAAACAGATGTCTACAAGATCATCATGGGTGAGTACCAATTAATATTGTTACAGCACATTTTTCATAAAGATGAGTTACACCAGAACATAATTACATAAGACATTACTGAATGGAAATTAATTTCTAACATTTGCATTTCAAGTACAATGTATCAATAATAGTGCAGCACATGTTACGTGCCACAGATGCTCTCATGACAGAAAGAAACTGTTGTACAAATACCTTCTTTTGAGAAGGTTGTATATCACAATTTCATAATTTCTCATGACGTAAAAATATTTGTTGTTTTCCCGTGTGTGTGTTTACTATGTATCATCAAGTAATACACTTGTTATCCTCTGTGTGTGTATTTACTATGTATCATTAAGTAATACACTTGTTATCCCGTGTGTGTGTGTGTGTGTGTGTGTGTGTGTGTGTGTGTGTGTGTGTGTGTGTGTTTACCATGAATCATCAAGTGATACACTATGTATAATAGAAGAGTGACATGTATTTAGCACGTTTCACAATACTTTGCAAGTTGCCTTAAATTTAACATAACTTTTCATGTAAGAATGTTGCGTATCATGTAAAAGTACACGGTGAAATAACATTCTATGTAAAGACTACCTATTCTCTATTAGAATGGTAAAAATAATAAAAGTATTAACAGAATACATTATCTGACACACAGATTTTGTTCACATAAAATTCCCTGTACATCATGGTGTTTACACATATCTAACTAGATCCTAATTTTCCCTGATTACAGAAGCAGCACCTCTTTAGCCAATAAAGGATGCACCAACCACATTAGCACCAACAATCTGATTGAATTCACTTAACTATGACATAATGCACTAATAACTATGCATGACTGACACTTGCAATGTATTGAAATACTGTATTTGGATCATCTGCATCGATCTTCAACAATGTACCAGTAGTAGTTCTCACTGTTATGTCACAGTTCATAATTCCTGCAAGGACAAGAACAGCAATGAAGTCATTTTGGCTCATTTTCTTTGTACTTAAACATGCTTCAGATATCAGATACTTCCATTAATATGTAATCATGACAATCATTACTCTTCTTTTTTCACAGATAATACAAAAGTATTGTCCCAAGACTATAGTGCCCCAAAACAATAAACATTTGCTCTACTGTTGTAAAATACTCTGTCAAAACAAGGCACTTGCTCAAAAGTATCATTGTCCAGTTGTTGCTCTGCATAAATCAGCCAGACCGTACATTACTTTAGTGTAAATGTTTACATCATAATGATATACAACGTTCTTGTACGTCCACTTCCAATGTAGCTTTCTTTTTTTTTCTCCCCAGGACTGTCTCTGCTAGATGTAGAAATTTAAGACATGCTTTTAATGATACAATAACCCTTAGTGTGAAATTTAACTTCAGCCACCTCTGCCCTTTTCACTGATATACAATATTGTTCCTAGTTGACCAACTTGTAAACAGAGAAAAAGGCATCTGTTGCTATGGTAGCTTGTCTCATGTGCTGTACCACTTCACTTCTAGTGAAAACTCAACTTTGTCAAAAATGTGATGTATGAGGGCTGTTCAAAAAGTAAGGTGACTTTTCAAATTGTGCAGGCAACGTACATAGAATTAACAATCTTTTTTATTGTTTTTTTTATTGTTGGTACACATGTTCTAAACATATGTACACAGTCCCAAGTGTACAGCATACTTCGTTTGTTTTGACAAATAGAAAAGTTAGATGTGTTTTAGTGTGCTTTATGATTTTCGATTATTATAAAAATGGAGCAAAGAATTTGCATCAAATTTTCTGTGAAAAATGGAGTCAAGTGATCTAAAACACTTGAAATGTTGACACTGGTATATGGTGAGTCCGTTCTAAGTAAAAAATGTTTACAAATGGTACAAACTCTTCCAAGATGGCCGAGAAGATGTCAATGACAAACCTCACTCTGGACACCCCAGCACAACAACAGATGATAACGTCAAAGCAGTCAAGAAAATTGTTTTGGAAAAAAGAGAAGTTGCTGAGAATGTTGGCATATCGGTCGGCTCGTGTCATGCAATTTTTCCGGATGTTTTGGGCATGAAACGTGTCAGCGAAGTTTGTTCTAAAACTTCTCAATTTTGATCAGAAGCTTCATCCAGGAGTTCTTGAATGACATCAATGATGATCCTGATTTGCTCAAAAGAGTCATAACTGGTGACGAAATATTATGACATTGAAACTGAAGCCCAATTGTCCCAATGGAAGCAGCCCGCAAAACCAAAACAAAAAAAAGCACACCATGTTCGGTCAAATGTCAGTTCTGCTCACTGTTATTGTTATTGTTATTATTATTATTATTATTATTATTATTATTATTACTATTACTATTATTATTACAGTCGCATAGTGCATCATGAATTTTTGCAAGGTCATGCAGTCAATAAGGAGTACTACCTTTATGTTATTTACCATTTACGAGAAGCAATATGCAAAAAACGACCGGAATTGTGGAAAAATAATTCATGGCTTTTGAATCATGACAATGCATCTGCTCATTCATCATTGCTTGTGAGAGATTTTTTGGCCAAAAATAACACAACAATCATGCCTCAGCCACCATATTCACGAGATTTGGCCACCTGCAACAATTTCCTGTTCCCAAACTGAAGGAAGCTATAAAAGGACGAAGATTTTAACGATTGAGGAAATAAAAAATGCATTGCTGAAAGCACTCAAGGCTGTACCAAAAAGAACTTATGCGAAGTGCTTCGAGGATAGGAAGAAGCATTCTATTGTATCTGAGGGGGATTACTCTGAAGGGAACAACATGAATATTGACGAATAAATAAATATTTTTTCATAAACATACAAAGTCACCTAAGGTTTTGAAAACATCTCATACGGCCTCCTTTTAGTGTGGGTTTGATATATTTATATTTACCACAGTTGAGAGTAATAGAGAGCCTATGTGGCGCGTAGGAAAACAATCACACACAAAAACCTTGTGTATGATTGTACTGCCGAGGCAAATTACAGAAGATATGTTTCACACTACAGTGGCTTATTCCCAATAATACTACATACCTGGACAGTTTCACCTATTTATGCATTAGATTATATCTGCTTATATCTGGAGCCCTATGAACCAATTTTCCACACATCATCCTGAATTTCACACTGACATTAAGGACAACAATCTGCTCACAACCTACAAAGTTAGCAAGATCTACTGCATTGCAAACAGTAAAGGTCTGTGGGTGTACCTTATTGTTTTTTAGTACCGCTGTCAGTACATATGGACTACTATACATTGGAATAATGTGTTAACAAGAAATAAATTTGCAGCTATGCCGACTGAAAATTCTGCCATGAATGAACATGTATTCACCCATTTCAGTCACAAGCAAGTTCTCATTGAAATTAACAGTTATTACAGTTATTTAATGTGGAGACATATAATGTGCAAACATCTTTCACAGGAAGACTACAAATCAATTAAATTATGCTGTCACTGCTACACCAAATTATGCTGTCACTGTTACACCAAAACCCTGGGGCAGCATAAATGCTCAAATTTAAGCACAACACAGAATAACAAATTGACACTGTATCAAAATAATTTTGTTCATTAGAAGCAGCTGTAGTCTCCTAATGTAAAATAACAGAGCATATGGCACTAATATTTGATTAAGCTGGTTATTGGCATAAATGAAACATCAGACAATTGAAAGACCACTCATTATCACAAATGCTTGAAAATTTATGCTACTGACTGTAGTTATGTGACAATCTGTGGAAGCCCAAATAAACTGGTCACAAGACATTTGAAGGCTTTCTCAAAACAAAACAGGCAGGATTATCAGAAACATATAAAAACAAAATGTAGAATTGGTAAAATTAAAATCAGGACATATATTCTCCTAGATAAAAACTTAACAGGAAGAAAATTTGTATAATGCCCCAAGATTTCAGGTATTGTCAATGGAACAGCACGACCAGTAATAGTAGTAGCAGCAGTAGTAGTAGTAATAATTACAACAATATCAAATCTCCATTGTGGTCACATCGCCAGACATGTGGCACCAAGTGATATGTCATCTGATTCTTCTCCAAACATATGCTGTTGCAATTTTGATAGTAAACATATTCGTGATGCATAAAATATCTCTTGTAGCATTTGTTGCTGGTGTCTGATGAGCACCTCTGTAACACTCTTTCACTAACTAAACAACCCCATGATGAATGGTGCAACTCTCTGTTGCATCTACTCGTCTATTAATCCTGTCTGATAAAGGTCCAAGATTGAGGAGCAATACTCAAGAATCAAACTAGTGTCTCGAGAGCCACAACTTCTGTGGATGGGTATATTTCCTTAAGATTCTTCCCATTAATTTCAGTAAGGCATCTGTTTCTCCCGCTGTTTTTATGTACTCATTCCACTTCTAATCACCCAAACAGTACTTGTAGATGTTTTATGGTTGTTATTGTTTGCAACCTTATCTCTCTTTTGGCCCACTAAGAAAAACTTGGAGTTCTACCCACTATGGAGTCCTAAATACTCTGTAATGTCATACTTTGTTCACCAACTGACAGCGCAGCACTGTACCGGATGCCTTCCGGGAATTGATGTGCATGGCACCGATCTGCTTGCAAATATCTGTAGTGATCCAGGTCCAACTGATGATCAGAAGGTGCTTAGGTTTGCAGGACCCCTGCTGCTCATCTGTCTGGTGATTATTCTTGAAAATAGGAAATGTTTGACATCCTTTGTCACTCCAGCAATCTACAATAAACTGTTACTAGAAGGGAAGCAAGTTGATTTGCATACTCACTACCGAATCAGACAGACACCTCACTCGGTCCAGATGCCTATCCACTGAAAATCAAATTTAGCAGACACTATTCTGCAATCTATTGTTCCAATATCTGCTATTTCAGTATTCCTGCAACAATGTGCTCACATTCTGGTGAGGATGTGGATGATGTTTAAAAGAGTTACAGAAGCTGATTAGTAAATTTGTGTCAATATTTGGAAGTACCCTTCCTAAAAAGTTATCAAAAATCCATTAAAAAAGTAAGCCATGGATAGCTAAGGGAATTAAAATCTCATGTAGGAATAAGAGGAAAATTTACATTAAGGCCTGAATAAGTCAAGAGTTGATATTACTTGCATACTACAAAAGATATTTTAATATTTCAAGGAAAGTCATTAAAATGTCCAGAAGTATGCACATCCTGGCAGAAATTAATAATACAGATGTTGTTGTTGTTGTTGCTGCTGTTGGCTTCAGTCCTGAGACTAGTTTGATGCAGCTCTCCATGTTACTCTATCCTGTGCAAGCTTCTTCATCTCCCAGTACCTACCTCAGCCTACATCCTTCTGAATCTGCTTAGTGTATTTATCTCTTGGTCTCCCTCTACGATTTTTACCCTCCACGCTGCCCTCCAATGCTAAATTTGTGATCCCTTGATGCCTCAAAACATGTCCTACCAACCGATCCCTTCTTCTAGTCAAGTTGTACCACAAACTCCTCTTCTCCCCAATTCTATTCAATACCTCCTCATTAGTTATGTGATCTACCCATCATATCTTCAGCATTCTTCTGTAGCACCACATTTCAAAAGCTTCTATTCTCTTCTTGTCTAAACTATTTATCGTCCACGTTTCACTTCCATACATGGCTAGGCTCCATACAAATACTTTCAGAAATGACTTCCTGACACTTAAATCTATACTCGATGTTAACAAATTTTTCTTCTTCAGAAACGCTTTCCTTGCCATTGCCAGTCTACATTTCATATCCTCTCTACTCCGACCATCATCAGTTATTTTGCTCCCCAAATAGCAAAACTCCTTTACTACTTTAAGTGTCTCATTTCCTAATCTAATACCCTCAGCATCACCTGACTTACTTTGATTACATTCCATTATCCTAGTTTTGCTTTTGTTGATGTTCATCTTATACCCTCCTTTCAAGACACTGTCCACTCCGTTCAATTGCTCTTCCAAGTCCTTTGCTGTCTCTGACAGAATTACAATGTCATCGGCGAACCTCAAAGTTTTTATTTCTTCTCCATGGATATAATACAGATAATAAGATTAAAAATATATGGGATACTGTCAAATACGAGACAGGACAATCAGTCAGTGTACAAGATACCACAACAATTAAACTAAATGACAATGATATGACTGACAATTCACAAGTAGCAAATATTTATAACAAATACTTTCTAAATGTAGCAGCAAATATAGGATTAAATGGTTCAACTGAAGATCATTCCACAAAACATTAGGCTATTAGATAGAGAAAAATTCTAAAATAACAAAAACTCATATGGTTTGACAGAATTTTAAACACAATTCTGAAATGTTGTTCCAACTTCAGTAAGTAATGTGCAATGTGATATTTTCCAGATGCATTAAAATATGCAATTGTTAAACCTCTTGATAAGAAAAGTGTCAAGAAACATGTAGAGTCTAGTTTCCTTACTGAAATCATTTCCTATATATTCAAAAAAGTAATGTACTCAAGAGCTGTCTCACATTTAATTATATAGAATTTACTTAGCTTATCACAGTTTGGGTTCTAGGTCTGCTCGACTGAGAATGCTATTTATACCTTCTTTCTGAAATAGTATAAGCCTTAAATAACAGAATATCACAAGCTGGTATTTTCTGTGACGTTTCCAAAGCATTTGATTGTGTAGATCATGTTACTCTCTTCAAAAAACTCTTATTCTAGGGAATCAGTGGCATTATACACAGTTGGTTTCAATCACACTTCGAAAACAGAACGGAAAAAATTGTGCAGAATATATTGAAAAATGAAAATGAAGTTAATACTTTTTTGCATGTGATACTAGTGTTACATAATAAACCTTGCTTTTTTCCTTTAACTCACCACTTTAAAGTGCTGAGTGCATGAAACTGAGCAGTAAGACTAATACATGGTATACAGCCGTGATCTTCATACATGTACCTCTTCAAGAAGTTAAGTCATTTTGACTGCACCATCACAATACATATATTCGCTAATGAAATTTGTTATAAATAGTCCATCACAATTTGAGAAAAATAGTGATGTCTATACCTAAAAGGGTGTAAGGTATGTGATGCGTCTCAAACAGCCTCTCCATACAAATGCCAACCTCACCTTCACGAGTTGCAGCCAAGGATTGCTGCACGGTACACCCTGTTACCACTAACGAGGATATGGCGACCGAGTATCTCCCGGAATAAGGAGATACCCTCTACCAAGCGAAACGGCCTCCTAGGAGGGCAGATGAGCAGGTAGAGGCAGGGCACTCTCTTGTCCTTGGGATGGGAAACTGTCCCTAAAGGCGGAAGAGCCACATGATGGCCAACGGCATAGAATGAAGAAGGCAAGGAGAAACCACTTCATTAAAGATCTAATTAGATTTCTCAAGTATCGGCAGCCATAATATGAATATGAAACAAGCTCTAGTAAAAATGCAATCCGGAGTAATAGCCCCTCATTCGGTTCTCCGGGAGGGGACTACCAGAGATCTCGTTTCAACAGTTCATAGGAAGAAAGGAAATAAAAAGAGCTATAGTAGAATTGGAACGTGGAACGTCCGCACCTTACTGCAGATGGGGAAGCTCGAAAACCTTAAGCAAGAAATGAAGAAAATGAAGTTGGATATACTAGGAGTGTCTGAAATGAGATGGCCTAACTGCAGAGATTTCTGGAGTGATGAGTACAGGATAATTCACACAGGAACGATAGAAGATAGACCTGGAGCAGGTGGGGTTGGAGTAGTTATGAGTCGAAAATTGGGGCAGAGAGTGAAGGGATATATACAATATGGAGGAAGGATAATACTTGTCAGTCTGGATACCAAACCTACAGAGATGGTTGTGATACAGGTCTATATGCCTACCACAAACCAGGAGGATGAGGAAGTTGAAGCTGTATATGAAGAGTTAAATGGAGCCTTGAGAGGAATCAAAGGAGAAACAAATTTAATAATCATGGGAGACTTGAACACAATAGTAGGAGATAAAGAGGTACAGCCAGCTGTTGGACGCTACAGCCTTGGTAAAAGGAATGATAGAGGAGACCGACTTATAGAATTTTGTAACAGGAATCAACTGATAATATCGAACACGTGGTTTCAACATCACCCCCGTAGAAGATACACCTGGAAGTCACCAGGGGATCAACTAAAAGACTCTAGAGCATACGCAAGCCCAGATATTGTGAGCCGAAGATACACCTGGAAGTCACCAGGGGATAGAGAACGATACCAAATTGATTACATTCTAGTCAAAAATAGATTTAGAAATCAACTAAAAGACTCTAGAGCATACGCAAGCCCAGACATTGTGAGTGATCACAACGTGGTTGTTGCGGAATGCCGACTCAAGTTCAAATGCATAAGGAAGAAAATAGGAAATGGAAAACTGGATATAGGGAAGCTTGGAAACCGTGAGACGCAGAAGGAGTTCCAAGAAAGGGCTAAGGATCTAATTCAACAGCATCCTATAGAGAATGTAGAACAACATTGGGAAAATATGAGAGATGGCCTAATAAAAGCAGCTGAAGAGATAATTGGAAAACAAAAACCTGAAAAGAGGAAGGAGTGGATAACTGATGAAATAATACTTATGTTTGAGGAAAGAAGGAAGCTCAAAAATAAGGGAAAACGGCATACCGAGTGCTTAGGAACAAAATCAACAGGAAGTTGAAGCAAGTAAAAGAAAGATTCCTTGAAGACAGATGCAAAGAAGTTGAAGACCTTCTGAAGAAAGGGAACCTTGAATTAGCATACAAAACAGTGAAACGCTTCTTCTCAGGAGGACAAAGGATTAGATGTAATGCCCTAATAAGAGAGGATAATAAGATGGTGTATAATCATGAAGATATAGCACTTACATGGAAGGAATACCTAGAGAAATTATATGGAGGCAACGTACAAGATGACATGATTGAAAGTGAGGACGAAGTAGATAAAGATGAACTAGGAGACAGCATACTAAGGTCTGAATTTGATCAGGCACTACAGGCACTTAAGCATGGAAAAGCACCAGAAATTGACTCATTGCCTGCAGAAATCATCAAAGCAGCTGGAACAGAAATAAAAGATAAATTGTATAAATTAATCTGCCAAATATATGATACTGGAGAGCTGCCTGAGGACTTCAAAAAGTGTATTATTGTTCCATTACCAAAGAAAATCCAGCAAAATCGTGTGCACAATACAGAACCTCAGCCTAACATCACATGCATCAAAAATTTTGACGACCATCCTCCTCAGAAGAATTGAAGGGAACGTGGAATGCATGCTCACAGAAGACCAGTTTGGCTTTAGAAGAGGGAGAGGTACGCGAGAAGCCATTATGGCCCTAAGGCTCATAATAGAAAAAGGAATGGAAAAAGGGAAGGACACCTACATAGCATTTATTGACCTCAAAAAAGCCTTTGATAAGGTTGAATGGAAAAAACTATTCCAGATATTGAGGGAAACTGGAGCTAAGTACAAGGACAGGAGAACGATATGGAACATATACAAAGAAGAGGTGGCAATAGTCAGATGTGGGGAACATCAACAACAAGATAAAATTAAACAGGGTGTGAGACAGGGGTGTGCACTCTCCCCTGTCCTCTTTAATATGTACATACAGAAAGCAATGGACGAGGTCAGAGAAAAGTTAGGACAAGCTAATGGAATCAGGATCCAGGGAAAAATAGTTGATATGCTGCGTTTTGCGGATGACATTGCTGTCCTAGCGGAAAATGAGGAACAATTACAAGTAGTGTTGGAGGAAATGGAAAACACTCTTGCTACACGGTACAACATGAAAATTAATAAGTCAAAAACAAAAATCTTAGTTGCAAGCAAACAAAATAATCAAGCAATTACGAATATAAGGCTGAATGGAGAGAAGCTGAAAGAAATACAAGACTTTGTCTACTTGGGAAGCAGAATAACATCAGATGGTCGTAGTAGGAAAGATGTAATAAGTAGAATAAATCAGGCAAAGATTGCATTCTATAAAAGGAAAGGACTCCTCACATCAAATATGATAAGTCTGTCGTTAAGGAAGCGGTTAATAAAGACCTTTGTTGGGAGTGTGCTTCTCTACGGCAGCGAAACCTGGACACTTGGAGAGGACGAAAGAAGAAGGATTGAAGGATTCGAAATGTGGTGTCTGCGAAGGATGTTAAAAATTCCATGGACGGCCAGGATGACAAATGAAGAAGTCCTGCAGAGAGCGGAGGAAGTTCCAGTTCTTTGGAAGACGGTCAAGAAGAGGAGAGATATATGGATGGGACACATTCTGAGACATGAAAGTCTTCTCCACACTATAATGGAAGGCCTTGTGGAGGGCAAAAGGGCAAGAGGCAGACCTAGAAGAAAGTACATAAGCCAGATAATGCAGGACCTAGGATGCGGAAGTTTCACGGAATTGAAGAGGCTGGCCGACAATCGCACTGAATGGAGAGCTGCTGCAAATCAATCTTAGGATTGGCAACTTAAGAAGAAGATACCTAAAACCCCAGAGGAAAAATTATCTTTATTACCCACTCTTAATGTTGTAAACAGCTCAAAAAAGCAGTTCAATACACTTCAAGAAAAATTTTTGATCATTTGCCCAGTAACAAAAAATGCCTTACAGGTAGAAAATCAAGTTTTAAATCTAATCTGAAATCATTTCTCTTGGACAACTCCTCATATTCCACAAACTAAATTCTTTAAAAACTACTAGCCTGTAAAAAATACCTAGTTTTCAAATGTAGTAGGACTAAAAGAATAATATATTCCTCAATGTTAAAACTAATCATGTTTGCGTATCCTGTAAACTGAATCATTCCACATCATTTTGATAAAATAATTGTTCAAATTATCTACAGAACATGTAACTAACTAATTGATAAAAGACAGCAAGCCCAATACAAGATGATAATAGAGTATGACAGAATAAAAAATACAATAAACTCTGTAGTTAACAGTCTAACAAAATAAATTGGAGTTAATAAGAAACCTTGACACAAAATCAGATATAGAACTTTTTTCCTTGTTTATCCAAAGTGTTAAGTTTTCTCATTTCCCCTGAGAAATAGTAAATACTTACATTTTCAGCTGTAATGAATTCTCACTAAGCATAAGCACCCTCCAACATACTGGGCATGATTTCTGTATTTTGTGCTACATTCTTACTTTTTAAAGATGTGGCACCATGGGAAGTAAAGCCACAAGCATAGAAAATATGACTACAAAGTTGTGGTGAGTTAACAGAATTCTAATGATAAAGGCAACAAATCAGTCATTTTCCAAATCATGTCTGTTGATTTTATTTCCCGTCACTGGTACCTCAACTGTAATTGTTAATCATATCTCAATAAAATGACTGATCGAGATCAATGAATTGATGTGGTTCATTCTGACTACTAAGTGATTACTGTCTAATACCCGAAAACACTTCATTGGCTGTTTATTTTGAGAAATTAGGAGTTTATTACAGGTCTACGTCCAAGAGCACAGTTTTTCCCCACAATATAAATTAAACACATAACTGATCATTTCAAAGCATTTGAGAATAATTATATATTCACATCTAACATTAATATGTCATTGTCAGTACTGATGAAGCCTTATTGTCAGCAGGATTTTTTTTTTTTTTATATTCATTGGCATAACAACATTCACAAATCCAAAATCAGCAGGTAACAACACAGTTAAGATGCATCAACAAATAACCTACTAAACATATAACTGAGGATGTTGCACTTGTGAGAAGTACTTCATCTAGTGGCACCTAGATGCAGTACCAGGCAGCAGCACTGCAAGAAATGTTATTATAAGAGCCAGATGCACACAGTGAGTCACTTAAGCTAAGCCTAGATTATCTGACACACAGCAGACTGCATTTGTGATGTGGTAATCACCTTGCTGTGGTTACAAACAATACCTTCTACACATTACCGACACATACTGGAGTGAGAATCCTCTGAAAATAGAGAAATTTTGAAAAATTTTTGTTGTTATTCTTGTTCTACATTATCCATTACAAATATTTACCTCAAAATGTAAGACAAAATAATTATTTTTTATATTATTAGTACATTTGTCCTTCACTCTATTCCAACGAAGTTCTCATCATTTGCAAACTGAAGAACAACAACTCATTATCAGTAGTATTTTTGAATTTGAATCTGAAATTTTTGTGCACTATTGTTTAGCTCTACCTTGTCTTTCTTCCTAATCCATATTTTAATGACATACATTCATCTCCTACCTTAATAAGTAACTGCCCTGTCTTTATTCTTTTCATTTTTCATGTCCAGTAATCACCTGGAATTTATAGATTTTTTTTTTTTTTTTTTTTTTTGCTAGATGTTGAGCAACATTGATGGCACATTTAGTCTACCTATAAATCTTCACAGATACACTGTAATGGGGGAGCAGGACAAACTTATCTTGGATGTGACCACAAGCACAAAGGACCTTGTCGTCCAGGCAGCATCTTGCTGGGTCAGTCTTGACCAACACCACAGCTGCTCACAACAGACTGAGCATTCTCAAAGTATTCTGTGGCAGTTTAATCCAATAAGCTCTCATATCGAACCGAGTATCAGCGCAAAGTATCTATGCTAAATTGTGACATGAGGGGAGTTCACATCACTGTGATGTAATGAATGTGCCCTCCACTCCATATACGCATGCCTTTCATCACAACTCTGCTCAACTTTCTCACTGTTTTCATGAGTTGCTGATCACGTTACTGGAGCCGAGGTGCCTACTGCTTTGAACAGTTGGTGTGTCCTCAGGCAACAGGTTACCGTAGGGAATACTCCATTAAGGATGACACCTATTTTCTTCAAGCGAGCAGACCTCCCCCATACTGGAAAGGCATATTTGGCTGCAGAGAAATATGTGCCATTGACATGAGAAAGAGAGAGTTTGCACCCTGTTCGCTGCAGAACAATTTTCAAAGGATATTATTTCTTGCTTCAACTTTCTTGGCCAGATACTCACAATGGCTTCCGTAGATGTGAGGCCTGTATCAGATACAGCCCAGACAGCAGGGTGCATTTATGTGCTCAAGCAGCTGTCCTTTGCACTACACATCATTACGAAGTGTTGTATTCATGATCTATGGAACAAGTACTAATCTAAACTAATCTAATCTAATCTGTTTGTCCTCTCAGTCTTGAGTGCAGATGGAATTCACACACTACAGTCTTTGGAGGATCTGGTCTCAGTGCATTATTCCTATGATATCTTTACATAACAGCCACAGTTTTTGTGAGTTTATCCTAAATCTGTGCAACTGTTTAATCTTCTATGGTCAAGGCAAGATCGTCTGTATACAGAAAAGTCTCACATTTTGGAAAACTCTTCTCATTTCCAGGCTTGATATTCAAGAACTTTAAAATCCAAATCTCCAGAAATTGTTTTCTTTCTGTCGCTGTATCCCACAAATTCCCACTGTATGTGACTTCAACCTATGCATTTCTCTTTTCTAATTCCCTCCCTCACTCTCTGATCTGTAGACCACCAGGGTTGACTTTCCCTATGAAGACACCCTCCCAAGTATTTCCAGCTTATATATCCAAATGGGGGACTATTTTACCTCTGAGAAAAGGCCATCATCATTACACAATACAATAGAACTGCATGCCCTCAGAGAAAATAACAGCTCTAGTGTCCCCTGGTTTTCAAATGGTTGCAATACCAGCACAGTACGGCCATGTTGGCTTATGTTACAGGGCCAAATCAGTCAATCATCCAAATTGATACCCCTGTAACTACTGAAAAGGCTGCCACCCCTCTTCAGGTATCACAGGTTTGTCTGCCCTCTTCGTGGTTGCACCTGAGGTACGGCTACCTGCATAAACCATCCAATCTCAGTTCTTTAAGAAATTCCCACCGCAGCTAATAAAATTGATTATTATAGTACATACATGCATGACATGTTATTGTTATTTAGAGGATCACTCAGTGACAATGACATCATGTTATCACAAGTCAATAGTATGCACACTAACATTAATTTCACCACGGAGTAAGAAAGACAACACACTATTAATTTTTTGGATCTGACTATAAAGAAAAACAATAGTGTGCATAGATTTGGCACCTATCGTAAGACCACTTGCACTGATAATGTCGTCCACAATCATTTCTGCCACCCACAAACCCACAAAAATGCATTTTTCTACGCTATGATTCACACACTAAGCAGTCTTCCCCTACAACAAAATGAAATAATCAAAGAACTAGCAATATTTAGATATATAGCACTGAACAACATTTTCCCCGCACAAATGATTGATAAAATGTTTGAATTACTCAGTCACTTCGCATTGTAGATCAAATTGCAGAAACAGAAAGAAGCAAAACTAAATATTTGTCCCTATCATAAAACGGATCTGTTTCTGAAAGAATAGGTAAATAATTTCGTAACACAAAAGTACGAATAGGCTTCCGTACTGGCAACACATTAAGGCTGACCACACATCATAGTATCCAATACTATTCACCTCACACACAATATGGAGTTTATCTTCTAACAGCTTTATCCAAAATTTTTGAGAAAGTAATGTATTCAAGAGTAGCTTCACATATCTGTAAAAATGAAGTACTAACAAAATGTCAGTTTGGTTTCCAGAAAGGTTTTTCAACAGAAAATGCCATATATGCTTTCACCAGTCAAATTTTGAATGATCTGAATAACCGAACACCACCCATTGGGATTTTTTTGTGATCTCTCAAAGGCTTTTGATTGTGTAAATCATGAAATTCTGCTAGACAAGCTCAAGTATTGTGGCATGAGTGGGACAGTGCACAAATGGTTTAATTCGTACCTAACTGGAAGAGTGCAGAAAGTTGAAATAAGTAGTTCTCGTAACATGCAAAGATCAGCACATTCCTCAAACTGGGGAACTATCAAGAATGGGCTTCCACAAGGGTCAGTCTTGGGTCCTTTGTTGTTCTTAATATATATTAATGACTTGCCATTCTATATTCATGAAGAGGCAAAGTTAGTTCTCTTTGCTGATGATACAAGTATAGTAATCACACCTGAGAAACAAGAATTAACTGATGAAATTGTCAATACTGTCTTTCAGAAAATTACTAAGTGGTTCCTTGTAAACGGACTCTCACTGAATTTTGATAAGACACAGTACATACAGTTCCGTACAGTGAATGGTATGATGCCATTAATAAATATAGACCTTAATCAGAAGCATATAGCTAAGGTAGAATATTCCAAATTTTTAGGTGTGTCCATTGATGAGAGATTAAATTGGAAGAAACACATTGATGATCTGATGAAACGTTTGAGTTCAGCTACTTATGCAATAAGGGTCATTGCAAATTTTGGTGATAAACATCTTAGTAAATTAGCTTACTACGCCTATTTTCACTCATTGCTTTCATATGGCATCATATTTTGGGGTAATTCATCACTGAAGAATAAAGTATTTATTGCACAAAAGCGTGTAATCAGAATAATAGCTGGAGTCCACCCAAGATCATCCTGCAGACATTTATTTAAGGATCTAGGGATATTCACAGTAGCTTCTCAGTATATACACTCTCTTATGAAATTTGTTATTAACAACCAAACCCAATTCAAAAGTAATAGCAGTGTGCATAACTACAATACTAGGAGAAAGGATGATCTTCACTATTCAAGATTAAATCTAACTTTGGCACAGAAAGGGGTGAATTATACTGGCACTAAAGTCTTTGGTCACTTACCAAATAGTATCAAAGGTCTGACAGATAACCAACAAGTATTTAAGAAGAAATTAAAAGAATTTCTGAATGACAACTCCTTCTACTCCATAGAGGAATTTTTAGATATAAATTAAGAAAAAAAAAAGAAAAAAATATATTAAAAAAAATAAAAATAAAAAAATAAAGAAAAACAAAAAAATAAAGTTGTTATATTAACTTAAGTATGTTGTTAAATTAACCTAATTATGTTACATATAAAAACAAAGATGAGGTGACTTACCGAACAAAAGCGCTGGCAGGTCGATAGATACACAAACAAACACAAACATACACACAAAATTCAAGCTTTCGCAACAAACTGTTGCCTCATCAGGAAAGAGGGAAGGAGAGGGGAAGACGAAAGGAAGTGGGTTTTAAGGGAGAGGGTAAGGAGTCATTCCAATCCCGGGAGCGGAAAGACTTACCTTTCTTTAAATATGTCTGCTTGTGTCTGTATGTGTGGATGGATATGTGCGTGTGTGCTAGTGTATAACTGTCCTTTTTTCCCCCTAAGGTAAGTCTTTCCGCTCCCGGGATTGGAATGACTCCTTACCCTCTCCCTTAAAACCCACTTCCTTTCATCTTCCCCTCTCCTTCCCTCTTTCCTGATGAGGCAACAGTTTGTTGCGAAAGCTTGAATTTTGTGTGTATGTTTGTGTTTGTTTGTGTATCTATCGACCTGCCAGCGCTTTTGTTCGGTAAGTCACCTCATCTTTGTTTTTATATGTAATTTTTCCCACGTGGAATGTTTCCTTCCATTATATTAACCTAATTATGTCATGTATTGGAAAATTCGACTCGTTCCACATCATTACGAAATATCGTATTCATGATCCATGGAACTGGTATTAATCTAATCTAATCTAATCTATAAAATCAACTGTGGAGAAGTTTTATATAGGACAAACTGGTAGAATTTTTAACATTCGTTTTAGAGAATACAGTAAAACCAGTGATAATTTTAAATGATCATTTGCAAATCATATTTTGGCAATTAGACACAGTTTAGATAACATTGGAACTCTTTAGAAAATCTCCATAGAATTGGAAAAGGAAGACATCTTGATTATTCAGAAGAGAACAAAATTTATAGGGCATTTCAAGACGAGCCAGAATACATTTTAAATGAATCAACTGACATTAAAAATACAAAATTCCTGGACTGCTTTGGGAATATCTTATAATGTAGTATTTTTTGACGTGATCGACTTAAGCCATATTAATCCTGGCAAATATTCTAGACAATTCTATGCTTATTACTACTTAGCACCTTTCCTAGATTTATGTATTACCTGTGCTTGTCCTATAACAATATTATGAAAAGGAAAGTTG
Organism: Schistocerca americana; assembly: GCF_021461395.2. NCBI lineage: Eukaryota > Metazoa > Arthropoda > Insecta > Orthoptera > Acrididae > Schistocerca > Schistocerca americana. The sequence goes on along the minus strand of NC_060124.1, from coordinate 81,508,344 downwards.
CTACTCACCACATAGTGTAGATGCTCAGCTGCAGATGGGCACAACAAAAAGACTGTCACAAATATAGGTTTTGACAAAGGACTTACTAGCCAAAAGATGTATTTGTGACAGTCTTTTTGTTGTACCTATCTGCAACTCAGCATCCCGACTATATAGTGAGTAGGAACTTTCCTTTTCATAATACTGTTATGTTCCATCCTGGATTTTCCATTGTCTGATCCATGCTTGTTATATGTATTTTGACCACTATTTTCATCTACATCTGAGATTTTAGGCCCTTTCCTGTACTTGTATTTTTGGGTGCTGTTTTATTATGATTTGACAGTCACTTCAACTTTCTAACTAATTTTAATACATATTCTCAGTATCATTTGTGTATGCAATTTTTATTTAACACATATTTCAGTCACTTTTCTCCTTTCTGTGGATGCATTTCACAGACCATATAATACTGACTCCATATATTAGCATCTTTGCACTCCATAGCTCAGACTCTTTGTACGTTTACGTCTTTGCCACTTTTGTGATCCATTTGCCATGCCTGCTACATGAAATTTAAATTTAAGTGTTTAAATCACAATTTCACCAGCTTTCTAACATGTATGGTATATGGAACAGCAGATAAATTCACAACACCAAATGCAATTACTCTTACACAGCATGTCACGGCTTTACATTATTGAGTGGGTTCCTACATCCGATGGAAGTAGGTCTGAAATCTTCACTCTCAGCAATGTCAATTTCATTCTGATTGCTTTCAGAATACTTGACAATGAGTACACATCAAAACTGCAATCACAATAAATAATGTTTTAACAGCCAAAAGTGGAATTTTTTCACTTACAAATTTCACAAAGGCTGTGGATCCAGTTATCATAAAACTTTTAGTTGAACAGATGGTCGAATGAAGGAAAGCAGCGGGAGGCCTACCTACGAGTGCATCAGCCAGGCTGCCAGTTATGTGGGTTGCAGCAGTTATACTGCAGAAGAGTAAAACTGACAAATGACAGAAATGGAGAGTTGCATCAGGCCAATCTTACACCAACTTTACATCTGATGCCCAAAACAACTACTCTGTGTAATTTCACCTGGTATTATTATGCACAATGCTATACACAAATAGAGACCTTTCAAACTTAAGTGACTCAGCAGCAACAGTCTAAAATGAATTGGAATCTCGTTATGTGCAATGTCTATTTATGGGCTTCACAAGGAACAGATTGAAGTAGAATGACCCAACACATAAGTAATTATAGCTGTAATTTATGATGGGTTATTTCAAACAAGAGGATAGTAAAAATTCAACTGACAACACTCAAAATATGATGGCTGTATAAAATATGGCACTCCATGGGAAAAATCTGATCAACTCATTTCTGTCAGTTTCCCAAAATCAATTTAAAAAAATAAAATAATATTATAATTAAAACAGTGTAGTATAGCACATAAGTTTCATTTTACACACTTGACTTAATCTTTAGTTCACAAAATCTGATATCCACAGCATTTGATAGTACAGCCTTCCCCCACACGACCATTATAACAATGTTCTTGATCTCCAAAGCATATATAAAACAATCCACTTACATTTTCCAGTAAACCTCCAGGGAAGCCTCATAACACTTGCCCCAAAATCTACATTATTTATTATTGTCTACATTTTAAATAGCATTCTTAAGTGAATTTAGTAAAATAACTCTTTTTACTTGTGAATGGTCTTTGATGTATAAACCATACAGTCACCAGCAGATATCTAATCATAAAGTGGCAAATTTGCGATTAAAGAAATTTATTCTGTGACTCACTATACAGTTACAACCGGAATTAACAGGTACAATGGAGAATTTGATTGTTTTTTAATTTAGCAAGCATATGTATTTCAACTAGGTGGTTTGGCTATTGAAGGGCTATTTGTCACATCACCACCAGCATGGTGATCACCATCTGGCAGAGTCTGCTCACAACAAGAGACACTCCTCCTCCTCCCCCCCCCCCCCTACCTCCTCGCCCCTTCTCCACCCCTCCACTCCCTTCTGCATGCTTTCTTCTACTTCTGTTACCCACTTCTTCCAGGCCTTCCCTTTCATCTCTGGAATTCCATCATCATCTCGTGCTTCTTCCTAGGCACCTTTCCATCTATTCTCTTCACCAACTTATGACATTTTAATGTTCTTTCCTCAATCTTCTCTTGCAGGGTTCCTCATGTATCATCTCTGTGAACACTTTGTTCCTCACTTTTTCCATTGTTATTATGCAGTATTTTTCAAACACTTAATTTCACCTGCTTATACCTTACTTTTTTCCCCCTCTCATGCACCAAGTTTCTGCAGTGTACATCAGAATTGGAATGTAATATGTTTGGTAGAAATGTCATCTAATTTTCAGGGACCTACTTCATTATGTATCACTCCTCTCACTCTCTTCAAGAGCTATCAGCTTGCCTTCCACATTCACTTTTTTTCGCCAATTCCCCCATTTTCCTGTATTGCATTCCAAAGATACTTGATGCTTTCCATCATGTTCAACCGCTCCCCCTCAGTGTCTATACTTTTTTCCTTGTTGTGAATGCCGGCTCACACTTCCACAAATTAAATTTTAGGCAATACTCTACCTTGCCCTCTTCCCAAATATACAACTGTTTCTGTACTTGCTAATCTCTCTTCCCCCACATCATTAAATTACCAGCAGACAACATTACTTCCATCCTGTCTCCTGCTTCTCTTGCCACTGGCATCATTATCTTGCTGTGTGGCATAGTGGTTAACGTCACTGTCTGGCGTGTTGCGGATCACCAGCAGTTATTTTTTATTTAGTATTTATCATTACTGGAATGTTCTTGAAATTTCATATTTGTGTATTATAGGATATTTCATGTTTGGATAAATAACAGCCCTCTCCAGCCAAGAGTCCAGTTCTGTTCAGGCTGTACCTACTTTCAGTGGGAAGTGTTGCCTTTCTAGGCGCTTCAGTCTGGAACCGCACAACCGCTACGGTCGCAGGTTCGAATCCTGCCTCGGGCATGGATGTGTGTGATGTCCGTAGGTTAGTTAGGTTTAAGTAGTTCTAAGTTCTAGGGGACTGATGACCTCAGAAGTTAAGTCCCATAGTGCTCAGAGCCATTTGAGCCATTTGTTGCCTTTCCCTGGCGAAGCTGCTTTCAGGTTTGGACTTGAGTATGGTTAAAATTTGACAATATCATCCATTACCACTATTAAAAGTAACTTCCTTGTTTCAGACCATTTCTCTGCTTCAGCTATCCTCCCTCTCCCTCTCCCCTTCACTACTCCACACTTCTATACAATTTACACTTTCCTGGTTGAAATGTCTACCCCTTTCCTTCTAAGTACCTCCAAAAATTTATTTCTGACAGTGTTGCATGCTTTCTCACAATCCTATGTGACTCCCAAGTCCAAAGCTTCTTCCAAACAAGGGAGATGGTCAATTTCATGACGTAGGGAGGCTATCTGTAGGTGTGAAGTTCTCTGTGCACCTGTGTCCTGTCACCATTACAGCAGCTGTGAAGAACCTAGGCACACACCACAAAGATACAGGAAGACTTGGGGTTGGGCAAGGATGCTGGAAAACCATTCGAAAAAAGCAGGAATTAACAGCATGCCAAACAGATGGGAGACGCATGTGAGGATACTAAAAAAAGGATAGTGGAAAAACAATTGAAACATTGTAAGAGCAACTGTTGGAGGAGAGTAACAGATCATCTGTTGCATAACCCAACTTTCAGCCAGGGCACCATTAGGTTGGATTTGATGAGACTCGGGCCCTGGCTGCCCTGAACTGATATTATGATGGGTTATACACAAAAGTGATAAGGATTATCAAACACACCGTTGGATGGATGGAAATAAAATGTGCACTACTCTTTCATCATGGGGTGAGAGCAACAGTGGAAGACAGCAATCGACAATTTCCAATTGCACTCAAAGTTTTGAAAATGTGTGATGGCACGTATCTATGTAGGAAAATATAAATATAAAATTTTACTTCAGTCAGTAGTGGGCCGAGCCTTGAACTGGATCGTTGTAGGCCCTACAACTACCTTGAAAGGTGTTCTCCGAGAAATTCATTCAGCCACAACATAATACTCCAGATTATTTTAACAAATGTAACATTACTCTATTTCATTCAGAGAACTTCTTACTAATATCTTGTATTAGAATGCACATACAATAGTTATAACGTAATAAAATTAAACTTACCATCAGAGACATCTGGAGCAGACAAGATATTTAGTGCAAGTACAACTTCAAGCAGCTCTATGAGTGATGGATTATTGTAATTCATTGTTTCACTCTTAGCACCTGCAATAATTAAAAATATTGCTGCACAATTTTAGTGTTATATTTACTATGAATAAGAATGGATCAAATATGATAAAATTACCATTTGTAGCAAATTTGTTTTGTTATAAACAGCAAAATATAAGGGCCAATATTCATACACACATCTCTACAACTAACAATTTGCTCTCATTTAAATAAGGAATTAAAATTATTTCACAGACCAAGTAATAAAACAGCAATGTGAGATGATTGACAGGCAATACCAACATGCATGGGTTTGACAGACAGTGCGGATCCAGACACAGGAGAGCAGTCAGCGATTAGGTGGCATGCTGTAGCTGAAGGATATAGCACAGCCGAAGCATGAGTCTCTGTTACTGGAAGGCTGTCATCATCGTCCTCATGATGTTTTCTGCTAAATTAGCAGGTCATTTTGTGTCTCCACTTCCTGTGATCCACACCTACCTTCTATAAAATTTGCAATATGAGCTGTCATCTATTCCATTACCCAGGATCTGAAACCTCTTCCCCCCTCATCTCCTCTCCCCATTTCTACTCCTCTAAGACAGTTTTTATAAGCCCCTCCTCATTTTTATTACCATATATACTCTAATAATCCGCGCATGTTTTTTCCTTAATTTTAGGACGAAAAAGTGGGGTGCACGGATTATTCAAAACATTGTTGGTACTGCTCCGCCTCCAACAATACATCCCATTACACTATTGCATTGTTGCAGCCTCAGTCTGTGACACATTAGTAGCACATTAGGAGTGAAGTATTAACGTCTTCTAACTTGTTAATTATGGCTACAAGTTCTTGTTATCGCTCGTACACTGCTAAAGAAAAAGTGAAAATTATTGAAGAAGCCGAGAATATTGGAAACCGTGCAGCAGGAAGAAAGTACGACGCAAGTGAGAATTGTATTCGCGACTGATGAAAAAATAAAACGCAGCTTCAAGAAACTAATAGTAATCGCCGGGCATTTCGTGGCCAAAAAGCGAAGCATCCAGACCTCAAGAAAAGGCTCTGCGATTATGTAGATGAGAAGCGACAATACGGATGCGCGGTGATGAGTGAAATGTGCCAACTTCAAGCATTGTCTTTACCCAAAGAACTAGGCATTACCAGTTTCAAAGCTAGCCGGGGCTCGCTATCAAGATTTTTCATCCGAAATGGTTTAGGATTCCGGAGGAAAACTACTATCGCTCAGTGGCTTCCAGGCGATTACAAGGAAAAAATAGTGAATTTTCATCGTTATGTGATAAATCTGCGCCGTAAACAGTCCTATATATTTTCGCAAATTGGTAATGCGGATCGAACGCCAGTCTATTTTGAGATGCCGCTCGACAAAACAGTGAACAGGAAAGGAGAATCCAGCATCATGATACAAACTGGTGGCAGTGAGAAGCAAAGATGTACAGTGATGTTGTGTGTAACTGGCGATGGACGAAAGCTACCACCTTACGTGATATTTAAAAGGAAAACTATTCCGAAAATATCAGTAAAAGGCATACCGGTATTAGTGAGAGCGAATTCGAAAGGGTGGATGGACAATGAACTTATAATTGACTGGGTGACACATATTTGGCAATGTCGTCCTGATGTGTTACTGAATTTACGCAACATGTTGGTCCTGAAACAGCTTCCGTGGACATACAACTAAGGAAGTGCGAGGCACATTACAAAAAGGGAAAACTGACTTGGTCATTATCCATGGTGGCCTAACATCCATCCTACAACCACTAGATGTGTGTATAAATCAGCCATTCAAACAGCGATACACGCAATGGATGGTTGATGAAAACCCTAAGTTCACACCTAGTGGAAAAATCAAACAGCTGGATTTGCCCCAGATTTGTGAATGGGTGGAAAGTGCATGGGACTCCATTCTGCAACCACTGGTGGAAAAATCCTTCAAAAAATGTGGAATCACAAATTCACTGGATGGAACAGAGGACGACGCTCTGTGGGACGATGGTGAAGACAACAATGATTCTCCCACTAGTGATGATGATGAAAGTGATGAATAGAGTGGTAAGAGAGGAAACGTACTGGTATTGACTAAAATATTTTATTGCACATACTGTATTAACAAATTCTTAAACAAGATAATTCACATATCTTTTTATGCTATTGTAGGTACGCGTAGAGTCCCGGCTGGCGGTGATAATGTTCCCCAGCCATCTGCCCGTCTGATGGGCCAAACCAGTAGATATTATACACACTTTTGAATACATCATAATGTTGGAACAATTTTTTTTAATAAAACAAATTAAAGCAAAAAATAATTTTTTCCCCCTCTTCCTCAAAATTGGGGTGTGCAGATTATTCGAGGGTGTGGATTATTCGAGTATATACGGTACATTCAGTAATTACATTACATTTCCCCTCTCTCTCTTCATTTTCTATTCTGTTCATCCCAATTAATCCTTTCCACCCCCCACCATGTCCACAAATCAAAACCCTCCACTTCACCCTGCTCGATCTTTCTTCCTCCATGTCCACATTTCAGCACCGTGCAGGACATGCTGAACAAAAATTTTTAGTAGTCTTTCTCCTGAAATATTTGTCCATTTTGCTGCAGAAAATTCTCCATTTCTTAGAAAATGCCTTTTTGTCAGTGCTGTCCTGGTTTTAATTTCTGCACTGGTCTAACAATCAGTTTCTACCCTGCTTGCCAAGTATTTAATGCTTTGAATGTGTTCTACTATTTCTCCAATCCACATTCTTTCCCTTTTTATCCAACCCCTCCCCTCAAGTGAAGTCACTTTTGTTTTCTTTGTATTTACTTTCATTCCCTAAATCATTCCTTTACCTTCATTGGCCCTCACTGTACACTGTAATTCTCGTTCATCTGTTTCTAGAAGGCAGGACAAGAAGGCAACTGCAATCACTGCAGACCTGTGAGGACCAAGCTCAGGGTGGTTTCCAGTTAAAAGACTAACAGGCTCCATTCACACTAGTACAGCTGTTGACAGCACCTCCATCGCTGATTTTATTTTTTCTTAAACTGGACGGCTTTGATGAAAACTGCAACAGTCATTCTCCCAGTGAACCAAAGAAAATAGGGATTTCTATTTCTGTCCTAGTCAGTTGTCAGCATTTGTGGAAATACCAGAAATGTTTGATGTCACCGACCGATGCAGTATGTTTTCCCTGCCAGACAAAATGCGCAGTGTGGGCCACCAAGCAATCTGGGATTTCCACTGCTAATCCATGGGCAGGTGCATTTGAGTAAAGGGCCCTAATGTTTCTAGTTTCTTGATTCAGCAACACAGTCAGGCGTGAAGTATGAAGGCAGTCTATGGTCTGCATCTGATGCTATCAGAGTTTGTGATCTGTTGTATGCTATGGTTAGAATGGATTGTAAACTCTCTCTGGTGCCAAAAAAAGAAAACCTAGGTGACAACAACCTATAAGAGCAGTTGCAGCCATAGGCTTATCAATTGTTTCAGTGAATGTACAGTGGGATGTGAAAGAATGTAGTGTTACTAAAGGTTCATCAGTTGATAATGCTGAAGAATCTTATGTTTTGTGCTGATGACAGTGTTCCAGCAGCGGAAATAGCTAATAATAACACAGGTCTGCAAAAAAATATTTTTTGAAATTTGATAACTGACTTTTATGTACTTTTCAGCATTTCAAAAATGCAATCCATTTTTTTTTTTTTTTTTTTTTTTTTTTTTTTTTTTTTTTTTTTTTTTTTTCTATCACGTCAGATTTTCTCACAGATTTTGGGTATAATAACAAAATTTAAGCAATTTGTCACATTTCTTCAAACGTTATAAAATTTTATTTTATTTATAAATCATGTTCTAAACTACATTTCCAGTACACTTCCATTTTTCTTTAAGCTCGTAAGTCCTTATAACAACACTTTCGCTTTCTGTCAAAGCTTCTTTTATTAATTTTCCGGCTGTGAAATAATTGAGGATCATCTCTTTTTATCATCCAGCACTAGCCCGCTATCAAGTTGACATTCCCATCTTCCTTGATATCTTCTTTCCATTTCTTTGATATCTTGGTGTAATCTTTTGGTCTGCTCTTCACTTACATCACCAAGGTTTGCAGGGAAGTAGTCAAGATGTGAGTGCTCTTGTTACAGCTCAGCTTCTTATAGTTGTTGAGCATGTCTGTGATGATTGTCTTGTAATATGGATCTCTTGTGTTACCTACGAAACCGGTAACAACTAATTTAAAAGATGTTCATGCTGCCTTTTCTTTTGTTTCCATTTTGTCCACAAAGTTGGGATCTGTCATTAGTTTTCTAATGTCTGGTCTGACAAAGATTCCTTCCTTTAGCTTTGCCTGGGATAAACTGGGAAACTGTCCATGAAGATATCTGAAACACTCCCCTTCTTTTGGCAATGCCTTAACAGATTGTTTCATCAGCCCCAACTTAATGTGAAGTGGTGGAAGCAATACCTTTTTGGGATTCACAAGGCTTTTCCTGTCAACATTTTTAACCTCTACTGGTAAGGTTTTTCTCAAGGGCCAACCTTTTTTTATGTAGTGTTGCTTTCTGCCTTTCCTGCCCCATTCACAGAGAAGCCAAGAGAACTTTGTATAGCCACTCTGATGACCAAGCAGCTTGAAATCACTTTTAAATCACCACATAGTATCCATTTGTGGTCTAAACAGCAGAGTTTCCTTAAAACCAGTTCAAGGTTTTCATAAGATTCTTTTAAGTGAACCGAGTGTCCAATTGGTATAGAAGTATACTTATTAACATTGTGTAGAAGTACTGCTTTAAGGCTTCTTTTTGAAGAATCAATAAAAAGTCTCCACTCATCAGGAACATATTCTATTTTGAAACGTGCCGTAAGTCCAGGAACGTCACAGCAAAACACAAGGTCACCTTCTTGAGGGAAGAAAAATACAAACTCCTTTTCCCACAATCGATACCAAGAGAAGGATGTACCCGGACCCAACATCTTTTCAATCTAGATCCTAAAAACTCTGCCAATTCTTTAGAACGGCCTAGGTCTCTAACCAAATCATTCAGTTCAGATTGTGAGAATGGAATGGGATCGGTTGTGCCAGGAGCATAGCAATCTCTCTCTTCTTCACTATCACCTTGCTGAGCCAATGGCTCATAATCATCTGTATCATCCAAAGAATGTGGAGGAGAGGCTATTGGTACTTCAGGTCCATGAGGAACAGGGCGAATGGCTGATTGAATGTTAGGGTAACAAATATCCTTTTTGTTTTTCAAATTGAAACCTCATGTACGTTGCAAGAACAAAAATAGCAGTCATCACTGTGATTTTTGGGCTCCCTCCAAACCATTCGTATTCCAAAACATAAGGACTGCTTTTTACATTGAAACCATTGCCTCCGTTCTTCAACACACACTGTAAAAACTTTGTACGGGGCCCAAGGCTTCTCTTGATCACCTAACTTTATATTAAAATAGGTGAAATACACTTTTCAACAAAATCAGAAATGTTTCTTTGTTGCTTTTTAACAGTATAGTTACCACAAATGTGGCAGAAGCAATCTGGCGAGTTTATACATCCTTTGGTAGCCATTGTCCATAAAATAACTTCACAACACAAGGAAACAGTCACTACTTTAAACCACTAGTAAACAACAACAAGTACACAGCACAGAGTGAAGAGGTACTGTGAACTGAAGGACAATAGCAGAAGCTCACTGCTTGGTGATGGCAGAGGAAGAGGTAGTGCAACAGACAGGCACTGACATGAAAATACTGCTGTTTTCTCCTAATTACTCTTTATTTTATGTATATCTAGTATAAAAACGGCTAAATAACAGTTTATGGAGATCCTAAAAACCAAAATTCAAATTCATTAGAGTGCTGAAATATTGGAGAAAGCTAAAACTAGACAAGGAGTTTGTGAAATAACCATACATGATGGAATTTTTTCACTATTTATCCCGAAATCAGCATTGAAACTACTATAAAAATCACTTAATAAATTTGAAACAATTTTTATGTCGCAGACCTGTGTAATGTTACTGTACAGCAAACTGGTGCACGCCAAGATCTCAAAGATGAAAGAAAATCATTCAAGAAATGTAACGGCTTTCAAGTTGTCAATGATCTTATGGATTCAGGAACCTGGCCGGATATTATAAATGATAATTTTAGAATAAGAGCAATTATGAATGGTCCACAAGACATCAATGTAAAAATGTCACATCTCCTGCGGCTAGTAAGACAAAAAGGTGATTTATTGTTTCTCATTGCTTCTGTCATCTTTCAAATGATGAAAAAGTTTAGGAAACGTGGCTTGCACATTCTAAAAAAAAAGATGCTGTGGTATTGTTTTTGTTGTGTTGTGTTTTGTTCAATTTGAGTGGTGTCACTATCACAAGAAATGGTTTAAGAGACTGGCAAAGCTTGTCCAAAGTTCTCTCTAACCAATTACAGTCCTACAATCATATTACTGAAATGCTCAACTGGAAAGAGCTTTTGCAGAGAATTAAAAACTCAAAATTAATTGATCAGGCAACTCAAGATCAAACTGATCAGGAAGAAATGAGATGGAGATGAGTTTTGTTAAGGTTATTATGCTACAGACCCATGGCATACCACTTGTAGATTATAGGAGACACACTTCCAACAATGAGAGCAATGTGAAGAGCAAGAAGACTGGTAATGAGCTTGTATCATCGAAGAAAATCTAAGATCTCATTATATCCCTTGTTGTGCTCATAAGTCAAACTTGGTTATTAATGACGCATTAATATCATCTATAATTGTGCTTTTTTTATATAGTTCACAGATTGTTCACATTAACTTTTGGCATTGGGAAGGACTTGAGAATAATGTAAACATGACTCTGAAACCACTGTGTGATACCAGATGGGAGGCCAGGACTGGAAGTATTCAGGTTATAAGATCAGAGCCTAATAACATAAGACTTGCATTAACAGAGTTAAGGGACACATGCAAAAATGATTCAATGTGTTTCAGTGAAGTATCTAGTCTCTTGAAAGAAATCTCAAAATTTAATTTTTCTTTGTGTGCTGCAATATGGCATAATGTGCTCTGCCATATCAACAGAGTCAATAAAGCGGTTCAGCAAGAAGATAATCAATTAGACACTATAGTAAAATTTATAAAATCAACACTTCGTGATACTGAAGAACATAGAGCCAGTAGTTTTGAAAAGGTTAACAAAGAAATGGAGGAATTAGTTGCATCTTTAGCAAATGTAGCTGAGTTAACAGAACCCAGTATTAAAAGGCAGGCTTCTTAAGGATGAACTCATTCCTGGGGAAGAAAATTGCTTTAGGGTAAACCACTACTACATTTTGGCAGACACCATTATCGCATCTTTGAAGCAAATATTTCAGCAGCTCATTAACTGCTGTGACATGAACTTGGCAACAAAGAAATATGAGCTCAACAGAGGATGCAGGAATCTTGCAGAAACTTTGAGAGATCTGAAAATGCATTTAGGTGCCACAAATTCAAACAACTTGCAAACAAATTGGAACTGTGTCCCTTGTGCTTCCACATACTGCAAACACGTTTAGAACTAGTTCAGTACATCTTCGAAATGGACTTGCAAGAAGTTTTTCCAAAATGCCATGCCAGTGTCTGTAGCTTCTGCAGAACACAGCTTTTTCAAGTTAAAGATAATTAAAAACTATCTCATATCTTCACTGAGCAACAAGCAGCTAAGAGGTCTTGCCATAATAGCAGTGTAAAGAAGGATTGCACTTTTGCTTGAGACAGAGAAACTGGTAAATGTCTTTACTGCTCAAAAAGCAAGAAAAGTGAAGACTTAAGTGAGTAATTTTTAAAGTAAAATAATGGAAAATGCAGGATAGAATAATAACATCTAAATTAGCGAAACTTATTTGTGAAACGCTCACAGACACCAAATCAAAAGTAAAGTTTCAGGGTGAAATATCGAAGGCATAAAAACAGATGTAAGGCAAGGTGATGACCTGTCTCCACTCCTCTTTAACTGCATACTAGAGTACATAGTAAGAGAATGGAAACAATAACTAAAAGAACAGAAACTATCACCAATCCGACTGGGAACTAAAAAAAGAAAGGTATTGAAATTCACTGTTTAACATCTGTGAATGATTTTGCCATTCTTTCTGAAAACCTAACAAATGCTAGAATACAAATAAATCTCTTGGAAGAAATAGCCAACAAAGAAGTTTTACGAATATCTGTAGAAAAAATAAAATTTATGACAAATATAAAAAGTTCTCCGGAATCCCTAGCAACAGATAATGGCCAGATAAGGAGGATAAATAAATTTAAATATTTGGGAGAAATTATCCAAGAAAATGGCTTAGAAAAATTCACTGTAGAAGAAAGAGTGCATAAAATGGAGAGCAGTAGAAGCAGAATGTCGCTATGCAAGTGAATGTTTAGTACTGAACTAAAAAATAACACAAACATGAAGTCCTAGAAAGAAAATTCATTTGAAAAATACTTGGGCCACCAAAAAATACAGAGGTATGGAAATTAAGAAGCAATGAAGAGGTTTATTGCAATATAGAAAACATAAAGGAAACACTATGAAAAACGCGACTGCTGTTTTTTGGACACTTATACAGAATGAACGGCAACATGTTAACCAAACAGATTTTTAAATATGTTTAGGACAAGAAGTCAACAATAGCCTGGATTCAAGAATTTAGGAAAGATTTGGAAAGAGAGAACATAACTGAAAAAGATGTAACAGAGACAGAGATTTTCAAGAGGAAAGTGTTAAAAATGGAAGGATTCCACTGCAGGAGGCAGAAGAAGACAAGGTCAAAGTTATCCAAGGAGAGAAAAAGGATACATAGTTAAAAGATGAAAGAATATGGGAGTAAAGAGAAAGAACAACGTAGAAGGAAGCATTAAAATTAGTGCATGGTCCTTAGATGAAAGAAAGAAAGAAAAATATTATGAAAAGAATTGTTGCAACTCACCATGTAGTGGAGATGCTGAGTTGGAGATAAGCACCTATCTGCGACTCGGCATTTCCACTCTATGGTGAGTAGTAATTAACCTTTACATAATATTGTTAATTTTTAAAACAATGCTTTTACAATTAGGTAGGCTTTTTCCTGTTTAACTTATCATTAGACAGAATCTATTTAATCATATGACTAATTTTGCATGGTTTTAGCAGTGCATGTAAAAGTTATTACTACGTCAGCCAATTTTTCCAAATGTGAAAACTATTTTGACAAATGTAAGCATGACCTTTCTGAAATATTTGGAAAAAATATTTAGTAATTTATTATAACAGACATAACTAAAATCAGTTCAGAATTGGCTCAGTATTACTGTAATGCCATACACACCTAATAAATTTTTATATTCCTGTTTTTCCAGTTCTGTTGGGTCTTAGTTTTAGGTGCACGTTCATTCATATTAGTATATTTTTGGTGCATACTTTCCTGTTTTAGTGTATACTTCACATATTTTGTTCAAGTTTTAATGCCTAAGTGCTTACATTTAACATGGCAAAGATGAACTGGTAATCTAGCAGCAGCAACACCACCATCTGTTTGCATTACACAAAAAAAGATGAATGGTGATATTGTGAAATCTACATCATCTAGTATTCTTACAACTTAAGATTACCACACTACACTCTATATAAAAATTAAATGAATGCATTTTTATAAACAAGTACTAGATTACCCACGATTTCACAAGGGCTTACCACGTGAAGTTGCCGGTAAACTAGTAATTAATATACTCCTGGCTCTTTTGCACGTAGATTCAAAGAATCCTCAGTCTGCAAATTTCATCAAAACTGTTTGAGGTGCAAACACACACACACACACACACACACACACACACACACACACACACCTGAAAGAGCAAGAACCCCATACTCAGACTTCACATGTGGCCCCAAAATTCCTTAAGCCTACCCTGCCAGAAGGACCATGTAATCTACATCTACATCATATTCTGCAAGCCACCTAATGGTGTGTGGCGGAGGGTACTTTCAGTACCACTAGCTCACTATCTGATCCCTCCAACCCTGTTCCACTCGTGAATAGTGTGTGGGAAGAATGATTGTCGGTAAGCCTCTGTATTGGTTCTAATTTCTCGAATTTTCTCCTTGTGGTCAATATGTGAGATGTATGTGGCAGGAAGTAACACGTTGTCTGACTCCTCCTGAAAAGTGCTATCCCAAAATTTCAGTAGTAAATCTCTGTGATGCACAACGTCGCTCTTGTAATGTCTACCAATGGAGTTTGTTTAGCATCTCCGTAATGCTCTCATGCCAGCTAAACGATCCGGTGATGAAACACTCCGCTCTTCGTTGGATCTTCTCTATCTCCTCTATCAGTCCTACCTGATAGGGATCCCAGATAGATGTACAATACTGAAGAATTGGGCAAAAAAGTGCCTTATAAGCCATTTCTTTCATGGATGAGTTACATTTCCTTAAGATTCTTCCGATGAAGAACCTGCGTCTTGTGTCTGTTTTTCCCACTATCTGTTTTATATGGTCATTCCACTTAAGGTCGCTCTGGATAGTTATTCCTAGATATTTTACGGCAGACACTGTCTCCAGCTGTTTGTCGTCAATAGTGTGGCTGTACAGTAGTGGATTTCTTTTCCTATGAATGCACACTATGTTACATATATTTACGTTCAGGGTCAACTGCTAGAGTCTGCACCATTCATCAATTCTCTGCAGGTTGTTCTGAAAATTCTTACTATCTTCTGGCACTGCTACTTTGGCATAAACAACTGCATCATCTGTGAATAGCCTTAAAGAGCATCCGACACTTTCTACTAGATCATTTATACATATAGTGAACAGCAACGGTCCTATCACACTTCCCTGTTGTACTCCGGATATTACCTTTACATCTGTTGATTTAATTCCATTACGAGCGACGTGTTGAGTTCTATCTGCAAGAAAGTCTTGAATCCAATCACAGGTCTGCTCTGATACTGCAAACCTCAAATATTATATTCTCCTCCTCCTTCTTCTTCTTCTTCTTCTTCAATTTTTACCTTGCCACCTAGTGGGCAGTAGTCAGTCATATTTTCTAAGTGTGGCTGAAAAGCACAGGAAGCCAACAGCAGCCTTGTCATACTCCTTTACCTAATTCTATCCTGTTGATGAGTCATCTGGTTTTCCCTCATTGTAGCTATTCCAACTCACAATATCAAAAGTCTTTTCAGTCTATAAAACACATATATAGCTCTCTTCCCATTTCAATAAAACTCTTCAGCAAAGTTCACAAATGCACCAGTGCAGTCTCCAACAGTCAGTCTTTCTTACTCATCCCATCTGGTAAGTCTTCTCTGACCAAGGTTCCAGGTGACTTCTCCAAACGCTTCCTATTTTGTAAAGCTCACCAGTACTTTTCCTCCATCCTTCTCACTTCCCCTTCCCCGCTGGCTCCGAAAGCTTGTAGATTTTCTTAACCTTCATATATGTTTCCTCCTGCTACCACTTGGTAAGCAGATCTTTTATTTATTCAATTACATTACATTTTCTGATATTGATTATTTTTGTTGATATATCAACTATTTATTTCATTTTTCCAGGTTTCAACATTGTTCATATACTCTGAGCTACTACTGCCAAATTTTTTATCCTTTTCCTTAGCGAAAGTAGTATTCTGTATCTCCCATCTATTATCTGAAGCTCTTATTGATGTTTCATAATATGATGTTTTTTACGGTGAAGAGGTTTATTGGCCCCATATCTAACCCCCATCCTGGAGGACTTCGATTTCTTTAGGGTTTACTCCCCTCTGAAAGTAGCCTTCTCTAAATCTTGTGAGTCTTCCTTGCCCTATGATATTGGGCACTCTTTGTCTGGCTCCTCCCACAGGAAATCACCTTATCAAAGACACTTTCAGTGTTCGATGGGAGAGTTTGTGCTTCAATGAAGCTGATGGCTAGTGTAGCTGCCAGCAGGGCCAACCAAGCCAGGCAGGCCTTGGCATAGAAGCCGCTTGTTCTGCTGGTCTTTATTTTGCAACGCGTTCGGCTGCAGGGTGGCCATCACTCGCAAATCCTGTCCTGTACACTCCACAACAAACAAGAGGCTACAGGAGCAAAAAATGAGTTGATGTAAGCATCAAAAATTACAAATGGCCACTGTAACCTATTTTTTTAAGTTATATTAACAAACAAATCAACTTGCATTGTTAATTATCGGAATTACTTCTAGAAAAGTGCTTTCACCAGCTGTCTAAATGTTTCCTTTTGGACACCTGTATACCATCTGGACTGCTATCTTGTATATTTCCATGTCTGTTACTGAAATACTCTAAGACTGTTTAACGCAATATTCATTTTAGGTCTTATGCACTTCCTGTTTGTATAGCTATTCCAATTTACATTGTAGGTAGACCTGCTCAATTTCTGTCACTTCCAAATAGTGCTTTGTCATGGACAACACATCTGGAGAGATACCTTTAGATTTTTAATTTCCTATTATGATAGGAAAAGATTATATTTCTTATTTAACATGCTTCTTACATTCTGATGAAAACATACAGTATGTTTCAATTTATTATCATTCACACCATCTGAGCTATCACCTACAGCTGCATTACAGCAATTCTCAGAAATTATTGGTGGTGAAAGAGGGGAAACATAACCTGGGTGTCAGGTAAGTATTTGTGCCCAAATAGTGTAGCTGTTGCCGAGTTTGTGCAATGTTCAGTAATGGGATCTGAGGTGTGTGAACTGCAGATGGCTGTAGTTGTGCAAGTTAATAAATTCTTCCATTTACCTCCCACGTTGAGTAGAAGTCGTAAGTTGCCAAATGTTCCTTGGCTGGTTTTAATCCACAGCCATGTACTATATCTTTCTTTTGGCTTCCAAAGTTTCAACAATTGCACAGCCAAATCTCATGACTTAATACTAACAAAACAAATTACAATTTCAGTTAGCTTCTTCAAAAAATCTGGCTCATTCACAAAACAGTAACATCCCCATAATTTAACATCAAATCTCCTCCAGGATCTCATATGCAACAATTAATACTACTAACTTCATAGTAACAAACAACTTCCTGCCATATTAAAACTGTGTGCCGGACTTGGATTCGATCCTGGGGCACCTTCACCATTCATGGGCAAGCGTTCTGTTGACTCTCACAATCCAAGCTCAACTCATGAACCTAATCCTCAACCCGTCCCACCCTCCCCCACAGCTTTCCTTCTTCCAGTAGCTTCTATCCTACATTCCAAACTCCTCAGACGTTCTCCCGCATACCTCGTGAGACCTGCATTTGTAGTATCCACTTTGATTTTGCTTAAATTTATGGAATTTTTATTGAGAAATTAATTTTTATTCTTACTAATAATTTTTTATATCTCGTACACGATTCCGATAATATCAGCCAAGAGATTATATCACTGACGTGAGTCCACATCCCAGGGCTTGTGTTAGAAATTATTCTAACTTCTGTGACTCCTCTTCTTTGTTGAGATGAGCTAGTCAGCAGTAATAATTCTAGCCGCTCCTGTTATTGCTCTAACTGTATGAAGAAATTATTGGATTGAAAAGCCAAGATATAGTCATTATTAACAAAACAAAAAGGTATACAATGAATATCTAATTATTTCTGGCTCATGTCTGTGATTCACTCTCTAATCTGTATTTATTAAAGTTTTTTTTAGATCAAGATAGGCACTTCCGCTGTGACAGTGGAACATTATAGTTATCCTCACATACCAGCAGAATTAAAACAAACAAACCTGCTAGAGGTGAAAGCCAAAGTTTTACATTTGATGTTCAAGAAATCATTCACACAGGAGAATCAAACAAACCTGCTAGAGATGAAAGCCAAAGTTTTAAATTTCATGTTCATGAAATCATTCACACAGGAGAATCTTACAAACATGCCGTCATCTGACCATCGGACAGACTCCTGTATGGACAACACAGTAGTAAGCATCCCTGGTGTAGAGAAACAACTGAAATATTTGAAAGCAAATAAATCACCATGTCCGGATGCAATCCTAGTCCAATTTTACAAAGAGCACTCTCAGGCACTGGCCCCTTACCAAGCTTGAATTTGTCATGACACTCTTGCCCAGCACAGAGTCCCAAGCAACCAGAAAAAAGTGCAAGTGACTCCAGTATATAAAAGAGTAAAAAACGAACCCACAAAATTACAGACTAATATTCATAACTTCCGTTTGCGCCGAATGAAACTTTGTTCTGTAACGATGTCTCAGTTTCCTTAAAAAGTGATAGTGACGTGTGTAAAATCTGCGTAAAAAAGGTAAAGAGAGGTATCCTATGCATCCAGTGCAGGTCTTGGTATCACGACAAATGTGTTAAAGTGAATCTAAAATATATAAAAGACGAACATGACTGGACATGCCGTCAGTGCGTTGTGAGTGTCACGAAAAACGAGGTAATGGACACGATAAAATCAAAAGAACAAATAATAAGTGTGCTTACAGAGGATTTAATGACTATAAATACGAAATATGAAGAACTTCGGCAGAAATATCAAGAACTGGAAACGAAATACAAAGAGATAGAGCGAGATCATCGTCTAGCACAAGACAGTGTTGTTAACCGTCGTTCTGCGCAAAAAAAACGTGGCGTTTGCCGAAAAAAACAAACAGACAGACAGTGAGTACAGTTCCGGCGATACCGCTAGCAAATAAATTCACAACACTAGACGAAGACTGTGATAAGACAAAGAACAATGACGAACAAAAATCAGTGACGAAACTTCCAATCGAGTGCGCAGCCAAGAAAACATCTAATACGAAAAATAAACCAGTGAACATCAAACGACGAGTTGTTGTACTTGGTGATAGCCACGCCAAGAAAATTGCCGAAAAAATAAATGAGTACAGTACGTTATTCACGGCAACAGGTATGACGAAACCCAGTGCACCTTTGACTGAGATAAGTAAGAGCAGCAACTCACTTAATGAGCTATCTATGAATGATGCCGTCATAATCATGGGTGGAAGTAATGATGCATACAGAAATGAGAGTAAACATGCGACCCAGTGTTTAAAAACTACATTACTTGACCTGAAAGTTCCGAACATCATAGTTACTAGTTTGCCTCACAGATATGACCTGCAAGACAATTCCATCGTAAATCTGGAGCTTGCAAAAGTAAACAGACAATTCTACAAAATATGCAAGTCCCAACAAAATGTAACATTTCTTGATCTTCCAGATGCAAGAGATTTGTTTACGAAACATGGACTACATTATAATAACGCTGGCAAGTCATACGTTGGCAAAATGCTAGCGAAATTAATACAAAAAGACGACGACGTTGCAAGAAAACCAATTGGTGTGCAACCAGTTTCGACCAAGGAAATGGATAAACGAGAAAACAATTTCAAAATCGCAGCCACAGCGCCAGCTCAAACAGGAACATCACGTCCAGAAGATGAGACGGTGCCAGAACCAGCCTCAGAACATACAGCAAAGACTGAAATTATCGTCAAGAAAACTGTACCTACTCATCATCCAGATGCTCACACACAGGGAAACTGATGAAGGGGGCCAGTTCTATCCGAATTTGGCCCAATACAACGAATCCAGAACAAGCAGTCAACACTCAGGTGGACGTTCCGTTACTTTATAGTCAAATTAGTTTTAAAGACCCTCTACCTAATAATATATGCAATAGTAATTTCGTTATGCACTTGAACATAAGAGGTCTGTCTGAAGGAATGATCAGGAAGCTTTATGATATAGAAATTTTGCTAGAAAATGTGAAACAATCTGTGAAAGTAATATGCCTTAACGAACATTGGCTAAAATCTGAAAACATCAGTCTCCTGAATAAACTTACAGGTTATAAACTGGCTACCAGCTTTTGTAGGACCAATGGGTATGGAGGCTCTTGCATATTAGTTCATTCCACGGTAGACTATGATATCAGACAGAATTTTAGCCATCTGAATGAAGAAGGCACATTTGAAAGTTGTTGTATAGAACTTAAAGAGTATAACACACTAATTATCAGCATATATCGCACCCCTGGGTACCATATAAGCTCTGTATTTTTAGATAAGTTTGATACATTGCTACATAAATTAAAATGTGAGAAACTGTGCAAGAAAGTGGTTATATGTGCTGACTTCAACATAGATGTAAGGACTGATGACAAATTTTCTTCACACTTAAAGAACCTGGTAGCCACAAATGGGCTAAATCTCAATTTCGATCAGTATACAAGAATTACAGCAAGCTCTGCAACATGTATTGACAATATTGTAAGTAGTTATAATTATTATGTAAAAGAAAAGTTTCTTCTAGATTTAGGAGTATCAGACCATAAAGCACTATTTGTATCACTAACGAAGCAAAATTCAGTCTGCACAACAAAAAGATGTAGGAATTTCAGTCAAGAAAATGTGGAAGTATTTTGCAAAAAACTAAGCCAAACCAAGTGGACAGTCAGCAAACACACTTCCACAAGTGACAATTACAATAACTTTTTAACTGAATTCTTGGGTATATTCAATGAGTGCTTCCCTTTTGTAACAGTGAGGACCAGGTCCCAAAAAAGTAGATCCTGGGTAACAAAAGGAATTAGAGTGTCTAGTGCTACTAAGAGGAAACTGCATATGGAGGCAAAAGTAAATCGAAGCCCTCAATTTCTTAAGTATGTAAGCACATACAAAAAAACATTTGACAAAATAGTTAAACTAGCAAAACGTACTGCAAATAACGACTTCATTTCAAATGCAAAAAACAAATCAAAAGCTGTTTGGTCTGTTATAAGACGTGGAGCTGGCAGTGAGAGAGAGAAAATGCCCTTCTAAAATAGTGATAAATGGTAGGGCTGTTACAGAACCCAGTGCCATTTGTGAATCATTCAATGACTTTTTCATAAACTGTAACAAATTTGGTGACTGTTCACCACCAAATACAAAGCCCAATATGACAGATAGCAATTGCACATGTTTTAAGTTTTCTCATGTTTCCATCTCAGATGTCATCAAAATCATAACATCCCTAAAAAATTCAAAATCTGCGGGGTGGGATGAGGTCCCCACTGAAATAATAAAAATAGTCCATCACAGTATTGCATATCCACTCTCTTTCATAATCAACCAATCATTTGATGAGGGATGTTTCCCAGATCGATTAAAATATGCAGAAGTTCGACCCATACACAAAAAAGGCAAACAAGATGAATTGGGCAACTATAGGCCAATCTCACTGTTACCAATTTTCTCAAAAATATTTGAAAGAGCTGCATGTGATCAGATTGAAAATCACAATTCATCTAACAGCATTATCTTAGGCAATCAATATGGTTTCAGAAAAGGTCGCAGCACAATCCATGCAATAAATGAATTAGTCACAAAAGTCAGCAGATGTCTTGATGATAGAATGTGTGTGTCAGGCATCTTTTGTGACCTGTCCAAAGCCTTCGACACAGTATATCATGACCTGCTTCTCCAAAAATTGGCACGCTATGGTTTTCAAGGCAAATCTCTTAGCTGGATGTCATCATACTTGGCAAACAGAAAACAAAGAGTACTTATTAACATCAACGGCAAGAAATTTCTCTCTGGCTGGAAAAAACACTCAATTAGGTGTTCCACAAGGCTCAATATTAGGGCCACTGCTTTTTCTATACTATATTAATGATATGCCATGTCAGGTCCAGTCTGATACTATCCTCTATGCAGATGACTCAACAGCTTTAGTCTGTTGTAAAAATGAGGTAGACCTAATTTGTCATATTAAACAAACACTTGGGGAAGTGGAGGCATGGGTCAAAAACAATAACTTGACATTAAACTTTACAAAAACAGAAATTGTTCATTTTACCACAAAACGATCTGCACAGTCTATAAGTGAAATAAGGTATATGGAGAAAAAATTAGAGACTGCAGACTGCGTCAAATTCCTTGGCGTGTTAGTCAATAAAAACCTGTTATGGAGTCGCCATGTGGACAACGTACTGGGTCGACTGAATAGCCTTGTATATATTATGAATATCTTGTATAGTATTACTGATTTAGCTGTACGAAAAACCGTATATAATGCATATTTTGTTTCAGTCATTAGGTATAGTATAATTTTCTGGGGGTCTGAAAAAACAAATTTACTTAGAGCTTTTAGACTACAAAAAAGAATCATCCGGGCAATGGTGGGAGCAAAACCAAAGCAACACTGCAAACCTTTATTTGTAAAACTGGATCTAATGAGCATTCCTAGCATATACATCTATGAAACTCTCACTTTCACGAAAAGAAACCCACAACTTTTTGAGGGCAACTTCTTCTTGCATCAATATGATACAAGACATAGAACGAGCTACATGTTAGCTACCCACCGTTTAAAATCATATGAAAAAACCCCATACTATATGGGCATGAAATTTGTAAATAAAATATGGAAAGATATGGATGACCCAAATGTAAAAGGCACCAAAAGAGACCTGGAAAAATATCTGAAAGATAAATGTTACTATAGTGTAGAAGATTTAATGAATGGTAACAATGCATTATAATTGTAATTAAAATACCTCTTTGAAGATGTTACACCATGTATATTATTAGTTTATTGTATTTTTAGTATTGTTATATATAGTGTAAAAACTGACAAGTCACCTATGTCACAATCTTTGATTGTATAAGGCATGTTATGTGATGATAAAAATTGAATTGAATTGAATTGAACATATTCTCAGTTCAAATATAATATACTTTCTGGAGACTGAGAAGCTCATGCTCATGTCCATGAATCAGCACAGTTTTGGAAAGCATCGCTCGTGCGAAACTTCGCTTGCCTTTTTCTCACATGATATACTGTGAACTATGGATTCCATATTTCAAGATTTCCAGAAAGCATTCAACATGGTGCCCCATTGCTGGCTGTTAACGAAGGTATTAGCATATGGAATAAGTTTACAGATATTTGAGTGGCTCCAAGACTTTTTAAATAATAGAAACCAGTATGTTGTCCTCAATGGCGAGTGTTCATCAGAGATAAGGGTATCATCAGGAGTGTCCCAGGGACGTGTGATAGGTCTGCTATTGTTCTCTATGCACATAAATGATTTGGCGGACAGGTTGGCAGCTGTCTGTAGTTGTTTACTGATGATGCTGTGGTCTACGGTAAGGTGTCAAAGTTGAGTGACTGTAGGAAGATACATGATGACTTAGACAAAATTTCCAGTTAGTGTGATGAATGGGAGGGGGCCCTAAATGGGGAAAAATGTAAGTTAATGTGGATGAATAGGAAGATCAAACACATGATGACTTAGACAAAATTTCCAGTTAGTGTGATGAATGGGAGGGGGCCCTAAATGGGGAAAAATGTAAGTTAATGTGGATGAATAGGAAGATCAAACCTGTAATGTTAAGATACAATATTACTAGTGTCCTGCTTGACACAGTCAAGTCGTTTAAATATCTCGGCGTAATGTTGCAAAACAATATGAGATTGAACAAGCATGTGAGAATTGTGGTAGGGATCGATGAATGGTCAACTTCGGTTTATTGCGAGAATTTTAAGAAAGAATGGTTTCACCTGTAAAGGAGACTGTAGATAGGGTGTGACCTATTCTTGAGTAATGCTTGAGTGTTTGGGATCTGTACTAGCTTAGATTAACGGAAGACACTGAAGCCATTCAGAGGTGGGCTGCTAGATTTGTTACCAGTAGGTATAAACAACACAAGAGTGTAACAGTGATGCTTGGGGGACTAAAATGGGAATTCCTGGAGGGAATGCAATGTTCTTTTCGAGAAACACTATTGAGAAAATTTAGAGAACTGGCATTTGAAGCTGACTGCCAAACGATTCTTCTGTCACCAACATACATTGCGCGTAATGACCATGAAGATAAGATAAGGGAAGTTAGGGCTCATACAGAGGGAAACAGACAGTCATTTTTCCCTCGCTCTATTTGCAAGGAATCCCAGTTCAAATTTACAAAGATGAAAGGAAATGATTATTAGCAGCACAGGGTACCTTCCACCATGCCCCGTACAGTGGCTTGCAGAGTATCTATGTAGATGTAGAAGTTACAACAACACGATCGACCCTCAGTCATCAACCACTATTGAGAAAAAGAGGTTTTCCTAAATATAACTTTCAATTAATATTATTTGTTAAATATAATACTTGTAAATGAAATTACAGGGTGGTACACACTCCCGGAACAAATGGCATTACGAAAACTACGAAAACTGGTGTAGTCACAGCGTTTCAAGTCAACGCACACACTGTTAAATAGTGAAAAAGTCTCCCCAGTGTCTGCAAAAAGTACTGTACATAGAAACACTCACTCATATTAACTATGGGAGATGTTACAATAAATATTTAAATAATTTATTTATCAGAAATCTATGTTACCTGCTGCTAGAAGTGATACAAGGAAGTTTTTACTGTCAGGCACACAAGTTAGTTTTAACAATTGTCGATATGCTGGTGAATATGCAGCAAGGTCCACCACTGAATGCCAGAAAACAGTGCAGTCACCCAACACTGCGTCAACCTGCCAAAATATTAAATTCATCATAATGATAAAAATTTTAAGGTAACATTTATTGCCAAGTAGATACTTGACTTTAACTCAAAGTAATAACTTTCATATCTTAATTATTTAACCAAATTAAATATATATAAATAAACAATCTAGTAACAATGCATTGCCATTTTTACAGTAGCTGAAAGCACTGTTAGTATACTGTTCGGTCTCACTCTGACATCTTGCTTTCTTATATTGCAGACATGTTGCAATGGGACCCTATTAGCATATTAGCACCTTCCATAGTGAATCTATTTGGGGATTACTCTGATGACATTGGTTCTGACACAGTTCTCACAAAGTCTGACTGTTTTTATTACTACATCATTGTGTTGCCCACAGATATGAAAGACTCACACCACTTCAAAGCATTCCTGGTCAGCTCACACCACTTCAAAGCATTACTGGCCACAGCAATTTTAATGAAGGGCGCAGAGAAGGACACTGCTCGTCCTCACTTTCTATTCCCTCCGTTGAAAACTCAAAATAGGAAGTACATTGTTTTTGCCTTTGCTTTTTCCAACGATTTAAAGATTCATAGTTGAACACAAGTGGAGGTACAAACCGTACTACCAAGCAAGGTGGTACAGTGATTAGCTCACTGGACTTGCATCCAGAGCAACAACATTTCAAACCTGCCTCCGGCCATCCTCATTTAGGTTTTCCTCGATTTCCCGAAATTGCTTCAGGTAAATGCCAGGATGATTCCTCTGAAAAGGGATGGCCAACTTCCTTCCCCATCCTTCCCTAATCCGATGGGACCGATGACCTCACTGTTTGGTCCCCTCCCCCAAATCAACCAACCAACCAACCAACCAACCAACCAGCCCACAAACTGTACTAGATATTTGGCATGAAGAATTTTTGAGAGATGCATCTTAAAATCAGTAAAACCAAGGCAGTTGGTTTGTTATTTGGCAGGAACTCTCCAACAGTTTCGTCCAATTCATCATGTTGAAACATACCATGAAATTTTTTTATGCAGGAAGGATACAATGAAAAACACACTATCAAAATTTTTGCTGCAAGGAAGAACTGCAAATATTTTTTTAAAATTTGTTGAAGTTACTCATTTTTGTTGCACAAAGAATCATTTGTGATAGAAGTTTGTGCAGCCCTTCCTCCCTAGCGTGCGATCAGTCATGACAAGAGAGCATAGCACCATATAGTGATGAGAGCCAAGCACAACTGAAGCATCTAAACTATACAAAAAATATCATGTATCATTCATGGTTTGAATAAGAGGTCAATCATGACTTCAATTTATTGAAACGAAATATTTCTTACACATACATCATTTTATAACAATTCCTGTAGCACAGTTCTTATGATAATTATTTAATAACGTATATTTTAGTAAGAATGAAACAGTTTCTTGTTTATTCCTCATGGTAATCAGAATAAAGCAAAGTGTACCAGGCACACCTGACAAAAGAAAAATTAATGCCTTCAGGCACATCCCAGTAATTACTAGTTTTGTTTTGACAGAATTCTGGTGGAGTAAGAAATAGTCCTGTCTGTTGTACTGCATACTGAGCATACTTACACAGGGTGTATATGCAGACAAAGAAAAAAAATTCCCGGATTTTCCGGTTAAAAATACATTTTCTCCCGGGTGAAAACATACTTTTTCCCTGTTAACTGACAGTACATTTTCTCTCGGAACTGTATAACTTATAGTTCCTTAGAATGGTTACGGTTTTATACATGGGTGTAGAATTTCTGGCACTTTAGAAAATGAAACACAGGGGAAAAAAACGTTTTGGAAAGATCTTTGATGTGCAGTAACATGTTCGCTGCATATTTTCGTATTACGAAACTATAAATTCGAATTCCACCAAACAGCACATGTTAATTTCCGAAGCAGTGAAATCGAGACTGCGAAGTGGTTTTGTAAGCCAGTTATAGTTCATGTCACGTGATTTTCACCAGCCGATGATACCAGGTACTGAGAGCTTATGACACGTGATGAAGTCAGCCAATAGCAACATCACTGTTAAGTAGCGCGAACACACAAACAGAAAAAGCTAATGGTTTAAATTAATATACACAGTGTTGCTACAAGAAAAGTAAAGCTTTCACTTATAATACTGGTCTATAAGATTAATACGCTGGAAGAGAAGCTAAGCTTTCACATATAATGTTGGTCTTTTATGCGCGTATTACAATTTAAGATATATCACACAAATGTGCATTAAAATTTTTAATAATTCATCTACATGGCTCATCATCAAAGAGTTTATTTTTAAATGAGTGTCAAACACTCTTTGATTTAAGAAATTCATCGTACATTCTCGTACGTAGTTCAACTTGCGTAAAAGGAAATTTTCTTTGATAGTAACGCTTTTCAAACCACCATTCGGAATATTTCCCCACGACCTGTTAGAAATAGGTTCGTTTCTGCAGTTGCCAGTGAGCGCCAGATGACAGGCGTCACCGCGCTTCCGCAGCTCCGATGTCGTAGGGAGCCGTATGTTCGCATGTGTAAAACAGTAAAAGATCTTACATTAGGTAATAAAAGAAACAAGACATTCAAAGTTGCAGCTGCTTACACAGCCAAAGCCACATTTCTGTAGCCAGAAGTGGGAAAAGGTACTACTCAACTGCGCATCCGCATGATTCCGCTTGTAACTGCTAAAACAAATCTAATGTAAAAGGTTGTGATGTCATGCTCATCGGAGGCAATTTGTTGATACGAATCATTGCATATTCTTCCTAAAGCCTTTGACAAGTTTTGCTGTTGGCAGACGCTTGTATGAGAACTTTGTTTTGTTGCTGTATATGGTGCATTTACTTCAAAGTTTAAGTTTTATTTTCGTTTTTTCACTCGTTCATGTTTTATTGCTGAAGTATTATTCTGCAGTAGCAGGATACAGTAATATTCTTTGTTAGATTATCGGTTCTTACCAGTCAAAATTATAAAAATTTAACTGGAAACAATGAAAAATTCCCAGAATTCTAAAATATTCCCGGGTTTTCCCAGTTTTTTCCCGGATGGAAAAATTTCCAGTTTTTTCCCAGATCTCCCGGTTGTCCCGGATTGTATACACCCTGTTACAGCAATTCATAAAATGTGCTAGCAAAAACTGATAATGCACAACTGAATGAAATTTAAGAACTCTGTTCTCCTGACAAACCTCAAATGACACAGAGTTATCAGAAATTATATTCCCTGTCAACTTCCTTAAAAATATTTTCCACAGTCGAAAAAGTTCTTTACAGAGAGTCACTTTGGTTGTTCCAGGTGGAATATGAATTGTATAACAGTCCTTTCATTGCCCTCCTGAAAGAAAGAGGTATCATTATGTCTGACCAAGATACCAACAAAAGCAATGAATTAATTTCTGCAACTGGTTAGAAACCATTTCGAATGCTATGTTAAGAATTATTCTTCTCTATTTCTCCAGATAACGACAGGTCGAGCATAAGATTTTTGGCATTAAACAGTCCAACTTTATTTTTGGTTCTAATATGTCTCGAGGTTCCTGAAGACATATATAAAGCTGGAGAAACAGTAAACCACTCATACCATCAATATTTTATATGAATGTGTCACAGCAGTAATTGAATGCACAACAAACTCTCATCTTTTTTGCCACAAAAAAAGGTGTGGTTTGCTTGGAGTTCTTTCATGAAACCTGACTGATCAACATTAGGCAAAGCAGATGTGGGGATAACAGCAAGCTGTGTCTTCATGTCAGCTATGAATTAATGCCATCTCCTCTACACTTTTACTTCAAGCGAACTTCATTGCTTTAGGACTTTCTACGCAGTATGATCTCTTGAACTAGCTTAACCAAGTTGAAGGAACTTGAAATTAGCAATTTTCATCTCAAGTGCAATTTGGAAGTCCCAGTCTCATAGATATCCTCTGGTAACAGTGTACTGTCTCTCAGGTATCTCTACATGGTTCAAATCTCAAGCAAACTCCTCAAAAGACATGTTGTTCATGCTATTTACTCAAGTTTAAGAGTTTATGTCTGTTATTAATGAGGGGTCATGGGACTTTGTGGTTACCCTGTACAGTAAACCTTACAGGCTGTTTCTCTTTCACAGTTTTGCTAGTTTCCTTTTGGCACATATTTATTACTTTGTGTAAATATTTCTTCCACTTACATAGTTCATGCTCACATTTTATGAAGCAAACACAGGTTTATACACTGCTCAACATGAAGGGTTAAACACAATGAATATTAATTCAAAAAACAGATGATGTGACTTACCGAACGAAAGTGCTGGCAGGTCGATAGACACACAAACAAACACAAACATACACATGAAATTCAAGCTTTCGCAACAAACTGTTGCCTCATCAGGAAAGATGGAAGGAGAGGGAAAGACGAAAGGATGTGGGTTTTAAGGGAGAGGGTAAGGAGTCATTCCAATCCCGGGAGCGGAAAGACTTACCTTAGGGGGAAAGAAGGGGTATACACTCGCGCACACACACACATATCCATCCGCACATCTGGATGTGTGCGAGTGTATACCCCTTCTTTCCCCCTAAGGTAAGTCTTTCTGCTCCCGGGATTGGAATGACTCCTTACCCTCTCCCTTAAAACCCACTTCCTTTTGCCTTTCCCTCTCCTTCCCTCTTTCCTGACGAGGCAACAGTTTGTTGCGAAAGCTTGAATTTCATGTGTATGTTTGTGTTTGTTTGTGTGTCTATCGACCTGCCAGCACTTTCGTTCGGTAAGTCACATCATCTGTGTTTTTAGATATATTTTTCCCATGTGGAATGTTTCCCTCTATTATATTGAATATTAATTCACTTTTATCTCCATTGTTGAACTTAAGCTACCACAATTACATGAATTGCAAATCTGAGAGAACAGTAATGCAGACAACTTCCACAAAAACTGAAATTTGCTTTACAAATTATGATCCCACTGAGCTGTGTTATCTGTTTACTGATGCATGTCAAAGAAGGACATGTGACTGCCCTGTTGCACATGCGCAATCCACTACAGCTCTGGTAGGGGTGAACAATTCCCCAGCCACCTGACAAGTTACAAATTTGGGAATTTTCAACATTTTTTGAATACTTGCAGGGCATCTTAACAGCTAAAATAGTGACAGGGTATTTCTTTTGGTGTATTCTTTCTGTATATAAAATTTCAGAGCATGCCATGGCATGTCAGATTGGACCATTCCCTCATAAGAATTGGAGATGATGAGATAGATGTGGTGGACAACTGCCAGAGCTCAGATAGTGTTGCTTCCTCAGACAACAACATACATTAAGAGGCTGGAAATGGAATACAGAAAGCTTTCAAATTCTACTATGTGGTATATCAGACCCTTCAACCCGGGAAGAGGTTGGCTTCGTCCAAATGTTTGGGAGAGGTGCAACAGTGTTATCAGACTCAAAATAAAAAGAACAAAAGTAAACAAATTTACGAGAAAAGAAAAATATTAGCAAAAAGTGCACAGCACAAACAGGATCAACCAGCAAAATTTTGAAGTAATGTGTATGACCTTTCTTTGAAGCATTCAACAACAGTGATTGTTTAAGCTTCATCGTCTTCAAAACAAAAGGCCTCTAATACTGCTGAACATTAACTGTCAAATATTCAACTAAGTTACATTTTGATTACAAAGAATGGGTGGATGGTGAGTGAGTCTCAGCAAAACCCATTGTAAAGACTGAAACTTGGTCTCAACATCATAGCTGTAGACCCACATCTCATCACCAGTAACGATTCCCTTAGGAAACATCTTATTCTCATCTGCACAAACCAAAATCTCTTCACAGATTTCTGGTATTGATTCATGAGTCATGGGACCAACTTTGTGGCAACAAGACACCGTGTCAGGATTTCATTACATGATCCAATTGAAAAGATACATTCTTGTGCAACCTCTTGGACAGTCAGTCTTCAATTGGTATACACAATTTCATTGACGTTCTGGACACAGGCGTCACTGGTAGGCGTCAAAGGGCATCTTGAATGAGGGTTATCTTTAACTGCTGGTAACTTATAAACTTTTTCCTTGACATCCTCCGAGGATGTCCAGCGCAGTCCTGGATGAAACGTCAGGATCAGAAGAGTTACTTGGACCACGACCTCACATACCAAAAGGTTTACCAGCAGCTCTGGCATCTAGTCATAAAAGCCTTCATTCTTTGGTCATCTTTAACTTCTGTCTGGCAATTTTTAAACCATGTGAACCATTTGTAACACTGAGTATGACTTCAGCACTCATCACCGTAGGCTTCCTGAATCATTTGGCTTGTCTCTGTAAAGGTTTACTTGAGTTCCACGCAAAATTTAATGCAGACATGTTGCTCCTCTAACTCCAGTCACCTTGAAATTTGCAAACAGTGTGACACAACGTTCTACTCAATGCAGCACTGAACAGTAACTAACAGACATACAACAATGAAACTTCCAGCAGTTACATGTTTAACACAGGTGTGTGCCAGATTTGCTCCAAAACACCATTGGCGAGAAACTATGAATGTTCTGGAATTTTTTGAACACACCTCACATATACTGAGCAGATTGTCATCTGTAAAAAATTTTATATGATTTATTATGAATGACTGGCAATGGCAAGGAAAGCGTTTCTGAAGAAGAGAAATTTGTTAACATCGAGTGTAGATTTAAGTGTCAGGAAGTCGTTTCTGAAATTATTTGTATGGAGTGTAGCCATGTATGGAAGTGAAACATGGACGATAAACAGTTTGGACAAGAAGAGAATAGAAGCTTTCGAAATGTGGTGCTACAAAAGAATGGTGAAGATTAGATGGGTAGATCACATAACTAATGAGGAGGTATTGAATAGAATTGGGGAAAAGAGGAGTTTGTGGCACAACTTGACAAAAAGAAGGGACCGGTTGGTAGGACATGTTTTGAGGCATCAAGGGATCACAAATTTAGCATTGGAGGGCAGCGTGGAGGGTAAAAATCGTAAAGGGAGACCAAGAGATGAATACACTAAGCAGATTCAGAAGGATGTAGGTTGCAGTAAGTACCGGGAGATGAAGAAGCTTGCACAGGATAGAGTAGCATGGAGAGCTGCATCAAACCAGTCTCAGGACTGAAGACCACAACAACAACAACAACAACAACAACAACAACAACATTATGATTTTTTCTGATATTAAATTCATGTGCTAATTCAATCCAAGATCACAGAGATTTACTTCTCAATTTGGTCCTAAGAAACTACAATGTACAATAAATTAAAATAAAATAAAAATATCAAATACTCTCACAAACAGTACTACAAGTAAGATACGTAGCTAATGGGGGATCATTACCATACCTGTAAAAGGAGTAAAGAAGCCTCAATAATTAGAGAAATATTCCTCAGATACCTACAATTAACAAATGAATTAAATTAAGTGTTCCTCAAGATAACATACTGCAATTGATTGCGCACTAAAGTTTCAGTAATCTTTCATGAGGAGTGTAAGATACAATGTTATGATGTAAAAAGATAAGATACTGCTTGTATATGAGAGTGTTACACTGAGGAGCCAAAGAAACTGGTGCATCTCCCTAATATCATGTAGGGCCCCCACGAGCACACAGAAGTGCTACAACACGACATGGAATAGACTCAACTAATGTCTGAAGTAGTGCTGGAGGGAACTGACACCATGAATCCTACAGGGCTGTCCACAAAACTGTAAGAGTACGAGGGGGTGGAGATCTCTTCTGAACAGCACGTTTTAAGCCATCCCAGATATGCTCAATAATGTTCATGTATGGGGAGTTTGATGGCCAGCAGAAGTGTTTAAACTCAGAAGGGCATTCCTTAAGCCACTCCGTAGCTATTCTGGATGTGTAGGGTGTCGCATTGTTCTGTTGGAATTGCCCAAGTCTGTCGGAACACAAAATGGACACGAATGGATGCAGATGATCAGACATGATACTTACGTACATGTCACCTGTCAAGAGTTGCATCTAGACATATCAGGGGTCTCGTATCAGTCCAACTGCAGACCCCCCACAGTATTAAGAGTCTCCATCTGCTGACATGCACGGTCCATTGATTCATGAGGTTGTTTCCATAGCCATACATGTCCCACCTGCTCGATACAATTTGAAATGAGACTAGTCCAACCAGGCAACATGTTTCCATTCATCAACAGTTCAATGTCAATGTTGACGGGCTCAAGCAAGGCTAAAGCTTTGTGTGGTGCAGTAATCAAGGGTACACGAGTGGGCCTTTGGCTCCAAAAGCCCATATCAACGATGTTCCATGAATGGTTCACACGCTGAAATCTGTTGATAGCCCAGCACTGAAATCTGCACCAATTGGAGGAAGGGTTGCACTTCTGTCACATTGAATGATAATCTTCCGTCATCAATGGTCCCTTTCTTGTAGGATCTTTTTCTGGCTGCTGCGATGTCGGAGATTTGATACATTACCAGATTCCTGATATTCACGGTATACTCGTGAAACGGTTGTATGGGAGAATCCACACTTCATCGCTATCTCAGAGATGCTGTGTCCCATTGCTCATGTGCTGACTATAACACCACATTCAAATTCACTTAAATCTTGATAACCTGCCATTGTAGCAGTGGTAACAATCTAACAACTGCACCAGACATTTGCTGTATTGTAGAGCTGTTGCCAACTGCAGCACTGTATTCTGCCTGTTTATATATCTCTGTATTTGAATATGCATGCCTATACCAGTTCTTTTGGCACTTGACTGTATATTGGATACAGTTTAAACAGAACTCACAGCAAAGGAATCAAATGAAAACTAAGTGTATCTGCAACTGGGGTGTCGGTAGTGATACAGTATATGAACTTCGGTATTTTGGGGTTGCTTGCTTCAAGTTGTCATCTATAAGAAAGTGATGAGGAACACAACACAAAACATTAACTGCATACCTCATGATTGTAGGAAAGGACTGCTTTCTCAAACGAAACAAATTTTCTCATTATAATTATGAACATGCTGGACACATTTGCGCCGAGTTACTAACCTTCAAATTCATTTTGCTGCATAAGTCAGGAGAAGAACTAGCCTGTTTGCTCTACTGATATGCAGTTGAGAATAAGTGGTCTACGGTCGCCCATCAAAACAGCCGGGAGTTTTGTTTGCTGTTGTGGATTTCATCTTTGTCCCAGTAGACGCAGTGTCATATGCTTCAGCACGTCTAGTACAATTGTGACACAACAAGTGCCCCTCAGGTTCCAGTGCAGTAAGTTTTATACTTCTCCATCTCTTTATCCCCACAATACACTAATCAATTTTTCCATCACTGTTCGGTAAAACAATTCCACATTTGTCAATTAGAAACAAGTTGTGGATGTTCACTCATTATGAGCTTCTTATGCCTTTCAAATGATTAGGAAGGTTAAGCCAGCAGCCCCACACAATACTACACTCTCAGTGGCACTGAATCATGCGCAGACCTTATAGTGACTGAGGACTGACAACACAGAC
The DNA here is from genome assembly GCF_021461395.2 of Schistocerca americana. NCBI lineage: Eukaryota > Metazoa > Arthropoda > Insecta > Orthoptera > Acrididae > Schistocerca > Schistocerca americana. Next base: position 81,474,168 of record NC_060124.1, on the reverse strand, counting down.
CACAGGAACTTCAGATTTGTCAGACACAAAACCAGAATGGTGATCATTTAGTACCAACTGGCAGCATGTGTAACTTGAGGAACAGTACACCACCTTGTCCCTTTAAAACACACTGAAATTTCAAAGTTCTAATCATTTAGATGTCATGCCCTGCTTTCCAGGCCCCATAAATTAAATTACATGACATTTGTGAGCCACTATTCAGATGCTACAGCTTTCACTAGCAGTAAAGAATTTTGTAACAAATGTGTAAACATGTAACTGAGCTGAAATCTTACTATATTTCCCTATATTTGAAAATATATCCACTACTCTTTCTTTTATTCAAAAGACATAGTGTTTCACTTTCCACTGTCTGTGTTTTATAATTCTATATTCATTGCCTTATATACAACAGCTTTCTTACATTTTAAAATTTCTTTTATCCTATTTTTATATCTCTTCTTAATTTCCCAAAATGCAAAGCCAAAGAAAGTACAACTCATTAGCCAGCACTGAGCATGGCAAATAAATCTTTACAGGGCTGATTGTCACTGATACAGTTTCAGTTTTAAGATTAATGCTCCCATCATGGCACTATTCATGAACTCCCATGTGCCCAAGATGTACAAAAATCTTACCTCTGCTAAACTGTCAGCTGCACTGAGTAGCACAAGAAGCTTTTTAGCTGTGTCCTCTGCACAGTGATGAAGCAGCTCAATATTTGGCAGCCTTTTTAAATGCTCCACAACATCCAAATGTTTGTCACCCTGTACAGAGAAACACTGAGTCACTACACTAGGTACGTCATATCAAAATGCATACAGTTGAACAGATGGTGATTTTATGCAGCTGTCACAACAAAATAAAATATGTAACGCCACGAAGATTAATAAATTTAGGTGTTTGTCACATTTTCATAAAACACATTTTATAATCTCAATGTACAATATTTCACAAAAGGAGCATGCAGATTAAGTAATATGAATCGCAATGCAGTACAGGCACAGTTTGTAACAGTTATTTATCTTCACTATAGTACTCTAGTCTCACAATCTCACAGTTACATATTTTCCTTCATTGTGAGTTGAAAGACAATAAAATGATCACATGGCATCATTGGCTGGGAGGTCCCATTCGGGTTCGGCTGCCAAATGCAAGTCCTATTTTATGTTGGTGCCACAATGGACGACTTGCGGCCAATGATGAGGATGAAATGATGATGAGGACAACACAACAGCCAGTCCACAATGGAGAAAAATCTCTGACCCGGCCGGGAATCGGACGCAGGTCCAGTGCATGGGAGGCAGGCACGTTACCACCCAGCTAAGCAGGTGGACTGTACAGATAACAATGCATGAGCAGAAGTAAAGTAAGGAATTACTGTCCCTACATGATGAAGTCATTAGAGATGCAACCTAAATTTGAACAAGACAAGGACGGGACAGGAAATCACAAGTTTGGATAAGACAAGGATGGGAAAGGAAATCAGCCATGGCATTTTAAAGGTACTGTTCTAGCATTCACTGTGTGATGTGCAGACACCCCAGAAGAGTCTGAACTAAAAGCTGGATTGGAATTTTAGCCTTACTCATTTTAAACAAATTTGTATTACTTTTCACCTTCAATGGAACAAATGATAAAGTAAACAGTGAAAGGTGTAAAGTAAAAGCAAAAGACACGCAGAAATGAAGGTTGATATAAAAACATACAGCAACTCATAAGGGAAATAAAACAATGTTTGACAATGAAGAAAAAGTATAAATCCTCAAGCGCAAATTACTGTTGACAATATTGTGGTTGCAAGTAACAAGATAATGAAGACAATATAAAACATAGGACACAGGAATAAAATTGTTAAGAGGGACTAGGAGAGCTACAGTAGGGAGAGCGCGAGGGAAAAACTAGAGCAAATAGGAAAGCTTAATACTGCTGTACTGTAAGAGACTGCACACAATCTGACAAGCCTGAGAGTCACAAATTTGCAGAGGAGCATAGTAATTCCCATTATGCAAAGAGGTTTAGAAACTTTTTACTGGATTATTTCAGTGTTTAGTATGATGACGAGAATTTTTCAACATCCACAGCCATCACTCAGCATTAGTTGCAATGTAAAACTTGCTTCTTTTCCATACTGTACCCATTCATCCATACTGTATCCCATTCTATTATTGTTCTTTTACTTATACTGTATCCCATTCTATTATTGTCCTTTTACTTATTTTTATTTGCATTTTCATTCTGATCTCACGCAGTTTTCACATAGATTTTCTTTTATTTGCTCCTCATTCTTCATTATTCTTCATGTGTTTTGTCTTGTTGGCATTTTTCTGATATTCCTATGGTTTTTTTTTTTTTTTTTTTTTTTTTGCATATTTTAGGAATTTTTTATCCTTTACTATGAATCCTTCCTCCTACCTGTGGCAGTACCGAAAAGTTTCTCTACCACTATCCAGAAACAAATCCTACATACTGCTCCTGCATTTTTGCCTAGATCATGGAGTCCCCACCCACCCACCCACACACACACACACACACACACACACACACACCAAATGACCTGACCATCAACAATCAAATTACTCATCTCCAACTGGAACTCATCCTTTCACAATTACCTCTATCTACTTAAATTTCATCAGTCCAGAGTCCTTCCCAACCATATACATCAGGCCCAAACCTCCTTGCACTATCTCCAATCTGTACATAAAATCCACCTGCTCTGTAAGCCCAAATTCCTGCATCCCACATTCCAGATTGAAAACCTTGCCCTCCAGGGCTACAGCAGGATTTACATGGCCACTTCAAAAAACTATCCATCTATTCACCTGATAACCCCACCTTGGCCTGACATTCTCCACTACAAGAGCTTACATCGAACCTCCCCAAATCCCCTCATGGCTACCAAGTCCAGCCTCACAGACCTACTATGTTTACCACTCACTCAGAAAGGACCCTCCTGCGACCCTATAGGACCCAGAGCCTAAATAGACCTGAAACACTGTCATGAGTATGTCATCCAAAAGCCTCCGTCCCACAGAAGTCCAGTCCTTTCCATAGGCCCTACTTCTTCATCCATTGCCAAATGCAGTCATGATGGACTTGTTAAATATTTTCTCTTCTCGCAGTTGCTACATATTGTGAAATTTTTTGCCACCAACCCTACCAATCAGATCAAATCCAAATCCATGCGGAACCTTGCTGACTCAATTTACCCCTCTTCCCTACCTGTCACTGACCACCTCTAGCCTCAAATGATCCCCTATTAAATTACCAGAATTTCCAAATCTCAAACCTTGCCTCACAGTGATTCAGCAAATCCCTCGACATGGAAACAAAACACAATCGCAGAAATAATCACACTCCTCCACCTAAAACCTGACCCGGCCTTCTATTCCTACCTGGCGACAAAAGATCCACTACTGTGGTTATGAACTACAGGGGTGGGAAATTTCCTCCAGTTGTCAGATATATTCACCTACATGCCCCCCACAGTGACCACATTCCACAAATCCAGCATCTACAGTTCCTTATCAATTCCTTAGGTTTATCCCAGAGCTTCTCCTCCAACTCTCTCTCTCTCTCTCTCTCTCTCTCTCTCTCTCTCTCTCTCTCTCTCTCTCTCTCTCTCTCCCCCTCCCCCACTCCCTGCACTCCTACATTCTACCATTCTACATGCTTCCTAAAGCCCATAAATTCAACCATCCAGCAGGATGCCCCATTGTGGCTGGTTACTGTGCCTCCACACAGAGAACCTTTGTTCTCATGGACCAAAATCTTCAGCATGTTACCCATAACCTACAATACATTACATAAGCCATCAACCATTTCCTCTATCAACTCTCTACATTTCTTATCACTTTACTACACAACATCCTGCTCATCGCTGTTGATGCCATCTCCCTCTACACTAACATCCCCAACACCCATGGCCTCGCCTCTACTGAACACCACCTTTCCCAATGTCCGACTGACTGTAAACCTACAACCTCCTTCCAGGTCACTGTGACCAACTCAGTAATCATCCTCAATTAGTTCTGTTTAGAGGGCATAACGTAAAATCAAATCCATGGTACAGCAGTGTGCACCTAGATGGCACCACTCTGTGCCAAGCTATGTGTGGGTCATCTACAAGAATTGTTCTTAATCACCCTGAATCCGAAAACTCTGATGTGGTTCAGGTTCAGGGATGACATCTTGATGGTCTGGACTGAGGGTGAGGACATCTCATTTACATTCCTCCAAAACAACACCTTCTCTCCCATTTGGTTCGTTTAGCTATTCTCAGCCCAACAAGCCATCTTCCTTGATGTTGACCTCCACCATAAAGAAGGCTATATCAGTACCTCTGTTTACACCAAACCTCCCAACCTAAGCACCTGTGGTTCTTGCACCTGTAGTGATGAGCAATCCATCTCCAAATATGCCAAAGGTCTCATTGAGGCCTTCACAGCAGGAAATTACTCTACACACCTTGTCCAGAAATAGATCACGCATACATGGTCTCCACAGTCACCTACCACGTCCCATATATCTGCTGTCATGTGAAGAAAGGAGCACCTCTCTCATGGTTCAGTAACACACAGGACCAGAGCAACTGAAGCACATTCTCAGCTACGGATTCATCTACCTTTCTTCATGCCCTGAAATAAATATCCTCCCCACCCCATTCACAGTGGTATTCTGTCACCCTCCCAATGTATACAATATCATATCTCCAAAATGAGATTTTCACTCCACAGCAGAATGTGCACTGATATGAAACTTTCCTGGCAGATTAAAACTGTGTGCCGGACCAAGACTCGAACTTGGGACCTTTACCTTTTGCGGGCAACTGCTCTACCAACTGAGCTACCCAAGCACGACTCACACCCCATCCTCACAGCTTTACTTCTGCCAGTACCTCGTCTCCTACCCTCTAAACTTTACAGTAGCTCTCCTGCGAGCCTTTCAGGAGCGCTAGTTCTGTAAGGTTTGTAGGAGAGCTTCTGCAAAGTTTGGAAGGTAGGAGACTAGGTACTGGCAGAAGTAAAGCTGTGAGTACCGGGCGTGAGTCCTGCTTGGGTAGCTCAGTTGGTAGAGCACTTGCCTGCGAAAGGCAAAGGTCCCGAGTTCGAGTCTCGGTCGGGCACACAGTTTTAATCTGCCAGGAAGTTTCATATCAGCGCACACTCCGCTGCAGAGTGAAAATCTCATTCTGGAAACATCCCCCAGGCTGTGGCTAAGCCATGTCTCCACAATATCCTTTCTTTCAGGAGTGCTAGTTCTGCAAGGTTCACAAGAGAGCTTCTGTAAAGTTTGGAGACGAGGTATTGGCAGAAGCAAAGCTGTGAGGACGAGGCGTGAGTCCTGCTTGGGTAGCTCAGTTGGTAGAGCACTTTCCTGCGAAAGGCAAAGGTACCGAGTTCGAGTCTCGGTCCGGCACACAGTTTTAATCTGCCAGGAAAGTTTAATATCCCACCTGTCCGTATTCCAACCTTGCTCCTAATCCCTGGATCCATGGCTCATATTCCTGCAATATACCTGGTTGCAAGACCTGTCACAGACATATTTCAACTAGCGACTACTCCAGTCCTGTCACAGACATCTCCTGCCCTATCAAATGCTGGACCACCTGTGAAAGCAGCAATGTGATCTGTTAACTGAACTGCAACCACTCTGCCACTTTCTATGCGGTCATGACAACTAACCAGTTGTCTGTCCATACGAGTCACTATCATCAAACAGTGTCCCACAGACAGCTGGACCACCAAATTGCTGAATACGCCATCCAACATGATGTTATTGACTTCAGTGATTGACTGACAGCCTGTGCCACCTGGATTCGTCACAACAGCAACTTTTCTGAATTATGCAGATGGAAACTTCATTCCTGTACATCACCTGGCTTCAACCTTTTCTCTGCCAGCCTATCCCCTTCCCTGCTCTCACTCCAGTCCTCCACATGCCTTCTATTCTGCTAGTACACCTGCATAGTCCTTTCCCTTCTCTACCTTCCCCTTTGCTTGATCGCTCCCCCCCCCCCCCTCCCTCCCTCCCTCCCTCCCTCCTGCACAGCCTCCCAATGGAGCACCTAGCAGCCTTATTCTGTCTCCACTACATCCCTGCACATTGCCACAGGCAACACTAGCATACACCCCATCCCCATGCTGCTATCCCTTCCCATCCCCTCTCCATGCCTTTTCTGTACTCCCATTAGCCGGCAAAGATGACTGGTCACCACAGTCCCAGTCTGGCCTTTGAGTCCGGGGACAACAATGGTCATGTCTGTATGAGTCGTGCCTGTTTGAATGCGAGTTTTGTTTTTTCTATATCTAATGAATGATTTATTTCAATAGTTCAGTGATATACAGCAGTCTTTTTCGTTGTGCCTGTCTGTCACTCACCACATCCTCTATCTCGTGAGCAGCAATCCACCCTCCTCAGAATGTCCTTACTCCATTCCATATATTCCATTGTTTAACTACTGCATTTCTGCATTTAAACTTGTATGTACTAACACAATAACAATTTACATTTTAGGCAGTCACTACCTGTATGCAAGTTTTTCCTGCCAACTACACTCTTTATACACCACTGAAGTCTGCAGACAGAACAGTGAAAATGATATGTAATAGGTTAATTGATAACAGAAAACATTACACTTTGTCAACTTATAAAGGAAAATAAGGGGCCAGTTAGCTAGAGAAGCTCACTTAACATGCAAATCAAAAGATATTGCTAAGACCCACACACATATATCTCCTGCTCACTCCCCCCCTCCCCCCCCCCCTCTCTCTCTCTCTCTCTCTCTCTCTCTCTCTCTCTCTCTCTCTCTCTCTCTTCACTGGCTCCATTATTCTCCAAGCTATTCTGGTATCACTGCACTAGCTTTCTAAGTTCCAACTACAAAACATAGGTGAGAGGAATTTCAGAGTCAGAACTGAGGTTTTAATTTTCATGACCCACAAAACATCCAAAAGCAAACTATTTCTTGAAACACAGGGGAGATGATTATCATTGGACATGAAATCTTGGCTGTAATGAAAATAATCAAAGATTTACCTTCTTAGATTAAACAAGTCTGTGGAAACTGGACACTGCACTGTGTAGGTGAGCACTGTCGAGAATCCAGGTATTTTCAAGACTGTCAAGGATTTTCTTGATTTCATTTTCCATTATCATTTCCAGATAGCATGGGTCTGTGTGTAGGTATTTAACAGTACATCTCAGATGTAATAAAAATTCCCCTTTTGCGGTAGACATCAAGTGCAATCCCAAAAACATTGTTACCATAATTTTCTGTGCACATTGCATTTGTCTTATCTTTTTAATTTTCACGAGTTTGAATACTGATATTGTGTGGATAGCAACTTACCCTCTACAAACAAGTCCACATAATTCATCACTAATTTCTGTCGCATTATATCCTGTTATATTGAGAAGTTGAACCACTGACCTTAAGCGACATACAACAGAATCATTTGTTTCTATAACCATTTAACTTTTCGCCGAATAAATAGAATACAACAACAACATGAGGAACTCATTACTTGTCAACACTTATCGGTGCACAAAAATATGCTATTGTGAGTTGATTACTGCAGATAGCTGCATTTGCTTAGTTTTCAGATACACCTTGAATATCAGAGCTATGAACAGTTGTTCATTCAGAATATTTAACAAAAAAGTACAAGCAGGATGATGAAATACCTTTAAAATATTCAAAATGAAACATTTACTTTCAAAACTGACAACTGTAGTGAAAAATACATTTTCTTAAATTAACCTCATTGCTGGACTATGCCACTTTTGAATTATTCTTCAAAAATGAATAAAGTATATAAATATAAACTCACCTCAGCCTCACAACTGATATGCCAAATGTCCACGGTAGCAGTTACTTCAAGGAGAGAACAGCAGATGTGCACAAAAGGCGACTCTGAGATCAAGTCACGGATGTGGTCAATGCCTTTCTTTCTTGAAAACTCTTGTGAAAGTTCCTCACTGCAGCCAAGCAGTACCAGGAGTGCCGAAAGGCAGGACCCAAGGAGTATCCTGAAAAGTGATTTGTATCAAAAGAACTGCAACAATTTCCAATAATCTGTGTACAAGTCAACATGGGTGACTGTGACAGGAACTGGCATACAGTAAAAACCAAGACAAATATTGGCTCCTGTTTGGCTACACATCTGTTTTCCAATACACATCTTCATCATGTGTCCAAATTAAAATGCTCACAAAGTGGTAGAGAAGTAATATAAGAATAGAAAACTTGGTGTCGAGATGTGCTCACTGACAAATTACAGCCACAAAAAATAACAAATTTCTGTATGAAGTGAGAAGAATATCAAATGTAAGCCAAATAATGAAAATTTAATGGGTAGATACGAAAGAATAAGTAAAGAAATGAACCAATCTTCCAGCTCAGCCTTAGATTAGAGTTCATAAGAATGACTGTAATAGTGATGTAGCACCTGCAGTCAATCAGATCCCAAAGCGGGAGCACTACCGGGGTCACTGCTTAAAGTTTGTGCATTATGATTATATAGATTTTTGTACAATATATTTGGAAGTAAACAGCAACTAGTTTGAGACTCAATTTCTTTGCTTCTGTCTGTCTTCGTAAAAAGCTAAGTTCAAAAGTAAATTTGTCCACAGATTGTAACAGTCGTGCAATGTAGAGGAAAGTATCATCCACCATCCACAAATGGCTGGATTCCACATCAATTATTATCGACAAGATTCATATGGCAGCAGTGATTCATACTGAATGCAGAGTGACAGGGCAGCCTTCATCGATACAGATGAGGTGCAATATTGACATGGCCACAGACAACACTGATGCAGTCCGACATGGAGTGGCCACCTGACCAGGGCTGGCAGACATTGGCCACATAGATAAACATAAATGTAAACATAAACTTTCATAGGTAAACGCATGCCCTGTATTTCTAACAACCTTCCTGTTGATAATGAAATGGAGCGAGAGGGTCTCGTCTCTGCCACTCAAGCAGCAGAGTCTTCTCTGTTGAGGTCCAGGTGACCAAAGAGGAGGAGGAGGAGGAGGAGGAGGAGGAAGAGGAAGAGGGAAAATGAGGCAGTAATCTGCACTGCCGTCTGTGCAGTTTGACTGCCGAGAGCTGGTGCTTTCATGTAGCGAATGGTCAGCCTTTGCGTGAAAATCTTTAACAGTGTGTTGACAGTTCACTTATCTTTTTATATACCCACTGCGCACCATAACTTGCCTGTTATTATGTCAACCATTTGGTACAAGCTGACAATCTTAATTCACTGAGATTTAATTTTTCCAGACTGGCAAACATAACTTTGGTTTCTGAGTGTTCTTCAACCAGAACTGGAAAGAAAGAAAATTAGGGCAACATCCTGTCAATGAAGAGGTCATTGGAGATGGAGCACAAATTCAGACTGGGGAAGGAAACAAGCCACACCTTTTCAAAGGTAGCATTTCAGAATTCGTGTTAAGCAGTTTACAGAAATCTTGGAAAACCTACATCTCGATGACTGAACGGCAATTTGGACCACTGTCGTCCTGGACACAAGTCCAGTGACACCTCCCCTCACCCTTAACCCCCTTCCCCCACACACCTCTCTACCCACACCTCTCACTTCACATCATCTCACTCAGCTCAATCAAAATCCAGCTGCTACCTTGACCATGGTGTGCAAGAACTGATTACTAAAATAATGATTCAAGGTAAAAGTTTTTGGGCTGCAATTAAATCCTCACAAATATTGTTTTCAAATGATTTTTTTGCGTGTTTTTACAGATGAAATAAAACAATTTCAACATCAGTTAGAAATAGTATTCTTATTTGCAAGACTTTGTGCAATGCGAATTACACAATATCACATGAGATTGTTATATTGTCATGTCCATGGAGAACAATTAATGGATGGTCTTTCATATCCCTAGGACAACAGCCTTGCTGCAGTAGTAATACCGGTTCCCATCAAATCGTCGAAGTTAAGCACTGTCAGGCTTGGCTGGTGCTTGGATAGGTGGCTGTCCGAGTCTGCTGAGTGCTGTCGGTAAGTAGTGTGCACTCAGGCCTTGCAGGACCAACTGAGGAGCTACTTTATTAAGAAGTATTGGTTCTAGTCACAAAAACTAACAATGACTGGGAGAGCAGTGTGCTGCCCACACACCCATCCACATCTGCATCCAGTGACGCTCAGATAGAGTTGTCATACCCCTATTGTGGATTGCTTCTAACACTGAAGGAATTGTGACAGCATTTGGGCATAAAGTGTGTTGACTTTTGCAACATTTCTGCTTCACCACAGCTCTGGTGCAGCTATGCATAGTTTGTATTCATTGGTATCTATAGTCCAAATAGCCACTGCTGTTTCCTCAATCATAATTGTGACCTTTTAGTATGATGTGCATTGAGTCAGTCATACAGTTACAATACATTTTCTTCATGAAAAATATGGCAACCTGTTGACCATTTACATGACTGACTTCAGCTAATACTTCACTGGCTAGATGGGGAAAGGTTTTTATAACTGAATACCTCACTCCTCTGTGTGGCTCCCTACAGTTGAGTTACGGATGCAATAAGTCATTTCTCTTCGAAGATTATATTTACAAATGTTACTGTTGTTTTCAATCTTTGATTGATGACTGACAACATACTTCATGAGAGTGTAAACATATTGTGAGGCTGCTGCCAGTATGTCCAACAAGAGCTTTTAGAGTGGACAAGAGAAACATTTTTTTCCTCAGTGATGAGATACCCCATAAGATAACACCACAAGACATTAGTGAATGAAATCGGGAAAAGTGGTCAATGTTTTCGCACTATCTCCAAAATCTGATATTACTCAAAATGTGTGCACTGCCGAGCTTATACGTTTAAGATCTGTGACATTCCACCTTCTGCGCAGGTCTTTATCAAAATAAACACCCATGTACTCTTGAACACTCAGTTTTGTTTATTTATTTATTCTAGGGAATTATTTCTAATGGAGTGATCAAGCCTTGTGCAGTAATGAATTGAAGGTACTGTTTCTTGTCTTCATTCAGAGTCAGTCCATTTGCAGAGAAACAGTTATTAATTTTCAAAAAAAATATTATTATTTTCAAGTGCTGGATTTTCTGTGTTAGGCTTGATAGTAACACTTGTATCATCCGCAAAAAGAGCTATTTCTGCTTCTGTTGGGCCCTCTGGTGCCTGTGAGATGACATTCCTTTGAACAGTGTGGTGTCATTGGTTGCATAATCAGCAGGTGTCACCGTTCGGCAAGGCTGACATCAGCAGCCACCCCAAGAGAGCACGACAGGCGACAGAAATACACTGACACACTTTGTGTAGTCATCTGTCATATGACATCTCATTACATGGAAGGCCAATGATCAAGCAGCATATCATCCTGGCCAGTGGTAGCCAATCACATGGATTGGTGTATTCATCTGCATCATGATATAACCAGTACAGTGGGTCCTGTAGAATCAGTGTACATTCAGGGCACACTGAGTTCATGGTGCAATCACTCTGCAGTTGGAGAATAAGAGAGGACCCAATATTGATTTCTGTGGTACAACTGTCATGTTGATTCCCCTTTCTGAAGACACTGTTTCATTGCATGTACTTCCTGGGGGTTTTAATGCAACACTCTACACCCTCTTAGGTAAACAGGATGAAAACCATTTACCAACAAGCTCCCCAATACGACAATATTTGAGCTTGTTCAACACCAGACAGTCAACATAACTGGATGAAGTGGGACAAACACACATTCAAAGACAGGATAGGCAAATTGCAGCCATCTCTAATTTATTCATTTGCTTATTTTCCCTCTTCTTTCTCTTCCAAGGAACCTGCTTCATTAAGTTGAAAAATTCCAGATATATAAGGGTGATCAAAACGTTTCCACTTGAGAGCATTTCTGCAGCATTTATGCTATGTAACACAATTCCAATGCAGGTATATAAGTACCAACATGTAGCAAAGGATTAGTGTCGCATTCGTATCTTACCATGTGCATGTGGTAAATGTAGAAATGTGAACTATGGTGACTTTGTAAGCAAACCGCCCAGACACAGACAACATGCTGTTATTCTTGTCTTGTTCACCAGAGGATAAACACTAGAGACATACATCAGCGAATGGAAATCTCTGCAGAGCAGTATGTCTGTTGAAAACCACCGTTGTGGAACAGTGCAACAAAGGGTGCTGCTGCTTCATGATATCGCATGTCCTCATATTGCAAATACTGTAATGCAGAAGCTATGCCAACTCAAGTGGGAGACACTTCAGCAACCACCATATAGTCCTCATCTCTTCCTTTGGGATTATCGTGCCTTTGGTTCCTTAAAAGAGGCCTTGAAGGGTCAATGATTCCTGTTGGATGACAGTGTGCAGCACGCAGTTACTTACTTCTTCATGCAACAGGACACATGTTTTACCAAATGGATATCTCATCAGTGCATCGGTGGGATGATTGTCTCAATGCTCATAACAGTTTTGCCTGATTGGCATATCAGTTCTGGACTGTATGTCCTTTGAACAGGGACTTTTTGACCATCCCTTGTAGCTTGGGTTTTGTCCGCCCAAAATGCCACTTCAAACAGAACAAATGATAGTGAAACAGAAGATACTGGACTGCGACTTAAAATGGAACATCTGCAATTTAACTACATACTGTGACCTTTAACCATGATGAACAGATCTTTATTTTAAACTATAATAATATCTCATATACACAACTGAAACAAATAACTTTGTTTCTTTTATGTGCCTCTTTTAAATTGATGCATTATTAACTGGTAAATCAATTGGTACCAAATGTGTCAGTAACTTATTTGTATATGTCCATTCCTGCAGATCATTCATCATGAGAAACAAATTGGACTCTGTTCTCACTGTCAATTGTAACACATCCTATTGCAGTGAAACATGTTTGAGATGATTAGGTACTGCTCTGTAGAATGTGTCACTACTAAGTTTCAAGTATTTGTGTTCTCCAAATTTTAGTTACTGTGGTTTTAACCTATTTGAAATATTGTAAAAATACAGTAGCACACCATTTGCGTATTTCACAAAGTCCACAGACTTCACAATGTCATGATTTTTTGGGATACAGTTTTAATTTTTCAAACAGACCCTTGCCAACTTAACACAATGTGAGTCAATTGCCCACTTTCATTTATAAGAATAAAAGTTTATGCCAAAGCACCAAAGAATTATTCTTTTCCAGGATAAATTTGTGAATACTGTGAGACCAACGTGGTTTCGATGTTGCTGGTTTTACTGTTGTGCTGGTGGTGTAAGATGACAGTGATGATGGTGATCGTAATCTTCATGATCATGGTCACAGATGAAAAAGCAGTGTTACATTATCTCTGTAGGCAGTCCCCAAGATTTATGACGACTCCAACACAACAATAAACAATAACCAGAAAACTGATAGATTCTCCACTAAACTAATGCAGTGTGCTTGTAATACTCACTTGTCAGCCTCCCTGCGATGTTCGAGGAAACGTTGCTTAATGTTTACAAATGCAGGTAAGAAAACATGGAGCAGTAGTTGCAGCTTCACATAGGGGGTAAAGCGTGGCATCTGCTGGATTAGGTGGGCTGCCAATGCCTGGCTCAGCTGACAGTTGTGGGTGTCTGCTTCGAGTAATGGGCGGAAGAGCTCCACGCAAGACCACCTGCACAAATATGTTAAAATGCAGCATGTGATCAACACTAATAAATGTGTAAACAAAACACACAACATGTAGTTTACTGCAGCATGCATGACTTTTAATCTGACACTGCTCAGTCCATTGTATCAAAATGATATTGCTACTCAATTGTCCAATGGAATACACCAGCTGTGCTGAAATGCATTTTCTTCACAACAAAGTTCCAAATGTACCACCCCTCCCTCCTTCGCCTAAACTCAAATTATTTAAACTGCATATTTAATACTTGGCGCTCAAAGCATACTGTTAGACACCTTGCAACAGCAAGGAATTACACATACACGATTCTGAGGCCCTCCCCACTCCAACAACCACTTCTACTTGACTGCCAATGATAGTACACAATGGTGTCAAACATTTGGCTTCCTAATCACTGGTACACACACTGCTAGTAACTTTAATTCAGTGCATCAGATAAAGTTAATGGAGTACTTCTTCAGCTTTATAACTTCTTGAATTTTTCTCTGAGACATCAACATTTAGGAAGGCTGCATAGCACTCGAACAATTTGTTGAATAAATATTCTTGCACCACAAGGACTCTGAGCAAGCCAACCATGGGTCAGATGTTGCCACAAAGTCATTGCTGCCAACCTTGGAAGAGGTGGTCAGTAATCACATGACAAATATGGAAATATGGAGGTGGATCTCCTCCTCTCCCTCTCACTGAAGAATTTTAAATATTAGAAGCCTGATTTAGGCCTTTAAACAATTTATTTCAGACTTTTCTGATCCTATTGTAAAGAAGATATATTTAATTTATCATATATTTACTTTTATTTTCATATTAAAATTAATCTGAATTATCATTTTCAATAAAGAAAATTTCTTCAACCTCAATGTCACTCACACATCCACCAAATAATGTAATGGGGGAATCTAAGTTGCTCTTTCATACAGCGGAAGGTCATATAACTTGCCGATGACAAATTTTTCCAAAGTCAGATAACGAATCCCACTGTCATAGTTATTGTTGCTGCTGCAATGTTGGGAAATGAGAGAGATTTTTTTTATCTACGTCAATGTGAAGCAACACAAAATTTTTTGTAGGGAGTCTTGGTTCTCTTTAATATTTTGATAACTATGACTCGCTCTGAAGACTCCATGAGCACTTTTGTGTTTCATAGTGTGTGACAAATGTTCATTTGATCTGCTGTGACAGACCAGTGGAATACTGGTTTTGTGTTGCCAATATGTTGACAACATGCTGAAAATGTACCAGTACTAGGCATGAACAACATTCCAAACACTTTTCCAGAACATGTTTTGAACTCAGTGTAAATGTGTCTTAGGTAAGCTGTGGGTAAAAATCATTCATAGACATGTTTACTGCGTACTCAGGAAGGAGATCATTATAATCTACAAAACATTTTGGTATCATATAATTAGCAAAATGTAAACAGTACCTTTTTCAGTTTTTTACAACATCAAATTGTAAAAGTGTATTCCCACAATTTTTAGTAACTTCCTGTAACTCTGTAGATGATAAATCCATAACAGTTATGGACAATCCTTAACAGTTGGCAACCATGCAAAATATAGTCAACTACATGCACTACAGAACTGAATACCAAGAACTTACATAATCCCTGCCTTGGTTCATGAAAGTACTTTCATAGGTTGCAGATTGTGGACTGACAATATGAGGTGGACAGTCCTAATTTTATGGTCCATCGACGACATTCACAATGTGTTCAGTAGGACCAGTACCGTGGCAGGAAATCAACTGAAACATATATTCGAGGGCCAGTAAGCCCTGTCAGCCTTGTGCTACAGCTGGAAAAAGTCATATTTGGTAGGGAAGACATTAGTCGTGAAAGAACACAAGTGCTCTACAATAATGTTGACACAGTGCCCAGTGTTCATGGTGTGTTCTGTAATAATATCAGATCTCATCAAATTCTGGGTAAACATTCAGCTGTCACTATTATGTGCACCACACACTTCATTTACAAAGAAACTTATCTCGGAACATAGCATTTCCCAATAGAAATGGCTATTCAGTATAACAAAAACTGCAATTTCTGTGATAAGCTAACTCATTTGCATTCTTATACAGCATTGCGTGAACTCGTCAGTGAGACTGATGGTGACATATCTCATGTGTAGGCTGCAGAGCATAGTGCAAGATGAACAGCACATCTGAAATGACAGGCCCTTCACTCAAATCGTACTTCTCCATCAGTCACACCACTGAGTGTTATCTTCTGCAAATTACATGGAAGTCGAGCCTTGATTACACGTTCTCAGATGAAGTGTGTCAAGGTGTGTACTAGGGCTCTACATGTCATTTGACGCCTTCCCATAGAAACTACTTGCAAGAGCAACACTTTGCAATACCCATGCCGACTGCCCTGGCTTCACATTACAACCTTTCTCAAAGTTGCTCAAAATAATTGTATTGAGAAGATAAAGAGTTAATAACTAAGAATTATATGTACCACAGTTAAGCAGAAAGGGTGAGTGTTAATTTTTCTAGTGTGAGCAGAGATGAAATTAAAATGAAGTCCAGGCCACACCCATCTACAAGAAGGGTAGCAGAAGTGATCAACGAGACTGTTGACTTATTTTCTCGACACTTTTTAGTTTTAGAATCCTAGAACACATTCTGAGCTGAAATGTAAGAGGTATCTCTAACAGAATAACTTCCTCCATACCAACATGAATTCCAAAAACATCAATCATGTGAAACCTGACTCACATTTTTCTCATATGGTATCCAGAATGCCATCTACCAAGGCAGTCTGGTAGGTAGTATTTCTAGGCTCAGTACCATGCATAAACTTATTATCAAAAGTACAATCATATGGAATATAAAGAAAAATTTGTGACTGGGCTAAGGATTTCTTACTAGGAGTATGGAGCATATTACCTCAAATGGAATCTCATCAAAATATGTAGGAGTAAGTTCAAGTATGCCCCAGGGAAGTGTGTTGGGACCCTTTCTGTTCATATTGTATATAATGACCTTGCAGACAATAAAAACAGTAATCTCAACTTTTCACAGATGAAGTACAGTCTGAATGAAGCTGCACAAATATTCAGCCAGATATGGATTAAATTTCAAAGTGGTTGAAAGATTGGTCAATTGCATTGAACATACAGATGTGTGAAACTATGCGCTTCACAAGAAAGTATACAACAACAATAATATCAATGAGCCACAGTTGGAATGGTTAACTCATACAAATACCCGACTAACACTTTGTAGGGATATGAAATAGAATGATCACATAGGCTCAGCTGCGGATAAAGTAGGTGCTAGACTTCAGCTGGTAGAATACTCAGATAATACAGTAAGCCAAAAAAGAAGAAGAAGAAGAAGAAGAAGAAGCAGCAGCAGCAGCTTGCAAATCACTCATGTAACCCATCTCTGTCCTTCACTATGCAGACCAGGTGCTGGTAGTTGTCAAATATTTTCTTCATTCCTGCCTGACATTTTTTCCAGCTCTTGATTTCTTCATTGTTGTTCTCAACCACTGCTGACCTGCACTGTCCAAATAAATGTACACATCAGCAAGACATGTCGTCTTCAATGTTGTACTTAGCAACATGGTCAAATCCCTTTAGCGATTTTGTCAAATCCTGGCTAGCATCTACCAAAAACTCTGTTGGCTGACTGATGTGCATCTGAATCACCAATGCCTTTGTCTCCATTTTCAACAATGTGGACTGCAGGAGGAATATCTGTATGTATTTGAGTAACTGGCTGTGAAGGCGACAGTTACTGCATTATCTCACTGGACCCACAGTGAGGTCAAAATCTGACATATATGGCATCTCCACAAAATTATGTCTCACAGAATCCAGAACTGAGTACGTGTTATGGGAGGAGCATTGTAAACAACAAGTGCCACTTCACAATGAGAGTGGGGAATGCAGACAATGTGGCAGGATCTCTCATTTGTAAGGTTTGTGAATGATCAGTGTGATAACAGGTCTTGCAAAACTTACACCCCTTCCTACCCACACTTGTCATGACAATTATGAACTGATTTGACATGCTTAGGGGCATTGTGTGTTAGTGAAATTTTTCCAAATATATGTGCAATTTAATGTCTTTGATGTTTATGAATTCTAATAAAGTTGCTATTCTTATTCTATGTGTACCAGACTTTAAAAAACTGCATGCCAGTTAACATAAGAAGTGAACACAGTTTTTGGAGTGATCAGTCTGTTTAGTTACTTCTTTATTTTTTTCTGTCATGATGCAGCCTACCACAAACACCTCTTATGTCATCATCTTTATCTGACAGTAGTACTTGCACTCTACATTCTCAGTTATATTCTGGATTATTCCAATCTCTGTGTTCCCCTACACTTTTCACCCTCTGCAAATCCCTCTAACACCATGGAGGTCATTCCTCGGTGTAGCGACACGTGTCCTATCATCCTGTCCCTTCCTCTTGTCAGCGTTTTCCACACATTCCTTTCTTTGTTGATTCTGCAGATAACCTCCTCAGGCCTTGTACCATCAGTCCACCTAATTTTCAACCTTCTTCTCTAGCACCACAACTCATACGTTTCGGTTCTCTTCTGCTCCGCTTTTCCCACTGTCCATGATTCAGCAATTTCTTCCACAAATTGAGGTCTATGTTCAATACTAATGGACTTAATTTGACCAGGAATGCCCTCTTTTCTTGAGAAAATCTGTTTTTTATGCACACCCTTGTTCATCCATCCTGTCTTATTTTGCTTCCAAGGTTGCAGAATTCCTTAACTTTGTTCACATTATGGTCACCAGTTCTGATGTTAAGTTTATCACTGTTCTCATTTCTTTCCTCCTCCCTTTCATCTTCCTTTGGTTTCTGTACTGTCTAGGCTGCTCATTTCATACCTCACATCCTGTAATTCTTCTTCACCTTCATTGAGAATAGCAATATCATCATCAAATCTCATCACTGACATCCTTTCACAATGAATTTTAGTCCCACTCTTGACCCAAGCTTTAATTGCAGTCATCACTTTTTCAATGTACAGCTGAACAGTGGGGGTGGAAGGCAGTCTTGCCTTACAGCTTTTTTTAATGTGAGCATTTTGTTCCTGGTCTTCCGTTGTCATTGTTCTTGGCTGGTTCTTATACAAATTGAACTTACCAGTCTTTCCCTATACCTTACACCTGCTTTTGTGAGAATTTCAAACATTTGGCACCATTTTACATTGTCACGTTTTCTGCTCCAACATATCCCATTAAGATGTCTTGATTTTTCTTATGCCTTGCTTACATTATTGAGTACAGTGCTATAAATGCCTCTCTGGTGCCTTTTCCTTTTTGGAATCCAAGCTAATTGTGATCTAAAAGACCTTCAGTTTTCTTTTCCATCACCTGTTATTCCCATTAACTATGTTGGAAGCATGAGCTGTTTGGATGACTGTGCAATAGCTCTCACACTAACTACCCTTGCTATCTTTGGGACTGTGTAGACGATATTTCTGTGAAAGTTTGATGGTACATCTCCTATCTCATAGATTCTACACACCAGTTTCAATAGTTATTAGTTTGCCACTCCACCAACTATTTCAGAATTTCCACATGAATGTTATCAATACCTCTTGCTTTATTTCATCATGTCTTCTAAAGCTTTATTAAACTTTAACAGTAATACCGAATCCCAACTTTCTTTTTTTCATCTGACTCCATTTGTTCCTCATTATGTCACCAGACAAATCCTCCCCCTCTTTGAGGCCTGCAATGTATACTTGGCACCTATCATATCTAACTCTACACTTAACAACCAAATTCCCAAAGCACTCTTATGTTGAAACCCTTGTTTTTCTTTAATTTCACCCAAAGCCTGCTTTGACTTTCCTATAGCTGAATCAGTCCTATTTATGACCATTTCTTTTTCAATTTCTTTGCATTTCTTCTATAGTTGTTTTGCCTTGGCTGCCCTGCACTTTCTACTTATTCCATTCCTAAGTGGTTTACATTTCTGTATTCCTGAATTTCCCTGAACATGTCAATACTTTCATCTTTCATCTATAAAGTTCACCCATCAGGTGAAGTATTTCTTCTGTTATCAAAGGTTTCTTTGCAATTACATTCAGAATTCATATGTTTGTCTGGCCAACTTCTGTGATTTCCCTTTTCAGTGATGCAAATTCCTCTTCAACTACATACTTGGTATTCATTATCACAGTATCTATAGCATCATAGATATTCAAACGTACTGCGTTATTTTTCAGTACCCCACTTAATTGCATTCATTCTTCTGGACAAGTCTCTTAAGTTTAAGCCAGCTCCTCATCAGTACTGAATTCAGATCCAATACTATACATGCTTCTGGGTATGCCATATAGCCTAATATCTGAGGTCATGAATTCTTACTGACGATGATTTAACTTGTCTGGAATCTTGAATCTTCCTGTGGGTCTGTGTCTTTTACAGGTATGTTTCCTCAGTGTATGGTTTTTGAATATGTCTCTATTATTAGCTGAAATTTATTGAACAACTCTGTCTTTCTCCTCGCTGCTTTCTAATAATAAGCCTATATTCTCCTGTAACTCGGTCTTCTCTTCCTTCCACCACCACAGCGTTCCAATTCATTAGATCATTGTCTCCCATTACACACTGAATCACAAGTTCAGTATCCTCGTACACTTTCTCTGTCTCTCTGTATTCTGCTTGTGATGTTGGCATGTATACCCGAACTAATGCTTTCGGCACTGGTTTGTTGTCGAACCTGATGAGAGCAACCAAATTACTAAACTTTTCACACTAACTCACTCTGCCCTACCTTCCTATTCATAATGAATTCTAGTCCTGTTACACCATTTAGTAGTGTTGCTGATATTACCCTATATTGACCAGAAATCCTGTTCATTTTACCATCTCACTTCACCTTTCACCCCATCCCTCACCCAATATGAAGACTGAGTCCTCACATTTTCCTTTACTGATTTTCTAGCTTCTCTACTGTCACGAAACTTCTGACAATCCATACTCCAACTCACAGAATCTTACTCTTTCATTGATTATTCAATCTTTCTCTCACAGTCACCACCATCTTGGCAGTCTCCTCTTAGAGATCCAAATGTGTGAAGTAATTCGAAATTGTTTCACAATGGAGAGGTCATTATAACACTTTTTCAATTACAGGCCACATTTACTGTTGATATACATTATATGACTTTAACGCAGTGATTTTGAATTCCTTCTGCATCCCCATGCAATTGATCAATGTCGATTCTTCCACCTTTTAGGGGCAATTTTCCAGCCCAAGAGTAAGACGTTTCCCTGAAACTCTGCCTGCTCCTCCACCTTGTTTGATAATACCACTGGCAGAATGAGAGTGACTCTTCATGTCTGCTGTCTTTGGCCATTATAGCTGATGATTCTTCTTGACAATTTCAACAGCATCTGGAATCAAACTAGTCAAAGACACTACCCCTGGTCCATCTTCAGCTACTATTATTTGCATTATGCTATTAATTCAAGAAAATATCATATTTCTGAAATGCATTTTAGAGCACTGAAGGTACAAAGCCGATCCAAATAGTCTCAACTCGGCTGCAGTGTTCAAGAGAGAGTACGTATCAACTTTGGACAGCTCAGCGGAAGTCGCCAAAGACAAACGACACTAGTCACCTAGCGACACAGGTGCCTGTTTGGGTTTTACAGCAACAGGGATCTCACTGCCTTGTGCACAGGCCACAAACCTGCAGTGTACGCATGCTTGGTGCACTTTCTTTACTCACCAATATGCCACATACTGCACTGCATTTTCCCATGGCTAGCCACCATGTCTCCTTAGCCACATGGAAGGGATATGCACCTGTTAGGCCGCAACATACAAGTGTTCTGCTTAGTCTCACCACATATGCGTGGTGTAATGCCGAGGATGGTATAAGGAATGAAAACAGATGTTTCCACATAGTTTGCTAACATCTGTATCTTTTTTCTATACTTCTTTACTGCTTTGTGCATTAATTTCTTTTATGTTTCATTACATAATCATTTCTTTGTTTTCCAATAGCTGGCAAATAAATTTGTATTGATACATAACAACATCTTTATTACATTATTTTCCAATAATATGACCTTTACTATGAGTACAATAGCTGATAAGACTGTGATAACACATTTTTGCAGTCCATGTTGTTGGCTATGGAAGTGATGGCAGAGACGGTTAATGAGACCTGGTCGATTTGTCATTCCAACCACTAGATGGAATTACTATGTTATAAACAAGGTCTTAATGCCAAACTCTTATTGCCAAAGAATAAAATATATACAAACAATAATGGAGTAAAAACATATCAGACATATAACACTGTTTTGTAAGACAACAGTCTCTATTGCTAGTAATAATAAGGTATTGTTTCATATGAAAAAGAAGAGTCTTCATAAATCACTGAATTCTTCCCTGATGTGGATCAGGTAAGGTAATGTTTTTCACTCTTTTGTGTACACCATTTGAAGCAATTGTGGTATATTTCAATTTAGAGACATTGATGTAAAGAACTGTTTATAGCTATGAAGTCACTGCAATATTTACTTTTTATAAGGAGAATAATGATTTAAATTGCAGTTTTGTGCACGCTTTTGTGAGTGCTATATAAGCAAAAGAGGCACATACATTAAACCAAGTTTTGGCTGACCTGACCAACAGGCAAAAACCTTGCTTGTTAAAAAAAAATACTGAAGATTTATTTTCCATTATTTCATTGTCACTTTTCTAGTGGCAATTTAGTTATTTCATTTCTGTTCAAACAGATGTCATTTTCACAGTTACTCAGATTCGCATATTGTGAACAAAGGTGGTTTGTGTGAGGTAATCAAAGCTGTACTTCTGAGACGGAAATATCTTTATTGAAAGAGTGAGACCTTGGGAGGAGGATATTAGTGTTTAATGTCCCGTTAACAACGAGATCAGTAGAAATGGAGCACAAGTTCAGATTAGGGAAGGAAGTTGGCTACATCCTTTTAAAGAAACCATCCTAGCATTTGCCTCAAGCAGTTTAGGGAAATCACAGAAAACCTAAATCAGGATGGCTGGACGCGGGTTTGAACCATCTTCCTCCCGAAAGTGAGTCCAGTGTGCTAACCAGTGTGCCACCTTGCTCAGCAGCGTGTAATCTTGTTGTTTCATTCTGGAAGATCTGCCAGGTCAGACATTAGCCAGTACAGGCAGAGCTTTGAAAGCAACCTGTAGTGTAACACGTGACCAGAGATCCACAACATTGGCAAGGCAAATAACAAACTAACATTGTCTTTTCCATATGTGATCCATAGTAACTGGCCTCAGTAGCGCATTTTCTGAATAACTAGAAAATTAAGTTTCCAGTAAAATAATTATTTACATTACTTTTGGGGACTTGTGCTTTGAGCTGCAGTGTGTGTGACATTATCTAAAAATGTTTTTCAGTAACTGTAAATATTGTAGCAAGCTTAGTAGGAAGTGAAAAAAGTAACCCATAGAGTAACCAGCAGTACAACTGTAGGCAGTTTGTGTTTAATCTATGTTAGTGTAAGGTAGCATTAAAGTTTGGCTTTCAGTTATCCAGACAGAAATCAGAAAGTAGTGACATTAAACTTAATTTGGAAAGTATTTCCTATTTTTGTGATAGGTATTGTAGAAAAGATTAACAGCCTACTGAAGTACATTATGTGATCAAAAGTATCCGGACACCTAGCTGAAAATTACTTACAAGTTCGTGGTGCCCTCCATCAGTAATGCTCGAATTGAATATGGTGTTGGCCCACCCTTAGCCTTGATAACAGCTTCCACTCTCATAGACATATGTTCAATCAGGTGCTGGAAGGTTTCTTAAGGAATGGCAGCCCATTCGTCATGGAATGCTGCACTGAAGAGAGGTACTGATGTCGGTTAGTGAGGCCTGGCACGAAGTCGGTGTTCCAAAACAACCCAAACATGCTCCATAGGATTCAGGTCAGGACTCTGTGCAGGTTAGTCCATTACAAGGATGTTGTTGTAGTGTAACCACTCTGCCACAGGCCGTGCATTATGAACAAGTGCTCAATGGTGTTGAAAGATGCAATCACCATGCCCGAATTGCTCTTCAACATTGGGAAGCAAGAAGGTGCTTAAAACATCAATGTAGGCCTGTGCTGTGATAGTGCCATGCAAACCAACGAAGGGTGCAAGCCCCCTCCATGAATAGCATGACCACACCATAACACCACCACCTCCAAATTTTACTGTTGGCTCTACACATCCTGGCAGATGAAGTTCAGCTGGCATCTGCCCTATCCACACCGTGCCATTGGATCACCACATTGTGTACCATGATTCGTCACTCCACACAATGTTTTTTCACTGTTCAATCGTCCAATGCTTACACTCCTTAAACCAAGCGAGGCATCGTTTGGCATTTATCGGCATGACGTGTGACTTCTGATCAGCCATTCGACCATCAAATCCAAGTTTTCTCACATCCTGCCTAACTGTCATAGTACTTGCAGTGGATCCAGATGCAGTTTGCAATTCCTGTGTGATGGTCTGGATAGATGTTTGCCTATTACACATTACAACCATATTCAACTGTCAGCTGTCTCTGTCAGTCAACAGACGAGGCTGGCCTGTACGCTTCTGTGCTGAATGTGTCCCTTCACGTTTCCACTTCACTATCACAATGGAAACAGTGGACCAAGGGATGTTTAGGAGCATGGAAATCTCACCTACAGATGTACGACACAAGTGAAACCCAATCACCTGACCACGTTCGAAATCCTTGAGATCCGCGGAGTGCCCCATTCTGCTCTCTCACGATGTCTAATGACAACTGAGGTTGCTGATATGGAGTACCTGGCAGTAGGTGGCAGCACAATGCATCTAATATGAAAAACATATGTTTTTGGGGGTGTTTGGATACTTTTGATCACATAGTGTATGTTATGCATCAAGTGGCAGAGAAATATCAGAACAAATGGCAGAGAAAGAACTCCAAGAACAGGAATGCCTAGCAGAGGATGAAAGCTGTAGTAGTGAAAATACTGAAAGGAAGGGGGTAGGGGTGTAAACAGAAATAATTATTATCAATTAGAGCACAGGAGGGAAAACATGAGGATGGAAAAGCTACTGATTCTGATTTTAGTTAGAACTTAAATCAATTATATTAGATTCACTGGGAGAACAACTTAACAAGCAAATTCAGAGTGTACTGACTGAGAAACTGATAGTGAGCAGCTGATGGAAACAGTGAGGCTCCAGAGGGCTGTAAGTGAAGTCAAAAAGGAAAACTGACAGGTCTCTGATGAGTTGCAATCAACTGCGTGGAAATTTACACATGCTATTTCAAATGTTCAGGTGGGAGTTGTGGCAGTGTCTAAGAAATCTATACCAGATTGTGCCAGAGTATTATGATTACTTTCACATTATTATCAGATTGAAAAAGATAAAATACTGATTTTGAAACAGCATTATGTGAAAACAGTGTACATTTTGGGTGTGTCCAGTAATGTGGTGTACTTTGTCACTCAAAGTGCAACAAATTGATGGTTGAGAGGTTTGATTTAGTTTAGTTAGTTTCATGTTCCACTGATCATAACAGTGACATCTCGCTATGCTATGAGATTGGTCAGTTTCACAATTTTAGTAACAACAATACAATGAAAAGGATAGATTGCTCTTACTGTAAAGATGACATGTTCAACTGCAGACAGGCACAACAAAAAGACTGTTACACATCTGAGCTTTTGGGCAAAGCCTTCTTCAGAAAGGAACACACACACACACACACACACACACACACACACACACACACAAACCGCTACTTCTGACCACTCCGACCAGAATGGCAAAGCAACACAAGATAGCAGTCATGTGGGCAGGAGGTGCACTTCCTTGTGTGAATGTGTGTCTTTTCCTTTCTGGAGAAGGCTTTGGCTGAAAGCTCAGAGCTCAGTTTTTCCACTGTGCCTGTTTGCAACTCAATGTGCCACCTTTATGGTGAGTAGGAGTCAATCCTTACCATAATGTTGTTGATATTACGATTTTAGTACACCTTCTCAGCAGAAAATATGTCAACACACACATGATACTACTACACATTCAGACATTATTATAGGAGGGAGTACTATTTACATAACTTGGTAGGTGGCCTAAGATTCTTATGGCTCGATAATTCAGTCCTCTCTGTTCCACACTAAGACTGAGTTATGGATTTTCCACAGCAAGTAAAAGACAGGAAGTGTAATGACTCACTGTACATTAACACAGGGAGCACAGAAGAGGTGGTGTTCCCACAAATTACTAGCAACATTGTTGCTAAAGACTCAAATTGACAAGATTCTGGCATCTGTTGACATTATCTGTGCTGATTTTGTATTTTTATTTACACTGTTGTGCCTGAATGTCAAGTATGTGAAGACTGTGATGAGAAAGAAGTGATTGGACTTACAATTACTCGCATTTAAACGAGAAGAAAAAGATATAGTGCTCACATGTTTTGTTCCAGTGTGTACATGGTGAAAGCAACAACATTTTTTTAGAACTGCAAAAAATGAAGAAGAAATTTTTTTTTAAAGTGGTGGAAATTCCCAGAGAAGAGAGAGATCTGATACAGAATTGCTTTGTGTGTCATTTATATTTCACAGAGGAACACACTAAAGCAAACTTGTTTATCACCCATGGTAACCAAGATGAATTTCCAAGATAAAGAAGGTTTCTAAGAGCAGGAGCTGTCCCTCATTTACATTCCATTTTATCAAAATATCCATACAATATATTATGTAAAAGAAAATCACGAGTAAAGCATTCACAATAGAGAAACTGCGACAGAGAAGATGGTAAGCCAGATGAATCTGCAGTGTCTGCCAGTATTCCTTCTATCCGAGAAAAAAGTATGGAATTAATTGGTACCAAATGCAGCAACAGTTTCATTACAAAGAACAGTCAAGAAACCAGAAACCCTGTAAGTGTCTAACACAGAGAGGACAGCTAATGTCAAAATCAATCAACTGCAATAGCAGCTTACAGTTTAAAAGTGGAAAATTGCTCAATCAAAGGAAGAAATATTATAACAACAATGTATGTAAGATTTGTGAAATAAGGTACAGTCATAATGGAGTTTTCTGAGGGTTCAAATGATATTATCATTTTAACTACTGTTAGTAGTGTGTACATACAAGACAGAGAAAATGCTACAGAGAGTTAAGCATGTAGAACTCCTTTACTTAAAAAGGGTCTAGTGGAGTACTAGTGCAGTTAGTTAAGGTGAAGACGACTGGTTGCTTGGAGGGTGCACAAAGCAGCTACAAGATTCAGAGCAGATCCGAGTAAGTGTACAACCAAAGCAAATCTGATGACATCACAAAACATTACGGTATATTGTGTGAATAATTTTTGCTTTTGGGCCATCTATCTACTACTGAATGAAACACAATTTTCGTGCCATGGACCAGAAACATAACATGTAGAAAACTGTCCACACAACCTGTAAGTATGATTTAAAATATTACTACACCATAGAAAAAACAACCACCAGAACTGTTTATAATCTACAGGTACACTGCCTTGCAGAGAATAAAGGCGAAACATGTATGACATGAAAATTGTGTTTCGTTCAGTTGTAGTCAGATGGTCCAAAAGTAAAAATCATCAATATACCCTAATATTATACGCAACTGAGGAAGACAGGAATACAAAAGTTGAAGATGTATTTTGATACAATGTATGCAATAAAAAGAAAGAAAAAACCTCAACAGGCTTAAAACACAGCAAAAGTTACAGAAATGTTGTATGAAAAATAATAATAAGGGAGTGTGGTATAGTAACAAGTTTCTTCTGGACAGTGTACTCTTGAAAATGAAGTCCCTCAGAGGATACAGATGATGTTTGAAGTACAAATTGTTGCAACTTGCTTCAGAAATACATTTCTAAAGCTTAGTAAAGGATCTCAAATGCTCATATTGCATTAATTCACGTGCTTTTGAAGCAATCAGTGATTATTTCTGGAAAGACCAGATATAAGAGATATAAGCAAGTGCTCAGGCTCAGGCATGGCAGGGCAAGACAGCTGCATTTGCTATCATTTGAAATTAAGCTTGGATAGTTTTCTGGTATGGCATCAACATTCCCTGCGCACAATTTGTAAGCATCAGATGTTAATAGATTTATTTAGTAAACTTCTCTCGGTTGCCTTTCTTGGTGTTTCTGCAGTGACCCAGCAGGTCAGTTCCATACAACTGTGTTACAGCACATTTCACTGGACTTCATCTCCTTGTGCATGGACAGATCCTGAAAGAGAGTGTTAACTGTTTCCCCAAGCCACTCGAATGATGTAAACAACTGAACTTTAAACCCCCTGTATTCACACTTTCTCTTACAAAAATAATCTTGTATACAAAATGGGCTTATACATCATTTCTTTTTTTAAAAAACTGATACAGGCTGGGTAAGATCACAACTTGTTGTCCCCAACTTGTAAGTGTGATGGGTTCAAAATGTTCTCCCATCTGCACATATCATATCATCATCTCCCACAGTGGTATGTCCTGACACTTACTTACTACTAAACGGAAGCCTGGAAGTGGGACAACACGTCACTTCACAAGAATGTCATGCCACACTTTAAGTTCCAGCGCTTTCCTTATCTTTTATATTTTTACTGTATACATAATGCATTTACTATGGATATTTGAAATTGTTAATTCTTATTCACTTTGTATTTTCACTAAACTTTATTATTCACAGGACAGTTTACAGAATGGTGATGACAAAAGTGTAGATAGTTCAAATAAAAACATTTTATTTAGAGAAATGTTCAAAATTTTTGATTCACAACCACCATGTGATCCTCTAAATTTGACACAAAAATAAATATTTGTTTCTAGAGTGACACAGATCAACGGAGAGTCTTCATTCTCCTTTTTCATACTAAAGTTTTACTTTTTCCAAAAACTCACTATTTAAAAAGTTATTTGTAATCAAAATTATCATACTGTGTTCAAGAATATTCAAATCTTAAAGTGAGATCTTGTCAGAATCCCATGTTGATAGGTTTGCAGCCACGATTTTTCTGATTACAAAAATGTTTAATTTTCCTAAATATTGTATTAGTTTAAAAAAATTCACATCAAAAATTTTAACTTTCCCGAAAATTCTTAGTGGGCTTTTGTAGAGCCAAACACGCACAAAACTTATGCCACATAAAATAAAATCATCACTTTTATCAATTAAAGGATATCCAAACTATAATTAAACAAAATAATGTTTCTGCCTAATGGATTTATGCATTTTTTCTTTTTTCTTATGTTAATATCTTCAATGTAATAGCTTCACATACAAAAATTTGGTAATTTCTGTAATACATGTTCATATTTAACATATTTAACAATAAGCTACAGCCAGTCAGTGAGCAGTAGCCAAAATGTAAACATCTATGTTTGTTGGTCAATACAGTCATTAAGTTATTAGTCTACCTGCTGTCACTATTCAGTATGAATAGTTCCAAGTCAGCAACACAATCCGGCTGTTCAGTTACTGTATTGTCCTTAGCCACGTGAAATTTTGCTAGACTATTCACAGTCCATGTGGCTTACCGATCTACATAATGAAATTGATATTAATACATTACAAGCTAGCTGATTATCATGTGTTTAGTAACAATAAATGTTAATGAAATGAAAAGTAGTAGTAGTAGTAGTAGTAGTAGTAGTAGTATTTAAATTATCTGATAAGCATAGAAGAAGGTTTGCAAAGACAAAACTCCACGAGACTCAAGGGACTTACAAAACAGATCAGCAAAGTTACTACATGTACTTGTTTTTTACTTCCTTAGCTTGCACTTGCTAACAGGTGCTTACGTTCTTACAAAACTATCATTACATTCCAGTGTGAAAATAAATTTGAATATTCATTGACTACTCAAAAAATGGACATCCAGGTTGGAGTATTGATATCATACCCAAGTTGAATGTGGTCTTCAGCTAGACTTTGGAGCTGAGAAGAACAGAGTTTTCAACCTAGAAAATATAGTTACGAAAAAGTTAAATGGCGAAGATCTACTGTCACCTCTGCTCCAGTTAATATCAAAAAAGAATTCTGGTGAAAATGCAACAAAAGCAGCATTTATTTTCACCTGGCTTGTTAACCATTTCTAACTTTAAGAGGAACGTCACGAGTGGAAAATTTTGAGTAGAACCTAAACAATTCTCACACTGCCAGTTAAAATCTGCTTCTTTTGCCAAAACACAGCAGAGTCTACATACCGTCAAGTAACTAAACATATTGTGCAGATGCAATTGCAAGAGAATTCCGAAACAGTGGCTTCTTAAGTACATTAAGTGAGGAACTGAGGAAAGTAAGGTCAATAGCTTATTAAAAAGCACAACCTCAGCACAAAAATAAACTTATAAATGTCTTCACTTATGCTGATCCAAAACTCACAGCAATTCTTGTTTCACCAACTATCAATGGCCTTAAAAAATTACATTGGTTCCATTGAAAAGTCTGTAGTTAGTAGAATAATATAGTACATAATGAAGTATCGCATAATAACTATATGCAAAATACTCTCCTATTTGCATGTTGTTATTTGCCAAAATCTCATTTCAATATCTCAAACCGTTTATGAAATATGAGGAATGTAGTTGATATTTCATTCTTCTGGTTTTATCACTGGCATGTGTGATTGTAAATGACAGTGCTACATCAGATCAATTTTCTCAAGATTGGTGACAGACAGAGACCTTCACCTAAAGAAAACATCAATATGTTAGCTAAATTTCATATGCAGCAACATATTATGCAATATACACTGAACTCAAAATCATAGTGACCCCCTATTTTTCATTGCATACTTTTCTGAATTTTGTGCAGTGTCTTACTTAAGTGCAAATGACACAATATCTATTATCATTATGAAAGATGGGCATGTCATCATGAAGCTGACTTACCAAGTTATAGATAATGCAAAAACGAATTTTTTATCAAATATCTGTAAAATTGTTTGAGTAATACTGCAGGGAATGTGCTTTGATTCTGTCACAGCACACCTCTGACTGGCCAAAAATTGGACAAACAATGTTGGCCTCCCCTTTTCCAAACAAATGAATGAACTCGCCCAGCACTCTAGATGAAAACCGCTTATTGCGTGTCAGTCACCATACCCTGCGCAGACTCTGCTAGAGTGGACACCACTTATCATCCTTATTACATCTTCCTGAGCAACAAACACTTTTGTCCTCAATGACAAGATACTAGAGAATAAGAAGACATTAGACATTAGACATTAGACTTAATTTTAATATCATGGTGTCTGTTTACTCATTTTGGAATAATTGTAGTTGCACAGAAAAAAAAGAAGATAAGAGTTTGTGGTGTAACATGTCACTCTCACAGAAAGTAATGTGTAACCCTATATTTACCTAGATGACGAGTGATGGTCGTGATAGTTGAAACCACACAATGGTTAAAAAGTTAAGAACAGAAACCTATGTGTGTGCTTTTGTCATCATTTTGCATGCGAGTCTTGCATGAATGGACGGTGCGCTTCCTAGAGATGGTACAACAATCTCAATTTATCTACGAGTTGTGGTACCTGCATGGGGTTTGTGCAACCTCTGGGAGTGCAGCATACAAGTTTTGAGTAGCGTGATGCATCACCTAGTAAGAAGAGTGCTGTGACAATGTAGCATGACGTCTCTCTCATTTCTTTGACACAAGTTGAAAACTGGTGAAGTTTATTAGGTTACAACACCGGGACAACTTTAACAGTAACAAAGTCCTTCAAGCTACTATGACACAGATTTAATTACAGAGGCAACAGTTCAGAATTCCAACATAATGAAAATTTTGAATCCGAACACACACATTTTTAAAGAGGAATATCTTAAGTTTAAAGTCCCACTGACCAAGTGACCATTAAAGACAGCTTATAGTTTGATATGCACAGTTCACAAAGGTGAAAAAGTTCAGAAAGCATGGAAATTTTACATATTGGATGACAGCTGACAACATATGCGCACCAACCCATTTTGCAAGTACAATTTTGAGATGGACTGTGGTTTGCATTGTCACTACGAATGAAAACATGCACAACGCTAGTGTAATATTCTACAACTTCACAAACCACTTTTTGGTTGCTACGCCATCATCAAGTACAAAGATAAATATGTGGTACAGTGAAATTTTGTTGGCACTGTCACATGTACTAATGAAACATTACAAATGCTTACAAACATTTCAAGCTGGATAAAAATAGTGGGACACTGATTAAGCTAAAAAATAGTGGCAGATGAGCTCACAGACTGCAAGATCGGGTGTGGAAGGAAGGAAGGAAGGAAGGAAGGAAGGAAGGAGGAAGGAAGATTGGTGTTTAACATCCTGTTGACATCAATATCATTAAGAGACTAAGCACACGTTTGGATTGCTTCACAGACGAGGAAGAAAATCAGCTGTACCCTTTCAAAGGAACCATCCCAGCATCTGCCAGGAGGGATTTAGGGAAATCACAGAATTCCTAAATATAGATGGCCAGATGTGGATTTGAATCATCGTCTGCCCAAATGCAGGTCCATTATGCTAACTACTGTGCCATCTCACTGGATAAGATTGGTTCTTGAATCACTCCAGCTACATTACACACAGAATCCATTCCAAACAACCGAGAGACTATCAATCAAATCTTTCTTCATAGTTAAGAAACTGAGGTGTGAATTATTATGTCCCCAAGGGACACAACTCAACACCAGTTGCTGTTCTGCCTGACACTCACTGATGGATCTTTGCCACTCAATGGCACAAAAAAAGAACTGGTAGAGTGACATGTTGCATTCTTCTGTAACTGATAAAATTACTGGAAACTGCAGCCTACATATCCACTCAGCATATCACACATAACTCGCTATCCCAGAGTCTAATGTAACAACAGAAAATCTCTCCAACATACAACTGCGGCCCCCCATCCCTCCCAATTCCCAACACACACACACACACACACACACACACACACACACACACACACACATTCTCTCTTAGTTTGTCATTCCTTGCTCCAAGAGAAGAACTTTAAGCCTTCAGACACAACAATGCTGCAGTAAATTTGTATTCAGACCACATGTGAAAACTCCACGCACAATTAATCTTCTCAGTGAGAAATTACTGTGTAGTGCTAAGGACAAAATTAAAAGATGCTTTATGACATAAGCAATTTGAGTAATGTACATTGCTAACCATGAACCATGGACCTTGCCACTGGTGGGGAGGCTTGCGTGCCTCAGCAACAGAGATAGCCGTACCGTAGGTGCAACTACAACGGAGGGATATCTGTTGAGAGGCCTTACACATGTGTGGTTCCTGAAGAGGGGCAACAGCCTTTTCAGTAGTTGCAGAGGCAAAAGTCTGGATGATTGACTGATCTGGTCTTGTAACACTAACCAAAACAGCCTTGCTGTGCTGGTACTGCGAACGACTGAAAGCAAGGGGAAACTACAGCCGTAATTTTTCCCGAGGGCATGCAGCTTTACCGTATCCTTAAATGATGATGGTGTCCTCTTGGGTAAAATATTCTGAATGTAAAATAGTCCCCCATTCGAATCTCCAGGCGCGGACTACTCAGGAGGACGTCATTCTCAGGAGAAAGAAAACTGGCATTCTACGGATCGGAGCGTGGAATGTCAGATCCCTTAATCGGGCAGGTAGGTTAGAAAATTCAAGAAGGGGAATGGATAGGTTAAAGTCAGATATAGTGGGAATTAGTGGCAGGAGGAACAAGACTTCTGATCGGGAGAATACAGAGTTATAAACCAAAATCAAATAAGGGTAATGCTGGAGTAGGTTTAATAATAAATAAAAAATTAAGAGTACAGGTAAGCTACAACAAACAGCATAGTGAACGCATTATTGTGGCCAAGATAGACATGAAGCCCACGCGTACCACTGTAGTACATGTTTATATGCCACCTAGCTCTGCATATGATGAAGAGAGTGATGAGATAAAGGAAATTATTCAGATAGTGAAGGGAGATGAAAATTTATTAGTCATGGGTGACTGGAATTCGACAGTACGAAAAGGAAGAGAAGGAAACGTAGTAGGTGAATATGGAATGGGGGTAAGGGATGAGAGAGGAAGCAGTCTGGTAGAATTTTGCACAGAGCATAACTTAATCATAGCTAACACTTGGTTCGAGAATCATGAAAGAAGGTTGTATACATGGAAGAGGCCTGGAGATACTGGAATGTTTCAGATAGATTATATAATGCTGCGACAGAGATTTAGGAATCAGGTTTTAATTTCCAGGGTCAGATGTGGACTCTGACCACAATCTCATGGTTATGAACTGTAGGTTAAAACTGAAGAAATTGCAAATAGGTGGGAATTTAAGGAGATGGGACCTGGATAAACTGACTAAACCAGAGGTTGTACAGAGTTTCAGGGAGAGCGTTAGGGAACAATTGACAAGAATTGGGGAAAGAAATACAAGTAGAAGAAGAATGGGTAGCTTTGTGAGATGAAATAGTGAAGGCAACAGAGGATCAAGTAGGTAAAAAGACGAGGGCTAGTAGAAATACTTGGGTGACAGAAGCTATTTTGAATTTAACTGATGAAAGGAGAAATTATAAAAATGCAGTAAATGAAGCAGGCAAAAAGGAATACAAACGTCTCAAAAATGAGATTGACAGGAAGTGCAAAATGAACTAAGCAGGGATGGCTAGAGGACAAATGTAAGGATGTAGTGGCATATATCACTAGCATAAGATAGATACTGCCTACAGGAAAATTACAGAGGCCTTTGGAGAAAAGAGAACCACTTGCATGAATATCAAGAGCTCAGGCTTAAGACAAGATGACTGCCTACCACCATTACTGTTCAACTGTGCATTGGAATACATAATGAGAGAATGGTACAAGGACAACCCAAAGATGATAAGAATTGGAAGTGCAAAAGATGATATTAGCTTAAACTGCTTGGGATTTGCTGATGATCTTGCTCTCCTAGCCATTCAAGAAGCCAGGCAACAAGTGAAATCACTACAAGAAATAGCAGAGAAAGTAGGCCTTAGAATATCATTTGAAAAAACGGAGATTATGCTAACTGATCCACCTCATGCAAATAAAATTACAATAGGAGAACAGGAAATCAAAATTGTTGATAAATTTAAATATTTAGGCGAAATAGCGATATACAATCTAAATGAGAAGCCATCATGGCAGAATAGAATAAAAAAACTGAACTACACAAATTACATTACCAAAACTACATACATCAAAAAAAGCCTATCTATAGATGCAAAATTAACACACTATATAACAGTTACACAACCAGAAATAACTTATGCAGCTGAAACTATCTTCAAAACAACTAATACAGCAGAAATTGACAGAATACTAAAAATAGAAAGAAGAATAATTAGGACATGTATAAATAAAGAGTATAAAATAAATGGACATTGGAGAATAGCATCAAATGAAACAGAATATAAGAAAATAGAACCAGTCACGAGCACAATCACGAAGAAACATATATTATTCTTTGGACATCTGATGAGAACTCCAGAAAACAGAAATAGTAAAAAAATAATACAAAAATTTTGGAATAGCAAGAGCGACATTAAATGGATCACAGAAATTAAGGAAGATATAAAAGAACTCCAAATTACAGTAAATGACCTAAAAAACAAGACAGAGAAAACCAGAATACTACAAGACCCGCAAACCAGACTACAAATGAAAATCAATAAAAGGAGAACAGGAAGAGTGGTCTCAGATGAAGAAAGAAAGAAAAATCTGAAAGAATGAAGAAATATTGAGCAGACAGAAGAGCAAAACACCTTTCATATAAGAATAGACTCTAATAATTATATTACCTAAATATCATATTAAGTTATTGTTGAGCCAAATTGTATCCCTGTGTAACAACTTGTTCACAACTTTGTATTTTTGACTAGAGTGGTCCAATGAAGGCCATAAAATAAATAATAATAATAATAATAATAATAATAATAAACAAGAGCTCAGATGGAAACCCAGTTCTAAGCATAGAAGGGAAAGCAGAAAGGTGGAAGAAATATATAGAGGATCTATACAAGGGCGATGTATTTGAGGGCAATGTTATAGAAATGGAAGAGGAGGTAGATGAATGGGAGATACTATACTGCGTGAAGAGTTCAACAGAGCACTGAAAGCCCTAAGTCGAAACAAGGCCCCAGGAGTAGACAACATTCCATTAGAACTACCTATAGCCTTGGGAGAGCAAGTCCTGACAAAACTCTACCATCTGGTCAGCAAGATGTATGAGACAGGCGAAATACCCTCAGATTTCAAGAAGAATATAATAATACCAATCACGAAAAAAGCAGGTGTTGATAGATGTGAAAATTACTGAACTATCAGCTTAATAAGTCACAGCTGCAATATACTAACGCGAATTCTTTACAGACGAATGGAAAAACTGGTAGAAGCTGACCTCAGGGAAGATCAGTTTGGATTCTGTAGAAATATTGGAACACATGAGGCAAAACTGACCCTGTGACTTATCTTAGAAGATAGATTAAGGAAAAGCAAATCTATGTTTCTAGCATTTGTAGACTTAGAGAAAGCTTTTGACAATGCTGACTGGAAAACTCTCTTACAAATTCTGAAGGTGGCAGGGGTAAAATACAAATAGCAAATAGCTATTTACAATTTGCACAGAAACCAGATGGCAGTTATAAGAGTCGAGAGGCATGAGGGGGGAAGCAGTGGTTGAGAAGAGGGAGAGACAGGGTTGTAGCCTATCCCCAACGTTATTCAATCGGTATATTGAGCAAGCAGTAAAGGAAACAAAAGAAAAATTTGGAGTAGGTATTAAAATCCACGGAGAAGAAATAAAAATTTTGAGGTTTGCCGATGACATTGTAATTCTGTCATAGACAGCAAAGGACTTGGAAGAGCAGTTGAAAGGAATGGACAGTGTCTTGAAAGGAGGCTATAAGATGAAGATCAACAAAAGCAAAACGCAGATAAAGGAATGTAGTCGAATTAAGTTGGGTGATGCTGCGGGAATTAGATTAGGAAATGAGACGCTTAAAGTAGTAAATGAGTTTTGCTATTTGGGGAGCAAAATAACCGATGATGGTCAAAGTAGAGAGGATATAAAATGTAGACTGGCAATGGCAAGGAAAGCTTTTCTGAAGAAGAGAAATTTGTTAACATCGATTTAAGTGTCAGGAAGTCGTTTCTCAAAGTATTTGTATGGAGTGTAGCCACGTATGGAAGTGAAACATGGACGATAAATAGTTTGGACAAGAAGAGAATAGAAGCTTTCAC
This sequence comes from Schistocerca americana, assembly GCF_021461395.2. Taxonomy (NCBI): domain Eukaryota; kingdom Metazoa; phylum Arthropoda; class Insecta; order Orthoptera; family Acrididae; genus Schistocerca; species Schistocerca americana. The sequence continues at coordinate 81,437,280 of NC_060124.1, read as the reverse complement.
AATGTGGTGCTACAGAAGAATGCTGAAGATTATATGGGTACATCACAAAACTAATGATGAGGTATTGATTGAATTGGGGAGAAGAGAAATTTGTGGCACAACGTGACTAGAAGAAGGGATCGATTGGTAGGACGTGTTCTGAGGCATCACGGGATCACCAATTTAGTAGTGGAGGGCAGCATGGAGGGTAAAAATTGTAGAGGGATACCGAGATATGAATACACTAAGCACATTCAGAAGGATGTAGGTTGCAGTGGGTACTGAGAGATGAAGAAGCCGGCACAAGATAGGGTAGCATGGAGAGCTGCATCAAACCAGTCTCTGGACTGAAGACCACAACAACAACAAGAACATATTGCTAAAATTACAAAAGAGAGAGTACAGGAGAAGCAACTCACAACACTGCTAATAGGGAAACTTGAATTAGAAAAGAGTGTTTGAAGCTTTTATACTTAAATATTTCTTTTTCTAAGAGGAAAGAGGAATTGGCTGAGGAATGCCAGAAGGGGGAGTAAAAAAACTGATTTTACTTCATCATTTCCTACCTTCCTCCTCCCTCTCAACCTCGGGTTTGAGTGACCTGCTCCTCTCAGCGATCTTTCCCAATGAAATTCCCTCTCTTTCCTCAAGAAGGAATTTACAGTGCCTGTGGCTATGGATATTATTTTATAATTTATGTGCTTCCATTAGCATTGCTACAATTTTCATCTCCTGAATTTAATTACTGCTAATGCTTCATATTTCTCTGTAACTTTAACAATTTTCTCAACTTTTTTTTAATACAGATAATGTACTTTCTTGCATGGAGCCAAAATTATTGTGTTTTTGCCCCGTAACTAGCAGTGGATTTACTTGGATAACAGTTCAGGAAACCTTAAGAGTTTAATATACCATGAAATGCATTGCTGCTAAATCAGAACAGCTATGAAAAAATGAAGGTAAAATCCAAATTATAACAAATCAGCAAATAATGCATTACTAACCTTCCCACTCCTTCTCCAGATATGTAACCGTCAGCTACAAAGAGCAAGTCTGATGATGATGATGATGATGATGACGAAGACCAGCGGGAGCATACAGAACAACTTTTGTTTCTTTCTGTCACAACAGCACCCAATTCACGGTACAGTGACCTTTCCAGAAGGGCAAAAGTAAGCCGTCTCACACGTTTATTGCCTCCAGCTTGTTCTAGGATACCAACGAGGGCACTAACCTGTAAAATGCAATGAAACAGGTTACGCACTAACAACCATACATCTGTAAATTTTACTTGCAAGGAATTTAAGAAGAAGTGTTCAGCACACAAAGGCACTGTGTTTAGTAATATCTTATACTGGTAAATAAATCACCGGTTTTTGTCAACCAAAAGAATAATGACCTATAATCAATATTAATGTAGCCCTGGATTTTGTACATTTTGATTACAGTACAGGCCTTATTAGTTATCGAGTCACTTTTTGGACCAGCTTACACCTGTGCATATGCTTCTTCAAGGCATGAAGCTAGCTCTCTGCCCCCCTCCTCCTCTATTCTCTAGCTCTCTGTCCCCCTCCTCCTCCTCTATTCTCAACATTGGTGGCCACATGTGGTAAATCTCTATCAAAATACCATAACAACTCTACAACAACAGTCAGAGTTTTCTATAGATCTCCTGGGGAATTTATGATTCCCAGTCTACTTTATTATTTTTTTTTTTAATATGAACAATCACTCCTCAATGCTGGAGTCACTGGTCTTTAAGACAAATGAGCCAAATAGTGGACAGGAATGCTGAAGGGAGATATCCCATTTATTGCCAAAAGTTCTTTCTTATATCCCCACCCTGCACTGCCCCGAACAGTATCTTGACAAACTGTGGATTCATACTGCAGACTAAGAAATGTTTCTGTACAATCTGTTTCCAGTTCTCAAAAAGAGTGTATGAGACTGTCAAGACACAAAGTTGGACGCTGGTCTGCATTTTTAATAGCTGTTTATGTTCTGTCCTGCCATGTCCACAGGCATAATCTTAATTTAGATACAAAAGACATTAAAATGAAAACAGAAAATGAGACAAGCAGTATTTTAGGTTTTTAATTGCAATTCCAGACATCTAAGCATACGCTTCTACTGCACCACCACCACCTCCACCACCACCACCACCACCACCACCACCACCAACAACAACAACAACATGTAGGTAGTATTACTTGATAAACTGAACTGTAAATGCAGCTGCAGAGTTGACTAACTTCTTGTCCATGTTACTCACTGGGTACTATAGTTGAGTCGGCATTAAGTTGATGCCCAACAGTTGCACTGAGTTGGGCATGGCAGCTTTGGAGGCTTACCTCAATGTAATGTGATTTTGTAAACATCTCCACAGCAAGACCTCAGTGTTGTCATAGCTCTGAAGACAGCTACGAGCTGTCAGGGATCATCTTATTTCATTTCGACTAGGCACTTCCCAGTCCAAAATAGTTACCTCACCGTGCAAGCATGGAAAGAGATCATGAAAACGCCTTAGTAGACAACTGCTGCTCCTCGCTGTTAATGCCATTAAATTTACTGATGACAAGAACAAGGAAAGAGTGACAGTGCTGGACTTCAAGGCTGGTGGTCAAAGTCTGAGAACAACTGTTGTGTATATGAGATTCAGTTTTATAAGCTACAAGAATAAATGGTGCATTTGTATGAATGAGATGATACAGTTTCTGTAAATGGCATCATAATAAGCTAGATTTTTATTTTAAAAAAATGAAGTATCAGACTTGCAGTAACAAGTAGTTCATGCAGAAAAACACAGATTCATTTACAGTAAACTGTGAATAAATGTTAGCACAGTTAGCAGTCGGTGGCCTCAGTTGGCTGAGATGCAGTCGTGTGTGTGAGTTGCGTCTGCGCGAGTGTGTATGTGTGTGTGTTTGTCATCTATTTTTGATGAAGGCCTTACTGGCCGAGAGCTTTATTTGTGACAGTCCTTTTGTTGTGCCTATCTGTGACTCAGCACTTCTGCTATATGGTGAGTGGCAACTTTCATAATAATGTTACATTCCATCCTGGACTTTCTATTGTTTGATTTTAGCATGGTCATAGCATGCATGAACTTTTGTCAACTAAAAATGCAACTCAATATTTAACTACTATGCTACGCAGGGCATTGGTGTAGTATGCAACATCGTTCCACTCCTACAGGTACCCGAGAGTACGTATTCACTGCATCCCCTCCCCTCCCTGGCCATGTCTCAAGTCTTCTTTACCAAGTAATACAAGAAAAACTGTTCTCTGCACCCAGGATGCAACAGCACTCACTCCAAACACAGGTCACTTACAAAAACACAACTTCAAACATTATTTTTAACAAACACTAGTCTAGAAAATACTGTGAAACTGCCCAAAACAGAGAAACACAAATGGGAGAAACCTAGACCAATGAACTCCAAATTCAGTAGTAATATTTTGCTGGGAGTGTCATGGTCCTGTTTGGCAGTATGCATTTCAAATCTCCATCAAGTCCTTTTGATTAGAATTTTGATGGTTTCTTTACAGTATTTTGGGTAGCCTCTAAATTGCTTCCTCATATGTGTCAGCTCACAAATAATTCTCTTCTCCTTCCCAAAAAGCTAGAATTATGCCTGCTTACATATCAGGGGCAGAGAGATGGGGAGGGGATTAGTGGGATGGGAGAGGGGGAGGGAGATAAGGGAGAGGAAGGGGATAAGGGAGGGGAAGGGGATAAGGGGGGGAAGGGGATAAGGGAGGGGAAGGGGATAAGGGAGGGGAAGGGGATAAGGGAGGGGAAGGGGATAAGGGGGGATAAGGGAGGGGAGGGATGGGAGGGGAAGGGGATAAGGGAGGGGGATAAGGGGGAATAAGGGAGGGGAGGGATGGGAGGGGGAGGGGAGGGGATACATGGGGAGTGGAGAGAGGGAGATGATGTGAGAGAGAGAGAGAGAGAGAGAGAGAGAGAGAGAGAGAGAGAGAGAGAGAGTTTCAGTTAACTTATTTTGCACACACATTGAAATTAGCATAGGCATCTGACGACTGCTTTCTGCAATGCTAAATGGAATAGAGGTTTGGTGCTGGCATACTCACTAATGTGCGAGGCTGGAAACAGCAGCAGGTCCCGCAGTGCCTCATAGCACGCAGTACTCGCTCCCTCACGGCAGGTACAGACAGCAGGTGCACTAATACTGTGAAGACAGCAGACACACGGCAATATGATGCATCGAGGGGGTCCGGAGCATGGTGGTGGGTTGGAGTTGAGTTTGTGGAGATCACGACTGCCGCACCGGGTGCTGGGGCTGAGGTGCGCCTTGATCGGCGAGTTGCCTGCTGCACGAGTTCTAGTTGTGTGCGTTTCAATGTAGACACGAGGCGGGCTACGCTGTCGACCAACCTGTGGTGGGAGAGAAAGAGTTAATGTATTTCGCTCAGAGATTTAACTGCTGAAGAGATAAACACTACTTGAGGGATGGAGGTGTGATTGCATAGGAAATTTATTGCACGATAGGTGATGCAAAACTTCAATAAAGAGGTACAGGGTTGTCTGAAGAGATGTAGCAATGAGCTCCCTTCTGCAAACATATCTCGACCCAAAAATTTTGGAATGTACACTGGCAAGGTGGTGAGAGTAATGTAGACATTATAAATTTATCTTTTTTGATACAGCTGATAAACATAATTCCTGTGGCTTACTTTAGTGCTGAATATCCACTTCTGTCCACTCTTTAGACTTTGTCCAAATTTTTGACATAATGGCAAATTAAGCTATTGTTCCCAGTAACAAAGTAGTATACAAAATGATCAATTTTTGGGAGACTTACTTGCTTTCAGAAATGTTCACCCACATATGCTGTTTATTCACTGTAAGCATGACATTATGTGGCCGAATACCTGAGAACATTTCAAAATTGTCACAGGCTGGGGGAGCCTAAAATCACAAATCATAACTCCAATTCTCCACAAAGCTTTTTATATGCCATACATACTCCATGCAATATGCTACCACACATTTGTTGGAAATTTTTATTATCAACGCAATTCCGTACCATTCTTCCATTATCATATTGTGCTGCAACGCAATAAATTCTTGTAAGCATCTTCCCATGCACCGTTTACATGTAACATCATTGATATAGGTAAATTAAGTTTAAACTTGGCTATTACATCGACGGTGGAAAGAGAGACAGCTACTCTTACTTTTTACAAGCAGTCGAGACAGCAAAAGTGTGTCAGGGGCGGAGAAAGGTGTGCAGGGTAATAAAGAGACAGTGATGGAAGAAACTGGTAGGGTTAGGAAAAAATGGGGCAACTAAAACACAGTGGCCACAAAGTGTCACTAATAAGGCGAAAAAAGAAAAACAAAGAAAGAAGAGAAAAAGAAAACATTTTATGTGGGCTTATTACACAAGATGTCCCACATTTCTGGAGGACACAGTGAATTGTTTCAATATTACAGAAAAAAAACAGTGACAGAACAGCTATATCATTAGATAACTCCAATTTGAACTACAATTCACAGGCTAGTGAGAAATTTATTCTTCTTTAAGTTACCTTATTTTACACATACATTCCATTGCCATGGAAATGCTTGGCATCAGATGCAGTAGAAACCTAAAAATCTTCCAGCCTTGAAGTATGTGTAATTCATAAAAATCAATAGTCCTAAACAATGTAGGTGACTGTTGGATGAAGCTGCCATTGTTTTTCCACACATGCCACTACGGATGACAAAAATTATGAACATACTGAGAATGTGTTCATTGAGTATAAACTGATATGAAGACATGCAAGGGCAAACACTTCTCAATCTAATGCAAACAAACTTTTTGATATTTGGCATCTTAAGTGATGCATTTCCCATCAGCATTTATGTTAACACTGAATGTCACAGACACACTTACTGCAAAGAGAACAACACATTTCAACAGCACAGTATACTGAATTTTCACGATGATTACCTGCACTTCTATGTACTACATCTGGGCTATTCTAACAACAAGGATATAAGCATGAGGCAACAATGTATTTCGGGAAAATTACTACACAGAGCCATGAACCTTGCTGTGTTGGTGTGCCTCTTATGACTCAGCAATATAGACAACAGTACCAACGTTAGGCGCGTAATGGGGCCCCTTAGGGATATGGCGGCTAAGGAGGGGAAGAAATCCAGTGTGCACTCCGTGTGCATTCTGGGTGGAGTCATTCCTGATGTGGAAAGGGTCCTTCCAGATCCCATGAAGAGCACAGAGTGCAGCCAGCTGCACGTGGTGGCACATGTCAGCACTAATGATGTGTGTCGCTTTGGATCTGAGGAAATTCTCTCTGGATTCCAGCAGCTATCTGATTTGGTGAAGGCTGCCGGTCTTGCTTACAAGATGAAGGCAGAGCTCACAATGTGCAGCATCGTTGACAGAACCGACTGTGGACCTTTGGTGCAGAGCCAGGTGGAGGGTCTGAATCAGAGGCTCAGACGGTTTTGCGAACATGTTGGCTGTAGATTCCTTGACTTGCACCATAGGGTGGTGGGATTTCAGGTTCTGCTGGATAGGTCAGGAGTTCACTACACTCAGCTGGTGGTTACATGGGTAGCGGAGGCTGTGTGGCGTGGACTGGGCGGTTTTTTAGGTTAGAAGGCCTCGGGAAAGTATGGGGTCGGCTGCAATCTCTAAGGGTGCATGGCAAATACAGGGCGTGCTTGGATCAAGGAACAGTCAGAATTGTAGTTGTAAATTGTTGTAGTTGTGCTGGGCAAGTCCCTGAGCTTCAAGCGCTAATAGAAAGCACAGAAGCTGAAATCGTTATAGGTACAGAAAGCTGGCTAAAGCCTGAAATAAGTTCTGCAGAAATTTTTATGAAGTCTCAGACGGTGTTCAGGAAAGATAGATTAGGCAGAATTGGTGGTTGAGTGTTTGTGTCTGTCAGTGGTGGTTTATCTTGTAGTGAAGTCGAAGTAGATACTCCGTGCGAATTGGTATGGGTGAGGTTATACTTAACACCTGAACTAAGTTAATAATTGGCTCTTTCTACTGACCCCCATGCTCCAATGATATAGTTGCTGAACAGTTCAGAGAAAATTTGAGTCTCATAACAAATTAATATCCCACTCATATGGTTATAGTTGGTGGGGACTTCAACCTTCCCTCAATATGTTGGCAAAAATACTTGTTCAAAACCGGTGGTAGGCAGAAAACACCTTCCGAGATTGTCCTAAATGCTTTCTCCGAAAATTATTTCGAGCAGTTAGTCCACGAACCCACGCGAATTGTAAATGGTTGCAAAAACACACTTGACCTCTTAGCCACAAACTATCCAGAGCTAATAGAGAGCATCATACAGGGATTAGTGATCACAAGGTCGTTGTAGCTAGGCTCAATACCGTTTCTTCCAAATCCACCAGAAACATACGAAAAATAATTTTATTTAAAAAATCGGATAAAGTATCACTAGAAGCCTTCCTAAGAGACAATCTCCATTCCTTCTGAACTGACTATGCAAATGTAGACAAGATGTGGCTCAAATACAAAGATATAGTAGCAACAGCAATTGAGAGATTCATACCTCATAAATTGGTTAGAGATGGAACTGATCCGCCATGGTACACAAAACAGGTCCGAACGCTGTTGCAGAGGCAACGGAAAAAGCATGCGAAGTTCAGAAGAACGCGAAATCCCGAAGATTGGCTAAAATTTACAGACGCACAAAATTTGGCACGGACTTAAATGCGAGATGCCTTTAAAAGGTTCCACAACGAAACATTGTCTCGAAATTTGGTAGAAAATCCAAAGAAATTCTGGTCGTATGTAAAGTACACAAGCGGCAAGATGCAGTCAATACCTTCACTGCGCAGTGCCGATGGTACTGTTACCGACGACTGTGCCGCTAAAGCGGAGTTATTGAACGCAGTTTTCCAAAATTCCTTCACCAGGGAAGGCGAATGGAATATTCCAGAATTTTAAACACGAACAGCTGCTAGCATGAGTTTCTTAGAAGTAGATACCTTAGGGGTTGCGAAGCAACTCAAATCGCTTGATACGGGCAAGTCTTCAGGTCCAGATTGCATTCCGATTAGGTTCCTTTCAGATTACGCCGATACAATAGCTCCCTATTTAACAGTCATATACAACCGCTCGCTCACCGATAGATCTGTACCTACAGACTGGAAAATTGCGCAGGTCACACTAGTGTTTAAGAAGGGTAGTAGGAGTAATCCATCGAACTACAGACCTATATCATTGACGTCGGTTTGCAGTAGGGTTCTGGAGCATATACTGTATTCAAACATTATGAATCACCTCAAAGGGAACGATCTATTGATATGTAATCAGCATGGTTTCAGAAAACATCATTCTTGTGCAACGCAGCTAGCTCTTTATTCGCGCGAAGTAATGGCCTCTATCAACAGGGGATCTCAAGTTGATTCCGTATTTCTAAATTTCCAGAAAGCTTTTGACACCGTTCCTCACAAGCGACTTCTAATAAAGCTGCGGTCCTATGGCGTATCGTCTCAGTTGCGCGACTAGATTCGTGATTTCCTGTCAGGAAGGTCGCAGTTCGTAGTAATAGATGGCAAATCATCGAGTAAAACTGAAGTCATATCAGCTGTTCCCCAGGGAAGCGTCCTGGGACCTCTGCTGTTCCTGATCTATATAAATGACCTGGGTGACAATCTGAGCAGTTCTCTTAGGTTGTTCACAGATGATGCTGTAATTTACCGTCTAGTAAGGTCGTCTGAAGACCAGTATCAGTTGCAAAGCGATTTAGAAAAGATTGCTGTATGGTGCGCAGGTGGCAGTTGACGCTAAATAACGAAAAGTGTGAGGTGATCCACATGAGCTCCAAAAGAAATCCGTTGGAATTCGATTACTCGATAAATAGTACAGTTCTCAAGGCTGTCAATTCAACTAAGTACCTGGGTGTAAAAATTACAAACAACTTCAGTTGGAAAGACCGCATGGATAATATTGTGGGGAAGGCGAGCCAAAGGTTGTGTTTCATTGGCAGGACACTTAGAAGATGCAACAAGTCCACTAAAGAGACAGCTTACACTACACTCGTTCGTCCTCTGTTAGAATATTGCTGCGTGGTGTGGGATCCTTACCAGGTGGGATTGACGGAGGACATCAAAAGGGTGCAAAAAAGGGCAGCTTGTTTTGTATTATCACGTAATAGGGGAGAGAGTGTGGCAGATACGCAAGTTGGGATGGAAGTCATTAAAGCAAAGACGTTTTTTGTCACGGCGAGATCTATTTATGAAATTTCAGTCACCAACTTTCTCTTCCGAATGCGGAAATATTTTGTTGAGCCAAACCTACATAGGCAGGAATGATCATCAAAATAAAATAAGAGAAATAAGAGCTCGAACAGAAAGGTTTAGGTGCTCATTTTTCCCGCGCGCTGTTCAGGAGTGGAATGGTAGAGAGAGAGTACAATTGTGGATCGATGAACCCTCTGCCAAGCACTTAAATGTCAATTGCAGAGTAATTATGTAGATGTAGAAGAAGCACACAGCAGTCTTTTCAGTAGTAGCAGAGGCAGCAGTCTGGACTATTGACTGAGTTGGCCCTCTAACTTTAGACAACATGGCCTTGCTGTGCTGGTACTGCAAACACCTGAAAGTGAGGGGGAAACTACAGCAATCATTTTTCTGAAGGGTACGCAGATCTGTGTGGTTGAATGATGTAAGACTCATCTAGAGTAGAATAATCCAGGGTTAAAACAGTCTTCCATTCAGGTACCTGGAATCAGGCTACTCAGGAGTATGTTGTCATCAGGAAAGTCAAAACTGGTGTTCTAAGTGTCAGAGAGTGTAATTGTAGATCCCATAATCAGGTATGTACGCTAGAGAACTAGGAAAGAGAAAAGCACGGGTTGAAGGTAGATATGGTGTGAATTAGTGAAGTACAGTGGCAGGAAGAACAGGAATTCTGGAGGAAGATCATTAATATAAAGCCCCGAAACAGGAAAAGTTTCCCAAAATGTCATACTTTTCTATATGCAGATGACATTTAATGTGGTGGTGGTGGTGGTGGTGGTGTGGTGCTCTGTGTAGCATTCTAAAATCGCTCATATTAACTGATTGATGTAACTGCTACAATATTCACAATGTATTTTGTAAATTCCAAGAACAGTGCAAGTAAATGGAGAAGCTGAGCATCTACGAAGACATCCAGTCCTTACAACTAAAACTGAGTGTTAATTTTTTTAAATGAAGGCAGGAATAGATACAAAGTTTGTTTTACACCAGAACAGAGCATGACTCATCACAAAGTGTATGCTATACTTTATGTGGCATGCATTCTAAATTAAGTTCATTCTTCAGGTTTGAAGAGAAACAGAAAGCACTTGGTGTGGTTGTTGCTGTCCCACGAGTAATAACATGCAAAAACTATATTTAAATTTGCCCTTTGCTTGACATAAATTTTCATATTACTTCTTTATCTTTCAAATGTTTCTCTTCTTTGGCTCATTCTCAGAAATATTCTTCTGAACCAATGGGTTTATTTTCCAAATCCTCAGAATAAACAAGAGGGCTTTATACAGTGCTGTGCTGTGTGCTCCCAAGAAGAACAGAATCACTCTTTGATGCCTATGTAACACGAGTCATCTCTTCTGTCCTACAAGTGTTCGTTTCTTCATTACACAAGGAAATGTTCTACAGACATGTTGGATATGGAATAAGTACCTTTGTCTGTCAGCAGCCACAGCTATCTGGGGACTGTCGGCTTTATTTGTTTTGTACTTTTGGTGAAGGATTTCCACTTTTTAAGAGCTCCACTTTCAGCTCTATTTAATATGTCCTGTGTGCAGCCAGCTGGAGTTAATTTTCTAGACAGCAGCATCCTTACCACACAATTGCAGCTGTCTTTTGTGTCCCAAATTTGCTACTACCAATATTATTGTATGATTTCTGTGCATGCAATGCAGCCTCTCACTTCTTTCAGAGTTTCAAACTTCTCCAGTAGCAGCTGAAGGCAAGGTCCCAAATATAACGTCCAGAAAACAAGCACTGTCATGCAGCTCAAGGCAAGATCCCAAATATAAGATCCAGAAAATAAGCACTGCCGATATCCTATCAATAGCAACCCTCCACCCCCCCCCCCCCCCCCCCCCCACCCAGCACAAAAAAATAAATAAATAAAATAAAAACTGTTTTCCAGGGTAATTCTGTCCTAGCAGTAACTATTACATCTTTACAGAGGATTCTCATCACTTAAATTTTCTCAAGTAACAAGAGCATGGAGGAGCATTTGGAGTCCTACAAATGACAGTTATAAAAATGTACATTAATACATTGCAGTCCTTAGAGACTGCTTTGATTGATCAATATGAAATGATTATAAGATGAGATTTTTTTCCCCGAATTCCTAAGTCGAAAAATACACGGTCATCTTATAGTTGTAGATTAAACTATTTCTGTTGAGGTCAACATTTTCAAGTTGTTTAGTAGCGCATAAAGGGGTAGCTTTACATTTATAAGGATCATTTTACATTTAGAGATGAAGCTTTGGCTATACAAGGCACAGGCAGAGTCACTTAGTAGAATTCAGAAGGCAGAGCCCGGAAAATGATACTCGAATACCAATAGGCTCGAGATTTCCCGATACACCAAAGTGCTTGATACAGTATCAACGTTGCTCAATCAATCATGTGACATTTCTCCTGTTGTTGTTGTTGTTGTCTTCAGTCCAAAGACTGGTTTGATGCAGCTCTCTATGCTACCCTATCCTGTGCAAGCCTCTTCCTCTCCAAATAACTACTGCAACATACATCCTTCTGAATATGCTTAATGTATTCATCTCTTTGTATCCCTCTATGATTTTTACTACACATGCTTCAATCCAACACTAAATTGGTGATCACTTGATCCCTCCTCAGAATGTGTCCTACCAACCGATCCCTTCTTATAGTCAAGTTGTGCCACAAATACCTCTTCTCCCCAATCCTCCTCATTAGTTATGTGATCTACCCATCTAATCAGCATTCTTCTGCAGCACCACACTTTGAAAGCTTCTATTCTCTTTTGTCTACACTGTTTACCACCCATATTTCCCTTCTATACATGGCTACACTCCTTATAAATACTTTCAGAAAAGACTTCCTAGCACTTAAATCTATACTCGTTGTTAACGAATTTCTCTTCTTCAGAAACACTATCCTTGCGATTGCCAGTCTACATTTTGCTCCCCAAATAGCACAACTCATTTACCACTTTAAGTGTCTCATTTCCTAATCTAATTCCCTCAGCATCACCCGACTTAATTCGACTACATTCCATTATCCTCATTTTGCTTTTGTTGATGTTCATCTTATATCCTCCTTTCAAGACACTGTCCATTCCGTTCAACTGCTCTTCCAGGTCCTTTGCTGTCTCTGACAGAATTAAAATGTCATTGGTGAACCTCAAAATTTTTATTTCTTGTCCATGGATTTTAATACCTACTCTGAATTTTTCTAATGTTTCCTTTACTGCTTGCTCAATATACAGATTGAATAAGGTTGGGGATAGGCTACAACCCTGTCTCACCCCCTTCTCAACCACTGCTTCCCTTTCGTGCTCCTTGACTCTTGTAACTGCCATCTGGTTTCTGTACAAATTGTATATAGCCTTTCGCTCCCTGTATTTTATACCTGCCACCTTCAGAATTTGAAAGAGAGTATTGAAGTCAACATTGGCAAAAGCTGTCTCTAATCTGCAAGTGCTAGAAATGTAGGTATGAATTTCCTTAATCTGTCTTTTAAGATAAGGACAGCCTCTACCAGTTTTTCCATTCCTCTTAAAGAATTCATGTTAGTATTTTGCAATCATGACTTATTGAATTGATAGTTTGGTAATTTTCACACATGTGAACACCTGCTTTCTTTAGGATTGGAATTATTATATTCTTCTTGAAGTCTGTGGATATTTCACCTGTCTCATACATATTGCTCACCAGATGGTAGAGTTTTGTCAGGGCTGGCTCTCCCAAGGCTATCAGTAGTTCTAATGGAATGTTGTCTACTCCCGGGGCCTTGTTTCGACTTAGATCTTTCAGTGCTCTGTCAAACTTTTCACACAGTATCATATCTCCCATGTCATCTTTATCTACATCCTCTTTCATTTCCATAATGTTGTCCTCAAGTACATTGCCCTTGTATAGACCCTCTATATACTCCTTCCACCTTTCTGCTTTCCCTTCTTTGCTCAGAATTGGGTTTCATCTGAGCTCTTGATATTCGTACAGGTAGTTCTCTTTTCTCCAAAGTTCTCTTTAATTTTGCTGTAGACAGTATCTATCTTACATGTAGTGACATATGCTTATACATCCTTACATCTATCCTCTAGCTATCCCTGCTTAGCCATTTTGCACTTCCTATTGATTACATTTTTGAGACGGTTGTATTCCTTCTCACCAGCTTCATTTACTGTGTTTTTATATTTTCTACTTTCATCAATTAAACTCAATCTCTCTTCTCTTACCCAAGGATTTTACCTACTTGATCCTCTGCTGCCTTCACTATTTCATCCCTCAAAGCTAACCATTCTTCTTCTTGTGTATTTCTTTCCTCTGTTCTTGTCAACTGTTCTCTAATGCTCTCTCTGAAACTCTCTGCAACCTCTAGTTCTTTCAATTTATCCAGGTCCCATCTCCTTAAATTCTTACCTTTTTGCACTTTCTTCATTTATCCTACTGATATTAAAATGTAGACAATAAATGGCATATGTTTAGAAGAGTTTTAATGTCAAATTTTTGGCAGATACTTTATGTCAATAAAATAGCTTGTAATTTTGATTAGTGAGAATGTGTTAAAAATAAATTTTTCTCACAGAGTCTGTTACGAATAGGGGGGGGTGTCTTATATTCATGGTTGTCTTATATTCATGGTTGTCTTATACTCAGGTAAATATGGTACTCTATAGATGGCACTACTGTGCTTCTGTAATTAAGCAGCTATTTTAACATATCATGATAAAATTTAAAAAATGACTAACTTTCACACTATGAGAAAGAGTAGGAGTCTTCTTATTACCTGGAGGCACGACTCACTGAGACACAGTTTTCAACAAATGGCACAGCAACAACAATACTGATGGCAGACTCGATAAGTCGTGCTCCTCTTCCTTGGAGAAACAGCCCCAGCAGTTCGAGAGCGTCATGCAGCCTGTCGGTGCCACCCCCACGGTGAGTGACGAGGATTCCCCGTACAAACACGAGAACAGCCAGGGATATTCCGTAGACCACATTCTGGGCCTAGCACATTAAAAATTAAAAAAGTAATGATAATTTATGGTAATAAATCAAAGTCAAGCAAGCTACAAACAATGCTACACAAAAATAAAATATCACACTCTCAAATCCCGTCCACAAATGAACAGGAAAGATTAGATTTATGTCGGTTAAAATGTGAAAATGGCACTATCTAACCTCAAGCTTCCAGAATCAGTGAGTTCAATACCTAGAACAGCTGTTTATAAACCACTCCATTCATGGAATTTTTAAGAAATCGCACATCTTGCACTACCTCCAGTAAAAGTTAGCAGAGCGAAACCACATAATTTGAATATTGGTGTAATAGTGTCACAAAGGAATCAACAGCTGAATGTAGTGCCATGCATATTAATTTTATGAATTTCAGTAATACTATACGAATAATTTACTCATAATTCACGTCTGCGTTTTTTGAAGAAGAAATATTTTCTGGAAAATGGTTCAATAGTAATTATTTCAGGAAGCAATAGAAAATGAAGAAATGGAGATGTACTCATGAGGAAAAGTCCACAAAGAAGTGAATGACAGTCACTACTTGAGAATTATCGTCCAGCAGAATCACAATGGAGTTATTTTAATGATGCTATATAATATGCTTTCGTATTCATTACAAGTAAATTTACAGATTTTAAATATCAGGCTTGATCATGTCAGAAATGACAGAATCAGAGAGATCATGAGCATTGGAAGCATAATTATAAACTGCAAAGATAGAAAGTGTCTACTCTGGTATGGTCACTTACAACATATGCCAGACACAATTTGGTCAAAACCAATATGGCAATAGACTCCACATCAAAGAAGAAAGTGTGGCCAGCCTCCCAGATGCTGGAATAAATTTGTGGATAAACAAAAGTAATATTTCAGTACAGTGGCAGATAAGAAAATTACATGAGGGGGGCACCGATATCAAAATGTCGCTGATTCTTTTTCACAGTTGGCTTTGTATTGTAGTAACTTCAATAAAGTATGATCCAGTTCCTCTGTAACTTCCATGAGCTTTATTGTTAGAGCATACTCTGCTTACTGTGTGGACAGCAACTAACTTTAGCAGTCAAGAGAAAATAATATGATCTTGTTCAGGGTATACTGAAACTGAGACTGGTTATGGGGACAGCAATATAAATTACTGTAAGAGCAACTGAGATTCATGAAGTTCAGTATTCAGTCCACTGTATTTATTATTTATTAAGTTCACTGCATTTATTAAATCCTCTTTCTCAGGTTGGGAGTACACTGGGTGCATGATATTACTCAGTGCTCAAAGGTGCACAAGACCACTGTGGACTGAAATTCCATTTAAGAAATATCCATGATACTGTATTTTATTAAGAAAAGGCATCGCTATTTCAAAAGTGCACACCTCCTCTCTGGTCCCCTAGACATGCATAACTATTTGAGCCATAATAATCATGCAGAGACTAGTAAAAATTTATTCACTATTAATTTTAAATTATGATGATGATATATCATTATGGACTCTCTGTGACGTGTCTTTAACTTATGAATATCTTTATATTATTTTATTATTATTATTATTATTATTATTAAAACAATGAGAAGTCCAGATTGGTGTATCAACAATATCACATAAAGGACAGACTGTGACTCACCATGAAAATGACACATTGAGTTGCAGACAGGCACGATAATGACTGCCACAAATGAGCTTTCAGCCAAAGCCCTCTTCAGACAGGAAAACACACACATTCACACAAACAAGCGCACCTTATGCCCACATGACTCATCTGTGGCCACTCTGACCAGATTCCTTACAAGCTATCAAATTTACTTCTTAGGAATGTCCTTTGTTGGTGAGCAGCAGGAGTAACACAAAATAGATTAAATACAGATTAAAAAGTATCTGTCCACAAAGACGGAAGGGAACAAAAATGGAAAACACATACATTTGACTGCAGGAACAATACATTCTGCAAGCAAAAGTTTAAATGTTACTTCACAAATCATAAAATGAATAATTGGCGCAAGTGAGACTTTTCTCCACATACCTTCATGGCATCTTCCTTTGTAAGAGGACTGGCAACAGTTGCAAAACTACCACACACAGATGCACTTTCATCGTCATTTCCCTTATCCTCTGTCTGCTTAATAGCTGCTGATGTACGGTGTACCACATCTTCCAAAACCTTAATTAAATAGAAAACAGCTCCTTCAATTATAATAATTTATGAAATTTTCATATTTAATTTTCATAAAAGTAAAATCCAAGGCTGCTTAAACAGTGGTTCAACAAACCACCACATAGAAGAGGTGGTGAGTGGCACTCAGGCTGTTAGATATCATTCAGTTATCAGACTAAATCAAACAATGGAAAATCGAGGGTAGCATAAAGACAATACTATGAATAGGACAGATTGCTACTCACCTTACAGTGGAGATGCTGACTCTCAGACAAGCACAACAAAAAGACTACTAAACAAGTAAGTTTTCAGCCAAAAGGCCTTGTTTAGCACTTTTTGTTGTTCCTGTCTATGACTCAACATCTCCACTACACGATGAGTAGCTATCAGATAAGCCCTCCTCTTGCAAAAGAATTATTGCTTTGGCTGTAAAAGATCACGTCCATTAGAAGCAGATTTTGGACATGTCATTAAATTGAAAATGTGGTATAGAATGGAATTTGAATGCAACAAAGGCCCAAGGGGGCCACCACTTTTCCTTCAAAAAGAGAGAATAAAGAGACGAAGGGAGGAATGAAGGAAGGAATGACGAGAGCTTAATGTCCCATCGATGATGATGTCTTCGGAGATGGAGCACCCGTGGAGATCGAGGAGCAACGGGTAAGGAAATAGGTCACACCCTTTTGAAGGTACCGTCCAAAATGATTTAGGGAAATCATGGAAAACCTACATCTGGACAGTCATATGAGCAGCTGAACCACTGGTGAGGGAAGAACTCACCCGCACTTCTCCAGGCCTCCCCTTTTAAGTGGTGTGAGGGCTGAGAGTGCTCGCGTCCCTTCATAGTTGCCAACTTCACTACTGTCATGTGGCAAATTGTTTTAGCTCTCACATTGGTTTCAGATAAAGCATTACATGGTAGTGCAGTAACCAAGTGGCTAGGATAAAAGACCTCAGGCTGTGGGTGTAAATGGGTCGACTCTGACCAAAGCTTTCTTTCCCCTTTGCGTAATTCTTATCTAAACAGAGCTGTAACTCAGTGAGAGAGTATAATGATAAAAGTATAAGAATTTTCTCTTTTTGATGAAGGGTTCCTTGATGACTTGTTCCACTAGTACTCACCAACTCACGATGCACTGTGACAGTGTTTTATAGGGTACTGTAATTAAAAATGCCAAATAACTTAACACATGTTCACAACGAGTAACTAATGCTGTCCATCACACTAGAACACAGGACTCCTCAAGGTTGTGGTCTTTTTTACAGATCTTTACATCGCCCTTATGAGACATGCAGTTAAGCCGAGATCCCCACTTCCTGTGGCACACAATTACCCAACACCATACCATGTGACAGCTGTCGAAACAAACCAGGAGCTTTTGGCAATAGGATGGTGGCACACACTGGCACCCATGAAGTGCATTTAGCTTACAGAACACTACATGTGCAGCAAGTACTCTCCTTGAGGAATGGTGGACAGAACTGGACAAAGAAATATGTTCCCTACTAAGTCCACAAGGCAATGAAATAAACTGGTCTGTGTAAAGGGCTGAGCATGCAGTTAGAGGTAAATGGTGTCAGCACTCAAGACACAGGAGACACAGCCACTATAGGTTATGAGGTGGTGGTTTGTAAGCACCTACAACACCACAGCGACATTTTCCGTGTTTTCTACATCACTGCCTCAACTATATGGTGAGTTGTTGTTACCTATACTCCTTCCACTACAAGTCGTAGATAACGGTAGTGTCGCGGAATAGTAAAGAGTTGGAAACGTGGAATATTGTCAATGTTTCATTGCCTATTCCGAGAGCCAGAGGCAGTAGGTTAGGCAAGAGCTATGAGGATTGCACACGTATGGAATGTGTCGCCACGCAGGGGCAATGGCCTGGTTACACACAGCAGGTGAGAGAGAATTGCTTAGCACGTGGGTTTGCGTTAGATGGAGACTTTTGTAGAGTGCAAGACAGAAGTATAGCGTCAGCTGTACTGCATTTCACAACTTCGCGTAAGTCTGCCACAACAACACGTAACTCTGTCGCAAGAACACCTAAGGGGCGAGTACGACAGATAAGTCAGCACTATAAGTGGAACGAATGCGGTCATTACAAACGAGCATGACGTCAGGATGTCGCTCGTGCTTCCTTTATATACGCCAGCTTGGATAGCAACAAGGCACTTGCAATTGCAGTTAGACTTGCAGTAGATGTGTACTGGGTCGCTGCGTAGCACTCAGCTCGGTGATCGACATGTTAATCTTTATTAAGGAGATGTTGTGCTGCCGCTGTCAATCATCAACCCAGGATTAAGCAGACATCACGGCAGTCTCACTCGCCGCCAATGCTGACCACATCAGTGAGCCGTCGTCGAGATCGTGTGGGGCCTAGGCCCTGTGCATCCGCCGTAACAACCGGGTGAGCCGACGACGCTGGGGGACTGCAGCCCGTTCCGCCCGTCTACTGCGGACGAGCCACCAGGAGGAGCAGGGAAGAAGACGGGGTGGGATAGAGTACACTCCACACTACGAGAACGCTTCTGGTGACGACAGCTCCAGGGACTCCAACCCGGAGCCTCTTGCTGTCCGCAGCCGAGCCGCTAGCTAGCTGGGTGCCACCATCCACACGCGGCCGAAGTAAGGACATTCCTCCGCTACATCACAGCACGCGGCGCTGCGCTAGCAAGACTGCGCGGTCCGGATCTGGTGGCATCGCTACGAGTCAGCGAGGACTTGGGGAAGGTCGTAGATATCACCAAGCCACATAAAGTTGTTATGAATTAATAATGTTTCTTTGGCGTTTCTGACGCTTCTACAGCCATTTCCTAGGATCCTGACAACTGGAGAGGTCACCGCTCGGCTATCCACTCCACCATAGGCGACCGGGACCACCGGGGCGCCTACATAACATTCATCCTCTTACATTTTATCCTGATAACTTCATAATTTCAAAGAGGTTATTCCAATCAACACTGTAATTTTTTTAAAAATCTACTTAAGCTAGAAATGCAGGTTTGGCTTTCTCTTACCTGTTAACAAAGGTAAGCCATAGGACCAGTATTGCCTTGTCTACTCCTACCCTTCTGCAGAACCCAAACATGCTGTCCTCCCAACTTAAGTTTCTAGTTGTCATTTCATTTTTTTGTACATAATGCATGTCAGTATTTTGCAACCATGGTTGAGTAAAGTGACAGTTTGGTAACATACACAATGGTCAGCATCTGCCTCCTTTGCAATTGGAATTGTTAGATCTGTGTAAAGGTACTTTGCCTGTCTCACATATCTTGCACATCAAGTGGAATAGTTTTCTCATAGCTGGTTCTACCAAGAATATGAATAATCCTGAAGTAAAGCCATCTCTTCCAGGGGCCTTGTTATAATTTTGGTCTTCCATATTCTATCAGATCAGCCTCTCAGTATTCTATGGCTCACCTTCCCTTCATTCTCCCCTCTTACCTTTGGATAATATTGTTGTCAAGTCTCTCTCCTTTATACAGCCCTTCTAAGTTCTGCTTTTACCCTTTCTTTGATTATTTAGTGGTTGGTGTGTGTGTGTGTGTGTGTGTGTGTGTGTGTGTGTGTGTGTGTGTGTGTGCGTGCGCACATGTATGCTTCATTTAAAATATTGCCCATTTGGGCAACTGTTGTAAAATCTTTGATTAAAACAGAAATAATACAAAAACAAGCCTAAAATAACTACAAAGGGATCTGTGGCTAGCTGAATACTTACAAAAAAGGATGAGCCAACCACACTGGTAGTAGGTCATTAAAAACTCCTCTCTAATGTATCTGGAGCAAGACAGGTATTTCACATAATCCTAAAAGTTTGTACCACATTCATCTCATTTTCAGCTAAAATAGATTGCAAATTTGAAGGGAAATCAGCCACTGCCATTTTGTCTGAAAATAAAATGCAGCAAACTGAAACGTGGTGCAGTGTGATATGTACACCACAAGCACCACATAATGGAGGGTACTCTCCCTGGATCAAGAAGCCACGCATCAGAATTTCAGCTCCAATATGAAGCCAAGTGGGAAGGACCACATCTTGTCTATGTCACCAGAAAAAGATACACCATGGCCACTTTACTCCTGACATCATTAGGCACAGATTATTGTCTGTCACGACCGGCATTCTTCTACCCATTCACCCATGACTCTGTACCTCAGCAGTGAGATAGCTCATAAGGGGATGGCACACTGAACTATCTGATAATGCCTTCACACCTCTTTGGTTGCTACATTTGTTAAATTATTTACCTGAATACCCACATTCCTGATGTACAGCAGAATACAACCTCCTTCCCCAGCCTCTGTAGCCAAAGAAGGACATCCTGGATATTCTGGACTGCTTTACTTTTTGGATACAAGCATTGGAAGAGTGACATCTCACTTGCACCAGTGCCCTAAAAATCACATATAATTCTGCATAAAACACAGGGAATTCTTCCAGTTGATGGATCTTGAGGATACAATCAGAGAAACAAACAGAGCAGCTGAGGGTCTCCTCCTGTATAGACCAGTCTATGGATACAGCTATACAACTGTGGTGCTCATTTAAAATGTCATAAAATATTGAATTAAAAACAGACAGAGGAGTGTAGTCTTTCCTGTTCCTCAGTAAATCTAAAAATACTTTGGGCCTTTGCAATAATCAGGGCAAGTTTGTGGTTGTACTACGCCCATAGCAAATGACTAAGTTCACACGTCATGCAGGTCCCATATGGCTTCGTTGCTCCTGAACAGACAGAGAAAATTTGTTCCATATTATTCTAAGACAAGCAATGGTAAGGTATGCTGGAGAATTTGGAACAGTGGAGACTATATACATCCCGTTCTCCACGAGAAGTTGCCACCATATGGTGAGTGGCAGTTCCCCAGTCTCAGCACAGAGGCTGGGCATGGAATTGTTCCTGTAAGCACCCGTGGCCAGCCTGATCCCCTTAAGGTGGGTAATGTCAATGTGATCTTCAAGTAAGAAGGCTTTGCTAATCTGTACGTTGTGCAACCATAGCCTAACCAGGATCTCATGAGAGCCTTATAAAACTGGAGTGACTTGGCCTGTCAACCCTCCAAGACTTGTGGCTAAGGTACTTTATTATCTGTAGTGCTTTCAGAATCATTACCTTCAGATCCTTTAGGAATGGTAATCACAGCAGTTTTGCATCAAACAGAAATCTCATTGCATCTTTAAAAATGTAGAATGGTGTCTCCCCATTTGTTCATTTGTATGTCAAGTAAATTAAAATGACACAAGAATGATTACACACACACACACACTTATACGCAGAAAATTTATGTCTTAGCAGCCCACTCCCTGATCTCTCAGTTGTGGTTTGTAACTGATGTACTGCTGTTGCAGTGTTGTATGTGGCACAAACAACTCCAAAATCACCCACAAATAAGGAGCACTGCACAAGACTCCTTATTGTGGACATTATACTGTTCATCGCTGTGGCAAAGAGGCTAATACTTAAAACACCTTTCTGGGTACAGTCATTCCCTGCTCCAAAGTACTAAACAGCACTTTTCCAGCTCAGTATTTAAAAAGGTGTTTCAATAACAAGGACCAAACGACTATGGGTAGGCACCCACGAAAGACCTGTTATTGGTGCTGCCCTAGAATACTCTCTCTCCAAGTAGTGTACTCTCTCTCCAAGTAGTGTCATACACCTTTTTGATGTCAAAAAATCTCTCTATACAATGCTGTCTACAACGGAAAACCACCTTCAGTTGGGTCAGGTTGTCGACAGTGGATCAACACCACCTGGAAACGTGCACTGAAAATGACTGGCCTAGAATTGATGACAATTAACCACTCACTGCAGGGTCTTTGCGACACATCTCATCAAAATGACTGTTATTTAAAAACTGAGGCAAATTTGGAACTTTTCTGGTTTGAGGAGATATATCTAAAGTACTTCCCTCCTCTAGTTGAAAAAATGTCTGGTCTGCAATATCAAATTAAAACGTTCTAGCAGAATTTCCTTTAATTCCATTTTCAAGTTTCACACCTTCTTGTATAAGATTCAATCACGACTGGGTGCAGTGACA
Organism: Schistocerca americana; assembly: GCF_021461395.2. Classification (NCBI taxonomy): domain Eukaryota; kingdom Metazoa; phylum Arthropoda; class Insecta; order Orthoptera; family Acrididae; genus Schistocerca; species Schistocerca americana. The sequence continues at coordinate 81,414,859 of NC_060124.1, read as the reverse complement.
CTGAGTCTCACAGTTGTATGACTCAGAATTGAACACCAGTGCAGTCCTCTCCACAGCCAAAAGGTACGGCGGACAGTTGGATCCTGGCTGGCAATGGCAGTAGCCATAGCAAAATGTTCTGCTGTAGCCTGGGCAATGTCCATGAACTGTAGACATTTATCTTCAAGACTGCTACTATAGCTGATCAACTGCATTTACTGGAAATCATCTTGATGGCTTCCCATTTTATAGAATAAGTGGAGCCACAGATTGAGTCCAGAAATACTTGCCATGACCTATTCTTGCCCTCCTCAATAATATGTTGAGCTGTGGTCCTCACTAGTTGAGTGGCTGTGAGTATTTCTGCTGTCAGTCAGCATTTAACGTGCTGCAGAGCCACATGTTTAGTGTGGGCAGCTTAATGGTTGTCATCATTTCGCTGAGGTACAGGCTTCCTACTGAGATTGGCTGAGGACTCCAAGACAGGTAAGTCAGTGCCACATCTGATCACATTTGTGATGTCCACACCTTCCTGGATATTGTCTCATTGTTCAAAAAGTCAGCAGGCTGTACTCCATCCAGTTTGTTACGTCAATTAACAGTTTCAGCAGCTTCCTCTTGGAGACTGCACAATCTGGTAGAGGTATCCAGAGTGGGAAGCTGTCATCTGAATGAAGGTCACCAGTAACTTCCAACTGAGTGAAACCTGCGAGGGCTGTAGAGCATAAAGAGGATGCTCAGCAGCATTGAAATGTTTGAGATTGCCTGTGTTTAGGATGCACAGCTCCCAAGACATCACAAGGCCTTGCAAATCTCGGCCACTGGGTCAGAGTGAGAGTCTCGTAACACATTATATACACTGAGGAAATATATATCTAAAAACAAAGATGATGTGACTTACCAAATGAAAGTGCTGGCAGGTCGACAGACACACAAACACAAACATACACACAAAATTCAAGCTTTCGCAACAAACTGTTGCCTCATCAGGAAAGAGGGAAGGAGAGGGAAAAGACGAAAGGATGTGGGTTTTAAGGGAGAGGGTAAGGAGTCATTCCAATCCCGGGAGCGGAAAGACTTACCTTAGGGGGAAAAAAAGACGGGTATACACTCGCACACACACACACACACATCCATCCACACATATGTCTGCTTGTGTCTGTATATGTGTGGATGGATATGTGTGTGTGTGCGCGAGTGTATACCCATCCTTTTTTCCCCCTAAGGTAAGTCTTTCCGCTCCCGGGATTGGAATGACTCCTTACCCTCTTCCTTAAAACCCACATCCTTTCGTCTTTTCCCTCCTCTTCCCTCTTTCCTGATGAGCCAACAGTTTGTTGCGAAAGCTTGAATTTTGCGTGTATGTTTGTGTGTCTGTCGACCTGCCAGCACTTTCATTTGGTAAGTCACATCATCTTTGTTTTTAGATATATATTTCCTATGTGGAATGTTTCCCTCTATTATAATTATATACACTGAAGTATCCAAGTATGAGAAATGGTCAGAGGAGTAAAAGATCTTGTTCAGGGCCTTGTAATTTACTGCTTCTTGTGATGGTACGTACAGAGAGTATAGCTGAGTAATGATTTACATAGACTGAACCTTTTGCCAAGCAGGTCGTCCTTCAGGTAGAAGGTATAGACATGTGGCACAGGGACATTAAAGGAAACACAAACACAGTGCCTTCCCTGTGCTAGGAGTTTCAGTTCATCCACATGTCCTGAATCCACCATTGTTCCACAGTAGTACGGGAGCCCATTTATCAATGGGGTTTTTCTTTCACCCTGTCTCTCTGCCAGTGCAGGGATTCCACCAAGCTTGAAGGTTTAGTTGAGGGGCTAGGTTGGTGCCTCAGGCAGCTTTCGTATTCCACTCTGTTTGAAGTGGTATGGTTAGAAAGGCAATAGAGAGAGAGAGAGAGATCTGCATGGTCTAACAGATGATTCCTCCCATGTCCAACACTTCCCTTTTGGTTTGTTTGTGTGGAGAGACTTCAGAGGTCTATTCGTGGCAGTGTGAGTGCTCACATGTTTACTGGAGCCAGCCTTTTGATTTGCTGGAAGCTCTACAATGTTGGCAACAATGACCTTTTCAGATTTTCTGGAGGGACCTGTGGTAATAGCACCTTGCCATTACACTTACACACACAGGTGTTGGTGCTGACATTAGATTTCTCTACTCGTGTACAGACTCTGGATTTCTGGGTTGACTTTTCGGGATGTGAAGCACATGAAGTACCAAAGCAGGAGGTTGTATTGCTTTATAGATATTTTTGCTATACCATATAGAACCCCTTTGTTGTTTCTAGCATTTGCACCAGATTTTCTTCACGGTAGATGGTGGAGTCTCTACCCCATACAAGATGATCCCCAGAGCAATTAACACTCCTCAGAAGAGACGAACAAGTGACTCCATGGTGAACAGCCTTCCCATTTTGTGACAAGTGGCTTCTCCCTTACATGCTAAAGCAGTGTATCAAAAGTGCTGGCATTTGAAACAGTGTATCGGACTGGGTATACGAGGACTCACTTTTCTGCTAATGAACGATGCCTCGATGTGGTCTGGAGGTGTTGTGCTATTGAATGTAAGAGTAAATCCATAAATTTTACCAGTTTGGCATCTACTATTTTCATCATATTTTGCACATCAATCACATCTTTCTGAGCCCTTTAATCTTTCTGTTGTTCTTTGGAAATATCTATAATATCACTACACGACACATCTTTGCTAAAGTTTGAGGGAGCCATGCAGCTCATTCTTGATGGAATATTCCCCAAGGAATTTAGCTGCTTCTCAACTGCTTTATAAGAGGGTCATTCAGTTATTAAAGAGACAGACTGATCTGGAGAAAAAAGCATCTATTTTTACAAGACAATAGTTTTTCTACTTTTCAACATAATCCCCTTGAACATTTATGCACTTGTCCCATCAGGCTACAAGCTTTTTTTTCTGGCTGCAAAGAACCTGATGTTTGAACGAATTTTCCCAAACTTTTTCATGTCCTCATTGTCCTGGACCCTGTTCCCACATAATGCCTGCTTCAGTGGACCAAACAAATGAAAATCACTATGTGCTAAATCAGGACTGTAAAGGGGGTGAGGCAGTATTTCCCAGCCCATTTTGTCAACGGTTTCGCAGGTTAGTTGAGCAATATGAGGATGTGCATTGTCTTGCTGGAAAATCACACTGTCTCGTCTGAGATCCCCGACATCTCTCTCTCGTGGCTGGCTTCACCTTGTTTAAAAGCAAATCCGTGTAGTATTGGCTGTTCATTGTATGCTGTTCTTTGAGATAATCACAAAAAAGTGGACCTTCAGCACCCCAAAATGCCGTCAACATGAACTTTCCTGCGGATGCTTGGGTTTTGGATTTTTTCTCGACAGGGAAGTTGGGGTGCTTCCACTCCATGCTTTGTCTTTTTGATTCTGGCTCATGATTGTGAATCCAAGTTTCATCACAATTAAAATGTTGTTGAGGAAGTGCTCACCTTCTCTTTCATAATGTTCTTTTAGCTCTGTGCACACTCTCAACTTTGTTTCCTTGTGTAGCCGCGTCAACTCCTTTGGGACCCATCTTGCACATATTTTGCAGTACAGATTATGTTATGAACTGTATCAGTACTAACTTGAACATTATCAACTATCATTTCCACAGTCACATGGCAGTCGGCACGAATTATATCATCAACTTGAATTTCAAGTGAGGGAGTTGAAACTGTAACTGGTCAGCCAGGACGGTGTTCATCAGCCACTGAGTCACGAGCATTTTTGAACTGCTCTACCCACTTGTAAAGATTTGCACTATTCATACAATCTTCACCATAAACTTTAGACATTCTACAGTAAATATTCACTGGTTTCTTGCCTTCAGTAAGTACAAAACGAATAACAGAACGTTGTTCAAATAATGTGGATGTTTCAAGTGGACTCGCCATTTTGAAACGTATTTCTGAGGTTATAAACAAAACAATGTTGATACATCAGCTGATCAAGGCTCATCCCAGTGATGCCAACTTAAAGCCATAAAAGTACCAAACTTGCCCTACCAACAGATTTTTCCCCAGACCAATTTGTCTCTGTAATTATTGAATGACCCTTGTACATACATGATGCCAGCGATGCTCTCTAGAGCCTTCTGAATGTAGATAGGTGAATCTTTCTCAAAGCTGTTGTCTTTTTTTAATTTTAATGATTAAAAATACATATGTCTAGCAGCAGATGTTTTGTTACTGCAAACAGAACTACCTTATACTTTTTTACTCCATGGAGTAGTGGCTACACAAGCATTCTTGTTGGGTTGAGCAACCCACTGGGTGTACAGAGATTAGGTTTTAACAGTTCCATCTAGGTGCCACAAATAGCTGTGGAACTAAAGGTTTGAGGCCCTGCTTGCCAGGGTGAGACTTATACATGTGAGTTGTAGCAGTTGCCCCAGTGGTAGCCCTTTAATGTCTATGTTATTTACTGTGGTTAACATACCCACATATTGGTGACCCTGAGAAGAAAAATGGAATCCTAGAGGGCAAAGATTTATAAGCAAACTGACAATGCCTACAACAGACAATACTATTCCGAGATAGAAGATCAGACAGCACCGTGAAGCCACACACAATGTAAGTGGTGACTTTACATTTCAATCAACTTCAAATAGAGAGCAAAAAATGTTTTTGGAGTTCTGCGAGATACCATTATGGTGACAACATTCTGTTTGTCACTCAAAGTGTCTTGATCATGCCACGAAGTAAAGTGGAAATCCCACCACCTTTATCACAGCAACCAGAATCATGCTTTTGTATGCTGGAACTTCCTTTTGCTCAAACTGTGTTTCAAGTGATGAAATGCAATTTATTCCAAGAGTTAATGCTTTGAATTCTCATGCATTGGTTTTAGTGTCACACATTATTAAAAACATGCCAGTGCAGAACAAGTATTGGAATCCCAAAACCACTTCATTCAGAAGATTCTGCAAACAACAGGTTCAACGCAACCAACAGCTGTTAAACAGTGAGAAAATTGGTGATAAAGCAGTACCTGATTATTGGCACCACATACACAATATTTTTGCCAAGTCTGAAATGGCAGACACAAAATTATGTCACATCTGGCTCAGCCAGTAAGAGTCACATCTGGCTAAACCAGTAAGAACAGCAGTTATAAAAAGTGGCAAATATAAAATCCTGAGATAGAAATTGCAGACAAGGTCCACTGCATGCTTCAACATGAAAAAGTGTGTATAGAGACACAATCCCAAAATGATGTCACCACGGCAATAGCCTCCACAGTCAAAAGTGGAATACGACCCTACATATTCTGTACAACTCCAGACTTTGGAAAAAGGCTTGGATGCATTCATGGAACATATTACCAAGAAGGGAGACGAGGGACAAGTCAATGCTACACAAGAAGATGCTGCCACTTCACTATTTTACCACTTCGGGTGCTGTGGCAGTAAAAAACAGAACAAGAAGCAATGCTCATCCATGTGCTGGTATCACAGCCACTATGAAGCACAGCCTATGAAGTGTGTTGCACTTTGGTTACCCAAATGTAAATAGTGACCAGTATTGGGCACATCAGGCTGCAAGCAAGCTTACAAGTACCTACCGGTCAACAGATGCAGCATCCCTAGTGGTGCCAACAATAACAACATCAAACTCACCACCACCAACCATCCAAACATAGCAGCCACCAGGCAGTGGTTTCTTTACAAGTAGTACTTTCAAACAAGAATAAACACTGGCACTGTGGTCATGCACAGCCAGCTTGTAAACTAAAACCAGGCTAATGATTTTAAAGGATCTAGACAACTGAAGGTAAATCACAAACAGCTGCCTCCAAATCTGATGGAAAGTAGTTCTGATGTGAGCACCTTACCAGAAATGCAGCAGCAGCAACAACTGAGAAGTCTCAAGAGTGTTTATGGCCTGCTGATGCAAACAGTTCATCTATTTCTACTTATGGTGAATGCAAAACTATAATGGACTCAAGTTTCTATCAGCCTCCAGAATGGAATTTTTATTGTCTGCTGTATCTGATCCTGTATTAGCACTCATTTCTTACATCATTAAAGGCAGGAAATCAACTACACGCAACAGAGCTTTGGTTGGGGACCAAAATAGTTATAGAGCAATTATGCAAGGCATTCAGAAGTTGCAGCATGTTCCATTCAAGTCTGCAGCAGACATCAAGTACGAGCAACAACAAAGAATTAAAATCCAAACTGCATACCTTAAAATGGGAATTGAAAGCTGCAAATATAGAGCCAAAAAAATTAAAAAAGGATTGCAGTCGCCAATCAACCCAGCACAGTAGCATCAAACACAACACATTGCGTAACACTGAGAGTACGTTTGGTCAATCTGTCACCAAGAAAGCTCAATGTTCAGCAACAAATAGGACACAGTAAAAACAGCTTCAAGCAGGAATAATCAACAGATCCAACAGCTCCTGGCATCTCTAATACATCTCATTAAAAAGAAAGACACAATATGGACACCACGGCTTGATTACCATGCATTAAATGTTTGCACTGTACTCGATTGCTACCACATTCATTCACAATATTCAAGATTTTACAAGTCCTCTAGCTGGAGCACACAAATTCAGTGTTATGTACTTCAAGAGAGCTTACCACCAAATTCTGGCTGCTCTGCAGGATGTTCTGGAGACAGTGATAATAACACCTTTAGGATTGTTCGAATATTTATGAATGTCATGCTAAAAATGCTGTGCAGTCCTGACTTTAAGTGTCAACTATCTTTTCATTTCACCTATCTAGATCAAGTACCGGTGTTTTTACAAATGACAGTGGAACATGGTGAACATTTAAGAATTGTATATAACAGACAAGCAGATTATGGTCTCTTAGTGACTGATGACAGCTGTGTGCTCTGGAAATGACAAGTGCAATCATTAGGTATCTGCAGTAGGTATCTGTCCCCTTAAAGAGAAATTCGATGCAATTCAGAATATGCCCAACCCCACTGACTTTCAATACCTAAGAAAATTCTTATGAGTGATCAAATTTTATTGATGACTCTTGCTGGGAGCAGTTGCAGTGCAGGCACCCCTTACAGTAGCTTTTGACAGTCAAAACTGCAATGTTTGGTGCCCACTGACACGGACTACTGACATGCCTTTGAAATGGTAAGTGTCAGTCAATGCAACGCACTTCTTTTGGCACACCCAGCACACCCAGTTACCATTCTTGTGATTGTGCACACAATTTTGATGGTAATCAGCACGACCTCCATGGTACATGGTAATCCCCTGGATTGTTTCCTCACAAGCCTACTGACACTCAGACCAGGTGGACTGCTTAGAATTAAGAGCTGCTCACAATATAAGAGGTCACCTGGCACTTCCGCCTGTACATCAAACAACAGGCATTTGGAGTATACACTGACCACGAACCCATCAATTTTGCCTTAAAAACAAACAAGGGAACATTTTCCACAAGGCAATTTTAACACTTACAATTAATTAGTGGCTTTGGTACAGATTCGAGTCATACTAAAGGGATAGATGATATATTTTCAGACAATTTTTTGAGTTTAAATACAATTTCATACATTACGGATTTTCATAAATTCAATACAGCTCAAGCAGCTGCTGCACATACAACAACTCGGGGTGAGTGGGGACACAGGAATGCTAGAGGCTCTCTCTAGCAAGATAAAAAAAAAACTACTGTGTGATGCCTCTAGGCCAGGGAAACCCCAAACATCTCCTCAGGTGGAACACTTTGTGAATCCTGCTACACTGATGAAACATCTTGTTTATTTTGAAGGTGGCTAACTTCTTAAAAATGAGAAAAACTTGTTTTGTTTAGCAATTACTTCAATTTTAAGCAACAACTAATACCACAGAAATCATAATAAAATTTTTAAATGTAATCAGTATTGTCAAAGTATTGGAAAGGAAAGAAAAAGAATATTATTAATAGTTTTTCATGGAGCACTTATTCACTTTCTGTGGATCATCATCAGAGTTCTGCAAAATACAGTTTGGGAATCTCTGTTGTCCTCCTAGGACATTTTTACAAACTGTTTTTCACAAACAAGTGGTTGAGTCAGAGCACAAACTAGCACACCCCACAGCTAAAAGCACAATTAAGTTTATTGGGGACAGCCATATTACGGACCGGCCTGGACAGATGCACACATTAGCACACTGCTTCAAGGATTCAGGAGTGAGGGGGAGGGGGGGGGGGGGGGGGGGAGTCTGCAAAAAGAAGGGGCACTCTCTACCACTAACACTGCCAAATTCAAATTAACACATCAAACTTGTGCAGACATTGGATAAGGCCAGAAGAAATAAGGAGGGCCGGTACATTTGGCCGAGATGATAAAAACTTGTTTTTTGTTAACTAAATCATGATTAGCAAGCCAGACAGCCAAAGTTAGCTGCCATATTCATAAACCAATAGGTCAATTTTCCGGTCCACACTGATCTAGTGGGTCTGTTGCCTCTGTCTGAAAGACAGATTTATCTTCATGGCAAGTGACTGGTACACCCATTGGGCCAAAATTATTCCAATCATGAACATTTTCACAGAAACAACAGCCTGGACATTCCACACTATATGAATGACCCAGTTCAGCTGCCCAGCACACACCACAACAGATCAAGGATGGCAGCTTGAGTCCACCTTATTTCTCGAGCTCACTAGATTGTGTGGATTCCAACACCATCACACCATAAGTTAGCACTCAGCCAGTGATGACAGAGCACTGATACACAACACTCAAAGCTGTGCTCATGTGCCATGAGACAATCCAAACAGCAGCACTGCTACTAGACCTAGTTGGCCTAAGCATCACCATTAAGAAGGACATCGGTGTGTTAACAGCTGAGATGATCTATGGAAAGACACTGCAGGTTGTAAGGGGTTCTGTCATCCCTTACCCAACAATAAGCACAGTTTTGCCTCACAGAGGTCGGTGGTAGGCTAAAATCACTTGCCAAGCACTGGTACCGCTGACTGAGTGAAGTCTCAGTTACTCAAGTCTGGGAAGAGTTTCGCGTTAGGAGTCCACTGAGTCTGGGCGGAGATGTGAGCTATGCACTGGTGTACTGGCTGAGTGAGTATCTACCATCATGGGTAATCCTCAGCAAAACATTACTGATTCATGACAAATTATTTTTTGAGCAGCGTCTTAAATGCTCATAGTGTGCTGAATATCACTGTTCGTGTCAAGTACGCTGGCCACAGATCGGATTTCACTGAGGATTGTGTGTGATAACCATTATTATAACTTGTGGCCTAATTAAAAAAAAAATACTGATGTGTTGAGATTAACTGTAATTAGAAGTTTGAGACAGAAGTAGTGTCTGCCTCAAAACTGTGTTTAATCAGAACATACAAGTCATACAATGTAAATCATTTTGGTATTGGTTATTGCACAACCCTTTATCGTTGTATGAACATTGTTGAGCAACCACATCCTGATTAGAAATGACTCCCGATGCAGCTAAATCTATTAGCACTTACCTATTAGATCACAGTCATATCAAGATTAAAGATAGGCTACTATTACGGCTAATAACAAAAGACATCATATTAATCAGGAATGTTTCAAGCTCCCGCTACAGTTTTTTGTATCACAAGATTTCCTCTCTGCATCCATTATGCCATTCCTACTGTGACAAGTTAAAAGAGTTACATCTCCACGCTTCGCCCCATACCAGCAGTTTTCATCATAAGGATTTGAAGGAGAGCTCACGTTTTTTCAGAACAGGCACCTCTGCTCACCACTACAACCTCCTTACAGTGACTCTTATCACGTCATTTTGAAGCTTAATGATCATGCTATGCAAATCTTACAGAATGGTAGAGCTATGACAGTGCTACTCAAAAGGATACTCCACTGTCAATCTACCAACTTGGCACCTCTGTCCTCCACCACCAGACGCGGTGAGTGGGTTCAACAAGGCCTGTCATTTCAGCAACACTCTCACACCACAACCACCAGTGTCACCTCTCAACGACAATAGTAGCCCAAAGGGGCCATGACTGCTATTGCCAGTATACATGAGGGCCAGACACTGAGTTTGACACCAATTCCTCTACATTACTAGAGGCTCCATTCTACCATGGGAGGCTAGGACAGAGTAAAAGTTCAACAAGAATTTCAAGCATTAAACTAACTAACTCTCCGCCCCCCCCCCCGCCCCCCCCCCCCTGCCCGCCCCCCCCCCCCCCCCCCGAATCAGTAAAAAAACACATACACACAAAATCTATGTCGTTAAGGTGAGATCAACATTTCCTGTGACACACAATACTTCACCACTGTGCTGCATGGTGGTCACTGCAGCTTGTACAGAGCTTACGGTTACAGAGGATTGGGGATGCCCATCACACAAAACCCAGGTTAGCCAAAGCTGTACCCAGCTAACAAAGACTGAGCTTCCTCAGGCACTCACTATTTGGCATGTCAAAGGTACTTCTCTTGACTCTGAAGGCGCATAATTTTTCTAAAAGCTATTTCTGGTTTGCCATTTATCATTTTACATATATACTGCTTTATATGTATCTGTATTCCCTGTCGCCTGCTTCATTTGCTACATTTTTATGTATTCACCTTTCATCAATTAACTTTAATATTCTATAATCACAAATTTCTGATCGACATTCTCTTCTTGCATCGATTTTCTTTTGCCATCCTCTGGGATCAGAATCACTGGCCTGTACTGCTGATAGTCACTTGCAGAAGTACAAGACACTGTCCTAGCTTGGAGAACTGTTGGCTCCTTCCTTGGGGAGGAGAGAGGTACAGATTAGAGAGGAAGCACGGAGCACTCTGGCCTCAGCATAAGACAGACTGCCCTTTTCTAAGGATGGGAGGAGAGTAATAGACTTCTGTGATGGGCACAAGATATTCCATGCAAATACGCTTTTCAAGAGCCCTCTGAGAAGGAAGCATATATGCAAGTTTTCAAAAGATCAAAGAAGATATCAGACCAACTATATTTCAGTTAAACAAAGACTCATAAGCCTCCTTAAGGATTGCAAGTGTCACCCAGGTACCGGCACGCCTGGCGATCACAACCTACCGACGATGAAATTCTGAATGAAATTCGAGAAGTTAAAAAGAAAGAAGTTGAAATGTTGCAAGCTGGACAAGTGCAAGAAACTAAAAATTTAGCCTAATTCAGAAGAAAAAACAACATTTCGAAGAGTAATCAGCGTGGAAAGTTGGAGAATGGCCTTGAAAGAGACAGTAACTGCAGAAAAAAATGTACAATGATCAAAAAATGCGTAAAACAGCCAGTCTCAGATAGCAGGTAAGGACTGCCATTAAAGTGGTGACAAAGCTGTAAAAATATTTTAAATGAATAGAATGAGTTAGGTCATTCAGAAACAAAACTGCTTGAAAATACACGAGAGCTAAATAAAAATTGTCAGAGGGAAAATGTGATGACACAGATACAAGACTAAAACAGGTTAACATAGATACAGGCAATGATAAGAAATGAAAAAAAAAAGGCAATGGAAGCAGAAAAATAAGGCAAAAATCTGAAAACAGTACTTGGAGAAATTTTATTGTTGCTCAAAAGAAATTACACAAATTCAAAATAAGAATACAGCATAACATGATAATGGAGAGGAAATACTTATTTCTGAAATTAACAAAGATATACAGAAAATCCATGAGCAGAAAGAAATGCAGCAACTCAAAATGTACAAATGCCCAGGTACTGATGAAATATGAGGTGTGATTGGAAAGTTTTAAGAACGGGCTTGTTATTGTACAATGGTGGTACTTACATGCTACGGTGATGCATCTCCTTCAAAATAGTCCCCTTCCGACTGAACACTCCGACTCCAATGGTGTTTCCACTTTTGGAAACATTCCTGGAAATGTTTTTCCTGAAATGTGTTAAGGACTCTCTCCGTATTTGCCTGGATGTCTTCAATCGAGTCAAATTGCTTCCCTTTCAGTGAAAAATTTCAGTTTAGGAAACAGGCAGAAGTCCACAGGGGCCAAATCAGGGGAATATGGCAGTTATGGAAGCACAGGAATTTTGAATTTGGCCAAAAATTCAACGATGGAGAAGGCACGATAAGCCAGAGCATTGTCATGGTGTAGCACCCAGCACAATGCAGGCCTTTTCTTCTGCGCCTTTTTGTGCAAATGCTAAAGGACACATTTGTAGTATTTCTGGTTAATTGTCTGTCCTCCAGGGGTAAATTCATGATGCACAATACCAGTAGAATCGAAAAAAAAAAAAAATCACCAACATTATCTTCATCTTCGACCAACTTTGCCGTGCTTTTTTCGGTCGTGGTGAACTTTGAGTCTTCCACTGCAAAGACTGCTCTTTGGTTTCAGGATCGTATCCATATACCCATGATTCATAACCTGTAATTACCCTATTTAACAAATCTGGGTCATCTTTAGTCTGATTATACAGTTCTTGGCACACTTCAAGTAGGTATTGTCTCTGGTCACTTGACAACACTTTTGGAATGAATTCTGCGGACACTGAACGCATGTTCAGATCTTCAGTTAAAATTGACTGAACTGAATAGAAACTTCAGATCATCAGCCATCTCCCTAATTGTAAGTCTACGATCAGAGTGCACTAGGTCGCAAACTTTCAAAACATTTTCATTCGTTTTTGAGGTGGAAGAACAGCCGGACCTTGGTTCATCTTCAAATGATTCGCGGCTATTTTTAAATATGTTGAACCAGACAGAAACATTTGCCTGAATCATACAATTATCTCCCAAAGCTCTTTTTAATAGTTTGTAAGTCTGAGAAGCTGATTTCCCAGTTTTAAAACAAAATTTCACACAAACTCGTTGCTCCGTTTTTACATCCACTTCCACACAGACAGAATCCGGCAACAAGCCCAAGCAGACCCACACTCAACCAGCTGCCACAACCAACTGAATAAAGGAAATGCAGTTTCCTGTCAGAGGGCGTTCAAGGACAAGGCAATGACTCACTCCCCACCCTCTGTGTACCTGCCTGCCAGACCAGTAAGCAGTAGCGGACCCATTCTTAAAACTTTCCAATCACATCTTGTACCACCGAACTCTGATAGGCATTAGCCCAAAGGGCAGTTCGAGGACTGTATGAGCCTGTTGTTGAAATTTATTTAACTGGGTAAGTTATATCAGATTTCGAAATAAAAATATAATTACCACCTTCTGAAGAATTCGAGAACAAATACATGTGACGATTACTGCACAATCAATCTATTAGAATATCTATTAAACTATTCACAAGAGTACATTATCAAATAGCAGAAGCAAAACCTAAATGAAGATCAGGGAAGAACCAGTTCACTTTTTAGGAGAAGCAGGGGAAGTAGTCGTACATGAAAAGTAAATTTTAGGTTTAGTTAATAACAGACAGCAGATCTAGAAGAAACAAGGAAACACACAACATCTGAAGAAGGATTTTGATAATACTGCACGAATTTCTTGTTGTTGTTGTTGTTGTTGTTGTGGTCTTCAGACCTGAGACTGGTTTGATGCAGCTCTCCATGCTGCTCTACCCTGTGCAAGCTTCTTCATCTCCCAGTACCTACTGCAAACCACATCCTTCTGAATCTGCTTAGTGTATTCATCTTTTGGTTTCCCTCTACGATTTTTAACCTCCACACTGCCCTCCAATAATAAATTGGTGATCCCTTGATGCCTCAGAACATGTCCTACCAACTGATCCCTTCTTCTAGTCAAGTTGTGCCACAAACTCCTCTTTTTCCAAATTCTATTCAATACCGCCTCTCATTACTTACGTGATCTACCCATCTAATCTTCAGCATTCTTCTGTAGCACCACATTTTGAAAGCTTCTATTCTCTTCTTGTCCAAACTATTTATCATCCATGTTTCACTTCCATACCTGGCTACACTCCATACAGATACTTTCAGAAACAACTTCCTTACACTTAAATCTATACTTAATGTTAACAAATTTCTCTTCTTCAGAAACGCTTTCCTTGCCATTGCCAGTCTACATTTTATATCCTCTCTACTTCGACCATCATCAGTTATTTTGCTCGCCAAATAGCAAAACTCATTTACTACTTTAAGTGTCTCATTTCCTAATCTAATTCCCTCAGCATCACCCGATTTAATTCGACTACATTCCATTATCCTTGTTTTGCTTTTTTGGTGTTCATCTATATCCTCCTTTCAAGATTTCAAGACACTGTCCATTCCGTTAAACTGCTCTTCCAAGTCCTTTGCTGTCTCTGACAGAATTACAATGTCATCGGCAAACCTCAAAGTTTTTATTTCTTCTCCATGGATTTTAATACCTACTCTGAATTTTTCTTTTGTTTCCTTTACTGCTTGCTCAATATACAGATTGAATAACATCGAGTAGAGGCTACAACCCCGTCTCACTCCCTTCTCAACCAATGCTTCCCTTACATGACCCTGGACTCTTATAACTGCCATCTGCTTTCTGTACAAATTGTAAATAGCCTTTCACTTCCTGTATTTTACCCCTGACACCCTCAGAATTTGAAAGAGAGTATTCCAGTCAGCATTGTCAAAAGCTTTCTCTAAGTCTACAAATGCTAGAAACATAGATTTGCCTTTCCTTAATCTATCTTCTAAGATAAGTCACAGGGTCAGTATTGCCTCATGTGTTCCAATATTTCTACGGAATCCAAACTGATCTTCCCCGAGGTCAGCTTCTACCAGTTTTTCCATTCGTCTGTAAAGAATTCGCGTCAGTATATTGCAGCTGTGACTTATTAAGCTGATAGTTCAGTAATTTTCACATCTGTCAACACCTGCTTTCTTTGGGATTGGAATTATTATATTCTTCTTGAAATCTGAGGGTATTTCGCCTGTCTCATACACCTTGCTCACCAGATGGTAGAGTTTCGCCAGGACTGGCTCTCCCAAGGCTGTCAGTAGTTCTAATGGAATGTTGTCTACTTCCGGGGCCTTGTTTCGACTTGGGTCTTTCAGTGCTCTGTCTAACTCTTCACGCAGTATCGTATCTCCCATTTCATCTTTATCTACATCCTCTTCAATTTCCATAATATTGTCCTCAAGTACACCGCCCTTGTACAGACTCTCTATATACTCCTTCCACCTTTCTGCTTTCCCTTCTTTGCTTATAACTGGGTTTCCATCTGAGCTCTTGATATTCATACAAGTGGTTCTCTTTTCTCCAAAGGTCTCTCTAATTTTCCTGTAGGCAGTATCTATCTTACCCCTAGTGAGATAAGCCTCTACATCCTTACATTTGTCCTCTAGCCATCCCGACTTAGCCATTTTGCACTTCATGTCGATCTCATTTTTGAGATGTTTGTATTCCTTTTTGCCTGCTTCATTTACTGCATTTTTATATTTTCTCCATTCATCGATTAGATTCAAAATATCTTCTGTTACCCAAGGATTTCTACTAAACCTCGTATTTTTACCTACTAGCCCTCGTATTTTTACCTACTTGATCCTCTGTTGCCTTCACTATTTCATCTCTCAAAGCTACTCATTCTTCTTCGTCTACTGTGTTTCTTTACCCCAGTCTTGTCAATCATTCCCTAATACTCTCCCTCACACTCTCTACAACCTCTGGTTTAGTCTGTTTATCCAGGTCCCATCTCCTTAAATTCCCACCTTTTTGCAGTTTCTTCAGTTTTAATCTACAGTTCATAACCAATAGATTGTGGTCAAAATCCACATCTGCCCCTGGAAATGTCTTACAATTTAAAACCTGGTTCCCAAATCTCTGTCTTACCATTATATGATCTATCTGATACCTTCTAGTATCTCCAGGCCTCTTCCATGTGTACAACCTTCTTTCATGACTCTTGAACCAAGTGTTAGCTATGAAATTTTTATCCAGTGTCATATACACAACAGGGAGAGCACAGTAATCCATTCTCTATACACAAAGCAATACAGAGAACTCCTGAACTGCAATGTTACAGGAGGCCGACATCAGAAATGGTGAAAAGCATGGTCACTCATTGTCAACACCAACATTTAATTTGTATTCAGAAAAGGCAGTGACGGAAATAAATGACTGTCCCGTAACGGGAGTGTTTTGTCACGGACAGAGTACATGTACAATACAGTTCACCCAGGCCTCAGCAGTGAGATGACAAATGAAATGGCCTGTGTACTAGGTGACTGGACTGTGTGCTAGCTGATAGCTACAATAGTCACTTAAACCAAAAGAAAACTAAGATAGAGGTAATGGTATGTCCAGCAGACATATGCCAGCTGTCTGAATGCTAAACTTCAATAGGAGACACTCGAAGAGGTGGAAGAAGTTTGATTTATAGGACGTAAAAGGTAAAGATGAGAGAAAGATACAGCAGCTAGGATTGCACAAGTCAAAAATTTTCCAATAAAAAGATAACAACGCCTGCCAATGTATGAAAATGTAGACCTCGAGACTGGAAAAAGATTCACAAAAAGTTGTTTGGAGCACAGGTCTATTTGAGTGTGAAACTTTGACAGTGGGTCAGACAGAAA
Source organism: Schistocerca americana (assembly GCF_021461395.2). Taxonomy (NCBI): domain Eukaryota; kingdom Metazoa; phylum Arthropoda; class Insecta; order Orthoptera; family Acrididae; genus Schistocerca; species Schistocerca americana. The sequence continues at coordinate 81,398,423 of NC_060124.1, read as the reverse complement.
TGATTAAACTATTAAAAGCCTCGAAAGTGTGACATTAGGGAAGACCGCCGAAGATCAGAAGGATTGATTGAGTAAGGAACAGAGCTGTTCCATAATGAAAGGAGGAGATATAGCACCTGGGCACACATTAGACAAGTATTTGCTGACAGCCATAGTCCAATTGACAGTGTAACAAAAGAACTGTAGGGGTGTGCTCAGATATGAGTATACAAAGCAGGCAGCTGATGGCATAATGCACAGCAGCTGAACCGAGATGTAGAAATGGCCACAAAATAATGGAAGTGGGGAACTACGCCAAACTGGCTGCAGTGTCAATAACTGAAGTGACAGTAGTATGTGTACCTTATTTTCTTATCAGTTACCTAACCCATTAATGGACTGATGTTATGGGGACAGATTCATTGATTGACCACTCTTTTCCCCCGGAACAAGCGAAAATGCTGCTGCCCTTTCCACAAAGCATAAAGTTGGGTGTAAAACTTCCAAATTTCAGTTTTTCTTCATTCTGCATAACTTCTGTGTTGCACCAAGGGACCTTAATGTGACCAGGTGTGCTCGTTCCCACATGAGAAGGCTATCACAACATTCTGACTGATAGGCATAGTAGCCGAGTACCAAGTTCATGGATTTTGCTCAGTCATACACAGCATTTCTGCTTTGTAGTAAAAAACAGAAGCTTTAAAAATTTCATGAGAGTAACAAGACAAATAGTGTATGGCAGCTATTGCTTCCCACCACTTTCAAATTTTTGCAGGAATTGAAGCCACTCTTGCATTTTCGTCAGCCGTAGCTGATGTATTTTAATCTGTCTCTATTATTCTTTTTTGTAATAAAATGAAACATTTATTATTTAAATGCAAAGTAGTGTCTAAGAATACTAACAAAAGGGATAAAAGAATGTTATGTCGTAAACTGTTTCAGTCTATATAAGCTACTATATGACATGGTTAACACACTTCTTTTTCTCACTTGCTGCACTCAGTGCTTGCTCTTGTTGCTAATACATGGTTATTGATTTGATTTCTGGTGTTTTAATTGAGATTATAATAAAAATTTTATTTATCTGTGCTATGTAAAGGAAGTACTGAAAATACAACAAAGTTTATTTTAAACAGGGTACATTCTTTAACCAAAGATATCCCCGCACCAAGTTGGCACTAATTTCATCCTACGAAATAACTACTCCTCAAAGTTGAAACTATGGAGAAAGAGAGAGAGAAATATTAATTAACTGTTTATTAACTGGGAATTCATTAAGAAGTGACTTTCAACTAAATGGGTTGTGAGAGTTTAAAAAGTAATTTTAATCAGAATTTTTTTAATGTGAACAATTAGCTACAAAACGCAAATATATTTACAGTTACAGTTATATATTAACTCTACAGTTTAATACAACAACATGTTACGAAAGATTAGAAAGTTTAAAATCATAAAATTATTTAACTGAGTCTTAGCACAGACCATCTTAAATAATCAACACAGTCCATCACATAGTGTGTGAATAAACAGTGCATTAGTAATTCATCACACACAGTGCCGATTAGAAACTATTAAAACAATGTACATTAACGAACTACACTCCTGGAAATGGAAAAAAGAACACAATGACACCGGTGTGTCAGACCCACCATACTTGCTCTGGACACTGCGAGAGGGCTGTACAAGCAATGATCACACGCACGGCACAGCGGACACACCAGGAACCGCGGTGTTGGCCGTCGAATGGCGCTACCTGCGCAGCATTTGTGCACCGCCGCCGTCAGTGTCAGCCAGTTTGCCGTGGCATATGGAGCTCCATCGCAGTCTTTAACACTGGTAGCATGCCGCGACAGCGTGGACGTGAACCGTATGTGCAATTGACGGACTTTGAGCGAGGGCGTATAGTGGGCATGCGGGAGGCCGGGTGGACGTACCGCCGAATTGCTCAACACGTGGGGCGTGAGGTCTCCACAGTACATCGATGTTGTCGCCAGTGGTCGGCGGAAGGTGCACGTGCCCGTCGACCTGGGACCGGACAGCAGCGACGCACGGATGCACGCCAAGACCGTAGGATCCTACGCAGTGCCGTAGGGGACCGCACCGCCACTTCCCAGCAAATTAGGGACACTGTTGCTCCTGGGGTATCAGCGAGGACCATTCGCAACCGTCTCCATGAAGCTGGGCTACGGTCCCGCACACCGTTAGGCCATCTTCCGCTCACGCCCCAACATCGTGCAGCCTGCCTCCAGTGGTGTCGCGACAGGCGTGAATGGAGGGACGAATGGAGACATGTCGTCTTCAGCGATGAGAGTCGCTTCTGCCTTGGTGCCAATGATGGTCGTATGCGTGTTTGGCGCCGTGCAGGTGAGCGCCACAATCAGAACTGCATACGACCGAGGCACACAGGGCCAACACCCGGCATCATGGTGTGGGGAGCGATCTCCTACACTGGCCGTACTCCACTGGTGATTGTCGAGGGGACACTGAATAGTGCACGGTACATCCAAACCGTCATCGAACCCATCGTTCTACCATTCCTAGACCGGCAAGGGAACTTGCTGTTCCAACAGGACAATGCACGTCCGCATGTATCCCGTGCCACCCAACGTGCTCTAGAAGGTGTAAGTCAACTACCCTGGCCAGCAAGATCTCCGGATCTGTCCCCCATTGAGCATGTTTGGGACTGGATGAAGCGTCGTCTCACGCGGTCTGCACGTCCAGCACGAACGCTGGTCCAACTGAGGCGCCAGGTGGAAATGGCATGGCAAGCCGTTCCACAGGACTACATCCAGCATCTCTACGATCGTCTCCATGGGAGAATAGCAGCCTGCATTGCTGCGAAAGGTGGATATACACTGTACTAGTGCCGACATTGTGCATGCTCTGTTGCCTGTGTCTATGTGCCTGTGGTTCTGTCAGTGTGATCATGTGATGTATCTGACCCCAGGAATGTGTCAATAAAGTTTCCCCTTCCTGGGACAATGAATTCACGGTGTTCTTATTTCAATTTCCAGGAGTGTATGTTGCTTGGGACCATGTTGAGTATCTTGTTGATGTCTGCATAACACCAGTGTAAGTATTTACAAAATAGCATTTTCATTACCAAGTGAAACAACACCAAGATCTTTTCTATCAAAGTGACACACCAAGATCATTGCATCCGGTGAGATTACCACTACAAAAAGAACCACAAAAATCACAAGACATAAATTATCGGGCTTACTGCCATGTATGTCACGACAAGACAAGATGGAAATGGCTTCAGTACCAACAGGCAGTGGTGTGAGGGTACAGAATTTATTGTAACTAAATTTCAGATTTTTTCCAATAAAAGTTGGAAGTGTTAAGTTTTCTTGTATTATTATGTTAATGACATTATGAGTTAGCACAAATATTTGTTTGTGTTTTAACAATATTTGTTTGAAGTGCTGCTTTGATGGTGTGTGGAGTTCAACAGCAGGTACCTTTACATCACAGCAAGTATGGCACGGATATTTCAACTCTGCATGGATTGATTAAAATGGTTCAAATGGCTCTAACCACTATGGGACTTATCATCTGAGGTCATCAGTCCCCTAGACTTAGAACTACTTAAACCTAACTAACCTAATGACATCACACACATCCATGCCCAAGGCAGGATTCGAACCTGGCAAAAGGCTGTGCAAACATGGTGGATGTAGGATGGCAATAGCAGAATGTCTGGCCAGATATGGGGTCTTGCATTGCCATGCTGTAAGAAACAATCCTGAGAATGACAAAAATCAGGGTGGTGATGTAAAGAATTTCATCCATTGGTTGACCTGGAGAAATATACTCATGGTGAACAAATCCTTCACTATTAAAGAATGCAATCAACATTGTCTTTGTTCTCGAAGGTTGTCGTTTGACCTCCTTCGAAGCTGGTGATCCAGGACTCTGCCATTCAGCACTTTGACGCTTCATATGAGGGTCATACTGGAAGCACTAACTTTCATCACCAGCAATAATCTTTGACACAAATGTGGGATCATGTCTGACTCTATCCAGCCGTTCAGCAGCACCAGCAGTTCATCTTTCCTCTTTCTGTTCGTCTGTTTGTGTGTGAGGGGCACGTTTTACATTAGGTTTCCACTTCCCTAATCTTTGCATAAAATCTTATGAGACAGAGCATGATTCAAATTAAGTTCTTCAGTTATCACACGCACAGTTACACGACAGTCTCCTTGCAGTAACTGCCTTACATGCTCTACATTTGCATCGGTATGTGCTGCAGACGGGCAAACAGCTCTGGGATCATCTCACACTGAATCTCTGCCTTCACAAAACCTTTCATGTCACTAAAAAATATGGCTTCTTGAAAGTGGCTCACCTGCATATGCTCGTTTACTCATTGTCCGTGTTTCACTAGGGGTTTTCCCGAACTTAACAGAATTTAATGTTGACTTTTTGCTCACAATCAACATTCACTGTGTTACCGTAACTAATGCTGTAAGAACCCAAACAGCGTGTTGCTAAGCAGAGCCGTGTCACCTAAGGAGTTTGTGCAGAAACATGGCCAAGGTCATTTCAAGGACACATTCATACCAGGTACCATAAAAAACAACATTTGTTCCGTTTTGGTGCTGCAAACTTTCTTTTTAGTATTGCAAACTCAAAAATTAAAAAATCCTGTCCTGGAACTTTTGTGACAAAGGTAGTACAATGATATTAAATCTAGGTCATGACTGTTTCACGATTTTGCCACAGAACCTCACCCGTAGGCACACCACACTATGTACCTTGATCAAGATAGGCAGCAGGCCAGAACGCAGGGTGGCAGGCAGCACTGCCGGCACAAGCAGGGCGGGCAGGCACGCAGCTACAACTGCCACCAGCCGTGCCCGCACCTCCCACTGCCGGCTCTCTCCCAGCTCCGCCCATGCTGCCGCCGCCACCAGCCCCGGACCACACAAGCGGTGGGCACACATGTTGGCAGCCGACAGTGCAGTCGAGTGTGCGCGAGGTGCCAGGCGGCTCAGCAGGTCCAGGACCAAGAGGGACAGCTCGTAACCGGATAGTGTTGTCTGGACACATTCCTAGAATGAAAAGCAACGAATGGCCGTAAAGCGGGAGGAATGGCGAAATGAAAAGTCATCGACTCTATATCTTTGTGTAAAGAATTGAGACAAAAGTTGTAGGAAACGATGGTACTCAATCTTAGCGACTGAACCACAAATAAAAATGCATACAGAGAGGAACTGCATCACTGATGTAGACAGCTTCTGCTCATACAACTCTCAATTTTCAAATTCTTACAAATTACAAATACCACAAATGGATCGGAATCATACCTGCATGTCACCAATCAGCAATTAACTATTACTCTATACTAAATGATGGACAGACTGTATTAATTTCATAATTAAATCCGAATTTCACATTTCAGCTATATCTAAATGAGAATCTTTCTACTTCTTCTGGCAGGAAAAAATATATATAACTTCCTTTATAGAAGCTTTAGTTTCCTTTGTTTTGAACTTGCATCTGACATAATATATTTCAAAGAGGAATGAAAAACAATTGTCAATAGCCTTTTGTGGAAGAAATGTTGTCTTCTCTTTGACATTTTATACTGGGCTGCTCGGGCACCTGACTGAGTTATGTGTACTGTGGCAGTAGATCAGAGAAGAATCAACAAACTCAAATGGTACAAAAGAAGAAGTCTCCCCTCACCACAACGTTATTTTCATAATCAAGCATCATCTTGGTCTTGGACGCATTAACAGTTATTTGTAGTGGGTCTTTAACACTCTTATCTCAATATAATGCACGTAATCCACATTATCTACAAGTACGTTCAGGTGTCACCCTAATCTCCACAAACTATTCATCTGGCATCCTCAACTTCCATCTACGAAGCTCGTGTGCTTCTGACATCTCCGATGCAAAAGTTTCCACTCATTTCCAAACACTGCACCCACCAGCTTCACAATCTCTACAATAGAGAGAATAATCTGTAAGCCAAATATGTTACTCACCACACATATTGCCGCCAATCCTCCAACTTTCACTTCGCCTTGATATTGAACTGTTGATCTGATTCATTTTTCCATACCAAATGTTCTTTCAATATATCTTGTCACACCAATTAAACAGAACCATACCACCCCCCCCCCCCCCCCCACACACACACTGTACAGTTCTTGATAGTGCACGTTTGTATTGCCACCTACATTTTGCATTTTTGTCCCATCTCCCTCATCATCTGCCAATCTCATGCTAAGAAGCACCATCCCTGTTGCAAATTGTTACATCAAGCCTCCAACAACTATTCTCTCTTCTAATTTCACAGGTCATCTGCTCTATTAGAATTCCAGTTTTCTTTATGTACTGACCTAGCATCCCTCAAAGCTTCTCATCGTTACTTAAATCACAGTATTTCCAATCACTGACCTGGAAGTCAGATGCAAACTCCTAAATAATTTTACAACATTCCTCTGAACTGATTCATCATTTAACTCACACCAAGGAGATTCTGAATTAGATAGCCAGCAAGCAGTTCAAGTTTTATATGAGGTGTCACTCAAGTATCTAACCCAGCCAGAAGGCCCCTAGCACTCTGACACATGTAATCACAATTTCTCCTAGAAACAAAACTCCAGTTACTACCTCATCAATCAAAACTCATTTTAGATATGAGGGGCATATTGAAAATCAAAAGCTACTGTTTTAATAGATATTAATTTCTATTTTTTTGGACGAAACTTATTTCCACCCATTTTTCCAACTGTTCTGTGAATGTGAATACTCCCTCTCAGTGGAAGTCCATCCTGCCAGCCCAGGGACACTGACACACTGCTTTTTGTGTGCCTTCCAGTACCTCATAATGTTGGTCTCATGGCTGTTCTGTCACTGGAGTACATGGTAGAAGGGTTTCAAGTCACAAACTGTTGGGATGTTGTGGAAGACTTTCACACCCCAATGTATGAATAATTTTTTGTACAATGACATAAGCAGTGTCTTCTTCCCACAGCATTTATCATGAAACGCTCAATGGTTTTTTGAAAGTATCTGTATGTAGGTGACAGCATTCATGCTCTGTCTGGGTTCAAGCAGAATACAGCCCTCTGCATCTCAAGAGGATGCTGACTATAACTTTGCCAGTAAATTACATTGCCACTACATTCTTTTTTTGAGGGCAAATTCAAACAACGCCATCCTCTAGTCGGGCCTTTCATTTAGCCTTTTATGAGGTTCATAATATTAGAGTCCGCTTTCACTGACTGTAACAAAATCTCTGAAGAAAGTTTAAGGAGACAGTTCTTGTCTTAATTTTGTGGTCTTTGATAAAGAAATGTGGGATCTGTCAGTCAGAACATTTCCACACAAAGAGTTCAAATGGTTTACTACACCGTACTCTGAGTTTTGTAATCTTTTCATTCGCAACAACACGTGTCTTCAGCAATGAACCTTTTGGAGGAAAGCTTCTGTGAAGTTTGGAAGGTAAGAGACAAGGTACTGGCGGAATTAAAATTGTGAGGACGAATCATGGATCATGCTTGGGTACCTCAGTTGGTAGAGCACTTGCCCACGATAGGCAAACGTCCCGAGTTTGAGCCTCGGTCTGGCACACAGTTTTAATCCGCCAGGAAGTTTCAAAATCAGCGCACACTCCACTGCAGAGTGAAAATTTCATTCTGGAAACATCCCCCAGGCTGTGGCTAATCCATATCTCCGCAATGTCCTTTCTTCCAGTAGTGCTAGTCCTGCAAGTTTCGCAGGAGAACTTCTGTGAAGTTTGGAAGATAGGAGATGAGGTACTAGCGGAATTAAAATTGTGAGGACAGGTCGTGAGTCGTGCTTGGGTAGCTCAGTTGGTAGAGCACTTGCCTGCGAATAGGCAAAGGTCCCAAGTTCGAGTCTCGGTCTGGCACACATTTTTAATCTGTCAGGAAGTTTCAACCTTTTAACTATCTCCCTGTCAGGTAACCGTAAACTCAGCATGAGGGCAATGTAATGTAATGTATCACTTTGGTGAAGTGATGTGCTGCAAAGCATTTTAAAATCAACAAATTATTATCACCACTACAAGAAGTTTATTTTGTAATGAATTAGTATAACCTACTGTTTGGATAGATGTTTTATTTACGTGCATGTATCATGCAATGGATGGACACAGAATATCTGCAATCTGGGGGAATGATAAACATAATACCACATTCACAGTTCCCGCTGGTCGGGCAGTTTATTCCATGTCGTCGGATCCCACCTTTGAGATACAGTGTGAGCCATGGAGGACGAGTAGCTGTGACAATGTCTATGAGATCAGAGGGACATGAGAAAATTTGTTATATACTCACTCAAATGGAATCTGTTAAATAAGACAGACTTTTTTTGGATTATTCCTTATCAACATAATAGTAATGTTTCGAATATTGAAGCAATTATATAATTACAGTTGTTACAAACAAGAGCACAATATACAATATGTGGATTATGAGAAGTCTTGTATTTATTCTGAGAACTGTAGGCTGAAGCTGTATTGTTAACTTCCAGCAGTACCTGGAGCACTTTGAAAAATGTGGTTTGATCAGCACAACAATTTAAGATTACACACAGCTGTTCTTGTTGTTCCTGACCTTTATCCCGTAACTCCTCATGGTTGGCATATTAATTATTGGATTTGGCAATCTAAGTGGTACATGGTGCCTTATGTAAACGTGAGACATATCTCTTGATTGTCTGGAAACTGAAATGCTCACCAACATTCAAATCTTTTTTTCAGCAATAAATTGGAATCGAGATGAAACTGAAAGAACAAAGGAAGACTGCTGTTTAACATACCACTGACAACAAGTTCATTAAAGATGGAGCACGAGCTGCGATTTGGAAAGAATCGGCTGTGTCCATTGCAACAGAACCATCCCAGAGAGAGCTTTCACATTGGCAAATGGAACAGTTCAGCATGGTGTGCAAATATGGTGTCATCAGACAGTGCCAATCAAAATGAAAGTCAAGACAAAACAATTCATGAGCAAACTGTAGTTGCTTAGCACAGTAAACATGCTGTCTCAGAGTTTGAGAACGCACAGGTCTCTCCACGCACTTTTATCACATGTGTACCATGAGTACCTGGATTTAGACAAAATCACTGCAACTGGAGTCAGCTGCTGTATGCAACAGTGCATCAGTGACAGCAATCACCTATGACTACTGCCCAATTAATTGCTTAGGTTCACCTATAGCAAACTGCATATGACATACACCTTCAACAAGATAACACACTATCCCTTGCCTCCCAAACTGTGTTAGAATGCTATGAGAACACATTCCACAGCAGGAGAGAGCTCATCACCTGACCTATATGCACACTGAGGCGCACACACTCAGAATCAGCTCTGACTAATTGCTGTGAATTTTGGGCAGCACTGAGAGGTCATGGATCAGGGGGCTATGGGATGCATTCTGTCTCTCTTACTATCTTTGCCATGACGCATTAGTGCAGTAATCAGACATAGGGTGTACTACTCCACACTACTGTGAAAGTTTGTCTACTTGCTCAGGAGTCTACTAAATCCACTGCTCCTTCGAAGAGTCTTCAAGCTGATGATTGGTTTGCTGCAGATGGAACCTGCCTCCACTTCAATCAGTTTAGTGTAGTCAGGCCTCGATCTCCCTCCAGTTTTAACCCTTACCTCCGCAACCCTACCCCGTTTGCACTTCTTTCCATTACAAAAATAAACTACCTCATGATGCCTCCAAATTGTGTGTGAACTTTATAACCTATGTTTCCCTTCCATTCAAGCTACACACACATTTTCAGAAGAGATTTCATAACACTGAAGTGACAGAAAATATTACTCTTTCACAGAAAAGCTTTTCTTGCTACCATCTGCCTGGATTTTATTTGCTCACTTTCTTTGACCATTGTTATTCATTTTGTTGTCCAACTAGCACAGCCCATGTAGTACTTTTAATGTCTCCTGTCCTACTATAATTCCCTCATCGCCACACAGTTTAATTAGATTACACTCCATTACTCTTGTCTTACTTTTGTTCACTTCATAATCTCTTTGCAAGAATCTATACACTCTGTTCATTTGGTTAGCAAATTCTTTTCCGTGTCTGACAGAATGACAGTGTCACAAGCAAACATCAAAGTTCTATAACTCCTCCCTGAGCTTTACTTCCCTTTCCAAACTTCTCTTTGGTTTCTTTCAGTGCTTGCTCAATGTAAAGATTGAGTGACATGGTGAATAGGCTAACAACCAATCTCCCTTCCTTCTCCACTACTGCTTTCTTTTCATGTCCTTCAGCTTTTACAGCTGTGGTCTCATTTCTGTACAAATTATGGATCAGGTAGCAGAGACAAAATACAGTTAACACAGTCAATATTAATATTGTGCTTTCGGGTGTAGAGCTGAGTTGTCCGTTCCACCTTTTCTACATTATTTCATCAGTCAGATCAGGTGCTTACAGCTGTGTTATAATGCTTACTTACTGCCTGGATTCCAGACTTATTTACTCTGAAAAAATGCCATCCACTCCAGACTGTTTGTTTCATATTAAATCTTCCAAGGACTCGTCAACTTCTTCAAACCATTTATATGTTTCATCAGTCTCATTTTTAGACAGATTTATTCCCTTTTGTTTGCTTCATTTGCACGTTACTACATCTTTTTCTTTCATCAATTAAACCCACAGATTCGAAATGCAATAGACCGCTCCATCTGCACCATCAACAGAACAGGATCTGCTAACGGTATACTATGCCTTCCACATTGCTGGCAATGGGTTCTACACAATGCTGGTGACTACTTTGAAGGACAGTAACAGATGCAAACATGTAACTCTTGTGTATCAGTTGTGAATAAATAGTTGCCACTATATAAGTTCCAACCCTCATATATACCAGTACCCTGTGCTTTTTTCTAGTCACTAGGGACTTTACACTGGGCAAGAGATTCTTGATAAATGTAAGCTAGGTAAGTGGCCAATGCTGCAAAATACTCTATGTAAAGCCAAATTAGGATTCGATCCAGATCTAGAAACTTATTTGTTTTCAACTCTTTCGGTTGTTTCTCTGTGCCATAGATGGTTATTACCCTGTTGTCCATACAGGAGTCTGTATGATGGTCGAATAACATTATGTTTTTTTATATAATTCTTCTGCATGAACAATTTCTTAAACATGAAATTTAAAACTTCAGCTTTCATTTTGCTATCTCTGAACTCCCACGCCAAACTGGTCAATGAGTGACTGGATGAAAGCCGTAGACCTGCTTAGCGATTTTACATAGGACCTATCAACATAAATGCTCATTAGCTAGATATTGAGTTCATGAATGTGTCATGTTCAGATAAACAAGCATATAGTGGACTTGTTCCAATAAGAAGAGGAAACTCTACAATCTATGAAAAATTCTACAATACATATCTAATGAGCAGAAACCATTTTATAACTGTATCTGCCATGGCCGGCATATGACAGACAAGACAAAGATGACTGAAGTATACCCATCACTATTGCTTTGCTGTATTTTGATTGTATTTGACTGTAATTGTATTTTGGGTGGATTGTAAATAATCAGACAGAATGCTAATTGCCTCATCAACATCATCAGGTTCCAAAAAGGGTCATCTATAACACCTTCAAGCTGGATTGCTGATCACACGTGATGGCTAAGGTATGTTGTAATGGTGTAAATCATCTATAACACCTTCAAGCTGGATTGCTGATCACACATGATGGCTAAGGTATGTTGTAATGGTGTAAATTGTTTCAGCCTGGGATCAATTGCTACATTATGTGATCAAAAGTATCCAGGCATTCCTAAAAACATACATTTTTCATATTAGGTGCATTGTGGTGGCACCTACTGCCAGATATCCCATATCACCAACCTCAGTATTAATTCGACATCGTGAGAGGGCAGAATGGGGCGCTCTTCAGAACTCAAGGACTTCGATCGTGGTCAGGTGATTGGGTGTCATTTGTGTCATACGTGACATTTCCACACTCCTAAACATCCCTAGGTCCATTGTTTCTGATGTGACAGTGAAGTGGAAACGTGAACGGACATGTACAGCACAAAAGCATACAGGCCGACCTTGCATGTTGACTGACAGAGACCGCCAACTGTTGAAGAGAATTGTAATGTGTAATAGGCAGACATCAATCCAGACCATCACATGGGAATTCCAAACTTCAGCAGGATCCACTGAATGTACTATGACAATTAGATGGGAGGTGAGAAAACTTGGATTTCATGTTTGAGCGGCTGCTCATAAGCCACACATCACGCTGGTATATGCCAAACAAAGCCTCACTTGGTGTAAGGAGTGTAAGCACTGGACGATTGATCAGTGGAAAAATGTTGTGTGGAGTGATGAATCACAGTACACAATGTGGCGATCCAATGGCAGGGTGTGGGTATGGGGACTGCCTGATGAATATCGTCTGCCAGCATGTGTAGTGCCAACAGTAAAATTTGGAGGCTGTGGTGTTATGGTGCGGTCGTGATTTTCATGGAGGGGGCTTGCATCACCTGTTTTGTGTGGCACTATCACAGCACAGGCCTACATTGATGTTTGAAGCACCTTCTTGCTTCCCAGTGTTGAAGAGCAATTCCGGGATGGTGATTGCATCTTTCAACACAATCGATCACCTGTTCATAATGCATGGCCTGTGCTGGAATGGTTACATGACAATAACATCCCTGTAATGGACTGGCCTGCACAGAGTCCCGACCTGAATCCTATGGAACACCTTTGGGGTGTTCTGGAATGCTGACTTCGTGCCAGGCCTCACTGACTAACAACAATACCTCCCCTCATTCCCCATGAAACCTTCCAGTGCCTGATTGAACATATGCCTGCGAGAGTGGAAGCTGTCATCAGGGCTAAGGATGGGCCAACATCTTACTGAAGTCCAGCATTACCGATGGAGGGTGCCATAAACACCCAAGTCATTTTTTCAGCCAGGTGTCTGGATACTTATGATCACACAGTCTATTTCCACTGATGAATACAAATCTCCATCCCAATTAAAATTTTGGCTCCATTAATGACTGGAATAATTTCTTATTTCTGATTGTACATCTTTTCCACCTCTTCATTTTTTGTGGAGTTAGTATGCATATGAGTTAATACCACTGTGGTGTGTGTTGCCTTCATGTCTATCTTGGTGACAATAATTCATTCACTACGCTGTTCACAGTAGTTCATCAGACTCTCCCTCTCCCTTACAATGATTGATTTATACATGGTTGGTTGGTTGGTTGGTTTAAAATTGGGGGGGGGGGGGGGGGAGGGAAGGGACCAAACTGAGAGGTCATCGGTCCCTTGTTCAGATTAAAACAAGTATACAAATGTGAGAACAAAACAAGCGAGACGTACAACACAAAATGGGGAGAAAGGAAAAACCACAAGAATGACAAAAGGGCAACAAACACTAAGACAAAAAACCACAGAGAGATGCAAGAAACAGGTAGAAGGAATTAAAACAAGAGAGCAGATGACCATGGCTGGCTGATCACAAGAATAAAAAGGATAAGCCAGCCACTCTGTAACACATTAAAACCTCCAGCCTAAAAGCACTGGCATGGAGGATACAGAGGGACAAAGGACACACACTAAAACTTACATGGAATTATAAAACCCACTCTCACAGAGAAAACATAAAACCAAATCAGCTAATGATGCATTGTCTGCTAAAATGAATGGCAATGAGTCTGGTAACCAAAGAGTGTCTCGCAGCGCAGACAAAGCAGGGCAGCACAACAGAATGTGGGCCACTGTTAACCGGGCCCCACACTGACACTGAGGGGGGTCTTCATGGCACAGGAGATAGCCCTGGGTCAACCAAGTGTGGCCAATGCGGAGCTGGCAGAGAATCACAGACTCCCGGCGAGACGTCCACATACAGGACTTCCACACATTCGTAGTCTCCTTAATGGCACGCAGTTTGTTGTGCGTATTGACACTATGCCATTCTGTCTCCCAAAGTCAAAAAACCTTCTGGCATAAGACTGAACGCGGGTCATTTTCAGAGATGCCCACATCCAGAAGCAGTTTCTGCGCAGTCTGTTTGGCCAGCCTGTCAGCAAGTTCATTGCCCAGTATTCTTACGTGTCCTGGGGTCCACACAAACACCACGGAACAATTGGACCACTCCAGGGCAGAAATGGACTCCTAGATGGTCGCTACCAATGGATGGTGAGGGTAGCACTGGTCGACAGCTTGTAGGCTACTCAAGGAGTCAGTACACCAAAGAAACGACTCCCCAGGCCACGAATGGATGTGCTCAAGAGCAAGAGATATAGCCAGCAGCTCTGCAGTGAAATGGCTGCAGCCACTGAGCAAGGAATGCTGTTCAATATGGCCTCTGCAAATGCAGGTGAAACCAACGTGGCCATCAGTCATTGAGCTGTCAGTGTAAACCATTTCAGAGCCCTGGAACACATCAAGAATCAAGATGAAGTGACAGCAGATATCTGCGGGAGTAACTGAGTCCTTAGGGTCATGCGAAAGGTCTACATCCACTGTGTCTGAGGGCCCAGTGAGATCTAGGTTCTCCGCGGACACCAAAATCTCCACTTCATCCTCAGACGCAGAGCTGGTAGGTAGCGGTGGTATGGGTGCCACTGCAATGTATGGGTTCTCAGGGATCTTCTTCTCTCTGGGTTTCTCTTGCTGCTCCTTAGATATTTCCAGCTGGGAGGGCTTCACTGATTCAGTCTCAGCGACTGAGGAGGACCATGAAGCCCTACGGCCAGCTACCTGTGTGTGCTTCAGCCACTGGTGGGTGTCTGCTTTGCCACTTGTAGGAATCTGGGAAGGAAGTGACCCAAGGGACCCCTTCCTAGTGAGAGGACCTGAAGAAGACTTATGCTTCTCCGGCTGGGAAATTGGGACTGATGTCCCCAATGGTTTGGGGGGAGGGTTGCTCCCGAAGTAGGTGGTGCAGGAGCAACAGGGATAGAAGTGTCCCCATGTTCAAGGGGGCAGATGGAGTTTTGATGGCTCAGAGACAACTGTACATGGTGGAAATAAAGGTGCTAGAACAGTTGTGGTAGCAGCAGCGTAAGTAGATGTCATACGCACAATATGTAGCCTCTCATACTTTCTCTTAGCCTCAGTGTAGATCAGTTAGTCCTGGGTCTTGTATTCTATTATTTCACTTTCTTGCTGTACAATCCTACAGTCCGGCGAGCAAGGGGAATGGTGCTCTCTGGAAATGACACACATGGTAGATGGGGCACATGGAGTATTGGGATTTGACGGATGTCCACAATCTCAACTGGTAAAGCTGGAAGTACAGCAGGAAGACATATGTCCGAACTTTCAGCACTTAAAGCACCGCATAGAGGTAGGAATATAGGGTTTCACATCACAGCTGTAAACCATCATCTTGACTTTTTCGGGTAATGTGTCACCCTCAAAAGCCAAGATGAAGGCACTGGTGGCAACCTAATTATCCCTCGGAGCCCGATGGACACGCCGGCTGAAATGAACACCTCGTCACTCTAAGTTTGCATGTAGCTTGTCATCAGACTGTAAACGAAGGTCCCTGTGGAATGTAATACCCTGGAACATATTTAAGCTCTTATGGGGTGAGATGGAAACAGAAACATCCCCCAGCTTGTCACAGGCGAGTAATGCCTGTGACTGGGCAGAGGATGCTGTTTTTATCAAGACTGACCCAGATTGCACTTTGGACAATCCTTCCACCTCCCCAAACTTGTCCGCTAAATGCTCTACAAAAAACTGAGGCTTCATTGACGTGAAAGATTCCCCATCAACTCTTGTACATACGAGGTATGTGAACATGCTTTGCTGCCATCATTAGCCTGGCGTTCCTCCCATGGTGTGGCCAGGGAGGGGAATGATTTGGGGTCATATTTCTTTGCACTGAAGTTAGACCTCAACCACTTAGCGACTGCTGGTGGTGGACCACCAGCAAGAGATGACGTACTATGCTTCATGGCATGTCATCTGCCCTGATGCCACCCACTCTCACCAGGGGCCCTCCTCATGGACAACACCCAGCCGCAGCAAAGGCCACCTGGCAGGATGGCCATTTCCAGGACACCCAATGCCCCAGGGTGATTAGCATCTACTCCTTGGCATACACGGGGAGTTAATGACGCAAGCATCAGCAGAGCGGTCCCTGTGTAGTCAGGGGGCCACAACCAACAGGGTACATGGTGGCCCCACCACAACAGACTGGCTAGCATGCTGGATATGAGGTGCAATGAAGTCCATGGTCATCGTCGGCACAGAAAACGACACTGCACAGTGGATGGAGGAAAACGCACCCAGGAGGGTGTCCTCCCCCAACAGATGCAGGATGAGCAGAACTGCAAACCCACAACAATAAAGTGGGCCAAAGATCTTCGTGCACAATAGACACGATGCACCATGTAAGGCGCCCTTCCCCAATTGGCTCGCTCTTCGGGAAAATTTGGAAAAACGAAGGTCAAATCCTACAGGAGACCATCACATGAAGGCCGGAACGTGTGAGACTCCTTTTAGTTGCCTCATACGACAGGCAGGAATACCTCGGGCCTATTTTAACCCTCAGATCCGCAGGGGGGGACTTACAAATGAATTAAATCTACATGCATTTTGTGTTAATAGCCTTATTCTCACCATAAAGGAAATTCTGTTTCTCCTGCCACCATACTTCACTGATTCTCACGATATCTAATTTCAACCTATTCATTTCTTTTTAAGTTCCCCACCCTAATTACACAACTGAGAAGTATAACATTCCACACACTGACCCATAAAATGCCACATTTGTTTGCTTTTATTTTAGCATTTTTCTGATACCATAGTCCTGAGTAATTCCAGAACAGAGAGCTAACGAAGACTTTCCCCCCCACAAAACATTTTATCCAGGAGGATTGCATCTTCATTAATCCCCACAGTGGAGTTGCATGTTCTCAGACAATATAATGACTTGTAACATTACGAGTGGCTAAGCCATTAAGAGTTGTGTTAGCATCAAATATTTGGTGCGGCCTTTTGTGAGTGAACTCTGATGGCATGACTGCTAACCGAGTTGAGACGGACCCGTTGACTTAGGATGTAAAGTAAGAATTGCAATATTCACTGGAAAAAAAAAAAAGAAACAAGAATGCCTAACAGACAGGCTATAAGCAAATTAAAGGCAGCTTATGATTTGTGCCAGTGAGACGAGTACACTGCAAATGAAATCGTGCTTGTGAACATTTTATTTACAAAGATAATAACATTTGTAATTATTAAGGTTTAAAAAATTTATAAAAACTATAGCAGACACACAAAGTACACATATGGCACATCGTTTAAAAGCTCTTGATGCCCATAATTAAGATAAGTCACTTTCACTATTAAACAAAGTAGGAAATAATTCTAAAAAATTTATTGAATAATTAAACTAAGATTTCTCCACATAAACACACTTCATTAAAACTAGCATTATAATTCCAAATTATGATCCCTTTGACTGCTATGTTTATTTACTTATGATTTGACATTACATTGTTTTTAAAGTTGATGTTTTGACTAGAATCAAACTGCAGCAATAGCAATGTAAGTAAATATGGTGTTTCAACTAGTTAGACTGAAGCACCGGATGTGGAGAATAAATCTCTTCATGTTAGTTACTATTACAAAATTTGGACTTAACTATTTTTTCATGAGGTCACAAATTGACAGAATATTCATCATGTGTCGTAGAATGTATAAATGTAAAGTTCAACTTTCTCAAATCAGATGTCATGTGACCAAGGCTTTAAATAGGCATAAAAAGCAAAGTTAATGGTCTTTCATCGAATCGTCATCAGTTTGGTTAAGTCTTGTGTCTGGCTGAAGGGTCACAATATTGCTGGGGATTCAACTGGGTCAGTGGGGCACAGGATATTTAGTGATTGGGTGTTGAATGCTTACAAATATCCTGGGACTTTGAAATCAAATGGGACTCAGAAATTTCAAGTCAATTTTCAGTGAAAGATTCTTTATTGTGTCTAAACCGTTTGTAAGTCACTGCAAAGTTTGGCAATTTTGCTGCATTATAATTTAACTGTATAATGTAATTTTAAGATTCCACTACTGGTTCTTCATGGATTAATGGGCAACATTAAGCATTTACAAGTAATGTGCTTATCCGATTGAAGAGAACATGAACAAAGCCCAATAGCTCGACAATCAAATAGCACTGTATTGAAATCAGTGAGGAGACTGAAAATAATCAAGGAAGCACGAGAGTGGTATGAAAAGTTCTTGGAATCACCACAAGAGGTCAGTGCTAGTGCCACGAGTTGTCCACATTATATTCATTCAACCGTTGCTTGTAAACACGTGCCACATCAGCGTTCTTGGAAGACGGCTTTGACAGTGATGTGGTTCTGTTGTTGCTCCTGCATAGTGATTTGTGAAGGCGGGTGGGAGGGGGGGGAATTGTGATTTCAGCAGTAATTAAGTACTTCACAAAGAAAGATATGAAAGCAAAGCACATTCATACTGATTTCCAGAATACACAGGGGGACTTTGCTACTTCATACTCAACTTTTGCCAAGTGGACAAATGACTTTAAATTTGGTTAGGAGAGCTTAGATGATTATCCGCACAGCGCTCAGCCAAGATGTGTCACTACTCCAGAAATCATTGCCAAAGTGTACAAAATGGTCATGGAGGATCGCCGATTGAAAGTGCATAAAATTTCTCACACTTGCCAGATGTCATAAGAAAGGTTAGATCACATTTTAACTGAAGAATCAGAAAAAATTATCTGCAAGATGGGCGCCATCATTCTTGATGCTGAATCAAAAATGTACGAGAATGGCATATCAGAACAATGTTTGGCCTGTTTTACGAGAAACGAATACGATTTTTTGCACCGGTTTGTGACCACAGATGAAACTTTGGTGCACAACTATATCCTAGAGACCAAACAACAGTCAAAGCAATGGAAACATGTTGATTATCTGCCACCAAAGAAAGCAAAGACAATTCCTTCAGTGAGAAAGGTCGTGGTATCAGTGTTCTGGGATGCGAAGGGGATTCTGTTTGTAGATTATCTCCCTACTGGGAAAACAATTACTGGAGAAATTGCAACAAAAGAAATGGAGAAAAAAAAAAGACCAGGTTTAGCTAGGAAGAAAGCCATCTTCTATCAAGACACTGCCCACTCCCACACAAGTGCTGTCGCCATGGCAAAATTGCACAAACTAAGGTGAATTGTTGCCACCCCTCCCCCCCCCCCCTCCTCCCCTTATTCACCTGATATGGCTCCATCAGACTTCAATCTTTTCCCAAAAACTTAAAAATTTTCTTGGTGGATGAAGATTCACTTCAAACGAAGAATTGATAGCCAGAGTTGACAACTAGTTTGCAGGCCTGGAGGAAACTCATTTCGAGATGGGATCAAGGCACTGGAACACGGTTGGACCAAATGTATTAATCTACAAGGAGACTACATTGAAAAAATAAACGCTTCAGTGATGTAAGTACTTTTTTTCTATTCTGTTCTGAGAACTTTTCAAATCACCCTTGTATAAGAGATGCACTCTGATCCATCACCAGGCTGTCTGGAGGCAGCGAAATATTGATGGATCCAAAGCAGCAGCTGATATGGTATTGAAGGTTAAATACATAGTGAAGCTAGATACATTTCGATAGCTCTAAACTGTATGTGTGTCCACCTCAGACTACAATAAAGGCAAACAGTGATATGTAGTCATAGTAGACATACTGAAATATTAGTACTAGTGTTAGTAACAGTAACAAAATTTTCAGTAGTAATAGTATCTGTTGGAAACATAAACAAATAAGTAAAAATCTAGGTGGTCATAGTAGTAATAGTTACTTTGTTTGTTACAGCAGCAGTATTATACAGTGTTTTAACAGCAGTAAGTACAATCACAACCGTAAATTAGTCAAAATAATACAAAATAACAAAAACGTATGGCTCTCTTTCTGTCACAGTAACTGAAGACCCACCTCTGGGTGGTTAGGAAAATGATAGGTAGCCACCTAAACGTTATGGTGATGGCTCTCTTTCTGTCACAGTAACTGAAGACCCAACTCTGGGTGGATAGGAAAATGATAGGCAGCCACCTAAACATTACGGTGATAGTACTAGGGAGAAAAAAAAAGACAAGGGAAAAAAGTATTATAGACAATGTGAATTTAATTCATGTTCAGAACAGCTAGAAACGGTAGAAAATAACTGGACTGGCAAGAAAATTCACACACCTGCAATTTTATATGTAACAGCCCATTGCTGTAATCAAGATTGGGCTATGATAAACACATGAATAAATAAATAAAATAACTCCCACCTGTGTAGTTCAGAAAAGGCGGTGGTGGGGAGGGAGGGATCCAGAAGCCCCAGCTTGTGAAGCAGCCATTGAAATCAAGCATGTTGTACCAAGTGTGTTCTCTCTTGTTCTGGGCCATAATTTAGCAATGGTCATTCATTCTAGTGGACAGCTGGTTGGTCGTCATACTGACATAAAAACCCATTTAGTGACTGCAGCAGAGTTGGCTGCTTTCATAGATGGTCCTGCCTCTGATGGGTTAGGATAATCCTGTGAAAGGACTGGAATAGGAAGTGTTGGATGGGTAGATAGGGCAAGTCACAAAGGGTTAGGAATGGGAGTGACATACGGCTGGACCTGGATGAAGGGTGTGTTGGGTGGGTGATGGAATACCACTTTAGGAGGGACGAGAAAGATCTTGAGTCGAATCTCTCATTTCTGGGCATGATGACAGATAAGCAAAGCCACGGTGAACATTATGCTTCAGCTGTTCCAGTTCAGGGTGATACAGTGTGACAAGAGGGCCACTCCTGGGGGTGGTGGGAGGATTAGGGGTCTATGAGCATACGGCACGAAAAATCTGATGGTGGGCTAGGTTTGGGGAGGGGAGGGAAGGGGGGGAGGGGAGTTCTTGTCTGTGAAGGCCCTCTTGAGAACTTTAGCACACTGTGCAAGGGAATCCTTGTCACGGCAGATATTCATCCATGTGTGGCCAAGCTGTGTGCAAGTAACGTTTTGGTATGGAAGCGATGACAGATTTTGAAATGCAGGTACTGTTGATGGTTTGTGTCAATAGAGCCATCAAAGAGAGGGAAGTCAACATAAAACAAGGTGATGTTGTGTTTAGGAACACCACATGTTGGGTCTGAGTCCAGATTAGGGAGACATCATCAATGAACCTGGACTCGATTGGAGTTGGGAGGTTTGGGAGGCTAGAAAGATATCTTCTAGACGGCCCATGAACAGGATGGCACAGGGGGGTGCCTTGCCAATACCTATGGCTGTGCTGTGGATCTGTTTATATACCTTCCCCTAAAAGAAGTAGTTGTGTGTCACGGTATAGCTTGTAATGTGTTGAGGAATGAGGAAGCGAGTATGGGGTCTGAAGGACATTGGGAGAGGTAGTGTTCGACAGCAACAAGGCCATGGGCATTACGAACAGCAAATCTACAGTGATGAGAACTCCTTGCCCAGCACGTTGGAGGTCCCAGGGGAGCCTTCACAGACAGGCACTACACTTCCAAACCTAGTCAATTTCAATGACTGCTTCACAATGCGGGCCATCAGGATCTTTCCTTCCACAACCATCTATTCTGAACTTTGCAGATGGGAGTTACCTTGCAACACATCCATCACTCCCTGGTTTCAGTCCCCATTAACTCACTGTCCTCACACCCTCCACCCAACTGTTTCACCTTCCTCTGTCTTGTAATCCCCCCCACCCAAACCACATCACTTTCATTGTGCACTGCTCTCCACCAACTCTGGCACACAGGCATCACATGTCTATTGCTTGCACCTGCCATGTGTCCCTCCTGCATTCCTAGTGTGTGTGTGTGAGTGTGCGTGTGCGTGTGCGTGTGTGTGTGTGTGTGTGTGTGTAACGACTTACTTCAAAAGCTAGCAAGCTTTTTTTCTCTTTTGTGTGTGCCTATTGACAACTCAATGCTTCTGCTATTTGGTGACTGGTCTGCTTTACTCCTAAATTATTTAAACTGACCTCAAACAGTGGAAAATCCAAAACTGACCTAAGATACTCAAGGACCTATCATTACCTTCGCCACAAACTTATAACTCATTTTATATTCGAATCATTAATAAAGACTTTGCTAAACACACAGTAGTCATAACAAATCGAAATGCATTAAATTAAAACAGTAAAAGAATTTATCAACATAGGCGAGAAGAATGGAAAAGTGAAAAAAAAGGAGGGCACGCAATATCAGCGCTGGAATGTAATTTTTTCTGAATTTCCCCATGTACAGCTTACACACTAATTTCTTCAGCCTCCCATCGGAGGTTCGAGTCCTCCCTCGGGCGTGTGTGTGTGTGTGTGTGTGTGTGTGTGTGTGTGTGTGTGTGTGTGTGTGTGTGTGTGTGTGCGTGGTGTTCTTAGAGTAAGTTAGTTTAAGTAGTGTGTAAGTCTAGGGACCGATGGCCTCAGCAGTTTGATCCCTTAGGAATTCACTCACACACACACACACACACACACACACACACACACACACAATTTATTCATTTGATATCACTCTTCATCCACTAATTAAAATTTATACCTGAATGCGAGGTTCACGCCGTAAGGCATCTGGATCTGGAATTATTTGCTGGTTTCCTGAAAGCATTGTAGAATTGGAGGATGATGATGCTGCCACCAGGCCAGTCCCATCATCGTCACTGCGCACAACCTGCGATTAGAAGACTGTCACTGTGTGTTACGCCTCCCACACAAATTACTCACACGCAATCAAAAAAGCAATAGATAACTGGCTTATGGAGAGTAAAATGGAAACAAATGAAAAAATCAGATAATAAGGGGTAAAAGGTTGAAACCACAGTCTCAAATTACTGTGAAGAGTAGTGGAATTAAACTGGATCTGGAAAAGCAAAAAAAATCAAAGAAAAATATTTTCACCATGGAGGCTGTTCACATTTCATAATTTTTATGTGCCCATTTATAGTTACTTTTAAGTTTTGTTAACGTATATAGGGAATGGGAAGGAGATGTCATGTGTTGCAATGTTATTGTGGTATTATCAAAAAGATTTTGTTGTGTTCACCCAGCAGTTTAAAATCTGAACATCACTAGCATCAAAACCTTCATTGAGCCTTAGAAGGGAACTGGTGTATCTCTGACACAACTGTCATATAAAAAAATGTTTTTCTTTTTACCTCTTTGAAGTACTCCAAACTTTATATGCATAGTTTTTTATTCCATGTATAGAAGTGTTGTACAAGAGAAATAGATTTGAAGTCAATATTATAGAAAAAGAAGCGAAAGCAGATGAATATGAGATGGCAGGTATGACACACAGAGAGCTGACAGAGCATTGAAAGACATAAGCCAAACCAAGGTCTCTAGAGCATATGACTTTCCCTCAGAATTATTGACTTTCTTGGACTAGTCAGTCATGACAAAACTATTCCACATTGTGTCCAATATACACAAAACAGGCGAAAACTTTCAGACTTCTAGAAGAATGTAAGAACTCCACTTACAAAGAAGGGAGGTGCTGACAAGTGTGAATATTACTGAACCAGAAGTCTTCATTGCAAGATACTGAGATGAATTATTTACACAAGAATGTAAAAACTCTGACCTAAGAGAAGACCAGTTTGAGTTCCAGAGAACTGTTGGAACACAGTATTATGCATTTCTAGACTTAGAGAAAGCTTTTGATAATTCTGATTGAACTATATTCTTCGAAATCCTGAAGGTAGCAGGGATAAAATACAGGGAGCAAAAAGCTACCTATATCTTGAACACAAACATCAGTTACAAGAGTCAAATGGCATGAAAAAGAAGCAGTAGTCGAGAGGGCATTGAGACAGTGTTGCAGCCTATCCTTCATGTAATTCAATCTGTATACTGACCAAGCAGTAAAGGAAACAAACGTGAATTTTCAAAAGTGTATTAATCTTCTTTCACACACCTTTTTTTTTGCATTGAGATTGGGTATGGTGAATCAAATTGCTTATTCTCATGATTATTTATTAATATCATTAACAAAACACATTATAAATGGAAAATATATTTAAAGCAAGACAAAGAAGACATGAGAGAATAACAACAATTGAAATATTAAACATTCAGTTTTCTTATTGGCACTGTTGGACTGGGGTAACATATGATAACAGTGTTGCTTTTTCACTTGCTTCTTTATTAAATTTCAGTAATGCAACTCATTATAAATTATAAATATATTTACAGAAAGGCAAAGACAACACTAGAGCACAACAACAATAATAACATTACTCAAACATTTGTCTCGTCGTCATTTTTGGACTGTGGAACATATGAGGAATTTTACCACTCTCAGAGCAAAAAGTTTCGGTGTGCATCACACAGAACAAATCTTGTGACATTTTGATACAATGTTTTGTCAGTCGTTTCTTTACTGTGCAGGTGCTACATCTTTTCTTCTTGATCTCAGTTCCTTTTTCTCCATTTCTGCTTGCAGCTTCCACTTTATCTTCACATATTGACCTATAATGTTGTAGCCTCAGTTGAAAACCTTTTGAATTCCTTAGGTGTCCAAGCTTCTTCAAACCAAGTGAGGTAGAACTAATGAATACGGTAGTTTTTCAGGAATCCCTTTCTTCGGATACAATTCTAACTGTCACCACACTAAATTACTTGTGCAATGATTCTGCTCATATTGATCAATGCAAAAGATATAAGCATGGAACAACTGCACACATTTCTTGCAACACCATATGAAGTGGTCAACTTATCCGTAGTGTCAACTCCACATTTGGTGCTATTATAAAATGTTACAACGGATGGCTTCTGTTTATCTCCAGTGTCAGTATCTATTGAATAATCTTCATGCAAACTTGATCCCTGTACCACACACTTCCGCTTTTAGGAACACAGAAGCTGGGGAACAGACTTTCTTGAAGCCAAAAAGTGAACTGTGAACAGCCCTTCCTTCACTGGTTGCAAACTCCAGAGGAATCTCACACATGTCTTTCTTCATCCTCCCAACAAAATAAAGATATTTTTCTTCTTCTGTCAAGCCAATACTAGTAACCCAGTTGTCTGTGCCATATTTCAACATGAGTGATTAATAGGTTCACACAGATGCAGAACATCTAAGGTTTATTGCTCATGTGGTGTAATCCTTCTGGTTGCAATTCAGAATATATTTCCAAATTACACAGTTAAAATATTTGGTAATCCACATGAGCATACATCTTAATTCCACAGTTTGGTTTGCTCGATTCATATTGGAGAAAATTGCACTTTCCACAGAATCCTTCCAGTTTTTCCATCTACCTACTATAACATTTTCTTTGAAGGTATAGAATTTCTAGCAGTTCTGTACAAACATCGAAAATATTTTTAGAATCACTGTTATTTTGCCTAATCATCTCCTTTGATTGCAAGTCCTATGACTTGTCAAATGCAAGACACCACAAAATGAATTTGAAACATTTTATGTTCATTATAAGGCAAAATTTTTCAATTCTATCCCAATTAGTTCCCCACAGACCTCTAAGCTTTTTCTGTTACTTTTGTTAACATCAGCTAAAAATAAGAGACCAATGAATGCTTTCAATTCAAAAACATTTACTGGTTTTACATCTCTCTCATGCTAAAATGAAGGTCCAACATTCTCACTATACTGATTTGTATACAAACCTACAATTGACAAAATGTCATCACTTATGAGGCAATTCCAACATTCCAACAGCACTCTTTCTGCCTTCGCTGCACCTATAAGCCGAAGTAATTTTCGAATAATATTGTGGACCCTGAAATGTATACTCTGCAATGGTGGAACTGATTCCATTTTGTCTCTCTGTCCCTTCCAATACGGTAATGGTTGTTTTCCTGAAGTACTTCCACATCATCTTCACTGTTGTCTTCCTCTGTTTCTGAATCTTCCTGCTGAACTTCAACTACGTTATCAAAATCTGTGTCCACTTCTTCTTCAAAATCCTGAATTTTATTATTATCCTCTTTCAACATCATCTTTTGGACTTCTCCAACATGATTCGGTTCAAGGAGGTTGCCTGAAATGATCAAGTATACCCCACATAAAATCATAAAATTCGTAGAAAATAACACAAACAGGCACAGTGTATCAAGCTGCTACTTGATATTTGGTTAGCCACAACATGTGATAACATAGCCCAAAAGGAAAATAACAGCATTTTAAATTCATAATTAGCTCTGAACTACTTACTAAGTTATGTTGATAATCAAAGAAATGAACTGCTGAAACAAAATGCAAATGGGTGCTGTCTATTCACCTTACAAATAACAGAGCAGTCACATAGGTACTGAAGGATACAACAACGAAAATCGGTTGGAGAAGGGAAGCTACTAGTGAGAAGACACCAGGGCTGCTAGCTGTTGACAAATAATTTACAGCAAAGTTCGAAATTTATCGATTTGAATACATCAGACAGAAAGTTAAAAGTCAGGGAGAAGAGATAAAAACCTTTAATAACTGCCAATGACATCATAATTCTGTTAGAAACAGCAAAGATCTATTGAATAGAATGGATAGTGTCTTGAAAAGATGTTATAAGATAAACATCAACACAAGTAACACAAAGGTACTCAAATTAAATGAGGTGACACTGAGGAAATTAGATTAGGGAACAACATGCTAAATGTATCAGAGGAGGTTTATGTGTTAAGCAAAATGACTGACAACAGCTGAAACAGAGAGGTTATATAATGCAGACTGGCGATAAGAAGACAGACAGTTAAGAAAATGGTAAATTTGTTAACATCCAAAATAAATTTAACTGTCAGGAAGTCTTTCATGGAGGTATTTGACTGCACTGTAGTCTTTTACAGAAGTGAAACATGGACAATAAACAGGCTAGACAAGAAGAGAATACAGGCTTTTGAAAATGTGGTACTACAGGAGAATGCTGAAGATAAGATGAGTAGACTGGGTAATGAATAAGAATGTACTGAACCAAATCAGGGAGAAAAGAAATTTGTGGCGCAGCTTGAGTAAAGGATGGGATCAGGTAAGTATTAAGAAACCGCCAGTTTATTACTGGAGGGAAGTGTGGGCAATAAAAAATGCACAGGGAGACCACGAGAAGAGTACAGTAAGCAGATTCAAGTAAATGTAGGTTGCAGAGGATACTTGGAGATGAAGAGGCTTGTACACCATAGAGTAACATGGAGAGCTGCATAAAACCTGTCCTCCGTCGGATGACGACAACCACAACCACCACCACCACCACCACAACCAAAACAATGTCAACAACAACCACTACCACCACCACCACCACCACAACCAAAACAATGACAACAACAACAACAACAACAACGAGAACAACAAGCAAATGACACTAAGTTTCAGTAATGGTACAATGATGAATGTGTGTTTGTAGTGGAGCAAAAGCAGTAGCAGCTCTCCAGTGAAAGATGGGAAGTGAGCACAGGTTTTGTAATGAGACAAAAATCTGGAGGGAGGAAGAAAAGACATATAGTTGATAACATATGGAAGTTTGGATCTGACTGTGAGTCATGCATAAGTAGCCAAACGGTAGGTCAACAACTCACGATAAGTGAGAAATCTGGGTTCGACTCCTGATCCGGCACAGATTTTCACTGTCATCATTCAATTCTACACCTGATGATTGTTCTTATTTGCGATTGCAAATTCATTTAATGGAAGAAAAGAGAGGCTTTAAGAAGGATGATTAAGAGATAGCTTTGCATTATTACAGGAATAGAAGGAGAAAAAAAAAGAGGCAGCACTCAGATGGAGTATTCTGGTAAACTTCTTTAGGATAAACCGAAAAAGAATGATATTTTGTCCGATTAACAGAGCAGAACCATAGACTGAAGAATCAAAGTGTAATGGATATTTTTCTTTTTACGAATCACCAGAAGCGTTGCCACTGCAGGTGAGAACTGCCCACTGAGATTATCCAGTTTACATCCACAATGTAAGAAGAAGTTAAAACACTCCAATTTACAGGTGTTACACTGTTGAATATAATATGAAAGTCATAATTTCAGGTTATCAAAACACTGGTATCTAGAAGTGTCTACACTGACATCAGGTACCTCCAACAGTATTAACTGACATGAATTTTGAGTGGCTGTCAGGCATACTAGCGAAATAAGCTCACCGGGCAAAAAATTAGCCACCCCAGTACACATGCACAGATGAATCATTCAGCCTTTACAGACAGAGCAGTGATCAAGTCACATGGTCAACCACGCACACACTGCCTCTACGTAAGCATAAGGCTCCAGCAATCAGTGAGACATTTTTGTTTCAAACAGACATTGTACGTAAAAATGGGTAAATGGCAAAAAGAAGCAATCGTGTTTGGCTATACTCAGGTCCATACGGTATGTGAAGTTGCTGGATTTGTCAGTGTTTCACAGCGGAATGTTAAATCTGTCTACAAGAAGTGGTGCAACACACATGGCCGCAAAACACGTAATCAGTGTCGTAGTTGGAAAAAGATCCTTACAGAGGGACTGGAGATGCCTTTCACCACTTGTGAATCAAAATCACTTAGAGACCTCACTGAAATTGCTGTAGCCAGCGACTGAAGTTCTATCCCAACCTGTTAGCGAGATAACATTGCGACAGGAACTGCATGCAATGAACATTTGGTGTCTGCCACCTTGCAAGAGGCCACTGCTCACACAAGCACATAAAGACTACAACAGCAAAGTTCATCGGACTGGAAGAGTATATGAGTAGTTTCCTGAACATTTCCCCACACTATTACATATTAACTGGAATACAAAATCACCTAAATTGAATGTCACAGAAAATCTGTGGGTCATGTTGGAACAGTGGGTCAACATTAGCATCCCAGCAATTTGGTGGAATTGAATGGTCATATCATCGGTGAGTGGCTTAAACTGGATGGATGTACCTGCACAACTTGTGGACTCAATTCTTAAATTAATCTAGGTGGTTATCAAGTCCAGGGGTGGAATTACACACTATTAAATGATGTTTATAACTATTTCTCTAGGGATGACTAATTTTTTTGTCTGGTGAGCTTATGCTGTACTCCCAAGACAAAGATAAAATTTAACTAAATTACTAATTACACTTTTAACATCAATTATAGGATTAATCAAGTAACTCTCCAATCCAATGTGCTTTTCAATCTAAATTTAAAAGAATTATTGGTAAGCTGAAAGTAGATGAAAATAGGTGTATACGTAAAGAACACGGGTTTCTCTAAGGACAGTAAGGAGGATAGAGCATGGCTTGAACAGAGAGAACCAGCACAATAAATAGATTTAGTAATTAGTCAGTCTCAAACCCAACACATTATACTCTCTATAACATTAGGCTCTCTACAGAATAAGTAAATTAATAGCTCTAGCGTGCCAACAGATGTCATCAAACATTGGGGCATAAATGTCTTACAGGACATTACACAAGTAACTCAAACTTGAGTATAAAATTACAGCTACTTCAAAACTTACGCATAGATAGTAATCACTGCTTAACTACAATAAATTAGCATATTTGAGAGGTGACTCCTGCTAAAAATATGTGTGTTCAAAATGTTTCTCCGCAGTGCCGTAAGACTGTTAGCTGCGCATGCCGTATGCCACAGTGAATATACTGAAATGAAACTCAGTGAAATACAAGTTATTAATTTATTGAATATTCATTTTTACTTACAAATTTTCACATTAAATGTTGAAAGTGTCCCCCTTGTTGTTGAATACACAATTCAATCATACGGCACATGCGAATAACAATCATAACGCACTGCAGAGAGACTTTCTGAACACCCCATATATAGAGCTCTGCAAAGACAGATGAAAAATTACAACTTATTCCGAAGTTAACCATTTGACAAAAGACACTAATTCTTAACAACAATAAAGAGTAGTACTGTCAGGGAATATTCAATAATGAATTGTGGGAAATGAAAGGAAGGGGGTAGGACAGAAGGATACAAGATGTAAGGCTGAGAAGAAACCCTTGAAAGTAAGGAACAGATCAAGTGAAAAAGATCACTGATACACTGTAAGCTAAAAGGATAGCCTTCAAACGCAGAAGACTATGAAAAACCATTAATCAAACTAATATCAATGTATTACTTTAAGTGCAGGAGGTGAAGGAGGCGATAGCTGTTACACCATCTTCATTAAAAATTTCAGGAATATTGATAAATTACAAAAATTTCAACCTGTAAGAAATAAACACAGAAGCAATGGTTGATAAAAGTGGTAAGGAAGGAAGGAACGAACAAATGAGGTACTCCCTGGCAGCAATACTGCCTTACACACTTACTGAAGTGAAGTACTCAAAGTCCATGGGATTGAGGCGTATGCGGATGACACTGAGAGGCTCCGCCCTCTCACCACCTGACTCGCTGCTGCTACCACTAGCTGCCGCCGGAGCACTTGTGGCACTGCGGGTGACAGAATGGCCGTCTGAACCCAGTCCTCTGGACCTACTAGACAGAACACTAGTAATTCTCACTGCAGTGCGGAAGATGGAGTGCTGCTTTTTGTCATTGATGGGAAAAATGAAGAAAAACATTTTACAAAGAACAGTCATTGCTTCTCTGCAACAAATGGAAAAAATTAAAACATTTCAAATATTCTACGGAAACTACATTAACCTACAATTAGCTTAGGAAAAAGTGAAGATAACAATGACACTCAATCAAGATTTCGATCACAAATTTGTTTGATAATTAGTAAAAATTATTTATTTATTTTTCACAGCACAAACTCTGTATTACATCAGTGTTCACTTCATTATTTCCAGAAGGTATTTACCTGTCAAGAACACAAAGAGGCATTTAATGATAATCCAGTCCTGTTCTAATGGAACTATCGCTGTCTTGTCTGTACTACTACTACTACTACTACTACTACAGTTCACAGCATTAAACAAAAAACAAATGGGGAAACTTGGCACCAAAATTCTCTGCTTACAGGATGCAGCTGTGTCAATATCTACAGATACAGAGAGGACAGAATAAAAAGAAGGCACCCTTTGGGAGGGGTAGGGGGCGGGGGTGTACCTATCAGGAATTTCAGGGATATTCATCAGCAAAGTTACAATCCTTCCTGGGGGGAAAAAATGCTGCATCACATGCAAGGTGTTTCAGAACAACTGTAATATGTGTTATATGGCAACTCCAAGGCTCAAAACAAGACAAAATATTCCTACTAATACACACTCCACAAATTATTCTTAACAATTTACATTATAAGACACACATAACAACAACACACGAGGTGCCAAAACAGCCTGCCATGAAAAGCAACACACACTCACAAATGCTGCAACATCAACCAGTAAAGATGCTCGTTTGTACTAAAATCACATCAAATGACTGCACAGACATTACAGATAATCTGTTGTGAATCGTTTATATGGTTCACCACAGTAGTAAATACCATACATTCTGTTTGCCGTGAAAGTCATTGTGACCGATGCAGGAAGACTAGGTACAGAGAAGCACCAAATCTTGACCTCTGATCCATCTTCTCAGGCAGGTATCACACAAAACCAGCATATGTCAGAAACTGTGGTACATGGGGGGTTCAGTCATGTACATACAGTGTCATGTACTGAATGCCTATGGCACATTCCCTAGTAGCACCGGTAAACATTTCACAGTGAGTTCAATTGTGTCAGTCTACTTGGTCATCAGAATAGGGCACATGACCTTCACAGGCGAGCACAGGTAATGCAATACACATCGAATTTCAGTGAGTAGTAACAATTAGTGACAATTGTACTATAGGGATTAGTAAGTACCCGTGTACAACATGTGAGTTCAGATGCCCTCTCGTCTCAGTATATCACAAATGATCAATCAATACAATAACACAAATGTCAGCCATGTCAAGAAACTTTTAGTAGTTGGTGAAAACTGTACTCACTCAGGCTTTGTACTCTTTACAAATGGAGCGAGTATGAAGCGTAATCATATTAAATACACTAAACATACTTCTGCCTTACAAACATTTCATGACACACTTGTCACACACTTGCACTTGAATCAAAGTGCAGACACTGTAATATGGTTATCTGTGATAGGTTTTTGTAAGCAGAGTATGTGTATTGCCCCATTTCAAAAATGTGACACCTATATAGTGCTACAGATATCCCATATGATGTTTGTAACACGTGTTTTAAGTGTTCCCTAAACAGGTGTTCCCGCAAATTCCTACCTGCAGAGACATAAAGCTCAGTTTTAGGCCCATACAACATGCACTGCCTCATTTGTGACCATCCTTTCGCTTCACTTGTTATCCTGATGAAACCGGTGCCACTTCTTGAGAGTATGTCAGCTGCCGTACCAGGACACATTTGTTTCATTCTGCACAAGAAAATGTACAATGAAAGGAAGTTAAGGTCACATTTGTGCAGTGCCTGTTCCTCATAACCTAAACAGTGTACCACATTCCTTTGTAGCAACAGTTTTCTATATATTCAGAAATAAGTTATTTTAATTGTTACCCATCCAAGACAGACAGACTGTAGCTTTCTACAGTTGGGTCAGAGGAGCGGCAACTCACAGAGCAGCCCCCCCCCCCCCCCCCTCCCTGCCCCCCGCCCCACACACACACACACACACACACACACACACACACACACACACACACCTTGAGTAGTGGTCCAAATTCTGGAAATCCAATTAGGCAGCGCTTTGTGGCATAATGAGGATGTGTGTGTGTGTGAGAGAGAGAGAGAGAGAGAGAGAGAGAGAGAGAGAGAGAGAGAGTCAGGAATTAGGCATGACGAGGACCAGTCTCACTAAAGAATTGCGTTGAATGCCTAGTGGAGGCATCAGAACAGTCGAGCCACTGGGCTTGCTCACCGTCAATCACCCACCCCGCTGCAGCAGGTTCAAAGGCTTTTTACAGAGACATTCTTACAGATTTGGTGACAATGCTGAGATCTCACTTGCACAGCTGAACTATGCATTGAAGTATTGGGACAATGGCTAGAACCAATGAATGAGGAACTGCGTAATCTTTTCTAAAGAATTAATTCCACAAAGTAAAATTCCTCAGGATAAATTATTGCTACTTTTGGCCCATTCTGCATCATCTGTAACAGGTAGTTATTTGGCAAAATTATAATAGTTCCAAAAACTTTTTGTCTATATCAGCAAGGGCATTGCTCATAAACTCAAAATCTTCATATGTTACCCGCGATTGCTAAAGTAATTGCGTCCAGAAGAAAGTTTTAATTGAAAGAAATTAAGCTTTTCAGCTACTGAAGTGCACTGTGAAGCAATTGAAGAAACTTCACAGCACAGTTGTGTACTACATTAAAGGGATTCACTGAACGTGAATTTTAAAATATCAGAACCAAAATTTACTTTAAGATCAATATTACAGTTATAAATGGAAACCTCAATAATTGAAGTGCATCTTCTTCCTTGTATAGCATTTTTACTATGCCAATGTACATTCCAGAGTCACATATTCATCACCAGGAACTCGGTTTTTATATGAGGACCTTCACTCGACACGAGACAACATCACAACAAAAGTTGTTTACGTAAAACTGGCGCCGTGATGACAAGATTGTGGCTCTGAAATGTAGATTAGCATAGTACAAATGTTGCACAAGACAACAGATACAGTTGTACTATCGGTGTTACCCTTTACTTTTCTGTCTTGATTTTCTTGCTGTCTCAATTTTCTCCAGGATAGCCACTGCGGCTACTGTGAAATTGCAGTTACTGCCATTATACTCCAACAATGAATTTTTGTAGCTTCAGAGCCATTGGAACCTTTTAATTCCATTCCCAACACAGCAGTGTTAATTGCCACACCTGAAATTCAACAGACAGGGCAGACAGAATTTCACTTCTAGTTAATAATGTTATTACTCAGTGTTCGGTGTCCACATCTGCATTGTTGGTGATGAAATTCGCTGCACTTCTACCTGCATAATGGATTGATCAGAATGTCTAATAATGTTACTCAGCCTCTACATTAACTGATATTGTCCCCCACAGTTAATGTGGGTGCAGAATAAGCAAAATGCAGTCTACACATTTTCCTCCTCTTAACCCATCCTGACGCTGGCACATTGCTTACTGTTGTACTACATTTAACCTCCCACTGCCTCTGGCACATGTCACCTCACCTCTGCCTCTCCTCCCCCTCTGTCTCCATAACAGGTGGCTCCTTGTCATTCGGGAGTTGAGTGGCCTTCCTTGCCTTTTTAATCTCCCCAACCTGTCCCACCCTCCTGCCCAAGAAAGGAACTAATAGTACCGGAGGCAATGATAGTGTTGTGTACTTTCCTGTGTGCCTACAGGCAGTGCAAAATATTTCACCTTCTGAAGGTGGACATGCCAGCATAATTTTGTGTGTTATTCAGTCTAATGGGAACTCTTCCAGTTGTAGGCTACCCTCTGTCTCATAGGGCACTGTCGCTAACTGAAAAACCCTCTCAAGGACGAACTCGGAAAGAAAGCATTTGCACGTAACTACATGTCACACCGAAAACCCTTCCGAGTCATCCAAACATTACAACTTTGCCATACATTCTGAGGTTTTTTCTTCCTAGTAATGGCTATTATGGCTGATGATACCCAACTAATGCCCAAGGAAGGAAACTAAAATTGATAGTCTTCCTTACTTAGAAAATTAAAGAGCTTTGCTTACTCTGACAATGAGATGGGACTTTTCAGTGATCTACTACATAATTTTGGTGTGAACAACAGTTCTGTCCTTTTCTAAAGAAAAACTGGAATCAAAGTACAGAAGTTGCAGTCAAGAACATTATCGACAACTGAGCTATGTTCCAAAGCCACTGTTCTGTGGTCGAGGAATGCTGCATTCTACCTTCTGAATGCAATAATTTAGGCAATATTTCCAGCCAGAGTTTGGCCAATGCTCCTATGGTTAATTAGAAGACTTCCATTTATCTATACAGGATCACATCACATACATGATATTCACCATGAAACAACTGGCAGTAAGTCTTTTACACCCACACCTCATTGTGACATAACTGCCTATTCTCAGATTGTTCAATGGTACTGTAATGTCATCGTGGTGTAGGTTGAAAATTTAAAGAATTAATGTTACCTAGCGATGATATTAGATTACTAACTACAACATTTAATCAAAATTAGTGTTGCCCTAAACACTTAAAGCTGAGCTGTGCCCCCTATCATCTGGTTGTGGATGGAATCCGAGTGTGGGACTGTGTCATGTGAAGAGGTAAGAGCTTGCAAAAATTCCCATTCTGTGAAGGATTCATTACAGGATTCGGCTAAGTGGAGGTTGAAACATAGGGGCATTTGTTCAACTAAGCATTTCTGCGAGAGAAGAGTAGCAGCACAGCAAGATGACGATGATTCTGTCGCAAAGTGCATCACGAGGTGATCTTCAAGGACCAATGGATCAGTACACAGAGCACCCAGTAGGATCAGACTCTGGACAGTTGTTTGTCACTGGCAGCCCAGAAGGCTATGGAGCTTGCAATGAAGAGCCATACACCCCAGGGAGGAAACATAGCACTCCCAGCATTCCCTTTTACTCTGCTTAATAATTAGCAAGCCTTACCATGTAGACACTTAAAATCAACAAGGTAGTCCTCTGAAAGGTGTAAAAGTGTTGTTTAAATCATTGCAGCACTCGTCAGCTGTCCTGGATAGCGACTTTTATGTCCTCGGACCACCAAGGCACTGGTCGTCGATGGTGGAGACCTGTGGAGAGGGGGATAGCTGCGCCAGTGGCACGAAAAAGAGTGGTAGAGATGTCTCGCACAACTGTGTCAATGCAATCCGAGAGAGAGGTGTCAAAGTGCAAAGCAGGCATACATAAAGACCAAGCGGCTCTACGAAATGTCAAACTTGGGCACTTGTCAGCCTGGCAGTGGCAGGGGAATGACAGGATCAATGGAAATTGGTCACTGTCACAAAGATAATCACTGGGTCACCAATGTAGGGAAGCCAAGAGAGCATGGGAGGAGATTGTGAGATCAACAGCAGAAAAGGTGCTGTGAGCAGCACTGAAGTAAGTAAAGCAATCATCATTGAGGAGAAACAAATCACAATCTGTAAGAAGTTGGTCAATTAGAAGACCCCTACCCATCAAAGTGCCACTCCCCCACAGGGAGTGTTGGGCACTGACGTGAGGCAGTAAAGAGGGAGGAGTTGCTGTATTCAGGTATGGAGGTCAATATAAGGAAGTAGCCTCCTGGAGGGAGGTAGACATTGCATATGGTGATTGCTGCGGTCATTCGCAAATGTACTGCTATTGCTTCCATGTTCGTACAGATAGGAATCCATTCACTGATGACATTGGTGAAAAATAAAGTGCAGACCCTTCCACACACTATTCTGGGGCCAGCACGGTTCAGACATAAAGTCCGATAACCACGAAACGTTGGAGAGTGGTCATCAAAGAAGTGCGTTTTTTTTTTTTTTTTTTTTTTTTAAGAGCAAGAGAGAATATAGAATAGGAGGAAACAAATTGTAGTTCTGGTAGGTAACAGTAATATCCGTTGCAGTTCCACTAGATTATTGTGTGGCTACAGTCCAGGGTAGATATATAGAAGCCGAGTGGAAGTCATGTCACTGGGTCAGTGGTTGTCACCAACAAGTATGGGCTGAAGTCCCCCAGGAAGCCAGGGAAGCCTCATCCTTTGACTTGCACTGCTCCTTCTTCTCCCTAACAGGGAGGGAGGAGGTGTTATTAGTAAGGGAATAGGCAATGCTGTCAGGATCGGACAGAGAGCGAGCGGATTTGGGGCCTCAGAGTGTGAGTCCCTTGTCCGACCTGAGGTTGCAGGCTTCCTACCTTGAGAACGCTGGGGAGGGGTGTTCTGAGAGGGAGCCCCATCACTAGCAGGAGCCAGAGAAGAGGATGTCTTTATTCCAAGAATTCTTTTTTCCTTTTTATACACTGGAAATTCCAGTGAGTGGGGAGTATGGAGACCAGAGCACTTTACACAGTTAGGCAGCAGGGTGCAAGGCTCCCCACATGAAGAGGGCATCCACAATCACCACAGATGGGAATGGCACTGCGTCGCGAGGACATGCGGCCAAACTTGAGGCAATGGACACAACACTTGGAAAGTGGAATGTATGGTTTGACATTGCATCTATATAGAATTACCTTGACCTTCTCGGGCAGCATTTCCCCCTCAAATCCCAGATGAAAGTGTCAGTGTCCACACAAGGGTCCTTAGGGCATCTCTGGACACGCCAGATGAAATGAACACCACATTATTCCAGACCAACCTTAAGTTCATCATCAAACTGGAGGAGCAGCTCCCTATGGAAAATTACACCATGTGTCATACTGAGTGACTTGTTAGGAGCGGTATTCACTGGAATGTCTCTTTAAACGGTTGCAGGCAAAGAGGGAGCTTGACTGACTGGCAGAAGTTGTCTTGACAAGGAGGGAGCCAGATCTCATCTTGCTCAACAACTCAACTTCACTGAATTTGTCCTCAATGTATTCTACAAACAAAAGGGGTTTGGTGTGGTGGCGGCAAAAGTTTCCCCATCAGTCCTGATACAGATGACGTACTGCGAAGAGGGTTTCACCCCAAGCCAGCGGGCCTGGCCCTCCTGCCAAGCAGAGCAAGGGCAGGAAGGCAGAAACAGGAACTGACACAGAACTATTTCTAGGAAGAGATGCAGTCGCAGAAGAGCAGCCAGAGAGTTTAACACATTTCATATGCCAAACGTCAGCTCTGCTACCACCCATTCTGTGCAGGGGCTCCTCCTGGGCACCGCCCAGCCACAGCAATGGCCGCCCTGCAAGGCGGTCATTGCCGGGAGTTCTGATGCCCCGAAAAGATGGGCAACCACTCCTAGGCTTGCAGGAGCCATTCACATTGCAGGTACCAGCACTGTGATCCCTGTGGTTTCAGGGCCCAGCCAGATGGGTATATAACAGGCCCACCACACAGACTGTCTACCAAGCTGGTGAGCTAGCAAGGAGGCAAAAGGGCTATGGTGGGGAGGGATGGGTGGGCAGGGGGGGGGGGGGGAGGAGGAGATTGAGGAGGAGAAAAGGAACCTAGAACCTACAGCAAAGGCGCTAGGGAGGGAGTTATTCCCCATAAATAAGAATAAGTCTGTTTCTTCCATGCCCCAGCACTCATTAGGCCCTCTGGACATACCAATTTCTATTTCTGGGCACACTTGCCCTCACAGCTGCTTTCTGTATTTGATTTTTCCAAATCCTTTACCAAGTGCCTTCACACTACTTCCAGCTATCTGTTTTTACTTTGTTTGATCTCCTTCCAGACTTGCTCCACAAAGACCACTCCTTGCCATACGCCCCAGGTCTGTGCACACCAGCCTTGTGATGGTTCCAAAATCCCTGCCTGGCGATATGGCCACTGGATGCTTCTGCTCCTCAACACTGCCATCCTGCGATAAGCAGCACCAATGCCGATGGTGGTGGACCTTAGCCCTAAGCTGTCAACAAGACCCCTGCCCGCACAGAGATGTCAAGATGTGCTACTACCTCCCCTCCCCTTCAGTAAGAGAGGGGGATAGGAGAGCTGCTGCGTCAAAGCCCTGTGGCTATTCAGCCAGCAACCATCAACATAAATGGGCTATGCAACCAATACACCTCTCTCCTAACAGACATGAGAGGGTCGTACTCCTCCCAGTTACCTGGCAGCAACTCTAGTGCCACCAGTGGACACTGGTTACATGGACCTTTTCTTCTCCATGTGCCACAGGACTGAAAATAGTACCAGCAGAATCCTAGAGCACAGGCAGTATTTACGCCAGTGCTTGGGTCACGATGAACCAACTTAACTCGAAGTGAGCTTCCCGCACCAGATGCAAATTGTGAAAGCATTCCATCAATCAGCACCTCACTCTGGAGTCACCATTACGACGACGTCGCCATCCACATTAAACTTCCTATTCAGAAGCTGTCATGATGACCTTTACAACAAAGAGACGCACCCCCAGACACAGTAACCTGCAGCCAGACTTCGTAATATCTGTTATCTTTTCATGTCATTGATTATACCGATCTTAAACTTTTTCTAGTCCTCTCAGGACTATGAAATGTATAAGTCTTATACAGGCTTTGAAAGTGATGAGCTTAGTGACAGGTAAGTTATTGTGTCACACCAACTTCCATCGGAGACAATTACAGGGCTTCAGCCTTCTGTTATTTTTCTTATTCATTAAATATTACAAATGTGACTCATTTTAAGGTATTGTGTTTGAATCTGGCTCCCCTTGGAGTAAAGTATTTATTTATGTACAATAAACTTCACAATTATTTTTTTACCTGGGTGTTTTTCCTTGCACTGTGGACGTATTAAGTACAGCTGCTTCTCTTTTCTCCAAAGACCACTTCAATTTTCCTATTGGTGTTACGTATCTTTCCCCTAGTTATATATGCTTCTATAGTCTCGCATTTGTCCTCTAGCCGTTCCTGCTTAGCCATTTTGCACTTTCTGTCATTCTCATTCTTTAGACAAGGATTTTTACTATGCCTTGTCTTTTTACCAATTTGATCCTCTTCTGCCTTCACTATTTCATCTCTCAAAGCTACCCATTTTTCTTTTACTGTAATCCTGTCCCCTGTTTCAGTCAATCAATGTCTAATGCTTGCACTAAAGGTCTCAAGAACAACTGGTTCTTTCAACCTATCCAGGAACCATCTCTCTAATTTCCTACCTTTTTGCAATTTCTTCAGATTTAATCTGCAGTTTCCTAACCAATAAATTGTGGTTACACTCCACATCTACTCCTGGAAATTTGTTACAGTTTAAAATCTGGTTCCAAAATCTCTCCCTTACCATTATATAATGATTCTGAAATTTTCTATCCTCTCCAGGTCTCTGATACATGTAGAACCTTCTTTCATCGTTCTTATAACAAGAGGTAGCAATGATTAAATTATGCTCTGTGCAATATTCCACCAGAAGGCTTCCACTTCCATTCCTTTCCTCCACTCCATATTCTCCTCCTATTTTTCCTTTTCCTAGTATCGAATTCCTGTCCCTCATTACAATAAATTTTTCCTCTACCTTAACTATCTGAATAATTTTTCTTTTATCTCAACAAACATTTTTTCAATCTCTTCATCAGATGTGGAGTCAGTTGGTATATAAATCTGTACTACTGTGGTGCATGTTGGCTTTGCCAGCTTCTTTACGATAATGTGTTCACTGTACTGTTCATAGTAGAGCTTACCCACATTCCTATTTTCTTATTCATTATTAGAGCTATTCCCACATTACCCCTAACTGATTTGGTATTTATAGCCCCATACTCACTGGACCGAAGTCCTAATCCTCCTGCCAACAAACTTCACTAATTCCCAGTATATCTAACGTCAACCTATCCATTTTCTGTTTTAAATTTTCTAATGTACCTGCTCAATTAATGGATCTAAAATTCCATACTCCGACCTACAGAACGCTGGTTTTATTTTTTCTGATGACGATATCCTACTTAGTATTCTCCGATTGGGGAATGCGAACGAGGTCTATTTTACTCCCAGTAGTTTGTGTCCAAGAAGATACTATCATTGTTTAAGCTTATGGTAGAGTTGTCTTCCCTCAGGAAAAATTACTGCCACCCTCTTCAGGGACCACATGTTTGTCTGGCACCTCCACAGATATACCCCCATTGTGACTGTAACTGTGCTACACCTATCTGCATTGTTGAGGCACCCAAGCCACCCCATCAACTGCAATGTCTGTGGTTCAATGGGAAAGCAGTACCGCACCTGAGTATAGTGAACGTGTGACAGATACTCTGAATTTTTGTTCCCACAGGTTTTCAAAACATTTGAGAGAAAGGGAACAAAATCATGGTTGCATGGTATCTTATTCCAAAATGACAGCTGCACCTACTCTCACAGCAAGCACAACAAAAGGAGAAAGCCGGTTAAATATTTTCAAATACAGACACAACTACACACATCAAAAAAAGTTTTGCATCACCTCTGTTCCAAGAGTTCCAGAACCTGTACAGACAATTGGAATAAAGATCATCATAAACATCATTCCTGCCCTTTTTATTGCTCATGAAAACCACACATTGCATATTGTATCACCATACAGCGAGACCTTCACAGGTGGTGGTCCAGATTGCTGTACACACCAGTACCTCTAATACCCAGTAGCATGTCCTCTTGCATTGATGCATACCTTTATTCATCATGGCATACTATTCTCAAGTTCATCAAGGCATTGTTGGTCCAGACTGTCCCCACTCCTCAACGGCGATTCTGCGTAAATCCCTCAGAGTGGTTGGTCGATCACTTCGTCCATAAACAGTCATTTTCAATGTATCCCAGGCGCGTTCGATAGGGTTCATGTCTGGAGAACACACTGGCCACTCTAGTCAAGCGATGTCATTATCCTGAAGGAAGTCATTCACAAGGTGTGCACCATGAGAGCACAAATTTTCACCTTTGAAGACAAATGCCTCACCAATATGTTGCCGATATGGTTGCACCATCAGTTGGAGGATGGCATTCATGTATCACACAGCCGTTATGGCACCTTCCATGACGACCAGCAGCGTACATTGGCCCCACAAAATGTCGCCCCAAAACAGCAAGGAACTTACACCTTGCTGCACTCGCTGGACAGTGTGTCTAAGGTGTTCAGCCTGACCGGGTTGCCTCAAAACATGTCTCCGACGATTTTCTGGTTGAAGGCGTATGGGCCACTCATCAGTGAAGAGAATGTGATGCCAATCCTGAGCAGTCCATTCGGCATGTTGTTGGGCCCACCTGTACCACACTGCATGGTGTCGTGTTTACAAAGCTGGACCTCACCATGGACACCAGGTGTGAAGTTGCCCATCATGCAGCCTATTGTGCACATTTTGAGTTGTAACATGACATCCTGTAGCTGCATGAAAAACATTAGTCAACATGGTAGCATTGCTGTCAGGGTTCCTCCATAGCATAATCTGTAGGTAGCTGTCATCCACTGCAGTAGTAGCCCTTGGGCGGCCTGAGCGAGGCATGTCATCGACAGTTCCTGTCTCTCTGTATCTCCTCCATGTCCAAACAACATTGCTTTGCTTCACTCCGACACCTGGACACGTCCCTTGTTGAGAGCCCTTCCTGGCAAAAAGTAACAACGTGGACGCGATCAAACCACGGTATTGACCGTCTAGGCGTGGTTGAACTACCTGTGTCTGTGACACAATATCCACAGTCAGCACCTATATTCAGGAGTTCTGGGAACCGGGGTGATGTAAAACTTTTTTTGAAGTGTGTACAAACATGAAAATGGTTTTTATTACAATAAAAAATGAAAACTTTTAATTGTATTTATGTTTTTGTAATGACAAAATATCATATTTGTAAATATTGTTATCTCACGTGTAGTATGTACAGGCACCGAATGGAAGCCGGCCCTTGTTCAGGAATTCAATGAAAAAGTAACTATGTAATGTAAAGATAAGAAGCTGATCTGAGATTGAAGAAACCTAGTTAGGAGAACCACTTCCAGTGTGGATAGACTGGTAGCGCATTGACTGAGCAAAGCATGTGAACATAGTAGCAGCCTGCTACGAGTCATTGCACCGAGTTCACAGGGTAGGCCACAAGGCTTTGCCAGTTCGCATCAAAACTCACTGAATGATTAACAGTTATGAAATTGGGTCAATGGAGACAGTAAGAATTTTGTCCAATCGTTCGCCAGTTAGAATTTTGTAATGATTAACTACCGTCTGCACCTCATCCTCATTATATTAAGAGAAGATATGTTTCCAGCAGATCTGAATTACACTATGGACCAGAGAAATTACTGAATGTTTTAATAAATGGACTGCATGCGATTTTTATGAGACTTCATCTACCTTGAATCACTACACCTATTACGGGGTGTTGCATCCAACCAAAACTGCACTGATGTCCCATTACAAAATTTTCTAACGTACAAAACTTGTCATTTCTTTTTTTTTCCCCCCCCCCACATGTTGTTGGGAAATGCACTTCTATGTTTGTATTTATCTGAGGAACATTAGTACTGAATTCTTGACAGATGGTGCAAGCAATTAAGACTTCCATATCAGCACACACTCCGCTGCAGAGTGAAAATCTCATTCTGGAAACATCCCCCAGGCTGTGGCTAAGCTATGTCTCTGCAATATCCTTTCTTTCAGGAGTGCTAGTTCTGCAAGGTTTGCAGGAGAGCTTCTGTAAAGTTTGGAAGGTAGGAAACGAGGTACTGGCAGAAGTAAAGCTGTGAGTACCGGGCGTGAGTCGTGAATCAGCAGCCTTCATTACTCAATCAAATTATCAGAATGACTTCTATACAAACAACTGTACTACAGTTACTACTACAATTTGTTACGCTTTACTGCTCTTCAACCTTCCAGAAAATATCTAGAAACTGAGATTTTTATCATTTTGTGTATCTCAGTTGTGTTTAAAACCACATTTAAATATAATAGAGGGAAACATTCCACGTGGGAAAATATATCTAAAAACAAAGATGATGTGATTTACCAAATGAAAGCGCTGGCAGGTCGATAGACACACAAACAAACACAAACATACACACAAAATTCAAGCTTTCGCAACAAACTGTTGCCTCATCAGGAAAGAGGGAAGGAGAGGGAAAGACGAAAGGATGTGGGTTTTAAGGGAGAGGGTAAGGAGTCATTCCAATCCCGGGAGCGAAAAGACTTACCTTAGGGGGAAAAAAGGACAGGTATACACTAGCACACACGCACATATCCATCCACACATATACAGACACAAGCAGACATATTTAAAGACCTATGGTTTGGAAGTGGGTTACGTATTATTGAGTGTATATAGGCAGGATAAAATTGTATAGCAGATTACGGTAAAAAGGAGAAGGTGAATACAAAGTGAAACTACTGGCAAAAACACAAAGAGAAAATAAGACAACAGGAAAGATTTCGAAATGCAACAGTGACAATAACAAACGTAATTGTTGGGTTCAAATTAATGATATTAATATAATAGAGGGAAACATTCCACGTGGGAAAAATATATCTAAAAACAAAGATGATGTGACTTACCAAACAAAAGCGCTGGCAGGTCGATAGACACACAAACAAACACACAAAATTCAAGCTTTTGCAACAAACTGTTGCCTCATTAGGAAAGAGGGAAGTAGAGGGAAAGACGAAAGGATGTGGGTTTTAAGGGAGAGGGTAAGGAGTAATTCCAATCCCGGGAGTGGAAAGACTTACCTTAGGGGGAAAAAAGGACGGGTATACACTCGCGCACACTCACATATCCATCCACACATATACAGACACAAGCAGACATATTTAAAGACTAGTTAGAAATTTATCAGATTTGACACCTTCAGTGTTTGTCTTCATGAGGGCTTTCTTGTTCGTGTCAACTCAAGCCCCCCTAAGGTAAGTCTTTCCACTCCCGGGATTGGAATGACTCCTTACCCTCTCCCTTAAAACCCACATCCTTTCGTCTTTCCCTCTCCTTCCCTCTTTCCTGATGAGGCAACAGTTTGTTGCGAAAGCTTGAATTTTGTGTATATGTTTGTGTTTGTTTGTGTGTCTATCGACCTGCCAGCGGTTTCGTTTGGTAAGTCACATCATCAAAACCCACTTCCTCTCATCTTCCCCTCTCCTTCCCTCTTTCCTGATGAGGCAACAGTTTGTTGCGAAAGCTTGAATTTTGTGTGTATGTTTGTGTTTGTTTGTGTGTCTATCGACCTGCCAGCGCTTTTGTTCGGTAAGTCCCCTCATCTTTGTTTTTATATATAATTTTTCCCACGTGGAATGTTTCCTTCCATTATATTGATATCATCTTTGTTTTTAGATATATTAAACTACATTTAAATTTATACATACCTAACAACATCAATTAATGGCCTGTCCATCGGGGGTCGTGGTTTCCACAGCTGTACAAATGGGTTGCACTCTTCATTTATTACGAGACTCCGAGGAGCAGCTTCTAGGCCGACTGGAAACAGGGACACCAACAGGGCACACAACTCACGCCCACAAGACAG
Source organism: Schistocerca americana (assembly GCF_021461395.2). Taxonomy (NCBI): domain Eukaryota; kingdom Metazoa; phylum Arthropoda; class Insecta; order Orthoptera; family Acrididae; genus Schistocerca; species Schistocerca americana. The sequence continues at coordinate 81,353,524 of NC_060124.1, read as the reverse complement.
GGACTGTTTTGAGAGAACGTCAATATTTACACATTAATAAAGTAGTTCATGAAAAAAAGAATGTGTTGTTCAGTTGTACACTTCGTGTAAAAAATTAAAAACAAAGAAATTTTTCCAGTGATTATAAAAAAAGAATGAAGATACTGACAGGTGTCTTTCATCTTCTTATACAGTGACGTGCTCACAAGAATATGCTGGAGGGTAGAGGAAGCTTTCGAGATGACGCACAGTGCTGAAAGGTGGTGTACCATACGGTGATGCACTAGCTACTGATGGCTGACACCCCACCACATCTATCCGTATAAGCCACACATAACTTCAGGCACCAATTTTCACATCAGTGTAGGTACAGTGAGATAGTCTAGTGACTGTTGTGTTCAATATGGTCAACACAAAGGAAACACCACAAATGTTACATGGACAAGTGACAGTGACAGTTTTCTGAATACATAAATTTTTCCAGATTTGGGTAAAGAAAAAAAACTGCTGAAGGGGAGCATGTACCAGCATTGCCAACAGGCATGGTGAGACGAGTGGGGCATAACACTCACACCTTGTCCTGCTGCCTTGGTGACATGCCCTTCTTTTTTATCTACCCCAATCCAGCCCTCTCTCCTGTCTGAGAAGGGACCCAACAGTTCCAGAAGCTACGGTAGTGTTGTGTATTTTTGTGTGTGTGTCTGTAGGCAGAGGAACAATGCATAACCTTATGTGACTGAGTTACAGCAGTTCAGGACTGTCTACATTTTGATCCAAACAGTGTATGGCTGAGATGGTGAGGTGCACTTATTCAAAACAATTTGTAATTTTTTTATGTGAGTTTGTGACTTAGTGAAAATGGGATTGGTTTTTAGTTGAATTTTATGAGTAGGTGTTAGTGACTGTTGTAAATGAGGAAGTTATTCTGGAGTATTAAGATTGTGCGCCATCAAGAAGAAGAAGAATCGAAGAAACCCTAAAGGCAGTTGCTGATGTAGAGGCTACAATGTGCAGAAACTAGGTGCAAATGATGAGAAGATAGATCAAGCTGATGCAGAAATTGAAGGCTTGAGTTGACACGAACAAGAAAGCCCTCATGAAGACAAACACTGAAGGTGTCAAATCTGATAAATTTCTAACTATAACAGCCACCAAATTTAATACGACTAATACTAAATTAAATCAACAAACTGATACATTAGATGAATGTATTGCCAACTCCCATCACAAAAACATAGTGATAAACAGAAATTTATTAGAAATCGATACCACAATATTAAATTTAAAATGAGAATTACATTCTGGCGTAATTAAACAGTATGATTTAGCCAGGAATGAAGTAAATGATCATTCTTATGTATTAAATACAGATTTCAGTTGTAAATTTAACTCTAATTGTACAGGACAAACAAAAAGAAAATTAAATATTTTTGGAATACATATAAAAAGAAAAGGGAAATTTGAAAAGGTAGCAGGCTTCAAACTTACACTAAGTAACACACATAAGGTGCGTCGATAGGAAGGGTGCTGGGACACATTTTTGACACCACTGGCAAAATGTGGTTGTAATGACATCCCGAAACATTGGTTGGTCCACCCAGAGACTCCAAAAAATCTATGAATATCTTTAAAATGATCTACACGGTGAATCGATTAATTTTATGCAGAGGAAATTATTTCCATATAGTTGCTAATGAGTTGGATTTTTATTGTTTTGTATAACTAGGCCTATATGCTACTTATTTAAGAGACATTTACTGTAATGCAGTCATAATCTATTGTTTTCACATAAAAACTACAAGTTTTAGAAAGTTCTTTCTTATTAAAACTTTACTGCAGTAAAATTAAAAGTAAAATATTGTAAGTACTAGGTGAAAAGAGTACACACAAAATGAAACAAGTTTACTGTAATGGACATTAAGATTAGAATATTTATCATATTAAGGAAAAGTTGTGTGCAAATGTAAAGACACATACTTTCAATTAAAACTGTGTCATGATTACTTTTGTACAGTCAATCATGATAAAACATTTGGATGTCCATAATGAGAAGCATTTCAATCAGAATAAGATGGTCATTAACTTTATAATGTATTAGTAAATAAGAGATTTATCACAGGATTTTACTGATACATTCTGCCAACATCACTAACCCACTTCACCACACTAAGTGAGCAAACTCATCGCTCGCTATATGAGTGTTACGTTTGCTGTAGTTGGCATAGTTACAGTTGTTTACAAGTTTTTCCTCTTGTTTCTGTTTTATCTTATGCGAGTACAATAAATGTTATTTGTTAAATAACAGAGTAATTACTTTATGTGGATAAAATACAAAATACGAGTTCCCATTGTGGTGACCCTGAATAAGGAAAACAAAGAATAACAGTGTGAATGTATGTATCATAGGGAATAACACCATAAACTGGAATTGAGAGTGAACAATACTTACCACTCAACCCAGAAGCGCTATAGACAACTATTAACATTCTGCAAAATGGAACAATGGATGAAAATGCAAAATATGGATGTACAAATGTGTGACAAGGAAATATTAAGCTTCCCACGACCTCAGCTCTGGTTCACACAGGCTGAACACATATTTCAACCATGTCCTGTGTCTAATAACACAGACAGATTTAATCTTGTGGGTTCACATCTGTATTTAGAAGAAAAAAACACTGCAGATGAATATATGGGTGGCAAGACTCTGTCACAAGTACTCAAAACACTACACACATTAGGAGGCCCTCAACTCCTGTCTGAACAATCTTTACACAGGTATTATGACTTCATAAACTTCCAGCTAACATCTGTGTCATCACTGCAGCACAGACAGACTTGGTGTTGGAAGTCTTAGCAAAGAAGACAGATACCACTGCAAACAGCTCAAGTGAAATTTTCCACATGTGCAAGAATCAACAACAGCCAACACAGATACTCCGGAATGTGCACAGTTGTACAAGCTGATGTCACTGACCCCAGAACACTCTTGAATACTTCACACCAGCAACATGGATTGTCCGAACACATGGTGGAGCAGCTAGTAGCAAAAGAGTCAAAACTCAATGTGCAAGTAGCTGCATGCCAACAGCAGTTACAAAGTTGGGGGGGGGGGGGGGGGGGGGGGGGGGGGGAAACAGAAAATGTCACCCCACTAAACTTGCCAGAACAGTGGTGCTGGTACCATAGGCATTTTGCCAAACCCTACCCGTCAGTGAACTAAGAGCCTTGCAACTACCCAAACTTCATAGGTGGGCATTATAGGGCACTAATCTCAGTCACAACAGCACAGGCACCCAGATTAGAGTGTGGTAAGAAGATGTACAAATGCCACATTATCTACTGCCAATCAATTACACCAACTGTGCTTACGGGTTCAGTCTTAAGTGTAGAGTTTTCCTACTTACATGGGTTCAGATTTCCGTGTCTACCGAATTAGGATCAATGACACAGTGATGGCACTAACATAATGTGCTTATTGCGACAACTGCCAGAATCCCCATCTACAGTGAAAAGCAGTTAGCATTACACCTAGATTCGAACTTCCACCCAACACTGATTTTTGCGGTTTTCGAGGAGCAGACTTTTAACGTAACTATCAGTTTATGAACGACCTCATCACTGACTGCCAGAGCTGTGCCATTTTAAACACCATTCAGTGTGCAGAGTTAGCGTTGTAGCAACAAGATCCTCTCTTGTGCCATCTTACATAGGAGCAGCAGTATTGCAGCTCAGATGTGTGTCAGCCCTGAATGTGCCGAATACAATTAGGTGGGACAGAGAGAAAAGGAAATAGTGACTCAGCATATCAGAGCAATATCTTCATGAGATTTTCGACATATTGTGTAACACAGCACACTCAGGCATCTGAGCCACAGCCAAGTTAGTATCCGCCAAAGTTGTGTGGACCAGAGTGCACAAAGATTGTCATGCATGGCCATGTGCAAGACTGATATGCCAGTTTAATAAGATCAGCAGGCATGCCTTTGCAACTACTGCTCACTTCCCAATGCCATCAGCATGGTTTTTGCATACACCTGATGGTTTTTGCACATACATGCAGACATCATTGGGGCGCTACCATACTCTAGGAGACAATGTTATCTGCTCACAATCATCAATAGTTTTACCAGGTGGCCAGAAGTGTCATAATACAAATGGTGTGTGTGTGTGTGTGTGTGTGTGTGTGTGTGTGTGTGTGTGTTTTACAATGTATTTACATTTTCCAGGTAACTCATGATTACAAACCAAATTCAATTAATTTTCATTCTCCATTGTGTCTATTTGTCCACAAATTTTCTTCAGTATTTCTTCTTCTAATTAATGTCCGATTTCCTTGTGTCAGCAGTTAAAATGCATAAGACTGTATGACGTTACAGTCACCACAATGCTGACGGTTAGTAGCTTCGTTAACAGAGACAAAACGAACAGGTTGTACCATGAACTTGACTGCCTCCATACTTTGCACCCTCAATTCCCATCAATCATACAAATGTAGGAGTCTTACACTGCTATTTACTGAAAATCGATTGCCAGCAATCCAAGTGATACCTAACACCACAGCCCATCTCTCCTACAATTGAGTCCTTACTGTACAGTCCATTCTCTCCCAGTTTTTGCTGCTACTAATAGTCATATTCTTAGGCTACATAAATCACAGCCTGTGCAGTAACTCACCGAGCAGTCCAGGTGGTGCAGTGCAGCAAGTGCCCGCCAGCCCCAGCCGCAAAGTAGCAGCCGAGCCAGCGGCTGCAGGTCCTCACTGTGTGGCGGGCATAATGCGTGCACCTCTGTCAGTAGCTCACACCCAATCAGTGCTGCCACTCCGGTCGGGGAGCTGCCACTGCCACTGCTAAAACATTTGAAAATCGAAGGATGTTTCATTCTGAGCAAATTCTGGGCTACTATTTTACTTATTTAATTATCGGGTTCTGTGGGACTGTCCAAGCCAAAGACACTCAGTTGTGGAACAAGACACTATGTATTTTACAGATTGTCGATTAAAAAATTTATAAACGGAAGACCTAAAGAATGAATAAAACACACAAAATAACTGAAGAACAATATGCACAAATAACACACTACAGAGAGAAATTTTCCGCTATTGCGTGGAACTCATGTACAGAGCACAAAGAGTGTGCCACAAGGAAACCTTTCAACTTGTAGCTGAATACTTGGGGTTTAACTTTTTTTTTCCCAGCTCAGCTGGAAGCCTAATGACGATTAAACCTGATGGATACTGGACACCTCTCTGTACAATGTTTATGAACATGTTATCCAAGTAAGTGCATAACATTTTACATTAACTGTCTACTGCATGAATGTCGCCGTTTATTGTGAATGAGTCATCATGCGAGCTCCATGGTATACAATCACTACAGAGAAACATCTATAGAAACGATACTACTGCATCATAGGCAAAAAACAAAGCATAGAGCTATAGATAAAGAGATGCTCAATGAAATGTGTTTGACTGTCAAGAGAGCAATGCATGAAGCGTTCAGTGACTACTGCAACAGAATAATGTCAAAATAAGATTTACAAAAACGAAATTAATTCTGGTTGAATGTAAAGGCTCATAGCAACACCAAATTAGTATCCAGTCACTCCCAGAAGATAATGAAGATGCTGGTGATGAGAAATGATGGTGTAGGCACACAATGGTGAGGTCTTTAGTGTCTGTATGAAAATGTTACATCCACTCTGCAACACAATAAAATCTCTAGGCTAAAGGCTTATCTTGGAGTCCAGACACTATACAAAACTTTGAAATCTTCACCACACTCGCCTAATCATCAAAAATAGAGGGTAGATCCCCACCTGAATCTGCTTCTGCCCATTTATCACACTATAAAACATACACTGTTTAAATGTGGTGTACAATGATTTGAATGCCACAGGCATCACAGACAGGAAGTCTTCTCATCGGAGTAGGAAACTACATGTGAGGGGACAGTAGCCAATTCAGAGGCGGGTCAGGGACACTTCACCCCACCTAAGTGACCAACAGGAGAAATGCCACAGTTGGCTTCTCAAAAAGCAGCTTACTGTCTGTCACTGCCAGTCACTCCTCCTCCCATAACTGTATGGATCTCTGACTCACCAGTGAGATGACAGCCTGCAGGGGAACAGCACAACATGTCATACCCCTGCATGCCTTGTTGGTTCCCTCGGTCTGACTGTTCATTTCCTTGAATTTCTACTTGCCCCAATGCCCAATAGAATGACACCTGCTTCGCCCACTGTTGATGGAAGTAAGTATGGTTGGTCATGTATGAGTTATACCATTTTCTCTCCTGAGTACATGTAGAATGATTGTAGGGCAGTAAGGGAATCGGAGCAGATGAATACTGTTTGCTCTGAAGACACCTCATTTGCTCCAGTGAGATATCATATGGATCTCTGCATTAAATACAGGATATTCACAGTGAAGGCGGCTCCAGAAGACACAGTTGGGGAACACTACTGAATGGAAAAGGAGCCTCCTTTTTTTTAACCCACCAGTGTATGCAACTTTAAAACTGTGATGCCAGCTAAAACTTTAAAAAACAGAGAGTAAAATGTAAAACATAGAGTTAAATCTTTCTTATAATGCATCAAGTCTAAAACAATTCTGGTCCTTTGTAGAAGCCAAGGTGGAGATCTGCTCCAACCTTAGCATAAAACTTTAAAACCAACCACACTCATCTCTAAAAGGCAATCTTTCATGCAAGTCCCACAGGGTCTCATCGACCATTGTTGATTATGAAACAGCCTTCAAATTGTAGGCTGACCAATGGCATAGTATGCAGATATGTATATTATGAACAGTATTTTATAGGCCTGTCGCAACATGAGTAGTCATTGCCTGATGTAAAGTGGCAGCTCATCAGCCTCAGTGGAAAGGCTCAGTATAAGGTTGATTCTAAAGCTCCTAGTGGGCAGCCAAATTTCTTTATGGTACACCATGTGCAAGGTTTTTAAATAAGAGGTCGTCCAGACCCATATGCCGTGCATACACAATCAAGCCGAGATCACACAAGGGCTCTGTAAAACTGAAGAACACAAGTTTGTTCTATTCCCCACGAATTGTGGCGAAGACATTTTAAACTACTGAGTGCTTCGAGTACCCGTATTTTCAGGTCACAAGTTTAGAATCAAATGTAAGGCCCAGAAATCTCATTATGTATTCAAAATTAAGAGCAATGTCCCTCCTCCTCAACTCAGGAAAGTTTAGAACATGATGTGAACCGTTAAATAGAAAGCACACGGACTTCTTAGTCGAGAATTTAAAACCCCGTCTCCTCTGCCCATTCATCCAACTGTTGAAGAGTCAGCTGCAGCTCACGAGTTGCTGTTGCTGGGCTCCAGGTGGAACAAAATACAGGGAAGTTGTCAACAAACAAAAGAACAATGGACCAGAATTTAACTACAGAAGTGATATTATTAATAGCTATGACAAAAACAGTCACGCTTAACACACTACCTTCAGTAACACCATACTCCTGCCCCAAGTGATCAGAGAGATGTCACCGACTCTGTATTTAAAATAGTAGCATAGATATTGATGCCAAAAAAATATACCTAGGAGGTGATGCTGGTGCAGGAAAGCATGTATTAATAGCCACTTCCAGAACGGCCAGGTTATCAAAAGTGGAGTGATAAGTCCTGAACCCACACTGATAATGACTAAGGAGCTGCATGGATTCTAAGCTCCAGGCAAGGTAGCCATTGACCATCTGCTCCAAGGTCTTTCCCCACACACCTACAGTGCAATCCAGGAACAATGGCAGTTGGCACATGTCAAGACACGGACAAGGATTGCATTGTTGACAGTTCCAAGTGACAGTTGTGGTACACGCGTGTGAATGCCCTTCCCCAGCCCCCACCCCTTTTTTGTTATGGTTTTAGGGAAAAAACTGCTATGGTCATTAGCGGCCATTCTGTGGCTTAGGGAAGGGTTACAAAAAAAAATAATAATAATAATTGGAAATCAGCAGCAATGGGAGTGAAACTCAAAAAGTAGGGAAACTAAAAAACAGAAGGAAAGCTTAGAAAACCACTATTGAAGGGGGGGTTGTTTTCGCCAAAGAGCTTCAAATGACCGACTTCATCTCACTGACATTGATAAACTCGAGGACGCGAATGGCTGAGCGCGTGTTATCTGCTAAAATGGAAGATATATCAGGCGACAGCTGTAAACGGGTGCGTAGCGGAGTAAAACTGGCACTGAAGTAACAGGTGTCTCACCATCCACAGTTGAGAGCAGTGGGGACAAAGCGGGGGATGATTGCCACTTAAAAGATGTCGATGGCTAAAAAGACTGTGCCCTATCCAGAGTCTAGTTAAAATTACCTCCTCCCGACGACGAGTTCGGGAGGAAGAGGTCCAAGCACAGGGAAGAGCTTTCACGTCCCGCAGTTTATTATTGGGGAGTATAGACCAATGTGCATGCCATAAAAGAGCAACACAACGACATAAAACACTCTGTAGATCAGCAAAGGGAACCATGCAAACAGCAGGCTGAGGAAGAGAGACTGCAGCCTTAGCCACTATATTGGCTGCCTCGTTTCCATGGATACCAACATGTCCTGGGATCCAGAGGAATGCCACAGAGACGCCCCCCAAGTGGAGCATGTGGAGGCAGTCCTGAATCCGGTGGACCAGAGGGTGGACATTGTAAAGAGCTTGGAAACTGAGGAGGGAGATGAGCGAATCTGAGCATATAATATACTGTATCCACTGATGGCAACGGATGTATTGGACAGCCTGGAGAACAGCGTACAGCTCTGCAATAAAAAACTGAACACTGGTCGGGAGGCCAAAATCTATTAGGGGTGTCGTCAACAATATAGGCGCTCCCAACATCAAATGATGTTTCTGAGCCGTCAGTGTAAATAAATGTGGCATCCTTCATTTGTGCGCATAGAGCAGCAAATGCCAGACGATAAACGAGAGAAGGGGTACCATCCTAGGGAAGTTGACAAAGGTCACGGTGCAGGCACATCCAGGGGTGGAGCCAAGGCGGTGCTGTACCCGCAGTTGTCAAGAAAGTTTCAGGAAAGTGGAAGGAAAGAGAATATAGCAGTTGACGGAAGCGGACTCCCGGTGGTAGTAGAGAGGAAGGGTGGCCTGCATACCCTAAATCCAAGGAGGCATCGAAAAAAAAGGTCATGAGCCGGATTAGCAGGCATGGAAGACAGATGGCTAGCATAACGACTCAGAAGGACAGCTTGCCGATTGGATAGTGGAGGTTCAGCAGTCTCAGCATAAAGTCTTTCCACAGGGCTGGTGTAAAAAGCTCCAGACGCTAAATGCAATACACGGTGGTGGACAGAGTCGAGATGCTGAAGAATACAGCCCAGCAGAAGAGTAAACTATGCTTCCATAGTCCAATTTCAAGTGTACTAAGGTGTGATATAGGCGGAGAAGGACCACTTGGTCTGCTCCCCAGGAGGTACCATTCAGAACAAGGAGGGTGTTGACGGATCACAGACAGCAAGCCGAAAGATAAGAAATGTGGGAGGACCAGCACTGTTTTCTGTCAAACATAAGTCCCAACAATTTAGCGACATCTGCGAACGGGAGGTCGACAGGGCCGAGATGTAGGGAAGGAGGAAGAAACTCCGTACGACACCAAAAATAGACATAAAAGGTCTTACTGGGAGAAAAGCGAAAGCCGGTTTCGATGCTCCAAGAGTGGAGGCGATCGAGACATCCTTGACGATGACGTTCACGAAGGCTGGTCCATTGAGAGCTGTAGTAGATCGCAAAATCGTCCACAAAGAGGGAGCCCGAGACATCGGGAAGGAGACAAACCATAAATGGATTAATGGTGATGGCAAACAGTACAACACTTAGCACAGAGCCCTGGGGCACCCCGTTTTCTTGGGAGAAAGTATGGGAGAGAGTAGTGTTCACCCGCACTTTAAATGTGCACTCTCTCATAAATTCACGAATAAAAAGGGGTAGCCGACCTCGAAAGCCCCAAGAGAACAGTGTGCAGAGGATGCCCGTCCTACAACAGGCATTGTATGCTCTCTCCAGATCAAAAAACATTGCTACCGCTTGGAGTTTCCCGAGAAAATTGTTCATCATATAAGTGGAGAGAGCAACAAGATGGTCAACTGCAGAATGATGCTTTCAGAAACCGCATTGGGCAGGTGTTAAAAGGTTTCGGGACTCCAGCCACCAGGCTAAATGGCAATTCACCATACGCTCCAAAACCTTACATACACTACTCATGAGAGAAATGGGGCGATAGCTAGAGGAGAGATGTTTGTCTTTTCCAGGTTTCGGAACAGGAACGATGATAACTTCCCGCCATCTTCTGGGAAAAGTACTGTTGGTCCAAATTTGATTATAAAGGCGAAAGAAGTAACACAGACTATGGTATGATAAATGCAGCAAGATTTGGACGTGGACACCACCCAGTCATGGGGAGGAACAGCGAGAAGAAGAGAGTGCGTGTTTGAGTTCCTGCACGGAGAAAACAGTATTATAGGTTTTGCTATTTTGAGAGGAGAAAGCAAGAGGTCGCACTTCCGCTGCACATTTCTTCGGGAGAAAGGCTGGCAGGTAATTTGAAGAGCTCAAAATCTCAGTAAAGTGTTGACCCAATGAGTTAGAAATTGTGACTGGATCCACTAAGGTATCATGCGCGACAGTTAGCCCAGAGATCCAGGAGAAGCTAGGTGCGCCAGATAACCGTCGACTTCGACTCCAAACATCTGAGCAGGGAGTGAAGATGTTAAAAGTGCTAGTAAAGAAGTTCCAGTTTGCCTTCTTGGTATCGCGGATGACACGGCGGCATCGTGCATGTAACTGCTTATAGAGGATACAGCTGGCCAAAGTAGGACGGTGACGTAAAATGCGAAGCGCACGTCTCCACTCATGTATTGCGTCATGACACGCCTTGTTCCACCAAGGAACTGGGGGGCACCGGGGCAAATCAGAGGTGCGAGATATAGAATGTTCCATGGCTGTAAGAACAACTTCTGTAACATGAGTGACCTGATCATCGATGCTAGGAAAGTGATAAGTCATTGAATGTCGCTACAGACGAAATAAGTGTTCAATCAGCTTGGGCAAACTTGCAGCATCTCGGGCGCATAGATGGCAGTTGTGGCTGCAATCGAAGGACACAAGGAAAATGGTCACTCAAATGTGTATCAGCAAGAGCGAACCATTCAAAGTGCCAAGCTAGCTGAACATTACTGACTGAAAGGGCCAAATGAGAGAAATTTCTCGTGGAAGCAGACAAAAATGTAGGTTCCCCAGTGTTGAGGCAAACAAGATCCGCTTGGTGGAAGAGGTAATTCAATAGAGAGCCTCACGGACAAGGACGCAGAGGTCCCCAAAGCAGGTGGTGGGCATTGAAGTCCCCAACCAGCAAATAGGAGGGCGGGAGCTGACCAAGGAGATGAAGGAGATCAACTCTTGCCATCGGTGTGGACAATGGAATGTATATGGTACAAAGACAGAAGGTGTATCCAGAAAGGGAAAGATAGACAGCAACAGCTTGGAAGGAACTGTTTACGGGAATTGGGTGATAATGGAAAGTATCATGGAGAAGAATCAAAAGTCCCCCATGTGCTGGAGTGCCATCAACAGAGGGGAAATCAAACCCGACTGACTGGAAATGAGGGAAAACAAAGCGATCATGAGGATGCAGCTTTGTTTCCTGAAGACAGAAGATGACCAGCGAGTAGGATCTTAAGAGGATCGACAATTCATCCCGATTGGCTCTAATGCTGCGGATATTCCAATGGATAGGGTGGACAGAGAAGGGAAAAATCTTACCACGGTTGCTTTCACTTCAACAACTGCTGAGAGCCGGCGGCCGACAATGTGGAACGGCATTCAGCCAAAGGCAGAAGATCCTGATCTGTTCAAGGGCAGCTCCTGCCACCAGCAATCGGCCGCCAGCAGTGCGCCTTGGCCACATGGAAGACGGCCAAGGGCAGTTACCGCCAGGTGGCGCTGTAGATGAGACTTGCCGTGGTGGAGGAGGAGAGAAACTTGGTTTCTTATAAGCCTTCTTGGAAACAGGACATTGAGATGAGGGAGGAATTAACGGTTGTAAAGTCGGGGTACGTAAAAAATCTTCACGAGCAGGCTCTTTTTTGGAAGTCCAGGTGTCTGATTTTTGGGCTTGTGATTTAGCAGGAGCCAATGAAGGGTGAGCCATAGAGTGAGCAGGTGATAGTGGGGAGGTTGAATGGGCGATCTTAGTAGGCCGAGGAGATGCAAGGACAGTGCTATATTTACCTTCTGGAGGCACAGTGGGCTTTTGACTGGCAAATAACTTACGAGCAGCAAATATAGACTCCTTTTCCTTCACTCTGATTTCCTGAATAAGCCGTTCATCTTTGAAAATGGGGCAATCACTAGAGGAAGCAGTGTGGTCGCCCATACTGTTGATGCAACGAGGGGCATCCTTGCCACACGTAATGCATTTTGCCAGATTGGAACACGACTGGCTGGTATGATTAAACCACTGACATCGATAGTATCGATAGAGTTGGGGATGTAAGGGTGGACTGAAATTATCTCATATCCCACTTTAATGCTAATGAACTCTGTCAAATGTCAAGAAGATAGTACGGGTTGGTACCAAGTCCTTGTTAACCCTTTTCATAAGTCGACGTACAGCCGTTACGCCCTGGTCAGACAGGTAGTTTTGAATTTCCTTGTTGGACAATACGTCGAGTGAGTGTGTATAAACCACCCCGTGTTATGAATTTAAAGTGCGGTGCGCTTCCTCCCGGACAGGGAAGGTGTATAGCAGTGGAGTTCGTAGCAATTTTTGTGCCTGGAGGGCACTGACTGTTTCTAACAACAAAGTGCCATTTAGTAATTGGGAACAAGACTTTACAGGACCTGCAATTGTGTCAACACCTTTGTGACTAATGAAAGGGTCGACTGTGAAGTCTTGACCTTCATCTGACCTAAAAACAACAAGGAACTGTGGCACTGATGGAAGAATTGTCTGTGGCTCAGACTCATCTAACTTTCGCTTGTGAGCAGAAATTTTAGACATAGAGGAAACCATTGCGGAAGCATTCACCATGATTACTGGTGTCTCCAATGGCGTGCCCCTTCCTTGTGGGGGCCCTCTGAGGGCACTCCCGCCTTAGGTGATTGTTCACACCTCAGGTCACACCTCCCGAGAAACGGACGGAGGGACCAATTGGCACGTCTAGAAGGTACCAGCTCGGGCAATCACCCCTTCCTGGGCCTCGCTATTACCAGAGGGCACGTACGTGTCCTACCTGTCTTCCCGGGGCTGGGAATTACACGTTACCCCGTCACCGGCTATGCATGTGTCTGCCTTCAGACACGAACAGGGAAGAAAGAAAGAGAAAGGGAGGAACAAAGAAAAGGAAAGAAGAGAGGTCTCAAAATGCCGCAGCGGAGAAGAGGGTAAAGAGAAGAGGCAAGGAAAAGAGAAGCCGGGCGTAGACATGAAACATAATCCTATTGGGGGAGAAGGGGAAGGGAAGAGGCGGAGGCGGAGGCGGGGGGGGGGGGGGGGGGGGCGTTATGGGAGATGGGGAAGGATGTGGAAAAGGAAGGTATGCAGCCCAGAAAGGAAAGAGAGCCGCACTAGCTCGGAGTCTCATGCTCACCACGCACGTATCCACAAGAGTTGTGGACCCACTGAGGGGGCCTTCCCCTTGAAGAAAGCCTATATCCTGCAAGTTAGGTCTCTCACTTCCTTATGCATACTGTATCACTTACTACCAACATAAACAATGACAGCTCACAACATATGGGGAAAAAAAATTCACTAAACAACTTGCTATGATTATGTTTAATGCTCGCATTAGATTTGGCATTCACAGCAGAGCACTCAGAACACTACTGAACGCTCATTGGCTGTCGGACAATGTGTGACATAGGTGCACAGAACAAGCCTAAACACGACCGCCGGTGTTCGTGACTCCAACTATAATGATGGCAACACTATGATAAATATTCAGTTATATCCAGTCATTTCCATGTTTTAAAAGTGAACTTAAAATTGCTTCTCACTATGAGTCGAAAAAGTGACCTGACACCTAATTGAGATTAAAAAAGTGTGTGTGTGTGTGGGGGGGGGGGGGGGGGGATTCCTCTGAGTACCCCCGTGAATTGCCATAAAGTGCTATAACTGACACTATCATGACCAGGTGATGTGTTATGAACTGGAGGTAACACAGAATCCAGCTCTCGCATGGAGAATGGGCAGCTGTATTTTTCATCAGCGGTGGAAATGAAGTCTCGTCTGCCATCTGCCCCTTTCAGCTGTCTCCCTGTGGCACTGGAAAGCTCAATCCTGGTTGGCAGTGGCAGTAACTGTGGCAAAATAGGCTGCCACAGTCTGGGCAATGTTTCGCAGGTTGGTCTGGAGACCTTCATTTCCAATTATGGTATCCATGGGGCACCTCTCCCTTTCCTGGAAACCCTACTGATGGTCTCCAACATGACTGTACCCCTAACTGAACAATTTAAACTTTTGTCATGATCTCTTCTTGCTCTCCCTAATAATTCAGCAACATGGTCTCACTAACCACCTGATCCTGATGGCAGAGCAGCATTCATCGCTCCACCATAGTGTAGGCTGCATTTTCAGCTGGCTTAAAGACTGCAGAATGGATGCTTGAGCAGTGCAGTGGATCTTTTGAGTAATATGATTCACCCACTCCTGGACAGTTGGAATCCATCCTTGATAAGTCCAAAATCTTTTGGTATGACTTGATACTTTCTTCACTCTTTAACGAAGTGTTCAGTATTAAGCCTGGATTTCAGACTGTTAATACCAACTAGCAAAAATTCAAGTATTCCTAAGGCAGCACTCATGAACTACATCTTCTATCAAGAAATCAAAAGCACTGTCTTTAATGATTTTACAAATGTGCCGTAGCATATATCTCACACATGGATAAAACTTGTACTCAAATTGAGGCTAGTGGGGGGGGGGGGGGGGGAATATTGCATAGCTCAATTTTTCAAATTTTCCTTTACAAAGGAAAGCAAAGGAGTATTGCCCCAAATTCATTCTTATACCACTGAAAGATGAGTGAAATAAGTATTAGGGTCAGTGGTGTTGACAAACAACTGAAATAGTTAAAACTGAACAAAACTCCAGGGTCTGATGGAATCCCTAACAGATTCTTTACTGAATTTGCAACTGAGTTATCCCCTCTTCTAACTATAATCTATGATAGATCCCTTGAATGAAAATCCATGCCTAGTAGTTGGAAGAAAGTACAGGTCACGCCCATCTATTCATGATCTAGGGAACAAGTACTAATCTACTCTAATCTAATCTAATGCGTGGTCAACTACTCTTTTAAACTTAGGCCATAGGTGTTCAACAGGTTCCGTCCTGTGCTGAGAGTTTCAATTCTTCACCAAAATGTGACACTACTGCTTTTTTATTTAGTTCATTGAACATATATATCTCTCTAATACTTTTAAATGCCCTTTGTACTATGGTAATCATTGCTGCCACAACCACATCATGGTCACCGATACCAGTTTCAAGGCCGACATCCTCCAAGTGGTCAGGTCTATTTGTTACCATTAGGTGTAATTTACTTCCATCACGAGTGGGGTTCAAAATTATACATTCTTGTAGTTTTCAGAAAGGTAATTAGTAGGCTTAATGTTTTGCAGGATGTCTTGCCATGCCCCCATTAACAAAACCTTAATTTTCCCAACTGACTGTTGAATGATTACGAGTATTATGGTATGACTGAAGAACTTAATACAATCTTATTGAAATCTGACAATATCTGTGCAGCTGTTACAAAGAGTAGACCTACTAAGCTATGGATGACTTTAGCATTTATAAGAAGTCTGAGGTTACTATCATTATTGTCTGGCTGGTCAATACTATACAACATGAACAAAAAGGTTCCGAAAAATGTGTGTCTGGTACACACAGATAGTCACAAGAGAATGGTTAGCAACAGTAGGGAGACAATGCACAGAGGAGAGAAAAAGTGAATGAAAATTCGGTGTGACAATCACGTGTGTTTAGAACTGAATGGATAAAAATCTGTCTGAAGTTTCCCTTGGGTATACTGGACAAACTTCAAGGCCAGTTTTAATGGTGACTGCTTAACAGAAGTTTGCACAAAACAGGGCAGTGTATATAAGTCATTCTGTAATAATGAAACTTCTGAAAGCATACGCCGTAGCTTCAGCTGAGCGTAACAAGCGGTTTCTCCATTACTGGAATCTGAGATGTTATGTAACAAGCATTTGAGTAAGAATATACACCTTTTAAAGTGTTCACCATAATCCAATTGTTTTGCTATATCTGTGAAACTATTATTAGATACTGTGCTGAGGCCATAATTATTATTTATCAGACTGACTTACCAACATGAGATTATTTCATTTGCATCTTTTCCTTCTTTCACCTGCACTAAAAATTCGGACAGGAAGACATCCAACCATGCCGACTTCTGTCAACACACAAAAGACATGCATTGTTGCTTAAAAATCACTGCTGTATATATCGAAATTAACTCTTTTATCATCTGCTGCCAAAATTACTTGACAAGTAGATTTATGACGTAAGGGGGAAATTGATCTACGCGAAAGCATTTTTTATAAATGACGAAAATATTGAACGATCATTTACCTCGTAAGAGCGATGTTCTGCTTGGATAAAATATTCCCACAACTGTTGGAGCTTTGGAACTGTCATGTTGTGCTTCACTTTAAACGTCACAAGAGATGCTTATTTTGTGTACACATAGCCGATTTAGTAACTCCACAAAAACCGGTCATAAACGTCAGCTTGCGATTGATAACGTTGTTGGCATCATAAAAACATGTATCGTCCTTACAGTTTACAATCCAGCGTGCATTTTCTGTTATGTAACTTTCACTTTTTGCCGCACCTGCCACTTTGAAGGCTGAAATGTCACGCCGTATGAATTAATATAGAATACTAAATTTGTAATTACACCTCGTGGCATAAAACTACACTTGAATTGGAATTATAAAATTCTCGCTCACTGGGTGATAAATCAACGCATGTAATACACTACGAACGTAAACTATGCTGAGAATGTATAACATCAAAAATCAAGCAGCCGCTTCTGCACTGGGTCACAGTGCTTTTAATCCATTGCCCTCTGGTGATTGCGTCCGAAACTAGCAGTCACACTACTAGCCGTAGCAGTATCTTTGAGTACAACGAAAAGTCGACAGACGACAACGTTGATTTGTAGCGGTAGCGGGAAAAAAAGCGAGTTGTGCTGAAAGTGATTTGTGGTGTTAAGTGAGGGCACTTGTGTCTGATTACTTTGTATTGTTTTATACATAAAGTGTAGAGATGGTCCATACAGCTCATCCCGAACTGACAGAAGATGAAGTGGAATTATACGATAGACAAATTCGTCTTTGGGGCCTGGAATCACAAAAGCGGTACATCGCCACTTCCTTGTTCAGTTTGATATTTATTTATTTTTTTCTAGATTTTAATCTCTTATCTTAGTAATTACTTGTAATTTTTGTGCAAATTGCTGTGTACGTCTGTTCTACGATTTGATTGTTTTGCTACTGACTATTGTTTAAGTTCGCGTTAAGCGACAGGAAGTCAATTCTAATGAGTGGCAAAACGATGTTCCTTTTTGGAAAAATCTAGATTCCTGTTCTAAGAAGACGAAAGTATATGCATCATTCAGCGAAAAGCATACCAGTGTTTTGCATTCGAACGTGCCTAATCCGAAAGAAAGTTTTCTTAATACATAAAAATTGGGCTGTGCAAAATTTAAGCCCAATATACAACAATGTCGAATGGTATTATGAGGATTTCAGTAGTGGGCTGCAAAGTCGTTTTAACACTACAACAGTGTTGTCGAAATCTGAGGCTTTTCCTATTGAAACTAGTTGCAATCCAAAGGAGATATTTGGATCAGATGGAAAACTTTTTGTACCCAAGACATTGAATGTCGAGGCGGTGCCATTCTCTATTTCTGTCCAGCTTGAAGTAAAGGTTGAAGCAAAATCAAACGTGATAAACTTTCAATCAATTTTGCGACTAATAATGTTTGTACGAATACAGTATGTTGAGTGCCCATTAGTAATCCCGTAAAGAATGTATTTGCTACGAGTTCTGAATAAGGTATTTGGGACTATTCTGTAAATGGGTTACTTCATTGTCATGGGTGTTACATCCACAAAGATGAAAACTGAAAACTTTCCATGCAGCCCCAACAGAATCCAAATTTAGGAAGCGAAAGTATTTCCTCCCAAGTTTCTGATCCTTTTGATATATTGTAATCTGAAGTTTATTTTAACAAAATTGAGTAGCCTAACAAATGAAAAACAGGGTGTAATGGGTTACACAATTCGAACATGAACCTTTGTATGGAAGTTGTAAAAGCTTGATTTTAATGTACAGAAATTGACAAGCTTTTGTATAAATCAAATATGTTCTCAAAGGCGTACTGTGGCAGGTGTTACATGAACTGTAACACATGCTACATTATGCTAATATTTCTGTTTTACTCAAATTGTTAGTGACGCTCTTTCTGTTTTCAATAACACAAGCCCATTAAAATTTAATGTAACCAAATTTCCGTGTAATGGCAATACATTTGATCTAAATAATCGAATTATCATTTTTTAATTACCAGAGAATACACTTCTGCCAGCACAACATATTTACTATATAGTCTATAACATAATAGATGTAGGATGTAGAGGCCTATCTCACTAGGGGTAAGATAGATACCGCCTACAGGAAAATTAAAGAGACCTTTGGAGATAAGAGAACGACTTGTATGAATATCAAGAGCTCAGATGGAAACCCAGTTCTAAGCAAAGAAGGGAAAGCAGAAAGGTGGAAGGAGTATGTAGAGGGTATATACAAGGACGATGTACTTGAGGACAATATTATGGAAATGGAAGAGGATGTAGATGAAGATGAAATGGGAGATACGATACTGCGTGAAGAGTTTGACAGAGCACTGAAAGACCTGAGTCGAAACAAGGCCCCCGGAGTAGACAATATTCCATTGGAACTACTGACGGCCGTGGGAGAGCCAGTCCTGACAAAACTCTACCATCTGGTGAGCAAGATGTATGAAACAGGCGAAATACCCTCAGACTTCAAGAAGAATATAATAATTCCAATCCCAAAGAAAGCAGGTGTTGACAGATGTGAAAATTACCGAACAATCAGTTTAATAAGCCACAGCTGCAAAATACTAACACGAATTCTTTACAGACGAATGGAAAAACTAGTAGAAGCCAACCTCGGGGAAGATCAGTTTGGATTCCGTAGAAACACTGGAACACGTGAGGCAATACTGACCTTACGACTTATCTTAGAAGAAAGATTAAGGAAAGGCAAACCTACGTTTCTAGCATTTGTAGACTTAGAGAAAGCTTTTGACAATGTTGACTGGAATACTCTCTTTCAAATTCTGAAGGTGGCAGGGGTAAAATACAGGGAGCGAAAGGCTATTTACAATTTGTACAGAAACCAGATGGCAGTTATAAGAGTCGAGGGACATGAAAGGGAAGCAGTGGTTGGGAAGGGAGTAAGACAGGGTTGTAGCCTCTCCCCGATGTTGTTCAATCTGTATATTGAGCAAGCAGTAAAGGAAACAAAAGAAAAATTCGGGGTAGGTATTAAAATTCATGGAGAAGAAATAAAAACTTTGAGGTTCGCCGATGACATTGTAATTCTGTCAGAGACAGCAAAGGACTTGGAAGAGCAGTTGAATGGAATGGACAGTGTCTTGAAAGGAGGATATAAGATGAACATCAACAAAAGCAAAACAAGGATAATGGAATGTAGTCTAATTAAGTCGGGTGATGCTGAGGGAATTAGATTAGGAAATGAGGCACTTAAAGTAGTAAAGGAGTTTTGCTATTTGGGGAGCAAAATAACTGATGATGGTCGAAGTAGAGAGGATATAAAATGTAGGCTGGCAATGGCAAGGAAAGCGTTTCTGAAGAAGAGAAATTTGTTAACATCCAGTATTGATTTAAGTGTCAGGAAGTCATTTATGAAAGTATTTGTATGGAGTGTAGCCATGTATGGAAGTGAAACATGGACGATAAATAGTTTGGACAAGAAGAGAATAGAAGCTTTCGAAATGTGGTGCTACAGAAGAATGCTGAAGATTAGATGGGTAGATCACATAACTAATGAGGAAGTATTGAATAGGATTGGGGAGAAGAGAAGTTTGTGGCACAACTTGACCAGAAGAAGGGATCGGTTGGTAGGACATGTTCTGAGGCATCAAGGGATCACCAATTTAGTATTGGAGGGCAGCGTGGAGGGTAAAAATCGTAGAGGGAGACCAAGAGATGAATACACTAAGCAGATTCAGAAGGATGTAGGTTGCAATAGGTACTGGGAGATGAAAAAGCTTGCACAGGATAGAGTAGCATGGAGAGCTGCATCAAACCAGTCTCAGGACTGAAGACCACAACAACAACAACATAATAGAACAAATAGATTAAATTAGGAACATTTCAGTTAATATTGTTATACAGATATTTTAGTATGCAGTAGGTGTAATTAGCTTTAAACACCTTTTTCAAACACATCTACACTTACACTGAATTCATAATACAGGATGTTTTCTTGTTACTTGACATCAGGTGTTGGTGACTTGGGGACCAGCTGTCTAAATTTTTCAAAACAAATGTCATTTTACCAGCTTTCAAGATTTTGTTACTGTGGCCAGAATCTTTCAGGGACATAATTTTAATGCCGTCTTCATCATCAGTTTGGATCTGGAATGTGCTAATGTATCGGAACTTTTTTTCTGGTGACAGAGGCCTTTACTAAAACAGACAGACCAGACTTAACTTCGGATATACCAGTGCTGTAAATTGACTTGGGAGTCACTTGTTTCACTTGTCATCAACCCATGTTCAGAATTCCTAGAATCTGTGGAATCAAAACTTCTTCATAGGTTAATAGTTGTACTATATGGTTACTCGTGATCATATTGGATTACAGAAGCATCCAATTCTTCGACCCATGACGTCATGAATATGGTAAAAATGACCATTCTTAGCATCTCCATTATGGCTCCAATGACGTCACTACATAAACATGACAACAAACACGAAAATACGTATAAAAACAAAAAAAAAACATCTCCCTCCAAAAATATAATCAAACTAATGGGACATGTGCAGGAAATAGAGGGTTTTAGGGTGGGGACAAGCTAAATATAAAAATATAAAAAATAAAAACGCACACCACGATCCCAAATCGCACAAAAGACAAAAAACAACACAAAATTCCCACTTCTGCTACACTCACAAAATCCAGATGAATCGGTCACTTCCCTTCACCTACATATCAGCACCTCAGTAGTCATTAGATATCATGAGAGAGCAGAATGGGGCACTCTGCGGAACTCAACGGACTTCGAACGTGGTCAGGTGATTGGGTGTCATTTGTGTCATATGTCTGTACGCAATATTTCCACACTCCTAAACATCGTAGATCCACTGTTTCCGATGTGACAGTTAAGTGGAAACATGAAGGGACACATACAGTACAAAAGTGTGCAGGCCGACTTCATCTGTTCGCTGACAAAACCACCGACTGTGGTAGAGAGCCCTAATGTGTAACAGGCAGACATCTATTCAGACCATCACATGGGAATTCCAACTACATCAGGATCCACTGCAAGTACTATGACAGTTAGGCGGGAGGTGAGAAAACTTGGATTTCATGGTCAAGCGGCTGCTCATAAGCCACATATCGCACCAGTAAATGCCAAACAACGCCTCACTTGGTGTAAGGAGCCTAAGCATTGGGTGATTGAACAATGGAAAAACGTTGTGCGGAGTGACGAATCACGGTACACAATATGCCGATCCGATGGCATGATGTGGGTATGGCGAATGCCTGCTGAATGTCATCTGCCAGCATCTGTAGTGCCAACAGTAAAATTCGGAGGCTGTGGTGTTATGGTGTGTTCGTGTTTTTCATGGAGGGGGCTTGCACCCCTTGTTTTGTGCGGCACTGTCGCAGCACAGGCCTACATTTATGTTTGAAGCACCTTCTTGCTTTCCACTGTTGAAGAGTAACTTGGGGATGGTGATTGCATCTTTCAACAAGATCGAGCACCTGTTCATACTACACGGACTGTGACAAAGTGGTTGGACAATAACATCTGTGTAATGGACTGGCCTGCACAGAGTCCTGACCTGAATTCTGTAGAGCACCTTTGAGATGTTTTGCAATGCCGACTTTGTGCCAGGCCTCACCGACTGACATCGATACCTCCCCTCAGTGCAGCACTCCGTGAAGAATGGGCTGGCATTCCCCAAGAAACCTTCCAGCACCTGATTGAATGTATGCCTGCGAGAGTGGAAACTGTCATCAAGGCCAACACCATATTGAATTCCAGCATTACCGATGGAGGCCACCACGAACTTCTTAGTCATTTTCAGCCAGGTGTCCGGATGCTTTCGATCACATAGTGTAGCTCAACCGTAAGCGTCGATACCAAAAAAAAAAACCTGCAACTACAAAAATTGGAATCAGACCGCAACTATCGATACCACAAAACCAACACCTAAAACAAAATAAATTGGAATTGGACACTCCCTTAACCTATGTAGGTCAACCACAGTTGACGATACCAAAAAACAAACACCTACCACTGCAATAAATAAAACCAAACCCACAACAAATCAAAACCCCCACAAAACATCACAACTCGTGAATAAAAGAGCCAAAAAATGACTACTTACCACCAACAAATTCGGGCGCTACACACTAGGTTAGCCACCCCAATCACACACACACAGACACACACACACACACACACAAATAAAAATAACTCCCAAACCACCCACAACCCCCCCCCCCCCCCCCCCCAAACTTCGCCCCCCACCCCAACCAACAATAATTTGCCAACAGATAAAAACCACAATCACACATTACAACTCAAAAACCTCTCCTCCCTATGACTGATGTAACACCAACACCAACACCCCTCCCCCACACCCCTCAAAAAAAAAAAACACCTCGACTATTGAATTGGTACATGCTCCAGTTTTGTAATTTTTGAACTCTAAACTGTGGTTTTCAACTAAATGATCATAATCCCTCTTCCCCAACTCTCTATATGACAAAAAAGCATCTGACACTGCTGTACTCCCCTCCTCTATACAGGGTGTTACAAAAAGGTATGGCCAAACTTTCAGGAAACATTCCTCACACACAAATAAAGAAAAGATGTTATGTGGACATGTGTCCGGAAACGCTTAATTTCCATGTTAGAGCTCATTTTAGTTTCGTCAGTATGTACTGTACTTCCTCGATTCACCGCCAGTTGGCCCAATTGAAGGAAGGTAATGTTGACTTCGGTGCTTGTGTTGACATTGCTCTACAGTACTAACATCAAGCACATCAGTATGTAGCATCAACAGGTTAGTGTTCATCACGAATGTGGTTTTGCAGTCAGTGCAATGTTTACAAATGCGGAGTTGGCAGATACCCATTTGATGTATGGATTAGCACGGGGCAATAGCCATGGCGCGGTACGTTTGTATTGAGACAGATTTCCAGAACAAAGGTGTTCCGACAGGAAGAAGTTCGAAGCAATTGATCGGCGTCTTAGGGAGCATGGAACATTCCGGCCTATGACTTGCGACTGGGAAAGACCTAGAATGACGAGGGCACCTGCAATGGACGAGGTAATTCTTCGTGCAGTGGACGATAACCCTAATGTCAGCGTCAGAGAACTTGCTGCTGTACAAGGTAACGTTGACCACGTCACTGTATGGAGAGTGCTACGGGAGAACCAGTTGTTTCCGTACCATGTACAGCGTGTTCAGGCACTATCAGCAGCTGATTGGCCTCCACTGGTACACTTCTGCGAATGGTTCATCCAACAATGTGTCAATCCTCATTTCAGTGCAAATGTTCTCTTTATGGATGAGGCTTCATTCCAACATGATCAAATTGTAAATTTTCACAATCAACATGTGTGGGCTGACGAGAATCCACACGCAAGTGTGCAATCACATCATCAACACAGATTTTCTGTGAACATTTGGGCAGGCATTGTTGGTGATTGTTCCATAAAAACACGGGAGAACTGCCGGATATCAGTAACTTCCTGCCACGATATTTCGGCGCAGAGTCTTCTGGCCATCTTCAGGTGAATGCCACTCTAGTAGCACTGCCGAGTATGCGCTGAGCTCCGCTATTTAAAGCCTTCTGAGGTGACATTGCGCATGCACTGCTCAGCGTGCGCGTTCGTAACGGCTCTGTGCGCTGCGCCTCGCGCCCTCCACTGTGAAAGCCTGGCGTATCGGTGTCAGGTCGATTTCCATCTTTATGCAGATAACTACGAAGTTTCTCTATAACAGGATTCCAAGCAGAGTTCAGCTGATAACCGCTATCTCGATTGATGAGAGTCTCGTTGTCAGACAATGTTATTTCCACAGATTCATTGATAATCGAGCTCCAAAAGTTTGATGTATGGGCCAAAATTTTTGTGTCGTTGTAATTCATGGAATGGTCTGTGGAAATACAATGTTCGGCGATTGCGGACTCGGTGGGTTGGAGAAGGCGAGTATGCCGTTGATGTTCCACAATGTGTTCCTGCACAGTTCGTGTTGTTTGCCCTATATATGATTTGCCGCATTCACACGGAATTTTATAAACACCTGGTTTACGCAGGGCCAGGTCGTCTTTAACGGATCCCACCAGTGATGAAATTTTGGAAGTAGGGCGAAAGATGACTCTCACTTGGTACTTTCTCAATATTCTGCATATCTGTGAAGAAATATTCCCAATAAATGGTAGATAAACAGTCGACCTGAAGGCCTCTTCCTCTTCCTTGTTCCGTCGTTTGTAAGTCTTCATCACTCTGTTCACTTGCCTAGGCGAAAAGCCATTCTTCAAAAATACTTTTTGCAGGTGTTCCAGTTCCGCTTGAAGACTGTCGGCGTCAGAGATAGTATGGGCACGGTGGACCAAGGTTTTGAGAACGCCTATTGTTTTCACTTGAACGATATAGCTAAAACGAAATCCACAATACCAAAAACCAAAACCACACACAATTCAACAAATTAGTATCTTTCATTTCACTTCACCTATATAGCCCAGCCAAAACAAGTTCACTGCACCATAAAATGAAAATCCACCCATGTAACTAATATCGAAAACCTAACCTCACCATGTAGGTAAAACAAACTACACAATACCTACAAATCACAATCCAACATAACTATTAACAACACAACACAGAAATTTTTAAAAAAGTGCACTAACACTAATTTTGATATACAAGAAATGCACCGTTATACACATGAACACCCATAACTCTCAACCAAAGTCATTTAACACACAAATCTAGCAGTCTAGCGAAAGTAAAAATAATATTTCGTAAAGCCACTGTCTCAAATAGCCAGTCAAGACTTCTCAAACAAAAAACCCAAATGAATAGAATTTCATTTGTTTTCTCATTGACAATGCCACGTGTTCTGAGATGCAGGAGCTTCAGTCAGTCTCATACTGTCTCCACAAATGTAACACTTCACATATCCTTTCAAAATGATAGAGAGCAGCAATCAGTTGTCATTTCGTTTGTAGCTTTATTAAAGCAGACCCTGATTTCGACTAGTGACTAGCCATTATCAATGTAGTATTTGAGAGTTTTTATATGCTCGGCTCCCGTTACAGTTCATTCAAGATGGCTAGTACGTGACATCAGGGTCTCATTTAATACAGCTAGAAAGGAAACATTGACTGATCGCTGCTCTCTATCATTTTGAAAGTCACATCACAGTTGCTGAACACCTTAACTTTCCTAACGGAAAGTAATTTGATGACACTTCACATACTCTAGGTAAACTGAATAACCATAGGAATTTGTGATCTACATATCATCCCCAATTGTGGCAAGCAAAAATCTAGTCATGAACTTTATTGTCAAATCCATAACTAGCTCAAAACAAAACTTAAAATTAAATCTCCAACCATAAACATCACATGTCACTAATAATTCCATACCTGAAAATGACGCTATTGCCAAAAACTGGCAACATCAAAATAACCCATTAACAGACCACCACGAAATCTTCCAGTAGTGTTCTCAAAACAGCAATCAAGAAGTCCATTGAATCACTAACAGCATTCACAAACAACTTTGAAACAACCTGCCTCCACTAAATCGCATCACAAAATACTCCAACATGCCCTCTGCAGAGACAATCTATTTCAAGTAAGCCATATCACAATGACATGACACAACACATTTATCTCACTGGTCAAAGCAGATGTGTGGTAACACAAACTTCAGTTGAGCCAGCACTGCTAGCAAACATTTGCACATATCATTATTTTCAAAAGTGTATTTTGTGTGAGATACTTACACATATTTGTATAGTCCTTATATTCTGTAAATAGATCTCTATATATACTTAGTTTATAAAAGGTTTCCATTGTTTTGATGTATAGAGCACGTGGGGTGTCTTCTTACCCAACTACCTTTTGAATGCATACAATACAAGTTGAAGACATATCCCTATACTTTACTCCCCATATCCCTGATTAATGTTATGAACTGACTGAGAACTACTTCAGGCTCTCAACTTGGCTCATGATGTGGCCACAGGCTCTGATTTGAATCATATTCAAATGATCCAACATCTGAATGTGATTCACAGACTCCATCTACTCGGGGTCTTCCACTGTATTTGGCTAGAAGGTGTTTTCCCTTAGCAGTAGAGGAATAATGTCATAATCCCAATCCCAAGGTCCATTGACAGCTACCAACCAATTAGTCTCATCAGTGTGCTTTGAAAACTGTTCAGTAGGATGGTAGGTAAACGATTATGCTGATTTCTCAAGTTATTGGCTGGGAGGGGGCGGGGGTCAGCACATAAGGCATACTACACTACATGACAGCATCGTATTTTATGTTCCCTCCGTGACTGGAGATTTTGAAGTTCCCTACGGGTTTTTGCTGATTTTGGTTTGTCAGTTTTTATCCATCGGGTTGTTTTGCGTTAGAGTTGGTGCATCATTCAGTTCCACATGGAAACAAGTGCAGCGTTCTTAGGGCTCCATGCTAAGTATTACACTTTTCTTTATTGGGGGTAGGCTAGTGATCTCTGTAGCATCAGTGATCACTCCAGAGCTGTATGACTGTGACTTCCGCTTTTGGTACAGCCGTCAATCTCTAGCCTCAGCTGAACACCAGCTCCAAGGAACCATCAGAAAGATCTCTGTGTGCATACTATCCCATGGCTTCCAATTTTCTGCCTTGAAGACAATAGGGGTCTTGCATTCCTCTCATTTTACCACAGTTTGTCCCAACTCAGAACTCTAATCACATACCCAGCTCTTGGACCTTGTTGTGCGGTTGTGATTTTTGGGACTTGTCTTTGATAAAAAGTTGAGACGGCTGCCCATATTTGCCATTCTAAAACTAGTTGTATATGGAAACTTAACCCGCTTTGCTTCCTTGTCCATACCTCTGGGGCATGGGTGATGCTGCTCTAATCCGTATTTACCAGGTCTTGGTGCCATCTCGACAAGACTACAGTTGCCAGGTTTATGGCACAGTAGCACCGTGGACTTTGAAATTATTGAACCCAATACATCACTGTGTAGTAAGACTGACCATTGGCATCTTCTGAACTAGTCCCATAGACAGTCTCATTGTCAAAGCAGGGACTTTATCTCTTCAGTTCTGATGGTACCAACAGTTGTTCAGTTACACAATCACTATACAACGAGCATCACACTTATCAACACAAATGTTGTATCAGAGGAAAGGCACAATCATGTGTTGCCCATTGCACCATAAACAAGTTTTTCACATTACATGGTGTAAAAGCATCCGAAATTATGAAAATACTTGTGGCACAGTTCGGAGACGACATCCTGAGAAAGACTCACAAGTTTGTGCTTGGTAAAAGTAGTTTTTACGAGGACGAGAAACAATTGATAATGCAGCTCACTGACGTCACCTGAAGACTAGCGTGACAGGAGCATTGTTAGACAGCTTATCGGAGACAATTTGTGAACAGCAGTTGCTGAGATTGCTGCAGAGGTAGTGCTCAGATGATCATTACTGAGAACCTCAGATGTTGGATAGTGTCCCCAAGGTGGCTGCCTTGTCTTCTCACTACAGAGCAAAAATTTTATTGTCTAGAGGTGTGCAAATGGCTACTGACATGCTACCAAACTGAAGGGGAAAATTTTTTTCACCAAATTGTGACTTACAGTGAAACATGGGTGCACCATTACACCCTAGAATTGAAAAAAAGCAGAAAAAAATGGCACTCTCAAAGTGTTTGTGTGCAACAGGCTGCTGTCACAGTTACATTCACTTTGCGAAAATGAGATCAAGAAACTGCCTATGTGCCAGGAACAATGTTTTTCCTGTTCAGTGTGTGTGTGTGTGTGTGTGTGTGTGTGTGTGTGTGTGTGTGTCTATATATATACCTTCGGAAGGTGTACACGATCAAAGGCAGAGCCACGTGTGAAAGCACCCACGTGATTTACCAACTGACCTGCCTACACTGTGAAGCTTTCTATGTGGGAATGACCAGCAACAAACAGTCCATTCGCATGAATGGACACAGGCAGACAGTGTTTGTTGGTAATGAGGATCACCCTGTGGCTAAACATGCCTTGGTGCACGGCCAGCACATCTTGGCACAGTGTTACACCGTCCGGGTTATCTGGATACTTCCCACTAACACCAACCTGTCAGAACTGCGGAGATGGGAACTTGCCCTTCAGTATATCCTCTCTTCTCGTTATCCACCAGGCCTCAACTTCCGCTAATTTCAAGTTGCCGCCGCTCATACCTCATCTGTCTTTCAACATCATCTTTGCCTCTGTACTTCCGCCTCGACTGATATCTCTGCCCAAACTCTTTGCCTTTACAAGTGTCTGCTTGTGTCTGTGTATGTGCGGATGGATATATGTGTGTGTGTGTGTGCGCGCACGCGCGCGCGCGAGTGTATACCTGTCCTTTTTTTCCCCCTAAGGTAAGTCTTTCCGCTCCCGGGATTGGAATGACTCCTTACCCTCTCCCTTAAAACCCACATCCTTTCGTCTTTCCCTCTCCTTCCCTCTCCTGCCGAAGCAACCGTTGGTTGCGAAAGCTTGCATTTTGTGTGTTTGTTTGTGTGTCTGTCGACCTGCCAGCGCTTTCGTATGGTAAGTCACATCATCTTTGTTTTTAGATATATTTTTGTTTATATTTGATTCACCCTCGTACTTCCGGGCTGGTTTGGATTGAAGTGCCTCCCATCTACAGTTCCCAGGGGCTGTCAAACCTACCTCCTCTGCTGGCTACTCTGTTTATCTCTTTTTATTCAGTTTTCTGTTACTTTGAGGTGTGGTTAGCCATTTTTGTGCCGCATGCTATTTTACTTTTTTAGGAGAACCCTTTTTTGCACCACTCTGCTGAAGGCAGGACGTTACGAACCAATTACCTTCAATACTAGTTGATACCGAAAGAACAGTTGAACAGGTTTTTATTCTTCCTTTGAGAGAATGGGTTCTATTCACATATCTAACACTATGACTCTATCAGATTGGGGGCAGGACAGCTGTGGAGGGACATCTCCCATCGCATGGTGAAGCCTGGGAGAGTCCTGACGAGACCCACCCACTTCCCAGCCTGATCATTTTTTACTGTCTGTCCTACTGGTGTTCATTACACTTTAAGCCATTTCACTTTTACTGTGATTTTGTATATCTCTTCTCCACGCAGCAACAAGAAATTGTGTATCCCGTTATTGTCCCCCCTTCCACCTCTGCACCAAGTACCAGAAGAGAGGTTGGGTGATGAGGCCACAGTAAGCACCTTGACATCTGGAATCTCGAGTTGCAGAACTATGCTGGAGGCAAAGGTGCCGGCTGCTTGGGTGGGAGAACCAGGGATGCCAGTGCTGAGGGACACAAAGGCACTGGCCCAGCAGCTGTGGAAGCGCAGACAACAGCCTCACAGGAATAGCCAGTAGCAGGCTTCAGAGAACTGGACCTCAGAGGAGCGGCAGGAGGCAGCGACATCCACAAGGCAGCTGGGTCCACCCCTGCAGCGGGGATGCCCTAGTAGGCTTCGACAGACCTTGATGGAGAAGGCAGCTGCAGCAGACCTACAGCTCTCATTGTAGCACAAAGACAGAACTGATCATGATGACATGCCACCTGCTTGTCAGTGGTGCTAATCGCACAGTGGCGGTTGCTGTGGCAGCTATGGACTATGGCCGGAACCCATTTCAGTTGGTGGCCAAACCACCACACCCAGACTGCAGAGCCAGGACTGAACTGTGATGAGGGCCTCATCGTCAGATGTTGGTTAGATGGCATGAGCAGGTGGAAGAAGGTGCGGGGTTGGCAATGGTGGAGCATCTCAGCTGCACTTGAAGCCCCACAGACGTAAATTTGTAGAAACTCTAGAAGCACATGAAGGCGTCTTCTGTAGAAGAGTCCACGACGTATTTCTTCATTTGAACCTCAAATGTGGGGATGAGATGTTCTGCCTCAGATTGGGAATGGAAAGGAGGAGCACTTACATGTTGAATGCTGTACTGGGCACAGAATTCGTGGAAGGTCTGAGAAACAAACTGCAAGCAGTTAGACATAAAGTGCAAACAGTTATCTGTCACAAGTGTATATGTCAATCCTTCAGTAGAAAAGATCTTGGAAAGCACCCGAAACTTAACTGTAGCTGAAACTGAAGGACACTGGACAGTGTATGGAATTTTAGAGAAGGCATTGACAACTAGCAACCAATTAGAGTTTAGAAGAGGTCCCACAAAATCAAGTTCGATTCCCGGCGGGGTCAGCGATTTTCTCTGCCTCGTGATGGCTGGGTGTTGTGTGCTGTCCTTAGGTTAGTTAGGTTTAAGTAGTTCTAAGTTCTAGGGGACTGATGACCATAGATGTTAAGTCCCATAGTGCTCAGAGCCACAAAATCAACACTGATGTGTCCCCACGGATGTTGCGGTGCAGGCCACAGAGAGAGTGCCGCTCACGGCGCCACATGTTGTGTAACACACTGAGAGCAAGGCGCATAATGTCACCGTCAGTGCAGGCCAAAACACGTGGTGATGGGCCACGGACTTGGTACATGAGACCCTCCGATATCCATGCTATAGGAGCTGAAACACATCTTGCCATAGGGCAGCTGATGTCACATCCATGGGTGACGGCCTGTCCGTAGCTAAGAGAACACCACCCTCAAACACAGAGGCGGTGATGGAAGACGAAATAGTTCCATAAAGAATCAGAAGCCTTGCCCAGAGCCCTGTCCGCTGAACAATTTTAACAACCTGGTGCAAAACCAGATTGGCAGCAATGGCTGATGCAATCCAGGAGCATGTAATAGGAAACTTTTCCACTATGCATTGCACCTCAACTTCTAAGTGATGACAAAGGTTTTCATTCTGATCAGAAATACGATGTGACCCTGTTGGAATGCAGGATAGCACATCAACATTGGCTTGCTGCATGTCAGACCAAAAATCTACTTCATAGTTGTAGCAAGACAGAAACAAGACCCAACACTGGAGCCGATGTGCTGCTTTGTCTTTCAATGAAGCAGAAGGATTAAACAGCGAAACTAGGTGCTTGGGGTCAGTAATGAGGAGGAACGTAGACCCCTACAAGAAAATGAGAAACTTTTGAGAGCGTAGACGATAACAGGAGAGTCCTCTTCAGTTTTGAAGTTGAGTGTAAAAGCATTTTTGACATGTAAGCTATCGGACGTTGGGAACCATCCTCATGTTGAAGTGTGAGAATGGCTCCAGCTCCATGCTGAGAGACGTCTGTAATCAAAACCAGGTGGTGGCCAGGATGAAAAGTGGCTAAACAAGGAGCAGAATGTAATCTAGATTTCAAAAGGGTGGACGTGCACTTACAGGCCGGCGTCCACTGAAAAGGAACATTCTTGTGGAGCAACTCGTGGAGGGGATGGGCCAATGCTGCTGCACCTGGTATAAACTTGTGATAGTGAGCAATTTTGTACTGGTACTGTCTAAGCTCTTTGACAGTTGTAAGGTGTGGCAGAGCTATGACCGCAGCTACATGATGGGGTAAAGGCTTAACATCATCCCGAGTGACTTTGCTAAGTTGTGTTTCAACCCTGCTGTCTTTCAGCTATCAGCAACAAGGTGCAGCAGTTACATAAATGCTCTTCTGTGGATGTACCCATCACGACAATGTCATTGAGATATTTGGTGCGCCCTGGAATGGATATCGTCAGTTGTTCAAACACGCTGGGGCACCAGTCATGCCGAATGGGAGGTGCTGATATTACTGGAACAGGTAGGGCATGGTAAACTCAAGGAGCCATTTAGAATCATCATCCAATGGAACCTGCAAATAGGCTTCAGATAAATAAATCTTGAAGAAAACCTAGCTCCCGGCGAATTTAGCCAATAACTTGCCCGGATGGGGTAAATGGTAGGTATCAATAATAGATTGAGTGTTAACTGAAACTTTAAAGTCGCCGCAGAGATGAAACTAATTAGCTTTCTTCTTCTCTCTCTTTTTCACTCACTCGATGTAATAAGCTGTATTATCTCTAGTAACATCAACCGCTTTCACTTGATTGAGCAATGCCAGTGGAAAAGGGCACGCTTGGAGAAAACCCAGCTGCACCGTAGGTTTCAGGGTAATTTGGGCTGCAAAACTAGTGGCACAACTAAAACTATCCGAGAAGACAGATAGGAAGTCAGAACACAGAGAATCTAACTGCTGGTAACAACCTGGTCGGCAAAGAGGTGCACCATTTCTGAAATAGAAAAGCCAAAAGCATTGAAAGCATCCAGACTGAGAAGATTTGCTGTGTCAGCATCATCAACCACCAAAAAAGTAGAGGAACGAACTACAGCTTTATAAATATTGGTAGCTGTAAATTGCTCCAAAATTGGAATATACTGCTTGTTGCA
This sequence comes from Schistocerca americana, assembly GCF_021461395.2. Taxonomy (NCBI): domain Eukaryota; kingdom Metazoa; phylum Arthropoda; class Insecta; order Orthoptera; family Acrididae; genus Schistocerca; species Schistocerca americana. Next base: position 81,320,641 of record NC_060124.1, on the reverse strand, counting down.
ACTTATCAAACATCAAGTAACCGGAGACAATGCCGGAGATCCCAAATCCAAATAAGTTTGTGATTTTGGTAAAGTCACAGCTGCACTCTTGTCCACTTGTAGTCTGATCATTTTGTCTGTCACTTGCACTTCGATAAACAGTTTGTTGTGAGTCCTAATACTGGAGACACACAGCTGGCATCTGTGTTCATGTCTGCAGGAGGGGGCAGGGAGCAACACACAGACGCTGTATGTCCTTTTTCCTACAGTTGTTGCAAATAGGCTGGCACGTAGAGCATGTAGCTCTTTCATGTTGCACAAAATAATAGAGGCAAAATAGGAGTGCAAAGTACTACTGTTGTAGTTAGCTCCAGTAACAAACTGAGACCATGGAGTTCAGCCACCCAAGTCCAACATGACTGACAGGGCTGTTTATGACAAGGATGGAACTCAAAACGTGCCGTAGTGATATGCGTGCATTTGCGGTGATAATTAGACAACAACTTACAAGTTTTGTTGAACAAAGTAATGCTGATTCCCAGAGTGGGCAAACTGCCACGACAGCTGGTAAATCTGATAGGAAATCCAAGAAAGAAACAAAGCCTTATAGAAGTTAGCATCAGTGACACCTAAAGTGAGGAAGTGTTGCCAAAGCTGCTTGTCATAAGCTTCCTAGTCTTTGGCCGCATTGTTATAAGGGGGGAAGGATGGCAGGTATGCCGACTGCATTGTCTACCTGGTCGACATATTTGTAATAGCAACCCTAAGAGCCTGTCTCTACTCGATGAGGAACTTGTACTGCCTCGATAGACATGAGAACCAAAGGAACAACCAAAGAAACCAAGCACATGGAAATGAACACCACACTCATCGCCAGTTGAATCGCAATGTACGACACAAGAAATAGTGTGGCCACCAATGACAATAGTTTATTAATCCACATTCAAGTACACACAAGCATAGGCACAATACAAAGCAGTAGGACACAAAGGAATTACAGACATGGGCTGCGAGTGGGCATTGGTTGAAATCAATGAGGAAAGTTGAAAATTTTTGCCAGGCAGGGATTCAAACCCGGGTCTCCTGCTTATTAGGCAGATGCTCTGACCACGGAGCCATCCAGGCACAGTGGTCATTGCAGCTGCACAGACTATCCCTAGCACACCTCCCACATCAGACTCAAATTCTCAACCCAAATTCTCAACTTATCCACCCACTAATAATATAGTGCCCCTTGCCCATTACCCTAATTACTCGAGGCATTTCGCCAATATCCCTTCAGAGAGGTCCAAAAGAACAGACATCACATATATACAAAGCAGTGGAATATATCTGAGGACGAGCGCCTTCCACTCTGTCCTTATATAGGGAAGAGGTCCGATATACAGTGCACCGGGTGCCATGCCGTATGCATAAGTTGCTGGCAGCCTCTGGTGGTCAGCCTGTGCAGTTGCCGATGGCAGAGTGTTTGAATCTAGTGCACCATATCCAAGTATGACTTACAGGATTATAGTTGGATGTCTGGTTTAACTGTTGGAAAAAACTTTGTATCTGGTTAAAATGTCCAGTCTGACTGGTTGTAAAACAAGAGATTTTGCTTTTCCTTTAAAAGTTATTTCTTTCTTACAGTAAAAAATGTTTTGGTAGAAGATATTGTCCTCAACTGAGAAGAACATCCACAAGAAGAATTTGGCAACAGGAATTGTGGGGCATTTAAGGTTGAGTAACAGGTACTTGTTATTCAACCTTAAATACGGAATTGTTCTACTAAGAAGTAACAGAAGAACCCATAAATAATTGTGACATACTCTTGACAGAATATTACACACAATTCTAAGAACATTATCATGAATGCAGTTATAATCGGCATTGCAACTGTTACTGATGTGTAGAGTTTTGAGGGACGTTGTTGTGGTCTTCAGTCCTGAGACTGGTTTGATGCAGCCCTCCATGCTACTCTATCCTGTGCAAGCCTCTTCATCTCCCAGTACCTACTGCAACCTACATCCTTCTGAATCTGCTTAGTGTATTCATCTCTTGGTCACCCTCCACGCTGCCCTCCAATACTAAATTGGTGATCCCTTGATGCCTCAGAACATGTCCTACCAGTCGATCCCTTCTTCTAGTCAAGTTGTGCCACAAACTCCTCTTCTCCCCAATTCTGTTCAATACCTCCTCATTAGTTAATGTGATCTACCCATCTAATCTTCAGCATTCTTCTGTAGCACCACATTTCGAAAGCTTCTATTCTCTTCTTGTCCAAACTATTAATCGTCCATGTTTCACTTCCATACATGGTTACACTCCATACAAATACTTTCAGAAAAGACTTCATGACACTTAAATCTACACTTAATGTTAACAAATTTCTCTTCTTCAGAAACGCTTTCCTTGCCATTGCCAGTCTACATTTTATATCCTCTCTACTTCGACCATCATCAGTTATTTTGCTCTCCAAATAGCAAAACTCCTTTACTACTTTAAGTGCCTCATTTCCTAATCTAATTCCATCAGCGTCACCCAACTCAATTCGACTAAATTCCATTATCCTCGTTTTGAGACAAAAATATATTAAATTGTCTCACCTCTTCAGTGTGCTTATACCTCAGAAATAATATCGATCAAATTTTCCATTTGTGCATATAAGATGTCAGTAGCTGCTTTAAAAGTAATTTATTCATGGTGGTACTGTGTATACACTACTGAAATGTTGTTTCATCAGTGATAGGATTTTTTTCATCTGTTTCTTGCTTACAATGTGGACATTATGTCTGCCATGTCTGTTTCTCTAGAATTTTTCTCTTGCTCACTGGTGCTGTACATAAAAAGTGAAGTAAAGTGGGAGATCACAAACCGTGAGCAATCAAACACAACAACCCGACCGTGAACCACAGCTCTTCCAGTCCTATTGCTTGCATTATGCTAGAAATTTGGTGACTTCAGCTGTTAAATGTTTTGTTATATAAAATAAAAATTGTATCCACTGTGCTGTGTTTTATTGTTTTTCTTTTTGTCTGTTTAGTATTGATTTCGAAGCTCTGTGATTTCATTTTCAGGCCCTTTAGCTCTGAAATTGATGTTGCACACCATCACAAGTATATTTGGTTGCTGTAATCACAGTAGTGTAGTTAATACACAAGTAACTAGCCTACTGGCTTATTGTGTATTAACCACATCACTGAATTACATTAACAGGGTGTACATGTGAGTCATCAATTATTGAATAAAAGTGTCTAAAGATGAAGACATAGAACTTTGAAAACCAGTAGTAAACAGACAAAAAATAATAATAATAAAAGCAAGCACAGTGAAGACAAAGTAGTATCATAATAGTTGTTGTTTTCTATAATAAAATAGATTATCCTGTTTTTTACTGTCTATCGTCAGTTAATATAATATGCAAGATAGTAAATCCTAAGTTCTTCAGTGTGTATTATTGGGAAATATTAACAGGAAAAAACTTGCTTGTTCATTTAAGTACCATAACGATTTTGAACGTTGGCCACTAACCACTAATTTATAGTGGATATTTTCAGACATTGTCTATATATGAAATATTTTTGGTAACTCTTCATGGAGGCAACAAAAAAACATCATTGTGGAAAAGAAAGTAATTAGAATTATGCGTACAGTTCAAAAATTTATATCTTGTACGCATTGGTTCAAGCATTTGGGAACACTAACCATAGCATCCAAGTAAATTTATCTACCAGTAGAAATTTTTGTCAACAATCCAGTTAATAAATCAGTACTACCCTGTTGTGAATCCATGTGTGGCACACAAAGATGTGAACTACATAAGACTCTGATAATCTACTAATAAAAATAAAATGTCTGACAGGCAGAAACAGCATTTTCGGGCACAGATGAAAGTTACTCTTCATGCCCAGTTCTTTTATACCATAGAGAAATTCTGGGCTGGAAACAAGTCAATTGTGAACCGGAAAATGGCTTATGTCTTGCCATACTGATAAATTGTTTTTCCTCACCCACACACCCTCTCCCACCCTCACCCCCAACATACATGCAGCATTCGACCAATGATTATTAGATTGTTGGATGTTTCCAAAAATTTTCACTAAATTTTATGTAGTGTATGTTTCTGTGGTCTTATCCCTAGTGCCGTTAATTTTTAATTGCATTTAACTTTACAGGTTAAGAAATGCGAAGGTACTGCTGATTGGTCTGAGGGGATTTGGTGCAGAAGTGTGCAAAAACGTGGTTCTAGCAGGTGTTCGCTCCATTACGTTGCTGGACGATGGCAATCTCGCAGAAGATGAGTGGGCACAATTTTTGGCACCCAGAGATGCTGTCGGGAAGAATGTAAGTCTATCTTCTTAATCTTGTCAGAACACATTTTTGCATTTGTTTGTGTTTTTTCTTGATGATTTGGTTATCTATGTTCCTAGGGTGTTAATTTCCAGCCTTACTGTAATCTTTTGAGATATAGATTGTGTGCTCGTCACCAGTTCTCTAATTATTATGACAGACTACATGCCCTTTAATGTCGTGTTGTATGTATGCAGAAGAGAGAAAATGGTAAGAGTGTACACAAGAGATAGTGCTACACCAGTTCCTGTATAGAAATTTTCAGTAGGGATGACTGTGTCACTCTTAGGATTAAGTGTGTTTGTTTTTTCTTTTCTGTTAGCATGGAAGCAGGATTGCTCTGAAAGCTTAGCAACATTTTTCTGTCTTGTTTATATGCCTTTTGGCCAATCAATGCCTCAGCCATAGGGTGAGTTGTTACCTTTAAATCATCCCATGTTGCATTCCACCATGGACTTTTGATTGCAATATTGACTCCCGGAGTTAGAGAGATCACAATAACTTTTATTTTCTTTCTGAGTCACTGGAAGTAATATTCTGAAGTCATATTTTTAACAGTACTTCTGCTCATTCTGTCCTAAATTTCTCATCAGATGTCACATAAGTTGTATCAACAATGGCCTTAATGTACTCTCCTTGCTGGACATTTGTAGCAGTGACTGTACAGTTTTCATTGAAGTGGTAATGTTTCAGTTGCTGACTTGATTGATTGAACTAGACCCACAGCCTCAAAAACAGTACTAGATGAAAAAATAATCATCATTAGTCTTCTCTAAAGTTTGTTTCTCAGATGGGTATATTGTAATTGACTTTTGTTTATTTGCCAAATAATATAAAATATTTGATGGAGAGCAAAGCAAATGTAAAAAATAAATAGTTTCTTTTGGATAGCTTTCGCTTTTCCACAGATGAACTTCTAATAAAATTTAATAAACTTAATAGCGTATAAGTCAAAAGTATTCGTTTTAATAATTAAATTTAGTTTCCTGATTCCAGTAATGTGTAATGTGAATTATTTGTGGTGTGAACTCAACAACATACTGCAGAGGTCTGTTCAGGGAACTGGGGATGCTAAGTATTGCTTCCCAATATATTTATTCCTTAATGAAATTTATCATAAATATCATAGAATCAATATTAGAAATAAGGATAATCTTCACAAAGATTTAAAGTCACAACACATTTATTGATGAACTATGTGATGTCTACATTATTAATAATATCAGGTAACGAGTGTGTTACATATAGCCTCACTTTTGCATATTTTCCATGCAGTAATGTGATCAGTGTAAAGAGGTGTTGTAAGGTGATTTTCTGTCTGATGTGTGACTGCAATAGCCTAAGAATTTTCATATCCACCTCATTGTACTGTAGATGTACATGTTTTGTGGCAAGCTTTATTATTATCTCTCAACTGAAAACGCGTTTAAGATTCTTTATTTATACCACATTTTTATGACTTTTCATGTGAAAGTATCATCAACATATCCCCTTTAGGTAAATATGTACTGTGTATTCTCGTTTAATGACCTCTTCTACATCCTGGAGCATCTTCACGCTATAGATACATGGAACAAAAAGTACATCTAATTTTCATGTCTCTACAGATGCACACAAAACATTGTACAAGTGTATGATGCACGAAAATACTACAGAGTTGCCACGAAGTTCACAATCTTTTACCTTCTACAAAAGTGTGAGATAACTGGGGTTCACCTCCTGTAGTTCAAAGAACTGTGAGAACAGACAAGGTGATATGAGAACAGTCCAAGTAACAATAATAACTGAGAGAGAAATCCAGACACAATAGGGAAAACAACATGGGGGCAAACAAACTCAGCAAATCAAACAGCTATATAGATTGCAGGGCTTAGCCACAGGAAATGCCATGTTCTAATAGCGAGAAGTACATGAAGTGTGTGTGTTTAGTTGATCAATGAAAGATACATAATATAGTTGCTGAGATCACTTATTTGGTAAATTAAGATTTGTACCTGTTAATCAGTTTCGAATAACCATACTCTTGTTCTTCTCAGTGGACTTCAGTGCTAGAGGCTGAAAGGAAGCTGTACCCTTGTCAAATCTATGTGCTGACCAAGAAAATTTATTCTTTTAATACCAACATGTTAATGCTTATTCAAAGAACCAGAAATGAAGAGGGGCAAATAGCATTAGAAGCAAATGATACATTGGTTACAGATGTGGGCAGTGTTACAAAACTAACTTTTCATAACTGTTAAGAAAATATGGGGTTGTCAGGTTCAGTAGATGATGCCATAGAGTACCTCAGTTGAAACAGTACACATAACTTCACTAACATGAATATGACACTCACTACCCAAGCAGAAGTAATGTCCACCGTAAAATGGTTAAAATCAGAACATTGTAGTGCTTATTATAAAATATGAACAAAGTTAATTAAAGAGTGTGCTTCTGGGTTTAGTAACATATTAAGCTCTCTTTGTAACCATTTGTTTATGAGTGGAACATTTGAAGGATTGAAATATGCTGAATTTAAGCCTTTTTTAAAGAAAGGAGATAAAGAAATACCATCAAATTTCTGTCCCATTTTACTTTTGCCAGCATTCTCAAAAATTTTAGAAAAGGCAATATACAATCAGTTTCTTAACCATCTGACGACAAATAGTATATTGTCCAAGTCTCAGTTCAGATTTTTAAAGAGTTCTGATAATTGAGAAGGCTATCTACACATACACTGAAAATGTACTTAATTTATTAAACAATGAAAACTCCAGGTAGGAATATCAACAGTGTAGGAAAAGATAGATTGCTCCTTACACTTACCATAAAGAAGAAATGTTAAGTTGCAGGGCGGCACAATTGAAAGACAGAGGCTTTCATCAGCAAAAGAGAAACACACGCCATTCATACACACATCTCTCGCACACAACTGCCAATTCTGGCAGCTAGGGCCAGAATGCCACTGGAGCTGAGCATCTCTGTGTCTCATTCGTGCTTACTGACTGGGCCTGTAATGAAATGTGTTGCTCTCCTTTGTATCTTCTCTGTTTCCTCTCTCTGACCTATCTGATATAGATCCCATACTGACAAGCAAAATTCAGGTATTGGCTGAACAAGTGTTTTATAAGCTACTTCCTTTGTTGATGGATTACATTTCCTGAGGATTCTTCCAGTGAATCTTAGTCGGGCATCTGCCTTACCTGTGATTAATTTTATTTGGCCGCCCTTTCAAATTGTTACATATGTGAATTCCTAGATGTTTTGTGGAAGCAACTTTGTATGTTGATTGTTCTGAATTTTGTAATTGTACAATACAGTTTTTCTGCTATATATTCACAATCCATTACATTTATTTACATTGAGGGACAATTGCCACTCCACACACGAAGTGTCGGTTCAGTGCAGGTCTTCTGCGCTTAACTACGATTTTCTAGCGTTGTGACTTCTCTGAATACGAGAGAATCATCTGCGAAAAGCTTCATGAAACTTCTGACATTACCTACTTGGATCTTTTATCTATATATTGTCAAAAGTAATGGTTGTATAAGTTTCCCCTGGGTACACCCAAAGTTACTTTTACATCTGAAGACTTCTCTCCATTCAGAATGACATGCTGTGTTGTATTTGCTAGAAACTGTTCAACCCAATCACAAAGTTGGCTTGATATTCTGTACACTTACATATTGTTTGTTAGGCAGCAGTGTAAAATGGTATGGGGTGCCTTCTGGAAGTCGAGCAACACAGCACATACCTGGGCACCTGTAGCTAACGCTTTCTGGGTCTCTTGGACAAATAGAGTGAGCTGAGTTTCACATGATCGTTGAGTTCGTAGGTTTTCGCTCTCCAGAAATGTCATAACATGTTAGCAGAAAAAATGCTTGAAAATTCTACAACAGACTGACATCTGATCGATCTGGGCACAGAAATGCCAGATGTCCCTTCTTGTTGCAAATTTATCTTTTTGCATTATGGTGCATGTGACCTCTTACATTTGGAGCACGATTTGCGTCATTTTTGGGGCAATGTTTACTACCACTAGTCAGGGTTAGATATGATGGTGCAGTGGAGGAGTGGTCTGTTGTTGGAGCTACATGTACTAAATAGGGTCAATGGTGACAGCTCTGTTCTGAGCTTTGGGCAGCTACCAATGTATGTGGATTGCTTATCATTAGCTATACTACCAATCTGTTCACTATAGGGCAGTCTTTTGCAAACTGCTATCTAGTTTGTAGGTTGTTGGTACTGTTGGATGATAAGCTACTACCATTGATGATTGGTGCACCTAAAAGTTTGCCTACTTTGCTTTGTCATCGAACACTTGTTGTTTCAATGCGGCTACTTCAAGTGATTGCTCTGTATGAGCAACATCGTGGAGTATTGCGTCTGATTTGGTAAGAGCTTTAGACTGAACTTCTTAGCTGGGAATGAGATGAATGTCATCATCTCTAGTTAATGAATCTGAGTATAACACAATACTGTGCTAGCACACAAAATTTCACTGTTGGTTAAGACCTCGGAGGTCGTCGGTGACCTGGGATGTGTATGTTTGCCTGACCTTCTTAGGAAAATGACTAAAATGCATATGAGGTGCCACAATCTGAGTTTGCCAATCAAAAATATCCTTGAAGTCTATGTTACCAAGATCAGAGAATGGTCATAATTTTTGCACTGAATTGTATAACTTACTGGAAGACGACAATAACAACATGTGCTTAGAGGTTGGATCAGCCACGCAATTAACCTCTTCGTAGAGTATATGGAGGCATAAATTCATTTCTCATGATTACATGGACTTGTCAGAACTGTTGAGCGACATTGGTGGAGGAGAGGATGTTGCAGCCTGTCATACCACTAGCTATTGCGATAATGCCAGTTGTTGTTCCATGTGCTGATGCAGAAATGTTGTTGCAGCTGTTGTCACCCTGCACATTGTGCTAATGTCTTACCCTCTCTGCTACATAGAGCACATACGATCTCACATCCCAACAGCCTGCCAGGTGAGCTGAAACATCTCAGAATGCGGTTCCAAAAGGATGGTTACTCTTATAAACAAATGTAATTTGTTCCGATCAAAGCAAGTTCAGTGTAGGGACATAAACAAAGATGTGGAGGCATCCTTTGCGAGGTCCTTCTTGCCACTCTTAAGCAGCATGTCTTCAAGAGTTTAAAGAATCTCCAAAGTATGTGTTTCATTTACTGACAAAATAATGAATCTGTTACATCCAATACAAGACTATCTCTGCCATAGAAAACTTGATGTACATAAGGTCGTGTGCCAGTATGGGAAGTCATATTGGGCAGACATGTCACATCATGTGAGAATGCTTTATTGAACATCCTCGATATATAAGCCAGGCCCAGCATGAGAAGTTGGCTGTAATGGACCATTGTCTGAAGGGCATCTCATTTTATGAGAATGCTGATTTTTGCTTGAACCTCTTTATTATTTTCGTCAGACTTCTGCTTCTCGGTTCAAAGCTTTGCCGATTTTCATTTTTTATTCAAAATTCTTATTGGGATCAAACACAGCCACGATAAGAGAATGGGTGCCATAAATGATATCCAGACATGGTGCTTCGGCTCCAGAAAGGGCACGGAACCATGCTTCAACGTACAGTGATATGGGAAATACAAATAGTACAGATTGCATTCTCTTCTTATGTTTCTAGTACAAATCTATCAGGGGACATAAATATTTTCATACAATAAATAACTTGCACCATCCACCTCACACGATAACCTCCAAAACACAGAAAATTGGTATACGAGACAGTGCTCCAGCAAGAGAGATTGCAGTATATTCTAAAACTGAAACATTCGAGGTTGATATTGTCAGACCTGTGTTTCCTAAGCTTATCTTTTCTTCAAGGTGTATACGACCCGGGACAACTGCGAGACCCGGAATAAACCCAGGAATTTTTTCATCCAGGAGGAAACTGGGAAAAACTCAGGAATATTTTAAAATTTAGTTTTCAGTTAAATTTTTGTAATTTTGACGGTAAGAAACAATACTCTAACAAAGGATATTACTGTATCTGGCTACTGCAGAATAATACTGATGCAATAAAACATGAACGAGAGAAAACAAACGAAAATAAAACTTAAGTTGCAAAGGAAATGCGCCATATACAACAACCAAACACAGTGCTCATACAAGTGTCTGCCAACGGCAAAATGTGTCAAATGCTTTACGAAGACTAGGCAATGCTCCATAACAACAAATTGCCTCCGATGAGCGTGACATCACAACTGTTTACATTAGATTCGTTTGAACAGCTGCGAGCAGGCTTATGCGCATGCACAGTTGACCAGTGCATGTGTAGTACCTTCTCCCACTTCTGTCTACAGAACTGTGGCTGTTAGCTGTATAAGCAATAGCAGCAAGATGCTACCCAGAAAAATTTTATTGGTGTTAACGAGCTGTCAGATTCACTAAGGGCAAACCGGGGTGTTTGCCCAGGGCGGCAATTTCAGGGGGGGGGGGGGTCGCCAAATTTATATATTCTTGAGGAAAAAAAACCTTGTATCACAAAGCACCTAGTATTCAGCGCACTTTAGTCTATCAGTTATTCATATGATTTTGAAACGCATCCCTGTTGGTTTTTGGACATATTCTAAGTTTATTTCTTGTTTTTAATGGGTTTTGTTTTTCAAAGGGCCGGGAAATTCTGCGCTGGTGTATAAACCATAACCATTCAAAGATTGATAAGTTTTACAGTTTCTAGGAAAAATATGCTGTCACTTAACATGGAAAAAGTGTATTTTCACCTGGGACGAAGTGTATTTTTAACTGGGAAAAATCCAGGATTTATTTTTTTTTTGTCCACATATACACCCTGTTCTTGGAAACCACTTTTGAATGTGATTTTATGTATCTGATGTCTATCAGATAAATAAGAGACCTTTTTCCAAAATATTTTCAGTCAAACCATAATCATCATCATCATCATAGGTATTTGATGCTGGTCCTGTTAAAAACTAGCTGTGTAACTCTGTGTTGAAAATCACAGTCAGTGACAGTTCCTCAGGCATCTTTCGCATTGCCTTCTCTTTTCTGTAGTAAGTTAAATGACTGAAATGTGCCTAGAATTTAATTACTAGAATTGAATGTGTAGTTAATTTTTCTTTTCCTTTACTTTCAAACAGATTTACATATAAAGTTTATTTTGTAAGTAGTTACAGATATATCTTAATGAATTGTCAAATTTTGTATTTGCTCCCACTTCTTCTCAACTGATGACAGAATTGAACTGGGCCCTACTTTCAACTGTCGATGGCTATCGTCTTCAATAGTTATCAACTTGCAACGATCTTACGAAATATTTTTGTAGTTAGCTCCCTTACTGATAGAAAGATTCTAATTTTAGCTTTCAGTTTTTCAGCCCCTGTGTAGCAATTTGTCATTGTTCCCCAAGAAATATAGGCTTTCTGCACAGCTAGTGTGGCACTTAGATGTACAGTTAATTTACACAACCCACAAAAATTAAACGAGAACCATTGACATTTTCTAGACAGATGTCAATTTATTTTCAATTATTTCACTTGAGTAACACCCGAATAAATATATTGTCTTCCATAAACAAACTTTTGACGAAAACACCGTATGTGCAGTGGTCAATACCCACCCTCAAAAGTGATAGACAGCAATGGTAGAATATATTGTTGTGACATGTCGTCGAAAGGGACGGCACGGTTGTTGCCGCAGGGTCAGTGACCTGACAAGAGAACATATTCGATTAAGGAAAATGAAATAACCGAGAACGTATTTATCATGCAGAACTGACATTTTGTGACATTGACAGTCATGTGTCTTTAAATTTTCCAATTTTGAAGGCTCGGGGTCATCGTTATCCTTATCCTGTTGTTGTTGTTGTTGTTTTTGTTGTTGTCTTCAGTCCAAGACTGGTTTGATGCAGCTCTCCATGCTACTCTATCCTGTACAAGCTTCTTCATCTCCCAGTACCTATTGCAACCTACACCCTTCTGAATCTAATTAGTGTATTCATCTCTTGGTCTCCCTCTACGATTTTTACCCTCCACGCTGCCCTCCTTATCCTACAGAGTCCAAATTTTACATAGTTCAATTTTTGACTGAATGGAACTGATGGGAATCAGTAACCCCAGAAATATTATTAATTACTAAAAATTTTAAAAATATCGTATAAGAGCTGCCCGTGTGTATGAAAATTAAACTGTCAGACCGTAAAGACAGTAAAACAGTGAAGCAGACCTGTTGACCTGCAATTATCTCCAGGAAACAAAGCATTCAGTTCTGTCAGTAGAGAGTGCTTCCCACCTTTTTCTGAGGGTCCCTCCTGACTGACCTGTCCTTCCTCTCTCCCATATTCCCATCCCACATCTCTCTCCCTTGTCTGAGGAAGGAGCTAGCAGTTCTGAAATCTAGGATAGTGCCCATCACTTTTACCTTTATACACTGTCAATCAGCGGAAATGAAAATTTCTCTCCCTGAAGGTGAGTTCTGCCTCACAATTTTATAGTCTTCCCAATTGAATTTTTCTTTTAATAAAATCATTTAGGCAAAGACAGAAAGCTAAAACATGGCTTCATCTTGTTGTGACAGCAGTAGCATTCAAAAGTGACAGTTATTCCCAAGTGGCTATGTAGAAGCAAACACATTTATTTAAGTCACTGTGCATATGGTTGTTAACAAGTTCAATAATGAAGTGGGCCGTAAAGTCTAAATAACAGAATCAAATGATTACTTCAAATTAATAATAAAAATAGGCTGCAAAGTCCAAATAATGTAATCAGTCACTTTAAATGTGAATTTATGACACTAAGTCCAGGTATGGAAGTAAAGTTAACTTATCTACTGAGTCCAGTTGCTATATGTTAATCAGTCACTTGTAGGCTAAGTCTAACTGAAGGTTAATTGTTCACTTGGAGCCAAAGTATAGCCAGAAGACTATCTGTTCGTGCAGCAATTGAGTCCGACGAGGCGTGACGGGACGATGAGAGCGATGGCATAACGCTAGTGATCGCACAGCTGCTCACCGACTTTGTTGGAGTAAAGTGTATCTGAGACTGGCTCTGACTGAAATTGGCTCGCTACTTGCTGTGCAGCCACTTAAATATTCATTTCACGGGAGGTTACTTGTTTTGTTCCGAGGCGGACACGTTACTGTCTTAGAGAAATAATCCAACGATTGTAGCGCTGCGCCGTCTTGGTGGTGTCGCTGCTCCCGTGGGCAGTGACACTGGCACTGCAAGTTTTCTGCAGAACCTCCCACAGACCAGCTGCTAAGCGTGTGGTTATTTACGAGTGATGTATAACGTCCAGTCTTGCTTATCAGAAATTTACTCCTGCTGGTGCAGTAACTTATTGGACTTAACTGTGTTGCAGTGTAGTTGAAGTACTGTGATACTGCATAGCACTTAGTGTCTGCACATGTTTTTGCAGCTTTTCTCTGGTCCCTTCTAATTGTAGGTCTTAGCAAATGCCTCAGTTATTTTAAAGTTTGTTCATAAGAACACTGTTATTTTTATTTATTTATTAAATGCTTTCAGAGTTGTACATTATATTTTTATCCAAACACCTCCTATTAAAACTTACATCTCTCCTCATACATTGAAACCCACCACAAGAGTTGTCAATCTACAATTAGTGATTTGCTAAATTGATGTCAGTTGCTCAACATCTTTATTAAAAGGAAAGTGCTGCCCTCAAATCCGGTGTCATGTCAGGTAAACGAGGCAGGCGTCATACATATTCCGTGTTCAAAATGTCAACATTTTCAGAGTTTGAGATTTGGACAGAACAGTTAGCACTAATGAGGTGCGTGGCAGTGTGTAGAACCTTTGAAATTGAAATAAAATAAAATTGTAGAACTCTCTTAACAGCCCAACTCTAATATCCTGCTTGTCAAGATGAATTATGAAGAGAGTTTACGTGAAATGCACGGAGTGATGAGATAAATTGAATGTACGATTATTCTACCTCTAGTCTGAAGATGCCTCACATTGGACAGAGTGAGAATTTCTTAACAGCTTCTACAACAAATCGTCCTCGGTGACAAGTTCTCATTTCTAATTTAGCACAGTTTTTACATTTGTAGGCTTAAGGAAATTCCAGGAGGCTATAGATAAGTGATTACATTTGTTCATTGGGTTTTTTCATTGTACTCTGTTCACATAGTGCTACTTCTTAATTTCTGTAATGAGAACCCATATGTTTTTACCTGAATTGAATTTGACTGATAAATTATAATATATGTACATTATATTTTTATCCAAACACCCGCATTAAAACTTACATCTCTCCTCATTCATTGAAACCCGCCACAACAGTTGGCAATCTACAATTAGTGATTTGCTAAATTGATGTCAGTTGCTCAGCATCTTTATTAAAAGGAAAAGTGCTGCCCTCGAATCCGGTGTCATGTCAGGTAAATGAGGCAGGTGTCATACATATTCCGTGTTCAAAATGTCAACATTTTTAATCCTTTGTGAGCTTTTACTTTGTCACTGATTTGTGCAAAAGTAAGTGCCTTTTCTTTGAGTCTGGACATCCCAAAGAACAACAGGGAATAACAATTACACACGTTGCATTGTCCATCCAATGGATTGTTAATCGGAAATCTGGTCTTTGCCAAGAACAAAGTGATCTTTTTTATCACGACTGGCATTTCTTTTTATGTAGTGGTTGGAGCTTTGTTGGGTAGACAAAACACGGCAGACAGATACAGGTGATTCTGTTTCATATCGCAGCTAGTCCCTTAACTTTGTCGCATTTCCACAGTTGCTGCAGTGCTTAATTTTTTAGGACTACTTGAAACAAATCTCTTGGTTTAAGCCCACTGTCAGTTAATTTGACACATTGTGAAATACAAATTTCTATAAACATTTTTGTGTGTGCTACAGTCGGTCCAGTATTTGGGTAATTACCAGATGTTGTCAATAATTTGATGTGTGCATCATCTGCAATAATTTTTCTTGTGTAATTTTCTACCACGACAACTGCTATTAGATGTTAAACACATAGTTCATCTTTGGGAGATAGCCTTTGTCATTTCAACTCATGAAAATTATTTCATGCTGCTGACAAGGAAGAGGCTTTCTCATAAATTGTGGTGGTGCTCTTTTACGGTTAAATTTTTGTTGTTGATACTGAAAATGACACACACATATTTGGTGAGGTTCATACAAAATGTAACTTGACTGCAAGTTTGGTTTTACTGCCTTATATTCCAGGATGTTGTAAGAGGCACAGTTGTTAATGTGCTCTTAGTTTTATCATTTCTCTTTGATGTCCAGATGTGTTTGTGCCTAATGGTCTTAAGCTCCACACTGCATTTTCAGCATGTTCGTAATCCTCATTAGGTTTCGCATTATGATGCTGACTGTGTTCACAACGTTTCCATTCTGTTTGAGATATTATTAATTGGTTTTGATGAGATATTACTCATTGGTATTGTAAAATGTGGCCTTGTCAAAGCCTTCAGCTGTTACAGGCTATTGTGGGATTCAAAGGTGCAGCAGTGTTAAAAAGAGTGCCATACAATACTGTTATGAATAAATTCTTCATGAGCGGGTTACATTTTTCAAATTAATGTGGCTTTGCCTTCCCTTGCAAGACGTAATATTTGACTGATGCTACTAGGGCATTCAAACTATATAAGTTCTTTTAATTAATTTATTTATTTCATTTATGCCTGAGCAGGAAGTCTTGCAGAGTGTTGTTTTCTCACATTAGACATTTTTGTCACAGTTAAGAAATAGCGGGATTTATTGATAGTAATTTTTTGTGGCTTGTAATAGCTGTGCTTTTGTTCTGCAGTGTTAATTTTTATTGTGTTAACCGGTTTTCAGCTTACAAGGCCATCTTCAGACATTTACTGAGTATTGTCACCAAAGAAGTTACAATTTTTGCAAACAACAGTGCCTATCGCAAATAATGTGATGGGCATAACCTTCTAAAGAAGGGCACTAATTGCCCGAAACAGGTCAAGAAATTTAATTTTAGGCAACTGGTTGCTTATGATTTCATTATATTTTATGTATACTCATTGTGGTAAATCAATATTTCACATTAGTGGCATCTGTCTGCCCACTCAGGATAGTTTCCAGTTGTGCTGTGTTCCTGTAGCTATGTGGAAATTTGCACTTAAAATTTGCGTGTGTGTATGTGAGAGGGGGGGGGGGGGGTCAGTGATAGAGGGCACATATTATCCTGTCAGTAAAAGTTCCACCAGTCCTATTTGTGGATAGAGCATGGGTAGAATGAATTCTGATATGCCACTGTGTGAGCTGTTATTGGTCAAATCTACTTTCACAATTCCTGTTTGAGCGTTGGTCACTATCTGTTAAGGTGTTGTACATCCCCGGATTCTTTCCTGAGAAGCAACCATTGTGACTTCTGTAAACAACTTTTGCAACATATTACACATCTTTCTGTGACACTCTGATAAATTTAACAAAACCATGACTGTTTGCTCTGAACTTAGGTTTGATGTCCGTGTTATTTCAAGCTAATACAAATCGCATGTAACATTTTAGTGTAGTTGCCAGAGCAATGACAGTCGTGCCAAATTTGCCAACGTTTATGCGCTATGACACTCAGTTATTCACAAGACTAAGAAGTTAATTGATACTCTTTGGCAGTGGTGTGTTGAACATCACTAAATTTGCAGTGCTTACAGACAATCATTTACTGGAATAGTTGCAAGAACGAGATTCATTTTTCTGTAATGGGTATTATTTAACTTGTTGCTAAAGCTAAAATTTAAAAAGGAAAGTGTGTATTGCATCCTTGCTGTAACCTAGGATACAGATTTAACTGAAGAATGATCACTTCATAGACGTGCAGTTATTGTTTGTGAATGAGGCTATATTATGTGTGAAGCTTGCAGCTAGTCCAGCCTTGCGCCTTTTTGTGAGCAATGCTTTCGCTGACTGAGTGACTCAGAAGCGACTGGTGACTCACGCTTTGTTCTTAGCATCAGTTCAATCTCTACCTGTACCTCTACCTCTGACTGATAAGGGCCTGAGGACATTTCACAGCTGCATACGTTGTATCACCTGGTTAATTTGTTACTGCTTTTAAGGTCTTTTCCATTTTGATTTTCTGTCTGAGTGAGTGACTTTGCTCACTATGAAGAGTTGTGTTTATATGGTTCAGAAAATGGAAGTAAGTGTATGAAAAATATTTTTACCTCAGTTTGATACGATGTAGATTGAAGATCGTTAAAAGTTGTGATACTGTACCTTTGGTACAACAGAAGTACTGAAAACATAAAAAATTGGTGTTAATGCTGTTAGAGGCAGAGGAAAACTTAATGATTAATTAGCACAACAGCAACTTTTTAGCAAGCCTAACAGGCACACAATTGAGAAACTGACTTTGATCTTCATTTTCTTTTGATAGTAGAAGGAAATGGAAGAAATTAACAGCCAAAGTTCAAATACCAATATGCAGGCAGGTCGTAGATAAATCTGAGCAATATGATGTACATGACAATGAAATTTATGTATAAAAGATGGAAATGAGAGGTGCCAGTGGATCGAAAGGTGTAAGCTGGCAAATTGGTCTGAAACTGAAATGCTGCGAATATCATTCTAAAAGTTGACAAACTAATGAGTGATGGGCAAACGGAATTTGACCTTACTTCTGATCACATTCACTCTCACTTCTACACATTTTGATCATTTGCTAAGATGATCTTTAGTACATGGTGGACCACCAATGAAAACCTGTAATACTAGCTACTGTCTTTCTTTATCCTCAGAGAGCAGAGTCTTCACTGACACGAGTAAAAGGTTTGAATCCAATGGTGGAAGTCATAGCAGACACAGAAGCTGTTTCAGCTAAGCAGGATGCATACTTCACACAGTTCGATGTCGTCGTAGCAACAGATCTCCGACCATGGTCTGAGGCACTGAGAATTAATGCTGCCTGTCGTTTAGCTGGAGTCAAGTTCCTCTGTGGTGGAGTCTGGGGTTGCTTTGGATTCACGTTTGCCGATTTGCTGCTCCATGAGTATGCAGAGTAAGTAGTAAAGTGATGAAGTGCTGTTTGATCCAAGTTATAATCATTTCAGTCAGCAAAAGCAGTTAGTAAAGTAGCAAGAGATCTGTATATTATTGTAAATTAATATTTATGAAAATTTTTGTTTCTTTTCCCTCAGAGATGTAATTCAGCATTCTGCAGAGAAAAAGAAAGGCGAACAAACTAAATTAACAGTGAAAAATACAGCAGAATTTGTTCCATTTCGGGATGCTCTGGAAGTTGATTGGCGTTCTGAGCAATATTCTAACAAGCTTTCTAAGATGGATTGTTGTTACTTTCTTATGAAAGGTATGTACTTACGATTAATTCTGCTCTCTTTCTGCATTAAAGTATGTAGTTTAATAGTGGTCATAACTGAAATACAACTTCACTTCTGTCAGCCAAAGCCTGTATGAAAAATAATTTTGTGCTTTATGTCCCTAAATATGGAACTTTCACAATACTTGCTCATTCACACAAACTGAACTAGTTATAGTGGACACCTCTGGCCTTTATTTGCGCAATTAGATGTCTAAAAAATGAAAATTGATTGTGCAGTTAACACTCAATTCTACTTCATTCATTAAAACAAAACTTACATTATAAAGCCTGTGGCCACTTTTTTTAGCAGAAATTTGTTTCGCATGTAGGTGAAGCAACCAGTAAAAGTGATCTTTACAATACACAATACAATTGCTGGAATTTTGTATAATATTTCATGTTGCTGAGATACTTGGGGGGGGAAAAAGAAATGATAGATTAGATAAAATGATTAATTATTTTTGGAGGGGGGGGGGGGGGCAGAGAGAACTTGAAGGCACTGAAAAGGATTCAGCCTGCATGTAACTTATTGGAGGTAACACTACTGCTGGCATCATAATCACCATTGTCCCTGACTGAAGCTGAATTTGACGTAGCATTTTTTTGTTGAATGAATTTTGACCAAAATTTTGTTTGGTTACCTGTTATGGTTTCCCAGTAACTGATGAAGATATGTTAGAAACTGTAGATATGCTACAAAGTTGTTATGATGACAAAAGTTGCACTAGTGTGGTATCTGCAGTTCTTGCAGGTAAATATTGAACAGAAAGTTTGCTCTGTCTTCAGTATAAAGTGTTTACCTAAAAGGAGATGCAGCATCATCTATGTTGAGTGAATTCACATTTCAGCACAATTTCCAGTTACACGCTCCAGAACCAAGAGCAAACAGGCATTGTAAGATGTGGAAAGGAATAAGGCTATGATAGTTGGACAGTTGATTTTCTGTCTAGGTATCAGTTACTCTTCTAATGAAATTAATCTTTTTAATATTTTGGTCAAGACTTTTTTACAGCGACAAACCAGCAAAAAATAGATAAACATTGGCTCAAATGGTAAATCAAAATTATAGTTGCTGTAATGGATATGAAATTACTCAAAATAAATGTGCATACTGACTTGATTTGAAATTGTGACTCTCGGAGATGAGGCAATCTAATTTGAACAACCCTTTGTGATATTCTGTGCTCACTACATGCAGTTCTGGTTTTTGCTTCTTTCCTTCACTTCCACCATTGCACTCTACCACCACATCCCCACCCTCACCCATCCACTCTCTCTACTTTCCCTCTTTGCAATCGCTCATACCCCCCCCCCCCTCTCCCACCAAATCACTTCCACCAGTTTGTGTTATCTCACAGGCCTGTTTGACTGGGGGGGGGGGGGGGGGGGTTAAGTGTACTTTCCTGGACCTCCAGTATTACCCACCATACTCAAAACTCAATTCACCATGTAAAAACGTCACATTAGGCTAAGATATTAGTTCTTTATGCTTAAAATTGTGCGACACTTTGATGTCTTGACTGAAAATTGTTAAAGCTGTTATTTCATATTTCCAGTGTTAATGAAGTTTTGTGATGAAAAAGGACGTGAATTGAACCCCAGCAAACGAGAGGAAGAAATTGCTGAACTTAAGTCATTAGCATCCGGAGAACTGAAGAAGCTCGGCGTTCGTGATGATATGATCCCTGATAAAATGTTTGGGTATGATCAGTTCTCTCAGTGTTAAACTTTTTTACGAACTTCCAGCATGCTGGAATAATTGTAGGTCAGCAACTTCTGTTAATAAGTTCGACAGAAAACGTGCCAAAGTTGCAAATTTCACCTTTTTTTATTTTCTTGATGACTAGTTTTGGGCTGGGACCCATTTTCACATCATCAAAATGATATGTCCAAAAATACGAGAACTATATCAAACATATATACGTATTATCAAGTACAAAGGACAGTTATCTGCATGCACTGTAACAACTATGAAGTGTAAATGAACAGTTACAGCACCTACAGATAACTGTTCATTTGTACTTCATTATACATATATTTTTTTGCCATGGTTCTTGTATTTTTTGAAATACCATTTTTACTATCTGGATCATTTGAAAGGGGGTCCCAGAATGATACTAAACAACTAGTAAATAAAAAATGTGAAATTTGCAAGTTTGGTTGGTTTTCCATTGTACTGATAAAACTTTTTTGACTCGCATATATTTTGCAAGCTCTGTTTTGCACTGTTTTGAGTGTCAGAATACTTCTGCTGCAATAATATGTATAGTTTCCAGTTTTCATGATGCTTTTTGACCCTTCATATTCTCTGTTTACTTAATACAGAGTATTCATATTTTTCCCCGGATTGATGACTATGGAATGTTATTCGAGGTCTGTTCAAAAATTTCCAAAACTTTCACAATTTCACACCAATGGTATGTTGGAATGACATGTGGTTGGTATCCCTGCATACACCTGTGTGTAATGTGTACCTGCCAGAAGTTTCATTGTTGTATGTCTGTTAGTTATTGTTCAGTGCTGTATTGAGTAACATGTTGTTTTGTTCGTTTGCGAATTTTGAGATGAGTGAGTTAGAGGAGCAACGCATCTGCATTAAATTTTGCATGAAACTCAAGAAAATCGTTACAGAGACACAACAAGTGATACAGTGTTACAAATGGTTGACACGGTTTAAAAATCGCTGGATGCAAGCTAAAGATGACCCTCGTTCAGGACACCCTTCAACGTCTACAGACGATGCTCATGTCGTGAATGTCAACGAAACTGTGTGTGCCAATCTAAGGCTGGTAGTACACTATCAAATTTCTTTGTCAAAGATTTGATCAAAGATGTGATCCAATATTTCGTCCAATATATTTGACAAAGACCTTTGACGTAGCGCTACAAGGGGTATTACACTGTCATCAAATTTTTCGTCAAAGTTCAAGATGGCTGACAACAACTTGTTATTAACCGCAGCAGTTCTACGTACTCCAATTGCATTGTGTGCACATGCGGAAAAGAAGTGGGGGGAAAAAAATGGAACCATACATACGAGGTTGACAGTCTTAAAAGTCCTGGGATTACAACTTGATAATAAATTCAGTTGGGAGGAGCACACCACAGAACTGCAGAAACGCCTTAACAAATCTGTATTTGCAATTCGAGTGTTAGCAGACATAGGCAACATAAAAATGAAAAAGCTTGCCTACTTTCATTCCATAATGTCATATGGGATAATATTTTGGGGTAAATCTTGAAGTTAAACAAAAGTTTTCAAGGTCCAAAAGCGCGTAATACGTATTATTTGTGGAGTAAATTCACGGACCTCCTGCAGAAACCTCTTCAAAGAACTGGGTACTTCAGATTCTTGCATTGGTACTGGGGGAAAATAAGAAAGAAAATGAAACTGTTGGCGGGCCAGAAGTACAGTGAGACTGTCGTTTGGACGTACGAGATTTGCAGGTTAGCTTTTTTTGTTTTGAATTTCATGCCTAGATACTTCCGTAGAGATATTGTTGCATGTGGATCATTATATGTAATGATTATTACAATACATGCAATGATATGTTTGTACAGTTATCTAGGCATGAGAAACAAACAAAAAAAAACTATAACACTCGTAGGCCCAAATGACAGAGTCTCCCTATACTTCCGGCTCGCAGGTTAACTACTGCCTCTCAGTATATTTACTTCTTAATAAAATTTGTCGTAAATAATATATCTCTTTTTCCAACAAACAACTCGGTTCATACATACAATACCAGGAACAAAAATGATCTGCACAAGGACTTAAAAACACTTACTTTAGTTCAAAAAGGGGTCCACTACTCAGGAACACTCATCTTCAATAATTTGCCAGGAAACATAAAAAATTTAGTTAGAAATAAAGATCAGTTTAAAAGGAGCCTGAAAGACTTACTACTGGCCAACTCCTTCTACTCCATTGGCGAAATTTTTAATAGAAACAAATGATGTATTGTATTTATTCATACTATTAGTATTTTTATTTCAGCTTAAAAAAAATCGACATGTTCCACATCCACGAGGATCTCCTCAGCACAGATCTATGGAACGAGAAACTAATCTAATCTGGGTGAAGCCGTGGGTTTTACGACGACACGATAAAACCATTCAACAAAACTTGTTACGTGAGCTTACAGTGGAAGACGTCAAGTCGTACATCAATTACTTAAGAATGGATGAGCATACATTTCTGTATGTGCTCAATGAAGTGTATCCTCATATCACAAAGCACAATTTTCACTTAAGAACTGCTATATCTTCGGAAGACAGGCTCACTATAACACTCCGATTCCTTGCTACAGGAGAGGGTTATGTTATGTTAGGTTAGGTCAGGTTAGGTCTCCAATCTTCTTAATGTATTTTTGTATTCAGGGTGCCTCACGTTGTAAAGCGCCTCATAAGCTTCAGACATCTCTATTAATTCTGTAGTTGTCGGCACACACCAATTGTATTTACCGGCAATGGTTATAAAAACATTACAGACGACAGAACGCTGCAGCGATGCTAGCGCTCCGCGTGGTAACATATCGCATTGCAGTGAACAGAAGACAAGCGATTTCTTTGATCAAATATACGGCCTCGGCCTAGATTTGATCAAATATTGGACGACATTTGTCAAAGATCCCTATTACACTATCAAATATCTTTGACAAAGATATTGGACAAAGAAATTTGATAGTGTAATACCGGCATAAGACTGATTGTCCAAGATATTGCAGAAGAATGTAACATTTCAGTTGGATCACATAATGAAATCCTGACACAGCATTCTTGGAGTGCATTGTGTCACCGCCAAGTTCATCTCACGACTCATGAGTCAAGACCACAAAGACCTTTGTCTGTGAAGAGCTTTTGAATCACTCAAATGAGAATGAGATGTTCCTTAAGAGAATCATAATTGGTGATGAGATGTGGGTCTACAGTTACGATGTTGAGACTGAGGTTGAATTTTCACAGTGGGTTGGGAAAGGTTATCCGAGACCAAAAGAAGCTCGTCATGTCAAATCCATGCTGATAGTTTTCTTTGACCTTGAAGGATTAATTCATCATTAATTCGTACCACAGGAACAAACAATTTATTGATGGTATTATCGGGACGTGTTGTGGCATGTGCAATGGAGTGTGAGAAGGAAACGGCCTGAAATGTGGCAAAATATTTCAGGCTCTTGTATGACAATAACGCACCCACACATTCATCCCTATTTTGTGCGAGATTATTGCACCAAAAACTGCAATGCTGTCTCATCCTCCATACTCTCCAGAACTGGACCCTGTGATTCTAAAGTTGAAAACTCCATTAAAAGGAAGAAGATTTGCAATGATAGACAAGAAAAAGAAAATTCGCTGATGGCACTTCACGCAATCCAGTAAGAGGCCTACCAAGACTGCTTCCAGAAGTGGAAACTGTTTTGGGAGTGGTGTATCAGTTGTGGAGAGTATTTTGAAGGACCAGCAGACACTGTGAATTACAGATGGGCTGTGAGTGGGTGTTGATTAAATTAATGGGGGAAGTTGAAAACTTGTGCCAGGCTGCAATTTGAACCTGAGTCTCCAGCTTACTGAGCAGAATCACTGACCATTGTGTCACCAAGACACAATTATCATCACAACTGCATGGACTACCCTAACACACCTGGTGTCAGACCCAAATTCTCAACTTACCAATGCACTACTACTGTACTGCCCCTTGGCCATTATTCTCATTACTTGTGGCTTTTCAGTGATTTTCTTAAAAGTTCGAGCTGGTGTGCATCCCCACTGAAGAGATCATTGGCTGCTTTCGCCTTTATTGTATATATGTGGTGTCTGTTCTTTCAGACAAAATGCTGCGAGTAATGAGGGCAAATGGCAGTACATTAGTAATGTGTGGATAAGTTGAGAATTTGATGGGAGGCTTGCTATGGTAGTCTATGCAGTTGCAAGGATCACTGTGGCCGGATGGTGCTGTCATCAGTGCATCTGTCTAGAAGTGTAAGACCCAGTTCAAATCCTGGTCCGGCACAAATTTTCAACTTTCCCCATTTATTTAATCAATGCACACTCATAGCCAATGTCCGTAATTTCTTTGTGTGTTATATTTTGTTAATTGTTCAAATGCAGCTATCGTAATCTTGATGTGTTAAAGAAGGGGATCATATTGAACATCCTCGTCAGTGTTGACTTGAAGATAATTCTTATACTTGACTGGCAGATTTCTTAAGCGCTTGGTAAGAGACAAACACAGTCGGTAAAATTAGGGAAAACTATAGTGGCAGCTGTAATAATAAGCAAAGAGTGTTTATTTTTGTAGTGCTTCCCTCATAACCTTCTAATGCATACACTTTTTCTAATTTCTTTCTGCCCTATTGAGTGGACTCTAAAACTAT
Organism: Schistocerca americana; assembly: GCF_021461395.2. Classification (NCBI taxonomy): domain Eukaryota; kingdom Metazoa; phylum Arthropoda; class Insecta; order Orthoptera; family Acrididae; genus Schistocerca; species Schistocerca americana. The sequence continues at coordinate 81,295,651 of NC_060124.1, read as the reverse complement.
GAATATACTTCAAATTGCTAGGTAATCCTTTGGGCAGTTTTGTTGTGCGTCCTAGTGCAATGTTAAGCCAGATCTTTAGAATCTTCTTTAAAACAGTACAGGGTGTATACACCCTGGGGAATCTGGGAATTTTTTCACCCGGGGGAAATATGGGAAAACCCATGAATTTTTTTGAATTCTGGGAATTTTTCATTGTTTTACTTTTCAGTTAAATTTTTGTAATTTTAGCTGATAAGAAATGATTCTTTAACAAAGAATTCTACTTCATCCCGTATACTGCAGCAATAAAACATAAACAAGAGAATAACACCAAAATAAAATTTTAGTTGCAAAGAAAATGGGTCATTTACAACAACAAAACACAGTGCACACAAATGTCTGCCGACAGCAAAATGTATCAAAGTCTTTAGGACGAAGACTGTGCAATACTTTGTAACAATTGACTGCTCTTGATAAGTCTGGCATCACAACTGTTTACATTTTTAACAAGTCAAAGGAAAATATTGTCAATGGTGATTTGAGAAGCATTATTTTCAAAGTCAATTTCCTTTTTCGCAAGATGAATTATGTTACTTGTGAGAATGTATGATCAGTTTTTTCAATTACAGGGCGCTTGAGGCTCATTTAAAACTTAACACTTTGAGGACCAGCCATTTGCGCAATTATCTAAAATTTTACTGGCACATTTGTGTTTCATATACTGTAGACTGGCAATGGCAAGGAAAGCGTTTCTGAAGAAGAGAAATTTGTTAACATCGAGTATAGATTTAAGTGTTAGGAAGTCATTTCTGAAAGTATTTGTATGGAGTGTAGCCATGTATGGAAGTGAAACATGGACGATAAATAGTTTGGACAAGAAGAAAATAGAAGCTTTCGAAATGTGGTGCTACAGAAGAATGCTGAAGATTAGATGGGTAGATCACATAACTAATGAGGAAGTATTGAATAGGACTGGGGAGAAGAGAAGTTTGTGGCACAACTTGACCAGAAGAAGGGATCGGTTGGTAAGACATGTTCTGAGGCATCAAGGGATCACCAATTTAGTATTGGAGGGCAGCGTGGAGGGTAAAAATTGTAGAGGGAGACCAAGAGATGAATACACTAAGAAGATTCAGAAGGATGTAGGTTGCAGTAGGTACTGGGAGATGAAAAAGCTTGCACAGGATAGAGTAGCATGGAGAGCTGCATCAAACCAGTCTCAGGACTGAAGACCACAACAACAACAACAACAATACCTTTAAGGGAACACACACTAAAGAGTCCAAGCTTCAAGGTTAGTTTTCTATACTTATTTTAGTTCTTTCACAGATTACAGATTATGCAGGAACAATAGCAAAAAGTATAATTAACCTTCAGACAAAAGTGCAATGTGAGTTCTTCAGCAATTTCGCACATAATTGGCTTTACTATGGGAAATTCGAAGTGTTCAATGGAACATTTATTTAGTCAGGTAACCCACTAAATGTTCAGTGGACAGCAGTGAAATTTATAATTGTGCTTGTCCAAGATATTCAGCTGCTGCAACTCGGGCTGCGTTCTTAGGATCCTGCCTAACCAAGCCCTCAATATGAGAGAGAGAGAGAGAGAGAGAGAGAGAGAGAGAGAGAGAGAGAGAGAGAAAATTTGATGTATTGTATGTGAAAGCTTAGGTTTTTGTTGCAATTGTGCTGTCTGTTTATTAATTTAAGCCATTAACTGTTCCTATTTATGTACTTGCTTACTTATTTTACTTTCCATACCCGAGTAAGAAAATCTAAATACTCTTCTTCCAAAACTCTGCAGATTTAATGGCCTTATCATTGCACAAAAATAAATCTTCCCACTGTGCAAACAAACACCATTCATGGGCACATGAACAAATGTTCAGTCGTCAGTGTTCCTCCACATTCACTCTGGACATCTTCAGAATAGCCCAACTTAACCATGTTTACTTTACATTTTGCAACTCCTGTTATTAATTTATTCAGTGCTCTCCATGTACTATACTGTAGTTGGTGTCCTTGTCTAATTTCCGTTTTGGTGTACGGGTTTGTATTTTGCAGTGTGTTTGACCATAGAGACAGGCAGCGTGCCTCGAATCGGCCTTTTAGAGGTACTGTCTTCCTTGACTTATTGTTTAGTGGGTATGTGCCATGGGTCAATTTGCTGCTTTTGCTCTCTATTTCGCTGGCTGCTTTGAATCTGATATTTGTGTATTTGCACTATTTAAAAGTGATGTTGCTATAAGCTGACTACATCACATCCTATGCCCTGAATATCTGCTGTCATTGGCTGGCGAGATTATGTGACATGAGCTGTGATTGGCTAATGAAAGCGTATCACTGTCTCGATTGCAGAGCTTCAGAAGCTACTGTACTATTTGTTTCTGTACATTGTTTTTTGCTGGGATTTATTTCCTTATGGTTGGTCAATTTTTGTAGCTCTGAAAGAGGATATATTATCACTTAACACAGGTTTCTTATCTGCATATATGCCCTGCAGTGACAATAATAAAGGTGGAATTCAGGCTTTCAAAACCATGCCTAGAGAAAGCTGACTAGAGACATGGCAATCTTGGAAGTGATGTTAATTTAAAGTACAATTTGTTTACAAGTGACATGACATAATTTTTTGAAAGTATTTTCCCAAAAAAGACAGAGTTCAGATTAAGCAGTCACTAAAAAACTATGGCTCAGTAAAGGAACAAAAACATCCTGTCAAAGGCAGAGAGAGCCAGATGTAATACCAAAAAATTGAAGTAATTGTGATAAGATGAAATACTATACAACTTATTCTAAATTCCTGCCCGAAGTAACCAGGAAATTAAAAAATTTTTGCGATTAGCTCTGACAACAAAATAAAGACAATTTGGAATGTAACAGAGAGAGAAACAGAAGCTCTTCCCTCCAAAAGTGTCAGAAATACTATTCTTAACATTAACTGTATAATGAAAAGGAAAGTTGCTACTCACCATATAGCAGAGATGCTGAGTCGCAGTCACTGTGGCTTAAGTTGCCTGAGACTGCAGTCATGCATGTGAGTTGCGTTTGTGTTTTCACACGTGTGTGCGTGTGTCTTTGTGTGTGTGTGTGTGTGTGTGTGTGTGTGTGTGTGTGTGTGTGTGTGTGTGTGTGTGTGTGTGTGTCAATTGACGAAGGTCTTACTGGCCGAAAGCCTTATTTGCGACAGTCTTTTTGTTGTGCGGATCTGTGACTCAGCATCTCCGCTATATGAGGAATAGCAACTTCCCTTTTCATAATATTGTTATATTCCATCCTGGATATTCCATTTTTTATTCTTAACATTCACAATTTAAAAATAGTTAACAACAAGGAAATAGCCGAGATTCTTGACAAATATTTTGTAACTGTCGCAGCTCAAATAAATTGTAGTGATTCAGTAGGTGTTGCCACAAGTATATTGAAACGTGGCTTTACCGTACCTTTCAGTCAGATAAGTGTAATCCCCATAACAATTAAAGAAATTTGAAAAATGCTGCTCATTCTTTGAAGAAAAAGAATTCTGCAGAAGTTGATAGTATCTCCAGCAAGCCATTAAAAGTTTGCTGTTATGAAATGAGCATGGTCTTAATCCTTAAATTCAATACATCCCTGCACCAAGGAGTGTTTTCAGAGACAATAAAATACTATCTTCTTATATCTCTTTTGAACAAACATTCAAATTTTCCTGAAAAAGTGATACATAACAACATGTGGCGACTCCTAAAAACTTAAACATCAGTAAAAGTTACCAGTTGGCATATTCTGTGATCCAACCAAGGCATCTGATTGTATAGATCACCTGATAATGAGAGACAAAGCCCACCATTAACTACATCTATACTTTGCAAGTCACTTTGAAACACATGGCAGAGGGTACATAGCATTGTAAGATAAAGTGTTTTCCCTGTTCCAGTTGCATACGGATTGCTGGAAGAATGAGTGCCTAAATGCCTCTGTATGCACAGCGATTTGTGTGATCATTTCTTTGCAGTTCCCATGTTAGCGCTTAGTTAGGAGGCTTCCAAATATCTATAGATTCTTCACTTAACCTTGAAACAGTGTAAGCAAGCTTTTGAAGGGTAATTGGCATCTGTGAGTTAAACAAAGCTGTTCCCATTTTTGCCGCCCTTCGTAGTATACATTAAATATTACATTAGTCTTACTTGGTGTGGGTCCCGCATACTTGAGCAGTATTGGAAGATGGAATGCAAAAGTGATTTATAAACAGTCTCTTTTGCAAACTAACAGACTTTTAGCAGTATCCTGACAATGAACTTAAACCTGCCACCTGCTGTACCCACACCTGTGTGTATGTGATCATTCCATTTCATATTCCTAAAAAGTGTTCCACCCAGGTATTTGTATGAATTGCCTGATTCCAGTTCTGCTCTCTTTTCTGCATTCTGAGAACAGCACAATTTTATATTTCTGAACCTTTAAAACACTTTGCCAGTCCTTTGAAATTTTTTCAAGGTCTGTCTGAATTTTTGTGCCGTTTCTTTCACACAGTACTTTGTTATAAATATCTGCATCATCTGCAAAAATTGTGAGGTTACAATTGTCTTTCAGGCCATTAAGGATACAAAGTACTTATAAATGGTGGAAAAATCAAAATGTTTTATGACTTTATTAAATTCTGCAGTCTTTCCTGATTACATTGATATATACATTATAGAGTACCAAATTTTAAAGTCACGGTCGTGTGTGCCGCCACGCCCCCTTTATTTCTGTTACAGAAACCAGTATTATTTCGAAAAGAACTGTGAACTTTCTGTTTCCAGCAATTATATGTATGATACGCTGTGTATGTTGGTAACAGTGCAGGTTTCTAGTGTATGTAAATGGTTATCTTTGCTAGTATTTACTTTTGTTATGCTGAAGTAGTTTGTTCACGTGTTACTGAATGTTTGCTACCCAAGTGCTACATATATTTGTGGAAGTACATATTCTTTAGTGTGCAATAAATACAAACTATGCCACACATTAAGAAATTCAATAAAAGGAAATTCCGTGGTAACCAGTTCACAAACAAAGTAAGCCATGCTGTTGAAAGTAACCTATGTATCAGTTCTTCAGGAAAGAAACTCCCACATACCACACCCCCTGGTGATTATAATTTTGTGTTAACAATGACGCTGTTTGTGGATTTGTTGTTATTGATGTGGGCATCTTATCTGCTTTGATAAAGGAAGCGGGAAAATGTAAACAATGTGATGGTGTAGGTTCAAATGGCTCTGAACACTGTGGGACTTAACATCTGAGGTCCTCAGTCCCCTAGAACTTAGAACTACCTAAACCTAACTAACCTAAGGACATCACACACATCCATGCCCGAGGCAGGATTCGAACCTGCGACCGTAGCGGTCGCGCGGTTCCAGACTGAAGCGCCTAGAACCACTCGGTCACACCGGCCGACTGATGGTGTAGGCTGTCCGGAAATAACTGAACAACAAAGTAGCAGGAAGGGTTTAGTGTCAAAATTAGTTCTGTGTAGATCCTGCAATAAATCTACCTCAAAAATGACTTCGAACATTGTGCACAAGTCATATGATGTGAATTTGAAATTAATGTATGCAATGCCTGCAATAGGAAAACGCTGTTCAAATGTTTTGTAGTTTGATGGACTTTCCTCCTCCTCCCAGTAGGATCACCAAGTAAATAAAAATATTTTTAGGTGCCTTGACGGTTGTGCCTAAAGCATCTATGAAACATGGCAGCATTGAGGACATCATTCCTTGAATGGTGTTGCAAGTGCTACTTCTCTGGAGAATGGAAAAGTTGTTGATATTGAGTGCTTATCTAAGTACTGCCACACCTGCCATGATAACACTGCAGGACATATTAAACAACAGTGTTCTAAGAATTATGATGGTTACTGTGGAGGTATGTAGTGTGATGGAGCTCTATAAATATTTCAGAGGTTGGTGCCCATTTATAAAGTTCGATAGACAAAGTACCTAGGCGATGAAGACTCTAATGCTTTCAGTAAAATTAATGAGTTCTATTTTTATGGTGATACCTTGGTAACAAAACTGGAGTGCTGTGGACATGTGCAAAAGAGGATTGGTGCTAGATTGAGGAAGGTACAAAGAGAAATGAAAGGAAAATCACTGTCAGATGGAAAAATCTCTGTCTGACCAAGGCAGATTGGCAGAAATTGAAATAGACCTCCTCCATTGTTATTTTGGACTGGCCATTAGATGACCTGCACCTCTGAAAGATGTTACAGCAATGAGGAAAGCTGTATGGGCCACCTACTTTCATAATTGTCCACAGATGACCACCCTGGTCATGGACTTTGCCCTAAAGGAGCAGATTCTTGGCGTTGTTACCAAAAAGCAAAAGAAAGTGGTCAAATATACCATCACAAGCACTCTCTTTCTGAATCTGTTATGAATGAAATAAAACAAGCTTTTAGAGATCCGAGTGGCCCTATTTTGCTTAGTAAATGTCTTCATGCGGGCACTCGGAATACGAATGAAAGTTTTGACCACTGCATATGGGAAAGATTACCCAAGAATGTTTTTGTAGGACTGAATACATTAAAAGTTGGTGTACTAGATGCAGTGATATGCTTCAGTGATGGAAAGATAGGAAAGTTGGAAGTCCTGAGAAATTTAGGCTTAAAATGTGACTCTAATATGGAAGATCAATTGCTTGCATGTGACAGACAATGGGTGCATGAAGCTGAAATATTCGCTATTCGATTTACCAAAGAGGCAAGAAGTGCTAGAAGGTGTGCCAAAAGGAAGATGAAGAAATGCTGCAGGATGAAGACTATGCTTCAGGAATATTCTGAGTTTAATTGGACTCATATCTTCATTCACAATTTCCCACAAGTTGTATTTTTCAGAATTCAGGTACAAACATTTCCTAAAGTTTATAAAGCATTGTGTTGTGACAGTGCCACGACATTTAACAGTGCCGCCACGACAGTACGCGCAAACAGCGATAGAGGCGCTCCGCAACTCGGCTGAGCGCGGGAGCGCCAACTAGCTACGAACGGCGCCGGCCGCATGTCACGGCACGGCACTCGAATGAGAGATACTGAGTTGTTATCATGTAACCAGCTATTGTTCATAAGTGAGTGTGTTTGAATATCCACGCAATTATTGGTGATTAAAGGTTATAACACTTTTTGGCGATGAGGATGGGATATTTTCACTGCTTTGTGGATTTGTGTGTTCGTGACGGGGCAGACATGGAACAGCTTATGCAAGCGCTCATTGAACAACAAACACAGCTGACGGCTGCTATTCAGGCGTTGTCGACGTCGCTTACTCATCGTCTGTCTTCCTCTTCTCCGCCTCCATTCCCTCCTTACGACGAGGCCGCTGAAGACTGGGAGGATTATGAGAAGCGTTTGCGGCAACTCTTCTTGGCTTTCGGCGTTGTCGACGCTCCTATGTGTAAGTCGTTATTTCTATCTTGGATTTCCCCACGGATCTATCAGCTGCTATCTCAGTTACCCCCTCTGTGGGAACCTGCCTCCCTGTCCTTCCAAGAAATGTGTGACTTATTGTCTAACTATTACCACAAAAACACCCACATCGTTGCCACCCGTGTGGTGTTCTACAGGTGTCGTAAACAGCCCCATCAATCTTACTGGGCTTGGGCGGCGGAACTACACAGTCTGAGTAGGAAATGTCAGTTTGTCACGGACACTCATCATGAGTCTTATGCTGATTCAATGGTTAGGGATGCTATTCTACGGCTTGCTCCTGATAAAGAAGTTCGGCAACGTGCCCTACAACTGCCAAACCCGTCGTTGTCGGAAGTTCTAAGCATCGCTCAATCCTTTGAAATGTCTCACGCTGCTGGCGCGCGAATAGACGCATGGTGTGATGTAGGCGCTGTACAGTCAACTTTCGACACGGACAATTTGCCTGTTTCACAGGAGAACGAAGATGTGGCGGCGGTTCACTCGCATAAACAACGTCGCATTGGGCCGCAATGCTCGCAGCGAAAACAGCAACCACAGAAGCAGGTTCGTTCCGCACTTCCTTCTTGTCCACGTTGTTTTGTACAGCATGACCGGGCCGCGTGTCCAAAACATTGGGCCACGTGTAATTCATGTAGGAAAAAAGGCCACATTGCTTCTGTGTGTCAGTCCCCTAAAGTTCCTGTCGACGAGGACGAGGCATCGGACATGGATGTTAACTGTGTGCTTTCTCAAACAAATAAGTTGTTTGTTACTGTTCGTGTTGTGGATAAAGACATTCGCATGCAAGTGGACACTGGCTCTGCAGTAACTCTCATTAATTCTCGCACGTATTTGGAATTGGGCTCCCCTCCCTTGTCTCCAGTTACGTGAAATCTGAGAACTTATAATAAACAGCAAATTCCTATCATTGGCCAGTTTGATGCTTCCACTGCCTACAAGTCTGTTGTTAGGCCCCTCACGTTTTATGTGGTGAATCATGCGGGCACTGAAAACCTGTTCGGTTATGATGCTTTCCAGTTGTTCGGGTTCTCCATTGATGATGATGTGCACCTCATATCTGAGGATATTTTGTATCAACAGCTGGATGGATTGTGTTCTGAATTTTCGTCCGTGTTCTCTGCTGGTCTGGGTCATGCCAAGGATTTTGAAGTCCACATTACTCTTAAACCTACAGCTCGCCCTAAGTTTTTCCAGGCACGCCCTATTCCGGTGGCGATGCGTGCACCTGTCAAGGCTGAGATAGACAGGTTCAAGGCTGAGATAGACAGGTTAACAGCTTCAGGGATTCTCCTTCCTGTTACCTCCAGCGAATTGGCATCGCCACTCATGGTGGTTTCTAAACCAAACGGGAGTCTGCGATTGTGTGGTGATTTTAAAGCCACTGTCAATGCTCAGAGCCTCATTGACACTTATCCTCTTCCCCGTCCTGAGGAGTTATTTACCAAGCTCGCTGGGGCCCAGTTCTTTTCCAAACTTGACTTATCGGAGGCGTACCATCAGTTGCCGTTGGATGCTTCTTCCAAGGAATTTCTCGTCATCAACACTCCTTGTGGGTTGTATCAGTACCAGCGGTTACCATTTGGCGTCGCTAGCATGCCGGCCATTTTTCAGCGGTTTTTGGAACAGCTCACGGCTTCCGTTCCTGGCTGCATAAACTATCTGGATGACATTGTTGTCACGAAGGCCTCCACTGAGGAGCACCTTCGCAATTTGCGTTCACTGTTTCGGGTTTTGCATTCGGCTGGGTTGAGGTGCAATCTGGACAAGTCACAGTTCTTCCAACCCTCCATTGTTTATCTTGGTTTCCACTTGTCCCGTGAGGGTATACGTCCTCTATGTCAGCACGTTGCGGCCATTAATGCTCTACCCCGACCGTCTACGATCAAAGAACTCCAGGCGTTTCTAGGCAAGATTGCTTATTATCACAAATTCACTGCATCCGCAGCGGCGGTAGCTCATCCTCTGCATCAACTGTTACGCAAAAACGTTCCTTTCTGTTGGTCCGACGAGTGTGAGCAGGCTTTTGTCCGCCTGAAGGCTCATTTGCAGTCGGCGCCTTGTCTTGCCACATTCCGCCCGGGTCAGCACTTGGTTCTGGCGACTGACGCGTCACAGTATGGCCTAGGGGTTGTTCTCGCCCATCGGTATGAGGATGGGTCGGAACGACCGATCGCCTATGCTTCCAAGACCCTCAACGATGCGCAGCAGCGTTACTCTCAAATCTAAAAGAGGCGCTCGCTATCATTTATGCTCTAAAAAAAGTTCAGCGTTTTTTTGTATGGTTCTAAGTTTCACCTCATCACCGACCACAAGCCGCTGGTCTCTCTGTTCAGCCCATCGGCGTCGCTGCCGGATAAGGCAGCTCACCGCCTGCAACGTTGGGCCTTATACTTGTCTTGTTTTCACTATGAGATTCACTGTCGCCCAGCACGCCAATGCTGACGCATTGTCGCGATTGCCGATGGGCCCCGACCCGGTTTCCACATTGATGAGGAAGAACGTCGTGCGGTCGAGGGTTTTCCACTTACAGGTTCGCAGGTTGCGTCGGCTACTGGTCGGGACCCGGTCCTGCGTCAGGTCATCGGTTTTGTTCAACGAAGTTGGCCGGACAGAACCAAGGGCCGGGCATCGGATCCCCTTCACAACTACCATGCCTTGCACCTTCGTCTGTCTGTTTGTGATGGTGTTGTTGTTCTGGTCACGGATTGCGCATCTCCACGGGTCGTGGTGCCAGCCTCTCTTCGCAAAGATGTTCTCAAACTGTTGCATGAAGGCCATTGGGGTATTTCTCGGACTAAGTCCCTGGTCCGCGGACACGTTTATTGGCCCGGTATTGATTCGGACATCGCCCACATGGTTGCTGCGTGTGGTTAGTGTGCTCAACAACTGGCTGCACCTCGTACTATGCCCTCTCCATGGCCTGATCCGGCGCAGCCATGGGAACGGGTGCACGCTGACTTTGCCGGCCCCTTCCTCGGTACTTATTGGCTACTGTTGATTGATGCCTTCTCGAAGTTTCCGTTTGTTGTTCGATGTCCATCGCTCACCACTGCGGCGATGACGCTGGCTTTGTCCAAAATCTTTGCGCTAGAAGGTCTTCCATCCACGATCGTCGCGGACAATGGCCCTCAGTTCTCTTCGCAGGCCTTCCATCCGCAATCGAATGGGGAGGTCGAGCGCCTTGTCCGCACTTTCAAAAGCCAGATGAAAAAATTCCTTAGTGATTTTTCCACAGATGACGCTCTGCTGCAATTTCTGAGTTCTTATCGCTTCATGCCTCTGGGTGATCGCAGCCCTGCTGAACTCTTGCATGGCCGCCAACCGCGCACTCTACTGCACCTGCTTCACCCTGTCAGGCCTTGTGCTGTGTCCCCTAGTGTGGGAAAATACTCGGTGGGCGCCGACGTGTGGGCACGAGGGTATGGATCTCGCCCTAAATGGATTCCAGGGGTGGTCAAGGCTGTTCGCGGCCGCCGGCTTTGTGAAATACGTACGGACGACGGCATGGTTGTTCGCCATTACGACCAGATGCGCCCACGAGTGGTGGCCATGCCGGTTCCACCGCCCCTTCCTTCGCCTCCACCAGCCCGAGAAGCCAGTCCTGTCGCTGCTGCCGATCTACCGTACGTGTTGATGCAGCCGACGTTGCTACCTCTTCAGAGTACGCCGGAACCAGCCCCAGTCGCGACGCCGCCTTCTCCGGGACCCATGTCGCTGGAGCACACCCCCAGGTCCATGACACCTATGGATGCTGCTCCGGAGTTTTCACCCATCATCTCGTCCAGGAGGCACGTTCCACGCACGAGCTTCCATCCTGGACATTTTCGACCATACTCTTGTGTCTCTCCGCGGGATCTTCTCACGGGATCTTCTCGGGGCCTCACAAGAGGCCATGGATGTCTCCGCACTGTCCATGTCTCCAAGGAAGTGAGTGTTTTTTTTTTTTTCCTTCAAGGGGGGGAAAAGTGTTGTAACAGTGCCACCACGACAGTACACGCAAACGGCGATAGAGGTGCTCCGCAACTCGGCTGAGCGCGGGATCACCACCTAGCTACGAACGGCGCCGGCCGCATGTCACGGCACGGCAGTCGAATGAGAGATACTGAGTTGTTATCATGTAACCAGCTATTGTTCATAATTGAGTGTGTTTGAATATCCACGCAATTTTGGTGATTAAAGGTTATAACACATTGCTCTAATTTTTTTCTGTAACTTGCAATTGTCCATGCTTATGTAGTAGGCCTAAGCTTTATTGTAGAATCAACTAAATTATAGAAAAAATAAAATTTTTATTAGGAAAAAAATTATTAAAATTAAAATGTAAGGTGATATTTTTTATCCTTGAAATATACATAATAGGTGGAATTAAATAGGTCTAATACCTCAGCCATCATGTCATGCATATCTGGTAAAAATTTGGTCTCTTTCAAATGTATAACATTGGATTAAATGGTACCATAATTTGAGGAAACGTTTTGGAAAAAAAATTGCATCAATTTCTTTGTAATTTTTTTAATAATCCTAATCAGGTTTAAAAATATTCAAAATACTTCTAATATGTTTAGAAAGTGTGCTGCATTACCTGATATCAACAAAAAATCTGTAAAACATATACATTATAAACAGTGCCTGAAAGAAATAGGTGTTGATTTGTACATAATATTGAGCCAGAAAAGTACCCTGTATCCTTAATAGACAGTGTGAACAATAAGGGCCCCAACACACTTCCCGGAAGACACTTGAATATACTTTTACATCAGTAGACGACCCTCCATCCAAGATAACATGCTGTATCCTGCCTACCTTAATATCCTCAATCCGGTCACAAATTTTGCTAGACATGCCATATGATCCAATTTTTGAGAATAAACTTTGGTGTGGCACCAAGCTAAATGCTTTCTGAAAGTCAAGAAATACTGTGTCCACCTGATTACCTTCATCCATGGCTTTCAGAAAGACATGTGATAAAAACACAACTTGGGGGTTCATATGATCAATGATTAATGCTTTGAAGATTGGCCACTTAGAATAATGTTGGGTCTAAAACTCTGGTCATTTATGCCATTATTTAAAATGTTATTGGCACATTTGTAATTGATATACCTGCAAGGGTAACAAATACTAAAAAAAGACCAAACTTCAAGATTTATTTTTCATATTTAGTTTATTGACAGATCATAATTTTTAAAATAATAATGACAGAAACTATAATTTTCCTTGCAAAAAGAAAGTGTGAGCTGAGTTACTGAGCAATGTCTACCTCTTGAGCTTCAGAATTCTTGCTCATGCAACAAACCTGGTGTATTTGTAGCAGAAATACAATAAATTGTGAAATCTAGCAAGCACACACACGAAATTATGTGAGTGCGAACAAATGGCACAGCTAGTCACAATAGCAGCTGTTATGTTTGCTACTGTTTCTTTCAAAATAATTCTGGAAATTGTCAACAGAAGGCAGCACCTGTCAAGGGACAGGTAGTGAGATGTCAGTATGTTGTTGTTGTTGTTGTTGGTGGTGGTGGTGGTGGTGTTGTACGAAATGAGTCCAGTTTTTGAGCAGTAGGTGGCTCATATGTGAAGAAAATTGTGGCCTGAGATATATTGGGGCACAGCATTGTAGCCTGAGCTATACTTGGGCTTGGTCTCCAGACTGTTCAGGATGTGTGCTGGTTGGCATGGAAGCAATAATTCTGTTTGACATACCCCAGAGATTGGGCGTAGTTTTGTGGCTCATTGCTGCTGCCCTTCTTGTAGAATGTTGTGGCCTGTGTTTTCTTTCAATTACTGGGTAGAGATTTGTGTTCAAAAGTATCTGCAGTTAAAATGAAAGCTACTCAGCTGCAAAATCTATATAGAAACTGACAGGGATTCCATCAGGTCCTGGAGTCTTGTTAAATTTTAATGATTTTAGATGTTTCTCAACCCCAGTTCATGTTTCAGTGCTATGAGAATCTTGGGCAGTACTTCTCTATCTTCCTTAGTACAAGAACATTTGAAAATGGAGTTAAGTATTTCTGCTTTTGCTTTGCCACCCTCAGTTTCAGGTCCTATAGCATCCTTGAGTATACAGATGCTAACTTTGGAGCCACTGACAGCCTTAGCGTATGATCAGAATTTCTTTGGGTTTTTTGAGTGAACTTCCGATAAGATTCTGCTGCATTAGTAACTGGAGGGTTCTCGCATTGCCTTCTTGACAGCCAAATGTACATCATTCAGCATCTTCTGTTTATAGTCCTAAGCTTTGTGTTCAGGGTGTATACGGCCCGGGAATTTTTCATTGTTTTAGCTTTCAGTTAAATTTTTGTAATTTTGACTGGTAAGAATAGATGCTCTAGAAAAGAATATTACTGTACCCGCTACTGGAGAATGATACTGCAGCAATAAAATATAAACGAGAGGAAAAAATAAAACTTTAGCGGCAAAGGAAATGCGCCATTTACAGCAACAAAACACCATGCACACACAAGCGTCTGCAAACAGCAAAAATATGTGAAAGGTCTTAGGGCAAAGACTATGTAATACTTCGTAACAGTAAACTGCTTTCTGTGAGTGTGACGTCACAACTGTTTACATTAGGTTAGTTTGACCAGTTGCCAGCGGGCTCATGCGCATGCGAATTGACTCGCATATGAGCAGTACCTTCTCCCGCTTCCCCCTACTCGAAGTTTGGCTGTTAGCTGTGTCAGCAGTAGCAGCAAGCAGCCGGATGCTAACGAGAAAAAAACGCACACCCTAGCTGCTAGATTCGCGCATGTGCAGAGTTGTCAGAGTTGTAGTGGGGACCCGTGTTTTTGTTATGTGATTTTCCTGTTTCCTCTTTGTTTACAGTTCCCTCGTTAAATGAAAACAAAACAGATTTCTGTGGCTGGGAGCTATCAAGTCAATTAAAACTCATTCACATAATTACAGAGGGCAAAAATATATTTTTAGTTTCAGTTTTCTGATTTTATTTTATTTCCAAGTTATTAACAATCAAGCATTAATCGCCTTGCAGAACAATGAAGTTATTTTGTCAGTTTGCTAAAGAAATTTGGCTTTATTAATCTTTCCGCTGAGGCAATCGATTTATTTGAAACGAAATGTTTCTTTCCACAGTATTGGCTAGTTCCAACTTTTCGCTAAATTTCAAGTGCATGTTTTCATCTTCTGCCATGTATGAAATTATGCCATAATAAAGAACCAAATGTGAGGTAGTACAGTATTTTTACTCAAAGAAAATTTACACCCAGAAAACCACACTGAAAAACTTAATATCAGATGGGACCTACTTCATTGTGAATCTTGAAAAAACCAATGTGCACTTCAAGCCGAATTATGCATTTTAGTATGGCTTACGAAATTCTTCTGCTCTTGGAGTATCCTCTGATGTCCTGTTTCTTTTATGGCATAATGCATGTGCTTCCTACACCACTGCAGCTGCACGTGCACAGTAATGCCTGTTTTCTGGCACACTCTGCCAAATGCTAAATCGAACCTATTTCTAACAGTCTCAGGATAGTATTGCGAACAGTGGTTTATGAAGCTTTACTTTCAAAGTAAATTTCTTTTTATGCAAGATGAATTATGTTACGTGTGAAAAAGTGGGATGAATTTCTTGAATCACAGACCGTTGAAAACTGAACACTGAGGACCAGCCACTTACAAGAATTTCGAGCCCAGGAGACCAGAAATTTATGTCATCATTTTAAATTTAGTGGCACATTTGTGTGATATATCATAAAGTACAACACACGCAAAGAAAGATCAGTATTACATGTGAAAGCTTAGCTTCTCTTGTAGCTTATTAATCTTCGAGACCAGTATTATATGTGAAAGCTTAGCTTTTCTTGTAGCTATACTACGTATATTAATGTAAACCATTAACTTTTCCTCTTTGTGTGTTCATGTTACACGAGAGTGATCTTCCTATTGCCTGACTATAACATGTGTCCTATGCTCTGAATACCTGCTGCCATCGGCTGGTGAGATCATGTGGCATGAGACACAACTGGCTTACAAAAGGACATCGCAATCTCAATTTCAACGCTCTGGAAGCTAACGTACTGTGTTTGGTGCAATTCAAATTTATACTTTCGTAATACGAAAATGTGCAGCATGTATGTTGCTGCACATCAAAGGTCTTTCCAAAACTTCTCGCCTTGAATCTCTCTTTGAGAGAGGACATGACTGCTTCTGAATCTAGCTAATTGAATCTAGTTCATTTATTTTTCCTTTGTGCTTTAGTAATCATTGTTGCTACAACTGCCCCATGGTCATTGATGCCATTTGCAATATGGGCATCCTCATAGAGGGTCAGATCTATTTGTTTCTATTATATTCTGTATATTTTTGCCATTTGCAATATGGGCATGCTCAAAGAGGGTCAGATCTATTTGTTGCTGTTATATCCCATATATTTCCATCATGAGTGGGCTTCCAAACTATCTTTTCAAGGTGGTTTTCAGAGAAGGCACTTACTAATGTTTGGAAGAATTTCTCTCATGCCCACCACTGTCTTAACACACTCGATTGTTGGATGATTGAAGTATCCTCTATTAATGGCTGTATGATTGGTGAACATATGTATTAGTGAATTGATTGATTCTCTGAAGTTTGTTACATCTAGGGATTGGTTAGGTGGTTAATAGAACAACTCAATTATAAGTTTATGTCCATTCTTGATACTGAGTCTCTACTGAACATATGTGCCATAACTGACTTTGCCTCAGTAGTGAGATCTCAGCATTGTGGGAGTTATTTTCCCAGTAGTAAGAGAAGTTATGAAGGCATGAGCACAATGCTTTCTGAGAAGAAAGAAAATACATGCTATAGCAGTTATCTCTCCAAGTACATGACAACACTGAAGCACACACCACCTGTATACATTGTTTCTGCCTCTGATGTTCCCTAGACTGATGGCTTTCAGGGAACATCAAAGCTCTCAATTATTCAGGTAATATCTGTTGTCTTTTTTGTGTCCCACACGTAAGTGTCAATGCTACAAGTCCAGAGTCTGGAACTCAAGTGTCTGTCAATCCTACTGTAGTTTCTCTCAGTTTTTGCTTCCTACCATTGGCAAAGATTTATAAATGTCAAATGTTTATTTGAATCATCCACTGCACATCTTGTTTCGACTGCATGTAAATAATATTTATCTGCTTTGTGTAAAGTTAGAAGAATGAAAACTGTATTTCTATGTCAATTTTATTTGCTCCTGATCTTAGTTTGCAACTCCATTTGAATATTGTACAACTGTGACTCACATACGTATTGTGTTTATTTTCCAGATGCCTGTTCTCACAAGTGAGCCCTGTGTGTGCAATTGTAGGTGGTGTTATGGCTCAAGAAGTTATAAAGACAGTTTCTCAAAAAGAACAACCACATAACAACATGTTCTTTTTCAATCCATTAAACAATCTTGGATATGTTGCTTGTCTTGGCAACTGACTTTAGTTCATAATTCTTGTGTTTTGTGTACTTCGCATCAACTGTTCCAGTGTTGTATGTAATTCAGTGACCATTGTAAAATTTTTCATAAATTAATTTAATATATGTTTTTCATTTCTTTGGTAAGGTGGTTTCTTTCGCCATATTATTTCAAGTTTTTCCTACTGCTCAATAAAAGCACACATGCTGTAAGGTATATCAGATTCTAAGTGTAACATTACAGTCCTAAGATGCACATTTGATGCTACAAATCCCTACCACCTTTGTTAATAGCAAAAGCCAGAAACTCTGTTTTGAACAGAAACATCACCAAACAACAAGTGTGACCAAACTAAGCTGATACTTGTCGCACTTGAAGTGCTTACATTGGTAGGTCAAGCGAAGGCACACAAGATTGCTCAGGTTGTTGCTTATCTCCTCAGTTAATTGAGACTGACATACACGAAATCATTGCCTTTGTGAGAGGTGGGAGTGAATAAGAGGCGCAATAGTTGAGGGACAGTATTATAAATTGCACCAGTAACAGTTGTCACTCATGTTTGCTTTTGGTATTAATAATTACAGGCATGATGAAGGACTTAAGGAAATGGAGTTCCGAAGCTATAACAGTGAAAGTCAACTATTATACCATAGCCTTGTAACTCGAAGATTGATTTGTTTCATTTTTAACTTTTTCTTGTCAACAATCTTGTTAAATTTATGTTCAACCTCTTCCCCATACATGATTCAATAGTATTTATAGCAGGGTGGCAACTCAGATGGCATTGGAATTCTCAGTGAAAATGGGTTTACTGGCTAAGTCAGAATTGTGAGAAACTCGAGGAGGAGTGGAACTGTTCATTGACAGAGAAAATATTCTTAGTTATTTCATTACAAATTGCTGAGAGATTCTGCTGCGGAAACGAATTGGTTCTCTGATGTGAAGTGTGTCCAATGTGAAAAGTGATGTATCATTGCTAACAAAAGTTATTGACATTACTCCCCAGTGACAACAATTGAAGCATGTTCCTGCAGGGTTTGTTCGTATACTTGAGGTTACTACAAAGTGACCTTCTAGAGCACAAAATGGTGTTGGATGATGGTAATGATGGAATTTTCAGGAGTGGCAAGAGGTTACAACTGACAGAATATTGATGGAATTGTAAATAAGTGGATGGTTTTCACTGTTTTGGCATTTAGTTAATTATTTAGCCACAAAACTGCTCCATCAGTATGCTCTGATATGCCCTTGGGTTTTCCTACTCGTTTCTGTAGTGTGATTAATTTGTCCGCCAGCATGAAAAAGTCCTAGCACATAATTAGGAGTGTGACTTTAACATTGATGTGGCAGTTGTACAAATGCCTGCCCCTAGAATATATTTTATTTTGAAAATTGCATTTGCCACTTCATATCCTTCTACCTGAAAAAAAAGTGTTTCTCCTGTCAGTGTGAATATTTGTTTCTTATTCCTCTTCTGTAAAACAAGCAGAGTTATTCACTGGTGAATTTGTTGTATGTGAATTTTCCCTTGCTTCATTTCGTATTATAAGCAAACCACATATCATATTCAAATATTTAGAACTGGTTTGTTA
This sequence comes from Schistocerca americana, assembly GCF_021461395.2. NCBI lineage: Eukaryota > Metazoa > Arthropoda > Insecta > Orthoptera > Acrididae > Schistocerca > Schistocerca americana. The sequence goes on along the minus strand of NC_060124.1, from coordinate 81,277,228 downwards.
CTATTATGTACCACCACAGTTACCAGTGTTCCAGAGCGCTGCCACCTGACTTAATCATATTGTGTTATTTTAAGTGGTGATCAAAAAGTTTCCATTTAACGGTGTGCTGTAGTGTACACACAACATCGTGCAACTCCCATGTGGGTGTATAAGCACCGACTTGTAGGCAAGAGATTAGTGTGGCATTCATGTCTTTCCCGAGTGCATGTGGTAATTATGTGGAAATGTAAACTATGGTGATGTTATTATCAAATGTGTTCAAATAGGACTAATGTGCTGCTATTCTGTTCTTGACCGCTGAAGGACAAACCCTGGTAGATATCCATCAAAGAGTAAGAATGTGTATGGGGCAGGATGTCTGTCAAAAACCACCACTGTGGAATGGTGCCACTGCTTCGTGATAACGCAGAAGTTACACCAACTCGAGTGGGATACACTCGAGCACCCGCCCTTAGTCCTAATCTCTCCCCATGCGATTATCTCACCTTTGGTCCCTTACAAAAGACCTTGAAGGGTTGTGACGGTTCCTGTCGGACGAGGTTGTACACCAGGCACTTACAGACATCTTCACGCTACAGGACGTGGTGTTTTACCACATGCGTATCTTCAACATGGTGTGTTGGTGTGATGATTTCCTCAATGTCCACAGGGATTTTGCCGGATTGGCATACCGATTCTGGACTGAATGACATTCAAACAAACTCTTTAGTCGCCCCTTCTAGAATGATTTTTCTCAGAGTAAATGTAATTTATTGTAAATATTTTAAATATGATTAGTTTATTATGTAACCTATTTTCAATCCTAGCTGAACTTGGACTAATCTCTCATAAGTCACATGGCAAAGCAAATAATTTCATTTGTGGCCATAAAAATATTTGCATAAATAGCTCAACTACATCATCTATGAACAAATTTGCCATCAGTTACGTACTTGTAACAATTCACTGTTCCTGCAAAGTGTTCCTTTACAACCTGTGGGCATGTTGCAGTGACCGCCACACAGTTCGCTGGTTGAACATTGTGTGCCACCTACAAGGGGTGTTCAATAAGTTATGCAACATTTTTTTTGCCAGTTTCAGTTGAAAAAATGCAGAATTTCTTGTGGGACACTGTACAATATTTCCGCTTCAGCCCTTGTAGTTTCATGAAGTTCTGATAGGTGCCAGCACTATACAAAGACTTCAGAATGGGTCTGTGACAGAGGTGCATTCCAAGCAGAGAGCTTTCATTGAGTTTCTTTTGGTGAAAAATCACAGATATTTATAGGCCCTTGCAGAATGTCTACGGAGACCTGACAGTGAACAAAAGCACAGTGAGTCGTTGGACGAAGCATCTGTCACCATTGCAAGAGGGTTGCACAAGCTTTTCTGATCTGCCAGCTGGCTGCACACAGCTGTGACTCCTGCACTGCTGAAATGCACAGGCACAGTCATTTGAGGTAATCGATAGATGCAAATGAACTGAACTTCTCCTTTTCCATGACAGTGCAAGCGCTCACACAAGTCTGCACACGTGAGAGCAGCTCGCAAAACTTCATTGCAGTGTTCATCCTCATCCACCCAACAGTCCAGATCTTGCACCTTCCATCTGTCTGGCCCAATGAAGGATGCACTCCACATGAAGCAGCACATGGACGATGGAGGGGGTGGGGGTTATTGATGCAGCAAGAAGTTGGCTCCGATGTCAACCAGCTGAGTGGAACCATTGGGCATACAGGCCCTTCCAATAAGTTGCTGAGACCTGAGACAGTCACATTGGATGGAGATTATGTTGAAAAATATGGTTTTGTAGCTAAACAAGCGGAGAATAATATGGTGTACATGTGCTGGAATCCTGAACAGACCTAACTTGCTTTCGGAGGTATGTTCTGCATTACTTATTGAACGCCTCTCACATAAGGGTGTTCCTGACTTAATCGCAGCTATGCAGTGTGAAAGGGGGGGGGGGGGGGGGTTAGTGTTTGTGGCATACCTTTTACCAAGTGCTGTCATTTAATCGCAGTTCCAATGAACTGCACAAAGAGTGACTGCTTACTCTGTAATTAGTCAAACCGCATCCCCTCAAGGGGCAATTTTTAGGAGAATATTCCTAGATTTTCACTTAATACTGGTTCATGGGACTCTGAAAGTAAGCTTTTGCAGGATGCCGGCCATCTGTTTTTTTTGTGTGCTCCAGTTCAGGCTCATCTCTTTTTCTGTGATACTGTTCTGTGAGTCCATCATACATGTCACAATTCTTGTTAACCTTCTTTCTACATATTCAGTATCCTCTCTTAGCCCTGTCTGATACCAGTTCCACACACTTGAGCAATATTTTCAGGATGGGATTCTTAAGTGTTTCGTAATCAGTCTCCTATATGGAATATGACTGCATTTTCCCAGTTTGTCAACAAACCAAAGTTTGTAGCTGCTTTACATATGACTTGAGTCTATGTGATCATTCCATTGTGTGTCCCTACAAATTGTTGCATCTCGTTACTTGTATGAACTGGTTGTTTACAATTGTGTCATATGGATATTTTAATAATAGCATACTAATTTTCTGCATTCTGTGAAGAGCACATGTTGACATTTCTGAACATTTAAAGCGTGTTGTGAGTCTTCACACCACTTTGAAACATTACCAACAACTGACTCATCATTTGTGTTGGTATTCTTTCTTCCCAGGTACTACTTCATTAAGACAGCTACATTCCTATGCAGATAGTTTGGTGTCACTGGCGATTTTGTCTGACAGGTAATTAATATACTACAGGAAGAACAACCGTCCCAATTTGCTTTCCTGAGCCGTGCATTGTGATCTTTGATAGCAACTGAAGAGTAAAGGATCGGCAGTGAACATCTTAATATTGATTCCAGCAAATGTAAAAAACAGCTTAGAGGGAAACATTCCACGTGGGAAAAATATATCGAAAAACAAAGATGATGTAACTTGCCAAACGAAATCATTGGTATGTTGATAGAGACACTAACAAACACACACACAAAATTCAAGCTTTCGCAACCAACGGTTGCTTCATCAGGAAAGAGGGAAGGAGAGGGAAAGACGAAAGGATATGGGTTTTAAGGGAGAGGGTAAGGAGTCATTCCAAATCCCGGGAGCGGAAAGACTTACCTTAGGGGGAAAAAAGGAGACACACACACACACACACACACACACACACACACACACACACATCCATCCGCACATATACAGACACAAGCAGACATTTGTAAAGGCAAAGAGTTTGGGCAGAGATGTCAGTCAAGGCGGAAGTACAGAGGCAAAGATGTTGTTGAATGACAGGTGAGGTGTGAACGGCGGCAACTTGAAATTAGTGGAGGTTGAGGCCTGGTGGGTAACAGGAAGAGAGGATATATTGAAGGGCAAGTTCCCATTTCCGGAGTTCTGATAGGTTGGTGTTAGTGGGAAGTATCCAGATAACCCGGACGGTGTAACACTGTGCCAAGATGTGCTGGCCGTGCACCAAGGTTGCTGGTCATTCCCACATGGAAAGCTTCACAGTGTAGGCAGGTCAGTTGGTAAATCACGTGGGTGCTTTCACACGTGGCTCTGCCTTTGATCGTGTACACCTTCCGGGTTACAGGACTGGCGTAGGTGGTGGTGGGAGGGTCCATGGGACAGGTTTTACACCGGGGGTGGTTACAAGGGTAAGAGCCAGAGGGTAGGGAAGGTGGTTTGGGGATTTCATAGGGATGAACCAAGAGGTTACGAAGGTTAGGTGGACGGCAGAAAGACACTCTTGGTGGAGTGGGGAGGATTTCATGAAGGATGGATCTCATTTCAGGGCAGGATTTGAGGAAGTCGTATCCCTGCTGGAGAGCCACATTCAGAGTCTGGTCCAGTCCCAGAAAGTATCCTGTCACAAGTGGGGCACTTTTGGGGTGGTTCTGTGGGAGGTTCTGGGTTTGAGGGGATGAGGAAGTGGCTCTGGTTATTTGCTTCTGTACCAGGTCAGTAGGGTAGTTGCGGGATGCAAAAGCTGTTTTCAGGTTGTTGGTGTAATGGTTCAGGGATTCAGGACTGGAGCAGATTCGTTTGCCACGAAGACCTAGGCTGTAGGGAAGGGACCATTTGATATGGAATGGGTGGCAGCTGTCATAATGAAGATACTGTTGCTTGTTGGTAGGTTTGATGTGGGCAGATGTGTGAAGCTGGCCATTGGACAGATGGAGGTCAACGTCAAGGAAAGTGGCATGGGATTTGGAGTAGTACCAGGTGAATGTGATGGAACCAGAGGAGTGGAGGTTGGAGAGGAAATTCTGGATTTCTTCTTCACTGTGAGTCCAGATCATGAAGATGTTCTCAATAAATCTGTACCAAACTTTGGGTTGGCAGGCCTGGGTAAGTATATATAAGCAGGACAAAATTGTATGGTAGATTACGGTAAAAAGGAGAAGGCAGCAACATCATTTCCATCATTAAGGACACACTAATTAATCATCATTAACCCACAACCCCACACACTTGCTATTATCATTAGGTATCAGTTTTGTCCATGATTTCTATCCTTCCTCATTGCAAAACCAACAGTTTGACAGTTACTACATTACATTTAATCTTGCCAGTGCCAGAACCTTCAGCCACACACTTAACATTTGACTCAATAATGGCCCCACAGCTAGAAACACCATGAATAAGAACACACATGTGAAATTAAAATCCAAAGGCTACAGAAAAATTTCACTAGGTATATCAATAGATATAAGGTCATAAAAATGAATAAATTTAAAATGCAACATAAATAACTTATAACATAACTACTAACTAACAGAGAGCAGACAGAAATTATAAAAAAAAAGATAGGTTAGATAGATAAATAGAAAAGATGAAGAACGAGGCAGCACATAAAACAAAAATGGAAAAATAGTGTTACATGGATCAGAGCCAATGCTTGCCAAGCACATAGTAACAAAATGCTTTAGACTTAATAAAGAAAATGCATTTGGTAACGTCCATCAAATCATCAGAAGCCTTGTAAGTAAAAAAGATGGGCTACTCATATCTATTTAATAAAATGGATTAGCAGCTGGAATTTCAGCAAATCTGTACATATCAGAACATCACATGGAAATTGCTAAAATTAACAGATTTTTTTTATTGATATAACATGAAAGTAGTCCCAGGCCCATCAGGTTTTGGAATGCCCATCAGCTTTTGGAATGCTGTACCACAGTAGTTTACAGACCACCAGCAGGAAGTATCTTAAGTTTCATAGAGCTGCAAGAAACATCTTTAATAAGGTTATGCTGACCTAACTGAAAAATCATTGTTTGCAAGGACTTTAATGTCGATTTTCTGTCAGCTAGTACTGACTGAGAACGCCTAGAATTGTTGTCAGCTTTGAAATATTCTCTTCAGTGAAATTCCTTGCAAGGATTGAAGGGCATAGTTCAACACATGATCACAAATGTCAACAATAAAATTTACTGACCAGTTAGGTTCAGGTCATAGACAAAAATATTGAGTCACGGAACCATAAACGATGACTTGCTCACAATGTTTAGAGAGAATTTACAGGAAGTGAGCTGGGAAAATTTATAAATCAGACAACTTTAAGGGAAAAATTTAACTCTCTTAACATGTTGTTTGTCGCACGCTTAGTGATCGATGTCTCACCGTCAGGTGTGAGGCTCAGCTGTGGCTACCAACTGACACGGCATCAGGCATAATGCTCTGTTTTACTTGCTGATGCCTTGTGGCAGTCAACATATCAGACATATTACTAGAGTGCTCTGAGTTTTCTCCCCCTGCAAACAAATAAGGGCAAAATCGAACAGAAACAAGGATAAAAGGTGGATAACTCCTGTTATGCAGCTGGATTTGTGATTTCCTGTCAGAGAGGTAACAATTCTTAGTAACTGACGGAAAGTCATTGAGTGATGTCTGGTGTTCCCTAAGGTAATGTTATAGACCCTCTGCTGTTCTTTATCTATGTAAATGATTTAGGAGCTAATCTGAGCAACTGTCTTAGGTTGTCTGCAGACGATGCTGTCATTTATCGTCTAGTAAAGTCATCAGAACATCAAAACCAAATGCTGTGAAACAGTTTAGGTAAGATATCTGTATGGTGCAGAAACTGGCAGTTGACCCTAAATAATAAAAGTGTTAAGTCATATGTGCTAAAATGATAAATCAGTCAAGTCTAAAGACCCTAAATTCAACTAAATACCTAGGAACTAAAATTAACAGCAACTTGAATTGGAACAATCATAGAAAATATTGTGGGAAAGGTGAACTACATGTTATTGGTAGAACATTTAGAAGATGCAACGCCTCTATTAAAGTGGCTCTCTACACTACACTTTTCCGTTTTCTTCTGGAGTATTGCTGTGCAGTATGGGATCCATACCAGATAGGATTAACAGAGTACATCGATAAAGTTCAAAGAAGGGCAGCATGTTTTGTATTATTGAGAAATGGGGAGAGAGTGTCACAGGATTTGGGGCGGATATCATTACAACAGAGGTGTTTTTTTGCTGTGGCAGGGTCTTCTCACGAAATTGCAATTGCCAACTCTCTCCTCTGAATGCAAAAATATTTTATTGACACCGACTTACATAGGGATAGACGATGATCATAATAAAATAAGGGAAATCAAAGCTCACACAGAAAGACGTAGATGTTTGTTTTATTTGCACACTATTCAGCAGTGGAATAATTGAGAATTGGTGTGAAGGTGGTTCGATGAACCCTCTACTAGGCACTTAAGCATAATTTCCAGAGTACACAGGTAGATGTTAATTATGGATCGCATTCTGTTGTGGTTTTTCTATTTATTTGCATGAGGTATTCCTTTTGGACTTCGTGCAGCGACAAGAACTGTAGCACTGTGCTCGATGTCATTGCAAGTGCAGCCAAGAGAATGCTGCTCTGTGCGCAGCTCAAAGAATATCAGTGACTCAGGCATAATATATAGCAATAATGTGAACATATAGTGAATCTTTTTGTAATAATTGTTTGAATGTCGTAGTGCGAATTGGATGTCGGCCTGACATACAGATGCATGCTAATGACTAATCTCATCTGAGGTATAGTCAATGTGTAATAAAGGCTGACTGTAACTCCAAGTTGTCGGAATACTGATTTAGTAGATACTGATGTCAAATTGAGATTTAAGATGATTTCATTTAGTTGGAAGTTTGATGACCACTACAGGGCATATGTGTAGTTTATTGGTAACTCTCACAGCTTATACATTATTCGATGAACATCCATTCCTTGCACTCCTTCCACTGTAAGGAAACACTCTACACCTTCTTTCTTTTGAAGGCACCATTTCTTGGTTTTAATTACTGCTGAGTGCAGAGGAGATTCAGCATGTACGCATGCTCACTCTCTTGTCATGTGGGTGTGCATGTGTGTTCCTCTAGCAGCGAGTTAGGGACCTCAGTGTTCCATAGGCAACAGCATTATGATCCCTTGATCGGTCTTCATTTTACGACCCTCAGCTCGTTTCTTTTTGTATGACCCTAATATTTTTGAAGCTAATATCTGTTGGTGGTGAATGCAGTTTTCATATAAGTAAATCTAACACATCTGTATTTGGTTGTTTATTACGGGGTGCCATATTTGCAGCTGGTGTGAGGAAGTAATTGAATTTAGTGGCCAGTGATTTGAAAATGTCAGCATTTCTGCTAGAACTATTTTCTGGGACACCAGTATCACTGGAATTACTACTTTTGTTTTCTTCTTGTTTGATAACTCTCCTTATACTTGGTGTCATTTGGTTTGTCATCATAGTACCCAAGTTCTGCTTTTTTCAATGATGGAGTGGAGAATTCTACAATACTGGCAGTAAAGGAGTTTCAGATCTTGACTACTGCTCGTATTATGAATGATGACCCCTATCTGTCATCCAAGCGCACTTTAACTCGATGCCCAGCTGGGCTGCAGCCATTGTTGCTGCCAGGAAAGGTATCCCTGTGAGCTAAAATTGCGCCCTCCATACCAGGATATTATCTACAGATTTAATCATGTGTTGTTGCTACTATAGTGTATAGCCAAAATATGTATGAGGGGACTTCAGAAAGTAAGTTACATGTTCCACACTAAGAACATTGTGCAACACGAGAAGTGCATCATCATAAGAGAGTATGTGTTCTGTGTTTGCTGCAGACACAATCCTCCTGCAGTATGGATTACAAGGGCATCACAGGGTGGGAGTGAAATGATGTGGCAACTGTAAGATTACTCCAAAGTTGAAGAATGCAGAACAACATGATTCTAGTGGACAAAACAACTAAATTGCACACAGATTTACTGTGAAATTCTGTACTGGAGCAGGAGGAGGGATCTTGATTTTAAGCATAGTTGCATGAGTAGGACTAAAAAAAATAACATTTTCATTAATGTCAACACTAATCTCATACACATATCCTGTAAACTAATTCATTCCACATCACCTTGATAAAAGAATCATTCATTTGATGTACGGAACTTGTAACCAATAAATAACTACAAACCCACGTCCAGCTGTAGTGATGGGTACTAACAATATGCAACCAATAACTAACAACGAACTCGTGTCCAGGTGTAGCGATGGGTACTAACAATCTGATCAGGGCCACACAGATGCCTATCAGGATGGAAGGCCGTCGGCAACAGATTACAATGTCCAGGCAATCGAGGAACTGATTTGCAATAAATCCAGATTTTCCTATGATGAGGACATTCACCATTCACACTGCAGTTCTGAAAAAGCGGGTTTCTGTTGTAGAGGAACTGAACAATAGGTAGAAAGTTCCAACCATTGTTTACACACACTTGATGACTATACTGAAAGATAGTGTCATGTATCTGTGACACTTTGAAGTGCATTACAGCATTCATTAAGAATTACTTATCCTGTCAGTATAATGTGTTACTTGCTTTTTGAAGTCCTATTTTAAATACACACAGACAGGGTTGAGGTGGACCCATCCGCACTTCACCCGGTCCTCCTCAACCAAGTGTGCCATCCATCTTCCGGTATGCTGTCCTCCTCCTCCTCCTCCTCCTCCTCCTCCTCCACTCTGATGCCTCCATCCACACCTCTGTCCACATTAAACCCACCAACAGTACCTGCATTTCAGCAGCTGTCTTCCCTTTCACACCAACAAATCCCTCACATACAGTCTGGCCAATCAGGGACAGTGTATCTGAAGTGAGAAAAACTCCTTTGCCCAGTATGCTGAGGGTCTCACCAAGGCCTTCACAGACAGGCACTATCCCCCAGACCTAGTTTGCAAACATACCTCAGTGCCATTTTCCCTCAATCCTCCCACCACCCCAAGAATAAGCCACAAGTGCCCCCTTTGTTGCCCAGTACCACCCCAGACGGGAACAACACCCTTCACTAAGGCTTTGATTACCCATCATCATGCCCTGAAATGAGGGACACATTACCGGATATCTTTCCCACCTCTCCCAAAGTGGTGTTACATCATCCACACAACATCCTAGTCCATCCCTATTCCATTCCCAATCCCATGCTCTTGCCATAATCCCTGTGGAAGACTCAGGTGCAAGACTTGCCCAAACCATCCACCAAGCACTTGCTATTCTAGTACTTTCACGGTCTTATCCTACCCTATCAGAGGTCGGGCACTTGTGAAAGCAGTCATGTCATATACCAGCTCTGCTGCAACCATTGCACAGTTTTTTACATTAGAATGACTGCCAACCAGCTGTTCATCAGGATGAATGGGCACCGCTAAACTGTGACCAAGGGCAAAGTAGGCCACCCTGTGACACAACATGGAGTTGAACATAACATGCTTGATTTCAATGGCTGCTTCACTACTTGAGTCAACTGGATCCTTCTCTCCAACACCAACTTTTCTGAACTGTGCAGATGGAAGTTATCCTCACAACACGTTCCCCGAAATTATCCAAACTCAACCTACAGTAACATATTGTTTCCATCCCCTGTGTCCATCTTCTCCTCCCTATTCTTGTCTTCCACAGTCTTTGTGTCCTGCCCTCAGTCAACACACCCAACCATCTTTCCCTGCTCCTCTCCTTTTTCACTCCATTTTTCCCCACGTAGCTGCCCCACAGCCTCCCGACGCTGCTCCTGTTGGCAGTCTAGTTACTGCAGACTCCACCAGGTAGTGCTCCTCGCTCTCCCCACCTGTACACTGCTATCCCTTTCTCATCCTCTCCAACTCAACTGCTGCTTCCATTCTATGTGACAGTTGCATTCTGATCCGAGCTGCCAGAGTAGGCAGTTTTGTGTGTGGGGGGCGGGGGGCGGGGGGGGGGGGGGGGGAGTGCTTACTTGTGTGAATGAATGGTATGTTTTTATTTTCCTGACAAAGGCTGTGGCTGACAGCTAATGCATAATTGACTGTACCTTCTGCAACTTACTGTGTCATCTTTAACACCGTAGGTATGATATGTTCTCATGTGCCGTAAAATTAAGCTAGTGCCCAATATTACGCTTCCGAATGGTTCACACGTACACACCATTACACCTTTTGCGAATGTCGTCACTGTCTTCTCAAAGAGTCCTATAATCCATGGCTAGGTGGCAATGGTATCATTTTTGTTAGCAGTGTGCAGTAACAGTCAAGTTTAAAGAAAATGAAAAACAAATGGAGCATTGGTTTCCCCTCTTATTAAGTCCTACGGTATGTTGATGATTTTATTAAGTCCTACCTAACCTAAAGAATGAAACACAATTTTTTGTGTGTGGAGAAAATATCTGCATCGACCGAATTCACACTGCAGGCTACTTCTGGTAAGAACTAACATAAGAAATGTCTCGTGCTAATCTACTCTCACTAAAACTATGGGAATCACCTCTAGATTCATTTATACATGTATTAGGAGAAAAACATGATGGAACCACTGGCCAGGACTTACATTCAGGAGGAATGTCAGTGCACACACAAAACTGCATGAACTTAACTGCCTTTTGGAACTAATAGATTCTTCCTTGGGGATGGGAGAGAGAGTGGGCAAGGTTAAAAAGTAAGAGGAGGGCACTCAGATCCCAGGATGGGAAGGAGCCACCTGTAGTAAGTTTGTGACAGCTGTCCAGAATGACGTGTGTCAACGTTTCTGCAGAACCAGACACTTCAGGTACTTGATAACGGAACAGTGAGGTCCAGAAGTAGGGTACACTGACTGGCCTGATGCTATCTATGATGTACCACTGAGAAAAGCTGCTTCAGGTAGATGCCCTCATTACCGAAGACTGGTGTATTACGGTGGCAGCCACTGCCCCAGAGTTTATACTGAGCATTGGAACTGCATCAGACACTGAGTATTCTCCATACACTTTGAGACAGTATTAGATTTTCCATTATTTTATTGGTAAGATTATCAAACCAAGAAACCATTTGATTAATAGGAAAATTCCTTACTAGCTCGATATATAAATGAGTAAGTGCACATTGCATCCTCCCACTTATGTCTTGTGATTGTCCCACTTTTGTCTTGTGAGGTAGCCACATTGTAAAATTCAGGGAAATGGTTTTTCTTTCCTGCTCCATTCATGGATGGAATGGGGGAGGAAAAGGGGAACTGGAGATGGTGATGCTAGAGGTGCGCCCCCCACCACTTCACCATACGGCATTGGGTGGCTTGCGAAATGTAGGTGTAGGACCTGAATACCATGATACTGAACAAGCATACCCTATTGTTTACTGCTTTCACACCCTGGATTACAGACTTTGGCCCAGGTGTAGGTTGTTGTTGTTGTCTTCAGTCCTGAGACTAGTTTGATGCAGCTCTCCATGCTACTCTATCCTGTGCAAGCTTCTTCATCTCCCAGTACCTACTGCAACCTACATCCTTCTGAATCTACTTGGTGTATTCATCTCTTGGTCTCCCTTTACGATTTTTACCCTCCACGCTGCCCTCCAATACTAAATTGGTGATCCCTTGATGCCTCAGAACATGTGCTACCAACCGATCCCTTCTTCTAGTCAAGTTGTGCCACAAACTTCTCTTCTCCCCAATCCTATTCAACCTCCTCATTAGTTATGTGACCTACCCATCTAATCTTCAGCATTCTTCTGTAGCACCACATTTCGAAAGCTTCTATTCTCTTCTTGTCTAAACTATTTATCGTCCATGTTTCACTTCCATAAAAGGCTACACTCCATACAAATACTTTCAGAAACGACTTCCTGACACTTAAATCTATACTCGATGTTAACAAATTTCTCTTCTTCAGAAACACTTTCCTTGCCATTGCCAGTCTACATTTTATATCCCCTCTACTTCAACCATCATCAGTTATTTTGCTCCCCAAATAGCAAAACTCCTTTACTACTTTAAGTGTCTCATTTCCTAATCTAATACCCTCAGCATCACCCGACTTAATTCGACTACATTCCATTATCCTCGTTTTGCTTTTGTTGATGTTCATCTTATATCCTCCTAATAAGACACTGTCCATTCCGTTCAACTGCTCTTCCGGGTCCTTTGCTGTCTCTGACAGAATTACAATGTCATCGGCGAACCTCAAAGTTTTTATTTCTTCTCCATGGATTTTAATACCTACTCCGAATTTTTCTTTTGTTTCCTTTACTGCTTGCTCAATATACAGATTGAATAACATCGGGCAGAGGCTGCAACCCTGTCTCACTCCCTTCCCAACCACTGCTTCCCTTTCATGTACCTCGACTCTTATAACTGCCATCTGGTTTCTGTACAAATTGCAAATAGCCTTTCGCTCCCTGTATTTTACCCCTGACACCTTTAGAATTTAAAAGAGAGTATTCCAGTCAACATTGTCAAAAGCTTTCTCTAAGTCTACAAATGCTACAAACATAGGTTTGTCTTTCCTTAGTCTTTCGTCTAAAATAACTCGTAGGGTCGGTATTGCCTCACGTGTTCCAATATTTCTACGGAATCCAAACTGATCTATCCCGGGGTCGGCTTCTACTAGTTTTTGCATTCGTCTGTAAAGAATTCACGTTAGTATTTTGCAGTTGTGACTTATAAGGTGTAGGTAGAAGCCTGAAACTATCAGACCTGAGATCCCAATGGCTACCACCACTGCTTAGCAACACCATAAAGGCTCTTACCAGGGATGAAGTCTAACTGAAGCTCACCCTTGTTGTTCTAAGCACTGCTATGGCCTCAACTACATAATAGTGAAGAATTGATTTAAGATTATGCTACAGGAGGAAAGTAACCCAATGTGTTTGAAAAAGTTAAAGAATGAAAAATTAGGTTCTAAAATAGAAAGGCTAAAAACCCATTTGGTAGCACAAGTATACCAATATGTTAACCAAATGAAAGTTTTGCTCCAGCTACTAAAAATCTGCTGGTTGACATATGTGGGCAGTCAATGGCTAGAGTAAGGAAAGCTTTGAGTCTAGTGACCCACTGAAAAAAAAAAAAAAAAAAATTTGAGAGGGAGAACATGCTGGGGAAGGGGATGGAAATCAGCTGTATCTTTGGTGTAGGAACGATCCTCGCAGTTGCCTTAAGCAATCTAGGGAAACAGAAAATCAAAATCTGGGTGGCCAAACGGATATTTGGACCCCAATTCTCCCAAATGTGAGTCAAGCGCTTTAATCACGGACTTTTAACTTGGTCAGTCAGTTGCAGTAATAAGAATTTGGGGATAGGCACTGATTAAAACTGCATTTGCATTGCAGTGCAGTGTGGTTTGCTGTTAAAATTTGCGAGAGCATACCTTTTCACTGGTTGCTAGGAGGGGCTTTTATGGGATCCATAAGCCTTCAGCCACTGGTTTGGTTTAGATACATTGATGACATCTTTGCCATATAAACTCAATGGTAAGGCTGACATGTTCAGATTATTTAAATCTCTAAATACAACTTCCCAGTTGAATTTTGCATGGTTCTATTCCAAAACCCATGCCCTTTCCGTGATGTTGACTTCATCCTCACCAAAGGTCAGCTGCACACTTCTGTTCACATTAAACCTATTAACAAACAACAGTACTTACATCCTGATTACGGCACTCCTTTCCATGTCAAATGTTCTGTCTCCTACAACCTTGGCATTCGAAGCAAACTTATTTGTTCAAATGCAGACCCTTTATAGCAATATGCCACCATTCTCATCTCAGCCTTCACTGGACATCACTACCTTGCTAGCCTAGTTCGAAAGCAGATTTCCCAGGCCATAACATCCAATACTGGTACTGCTGATCCCTCCAAATACCAGTCTAATAGATCACATCTTGGCACTCAGTATTATCCAGCCCTTGAATGTATGAATCAGCTGCTTCAACAAGGCTATGACTTCCTAAAATCACATCCTGAAATGATGTCCGTTCTATCTGACATTTTGCCCACAAAACAAAGTAGTGTTTTGCCGCCTTCCCAATCTTCGCAATATCTTTGTCAGACCCTAGGTTCCTTCTGCACCGACTTCCTTACCCTATGGCTCCTACCCCTGTGAACATCCTCGCTGTAGGACTCCCCCTATACACCCTATTAACACCACTGAGCCACCTCTGAAATGACAGGTATCATGTACCAGATGTTACGTAAACACCGTTCAGCCTTTTACATTGACATGACTGCCACCAAGATGTCAGTTACAATGAATGGGCATAGGCAGAGGATGTATACCAGCAACACACAACATCCTGTTGCAGAAAATGCTCTACAACATGACAGTTGAGACCTCAGTGCCTGTTTCATCACATGTGCTGTCTGGTTTCTTCTGCCAGACACCAGTTTCTCAGAACTTCGCAGGTGGGACCTGGCACTGCAAGATGTCCTTGTTTCTTGCCACCCACTGGGCCTTAATCTATGTTTATTTCTTTGGTTTCGGCATTACTTCTCAATAACTATTCCTTTCTTCATTTCCTTTTATTTTTTGGTATCTTTTATTTTCTGACCTGTCTAGTTCCCCCTCCCCCTGCCTACCTCTACCACAAACAATGCACTTTGTTTTCCACTCTTATTAACTCATTTCTGTTGTTTTGTCAGTAATCTCTGTCTTCTGCCTTTAAGCTCTCAGATTTCCAAACCTTACCTGGTGCAGGCAGTCCCCAGCAATGTCTTTCCATCTCATACCATCTGGTAAGTCTCCCATTACCCAGGGTTTTGGCTGATTTTTCTGAGCTCTTCCCATTTCCTACACCTCACCAGCCCTTTTTCCTCTCTCCTCTTCCTTCCCCTTCAACCCTTCTGCCAGAAGAAGCAGCCACTAGCTGCAAATTTCAATGTGTGTGTGTGTGTGTGTGTGTGTGTGTGTGTGTGTGTGTGTGCGCGCGCGTGCGTGCGTGCCCCTTCGCAAGTAGCAAGTAGATTTTTAAATCTATCCAGTTACACTTTGTATATTCAATAATTAATTATTTTCTTTAATGATATACTATATTATTCAAATGCTTGTTTGTATTATTATCAAACAGAAACGTTAATCCAAAATCTAAATCTTCTGGCTAAGCATTTTGATTTATGGAATGTTCAGAATGGCCATCCTATTGGTTTCTCTTCATATTTGATCCAATCTTCCTCCTCCTTCCAAGAAACAAGCTGACAGTTACCACAGCAACTAAATTGATGACATTACCAAAGAAATCTAAATCTCCCATGCTCTGTCAATCATTCTCAAAATGTTTATGTAGCAAATTATTCACATCAGTCTTCATGGCTGCATTCACTCTACAATATGGTGATTTAAGTTGATGGGCACGTTAGGTTATCTTTTCCCTCTTTCAGCTTCCTCTTGAATCATCACTATACAGCAATTATTTCTCCATGTACAGAAAAACTGTACCCTTACACCCAGTTCACAAGATACAACTGTCGTTGTTGAATGCTTCTGAAGACAATAGGGATAAAATACATAGAGCGAAAGGCTATTTACGATTTGTATAGAAACCAGATGGCTGTTATAACAGTTAAGGGGGCATATAAGGGAAGCAGTGGTTGAGAACGGAGTAATAATCTATTCCCAGTGTTATTCAATCTGTACACTGAGCAAGCACTAAATGAAACAAAAGAATTTGGAGTAGGAATTAAAGTTCAGGGAGAAGAAATAAAAACTCTCAGGCACGCTGATGACTTTGTAATTCTCTCAGAGACAGCAATGGAATTGGAAGAGCGATTGCACAGAATGGACAGTGCCTTGGAAGGAGGATATGAGATGATCATCATCAAAAGCAAAACAAGGATGGAATGTAGCTGAATTAAATCAGATGATACTGAGGGAATTAGATTAGGAAAAGAAATCCATAAAGTAGTAAATGAGTTGTGGTATTTGGGCAGCAAAATAGCTGGCAATGGTAAAAGTAAAGAGGATTTAAAATATAGATTGGCAATGGCAAGAAAAGCATTTCAAAAGAAGAGAACTAGGTTCACATCAAATACAAATTTAAGTGTTAGGAAATTCTTTCTAAAGGTATTTGTGTGGAGTGTAGGTTTGTATGTAAGTGAAATTTGGACCACAAACAATTCAGAAAAGAAGAGAATAGAAGCTTTTGAAATGTGGTGCTGCAGAAGAATGCTGAATATTAGATGGATAGGTCATGCAACTAATGAGGTGGTGTGGAATAGAATTGGGAAGAAAAGAAATTTGTGGCACAACCCAACAAGAAGAAAGGATCAGTTGACAGCACACATTCTGGGGCATCAATGGATCACAGTTTAGTACTGGAGGGGAGTGCAGGCGGTAAAAAAATTATAGAGGGACACTTAGAGATGAATACAGTAAGCAGATTCAGAGGGATGTAAGTTGCAGTAGTTATTCAGAGATTAAGACATTTGCATAGGATAGAATAGCAAACAAGTCTTCAGACTGCAGCCCACAACAACATTGAACACTTACCATTTCTGAGAGAAGTGCACTTATTACCAGCAGAGCACACTAATTAGCTTCATGTAGTGTTAATGTTGGACACAACGTGATTCGAAAGATGTTCTATAGAGGACTGTATACAATTTAAAACAACAACTTATTTTCCAGCAGCTATTTACACTATTAGTGAATATTATTTGTTACAATCCAATATCACAGTGTGAAAGGTTGCTTCTGAGACTTTGTAAAAATGTATCAAACTCAATTTTGTTCATTGTTGACACAATGTTCCTCATTTGAGCCCACATTGAGGCTTACCAATAACTATTTTTGCTATGGACCATTTGCGACTGTAACAAGAAAGGAGGAAAGTGACAGTGGGACATAAAAGTGTCCTCTGTAATGCACAGTATGGTCGCTTGCACTGTCATAGATATAGACTTAGTTGTAATAGTGTAAGCATCACTTCTCATAATTGCTCAAAATGCTAACTGGTTTGTATTGCAAATGTCAGAATAATTAGTGTCTAGGTATGGAAGCCATCATGCTACTTACTTTGTTTCATTGTTAACTTGAATGTGTCAGCTGTCATTGCAAATGACTGTGCATGAAATGAAGTAAAACTTTGTGAGTGTTACCCCCTTGCGTAAATTGCTGATGCATTAGTCATTTTGTTGTCTAAAGTTACTAACAAATAACCACTTCATGAGCACTGGTGGTGTGAAATGTCTCAGTTGCTGGGATGTGCAAAGATGTCTAGCTCATGAGGGGATCTTTAGTCCTTCAACATGAGCAAAAAAAGCTCTAGTAGTCTATACAATGCAAGTTTCCAATAATGATGGTGAACTGAAGGATTTAAGCAGTACATATTTTTGACAAAATTTTCCTACAGTGCAATATAAATTTTATGCTTGTTATACACCTACTTTTGTGTGTGCTGTCATTAGTAGGCTAATTGAGAATACACTTTCTGGGCAAGAAGAAAGAGTCAGTAATGTATTTGCAAACAATTAGTTCCCACGTTTTCATTGGGTGGTTGGGGGGGGGAGAACGTTCACACAGCAAACTAAAAAATATAAAGGATACTTACTGTCAATTTTCATTTTTTTAGAAGTCATGACCACTTCTCCCTTCATGTACTGAGACTCGGCGTTGAAGTGCCAGACTATAAAGGTCTAGTTTGGTACCTACCAGTCAGTCCTAGGATTTTTATCTTTCACTTCCTTCACCTATGGCAATGATGATTAATGCGAAAAATGCCATGTGCACCATGGTTTGGAATTCACATTAACCTGTAGGTCCCCCTTTATACGACTAACTCAGTTACAAGATCAGAAGAGCGCTATGGCACACCATCTCCAATACACCCATGCTTAAAATAACTAGTTTTGCCCATCTGTATTCACTGCCCTGGTGGTAACACTCAAGAGGTTTACTAATGTACCCCTCGGCACTATAGTCGACAATAAATTACTTTATGGGTATGACAAAAACATATCAAATCAAATAAGTTAATCATGATTACCAACATGAAAACTCCTGTATTTGGGCAATCTCAGGTTTTTAGGAAGCAGCATCTTTAGTATGAACAGTTCTAGTTTTATAGTAGCAACAAACTGGGTGAATAATAATTTTTATTTTGAAAATGAAATAATTCTATTTCTCTATTCTCTTTTTCCCCTCAACACTGTATTTATTACACTGAATATAATTTTAAGTGACCAAGACATAAATCCATCTCTAACATACAACCCTTCCTCAGTACCTTCTGATTCTCATTTCGTGACGTTTCACACTGAACCACGCCACACTCTGACTTAAAATTTATGTGGCACTCACTGTGCAGTGAAACCCAAATGACACGACAGAAAATGAAATGTATTAGGCTGCAGTCAATCAACCAGAAATGATTAAAGAATATTTCATTCCTAGTGATACTTGTGTTCTCAGTGAAAGAAAAGCTGCAGGCATCCTTAAAGGCTCAAGAGAGAGTGTCCCAGATGTTAAATGCTTAGAAAAAGGAGAATACAATACACATATGACCAAATCCTAGTCATTGGCAACCATGGAATGGACGACTAATCATCCAAACCCTGAGAGTCAGGCTGACCTGTGGTGCTCCTTTTGATGGCACTGTTAGTTTTATTCAGCACCATAGCCCATAGCTGTCCTATTTAAGTACTTCCTCCTCCTTGTTACAGAACATTTCACTTGTTTGGATCAAGAATGCTAACCAGCAAGTACAGCAAAATGGGCAAGAGACATTTAAAAAATAGTATTCATTTATTTTACTCTTGTGATCCATTAACAATACATCAAAATCCAGTACCATTTTTGACTGGCATGTACTGGACAAACTAAAATCCAGATGAGAACTCATTTATACAGAAAATCATTCCCTTTATCTTTCCAGTTAGAATATCATGTTATATCAGCCCGTATAGTTATATCTATATTCTTTATCACCCTCAAAGACTGTTTTATCTCACAGTAGTATAAGACTGTCAACAAAGTGAGCTTTAACTACTGATTCAGTGTAGTGCATTTCTAAATTATGACCACTCTATACATTTTTTTTTATTCTGCACTATACATTTTGTTGTTCCCTTTCTGCTTGACAGTAGCCTTTAGTAGAAGTGGTGGTGGTGGTAACCCATACCATTTAAGTAACAGTTATCTAGTACAAGGAACATTTTTCAGCATCTTTTAATCCAGTTCACTTACCTACATTATTTTGTCATTTGTCAAAAAGTCACAAACAAAACTACAAAGTAAGAATATCCACCAGGAAGAAGATCCTATTGACTTGGTACTGAGCCTCAATATGTATTTGACGATATATGAGTAAACTGACAATGTTTACACCATGACCTGAGTAGATTACTCAAGTGAAATAAACAAAAGTAGCAGTTCCATGAGTAATTTATTAATCTAAACAACAGTTCCATTAACAGAAATCTACATAATCTGCAACAGATATAAAGAGCACAAGACAAAATGTGTATTGCACCAGTGCATTATTTCACAGTAGTTCAGAGTACGACATTAAATATATTATTTCTGGTAATAGTTAATGATTGAAAATATCGTGAATTCTGGTCATAATAAAACAAACACGTAATAATTACAAACCATTCAGTATATATTCATATAAACAAACAGAGGTTTATGCAAAACAGTTTTCACAAAAAATGGAAGTTTTGTTTTGAAAATTCCAGTTTATTGTAAAACACTTAAGGTTTGCATATATCACTATGAACTTGCTGCTGTAGAACAGGTTTCTGTCAACCTTGCTAATCAATAAACTTAGTCTTACACTGCAGCAGAAATAAGATCAGTATATTTCTTTATTTTGCTCGCGGTACTCATGTCAACATATTTATCACCGATGCTCACAATCATACCTCCAATTATTGCTGGGTCGACCTTCGTGTTTAGCACCAATGTCTGCCCCTGCTTTAGGTGTCCCTTGAGTGCATCTTCCAGTTCCTTCCTCGTAGCATCATCGAGAGCGCTGGCGGTCACAACTTCACAAACTACTTCTCCCCTGTAAGCTGCCATAATTGTCTTGAACGAATTAATAACAGCTTCAAGACTTTTCAGCCGGCCATTCTCCGCCAGTAATGTAACAAGATTTGCCGTCGGTGGCGAAAGCGCAAGTTTACTTGCAATTTGTTTTATTGCTTCTGTTTTTGTGTGGCGTTTCAGCGTAGGATTTTCAATGAATTCTCGGAGTTTAACATCGGTTCGAAGCGTCTGCTGGAATTTCGTCAATTCTTTTTCCACTGCATCTAACTGTTTCAACTTTGAGGCTGCTGAATAGAGAGCA
The DNA here is from genome assembly GCF_021461395.2 of Schistocerca americana. Taxonomy (NCBI): domain Eukaryota; kingdom Metazoa; phylum Arthropoda; class Insecta; order Orthoptera; family Acrididae; genus Schistocerca; species Schistocerca americana. The sequence continues at coordinate 81,256,676 of NC_060124.1, read as the reverse complement.
CTTGCGTACCTCCCCTCAAGTCCGAAAACTTGCACAGGTGGTTTTACCATCTGCTGCTGAGCAGCAGACGTTTTCATTGATCTTGCAATTATTCCAAATCTAACCGCAGCCATCCTCACTTCTTTACCAAACCAAACCAGGAAGGCCCAGAATGAATAATCCTTCACAGATGTTATGTAAATTCGATAGCCTGTTCTCGATTGTAGCAACACGAGAGCAAACGCAAAATCTCTGATAATAAAAAAAGGTTATATAGTTTAAAATAAAAAAAACTAAAAATTCAGTCTGCTTTTACTACAAAGACTGGTAATATGAGTGTGCTTTTACTGCAAAGACTGGTAATATGATAGTATTTGTAAATTTACGACGTATTATTCGTACTTTCTTCAGATGTCGTCTCTGTGATAATACATAAAGAAACATTAAAAATTATGAAAGATGTGACACTCTGCAAAATCATAATTTATTTTATTGTAAATATTTTAAACTTGTAATACAAAATTTGAATACGACTAGTTATGAAAATGACTACTTTGCAGGAAATGACGTAGTGCACCGGAAGTGTTACTCGACGAAGTTTCTCTGGTTCTCTCCACTGTAGAGCAGTATGGTAGAGATTTCGTGTTGAACATAGTTAACGCGTGGATATAAGGTATGTTTTGTGGAGAGTGAATAGAAAGTTGGTAATTTGATCTCATTTTAACTTTATTAAGATATCCATTATTCATTAAGTGTAGTTGGCGAGCAATCAATTTAGCAACAGTTAATATCGTGTGTTAGGTACGTGTTCGCAGCCATGTGCAGCATGGAATATAGGTTTTAGTGGGATTAGTGTTGAATCTCATACTTGTTTGGTCCTTAATAGCTATTATTAAACTTGTTTTCGTTGGCACTTATATATTCTAAGGTCCGTAGGTGTAAAAACTTTTTGACGTGCTTACAGTACTACCGAAACTTGTTTTAAAAGTAGTGGGTTCTTAAAGGTGTTGCCGCTCGTAATTATTAGACCGCTGTAGCTCTGTATTTCTAAATTCTCTAAAAATATTTCCGAAGAAACGAGGTAAGTCACCCCGAAACGCAATAGTTAGGCGATATTTACCACATGCAATGGTTCGTGTTGCACATTCAATAACTTACATCGGGTACTTTTCTTTTGATATACTTTATTGGCGCTGGTAGCAATCCTCCAGAAATTGCTGAAGTAATTTTCTGTACAGTTGTAGGTTGTATTTTTGTGTTCAGTCCACAGTAAACAAATTTATAAATTTTTTGGTATTTCGGTGTCACAACTTTTTATTTGGCGTTCCTGACATCTCACCACAGCTAAAATTTCGGGGTGGTTCCAATACCACACTTAAACCATTGATGCCCCCAGTATTTGCTTTTTAAATGTATGTTACAGTTGACACACATTGCAAATTTTAACAACTTTTGACCAATTTTTTTGTTTAACATATGAAAAAGTAGTCATATTTTCCTCAATATTTTGATGACTAAATTTGTTGCACAAAACTGTAGGAGCTGCAGAGTTGGTCATTTTAAAGCATGTGAACTATGATTTGCAATAGAACCCACCTTTGACAAAGTTAGATAATGTCCAAAAACTAATTTAATGTTTTGAAATATCCAAAACATCTTTTTTCCTCAGAAAAATATTTGATAAATATTTGTGTCCCTTTGACAACATTTTGGAGATGGAAAAGAATTTCTTGAAACAATAAATTTAGAGCATTGCACCACAGTATTTCTAAAATGTATTAACTGTAAGTTGGCTAATCAACTACCTAGATGGGAATCTGTAGAGATATGAAGATTTCAGCTGGTTTTTCAGATTAATTATGAACATTTCATTTAAATGGATTATACCTCCTTGTGTAGCTCCTGCTTTTTGCAGATGCAAAAAACACATGTTAAGGTGCTTGCAGAGCTCCTCACACTGTAGTAGTACATGCGGATAGTGGGCTTGCTTAAAATGCTTCTGGCAAACAGCCAACTTATAATTAACACAGTAAAAGTTCATATCCCAAGGAATGGTCACCTATTACAAAGTATGGAAACATTGTTAGCTTAATTGCTTTCTTAAATGTGTACAGATACTGTTGTGCTAAATGAGAAACACTAAACATCTGAGTGAGTGTTTTGGTCTTCTGTTTAAAGATTGATTTGCACCACATTTCAAAAGCTTCTTTTCTGTCTAAATTGTTTGTCTATATTTGTCCATTTCAATATTGTTACATTCCATGCTGGATTTTCCATTGTTTATTGTCCATGTTTCACTTAAACACAGCTACACTACATACCAACACTCAGAAAAGACATATTGACATTTAAAGCTATATGTAGTGTTGACAAGTTTCTCTTCAGAAACACTTTTCTTGCCATTGCCCATCTCCATTTTACATCCTCTCTACTTCAGCCATTGTCAGCTATTTTGCTGCCAGAGTTTCAAATCTCATCTGCTACTACTTTAAGGATTGCTTTTTCTAATCTAATACCCACAGCATCTCCTGATTTAATTAGACAACTTTCAATTGTGATGATCATCATATCCCTAATAGACTGTGTCAATTCCATTCAGCTACCTTTCAAAGTCCTTTGCTGTCTCTGAGAAGATTAAAATGTCATCAGCAAATGAAACTTTTTATTTCTTCTCCTTAAACTTTTAATTCCTACTCCAGATTTCCGTTGCTGCTTGCTCAATGCACATATTGAATATCAGCAACAGGCTACAATCCTGGCTCACTTTTTTCAACCACTGCTGTCTGGTTCCTGCACAAGCTAGAAATTGCCTTTTTTCTCCCTGTTTCTTACACTTACTACCTTCAGAATTTCGTAGAGTACGCCATTCAGTGTTTGCAAAGTCTTTTCCTAAGACTACAAATGCTACATACATAGGTTTGCCTGTTTTTAACCTGTCTTCTTAAATAAGTTGTACAGTCAGTATTGCCTTGTGTGTTCCAACATTTCTCCAGAATCTTCCCTGTGGCTTGCTTCACCAGTTTTTCCATTCTTCTGTAAAGAATTAGTGTTAGTATTTTGCAACTGTGACTTTTTAAACTGTTATTTTGGTAATATCCACACCTGCTAGCACTGGCTTTCGTTTGAATTATTATCCTCTTCTTGAAGTCTGAGGTTATTTTGCCTGTCTTATGCACATTGCACACCAGATAGAAGAGGATTGTTACAGCTGGCTCACCCAAGGCTATCAGTAGATCTGACGGGATTTTGTTTACTCCTGAGGTCTTGTATTGAGTTAGGGCCGTGATTGCTCTGTCAGATCCTTCTTGCAGTATCCTGTCTCCTATCTTATCTTACATACGCCGTTATTCATTTCTATAACATTGCCTTAAAGTACATATCTCTTCTACAGACTGTGTATACTCCTGCCACCTTATCAGCTTCCCTTTTTTGTTAACGATAGGATTTTCATCTGAGCCCTTGATGTTCACACAGCTGCTTCTCATTTCTCCAAAGACATCTTTAATTCTCATGTAGCCAGTATCTATCTTTCCCATTGTTACATATGCTTTTGAATCTTTACATTTGTCCTCTAGCTGTTCCTGCTTACCATTTTTACACTTCCTGTCAGTCTCTCTTTAGATGTTTGTACTCCCTTTCACCTGCTTCATTTGGTGCATTTTTATATTTTCTTCTGTCTTTGCATAAATTCAACATCTCTACTGCTATCCAAGGATTTCTACTAGTTGTCCTTTTTTACAGATTTGATCCTCTGCTGCCATCACTATTTCACTCATTTAAGCTGTCCTTATGTCTTCTGCTGCATTCCTATCCCCTATTCTTGTCAATTGTTGCTCCCTCAGCAGCCTCGGGTCCCATATCCCAATTACCCAGCTTTTTATAATTTGTTCAGAATTACTCTACAGTTTATAACCAATAGATTCAGTCCACATCTACCTGTGGTAATGTCCACTACTACTACTACTACTACTACTACTACTACTAGTAGTAGTAGTAGTAGTAGTAGTAGTAGAGTGAGTTCTCAAGTAAATAACTGGTAGAGTTAATCATTCAAACTGCTTTCAAAAAATAATTGATCAGAGCTTTTATTGTTTCATATTTCTGCACAAAGTTGGTCTTCCGTTTTTACAAAATAACTTAAAAGGGACAAGGTCTCTCAACATATGATTTTTGCTAAAAATTTGAGTATAAAGTTTAGCTGTACCACTGGATCAGCAGCACAATGCATGCAAATGATTTAGTATTATGCAGTTGTTCCTGTTGAGGTGTACATTTATTGCTTGAATGATGTATGTTATATATGATGGATTTAATGAACATGTAATTAAGTTTTTGTTTAAAAGGGGCCTTGCACTCGGTATTTATTGTGCAATACTGAGTAATCATATTGACGGGCTGAGAATGGTATTGTTTTTCGCATTATATTGGTGGCTGCATAGGTTTTAAAACTCAATATATTGCACTGTGTAGGAGTGGTATTGTGCAATACATGGCAGTTCCTGTTGAGACTTCGTTATTTGCAGACCCAAAAACAACAGGTAATGATCCAGTATGAATATATAAGAAAGGGGGAAGTGTTTATCTGCTTAAATGCATTCAGGGGAATAGTTTGACCGTCCATATTTAATGCTTACTCAGTAAACAGCTGCAGAAACATCTGAAAAGTGTTTGAGTAGGAAAAGTAACAATGAAGCTGCTTATTTGTTCATTTTGGAAGCCTGAATTATTTGTTTTAGAAATACATAGGCCTAACAGCACTACTTACTGGCCCTCTGCAGTAATTCTTACTTTTCAGGTTTATAGAGCATTTCCAGCGGTGTGGAAACTGACATCCAATACATGTATGAACAGTATCTTTTACATGTACGTAAGCTGTAATGAAGTTCACCAGTTCATTGAAAGATTCCTAGTCCATTGTTGAAAACTTAAGATAGCCATCTGGTTATGCTGAAAGTTATTTTAGCAACATGTTGTACACTGTCCATGCCACATTTTTTCCCATTGCTGTGTCCTCTTGATTTTTCTTTTGTGGCATGTAGTAATTCATGTAAATTCTGTATAGTGTCAACACATTTGCTATGAAGGCATATTTCTGATGCATCCCAGAATGAATGTTGGGCAAAAATATTCTGCAGTTCGTGGTCTAGAATTATGTGCAATATATTGACACAGTGATTGCACAATAAATATTGAATGTGTGGGTGGCCCCTTAAACCCAATACCTCTGTTCGGTTTTTGTCAGAAGTACTGATTTTTTTTATAATTAGTTACTAAAATCTTGGTACTTCTGTAGTTTAATGTTCTTAATTTTCTCAAGAATTCATCCTTTCTCCACTTTGAATTGTTTGTTAATAAACTTGTAAAAAAAACTTCTCTTTAGACAGAAAAAAGGGATTTGTGGTCACTGAGTGTACCAAAAACTAATTAATATAGCCCCAAGGTCTATATCTTTGACTGATATGGACTGACCCATTATTAAACAACATGTAAACAAGGATGTTGTATTCTGGATATTTTCCTGTGCCTCTTGCCAGCTCTGTTAGTGGGCGTTAGTTTGTAAGTTTATCTATGCTGTTAGTATGCCTTCTGAATTTTGCTGCAGTTCTGTACACATAAGAGCTGTGAGAGAGTGAAATATTTCAGGGAGGACCATGCCACAGAACGAGTACATCGAACGCCATCGGCGCCTCTATGGGCGCAGGCTTGACCATGATGAGCGGGTGCGCAAGCGGGAAGCACGTGAACCTCACAAACGAGCTGAAAGAGCACGCAAGACTCGTGGCCTCAAGGCCAAAATGCTCAACCGCCAACGCCGCAATGAGAAGATCCAGACAAAGAAGAAAATTCATGCCCACGAGTTGAAACGGACCAAAAACCGTGTTGGTGATGGGGAGGCGTCAGGCGGAGCTTTGCCAGTGTATCTTCTGGATCGTGAGGTCCAACAGCGTGCCAAAGTTCTGTCCAATATGGTGAAACAGAAGCGTAAAGAGAAAGCAGGCAAATGGGATGTTCCATTACCCAAAGTTCGTGCACAGGCTGACTCGGAGGTTTTCAAAGTTCTTCGCACGGGCAAATCGCGTCGCAAAGCATGGAAACGTCTTGTTACGAAAGTGACTTTTGTGGGGGAGGGCTTCACTCGTAAACCACCTAAATTTGAAAGATTTATCAGACCCATGGCATTGCGGTTCCGTAAGGCACACGTAACACATCCAGAATTGAAGGCAACATTCTGCTTACCAATTATTGGAGTTAAGCGTAACCCAAATTCACCCATGTATACATCATTAGGTGTAATTACCAAGGGAACAGTAATAGAAGTTAATATAAGTGAACTAGGTCTTGTGACACAGGCTGGCAAGGTGGTCTGGGGAAAGTATGCACAAGTCACAAACAATCCAGAAAATGATGGTTGCATTAATGCTGTGCTGCTTGTTTAATGTTTTCTGATCTTGAGCTATGTGCTAATGGCTGTCTACAATATGACTACAATGTGATGTATTTGTCTGCATAATAAAGTACAGAATTGTATAAACCATTTGAGTGAAACAGTTCCTTTTAGATTGCACTGCCATTTACACTCTTACCTTATTGCACATTTATTGAGTATTAGTAGTGATATTCTTACTTGAAACTTTTACAGAATTCAAAATGCAGATATTTGTGAAGACTTTGACGGGGAAGACTATCACCTTAGAAGTAGAAGCTTCGGATACAATCGAAAATGTTAAAGCCAAAATCCAGGATAAAGAAGGTTTGTAACATTGTAAATTAATGTATGTGGTCAAAACCTGCTGGAATGGGAGGTCATTTTCTGTGTTGGTCAACAGTGGGTATATGAGTTTTACAAAACTTTTTAGCAGTACATCAGTGAATTACTTGTTTGCCATCATACTTCACCATAATTTTAATTTGTCAATCATGACATTGTTTAGCTTGGTATACAGGGGTTAATACTGAATGTAGGTCAAGCACATAATCTTATGTTTAAATATTTAGTTTTGGTATACCTGATTTTAAATCTAATGCAGTGAACAAAACAGGTGAGATTCAGAAAGTTGGATCACCTAACCACTCTATTCCCTGAAGAATATTCTACTTTGTGTTTATATAGGCATTATTAGATTCTTTTCAGATTGAGAGCTGTTGCAAGGTGTTCTCTCCTATCAATTGTAATTGATTTCAAACCCATGTTTGTGTTGGTAGTGAACTGTTTAGTTGTGCAAAGGAATTTTTTTCCACAAGTTGAGAGATGCACATACTTAAGACATGTAATTATTGAAGCAGTAAATTTACAAAGAAAAACACAAAAAATCTGTCACTTTCTAATTTCCAGACAAAGTAGACACACATTGAAAAAATGCTTATCACATTTCTCCAGCCTGGTGGGAACTTATAATTGGTCTTAAATAATTCCCAAGACACATTGTAATAAAATAATTAATTGGTTTTCTACAAATGGACACACAAATCTGAAATCGCAATACTTGATGAAAATAAATTCTAAAAAGTTAATCCATACCTGACACCCACTGCTTCAGATGTTCATGAAACTTTCTGCATGGCAGTAGTTAATGTAAAAAAAATTTTACAAATGTAAGTGCCGTCACAGAAGGATGTGTCTTTATTGGAAAAATTCAATATTGTTGAGTTATGGGAATCTAGAAAATAAACTTAAGCTGTTGTGGTCCAAACAATGAGTTTTAAATATGTAAAACACTTTGATGCCTGATACAGGATTTATTTTTATCAACGCAGCACCCTGAGTATGATAGATATTGGATGCTTATTTAACATATACCACATCATTGTTCAGATCATTCAAATCAGTTTATGTAAACTGACAACCTATATTAAGGCTACCTCATGAAAGTACAGAGCCAAAAGCTATAAATTTAAATGAAACATTTTTATTGCACAGATCTACTTTATTTAGGGTGCCAAATTCTGGTCACACTAATGTTAATTTAAAATGTACATGTTCAGCAGTTAAGATCCCTTAAACTATCAATGAAACTCCCTAATAGTGTCTCTGTTTTTAATCCATTGTGACAGATTGTCCTGTTGACTTCATATCTTTTTCATTAAAGTAATACATTGTGCCAAATGATGTTTATTTAGATACACCAACAGCACATAAAATGTTTTCTAAAAGCACAAAATAAGTCTTCCGTCTCAAGCCAAAACAGTGACAAGCCAAATCAATGACAATGCTGGTTCAGGTGGGTGGAGAAAAGTTATGACATTTGACACAGCAAAGTACCACCTGTCACACACAACTGCTACAAAACAATTTTGTTGGATAAGTGCATGATCCTATGTGGGGCATTTTCATTGAACGAAAAAATCAAGGTAGGCTTTACAGAAGTTAATTGTCTAATCTCTAAAGCATCACAAGAAAGTGGTTTGTATAGTGAAAATTTCTGGTGCCAGGTATTGTGTGGGTTGTCGAAAATCTCTTATCAAGGATTTTGTGTAGAAAAACTACGTACTTTCTCGAAGAATTGAAGAAGAAAAAAATTATCAATATTAACTTTGCAGAAATTGTAAACATCAGATGCAATTATTTTTGCATTATCTGCTAGTTAAAAACTAGCTCTTCTCGGTACATTTTATATTTCCTCCCACACCATTGCGCACAGATTTACCATGGCTAGTAGTAAAAAAGGAATGCTCAACATAAATAGAAAAATTGTTTTTGTGCACTCAAAAATTTTTCGGGCTTTTTCTATTTTATATTGAGCAGCACATCCCTCAGTGAATAAAGCACTTTCTTCACTTGTGGGTAATTCTCTACCAGCCACTTTACCATTTCTTTCTGGACGGTATTACAAATCCTACACCATGTTCCATATCACAACTTATAATGCAGTTGTTCACTATTACCAATTTACTTTCTTCATTTACCACATGAACACACAGGATGGATTGGACAGCTGCTTCTTGTCCAGTGGTAACTCTAATTTCATTCTGAATTGCAAAACTGTAGTTTTCAGCAAGGTCCATTAAGAGGAGCTTTTTCTGGAGTTAGATTTTCTATATTTTTTTCAATGATTTTGACTGACACTTAGATATAAATGAGTGTGGTTTAAGTTACCAAAAAGTCTACGTATTCACTAACAGTTGCAGACTGCTTTACCAGTTCTGCCCCATGATCTGTGCTTATCAACCGGCTGAACTCAATTTCATGATCAGCACCTTTGTTAGCTAATTTCTGTTTTAATAATTCTGACAGTTTATCACAGTGATTAAACGTACTTGTTTTCAGAGTATGTTTCTTCAATGTGTCCCACATCCGAAAGCAGTTTTACAGTTTGGTGGATCACATTTTGATAGAAATTGGTGACAATCTTTACTTCAGCAATAACTTCCCCCTTTTTGGTTTGAGTTGATAAAATACCCATTTCTGTTTTCAGTTTCCTTGCTTATCAAATCACATACTTCCTAACATTGAATTCTGACATTGTTTTCTTTTGACCAAGAGGGTGGAGCCAAAGTTGAAACTTGGATTTTTCATGTACTCTTACACTACCCATTTTCTCTCATTAACAATATCATGACATCAAAATCTATGTCTTCCTTAACAATTTCACCATCAAATTTTTCTTCTCTACAGCCAAAATCTTCAATACTGCACTCTAATGCCTGCCACACTTTTTGTTCCAAAACCTGCTTCACTTTTTCCAACTTTTTTGACATATGAAGCCTTGGTGTGATTTTAAATGGGGAGAACTTTTAAGGGATAGCATCTCAGTTCATGTAAAGTTTAATTTGCACTCTCAATACTTTGACTTTTTACTACTGCTTTGTGAAATGTCATCTGGGTCACCTGTTACCTTCATTTCTATCACTGATTTCAGGTTTTTGTTCACAAACCTTAAGACATGTTGTGCACAGTTTTTTGGCCTGGTTTTACATAGATTCTCTTAGCACTTAATGTTTTAGACAGACAAGTAAACTGACTTCAGATTAACTGTTTGTGTTTTTTGAAAGGATCACAAAAAGTTCTTGCAGTTTCAAAAACTTAATAGTATCTGTGATGTCCACATAGTAGCACTTTCTTGGTCGTGTGGAAAGTTTATATTGGATTGCATCAATATCAAATCTTGCTGGTGTTGACTCAGCTTGGTCAAATGACACAGTGCTTTAGTAATTTTCAAACAGTGCATGAATTCACATTTTGCATTGCAATTAACACTGCACTAATTCACTTAAAACATACTTTATAGTAGTGGAATGACAGAGCTGCTCTACAAACAGGTATGACCAATAAAAGTGGAATGATTAGGCCACTCTACAAACAGGTATGACCTGTCTCACAGAAAGACAGCAACTGAGGCCAGATAGACTAATTGTAGCATTGTTTTCGTGTGTGTGTGTGTGTGTGTGTGTGTGTGTGTGTGTGTGTGTGTGTGTGTGTGTGTGTGTGTGTAGGGGGTCTATTTTTGGCAAAGGCCTTACTGGGTGAAGGCTTTGTGTCTTTTTGTTGTGCCTATCTGCAACTAGGCATCTCCGCTATATGGTGAGTAGCAACTTTCCTTCCATAATTCTATTAATGTTAAGAATAGTGTTTTTGACACTGTTGGAAGGGAGAGCTTCTGTTTCTCTAACACACACGTTCCAAAGTGTCTCTATTTTGTCGTCAGAGATGTTGATTTCAGATGTAATGCATGAACTGCTGTCTTTTGTGTGTATGTAAAACTTACAGGTAACAATAAAATTTTTGTTTACTATATAGTGAAAGTTTCTTTACACACTGTTTATTTAGTACATTTACTGTTCAAACAAATATTCTTCTTAGAATTAATGTGAATGTTTGATCTGAAGTAACCTCTTTGGTATTAGATTACTGGAAAATGTACCTATTGTAATGCAATATGTATTAACTGAGATAGGACAGAAAACCTACCATGGCTTATCACTGTCTTACGAAAACATTTGCTGTTTAACAGCAAGTACTATCTAGTATTGATAAGATAATTAGTAGGTGCCTGGAACATTTCTCATTTTGTCAAGAAGTAACTTCCATCTAGTATGAGAATAGTGTAGCACAAACCTGATTCTGTAATTAGCATCTCATTGAACACCATTTTCGGAAAGTAGAAGCAAAGGGCAAGGGTTTGGTTTATATTACCAGGGTGCAGCTAAACAATTTCCAGGTTCTACAGTATGTGTTCCGAAAGCTTCCTTTACTATCAACGCATATGTTTAAGTGTAAACGTATAATAATGAAATGTAGTTTCTGCAGCTTTTTGGGGAGTAATTGAGACTTGGAAGTGAACGTTTCAGGTGCTTGACACTCTTAAATATACTTGATAAACACTTTTAAAAATAACACCTTTAGGTTGTATATAGATTATGTATTTGCTCAGTATTGGGGACTAGCTCATCATAAATCTGCCAGAGAATATGATAAACACAGTTACAACAACAAAAGGCCTTCTGCGTGAAGGTGCCAATGTCTTTGAAAGCTTGCCTGTTAAGATCTTAGCTGCCTGACGTGGGCTGGTAGATGAAAAGTTTAACAGTTGAACTTCGTAAGCATAGATCTCACAGGTTTTTGCCTCCATCTAACTAGCTTATACTTCTTGCTTGACTATTAGTCTTGTACTGTTATTTCGGGGGTGGGGGGGGGGGAGGAAAAAGGGTACACACATTTAAAATTTGATAAGAGCTGTGACATGTGAAGTGTTCCACTTTGTGAGTGGATACTCTGTTTAGTTTTGGTGGCCTTTGCTGAATTTATTGCAAGTAAGAAAAACGCTTGGTGGCACATCACTTCTCTGTAGTAAGTAGTGATAAATTGGAATTTTATCAAGTAATGACCACTTTGAAATTTGTGGTCCTAGATGCAATATGCTGGTGACAAAGTATCCTACACTGTCACTTTTTCTTCAGTCTGGTATTTGTATAATACACAGTTCAGACAGTGCAAAACAAGTGTATAGGTGTTTTAAAAATATATTAATGATTTAAAGAATGCTCTTGCAAATCATCAAAAATGTGGTACTTTGAAAACTAAATCTTAAATTGTGGTATCTAATCTGGCTGTTCATTTTAATATTTGTGTCATTTTAAATCAGGAATTCCCCCAGATCAGCAAAGACTTATATTTGCTGGCAAGCAGTTGGAAGATGGCCGAACATTGTCTGATTATAACATTCAGAAAGAATCTACTTTACACCTTGTCTTAAGGCTCCGTGGTGGTGCTAAGAAGCGAAAGAAGAAGAATTACTCAACACCCAAAAAAATTAAGCACAAGAAGAAGAAGGTTAAGCTTTCAGTCTTGAAGTTCTATAAGGTAAGTACATAAGTACTCAAGACTTGACTTCCATTCTATAAAGCATTGGTATCGGCAATAATCACCTAAAGATCTGAACACAGGTAGAAAATCAACATGAAACAATGAATTGCTGTCTAAATTTCATTTACGGTTCTATTCATGGGTGATGGGTAGTTAGTGGGCACCTTTCATAAGTGACTATACCTGGGCTGGTAAAATGTCATGTGACAGCTCGTGTGTAGTTTACTATACTGTGATTGCGAGGTTGCAGTAGCTGCCTCTGCACACGCTCACAACTCCGAAGTACGTATTGTAAATATAAGCAACAGTCAATGTTTATATGTAAGTACAACAAAGTACATTTTTCTAACAATGGAGATGGAGACTAAGTGTTTAATAGTATATGAAACTGTATTGACAACACCTGAAGTAATGACAATATCTATGAAAAGTTGTTCCAAATTGTTAGTGTAATAGCTGCATGTAAAACATTGTATAATAATGTGAACCTAAACATACCAAAGAACACATTATGCACACTCGTAGAAAAAATTAAGCAAAAAGCGCATAGCCTACTAGATCTCTCCCCCCCTCAACAAACACACACACACACACACACACACACACACACACACACACACACACACACGGGGGGGGGGGGGGGGGGGATAGTCAGTGTACATTTACACTCGCCAATATAGTGACTCAATTCCACCCAGTTACTAAGTGACCCTGTTCACTTGCAATTTCATCTAAAACGTATTTAGGCGTCACAGGCTGTGAATATAACAGCAGCTTTGTCATGCTCATCTCCGCAGCAATGTCCCTTGCCTGCAACCACTGCACCATAGTTTCTTGAGTCACTAGTGCTGGGAGTTTTATCTAAAATCATGGAATGGTACAATGTGTTGGCCATCACAAACGGTGTAGAAACTATGGGTGGTCCATATCCTCATTATAGTCACCGGTTTTTCTCTATCGAAAAACTAAGTCCTTCAGGCACAAAGCCGTTCAAGGATCCTGCATGAGCCACATTTAATCTGGATCCTCTTCCTGTTGGCTGATGACCTCTGCTATTCAGAGTATCATCTGTCCAGCATTTCTCAACTGATTCTCCAGCATTGACCCATGTTTCGTCTAACCATATGTTGGTCCTTTCCTACAATGTTGCGTAAGAAAATGGTACAAGCTGCAACGACGTGACCTTTTTCAAGTTAGTTTTCATCCGTCTAACTTTCTAAAATGGAATCCCATACTTCTTAATACCATCTTAAGTGAAATTTCCCCCATGAGAAAAGTTCACTTTCTTTTAAAGAAATAGGCAACTTCGCTTTTGTGGAGTATTCTTTCCCTCTATAATATCTGTATACAAATTGCACCTGATTTGAAAGAATAAATATCGGTAACAGGATGGAGATGCTTTTTTATTCTTTCGAGGAGTACTTAAAAACAGTTTTTCCCACTGGGGCTTTCTTCCACACTGTTTACTTCAGTGTCTTATAAGTCATTAAGTACCACCTCTCTTTGACTGAGCCCTAGAGTTTTCGAGGTACGCTTTAAAACTTTATCGGTGGGAATCTATTCATGCCCATTAAGAGAAACAAATTGTTTTTCTTGCTCGTAAAATCCAGGCGTCCCAAATTGTTTTTCTTGCTCGTAAAATCCAGGCGTCCTCTGTAGCAATGCCAAAGCCTGGCTATTTAATGGCACTCGATGGCGCAATGGATTGTCGCTTGGTGAAAGACAGTTTTGATGACATTGTTTAATAAACAGAAACTAGTCAAGGCAGTAACACAATACAAAAGCAGGTGGTTTGCACTATCATACAGGGTTTACACGGAAGCCAGTAACGTGGTAGCATCGATGCCGGAATCAGCTTTTGTTCATGTTGTTATTGGTTCAGAAAATGCAGCGCTACGTGTTCCTCACTTTTCAGTTACATTGCCAACTTTATGGTGCTTGGTGGGTGACCTTGAAGTGACATGTTTCAGTGGCCTGGGTATAGTCTGGATTAGTCGGAGCCTGCCAAGGGCATTGTCATTTCTTGGAGGCAACACAGTTTCATATAACAGCCTAAACAGTGTAAGTTCCTTCCTGTACATGGTGTTTGCAAAGTGACGAACTTACTGCCGTAATGGTAAGGGCAAATACACCCAATATATTAAAACTAGATAAAGTTATGAAGTTATATTTGTTGGAGGTTAACCACCATAACTGAAAGAGTTCTGCTAATCGTTGTACAAATTCAGATGGAAAGTAGATTGACCTCTGAAATGGTCTAACTATAGAATTAAATAATTTTTAAAATAAAATACATTGTGCCCATATAAAAGACATTCAATGTATACCATGTATTTAACCCTTCTGGCCTTTGAAGTGGTAAAACAGTAGGAGAGGAGTACAATGAATTTACAGGTGTCAGATTTGGACAGATAAGAAGTGATCATCAAAGTGGGTGAGACAGTAGCGACAATCTCAAAGTGGGACTTCAGGCACTTACTAACTCCTGTTTGACCCTAGTGTACTGTAGTTCCCTTGAACAAAACTGTGCCCAGTGTCTGGATAGAAGAATAAGTGACATCTCTTTATAAGAAAGGTAGCAAGAATTGTACCCAAAACTGCAGTCCAGTGATATAGACATGCATACGTTAACTGCCCTTAAACGTCCAGAAATATAAAGTAGTGCACTTCACAAAAGTACATTAAGTATCACATTATTAGCATCAATCAACTTGTGGAAATATTTGTGTTTAATAACTTTTTAGAATGTTGCTGAAGTGTGTGGGACCCATACCAACTAGGACTACTAGAGCATTTTGAATCTATACAAAAAAGGGAAACACAAATGGTGAAGGGTTCATTTGGTTCAAGATAAGTGACTAAAATGCTAAAAAACATGAACTTGCAGACACTTGTCAATAGATGCAAACTATTGAATCCAGGAACATAACACTGCACCCTTCAAATTGCTCCCACAGGGATGGGAAAGGTAAAATAAGATTCGCTACAGCACGCACAGAGGTTTTGAAACAGTCATTGTTTTTGCAGCGCTTACATGAATGAAATGCGAAGAAATTCTATGTGGTACAATGGGAGGTAGGGCTGGGATAAATTGGAAAAAGAACCAGAGTTTGACAGTTTGTAAGGCAGTGTTATTGGAAGACTGGTAGAAATGAGAGAATGGAATACACTAAAAGACAGGTGGTTCAATAAAAGAGATGAAATAGTGGAAGGCATCAGTGGATCTAATAGTCAAGAAACACAACTCAATTAGAAATCCATGACAGCTTAAACAGGAAAAAGGGAATATGGGTATCCCAAAAATTTAGATTGACAGCAAATGCACAACTGTTGAAACAATAGATTCTGCCTGTGGATGCTTTTCTGGGGTGGAGTTGACGTCTGAGCTGGTTGTAAATCTTCTGTAGGTTACGCATTTGTGTAATGGGAGCAATCGATTTATTGGGATAAAATTTTTTAAGCAACGAGTGCTAAATATTTTTTACTTCTTGATGACCAGTTTCAACACACTTAAAATCATAATCAGACCTACAAATGTGACAAATGACTTTAAAGGGTGAATTCTATAATACCATTATAGAACAGTTTTACAGAAGTTGGGTAGTTTATGATGAAATAATTTTCAATGCTTTGGAAATTTGAAGTGCATACATATAATCCCATAGCAGGAACACATTCCACTCACAATACAGTGTAAGCACATTGGTTTGATGGTAATGAGACGAAAACATTAAATACACATAGTGCCAAAGTATTCGCTGAAGTGACACAGGTGTAAAACATCATGCCACACACACACACACACAAAGTGAACCAATGTGCCATTCAGGGAAGAGTTTGTACTTGCAGAAACTGTCAACAGATGGTGCTAGTATATCATTGCATAGTTTAGCTTATGCAATTCCGTTTTATATAGCACACAACATTCTCTATGACTCATGAATTCACAGAAGAAATTTTGTATAACTAAGAAATTCACTGGCATTGACATGAATATTAGCAATGGGAAATTGTAGTTAATTAAACTAAAACTGTTATTAACGAGTCGCATTGTGTGTGGGGGGGGAAGGGTTGGGTCCTTAATGGTCGAAAGCTGTAATTGTGTGAATCTTTTTGTTGTGCCTATCGCGACTCAGGATCTCCTCTATACAGTGAGTAGCAACTTTCCTTCTCTGGTATTGTTACTGATGGCTTAGGTTAATACTGTAATTACACTGTCTTACACGAGAGGGAACACCAACAATTAACTGTATCCTGTGCAAAGAATTTACAATGTTATCAGTAAAAAAATAATTTACTGTTGACAATTTCTGCGATTGTATGCTCTGCTCTGGGTTGCACATTCATTCAGTTCCTACCTTGATTGGCACATGTGATATTTTACATGTCACTTCAGTGACCACATTGGAGTTTTTATATTTTCATCTTCTTATTACTGACAAACCAATGTGCTTATACTGTATTGAATGTGGAATGTGTTCCCACTGTTAATTTATTTTTTATATTCTACAATCTTCTGGAAAATTGTTCTTTAACAGTATTATAAAATTTGCCTTTTAATGTCGTCTATCATTTAACTTTGTCGATTAGAAGATGGCAAAACTTCTGTCAAAACCAGTCATCGTGAGATAAATAATACTTAGTGATCTTGACACCAAAAGAAATTTCCTTCCAATAAACCCACACATTCTAGTGGGGACAGACCAGGCCTAGCTGGTCAGAGTACTTCATCACACACGGTTCATAGAAATACATGCCATGTGTGAATGAGCTTTATTCTGTTGGTGAGAAATATCAATATGGTACTGTCACGTGGAAGGTAATACACGAGGGTGCAGGATGGCCACGACCTTCGTGCTGTTGAGAGTTCCCTCAATGACTACCAACAGTGACCTGAAGTTATACTGCACGGCTCCCCACAGGACAATCTCCCTAAACATTGAAAGAACAGGGCCTCTCTTCATTTCGCTGTCATACTTTGATGGCAATTTGGGATAGTACGAACAGTGATTCATCACTGACTCCAGTAGGATTACATTCTTCAGCCATCCCTGCTTCTCTATCATGGTACCACTCCAAATGCAGCCGTTTGTGTTGTGATGTTAGCAGCAGCTTACACATGGGTTTGTAATTTCCTAATCCAGGTGCTGCAAATCTCTGACCAATGGTGTGGGATGATGTGGAATTTTGTGGGAGTCTGTTATTTGTTCTCAGATGCAGGTGTAGCTATAAAGAGGTTACGATATGCTTAGTACACAATATGGTGATCCTCTCTTTTGGTCAGATGTTTTTGACCAGAACATTGACAAGTATGTCTCCATAATGTTCCCAATAGTCAAACGTCACTGTCAAATTTGAATTCCCCACTAATGTGCCATGGTTTGACCAGACGGATCGATCTTCCAAACTGTTAGATGCTGTTACTGCTTATCACAGGAATACACAGAATCTGTTGTTAGGTCAGCATCTGCACTGTTCACGTCCCTTTATATATATACTGCCAGACCACATAACACAAAAATACAAGATTGAAAAAGGGCAAACTTATGTTTGCAGCATTCGCGGATTTCAAGAAAGCTTGTTAAGTGGAATACACTTTAAAATTACGTGGTAGCATGTGTAAAATAAAGGAAGTGAAAGATTATTCAAACTTTGTACAGAAACCAAACATAATTTAGGAGTCAGGGGACATGAAAGGGAAGCAGTGTTACAGAAGGCAGTGGACCAGTGATGTGGACTATCTGCAGTGTTGTTCAGTCTGTGCCGTTAACAAGCAGTAAAGGAAACCAGGGTGAAATATTGAGTGGTAAAGGTTGAGGGACATGAAATAAAAACTTGAGGTTTGTTGTTGACACTGTTTAATCAGACAAGGCAAGTGTAATCTTGGAAGAAAGTGAGACATGGGTAATTAGCAGTTCAGGCCAAAGGAAGCTTTTGAAAAGGGTGATAAAGAAAAATGCTGAAAATGAAATGGCTCTTTCAAATAACTGATATTAAGTCAAGCGGAAAAAAAGAAATTTATTGCACAACCTGACTAAGAGGGTTTTGGGTGATAAGACACATCCTGAGGTATCAAATAATTGTAAAAATTTGGGAGAGAAAGGGTAGAGCACAGTGAACTGGTGTTAATGGGTGCACATTACAGTAGTTGTGCAGCAGTGAAGAGGCTTGTACCAGATAACTAATGTGAAGAGCTGCATCAAAGTGTCTTTTTAACTGAAGACATCTCATTTTTGTAATTTGCCACATTTAGTGTTGAAACATGCTTCAGCTCGAACAGCTATTAAAGGTATTACTATATGAATATTGAATCAGAAGATATTACTGTATTACAAGAGCAAAAATACTGAAGTGATTATAAAATTGTGTAGCCAGATTGTGACTCAAAACACACAATCAGTTAATTTTTGCAGTGTGGCAATTTCTCGGTGGTTTAAAAGCACAGTACAGTATTAGCTGAGAGTGTAGATTTGTGAGAGTGTTTTTTCAGCATGATGTGTTCATTATTGATGCCAACCTGTCATAAAAGATGACTGATTATTGGCTAAATCACTGTAACTGTTTGTTAGACATAATAAGTTTGTAGTGACATTATTATATATCATAACTGTGGCAAGAATTATCTAACACAAAACGTGTTAATAAATAAAAACGTCCTTCGGTTTTCAGGTTGATGAAAATGGGAAGATTCATCGCCTCCGCCGTGAATGCCCATCAGAACAGTGCGGTGCTGGAGTATTCATGGCTGCCATGGAAGATAGGCATTACTGTGGAAAGTGCGGGCACACACTAGTGTTCAGCAAACCTGATGAAGCTTGAACATGTTGCTGTATGGTTTCTTGGCATTGTAATATTACTGACAAATAAAAAATAACAAATATTTTAGTTTAGTTTCACTGTGGAACAGTCTTAATTTGTTTTTGTAGGGTTGTATAATGGTGTGGGGTTGAAGGGAGTTGGTGACAACTGCAGGGAGGAGAGTGGTGCTCAGGAGGGAGCCATGTATACCTTGCACATCACTGGTACTATACCTACAATTTGTATCACATGGTGTGTTGCCAAATTTGTAGCACATAGTGATTAGTGGGCTTCCTTCTCAGAGAAAGTCTGTGATAAAATGGCAGATTTAAACATGTCTTCATTGCTCAAACTATGATGCTGGCTGCTGGAGAGTTAGCAGACTTAAGAGAGAGAGAAACTATGGTGTGTACTTACATTAATTCTTGATTGTAACTATGTTAGGGTATTGCCATAGAAATAAAACTTAAGCAGTATCTCGAGTTATGGCAAGGGCTTGTTGATTTTAAGTCCGTGAAGAAAAATCCAATCTGGTTACAGATAACGCAAAAAAAGATCATTCAGTACAGTAGTTCATAACCAAAGAACTGTGGAAAAAACACACAGTCCTTCAAATACACCTTTAACTTCCAAAAAGTTTGAGATGGTTTAAGGGAAATTATGTATTCCTCACAGTTGATGTAGCAAGCAATATTATTACACAAGGTCTTGGAGAGGGAGAGGAATGTGTGTTGTAATGAATTAGAATAATCACAACAGAGTGAAAATTGTGTCCCTGTTGTTGCTGTAAGGGGACTTCAGGTGCTGTTTCGTATTTTATTTCACATCACCAATAACAATTTGCATTTCACTGTAAACGAGACTTCTGACATGAGTTATCAGCATGCAGTTGTATGTTTAGTCATGGTCTTAATTCCAGTTGACTTAAAGGCAAAAGTGAATGTGATTGACAACAGTTGACATGTTTTTGGTGATTCTGCACGGTAAGTAGAAAACATAGTTTGTTGTAAATGTTGTGATGATACTTTGGAACTAATACATTTTCTTAAGTTTGTTTTGCATATTGCAAAATTAAATGTCAGAATTATTGCACAGTTCTGCCTATTTTTATTTTACAGTGCCTTGAGGTACAAAATATTTGTGGGAATGACAATTCATGTTGATATGTATATGTCCATCATAAGCATCGTGACACGTGAAATGAGGTAGTGCAGAGTTTGACACTGGATTCACATTCTGTGGGTGACAGTTCGAATCCTTTGCCAGCTGTGCGATTTGGGTGTTTCCGTATATTGCTTTTGGAAAATGCCAGGATTTCTTTCAAAAGATCACAAATGTATTCCTTCCACATCTGAGCTTATTATGTAATGAGTTAATTGTGACAGAACATTAAAACCAAATCTTCCTTCTTTCACTAGCACAAGAAAACTACTTGACCAAACTGAGTGTAGATTTTTGTCTCTCCCTCACCCTGAACAACCATATTTACCAGACTACAAGAGAACCCACCCCCTTTTTAAGGGGTCATATAGGAAAAATTTATTCTTCAACATATGCCAAAAAATAAAGATTACAAACTGTTCATGTAAGGGATCTGCCTAAGTTATTACACCTATTCCAAATTTATGCCATTCATTGTCTAAATTTTGATAATACAAAGTGAATAGTGGTGTATGAGGGGGGGCGGCAAAGTCATGGAAACTGATTAATAATTGCTGCTTGAATAATTTAAGAAAATTAATTAGAAAGAATAATTGAAAGAAATTGGGACATGTATCCTGGGTAAACTTTAACTAGTAATAATATAGAGACACTTTAAATGTCAATACATGTAAGATCAATATTCATCATTTAAGTTTGTATGCGTTTTCACATTAATTCCATTGTGTGTAGCACTGCTTATGATGCTGCTGATTCTGGATCACTGCTCATGCAAATTCCTCTTGTCTGCTTTGAACCTTCTTGGTGCGGGCGAAATGAACAGACAGGTGTAATCGGCGTAAATATATATAAACGAACTTTGTCTTCGTAATAAATATTATAAAATTTTTAATATACAGTTGGAATACGCATTCTTAAACAATACTGGTCCGTTGGAGCTAGTCTTATGTTGGCCTGCAGCCACTTGCAGAAAAAAAAATAAAAGCACTAATTCAGCTACTGAAGCATCTTTCTCTTCTGTGGGTTGCAGGGGTTACGACCCCTGGGGAGGTGGGTGGGTTTTATTTCATGGCTGTGTGACTTAGCCTTATGCTGCTGTGTAAGGCGGGTGACCTTGAGTGGGACTTAGTCGCTGAGCGAGGCAGCCGGGCAACACGGGCCCTAGATTTACTAGGCCCGTGTTGCTGGAAAATCAAGATTGCGCAACACTGATAAGGCGCGCTGGCGCTGTGCGCGCCTGGTGGGGGACAGGAAGTACATCCTGTTCTGAGGCGGCAGCATGCTCAGTCGACTCGAAGCAGCCGCACGGAGCACACAGCCATTATCTCTGGTGTAAAGCAATTTGTTACTTATCATTTGGTCCTTTATAGCTTACATGTATAAAAAGAAAAGAATGAAGGAAAAAAAGAAAAAAAATGATCCATTACAAAAGAGAAATATACAGAAAGATATTATTTGCGTTGATTTTTATCTTCACTGCCTCTTTAGTTTCTGCCTGTCGTGACACTATTTTCAGCATTGTCTGTTTCCCCCCAAGTGGATTTCGCTTCTATCCTGATGTGAGAATGTTAAAATGACATTTACTTCCAAACATATTGTCTGCCTGGCACTCTCTCATTGGTTGTGTACAACCAGCAGCAAAAACAGTATCATGAAGGTGTTTCAATGGAGGGTTTAACAAAGTTTCACAGCATCAAAGCTGATTTTTTGCGCCGTTTAGTAACTGTAGATGAAACGTGGGTCCACCACTTCACTCCCGAGACAAAAGAACAATCAAAACAATGGGAAAATTGGAGAACAGACTCCAAAGAGGGCGATACCGTTTCATGTGCAGCCAAGGTCATGGTGTCTGTTTTTTGGGATGCGTGTGGTATAATTTTCATTGACTACTTTGTAAAAGGAAAACTGTCAACGACGAGTACTATGCGAACTTATTGCAACGTTTGGGCGAAGAAATCGAGCAAAAACGGTCGCATTTGACCAAGAAGAAAGTATTGTTTCTTCAGGACAATGAACCAGCTCACAAGTCTGTTATTTCAATGGCCAAAATTAATGAATTAAAGTTTGAATTGTTACCTCATGCACCCTATTCGCCAGATTTGGCCCCCTTGGATTATTTTATGTTCCCAAACTTGAAAAAATGGCTCGGTGGTCGAAGATTTTCAGCAAATGAAATGTGATGTTGGCAGTTAAGGGCTATTTTGAGTAGTTCAGTTCTCATAATAAAAAGGGTACCGAACTTACTGAACATCGCTGGGAAAAGTGTATTCAGCTAAAAGCAGATTATGTTGAAAAATAAATACATTTTCCAAAGTTTTTGTTTTTTCTTTGTTGGGTCGGGTACTTATGGGACCACCCTTTTTTTGTTGTGAGTTTGCCTGCTGGTTCCCATTTTTCCATGCCCCAACAGTGCATGTCACTCATATGAAAAGAACTGTATGAGTCAGTAAATTTTTTTAGTTTACACATGTGAAACTGAAATATCGGTAATGCAAAAGAAATTTTGCAGATCAAATCAGGTTTAATGTGCACAAAAATTTTGCATGTCCTTCAGTACTATAATGTGGGGTTCCCATAACCCTTCTGAAGGTAAGGAAGACACTGCACAGCGTGTTTCTCAGTGCTACTTGCTTATAAACTACGTTTTCGCCGAACACCGGATTTTAACTATGTAGTTTACATGTACAAGGTGGGTAATTTTGAAACTCTGTATCTCGGAAACGTATAAAGATATCAAGAAAATTTCCAAGGCTGTTTGAGGTCGGGATCTTACGAATATATCGCAAAAATTACAACCATTTGGTATGCGTAGCTGTTTTGGAATCTGCGGCTCTGTTTTAGTACCCAAAAACTGTTTTTGGGGTGTTTCTCGATAATGGATAAAGACTTTTGAAAACGGACACATGGTATGTCTAGATAAATGCCTAGAGAATATAAGGTTAAAATTTGAGCAGTTTGTTGAGGTTTTTATTATTCTGATGAGGACACATTAAGTGCGGTATCTGAATGTCTGTGGAGGAATAGTAGCCTATTCTTCCTCAAGAGCCAAAACAAAGGAAAGTAGTGTGTTGGGCACCGTGGTCTGTCTGGATTGACGACAATGTCCAAACTCGTCCCTGAGGTGAGGTGTTCCGTCAGGTAGAGAATCTGGACAGGCCAGTTCATTTCAGGGATGACAGTGTCCACAAACCACTGCCTCATAGATGTTGCTTTGACATGGTCTACATCTATATCTGCATCTATATTCCACAACCCACATAACAGTGGATGGCGAAGGGTACTTTGTGTACCACTGCTACTTTCCTGGTTTCCTGTTGCAGCCGCAAATAGTTCACTGGAAGTACGATTGCTGGTATGTCTCGATGTGGACTCGAATCAGATTTTACCTTTTTGTTGATTTTGCGAGGAAGCATTATATTTGTTGATTCTCCAAGGAATTTATGCTCTCAGAACTTTAACAACAGCAAACGACACTGTGCTGCAGAATGGCTCTTTTGCAGCACCTGCCACTGCAGTTGGTCGATCCCCTCTGTGACATTTTCTTGCCTACTTAATGTACCTGTAACGAAACGTGCTGCTCTTATTTGGATCTGTTCTATTTACTCTATTAATGCTATCTAGTATGTATCCTTAGGGACGGTCAATGTTCAAGCATGGTCGAAGGAGGGTTTTGTAAGCTACCTCCTTTGTTGATAGGTTGCATTTTCTGAAGATTCTTATGCTGAACCTGTCTGGCAACTACCTTTCTTGTGACTATGTGGTCGTTCCACTTGAAAACTTGAAGGTATTTTGTGGATGTCACTGCTTCCAGTGATTGTTCTGCAATCGTGCAATCATGGGTATTGCTGTCTGTGTACACACACACACACACACACACACACAGTTACATTTGTCTATCTTGAGTCGAGTCTCTGAAGGTTTTCCTACATTTCGCTTTTTGTGGTATTGCGAATTGTCTGTATACAACAGCACCATCTGAAAGTCTTTTGGAACTTCATATGCAGTCTACGATGTCATTTATAGATATTGTGAAAAGTACCAGACTTCTAACGCTCCTTTAGGGTACACCTGAAGTCACTTTTATGTCTGAAGTTTAAGAGGAGCCTAAAGGATTAATTGGGACCAACTCCTCCTACTTAACTGACTAATTTCTTAATAGAAACAACTGATGTGTGGGTGTGTTTACTAATAATATAAATACACATCTTTTGGTGCAGTTCGTCTTGTTGTCTGCGTGCTTGCTAAGAAAATGGGATGAGAAGTTCCGCCTTATGCAAGACACCTTTTTTTTTTTTCTTTTGTTTCACCCATACATGTTTCAGCACTTCTGTGCTATCATCAGTGGGTTCTATTTTTATTTTTAACTTACATTATGTTATTGTCCTCTTGTTTCGGTAGCTGTTATGCTACACAATATACAACATGTCATAGTTTTGAGGTTGTGGTATGTTTTCCTGTTTTGTTGGCGAAGTACATAGGCTTACTTCTTTGCCTGTGTTCGCGTGGCAATGCAGTTTTTCAATTACTCAAAACATCTATACTTCCGCCTCGACTGACATCTCTGGCCAAACTCTTTGCCTTTACATATGTCTGCTTGTGTGTCTCTCTCTCTCTCTCTCTCTCTCTCTGTCTGTCTGTCTGTCTGTCTGTGTGTGTGTGTGTGTGTGTGTGTGTGTGTGCCTTTTTCCCCCTACGGCAAGTCTTTCCGCTCCCGGTATTGGAATGACTCCTTACCCCCTCCCTTAAAACCCACATCCTTTCGTCTTTCCCTCTCCTTCCCTCTTTCCTGATGAAGCAACCGCAACCGTGGGTTGCGAAAGCTTGAAATGTGTGTGTGTGTGTGTCAACATACCAACGCTTTCGTTTGGTAAGTTACAGCATCTTTGTTTTTAGATATATTTTTCCCACGTGGAATGTTTCAGAGAGAGAGAGCAATAATAAAGGGTACATAAAGAGATTAATAGAAATCAATTATTTTCAATTAATGCCAACCAAATTATGGATTTTTTATAGTTTC
Source organism: Schistocerca americana (assembly GCF_021461395.2). Taxonomy (NCBI): domain Eukaryota; kingdom Metazoa; phylum Arthropoda; class Insecta; order Orthoptera; family Acrididae; genus Schistocerca; species Schistocerca americana. The sequence goes on along the minus strand of NC_060124.1, from coordinate 81,231,420 downwards.
TCCTTTGACTCCGTTTTAAAGTGAACTTACTTCCATGTAGTCGAGATCTACACACTCCTGTTGGGAGCTGCTTCTTCCGACGCCGCAAAACTTATCATTCTTGACCGTGTGGGTAATGTAATTTTCATTTATCAGACTTCTTCCTTATATACAGGTAGCACTCGTGACATGACGTTTACGTATTATGCGGAAGATAAATGAATAGCTTCTTCGTTTTGTTCCAATAATAATTATCCAGACAACACAAATGGCTACCACACACACCTTACAAAAAGTACGTCTTCTCCACACGCGAACTAAAGACAGTCTCTCTCTAATGATCAACAAAAATATTGAAAGGAGTTTTGTTTGTAATTTGTTATTCACCTTCCGGCGTAGTAAAATGTCTTTATCGACACTTACAGCGGCCGCGCTAATAGTTACTATCATTGGTTTTAAACTTTTGTAATGGCTTGTTGGGCTCTTTCTTATGTACCTATACACCTTGGCCTCCGACAGCTTCCACTCTCGCACGCATACGTTCAACCAGTTGCTAGAAGGTTTCTTGGGGAATGGCAGCCCATTCTTTACGGTGTGCTGCAATGAGGAGGCGTATTGATGTCGGTCGGTGAGTCATGGCACGAAGTTGGCGTTCCAAAACATCCCAAAGGTGTTCTATAGAATTCAAGTCAGGACTCTGTGTAGGCCAGTCCATTACAGAGATGTTTTTCTCATGTAGCCACTCTGCCACTGGCCGTGCATTATGAACAGGTGCTCAATCGTGTTGAAAGATGCAGTCGCCATCCCCGAATTGCTCTTCAACAGTGGGAAGCAAGAAGGTGCTTCAAATCAATGTAGGTCTGTGCTGTGAGAGTGCCATGCAAAACAACTAGCAGTGCTTGCCCCCTCCATGAATAACACACACACACACACACACACACACACACACACACACACACACACACACACACACCATCGCCTCCGAATTTTACTGTTGGCACTACGCACGCTGGCAGGTAACGTTCATGAGGCATTCGTCATACCCACACCCTGCCATTGGATTGCCACATTTTGTACCGTGAATCGTCACTCCACTCAACGTTTTTCCACTGTTCAATCGTCCAATGTTTACGCTCCTTATGCCAAGCGAGGCCTCACTTGGCATTTACCGGCGTGATGTGTGCCTTACGAGCAGCCGCTCGACCATAAAACCCAAGTTTTCTCATCTGCCGCCTTACTGTCATAGTACTTGCAGGGGATCCTGATGCCGGCCGTAGTGGCCGAGCGGTTCTAGGCACTACAGTCTGGAACCGCGCGACCGCTACGGTCGCAGGCTCGAATCCTGCCTCGGGCATGGATGTGTGTGATGTCCTTAGGTTAGTTAGGTTTAAGTAGTTCTAAGTTCTAGGGGACTGATGACCACAGATGTTAAGTCCCATAGTGCTCAGAGCCATTTGAACCATTTTTTGGATCCTGATGCAGTTTTGAATTCCTGTGTCATGGTCTCGATAGATGTCTGTCAACAGCTGAGGTCGACCTGTACACTGTTGTGCTGTACGTGTGCCTTCATGTTTCCACTTAACTATCACATCAGAAACAGTGGACCTATGCATGTTTAGGAGTGTGGAAATCTCGCGTCCAGACGCATGACGCAAGTGACACCCAATCACCTGATCACATTCGAAGTCCGTGAGTTCTGTGGAGCGCCCCATTCTGCTCTCTCACGATGTCTAATGACTACTGAGGCCGCTGATATGGAGTAGGTGGCAGCACAATGCGCCTAATAGGAAAAAAAGTGTTTTGGGGGCTGTCCGAATACTTTTGATCACATAGTGTACTTCTGAAATGTTCTACACCCTGGAGGATCTCCTCACTGTGGATCAATTGGAACGAAAAGTACATTTAATCTAATCTCCATTGTGAATGAGATGCTGTGTTCTGTTTGTTAGAAACTCTTCAGCTCAATTACAAACATGGTCTGATATTCCGTACACTCGTATTGTGTTCATTAGACGGCAATGTGGAACAGTATCGAATGATTTTCGAAGTCAAGGAACATTACATCTACCTAAGCGACAGTAACTACCACCTTCTTTGCCTCGTGGACGAAAAGAGTGAGCTGATTCTCACAAGATCGTTGTTTTCGGAATCAATGTGATTCGTACTGTAAGGGAACAATACCCTTACATAGCTGTACCGTTACATGGTATCTATCATACACTTCATGCGGTGATCATAAACTAATGCAAAAAGACTGCAGTGCAGTCAACAGTGTGCGTTTGGGTGAGTAGGAGTCGAGTGAGATTAATGTACAGGACGTGTCACAGTTATAGCAGTGGCCGCTTGGGGTATGCGAATGCAAGATTTGTATACAGTGCAAATCAAAATTAGGAGCGAAAAGTGACATGGATGAAAGTGTTCGGGGGGAGAGGACGAGGTGTCAAATGGTAAGTCACTTGTGTAGATATGTTCTCGAACTGGTCCTGATGGTAGATAGCATTCTCCAAGCATTTGTCAAGTCCAAACCCTTCCACTGGATTGCAACTGGAAGCAAGTGATTTGTAATTGTAAACTCTAGAGGAGTCTACATTCTTTGGCATCACTTTAATACAGAGCTGTAGCAAACCGGATACTTTGGCTGGCGCGCGCGCGCGCGCACACACACACACACACACACACACACACACACACACACACACACACACGTTACATCTATCGACGCAATCTATGTAACGGAAACCAATATGGCGCACGCATATACTAAAATGCAGGAACGGTGAAAGCCACTCTGTTCGGCATGCGGGATGGAACTCTTTACAGTACTGCGTTCTCGGCTCGACTCCGTTCTACTCGGGCGTTTCCGGAAGATTGAAGGATACGCGAGCATTAGCACAGTAGTTGCTATTTGGAGAATATGGTTTGTGTAGCAAATTTGTCTTCAGCTTCCACATTGAGTAATTTAAAACTTACTGTTTCTCGTTTTTGTTGCATTATCAAACCTGCTTCAGACGGATTCAAGTATAGAAAAAGAAAAAAACGGCGAAGTGTCAAGATTTAATCGTATGAATGCGCTTGGATTCCATATGAGTTTACGATATCGTCGGTAACCAAAATAACGAGTAACATTACGTTTGTAACGAGTATTGGTCCTTTTAGTAAGGAATACATTTGAATCCAATTTTTTCGTTACTTTCCCAGCTCTACTTTAGTAGTTATATCTTAAAGGCATGGGCTAGGCTGTTTGTTTTGGGCTGACTTTACCAGATGTGATGTGTGAATTGTAATCCATAATGGCGTGAAACCCGAAAACTAGAGTGACAAAAAAATTTACAGTAATGTACAGTCAAACGACGATTTATTCTTTCAACAAACACTATATGAATGTGGCTCAGCACCATCGAAAACGTTTTACGTCTTTTATTTTTGTAATATATTTGTGGTAAGTTCTATGGGACCAAACTACTGAGGTCATCGGCCCATAGGCTTACACACTAAATAATCTAACTTACGCTAAGAACAACACACACACACCCATGCCCAGGGGAGGACTCGAACCTCCAACGGGGGAAGCCGCGCGAACCGTGTCAAAGCGCCTCTGACTGCACGGCTACACCGCCCGACCGTCTTCTATTGTTTCCGTGTTGCCTGGATTCAGCTATAAGTAAACAACGTTTGCTATTAACAACATTAGCAATTATATTTTGCACATAAGCGTCTTTACGAGCGAGAACTGTTAGGTCTGCTCGGTAAAACATCGCGCTCAACATCTCAGCAACAGCACAAGAAGGTAATAAAAAACCTGACTATAGTCTAATTGTTAGGCTGACCAGATTTCAAAGAGAAAACCGGAACACTTCTGTTTATATCTAACTTCATTACTACACTTACACTTATTTTCCAGTTAGCTATTATGTTATTTTGAAATCGATAAAACAGTTGAAAAACTCGTAACGAAGTTGTAGCTTTCATTTTGTGCATTGGAAAGGGACAAGTAGGTACATTATTCTTTTGTTTATAGATGAAGACTGATATATGCTTCTGTATTGTAATAGGCGGGATATATTTTCTGATACTTAGATACAATTTGTTAAACCTAAGAACCGTGGAGTGTTACTAATCAGCAATCAGATACAATTTATACATTTCATACTACAATTTAAGATTTAATATGACTGTAGCGTGCATACACGCAAAACTGTATTGAATAAGCACTATTAACACACGCCACATCGCTCACATTCTTCACAAAATTAACTTCCATATAGCTGCAGTCCCTTCAGGAGAAGTGATTTAAGTGATGCTCCATTTGTTTTGGTTTTACTTGTTTCAAGGGACATAAAGTTGGAGGTCAGAAAGTCATTAGAGGCTGGGACAGGTAATACCTGTTTTTATTTTCAACATATCTCTTACTGTTTCAGGCATAGGACTAGTTGAAATGCGGTAGAACTCTAGGGGGTGCTGTGAAAATATATATTTTTATAATCTACTCGGAAACTTGTTTTTAAAAAATGTGTAATTCAATAAGAAATATTAATGCACGTATTTTTTCTCGATTGAAAACCGGGACAATTATGTGTCCTGAATGATTTTCTCTGGACACCAGGACATTTATGTGAAAACCTGGATTGTCCCAGCAAAACCAGGACGTCTTGTCAGCCTACTAATCGTCAACACTAATTTGCTACTTCACAGATGTTACGTTACTTGGTTATCATTATCCTGTACAGTTTACCGTAAGCAGTTATAAGATAACGAAGTTTATCATTAAAACAAAAGTAAACGACTCTTTTTTTTTCCTGTTTAGATACATTACATATGACCTTTCTGGATAGTGGCGTCGATCACTTCGGTTCCTTCGATTACGATCTCGAGTATACAGGGTGTTACAAAAAGGTACGGCCAAACTTTCAGGAAACATTCATCACACACAAAGAAAGAAAATATGTTGTGTGGACATGTGTCCGGAAACGCTTACGTTCCATGTTAAAGCTCATTTTATTACTTCTCTTCAAATCACATTAATCATGGAATGGAAACACACAGCAACAGAACGTACCAGCGTGACTTCAAACACTTTGTTACAGGAAATGTTCAAAATGTCCTCCGTTAGCGAGGATACATGCATCCACCCTCCGTCGCATGGAATCCCTGATGCGCTGATGCAGCCCTGGAGAAGGGCGTATTGTATCACAGCCGTCCACAATACGAGCACGAAGAGTCTCTACATTTGGTACCGGGGTTGCGTAGACAAGAGCTTTCAAATGCCCCCATAAATGAAAGTCAAGAGGGTTGAGGTCAGGAGAGCGTGGAGGCCATGGAATTAGTCCGCCTCCACCAATCCATCGGTCACCGAATCTGTTGTTGAGAAGCGTACGAACACTTCGACTGAAATGTGCAGGAGCTCCATCATGCATGAACCATATGTTGTGTCGTACTTGTAAAGGCACATGTTCTAGCAGCACAGGTAGAGTATCCCGTATGAAATCATGGCGGTGAATCGAGGAAGTACAGTACATATTGAAGAAACTAAAATTAGCTCTAACATGGAAATTAAGCGTTTCCAGACACATGTCCACGTAACATCTTTTCTTTATTTGTGTGTGAGGAATGTTTCCTGAAAGTTTGGCCGTACCTTTTTGTAACACCCTGTATATGTTATTTGTATATGAGAGTCGCATACAGTCTTATAATACGAAGATTTATTATGCACGTAACATGGTCTTGGAATTTAATCCTTTATTCCTGGACGAGAGGATGAAGGACGGTTGTTAGGGTTTTAATTTTTATACAGGGTGAACAAAACTGGCAAACTACAGGGACGGATTCCTCACTTGGAAATGGAGGAAAAAAGGACCTATGAACATCTGCCCAGAAATGGACAGTGTGCATGGAACGACAGCAAATCGTCCTGTAATACAGTACAGAGATGCATTGCATCCACGACACATCAGATGTTCAGACTGGCCTCCATGGGATTACGAGTGATAGGGATAGAAGCGGTTGTCATACAGGATACACATAATCGTACTTTGGTTTACACCAGTTTGGCTGGTCACCTGTAAAATTCGGTCCTCCAAATCTGATGACGCTCAGTCCGCCGCCCCCTGCACGTTCGTCTGCCTAAAGGGACCTATGATCACATAATGAGATTTTCACTCTGCAGCGGAGTGTGCGCTGATATTAAACTTCCTGGCAGATTAAAACTGTGTGCCGGACCGAGACTCGAACTCGGGACCTTTGCCTTTCGCGGGCAAGTGCTCTACCAACTGAACTACCCAAGCACGACTCACGCCCCGTCCTCACAGCTGTACTTCTGCCAGTTCCTCGTCTCCTACCTTCCAAACTTTACAGAAGCTCTCCTGCGAACCTTGCAGAACTAGCACTCCTGAAAGAAAAGATATTGGGGAGACATGGCTTAGCCACAGCCTGGGGGAAGTTTCCAGAATGAGTTTTTCACTCTGCAGCGGAGTGTGTGCTGATATGAAACTTCCTGGCAGTTTAAAACTGTGTGCCAGACCGAGACTCGAACTCGGGACCTTTGCCTTTCGCAGGCAAGTGCTCTACCAACTAAGCTACCCAAGCACGATTCACGCCCTGTTCTCACAGCTTTACTTCTGCCAGTACCTCGGCTCCTTGACATGTTGTGTGATGTGGTTGGTGTCTGTGAGGGTCCTTGTTTTGGTGTAGCCGTGCTGCCTCTCGACCGTTTACATCTGCTTGGCTTTACACACAGACACTATCTCAGCTTGTTCCCGACATGAATACCAGACCATTCTGCTGCTTACAGTTCGCTGCGTCAATCACACAACCTACAACACACAAGGAACACACGGCACGTGGTCAGAGGAACTGTCGTTCGTCAGCGTCATCTACCGTGACCATGCTGTGTTTACAGACTCTTCTTTATAGGACCTTTTTTCCTTTATTCCAGTCAGGAATCCGCCTATGCATTTTGTCGGTTTTATTAATGATCACACTGTAAAATTTAAGGGGTCACATGTTAGCTGTTATTGGTAACTAAAACTTAAGTCCTCATAGTATTAGTTTACATATTACAGTTTCTACATCTGAAAGTCACATTTGGTTATTTTATGTTTACTGTCACATTTAAAATGGGTAATTTTTTCTTACTTAGTCTTTATTATACGTAATTTAATGTCCGTCCGACATATATGGAAATCTTTATCATATTTCGCCCGCATCGGATACATTGTTTGTGTGTAGTCACGCCGTATTGTTCTACTTACCTTTCCATTAAGCCGTACAGTTTGGGTGTAAACGTCAAAAAACCGTAGTGTTGTCAGTGCGTCGGCTAACAGGTGTAAGCTCGCATGTTGCGTTGCTAGTCCATCGGACTATATGCCCATAGTTGTCTGGTGTTCATAATCATTTGCTTCAAGGAATACCACAGGTCAGTCATGGCCGAGCAACCCGAAGAAGACGCTAGAACTGGTCCATACAGCCAAAACCTTCATAAGGTAGGTTTGCCACACGATTACCAGCAGCTTTTTGAAGTGATGGTTCACCCCTTCCTAACGGCATACTTCATTGTACACTCCTTGGGAGTCGTATCATTGAAGTCTGTGCTCCGTAATTTTAACCACTTGACACATTTTTAATAGGAAGACTCTAAACCCTCAAGGTTTGCCGGCCAGGGTGGCCGAGCGGTTCTAGGCGCTACAGTCCGGAACCGCGCGACCGCTACGGTCGCAAGTTCGAATCCTGCCTCGGGCATGGATGTGTGTGCTGCCCTTAGGTTGGTTAGGTTTAAGTAGTTCTAAGTTCTAGGGGGCTGATGACCTCAGAAGTTAAGTCTCATAGTGCTCTGAGCCATTTGAACCTCTCAAGGTTTCAGAACTCCCTCTCTGCTAAGTTGCCAAAAATCAGACTGCTATTCTAAAATAATTTTTGTATCACAGTATAAATTAAGGACAATTACACCAGCATACCCAGTCAAGCTCTTCCTTTCCACTTAAATTTAATGAGTGATGCAGACCAACTGCATATATTAATATTTCGTCTTTAATCTCGAATTCACAATACTTTCATTACACATCGTGCACTAAAACCACCTTGTGATGAATTCGAAAGTTGCAAATCCTACAAACACATTTCCACAGCAAATGTACACTGCAACACCTGTGAAACATTGTTGTAATTTGGTAGGTTTGTCTGCAACATTCAAAGGTGAACCACTTCCGATTCCATCATAAGGTGACGAAAAACTGGTACCGATATACAGAAAATGTTTTGATTCAAGAGCGAACACAACATAAAACATTTCTATATGTATATAGTTGTCCTGGAAGAGTCGCAAATGTAAGAAATGAAATGACATGAAAGATGTACATTGGCGACTGGCGACACTAATGCTTAGGAGTAAAGAAGTAATCTTCTTCCTTTGTTCTTGTATAGAATAACCAACTCACATGAAAATTATTTCTTGGTCTAAGAGACTGGGCCTTCAGAGGTTCAGCTCAGAAAACTGGAGATCCAAATAATGAAAATTTGCTCAGAATGTTAGAGCTCTAGAGTCATTATGATCCATTTCTTACAAAATACGTTAGCAAGGTCAGAGACCGACAAGAAACTGGAAAGCTTTTGCAAGTGCATGATCTATTACGTGATACTCGGAAATTAATTTATTTTTATTGTACCCATCATGTCAGGGGTGCCATCTTGGAAATGAGGAAAGATGAGACGCACTATTCAATTATTGTTGATGCAACTGCCGATTCAGATCATATTGACGAAACATTCATTGTGAGTTATATTTACTTCAAGAAGGAAACCGATAAATATGAAATAAACGAACGGCTTTTGGAATTCGTTGATTGTAATCAGAAAACGAGAGTTGCACATTTAATTCGATCAACAATTTTTTTGTTGTTCCTACCAGTGAATTCCGCGGGGACAGACACGTTTTCTTCAGTGAAATCTTCTTGCAAAACTTTCCCTGTGTGCTTGTTATAGCCTTATTGGAGTACGTGCAACTGAGAGTTGTCATGAAGCAAATACTTTTTCAGAGTGATTCAACTTCTTTACAACTTGTTCAATAGCTCTCCAGAACGATGGGATACTCTGAAACAGCGCTGTAAGTTCTTTTTACTGTTCTCTGATACCCGCTGGAGTGGTCGGATTGACGCTGCAATACCAATTGCAGCTTATTTGGATATGATTGTCATCGCTGTTGAAACTCTCAGTAAGTTAAATTTGTCAGTGAAACACGTTCTGCGTGCGGGGTGTTTCGGATTATGTGATATCATTCAAGTGTTTAATCTTGGCATCAATGTAACTAAAGTTCTTGGTACGAGTTTATTACAGAAGTAAAATTACAAGTTTGAAATTCTACCATTGATGTTGAGATAAGACACTTTTGATAGCTTATTAAATGACTTAAAATATCTTCGCGAAAGTTGGACCAATTCTTCATGATCTAAAGTTGATGCCAGAGCAAATAATATCGATCCTGAATATCCAGAGGTGTCCACTAAGAAGAGGAAATTGTGTTGCAGCCAAGAATGAAGTGGGAGATGTGAATTCAGAAAATTTATTCAAGATAAATGTATTTTGTGTCATTATTGACAATGTAGTGTCTAACAAGGGGAGGCCGCCAATTGTGAAATTCAGATTCGATTCATACTGCGCATAATAAAAGCTCATGGCCAGAGGTGTAATGTGGCAAAGCACCAAGATGCACTCCTCAGCCGTTGTCGAGAAAATCGACAGTGAAAAGAAACCGTTGCGGTGAAATACTCTCTACGATTAATAGTTTTTCTACAGCGTCATAGCGCAGCGGTAAGCGCTGGGGTTCGTAATCCGCAGGTCGCTGGATCGAATCTCGCGCCATGCAATATTTTTATTATTATTAGTTTTTTGCAATTCATATATATATATATATATATATATATATATATATATATATATAAACTATTAATGAATTGCTTATGCATGTTGGTGAAGGCGGATCGCTCTCCAATTGTACCGCCTCCATTTTTACGTTTGTTTAACAGGGTGTACCAAAGCTGTCCCGTCCGCACTGATTTTCGACGATGTTATAAGTTGCGCTAGGGATCGCATCTACCTTCTTTCCAAGTTAGCAGGCAACTACGCTGTTATGGGGCGGCTCGTTTCGGCCCATGCAACATCTGTCCTTCAAGTGTAACGAGCGAGTAACGGAGTTTATATTTCATACCTGCCACAGCAAGTTTGTGTTCGTGGGGTCTCTATTCTAATTCGAACGTTTGACTTACGCTATACGTATTCGTTTCCACGTCTTCCGTTAACTATACGTGGTTATCATTATGAAGACAATTAATAACATTTGTGAACTACAACTTTGTTTGCGGAAAACATAATGATGTTCGAAGTCGCCAGTTTTTCCACGACAATCGACTTTCAACAACTTATTATATGCATAATTGTTGCAACTGATTGCCGGGAATTTTATATATATATATATATATATATATATATATATATATATATATATATATATGAATTACAAAAAACAAATACTAAAAAAAAAGTTGCATGGAGCGAGATTCGATCCGGCGACCTTCGGATCACGAACCCGAGCGCTTACCGCTGCACCACCGCGCTGTAGAAAATTACTAATCGTAGAGTGTATCTCACCGCAACGGTTTCTTTTAACTGTCGATTTTCTCGACAACGGCTGAGAAGTGCATCTTGGTGCTTTGCCACATTACACCTCTGGCCATGAGCTTTTATTATGCGCAGTATGAATCGAATCTGAATTTCACAATTGGCGGCCTCCCCTCGTAAATTGAAAACCCAATCTGAAACAGTGAAGATTTTAGATGAAACATATGGGTTTTATGGAAATACTTATAGATGGCTAAAGATCAGGTCGCCACGACATGCGAGTTATTTGTCAATAAATACCTCTATGATGTCACAACAGATTTAGAACAAAAATTAACACTCTGGCTCGAGTTAAAAGTTGTCTGGTACCAACTATGCACCGACGTCATTTAACAGATTTGGGAACTTACGAAAGTGAATATAAGTTGGCAAGTCAACTAGTCCCTCATGCTATGATTCGAACATTTCCTGAACTTAAGGCTCGCAAAATGTCACTGGCAGCAGTGTTATGGGCACTTGGGTTTAATACGCTCCCCGATGCGTGACTCATGGCGGTTTACGTGTGAGTGCGCTGTTGTATACTGAACTATGTGGGCACGCCAGGGAACGAGTGGGGACGAACACTCCATATCCAAGAGTTATGGTATGTTTAAACTTGTGCGCCTTGCAGCTAGGTGTCGTGTGGCTATGCTTGCTCCCCGTCTGGTGTGGGGTGACTCCTACACCCCCGAGCGCACAAGTCAGAGGCATGCACGACTTTGCAATGGAGCAAGGGCCCCCTTGCCTCTTCGTGCAACGGCAGCATGCGCCTAGTGCTCACGGAAAATCGCACAGGTATAAGCGCACCTTCACTGGCAGCAACCTTTCGTCAATGTACAGTTCAGTATAATCTTAGCCTTTTGTCTGAAAGTGAAGTGAAAATAAATGTAACCAATTTAAAAAATTATTGTGTAGCACCTGAAGATGAATTTGTAAGTCGTATCAGTTTTCTGCCTTGTCGTATAGGCCACGGATGAGCCATCATCCAGTTGCTAGTTGTGGTGGTCTTGGACTCCTGATAACAGACATCGTCACTGCTTTTCAAACCAGTTTATTACTATTCTTTCAGTCTCCTATAGTCCGATCCACGAAACGATGGCGGTTAGCGCATGTCGAGGCACGGACGAGTATTGCATTGTTGACGATTCCGATTGACAGTTGCGGTAAGCACATGCTTGTGCTTTCCGCTTGAAGAAAACGTATATCCTGCAAATTGTCTCTCGCTTACTTACGCAGAATTTATCTCGTACCACCACAATCAGCGATGACAGCTCGTAACAAATGCAATTAAATTCACAAAACAGCTCGTTACGATCACGTTTAATGCCCGCATTAACTACGGCCAGTATTACACTACCAAATTTCTTTGTCAAAGATTTTATCAAATATATAATGGAATATTCGTCAAATTTATTTGAAAAAGATCTTTGACGTGGCGCTAAAAAAGGGTATCACACTGTCATCATATTTTTCGTCAAAGTTCAATATGGCTGACAACAACAACTTGTTATTAACCGCAGCAGTTGCATGTACCACAATAGCACTGTGTGCACATGTGGAAGAGAAGCGGAAAAAAAGGAAAGGTACCTGAGTGAAGCCGTGGGTTTTATGACGAGACGATAAAACCATTCAACAAAACTTGTTACGTGAGCTGGTAGTGGAGTACGTCAATTCGTACATAAATTACTTAAGAATGGATGAGCATACATTTCAGTATTTGCTCAGTGAAGCGTATCCTCATACCACAAAGCACAATAATCATTTAAGAACTGCTATATCTGCAGAAGACAGGCTCACTGTAACACTCCGATTCCTTGCTACAGGAGGGAGTTAGGTTAGGTCTCCAATCTTCTTTATCCATTTTTGTATTCAGGCCGCCTCATGTTGTAAAGCGCCTCATCAGCTTCATACATCTGTATTAATTTTTTAGTTGTCGGTACACCCCTACTGTATTTCCTGGCCATGTTTATAAACACAATACAGATGACAGAAGGCTGCAGTGATGCTTGCGCTCCACTTGGTAACATGTCACATTGCAGTAAACAGAAGACAAGCGACTTTTATGATCAAATCTACAGCGAGGCCCTATATTTGATCAAATTTATTTGACAACAGATGATATTTGACAAAGTGCACTATTACACCATCAAACTTCTTTGACATAAATATTTGACACATCAACTTTGACAAAGAAATTTGATAGTGTAATACCGGCCAGTACGGCATTCGCGGCAGAGCGCTCAGAACATAATGTACGCTCATTGGCTACCGGAACGTACGCGATGTAGGTGCGGAGAACAAGCCAAAATTAGGCCGCCATCGTTCGTTGACTCCAAGCATAGTCCATGAAAGCATTATGGCGCTAGTATTCTTTCCCGATATATTTAACCTTTGCACATTCATTCAAGATTCGTCTGATTAGATTAGATTAGATTAATACTAGTTCCATGGATCATGAATACGATATTTCGTGATGATGTGGCACGAGTCGAATTTTCCAATACGTGACATAATTAGGTTAATTTAACAACATACTTAAGTTAATATAACAACTTTATTTTTTTGTGCTTTTTTTTATTTTTTTTTATTTTTTTAATATTTTTTTTTTCTTAATTTATATCTAAAAATTCCTCTATGGAGTAGAAGGAGTTGTCATTCAGAAATTCTTTTAATTTCTTCTTAAATACTTGTTGGTTATCTGTCAGACTTTTGATACTATTTGGTAAGTGACCAAAGACTTTAGTGCCAGTATAACTCACCCCTTTCTGTGCCAAAGTTAGATTTAATCTTGAATAGTGAAGATCGTCCTTTCTCCTAGTATTGTAGTTATGCACACTGCTATTACTTTTGAATTGGGTTTGGTTGTTAATAACAAATTTCATAAGAGAGTATATATACTGAGAAGCTACTGTGAATATCCCTAGATCCTTAAATAAATGTCTGCAGGATGATCTTGGGTGGACTCCAGCTATTATTCTGATTACACGCTTCTGTGCAATAAATACTTTATTCCTCAGTTATGAATTACCCCAAAATATGATGCCATATGAAAGCAATGAGTGAAAATAGGCGTAGTAAGCTAATTTACTAAGATGTTTATCACCAAAATTTGCAATGACCCTTATTGCATAAGTAGCTGAACTCAAACGTTTCAGCAGATCATCAATGTGTTTCTTCCAATTTAATCTCTCATCAATGGACATACCTAAAAATTTGGAATATTCTACCTTAGCTATATGCTTCTGATTAAGGTCTATATTTATTAATGGCGTCATACCATTCACTGTACGGAACTGTATGTACTGTGTCTTATCAAAATTCAGTGAGAGTCCGTTTACAAGGAACCACTTAGTAATTTTCTGAAAGACAGTATTGACAATTTCATCAGTTAATTCTTGTTTCTCAGGTGTGATTACTATACTTGTATTATCAGCAAAGAGAACTAACTTTGCCTCTTCATGAATATAGAATGGCAAGTCATTAATATATAATAAGTGTGTTAGTTCTTTCAAAGCCGCAGTGGGAAACTGGAGGCATGGTTTACGACTGTTTGTTGTTGTCCTACATTACAAATAATTTTTACAATAATAGAACGTTATACAACGTCTATCCCCGAGCAGATACAACGAACGAAAACGAACAAAATGAGATTAAAAAAAAAAAGTGTAACGTGCTTGCCTCCTATGCAGCGGGCCGTGTTCGATACCCGGCCGGGCTGGAGATTTACTCCACTCGTGGACACGGTGTTGTGTTGTCCTCATCATCATTTCATCCTCATCACCGTCACGCTAGTCGCTCAATGTGGCGTCGACTGCAACCGAACTCCCCCGGATGGAGCCTCCCAGCCAGGAGTGCCATACGATTATGTCATTTTTCATGAGGTGTGCCTGGGATTCAGGGAACGCACAGTTACGACGTCGAAATATCTTGAAAATGTGGACTACCGGCAGAACATCCGATTTCAACGAGATGACAACAAATCGCTGGGCATGTGTAAGGGATTATATTAGTTTTCTGAAATAGCAGAGGCCATGAAATTAAATATTTTTCTTAATACAGCTTTGTCTAGTAATCCGTCGTTTTGGACTTGCACTGGGGTGAAGGAAACTGTATATTGTAATAAAAGTGCTGGAAGGGTTTCATTAGTAAACGAGTGTGAACTTTTGAGCATGGGCACATCACGCAGGTTTGGGGTCAACTGAAGAACTGAAAAATGAGATACAACCCGTCAGCTTTGACCGATGGCGTTGTAGTTTTCTCACAGATATCAATGTCTTTATTGTCGGATCATTGATAATAAATCGATTATCTTCCGTGGTGAGGCGTCGTCATTGTAAACTCCTGGAAATGGAAAAAAGAACACATTGACACCGGTGTGTCAGACCCACCATACTTGCTCCTGACACTGCGAGAGGGCTGTACAAGCAATGATCACACGCACGGCACAGCGGACACACCAGGAACCACGGTGTTGGCCGTCGAATGGCGCTAGCTGCGCAGCATTTGTGCACCGCCGCCGTCGGTGTCAGCCAGTTTGCCGTGGCATACGGAGCTCCATCGCAGTCTTTAACACTGGTAGCATGCCGCGACAGCATGGACGTGAACCGTATGTGCAGTTGACGGACTTTGAGCGAGGGCGTATAGTGGGCACGCGGGAGGCCGGGTGGACGTACCGCCGAATTGCTCAACACGTGGGGCGTGAGGTCTCCACAGTACATCGATGTTGTCGCCAGTGGTCGGCGGAAGGTGCACGTGCCCGTCGACCTGGGACCGGACCGCAGCGACGCACGGATGCACGCCAAGACCGTAGGATCCTACGCAGTGCCGTAGGGGACCGCACCGCCACTTCCCAGCAAATTAGGGACACTGTTGCTCCTGGGGTATCGGCGAGGACCATTCGCAACCGTCTCCATGAAGCTGGGCTACGGTCCCGCACACCGTTAGGCCGTCTTCCGCTCACGCCCCAACATCGTGCAGCCCGCCTCCAGTGGTGTCGCGACAGGCGTGAATGGAGGGACGAATGGAGACGTGTCGTCTTCAGCGATGAGAGTCGCTTCTGCCTTGGTGCCAATGATGGTCGTATGCGTGTTTGGCGCCGTGCAGGTGAGCGCCACAAGCAGGACTGCATACGACCGAGGCACACAGGGCCAACACCCGGCATCATGGTGTGGGGAGCGATCTCCTACACTGGCCGTACACCACTGGTGATCATCGAGGGGACACTGAATAGTGCACGGTACATCCAAACCGTCATCGAACCCATCGTTCTACCATTCCTAGACCAGCAAGGGAACTTGCTGTTCCAACAGCACAATGCACGTCTGCATGTATCCCGTGCCACCCAACGTGCTCTAGAAGGTGTAAGTCAACTACCCTGGCCAGCAAGATCTCCGGATCTGTCCCCCATTGAGCATGTTTGGGACTGGATGAAGCGTCGTCTCACGCGGTCTGCACGTCCAGCACGAACGCTGGTCCAACTGAGGCGCCAGGTGGAAATGGCATGCAAACCGTTCCACAGGACTACATCCAGCATCTCTACGATCGTCTCCATGGGAGAATAGCAGCCTGCATTGCTGCGAAAGGTGGATATACACTGTACTAGTGCCGACATTGTGCATGCTCTGTTGCCTGTGTCTATGTGCCTGTGGTTCTGTTAGTGTGATCATGTGATGTATCTGACCCCAGGAATGTGTCAATAAAGTTTCCCCTTCCTGGGACAATGAATTCACGGTGTTCTTATTTCAATTTCCAGGAGTGTAAATGAATGTGTTTTTAAAAGACAGATTCGATTTTTGTCGCTCGTATTAATTTAAGTCATTTGTTCGTTCTAATTCATTCGGTACTTATTTTCATTCTTAGCGAATCTGAGATATTCTGAATAATTTTCACTTACTGATTTTCGTTTTTTATCTGTCCTAACTGCAGTACGGGATACAAATTTTACAGTTGTCTCTTTCTGCACCTTCGCGAGTATTAGTAATACTGCGATATTTTTCAGTCGATACTACTACTATCGAAGGCGGAAAGACCGATATGCAAATAATTTGTATCCCGTTCTTAGATAGAATAGGATAGGATACTAGTGCTAGCAAAGACGAGAAAAGCGACATATATAACACTAGCATCCTCTGACTCAGTTGAACTACGAAGGCAGTACAGTGTTCTTCAGTTGACCTCTATTTCTCGCATGACGCTTCTTTTTGTCTTCGCTAGCACTAGTACCCCGTTCTTCAGTTGACTTATATATCCTAACTGAAGAACAGGATATGACCTTCGTAGTTCATCTCAGGTACAGCATGCCAATGTTACGTATGTAGGTTTTTTTCATCTTCGCTGGCAGTAGTATCATATTGTTCAGTTGACCTATATGTCAACTGAATTACGGAATACAAATTTTACGTATGTCGAGTTCTTAGCCTTCGCTAGCACTAGTATCCTATTCTTCAGTTAACTTACATTGGTCAACTGAAGTACAGGATACAAATTTTACTGTTGTCGGTTTTTTCGCCGCCGCTAGTAGTACTTCGATACTTTTCAGTCGATACTATTACTATCGAAGGCGAAAAAAAAATTGTATACCATACTTCAGTTTACTGAAGTACGGGATACAAATTTTACGTACATCGATTTTTACGTCTTCGCTAGCATTAGTACCCTATTCTTCAGTTGACATATATAGGTCAACTGTAATATGGGATACAAATTTTACTTAGGTCGGCCTTCCCGACTTCGCTAGTACTAGTATTAGTTGAAGAGTAGGTTGCTAGTAGTAGCGGAGGCAAAAAAAGCAACAACTGTAAAATTTGTATCCCGTACTACAGTTGGCCTAAATAGAATACTAGTGCTAGCGAAGGCGAAAAAGTTGGCATACGTAAAATTTTTATCCCATACTGCAGTTAACCAAACGTATCAACTGAAGTTCGGGATACAGCTCATATATGTCAACTGATATAATCTATGTTATCGTAACTTATGTCCCTTTTCTCTTTGTTCTTTGCACTAGTAACGCATTCATACTTATCATAGAAGATAGATTAAGGAAAGACTAACCTACGTTTCTAGCATTTGTAGACTTAGAGAAAGCTTTTGACAATGTTGACTGGAATACTCTCTTTCAAATTCTGAAGGTTGCAGTGGTAAAATACAATGAGCGGAAGGCTATTTACAATTTGTAGAAAAGCCAGACGGCAGTTATAAAAGTCGAGCGAGGGTCATGAAAGGGAAGCAGTGGCTGAGAAGGGAGTGAGACAGGGTTGTAGCCCATCCTTGATGTTATTCAATCTGTATATTGAACAAGTAGTAAAGGAAACAAAAGAAAAATTTGGAGTAGGAATTAAAATCCATGGAGAAGAAATAAAAACTTTGAGGCTTGCCAATGACATTGTAATTATGTCAGACAGCAAAGGACCCTGAAGAGCAGTTCGACGGAATGGACAGTGTCTTGAAAGGAGGATATAAGATGAACGTCAACAAAAGCAAAACGAGGATAATGGAATGTAGTCAAATTAAATCACGCGACGCTGAGGGAATTAGGTTAGGAAATGCGACACTTGAAGTAGTAGATGAGTTTTTCTATTTGGGGAGCAAAATAACTGATGATGGTCTAAGTAGAGAGGATATTAAATGTAGACTGACTATGGCAAGGTAAGCGTTTCTGAAGAAGAGAAATTTGTTAACATCGAGTATAGATTTAAATGTCAGGAAGTCTTTTTTGAAAGTATTTGTATGGAGTGTAACCGTGTAAGGAACTGAAGCATGGACAGTAAATAATTTAGACAAGAAGAGAATAGAAGCTTTCGAAATGTGGTGCTACAGAAGAATGCTGAAGATTAGATGGGTAGATCACGTAGCTAATGAGGGGATATTGAATAGAATTGGCGAGAAGAGGAATTTGTGTCATAACTCGAGTAGAAGGACTCAGTTGGTAGGACACGTTCTGAGGCATCAAGGGATTATCAATCTAGTATTGGAGGGAAGTGCGGGGGGTAAAAATCGTAGAGGGGGACCAAGAGATGAATATACTAAGCAGATTCAGAGGGATGTAAGTTACAGTAGTTACTCGGAGATGAAGAAGCTTGCACAGGATAGAGTAGCATGGGCAGCTGCATTAAACCAGTCTCTGGACTGAAGGCCACAACAACAACCCATACTTCAGTTGAGTTTTGTAGGTCAAATGAAGAATGGGATACTAGGACTCAAAGAAGCAATATACCTGACATTATGTTCGAAAGATGGATGTATGTGATATATGTCTAGCTTCTGTTTCCTCCATAGACGATATACAGTATAAGATAAACCACGCATATCCCTCTCTCTGCCGTGTTAATGCTAGAAACCAACATCTAATTCACGCGACTTGGGGCAGAAAGTCGAGTTCCTGTCATTACGTGGAAGTGGAGTTGACAATTAACAGTTTCTTTCATTTGTAGCTCAAATTAAGCATTGAGTTTGACAATTCAACGAATTGTAGTACTACTCTTACACATGCACCAGTGCAGCTAACCTAGTTTCTTCGAGCGCAAGTTAGTTAATGTTAAATTAAGTAGTGTGTAAGCCTAGGGACCGATGACCTCAGCAGTTTGGTCCCATAGAAACTTACCACAAATTTCAAAATTTGCTAATCTGTAAGATACAAAACAACTATGTAATCTGAGCATATGTGAAGGTCTTTACTTCTGCGTCTAGTAAAAAGAACAACATTTGATCTATAACAAAAATGTCAAAAAACTGTGCACTATAAATGCGCAATGACATGCTCGCCTTCGTACCCCGAATCCCGTGAGTTATAATCCGTTCATCATAAGAATAAACCTGATGTAAACAAACACAAACGCGATGATTGGTCAGAAGCCGTAGCACACGGCCACTGGTGTTGTTATGCTCTTGGAAGTAGATCCAACTTATGTATTAGATATCTTGTTACTAAGTTACGTTGAATGAAACTGTAAGATACTCAAAGTATTAACAGTCATCAACGTTTTTCTCAATCACGCTTTAGCTTCAAAGTTTTTGTTTCAAATATCGTGTACAGTCGCAGCCTCTGCAGGGTTGTGCTCTTATTGTCGGGCTGTTAATGCGCACTATGAAAATGGCTGAGGCGGCTTTCTGTTCTGTAGTGAAACACGCGTATGGAACACGGTTAAAAAGTGCCGAAAAATAGGCTGGTCTTAATGTTTTTCATAAATCTACGGAGATAATCGGCTTTGAAGTTTTCCCAGGGATCTATGTAATCTAGTTGAGATGGTTCGGTTGTTTTGGGGCGAGGAGACCAGACAGCGAGGTCATCGGTCTTCTCATCGGATTAGGAAAGGAAGTCGGCCGTGCCCTTTCGAAGGAACCATCCTGGCATTTGCCTGGAGCGATTTAGAGAAATCACGGAAAACCTAAATCAGGATGGCCGGACACGGGATTGAACCGTCGTCCTCCCGAATGCGAGTACAGTGTGCGAGCCACAGCGCCACCTCGCTCGGTCCTAGTTGAGAATACGCTCACAATGAACGTGTAGCGCCGTCGGTACCGTGATGGAATATAAACCTGTCGCGTTTATTTGTGCGTGTGTTCAAATTTTTCTCCACTATCATTTTTTTCTCGTTCAGTTTGAAATTCCTACATCTCGTAATTATAAACCTCATCATCATTTTTTTATGGATAATGCATGTCTTCTTGTTTCTAATTATACAGGGTGATTCAAAAAGAATACCACAACTTTAGGAATTTAAAACTCTGCAACGACAAAAGGCAGAGCTAAGCACTACCTGTCGGCGAATTAAGGGAGCTATAAAGTTTCATTTAGTTGTACATTTGTTCGCCATTTCAGCCAGTAAAGTTTTTGGTCCCTTTTTCTTCGAAGGTGCTACTGTAACTGGACTACAGTATCTGGAGATGTTAGAGAATTGGCTGTTCCCTCAGCTCGAACAAGAAGCACAACAATTCATATTTTAGCAGGATGGAGCGCCACCACATTGGCACTTATCTGTCCGTAACTACCTGAACGTCAGCTATCCGAGGCGATGGATCGGCCGGCAGGCAGCCCGTGACAAAGCACTTCATCACTGGCCTCCAAGAAGCCCTGATCGTACCCCCTGCGATTTTTTCTTATGGGGGTATGTTAAGGATATGGTGTTTCGGCCACCTCTCCCAGCCACCATTGATGATTTGAAACGAGAAATAACAGCAGCTATCCAAACTGTTACGCCTGATATGCTACAGAGAGTGTGGAACGAGTTGGAGTATCGGGTTGATATTGCTCGTGTGTCTGGAGGGGGCCATATTGAACATCTCTGAACTTGTTTTTGAGTGAAAAAAAACCTTTTTAAATACTCTTTGTAATGATGTATAACAGAAGGTTATATTATGTTTCTTTCATTAAATACACATTTTTAAAGTTGTGGTATTCTTTTTGAATCACCCTGTATATTGGACGCGATATTCCTGTATCCATTTCAAACACAAATTCTTAATTATCAATGTTTCATGAAAGACTTGATAAAAGTTGGTTAAATTAAGAAAACATAACAATTTACTTTTTTAAGGACTATATCCATCGTTTCGTAACACAGAGGTAGATAAGTATCGTAGAAACATGAAAAACAATCATTTTCACAGTATCGAGCACATCATACAAATGCCACATTTTTACATTTGCTACTGTACCATTAAACAATATGAACCCAACAGAACTGATCTGGAGCCAAGCTGTGGGTTTTGGTCCGTGAAGTACCAAGACCGGGCTGGCGGACGTACTGGAACTTACGTACGCAGCTTTTTCAACGTCACTGCCGACTGCTGGCGGGATATAGAACGGCTCGTCATAAAAGAGGAAGACAAAATGTTGCGCCTGGCTGGCTTCGTGGATTCTGTTGTTGATAGGCTCGTTATCAACGCAGCAGGTGACATTTCCAGAACTGAAATGTTTTTCTCGGATTCGGATAAGGAAGGAGATAAGAGATTATCAGACGACTGATTGTAAGTAATACCTTGAGTGGCTTCTATAGTTAACTATACAGTGAAATCCTTGAATACTCTCACCTTACACACAGCTTACGCAGAAAAATTACCCTGTGGTTAATTCGGGAATTTTAGTCGTTCTTGTTTTTAATTACAATGGTACCTTAGCTAAAAACGATAACGTGTTGTGGTTTTCGGCTAGTCGTCTAAGGAGCGTATTGTGGGAGATTTGCAGCGTATTATTTCATTCTGCTTAAAAAGTAAATGCCATTCGAAGCCGTATTGTTCCTCTGCTCTTCTCTTTTTACGTGTGAACTGCAGCTGGCAACGTCACTGCAGGCTAGCTGTACCAGCTGACCGGCCAGTGCTGTCCAAGTTAAATGCACAGCACAAAAATACGCTTATTATCGTACTTTGCAGTACTCGAGACAGCTTCGCTGTAGTCCCACGTCAAACGAAAGTCCAATGTGGTTCCAGCAAACGTGGAAGAATACATAGTGCATTGTTTACATCAGGTTTATTCTTACGATGAACGGATTATATATATTGGTTTCTGTAAATGTCTTTGTTGTCTATGGTCCATGGTTTCCTCCCATAGACCATATATAACATGTCACAGACTGTGCATGTCCCTATCTCAGCCGTGTTAGCGCTTGAAACCAACATCTGTCACGTGACTCCAGGCAGAAATCCGAGTTCCTGTCATTACGTGCTGTGTGAAGTGGAGCTGATAGTTACAGTTTCATTTATAGCTAAAATCATGGATCGATTTTTGACATCAAAGATTTGTAGTACTACTGTTACACACACAGTAGTGGAGTTAACCTAGTTTCTCCGGAATTCATCATTATAAACCGGTTGTTATCGTTTTTACATGTGGTCAAGCTGAAACAGAACGACTGTTCTCTAGTGAATACTTGTCTTCTTTTTGTTGTAGTTCGTCGCTGTCACAGAAGTGGAAGACAAAATAACAATTTCGAACGCAGCATTAGTTTTTAACTATTTCACAAGAATACGGGTGAAATGCTTTAGAAAGTTTTTGTAAGAAAGGAAATTCGTTTATGTGCATAATGTCAGGTATTTATACAAAATAAGCACGTATGTTTTCGGACTTTTGTTTAATCCAGTAGAGATACCGTAACGGTATCAAGATAAGAAACCTAATATATTACGAAACATTCATTATATTGGTGCAGTGAGCGAGATATGTCGTCTCAACATCTTAGTCATTGACCAAGTTTTATTTCCAAGGACCAACATCCATACTAACTATCAACTTATGGAAATACCTCTGCAAGTATTTTAAAGTACTTAAACAACTGTGATTTTTGTCACTTTACCTAATCTGTAGTATGCAAAACAACTGTCTAATCTGAGTATATGTGAAAGTCTATTTCTGCACCTAGTAAAAAGCACATTTGATCTGCAACAAAAATGTCATTAACTGTGCACTATAAATGCCTAATGACATGCTCGACTTCGTGCCCCGAGTCAAGTGACTTAGATGTCGGTGTGTGTGGCGTGCATTATCGTGTTGGAACAAGATTTCTGCTGAATTCTTGTCCGGTCGAACTCGTCGGAAAAGGTTCTTGAGTTTATTCAGAGTCTTCACGTATGCCTCTGAAATGATTGTCACATCCAAGAGAATGACGCTATCACAATTCCAGAAGACTGTCACTGTGACTTTTCCGGCACAGGGTGTTGCCTCGAATTTCTTCTTCCGTGGTGAATGAGGATAATGCCACTCCATGGACTGCCTTTTGGTTTCTGGTACAAAGTGATGCACCCAGCTTTCGTCCCCGATAACGATCCGTGACAGAAAGGCCTCTCCGTCAGTCTCAAAACACTCCAACAATTCAGATGAAATGGCCTCTATTTGAATCTTGTAGTCTGCTGTGAGCATTCGTGGAATCCATCGTGAGCACCTCTTTGTATATCCGAGAGTCTCGATCATTGCAGACGCACTTTCAATGCTGACCGACAACTGTAGAGCCAATTGTCGAGTTGTGATGCGGCGGTCGGCACGAATAATAGCATCCGCACTATTCAGTATGTCTGTAGCAGTGGCTGTGACAGGATGTCCCGAGCGTGGCTGATAATGGAGCTCTGCTTCTGCATTTCCTGAGACTGTAACTTTCTTGACCCATCGCGCGACTGTACTCCAATAAACTGCAGCATCGCCATACACTGCACACAAAAGTTTATGGATGTTCACTACGGTTTCTTTTTCTACACACAAGAATTGAAAACAGCACGCTGCTTGTCGCGTGAGTCGTATGTAGTGGCCATTTTGACTCTGTACTACGGCTCTGCCATCTGCCAGAACGGTTGGAAACTTCACCGACGCACACAACAATCATATGTGAAGCACCAACGAGGACGTTTGTCTATGTATATTAATGGCTTTTTTTTAGTGTTGAGCATTACTTATTGAACGACCCTCGTATGTTTCTCTGCTACTGCCTCATCATTTTTCTCCCGTTAATTTACAGTATATCCAATGTTACTGTCTCCTCTCACTTCTACATCTACATCTACATTTATACTCCGCAAGCCACCCAACGGTGTGTGGCGGAGGGCACTTTACGTGCCACTGTCATTACCTCCCTTTCCTGTTCCAGTCGCGTATGGTTCGCGGGATGAACGACTGTCTGAAAGCCTCCGTGCGCGCTCTAATCTCTCTAATTTTACATTCGTGATCTCCTCGGGAGGTATAAGTAGGGGGAAGCAATATATTCGATATCTCATCCAGAAAAGCACCCTCTCGAAACCTGGCGAGCAAGCTACACCGCGATGCAGAGCGCCTCTCTTGCAGTCTGCCACTTGAGTTTATTAAACATCTCCGTAACGCTATCACGGTTACCAAATAACCCTGTGACGAAACGCGCCGCTCTTCTTTGGATCTTCTCTATCTCCTCCGTCAAACCGATCTGGTACGGATCCCACACTGATGAGCAATACTCAAGTATAGGTCGAACGAGTGTTTTGTAAGCCACCTCCTTTGTTGATGGACTACATTTTCTAAGCACTCTCCCAATGAATCTCAACCTGGTACCTGCCTTACCAACAATTAATTTTATATGATCTTTCCACTTCAAATCGTTCCGCACGCATACTCCCAGATATTTTACAGAAGTAACTGCTACCAGTGTTTGTTCTGCTATCATATAATCATACAATAAAGGATCCTTCTTTCTATGTATTCGCAATACATTACATTTGTCTATGTTAAGGGTCAGTTGCCACTCCCTGCACCAAGTGCCTATCCGCTGCAGATCTTCCTGCATTTCGCTACAATTTTCTAATGCTGCAACTTTTCTGTATACTACAGCATCATCCGCGAAAAGCCGCATGGAACTTCCGACACTATCTACTAGGTCATTTATGTATATTGTGAAAAGCAATGGTCCCATAACACTCCCCTGTGGCACGCCAGAGGTTACTTTAACGTCTGTAGACGTCTCTCCATTGATAACAACATGCTGTGTTCTGTTTGCTAAAAACTCTTCAATCCAGCCACACAGCTGGTCTGATATTCCGTAGGCTCTTACTTTGTTTATCAGGCGACAGTGCGGAACTGTATCGAACGCCTTCCGGAAGTCAAGAAAAATAGCATCTACCTGGGAGCCTGTATCTAATATTTTCTGGGTCTCATGAACAAATAAAGCTAGTTGAGTCTCACACGATCGCTGTTTCCGGAATCCATGTTGATTCCTACATAGTAGATTCTGGGTTTCCAAAAACGACATGATACTCGAGCAAAAAACATGTTCTAAAATTCTACAACAGATCGACGTCAGAGATATAGGTCTATAGTTTTGCGCATCTGCTCGACGACCCTTCTTGAAGACTGGGACTATCTGTGCTATTTTCCAATCATTTGGAACCCTCCGTTCCTCTAGAGACTTGCGGTACACGGCTGTTAGAAGGGGGGCAAGTTCTTTCGCGTACTCTGTGTAGAATCGAATTGGTATCCCGTCAGGTCCAGTGGACTTTCCTCTATTGAGTGATTCCAGTTGCTTTTCTATTCCTTTGACACTTATTTCGATGTCAGCCATTTTTTCGTTTGTGCGAGGATTTAGAGAAGGAACTGCAGTGCGGTCTTCCTCTGTGAAACAGCTTTGGAAAAAGGTGTTTAGTATTTCAGTTTTACGCGTGTCATCCTCTGTTTCAATGCCATCATCATCCCGTAGTGTCTGGATATGCTGTTTCGAGCCACTTACTGATTTAACGTAAGACCAGAACTTCCTAGGATTTTCTGTCAAGTCGGTACATAGAATTTTACTTTCGAATTCACTGAACACTTCACGCATAGCCCTCCTTACGCTAACTTTGACATCGTTTAGCTTCTGTTTGTCTGAGAGGTTTTGGCTGCGTTTAAACTTGGAGTGGAGCTCTCTTTGCTTTCGCAGTAGTTTCCTAACTTTGTTGTTGTACCACGGTGGGTTTTTCCCATCCCTCACAGTTTTACTCGGCACGTACCTGTCTAAAACGCATTTTACGATTGCCTTGAACTTTTTCCATAAACACTCAACATTGTCAGTGTCGGAACAGAAATTTTCGTTTTGATCTGTTAGGTAGTCTGAAATCTGCCTTCTATTACTCTTGCTAAACAGATAAACCTTCCTCCCTTTTTTTATATTCCTATTAACTTCCATATTCAGGGATGCTGCAACGGCCTTATGATCACTGATTCCCTGTTCTGTACATACAGAGTCGAAAAGTTCAGGTCTGTTTGTTATCAGTAGGTCCAAGATGTTATCTCCACGAGTCGGTTCTCTGTTTAATTGCTCGAGGTAATTTTCGGATGTGCACTCAGTATAATGTCACTCGATGCTCTGTCCCTACCACCCGTCCTAAACATCTGAGTGTCCCAGTCTATATCTGGTAAATTGAAATCTCCACCTAAGACTATAACATGCTGAGAAAATTTATGTGAAATGTATTCCAAATTTTCTCTCAGTTGTTCTGCCACTAATGCTGCTGAGTCGGGAGGTCGGTAAAAGGAGCCAATTATTAACCTAGTTCGGTTGTTGAGTGTAACCTCCACCCATAATAATTCACAGGAACTATCCACTTCTACTTCACTACAGGATAAACTACTACTAACAGCGACGAACACTCCACCACCGGTTGCATGCAATCTATCCTTTCTAAACACCGTCTGTACCTTTGTAAAAATTTCGGCAGAATTTATCTCTGGCTTAAGCCAGCTTTCTGTACCTACAACGATTTCAGCTTCGGTGCTTTCTATCAGCGCTTGAAGTTCTGGTACTTTACCAACGCAGCTTCGACAGTTGACAATTACAATACCGATTGCTGCTTGGTCCCCGTGTAGCCGCTTGTTGCGTGTAGTGGACTCCTGACCTATCCAGCGGAACCCGAAACCCCACCACCCTATGGCGCAAGTCGAGGAATCTGCAGCCCACACGGTCGCAGAACCGTCTCAGCCTCTGATTCAGACCCTCCACTCGGCTCTGTACCAAAGGTCCGCAGTCAGTCCTGTCGACGATGCTAGAGATGGTGAGCTCTGCTTTCATCCCGCTAGCGAGACTGGCAGTCTTCACCAAATCAGATAGCCGCCGGAAGCCAGAGAGGATTTCCTCCGATCCATAGCGACACACATCATTGGTGCCGACATGAGCAACCACCTGCAGATGGGTGCACCCTGTACCCTTCATGGCATCCGGAAGGACCCTTTCCACATCTGGAATGACTCCCCCCGGTATGCACACGGAGTGCACATTGGTTTTCTTCCCCTCTCTTGCTGCCATTTCCCTAAGGGGCCCCTATTACGCGCCTGACGTTGGAGCTCCCAACTACCAGTAAGCCCACCCTCTGCGACTGCCCGGATCTTGCAGACTGAGGGGCAACCTCTGGAACTGGACAAGCAGCCATGTCAGGCCGAAGATCAGTATCAGCCTGAGACAGAGCCTGAAACCGGTTCGTCAGACAAACTGGAGAAGCTTTCCGTTCAGCCCTCCGGAATGTCTTTCGCCCCCTGCCACACCTTGAGACGACCTCCCACTCTACCACAGGTGAGGGATCAGCCTCAATGCGGGCAGTATCCCGGGCAACCACAGTCGTAGTCCGATCAGGGGATGCGTGGGACGAGCTGGCCGTCTCCGACAAACCCCCATCCGGACCCCCACAGTGATGCCCATTGGCAACAGCCTCAAGCTGTGTGACCGAAGCCAACACTGCCTGAAGCTGGGAGCGAAGGGATTGCCAACTCAGCCTGCATCCGAACACAGCAGTTGCAGTCCCTATCCATGCAAAAACTGTTTTGCAAAGAACGTCTGAACTAATCTACAGAGAGCGCAAACAAATCGACAAAATTTAAACGGTTATTAAAATACAAGATTGCCTAGTAAATGCAGTAACGCTGCTACTTGCGCACTGCTGACACTGCTCGGCGGCGGAAGGAGACTACGCGAATTTACACTATTCAGGTACTAAAACGCGATGCTACACTCTCAAATACTATAATACGCCCGAAATTTATGAATTAAACAATGCAAGTACCAAAAACACGCAAAGAAATTAAGAATTAAACTATGTAACAAATGAGTGAGCTAGGAGTTTACGACTTGCTGCTGCAGCTGCTTATCCAACGGCGGCAGGGAGCACACTGACTGTGACCAACCGACACTGGCCGTTCCAAACAAAAGCAGAAGACAAACGACTACACGAATTTACACTATTCAGGTACTAAAACGCGATGCTACAACTCTCAAATACTATAATACGCCCGAAATTTATGAATTAAACAATGCAAGTACCAAAAACACGCAAAGAAATTAAGAATTAAACTATGTAACAAATGAGTGAGCTAGGAGTATACGACTTGCTGCTGCAGCTGCTTATCCAACGGTGGCAGGGAGCACACTGACTGTGACCAACCGACACTGGCCGTTCAAAACAAAAACAGAAGACAAACGACTACGCGAATTTACACTATTCAGGTACTAAAACGCGATGCTACAACTCTCAAATACTATAATACGCCCGAAATTTATGAATTAAACAATGCAAGTACCAAAAACACGCAAAGAAATTAAGAATTAAACTATGTAACAAATGAGTGAGCTAGGAGTATACGACTTGCTGCTGCAGCTGCAGCAGCTTGTCTATCTTTGCCACTGCCACTGCCTCCACAATACCCCGGCAGAATAAAAAATTCAGCACAAAAAAAGCGCGAATGTGTTCGCATGTCAAAATTTTCGGGTAGGGAAGACGGATTGAATGCTGCGACAGCTGGTTCCCCATTTTTCTGTCACTTTTCAAGAGGAACGTATTCGCCCTTTTGGACAGGAACTTGTTTCCGGGGGTTCCACTCTTTTTCCCAGCTACAGCAGCTTATGCAATGCTGCTTTTCACCGAAAACGCCCGGCTTTCTATGTATATCACAAAATAGTAAAAATGTTATTAGAAATGTTTTACTGAATTTGTAGTCTTTCCAATTTTACATAATTTTCGGCAGTCGTTTTAAGTCTTTTGGGCATGTTAAGATCCTTTTCATCCCATTTTTTGTCACTGCAGTACCACTTTGGTAATATCTGTATAGACGTGAAGTGTCCATCACGCAAAACAGTGCGTCATAAAGTTTTACTGGTGAAAAAATGATGGCGGAAAACAGTTTGGTTACCTCAGAACTCTTGTGGTGGCTCTAAAGGTCTTCCCATGTGTCCGCAACGTCAGTTAAAACTCCGTTTACGCCTTAGACCCGACATTACGTGCATATTTTACTGCATAAGTACGACAAATTTGAACTGCTGGGTCTAGGTAACGAACAGTGATATCGAAATAAAGTTTCATAGTTTCCTAAGAATATTATCTTAAGAACATTTGGCAAACTTTCCGACGATCTGCCATGAATAGAAATTATAGAAGTTGCCATCCCCACAACTGGTACTATTCGTACCCAAAAATCGTGGTTTTTTGAGGGTTTTCGCCCATTAAAAATATGTGATTTATAGACCACTTAAGGAGCACCTTAGAATACACCTAATCTAAAAAAGCCAGTCGATATGCTTAATTTGCTTGGGCTGGAACAAGTTTGCTTAATTTGCTTGGGCTAGAAAGCGTGCAGTGTTTAAATTTTGACTCTGTGCTGCAGGATAGCTACAGTATGCCAATGTCGCATATGCAAATGCTCGCCAGGCCAAGGGTTATCTAAGACAGCTGATCCCTTATCTCTGTGATCAGTAGAACCTGAGATGTGAACACCTGACGGGGTTGGGTTGTTTGGGGTAAGAGACCAAACAGCGAGGTCATCGGTCTCATCGGATTAGGGAAGGAAGTCGGCCGTGTCCTTTTCAAAGGAACCATCCCGGCATTCGCCTGGAGCGATTTTAGGGAAATCACGGAAAACCTAAATCAGGATGGCCGGACGCGGGATTGAACCGTCGTCCTCCCGAATGCGAGTCCAGTATGCTAACCACTGTGCCACGTCGCTCGGTGTGAACACCTGAAAAATCACATTTTCGCTCGCGGCTGTTTGAAAAATATTGCACCGAGTGCATTTGTGAAGATATGTGTAGTGCTTAATAGGAAATTACAGGGTGTTACAAAAAGGTACGGCCAAACTTTCAGGAAACATTCTTCACACACAAAGAAAGACAATATGTTATGTGGACATGTGTCCGGAAACGCTTGCTTTCCATGTTAGAGCTCATTTTATTACTTCTCTTCAAAAACACATTAATCATGGAATGGAAACACACAGCAACAGAACGTACCAGCGTGACTTCAAACACTTTGTTACAGGAAATGTTCAAAATGTCCTCCGTTAGCGAGGATACATGCATCCACCCACTGTCGCATGGAGTCCCCGATGCGCTGATGCAGCCCTGGTGAATGGCGTATTGTATCACAGCCGTCCACAATACGAGCACGAAAAGTCTCTACATTTGGTACCGGGGTTGCGTAGACAAGAGCTTTCAAATGCCCCCATAAATGAAAGTCAAGAGGGTTGAGGTCAGGAGAGCGTGGAGGCCATGGAATTGGTCCGCCTCTACCAATTCATCGGTCACCGAATCTGTTGTTGAGAAGCGTACGAACACTTCGACTGAAATGCGCAGGAGCTCCATCGTGCATGAACCACATGTTGTGTCGTACTTGTAAAGGCACATGTTGTAGCAACACAGGTACAGTATCCCGTATGAAATCATGATAACGTGCTCCAGTAGCGTAGGTGGAAGAACATGGGGCCCAATCAAGACATCACCAACAATGCCTGCCCAAACGTTCACAGAAAATCTGTGTTGATGACGTGATTGCACAATTGCGTGCGGATTCTCGTCAGCCCACACATGTTGATTGTGAAAATTTACAATTTGATCACGTTGGAATGAAGCCTCATCCGTAAAGAGAACATTTGCACTGATATGAGGATTGACACATTGTTGGATGGACCATTCGCAGAAGTGTACCCGTGGAGGCCAATCAGTTACTGATAGTGCCTGCACACGCTGTACATGGTACGGAAACAACTGGTTCTCCCGCAGCACTCTCCATACAGTGACGTGGTCAACGTTTCCTTGTACAGCAGCAACTTCTCTGACGCTGACATTAGGGTTATCGTCAACTGCACGAAGAATTGCCTCGTCCATTGCAGGTGTCCTCGTCGTTCTAGGTCTTCCCCAGTCGCGAGTCATGGGCTGGAATGTTCCGTGCTCCCTAAGACGCCGATCAATTGCTTCGAACGTCTTCCTGCCGGGACACCTTGGTTCTGGAAATCTGCCTCGATACAAACGAACCGCGCCACGGCTACTGCCCCGTGCTAATCCATACATCAAATGGGCATCTGCCAACTCCGCATTTGTAAACATTGCACTGACTGCAAAACCACGTTCGTGATGAACACTAACCTGTTGATGCTACGTACTGATGTGCTTTATGCTAGTACTGTAGAGCAATGAGTCGCATGTCAACACAAGCACCGAAGTCAACATTACCTTCCTTCAATTGGGCCAACTGGCGGTGAATCGAGGAAGTACAGTACATACTGACGAAACTAAAATGAGCTCTAACATGAAAATTAAGCGTTTTCGGACACATGTCCACATAACATCTTTTCTTTATTTGTGTGTGAGGAATGTTTCCTGAAAGTTTTTTTGTAACACCCTGTATATGTATTCTGTAGTTCAACCCAATGAACATTTTTGAAAATCACGCCACTGCATCTTTCGGCTAATGGTACAGCAACCTCTTGAGATGTTCAATCGAGACTGCCCTTCTTTCATGAATATATTTTTTTGTATATCTGCAATATTCCCTGAATTGCATTATGTTTATATCACGTCAAACCTTCTTTGAATTAAAAATAAAATTGGGCTGCTATATTTGGAGATGGGGCCCCCTCGCACACATTGCCCCTGGCTTCTGCGGCCCTGTACGGTACTGCGAGTAATTTGGCTGCGGTAACATTAGGAGCGCAATGGGAATTGCAGTGTCAAATGCAGAGGAGAGAGCGGATAGGTGGAAAGAGTACATTGAAGGCCTCTATGAGGGAGAGATCTTGTCTGATGACGTGAAGGAAGAACAACAGGAGTCGACAGGAAGGAGATAGGGGATACCGTATTAGAATCAGAATTTAAGAGCTTTGGACGGCTTATGATCAGATAATAAGAAGGGACAGATAACATTCCATCTCGCACAGTCAGCTTAACAGCTCACGCATCCAAGTTGCTCACAAGAATGGTACACAGAAGAATGGAAAAGAAAATTGAGGCTCTGTTAGCCGGCAATCTGTTTGGCTCTAGGAAAGGTAAAGCGCCAGAGAGGCTGCTCTGACATTGCGACTGGTAACAGAAGCAAGACTGAAGAAAAATCAAAACACATTCGTAGGATCTGCCGACATGGGAAAAGTGTTCGGCAATGTCAAATGGTTCGAGAGTTTAGAAATTCCGAGAAAAATACGAGTAAGGTATAGAGACCTACCCTAATATGCAGTATGTATTAGAACCAAGCTGTCGGCTATAACGAGGGAAAAATGAGTGGACTGAAAACCAGAAGACTTATAAACTCATTATATCATAATCAAAAAGCCTCAGTTAAAGTGAGAGGAGAAAGTACAAACTGGACTGGACTAGGAAAAGGAGTACCACAAGGATGCTGTCTATCACCTACTCTTTTCAAGCTCTACTTGGAAAATATGAGTGACCAATGCTCATTAGATGACAAAGAAGTAGAAAATGGAGGAAGAAGAGTAGGGCGTTTGACGTTTGCTGATGACATGGTCCTTCTAGCCAAAGGAGAAAAAGAATTACAAGGTTTGGTGGACACCATTGAAGCTAACAGAAAAAATTATCGAATGAAAATTAACACAAAGAAAACAAAAGTAACGGCACTAGGATGAAATAAAGAAATAAAAATTGTGCTGAATGGGGAACTGCTAGAACAGGAGCAAAATTTTAAATATCTTGGAAGCAGGCTAGACACCGTCTGTAAGTGTACCACAGAAATTAAAACAAGGATAGCAATGACAAGAGAGGCATTTTATAAAAAAAGGACAGAGAACTCAGGAAGAGACTCATTAAAGTCTTGTACGGAGTGTTCTTTTATATGGCGCTAAAACATGGACTTTGAGGAAGAAAGACAGAGAAAGGCTGGAGGCTTTTGAGATGTGGACATGGCGGAGGATGGAAAGAATAAGTTGGATGGACAGAGTAAAAAATGAAGAGGTACTGAGAAGAGTGGGAGAGAAAGGACAATTACTATATGTAATAAAATGAAGAAAAAGAAATTGGATTAGCCAGATATTCAGAAAGAATGACGGACTGATAAAAATAGTTTTAGAAGGTTATGTAAAAGGGAAAAGAAAGCGAGGAAGGAAGAGATTTCAGATACTGGATGACGTGATGGACGGTACAACATACAGCAGCTTTAAGAAGGGAGCAATGGATTGCAGAAAATGGAGAGGCATAGGACCTGCTAATATAGCAGAAAACTGATGATGATGATTAGAACCAAAAGGGAACAATAAGACTTGAAGACCAAGAACGAAGAGCTACGATTAAAAAGGGTGTAAGACAGGGATGTCTTTCGCCTCTGCTGTTCAATTTATACATCGAAGAAACAATGACGGAAATAAATGACATGTTGAAAAGGGGGAATAAATTACAAGGTGAAAGGATATCGTTGATAAGTCCCGCTAATGACGTTGCTACCCTCAGTGAAAGTGAGGAAGAATTGTAGGATACGTTGAATGGAATGAACAGACTAATGAGTACAGAATGCCGAAGAAATACGAAATTAATGAGAAGTAGCAGAAATGAGAACAGTGAGAAATTTAACATCAATCGAGGATCACGAAGTAGACAAGTTAAGGAATTGTACTAACTAGGCAGCAAAATAATCCGCAATCGACGAAGCAAGGAAGATATAAAAAGCAGACTAGCACTGGCAAAATGGGCATTCCTGGCAAATAGAAGTCGACTAGTATCAAATAAAGCCCTTAATTTGAAGAAGACATTTCTCAGAACGTATCCTTTTAGAGCACAGCATTGTGTGGTAGTGAGACATGGACTGCGGTAAAACCGGAACAGAAGAGAATCGCAGCATTTGATATGTGATGCTGCAGAAAGCGTTCTGATAAGGTAAGGAATTAGGAGGTTCTCCGCTGGCGAAGAAAGGAATATATGGGTAACACTGACAAGAAGGGACAGGGTGGTAGAACAGGCTTCAAGGAATAACTTCCATGGTGCTAGAGGGAGCTGAAGAGGGAAAGAAACTGGAATATATTCAGAAAGTAATTGAGGACGTAGGTTGCAGTGGCTACTCTGAGATGAAAAGGTTGCCACAGGAGAGGAATTCGTGGCGGGCCGCATCAAACCAGCCAGAGGACGAGTGACTCAAAAAGAAAGAAAAGGAAGAAAAAAGAGCCCGTTCTACACCTTGGAGCAGGGAACGAAAAACGAAAAAAAGCATCATGATGAAACAAACAACAGATCCGTTATAGTAACTAAATTGTTGAATCAATCTCGTAATATTACAGCGAACTTCCAAGAATTTACGTTAAGGCCGGTCCACACGCAACGATCTGTCTGCGCAGATATCGGCGCAGATGTCTGTACATGCAGAGGATCGCTGCAAATGTGTTGTGTTCACACGACACAAACTCCAATCTACTATTCGCCCGCCATCTGCCGGTGTAGAAAAGAAATGTCATTGGCAAGCGACTACGCTCGCCGAAAACGTCAGAAGTTTAATTAATTTATTTTGATTTTTAGGAATTGAAGAAATTCTGTTGTGGTCTGTGTTCGCAACTTGTGTTGCAAAAAACATTCAGACAAAACGCAGGAAACAGAGAGAGCGGTCAAATTGGTATAGTGAAAGCAGTTTTCGCACGTACATTTACTGCGAGAGTTGCAGGGCCACCGTAACGACTGGCGTAATTATTTACAGATGGATGTCGAAACTTATAATTGTCTCTTAACGCTTGTAACCTCTCATATTATACGAAATAATACTTGAATGAGAAGAGCAATTTCTCTCCATGAACAGCTGACGGTGACATTAAGATTCCTGGCAACAGGAAGGAGCTATAAGGACTTTACATTTTCAACTGCAATTTCTAAACAAGCATTGAGTGAAATTACACCCAACACAAATGAAGCTATTTACGCTGTCCTGAAGGATGAGTTCATGAAGGCAAGTCAAGTACATTAATTCTGTCGAGTTACAAATAATATTTTTGCTGATGAAGAATCACAATATTTTTGCTGTTTTAGACGTGTTTGAATCACAAAATACCACAAACTTGGCTGGTATATTTCATCCACTCCAACACCAGATCTTCGAGATTTTTGAACTTTTGATAATTATTTACAGTAGACAGTCCACAACGATTTTTATTATTACCGTTTCTCAGTTCGCCGGTGCGTCAGCTTCTAGTAATTTTTCAATTAATGCATTGTATGCAGCTGTCTTTTTGTTCCTGTCACTGTACTCTTTACTTTTAATCTTCCACAAACGTGGGTCATTTCTATAAAGTTCAATGAATTCACTGATAAACTGTCTAGAATACTGACGAGCGTCAGCCATTTTAATGCTCCGTGCGCACACTAGACTGAACAGGCAGCTGTTTCGCGCCAGATTTGCGGCGATCTCCTGTCCACACACTCCAACTTGTCTGCACAGATGTGGTTTGAACCCACAGATTTGAGACGATTCGCTCAAACCTCCAACTCCAACTTCGAGGTTTGCACACACCTCATGTCGGTGCAAATCTCCTGTCCACACGCAACGATCTGTCTGCGCAGATGTGATGTGCACAGACATTTGCGCAGACAGATCGTTGCGTGCGGACTGGCCTTTAATAGTGCTGTTTTGCTGACCAGAGACGTAAATTAATTACTAGCACTAGAATGAAATGTCGTGTGGCTAGGGTCTCCCGTCGGGTAGACCGGTCGCCTGGTGCAAGTCTGTTTACTGACGCCACTTCGGCGTCTTGCGTGTCGATGGGGATATGTTGATAATGATGAAAATAACACAACACCCATTCACTGAACGGAGAAAATCTCCGAGCCAGCCGGCCACGGAACTCGGGCCCCTTTGCATGGCATTCCGCCGCATTGGTCCAATATTTTTTTCATTTTGTTCGTTGTATTTGGTCGTAGCGGACGTCACATGACGTCCAGGGAAGTTCGTTGTTGATCCTTTCACTCAGTTTTTTTATTACAGAGAGCAGCCTTATCTCTGACCTAACACAGTTTTTTTTTTTTTTTTTTTTTTTTTAGTCTCATTATGTTCGTTCTCGTTCGTTGTGTCTGCTCGGTGCGGACGTCGCAAGACACCCGTGACAGTTCGTCGTTGACCGATTAACTCAGTTTTTTTATTACAGAGGGCAGCTAACCCTCTGACCGAACACGTTGAGGGGTAGCATTAATTTCACACTAGGTGAGGAGAGCCCTACGTCAACGTGACGTAGGCACGCGTCATCACGAGTTTCACGAGTTGTCCTATCAACTCTTGTGTGCGTCTTGAATCTGCACTGTTCATTGTTATTAACTGATTTACAACATGAAGGCAAAATTAAATGGAACTAGATGGTTTAATATTTCCAGCAACATTCGGAATTACTTCGAACTTCAGTTTCTCAGTTTAAAGTTTCTGCCCACATGAATTATGTAAAATTCATTGGCTTTTAGAAAAATACGACACACTTTAATTTCTCCCTATTTCCAGTTTTTATCCACATGATTTATGCACGATTAATCGGACTAAAAAATGCCTAGACACTTTCGTTATGGTTATGATTCCTTCATTCAGATATTCGTTATGTACGTGAAACACACAATAATATTCCACATCTTTGGATTGCAGCTTAATAATTAATTATTTCACGTTTCTATCCACACGATTTATGCACGATTCATCGGATTTAAAAAAAAATTGACTAAAAGCTTTTTTTTTTTTTTTACTTTCGTTATGGTTCCTTCGTTCAGACATTCATTATGTTCCTGAAACACATAATACCATCCCAAATTGTTGGGATTACAGCTTAATAATTCATTCAACTGGGATGAGCGTAACAGACAACTCCTGTCACTTCATTTGTACACATGTATTTACATTTAGCTTTGACGTTATCGGTACAACCGCAAAGATCGATATACGCACTCATGTAGTCGATTTGGTTATTTACGTCACGATGACGCAGTGTTACGTCACTATGACGTAGGGTTCTCCTCACGTAGCGTGAGATGAATGCTACCCCACGCTGAGCTAATGTGCCGGCGACTGCTCAGCTCTCGAGGCACACGTTATGTAGCAGTATAATACTAGACACAAGAATGGAGGAAAAAAATGTATTCCCCGAAACTGTGTGTCTAGTGCGCATCTGTTTAAAAATAGTGTTTTTAGGCTAAGCGCGCATGAGTGATTTTTCTATCGGCCGATCACAGAATCGTTTTGCTACGATAGTGATGCTATATTGACGCAGGCGCATACCCGTACAAAATGTTGGCCGTAAATATACTGTAGCAGCACACAATTATTGGCCGAGGGAGTGACGCATACAATACTGTATGCTGCGAGCGCACTTGTTGTTTTCGCTCCGCAGTTTACTGCATAGTGCAACAGCTGACAAAAATGGAAAATGTTAATACCGAGGAATTAATTTCTTTGTTAGAATGTCGACCTGCACTGTACAACAAAAATTGTAATGTTCGCCAAATAAGAGTCTGATTGTGGCTGGAAATCTGTGAAACTTTGACAACATAGACCGAATTAACCTCTGGTGAAAAAAGGCAAATATATTTTACTAAACATAGCAACCATGTATATGAATGAAATTTATATGCCGGATTGTTGGACGGATCGTTTTATTATGTACGCGCACACAATGCTGCAATAGTTAATTTGTATTTCAATATTCCAGAACGTAAGTTATAAAAAACATTTCTGACGAAAGTGTCTACCTGTGGGCGTATTGCTAATGAACAGATCCTCCTAGCGAAGTAAAGAGCTCAGAAAAATGTTTATGATTATCTTGAATCACTTTTGAAGCACGTATCCAAGAAACAATTTTCTGCAGAAGTATTACCCTTGTGTTTTATTTGTTTACTACATGTTGTCTCCCAAAAATATGGGGTATGAAACAGGCTTTAATAATGCTTTCCCTAAAATCGGGATTTGTGTCGATGTGCTGTTACAGTCTCCACTTACTTGCGAGAATGCCAAAAAATTGAGAACATCAAAAACTTTTGAAATATTTTGCGCTGCACGGGAATATTGTGCCGTCTGTGGGCGGTATTGACTATTACTTTGCCAGTCTCTCGTGCTACAGACTGTGGATATCAGTGTTACAGAACAGAGAATACTCTTTTACTCTGTGTCAGTGTGTTCACTGTTTGGTTTATTGTGGTGTTGAAAATGAGTCCAAAATGAGACGAACGAACGTTATGACTGGAATGCATCAAAATGTATAAATAATTGCCGGCATTGTGTGATGTTCTGCCAGATGACTACAGAAACAGAAATATTACGAATAAATCATATGATCTGTTGAAACTTCCTGGCAGATTAAACTGTGTGCCCGACCGAGACTCGAACTGGGACCTTTGCCTTTCGCAGGCATCCGACCGCCGTGTCATCCTCAGTTCAGGATGCGGATAGGAGGGGTGTGTGGTCAGCACACCGCTCTCCCGGTCGTTACGATGGCTT
This sequence comes from Schistocerca americana, assembly GCF_021461395.2. NCBI lineage: Eukaryota > Metazoa > Arthropoda > Insecta > Orthoptera > Acrididae > Schistocerca > Schistocerca americana. Next base: position 81,192,678 of record NC_060124.1, on the reverse strand, counting down.
TCTGTGACCGGAGCCGCTACTATTCGGTCGAGTAGCTCCTCAAGTGTCATCACGAGGCCGAGTGCGCCCAGAAAAATGGCAACAGCGCATGGCGGTTGGATGGTCACCCATCAAAGTGCCGGGCACACCCGACAGCGCTTAACTTCGGTGATCTCACGTGAACCGGTGTATCCACTGCGGCAAGGCCGTTGCCTTTACTAGTTGGGTTGTCAGTTTTTCTGTTTTTCACCGAACTGTTTGGTATTTCATCTCCGTATTCGGTATTCGGTGTCGATGTATGAGTGGTAGCCGGCACGGTAGCTCAGCGTGTTCGGTCAGAGGGATAGCTGCCCCCTGTAATAAAATAAATAAATAAACTGAGTTAATGGATCAACGACGTCTGCCCCGAGCAGATGCAACGAACGAAAACGAACAAAATGAGATTTTTTTAAAAAGTGGTTCGGTAGAACTATTTTTATCTATCACTAAATTATTGAAAGGATAATGGCGGTTTCATGCATCGATGCTTGTGGAAAGAGTCTTCAGGAACATGAATCATTTATGCCCTGACGCTAGAAACAAATTTAATGACGTTTTGGTAAAAAGCAGAATTATGAATTTTTTGCAACTTGCAACGACTTTTACCGAAAACATTAAAGGTACCAGTAACAAAAATCTGTTGAAAGTTGTAACTGGTAATAATAAATATAATTTTTAATCTTTACTAAGTGTTTTGTTGCGTTCACCTTCAGCTGAGCAAACTCTTTCGCCAGGCAGTGTTGGTAATTTTGTCAATTTAATCTGGAAACCCTATTTACCAGTGCAATCAATAGAAATATCCAAAACACATTCTCCAGTTCGAGAGTAGAAAAGGAAGAAAACGACCAACTTTTTGTTTCGGCATATAACAAACGTATCGTTAGCCTTCTTATTGTCACTGACAAATTGGATTTCAAGGCAGCTGACTGCAATGAACATACGTTCTCACGTTTCGCCAGCTTGCTTGACTGCGTATTTATGCGTAGCGGAGGCCGCTCGTGCCATTTCATGTCAACAGCAACGCGTATAAAACTCACTTCGTGTCTGTATGTAGCTAGTTGTTCGACAACCGCAGACATAGCAACTGCACCATGAATACCGGAGCCTTCATTCTTATATTGGGTGAGTACTCATCAACTGGTCTTTGAGACTGTTCCTGAAGTATGCCGCTCCACGAAATCCTTTTCAAATTTTTCTATTATTACTATTATTATTATTATTAGTAATAGTAGTAGCAGCAGCTTTCGAGACGAGCCCGTTCAGCCACCTATATATATATATATATATATATATATATATATATATATATATATATATAGCTTTACAAAACTTTATTTACAAATGAATAAAACTATGAACAAGAATTTGTAATTATGAAACAAATTCGATATCTACATCTTCTTCTTCCTGTTTCGTTTTATAAAGAGTGTCCGACGTCATTTTCTCGTACATTTCGTGTATTGGCTCAAAAGTTACACATGTTCCATTGTTTCCTGGTCGTTCTTTAATGAAGTGCTCCATTCAGTGTACTGGTTTGGAGTATGTTCCTAATTTTGGTTTTCATGAGGTTTACCTGAAGTTGAACATGAAACTTTAATAACCTGACAAGTACGAAACCATATTATTAACTAGTTATTAGCTTCATTGCTTTACATACCTTAGAAAAAACTCTTTCGCAGTCTGCATTTGAATGAGGTAAACTCAAAATTGAGAGAGCGAAAACTCTCATTCCTTAAATTCTTCAGATTCGTTATTTAATATATTCCACATTTTATCCGGTGATTGTTCCTTTTGTAGTGAGTCTGGGAGACAAGCCAAAACCAGAGGGAGACGCCTCCACTGGTCATCTGTAGTTTGTGCTAAATCGAGATCTGAGGGAGGAATTATACGTGGCAACAGTTCCATTAAAGGCATGAGTGAAGGTGTTGTATCTCGGAAACTTTGTGACAGGGCATTTGTAGGTTTGAGTGCCGCTAGTTTGGACAGCACTTTATCTTCCATATCATACCGTAATTCGATATGGCACGAAGCTGTCTGTAATATTTGAGAATTAATAGCTCTCATTAGGTATGCCACACATAAACACACACATGTATAGAAAACAATAAAACACAAATTATATATGATTTCAGGCAAACGAGGTGTACTCACCACAATTAAGTTCCTGCACCGATGATAAAAATCCTTGATAAGATGTGGGTGATTCTTTATCTCTGGTGTGCCAATGTTCTTCAGAATTTTCACACCCAAATACAGTTGTGAATCTTCCAGTTGATGCGCTGCATTTTTTTGGGTCAACATCACTGAGATTTTTTCGCATGACATAAGTGCGTTTCATGAAATACGCAAGTATTTCTGTATAGAGAGCTCTAATCTTGTCATGAAAGTCAACAATTACTACTGCTCTAGACTGGAAATACTCGTTGAAAGCAGTAAATTTTGGTAGAATCCACTCTAAGAACATATAATACATTTTTGCAAAGGAGTCATGTAAACAGTTAAAAACTTGTTCAGCACTTAGAACTCGCTCAGAAAGCCATTTTTGGTTAAAAAACAGCATTAGAGCATCCCAGTTTTCCAGCACTGTCCTAACAACCGCGATCATTGGCAGCCAACCTGTCTTTGAAGGATGTAGTAATTTGTATGGTTCTAAGTTTAAAAATACCTGGAATAAAACATAATGCTTAGCCTATTTCCACACGATCGGACGTAAAATAAAGTCTGAGATATAAAATGCTACAATACCTGAAATTCTTTGAACTCTGCCTGCCTCTTCGCACTGAGTTTGAAAAAACCATAAATATTCCTCGCGAGGTCCTCACAAGCTCTTGGAAGGTTCTTGCACGCCTTGCTTGCGCATATATGCACCAAATGACAAACACACTTCATTACAAAAATTCCCGGGCAGCTATCTCGGAATCTGCTTACTACAGAATTACGAACTCCCATCATAGTATTGCAACCATCTGCTCCAAAACCAATAATATTGGCAAATGGAATGTTATGCTGTTGAAACGTTTTTACTACACCAGTGTAGAGATTTTCTGCAGTAGAAGCTTTCTCAACATTTAAGTCTCCAACTTCATAAACTTTATAAAGCTCCCAAAACTTACTTTCAATACAACCTGTAAAAGGAGAAGTGATACAAAGTGGTAACTTAACAGGATTTATTTATTTGAGAATTAATTTGGTTATTATTTCAAAACTAGCTCTTATTATTACTCACCTGAATCTTTATCATAAAAGCGGATCGCCACGCAGGAATTTTTCACAGTTCCGATATCGGTGGACTCGTCCATATTATGCTAAATTTGGCGTGTTGTAGATTTTTCGCCAACACTTCTTTGTGTGACGTCCCAATAACATTAGAAACAATTGCCCTTGCAATATCCGAGTCTGGAAAAATATCTTTTAACAAACCGGATGAATGGTCAGCAGCTAAAAATGCCACATTATGTTCTGCTAAGAATGCTGTTAATTTGATTTCAGCTTTAGCAACCTACCTCTTAACTGGTTGTGCGTTTGCGACAAATTGAGCAACTGAAGGCTGTCGCACGGTAGCAGACTGCACCATGTTAGGTGTTTGTTACTGCTGGAATGGTTTTTAATATTCTGGATTTCGGAAACCATGCTGGTATTGCAATATCTGCATCGCACCCTGAGCGGACCACTATCGCGCACCAGCCAATTACGTAAACCTGGCATATGTAGCCACTCATCACGAAATTTTTGTTGTCGGTGGACAGGCCGTTCTGTCTTCGAGATTTCACCTCTTTTTTGACGTTTTTTCTCCAGCGTGCACGAAAGTTTCGTGCTTGTGTTTTCATATTCACTGTCACTTCCCATTTCTCCACTCTCAGTAACACACAGTGACCCGAAACACTTACAAAAAGAAATTACACAGTAAATGAATTCAGCTAAACGTACTCGTAATGACAATACGCGAAATACACATTGTTAAGAGTATCGTTTGTTGAAGACGAAACAATACCGTCTGATGAAATGTCTTTCGTTTGTACTTAACAATTCCACAGTATTGCAGGGTAATTAGGTCTACTGTTAATTGCTTTCCAATAATATTCGATTAAAGTTCCATTTAGTGCTTTGAGATTCGTTGGCCGCTCTATTTCTGAAACTTAACAATTCGAACTGAGTGAAATATGTCATGCAAAGCAAAGCTATTCGTTATTGTTAGCTTATTTAATTTATTTTCCAGGGCCAGGCTTTGAACTAAGCCTCATTCTCGACTTTAATCGTTTTGTCGTGTCGGTAGTTTGGCGCTCTCTCTCCTGCCTGAAATTTGTTGATTGACAGAGACTGCATGGATTCGTAACAGTTTCTAATCATTTTTAAAATATAACAGATGAATTGATTATTTTCCAAACAAATGTGTATAATGTATATTTGGTAAAAAATTTAGACCCGCCTCCATAGCCACACGACTAGGTGTGGTGTCACGAGCCCGCAACTACTAAGATTCGAGTTCCCCCGTGGGCTTGTATGTTTCTGTGATGTCTGTAGACCAAGTTAGGATAGGATAAAAAAAAGGTTTAGGCAAAATTCTCGTATGATATTCACTTTTGCCTCGTACATTGTACAAATGACGAAATTCTCGTATGCGTACGAGAATTCTCGTACATATCACAACCCTGATACGAACGTATGGACAACGCAACACCAGTGTCCGAGTGGAAAAGTTTCCTCTTCGGTTAGCAGTCCGCCGCGCTGCCTGTGCAGCTACTGATTCGGACGTTCACAACTTTTCATTTTTTTATGCGACAATTTCCTCGAAAACAGTTAATTTTTAGGCTAAAGGTACTTTATCTACGCCTTGCTGGGTACAGACGTACTTTTATCTCACTGTGATGGATTTTTTTTCTATTTTACATGTTTGAAGCATTCTTGTTTTAACACCCGTTATATCATTTCTTAGAGATTTTCATTTTTCCAGAGATCACAGGTCTTCGGTTTGCTTTCAGATCACATCGTGATAAATCTTGCCGCTAGATGTGTACTTCGTTGAAACGTTAAGATAGATCCGTTCAGCTACATTTGCAGTATACATCCCTTGATTTAAAATGAAGATGCTAGTTTGTTCTGCATATTTCCATTAACGAATACATTGTGGAATATTTGTTGGGGGAAACTCAAGTCACTACAGAAATTAGTCAGATATACAGCAACCTGCTAGAGAACCTTACATTATGTAGATACAGTGATGGAGTGTAAATCTGAAATAAAGAATTGTCTGTTGGGCAAATCCTCCTCCACTGAAACGCGTTTCCACACAAGCTTTTGAAATTAATGTTTCGGGATATTTTTAATTAAAAAAAAAATCATCACAACAGTACAAATCTTAATATTATTGATGTCGGTTCATTGCATTGCTCTTGAATTACGTATATTAAATGTATCTTTTACTTTGTTCCACCCCCGCAGGGTCCAAGGAATAATTGGAATACGACTGACGCACTGTAAACACCTGATTTGTTCGCATGCAAGTTGCGGCGTCAGTGTAGTCACACTTCCTGCCAAATTTAGTGTCGAATTTTGTTAACAGAATTTATATTGGAAACGGGTCAAACATTACGATACCGTTGCAAGTCAAAGTTTCGCAGTCTCCGCCATCGGAAAACTTCACCTGGAATTTAAATTTTTATTGTGTGCATATTTTTCCTGGACGTGGTAGTTTACATCATTTCATATAGAGCCTACATTACGTTTACTTTCAGTTGGCAGACCGCTCCAGTCCATAGAACCGGTAGTAGTCCGAAGGTTTCGGCTGGAAGTCCTTTGTTTCTTAAGCTGTAGGCAACATTAGGTAGGTGACAATTGTGGGAGGTAGCCATTGTCATCTGCTTTGTTGCTGATTTGCACTGAACTGTTCTGAGTGTTACTTGTTTTTTTTTTTATTGTTCAATACGTTATCAAATTAATGTTGAGGTGGTTGCTGTTGCTGCAGTTGGGGTCTTTGTTAACCATGAAAACGCATAAGACGATTTCAGTTTCGTTTACGAACAACATTTAAAGAGATTTTTACTTCCGTGCTTAACCTCAGCTTTTGCGGAAGTGCTACGTGCAATTTGTGGTGCCAGCACTGCAGGGGTAGGCGTGCCTTCCTTTCGCATGGGTTGTGTAAAAAGTACATTATTGTTGGACCAAGCGCGAGCCGGGCTTTTTCTTCGCTATTGGCCGCCACACTGACCTCGGACATCTAAAAGTAAACACACTGCATATCTCCTACGTAGTTTTGGTATCATTTGCACGAAGTCGGCAAAGCATTCTTTATCATTAGTATTTTTCACTCAATTCAATTTATAAGCATCCTCGCGCACCATCATACGTGGTGATATAGGATTTGTTATGCATAATAAAACATTTTACAGTTATGTGTTCATTGATAAAATATTCATATGTGCGACATGAAACCACACACATAACAGGCCGACTATAAATTAGTATAATGATTTATGTTGTATTACATTCTTACAAATACAATTTTCCGAAAATAGGTAGTTCACTCCACTGGCAATACTTTAAACAGAAATTTTCGTTGCTAAGAGCAAATTTTTGGTATGACTGTCTATCGTCTCTGTGAAAATCGCCTCTGTTTTTTTCTTTCATAACTACACTCCTGGAAATTGAAATAAGAACACCGTGAATTCATTGACCCAGGAAGGGGAAACTTTATTGACACATTCCTGGGGTCAGATACATCACATGATCACACTGACAGAACCACAGGCACATAGACACAGCCAACAGAGCATGCACAATGTCGGCACTAGTACAGTGTATATCCACCTTTCGCAGCAATGCAGGCTGCTATTCTCCCATGGAGACGATCGTAGAGATGCTGGATGTAGTCCTGTGGAACGGCTTGCCATGCCATTTCCACCTGGCGCCTCAGTTGGACCAGCGTTCGTGCTGGACGTGCAGACCGCGTGAGACGACGCTTCATCCAGTCCCAAACATGCTCAATGGGGGACAGATCCGGAGATCTTGCTGGCCAGGGTAGTTGACTTACACCTTCTAGAGCACGTTGGGTGGCACGGGATACATGCGGACGTGCATTGTCCTGTTGGAACAGCAAGTTCCCTTGCCGGTCTAGGAATGGTAGAACGATGGGTTCGATGACGGTTTGGATGTACCGTGCACTATTCAGTGTCCCCTCGACGATCACCAGTGGTGTACGGCCAGTGTAGGAGATCGCTCCCCACACCATGATGCCGGGTGTTGGCTCTGTGTGCCTCGGTCGTATGCAGTCCTGATTGTGGCGCTTACCTGCACGGCGCCAAACACGCATACGACCATCATTGGCACCAAGGCAGAAGCAACTCTCATCGCTGAAGACGACACGTCTCCATTCGTCCCTCCATTCACGCCTGTCGCGACACCACTGGAGGCGGGCTGCACGATGTTGGGGCGTGAGCGGAAGACGGCCTAACGGTGTGCGGGACCGTAGCCCAGCTTCATGGAGACGGTTGCGAATGGTCCTCGCCGATACCCCAGGAGCAACAGTGTCCCTAATTTGCTGGGAAGTGGCGGTGCGGTCCCCTACGGCACTGCGTAGGATCCTACGGTCTTGGCGTACATCCGTGCGTCGCTGCGGTCCGGTCCCAGGTCGACGGGCACGTGCACCTTCTGCCGACCACTGGCGACAACATCGATGTACTGTGGAGACCTCACGCCCCACGTGTTGAGCAATTCGGCGGTACGTCCACCCGGCCTCCCGCATGCCCACTATACGCCCTCGCTCAAAGTCCGTCAACTGCACATACGGTTCACGTCCACGCTGTCGCGGCATGCTACCAGTGTTAAAGACTGCGATGGAGCTCCGTATGCCACGGCAAACTGGCTGACACTGACGGCGGCGGTGCACAAATGCTGCGCAGCTAGCGCCATTTGACGGCCAACACCGCGGTTCCTGGTGTGTCCGCTGTGCCGTGCGTGTGGTCATTGCTTGTACAGCCCTCTCGCAGTGTCCGGAGCAAGTATGGTGGGTCTGACACACCGGTGTCAATGTGTTCTTTTTTCCATTTCCAGGAGTGTATATTTAACAATGAGAATTCTTGGTCTACCTTCAAAAGCACATATAGATACTGATAGGTGGTAGGGCCATGGTTTTAAATTCCTTGAAAAAATACGTACATGATTATCAAAGGGTGACTCCTTTGATCATTTTTATTAACGTATTTTGAGATATGACTTTTTAGCCAGAGTGGTATCCCTCCACGCATATAAATATGCTAAGCAGAAGTGCAAAGTAGGTATGTAACACCATTTAAATACTATTGGGATTTTTAAGTTCCTTGCAACATAACAGCAGGCTACAGACATCGTTTTTTGTTTAACAGTTCTGTGTGTTTCTCCCATCTTAAATGTACATCCAGCCATACTCCTAAAAATTTAGTGTGTGGGGTTTGCACCCTGTTAACCTGCAAAAGTTCCACTGTTAGGCTGGTTCCTAGCTTTTTTGTTACTTGACTGAAGTTCATCTACAATGTTTTTGCCATTCACAATTAGTATGTTATTTGTAACTCATGTGTTGCTGCTGTGACTCTTTTCTGTAGCAATAATATAGAAAATGTTATATTATTGTTACTCATGACTCACAGTCGTTGTATCGCAAACAAGCACAATGAAAAGTAATGCTAAACTATTTAAGCTCTTGTACAAAGTTTTCTTCAGAAGTAGAAAAAACATACATACTCACCTCTTGCATCCAGAAACAGTGTCCGTGTCTGTGTGTTCCATTTTGGAGGAAGTGTAAATAATTTTTAGTATTCTTTTACACTGTGCATTTCCCCAAGTCAACGCCTTATATATGTGCTGTGTAACGAGCTATCCTTCCCTTATTATTGTTATTCCATCCTAGACTTTCCATTGTTTGATTTTTCTCGTAGGTCAGCACTGTTCATTCCTTTAACAGGCTGGTGTCATAGGCAAACAATATTGTGTCTGCTGCTCATGTATGACTTGGTATGTTATTTATAAATATTAAGAATAGCAATGGTCCCAGTACAGAGCCCTGTGGCATGCCGTACATGACTCTCTCTCATATAATGTTCCTGGTGTATCAGTTATGTTGTTACTCTACCCTTTTTATTTCTATCAGAGAGATAGGATTTCAACCAATCACATGCTACTTCACAACTCCCATAGCAGTATAGTTTCCTTAGCAGTAAATTATGGTCAGTGATATCAAATGCCTGTGACATTCAAAAACAGACCAAAATTTAACTCATTTTTATCTATGGAATTTAGGACACATTTTAAAAACTTATAAATCCTTATGTCTGTTGATCTGTTTTTCCTAATACCTTTTTATCCATTAATCAGCTTACAGTTTTTGTTTAGCAAACGAGTCTCTTCCATTGGCATTTCTTTTACCATAGTTTTGAAAACCCAGATATCAGTGATCTACATTTGCAATTACTAATATGAGACTGCACCTTTCTTCTAAAGAGGCTTGACAATTGATTTTTTTTTTTTTAGTTTTTGTTGGAACTCCTATCCCAAATATTATCTGCAAGTTGGAAGTCTGTTTCTTGCACTGTATTTTATTACCTTGTCTAGAAACCAATCACTGCCATATGATCATTTATATTTTAATGTATTTATGATATTTCAAACCTCTAATTCAGTTACGAGAGACAGGATAACAGCCTCATCCTTCAAGGGGAGTCATATGCTCATATTACATTTAGTTTGATTTATAATTATTGTTATGTTTATGTAACACTTGTTGAATATGTTGGCTTTTGTGTTGTAGATCTTTAAGAGTTTTATCTTCACTCTGTAATGAAGTAGTAGTTCTTTCTGTTTTGTCTGCATATATTCTTTCACATTTACCATCTCTTACGTTGATTTTATATTCCTACTATTTTCCTAGCTGCTGCTATAACTTTCTTATGTAGTTCCCTGTAAATTTTCACATGTGATTTCAATATTTCTGTTACTTATGGCAGATTTGTTTAACTTGATGAGTGTGTCTGCTGATTTTCATAGTGCCTAGGTTACTAACATATTTGCTTTAATTGGGATTTTAATTCATTTAATTGGAAATGAAACATCCTAACAGTGCCTACACTTGCAAGAAATTACCTAATTTTATCTACTTTTTTCTAAACATCTGAATAAAAATTCATGTGCCAAGTTTATTAATAAAACTCATCTCTGTATTTATCACTGGCCACTGGATCATTATTAGATGTAGTATTTAACATCAGTATGACTGCTCCATCCTCAAAGAACGTGGTGTCCATTACTTAAGTAGTATATTCAAAATGGTAGTGTATTGTTTACAAATGTTTGGTCAGCTGCTGTTTTAGACCCATTTATATATCAGTTGCCTTAATGTGCAGTTGACGTCTTATTGCAAGAAAAACAGATTTATGTTTCAAAACTCCAACAATAAATATATTTCTCAGATGATGTATGTATAAGGTCAAATTTTTGCTCATACTTTCACTGATAAAAGCTTTAAGATGTTGGCTGAGCTGAGTAAAACAGCTTTTGACCAATGTACACTGCCAGTAGTAACTTAACGGTTGTGAGACATGGAAATTAATTGAGTTTATTGTTAGAAGACTAACAGTAACCGAAAGATGACGGAAAAAAATCATAGTTGGACAAAACAAAGAAAGACAGAAAGAAAGCAGTTGATATCAGATGTACAACAAAGGTCAGTGCCATAACGGAAAGAGTGAACATCTCGAAATGGCAGTGGGCTGGTCACATCGCTGAAAGAAAAGATGGTAGATGTTCAAAATGTGTACAAGACTGGGGCACAGTTTACCAAAATGGACTAAAGGGAAGACTACCAGACAGATGGATCCATTTGGCAACTTGAAGCTGAAGATCAGCAGAAATGTAAGAACCTGCTGGGATACTATGTTATGTGCCGATTCATCACAGTGTGACTGAATTGACGGCTGCTGCTGCTGCTCCTGCTGCTGGTGATGATGATTATTCTGTCTATGTACTCATGATTTATAAGGTGAAACTGGACAGTGAAATAACCCAGTACACTACTACAATTTTGAAACTTACTGAACTTTGAAGTGGAACCCATTCATAAAAGCAAAATCCCTTAATTTATGCAAGAAATATTCATCGTGATTACAGGGCCATTGTCCATCTCTGTAACTTGTGTGTGTGTGTGTGTGTGTGTGTGTGTGTGTGGTGTTTGTTTTACTTCATGGATGGGCTGTAGCAGGGCTCACAAAGCTTTGAGAATATAGCTAAGGACCTTCTTATCATATTACTATTAGCCCTACCCTGCCATCTGAGAACGGTAGGTTGCACCGTACCCCAAGTCTGGTCGCAAAGTTGCATTTTAATACCAAGTCATATGCTCCTTACTGAATGAACATTACAGTTTGCAAATAAAATATAATATGTCTTGATAAAAACCTACCCGGCAAGCAACCAGAGGCAGACAAAAACACATATAAAAGGTAAAGAAATGCACAAGCTTTTTTAGCAAGTGACTTCTTCTTTTGGCAGAAGTGTTGAAGGGAAAGGAACAGGGATGGGCGAAAAGCACTGGCAAGTTTTAGTTAATGGTGAAAGTTACTAAAAAGTTGCCCAGAACCCCTGGGTCTGGGGGACATAACTGGGCAGAATGAGAAGCAAAGACAGATTGTTGGTGCCTGTGCTGAGCAAGATTTGAAAACTTGATAACTTAAAGGTAAAGGGTAATAACAAGACAGATATAACTGAAAGGACATTGATATGTTTTGGCAGATTAATACCGACTGCAAGCAAACTCGAAACCTTTGCCTTTTGCTGGCAAGAGCTCTACCAACTGAACTACCCAAGCGTGGCACATGACCCATCCTCACAGCTTTACTTCCGACAGTACATTTTGTACCTTCTAAACTTCACAGAAGTTCTCCTGCGAAATCTGGCTAAGGCGTGTCTCCACAATATTCTTTCTTCCAGGAGTGCTAGTCCCACAGGTTTTGCACGATAACTTCTGTGAAGTTCAGAGGTAAGAAGTGAGGTACTAGTGGAAGTAAAACTGTGAGGGTAGGTCATGAGTTGTGCTTACGTAAATCAATTGGTAGAGCACTTACTTACAAAAGGCAAAGGTCCCGAGATTGTGTGTGTGTTCTGACTTAATGGGCACTCAACAGTGAGGTTATCAATGCCCTGAGTTCGAGTCTCTGTCAGGCACACAGTTTCTGTCTGCCAGGAAATTTCCGTGGCACACACTCTGCTGCAGAGTGAAAATTAATTCAACTTTCACAGTTTTCCTACATTTTTACTGTAATTTAATTAATGAAAAGTAATTTTAATCTTTATTCACTGTGCTTCTGTTTATAAACTTTAGACAGAGAGGTTGATTATGATTTTCCACATGTGGTTCAATTGTATTAACTGCTAAAGTGACACGAATGAACCTCTCATTCCACATATTCTGACAGCATGAGTCTTAATAAATAATTGACAAACAAATGGATCATTGGATATTTCATTTATATAAATACAGCATGTGAAGTTGTGACAGAATGTAAATAATTTTGCAGTAAAGACACAAATCACAATATAATAGAAGCATTGACAGGTACAAAAACAAGATAACATTTTAACAATGTAAGAAAAGATAGTGCTATTTACTGTAAGGATGACATACTAAGTTGCACACAGGCACAATTAAGACACTTACACATAAGCTTTCAGCCACAGCCGTCATCAGAAAAGAGAAATGCACACCATTCATTCACACAAGCAAACACACCTCACGCACATATGATTGCCAACTCCAGCAGCTCGGGCTGGAATTGGAGTTGGTGTCATGGTGTGTGAAGTTTGCTTGCTTGTGTGAATGAATGGTGTGTGTTTCACTTTTTCTGATGAAACCTGTGGCCGAACACTCATGTGCAAGTGTACTTTAACTGTGGCTTTTTGTCACTTAATTTGTTATCTTCGCGGTAGGTAGCTATACCTGTAGTTTCCATTGTTGTATTAAAAATTTTGCTAGTTGGATGAATCCCCATGTGTCATAGATCCCACATTTACCTTTGGGAATATGGAATGTGTCAAGGTGTACTTTAACAAAAACAAAGCAACTCTTGGAAACTTTCACTGCATTGATGATCTGTCACTATTCTGCTTAACATTATTTGTGTTTGCACTAGCTGAATGTAGCCGAGTAAATAAGCAGGAAAGTTGCTACATTAAAGAATGCCACTGCTTCTTCGTTCTTATTAAGTGGCTACTGTTTATCTGGTACTGGCAACTTAACGTTTAGCTGGAGGTGTGTTGGTATTTTTCACAGGTATTAGTTACCTACATCTTTAATGGCAGTGTCCTGTTTACAATATACTGATGCTCTGAAGGTATTAACTGTCTGCCAGAACTTTCCACTGTAATCATGCTGACATTTGAAATCAAGGTTACAATGAACTCAGCTAATTGCCATATTCCATGCGGAAATTTTCAAACACCAAATTTAGATAATTTGCATCAAAAGGAAAATTCACTAGAGAAAACTGTAACATTACTGGAAGACAATGGCTTGCCAGTACTTACCTTAAGGGGACAAAATTCCAGTACCACCAACATACACATTTAAAAATAAAAAACATAACTAATTGCAGCTTTTGAAACTGTTCACTCTTCAGGAAGTAAAGAGTGATAGGTCAGGAAGGTTAGAAAGGAAAGGCGGAGCCTAGTATGAGTGGGTCCCATTTCTTGTGAGGGTGATGGGAGACAAAGATGAGTGGGGAAGCTTTATGTCAGAGTGCACTCTGAAAGCTGGACAGTGATGCAAAGTATAAATCAAAACTATTTTTGTGTGTTGTATTGTGACTGTGCAGATTACAGTTCAGGTGAAACTGATTTTAATGCTGTTCACAGTTTAAGTTTCTAAGAGTCGCTTTCCTTTTGTCAATGTATGACCTCAATGTCAACCACATCCTCAAATGCTATTTTGTTTGGCTGGACTGCAGAACATGATAAACAGAGGACCTTCTGTAATGGGACATTTGAATTACTCACTTTTCATACCTACCCACCTGAGAACCCATTCTCTCTGCTGCGCTCCAGGTTCCATTTTTCTCTTCCCTCTCTGTGTGTGTAATTGCTCCTGCCACCACACTCTCGTAGACACCCATGTATTCCCTTCTTTTTCCTGCCCACCCTCTTCAGTTTAGGACATAGCACACCAAACAGTTTTCTTTTTACTTGCCTGTATCCTATTGTATCTTTATCACAAGTTTTAACAGTGACTTGTTGACATATGTCTGCAGCCATGGCCGGTGTGTCCTTCGCTAACTTTGTGCCGCCTCCGCACTTGCACAAGCCGTTGGCTCCCATCTGCTGTCCGCGTTTTGTGCCACCTGAATGCTGCCCGTCTTATTGCCCAGAGGAGTATAAACCTGTCTGTGCCACTGACTGCCACCATCTGCGGACTTTTGCCAACATTTGTTTCATGCATGCTACAAACTGCCTGGAAAATACGAGTAAGTATCCAATTATCCCAAAAGATTAAATTTGAACAGTTACCGACAAGTATGTCCTAGATATGGATAACATCAGTAAAAATGCATTAACATTGTAATGGAATGTCCTGGGAGGAACACAAACAAGAGAATGATAATAACAATCACTACAAAATATACTAAGTGGTGGATAGAAACTGAAGAACGTAGTGCAGCTTGCAAACTTGTATTCTTGTCCAAGACAGTTTGGTGTGTGTGTGTGTGTGTGTGTGTGTGTGTGTGTGTGTGTGTGTGTGTGTGTGTGTGTGTGTGTTTGTGTGTGTGAGAGAGAGAGAGAGAGAGAGAGAGAGAATCCGAATAATGCAAATACTCTGAAGGTGAAAAGTTAGAAAGCCGGTATACAAGGTTCAATTTGTTATGTGACCCATTTACGGCAAAATATATATCTTTTGTCAGTTTAATGTAATACAACACTATACAAAAAGATACACAGACTAGTGGCATGAGCCTGTACTGTTGTCATACAACGTTTCTGGAGCTGTAATTTCAGTATTCACCTGCCTTCCTTGTTCTTCTTTTCCTGACTTCCTGTTCCCAGTAGATAAGCTTTCACTGAAAATATTACTGGCTTTTAAGCACAGTTATTTCTTAGTAACATTTCCAGTCACTGCAAATGAAATTAGACTTGTTATTTATGTGTCTGTCTGATTATAAAAAGTTCAGCTATACTGCAAGTGGTAATCTCTCCTCATTCCACAAACCAGTTATTTCATGTTCTCTATGCTGTAAATTACTTCCTCTTATTTTTCAGTTGGTAGTCAGTCCAGCTATTACTTACAAACATATGGAATACAGTTATCACATTCGTCACATTAAAGCTTTAGGGGGTGAAATAATTCAAGTTTTAGATTTTGATAATGTGTTATGACATACTGCTTTCACACTCAAGTATACAATTTATACAACCTACCTTATGACATGGCTCAAAAATTGCTTATCGAACTAGCAGAATTAATGCCCTTGCAAAGTAGTTAGGATAATTTCAGTAAATGGAAAGTGGCATTAATTTGCATTCACTGTTGATTTTTTTCAGGATACCGCAAAGTCTATGACGGAAAATGCCCAAACAGCCACCCAATGCTCCAGTTCCATGATAAAGAAATTGAGTGGATGTAAAAATGAAACTTGTAACATTTTGAATGAATAAAGCATTCTATAAATAAGTACAGTAACTCAATTTTTATATACTTTTCTTCCCTCATTGTGGCCAATAAAGAAGTGGATGTAATATAAAGGTCTCACATTGCAGGGAAAAAAAGTAATGCAATGAATTTGAGTCCAAGTCTGCAACAGTATTAACCTGCCAGCAAGTTTCAAAACTGTGAACGTGAGTCAAAGACTCATCTTGCATTCCTACAATTCAAAAGCGGCTAGTGTATAAGAAACAAGAAATAACAGTGCATATATGTTATTTACTATTCCTGTCTGCATCTCGTAGATGTAGGATGGAAGGGAGGCAAATGGCGACATTGAAAACATTTACTCTTGTATGAAACATCACTTTTAAGAGGCCATGCCATGTAAGCTATTCTGTTAAACTTTTTACTGCAGAAGAGATACTGATAATTCTGAAAAAAAGGCCAACTTCTAGTTGTAACAGTCTACAGTGATCCACCTGAGGATCAAAATTTATCTGGAGCTGACAACAGAGATGAGGAAAACAATAACATTGAGTGTCCACTGGGATCTCAGTCTTAGAGTTGTGGCAGATGCTATTCCGACAGTTTTCTCCCAAAGCAATGATGAACAGAAAATTTGATGCATTCAAAAGAAACTATTAACATCTCAAAATTTAAACAAACATTTAATTTGGATGGAATGTGTAAAATTCTAAAAGGGGTTAGATGTAGAGCCTGGAACAACATGCCTCTTATTCAAATTTTTGCATTAATTTCTTATGAAAAGTCACCCACATCAAGCCGTCTTATGGTATACGGCAGAAGGTCCCCGTGTGTACCACCAATTCTATCCTTCATGCACACCAGACACAGTGGCCTAGTGTTACACAACCTGAACTGAAGGTAATGCTTTCAATATTGTTATAGTCATCTAGGTGGTGGGTATTTTTGGGAACCGAAACTTGATATAAACAGTTTTAGGGTGCAATGTGTTAGCACCACATAGATAAGTTATGTTATGTAATGATATATTTTAAGAAAAATTTGAGCAGCTAATTTACATTAATTGCATATCTTAATTATAAACAATGCACTTATGTATGGCACTTGTTAACAATGACAGTTAAATGGATTAGTAGCATCAGCTGGTCAACAGCCTTGCTGCAGCGATGACACAAGTTCCCATCGGATCACCGATTTTAAATGCTGTCAGGTTTGGCTAGCACTTGGATGGATGACTGATTGGGTCTTCTAAGCACTGTTGGCAAGCAGAGTGCACTCAGCCCTTGTGACGCCAATGGAGGAGCTATTTGACTAGGAAGTAGACTGACAACAGTCGAGAGACCGGTGTACTGACTACATGCCATTTCATCTCCTCATTCAGTTACGCCTATCAGCTGAAG
The DNA here is from genome assembly GCF_021461395.2 of Schistocerca americana. NCBI lineage: Eukaryota > Metazoa > Arthropoda > Insecta > Orthoptera > Acrididae > Schistocerca > Schistocerca americana. Next base: position 81,175,626 of record NC_060124.1, on the reverse strand, counting down.
ATGACACGGTCGTTTGGTACTGTTGGGTAACCCAAGGCCTGTTCGGATGGAGTTCAGTTTTACTTTTAGTAGTGTCAGCTACAGAAATGTAAACAGGATACATTCCAGTTAGCTTTCTTTCCACCAAGTTTACTTATTTTAGACCATGACTAAATTGACTGTAATTAGAACAAAGTTACTTATTAACTTGTTCTGGAGCAGTTAGCGTCTTTCCATCACAGACTAAGTTTAAAAAGCAAACAATAATATGCTCACTGTAGTAACAACTATTTGAAGGTTGCTTTCCCAGATTTGGTAATTATTTTAGGGTCCTAGCCATGGAAAACCAACTGAGTGATAACATTGTGCCACACTGGCAACAAAAGGACAGGATAGAATATCCCTTTATTTTTTCTTACAATGGTGAAGTTTCAATAGGGAAACTGTTTTAAAAGGTTTTTATATCATAACACATCAAAATTGATGTTCTTGAGGCAGAGCCCTGATCAAATCACATAATTGAGTTGGTCTGATTTCATAATTAAAAATGTAATGCATAGTGTATCTAGGACTGAAGTGATGCAGCATACCACCAAGGAGTATAAGATTATACTGCTAATGACAAGACGTGTTGCAGTCTGCTTTGTTGAAAGAGTGTTACATGAGTTTTCTAATCTATGAAATATTATTTCAATGAGAAATACGGAACATGGCAGGCCCTATCATGAATGAGGTTTACCTCGACCGGCCATATGCAAGATCTCGCAATGTACCAGTCTTCTTCACTGCATGCGTTGGTTAGGTAATATTCTGCACCACTGTAAGAGTACATGGAACTTCTACATAGTCTGACATCCATGGTAGTTAATAGTGAGTAGGAGTTTATTCCCCTTGTCTGGAGTCTACAAAAAAAACTGACATGAGCAGAGTAACATGTCAGCACCAGTGACATGATGGAACTACCACTGCTTTCCTTCTGCTTTTGAGAAGTATACCACCCACTGATACCTCCCTGAACTGTATCATTTTTTGCTACGTACATACCAATTTCCTAACTGAGTACATATTTATGGGAAATACGGAAGCGTCCAATCCCGCCCGTCTGCTTTGACCCATGACGTCACAAATATGGCGGAAACAAAAAGAAACACACACACTTTCCACAAGAAGCTTAATGACACTAACGGGACAAGCATGGGAAATGGGGTGTTTTGGGTGGGGGGAAAACTAAATATAAACAAATTTAGACACCTTGCGTAGCTACAACGTGTAAGTGAAGACAGCCATGCATGAATACCCACCCACCTCCCCAGGGGTCGTAACCCCTGCAACCCATAGAAGATAAAGATGCTTCAGTAGCTGATTAGTGTTTTTTTGTCTTTTTTTTAAAAAAAATCTCATGGGATAGAACAAACAGAACAGAAAGATAAATATAATAAACTAAAACAGAAATTGGAGGAAACAGATAATTAAAATAAGTAATAAGTGTTTTTAAATAAAAAAATAAAAAAAAAACTCTCGAGATAGAACGAACAGATCAGAAAAGTAAATAAAATAAGATAAAACAGAACTGGAGACAGCCACACTCAAACCAAACTCCGCACCATCATGACATCACACACGACGTCACGGGTCAAAGCCGAAGCGTGGGATCGGACGCTTCTGTCGACCCTATTTATGCATTGTGAAACATGAACATGCAAGTATACAGTTTTGAAATTTTAGGTTTGTTTTCATGGCACAACATATATGAAGAGAATCTGGTAACAGTTGTCATTTATGTGGTTGTAGCAGTCTTTTTCTTCATGCCTGACAGCAAACTCGATCCCTTTGCATTCACTGTCTAAATATCGTTTTCTTTATTGTTATCTTCAGTCCAAAGACTGTTTTGACACAGCTCTCCCTGCTAGTCTATCTTGTGCAAGTCTCTTCATTTGTGCATAACTACTGCTACCTACATCCACTTGAATCTGCTTACTTTAGTTGAGCCTAAGTTTTTCTCTACAGTGTTTACTTCCAACACTTCCCTTGATTCACAAACAGACAATTCCTTGATGTTTCAGGATCTCTCCTTTTAGCAAGGCTGTGTTATAAATTTCTTTTTTTTTTTTTTTTTTTCAGCACCTCATTACCTCTTCGTCAGTTATTCAATCATTCAATCAACCGATCTATCTTGATAGGTCAAGGTTGTACTACATGTACAGCTACTCGGTTAGCAGAGTACTTGTGAAGTGCATATGAGGTTTGTTTAGGCTAGACGGTATTTCAGGTACTCTTATGAACATTGCCAATCAATACCCAGCAAGAGAAGTCAGACCACCTTTAGATTAGACACCTCAGCTGTCAAAATTTTATCAGTAAACTGTCGAAGCATTCGCAACAAAGTTCCTGAATTTACTGCCCTCCAGGAAGGCTCTCACACTTAAATTATTCTTGGGACCGAAAACTGGCTGAAACCCAATGAAGAAACCTCTGAGATATTAAGCTGATCATGGAAAGCATATTGGAAAGACAGATTAGAGGCCTTAGGAGGAGTGTTCATTGCAGGTGACAGAAATATTGTCTCTATTGAGGTCAAAGTGGAGTGCAACAATGAAGTTATCTGGTCGCATGTAACAGGTATAAGTGAAACCAAGTTAATTGTTGGATTTTTTACCAGCCATCCGATTCCTACTGTGACCGTTCTACAGTCATCCAAGGAAAGTCTACGGTCAGTAGCGCATAAATACGCAGATTGTGCAATAGTAGTTGGAGGTGACTTCAACCTACGAAGTACAGACTGGGATGTCTATGGATTCATTGCAAGGTGTACAGACGGACAGTCATGTAAAGTACTATTGAACACATTTTCTAAAAACTCCCTTGAGCAGCTAGCTTGGCAGTCCACATGCAGTGGAAATATCTTAAGACCTTGTAGCTGCAAATAGTCGGAACCTTATTGACAACGTCAGTATAGAAATGGGGATTAGCAATCATGATGTCATTACAGCAACTATGTTTATGAAAGTTAATAAATCAATCAAGAAGGTTAGAAGGGTGTTTCTACTAGACAGAGTAGATAAGCAGTTGTTAGTATCTCACTGAGAGAGTGAACTGAGGCCACTTCGTTCCAGTAAGATGGACGTAGAGGGATTATGGGCAAAGTTCAAGCAGATTGTAAATTTTGGTCTGGAGAGTTATGTGCCTAGTAAGTGGATAAAGGATGGGAAAGATTCACCATGGTTTAATAATGAAATTCGGAAGATGCTGAGAAAGCAGAGGCTGTTGCACTCTCGGTTAAAAATAGATTGCACATATGAGAACAAGCGAAGGTTAGTAGAGATTCGTGCATCTGTGAAAAGACCTATGCGCAAAGCACACAATAACTACCAGCTTCATACCTTAGTAAAAGATATGGCACAGAACCTGAGAAAATACTGGTCCTGTGTAAAACCACTAAGTGGGTCTAAGGCTTCCATTCAGTCCCTTATTGACCATTCTGGCGTGGCAGCTGAAGATAGCAAAACGAAAGTCGAAATTTTAAATTTCGTGTTCAAGTAATTGTTCACACAGGAGAATTGTACAAACATACCATCATTTGACCATTGGACAGACTCCCATATGGACAACATAGCAATTAGCATACCTGACGTAGAGAAAAAACTGAAAGATTTGAAAGCAAATAAGTATCTAGTCTGGATGGAATCCCAGTTTGGTTTTACAAAGATTACTCTATGGCATCAGAGATATGATTTGTACAACTTGTGAATGGCCTTTTGCCCATATATTTACTCCTGCTACCTTCAACATTTCAGAGTGTAGTACGATCAACATTGTCAAAAGCTTTCTCTGAATCTACAACTCCTATACAGGTTTACCTTCCTTCCACCTATCTTCTGAGTTAAGCTCCAAGGTCAGTATTGCCTTGCGTGTTGCTACATTTCTCCACAGTCTAAACTGATCTTCCTTGGCATGGCCTGTGCAAGTTTTTCTTTCCTTTTGTATATGATTTGTGTCAGTATTTTGCAACAGTAAGTTATTAAACTGGTGGTTTGGTAGTATTCACATCTGTCAGCATTAGCAATTTTTGAAATTAGAATGATCACGTTCTTTTTGAAGTCTACATACTAGGTGAATAATTTTGTCATGGCTGGATCTCCCAAGGACCTCAGTAGTTCTCAGTTTAATTCTCACACAACTACAGAGATAAGTGATATAGATATGTGCCGCTAGCATTTAAAAACAGCTAAAATCAGTAAAGCTGAACAAAGATCCAGGGCCTGATGGAATACTTGCCAAATTGTATACTGAATCTGCAATTGAGTTATTCCCTCTTTAAACCATAATCTTCTATATGCCCTGAAGAAAAAACTGTGCCCAGTAGCTGGAAGGAAGTGCAGGTCAGACCTGTCTACAAGGATAGCAGAAGTGCTCCACAGAATTACCGCCCCATATTCTGGATATCCATTTGTTGTAGAATCTTAGAATATTCTGAGACCTAAGGTAATGAGATATCTGGAACAAAATAATATTCTCCATGTCAATCAGCAAGGATTCTGGAAACATTGGTAATTTAAAAGCCAACACGCAGTTTACGCTCATTACGGTGTATACAGCCCAGGGCAACCAGGAGATCCAGGTCTTGGAAAGCCCCGGGATTTTTTTCATCAGAGAGATAATATGGGAGTTTTTTTTACAATTCTGGGAACTTTTCATTGTTTTAGTTTTCAGTAAATTTTTTGTAATTTTGACTGTTAGAACCGATTCTCTAACAAAGGATATTACTGTATCTCGCTACTGCAGAATAATGCTGTAGCAACAAAACATGAACAAGAGAATAAAACTTAAATTTCAAAGGGGGAATGCGCCATATAAAAAAACAACAAAGTGCTCATAAAAGCGTCTGCTAACACCAAAATTTGTCAAAGGCTTCAGGAAGACTATGCAATGCTTCGTAACAACAAATTGCCTCCAATGAGCGTGACGTCACAACTGTTTACATTTGATTCATTTAAGCAGTTACGAGTGGGATCATGTGCATGTGCAGTTGAGTAGCGTTTGAGTAGCACCTTCTCCTACTTCTGGCTACAAAAATGTTGCTGTTGGCTGTGTAAGCAGCAAACCAGGGTATCTGAACCGGGCGGCAGTTTCGGTGGTGAGGGGGTCAAATTCATATTCTTGAGGAAAAAAACTTTGTTCCACAAGGCGCCTAGCATCTACCGCACGATGGTCTATTGATTATTCAAGTGATTTTGAAACGCATCCATGTTGGTTTTTGAACATTTTTGGACACATTCTAAGTTGATTTCTGAAAGAATCATAAGTTGATTTTTGGATGTGTGTGTAGTGTATGTGATGTCTCTGCCAGGGGAATCCTCATCACACCTAGAAATAAACTTTCCTGCAGACAAAAGGGGACGGGGCTACACGAGCTAAGCAGAAGAAAGCCGAACGGGTGAATGCCGTTTGTTTAAGTGCTTGGGTATGCGAATAATTAGCGTTGTTATAGTTACTAGCGAAGTCCATAGATTCAGACTACTGGAGTGGAAATAAATGACTAACAGAAATAAAAGGTAAGAAAGATTACATATTATCTTCTCGGTGTATCCAAGAAAATGAAATTTTGACAGAAAATTTTTGACCACATCACTACACTACAAAGGGCAATTGTACAGTCTCCGGCTAGCAGCCGCTTAAGTTCTATACTGGGAGTAGCACGGAAAACGCGTTGTGCAAACACGTAACAACGATTAACCGGAGAATAATCGCTGGATAACTAAACCGGTGATTCTGGCAGGGTTAGTAGAGTTAACTGGAGAATGACCTTTGACAATGATAGGAATAGTTACAGAATTGGTGGTGAGAAGATTGTTTTTAGAACGAGGAAGGAGAAGAAACAGGGACATCACAAAAATTATGGAAGAAATGCCGATTCCAAATTTATACAAAAATTTCGTACTACTACTTTTCGATTTCATGCTTGAGAAACTGGAGTGTATGACTGAGATGTGAAACTATTTCCTAACATAAAGCTTTTTGCTTGTAATAGGCCAAATAGGAATTTCATATTGGTACTTCACGAATTATATTCTGTCGTATTATAAAAATGACCATTATCACCAAAACAGTCTTGCTTATTTGATATGGGTTACAACTGCAGCAATATTAGAAAGGTCAATTTTCTTTTATCTAGCAGACACTGACAAAGTAGACATAATCAGATCGAGAAATCACACCAGTCTTGGATACTATTTGTACTAACCGGTTTTTTCCGTATTAGACGACGACATTCCAATTTTTCATGTAGCAAAACATTTGATGACATTTTATGAAGTAATAGATCCTTTCGCACAAAGGAAAGCACGCCATGTAAAGCTGTAGCAAGATTAGAGAGAGAGAAAAAAAAACGCTAGGAGCTAAGGATTGAAGGAATGTGCACTGTCTTGCTTGCCTCTTGCCTTAACTGGTTTTATGTATCCTATATTTCATTTTATGTCACACAGAACAGCAAGTTATTAGCTAATAGGCAATAAAGAGTCCAAATTTTCTGAAGAGTTCCTCCAGTTACAAATAATCCCATCCAGTATCAATTGCGAGGGGGTAGGAGCAGAAGAGGCACCACAGGGCATTTTAATTTCCGCTGTTCTGAATATGGTTTGATGGCATCCATTACAAAATATACTCATTTGAGTACCACAGTGAGAAATACAGTGGCGCGCGGTAGAAGAATGCTGTGTGAAGAGGTGTGGCACTGCACTTAGGCACACTTAAGACCAAGTAACACATCTTACATTTCCTCGGGCACATTTATGTTTTGTGATTCTTCAATTTCTCCAGGCGTATTTCATGACGAAATAAATCTCGGGTGAACAGCCTGGTATGAGTGCGCATAGGACACAGTATTTCGGCAATCGACCACGTCCTATGCACAATCATACCAGGCCATTCACCCGAGATTTATTTCGTCATTTATGCTTTATGTGTCAGACTCTTCAGAAAGATGTGCGCTAAAAAATTAACATTCACTACTGGCCATTAAAATTGCTACACCACGAAGATGACGTGCTACAGACGCGAAATTTAACCGACAGGAAGAAGATGCTGAGATATGCAAATGATTAGCTTTTCAGAGCATTCACACAAGGTTGGCGCCGGTGGCAACTCCTACAACGTGCCGACATGAGGAAGGTTTCCTACCGATTTCTCATACACAAACAGCAGTTGACCATCATTGCCTGGTGAAACATTGTTGTGATGCCTCGTGTAAGGAGGAGAAATGCGTACCATCACGTTTCCGACTTTGATAAAGGTCGGATTGTAGCCTATTGCGATTGCGGTTTATCGTATCGTGACACTGCTGCTTGCGTTGGTTGAGATCCAATGACTGTTAGCAGAATATGGAATCGGTAGGTTCAGGAGAGTAATACGGAACGCCGTGCTGGATCCCAATGGCCTCGTATCGCTAGCAGTCCAGATGACAGGCATCTTATACGCATGGCTGTAACAGATCGTGCGGCCACGTCTCAATCCTTGAGTCAACAGATGGGGACGTTTACAAGACAACAACCATCTGCACGAACAGTTCGATGACGTTTGCAGCAGCATGGACTATCAGCTCGGAGACCATGGCTGCGGTTACCCTTGACGTTGTATCACAGACAGGAGCGCCTGCGATGGTGTACTCAACAACGAACCTGGGTGCACGAATGGCAAAACGTCATTTTTTTTTGGATGAATCCAGGTTCTGTTTACAGCAGCATGATGGTCACATCCGTGTTTGGCGACATCGCGGTGAACGCACATCAGAAGTGTGTATTCGTCATCGCCATACTGGCGTATCACCTGGCGTGATGGTATGGAGTGCCATTGGTTACACGTCTCAGTCACCTCTTGTTTGCACTGACGGCACTTTGAACAGTGGACATTACATTTCAGATGTGTCATGACCTGTGGCTCTACCCTTCATTCGATCCCTGCGATACCCTACATTTCAGTGGGATAATGCATGACTACATGTTGCAGGTCCTGCATGGGCCTTTCTGGATACAGAAAATGTTCAACTGCTGCCCTGGCCAGCACATTCTCCATATCTCTCACCAATTGAAAACGTCTGGCCAATGGTGGCGAGCAACTGGCTCATCACAATACGCCAGTGACTATTCTTGGTGAACTGCGGTATCGTGTTGAAGCTGCATGGGCAGCTGTACCTGTACACGCCATCCAAGCTCTTTTTGACTCAATGCCCAGGCGTATTCAAGGCTGTTATTACGGCCAGACATGGTTGTTCTGTGTACTGATTTCTCAGGATCTATGCTCCCAAATTGCGTGAAAATGTAATCACATGTCAGTTCTAGTATAATACATTTGTCCAATGAATACCCGTTTATCATCTGCATTTCTTCTTGTGTAGTAATTTTAATGGCCAGTAGTGTATTTTTGAAAAGTCGGGAGGGCGGGGATCCACGCGATCTGTGTTTACATTTAGTGATTTTGCTGTTCCTTCTTGGTTTACTGCTCTCACGTCAAATGAAAAAAAAAAAAAAGAAAGTGATTTTTGTGGCTGGGAGCTATCAAGTGAATTAAAGTACATTCTCATACTTACAGAAGACTAAAATATGTTATTAGTTTCAGATTTAATTTTATTTGCACCTTTCTGACAGTGAAGCATTAATCGCCTTTCAGAACACCGAAATTATTTTTGTCACTTTACTAAAGAAATTTGGCTTTTATTTATCTTTTCCGCTGATGCAGCCAATTTATTTCAATCGAAGTGTTTAATTCCATACTATTGGGTAGTTTCAACTATTCGCTGGATTTCAAGTGGACGTTTTCATTTTGTAGCACGTATGGCATTATGCCATAATAAAGAACCGAACATGAGATAATACTGTACTGGTACTCCAAGAAAATTTACATCACGAAAACCACACTGAAAAGCTTAATAGCAGTTTGAGGCCTACTTCGATGGGAATCTGGAATACGAATGTGCACTTAAAGGCAAATTATCCATTTCAGTATGGTTCATGAAATTCCGATTCTCTTGGAGTATCCTCTGATCTCTTGTTTCTTTTATGACATAATGTAAGATCTTTGAATGTTTTACATGTACAAACATACGGGCTTCCTACGTCACCGTAGCTGCACAAGCGTGGTGACGCCTCTTATCTGGCGCTCTCTAGCAACTTCTGGAACAAATCTATTTCTAACAGATCGCTGGAAAATATTGCGAAGAGTGGTTTGATAAGTGTTATTTTTAACGTAAACTGCTATTTATGCAAGATGAACTATGCGCGAGAATGTACGATGAATTTCTTAAATCACAGGGTGTTTGACTCTCATTTAAAAGTACTCTTCGATGACAAGCTATTTAGAAGAATTTCGAGCCCAGAAAATCAGACATATATGTCAGTATTAAACATTTTTACTGGCACATTAGTGTGATGTATCTTAAAGTGTAAAACGCGCGAAAAAGATCAACATTATATGTGAAAGCTTAGCTTCTCTTGTAGCTTATTAATCTTCGGCAAATATTATATATGAAAGCTTCGCATTTCTTGTAGCAACACTATATATATTAATTTAAACCATTAACTTTTCCTGTTTGTGTGTTTGTGCTACTTAACAGTGATATTGCTATCGGCTGACTACATCAGCATATTTTACCATTTTTCAGAGCGTTATTTCTTATGGTTTACCATTATGGGAAAACTGTAACCATGTACATGATATTCTTCTACTGCAAAAAAAGTTATCTCTGATTCTGGTAGACTAGATTCCTGCAAGCCATTGTTTGTGAAACTTAAAGTTATGACTTGTTAATCTCTCTCTCTCTCTCTCTTTTTATATATATATATATATAAAAACAAAGATATCCGCCAGGCCTCAAGCTCCGCTAATTTCAAGTTGCCGCCGCTCATACCTCACCTGTCTTTCAACAACATCTTTGCCTCTTTACTTCCACCTCGACTGACATCTCTGCCCAAACTCTTTGCCTTTTCAAATGTCTGCTTGTGTCTGTGTATGTGCGTATGGATATGTGTGTGTGTGCGAGTGTATACCTGTCCTTTTTTCCCCCTAAGGTAAGTCTTTCCGCTCCCGGGATTGGAATGACTCCTTACCCTCTCCCTTAAAACCCACATCCTTTCGTCTTTCCCTCTCCTTCCCTCTTTCCTGACGAAGCAACCATTGGTTGCGAAAGCTAGAATTTTGTGTGTATGTATGTGTTTGTTAGTGTTTCTATCGACCTGCCAGCACTTTCTTTTGGTAAGTTACATCATCTTAGGTTGTACACCAGGGACAGTTACAAGGGTAGGAGCCAGAGGGTAGGGAAGGTGGTTTGGGGATTTCATAGAGATGAGCTAAGAGGTTATGAAGGTTAGGTGGATGGCGGAAAGATACTCTTGGTGGAGTGGGGAGGATTTCATGAAGGATAGATTTCATTTCAGGGCAGGATTTGAGGAAGTTTCTGCTTGTGTCTGTGTATGTGCGGATGGATATGTGTGTGTGTGCGAGTGTATACCCCTTCTTTCCCCCTAAGGTAAGTCTTTCCGCTCCCGGGACTGGAATGACTCCTTACCCTCTCCCTTAAAACCCACATCCTTTTGTCTTTCCCTCTCCTTCCCTCTTTCCCGATGAGGCAACAGTTTTTTGCAAAAGCTTGAATTTCATGTGTATGTTTGTGTTTGTTTGTGTGTCTATCGACCTGCCAGCACTTTCGTTCGGTAAGTCACATCATCTGTGTTTTTAGATATATTTTTCCCACGTGGAATGTTTCCCCCCCTCTCTGTCTGTCTCTCTCTCTCTCTCTCTCTCTCTCTCTCTCTCTCTCTCTCTCTCTCTCTCTCTATATATATATATATATATATATATATATATACTTTTGTTCTACATACAATGAACAATTTACCAAACCAGCAATTAAGAGAAAATATACACTCGTATGATATGAGAAACAGGAAACACATTGATGTACTTTTTCAACGTTTAACTAAGTCTTTAAAAAGCTATCATGTAATAGGTTCCAAGTGTTGCAGTAAATTTTCTCTTTGTGAATTCAGTTGTCCTATTGAAAAGATCAAGCCAAAACTGTATGAGTGGCTGGTTGAGCATCCTTTTTATTCCCTTGATGAATTTCTTGATTGCAGTCAAAAACAAATAATATTATAAACTTTGGCTGCTCCCGATATACTATATTAACTATTTCATTAGCAGTTCTAGTCACCTATTTGTTAGTAGCTAGTAATAATATTAATTATATCATTAGTAGTTCTAGTTACCTATTTATTATAGCTAGTAATAAGCATTAATCTGTTTTTCTCTGCACAGTTGCAAAGGGCAGTTATTATAATCTGATGTAATATTTCTTTGTATATAATATGTTTTCCTGTCTTGGTATTCTGTATTCTGACTTTTTCCTGTATTTTGTACTGGTACATTCTGATTGATTTGGTTGTACTATCTCACTTTATATATTGTATCTCCTGTCTATTGACTATTTATAAAACTATTGTAATATTGTGCTTATAATTCCTGCATACAATTTTGTTTATATTTTGTAATTCGACATTGTCTATTGCTTCTGTAAGCTTAATGACAATAAAATATTATTATTATTTATTATTATGCTCCGAATAGCCGCTGTCATCAGCTGGCGAGGTCACGTGACATGAGCCATAACTGGCTTACTAAAGCTATGGCTGACACGAGCTATGGCTGGCGAGGTCACGTGACATGAGCTATGACTGGCTTACTAAAGCGCATCGCAAGCTTGAGTTCAATGCTTCAGAAAGAACATGCGGTGTTTGGTGGAATTAGAATTTATACTTTCGTAATACGAAAATATGCAGCGTACATGTTGTTGCAAATCAAAGAACTTTCCAAAACGCGTTTTTTTCCCGTGAGTTTCGTTTTCTAAAGTGCTCAGAAATTCTAAGCCGCTGGATAAAATCATAACCATTCAAATGATTGATAAATTTTACAGTTCTGAGGAAAAGTAGACTGTCACTTAACACGGAGAAAGTGTATTTTCACGTGGGAGAAAGTGTATTTTCACCCGACAGAAAATGTATTTTTAACCTGGAGATCTGGGAATTTTTTCCCCCTGTCCTTATACACACCCTGCACATAACATAGTGAAAGTTGTGGATTAAAGCAGTCTGGTAGGTGCAGTATCTCTTGATTAAAAAGCATTTGACCCAGCACTGCACCTACCCTTGTTATCAAAAGTACGGTCTTATGGGGTATGTAGCAAAATTTGTAACTGTAAATGACAAAATTAATTAGATGAAAGACAAAGTTGTTGAAGCACAGTTTTTCAGATAACATTTTCCAAAAATTATAAAAAGCTCTAACAAGTCACTAAACAAAATGATCAACTGTGGCACAGAGCACAGTTCATATTTGCATCGTACATCACAGAAATAGTACTGTCTTGCAGAAATTTCTCAAAAAAAGTCACACAGCGATATTTCACTCAACTTAAAGAAAGTCGTCACACTCAACAATCAATGAGTCATTCAGATAACAAAAGTGGTCAGTCCCTGTTAACAATCACAACACATTTCAGTTAAACACAAACTTGAATTAATACTTGTATGTTATTAGGCACCAATGTTGCTGAGATTATGCAAATATCACTGTGCTTATTTTCACATACAGGTTAACATGTAGATGTTAAGTGAGTGATTGCCTGGAGCAGACTTGACATAGGTTTTACTGACTTATTCATTCGGTTGGGACTATCAGATACATGTAACACAGAGAATCACTATTTGCAGGCTGACTTCCTTGGGTGACATCCAGCTATTTAAAGACTGGCATACGAACAATTGTTATATCAGAATCTACGTAATCATTTGAAAAGCTGCTTGGTTAGATTTTGCTACTCAGGATGGATAAAAAGCATTAACAATAATTTTGATTACAAAATATTTGATGGTCTAGGAATCTAGAAAAGTTTATAGAATCACTTTATGCAACCACATTATTAGTACAAACACCCTACTGAAAATTATGGTAAACTATTAAAAAATCCTAATTAATGGTTTAACTGGTTAATGAAGTGTACCATCTTGTGCATAGAAATTAGGTTAACTAAAGTGTAGGGTTGAAATCTAACAAGTGCAAAGTCAAAATCACTTAATCACAAAAATTCCTGCAGTGTCCTTGTTTAATAAAGGGGACCAATGACATTATCAAGATGGCGGATGCCTCATTACAGCCATGACCAAATGTAAATAACAAATGAAATATTTAACTCCAGCAAGAAAATGAAGTAATGGGACAGGAAGTAAGGGATTTGGGACAGTCTAGCGTTAAAAGATTTTGCTTTTCACATTTAACCAAATATAACATTGATGATGATAATTTATGGCAATGTTTGCCGACAAAATAAAGAATGCAACCTTTAACACTAGATTGCGTACTCACGGCAGTTCTCCTTGGCCATTTTTTGGTACGACTTGGAAAGAGAGAGAAGTTAATGAATGATCGCCGGTGCGTCGGTTCTCGATTGTGTTCAGGAGGCGTACAGATTGATTGCGCGAAAATAGTTTCTCAAATGACCTCTTAACCCGGATTGCTTTCACGCAATCAGACTCTTCAATGAAATTACCTAAGGGACCTATATGAATAATAAAAAAAATTGGAAATGTATGCGAAACAGTTAAATTTTGTAAAAAAAGTCGTCAGATCGGAAATTGAACACATTAATGGTCTCCCAAATACAATCGAGACACCGCGATAAAAAGCGAACATTTTTATGTTTTTCTCATACATGGAGCAGTCCAACATCCGCTGCTTTTGTATGTGTGATATTTTGCAAAAATTAAATGTCCTGGCGTGCGCGTAAGTATTTTTTTATCGTCACAAGGTTTACAAAGGCGTTTTTTTTTCTTGGTGATAACGTGGTTTTTCACACTAAATGAAAAATAACTTGTAGAGGTGCTACACAACACGTCTTAACGAGTCGGCGACCAAACATCAAAGGTAATGAAGTACATGTTAACATATCGGCGACCAGAAGTATAACTAACTATAAAGACTCTAGAATTTTCCTAACAAATGATAAATTGTTCTTTCTTCTGTTTCGCAGCTTCTTGCTATCAAGCGCTGCGGCAATGATTTTAAATATCTGCGCCCAGCGAGTCATGTGTACCTTTTAAACGCTGGCCGCGCGTCTTGGTATAGGCGCACGTTACAAACAGATTTCATTTCTTTACTCTCGCGTTGTCATGCTTAGGATCATTACAAACTACAGCTCGGTGGCTATCCTTTTCTCATATGCAAAATGTCTGAAATCCAATAATATCACATTGCTTCCCGCGTGAGGAGCGATGACTCCGTCAGGATCATCGCGACTCACGCGTAGTCGTGATATTATTGCTTTCGTGAAACAAGTTAGTATTACTTGCAAAAATTCTTTACAATAGATCTTACACACTACATCAGGCAAAGTGGTTAACATACAGAGTATCAGGTAAGTACATTCGTACGACTGAAATTGATAGTAACTTGTCCATAGGGTAACTACATGACAATTGAACTGTGCTCTTTCTCATGTATTGTACAAGGATAACAAATGTTCATTTCTCGGTAAAAGAAATTAAGATAAAGATACACATACATGGATACATTATACATGGCATAATAAATATTAAAAAAAATAACAAAGAAATAAATTACTTGACTTTGCAGGAAGTCTGGGTGCTGTGTGCACTCGTGGAAAAAATATGTTACAAAAAATTGACATTCTTGTTTTACAATGACGTATTACAGGAATATTTTTGTCGTTGTTTCGTCGAAGATTTCTTGCAGTAAATACGTAGCACTTTACTTATTTGTGGCTTTCATGACCTGCAAAAAAAATGTTTCACTACACTTGGGTAGGTATGAGTTGCACTAGGAGTGGTAGAACTTCGGGTATAAAAGATAGCACTGTACGTGAGTGTGGAAACTGATTACACTTTCACAGTGGAGGAAAAGTAGGGCATCACTTTCACTGTGGAAGTTGGAGTAGTTGTCGGGGTGTGATGTTGCGTAGGAAATACGTCGTGGGTCAGGAACTGGAAGATTGGTTCTGCAACATGTTGAGCCGTATGGTGGCGGTCTCTATTTCACTTGACACATGTCCGTGCTTCCATTTAGGTTTTCGTACATGAAAAATACAGAAAAAAATCTGTATTAGAATGTGCTTACTTACTAATAACTTAGTCTATAAGAAAATTGGATTAGGTAAGGATAACAATTGTTTATGTACATAAGGTTTCATTCTCTTAGGAATGCTTATTTCTCACATTTATCTATTTTTCTGGTTTTATTTGGTTCGACACGTTTTCGTCATTACTCGGCCTGGTCAGTAAATTCGGTAGCAATTGTCAAATTTGAGCTTAAGACTCTTCCGATTAGTGTCTTTATAATTTCACAAGGTACATGAGTGCTTAATTCATTGCTATATCATATTTTATTTTGAATGGTTTTCAAACACATTTGGCATCCGCGCTCGTTGTGCAAAGAAAAATTGATTGTTGAGCGCTCAGCGTACACAGTGTTACGTCCGTTGGTCACAATCACGTGATAATAACTTGACAGTTCCACAACGCTAGCAGCAGTATTCTGCGAGAAGCAGAGCGTTTGGTGTCTACTAGCCGTGGTCCGAGTTTTTACACAGTTTTTCATCGACTCTGATTTACGGAAGCAGCCAGATGCGGCGACTCCCGCAGCTGTTTCGAAGAATGTGTCCGTGGAAAGGCGTACAGTACCGTTTGTGGTAAGTACAACACTTATTCACTTGCACTCTCGGTTTTCTACATCGTGGTACAAGTAACGCGGGAATTTCACACGTGTCCTTGGAGATATCACCTTTCCAGTTCACACGTTATTATTAATTCGTGTTCACATTTATTTGGCCGTCATGTTAAGGTTCACACGCACCACTTTTATACGTGTCCATTAATTACTTGTCTATAGTCGGTTCACACGCAGCAGCATATTCGTGTCAATTTATTACTGACTGCATTATTACTACAAAATACAGTTAACATTTAGTATATATATAATGTCTAAAAATTATTTACAAAGAAATATTTAGTCTTTGTGACTACAAGGCCTGACGAAAAGCGTGTCTCTTGTTCGTAGTTTGTACTTCCTAGGCACTTTAGGTTTACACTTTGTTCGAAATCTTGTTATTCTTTTCTTTTTAGAATAGTTACTCTTTTCTCAAGTTCAGCTCTTTTATTTTCTCTCTATTACGTCGTTAGTTTGAAGACATAGTCAATGTGGCTTCGTTTACGTGATGAACATTTCGTGTTCAAACTACCATTAGGGAAATTAGGAAGCTTGGTGTTCCCTGTCGTGCAATTGCACATAACAAATCTTAATTGAACTCGCAATTTGCGGAGAATAAGCATAGCCCGTCGACAACCAATGTGTCACGACTATCCATTCGTATAGCCTGTATGTATCAATCATGCAACCAGCTCGCAAAATTCACTTCTCTACTGGATAAGGTAGGTTGGTAAGGATACTGGTTAGAGGAAAAAAGACTTTTATGGAGTGAAGAGATTTGAAGACACAGTGTTAATGACGTATGATATGATGAGCTTAACATAAATTATTATCACCTTAGTTAAATCGATACAGTAGTTTCAGTGTCGTCTGATCCAGCTCTCTAAACAATTTTCTATGGATATCTAAAATTACTTAAACCATGCATTAGCAATGAACTGTGTCCGCTAACTATCTTCTGTTCCATGTACCGTAAAATTGTTTTTTTAAAAAAAAAAAAAAAAAAAAAAAAAAAAAAAAAAAAAAAAGTCGTATCTCGAGGACCTGAAATAGATATGTCTAGTACTAAATTAGTTTATTTATAAATGATCTTTGTAAGTATTTCAGCTGCACTGTGCCGTAAAATTGTTATGAGCGTATACGGTTTTCTCCGTATTATAATAAAATAATT
Organism: Schistocerca americana; assembly: GCF_021461395.2. Taxonomy (NCBI): domain Eukaryota; kingdom Metazoa; phylum Arthropoda; class Insecta; order Orthoptera; family Acrididae; genus Schistocerca; species Schistocerca americana. The sequence continues at coordinate 81,158,714 of NC_060124.1, read as the reverse complement.
GAGTTGCGCACTTCTTTCCTGCTACCTGGATCGTTATTGACTTACTTGATTCTTATATGCTAAGCTGCTGCTTTTTGCCTGCTGCGTTTCATAGGTGGTCTCATAAAATTTGTTGTCACACACTCCTTATGTATAACATAACATTTACCTCATTAGACTAAGCGACCTTAATCAAATTTTTTTTTTTCTACGAGCAATCATTCTGGTCTGAATGATCATTTTAATTTATTTCATTCAAGAGGAGAGAGCTTTGCTATACTTAAAACTAGTGATAGCAGGTGGCACTTAGCACGTCCCTACTATAATATTTGTCAGCTCTTTCGGCTGTGGCCGTTCATGGCTCAATTAACTTAAAACTAACTTACATCTAAGGCAAATCTTGCTCTCCTACAATAAATGTGTTTTACTTAAGGTGCTCATATAAATTACTTATCTTGCTGTGGCAGGTCAACAGGGTGTTAGTCCTGTGCATTACTGTTACATACGTTGGTACTTCACACATAGTATGACAACTTCTAGTGTGTGTATATTTTATTTTAGCAGCTTAACAGATATTTTCAATGGTTGACTCGGTATTTCTTCCAGCCTGCGTGATGAAACAATCCTTTTATTCGTCCAGATACAGGGTAAGTAATAGATAGCAACCAATGTGCGGCTTTCTTAATATAATATATGGTCCTTCATACAAGTGCTGCCACTTGCGATTCTTATGATGAATCAAAGATGGTTTGAAGTGAGTCTTTAATAGCACTCGTTCATTTATACGATGCGATAAGACTTTGCTAATGTGTTTGTCATGCGCCTTTTTTCTAAGGTTGGCATGAGTGGTTAAAGATATGAGAGCTTGTCATAACTTGTCGTCTAATGTTACTTCAGGGTGTTGTAATTTTGGGATGGGGTCTACCCATTCATTTCTTTCTAGTCGTTTAGAGACTAGTTCTGATGGTGTGAAACCAGTTGATGTGTGAGGTAAATTATTAACAATCTCTTCAAAGGGTGTGACGAAATCAATCCACCGTGTCTGCTGGTTTGGAATATACGTTCGTATGAAACGACTGAACTCTTGGAATACTCTTTCTGTGGGATTACTTTGGTTCCGCAGCTTCCCCGTGGAGGCCTAAAGAAGCTGCTAATGGTTTTCCGACTGGGGTGGAGCTGAAATGTCAGTTATTTTTACTTGACTAGTATTTTGCGACATACCAGGTCGAAAATTTGCGTTCGTATCCCATACGACTTGTGCATCTGTTGATTGCGTGTTATTTGACATCGTGTTTGGTGCTTGGTTCGCCTGTGTGTAGAAAAGGGTCGGATTTCCTTGGCTATTATGACCGGCAGTGTCAGGAAAAGCATGCGACGAATTGTCTTGACTGTTGTTCCTGAACTGTTGGTTGGGTTGGTGAGAAAATGTCGCATTTTTCGGCTGTGAAAAATTCATTTGGTGAGAGGGAGTGAAGTGACTCGGCTGACTGTACTGTTGTGGTCCGTTATAATTGTTCCATATCTTTCCCTTGTGACGATTTCCATTATTCGTCTTGTTGTTCTGGTACTGGTAATTACCGTTGTGATTTATCGGTGAATTACCGTATTGTTGCTGTGTGTTTTGATAAATCGGATTGTATCTATTCTGGTGTGGATATCTGTTATATTGTTTTCCATTACGGCGGTTGAAACTGTTATGATTGCCGTAAGGCTGAGCGTTTGGTTGTCCCGTGTTATGTTGGTACGACATTCCATTGACGCAATTTGTTATGTGCTGCTGTGGAGCGGGCGGTCCATTATTATAATTATTCCGCGCGCTCGCACGCACATCCTCATAGATCATATCCAAATTGTCAAGAACAGAAAGAAAGGCTTCTAGGTCTTCTTCACTCACATTAACTAGTTTTTCTCTTATTGACACAGGAAGTTTTGACTTTAAGATCATGGTTGCATCTTTGGTTGAATGGGCGTGTCCCAGTACTGAATTTTACGCAGATATTTTTCAAAATAACGTCTCAAACCTCCTCTTTTGGTGTTGAAAGGTTCGGCGTTGTAAACCTCCTTTCGGAGTCTTTGTTGTATACCTGAACTCCAGAATTTATTCAAAAAATGCTTTTCAAAATCTGCATAGATGTGACATTTGTCTATTATTTCTGTACCCCAAATTGATCCTTCACCGTGTACATAGCCTAAGATGAACTGTATCCGCTGCCTGTCGTTCCATGATTCTGGAAAAGCGCCTGTGAATGATTTTAGAAATACCATTGGATGTATATTTCGTTTTTCAGGTATAAAAGGCTGAAAAACTCTGTGTTTTAGCACACTCTCGTCTCGCATTAGTTCAACGAGTGTTAGTTGATCGGCATGACTACGTGACGTGGAAGTTTCGTCAGGCGTGTTATTTACTGTTGGTGAGAATTGTACCTGACACTCGGGATATTGACGATTATCGTGTTCTGGCGGTAGCGAATACTCACTTTGATTGTCACCTTGCAATTCCGTAACTTTTTGTTTCAGTTGATCTGTATCATTGCTTAGCTGACGTTTCCATTCCGGAAGATCGTGGCTAAATGCTCGTATGATTTCACCTAATTCACTGGTTAAAGTGTCACCAGAAGTACCGGGAGCGGTTAAGATTTCTGCTGTAGCAGATTTAACCCTACCCTTTAGTTCAGCGTGTACCTTGCTGACAATGTACTGTTCTTTGGATTGCATCCACTCTTCAAATTCCCTATTAAGTGTATTGCTTATACCGGTGTTGACATCTGCGATCTTTTTGTCAATATTGACATCGGATATTTGCTGAGCAAGGTCTTCGACTCGCTCGCTAACGTGGTTGACACTTTCTGTCAATTGGCTTACTCTCTTTGAAACATCACTGTAATGTTTCAAAGAGTCACTCGCAGTTGATTTACACACATCTATTTGGGCCTGCATATCTATGAACTTGCTACCAATATTGGTCTCGGCGGATTCCACCATCGAAAGAACACTATCAATTTTTGCGTGTACGCTTGCGTTTAGCTCGCTTGCGTAAGCAGTGGTAATGGCTTTAATTTTTTCCTCCATGGTGTCATTCGAATTTTTGATTTGTGCTTGGATGTCCTCTATCCTTGATTCTAAACTGTTGAACCTGCTGTCACTTTGATTTGCTAACTGACTGATTTGCGTTTCAATATTGTCACTTTGGTTTGTAAGCTGTGCCATGTTTGCTTCAAAACAATTTTAGTATATCTGACAGCGAGCATTCACGTGACTGCGACGCGGTCTGTGGCGCCGACAGCTCACGTGTCGCTTCGTCGTCTGTTGTTCCCTCACTACGAGATTCAGGTTTGTTTACACCCGCGCGCGGTCGAAGTTGCCTTGGTTGCTCATCAGCCACCGCAAAATTTATAGTAGTTACACTGCACGAGCTAGAAAAGATATATATATATATATATTTTTTTTTATGATTTTCAGTTGTCAGGTGCGCCAAGGATTTCGCGTCCTGATTTCACAGATATTGCTTGCGCGTTATAAACAATTGAAACTCTGACACACGAAAATGCCAATATGGCAACGGGAGTGATAAAATAAATGAAAAGCACTTATAGAGCACTGAAACTGGCACAGATAGCGGCCATTGTGATTTATTAAAATGCACAACAATGGAAATTCTTGCTAACTATTTCTAACTATTGTAAGCGAAATGATGAGATAGAGGCGGATCTAATAGCAAAAGGAAACAGAAATTTGGAAATTAAATTGCTTGAGGAAAAGGAAAAAAGCGTAGAGAGTGAATGTCACGAGCCGACTGAATGCTCGGTACGCAAAGCTTCAAACGTAATGAAAAATCGTACTCACATTAGTTGTCTTGCGCGCTGCTATTTATTGCTGTTGTGGATTCTTACTGCGATTTTCTGCATATGCGTCCTTTTTTTCTAATCACTGGTTTTGGCTTCCAATTTTCTCCAGATGGTAGCATGAAAATAAAAGGAACAAATTAGTTTTTTAGTTAGGTCCCTGTTCGGGAACCACATCTAGCGTTAAAAGATTTTGCTTTTCACATTTAACCAAATATAACATTGATGATGATAATTTATGGCAATGTTTGCCGACATAATAAAGAATGCAACCTTTAACGCTAGATTGCGTACTTACGGCAGTTCTCCTTGGCCGTTTTTTGGTACGACTTGGAAAGAGAGAGAAGTTAATGAATGATCGCCGATGCGTCGGTTCTCGATTGTGTTCAGGATACGTACAGATTGATTGCGCGAAAATAGTTTCTCAAATGACCTCTTAACCCGGATTGCTTTCACACAATCAGACTCTTCAATGAAATTACCTAAGGGACCTATTTGAATAATAAAAAAGAATTGGAAATGAATGCAAAACAGTGAAATTTTGTAAAAAAAGTCGTCAGATCGGAAATTGAACACATTAATGGTCTCCCAAATACAATCGAGACACCGCGATAAAAAGCGAACATTTTTATGTTTTTCTCATACATGGAGCAGTCCAACATTCGCTGCTTTTGTATGTGTGATATTTTGTAAAAATTAAATGTCCTGGCGTGCGCGTAAGTATTTTTTATTGTCACAAGGTTTACAAAGGCGTTTTTTTTTTCTTGGTGATAATGTGGTTTTTCACACTAAATGAAAAATAACTTGTAGAGGTGCTACACAACACGTCTTAACGAGTCGGCGACCAAACATCAAAGGTAATGAAGTACATGTTAACATATCGGCGACCAGAAGTATAACTAACTATAAAGACTCTAGAATTTTCCTAACAAATGATAAATTGTTCTTCTTCTGTTTCGCAGCTTCTTGCTATCAAGCGCTGCGGCAATGATTTTAAATATCTGCGCCCGGCGAGTCATTGTGTACCTCTTAAACGATGGCCGCGCGTCTTGGTATAGGCGCACTTTATAAACAGATTTCATTTCTTTACTCTCGCGTTGTCACGCTTAGTATCATTACAAACTACAGCTCGGTGGCTATCCTTTTCTCATATGCAAAATGTCTGAAATCCAATAATATCACAACAGGGACTATCTAAGTATACAACAATAACAACACCATTCCAAAACAAATACTAACAAAAAACAGGCATATGAAATTCTTAACATTCACCACAACCAAAAAATGCGAAACCAAAAACCATTGGTAGCATAAAAATACACACATCAAGAAAAGTTTTGCATCACCTCGGTTCCGAGAGTTCCAGAACCTGTACAGAAAATTGGAATAGAGATCAACATTGCATGTTGTACCACTATATAGCAAGACCTTCAGAGGTGGTGGTTCAGATTGCTGTACATACCAGTACCTCTAATACCCAGTAGCACATCCTCTTGCATTGATGCATGCCTGGATTTGTCGTGGCATATTATCCACAAGCTCATCAAGGCACTGGTGGTCCAGATTATCACACTCCTCAACGGTGATTCGGCGTAGATCTCTCACAGTGGTTGGTGGGTCATTTCATCCATAAACAGCCCTTTTCAATTCATCCCAGGCACGTCCGATAGGGTTCATGTCTGGAGAACATGCTGGCCACTCTAGTCAAACGATGTCGTTATACTGGAGGGAGTCATTCACAAGATGTGCATGATGGGCACGAATTGTTGTCCATGAAGATGAATGCCTCGGCAATATGCTGCCTATACAGTTGAACTTTCGGTCAGAGGATGGCATTTACGTATCGTACAGCCGTTACGGTGCCTTCCATGACCACCAGCGACGTCCATTGGCCCCACGTAATGCCACCCCAAAACAGCATGGAACCTCCACCTTGCTGCACTCACAGGACAGTGTGTCTAAGGTGTTCAACCTGACCGGGTTGGGCCCAAACATGTCTGCGACGATTGTCTGGTCGAAGACATATGTGACACTCATCGGTGAAGACAATGTGATGCCAATCCTGAGCGGTCCATTCAGCATGTTGTTAGGCCTATCTGGACCACGCTGGATGGTGTCGTAGTTGCAGAGATGGACCTCGCCATGACCTTCGGGAATGAAGTAGCGTATCATGCACACTATTGAGCACAGCTTGAGTCGTAACAGGACGTCCTGTGGCCGCACGAAAAGCGTTGTTCAACACGATGGCATTGCTGTCAGGGTTCCTCTGAGCAATAATCTGTAGGTAGCGGAGCGGTCATCCACTGCAGTAGTAGCTCTTGGGTGGCTTGAGCGAGGCATGTCATTGACAGTTCCTGTCTCTCTGTATCTCCTCCATGTCCGAACAACATCGCTTTGGTTCACTCTGAGACATGGACACTTCCTTTGTTGAGAGCCCTTCCTGGCAGAAAATAACAATCCAGACGCAATTGAACTGCAGTATTGACCGTTTAGGTATGGTTGAACTACAGACAACACGAGCCTTGTACCACCTTCCTGGTGGAATGACTCGAACTGATTGGCTTTCGGACCCTCTCCGTCTAATAGGTGCTGCTTATGCATGGTTGTTACATCTTTGGGGGGGGGGGGGAGGGGGGGTTTAATGACATCTCTAAACAGTCAAAGGGACTGTGTCTGTGATACAATATCCACGTCTATCTTCTTCAGGAGTTCCGGGAACCGGGGCGATTCAAAACTTTTTTTGATGTGTGTAGTTCAAATGAAGCCCTTGATTCCAGGAACCCACGCACCATCCAGAAGCCGAGTTTAGGAAATTTCATTTGACATATGCAGCTCAAACAAAGCCCTCAATACCAGGAATCCACACACAACCCAAAAACTCAGTACAGCAAATTTCATTAAGCCCCAGTATCCCCCATTCAAAAAAAAAAAAAAAAAAACATTATCACAAATTTCACGTGATCTATATGGCAGCTAAAACAGAGCCCAGAGTAGTCAAAAACCAACACACTCATATCATCAAATTAATTATCCAAACCTTCACTTACTGTATTTATCTAAAATTATGTCTGTAGTACAACAAACCAAAACTCACTCACATAACTGATAACAAAAACGTCACTATGCTGTTTATTTTTGGAACAGAACCTACAACCAGCTTAGAGACAGAAGTGATGGCACTTTCTGCAGGACCTGACCATCATTTTGCAGGACAATGCTCAAGCACATACAGTGCAAGCTGTTACTGATTTGTTTGACTGATGTAGCTGCTAAGTGCTATATCACCTACTGCACTCCCCTGACCTAAGCTCTTGTTAAGTTCAACTCGATTTCTAAACCGAAGGAAACACTTCACGGCATTCGCTTCAGAACTGCTACAACTTCGTTGGGACATTGAACGCGCCGCTCGAACTGTCAACACAAGTGCCACTGCTAAGAGTATCCTACGACTTCCACATCGCTGTCAATGGGTTATACACAATGCTGGTGACAATTTTGAAGGTAAGTAAAACTTCAAAACACGGACCTATTTTGTACGAGCTGTAAATAAATAGTTGCCACCATTAATGTTCCAACCCTTGTACATGTTTCGAAATTTGGTATCAGTATTAAGTATTTTTTGTTGAAGTGAAGTGGAACCAAGTAAGGAGGATTTTCTTATTTTTGAGACGCACTGATGCCCTTGAAGTCTGCTGCCTGCATCTGCAATTGAAATGTAAGAGAGGAAGTCCGATTAGCCAAAAATAGTACGAGCACATTTCCAATAATACAATTGTAATATACTTTAAATTAATTTTTTCCATTCATATATGTATTTTTTCTATTATTATAACACAGCTGGGACCTGAGGTCTTCAGCGCACCAGTTGTGAGTAGAGTTTGTTAACTCTTGTTATAGTGAGAAACTTCTATGACATTGTTATTAGTCATAAAAAAGTAATCATCGGTATTTTCTGTTTGCATGAATCACAATGGGGAGCAAGTAAAGCAAAAAGGCAAAAGTTGCGGAGAAAATTTCGGAAAGGAATAAGAATTGGACACAGGTTATGTAAAATTTTTCATAGTAAGCTGTTTTGTTTGTCGCAAAGCTAGGATTGCTCCACAAGTTGCTTGCATGGTTACAGTTCGTAGCGCCTCTTTTTGTGTAGATGGAAACCTTTTCCTCATTATTTCCTTTGTTGAATTTTATTGTGAAAAATATACAGTAATTTTTCAGCGAGATACACGTTGTCAGTGAAACAGAAAAAATTGCAATACAATAGTTTCCGCATCATAATAGACATAAAACAGGCTTTGGCATCACGTAGATTACAATTGTTAGGTGTAATAATCTGCATATGAAATTTTAAAATTTTTTCGAAATTTTTATTTTTGCATATTCATACAACATGGCAGAAAAATATATGTCGATTGTTGATAGCAACAGCGAAAACTCAAAGCCAAGATGGCATAGAATTGCACGATCGAACAATTGGAAATTCAGGCGGCACGCATGCCTATTGCAGAAGGTTTAAGTGGGTCAGAGATGAGTGTCGCAGGTGTGGCAAATGATAGTGATGCTAAACAGTAGAATAACCTTGACGACACATTGTTTACAATTGACGAGACAATGTCATGCATTTCCCAAAGTGACATACCACTCATGAATGAAACACTGGAGAGAAACACCACTTGGTCACAACACAAATATTAACTTGGAAAGTACAGCTGACAGCAACCACAGTAGTACAACTCTAGCACTGTTATGGCAGTTATTATCTAACATAAACACGAAATTTAATGATATGAAACTCAATATGAACACCAAATTCAGTGATATAAAACAAGAAATGATTACCAAAATTGATAATTTGACACATAATTTGAACACCAACACACAATATCTAAATACAATGAAACAAGTATTCAAGGATTTGCAAGACACAATCTCACAGAAGGTTGATGACTTAGCCAAAAAATTTTGGCCCTGAAATCAACAAAAAATTGAATGATATGAAAAAACAAGTAAAGTATTGCATGTAATGCCTGTTGGTTGGGCTTCATCCATAGTTCATTGAATACTAATCAATGTATTCAATGAACTGTGAATGAAGTCTGACCATCAGGCATTACATGCATTTTGCGAAAATAATAGTGCATTGAGAATGGCTAACTTCTAGCCAAAATCTAGATCTGCACAATAAAATTTAAAAAGGACGACCGATCGCTGCAATCTATAATTTACAAGTCAATATAACAGCCACTGAGTGCAACAGCTTTCTGAATGGAAGGTAACCTGATGGAAGTAGGCCTAGGTTATGGACTAAGTCTCAGGAAGACTTTAATAACATTAAGCAGGCATTAGTCAATGCAAACATTCTTAGCCACCATGACATGGCCAAGGATTTATGTCTGTGCACAGATACCGCATCTCAGGCACTGGAGCCATGCTTATTCCAGATGCAAGAAGAAGAAGAAGAAGGAGAAGAAGGTAAAGAAGTACCCTAGGTCATCAGTTTTGCTAGTCACACATTATCAGAAGCAGAAAGATTGTCCTCTGCATCAGAATTGGAAAGTTTAGCTGTAATATAAGCATTTAAAAAGTCTGAATATTTTTTGTGGGGCAAGAATACCAAAGTTTACTGTGACCATCAGTCACTGTCATATCTTTTAAAATGTAAATTATTGCACTGTAAATTAGCTAGGTGGTGTCTATATTTACAAGAATTCAGTTTCGAGATCATTTATGTTGAAGGAAATCAGAATGTTATTGCAGATGTCTTGTCTAGGTTACCAAGAGATTTAGAGGAATTTGGTGAATTAACAGAGCGAGATGCAGAAATCAAAACGTTATTAATGCAAGGTCCAAAGAACAGTCTGATTACCATAAGTTTTGTAAGCAAATGAAAATTGTACAACACCAAGACCGTAGATGGAGTAAGGTCATGCAAAACCTGAAGCAAGATGGAAGTGGGAAGGTAAGTAAATGGTATCAGGAGTACAAGGGAGTTTTCTTTCATAGAAAACATGAAAAATCTGATCAACGGTATGTGTGTATTCCTGAAGATTATATCGACGAATTTATAAGACACACACATAAAGTATGGGGACATTATGGAGTAGGCAAATGTACTGAAACCAAAAGTACTGCTAACTGATAATACTTCATATTTCATTGGGCAAAACTGGAAACAATTTATGACCTCACAGGGCATAAAACATGTATTAGTAAGCTTTTTTCACCCAGAAGCAAGCCCAGTAGAACGAGTCTTTAAAGAATTTAACCAATTTATTTGGACATACACCTCTCACAAACACACTCAATGTGTAGAATACATAACTCATTTCATGCAAGTTGTCAATAACCTTCCACATTCTTTGACATGTTTCACATCTAAGAAGTTAGTGTTCCGGACAAAACAATCAAATGAATGGGAGTTGCCCATACTATAGGTACCCAATACAGAAATGACACTACAAGACAAAATCAAACAAGCCATGGTTATACTAGTAAACAGGGCAGAGTATAGACAGAAAATTTATAATAAGAAACTGAAATGTGGTACGCAATTTTTTAAGGGCAACAGATCCTCATATGGACACACCCTAAATCAACAAAATTTGGCAAACTGAATAAGAAGTGGCAATTACTCTATTCAGGACCATATATAATATGCAAAATACCATACACTGAGACATACAAATTAGCCTATGAGAAAACAGGGAGAGACAAGTGTCTCCACCCTCACAAGGACATAAAAGCTTTTATAGAATGATGAGGCAAGGTAACATTTTTTTCTTTCTTTCACAAGATAATTGTACATAGTATACATTACTCTAAATCTAATTTTTCTTTTGGAGTGTATGTGGTGTATGTGCGGATGGATATGTGTGTGTGTGCGAGTGTATACCTGTCCTTTTTTCCCCCTAAGGTAAGTCTTTCCGCTCCCGGGATTGGAATGTCTCCTTACCCTCTCCCTTAAAACCCACATCCTTTCGTCTTTCCCTCTCCTTCCCTCTTTCCTGATGAAGCAACCGTTTGTTGCGAAAGCTTGAATTTTGTGTGTATGTTTGTGTTTGTTTGTGTGTCTATCGACCTGCCAGCACTTTCATTTGGTAAGTCACATCATCTTCGTTTTTAGATATATTTTTCCCACGTGGAATGTTTCCCTCTATTATATTAAGATAAAGTAATGTGTATAGGCATAAGTAATTCTTTTGATTTGTACACATAGGCATAAAATTAACAGCAATGAGAAGTAATACACCACTGCAATGAGAAGTAATACAACACTTCATGTGAAGCGAAAGTATAAACAAAATTAGTGTATGGCTCAGCTGTCCACACTCAACAATACGCACTATCATCAGTAGTAGGAGAGGAGGCATTGACCTGTGTGCATGTGTAACAGACTGGCAGAAGGCACAACCATATAGGAATGTGATATATACAAGTACTCAGCTTAAATACAAAGTATATGGAAATACTACTATCTAAGAACCAAGGAACCTATTGATAAATGTACGCAGGGATTTAATTAAATATTAAGCTGTATACAACATATTTACAAGCAAAAGGAAGGATTATGAAAAATTATACGAGACGTGTAAGTTAAGGAGAAACAACAAAATACTGTAAGAAATGTCAAATAATTTTCTTTGCAGAGTAAATGATCATAATGTGTAACAGAATAAACAAATGTCTATGAATTTAAACAAAGTATGGAAATATCTGCAGACGGATGTAATGACCAAATATATCAGTGGCCACTGAGCTATGTACTGAAATTAGTTTTCAGTTTTTTCTTTCAGCTACCAGTGCATCATCATGGCGCAGAAGAAGAGAATTATGTTGAGAGGAGGAGGTACCAAATGGACAAATGGGCCACACGTCGAGTAAACAATTTAGTTATAAGGATATTTATACAAAGGTCAATAGACAAATGAAAAATGAAATACGCATCATTGCAGTATATCTCCGTGACATTTATCAATACCTATTTGCTGCAGAGTACACATAAACATTTAAGAATAAAATTTTACAGAAACCAATTAATTTTTATTGTGTCACATGAAAGCTTGAATAATGACATTTCCAGGTATTCAAGAAAGATAAGTCTACGATGATTAAACAACATGATACTACGTGAATGATTAGTGAGTACACATTAGTTGAATGAAATGAAAGTTCTTTGGCAACTAGTCCATGACTGCACGAGTAACATTTCCTCATAAATTCTTGAACCAGTCGATGAGTATTTCTTTTCTTCTCTCCCTAACAAAGGAGGTGGCACCAAGCATAGTTAGGCCAGCAATGCATAATGTTTTAGTCCTATTTCCAATGGTTTTCTCCCTCCTCTACCTAAGGAAGAAATGAGCTCCCATAAGTGATAAAAGCCTATCTATAAAATTAAGTATAAATGTATCATATTTTTCTATTGTATCATAATGATTTGTTACATAATCAATTTGTATATGTGATGTGAACAAGGAAAAGCTAAAACTAACAAACAGACTGTAGTAACAGAATCCAGTTAATGAAAATTTTATGAGGTTTTAAAACTTAAGAAATTTATGTTTATAGTATAAGCGATGGATGGAATGCCAGCCATAGGTATAAGATATCATGTCATGTATATTGTTGTAATTCAATACTTGTATTAATTTTCATTGGAAACCAAAGTCTATGTGAAGGAATACAAGCAAATTTATACAATGTTTTGTACGGGGATGTGTGTCTTTCAACAGGGATGGTCAATTGTGGTGACATTAACATGTGTGTGCAACAAAATAATTTCTGAGTATCGTGGCTCACAACACTTGATACGAGGGCGGTTCAGAAAGTAACCTCCGATTGGTCACAGTGCGGGTTGTGCGGGGAGTAGCGACGCCATCTGTGCGTTCACGCACTCAACAGGTCAGTCGGCATCAAGCCGTGGTCGAGTGAACGTCGTACCTGCGCTAGTTTAGTTTTTGTGGCAGTTTGAAATGTGTGCTGCAATAGAAAACCCCGCCAAATGTGAAGTGCGTGCTGTCATAAGGTTTTTTACAGCCAAAGGATATTCTGCAGCAGCTATTCATCGTGAGCTTTGTGCCGTGTACGGACCAAGAGTTATGAGTGAAGGAGTTGTCCATGAATGGGTACGTTTATTTAAAAGTGGACGAGAAAACGTTCATGATGAAGAGAGGAGTGGTAGACCATCATTGGTGACTGACGAACTCGTTCAGACAGTTGATGCAAAAGTTCGTGAAAATCGACGTTTCTCAATGTCGGAGTTGTCTACTGGTTTTCCACAGATTTCTAAGACTCTCTTGTACGAGATAGTGACAGCAAGATTGGGTTACCGTAAGTTCTGTGCACAATGGGTGCCCAAAATTCTTACCGACCACCACAAAACTCAAAGAATGGCCTCTGCATTAGACTTTCTGTCACGTTATGAGGACGAAGGAGAACCATTGTTAAACAGAATCGTGACCGGTCACGAAACCTGGATTAAGTACGTGAACCCTGAGACAAAAGAACAATCAAAGATGTGGGCACATTCAAATTCGCCAACCAAACCAAGAAAAGCCTCGCAAGATTTTTCTGCCAGAAAACTGATGGCAACGGTGTTTTGGGATGCCAAAGGGGTGTTGTTGGTTGAATTCATGGAACCTGGTACGACCATTAATCAAGACGTGTACTGTGAAACAATAAAAAAGTTACGACGGGCTATACAGAACAAACGCCGTGGTATGCTGACTTCCGGTATCGTTTTTTTGCACAATAACGCCCGTCCTCACTCTGCTCGCAGAACAACGGCCCTTCTTGAGTCCTTCAAGTGGGACGTTATCAACCATCCACCTTACAGCCCAGACCTGGCGCCAAGTGATTATCACCTCTTCATGCATTTGAAGAAATGGCTCGGGTCACAGCGGTTTGATGACGACGAAGAGCTCAAAGATGCGGTCACAGGCTGGCTCCAGGCACAAGCGGGTGATTTTTATGCAGAAGGAATTTCAAAGCTTGTGAAGAGATACGATAAGTGCCTCAATCGCTATGGAAACTATGTAGAAAAATAGTGCAAAGATGTAGTTGTAAGATGTATATATTAAAATATTTTTATTTAACTTGGTGTATTTTTTTAAATCAACCGGAGGTTACTTTCTGAACGGCCCTCGTACATTAATAAATGAACTATGGTAGTTTGTGCCAGTACTCGTCGACGTATGCCGTTGGCCAGGGTTCTCTCCACTGAAAATGCAAGTACGACAGGTAATAATGAAGCCCAGGCCATAAAAATGGAGCTCTTCAGCCACAGTGTCAGATTCTGAACAATAAGCACACACACAAAAAAAAAGTTCAAATGTGTGAAATCTTATGGGACTTAACTGCTGAGGTCACCAGTCCCTAAGCTTACACACTACTTAACCTAAATTATCATAAGGACAAACGCACACACCCATGCCCGAAGGAGGACTCGAACCTCCGCCGAGACCAGCCGTACAGTCCACGACTGCAGCGCCTTAGACGGCTCGGCTAATCCCGTGCGGAAAGCACACACCCACTGCACCCAGAATGAAGACAAATGCCACAGCAATTCTTCAATATGCGGTACTCGGGTGAAAGTGTGGCACTCAAAGTGAAATCAACACTAAGAAAATGCATACACGTACGTGCAACGGTAGCATCTAACATGTTGACCGTTAATGACTAGTTCTTAGCCAACAAATACACCTGTGCATAAGTGCGAAGTCCGAAGAAAACTGAACATTATTGGCAGCGCACTAAATTCAAATATGTAATGGACATCTATGTACAGTGTGGGGGCAATTGTGTAGGTACATGGTGAAAAACCCCCAGGATATCGTAAAGTTAAAATTTATTAAAAACAAAAAATGAAACACTGATCGACCCTAAGCATTGGCAGAGACGTTAATTATGAATGCATTGTAAGGTGCAGACAAATGAAAAAAAAAATCATTCATTTTTCTTTGTACATGATGTTGTTTCTCACTCTCTCTAGTATGTGGAACTTTCTGTTAAGAAGTGCGGCTCAGAGTATGATGGGCTACGAGTGTTTTGTATCATACATGTTTCAAAATAAGAGAAGATTTGGTATCAATATTAATTATTTTTTGTTTAAGTGATGTGGAACCAAGGAAGGAGGATTTCCTTATTTTTTGACACACACTCATGTCCTTGAAGTCTGATGCCTGCATCTACAATTGAAATGTAAGAAAAGAAGTCCAATTAGCCAAAAGTCATATAAGCCCAACATTTGTAATAATGTAATTGTAATACACTTTAAATTAATTTTTCTATTCATGTATGTATTTTTTTTTATTACGACACATGGTGTAATGGATGGCAGCAGAAGCTCATCAGTCATGCCCAGCTCACATTGAATCCATGTGCTGGGGTGCTGAAGGCATTCTGTGCTGGTCATTGTCCTTGGTGTCTGGCATGGCAACGTCCAGCTGTATTGGAGTAGAGTCGCCCTGGAGCTCCCATGCAGGTTTCAGTCAAGCGAGTGAAATGGTTATAGCTTTGCCATGCAATAGAACGTCAGTTGTCTGTGGATTATGCTTGAGCACTCTGTACAGGCCTGAATAAGGGGGCTGCAGAGCTGATCGTATGGCATTGTTTCACCACATGACAAGGTTAGAAGAGGCGAGGTCCTTGTGTATAAACACTTTTGGGGTTGAGCGTGATGCATTTTCCGAATATGTCCCTGAGGTGAGGCATTGATCACACTTGTGTTGTGTTGACCGTAGGCTGAGTTAAATCCAGCAGCTCACCATGGACCACCTCTGAGAGGAACACCCATAGGTTGTCCTTGTACGCTGAGGGGATGCCGAGCCGCTTTGGTCGAGTGGTTCTAGGTGCTTCAGTCTGGAACCGTGTGGCTGCTACGGTCGCAGGTTTGAATCCTGCCTCGGGCATGGATGTGAGTGATGTCTTTAGGTTAGTTAGTTTTAACTAGTTACAAGTCTAGGGGACTGATGAGCTCAGATGTCAAGTCCCATAGTGCTTAGAGCCATTTAAACCATTTTTGATGCCGAGCAGGACCCATGGGAGTGCCTCATCCCAGGAACTGCCATGACACATCAGGGCCACCTTCATGGTCCTCTGCAGGTGCTATGCAATGGATCCAAACCTGTCTGTCACTAGGTGGGTTGATACCTTGATGTCAGGGTGACTAAGATTGTGTAACCTCTTCAATATTTTGCAATACATTGTAAGAGATACTAATGGTCGTAGCCTGTTCTATAAAATGTCACAGAGCAGAGTTGTGCTAGACATGGGAAGAGACTGACGTTTGATGCAACAGTTTGTGTCATGGTTTGTGAGGAGGTCATTGATGCTAAGATAGCTTGTTTGTTCTGCTGCTATGTACTCATAGTCATACTGAAGAGAAATTTTGCTGCTTCTTGAAAGGTAGTCTGCAGTGATATTGTCCACACAATGAGTTAGACGCACGAGGTTGGTTTGATAAGTCTGCTTAAAAAAGCAAGGGAAAAATGTTTGTTTCATAAACAACTCAGCTTACTTCTTGACGTAGTCCCCTTTGAGGGATATTCACTTGGCCCAATGATCCTCCAGCTCTTTCATCCCATCAGAAAAATAGGTTCTATCAAATTCTTGAAATTACTCTTTGATTGCAAGTATAACAACCTCATTTCATGAAAATTTCTTCCCAGCAAGCCAAAGTTTCAAGTTCAGGAACAGGATGAAGTCACTTAAGGCTAAGTCTGTTGAATAGGGTGGATGAGGAACCAATTAAAAACCCAACTCATGCACTTTTGCTGTTGTTATCGCTGATGTGCATAATGGTGCATTATCCTGGAGAAAGAGCATTTTTTTGCGTACCAATCGTGGTCTTTTTTCAGCTAAAGCAACTTTCAAACAATCCAGCAATGAAACATAATAGGATCCTCTTATGGTTCCGCCTTTTTCCAAGTAATTATGAGAATTATTCCTTGGGAATCCCAAAGAAAAGTGACCATCACCTTACCAGCTCACAAAATGGACTTTCCCTTCTTTGGTGCACTTTCACCAGCCTTTGTCCATTATTTTGACTGCCATTTTCACTCTGCTGTGTGCTGATGGGTCCAGGTTTCATTGACAGTCACACGTTAGTGCAATAAGTCTTGCAGATTGTGACTAAACATCGCCAGACATTGTGTTGAAATGTTGTGCAGGATGCGCTTTCGGTAGACTGTGAGCAGTTGCAACACCCATCTTGCACACAGCTTCTTCATAGCCAATTAATTCTCCATGCAGGATACTATGCACTCTCTCAGATGAGATGTCTACAGTCTCAGAAATCTCACAAATTTTTATTTGGCTGTCTTCCATAACTGTATCGCGGATTTTGTCATTCGTTTTCTTTGTGGTGACCTCAATTTAATGTCAGGAGTGCGCTTTGTCTTTGGTGCTTGTCTGACCACATTTAAATTCATTAATCCAGAAGTAAATGGTCTTCAATGATGGTGCAAAGTCTGTGTGAACTTCATTCAATTCTATTTCAATTCATGCGGTAGTCCAACCCTTCAAAAGGAAATGTTTAATAACAGCACAAGATGCAGTCATTTTGAATCACAGCTGGCAGACACACTGACCAATTCAGATGGCTGTCAATAATGAACTGTGCACTGTTGAAATTCTTTATACAATCCTTGAAGTAATCAAGCTTACCAACCATGAAGGTGCAACAAAAATGTTCCCGTCTTTCATGGAAATTTACCAGACTTATGAAGCCATCCTCATATGTTGGTGGTGTGGTGTGCTATGAGTTCTAAATGTCTGAATTGTTGGGGAATGACAACATAAAACAGGTTGTCGATAGTATCCACCAGATCTGTGTACATGGTCACTTGATGGCCCGCCTTATCCTCATGAAAGTACTTTACTGCTGCAATATTGCGAGGAGCTCACGATTAGAAGCTGACCACTTTTGTCTATAAGGAGGATAGTATCCTCAAGAAGAACCAAAGCAGTGTGGGCGTTCCATCTACCACCTGCTGAAACACAGCCCCACCAGTGTTGCCCAAATCAGTCATGAGGGACAGCTTTGCTTTAGGTTTAGTATTGTTAAAGACAATGCTAGACAGTTCTTTGCCTGATGGAATACATCTGTCCTCTCTGTAGACTGCACAACTGTATATTAGCTTCCTAAGGCATTCATAAGTGGACACTGCAATGTCACTGCATGAAGAAGATGTCACTGGTAGAAGTTAAGGATTCTATTCCCTTTTAAGAGAGTGATTGAACATGAGTAGGCATTATTTTTTCTTCTACCTTTGATCTTCCCAAATTCTCTTCATACACTTGCTGTGTTCTTTCTTGCATTCTTCAGATCATTTATTTCTTCTTTTTTTCTGTGTGTTTTTGCTTAAGTGTGTGTTTCCTTATAACGTTTCTAAATTGTTCTCCATTGCTTTTGCAGTCTTGTGTGATTCCCAGTTCTTCAATGTCTTCTGTTTCAAGATCCATTCTTTCTTGTTTGTGCTAGTGTTTGATATCTCAAAGATTTGCCTTGTGAGCCTGTTCTTGTCCTTCCTGTTATGTTCATGAAATTTCAACCTTCTGTGTATAAAGGTGTTTGTTGTTATTTCTACATGTTTATAGATCTCTCTTGATGGCCTCTTCATCCAAATTCCTTCATGAAAAACTGAATCCTTAGAATCTCCCTTTCCTGCTTTTAAATCTCTAGTATTATCTTATGACCATTTTCCACTGTAATTTCTGCAGCATAGAGTGCTTCTGGTAGAACTACTGTGCTGTAACACCTTAGTTTTGCATTGTCAGAAATATATTTTTTATGGTAGTGATCCCTAATGAGCTGATATGCTTTTGGAGATTCTTTCTTGATAGGCTATTGTGTTTAGTCCTGATAGTTGGATGATCTCTCCTAGATATTTTAAGGTGCGTAACTTGTGCCACTTTTCTGTTCTGAGTTGTAATGGGGAGATTATCAACAGGCTTACTTTCCATGTATTGAGTTTTCTCATAGGAAGTTTGAAGACCAGTTTTCTGTGATATTTATCGAAGCTTTTCCAATGCAAGTTTGGCTTCTTCTCTGTTGCTGGGTAGGATGGCAAGATCATCTGCAAAAGCCAGAATACTTCACATTGATTCTCTACTCTATTTTAATTTCTAGTGGAATTTCCTTTTATATGTCATCACAATTTTTGTCAGAACCATTTTAAATAGAAGGGCGATAGTCCACCTCCTTGGCAAACAGCAGTATAGATACGAAATGCTTCTGACATTTCTCCCATGAATTAAACTTTGGAGGTTGTACCTGTTAATGTATATTTGATAATTGGAGAAGAAGGAACAAAATAAAGCTTAACAGGTTGAGAGGATATGTAATGTTAATTCAGTGATTTCAGAATTGAGTCAGATTTACAAAGAATGTTGCAGTGTGAGCCCAGTTACCAGTATGACCCCCCCCCCCCTCCCCACCAGCATGGCTGCATTAATTGATTCAGTAGGAATGGGTGCCATATCCTCCACTGAGACAAGCTGGGCCAAAACTGTTGTAACTGGTTCTCGATATCCTGAATACTGGCACTGGGATGGAGTTGATGACTGACTGAACTGATCCCACAAATGTTGTATCAGAGATTGATCTGAGCATCTTGCTGGCCACAGGAGAAACTCATCATCACGCAGACAGTTCATAGACATACATGCCACATATAGACAAGCAGGGCTCTGTTGAAAAGCAGCACCACGATGCTGCCGCATGAGAGTTAACACACGAGTATGCACGATATCTGTGATGTGCTGTCACACCATCAGAGTTCAGTCAATTGCTACCAGCCACACATGAAGTTGTACACGACTACTCCCCACACCACGATGTTAGGATTAACTCTGTTGTGACACTCCAAAATGTTGGAAGAATGAGACATCTCCCTAGTAGTCACCATACTCACCAACAATGATCATCTGGTATTGTGAAGAACTTTATTCATCGTAGAAAACACTGTGATGTTACCTATGAGCAGCCGTGCTTTCCAGTCTCAGCAGGACTCCAAACACAGCTGTTTATGTTGTTGTGTTAATGGCAGCTTATGCCATTATGTCATTCCCTAATCCGCTGCTAGTGTCTGACCAACGGTACGGGTTGGCACACACTATTGCAGGGAGTCCGTTACTATTTCTCAGATGGCAAGCACAGATCTGTAGGGACTTTAATGTAATTTTTGCACAATACCAATACATGCGATCCTCCCTAATGGTATCAGATGCAGTCAACCACAACCTTGACGAGGAGTATGCCTGCTCTCACATTCCCATGCAGTCCAATAATAGGCCCTGTCACATCTGAATGCACCGCACATCTGGATACTGGATGATCTGACCAAGCAAATTCTGCCCGGGTGTTTCCAGCCCTCCCCCTCCTAATCCTCCCTCACCCCCTTGCCCAGGAATTGTATTAAGCAGAGACTATAGTTCTCCCAACCTCAGTTGGGACTGAACAATAATTACAGAATGTGAGACTGTCCTCATTTTGTCAGCTAATAAAGCACTGTCTATTATCAATGCTGTCTCTCCAACAATGGCTATGGTAATTAGTAGACAAAAATCTTTCAGAGGAACCATCCCGGCATTTGCCTGGAATGATTTAGGGAAATCACGGAAAACCTAAATCAGGATGGCCGGACGCGGGATTGAACCGTCGTCCTCCCGAATTTTGTGTCTTCACTGGTTTCCTTAAGGTCAAACTATTAATCAACATTACTAGTTTGAGATCCTTGCTCAACACTGTGAGAAAATAAGGAAAAAATGCCCCAAATTGTGGAAGAACAGGTCATGGGTTCTGTGTCAAGACAATGCACCTGCTCATACCGCATTGTCTGTTAAGAATTTTCTAACTAAACATAGCATCTCATTGTTAGACCACCCACCTTATTCACCTGATGTAGCACCGTGTGAGAGGAAGATTTCCAGCACTGTTTGCATCAATGGTAAATTCAGATGGAGCATTGTGGGATAGAGGAGGGTGCATAAATTGAGGATGACAATACCTAAATATGTATGTTTCTGAAATAAAATGTTTTACAGCAACAGTCACATTATTTTATAGCCGCGCCTTGAATAGCAGCATTCAGTATTTGAATAAGATCCTGAACATGGGGTTTGGCTGACAGTTTACTATATATCTGAACACCTAGAAATTTGAATTCTTCAGACTCACTAAACACGTGCTCGTTCAATGTAATCAGTCTGTCAGTTTTAGTTGAATTGTGTGCTAAAAACTGTAGAAACAGTGTTCCTATGATTTAGAATAAGTTTATTTTCTACAAGCAATGATCTTATGTCTTGAAATCGACTGCTTTATACAGTGCCTGTGTTGCACTCAATATCCTTCACTACCAAGCTAGTGTCATCAGTGAACAGAAATATTTTAGAAGCACTGACAAAACAATAGTGGTCCCATCATTGACCCTTGAGGCACCCCTTCCCTTCCTCTACCCCCCCCCCCCCCCCCCCCCAAATTAACAACATCCTAATCAAACACAAACTCATAGCTATTCACATTACTGTGGAAAATGACATTTTGCTGCCTGTCATTACAGTATTAGAAGAACCGATTGTGAGTTAGTCCTCTTATTCCATAGTATTCCAACTTCTGCTGTAATATTTAATGATCGGTACAAACAAACACTTTGTTAAATCAAAGAAGACACCTAGTTCCCAAAGCTTTCTTTTTGATTTGTCCAACATCTCACTGAAAAAAAGAGAATATAACATTTTCGCAGTTAATAGACACACACACTCTTCAATAGCTTTTGCTGTCACTGAAGGCACAGAACTAGGATCCAAATTGTCTACATTATCCCCTTATCTTTTTTTATAATGCAGCTGCACCATGGAAAGAATTAATTTTTGACAAAATAATTTAATTGGATAGATAAAAAATCTACTCACCAAGTGGCGCAGAATATGCACATAAACTAAGGTTATAATTAAGCAAGGTTTTGGAGCCATTGACTCCTTCAGGCAGAAGGGTTGAAGGGGAAGGAAGAGGGGTGAAGGAAAAGAACTGGAAAGGTGTAGGAAAAGGGGTAGAGTTTGGGAAAGTCACCCAAAACAGTGGGTCAGGGGAGACTTACAGGAGAGGATGAGAAGGACAGATAATTGTTGGAGACTGCATCAAACAAGATTTTAACAACTGAGAGCTTAAAGATGGATGACAGGCTGATATGCAAGACAGAGATTACTGCTTAAACATCATGCATGAGTTAGTAAGAGTGAAAAGCTAAGAGAATTGTGCATAACAGAGGTGGGAGGGGGGCGGTGAAAAATAGACGAGTAAGACAATGGAAGATATAGGAAACTAAAACAGAGCCTTCCAAGAACTCCTCACATCCAGTATTGCTACACAACCCTTCCCCAGGTCCCTACAACATGACCATAACCTGTCCTCAGCAGAACTCGAGGTTCTGCATTCCATAAAAGCTGATGACTTCATCATTATCCTCCCAACAGATAAAGGATCTACTACTGTGGTACTTGACCAAAAGGGAATATGTTAGTGAAGGTCTGCCTGCTGTCTGAGACCTCTACATACCAGTCTGCCATCAAGATCCCATCCCTGTGATTCAAACTGACCTGCAGTCCCTCCTTAAAACCGGAGACCCCTCACAAGGGACTAACACTTCAGTCCACAGAACGTATCTCCCCACCCAAACCACACACCTTTTACCTTCTTCCTAAGATCCACAAACCCAATTATCCTGGTCGTCCTGTAGTTGCTGGCTTCAAAGCAGCCACCAACACCATATCTGCCTTAGTTGATCAGCACCTGCAACCCATAATACAAAGACTTTCCTCATATATCAAAGATTCCAACTATTTCCTAGATCATTTGAAATCTGTGCCTGTCCCACTCCACACCTCGCTTGCCACCATTGATGTCACCTCCCTTTATACCAATATCTCCCACATTCATGGTCTGCCTGCTGCTGAACATTTCCTCAGTCAGTGCCCACCTGATCCCAAACCTAACGTAATCACCTTTATACTTACTAACAACTACTACACCTCTGAGAGGCAGATATACAAACAGATCAGGGGTACGGCTGTGGGAACCAGGATGGCTTCTTACTATGCTAACTTTTTCATGGGTCTCTTGGAGGGGGCTTCCTGGTATTGAGAAGACTTCAGCCCGTGGTTTCATTTAGATACATCTTTAACATATGGACTCATGGTGAGGCTGACCTGTTAAAATTCCTGGAATCTCTGAATATCTTCTCTCAATTAAATTTCACATGGTCCTATTCTGAATCCCATGCCTCTTTCCTTAATATTGACCTCTCCTCACTGAAGGCCAGCTACACAATTCTGTCCACATTAAAGCTACTAACAAACAACAGTACTTACATTCTGACTGTTGCCATCCATTCCATGTCAAATGTCCCTCCCATACAGGCTTGGCATTCAAGGCGAACATATTTGTTCGGATGCAGACTCTTTACAGCAATACACCACCATTCTCACCACAGCCTTCACCGGATGTAATTACCCTACCAGCCTTGTTCAAAAACAGATTTCCCAGGCCATCACATCCAATTCTGGTATTGCAGATCCCTCCAAAAAACAACTTCAGGCACACCACCGGTCACTCAGTATTACCCTGGTCTGGAATGTATTAACCAGCTATTTTGACAAGGCCATGACTCCCTAAAATCATGCCCTGAAATGAGATCCATTCTGTCTGAGATTTTGCCCACCACACATAGAATAGCTATCCATTGCCCTCCAAAGCTCTGCAATATTCTTGTCAGACCCTATGCTCCTTCTGCACTCTCCCCTACCCTATGGCTCTTACCCTCATGACCAACCCCACTGCAAGACTTGCCCTATGCACCCTCCTGCCACCATGTATACCTGCCCTGTAACTGTTAAAACATACACTATCAAAGGGAGAGTCACCTGTGAAATGACATGTCATATCCCAACTGCTATGTAAACACTTTTGGACTTTTCCATCAGCATGACTACCACCAAATTATCAATAAGGATGGATGGGCATAGGCAGAGGATGTATACTGGCAACACACAATATCCTGTTGCAGAGCATGCTCTACAGCATGATAGTTGTGACCTCGGAGCCTGTTTCACCACATGTGCCATCTGGTTTCTTCCCCCCCAGACACCAATTTCTCAGAACTCTGCAGATGGTAACTAGCACTACAACATGTCCTTGGTTCTCACCACCCACCTGGCCTTAATTTGTGTCAGTTTCTGATATCTCAGCATTTCTTCATAGTAACTAATCATTTCTTCTCTCCATCTTAGTTTTCTACATCTTTCATTGTCTACCTGTCTATTTTTCACTGCCCCCCCTCCCACCTCTGTTATGTACAATGCACTTAGCTATTCACTCTTAATAATTCATGCACAATGTTTAAGCAGTAATCTCTGTCTTGCATATTATGCTCTTTTCTACCTGTATGTTCTCAGTTTTTCAAATCTCGTCTGATGCAGGTCCCAACAATCGTCTTTTCTTCTCATCCCATCTGATAAGTCTCCCATGACCCATGATCCTGTGTGACTTTCCCAAAATCTACTCCTTATCTTAGACCTCTAGAGTCCTTTCTTTCACCCCTCTTCCTTCCCCTTCAATCCTTCTGCCTGAAGGAGGACCCACTGGCTCCAAAAGCTTGGCTAATTATAACCTTCTTTTATGTGTGTTCTACCACTGCATGAAAATAGATTTTTTATCTATACAGTGAAATTAGCTTCACTACAGAGTACTTCAATCATTCGCAAAATTTACCATTCCTAAAGCAAAAATTAAAAATGTGGTGTACTGCATAAACATATGCAGCACAGTGCTAGATACCCCACTATGTCCATGAAAGTCCTTGTCTTCAGTCATTTAATTACTGACTTGGTCTCCTTGTCAGTATCACAAAGGTGTTCTTCAAGTATTGGAAACTCCAGGTAATAAACATTTTTACTATGTATTGACTTTATATCCTTGAAATTGTGCTGCTGGACAGAAACTTTCCTTATGAATGATCATATGGCTTTACAGCAGAGCGTTGATTATCCAAAATTTTGTCGGACATAGGATAATCAAACTGTATTCTTTTATTTAGCAGTTTACCTACAAAAATTACATAATCTCTCTTTTTTTTTAGAAAGGTAGTGCAGCTCAATAAACAAAAAATATGTAATACATATGCATTTAGCATTTACGTTACATGTGTATAGCATTAATGCTTAAAACGTCCTTAATTTTGGTCTGTCTAAGTAAGGCTACCTGTTTGCGAGCAACGAAGTCTGCTACTTTCTTTAGGACAATACTTGACGCTAATCGCTTTCATACTGGACTTCAAACCATTGCAGGACAGTATCTGAACATGTAAATGCTTCACAAGCAGCTGGTATATTTTAATCTACATTTTCTGGACGACTAGCTGATGAGATGCTGGCGATGTCACCTTTATCAGTAGCGAGGTTTATAATTTCACTATCCTGCACGATATGATGCCTTGTGTCTGCATCATTGACACTAAGCCATTCTTTAACATATCATTTAATTTGTTACATATGATCAGACTTTTTGCGATACTGGTACCCAAAATTTTATTCCAGGCTTTTTTCAAATTCTGTTCCTTTACACTATATCATGCTGCACCAATCATGTAGGTCACATCTTTCAACCATATTTTTATGATTTCCTAACAAACTTTCTTGTCCCTCATCTTCTCTTTCCTACAATAGCTTACGTAACAATTCTTTTCTGTAACACCATTTGAAAGCCGCAGTAATGCCTTGATCCATGGGCTTAAGGAGTATTAGATGACCCATGGATTGTCACCAAGGAGAGTGAAATGAAGCACCAATACAATAGTAGATTTGTTTAATTAACCTCTTTATTCCATCCCTCACCTGTTGTATATTAGGAACAACTGGGTGGAGGCATCCAGTCGCCTCACAGCATTGCTGAAAGCGCAAAGAGTGTGGCTGAGCGTAACATCACTTGAATGCTACTCTCAGCAATGTCACCAGCTGTGACGGTGATGACGGCGTAGCAGTGCAGCTGACAGTTCCTGAGGGGTGGTCAAGTCCTCTCCAGCGAGTGGGCGGTTCTCCGCTCAGGCAGTTGCTGCTTTCATGACTCAGGGCTGGCTGCCCTGTCACGTGGTTGAACAGCAGATCCCTTACTGAATTCAGGGATGCTGTTCTGTGAGTCACAGAGTCGTAGTGTAGGTTGCCATACTGAGACAAGAATATTTTAGTACACAAATGGCTGAATACATATACACTCCAGACTATGCTCGTCTAGGGCTTGAGGCATGTACTTTAAACACTTCCCTGGAGGAAAGTGAGGAAAAGCTTGTCCTTCCACTAGCATATTGCAATGTCAGCTGTTGCTATACTGTGCCCAGCTGACTCTGCCTTATAATGCCTGTCGGCTGTTTTTTGCTTCACAACGCGTAACACTCTTGCCTGCCTGTGGCTGGCTTCTGACGCAACTCACTTCCACTCTGATGTACTTTTTGACCAAATACGGTAGATATGCTACTTTGTTATGTTAGGTAGAAGAAACATCACTATTATGAACTTGTCCTTTTTGTTTAAGATATCAAATCACGGATGCACTATCAAAGAGCAGCTATGTTTTCTTCCTTACGCTTTTTCTTTAACTGATGAGCTTTTACAGAGTGTACAAAAACTTCCATACATTAAACCATTCCATGAAAATCATGCTATCCATCCAGGTGCTCTTTTGTGCAATGTAAAAAATAGGCATTGCAGACAGATTACTGTGTTTGAAACAATGTAGTTTCTCACTTTTAGGCAGTCTGTGGCTACCACTAGAATTAGCACAAGCTGAAGCAGTAAGAAAACTCTTGCTTATTTTAGGACTGTGCGCTGCTAATTTACAAAGTCAAGCAGGAGTGTTTCTCAGCAAAGCTTTCCAATTGAAGACAATTTTGTCAGCATTGTAAACGTTTTCAAGAGCATAATCTTCCGGCTCAGTACTTCCTTAGGGTGATTTTGAAAGAATCTGCTGCTGAAGAATCAGAAGACAGTTTATTGTCTTATATTTTGAAGCTGATGAATGCCATGTTGTTAGATAAGTTGATGGAGATTCGTTTTCCTTGAACCTTTTTTTACTCCCATATTTATTTCTCATAGAAAGGACAAAACATTTATGTTTAGACATTTTATATCGCAAGGTTACTTTATGAGGTGAAGTTGACAAGTGATAACAACAGGGCACAAATGATTACTATTGTTGACAATTTGGCACTGTTACAGGGGAGGGGTGGTGGTGAGTGGAGTTGACCATAGAGGGGGAGGATGATACACGTAAGTAACAGTACAATCAATTGACACTATACTGAAATTTTATCCAAATACTTGTCTCTCTATTTGCATACCACATGTTTTTTGTCTTCCTAACAGCATTTTTAAGCACCTTATACTACTGTTTGTAATGGACTACTGCAGCTTGACTGCTACTATCCCTCACGTTTTGATATATTCCCACGTATATGGCTTTCTTACCCATTAGTGAGCCATACAGATTGCCTGTTAGTGACAGTACTTCTTTTTAAACATTCTAATGGAAAGCAGCTTTCAAGACCATGACAAATGTGTTGTTGAAAGCACTATACAAAAATTTAAAGTTTGTGCACAATTATGTGTGGACACGCGTTTTCCTTTTAGTATTAAAATCTGTACATTATGGTCTGAAAGGCAACTGTTAATAAAGAATGAACAAAATTTTGTTTGTAGTTTTACTACTGTTCCTCTGCACTCTGGTTGGAAAGATTACAGTCTGCATTTGATAATACAAATTTAGGAGATCTTCCTAAATTCTTTTCCTTGAGCGACCACTTATAAAATTAACATTAAAGCCAGCAAACCAACCAATTTTTGGTACATTCTATAAAGTGAACCAAGAACTCACTCTCTCTAGTTTTAATGTAAATGTCTGGAAATCAGAGTTTGGGGACCTACAGATAATTGTTTTGCTGTTACTGCATCTGCCTCCTCCTCTGAAGAACGACTCTCCGCAACTTCCTGGTGTGAAATACAACTGCAATAACTACAGGCTCCACAGGTACTGACCCAGATGCCTTAGAGTCACATTCGACAACACACTCCGGCCAAAGCTTCTTCCAAGCAGAAGCGTGAGTTTGCTTGGTAACCCCTTCCCAGTCCTTTTTGAACATCTTGATCGAGGCAAAGATGCTGAAGTGATATTTCCAAAACTCTCTGTGAGTGAGATTGGTAGCTTGTCAACTCAAAGCAATGCTCGAAGAGTGCTTTAGTGTACAGCTTCTTAAAGTTAGAAATAATCTGCTGGTCCGCAGGCTGGAGTAACAGAGTGGCGTTGGGAGGCAGAAATTGGATCTTGATGAATTGAAATGCTTCAAAGAGGTGATCTTGTAGACCTGGAGAATGAGCAGGAACATTGTCCATAACAAGCATGACATGGCGTGGCAGATGCATCTCAAGTAAATATTTCTTCACCACAGATCCAAACTCTTCATTGATTCAATCACAAGAAAGGTCACACATCATCCAAGCCTTGTTGTTGGACCCCCACACATCATATATAACCTGCTCTTCTGGACTTAACATTCCCTGAAGGCTCGTAGAGTTTCTCAATGGTAAACAAGCAACAGTTTAATTTTTAAATGATTGCTTGCATTGGCACAGAATAACTGGGTGAGACAGTCTTTTATTTGGTTCTGACCGGGTAATGTATTCTCCTCTGTTGTTTTAAAGGTACACTCCGGCATCTTTTCCATAATAGACTTGTCTCATCACAAATAAAAAGCTGTTGCAGCAGCTAACCCTCTGAATCTACAAGCATCTTGAGGTTGCTGATGTTCTCCGCTGCCTTTGTATCTGATCTGGCTGCTTCCCTGTGTCTCGCAGTGCTGGTGGTTCTTGCACACTTCTCAAACTACCCATGGCTTTCCTTAAACATTTCTTCAGTCACTGATGACCTTTGTCTCTTCTTTACAAATTGGCAAAAAGTCCTTCTCACAATTGATGTTCTCGTTAATAGTGTCGCCTTGCAATTGCTTTCCATTTATCCTTTTAAGGAGTAACCTTTTGACATCATTCAGAATAAGATACCGTTGTTTACACACACACACACACACACACACACACACACACACACACCTGTCACTCCATTTGAAGCCTCTATTTCCTTAATCATGTCCTAGTGCTTGAGCATAGTGCCAATAGTTGATGTAAACCAATAAAAAAATGTGTGGTCACTAGCTGCACTAAGATGGTAGCAGAAAGAGCACTAAACTCAGTCTGCAGTATGTACTAAAGACATTGTTCATATGCTACTGCCGACAATGAAAGGTGTTCATATTGCTGAACATTTCCCTCACTGTGTGCGGGAGACTCGTCACATCACAAGAAATAGCCGTCATTCATTATGCGAAACATCACATGTTAAGTGAGTCACTTTTTTACAATTTG
The DNA here is from genome assembly GCF_021461395.2 of Schistocerca americana. NCBI lineage: Eukaryota > Metazoa > Arthropoda > Insecta > Orthoptera > Acrididae > Schistocerca > Schistocerca americana. The sequence goes on along the minus strand of NC_060124.1, from coordinate 81,129,438 downwards.
CTTTGCTTGTTATGCGAATTGCCCATTACGGGAGGTGCTCGATAAGTGACGCTCCACTGTACATGAAAATACTTCATGACTTAAATACCTGACCATTTTTTGAGGGTGACTCCTTTGTTAGACTTCCCTCAAGCAGGGTTACGTATCACCCAACTTCAATTTTAAAAAGATGCAGTTCTAACATTAATCATTTGCTGGGAGTGATCCACCATCTCTCATTACACTGTCACCTAAAGCTTTAACTACCGCCCCTTTGCATACCTTTCGACATACAGACCACACCTAGTGAAGCCCAACCTGTCAATAGACTCAACTGGAAGCACTACAATGTGAGTCATACCTCCAGTCATCAGTGCTTCCGCAAGTGCTAGGTTAATATGCCTGTATTAAGTCGAGACTGACAAGAACACAAATGGTTTAACGAAATGCACCAGTTTGAACAGCTATTTTTCTAGATCACCACCTATATCAAACTCCCCGTTCCCAGTAAGACGATCCATCCACAATCACTACTTGAGCCTCTTTCTTAAAATTCCTATGCAGCATCTCTATATTATCAGACATCTGAGCAACCCTGCATTAGGCTTCACAAGGCTGGCGACCTTATTCTCATTCCCTAACACATCCTGCAACTGTTGGCTTACACCTCTGTCATGGAAACTATTTGGACAGATGCATGTTTCCTACACCTGCAAGAGGCCTTGTCCTCTGACAGCTTGTCAAGTCTAATGCTGATACACAAAGTGAAACTGATTTGATATGTTTTTCCTAGCTGTCTTCTTAGTAATTGCAAGTTCCCATTCTGATATTAAGGTAAAATTATTTTAACAAGTTTTTTTATGTATGACATACTTCACTTACATGGACCTTTCTTAAAGTAGTTTGTCTAAAAGATGTATTTAGAATGAAAGGCTTACTTTTTCACATCTGCAATAAAAGTAAAACTATTGTTGGTGTTCAGATATCAATTTAGCTAATCTGTCTTTCCCCCTCCTGTTACACTGTAGTCCAGGTCTTGTGTAGCCCACCTCCCAATCGCAGCGACTAGCACAGTAATAATGTGAACCTCCAAGTCAGCAGCAACTGAGTTAATTTCTGGTTAAGTCATCTGACACCTTTGTTCATCCAAGCCCGATTGTGACGATGCAGAACCTCAACAAAGGCCAAATCTGTGTTCAATGTTGCTACATATATCTTATCCAGGTCACTTCTATGGTACTATATTCTCTCTTATGGGCCAGGCCATTAAATGTTCCTTACCATCACCACTTCATCCTCTTCTCTCAAATTCCTCATCAGTGCCTTGATGTGTGTCAAAACCAGTTTAGAAGCTTTACTGGACCATTTACAATATGTAATCAGCCAAATTCCAATCAACAGCATGAGCATAATGTAAATACTATGTTCATACCAGTAATCCCTACATTGCAAATGTTACACAAAAATTTGGAACAGGTAATGCACCAAACCTATAAAACTCAGTTAACTGGTGGGGGGGTTACAGCTGAAATTGTCACAATCTACTGTAATTTTTGCACAATGAAATTGTTTTAACAAGTTGCTCATTTTCAATTATCAGCCAAAGTACTTCAGACAAAGGTTTGCTTATCTTGTGTACAGCTATTATTCATCAGTGTGATCTATGAATGTAATGATTTTCACTAACTTTAATAATAGTTATGAAATTTTGTGAATTATTGTCAATTACAAGCTATGAAAAAATGACAAACTTTCTATGTAAGTGTCAGAATTTCTGTTAACACCAATACAAGATCTGTTTGATTAAATGTAGAAAACATGATAGAAATTCTGTACTTAATTTATTTTGTGTGTATTAACAAAACTGCATTGCTTGTATTGTGTATCTTATATAATTGCATATGATAAAAACAATATCTGCCCAGCCTGCTTATACAAATTGAATAACAGCAATTGTAACATTTCCATTTGTATGTTAAATTAACAAGATGCGATGATTATGTAACTTGTAAAATCTGTACTAACAACAATGTTACTATTGTCATGAACCGTATATAAGCAATATAGTTTTGGGAGGTGGGGTTCACTGCTGATCAGAGGTTTTGTGACGCAACATTTATGTAACTGGGCACAATAGATCTGCAATGAGAAGTATTATGGTGTACCTGCCGCCCCCCCCCCCTTTTCTTTTTTTTTTATATATTTTTTTTGTTACATGCTGATGACACCTAAAATGTGAATCCAGTCCTCGGCAAGATCTCCAGCACAATGAGTAGATATCAAGTTAAATATTCTACATTACCGAGTTACACTGCCCACACAGACTGTTTTTATTTCATCAAGCTATTGACACCAATAAATTCATGCAATTACATTTTCATTTAAATAAGAGTATGTTATGTCTCAAAGTGATGAACATTTAAGTGATATTAAAATAAACTGAAATTTAACTGTCTCTGTACCCTCTATTACTTTGCCAAGCTAACACTAGGTTTTGCAATACTTATGGCCTGGTACTTTGATCTTCGTTTTTCCTGCAGCAGTTCCATGATTCCTATCTAGCAGCAAGACCTTTAGCTGTCCACTCAATTTTCAACTTGACTCCTTAAGTTTTCTTAATCATCTACTGTGCCCTACATTTTTTGTACAACTGAATAAAGATTCCCCCCCCCCCCCCCCCCCACCCTCCCTCCAAAGAGCTAACAGGCTGTATCTGATCTTTAACTCTATGGTAACAGAACTACCCACACTATTCTCTTTTTGACCCATTCCTGTGAACTTTTCCCCACATCACACTTTCTTCATTAATTTGAACCTCACTCATCCTCAATGAGATGCCAGTGTGTTAATACTGCACCACCTTCTCCAAGAATGTTGTTAAGAACTGAAGTCACCCTGATTCAATACTCTAAAAGACACTGCAATAGTCATTAAAGAAAATTTGTGCAATATAATCACTGAAACAAACATACTGTCTGTATGAGAACACATTCTGTAATTGTGCCTCATTTTCACCAGTGTTTTCCTAGGCAACAGTTATTTATAACTAATCGAGTACCTGGCAATACCTGGGTACGTATTTATTCCAATTCTATTACTACATCTCCTCCTTTCCCTCCCCTCTCTATCATCATCTCCTCCTTTACCTCCCCCCTATTTGTGTCCGTCTCCTCCAGCCCTATGTCTGTCCATATCTTCCTCCCCCTTCTCCCTCCACATCACCACCCCCAACCCAAAGGGAGGCTGCTGGTTCTTATCACCCACAGTATTTCTTTGCAAATAATAATATGTGCACAAAGTTTGATTGAAATTGAACCATGGGTTTTGAAGAAGCTTTTTATCAGCAGCTCTGCTCACTTATGCACATGTCACCTATATTTAACATTTCATAAATACTTTTACATATATTTCATCCGTACCTCTAGTGAATTTCATCCTACAATTTCGTTTCAATGCTGCTCAATGTTCACGAGGACATGTCTCCTGAACTATGGAGAGTGGTATATTTTTGAGGTACACTTAGTGGTATATGTGAATACTGTCTGCACATGTGTTGTGAACAGAGTTAGTAGTAAACAAGTAACAAAAGGTCACAACAAATGCAGCAGTTTTCCTGCATGAACAGTGAAAATGTAAGCAATAAATTTTTCTCCTTTCATCATTTTGTGGAGGGGATGGTCGGGTGGAGTGGGGTGGGAAAGGGGACTGAAAAAAAGTCTCACAATGGTTCAAAATTATGTGTAAAGTTTGTTGCAAATCACTGAATGCTCTCATTCTCAAACACTGGATGAATGTAGTTTGGGTGCTTTGAACTACATTGTTCCCCTCGCTCTGTGCTCCCTCCTCCTTTGAGAGGTAGGTGGTTCTTAACTCCCCCTCCCACCACACACACACACACACACACACACACACACACACACACACACACACACACAGAGAGAGAGAGAGAGAGAGAGAGAGAGAGAGAGAGAGAGAGAGAGGTACTCTCCAAGCAGTAACTGATGTACATACCAAGTCTGTTTGAAATAAATCCATGGTTTAGGAGAAGATGTGGAATATACACTGATCAACCATAACATTGTGACCACCTAAGTGACAGGCTATGTCCAACTTTGGCACGGATAACAGTGGTGACGCATCGTGGTAGGGAAGCAATGAGGCCTCGGTACATTGCTTGAGGGACTTGGCACCGCAACTTCACAGACAAGTCACCTAATTCCTGTAAATTCCAGGGAGGGTGGGTGATGAACTCTGATGCCACACTGAGAGTTGCATCCCAGATGTATTCGATTGGATTCAGATTCTGACAAGTTGGGTATGGGAGGTGGGGGTCAGCACATCAATGGGAACTCCCCACTGAGTTCCTCAAACCCCTACACCACACTCCTGGCTTTTTTTGCTGAAAAATGCTACTGCTGCACGGTCTGCAACGATGCTCCTCGGTTATCGTCGTGCTTTGCACGAGCTCCACTGGACTGATGGATGTCCACACGAATGTTCCCCTCCCCTGGAAGATGACAGATTCGTGCTCTCCCACAGGGACGATGAAGACGGTATCGCGATTCGTCAGACCGTGTAATACTCTGCAACTGTGCCAATGTTCAGTGCTGATGGTCTCATGCCCACTTCAGTCGTAGTTGCCGATGACACTGTGTTAGCATTGGCACGTACATAGGTTGTCGGCATAAGCCCATTGTTGGGAGTGTTCAGTGCACTGTGTGTTCAGACACACTTGTACTCTGTCCCGCATTACAATCTGATGTTAGTTCTGCCACAGTTTGCTGCCTGTCCTGATTCACCGGCCTGCCTGGCCTACAACATCCGACATCTGTAATGACAGGTGGCTGCCCGACTCCATGATGTCTGGATGTGGTTTCACCTTGGTTTTGTCATGTGATGAAGCCACTCACCACAGCACTTCTCTAATGCCCAACATGCAGTTTCTGAATTTTTCATGCTGAGCCTTGGTCAAACTCAGATAGATTGTATGCCTTCCCCAATCTGTGCGCGCGCACGCCCACACCCATGCCCACGCGCACGCGCACACACACAGAGAGCAGGCTCATTGATACTACGTGCACTGTCGTGTGGTGTGCGTGCGTGTATAGCAGTCATTCCTCACAAGGTGATGCTGCTGGTCATAATGTTCTGGCTGATCAGTGTATGTACATTTACTTTTATAATATGTATAGATTTCAGTTTGATACTTACCAAAACAATCTACCTGATAGAAAGAACAGATGAATATGCCCGTCTTCTGGAAAATACTGGAGAAAGAGGGAATATAGTGCAAGAATATTTGGGAAATGTAACAAAAATGTTCTTGGATGCACTACAGAAAATACCAATGACTGAGGAAAAAATTCCGTTATAAAAATATGCAGGAATGTAATTTTTAGAAGTATTAAATAAAAACAATTTATAAATACAGTAAATTACTTTCAATTTTGACTCCTGAAAAATATTTATAAATGCTTACAATTTGCCTGTACAGCAGGTATTGTTTACCAAAACAGGAGCCAACATAAATATCGTTAGCAACTCAGACCACAATAATACACATTTACAAATTCTTCAGACCTCATTTAAGTTCAAAACAAAGTGGCTTCAGGTCATTTTCCTTTACACTACTCACACAAACATGATATACACTCCATTCAACAATTTCTAAATGACTTTGGTATCACGTTATCACAAAGACACTACACTTGAGTCTTATCAGTTACTCATGGCAACATCAAGTAGAATAAACATAATCAACCAATCACAGTCTAATGCATGCAGTCCTCAATGTACTGACCAGTTCCCGAATACTGTCAGAATTAAACAAATTTGAAAATCCAACATTGCCAAGGCTTGTAATCTCAACAGAAATAGGAATTTATTATGTTCTTCATTTTGTTGAAGTTTTTACTCATTACATGAAACCATATTCTTTCAGTTTTTAGAGTTTTCAAAACTAAAATGAATAGTATCAAATAACACTATGTTTCAAGCTATTATTCAGAGTATGGCACATTGCTGCATGTTTCATAAATAAAAATAAAAACATGAAAGTAAACAAATATTGAAGTACGTACATGCTTCTAATAATGTAAATCAGATTGTGTATATTCACACATAAGGTACATACAAGAGGGCTCAGAGAATTTTACACAATGAAATTATGCTGGGATGGTATGTCATGGAATATTAAATGAGGGGGCCAGTGAGAATGGAAATGCACAAGACAGACTTGAACAACTAAAACAACAGTGTTATTAATTGTGCACATACTGCTTCATCCTTACACTGGAATACACTGAAATTTGCATAAGTTCTGCATAAAACACCCAAAAATTCATGTACACTATCAACTTCTTAACAGTCAAAATACACACAGCAGAAAAGGTCATATACAAGAGTGAACAGCAATACTCTTTCACAAGGAATGGCCTTATTTTGCATTATGTATACATGAAAAATACTCTTCGCACTCCATAAAAATCCTAAGAAAGGTTCATTTTATGTACAAAAATATATACAACCATGTATCTTCCTTATGTAGTTGCAATAAAAATGTTTGAAGACAATGCATTTCAGGAGAGCATATTTAGGTTTTCTATTCGGTGTGTAACAGTGCTGATCCAGTCACCATCACGTGGCTGGTATGGACATCCATAGTAAGTGCCTAATTCACGCGTGTACTCCACAACGTGTCGCCATCGATAGTCTTTTGCCAGTAGTATTGGGTTTCCAATTATAATAAGAAGAGACTGTGCTCTTGTAATAGCAACATTCAACCTCTGAAAGGAAAGTATTTATACATTTAAACATCATTTGTATTAAAAGCACACACATATCAATAACATGTTACACATTTTATTTGTAACAATAATGAATTAAATTCTATTCTCAAGAAACATTAACAAGCTCTCAATGTAAGTAGTTCATCTATTAAAAAATATTGCTACCATTCCAGTGTGGAGCTGTAGTATTATAACCGGTGCTTGTTCACAGTATGTCGACGAGACCGATATGTAATTATATTTCTGGGAGACGTGAGAATGACAGCTAGTTACTTTCTAACCTGGTTACAAAATAAACTATTTCATGCTGTGTGATCTCTGACGTGGATAGCATTGGATTATTAATGAAAATGGAGGTACAAATTTGATCATGTGATAGGTTGGAAGGTTGTATCCTGCAAAAGGAAAGCATGTACTTTATAAAGCCATTTTAGCTACCGAGTACGAACCGAGATGTGTGCTGGAGTCATGTTTAGAATGTTATCAAATCAGTGATGAATGTTTAAGACAGAAGTTGTTCTTACTCCTAAGGTAAGAAGGAGAAAAATTCCTTTGTATCTTAGTTAAGAGTTTGAAAAGAATTGTACACTCACCAGCTTATATTGACACTACTGACGTGGCATTTTGGAGCAAAAATCAATCTCTATTTGTACTTATCAACATGCCCTTCAATATGAGCAGTAAAACTACAAGGAGACAGAACATCTCCCCAAGGGAAGTACTGGCCAGTCAGTTTATCCCCTTGTCATTCTGCAGTTTCCTCGTCTAAACTTTTCTTTTGATACAAGCAACATGGCACACAGCATCTTTCTTACAGTAATTTTCTTTGGATAAAGGTTTCTGCGGAGCTAAAACAAGACACTCTAGAAATTATACAATGGATTTTCGCATACATTTTCGTAGCCAAAGGGAGAGTGGGAAATGGACATACTGACCAGTGACTGGTTTAGTTTCGTGAAAAATTTAAATATTTCATGAGTATGTAAATGAAGTGTTAAAAAATATAAAACTACAGCATAAATTCAAATTTCTTTCCTTTCTCTTTATCTATAGACTCTTCACAAAAATAGAGTGCCAATTGATATTTAAATATATTTCATGCTTTCTGCACACACACACACACACACACACACACACACACACACACACAGTCAAATGTTTTGTGAAATGATCTGTCAGAAAGTAAGAAATAAGATAGGCTAGAGAAACATTTAACATGCTTTTGAATTAACATTTAACATGCCTTTGAATTAAACTCAGAATCATACACAGCAAATGAGGTGCTGATTGAGAATTTAAAGTTCAATATGTAACTTACAATCTTAGAATTTTAAAGAGTACTATAAGATATTTGTCAGGTGTAATTTCCCTCAGTGGTCAGTGGTCTTCTCCTGTCAATAACAGATGAGTACCTCATCCATTGCACATGATTTCGTGCGTCACTCAAAGGTGAATCAAATGTTTCTCTGATCTTCTTCATTTCTTTCTTTTAGACAAATCATTTCACAAAACATTATTTTTTTCACCTGTTGTTGAAACACAGTAGTACATATCCAAAAACAAGGGGAAAAAAGTAAGGTTAGGGATTACCACCATATCAGTGAGACATTCAGTTCAAAGGAAGCTCAAGCAATTGTTTGATCATTTTTACTTTTTAATTTTCACAATGACTGTCAATTTCCTTCTCAGATTCTTGTCACTTTTATATTGAGAATTATATTGCTCAGTCATAGTCCTCAACATCTCATAACAGTTAATCTGTATAACACGGCAGTTTATTGTACCATCTCTTCCTGGTTTGAGAAATACCAGGATAAGTTATTTCTTTCATTTTGAAGTACAATTTATTGATTAACTGCACAATGGAAATGAAGCAACAAATTTCTTTTAATGTATTTCCAAAACACAGACCTCAAGTCTCCCCACTGCTACAGAGCCCTGTTAAAGGAACTGTAACATTTTGCTCTGTGTTGCAGTCTAGGCCTCTTTAACATGCTCCCACCTCCCCTTTTCCTACATGCCCCCCCCCCCCCCCCCTACTAATTTGCTAACGGTTTCCTTTCTGTTATGAAATAGCAAATTCCTGTTTGTTTCTCACAGTAACAACTGATTCACAAAGTCTTCTGACTTTTTCAAATGGTTCAAACTTCGCTGACAAACTCACTCTCCAAAATGCCTTATAAACAAAACTAATCTGCAGATGGAGTTGGCGAGTGACTTCACTATTGTCCATTATTTAGAAATACATCAAAAACAAAATTTTATTTAGGGGATTCATAGATGATTATGTAAAAAGCACCAATGATGAAGTCTTTTTAGGTTATCGTCAGTAAGGCACCGTCATCATGTCGCAACATTTCAATGAGTTTCATGCCCATCATCTTTACGCGAAGTGTCAGGATGCTGTTTTCCACATATCTATATAGTCACTCCACTGCTTCGAATTCTGAAATGGACAGCAGCTTAATGACTATAGATAGGTGGAACATAGAATCTTGGCAGTTTGTTTCAACATGACAGGTACGAAACTCATCAAAACATTGCAACAAGATGACACCACTACTCGGTTGACCACCTGACAAGGTTTCATTAATGGAATACGCTGAGAAAGCCTACAGTCACAGAAAGCGCCATGCATGTTAGATGAGGGTGATACATAAGCTTGCAATGTACGTCTAGAATGGAGTGAATAATGAGCATTGGGCTCTTCACAGAACCATGCAGTTACACCCAATATGTCTCAAGGAACCACCAAAAACTGAAATATGGATAGTCCAATGGAAAGTTGAACCCAGGTTTCCTCAGATGCAAGTCCAATACTTGCATTGTGTCACTTTGCTCAGTTTGCCCAATGGAAGAATAGTTTACTTCTCTTTGCTGTTTTACATGTATTTCAGTCTGTGGTTGTCTCCTTTATATGAGCTTTTCTTATCTTTACTCAGTTGTAGTTTCTTTTTGGAGACACTTTACATTAGTTATTAATAAAAAAGGGCCATCAGACTTAGCACTACTCTACATTTAAGAATGTTTTATATCCCATTATACTCACCTTTGGATTCACAAGGAAGCCTAACTGGTACTTCTGATCATAGTCCAACAGATTGCGATTTGAACGGACAGTGGATATGATGATTGCACGTTTCTCACGTCCCTGGAATATTTCTGTTGTGCCAACTTCAATGTCTAGAAGTTGCCTTTTTTTCAGTTCTGCTTTTATCTTGTATGCCTTATGACAAGCAAAGTTCAATTAGCAACAAATATTGACAGTATAACTTAAATAGCTGTACAAGACAATCTGCAAAATTGTTGTGTGAACTCAATTTGTGGAAAAAAGAAAAAAACTGGGGATAGTAACTGATAAGTCACCATCACACACTACAAATCCACAAGTTACGGAAAATAAGCTATTGTAAAGGTCAAACTACATGTAGCAAACTATAGGAGACCAACACAAACACTGCAGATACATGGGATACCCTTTCCTGCAATGCAAAATAATGGTTCTGAGGTTGAATCATGTCCAGTAGCCCAGACACCTGAAACAGATGGCACATAAAAACTACCTGGATGACTGCAGTCTCAGTCACAACATGGATCAAGGGCCAAGTGTTTAGTACCACTTTTGGTGTTATTTCACAGCAGTGAGGAGAGAGAGAGAGAGAGAGAGAGAGAGAGAGAGAGAGAGAGAGAAAACACATACCACACCACTGCTACAAACTTTGTTAACAACCTCAGAATCATCACCCATTATCCTGTATTATCAGCTTCAAAACCTTACTCTATACACTCTCAAACAAAGGTATGGAGAGATTTGATAAATGTCATGTCCCATCTCTAGTGAACCCAGAAACAATTGTGTACAATCCTTTTGGTGGACGAGTTCACTGCAGGGGCACTGCTCTATACTGCAAAGGTAGGTGTTATGGAGCATACTGAACCTATTTCCACCTAACTGATGACACTCCATCACCATGGTTACACCCTGTGGACAAGGAACCTCAACCAAAGTACATCATGCGTCTAATGGCCAGCTTATTATCCGGATTTGTATCAGATTTAAAATGTGGAAGAGGTTCTCTGCCAGACTAGTCCATTCCTAATGCTGTTGTCTGGCTATGAGAGGGCACTCTTACAGCAATGGGAGGAGTTACAGTACGCCACCTTGGACAAAGTGGTCTGCCTCATGTTTCATGGAAAGTGTGAAAGCCACAATACAAAAATTTCAGCTGTTGGTTCTCAAAATATTTACACAGCATATAACAGAAGAGGTTTTCACACTGGGTCACTGGCATACTTTAATTAAAAAGAACTAATTTTGTTGTGGGTATTTAAAGAGTATGCCAATAAACCTAGGAAATGTCTTAATGGGTATACAAAGGTATTTTGAGCAATGGTGGAGTAGTAAATACTTTTTTTAGGTGCCTACAGTAGGTCACTGCTGCATAGTCTGTTTCATTATTGGTGGTAGCACTTTTGCCCCCAAATTGAAACTTGTGTTTTTATACCTTGATGGTTTCTCAGTAATAAAACAAAAAAGGGCCTATGACAGTAAGTAAAACTTGGGTTATTCATAAGTATTTTATTCGCTATTTATTTGCAACCTGGTTGCTGTATCACTATCTACTTGCTCACTACAAATATACAACAACTTCCTTTGGGTTCAATTACCGACACTCTTTGACATTATTTTCTTCGTGTTACTGGATACTGTTCTCCAACTGTGCGAGATCAACTAGATACTAGTTCTTGATAGCTAATCACGTGTATCTACAGCAGATGTCAATTTATACTTTTATTGGCAACATATTTCTGCAAACTGTGGAACATACAGTGTGGTGTAGTGGTTGGTGTCATTGGCTGGCATACTGCGGATCGCCGATTCAAACCTGGCCACCAATAATTATTTGTTATTTAGTATTTATCACATCTGGGAGGTTCTTGAAGTAAGTTATGTTTGCAATGTTGTGTATTCTGGAATATTCAGTGTTTGCAGAAACAGCTGCATTCTCTGCCCAGATGGTCAGTTCTGTTCTGGTTCTATGTTTGTTTTTGTAATAAATTACTTTCAGTTCAAAGTGTTATACTTCATTTATGACCTTGCTTTCAGATTTGGCCTTTAGTGTGGTTATGATGTGACATTGTTTGGTGGAGACACTGTGCACTTCAAAACATCTACATCCCCATGGCTCCAATTAGGCAACATGGAAGTTGTCACCTACATAGACAGGAAACACAATACAAGCAGTATATCGTTTCCATGGTTCATATATTCACTAGCCAGCAATAATTTAATTGCACATCAGGCATCCATCAATGTTCTCTGGAGATCCTGATCAGGACCCAATAAAATGGCTGAGAGGATTTGATGCAGTTGCCAAATATGACAAGTTGGATGACAAGATGTGTTTGGCAAATGTGCATTTTTACTTGGAAGGAACAGTCCAGCACTGGTTCGGGAACAACGAAGAGAAGCTCATTATCCGGAATAAATTCCAGGCTGAAATGAAGAAAATTCTGGCGACAATTTCCAGCAAGTGTGGTTAGCGAAAGAACAATATCAGTGTCATAGGATAATGATACATTCAAGCATACAAAATGTTTTGGCCTTACGCCATATCATAAACCCAAATACCACAGATTCTTACAAAATCTCACAATTGATGAAAGGAGTCATAGAAGGCATGTACCATGGTCTTAGTTAAAGGACGTCACAATGACAGAGGAATTAATTAAGTGATGCTAGTGAATCAAGGAAATGCTGCAGAAGAGAGTCTGATGAAAGAAGTAAGACTGTCTCCCGTATGTTTTCCCTATGGCAGTTGTGGAAGACCACCATGACCTCACCACTTCTCCCATACATTAGGTAGTGAGGGAAAAGATACAGAATTTTATGGCAACCATAACTACTGGACCGAGCAAGCAGGAGATAGCAGTCATGAATGGCGACCTGATGCATCAGGAGGTAATAGAGACTGTCGAATAAGAAGAGAACTGATCTGTAGCACCAATCTTCACCACCAGCCAAATGTGAGAAGAAGAAAGTACTCTCTCAACTCTGAATTATACAGCAGCCATCAAACAACAACCCACCACCTGACCAATGCAGGTATAAGCAACTCCTATGCCAAGTATAATGCTCCACAAAGAACAGTCATTTGGCTAACAGAAGACAACAAGCCAGTGCATTTCCACTGTGGATATCCTGAACAAAGATACACTATAGTGAAGAAAGGAGGAGATTTTTTGGCAATTACTACACTGTTAGAGCCATCACAACAGCTCTGTTCATACCAGTCAACTGCAGATCATTATAGATTATCTGTTGGACGAAGGTTATTGCTGTACCCTGGACAAAGTCTCTTCCTAACACACTGTGTCCTGTTGACGTAAAGAGGTAATTGCCACTCACGTAGCTGCTGAACTAAGGGAAACACAGTGAGGTGTCAGTCTTTGGAAGTGAGGCCACCACAGATGTAAATCCGCCATGGATGACAGTCATCACCATGTTAGGAAATCTCACTGACATCACCACCGATGGCCCACCTATCCAGGTTTGAGTCAACTCCGGCATTTTCTTTTCTGTAATGTTGAATGCTTATCACCCTCAGCGAAGGAAGATTATGTTTTGCGGTACAAAAGTGGTTGTGCTGAAAGTCATAAACAGGAAATCTGATCAGCTGACAGGAACCTGTATTACAAGAATAGCTATCAATGATAGAACACATACTTCTGATTTGTTATTTTAATATAATGTAGTCTTAATATTATTCCCAGGGGGGAATTCGTGCGGGCATCACAAGCTGTCAGACTGTTTGAAGATCACAGCTCCAGACTGGCGAAGCTATCCCAATAAGCACACAGTTCAACTGAGCATCTCGACTAATGGCTGAAACTTGTTTAAGTGATGATGACAGGATAACAATGTGTTCAACAAGTGACCATTTAGAGCAAGTTAGTGTCACCAATGAAGAATCAGCTCCGCTACCACTACAGACAATGCAGAGGAGGGACCAATTATTGAAATGCAAGAAGGGTCTAGCCTGACCGTGAAACAACAGTGGCAAGTGATAAACATTCTGCATCAATTTTTGGATGCTTTCAAATATGGAGCTGAAAAAGCCAGATCGAACATCGTAAATCATCATATCAACATGTGGACTCATCAGTCAATTAACCTAGAGGTTGTATAGTGTGTCATCGGCCGAATAATGGATAATCCAGGAGAAGGTGGAGGAGATGCTACAATATGAAATCACTAAACCTTCAGAGTATCCATGGTCCTCTCCTTGGCCTTTGTGAGGACGAAGGATGGCATGTTGCATTTCACTGTCGACTATCGACGATTTGGATTCTGTAGAAATATTGGAACACGTGAGGCAATACTGACTCTTCGACTTATCTTAGAAGAAAGATTAAGGAAAGGCAAACCTATGTTTCTAACATTTGTAGACTTAGAGAAAGCTTTTGACAATGTTGACTGTAATACTCTCTTTCAAATTCTAAAGGGGGCAGGGGTAAAATACAGGGATTGAAAGGCTATTTACAATTTGTACAGAAACCATATGGCAGTTACAAGAGTCGAGGGGCATGAAAGGGAAGCAGTGGTTGGGAAGGGAGTGAGACAGGGTTGTAGCCTCTCCCCAATGTTATTCAGTCTGTATATTGAGCAAGCAGTAAAGGAAACAAAAGAAAAAAATTCAGTATGAATTAAAAGTCCAGGAAGAAGAAATATAAATTTTGAAATTTGTTGATGACACTGTAGCTCTGTCAGACACAACTAAGGACTTGGAAGAGCAGTTGCATGGAATAGACAGTGTATTGAAAGGAGGATATAAGATGAACATCATCAACAAAAGCAAAACCAGGATAATGGAATGTAGTCGAATTAAGTTGGGTGATGCTGAGGGAATTAGGTTAGGAAATGAGACACTTAAAGTAGTAAAGGAATTTTGCTATTTGGGGAGCAAAATAACTGATGATGGTCGAAGTACAGACGATATAAAATGTAGACTGGCAATGGCAAGGAAAGCGTTTCTGAAGAAGAGAAATTTGTTAACATCAAGTATAGATTTAAGTGTCAGGAAGTCATTTCTGAAAGTATTTTATGGAGTGTAGCCATGTATGGAAGTGAAACATGGACGATAAACAGTTTGGATAAGAAGAGAATAGAAGCTTTCGAAATGTGGTGCTACAGAAGAATGCTGAAGATTAGATGGGTAGATCACATGACTAATGAGGAGGTATTGAATAGAATTGGGGAGAAGAGGAGTTTTGTGGCACAACTTGACAAGAAGAAGGGACCAGTTGGTAGGACATGTTCTGAGGCATCAAGGGATCACAAATTTAGCATTGGAGGGCAGCGTGGAGGGTAAAAATCGTAGAGGGAGACCAAGAGATGAATACACTAAGCAGATTCAGAAGGGTGTAGGTTTCAGTACATACTGGGAGAAGATGAAGCTTGCACAGGATACAGTAACATGGAGAGCTGCATCAAACCAGTCTCAGGACTGAAGACCACAACCACAACAACGCCGATGACTGGTGAACGATAAAAATCTTTCTTCTCCATGATTTTGATCACACACTGATGACTTTTTTCTCTCAAGTCATCAGTCTTCTGATTGGCACAGGAGAGAAATTTGTGGCAGGCTGCATCGAACCAACCTCTTCATTTCAGAGCAGCACTTACAACCTACATCCTCAATTATTTGCTGGATGTATTCCTATCTCTATCTTCCCATACAGTTTTTGCCCTCCAGAGCTTAATGCACTTTTTGCCAGTGCTAGTCTGTTTTTTATGTTGTCCTTGTTCTGTCAGTCATTGGTTATCTTGCTGCCTAGGTAGTAGAATTCCTCAGCTTCATCACCATCAATTGTGATGTTAAGTTTCTCACTGTTCTCATTTCTGCTACTTCTCATTATTTTTGCCTTTCTTCGATTTCCTCTCAACCCATATTCTATACTCATTAGTCTGTTCATTCCATTGAGCAGATCACATAATTCTTCTTCCCTTTCATTCATGGTAGTAATGTCATCTGTGAATCATATCATTGATATCCTTTCACCTTGATTTTTAATTCCACTCCTGAACCTTTCTTTTACTTCTGTCACTGCTTCTTCGATGTACAGATTGAACAGTAGGGATGAAAAGATACATCCCTGTCTTACACTCTTTATAATCCGAGTACTTTGTTCTCTGTCATCCACTCTTATTATGAAACCCTAGATTGCTTGAAAGGAGCAAAGTATTTATCAACAGTGACAGACTACTGGCAAATTGAGGACAAGGAAAAAACTATGTTTGTAACTCCAAGTGGCCTCTATTGGATCAAAGTTATGCCATTTGGAATGTGAAATGCTCCAGTAACTTTTGAATATATGAAGGACGATCTACTTCGATACTTCAAAGGATGAGGTGTGTCTGCTATCTGGACGACACTGCTGTTTTTTCAAAGACATTTGAAGAAGATCTAAGCTGCCTGACAACTGCATTTCCAGGTTGCACAGGTATCTGCCCGATTCCATGAAAGTACCTCTTCTCTGCCCAAGAAACAAAAATGAATGACAATGGAGTTTGTCCCAATACAGGTAAAGTGAGACTAGTCACACATTTTCCGACTTATCGGCACATTCATGATGAAGGTTTTTCAGATTGTGCTCTTACTACCGGCAATTAATAAAAGACTTCTGTAACAGGGCATGTTCCTCCAGGGAGACTCCAATTTCCCTGGAACAAGGTGCAACAAAGATGTTTTTTTGTCCTTAAGAGGGCATATTCTCCAGTTCTAGCATCATATGATGAGAATGCCACAACACAACTTCACCTTGACACTAATAGTTATGGGAAGGTGCAGTTCTACTACAAATTCAGGAAGATTCTGTAAAGGTCAGAGATGAACTACTCTAAGAAAGAGTGTCTTGAAGTTGTTTGGCTCATCAATAATTTCCAGCCATACTATTTGGTAAACCATTAACAGTCGGGATGGACCATCATTGCCTGCACTGGCTGACTAGCCAGAAGGATCTGTCAGGTCAAGTGGTGAGACATGCACTGAGGCTTCTGAGTATGACGTCACAGTGGTACAAAAAACAAATGTAAACAGGGTTGATTGCTTTTCAAGGAATCCTTTGACAGAACATAGCAATGTCAATAAAATCTCAGTCATCCGAGCATTAAATGACATTGCTGCTGAACAGACGGGAGATACAGCTTTGCTGAAAATCAGAGAAGCCTTGTAGAATCAGGAACTGACTAAAAGAGGATACCTATTAATTAACAGTACATTGTTTAAGAGGAACTACAATCCGATGCAGCACAAATGGTTTCCATCATTCCAGCTCATTTATAGCCAGTGATCCTGAAGTTTTTACATGATGTTCCAACATCTGGCCACCTGGAATTCGTGAACACTCCAGACACAATCGCACATCCGTATCACTGGCCAGATCTCTAGTGATCCACTGAACGCAACATAAGCCACTTTACGGAATGCCAGTGCCAGAAGCACACGCTGCAATTACCTCCTGGAAATCTGGCATCAATACAAGCTGCAGCAGGGTTTCTTGAAAGGTGACTGAAGAAGACAAATGGGAATCAATGGATAATAATCTGCACTATCTCATCTCCTACACTCTCATCAAAGCTGTGTCGACTGCTTAAGCTCTGGAAATTGTGAAGTCCTCGTAGAAGATCATTTTGAGGGATGGAACATCTTATGTGATAATCTATCACTGTGGAAATATTTTCCAGTCAAGACTAGCATCAGAGGAATGCCACGTTGTGACATCGCCTCCACAGCCTACCCATCCACAGATGAAAGGCCTCACAGAATGCTTTAATAAGATGTTGGCAGATATGCTGTCAATGTATGTTAATGTCTAACAGAGAGAGTAGCATACAATATTGCTGATTTTGACATTTGCATATAACACATTGAAGCAAGACACTACAAGTATTTACACAGTTCTTTGTGCCCCACGACTGCGAGGCCGAACTGACAGTGGAAACAATGTTCCTGTTTCAAATGGATAATACTCAGGAGGACTTTTTGGAACACTTCATCACCAGGACAGAAGAAGCAAGACTATATATGAAGTCGAGAATTCTGATCCTTCATCAAGTAAACAAAAGCACAGAGATGTCGTTCATGTCCTCCATGTGAAGCTCTGATACAGCCCAGATGTGCAGATCAATGATGGGAGGCTGAAAAAAACTGAAAACCCACTCTGAGGTAAGGAAATTCGATGGGGGATTTTATTTATTCAAGTTCCATGGGACCAAATTAAGGAGCAAATGTCCAAGGTCATGAAATGTGTCAGTACATGAAATTACAACATAAAAGTAATAACAGATAAAAATAAAATGTTTATGAGCCTGAAAAAAGTAAATCCATAAGTTTAAGTAAACACAAACAACAATACAACAAGAATCAGCTAATTTTTCAAGGAACTCCTCAACAGAATAGAAGGAGTGGCCCAAGAGGAAACTCTTCAGTTTTGATTTGAAAGCGCGTGGATTACTGCTAAGCTTTTTGAATTCAAGTGGTAGCTTATTGAAAAAGGATGCAGCAGTATACTGCACAGCTTTCTGCACAAGAGTTAAGGAAGTCTGATCCAAATGCAGGTTTGATTTCTGCTGAGTATTAACCAAGTGAAAGCTGCTTATTCTTGGGGATAACCTAATATTGTTAACAAGAGATGACAGTACGGAATATATATATTGAGAGGCCATTGTCAAAATACCCAGACTCGTGAACAGGGGTCGACAAGAGGTTCGTGAACTTACACCACCTATTGCCCAAACCGCCCATTTCTAAGCCAAAAATATCCTTTTAGAATGGGAAGAGTTACTCCAAAATATAATACCATATGACATAAGCGAATGAAAATAAGCAATATAGACTACTTTTTGTGTTGAACGATCACTCACTTCAGATACCGTTCGAATAGTAAAAATGGCAGTATTAAGTCTTTGAACAAGATCCTGAACGTGGGCTTTCCACGACAGCTTACTATCTATCTGAACACCTAGAAATTAGAACTGTTCAGTTTCACTATCATATGCCTGTTCTGTTAAATTATACGTCAGGTTTAGTTGTATTGTGTGTTAGAAACTGTAAAAACTGAGTCTTATTGAGATTTAGCGTTAGTTTATTTTCTACAAGCCATGAGCTTAGGTCATTTACTGCACTATTTGAAACCGAGCCAATGTTGCACACAATATCCTTTACTACCAAGCTAGTGTCATCAGCAAACAGAAATATTTTAGAGTTACCCGTAATACTAGAGGGCATATCATTTATATAACAGGCGTGGCCCCAAAACTGACCCCTGGGGCACCCCCTACTTGACAGTACCCCACATCACAGCCGTTATCAACACTGAGAATAATGACCTTTTGCTGCCTGTTGCTATAGTAAGAGGTGAACCAATTTTGAGCTACTCCTCGTATTCTGTAATGGTCCAACTTCTGGAGCAATATCAACACAATCAAATGCCTTAGTTAAAAAAAAATGTCAAGCCTTCAACACCTTTTGTTTAACCCATCCAGTACCTCAGAGAGAAAAGAGAATATAGCATTTTCAGTTGTTAAATGACTTCTAAAGCTAAACTGTACATCTGATAGCAAAATGTGAGATACAAAATGATCAATTATCCTTACATACACAGCCTTTTCAAGAACTTTTGCGAACACTGATGGCATAGAAATAGGTCTATAATTATCTACATTATCCCTTTCTCCCTTTTTATGAAGCGGCTTTACTACTGAGTACTTTAATTGCTCAGGAAACTGACCATTCCTAGAGGAAAAATTACAAATATAGCTAAATACAGAGCTAACATGTGCAGCAAAGTACTTTAAAATCTTCTGCTAGACACTCCATTATAATCATGGGAGTCCTTAGTCTTCAGTGATTTAATTATTGACTCAATCTCCCTCTTGTCTGTATCACAGGAGTATTTCAGACATCAATCTCGGAAAGGCCTTTGTCAAGAAAGTTATACGATTCACTGTAGAATTTTTATTTAATTCACCAGCAATGCTCAGAAAACAATTACTAAATACTGTACATACATCTGATTTATCAGTAACAGAAATATTTTTACTGTGAACTGACTTTATATTGTCGATTTTGTCCTGTGAATTAGCTATTCTATTTGCATACCACATACTCTTTGCCTTCCTAATAACATTTTTAAGCACCTTACAATACTGTTTGTAATGGGCTACTGTAGCTTGATTGTGACTACTTCTAAAATTTTGATATAATTCCCGCTTTGTTCTACAGGATATCTTTATCCCACTATTCAGTCACCCGGGCTGCCTATTCAGGGTGTATACGCGGACAAGGAAAAAAAATTCCCCGAGTTTTTCCCGGTTAAAAATACACTTTGTCCCGGGTGAAAACACACTCTTTCTGTGTTGAGCGACAGTATATTTTCCCTTTAAACTGCGAAACTTATCAGTCCTTTGAATGGTTGTGGTTTTATACATGGGCGTTGAATTTCCCGGCACTTTAGAAAACGAAATTCAGGGAAAAAAAACATGTTTCGCAACTATGTACGCTGCGTATTTTCGTATTACGAAAGTATACATTGGATTTCCACCAAACACCGCATGTTACTTTCCGAATCATTGAAATCGAGATTTCGATGCGATTTTGTAAGCCATTCGTAGCTCATGTCATGTGATCTCGCCAGCCGATGACAGCGGATATTCAGAGCATAGGACACGTGATGTAGTCAGCCAAGAGCAACATCACTGTTAAGTAACACGAACACACAAACAGGGAAAGTTAATAGTTTAAATTAATATACATAGTGTTGCTACAAGAAAAGAAAAGCTTTCACATATAATATTGGTCTCTAAGGTTAATAAGCTGCAAGAGAAGCTAAGCTTTCACATACAATGTTGATCTTTTCTGCGCGTGTTACACTTTAAGATACATCACACAAATGTGCCAGTAAAATTTTTAATAATGACATAAATGTCTGATCTTCAGGGTTCGAAATTATTCTAAGTGGCTCGTCATCAAAAAGTTTATTTTTAAATGTGAGTCAAATGCTCTGTGATTTAAGAAATTCATGGTATATTCTCGCATATAGTTCAACTTACATAAAAGGACATTTACTTTGAAAGTAACGCTTTTCAAACTACCATTCGCAATATTTTCCCGTGACCAGTTAGAAACAGGTTCGTTTCAGCAGTTGCCAGAGAGCGCAGATAACAGGCGACACCACGCTTGCGCTGCTACAATGACGTAGGAAGCCCTTACGTACGTATGTGTAAAACATTGAAAGAGCATACATTATCTCATAAAAGAAACAAGACATCAGAGGATACTCCAAGAGAATCGAAATTTCATGAACCGTACTAAAATGTGCACATTCAAAGTGCATACTTAAAATGCACATTCGTATGTCCAGATTCCCAATGAAGTAGACCTCGACCTGATATTAAGCTTTTCAGAGTGATTTTCGGGATGTAAATTTTGTTGGAGCACCAGTACTGTATTATATTATGTTTGGTTATTATGGCATAATGCCATACGTGCTAGAAGATGATAACGTGCACCTGAAATGCAGCGAACAGTTGAAACTAGCCAGTACTGTGGAATTAAACATTTCGTTTCCCTCTGGGGAAAAGGTTAATAAATGTCATATTTCGTTAGCAAATAGACAAAAAAACTTGTTTGTTCCGCAGGACAATTAATACTTGACTGTAAGAAAGGTGGAAATAAAATAAAATCCGAAACTAATAACATATTTTAGCCTTCCGTGATTATGTGAATATTTTAATTCACTTGATAGCTCCCGGCCACAGATGTCCGTTTTGTTTTCATCTGACGGGAGAGTAAACGAAGGGGAAGCAGAAAAATCACCAAATGTAATCACGTGTCACGTGGAGACTACCCTCTATAACTGAGACTGTTCTGCGCATCAGCCCGAAAAAGCAGTTAATACAAATAATACACAAGACTGGTGTGGTTTCTCAATCTGATTATGTCTATTTCGTCACTGTCTGCTAGATAAAAGAAAATAGGCCTTTCTAATATTGTAGCAATCTTGTAACACTTGCCGAATAAACGAGATTGTTTTGGCACAAATGGTCATTTTTATAATACGATAGAATATAATTCACGAAGTACCAATATCAAATGCCAACAAGGGCTACTACAAGCAGAAAGCTTTATGTTAGGAAACAGTTTCAGATTTCATTCATACGCACCAGTTTCTCAAGCATAAGATCGAAAAGAAGTATTACGAAATTTTTATGGTTCAAATGGCTCTGAGCACTATGCGACTTAACTTCGGAGGTCATCAGTCGCCTAGAACTTAGAACCAATTAAACCTAACTAACCTAAGGACATCACACACATCCATGCCCGAGGCAGGATTCGAACCTGCGACCGTAGTGGTCACGCGGTTCCAGACTGAAGCGCCTTTAACCGCACGGCCACACCGGCCGGCACGAAATTTTTATATAAATTTGGAATCGTCATACTCTTCCATAATTTGTGTGATAGCCCCGCTTCTTCTCCTTTCGCGTTCTAACAAACAATCTTATCATCACCAATTCTGTAGCCATTCCTGCCACTGGCAAAATTTGTTCACCAATTAACTTCACTAACCCTGACGGAATCACAGGTTTAGTTATCCCGCGATTATTCTCCGGTTAGGCGTTGTTACATGTTCGTACAACACGTTTTCCACGTTACTTCCAGTATAGAACTTAAGCAGCTGCTAGCCGGGTTCAAATGGCTTTAAGCACTATGGGACTTCACATCTGAGGTCATCAGTCCGCTAGACTTAGAACTACTTAAACCTAACTAACCTAAGGACATCACACACATCCATGCCTGAGGCAGGATTCGAACCTGCGACCATATCAGCAGTGCGGTTTTGGACTGTAGCGCCTAGAACCGCTATGCCACAGCGGCCGGCTGCTAGCAGGGAACTGTACAACTGGTCCTTATTAGTGTGGCGATCTGGCCTAAAATTTTCTGTCAAAATTTCATTTTCTTGGATACACCGAGAAGATAATACGTAATCTTTCTCACCTGTTATTCCTCTTAGTCGTTTATTTCCATTCTGGTAGTCTCAATCTATGGATTTCGCTAGTAATTTTAACGACCCTGATCATTCGCAAACCCAATCAAGCACATAATCAGACAGCGATTGGCATTCACTCATTCGGCTTTACTCCGCTCAGCTCGTATAGCCCCGTCCCCTTCGGTCTGTGGAAAGTTTATTTCTAGATGCAACGAGGATGCTCCTGACAGAGACATTACGTACACTATGAACGCATTTAAAAATCAACTTATGATTCATTTAGAAATCAACTTAAATGTGTTCAAAAATGTTCAAAAACCAACAGGATGCGTTTCAAAATCATATGAGCAGTCGACAGACCAACGTGCGCTGGATGCTAGGCGCTTTGTGAAAAATGTTTTTTTTCCTCAAGAATATGAATTTGGCGCCCCCTTTTCCTGATAGCACCTAGCTAGCTGCTTGCTGCGACTGCTTGTACAGCCAACAGCCACATTCCTGTAGCCAGATACGGGAGAATCTACTACTCAAAAGCGACTCAACTGCGCATGCGCATGAGCCTGCTCGTAACTGCTAAAACGAATCTAATGTAAACAGTTGTGACTTTACGCTCATCGGAGGCAATTTGTTGTTATGAAGTATTTCATAGTCTTCCTAAAGCCTTTGACACACTTTGCTGTTGGCAAATGCTTGCATGAGCACTGTGTGTCGGTGTTGTACACGGCGCATTTCCTTTGCAATTTAAGTTATTATAGTTTTTTTTCTCTCGTTTATGATTTATTGTTGAAGTATTATTCTGCAGTAGTGGGAAACAGTAATATCCTTTGTTAGAGTATCGGTTCTTACCAGTCAAAATTACAAAAATTTAACAGAAAACTAAAACAATGAAAAACTCCCAGAATTCTAAGAAATTCCCGGGTTTCTCCCGGACAATAAAATTCCCGGATCTCCCGGTTGTCCCGGGTCATATACACCCTGCTATTACTGCTAGTACCTGGTTTAGAATGTTCTAATGGAAATCATCGTAATAAAAAGGATATAACTACCTCACCAGAAAGCAAGAATCTGCCAGCGTCACCATACAGAGGACACTGACAAGATCTAGAACCAGGGTGCTGTAGTTGGCTCCAATGAGGACTACTGAAACAGCTGGCCACTCTTTCTCCAGGGGAGGAAGCAATGCTGCAAGCTGTGCAGCTTGCAGTGTGGCATAGCGGTTTGTGTCACTGGCTGCCATCCTTCAGGTCCTTAGTTCAAATCTGACAATCAGCAATTATTTATTATTTTGCATTTATCTTTTCTGGAAGGTTCTTGAACTACCTTACCTTTGTAATGTTTGTATATTCTGGAATACTTGATATTTGCATAAACTGCTGCATTCTCGGTCCATAAGTTCCATTCCATTCTGGTTGTACGGTAGTATTTGAAATAAATGTGCTTTCTGTTTAAGTGTTGTACCTTACTGACCACCCTGTTGTTGGATTTGGACTCAAGTGTGGTTATGACATGATAGAATTTTCCTACCAATATCGTATGTGTAATTTAATGCAACATACAGTGTGTACATAAGTGGGAAAACTCACTGTTAAATTACATTCTTTGTGATAAACCATTGTAAACTTTACGACCTGTGAAAAAATAAGAGTAACCATCTGGATTAACAGAAGGAAAAATCGATGCCGCATTGGGATTCACTGGATGAATCCTGAAATTTAATTTAACCATGAAAGAAGTGTCTTAACAAAGGCATATTCAACGAATCTGAGTATTGCTCATCAATCTGGGTCTAACTGAAGAGATGGAAAAGATCCAAAAGAAAGCTATGTGTTTTGTCATGGGATCAATTAGTAAGTGCAACAGCAATACAGAAATGCTCAACTAAAAACTAGCAGGAATAGCAACAAGAAAGGTGTTTTGTTGTTAACTGTTGGAATTCCAAGGGTGTGCATTTGAAGAAGACATCCATTATATTACTGCCTCCTTCACACGCCTTGTCAAATGAAATTAGCCCACATACAAAGGTTCAGAGATAGTTGTTCTTCCCATGCACCATTCACAAGTGTAATATGAAAAATTACGTGTATAGTGATAGTTGAGCAGACGTACCCTCCACGCACACACCTCAATGTGGCTTGTGGAGTGTAGATGAATGAAAAGGTATACTGCAGAAAATGACCACATATTTGTCTGTGTAAGACCAATCAATATAATACTCAAGAATTAGCAGACTAAAACATATCTGTCTGTGACATAATAGCTACAAGAATCTCAAGATTTAATATCTACTTAATCATACCCTTAATATTTGAAAGAGAAAAATACATTTTTAGATGATATGTAGTAAAAGCTAGATATTCCAAACACACCAATTCTCATTGTGTCCACAGTCAATCGATCGACCAATTGGTCGGTCGACCAACCAATCGATCAGTCTACCAACCAACCAACCAACCAACCAACCACTCACTCACTCACTGTCTGTCTGTCAAGAGATCAAGAAACTATATTTTCAAAGATATGCTATAAAAAAAAAAAAACAGCTTTCCATAAGTTAATGTCATCTTCTCAGGCACTTTAAGGTTGTAAATTACAAATAGAAATTTTGAGATCTATGGCTACTGACCTGGGGCAGTCAGCAGATAAATCTCACATATAGATCACCTGGCCATCAGATTTTTGCAATTTTTATATCTGTTAGTAGTTCTATGCAAAATTTCTGAGGAACTTTAGTGAATTAAAGTCAAGGCTACTAATTGGATAATAAATGGATCACTAATTCATATCTCATTGTGCTGTTACTTTTTTGTTGTTGAATTCGAATACCCACATCATTTAAACACAAAATTCTTGAAATATATACTAGTTCACACATCTCTAATCATCATCATTTATGAAAGATGCACATCATCTTGTTTCTAGTTACACGTAACCATGTTACAAATACATTATGAAAAGGATAGATTGCTACTCACTGTGAAGATGACACGTTCAGTTGCAGACAGGCACAATGAAGGGACAGAGGCAGATTGAGCTTTTGGCCAAAGTCAAGGCAGGCAGAAGCGGGCGTGCGCGCACACACACACAGGCGCGCGCGCGCGCGTGCGCACACACACACACACACAGGCGCGCGCGCACACACACACACACAGGCGCGCGCGCACACACACACACACACACACACACACACACACACACACACACAGTTTGTAAATCAGCCATTGAAATCAATGAAATCAAGCATGTTATTTTCAGCTGCATGAAGTGCCACAGGGTGGAAGTGGACCACGGGTTCATTTAGAAATGTCCTGCCCACTACCCTTCCCACCCCTGCCGTCCACCGAACCTACACAATATACTCATCCATCCTTACACAACGTCTACTTCCAATCTCTTACCTCATGGCTCACACACCTGTAGTAGAACTATGATGCAAGAAATGTTCCATACATCCTCCCACCACCACCTACCCCATCAAAGGCAGGGCTACATTGGAACCAGTCATGTACTGTACAAGCTAACCTCCAACCACTGCGCTGCATTCTATGTAGTCATGATAACCAACAAGCTGTCTGTCCGCGTGAATGGCCACCGACAAACTGTGGCCAAGAAACAAGTGGACCACCCTGTTGCCAAACATGATATCCTTCATCTCAATCACTGCTTCAAAGCCTGTGCCATATGGATGCTTCCCACTGACACCAGCTTTTAAGAATTGTGCAGGTGGGAACTTTCCCTGCAACACATCCTACCTTCGTGTAACCCTCCTGGCCTCAACCTTTGTTAGTCACTGTCCTCACCCATCCAGCTCCTTCCCTTTTTGCATTCCACCACCACACCCAGTATTTTTCTTTTTATTTCTCTCCTTTTGCGCTACCTCCTCTCCCCCCTCCCCACAACTCCCTTGCCCTCCATCTAACCTGCAGGCTTCACTGTCTGCCACCCCAAACCATACTATTCCTCCCCCTCCCTGCCCCGACCTCCACCTAACCCCCACCCTGTCGCCGCTCCCATCCTGCACTGCTGTTCGCAGTGTGGTTTTAGTAGCCTGAGACTGCAGGTGTGCGTGTGCGCGTGCGGGTGCGGGTAGGTGGGAGGGTGGGTGGGTGCATCTATTGCTGACAAAGGCCAATGGCCGAAAGCTTTATTTGTGAAAGTGTTTTTGTTGTGCCTATCTGTGATTCAGCATCTCTGTTATATGGTGAGTAGCAACTTTCCTTTTCATAATATTGTTATATTTTTCATAATGTTGTTGATATTTCAACATGGACTTTCAATTGTGCTTTGCAAATAAAAATCCTTAGTTACCGAAGAATTATACAAGACCATTAATATCAATTGTTTTTAAATTAACAATATTTCATAAAATATCAATACTTAGGAACTTATATTTCCAATATAAACTGGAGTTTTGCATGCAGTATGTAATTAGAAATAAGAAGAAATGCATTCTTCATAAAAATTATTAGATGTGTGTTAATTAGCATATATTTGATGCATTTTATATTTGAATGATGTAGGTATTTGAACTGAAAGAAAAAAAAATGAAAAAAGATAACAGCATGACTCGAAACAGTAATCCAATGATTACCCGATTACAATCCTCCAATGTTTTCAATTGAACAATGCATCCGGTGATGAAGCATAGCCTTAATTTTAGTAAATTATCCTCAGAAATATAAAAATGCAGTAAATGAAGCAGGCAAAAAGGAATACAAACGTCTCAAAAATGAGATCAACAGGAAGTGCAAAATGGCTAAGCAGGGATGGCTAGAGGACAAATGCATGGATGTAGAGAGGCTTATCTCACTAAGGGTAAGATAGATACTGCCTACAGGAAAATTAGAGAGACCTTTGGAGAAAAGAGAACCACTTGTATGAATATCAAGAGCTCAGATGGAAACCCAGTTCTAAGCAAAGAAGGGAAAGCAGAAAGGTGGAAGGAGTATATAGAGGGCCTATACAAGGGCAATGTACTCAAGGACAATATTATGGAAATGGAAAGAGGATGTAGATGAAGATGAAATGGGAGATACGATACTGCGTGAAGAGTTTGACAGAGCACTGTATGACCCGAGTCGAAACAAGGCCCCGGGAGTAGACAACATTCCATTAGAACTACTGACGGCCTTGGGAGAGCCAGTCCTGACAAAACTCTACCATCTGGTGAGCAAGATGTATGAGACAGGCGAAATACCCTCAGACTTCAAAAGGAATATAATAATTCCAATCCCAATCAAATTCTGAAAGTGGCAGGGGTAAAATACAGGGAGCAAAAGGCTATTTACAATTTGTACAGAAACCAGATGGCAGTTATAAGAGTCGAGGGGCATGAAAGGGAAGCAGTGGTTTGAAGGAGGTGAGACAGGTTTGTAGCCTATCCCCGGTGTTATTCAGTTTGTATGTTGAGCAAGCAGTGAAGGAAACAAAAGAAAAATTCGGAGTAGGTATTAAAATCCATGGAGAAGAAATAAAAACTTTGAGGTTCGCCGATGACATTGTAATTGTGTCAGAGACAGCAAAGGACTTGGAAGAGCAGTTGAACGGAATGGACAGTGTCATGAAAGGAGGGTATAAGATGAACATCAACAAAAGCAAAACCAGGATAATGGAATGTAGTCGAATTAAGTCGGGTGATGCTGAGGGAATTAGATTAGGAAATGAGACACAAAGTAGTAAAGGAGTTTTGTTATTTGGGGAGCAAAATAACTGATGATGGTCGAAGTAGAGAGGATATCAAATGTAGACTGGCAATGGCAAGGAAAGCATTTCTGAAGAAGAGAAATTTGTTAACATCTAGTATAGATTTAAATGTCAGGAAGTCGCATCTGAAAGTATTTGTATGGAGCATAGCTATGTATGGAAGTGAAACATGGACGATAACTAGTTTGGACAAGAAGAGAATAGAAGCTTTCGAAATGTGGTGCTACAGAAGAATGCTGAAGATTAGATGGGTAGATCACATAACTAATGAGGAGGTATTAAATAGGATTGGGGAGAAGAGAAGTTTGTGGTTTGTGGCACAACTTGACTAGAAGAAGGGATCAGTTGGTAGGACATGTTCTGAGGCATCAAGATCACCAATTTAGTATTGGAGGGCAGTATGGAGGGTAAAAATCGTAGACGGAGACCAAGAGATGAATACACTAAACAGATTCAGAAGGAAGTAGGTTGCAGTAGGTACTGGGAGATGAAGAAGCTTGCACAGGACAGAGTAGCATGGAGAGCTGTATCAAACCAGTCTCAAGACTGAAGACCACAACAACAACAACATCCTCAGAAAACTGCAAGGTTGGTTTTCTCAAGAAATTTTGAGAGTTGCATTGAACTGCTTTGGCATATTGATATTTTAGCTCTGAACTTCACACACTATAAAATATAAAAAATTACAAAAATCTGATTGCCATGTGGTCACCTTGTCTTATGATACTTACACTTGGTGTCTGTATGTGTGGATGGATATGTGCGTGTGTGCGAGTGTATACCTGTCCTTTTTTCCCCCTAAGGTAAGTCTTTCCGCTCCCGGGATTGGAATGACTCCTTACCCTCTCCTTTAAAACCCACTTCCTTTCGTCTTCCCCTCTCCTTCCCTCTTTCCTGATGAGGCAACAGTTTGTTGCGAAAGCTTGAATTTTGTGTGTATGTTTGTGTTTGTTTGTGTGTCTGTCGACCTGCCAGCACTTTCATTTGGTAAGTCACATCATCTTTGTTTTTAGATATATATTTCCTACGTGGAATGTTTCCCTCTATTATAACGATACTTACACTTCTCTACACATTAACGTGTAATTATGCTTAATTTACCTGTCTGATGTAAGGGGCTATAATTCCAATGTCAGTCTGCTTCAGTTTAACATTTGCTTTTGGCCCTGTCAATCTGTCAACATACTTTAGTACTTGGGTAACTTCATATCGATTGAAATGACTGAAACAGAAGACAATGAATATTGTTCCTTAAATTGTCGAGGAAAACAGTTGACTCTAAAACAGTAAATTAAGGAGTTCAAAAGATACTTATCAAAATGTTCAAAACAGTGTAGAGTCTCGGTGAGACAACTTTAATTTTAATGAAAGCAAGAAATACAATGTGACACAAAAAACAAGTAAATACAAGCAGGAACTGGATATCCGGCATGAGAAAAGAATATGCAGTTGGAGCAATGATTTTAGGAATCATGTGGGCACCAATGAATTAGATAGTTTCAATGTGAAACACAGACTCCAGAAACTTGTTTATTGATCCACAATACACTCCTTAAACAGTACAGCAACAGGAAGAACCTTTAGATATGTTAATGAAGCTAAGAAAAGGAGAGAAGGTAAGAGGCAGAAACGGTGGGTAGAACAGTGACAGGAGGGTTGGAGAAGAGCAGCTGTAGAGGGATGGGAGTGAAGTGGAAGGAAGTGGAGGGGAGAGAAGTGGAAAACTTTATGAGTCAATATATCATATTATTGTTAAAAATGTAATGTAATCAACTAGTCAATTACCTGGGAGACTGTCCTTCTCGTTGTTCATGTCCAATGACTCCATGAAATACCACAGCACGACCTCCGCTTTCACTACCATTTAAAGCGAAAGATAACACTGGGTCATTACGAACACTGTCTGGACACCTTTCCTACAACCAAAAATAAATGACATAGTATACATAGAACAGCGAGCTCTGAGTGGAAATAGATTGAGGAGAGACACTGAGGTAAGGAAAAGAATTTCTTTGTATGATAATGAAAAATACTGTGGAACAAGTGAAGGTAACCATTCATGCTACATTGATAATGTTTGTGGTATTACTCAGCAAGATAAACTGGTTACACATAATGCCTACTACCTTGGTCACATCCCAACTGAAAATTGGGTGCATTTTTACCTTGTAGTGTGTGCACCGAAAGCATTCATAAAAATTAATAATGGAAAATACTGCGGAAAGTCATGTAATTTTGCTTTTGATGTTATTGATTTTTCTGACAATGAGAACAAGAAAAGTGTGGTAATGGCAACAAAGAAGGTAGCAGAAGATGCAGGGAATTGTTGATAAGTGAGACTTAAGTAAATTCATTGTGTGCAAAAAGGAGGGACATGATGCTGAGTGGGGCAGGTTTCAGGCATCAGACCCAAAGCAGAATTAGTAAAATGAACACAATAAATATTTAACTGATGATGTAGTTAAACATATTCTAGGGAGGGGGGAACCCTCCAGGCTGAAATATCAACAACAATATAAGAAAAAGACAGCTTTCTCCTTACTGTAAAGATGACACAGTAAGTTACAGACAGGTACAACAAAAAGACACTTACACATTAGCTTTTGGCCACAGCCTTTGTCAGAAAAGGAAACACCCACATATTTATTCACAAAAGCAAGCACACCTCGCACAAGCAAGCACGACTGCCGTCTCCCTCAGCTTAGTCTGGTCCAAGCCACCAGAGTTGGTGATCATTGTGTGTGAGGTATGCTCACTTGCGTGAATAATTCTCTCTCTCTCTCTCTCTCTCTCTCTCTCTCTCTCTGTGTGTGTGTGTGTGTGTGTGTGTGTGTGTGTGTGTGTGTGTGTGTGTGTGCGCGCGCGCGCACGCACGCCCCCCTTTTCTGACAAAGGCTGTAGGGGGGGGGGGGGGGGGGAACAGCGGGAGTTTTCTTGTTTGGGAAAGCAAATAAAGGTGTCATTAATGAATATTTCCATAGTCAGTTCCAAGCATTCATTCACTGCGGGACACAAAGATATTGAGCACTTTTGATTGGAATTTAAAGGTATTGTCCACCATGTGCTAGATAAGTATGTGCCTAGCAAAAATACAGGGGAGGGAAAGGATCTGCCTTGGTACAACAAACATATTAGGAAGTTGCTGAGAAAGCAGAGAATTTTGCACAGTCGTTTTTAACGTAGTCACTGCCCCACTGACAAACAGAAATTATGCGAAGTGAAAGCAGCTGTCATAAGGACAATGAGAGATTCTTTTAACAAATTTGAAAGCAATATTTTATCTGCGGATTCTAAAAATAACCAAAACAATTTTGGTCATACGTAAAATCTATGAACGCTACAAATAATTCAATACCTTCTCTTGCAGACAGTATGGGTAATGTAACTGATGATGATAAACAGAAGGCCGAAATTCTAAACCTAGCTTTCTAAAACTCTTTTATTGTAGACGACTGCAGCACCATTACCCCTTTCAATTATTGAACAAACGCAAGGATGGCTGACATAGTGTTTAGTGTATCTGGGACTGTAAAACAGTTAAGATCCTTAGACGCCAGAAAGGTATCTGGCCCAGACGGTATCCCCATAAGATTTTATGTTGACAATGCTACAAATATAGCACCATTCTTATCCATCATTTATCAAAGATCATTGAAACAGCAGAAAGTTCCATGGAACTGGAAGAACGCCCAGGTCATTGCAAACTATAAAAAGAGTAGAAAATTGGATGCACACAATTACCAGCCAATTTCACTGACATCGATTTGTTGTAGAATCATGGAACACATTTTGTGTTCAGACATATTGACCTTTCTAAACTCTGAGAAGCTCATCTGCAGAAACCAGCACAGTTTTAGGAAACAGCAGTCATGCGAGACACATCTGGCCCTCTTTGTGCATGATATACAACAGGCTCTAGATACCGGCTCCCAGGTTGATGCTATATTTCTCGACTTCTGAAAGGCGTTCGACTCAGTTTCGCACTGTCACTTTCTCCAAGAAGTGCGTGGTTACCGTCTATCCAATGACATGTGTGGTTGGATAGAAAGTTTTCTAACAGACAGGGAGCAGTATGTCATCCTGAATGGGGTGACTTCAACAGAAACAAGCGTTACTTCAGGTGTGCCCCAGGGCAGCATAATAGGTCCACTGCTTTTTATGATTCACATAAATGATCTGGTTGATGGTATTGACAGTGGCATTAGGCTGTTTACCGATGATGCTGTAGTCTACAGGAAAGTAGTATCACATGAAACTTGCGAACAAATCAATGAGGCTTTGCAGAAAATAAATGTGTGGTGTAATGACTGGCAGTTATTTCTCAATATTACCAAGTGTAACCTATTGCGTATAACAAGGCGAAAATCCCCATTAATGTACGAGTACAAAATAAATGCCCAGACCTTGGAAGCGGTAACATCCATCAAGTATCTGGGTGTGACTATTCGAAATTATCTCAAATGGAATGATCAGATTACAAAAATAACAGGTAAGGCAAACTCTAGATTATGGTTTATTGGTAGAATCCTGAAGTGATGCAGTCCTTCAATGAAGGAAACAGCGTACAATACATTAGTTCATCCAGTCTTAGAATATTGTTCGTCTGTATGGGACCCTTACCAGTTGGGTCTGATTCAAGAGATTGAGACGGTCCAAAGAGCAGCAAGATTCGTGACTGGTACATTTAGCCATCGCGAAAGCATTACAAATCTCATAGAAAGTTTGACGTGGGACACACTTGCAGACAGACGGCACACTAAATGGAAGGGGCTGCTCACTAAATTCCAAAATTCGATCATCACCGAGGATGTAGAGCATATATTATTACCACCAACTTTCAAATCGGACAATGATCACCATTCATAGGTAAGAGAAATTAGAGCTCATACTGAGGCATTCAGACAGTTGTTTTACCCTCATGCGATCCGCAAGTGGAACAGAGGGGAGGAAAATATGACTTTGGCGCGAATAGTGCCCTCCACCACACACCGCTTGCTGGCTGCCGGAGTATATATGTAGATGTAGATGTATCTCCTGCCGCTGCCAAGCTCTACTTGGCGTGATAGCTGATGGGACTAACTAGGTTTGTTCGAATGAAGACACAGTGACCAATCACAACCATTTCCAAACTTTCTCTATTGCGTAAATGTAGTTTCGTGATTGTTGTGATCACCATGACACCTTTGTCGATCAATATTTAGTATGCTTCGGCGTATGGCCACTTGGAGCGCCAGTTGACACCGTCTTTCACTTTGAGTTTCTCAAATGTTTTTAGCGTAAACACAGTGCTGGTTACGTATTTTATTCATGCTGAGCAAAATGTGTTACGAGAATTTATTCTCATTGTCAAGTGCAGTATTTACATATGTATTTTTTTCACATAACTGATGAGGCAGAGTACCTGATAACCTCAAAAAGATGACTACAGTGCAAGAGACTCAGAATTACACACATTCCAACACCACACAAAATGCTTATGTACAGTCTTAGACATAAAAACTGATCGCCGGCTGGCCGCCACAGGGACTAAGTCCGAGTCGTTCACTTAAGGTGGCCAATGAAACTGACCACCCCTGACAACTCTAAGTCCGGCAAGCTGCACAATCTGGCAACACTGTAAGATGCGGAAGTGTTAGGAGGAAGTGTTGTCTACTTCCGAAATGTTCTCGGAGTGAGTTAGCCCGTGGTCTAGTGGTAATCGTCGTACATTCTAAACTTGTAGTCGGCTGTTCACTTCCAACTACATTTTTTTTTTACCACATTACTGTTGCGTTTAGTAAACTAATGGAAAATGCAATTAAAATATTCACTGTACTAATACAAATTAAATTCATCTTACTACAGAAACATCACGACGACAGTCTATCGTAATAAAGCATTAAATGTCTGTAAGACCTTTGAGCATATTTTAACACGAATTAGAAGAATATTACCGATTTTTGACTTTGAAAAGATCTGTATTTACTTCATTTCCTGTATCATTCGCAAGTATTATGGAAATGTAGCACTTCATAGATAAAATTATGTATTCACATCAACAAAAAATATGTCGGCAGAAAGCGAAAGTGGCATTATGAATTTGGCAGTACCGTAAGGTTTTCGCACTGACACTAAGGGTTACTGAAAGTAGCAAGACGAATTTTGCTTGAGCGTTGTCTTAAGATTCCCTTATTGAGTTTGTATCTGCCTGCTTGTAGCTGTGCTACAAAAGAATTAAAAATCTGGCTTTCAGCGAGTCTCGAAAGGCGAACAAAAGCAGCTTGCACCTGGTAGCCAAGCATATTACCTGGGAACTGTTTTTTTCCTAAAGTGGGAAGACATCCTTTTGTGGTTGAATTGTTGGCAAATGTCAGTCAGACGTGTGTCGTTGGTCTAAGCGTCTCGGTGTGTTGAATTTGTACCAATGATTTTTCTACAGGTTTTTTCTGTCCCAAATAGAGAGTTGAAGTCTCTCATTAGTATTTTTACGTCATCTTGGTGAATTTTGCTCATACTATTTTCGAGTGTGTTCCAGAATTTTTCGACATTTTCAGTGTTTTTCTTATTTTCGATATTGGTGGGGGCATGTGCATTGGTAAGTGTATATTTTTTACTGGGGCTCTGAATGAGCATAGTCATAAGTCGATTATTGATGGGCCGGCTGTGGTGGCCGAACGGTTCTAGGCGCTTCAGTCCGGAACCGCGGGACTGCTACGGCCGCAGTTTCGAATCCTGCCTCGGGCATAGATGTGTGTGATGTCCTTAGCTTAGTTAGGTTTAAGTAGTTCTAAGTTCTAGGGGACTGATGACCTCCGCTGTTAAGTCCCATAGTGCTCAGAGCCATTTGAACCTTTTGATTATTGATGGGTGTGATTTCTTTGACAGAGTTGATGATAGATCTGTGTTCGAGAAATGCAATGCCGAAGATTGGTATGCCTTTCGCTACCTTTTGTTGTATTTCGATCTTGAAGATGCAATGGTTTCCGTAATGCAAGGTTTCATAGTCAATTAGTCATGGTTCTTGAAGAGCAAGGATCAGAATTATTTGTCAGTCGATTTCTTTTGTGAGATTATTTAGTTTTCGAGTTTGGATCAATGTATCGATGTTTAGTTTTCAAATTCATGTTTTCTGCTTGTAGGGAAATTTACCAGAGATCTTCGGTATTCTCTGCCATGCTAACCTGGACTCCCCAGAATCCGAAAATCCAACTGCCGCTTGTCGACAGCCGGGTTGTGTACCACCTGGGGTAAAGTTGACTTTACTTGCATAGTTCATGTTTGCTTGTGTTTCACTGGTTTGGCTTGGGTGGTACCAGGACCGGAAGCAAATATTTTCAGCCAAGCTCATTGAGGTAACAGACGGTGACCAGAGTAGCGGTGATTTTCACTCTGACTTGTCTGGATTTTGGGTTCAACGGATTGAGTAGCCGTTCGGGATTGTGTTAGTATTTGGTTCACCCCAAGTATATGATTTCCTCGTTACCACCCATATGGGGGAGGGTTTCCCCTATCCGCCACACGGGATTATTATTATTATTATTATTATTATTATTATTATTATTATTATTATTGTCATTATGTCATCAGCAAATCCGATATGGTGTGTCTTCCCATCACTGAAATAAATGTGTATTGTTCGATTCAGTATTTCCATCACATAAATATGGGTTATTATTACGTTACATTGCTGCTAGTAGACATATTTCTCACTTTTTCTTAGACAGTTGCTACCTGTTACTCCATCATAGGAATTTATGTGCGCAGCATTGTTGCAATACAATTATCCGATTTCTGTAATTTCATTTCAGGGTGGCCGAGCAGTTCTAGGTGCTACAGTCTGGAACCGCGCGACCACTATGGTCGCAGGTTCGAATCCTGCCTTGGGCACGGATGTATGTGATGTCTTTAGGTTAGTTAGGTGTAAGTAGTTCTAAGTTTTAGGGGACTGATGACCTCAGAAGTTAAGTCCCATAGTGCTCACAGCTATTCTTTTGTAATTTCATTTCGATACCAGATTGTTCTAATCGGATTCTGCCGGTCAGTCTTAATGTGGATATCCGACTACGACTCTAATCTTACGATAGACTGGGTAAACCACATTCTTAATCGGACTGTTGAATCTAGATATCTTATCTACGACAGGGCCTGAATTCTTAAACACTGTGGAAAATAGTAATCCAATGTGCTTATTACAAATACGTTATTTAAATATAAATATATGAACTAACGAGATAACAGTTTATTTACAGGAGCAGAGCCCCATCCATCATAGCAGAGCAGTGCGAGATTGGTTTCAGGGCCAAGAGAGGATAAAGCTGTTGCCGTTTGTTCCACGATCACCGAACATCAACCAGAGAGAGAAAACGTGGGCAGAGGTAACGAGGTCATTGCCATGTGGACCTACTAATGCAAGCGACCTTTGGACGAATATAGAAAACGTATGGTGGGAAGTAAACCATCGTGCTACACTGTCGATGACTTAATGAAATCAATTCCCCTATGCCTTCGAGAAATCTTACGTAATGATCGTGGGTGGGTTGGCTACTAAAAGTATACTCGTCCACAAAACCCATGTGGACAATTATCTGATAATCGGTCAAGCTTTGCTTTGTCGCAGCTCTTTAGCATACAAGTCCATTTACTTTCAGTCTCCTCCATACAATTCTTGCAAGGTAATTGAAAAATCTCATCTATTCGACGCCAACTGAGGAATTGACTGGTGCGTGTGTTGTTCAACACACATTAGTTGTCAACCTCACTGAAATCAATGACTGTTTGCGTGCGTGTGCGTGTGTGTTTTCAAGTTCACGCACAATCTGAATCAATATTATTAACATTAGAGAGACAACCAACAATAAAAATTGCATCAAATATGACTGTAAAGTATTTTAATGCGATGGGAAGTTACAAACTGAATTTTTACCCAACCCACGTCCTGCATATTATGTTAAGTAAGATGTATTAACTCCATAGTATTGTTAGCAGAGACAGTGCGCTCTTGTTGTCGAGGCTCGTGACAAGTGGAGTGATTAGCAACGCCCAATGCCGCCGCGATTTGTTTATATTAGCTGAGTGTGGACACTGCAGCAGACGCTTCGTCATAAACAGAAAGAAATCACCTTGGCTCTGACTGCAGTGAGCGGATATCACTGCCTGCGAGTTCTTATAGTAACCAACGTGAGACTCTACTCACAGGTGCCATGGAGCAATTGCAATTGGTATCATGTCATTAGTCACCAGAATATTAACCAGTGATGAAATGTCCACTCCATTTGAATCCCAAGAAATTAGAAACCTTCTCACAAAGGAATGTGAGGTGATATCAAAATTTATCCAACATACAAAAATTAACTGCAGGGCTTCCATGTATGCAGTAGTAGCACACAAGGAAATATTATGTCTTGGAAGCATATATTTCATTTCCTCTTCTCATATTAACGCCCTTGTTTTAGTATGAAGTGAGAAAATATACACGAAAAACTAAAGTTCCTGAAAAGCATATAAGTCATTTCCTCTTCTCATTTCATAACTTTTGTTTTAGTATGAAGTAAAAAAATAAACAGTTTAAGATGCTGAAGCATAATATGACACCAGATTCTTATCGTAGGCGCCATCGGAAATGCAAAAAGCAGGGAGCTGTCCATTCTTTTGTCCAACAGTCTGTTTCCTTTCATGCATTACTCCCGCTAGGAAATTCTTATTTAAGGACTTGGGGGCATCAAGTTCTTCAGCAGAACTAGCCTTATGTTATTGTACTAATTATGGTATGGAAAAAATGCAACAAAGACGAGTTCCTCTAGAACATTGAGGATATTTGCTCATGTCTGTATTCAGCAATGACTGCCAGCTGCCACAGCACTTCACAGAATCCTTGCGGCAGGCAACACAACCGTGCGTGAACTTCTGACTTCATTCATTAAGACGTCGGGAGATGGATGGAAACGTGAAATTAATGTCGCTTTCCGAGTCGTATCCAATCCAGAAAGAGGTGTTATTACGTAAGTTGAGCATTCTAGCAATTACACTTTTATATGGTTCTGAGCACTATTGGACTTAACATCTGAGGTCATCAGTCCCCTAGAACTAACCTAAGGCCATCACACACATCCATGCCCGAGGCAGGATTCGAAACTGCGACCGTAGCAGTCGCGCGGTTCCGGACTGAAGCACCTAGAACCGTTCGGCCACCACGGCCGGCCCATCAATAATCGACTTATGACTATGCTCATTCAGAGCCCCAGTAAAAAATATACACTTACCAATGCACATGCCCCCACCAACTTCGAAAATAAGAAAAACACTGAAAATGTCGAAAAATTCTGGAACACACTCGAAAATAGTATGAGCAAAATTCACCAAGATGACGTAAAAATACTAATGGGAGACTTCAACTCTCTATTTGGGACAGAAAAAACCTGTAGAAAAATCATTGGTACAAATTCAACACACCGAGACGCTTAGACCAACGACATACGTCTGACTGACATTTGCCAACAATTCAACCACAAAAGGATGTCTTCTCACTTTAAGAAAAAAACAGTTCCCAGGTAATATGCTTGGCTACCAGGTGCAAGCTGCTTTTGTTCGCCTTTCGAGACTCGCTGAAAGCCAGATTTTTAATTCTTTTGTAGCACAGCTACAAGCAGGCAGATACAAACTCAATAAGGGAATCTTAAGACAACGCTCAAGCAAAATTCGTCTTGCTACTTTCAGTAACCCTTAGTGTCAGTGCGAAAACCTTACGGTACTGCCAAATTCATAATGCCACTTTTGTTTTCTGCCGACATATTTTTTGTTGATGTGAATACATAATTTTATCTATGAAGTGCTACATTTCCATAATACTTGCGAATGATACAGGAAATGAAGTAAATACAGATCTTTTCAAAGTCAAAAATCGGTAATATTCTCCTAATTCGTGTTAAAATATGCTCAAAGGTCTTACTGACATTTAATGCTTTATTACGATAGACTGTCATAGTGATATTTCTGTAGTGAGATGAATTTAATTTGCATTAGTACAGTGAATATTTTAATTGCATTTTCCATTAGTTTACTAAACGCAACAGTAATCATCAAAGAGAAATTAACCAGCAGCAGAATTTTCTTTCATGATATCTAAAACGATCTGACAATGCTAAAGTTGTTTACAAATTCTACGCCAGTAAAAACCTACTGGTTCTAACGATGTCATTAAACCATTGTAGTTTTAAGAGTATTTTCGTCTCGAAATGAATTGCCTTGATGGTTGATCGATCAAGAGCGGGAAAGGTAAAATTTTACGAATATATGACGAGTTGGACAAGTGCTTGAGAGAGGACTTCCTTATCAATACAAGTGCCTGAGAGACGACTTTCCTATCAATCTCCTGGATAGTTTTGTTTCTCAAATCAACAGAGTGCGTTATCATGTAGTAGCATAGGTGATGTAGTTTAGTTGCTCGATTTTCTTACACTACAACCGAAAGGTGTCTCAGTTGTTGGCAACAAATTCCAGTTGTGTTGCACACACCCCTTGGGGCAGAATTCTTAGCCCAAAACACACTTTTGGAGCTATCAGATGTAAAATATTATGTTCACACTACTCTTTGCTCGAGTTTACGTCTTTTGGTGGGGCTCAGCCTTTCATTTCTTCTTAGGAAGTTAACGATAAAGGTATAACACGTTACCAGTAAGATAAAGGTATCATAAGTTACCAGTAACAGTACTCCATAGGAATG
Source organism: Schistocerca americana (assembly GCF_021461395.2). Classification (NCBI taxonomy): domain Eukaryota; kingdom Metazoa; phylum Arthropoda; class Insecta; order Orthoptera; family Acrididae; genus Schistocerca; species Schistocerca americana. The sequence goes on along the minus strand of NC_060124.1, from coordinate 81,089,223 downwards.
CTCAGTGAGCGACCTGATGAAGTTCAATAATAGTCACTCCATTGATTTTTGTTGTTTCGAATTAGAGCATGCAGTACTCCTACGCCAGACTTCTAAACTTTGCTTGTTGAATGCAAATGTCGCATGATGGTAAAATGGTAATCTATCACATATCAGTAGTCGAGACTTCCTAAATGTGGAAATTCATTCATGCCAGAACGATCTTTGTTGAACCAAGAATATCTTTTTCTGGCATATTTTTCCCAAAAGCACTTCCGCATCTTACAGTGTTGCCAGATTGTGCAGCTTGCTGGACTTAGAGTTGTCAGGGGCGGTCAGTTTTATTGGCCACCAAAAGTGAACGACTCGGACTTAGTCTCTGTGGCGGCTGACCGGCGGTCAGTTTTTATGTCTAAGACTGTACATATTTGTACCTTACAATTAGAAAAAAATTCTCGAAACACTTAGTGCTAAGTATGAAAAAATAAGTAACTAGTCCTATATTTCATTATTTAAATAAGGAATGACAGCTGCAGGCTTTCAAAAACATTGATTATGACATATTAAATTGAGTCAAATGTTCCTACTTCCCAGACAGTTATCAGTTCCAGTGACATCAGTAGTTTTTATTAGATAATAAACAAGTCCGTGACAAGTCTTTTGATGCCTGTTATGTGTATATATCATACATAAAGTTCCAGGTGGTATCTGTACGCAACTTTTACAGCTTAAAACATTATTTCCCACATTTTATGTTTTCCAGTATTTTACACCATTTTTTAAAATCCTTTGAAAAGTGTAAAAGCGGGGTTTCACTTTATATTACAAAAGATTTTTTAAGGAAAAAATGGAATATCAAAATTCAAGTGGCCAGTGGTTTAGATATGAACAACCTGCACAAGCTGAAACTTTTCTGGAGTAAGTAGTGGTTTATTTAGAGCAAATATGGACTCTTACATCTTTACGGAGGATAAATGTCGCAAAGTGACAATGTGCAAAGATATTGTCAAACGACAGTAGCAGACGACATCACCATGTTCGGAATGCAGCCTTATTTATGCGAACATATCCTCTACTATTATCACAGGATAACTTTGGAGTACGATGTAGAGGGGGAGGGGAGGGGGGGGGGGGGGCAAAGTACACACAATGAAAGGCAAGCTTTAGGCCTTAATTAAGGAGCACCAAGTTTCTCCTCTTTATTCTAACCAGGAAATTTTGCAGGAGAATTGTTACCCTCCTATTGCTCCCAAACTATCTTGGCCTAAATCCTCTAGAATTCATCTGGAATCTTGCAAAGAATAATAATTGTAGTAGTAAAATGTCTAATATCTAGCTCTCCAACTGAAAGAAATAATGGCTGATGCTTTTGGAGCTAATAACTAAACTCATGGTCAATGAAGTCAGTCTGCTTTTGTAGCTATAAAATTTGATTTTACTATTGTAATACTATAAAACAAGAAAGGTCATGTATTACGACAAAGTATTTGATGACTGCCAGAAGAAATATAATTATACGGACAGAAAAACAGAAATTGTAATAAAAACTAATAACAGTTGGCAAGAATTCGAACAAAGAATTGGCCTTATTGTCGGTGAATGGAACAGCAGGTTATGAATTGACAGACAGCTAGAAAAATAGCAAAATCATCGAAGAAGGTTGTTTTATAGATACTGACAGCAAAGCATCATCAGCAGCTGAGACGAGGTATACTGTACACCCTGTTTCTGCCCTTTTCCTAAAGGAGTGCTTCACTCAGTGGCACTTGTGTATAGGTGTGCAGTGCTGCACTCTAAAGAGTACTGGAGGGGGTGGTGTTTCTGGCTCTCTTCCCTGGAAGCTTGTCCTCATATTTAATTTCTTGATTAGGCTCTACCCTCACAACAAGTCCATGGTCAATTTCTTGTTTACATATATGCATAACCATTTGCCTAGAGGTAAAAATCAGTAATTTCCTGTGCACTGTAGGCAATCTTTGTAAATATATAGTGTCATAAGAGTGGAACTATCGAACTGCTGTCATGTTGTAACTAACATTCAATTTCAACATTTGGACACCAATTATGATCCTGATAAAGCAGGACAGTTACAAAACAGTCTACTAATGATGCAATATGGATGTCAAATCAATCTAGACGCACTTGAAGATAGCAATTAATCCTAAACAGACTGTTGTAAATAAAGATTACTTAATATAAGCAGCTATTTGACGTATCTAATCTAACAAATCACGTCATTATCAAGACCTATATTACGCTGCTGGCCCTATAGAAGAAAAAAGTTACAAATGGGTAAATCTGTGCTAAAACTTTCTCATGATTATGAGACAGACATATACATACAATGAGAGATATCATTCAATGAGAGATTTCTAGTACAATAGAGAAAAGCTGTTCAATTTTGCAACAAAAGCTGACAGCCAAGCTGTGCCGTCACAGCCCAAGTGGCTCTAAACATAAACTTGCCTGAAACTAGATGAGACACTCTTCGTTCCAGCTGTGATGTCACCATTTCTGCATCTCTATCAATACAAGAATGAGTACAACTTTTTTGAGGTGTGACAATGCCTGGGTGAGCACATCCAGAATTAAAAATGAGTTTCACAGTTGCTAATTTTTGAGTGCATACCAATGTAACAGTGGAGTCTACAGATGTGGTTGGACATGAACACTCAGTTGAAAGAAGTTGTTGAATGGCAAATGAATAGTGTACTGAATATAACAGCTGCATCGTGGAAGAATGCTGAACGGTCATTTGAGAGTAGGAAATGTTGTACACAACAATGATGCATTCTTGAAAGTTGAAGATTACTCAAAAAATTTAGCACAATTTTGTTGTTACAATTCTATAATAACTTTCAACGAAGATCGCAGTAAACCAATAGTGACATTTCAGTCCATTGTGCTTCATGGACTCCACTGAACCAATTATCAAATAATAATAATAATAATAATAATAATGTTCCACAATCGGCAATGAGATGAGTAATCATCGATCATCGATGCAGTGAGCAAGCTAGGGAACTCCCACAGTAGAAGAGAGTAGCTCCTGTATCAGATCCAATGCCACAAGAGATTGGCTGCATAAAAGTATAAAGATTTAAGGAAAATTTTATGCTACATCAGAGTGCCCAAAATGATTTAAACATCACTACAGAATTTGAAAACCTGCTGTTCAGGACAAGAAACTTTGTAGTAACAAACATGCAGTTGATGCTTTTTGCAATGAATTCTTCAGATATACTGAAGATAGCAATTTCCTCCTGGAACAGATTTACAAGGTTTATGAAATTGGACTCTCCTAGAAGTATGTGCTTATATGAACTTCAGCATCTCAACTTGACACAACTGACAACTTCTGAGTATGCATGTTTTTTGGTAATCAGTGTAGTTTCGGGTCTGCAATCAATCACGATAATCAGGAGTTTGCTGTATTTTCATGTAGCTAAAATATGGTCTTTTACTGAAGTTTGTATTTTGGGAGAATCTTCTTTTCGGACAACTCTAGAATTAATTAAAACTTCCAATTTTACAATGATTATGTATAATCATTGTAAAATTGTATATATATTGTGGATGCATAACTAAAATGCATTTGTAAAAAACATCAGCACAAATATTATCACACAATTACAAAGACTAAAAATTTAAAAAGTTTTTGCAATTATTCTATGAATTACCTGCAGGTTACCACCATAAAACAACACATTAGGAAGATGAAGAATATCTGGATGTGATCTGTAATTATAAACCAACTGTGTGATGTAAATAGGATCATAAGGTTCCTGATATAGCTCACATGTCTTCATAAGCCTCTCCAACATCGAGACTCCTGAAATGAAGCATTTGTAACAGACAAATGTCAGTCAATGCACACTATCACAAACTAATTCACTCTAAAGCATACATTTTAAAATCATTAGTATGGTGGTAATGACTAGTATAATTTTATCAATATTACTATATTAATATTAATTTCAAAAAGACATATTCACCTATCACTGTCATATTTCATTCTGCATAAGTAAATTTCTTTTCTAAAGCACATCAGAGAAAGTGTCACTCATTAAGAATATCACTGACTTTTCAACTTATTAGGTTAATGTTGTACTCATATTTCAGACAGTGTAAACAAAGTGAGGTTAAAATTGTTCTCAAACACTGTACTGAATCATTTGTAGTGAATTGATTGATTAATTAATGTGCACAAATGTGGCAGAGTTTCTCTTCTTATTACAGAAACAAAAATAATAGAAATGGAACAATTCATTCAGAAAGTTAGTTCCATTGTGATTTTACTGTAATGGTACTCTCATTGAGCAGATTAATTTGTTTGTCCATTTCGTGGGTTCCCCAAGTCTCCTTATTAAGGAGGGTCTTCACAGATGTTAAAAATGATGATGATGAGTCCCATACTACTTTACAGAGCGTAGGGGAGCGACGCGGGAGACCCGCACTGCCTTACTAGGCAAGGTCCTAGTGGAGGAGGTTTGCCATTGCCTTCCTCCGGGTTTGTTTTTTTTTTTTTTTGAGGGAGAGTTGGCAACACTGTGTGGTAGAGGGAGGGATCCCTGACCAGAGTGAGCATCACAGGAACATGGTGGCACATAAACTCATGTTGTAGTGGCTGGTTGTGTGAAAGCTGTTGGTAAGAAATCCCACCAAGTGTCAGCTACCTGCTATGATCTGCTTTCCACTCTCGGAAGGAATACTACCTACTGAAATCTTCTGATGGATCAAAACAGTTTAGGATGAAAGTGTTATGAACAAAATGAGAGTGTTTAAATTTTGAAGAGAGTTTAGTGGAGGCAAAATTAATGTACATAACAAAAAGAGGAGTGAAAGATCTTCCATTCTGATTGATGTGTTGATGCAAAAATTCGAGGAAACCGTTTGTGAAGACTGCCGATTAACAGTGGATGAAATTTTTGTGATGTTTCCAGAACTCTCTCATACAAGATACTCACAAAAACACTAGGATATTGGAAATGGTGTGCAAGATTGGTCCCGTAACAGCTGACAGATCAGCACAAGAAAAGTTGGGTCAATAGCACTTGCGAGTTTCTTGAGTGACTGGAACTAAAATGTGAGGATTTTCTGAGCTCTGTGTGACTGGAGACGAAATGTGAGTAGCTCATTACATGCCTGAGGCAAGACAGTTGTAACAATGTCATCATAGTAATTCTCAATCTGCCAAAAAAATTCAAAACCACAATTTTGAGCAAAAACATGGTATCGGTGTTTAGGGAGTGAAAAGGGATAATTTTGGTCAAAGTTCTGTCTCAGAGGGAGACCATCAATGCACAATGATACTGAGAGCCCAAAACAACTAAAAAGGAGCATGATTATGAGAGAGAGTGCTTGTTGCACTTTGCCTGCCTTCACACAGCCTTGCCCACCAAGGCGCTCATGGATGCATTTGGTTGGGATCTTTTAAACCACTTCCCTGAATGAGTGGAATTAAATTTTAAAATGATGAACAAGTGCAGAAAGAAGTTCTTAAAAGGGGAAGGAGCTGGTGGGAGACTTCTTCAACGAGCACACAAAGAAGCTTGTTCCACAGATCTCCACATGCATTAAGTGGATATATAAGGTATTTAGTCTCATTAAACCCGTAAACGGTGGCAGCACTAACAGCTGCTAATCTACTGATACCAGTAATTACTTCCAGATTACTTTATCATTATCCATCTAAGCAGAAAAACAGCTACTTTGAAAATAAATAAATAACTAAAAGTAAATTACAAAATAAATAACTAAATAAAAATAAACAACTTAATAAAAATAAAAGCCATTGATCTTTCTCTCAAATTACTCAGCTGTTGTTGTTATGTAATACTTTCAAAGTATGCCTACATGCCATGCAAAACTAATACTTTCAAAGTATGCCTACATGACATGCAAAAGTTGCTGTGTAGTGATAGAAAGGCATTTTCAAATATGAACAAAACTGAAATATTCATCGCATGTTAAATCTACGCAATCATTTGTTTTGGGAATGTGGGTAATACATGTACACAGTAATCTGTGAATATACTGTTAAATAAATTTCACTGAAGATGAAGGAAAGAAGGTAGACCACGCCTATACCATCAATGATGAGGTGACTAGAACTAGAAGACAAGCTTGGATTAAACTACTTTAAGCAAGTTATTTGAATGTTCCATGGATTGTATTTGTGATCTTATTGACCTGTGATCAATGAAGAGGGGCAGCAGCTTTTACAGTAGCTCCAAAGGAACAGCCTGGATTATTGACTAATCTGGCCTGGTAACATTAGACTACACTGCCTTGATATGCTGATAGTGCAAACAAGTGAAAGCAAGGGGAAACTACAGCCTTCTTATTTTATTTTCCCAGGGGCAAGCGATTCTACTGTATGACTTAATGATGATAGCATCCTCTTGGATAAAATATATTGGTGGTAAAATAGTCCCACGTTCGGATCTCCGGGCATGGACTACTCAGGGATGTTACCAGGAAAAGCAAAACTGGCACTCTGGAATAATAGAACCTTTCATTGGATAAATACGTTAGGGAATCTTGAGAGGGAAATGAACAGGCTAAAGTTGAATACAGTGGAAATTTGTCAATTTCAATGGCAGGAGAAACAGCGCTTTCAGTCAGGTGAGTATAGTATCAGAGGTACAAAATCAAATAGGAGTAATGCAGTACTAGATCCAATAATGAATAAGAAAACAGAAATGAGCATTGCAGTCAATGGATTTTCATAGCCAACACAGACAGAGAGACAGCACCCACCAACTAGCTCCACAGAAGATGAAGAAAATGAAAGAACATATGATGACAGACAGTTAAGGAAGATGGAAATTTAATTGTGATTAGGGACTGGACTTTGATAGCAGGATAAGGGAGAGAGTGAAAAATTGTAGAACGTGGACTGGGGGAAAAGATATTATAGAGAAAGCCATCTGATAAAGTTCTGCACAGAGAATACTTTAATCGTCATCAACATTTGGTTTAAGAATAATGACTAAAGTTTTAATATGTGGGTGCAATCTATGAACACTGAAAGGTTTCAGATTGACTACATAATGGTATAACAAATTTTGAAATCAGATTTTAAATGGTAAGATGTTTCCAGGAGCAAATGTAAACGCTTCCCATACTTTTTTGGTTGTGAACTGTAAGTTTAAACCGAAAAAAATTGCAAAAAGATAAGAATTTAAGGAGAGGGGACTTTGTGAAACTGAAAGACACAGAGGTTTTTGAAAATTTCAGTAGAAGCTTTAGGAATGGGTTGTTTTGAGATATGAAAAACATAGAAAAGCTTAGGCAGCAGAGGACCAGATAGGTAAAAACACAATGCCTATTAAAAATCCTTCTATAACACAAGTTGTACCGAATTTAACTGAAGATGATGTGACTTACCAAATGAGAGCGCTGGCACGTCGATAGACACACAAACAAACACAAACATACACACACACAAAATTCTAGCTTTCGCAACAAACTGTTGCCTCGTCAGGAAAGAGGGAAGGAGAGGGAAAGACAAAAGGATGTGGGTTTTAAGGGAGAGGGTAACGAGTCATTCCAATCCCGGGAGCGGAAAGGCTTACCTTAGGGGGAAAAAAAGGACAGGTATACACTCGCACGCACACACACACATATCCATCCGCACACACACAGACACAAGCAGACATTTGTAAAGGCAAAGAGTTTGGGTAGAGATGTCAGTCGAGGCGGAAGTACAGAGGCAAAGATGTTGTTGAAAGACAGGTGAGGTATGAGCGGCGGCAAATTGAAATTAGCGGAGATTGAGGCCTGGCGGATAACTAGAAGAGAGGATATACTGAAGAGCAAGTTCCCATCTCCGGAGTTCTGACAGGTTGGTGTTAGTGGGAAGTATCCAGATAACCCGGATGGTGTAACACTGTGCCAAGATGTGCTGGCCGTGCACCAAGGCATGTTTAGCCACAGGGTGATCCTCATTACCAACAAACACTGTCTGCCTGTGTCCATTCATGCGAATCGACAGTTTGTTGCTGGTCATTCCCACATAGAAAGCTCCACAGTGTAGGCAGGTCAGTTGGTAAATCACGTGGGTGCTTTCACACGTGGTTCTGCCTTTGATCGTGTACACCTTCCGGGTTACAGGACTGGAGTAGGTGGTGGTGGTGGTGGTGGTGGTGGGAGGGTGCATGGGACAGGTTTTACATTGGGGGCGGTTACAAGGGTAGGAGCCAGAGGGTAGGGAAGGTGGTTTGGGGATTTCATAGGGATGAACTAAGAGGTTACGAAGGTTCCTTCATGAAATCCTCCCACTCCACCTTCGTAATCTCTTAGTTCATCCCTATGAAATCCCCAAACCACCTTCCCTACCCTCTGGCTCCTACCCTTGTAACTGCCCCCGATGTAAAACCTGTCCCATGCACCCTCCCACCACCACCTACTCCAGTCCTGTAACCCGGAAGGTGTACATGATCAAAGGCAGAGCCATGTGTGGAAGCACCCACGTTTACCAACTGACCTGCCTACACTGTGAAGCTTTCTATGTGGGAATGACCAGCAACAAACTGTCCATTCGCATGAATGGACACAGGCAGACAGTGTTTGTTGGTAATGAGGATCATCCTGTGGGTAAACATGCCTTGGTGCACGGCCAGCACATCTTGGCACAGTGTTACACCATCCGGGTTATCTGGATACTTCCCACTAACACCAACCTGTCAGAACTCCGGAGATGGGAACTTGCCCTTCAGTATATCCTCTCTTCTCATTATCCGCCAGGCCTCAATCTCCGCTAATTTCAATTTGCCGCCGCTCATACCTCACCTGTCTTTCAACAACATCTTTGCCTCTGTACTTCCGCCTCGACTGACATCTCTACCCAAACTCTTTGCCTTTACAAATGTCTGCTTGTGTCTGTGTATGTGCGGATGGATATGTGTGTATGTGTGTGTGTGTGTGTGTGTGTGTGTGTGTGTGTGTGTGTGTGTGTGTGTGCGAGTGTATACCTGTCCTTTTTTCCCCCCTAAGGTAAGTCTTTCCGCTCCCGGGATTGGAATGACTCCTTACCCTCTCCCTTAAAACCCACATCCTTTCGTCTTTCCCTCTCCTTCCCTCTTTCCTGATGAGGCAACAGTTTGTTGCGAAAGCTTGAATTTTGTGTGTATGTATGTGTCTGTTTGTGTTTCTATCGACCTGCCAGCGCTTTCCTATGGTTAATGAAGTAGGCAAATGGGGATACAGACAGAAAGTTCAGAAATAGCTAGGGGACAAAACATGGTGTTAGAAACACGCAAGACAGGAGGAAAGATAGATGCCACCTACAGCCAAATTACAGATACATGTGGAGAAAAGAGATGCAGCTATACATATCAACAATTCAGATGGTACGCCAGTACCAAGCAAAGGACGGAAAGTTAAAAGGTTGAAAGACTTTATAGGGGCTAAATCAGGAAAATGAATTTGAAAGTAATATTATAGAAAGAGAAGAAGGAAGCAGACGAAGATGAGATGGGTGATATGATACTGCGAGAAGAATTTGACAGAAGACTGAAAGACCCATGTAGAATGAAGGCACCTGAAGTAGGTGACATTCACTCAGAATTATTGATGTCCTTGTGAGGGGACAGAACTATTCCACTTGATGTAGCAGATATATGAGAGAGGGAGATATCCTTAGACTTTAATAAGAACATAATAATTTCAATTCCAAAGAACACAGGCACTGACGGGTGTAAATACTACAGAATCATCATTTTAGTAAGATATGATTGAAAAATACTGAGACGAATTATTTACAGAAGAACGGAATAATTACTAGAAGCTGACTTTGAGGAAGATCAGATTGGGTTCCAGAGAAATGTAGGAACACGCAAGGCAATTCTGACCATACACCTTATCTTAAAAGATAGGTTGAAGAAAGGCAAACTTATGTTTACAGCGTCTGTAGATTTACAGAAAACTTCTATGTTGATTTGAATACACTCTCTGAAACTGTGAATGTAGTAGGGTTAAAATACAGGGTGAGACAGATTATTTACAGTTTACACAGAAACCAGAGTGTAGTTATAAGAATCAAAAGGCATGAGAGGGAAGCAGTAGTTGAGAACTGAGTGAGAGAAGCTTGTAGCCTATACCCGATGTTGTTCAATCTGTACATTAAGCAAGCATTAGAGGAAACCAAGGAGAAATATGGAAAAGAAATTAATGATATGAGAGAAGAAATAAAAATTTTGAAGTCTGCCAATGACATTGTAATTCCTCAGAAATGGCAAGCGACTTTGAAGAGCAGGTGAACAGTATGGGCAGTATCTTGAAATGAGGATATAAGATGAAGATCAAAAGAGTAAAACATGAATAATGAAATTCAGTCTATTTATATCAGATGATGCCAAAAGAATTAGATTAAGAACTGAGATGCTAAAAGTAGATGAGTTTTGCTATTTGGGCAGCACAATAAGTGATGGTAGCTGAAGTAGGGAAGATATGACATACAGACTGACAAAAAACAAGAAATATAAGAGTGAGACTTAGGTATGAATACAGTAAACAGGTCCAAATGGATGTTTACTGGGACAGTTATTCAGAAATGAAGAGGTTTTCACAAGATAGACAGGTACAGAGAGCTGCATCAAACCAGTCTTTGGACTGTAGGCAAAGACTACACACTTTCTCAGTGCCAAATGATTGCCTTGGCTTCTTTCCCTTCCCGCCCCCCCCCTCCAGTGATTTACAATGCCTCCCCTCCCCCTTCTCTCTCTTTCTCTCTCTCTCTCTCTCTCTCTCTCTCTCTCTCTCTCTCTCTCTCTCTCTCTCAAAGAACTAACAATTAATTTAAAAAAAATTACATTTCCGAATGTTGACGTTACTACACTAAGCACGATTATAGTACCTGCTTCTTCAGCAAAGATAATTATATCTGCTTCTTGGATAAATGATGAAAGATAACTTATACGTGACAATGTCAAGAGTGGTCTCAATATCAATTTCCTCCATCCTATAATTTCTAAAAGTCTAATAAAAATGATTCTTTCCGTATCATAGCGAGAGGTCACAATTATGACCTCTGGAACATGCAAATAACTAATTCTGTAACACATGGCATTGTGGGTGTTCCACATTCTGTAGCTCTCACATATGAAGATGTCCGTGATGGCACAGTGCTGTTCTTCTTGCCTTTTTAAAGCTTATTAATAATACTGAGCTATCTTGGTATGGGGTCCAATTTAATGCAGAACATCAAAGAAATGGAAATGAATGTTTGGCATCAGTGGCAGGGAGGCCCCTTACGGGTCAGGTCCGGCCGCCTTGGTGCAGGTCTTGTTACATTCAACACCACACTGGGCAACCTGCACACTGGATGGGGATGAAATGATGATGGAGACAAAATAACACCCAGCCCCTGAGTGGAGAAAATCCCTGACCCAGCCGGGAACCGAACCCGGGCCCGTAGGACGACAATCCGTCATGCTAACCACGCAGCTATCGGGGCGGACATTGAAGAAATAATTAGATTTCATTTGCTATTCTTCTAACGAATCTCAAACAGCCATCTGTTTTCCACATGTCAATATTTATGTGGTCACTGAACCTCACATTCTTTACAATGTGCACTTTTAATATATGGGCACTGACCATTAGGCGATTACTACCATTTCACAGCAAGCTTTCCAATTCTTACAGAGCCTCTCTACAGTTTTATACAATGATTGAGATCTCAAACTCTGGCAAAAAAAAAAAAAAAAAAAAAGAGAGAGGTGTGTGAGGAATGTTTGGTGATGACGGTGGTGTGTTTGAGTAGCACAAAAAAAAAAAAAAAAGTGACGAACAGTGGATTAACATATTTTTTCTTTGTTTCAGAATAGCAACACCAGGCTAAGCCTCAGTGGCAGTTTTGATGCAGACTGTCAAATTTTCAATTCTTTTGTTAATCAATTTATATAAATTTTGCTGGGTTCAATTTTCTTTGTATTACCTATGGTTCTTGAAGATTACAGACCACAATCACAAGAGCGAGAGTTTTAAAAGAGTCAGTTCTTCCCCTTTAATTCACCTCTATGTGACCACACACAACATTATAAAATCAAGCTCATGATGGTATTGTCCTTAGCACAAATCATCCTTTGGTGACAAGCAATCCTGTCTGAACAGTTTATTGTGCAGGGTGATTATAATTAAAGTCAAACTTTCAAACCACGGTAGAAATAACACCACTGGTCAAAATGACGTCACATTGCGACGGAATATTATCGAAGAAGGGGGGGAAATGTATGGCAGAAGAAAAATAAATAGTAAGCATCATAATTTAATAGTGGTCAACTACAAATGACAAATTAATCATGCAACAATGCCTATGGTGTACGTTTGACGTGAAACAATCTGTACTACTCAGCGGGCATGGGTGTACAGGTGTGATACTGTTAGTTACGTAAGCCCATCCACCACAGCAAGGTCATATCACATCGAATGGGAAAAATCTGTTTTTAATTGTCCTGAGGCCAAAAACCACATAAAAAGCATCACTCACATTGGTTTTTAATTGTCCTGAGGCCAAAAACTGCATAAAAAGCATGAATCAAAATCAAATTGTATTATTAATTTCCGTATGACTGGCACAAAACATGTTCAATATGCTATCCACCGTTTTCTGCAACAAGTTGAAATCAATAAACAGCATGCTCCACAACTGACTGAAGTTTTTCTGGGGTCACATTCATTCATAATGTGTTGTGCAATGCGTGCCTTCAATGCAGCTAAGTGTACAATCGGAACAGTGAACACAACATCTTTCAGATAGCCCCACAGCCATAAATCACATGGATTAAGATCAGGTGATCAGAACGGCGAGGATGTACGGAAATGGCGGCTGATAATTCTAGCATTTCCAAAATGGCACTTCGGCAGCTGCTTAACTGGATTTGCTGTGTGCAGAGGTGCACCATCTTGCATAAAAATGATCCCATTCACAAATCCACACTGTTGGGGAGCTGGAATGACATGGTTGCACAAAAGACACTCATAGCGCTTACCAGTGACAGTACATGAAACAGGGCCAGAAGCACCTGTCTCTTCGAAAAAATATGGCCCTATGATAAATGATGCCGTAAACCTGCACCACATAGTGACTTTTTCAGGATGAAGGGGTACTGGTTGATTTGTGTGTGGATTTTCTGCTGCCGATATTCAACAATTCTGTGTATTGACATATCCTGTCAGATGGAAGTGGGCTTTGTCTGTCCACAAAATCTTCCATGGCCAATCACTGTCCACTTCCATGCAAGCAGGAAATTCTAAAGCAAAGATCTCTCTTGTTGGCAGGTCAACAGGAAGCAATTCATGCACATGGATAATTTTGAATGAATAGCAAAGAAGGATGTGTCGTGGAATTTTACGCACCGGCTCACAGGTAAGTCGAATGTTCAGACAATTCTCCATGCACTACATGTTTGCACACCACAACTCATCTCCTTCCACATTGCTGTGGCCATTGCTTTCACTGATGTCAAGCCAATTCATTTCCTTCCTCTACCAGGTTGCACACAAAAAACACGTCTTTTCGAATTTCCAAATCATTTTCTCCAGACCCATGGCAGTCACTGGACCAACGCCTTTTTTCAAACCCTTCAGTGTCCGGAACTTCTGCAGAGCAACATGTGCACAGTCATCATTCTAGTAATACAGCTTTACAAGCAGAGCACGATTCCGCATTGAGACAGTCATGGCGAACGTCGCCGTGTACCCAGTGTGTTAATACCAACTTCAATGGGTCATGCGCATGACAAGTGTTTTCATTTACATATTATGACACATACAGCGCCATCTATTGATCAAATATCACACTTTTTTTCTTCTTCTGCCATACGTTTTCCCAGTCATGGCGAACGTCGCCGTGTACCCAGTGTGTTAATACCAACTTCAATGGGTCATGCGCATGACAAGTGTTTTCATTTACATATTATGACACATACAGCGCCATCTATTGATCAAATATCACACTTTTTTCCTTCTTCTGCCATACGTTTTCCCCCTTCTCCGATAATATTCCATTGCAATTTGACGTCATTCTGACCATTGGTGTTATTTCTACAGCATTTTGAAAGTTTAATTATAATCACCCTGTACACCAGAAAGTGATGATGATATAGTATCTGTCTTATTTGCGAAACATGGAGTCGAGTCTTTGACATCGTGAGCAGTCCTATAGTAATGCATGTATTTACAACATGAAAGCATAGTCATATTTTTGACACTGGATGAACACACCTACCAATTTAACTTTAACATACACAAATACGCTTGTGAAACTAGTTATTCTCCTCTCAAAGAATCAGCATTAGTAGTGAATAGCCATTTACAAAAATGTGTCTACCTACAGTTCTGTACCATATGCCACCTACTCCCTTCTCTTCTCATGCCCATCCTAAATAAATATGTCATTGCTATTTGCTGCTGTGCTTCCGGATCTGAACCAAGATGGGACTGCAAGAAGACTAACCCAATCCTATGTGCTTGTCAAGAGAATCCTCTGTGCCGTCGTCATCCTCCGATGCGACGGTAGGGTAGAGGCACTCAGCTCTGCGTGAGGTGCAGACGGGGCCCAGCTGCTGCGGGTCGCCTGCTAGCACCACCTGCCCTCCCAGCCGCGAGTTCGATGCGGGCCCCACAATGCCGCCGAGTGCCACTAATGTCTCTGGCTCCTTTGCTTGTCCACATTCATCAATGAAAACATGTGTAAAATGTCGATGTCCATCGTCGGCAGAACATCGCTCCACCAATCTGCAAAGGATGTCTAAATTATGAAATATTCATATTAAATTTACAAATTAAGTAGGCAATTTATTATTGTACAAGAAAGATCGGGAGAATGAGGACAGGCAAAAGGTAGTAGATATTCGTGCTGCTGTAAACAGAGCGATGCGCGAAGCATTCAACCACTACCACTGTTATAACTTAGCAAAAGATCTTGCTGACAACCCAAGGAAATTCTGGTCTTACGTAAAATCGGTAAGCGGGTCGAAGGCTTCCATCCAGTCGCTCACTGATCAGTCTGGCCTGGCAATGGAATACAGCAAAACGAAAGCTGAGATTTTAAATTTTGCATTTGAGAAATCTTTCACACAGGAGAATCGTACAAACATACCGCCGTTTGTCTAGACATCCCTGGGGTTGTGAAGCAGCTGAATGGGTTGAAAATAAATAAATCGCCAGGTCCTGATGGGATTCCAGTTCAGTTTTACAGAGAGAGCTCTACTGCATTGGCTCCTTACTTAGTTTGCATTTATCTCGAATCTCTTGCCCAACGTAAAGTCCCGACTGACTGACTGGAAAAAAGTGCAGGTGACGCCTGTATATAAGAAGGGTAGAAGGGCGGATCCTCAAAATTACAGACCAAAATCCTTAACATCAGTTTGTTGCAGGATTCTCGAACATATTCTTAGTTCGAATATAATGAATTTCCTTGAGACAGAGAAGTTGCTGTCCACGCATCAGCACGGCTTTAGAAAGCATTGTTCCTGCGAAACGCAACTCGCCCTTTTTTCATATGATATCTTGCGAACCATGGATGAAGGGTATCAGATGGATGCCATATTCCTTGACTTCCGGAAAGCGTTTGACACTGTGCCCCACTGCAGACTCCTAACTAAGGTACGAGCATATGGGATTGGTTCCCAAGTATGAGAGGGGCCGAAGACTTCTTAAGTAATAGAACCCAGTACGTTGTCCTCGACAGTGAGTGTTCATCAGAGGTGAGGGTATCATTTGGAGTGCCCCAGGGAAGTGTGGTAGGCCCACTGCTGTTTTCTATCTACATAAATGATCTTTTGGATAGGGTGGATAACAATGTGCAGCTGTTTGCTGATGATACTGTGGTGTACGGGAAGGTGTCGTCGTTGAGTGACTGTAGGAGCATAAGAGATGACTTTGACAGGATTTGTGATTGGTGTAAAGAACGGCAGCTAACTCTTAAATATAAATGTAAATTAATGATATCAATATAATGGAAGGAAACATTCCACGTGGGAAAAATTATATATAAAAAAACAAAGATGAGGTGACTTACCGAACAAAAGCGCTGGCAGGTCGATAGATACACAAACAAACACAAACATACACACAAAATTCAAGCTTTCGCAACAAACTGTTGCCTCATAAGGAAAGAGGGAAGGAGAGGGGAAGACGAAAGGAAGTGGGTTTTAAGGGAGAGGGTAAGGAGTCATTCCAATCCCGGGAGCGGAAAGACTTACCTTAGGGGGAAAAAAGGACAGGTATACACTAGCACACACGCACATATCCATCCATGTGTGGATGGATATGTGCGTGTGTGCTAGTGTATACCTGTCCTTTTTTCCCCCTAAGGTAAGTCTTTCCGCTCCCGGGATTGGAATGACTCCTTACCCTCTCCCTTAAAACCCACTTCCTTTCGTCTTCCCCTCTCCTTCCCTCTTTCCTGATGAGGCAACAGTTTGTTGCGAAAGCTTGAATTTTGTGTGTATGTTTGTGTTTGTTTGTGTATCTATCGACCTGCCAGCGCTTTTGTTCGGTAAGTCACCTCATCTTTGTTTTTTTATAAATGTAAATTAATGCAGATGAATAGGAAAAAGAATCCCATAATGTTTGAATACTCCATTAGTAGTGTAGTGTTTGCCATAATCATGTCGATTAAATGTTTGGGCGTAACATTGCAGAGCAATATGAAGTGGGACAAGCGTGTAATGGCACTTGTGGGGAAGGCGGATAGTTGTCTTCGGTTCATTGGTAGAATTTTGGCAAGATGTGGTTCATCTGTAAAGGAGACCACTTATAAAACACTAATACGACCTATTCTTGAGTACTGCTTGAGCATTTGGGATCCCTACCAGGTCGGATTGAGGGAGGACACAGAAGCAATTCAGAGGCGGGCTGCTAGATTTGTTACTGGTAGGTTTGATTATCACGCGAGTGTTACGGAAATGCTTTAGGAACTCGGGTGGGAGTCTCTAGAGGAAAGGAGGTCTTCTTTTCGTGAATTGCTACTGAGGAAATTTAGAGAACCAGCATTTGAGGCTGACTGCAGTACAATTTTACTGCCGCCAACTTACATTTCGCGGAAAGACCACAAAGATAAGGTAAGAGAGATTAGGACTCGTACAGAGGCATATAAGCAGTCATTTTTACCTCGTTCTGTTTGGGAGTGGAACAGGGAGAGAAGATGCTAGTTGTGGTACGAGGTACCCTCTGCCATGCACCGTATGGTGGATTGGAGAGTATGTATGTAGATGTAGAGGTAGATTGTTATCCTTATCGACTTTAAAAGTGAGGACTTCGGCACAAGACTTTAGAAATAAAAGTTTCAAGTAAGAATACTGGTCTTTTCATAATAATTCATGTTGGTACTCTGCATCAGTGACATATCTAACTGATGGTCTGGTAATACTCACACCTAACAGCACCTACCTTATTTGACAGTCATTATTCCATGCTTTTCAGAGATTGCAGTTATTTCACCTGTCTCTTATCTTCTGAACCAAGTGGAATAGTTTTGTCATGTATGTTTTCCCAAGCATCTCAATAAGTCTGAGGAAATGTTATCTACTCTGGGTGCTTCATTTTTATCTTAGGTCTTCTTGTGCTTCATCAAATTATTCCCATATTTCATGAAGCATTTATTAACAAATCCATAATAGTTGCAGTATGTAAGTTTGACGAGTAATAGTAGATAAGAATCAACATGTGCGTACTTGACAAGTGAGAGTCACAGTTTGACACTGATTTGCGAAGTAGGCACATGCTGATTGTGACAGTCATCTACAATTACTTCGGAAAGCATGCATTGTCACTTTGATAATCATTATTAATATCAGGCACTTTTAGTAAATCAACATTCAGCAGGCTTGAGAATGAGTAGGCCAGGCTTGACAATGAACCTGTTGGCTCGATATTAGTTGCCAAACGTATGTACTGCAACTGCAACACATTTTTAATAAACATTTCATGAAATGTTACAAAAATATTGCTGGTTCTGTATGAAGAAAAGGTTGAAACTAATGGGGTGGGAGGAAATCTAGTATTATCACTCCATTCTTTATATGTTCATTAACTACCTCTTCCCCTTCCATTATATTGGTTTAAAGTATATTTTCCTAAATATAGACCTCTTCATATTCTTGACTAATCGTGGCTGCTTTGCCATTATGTACTCTCTCATTTCTTTGGTGTCTATTTTCTTTTGTGTGTTTCATTTGTTCTGAGCCAGTGTCTCCTCCTTCAGGCAGAAGGGTTGAAGGGGGAAGAAGAGGGGTGAAGGAAAAGGCTGGACTGCTGGTCAGGGAAGACTTACCGCAAGGGATAAGAAGGAAAAACCAACTGTTCCTTCTCATCCAGTGTGGTAAATCTTCCCCGAACAATTGTTCTGGGTGACTTTCCCGGAATCTATCCCTTTTTCTAGACCTCTCCAGCCCTTTCCTCCACCTCTCTTCCTTCCTCTTCAACCCTTCTGCCTGAAGGAGGACCCACTGGCTCCAAAAGCTTGCCAATTACGACCGTCTTATGTGTGTCTCCTGCTGTCGCTTGGTAAGTAGATTTTTTATCTACCCAATTAAATTATTTCAATATAATGGAAGGAAACATTCCACGTGGGAAAAATTATATATAAAAACAAAGATGAGGTGACTTACCGAACAAAAGCGCTGGCAGGTCGATAGACACACAAACAAACACAAACATACACACAAAATTCAAGCTTTCGCAACAAACTGTTGCCTCATCAGGAAAGAGGGAAGGAGAGGGAAAGACGAAAGGAAGTGGGTTTTAAGGGAGAGGGTAAGGAGTCATTCCAATCCCGGGAGCGGAAAGACTTACCTTAAGGGGAAAAAAGGACAGGTATACACTCGCACACACGCACATATCCATCCACACATACAGACACAAGCAGACATGAAATATGTCTGCTTGTGTCTGTATGTGTGGATGGATATGTGCGTGTGTGCGAGTGTATACCTACATGAAATATGTCTGCTTGTGTCTGTATGTGTGGATGGATATGTGCGTGTGTGCGAGTGTATACCTACATGAAATATGTCTGCTTGTGTCTCTATGTGTGGATGGATATGTGCGTGTGTGCGAGTGTATACCTGTCCTTTTTTCCCCTTAAGGTAAGTCTTTCCGCTCCCGGGATTGGAATGACTCCTTACCCTCTCCCTTAAAACCCACTTCCTTTCGTCTTCCCCTCTCCTTCCCTCTTTCCTGATGAGGCAACAGTTTGTTGCAAAAGCTTGAATTTTGTGTGTATGTTTGTGTTTGTTTGTGTGTCTATCGACCTGCCAGCGCTTTTGTTCGGTAAGTCACCTCATCTTTGTTTTTATATACAATTAAATTATTTTTTCAATAACTGTTTTCATTGTTATAAAGTAACTATGGAATACCTATCATTTTAAATCCAATACTGACAAAGAAAGGAAAGGTAGAAACCCATTTTCTGAAGCAAGCAAAGATAAAATAAATAGGGGGTCAAAAAACTAATCACTGGGAGTGTCCTATTACAAGGGAAGGCTTGTAGGAAGTGACACTTCAGTCACTGCTAATGATGGAGCTGTGGGAGGGGAAGGGGGGGGGGGGAATGGAGAGGGAGAGGGAGAGGGAGAGAGAGGGAGGGAGAGAGAGAGAGAGAGAGAGAGAGATTGACTGTTGGTGACAACAGCACCACCTTACGAGGCAAGTACCCTGGGGTACTAGAGGACAAATGTAAGGATGTAGAGGCTTATCTCACTAGGGGTAAGATAGACACTGCCTACAGGAAAATTAAAGAGACCTTTGGAGAAAGAAGAACCACTTGCATGAATATCAATAGCTCTGTTGGAAGCCCAGTTCTAAGCAAAGAAGGGAAAACAGAAAGGTGGAAGGAGTATATAGAGAGTCTATACAAGGGCAATGTACTCGAGGACAATATTATGGAAATGGAAGAGGATGTAGGTGAACATGAAATGGGAGATATGATATTCCGTGAAGAGTTTGACAGAGCACTGAAAGACCTGAGTCGAAACAATGCCCCGGGAGTAGACAATATTTCATTAGAACTACTGACAGCCTTGGGAGAGCCAGTCCTGACAAAACTCTACCATCTGGTGAGCAATATGTACGAGACAGGCGAAATACCCTCGGACTTCAAGAAGACTATAATAATTCCAATCCCAAAGAAAGGAGGTGTTGACAGATGTGAAAATTACCGAACTATCAGTTTAATAAGTCACAGCTGCAAAATACTAGTGCGAATTCTTTACAGACAAATGGAATAACTGATAGAAGCCGACCTTGTGGAAGATCAGTTTGGATTCCGTAGAAATATTGGAACATGTGAGGCAATACTGATCTTACGACTTATCTTAGAAGCTAGATTAAGGAAAGATAAACCTACGTTTCTAGCATTTGTAGACTTAGAGAAAGCTTTTGACAATGTTGACTGGAATACTCTCTTTCAAATTCTGAAGGAGGCAGGGGTAAAATACAGGGAGCAAAAGGCTATTTACAATTTGTACAGAAAGCAGATGGCAGTTATAAGAGTCGAGGGGTATGAAAGGGAAGCAGTGGTTGGGATAGGAGTGAGACAGTATTGTAGCCTATCCCCGACGTTATTCAATCTGTATATTGAGCAAGCAATAAAGGAAACAAAAGAAAAGTTCGGAGTAGGTACTAAAATCCATGGAGAAGAAATAAAAACTTTGACGTTTGCCGATGACATTGTAAATCTGTCAGAGACAGCAAAGGACTTGGAAGAGCAGCTGAACGGAATGGACAGTGTCTTGAAAGGAGGGTATAAGATGAACACCAACAAAAGCAAAACGAGGATAATGGAATGTAGTTGAATTACGTCGGGTGATGCTGAGGGAATTAGATTAGGAAATGAGACACTTAAAGTAGTAAAGGAGTTTTGCTATTTGGGGAGTAAAATAACTGATGATGGTCGAAGTAGAGAGAATATAAAATGTAGAATGGCAATGGCAAGGAAAGCGTTTCTGAAGAAGAAAAATTTGTTAACATCGAGTATAGATTTAAATGCCAGGAAGCCGTTTCTGAAAGTATTTGTATGGAGTGTAGCCATATATGGAAGTGAAATGTGGACGATAAATACTTTAGACAAGAAGAGAATAGAAGCTTTCGAAATGTGGTGCTACAGAAGAATGCTGAAGATTAGATGGGTAGATCACGTAACTAATGAGGAGTTATTGAATAGAATTGGGGAGAAGAGGAGTTTGTGGCACAACTTGACTAGAAGAAGGGATCGGTTGGTAGGACATGTTCTGAAGCATCAAGGGATCACCAATTTAGTATTGGAGGGCAGCGTGGAGGGTAAAATTCATAGAGGGAGACCAAGAGATGAATACACTAAGCAGATTCAGAAGGATGTAGGTTGCGGTAGGCACTGGGAGATGAAGAAGCTTGCACAGGATAGAGTAGCATGGAGAGCTGCATCAAACCAGTCTCAGGACTGAACAACACAACAACAACCACCCTGGGGTGACAGTGGATGCTTCAGGGAGTAGCCAACATTTATCTCAGCCTCCGGCAATGCGGTCCAGCACGTCCTCAGCCACACCACCAGGGAAATATCAGCTGTCATGGGGGACACTCAGGCCAGAAACACAAGAGAAATCAGCTCAAGGCATACAGATTGTACAGGGAGGAGTCCCACCCATAAAGACGTTAACAATTTATTGCAATGTAATTCCCATTCCTGGAGGAAAGGGTATTATCTTCGAAGACTTGCCAGGACATCTGATACTAGTGACCAGTAAATGTGCACCATGTTTGTTCGGAGCTGTTTTGTAAATTAAATGGTAATGAAATGTCCAGAATTGGTTTCTCTAACATCTGACTTATTTTGTTGAAGCCTTAAATATTAATAACTCTGAATTTGGATACTTTCTTGGGGAAATTTGCTTGGGGCTCAATATAGGAACAGGTAGGGCACAGCCTGTGTACCAAGAGCTGCATTTCCATGCCAATAAAAAGTAAATGGACATTAAACTTTCCTACAACTATAGTTGTGTCCTTTCACTTGGACATTGATTCTTAGTGTATAAGTTACTCTTGACACTTTTGTGGAGTCAGGATTGTCATTCCGGTGTTGATATTCTGCGAATTGGTCATGCTGATATTGTTGAGAGTGAGAAGTGGCTGTTGTATGTGCAAAGTCATATTGTGATGTGATGATGAGAAAAATACCTGGCTGACCCAATAAGTAGAGAAGTTGCTCTTGCTGATTCCACAAAATAATATTCAATAAACTTCTAGCTTGTGAGGCCTACATACATCTGCAAGAACTATAAACCATAAGTTAGACAGTCACTGTTTACAGGGTCTCTGAATGATTTGTCAAATTTTTAAGTGTTGCTATGCTACAGTCTAGGTGCCAACTGCAGCAACTGTTATGTAACGCTAAAAAATCCAGTTACAAAGTTCAAATAAATGCAGGTAGGAATTTGTGGTGAAAAAATAATGTTCACTACTCACAGCATTTTACATTCTAACAAACAGAGTTTATTCTATCACTGCAACATTTACCACAAGTTAATAATGTTTTAACATTAAATTAATTAATACTTGAGTGAAGGTTTAAATTAAATGGAACATTATCTCATGTGTTTGTGAACTTCTGGGTTTAGTTCCTTTAGTGCAAGTTTAAAGTTGCATACTTCCAAACTAACTAAATTCCAATGGCATATCACTCTCAAAAATATCCACAGTAAAGTTTTAGACTTCAGACTATTTTGCCTACTGTGAAATATTCTAAAAACCAAAACTGAAAATATTTCAGACAATTCACCAGCAACATGCGTGAATATCGAAAGTCCACAACTCAACACAAATAATTTCGACACAATCAAGAGGTGACCTACTGCTGCTCACATGTACTCCCTGTTCCAGATCTCAAACCCAACTGCCAACCAAAGAGGCATGCACCAAGCTGGGTATCCCTAATTAAGTCCTCACACTGATGTGAGACAAGCGCGCACACTTCCTGCTTCTGCAACGTACTTAAAACGTAATATGTCATGTACATGTCTCATACCTCAATTAATATGTAAAATTCCTCAGCTTTCTAGTAATGTACTTAGTTTTTCTCTAATTTAAACTGTTTCTTCAATATCTTCATTTGACAAAATTGCTTACGGCATCGCCAAGATATTAATTTTTAAAGTACATTTTATGCACAAAACATTTAACATGAAATAACTTAAAAACTACACTTCATCTTAAGGATGTGTTTATAGCATCCACACCTGTTAATTTCATCTTTGTAACATTGATACTGAAGACACTGTAACCAGCTGTGTTCAGTAAAAATCACTCAATTCAGCCATGGTGGCTACCCCTCCGTGTTCCACACAAATGGCTGTATCTTGGTTTTCCCAATCACGTGGCCAGAGCATGTGTTTACATGAACTACATTCTTGGTAATTCTCATAGTCAGCGTCTGACAATTGCTGAGGCTCAAAGGGTGCAGCCCTCTGCTGATAAAACCATAAGACCCAAGCAACTGCCTGTCTCAGTCCTCACTCTTCTTCAGCTGTCAAAACACTTTCACCAGCCCTGCCATGCTTTTCTCTCATCACGAACAGAATGTGTGGCAACAGTCACATCTGTTTTCAGTGTTTCAAGTCTCGATTACTGGGGTGTACAGTCTCAACATCTTCTAAGTTTACAGTCGCAAGGGCAAAGTATTGTGATGCTGTGAAAAGAAGTGTGTTCTGGTGGCTATTGGTGGGTATGCCGTGAGGTTTCGTCCCTTTTTTCTTGTGCATGTGTTAAAAGCACCGAGTGGTTGGGTGACTCACATGACCACACTGTTTACAGAGACAGCAGCTGAGAATCACAATAATGCCTGGGGAGGAAAAAGAAACGTGGTCTGTATGATCATAAAATTAGGAGTAAAGAACCAAAATTGTGGAAGCTAAGAGGATTCTAGCTGGTATACCACTGAAGATTTAACACGGGTCGAACATACAAAGTTTCAGCGGACAGAGTACTGGAATCCTAGCTTAATTAACATAATAAGGAATGCTGATCACAACAGCAGGAAACCGAGAGACCAATCACAAAGCTACCTCTGAAACACTCAACAGTCCCTTCATGACAATCTCCATTATTTTTGAAGGAAAATTCATGGGTAAGTCTAAACCAGATAAAGTATTTGTTTAGAAAAAGGTCATTCCCTAAGCCACATTCTTTTTTATATTATGCACATTTTATTTTTTTTTTGGTTAGTTTTGGGGTTACAGTCCCATTCTTGAGCAAGTATTTTCTGCCTGATTAATTGTGGTCAGAGCCCAGATATTCTCCTAGAAGTACACTTCCGCTACAACTAGACAAACTTAACATAGGAAGTTTGAAAATAAATAAATAAATAAATAATCCAATTTTTAATCAACATGGAAAAATAAAATAGTACAAATTAAAAATTAAATCATAGAATCAGTTGATATGCTTTTTTATTTGTACTTCGTGTAGCAGAAGGTTGCAAAGGAAATGATAAAATACTACCTGCAACTGGAAGCCTGTGATAAACTAAATGAGTTTTCAAACATTTCCAGTCTGTCCAAAACAGGACGGTGACATTAAAAAACATGCAGAAGCAGCTGCAGGTAATGGAAGAAACCAAAGGAAAGTCGAGAGCAGCCTTCATGTAGGAACGAATGTTCGATGGCTGATGATGGTGATGACAAAGAATTGCTACAATGTTTGCACAAACAACTGATCATTCACATCACAGTACATCTATAAATGTAAGTAACATAACAGAAAACCTTCTTGGATTTTCCCTTGACAAGCAGAGTATGTTCAAAGTACAAAGACATTGATTGATACACTCATTGTACGCACAGTGAGACTAACTTTGCAATATGTGCAACAGATTTAATCAGTGACAGAATGGGCTAGCAAAAACAGACATTCTGCAGAGCTCGGGAACATCTGATGGTCCAGTGATCAGAATTCTTCAGATATAAGAAAATGTGAGAGAGTTCTATCATTCACTGCAATCAGATAGACTGTTTTCAATGGCACTCATTGCTCATTGCATTTGACTGAGAACCTGGAGTCTATGCCCCTCAGGGACTGAGTACCGAAGTGACACTGGGAAGATCGCTTTTACTTACTGCTTATAACACTATATTCATGAAACTTGAGGTAAGCAGTGAAAGAAATGGTACTGGTTGATCATACTCATCACAGTTTGTGTGTAACGTGGGCAAGTCAAGTAAATGTAGTGCAAAGTGTACACATTTGTGTGATGTGAGGCAAATAATAAGTATCAAACTCATGAAACGTTGTCATCTGATAGCTATCTTTACAGATCTGATCTCCCTTTTCATATGATTTCTGGTCCTTTGGCAGTCATACACTATTCTGTAGATGTGGAGTAACACATCTTCTGTGTATAGTTCCTGTGCCAGACCATAATGGACCTGGCAAAACTGTGGGTTGCTGTCTACTACCAGAGGACCTACAGCACCAAGACTCTGCGGTATCTCACCCCCCCCCCCCCCCCCCCCAACCCCCCTGCCTGTCATTGGTGCCACTGCCATCACACGCCAATTGTCAATTTTATCTCCTTGGCGGGAACACTGCACAAGAGAACAAACAGAAGAGGAGCTATTCCTCATATTATACACAAGAGCTTTGTTTGCCAGAGAATGACAAACTGATGACAGTGTTCGCTACTTCACGGGAGCCATTAGGCCATCTTAGTACAGACAGTCTGATGAAAAAATGTGCTTGTAGTGTTAAGAGTGAAACTGATTTATTTATTTGGAAGAGGTCAGTATTGTAAAGACAGCAATATTTTTATTGGCCCTCGACAGTTCTAGAGGGAACTGCCAAAATCTCTTCGGTGAGAGCAACAAATTTTGTTGTAGCAAATTCACAGTCATTAAGTCATCACGAACCCTCACAGCCATCAGATGCAAACTAAGAACCCCTCCAACTATACTTCATTCTGTCAGCAAGGGAGATCACTGGCTTGTGACATTACAGAGAGAAAATGATTATTTTAGTCTATGAACATAAACTGAATTGTGTTCCGCAAAAACAAAAAACAATCAAATGTCACCACAAGTAGTATGCTGTTTCACTGTGAATCAGTGATCTATGCATAAGGTCAATTACCCTTTGGCTTGAGTTGCAAAAATGTGTCTATAGCTGAAAACACACCCACATATCATGAATCAGATAACAGACAAGAAGTACAGTCTCACACTGTATGTAATGCCATTGGCTCAGAAATGGTGGTAATACTTTTATTATGAAACTGTAACCTCATTTTTTAAACAACAAGTAAATCATCAAGTTTGGTGCCTACAGCATGTCGTGAGAAATTGATTGTTATTTTCCAGGGAATTTTACCCATCTGACTGCAACAACAGCTTGCACACCAAATCAAGTTCTTATAGTAACAGAAAGTACCAATCTAACAACCAAAGATACAAAAAACACAGAGATACATACCTGCCACAGAAAACAAGAGTGATGACCACAATGCGATATTTGCATAAGTCTTCGCGGCTGGGAAAGTAATACATTCCTTCAGATCTATTACTGTAATCGTAAATATCTGCAGGAACTGTATCCCTGGAAACAGAACAAAATTAGAGTGAGTTTTGTTTGTTGTTACAACCTTCAAGACAATTTTACATTTGAGTGGCAACATTCTGAGACGATAATTTAAACATTTAGGAACTACAATGATAATTTCTTTTGTTGATAGCACTATGCATTTGAAGAATTTATTCCATTTTCAAGTGCTGTGTAGTTTCTATAGATACCAAATATGTGACGCAAACATGTGAATATGTGTGTGTGTGTGTGTGTGTGTGTGTGTGTGTGTGTGTGTAGCGCATGTCATTCAGTAAGTACTGTAATGCTGAGTAATAAAAACAATCTCAATCTGGATAATTCCAGTGCAACTACAGAGAGGCCAGTCTCTATGAATAAGTACCACTGCACTAGACCCACCACATCTGTATCCTATTTAGTAATTATTTATAATCAATCATTTTAGGTATGAAATATATGCCATTAAACGTTCATGGGATTGCATATACACTTACGAGTAACTGAAAGAGATGGCTGATGTGTTAAAAAAACGGAGGGTGGGGAGAGAGAGAGAGAGAGAGAGAGAGAGAGAGAGAGAGAGAGAAGGTCTGTAGGAAGCAGCTGAATTGCTACCAGCAAGCTGATCTCTTTCAATGAAATTTCTCAAAATTTAAGGACATGAAAGGAAAAGACGTGTTACAAAAAGTTTCTAACACAGTAAATAACACAAACAGAGAGCCTCTCACTCTTCAATTCCTAGACTCTCAAAGAGGAAGTGCAATAACAGGACTGTCAAGTAACTGAAAGAACTTCAAATTATGGCTCAAGAGTCACAAGAAAAATGACAGATCAAAATAAAACTATGGAGTTAAATAACATGTACTGTCTAACATACATGTACCTGGACTTCCTTACACAGGCATAAGCAAGAGAAATACGACTTTACCATGAAAAAAAAAAAAAAAAAAAAAAAAAAAAAAAAAAAAAAAAAAAAAAACCACAGAACACACCGCAGAAAGAAATCAGTTATGATGATGTCATGTTTCTTCCATCTACGTAAGTCTTCAAAGAAACCACAGCACAGCCTTGACCACAATATATGGGAGGGGGGAGGGGACACACAACAACAACAACCTATATTTGCATGGTTAGCTGGGCGAAATTTGGGAAATTCAGGTTTATAGTATTACGTGATAAGAAAATTTCTCAAAAAGACTCTTGCATCAGAATATATAGTCCCGCTCCAAGTACAAAGTCAAAGACGAGGATGAGAAGTCAGTATGAAAATAACTTAAAACTTCTTCCTTGAACTATCAAGTAGTGCCCTGTGGCACTACTTGGCCATATGTAAGGAGACAGCACATTCTGTCCTAGTATTTCCCATCCAAACAGCCACAGCACTTCATTTCCCCCATTTCTCACTTGAATTGATACTCAGCAGCACGATACCTTGTTCCACTTGAGCAAAACCACTGTATCAAATTACTGTGTAACAAACAGTTGTTTCTTAATCAAATTTTGACCACTTGAAAAAATGTTCCTGTTAGAGTACAAAAGGGAGAATATCCTCCTCTTTAAAAGACTGACAGAGAAATGGAGAGAATCTGACTTTAATCCTCATTTTGCTTTTCCCACCAGAAACTCCATACATGTCCTTGGGGACGGTTTGCTTGTGTTTCCACCACTGGACAGGGACACTTTAAAATGTGGGTATAGGGGATGGAACAGTATTGTAGAACAACACAAAGTCTGTGTGCTAACATAACATGGTGCTCAAAGTCTATATTTGTTGTAATAAGCTACTAGTATACGACCAGAAATTAAGTAATGAGTTAGTGCGCAAAAATAATTTGCAATATAGCGATGAGTACAACATCAAAGCAACTAAGATTAAATTATTATTATATACAGGTATTACAAAACAATCATGAAAGATCATGGTAGCTCAAGGTATAGGTGTAACACTCAGACCTTGTGTTGCACTTTTGTTGCTCTACAATACTGTGACTTGTACATGTTATTTTAAGAATGCAATAGTTTAGTTGTTAGTTATTTCCTTTTGTCACCTACATACATAACATGTAATTTGTTCACTGTTACTGTATTCTTATCACCAAACCTCAACTAATCTTCTGCATGCTTACTCAATGGTGATATTTTACACACTGTACTTGCCTTATGACTGCTTTGATAAGTTAGTACAGTTGGTACACAACACTGTTATAATCAAACAATGGAAACTCCAGGTAGGAACACCCACAATGTACGAAAAGATAGGCTGCTGCTTATCGTACAGAAGACATGTCAAGTTGCAGACAGGCATGATTAAAACATTCACATACAACTTTTGGCCACAGCCTTCGTCAGTACAGACATGGCACGCTCACCAACTACAGCATCTTGGGCCGGAACGCATCACTTAGGATGCAAGCAGCAATCTAGGGGTAGGGGGTAGGGGGTAGGGGGTAGGGGTAGGAGTGTCAGGTGGGGAGAGAGATGAATGCTGTCTGGTGGAGTGTGCATGGACTAGAATGCCAATAGGTGCAGCGTCAGGAGGTTGCGCGGCAGGGAGGTGGGGGGTGGGGGGTGGGGTGGGTGGGGGTGGGGGGGTGGGGGGAAGGAACACAGTAAGTGAGGAATAGGTTAAGACGGGTAGATGCATCGGCAGAGAGCTGCAAGGTAGAATAGAATGGGGAGGAGATGATACGACACAGGGAGTGGAAACCGATGGTGGGAAGTGTGGGGACAGTATGTTACCATAGGTTGTGGCCTCAAGCTTCAGTAACATACTTTAACTAAAAAAATATAGAAGAGAATTTATTATTCCAATACACTCCGGTTTGGATTATGTGATTTATATAATTACATTGCAAATTGTGCATATTGCATTGTTTTGCATACTCATTGGATGTAACTTCCTCCTTATTCTTTATATGTTGCTATTGTATTTCTGTATGTTTACTACTGCAGTTCCACTTGGTGTTCATAATAACTTTGCTCTTGACTTGTGAGTCTCAGTCATCTTTCATCTGTTGTGTGAATATGAGCCTGTGCACTTGGTGCAACATGCAAGATATTTTATGTAAATCTTGTTGTATTTCTAAAATGCCAATTTATCACTTTCTTCTTCTCCCTAGAATGACATGTTATGACATGACATTATACAGTATATTGCACATATGACAGAGACTTATTGAGAGGTATCTGCATAAATATATTATATACAGGATGAACAATAATAAAACCGACAAACTGCAGGGACTGGATTCCTGACCTGAAGTGGAAGAAAAAATGTCCTATGAATGTGTGTCTGGAAATTCTTGCCATGCTTGATGGTGCTGACGAATTAAAGTTTCTCTGACCATGTACCATGTGTTCCTCATGTGCTGCAGGCTGTGTGAGTGATGTAGTGTACTGTAAGCAGCAAAATGGTCTGGTATTCATGTTGGGAACAAGCTGAGATGGTGTTTGTGTGTGGCCAAACAGGCTGAAACAAGCTTGGCTATACCAAAAAAGTACCCTCACAGACACCAACCACATCACAACATTTCAAGCCCTTTTTGGGTGTTTGTGTGATCATGGGTCCTCTCACACAGGTGAAAGTGCAGGGAGGCAGTCAACTGTGCACACACTAGATTTGGAGGACCCAGTTCTACAGGATATTGAGGCGATCTCTAATATAAGCTCAAGGTAAGTGGCCCGCCAACATGGTGTAAGCCAAAGTATGATTAATACGTATCTCGCACGACAACTGCTACTATCCCTATCACCTGCAACAAGTGCAAGGATTATGAGCAGTGGATTTCCCTCTATGGGAATGATTTGTCAATGGTTTTTGCACCAAAGCGTCACAATTATGGGATTTCTGTCATCAGTCCTCTTTGCCAATCAAGCAACCTCTAGCAGAACTGACATCATTAATTTTCATAATAAGCATCTGTGGGCTACAGACAGTCCTTGGGGAATGGTTGAGGCATCTCATCAGCATCAGTTCAGCATCAATGTGTGGGCAATGATTCTTGGTGACAACATACTTGGACCAGTTGTTATTCCACAATGCCTTGATGGACAAATGTACCTGGATTTCCTGCGGAATACTCTGTCTGGGCTGCCTGAGAATGTGCCTTTGTCAACACAACAGGTTATGTGGTTTCTGCACGACAGAGCACCACCCACTTCCACATTACAGTTTGGTGACACATTACCTTTCCCCACATTGGATGTTACATAGAGGCCCTGTAGCATGGCCTGCTAGATAACCGGACTTAAACCCCCTAGACTTTTACCTCTGGGGGCATCTGAAAAGCATTATGTATGTTGAACCAGTTCCTGATGTGCAGACCCTTCAACAGGATAATCACATCACCTGTGACGCTATTCGGAGAGAGGCTGGAATGTGCAAAATAGTGCAGCAATCTATGATGTGATGTGTGAATGTGTGCATTAAATCCCATGGAGGTCCCTTTGAACATCTGTTATGATGTGGAAGTGTTGCAATACTATTCTGCTGTAGTCTGTTGGTTTTATTAATGCTCATCCTGTATATCCATGTTTTATCATCCTGTATATCCATGCTTTGTAAATATGTAGCCACCCTATTTAATTATACTTTTATTTTTGATCTATACGGATATGGTGATGGCAACTTAGATTTGCCAAAACTGGTCATCATAAATAAGATTATAATTAGTGATCTTTGCTGCTGAAGTTTTTACTTCTGCATTTTGTACTACTATAGATCGCCCCCAAACTTGAATGATGTCAAGCGTATATCACAAAGCTCACCCGATAAAATGTCAATGTTCACCTTTAAAACATCACACTGGTTGCTTCAGACCAAAGCAGGTGGCATGGAACTGGTACCAGGCAGTTGTGTAGCCTTCTAATGCTGGCAAAAGTCACTGTACTGAAGTGGTGTGTGTGTGCTAGTTGATTGTACAGAATCCACTCAGTAAGACAGGTTCACATGGAGATGCAACAGGATGGCAGAAAAATTCTGTACTTTTTGAATGTACATTCAAATAACATTACCAGATTTGTTAGGGTATCTGTCAAATGTGTACACAAGGGATGGTGTTCACTCACAGTCATGTAACATAGCATAAGGACATTGGTACTAACCAAATGAGGCCAGAGAAGAGTGTGACGCCTCGTCAGTGACAATCATTACTGCCGTCTGTGAATGCAGGTCCATCTCAGCCAGTTTCTAAGTGAACATTGCGAAGGCAGCTGCATGTGATGGACATCAGAGACTACTGGCTCTTAAATGAATACTGTATTGCTCACAGCAGCACGTGAAGGTTTATGCCTTCAATGGGTCAAACAACACGGTAACTGGATAATAGTTGACTGGAGGCATAGAGTATGGTCTGAAGAGTCACAATTTTGCCTCTTTTGCCTTTAACCTACAAAGTGCTTAGGATAGGGAAGGGAGAAAGAAAACGAGTTTTAAGAGAGATTGGCAGACACACTCAGTTTGAGAAAACAGATGAACAGGAGTCAGATTTTATCATACAGCCTCCATTTAAACAGTGTTTAACAGAAAGTAATCAGAAACTGCCAGTTCATCTTCAGCAAAGCAGTTACAATCCCATTAGTATGCAGTATCAGTTATCTTTATTACACCAGAACATTCCGGGACTTAGAAATAAAGTTGATGAACTACTCATTTGTATTGATGAAATGAATTCATCTAACCAAATTGACATAATCTGCCTCTCTGAACATCAAGTGACCACTGATATAGATTTGTTAGACATTTCAGGATTTAAGCTAGCTTCACAATAAAGGATGGCAGCCAAAAACAGTTGCAGGATAGAATTTTTTTATTAAATTCTTGACCAAGGTTTCGGTACATATAAATATACCTTCATCAGAAGTACATTTCTAAAATTACATCATGCACTGGAGAATAATGAAACAATTATGCCAAAAGGCGTCGTCAGTAATTAAAATATCATCTCCATTTGTACAACATGTGTAATGGGTACAGGATCAAAGCGAACAGTTTAACAATGTTACTTCGCCTATGAACTGTTGAGACACGAGTGTTTTTGGCTGCCATCCTTTATTGTGAAGAATTTTAACAGTTGCTGCTGCAGCCATGTTTAAAATCTTGATTTAAGCTAGCTTCCTACTTCTGCAGAGTAGATATGGATGGAGGAGGAGTTGCCACATTTATCAAAAACTGCCATAAATTCAAGAACATTGACATTAATAAATTCTGTTTAGAGCAGCATCTAGAAGCATGTGCAACAGAAGTAGAGTTCCATAACAGATCCTATATAATAATAACTATTTACCGAGCACCTGCAGGAAATTATAATCTATTCTTAGATCGTCTAGAAGCTGTTTTGGGTTATTTAACACGAAGAAACAAAGAAATTTTGATTGCTGGTGACTTTAACACAGATTTTCTAATGCAATCTTCCAATAAACATTCACTGCAGTTAGTAATGTTGTCTTTCAATCTAACTCACACTGTAAACTTTCCAACTAGGATCACTAAATCCTCAAGGACAGCCATTGATAACATTTTTATAGACAAATCAAAGAAACAAAATCATATCATAAAACCTGTTATAAATGGACTATCAGATCATGACATGCAGATCCTTGTTTTAGATGTAAATTCTAAGCAGATTACCAAGACTGCTAAATCTGAGTACAGGAGAGTAGTCAATCAACCAAAAATTGAGTGTTTTAGAAAACTGCTCAAAGATATGAACTGGAAAGATGTTTATAGTGCTCATGACATGAATGAAAAATATAACACATTCATGAACAATGTCAGTACCATGTTTGAAAACTGTTTTCCTCTAAAAGTTACTTAAATTAAACAGAAGTCTATAATAAAACCATGGATTACACAAGGAATAAAGATTTCCTGTAAGACAAAAAGGAAAATGTATCTGTCAACCAAGAATAGCTCCAATGCTGATGATTTAGCTAAATACAAGGAATACTGTAAAACATTAAAAAAAGTAATTCAGACGTCTAAACAAATGCACTACGAGAAGAAGATAGCAATGTCAGGGAACAAAATAAAAACAATATGGGATATAGTGAAAGAGCAGACTGGCAGAACCAGAAAGGAACAGGAGCAAATAGCACTAAGGGTAGATGACACATTAGTAACTGATGGGCATAGTGTGGCAAATCTATTTAACAAGTACTTTATATCCGTTACTGATAGAATGGGACTTTCAGGATCAGTAAATAATGCCCTTGAATATCTGAAACTAACCTTCACAAATAGCTTCAAGGACATGAATATATCATTCACTTCACCAAAAGAAATAACGTCCATATTAAAATCTTTAAAAACAAAGCATTCTAGTGGCTACGATGAAATATCAACAAAGTTAATTAATGCATGTTCTTGTGAGTTTAATACAATTCTAAGTTACTTGTGTAACCAGTCAATTATAACTGGAACATTTCCTGACTGGCTAAAATATGCAGATGTTAAGCCTCTATTCAAGAAAGGGGATAAAGAGATACCATCAAACTACAGACCGATTTCACTTTTGCCAGCATTCTCAAACACTTTAGAAAAAGTAATGTACAGGCAGCTGCTCAACCATCTGACCACAAATAACATATTATCAAGAACACAGTTTGGATTTCTGAAGGATTCTGATATTGAGAAGGCTATTTAAACCTACAGTGAAAATGTACTTAATTCATTAAACAACAAATTACAAGCAGCAGGTACTTTCTGTGATTTGTCAAAGGCATTTGATTGTGTGAACCACAACATCCTTTTAAGTAAATTAGAATTCTATGCTGTCACGGGCAGTGCTGCAAAATGGTTCAAGTCATACCTCACTAACAGGAAACAAAGGGTGTCAGTGCAAGGGACTAGTGAATTAAGTCATCAGTCATTATCAGAATGGGAAGAAATTACATGTGGTGTCTCACAAGGATCCATCTTAGGGCCATTGCTTTTTCTTTGTACATTAATGATCTCTCATCAGTTACACTGCCAGAAGCAGAGTTTGTTTTGTTTGCAGATGACACAAGTATTGCAATAAACAGTACGTCGAGTGTAGTTCTAGAAAGATCTGCTAATGATATTTTCATGGATATTAATAAATGGTTTAAAGCCAACTCACTGACATTAAACTTCGAAAAGACTCACTATATGCAATTCAGAACCTGTAAGAGGTTTCCACCCAGCATATGCATAAAATACGAAGAAGAACAGATAGAAGAGGTTGACAGTCTTAAATTCCTGGGATTACAACTTGATAATAAATTCAGTTGGGAAGAGCACACCACAGAACTGCAGAAATGCCTTAACAAATCTGTATTTGCAATTCGAGTGTTAGCAGACATAGGCGACATAAAAATGAAAAAGCTTGCATACTTTGCCTACTTTCATTCCATAATGTCATATGGTATAATATTTTGGGGTAACTCTTCAAGTCAAACAAAAGTTTTCAGAGTCCAAAAGCGTGTAATACGTATTATTTGTGGAGTAAATTCACGGACGTCCTGTAGAAACCTCTTCAAAGAACTGGGTATACTAACTACTGCCTCTCAGTATATTTACTCATTAATGAAATTTGTCCTAAATAATATATCTCTTTTTCCAACCAACAGCTCAGTTCATACATACAATACCAGGAACAAAAATGATCTGCACAAGGACTTAAAAGCACTTACTTTAGTTCAAAAAGGGGTCCACTACTCAGGAACACTCATCTTCAATAATTTGCCAGTAAACATAAAAAATTTAGTTACAAATAAAGATCAGTTTAAAAGGAGCCTGAAAGACTTACTAGTGGCCAACTCCTTCTACTCCATTGACGAATTTTTTAATAGAAACAAATGATGTATTGTATATATTCATACTATTAGTATTTTTATTTCAGCTTTTTAAAAAAAAAAAAAAAAAAAAAAAAAAAAAGATTGACATGTTCCACATCCACGAGGATCTCCTCAGCACGGATCTATGGAACGAAAACTAATCTAATCTAATCTAATCTGTGTTCTTCAGCTCAAATACAGTTCCACAATGTTAGTTTTTTTACTCCGATCCACTAATTCAGGGAATTGTGAACACAAAATGGGATATTTATTTTGACATTTTGGGTGACCAAGTGTGTGTCTTCCTGCTTCACCATCATGACAAAAATGTTGTGAACACTCCTGTCTCCAAAGATGACAACATGGCTGCACATACTCATTCCTGATTTTACCTACTGCCTGTCAACTGGCATACAAAATTATCCAATTTTAATTCGAGAACTTCAGGCTCTGTGATTCAGTGGGTAGTACATAGCACTCAACATTTCCCAAAAATTTGGTAGCTCACAGGATGTAATATGACATTTTCTGGAGGAACTAAGACCACTATTATGTCTACATCAGAGTTACAGAGTTGTAGCATATGCCTCCTAGGAGGGGGACTAATAATTTTGCTTTGTTTTTGTGTGGACTATTCTAATTTTAAATTTGCATTCTTCGGGAGAGAACATTTCTGGTGTAGAAAATGGACAGTTAGAGGCATTTATTTAGAGACCAGTTTTAATAATACAATGTCACAGCAGGCCAAGGAAACAAAGGGTCAACACAAGTT
Organism: Schistocerca americana; assembly: GCF_021461395.2. Taxonomy (NCBI): domain Eukaryota; kingdom Metazoa; phylum Arthropoda; class Insecta; order Orthoptera; family Acrididae; genus Schistocerca; species Schistocerca americana. The sequence continues at coordinate 81,053,123 of NC_060124.1, read as the reverse complement.
TTGCATACTGGAGCCACTTTCTCAATACCTAAGGCGGAGAGATACAACTGGCAAGCAAAATATTGCTTACTTCCTCTACTAGGGCACCCTCTGGTAAAGAAGCCATTCTGTGTCGCAAAATAGTGCCATATACTTCTCCTTTACATGATACGATCGTCACGGAAAACATGTTGCATAGGCTGCTGAAGACTGCTCACACTAATAACAGATTTTGCACAAAAAAGAAGAGAATGTGACAATGGCCAGTGAGACAATATTACCCTCCACCACAACAGAGAGCCGATGATGAACCTGACATTTGGCAAAAGGAGTCAACCACATCATGTCACCACCACTATCTGCCATACCAGGCTTCCACCTTCACCAAACGGCTGGAACCTGTCTGCCACAGCTGAAGACTTCATTATTAAATGGTGGGAAACTGCTTGTTCAATGTTTTGTCATATCAGTCGTACTTCCTGTAATTTCTCAGCAGCAAATTAACAAGAACCGACGGTCAAGAGTTGTGTAAATGGATGCACTCCAACTGAAACTACTGAATGACATCCTTTTCAGGGCTTAGATAACTACCATCATGCCCTGATGCAAAGGACAGCCTACACAAGATCCTTCCCATCCCTCCAAAAGCGGTGTTCTGTCACCCACATAACCTACATGACATCCTGGTCTACATCTACATCTACGTGATTACTCTGCTATTCACAATAAAGTGCCTGGCAAAGGGTTCAATGAACCACCTTCATGCTGTCTCTCTACCGTTCCACTCTCGAACGGCACATGGGAAAAATGAGCTCTTAAATTTTTCTGTGCAAGCCCTGATTTCTCTCATTTTATCGTGATGATCATTTCTCCCTATGTAGGTGGGTGCCAACAGAATGTTTTCGCAATCGGAGGAGAAAACTGGTGATTGAAATTTCATGAGAAGATCCCGTTGCAACGAAAATCACCTATGTTTTAATGATTGCCACTCCAATTCATGTATCATTTCTGTGACACTATATCCCCTATTTCGCAATAATAAAAAATGAACTGCCCTTCTTTGTACTTTTTCTATGTCGTCCGTCAGTCCCACCTGATACGGATCCCACACCACACAGCAATACCCCAGAATAGGGTGGACAAGCGTAGTGTAAGCAGTCTTTTTGGTAGACCTGTTGCACCTTCTAAGTGTTCTGCCTATGAATCACAGTCTTTGGTTTGCTCTACCCACAATATTATCTATGTGATCGCTCTGCATCCTTAACGGTTTAACGTTGCAAAGCAATATGAAATGGAATGATCATGTAAGGACCATACTAAAGGAGGCAAATGGTAGAGTTTGGTTTATTAGAAGAGTTTTAGGAAAGCACGGTTCATCTGTAAAGGTGATCGTGTATACAACACTAGGCTACATTCTTTCTGAGGAATGCTATTGAGAAAATATAGAGAACAGGCATTTGCAGCTGACTGCAGAACACTTTTACTGCCATAACCAACGTTTTGCATTAGGACCACAAAGGTGAGATGAGAGGAATTAGGGATTGTACGGAGGCTTATGGACAATTCTGCTCTATTTCTGAGTGGAACAGGAAAGGAAATAACTAGCAGTGGTACAAGGGACCCACTGCTATGTACCATATGGTGGCTTGTGGAGCATATGTGCAGACACAGATGAAGCTGTCTTCCCCGATAACAATAGTGTCTTCTAGCAGGATAACTGTCGAAGTCACAAGGTCAGAATTGTGCAACAGTGGTTCGGGCAGCATTATAGTGAACTCCCGCTGATGTCTTGGCCACCAAATTAGCTCAATCTGAACCCAATGGAACACACCAACTCCCCATCCAGAAGTCATAGGTCCATAATGTGACTGAAGACGCATCTGGTGCCAGATACGTCCAGGAAACTACTACGGATTTGTCATCCCTTCCATCGAGAACCACTGCTATATTATGTTCAGAAGGTAGACCAACATTCTACTAGGCAGATGGTCATAGTGTTTTAACTAAGCAGTGTATCTTTGTAGGGATGCAGGAATGATTTGTCATGTCCAGATACTCTGTCTTCGAGAGTAGTTTATGGCTTTGTCCTCACAAACCAAAAGGCTACAGTCTTCTCGATATTTCCCAGTGTACAGTTAGCACTGAAAGAACTGCATTGCCACACACCTGTCCCGAGGGCACTGTCCATAATACCACAGAACATGTGGCTTCTGACATTAACCAGAGGCTTTCGGGGTGCATGTGCCTACACTATAGTACCCTGTGTTTGTAAATGTTTTTTTTCTTTTTTTGATTAACTGTGAATTTGTTTGCGAAAATGTATAACAAACACTATATGCAACATATCAAAAAATGACAACAGAACATGTTAATGTACACTTGTGGGAGAAAATATTATTGTATCTAGGAACTGATTAATTATTTATAAAACTGTTTCTTTTTCAATCAAGATGCCATATCTGATAAACAACTAACAACTGACTGTGAAGAGGAGTCACTGTCATTTATATGGAGGACAACTCCAGATTTCACCATGTAACCTGTGGCTGCTGTATCCATTGAGCACAGAGGCGTTAACAGATTAAAAATGTCTCTCGTCTAGACACAAGCACATGAGTCAGCCTTCTGCTAACAGTTTAAACTTCACCACACTTATTCAGAGCAAACCAAAGTTAACATATCAGTATAGTAGCCGCTTGTCAGTCAATTAAATTTTTGTCTCCATCGTCAGTCTACAAGTCCAAATGGGGAGAACCAAGAAGACTTTAGCAATACACTCTAGCAGCCCCTAATGTGTGTAAAAGACACATCATCATCATTTAATGTGAAAGTTACCATATGGAGTTCTTGTTTTATTCCTGTTTTCCAGACAATTCATCGTTCCTTCCGTGTAGTTTTCTGCTTCATCCAGATGGAGCTTTTTCAGACTGTGGCAAATGAATCTTTGGCAAATTTTATAGAATTTAGACGAGACTTCAACACAACACACAAGAGGCTACACATAAACCATAAATTTGTACCAACATGTGAGCCACAGGTATATTCAATACAATTTACATTGAAAGCAAAATGTGACAAATAAGGACATACATACATTACTGGTCTGCTAAGACCACAGCACCTAGAACACCCAAGAATCTACACATGCTAAGCAGGTCTTGTTAAGATATTCTTACAAAACAAAGTTTTGCCAAGCTTAACAAGGACAAGGACACACACACACACACACACACACACACACACACACACACACACACACACACAATGTGCTACATATAATCACCTCACAATTAAAGACTGGCAGTTAAAAAGCCTATGATACATCTTCAATTTTTTGGTCCTGTCCTCCTCAGTTGCGCGTAATACTACGGTGTGTTGTTGATTTTCACTTATGGACCGTCTGACAGCAACAGAATAAAACACAATTTTAGTGCCATACGCGTTTCGCCTTTATTTTCTGCAAGGCATCATCAGTGGCCTGTAATATGTACATATGTTAGCTATTTTATTTACATTTTTGTCACTGTGCCTATAGGTTATAAACAGTTCTGGTGGTTGGTATTTCCTATTAAGTAGTAATGTTTTGAACTGTACTTACAGGTTGCGTAGACAGTTTCTTACATATTACGCTCCTGTTGCATTTTTGGTCTTATTCTTCTTCCTATGAGCGCCAATTTGCTGTTTTTTCTGCATTCCACAGCACTATGCACTGAACGCTTTTTTTAATGCAATGTTTTGGTTTCTGTTGCCGACTGTCAAATGTTTTTGCCAAAGATCGAATATTACTGCCAAACTTATGAGTGTAACTATCGAAGTATCTGTGGTCTGTTGGTGTATGCATTTGTGTGTGCGCTTGTGTGTGTGTGTGTGTGTGTGTGTGTGTGTGTGTGTGTGTGTGTGTGTGTTTTTTGGTGTCATATTATTTTATTTTATTGTATTTAATTATTTATTTTTGTTTGTGTCCTGTGTATGTGTGTGTGTGTGTGTTTTGGTGTGATATATATATATATATATATATATATATATATATATATATGTGTGTGTGTGTGTGTGTGTGTGTGTGTGTGTGTGTGTCTGTATTTTGGTGTTATGCATTTTTTTTGGATTGGGGGGAGCTGTGAGTGTGTGTGTGTGTGTGTGTGTGTGTGTGTGTGTCTGTATTTTGGTGTTATGCATTTTTTTTTGGATTGGGGGGAGCTGTGAGTGTGTGTGTGTGTGTGTGTGTGTGTGTGTGTGTGTGTGTGTGTGTGTGTGTGTATTTTGGTGTTATATACTTTTTTTATGTTATCATTTCCTTTATTAAGTGTAGTAAGGAGCCTGTGCTGATGTGTGTTTGTTCATTTATCACATGTTTGTTTTCTGCTATGGCTTTGTGGATGTGGAAGTTTTCTTGCATTTGTATAAGATGTTTGTCATGGTTGCTTATTCTCATTATTTTCATTTCTTGTTCCATGTTTGTAGGATGATGGTTGTAGTGTTTTAAATGCTCTACAAATGTGGAATGGTTTGTTTCATACTTCCAACATCTGATATGTTCTTTGTATCTTGTTTCAAAATTCCTGCATGTCATGCCTATGTATACTGCATCACAACTTTGACATTCAAGTTTATATATTCCTGATTGTTGGAATTTGTCCTTCTTGGTAGCTGGCTGGCTTAGGTGTGATTGAAGGGTTTGCCCAGGCTTATATGCTATTTTGAAGCCCTGTCTCTTTAGGATGTTTGCAACTCTGTGTGTTAGTTTATGTGTGTAGGTCATGGTGTACCATCTGGTTCTTTTCTGTGTGGTGTTGTCATTGTGTGTGTTTGTTGAGTGCGTTTGTAAGTTTTCAGCTTGTGAGTTCTTTTGTATTGTGGAAATGTTGTGTTTGTTTTTTATTTGTGTTTTTATTTTTTGATTGAGCCTGTGTACCACATGTGTGTCATACCCGTTGTTCCTAGCTATTTGTATGATCGTGTTCATTTCTTGTTCATAGTTTCTCTTACTGAGTGGGATTCTGTTTAATCTATGTAACATGTGTCTTAGTGCTGCAAATTTCTGGCTTTGGGGGTGGTTGGATGTGGAATGTATTATTGTGTCCGTGGCTGTTGGTTTTCTAAAGATGTTAAATGTATGTTTTGCATTTTCTTTTTTAATTGTAATGTCAAGAAAATTTATTTGATTTTCTTTTTCTTTTTCAAGTGTGAATTTTACGTTCTTATGAGCTTTGTTTATTTCTGAATGGAGTTCATCTATTTTTTCACTTGGCTCGTCTACCAAACAAATAATGTCATCCACGTATCTGTACCAATATATGATTTTGAAACTTTCATTTGTGGTTATCTTATCAAATATCTGATTTTCAAGGTGACTGATGAAAATGTTTGCTAGTGTTCCTGATATTGGGGATCCCATGGGCAGTCCATCAGTTTGTAGATAATATTCTTCCTCAAACTGAAAGTAGTTTTGTTCAGTTGTCAGTCTGAGCATATCTGTTATTTCTTTTATTGCGTCTGTGGTGAGGTTGCTGTGGGATGAGAGATTTTGTTCTATGATTTCTATTGTTTCTGTGATAGGGATGGAGGTATACATATTTTCTATATCGAATGAAATCAGTGATGCTGTGTGTGGTACCTGTATGTTCTGTATATTTTCTATTAGGTTTCCTGTGTTTATCACTGTTCTGTTGTTTTCTACTTTATAGTGTTTTGTAACTAACTTTTGCAGGTGTTTGGCTATGCGGTATGTTGGGGCTTTCTTGAAGTTGATAACAGGTCTCATTGGCATTCCGTCTTTATGTACTTTCGGTTGACTGCGGAGTGTTGGTGCTTTTGGGTTTTTCTGTGTTAAGTAGTATTTTTGTTTGTCTGTGAGTGTGTGTTCAATGTTTTTCAGTGTTCGTTTCACATTTGCCTGGAATCGTGTAGTTGGATCTGACTTCAGTTTTTGTATTGCGTTGGTGTTTATGTATTCCTTGGTTTTTGTGATGTATTGCTCTTTATCCATGAGTACTGTTACATTTCCCTTGTCTGCTCTTGTTATTAATACGTTGTTGTTTGTTAACTTTTGTTTTAACCTTTTCATAGTAGCAGCTTCTGTTTGGTTGTTCTTATTGTGTGTCTGCTGTGTTTGTTTTATTATGCCTTTTATTTCTTCTTTTACTAGTTCTCTTGTCAGTCCTATGTTTATTTCACAATTATTTTGTTGTTCTTCACGTGTAAGGATGTGTTCGGTTTCTACTATGAGATTTTCTATGTATTGATTGTTCACCTTGCTATTGGTGCAGTGTTTCAAACCTTTCTCCAAGAGCATTTTTTCGTTTTCGTGTAGTTCTGTCTCTGTTAGGTTAACTAAGCGTGGATGGAATGAGTGTTGGTGTTCATGTGGTTTCACATTTAAAATGTAAATGTATTTTTGCGTCTTTTTTACTGTTAGTTTCATTATCTTGTGTTTATGTTTGTTTTGTAAATGTTTCATTGCTATGTATGTGTTGTGCTCAGTTTTTTCTACTAGTGCCATGAAAACTGCGGCGTTTCCTACGTTTTTTGCCAATTCTAGATGAGTTTCATAGAGCATCATGTTTAGGTGCTGTTTTTTCGAATAGAGCATCTTAATTTCATGTCGTAACCAATATCGTTCTGCAAATGATTTCGACTTTTGTGCCACTGTAGAACTGTTTTTAACCTTTACATTAATGTAGCTTGGAATTAAATCGTTCTTTTTGCATGTTCTGTTGAATTTTATACGCTGTATCGTCTTATGGAGTCTCAGATGTATTTTCTTGAACCTGTTGTACACGTTGACAGGGTATGCTTGACATAGCTGTATTGACATCTTCAATTTTTTGGTCCTGTCCTCCTCAGTTGCGCGTAATACTATGGTGTGTTGATGATTTTCACTTATGGACCGTCTGACAGCAACTGAATAAAACACAATTTTAGTGCCATACGCGTTTCGCCTTTATTTTCTGCAAGGCATCATCAGTGGCCTGTAATATGTACATATGTTAGCTATTTTATTTACATTTTTGTCACTGTGCCTATAAGTTAAAAACAGTTCTGGTGGTTGGTATTTCCTATTAAGTAGTAATGTTTTGAACCGTACTTACAGGTTGCGTAGACAGTTTCTTACATATTACGCTCCTGTTGCATTTTTGGTCTTATTCTTCTTCCTATGAGCGCCAATTTGCTGTTTTTTCTGCATTCCACAGCACTATGCACTGAACGCTTTTTTTAATGCAATGTTTTGGTTTCTGTTGCCGACTGTCAAATGTTTTTGCCAAAGATCGAATATTACTGCCAAACTTAAGAGTGTAACTATCGAAGTATCTGTGGTCTGTTGGTGTATGCATTTGTGTGTGCGCTTGTGTGTGTGTGTGTGTGTGTGTGTGTGTGTGTGTGTGTGTGTGTGTGTGTGTGTGTGAGTGAGTGTTTTTTGGTGTCATATTATTTTATTTTATTGTATTTAATTATTTATTTTTGTTTATGTCCTGTGTATGTGTGTGTGGAACAAGAAATGAAAATAATGAGAATAAGCAACCATGACAAACATCTTATACAAATGCAAGAAAACTTCCACATCCAGAAAGCCATAGCAGAAAACAAACATGTGATAAATGAACAAACACACATCAGCACAGGCTCCTTACTACACTTAATAAAGGAAATGATAACATAAAAAAAGTATATAACACCAAAATACACACACACACACACACACACACACACACACACACACACACACAAGCGCACACACAAATGCATACACCAACAGACCACAGATATTTCGATAGTTACACTCTTAAGTTTGGCAGTAATATTCGATCTTTGGCAAAAACATTTGACAGTCGGCAACAGAAACCAAAACATTGCATTAAAAAAAGCGTTCAGTGCATAGTGCTGTGGAATGCAGAAAAAACAGCAAATTGGCGCTCATAGGAAGAAGAATAAGACCAAAAATGCAACAGGAGCGTAATATGTAAGAAACTGTCTACGCAACCTGTAAGTACAGTTCAAAACATTACTACTTAATAGGAAATACCAACCACCAGAACTGTTTTTAACTTATAGGCACAGTGACAAAAATGTAAATAAAATAGCTAACATATGTACATATTACAGGCCACTGATGATGCCTTGCAGAAAATAAAGGCGAAACACGTATGGCACTAAAATTGTGTTTTATTCAGTTGCTGTCAGACGGTCCATAAGTGAAAATCATCAACACACCATAGTATTACGCGCAACTGAGGAGGACAGGACCAAAAAATTGAAGATGTCAATACAGCTATGTCAAGCATTCCCTGTCAACGTGTACAACAGATTCAAGAAAATACATCTGAGACTCCATAAGACGATACAGCATATAAAATTCAACAGAACATGCAAAAAGAACGATTTAATTCCAAGCTACATTAATGTAAAGGTTAAAAACAGTTCTACAGTGGCACAAAAGTCGAAATCATTTGCAGAACGATATTGGTTACGACATGAAATTAAGATGCTCTATTCGAAAAAACAGCACCTAAACATGATGCTCTATGAAACTCATCTAGAATTGGCAAAAAACGTAGGAAACGCCGCAGTTTTCATGGCACTAGTAGAAAAAACTGAGCACAACACATACATAGCAATGAAACATTTACAAAACAAACATAAACACAAGATAATGAAACTAACAGTAAAAAAGACGCAAAAATACATTTACATTTTAAATGTGAAACCACATGAACACCAACACTCATTTCATCCATGCTTAGTTAACCTAACAGAGACAGAACTACACGAAAACGAAAAAATGCTCTTGGAGAAAGGTTTGAAACACTGCACCAATAGCAAGGTGAACAATCAATACATAGAAAATCTCATAGTAGAAACCGAACACATCCTTACACGTGAAGAACAACAAAATAATTGTGAAATAAACATAGGACTGACAAGAGAACTAGTAAAAGAAGAAATAAAAGGCATAATAAAACAAACACAGCAGACACACAATAAGAACAACCAAACAGAAGCTGCTACTATGAAAAGGTTAAAACAAAAGTTAACAAACAACAACGTATTAATAACAAGAGCAGACAAGGGAAATGTAACAGTACTCATGGATAAAGAGCAATACATCACAAAAACCAAGGAATACATAAACACCAACGCAATACAAAAACTGAAGTCAGATCCAACTACACGATTCCAGGCAAATGTGAAACGAACACTGAAAAACATTGAACACACACTCACAGACAAACAAAAATACTACTTAACACAGAAAAACCCAAAAGCACCAACACTCCGCAGTCAACCGAAAGTACATAAAGACGGAATGCCAATGAGACCTGTTATCAACTTCAAGAAAGCCCCAACATACCGCATAGCCAAACACCTGCAAAAGTTAGTTACAAAACACTATAAAGTAGAAAACAACAGAACAGTGATAAACACAGGAAACCTAATAGAAAATATACAGAACATACAGGTACCACACACAGCATCACTGATTTCATTCGATATAGAAAATATGTATACCTCCATCCCTATCACAGAAACAATAGAAATCATAGAACAAAATCTCTCATCCCACAGCAACCTCACCACAGACGCAATAAAAGAAATAACAGATATGCTCAGACTGACAACTGAACAAAACTACTTTCAGTTTGAGGAAGAATATTATCTACAAACTGATGGACTGCCCATGGGATCCCCAATATCAGGAACACTAGCAAACATTTTCATCAGTCACCTTGAAAATCAGATATTTGATAAGATAACCACAAATGAAAGTTTCAAAATCATATATTGGTACAGATACGTGGATGACATTATTTGTTTGGTAGACGAGCCAAGTGAAAAAATAGATGAACTCCATTCAGAAATAAACAAAGCTCATAAGAACGTAAAATTCACACTTGAAAAAGAAAAAGAAAATCAAATAAATTTTCTTGACATTACAATTAAAAAAGAAAATGCAAAACATACATTTAACATCTTTAGAAAACCAACAGCCACAGACACAATAATACATTCCACATCCAACCACCCCCAAAGCCAGAAATTTGCAGCACTAAGACACATGTTACATAGATTAAACAGAATCCCACTCAGTAAGAGAAACTATGAACAAGAAATGAACACGATCATACAAATAGCTAGGAACAACGGGTATGACACACATGTGGTACACAGGCTCAATCAAAAAATAAAAACACAAATAAAAAACAAACACAACATTTCCACAATACAAAAGAACTCACAAGCTGAAAACTTACAAACGCACTCAACAAACACACACAATGACAACACCACACAGAAAAGAACCAGATGGTACACCATGACCTACACACATAAACTAACACACAGAGTTGCAAACATCCTAAAGAGACAGGGCTTCAAAATAGCATATAAGCCTGGGCAAACCCTTCAATCACACCTAAGCCAGCCAGCTACCAAGAAGGACAAATTCCAACAATCAGGAATATATAAACTTGAATGTCAAAGTTGTGATGCAGTATACATAGGCATGACATGCAGGAATTTTGAAACAAGATACAAAGAACATATCAGATGTTGGAAGTATGAAACAAACCATTCCACATTTGCAGAGCATTTAAAACACTACAACCATCATCCTACAAACATGGAACAAGAAATGAAAATAATGAGAATAAGCAACCATGACAAACATCTTATACAAATGCAAGAAAACTTCCACATCCACAAAGCCATAGCAGAAAACAAACATGTGATAAATGAACAAACACACATCAGCACAGGCTCCTTACTACACTTAATAAAGGAAATGATAACATAAAAAAAAGTATATAACACCAAAATACACACACACACACACACACACACACACACACACACAGCTCCCCCCAATCCAAAAAAAAATGCATAACACCAAAATACAGACACACACACACACACACACACACACACACACACACACACACACACACACACTCACAGCTCCCCCCAATCCAAAAAAAATGCATAACACCAAAATACAGACACACACACACACACACACACACACACACACACACACACACACACCCACACACATATATATATATATATATATATATATATATATATATATATATATATATATATCACACCAAAACACACACACACACATACACAGGACACAAACAAAAATAAATAATTAAATACAATAAAATAAAATAAAATAATATGACACCAAAAAAAACACACACACACACACACACACACACACACACACACACACACAAGCGCACACACAAATGCATACACCAACAGACCACAGATACTTCGATAGTTACACTCATAAGTTTGGCAGTAATATTCGATCTTTGGCAAAAACATTTGACAGTCGGCAACAGAAACCAAAACATTGCATTAAAAAAAGCGTTCAGTGCATAGTGCTGTGGAATGCAGAAAAAACAGCAAATTGGCGCTCATAGGAAGAAGAATAAGACCAAAAATGCAACAGGAGCGTAATATGTAAGAAACTGTCTACGCAACCTGTAAGTACAGTTCAAAACATTACTACTTAATAGGAAATACCAACCACCAGAACTGTTTATAACCTATAGGCACAGTGACAAAAATGTAAATAAAATAGCTAACATATGTACATATTACAGGCCACTGATGATGCCTTGCAGAAAATAAAGGCGAAACGCGTATGGCACTAAAATTGTGTTTTATTCAGTTGCTGTCAGACGGTCCATAAGTGAAAATCATCAACACACCTATGCTACATGTGTATCAAAAGGTAATTTCACTCAAGGAAACTACAAAATTTGCTTACTGCTGGCCAGAACCTTCAGGAGGTGCAAGTTTTATTACTGCCAGTGTATGCATGATAGTACATGACACTTGGCTCTGGCTTTTGCAACTATTAGTTCTCTCTTTGGGGAAGAAGGCATTACTCCTTAAGGTTAGAAATAATGTTACTGAAATCCAGAATAGGGTCACAAACTAATGTGTTTCTAGGTGTGGCTGAAGAAAAATCTATACCATTAAGAAATTATGTAAATAGGATGGAAATTGGTAGGTGTGATATACATGTACAGACAATCAAATGATTCAGTTTCATGAAAATTGGATAACTTATTCAAGAGAAAGAGCTTCACAAATTTAGCAAGTCAATGACACACTGATCCACCTCCATCCTTATTGAAGCAGTTACTCAACATGGCAACAGTTGATAGAGATATTTGACATCCTTCTGAGGGATAACATGCCTATTCTGTCCAATACATGCCTTAGATTGTGAAAATTCCAGTATGGTTGAAGAGCCCTGCCCATAACGCTCCAAACATTCTCAATTGGGGAGAGATCCAGTGACCTAGGTGGCAAAGGTACAGTTTGGCAAGCAAAGAGACAAGCGGTAGAAAATCTCACTGTGTGGAAGCAGATATAATCTCCCTGAAATGTAAGCCCAGGATGGGTTGCCATTTATAGCAACAAAATGGGTCATAGAATATTGTCAACGTACTGCTGTACTATAATGGTGCTGCAGATGACAACCAAAGTGGTCCTGCTGTTAAAAGAAATGGCACCCCAGACTACCACAATGATTTGTTGGCCTGTGTGACGGGTGACAGTCAGGTTGATATCCCACTGCTGTCTGGGATGTCTTCGCTGATCATCAGGACTCCTGTTGAAGCAGGACTCATCACTAAAGATAATTCTACTCCAGTTAATATCATTACATACCGAAGACATGTCTGAAAACACCACAATCAGTGGTGGTATACCAAACTGACTGTTGTCCGCCATACGGCCTGGCAACCAGGAGTGACTGCCTGGGGTGTCATTTCTTTTCACTGAAGGATCCCTTTGCTTGTCAACTGTGGCACCCTTACAACAGAGTGGTACACTGACAATATTCTATGCCCTGTTTTGTTGCCCTTCATAGTAAGCCATCCTGGGCATACATTTCACCAAGACAATGCCCGCCTACACACAGCGAGAGTTTCTGCTGCTAGTCTTCGTGCTTGCCAAACCTTATCTTGGCCAGAAAGATAGCTGAATCTCTCCCACAATTGAGGACATTTGGAGGATTATGGGCAGAGCCCTCCAACCAGGTAAGAATTTTAATGACCTAACCCATCAATTGAACAAATTTGGCACGATATCCCTCAGGAAGACATCCAACAACTCTATCAATCGGTGCCAAATCGAATAACTACTTGCATATGGGCTACACATGGACCAATGCATTGTTAACTTGCTCAACATGTGAAACTAACTCTCTTCAATCAATCACCCATTTTTTCTGAAACTGTAATCATTTATTTGTTTGTCTGTACATGTACATCACATCTATCACTTTCAGTCCCATCCAGATAAATCCCTCATGGTGGGTCTTTTTTTTTTGTCTTAAGAGTGTTTTTGTCCTCCTGTAGATAAGTGCTTGCCAGCGACTCCATCTCATAATTTTGTCTTACATTATGTTTCACACAAATATGACCTTTATAATTTTACATCTTTGTGCCCTCTTCACATTTTGTCTAATTTCAAATACACTCCTGGAAATGGAAAAAAGAACACATTGACACCGGAGTGTCAGACCCACCATACTTGCTCCGGACACTGCGAGAGGGCTGTACAAGCAATGATCACACGCACGGCACAGCGGACACACCAGGAACCGCGGTGTTGGCCGTCGAATGGCGCTAGCTGCGCAGCATTTGTGCACCGCCGCCGTCAGTGTCATCCAGTTTGCCGTGGCATACGGAGCTCCATCGCAGTCTTTAACACTGGTAGCATGCCGCGACAGCGTGGACATGAACCGTATGTGCAGTTGACGGACTTTGAGCGAGGGCGTATAGTGGGCATGCGGGAGGCCGGGTGGACGTACCGCCGAATTGCTCAACACGTGGGGCGTGAGGTCTCCACAGTACATCGATGTTGTCGCCAGTGGTCGGCGGAAGGTGCACGTGCCCGTCGACCTGGGACCGGACCGCAGCGATGCACGGATGCACGCCAAGACCGTAGGATCCTACGCAATGCCGTAGGGGACCGCACCGCCACTTCCCAGCAAATTAGGGACACTGTTGCTCCTGGGGTATCGGCGAGGACCATTCGCAACCGTCTCCATGAAGCTGGGCTACGGTCCTGCACACCGTTACGCCGTCTTCCGCTCACGCCCCAACATCGTGCAGCCCGCCTCCAGTGGTGTCGCGACAGGCGTGAATGGAGGGACGAATGGAGACGTGTCGTCTTCAGCGATGAGAGTTGCTTCTGCCTTGGTGCCAATGATGGTCGTATACGTGTTTGGCGCCGTGCAGGTGAGCGCCACAATCAGGACTGCATACGATCGAGGCACACAGGGCCAACACCTGGCATCATGGTGTGGGGAGCGATCTCCTACACTGGCCGTACACCACTGGTGATCGTCGAGGGGACACTGAATAGTGCACGGTACATCCAAACCGTCATTGAACCCACCGTTCTACCATTCCTAGACCGGCAAGGGAACTTGCTGTTCCAACAGGACAATGCACGTCCGCATGTATCCCGTGCCACCCAACGTGCTCTAGAAGGTGTAAGTCAGCTACCCTGGCCAGCAAGATCTCCGGATCTGTCCCCCATTGAGCATGTTTGGGACTGGATGAAGCGTCGTCTCACGCGGTCTGCATGTCCAGCACGAACGCTGGTCCAACTGAGGCGCCAGGTGGAAATGGCATGGCAAGCCGTTCCACAGGACTACATCCAGCATCTCTACGATTGTCTCCATGGGAGAATAGCAGCCTGCATTGCTGCGAAAGGTGGATATACACTGTACTAGTGCCGACATTGTGCATGCTCTGTTGCCTGTGTCTATGTGCCTGTGGTTCTGTCACTGTGATCATGTGATGTATCTGACCCCAGGAATGTGTCAATAAAGTTTCCCCTTCCTGGGACAATGAATTCACGGTGTTCTTATTTCAATTTCCAGGAGTGTATTTTTCCTTGAATACATGAATATGCAGAACAAGTTTCTTCTTAGCTGGCAGAAGAACTGCTTCCCAATATAATTCACTCCTAAGCTTTCGGATTTACCAATTTCCTTCCAAGTGACTGATATCTGCCACTTGCACCTTACACTGTATTTCCACCACTTTCTCTTGGTAAAAAGAAGAAATGTTTTGCTTTTGAAACTCAGATTTGAACTATTTATTACTGCCTAATATTAAGCCACACTTTTCGTATCCTTACAATCTGTATTAACTAGCCTGTTCACACGTAACAGCTTAGAGAATTTTTTTTTTTTTTTTTTTTTTTTTTTTTTTGTGGTTTTAGGGCACACAACTTCAACGGTCATTAGCGCCCAGACTACATTAGGAATGCACCGCGAGTCTCAAGTTTAAAACAGCAACGAAACGGAAAACACGATAAAAGACAGACTGACAGGCATAGGATTAAAAAAAGGAAACAGCATAATCAAATGTCCTTTGAGAGGGTTGTCAAATTGATAAAATGAAGAACGCGAGCAGCTGCTCGTGGGTCATCCGCTAAAATGGCTTCTACAGTACATGGCAGGCCAAGATCAAAACGCAGGGTGTTAAAATCCGGACAGGACGTTAAAATGTGGCGGACCGTCAGCAATTGCCCACATGGTCAGAACGGCGCCGGCGCAGCCGTCAGCAGATGGCGATGGCTGAACCGGCAGTGTCCAATTCGTAACCGGGCCAAAACTACCTCCTCCCGCCGAGAAGGGCGTGAGGAGGACGTCCAAGCCACGGGAAGAGGTTTCAAGGCCCGAAGCTTGTTGACTGTAAGTGCAGCCCAATCGGCATGCCACAGCGATAAAATGCGCCGTCAAATGACCCTGCGACAATCTGACGAAGGGACACAACAAGAAGCTGTCCGAGGCTGGAGGACCGCAGCCTTGGCCGCGGCATCTGCAGCTTCGTTCCCAGGGATACCGACATGGCCAGGAACCCACATAAAGCTAACCGGAGAACCGACGTCCACCAACTGCTGAAGAGAGCGTTGGATCTGGTGCACGAAAGGGTGAACTGGGTACGGATCACTGAGGCTCTGGATAGTGCTCAGGGAATCGGAGCAGATGACATATGCAGAATGTCGGTGGCGGCAGATGTAAAGAACAGCCTGGTAGAGGGCACAGAGCTCAGCTGTGAAGACCGAACAATGGCCATGGAGCCGGTATTTGAAACTTTGTGCCCCGACAATAAAAGAACACCCGACCCCGTCATTGATCTTAGAGCCATCTGTATAAATGAAGGTCATATTAATGAACTTCGAACGAAGTTCGACAAAACGGGAGTGGTAGACTGAACCGGGGGTAACCTCCTTCGGGAGCGAGCAGAGGTCAAGGTGGAGGCGAACCTGAGCCTGGAGCCAAGGTGGCGTGTGGCTCTCGCCCACTCGAAAGGTTGCAGGGAGTGAAAAATTAAGGTGTTGAAGGAGGCGACGAAAGCGAACTCCAGGGGGTAGCAGGGCAGAGACATACAACCCGTATTGACTGTCGAGAGAGTCATCAAAAAAGGAACGATAAGACGGGTGGTCGGGCATTGCCAGTAGCCGACAGGCATACGGACAAAGCAGTATATCGCGCCGGTAGGTGAGTGGCAACTCACCAGCGTCAGCATGAAGACTCTCGACGGGACTAGTATAAAACGCTCCGAGCACAAGTCGTAAACCCCGATGTTGTATGGAGTTGAGGCGGAGTAAGATGGAGGGCCGTGTAGAGGAGTATACGAAGCTCCCATAATCCAGCTTGGAGCAGACGATCGACCGATATAGGCGAAGTAGGACGGTTCGATCCGCTCCCCACGACATACCACTGAGAACACGGAGGACATTTAGAGAACGGGTACAACGGGCAGCCCAATATGACACATGTGGAGACCAACTAAGTTTCCTGTCAAATGTAAGACCTAAAACTTTTGTTGTCTCCACGAATGGGAGAGCAACGGGACCGAGTCGTAAGGACGGTGGGAGAAACTCTTTGTAGCGCCAGAAGTTAATACAGACCGTCTTCTCGGCAGAAAAACGGAAGCCATTGGCGACACTCCAGGAGTAAAGACGGTCAAGAGAACGCTGAAGACAGCACTCCAGGAAACACGTACGCTGCGCGCTGCAATAGATAGTAAAATCGTCCACGAAAAGGGAGCCTGATACATCAGCTGGGAGGCAATCCATTATTGGATTGATCGCTATGGCGAAGAGAGCGACGCTCAAAACTGAGCCCTGTGGCACCCCATTCTCCTGGCGAAAGGTGGCTGACAGGACAGAACCCACACGTACCCTGAACTGTCGATCCATTAAAAAGGAACGAATAAAAAGAGGGAGGCGACCGCGAAGGCCCCATGTATGCATGGTGTGGAGAATGCCGGCCCTCCAACAGGTGTCGTAAGCCTTCTCCAAATCAAAGAACACAGCCGCGGTCGGGCGCTTCCGCAAGAAGTTATTCATAATGAAGGTCGACAAGGTAACCAGATGGTCAACAGCAGAGCGGCGCCTACGAAATCCACATTGTACATTGGTAAGTAGGCGTCGAGACTCGAGCAGCCAAACCAATCGAGAGTTAACCATTCGCTCCATCACTTTACAGACACAGCTTGTAAGCAAGATGGGTCGATAACTGGAAGGCAAGTGCTTGTCCTTCCCCGGCTTAGGAATCGGGACAACAATAGACTCGCGCCAGCATGCGGGAACATGTCCCTCAATCCAGATGCGATTGTAAGTACGAAGAAGAAAACCTTTACCCGCAGGAGAAAGGTTCTTCAGCATCTGAATATGAATAGAATCAGGCCCTGGAGCGGAGGACCGTGATCGGCCAAGTGCGTTTTCGAGTTCCCGCATGGTGAATGGGGCATTATAACTTTCACGATTCGAGGAGCGGAAGTTAGGTGGCCTAGCCTCCTCTGCCTGTTTGCGGGGGAGGAAGGCAGGGTGGTAATGAGTGGAGCTCGAAACCTCTGCGAAAAAGCGGTCGAAGGCATTGGAGACAGCATCAGGGGCCACAAGGACGTCATTCGCGACCGTCAAGCCAGAAACTGGTGAGTGGACCTTAGTGCCAGATAGCCGGCGCAGGCTACCCCAGACAACAGAAGAAGGAGTAAAACTGTTGAAGGTGCTTTAGAAAGCAGCCCAGCTGGCTTCCTTGCTTTCTTTAATAATACGACGACACTGTGCACGTAATCGTTTATAATTGATACAATTCGCCACTGTAGGGTGGCGTTTAAAGGTGCGTAAAGCACATCGACGAGCACGTAAAGCGTCTCTACATGCTGCGGTCCACCAGGGGACCGGTACGCGACGTGGAGAAGAAGTAGGGTGAGGGATGGAATATTCAGCAGCAGTGAGAATGACTTCCGTGAGGTGTGCGACCTGACTATCGCAGCTTGTGAAGGTTTGATCCGGAAAGGTCGCCCTGGAAGAGAAGAGCCCCCAGTCTGCTTTGGAGATGGTCCAACTAGATGAGCACGGAGAGGGGATATGCTGCAGGAGATGGATAACACATGGGAAGTGGTCGCTCGAATATGTATCAGAAAGTGCATACCACTCAAACCGGCGTGCAAGTTGGGGAGTACATATAGAGAGGTCTAAATGGGAATAGGTGTGAGATGTGTCCGAAAGAAAAGTAGGGGCGCTAGTATTGAGGCAGACAAGATTGAGCTGGTTGAAAAGGTCTGCTAACAGGGAGCCCCTCGGGCAGGATGCTGGAGAGCCCCAAAGGGGATGGTGGGCATTGAAGTCTCCAGTTAACAAAAATGGTGCAGGTAGCTGAGCAATAAGTTGCATCATGTCTGCCCTGGTAACGGCAGACGACGATGGAGTGTAAACGCCACAAATGGAAAATGTAAAAGTGGGGAGAGTAATGCGGATGGCAACTGCCTGCAGGCCGGTGTGCAACGTGATGGGATTGTAGTAAATATCATCCCGGACCAGCAACATAACCCCTCCGTGAGCTGGGATACCTACCACAGGGGGTAGGTCAAAACGCACAGAGGTGTAGTGTGCCAAGGCAATTTGATTGCATAGGTGTAGCTTCGTTTCCTGGAGGGCTACGACGAGCGGACGGTGCAAGCGGAGCAGCAACTTCAAGTCCTCTCGGTTGGAGCGAATGCTGCGAATATTCCAGTGAATAAGTGCCATTGTAAGAAAAAAAGGGAAGATGAAAGAAGGGGTCACCTCGAAGGCCGCTGCGGGCCTGGCTTCGAGCGAGCACTGCCGCCGCTTTCAGTAGGCGGACAGTCATCGTCCATTGGGTCTATAGGTTCATCGGTCATCTTGGGAAGATGGCCGGGAGGGGGAGCTTCCTCCGCCGGTGAACGGCCAGACGTTCGGCTACCAGCGGTGCGGTCAGGCGAAACGGATGACGGCCTGGGGCGGCAACCGCTGGGTGGCGCAGGAGAAGAAATGCGACGTGGCGGAGAAGGAGAACTGTGCTTCCTATGAGCCTTCTTGGAAGGTCGTTTGGTGGAAGTACTGGTCGAAGGCTGGGAGGTCGAGGTACGTAGGAAGTCTGCACGGGACGGTTCCTTCTTGAAGGCCCATGCATCTGACTTCTGGGTCTTCGTCTTAGCAGAAGCTGATGAAGGGGCTGGTGTCTGTGGGGTGATGGGAGGAAGAGGAGACGTCGACCGCGCGATCTTAGCACTGGCCGAACGGACGACCGTGGTGCTGAAGGTGAGATCGCATGTCTGGGTTGCCACCTCCCTGGTAGTCCGAGGAGAGGCGAGGACAGTACTGTATTTCCCCGCTGGGAGCAGTGTGGGCTTCCTACTAGCCAATAGCTTGCAAACAGCCGAGGTGGACACTTTCTCTTTGACCCGAATTTCTTGGATACAGCGTTCTTCCTTATAGACAGGACAGTCGCGGGAGGATGCGGCATGGTCACCCTGACAGTTCACACAACGAGGAGACGGAGATGGACAGTCACCCTCATGGGCATCCCTGCCACAAGTGACACATTTAGCCGCATTGGAACAAGACTGTCTAGTGTGATTGAAACGCTGACACTGGTAGCAGCGCGTAGGTGTCGGGACATAGGGGCGAACAGAAATAACCTCATAGCCCGCCTTGATGCGCGATGGCAGCTTAACACTATCAAAGGGCAAGAAAAGTGTCCGGGTCGGTACAAGGTCTTTGTTGACCTTTTTCATTACCCTATGGACAGCCGTCACGCCCTGCTCAGCGAGGAAAGATTGAATCTCCTTGTCAGTCAAGCCGTTGAGGGATCTAGTATAGACCACACCACGAGACGAATTCAAAGTTCAGTGAGCCTCCACCCGGACAGGGAACGTGTACAGGAGTGTGGCCCGAAGCAGTTTTTGTGCCTGAAAGGCACTCTCAGTTTCGAGTAATAAGGTACCATTACGCAACCTGGTACAAGATTTGACAGATCCGGCTATGGCATCTACGCCCTTCTGGACAACGAAAGGGTTGACAGAGGAAAAATCCTTTCCGTCCTCAGATCGAGAAACGACGAGGAACTGTGGGGCAGGCGGTAGTACTTTTGTCACTGGTAGCTGGTCAAGTTTCCGTTTTTGGGCAGAAGTCGAGAGAGATGGAGTGAAATCCATTGCGGAGGAATCCCCCATGATTGCCAGCGTCTCCGATGGCGCGCTCCTTCCTTGTGGGGACCCTCTCAGAGGGCACTCCCGCCTTAGGTGAATGTTTACACCTCAGGTCACACCTCCCGAGAAACAGATGGAGGGACCAATCGGCATGGTCAGAAGGTATTAGCTCAGGCAATCACCCCTCCCCGGGCCTGGCCTTTACCAGGGGGTACGCGCGTGCCTTACATGTCTACCCAGGGCGGGGAATTACGCGTTACCCCGTCACCGGCTACGCGTGCGAACGCGTGGGTCGGCCTTCAGGCGCGCACAGGGAGGAAGGAAGAAGAGGAAAAAGGAGAGAGAGAGGGAGAGAGAGAGGGAGAGAGAGAGGGAGAGAGAGAGAGGGAGAGAGAGAGAGGGAGAGAGAGAGGGAGAGAGAGAGAGGGAGAGAGAGAGGGAGAGAGAGAGGGAGAGGGAGAGGGAGAGGGAGAGAGAGAGGGAGAGAGAGAGAGAGGACAGACTGTCTCAAATGCCGAGGCGGAGACCAGAAAAGGCAAGGAGAAGAAGGCAATGAGAAGGCAAGGTGAAGAAGGCAATGAGAAGAAGGCAAGGAGAAGGCGGCAATGAGAAGGCGGCAATGAGAAGGCGGCAAGGAGAAGGCGGCAAGGAGAAGGCGGCAAGGAGAAGGCGGCAAGGAGAAGGCGGCAAGGAGAAGGCGGCAAGGAGAAGGCGGCAAGGAGAAGGCGGCAAGGAGAAGGCGGCAAGGAGAAGAAGGCAAGGAGAAGAAGGCAAGGAGAAGAAGGCAAGGAGAAGAAGACAAGGGAAAGAGTAAGGAAGACAGTGAGGTGGAAAAGAGCAAAGAAAGGAACCAACCAAAGGAAGGAAGAAACGAGATATGAAAAAGCAAAATGACCGCAAATAGAGGTCGTGGAACTGTCCGTCTCCGGATGCAGGCACTAACTACCCCCTTGAGGGGGAGGGACTCCTTTTAGTCGCCTCTTACGACAGGCAGGAATACTTCGGGCCTATTCTAATCCCCGGACCCGCAGGGGGGGCTTAGAGAATCTGAATACGTACAGTGAAAAAATTATTTGAGAGCAGGATTTTGAGTAAGTAAAAACATATAGGTAGATACACACTTTAATGTTTGTGTGAAATATTTGTAGAGAGTATCCACACAGTACCACAATTTAAGGATTTGAAGATTTTGTAATTAATAATTATAATACTATGGAAACGTGGTGAATTGCAATTTCATTGTTTATTTTTTGTGAAAATCTTTAAAAAATAATCCCAAAATTATCTCCCACAATTCTGTACCTCCCAATCAAAAAATATTCATAGCTGTAGTCTATGCACAGATGAAATTCGAGTTTTTGAAATGATAGGACACAGTACCTTTTTTTTTTTTTTTTTTTTTGTATATCCTAAAATGTCTGTCATTAAAATGGAGTATATGAATATTTTGGGAACACTTAAGTAACTAAGTGCAAACTGAATTTATACCAGTTCTGTATTTTGTTCCTTCTCGTTCCTACAGCTTCTATAATAACTTTTGGTTTCATTATTTTGCAACTATCCTGCATGACCCCCTTTCCAACCAACTTGCGCCATAGGGTGGTGGGTTTTCGGGTTCCGCTAAATAGGTCAAGTGTGCACTACACACAGGAGGTGGCTACATGGGTAGTAGGGGCTGTGTGGTGTGGACTGGGCGGTTTTTTAGGTTAGACAGTCTCGAGAAAGATCAAAAGGGCTCCAGACCCAAAGGGTACAGGACAAAGAAACTACAAGAATCGAGCAAGCAACAGTCGATATTGTTGTTGTAAATTGTTGTAGCTGTGTCGGAAAAGTACCAGAGCTTCAAGTGCTGATAGAAAGCACTGAAGCTGAAATCGTTATAGGAACAGAAAGCTGGCTAAAGCCAGAGATAAATTCTGCCGAAATTTTTACAAAGGCGCAAACCGTGTTGAGATAGGATGGATTAAATAAAGTAGGTGGGGGTGTGTTTGTGTCTGTTGGTTGTAGTTTATCTTGTAGGGAAGTTGAGATAGATAGTTCCTGCGAATTACTATGGGTAGTGGTTATACTCAACAGCAGTACCAAAATAATAATTGGGTCCTTCTACCAATCCCACGACTCAGATGATATAATAGCTGAAAGGTTCAAAGAAAACATTAATCTCATTACAAATAAGTACCCCACCCAGTACCACACTTATCATTGGTGGAGACTTCAATCTACCCTCGATTTGTTGACGAAAATAAATGTTCATGGTAGTAGACAGAAAACATCTTCCAAAATTGTATTAAATGCTTACTCTGAGAATTACTTTGAACAATTAGTTCATGAGCCCATACGAATTGTAAATAGTTGCGAAAACACACCTGACCCCTTAGCCACAAATAATCCTGATCTAATAGAGAGCATCATGATGGATACAGGGATTAGTGAACACAAGGTCATCGTAGCGAGGCTCAAAACCACTAAAAATAAACGCAAAATATATCTATTTAAAACAGCAGATAAAAATTCGCTTGATGCCATCCTAAGAGTGAGTCGCCATTCCTTCCATGCTAATTATGCAAGTGTAGACCAGATATGGCTCAAATTCAAAGATACAGTATCGACAGCAATAGATAGATTCATACCGCGTAAGTTAATAAGAGACAGGACTGAACCACCATGGTACACAAAACACGTCAGAACACTGTTGCAGAAGCAATGAAAAAAACCATGCCAAATTCAATAGAACACAAAATTGCCAAGACTGGCTAAGTTTCATGGAAGCTCAAAATTTAGTGCGGACATCAATGCGAGATGCTTTTAATAGTTTCCACAATGAAATGTTGTCTCAAAATATGGTAGAAAACCCAGAGAGATTCTGGTCATATGTAAAGTACACCAGTGGCAAAAAACCGTCAATACTGTCACTGCGTGATAGTGATGGAAATGTTACCGATGATGGTGCCACTAAAGCAGAGTTACTAAATACAGTTTTCCATAATTCCTTCATGAAAGAAGACAAAGTAAATATTCCAGGATTCGAAACCAGGACAGCTGTTAGCATGAGTGACATAAAAGTAGACGTCTTAGGTGTTGCGAAACAACTCAAATCACTTTAGAAAGGGAAGTCTTCTGGTCCAGATATACCAATCAGGTTCCTTTCAAAGTATGCAGACACAATAGCGCCTTTCTTAGCAATCATATACAACTTCTCACTTGAAGGGTCTGTTCCTAAAGACTGGAAAGTAGCACAGGTCACACCAATATTCAAGGAAGGAAATAGGGGTAACTCATTGAGTTACAGACCCATATCACTGACCTCAATTTGCAGTAGGATTTTAGAGCATATACTGTACTCTAACATTATGAAGCACCTTGAAGAAAATGACTTATTGATACATAACCAACACAGATTTAGAAAATATTGTTCTTGTGCAACACAGCTAGCTAGCTCTTTATTTCCACGAAGTAATGAGTGCTGTCGACGAAGGATCTCAGATTGATTCCATATTCCTAGATTTCCAAGAAGCCCTTGATACTATTCCTCACAAGCGACTATTAATCAAATTGCATGCATATGGAGTATTGTCTCAGTAGTGTGACTGGATTCATGATTTACTCTCAGGGAGGTCACAGCTTGTAGTGATAGATGGTAAGGTAGTGTCATAGGCCCTCTGCTGTTCCTGATATACATAAATGATCTAGGTGATAATCTGAGCAGCCCCCTTAGATTGTTTGCAGGTGACACTGTAATTTACTGTCTAGTAAAATCATCAGACTATCGATTCAAATGGCAAAATGATCTAGAGAGAATTTCTGTATGGTGCAAAAAGTGGCAATTGGCACTAAACATACATTTATACATACATACATTAATCGTAGTTCCATAGATCATGAATAAGACATTTCATAATGATGTGGATCGTGTCACTTTAACATAAGTTTTCTTTACACAAAACAATTAATTAATTTTTTTTTTTTTTACTGTTATTACTTCATATCTAAGAATTCATCTATTGAGTAGAAGGGGTTGTCATTCAGAAATTCTTTTAATTTGCTTTTATATGTTGGTAGGCTATCTGTCAGACTTTTAATACTATTTCGCAAATGACCAAATATTGTTGTGGCAGCATAATTCAACCCTTTCTGTGCCAAAGTGAGTTTTAATCCAGAATAGTGAATATCATCCTTTCTTCTAGTGTTGTAGCTATGCACTTTACTGTTATTTTTGAATTGGGATGGTTTATTAATGACAAATTTCATAAGTGAATATATGTATTGTGAAGGTACTGAGAATATCCCGAGTTCCTTAAATAAATGTCCACAATGTGATCTTGGGTGGGCTCCAGCTATTATTCTGATTAGACACTTTTGTGCAATGAATACTTTCTCTCTTAATGACGAATTTCCCCAAAATATGATGCCATATGAAAGCAGTAAATGAAAATAGGCATAGTAAGCTAATTTACTGATATGTTTATCACCAAAATTTGCAATAACCCTAATAGCGTAAGTAGTTGAACCTAACCATTTCAGCAGATCATCGATGCGTTTGTTCCAATTCAATTTCTCATCAATCCACACACCCAGAAATTATGAGTATTCTACTTTAGCAACAGACTTGCCCCATTCATAGTCTATATTTATCAATGGTTTTATGCCATTTACTGTACAGAATTGTATAAACTGTGTTTTTTCAAAATTTAGTGAAAGTCCATTTGCAGAGAACCACTTAATAATTTTCTGAAAGACATTATTTGCAATTTACTCAGCTGATTCTTGCTTCTTGAGTGTGATTACTATACTTGTATCATCAACAAAAAGAACTAACTTTGCACCTTCACGAATACAGAGTGGCAAGTCATTAATATACAGGGTGATTCAAAAAGAATACCACAACTTTAGGAATTTAAAACTCTGCAACGACAAAAGGCAGAGCTAAGCACTATCTGTCGGCGAATTAAGGGAGCTATAAAGTTTCATTTAGTTGTACATTTGTTCGCTTGAGGCACTGTTGACTAGGCGTCAGCGTCAGTTGATGCTAAGATGGCGACCGCTCAACAGAAAGCTTTTTGTGTTGTTGAGTACGGCAGAAGTGAATTGACGACAGTTGTTCAGCGTGCATTTCGAACGAAGTATGGTGTTAAACCTCCTGATAGGTGGTGTATTAAACGTTGGTATAAACAGTTTACAGAGAATGGGTGTTTGTGCAAAGGGAAAAGTTCTGGACGGCCGAGAACGAGTGATGAAAATGTAGCACGGATGTTGTGAGATGTTAGAGAATTGGCTGTTCCCTCAGCTCAAACAAGAAGCACAACAATTCATATTTCAGCAGGATGGAGCGCCACCACATTGGCACTTATCTGTCCGTAACTACCTGAACGTCAACTACCCGAGGCGATGGATCGGCCGCCAGGGAGCCCGTGACCGAGCACTTCATCACTGGCCTCCAAGAAGCCCTGATCTTACCCCCCGAGATTTTTTCTTATGGGGGTATGTTAAGGATATGGTGTTTCGGCCACCTCTCCCAGCCACCATTGATGATTTGAAACGAGAAATAACAGCAGCTATCCAAACTGTTACGCCTGATATGCTACAGAGAGTGTGGAACGAGTTGGAGTATCGGGTTGATATTGCTCGAGTGTCTGGAGGGGGCCATATTGAACATCTCTGAACTTGTTTTTGAGTGAAAAAAAAAAAACTTTTTAAATACTCTTTGTAATGATGTATAACAGAAGGTTATATTATGTTTCTTTCATTAAATACACATTTTTAAAGTTGTGGTATTCTTTTTGAATCACCCTGTATATTAAGAACAATACGGGACCGAAGACTGAACCCTGTGGGACACCATACTTGATACCTCCCCAGTTAAGAGGACTCGGCTGTTTTTTGTAGACTATCTGTACTGTTAATTTCAACCTTCTGGACTCTTCCAGTTAAGTATGAATTAAACCATTTGTGCACCATCCCAATCATACCACAATACTTACGCTTATCTAGAATAATTTCATGATACACACAATCAAAAAGTCTTTGAGAGATCACAAAATATCCCAATGGGTGATGTGCGAGGTCATCCGCATGGGTACTAAAAGAAATCTGATAAATTTTGGGTATACGATAAATCGCACATATTCGACTAAATAAGTAGGAATTACAATTACGAGCAACTTAAATTGGAAATACAACACAGATAATATTGTGGGGAAGGCAAATCAAAGAGTGTGTTTGTTGGCAGAAGTCTTAGAAGATGCGACAAACCCACTAAAGAGGCAGCCTACATTAAACTTGTCCGTCTTCTGCTGGAATTTTGCTACACAGTGTGGGATCCTTACCAGTTAGGATTGATGGAGGACATTGAAAAAGTGCAAAGAACGGCAGCTGGTTTCGTGTTATCGGGTAATAGGAGTGAGAGAGCCACTGATATGATACGCGAGTTGGGGTGGCAGTCACTGAAACAAAGGCGGTTTTCTTTGCGGCGAGATCTATTTACGAAATTTCAATCGTCATCCGAATGCGAAAATATTTTGTTGACACCCACCTACGTAGGGAGAAATGATGACCATCATAAAATAAGAAAAATCAGCTCTCAAATGGAAAGATTTAGGTGTTCCTTTTTCCCACGCGCCATTCGAGAGTGGAATTGAAGAGAAGTAGTATGAAAATGGTTCGATGAACCCTCTGCCAGGCACTTAAGTGTGAATTGCAGAGTAACCATGGAGATGTAGACGTAACAACTTGATTTTGGAAATTCTAGCTATAATACATACTTTATATCAACATTCATGACACATTTATTAACTTGCAAAAAACAATTCTTCCATTATTTTCAAGAACAGTTAAAATCCCAGCAGATCATCAAAGAAGTGTAATTACCCTATTCTTCAAATTTGTGGTTTATTTGTTGCCAATTACAATAATATTTTCAATCGAAGTCTGTTCAGCATGTAACTGAAATGTATTTAAATATTCCCATCTAGCCAGGTTCAGACAAGAAGCTCTGAGATTAAAGTGGAGTCAAGTATTTTGACAAGCTTATGTATTTTCGTCTAAAACTTTAAATTCGTGTTGAAACATCTTCCACAAGATTTTCTTTTTCGTTCTGCAAAGACGCAACATGCATTGTGAGCAATTCTGTCCCATGTATGATATTTTCTAAGCTTTCAGTCAACACTGAATAAAATGAATCATTTGAATCTGTTATTTAATGTGCTTCTTTGTTGATCTCAACTCTACCAAAAAATCCCAAAAGGAAGATCAAATAAAAGAATGCGAATTTATTTTCCAAGTCACCTTTCCACTTATTTACAGGTAGGGACTTTGTATGCACATATTATCAATTTTTACATCTTAAAGTTGTTTAGTCTAACTTTTTAATTTTATTTTTATCTACTAGCCACTCTACAAATGGAAAGAGCATTACTTTCTTACCAGTCTCGTGTAGAAGAATGCAGGCGCAGGAGTTCCTTAGGGGAACAGTGTGGAGCCAGTCGCTGAGCTACATTATCACATGCAGCATTGGACGGTGCTGCCACCAGGCAATAGGAGCCTGGCATCATTTTCTTCACCTAGGTTTAAGGCAATATTCAGATTACTTACATGTTACACTGGTCACCTGCACGATATATTGTAATGACACTGGACAAGCTAGGTTATAAAATATATTTAAGCATGCTTGCATGTTGATCATTTACAGATGAATTCACAAACCAGAAAACAATATTTAGTTTGACAACTCAAGTATTTAACATATTTGTACTAAACATGCAAAAAGTCCTTAAACTGAAATTCTTGTATGGGATATGAGAAGTTATCATAAGTTCTGGTAGCAACATTTTACATTCATTCTAAAGTCAAGTTTATTAAACTGTAATTTAGGTCATTTTTTTGCACTGTAATTGATGTCTTTGTTTCTTTTGAAATATAATGCATTATTTCTAATAAAACTCATCAAAAAAGTTTGTAGTGTGTATGGTGCTGCACACCACTCCAGAAGAGCTGTGTGTATCTATGTACTGACAAATGACACTCCACGAACAAAAACAAGCTATAAAACAAATTATTCCATAAGAGAGCACAACTACTGTGCTGATTTATTGTTTTATTCACATATAGACACTAAGGGTCCTCGGTTCAGATCATGAAGATATCATCAACGAATATGAATGAGGTGAGGAC
The DNA here is from genome assembly GCF_021461395.2 of Schistocerca americana. Classification (NCBI taxonomy): domain Eukaryota; kingdom Metazoa; phylum Arthropoda; class Insecta; order Orthoptera; family Acrididae; genus Schistocerca; species Schistocerca americana. The sequence goes on along the minus strand of NC_060124.1, from coordinate 81,024,468 downwards.
TTTGGGCTAACTGAAAACCTACAACTTCCTTCCTGAGGGTGAGAACATACTATTCACATTCCTCCAGGTCATCAACTTCTCCCCATTCACTTCACTTAGTCCTCCCCAGCCCAATAAACCACCTACTTCTATGTCGACATCCACCTTGCTAACCACCAACAATACTTCCACTTTTACAGCTGCCACCATTCCACACCAAGAAGTCCTCGCACCATCTGGCCACAAAGGAGCACTCCTCACGTGACTCAGTACTACCGAGGACTGGAGCAACTGAATCACATCATGCATTCAGGTAGCCTCTCTCTTTGCACTGAAATGAAAAGTATTCATCCCATCCCTCTGACAGTGGTATTCCCCTGCTCCCACAGCTTACACAATGTCCTCGTCTGTCCCTACTCCACCCTTACTCCTCACTTCTTGTCTCAGGCTCATATCCCTGCAACAGACAAATGCAAGATCTGTCCTATACGGCCTCCCACTACCACCTATTTCAGTCCTGTCATGAGCCTCTCCTATCCTATTAACAGCGAAGACACCTGTGAAAACAGCCATGTGATCTACCAACTTAGCTGCAATTACTGGCCTGCATTCTATGTGGGCATGGCAATTAAAAAGCTTCTTCTAATAATTTCCGGATATGCAGCCGGATCCCGTCGACATTCTGCCGCGATATTTTCGCCCAGAGACGTCCGGCCATCATCAGGTGAGTACACAACTACTGAAGAGCCCAGGTGCAGTCGTCGTATTTATGCCGAATCTCGCGCATGCGAAATGTACTGGCATCCTACAGCGCATCATGTAGAGACAATAACTTGATTCCAACTTTCGCCAGAGTTGTTCATTTTATTAATAGTGTGGCAGCCAACAATATAAAATGCAAGGCGAGTCTGGCTTTAGTAAGAGAACAAATCCGTTTTACGCGTCGTGAGTTAGACGCTGTTGCCAGGAATTTATATTATTTACATCTGAAGATTGCAGCAAGATGTTCTTACCTTAGCTGGGACTGGATTGACGGGGTATCCTGGGCCAAGGAAGACTGGGCTCACAGGAACAGTACAAACAGGAAAAGTGCAAAGTTTAGCCAACTCGTAACACGAAAGACGCAAGAAGCTATCTCTGGACGATCCGTGGTGAACCTCACAGAGAAATCTTTTGACGATGTGACGATGTCAGTGCTTGCGAAAGGTTTAAACTTCGTTCCTACACCTGCTTCACTGCCTTTAACGGATTTCATCAGTTCCATTGACGTCTCCCTGTGGATTCTGCAGACGAAATTCGACATGAATCTTGCCGAACGTTGTTGAAATGCGCGCCACAACGGAGTAACATCTCGCCAGCTGAAAGAGCTGCTCTCTGCAGCCTCTGAGAAGATACCACGGTCGTACTGCCTGCAGATAAGGGTAACGCCATAGTTCTTCTGACAAGAGAAGCCTACAACGAGAAGATATATTGTCAGCTAAATGATTCTATGTACCGCAGAATTGAAAAGGACCCAACAAGCCGAATATCAAGGAAAACTGCTACCCTTTTGAACGACTGTTCTCTACCTGAACAAGTTATCAAGAGATTGAGACCACACAATGCAGTACCACCAAGTCTCTATGGTCTTCCCAAGATACACAAGGATGGTACCCCATTATGATTAATAGTGAGTAATATTGGTGCTGCGACCTATTCTACAGCAAAATATCTGGCCTCACTACTAAAGCCTTATGTGGGTAAGTGTTGCCACCATATACGTAATTCCAAGGATTTTGTCAGTCGCTTGAAGGAAGTTAAGCTTAGCAGCTCGGATTTATTAGTCAGCTTCGATGTGGTCTCACTTTTTACCAAAGTGCCTTTAATGGAATCGTTACATCTTATTGGTAACTTATTCAGTGCAGAAATGATGGCTTTGTTTGAACATATACTCTCCTCAATGTACTTTTTATTCAATGACTAATTCTTTGAACAAACAGATGGCGTCGCCATGGGGAGCCCTTTGTCCCCTGTGGTAGCTAATCTCTTTATGGAGGACTTTGAGGAAAAAGCACTTGAGTCTGCTGTTTTAAAGCCTACGGTCTTCTGGCGGTACATAGATGATACTTTTGCTGTATGGCCTTATGGCAGACAGGAACTGGAGAAATTCCTTCATCACTTAAACTCGTTACATGAGAATATCAAATTCACGATGGAGATTGAAAAAGATGGCACTTTACCATTTCTAGACGTGCTAGTACGCCGTAAAAATGATGGGTCATTAGAACATTCTGTGTACAGGAAACCGACTCACACAGATCTGTATCTCCAGGTGTCAAGCTGCCATCACCCAGCACAAACAGCCGGTGTTCTCAGTACCTTAATACATTAAGCGCATGTAATATCGGATGATGAAAACCACCACGCAGAATTAGAACATTTAGAGAAGGTTTTTAAAGAGAATGGCTACACTTCACGCCAAATAAGGAAGGCCACCCACAACTGTCATAACAAGAAGCAACACACTGAGGACGCTGATGACGACTTTAAATCAACTGCGTTCCTTCCATACGCCAGGAATGTGTCGTCGAAAATAGGCCGATTACTGAAGAAAAATAAAATCAAGGTTATCTTCCGTCCAGCAGCAAAGAACCGGGCCCTGGTTGGATCTGTTAAAGACGATTTATAACTGAAGAAAGCAGGCGTCTACAGAATTCCCTGTGAATGTGGCTCTGCATATACTGGACGAACGACGTACAGGACACGAACGACGTACAGGACACGAAAGACGCACAGGACACGAAAGACGCACAGGACACGAAAGACGCACAGGACACGAAAGACGCACAGGACACGAAAGACGCACAGGACACGAAAGACGCACAGGACACGAAAGACGCACAGGACACGAAAGACGCACAGGACACGAAAGACGCACAGGACACGAAAGACGCACAGGACACGAAAGACGCACAGGACACGAAAGACGCACAGGACACGAAAGACGCACAGGACACGAAAGACGCACAGGACACGAAAGACGCACAGGACACGAAAGACGCACAGGACACGAAAGACGCACAGGACACGAAAGACGCACAGGACACGAAAGACGTACAGGACACGAAAGACGTACAGGACACGAAAGACGTACAGGACACGAAAGACGTACAGGACACGAAAGACGTACAGGACACGAAAGACGTACAGGACACGAAAGACGTACAGGACACGAAAGACGTACAGGACACGAAAGACGTACAGGACACGAAAGACGTACAGGACACGAAAGACGTACAGGACACGAAAGACGTACAGGACACGAAAGACGTACAGGACACGAAAGACGTACAGGACACGAAAGACGTACAGGACACGAAAGACGTACAGGACACGAAAGACGTACAGGACACGAAAGACGTACAGGACATGAAAGATACACCCGTCTGCGGCAACCGTCAAAATCGGCAGTAGCAGAGCACTGTATTTCATTGGGGCATTCAATGGAATACAATGGAACAAAAATTTTAGCTCCGGTTTCCGGATTTTGGGATTCTGTAATCAATGAATCAGTGGAAATACATCTTGCCTATAATCTTATAAATCGTGACAACGGCTTTCAGCTGGATCCTGTTATTAAAATTATACAATCACAGCGGAATCGACAGCGTCATTCGATACTCAATGACTAGATGCTCTTATTTTCACCACCGAGAGCAGCACGTACAACTCGGCTATGCCACACATGTCAACACCTGACACATGCGCTGTAGGATGCCAGTACATTTCGCATGCGCAAGATTCGGCATAAATACTGCGACTGCACCTGGGCTCTTCAGTAGTTGTGTACTCACCTGATGATGGCCGGACGTCTCTGGGCCGAAATATCGCGGCAGAATGTCTACGGGATCCGGCTGCATACCCAGAAATTATTAGAAGAAGAAATACGGCGGGAAAATTTCAGAAGTCACAATTAAAAAGCTGTCTGTTCACATGAATGACCACAACCAAACAGTAGCCAAGAAACAGCTGGGTCACCCATGACTGCTTGACAGCATCTGCACATTTGGGAGCTCTCCTTGCAATACATCCTTTGTTTCCACAAAACAGTTTGCCTCAACCTCTGCTAGTCCCTGTCCTCCAACAGTGTGTGTGTGTGTGTGTGTGTGTGTGTGTGTGTGTGTGTTTGTGATGCTTATCCACTTATCTGCCACCACTCCAGCTCTACCCACACCTTCTATCCCACCAGAACAGGCCTTTCCATTCTTTTCTACTTCCCTCCTCTCCTCTGTCCCCTGAGCCCCACACCCAGTCCACCACAGGTTTGGCAGCATTAGTGTTGTCCCCTAAATATACCTTATAGTCATCATAAATTTTGCATAATGATTGCAAAGACAAGATGAGATTATTTAGGACTCGCGTGGAGGCACATAGGCAGTGGAACAGGGAATGGGTTAACTAGTAGTATTCAGTTTACAGACAATCCGTGTTTAATTTTTTGGTGTAAGGTTAGGGTGTATACCATAAGCTAGCTATTGGGGGTGATTATGCTTACATGTCAATATTGTATCCCAAACTGCAAATTAATTTGGACTTGATAGCGAAACTGTATTCAAGGAGTGTTAGTATACAGGAATTTTCATTTGATGACAGTCTTGGTAGCATTATCACGTAAGAGAAACAGACTGTACCGCTGCAACTCGCGTAACTCTACTTGTTTAACAAATGATTATTAAGCTTCAACTTCACGCGTGCCTGAGCAGGCACCACGAGACTTTTTGTTTATAATTTCTACTGTTGGCACACTACGGACATGCTCCACACCATCGCAACAGTAAGTATCTGTTTTACATTGTGGGGGTTTCTGTAGACCACACGGGCACTTTTACATAGTATTTATTTACAATATGCCAATATGGTTATTTGCTTTTATTTCTGTACATTTATAACAATTGCTCACTTTCTCTGTTATGAGGACATTTTGAAATTGTTAGAAGAAGTCACTGACTCAGAAAGTGAAGACATACAAAGAAATAACCCAGAAGAAGAAGAAGAAGAAGTAGTAGTAGTAGTAGTAGTAGAAGAAGAAGAAGAAGAAGAAGAAGTTGACGACAACAGCTATCTTTATTTCATACACAGTGAACACCTTTCTGGTTCAGAGGTCGAGCAAACTGAAGGACCTCATTCTAGTGAAGAGGAAGGAAAACACAGCCCAGGAAACTATTTTTATGGTAAGAACAGATATAAATGGCATAAATCAGCCTGAAATTCATCTCGTATATGACAGCACAACATTATACGAGAGAGTGAGAGATTGGAAGGGTCTGCTGTTTGTAAAAATGAAATGTTGCCAGTGTGTGTGTGTGTGTGTAGTGCTGTGAGCTATTATTTACCAATGGTGTGACAGACTATCGTGCTCTATACCAAGAAGAAACTTGAGGACAAATATTCAGCTCCATTATTACAGCCATATTATGCTAAATAACATTGCTGTGAGTTATGAGCTTACCTTGGATTACTTCTGTTTGCATCGATATTCAAGGTAAGTCATTAAGATATTAGATCGCTACGAGCAACTGATTTTAGTGGTAGAGGTATTCTTCAGGGTGTAATGGGAATGGAGAGATTCATTCATTTCAATGTAGCCTTTGATGATGTCAGTGCATGAGAAGAAAGAAAAATCTACAGATAGACTGACCTTGATACCAGAAATTTTTGAAAAGTTTATTAATAATCATAGCACGAACTATTCTTGTTCAGAATATTGGTGTGTTGAAATGTTGGTAAAATTTCAAGAAAAGTCCTCATTCAGAATGAATATCAAAAGTAGACCAGGAAAATATGGCCTGAAAATCAGTGATTTGTGATGCAAAAACTCATTACTTGTATAATGCATTTATATACACTGGAAAACCACCTACCCAGAAGTATCCCTTTCGCAGTGCCAAAGCAGGATGCGCTAAGCATGCACAGCCATTTTATGGAACTAATAAAAACATCACTGGAGACAGGTTTACATCTGTTGGGTTAGGAGATGAATTATCGAACTGAGGACTAACATGGGTACTGCATGAAAAAACAAATGGGAAATTCATCAAGAGCTTCTGTCTTATAAAAGAAGACACACCGAATCATCATCATTTGTATTTGGCTGAGACAAGACCATTGGGTCATTCAATCCAAAGAAGTATAAAAGTGTAGTTTTACTACATTCTATGCAACACACAGTGTCTGTAAATCAACTATCCAAGAAAATGGAAAAATAGAATTTTACAACCACAGTAAAGGAGGAGTTGACGGATTTGAAATGCTCAAATTATTCATGTTCACGAAGAACAAGAAGATGACAAAACACAACCATGCTGCTATACTGCATATTTCGTAACAAAAGGCCATAACGATTACATAAAGCCCATTTCCATTGCAACAAGCCTTGTAAAGCCATATGTTTGCAGCAGACTAGAAAATAACCCCAAAGTAGCCCATATTTGGCCGAAGATATACCTGAAACAATGAGCAAGTTGATTGGCAGAGAAAAAACTTTATCAATGCCCAACACAGATGTGAATAGCCTTAGTGTTTCTAACGAGCAAAGGTGTTATATCTGCCCTAGGTCAAAAGTTGAAGAGCTCTCTAATATGTAAAACTTACAAAAAAGGTATCTGTAAGCCTAATTCAAACACAATTATTGTTTGTCCTGCAACTCCAAAGAAAATGAATCTATTTGTAGGCACATAATGCGCTGTCATTTTTTTCGCATTAGTTACTTTTGCTTTAAAATTTTAATTTCATTTTATGTCCATATTCTGTTATTAAGAAAGAGTTTAATTAGAAGTTAATTTTTGAGTTGATTTTCATTTTATTTTATCTGAGCTATAAAATTAAAAAACAAATGTTTTTGTAAATGATTTAAAATTTCTGTTAAGACTGATTATTATAAGCACAATAACAGATTTAAATAATAAATATGTTGTCTTTTATTATGTAAATATGCAACATATTTCCAACAATTATTTATAAACATACCTAAGCTCTGTTGGGATACTTCCAGACCTCACACGTGACAGTACCAAAATCAGCAGGTGTACTTAAAAGGTTAAAATAAATGCTTGCTTTGAACATCTTTATATTAGCATTCTATCATCTTGGTTCAAATTTGTTGGAAAATTAATAACTGAAATCAAACATCACTATTGACAACTTAACACCATGATTCAGTACAAGACAGTCTTCTGAGCAAGATTTTACGGCTGACAATTTATATTTTTAAAACTCCCTGGCAGTGTACCTTAAACTGGAAGGTCTATATACATTTAATTACAATTGTGGTGGTTTGGTTTCAGATGGTTTAGGACAACCTGTATGATTAGCTTAACTACAATCTTTCCTGAAAAACTCATTTTTATCTCTCAGTAGCTAAATTTACTTTATATGTCTTTCTGCAACTAGTTTTGAGCATCGAAGTTTCATGCAGAACCTGTGTTAGAGTAAGTTGTCCAAGAAGGTTCCACAGTAGCTTAAAAATCACCTGTTATAATAAAGAACCTGAAAACAGTGTCAAGAAGTTTAAAACCTTACACTCTTATCATGTTTGAATGTTATATAGGTGAAATAATGTCGTTGCATGCTATGTGTTTCCATGTGAGTTCACTATTATTTATTATGTGGTGTTCCACAAGAGTTGTCACAACAACATGCAAACAATGCACAACACTGCCTCACATTCACAAATCAAACATATTATTAACTGCAATTCATCAGTCTTCATGTGCTGTACAGATCATGAAACGGATTCATAGTAACAAACACGTAAACCACGTGAAATGTACATTGTGCAATTTATGTGTTGAACAAATGCCTCAAATTTTGAATGAAAATTAGAAAAATTGAGACTTAGAACTCATTTAACACTTCTTACCATTAAAAGACAGTAATCAGTTTGTTGATCAATTGTAAATGGTGATATAGTATGGATCTCTTACAATTCAATGGTAAGTAAACAAAAGCACTAACTAACTAAAAGAGAGAGAGAGAGAGAGAGAGAGAGAGAGTTAGTTTCTTCTTTTTCTGCTTCTGAAAAATGACTTCTTTTGCCCAAAAGCTAAAAGTTTAGAACTCGCTTCATTGTTTGTGTCTGTGACTCACTACCTCCTCTATTTGGTTAATAGCAATTTATCCTTTTCATATTACTGACCAGCTACTTTGATTGATCCTTCCACTTTCTTCTTCAGTAGTCTCCATTTCATCGCCATTATGTCAAATGTACACTGGAAAAACTTTTCTTGCTCTGGAATGCAAGTACAGACTCTTCTCACCATCAAATATCTGCGAGGAAAGGGCCTCACCAAAGGGGCAGGGGAGGGGTGAGAGGAGGGGGGAGAGGACTGAACATAAATTAACTGAAACAAGTGGTGTAAAATAAGGAAACAAGTGAGGGAAGTCAGAATCGACATGCTGGAAGTGAATTAGGTTGTTAGCAGCGACTCTCTCCCGCAGAATAAGTCAGAGAAAAGAGATAAGGAAGCAAACTTCAGCACAGAAGGAGGAGACAAGCTGTAATGGCTCGATGCCCCACATTCACCATACACTTACTCTCAAAAGAGTTGGGAGCCTGTTGGAATTGAAGAGTGAAAGATGTGACTGTCACTGTTTGCATTCTATGTGTCTTCCCAGCATCCTTCCCTTGATTTATCAATACACACTCTGATCGAGTCAATGTTTATTCTGCTGTTAAGCATTATTTTTGCCTTTGTGACACTGACTTAGCTGCTCAATACTTTATTGTTCCACTTTTACCAACATGGTCAGATAAACCATTTATTATTGTTTTCACATCAATTCACTGAATGTAGTCAGGTTGAAGAATAAGATGTTAATGGCTGTTACACTATCATCTTCAACCCTTGTTATGAATTTTACTCTAATAAATAACAATGTAAATTAAAACTGCATATGGTAAGAAATAAATAGTGTTTTACAGACATGTGTTTTTATTTATAAATAACTTACCGATTCAGTATTAGACAGATTTAGAGTGTAGCAAACTTTCTACAAAATCTATCAAACACTTACATCCAGAGCATAATTAAAAAAGAAAATTAAGGATCTAAACTAACCTGTAGAATAGCTTCTACTAACGTTGCTGTTTTTCCTGTCCCTGGAGGTCCATAGATGATGTACGGAGCAGGCCGTGATGATCCTTGTAGAATGCTTACCACAGCCTGTTTTTGTGCCGGATTGTTCACCAGTTGTCTGTTGTAGAAGCTAATTGACAGCAAATTATGATTAGAAATTATGATATATGAGGCCATTATAGAGTACAGAGTGCCAATCAACAAGTGTTGGATGACGCGTAATGCCTCCATAGATAGCACAAGAAAGAGGCTAAGAATTTTTTGGTAAATCAATCATGAAAACTTTCCACAAAATTTCATCAGAAATAACATACTCTTTTCAAACTTCCTGGCAGATTAAAACTGTGTGCTGGACCATGACTCGATCCAGCACACAATTTTAATCTGCCAGGAAGTTTCATATTAGAACACACTCCGCTGCAGTGCGAAAATTTCATTCTGGGAACATAGGCTTTTGTTTTTACGTGCTCACCAAATAAATGAATACACTTTAGCCAATACGAAACAAGTTTCACACAGCCATCTCGGAAGAATTCCACCTTCTGTTTCAACAACCAGGCTGTCGCCTTCATCTGGATTTCTTTACAGGTGACATTATGATGCCCATTCATAACTACCTACCTTTTAATAACAAACTGAACCACATGGCACCAGATCTGGACTGATGGAAGCTGTGGCCTTCTAAGCCCTTCCATGTCCACACACAGAGTGTGTAGCGTATCGTTGACCTGTTGCAACAAAACATTCTCTCTCTTCCCTCAAAACCTCCAAAGGCACATTGCAACAACTTGGTCCCTATGTAACTAGCTGAGATCACAGTCAAATTTGGTGCCAGAAAATCAATACAGATAGTTCCATTGGCATGTATGCCATAATTTTTACAACTGAAGACTGCATTTACATCCATTTCCTGAGTGACACAGAGTGATAAGATCACCACAGCCAGTACTGTAAAGAGCTCTCATGCTTTAATAATTTTCAACTGAAGCAGCACAATCTGCTTTTGGGAACTCAACGATAGCACTGCTTTAGTTGCGAAGATGAATTCTCCCGCAAACTGTTTCATTTCGCCCACAATAACACTGCAACTAATCACAGCAATAGCTTACAACTACCTGGTGGTGTAGTAGAGGTTTGACACAAGAGTGCTGAAATCAGTGATGTATCTGTGCTGCATCCTGTACAGAATTACAGTCCAATTAAATTGCGAAAGAATTAGTGACTGGTACTACTGGAATCCGTCTGTCTTATCACACAGCTATATCCATGGACACTTGTCTCTCTTCAATCTACATTTGCAAATAGTTTCAGATGAAATAGATAGTATTGCAACAACTTGAAATGGAGAAAGACTTTGACAACTCCCACTGCCGTCACTGGTGGGCAGCAGTCAACAATGAATTAGAGTGATTGGCTGGCGATTCCGCTATCGAGAGAGGAGGGGAAGTAATGGGGCGGTAGATGAAAACTGTAGAATGATATTTTCATAATTTTGTTTAGAGTGATTATTTTTATTGTATTTTTGAAGTCTGTTACCTTAAACTAAAATTAACTTTTGAGCTTTAAATAATGTTAGCAGATTTACCAACATGAAAACAAAACTACACAAATGAATATTTATTGTTGAGACCATCAGGAAATTTTCCTGTAATTTTTGTGATCAATGTTACTAAAGAAAAATACGGTCTTCACTAAATTAACTTTGGGTTTCCTTATATTGCTTTAATTTTTCAGATATCTATTTATTACAAAATAGACTTACAAAACAATGCTGATATCATGTGTTCTGTAATTGTCAAAATTTGGAAATTCTTGACCAGTAGTTAACTGTAAGTAACCATAATTGCATTAATTCAATTTTGTTGCAGTAACATAAATAATGGAAAAAAAAACAGTGCTTTACAATTTTTTTGGATAATTTTGTGGAGTGTTTTAATTATTGATTATCTCTGTGTACAATACATTGAAAAAAATGTTGAACATAATTTTTGACTGAATGGAGAAATTTTTTTTGTATCATCATTATCTACTGATCATAGGAATATCTACTCACTTCACATCGACAGAAGCTGATTTATGAGCTGGAGTATAGCACAGGTCAATTGCACCTTTGTATCACTGAATGCTATGTACTCCATCATGAACTTTCAAAGAAACATGTGCAGGAATTAATGTTATTCACGATTGCACCACAAAGCAATGCGAAACAAACATATTGGTACCTCTTGCAAATAGAATAAACACTTTTTTTTTTTTGACAGGTACATTTCCTGAATGTTTAAAGTTGCCAAAGTGGGGCCTTTCCAGAAGGGAGACAAAACCAATGTAGAAAAGTATAGATCAATCGCCTTATTATCAGGGTTTGGCAAAATCGTAGGAAAGTGGCATACAACCGATAAATGAAATTTTTACACAAAAGAAACTCCTCAGTGTTACCCTGTGTAGCTTTAGGAAAATAAACTGACGACTAGTGCCAGTTACATTTTCTATAAAATGCCATACAAACAGTGTACAAAAAACAAAATGCCATTGGCATTTTTTAAATTTAAGATTTTCATATTCAGGACCACAAAAGTACTTTTGGGGCAGTTCCTATCACACAAGTGTCAGAATTACTGCATTAAATTGGTTCACCTTGTTCTTGAGAAATAGGATGGGGAAAATAGAAACAAAATATTAACAAAGGAAAAACAATAAGAGAGATCTCTCACATACAGAAAACAGAAAATAAGCGTTCCTCAGGTATACTTTCTTGGTCCAATTCTCTTCCTTCTGGGTGTATGTGACACAGCAATAGAAGATAGAGTACCAACTACGTTATAAAAATGGAGAGAAGATTCTAGGAGTGAAAGAAACAACACAGCAGCGAAATACTCTTGGACTATTTTTAGTCATTGTATATATTAATCATGTACCACAGTGAGTTTAATTAACTATAATGAAGATAGATCTATTATTAGCTGGGATTACACAGAACAGTTAACAGTGCAAAACAATGAAGAGATCACTGGTCCGATCACAGAATATGTCACCATAAAGAAACACCTGCAGAATAAGAATAAGGGAATTGTGTTTAAGTCTTGGTTAAATTATAGCCACCACAAGTTGCCACAAATGCCAGATGACTGTTTCCAGGTGCAACAAATGGTAAAATGAAATCTTACCATTTTGATGGATGGGCATCTTACATGGAAAGAGCATATCAGCTACACCTGTAAAAAAGATTAGTTGCAACATATACTTGTTAAAACATCCCCCAATTGTAAGAACTACTGTCCCAAAACACATCTACCTTGGATTAATCCTCCATATCTGCCATATGAGATTAGATTGGGGGCCCTCATACGTACAGTTTTAACAGCGCACTGATTGGGTTGAATCTGCGCACACAATTCGAACGCAAGTAGAACTGTGGTGCAAGGGGGCATAGAGTGAAGTGTCAGGGCACGGTCTTACCCACATGCGAGTCAGCATTCAGGACTGCTGTGTGCCCATGCACGAGCATCTAGATGTGAATGGTGAAACTTGCATGCAGGTATGCGCACAAGCACGGCATGTGGAGTTTTGTCAGTTTTAAGATTTTGCACTGTGTTAGTGTGTTAGAGAGAGAGAGAGAGAGAGAGAGAGAGAGAGAGAGAGAGAGAGTGTGTGTGTGTGTGTGTGTGTGTCAAATACCTTGGCTGCATCAATTATTTATGTGCCAAAACAAATCTAACAAGTCTTATTACCACCACTATAGCAGCAAGTGTTGCAGCTATGAACATGGGAAAAAATGTGGTACTTAGGTTCTGGAGGGGAATTACTGTCAAAATCATATTTGTTTGATTAAAGAGCTGGAAGACAATTACCCACATGCCTACTGAAAGTATTTGACAATGACTTATTGCAAGACATCCTCAAGGACAAAACCAATTGGAATGACACAGTGATGAAGAGCATTTCTGCAGAGGAACATCTTACTGCTACTCTCAGATTCGGGTCACTCCTTCAATGATTTAAAAACTGTCCACAGGACTTTCCACACTGCTGCTGCCTAATATAATCCAGAGACATGCGAAGCACTTTATGAGAAGGTGAACATTTAAAAGTATTTGTTATTGTATATTAATATTTTTTATTTAAGAAATATGAAAATTGCAGGGAAGAAAACTCGCATAGACATCAAAGTATTTTTTTTTTTTTTTTTTTTTTTTTTTAGTAATGTCATTGCTTAAAAATGAGAAAAAAAGACTCGTCACTGTTATTAGTCTGAGGGTCATACAATTACCATATTGGTCATAAAATTTGTGAAGGGGAAGTAGTGCCTCGATTTGCAACACAAGTGTGAGATCCTACGGATGTAAGAGGAAATGAAGAAGAAACAGGGGTTGAACCATGGGATGGTGCTTGTAACCGACTGAGTTTATACGTATTACTATCACACAAATCAGTCTGTGTGGTCACAGTTTTCAGCAAACCTTGGCAGCTTTTGATCAACAATGAATAAAAGCAAATCATAGTACCAAAAATTTTGTACACAAACATAATCAAAAGACCTGCCACTACACTTATTATCGCAAACTTTCTTCGATCCTCTTTAAATGATCTCCAAAAAGCTTCATTTTTTGGTAGCAAAGCCATGGTTTACTTCAAGGAAATTGATATGTAAAATGCAACCAATTTATCGTAAGCTTCAGTCTTTAAATTCTTATTTATATAGTTTTTGAAACTCACTTTCAACAAGAACTGTCACTCTTTGTACATATTTATGAATTCTGTAAAACGTCCTTTGTCCAGCAACAGGAATTCGCCATGTCGTGTTACATACTGTGAGTTACTGACAGGAATCTGCAAAAGAGTTCGCAACAATCCCGTCACATACTGTAGACAACTGATAGAAGAGTCTGTGACAGCGCACAACAGCATGTGTGACAATGCCACATGCCATGAGTGTATGTCTGAATATGCTGGCAGGCAACTACAGGGTATATCAGAATGGTGGCTTAACTGCATACCTGCCTCTTAAATGACATCGTGTTCACATGGAGATTCTTGTCTGCAGAATTGAGTAGCTTGTCCTAAATCACATAGTTGTGAATGTTTGTGAGAGGGCCCCTATTTAGATGTGGCACCTGCAGACTACATGGATGATGTATTTTGTCTCTGGAGGATAATAACTGTTCATACAAGTAAATGCCAGAATGATAGTAGATATTTTATTGCGTGTAATTTATTAACTGGGAATTCTATGTATGTTAAAAGACTGCTTGCAGAAGGAAATGCAGAACATAACATAATGGCCGGCCGCGGTGGTCTCGCGGTTCTAGGCGCTCAGTCCGGAACTGCGCGACTGCTACGGTCACAGGTTCGAATCCTGCCTCGGGCATGGATGTGAGTGATGTCCTTAGGTTAGTTAGGTTTAAGTAGTTCTAAGTTCTAGGGGACTGATGACCACAGATGTTAAGTCCCATAGTGCTCAGAGCCATTTGAACCATTTAACATAATGAGAAAGACTTTAATCATTACAACACAGAAAGCAGAATTGTTCATCATATTTATGTACTGAGTGATGACAGAGCAACTGATCACAGCCCATTTGCTGCTCTAATACAGTTCTTTTTCCAACAGTGCCCTGTTTGCATGTGATTCCTAACTCTGAAAGAATCCTTGGTTTGTTGTTTTTAAATAGAACCACTATAGTCAAGAATTTGTTTGTTGCAACATTTAAATGAGAAAAAAAACAAGTATTTTGTAGAAATAAATAAAACTTTTTTTAGCAGAGTAATTACACATAAAACTGACAAGTGTAACATGAAAAACTTATATTCTCTTTAGTTCAGCCAAATTAGGTATTTAGTTTCCAGTCAAATGAAAGGGGAAGATAAAAGTACTTTTCTTTTTACAGTAATTTTTATGACTCGGATGGAATGTGTTTTTGTGTTGTTGCCCTGGAAGCAGTGTGCACTAATGAGATGCATTTAGTTTTGTTAACTGTGAAACCTTCTTGGAAAAATTACATAAAAATGTTCTGTCAATGTTTGTGAAAGGAGAGTTGTCAAAGGACAATTTTTCCTCCTATTGTAGCCAATATCTTCCCAAATATCTCTACAAAGCCAACTACGAATATATTTCTGCCAGTCTTGTTCTCTTATAAAGTAAAATCTGATGATAATGGACATAACTTCCACCACTTCACACTCTTTAATAGCCAGATAGCTGAACTGCTCTGTCAACACACATCTACACGCTCCTGACTCTTTGTATATATCTAGTTTCTGTAAATTAGTAGTATTAGTAAATATTTACTTATATAACTTCATTGTAATAAATCCACAGGTCCTGGATCTGATCCAAGTCAGCTGCATGATTTTCTCTTACATTGACTTCTTTCACCTCTAGTACAATTTGTCAATGTGAAGATGCAAATACGTCCAATGGTTTAGAGTCTACATTAAACTGTAGATACCCCTGTAACTGGATAAGTCAGATGGAGGGTAATAGGAAGACAGCTACATACCTTTTCCAATAGGAACATGCCTAGTAAAACAATGTTGTCAGCACACCAACCTTTAGTTTGAGCACAGCTTTGTTATGATTTTATTAATATGAATTACTACTACTACTACTACTACTACTACTAATAATAATAATAATAATAATAATAATAATAATTTAAAATACAATTAATGTGCTTTTTAACAATATTTAAAAGATGTGAATATACTTCAATGTAGGCTGTTAAACCTTATACCTGATTGAATTGAGCCTGCCATTAAGGAAAGTTTGCAATCTCTTCTTAGGAGCACGTGGAAACACAACGACATCTAGTAACTTATCTCTCTCACAGTAATCAATAGCACGATGCATTACCACGAGAGGATATCGGTTGAAGGCAAAGCGAACAGCAAACCGCAATTCTGTGGGCTGTGCTGCAAAATATCGTTCCAGAAACCTGGCAAATGCAAGAAAACTTTCTTAGCATCAAATCAACCAAGACGAGAATTTAAAATTTATACATCTAAGAGTAATGAAAGGGTCGCAGATACACACACACACACACACACACACACACACACACACACTTGCGACTGCACTGCAGTCGCAGGTAACTGAAACCACATCCTCCACACAGTCCCAGTCTCTCCTGATATTGATTCCATATTTTTGGAGCCCTGATGATGATGAAAGATGTTTGTGGCTGTCAATTTCTCACTGAATGGAGAGGAGCATGCCTGTGTGCAATCATGGTTCTCTAGGCAATTGCAAGTATTTTTTTCACGAAGGCAATGTCCGTTTACCTCTCAGTAGAATAAATGTATCATGTTGTTGTTGTGGTCTTCAGTCCTGAGACTGGTTTGATGCAGCTCTCCATGCTACTCTATCCTGTGCAAGCTTTTTCATCTCCCAGTACCTACTGCAACCTACATCCTTCTGAATCTGCTTAGTGTATTCATCTCTTGGTCTCCCTCTACGATTTTTACCCTCCACGCTGCCCTCCAATACTAAATTGGTGATCCCTTGATGCCTCAGAACATGTCCTACCAACCGATCCCTTCTTCTGGTCAAGTTGTGCCACAAACTTCTCTTCTCCCCAATCCTATTCAATACTTCCTCATTAGTTATGTGATCTACCCATCTAATCTTCAGCATTCTTCTGTAGCACCACATTTCGAAAGCTTCTATTCTCTTCTTGTCCAAACTATTTATCGTCCATGTTTCACTTCCATACATGGCTACACTCCATACGAATACTTTCAGAAATGACTTCCTGACACTTAAATCTATACTCGATGTTAACAAATTTCTCTTCTTCAGAAACGCTTTCCTTGCCATTGCCAGCCTACATTTTATATCCTCTCTACTTCGACCATCATCAGTTATTTTGCTCCCCAAATAGCAAAACTCCTTTACTACTTTAAGTGCCTCATTTCCTAATCTAATTCCCTCAGCATCACCCGACTTAATTAGACTACATTCCATTATCCTTGTTTTGCTTTTGTTGATGTTCATCTTATATCCTCCTTTCAAGACACTGTCCATTCCATTCAACTGCTCTTCCAAGTCCTTTGCTGTCTCTGACAGAATTACAATGTCATCGGCGAACCTCAAAGTTTTTATTTCTTCTCCATGAATTTTAATACCTACTCCGAAATTTTCTTTTGTTTCCTTTACTGCTTGCTCAATATACAGATTGAACAACATCGGGGAAAGGCTACAACCCTGTCTTACTCCCTTCCCAACCACTGCTTCCCTTTCATGTCCCTCGACTCTTATAACTGCCATCTGGTTTCTGTACAAATTGTAAATAGCCTTTCGCTCCCTGTATTTTACCCCTGCCACCTTTAGAATTTGAAAGAGAGTATTCCAGTCAACATTGTCAAAAGCTTTCTCTAAGTCTACAAATGCTAGAAACGTAGGTTTGCCTTTCCTTAATCTTTCTTCTAAGATAAGTCGTAAGGTCAATATTGCCTCACGTGTTCCAGTGTTTCTACGGAATCCAAACTGATCTTCCCCGAGGTTGGCTTCTACTAGTTTTTCCATTCGTCTGTAAAGAATTCGTGTTAGTATTTTGCAGCTGTGACTTATTAAGCTGATAGTTCGGTAATTTTCACATCTGTCAACACCTGCTTTCTTTGGGATTGGAATTATTATATTCTTCTTGAAGTCTGAGGGTATTTCGCCTGTTTCATATATCTTGCTCACCAGATGGTAGAGTTTTGTCAGGACTGGCTCTCCCAAGGCCGTCAGTAGTTCCAATGGAATATTGTCTACTCCGGGGGCCTTGTTTCGACTCAGGTCTTTCAGTGCACTGTCAAACTCTTCACGCAGTATCATATCTCCCATTTCATCTTCATCTACATCCTCTTCCATTTCCATAATATTGTCCTCAAGTACATCGCCCTTGTATAGACCCTCTATATACTCCTTCCACCTTTCTGCTTTCCCTTCTTTGCTTAGAACTGGGTTTCCATCTGAGCTCTTGATATTCATACAAGTGGTTCTCTTATCTCCAAAGGTCTCTTTAATTTTCCTGTAGGCGGTATCTATCTTACCCCTAGTGAGATAGGCCTCTACATCCTTACATTTGTCCTCTAGCCATCCCTGCTTAGCCATTTTGCACTTCCTGTCGATCTCATTTTTGAGACGTTTGTATTCCTTTTTGCCTGTTTCACTTACTGCATTTTTATATTTTCTCCTTTCATCAATTAAATTCAATATTTCTTCTGTTACCCAAGGATTTCTACTAGCCCTCGTCTTTTTACCTACTTGATCCTCTGCTGCCTTCACTATTTCATCCCTCAAAGCTACCCATTCTTCTTCTACTGTATTTATTTCCCCCATTCCTGTCAATTGCTCCCTTATGCTCTCCCTGAATCTCTGTACAACCTCTGGTTCTTTTAGTTTATCCAGGTCCCATCTCCTTAAATTCCCACCTTTTTGCAGTTTCTTCAGTTTTAATCTACAGGTCATAACCAATAGATTGTGGTCAGAGTCCACATCTGCCCCTGGAAATGTCTTACAATTTAAAACCTGGTTCCTAAATCTCTGTCTTACCATTATATAATCTATCTGATACCTTTTAGTATCTCCAGGGTTCTTCCATGTATACAACCTTCTTTCATGATTCTTAAACCAAGTGTTGGTTATGATTATGTTGTGCTCTGTGCAAAATTCGACCAGGCGGCTTCCTCTTTCATTTCTGTCCCCCAATCCATATTCACCTACTATGTTTCCTTCTCTCCCTTTTCCTACACTCGAATTCCAGTCACCCATGACTATTAAATTTTCGTCTCCCTTCACAATCTGAATAATTTCTTTTATTTCATCATACATTTCTTCAATTTCTTCGTCATCTGCAGAGCTAGTTGGCATATAAACTTGTACTACTGTAGTAGGCGTGGGCTTCGTATCTATCTTGGCCACAATAATGCGTTCACTATGCTGTTTGTAGTAGCTTACCCGCATTCCTATTTTCTTATTCATTATTAAACCTACTCCTGCATTACCCCTATTTGATTTTGTGTTTATAACCCTGTAGTCACCTGACCAGAAGTCTTGTTCCTCCTGCCACCGAACTTCACTAATTCCCACTATATCTAACTTCAACCTATCCATTTCCCTTTTTAAATTTTCTAACCTACCTGCCCGATTAAGGGATCTGACATTCCACGCTCCGATCCGTAGAACGCCAGTTTTCTTTCTCCTGATAACGACATCCTCTTGAGTAGTCCCCGCCCGGAGATCCGAATGGGGGACTATTTTACCTCCGGAATATTTTACCCAAGAGGACGCCATCATCATGTAATCATACAGTAAAGCTGCATGCCCTCGGGAAAAATTACGGCTGTAGTTTCCCCTTGCTTTCAGCCGTTCGCAGTACCAGCACAGCAAGGCCGTTTTGGTTATTGTTACAAGGCCAGATCAGTCAACCATCCAGACTGTTGCCCTTGCAACTACTGAAAAGGCTGCTGCCCCTCTTCAGGAACCACACGTTTGTCTGGCCTCTCAACAGATACCCCTCCGTTGTGGTTGCACCTACGGTACGGCTATCTGTATCGCTGAGGCACGCAAGCCTCCCCACCAACGGCAAGGTCCATGGTTCATGGGGGGGAAATGTATCATAAGATACGGCAATTACTTTTGAAATAATACACAGTTTACTTACTTTTTAGTGTTCTGTATCTCAATGTGTGGAACTGGGACCCTTATAGAATCACTGCGTTCTCCAACTGTGGTTACATCTGACCCTCTGACGTAAGAACCCTTTTCTCAGAAAGGATACACTTAACAAGTTGAAATGTATGTCATATACTAAGGTCTACATTCCCTTGGCAGTGTACAAAATTTAAGCTTCCAAGGCAGCGGTCATCAAACTGCGGCACGCAGACCGAATGCGGCCTGAATGAAATGTTCGTGCGGCCCATGATTCTCTGCCGTATTTTATAATATGTTTCTAGCAACTAATAGCAGAATCCGAAAGCAGCAACTAACATTAGGAACTTCTTGAGAGTTTATTTTTCTTGTTGAGTAATGAACAAAAATACCTACAGGGATGGTAATAGTTTAAAATGTGCTTAATTTTAAGGGATGTTGAAGAATTTTGCCGTGAACTTAAGTCAGCAGCAGAGTGGTGTCTAGCGTGGTGACTGCAGGGCTAATAGAAATGAGAGGTGGAATGTTTTACACTGTCACTATTGGCCCTTCAGCAAAAAAGTTTGACGACCACTATTCTAAGGCAATGCAATCGAAAGATATGGCTATTTATCTCACATGTTTTGATACAAAATCAATCATCAAAACCTAAAGGGTACTTGCCATTGACCTAGAGTCTTTAAATTTGGCAAGAAGCAAGATTTCACAGTAGCATTAGGGGAAAATTTGTAATTATACAGAGGAAAATAAAATCTGTTAACGGACTGTCTAGCTCTCCTCTATTAAGACTACTTTTCCTTGGGGGTTACAACACAAATGCAAAATCACACAAAAAATTTAAACTTAAAACTTAAAGTTGGAAAATTTTCAAAAACCTTGGAATACCTGGGATCGATATCTCACCAGTATTGTCATCAATAACAGGCAAAAGTTGTCAAGATTCGTAATTCCCACAATGGGTGAACTATCTACAAGGTGTGATAAAAATTGACGGGCATTTTTGGTTTTCTTAAAGAAGAACTTTGTTCCCTTCAAAGCAGCCTCCCTCACTATAATACTCTTGTGCCAATACTTTTTTCCAATCTTGGAAGCAAATATATAACTCTGAGTTCATCATGGCGTTCAGCTCCTTTGGCAATTCTGCCCCATTGAGGTGTGAGTGGGAACATTATTGAGATTTAACTTCCTTAGGTTGTTTTGCTACAATTCTGGTCATTTTGTTAGGATTACTGCATGCATACATCGCATAACTTCCAGGTGGTATTATTTATTGACTGTATGACCATAAGGTGGGAACTCATGATGTACTATCCCACTGTAATCTAAGGAAATAGTGAGAACAACCTTCGTAATTTATCGAACTTTTTTTGGTCTTGACTCTTCACGCAGTTTCCATTGGCATGAATGGGCCTTGATTTCAACATCATATCCCTACAGCCATGTTTTGTCACCTGACATACTACTACTTTAGAAGTTCTCGATAAAAGCCAACTCCGATCAGCAATTCCTGAGATATGTCCATGTGACATCATTTTTGGTCAAAATTCAACAGTTTCGGAACAAACTTTGTTGTTTTATATTTCATGGCCAACAAATACGAAAAAACTGATTGCTTGGCATGAGCCAAATTATATGCCAACATCATCAGCAACCTCTCTGATGTTGATAAAGTGATTTTCCAGAACCATTTTCTTTACTACTTCCACATTGTCACCAGTAACTGATCTGCTAAGGCAGTTCTCATCCTTAACATTTTCCTGATCCTCTTCGAAATGTTTTAACACTCGTGAACTCATCTTCTCATAGTAGAGTCACCAAACGCCATGGTTAACATTTCAAATGCAATGCTATACTTTAATCCATTTTAAAGCAAAATTTAATGCAAATTCTTCGATCTACCTTTCTCCAAAGTAAAAATTCGCTGAGCACTCTAAAATACGTATAACCTTTCTGACTGTCAACATAAACTACATATCCAAAACAGCTGAAAATGCAAATATACATCAAGAACAAGTGTACCATGAAGTTAAAAAAGAATTTGAAAATTGGATGTATAAAGCTCACAAAATTAAAAAATTCCAGTTACTTTTTCATCACACCATGTATACAGATAACAAAGTTTCTACAGAATTCTCCAACCGCAACTACTATTCGCACTTGACCAATTTTTTTCCGTCTGCCTTGTTTTCATTTGATTACCTCCTGTATGATTGTAGAGCTATAGACCATCTCAAAATCAAACACTGTTATTTCAACAGGAACTATAATCATGGCTTCAGGATTGCAATAACTGGTGTATGTTCTGTATGTCTTTAGCTGAAAAAAAGAGGAAGAGGAACTGTTTAAATATTTGTGTGTGTGTGTGTGTGTGTGTGTGTGTGTGTGTGTGTGTGTTTTAGGCAGAGGTGGAGGGGAGATCTACAAGCTTTTTGTAAGAGTGTGTACAGTTTTTATCCTTGGGCAAAAGGTTCTAACAGCCCACTAGGAATTTCTGTAGGTTGGGTGGGGGGCAGAATTCAGAGTACAACTTAGGGGAATGAGGGTAAGACAATGGATAGTTAAGGATGGAATAACAACAATATGGAGAGGACCACTTCAAGAAGGCGTCAAGTCACAGGGAGACACAATGAAGAAGACTGGTGAAATATAGAAGGGTTGAAGAAGAGGGGAGATTTGAAAATGTCTCCTTCGGTGCAGCCCCTGACGATCTATCTTTCCTTCTGACCCTGTCCAGTAAGTCTCATCTGACCTGGGATTCTAGGTGGCTTTTCCAAATATCCCCATTTCGTAAACCACACCAGCCCTTTTCTTCACAGCTCTTCCTTCCACTTCAAAAAAGCCACTGGCTCTGACATCTCATAGATTTCTATAACCTTGTGTGTGTGTGTGTGTGTGTGTGTGTGTGTGTGTGTGTGTGTGTGGTTTTCTGCCGCTACTTGGTGAATAGATTTTTAAACTCTCCAATTACATTACAGAGCATATAACAGAACATAAAGAGTGAGTGTACCCTCTCCAAAGGTACAAAAATCTAGAAGAAAATCACTACCACACTGGGATGAAAACAGTCATGGCAATCTTACACCACAACAAAACAAAAGAAAAGAAAAGCTCAATCTATAGGAAGAATATTTGCTAAAGGTGGTCATAAAAATGAAAACATGGTCGTATTCCCAAAGAAAACAGACTAGCATCGATTGGAACTAAAAAGCAAAATCTACTACAGACAGGAGGTCAGAAATCTAGATTATTATTCTTTTTGTGTTCACCCCTTAGATTGGTATGCAGCAGAGCACCATTCCTCTCTTCTGTCTGCCTTCCTCTTCATTTCCACATATGTGTCCCATCCAACATCATTCATGATCTGTTGCATGTATGATATCGTTGATCGCCCCCGCAGATTCCTTCCCTCAATAGCTCCTTCTGCTATTGTTCCAATGATGATGTGTCTTAGGATGTGCCCTACAAGTTTGTCTCTTCTTGTCTGGCTGTGCCTCCACAGAGATCTAGTTTCCTGTACTCTTCTGAGCACCTCTTCATTTCTTACTTTGTCTCTCCAACTGATCATCATCATCATCATCATCATCATCCTTCTATAGCACCACATCTCCAGGGCCCCTAGCCATCTTCTCTCTTCTCTTCCAATTGTCCAAGTTTCACATCCGTATAGGGCCACACTCCAAACGAAACCTTTCATGATACGTTTCCTTATTTTCAGACTGATATTGTTGCTGGTGAGTAAGTTCCTTCCCTGATTAAATGCAATTTTGGTCTTATGTATTCTGCTCGCAATTTATTTCCAGCTTCTACCATCCCTTGTGATTTTGCTTTCCAGGTAAGTAAATTCCTCTATCACTTCCAGCTCCTCTCTTCCAAACGCTCATTCTCAGAGGTTCATATTCTGCTCCTGTACAGCATACCATCACTTTAGTCTCTTTCTTGTTTATTCTCATTCCATACTGATTGCATAGAATTTTTTCCATTGTTCTGAAGGCTACTTCTAGATCTTCTTTTGTCTCCGTGACTATAGCAATATCATCTGCATAACATAGCATGTCTATCTTCTGCCCATTAATTTTGATCCCAACCTCAGTAGTTTCCAGAACTTGGTCTATAGCTTCCTGGATGTAAGCATTGAATATAAGAGGAGAGAGAGCACATCCTTGTCTTACCCCTTTTCTAATATTTGCTTCTTGTTCCTGGTGATAGTTTCTATAAGAATGAGGTGGCAGTGATTAGGAACTGAGTATCACACGGATGTCTTTGTACTTTATTCCACTTTTCCTCAGCACTCTGAACATCTCTTGCCATATAACGTTATCAAATGTCTTTCCCATGTCTACAACGGCAATATAAGTTAGTTTATTTTTCTGTAATTGCTTTTCGATAATGAGCCTCAGTGCCAGAATCGCCTCTTGTTCCCAATCCCCTTCCGAAACCAAACTGACCTTCACTCAGCATATCCTCCACCTTCTCTTAAATTCTCTTCAGAACTATTTTTATGAGAATTTTTGATGCATGTGATATTAGGCTTAGAGTTCAGTACTGTTCGCATTTTCTAGCTGCTGCCTTCTTTGGTATAGGAACAATGATACATTTCTGGAAGTCTGTCGGTATCTCTCCTATGTTACAGATGGACCTAATAAGTTTAAGCAGCATCATTTTCATGCTGTCACCAGCATTCTTTATTAGTTCTGCAGCGATGTCATCAATACCCATTGCTTTGTTGTCCCGTTGTTCTTTTAGAGCTCTGTCAAATTCTTCTTGCAGAATGTCATCTCCCTTCCCATCTTCATCTACTTGCTCTTCTCTTCCTATTACTTCTTCAGAAAGAGGCGTTCCGGCATACAACTCCTCTATGTATTGTTTCCATCTCTTCACCATGTCTTCACCAAACAGCATTTTCCCCTCTTTATTTTCTATTGTGCCTGCGAGTGTTGTTTTACATTTGTTAAAAAAATTGATCTGCTGTTCTGTAGGCTAAATCAGTTATTCCGTTTTGCATATTTTCTTCCACTCCCCTGCACATTTCTTCAAGAAAATTTTCTTTTGCTTTCCTAGCTTCTCTATTAACTAAATTCCTTAGTCTTCTGCATTCAGCTTTTCCTTGTTGATTAGTTGCATTTTGTATAATCTCCTGTTTTCTATAAGCTCAATAATATCTGCTGTAATCCATTTCCTCTTGTTTTTGGGTTCGGTTCTTCCAACTATCTTTTCTGCTGCTTTGTATATATGAGATTTAATTTGATCTCAGTCTTCATTTACTCCACCATGTTGAAAATTTTCAGCTAGGTTGTCTGTTTCATGAGCATAGCGTTTTGCCAGTCCCTCAGTTTTCAGTTCCCATTTAAGTTTTACTGGCTTGTTCTTCAAACGTTTGAATCTCAGTGAACTTTTCATCAGGACCAGGTTATGATCACTGCCTATGTCTGCAGATGGATATCTCCTGCAATTTTTTATCTGGCTCCTAAAATGTGCTTTCACTAGAATGTAATCAATCTGTTGTCTCCTCAGGTCTCCAGGGGCCTTCCATGTGTATTTTCTTCATTTGTGATGTTGGAAAAGTGTGTTTGCAACAACTAATTGGTGCCTCGTGCAGAACTCGATTAGTAGATCTCCTCTTTCATTTCTCTTCTAAGTCCATATTTGCCAACAATTCCTTCTTCCAGTTCTTCACCCAGTTCTTCACCCACAATCGTGTTCCGTTCCAGTTGCCCATGGCAATCAGGTTTTCATCTCCCTTAACATTTCTCATCGCATTACTTATTTCTCCGCATATTTCATTAATGACTGCATCTTCTTCTTTGGATGTTGGCATGTATATTTGTATTATCACAGTGCTCTTTGGATCAGTTTCAAGATTGACTAGTATTAT
The DNA here is from genome assembly GCF_021461395.2 of Schistocerca americana. Lineage (NCBI taxonomy): Eukaryota > Metazoa > Arthropoda > Insecta > Orthoptera > Acrididae > Schistocerca > Schistocerca americana. The sequence continues at coordinate 80,998,872 of NC_060124.1, read as the reverse complement.
TCGAGAGCTATATTGCACATATCCCTTGACATGTGAGCCATAGTTTTTCCTCAAAATTATTCCAACTCCTCCCATTCCTGGTCTATCTTGGTCAGTTCTGGTGTGAATGACTGTATTCTCCAGACCATAAATCACCTGGTTGGGGCCATCTCATCTCCGATATGCCTAGGATATCGATTTCCAGTCATTCCATTCAAGTTTTACATTTTATAGCTTGCTACACTGAAGCAGTGTTCTCACATTCCAAGTGGCTATGTTAAAATTGGGATTGTTTTCCTTCATGTTGTCTGTACCTTTTGCAGTACCCACCTGGAGATACGATTGGGGGACTATTTTCTCTCTGGAAAATTTTACAGAAGATACTGACATGGTTTACTTCCGATTATTACAGTTTATTTAAAGTACATAGTATGGTGATACACACTTTAAAAAATCCACCAAGAAAGGGTTATGCACATTGGTCACAAAGTCATATACAAGCATCAACAGAAAATGCAAAATTGTAAACTTTGGAGGCCAATGAATGAATGAACGAATGTGAGACTCCAGCAGAATTTCACTGTGCAGCTGGCAAGGACAGTGAACAGGAGACAAGTCGATAACAGGGCATAATCTTCGCAAATTTTATTTTATGAACTCAGTTGCATAGTTATTAGACCTCTCAGATAGATGCGTAAACATTATATGCACGTGTCAGCATTGAAAGATGTAATGGTACTTGAATTACGTAACCATTACAGCAGCTCACCTGAGCCTCTCGATTCCAGCAATATTCTACTGTGTTTCTGTAAAGTAGTTAACATGTTTCTGAGACAACATTCAGATTTGATTTCATTAATGTAGAGGTACTTTGATACATTGATATGTTTATGTTGCAATGATATTATTCTTATGTGTATTCTTTCTTTTGTCACTATGATCTTTGACGTACTTGTAACTCTGATTTTTCGGTACGTAAGCGATTTTTAGTTAGTGTTAGAGGGTCGGACCTTAAAAAAGTCAAGTCTTGGACGTCATGTTGGAAAGACGCATATTGAAGTCAGCTTATAAAATGTGAACTTTAACAGTGAGTGTGAGGAAGATGTTTTCAAGTATGTTTTGTATTGTGAAGTGATGTTTTGTGTGTTACATGATATTGCAATAAAAGCAATTAAAAGGAAGTGTAACTTAAATCTGGAGTGCTGATTATTATTTTACATCACCATTGTGCTAACTTTGAAAGGTTTAATCTTCAAGAATGGTTTGTGAAACGCATCTACAAAACTTTTGAATATAGCAGAATAAAACCTAGGCTTTTTTGCATCCGAGCTTGGAATCATCATCACCTAGATTTTCGACGATTGAACCATGATTTTACAACGAGACCAGCGTGGGAAACACGAAAAGATGAGTGCCTAGTATATTCATTATTACATGAAATGACTTTATTGACTGTGCTCTAATGACACCTGCCAGATAACAACTATGTTGTTGCCTGAAAATGCAGTATTTAGCAGCGTGAGCAACACCACAATCATTATTAAATTTTGACCTTTGTTGTGGTAGGGTTGTTAGAAAGAGGACATATATTGGCCAGACGACAAGAACTGTCCACGAACGATGTATAGACCATGAAAGATACACCCGTCTGCGGCAACCGTCAAAATCGGCAGTAGCAGAGCACTGTATCTCATTGGGACATTCAATGGAATACAATGGAACAAAAATTTTAGCCCCGGTTTTTGGGATTCCGTAATCAAGGAATCAGTGGAAATACGTCTTGCCAATAATATTATAAATCGTGACAACAGCTTTCAGCTGGATAAAAATTGGAATTCTGTTATTAAAATTATACAATGACAGCGGAATCGACAGTGTCATTCGATACTCAATGACTAGATGAACCTTTATTTTCACCACCGAGGGCAGCACGTACAACTCGGCTATGCTGCGCATGTCAACACCTGACGCATGCGCTGTAGGATGCCAGTACATTTCACATGCGCGAGATTCGGCATAAATACCGCGACTGCACCTGGGCTCTTCAGTAGTTGTGTACTCACCTGATGATGGCCGGACGTCTCTGGGCCGAAATATCGTGGCAGAATGTCGACGGGATCCGGCTGCATACCCGGAAATTATTAGAAGAGGACATGTTGTCGGGCTCAAAGAAGCTGGTTGGAGTCATTGGTGAATCGCTCACCTTTTGCATAGAAATGATGCCACTATTCAACGATGTTGGCAAGAATGGGCGAACCACGGCCAAACACAAAGTCAAGAAGGAAGCAATTGATCTAGAGTGTCCTCAGATCAAGAGGATTGAGCATCTGTAAGAGAGGCACTTAGAACCCTGGATATGTCATTATCATCTGCCCAATGTGCAACTATGTTTTAGTGACAAAAGAACCATTAACAGGCAGCTCAAAGAATGGGGGCTGAGCTCACGGCATCCCTTGCAGCGACTACCATTTACCTCTGTACATCAACAAACCCATCTACAGTGATGTGGGGCATATTTAGTCCACAATCTCACTGACTGGTGCAGAACTTTCTTCAGTGATGAGTCCCGCTTCAAACTGAGCAACGATGACTCGCAAAGACATACCGGGAGACGCCCCTTACAGTGGTATGATATCAAACAGACTCTCACATGCCATATGGCCCAATACTCAGGAGTGATGGTCTAGCATGTCATTTCATTTCATAGCAGGGCACCTTCTGTCATCATCCGTGTCATCCTTACAGCACAGCAATACATTGATGATATTCTATGCCCCATTCTGTTGTCCTTCATGACAAGAATCCCAGACTTATATATCAGCAACATAATACCTGCTTGCACATGGAGAGTTTCTGCTGCTTGTCTTCATGCCTGCCAAGGCCAATATTTGCTAGCAAGGTCACCACATCTCTCTCCAACTGAGAATGTTTGGAGGATTACGAGTGGGGCACTCCAACCATCTAGGGATTTTGGTGATCTTACATGCCGATGGCACAATATCCCTCAGGAGGACATCCAACAATCCCCTCTATCAAGCTGAATAAATGCTTGCATATGGGCCAGAGGTGGACCAATGTGTTATTGGCTTGCTCCATTTGTGACGCTCTTTCTCTTGAATAAAATCATATTTTTTCTGAAACTGTAATCATTTTTTTGTCTGTACCTGTACATCACATCTACCAATTTCTGTCCCATATGGGTAATTCCTTCATGATGTGTTATTTTTTTGTCTTAAGAGTGTATTAATCAAGCATCTTAGAAAATGGCATATGACTTCATTCAACATTTCACAAACACATTACTTACTGTAATAATTCCTAATGTATTCATGTCATACTAAACTCTGTGTGATTAGTTAATTCCTGCTTGAACATATGGTTTCTCACAATATTCTTCTTTTAGTTAAGAGCTGGGTCCTTTAATATAAATGATCAAATCGTGTTACTGTGTGTATGAAGTATGTAACCATGGTTGATATAAGGATGGTGTCCTCTTAAAAGGAAGAATTATGCTTTGACATACTTCATAGTAAGGCAGAAAATAAAATAAAAATAATAATAAATAAAAAAAAGGTTTGACAACATTTTGATAATAAAATTTATTCTCAGTAGTTGAATTGGACTTAAGTTGTTACAGCTGCCACTTGGGAATGGCACTATAGCTGAAATTGTGATTGTGAATAAACACGTTCTGTAACAGTTCAGGGGTAAAATGTAATTTCTAAAATTCAGCAGGACTGTGGATTCAAGTAAACAGAAAACATTAGATTTATTTGTCAAACAATGAAAAATCCAGGATGGAATGTAAGAATATTAGAGATGGAAAGTTGCTACTCACCATATAGCAGAGATGCTGAGTCATGGTAGGCACAACAAAAAGACTCACACAATTATAGCTTTCAGCCATTAAGACCTTTGTCAACAATACACAAACACACACACACACACACACACACACACACACACACACACACGTCTGCAGTCTCAGGCAACTGAAACCACACTGCGAGCAGCAGCATCAGCGCATGCTGGGGGTGGCAACTGGGTGGGGTTAAGGAGGAGGCCGGGTAGGGGAATGGGGGGGGGGGGGGCGGGTAGCATGGTTGTAGTGGCAGACAGTGAAGTGCTGCAGTTTAGATGGAGGGCAGGAGAGAAGGTGGGCTCCTCATCATGCACTATCAAACTGAACCAGAGTAACTTGCCAGAGCTCAGACTACTTATCGCTGAGCCCAGAAATGAACACCCAACCCAAACTCGTTGCCACCCCTCTTAAAGTAGTATATCGCTGCTCACCTTATCTGTATAAAATCCTAGTCCATCTTTATGCCACAACTACTCCCAGCCTCCTTGTCACATGACTCATACCAATGTGGAATACCCAGGTGCAATATCTGTCCTATCAGAGGCAGGGCTAACTGCTAAAATATCATATAGCAGCTCTGCTTTAACTTCTCCACACCCAAACAAAGAGCCACCATCAAACTATGGTCAAGAGCAGAGTCTACCAGCCACACTGCTGAACGCACTGTGCTCAAATTTAACTGATGCTTCACAACCTGTGCTATCCGAATCCTTCTCCCCAAACATCAATTCAGGGGGATCTTTGATTCCTAATTTGCATGACCTCAGTCCACACTATTCCCTGCACCACACTGACCTTAACCCTGACCCATGACTAACTTCAGCTATCTTATATCCACATCCTCTCCACTGTCTGCCTCTTCCTCTGTTCCACCTCATCTTTGCAGTTCACTCACTTCATAGTCATCACACACCTGCAATCAGAGTGAGTTCGCTGCTGCTGCTGCTGCTGCTGCATCCTTACCCCACTTGCCTGCTGCCTCCCGACCTTCCCAACTTCCCTCCTCCTCACTCATTCCCCCGCCTCCGCCCTACTGCACCCAGCACAACTCTTCATCCCATCAAACTGTACAGTACAGTTATCCAATGTAGACATGTATACATATTACATGTGGGTATGTTACCAATATGTGTACATGTAGGTATGTTCTCCAGAGCTGAATTCTCAGTCACATTTTTTTGCCAGTCCACAACTTCTTGTGTCAATTATTTGGTAAATTGTTGCCTATACTCCTTGAATTATCTAAAATACTGAACTTTTGTGCCAACTTGATAATGCCTCACTCAAGTTACCTCTGTAGCCAGTCAACAACTTGATTTTGTATTTCCTGAAAGACTGAAGCATGCAGCAGCAATACTCATAAAAACAAATTTAAGCAAGTGACTTCCGGTTATAGACTCAACTTCCTTCTTCCAGAGTTTTCAAAAAGTAGCTTACAACAAAATATTTTTTTGGCAATAATCTTTTAAGAAATGATCAGCTTCTAGAAAGGCTTCTCTATCAACAAAGTATGATATGGTCTCTCAAACTCAGTTCTGCTCTAACTAAATGAGAAAAATTACTATGTCGGCAGTTTCTGTGATCTTGATGAGACCTTCAATTGTGTAGACAGTAAAATTCTATTAAAAAAAATTAAAATGATACGGTGATGAAGGCATTTCTCTCACATGGACACAGTTGTGCCTTAACATAAAATGGAGGATCACATTAACAAATGATGTGATAAAAACAAGATTTAATTTGGAATGAACAATTATTACATACTGTGTGCCATATAGTTTGGTGCTTGGTCCACACCTGTCTTATCCTACGTAAATGAGTTACCCGTCTGTTTAATTTGCTGATGACACACGTATAATAACGGTGGGCCCAAGTGCACCCATACTAGAAACACCTAGGAGAATAATGAGACAAGCTTACAACAGATTTACAGCCAACATCTCCACTCAGTCTTGCTAAACTCATTCCACAACTCAAAACAAATAAAAATGACTTACAGGCGGCAGAAGTAAATACCATTGGGCCACACTGGATGAGGCCCAATGTGTTTTTTTTTTTTTTTTTTTTTTTTTTTTTTTTTTTTTTTTTTTTTTTTTTTTTTGTTAGGGTTTAAGGGCGCTCAACTGCTGAGGTCATTAGCGCCCAGTCACTGGTGTTAGAGCACAAGGAACCTGCTAAAACTCAAGGGGATGGGGGGACATCAAAAGGACCTGACAAAGATGCAGAGGAAATAAGTAAAAAGGTTAAATGTCTTTGGTCAAGCCAGTTAAAGTTATAAAACGCAGAAGACGAGCAGCTGCTCGAGCGTCATCAGCTAAAACATCCGGTAAGGTAGATGGCAGGGACAGGACAACACGAAATTGACTAAAACGGGGACACGACAATAAAACATGGCGCACCGTTAATGCCTGACCACAAGGGCACTGCGGGGCTGGGTCACCAGAGAGCAGGTAGCGGTGGCTAAACTGGCAATGCCCAATCCGCAACCTGGTCAGAAGGACCTCCTCGCGCCGAGATGGTCGGGAGGAAGTTGTCCAAGCAGTTGGGAGCGGTTTTACTGCCTGGAGCTTGTTTCCTTGGAGGGATGACCAAGCATCCCACCACAAGGACACAAGCCTCTTACATACATCCCCACAAACGTCAGATGACGGGACACAATGGGAGGCTGGCCGAGGCTGGAGGACTGCAGCCTTGGCTGCAGCATCCGCAGCCTCATTCCCAGGCACTCCCACATGTCCGGGGACCCAAAGAAAGCTGACAGAACCGCCATTATCAGCGAAAGAATGGAGGGACTGCTGTATTCGTTGAATCAAGGGATGGACCGGATAGGGAGCCCCAAGGCTCTGAAGAGCACTGAGTGAGTCAGTGCAGAGTACATACGATGAATGGCGGTGGCGGCGGGCATACTGAATGGCCTGATGGAGAGCAAAAAGCTCGGCCGTAAAGCTGGAACATTGGTCAAGGAGCCGGTATTTAAAGGTGGCGGTCCCGACGACAAAGGCACAGCCGACACCATCGTCAGTTTTGGAGCCATCGGTGTAAATAAAGGTGTGACCAGCAAGTCGAGCACGAAGTTCGACAAACCGTGAGCAATACACTGCAGCCGGAGTACCCTCCTTCGGGAGTGAGCTGAGGTCGAGATAAATACGAACCGGAGCCTGGAGCCAAGGTGGTGTCGGGCTCACACCCTCTCTGAAGGTGGTAGGGAGGGCAAAATCCAATTGTCGAAGCAGGCGACAGAAGCGGACTCCGGGGGGCAGCAGGGCAGACACATACAACCCGTACTGACGGTCGAGAGAATCGGCGAAGAAGGACTTGTAAGAGGGGTGTTCGGGCATAGACAACAGCCGGCAGGCATACCGACACAGCAGTATGTCGCGCCGGTAGGTCAATGGTAATTCGGCAGCTTCAGCATAAAGACTCTCGACAGGACTAGTGTAGAAGGCTCCGGTCGCAAGACGTATCCCCCGATGGTGGATGGAGTTGAGCCGGCGTAAGAGGGATGGCCGAGCGGACGAGTAGACGAAGCTCCCATAATCCAGCTTCGATCGGACTATGGACCGATACAAGCGATGCAGGACAGTGCGATCCGCTCCCCAAGATGAACCGCTAAGAACTCTGAGGACATTAAGGGAACGTGTACAACGGGCCGCCAAATAAGAGACATGTGGAGACCAACACAGTTTCCGGTCCAACGTGAGCCCTAGAAACTTAGTTGTGTCCACGAATGGGAGAACAACGGGACCGAGATGTAAGGATGGCGGAAGGAACGCTTTATATCGCCAAAAGTTGATACACACCGTCTTCTATTCAGAGAACCGGAAGCCATTTGCCACGCTCCATGAGTAGAGGCTGTCTAGACAACGCTGGAGGCAGCGCTCCAGGAGGCATGTTCTCTGGGCACTGCAGTAGATCGCAAAGTCATCGACAAAGAGAGAGCCTGAGACATTAGGTGGAATGCAATCCATAATTGGATTGATCGCGATGGCAAAAAGGGCTACGCTCAAGACGGAGCCCTGAGGCACTCCGTTCTCCTGGAGGAAGACGTCGGACAATACGGAGCCCACACGTACCCTAAACTTTCGATCCGTTAAAAAGGAATCAATAAAAAGGGGCAGACGACCGCGTAGGCCCCACTTGTGCATAGTGCGGAGGATACCTCCTCTCCAACAGGTATCATAAGCCTTCTCCAAGTCGAAGAACACGGCTACCGTTTGGCGCCTTCGCAAAAAGTTGTCCATGATGAATGTCGACAAGGTCACAAGGTGGTCAACAGCGGAGCGGCGGCGACGAAAGCCGCATTGGACGTTTGCAAGTAGTCGTCGAGATTCAAGAATCCAAACTAACCGAGCATTAACCATGCGCTCCATCACCTTACGGACACAGCTTGTAAGAGAAATGGGGCGGTAACTAGAAGGAAGGTGTCTATCCTTCCCGGGTTTGGGTATAGGAACAACAACGGCGTCACGTCAACGCATGGGGACCTGACCTTCGGTCCAGACGCGATTGTAGGTACGAAGAAGGAAGCTTTTGCCCGCCGGAGAAAGGTGTGCCAGCATCTGAACGTGAATGGCATCTGGCCCCGGAGCAGAGGACCGGGACAGTGCAAGCGCACGCTCGAGTTCCCGCATAGTAAAGGGGGCATTGTAAGTTTCCAGATTCAGCGAGTGGAAGGAAGGTCGCCGAGCCTCGTCTGCCTCTTTCCTGGGAAGGAAGGCAGGATGGTAATGGGCGGAGCTTGAAACCTCCGCGAAAAAGCGGCCAAAGGCGTTGGAGACAGCCACAGGATCAACAAGGACCTCATTACCTGAGGTCAGGCCAGGTACTGAGGAGTGGGCCTTAATGCCCGACAGCCGGCGCAGGCTACCCCAAACAACGGAAGAGGGAGTAAAACTGGTAAAGGAGCTCGTGAAAGAGGCCCAGCAAGCCTTTTTGCTGTCTTTGATGACTCTACGGCATTGCGCTCGGAGTCGTTTGTATTCAATACAATTCGCCAACGTAGGATGGCGGCGAAAGGTGCGTAAAGCACATCGTCGAGCACGGATAGCGTCCCTACAAGCCTCGTTCCACCAGGGGACGGAAACGCGACGTGAAGAAGAAGTAGTACGAGGTATGGAAAGTTCGGCAGCATGGATAATAACAGCCGTGAGGTATTCGACCTGACTGTCACAACTGGGAAAATCGTGGTCCGGAAAGGTCGCCAGGGAGGAGTAAAGTCCCCAGTCAGCTTTCAGTATGTTCCAGCGCGAAGGACGTGGGGATGGGGTGTGGTGCAGGAGACGAACGACACAGGGGAAGTGGTCGCTCGAATAGGTGTCAGAAAGGACATACCACTCGAACCGACGGGCAAGAGTGGTAGAACAGATCGAGAGGTCCAAGTGGGAGTAGGTATGAGTAGAGTCCGAGAGGAAAGTCGGGGCGCCGGTATTGAGGCAGACAAGATTGAGATGGTTGAAGACATCCGCCAAGAGTGAGCCTCTTTGACAGGATGCAGGAGAGCCCCAAAGGGGATGATGGGCATTGAAGTCGCCAAACAATAAGAACGGCGGGGGAAGCTGATCGATCAGGTGCATCATGTCAGCCCGACTAACAGCAGATGACGGTGGAGTGTAGACGGTACAAACTGAAAAAGTAAAAGCAGAAAGAGTAATGCGGATAGCTATTGCTTGGAGTGGGGTGGTCAATGGGATGGGATGGTAATAGACATCGTCCCGAACGAGCAACATGACCCCACCATGAGCTGGGATACCGTCCACAGGGGCGAGGTCATACCGCTCCGAGGTATAGTGGGAAAAGGCAATACGGTCAGTCGGGTGCAACTTGGTTTCCTGGAGACCAAGGACGAGCGGACAGTGCAGGCGGAGGAGCAGTTGTAATTCCTCCCGATTAGATCGAATACCTCTTATGATCCAAGGAAACAACGCCATTGCTAGTCAAAAAGTTGGGGGAACGAGACGGGGAAGAGCTGGTCACCTCGATGGCCGCGGAGGGCCAGGTTGCGAGGCAATAACGCTACAACTGACGGCAGGCGGATCCGGTTCCATCGACTCGTCGCCAGCTGCGGCCGCTGTCCCTGATTGTGTAGGAGGGGCCGCATCATTAAGGGCCGGCGGAACGCCTGGCAGCAGAGCGTCCCGGCGAAACTGAGGACGGCCGGGAGCAGCGACTCACGGATGAAGCGTCAGATGAAACGCGCCGGGGTGGAGAGGGGGATAGAGACTTCTTCTTGGAGGCCTTCTTGGAAGGCCGAGGAGGCACAGGGATGGTGGGCTGGACCCGAAGAAGGTCCTCACGCGCGGGGTCCGTTTTGGAACGCCGGACCTCGGAAGCTGGGGTCCGGAACGTTTCCCCGATGGACGCCTGAGAAGAGGATCGCTTCTCAGGTGGCGTGGGGGGAGAAGGAGGAGGAGGAAGGGTGGCCCCTGGGGCAGGGGGGGTGGGGGCCGCGGGGGAGGAGGAGTTGGAAGGGAGGGATTTGGGAGGCGGAGGCAGAGCCCCCTGATGGGCAGAGGAGGCGGAGGGGGGACAGGATAGAGGTGAGGATACAGCGGAAGGAGTGGACACAACTGAGGCAAACGAAGTGGCCAGTGACACGGGATGAAGGCGGTCATACTGCTTCCTGGCCTCAGAATAAGAGAGCCGATCCAAAGTTTTGATTTCTTGTATCTTTTTCTCCTTCTGATAGGCGGGTCAGTCTGGGGACCTAGGCGAGTGGACGCCAGGACAATTAGGGCACCGAGGTGGTGGGGTGCAAGTATGTTCCTCACGAAGAGGACGTCCACAGTCGCCACAAAGGGGCTCAGCCTCACACCGGGACGACATGTGCCCAAAGCGCAAACACCTAAAACAGCGCATAGGAGGCGCATAAGGTCGCACGTCGCACCGGTAGCACATCATCTTTACCTTCTCTGGGAGAACGTCCCCCTCGAAGGCGAGGATAAAGGCCCCGGTGTCGATGCGACGGTCTTTGGGGCCGCGCTGGACTCGCCGGACGAAATGCACGCCGCGGCGCTCCAGGTTGGCCCTGAGCTCCTCATCAGATTGTAGCAGGAGGTCACGATGAAAGATAACCCCCTGCGTCCTATTTAGTGCCAGATGTGGGACAATGGTGACTGGGATGTCCCCTAGGCGGTCGCACGCCTGGAGTGCCGCCGACTGTGTGGCAGAGGTGGTCTTGATAAGAACGGACCCTGATCGTATCTTGCTGAGAGCCTCGATTTCCCCGAAGACGTCCTCAATGTGCTGAACAAAGAACATGAGCTTGGAGGTGGCGAACGTCCCCCCATCTGTTCGAGAACAGACCAAATAGCGGGGGAAGTACTTCGCCCCAAGCCGGCGGGCCTGTCCCTCCTCCCATGGAGTGGCCAAGGGGGAAAGGGCAGGAGAACCAGAACTAGAAACGGTACCTTTTCTTTTGGAAGACTCGGCCGCAGAGCGACCTGATACGTGTTGACGTTTCATGTGCGAAACGTCCGCCCCGATACCACCCACTCCGACCAGGGGCTCTCCCCACGGGCGCCACCCAGCCGCAGCAAGGGCCACCTGGCAGGATGACCATTGCCGGGAGTCCTGATGCCCCAAGGAGACGGGCATCTACTCCTTGGCCAACGTGGGGAGGGTGCAGCTCAAGTATTGGCAGTACGATCCCTGTGTTGTCAGGGGGCTACAACCTAGAGGGTACATGACGACCCCACCACAACGGGCTGGCTACCGTGCTGGATTTCTGGTGCCATGGAAAGTCCATCAGGATCGCTGGTGCAGATGGAGATGCACTATGGGCGTAACTTGGACTACCCATCAGGCGTTTAGGCCCAATTTGAGGAATAATGGGTATGGTGACAACGCCGGTGCAATGCTGAGTGCCAAGGTCTTAGTGCACTTAGGACCAGTGGTACACCATGTAAGGTGTCCTTCCCCAAAAGGCTCGTACTTCTGTAGAATTTTGAAAAATGGAGGTCAAACCCCAAGGGGGACCAACACATAGAAGGCCGAAACGGTTGAAACTCCTTTTAGTCGCCTCTTACGACAGGCAGGAATACCTCGGGCCTATTCGTACCCCGGACCCGCAGGGGGTGGGCCCAATGTGTTTGGTGCCTAGACATCCATTTGCATGATTAACCAATGTGGTACTTATATCTGGAAATTTTAACTAAAAACCTCTGTTGAGCCTGCTTTGCACTCAGAACACACTCATATTGTGATGCAGATGTGAGTGACAGCACACTTTTTCTCAAGATTATCTCAAGACTTATTCCACAAAAGAGTGTAGTCAGCATATTGTGTCATGTTGATAACCAAGCACTTTGCAGAAGTCATCTGATGGAAGTAAAGATTCTCAAAGTTTTGTGCCAATACATTTATCCCTTTCACTATTAGTTGTCAATAACAATGGTGAATTTATGATTAATTGTGTAATTTGCAACCACAATACTAAAAATAAAAACAGCTTACATATAGACAGTTGTAACTGTCAATAGTCCAGAATGGAGAATTGAGTTATTCTGGTCCAGTAATCTGGCAGGAAATTAAAAACCAGAAGATATTCAAAAACAAAGCAAAAGTATACCTCATCTGCCACTTCTCCTACAACTTAGACTAGTTTGACTCAAGGTGCAAATCCCGTAAGAATAATGTTTATATTAAAGAGATTTTGACTGCCAGCATTTGATAATGATCTGTCTAAGTTAAATGCTTCATTTGAAGTATTATATAATGACACGAGATGGGTACAATAAGAGGAACAGGATTTTTTAAAGCAGCTGTTTTCTCCTAAAATACACAGACATACATTTTTTTCTGCCCTCTTCTAGAGTACTGTTGTGTGGCTTAGGAACCTTACCAGACAGGATTTACAGAGGCCACAAAAAAATTTCGAAGGACAGCTCATTTTGCATTATCTCAAAATAAGGGCAATAGTGTCATAAATAAAATACATAAATTGGAGTGGAAATAATAAAAACAAAGGATCACCAACTTTCTCCTCTGAATGCCAAAATTTTTTGACTCCCACCCACACAGCAAGAAATAATCACCACTATAAAATAGATCCCAGAGCTTGAACAGAAGGATTTAAGTGTTCATCTTTTCCCCAAATGCTGTTTGATGGTGGAGCATTAGAGAAATAGTCAAAGTTGTTGTCTGCATTATCATACATTTGAATGCAAATTACAGAGTAGAGCTAATATGGATGTAAAGTATTTTAGAAGTTATTTTCATAATTATTAATATGAATAGACTATCGCAACTTGCAGTTTTTTCGCTAGTTTACTTTATAGAAGCAGGCCATGGTGGCTCTCCCACCTGTGTAATAACTCGTTCCATGGCCCCGAGTCTCTTTTTAATTATAGGTTTTATGGAAAACGATAACTGACTAGATTGGTGGATGGAGCAATCAATGCACAGAAAATAGTATTTTATTACAGTTCAGTCTGTATGGATACTTACTCATTTGCAAAACCTGCAAGGAGTACAGCAGATTCCCGAACTTCTGCAATAACTGATTCATACTCGATAACATCATTGTTCTTCTCACTCAGCTGTATCCTGACATATGCCAGGTCTCCTTTCAACAATGAAGGTCGCTTCTCCGCAAGTCCAGGGACCTGGAATTAATCAGATAAAATGCTTGTTTGTTGACTTGAGTTGCACAAGGAGACAAAACAACTGTGGTCTTAGGCTACTGCTGGGTGCTCCAAAAACTGTTTATTATGCTGTTTCTCTCCCTATCACTTTAGTAATGACAGCCAGTACTCTCTAAGAGTAGGAGGAGGCCCTTTATTAGTTCATTATTAGACAGAATTTCTTGAGAAGTTAATGATATAAGTATACTATGTCTTTTCGCCTTCACCACTTCGCATCAGAACATTAGATGAGGTGCGGTTTTATCCTCATTACACAACCTACACTTAGGGGATTCTTTATACACATCCATCACGTACAAAGTTCTCATTGTCAGTCATTAATACTACCAGGAGTCTAATGTTCAAACCCAGGATTGCAGAACTTCTCTTGAAATATGGCTTTCGCATTACTTGCTTGTCTTTTTTGTTTTTGGATCTTAGTCTGTGTGCTGTCTGCTGATCCAGTTACATAGTTTTCATTTTACCATCACCTTAGTAATGGTTAGAAAAGGTTCCAGTCCTATTTGTTAATTAACATACACATTCATCCCAAGATACTTACCAGAATTATGCACCTCTGAATGGAAGTTATTAATCTTTCAAGGGCAAGATGTGAAAAGACGCAATTAGAGGATGAAACAGAGATATGAACTATAAGTGATGTTTGGCTATTTTATACAAATAGTGATAGGAATTTTTATGAAGTTATGGTCCATAGGTACCAGTTCCCTTAAGTTTGCCGAGACTCTAATGTTCAATTTATATCTTCAACATATTTGTTCCACCGTCAAGAATAAATAAAACTGAAACCACACACATGTTATCAGCCCACTACTTGTCAGCCAGCATAGCGTCTATTGCAGTATACGATACACCTTTCTTACTTAACGTGAGATGCTTACTTGCTTGCTCTCTCCCTCTCCCACATGTAGTTACATTTTTATAGGCATGGACTGCCTTTCAGCTTAAAATGATCATTGTTGACATAATTTCCAATGGAATATACTTTAACAAAAATTTTGTTCTGGCCTAATAAAGCAAACTAGTAAGTTGTTCTGACCCTAAACAGTCACAATATTTCTGGTGTTCATTTCTGCCTGGAATGCTTTTCTTAGTACAAGCTAAAATGTTTTGGAATTTGAGTCACAGATATTGAAAGAAATTACAGTACCTCTTCATTTCTAATGAAAGTTTACATATTTCATTAGTAATTGTTAGAGACTTATTTTACTAAGTTTAGCTTGGAAAATACACTCCTGGAAATTGAAATAAGAACACCGTTAATTCATTGTCCCAGGAAGGGGAAACTTTATTGACACATTCCTGGGGTCAGATACATCACATGATCACACTGACAGAACCACAGGCACATAGACACAGGCAACAGAGCATGCACAATGTCGGCACTAGTACAGTGTATATACACCTTTCACAGCAATGCAGGCTGCTATTCTCCCATGGAGACGATCGTAGAGATGCTGGATGTAGTCCTGTGGACCGGCTTGCCATGCCATTTCCACCTGGCGCCTCAGTTGGACCAGCGTTCGTGCTGGACGTGCAGACCGCTAGAGACGACGCTTCATCCAGTCCCAAACATGCTCAATGGGGGACAGATCCGGAGATCTTGCTGGCCACGGTAGTTGACTTACACCTTCTAGAGCACATTGGGTGGCACGGGATACATGCGGACGTGCATTGTCCTGTTGGAACAGCAAGTTCCCTTGCCGGTCTAGGAATGGTAGAACGATGGGTTCGATGACGGTTTGGATGTACCGTGCACTATTCAGTGTCCCCTCGACGATCACCAGTGGTGTACGGCCAGTGTAGGAGATCGCTCCCCACACCATGATGCCGGGTGTTGGCCCTGTGTGCCTCGGTCGTATGCAGTCCTGATTGTGGCGCTCACCTGCACGGCGCCAAACGCGCATACGACCATCATTGGCACCAAGGCAGAAGCGACTCTCATCGCTGAAGACGACACGTCTCCATTCGTCCCTCCATTCACGCCTGTCGCGACGCCACTGGAGGCGGTCTGTACGATGTTGGGGCGTGAGCGGAAGACGGCCTAACGGTGTGCGGGACCGTAGCCCAGCTTCATGGAGACGGTTGCGAATGGTCCTCGCCGATACCCAAGGAGCAACAGTGTCCCTAATTTGGTGGGAAGTGACGGTGCGGTCCCCTACGGCACTGCGTAGGATCCTACGGTCTCGGCGTGCATCCGTGCGTCGCTGCGGTCCGGTCCCAGGTCGACGGGCACGTGCACCTTCCGCCAACCACTGGCGACAACATCGATGTACTGTGGAGACCTCACGCCCCACGTGTTGAGCAATTCGGCGGTACGTCCACCCGGCCTCCCGCATGCCCACTATACGCCCTCGCTCAAAGTCCGTCAACTGCACATACGGTTCACGTCCACGCTGTCGCGGCATGCTACCAGTGTTAAAGACTGCGATGGAGCTCCGTATGCCACGGCAAACTGGCTGACACTGACGGCGGCGGTGCACAAATGCTGCGCAGCTAGCGCCATTCGACGGCCAACACCGCGGTTCCTGGTGTGTCCGCTGTGCCGTGCGTGTGATCATTGCTTGTACAGCCCTCTCTCAGTGTCCAGAGCAAGTATGGTGGGTCTGACACACCGGTGTCAATGTGTTCTTTTTTCCATTTCCAGGAGTGTATTTATGTTTTGCAGGAAAAGTTACTTTAAAATTTACTTTGTTTTCTTGGTCAGACTGTTTTTGTCCATTGTAAATTTTGTGCAATGGTAATTATAACA
Organism: Schistocerca americana; assembly: GCF_021461395.2. NCBI lineage: Eukaryota > Metazoa > Arthropoda > Insecta > Orthoptera > Acrididae > Schistocerca > Schistocerca americana. The sequence goes on along the minus strand of NC_060124.1, from coordinate 80,982,638 downwards.
ATACTAAAAGTATAATTTATTCTCATTAATCTATGTAAGGGCTGGTGGTTGGCGAAGGGAGTGAGTTTTTGTTAGTTGTAAGATGGCTGCAGTTGGAGCTAGTATCAATGTGACAAGTTATAAGAATTATGTTGAATAGTGAACCAATGATCCAAAATAAATTTATTTATTCATCCCAGTGCAAAAAGCACTAAAATACAGCATAATCCTAAAACTAAATGAAAAACAATAAAGGTGCTACACTGTAAAGAAATTTTGCCATCATTAGATTGTTTGTGAAGTAAGATTCTCATGATTATACAAGACTATGTAATAAATCACAGTATTTCAGTAGCAAACAAGAATGATTGACAAATATATGTTTTTTTTTATTTACACATTGTTTCAACAACTTACCTAATTTCTTTGTCATGTCTCATGATTTCATTGCTCTCTGTTTGGACACTAATCATATTGCATTAGGAATATGTTACACATTAGTCTACTGAGTTGGTATTATTACTTGATTGATGAATGGAAAATTATTTTTGCTCTTACTGTAAACACTTCAGCATCATTAGTAGTTTCTCCCACAACATAATCCCACACTGCCAATTTTGCGAGTATATCTACAGTGCAAATTGATGTTTGCTACATTCTCTCTTCCCTCAAGTTTCTCAGATTGGTGATAATGTTATTGTAACTTCCCTACTTCATCATGAGTTGAGAGCTGGTCCCACAGGTTGCTGTTCTGTACCCAACTAGCAAGAGAATGGTACATACAAAATTGTTAACGCATTCGTGGCCATTTGTTGACAAACTGCCTATTGGCTTCTGTCTCGGGTTCTTCAGCCGACGTTCATCTAATGATTTTACTGACGTTTCGCCAGCACGAGTGGCTGGCATTGTCAAAGCTTCAGCCTCCATTGCCGGTGGTGAACTGGAGCCGAGCTCGCAGCCGCAGACTATATGTACCTGGCGTGCCAACGTCCGAGGGCTTCTCCACAGTCATTTCCGGTGCGGTTCTCCTCTTGCTAAATGCGACGGTCGTTCCCTGCAGTACAGGAAGCCAGGATCCGTTTACCTTAAGCCTTTCCTCTTTCTTGTTGAAACTGTTCACATGTTTTGTATTTCTACAGCTTCTCTGAACAAGCACGTGTGATAGTGCTTCTCTACAGGGAGAACTTCCATGTCGGCAAATTTTATGACTTGGTCAGTCTCTCTCAGTGCGTGCTCTGCCACGGTCGATTTCTCCACCTGCCCCAACCTGCAATGTTGCTTATGTTCTTTGATCCTGGTGTTGATTGATCATCGTCATTCCAACAAACTTTTCCACATGTGCACGGTATACGGTTTATTCCCGACATTGCAAGTGGGTCCCTTTTCCTTTGCCGATCTAAGACACATTTTGATTTTCCTTGATGGTTTGAAAATCGTCTTTACGCCGTGCTTGCGCAATATATGGCCGATTCTGTCCGTCACTCTGGGAATGTATGGCAGAAAGCCCGTACCTGACATTTGTTTTTCCGATTCCTTACTTCGCCAAGTATTTGGCTCTGTTACACTTCTAATATAACTTTTGGAGTACCCATTGCTCCTCAGAACACTTTCCAGGCGTTACATTTCGCGTCTGAGGTGCTGCAGCTCACACATTCATCCTGCTCATGTTACGAGCGTATTAATCATGCCCCTTTTCTGGCTCGGGTGGTGGTTTGATAGTTTGTGCAGGTATCGGTCTGTGTGTGTCGGTTTTCGATAGATGCTGTGTCCCAGGTTTTCACCATTCCTTGTGACCAGTACATCTAGAAATGGCAATTTTTTGTCCTTTTCTACTTCCACGGTAAATTTTATTTTGGCATGGAGGCTGTTCAAGTGTCTTAGGGAGTCACCAAGCTGTTCTTCACCATGGCTCCACACAATGAAAGTATCGTCGACGTACCTGTACCACACCTTAGGTTTGCAAGTCGCCAAGTCCAGTGCCTGTGCTTCGAATTGTTCCATGAAGAAGTTGGCCACCACTGGACTGAGAGGACTACCCATGGCGACGCCTTCCAGCTGTTCGTAGAAATCGCCATTCCACGTGAAATAGCTCGTGGCGAGACATGCATGGGAGAGCTTTGTGATGTCTTGTGGGGAAAATGGAACCAATGTGCTCCAGAGCGTCACTGAGTGGCACTTTTGTAAACAAAGAAACAACATCGAAGCTGATCAGGATGTCGTTTGGTGCAAGTTTCAGTTTCTTCAGCTTCACAATTAAATGTCCCGAGTCCTTTACGTATGTCATTCTTCCCCACGTGTGGCTGGAGGAGAGAGGTGTTTTGCCAGATTATACGTCGGTGAGCCAGGAGCGCTAACAATCGGCCTTAATGGAACATCGTTCTTGTGGATCTTGGGTAATCCATGCAGCCGAGGTAATAGGGCATCTGTGTTGAGCAGGTTTCTCTGTACATCGTCGGATCTAATAGGTCTCGGATCTTTTCTCATAATCTTCAGTCTTCATTACGACGGTCGCATTCCCCTTATTGGCAGGCAGCACCAATATACTATTGTCTGCGTTAAGATTCTTAATGGCTTGTAGCTCTTCTTTCTTCAGGTTACAAGCTGGTGGCTTTGCTCGGCGCAGTATCCTGGCTGTTTCAGTGCTTATTTCCTCTGCCCTTTCACAAGGAAGGGTCCAAATGGCCGCTTTGGTGTTGGCAATGATGTCCTCCATAGGTATAGTTATCGGGATGGTACATGCCGTGTGCTGCCCTAGACTGATTCCCACTGCCGTTAAACAGTCTACATCTACACTGCTACTCTGCAATTCACACTTAAGTGCCTGTTACTATTTCTTAACCATTCCGCTCTCCAACAGAGTCGGGGGTGGTAGTGAGGGGGGCTAGCAAAATCACTTAAAACTTTTTGTTTGAAATCTATTTCTCTTATTTTATTATGATGACCATTTCTCCCTATGTATACTAGTGGCTACAAAATATTTTTGGAGGAGCTAGCACAATGACTGAGCGTAGGGAGTTAAGATGGGATACAATAAGCACACATTTGTGTAGTTGATGCTACGTGAAGGTCAATGTAGTGTAAGAAATGATGCCACTGTATAGTGTCTGTCTGGAATCAAATGCTTTCTAGCGATGAATCGTATTATACTCAATGGCAATCTGACGCAAGAGGCAAGGGTTCTGTTTTCGTGAATGCCTATAGAACATTACCGCTCGTCATGTGTTACTGCCCACAGTACCGTACCGAGGAGATGATGATGATGATGATGATGATGATGATGATGATGATGATGATGATACAGTATTGATGTTTTCCAGAGCTGGACTTAAGAAATCACAAAGCAGAAGGATATGAACAAATTTACTGCACTGTGTACTGCTTCCTGCATGGAAACAGTTCAGAGATGACGATTCTTTGTGAGGTAACTGTTTGTCGACACTAATATTCCTGAAATGTACTGGCCTGCCCAAAGTACTGACCTGAACCCAGTGGAACACCTTTGAGATGACTTAAGACTGTAGACTTCGCTCCAGACCCCAGCATCCAATACCACTACCTTATCTCATTTCAGCTCTTCAGAAAGAATGGGCTGGCACTCGTCCACAAATATTCAGACACTTCACAGTCCCCAGTAGAGTTTAAGCCATCATAAAGGTGAATGGTGAACATACCACACATTAATGTCTACTAATAATGTTTCTGGATACTTTTGATCACAATATTGTTTTATTCATGACAGCAGTAGTATTGCTTTACAAATTGCTTCTTCAAATACTGCAGTCTGTGTTGGATGTCACTTAATACAGCACAATACCTTATCCAAGGAGATTAGAAAAATCTTCGTCGTCGTCATCATCGTCATCATCTCCTCTAGCCCAAAAGCTGATTTGATACAGCACTCGATGCAACACTATCCTGTGCAGCCCCGCCATCTCCGAATAATTACTGAAACTTAAGTCACTCTGAATCTGTTTACTGCAAGCATCTCTCTGTCCCCCTCTATGATTTTTAACCCCCCCCCCCCCCCCCTCACACACACACACACACACACACACACACACACACACACACACACACACTTGCCTCCTACAGTAAACTGGTGATCCCCTGATGTCTCAGAATGTGTCCTACCAACTGATCCCTTCTTCCCAATTCTATTTAGTGTCTCCTCTTAGTTACATGATCTACCCATCTAATCTTCACTATTCTTTTGTAGCACTACATTCCAAAAATTTATATTCTCTTCTTGTCTGAATTGTCCATGTTTCACTTCCATGCATGGCTACAATCCATTCCAACACTTTCAGAAAAGACTTCCTAACACTTCAATCAATGAATAAAACACATATTTGAACCATCAGCTGCTTTTATTTTCAACCCAAATGTCAACTCTCACTCTTGGACCATCTTCACGAATGCTATCCAAAGATACAAATAATTGTATGTAGCATACAGGAAATGCCACCAGTTCCTTTACAAAGAAGCGAATACTTACAGGGTAAACATGGTTTAAGCTACCACATCACATCAGTCATTACTTAAACAATGTGTAATGCATGCCATGAATATCAATGTGTGGCACAGGACACTAAATGTACACAGAGCAGTATTGAAGAGATCAGGAGTATAAGTATTACTTTGTACAAAATATTGAGATGTTGGTATAAGATCATTAAAAAATATTTTCATCATATGGTATAAAAATATATTGTTGGCAAGTTACGTGTTAATGTGGAGGACTTGACTACCTTTGGTTAAGATCTTTGGTACAGTTTCATATGTAAACAGAGAATGATGTTGCTATCTCCAAGCGTAAGATAACATAGAAGTTACAATGCAAGGTAGAAAACATTACACTGTATCATCTTCATTGCTTACACCTGATGAAATGTACATAAACAAACGTCAAATATATCATAAACACAATGGAAATTACATCTGCAACATTAGAACAAGCTAAAATACAATGTTAAAAAACAGGTTGAAATGTCACTCAACATTCATATGCATCTAAGTTACAGTAGTGAACAATTAGTGTCACATATTGACTATATTTAAAGAAAACCTTCATATGTAAATAAGGTATCATTACAGTGCTTAATTGGAAGCTTAGTATGTCAGAAATGTTACTGTCATAAAGAAGAGGGGGGGAGGGGGAAATAACGACAGCATAACAAACCATGTATCCAAATTTGGCTTTAAGGGATATTGTCAACATGTATAAAATAGTGGTAGTGATGTTTAACATTCTTTAAACACTGTAACACTTTAGCTGAAGGCATTACAGGCCCAGCCATTAAGTATATATTTTGAGAGCCATATACAAAAAAAAATCTTCACATAATCAAGGCAAGTGACTGCCAAACAAAATACGTATTTGCTTATGTACAGACTTACAACCATTAGATGGAATGTAGACATCGGGCTGCAGATAACTTTTCTAATACAGGGAGCAGCAAAATGATCTGACGGTTTTCACCGGCGCAGAGTTGAGCAAGTAGTTGGTAGGGGTTGGTGGGGATAGACGTTTTTCGGAGCCTACACGTGGACATTTTTAGCAGCCACAGAGTAGTGGTCGGTTGAGCATCGTGCATTTGTTGTCGAGTCGCTTTTTAAAAGTGGCAAGTCCTGTGTTGCTGTGCATCAGCAATTCTGTAGGCGTTTTAATTTAGGTGCAGGAGGAAAAGTTTCGACATGCAACAATATTATGCTGTGGGTGAGTGACTTCAGAGCTACCAGTTCAGCACTGAAATGGAAGTCAACAGGCCGACAAGGTCAGCACATATGCCAGAGAATATCAATCGAGTAAGAGAAGCTGTGGAAGCCAGTACTTGGCAGCTGACCCGTAAACAAGCCACTGCTATATATTATGTCTAACTGCTCAGCAAGACAAATTTCCATCCATATGAAATAGCTATTGTTCAGCTGTTAAAGCCCAGTGACTATGCAAAGAGAAAAGCATTTTCGGAGAAAATGATTAATTTGATGACAGATGTAAAAATTTTCATGATGAGCGACAAGGCGTATTTTCATCTGGGCGGTTATGTAAACAAACAGAACTTTCGTTGTTGGTCAGCTACAAATTCTGAAGAATTGCATGAATCTCGTCTGCGTATTCCTAATGTCACTGTGAGGTGTGGTGTAACAAAAACTTGTGTCATTGGGCAATACTTCTTTGAAGAGGGTGGTCAAACGCTTACGGTCAGTTCGCGATGTTATCTGTTGACGTTACAAAACTTCCTGATCCCTGAACTTAGGAGAAAACACTTTGTGCGCAGTAGAATGTGGTTATAGCAGGATGGGGCAACTGCCCATACAACCAATCAGGTGATGGACTTTTGAAAAGTAAGTTTCATGGCCAAGTAACCTTGTGTTTCAGGGATATTGCATGACCAGCATGCTCCCCTGATCTTAGTGTTTCTGACTTTTTATTGTGGGGTTTCTTGAAATCAAAAGTCTGCACAAACAAGCCCTGCACACTGGGAAAACTTAAGGTGGCCATAATTCAACAAATCACCAACTTGTCTCCTGCAGTGTTGGGGAAGGTGTTTGACAGTTTTGGTGCGAGACTGGAAGATTGCTTCAACACAGAAGGACTGCGGCCTTTCTAAATAATAAAAACGAAATGAGGTGATGATGGTGTGGTGACCCTCAACAACGTACCCTTTGACTCAGAGTTGAAACATTAAAAGTTTTGGCTGGTTTCGTTGTCTAGGGGCTAGGATACATAGTTGCCGCATTACAAACCAAATACTGCCGAGTCTACAGTATGCAATATGAATATGCACATGAATCGAATGGTTGAAGGTTCCTATCATTCGGCAACTGCGAATTATAAACATAACATATAAATTTATAAATTAAAGATTGCAATTAAATAAAATCTGCAGGTAGTATCTCAACGACTTTAAATGATGAGTACGATAGTAGAAGTACTTTTGAGAATGTGGTATATTTCTGCAAAACACTTATTGGTGTCGATGATCCAGCAATTAAATAAAATATAAGTTGAATAACAGGGAAACAATAGATTCCTACTTCATGTAATTAGTTACGAACAACAACACAGCTTGCAAGATATTCACTTCTGAACACATACTACACCTTCACTGCATAAGCCACAGAAATCACACAAGAGCACAGGTTGGCACTCCGAAATATTTCTATACTCCGCGACCATGTGTAAACTGCTCCAAGTCTTTCCCACGACTCTGTGTCTGTTGCATCTAGCACTTCGCGTGTCATGTGCCGTACTGTCCGGAACTCGCCTTCATCCAGTCTCCCCATTCATGAGCTCTGTGACTGGCTAGAGCGCTCGCACCATGTCTTCAAGCCAACGTACCCACACAAACGTAATGAAACATTCGAAATACTGGATTTACATTTAAATAACTTGAAATTAAATAATTATTCCCTACAGCTGGACCATAAACACGCTCTAACACATGTTATTAGATACATAAACGAATTTTAAACATATACCAAAGGAATAGTCTGATGTCTCTGTGCTTTCTAAAATACAGTAAATATTTAACCAATTTCTTCATGAATAGTATATATCAGATATAAACAAAGACATAGATGAATAAATATATTTATAACCATGCTACTACCATTTCTTCGTGTAACTGTGGAGTACGTATGGGCTGACGCGATCAATAGTAATTGGCCACTTTGACCTCCAATAACTCGTGTACTATTCAAGTTACATGCCTGTAATTGATACCAATTTAGGTTTACACTAATAGCTTTCTAAAGACACACTGATTGACGAAATCTGAAGAAGTGTGTAGATTTTAGAAATTCGTTGCTGGGTGTTACTTGTATAATTTACCATCAGATACTAAACTAATAAAGATATTGAAAATCTGATTACTTCATCAGAATTGCATTGCATATAATAGTAATGTACATGTTTCTTTCCGAGGTGTCATGATTTATCTGGCAACTATTAATTTCCATACGAACTGTGAAATGTTTGCCATTAAGGTTTCACGAAGTCCGCCATCTTTGGCCCTCCCGGAGCACAGCATCACCAAGGAATTCCCTGCCACGTGCTCAATGGACCACGTGCTCCGGCTGTTGTGAGGCACCACGTGGATGCTAGCGAGTTCGGCCCTGCCGGGCAGCCCAAGCAGTGGCTGCCAACTGTGAACTTAGAATATTTCCAGAGCGCTGCAACTCGCCCGTTACCTCACAGGACACCATTTGAAGGACGTCATCTTCAAATTTTAAACTGATGAAATTGGTTTTTCCACTGTTATTTTCTGTAATTTCCATGAACACCATTCTGCAAAACCAATAAAACATTTTTTATCACTCTTAAAATCTGTGTTATTTGTACTTTAAAACCATCTGATCTTTTTCCGCACCCTGTCTATCGATACATGATGGTTATGTACTTAATAGGTTGGTTGGTTGGTTGGTTTGGGGAAGGAGACCAGACAGCGTGGTCATCGGTCTCATCGGATTAGGGAAGGATGGGGAAGGAAGTCGACCGTGCCCTTTCAGAGGAACCATCCCGGCATTTGCCTGGAGTGATTTAGGGAAATCACGGAAAATCTAAATCAGGATGGCCGGACGCGGGATTGAACCGTCGTCCTTCCGAATGCGATGTACTTAATAGAATTTGACAGTAAACAGTTTTAAGTTAAAGAGAAATATATGACCTGTTGTTCATTAAAATGAGAACTACACCTTGGGAGTAGGAACATATTTTAGGCAAAGGCAACGTATTGACCAGAAGTTCACATCGAATATAATAAAAGTTAAAATAGAAGTCCTGAATGTTTAGCATACTCAATGTAACAACAGTAATACACGCGATGTGGATGTGTTGGCAAACCACTTGATATAAATTACAATTTTATTGCACACAGTTTTCTTATATCTCCTATTAGGGTTCCTCATTACACGGCTGCAGTGCAGATAATTATATTATGGTTTGTTATCCACAACCCGTGAATTACCGTTGTTCAACATAAACAGTTATAAAATGTTAGTAACTTCTTTCCTGTTGTTTGACATTGAGTATGCTAAACACTTATTAATTCTACTTTTAATTTTTATAATATTTGACATGGACTTCTGGTCCAAAAGTTCCATCTGCCTGAAGTATGTTCCATCTCCCAAGATGTAATTCTCATTTTAATGAACAACGGGTCATATATTCCTCTTTTACTTAAAAATGTTTACTGTCAAATGCTATTATGTACATAACTATCATGTATTGATACATCAGAAAGTCTTCTGTAGTCTGATGTCTACATTCCATCTACTGTTTTTAAATCTGTACACAAGCAAGTACGTATTTTGTTTAGCAATCACTTGTCTTGATTATGTGAAGATTTTTTTTTATATATGACTCTCAAAATATATACTTAATGGCTGAGCCTGTAATACCTTCAGCTAAAGTGTTACAGTGTTTAAAGAATGTTACACATCACTACCACCATTTTATATGTGTTGACAATATCCCTTAAAGCCAAATTTGGATACATAGTTTGTTATGCTGTCGTTATTTTTTCCCCTCTTCTTTATGACAGTAGCATTTCTGACATACTAAGCTTCCAATTAAGCACTGTAATGAAACCTTATTTACATATGAAGGTTTCCTTTAAATATAGTCAATATGTGACACTAATTGTTCACTACTGTAACTTAGATGCATATGAATGCTGAGCAACATTTCAAAACATTTTTGAACATTGTATTTTAGCTTGTTTTAATATTACAGATGTGCTTTCCATTACGTTTATGATATAACTGACGTTTGTTTATATACATTTCATCAGGTGTACGCAATGAAGATGATACAGTGTAATGTTTTCTACCTTGCAATGTAACTTCTATGTTATCTTACGCTTGGAGATAGCAACGTCGTTTTCTGTTTACATGTGAATCTGTACCAAAGATATTCACCAAAGATAGTCTAGTTGTCTACATTAACACGTAACTATACCATATGATTAAAATATTTTTTGAAGATCTTTGACCAACTTCTCAATATTTTGTACAAAGTAATACTTACACTCCTGATCTCTTCAATACTGCTTTGTGTACATTTAATATTTGTATGAGTCCTGTGCCGTATATTGATATTAATGGCATGCTTTATCTATTATTTGAGGAATGACTGATGTAATGTGGTAGCTTAAACCACTTCAACTCTGTAAGCATTCATGTTATTTTGCACTTCTTTTTAAAGGAACTGTTGAAATTTCCTGTATACTACAGTACATACAATTATTTGTATCTTTGGATAGCATCCATGAAGATGGTCCAAGACTGAAACTGGTTGATATTTGGGTTTGAAATAAGTCAGCTGATGACTCAGACATCCATTTTATTCATTATGAAACAGCTATTGACAGACACCTTCCAAAAATGCTTAAAACTTAAAGCACCAAAGAAACTGGCATAAGCATGTGTATTCAAATACAGAGATTTGTAAACATGCAGAATATGCCGCTGCAGTCGGCAAAGCCTATATAAGACAGCAAGTGTCTGGCCCAGTTGTTAGATCAGTTACTGCTGCTACAATGGCAGGTTATCACGATTTAAGTGAGTTTAAACATGGTATTATAGTTGGTGCACGGGCGATGGGATGCAGCATCTCCGAGGTAGGGATGAAGTGGGGATTTTGCTGTACGACCATTTCATGAGTGTACTGTAAATATCAGGAATCTGGTAAAACATCAAATCTCCTACATCGGTGTGGCTGGAAAAAGATCCTACAAGAATGGGACCAATGATGACTGAAGTTAATCGTTTAACATGACAGAAGTGCGACCCTTCCCCAAACTGCTAATGCTGGGCCATCAACAAGTGTTACTGTACAAATCATTCAACACAACATCATCGATGTGGGCTTTCAGAGGTGAAGGCCCACTAGCGTACCCTTAACAACTGCATGACTGCTTTATGCTTCGCCTGGGCCTGTCAACACCGACATTGGAATGTTGATGACTGGAAATGTGTTGCCTGGTCGGACGAGTCTCATTTCAAAATGCATTGAGTGGATGGATATGTACAGGTATGGAGACAACTTCATGAATCCATGGACCCTACATGTCAGCAGTGGACTGTTCAAGCTGGTGGAGGCTCTGTAATGGTGTGGGGAAAGTGTAGTTGGAGTGATATGGGACCCCTGATATGTCTAGATATGACTGACAGTGACACATATGTAAGCATTCTGTCTGATTACCTGCATCCATTCATGTCCATTGTGCATTTTGACAGACTTGAGCAATTCCAGCAGAACAATGCAACACCCCATATGTCCAGGATTGCTAAAGAGTGGCTCCAGGTACACACTTCAGAGTTTTAAACACTTCCGCTAGCCACCAAACACCCCAGACATGAACATTATTGAGCACATCTACAAGACCTTGTAATGTGCCGTTCAGAATAGATCTCCACCTCCTCATACTCTTAGGGATTTATGGACTGCTCTGTGGGATTCATGATGTCAATTCCCTCCAGCACCACTTCAGTTTCTTTGTCTTTTCAGTGTATATTAAATGTTAATAAATTTCTCTTCTTCAGAAACAATTTCCTTCCCATTCCCATTGCCACTGCCAATCTACTTTGGTCATCATCAGTTATTTTGCTGCCCAAATAGCAGAACTCATCAACTAAATTTAGTGTCTTTTTCCTTAATCCAATTCCCTCAACTAAACCTGATTTTGGATGACTACATTTCATTAACCTTGTTTTGCTTTTGCTTTTGTTGATGTTCATCTTATATCTCTTTTTCAAAACACTGTCCATTCCCTTCAACTGTTCTTCAAAGATCTTCACTGTCTCTGACAGAATTATAATGTCATTGGCAAATCTCAAAAGTTTCTATTTTTTCTCCTTGAACTTTAATCCACACTCCACATTTTTCTTTAGTTTCCTTTACTGCTCACTCATTTTACAGATTGAAAAACATTGGGGATAGGCTACAACCCTGTCTCACTCAATTCTCAACTACTGCTTTCCTTTCGTATCCTTTGATTCTTGTAACTACAATCTGGTCTCTATGTAAGTTGTAAATAAGCTGTCTCTCCCTGTATTTTATTCCTGCTATCTTCAGAATTTCAAAGAGTATTCCAGTTAAAATTGTCAAAAGCTTTCTCTAAGTCTACAAATGCTATAAAAATCATTATATCACCAAAAAGTGGCAATTACTCTTGCTATGGGTTTTTTTTAATAATGTATTAAAATCCTGTGCCGCCCTGACAGGACCACCCTTGAGCTATCTCCAATCCCTCAATAACGCAATGGATATTTCTTGCAAGACTTACATATGCAGTTGTGACATGCATCTACACAAAAGCTGGAAATATGACTGTATCTCTCGTTATCAAATATATTTAGAAAAAAGACTGAAACAAATGGAACTGCGTAAAAAGGCCTACACTAGAATATTTATTCTCTCCCAGACATCACTGCCACCTGTCTCTCTCACTGCCACCTGTCTCTCTCACTGCCACCTGTCTCTCTCACTGCCACCTGTCTCTCTCACTGCCACCTGTCTCTCTCACTGCCACCTGTCTCTCTCACTGCCACCTGTCTCTCTCACTGCCACCTGTCTCTCTCACTGCCACCTGTCTCTCTCACTGCCACCTGTCTCTCTCACTGCCACCTGTCTCTCTCACTGCCACCTGTCTCTCTCACTGCCACCTGTCTCTCTCACTGCCACCTGTCTCTCTCACTGCCACCTGTCTCTCTCACTGCCACCTGTCTCTCTCACTGCCACCTGTCTCTCTCACTGCCACCTGTCTCTCTCACTGCCACCTGTCTCTCTCACTGCCACCTGTCTCTCTCACTGCCACCTGTCTCTCTCACTGTCACCTGTCTCTCTCACTGTCACCTGTCTCTCTCACTGTCACCTGTCTCTCTCACTGTCACCTGTCTCTCACTTGGCTTTATAAATGAACTAAGTGATTCCCCTCACCCCCAAAAAAATACCACACCTCATAATGGAAAAACAAAATGTGGATTTGCAGAAAGTTTTCCTAATTAATGTAAAACAACTTTAACACATGATTTTCTGCCAGACCTGTGAGACGTTCTCTATTGTGTACGTCACAGTCGGTTTCCAGTATCTGGAGGAAAGAGATTTCCCCCAACCTGGACACAATGGGTTCAGCTTACACTAATCCTCTTAAATGGGTGGCTAGAGCCTGCACATCTGCCTTAAGAGAGTGGGTGACAGCTGTTTTTCACCACCTGTCTCAAAGTCCTAACAGCGAGCACCACATTACAGAAAATGCTATTAGCAGGAGCAGGAGCAGGAAAAAGCCAACAGATATGCCTGAATTCTGTGCCAAGGGTAATCGGATGAAAGGGGTAAATGCTTTGTAATTTTGCGGAGTGGTTTCAAAACTTGTGAACTCGTTGGCAGTGTCTGTCTGATCACCACATTTTATGGTGAGCGCTCACTACTGAGGCAGCGAGTGAGTGTTCGTGCTCACCTAGTCGTCTCTTTAACAGGCCTGCTCTAGGTGATGGTCGCTGTTTGGTCAGCATGCGAGTGTTTGATAAGGAGAGGAATTTTGTACTAGAGAGTGGAACTGTTAACTAGCTGGATCCAGTGCTTTCTGAATGATGCTAACTTAGTGAGGTTTAACTGAAGCAAAATTCTATTTATTTCCATGGAAACCGGCTTGTTCTGTTTTTGAGAGTCTTTTGGTCTATCGACATTCAACTGTACACATGTTTTGTTGTTGTGGAGATTATCAGCAGAAGCTGTGACAAGTCAGTCAGTTGTACATATTGCAGTCCAGTGTTCGGGCCTCTGACTCTTTACAAGAGTAGTCAGAAAGGTACTGGGCTTTGATTATGGACTTCGGAGTGGAGAAATTTAACCCTGCCTCTTGGGTCAAAGCAATACATTTCACACATGCAGGAGTGCAGAGAATTAATCCAGGTTCTCCAATAAGTTATTTCAATTAAATTTACCGAGCAGTTTGTCACACAATTTGTCTTGTGCACTGTGTGTAGCTGAGAGAATGTGAACTATATCTGTGACTGCAAGGTGAACTTCACATGATGCCATGCCCCATCACTGTTCTCCTTTGCGGTGTCAGGTTTCTCAGAGAAATTTGACAGATGACAGGTGAACTTTGTACATAAACAAATATCCACATCATCACATGGTCTCTCTCTCTAGAAGTGTGGACTCTCTGTGGATGCTCTGCCATACTGATTTGTGTAAACAATGGTTTTGTTGGCAATGGAGTGCTGGAATTCATTTCCAAAGGCATCTGTTTTCTTTTGTATCACTTTCTAAGAAATGGATTCAAAATGATCTTCAGCATTTCACGGAAGGGAAACTATACGGAACTGAAGTGATTGATCAAACTGGTGGAGAAGTGGGACACAAGGTAGATGCTGTATTCCTCAATTTCTAAAAATAATTTGACTCAGTGCCACTCCTATGCTTATCATGAAAAGTACAATTACAGGGAGTGCCTGATACAATATGTGACTGGACTGAGCATTTCTTGGTAAGATGGATGCAGTATGTGATCTCAGGTGGAGAGTCATTTGCAGAGGGACAAGTAATTTTGAGTGCACCCCAGTTTGAAGTGTGTTGTATGTTAATGACCTAGTGGGAAACATTAATAGTAACTTCAGACTTTTCGTGGATGATGCAGTTTCTACAACTAAGTATAGTCTGAACGAAGGTGTACAAATATTCAATCAGAAGATTGGTAAGATTTCAAAGCAGTGAAATGATTGGCAGCTTGCTTTAAATGTTTAAAAATGTAAAACTGTGCACTTCACAAAATGAAGAAACATAATATCCTATTAATATAATATCAGTGAGTCACAGTTGGAATCTGTATACTCATACAAATACTTGTGTATAACACTTAGTAGATGCATGAAGTGGAACGATCACGTGCTCGGTCGTGGGTAAAGCAGGTAGCAGACTGTTTTATTGGTACAATATTAGAGAAATGCAATCTATTAACAATGGGGATTGCTAACAAATCACCTGTGTGACCCATTGTGGAGTACTGGGAAAGTGTGTGGGACCCATACCAAATAGGACTAGCAGGGGATATTGAATGTATACAAAGAAGAGCAGCACAAATGGTCACGGGCTTGTTTGATCCTTGGGAGAGTCACTGAGAACTGAACTAGCAGACTCTTGAAGATAGATGGAAATTGTCCGGAGAAAGTCTCAGGGTGTATACGTGGACAAGGAAAAAAAATTCCCGGATTTCCCGGTTAAAAATACACTTTCTCCCGGGTGAAAATACACTTTTTCCGTGTTAAGCGACAGTATACTCTTCCTCGGCACTGCAAAATTCATCAATCCTTTGAACATTTATGGTTTTATATACCGACGTAGTTCCCGGCACTCTAGAAAACGAGACTGAGGGGGTGGAGGGGGGTGGGGGTGGGGGTGGGGACACGTTTTGTAAGCCAGTCATAGCTCATGTCACATGATCTCGCCAGCTGATGACAGCATAGGAACGTGATATAGTCAGCCAATAGCAAGATCACTCTTAAGTAGCGCGAACACACAAATAAGAAAAGTTAATGGTTTAAATTAATATACGTAGCATTCACAGATAATATTGGTCTCGAAGATTAATAAGCTGGAAGAAAAGTTAAGCTTCCACATATTATGTTGATCTTTTTTGCGCGTGTTGCACTCAAGATGCATACAAAATGTGCCAGTAAAATTTTTAATAATGACACAAATGTCTCATCTTCTGGGCTACAAATTCTTCTAAATGGTCATCCTCAAAGAGTTGATTTTTAAATCAGAGTCAAACGCTTTGTGATTTAAGAAAACCATTCGCAATACTTTCCCGCGACCTGTTAGAAACAGGTTCGTCTCAGCAGCTGGAAGAAAGCACCAGATAACAGGCGTAACCGCGCCTGCGCAGCCACGATGATGCAGGAAGCCCATATATATGTTTGTAGGTGTGAAACATAATGTCATAAAAGAAACAAGACATCAGAGGATACTTAAAAAGCGTCGGAATTTCGTGAACCATGCTAAAATGCATAATTCGGCTTAAAATGCACACTCGTATGCAAATTTTCTTGGAGTACCAGTACTGTATAATCTCATGTTTGGTTCTTTATTATGGCATAATGCCATACGTGCACTTGAAATGCAGCGAACAGTTGAGACTAGCCAATAGTGTGAAATTAAATACTTCGATCCAAATAAATTGACTTCCTCAGCAGAAAAGATTAATGAAAGCCAAATCTCTTTAGCAAACCGGCAAAAATAACCTCATTGTTCCGCAAGGCGATTAACGCTTGACTGTCAGAAAGGCGGAAATAATATCTGAAACTAATAACATATTTTGGCCATCCGTAACTATGCGAACGTGTTTTAACAAAATACACAAAAATCCGTTTTGTTCTCATTTAACGTGAGAGCAATAGACGAATAGGAAACAACAAAATCACTGAACGTAAACACAGATCACGTAGAGATGACCCACCTCCCCACCACAACTCTGACTGCTCTGTGCATAAGCCCCGATCTACGATATTTCCGAACAGGGGCAATATTAAATAGTGGCGCCCAGCCACACTTCTGTAACCAAAAGCGGGAGAAGATACTACTCATACGCGACTCAACTGTGCGTGTTATGAAGCACTGCAGTCTTCCTAAAGCCTTTGACACACTTTGCTGTTGGCAGACGCTTGTATGAGCACTGTTTTGTTGTTGTATATGGCGCATTTCCTTCACAACTTAAGTTTTATTTTCGTTTTTTTTCTCTCGTTCATGTTTTGTTGTTGCAGTATTATTCTGCAGTAGTGGGATACAGTAACATCCTTTGTTAGAGTATTGGTTCTTACTAGTCAAAATCACCAAAATTTAACTGAAAACTAAAACAATGAAAAATTCCCGGAATTCTAAACAATTCCCGGGTATTTCCCGGTTTTCTCCCGGATGAAAAAATTCCTGGGTTTTTCCCGGATCTCCCGGGTCGTATACACCCTGAGTCTACTGACCAGAGTTTTGTGAACTGGTTTTAAATGATGATTGTAGGAATATACACAAACCCCCGTATATCACTCCCAAACGGAATGTGAGATTGGATTAATTACAGTATGTACAGAGGAATTTAAACAATCAGTTTTCCCATGTTCCATAGGTGAATAGAATGGGGAAAGCCCTACTAACTGGTACAGTGGGGCACAATGGTTCACGAATGTAGATGTATATGAAGATGTAGAGGTTGAGGTAGAAAAACTAACTCACTACAAGCACAGGAGTAACTAGTCACACCAACCAATACACAGCTGGATCTCAAACAATACTTGAGACATTGTGACATGATGAGGTAACATCCTCTTACACCATCCCCTTGTATCTGTTTTTACCAGAAGCATGGCAATGGTAAAAAATGTGGACAAATTGAAACAGAAAGGCACAGGAAGCATGACATGTTCCATTATTGCACTTATAACTCTAACTCCCCACTCTTATTCAACCATGACACACGGTTTCTGCAAGCAATGCGATTAGAAGTAGTAAAAATGCAAAGTGACTAATTTGAAATACACATCATGAAATATGTATTCTAATTGTGTGTATGTACCTAGCAGAGAGTGGGTCATTTACATGAACTGAACACTGAAGTCAATAGGAAACACATTCTCTTGACAGCTTCCGATATTTTCAACCACCACATTCACAGTTTAAGAACAATAATTGTTACGGGTTCCATAGTTAAGAATCATCCATGATGAAGCATTAAGTTCTCGACTATGCGCATGCAACACAAAGAAATATGACAGTCTATTAATTACAAAGAGGAGTCTGGTTTCATGAACTACTTACACTATGCAAATAATTACATTATTTAATTAGGACAACGGCCTGTTTCAAGGGAGGGGCCTTACAGAACAGCAGGGAAGCAGAGTTTCATAACAGAGTGAATGGGGGCACTGTTTACCCAGAGTGGCATGTTCTAACCATTCATCACCAGTCAGTTTCACAGAATGCACAGTAATGTGTCATGCTTTCAATGAGGATCATGCTTGCCTGTACTGTCTTAGTACCATCACGTCTTGTGACAAACCAGGTGGATTATTTTCCAGCTTGTTTTTCTCCCTCTAAAATATTATTATCTTTTTTCCTTTCTCAGACCTTATGTCTGGTTAAAAACGGAAAGTGACGCAGACCTTGATCAAGCGTGACTTCCTTTTAACTGTACGGTATATGTTACATTGCATTTAGGAACTTTCGGGTAGTTGAACATGTATCAATAATTACAGATTTCTGTAGTTGTATATATACATTTGGATGTAGCTGTATTGTGTTGATGTACTGGTGGATATTGTGTGGTATGACTCCTGTAGTTGATAGTATAATTGGTATAATGTCAACTTTATCCTGATGCCACATGTCCTTGACTTCCTCAGCCAGTTGGATGTATTTTTCAATTTTTTTCTCCTGTTTTCTTCTGTATATTTGTTGTACTGGGTATGGATATTTCGATTAGTTGTGTTAATTTCTTCTTTTTATTGGTGAGTATAATGTCAGGTTTGTTATGTGGTGTTGTTTTATCTGTTATAATGGTTCTGTTCCAGTATAATTTGTATTCATCATTCTCCAGTACATTTTGTGGTGCATACTTGTATGTGGGAACGTGTTGTTTTATTAGTTTATGTTGTATGGCAAGTTGTTGATGTATTATTTTTGCTACATTGTCATGTCTTCTGGGGTATTCTGTATTTGCTAGTATTGTACATCCACTTGTGATGTGATCTACAGTTTCTATTTGTTGTTTGCAAAGTCTGCATTTATCTGTTGTGGTATTGGGATCTTTAATAATATGCTTGCTGTAATATCTGGTGTTTATTATTATTGTTATTATTGTGATATCTTTGATATAGTCATTTGTATGGTCGTTGGTTGTTAGTGTTTAACGTCCCGTCGACAACGAGGTCATTAGAGACGGAGCGCAAGCTCGGGTTAGGGAAGGATTGGGAAGGAAATCGGCCGTGCCCTTTCAAAGGAACCATCCCGGCATTTGCCTGAAACGATTTAGGGAAATCACGGAAAACCTAAATCAGGTTGGCCGGAGACGGGATTGAACCGTCGTCCTCCCGAAGGTCATTTGTATGGGATATGTATAGTACCTAAAAACCTTCCATATCGACTCAGGGCCAATTCAACTTAAATGTATTAGATTACTTTCTTTCAAGTTTTCTGAATCCATAAGGATGGTTAGTTTGGCTGAAAATGTGCTGATTACAAACATTAGTAAGTTCAGATTTCATTATATTGTTCATGTGTAAAAATATGCCTGATTACTGATTTTCTGATAAAGTAGATAAAAAAGCTGTGTAAGTAAGAGAAGTATCATACAACCAGCAATGAAAGTATGTTAGCAACACGTACTCAGTTGATTTTGAAGTAATTAACAATTTTTGGTAAAACATCACTGCCGAAATAGAAATGTATTTGCACAAACCAGCCAGTATAATTCAACAGAAATTATTGCTGTATCTGGAAGTTCACGTTTAAATGAATCTCCATCCACTATTCAGATACTCAGAAATGTCTTTGTAATTTGTGAAAAACAGGCAAGCAACAATTGATAACATCAGTTTTAATTATTGTAAACTTATTAAAGAGGCTTTTCGGAAACCATTTTAGTTGCATCTGTAGTGAGTTACAAAATGAGCGAGACTTATGTCCAAAAATATGTAATAAGGTACTGCAGACAAAATATGGAATAAGGTACTGCAGACGATTTCTTACAGATTATAAGTTGGGAAATGTACTGAATGTTATGTAAATTTCAATTTGGTGAGTGTTTTTAATGACTGAATGAACTATTAATTATTTTCAGATTTGAGGGGTAGTGCTTTAAGAGCTTTATTCAGTGACTGCATTAATTATATATGTTTGCCACAAGTGGACTTCAGTGAATAAGCACTAACAATATTGCAGGGTGTCTACCAAGTGCACTATGCGTCTACTTTTTTATCTGTACTGTAATTAAAACAGATGAGACTTCAACTGCCCATAAACAGCAGTTCATTAAGCGTCCAAGTGCAATTAAAGTGTGTGAAATGCAATTTTTGGTGTGGACTACATTAACGGTACAGCAGATTGTTCCCAACATCAGTTCTTCTACATCAGGTTACCTTCCATTCGGAAATGCAAACCAATTTTTCTGCCACTTTCTATGGAGGCAATGCTAACAAGGCTAACTGTGCATTTAAAAATGGGTAGACTACAGTCTCTTTCTTTATGCAGATAACAGACGATTCATTGCTCTCTAGAGACAGGCGTGCACTGTAGCTCAGTCCATAAACAAAACAGAAAATTCCTTGGAAAACAACATTACTAAAATGATGATGAAGTAGTTTCCCACTGTGGGTTAAACATTTTCTTGATATCATATTAGTTTCTTTATCACCATGACTGTGCTATAAATATGATATACTGTTTGTATTTTAGGCGACAGGTTTACCACATTATAACATTAATTATTATGTACCATGCTGCTCATTGAAAAGAATCAGCTGTGCACAACCAGTGACAGACATTACTGCAAATAGAGAATCTTGTTGTGACTTCAAATCTCATACTTTAAACTTGGTGTTACAGATGACTGCTGAGAGGAACTAAGGCCAGTATTACACTATCAGATTTCTTTGTCCAATATCTTTGTCAAAGATATTTGATAGTGTAATAGGGACTTTGTCAAATGTCGTCCAATATTTGATCAAATCTAGGGCCTTGCTGTATATTTGATCAAAGAAATCGCTTGTCTTCTGCTCACTGCAATGTGACATGTTACCACATGGAGCGCTAGCATTGCTGCAGCGTTCTGCCGTCTGTAGTGTTTTTATAAACATTGCCGGTAAATACAATTGGTGTGTGCCGACAACTACAAAATTAATAGAGATGTCTGAAGCTGATGAGGCGCTTTACAACATGAGGCACCCTGAATACAAAAATAGATTAAGAAGATTGGAGACCCGACCCCAACCCAACCCCGCCCCAACCCCAACCCCAACCCAACCCCGCCCCAACCCCAACCCAACCCCGCCCCCAACCCCAACCCAACCCCGCCCCCAACCCAACCCCGCCCCAACCCAACCCAACCCCGCCCCAACCCAACCCCGCCCCGCCCCAACCCAACCCCGCCCCGCCCCAACCCAACCCCGCCCCGCCCCAACCCAACCCCGCCCCGCCCCTAACCCTAACCCTAACCCAACACTCTCCTGTAGCAAGGAATCTGAGTGTTACAGTGAGCCGGTCTTCTGAAGATGTAGCAGTTCTTAAGTGAATATTGTGCTTTGTGATATGAGGATACACTTCATTGAGCACATACAGAAATGTATGCTCATCCATTCTTAAGTAATTGATGTACGACTTGACGTCTTCCACTGTAAGCTCATGTAATAAGTTTTGTTGAATGCTTTTATCGTGTCGTCGACAAACCCACGGCTTCACCCAGATTAGATTAGTTTTTCGTTCCATAGATCCGTGCTGAGGAGATCCTCGTGGATGTGGAACATGTCGATTTTTTTAAAGCTGAAATAACAATACTGTTAGTATGAATAAATACATCATTTGTTTCTATTAAAAATTTCGCCAATGGAGTAGGAGGAGTTGGTCAGTAGTAAGTCTTTCAGGCTCCTTTTAAACTAATCTTTATTTCTAACTAAATTTTTTATGTTTGCTGGCAAATTATTGAAGATGAGTGTTCCTGAGTAGTGGACCCCTTTTTGAACTAAAGTAAGTGCTTTTAAGTCCTTGTGCAGATCATTTTTGTTCCTGGTATTGTATGTATGAACTGAGTTGTTTGTTGGAAAAAGAGATATATTATTTACGACAAATTTCATTAAGAAGTAAATATACAGATTTGTTAAGGTCTTTCTGCAGTTCTGTGGTGTGCTCCTCCCAACTGAATTTATTATCAAGTTGTAATCCCAGGAATTTAAGACTGTCAATCTCGTACGTATGGTTCCTTTTTTTCCCCCACTTCTTTTCCACATGTGTACAAAATGCAATTGCGGTACGTGCAATTGCTGTGGTTAATAACAAGTTGTTGTCAGCCATCTTGAACTTTGACAAAAAATTTGATGACAGTGTAATACCCCTTCTAGCGCTACGTCAAAGATCTTTGTCAAATATATTTGACAGAATATTTGATCACATCTTTGACAAAGAAATTTAATAGTGTAATACCGGCCTAAGAGAAAACTGAAGCTCAAGCATACCAGCCCTATTTCTTATTACTCAATCAGAAGAAATATGTTATATGAAAATAATTAATATTCACAATCTTCAGAAATTGTGTAGACTTTTGAGTTGATGTCCTTAGACACCACACTACTACAGTGATAGTCAGTAGTACATTTCTTTCCTACAAAACTCATTGCTTAGTTTTGCCTCAATTACATCACATTACATTTTTAGTACAAAATTCTGTTTTTAAAATGTCCTCCTCTGGAGTTTCATTAGAGAGTGGGCAGACAATTCTTGTCTTTCATGGATAATACTGGCCCACTTGTTTGCACATTGTCAGGCAGTATGAATCACAAAAATATGCCACTGAAGGTTACTGTATCCCTACTGATGACTTCACTAAGTTGCATGTGATCATACCCAAGTTACTAACAGATTTTATTTGGAGACTCTGAAAATCAACTTTTAGTTGTTTTGAAAGTGATTCACATACTTTTACCTATTTTTTTCCAACAGAAGTTAAATCTACTCTCCCTTTTCTAAGTGTGAACAACAAGTATTAATGTACCAGCAGTATGCACATACAGGGGTAGGACAAAAACATGGAAACACTGCAAGAAATGAATGCTTGAACATAAACATGAATGCTAACTAAGTCTACACATTGTGCTATTGCATTTAACCACAAATGCCATCTGTGTAATGTCTTCAATATGTTACAAGTGTCAGCTGTGGTCAGAACAAAGTTCTATATAGTTGTGAGAACATGATGCCGTAGCTAAGTGAGTTTGAACATGGGCAGTTTGTTGGTGCTCATATGGTGGATGTTTCTGCAACCAAGGTAGATGAAGTGTTTGGTATTTCAAGAGACACTATATTGAAGATTTATACCACATGCAAGGAGAGCAGGAAAACATCATCCACTAAGTCACAATGCAGAAGAAAGTCTGCATCAAGTGATTATGACAGATACTCACTGAAGAGAATTTTGATGAAAATGTAAGAGGAAAACGGCTCCAGGAGTCACTGAAAAACTCAATATTGAACTCTGAAACCCTGTCAGAGCCAAGACAACATGAAGGGACTTCCATTTGGTTGGATGAATCTTGTTTCAGATGGTTTCCAGCAACAGCCCAGGTTTACATCCTAAGAGTGAAACATGGCACGGGTTACGTGATGATCTGGCCAGTCATATCATAATATACTCTGTGTCCCATGGATACACTGCAAGGTCGCATTACTGCCAACGATTATGTGATCATTTTCACTGATTAGGTCCATCCCAAGGCACAAAGTTTGCTCCCCAGTGGTGATACTGAGTTCCATGATAACATGGTCCCTGTTCACAGAGCTTGCTTCGTCCAGGGCTGGTTTGTGAAAATGAGAATGAACTGTAGCATCTGCTTTGTCTGCCAAAGACACCACATCTCAATATTATTGAGCCTTTGTGGCCTACATTGCAGAGAAGGGTGCATGATCACAATCCACCTCCATCATCATTACCTGAACTTTCCACTATTTTGCTATTTTGCAGGAAGAATGGTATAAGATTCCATTCAAAAGCATGCAGCACCTGTTTTGATCCATACTGAGACAATTGTAACCTGGTCTGAATGCAACCAGGTTTCCCACACTGCATTAGGCATGGTAATGTGTTACGTTTTTTGTGTTTCCATATTTTTTCCATACCCTGTGTAAATCTATAATTCAACAGTTCTGTGGAATACCCAAATAAGATATTTCACTGCACATACCTCAAGCTTGAACTGTGATGAGCCACTGTGTGTAACGAGTTCCAGGCACACGCCACACATGTTATAGACTTGAATACCCACCATTCCATCATACTCTTCTAAATATATGAGATCGTGCATGAAATGTACATAGTTCTTTCGTAGATTCGCATATCCATCATATATTGAAGTCCTACAGGCAGAAAAAAAAATCTCTGTTATATTACATGATCAACTCTTATTTTAACAATGAAATAATATTCCCATAAATGAAGTACTGCATCATAACACAATACAAAAATTTAATTTGATTGAATACTTTGAACTCTTATCAATTTCCCAGGCTCGTGTATACCCACGAAACGTTGATAGCAACTGCGAGGGTTGCCCAGAAGTAATTCACCACATTTTTTTCTTAAAAAATTCTTTACTGAACATAATGAGAATTACAAACATGAAAGAATGGTGTTTTATCTACACACCCTATTTTTCCACGTAGCCTCCATCGTGTTCTGTGGCCTTCCTCCACGTCAAAACAAGGGCGTGTATGCCCTGTTGGTACCGTACCAATCCTTGAATATCCGAGAGTGAGGATAGTTGCACCCACACTTCCTTTGCCGATTGACACATTCGACGCCAACTACCGAATCGTAATGCATGTCCTTGGTCATAACATCACCTCTCTCCAACGTGTCAGGTGTGACAGCCGTGGATGGTCTCTCCGACCGCTGCAAATTGTGGAGCTCCGTGAACCGCCAACTAAGGGCCTCACTCTCCATGTCCCGTGTCTAACTGTACTTCTGACCACAGCAGATGCTCCATAGACTTTGCACAAGAATCTGAATATTCCCCACAGTTTCTTTCTCCACAGAGAGAAATTCAATGATGGGACATTGCTTATAATGTGGATCACCTATTGCTTGCAATGTGCATCACCTATAGAGCCATTTTGAAATGGTCCTGCTGTTACGCTGTCTGTCGGAAGTGACAGAAACTTGGTGCACTTACTAAGGAGACTGCAAATAATACATACATAATGTTTTGCACTTACAGCATTGTTTTCAGTTGAGAAAAAAAAAGTTGTGCATTACTTTCTGGGCAACCCTCGTAATTATTGCGGTCATGAAAAATAAAGCTCTTGTCCAAGATGATAATGAGGCTTTTCAAATTTAAAAGGGAGATGTGGATTTCTGAAAGTCTAAATGTGATAGCCCATGAAATCTAATGCTGTTCAGACCTTAGTTAAGAAAGAAGATTAAGCTAGACAAAATGAGAAAATACACAACTATTTCAAGAGCTCCAATGGTATGTTTACAGATGAAATGCACAACTCTGTTACAGACAGTACACAATAATAGACTGTGTGACGTCTCTCTGTCTGTGGTATGGATTTATCAATAGTAACTTTTGTACCATATTGTAGATCATAAAAACAGTTTGCAGATAAAAATATAAGTGTGAGTTGTTTTGAGAACAGAACGTAGCTCTGTGCAGGTGCCCAGGTGCAATGAATTGCCAATTTCCCAGTAGTATCACAACCACTATACTTGCATCAGAAAATTTAATAACCTATAGAGTCATCATGAAATTTTTAAGAGACTGTATTCTGCTGTATCAGTGAGTGCCAATTTCCTTGGTAGGCTCGTGTAGGATACCAGAGCCCATGTCATGTGATGATACAGTCATTACATTTTAAGTTTTCACAGATAATCACCAGATGCCACTAATGAGATAGGATGTTACAATTGCTTTAAAATTTGTCATTACTGTTGTTAAAACAATAATAGCTGAGAAACTGGCAGAGAAGTTGAATAGCATGAGCACTTGAAGGAACAATGTTGTGAAAAAAACAGGAATTCCACATGAAGGTTTGCATTCAGTGTGGTATGACAATATTCACAGAGGCCTAAGTTTCAACAATGGCTTGCATCAACCTGTTTGTAGAATTTTTTTACAGTTGTGCTTCTTCTAGTGACGAACTTTCTGAACACCAATCAAAATTGGTTGTCATCCCAAAAAAAGACGATGCTGTGCACAACGCGATCGAAAACATGACTTGCCATGAGACAGACACATCACAGTACATTCAAATTTGAATTAATGTTTACACGTGAACAAGTTTACACGTGAACAAGTTTACACGTGAACAAGTTTACACGTGAACAAGTTTACACGTGAACAAGTTTACACGTGAACAAGTTTACACGTGAACAAGTTTACACGTGAACAAGTTTACACGTGAACAAGTTTACACGTGAACAAGTTTACACGTGAACAAGTTTACACGTGAACAAGTTTACACGTGAACAAGTTTACACGTGAACAAGTTTACACGTGAACAAGTTTACACGTGAACAAGTTTACACGTGAACAAGTTTACACGTGAACAAGTTTACACGTGAACAAGTTTACACGTGAACAAGTTTACACGTGAACAAGTTTACACGTGAACAAGTTTACACGTGAACAAGTTTACACGTGAACAAGTTTACACGTGAACAAGTTTACACGTGAACAAGTTTACACGTGAACAAGTTTACACGTGAACAAGTTTACACGTGAACAAGTTTACACGTGAACAAGTTTACACGTGAACAAGTTTACACGTGAACAAGTTTACACGTGAACAAGACGCAAGTTCCTGACTGATTCCATTCAATGCGATTGAAGCTCAAAAATAAATTTGTTTAAAAATGCTCCTTGAAGAAGTGAACCTAAAAATTGCAAGATCTATATACAGCACTGAAGCAGGACTGGAGACAGAATGTACTCAAAGTCAAAAACAACAAAGCTGGTTCTTTTGCAAAACACATCCAACCGCTGATGAACAGTTAATGCCAAATGGTACACAATAATTTTGTTTTCCTGAAGTCATCAACAAAATAACCAAAAAGTTCGCACCATTCTTCTTTGTGAAGATTATGTTGTTACATGGTATATCAAAACAAAAACAATAAAATGACTGGCAAACAGTATACACTGTAGCACGATGCAGGAAGCAGCACAAGAGATGAAGTATCTGCCTTATGTGAGCACTCTAGGGAACAGTCACTGGGTCAAATCTGATGAAACCTCCATCAGGGCTTGCACAAATGGTTTTTGGGACCGTGTTGTCAATGAACATGGAGTCGACATGCCTGTATATGGTGATGACATGTACACAAGTGACACAGTAGCTGGCAGCTAGTATGTGTAAGGGCATACTAGCAGTGTAGGTCGAGTTTGCATAACCCAATTAGGACCTCTCTGAAGTGATTTGAAAACCCATGAGATATGTGAATCAGGCTGGTTAGTTAACTCTGGTCCTTCCTAGCATGGATCCAGCCCATTATGTCCCCTCTAATACTCTTCCTTCAAACAACAATCATAACTAAAGATATGAGTGCAACATAATTTTAAAAACTATAAGCAAGCAAAATGCACTTTAGTTTAAATAATTCACCTACATGACGAAGCATCAGCTGCACGGCAAAATACAAAATCAAAGTAAAAAGTACTCAACCTGGCAAACAGAGGACATAATTAGTGATTTTTTTTATGTTGCCATTCATGTATCCATTCATTCACAGCCTATGTTCTGTTAATCTCATCTTCAAGGAGAGCTGTCAAGGATGTGAAATGACTTTAGTACCACACAAACAGGCACAAGCAGTTACTGCAGGCATTTCTGCAAGGTATAGTAATGCCAAACTGGGCTGATTAGCAACAATGACATTGATATTTTGAAATACCACTAAATTTTACTACTTAGAGATAAAAAGCTTCTGTGTAAATAATAGCTAAATTAGAATTTTAATTTTACTGTATATGCAACTGTAAAAGTGTCAGCATATACAAGTTTACCTTCCGTTCATTCATCCATCCGTCCAGTTTCATGGATCGCATGAAGTAGGATAACTGTTTTAGGTGTGTAGAATGAGTCATAACACTCATTAACAAAAGACAAAATGGTGCGCGCAGCTACGCACCAATGCTACACCGCTGAAATAGCATAGCAGGTGGCCTACCATGTGATGCCTGTAGCAAACCAGCAGCTGCAGGCAAGCTTCGGCAAAGTTCAATGGCTGGTGCCGCATGGCCCCTTTGGTGCAGAGTCACCAGGGAGGATGCACACGCACCACCGCCTTCATTGGCGGAGAATGCTGCACTACATTATGCTTCCACAAACACGTGATGCCACCAATAGGAATCCTGTATGCATTCATCAACAGTGTATTTAGGGCTGCACTGATGGCTCTGCAAGCAGCTTCTCTGGTGCCTGTGAACACGCAGCCAATCACCACCACACGCTGCACCACCTGCTCTTCAGCCCAGTCTGCCAGCACTCCGTTCTGCTGGAAGTGTGGTATCCCAGCAGTGTTTTATTTTGGCGAACTGATCAATAGACTTGTCTCTGGCTGTCATAGCAAACTATGTTTACAAGGGCACTTTATGTGTGGACTTTAGTTTTTGCCAGTGTAATTAAGATTTCTCCTTTTACGCTGAGGAAGGCAATATTTTGTTGAAGAGGCTCAAGTTTTTCATTTGCAGTGTTTACTAACAGAATGCCCACACGACAGTGTTTCATATTCAAAATAGTGATCCAAGAATTAACTGAAATAATTGAAAGAGACTATTTTGTTTCCTTTACAAATTTCAAGAGGAGGAATTTTGTGAACTCCATTTTCAACTTTGTTGTTTTCAGTGCAGTAATAAGATTTTACTTACTAATTTGAGCCTCAAACATTCAGAACTGAAACTTACGAATAAAATGTGTATTGTTTTGGATATTCATGTGTTCTTGCTGGAGTGTCCACACCACGGGACACTTCACAAACAAATAATTGAAACTAACCAGATTAGATGTGCAGTTTGTTCACTTTCTAAAAATCCACGGCCTGGCGACCGATAGGAGTCACTGTTTCGACATAAGCAGAATGGCCTTAGTTGGCAAGACCAGTTGTTTCAGCACAGCCAACCCTAGTTAGCAGATGGTGCGTTTAGTGTTTTATGTATTATAATACGAAATGTTTTAAATCTGATGATGGGTTCAATGAAGCTACTCCTTCTCACAAAATATGTAGCAGTTACTGCACTAGTTCTCCAGGATGAGTATTAATTAACTCCAGGTAGGCTGGCTATACTTTTTCTGTGTAGGCAACAGTTTGCTTTCTAGACTGAGCAAGCGAGTATAGCAGTTTGATCTGCTATTTCTCAATGTCATATCATTTTACAACACGTAGCATTGCTCTGCAAGCTTGGCTCTGACTCACTGTTCTCTCTCCATGAATAGGAGTAAAAGGAGTTGATGGTGTCATCCTTGAAGCAACCTCAGACTCACCACTCTTTTACAAAATACATACAACTCACAAACCACTTCACAAGTAACAACTCAGGATAGTGAAGCTAACCAGGAAACAGTATCTACATACTAGCAATCATTATTGGAAGCTAAGTTAGGTGGCAACCAGAAACAAGTGAATATCACTTTGTTGTCATACAGTCTTTCAATTGATCAAAACAGAGACTTCTATCTGACATCTGACACAAAGTGAACAAGTAGCATTTTTCATTCCAATACATCCACAATGAGGTGGTCCTCCAGGATGTAGAACATGTCCAAAAAACAAGAATGCACAATAAATATTTACAAACAGAAACAAGTATGCTAATGTATCTGCCATAGATTCCACATGAATCTGACTCTTGTGGAATAATAAAAATAAAATCTTTTAGATATTTTCATTTAAAGAGTTATAAGAAATCAGATATTACATAATACTTGCGTTATTTGATATTATAACTAACGTTCACATATCAGCTGATCCTACTAAGAAATTAATCAATGGAATAGGAGGAGTTTGCCACCAACAAATTCCTTAGGCTCCTCTTAAACTGAACTTTATTGGTAATTAAACTTTTTATCAGTGCTGGCATGTTATTGAAAACTGTGTTTCTGAATAAGGGACACCTTTTTGTGCCAAGCTAAGGTGACTTTAAATCTTTGTGAAGATTATTATTTCTAGTACTGATTCTATGAACTGAGCTGTTGGTTTGAAAAAGTGGCATTTTTTACGATAAATTTCATTAATGAATAAATATACTGGGCAGTAGCTGTTAACATCCCTAGTTCCCTAAATAGGCTTATGCGGGATGTTCATGAGTTCACATCAAAAATGATTCTTATTACACATTTTTCTGACTCTGAAGACTTTAGTTTGGGTTGACCCATGTGCCTAAAAAAAGTATCCCGTATGACATTATGGAATTAAAGTAACATAAGTACACTAGATCTTTTATTTTTATATCACCTACGTTTGACAACATCCTCACTGCAAGTAAAGATTTGTTTAGGTGTTTCAGCAGTTCTTTGGTATGCTGCTCCCAGATGAATTTATTATCAAGCTGTAAACCCAAAATGTGACGCTATCAAGTTCTATCTGCTCGTGATCAAATTTTAAACATGTACTGGCAGAAAACCTCTTACAATTTCTAAGTTGCATATAGTGTGTTTTTCAAGATTCAGTGACAAAGAACTGGCTAGAAACAACTAATAATGTCCATAAAAATTTCATTAACCAATCTTTCTAATGTTATACTTGATCTGCCATTTATGGTAAATTTTACATCAGGTAATGTTCTGATGGAAGGTCATTGACCTACACAAGGAAAAGTAAGGGCCCTAAAATGGAACCTTTTGGGACACCATAAGCAATTAATTCCCAGTTGGATGATGCCTGATAGCTTAATGTGTGTGTCTTTCCTACTAACACCCTTTGCTTACTGGCAGAGAATCTGGATTCAGACAATTTTGCATCATCTCCTATTACAATGTAATATTCTAGTTTACCTACAAGGATATTGTGATTCAGACAGTCAAGTGCCTTGGACAGATCATAAAATATACTAGTCGTCTGTAATTTATTGTCTAATGAATTGAGTACATTCTCATTGTAGAAATCCAAATTGTAACACTGACAATATATTAATTATCAGATGGTTAAGAAGCTGATCGCACATTACCTTTCACTAATTTTCAAGAACGCTGGCAAAAGTGAAATTGGATAGAAATCTGGCTGTATTTCTTTATCACCTTTCTTAAATAAAACATTAACACTGTGGCATACTTCCACCATTCCAGGAAAGTTCCACTGATAAAGTAGTTACAAAGCAACTTAATACATTGCTAATCTAAGAAACACACACTAACTTTGTTGTTATTTTATCATAACCACTAGAAAAGTCTAGTTTTAAATATTATATGGTGGACATTACTTGTAATGGTGTAGTGAGGGTCATAGTGATATTAATGAAGTAGTGTGTATTGACTGGTTATACTTAGATATTCTAGGACAGTGTCTACTGAACCTGACAACCCCATTATCCAGTAGCATGCTTCTTAAAAAGTTCTGCAACACTGCACAAATCTGTTAACAATGTATAGTTTGCTGTTAATGTTATCTGCTTCTATGCGTGTCTCGTTCTACCAGTCTCCTCCTTCACTATATCCAATATTGTCTATTTTGTAACCTGATTTGATTATCTTTTCATCACAATGAATTTGCCTTGATGTCTGTATTACTATCTTTAATATTTTGCAAGTATGTCTTGTAATGAGCTAGAGTATCAACATCAGAGTTGTTTCTGCACGAGAGGTACTATTCCATTTTGTTTTACAATATGTCTTTATTCCTTGAGTAATCCATGGCTTCTTTGTACACTCTGGGCTAATCTGGGTTACTTTTGGATGAAAACACTATTCATGTAAGGTAAGTACTTTTATAATAAAAGTGTTGTGGTGTTTTTTTTTTCCTTCATGCGATTAGCACTGTATACATCACACCATTTCATGTCTTCAAGAAAGTCCTAAAATAATCAATTTTTGGTTTAATGACTACCGTTTCGAATTCCTATTTAATAGATTTGATATCTTAACCAGTGTTAACATTGAACAAAAAGAGATGCATGTCATGCTCTCACAGGCCACTGACTATTGGTTTTGTAATAAAATTATATTCATATACCTTTCTGTGGACATATTATCAATGGATGTTTGTGAGCAATTAGCTACCCTAATCAGAAAGTTTACAGTATCAATTAAGATAGATTAGTATTATAATAAATGATTCTTAAAGTTCTACTTATGTCTCATGTGCTTCAATATACTGCTCTGGGCAACACTGATGAAATATGTATGTTCTTAAATAATGACTATTCTTGAAGAACATTGAAAGTCCAGTTTTCTCTACTCCTGCTCTACAAAAGCAAGACGCTATCCTAAATCCCGCAGTACTTTACACACCCATGCGACTGATCATATGACGTTCCGGGAGCTGGATTATGTCAACTGGGTTTGATGACTAATTCATCAATGCATAGAAGTAGCTCACTGTTTTTACTCCTTAGTCTTTGAAGATATTGGTGCAATAAAAATAGCACTCATTTCACAATGACCGATTAAAAATTGGATGGAAATAAAATTTCTGCTGATTGCTGAAAATTTTTAACCAAGAGCACAATATGCCAGAGTTATATAGTTTGGATTCTTTCTCAAACTGAAGGTTTGTTTCAATCCTAAGCTCTATTTAAACTTTATCTTTCTGTCCTCCTTATACTAAAAAAAGGTATTCTGACACCAGTAATAAATGGTATTTTACCACTCACAAGAGTGGCTCCCACCCCTTCCCCTTAAATTTTCTAGTACTGGCCCAGACAGTTTCCCTTTCCCTTGCCTGTTGAGGTGAAGGTCGCGCATAGTATAATGCCGTCTACTGACAGAATCAACAGGAATCATGCCAACATATGACCCTGCACCCAATACAAGCAGCCATTCCAACTCAAAATTTACTCTTCTGACAGAAGAGTTCAAATGAAGTCAGTCATGGCATCTCAGAACAGAAACAAACTCAACAGTGATATGTCTTGATGCAATCTTTACCATATCACACATGTGAGACCTGCTCTACACCAGCACTAGGTTAAAAAAATAGTGATCACATATTCTGATCCTAGGTATCCTGCAAAAGTTAGTGAATGCATGCAGCAAGATAACTACCTAGCAATGAAATTTCCTTTCCTTTAATGACTTCCCTACATTATTACTTTTCCATTTACTGCTAAAAAGTTTGCTGTGCCCTGTTTACATCTACATCTGCATGTGGCTTCTCAGCTTCTAACACAAGCAACAGGTCAACCTTATTTTTTACATTCACCACAAAGCTGTCAGACATTCTACGTCTCTTCTTTCTGGTGCTGCTTCCCATCTTGTTTTACCTTTCTACCTCCTTCATTTGTCCAAATCTTTACCAACTTTATCTAATTCAGCTGTAAGGGCATTACTTTTCCCTCATGTTCCGTGATGATTATATCTACTACATATACTACAAAACCACTGAAGAGCCCGACTCCCTTCTCCAATTTCCACTGCCCTAGTCACTCCCATGGAAAGAACTACTACACCCATCACACAAAAAACCTCTAAACTAACAGTTCTATGGCAAGTCGCAACTTTACAATTATGATGAAAATAATATTTCAGTAGGAATAAATCAACTAAATTACTGATGAACAATAAAACCCGTCTACAAAAATTTGGTCTTTACACAATTTCTGCAAACAAACTACTTGTGCAAAGTTTTTTATTAATAAAACAATTTAAATTTAGGCTACATTGGAAAAATGTGAACTAAACAATGATGAGATAAGCTCTAGTTAAATTTCTGAAATGAAAAAAGAACAATTAAACCAGACTATTCAAGTTTACTGTACGGTTGCAACCTGACTACAATTTTAGACAATGGGAGGTCCAACTGACCTAACAGTTTTTCACGTTTCCTGGAATAATACGTAAAGAAATGTGAAACCTCTCATAGTAAGCTAAAAACAACACACTAATACACAGATTTATTGAAATAACTGTAATTATAATCTACGTAATTTATCTTTATGAGAGAATAAAAGCTCACGTCTCCTCTGGTGCAGGGCTACTTACTAATAATGTATAATGCACTGATAAAGTAACTACATTGTTTAGTGGTATAGTTTATGTCAAGAAGTAAAATGAAGTTGCTGTTTGAAAAAAATGCTACTTCCTCATGCATGGTACAGTAAATCATCAATTACCTGAATGTCGATCAACTGAATGAGCACGTAACGACCTGTTATTCACTTGCACATGCCACCCTCCCCCCATTACAGTCTTGCTCCCCTCACCCCCCCCCCCCCCCCCAATCACCACCATTCCCTGCTGCACCCATGCCAAATTGCCTGAAACGGTCACCACTAGTGCTTTGTTATAATCAATTGTGTCAACTTTGCCATAAAAAGTAAACTTGTGGTATACAATGCTTCTACATAAACAAGATGTCTTTTCTATGACAGATAAAATAGAAGATTAATAAAAGAAAATTAGTTTCTGAAAATATAATGTAATTGGGTGGATAAAGAATCTACTTACCAAGCAGCAACAGAACAACACACATACAAAAGTATTTAAAATTGCAAGCTTCAGGAGCCCCCCTCCTGGTAGAAGGGTTGGAAGAGAAGGAAGAGAGGTGAAGGAGAAGGATGGTGAGGTTTAGGAAATGGGAAGAGTTCAGAAAAGTCATTGAGAACCCTGGGTCAGGGAAGACTTATGACACAGCACTGGCCAAGATTTGAAAACCTGAGAGCATAAATGGAGAAGATAGGGTAATATTCAAGACAGATGACTGCCAAATCATTGTGCATGATCAGATAATAACAGGAAGCTAAGTGCTTTGTATGTGATAGAGGTGAGAGGCAGCGGGGAAAAACTGACAGGTCGGAAAATGGAAGATACAGAAAACAAGAAGTGCATGGAGAAAGGAAAAGTTACTGTGCAGAAATCAACATAAATTAAGGCTAGTTGGGTGGTAAGAACCGAGGACAGTTTTCACCTATGTAGTTCTGAGAAACTGGGGGAGAAATCCAGATGGTCCATGTGGTGAAACAGGCACCAAAATCACCACAGTCATGTTGTAGACCATGGTCTGCAACAGGATATTGTGTGTTGCCAGTATGCACCCTGTGCCTATGCCCCTTCATCCTAACTCATAACCTGATGGTAGTCATGACAACTAAAAGGTCAAACAGTGTTTACATAACGGTTGGTATATGACATATGTTTATTCACAGATGGCTCTCACAAGGACTAACACCTCAACCCAAAGAACTTCTTACCCCACCCACACCAAACACTACCACCTTTTACCATCCACAAACCCAATCATCCTGGGTGTCCCACAGTAGCTTGTTTCAAACCATCCACTGAACAGTGTATCTGGCTTGGCTGATCAACACTTGCAACCCATAGTACAAAGACTTTCCTCCTATATTAAAGACATCAACCATTTTCTAGATCATCTGAAATCTGTGTCCATCCTACTCCCAACACACACATTGCTAGTCATCACTGATGCCACCTCCCTTTATACCAACATCCCCCACGTACATGGTCTGTCTGCTGCTCAACATTTCCTTACTCAGCATCCACCTGATTCCAATCCTGTGACACCCTTTCAACTCATGTTACTTAACTTCATACTTACAAAGAACTACTTTACCTTTGAGGGGTAGACACACAGATATGGGGCACAGGCATGGAAACCAGGATGGCTAATTCCTATCCAAACCTTTTCATGGATCACTTGGAGGAGGCTTATTTGCATTCATGACATCTTTGCTATATGGACTTGTGGTGAGGCTGATAAACTAAAATTCTTAGAATACCTAAATACATTCTCCCAATTAAATATCACATGGTCTTATTCCGAATCCTATGCCACTTTCCTTGACATTGATCTCATTCTCATCGACAGTCAGCGACACACTTCTGTTCACATTTGATCTATTAACAGGAGTACTTACATTTTGACAGCTGCCATCCTTTCCATGTCAAATGTCCTCTCCGATACACACTTAGCATTTGAAGTAAACAGATTCGTTCAGATGCAGACTTTTTACAGCAACTCGCCACCATTATCACCTTAGCCTTCGTTGGACATAGTGGGTTGGTGCAGAAGTTCGTAATGTTTCTCCATAAGTTTAATGAACACAACAGATATACATAACAGAGACTTTAATCATCAATAACATACTGTATTCTCCTTCACTATTTACGAGAGTCTGCCAACACAGAGGTAACTTTTCAATTCCGCGACTGTAGAAACCACATGATTTTGAGGTGAAGGACTTACCGAGCTATGTTACAATTGCATTTTCATCTGTAAAAGAAGTTCCTTGAAGAGTGTTCAACAGAGATCAGTAAAGGTGAACATCTGAGGGTGCAAGATCAGGTGAATAAGGTGGGTGCATTATCACTTCCCAACTAACTCCAGTATAGTGTTTTTGAAGTGGAAAGTTGCTATTCACCATACAGCAGAGATGCTGAATCGCAGATAGGCACAACAAAAAGACTTACAATTAAAGCTTTCGGCTGTTAAGACCTTTGTCAACAATAGACAAAACACACACACACACACACACACACACACACACACACACACACACACACAGTCTCAGGCAACTGAAACCACACTGCGAGCAGCAGCACCAGTAATTGATGGGAGTGGCAACTGGGTGGGGGTAAGGAGGAGGCTGGGGTGGAGAGGTGGAGAGGAGGAGGGATAGTGTGGTAGGGGTGGTGGACAGTGCAGCAAGTTAGACAGAGAGGGCAGGAGGGTGGTGGTGGTGGTGGTGGTGGTGGTGGTGGGAGGGTACTGGAAAAGGAGAGAAATAAAAAGACTGGGTGTGATGGTGGAATGACAGCTGTGTAATACTGGAATTGGAACATGGAAGAGGCTGGATGGGTGAGGACAGTAACTAACAAAGATTGAGTCCAGGAGGGTTATGGGAACATAGGATGTATTGCAGGGAAAGTTCCCACCTGCACAATTCAGGAAAGCTGGTGTTGGTGGGAAGGATCCATACACACAGGCTATGAAGCAGCCATTGAAATGTAGGATATCATGTTTGGCAGCATGTTCAGCAACAGGGTGGTCCACTTGTTTCTTGGCCACAGTTTGCCGGTGGCCACGCATGCGGACAGACAGCTTGTTGGTTGTCATGCCTGTGTAAAACGCAGTACAGTGGTTTCAGCTTAACTTGCAGACCACATGACTGGTTTCACAGGTGGCCCTGCATTTGATGGGATAGGTGATGTTAGTGACCGGACTGGAGTATGTGGCGGTAGGAGGATGTATGTGGCAGGTCTTGCATCTATGTCTATTACAGGGGTATGAGCCATAAGGTAAGGGATTGGGAGCAGTGGTTTTGTAAGGATGGATGAGTGTGCCATGTAGGTTTGGTGGACGGCGGAATACCATTGTCAGAGGGGTGGGAAGGATAGTGGGCAGGACAATTCTCATTTCAGGACAGGACAAGAGGTAATCGTAACCCTAGTGGAGAATGTAATTCAATTGCTCCAGTCATTGTAGCCGGACAGGGGACTTTGCGCGCACGGGGGAGGGGAGGCAAGTACAGGAATTATAAGGCATGCAAATGCAACGACTATGGATGGCTAGACTGTACGGAAGGGACTGCTTGGTATGGAACAGATGGCAGCTGTCGAAGTGGGGATATTTCTGGTGGTTAGTAGGGTTGATATGGATGAAGGTACTGATGTAGCCATCTTTGAGGTGGAGGACATCATCTAGGAAGGTGACTTGATGGGTTGAGTAGGACCAGGTGAAGCAAATGGGGAATAAGTTGTTAGGGTTCTGGAGCAATGTGGATAGGATGTCCTCACCTTTAATCAAGGTAGCAAAAACGTCACCAATGAATCTGAACCAGGTGAGGGGTTTAGGATTATGGGTTTTTAGGAAGGATTCCTCTACATGGCCCATAAATAGGTTGGCACAGGATGGAGCCACGCAGGTGCCCATAGCCATACCCCGGATTTGTTTGCAGGTAATACCTCCAAAGGGGAAGTAATTGTGGGTGAGGATACAATTGGTCATGGCGACTAGGTAGGAGGTGATTGGTTTGGAATCCGTTGGGGATTGGGAAAGGTAATGTTCAATAGCGGTAAGTCCATGGGCATTAGGAATGTTAGTGTACAGGGAGGCGGGATCAATAGGGACGAGCAGGGTACCGTGTGGTAAAGGGACAGGAACTGTGGAGAGTCGGTGGAGGAGATGGTTGGTATCTTTTATCCAGGAGGGTAGGTTCCAGGTAATAGGTTGAAGGTGTTGGTCTACGAGAGCAGGGATTCCCTCTATGGGGGCACAGTACCACTCCCCGCACTCTTATCTTTTACAAGCTTCCTAAGTCCAGAAACCTAACCACCCAGGACACCTAAGAGTCTTTTTGTTGTGCCTATCTGTGACTGAGCATCTCTGCTAAATGATGAGTAGCAACTTTCCTTTTCATAATATTGTTACATTCCATCCTTGATTTTCTATTGTATCATTGTATAGTGTTTTTTTGCCGTCTAGCAAAAACCAAGAGGGCAGTAACACAGAGTAGCATATTTCACACTATCTTCCTGATCGTTGTTCCTGGATTGCATCTGCAAGACTCTCAGTTGTTGTCAACTGATAGCAGCAGCAATGGTTACATCTCAGAGAAGCAATCTGAAGTATATCATACCATCGTTGTCCCACTAAATGCATAACATTATTTTTTGTAGATGTGCACAGGTATTTATACAGAAAGTTGTTATTTTGTTTGGGCTCAACCATTCCTTTCCTTTCCTGATGTTAGCATAACAGCACTATTTTTCATCATTAACAACAATGCAGGACAGGAATGGTCATTTTTTCTACCTTCCCCATTGGACAAAAATGTTGCCTGATGGTGTAATGACCTCAGTTCATCATATCTGCCAGTTCTTGAGCACACTGAAGTGGGCCATTGTTGGTTAATGCATTTAGGTGATTTTCATCAAACCTCAAAGTCTTCCAGAACACGGAGAATCTGGAATGTCGAAACAATCCTCCTTAAAACAAGAAAACCATTTGCTCTGCCAAATTGCATTACCTCCACACACAACACAAAAGTTCTTTGCTGCCTCTGTTGCTGTCACCCTTCAATGAAACTCAAACAGAAGAATATGTTGGAAATGTTCCTGTTTCTCCACTTGACCCTCTACTTTCTAGCATCCAAAGCTCCACTCGTCGTCTCCAAATGACAAAATAACATGTAACCTTAAACAGCTACAGTTAATTACAAATAAAAATGACAATCAATAAATAAACCCTTAGCAACTGGAATATAAACATGCAAAACAAAAACACTACGAACTTATGAACCAACCCACTAATTACCCCATCAGCCTAGTTGAAAAGGAAATTTCCTAGACCATTACATACAACCCTCTAACTGCTGATCCCTCTAAAAAATAACTCAGGAGTACACCTCTTCTAACTCAGTACTATCCTGATCTCAAATGTATTAATCAACAAGCCTATGACTTTCTAAAATCATGCCTTGAAATAAGGTCCATTCTGTCCGACATTTTGCCCACCACACCTAGAATAGCTTTTTGTCACCCTTCCAATACCCGCAACGTCCTTGCTATGCTCCTTTTGCACTCTTTTCCCTACCCTATGGCTTCTATTCCTGTGATCGTCCCCACTATAAGATTTGCTCTGTACACCCTCTTGCCACCATCCATGCCAGCTCTGTAGCTGGCACAACATATACTATCAAAGAGAGAGTCACCTATGAAATGACACACCATATACCAGCTGTTAGATGAACACTGTTTGGGCTTTCAGATCGGCATGACTACTACCAAGTTATCTGTTAGAATGAAGGGGCATAGGCACAGGGTGTATACTGATAAACAATATCCTGTTGCAGACCAGGCCCTACCACATGACATTCATGACCTCGGTGCCTGTTTCACTGCATGTGCCATCTGGATTCTTCATCGGGCCACCAGTTTCTAGGAGCTCCGCAGATGGGAACTGACATTACAACAAGTACTTGGTTCTTGCTTTCCACCCTGCCTTAATTTATGTTAATTTCTTCAGGCTCTCCATTTCTTCCAGTACCTATTACTTTCTTCAGCCCCTTTTAGTTGTTTATTTCTTTTATTTTCTGAGCTGTCAATTTCTCCCTGTCCTTTGCACCCCCTCCCCTCCCACCTATATACCATACAACATACTTAGCTTTCTGCTCTTATTAACTCGTGCATGATGTTTTGGCAGTAGTCTCTGCCTTATGTATTACCCTATCCCCACCTCTAAGCTCTCAGGTTTTCAAATCTCATCCAGTGCAGTCTCCAGCAATCAGTCTTTCTTTCTCATTCCATCTGGTAAGTCTTCCCTGACCCATGGCTCTGGGCAACTTTTCCAAACTCTATCCCCTTTCTTAAACCACCTTTCCAGTCCTTTTCTTTCACCCATATTCTCACCTTCAACCCTTCTGCCAAGAGGAGGCGCAACTTAATCCGAAAGTTTGCAAATTTTAAGTACCTTTATATGTGTTGTTTTTACCTCCCACTTTGTGAGTAGATTTTATATCTATTCAATTACCTTGTAACAGTAATACAAGGTTAGAGAGAAGTGAAAGTGAAACCAAGTTATCTAATGAGTACTAAGTTCATAAAGTGACAATTACAGATATAAAAAGACAAAAGATGACCATCACAAATTTTATATCTAAGCTTGGATCTACTGATGGATTGACGAGCTGTAAAACTGTTAAGTTTGTCACACACAGAAATCTGTATACAAGTGAAAGATAATAAGGAGAACCTATCTCTGGTTCCTTTCTACGTATGACAATTCAATTTAATGATAATCTTAGAGGGTAGTCAAATTTTAAAGCAAGCATGGACAGATTAAAGTGTTGTAAATCAAGACCTGGCCCTCATGAGCTTCAAGTAAAAGAAGAAAAAAATTATCTGCCGAGCCTTTCAACATCAAACTAAGGTACATATTGAGGGAGGAATATTCTCTTGGAATCTTTTACAATGCTGAAAAAATTGGGCTGAACTGGAAAGCTATGCCAAGAAAAACTCCTGCTCAATGTTGTGAATTATCAGCAGGTGGTCTTAAAATAAGCAAGGATCACCACTGATTGCCTATGCTAGCTACTGGTAAAAAAAAAAAAAAAAAGTTATTTCAAACACTTTAATGTGCACGTGGTGCATATTTTTTAAATCTTACAAAAGAGTGTATGGATGGATAGTATGATTTTTCACAGAATGGTTTATGGAAGGTTTTGCACTCGCTGTAAAAACTCATCACTTAAAGAATGGCAAAAATGAGAAAACATTACTGTTCCTTGACACCACACCAACTCACCAATCATGCGATACCTTAAACAAAATGGACGAGTTCATAAAAGTGACGTTTCTTTCCCCTAACATAACCACTTCATTATAGCCCATGGATCAAGGCATTATTGAGACTTTTAAACAGTATTACAGAAAAGAACTGTTATGCAATTTATTGTTAGAAAGAGAAGGTGTGGGAGAAGAAAGTCTGTTAAGGAATCATAAAAATATTGATTTGTAAGCAGCGTCCTAGATCGCAAGTGTAGCATGTGACAATGCAAAGGAACACGATATGAAAAAAGTCTGGAATAAAATTCTGGGTATGGTGGAAAGTTCTCAAAGTCTAATTGTAACTAACAAACAGAATAATATGTCTGAAATGTTCAATATGCAAAAAGAACTCAATTGACATGAATGTGATGTAGATGACATTCAAGAATGGATGAGTGTCAACGATGCAAATTCAGGGCTTCAAATTGTGCAGGACTGCGAAATTGTAAACTAGTCACTGATAAAGCTGATGCTGCAATGTCTTGTAATGGTTTGATGCTAGTGGTGAAAGCAACCAGTAACGGATTTGTGTTTTGAAAAAAGTGTGACACTTCGCTGCTCGTCAGAGGATAGGCTTGCTTAAAAAGATCAAAATTAATGATTTTTTTAAAAGTATTAATCCTACACATATGTACTATACATGTAAGATTGGCTTCAGCTGCCAGAGACTGTGGACACGTGTGTATGAGTTGCGTTTGTGCGCGTGTGCGCGCGCATGTGCAAGGCCTTGTTGGCTGAAAATACATATGTATTACATATTTTCTGTTTATTAGGCTGTACTACATACATTCCTACTGTGCTTGCTTTTGTAATAATAAAAGAAATTTAAGCTGTTACAAACACATATAGTTTTTAACGGTCAATTGGTACATAAAAGTATGCAGTGTATGCAAATAAACTGATTTTCCGAACACACACAACCTGCAATTATTTCAGACAATCGATACGCTACTGTAATTAAGGTCAGACAGAGATAACAGACATCATTCCAAAGAGAACAAAGCTATGTACTGCAGTATTATAGTAAATAATAGTTAATAATTTAGAGAGAGAACTTAACAAATCTTTTATCTATCTAGGGAATGAAAATTAAGTAACTGTGTTAATTTATTTTAATTCAAATTTCCTGCTAGCTTTATAATTGTTGCAGTGATCAGAATGTAATTTTAAGCTCGCACTAGGGAGCTGATGCAGGAATGTTTGTTGAAAAATATTTAGTTTCAGTAACATAATATTTAGGTAAGACAATAAAGTTTAAAAAAACATGCACATAGGTTTCCTCTGTTATATAAGTGTCAAACACTATTCTGATAAAATAAAAGAATAAAAATTTAATTAATCGTTAAACAAATACTCTCGCAATAGAAATACACACAACGTGCGCATGTGAACGTGGGGAGGGGGGGTGGGGGGGGGGGGTTGGGGAGAGAATTCTCTGATGCATCCCCCACAAAACAAACAAACACACACACACACACACACACACACACACACACACACACACACACGAGGCAGCCAGAAGCTTTGACTGTGTGCTGCACTAGGTTCGTTTTTCAATATAATTTGATTGTTCTTCATTTTAATTCAATGGATAACAGAATGCAGACGGTTCATATTGGGTAATTCAGACTACATCATACATAACTACAGTTACAGCTTACTGGACAAGCTCAAACTAACACTCCTCCCTACCATATTTGAGAAAGAAGCTTACAATAGAATGCTGAATTATCTGTCCGAGAATAACCTTTTAACAACAGCTCAGTCTA
Organism: Schistocerca americana; assembly: GCF_021461395.2. Classification (NCBI taxonomy): domain Eukaryota; kingdom Metazoa; phylum Arthropoda; class Insecta; order Orthoptera; family Acrididae; genus Schistocerca; species Schistocerca americana. The sequence goes on along the minus strand of NC_060124.1, from coordinate 80,939,693 downwards.
GCTTCCATAGAGGCTCCTCTATTGAGACTGCAATGTATGATATTGTGACCTCATTTCTAGTAGAACTAAACAATAAATATTATCTTGTACAGCAAGCCTTTTATTGTGTAGCTGGCAACATGTGGGTTTTTGTGTGTAGTAGTCTCCTTTAATCCAAAAGTAGTTATATCAATGTGTGGTGTCTATTCTTTCAAACATGCCCGAAAGAACAGCCACCACACGGAATCCACAGCTGTGGTACAAAAAAAAAAAAAAAAAAAAAAAAAAAAAAAAAAAAAAAAAAAAAAAAAAAAACCCGAAGGGATTACTGATGTGAACAGCAAACAGCATTGGGACATTATGCGGCGACAAGCAAAAATGTGTACCAGACCAGGATTCAAACTTGGGATCGCTTGCTTACAAGGCACGTGCGCTAACCACTGTGCCATCCAGGGCACAGTGTTATTGGAACTGTGCAGACGATCTCGGTATGCCTCACGGTTGATCCACATTCACACCAAGTGCCACCTATCCACAGTCCCTGCCCATTTTCTCCATGCTCACTACTCAAATTCCTGTAGAAGGTCGGAGGTACTTGCACGTCCGCACTGAAGCAGGTGGGTCCTTTGCCCCTCTAGATGAATCAGTTATGTCTGTAAGGTGTCTGGTCTTTCGGTTGGCCACGAGGCGTGCCGAGATAGCACGGGCAGTTACGGTAACACTGTCCCGGATGGCACCTACCTAGTAAGCAGTAGATTCTGGCTTCGAAACCTGGTCCGGTACACATTTTCACTCGTTGCCGCTGATTCCACTTAATGTCCTGATGCAGCTGACATCAGTAATCCCCACCCCCCCCCCCCCCCCTCCATGAATTTAATATAATGTATCACAACAGCAGATTCCGTGTGATGTCTGTTCTTTCAGACATGTAAGAAAGAACAGACACCACACATTCATATAATTGACTCGCCTAGATGGATCCACCTTCTACAGTGGAGATGCACAAGTACATCCAACCTCCTGTGGGAATCTCAGATTAGTGGGCACGGCGGAAATGGACAGGGACTATGGATAGGTGGCACTTGGTGGGAATGTGGGTTAGCCCCGAGATGTGCTGAGATAGTCCACACAGTTGCAATAACACTGTGTCCTGGACGAAGCAGTGGTTAACGCACATGCCTAGTAAGCAGGAGATACTGGATTCGAATCCCGATTCGGTACACGTTTTCATTCATCAGTGCTGATTGCATGTAATGTCCCAATGCAGCTGACATCAGTAATACCTCCTCTTTTCTTTCCTTTCTTCACCCTCCATTTTCAATTCACAAAAAGTATTTACTGTATAAGGGCTTTCCTAACAACATTAACTGATAATCAATAAGTCTCTTTGTGGCTACTGGTGTACATTTTGCGTTGTGCGAATGTGTGAACTAATCCTAGAGAAAGGGCAAGTGCTTGAAAGCTTGTTGAAATGTTTTCTGTTGCATGTGGCTCAGCATCACACATCAGTCAGCTGAAGGCAAGTGGTTGTCTCATCTTCATTTTATGTGTTATTCCATTGATGAATTTCCATTGCTGCTGTTACTTGAAACAATTTGAATACACTGCAAGACTGAAAAAAAAAAAAGTTAAGCACACAGCAGACACGGTCAGATGTAAATGTACGTAAGTACATGTACATTTCAGCGACATATGTATATGATCAGAGTTGTAATTCTCTTTGACTGGTGGAATGGCTCCAAAAATGCATTAGTGGTGTTCATGTCTGTTGATGTTACCAGGCAAGGTAGAATGCAATGGAAACGTGGAGTCAGATGTTGAGTGATCATTTTGAAGGACATGATGCCTTTTACCATTGTGAGACAGCACTATCAGCACCCGAGAGATTCTGAGAGGGGCCTCTCTGTGGTTCTCCATTTGTACAGCAGGGAAAATTCTGCGAAATCGATATCTGTGGGTCATTCAGATGTGACATGTGGCTTTACGCTGGAATGCTGGGGACATAAGAGTAGGTCTACTCATCATCAATCTTCTGGTCAACCACGTGTGAACGGAAGGGAGCATCACTGTATTTATGTAAACTAAAACACATCATAAACATTCACAAATGTGTCTCCCATCTGAGATTAAGTAATTGGCTAACTTCTATATCCTGTGCCATCCCACACCATTGGTCTGAGACTAGCAACAACTGGACTGGGGAATTACCATCCAATGCACGAGGTGCTGTTAACGCCTCAACACAAACAGCTGCGTTTGCAGTGTCACAGTCACTGGGAAGCATAGACTGTTGACAAATAGCATCACGTTGTGTTCAGTGATTAATGCAGTTCTGGGCAATCCCTGATGAGCATCATTGGTGGCAACCTGAGCAGAGGTCATGTTCTTCCAATGAGGGGCACAGCAGTGTTACTTCTGGTATCACGGTGTAGAGAGCGAACACGTATGACTCGAGATCATGGCTAGTAGTGATTGAGCAAACTCTGATGATGCAAAGGCACATCATGGACATTCTTGTGCAACTGTACTGTGGTGCCATTTTTCAAGAGGACGATGCTCATCCCGTGTGGTATGTACCTCTATGAACTATCTACATAATGTTGAGGTACTCCTGTGGCCAACAAGATCCCTAGATATAGTTGTGTACCTGCTTGCCTCAGTAGAAAAACTCTTTAAAACAAAATCAGTGCATCTATCTATGCTACAGGTTGTAACATCATAATGATAAGTGGGATCATACTGCTATGTTCTTTGTAAATTTGACTCAATTTTCCTAATTACTGAAACATCACATTCCCTCTCAACCAGTTGAGTTCCAATTCCTTTCCTCATCCCTTGCTGGGAGCTGCTGCTGTTGTCTCTCTCTCTCTCTCTCTCTCTCTCTCTCTCTCTCTCTCTCTCTTTTGGTCAGGCAGTGTACACAAAATGTCAATGGAGTGCCAGGTGTCTGACTTAAGAAAGTAATGTACCGAACAACTCTGAGTGGTGTAACTTAGCAATAGATGGGGAAACATGGGTTTGGAATTGTGACAGCATATACAAAATGGGACCTTAGGGAGGGTACTAGCTGACATAATAGAAGCAACTGCGAAGCCACAGTATCCCTAACAAAAACAGAAGATCATAGTGCAACAGTAACTGATAATTTATTGTGAAATCCAACTGTCTTTAACCCTTTGACTGCTGTTGACGAGTTTACTCGTCATGCTGCGTGCCACTCCCTGGGTGCTAATGACGAGTATAGTCGCGGCCGCCGGTTTTCCCCTACGTGCTGTTGACGAGTTAAGTCGCACCCGCTTGCTGGCCCCTGAGCGCTGCTACCTGAGTGCTGATGACGAGATAACACGGACAGCGAACTTCCCGTCCCATGTCTCAGTAGCCTCTCGCATTCTGGCCACTAGCTTGTCTGTTGTGAGCCTAGGCTTCGCATTACAGTTCACTGTTCATCGGAATTTACATCAGTGTTCTTCGCGTCTTGTATTTTACAAGGAAAATGGCGAGACGTCGTGGTTGCACTGAGGAAGAAATCATGGAGATTCTTACAAGGAGCGACAGTGAGGGTGAACTACTTGATTTTGACGAAAGTTACAGCTCTTCCACAGAGTCCGAAAGCTCTGCTCACAAACCGTCCACGTCAGCAGGGGTGTCAAAGCAGTGTCATGTTACAACAAGATATGTTAGTTGTTCTGAATCTGAAGAATAAGAAAGTGATAGTGAAATGCCTACGAAGAAAGCACGTCTTAGTTATATATTTAACTGGAAAGAAAATGACTTTCAGCCAGTTAATCACACATTTGATGATACGCTGTCGGGACACGCGTGTCGAATAGGGGATGAGTCAAGTATTCTGTCAGTTTTCATGTTATTCTTTACACAAGAACTGATGAAATATATAGCTGACGAAATGAATCTGTTTTATTTATTCACCAAGGAGAATACTCCCGAATCAGTGCATTCTCGAATCTCAAAGTGGAAAGATACTGGATATGAAGAAATGTATTGTTTCGTAGCTGTTTGTCTTCTGATGCCTAGCGTGAAAAAACTGAATATTAGCGAATACTTGACCAGAGATGTTGTTCTAAATACGCCAATTTTTAGTGAACTCATGTCAAGAGACCGCTTCTTGTTACTTATGAGAAGGTTAAATTTCAGTGACAACTCTGCCAATACTATAGGAGACAGATTATTCAAAATAAGGAACATTGTCAATAAAGTTCGTACAGCTTTCCGTTGTGCATCAGAAACTTTGCATTGATGAAAGTTTCTTATTATTCAAAGGACACTTATCTTTCAGACAATTCATTCCATCGAAACGGAGTAGATTTGGTATAAAATCTACCATTGTGTGCCATACCCTGTTTTGAAAAATACCACACAAAACAGAATTACTAATTGCAGCATACAACGAATACAATAATGCTATTACAAAAAAACTTTGAAAATGAAAAAAAAAATTATAAAAAGGGAAAAACAAAATAAAAATCTTTTTAACTTCGCCAGTGCCGGTCCAAAGCCCGGATCAAAAAGAAGGATGGAAAACATATTCACAAAGTGTAAAAGTAACACCTAAATTTACAGTTGATGACTTTGAATTTTCTCCATAAGTGAATTTAATGCTCTAACAAAAAGACAGAGATTTCACAGCTTTCAAATATTGGAAAATCTGTTGAATACTTATGTGCAACAATCACAAGTATTGTACAAATTTCGTCAAAGAAACAAAATTATGCATAATCGGGTAATTGCAAAGCGCAACAAATATTCGGGCAATTCAGCGATACAAACAATAGGCCATGTGAAATTTCTTATCACACCAGAATACAAATTTAACGACGTGCAGTAAAATTGTTCTTACCGTTGCTCGCAGTAAATTCCGATGTTTTAGTGCGATATGAAAGATGATCTGTCTGTTGCTTTCTCCTATAAACGACGTAATACGATGTTCTGAACAACAAAAATAACGTACAGTAATCTATAATCTATGGCTTATTTTATTCGTTCTTGAGTTAGTATGGTGAGGAACGCATAGATAAATGCAGACATTATAAACGGGTATCCAAGAAAGAACAAGAAAACTATTCATGTAATGCTAACGAATCACGTCACTTTCGGCATAATCTACAAAAATAGTGCAAGAAAACTACAAGCAAGATATCGTTCTTGGTGCCAGAAAATAGTTTTTATGAGACTGTTTGATTCTGTAGCAATTCACCTGCAGGGGAACTACGTAGTGAGAGCATTTACGAGTATTCTGTATCAGCCGTGAGAGGACACAATATTTCGCGTGGAGTCTCAGTCACTGCAGAAATATTCAGCACAGGGCGCATGGGGCAGCGAGGGGCACTCCGCCCCAGGCAGCAGCTCGAGGGTAAGCCACATTAGCGCAGGTATACGGATGACAGTGCAGGCTGCAGCGCCTCAGCGTGCCAAGCGGATTGTGCGCCTCCAGCAGTCAAAGGGTTAATGAAATATGTGTGACCACCATAATACGAGGGCGGTTCAGAAAGTAACCTCCGATTGGTCACAGTGCTGGTTGTGGGGGGAGTAGCGACGCCATCTGTGCGTTCACGCACTCAACAGGTCAGTCGGCATCAAGCCGTGGTCGAGCGAACGTCGTACCTGCGCTAGTTTAGTTTTTGTGGCAGTTTGAAATGTGTGCTGCAATAGAAAACCCCGCCAAATGTGAAGTGCGTGCTGTCATAAGGTTTTTTACAGCCAAAGGATATTCTGCAGCAGCTATTCATCGTGAGCTTTGTGCCGTGTACGGACCAAGAGTTATGAGTGAAGGAGTTGTCCGTGAATGGGTACGTTTATTTAAAAGTGGACGAGAAAACGTTCATGATGAAGAGAGGAGTGGTAGACCATCATTGGTGACTGACTAACTCGTTCAGACAGTTGATGCAAAAGTTCGTGAAAATCGACGTTTCTCAATGTCGGAGTTGTCTACTGGTTTTCCACAGATTTCTAAGACTCTCTTGTACGAGATAGTGACAGCAAGATTGGGTTACCGTAAGTTCTGTGCATGATGGGTGCCCAAAATTCTTACCGACCACCACAAAACTCAAAGAATGGCCTCTGCATTAGGCTTTCTGTCACGTTATGAGGACGAAGGAGAACCATTGTTAAACAGAATCGTGACCGGTGACGAAACCTGGATTAAGTACGTGAACCCTGAGACAAAAGAACAATCAAAGATGTGGGCACATTCAAATTCGCCTACCAAACCAAGAAAAGCCTCGCAAGATTTTTCTGCCAGAAAACTGATGGCAACGGTGTTTTGGGATGCCAAAGGGGTGTTGTTGGTTGAATTCATGGAACGTGGTACGACCATTAATCAAGACGTGTACTGTGAAACAATAAAAAAGTTACGACGGGCTATACAGAACAAACGCCGTGGTATGCTGACTTCCGGTATCGTTTTTTTGCACGATAACGCCCGTCCTCACTCTGCTCGCAGAACAACGGCCCTTCTTGAGTCCTTCAAGTGGGACGTTATCAACCATCCACCTTACAGCCCAGACCTGGCGCCAAGTGATTATCACCTCTTCATGCATTTGAAGAAATGGCTCGGGTCACAGCGGTTTGATGACGACGAAGAGCTCAAAGATGCGGTCACAGGCTGGCTCCAGGCACAAGTGGGTGATTTTTATGCAGAAGGAATTTCAAAGCTTGTGAAGAGATACGATAAGTGCCTCAATCGCTATGGAGACTATGTAGAAAAATAGTGCAAAGATGTAGTTGTAAGATGTATATATTAAAATATTTTTATTTAACTTGGTGTATTTTTTTAAATCAACCGGAGGTTACTTTCTGAACGGCCCTCGTAAATGGTTTCTCATCACATGATGGTTAAGTGATAGCAGCAAAGCATCTCCTACCAGCTTTAGTTAAGATGGGAACGTACACTTTCACAGTAATGACTACTTGATCACACTGTTCTGAGAGATTTATGCTCTGTGAGCAATGGGAAGCCATTTGCCAAGGAAACATAGTAATAGAAAAATTTAATTCTACCATAAAAATGGTCTTTACAAAAACTCAGGAATAATTAAAAATGGTTCAAATGGCTCTGAGCGCTATGGGACTTAACATCTGAGGTCATCAGTCCCCTAGAACTTAGAACTACTTAAACCTAACTAACCTAAGGATATCACACACATCCATGCCCGAGGTAGGATTCGAACCTGCGACCGTAGTGGTCGCACGGTTCCAGACTGAAGCGCCTAGAACCACTCGACCACACCGGCCGACAGGAATAATTACAGTGAACCAAAAATGTAAGTGGCTAACCTATGGGATCAAAGTATTATGTGCCAGGAGAAATGCAGATGACTAGCTCTAATCATGAGTGAATGAATTTTTTGGCATGGGTGGGGTTGAAAGAGGCTCAACATCGAGGTCATTCATTTAATAACTGTAGCCTTAAGGTTCTTATGAGAAGAGGAAGACAGACTACCAATTTGACCTTTGAAGAAGCATCTGAGGCAGAGCCAGGGAAAATGTAGAGGACAGAAAAAAAAAAAAAAAAAAAAAAAAAAAAAAAAACAACGGAGAGGTGAGCTGGCCTAAACCAGACAGAGACCCTTCCCATAGCGCCCGCCCCCCCCCCCCCCCCCCAGAATACTGGTTGAATGTTCACATCACAGTATAGGAAGAGAGAGATGACACCAGGATGACACACTTTAAATGAGCATACACAAAATACTCTCTGGAACAAAACTTAAAATCAGAGATCTGTTTCTTGGATGTCAGTGCCTAACTGTAGAGACAGTTGTCAAGCTTCAGCGTTTGCAACAAAGCAGCAAAGTTGGGGCACAAACAGGATATGGGACACTGACAGAGACGCCACAACAACCGAGGAGAATCTATTGCTCAACGATAGGACTGTGAGTAAACCAGCTACAGCTTGTGTGTTGTTGGCAAAGGATAGTAGATTCTGCTCAAGAGAGGTAAAGGGAAGATTACATTGTGGTTGTGAACTTGTCTGTAGTGGCCACAATGAACTATACTTTGTTCCAACCTTCTAAAAGCTGAAGCAGTGTTGACTGCAAGGTGGTAAAAGTACTCCCTTCTGCAGGCTTTCCACCTTTATAACTTCTTTTGCTACCAGGTCTGCTGCATCATTTCCTGGAGTCCTGTGTCCAGAGGAATACAATCAAGGCAACAATATTGTGGAGAGGAGGAAGAAGACTGTGTATGGTCAAAACTAACACTTTCCAAGGGTAGCACTACCTCAGGGCCTGCAGGCTACTTAAGAGCCATCAGATTAGGAAATTTTTGCAAATGTGAAAGTATAAAGGAGGACTCTGATACTGGTACTAATTCTGAAGTAATAACACAACATTTGGATGGTAGTAAGTGTCATTCATGGACCCCAGAATGTGTAGGGTACATTCAATGTGAGCGATCAGTATACGTAACTGTTGAACCAGGAAGTCTGCCAAGAAGTGAGAGAAACAAATGGCAAAATGCAGAGGGACATATCATTTTCTTTGGTCTGATGGAAAGGTCCAAATGGATCTCTAGATGACATATGCACCATGGAGGAGGAGGAGGATTCAAAACTGACCTGACAAGAAGGTTCAATGGAGGAGGTCAGAGTGAAGAATCAATGACTAAGGTTGTTAGAAGAAATTTAATGAAAGTAGAAAAATATTTTTGCTTAGCAAGAGTGAATGGACAGAAATGGAACTAGACATCAAATATTTAGCTCTAGGGATGAAGATTTGTAGCACAAATATATAAATTTAAAGAGCATTATACAATATTCCTTAGAGCATAATGTTCCAAACAAGGTTGGGAGTTATGAAAAAGACTCACTGTGGTCCAACAGCCATGTTCAAAGTTGTTAGTAAAGCACAGTGAGCTCAATCCTAGATTTTAGCAAAGACTAACTGACAAATGAAAGCTGATTAAAACAAAACTGAGTCAAAGGACAGCAATGTGAGAAGCATTCAGTTAATTTAAAAGTAGGATTTAGCCAACTGATATGATTAAAACTCCTTATGTGGTTGTGGAATTGTGTAGGGCCTGTAGTCAAGTGGATGGAAATCTCTTGAGTCTCACTGAGACCATACCAGCACTGAAACTGAAACCACAGAGAAAGCCTAAATACTGAATTTGGTCTATCAAAACTGTTCCACCATAGAAGACTGAACATCAAATGAATTTCAGTCATCACACAAACACCAAAATACTAGGTAAGTGGTTGCAGAATAGAAAATCAACTAAAATTGTTCAGCAGTGGAAAGGCACCTGGACCGAATGTGGTACCTGTGAGGTTGTACAAGAAGAATGCAAAAGGCACCTGGGCTGAATGTGATATCTGTGAGGTTGTACAAGAAGAAATTAAAAGAAATTGTTCCTGTTCTGGCAGTAATTTATCATAGGTTACTTGGGCAGCAAATGAGACCTGGTGAATGGAAGAAAGTGCAGGTCCCTCCCATTTTTAAGAAGGGTCATAGGACAAACACTCAATTTTATAGGCTTATATCACTGTTTTATGCTCACGTATCATGACCTTTTGGAGAATGAAAAAAACCACCATAAAAGCAACACGGGCTGCAAAAACATATCTTTCTAAAAACAGCTCACACTGTTCATCCAGGAGTTTCAGAATGCCATAGGCAAAAAGGTGCTCAGTTGATGGCGTGTTCCTTGACTTCGGCAAGGCATTTCATACAGTTCTGTGTTGTTCCTTAGTAAATAAAATTGGACCATATTTGTGCTGCACTCAATATTTCATTGCAGACAGCACTTGACACAGTTCTAATAGAAACAAAATTGAGAAATGTAAAGGTTATGTCAGGACTTTACTGAGTGTGTGTTGTGGGGCCTTTACTGTTTACAGTGACCAGTTTTCATCGTCAAGTGTTATGTTAAGCACAATTCAGGGAAATCATGTGCAGGACTATTCACCCCAAAAGTTTAAGACTGGAAATGTTTTGACAAAACCTTCAGCAAATCTGCAATGCAAAACTTATTCACAAAATGGCACAGAACAGGCCCTGTAGAAAACAAAAACTGTTCCGGTCATTAACAATGATTAATCCCACATTAATTTTATTGTAAAAATTTTTCAGGCCAGTTTCATTTTCCACATCCTGTAGTAGGAAAGGCAAATTGAGCCATTCTTAAGAAAATATAATTAATCCAGGAAACAAGATACTTACAAAAGCCTCTTTCATCTGAGTACTGTTGATCAATATGACATCCTTACCAGGTTGGAATAACTCTCGAGCAGATGCACCTATGTAAATGTACACCATTCACAAACAACACTGTCTTGTCTCATCCTACTGTTGTTTCACAATTGTGAGATTGTACCTATTCCTTCACTGATGCTTCCACTAACATAGCGATAAATTGCATTGGCCTACGTTCAAGTGAGAAAAATATTACGATATGTGGCGGGGGGAGAGAGAGAGGGGGGGGGGGGGAGAGAGAGAGAGAGAGAGAGAGAGAGAGAGAGAGAGAGAGAGAGAGAGAGAGACCCAGTTTCCGACCTAGAAGCATAATCCCACAATGAGACCTTTCTCTACGAGATAATTAGTACTCAAATAAACAGTTGGCAGGGCTCTGACGCAACCACGCTATTCAGTGTTTTGAGTTGATCATTACTATGGGCTAACACTTGTACCTGGCAACAGAGATATACAATCAAAGTTCATTTTATCATCATTTAATTAAACAGTGATTTAGCCCATATAATGCAGGTTTATTTTATATTTTAATATTTTACCATTATCTAATTAACTAAAATTAAACTGATTTTCCTCACACGTTTACCTTGGTAACAGAAAGACAGCTATTCTTTAGAGGTGTGTAAAGTACGCCAAGCGACCGCTCCTGTTATGAAAAATGATACAACCAATCAAGAGTTAATAGCAAATACACTGCTCAGAAGAATTACGGGAACATGACTTTGGGCATCTTCCATACTTCAGAGAACAATAACTGAAGGTTCGGTATGTTACCAAATTATAACTTTATCTTTCAAAAATTAAGTACACAACAAAACACTTTAAATCTTGATCACTTACATAAAAAGAACTGAAACGTTCAACAGTGTTGAAAATAAAGTGGAAGCTATTATCCATCCCAACATTGTGAGTGCTTTCCATTGGACTCAGAGCTTTAATAATGTGTATGCCCTTTCTTCCATGAGTATTTATCACTGCTTGGCACCTAAATGAGACGCTCTAAGGAAGTCTATGGATGTCACCCTGTGGTATCCATTCCCATTCTTCAATGACAGCTCATCAAAGTTTTTGGAGAGTGTGTGATGGAAGAGGGCGACCACAAACAAGTCTGTCAAACATGTCCCACATACACACGAGTGCCTGGCGGTACGGTGACTGGGCGAGGACAATATCTGTATGGCTATCAACACTGAAGCCTCTCCACAGTGAAGAACTTTGGAAATCTGTCAGTTTTCTGGACAACTTTTGACAAGTACCACTCAACATGGGTATCCACACATAAACACAGCCACCACCTTGTATCATAGGATATCTGGACTCATCTTAGTAACAAGTTTCATCAGTGACAAAGTTGCCAGGTGACACTGGAATGTCAGACATGAAGGCGAGCTGCAAGCTCCGGTCTTGTCAACTGGGATACTCCAACAGGTCAACTGGGTTGTATGGTCCTTCCCATAACACGTACATTACATTCCGATCAGACACAGTGTGTCCAGCGGCCCTTCCGAGATTGTCTTTGAGTGCTTGGGCAGTGTTTGTAAGATGCCGCAAGGCAGAGATGGTCAGATGTCAGTCTTCACTTGGGGTTGTAATGTGTCAGCCATATTGTCCAACTCACCTTGTATACTGACCTGTCTACCTGTAGCATGTCCACAACCTTTGGATGACACATGGAGAGGCATTGTCATTTGCAGCAACGCAGTCTAAACTCCATTCTTTCTGGGTCAAACGGACCATACTTGCAATTTCCACTGCATTAAGATGTCACAATGCACGTGCTTGGTTAAATACAACAGCCACAAATAACCACTGTCATCTGCGTACCTTGATAGAATATACTGGAACATAATACTCACTTCCGTTAAGGGGTCACCTGACATTGTAATGCACAACACGGACAATACATAGTGAATGATTTTTATAGTTGTCTACACTGAAAATGAAAATCTCAGTACACGCAATAAAACCACAGGCTGCCTATATAAAAATAGATTTAACATACTGGACATTGATACATGTGTGCCCCTAATTCTTCTGAACACTGTAGTAGTGCAATTTTCAAAGGATCAACAGCAAAAGACCATTACAGAGATGTTCGACACACTCCAGTGGAAGCCGCTACAAGAGAGATGTTGTGAATCATGGAGAAGTTAACTGGTAAAATTTTGAGAGTGTACATTCTGAGCAGTCAGGCAATGTATTACTTTCTCCCACATTAGCCTCACGAAATGACCATGATGAGAAAACCAAGAGATAGAACTTGTACAGAGGCTACCAGAAAATCATTCTACCCATGTCTATCTGAAAAGGAACAGCATAGGGGGAAAAGCTAGTAATAGCAGAAGTATCCTCAATAAAACTAAAAATTATGTAATACAGTACACATGGTGAAGGTAATGAGGTTTAAATGCAATAGGTAGGAAACTCACGTAAATCTGCAGAGTGTGTCACACTGCCCACTTGTCATGTTCTCCCAAGGACCTGGCCAGAAATAAAACATTAGGTAGTGATCATATGGGAGCGTATATTCTGTCATACGCTTGATTGGTCCCCTGTAATAAAAATCAAATGCATAATCAGTATGATTACAAGTAACACAGGATTGGTAACTAAATACAAGCAGCAATTTTATAAAAATGTAATCAGTATCAAAAACCCCACAGAATAATACACGAGGCAGTCAGATGAAAACGAGAAACTGTATATTGAGCATGGCACAAATGATGTTAACACAGGCACGTGTATGCAAAGAAGTGACCCCTGTTAGAAATTGGGAAGCAACAGTGCAAACGTTTATCACAGTGCCATTTGTTTCTCAGATGAGCTATGTGAGGTTAGTGAGTCATGTATGAATCTGGCTTCACTTTGGAGGACATAAAAAGGAACATTGAGGTGAAGTGTTGTTTTTGACTGAGGAAGGAGTGTCAGAAGGCGAAATTCATGTCCAAACATCTGCTGTGTATGGCCAACACAGTATGTCACATCCCCATGTGTTTGCATGGAATAAATGATTTCCTGAAAGTCTGATGTCACCGAAAGACAGCAATTGATCTAGACAGGCTCACAGTGTCATTATTTCCTTCTGTCATTTTTGTGGTGGATAATACCATCAGTAATGATGTAATGATGGATGGTGGAAGACATTTGGCTCATGTTGGGCGTCAGTCATGGTACTGCTCACACCATCATGGTAGAGCACCTGAAGTTCCACAAAATTTGTATGCAGTCGATGGAGCCTGATGGAGGAGCCCAAGTTGAACAGAATGTCAACATCACTGCAGCACCTGGAATGGTATCACAATGAATATTGTTTCCCATCTCGTAGTTTTGCAGGAGATGAAATGTGGTATCACCAATTTGAGCTGGAGATTAAGTGTCAGAGTCAACAAAGGAAGTGCATGGATTCACCCCCACCAACAATTGATGCCAGCTCTGGGAAAGCCATGATGACCTCTCTCTCTGACTACGTGGGGGCCACTGCTCATTGTCTTTCTGCAACATGGTCCCACGATTAATGCACTGTAGTATGTGGACACTTTGCAAAAACTGAAGTGTGCCATCAAGTCCAAACGCACAGGAATGTTGATGAATGACATCATTCTGGTGCAGGATAATGGCCGGCCACACATTGCCAAGGTTGTTTACACTATCCTGCAGAAGTTTCACTGGGAAGCACTTATTACACTTCCTCCATTCTGTGCCGATCTTTCCACATGCGATTTTCATATTTTTGGAGCCCTGAAGAAAGATACTCATGGTCGTCAATTTGCTTTGGACAAAGAAAATTACTTCTGGAATAATGAACAGTTTACCTACTTTTTCCATCTGTCTCATTTTCATTTCACTGCCCCTTCTACATCCATCATGTTCAATCCCGTAGGAGAACTATCATGAATGTGGGTTAAGTCAATGCTATATTAACTGGACGGTTTCAGATTCATTATATAATAGTAAGACTGATATCTGAACTAGATTTTAAATATTAAGACATTTCCATGGGCAGATGTGGACTGGCCACAATTTATTGGTTACAAACTGTAGATTAAAACTAAAGAAATTGCAAGAAGGAAGGAAATTAAGGAGATGGGACCTAGATAGGACGAAAGAACCAGAGGTTGTTGAGAGTTTCAGGGGGGAACAGTAGGCAACAGATAACTATAACTGGGGAAAGGAATATAGTAGAAGACAAATGTGCAGCTTTGAGAGATCAAACAGTGAAGGCAGTTGAGGGTTGAAATAGGTAAAAATACAAGGCACAGTAGAAATCCTTGGATAATATAGGAGATGCATTTAATTGATGAAAGAAGAAAATATAAAAACGCTGGAAATCAAAAAGGCAAAAAGGAATACAAACTTCTCAAAAATGAGATAGACTGGAAGTGTAGAACAGCTAAGCTGGGATGGCTAGAGGACAATTGTAAGGATGTATAGGCATATACCACTAGGGGTAAGATAGATACTGCCTACAGGAAAATTAAAGAGACCTTTGGAGAAAAGAAAACCACTTGTATGAATATCAAGAGCTCAGATTGAAAACCAGTCCTAAGCAGGGAAGGGAAAGCAGAAAGGTGGAAGGAGTGTATAGGGGGTCTATACAAGAGAGATGTACTCGAGGGCAACATTATATAACTGGAAGAAAACATAGATGAAGATAAGAAGAGAGATACGATATTGCATGAGAAATTTGACAAAGCACTGACAGAGTTAAGTCGAAATAAGGCCCCAGGAGTAGATAACATTGTTAGAGCTACTGATAGCCTTGACAAAAATGACAAAACTCTTCCATCTGGTGGGCAAGACGTATGAGAAAGGTGAAATACCTGCAGACTTCAAGAAGAATATAGTAATTCCAATTCTAAAGAAAGCAGGTCCTGACAGGTTTGAAAATTACCAAACTATCAGTTTAATAAGTCACGGATGCAAAATAGTAACACGAATCCTATGCAGAAGAATGGAAAAACTGGTTGAAACCAACCTTTGAGAAGATCAGTCTGGATTTTGAAGAAATGTAAGAACACACGAGGCAATACTGACCCCATGACTTCTCATAGAAGATATGTTAAGGAAAGATAAACCTTTGTTTACAGCATTTGTAGGCTTAGTAGTAAAAGCTTTTGACAATGTTGACTGGAATACTCTCTTTCAAATTCTAAAAGTGGCAGGGGTAAAATACAGGGGGTATAAGGATATTTACAATATGTACAGAAACCAGACAGCAGTTAGGAGTCGAAGGGTATGAAGGGAAGCAGTGGACAAGAAGGGAATGAAATACGGTTGTAGGCCATTTCCAATATTGTTCAATATGTACATTTGAGTAAGCAGTAAAGGAAACCAAAGCAAAATTTGGAGTAGGAATTTAAAGTCCTGGGTGAAGAAATGAAAATTTTGAGGTTTGCCAATGACATTGTAATGGAAAGTGTCTTGAAAGGAGAGTATGAGATGGAACAACAGAAGCAAGACAAAGATAATGAAATGTAGTCGAATTAAATCATGTGATGCTGCGGGAATTTTGTAGTTTAGAAAACAAGACACTTAAAATAGCAGATAGGTTCAGATATCTGGGCAGCAAAATAACCAACAATGGTCACCATGTTGTTGTTGTGGTCTTCAGTCCTGAGACTGGTTTGATGCAGCTCTCCATGCTACTCTATCCTGCGCAAGCTTCTTCATCTCCCAGTACCTACTGCAACCTACATCCTTCTGAATCTGCTTAGTGTATTGATCTCTTGGTCTCCCTCTAAGATTTTTACCCTCCACACTGCCCTCCAATGCTAAATTTGTGATCCCTTGATGCCTCAAAACATGTCCTACCAACCGATCCCTTCTTCTAGTCAAGTTGTGCCACAAACTTCTCTTCTCACCAATCCTATTCAATACCTCCTCATTAGTTACGTGATCTACCCACCTTATCTTCAGCATTCTTCTGTAGCACCACATTTCGAAAGCTTCTATTCTCTTCTTGTCCAAACTGGTTATTGTCCATGTTTCACTTCCATACATGGCTACACTCCATACAAATACTTTCAGAAACGACTTCCTGACACTTAAATCTATACTCGATGTTAACAAATTTCTCTTCTTCAGAAACGATTTCCTTGCCATTGCCAGTCTACATTTTATATGCTCTCTACTTCGACCATCATCAGTTATTTTACTCCCAAAATAGCAAAACTCCTTTACTACTTTAAGTGTCTCATTTCTTAATCTAACCCCCTCAGCATCACCCGATTTAATTTGACTACATTCCATTATCCTCGTTTTGCTTTTGTTGATGTTCATCTTATATCCTCCTTTCAAGACACTATCCATTCCGTTCAACTGCTTTTCCAAGTCCTTTGCTGTCTCTGACAGAATTACAATGTCATCGGTGAACCTAAAAGTTTTTATTTCTTCTCTATGGATTTTAATACCTACTCCGAATTTTTCCTTTGTTTCCTTTACTGCTTGCTCAATATACAGATTGAATAACATCGAGGAGAGGCTACAACCCTGTCTCACTCCTTTCCCAGCCACTGCTTCCCTTTCATGCCCCTCGACTCTTATAACTGCCATCTGGTTTCTGTACAAATTGTAAATAACCTTTCGCTCCCTGTATTTTACCCCTGCCGTCTTCATCTTCAGAATTTGAAAGAGAGTATTCCAGTTAACGTTGTCAAAAGCTTTCTCTAAGTCTACAAATGCTAGAAACGTAGGTTTGCCTTTTCTTAATCTTTCTTCTAAGGTAAGTCGTAAGGTTAGTATTGCCTCACGTGTTCCAACATTTCTACGGAATCCAAACTGATCTTCCCCGAGGTCCGCTTCTACCAGTTTTTCCATTCGTCTGTAAAGAATTCGCGTTAGTATTTTGCAGCTGTGACTTATTAAACTGATAGTTCGGTAATTTTCACATCTGTCAACACCTGCTTTCTTTGGGATTGAAATTATTATATTCTTCTTGAAGTCTGTGAGTATTTCGCCTGTCTCATACATCTTGCTCACCAGATGGTAGAGTTTTGTCATGACTGGCTCTCCCAAGGCCATCAATAGTTCTAATGGAATTTTGTCTACTCCCGGGACCTTGTTTCGACTCAGGTCTTTCAGTGCTCTGTCAAACTCTTCACGCAGTATCTTATCTCCCATTTCATCTTCATCTACATCCTCTTCCATTTCCATAATATTGTTCTCAAGTACATCGCCCTTGTATAAACCCTCTATATACTCCTTCCACCTTTCTGCCTTCCCTTCTTTGCTTAGAACTGGGTTGCCATCTGAGCTCTTGATATTCATACAAGTGGTTCTCTTCTCTCCAAAGGTCTCTTTAATTTTCCTGTAGGCAGTATCTACCTTACCCCTAGTGAGACAAGCCTCTACATCCTTACATTTGTCCTCTAGCCATCCCTGCTTAGCCATTTTGCACTTCCTGTCGATCTCATTTTTGAGACGTTTGTACTCCTTTTTGCCTGCTTCATTTACTGCATTTTTATATTTTCTCCTTTCATCAATTAAATTCAATATTTCTTCTGTTACCCAAGTATTTCTATTAGGCCTCGTCTTTTTACCTACTTGATCCTCTGCTGCCTTCACTACTTCATCCCTCAGAGCTACCCATTCTTCTTCTACTGTATTTCTTTCCCCCATTCCTGTAAATTGTTCCCTTATGCTCTCCCTGAAACTCTGTACAACCTCTGGTTCTTTCAGTTTATCCAGATCCCATCTCCTTAAATTCCTGCCTTTTTGCAGTTTCTTCAGTTTCAATCTGCAGTTCATAACCAATAGATTGTGGTCAGAATCCACATCTGCCCCTGGAGATGTCTTACAATTTAAAACCTGGTTCCTAAATCTCTGTCTTACCATTATGTAATCTATCTGATACCTTTTAGTATCTCCAGGATTCTTCCAGGTATACAACCTTCTTTCATGATTCTTGAACCAAGTGTTAGCTATGATTAAGTTATGCTCTGTGCAAAATTCTACAAGGTGGCTTCCTCATTCATTTCTTCTCCCCAATCCATATTCACCTACTATGTTTCCTTCTCTCCCTTTTCCTACTGACGAATTCCAGTCACCCATGACTATTAAATTTTCGTCTCCCTTCACTACCTGAATAATTTCTTTTATCTCGTCATACATTTCATCAATTTCTTCATCATCTGCAGAGCTAGTTGGCATATAAACTTGTACTACTACAGTAGGCATGGGCTTTGTGTCTATCTTGGCCACAATTATGCGTTCACTATGCTGTTTGTAGTAGCTAACCCGCACTCCTATTTTCTTATTCATTATTAAACCTACTCCTGCATTACCCCTATTTGATTTTTTATTTATAACCCTGTAATCACCTGACCAAAAGTCTTGTTCCTCCTGCCACCGAACTTCACTAATTCCCACTATATCTAACTTTAACCTATGCATTTCCCTTTTTAAATTTTCTAACCTACCTGCCCGATTAAGGGATCTGAAATTCCACGCTCCGATCCGTAGAATGCCAGTTTTCTTTCTCCTGATAACGACGTCCTCTTGAGTAGTCCCCGCCCGGAGATCCGAATGGGGGACTATTTTACCTCCGGAATATTTTACCCAAGAGGACGCCATCATCATTTAATCATACAGTAAAGCTGCATGTCCTCAGAAAAAATTACGGCTGTAGTTTCCCCTTGCTTTCAGCCGTTCGCAGTACCAGCACAGCAAGGCCGTTTTGGTTAATGTTACAAGGCCAGATCAGTCAATCATCCAGACTGTTGCCCCTGCAACTACTGAAAAGGCTGCTGCCCCTCTTCAGGAACCACATGTTTGTCTGGCCTCTCAACAGGTACCCCTCCGTTGTGGTTGCACCTACGGTACGGCCATCTGTATCGCTGAGGCACGCAAGCCTCCCCACCAACGGCAAGGTCCATGGTTCATGAGGGGATGGTCACCATAGAGGATATAAAATGTAGACAAGTAATGGGAAGAAAAGTGTTTCTGAAGAAGAGGAATTTGTTAACATCAAATATTAATTTAAGTGCTAGGAAGTCTTTTCTGAAAGTATTTGTCAAGAGTGTAGCTTTGTACGGAAGTGAAATGTGGACAATAAATAGTTTGGACAAGAAGAAAATAGAAGTTTTTGAAATTTGGTGCTGAAGATAAGATGGGTATATCATGTTACAACTGAGGGGGAACTGAATAGAATTGGGGAGAAAAGAAATTTGTAGCACAACTTGACTAAAAGAAGGGATTGGTTGATGGGACACATTCTGAGACATCAAGGGATCACCAATTACTGGAAGTAAGTATGGGGGTTTAAAATTCTAGAGGGACACCAAGAGAGAAATAAAGTAAGCAGATTCAGAAGGAGGTAAGTTGCAGTAGTTATTCAGAGATGGTGAGCTCTGCACAGGATAAAGTTGCACTGAGATCTGCAACAAAACAGTCTTCACACTGGAGACCACCATAACAATAACAACATGTCATCAGATAGATCATATGTTAAAAACTAAATATGTACACAGGGTTGTCGATGAACTGTCATCAGATTGCTATGTACTATTGGTTTTTAGACAGGCTAACTCTGACATAACAAGATGAAAAGAGAAGCTGGACACTGTATAGTCTGGAATCAAATGACAGCACCATGTCTGTGTACTCTCATGACATCAATTATAAACCCTGGCAAATGGCCTTTGGTGTCAAAACCTGTTGTGGCAATAAAAAAAGTATTAACTGATGCTATATTTGATTCCAAATTAATACTACAGCTATGGTACTTACACTTCCATGTTCCATATGCTGGACAAGAAACCTTGTGTATGTAAGACTACCTACTGCTCAAATCTTTTGCTAAATTACTGTTTATTTGCTGCTTAGTTTGTGACAGGTATGGTAATGGTAGATGACAAGATATATGCATCAAAACTCCCATGCCTCAAATTCTTTACAGGGGGGGGGGGGGGGGGGGGGGGGGGGGGGCAATCACTATTTAAATTATTATACATCTCAATAAAAGCCTAGGTTAACAAAGAAATTATGTATGGGAGAAATAAGATCAATAGATAAATTTCAGTATGTGTCCAAATGTTAACAATATTGTGACTTCAGTATTATTTTGAAGCAACACTGCTAATGTATGCATTCTGCTTATTTACTGCCACATAGTGCAGTGAACAACAATTAGCATGAACTGTATACAAACAGAGATCACAACTGATACAAGAAATGTAAAGATTCAATTACTCAAGTGAGATATTCATGTTCTTTTTTTTGTCGTGATCTTCAGTCCAAAAACTAGTTTGATGCCAACTAGTCTCTCTCTTCATCTCTACTTTAAGTCTTGCATGTTGCAACAATTTGAACCTGCTTACTTTATTCTTATCTTGGTCTCCTCCACAATATTTACACTACAGACTTCCTGAACGCATTATTGTGGCCAAGATAGACATGGAGCCCACGCCTACTACAGTAGTACAAGTTTATATGCCAACTAGCTCTGCAGATGATAACGAAATTGATGAAATGTATGATGAGATAAAAGAAATTATTCAGGTAGTGAAGGGAGATGAAAATTTAATAGTCATGGGTGACTGGAATTCGACAGTAGGAAAAGGAAGAGAAGGAAACGTAGTAGGTGAATACGGATTGGGGCTTAGAAATGAAAGAGGAAGCTGCCTGGTAGAATTTTGCACAGAGCATAGCTAACACTTGGTTCAAGAATCATGAAAGAAGGTTGTATACATGGAAGAAACCTGGAGATACTAAAAGGTTTCAGATAGATTATATAAGACAGAGATTTAGGAACCAGATTTTAAATTGTAAGACATTTCCAGGGGCAGATGTGGACTCTGACCGCAATCTATTGGTTATGAACTGTATGTTAAAACTGAAGAAACTGCAAAAAGGTGGGAATTTAAGGAGATGGGACCTGGATAAACTGAAAGAACCAGAGGTTGTACAGGGTTTCAGGGAGAGCATAAGGGAACAATTGACAGGAATGGGGGAAAGAAATACAGTAGAAGAAGAATGGGTAGCTTTGAGGAATGAAATAGTGAAGGCAGCAGAGGATCAAGCACGTAAGAAGACGAGGGCTAGTAGAAATCCTTGGATAACAGAAGAGATACTGAATTTAATTGATGAAAGGACAAAATACAAAAATGCACCAAGTGCAGCAGGCAAAAAGGAATACAAACGTTTCAAAAATGATATCGACAGGAAGCGCAAAATGGCTAAGCAGGGATGACTAGAGAACAAATGTAAGGATGTAGAGACTTATCTCATAAGGGGTAAGATAGATACTGCCTACAGGAAAATTAAAGAGACCTTTGGAGAAAAGAGAACTACTTGCATGAATATCAAGAGCTTTGATGGAAACCCAGTTCTAAGTAAAGAAGGGAAAGCAGAAAGGTGGAAGGAGTGTATAGATGGTCTATACAAGGGCGATGTACTCGAGGACAATATTATGGAAATGGAAGAGTATGTAGATGAAGATGAAATGGGAGATACAATCTGCGTGAAGAGTTTGACAGAGCACTGAAAGACCTGAGTCGAAACAAGGCCCCGGGAGTAGACAACATTCCATTAGAACTACTGACGGCCTTGGGAGAGCCAGTCTGAACTATCAGTTTAATAAGTCACAGCTGCAAAATACTAACGCGAATTCTTTACAGACGAATGGAAAAACTAGTAGAAGCCAACCTCGGGGAAGATCAGTTTGGACTCCGTAGAAATGTTGGAACACGTGAGGCAATACTGACCCTACGACTTATCTTAGAAGAAAGATTAAGGAAAGGCAAACCTACGTTTCTACCATTTGTAGACTTAGAGCAAGCTTTTGACAATGTTGACTGGAATACTCTCTTTCAAATTCTAAAGGTGGCAGGGGTAAAATACAGGGAGCAAAAGGCTATCTACAATTTGTACAGAAACCATATGGCAGTTATAAGAGTCGAGGGGCATGAAAGGGAAGCAGTGGTTGGGAAGGGAGTGAGACAGGGTTGTAGCCTCTCCCCGTTGCTATTCAATCTGTATATTGAGCAAGCAGTAAAGGAAACGAAAGAAAAGTTCGGAGTAGGTATTAAAATCCATGGAGAAGAAATAAAAACTTTGAGGTTCGCTGATGACATTGTAATTCTGCCAGAGACAGCAAAGGACTTGGAAGAGCAGTTCAACGAAATGGACAGTGTCTTGAAAGGAGGGTGTAAGATGAACATCAACAAAAGCAAAACGAGGATAATGGAATGTAGTCGAATTAAGTCAGGTGTTGCTGCGGGAATTAGATTAGGAAATGAGACACTTAAAGTAGTAAAGGAGTTTTGCTATTTGGGGAGCAAAATAACTGACGATCGTCGAGGTAGAGAGGATAAAAAATGTAGACTGGCAATGGCAAGGAAAGCGTTTCTGAAGAAGAGAAATTTGTTAACATCCAGTATTGATTTAAGTGTCAGGAAGTTGTTTCTGAAAGTATTTGTATGGACTGTAGACATGTATGGAAGTGAAACATGGACAATAAATAGTTTGGACAAGAAGAGAATAGAAGCTTTCGAAATATGGTGCTACAAAAGAATGCTGCAGATTAGATGAGTAGATCACATAACTAATGAGGAGGTGCTGAATGGAATTGGGGAGAAGAGGAGTTTGTGGCACAACTTGACTAGAAGAAGGGATCGGTTGGTAGGACATGTTCTGAGGCATCAAGGGATCACCAATTTAGTACTGGAGGGCAGCGTGGAGGGTAAAAATCGTAGAGGGAGACCAAGAGATGAATACACTAAGCAGGTTCAGAAGGATGTAGGCTGCAGTAGGTACTGGGAGATGAAGAGGCTTGCACAGGATAGAGCAGCATGGAGAGCTGCATCAAACCAGTCTCAGAACTGAAGACCACAACAACAACACAATCCTTGGTAGGGAAGCTAGAAAATGTGGAAAGGGAAATACTAAGGTTCAGTCTAAATATAGTGGGGAAAACACAGTTAAATGGAAGGAGATAAGGATTTCTAGTCACAAGAATGCAGGGTAATAATAACATCAGCATAAAATGCTGCAATGGGAGTAGGATTCTTTAATAGGAAGGTAGGGCAGAGAGAAAGTCGATGTGAAAAGTTGAGCAATAGGGTTGTTCTCTGTAGAATCAGCACTAAACCAGTGCCAACTACAATAGCTGATGCATACATGCCGATGTCACAAACAGAAGATGAAGAGGTAGAGGAAGCGTATGTGGGCATTGAACAGATAATTCAGTATGTAACGGGAGATGAAAATCTAATAATTATGGATTACTGGAATCCAGTAGCAGGGGAAGAAAAAGAAGATGTAGGAGAACATGGGGTCTGTAGAAGGCATGATGGAAGAAATACTAATTGCGGCTACTAATAGTGAATATATGTTAAAAAATCACAAATGGAGGACGTATACCTAGGAAAGGGCCAGGGACACAGGAAGATTTCAGCTGCTTTACACTATGATCAGAGACAGATTCTGAAATAAGATATTGGTTTGTAAGACACTCTGGTAACAATTTAGTAATGATCAGAAGTAAACTGAAACCTAAGAGAAGTGTTAGGAAAAATTAATGCCTAAAGAAGTAGAGACTGATGTACTAAAAAATAATAAGGTGCATTTGAAGTTCTCTAAGCCTGTAGACACTTTAATGATGAATACTATAGTAAGCAGTTCAGTTGAAGAGGAATGGGCATGGGCATCTCTAGAAAGGGCAGTCACAGAAGAGTCATTCCATGTCAAATCAACACACCTATTTTACCTCATCCTCTTAGATTTTGCTGAAAGTTGGTATACTTATAGTGGACACTGAGACTAAGAAAAATACCAAATTTCAATTTTTTATCTCAAACCATTCCTGAAATATTGCTATGTAAACTTTTC
Organism: Schistocerca americana; assembly: GCF_021461395.2. Lineage (NCBI taxonomy): Eukaryota > Metazoa > Arthropoda > Insecta > Orthoptera > Acrididae > Schistocerca > Schistocerca americana. The sequence goes on along the minus strand of NC_060124.1, from coordinate 80,915,685 downwards.
AAAAACCAGCCAAAAATGTGTGAACGGACTTTTTTTTAAATTGTCCTAGAAGCTGCCCTAATTGAGCTAGAGAACTGGGAAAGGTGTCATTTTGCAGCATTTTGCATGCTCTTTCCAGGGATATACAACAAAACATAACTTCTAATTAACAACCTTTTTCAAAATACTAATAAATATTTTGATTTAATTTTAATTTTTTTACAAAAAGTACATAATTGAAAATTTTCAAAATATTTTAATAACTACTTCATACTGTTGTAAATCACATAGCAAAATATAAATGTGGGATGATGATTGTTAAAAAAAATTATTCCGGACTCTTGTTTTTTTACTAACGGCCCTAGTTTGACCAAACTGACCTTTAACAAACTGGAATTTCTTTAAAATATACTGAAAGGTAAGTAAAAAATGTATTAGAAATATCAAAACATCACCTTATTAAACCAAAACTAATCAGCATATTTAATAATTAAGTTGATTGCTTATTTTAATTTCACACAACTTCAATAATAGTATATTAACCGATATAAAAAAAAAAACAAGAAATTAAGCATTTAACTACAAACTGAAATTAAGTATGAATAAGTACAAGTATTTACATAATAGTTCTGGTCCATGATGTTTGAAATGGAACTATTAAACAAATTAAATACGTAACGCTTGTTTTTGAGTAACAGGTATCCGTACATAGCTAAATTTAACACAATAGGTACTAACAATAATTTTGAAACAACTTTCAATAAAATATACATTAACACTAACCTGAGACAAAAATTAAGTTTTGAGTTGAAAGCAGTTTCCCAATAAATTGTCTTGGAACTTCACATACCACATTTTAATAAAGCTGACTGGGTTTGGTTTACATCACTTTCATTAAGAATGTATGTTCTCCCTGTCGGAGTAAATGGATTCACTTTTGTGAGAACATCCACAACTGACACCCACATGACATCTGCATGTGCAGGATAAGAGAATGACTTAGCTGGTCCACATGGATGAAGAAAAGTTATTTTCACTTCATCAAGTTCTTCGTTTTTTTCTAAAGTGTATCCAAGCCACCAGTTTCTGCCACATACAGTGGTGACATAGCCTGATACATCTTGTAACTTCAGTTTGTCTGGTGATGTAGTTACTTCCCTCTCCCAACTCTGCATATCACCTGAGAAGTATTTGACTATTAATTTTGATGTAGTGTTGGGAATGAAAGCGTGAAATTGCAGTGTTCCTTTGATTGTCAGTGCCTCTTCAAGTCAGCTTTTTAAGAATATTTCTGAAGCAGCGTAGTCTTCTTGAGTGGAATATGCAAAATCAACATTTGTGATATTATCTACTGCCCACTCAAATAGATCTCGTGCAGTTTGGATCTGATTTTGGTATGGCCTTTGCAAACTTGCATGAGCTGCCAGTCTCTTTACTGAACCCCCTACTTCATCACAAGGCCCTTTCCCATGTGCTGTGGCTGAAAAGTGCCACTCAGCTTTTATGTTGAAGTCTCCCTCATGAAGGCAAAGGTTCAGGAAGTTTTTCTTATTTTTATACTGAGTGGCAGAACCGTCAGAATAATAGTATATCTTTTTTGGAATCTTCTGAAATTTATTTGTTAGATATGAAATTAGCTTCTTTTGAAAGGTGTAAACTGCAGTTGTATTGTGCTCCAGGCAATCAGAAACAATGACAAAGCTCATATGCTCAATTTTGTCTTCCTGTTTGTAATATATAAAAAAAGAATAAATGGTAATCTGTTGTCTTGTACAGTGGAAACTCTGAACTTCATCCTGCAGAACTATACAATAATTTTCTGAAATATCACATATGACAACAAATTCAGATTCCATAAGGTTTTCTCTTGTGGAGTTAAGGAATGTTCGTTGTCGCTTGGCAACGAAGTCATGCCGAATCAAAGTCAACATCTTACTACAAAATAAACCTATGAATTCTTCAGAAGTTTTCTGAACAATTTCCAGATTACATTGGTCAACTGACATCCACTGTCGGAACTGAACTTTTTCAATTAAGTTTTCATGAAAAGAGTCTTAAAATTTTACGTATGACAGTATCTCCTGGGCAGTATTCACAGTTTCCCATGTTGCAATCAACTGATGATGGGTTGCAAAGCATTTTTGCAATGCAATGCTTATAATTGTTTAAGCTGCTGTTTGTTACTGTATTTAGTTTGACATTTTCTATCATTAATTTTGTGTTTTGGTGAGTTGTGCACACGCAGACAGTGTGTGTGCCACTCCGGCCAGCTAATACACAATGTTTTGGTCTCAACTCAGCAAATTTAGAGAAACCTATTTTTATTTCAGGAAACTTGTCTTTAAAATGTTTGTAAGCTTCTTTAAGGTCACACAAAATAAGTCTTTTTGATATTTTTGTTTTATATCCACTTATTTCTGTAATTGTCACACAATCTTTAATACCTGGCATTGCCCTGCTAACTTTATCATTTTCATAAAATGAATGTACAGTTTTGACAGTTTCTGTTGGTAAACACTTCCCTGGTTTTGGGTTTGGACCTTCCATGAATCCTTTCTCTTTCCAAATTTTTTTGGACTGCCGAACAATGTAATTAGGAGCATTAAATTCCCTCATTATTTTCCTGACACTCAACTTTTCAGGTAAACTTGTAAGAATCATTAGTTATTTTGCTCTACTTATAGAATTTTTAAAGTTTCTTTTAAGATTTTCAAGAACGGATTCATCAGTGTCAGTATCTGACGAAGAAGTTTCAGGAGCAACAAAAAAGTTTACGTGTCATTGATGAGATTTTCTTCACTTCTGATTTGGCGTAATGCCTAGATGCTAGTTTTCTCTTGTCAATTGGGGACTCACCTAGTTCTTGAAGTGTTGTGTTAAATGTTTTAACAGCTACTGAAGTTGGAGTGAAGTCAGGGTCTTGGTCTCTGATTATTATCTCTGATCCAGAAGATTCTTCTTCAACACTTTCATCACTGATGGGCTCTGGTGTATTTTTCAATCTGATTACATCTTTCCTACATTTATCACAAATCTTGGCACCACTTGGTATTTGAGGAAATAATTTGGGCATCCATGTTATGACATTTTTCAGATTTTTTCTGTCTTTAATAAAATGAGGAGGAGGGGGGGGGGGAGGAGTGGGGGAGGGGGGGGAGGGGAGGGGAGGTTCATCATGGAATAAAAAACAAAGGGTCAAGCTAGTATGGCCAATATGAAGACAGCAGAGGATGGTAGATTCCCATCGGCAGAGGCAAAAGGAAGAACACCATGTGGTGGGAGTCTCCTTGAAGGCACAAAGTTTATTAGACAGGGGAGAAGCCTCCCAAGAGTTGGCACACCAAAAAGAGATTTGATGCAGAGCTGCAAAACCACCCCTGGAGAAGTCACAGAAATGGGGAATAGGTGACTGCCCCCACTGTCAGATGAGCACAATGTCATTACCTGGGATATCTACGTGGCTAGGAACCCAAAGGAAATCAACTGTACAAGCAGCATCACCACGATCAGTAAGAAGGTTGTGGATGGCAGATACCAAGGGGTGGCGGGCAAAACTCTGAGCGATAACCTGAAGGCCACTCATTCAGTCCATACATAACAAAACACTGGTGATTAAGAATTGTTTAATGAAACAAAGGGCCTGATAGATGGCCATCAATTCCACACTAAATACACCACACGTGCTAGGCAAGAGATAGTCTTCTACACCAACAGAAGATGTGAAGGCATTTTCCCCACTCCACCACGATCGGTGGATTTAGAGCCATCGGTATGATAAACAACAAAATCCTGAAACCAGTCCATGAGAGGGGGGGAGAGGGGTTGGGTGCTGTCTGGAGATAATACGGTGAAGAGGACAATGAGAGGGGAGATGGAAGTCACTATGAAGAAAAGTGAGGCAGAGCACAACTGGCAGTGGATGGGCGATGGCCCAAAACTGCAAAAAGAATAGAATATGGGGAGGAGTGGACAGTGACGGCATAGGAAGCCAGGAGCTAGGACTACCAAATCGAAAGACAAGGGATCCCAGTATCAACCAGAAGATCTGTGACTAAACGGATACCACAATGGTGAACCAGTTCCAAGAGGAGCAGTTAGGAAGGGGCAGCTGATCCATAAACTCGACAACCATAGTCCAGACAAGACAGAATTTATGGCTAGTAAGCGCAGAGAAGGGTCAAACAATCGATGCCCCAAGAGGTGCGGGCAAGGGAGTGAAGAACATTGAGTTTATGATAACAGCCAACCTTCAGATGATGGATATGGGGCAACCAAGTAACCTTGTTGTCAAAAAGAAGACCCAAGAAATGGAACTGGGGGACCACGATCAGGCACTAAGTGTCAATGGTACATCCTGGATCAGGACGTACCACTATACAACGACAGGAACTATCAAAGCAAACTTGGGAGGCAGGCCTGAAGACCCCCCTCATGGAGCATAGGGAGGATGTGACGGCATCAAGCTGTGTCACAGGGCTCACGAAGATCAAAAGAAACTGTGACAAGATGGTGGCACTCCGAAAAGGCGTGCCAAACTGCAACTTTCAATCGCAGCAGATGATTGATTGGAGATCAATCCTCCTGAAAGCCGCACTGCTAAGGAGATAAAAGGTCGTGAGATTCTAGGACCCAATTGAGCTGTTGAGCTACCCTTCATTCTAGTAACTTGCAGGGGATGTTAGTCACGCTGAATGGTCAGTAACTATCAAGGAATGATGGATCCTTGGCAGACTTAAGGACAGGAGTCACAATACTGTCTCTCCATTGGAGAAAAATATGGTTAAAGACTGAGAAATAAGTTCCCATTCAGTAGAAGGTGCATTGTAGGATTCTACTTGACAAGGGGTAAAAACAGAAGCAGGAAGCCTCAGCCTGTTGTTTCCAGAGGAGGAAGGCAGTTAGATAGCAGGCTGACACTGATGCCATTGCAAAATAGGTCACAAGGTGTTCCGCATCTACACAAAGGCCATCTGCAATGGCATGAAGACATTTTAATGGTAAGGAGACCAGTGGAGGACAGGTGCTGCTTAAGATGTTGCAAGGTGTGATGATAGTGGTGACAATGGCCATGCTCCACCATGGAACTGGCCAACAGCAACAGGGCTTGCAAAGTGGCGAACAGCAATGCCGATGGAGCGAATTATCTCATCGGATGGTTCATTCACGACTTCATCAATACAACCTGATGAAGAAGGTGAAAACATGACCTGGGAGGTATATACAGGCCAATCAGCAAGATGGAAAGCCCAGTGGGGTAGCCTGCTCATTGGGAGGTGGGAAGAGAATGAGAGAATCAATGGGATGTGGTCACTATTACAGAGGTTATCATGTAGCAACCAGGGTGGGGAAAGAAGGGGAGGGGAAGTGGAGGTGATGATGATGATGATGATGATGATGATTTGGATTGAGGAGGGCGCTCAACATCATGGTCATCAGCACCCTGACAAAAAGTCAGCATGCAAATCTCATGGATGGCGACGAAGGCTGTCCTCAGATGAAGAGCAGTTTATAATGTATTAAAGTCTGCCGCCCTTACCGACCAATTTAGGGATGAGGCCTGACACTTCACAAAATTTCACCACCATTGTAACACTAGAATCGGCATCCTCGAGGATGGTAGGCAGATCTCCGGCGAGACTGAGGGCTGTCCTAATATCAGTATATACAACACACACAGCCACAGTATGCTGGACTGAAAGCGGCATGCCACGAACTTCACAGAGTGGTGGATCCTCCTACTGGAGGAGGAAGCCATGTCTTAAAGGGCTATGACCAATGCACAGTCTGGTAAGCAGAATCTCTTTCCAGCAGCAAGGCTGACATGACATCCACCAAGCCACTGTAGCCGATTTCAATTTGAGCGACCACAGTTTGCTGTCGGCCACCTGCAATCATTCAGTCTCCCATTGACGCATCATGCATGTGTCAGAAAATGAGATGATGGCGTGCAGTGGGATGGTAGGACATTGATGGACAGCATGATTCCAACATGCTTCCTTGGCGGCTTTGTCAGCTATGTCTTTGCCTGTATCCCAATGTGGCCAGGTACCCAACAAAAGATCACCTCCTTGCCACGATGTTGGAGCCACTGCAAGAAGCCATGGATGAGCTGAATCAGCGGGTCTACTGGATACATTTGGTGAAGTGCTTGCAGTGCACTAAGAGAGTCGGAACAGACAAGAAACCTTGTACGATGATGTCTGTGAACCCTCTCCAGTGTCATCAGAATGCCACATAATTCTGCATCATAATTTGTAAATTATTCTAGGAGACACACTTTAAAAACACTATCAGGGAAAACAGCAGAACAACTGAGAGCATTCTCCTGCTAGGATCCACCTGTATAAACAACAATATAACTGTGGTACATATTTAAAATGGATGAAAACAAAGTTGTAAAAACAAAATCTGGAGTACACGTTTTCTTGTACTGTGTCAAGCTTAAAATCACTTTGGGCCTCTGAAGATGCTAAGGTGGCAATGCATTCCATCCCTGGCTGCGTATTTTGGTGCCTGAGAGATCCAGATCCTTGAGACAGTCTGTAGCATGCATACCACATGGCTTGGTCACATGGGGCAGTTTCCTGAATAGCCATTCAAAGGTAGACGGTTGGTTGGTTGTCTGGGGTTGAAGGGACCAAACAGCAAGGTCACCAGTTCCTTGTTTCAAAGGTGGTCCATTCGGACGGATTTACATCTCGGAAGATGTCATAACAATAAAAGGTAAAAAACAAAAAAACATAAAAGTGCAGTCGTGTTGTCAATGGTGAAAACAAAAGGAGGGAAGTCAGCAAGTGGGCAACCCCAAGGCTATGCTAGAGGCAGGAAATATCCCACCTCTGATGCAGTACAGGTAAGACCATCTGCTATTCAAAAGCGTTCAACCACTACAATGAAAAAGTGCGTATTGTAAAAGGAGACTAACCAAATCTAAAAAGCGATAAAAACAGAGTAAAAGGGAGAGAAAAGAGGATCTCAGCCAGGGAGGGGAGTTAGGAGTCTCCAAACACAGCTTACAGTGGGAGAACCCCAAACCTCTGCACCCTGCCCCTACTACAGAGGGAGATTAAAAACCTTAGAACTGAAAATAAAAACCACTTTCATGGAGGAAACTGAGAACCAGTTCAACCATACCAGAATCGTCTGCCAATATTGAAGGTAAAGTGCGGGTAAGTCTGTACTTAGTACGCAGAGCCAAAAGAAGTGGGCATTCCACCAAAATGCGGGCTATTGAAAGGGCTCCACAACCATAAAGTAGGGTTGGCTCATTACGCAAAAGGAAACCATGGGTCAACCTGGTATGGCCAATGCGGAGGCAACACAGGGTGGCAGAGTCCTTTCGGGAGAGGCAGAAGGAAGAACGCCACGGGACAGGTGTCACCTTAAGCGCACGAAGTTTATTACACAGGGAGGTAGCCTCCCAAGAGTTGGCCCATGATTGTGCGAAGTGGGATTTGATATGAAGCTGTAAATCCGCTGCAGGAGGGGTTACAGAAAAGGGGGGTAAGTGACTGCTCCCCCAGCCAAATGATCAAAAAGCTCATTATCTGGGATACCCACGGGGCCAGGGACCTAAAGGAAGTCAACGTAACAAGCGGCATGGTGAAGATCAGCGAGACGGTCATGGATGGCCGAGACTGTGGGATGATGCGAAAAATAATGTTCAATAGCCTAAAGGTCACTCATTGAGTCTGTACATAACAAAAAACGCGGTTGAGTTGTGAGTGTTTAATAAAGGTAAGGACCTGGGAAATGGCCATCAATTCTGCAGTAAACATCCCACATGCAGTTGGCAGGAGATGATTTTCCATGCCAAGAGAGGACGTGAAGGAATATCCCACATGATCAGCAGATTTAGAGCCACTGGTGTAAAAAACAACAGCATCCCGAAACTTCCATAAAATTCGGCGGAAAAGAAACAGAACACCATCGGTGGAACAAAATCTTTCAGACCTCGGTGGAGATCCATTCGAATCTGGGGCCGAAGAACTAACCGGGGGTGGGGTGGGGGGAGGGGGGGGGTTTAGAATGTGGGAGACAGGACAAAGAAGGAAGCTGAAAATCACGGCGAAGAGACGCAAGGCGGAGCCCAACCGGTATCCCGCCCGAGAGCGGAAATCAGGTGGCAATGTCCTTGGTCTGGGAACAGGATAGAATAGGAAGGATGGGGGGAGAGGAACGGACAGTGATTACATAAGGAACCAGAAGCTGGGACCGCTGAACAGAAAGGGGAAGGGGATCCCAGCTTAAACCAGGAGACTATCAACAGGGCTAGTAGGGAAGGCACCAGTGGCCAAACAGATACCACGATGGTGGACTGGATCCAGGAGGCACAGTGTGGAAGGAGCAGCTGAGCCATAAACTTGACAACCATAGTCCAAGCAAGACAGCACTAAAGCCCTGTAAAGGTGGAGAGGAGGTGTGGGCAAGGAAGCGGAGGACATTGACATCCTATCTTCAGAAGTCTGATATGTGGCAGCCAAGCGAGCTTGTTGTTGAAAAGAAGACCCAGGAAACTAAACTGTGGGACCAGAGGTAATAGTTGTGCATCGAGGTAGAGCTCTGGATCGGGGTGGACCATAGTACGGCAACAGAAGTGGACCACCCGTGATTTTAAAGGAGACAACTGAAACCCGTGTGAGAGGGTCCATGCAGAGGCACGCCGTATAGCATCCTGGAGCTGCCACTCTGCAGAGACCATCGAAGAGGAACTAACCCAAATGCAGAAAACATCCACATACAGGGCAGGGGTGACCAAAGGACCGATGGAGGCCACAAGTCCGTCTATAGAAATGAGGAAGAGAACACAATACAGAACCCTGTGTGATGCCATTCTCCTGGGTCCGTGGAGAACTAAAAACAGTACCAACTCGAACCCTGAACAACCGATGGAACAGGAACTGGCGGATAAAAATCGGGAGTGGGCCCCGAAGACCCCACTCATGATGTGTAAGTAAGATATGATAGCACCAAGCCATGTCATAGGCCTTGCGAAGGTCAAAAAAATACTGCAACCAAATGGTGGCGCTGGGAAAAAGCCTGCCGAACTGCAGATTCCAAGCGAAGTACATGATCGATCGGAGACTGTCCTTCTTGGAAGCCACACTGGTAAGGGGACAATAGATCCCAAGATTCGAGGACCCAATTGAGCCGACGGGCTACCATCCATTCAAGTAACTTGCAAACATTTGTCAGGCTAATTGGCCAATAAATTTAGAAAAACAGGGGGTTCTTACCAAGCTTAAGGATGGGAACCAGGATGCTATCCTTCGATTGAGATGGGAAGTCACCCTGGAGCCAAATACAGTTAAGCACCCAGAGAAGATGTTGTTGCTGCTGTTGAGCACTGAGATGTTGAAGCAGTTGGTTATGAATGGAGTCTGGCCCAGGGGCCGTATCATGAGAAGTAGTGCAGAAAGAAGTTCCCATTCAGCAAAAGGTTCGTTGTAAGATTCTGACTGACAAGGGGTAAAACATAAGGCAGAAGCCTCAGCCCACTGTTTCTGGTGAAGGAAAGCAGTTGGATAGGATGTTGATGCTGATGCAAAATGGGTTGCAAGATCTTTCGCGAGAATGAACGGGTCCATGCAAAGGCCATCCGGGAGGGCAAGGCCCAGGAGGGTAGACTGCAGATGGCAACCTTGGAGAGAGCGAAGTGTAGCCCATACCTCTGACATAGGGAAGAAACAAAGCATTCCCAACACACCCATTTGCTCCATTTGATTAAGTAATGGGCTTTGGCGCAGAGGCATTTAAAGGTAATAAGATTGGCAGCAGATGGGTGCCTCTTAAGGTGTTGCAAAGCTCGACGGTGATCACGGATGGCAATGGCTGTACTCCACCACGGGACTTGCCGGCGGTGAAATGGTCCAGATAAGCATGGGATAGCAAGGCTAGCAGCACGAACAATCACATCAGACACGTCACATAGGACGTCGTCAATACAACTGGACAAAGAGGGGGGAAAAACGACCTGTGCAGTATACAGAGGCCAATCAGCACATTGGAAAGACCAAACAGGTAATCTGTCCATTGGGGAGCAGGAAGGGAGTGAGAGAATCAACAAGAAGTGGTCACTATCGCAAAGGTTGCCGTGTGGCGACCAGTGTAATGGAGGGAGGAGGGAGGGAGAAGAAAGAGAAAGATGAACGGCAGAAAAGGTACCATGACCGGCACTGAAGTTCGTAGGGGAGCCATCATTAAGAAGGCACAAGTCTTGGTCTGCAAGAAACTGGTCTATGAGAAGACTCCGACTAGATGGAAATGCACTGCCCCACAAGAGTATATGAGCATTAAAATCCCCGAGAAGGGGGAAGGGATGAGGAAGCCACTGAAGGGCAGTAAGAGTCCTGTCAGGAGGGAGATAAAGATTGCAAACTGTGGCCCCAGAGTCCAGGTGGATCCTAACAGCAACCGCTTCCAATGTAGTTCTGGGAGGAATCCACGTGATAGCAATGTCCATATGAACCAACATACGAACGTCACCAGAGGTCCGCAGGAGGCCGAACCAATTTCAACAGAAAGCATGGAACCCATGCAGGGCCGGAGAGTGATAATCAGTAAAATGAGATTCCTGTAGAACCACACAAGCTAAAGAGTAAAACAAAATAAGGGATTTTAACTCCGGAAGGTGACCGTAATATCCATTACAATTCCATTGGGTAACCACAGAACGATGATTCAAAAGGGGGTGAACAGGCTAAAGCCAGTCATGCTGCTGAGTCACCATCCATCACCGACAAGGAGGAGGTGACATCCATGAACAGCATGTCAAAGTCAGGTTGCGAAGGTGGGGATGGGACCTCTGGTGACACCAGAGGTTCCTTGTCCCAGGACTTATGTTTCTTCTTCTTTTCTGTTTGACATTGAGGAGGGCTGTGTCGCAAAAGGGAGCCAACTGCGGCAAGATTTGGAACAGGAAGATAGCGGGTGACCTGGGTGCCCACAGACCATGGTTCTCGTGGTCGTCGTGTGGCAGCAGACCTTTGGCCTGGAAGGTGCCGCGAAGAGGGGTCCCAGGAGGGGCGCCTTTGACCGGCAGATGCTGAAGAAGTGGGACACTTCTATGGCTGGAGAGGGGGAGCGGTGCCCAGAGGGGATGGTGTGGAAATCATAAGGGGGGGGGGGGGGGGAGGAGAGGGGGTTCGGGACTGGGGTAAGGAAGGGGGAAGAAGAGGTGAAGATGTACGCTTTCATGCCACATCGATAAACCATAATCTTGACCTTCTCAGGGAGGGTATGCCCTTCAAAGGGCAGGATAAAGGCACCAGTATCAATGTGATTGTCCTCTGGGCCCTTCTGAACATGCTGAACAAAGTAAACACCCCACTGTCCTAGATTGTCCCCAAGTTCCTCATCAATTTAAAGGATTAGATCCCTGTGAAAAATTACACATTGATTCACATTTAAAGACTGGTGAGGGGTAATGGACAGGAATTTTGCCAAGATGGTCACAGGCACAAAGGGCCGCAGACTAGGCAGCTGAAGCAGTTTTGATCAACAACGAACCCGACCGCATCTTGCTCAGAGAGTTCACTTCGACAAACTTGTCTTCAATGTGTTCCACAAAAAATAAAGGTTTGGTATTGGTGAAGGTATCCCCATCCTGGTGCAAACCAGATATTGGGGAAAGGTTTCGCCCCTAACCGACAAGCCTGACTCTCCTCCCAGGTGGTAGCCATGGAAGGGAAGGCCGCAGGGGGAGAAGAAGCAGCACTAAAATAATCAGTTCCATTCAAAGAGACGGCCGTAGAAGAACGACCAGAGTTCTGGACCCATGTGTGTTTCATTTGCATAGTGTCTGCCCTGATACCACCCACTCTGATCAGGGGCTCTCCCCACAGGCACCACCCAGCCACAGCAAGGGCCGTCTGGCACGGGGGCCATTGTTGGGAGTTCCAATGATCCAGGATGACAAGCAACCACTTCTCGGCTTACATGAGGAGGTCCCAGCTCAGTGTGATCCCTGTGTTTTCAGGGAGCTCAACCAAAAGGGTACATAGCAACTCCACCACACGAGCTGGCTACTGTGCTGGCTATGTATCCTAGCATTAGGCAACGACATGAAGAAAAAGATGGAAGGAACTAGGAGGACACATGCCAGACACACTAAGGTGCTCTTCCCCAAATGGCTCACACTACGGAATAGAAATTTAGTAATGGAGATCAGACCCCATAGGAGGACCAGAGGATGGAAAAAGCCAACATAATCAGAAGGATAGCGAGGCCAACATAAACAAGGACACCAGGAGAGGGAGAGGAGGGGGTGGAGGGGAAGGAGCAAGGACAGGAAAGGAGAGGAAGGGAAAGGGAAAGGAAATGCAGCCCAGGAAAGAAGGAAGGCTGCAATAGCTCGGGGTCCCATGTTCGCCATGCATGAATTGACGGAAGGACCGTGAAAGGGGGGGGGGGGGGGGGGGGGGGCATTCAAAGGCGGGTTGGATCGATCGCTGAACTAAATGTCAATGACTGAGGTGATGCCGAAATTTTCAGCACCTGTCAAGCCAAAAGTATATGTCGTCAGCCTCTGCACACAGACTCAAAACTGGGCTGGTCTGAGAGGCTCCAGTCGATATCCGAATAGCGTCATGGTGGACAGCATCCAACATCCTGAGGTAGGAATGACGGGCCAATTTGTAGACCACCATGCCATAATCTAAGTGTAATCGGACAAATGCCTTATAAAACTGCAGAAGGTGGACCTGTCAGTTCCCCCATGTTTTTCCGCTAAGGCATTTCAAAGTATTGAATGACTGGAAGCCCTTTGTTTGTAGGTCTTTCAGGTGTGAGAGCCCAGTTAATTTCAAGTCAAATAATAAACCCAAAAAGTGTACAGTCCTTGAAAACGTAAAATATTGTCCCCCACAGTGAGCACTGGTTGGTTACAATTCTGCCGAACAAGGTTAAAATTGACACATGTAGTCTTCTCGAGTGAGAACCGAAAACCAATTGTCCAGGTCCACGTCTCTAGCCTCCGAATGGTCAGCTGTAGCTGCCTCTTCATAGTTGTAAGATCACAGGAAGAGTAGAAGATTGCAAAGTCATCTACAAACAAAGAGCATTTGGCAAGGCTCTTGACTGCACAGGAAATTCCATTGATAGAAATGGAAAACAATGTGACACTGATGACACTGCCCTGGGGGGCCCCATTCTCCTGAACATAGCAGTAAGACGTGACATCACCACTGCAATAACGAAAATGCCAGTCCTCGAGAAAGGCTTGGATCAGAAGTGACAGGCGTCCACGTAGTCCCCATTCGTGAAGTCGGCAAAGAATGTCGTCCCTCCAAGTAGTCTCATATGCTTTTTGAGGTCAAAACCACACAAACCAAATAGTTTTGGCATAAGAAGGACTCCTGTATCGCAATCTCCAGTAGAATTAAGGATGGAACAGTAGCACCTGAAACTGCACTGGGAGCGGCTCAGGTGATGAGGCGGAACTTGACCACGCTACTCCAGTAACCGTTAGGGGCGCTACAATTCTTGCCTGGTTTTCAGAATTGGAATTAATATTAATAAATGAAAAGCACTAATTTTCTTTCTTTCTACAATTAAATGTCTTCAGACATTAAATGTCTGAAGATGGCCTTGTAGGCCGAAAACCGGTTAACACAATAAAAGTAATATTGTACAACAAAACCAAACTGGTGCTTTTAATTTATTATAATGTTGTTCTACCAAGAACCGATGGAAGATTCTGTTAACATGGAATTAATATTGCCTCCTTCTAAGCCATGGGTTACTGTCTATCAAACAGGAAGTGAGGGGGGGAATTGCTGAAGGAGAGCACTTACAGCAGCAGATGTAGGTGACCTGTCAGGAGGCCAACATGAAGATGCCACTGGAAGCCCTCAAAGGGCTGACCCAGTTCCGACAAAGCACAGAACTCAAAAAGGGTTGGTAAGTGAGCATCAGTAAAATGAGATTCCTGGAGAAAGACACAAGCTGCTGAGTGAAAGGTAATAAGGGATTAAAACTCTGGGAGGTGACGGTAGTATCCATTACAGTTCCATTTAATAAGCAAGTGGTGCGTATCCAAATGAGAGGTGAGCAGGATGGAGCCAATCACACCACCAGGTCACCATCCGTCAGCAACAAGGACTGGGTGACATCCATAAATACACAAGACTCATGTTGAGAGGGGGGAGATGGCACCTCATGGTACACCAGGGGAGATTTGTCCTGAGACTTATTCTTCTTCTTCTCCTCCTCTTTCATTGGTTGAGCAGAGTAGGACACAGAGGGAGAGCAGGCTTCTGCAAGATCCGGAACTGAAAGACAGTGGGAGACCTTGGGCACACAGACTGTGTGTCCTGTGGCCAAGTTGTGGTAGGAGGTCGCCTGCTTGACACACATCAGGCAAAGGGGTCCTGGGAGGGAGACCCATCACCGGCAGATACCAAAGGAGAGGAGCATTTCTTCAGCAGGGGAGGGGAGCAACATCCAGAGTGTGCAAATGCAGGGAAGGGGGAGAGGATACGGGGACGGGACTGGGGTAAAGAAGAGGGGTGAGGGGAAAGGATGTAACAGAAGTGAAAGTAGAAGTTACCAACACAGGGCGAAGTCTGTCATTTTTCTGACAAGCCTCAGTTAAGGAGAGTGATGGTCGTGATAATTTACACACACAGATGGCAAAACTCGGGAGCTCCCCTCATGGAATCGGCGTCCACAGTTACCACACAGAAGGTCTGTGGTACATCGGGAAGACATACGCCCGAAACGCAAGCACTGAGAACACTCAGTAAGTAATGGAATGTACGGCTTCTCATCACACTGATAACACATAACCTTGACCTTCACTGGGAGTATACCCCCTCGAAAGCCATAATAAAGGGGCCAGTATTGTTGCGATTGCCCTTACGACCTTTCCGCACACACTAAACAAAATGAATGCCCTGTTGTTCCAGACTGGCCCAGATTTCATCATTAGTTTGAAGGATAAGGTCCCAATGAAAACGGCTCCTTGGACCATATTCAAAGACTGGTGAGATGTAACAGACAATGTGATGTTGCCAAGGTGATCAGAGCACGAAGTGCTGCGGATTGGATTTCAGAAGCAGTTCTGATCAACAGGGAACCCGAAAACATGTTACTGAGAGACTCCACTTCAGCACACTTTTCTTCAATATTTTCCACAAAAAGTAACAGCTTTATGGTGGTGAATGTGTCCCCGTCCAGCCTAGTACAGACCAAGTAGTGGGGAAAGTGTTCCACCCCAATCCAGCTAGCCTATCTCTTCTCCCTGGGTGCAGCCAGGGAAGGGAAGGTCACAGGGTTATAATAAGTGGCATTCAATGATCTGTTACCAATTGAAGAGATGGTTGCAGAAGAATGGCCAGATCTGTGGAGGTCAATAGGCTTCATATGCAAAGCATGTGTCCTGATACCACCCACTCCGATCAGGGCTCTCGAGATGGGCACCACCCAGCCACCGCAAGCGCCGTCTAGCATGGCCGCCTTTGTGAGGGTTCTGCTGGCCCGGAATGACAAGCAACCCCTCCTAGTCATATATGAGGAGACAGATCAGATATCAGATGTGTGATCCCTGTGTAGTCAGGGGCCACAGCCAGATGGGTACGTAATAGCCTCACCACACTGACTGGCTACACATACTGGTTACTAGTGGGACAGATGGAGAGTACGGAAGGAAAGGAAGAGGGGAAGAAAGGGATGAGAGCAATCCATGCTGTAGATGCAAGGGAGAGAGAGCTCCCCCAAATGGCTCACACCAAAGAAAGAAAAATGCCAAAAAGGATGGATGAAAGAGAAAAGGCAAGGGAAACTAAACTGCAAAGAATACAGGATATCAGGTGGATAACCAGGTCGACATAAGTATGAACACTGAAAGAGGGAAAGGAGCAAGGATGGAGGTGGGAGGGGCATGGGGAAGGAAACGCAGCCTGGGAAGCAAGAATGGGAGCAATGGCCCAGGCCCTGTAGGTGCAACACACAAACTCACGAAAGCTCCCTGGGGTTAAAGAAAAAAAGCATTCAGGGAAAGACAGCGATACAGCAATATAAGTCACTTTGGAAGCCAAGATTACATGACTATGGGAAAAACGCAATGAAATATGAAATAAAAGATTATCTGAATGACTTTGCATATAAAAAACTCTCAACAACCTTTTTGTAAAATTACAAGCAAGGGCAGCAACATTAAGAGTGCCATGGGAATTCCATTGTTTAAGTGGAGGGAGCAAATAGATGGAATGAGTATACTGAAGGCCTCTATAAGGGGGAGCATGGAAAGAGGATTATCATAGATAAAAAGAACATTCCTGGCCACGAGAATTTTACTAGTATCAAACACTGGCCTTAACTTGTGCAATGAATTCCTGAGAATTTATGTCTTGAGGACTGTGGAGAAACCAAGAAAACAAGACAATGTAAGCGTATGACATGGTGCTAGAGAAGGATGTTAAAAATTAGATGAGGATGTTCTCCACAGAATTAGTGACTGAGGGAACATTTGAAAAACACTGAAAACAAGAAGAAAGAGGATGATAAGACATTTGTTAATATATCACGGAATAACTTCCACTGTATTACAGGGAGCAATAGAGGAATAAAATTTTGGACGGACAAGAGACATTGAGGATGTTGAGTGTAAGCACTACTGCGAGATGAAGGGTATGCAGAAAACCAGTCACAAGAGCGATTTTTAAAAAGTAACCTTGGGAGGTTATCCTGTTTGAGAAACCCAATAAGAAACACTAATAAAATAATTTATGCAAATATTTTGCAACCACCACTTAACTGATGAGTCAACAGTATTCACAACTGTCAGCACCTGCCTTCTTTTTAATTGGAATCACATTATTCTAAAGTTTGATGGTATTTCACCTGTCTGCTGTATGCTGTACACCAGGTGAAACAGTTTTGTGTTGTCTGGCTCTCTCAAGGGCTCCAAAATAAAACTGAAGTAATGCCGTCTATCCTGTGAACTTATTTCTACACAGGCCTACTGTTCCTCTGTCAAACTCTTCTCACAGTATAATATACTCTATCTCGTCCTCACCTAATTCCTATTCTCCTTCTATAATGTTGTCTTAAGTTTCATTGTCCTTGTAAAAATCTTTCCACCTTTCAGCTTGCTCTTATTTGCTTAGAGTCTATCTTGTCATAGAGCTCTTAGTAGTCATACAGTTACTTCTGTTTTCTCTAAAAATCTCTTTCTTGCTGCAGGTTGCATCTTTCCCCTAGTCATGCATATTCCAGCGGCCTAGCAGTTGTTCTCTAGCTAGTCCCAATTAACCATTTTTGTACTTTGTCAATCTCATTTTTTCAACATCTGTATTTCAGTCTGCCTGCTTTATTAAATGCAATTTTATATTTTCTCCTTTTGTCAGTTAAATCCAATATCTCCTGTATTATCCAGGGATTTCTACTGTGACTTGTCTTAACGTATTTGATGTTTGTTGCCCTCACTCTTCTTCTCTCAAAGCTACCAATTTGTCTTCTACAACATATAACTAATGTGGAGTTTTAAGATGCACATATGCATGTTTATCAAAATGTATAAACTAAAACTCTTTATGATAAGTAGCAGATGAAGATAATGAGAATTAAAGTGAATAGAACTGATAACTGTACAAAAGTAGAGTGGTTTAGTTTCCCAGACTTCAATCATCACAAAAAAAAGGGCAAGGGCCTGGCATACCCATTAGGCCAAGTCCCCTCCACTGTGGCCTCCACATCATCCCACTCCAATCGCCGGAATGGGCTTGGTTCGTGAGGTATGACATCTGGAGGCACGTTGTCTTCATCCTGGACATTAATCACCTGCAACAAAATTAAATTTTAATTATGTTGAAGTATTTAGTACAGGAATGAGAACTACAACAAAGCTTCAGACTCATTTGGACCATAGATATCGGAACAAGTCAGTCACACAACAGGATTTCTTTACAAATTATTACATTTCTATTCCAGCAGAAATATGAAGTAGGAAACAGAGCACTTCTCAAAACTTTAACAAAATTTTACGAAATTCCAGTCTCACTTTTGCCTCTTCACATTCCTATGTTTTGACAAGGGTGGGGGAGAGAGCGAGAGAGAGTCCGGGGGGGAGGGGGGTAGAGTGGGAGGGGGTAGAGTGGGAGGGGGGTAGAAGGGGGGTTGAGTGGGGGGCAGGGGGTAGAGGGGGTAGAGGGGGTAGAGTGGGGGTGGGTAGGCTGGGGTGTGAGGGGGTAGAGTGGGGGGTAGAGTGGTGGGGGGGGGGGGGGTGGTAGAGTGTGTCGGGGGGGGTGGGGGGGTAGAGTGGGTCGGGGGGGGGGGGGGGGGGTAGAGTAGGTCGGGGGGACGGGGGTAGAAGGGGGGGTTGAGTGGGGGGCAGGGGTAGAGTGGGGGTGGGTAGGCTGGGGTGTGAGGGGGTAGAGTGGGGGGGGGTAGAGGGGGGTTAGTGTGGGGGGGTGGGGAGGTAGAGTGGGTGGGGGGAGGGGGGAGGGGTAGAGTGGGTCGGGGGGGGGGGGGGGGGGGGTAGAGTGGGTTGGGCGGGGGGGTAGAGCGGGTCGGGGGGGGGGGGGTAGAGCGGGTCGGGGGGGGGGGGTAGAGCGGGTCGGGGGGGGGGGGGGTAGAGAGGGTCGGGGGGGGGGGGGTAGAGCGGGTCGGGGGGGGGGGGGGTAGAGCGGGTCGGGGGGGGGGGGTAGAGCGGGTCGGGGGGGGGGGGGGTAGAGCGGGTCGGGGTGGTGGTAGAGCGGGTCGGGGTGGTGGTAGAGCGGGTCGGGGTGGTGGTAGAGCGGGTCGGGGTGGTGGTAGAGCGGGTCGGGGTGGTGGTAGAGCGGGTCGGGGTGGTGGTAGAGCGGGTCGGGGTGGTAGAGCGGGTGGTAGAGCGGGTGGTAGAGCGGGTGGTAGAGCGGGTGGTAGAGCGGGTGGTAGAGCGGGTGGTAGAGCGGGTGGTAGTGCGGGTGGTAGAGCGGGTGGTAGAGCGGGTGGTAGAGCGGGTGGTAGAGCGGGTGGTAGAGCGGGTGGTAGAGCGGGTGGTAGAGCGGGTGGTAGAGCGGGTGGTAGAGCGGGTGGTAGAGCGGGTGGTAGAGCGGGTGGTAGAGCGGGTGGTAGAGCGGGTGGTAGAGCGGGTGGTAGAGCGGGTGGTAGAGCGGGTGGTAGAGCGGGTGGTAGAGCGGGTGGTAGAGCGGGTGGTAGAGCGGGTGGTAGAGCGGGTGGTAGAGCGGGTGGTAGAGCGGGTGGTAGAGCGGGTGGTAGAGCGGGTGGTAGAGCGGGTGGTAGAGCGGGTGGTAGAGCGGGTGGTAGAGCGGGTGGTAGAGCGGGTGGTAGAGCGGGTGGTAGAGCGGGTGGTAGAGCGGGTGGTAGAGCGGGTGGTAGAGCGGGTGGTAGAGCGGGTGGTAGAGCGGGTGGTAGAGCGGGTGGTAGAGCGGGTGGTAGAGCGGGTGGTAGAGCGGGTGGTAGAGCGGGTGGTAGAGCGGGTGGTAGAGCGGGTGGTAGAGCGGGTGGTAGAGCGGGTGGTAGAGCGGGTGGTAGAGCGGGTGGTAGAGCGGGTGGTAGAGCGGGTGGTAGAGCGGGTGGTAGAGCGGGTGGTAGAGCGGGTGGTAGAGCGGGTGGTAGAGCGGGTGGTAGAGCGGGTGGTAGAGCGGGTGGTAGAGCGGGTGGTAGAGCGGGTGGTAGAGCGGGTGGTAGAGCGGGTGGTAGAGCGGGTGGTAGAGCGGGTGGTAGAGCGGGTGGTAGAGCGGGTGGTAGAGCGGGTGGTAGAGCGGGTGGTAGAGCGGGTGGTAGAGCGGGTGGTAGAGCGGGTGGTAGAGCGGGTGGTAGAGCGGGTGGTAGAGCGGGTGGTAGAGCGGGTGGTAGAGCGGGTGGTAGAGCGGGTGGTAGAGCGGGTGGTAGAGCGGGTGGTAGAGCGGGTGGTAGAGCGGGTGGTAGAGCGGGTGGTAGAGCGGGTGGTAGAGTGGGGGGAGAGGATGACGAGGCTGGGGCTAGGAAGAGGTTGGCAGGGGAAAGGATGAAACAGATGCAAAAGTTGAAGAAAGTGACATCAGATGGAGTGACTCATATTTTTGGTGAGCCTCACAGTAAGATAGGTGATCCAGGGACTTGCACACTTGGACCTTCTTTTCTCTCCTGTAAGCTGGCCAGTCAGGCAGACGAGAAGAATAGTGGTCACGAAAATTGACACACACATGGATTGGAACACAGTCACCACACAGAGGGTCAGCCATGCAGCAGAAGACATATGCCCAAAATGCAGGAACCAAAAGCACCTCACATGGTGGGACATGTCGCTTCACATCAATATGTAGCACATAACCTTGACCTTCTCTGTGAGGGTATCCACTCAAAAAGCCAGAATGAAGGCGCCGATATCAGTGTGGTTGTCTTTGCGACCCTTCTGCATGCATCAAACAAATTGAACACAGCATCGCTACAGATTAGCCCAGAGTTCCTGTTTGCAGGATGAGGTCCCTATGAAAAAATTCTCCCTGTGCCATATTCAGGGATTGGTGAGGGGTAATGGACTCTGGGACATTCCAAGATGATCACAGGCATAAAGAGTTGCAGACTGGGTGGCAGAAGAAGCTTTGATCAACAAGGAGTCCGAGCCCATCTTACTGAGAGACTCCACTTCACCAAACTTGTCCCAGATATTCTCCACAGAGAACAATGGTTTTGAGGTGGTGAATTTGTCCCCGTCCGCCCTAGTACAGACGAGGTAGTGAGGAAAGTGTTTCATTCCAAGATGGCAAGTCTGGCCCTCCTTTCAAGGTGTATCCAGGGAACGGAAGGATGCCAGGTCATACGAAGCAGAATTCAATGCTCTTTCACCTATCGAAGAGACTGCCATTTGAGAATGGCCCGATTTTTGTAGCTTGATGAGCTTCATGCACCAAGCACCCATTCTGATGAGGCATGGGTGGCACCCAGTCACATCAAGGGCCGCCTGGCATGGTGGCCGTTGCCGGGAGTTCAGATGCTACAGGAAGACAAGCAACCACTTCTTGGCATACATGGGAGGGAACAGCTCAGGCATCAGTAGTATGATCCCCGTGTTATCAGGGGGGCTCAGTCAGATGGGTACATAACAGCCCCACCACATTGAATGGCTACATGGGCTGCTGACATAGCAGGGTGGAGGGGAGCTATGGTCCAGGGAAGTGGAGATCAAACCTCAGGCGGAGATCTAAATGCCAAAAAGAAAGAAAGTGCAGAAGCAAGTGGAACAAAACTCCAAGCAAACAGAGAGGGGAAGGAGGGGACAGCACAGAAGTCACGAAAATGCAGCCAGGGAAGGAAGAATGGGCTGCAACAGTTCAGGGCCCTGTGTCATGTGTGAACTCACGAAAGAACAGTGAGCTTCCTTGAGGAAGAGTGAAGAGCCTGCTGGATTTCTGGAATGGGATCACTATGGAAGGGTTTGTTGGTGGACGTATCTGACAGCTGGCAGAGCCCTTCTGCCAGGTAATTGTTGTAGTTCAAAACAACAGTGGTAGAAGCTTTGTCAGCAAGTAGGATTTATAAGGTCAGGATCAGCTTTTAGGTGATGGATGGCAGTTCTTTCTGAGAAAGTAAGGTTGGTTTACATGTTGAGGGATTTGGGCAATGATGGTGAGCCAAGGTTTTAGGTTAAGAAATTCTGGAAAGTTAAAAGGCAGTAGTTTGGGGAAAGTGGGGGGCGGGGGGGGGGGGGGGGGGAGATCACAGTTGGATGGAGGAATGAACTGAGTCAGGCAGAGTTCAACATTGGTCTTTGTTTGAGACTGATGGGTAGGGTTGGTGGGCAAAACAGTGTTTCCACTGTAGGTACCGGCAGAAGGAGAGAAGGTCTTTAACAAGTCATGCATGATTGAATTTGGGAGTGGAGTGAAAGGTAGGGCCTTTGGAAAGGACTGATTCTTCTGCAGGTCTAAGGCTTTTGAAGAAAGGTTCACGACTGTGTTTCGGGTCTGTTAAGATTCTTGTTTCTGCCTGGTGGTGGGAGTGAGTTTTTGAGAATGGGGTAAATGATGTAGGTCAGAGACAATATTTGTCAGCTATTAGGAGACGTGGGCAAGATTTGGAGGTGGTTGTAGAGATGGTGGATAGTGGAAGTCCAAGGAAGTGAACAGAGTGGCATTGTGCACACTGCTGTAGTTCCTGCAGGGCAAGTGTTCCAGTGTGTGTTATGGGTTCCAGGAATTTGGGATTGCTGAGCTGGAGAATTTTGCAGATGGAGAGAAGGTACTGCAAGGAGTTTGGACCCAAATGATATGGTTTTGCAAGACTACGTTGTTGAGGGTTAAGGGTTGGCTGAATCTGGACTGATGAAGGTCACGGTGGGAGGAAAGGTAGTAGCCAGAGAAGTGTAATTTGATGGCAATCCCATTCACTTCACTAGGTCCTACTCGACCCAAAAAAGCCACATTCCTTGATGTTGACCTCTACAGCAAAGATGGTGACATCAGTACCTCTGTCCATATCAAATCTACCTACCATCCTACCTACCTACCAAACACTAGCAAAACCTTCACTTCAACAACTGACACCCATTCCATACCAAGAAGTCTTTCCATACAGCCTAGCCAACCATGGCCACCTCATCTCTAGTGACAAGCAGTCCCTCTCAAAATATACTGATGTTTTCACAGAGGCCTTCACAGACTGTAGTTACCCTCTCAACCTTGTACAAAAACAAATCACCTGTGCCTTATCTTTCCATTAACCACCACCTCCCAAAGTCCCACCATATTCCCACATAGGGGCCTTCCCCTTGTGACTTCGTACCACCCAGGACTGGAGCAAAGGAATTAGTTTCCACCAGAGTTTTGGCTGCTTTCTTCATGCCCTGAATGAGAAATGTCCTACCCACTATCCTTCCCATATCTCTCACAGTGGTATTCCGCCGCCCAATAAACTTACACAGTTTCCCTGTCCATCCCTACAAAACCTCTGCTCCCAACCCTGTGCCTCATGGCTCAGATCCCTGTAATAGATTAATATGCAAGACCTGTCCCATACATCCGACCACCACCACCACTACCAATCCCACCAAATGCCTGTCATCTGAACATTAACCGGAATGCAACGGCCCCATTTACTCTCTTTCATATTAGTTGACAGTCATAAATAAATGCTTTGCTTGTCACGGTTAACTGCTCCTCCTCCAGAAGTGTCTAAACTTACTTTCTGAGATACATACTTGTCATTAAAAACTACCCTATTCTTCCCTTGGGCTTCCAACCAATTCTCAGTTCCTAGTATGATGTGAAGGTGACTGCTTTCACACGAAAAGTGATCTCTGGGATGCTACAGTGAATACTTTGCACTTAACCCATGTTTTGAGATTCTCAGTCACACTATTTGTTGTCCAGTTTATTGAAATGCCGCATTTATACAGTGCTGATTTTCTTACTGTGGTGTAACATGTTGATTCTGTGGAATATTATCTACCACTTCTAACCACTAATGCCAACAAAAGAAGTTCATTGAAACTGGAGATGTTTTTCAGGCAATTGTTATGTGTGGAACATCTCACTGTGCATGCTCTGGTTTGCCATATGTGCAGATTTGGTCTAATAAGTGTCAGCTGAGAACACTGACAAAGTACAATGGTGAGCAAGCATCTCTTTCTGCTGTGGAGGCCTGCTTATGCTTTCAAGACGTTCCTTGGCAGCCTCGGAGCAGAGGGTGTGGGTAACAATGCCAATGCCAGAACAGTTGAAGATGATAGGTGGAAACTGTCATTCTCTACTGTCAAGTTAGTACAGCAGTACACATTATGATCTACTGTGAGCTGCAAGTTGCGAGGGATCTTTATCATCCACAGTTGCAAATGAATTTGTACACAGGAAACATCGTTTTTATAATATTGAAGGGTACTGCAAAACTGATTATATCATTTTAGTTGCTCGAAACATCTCAAGACGACTAATATAGCAGTTATGAGCTCGAAATCTTAACTACTGTTAACATTTTAAGTCCTAAGAGCATTTACTAGAAAATAAATTTTAAAATTGTAATGGATTGTGCTACATTCCAAAAGACTTTGAACAATGGGGTATCGTCTCAGTTGTGAAACTGGATTCGTGATTTCCTGTCAGGAAGGTCACAGTTCGTAGTAATAGATGGCAAATCATCGAGTAAAACTGAAGTGATATCAGGTGTTCCCCAGGGAAGCGTCCTGGGACCTCTGCTGTTCCTGATCTATATGAATGACCTGGGGACAAACTGAGCAGTTCTCTTAGGCTGTTCACAGATGATGCTGTAATTTACCGTCTAGTAAGGTCATCCGAAGACCAGTATCAGTTGCAAAGCGATTCAGAAAAGATTGCTGTATGGTGTGGCAGGTGGCAGTTGACGCTAAATAATGAAAAGTGTGAGGTGATCCACATGAGTTCCAAAAGAAATCCGTTGGAATTCGATTACTCAAGAAATAGTACAATTCTCAAGGCTGTCAATTCACTAAGTACCTGGGTGTTAAAATTACGAACAACTTCAGTTGGAAAGACTAAAGAGACAGTTTACATTACACTCGTTCGTCCTCTGTTAGAATATTGCTGTGCGGTGTGGGATCCTTACCAGGTGGGATTGACAGAGGACATCGAAAGGGTGCAAAAAAGGGCAGCTCGTTTTGTATTATCACATAATAGGGGAGAGAGAGTGGCAGATATGATACGCGAGTTGGGATGGAAGTCATTAAAGAAAAGAAGTTTTTCGTCGCGGCGAGATCTATTTATGAAATTTCAGTCACCAACTTTCTCTTCGGAACGCGAAAATATTTTGTTGAGCCCAACCTACATAGGTAGGAATGATCATCAAAATAAAATAAGAGAAATCAGAGCTCGAACAGAAAGGTGTAGGTGTTCATTTTTCCCGCGCGCTGTTCAGGAGTGGAATGGTAGAGAGATAGTATGATTGTGGTTCGATGAATCCTCTGCCAAGCACTTAAATGTGAATTGCAGAGTAGTCATGTAGATGTAGAATAAGGATTGGTCTGAGAGGACAGCAAGATGAGCTTAAATCTCAGAACAGAATTCTGAAATTGTATAACACCGATTTTGTCGTAACTTGACATTTTTACATGCTTTAAGTTGTCTGAATACATTTTAAGTTTTGCAAATGACTTAATAACAAGAATTAGAAAAGCTCAAGAGGAAGAGGATTTGGTAATGATCAAAAACATCATGGAACGACTTTCTGGCAACTTTGTGGTGAGGGAGACATACTTATTTTTGAGTCCGATCACAGAACAGACTCTTCAGTAATTCCATGCACTATGCGATACGAAATTGTCAAACTTGTGCACTATTAAGTGAACCACAGAGAAAGTAAAATAATAATGTTGTATTCCACATTTGATAAGATGTAACAAGTGATTTCCATTATTTTTAAAACTGTTAAATTAATAAGAAGTCAGGAAAGAAGAAAGATTAGGTACCAAATGTTGTCACAAGGGTCACACTGGACCACTTCTATCAACTCTCAAAGGATACAACCATAACCTAAGTACTACTGATGTGTTTACTCAGTCTGTCTGATTCTGTCCTGTAAAGACTACAAAATCAGTGGAAAAATGAGTTGCAGAAACTGACTACAGGAATCTATTCAAGCAACTACTGATACAGGGACTTGATTCACACAAAAAGTCTGAGGAGTATTGTAGGACAGGAAGAACTGAATACATAATAATAATATTGACAAAACATTCTAAAACAAATGTGCAGAATCTTTCAAGTTCGTGGCACAAATTCAACATACCACAAAAGCAGAAAAAGATTCGTGCTTTTAAGGGGAGTTAAAAATGCACACAAAGACTGATCTTCACATCACACAATTATTAGAAGAAGACATTATAAATCACTTTGAAGAAAACATGCAATAGGTACAAAGTTGGTGGTCTTATGGTCACAAAAGAAACACAAACAATCACAATCAAAGTCCATGACTAAGAATCTCGGCTGCTACCAAGATACAAAAGTCACAACAAATGATACTAGTGACACTTGCTGAGAAGTCTACAACAGGACAGCAACAGCATTAATTTGTAAACACAGTTCAGTCTTAATAGTGTTTCCCTCTCAGTGTTTTAAATGAACATGTTCCTTATCTCACCCTAAAAAGTTCTAATTGAATAACACACAGTCCCAAAAACTTTAGTCTAAAAATGTGGATCTTTTAACAGTGATAACTATAGTTCAGTTATTTTTCTTTTTCTTTAAATTGTCTAAATTCATCCTATTAACATTACAATAATGGTAAAGGAAAAATAACACACACTTACCAGAACACGGACTATATTAAATTTCTTGAGCTCCTGAGAATGCTCCTTCACATCTTTTACAGCCTCTTTACTGTATTCTATTTCAAACTGCACAGGTACTCCGTACGATCCAACACCCTTATTTTCAAAAATAACACTGACAATGTAAGAGCTATCTGTGGAGAAAAAAAAGCAGAAAATGCAAATCTACTTTCATGTAGTTCAAAATTGTATGTCCTATTACTACACAAAGAAAGCATTTTAAGCAACCTGCAAAATTATTTTATTCTGTTTACTGCACACTGCTTTGTATGTAACCTTTCCTCCTCAATGAGAGTAGCACCTGTATTGATATTTACAGGTTTACAAGAATAATTTCAATAAATTCTATACAAAAATAATTTCAAAAATTTTACTATAATTAAATACAGATGTATAAATTTAAAATAATGAAACTACAGCAGACAACCACAACAGAAAGGGACAGGAAAGTTAGGCCGCAAAACGAAAGACGAACAGGATAAAATGCATATCAACAATTCCCTGCTTGCATGCAGTGCATGCATTTTATCACTGAAAAACAAGAGCGTAATATTACTGTAGTCTCTCACTTTCCAAAATCTTGTGCACTGCTTCCCACGTTGCCTGCAGCAGTATTTCTCCATTCTGACTACATGAATGTTGTATTCACAACAAACTGGACGTCATCTGTGATGATGATTTCTTGCATGGAAAAATACATGCAAAAACAACACCACCTTTTTTTTTTTTGCACCTGGTATCTTGTATGCACACTGGGCGAAACATTAGTGATCCCCAGCTAATACTGGTCTATCATCAACTCTTGCCTTCAAATGGGCAAGAAAAGGAGTCCACAAGTTCCTTCAGACATGCCCCAACCAGCTGGAAACGCTCATTAATGCTTATATCCTATGGAGTTACCAAATCACTGGGATGCCGGCTGGTATGTTTCACCCGCTGTTCCAATAGTTCAAGGCATTTTCTATGAAATTAATATCAGATTATTTATTGGACCTGTCAATCCATGAGCATTTGTTGAACCAGGAACATTTGCATGCAGCCTTGTGAACAAGGCTCTAGTCATTTTGAAAAATTGGTTTGTGTACAGCCTAGCCATCATTAAGATGGAGAAAAATGAGCAACACTATCATCGCAAATGTTGAAATAAACATCTTGGTTGATGTTCACAGTAACCTGAATGAGTGAGACCAAGTCACAATACAAAAAATGTCCACAACACAGAACCAGCTATGGTCTGAACTATACTCTTTACACATTCCGAAATGGTCAAGCCAAACTCGTCTCAATGGACTATCTGTAAGCTCGACAGCTCTCATTGATCAAACAGAGGCAAAATCATGACATGATGTACACAGTATATGCCAGAAGTCAGCTACTTCTGAGTGTGTGTGTCATTCGGTCCACTGATGTTCCACTTGTTGCTGTCAGCAGTGATTGTTCACAAGGTACCCGACTCCAAAGATTCACCACTTGCAGTTCCCTTCGCAACATTCATTCGGAAACTGGTCAAGGTAGCCTGGGTTCAGTGACAGCAGAAATTCCTGCTGGGTCTGAAACTGACTGTTGTACACAGTGCACGACATTCGTGTCTATTCCCTGCCATTTAGGAGCTTCCAACTAGCACTGTTCTCATACCATGTTACACCACTACGAGAGATGAGTCATTCCTTGTGGTATGCTGTATCCGCCAGATGTGGTGCAAAGTCATAGCCTTCAGAGGACACCAGATTACAGTCAGGCTCAATGTTTCATTACACGTAGTACAGCCAGTCACTACCTAAATGACGCACATACTAGCAACTATCTTATGCTTGCATAACAAGAAACTCAAACAATCCACAGATCTGCCAATAATTTATATCTGTCACTGCAGAGAGCACTGAGACCTGGAACTACTTGATACATCTGCGAAACAAATGCACATTAATACACCAACCACAATATTTAAGTCGCTGCAGGTAGACGTTCTGCCAGTTCCAGTTGTTCCAATTGCCTACAATTGTCTGTAATGTTCAGAAAGTTCTCATCTGGAGACAGCAGTCACTGACCAGTTCCAGTTGCCTGACAGTTAATGTTGAGTGTCAACAATTAGTCAAAGTGATGGTCAAAGTGTATATATATTGAGAGACAGAACTTTAACTGCAGTACAAACTGATCTTCAGCTAGATCAGTCAGTCACCATATACTGTGTCTGTTCTGAACCTAATCTAACCTTTAAGATCAGTGCCACATCTTCTCTGCAAGCAAAAACTAAGTATTTTTTATGTAAATTATTTTTAATAAATGATTGTTCTTGTCTCTCTTGTGTTGCCAAAGTGATTCTGTTACAGATACACTTCCCTGTGACTTGACTGTGGTAAGTGTGTTTAGGCCGTCTTCTAACAGCTATAGAACTCTAAGCGGCTACCTTTATGTTGAGCACCTACATTATTGGTGAATATGCTGCCTTCTAAATATGTTGGCTAGTCTTGATCCACAGACAAACCGGGCAATGTATTCCACTGTGTTTCAATTGGCGTGAACATACGCGCACACAGCCACGAACACATGGCACCAGTTATATGCCACCTGCCGTGCTCCAAAGTTGTCACTGTGCCCTCTGAAGGAAGTGATCAATATTGTAGAGTTGTGATCTCATAATAACTGATGCGTTATCACCTCCATATTAGTATTATAAATGTGAAAGTAGCTCTGTTACACTTTCACAACCAAACCACTGAATGGATATCCGTGAAATTAGGTGCAAGACACCTTGAACCCTGAGGAAGGACACAGGCTACCTTACGGAGTGTGTAGGACAACATATTTACTGATTTTAAGAATATTATGCAAATCAAGGAAAAATATTTATTCTTCGATAAAGCTATTTACTCCTTCACTTTTGAACTTCATCATATTTGTGAAAATGCTTTTGTTGGTTGATATGTTCTATACAATACTTATTCAATTCTCGGTGTGTCTTAATCCGTACTTCTGTACTAATACCAGTACGCTACTACTAATTGTGAAAGCAACTCTGTCTGTTACGTTTTCACGACTATGCCGCTGAACCAATTGTGATGAAATTTGGTGTACAGATAACTTGAATTCTAAGGAAGAGCACAGGCTACTTTACAAAGTTTTATCTTTTTGGGTATTATTAAAACTTTTAAATATTGGTATACATGCGTGGGATGCATATAATGCTGGTGCACTTGTCAGTGGCTCATGGAGTTTATAGATCAGTGGCAATGCAAACGGTTTATGATATTGAGTTGCTACACCACCTGGCATTGCTGGAGACTTTTGGTGAAGATACAATAAAACTGGATGGTAAAACCAAAAACAATATTTAAAACTATTACAATAAGCCTTGAAAACATAAGTCTGACTTAGCATGTAATTCTAACAGAGCTCAAGCTGTGAAAGTTACTTGACTCCAGAAAACCTCAGAGCAATCACATTTCTGCTGGAACTTTGATGCAGAATGTCAGAGCTACAGAGATACAACAGCAGTCACAAGCCCGTTGCATTTTAGATGCTGAGTGTCACACACCTCTTACAGCTCTGTAGATGTCTGAAGACTCACAATGATGGCATCATTTAAAGGCTGCATTACAGAGTTATACCTTTACATATGGAATGTGGGAGACCTTTGGAGAGGCTGCTTTTTATTATGACCTATTAACTATGTTTGCCATAAAACAGTCATCGTAGGGGGAAGGATAAAAGAATTTAGGCACTATAATGCATTAAAATGGAGGGAAGAAACTTTTGGTATGTGTTGCTTTGGTGGCAACATCTCTCACAGTACTTGGTGAGCCAGAGCAGCCCTAAAAACAAATTCTGCATGAATGTAATGAATGAAGGTATATTTTAAATATAACTAGAAAATATAATGCATGCTTTCAGATTCGACATAAAGCAAAAAAATAGAAACACATTCACTATGTACCCACATACCCACAATGCACATATTTTTTTATACAAACATTTCTACATCACTATATACACAGACATCTTGTAAAACTACTAGCTTACATATCCACTACAGCTCATCATTACAAAACTACTGATATGTGAGCGAAGCAGTGGGTAACAGCTAGTGCAGACTCCGAATGGCTATATATCAACTACCATCCACAACATAGCTAAGTAATAACTTATCTTATGTAGCCCATCAAACACAATGTGCTACAGAAATTTAAAATATGTACTTCAGAATCTTACCTGGATGAATACGGAGAACAACCTGGCCTGCAACGAGGCCCTTTTCATCTTTTGTGTTGAAGACATCATAAGGATGCAATAAATATGCATCTCTGACACATATCGCTTCCTTCCAAGTATTTTTGACAATAAAATCGAACACAATGTGAGACACATCTGTACTCACCTGAAAAGAAAGCAATTTCATGAAAAATGGTAATAAAAATCCTTGATTATGAATGTACTTTTACAGTTCAAACACAAGATCCCGATCAACTTTGGGAACAATACTGCACATTGTAAGCCAGCAGTCTTCACTGCCTCCACCAAACACCTCTACAAACTGAGGATGGCCTCTGAATCTAAGTGGCAGACATCACTTGACCCGATATGAGCCACAACTTGCAGACAACTAAATCCTGAAGGCTCAACAGATGAAGGCAGAGCCACTTCCACATCTCAGATGAGGGAAATGCAAAATGGCTAAGCAGGAATGGCTAGAAGACATTTGTGAATTTGTATAAACATGCATGGATAGGGAAAAGATCCTCAGAAAATTGAAAGTAGAGATTTGATGTATTCATCCACAAACTGCCCACCTCTCCTTCAGCACGACAACACCAGACCCCACACGACCACTGCGACACCTACAACAATCCGACACCTCGAGTTTCACGGTAGCAAAGATGAGCAAGTGCCGATAGGTCTTAAGGTACACATTTTAGAGCCACTGTCGACTAGATTTTTTCCCCTTGTTTTGGTATAAGGAATCTGTCCACAAAGTCTGTAAAGGAAATTTAGTTACACCTTGTATAATATTTACACCATAGAAGAACAAATGATAATCTGAAGTGATAAAAGAAGTTAGTAATGATATACACTTAAGCTGAAAATAGTAAGTGAATTTTATCTCGACAGCATTAATAACATGTCATTGTCAACTAAAATCAACAAGACAAATATACCATTAGACACTAACAGATGACTTTTAGCATCAAATGGCAATTATAAAGAAAAATCTAAATATATTGAAGCAATTATAAATTGTTCTCAAGAAGAATTTTATCAAACATTGCATGTGAAAAAGCAAATCCAGAAAAATCTGCACAAATTACAAGTTCATAAATCTGAATCTACAAGAAGATTACTTCGGAAAGGCAAGGGCATTGTCACAGTAGATGGGATTCACTGCATCAACAACAGCTGGAAGCCTGAATTTTACTGTCAGCAACTTTTTTAGAAGACATGACATGAGTAGACGACATGCAGCCAGCAGTGTGTAACAACAGCACACAGCAGAAGCGATCAGTCCTTTGCATACGACATCCCGCTGTATTAAAACTCAATGACTTCTGTTCCTTTACGATACAATGTGCTGTGAAGTGATTTCTCAGTTGAAACTGACTTTGTTAGGTGATAATGTTAAGTGGTTACCCCACCCCACTCATTCTGCCACTATTCAACACCCAGGTATTTGTACGAGTTTGCTGACTGCCGATTCCAGCAGTGAATCATTGATATTATACTCATACGATACTACGTTTTTTCATTTTGTTAAGTGGAAAATTTTACAGTTCTGAACATTTAGAACAGGTTGTCAATCTCTGCACCAAGTTGAAATATAGTCAAGATCTGCTGAATAATTACACAAATTCTCTCAGGTAGTACTTCATTATAGTTAAGTATCATCTGAAAAAAGCCTGATTTTTACTATTAATATTGTCTGCAAGGTCACTAACACACAACATGAACAGCAAGGGCCCCAACACACTTCACTAGACACTCCTGAAGTTGCTTCTACATCTGATGCCCCTCCATCCAAGATAACACGATGTGTCCTCCCTACTAAAAATTCCTCAATCCAGTAACAAATTTCACTTGATACCCCATATGATGGTACTTTTGACAATACTGAGTCAACTGCTTTTTGAAAATCAAGAAACATTGCATCTACCTGGTTGCCTTGATCCAAAGCTGTATGTCACATGAGAAAAATGTAAGATGGGTTTCACATTATCAATGTTTTCAAAAACCATGCTGGTTGGCATTGAGAAGATCATTCTGTTCAAGATACCTCATTATATCTGAGCTCAGAATATCAACAAATCTATGTCCAGGAAATTGGGCAGTAGTTTCATGGATCAATTCTACTACCCTTCTTGTAGATAGGTAAGGCCTATACCTTTTTCGAAGAACTGGGCATGGTTTTTTGTTTGAGTGATCTAAGATAGATCACATTGAGAAGAGGGGCAACTCAGCTGCAAATTCAGTATAGAATCTGACAGTGATCCCATCAGGGCCTGGAGCTTTGTTCAATTTTATAAATTTCAGCTGTCTCTCAACTCCACTGACACTAATACTTATTTCATTCATCTTTTCAGTGGTATGAGGATTACATTGGGGCAATTCTCCTGGGTTCCACTTTGGAAAGGAACATTTGAAAATGGAGTTAAGTATTTCAGCTTTTGCTTTGCTTGGACATTAACTATGGTGCCACTAAACAGCCTTTACATACAACCAGAATTTCTTTGGATTTTGTGAAATGTCATTTGACAACGTTCTGCTACAGTAGTCATTGAAGGCATGACACATACGATTTTAGTTCACTATTGAAAGATACAAACAAATGGAAACTAATTTATGATTAATTAGTTTGTAATACCAATTTCTGTGACTTCTTACATTAAAATTTGAAGAGATTGACAGAATGTCTCTCATAGACGAAAACTTGGCTTTAAAAGGAATTATGCAAGAGATTTCAACCCTATTGGCAGAAATGAATGAAAAACTTTCCCAGATTTAAAAAAAAAAAAAAAAAAAAATGCTAGGCTTAATTTCTCATTTCTCAGTTGAATGGGAAGATGGACATAATAGGAGAGAGAATGCAATTAGGATTTAAGCATATAGATGAATTAGAAGTGTGTCTAGAATTAGAAGAAGACATGCTGGTACTGGTGGGAATAGAACATTTGCGTACAGTTAAATCCAGACAGGGTAATTTAGTGAATAGAGTAGAGATGCAGAAAAATTATTAGAAACAAACAATAATATAGAAAGAATCAGAAATAAAATGTTGAAGCACTTTCTGCTATTAGAAATAAGTCCGCAGCTCGTGGTCTCATGGTAGCATTCTCACCTCGCGATCATGGGGTCCCGGGTTTGATTACCGGAGGTGTCAGGGATTTTCACCTGCCTCAAAATGACTGGGTGTTGTTGTGTCATCATCATCACAGTCAGAGAAAGGCAATGGCAAACCACCTCCACTAGGATCTTGCCTAGTACAGCTGTGTTGGTCTCCCGCATCATTCCCCTACGCTCTGTCAACACCATCATCAGAAATAAAACAGAACTATGTTTATGGGAACTAGAAGTTGCTGTGGGATCCTTCAATAGTAAGTGAAATTGTCAAAATGAAGCTCTAGTTGAGTATAAGTTACTGTCTACACTTGGCAGATGTAGGATTCACATTAAACACTACTCGAGATATACAGAATACTATACAGTATTTACCAATACATAATTGTCTACACTTTGAATGAGTAAAACTTAAGCTGTGAAATAAATTTGAGGATCTGTTAGCCAAACATAAGTTATAATACAATGACTGGGACACCTTCTCTGCTGTATGTGGTAAAGGGTTAAACCATAAATTCCTAATTTTTACTTCACAGGGAGAGGTACATCCAGTATTGTTTCTTAAGGCAGAGGCCTGATGTGACCAAAAGCAAATACGTTTTGTTGTAAGTGGCCTAGATGGGGATACAGCACAATGGGGTATGTCACAATCAGAAGATTTTATGACTTTTAATGAATCTGAGGCAGCTTTCTAATCCAAGTACTGGAGTGAAGATTAAAGAAAAATAACATTCGGAATTGTTTAGGTCAAAACCTTAAACAGTAGTTTGAATGGGTACAAAGATTTTGTTAAATGGCATTTAAATAAAGAAATATATTTAGATGATCCTATTAGAGAAGACCATTTGCTAGAATGTTACATTGGAGGGTAGTAAAGCATAAACTTCTTGGTAAAGATTGGACAAACATATCATCCTTATTAATGTATCCTGAACAAATTGAGATGGTAGGAAAATTATCCGACAAATAGCGAAATGCTAAAGGTTAAGTAATAAAAGGTGGAATGAAGCAAACCATGAATAGACATTACAATTCAGAAAGGGCAAAACTTTATCAGGAGACAACAGGATGGGATACAAATGGAAAAACAACACAAAAAGTAAGGAACATCCAATAAAAGGTTTTTCACAATGGCATTAACAATAAAGTGAAAAAATCCACTGCTTCTAGAATACAGCTCAATTTCCAGAAGCATACACTGGTGAGCCACAAAATAGCGAATCTACAATAATAAAGTTTAACAACAATTCTAATCTCAATAACTAATTATTAGGGGAAAGAAAAGGAGTAACTAACAGATGATAAAATGGTACTAGATTGAAATGACTGATTCATTGTACTGGAAGAAACAGATTATGGGAATATTAGTCTTTTGTTATGATTAATTCAGTTCAAGAGATTATAGTGACTGAAGAACTAATGTTAGAAGTATTAGAAACAGCAGATAATTCAGAACAAGTTATAATTAAGAGTGTAGAGTGAATTACAATGCATACAAATGAAATGGAACCATAACTGGAGGAGCTGCAAACTATTGTGGTATTCTCTGGTATTGAAAAAACTGATTATAATACAGATTTTTATAGGTGATAAACCACTTCTATTTATACAGAAGTTAATAGGTTCAGTTACTACTGAGAAATTGTTAGCTTCTGTTCCTTCAGAGAACTTATCAATTTCATTTTCATTTCATTATCTTCCTGTATATCATTTACATGATGTAGGAATTGTCACAACAAAGTTATCATACTAGTACAAGTACTACAGACATAATAATAGAATATCACTTTCAAGGCATTTTTTAAAAAGTACAAGTTTAGACATACAAATTAAAATTTTTGGCAATAAATTTACACACAATCAAAGTACTCATCTACATCATAGAAAGTTTTGCTTAAAAGGTAATTTTTAAGTTCAGTCTTAAATTTTACTTCATCTATTATTGCCTTCATGTACACTGGCAGAGCATTGTAGAGTTTTATTCCAAAATAACTTACATGCTTTTGGGTTTGTGTTGTCCTTACCCTTTCTACATACAAATTCTTACGAGTTCTAATATTATAATTATGGCAGTTCTCATTTGTACGTAGATTTTTCATATGTGCTCTTGTACACAGAATGCTTTTAAAAATATACAGTGGTGGTATTGTGAGTATTGCAGTTCTTTGAAAAGGGGTCTACAATGAGTTCTTGGAGAGTTGTGTGTTATGATTCATACAGCCCTTTTCTGAAATTTGAAGATATCTGTTAAGCTTGATTTAGTTTTACCCAGAACACTATGCCATAAGACACGATGGACTGAAAGTAAGCAAAATACACTAGTCTAGTACAGTCTGTACTGCATACTCTAGATAATATCCTCAATGCAAAACATGCCGAATTGAGCCTGTGGGATAAGTACTTGAGATGGTCTTTCCAGCTTAAGTTTTGATCAATGTGCATGCCCAAAAACTTTGTGGATTGTACACTCTCTATCTTCTTATCCATTAGTTTTAACTGGAGGTCCATATCTTGAGTTGCTTTGCCATACTGTATATAATTTGTTTTACTTAGATTAAGTGTTAACTCATTAGCATTAAACCAATGTTGAATATAAATCAGGACTATATCAGTTGTGGTGGTCAATGATGTTTTATCATCACTTATAATTATGCTAGTGTCATCTGCGAACAACATTATTTTGGTAGAAATATTAGGATTTTTTATGTCATTTATATAAAGCAAGAATAATAAGGGACCGAGAACACTGCCCTGTGGGACACCTATTTCCAATTTCTTTGCATCTGAGACCCACTTGATTTTCTGATTTTTATGCTCTGCGATGATTTCTACCACCTGAGTTCTATCTTGAAGGTAAGATTCAAACCACTGCTTCACAACTCCCCTTACACCTATTGCCTCCATCTTGTTTAACAGAATTTTGTGATTTACTGTATCAAAAGCTTCAGATAAATCTAAGTTAATTCCCACTACACATTTTTTAGTGTCGAGACTCCTGACAATCTCTTTGGTATAGGCATGGATAGCTGATTCTGTGCTGTGGCCTGAGCGAAAGCCATGTTGATTGCAGTTTAGAAGTTTGTGAGCATCTAAGTAATTTATGAGTCTGGTTTTCATTAATTTCTCTAGAATTTTTGAAAATGATTGGAGAAGGGATATTGGTCTATAATTTTCTACCTTGTATGGATCTCCTTTTTTAAACAGAGGTCTAACCTTAGAGATTTTCAACCTCTCAGGAAACACACCTTCGCTGAAAGACAAATTGGCAATATGTACCAGGGGCTTTATAATTTGTTGGGCAACTTTTTTTATTATTGACACAGGCACTTCATCCACACCTGCAGACATTTTTGATTTTAGGCTCTATTACCTTTAATATTTCATTATCATTTGTGGGAGTTAACAACATACTACTGTCTACTTTTGGGGCTGTTAATTTCTCATGTTTAGTAAAGTTTTTACTTAATGACACTGGTACACTTAAAAAGCAATTATTAATGTAATTTGCCAGAGTTTCATCTTTTAATTCAATATTTTCACTATTTTTGAGTACTATTTCCTGATCCTTGAGGCCCTTACCTGTTTCCCTTTTCACAATTTCCCAAATAGTTTTTGATTTATTGCCTGATTTTCTTATTAATTTATCATTACTTAGTAATTTTGCTTTTGTAATTACTTTCCTATATATTTTTTTGTAATTTGTTACATATTCTTTAAACTTGGGGTCAGTCCAACTTTTCAGTCTATAGTTAAGCATTTTCATGGTCCTGGCGGAATTTCTAATACCTGTTGTGATCCAGGAGTTAGCATGTGTATGCCCACATGTGTTTGTTTTGACAAGTTTCTTACGAAAACACATTTCAAACCTTGTGGAACCTTCAATTATTACTGAGACTGTACCAGCTCCAGTTATTATTGATATATAGTTTATGGTTACTAAGAATTTACTATTTTCAGTTATTACCACTAATTTACAGTCATTGGTTAGTACTGAGAAATTCCCAGCCCTTACTAGTAATGAGATTTTACCATTGTTTACTACAACTGAAAATTTACTATCTTCAATTAATACTGTGTACTAATCTGTTATTACTAATAACAGACTGTCAACAGTAACTACTGGCAAATTGTCACATTCCTTTATTACTGAGAGATTGCAGCTGAAAATTGACAATTTCATGTTATTGCTGATCTCTTATGTTACTATTGTGCAAGCTGAGGATAGACCCTCAATATATAATTTTAAGGATTACATGATACAAATATTAATACTTACATCAGTGTTGAGTAGGTTGTACATGAAGTAAGCAAACAGATTATTTATATCTTGGCCCAACAAAGTGTATACACTACAGAAGAGGAAATAATATTACTTTCAGATTCTGTTTAGTATTGTGAAGCAAGTAGTGAGAACATTTAGTATACACCACAAAGTGAAAGACTATGACATACATGTCTAATGTTTTATATTTATCAGTATCAGAGGCGCTTGGGGATTTTGTGGTTGTGGACCACCAAGTTGATCCACTGCCTCAGGCCAGGGAGGACATCAGCAAATGCACCCACAATGCATGACCGTGGTGCTTCACGCAATTCCACAAGGAGCACTTGTGGACGGTTTACAACAGCTTTACAGAGTGTGTTGTAACTAACTGGCATTACTTTGAAGACAAGTAAATGTTTTGTTTGTAACTCTTGTTTCCTTTACTTTTCTCAGACAAATCACTGAACTTAAAAAACATCTTTTTTCATCAATGAAAAGTTAGCCTGGAACAAATTTCCTTTTATCCTTTAAGGTAAGAGGACCAATGTGCTGCATATTAATGCAGTGTGAAAGAGTGGGGAGCCTAACAAAATAGTTAATGTGGTCTTAGTACTCTATGTTCTCTGTGCAAGGAAGAACCCTTCCTTTCTTTGCTATAGTGAAGTAAGAATTTATTGGAAATCACTGTGGTTTTTGCATCCCTTCGGCCCAGCTCGGAGAAACAATTTTCCCTGCTACACAGAGATATTAGTTTTCTGGCTGGAATTTGCTCAGATATGAGAGCACATCAAAAAATGGTAATGCTAATAGTCGTTGAAATGCTGGAGGAAACAATGTGCTTTAAGAGTCTTCCAGAAAGAGACATAATGTAATTTACTAATGATGTCTATTCCCTAACA
This sequence comes from Schistocerca americana, assembly GCF_021461395.2. NCBI lineage: Eukaryota > Metazoa > Arthropoda > Insecta > Orthoptera > Acrididae > Schistocerca > Schistocerca americana. The sequence continues at coordinate 80,876,996 of NC_060124.1, read as the reverse complement.
AATTTAGATTGAGACTTCTCAAAATTAATGTTTGTCTACCCAAGGACAAATTATGAACTGAAGATTGTATGGAATATAATTAAATCTGGTGAGGGTTTACATGGTTTTCTAATGGCTGGCAGTAATAACAGGCGTGTGTTTTGTACAAGAGAATTTGTACTGTTTTGAGTTTACTAAATGCTACAGGTGGGTTTGCGTAACTCCTTTTCAGCAGAGGTTAGCTTAACAGTGTTAGTAGGCCAGGTAATTGCTCATCTTGACTTAACTGAAGAATTTAGGATTAAGCTAAACATGCAATTGACTTATCAGCCTTATTAGTTGTAGAGTCCACTTTTATCGCTGAATTGAAGCCAAATGAAAATTGATTATAGTAAAAGACAAACAATGGAAAATCCAGGATGGTTCAAATGGCTATAAGCGCTATGGGACTTAACATCTGAGGTCATCAGTCACCTAGACTTAGAACTACTTAAACCTAACTAACCTAAGGACATCACACACATCTATCCCCGAGGCAGGATTTGAACCTGTGACTGTAGCAGCAGTGCGGTTCTCCAGGATGGAATGTAACAATATTATGAGAAGGAAAGTTGCTACTAACCATATAGCAGAGGTGCTGAGTCATAGATAGGCACAACAAAAAGACTTTCACACTTAAATCTTTCAGCCAATGCCCTTCATCAACAATATATATATACACACACACACACACACACACACACACACACACACACACACACACACACAAATGCAACTCACACACACAACTGCAGTCTTGGGCAAGTGAAACCACAAAGCAAGCAACAGCACCAGTGTATTATGGGAGTGGTGACTGGGTGGGGCAAGGAGGAGGCTGGGACAGGGAGGGGGATGGATAATATGGCGAGGATGGCAGACAGTAAAGTGCTGCAGGTTAGTTGGAGGGCAGGGGAGAGGTGGGGAGGGGGGAAGGTGGGAGGGAGGGGGGGGGGGGGGGGAGGAAGTGGTGGAAAAGGAGAGAAATAGGGAGAAATAAATAAAAAGACTGGGTGTGGTGGTGGAATGACGGCTGTGTAGTGCTGGAATGGGAGCAGGGAAGGGACTGGATGGGCAAGGACAATGATTAACGAAGGTTGAGGCCTGGAGGGTTATGGGAACATAGGATTTATTGCAGGGAAAGTTCCCACCTGCACAATTCAGAAAAGCTGGTGTTGGTGGGAAAGATCCATATGGCACAGGCTGTGAAGCAGTCACGGAAATGAATGATATCAAGTTCGGCAGCGTGTGCAGCGACAGGGTGGTCCACTTGTTTCTTGGCCACAGTTTGTCGGTGGCAATTCATACAGAGACAGCTTGATGGTTGTCATGCCTACATAGAATGGAGCACAGTGGCTGCAGCTTAACTTGTTGACCAGATGACTGATTTCACAGGTGCCCTGCCTTTGATGGGATAGCTGATGTTAGTGACCGGACTGGAGTAGGTGGTGGTGGGAGGATGTATGGGACAAGTCTTGCATCTAGATCTATTACAAGGGTATGAGCCTTGAGGTAAGGGATTGGGAGCAAGGGGTTGTGTAAAGATGGACGAGTATATAGTGTAGGTTCGGTGGACAGCAGAATAACAGTGTGGGAGGGGTGGGAAGGATAGTGGGCAGGACATTTCTCATTTCAGGGCATGACGAGAGATAATTGAAACCCTGGTGGAGAAGGTAATTCAGTTGCTCCAGTCCTGGGTGGTACTGAGTTACGAGGGGAATGCTCCTCTGTGGCCGGATGGTGGGACTCTGGGAGGTGGTGGGATACCGAAAACATAAGACACAGGAGATTTGTTTTAGTACTTGGTTGGGAGGATAATTACAGTCCCTAAAGGCTTGAGTGCTGTTCTCCTTTGTTATTATTTTTCTTTGCATCACTATATTCAATGTTCGTCGTATTTCTCTACTTTCCCGTGTTTCTCTTGTCACCTTACAAACCGCACTGCATGCTCTACTTACGAGCCACACCGTATGAACTGTCTCGGCTGTGCACAACAGAGAGCTAATTGTTGGTGCAGCATCTTATGTACCAAATTACTCCCACCATATAATTTGTCCTGTACTTTCAAATTGACCACTCTCTCTACATCACTCCTGGTATTGTTGCATGTGTACTCCCACACCTTTCAGGTGCCACACGATGTTGTATCTCATCCTACAAACCCTTCCCACCCCCCCACTTCCTCCATTCTTTCCCAGTTCGCACCCACTAATTCCACCATCCAGACACATCTGCCCTTCCTCTTCTTTACACTTATCCACCCTCAGACCAGCTACCCACAGTATATATATATATATATATATATATGAGTGAAACATTCCACGTGGGAAAAATATATCTAAAAACACAGATGATGTGACTTACCGAACGAAAGTGCTGGCAGGTCGATAGACACACAAACAAACACAAACATACACACGAAATTCAAGCTTTCGCAACAAACTGTTGCCTCATCAGGAAAGAGGGAAGGAGAGGGAAAGACGAAAGGATGTGGGTTTTAAGGGAGAGGGTAAGGAGTCATTCCAATCCCGGGAGCGGAAAGACTTACCTTAGGGGGAAAAAAGGACGGGTATACACTCGCGCACACACACATATCCATCCACACATATACAGACACAAGCAGACATATTTAAAGACAAAGAGTTTGGGCAGATATGTGAGTCGAGGCGGAAGTGCAGAGGCAAAGATGATGCTGAATGACAGGTGAGGTATGAGTGGCGACAACTTGAAATTAGCAGAGATTGAGGCCTGGTGGGTAACGGGAAGAGAGGATATATTGAAGAGCAAGTTCCCATCTCCGGAGTTCGGATAGGTTGGTGTTAGTGGGAAGTATCCAGATAACCCGGACGGTGTAACACTGTGCCAAGATGTGCTGGTTGTGCACCAAGGCATGTTTAGCCACAGAGCCGCTTCCCACAGGTTTTAACGTAATTATTTCTTCGTCAGAGCCGCTTCCCACAGGTTTTAACGTAATTATTTCTTCGTCAGAGCCGCATCCCATAGGTTTTAACGTAATTATTTCTTCGTCAGAGCCGCTTCCCACAGGTTTTAACGTAATTATTTCTTCGTCAGAGCCGCTTCCCATAGGTTTTAACGTAATTATTTCTTTGTCAGAGCCGCTTCCCACAGGTTTTAACATAATTATTTCTTCGTCAGACAATTGTTAGCCTCATTTTCATAATCTGCCACCACAAAACCACTCCTTTTAATACATTACACGCAGTTTTTTCGAAATTTTCCCGAATTCCTCCGTCCTCTAACGTGTTTTGGCGGCAACACAACCACCTAACCTTTGTGCACATCGTTGTCTACCAACCCAAGTCCAACATAGCCCAGCTGTAACCAACACCTTTTCGCCTTTTTTCACACCAGATCTCCAGTTACTTTCCAGTCCACCTTTACCCTCCCCATATATTTTTGTTTTCATTTTCATTTCAGCCTCATGTTACACTTTCCACCTTCTAATACCATGTCACCCTCACAACACCCCCACAACGACCCCATTAAGTTTTATTTACATTCGCTCCGCAAACATGCCTTCGCCCTAGCCAGATTACGCTCCCATATTCTATTTTCTCAGGCTTGTCTGACATTTGGCATTACCCCCAAAGGCCGCACACTTTAAGTTCCCATCTCTGGCTGCAACCCTTCTTTCCATCAGTCCCTATACCACTTCCAAACTGAACAATCCATTGCCCTCACCCACCTAATCCTTCACCTACACATCAACTCAGCCAATGAACACACCCGTCAACTCCTATCCTTAATAAAAGTCCTTAATCTTTCCTCCCCCACATCCACACCGGCTGTTCAGAGCATCCTCCTACAGGCCAACCGTAAATTAGAACAGCAAGCCACCCTCCACCTCAAAAAACTATCCAATCTCCTGGTTTCCCACCTCCGGAAAGGCAACTCACTCACCCTTCACAACCTTTCCAGCAAACCTCAACCTCCTCTCATTGCACACAAACCCAGTCTCTCCCATCTACTCAATCTCCCACTTCCAGCTCCACTCCCTCCAAAACCTCAAAATTTCAATCAACACAATCTGGAACCACAACACCCTAATTCAGTAGTTAACCTTTCCTCCAAACCTCTCTCCCGATCCGAAACCTCTGTCCTATCCAAAGGCCTCACCTTCAGCCCCACTCCCAGATTCAACCAAACAGCCCTCGTCAAAGATTTACTGTCCTACACTCGTACTCTCTGCTGGAAATATCACTTTGCCACGAAGAAAAATGATCCTAATCCTACTCCTAATGATCCAACTCCCCAAGACACCATTCAAATTGAACCCTGCCTGGAACAGTTCCGTCCTCCGTCGCAGCAGGACCCACCTCCTCTTCCTCAAAATCACCCCCTCCAAACCTTCCAGGAATTTCTGACTTCCAGCCTTGCATCTCAATCCTCCTTAAAAAAAACCTTAATCCTACTCCCAACATCACCACTGCTGAAGCCCAGGCTATCCATGATCTGAAGGCTTACCGATCCATCGTCATTCTTCCGGCGGACAAGGGTTCCACGACAGTGGTACTTGATCGTCAGGAGTATGTGACTGAGGGACTGCGTCAGCTTTCAGACAACACCACATACAAAGTTTGCCAAGGTAACCCCATTCCCGATGTCCAGGCAGAGCTTCAAGGAACCCTCAGAACCTTAGGCCCTCTGCAAAACCTTTCACCTGACTCCATCAACCTCCTGACCCCACCGACACCCCGCACCCCTACCTTCTACCTTCTTCCTAAAATCCACAAACCCAATCATCCCGGCCGCCCCATTGTAGCTGGTTACCAAGCCCCCACAAAACGTATCTCTGCCTACGTAGATCAACATCTTCAACCCATTACATGCAGTCTCCCATCCTTCATCAAAGACACCAACCACTTTCTCGAACGCCTGGAATCCTTACCCAATGTGTTACCCCCCGGAAACCATCCTTGTAACCATTGATGCCACTTCCTTATACACAAATATTCCGCACATCCAGGGCCTCGCTGCGATGGAGCCTTTCCTTTCACGCCGATCACCTGCCACCCTACCTAAAACCTCTTTCCTCATCACCTTAGCCAGCTTCATCCTGACCCACAACTTCTTCACTTTTGAAGGCCAGACATACCAACAATTAAAGGGAACAGCCATGGGTACCAGGATGGCCCCCCTCGTACGCCAACCTATTAATGGGTCGCTTAGAGGAAGCCTTCTTGGTTACCCAGGCCTGCCAACCCAAAGTTTGGTACAGATTTATTGATGACATCTTCATGATCTGGACTCTCAGTGAAGAAGAACTCCAGAATTTCCTCTCCAACCTCAACTCCTTTGGTTCCATCAGATTCACCTGGTCCTACTCCAAATCCCATGCCACTTTCCTTGACGTTGACCTCCACCTGTCCAATGGCCAGCTTCACACGTCCGTCCACATCAAACCCACCAACAAGCAACAGTACCTCTATTATGACAGCTGCCACCCATTCCACATCAAACTGTCCCTTCCCTACAGCCTAGGTCTTCGTGGCAAACGAATCTGCTCCAGTCCGGAATCCCTGAACCATTACACCAACAACAGCTTTCGCATCCTGCAACTACCCTCCCGACCTGGTACAGAAGCAAATAACCAGAGCCACTTCCTCATCCCCTCAAACCCAGAATCCCCCCCACAGAAGAACCACAAAAGTGCCCCACTTGTGACAGGATACTTTCCGGGACTGGACCAGACTCTGAATGTGGCTCTCCAGCAGGGATACGACTTCCTCAAATCCTGCCCTGAAATGAGATCCATCCTTCATGAAATCCTCCCCACTCCACCAAGAGTGTCTTTCCGCCGTCCACCTAACCTTCGTAACCTGTTAGTTCATCCCTATGAAATCCCCAAACCACCTTCCCTACCCTCAGGCTCCTATCCTTGTAACCTCCCCCGGTGTAAAACCTGTCCCATGCACCCTCCCACCACCACCTACTCCAGTCCTGTAACCCGGAAGGTGTACACGATCAAAGGCAGAGCCACATGTGAAAGCACCCACGTGATTTACCAACTGACCTGCCTACACTGTGATGCATTCTATGTGGGAATGACCAGCAACAAACTGTCGATTCGCATGAATGGACACAGGCAGACAGTGTTTGTTGGTAATGAGGATCACCCTGTGGCTAAACATGCCTTGGTACACGGCCAGCACATCTTGGCACAGTGTTACACCGTCCGGGTTATCTGGATACTTCCCACCAACACCAACCTATCCGAACTCCGGAGATGGGAACTTGTTCTTCAATATATCCTCTCTTCCCGTTACCCACCAGGCCTCAATCTCCGCTAATTTCAAGTTGCCGCCACTCATACCTCACCTGTCATTCAACATCATCTTTGCCTCTGCACTTCCACCTCGACTGACATCTCTGCCCAAACTCTGTCTTTAAATATGTCTGCTTGTGTCTGTATATGTGTGGATGGATGTGTGTGTGTGCGCGCGCGCGAGTGTATACCAGTCCTTTTTTCCCCCTAAGGTAAGTCTTTCCGCTCCCGGGATTGGAATGACTCCTTACCCTCTCCCTTAAAACCCACTTCCTTTCGTCTTTCCCTCTCCTTCCCTCTTTCCTGATGAGGCAACAGTTTGTTGCGAAAGCTTGAATTTTGTGTGTATGTTTGTGTGTTTATCGACCTGCCAGCGCTTTCGTTCGGTAAGTCACCTCATCTTTGTTTTTATATATAATTTTTCCCACATGGAATGTTTCCCTCTATTATACATATATAAAAATCGACTCTCTCAGATTTCACCTTGTTCCCCCCTTTTGCATCCATTTCATCCTTTTCATGAACTTTCACACATATTTGGACGCATTTTTGCGAAATTTTTCAGATGTTAGTCTACATTATTTACATAATTTTTTGCATTTTTCCACCACCATGAATCCTTGCTCCTTCCATCTGTGTCAATAAAGAAAAGTTTCCTTACCCCTAGTAAGATCCCAGTCCCACATATTGTTCCAATGTTGTTGTTTGGCTCATGGAATCCCCCCCTTAATGGCCTTACCATCAAATTACCTATCTCTTACTGCCACCACTTCTTCCACAATGACCTCCACCTGTCCAAATTCTGCCAATCCTTAGCCCTCACCAACATAGTCCTGCAAAACCATATCAAACAAGCCCAAACCTCCTTGCAGTACCTTCTCTCCATCCACATGATCCTCCTGCTATGCAATCCCAAATTCCTGGAACCCATTACACATATTGAAACTCTTGTCCTGCAGGAACTTGACCAACATACACAACGCAACCTCAAAAAGCTCTCCATCCTGCTCACTTTCTACTTTCCCCTTGGAGTACCACTGTCCACCACCTCCCCAACAACCTCCAAACGTCCCCCACACTCCCTCATAGCTGACAAACCCTGTCTCGCAGACCTACTCCACTTGTCACACCCTCCAAATACCACCACACGGAAGCCAGAGCCTAAACACACCCACAAAATAATCATGAACCTATCCTCCAGAAGCCTTTAGTCCCAAAGAAATATCAGTCCTTTCCAAAGGCCTCACCTTTTGCCCCGAACTCAATCATGCAGGACTTGTTAAAGACCTTCTCTCCTTTTCCTGGTCCTTACAGTGGGAACACTTTTTCACCACCAACCCTACCAATAAAACTCAACCAAGACCTATACTGACCCTTGCCTAACTCTGTTCACTCCTCCATCCAACAGTGATCCACCCTTACTGCCCCCAAACCACCCCCTTCTTAACCTCGAACCTTGCCTCACCATCATTCCCCAAATACCTAAATATGCAAACTAACCTTAAATCCACAGAAAGACCTGCAGTCCACCTGATCTTGAACTTATAATCCTACCTGCAGACAAAGGCTCCACCATTGTTGTTCTGAACAGCAAGGATTGCCTGGTGGAAGGGCTCCACCAGCTGTCAGCAACAGTGACCCCATTCCAGTAATCCAGCAGAACCTCCAGTCACTACTTAAATACTTAGACCCATCCCAGAACCTCTCCCCAGAGTCCATATCTCTACTCACTCATATGACTTCCCACACTCCTACCTTCTACATGCTTCCCAAGTCCATAACCTACCCAACAAGGACTCCCAATTGTGGCCGGTTACTGTGCCCCCACTGAGAATCTCTGCTCTTGTAGACCAACACCTTCAACCTTTTACCCGTAACCTGCCCTCCTATTTAAAAGATACCAACAATTTCCTCCAATGATTCTCCACAGTTCCTGTCCCTTCACCACATGGTGCCCTGCTCGTCACTGTTGATGCCACATCTCTATACAATAACATTTCTAACTCCCACGGCCTTACTGCTACAGAACATTACCTTTCCCAACACACGACGGATTCCAAATCAACAACCTCCTTCCTTGTTGTCATGTCCTTACCCACAATTACATCTCCTTTGAAGGCATTACCTACACACAAATCTGGGGTACAGCTATGGGCACCCGCATGGCAGCATCCTATGCCAACCAATTCATGGGCCATCTAGAGGAATCCTTCCTAAAAACCCAGAACCCTAAACCCTTCACCTGGTTCAGATTCATTGATGACATCTTTGCTATCTGGATCGAAGTTGAGGACACCCTATCCACATTCCTCCAGAACCTCAACAACTCCTCCCCCATTTGTTTCACCTGGTCCTACTCAACCCAACAAGCCACCTTCCTGGATGTTGACATCCACCTCGAAAATGGCTACATCAGTACCTCCACCCATACCAAACCTACTAACCACCAGCAATACTTCCACTTCAACAGCTGCCACCCATTTCATACCAAGAAGTCCCATCCGTACAGTCTAGCCACCTGTGGTCATCGCATCTGCAGTGACGAGCAGACCCTCTCGAAATATACCAAGGGTTTCACTGAAGCCTTCACTGACCGTAACTATCCTCCCAACCTCGTACAAAAACAAGTCTCCTGTGCCTTATCTTTCCAGTCTCCCACCTCCTAAAGTCCTACTGTCCAGCCACAGATGGGCATTCCCTCATAACTCAGTACCACCCACTACTGGAGCAACTGAATTACATCCTCCACCAGGGTTTTGATTACTTCTCGTCATGCCCTGAAATGAGAAATGTCCTGCCCACTATCCTTTCCACCCCTCCCACAGTGGTATTCTGCTGTCAACCGAACCCACAAAATATACTCGTCCATCCTTACACAACTACTGCTCCCAATCCCTTACCTCATGGCTCATACTCTGTAATAGACCTAGATGCAAGACATGTCCCATACATACTCCCAGCACCACCTACTCCAGTCCGCTCACTAACGTCAGCTATCCTATCAAAGGCAGGACTACCTGTGAAATGAGTCGTCTGTTCTACTTGCTTAGCTGCAACCACTTTGCTGCAGTCTACGTAGGCATGACAACCGACAAGCTGTCTGTCCTCATGAACGGCCACCTAGAAACTGTGGCCAAGAAACAAACGGACCACCCTGTGGATTCTTCCCACCAACACCAGCTTTTCTGAATTGCGCAGGTGGGAATCTTCACTGCAATATATCCTAAGTTCCAGTAACCCTCCTGGCCTCAACCTTCGTTAAGTTATTGTCCTCACCCATCCAGCCCCTACCCTACTCCCATTCCAGCAATCTAAAACCGTCATTCCACCACTACACCCAGAATTTTTGTATATTTCTCTTCTTTTCTGCTACTTCCCCCCCCCCCTCCCCACCTCTCCCCCGCCCATCACACAACCTCCGCCATCCCCACCACACTATCCCTCCCCCTCCCCACCCCAGCCACCTCCTTACCTCCACCCAGTTGCCACTTCCATCATGCAGTCGTGTGTGTGTGTGTGTGTGTGTGTGTGTGTGTGTGTGTGTGTGTGTGTGTGTGAGTGTGCATTGTTGATGAAGGCCATTGGCCCAAAGATTTAAGTGTGAAAGTCTTTTTGTTGTGTCTATCTGCGACTCGGCATCTCCACTGTATGGCGAGTAGCAATTGATTATGGTAGAGATATTTTATGATTGTCATTCTTACAGAGTTTGAAAATGGCTTAAATGGTTGGCTGCTTTAGGATGATGTCCAAGTTTAGATTCTGGATGAAATAGTCTAAATTCATGGCACCAAGAAGTATCTTTATATTTTCCTGATTTTGTTTTGAAATGAATAATTAAGGGAATGATGAACAAAAGATGGCAAAATTTCAACAGACTCTGTTGTTATAATCAAGTAAAAGTATATAATTGGTAAGATGTGTCATTTACTTCAAAGAAGGATCAAATTATACTACTATTCCATAAGATTCAATGGTAGAACAAGAAAAAATAATAAATGAATATGTATAAAAATACTGTCTTAATACAGACATTCCAATATACAAAAATATCACCACACTGACGTAACTCATGAAACTGACAGAAATGCTTTTATTGAAACCTATATGGTTATTTGACTTGGAAAGAATAACAATAATAGATGGTAACAAAGTCTATACTTACCCTACATAACACATTTGAGCTTTCAAGAAGCAAGCCAAAAGAAAATGAAGGTTTTAAGTAGAAGGATATTTAATTAATGAAAAAGAAATACACAGATGAATTATGTTCAAGTACATGAGGTGAAAATGAAGATATCTATTACAATATTTAATGTTTTAATTGTAATTACTTAAGAAATACACCAAAGAACCAAAGAAACTGGTACACCTGTCTAATATCCTGTAGAGCCCCCGCGAGCACGCAGAAATGGCACAACTGAACGTGACATGGACTCAACTAACATCTGAAGTAGTGCTGGAGGGAATTGACACCAAGAATCCTGCAGGGCTGTCCATAAATCTAAAAGAAAGGGGGGCGGGGGAATGGCACATTGCCAGGCATCCCAGATATGCTCAATATGTTTGTGTGTTGATGTTTGGGGAGTTTGGTGGTCAGCGGAAGTGTTGCAACTCAGAAGAGTGTTCCTGGGGCACTCTGTAGCAATTCTGCACTAGTGGGGTGTTGCATTGTCCTGCTGGAATTGCCAAAGTCCGTCAGAACGCACAATGGACAGGAATGGATGCAGATGATCAGACAGGATGCTTACATACATGTCCCTTGTCAGAGTCCTATCAAGATGTATCAGGGGTCCCATTATCGCTCCAACTACACACACACACACACACACACACACACACACACACACACACACTACAGAGCCTCCACCAGTCTGAACAGTCCCCTGCTGACATGCAGGGCCCATGGATTCATGAGGTAGTCCCCACAGATGTACATGTCCATCCACTCAATGCAATTTGAAATGAGACTCGTCTGGCCACATGACAGGTTTCCAGTCATTAACAGTCCATTGTCGGTGTTGACGGGCCCAGGGGAGGCATAATGCTTTGTGTTGTGCAGTCATCAAGGATACACGAGTGGGCCTTCGGCTCCAAAAGCCCAAATCGATGATGTTTCACTGAATGGTTTGCAAGCTGACATTTGTTGATGGCCCAGCATTGAAATCTGTAGCAGAAGGGTTGCATTTCTGTCACAGTGAATGATTGTCTTCAGTCGTCGTCAGTCCTGTTCTTGTAAGATCTGTTGCCGGCCGCAGCGATCTCTGAAATTTTATGTTTTACTGGAGTCCTGACATTCACGGTATACTCGTGAAATGGTTGTACGTGAAAATCCCCACTTCATCGCTACCTCGGAGATGCTGTGTCCCATCGCTTGTGCGCCGACTACACCACCATGTTCAAACTCACTCATATCTTGATAACCTGCCACTGTAGCAGAAGTAATCGATATAAAAACTGTGCCGGACACTTGTTGTCTTATATAGGCGTTGCCCACTGCAGCACTGTATTCTGCCTGTTTACATCTCTCTGTATTTGAATACGCGTGCCTATATCAGTTTCTTTGGCTTATCAGTGTAGTAGCACACTTAATCATTTATACAAGGCAGTATGTGTGAGGGTAAATAATTTTGGCGTGGTTAAATTTGGGATTTTCCCACCTCAAGGGTCCACAGTATGAAGTTTCCTATACCTTCATCATTGATAAATGAGTAAACTTGTCGTTTATTAATATTATGTTAGAGTGTATGCTTCAAATAATGTGCAGGTTCGTATTTTTACATAAGATGACATATGTCAGTACAAATATTTGTTTATGTTGTATTATTATTAAGTCTGAGGTACACATAGGGTGACGTGCAGTGATTGGAGTTTGCCAGAAGGTGGTGTTATGCAACAACAGTACATCTTTGAGCTTCCAACACCACACGGAACGCTGAATGGGAACTTCACCTACTCTGATGTTAAGAATCACCAATGAATATCCAACAACACAATTACAAAAATGTTTTGCAAAATTTCAGCAGATCATTTTTGAGAGATTATCAAGGATGCCTCCACACTGACAACGTATGTCAAATGTAATAAAATGTTGAACGTCTCATAAACAAGACAGAGACCATTTCAGAACTTTAGAAGAAAAGTTGACAAATAATATACTGAACTAAATATACACTTAGAACTCTCTCAAACCAAGTTTCATGTGTGCTTCAGTGTTTTTTGCTGGGCAGTGTTTATTATCCTATTATTAAAATCCTAGGAAACTGTGTCATTTAAATGTGAAGATGAAAGCAAATTATACCTTGGTGGGAGGAGACAGTGCAAAATTGTGAGCTCCCCAGAGCCAAGCACTGTGTCCACACCTGAAAGTCCCACTGGATGGTTCACAGGAACAACTTTAAGGTTATTTTCACCAATCTAATGCCCACATTGTGAGCAGAGTCCAAGGACTTTAAATAGAATGGTCAGTGCAGAACCATAAACAACAGAGCCACAGTCCATTCATGACTGAACAAGGCCAGTAAACTAATAGGGAGGGGGTTGGTGTCTATCAGTCTCCCAATATTTGCCACTAACGTGCTCGAAGATGTTTAGAGCCTTCAAAGCTGTTTCTGTGAAATCTTTCAGGCATGGCAACAAGGTGATTCACATCGAAGCTGGCACACAGAAACTTCATAAGTCCTTAAAACTAAGAAAGGCATCCCCAGCTGCAGTCTGAGTTTATTAAATACATCGCATACATGATTAAAACTGACACTCCTTAATTTATCTGTGGAAAAATTTAGGTCTGCAGTTTTCACCTGTAATTTTAGTTGTCTTTAATTTTAACTGTGTGTGTCTAGCAGTTGTCTTGAGACAGAAAGACAAACAAAAGATTGAAAAATTCTGCACAAGAGGTGTGCGTCAGACAGAACTCCTAACTGATGGCTGTTGCAAAAAGAGTAACACTCAGCACACCCTGCTGTGGGACACTGTTGTTCTGGGTATGTAGGACTGAATTTGCACTACCAACTCGGAACGTAAAATATAATCCAGAAAGGAAGCATTACACTACAATGGGGAGGCTACCCCAGATTCCCCTTTCATACAGCTGTCAGATGATGCTGCATCTCAGTGTAGTGTCACATGCCTTTTCAATATACGAAAGTATTCCAACAGGTGCTGCCTAAGCAATAAATCTATCTTTTAGCACTCCCCCAAGATTATTACGTGGTAGCATGTAGGGTGGTACCTACAGAAGCTACTAGAACAACAACATGTGTTTCACAGTTTCTTGATCCCGTACCAAGTGCTTATCATTCATTCCCATGTCTTCCCTAAACAACTCTCATGTGCTACACTGTGCTAACTATTTGGGTGGAGCACTGATTCCCGAGTTCCAGGAGGGCGAATGTTGTTGCTTCCCTCCAAGAATCGAGGTACTTTCTCTCTCACACCAGATTCTAATAAAAAGAGTGAGAAGACAGTTCTTCCACTCAGTATTCGAATTTCTTAACTTCTTGTCCTATGTGCTACAGACAGTACACGCTCTAATTCCTCCATACGAAAGGGGGACTTTTACTCCTCAGTGTTACTGCAGCCGAAGTTCAGCCATGTCCTCTCTGTTAATTCCCATACGTGCTACAATGTAGATCTCAACCGACATTATATGTAATTTGTTTGAAGTATTTCATCATCGTCCAAGCTACTGTTTCTGGTGTAATGCACAGGGCATAATTTTAGACGTGGCTGTGTGCTGTCATAACACTGGACTGACTCAGGCTGATAATCAACAATTTAAACACTTAAGAACGATAATTAAGAAACAACTAATTGGAAAAATGTGTTAACTTATGCAGGTCTTAATGGCAATAGGAATGATACAACAGCATAATTATCACAGTGTATTGGGGGGATATTAATTAACGGAGCCTATCAGAACTGACTCAAGAGTTGGCTGAAGTGCAGGGAGGCTGGATAGCGTATTCAGTGGCAGGTGCAGGAGGTAGCCCGCAACATCGCGAGTCAGCACAGCGGGTGAAGCCAGCAGGCCCTGGAAAATGTAGAAGCAGTGGCAGGGATGCAGAGGAAGGAAACAACACTTTGGTCCCTCTGGACGAGTCCATCAATTGACCCACCCGAAAGGAAAAATAGTCCACCGCACATCTGATTGTGGCAAACCACAGAGCTTATTAAAGCAATGTTTAGAGTTTGTCTCCACGTACGTGAATCATAGAGAATGGTGTAATTACAAGCAGAGTGAATATTTGGTAAGTTGTGATGCCTGATGTTATTGTCACAAAGAATCATGAGCAGTGGAGTGACACTTCATTGTTAGAGAGACAAGGCTCAGCAGTTGAACAGAGTGTGTGTGTCTTATCACTCTCATATTTGACAGCAGGTTGAATGCAACATACTGGCAAGCTGTTAACTACTCAAGTGTTGTGGTACTCTTGCTGATGTCCCTTTGGTCGCAATTAGCACTTTGTGGGATTCATTGACTTGGAAAATATCAAAGTATTTATTTACAGATTTGTTAACTATCCCGGGGAGGTGTGAAGTCTCCCGCGACAAAGAGCATTACTGGCATCTCCCCAACCTAAATTAGCTGTGTTGTATATATCAAACAAACTTTTAAACAAGTTGAGTTTCATGTGTGGCCTTAGTAACACTGGTAATGGAACGCCTGTGGTGGAGCAAGCTCTGCTTATTCCAATAGGTGCCATCACTGAATTTGTTTCAATGTAATAACAAATGCACACCCAATTAATCTGGGATCACTGGGCCCCCTCAAGACAGTTCATTTCTACTAGAATTAGTTACTCTGTATTAGTAGCTTTATTCAAATTTCCCAAGTGCAGTTGTGTTGAAAGATTAATTAGGCACAATGCACATTATGGAGCGCAGCGTACAGGTAGGTTAGGTCAGGTAAGTTTGACAGGTGGCTGACAGGCAGCTGGCCTGCATAGATGCAGTACTGACAGATAGGTCAGAACCAACACAATGCCATGCAACCCTGTAAACTGCCGCCTACTGTAACAGCAAGTTATGTCCTACAGCATGTTGTCAATTAGTGTTTGTCATTCCATATTCTCTGAGTCAGCCAATGTAATTTGTTGTGTTCAGCACCAGCAAAATTGTTAGATCCACAGTGTAAATTAGTCTGATCATGAGAGGATATCAAAAATGTTACAGATGGTTCTGTTCAACCACTGCAGTGCACACATTATTTTTCCCAGCAGTCCTTGTCATTGACTCCCATACCTTCACTGATGATGTGAAATGGCTAACAGAGTGTAAAAATTCGTGCTATTAATATCTTTTTCTCTCTGATAACATGCTGAGCTGTTGTCTGAGCAATGCTAAAGACTGCAAGGTTGTCATGATATGGATTCCACTCCAAGTTTTGTAGTGCCACCTGCCTGTCCCAGTGAGTAAATGGCTTTCATTGTTCCACTGTTGGACAAGTCAGCTGCCAGGTTTAACAAATGACTTCAGATCAGGTACATCAACAGTCCTGCTAATGGCAGTACCTATGTGTCCTACCGTGTCCTGGGGCTGGATTTATGTAGGAATATAGTCAGGTTCCTGTAAAGTACGGAGATGATTTTGTTTAACATCCATTATGTGGTATGGTAGCAGGTGCAACTGTATCTAACTGATGGATACAAAAGATAAAATGGTCACCAGAGAGCAAATTCTGTGTAGTTTTCTGAAGGACAATATCAGATAGCATGGGAGAACAAAGTGACAGGACAGCAGCTGCAGATGATCTGTAGGCAGTGCTGAGATACTGTCTTCTCTAAATAGAGAAAGTGTGTCCAACCTTTTAGCTTACCTGGGCCACAATGAAAGGAGACAAGTATTTTTAGGCCACACAGAATATACTTAACACTAACAATAACCTATGAAAAATCATGATTGACCAATAGCATTGTGGCAGGAGTTTTAAACTGAAAATATTCAGTGTATCATACCTTTATATAAACAAAATTTTATGGAATTTCTTTTCCAATTGTGTCATACATGCTCACATTTTGGACCACACTGATACTTGCTTTGGGCCACATGCAGTCTGTGAGTGGGACACCCCTGATACAGAGGTAACAGACATCTTTCGATAAGGGAAACTTTTCAACTTCTCAAGCCCTGGGACAGGTGTCTGTAGATCCCCTCTGCTACAGCAGCGAAATCTACGAGGATGAGAAAAGCATGAGAGAGTTACTGGGTAAGGTCCTCAGGGGCCTCATTATCTACATGTCCATGAAATGGGAGATGCAGGAAGTATAGTTATTCTTCATGGTGAATAAACTTGAAGTGCTACTGCTTGAAGGTGGACAGGGAAAGTAACAGGTACAGAATTCCAGGTACTGTTGACCAATACTGGCACCAGATCCTTGGCCTTGAGGCATAGCAATAAACATAACCCACAGGTACAAGTGTAATGAAGCTAATTTTTTAACAGCTTTTCTCAGCTGAAGAATACTGTGCTTCACTTCTGGGCTGGCTGTGCTTCTGATGGACTCATTAAGTCTAGCACTTTATTCTAGAATGAAAGCAGAAGAAACACATTCTGCATTATCGTTCCTGCCTTTAAACACAGGGTTGTCTTTTTTTTGTGACTTGTTGGAACAGACTGACAACATTAATGGTGAGCTGCTTGTACAGTTGAGTGTTTTTAACATTTGTGCACAATATTTCAGCAACCGCTCAGCCTTTACCTTCAGGTATTGCAAGTTCTTCTGTTGGGTATACTCACATGTCCAATTTCAATTATTTCTCTACAACTTATGAGGGACTTACTGAAGTTGGAGGGACCGATGACCAAGCAGATTCCGTTTTATAGATCAGGCAATTTGGCGAGAGAAGAGAATGTGAGTTGGAACAGTTCAAGCATTTGGGCAGTGACGTGCAAGGACTCCCCACATCGCAAATATTTACCAAAATGAAGACACAGAAAACACTGCATGGGAGATGGGATATAGGCTTCATGTTGCAACGGTAAATCATAACTTTGACTTTTTCCGGAAGGGTATTTGCTTCAAGGGGCAATATTAAATTGCTGGTATCAACAGGACTGTCCTTACGACATTCTGGACTTGCTGGACGAAATGAGCGCTGCGCCATGCCGGATTAGTCCCGAGTTCCTGACAGGCCTGGCCCTCCTCCCAGAGAGTGGCTAGGTAGGGAAAGGCCAAGCAAGCAGAAGTAGGAGCAGAGAAGAGATGCTCACAACAGAGCAGCCAGAAGCTCAGAGCTTAGCAAGCTTCATGTGCACAGCATTCGCCTTGATACCATCCAATCTGATCAGGAGCTCACCCTATGGGTGTCACCCACCCGCAACAGAGCCACCTGGCACAGTGGTCATTACCAGCGGTTCCCATGTCGCAAAAAGATGAGCAACCTCTCCTAGGCACAAACAAGGCAGTGACAACTGAGATACCAGAAGTGTGACCACTATGTTACAATAACCCATGCTGGAGACGCTAGGGGGGGATTCCTTCCCCAAATGGCTCACACTGCAAAAACAGCTTAGAAATGGAGGTCAAACCCCAAAGGGGACCAGAAAAAGCTGAAAAAAGAGTGGAAATATGAGATAAGACCACAAAGTAATAGCAAAACCAAGAGAATAGCTGGGTTATTGTAAAGGGAAAAAACGAGGGTGAAAGGGGGGAGGGGGGGGGGGGAGTGAGTCAAGAGGAGGAGCAGCTAGGGGAAGGGAATGCAGCTGGAGAGAAGAGGAACTACAATTGCTCAGAGCCCAGTGCACTCCACACATGTACCCATGGAAGAGCTGTGAGCCTCCTGTGGGGATCTAGTCTTAGTTTGCATCACAATGGCAAATATGGATCACCATAAGTCAGAAACTATTTACCCTGAGATCCGAAGATCTAAACAGCAATAAGAAATAATTTTAAAAAACAACTTAAAATCGTGTAGTCTTACACTTCTTCTTACTCTAAGAATAACCTTTAAGCAGACGTGATACATAAATATATTCTTTTCATTTTAGTACTAGAAATCTAGGTTCACATATCACATTGACAAATGTGCATAAGGATAACTACATAAAAAGCCAAAATGTAGCTACAGGTGGTTTTACAGATGTATCTGAGACACTTACTTCATAACATTCCACAATTTTTCATATCATTCCACACTGAAGTCAGTACATAACTATGGGTATGAGAAGAGGTGACAGAGGCTTTATGTCAGCAGAATTTACTATAAGAGCATGTTTATTCTTAAAAGCCTCTCATAAGATAACAAACAGAAATTGGGCCTGGTAATGAGTAAATGTAAGTAAGAATAAAAGAGGTAATTTTTATAAAACAATAAAGAAAAATGTACACCATATGATGGAACTGAAAGAAGTCATAGACTCTTCATAAACGCACAGCAGAATTCAAACAAATGCTAGTTACAATCAGAATGTGTCAGGCAACAAGTCAGAAATACAAACATGAGAATTTATTTACAAGCAGGTAGGTGCACCAGTTCAAATTAAGAAACATGCAGTACCTTACATAATGAAGGTTACAGAGACTTATGCAAGCAGGAAATTATGTTGCAAGTAAAAGACTTAAGGACAACACTACAGCCATTATGGAGAAAGGTGAGAGCAGGGCTGGCTCAAAAAATTTTTCCATACATGCAACATATCATCTGGTGCCTGCCCCCCTTTTCCTTGCCTTCCCCAAACATTAGTTGCCATTTCTTGTGCTTTCGGTAAGTCCTTTAAAAATAAACTTAACTGTAGTGAGCATGAAAAATCAGTTGTTTCCGCACTTCCACCCCCAGGACAATGCTCAGAGTGGCCACTTGTGTCATTTGGGTCCCAAACCAGCCGCATGTGAGTGTCAAGTAAACAGTAACAAGATTGTGACAGAATATGCTGAACTAAATGAAACTGTTCGGAAAAGTGAAAAGGTACAACACAATTTTGTAACAGGAACAAATAAAAATAAGAGAATGAAGAAAAACAAATTACTTGGCTTGTTACATAGTAGTTACATAGCAGATGACTAACTAAAAACAAGAATAAAATTACAGAAGCACTCTAAGATCTGTTGAATATTTGTTTAGTTTAAGAAATGAATAAAAAATCTAGGTAGTTAATAATGAAAGTAATAACTTCTGGAAGTAATGGCAGATGAGGCAGATAAAGGAAGGGAAGACAAGTGGTTAAAGCTGGAGGCAAAAAGTCAACACATGGAAAGAAAACAGAGTTGAAAGTAAAGCTGTAGAACCAAAGGACTTTTTTAAATTTAGAGCAAATGAAGACAATGGCTCAATGGACAGCAAAACAAACTAACAGTGGGGTAAAACATTGCCTCAAGTGCTTTTGGTAAACTGAACAGGATATTTATAACCATACTTCCAGTGTGCCTGAAAAAGTTCAGTAAGTGTTGGCTAGTTGCACTCTAATCTCTGTACATGACAATGAGACAGAAAAACTACAAGTTACTCTATGAGCAATGCAGACATGCAAGTTGGTAACACTTAGAAGCAATAGAGTACACAGGTGATCTGACTCAAGTGGAGCACACAATTATAAATGTAACAAAAACTACATCAAACTGGGCTGGGGCATGTATGTGGATGGATGGTACATGGCCCATGGAAGTCCTCTGTTGAAATGTAAAAGGTAAGACAAGACCAAGATGGTATCCTAATGGTAGATGTGTAAAGCACAACAAGAAACATGCAGAACAGCAGGGTCCTTGGGAAAGCCTGGAGGTGATCTTTATCCTCCAGTGTATGCTACTGCTGTGCTACTAATAACAATGAAGAAGAAGATGACGATAAATTGTCACACATATATCATTCATGGGACAAGCAGGAAAACAAACCCCATGGAATTTATTTCTGGGGTATCACACCAAAATAAAGAAAAGATAATTCACATATTTCTCAATCAAATGGCCAGTAAAATTGTGCAGCTCTAGAATGTCCTAACTATTTAAAAGTCAATTAAGTCATAAGACTGTTCTATTGTATCATATACTACACTTTATATCTTAAGTGATCATAAAAATTAGACATCAGTAAAATGTAAATTGACTATTTAAGAGTTCATACCAATGTTTTTAATGTGCCGTCACTCTGATCATATTTTAGAGATGGATTACTTCTTGCCATACCAGTTTCATCACTCTTGTATTTTATGGATGATACCTTACAATCAATTTGAGCACCATGACGATCTTTTACCAGCCTATTCCTGTAACATGTAGAAAATAATGCAAAATTTATTTCTAGCCAATTCCTCTTTTTTGGTTTGAGAGATTATGAGAAATTTGGCTTTTTAGTTAGGGGCAATTTAAAAATAGCCATGTTCTTAAGTCAACACTATTTTATTTATTGAAATTAAGTTCATAGTTGGACACTGTTTCTTTTTACACAAATCTCAAGTGAAAGCAATGTGACACAGTGGTCTCAATATGAAGTGACAAACCACTTCAACGTCATCAAACATTGGTATGCACCTAATAGAAATTCCTTTCAACAAGTGACATTAACTTCACGTGGCACAGGTTGGGAGCACAGGGGGAAAGAAAACACTTTCTTCCTACTGTAATCCTTCACAGTGCATCAAATAGTATTCATTATTGACACAGGAAAAGCTAAGAAACCAAGCACACAGGGTGAAAGCCAATTTTCCGCACACACACTTTTCTGGCCAGTATGAGGTGGAAAGTAAACTTACTTTCCTCTGATGGCATTTACTACGCATACCTTGTGTGCCATAACTGTGTGAAATTCTGCAGCTGACAACAGATTTTGTAGAAGACTACTGATCTTTGAGACATCAGCTTCGTGATGCAGTTAATGACCTATTTAGAGAAGTGTGACAGTTTTACAAATTCAAAATGAAGTTCTTAACCTTGCGAAATAAGGATATCACAGCACTGACTGAGACATGTGTAATCCAGTGAATTATTTTGTGATGGAAACTGAATGGCTTTGGTCATCCTCTAAACAATGGATCATAACTATGTCAGCTTTCCACCTCCACCAATTTATAACCAAGAAAATTGTTTTATCTTTAATACAGGGTTTCCAAATATTATAAAGTTGCAACTTGTACGTGGCAGTTCTTAAATAACTGCCTTTTGAAGAAATAACACACACACATTTTCATATATATCTGTGAGACTATCCACTTCTTGTGACACTAATAAGACATATCATGTCAAGTAACCTAGGTGTTTTAGTTTTGCTGAAATTTGCACATAATGTAACTCATCGACATGCATGGACTATTGCCATGTTTCATCTCCATCTGCAACTTTGTGAATATGATAAAGCCTTTTGTACATGGGCCACTTTCTGTGGAAATGGAAACAAGTGAAAAATTCCTGATGCTTGGCAAGTCATTATTCCTAACCTAATAACTTACCATCACGACTTTTTGCCCCGAATATAGAAATAACATATATGAAGATCACAAATTAATACTCACAACACCATGTCTCATCGAACTGACTGAAAAATTCTATTTTGACATATTTCCCCCGTATTTTGACAAGGAGTAGATACTTAATAAAGGGGCAGCGAACATGGTCATGGAACTGTGCACCGGCTGTCTGGCTGTCAGGAAATTAGTACATACATTTGTAGAAAGTTCACAGCTCATTAAGTTAATAACATCCTCTAAAGTTATCAAAAATATCAAATGTAAAAAATTTTGCATATATTTGGCATGACTGATTAGATATTTGTCTACACTACTGTGGAAAAGATGCTCACTTTCAGTTTGGTGTCATTTCAGTTAACAAGAAGAAAGTCTACTTAAATTTTGGGGTTTCAACAACACATTTAAATACTGTCAATTTATGGCTTCTTTTACAAAATGTGTTTGAAGTATTGTACTCTTACAGAGTCATTGTTGCAGTGAATTATGATAAACTACTGGTTCTAGATTTCAAGACAGGTTACTGTGCTGCATTGCAGTAGCAAAACTTGTTTACAGTTATACCAACAGAGAATTCGTGACATGGAGGTGAAAGAGAACTAATTCAATAATCATACCTTCAAAAACGCTACCAATTATTAAAAGAAGGTGACTTTTTTATTTTTACTGTATTAAATTTATTTGTTCGCAACTAGATTCAGGATTCTGGGCCATTCTTGAGTGATTTTGTGGCTCTGCAATAGAAAACTAAAGGGACTACAGAAGACTTTTCAGTTTCTGAAAGAGCAGCAACAACAGCAAGAAAGTGAAGATAAAAAAGAAATAGTAGTAAACACAAGAAGCAAGCACTGGAAGAAGCAAATTTTCTTTAAATTTACTGAAATGATGCCAAAATGAAAATAGGTATTCCTGACAGGGCTAAATGTGCACTTTAAAGTGGTGCAAACAATTTCAATTTCATATAATAAGTGGTGACAATTTCAAGATGTGCCAAATATAGGCAGAATATGGCACATTTGCTAATTTTGGTAACTTTAGAGACTAATAACATATAGAACAGACATGTAGGGAAGTATGTAATTCAGTAATTTCCTGAGAAGCAAGCAGAAAATGCACTGATCAACAAACATGATCCCTGTGTCTTTTATTCACTACTTACTCCTTGTTAATATGGGGTAAAAACATCAAGATCTATCAGCAAGCCGGAAGAGATATTATGCCTTGGACATTATTTTCTACTATTCATTTGTATTATTGCTGTATTATGCACTAAAATAACATATGAGTCACAGCCAAGTGGACCGTTTTCATCTGTCAGTATGTTTAAACACACTTTTCATAGCAGATACATACATCATCACAATCTCTTAAGCATATTCTAAAACTAAACAGGTGCATAAAATAAAAAGCAATAAATTATCTTAATTTACCTATGTTTCTGGAACTGGAACTGACAATAGTTGAACTTGTGTTGAAAGGTACGTTTGTGAGACTCAAAGTCTGCTTCATCGATGCTGTGGTACGGACACAGTTGACATTTCAACCTTTGCAGATCGGGATCATCCTTCTTCTGATTTCGGCGACGTCTGGCCTGTACAAGAGGATGAAAATGAACAAAAATCACTTATTTTGATGGTTTTATTTTTTGTGTGCCAAGTGTACTGTCAATATTTCTATTAAATTACACTTATTAAAACATTTGTTTAGCAGATGCTTGGGGATTAATTTGAAAAGAGTGTTCGGCACAGCAATCCATACAGATACATTACTCTTTGTAAAAGTCAATGGTGATACAGAGTCAATACAATTACAGTGATGCCACTGATTTCAGGGTGCTTAATGGCACTGTTGTCAGCACCCTTTCTGAATACGAAAGTAAATTTAGGGAAAGAGTTGTTATCACACTTCGATAGGCACCTACTAGCAGTTTTCTGGAAAATGTCTGACAGTAACAGTGTTTAGGAATACAAAGAGGGAACTCCTCCATTCTACACAAGCCAAAAATAGCACTGCCTGCACTCTACTGCTGCAAAGGGCTCAAAATTTTGAAGCTGATGCAACATTTGTATTGTTAGATAAAAATGGCTCTGAGGTCTATCCTAGTGTTAGCATAACCTTGAAATATGGTACACTAAGACAAAAAAGAATAATGTCACACCTTGAAGGAATTATCTCAATGGGAACAAAACTGGTAGATGTGATGTATGTATACAGATAAACAAATGATTACAATTTCAGAAAAAAAATATATGATTTATTTACGAGAAAGAGATTCACATAATGACAAAGTCAGAAAGTGTTTGTCCACCTCTGGACCTTATGCAAGCAGTTACTCATCTTAGTATCGATTGATACATTCATAGAGTTGTTGGATGTCCTCCTTAGGGATATCCTGTCAAATTCTGTCCAATTGGCACATCAGAGTGTCAAAATCCTGAGCTAGTTGGAGGGCCCCGACCACAATGCTCTGAACATCTGGAAGACATTCAGCGACCTAGCTGGCCAGTATAGCAAACATGAAGACAAGCAGTACAAACT
Source organism: Schistocerca americana (assembly GCF_021461395.2). Classification (NCBI taxonomy): domain Eukaryota; kingdom Metazoa; phylum Arthropoda; class Insecta; order Orthoptera; family Acrididae; genus Schistocerca; species Schistocerca americana. The sequence goes on along the minus strand of NC_060124.1, from coordinate 80,852,763 downwards.
CTAGTGTGGGTGGGCATTATCTTGCTGAAATGTAAGCCTGGGGTGGCTTGCCATGAAGGGCAACAAAACAAGTTGTAGAATATTGTCAATGTATCACCATGCTCAAAAGTTGCTGCAGATGACAGAGGGGTCCTGCTATGACAAGAAATGACACCCCACATTGTAACTCCTGGTTGTCAAACCATATGACGGGCGACAGTCATATTGGTATCCCACTGCTGTCCAGGCATCTCTAGACACATCTGTGGACTAGAATCTCGTTGAATGGAGTAGAAGTGTCTTAAGTTACAAGTCCTGCTTCGGGCAGAGACCTGATGACAGGCAAAGACATGTCTGGACACACTCCAGACAGGGGTGGGACACATACCCGACTGTCGCACACCATTGGGCCCGACAACCAGGAGTGATGGTCTGAGGTGCCACTTCTTTACATAGCAGGACCCCTTTGGCCATCATCTGCAGCACCCTTTGGGCACAGCGATATGTAAATAGTATTCTATGTCCTGTTTTGTTGCCTTTTATGGCACGTTATTATGGGCCTCCATTTCAGAAAGACAATGCCCAAGTGCACACAACATGAGTTTCTACTGCTTGTCTTCATGCTTGCCAAACCCTATCTTAGCCAGCAAGGTCACCAGATTTCTCCCCAATTGAGAACATTTGGAGCATTATGGTCAGGGTTTTTATGATCTAACATGCCAATTGGACAGAATTTGGCAAGATATCCCTCAGGAGGACATCCAGCAACTCTATCAATCAACATATCAATCAATTCTCAGTTGAATAACTGCTTGCATAAGAGCCAGAGAGTGGACCAAGTGGACCAGCACATTATCGAAACTTCCTGACAGATTAAAACTGAGTGCCGGACCAAGACTCGAACTCAGGACATTATTGACTTATTCTATTTGTGAAGCTCTCTCTCTCTCTCTCTCTCTCTCTCTCTCTCTCTCTCCTGCTTGTGTCTGTGTATGTGCGGATGGGTGTGTGTGTGCGTGCGCTCGCTCGCGCTAAGTCTTTCCGCTCCCGGGATTGGAATGACTCCTTACCCTCTCCCTTAAAACCCACATCCTTTCGTCTTTCCCTCTCCTTCCCTCTTTCCTGATGAGGCAACAGTTTGTTGCGAAAGCTTGAATTTTGTGTGTGTGTTTGTTTGTTTGTGTGTCTATCGACATGCCAGCGCTTTCGTTCGGTAAGTCACATCATCTTTGTTATATATATATATATATATATATATATATATATATATATATATATATATATATATATATATATATATAGGGAAACATTCCACGTAGGAAAAATATATCTAAAAACAAAGAATATGTGACTTACCGAATGAAAGTGCTGGCAGGTCGACAGACACACAAACAAACACAAACATACACACAAAATTCAAGCTTTCGCAACAAACGGTTGCTTCATCAGGAAAGAGGGAAGGAGAGGGAAAGACGAAAGGATGTGGGTTTTAAGGGAGAGGGCAAGGAGTCACTCCAATCCTGGGAGCGGAAAGACTTACCTTAGGGGGAAAAAAGGATAGGTATATACTCGCACACACACACATATCCATCTGCACATACACAGACACAAGCAGACATTTTCTGTGTATGTGCGGATGTGTGTGTGTGTGTGTGTGTGTGTGTGTGTGTGTGTGTGTGTGTGCGCATGCGCGCGCGCGAGCGCGAGTGTATACCTATCCTTTTTTTCCCCCTAAGGTAAGTCTTTCCGCTCCTGGGATTGGAATGACTCCTTACCCTCTCCCTTAAAACCCACATCCTTTCGTCTTTCCCTCTCCTTCCCTCTTTCCTGATGAAGCAACCGTTTGTTGCGAAAGCTTGAATTTTGTGTGTATGTTTGTGTTTGTGTGTCTATCGACCTGCCAGCACTTTCGTTTGGTAAGTCACATCATCTTTGTTTTTAGATATATTTTTCCCACGTGGAATGTTTCCCTCTATTATATATATAAAAATAAAAAATTTAAAAAATCAGAAGAAGAAGGTTCAAATGGCTCTAAGCACTATGGGACTTCACATCTGAGATCATCAGTCCCCTAGACTTAGAACTACTTAAACCTAACTAACCTAAGGACATCAAACACAGCCATGCCCGAGGCAGGATTCGAGCCTACGATCGCAGCAGCAGTGTGGTTCCAGACTGAAGCGCCTAGAACCGCTCAGCCACAGCAGCCGGCAAATCGTCCAATTTTTCTGAAATGGTAATCACTTGTTTATCTGTATATGTACACCACATCTACCACCTTATGTCACATTTGGATAATTGCTTCATGGTGTGTCTTTTTTCTTTTCTTTTTTGTCTTACGCTACATACAGAGTGTCAAAAAGGTAGATAGAGATCATGAGGCAATACCCTCCATACAAAGATTGAAGCACAAAGTATACAACTTCCAGTCATATCCTCGTGCATTCTGGTTCTATGTAAAATCACTAAGTGTGTTGAAGACTCCTGTCCAGTCCCTCATTGACCAGTCTGGTGCACCAATAGAAGACAGCAAACCGATAGCTGAAGTCTTAAGTTTTGCATTTACAAAAACCATTCACAGAGGTGGTCTGCCAGACACACCACTGTTTGACCATCATACAGACTCCCTATGGAGGACATAGAAGTAGGCAACTATGGCATTACAAAGCAACAGAAAGAAGTGAGGACAAACAAGTCTGAGTCTCCAGGTCTGGATGGAATTCGAATTCGGTTTACAGAGAGTACTCTACAGTACTCGCCCTTATATAGCTTGCATTTATTGAGCACATCTCTCGCCCACTGCAAAGGAGCAAATGACTGGGAAACAGCACAGGTGATGCTCATATAGAAGAAGGGCAAAAGAACAGCTCTGTAAAACTAGAGACAAACACCCTTAATATTGGTATGCTGCAGAATTCTTTAAGATATTCTACACTTTAATATAATAAATTTCCCTGAAACAGAAAATCTTCTCTCCAAAAATCAGCATGGATTTAGAAAGCATCACTCATGAGAAACTACTTCCCCTTTTCTCACATGAAATCCTGCTAACTATGGATGAAGGGCAACAGGCAGATTCTATATTCCTACATTCCCAGAAAGTGATAGGATGAGGAGAAATCTTAGCTGCTTGCTGAGGACACTGTAGTATATGAGAAAGTATCATTGTTGGGTTACTGTAAAAGGCTACAGGCCGACTTAGAATTTCTATTTGGTGAGATGAATGGCAGCTACTTCTAAATGTAGAAAAATGTAAGGTAATGAAGACGAGTGGGAAAAACAATCCTGACATTCCATGCCCCAACTCATAGAACATTATCTTTTTGTTTTCATTCAATCTTTCTCATGGTCACCTCCCCCTCGGCAGTCCCGTCCCAGAGATCGGAATGGGGGAATAATCTGGAATCTTCTGCCAGTGGAGAGACCATCATGATGCTTTCTCAATTATGTGTCACGTCCTGTGGATACACATTATGTGTCTTTAATGCACTGGTTCCCATTGCTGTCTGCATCCTCATTCCATTGGTCACTGATGATTCTTCTGCCTTAAGGGACAGTTTCCCACCCCAAGGGCAAGAGAGTGCCCGGAACCTCTGTATGCTTCTCCATACTCTTTGACAACGCCGTTGTGAGAATGAGGACGACTTCTTATGTTGCAAGTCTTCAGTGCCATTGCTGATGATTTTATTCAAAATTTAACTGGTGTCAGGGTTCGAACCTGGGACTGAGGACATTTTGATTACTATCAAAGATACTGCCCCCAGGCCAAGTGGGAGCTGCTGGTATGGAATGCCACTCACTATAGGGAACGTGCAGTGTGATTATGGAAGAGCTGATAGCTGTTAGCAGAGCCCATAAGTTCATTAAACAGGCCTCTGTTGACCCCATTTTAATATGTATTGACTCAATGAGCAGTCTCTAGGCACTGCTATTCGTGCCACTCTTTGGTCACCATTATTCATGACGACCTCACTGACCTTCGCCATACTGTCTACTCAGTTGTCTCTGCATCCCAAGTCACATGGGTATCTCGGGGAATGAATAGCTGACCCCAGGTGTGGATTTGCAGATACACACAAGATCTCTGCTCGTTCGGAAATGGAAAGACATCTGGTGGGCTACTGCCCCATCTAATAAACTCCACACAATCAGGGAGACTACTGCAGCATGGTGCTCTTCCTCCCACTTCTCCCGACCTCCAGCCACCAAGTGTGTTCAAGCCATCGATGTTGATACTCGTCATCACCCTCAGCCCTCCACTCGCATTTCAAGGTCCACATTTTGAGGCCGCCAGAGTCACACTGCCACGACGCAGCTGACTAATGCTGCAGATGACACACATCAGCTCCCCTCCACCAGTACTCCATTTGCAGACCGCAACATGAACTGAATGGCAGGGCATCAGTGACTGCTGACTCAGCATCAGCTGCATTTTATGTAGCATTGCACCGGCACGGTCAAAGCCTTGTATGGGCTAGTCTTGGAAGTTGGCTGATTTGGGAGGTGGGAGGCGGGGAGACAACGAGGTCATCAATCAGTCAATCCAAGAGTGGTGCATCTGGAAGCAGAGACAGTCAACAATTTTTTTTCTAATCTAGTCAGTAGGTTCATAACTGTGAAAGTGAGAAGGCTAAAAATGTAATGAACACCTTTTGTACAATAAATAATAAAAGTAAGATGAAGGAGATACAGAAGTCAGCAAGTGGGTGTGTCCGAGTCTAGCATGTGATGGAAATGTACCACGCACAGTTGTCCCACCCCTCATTCATTGCAATCAAAAGCACCCACTAATCAACAAAGTGGAACACCCAGAATAGAAAATTTGGCAAACTGAACCTAAAAGCGGTTAAAAAAGAATAAAAGAGGGGTGAAAGAGTAGCCTTTTCAAGGAGCTAGTGCCTGGGATCCTCCCAGACCAGATACAGCAGGAGACGGCCTATCCCCAACCACCCTGCCCCTGCTATGGAGGTAGATTAAAACCTCAAAACTGACAATAAAAACCACTTGCATGGAGAAAACTAACTGACAATAAAAACCACTTGCATGGAGAAAACTGACAACCAGTTGAACCATCCATGAATCATCTGCCAAAATTACAGCCAATGAGTCCTGAAGTCCATACTTAGCATAGAGGCCAAAGAAGGGAGCATTCCACCAAGATATGTGCTACTGTCCGTCAGGCTCCACAACTACAATGCGGTGGTGGTTCGTTACAAAAAGAGAACTATGGATTAACAAAGTATGACGTAGGACTGTGGACTCCTTCCTGGAGACTTGGGAGGAAGAGCACCATGCTGCAGTAGCTGATGGGACTCCAGGCAAACCAAATTATCGGCAGAAAAATGGTCTGGGACAGAGATGAAGTCCCCAAGTCTTAACAAGCCAATACAGCTGCAAGCTCACCATGCATTCAAGCAGCTTACAGAGAATATTGTTGAGACCAATAGGGCGATAGCTGTCCATCTTGAGGGGAAACTTACCCGGTTTCAGTACCAGGACAATGATACTTTCTCGTCGTTGAGATGGGAATTCTCCCTCGCTCCAAATATGGTTTAAGATTGTAAGGAGATGGTGGATCGCCAAGTCAGTTGTTGATAGAATGGCTAATATTGCACTCTGGACTGCCAAGTCGATGCCTCCAAATAATGAGGAGTTAAGAATGACAGTGGAGGTGAAAGCATCCCAGTCAGCACTGTGGACGCTCAGGGGAGTGACTGAGGCATGGCCAGGAAGATTGGGAACTGGTCACTACCACACACGTCATTGTGGACCCTCCAGTGGATGAGTGAGAGAAGATCAAGGCTGCAAATAGAAAGATCAATGGCTGACTAAATTCCACAAGCCACAATGAAGAGTGTGTAGGCACCGTTATTCTAGAGATGGGCATCATGATCTGCCTTCAATGTCTCTACCGCGACCGGTGCCTGAAGTTCCACCCCACAGAGAGTTAAGGGGACTGAAGTTGCTCAAGATTAGGAAAGGCAAGGAGAGTTGAGAAACCAATGCAGGCATTACATTCTGAGGCAGTCCACCATCAAGCTGGAGATAACATTACAGATGGTAAAATCATGAAATCCCCTCATCTGAACAGCCACAGCCTCCGATGTTGTATTGAGGGGGACAAGTTTGCTACATACAGAGCCCTGGATATATGTACAAATTCCATCAAACACCCTATCAAAATCAGCACGATCTTTAAAATATCCACGATAGCCACGAAGGGCAGGGGTACGCATTTCTGGAAACCAAGTTTCCTGAAGGGCAATGCACAAAGCAAAGAAGAAGATTAAGAGATGTAGCTCAGCCAGGTGGTGGAAAAAACCACTACAATTCCACTGGATAATCATGATGTTGGTATCCTATGAGCATCTGAAAGGACCAAGGAGACAGGTTATGTCCCAGTGCCACCTGCTGCCACCAGTTGAGAAGTGACAGTATCAAGACACACACAGGTTTTATGATATGACGTGTGGTATGAACTAGAGCCTCAGGGACCACCAGGATTGCTGCCTCAACCACAGTAACAGAGCATGTGGGATCCAATGGTGTGTGGGCCACCAGAATCTCTGTCTTGGAAGACTTATTTTTGTCTTTCTTCTCATTAGACGGTTCCGATGACTGGGAGGGCTTGCCTGAATTAATTTCAGGGACTAAGGAAGATCATGAAGCCCTACGACCAGCAGCCTGTGGCTCCTTCACCCACTGGTTGGTACACAGTTGCGGACTGGCAGAAACCATGGAGGGGAGTGTCCCAAAATACCCATCCTGGCCTGATAAGCCAGATGAGGATGGTGTGTCTCTGGCTGGGGGATGAGGATTGACATCCCCAGTTGGTGGGAAGCAACTGCTCTCGAAGTAGGTGTGGGGAAAGCAACAGGGAAGGAGCCCCCAACCAAAAGGGGGCAGGCATGGTGAGGCGGCCCTCAGAGCTCACTGCAGGAGGCATAACGGGCAAGAATACAGTGGCCAGAGAGGGTAAAATCATTATAGCTGTAGCATACAGCAATGTCATGAGTGCAGCACATAGAAGGGAAGGGAACATTTTGGGGTCATGTCTCCCTCAGTTGACCAAGTTTTTCCACTCTGAAGAGATTGCTGGGGCCGGGTGACCACCAGCAGGAGAAAACGTCATCTGCTTCATATGCAAGTCATCTGCCATGGTGTCACCTACTCAACACGGGCTCTCTCCATGACCACAACCCAGCCTCAGCAACAGTTACCCAAGAAGTGATCTGTTGCTCAGTCCCCGTGCCCCAGTCACAATGGCCACATATTCCTCAGCATACATGGGGAGGTTTCTGCTCAGGCACCAACAGTGCAATCCCTGCATGGTCAGGGGGCTACTGATATTCAGGTAAATGACAACCCCCTCTCCCCCCCCCAACCACGGATTGGCTACCGTGCTGGGCTTTGGACTTACTACCTTACTGGAAAGGAAGGTTGCTAAGGCGAACAGGCACAAAGGTTTAACATATCACATTAGGTGACTTTCACTGTACCATATGAAATTCTGAAAAATTTGGAAAGGTGGTGGCAGGCCAGACCCAACAATGGGGACCATGTATTTATTAACGAAAAGGTGTAGAGTGTGCCAGAAGTGAAATGGAAAAGAAGGGTCCTAAAGCGTGTACTAGGTCCAACTGGGGTCTTGTGCCAGAAAGACCATCGGATGGAGAGGCAGAGGAGGAAAGGACAAGTCAGAACAGGCTTGCAGCACAGAAAGGCAAGTAGTGCTGCAAAGGCTGGGGCCCCGTGGACGCCAAGCATATACTCACGAAAGACTTGCGAGCCCCCTGTGGGGACTTATGAGGGCATTATGTGGGTGCTGATGCCTTGAACCTGTTACCATATCTTCACTTAAAAAGAGAAGCAGTTGTAGATAAGAATGTAGTAGTCAGGAGCAGACACAGTGAGGTATTGAATCTTGAGTCTGTAAGACATTGGAAGAGGTAGTGTTTGTTAACAGGAAAGCTGTGGGCATGGGCAACATCAATGTATGGGGGGAGAGTGCCAGAAGATGTGAGTAGGTTCTAAGGGATAATGGAGAGGGGATGGTGGTTGAGATTATCAGCTATGCTGTAACTTGTGTACAGTCTTTTCTGTGAATTTGACTACCACTTATCTGTCAACCCAAATGAATGGCCACTATCACACTGCAGCCAAGAGCTACATTGACCACTCAGCGATGTAACATTCTGCCGAGTAGTACATGCTCGACTTCAGGGTCTGCTTCACTACCCACGCCATCGGGATCCTTTAATCCCACACTAGCCTTTCTGAATTATTTAGGTGGGATTTTTTCCTAACCACACATCCCAAAATCTTCCTGGCCTCACTCTCCACTAGTGAAGGCTCACACTCACTTCTAGCTCTGCCCTATGAGATTAACTTCACTCACACTCTTCTCTGCAGTCTCTCTCTTCCTCTGCCCTGTCTCCCACCCAGCCCAACGCCCACCTCACCAAAGTTGAGCAGTAGTGCTGGTATATCTTCTTTCTATTGAACTTTCCGCATTCCCAGCACCAGACAGAATGTTTATCAGTTAAGAGTGGAGCTGGGTACCTCTTTTGTGGTTTGTGGGTTGTTTAACCACATCGTCTACATGCTGCATTCCCTTTATTTTCTAAGGCAGCAGGGCCAAACATATACCATTTAAAGCATCTTCGAAGATTTGGAATAAAATGCATTCCTTACGGTTGAATGAAGTCTGGTTAACAACTGTAGACTGGAAGTTAACACAAAGGCAACAGTTTTCTTTAGTATGCCATCAATCTTTCATCACACTGCATATCTCCTTCGTGTTGTTTGGTTAACGTTTTCTCTGCAGTTCTGTTTTGTCTATGTCCATTATATATCAGCACGCATGACTTTATTTGATTTAGGTATCAATGGGGTATTTTTAAGGTTTCTTTCGTTTCATTAGTTTGTTAGGCCTACTTGATAGCTGTAGTCTCGATAAGAAGTGCCATTTCTTAGCCAATGGATTTAAGAGTACTAGCCAAACTCTATATACTGTTGCTTATAAAGGACGATAACACTTCATCACACAATTCTTCTTCACATTTTACTGCTACAAACCCACTGTACTAAGGGACATGTAAGAGAAGCTAGATTGAGAGGACTGTCGGAGATCTTGTTTGTTTGGGTGTTTTCTCACTCTGCCATTGTTTTAGGTTTTGATAATTCAAACCTGTAATGTAATTGACACAGGATACTTAAACTTGATACTAGCCTTTCCCCCGTGGCTTCACCTGCGTACATGTATGTCACATTTAATGTGCACATCTCTGTATCTCCTCCTGCCCATCTCTGCCAACCCCTTTCTCAGCTCCCTATCTGAATAGATCCAACCTGCCAGCCCATTCCCCTTCATTCCCATCTTTCTGCCCATATCCACCTCCCTCCCTTTGCCCCCTCCCTCTCTCTGCCCTCCTCCCTCTCCATTATCCCGTCTATCCACCTCAACTTTCCCACAGGCAAACCCATCTGCACGTGTTGGAGGTCAATAACACAGGTTGGCACTACTCCCACAACAGGGATCTTATAAAGCACAGCCTATACGCCAAGAGCATGAAACACTTGATGTGTAGGCTGCCATGCGAAGCAGACACACTACTGCAACACAACATGCCTGTTGCACCTGTCCACATACACATCAGGGGCTGGAAAACCACTTCTTGGCTGCCCTGCAAAGAAGTGCAGTAAGATAGGTTGACATTATTCTCACACTACACAACTGCTGTCCAGGCCACCTTTATGGCCAGCACTTTAAAAAAAAATGCCACATCTGTATCTCCATAAATATTACAGCTAAAGTATTATATGTTGGAGTTTGTGTATCAGATTTGGTCCACTTCGATCCAGGGGCCTATGAGGAGTTTCCGGACACACACACACACACACACACACACACACACACACACACACACACACACACACACACACACAGATTCTCAGCTTATATATCTTAATATATGACCTACGTGAGCAGAAATAAAAGATTATTTGTGGAGACCAATAGAGGAAAATGGCACATCTAAAAAATATATTCAGTGAAGCCAACATTCCCACTGATAAGAGGAATTACTAGTTCTACATCACATTTTGGCTTGCACTATATAGATGTAGATACGATGTCAATGCATCAAACAAACTGTGGATGAATACCGCTTCAGATATTTTAACAGAGCTCCAAGCTCAGCTATAATGTACCCTTGAAAAGTGTCAAGAGTGATAAATCAACCGCTAAAACAATACAACCAACCGCTAAAACAATACATCAGATGGAGAGGTAGGGTGGGCCAAAGACCAAGTATTGTACATTAACCAGGGGCCTAGAAACAACGGAGGGGCTCCATCTCCTCCGCAGCCGCAGTGGTCCACAACCCCACGACGACTACTGCAGTCCACTTCACCCCTCCGCCGCCCCACACCGAACCATTCTTTCAGGGTTATTGTGCGGTTTGGCCCCCAGTGGACCTGGTCCACTTGGACCAGGATGGCAGCACACAGTAAAGTGCCTCTGCCTATGGCTACAAGGGAGGCCCGACCAATTGTCTCAACGGCAGAAGAGGAAAAGGTTTCCCAATGGCAGAGAGTGGAACAGCCACCAAAACATACCACATAATGTCTGTACTTCAAGTAAGGGGAGGCTACAAAATGTATCTGTTTTCCCACATCAGGAGAGGCCTCAATTCAACTTCCATTTTACCTCACAGATTGGATCACACAATCATGTCAATCAGTTGGTTGAATTCGGGGATGGGACCAAACAGCAAGATCATCAGTCCCTTGATCCAGGATGGCAAAAATTAAGGGAAGAACAACACAAACAGCACAGTCGAGTCAAGGGGAAGGGATAAGTGCAAATAAAGAGTGAAAAGAGATGTCAGCGCAGCAGGAAGACGAACAAACAGGAGGGGGCTGGGTGGAAACGGGAAGAGCAGGAGAGCCCCAGAAATGCTAAGAACGGAGGGACACCAGAACAGCCACCGAACTGTCCTGTTATGCACACCATACCATACCATACCGTACCATACCATACCATACCATTATCATGATTATGATCCAATGGGGACACCACCAGTGGAAGAAGACACATGAAACAGCACAACACACCAGACAAAATGTACAGAAAAGGTGGGGGAAGCCTGGCCGGTGTGAAGGCGAGGTCAAGGCCTCCATAACCACCTATGCTAACTGAGGGACTAAAGTGCCAGAGAAAAATTCTAGGGCTTATACCTGAGAGTACAAACCACTTTCGCAAAGAATCCAAGGACAGGTGTAACGATGCAAGGGGTGTCCGTTAAATAACAAGGCAAGGAAGGTAGGAGGGCATATTTAGCGCAAAGGGCCAAAAGGCGGGGCAGGGGGGGGGGGGGGGGGGGGGGGCAGTGAAGGAAAATATGGATCACCGTGAGGGAAGTTCTGCAACTAGAAAGCAAGGGGGGGTAGGAGGGGGGTAAGGGGTGGGGTAAGGGGTGGGGAGGATCACTGCAGAGTAAAGACCCATGGGTCAACCTAATATGGCCAATACGAAGGCAGCAGAGGAGGGTAGATTCCTACCGTGAGAGGCAGAGGGAAGAATACCACGTGCTGAGAGTCTCCTCGATGGCACGAAGTTTATGACACAGGGGGTCAACCCATAATTGAGCATAAAGTAATTTGACGTAAAGATGCAAATACGCCTCTGGAGAGGTCACAAAGAACAGGGACTGGAGGGGGAAATGGGGGGGAGGGAGGGGGGAGTGGTTGTACATGGCCACCCTCCCCCACCTGGATACCTACATGACTAGGAACCCAAAGGATGACTACCAAACAATCAGCATCATCATGGTTAGTGAGAATTTCGTGGATGACAGAGACCAAGGGATTGCAGAAAAAGCACTGAGTGATAGCCTGACAGGCACATGTTGAGTCCGTACGTAACAAAACTTGGTTGAGGAAGGACGGCTTAATAAAGCAGAGGGCCCAATAGATGGCCATCAATTCCACAATAAAAACCCCACATGTGGCAGGCAAGATACGGCGTTGCAAGACAACAGAAGATGTGACGGCATATCCCACATGAACAGTGGATTTAGAGCCACTGGTGTAAAAAACAATGGCATCCTGGAAACTCCCGTAAGAGCGTTTGTAACAAACAACAGAACACTATTGGAGTGAAGGTGGCTACTGGTCCCTGAAGAGATCCATCCAAATCCATGGCCAAGGAACTAACCAAGGGAGGGTTGGAGGGTTGTCAGGAGAGGAGATGGGGGGGGGGGGGGAGAGGATAAGGAAGGAAGATGGAAGTCACAGCAGAGAGAAGCGAGGTGGAGCCCAACTAGTAAACCCACCCAAGGACAGGTAGCAGGCAGGTTACAGCTCAAAGCCTAGAATAGAAAGAATGCATAGGGAAGAACAGATACAGATGGCTTGGGAAACCAGGAACTGGGAGCACCCAATCTAAAGGGGAGGGATCCCATTGTCAACCAGAAGACAACAGTGCACCAGAAGACTATCAACAGTGCTAGTGCAGAAGGCACCAGTGTCTAAATGGATATCACGATGGTGAACCAAGTCCAAGAGTAGCAGCATGGAAGGGGCAGCTGATCTATGAACTTGACAACTTGTCCAGATGAGACAAAACTAATGCCCAATAAAGGTGAAGGGTTGAACAATCTGTGTCCCAAGGGGTGTGGGCAAGGAAATGAACACTGAGTTTATGCAAACAGCCAACCTTCAGATGACAGATATGGGGCATCCAAGTCAGCTTGTTCTCAAAAAGAAAACCCAAGAAATGGAACTGGAGGACAACAGATCACGATGGACCGTAGTACAGTGACACAAATGCACCAGCCTTGACTTAATGGGAGAGAACCGAAAGTCATACGAGAGTGTCCACATAGAAGTGTGCCGGGTGGCACCCTGGAGCTGTCATTCTGTAAAGGCCACTGAGTGGGAGGCAGCCCAAATACAGAAATCATCCACATACAGAGCAGATGTGACCAACGGTCTGGCAGAAGCCACAAGTCCGTTAATAGCAATTGGAAATGGGCAATACGGAGCCCTGTAGAATGCCATTCTCCAGGGTCAGTGGAGAGCTGAGAACAGTGCCAACCTGGACTCTGAATGACTGGTAGGACAGAAGCTGGCAAATAAAAAGTGGGAGGTGGCCCCAAAGACCCCACTCACTGAGCGTAGAGAAGATGTGATGGCACCAAGCTGTGTCGAGACCTTACGAAGATTGAACAAAACTGCGACAAGATGGTGGCATTGAGGAAATGCCTGCCAAACTGTGGTTTTCAATCAAAGCAGATGATCGATAGGAGACTGTCCCTCCTGAAAGCCGCACTGATATGGAGATGATAAGTCTCAAGATTCATGGAGCCATTTGAGCCGACGAGCCACCATTTATCCTAATAACTTGTAGGGGACACTGGTCAGGCTGATTAGCCAGGAACTATCAAGTAACAATGGAGCCTTGCTAAGCTTAGGACAAGGATCACAATACCGTCCCTCCATTGAAAGAGGAAAATGCCTTCTTGTCAGTTCGGTTAAACATCTGCAGTAGATGTTGGCATTGTGAAGGACTGAGGTGTTGAAGCGAACTCATGGGAAGAAGAGAGGGCCAGAAGAAGCTCCCATTCCATAAAAGGTTCACTGTAGTATTCTCTCTGACAAGGGGTTAAAAATAAGCTGTAAGCTTCAGCCCGCTGTTTCTGGAAGAGGAAGGCAGCTGGATAAGAGGCTGACACCGATGCTGCACCAAAATGTGTCATGAGGTGTTCTGCGAGAACTGATTGATCTGTACAAAAGCCACCTGGAAGGGCAAGGCAGGGAATGGAAGACTGCCACTCACAACCTTGGAGGGCACGAAGAATAGCCCACAACCGTGATAAAGGGACAGAAAAACCTAGTGAGGAGACAATGGATTCCAAACACACCCATTTGCTCTGTTTGATTAAGTAACTAGCTCCATCACGAAGATGTTTAAAGGCAATAAGACTGACAGAGGACAGGTGCTACTTAAAATGTTGCAAGATGCAATGACGATCACGGATAGCGGTGGCAATGGCTATACTCCACCATGGAAATAGCTGACGGCAAACGGGGCCTCCCAAGTAGGGAACACCAATGCTAGCAGTGTGGATTATCTTACCAGACAGATCACACATGACTCCATCAATACAACCTGACAAAGACGGTGAAAACACGACCTACGAGGTTCACAGAGACCAATCAGCATGATGGAAAACCCAGCTGGGTAACATGGTCAGCAGGAGGTGGGAAGGGAACAATGGAATCAATGGGAAGTAATATCTATCACAGAGATCATCGTGTGGTGAGCAGTGTAAGGAAGGAAGAAGGGAAGGGGAAGAAAGCAGATCATTGGCAGGAAAAGTGCCATATGTAGCACTAAAATGAGTAGGGGAACCATCATTTAGAAGGCAAAGGTAGTGGCCTGAAAAAAATTTGTCAATGACAAGCCCCTGACTATATGAAGCACTGTCCCACAAAGGATTATGGGTATTAAAATCTCTGATGAGGAGGAACGGAGGGAGGAGTTGCTGAAGGAGGGCAGTTACAGCAGCAGATGTACGTGTCCTGTCAGAAGGGAGACAGAGGTTGCAAACTGTGAAGGCAGAGAGGAAGTGGACATGAAAGGCAACTGTTTCCAGTGGGGTACTATGTACTAACAATCTGCAAATGGACCAACATGCAGATGCCACTGGAAGCCCTTGGCAGGCCAACCCAGTTCAGACAGAAAGCAGGGTCAGTGAGTATCAGTAAAATGAAATTCCTGGAGAATGACAAAAGCTGCCAAGTAAAAGGTAATAAGGAATTGCAACTCTGGGTGCAATTCCTTATTACAGTTCCACTAGATAAGCATGGAACAGGTATCCACAGGGGAGGCAAATGGGCTGGAGCCAATCATGCTTCCGGGTCACCATCCATTAACGATGCCGGCTGGATGATATACATAAATAAGATGTCAGACTCGGGTTGTGATGGGGAGATGGCACCTCCAGGGACACCAGGCGACCTTGTCCTGAGGCTTGTGTTTCTCCTCCTCCTCTTCTTTCATAGGTTGAGGAGGGCAGGACACAGGAGGAGAGCAGGCTTCTGCCAGATTTGGAACCAAGAGTGAGCAGCTTTGGGGTGCACAGAGTGTGTGTCCTGCAGCTGAGTTGAGGTACCAGGCCTCCAGCCTGCAAGACACTATGGGGAGGGGTCCCAGGTGGGAGCCCCCATCACTGGTAAGCACCCAAGAACGGGGGTGGCATCCAGAGGGGTAGGTGTGGGAACTGCAGGGGAGGGGGAGAGGAGAGGGGGATGGGAGTGGCATAAGGCAGAGGTCAGAGGGGGAAAGAGCGTAACAGAGGCTAAAGCAGAAGTCATCGACACAGGACGAAGTCAGTCAAATCTCTGACGAGCCTCAGAGTAAGATAAACAATCTTCTCTTCTTTCTTACAAGCTGGGGAATCCGGTAAGCATGGAGAGTGATGGTCAAGAAAACTTACACACACAGGTAGCAGAACACAGGAGCTCCCCTCATGGAATGGGTGTCCACAGCCACCACAGGGAGGGTCAGTAGTACATTGGGAAGACGTGCCCCAAATGCAAGCACCAAAAGCACCTCGTGGGTAGCGGAATATGAAACTTCTCATCACAATGATGAAACAAAAATTTGGCCTTCTCTGGGAGGTTATGTCTGCCAAGCCAGACTAAAGGTGCCAGTATCTGTGCAGTTGTCCTTATAATATTTTTGCACAAGTCGAACAAAATGAACACCCCCATCATTCCAGATTGGCCCGGAATTTCTCATCAGTTTGAAGGATGATGTCTATACGGAAAATGACTCCCTGGATCATATTAAAAGACTATTGAGATGTAATGGACACCAGGACGTCGCCAATTGGATTACAAGCACATATAGCTACAGATCGGGTGGCAGAAGTAGTTTTGATCAACAGGGAACCCGACCACGTCTTACTGAGACACCACTTCGCCAAACTTGTCTTTGATATTTTCCACAAAAAATTATGGCTATGCGGTGGTGAATGTGTCCCCACCTGTCCTAGCACAGACCAGGTAGTGGAAAAGTGTTCCCCACCAAGCCAGCTAGCCTGGCCATCCTCCCAGCGTGTAGCCAGGGAAAAAGGCCACAGGGTCATAAGAAGCAGTATTCAATGATCCATTTCTATTCACAGAGAGAGCCCTAGGAGAATGGCCAGATTTTTGGAGCTTGATATGCTTCTTGTGCAAAGCATCCACCCTGATACCACCCACTCTGGTCAGGGGCTATCCCTTGGGTGCCACCTAGCCACAGCAAGGGCCATCTGGCACAGTAACCATTGCTGGGAGTTTCAGCACTCCAGATATTGGGTGAGTGATTTCTGTGTCATATGGGAGCTCAGCGAAATGGGTACATAACAGTCCCACCACACGGACTTGCTACACGTGCTAGTGACCTAGCAGGGCAGAGGAGGGCTGCGATGGGGAAAAAAGTGGGGAAGGAAGGGGGGGGGGGAGACGAAGTCATGCTGTAGACACTAGGGAGGGAGTTCTTCCCCAAATGGCTCACACTACAGAAAGAAAATTTAGAAGTGGAGGTCAAACCCCAAAGGTGACCAAAAATGCCACAAAGGGTGGATGAAAGAGAAAGGCAAGAGCAACAAAAAAACAAGACAGGAAACCACGTGGATAGCCAGATCGACGTAAGTAAGAACACCGAGAGAGGGGAAAGAGGGGGCAGCAGGGAAGGAGCAAAGATGGGGAGGAGAGAGGGGAACAGGGAAGGAAATGTAGCCCAGGAAGGAAGAATGGGCATCAACAACAACCTCATGAAATAACTGTGAGCCCCCTAGAGTGACAGTTGTACCAAGATTACTTCACAGAAGTAATCCCCTGTCTAACAGAGTGGCAAGATACAGGGACAAAGATAGAGGCTCCATAATGCTGAAAGACAAATCAGGAATCAGACTGTGAAAGGAAACAAACAAATACACAATCAAACAGACTGTTGGTGTACTGCCGGTCCACAGTGTCCAACAAGCACAATGTTTTGGCAATCAGACTTTTTGCCACTGTCATCAGTGGTATTGATGGACTCACCTTCTGAGAACACACAGCAGACTTATACCCCTCCCACCGCAAACCTCTCCCTATGCAGTTCGCGCCTGATGGTGTACTCTGTCATCACGAGACACTTGTGTTGGTGTAGTTACTCTGTCTGGCGTGGTAACCAGATTATTGTGTTTGCTAAGCATCTTCGTAATTAGACCCAGTGCTGGTTCCCAAGTCTTGATGAGATTATAGCCACAGTCCAGATTCTTCATTTTGTTCCTACTCCTCCAGCCCAGGATGAGATCTTGCCTCCTCAATAGTTTTCCGCCATTCCTCTCCAGAGTTTGCTGTAGACCTCCAGTTACAGTGACCAACTCAGGCAGCATCTTCTCCGAATTCGTCACTCCATCTCAGTCTTGTTTGTGCTCTTGCTCTTCTTCAGATTCACCGCAGCAGGCTTTCCTTGCAGCATCTACCTCATCTAGTCCTAGTCCTATTCCTATTCCTATTACATGTCCAGTCCATCTCAATCTACACAACTTTATTAACTTGACCACATCCTCTTCTTCATAGCAGTCATTCTTTTGCCTTCTTCACATCCTATTTTCATACACAGGTCCAAAGACTCTCCTCAATGTACTTATTTTGTGTGATCTCAGTCTGCTTTCATCCTGCTTTTTAATTGTTCATGTTTCTCAGCCATATGTAAGTACTGCGCATATCAGCATTTTATAATGATGGTGATATTTAGTTGCGGGGCGCTCAAGTGTGCGGTTATCAGTGACCCTACAAAGTTCCAATCTTTACACAGTCCAGACTGGCCACTTTCATGAACGATGATGCAATAATCTAGGTAATACAAACACCCAGTTCCTGAGCAGAGAAAATTCCCGATCCAATCAGGAATCAAACCCGGGATCCCGTGATCCAGAGGCGTTTTATAGAGTTGGCACTTACGTCTCTCCTGAAAGAATCTTGAACTCCAAATGTTGCAGTATTTCAAAACAACACTGATTAGAAGCATTTACGTAGGATATAATTTCAGTCGAGTTGCTGCCATTTGCTTCTATCTTCACACCCAGATAAGTGAAACATTCCACTCACTCAAAACCCATTCCATCAAGGATTACTGTGGTACATAAGAGTTGATTTGTACCATTATGCACATACTTGGTCTTTCCTTCATTAATTTTCAAGCCCATCATCTCTACACTTTGTAGATCTCTAATGTTCCACTCATTAGGTCCAAATCATCTGCGTATCCCAACAGCTGTATGGACGTATCATAGATAGTATTGCATACCGAATTAACGCACCACTTTTTCGTGTGCAAATTGAAGAGTAGGCCATGGTTTGATGAGAGAACAGCTGCAGTCCTGATTGATGAGAGTATACCTGATTTGAATGTCAACGGCTTCTCTAACAACATTGTCCCAATATTTGTAAGTCTACGCTAAAATCCTCGTACGTTCATCTTCCATTGCACGATTCTCTGACAAATAGTGCTCTGCAACCACCAACTTCTTGTACATTGATCAAGTGTGCCGCTGGTGTTCTCAGCACTGACCTTCAAAGATGTGCACCTTTTGACCAATATATGTCTTGCCACATTAGCACAGATCTGATAAAACCTGGCCTTCCACAAACAGTGGTCATCTTTGACACTCCCTAATAATGCCCATGTTTTATTGGGTAGACAAAAGACAGTTACATGGTGTTTTTTCAGTACACACCCGACTTTTCCAGATAGTGTGCCTGTGTACAGTATAAAGGCTGTGACTATCTCTTTGTCCATGATTTACTCATCTCCACAGGTTATACTGTAGTGATGAGGTCAAGAGAGTGTTTAAGCTGCTATTCTGAGTATCCATTTTTTCGGAACACAGTTTGGAGGTGTTCCAGTTCCTGGGACAGGCTCCATGCATCTGACATGGTGAGTGCAAAATGTTTTTAGTACACCATTCCTCTGTGCAGTGGTGGCAGCTATCTGTGTAGAAATACAGGTCAGTGTGCATTTCATTCCAATACACAACATGGCCCAGGGTGCCACTTGACCATGATGTCCAGGAATAATAGTCTTCCTTCTTTTGTCTCCATAGTCAATCTGATGCTGCCGGATATGGAGTTCAGATGTATAAGGAAATCACAGAGTTTGTCCCTTCAATGGGGCCAGATGATGAAAGTATCTGCCACA
The DNA here is from genome assembly GCF_021461395.2 of Schistocerca americana. Lineage (NCBI taxonomy): Eukaryota > Metazoa > Arthropoda > Insecta > Orthoptera > Acrididae > Schistocerca > Schistocerca americana. Next base: position 80,833,538 of record NC_060124.1, on the reverse strand, counting down.
TAACAGAAAGGCAGTTGGGTTGCCATTTGGATAATGTCAGGGCTTCTTCCTTGAACTGCTATACACACAAATTTGTAAACATTGGCAAGAGGGGGCTGCCCACTGCAACTCTCTCCATTAAATAGAAAACAGTTTAGGACATGCTTGAAAATGTATGTCATCTTCTCATCAAACTCCTGACCAATGAGTTCTAGGGTCTCACACTGAGAGACCCATGTGAACAACGAGACAATGTCAAAGCACACCATTCATATCCAAGTCCATCAGCCTGACATCGGTGGGGCGTTTCACAAAATTCACTGAATTCCGAACGTGATGCAGGCATTTATCCACATAAGGACTTAGTATGTGTGTGGTGTATCGTGGCCGTTTGACACTATGGACCAGCAGCACATCCACAGACTGTTTACGAGCAAATACGCCAGTAGAAACTGAAGAGTTACACAAATTTGTGTTTTGGTACTAAACTTATACAAGAGAAATGAGAATGGGAAAATCGATATGAAAAATAGGTCTGAAAAGAAGTCAGTGCTGAGAATTTCAGATAGAAACAAAGTACACAATAGAAAATGGACATCCACTGACTACTGACAAGAACAGGAAGGATCAAAAAATTTTAATTTCTGGGAGGAGCTAGATGATACACTGCAAAGCAGACCACACACACAAGTGAAGATACTCTTAGCCAATTATAATCCACAGACTGGAAGAGAGAGTCAACATAAGGAAGTAGAAAGAATGTACCCAACACACTGGATGACAAACCAAAAAGGGGAAATGTTGGATGAACTGTAACAGCAACATAAAATGAGAGTGATTAATACTTCAGAGACAAACTATGTAAGAAAGAGACATTGGCAAGCTCATGGGAACCCCGCATCGACCAAGCAGCAAACAGTCTGAAGAACACAATCTCATCAGCTCGCTACCTCACAGACATCAAGCACCATTGGATTCTGAACAAAGGCAGACAAAGCCAAACAGAATAGAGGAACCCAGACTGACAGAGAAATTACGACAGAATCAAGACAGATACAAGAAACGAATACATAATGAATGAGAATACATGAAGCTGAGCACAGGAAATGTGGGTGAACTATGGGGAAATGAAGAAAGAAAAGAGGAAGCACTTTTAATGTTACAAGGGCGGTGTGGAAGCAGTAGAGAATTGCAGGAAAGCCTGAAGCAACAAGAAGAACACAGAAAAATGTGATGAAGTCTACCTAGGAGTGAGGGAGAAAGTGGCCAGAACAGTAACATGAGCCAGAAGGAGAGGAAGAAGCAGGCATTGGAGAGATTGAGTAAAACTTCAGACTTTTTCAGGAAATTCTAAAAAAAGTCTGACAGGAACAGGGAGAGATAACTGTCTAGGAGAGATAAAACAGAGGAATTGGCTAACTGAAGGAGAATTGTAGGGTACTTCCAGACTAGTCACGACCTACTGAATTGCACACCACCTGAAGACGAGCTAAAATTGAGGTCAACACAGATCATGGCTTTAACCATGGGCTTTATTGGCCTAAAGAACAACAGGTAACTGGATAAGAGGGGATAACAGCTGAGGTGATAAAACAGAGAGGCAACAAGGCAGTAAGCAAACAACATAACAAAGTTCACTTGAAACTTCTGGGGTGATAGGCCGTGATCAATGTATAAAACTTTCTCCTAAAATTTCATCTCTGACTGCGGGAGACATCTTCAGAGGTACACAGCAGACTGCAACAAGAGCTCGAGGGAGTGCCAGATATATAGGCACCACAATCCATCACATGACTCCAGCTACGAGATTATCTCTAGCAATGCCAACATTCTCAATCAAAAGTAATTGGTCATCATTCTTACAATGCAACAGTGACATCCAAATTTTATATAATTTAACACATGCCTTTTTTTCTGTTAAAATTATTATGGTGTTTACAAATTTCAACAGCCTCTATACATGCGAATATGATAATGCAATGTTTTTGATATAACGCTCATCTCACTGAATTTTATTTCATCATCACCCTCGTGATAAATATATCCCACTATGGCAGCAATTCCTCTTGTGTTCAACCAGGCAGGTGTTAACATCTTTTCATGGTGCCAATGTAAACCAAACCACAACTACAACTACAAGAAATTTTATATACACCCGGTGTAGCCAAGGGCTGTCATGTACCTTCTGCCGGTCTTGAACATTCTTTTATCTTCCTGGTGGGTCTAAAGATAGTTTCCACACCATACTTGCTCAACACTTTCCCAATGCAATGTGAATCTTAACAGGAGGAAAACCTTCCTCTTGGGCTGCCGTTGTCCCTCTATCTCAATTCTCTACATAGGGTGAAGTGCTCCATCTACACTCATGCTCATAAATTAAGGATAATTGCAGAATGTGGTGCCCCATAACGTGGCACTACACAAACTGGTACTAATAGCATAGGCATGTACAGAACACACACGACACAGATCTGTAAGTCCACGGTATTGGTGATAAGTTGAGAAAACCGTCCTGAAACACATGGGCTACAAAATGCCACTGTTTCCTGCGCATGTACCCCGACATCAATATGGGATACGATCACCACGCACACATATACAGGCCACCCAACGGGTTGGTATATTCAGGATCAGGTGGTCGAGCAGCTGCTGGGGTATAGACTTCCATTCTTGCACCAGTGCCCATTGGAGCTCCTGAAGTGTCCTAGGGGTTTGAATATGTGCAGCGATATGTCGACTGAGAGCATCCCAGACATGCTCGATGGGGTTTAGGTCTGAAGAACAGGCAGGCCACTCCATTCGCCTGATATCTTCTGTTTCGAGGTACTCCTCCACAATGGCAACTGAGAGGGCCCGTGTGTTATAATCCATCGGCCCGTGTGTTATAATCCATCAGGAGGAAGGTGGGACCCACTGCACCCCTGAAAAGGCAGACATACTGGTGCAAAATGAAGTCCCGATACACCTGACCTGTTACAGTTCCTCTGTCAAAGACATGCAGGGGTGTACGTGCACCAATCATAATCCCACCCCACACCACCAAACCACAACCTCCATAGAAGTCCCTTTCAAGGACATTAAGGGGTTGGTATCTGGTTCCTGGTTCACGCCAGATGAAAACCCGGCGAGAATCACTGTTCAGACTATACCTGGACTCGCCCATGAACGTAACCTGGGACCACTGTTCCAACGACCATGTACTGCGTTCTTGACACCAGGCTTTACGGGCTCTCCTGTGATCAGGGATCAGTGGAATGCACCTTGCACATCTCCGGGTGAATAAACCATGTCTGTTCAGTCGTATGTAGACTGTGTGTCTGGAGACAACTGTTCCAGTGGCTGCGGTAAGGTCCCGAGCAAGGCTACCTGCAGTACTCCGTGGCCGTATGCGGGAACTGATGGTGAGATATCAGTCTTCTTGTACTGTTGTACACTGTGGACGTCCCGTACTGTAGTGACTGGACACGTTTCCTGTCTGCTGGAATCTTTGACATAATCTTGAGATCACACTTTGTGGCACACAGAGGGCCAATGCTACGACCAGCTGTGTTTGACCAGCCTCCAGTCACCCTAGCATTCTATCCCTCATAATGTCATCAATGTGTGTTCTTTGAGCCATTTTCAACACACAGTCACCATTATCACATCTGAAAACGTCTGTACACTTACTCACTGCACCATACTCTGACATGCACCAACACACCTCTGCATATGTGGACTGCTGCCAGCGCCACCATGCGATGTCTGCAGGTCAAATGCACTGCGTGGTCATGTCCCGAGGGGATTTAACCCCGCAAACCGCCCACCAGAGTGTTGTTTCACCATGTATCAGCATTATCCTTAATTAATGAGCGTGAGTGTAGCTCTTGTTAGAATAACCATTTTCTTGAATGTTCGCTATAGATGTTCAACCTCATCTTTTAAATAAATTGGTTCACAAGTTTTGTACGCCCTATCTACTAAGTTTTTAATCGCACCTCTTTATCTGGAATGGTGGTTATAATCTTTATGAATGCATCCATCAATATGGGTTGAGTTGGGTTGTTTGGGGGAAGCGGCCAAACAGCGAGGTCATCGGTCTCATTGGATTAGGGAAGGATGGGGAAGCAAGTCGGCCGTGCCCTTTCAAAGGAACCATCCCAGCATTTGCCTGGAGCAATTTAGGGAAATCACGGAAGCCCTAAATCAGGATGGCCGGACGCAGGATTGAATCATCGTCCTCCCGAATACGAGTCCATAACCATCAATATATGCATGGCTTTTCTATATACCCTGTGGCCCAATGTCTCATTCCCTTGTTTAATAAAAGACATGTATTGACCATTATTCTCCATTTCCACAGTAGACTGGATTTTTGGACTGATACTATTGAGATGTATCAGGCACGCATCCAATTCCTCTGCACTGTAAGTCCATACCACAAAAGTATCACTAATGTATCATCATCATCTGGTTGGACTTTTACTGATAGTCTGCAGTGCCCATTGTTCAAAGATCTCCACAAACAAATTGTTCACAGCTGGATTAAGTGGACCGCTCATAACCACCCCATCAATCTGTTCACAAAAACCATTGTTGTATTGAAAATAGGTTGACGTGTGGTAGGGTCTGGAAAACTACGCTATATCTACTGGAAAAATATCATCTGTGCACGATATATCTTTGTTCACTGGAAACATTAAGAGAAAGTTTCATACTTTGATGATAGTCTATCAGCCCAGAAGTTTCAAGTGAAGTCATTACTGGCTGCGAAAGCCTACATTGTTTGAACATAACTACGATTATTTGGCAGCTTTGGAGGATGAACAAGTTACCTGAACGATGGACGAAAGTGATCATAGTGAAAATACCTAAGAAGGACAAGAGGGGTGAAGAAAAACTACAGAGGAACTCTGCTACTAGCAATCAGCAACAAAGTGCAGTTTCAGAGGAAGAGAAAGTACAGTTGGAGATTATCAAGCAGCCTTTAGACCAAAAGAGTATTGGAAACAACAGATAGGACCAGAGGAAAGACAGAAGGTAAGTGGGCTGTTCATTGACTTTCAGCAAGTCATCTCCTTTATTCCTAAATAATTAGTAATAATAATAATAATAATAATAACAATAATCAGAAGAAGATGAAGTCGGAAATGGTTATTAAGAGGTGTACATTGTAACAAAAATGACACCCTTCTATTGTTGTTGTTTTTGTCATTGTAGTCTCCTCCTCCTCACCCCCCCCCCCTCCCCCCAGTGCAAAGAATGGATTGATGCAGGCTACTCTATCCTGTGCAAGCCTCTTCATCTCTGAGTAACTAGTGCAACTTACATCCTTCTGTGTGCGCTTACTACATTCATCTCTTGGTCTTCCTCTACGATTCTTACCCCCCCCCCCTCCCCCCCACTTCCCTCCAGTACTAAATTGGTGATCCCTTAATGCCTCAGAATGTGTCCTACCAACAGTCCCTTCTTTTAGTCAGGTTGTACCACAAATTTCTTTTCTCTCCAGTTCTATTCACTACCTCCTCATTAGTTACATGATCAACCCATCTAATTTCAGCAGTCTTCTGTAGCACAACATCTCAAAAGCTTCTATTCGCTTTTTGTCTGAAATGTTTATCATACATGTTTCACTTCCATACATGGCTACACTCCATACAAATACTTTCAGAAACGACTTCCTGACTCAAATCTATACTTAATAGTAACAAATTTCTCTTCTTCAGAATGCTTTTCTTGCCACTGCCAGTCTACATTTTATATCCTCCCCACTTTGACCATCAGCTACTTTGCTTCCCACATAGCAAAACTCCTTTACTACTTTAAGTGTGTCATTTCATAATCTAACTCCCTTAGCATCACCTGATTTAATTCAACTACATTCCATTATCTTCATTTTGCTTTTGATGATGTTCATCTTATACCCTCCTTTCAAGACACTGTCTATTCCGTGCAACTGCTCTTCCATGTCCTTAGTTATGTCCGACAGAACTACAGAGTCATCAACAAACCTCAAAATTTTTATTTCTTCTTCCTGGACTTTTAATTCATACTGATTTTTTTTCTTTTGTTTCCTTTACTGCTTGCTCAATATACAGATCGAATAACATCCGAAATAAGCTACAATCCTCTCTCACTCCCTTCTCAACCAATGCTTTCCTTTCGTGCCCCTCTACTCTTATAACTGCTGGCTGATTTCTGTACAAATTGTACATATCCTTTTGCTCCCTGTACTTTACCCCTTCCACTTTTAGAATTTGAAAGAGAGTACTCCAGTCACATGTCAAAAGCTTTCACTAAATCTACAAATGCTATAAATATAGGTTTATCTTTCCTTAACCTGTTTTCTATGAGAAGTCATAGGGTCAGTACTGCCTTGTGTGTTCCTACATTTCTCTGGAATCCAAACTGATCTTCCCCAAGGGTGGTGTCTACCAGCTTTTCCTTCTCCTGTGAAGGATTTGCCGTAGTATTTTGCAACCGTGACCTATTAAATCGATAGTTTGGTCATTTTCACACCTGTCAGCACCTGCTATCTTTGGAACTGGAATTACTATATTCTTCTTGAAGTCTGAGGGTATTTCACCTGTCTCATACATCCTCTCACCATATGGAAGAGTTGTCATGGCTGGCTCTCCCGAGGCTATCAGTAATTACAATGGAATGATGTGTACTCCCAGGACCTTGTTTCAACTTTCGGCTTTCAACACTTTGTCAAATTCTTCATGCAGTATCATATCTCTCTTCTCATCTTCATCTATGTCCTCTTTCATTTCTATAATGTTGCCCTCCAGTACACTTCCCTTCTATAGACATTCTATATATTCCTTTCACTTCTGTTTTCCCTTCTTTGCTTAGAACTGATTTTTCATCTGAGCTCTTGATATTCATGCAGGTGGTTCTCTTTTCTCTAAAGGTGCCTTTACTTTTCCTGTAGGCTGTATCTATCTTACCCCTAGTGATATTGCTGCTTCATCCTTGCATTTGTCCTCTAGCCATTCCTGCTTAGCCATTTTGCACTTCCTGTCAATCTCATTTTTTTGACATTTGTATTCCCTTTCACCTGATTGATTTATTGCATTTTTATATTTTCTCCTTTCATCAATTGAATTCAATATCTCTTGTGTTACACAAGGATTTCTACTAGCCCTCGTCTTTTTACCTACTTGGTCATCTGCTCCCTTTACTATTTTGTCTCTCAAAGCTACTCATTCTTCCTTTACTGCTTTCTTTTCCAGTGTCCTTGTCAGTCATTATCTAATGGCCCCCCTTAAACTTTCTGCAACCTCTGGTTCTTTCAGTTTATCCAGGTCCCATCTCATTAATTGTTTGCATTTTTGCAGTTTCTTCAGTTTTAATCTGCAATTCATAAACAATAAATTGTGGTCGGAGTACACATCTGCCCCTGTAAATGTCTTACAATTTGAAACCTGGTTCCTAAATCTCAGTTTTGCCATTATATAATGAAACTGAAACATTCCAGTGTCTCCAGGTCTCTTCCACATATACAATCTTCTTTCATGATTCTTAAACCAGGTGTTAATTGTGATTAAATTACGCTCTGTGCAAAATTCTACCAGATGGCTTCCTCTTTCGTTCCTTTCCCCCCAATTGTGATTAAATTACACTCTGTGCAAAATTCTACCAGATGGCTTCCTCTTTCGTTCCTTTCCCCCCGGCCCATATTCACTTACTACTTTTCCCTCTCTTCCTTTTGCTACTACTGAATTCTAGTGCCCCGTGACTTAAATTTTCATCTCCCTTCACTATCTGAATAATTTCTTTTATCTCATCATACATTTCCTCAATCTCCTCCTCATCTGAGGAGCTAGTTGGCATATAAACTTTTACTACTGTGGTGGGTGTGGGCTTCGAGTCTATCTTGGCTACAATAGTGCATTCACTATGCTGTTCATAGTAGCTTACCCATGTTCCTATTTTGTAATTCATTATTAAACCTACTCCTGCATTACCCCTATTTGATTTTGTATTTATAACCCTGTATTCACCTGATCAGAAGTCCTGTTTCTCCTGCCACCTAACTTCACTAATTCCCACTATACTTTAACCTATCCATTTCCCTTTAACCTACCTGTCCGATTAAGGGATCTGACATGCCACGCCCCGATCCATAAAATGCCAGGTTTGTTTCTCCTGATAACAACATTCTCCTGAGTAGTCCCCACCCAGAGATCTGAATGGGGGACTATTTTGCCTCCGGAATATTTTACCGGAGAGGACGTCATCGTCATCATTTAACCATACAGTAGAGCTACATGCCCTCAGGAAAAATTATGGCTGTAGTTTCCCCCTTGCTTTCAGCCGTTTGCAGTACCAGCACAGCATGACCATTTTGTGATGTTACAAGGCCAGACCAGTCAATCATCCAGATTGTTGCCCCTGAAATTACTGAAAAGGCTGCTGCCCCTCTTAAGGAACCACATGTTTGCTTGGCCTGTCACCAGATACCACTCCGTAGTGGTCGCACCTATGGTAGGGCTATCTGTATCGCTAAGGCATGCAAGTCTCGAAAACCTATCTGAAATCAGATTTAAATCCATGATCAGCAAGGTCAGAGAGCACGTCCTACCAGTGGGCTAAAAATAAATGTTGAAATACAGATACACGACAACTACTCTACGAGTCTCTAAAAACATCAGTCACTACAAATACACCTAAAGTAAGTAAAAACAAAAACAATGTGGAAGAGTAATTCTGGTCAACTGTGAACGATGTAAAATCTCATAGTGAGATAATAAGACCATGTGACTGACTAGTCAACAAGGCTGTTCCCTGACGGGGTGTGCTGGCACAAACGGCAAGGTGCCAGATTCTCTCATGAGGGGCAGGCTTTCACTTCCTGCCCGTCCACTCTGTGTTACACATCACACAGTTTTCCACAACCCCTTATGTCAAATTCCAAGACAGTTCAGCTATAAAGGATACATCTAATTTCCTGCTTCTTACCTTACCAATATGAGATTGTGCTCCGATTCTAATGACCTTGTCATGAACGTAATGATACACCCTCATCCTCCTGGCTCATAATGCGCGATAGTAACACTCATCAAAAAATGTTGAGATAAGCTCTTCTTAACACATTTTATTCACAAGTATGTTTTGTAAATACTTGCCTTAGGATAGTGATATGCTTTGTTTAATGTATTTGCTGGTTTCACCATCTCCAAGTCATTTATAATACATCTGTCTCCTCTTACATGATATTCCTTTCCCAATAATTAATTTTTTCATTACATCTTTGCATAACAATATGAAAAGTAAACTTAGGAATGTTGGATACATCTGTTGTAATCAGACACTACTCACACATCTTAGGAGTTTAATTATAATGGTATTTGAGTGAATGTGTTTACAAAAATTGGAAGGAAAAGACAGATTGCTACTTACCATAAAGTTGACATGTTACACTGTATAGACAGGCACAATTAAAAGACACTTACACATTTTCTCTCAGCCATTGCCTTCGTTATTCACATAAGCAAACACATCTCGTGCACACATGACTGCCATCTCCAGCAGCTCAGATCAGAGTGCAACTGTCATGTAGAACGATAGCAGCACCTGGAGTGGGTGGGGAAGGGAAAGGGACAGCAGTGTATGGATGGGGAGAGAAAAGAGCACTGGCAGATTGTGCAGGGACTAGCCTGCCAACAGACCCAGTGTTAAGAGGCTGTGGAGTAGGGAGATGAGGAAGGAGAAGGAGCAGACCGAGGATAGAGTGGGACACACAGAGGGTGGGAGACAAAAATAGGGAAGAGATGATAGCACAGAGGGGGTGGAAACATACGGGGAGGTTGTGGGGACAGTATGTTACCACAGGGTGAGGCTGGGATAATTTCAGAAATGGGGAATGTGTTTTAAGGATAACTCCCATCTGCACTGTGGCTTGGGTAGGACGTCCCTCATTTCAGGACATCACGATAGGTAATCAAAACACTGGCAAAGGATGTGGTTCAACTGTTCCAGCCTGGGATGGTACTGGGTGAGAAAGGGGGCATTCCTTTGTGACTGATTCTTGGGGGTGTGAGGGGAAATGGCACTGGACTTTGCGGACTGGGTCTGGAGGATAGTGCCTGTCTGTGAAGGCCCCGGTGAGACCCTTAGCATACCGAGCAAAGGAGTTTGTCACTGCAGATACGCTGTCTCCAGGTAGCCAGGCTGTATGGGAGTTATTTGTTAGTGTGAAAGGGATGACAGCTGTAGAAATGCAGGTACTGCTGGTAGTTGGTTGGGTTTAATGTGGAGAGAGGTGTGAATAGAGCCATCAGAGAGGAGGAGTTGAATGTCCAGGAAGGTGGCACGCTGTGGTGATGAGAACAAGATGAAGCAAATGGGAGAGAAGGTGTTGAGGCAGTGAAGGAATGAAAAAAGGGTGTGTTGGCCCTGAGTCCAGAGCGTGAAGATATCATCAATGAACCTAAGCCAGATTAAGGGTTTGGTGTTTCGGGAGGCTAGGAAGGTCTCCTCTAGATTGCCCATAAATTGGCTGGCATAGAAGGGGGCCATGCGGGTGCAAATATTATTTCTTCACTGTTGTAAAATGTACCTGCAACCCTCTGAACCCCCTTCTGTGTTTAGAAGGGAGACAGCCTTGGAACTGGTTTTTCATTTTTCTCCCATAACTGGTGAGTGCCACATTAAGGCAAGCAATCTGTGTTCCCTAACTGTTATCAGATAACTCTAATCAGGTAATCAGTATCACCAGTTCAGTAATTTTTCAAGTGTCTGTACTGCTCTAATCACTGGAAGATGAACACAGAAGTCTATATGAGTACTACAAGTATTATAAACAGCCTACCCTGGAGGGACCCACACACCAGCATAAAACTAGCAACTGGGATGCTATGGAAACCCCATATCTGCTGTTCCACCTCAACACAGATTCACCTCATCAGTATGCTGCCAACATGTTCCATTACTGCACTCGCCACTAGTAGCTAGGAACTCTGTTCAACAGGCAACAGAGGTAGAACTGTGTGTCTTAAATACCTGCACCAGCAGCAAATACCTTGAACTCTACCGACTCCAGGGGGCTGAGAAGTGGGGAAGTTTGTGTTCATTTCACAGGTACAGTCTATACAATGGGTGATGTCATTTGGATGCACAGTAGAATGTTTACTACAATGTTCATGACTAATTACAGTACTCAACCAAAATATGATTAGTGTGTAATATGTTCATTCCAATTCATGAGCACGACAGCAAATATTCAATTATTTTCCCCAGTACATATGCTTTTTGAACTGATTTTACCTTGTAAGGATACTATTATGGATACCTTCACTAAAACTCAGTATGAACAGCCAATTTCCAGTGGTTGCAGTATCACTGATATGAAGGAACATTTTGGACATTACTGTTTTTGTGCCAAGTGTCATGTAAACACAGGTTGACTGCATGCACTTTTGAAACTTTGGAGTGTGGCCACTGAAATCTTGTTGTCAAAGAGGAAGGTCAGCAGCCCACGAGCACAGATAGTTTGAAAATGATAACTATTTGAGATATCAGAGAAAATGAATGTTGAAATAAAATAATCGTGTGACACAAATTGTGAAGGTTCGTGGATTATGAGCAGTTTTAAGATCGTTGAGTGATGTGCATGTGGCAAACTAATTACTTTAAAATTGACAGTGCAACAGTGTACAAAAGTTGGACGATGATGATGGAGTCCCATACTCCTTTACAGAGCGTAGGGGAGCGACGTGGGAGACCCGCGCCGCCTTACTAGGCAAGGTCCTAGTGGAGGTGGTTTGCCGTTGCCTTCCTCCGACCGTAATGGGGATGAATGATGATGATGAAGACGACACAACAACAACCAGTCATCTCGAGGCAGGAAAAATCCCTGACCCCACCGGGAATCGAACCCGGGACCCCGTGCTCGGGAAGTGAGAACGCTACCGCAAGACCACGAGCTGCAGACATTGGATGTAATTCTCAACAATTTCAGGTGAAGTAACTAAATAACTGTTTGCCTCCATAGCTGAAAGGTCAGCATAGATGGCTACCATGTGGAGGACCTGAGTCCCATTCCCATACAGCAAAGGATTTTTCCCTGGTGGGAATACTAGTGTGGGGTGCGATCGGGCTTGTGATGCTGAACTGAGGAGCTACTATACTGTGCAGTAGTGGCCCCAAGATCTGGAAAGTTTGCAAAACAGCTTGGAGAGTGGTGTGCTGATGACATGCCCCTCCATACCACACAACACCACAAGGCAGAGGATGACAAGTAGTCTGTAGACATCCCTTTGGCCTTTACTGCTTGGGCAACGAGCCAATTTATGTGGCTAAGCAAGATGAGATAATCGACAGAGAAAGTGATCAGCATTCATAATATATGAAAAAAATTAACTGGGTGATTAGCATGCAGAGCTCAGTGAGACAATATGCACCCAAAAAGGCATCCACAATCAGAGTGGATGTGGCTCTGCACACACCATTTGTTGTGGGCTGAGTAACAGAGGTAGCCATGCAAGCATGCGTTAGACAATAAGAGAGGGGTGGTAATGGGCCACAAGAGGGCTACGCTTAGCTACCCACAGCGCCACCAGCTTTGAAGTACTGCCGCTAGATGTTGTCGCTCTTTGAGCCTCTCCTATTGGATCATTCTGAAAGTATGAGAAATTCTGGTTACTAGCGTAAGACGAGGTTGCTCTAAAAACACATGGTCGAGATTTACTGTGCTCACTGGCTGTTGGGGACAACGAATGGAGGAAAAGGTTCCCATGACTGGCCAGAGGGGTCAGCTAAAATGCTGAATATAAGATGTGTCAATAAAAAGGGAACTCATTAAGATATGGAAAGCCAGTATCACAAATAAAAGGAGAAAATTATAAGTGTGAGGATTTAGATGTGCCCTTGATAGGAGTAGAGTTTACAAGTTATTTTATGTTAAATGTTTTGTAAATAGTATGAACTTTAAGAATTATTAACTTGATGACACCTTTATCAGTTTTTATAAACATAGTGTCTACAAATAGGTCTCTTCGAGATCTACCAGAAAATCAAAACAGCCTATTATAAACAATACCAGTTTTGAAATAAAGGCAGGGATCTGTATTCCACATGATAAACCAGCGAATTTTAGTCATATGATTAATTAATATATGGAAAGTAGTAGCAGTATTGTAAAATAAACATAATTAGCGAAACATGACAACACTTATTGTTAACCATTTATATTTTAACAATATAACAACAAACATTTTCCATAATAGAATTAGAATTTATGAGAAAACTAGTGAATGTAAAGAAAAATTGAAGGCAGCCTTGAAAATCTGAGGAAATTTGTATGCAAATTCATATTTGTAATTCTGGCAGTTTGCAACTGAGGAATTTCAACTTAAATTTTAAGTGAATGGGACTTAGAGCTGTTGTGAGATTTTGGAGTGCATGAGATAGGGCTTGTTTAAGTTCTCACATTGGCATAATAACATTCAGTATTGGCAATTCATAAACTTGTTACTGTGAGAAAAACAATAAATAAATCCTTTTTTTTTTTTTTTTTTTTGATAAACTTTAACCAATGACTGTAGTGACCTCTTTATGCAAATTCTTGCCTACATTTAGTTGGAAGTTCTTTTTTTAGTTGAGTATTTTAGGTGGATGTGATGACTGACTGGTTGCCTGCTACACTTAAACACAGCCATATATACATAAAATATCAAACCATTCACTGTGGGCCTTGGTAATGTGCTACTAACTGGAACATTGATAGTCCGTTCAGAAGTGCTGGGAGCTCCGAGCTAATTCAGTTACTTTTTAAGAGACAATTTTAGTTCATCTTTCAATCATCTTTGTCCAACCTTGAGTGAACATTATTCTTCAAGAAATTGATAAAAAGAAGGTGGGTTTTATGTATCTAAGAGTCCCTCGTTCCCTAGTAATAATGCAATTTCTATATCAATCGACATAAGTGATCTCCCTACCCCGGCAAGTAATAAAAATACTGTATACAAACAACATTCATAGTAAATATTTTTAAAAATCTACCCATGAAGCAGTGCCAGGAGAACACACACATACAAGAAGGTTTAGCTCGTGCAATCTTTTGGAGCCATTGGCTTCTTCCTCTGGCAGAAGAGTTGAACGTAATTACCCCACCTGTCTAGTTCAAAAACTGATTTCCTGGGCCATCACATCCAATCCTGGTACTGCTGATCCCTCCAAAAAACAACTTTGGAGCACATTGTCACTTGGTGTTATCCTGGTCTTGAATGTATTAATCAACTACTTTGACAAGACTTTTACTTCCTAAAATCATGCCCTCAAATGAGATCTATTCTGCCTGAGATATGCCCACCACACCTAGAGTATCTTTTCATTACCCTCCCAATCTCCACAGTATCCTTGTCAGACCCGATGCTCCTTCTGTATCCCTCCTCCCTACCCTATGGCTCCTACACCTGTGACCTACTCCACTACATGACTTGCCCTATGCACCCTCCTACCACCACCTATACCAGCACTGTAACTGGTAAAACAAATACTATCAAAGGGAGAGCCACCCGTAAAACGAGATGTCATACCAGCTGTTATGTAAACACTGTTCGGCCTTTTACACCGGCAGTTATCAGTCGGGATAAATGGGCATAGGCAGAGTGTATACTGGCAAAGCACGATAGCCTGGTGCAGAGCATGCTTTACAACATGACAGTCGTGACCTTGGTGCCCGTTTCACCACACGTACCACCTGAATTCTTCCCCCACACATCAGTTTCTCGGAACTACACAGGTGGGAACTAGCACTGCAACATGTCCTTGGTTCTCGCCACCCACCTGCCCTTAATTTATGTTAATTCCTTCTGTCTCAGCATTTTTTCACAGTAACTACTCCTTTCTTCACCGCATTTTAGTTTTCTAATCTTTCATTTTTTGACCTGTCTATTTTTTGCCATCCCCTCCCACTTCTGTTACATACAATGCACTTAGCTTATCATGTTATTTTAACTGGTGCACAGTGTTTTAGTAGTAAACTCAGTCTTGCATATTACACTGTCTTCCGTCTTCAAGCTCCCAGGTTTTCAAATCTCATCTGGTGCAGACACCAACAATCAGTCTTTCCTTCGCTTCCCATCTGGTAAGTCTCCCTTATTCAGGGTTCTGGGTGACTTTTCCGAACAGTACCTGTTTTCCTAAACCTCTCCAGTCCTTTTCACTCACCCCTCGTTCTTACCCTTAAACTCTTCTGCTGGAAGGAGGAGCTACTGGTTCCGAAAGCTTGCACAAGTTAAATCTTTTTGTGTATATGTTCTCCTGCCGCGGCTTAGTGAGTAGATTTTTTTTATCTTTCCAATTACTTCATATTGTAAATAATTATTTACATTGTTATAGTAAATATTATGATTAATCGTAACTATAATGACACCTCTGTTTTAAATCTGTCCTCATTTACTTCACATTCCACACATTGTGTGTTGGTTTGATCTGTCCCACATTTTAATGTTCCACTATTAATTCCTATTCTATTTCCCTTTGGTACTGCAGCAGTAAAAATTGCTGTCTGTGAATAGTGTTTTCACAATCCAATGAGGTCAACAATAACCAATTTGCCACAGATATTTATAATTTCTACTTTAAGTAAAAAAATGGCACATACCATGTACACAATAAAGTACATTTAAAGCCATGCAGTATAATGTACACTTACATTTCTATTTCTGGTGGCAGCAGACATTCTGGTCAATTAAAAACCTGAAACAGAAATAAGATAATTTATAAGGTGCTAACAGACAAATGATTTTCTTTCAATATTGCTTTTTCTCATAAAAACTAAATTGTTAGAACAATATCTGGGATTTTATATAATTTGGTGTGCAATACAATCCTCGATTTAGAAAAATTTGACAATGACTCCCAATTAATCGACATCAATCAAATCGACAAAACAAAGCAGGTTGTCAAAAAGAGAACAACTGGTGAGAGATGCCTATGACGTAACTGTGTGAAATGACTAATAGAAGAGGGCTCTCTACAGTGAGGTTATCAGAGCCCTTCTCAGAACATTATTCAGATAACTGAATAAGTACTGTGCCTAACTTTGAGGGGCAGAGAAGCAGGCAGTGTTGTGTTGTGTTGGGTAAGAGAGATGGAAGGAAGATTAGGTTTTAACATACTGCTGATGAGGTCATTAGAGATGAAGCACAAGCTTATATTGGGAAGGAAATTGGCTGTGCTCCTTGAAAGGAACCATCCCAACATCTGCCTTAGTGATTTCGGGAAATCATGGAATATCTCTGTCTGTACAGCCAAACCAGGATTTGAAGCAATTTACTCTCGAACCACAATCCGATATCTTACCACTGCTTGGCTACCTAGCAAGGTGTGCGGGTGGGGATGGCCTAATGCTTCGGGGCAGGACTTAAGGCTTCACACCACAGCACAACCACGCGTATGATCACCTCTGGAAGCAAGGCACTCCCAAAAGGGAGCATGAACACACCTGTGCCAACCTTGTCACCTAGTGGACCATGATGTACAGGTACTTGATATAGAAAGTGGATCCCTAAATTCTTCAAGTGTTTACATAGTTTTTCCATCTGTATGCAGCATTCAGCCCCAGTGAATAAATAAACCTTGCTGCATGTTTAGGCTCTTATGTTGTGTTACAGTAAAACAGGTACACCATCAAGTTGTTTACTAGAGAGTAATGCTCGAGACTGGGTAGGATTTGCCATCTAATTAAGAAGGGTGCACTTCATAATTTACTGAGGAAAAAGAGTTCACCAAACACATTTTCAATATTCCCACAAATAACATTGGCTTAGTACAGAGAAAAGGACACCCCTCCTGTTGGAGTGCAAAACAGGAACCAAGGAGAGAGTCTGCAAGTCACTCAGTTTTGTTTTCCTCCAACAGTGTGGCCAAGTAGGAAAAGTTTCTTGGCCTTATCAACCTGCACTCAATTATGATCTGTTTGAAGAGATTGCTGGGGGCTTGCAGCCACTAACTGATAACTTAAGTCATTTCATGACGGCAAATATCCACCACAATGCCATCTACTCCGAATGGGAGCTCTCACCTTGGGCGCCACCCGCTTAGGACAAAGGCCACCTGGCTTGAAGGGCAGTGCCCAGATCCCCAAAATGACAGGCAAGTGCTGGGAGATTACAGTTTAGCATCTACAGTGCGATCCTCGAGTGGTCGGGCATACCCGCCGTACAGACACCCAACGAATTTCCTCGTAGAGCCTGTACAGTCTGTAAAAAAAAATTTGGAAAGCTGGAGGTCAAACCAAGATGGGGGAACTGAACATAAGTTAACTGAAATTTATGGTGTACAATGAAGGGAACAAAGTGGGAAAACCACAATTTTCATCTTACAACTGAGATGAGTTGTCAGCAGCAAATCTGTCCTAGAGAATAAGTTTGAGAAAAAATGTAGTCTGACAGCAAAACTGCAGCACAAGAAAGGTGAGAAAAAAAGCACACAAACACGCATGAAATCAGTGGAAGGAGTCGTCATGAATTTGAAAGTACTACCAGCAGCCAAGTTAACACAATGACTGTGAAAAGGGAGTTAAAAACAATGGGGATACACTGGTTGAGCAGCTCCTCATAAACCGCATATTTCTATACTCAATGCTAAACAACACTTGAGGTTGTGTCGAGAGCAATGCCACTGGACAGTAGGTTATTGGAAATGAGTGACCTGGACTGATGAATCACACTATACCCTGTGGCAATACAATGGAAGAGCTTTTTGACAATTGGAGAATGTTACTGGGCTGGATTAATGAGGTAAAAGAGGCCAAACTACAAAGTCAACAGTCCCTCCATCCTATATGCATCACACTGGGAAGAGTCCTCAGAGAGGAGGAACACAGAAGACAAGACCTATGTCCTATCATCCAACTGGAAAATCCTGAGGAATAGGTGATCACCAAGTGGGCTGTTGATAGAAAGGCTGTGGCTGTGCTCTAAAAAGCCGAATCAATTCCTCCATGTGGTGGAGCGCTAAGGGTGATGGCATTTCACCTTCAGGAGGGAGATACACATTACAAACAACAAACAGTAAAATCCAGAAATGTCCTCATACGAGCCACAGCCTTCAAAGACGTATCGAGAGACATGTTTGCTGTAGACAGAGTTAAGAAAGCATGTGCAAACTCTTCCCAATGCTCTTTCATAGCACAATTCTTAAAACAGCTCTGATAGCCACGAGGGCAGGGAGGTGGGTGGGTGGGTGGGTGGGTGGGTGGGGGGGGGGGGGGGAGACATTGCTTAGAAACACGTTTCCCGGAGGACAGCACTGAAAGAAAAGGAAATGCATAAGGGAGGTAAAAACTCTGCTAGGTGGTGGAAAAAACTGCCACACTTCCACTGGAGAATCACGCTACTGGTTTTCTGCTGGGGTGCGAAGAGACCTTGGAAGCAAGTCACTCCCCAGATCATCTGCTGCCATCAGTTGCAAGGATACACTATCAATATACATTGGTTCTGAATCTGGTAGTGGGTTGGTTGGTTTGTGGGATTAAAGGGACCAGACTGCAACGGTCATCGGTCCCTTGTTCCAAAACTTAAAAACACCCACACCGAGTAAAATACGGAAAATAGAGACAGACGAGACAGGACAAGGAAAACTCAGACAAAGAACAGACAAAACAAATTAAAAGCACACAGAGTGTGACGGTGGTTGGCCGACCATAGAGAAAAAAAAGAGGAAAAGCCAACCACCAAGAACACATTAAAAACTCAGTTTAAAATCGGAGGCCAAAAGCCAGAATCAACACTAAAAAACAGAAACACTCAGATTAAACGATAAAAACCCCCTGCCCGAGTAAAACGCAAAACTAAGTCCACCATGGCAGAGTCACCTATTAAAAGGGCAGAGAGCGTGTCAGGCAGCGCAAACGTCTGCCTGAGCACAGATACACTCCTGGAAATTGAAATAAGAACACCGTGAATTCATTGTCCCAGGAAGGGGAAACTTTATTGACACATTCCTGGGGTCAGATACATCACATGATCACACTGACAGAACCACAGGCACATAGACACAGGCAACAGAGCATGCACAATGTCGGCACTAGTACAGTGTATATCCACCTTTCGCAGCAATGCAGGCTGCTATTCTCCCATGGAGACGATCGTAGAGATGCTGGATGTAGTCCTGTGGAATGGCTTGCCATGCCATTTCCACCTGGCGCCTCAGTTGGACCAGCGTTCGTGCTGGACGTGCAGACCGCGTGAGACGACGCTTCATCCAGTCCCAAACATGCTCAATGGGGGACAGATCCGGAGATCTTGCCGGCCAGGGTAGTTGACTTACACCTTCTAGAGCACGTTGGGTGGCACAGGATACATGCGGACGTGCATTGTACTGTTGGAACAGCAAGTTCCCTTGCCGGTCTAGGAATGGTAGAACGATGGGTACGATGACGGTTTGGATGTACCGTGCACTATTCAGTGTCCCCTCGACGATCACCAGTGGTGTACGGCCAGTGTCGGAGATCGCTCCCCACACCATGATGCCGGGTGTTGCCCCTGTGTGCCTCGGTCGTATGCAGTCCTGATTGTGGCGCTCACCTGCAAGGCGCCAAACACGCATACGACCATCATTGGCACCAAGGCAGAAGCGACTCTCATCGCTGAAGACGACACATCTCCATTCGTCCCTCCATTCACGCCTGTCGCGACACCACTGGAGGCGGGCTGCACGATGTTGGGGCGTGAGCGGAAGACGGCCTAACGGTGTGCGGGACCGTAGCCCAGCTTCATGGAGACGGTTGCGAATGGTCCTCGCCGATACCCCAGGAGCAACAGTGTCCCTAATTTGCTGGGAAGTGGCAGTGTGGTCCCCTACAGCACTGCGTAGGATCCTACGGTCTTGGCGTGCATCCGTGCGTCGCTGCGGTCCGGTCCCAGGTCGACGGGCACGTGCACCTTCCGCCAACCACTGGCGACAACATCGATGTACTGTGGAGACCTCACGCCCCACGTGTTGAGCAACCCGGCCTCCCGCATGCCCACTATACGCCCTCGCTCAAAGTCCGTCAACTGCACATACGGTTCACGTCCACGCTATCGCGGCATGCTACCAGTGCTAAAGACTGCGATGGAGCTCCGTATGCCACGGCAAACTGGCTGACACTGACGGCGGCGGTGCACAAATGCTGCGCAGCTAGCGCCATTCGACGGCCAACACCGCGGTTCCTGGTGTGTCCGCTGTGCCGTGCGTGTGATCATTGCTTGTACAGCCCTCTCGCAGTGTCCGGAGCAAGTATGGTGGGTCTGACACACCGGTGTCAATGTGTTCTTTTTTCCATTTCCAGGAGTGTAGATAAAAGTGGACAGTCCAACAAAATGTGGACCACTGTCAATGCCGAGCCACAGCGACAGAGAGGGGGGTCCTCACAGCGCAATAAGTGGCCGTGGGTCATCCGGGTGTGCCCAATGCGCAGTCGACAGAGGACGACAGACTCCTTGCGAGAGACTCGCAAGGAGGAGTGCCACACAGTCATCGTCTCCTTGACGGCACGGAGTTTATTAGGGGCAATCAGACCGCGCCATTCAGTGTCCCAAAGTGAGATAACTTTGCGGTGCAAGACTGCCCTCAAATCAGTCACCGGAAGGCCAATGTCTAGAGTGGGTCCACTGGTGGCCTGTTTGGCCAGGCGGTCCACACATTCAGTGCCCGGGATACCGACACGACCGGGGGTCCACACAAAGACAACAGAGCGGCCGCAACGGGCAAGAGTATGCAGGGACTCATGGATAGCCATCACCAGACGAGACTGAGGGAAACACTGGTCGAGAGCTCGTAAACCGCTCAGGGAATCGCTACAGATAACGAAGGACTCACCTGAGCAGGAGCGGATATACTCTAGGGTACAAAAGATGGTGACCAGCTCAGCAGTGTAAATGCTGGAGCCATCCGGCAAGGAACGTTGTTCGGAATGGTCCCCTAGAGTTAGCGCATAACCGACACGACCAGCAACCATCGAACCGTCAGTGTATACAACGCCAGAGCCCTGATACGTGGCCAGGATGGAATAAAAGCAGCGGCGGAAGGCCTCTGGAGGGACTGAGTCCTTCGGGCCCTGTGCTAAGTCGAGCCGAAGGCAAGGGCGAGGAACACACCATGGGGGTGTACGCAAAGTGGCCCGGAAAGGAGATGGAACAGTGAAAACCCTAAGCCCGGAGAGAAGCTCTTTGACGCGGACCGCGATCGTACAACCTGACTGGGGCCGACATTCTGGCAGATGGACGACTGATTGCGGGAACAGGAGACGACAGTTTGGATGCCCAGGCAAGCTAAAAACATGTGCAGTGTAAGCGGCCAGTAAATGTTGGCGCCTCAATCGCAGTGGAGGGACACCAGCCTCCACAAGTACGCTGTCCACAGGGCTGGTCTGGAAGGCACCAGTGGCAAGGTGTATCCCGCTGTGGAAGATTGGGTCCAGCACCCACAACGCAGATGGGGATGCTGAGCCATAAGCCAGGCTCCCATAATCCAGACGAGACTGGATTAACGCCTGGTAGAGCCATAACAGGGTAGATCCGTCGGCGCCCAAGTGGGTGTGGCTCAAGCATTGCAGAGCATTTAGACGCCGCCAACACGCCTGTTTAAGCTGCCGAATATGAGGCAGCCAAGTCAACCGGGCATCAAAAACTACACCCAAAAACCTGTGGGTCTCCACCACAGCAAGAAGTTCGTTGTCAAGAGAAAGCCGCGGCTCAGGATGGACCATTCGGCGCCGGCAGAAATGCATAACGCGGGTCTTGGCAGGCGAAAACTGAAAACCATGCGCTACAGCCCAAGACTGCACCTTGCGGATTGCGCCCTGTAGCTGACGTTCAGCAGCTGCAATGCCAATAGAGCTGTAGTAAAGGCAGAAGTCGTCAGTATACAGGGAAGCAGAGACAGAATTTCCCACAGCCGCAGCGAGCCCGTTAATGGCTATTAAAAACAGGCAGACACTTAAAACAGAACCCTGTGGCACACCGTTCTCCTGGACGTGGGAGAAACTATATGAGGCCGCGACTTGCATGCGGAAGGTACGATACGACAGAAAATTGCGGATAAAAATCGGCAGAGGGCCCCAAAGACCCCATCCATGAAGTGTAGAAAGGATGTGATGACGCCATGTCATATCGTACGCCTTCCTCATTTCGAAAAAGACAGCGACCAGGTGCTGACGGCGGGCAAAGGCAGTACGGATGTCAGACTGCAGGCTCACCAGATTGTCTGTGGCAGAGCGGCCTTTACAGAACCCACCCTCAGACGGAGCCAGAAGGCCCCGAGAGTCCAGTATCCAATTCAAGCGCCGGCTCACCATCCGTTCAAGCAACTTGCAAAGAACGTTGGTGAGGTTAATGGAACGGTAGCTGTCCACCTCCAGAGGGTTCTTTCCAGGTTTCAAAATGAGGATAACAATACTTTCTCGCCATTGCGACGGAAACTCCCCCTCGACCCAAAGACGGTTGTAAAGGTCGAGGAGGCGTCGCTGGCAGTCCACTGAAAGGTGTTTTAGCATCTGACAGTGGATGCCATCTGGCCCAGGAGCGGTATCAGAGCAAGCGGCTAGGGCACTGCGAAATTCGCACTCACTGAATGGAACATTGTAAGATTCTGGGTGGTGGGTGCGAAACGAAAGGCTCCGACGTTCCATCCGCTCTTTAATGGAGCGAAAGGCCAGTGGGTAATTGGAAGAAGCGGAACTAAGAGCAAAATGCTCTGCCAAGCTGTTGGCAATTTCGTCGGAGTCTGTACAAACTGCTCCATTCAGTGAGAGCGCAGGGACGCTGACAGGGGTCTGATAGCCATAGAGGCATCGGATCTTGGCCCAGACCTGCGATGGAGAGACATGGAGGCCAATGGTGGGCACATACCGCTCCCAGCACTCCTGCTTGCTTTGGCGGATAAGGCGGCGGGCCCGCGCATGCAGCCGTTTGAAGGTGATGAAGTGTTCAATGCAGGGATGTCGCTTGTGACACTGTAGCACCCGCCGGCGATCTTTAATCGCTGCAGCGATCTCAGGCGACCACCAAGGCACAGTCCGCCGCCGAGGGGACCCAGAAGAATGGGGAATGGCAGATTCGGCGGCAGTAACGATGCCGGTGGTGACCGATTGAACCACTGCATCAATGTCATCACTAGAGAGAGGCTCAATAGCGGCAGTGGAGGAAAACAAGTCCCAGTCAGCCTTATTCATAGCCCACCTGCAAGGGCGCAGAGAAGACTGACGCTGTGGCAGGGACAGAAAGATCGGAAAGTGGTCACTACCACACAGGTCGTCATGCACTCTCCATTGGACAGACGGTAAGAGGCTAGGGCTGCAGATCGAGAGGTCGATGGCGGAGTACGTGCCATGCGCCACGCTGAAGTGTGTGGAGGAACCATCATTTAAAAGCGAAAGATCAAGCTGTGCTAATAAATGCTCAATGGCGGCGCCTCGACCTGTCGCCACTGACCCACCCCACAGAGGGTGATGGGCGTTGAAGTCGCCCAATAAAAGAAAGGTGGCGGCAATTGGGCTATCAGAGCCGCCAGGACATGCTGTGCGACAGCACCATCCGGTGGAAGGTAAAGACTGCAGACGGTAACAGCCTGTGGCGTCCACACCCGAACAGCGACAGCCTCTAAAGCTGTTTGTAGAGGTACAGACTCGCTGTGAAGAGAGTTAAGGATATATATGCAGACGCCACCAGACACCCTTTCATAAGCTGCCCGGTTCTTATAATAACCCCGATAGCCACGGAGGGCGGGGGTTCGCATTGCTGGAAACCAAGTTTCCTGAATAGCAATGCAGAAGAAAGGGTGAAGGCTGATAAGTTGTCGGAGCTCAGCTAGATGGTGGAAGAAACCGCCACAGTTCCACTGGAGGATGGTATTGGCCATGTCTGAGAAAGGTGTGACGGGACTTTGAGGGCAGATTACGCCACTGGGTTACCTGCTGCCTCCAACTGAGCACCTGTGCTAGTGCTTTCCATGGCGTCTGAGGGACTGGCGAAATCGAGGTCCTCAGCGGATGCCAGAATCGCCACCTCATCCTCAGACGCAGAGCTTGTAGGAAGCGGTGGGACGGGTGCCACCACAATGTCGGTATTCTTGGGGACTTTCTTCTGCTTCTATTTCTGTTTCTCTCGTTGTGCCTTCGGTGGTTCAGGCTTGGAGGGCTTCACAGGGTCAGTCTCAGGGACGGACGACGACCGTGGGGCTCTACGACCAGGGACTGGTGGTTGTTTCAGCCACTTGCGGGTGTCTGCTGTGCCGCTGGTCGGGACTTGCGAAGGGAGGTCCCCAAGGGACCCCTTCCTTGCGAGAGTAGCCGAAGAAGTCTTACGCTTCTCCGGCTGGGAAGGGAGAACTGATGTCCCCAATTGTTGGGAGGTGTTGCTCCTGAAGTAGATGGAGCAGGAGCAACAGGTTGTGAAGTGCCCCCCACAAGCAAGGGGGCTGGTGGATTCTGACCGATCTTAGAGCCGATTCGTGACGATGGGAGAACCGTCGTTGCAGCAGCGGCGTAGGTCGACGTCATTGCCACAGGATGGAGCCACTCATATTTCCGCCTAGCCTCGGGGTAGGTCAGGCGGTCCAGGGCCTTATATTCCATTATCCTCCTTTCTTTCTGGAATATCCTACAGTCCGGCGAGCAGGGGGAATGGTGTTCTCCGCAGTTAACACAGATAGGAGGCGGGGCACATGGAGTATTGGGATGCGAAGGATGTCCACAATCCCGACACGTGATGCTGGAAGTACAGCGAGATGACATGTGCCCGAACTTCCAGCATTTAAAACACCGCATCGGAGGAGGGATATATGGTTTCACATCACAACGGTAAACCATCACCTTCACCTTTTCGGGTAAGACATCACCCTCAAAGGCCAAGATGAAGGCACCGGTGGCTACCTGATTATCCCTCGGACCCCGATGGACGCGCCGGACGAAGTGAACACCTCGGCGTTCTAGGTTGGCGCGTAGTTCATCGTCGGACTGCAGAAGAAGATCCCTGTGGAATATAATACCCTGGACCATGCTGAGACTCTTATGGGGCGTGATGCTAACTGACACAGCCCCCAACTTGTCACAAGTGAGCAACCTCCGTGACTGGGTAGAGGAAGCTGTTTTGATGAGAACTGACCCAGAGCGCATTTTGGACAAGCCCTCCACCTCCCCGAACTTGTCTTCTAAATGCTCAACAAAAAACTGAGGCTTGGTTGGCATAAAAGATTCACCATCAACCTGCGTACAGACAAGGTACTGGGGTGAATAATCTCCACTGGTGTCTTTAGCCATGCGTTCCTCCCATGGAGTGGCTAGGGAGGGAAATGATCTTTGATTGTATTGTTTGCCGTTGAGGTTAGACCTCGATCGCTTAGAGACTGCTGGTGGAGGCCCACCAGCGAGAGATGATGTACCATGCTTCATTGCGGGTCATCCGCCCTGATGCCACCCACTCCGACCAGGGGCTCTCCCCACGGGCGCCACCCAGCTGCAGCAAAGACCACCTGGCAGGATGGCCTTTGCCAGGAGTCCCGACGCCCCAGAGGGATAGGCATCTACTCCTCAGCATACATGGGGAGGTAGCAGCTCAGGCATCAGCAGTGCGATCCCTGTGTAGTCAGGGGGCTACCACCAACAGGGTACATGATGACCCCACCACAACGGACTGGCTACCGTGCTGGATGTCGGGTGTCAAATATCCATGTGTCATGAGTGCGAAGATGGAAGTGCATAATGGAGGGCATGTATGCCACCCGGAAAACACTGCAGCTGACGTGGCTGGATGCTCGGTGTAAGGCCAACTCCATGACAATATCGGTTGTGCCAGATCTTAGGGCAAGATGGATATAGAATGCACCACGTAAGGCGTCCTTCCCCAAATGGTACGCACTAACAGAAAATTTTGAAGTCTAGTGGTCAAACCCCTTAGGGGACCATCACATTAAGGCCGAAAAGTTTGAGACTCCTTTTAGTCGCCTCTTACGACAGGAAGGAATACCGCGGGCCAATTCTAACCCCCGAACCCGCAGGGGGTTCTGGTAGTGGGGGGGGAATCTGGTGGCACAGGAGCCACCAGAAACTCTGCCTCGGATAAAGACACAGAACGTATGGGTCTGGTGGAATGGGGGGCCACTGGAGTCTCCTCCTTTGAGGACTACTATTTGTCTGTCTTCTCCACAGATGATTTCTATGTCTGCAAGGGCTTTTCTGCCTTAGTTTCAGGGACACAGGAGGATTGAGAAGTCCTACGACCAGCCACTGGCTGGTATCAGGTTGCACATCAGCAAAAATCTGGGAGAGGAGAGTCTTGAGAGACCCCTTCCTGGTGAGAGATGCTGGAGGAGGGCACTGCATCTCCAGATGGGATCTGGGGATTTACAAACCTAGCAGGTGTAGAGCCCTCTCAAAGTGGGTGTGGAGGAAGCAGTCGGAGGGGGCCCGCAACCATCAAGGGAGCTGGTTTAGTTGAGTGGCCCTGAGGGCCAGACATCGAAGGCACAAACAGTGAGGGTCTTATTGCTAGAGAGGAGAATGTCATAGCTGTAACATACATCACCGTCATATGTGCAGGGATGCAAACCATCATATTTCTTCTTGGCCTCTTGATACGCCAGAGGCTCGTATTCTTAGATTTTCTTTTCTTGTGGGGAGACTGTATAGTCTGGTGAACAGGAGGGAATGGCACATTTCACAGTTGATACAGACTGTGTGTGGTGGGTAGTGGGGGAAGGGGGGGGCGGAGGTGGCATGCTGTTCAACAGATGTCAAAATTTACAATTCCAACAGAGAGGGCTAGCGTTACAATGTTAAGGCAGTGTCTGAATCTCATACATCTGAAGTATCACACGGAAGGAGTGCATACCATTTCACGTCACATCGATCACAATCACCTTGACCTTTTCAGGCAACAAGTTACCCTCTCAGGTCACGATGAATGTCCCAGTAGCAACCCTACTGTCCTTTGGTCCTGGTTGAATATGATGGACAAAACGCACACGCCATCACTCCAGACTGGAGTATAACTAATCATCGGTCTTTAAAAAAATTGCATGGTGGAAGATGATACCCTGTACCATACCATACCGAGACTTATGGAGGAGGAAGGGGGGGGGGGGGGGGTGTTAGGAGGAGGAGGGTGATAGTTATAGGAATGTTACTGCTTGTCACAGGCAGCAGTGCTCATGCTTGTGCAGGACATGCCATTTTAATTACAACTGAACCGCACTTCATTTTCAAAGATTGCTGCTACTTCCTCAAATCTTCAAAGTGTTCAACAAAGAATAGTGACTTTGTGGCCAGAAACGAATCCTCATCAGTCCTAGCGCAAACTAAGCATGTGGGGTTGGGGGGGGGGGGGGGGGAGGGGTTTATACACACATCCCCCTCTCTCAGTCCAACTTTCCTCCCATGGCACAGCCAGGGAAGGAAACATTTTGGGGTCATATCTTTCTGCATTGTAAGAATCCTCCTACAGAAGAGACCACTGGGGCCATGCAGCCACCAGTGGAAGAGAGCTTATCTGCTTCATATGCAAGTCATCCACCATTGCACCACTTACTCTGAACGAGAGCTCCCCACTGGTGCCACCCAGCCTCAGCAACAACTACCTGGCCATTAATCAATTGCCCAGACTCCATGTGCCCCAGCCAGGCACTTACTTCTTGGCATACGTGGGGAGTTTACATCTCAGTCACCAATAGTGGAATCCCTACATGGTCAGCAGGGGCTACCACTGTGCAGGTATTTGACAGTTCCATATTGCAGACACCCGTCCTCAACCTTGTCATTGGCATGGCACCCCACCTTCCTTTGATCATACAGATTTGGCCAATGCCACTCATGAATTGCTCCAGACTGATGGGGATCAGGCCTTGTCTACAGCCTCCATACTCCGCACCACCACCACCACCACCACCACCACCACCACCACCACCACGACCAATCCAAGACCATCAATGTCACTCTGGGTGCCAGTGCACTTGCCAGCCCAATTTACCTCCATGCTCTGCAACTCCCTCGCTGTGGGAGGTGAACTTGGAGCACAGTCCGAATAGTGGGACTGTCAGCACAGTCAGTCAAGCTTACAGCATTGGCCATAGTGCAACAGTGACAGTACACGGACGTGCCACTTCACTTTAAATATAATCCAGAACCACTCACAATAGAGGCTGCAACTGAGTGTCTAATTTATATCAGCAGTACTTTTTGTACCACTGTATGCTCAATTTTAGTGGGTCTAGGATTATGGGCCAGAGGTTTCAGATGTGTCCCCACTGCTTCAGTTTCACTGAACCTGCATATAATGTATACTAACACAGAAAGAATATGAAACATGATGCTTCATTACATGTACAGTAATGGTATTGTAATTTTAGTGGTTGTCTGAGCAGTGCATTAGTGGTCACTTGTGAGACGGCGTACGTCAGCGAGTGCAGTAGTCATACCAATGTTTCCAGTTGGTATTCCTGTGATAGACGTTGTGTGATACCATGATCATATTGCGCATATCTGTAACTAGTTTCTTGTACCAACAGTGCTATCAACAAATGTTAACTTAGTGAGTAATTGTGTGTCTTTGTGATAGAATAAGCTTGTTTTGCTTCCTATGTAAGTCATCCCAAAAATATTTTCACATCAGTGCTTTCCAGAGGGATGTAAACAAGTTGTTGTCAAGCCATTTAGAAGAAGTAGAAGAAGACAAAATATTCATAAAGAATTATTGACTCATCTCATTATTGCAGTGTTTTCAAACATTCTTGAGGAAATAATGTTCCACAGATTTTATACACAATTATAGCATGAAAACACACTAAGTAGGAAACAATTCAGTTTCCAAAAAGGATAGTTCACTAAACAAGCTATATTCTGGCGAGATCTAGATCCTCAGCGGATGCCAGAATCTCCACCCCAAACTCAGACGCAGAGCTTGTAGGTAGCAGTGGTGTGGGTGTCACTGCAATTTCCTTGGTCTTAGAGGTCTTCGTTTTGGATTCCTCTCACTGCTCCTTGGGTTTCCCTGGCTGGGAGGAAGCCCTACGACCAGCTGCTTTTGAGCTCTTCAGCCACTGGTGGGTGTCATCTTGCTCACTACCAGAAACCTGGGAAGGAAGTGACCCAAGGGATCCCTTCCTAGCAAGAAAAGCCGAAGAAGACTTATGCTTCTCCGGCTTAGGAGAGGGGACGGATGCCCCCGATGCGGCGGCATAAGACAATGTCATACGTACAGGGTGCAGGCGTTCAAATTTTCTTTAGCCTCAGTGTAGGTCAGTCCGTCCAGGGTCTTGTACTCCATGATTTTCCTTTCTTTCTGGAGAACCTTGCAGTCTGGCAAGCAAGGCGAATGATGCTCCCTGCAGTTGACACAAATAGGAGGCGGGGCACATGGAGTATTGGGATGCGATGGGCATCTGCAATCTAGACATGTGATGCTGGAAGTACAGCAAAAAGACATATGGCCGAACTTCCAGCACTTGAAGCGCTGTATCGGGGGAGAAATATAGGGCTTTACATCACAGCAGTAGACCATCACCTTGACCTTCTCAGGTAATGTTCCACCCTCAAAGGCCAAGATGAAGGCACTGGTGGCAACCTGATTACCCCTCAAGACCCCAGTGGACATGCGGGACAAAATGTACACAACGCTGCTCTAAATTGGTGTGCAGCTCATCAGACTGCATAAGAAGGTCCCTGTGAAATATGATACCCTGGACCATATTTAAGGTCTTATGGGGCATGATGGTTACAGAAACGTCCCCCAGCTTGTCACAAGCGAATAACGTCCGTGACTGAGCAGAGGATGCTGTTTTGATCAAGACTGACCCAGATCTCATTTTGGACAATCCTTCCACCTCCCCAAACTTGTCCTCTAAATGCTCAACAAAAAACAGAGGCTTGATTGTCATGAAAGATTCACCATAAGCTCTCGAACATACAACGTACCGGGGCAAATACAATCCGCTGCCATCCTTAGCCTGACGCTCCTCCCATGGTGTGGCCAGGGAGGGGAATGATTTGGGGTCGTTCTTCTGTGCATTGAATTGAGCTCGTGAACGCTCAGACTGCTGGTGTTTCACCACCAGCAAGAGATGATGGACTACGCTTCATCGCATGTCATTTGCCCTGATGCCACCCATTCCGACCAGGGGCCCTCCCCTAGGGTGCCACCCAGCCATAGCAAAGGCCGCCTGGCAGGATGGCCATTGCCGGGAATCCTGATGCCCCAGCAGGATGGGCATCTACACCTTGGCATAGATGGGGGGTTAACGGTGCAGGCATCAGCAGACCAATTCCTGTATGGTCATGGGACTACAGCCAACAGGGTACATGGCGGTCCCACCACAAAAGACTGGCTAACGTGCTGGATATCAGGTGCAAAGAAGTCCACAGTCATCATCGACACAGAAAGCGACACTGTATAGTGCGGGGTGGAAAATGCACCCAGGAAGGTGTCCTCACCCAAGAGATGTAGAATGAGCAGGACTCAAATGCGACAATGAGAAAGTGGGCTAATGATCTCAATGCACGACGGACATGATGCACCATGAAATACACCCTTGCCAACTGGCTCGCTCTTCGGGAAAATTTTGAAGAATGGAGGTCGAACCCTACAGTGAACCATCACATAAAGGCCAAAATGTGTGAAACTCCTTTTAGTCGCCTCTTACGAAAGGCATGAATACCTCAGGCCTATTGTTATCCCCAGTGCAGGGGTATATAGGATTTTAAATAGCACCAGTCCCTTATTGAAAAGGCAGCCAATGAAATATTTGGAACATCAAAAGATAGTTCAAGGCAAAAGGAATTTTGACAGGACTCAGCACATGCATTTAGTCTTCTCACAGATTTCACAAGCTATAAAAATAGGTTTCTCAAACAATGAAACAAAATAAGTAGAAAGTGTTTTTAGGGCTAGAGATACATCACCGCCTCAATTGGAAATTCAACTGCCTAGAATTTATGAAGCACCTTGGCTCAGCTGTGTGTTCCAATTAGCATGATTCAAAAAGAAGAAACTAGTTTATTCTGAAGAATTCCATTCACTAATCAGTCATGGAATAATTTTCTGGGGACATTCAAATTACAAGAATAGCATTTTCAGAGTACAGAAGCAGGTTACAATAGACAAAAGCCAACAGGTAATACAACAAATGGCCATGAAAGTCTTCACAATTTTGTACCTGTTTTAAGAATTATATCCGGTGTTGCTTCAAGAACATTCTGCAGGGACCTCTTCAGAAAACTGACTACTGTGACAACTACTTCACAATACACAGATTCAATGTGCTTTGTCATTACCAATATTTCTAATTTCAAAAAACCACTAAAAAGCATCTGTATGACACCAGGACAAAAAAACAGCCTCTACAAAGACCTCAACAGGTAATTCTTAGTAAAGAAAGGATTCCGATACAAGGGTACATATATAATCACGTAGATAATCTAGGGGAGTTCAGAATGAATTAAAGAACTTTCTACTAGCAAGCTTCTTACTCCTCTCCAGCAGCGTGATCTGCAGCTGTACATCTACCTAGCAAATGAATTATGATTGTGACAGTTAAAAATGTACCATAGTTTAGTAGTTAATAATAGAAAGCTGTCTGTGGGTTTTTGTCATCTGTATAGTGTGTAATGCTCATACAGATGGAACAGCATTTCTTCAAGGTGGGAGAGCAATCGCAGTTCCTCCATGTGTTGCGGTACCCGTGTAAAATCTTTAAATCGATGTTCCTTGTGGTGCATTACTGAGTATGCAGTGTGCCTTGACAATGCAGTATGACTTTCATGATGGGACAGAAGAAGAGAAGAGAACTGTCAAAAATGTCAATTGTGTAATTCATTACTCATGATTTTGTGGTTCTGCAGAGAAAACTACTCCTTACTTATTGAAATGTCAGCATCTTTAAATCTGTGTTTTCTGTTTGTTTTGGTTCACAAATGCTGTCTTGTTGGTTTGACAGGATTTGTGAACCAAAACAAATAGAAAACACAAATTTAAAGACATTGAAATTTCAATGCCGAAGGTGTAATATTCTACTGCAGAACCACAAAATCTTTTGAGAATGGCCTGGAAGGTTGTAACTAGTCACGAACAAATAAAATTAATATAGCAAAAGTGGAAAATATCAACTTCTTTTAATAAACTCAGTTCAGTGGTAGTCACTATGAAAAAAAAACTTTCATACTAAATTTGCTCGTATACTATTTTTTTTACCACCATCTATAGCTTTTTGACTTACAATGGTAGTAAATTTAACTAAATTGAACATATAAATGTTGCATAAACAAGCAAAACTGTTTAAATGTATTTAAATTTTGTAATTAATTGTTTAACACTGCAAGGAATAAAATAAAATGGAAAAGAGAAAAAAGTATTGGTGGCAGCAGCAGGTGTCGAAACCAGGCAATTTTAACCACTCACCCACAACACCACTGCTTCAACCACTCCACAAACCCTTTATATGCTATGGTTACACAACAAACTACATTCAGTTTCAAACAAAAATAGTGACCTGGCGCTGTAAGCAACATAGAATTCTTAGTGCCGGTAGGGATGACATCACATCTGCGGATGCACAATAGGAAAACAGCTCCATCCCTTCTCTGAGTTGATTGTGGTGCAGCTGACCTTCATTTCAGCATTCGACACTAGTTTCTAGTTATCAATGACACACATTTTCATCTGTTTTATTTGCATACTAGCACGCCTTCAAAGAGAAATGTCATAATTTTAGTGCAACTTTGACTCATATTCAAAGTGAATTGGCTTAATTGTAGTGTGATATTTACAGAGTGCTGTAGAGCATTAGCAAATGATGACCAGCCATCTTTGGAATATTGACTGTGAAGCAACATGGAATGAACACACAAAAATGTTGGTAAAAAGAACGTCATCACCACGTTTTCTCTTTGGATTGTGTCATTAGATTGTAACGGCGAATGTCTGCTGTTAATTATGAAACAGAGCCATAAGAATAATAACTAGACATAGTACTCAGGCTCATTGCAAAGAACACTGTTTACAAAACTGGATATCCTTACCTCAACAAGTACCTCTACCAATCTCTTGTGCATTACTAAGTTCGTCGCTAATAGTTCTGTACATAATGATGGATCAACAGTGAGTCTGGACTTGCAACTGCCTAGGAATAATAAACAAAAAATTCCAAACAGCATTTTCTATCAGGGAATAAAATTGTAAAATTTCCCAAGTAGATAAAAAAGGATTACTATACAATAACAGATTACTTAGAGGACTCTCAGTAGGAGTTGTTAATAAAAGAGAATAGTTACAGCACCTTGTCACATTACAATACTGTACTGCTTCTGCAAGAAAATCATGCGCCAAGATGCAGAGTGCATGATGGTAATGACTTTTCATTCTCCTGAGTTCAACATCCCATTCATTATGGGCAGACACTGACTTTTTCTCGTGGACTGAGGACGGGACGTGAAGGCATTCATGGGGAGTAGTGGCATGCTGAAGGAGTCAGTTTTCTGAATGGGCTGGAGTGGAATGAGCACAGCAACAAGTTTGTGGTTTCACAGTCACCACTGGGTATCCATGATGTTTCCAGCAATGAAGAGCAAACCTGTGTTCATACTAAACAACACTGTATAACACAAACCAAGTAAAGGAGGCAGTGCAGTCATTAAGATACTGACCTCATACTCTCGAGGACAGAGTTTACTATGTACAACCATCCTGATTCAGGTTTACAGTAGTTTTTCCTATTTTATTTCAAGCAAACACTGGGGTAATTCCTTCATGAAAGTCATGGTTGGCCCCGTGTTCTATCCAGATAAAGCATACTTATATAGGCCTACTCAAAAAGTGGAAAACTTGGGCTGGAATAATGACAAAATTATGAAAAGGATGTTTGCT
Organism: Schistocerca americana; assembly: GCF_021461395.2. Taxonomy (NCBI): domain Eukaryota; kingdom Metazoa; phylum Arthropoda; class Insecta; order Orthoptera; family Acrididae; genus Schistocerca; species Schistocerca americana. The sequence goes on along the minus strand of NC_060124.1, from coordinate 80,799,732 downwards.
ACTCACCAAATAGCAGAAATGTTGAGTCGCAGATGGGCACAACGAAGTCTATTAAACACACAAGCTTTTGACCAGAAGGCCGCCTCCTGAAATGCAGCTGTATGTGTGTGTGTGACCAGTATCCATGGATGAATGGATGAATGAATGAATAAATGAGTCAAGATGAGATTCCAATGTGTCTGCCAGAAAACTGGATTAGCAGCATAAAAACACTCCTTACAGACATTACAAATGGGAATTATATCCAGCTGCTTTCCATGTTCCTCCCACACACAAAAAAGTAATACAAAAATTGTAGAGAGTTTCAGACCAGATTCACTACTGTCTTCTCTTTAAAAAATAATTGTGACTTACGAAAACCAGATATGGATTATTTAAATAAATGCCGACTTTTGTGGAAAAAAAAAAAGTTTGGTTTTTCAAATCAGTTTTGTTTTGTTTGGTTTCGGGATGCAAAAACAACTAGAATCATACATGCCCATCTCAGAACCTTAGAACACGAAGACAAAAAAACGAATTAAAAGCAACTTCACTTTAAACCCAATCAATGGAAGGATAGACACCTAGAAACACGGACTTTCTCTTTGAGAAATGGCCATAAAATACGCCATAGATCCAATGAAGGTCCTGAACTAAAGATTAAATGTCCTTCGCCTTATTACTACAATAGATAAAAAGTAAAACGTTGTCGCCAACCCACTCGTTCGCTAAAACAGCCGATAACTCAGAAGTCAAACACAAATGAGAATGTCAGTGGTTAAAAAAGGGCATTCTGTCACGAAATGGTGAACTGTCAACGGTTGAGGGCTATGAGCACAAAGTGGTGGGGGATCATCACTTAACACAACATATGTCCAAGGCTAAAAGGAAAATCGCTAATACGCAAACTAGCTAAAATTATAGTCTCACGGCAAGAGCGCCGAGAGGAGGCCGTCCAAGCAACAGAGAGGTTTATTTACTCAGAGCTTGTTTTCATGAAGGGAGGATCAGTGGTGCCAAAGTGATGCCACCTGCTGACAGACAGCAACGAAAATATCATCAGATGCAATGGAAGAACTAGTTAGGCTGAGGTACGAGGATTGCAGCCTTAGCAGCAGTGTCAGTGGTCTCATTTCCCAACAGACCAATGTGACCGGAACCCACGTAAACATCACAGTGGCTCCAGTGTCGCCAAATGTACTGTGTGGCTACAACTCCACTGTAAATACTGAGCAGTGTTCTGGAAGCTAATACCGAAAATGGTCAGTGGCAATGATGAAGGCACACCTGACACCACGGTCAGTCGGAGAGTCATCAGAGTACACAAAGGTACTATAGCCAAGTTCCATGCGAAGGTCGAGAATCTTAACAGCAATAGAGAAAGGCTGGAGTGGTATCATTAGGAAGTGAATAAAATCCAAGGTGAAGATGGGCTGCCGCATGAAGCCAAGGTGGTGATGGCTTCACAACCATTTGGGAAGTGGCAGGTAACGTGAAGTTAAGCTGCTGGAGCAATAGCAGAAAGTGAACTCCAGCAGGTAACAGAAGAGGTATGTGACCAATACTGGTGATCACAGGAGTCATCGAAGGAGGTAGCATATGATGGGTGGCCACGCATGGCAGACAAATGACATGCATATCTGTTAAGAAGAAAATTACGGCAGTATGACAGCAGTAGTTCAGCAGTTCCTGCGTAGAGAATCTCAACCAGGCAAGTATAAAAGGTGCCAGTGGCCAAACGAATGCATGATGGCAGACTGTATTGAAATGGTGTTAAGACGGACAGACATGCAGGTGCATGAACGAAACACCTATAGTCTAGTTTCAAACGGACAAGGGAGCAGTAGAAATGGAGGTCGGTGGTCCAATCCACCCCCCAGGACGTACTGCTGAGGATACGTAGGACATTGTCAGACTGCGTACAGCAAGCGGCCAAGTTTCCGATCGAGCATGAGCCCCAGCAATTTCATAGTTTCAATGAACGGAAGGGTAACAGGCCTACAATGCAAGGACAGTGGAGGAAACCAATTGCACCATCAGAAATTCGAATGAATCGTTTTGTCAGTGGAAAAGTGAAAGCCATTGACAATGCTCCACGAGTAAAGACAATGCAGACAATGTTGAAGGTTCCAGTCAAGGAAACAGGTCTGTGGAGAGGTGCAATAGATGGCAAAATCATCAACGAAAAGGGAACCGGAGATGCCTGACAAGAGACAGGCCATAATAGGATTAGTGGCAATAGCAAAGAGGACGGCGCTCACAATGGAACCTGAGGCACACCGTTTTCCTGGATAAAGGCGTCCAACAAGGCAGAACCCACATGTACTTTGAAAATTCAGTCTTTTAAAAATTCCTGAAGGAAACTGACAATGCAGCCTTGGAAGCCCCACATGTAGGGAATACTGAGGATACCTATCCACCAGCAGGCATTGCAGGCTTTCTCCAAACTGAAAAACATGGCCACAGTTTGGGATTTCTGCAGAAAATCATCCATGAACATGAACTTGGGTGGACAAAGTGATGAGATGGTCAACTGCAGAACGGCGCACTCTAAATCCACACCGTGCAGTGGTTAGTAAATTGCACGACTCGAGACACCATACCAGGCAGACATAAATTAAATGTTCCATCACCTTGAATAAAACATTCTCGGTTTTCAAGCCGCGTCAATTCGAATAAAATCCTAGAGAATGTTTCATTCATGTACACCGTCGCGAAAGTCTCCAAGGACACATTCCATCACGTTGCAAACACAGCTGGTGAGAGAAATGGGGTATGAGTATGACAGTGGCTTCATGCCAGCATCTGGGAAAAGTGCCCTCTGCCCAGATGCGACTCTACGTATGAAGGAGAAAGTGCTCTCCCACAAGAGAAAGGTTCTGCAACATCTGAATGTGAACATATCACCCACGATTCTGAGAAGAGATGTGTATCGTCTGAGCTGCCTCCACTTGTTTCCGATGGAGGAAGGCAGGGTGATAGTTGGTGGAGCTCGAAATCTCCACAAAATAGTGGCCCAAAGTGTTGGATGATGATGGTGATGAGTTGGGTTGAGGGGGCGCTCGACATCACAGTCATCAGCGCCCTGATGGAAAGTCAACATGAAATCTCATGGGTGGGTACGAAGGCTGTCCCCACAAGCAGAGCAGTTTATAACACACTAAAGTCCACCGCCCTTCCCCACCAGTTTAGGGATGAGGCCTGATAGTTCACAAAATTTCACCAATCTGTTAACACTGGTATCGGTATCTGCGAGGACGGTGGGCAGATTTCCCGCGAGACCAAGGGCTGGCCTAATATCAGTATACAGGACACGCGTAGCCACAACTTGCTGAACTGAAAGCGGCACACCACAAACTTCACAGAAAGGTGGATCCTCCCCCGGAGGAGGAAGCAATGTGTGAAAGGGCTATGCTTGATGCGCAGTCTGGTAAGCAAAACCTCCTTCCAGTGGCGAGGCTGACACGAAGTCCACCAAGCTTTCGTGGTTGGTTTCAGCGACCGCAGTTTGTTGTCCAACACCTGCAACCATTCAGTCTCCCACTGACGCATGATGCATGATGCATCTGTCAGAAAATGAGGTAATGGCATGCAACGGGATGGAACATTGATGGACAGCGCCATCCCGACATGCTTCCTTGGCAGCTTTATCAGCCATGTTGTTACCCTGTAAACAATGTGGCCAGGTACCCAGCAAAAGATCACCACCTTGCCACGGCGTTGGAGCCACTGTAAGCACTCATGGATGAGCTGAATCAGTGGGTCTGCCGGATACATTTGGTGAAGCGCTTGCAGTGCACTAATAGAGTTGGAACAGACAAGAAAACTCATACGGTGATGTCTGTGAACCCTCTCCAGTGCCATTAGAATGCCATATAACTCCGCATCACAATTTGTAAATTGTTCTGGAAGACGCACTTTAAAATTCCTATCAGAAAAAACCACAGAACAACCGAGAACATTCCCCTGCTGGGATCAATCTGTATAAATAATGATAAAACTATGGTACATAATTAAAATAGATTAAAACAAAGTTCCAAAAACCATATCCGGAGTACAATTTTTCGGGTACTGCGTCAAGCTTAAAATCACTTTGGGTCTCTGAAGACACCAAGGCAGCAGTGCGTTTCATCCCTGGGTGTGTATTTTCATGCCCAAGAGATCCAAATCCTTGAGGCGGCAGTGCGTTCCATCCCTGGGTGTGTATTTTCATGTCCGAGACATCCAAATCCTTGAGGCAGTCCATAGCACATATACCAAATGGCTGGGTCGCTTGAGGCCGAATCCTGAACAGTCATTCGAAGGTTGGCTGGATCGCTGAACTAAATGCCAATGACTGGGGTGACACATATTTTCAGCACCTGTGGAGCCAAAAGGATACGTCGCCGAATCCAGAGAGGTGGTTCACCAGCCTCTGCACACAGATTCTGAATTGGGCTGGTCTGAAAGGCTCCAGTCAATATCCGAATGCCCATATGGTGGACAGCATCTAACATCCAGAGGTAGGAAGGACGGGCCGATCCACAGATCACGCTGCCATAGTCCAAGCGTGATTGAACAAATGCCCTATAAAACTGTAGGAGGCAGGACCTGTCAGCTCCCTATGTTTTTCTGCCAAAGCATTTAAAAATGTTCAACAATAGGAAGCCCTCTGCTCGTCGGTCTTTCAGGTGTGGGAGCCATGTTTCGGGTCAAATAATAAACCCAAAAAGCACACTGTGTCTTGAAAAAGACAGATTGGTCCCCCATTGTAAGCTCTGGTTGATTAAAACTCCGTCGAGCACTATTAAAATTGACACACACACAGTCTTCTCAGGTAAGAAACGAAAACCAGTTGTCTGGGGCCAGGTTTCCAGCCTACTAATGGTCAGTTGTAACTGCCTCAAGATCAAAAAACACACAAACTAAATGGTTTCGGCATAAGGAGGACTCCAGTATCGCCGTCTCCAGTAGAATTAAGTTGTTAAGTGTAGTAGCCAAAACCAACTGCGGGAATGCCTTCGGCTGCGGATCGGAGCCGCCAGGCGGGGAAGCCGCCGGCGGTGGAGCATGCACCACCGGTTAAACATAGGACGAGTCTGACAACAAACCAACGACAACTGACAACAACCGACCACGACCAACTATGACCGACACAACAAGGAAGAGATAAACAACGGAGGCTTGTGGAAACCACAACACCAAACACCAACAGTAAATCCACTCAGAACCAGAGCCAGGCAAATGTCAACAACGAGCAACGACCAGAACGCAGTACCGCCGAGATAGAAACGAAATCCAGAGCGAGTACCAGACTGACTGGACTAGGGCAGAGCGAGTCCCTATATATGAAACTGGAGGGAGCAGCTATTGGCCGCTGTCTGCACGTGGCGTAGCGGTGGCACCCTCGCTGCGCGGAATAGCCGCCACGGACGCGGAGCCCTCTATGAGCTGACCACGTCCATTTGTTCTGGCGTGTGTTCGACTTCCGCGGCGTGAGGTACTAGATTAAGAGTGGAATGGTAGCGCCTGAAACCAGTGGGAGCGACTCAGGTAACCTCGGGACTCTAGCAGTGAGATGAGGCAGCGGTTGACCATGCATTCACGAGTCCTACCCATACAACTAGTGAGGGTGACACTCCGATAACTGTTAGGGGTGCTATGGTCCTTACCTGGTTTCCAGAATGGAATTAAGATTGCCTCCTTCCAAGTCATGGGGTTCTGTCCATCAAACCAAATCTGACAAACAAGAGAGGTGCTGACCTTTCGCTTCAGGACACAGATGATGAAACATGGTATAATGGATCTCATCAGGTCCTGGAGCAGTGTCTCTGGCTGCAGATAAATCTGATTCCAGTCCAAGGTGTTGGAGATAGCAATAGGGTCCACTATGGCGCCATCTGCTAGTGCGGCTGGAAATTGGGGAACGGACTTAGGTCCCAGAGAGCCGTCTGAGTTTGAGACATACAACGCAGTAGGTAGAGGAACTGTTAAAAGAAGCTGTAAATGAAATCCAGCTAACTTTTTTGCTATCTCTAAGAACACGACAACACTGTGCATGTAAGTGTTTATACCAAATACAGCTGGGATCATAGGATGATGGTGAAAAATGCAGAGAGCATGCCTCTGTATGCGAATTGTGTTGCCACACACCTCAGTCCACCAAGGGACCAGGATATGGCACAGTAACGAGGAAATGCAAGGAATTGAGCATTCTGCGGAGGTAAGGATACTGTTTGTTAAGATATTCTACCTGGTCATCACAAATGGGGAAATTCCAGGGAGGAGTAAAGCCTCCAGTTGGCTTTAGAAAGCTACCATTTGGGTGTGCATATAGGTGCGGTAGGAGTCCGCATATGGAGAGCACACAAGAAATGGTCGCTCGAGTACATGTCAGAGAGAATGGACCATTCGAGACAACGGGCAAGCTGGACAGTGCAGAAGGAGAGGTCCAAATGGGAATAGGTGTGCGTGGATTCTGACAGGAATGTGGGTGCTTCAGTGTTAAGGCAGCCAAGAGGGCACCTCTGACAGGATCTGGGAGAGCCCCAAAGGGGATGGTGTGCATTAAAGTCACTGGGCAGCAAAAAGGGGTAAGGAAGTAGACCAATAAGCTGGAGAAGACCGCCCTGGTGACATTGAATGACAGAAGGATGTAAACGATACAAAAGGAAAGGTGAAGTGAGGAAGGAAAATGTGGACTGCAACAGCTTTTAAGACGGGTAGTCAGAAGGGTGGTTTGACTACAAACATCATCCCGGATGAGCAACATAACTCCCCCACGAGATGGAGTGCCGGCCTCGGGAGCAGGGAAGGCCAAAGTGTTAAGAAAAGCAATGTGAGCAGTCAAAGTGATCATGAGGATGCAATTTTGTTTCCTGGAGGCAGAGAACAACTGGATGCAGCAATTCCAAGAAAAGCTTTAAGTCCTCTTTGTTGGATCTAAGGCCACAAACGTTCCATTGGAGTAGTCATGATGAGGAAAAGGGAGGGAGGAAAAAATGAAGGGGTGTCACTTCGGAGGCTGCCAAGCGCCAGCCTTCGAAGACTCAGTGCTACAGGGTGCAGAGGCTGGAGGATCCTGCTCCATGAGATCTACACAGGCGTCAGCTTTCTCCCTCTGTCTGTCCATGCAGCCCAGGGCAGGAAAACGATTGGCGATGTGCACCAGCGACAAGGAGGTCGATCGGGTGAGGGTATCACGTGGCGACACCACTGAAGATCTCTGAGTCGGCGAAAGAGGAGGCCATTTACCTTTGTTTGAGTTCTTGGAGACTTTCCGGTTGGCAGAGAAAGACTCAAATATTTGTTAGCTGAAATGTCTTTACAGAAATATTCTTTCTGTCCTTTTCGGCCGGTGGGTTGTGTAGCAGATGACTTCGCCCTGTGAGGCGAAAGTTTGGCGGTTTGTTGCACACCTGGTGGAGGGGATGGGGATGCTACCATGACACTGGGTGATTTTACAACCATGGTGGTGAACTTGAGGTCACTTGTCTGCATCGTCATGTCCTTTGTGGAGTGAGATGTAGCAAGAATGCTACTGTAAGTGCCATATGGTAAAACAGAGGGTATCTAACTAGCCAACAACTTGCAGGTGACCGGGTAAAGCACTTTTTCCTTCACCCAGATCTCCTGGACGGCCCACTCATTGAGATATGTGGGACAATGTCGGAAGGAGGCTTCATGGTCACCACTGCAATTGATGCAGCGGTAAGAAGCAGGTGAACAATCGCCCTTGTGAGCATCCCTACCACAGGTTACACATTTGGCCAGGTGGCAATAGGACATTCCAGTGTGGTTGTAATGACGACACTGGTAGCAGCGCATCGAGTTTGGAAAGTATGGACAAACTGTGATAACTTCAGAGCCTGCTTTGATCTCTGATGGAAGAACCACTCTATCAAAAGTGAAAAAAATAGTGCCTGAGGGCATTCAGGACGCTTCTACCTTTATCACCACCAGATGGACTGCAGTGACGTCCTGAACAGAGAGGTACATTTGGATTTCTGCCTCAGTCAGACCATCAAGCAGCCTAGTGTAAATAACACCACGGGAAAAATTCAGCATTCAATGGGCCTCAACACGAACAGGATAGCCACAGAGGAGCGAAGCTGCTAGCAGTTGCTGTGCTTGAGAATCAGTAGTAATTTCCAAAAGTAAAGTGCCATTGTGTAAACAAGAGCAGGATTTCACAGAGCTGGCAATTTCATCAACACCTTTCTGAATAATAAACAGATTTACCATAGTGAAGCACTGACTGTCTTTAGTACAGCAAACCACGAGGAACTGTGGTGCAGCTGGGAGGATCTTTGAAACATGAGCTTCATTCCACTTGCGTGTAGTAGGCATTAATTGTGAAGATGATGATTGGCTCATTGCAGGAAAATCCCCCACGATTGCCATCGTCTCTGATGGCGCACTCCTCCCAACTGGCGGCCCTCCTCAGAGGGGGAAGCACCCACCTTAGGTCACACTCCCCGAACACCTGACAGAGGGACCAATTGGCAATTTGGGAAGGTAGCAGCTCAGGCAATCATCCCTCCCTGGGCCTGGCCTGTGCGAACCCTACCTGTCGACCTGGGGCTGGGAGTTATGTGTTACCAACCTGTTACACGTCAGTTGCATAGGCCGGCCTTAAGGAGCACACAGGAAGGAAGAAGAAATAGGAACCTCAATCGCTGAAGACGAGGGAGGGTAGGAGAAGGGGAACGAAGAAAGGAAAAAGGAATGAAAAGCACTGGAGAGACTGTTCTGATGACTATTGAAAATGCAGAACACATTCCCAAATGCATCCCAAAGATGTTTCCCAATTGAAGGGAAAAAGAACAGCAAGAGGACGGATGTGCAGCATGGAACGGAAAAGATGCTGTATAGACTGGGACCCCGTGGTTGCCAAGCATAAACCAAAGAGCGGCGAGCCCTCTGGGCGGGAGGGAGGTTTCAAATATGGAAAAAGGAACGAAAGCTGCTAGGGCCAATTTTAAAAATGTAGTTTAGAAGCTCTGGGTAAAGGAGAAATTTAACAGCTATTTCCTAAACCTCAGTGAAGCACCCGACACAGCTGATCGCAAAATGATTGAGAGTAAGGCACTGAAAATTAGGGACGAGTGGGGGTTGTAAACAAATAGTTTGGATCATACACAACAGAGTGCAATGAATACATACTTCCCAAATTTCAGTATGTTCTAAACATATAGTGAAACATCTTTCAGATCCAGAATATGGCAAGATGGCGGCCAAGTTGCAAGTGAGGCTATTGTGCTCATCAAAACAAATTTTGATTATATTTTTAGTCTTTTTGTGTCTGTTTCCACATTTTGATTACCTTTGCAGTATATTTTGTATGATTATGTGTTTGCCTGTACAATGAATTGCCAATAGCTGTTTTACACATCTGACTGACTTGTTTACGTACTAAGCTCTAACTTGTAATGAATTGTGTACCTTTACACATATTTTTAATAAACACCTTATACTACTAGTATTAACAATATTGTGGAAAGAACATTGCTACTTACAGTAAAGATGACATGCTGAGTTGCAACTATCTGCAGCTCAATGAATCATCTTCACAGTGTGACGTAATCTACCTGTTTCACAATATTGCTGAGATCCCAACTTGGACTTTCCATTTTTTTATTTTGCTGTGAGCACACAAGTGTAGGTATTCCTATCACAGAAGGGAAGATTCGAACTATCTGTACTACATCTCTGAAATATTGTGAATTGTTTTAAATTGCTATAAGGTGTGACAGCTACAAACAGTTGTTTACATTTGTCTGACCTTTCAGAACCTTACATCTGATGTTACTGAACTTGTGGTAATAGCAAACTTAACACATTTGCAGAGACTACATTATGTTTACAGCGAAATAAATGTAATAAATTTCATAATATTCCTTCACTGTTTCGTATTTCAGCCTTTTTTCTTTCCTATAGATAGTGGAAAGTGTAGGAGCTGTCTTGGGAAAGGGAGTAGTGGGATGCATTGTGGTAGCTGCAGTAAATAGTCTCATAGGGGTGGGGGAGGTCTGAGGAGATCACTGAGGCCCTCTGCCTGAACTGCAAAATATGTAGCAGCAGTAGGTTAATAAAGGAGCAGGAAAGGAAGATTTATGCCCTTTGGGCACAGTTGAGTCAAGCTAGGAGGGAGTTGCTAAGAATGAGGAAAGGGCAATGGGGGTTGTTGGGAAATGGCAGTTGATAGAGACAGCAGGGTGAGGAAATGGTCTTTCAGTTTTGTTGTGTCTACCAGCAACAGGGTTGTGGGGAAAGGAGCCTCAAGATGCTGCAGGAATACAATGTGTGTGGCAGACTGACTGTGATTAGGAATAATACTAATGTTAAGATGAAGAGAGTACTACTGATAGGTAGAAATCATGGTGGAGATGGAGGACCTAAGGTACTGGAGGAGTTAGGGGAGGAGTATCAGATCACCAGCATTTTCATTTTTAAGCCAGGTGCTGGTCTAGATCAAGTGATTGGGGCTTAGGGCCTTTGTGTAAGAACAGACAGGGACAAGGCATACAACAAGTGGTGACCAGAGAAACTGGCTTTAAGTGGTGGCATCAATGTAAGCAAGGTACAGCTGTTCTGACAACACGACTAGCCTCATCTTGGCAGTGCTGTTACGCTTGTCAATGCAATGCTGGAGATTGCGCCAACGACTGCTGGCTGGGCGCACAACGAGCTGGTGTTGGTGAGGAGTATCGGCAAATGGGCCTTCCCTGGCATGGTGTGCACCTCAACAGGTTTTGGAAAGGGAGATTAGTGGAGTTTATTAGTGAGAATATAGTGGGTGGGTGTGGGACCACACATGGTCAAATACCTGTTGTCATGGGTAGGAGAAATAGGTCTTGAAACAGGCTTCCCTCTCTTAAAAAGTATCTCAACCACCTTAAAGACTTTTACACTGTGTATGTGGGAAGTAGAATGTGCCTTAATGGGGAGCACAAGCACCACAGAAAATTTCCCAGAATTATCTGTTAATTCATCAAAAATAAAATACACTAGCTTGAACATAAATTGCTGTCTTGGAGCAGCTCGGTAGCACGCATTACAAAGTGATTACAGAATGCTGCTGTATAAAAAATAAATTGCAGCATATAGTGCTATAATCATACAAATGTACAAGTTGCTACTGTGGAACTACCTTAGAGGGTGGGGGATCATGTACCCCTAAGAGCATTGGAAAACATTTTAAAGCTAGAGAAAATCTGACCAAAACTATTGTAGATAAACATTTTGAATTGGCAGCCTTTTAAGTAACAAAGCTAGAGGCCTATAATAATTTATTCAATCTGTATGTTTACTGCTCACCTATTGGTAATGTGGACACTTTCTTCAACAAATTATCTGAAGCACTTTAAAGAGTCTCGGGCCCAAAACTAATGGAAACATGAACATTAACACAGGCTGAGGATGGCATTAGCAACAACTTCATAACATTTTGAATACTTATGGCATGGCCAAATTGGTGAACACTTCTTCGAGGGTTTCAAAAATTCAGCTTCACTTTGAGATCATGTACTTATGGATACTGACACAGAAAACTGTCAAGTATTTGTCAGAGATTTTAGGATTTTGGATCAATATTGTTAGAAAACAAAGTTAAAGATAAGTTCGGTGAAAACAGTTAAATCACAGGACTCTCTCAGATCATAAAATAAATACTCGTTCTTGAGCATTGGCAAATCAAACATGCGATATGCATACGGAAAGAAGTGTAGATGCTAAGTACTCTAAATTCTGCACAGTGTTTAAATTAATTTTTGAGGAGATATTTTCAAAAATCCATTTCTACTGCAGCTAAGGAAAATAGATGGATTAACTGTGGGTATTATAAAGGCCACAGAGAGAACTGTCTCAGTTCTTTACAAAAGCAGAACAGTAGTCCACTGTTCCACGAGTAGTCACAGGTACAAAAAAATATACGAGGGCATTGCATGCAGTAAAAAGATTCATTCAATGACAATTTAATATATAATGCAGAAAATAAAAAACGAAGCCATGTGGGATGTTATAAAACAAAAAACTGGGAACGGCAGACAAGTATAGCATCATACAAATCAAAGATAGGGATAGAATAATAGAAAGTCCTCAGGAATTAGCAAATTATATAAATGTCTATTTCTCTGGTATTCCAGAGGAGCTGCAGAAAAATCTTCCTACAACATATGATGCACCCACAATGACTTACAAAGTGAGCACAATGATGATCATTCCTACAATACAGTTTGAATTTAGGAAGACAGTATAACAATTAAAAAGTAAGTAGTCAGTGGTGTGGATAAGGTTCCTGTCTATGTTCTGAAGGTATACATAGATAGCATAAAAGTCCCATTAATAAATAAAATGAGTCCTTTATTTCACGTGTTTTCCCAGAATACCTAAAGCATACATGAGTGATGCCCTTACTAAAAGGAGGTAATGTGGAAAGCAACAAAAACTGCAGGATAATATCACTGCTGTCTTCAGTCTCAAAATTGAAGCAATTGTGAAACAGAGACTTAAGTTATACGAGTACATAAAACCTCTTTAACGAAGTGCACTGTGGGTTGAAAAGTGGGAGAAGTACAATGTATACCACTGGAAAGTTCACGAAAGTGGTACTTGAAGCTTTTGTTGGGGGGGGGGGGGGGGGGGGGGGGGCAGTGTTGTAAGTGTTTTAGATTGTCTAAGGCTTTTGACACTTAACCATGAAATACTGCTGAACAAGTTGGAAGTGCTAAGTACAAGAGGAATAACGGAAGAGTGCTTCCAGTCTTACGTGGGAAACAGTACATAAAAGATGGAATAATCCACGTCTCTGCTGATACTAAATTTTTGGTAGAGCAACTGTCACTCAAGAACCACATAAACATTGGTGTTCCTCAATGTGGTGTGTTGGGTCCAATACCATTCTTAATAATGTCAACTACTTTCCAGATACTATACCACACGGAGGAAAAGTTCCCTTTGCTGATGACAGCATCATCATAGCCACTGATGAAATATTAAAAGTACTATTATAGAAAGCAAATGAAAGCCTCATCGAAGTTTACATGTGGTCAGTATGTATGAAATTAACATTAAACACAAAGAAAAACCATGTGTACTTCAGCATAAAGAGAGGGAAAAAAACTCAGCCACATTAATGATAAATCTATAGATTGTGTGGCACACACGAAGTGTTTAGGGATGAACACTGTCAGGTAACATGGAACAAATATTTGAAGTTAGTTTCATGTTCCATGGACCATTTGCATGATAAATCTTAATTATGTGGAATAAATAATTTTATATTCACATCACAAACTACTTTGTAAATATGCTTATATGATGATCACTGTCACTTTAAAAAAAGACATACTGATGTGAGTAGCCACCAATTTTTACAGATTACAATAATAGAATTAATTCTACAGAACAAAGGGGTTGTTGAGGAGAAACTTTTTAACAGTTTTACACTTTTTGTATTCAAGAAACATTAATTTGATGTAATGAACATCATTTTCCCCTTTTGATATCATAATTATGTATGTCATTGTTTCTTTTGAACAGCAGTGGTTTATTCACAATAAACTTCAGGAAGGAATAAATGTATTGTGAAGCAGCAGTCAAAGTGTGTAACTCAAACAGATGTCTGCAAGTGATCGTGGGTGAGCACCACAATATTCTTACACCAGATTTTTTGAGCAACAAAGACCTTTCTTTCTTAAAGATGAGTTACCCCATAAAATTACTGAATGAAAATATGCAAAATACATCAACTTACTGATCTGCGTCTCCCCAAGGTTTGAAATGATTCTATGTGAAAATGTGGCTCAACTAAGCTGTATTAAGAGTTCCAAAATATGCTTTTTGCAGCTTAAATTCCCATCAATATGGACACCTAAGAATTCTAAAGTTTCCAGGCTATTATTTCCTCACTATGTGTTACACTTATAATTTGTGTAGTACACACAGATGTGCGTAACTCACTATTGTTATATGTATTCTTCGATCTTCAATATCATCTTCATAAAGAGAGGGAAACATCCCACATGGAAAAAATATATCTAAAAACAAAGATGATGTGACTTACCAAACACACCACATATATATATATATCCGCACATACACAGACACAAGCAGACATTTGTAAAATGTGTGTGTGTGGGGGGGGGGGGGGGGGGCGGCGCGGCGCGAGTGTATACCTGTCCTTTTTTCCCCCTAAGGTAAGTCTTTCCGCTCCCGGGATTGGAATGACTCCTTACCCTCTCCCTTAAAACCCACATCCTTTCGTCTTTCCCTCTCCTCCCCTCTTTCCTGATGACTTGAATTTTGTGTGTATGTTTGTGTGTCTATCAACCTGCCAGCGCTTTCGTTTGGTAAGTCACATCATCTTTGTTTTTAGATACAATGAGCAGCATCAGTTCTTTTTGAAGATTATATTGAAGATCCTAGAATACATATAGCAACAATAGTGAGTTAGGCACATCTGTGTGTACTACACCAATTTATATATTTAACAACAATAGCAGATCTAAGATCGAGCATTGGGAAACCCCATATGTAATTTCTCCCCAGTGAGAATAATGTCCACAGTCTATACTGGTTGAATTACTGTGTAAAACTTTCTGCAGTCTTATGGTCAGATACGGCATTATCTAGTGGTTGGTTATACAACCAATCCCATAAGACATCAGTTTATGTATGAGAATATTATAAGTCGCTCAGTCAAATGCCTTAGATGAGATGTGGGAAATACCAACCAGCACTGTTTTGTTATTTAATGCTTGTAAAATTTGATGAGGGAGACGCAAACAGCATTCTCAGTGGAGCAACTCTCGGCAATCCAAATTTTGAGTTACTGTGAACATTACTGTTGCTCAGCTGAGATGCTACTCTTGAATGCATCACCTTCTCAAAAATTTTGAAAAAGGTACTGGCATCTCTGCTATCACCTTTCTTAAACAAGCATGAGGCAATGGCTTATTTCAGGCTCTCTGGAGAATTACCTTGAGCTGGTGATGCATCATGTATTTCAAACAACACAGGGCTTATTAATTGGGAACAAATCTTTAGTATTCCATTGAAGACTCCATCAAATCCACATAAGCTTTTATTTTTGAGAAAATATACAATGTTCTTAGTTACTGGCAAAAAGAATGTTATCAGAATGTTACACTCTTAGGATGTTATCAGACTGTAACAGCTAATGTCTTGTTGTGATGTACTACTATCCTCAAGCACACAAGTCCTAACTTTGGGTCTCCTGGGGATCACAGGCACAAAACATGGACACAGTTTTTAAACTGCAGAAAAGAGCCATAAGGATAACAACTGGAAGTAGTAGTTGGATTCACTGTGAAGAGCAATTTAAAATACTGGGCATCCTTGCTGCATGAAGTGAATATCAATATGTACTATTACTAAATACAGCACCAATATTTTTATACATAATAATGGAAAAAGATCCAGTTTGGAGTTATATTTACCCAGGATAAACAAAAGAAACTCAAAACAGCATTTTATTTTATATTAGATGATAAAATTGAATAATAAACTGGCAAAGAAGAGAAAAAGATTATTAAAACATATTTGTTTAAAAAGGCAGCTAAAATGTTCTTCAGCATAAGTAATGCACATTACACACTAAAATTACTTAGCGAAAGGGGGATAACTACATCACATTTCTGCATTTCAACATTTGATTATGGTTTACTGCTTTCATATGGAAATCAAGTCTCAAGATGTAGAATGCAGGATAGTAATGTGAGTTGGCTTAGTTTTTCAGGTACACAAAAGCACATAGTTTAACACTGAGAGAATGGAGCCAATGCAAGGTGCACAGCAGCACCTTCACAGTCCAAGAGTCAGCAGTTTGTGTCTTAGTCTGTGCAGCAGCAGAGACTGGAATTATGTTTTACTTTCTAAGTAACCAGAAACAGTCCAGGAGTCATCAGTGGGTGCCTTCAGTATCTGCGGCAATAAAGATCGAAACTATGTTTCATACTGGAAGTTACCTGAAACAAATTGTGTGTAAATCGAGGAACACCATAGGATATGGACTGACTGGATGAAGCTGTGCACCTGTTACAACATTGGCCTCATATTCGGGAGGCTCACCCTGATTTGGGTGTTCCTAGATCACTATGGCAAATGCTGGGATGCTTCCTTTGTCAAGTCTACAGCTGACCACCTGCCTTATCACCACAGACTATCTACAACCTATCCTCATAAAGCATGTTATGTATGCTGTGTGTTGTATTACCTTAACAAATCCTGTACCATTGTGAAATTATGTTTGATGAATAAAGACAAATAAATAAATAAATGTGAACATTGGAGTCCCTCAAGGGAAGGCATTTGGCCCCAAACTGTTTCCTATTTAGATTAATGACATCCTATTGTGGACCACAAAATGAAGCAGTGCTATTTACTGATGACAGCTGTGTAATAACACTGACAGAGCACCAGAAATAATGCGAAGGGAAAGCTGACAGGGTGCTTTTGGTGGTGTGCAACTGGCCAACAAACAACATGGTAATTCTGAATATAAAGACTAATAGTACTAACTTCCACTCTAAATGAAGAGAGTAATACAACAACATAATATTTACATGGGATGAGTTTCTGAGTATTTGGAAAGAGAATTAGTACAGCATGCTGTGTGATATAAGTATTAACGACTGTGTGTCACAGTTCATGCCTGAGAACAATGTACTTTGCACACACAAGGTACAGAAAAATGGAAAAATGTAGCATTACATGCATTTCAATAAACCAATATGTAGTTTGTTTCTTCTTTTCCCCACTGGCTGTAATTGGTCACCATGTGTGTAGTATTTTCTGGGATTCCACCGGCAACATTTCCCGAAAAAACTTAACCACCAAACCTATTATTGTGGTCTCTGGTACTTATTTATGGGTACGGAGAAAGGTAAGAGGCAGACCATTAAGGAGTCACCTGTATAACAAATTGCCAAAAGTTATCAAAGTTACAAAGGAAATGTGTGACTTAAATGGTCTGAAAACGTTCACCAACATTAAAAAATAGAAAAAAATAGTCTTTACTCAAAGATTACATACAATAAAAAACTTATTACAAATAATCAAATTGATCAGTAAGAAAGTAGACAAACGGCATGCTGTATATTTAAGCCACATGATACGTATCTAGTTTGTAAATCGTACCTTGTACTGTAAAACCAAGGTATATTAACTGAGCAGTCTCGTGTTTTGTTTCTGTTGTGTGAATCAGGTTCTTTTAGTTCCTTTACTCTTTTATAGTTCAGCGATAAATGGTACATACACTAAGACTGTATCATTAATTTCTTGTCTTATCTTCTTTATTCCAGCTGTGAGTAGTATAATATGTAAATTATAATGATGACATCCACACAAATTTGTCAACAGATGGATGGATGAACACCTAAATAAAGAATCGTATACTGTCCTTTCTTTTGCTTATAACAGTGTGAACGGAAGATCAGCTGCAACGAAGAAATACCACATTAAAATAATAGTGAAAGATTAAATATTCTCTCTACTCCTTCTGGTGCACTTTTATGATAGAATAAAATTTTTCTGGATGAAAAACTAGAGCTATCTGACTTCTATTAGCCATATATTTCAGATCATCTCTGGTCAGATTTTCTCATTATCCATAGACTTTCACGTAGTGGTGTATTTTACCACAGCAGTAATTTTCAAAAATCTTCCTTCCTATGACCTGGAATTGCGCCAACGACCACCTCCATCCAAATAATCTGTTCTCCATTATCGTTTTTAAATAAAATGCAAATATACAGTGCGTCCTATGAGGTTTTAATGAGGCTACAGAGCCTTCCTGTCTACCAGTCCCGCTATTAAATAGCAGATTTGTGGCCAATTGAATTAGCGAGATTGGGCATTGTTTAAAATAGTCGATATGTGAGTTTGCCCGGGGGGAGCGCAATTCAAACACCCGTCCGGCCATTCAGATTTATGCACGTTATCTACAATTTAAGAATGCTGAGACAGTTTCCTCCTGCACTCTTGTACAAAGCCAATGCTCCGTGTCAAACAACCCACACGTCCAGGGAAAGAAAATTCCTGCCTTTCTCAAACGTACTTCCAGTACGTAAACGGGATGTACATCTGAGTTTTGACAGGAGCTTAACTGTTGTTTTCTCAATTTTTTAAGCATATTTCACATATTCTTAACGCTCGATATTGTCTGTGCTTCTTACTTCATTTCAGAATAATCTTGCTGAGAAATTAGAGAATTATCTGATTCATTCCTTGTCTTTATTATCTATTATTCATCTGTACTACACACAGTGAGATGCTGCACTTGCGGTATATTCGTTAAACAATGAAACGCGGACCGGCATTTTTACAGGAAAAGAAAGGCTCACAATTACGCTTAAAACTGCTGTAACTCCCTATTGTAAACATGTACCCTGGAGTCATATGCAAATTTCAAAAACAATTACGAACAAGAAATATGTGAAGAGAGGAAAAATGCCAGCCTGCCGAATTGACGGGGTGTACTCTGAAAAAAAAAGCTAAATCTTATTTTCTAAATTACAAACATTGTAGAATGCGTAATCCAGATCAGTAACGTAAGCACTAAGATATTTTTAATAGTGTGAATGCGCGCAGATATAACTTTAGTAATTTTAGATTTATATACAGCTGACACCGAAATAATTCTTTCTTCAGCAGTAAGGGCATATAAACATAAAAATCGAGATAATTAGTCGCTGGTCATCGGGTAACAGACCCGCATAGTGACAGGACTGAATTTGGGCGTCATCACACTTAACATTAGATTTTTTTCTCTATGACTAAACTGCGTTATTTGGGTGTTTGTATTATCCTCAGTTGTTCTGTTTACAGCGAAGTTTCACTACAAAGTTTTAGGGTGCTTCCTGCACGTGAATCAAATTATGTACATCATGAGACTAATAAATTTCAATTTACAAAAAATGTAAACTTCAATCACATAACTGCAGGTGTTATTTAACATTTCAGACACATTAAGCAACACTATTTTGTGGAAACGATACTCTTAATGTTTTGACAACAGTTTAAATAACATAAAACTCTATCAACTCTGACTTTCGGGTGGATTTACCTAACTACGCTATACGGATGCCTGCTTATTTAGCCATATACTACGCATAAATGATTCAAATGCTGAAATTCGCAAAACGTAACTAATGTTTTCTATTCACTACTCATAATCGTTACGTACAGTCTGTACTAAAAAGACGGACTTTTCAAAGAAAGTTATTGTTATAACATACCGTGCTTTTGTATTTCAGTATGTGGATCCAGCACAAAGCACTGTCAACACATGCCATCACCCACAAACGTACACCACCTGCTCTCACGTCGCAACTGACTCCGTTGATGTTCACGCGGATAACAAAGATATTACGCTACTCTCGAACTAGTGAGCAGAGATACCAACTATACAACGAGAACTGCATAAGCGTTTTCAATAAACGACGGCGAAGTTTGCTTGATTTGTCAAATATATAATACTCTTGTGTGTTTAATAACTATTTCGTAAATTTTCTCTAGCGTATTAGGTGTACTTCTTAATAACATATTTTTTAAACTTGAAGGAAAATAGAAAACTTCGCTAGCTGTCGTTGGTTACCCTGTGTGCAGTATTTTCCGTGATTCCATTGGTGACATCTCCCAAAAAACTGCGAGACAGAATTTTTACTCATTTTTCGGAGCCCACAACATCAAAACCGTACTATTGTAATCCGCGTGGATCACAAAATGTGTCTTTTTATTTGATTATTAACTCAATTACCTACGCTCCTCGCTTTCTCGTCGTTCAATGACAGAAACATTGGGTAACAAACGTACAATTACAAAAAAACAACTGACCTTGAACACGTGATTTGGACAGTCATCCACTGTATGACTAGATAAGAGATATTTGTGACAATCGCATCCAAAATTATTGGCTTCTCGCGATCTTTCGCTTAGCAATGCGATTGAAAGATGCGTAAAACATAATTTTTTTCTTTATGTCGCTGTGCTTCCTAGTGACAGACGTATAATATTGACTCTGCACGGCAAATACCACTTTCCTTCAACCTTTTCCGTATTACGTTTATGTTTAATGACGTTTTTTTAAATACGTAAGTTACCGTTCATTTTACTCAAACTTATTTTCTTTCCGCTTGTTCCTGCATGCTGTTACTATATTCCGATTTTTTTTTTATACATGATTGTCCCTCATAAACTCACTTTCGCCAAACTGCGAACAGACATCTCTCACAAGGCACAGAATTGTGTCACTGGCGTGTCAACTAAAAAGACAATTCGTGATAGGCGAGACTCAGTAGGGCCTACAAGAATAAAACGGTAGATGCACAGCAGTAGATTCACTCGCCACAAGTAGTCGACTGAGACAAGAGAGTCACTCGTGCAAATGGGCTTTATGGCAACTCACCAGTATTTTATTTACCAGTAATATTATCATCGCTAGAAACTAGTCTTCAAGACACTGTTTCAGGTGAAGTGTGGGCACCATATAGCCCCTACATCTTACACCCCATATATCTATGAACTAATAAACCCTGTTTCTAATTTACTGGTGTAAACACTGGACAAACAAGATTACAAGCGACCATGATCAGTGTTGTCAGATCTACTGTTTTCGCAGGAGATTTCCTGTTTTTTTTAAAAAAATTCCGCTGCACTGCTGCTAAAAAGCAAATAATACGGGAAATCATCTGTTTTTATCACATTTGTGTCTGTTCCTTCAAAGTAACTTTCCTTTTGGCAAATGTCTTTATTTATTGGAAAATAATTAAGTTTTGGACATCCCTTCTCTGAGCTCTTCCTCACAGAGACTTTTTCTCTTATTAGTTACAAGTCCTGAGTAAAGGTACTTTTGAGCTTATTCCTCGCATGGATGTTATTTACAACCTCTGTTTGTGTGTTCACAATAATGCCTGTGAAACGATAACCCACCGACGCCTGACTGCGAAAAGCTAGAATGATTCTTATAGTACTCTGCAACGACTCATAACAGTCTCAGCTAAAAATAGAACAGTTATCATTTATTTGCATATAATGTTGTCAAAATACGTCTGCAGTAGCCGCTTCGTTATTCATTCAAAGACAGTAATGCAGTTCACATGGTATCTGTATTCTTGTAGCTAAAGTTTTGTGAAAAACTTGGGTAATAATAACCAACGTACTTGCAAAACTATGGTGTCAAAGTACTACAGAGTAGTTGCGATGGTAAGATGTGTCACATGGTGTCAACTGCCTTGAGTTACTGGAATGGTATGAATGAAGTGTAATACGATATAGCGGTGCATGCTGCCAACAATTATTGGTTTAGTGCATTTCACTGCTAAAGAGAAGATGCATCAGTTCGCTGTTACTTGTTACCCGCGCGTGCCGTATGCCACAGTGAATTTTACTTACAAATTTTCACATTAAATGTAGAAAGTGTCCCCCTGTTGTTTAATACACAATTCAATTCGTCTAATCGTGTTTCCAAACACAAGCTGTAACATTTCTTCTGTAACAGAAGCAGTGAAAGTGAATATTGCAGTTTTCAATTCATCGATGGATTTTGGACGGTTTTTATAGACAGTTGCTTTCGCTGTACCCCATGAGAAAAAGTCAGGTGGTGTTAGGTCAGGTGATCGTGGAGGCCACCAAAAACATCAGCAAGCAGTGACATTGAAACGCGAGCTGTATGCGCGGTTGCACCATCTTGTTGAAAATAACCGTTCAGTATTTCACTTAACACAAGTTCTCCTATGAGTGGGTACAGAATATCACTGCAGTATCGTTGTGCGTTAATTGATTCGTTGAAAAATATGGGACTCACAATCTTACGGCACGCGCGGCTAACAATCATACGGCACTGCGGAGAAGACTTTTTGAACACCCCGTATTTTGTTTTCAGGGAAGTTAAACGCTGAAATGAGTGCACCTGGAGCTTGGAAAAAGAAAAGAATTCTTAAAACTACATAGGTGTGTGGGAAAGCGAAGCTAAAACATAGTAAAAAGGGCGATAATTATAGATACACTATTTGCGAAACCGCTGTAACAGTAATTTCCTAATTTAGTGTGAGTTTTGCGTATATATGTTGAATTTATTGACATAAAATAGTGGGTCAGTAGCATGGAGAATAGACTGCCTAGTATCTATTGCTGTCTCCTGCTTTTTGAGTTTCTATCTCCCGATTTCAAGACCGTTGCATGTGGCAACACTCACATGACTCGTGGAGGAATAACAACTACAACTCAGCTTGTGAGTAATCCACACGTCTACAGACGACAACCAGCAATGCGCATTCTAGGTAACCTGGACTTACACGATCACAGAGAAAGTAGGAGTCCTCTGTCAAAATTCTACCCAAAACTTTTACATTTCTTGAAACCTACAATATAAACGCCCTGATCCAACTAGGAAAACTGCACAGCGGACATCGGAGATCGGTAAAAAAAAGATAATGATAGTTTCCTTGCAGAAAACACGCATAACAGACGAAGGCACAATAGACTACGGAAACTACCGTATTTTTAAGAGCAAGAGCGAAAAATGAGTGGCCAGGACTGCCCCACTTCTGGGTATGGCCTTCATGGCACACAAGAACATAATCAATGCAATCAGAGAAGTCACCCCCATAAACAACAGACTAATGACAACGCATCTACTGTGCGCAAACAAGAAATACAAAATGATGAAAGTACACGCCACCATGAATGGAGACAACAAAAAAGGCCCCAAATCAACAGAGAAATTCTGGGCCACATGAGAGAGAATGATAACCAAGATCCCAAAGACGACATAAAAATTTTACTTGGTGATTTCGGCACCAAATCGGCAGGAAAAATGCCACCAGAGCACTGCGGGAAAATACCCCTCGCACAAATATACACTCCTGGAAATGGAAAAAAGAACACATTGACACCGGTGTGTCAGACCCACCATACTTGCTCCGGACACTGCGAGAGGGCTGTACAAGCAATGATCACACGCACGGCACAGCAGACACACCAGGAACCGCGGTGTTGGCCGTCGAATGGTGCTAGCTGCGCAGCATTTGTGCACCGCCGCCGTCAGTGTCAGCCAGTTTGCCGTGGCATACGGAGCTCCATCGCAGTCTTCAACACTGGTAGCATGCCGCGACAGTGTGGACGTGAACCGTATGTGCAGTTGACGGACTTTGAGCGAGGGCGTGTAGTGGGCATGCGGGAGGCCGGGTGGACGTACCGCCGAATTGCTCAACACGTGGGGCGTGAGGTCTCCACAGTACATCGATGTTGTCGCCAGTGGTCGGCGGAAGGTGCACGGGCCCGTCGACCTGGGACTGGACCGCAGCGACGCACGGATGCACGCCAAGACTGTAGGATCCTACGCAGTGCCTTAGGGGACCGCACCGCAACTTCCCAGCAAATTAGGGACACTGTTGCTCCTGGGGCATCGGCGAGGACCATTCGCAACCGTCTCCATGAAGCTGGGCTACGGTCCCGCACACCGTTAGGCCGTCTTCCGCTCACGCCCCAACATCGTGCAGCCCGCCTCCAGTGGTGTCGCGACAGGCGTGAATGGAGGGACGAATGGAGACGTGTCGTCTTCAGCGATGAGAGTCGCTTCTGCCTTGGTGCCAATGATGGTCGTATGCGTGTTTGGCGCCGTGCAGGTGAGCGCCACAATCAGGACTGCATACGACCGAGGCACACAGGGCCAACACCCGGCATCATGGTGTGGGGAGCGATCTCCTACACTGGCCGTACACCACTGGTGATCGTCGAGGGGACACTGAATAGTGCACGGTACATCCAAACCGTCATCGAACCCATCGTTCTACCATTCCTAGACCGGCAAGGGAACTTGCTGTTCCAACAGGACAATGCACGTCCGCATGTATCCCGTGTCACCCAACGTGCTCTAGAAGGTGTAAGTCAACTACCCTGGCCAGCAAGATCTCCGGATCTGTCCCCCATTGAGCATGTTTGGGACTGGATGAAGCGTCGTCTCATGCGGTCTGCACGTCCAGCACGAACGCTGGTCCAACTGAGGCGCCAGGTGGAAATGGCATGGCAAGCCGTTGCACAGGACTACATCCAGCATCTCTACGATCATCTCCATGGGAGAATAGCAGCCTGCATTGCTGCGAAAGGTGGATATACACTGTACTAGTGCCGACATTGTGCATGCTCTGTTGCCTGTGTCTATGCGCCTGTGGTTCTGTCAGTGTGATCATGTGATGTATCTGACCCCAGGAATGTGTCAATAAAGTTTCCCCTTCCTGGGACAATGAATTCACAGTGTTCTTATTTCAATTTCCAGGAGTGTACACGCGAGAGTCACCGAATTATGCCAGGAGAACAACCTGAAGATTATGTGAATCACCCTCAGGAAATACCTGCGAAAACAGAAAATATGGATATCACCTATACAACAAATGGGAGAATTCCCAACAGACTATGTAACGTTTTCCTACCAACTCCAGAAAGACTTCCACGACATTCGAGTTCGCGGAGGTGTGAACGACGATTCGGACCACCATCAAACTCAAATCAAAATCAAATTTAGAACGAAGAAAATCCATCAGAAAATAACACACAAAGAGAAGATTGACTTGAAAAATATCATAGAATCCAATATAAAGCTGGAATGGGAAAGACAACAAGAAAACACATAGAAAGAATTCCATAAAAGACCACACAAAAAGCAAAAGAACGGTAGTGGAACAAAGAGTGAGCGAGCACGTTTTGTTAGTGGAGGTTGCCTACTTCAGGGGCAGGTATGCATTCAGGGGTAAACCTATCGGTCTCCTTTGATCGACAGGTACTTAACCTGTTGTTCTGCTAAAAGGACCCATTCATTTGATTGACAGGTCCTTAACTTATTGTTCCCCTGCCCCCTTCACCCCAGTCTCACAAAACCTCAACGTCACACCCCCCCCCCCCCCCACTGAAATAGCCCCTGTCACTCTTATCAATCTGATTGACTATTTAATTAAATTGATCAACTAATTAACCTCTACTTCTCTGGTGAACACCCTCCCACCCCACCATCCCTCCTGGAAATTGGCGGGAAAAAGACTCAGTTGATCGGTCATTAGGAGGGAATTCAATTGCAGTGTATGGAATATTGTTTAAACAATTTATACAATGTATAGAATATTGTTTAATTATTTATGGCAGTGCATGGAATATAGTTTAGTTATTTAGTTAAAGAAGTTTCCAGAAGTTGATTGCAGTGAATGGATTATTGTTTAAACAATTTAGACAAGGTGTGGAATAACGTTTATCTAAACAACTTACGGGGATTCAATGCAGTGTATAGAATACAGTTTATTTATTTAGTTGAAGAATTTTTCAGAAAATCAATACAGCCCTGTCCCCGCCACCCTATTGCCCCTTCGTCCCCCCCTATCCTCTCCCCCTCCCCTCTCCCCCACCCCTCCTCTGCAGCAATTGGCTGCTCTGTAGTGGAGAGGAGTGATCTCACAGACTGAAATTCAAGGGTATATTTTTATATATAAAAAGATCAGTCGCAGGGGTTGGATTTCTCTTGCTCATCATTCTCTGCTGTTTGGAAAGATACAGGTCTTATAAGAAGTAATTACATCGATCGCGTTTCTTTTTTATTCCAATCGCGCAAGGAATACTGTCATGAAACACACGTAACATGTAATTATACAGTTAAAAATCGATCGCAAAGCATGCACCGCCAGCCCTGTCCACTGGACCGCACAGGAATCCACCGCACACTCTCCAGCTGCCCCCGCAAACAGACGACACAGCCGTCAGCTGCCGAACCAAGGACAGGGGTCAGTTCGGGTCCCGCAAGCACGAGGTGGCGGCATCTCTTTCATACATGACACCTGAGAAATACCTGTCGAAATATGTATTCAACTAAGCACTGTTGCTGGCGCAATAATGCATAGCTGCGGGCCCAGAGCTGTTTGCATAGCGGATCACCCTCAGTGAGATGTATGCATAGTGTCTCAGACTCGCAGGCACAGCTAAAAAGTTGTCAGTGTTATACTGATGTCACATGTCTATGTAAATAAGAGCCAAGTCTTCCTCTCGGAAATCTTAAAGTGTCACAGAAATAGTTAATGGTCGCTTTTGTAGGAGCTTTTGTGATGTCTCAGCTTGTCTGCATGAAAATTCTTGTCCTAACAGGACCTGTTTACGAAAATAGCCCAGAATAACACCGATTGCATTCTTCCTGGTGGTCCTAACGAGACATCACATGTTCCCTTCCTGGGAATCGTGAAGTCCTGCTCTCGACACACATATCAGAAACGTTAAACGTTCTCGCCGCTAAAAGCCTTCATCATGTTTGTGCAGACTCGCGAAAACAACCGTTAATCATAAAAGCATTCTTGTTGTTTGGAAGGAGAGCACTGTCTAAGCACACACGGGGAAATCAGAGCAATTATGCAAACAGAATTCGATGCACTGTCCTACAGAAGAGAATAATGATGGGATTTTTCGGTGTCCTACAGCTACTGGTCTGGAGATATGCTAATGCCACAGTGGCGGGTGAGTGACAGCATCCCAGCCAGAGATGGATGGCCTACTTCAACTTGTCTTTGAACACTTGGGTTCTCAGTAGTTTCCGTAGATACTCTGCCTCCATCTCGTTCGAGCCAGTTCGTGGAGGCTCCTTTGCCCTAGCGCGAAGGACGTCTTGTGAATGAATGGAGTATTCTGGTTGGCTCTTACTGAATTTACCCACCAAATTACTGATGCAGGGAGCACTGTCTGCCACTTATTTCTCCAGCTGAGATTGTCAGTGACAAAACTATTTTGTACATATCGTCATATTGCACTGACACTTAAACCCCGGAAAAGTGCTCGGCAGATTGTCAGATACATACCACGTACTCACCGTGTTGCAGTGCAGCTCTGACGGAGGAAACCGCCGCTGTAAACACGGCCCATGACTACAGCCGCAGAAGCACGTGTCAGTCAGAGAGTGGTCAGCCGGCTATGGACGACCCCCCACCCCAGAAGAATCTGAGTAATAGGAGCTCTAATGCTATCAATACTCCCAGTGCAAACACTCGTCGTATTAAAACATTTCAAATTTCCGTAGAGTATACACTCGACACAAGCGGTTCTGAAGGGAACTCAACACAAACTAGATATTAGTTCACTATTCACGAGTCCGGGGGAGCCGCGAGTCAAGCAAAGGATGGACAAGCTCCAGCTCGGAACAAATCCATCCTCTGAGTTGCTGTTTCTGGCCCCACCTGCTTGCTTGCTGTTGTGCTTTTTTACGGCCATCTCCAGACTCACAAGAATATTGGGAACCAGGCACATATTTATCAGTGTAAGTACAATTAAATATTAGGACTACTGCCGCAGTCTGATAGCGAGAAATGTCCTGGAAATGTCTCCTCTTGACAGCAGTGGTTCTGGAACGAATCTCATATCTATAACGCACATAATTTTCTATGTAAAAAATCTTTCATTCCAGTTACAGCTATCAATGTGCTGAATCTATACCTCCCTCATGAGTGGACACACAGTAGTGACCATCAGACACTCGTACATACACCGCTAAGACTGCTGTACAAAGACTGGGTCAGTTCCCCTACCGAGCGAGGTGGCGCAGTGGTTAGACACTGGACTCGCATTCGGGAGGACGACGGTTCAATCCCGCGTCCGGCCATCCTGATTTAGGTTTTCCGAGATTTCCCTAAATCGCTCCAGGCAAATGCCGGGATGGTTCCTTTCGAAGGGCATGGCCGACTTCCTTCCCCGTCCTTCCCTAATCCGATGAGACCGATGACCTCGCTGTCTGGTCTCCTTCCCTGAAACAACCAACCAACCAACCATCAGTTCCCCTCGGTACAAAGGCGTCACTGTTTCTGGTCCCGACCGGCTTGCTAGATTGCTTGATTTCTGCACACATCTCCATACTCTTGGGTTACTAGAACAATGTGTTTTCACATGGTCTGCCATAACATTGTACCATTTACGCAATACTTTTCGATATCAAGCACACAGCAATATCACTTGCATAGCAGTATCGCTTTCATAGTGTAATACTGTTTATTTCTCTAAAAACCTGAAACTTTAGCGACGTGCAGCGTGTTGTAAACCACTGAGTAACTAAAAACTTATCCCGTCTGTGAAGATCTTTTCGTGAAAACTCAAAAAATAGAGGAAACTCACGAATACCGACGTGATGTAACAGACTCCAAATCATCGTAATAATTTACAAAGTCAACTAAGGCGTTTCTCATGTCTAGAGAACCAGCAAACGTGTCTTCTCCCATCTTTCATCTGCTAGATGCACATATGACAATCGATGTTCTCTCAACTAAATAAAGGCGGGAAACGTGCAGAAGCAGTTAACCGGACAATTTACATGGGAGGGAATAATGGTCCAGTGCAAACACACGTCCAGATTGAATCTTCTCGAATTTCGACGGGGAACGTCAGGCCTCACGAAAGCTGTCCAACACATACTGAGTATTAGTTCACTATTCAGCCGTCTAGAGGACGACATGGTTAGGTCAGCTACATTCCCGCACCCCAACAGTCCTTTCCATTCGGCCAGCTCCTTCTGCTAGCCGGAAATGTCAATAATTCCCGCCACAGTCCACCACCTCCGTGCGCCACACATTCCACACAGAATCGTCCTAGGAATCCGGTTACATATATATTTTATAACAGTACTTACAATTAAATGTTACGACATCGTCATTTTCTTTGCACATTGTCAGAACACACACACACATACCTTATAAGCCTGATGCTCAGGGCGAACCTATCACTCATCCCCTACTACTAAGTATAATACTTCACCAAAAGTTAATTGCTTGCGATGCGAAACAATACTGAGCGAAAATCAGCGATGGGTGGACATGTATCATAAGTTTTTCCTGCGAGTGGTACCACAGTATCTTAGAAGGAGAGGCATAATCATTTTACAAGCCGCCAGATGTTACAAAAACACGATTACAAGGACCATGTTACTGTCACAAGCTGTCTTGGTCCTACAGGTGCTCACGAGTATCCATGTTAAAAGCTATACTGGCTTTATAAATCGAAGTATAGCATTATCTCTGAATGAAGTAGTTTTTCCAGACAAATACCGAGACACTGAATATAGACGGTGATCCCTGGAGTGTATATTATCAGACCAACAGTGCGATTACACGTTGCCGACACTGCAACCTTGTAATAAAATCACGAGATTTAGAAAGTGATTCGGCTAAGGAATGCGGTATGAAGTCGGTATTTGCAACTCCCTGATGCTGCCACTATATATTTCTCCAGTATTTGTAACGCATTCTGTCTCAATGTCATGTGAGAGGTTGTTCGATGTATCCAGTAGGTTACAGGCGATGGTTGATTGAGAAAGATCACGTACAGTAGATGCTGTGCTGATTGAAGTCGTAAGAATTGTACTCAGGCTTTTCAGATCTCTAGTGTTACGCTGTCCAGTAGATATGCTGTCTGTGATTTGGCGTGTGTGTGTGAGTGTTTGTGTGTGTGTGTGTGTGTGAGAGAGAGAGAGAGAGTGTGTGTGTCTGTGTGCGTTCGTGTATGTGTGTTATAGTAGCAGCAGCAACTATATGATTTACACTGTGCGACGTATGGTCTTCTGTGAGAGGCAAAGGATCAAAATGTGTTAATGACAGCTTAGAGCCTGACACAGACCTGGAAGTCTTTCCATTCAACCACATAACTGCATTGGATACGATAACAGGTGCATCCTACGAAAATGTTTTGAAGAACAAATTCCTTCCTGCACTGCAACAAAAACGTCCGGGAATGGCTGTGCGTGTGCTGTTTCAGCAAGACAACGCACCCGCACATCGAGCTAACGTTATGCAACAGTTTCTTCGTGATAACAACTTTGAAGTGATTCCTCATGCTCCCTGCTCACCCGACCTGGCTCCTAGTGACTTTTGGCTTTTTCCAACAATGAAAGACACTCTCCGTGGCCGCACATTCACCAGCCGTGCTGCTATTGCCTCAGCGATTTTCCAGTGGTCAAAACAGACTCCTAAAGAAGCCTTCGCCGCTTCCATGGAATCATGGCGTCAGCGTTGTGAAAAATGTGTACGTCTGCAGGACGATTACGTCGAGAAGTAACGCCAGTTTCATCGATTTCGGGTGAGTAGTTAATTAGAAAAAAAATCGGAGGCCTTAGAACTTGAATGCACCTCGTACATACCAGTACTGTTGTCTGAAGCAGATCCGTGTCCCTCAAGGCCCATTCACGTCCATCACCCCAACATGCTATCATCGTTATTCTGTACAACAGAGAAAAATTAGAAACTATAAAAGCTCCACTAACTTCATCCGATAGAGAACTTGATAAGATTTTTACCGCATCTCTGTCCTCCCATATATCGAAAACAAATAATGTCTGCATGCCGGCATTGAGCATACATGTGGCGATCCTATTAAATAAACAGGTGTTGACCCATTGCACACACCAGACTACACTGTCAGTTGCAAGAGAGGCTCCCTGTGTCGGTGTTTTAAACATTGTTTGTTTTCTGCTGTAACACAGTTTGTACACTGCTATACATTTTGTTTTTTCCACCACATCTTCCAGGTCTGTGTCAGGCTCTAAACTGACATTAACACACTTTGATTCTTTGCCTCTCACAGAAAATCATACATCGCACAGTGTAAATCATGTTGTTGCTGCTGCTACTACAACACACATACACACACACACTGGATGATTTTAAATAAAAGGCAGTCACAACCACAAGGAAACTGGAAGAGTTTTGCAGTGTTGTGGAGAGTTTCCAAACTGCTGTCTGAAGGTGACTGACAACCTCCACATTTAAACTCATCTGGCACAGAGACGGGATAGCTGATGACTCTGTGTTTCATTTCGATTGATTCCTCACATAGCAGTCTGTGTTGCCCCTCCACCAAAACTCTTTCTCCATCTCAAACAAGCGATGTCAGTCAATCATTGTGTGGTAACCAACAGTGTACCAGTGGACGGCTGGGATGGGAAAGACACTGTTGATGTACTTACTGTATTAATAAGCATCACAGTTGATGTTGTTGTTGTGTTCTTCAGTCCTGAGACTGGTTTGATGCAGCTCTCCATGCTACTCTGTGCAAGCTTCTTCATCTCCAAGTGCCTACCGCAGCCTACATCCTTCTGAATCTGCTTAGTGTATTCATCTCTTGGTCTCCCTCTACGATTTTTACCCTCCACGCTGCCCTCCAGTACTAAACTGGTGATCCCTTGATGCCTCAGAACATGTCCTACCAACCGATCCCTTCTTCTAGTCAAGTTGTGCCACAAACTCCTCCCCAATTCTATTCAATACCTCCTCATTAGTTATGTGATCTACCCATCCAATCTTCAGCATTCTTCTGTAGGACCACATTTCGAAAACTTGTATTCTCTTCTTGTCTAAACTATTTATCGTCCACGTTTCACTTCCATACATGGCTACACTCCATACAAATACTATCAGAAACGACATCCTAACACTTAAATCAATTTTCGATGTTAACAAATCTTCTTCAGACACGCTTTCCTTGCCATTGCCAGTCTACATTTTATATCCTCTCTACTTCGACCATCATCAGTTATTTTGCTCCCCAAATAGTAAAACTCCTTTACTACTTTAAGTGTCTCATTTGCTAATCTAATTCCCTCAGCATCACCCGACTTAATTCGATTACATTCCATTATCCTTGTTCTGCTTTTGTTGATGTTCATCTTATACGCTCCTTTCAAGACACTGTCCATTCCGTTCAACTGCTCTTCACAGTTGATAATGTGAACAATTTTAGCAATTTAACAGTAATTACAACACTGACCAACGATGTGACAGCTTGCTTCCAAATTTCAGTATCATATCTAAATCGCCTCCCCTATACATTGTGAGTACCATTACGCATAGATCGATGACTGTGCAGTACATCCATTCATTGTTAATTTCCGAACAGATACAACATTAAAGTACACCAGACAGCGATCTACTTATTTCTAACACCTCGGGCACAGTGCATAGTTTACGATCTTAATCTATGTGGATGGGAGTCAAAGGGCATTCTCGCATTCTTAAGATAAAGTTAGAGATTGAAAGACCCCCTCGCACTGTCACTTTCTAAATCCAGTGATTTTATTATGAAGTTGCAGTGTCAGCAACGTGTAACCGCACTGTTGGTCTGATAATATACACTCCAGTGATCACCGTCTATATTCTGTGTCTCGGTATTTGTCTGAAAAAACTACTTCATTCAGAGATAATGCTATACTTTGATTTATAAAGCCAGTATACCTTTTAACATGGATACTCTTGAGCACCTGTAGAGCCAAGACCACTTGTGACAGTAACATGGACATTGGAATCGTGTTTTTGTAACATCTGGCGGCTTGTAAAACGATTATGCCTCTCTTTCTAAGATACAGTGGTACCACTCGCAGGAAAAACTCATGATACTGTGAAATGGCAAGAACTATGCTCCTTAGATGAAGTCATTAAAGATCACCTAACTCACGTTGAGCGAATAGTAGGGCTGAACAAAAATGACTGACAAGTCAAAATGCAACTTGTAGAGGGTATAGGTGGGACATATTGGAATAATTAATGTCGGGTGATGGTTTCAAAGTAATTCACATGACATGAAAACTTTGCAGAAACGCGTTGATTTACTGGAGGCTAGTTTATCCCAGGGAAGTATTCAGAATTGACCGCGGCGCGCAGCTGGGGAGCTGCGAAGGGAAGCGACAATAGGCAGCTTAGGGCGGCTCAAGCTCTGAGAAAGCAGTATGGGGCGCGGCCTCCAGCTGCCTTAAGATGAGTGACAGTGAGTGGGTGGTTGACCCCATGCTGGTGCACTGAGAAGCAGACGGAGAACTTGTACACCTGTTGATAAATGTCCGTCATCCCATTTTCAGTGAAACATGTGAGAAAGCCATGCAAAGCTACGGTGGACCGGTCAACAGAGGTCAAAATATGCGTGTTTATGACTATAGCAACTTCATGCTGAATTCACGGTCCACAGAGTCTGAAGTAAATCAGGTGAAGAGCGACAGAATGAAATACGCCAGCCTCCGATGGGAACGTAGGACCAAGGAATTTGAAGTACTCTCCTGGGAGTCAGAATTCCGGAAAAATTGGTGTTTTGTGCAGACACTAACCTTGATGGGTGGCCTGGGAGGAGCTAAGTAGCAGAAGTTAAGAGGAAGGGAAATTTTGTGGGAATTTGTTTACTTCCCAGAACAGGCATTGGTTGGTGCTGGGAAGCGACGCATAATTAACGCAACTTGCGCTGCAATTGGCGTAAGTGATTCTGCTGGAGGGGAAACTGAGGCGAAGAGCGGACTGGGAGAAGTCCCCGTAGAGGTCTTCCATTTCCAGTTTGCCTAGAGTGCAGACGTGGCGTTCTTTACTCAGCTTGCCTGAGAGAGTGAGCATCTCTGCAGTTTAGGACTTAGCAAACGAAACGATTGAGTTTGGAGATAGAAAGTTTTCGTTCAGCTATGTACTGAGCAAGATAGCTAGAAGTGAATGGATGAGTGCAGCCTTGTAGCACCACGAGGTCGGCCGACGTCGGCATAACGACGCCCCGCCGCCATACTGAATTCGGTGATATTGCGCCCGCTCTGGCCACTGATTAATTTGTTGGATCACATCAGCAAAGTTTCCATGAGGGTTTCATGGGCCGTGTATTGTAGAATTCTTCTCGCACTTCGCATTGCGCCTGGGTCAGTCGATAGGAATTACTTTTGATTTATCGCAGTTTACTCCACGCAAACGCAATTTATTATCACTGCCTGTTAGGAGAGTCATGTAATGTGATGATTGAAGGTCGTGAGTTAAAATAAATCTGCGCTAATTGACTGCATCTGTTTTCAATCAAGGAGTTGAAATCCCAAGTCACTTTCTTAATTAATTTTATGTTCAACATTTGCATCTGGTGTTCAATAGCTGAATATAACATCAATGTGCACCCCTTTTTAATTAAAAGGGATCAATTCTGAATCAATTAATGTCAACACTGCCACCGCAATTCAATCAGGAGTCACAGGGCCTTATTACTTTCTTTGCGTTATCCGACATGGCGGCAGTTTTGCACTCTCTGTTGATCTGTTAGTCAATTACCTGGGGTGAACACACCAAAACCAGATAAGTGACGGGTGGGGTGTTACAATACATGTCCACCCAACACTGTTTTCGTATCGCCAGCAATCAGTTATTGGCGAAGTATTATACTTAGTAGTAGGGGATGAGTGATAGGTTCACCTTGAGCATCAGGCTTATAAAGTATGTGTGTGTGTTCTGACATGTGCAAAGAAAATGATTGTGTCCAGTCGTAGGGAAGGTACAGATCTGACATAGAATACTTTGATAGCAAAGGGAAAAGTGTTTCAACTCATAGGAATGGTACAGATATTTCTATTTCCAGAGCCACAGCCATCAACAGGGGGTATTTCCGATTCTGCGCTTATTGTCGAATGTCGTTCAATTTAGACCGTAATCGTAACATTTAATTGTAAGTACTGTGATAAAGTATGTATGTAGCCGGTTTCCTAGGACGATTCTGTCTGGAATGCGTGGCTCGCAGCGGCGGTGGGCTGTGGTGGGTGTGATTGACATTTCCGGTTAACAGAAGGAGCTGGCCGAAGGGAAAGGCCTGTTGGGGTGCGGGAATGTAGCTGACCTAACCGTGTCGTCCTTTAGATGGCTGAATAGTGAACTAATACTCAGTATGTGTTGGACAGCTTTCGTGACCGCGTAATGTTCCGCGTGGAAATTTGAGAAGATTCAATATGGACGTGTGTTTGCACTGGACCATTATTCCCTCCCATGTAAATTGTCCGGTTAACTGCTTCTGCACGTTTCCCGCCTTTATTTAGTTGAGAGAACATCGATTGTCATGTGTGCATCTAGCAGATGAAAGATAGGAGAAGACACGTGTGCTGGTTCTCTAGACATGACAAACACCTTAGTTGACTTTGTAAATTATTAGGATGATTTGGATTCTGTTACATCACAGACATTGGTATTCGTGAGTGAAAATATCAGTCTCCTCTATTTTTTTCGAATTTTCACGTAAAGGTCTTCACATATGGGATAAGGTTTTAGTTACTCAGTGGTTTACAGCACGCTGCACCTCGATAAAGTTTCAGGTTTCTAGAGAAATAAACAGTATTACACTATGAAAGCGATACTGCTATGTAAGCGATATTGCTATGTGCTTGATATCGAGAAGTATTACGTAAATGGTATAATATTATGGCAGACCATGTGAAAACACATGGTTGTAGTAATACCAGAGTCTGGAGATGGGTGTAGAAAGCAAGCAATCTAGCAGTTAAGTCCCATAAGGTTTCGAACACATTTGAACATTTGAAAGATGGGAGAAGACACGTTTGCTGGTTCTCTAAACATGAGAAACACCTTAGTTGACTTTGTAAATTATTTGGATGATTTGGAATAATTCAAATAGCTCTGAGCACTATGGGACTCAACTTCTGAGGTCATTAGTCCCCTAGAACTTAGAACTAGTTAAACTTAACTAACCTAAGGACATCACACACATCCATGCCCGAGGCAGGATTCGAACCTTCGACAGTAGCGGTCTCGCGGTTTGAAACTGCAGCGCCTAGAACCGCACGGCCACTTCGGCCGGCGATGATTTGGAATCTGTTACATGACTGACATCGGTATTCGTGAGTGAAAAAATCAGTCTCCTCTATTTTTTTCGAGTTTTCACGTAAAGGTCTTCACAGACGGGATAACGTGTTAGTTACTCGGTGGTTTACAGCACGCTGCACTTCGCTAAAGTTTCAGGTTTCTAGAGAAATAAAGATTATTACACTATGAAAGCGAAACTGCTACGCAAGTGATATTGCTGTGTGCTTGATATCGAAAAGTATTGGGTAAATGGTATAATATTATGGCAGACCATGTGAAAACACATTGTTCTAGTAATCCCAGAGTCTGGAGATGGGTGTAGAAAGCAAGCAATCTAGCAAGCAAGTCGGAGCCAGAAACAGTGACGCCTTTGTACCGAGGGGAAATGACCCAGTCTTTGTACAGCAATCTTAGCGGTGTATGAACGAGTGTCTGATGGTCGCTACTGTGCGTTCAATCATGAGGGAGCTATAGATTCAGCACATCAATAGCCGTAACTGGAATGAAAGATGTTTTTTACATGGAAAAAAATGGTTCAAATGGCTCTGAGCACTATGGGACTTAGCTTCTAAGGTCATCAGCCCCCTAGAACTTAGAACTACTTAAACCAAACTAACCTAAGGACATCACACACACCCATGCCCGAGGCAGGATTCGAACCTGCGACCGTAGCGGTCGCGCGGTTCTAGACTGTAGCGCCTAGTACCGCTCCGCCACTCCGGCCGGCTATATGGAAAATTATGTGCGTTATAGATATGAGATTCGTTCCAGAACCACTGCTGTCAAGAGGACACATTTCCAGGACATTTCTCGCTATCAGACTGCGGCAATAGTCCTATTATTTAACTGTACTTACACTGATAAATATGTGCCTGGTTCTCAATATTCTTGTGAGTCTGGAGATGAAAGCACAGCAGCAAGCAAGCAGGCTGGGGCCAGAAACAGCATCTCAGAGGATGGCTTTGTTCCGAGCTGGAGCTTGTCCATCCTTTGTAAACGAGTTCAGAGAGTCCGAGAAAGCTGGTGGCTTATGACGACTTGACTCGCGGCTCTACCGAGCGGGGTGGCGCAGTGGTTAGACACTGGACTCGCATTCGGGAGGACGACGGTTCAATCCCGCGTCCGGCCATCCTGATTTAGGTTTTCCGTGATTTCCCTAAATCGTTCCAGGCAAATGCCGGGATGGTTCCTCTGAAAGGGCACGGCCGACTTCCTTCCCCATCCTTCCCTAATCCGATGAGACCGATGACCACGCTGTCTGGTATCCTTCCCCAAACCAACCAACCAACCAACTCGCGGCTCCCCCGGACTCGTGAATAGTGAACTAATACCTAGTTTGTGTTGAGTTCCCTTCAGAACCGCTTGTGTCGAGTGTATACTCTATGGAAATTTGAGATGTTTTAATACGACGAGTGTTTGCACTGGGAGTATTGATAGCATTAGAGCTCCTATTACTCAGATTCTCCTGTGGTGGGGGGTCGTCCACAGCCGGCTGACCACTCTCTGACTGACACGTGCTTCTGCGGCTGCAGCCACGGGCCGCGTTTACAGCGGCGGTTTCCTCCGTCGGAGCTGCACTGCAACACGGTGAGTACGTGGTATGTATTTGACGATCTGTAGAGCACTTTTTCGGGGATTAATAGATAGTGCAATATGGCGATATGTACAAAATAGTTTTGTCACTGACAATCTCAGCTGGAGAAATAAGTGACAGACAGTGCTCCCTGCATCAGTAATTTGGTGGGTAAATTCAGTAAGAGCCAACCAGAATACTCCATTCATTCACAAGACGTCCTTCGCGCTAGGGCAAAGGAGCCTCCACGAACTGGCTCGAACGAGATGGAGGCAGAGTATCTACAGAAACTACTGAGAACCCAAGTGTTCAAAGACAAGTTGAAGTAGGCCATCCATCTCTGGCTGGGATGCTGTCACTCACCCGCCACAGAGGCATTAGCATATCTCCAGACCAGTAGCTGTAGGACACCGAAAAATCCCATCATTATTCTCTTCTGTAGGACAGTGCATCGAATTCTGTTTGCATAATTGTTCTGATTTCCCCGTGTGTGCTTAGACAGTGCTCTCTTTCCAAACAACAAGAATGCTTTTATGATTAACGCTGTTTTCGCGAGTGTGTACACACATGATGAAGGCTTTTAGCGGTGGGAACGTTTAACGTTTCTGATATGTATGTCGAGAGCAGGACTTCACGATTCCCAGGAAGGGAACATGTGATGTCTCGTTAGGACCACCAGGAAGAATGCAATCGGTGTTATTCGGGGCTACTTTCGTATGCAGGTCCTGTTAGGACAAGAATTTTCATGCAGACAAGCTGAGACATCACAAAAGTTCCTACAAAAGCGACCATTAACTATGTCTGCGACACTTTAAGATTTCCGAGAGGAAGACTTGGCTCTTATTTACATAGACATGTGACATCAGTATAACACTGACAACTTTTTAGCTGTGCCTGCGAGTGTGAGACACTATGCAAACTTCTCGCTGACGGTGATCCGTTATGCGAACATCTCTCTCAGCCCTGGACCAGCAGTTATGCGTCATCGCGCGAGCATGGATACACATTACGAGGGTAGTTTGAAAAGTTCTCGGAATCACCACGAGAGGTCAGCGCTAGCGCAACGAGTTGTTTACGTGATATTCATTTTACTGTTGCTTGTACACACGTGCCACGTCAGTGCTCTTGGAAGAGAGCTATAGCGGTGACGTGGCTCTGTTGTTGATCCCACGTAGTGATTTTCGAAGATGGAAAGAATGGAGATTCGAGCAGTGATTAAGTACTAGACAAAGAAACGTATGAAAGCAAAGGACATTCATGCCGATTTACGGAATTCACTGAGGGACTCTACTCCTTCATATTCAACTGTTGCCAAGTGGACAAATGAATTTGGTCAAGAGAGCTTAGATGATGATCCTCGTAGTGGTCGGCCAAGATGTGTCACTACTCCAGTAATCATTGCAAAACCATCGTCGATTGAAAGTGCGTGAAATTGCTCATGCTTGTCAGATGTCATCTGAAAGGGTATATCATATTTTAACTGAAGAATTAGAACTGAAAAAATTATCTGCAAGATGGATGCCGTGACTCTTGACACTGGATCAAAAACACTTGGGACTTAACATATTGGAACAATATTTGGCCCATTTTAGGAGAAACGAACAAGATTTTCACTGTGGTTTGTGACCACAGATGAACGGGTGCACTACTATACCCCAGAGACAAAACAATAGTCAAAGCAGTGGAAACATGATGATTCTCCAGAAGACAAGAAAGACAATTAATTCAGTAGGGAAGATCTGACGTCAGTGTTCTTGGGTGCGATGCGGATTCTGTTTGTAGATTATCTCCCCACTGGGAAAACGATTACCTCCTGGAAAAACTTCAACAAAAGATACGCGAAAAAAGGCAAGGTTTAGCAAGGTAGAACGTCATCTTACATCAAGACAATAAGCGCCTGCACACATGTGCCGTCGTCATGGCAATATTATACGAACTAAGATATCAACTGTTGCCAGACCCGCCTTACTCACCTGATAAGGCTCCGTCAGACTTCCGTCTCTTCCTAAAACTGAAAATTTTTCTTCGTGGACGAAGATTCACTTCAAAGGGAGAACTAATAGCCGGAATTGACAACTATTTTGCAGGCCTGGAGGAAACTCATTTTCGAGATGGGATCAAGGCACTGGAACATCGTTGGACCACGTGCATTAATCTACAAGGAGACTACATTGAAAAATAAAAAAAAGTTTCAGTGATGTAAGTACTTTTTTTTTGTATTCCGTGCCGAGAGCTTTTCAAACCACCCTCGTATATTCTAGGACTACAGGGAAGTTGTCAAACATACCAGCTTACGTCAGAAGAAGTTCCATGGGCACATCAGTAGGCTACTACCAACAG
Source organism: Schistocerca americana (assembly GCF_021461395.2). Taxonomy (NCBI): domain Eukaryota; kingdom Metazoa; phylum Arthropoda; class Insecta; order Orthoptera; family Acrididae; genus Schistocerca; species Schistocerca americana. The sequence goes on along the minus strand of NC_060124.1, from coordinate 80,760,246 downwards.
ATTTCTGACATACATGCAAGGGGTTAAGTCAACAATACCATGAACTACACAACTCAAACTTGATCTAGAAGAAGTACAAATCCTTCCAATAGACGTTGAAGACAGAAACATATACAGAGATAAGTTACACACACACACTCATACACTGAAGCGCCAAAGAAACTCGTAGAGGCACGCGTATTCAAATACAGAGATATGTAAACAGGCACAGTACGGCGTTACTGTTGGCAACACCTATAAAATAACACAACAAGCGCCTGCAGCACTTGTTAGATTGGTTACTGCTGCTACTATGTCAGGTTATCAAGATTTAAGGGAGTTTGAACGTGGTATTACAGTCGGGGTGCGAGCGATGGGACGCAGTATCTCTGAGGTAGCGACGAAGTGGGAATTTTCCCGTACGACCATTTCGCTAGTGTATCGTGAATATCGGGATCTGGTAAAACATCAAATATCCGAAATCGCTGCAACTGGAAAAAGATCCTGCAAGAAAGGGACCAACGACGACTGAAGAGAATCTTACAACGTGACAGAAGTGCAACCCTTACGCAAATTGCTGCAGATTTCAATGCTGGGTCCTCAGCAAGTGTCTGCATGTGAAACATTCAACGAAACATCATCGATATGGGCTTTCGGAGCCGAAGACCCACTCGTGTACCCTTGATGACTGCGCGAATCAAAGTTTTAAGCCTCGCCTGGACCCGCCAACACTGACATTGGACTGTTGATGACTGAAAACATGCTGCCTGGTCGGACGAGTCTCGTGTGAAATTGTATCGAGAGGATGGACGTGCACGGGTATGGAGACAACCTCATCAATCCATGGACCGTGCAAGTCAGCAGGGGACTGTTCAAGCTGGCAGAGGCTCTGTAATGGTGTGGAGCGTGTGCAGTTCGAGTGACATGGGACCCCAGATACGTCTAGATACGATTCTGTCAGGTGACATGTATGTAAGCATCCTATCACCTGCATCTATTCATGTCCTATGTGCATTCCGACCTACTTGGGCAATTCCAGGAGGACAATCCGACACCCCACGCGTGTAGAATTGCTACAGAGTGGCTCCAGGAACACTCTTCCGAGTTTAAACACTTCCACTGGCCACCAAACTCCACAGAATGAACATTATTGAGCAGATCTGGGATGCCTTGCAACGAGCTGTTCAGAAGAGAAAGACATCTTTCTGATTTCGGGCTAAGTAGCCGACCGGCGAACTTACATTTAACACACTGTATTTTTTACTAGCCCAATAAATCGTATTAACATTTAAAATGCAGTAGTGTGTTGGGAATTACGAACTAATTATGTGTAGTAAGATCATAACATGCGTACAAGTAAGCTGCATGCAAAACAACTAAATATATACTTTGCCTTTAATAATACACGAAGATAACTGAGATAGATAAAATAACGTAACATATTAACAACTCGACGAAAATGAAAGTGCGGGAGCATGCTTCCAAAGGTCTCCCAGTCGTGCACACAAAGCTGAACGTCTAACGGCGTGACTTCAGCACTACCGTAGCGCCAAATTAGGCTGGCCCCGCAAAACGAGGCAGCTGAGTGAACGGAAAAAACAGCGTGTCAATCCGAAGTAATTATGGTGCAATATGCTGATGTTCTTCTTTAACTACATGACCCGGAGACAACGTATGGATGATTTCCCACGGGCGAGAATTATCGGGAAACTGGTGTGACAAGTGTAGCGGCGACTGCAGCATTGTCCCACTTGGCTGGGTAGTGTTCCGAATATCAGGCACTGCTGCCGGAAGCTGAAGAGGTGTCCAACCACGGTCAACGGCAGCACCCCAATGACCGCTACATTGTGCAGTAGACAAGAAGGGACACACGTCAAGCAGCAGGTGCAACTGCAATCGCGTTTAAGTGGAAACGACAGGATGACAGACGAAAATATTGCTCAAATTCAGGATTTTTTCTCCGAACTGGAACTAGTAAACAAATGGGGTTTGCTGCAATGAATAACGCATACATTGAAGTTTTTACTGATATTTTTTTATTGAAAGAAAATTAATATCTTCATTGTGTAATTGGAATTTTCCCGAGGCAGCTTTGAAAGGAGGTAGATCGACGGTTGTCGCTGTAGCACCGATTGTGGTTATCTGAAACATGAAATTAACAAATCTCCCTGATCCTTACAGTGAAAGGTGACTACACTGAGTCACAGCGCCAGAGATTGCGCCAAAGATTATTATTCCGCCGCCTCCGCTAGCAGTAGTAGTTCAGAGGATGTCGAGAGCAATCGTTGTTCTGTTGGGCGAGAGAGTAGACGATCTGAGTGTTGACTAAATTGTTGTACTGCTCTTTTGGTGTAATGTATAGATGGAAGAAGGTGCAATTGTCAAAATATATTTGAGAAAGGAGAAGGGCTTTTGATTTATGATGCTGGTGTAATGGAATATATTCGTCATTATATAACAATCCCTCTTGCTCACAGGTACAGTCAACAATGCATCTGGCTCGTGTTCATTTATTAGACTTGTAATTCTGTGCAATTATAGTATTCCTGCTTTTTCAATTAGTTCATTGAAAATGGTGTTTAAAATACTTTGTCGTATTGAGAAAGAACCGAGCCAGATACATGTACGTTGAGTCACACTACCACACACAGAACAGTTACACTTGTGCTTGTTGTTTCGTAGCTTTCATAGTTGCAGGGGACTTAATTAATCAATTGTGTTAATGGTAATTCCTTGTCATTCATTATTTTTATTTTATACAGTCAGATTGCGTGCTAATAGTAGTCAGGGCCAACCGGTTACGAGACTTCGTAGCCGGTCACACAGCTAGTAAAATTATTGCATTTATTCATTAATATTAGTCTCTTCTTTTTAATTAAACCCCCATGCAACAGATGTAATTTTAGTACACCGTAGGGGTTTGCAAAAAAAAAAACAAAAAACAAAAAAAAGAAGATGCGAAATTATGGCCATATTTGGACCCCTCTTTTTGGCCAAAAAAATTAATATCAACATAAAAAAATCGGCTACGATGAACTGAAGAGAATTCAATTCGCTTCAAGGAAGACCAAAAATTATTAAAATCTGGTGAAAATAGTAGTGTGGGCGACGAGAACCATACCGAAAAACGTGGTTTTTAGAAAAACGCGGTTAAAATTTAACAAGTATTTACCGTATAAAAAAGGGACGAAGCTTGAAACTCACGGGATATCGTCGATGCCTGGTCGATAGTAATTCTCGCCCCAGCTAGTGGATGACCGCTTTCTGCTACTTTCACCTCATTTTCGTCGCTGAGCGCATCGGCTGGATGTTATTTTCGAACCGCATCTATTGAAACTTCCGTTCACATTTTGAGTAAAACCACCCAAAAAACGCTCCAGCAAATCAGGTTTACCCAAATCGGTATAAATAGGGAGAGTGAGAGCGGAACAGGTTCTCTAACATCAGGGTGTGCCGTACACGCTCGATTGAAAACGCTCAAAACAATCGTCACTTTTTGGAGTTCGCACATAATATTTTGAGAAATAACTCCGTAACAGGACTGCAGGCACGCAATCTCACGCTTCACAGTGGCACGGTGACTGCAGATGAGTGATACACTATGTGATCGGAAGTATCCGGACACCTGACTGAAAATGACTTAAAAGTTCGTGGCGCCCTCCATCGGTAATGCTGGAATTCAATATGATGTTGGTCCACCCTTAGCCTTCATGACAGCTTCCACTCTCGCAGGCATACGTTCAATCAGGTGCTGGAAGGTTTCTTGGGGTATGGCAGCCCATTCTTCACAGAGTGCTGCACTGAGGAGAGGTATCGATGTCGGTCAGTGAGGCCTGGCACGAAGTCGGTGTTCCAAAAAATCCCAAAGGTGTTCTGTAGGACTCAGGTCAGGACTCTGCGCAGGCCAGTCCATTACAGGGATGTTATTGTCGTGTAACCACTCCGCCCAGGCCGTGTATTATGAACAGGCGCTCGATCGTGTTGAAAGATGCAGTCGTCATTCCCGAATTGCTCTACAACAGTGGCAAGCAAGAAGGTGCTTAAAACATCAATGTAGGCCTGTGCCACGATAGTGCCACGCAAAATCCCCGTACATGAAAAACACGACCACACTACAACAGCGCCGCCTCCGAATTTTACTGTTCGCACTATATACGCTGGCAGATGACGTTCATCGGGCATTCGTCATAACCAAACCCTACCATCGGATCGCCACATTGTGTACCGTGATTCGTCACTACACACAACGTTTTTGCACTGTTCAATCGTCCAATGTTTACGCTCCTTACACCAAGCGAGGCGTCATTTGGCATTTACCGGCGTGATGAGTGGCTTATGAGCAGCTGCTCGACCATGAAATCCAACTTTTCTCCCCTTCCGTCTAGCTGTCATAGTACTTTCAGTGGATCCTGATGCAGTTTGGAGTTCCTGTGTGCTGGTCTGGATAGATGTATGCCATTACACATTACGACCCTCCTCAACTGTCGGCAGTCTCTGTCAGTCAACAGACAAGGTCGGCCTGTGCGCTTCTGTGTTGTACGTATCGCTACACATTTCCACTTCACAATCACGTCGGAAACAGTGGACCTAGGGATGTTTATGAGTGTACTAATCTCGCGTAAAGACGCATGACACAAGTGACACCCAGTCACCTGACCACGCCGGCCTGGGTGGCCGAGCGGTTCTAGGCGCTACAGTCTGGAACCGCGCGACCGCTACGGCCAAATGCTCGAATCCTGCCTCGGGCATGGATGTGTGTGATGTCCTTAGGTTAGTTAGGTTTAAGTAGTTCTAAGTTCTGGGGGACTGATGACCTCAGATGTTAAGTCCCATAGTGCTCAGAGTCATTTTTTGATACTTTTGATCACACAGTGTATTTCATGGTCGGGGACCATTTTATTTTGCCTTTTGTTACCCACTTCTTACTTCACATTGCTGCTGATGTCGACATTTTTGTTCATGACTGCTCGCAGTTTGGTTTAAATACTGCACAGAACTTGGAGAATTTTTTATCTAGGCTACATTGTTTTCTGTATATACTTCGTCCTAGCTTTGATTTAACAACCTTGAAAAATCTCGAATTTTGAGTTCTGAAAAAGGTCTTTTGTAGACCTGCAGTCTAAATCTGCACAGCTACTCTGCAGAACACACTTAAGTGCATGAGAGAGGGTTCATCGAGACACATTTACACCAATTCTCTATTATTCCACTCTCAAAAATCGCGCAGAAAAAAGAACATCTATATCTTTCGGTGCGATCTCTGATTTCCCTTATTTTAGTATGATGATCGTTTCTCCCTGGGTAGGTCGATTCCCAACAAAATATTTTCGTATTCGGAAGAGAAAGTTGGTGACTGAAGTTTCGTGAGAAGACCCCGTAACAACGAAAAACGCCTTTCTTTTAATGATTTCCACCCTACATCCTGTATCTTCATCGTGACACTATCTCCCTTATTTCACGATAATATAAAACGCGTTGCCCTTCTTTGAACTTTCTCGATGTACTCTATTAATCATATTTGGTGACGATCCCCAACGAGCAGCAGTACGCCAAAAGTGGACTGACAAGCGCAACGTAGGCAGTCTCTTTAGTAGATCTGTTACATCTTCTAACAAGGGGAGGCCACGATGTTTGGAACGCGGATTTACTCTAAACCTCGTGCACTCGTAGTACTCCATGAGGACAAAAAATGTGTAAGCAGTAGCGCGTACTTCTCAAGCGTTACTGAGAAAATCACAAGATAATTTCGGTCGTCAAATATATATCTGTGCGTCGCCATTTTAACTATGAAGCGGCAAGAGGAGAGTGGTGCCGGCACGGTAGCTCAGCGTGTTCGGCCTTGATGAACTTCTGGATAGTATGCCACGACGAATGCAAGCATGCATCAATGCAAGAGGACGTGCTACTGGGTATTAGACGTACTGGTGTGTACAGCAGTCTGGACCACCACCTCTGAAGGTCTCGGGGGAAATGATTCTTATGTTGGTCTCTATTCCAGTTTTCTGTACAGACTCCGGAACTTTCGGAACCGAGGTGATACAAAACTTTTTTTCTATGTAACTTCGTCCAGGCCATCAGATATTTTACAAAAAAAGTTATCTATATTACCACCAGGTGATCTGTATGACTAAAATGGTTACTCGCTTTTTGTAAATGCCAGTATCTGCAGGCTTGCTCATGCTAGACCCATCGCCGCAAAGCGAACCGTGGGCGCCTAGCCAAACCCGTCTGGTACAATGTTGTTTCCCCGTCAGCGACGTTAACTCTCTGGATCAACGATGCGTAACGGTAATATCGATATGTCTTCGATAATATAATTATCTGTATCCTTACAGCCTCCCAAGACGTTTCGCCGACAACACGAGCAGCTTATTGTTAACTTCGTCACGCGATATTATAATACTTGGAGCACATATGGATCAGCATTCTCCGCTATCTGTAGGATATTTGGCATCGACAACCCACTTCTTTGCTCGGTGAAGTGCCTCTGTTTGTAACTAATATTGTAGTGCCGCCTCTCCTTTTCTCTGCCTGTCTGTGCTCACGTCTGTTTGTGTCCCTACAGAAGTTCACCTCGTTTACTTCAGCCTGCGCATCACACTGGTGGAACCTGTTACGCTGTGGCATCGCTACTCTACTATTAATTTCGAAGCTCTAGCTGGGGTTTCGATCCCGAAACCTGCAACATCCCATTCCTTACACGCAAATCGCACATTAGTGGGCGGCAACGTTGCGTTCTGCCGTATCCGAGCAACGTACACACCACTAGCGTCATCGATTCGCTGGTCGACGTGTGACATGCGACCTTTGCCCAGTCACCTCTACAGAACTAGTGGTCAAGAAAGCACCAGGAGCAAAGCTGCTCACTGAGGCCCCCACCCAGCAACTGCTGCTGAATCAACGTTTCCCTAAAACCTAGGGAACGAAACTACACAACTTGTAATGTGTATAAGTAATTGGTTTAGCCAAAACAATTTAAAATACCTGCAAACAAAACAGTGTATCTATTACTCAAAGGGGCACTGAAACGGAAACCAACTGCACTACTGGCCATTAAAATTGCTACACCCCGAAGATGACGTGCTACAGACGCGAAATTTAACCGACAGGAAGAAGATGCTGTGATACGCAAATGATTAGCTTTTCAGAGCATTCACACAAGGTTGGCGCCGGTGGCGACACCTACAACGTGCTGACATGAGAAAAGTTTCCAACCGATTTCTCATACACAAACAGCAGTTGACCGGCGTTGCCTGGTGATACGTTGTTGTGATGCCTCGTGTAAGGAGGAGAAATGCGTACCATCAAGATTCCGACTTTGATAAAGGTCGGATTGTAGCCTATCGCGATTGCGGTTTATCGTATCGTGACATTGCTGCTCGCGTTGGTCGAGAGCCAATGACTGTTAGCAGAATAAGGAATCGGTGGGTTCAGGAGGGTAATACGGAACGCCGTGCAGGATCCCAACGGCCTCGTATCACTAGCAGTCGGGATGACAGGCATCTTATCCATCTCGATCCCTTAGTCATCAGATGGGGACGTTTGCAAGACAACAACAATCTGCACGAACAGTTCGACGACGTTTGCAGCAGCATGGACTATCAGCTCGGAGATCATGGCTGCGGTTACCCTTGACGCTGCATCACAGACAGGAGCGCCTGCGATGGTGTACTCAATCTGGGTGCACGAATGGCAAAACGTCATTTTTTCGGATGAATCCAGGTCCTGTTTACAGCATCATGATGGTCGCATCCGTGTTTGACGACATCGCCGTGAACGCACATTGGAAGCGTATATTCGTCATCGCCATACTGGCGTATCACCCGGTTTGATGGTATGGGGTGGCACTGGTTACTCGTTTCGGTCACCTCTTGTTCGCATTGACGGCACTTTGAACAGTGGACGCTACATTTCAGATGTGTTACGATCCGTGACTCTACCTTTCATTCGATCCCTGCGAAACCCCACATTTCAGTAGGATAATGCACGACCGCATGTTGCAGGTCCTGTACGGGCCTTTCTGGATACAGAAAATATTCGACTGCTGCCCTGGCCAGCACATTCTCCAGATCTCTCACCAATTGAAAATGTCTTGTCAATGGTGGCCGAGCAACTGGCTCGTCGCAATACGCCAGTCATTACTCTTGGTGAACTGTGGCATCGTGTTGAAGCTGCATGGGCAGCTGTACCTGTACACGACATCCAAGCTCTGTTTGACTCAATGCCCAGGCGTATCAAGGCCGTTATTACGGCCAGGGGTGGTTGTTCTGGGTACTGATTTCTCAGGATCTATGCACCCAAACTGCGTGAAAATGTAATCACATGTCAGTTCTAGTATAATATATTTGTCCAATGACTACCCGTTTATCATCTGCATTTCTTCTTGGTGTAGCAATTTTAATGGCCAGTAGTGTATTGAACTGGGTAACAAAAAGAGGAGACAAGTATCGGAACAATATATTTAAGAATACATGTTGACGAACGACTTACTTTCAAAGCGCACACCAGACTGGCAATCGACAAAGCGACGAAACTGTTGCGCAAACTTGCTAGGCTAAATACCACTCAATACAGACTACCACTGAAGTCGCTGGAACGTATCAAACAGCTCTCTTGGAAGCCCTGTGTCTAGTGAACTATAGAAACACAGTGAGGCGAGGACAGAGTTGTATACTGCTCAGAATGTCGAGCACTTTTGGCACCACTCCAGCGTGAGCCTTGGGTGTGGTTCTGGGGACTTGCCCCATTGAATTCACTATCCGACAAAGAGTAGCGTTTGGCCGAAGAGCGGCAGGCACGGGAGGATCCGAGAAATGACATGGGAGAACATTGTGGACATGCGTCAATTAAACATCTGCCGCCTTGACAGATGGCAACGGGAGTGGGAGAAGACCGACAAAAGCCTTCACGTTTTCGCCTTCTTCCCGATATACGGAAACGACTGAAGCATGTGGATCCAAGACGCGGTATGGTTCATTTTTTGACCGGTCACGGTCCGTACCCAGTGCATTCGAACAACACCGACTCAAAGGAAGGCCTCGGCGCTTGTTGGTGACGTCACGTCAGCTAGGCACGGCGAACGCCAGGTCTGTTGCAGGCAGAAACGTCTGGGCGTGCTTATCACTATAAATATCTTATTTTTGGACAAAATGTTTGGTATTGTTTTGGATTCTGCAGTTTTATTTAGATGAAAGATTTTCTTACTATCGTAAAGCTACAAATGAAGATCATATTTCTGTATTAGTGAATCCTGTCGAAACAAACGTAGATCAATATGAGAAGATGCTTTGCCCCATTGCAAGCTTCGGAAATTTTACATTCAAGTAACTATATTTACTTGATCCATTTTGTTATCGAAACTTACCCCAACCCTCTTACAATTAACTCGTTTCTTTTATTTATTTATTTTCGTTTGACATCGTCACTGGAAATGTGAACTAATTTACATGTGTAAATGTCCAACTGTTGTCAGTCATTAGATTACAGTCGTTTTCAACGAAAGGAATTCTAAACAGGAAACAAAATAGCTTCATACATCGAAAATACTGCTGAACTTAACTTTTTTAAACATGCACATTAGAAAAGATAAATATCTTGCAACTGAAAGGAGAAACTTTATAAGATAAAAAAAAATTATTTGATAAAACAAGTATCTCTCTTTTGCCTCTTCTTCTGAGCCCCACCCCCTCCCCCAACGTTTACAATCGCAAGTCAACCAAGATACCTAAAGAAGAGCTCCAATATGTTCACAGTTTCTTGTAAAAGCAACCCAGTACAAACGTAACTTCCTTATATTTACAAATAACGTAAAGAAGCATGAATTCTGTTGCTGCTGGACCATGAAGTTGTTTTTGTATTTCAGTCCTTAAAACAGGTGGAAATTTTAGTTCAGGAGTACACTATTTGTTAAGAAGCGTAATGAATTGCACAATTAATTGATTGCAGAAATCTCTCAGAACAATGTGTGTTGGTCAACTACAGCCAATAGTTTCACATTTTCCTGTGTCAGAGAGGGAGACACCATTATGAGTATGCCTGCAACAGACCTGGCGTTCGCCGTGCCTAGCTGAGGTGACGTCAGGAACAAGCGCCGAGGCCTTCCTTCGAGTCGGTGTTGATTCGAACCGCGTGGGTCTCAGCCAGAGCGCTACGTGCACATATGGGGCGAGTTGGTCTACTGAATACGTGCCATTACATCGCAACACCCTCACACACGTAAGACCTGCAACAGAATACAATGACACCAAAGAAATGTTACGAGACCCACACAAATAGTGTGCTCGAAGCAACATCTTTGATACGGCTTCAATAACACTGCATGACGTCTGTAGACAAGAAAATAAAACGGCAGATCTCGAACAGACACACAACAAACATGAAAACAGGGTCCTCCGGAAGATACAAACTCAGACACAGTCATAGACACACATGTAGATGCAGACATAGAAAAACATACAAAAGCAACATCAGCCATAGACTTATAATGTGAGGAGTATAACACCTAAAATAGATAAATAAGATAAGTATAAGAAAAGCAGACTAGCATGTGGTTGGTTCATGTATCTAAACTGCACTTTAAATTTGATAACTAAATAATCTAAAGGAGAATTACTAATATAAGCAACGAAGCAATCATTAAATCTAAGGAATACACCATACGAGGAGGCGAGGCTCGAAGTTTAATTTCCGTTCCTCCCATTCAGCCTATGGTAGTGGTTAAGGAAACAGCATCATGCCCATAAACACACAACACCAAAAGCACACACCTAGCATGCAGAAATGCGTCAAGATATAGCAATACAAACAAACACTGCAAGTGGTATGCCCTAATATGATAATCAGTATTAGTTCTTAAACAGTAGAAAAATATACGCACAGAGACTTCATTTTGCATGCTATTTCAGGTCGGACATGCTCGATGTTTCTGCCGAGACCCTCCCATCTGGAATAGTAACAACAAGAACCATAATTTATATGTTATATTTTAACAGTTTTTGGAAAATCCAACGGGAAAGACTGAAATTAACATCAATTGGCGCATGTATGAAATATCGTCAGTTTCGAATGGCTTGACAGATTTGGTTAATTTTGTCTTTGTTCTGTTCATAATGGTCAGGACAAGGTTTGCTTGAAAGAAAACTTTTGGAAAATCCACCGGAAAAGTCGGAAATTATAATCAGTTGTGAAAGATCATCAGTTGAGAACGGCTCGACCGATTTCGTTGATTTTTTTGTGCGTGTGTGTGTTGGAAGTTGTGGATGGTATTGGTATTTTTGCTATTAGAAATAAAATAGAAAAAATTGTGTTCAGTTTGACAGTTTTGCTGTCACAGGTTTTCATAACAAAAAATCAGTTTGACAGTTTTATACATAAAGGGGAAACGCTGCTACCGAAAATCTTGAAAAGTACTTGACCAATTTACTACAAAGTTTTACACGACACTCTAACGAACCTTCAGACGGATATAGGCCATATATTTTTGAAACGTATGCAAGATACTCATATATCACTAATACGTAAAGAGGAAGGGCAGTTACCACAAATTCAGAAAAGTTCTTGACCGATTTACTTCAATTTTTTACTCGAGCGGATACGGGCAGAAAGGTTCTATATTTTTAAAAGGGGAAGCGTTGTTACCACAAATCTCGAAAAGATCGTGACCGATTTACTTCCAATTTCTACACGATACTCTGATGAACATTCGGACGAACATATGCTATATTTGTAATATAACTATACAAACAAAAATCATTTGTTGCACGTATGAAGATCATCACCACAGAAAGGCTTGACCGATTTGGATCATTTTTGTTGTTGTTCTTGTGTTCGTCATTATTAGGACAAGGTCTGTATGAAAGAATTCTCTCGGAAAATCCAACGGAAAAGTCGGAAATTAAGATCAATTGCAAAAGACCATCACTTGAGAATGTCTCGATCGAACTGATTGGCTTTTTTTTGTATGTTCGTATTTGTGGATAATAATTGTATTTATGTTACGAAAAGAAAATAACAAATATTGCGTTTAGTTTGACAGTAGAACTGTCACATGATTTCATAACAAAAAAATCAATTTGACAGTTATGGAGATAACATACAAATACATATTTAGTATGTTAAGGGGAAATGTTGTTATCAAAATTCTCGAAAAGTTGTTGACTGATCATCACCATCATCATCATCATTTAAGACTGATTATGCCTTTCAGCGTTCAGTCTAGAGCATAGCCTCCCTTACAAAATTCCTCCATGATCCCCTATTCAGTGCTAACATTGGTGCCTCTTCTGATGTTAAACCTATTACTTCAAAATCATTCTTAACCGAATCCAGGCACCTTCTCCTTGGTCTGCCCCGATTCCGCCTACCCTCTACTGCTGAGCCCATGAGTCTCTTGGGTAACCTTGCTTCTCCCATGCGTGTAACATGACCCCACCATCTAAGCCTGTTCGCCCTGACTGCTACGTCTATAGAGTTCATTCCCAGTTTTTCTTTGCTTTCCTCATTGTGGACACCTTCCTGCCATTGTTCCCATCTACTAGTGAGAGATGGCATGAGCCCCCTCTCATATTTCTATCTTACGATTCTCCTCTCTAATTGCATGCAGTGAAAAGTTGCTATTCCTTCACACGCGGACTTCCCACGCAGCGTCTCTCGTCACCCGGGTGGTCCGGTGACAGGCGGGCTCTGCTAAGCCGACGGGTGTGAGGAAGTCGAGTGAATGCTTTGCAGACGCCGACATTGTCAAAAGACACGCCCGGAGGGGTCTGAAGTAGCGGCTGGGCTAAAGGTTCCGTTACTTCGCAGAATCTTAGCGAAAACACTTTCTGGCGGGCTACCAGCGAGGCGTGGGAATGACTTGTGTACCCAGGCAGTTGTGGCGGGAAAATTCCCGCGCTTTCTGCAAAATAGTAACTGTGATTGGCTTGCTCAGGGCATAGCTCCGTGACGTAGCAAAATCAACGCAGGAATTGGCGCCAAGAATCTCCATTGGTGGAATGGTAGTGCTCCGGCAATGGAGTGGAATTTTCCGCCGGTTTTCGAGTTGCTGATTGGAACGTTTACCACGGCCACTGTCGTGGGGGCGGGAATGTTCGGTGTTCGGCATTGTACGGGTGCTCTGGATAGTCGGCTCTCGCCTTTCGGTCGAGGACGTCGAAGCAACCAGCCATCGCCTGCGGTACGCCAGATCGTGTTCTTGCAGTTAAGAAGACAGTTTGGTAATGTATGTCCGCAGCACCGGCAGATAGGGATTTTCCGAGGTGATAATCAGAGCTCATCAGAGCGCGCCTGTTCGTCTTTTTCTAACTTTGTTCTGTCTTGAGTAGCAGCAATTAATGTTGGGTTGGCTGTGTGTTTTCTCTTAAGATTTGAGTTGCAGGGAATTGGCTCCACATACCACTTCGTCATAATCCTCACAATCTAGTTTAGGGACAACTTCACATTCACAGCGTTTGTTTGAGTATCCAATTTGGGTCAATTTGATGTATTGTAAAGGTTCCAAGTGTTTTTGTTTATTATTTTGTGTTTAGTCTTAATAAATCATATTGTTATTTTGGACAAAACTTTCATTCTGTTAATCGGTAGAGCAACCCTATCATTCCTCACTATGTTAATGAAACCTTCGTTTATTTAACTTATTTATCAAATTAAATTATTGCAGGTGCCAAACTCTCTTCTACTCCACTGGCAGGGTTGATTAGAGTCAGTTCGCGTATTTTTTTTATCCTTGTGCAACAGCAAAAGTCGGAGTTAGAATATGGGCGGCTTAGAGCATCATTTACATATGTGGATTCTAGAAGAATTTAGTGTTAAATACACTTCTAGCCCCGGCACCTCGCACTAGTACCTGCAATCATCCTAGCTACTTTCATATCCGTAACCTCTACCTTGTTGATAAGGTAACCTGAATCCACCCAGCTTTCGCTTCCATACAACAAAGTTGGTCGAAAGATTGAACGGTGCACAGATAATTTAGTCTTGGTACTGACTTCCTTCTTGCAGAAAAGAGTAGATCGTAGCTGAGCGCTCACTGCATTAGCTTTGCTACACCTCGCTTCCAGTTCTTTCGCTATGTTGCCATCCTGTGAGAATATGCATCCTATGTACTTGAAACCGTCCACCTGTTCTAACTTTATTCCTCCTATTTGGCACTCAATTCGTTTATATTTCTTTCTCACTGACATTACTTTCGTTTTGGAGATGCTAATCTTCATACCATAGTCCTTACATTTCTGATCTAGCTCTGAAATATTACTTTGCAAACTTTCAATCGAATCTGCCATCACAACTAAGTCATCCGCATATGCAAGACTGCTTATTTTTTGTTCACATATCTTAATCTCACCCATCCAGTCTATTGTTTTCAACATATGATCCATAAATAATATGAACAACAGTGGAGACAGGTTGCAGCCTCGTCTTACCCCTGAAACTACCCTGAACCATGAACTCAATTTACCGTCAACTCTAACTGCTGCCTGACTATCCATGTAAAGACCTTTAATTGCTTGCAAAAGTTTGCCTCCTGTTCCATAATCTAGTAGAACAGACAATAATTTCCTCCTAGGAACCCGGTCATATGCCTTTTCTAGATCTATAAAGCATAGATACAATTCCCTGTTCCACTCGTAACACTTCTCCATTATTTGCCGTAAGCTAAAGATCTGGTCCTGCCAACCTCTAAGAGGCCTAAACCCACACTGATTTTCATCCAATTGGTCCTCAACTAATACTCGCACTTTCCTTTCAACAATACCTGAGAAGATTTTACCCACATCGCTGATTAAAGAGATACCTCTGCAGTTGTTACAATCTTTTCTGTTTCCATGTTTAAAGATTGGTGTGATTACTGCTTTTGTCCAGTCTGATTTAACCTGTCTCGACTCCCAGGCCATTTCAGTTATCCTGTGTAGCCATTTAAGACCTGACATTCCACTGTATTTGATGAGTTCCGACTTAATTTCATCCACCCCAGCTGCTTTATTGCACTGCAATCTATTGACCATTTTCTCCACTTCCTCAAATGTGATCCTATTTCCATCATCATTCCTATCCCATTCTACCTCGAAATCTGAAACATTACTGATCGTATTTTCACCTACATTGAGCAACTCTTCAAAATATTCCCTCCATCTGCCCAAGGCATCCACAGGATTCACCCGCAGTTTTCCTGACCTGTCCAAAATACTTGTAATTTCCTTCTTACCTCCCTTACGAAGACTGCTAATTACACTCCAGAATGGTTTTCCAGCAGCTTGACCCATAGTCTCCAACCTGTTTCCAAAGTCTTCCCAAGATTTCTTCTTGGATGCTGCAATTATCAGTTTGGCTTTGTTTCTTTCTTCAACATAACTTTCTCTGTCTATCTGAGTTCTAGTATGTAGCCATTTTTGAAACGCCTTCTTTTTCCTTTTACAGGCTGCCTTGACCGTGTCATTCCATCAACCTTCATCCTGCTTTTACGCACTACTGTTCCAAGACATTCTTTAGCCACTTCTAGTACTGTGTCCCTGTACCTTGTCCATTCCTTTTCCAATGACTGTAATTGACTACATTCAACTAACTGGTACCTTTCTGAGATCGCTTTTATGTACTTGTGCCTGATTCCCTTATCCTGAAGATTCTCCACTCTTATCCTCCTACATATGGACCTGACCACCTGCACTTTGGGCCTCACAATCCCAATTTCACTGCAGATTAAATAATGATCAGTGTCATCAAAGAATCCCCTGAATACACGTGTTGGCTGATTTACTACAAATTTTTACACGGCACTCTAACGAACGTTCGGACGGGCATAGGCTGAATATTTTTGTAATACATAAAGGGGAAGGGTAGTTACCACAAACATCGATAAGTTCTTGACCGATTTACCCCATATTCTTATACGATACTCTAAGTATCATTCGGACTACTACATATGTACGTAATATACACATAACAAAAAAAGTCTTGCATCACCCCAGTTCCCAGAACTCCTGAAGATGGACGTTGAATGTGGATATTGTATCACAGACACAGTCCCTTTGACTGTTCATAAACGTCACTAATCCCGGCCAAAGATGTAAACAACCATTCACGAGCAGCGCCTATTAGACGGAGAGGGTCCGACAGCAGATCAGTTCAGACATTCCCCCAGGAAGGACGTACACGTCTCGTGTTATCTGTAGTTCAACCATGCCTAGACGGTCAATATCGCGGTTCTATTGCGTCGGCATTGTTACTTTGTGCCAGGAAGGGCTCTCAACAAGGAAAGTGTCCAGGCGTCTCGGAGTGAACCAAAAGCGATGTTGTTCGGACATGGAGGAGATACAGAGAGGCAGGAACTGTCGACGACATTCCTTGCTCAGGCCGTCCAAGGGCAACTACTGCAGTGAATGGCCGCTACCTACGGATTATGGCTCGGAAGAACCCTGACAGCAACGCCACCATGTTAAATAATACTTTCGTACAGTCACAGAACGTGCGCAATAGGCTGCATGATGCGCAACTTCACTCCCGACCTCCATGGTGAAGTCCATCTTTGCAGCCGCGCGGGATTCCCGTGCGGTCTCAGGCGCTGCAGTCATGGACTATGCGGCTGGCCTCGGTGGAGGTTCGAGTCCTCTCTCGAGCATGGGTGTGTATGTTTGTCCTTAGGATAATTTAGGTTAAGTAGTGTGTAATCTTAGGGACTGATAACCTTAGCAGTTAAGTCCCGTAAGATTTCACACACATTTGCACATTTTTTTGCCATCTTTGCAAAAACGAAAACATGCATCGCGGTACAGATGGGCCCAACAACATGTCGAATGGACCGCTCAGGATTGGGATCACGTTGTCTTCACCAACGAGTGCCGCATATGCCTTCAACCAGACAATTGTCAGAGGCTCACTAACGACACAGTCTCTGTAACATCCAATCTAGGTACCATATCCACGTTCCCGGAAAATAATGCTAAACGAGAAAAGACGATGTGATGAACAGAACCATCAAAATTTCTGTGTATGGGCAACAAAAAGATTTTGGAGGCATCCCCGTCAGGTTGAAAGCCTTAGGCACTCTGTCCAGCGAGTGAATCAAGGTGGAGGTTCCCTGCTGTTTTGGGGTGGCATTATGTGGGGCCACCGTACACCGCTGTGATCATGGAAGGCGCCGTAACGGCTGTACGATACGTGAATGCCATCCTCCGACTGATAGTGCAACCATATCGGCAGCATATTGACGAGGCATTCGTCTTCATGGACGACATTCGCGCCCCCATCGTGCACATCTTGTGAATGACTTCCTTCGGGATAACGACATCGCTCGACTAGAGTGGCCAGCATATTCTCCAGACATGAACCCTAACGAACATGCCTGGGATGGATTGAAAAAGGCTGTTTGTGGACGACAGGACCCACCAAGCACTCTGAGGGATATACGCCGAATCGCCATTGAGGAGTGGGACAGTCTGGACCAACAGTGCCTTGATGAACTTGTGGATAGTATGCCACGTCGATTACAGGTATGCATCAATGCAAGAGTGCGTGCTGCTGCGTATTAGAGGTACTGGTGTGTACAGAAATTGAACCATCACCTCTGAAGGTTTTTTTGTATGGTGGTACAACATGCAAAGTGTGATTTTCATGAGCTACAAAATGGGCGGAAATGATGAGTATGTTGATCTCTATTCCAATTTTCTGTACAGGTTCCGGAACTCTCGGAACTGAGGGGATGCAAAACTTTTTTTGATGTGTGTATATAAAGGGGAAACGTTGTTACCCAAAATCTCGAAAATATCTTGACGGAATTACTTCAGATTTTTACACGATATTCTACCGAACCTCCGAACCTTCAGACAAAAATGGAACGTAGAGAGGGCGGAGGAGGAGATGGAAATAGAGATGGGGAGGGGGGGGGGGGAAGATGAGATGGGCAAGGAATTTTGGATGGATATTCAATTCCTGTACTTATTTAGCATTTTCGAAGCATTCTCGGGTTCGCTAATTGTTATTTAAATGGGAACTATACACAAGTTCACTGAATATGAAGGGCACATGTGTGTGGAACTTCAGAGACACAGTTGTTCAGCTTGTAAATTCACTGAAAGAACCAGCAATGTAAGAGCAGTGTTTTAGAACTCAGGACTGTCCGCCTGGCCAGGATTGCACTGCGAGCCAGCGGTGAAGACCTACCATCGGCTCACTAACGACACAGTCTCTGTAACATCCAACCTAGGTGCCATATCCACGTTCCCGGAAAATAATGCTAAACGAGAAAAGACGATGTGATGAACAGAACCATCAAAATTTCTGTGTATGCGCAACAAAAAGAACATGAAATAGAAATTGTATATTGTGTATTTTCCAACACGACGATTTACAGTCACTATTCCTCTGTAGGTGATTCCAGATTTTGATTATGTTTTACATAATTGGCTTCCTTTGCATATATTCATTGTGTATGGCCGTATTGAATAGTATAATGAGATAAATCTTCACTTACGCTGAAGATTAGATTAGATTTACTTTCATTCCAATTGATCCATAGTGAGGAGGTCCTCCAGGATGTGGAACATGTCAGAAAAACAACAATAAATAACAAATATTTACAATTAAAACACATAAGCTAATATACCATTCCACAGGTTCCAAGTGGAAAGATGGTCATTTTTTAATGAACACTATATGATAGAGTCATTTTGCAAACACTAATGCACTGAATTTAAAATTAAAAAGTTTTTTATTTATTTATAAGGTAATAAACATGTAATACAACTACTATAATACTTATTTACAATGAAAACATTACTGCACTGAAATGGTGCAGAAGTTAGATTGTACTTACACACACACACACACACACACACACACACACACACACACACATTTACAGTGAACACATTACTGCACTGAAATTGTGCAGAAGTTATATATATATATATATATATATATATATATATATATATATATATATATATATATATATATATATATATATATATATATATATAAGTTGGTTTTACTGAGAAATTCATCAATGGAGTAGAAGGAGTTGGCCACCAATAAATCCTTTAGGCTTCTCTTAAACTGAATTTCAGTGGTTGTTAAGCTTTTTATGGCTGCTGGCAAGTTATTGAAGGTATTGGTAGAACATAATGTGCAAGAAGGATAATAAAATGTGGAATGTATGTTCCAGATTGCAGTAGAGGATCCTTTGAGAAATCAAGGATACTAACTGCAGCATCATAATCCGTTTAGTTCTCTACGTCTACAGGTACAGCTATACTCTGCAAACCACTGTGTAGGGCATGGAGAGGGTACGTCCCATTGAACCAGTTACAGAGTTTCTCCCACGTATGGAGCGCGGGAATAATGGTTGTTTAAACGGCTTTGTGTGTGCTCTAATTAATACAATCTTGTCCTCACAGGTTATTGTAGTACATTGCTAGAGTCATGATTTAAAGCCGATCCTCGAAACTCTGTAAGTAGACATTGTCGTTCTAATTTCCGTCTATCTTAAGGAGTCTGCCAGTTCAGTTCTTTCAACATCTCTGTGACACTCTTTCGCGGGTCAAACAAACCTGTGACTATTCGTGCTGTCCTTTGTATACGCTCAATATCCCTTGCTAGTCCTATTTGGTACAGGTCCCACACGCCTGTGCAGTTTTCTAGGATTGGTCGCACGAGTGATTGGTGAGCAATCTCCTTTCTAGACTGAATGCACTTTGTGGCGTTGGGGTCTCCTTAGAGTTGACACGACTCGGCGATGATGGTTATCCCAGTCGGTATGACGCAACGGCATCCGTCGCTTACAACGTCACCCTGTAACTAGTAGAAAAACACAAACTCTTCGCGTGGTTTTCTTTTGTTGTGAGTCCGCGACAGACTTTTCAGCTTGAGCGAACTGGCTAACTGTATTTCTTCTTTTTATTATGGCCGATTAGACAATGGTTGTTGAATATTAATACTATAAAGTCTTGAATCTTCAATCCATCATCCAAGTCGTGGCCACATTATGGAATTGCGAGGATGTTAAGTTGATAAATTGTTATTCTGTCGTCAAGACGTCGCTACGTCGCGTGTTCAATAACTACACAACGTAATTCCAGAGATAACATATACTCAAGCAATGTTCAGAATGCGTCGTAATCTTAGGACAAATCGATGATTGTTCATTGTTAAATAATCATGAATTCATTTTTCACTTCATAATATTCTAATAGTCTATTAATTTTCGCTAATACCCATGATATTGTCTATTCAATTATGTAGGCGACACGAAGAATTAAATATTGAATCCAATTTTATTGTTCCTTGTAAATAATTGTCCCTACGCTGAGCACGCACACCGATTTCTCACTCACGGAATTGCTTCCGTTTGCATCAGTAATCCTGTCCTTGACGACAACTTCTGACAACTCGGTGCAACTGTACGTTCTTCGTGTTGGCGTTTGTATGTTACCTACTCGAGACTAATAATTGTTTTTCTGTCGGCGATCTTTCTTTTTCAGTGTCCTTGAATGTTCGTGCTTATTCGGTATCACGAAGGCTAAGTCCCATCACACATCCCACACGATTTAACTCCGTCGCGAATCTCCGTACCCCGTTATCTTGCTAACGGTAAAGATGCCTTTGCTTTAATACGACTTCTGAATAACGCCTCAGTCTATATCGCAAAACTTCAAACTCCTGATTAGCTTAAAACAATCTAGTAGCGCTTACATGCGTACTACAATCGTAATAGTACTAGAGAGCGACTAGATAGCAACTGAAGCTAACATTTCCATTTCCGACTTACATTGTAGTCACATAGAACTTTCTTTTCGTTGCGGCTACAACTCTGTTCTATTGTAAAGGTTATCTTTGGTCTACTTACCATCTGGGCTTTAACCTTCGTTATTAATTATTTTGCAATTCTTTCTTTGATGTTTTTGTGGCGTATCCTATCGTATTCTTTCATTCAATCTCTATTTCATGATAAATGTTATTATTCACATGACATTCCTGTTGATCAAATTATCACAAGTGTAAAATATGTCGTCATTAGCTGCCGTCACTGTCAGGATGACTAATTTTCCTACTTCTTTTATACAAGGGGTTGTTTATTAGGGTTTCTGTAATTGGGGTGTTACAACTTCCCCAGTGTAAATCGAACTCTGCTACCTGCGTTCCCCACAACTGAGCCTACGTGATCATCCCATTTCATATCCCTACAAAGTGTTATATCCAGGTATTTGTATGAGTTGGCCGATTCCTGATATTATAGTCATAGTATACTACTTTTTTTATGGTTTGTGAAGTGCATTTCTTAACATTTAGACCAAGTAGCCAATCTCTGCACCACGTTGATACCTTATCAAGATCAGACTGAATATTTATGCAGCTGCTTTCAGACAGTACTTCATTACACGTAGCTGCATCATCTGCAAAAAGTCAGAGGTTACTATTAAATTGAGCAAGGGTCCCAACACATTTCCCTGGGGCACACCCGAACTTACTTCTACATCTCACGATGACTCCATCCAAGATAACATGCTGTGTCCCGCCTACCAAAGAATCCTCGATCCCGTCACAAATTTCACTTGATACCCCATACGATAATACTTTTGATTATTTATTTATTCTTGTCAAAAGCATTTACGATGTATAAAATAATGTACAATATTTATATGTCTTGTGTATATGTACACTCCTGGAAATTGAAATAAGAACACCGTGAATTCATTGTCCCAGGAAGGGGAAACTTTATTGACACATTCCTGGGGTCAGATACATTACATGATCACACTGACAGAACCACAGGCACATAGACACAGGCAACAGAGCATGCACAATGTCGGCACTAGTACAGTGTATATCCACCTTTCGCAGCAATGCAGGCTGCTATTCTCCCATGGAGACGATCGTAGAGATGCTGGATGTAGTCCTGTGGAACGGCTTGCCATGCCATTTCCACCTGGCGCCTCAGTTGGACCAGCGTTCGTGCTGGACGTGCAGACCGCGTAAGACGACGCTTCATCCAGTCCTAAACATGCTCAATGGGGGACAGATCCGGAGATCTTGCTGGCCAGGGTAGTTGACTTACACCTTCTAGAGCACGTTGGGTGGCACGGGATACATGCGGACGTGCATTGTCCTGTTGGAACAGCAAGTTCCCTTGCCGGTCTAGGAATGGTAGAACGATGGGTTCGATGACGGTTTGGATGTACCGTGCACTATTCAGTGTCCCCTCGACGATCACCAGTGGTGTACGGCCAGTGTAGGAGATCGCTCCCCACACCATGATGCCGGGTGTTGGCCCTGTGTGCCTCGGTCGTATGCAGTCCTGATTGTGGTGCTCAGCTGCACGGCGCCAAACACGCATACGACCATCATTGGCACCAAGGCAGAAGCGACTCTCATCGCTGAAGACGACACGTCTCCATTCGTCCCTCCATTCACGCCTGTCGCGACACCACTGGGGGCGGGCTGCACGATGTTGGGGCGTGAGCGGAAGACGGCCTAACGGTGTGCGGGACCGTAGCCCAGCTTCATGGAGACGGTTGCGAA
This sequence comes from Schistocerca americana, assembly GCF_021461395.2. Lineage (NCBI taxonomy): Eukaryota > Metazoa > Arthropoda > Insecta > Orthoptera > Acrididae > Schistocerca > Schistocerca americana. The sequence goes on along the minus strand of NC_060124.1, from coordinate 80,737,758 downwards.
TGGTCCTCGCCGATACCCCAGGAGCAACAGTGTCCCTAATTTGCTGGGAAGTGGCGGTGCGGTCCCCTACGGCACTGCGTAGGATCCTACGGTCTTGGTGTGCATCCGTGCGTCGCTGCGGTCCGGTCCCAGGTCGACGGGCACGTGCACCTTCCGCCGACCACTGGCGACAACATCGATGTACTGTGGAGACCTCATGCCCCACGTGTTGAGCAATTCGGCGGTACGTCCACCCGGCCTCCCGCATGCCCACTATACGCCCTCGCTCAAAGTCCGTCAGCTGCACATACGGTTCACGTCCACGCTGTCGCGGCATGCTACCAGTGTTAAAGACTGCGATGGAGCTCCGTATGCCACGGCAAACTGGCTGACACTGACGGCGGCGGTGCACAAATGCTGCGCAGCTAGCGCCATTCGACGGCCAACACCGCGGTTCCTGGTGTGTCCGCTGTGCCGTGCGTGTGATCATTGCTTGTACAGCCCTCTCGCAGTGTCTGGAGCAAGTATGGTGGGTCTGACACACCGGTGTCAATGTGTTCTTTTTTCCATTTCCAGGAGTGTATTTACAAGACAATTATTTACACTTTTGTCGCCCAGAAGTTAGCGACCTCTATTACATTTGGCGTTGCATGTAGCAGGTCTTCTGTTGTGCATGTTGCTGGACATTGGGTACACAGGAGCAGGTGGAAGGTCGTCTGCGTTGCTCCACACTCACAGAGTGGCGGCTCCTCTAGCAAACCCCATTTAGTCAAACTGCTCTTACATTTCCTGACACCCGAGCGTAGTCGGTTGAGGGATCTCCATGTACTCCAGTTCTCTACGTTGCCGGGTGGTAGTCTTTCGCTTGGTGTAATCCATCTCACAGTAATGGTAAGCCTTGCACGCCATAGTTCGACTCGGTATTGCTGTGGTGCCCCAACTAGAGCCTCGGTAGATCTGAAGAAGCTCTTTCTGGATTTTAGTCGTGGGTTTGCTGGTTGATAGCCATATAGGGGGTGAGCTTCAGAAGTTTCTAATTTTTTCTTCTCACTTTTTGCTGCCACCTCACGGTGGATGTCGTGGGGTGCAATTCCCGCGAGGCTGTACCGTTTATCCAGAGGAGTAGGCTTCAGGCACCCGGTAATGAAACAGCGAGTATCATTAAGAGAGACATCTACTGTTTTCGCGTGGCAAGAATTGAAGCACACGGGGCTTGTGTATTCTCCGGCACAGTAACACAATGCAAGGGAAGAGGTTCCCACAGTGTGGGCGTGTGCTCCCCACGTTGTGTCTGTTAACTTTCTGATGATATTGTTCCTGGCTGCCACTTTTTGCTTGGTATTTAGGCAGTGCCTCTTATATGTTAATTCACGGTCAAGGGTGACCCCTAGGTATCTGGGATACGTACAGTGATCTAGTGATGTTTCTTCACGGGTGATTTTGAGGGCTCTAGCTGCCTGCCAATTTTTGAGATGGAAAGCGCAAGTCTGTATTCTTCCAGGATTTGGTCTTAACTGGGTTTCCCTGTAGTAAGCTGACAGTTCTCTCAATGCTTTGGACAGATTCTCTTCAACAGTTTCAAAGCAGCGGGCTTGGGCGGTGATAGCACAATCATCTGCATAGAGGAAGCTCTGTGTTCCTTCAGGTAGTGGTTGATCATTTGTGTGGATGTTAAACATGGCTGGAACAAGCACACTTCCCTGGGGTAATCCGTTTTTCTGTGATCTCCATCTGCTTCTCTTGCCCTGGAATTCAACAAAAAATCTTCTATTTTCAAGGAGATTCCTTATGAAACAGGTTAGCTGGTAGTCTCTAGTGGCATTGTACAGCTTGAAACACGTATGTAACGCAGCAGCGATGGCGAGGCATTGTAGCATCTGTGACCAGAGAGTATGCGCTTGACCGCGCGAGTGTTGCGAGCGGTTCTCAGTCAGTAGTAGTCTTTGCGAGTTAGTTGTCGCTATGCAGAGTAGCAGTCAGTCAGTCGTTGCGAGTCTGTAGCTCTGTCTAGTTGAGAGCAGTACTCAGTCTGTAGTCGTCATGCAGAGCGGTCGGTCAGTAGTAGCAGCCCAGTGCGGTTGTGTGATGTAGGCGGTCGGCAACAATGGTCAAGATGAGGAATAAGGTATACTGTTAATTAATATAATCATTAGATAATGAAAAATTTTATTTATTGTAATTATTCTCCAACAAGTCTCCCAATAATAATTTTTATTTCAAAAGCATTTTCTCAAAAGTTTAATTTTTTTGAACTAAAGATCTCGTTGCACTTCCCATTTCATTCCACTTCTTTTTGAAGAAAAATTTCACTAGAATTACAAAAAAAAAAGGAGAATATTATTATTTGCAATGTAGTTCCTCCAAGTGGTGCGCAACAACAAGAGCAGATATGTGACATCCATTTATTCTGAGGTAAGACTTTAATTCTGATTGTTTTTACACAGGGCCAAAGACCGATATTTCGGTTTAATTGAATTTTCTTGTCACTGAATGGACTTTAATTTTTTGAAGGATTTATAATTGAGTCAGATTGCGAATTTCACATTTGTTGCTATTGTCAGTACATTTGATTGTGGGCAGGTTACGCATAGAGCCATGTCCATCAGCATTTCTAATTAGTATCGTTATTTTCTTTTAAAATTTTTGTGGGGAGGTTACACTTGGCACCCATTTCTATTAAGTATTGCTATATTTTCTTATAAAAAAAAATTTGCGGTGGGGAGGTTACACTTGGCGACCCTGCCAGGATCGTATTTCGTTGAGAGTCTTTTGAGCGACAGTCAGATATCTGCTCTTATTTGCTTAGATAATTAGGATTTGGCGCAACGCTTTTAATAATATTGTGACTTTCTTTCTACAGGTCAACGGCAATTTGCTGCTTTGTTGTATTTGTGTGTTGCTTTTGCATTGTGCTTATTTGCTTTGTGAAAAATTTTGGTTATTGTAAAAATGCCGCGAAAGACTGTGAATAGTGTATCGCGAAGTATTGTGAATGAAATTACCGACTTAAACAACGTGACCGATAGTAATTGTGATACGCAACGTAATGATGACAATCCTGCGTTCACTAACAATCAGTGCATTCCAACCACTAATGATGACTTTCACCTTAATGATGAACAAACGAACTCAATTGTCTCGTCTGTTAACTTGACGACAATTGATGACGCAGAATGCTCTATGGTAATGAGCACTGTAGAGCTTAACACACCCGATTTGGAAAATTCAAGTAATGTACAGTCAAATCTGTCTAATGAAAATGAACAGATCACACAAAGTAGGACAGATGTATTTAATTCCGAAACAATGACTGATAGTATACATTTGACTGACAAACCTTTTTGTAAATTTCAGAATGACCAAATGGTTACAGAAAGTGAAACAATTCCAGATCCACTATTGAACAGTACAGATAATAGAAATGGTAATTTTGGCTCGGATCCAATTATGGCAATACTGATACAACTTAGGGAAGATAATAAACAACAGAGTGAAAATTTCAAACAACTTAGGGAAGATAACAGACAGCTTAGTGAACAAATTAGAGACGTTGCCGCGCAGTGCCATGACACTAAGGAACAATTGCGCGTGGAAATTGAGGCTTGTTCTCAAAAAAATAGCGAAGAAATTAAGTCTGTTGCGCAAGAATTAAGAGAAATGCAAACAGCCGCAACAGAAACACTCAGAGACGAAATTAGCGGAGTCGCTAAACAATGCTCTGAAAAAGCTGCACAATTACGGGACGAGTTTAAAGCAATGACGGTAGAACTTTCGCGCACTATGGACGCAAAGATAGACGCGAAATTCGAACAGCAGAACACTCAGATTAACGAGCGCTTTAGTCAGCACATACAGAACAGTGATACGCGTTTCCGCAGATTTATTCAAGATCAAAACAAAGTAAAACGACAAGTCATGGAAACAATCACTGCACAGAGACAAGAGGACAAACGTAAAATATTCGCGAAAGCGAAGACGTATGTAGACAATAATATTACTACAGTGTCCGACAAAATTAATACCATAGAACAATTGAACGCGGAATTACGGGATGAAATTTCTGATCTTAAAGCAAAAACGGATACACACACAGTAAATATTCAAACAGTGACAGATAGATTCGAACAACTAGATCTAACACAGGATTGTGATGTTATCAAAGCTGATGTTAAAAAACTGAGCGAAACTACGCGCAAGTTGCAAAAACAGATTAATGCGTCTGATTCTAAAACCGATGATCAGGTTAAAATACTGACTGAAAAATGTGATGAATTGGCCAGTCGTATTGATGTTATCGAAAATACTAATGACAATAAATCAGACGATACTGCACCGGTTTCATTTATCCAAACGCCTGAATTTCAAAATTTACAGCAGACAGTTAATGAGATCGATTCATCTAACAACACGTTACGTAGGAAGTTATCAAATTTACAACAAGAAGTAACAGAAATGAAAAACACTTCTGTTAATAATACACAACAGACGCCACTTTATGAACATGTGTCAGAGTCACGCAGCGTGTATAATGTGAGCAATTTACAGCAACTACGCGACTTAAAATCCGAAAAGCCACGCGACTTAAAATCTGAAAAGCTACGCAACTTGAAATCCGAAATGACACAGACGAACAGATTCACACACAAACCTGAACGTGTTATCAAACTGAGTGACGAGAACGTAGATTTCGAGCAATTTGCATTTGTAAGCAAATGTAAAGAATTTAATAATGACAGAACACAGATACACGATTTGCACTGTATACGACAATTTATCTTTGTACATTCACCGCTATTATCGGTAATGGAGAAACTAGCTTTGAACCAGATGCGACAATTTATTTTTGTATTTACAACAGCATTGCCTGTAATGAAGAAATTTGAATTAGCACGAATACAACAATTTGCCTTTGAAATTTTACCGCTATTGCCTGTAACACAAAAGCTAAAATTTATTTGCAGTGCGTAAATGACCTCAGGGGATTCATTACGCTTTAATGAATATGTGCCGTAGCGAGCATAGGGCCCCGAGCTGTAGTAGTGCTGTTTCATCTTTAGTTTTCTGCACTGCTGCCTTTTCTTCTACTATCCTTTATATCTATCCAAACTGCTCTTTAACTATTGCTCTTTGTAGTATTAAGAAACATGTAATGAATATCCGATGTGACAAACTTTTACCGAATGTGACAATTTTCAGTAGGCACTCCAGTACCGCCGTAATTTTAATTACAGATAAAATCGTAATCATCAGTATGTATAAAATTTTGAGCAGTCGGAACCATATTTTTGTAACAATAGATGTTTTTCACCACAATAGCATGAAAGTCAGCCGCTTAGCATACCTAACCAACAATGCAGTCTACAAGGTGAACCAAACTTTAATGTTTCGCCGCGTGCATGTATAGTCTCAGCTCCAACAAATAGTAACGCATGGCAGCAAAGAAATAACTACGTACAGACAACACTCTATTTCAATTCCTATCGCAATACACCGTATAGGAATGATTATTAGGACAGACGTAAAAAGAATGATGAGCACAATTTTCAGCGTACATTTAATAACAGTCGATCTTATGAGCAGCAACAACATCAGCAACAACAAATAATCATGAATGGAACAGACAATAGGTGTCATCCATAGCGTAACATGTCAGTAAGAAATAACAGAACAGTTCATATAGTGGATATGCCACAGCATCCTCCCGTAAATAACAGGACGAACGATAGAATTTAACCAGATACAGCACAGATTGCATACTACAGTAACGCAAACATTACTTTTGACACGCAGAATTTTGTTCACGAGAATGTTATTTGAAACATGCTTTATTGAATGCTCTACTTTTATCGCACCCAGATCTCACCAGAAATTTTTCCATTGCCACTGACAGCTCTAACACCGCTTTAGGTGTACATATTTTTCAGGAAATTGAAGAAGATGGTTCTACAGTAATTAAAAACATCGCATTTGCAAGTCGCATTTTGTCACCTGCTGAACGAAATTATTCCGTTACAGAACTGGAAACATTATGTGTTGTATGGGCTTTTACGAGATTTCGGCACTTTCTTTATGGCAGACATACCACCGTTTACACAGACCATAGAGCTATACAATTTTTGCTTTCAGCTAAATTTACTCACGACAGATTAAGTAGATGGAAACTATATTTACAAGAATTTAATTTTACGATTGTTCATATTCCCGGCACACAAAATGTTATAGCAGACGCACTATCGCGTTCTCTCGGCAACAATCAGCAAGACATCGCAACCAACTTCTGCAAAGCAAATTTCAGTGTCATGTACATTCAGCAGGTTGCATTTGAAAATTTTATCTCATCGTCATTACAGGACATAGCACAAGAACAAAATAAGGACAATGTGTGGAAAGAAATTAAACACCTTTGGCAAGATAGGAAAAATGTTACGATTAGGAACCACTACACTGTACGCAATGACATTCTGTTTCGCCGCTCTCATCCTGACAGCAACATTTGGTTATTATGCATTCCTGACGAACTGGTTAACAAACTAATTTGGTACACTCATTTAAGTTACGCACATTACGGAGCACGAAAATGTTTTCTTATACTGAGACAGAACTGTTATTTTACCAACATGGAAAAACGTATACGACGAGTTTTAGCGTCTTGTAAAATTTGCCAGAAAGCTAAATCAGACACCACTTCACATATTCCTCCTTTATATCCCATTATACCTGTGAAATTAAGACACATGGCCGCAGTAGATATTTTTGGTCCGATTCCGAGAACTAACAGAGGTTTTTGCTACATTTTTGTCGCTGTTGAGCTCACTTCAAAATTTGTTACTTTCACTCCGTTACGCAAAGCTACTGCTAAAACTGTTTCGAAAGCATTTGTAAAACATTTTCTATTTCATGTAGGGCATGTAATGAAAGTAATTTCTGATAATGGATCTCAATTTCGTAGTAGTGTATGGACACGCGTGTTACGAGCTAGAAACATTTCTCCGATCTATATATCCAAGTACCACGCTTCTTCGAACCCTTGTGAAAGATTAATGAAGGAAATTGGTAAGCTGTGCAGAATATACTGCCACAAAAGACATATTGATTGGGATACACACATACTCTCATTCCAAGATGTAATTAATTCCATTCCAAATGAATCCACTATGCTATCTCCGACTGTTATACTGAAAAACGTTGAACCACCGAACAAAATTAAAGAATTAATAGAATTCCCCAAAAATCGTCGCCTACGACACCACGAAATAATTGACATTGCGCTGAACAACATCAAACGTGCCGCAGAGCGCCGGAGAAGACAGCAAAAACAGGTTTGTACACGCCGCGACTTTCACGTTGGACAGAAGATATTAGTACGTACACACTATTTATCCAGCAAATTAAAAGGTAAGTGCAGTAAATTTGAACTTCTATACGCAGGTCCGTATCGGATCCGCAGCATCCCTCACCCCAATGTTGTACACGTCGAAACTTTGAGAACCAGAAAATCGAAAGGCAATCACCATATCTCAAACATTAAACCGTTTATTGAGTGAAACCACTGTATGATTCAACACACTATGATGCCATTTACTAATGCAATTAATTCACCTGACTAATTATTGATGATTATCGTATTTTTTTTCTTGGCAAGTGCCCGGCAAGGTAAGGTTAGCAGGTCGCTTTTCTTGTCGTTACACATCAGACCGTGCATATTTTTCCAGATGAATTTACACATTTACGACTATTTCTGCAATTATATTTATGTGACTACTTATTGATGATTATCGTATTTTTTTCTTGGCAAGTGCCCGGCAAGGTAAGGTTAGCAGGTCGCTCTTCTTGTCGTTACACATCAGACCGTGCATATTTTTCCAGATGAATTTACACATTTACGACTATTTCTGCAATTATATTTATGTGACTACTTATTGATGATTATCGTATTTTTTTTTCTTGGCAAGTGCCCGGCAAGGTAAGGTTAGCAGGTCGCTCTTCTTGTCGTTACACATCAGACCGTGCATATTTTTCCAGATGAATTTACACATTTACGACTATTTCTGCAATTATATTTATGTGACTACTTATTGATGATTATCGTATTTTTTTTTCTTGGCAAGTGCCCGGCAAGGTAAGGTTAGCAGGTCGCTTTTCTTGTCGTTACACATCAGACCGTGCACATTTTCCATTTTTTTTGTGTATATGACTGTACTCCAGTTTTGTTTGTATGCACTATGAAATAGTTAAGATATAACACACACCAGTCGACTTTGACATTTTTTTTTGCCTTATGACATCTCAACATCGTGACTGTTTCACATTTTTTTTGCTACTGCATTGTATTATTCTGTGTACATTTTTTCGCATCCGAACACTGTCAATGTCTTGGACATATTACGTTTTCTGTCATGTTATGCTGTATGGTTAATTGTGTCACCATAAACCAGTCATTATTTAGTGGGTATAGGATTTAAATGCAGGACATTAATCTTTGTTCATCAATTTCAGAAAGGAATGATGATTCTAAGAAATAAATTTAACATAAATGGGAATTTCACCTACGGAATAAACGAAAGGAGATGCAATAACTTTATGAGGAAGAGTAAATGGATCAGGATTAACAAACATTAACAAGACTATACTATACTCATCACAGAATAGCAGTCTTAACTAATTTTTTCTTTCAGAATACAAGGTGATTGATGCAGGCTGTCAGAGAGAACTACACATCTTAGTTTTAGTGATGAAATATGCTAGAGATAAGGAATAGTTATGTAATGAGTAATAAAGTGATTTTTTGCAGATGATAATGAATACTGATGAATAATGATGAAGGAAATGGTATTATGAATAATGAAGTTTTTCTTTACAGGTGATGATAATGGTGAAGTTATGATGATATGGATAATGAAGTTTTTTTTCTTTATGCCACGTAGTTATTTAAGTATTTGTTGCGGTTTGCTTTGACAGCAGGTGTTACATTGCATAGTAGGATGACGGAAAGTTTTGGAAAGGACAGCTATGGAACACATTTTATACACATTTCACTACTTGTTAATTCGAAGTTCACTACTTTTCAGCATAGTGTGCGTTTCTTCTTTCAGGTCAATAATCCGTTTTTGTATTTTTTCCAGGAGAAGTTTTTCATGACACTTACTAAACCTGTTACTTATTATACCTGTTCTAGTACTTGCATTTTTATATTTTTTACCCATTTGTGTTTATCATTTATAAATGTGATCACATGTACTGCCTTGTTACATAATCTTGCTACAGCTGACTCATGACGAATGACGTTACCTATCCTCATTTGCAGCAATAGGTCAAAAGCAAAAAGTATTATGCCTCACCAATTAATTATCGATCCCAACGCAATGCATTGCTACCAAAAAAATGTATTACCAGTCCCACATAATGTCACTAGTTTATGATAATTCTGAATAATACTGATCAACTCTGAATAGCATGTCACTCGAGTAATGACCTCTTAATGAGACTATATTCAAAATAATGCTTTGTCACTAGCTAATAACTGCCACTGTTTATTGTAATGCCTGTGATTACTAATGATTTGACTGTAATTAACTGATTTTTAATAATGACTTTGTAATGATCTGAATAATACTGAATGATGAACTATGTTTTATTCTATTCAATACTTGATGGCCACTGAGTGCCAATAATTAATGTCAATCAACGAAATTGTTATTAATTATGCCATTAATTAACTCTTGTTTTCAATGTTCATACTTTGTAATTGGAAATAAATGTGACGGTTTAATAATGCTTTGTAATTAATTAAGGCTAATAATTCTTAATATATTGAAATGACAAATGATCAATTAATTAACTGTAATTATACAAATGATTAATTAACTGTAATTAGACAAATGATTAATTAATGACAAATGATTAATTAACTGTAATGAGGAAAAGGCTAATGATTCTTAATTATACACTGTAACTGGAAAAGAATGCGATTATTTAATAATGCTTTGTAACTAGGAAAAGAAGATTACTGATTCTATGTAAAACAATTAATGAACATTTTTCTGTAATACTACATACATGGTACAGAAATGTTCAATAACTGGGCTATGAATGCCGCACACTACTACTGTAATTGACAATATTATGTGACTTAATGTCCTTCACCTTATGAGCTAACTACCCTGAATTACTGCAATGTCCATTTGTCCTGTTTATCCTAGTGATCATGGAGCACTATCTTTGGTTTTGCACTAATTCTACGTTGGTGTGCCTTGTAAGAGTGTGGTGTTGACACGACATGCTGTCCACCACCGTGAGCAATGAAGACGTTATTATGGTCCCACTGTTTGGTGTACGTAATGTACTGCCAAAATGAAAACATGGAACATTACTACGACAGTTCAGTGTCTTGGCTACACTGATAAATTCTGATGGGAAAAGAACTTCAAGTTGTGTCGCTTGGTGTTGTACTACTGTGGAAAGATATGGACTTTCAGAGCAGCTGTGTGCAATCTAAAGTGCTACAACCATGATGCAATCCTTCCCTTTCCTATCCTGATTCTTGTCACATAAAGAAAAAATTTTTTTTTTTTTTTTTGGTAACATCATTTATGTTCATAGGTTATACATTTTTCGATTCGCTAAACTCCAGTGTGAGTACACTTATGTCACTGGTCGACATGATGTTTGCCATTATGTTTATTTGTTGTGAAAATACTAAAGACATTTTTCAGTGCATGTGCACTTTGGACATGAATTTTTTTTTGCCATTATGTTTATTTGTTCTGAATATGCTAAAGAATTTTTTCAGTGCCTGTGCACTTTGTTATCTGTCAAATAATTTGTATATACTTTTCTGATTTGCTACTATGTTTTGTACTCACATTTTGTCTTTGTCTGATATATTTTGTACTTAGTGCGTGTGCACAACATTTACTTTATGTACTACATCTAATTATTCTTGCCAGTCTGTTTATTTGTTCTGCATATGCTAAAGAATTTTTTCAGTGCCTGTGCACTTTATCTGTCAAAAAGTTTGTATATACTTTTTTCTGATTTGCTACTATGTTTAGTACTCACATTTTGTCTTTGTCTGATATATTTTGTACTTAGTGCGTGTGCACAACATTTACTTTATGTACTACATCTAATTATTCTTGCCAGTCTGTTTATTTGTTCTGAATATGCTAAAGAATTTTTTCAGTGCCTGTGCACTTTGTTATCTGTCAAATAATTTGTATATACTTTTCTGATTTGCTACTATGTTTTGTACTCACATTTTGTCTTTGTCTGATATATTTTGTACTTAGTGCGTGTGCACAACATTTACTTTATGTACTACATCTAATTATTCTTGCCAGTCTGTTTATTTGTTCTGAATATGCTAAAGAATTTTTTCAGTGCCTGTGCACTTTGTTATCTGTCAAATAATTTGTATATACTTTTCTGATTTGCTACTATGTTTTGTACTCACATTTTGTCTTTGTCTGATATATTTTGTACTTAGTGCGTGTGCACAACATTTAAATATTCTGTAAGTTGTAGGATTTTGTTAATTAAAGAAAAATTTTGCCGCGCTTGGCAAGTCCAAATGACTCACCATCGCTGCCAAATTTTTGCCCCCCGAGTGGAGGGTTATGAAACACGTATGTAACGCAGCAGCGATGGCGAGGCATTGTAGCATCTGTGACCAGAGAGTATGCGCTTGACCGCGCGAGTGTTGCGAGCGGTTCTCAGTCAGTAGTAGTCTTTGCGAGTTAGTTGTCGCTATGCAGAGTAGCAGTCAGTCAGTCGTTGCGAGTCTGTAGCTCTGTCTAGTTGAGAGCAGTACTCAGTCTGTAGTCGTCATGCAGAGCGGTCGGTCAGTAGTAGCAGCCCAGTGCGGTTGTGTGATGTAGGCGGTCGGCAACAATGGTCAAGATGAGGAATAAGGTATACTGTTAATTAATATAATCATTAGATAATGAAAAATTTTATTTATTGTAATTATTCTCCAACAAGTCTCCCAATAATAATTTTTATTTCAAAAGCATTTTCTCAAAAGTTTAATTTTTTTGAACTAAAGATCTCGTTGCACTTCCCATTTCATTCCACTTCTTTTTGAAGAAAAATTTCACTAGAATTACAAAAAAAAAAGGAGAATATTATTATTTGCAATGTAGTTCCTCCAAGTGGTGCGCAACAACAAGAGCAGATATGTGACATCCATTTATTCTGAGGTAAGACTTTAATTCTGATTGTTTTTACACAGGGCCAAAGACCGATATTTCGGTTTAATTGAATTTTCTTGTCACTGAATGGACTTTAATTTTTTGAAGGATTTATAATTGAGTCAGATTGCGAATTTCACATTTGTTGCTATTGTCAGTACATTTGATTGTGGGCAGGTTACGCATAGAGCCATGTCCATCAGCATTTCTAATTAGTATCGTTATTTTCTTTTAAAATTTTTGTGGGGAGGTTACACTTGGCACCCATTTCTATTAAGTATTGCTATATTTTCTTATAAAAAAAAATTGCGGTGGGGAGGTTACAAGCTTCATAAGAAGTCTTCTATGATTAAATGTGTCACAAGCTGCTGTTAGATCTATAAATACAGCTACTGTGAACCCTTCCCTTTCAAAACCACCTTCGATGTGCTGTGTTACTTTCAACACTTCAGATGTGCAGCTCTTTCCCCGTCTGAATCTAGCCTGCTGTGAAATGTATATTGTCTCTAGCTTCTCCGTTAGTCGGTGTAAAATGAGTGTTTCAACAAGTTTATACAGTAGACATAGGAGAGATATAGTCCGGTAGCCTTTAGGATCATTTTGGTCCTTGCTTTGTTTGCGGATAGCTATAACTTCGGCTTTCCTCCAGAGTTTAGGAATCTTGCAGGATTGGACACAATTGTTCATTAGGTCTCTCAGCCATGCTTTTGTTATCGGCCCAAAGTTCTTTTGATAATAAGCGTAGATGCTGTACTGAATCAAATGTCTTTCAGAAATCGAGAAATACTGCATTTACCTTGACCCAAAGCTTTCAGTATGTCATGTGACAAAAGTGTGAGTTGGGTGTCGCATGATCGATAATTTCAGAATCCGTGCTGATTGGCATGGAGGAGGTCATTTCGTTCCAGGTATCTCATTACGTATGAGCTCAGAATACGTTCTAGGATTTTGCAACAAATCTATGGCAAGGATACGAGACGGTAGTTTTATGATCTCTTTTGCTACACTTCTTGTAGACAGGTATGACCTGTGCTATCTTCGAAACACTGGACACTATTTTTTGTTCTAGTAATCTACGATGGATTGTAGTTAACAGCTGCAAACTCGGTATAGAATCTGAAAGGGATTCCATCGAGATTTGGAGCTTTGTTCAATTTCAACGATTTCAATTGTTTCTCAACAGAACTAACACTTATTTTAATCATCTTTTGCCGAGCGGTTCTAGGCGCTTCAGTCCGGAACCGCGCGACCGATACGGTCGCAGGTTCGAATCCTGCCTCGGGCATGGATGTGTGTGATGTCCTTAGGTTAGTTAGGTTTAAGTAGTTCTAAGTTCTAGAGGACTGATGACCTCAGATGTTGAGTCCCATAGTGCTCAGAGCCATTTGAACCATTTTTTTATTAATCACCTTTTCATTGATAGTAGGACTTAATTGGGACAACTCTCTTGGGATTTCCTTTGTAAAAGAACATTTGAAAACTGAGTTAAACATTTCTGCTTTTGTTTTGCTATCCTAGGTTTCAGTTCCTGTCTCATTCGCTTGGGATTGAATACTTTGATGCCCCTAACAGCCTTTATATATGGGAGAGTCGTTCAATATCGGCCGGCTTACAGTATTTCCTGTCAGGAAGGTAGCAGTTCGTAGTAATAGACGGCAAATCATCGAGTAAAACTGAAGTGATATCAGGTGTTCCTCAGGGAAGCGTCTTGGGACCTCTGCTGTTCCTGATCTATATAAATAACCTGGGTGACAATCTGAGCAGTTCTCTTAGGTTGTTCGCAGATGATGCTCTAATTTACCGTCTAGTAAGGTCATCCGAAGACCAGTATCAATTGCAAAGCGATTTAGAAAAGATTGCTGTATGGTGTGGCAGGTGGCAGTTGACGCTAAATAACGAAAAGTGTGAGGTGATCCACATGAGTTCCAAAAGAAATCCGTTGGAATTCCATTACTCGATAAATAGTACAATTCTCAAGGCTGTCATTTCAACTATGTACCTGGGTGTAAAAATTACGAACAACTTCAGTTGCAAAGACCACATAGATAATATTGTGGGGAAGGTGAGCCAAAGGTTGCGTTTCATTGGCAGGATACTTAGAAGATGCAACAAGTCCACTAAAGAGACAGCTTACACTACACTCGTTCGTCCTCTGTTAGAATATTGCTGCGCGGTGTGGGATCCTTACCAGGTGGGATTGACAGAGGACATCGAAAGGGTGCAAAAAGGGCAGCTCGTTTTGTATTATCACGTAATAGGGGAGAGAGTGTGGCAGATATGATACGCGAGTTGGGATGGAAGTCATTAAAGCAAAGACGTTTTTCGTCACGGCGAGATCTATTTATGAAATTTCAGTCACCAACTTTCTTTTCTGAATGAGAAAATATTTTGTTGAGCCCAACCTACATAGGTAGGAATGATCATCAAAATAAAATAAGAGAAATCAGAACTCGAACAGAAAGGTTTAGGTGTTCGTTTTTCCGGCGCGCTGTTCGGGAGTGGAATGGTAGGGAGATAGTATGATTGTGGTTCGATGAACCCTCTGCAAGGCACTATAATGTGAATTGCAGAGTAATCATGTAGATGTAGATCGGGCGTTACTGTGGTTTCCTTTTCCGTCTCCAAACGACAGAAGTGTACAGTAAGGAGAAGTAAGCTTGGGTATCCATGTGCAGTGCAGTCGAATATATTCTTCTTCTCTTCTGTGCTTTGTCTGTTCTGAGTGCTAGATGGTGTTGCTGTAGCTCTTAGGGCACGGCAGATATTTTGAGGTCTGTGCTACCCTTTCTTAAGGTAAGTGATTAGCTTAGTTATGTAAGGAATGATATTTAATAAACTTTTCGTGGTAATGTCTATAGAAGAACTTACAATATGAGTAGATGCTACTGCGTTTTTGTCGGGCAGTGCCGGCCACTCGGTTGTGTTTCAGTATTGGCCAGAAGTAATTTCAATTTCTAAATTATATTTTCTTCTTCTTACTTCTTTTCAGGTTGAAATGACGGGAAATGAAGAAAAAGTAAGAGGAAAGTGGAGTGAAGAGTGCATCAAAATGGCTGTGAGGAAGGTTTATGTCTAACAAAACGACCGCGAGGGAGGCAGCTGAGGCGTTTTCAACAATAAAAAAGAGAAGAGAATAAAAGCAGAAAAAAATGAAGTCTGAAAGAGAGCCGAAGAAAGGTGAAGTAGGGTGTTCCAAAATACAATGAACACACAAAGAGAGCATGGAAAGCCAATTTCAAAGCGATGAAAACTGGAATTCACTGGAAGTAGTGGATCAACAGAAGAGACTGAGAAGTGAATTACGTCTTTGCAGTAATTTGAAGAACACTGGGCGTTGTGTAGCAAGCGTAGAGGCTGGGCTCATGTTGCTTGTGTGGATTAGGAGAATATTTTGTATTTTATTTGCAATCTCTGAAAAACAATGAGCTGAACATTGATGAATTGGGTTGAAATAATAACAATAAGTTCCCATGCTTATTAATCAATAAATACTAGTGCAGTGTAACGTTAACACCCGATATTATCACAGAAAATACAATGGCCGATACTGCTAGGCATTTTCTACAAGCCTTGTACATTCGATGTAATTACATCTACATCTTCATCATACTCCGCAAGCCACCTAATGGTGTGTGGCGGAGAGTACTTTCGGTACCACTATCTGATCCCTCCAACTCTGTTCCACTCACGAATAGTGCGTGGGAAGAATGATTGTCGGTAAGTCTCTGTATTGGCTCTAATTCCTCGAGTTTTCTCCTCGTGGTCAATACGCGAGATGTATGTGGGGGGAAGTAATATGTTGTCCGACTGCTCCTGAAAAGTGCTGTCCCGAAATTTCAATAGAAAATCTCTCTGTGACGCACAACGGCTGTCTTGTAACGTCTGACAGTGGAGTTTGTTTAGCATCTCTGTAACCCTCCCTCGCCAGCTAAACGATCCCATGACGAAACGCGCGGCTCTTCGTTGAATTTCTCTATCTCTTCTATCAGTCCTATCTGATAGGGATCCCAGACAGATGAACAATGCTCAAGAATCTGGCGAAAAAGCGCCTTATAATCCACTTCTTTCGTGGATGAGTTACATTTCCTTAAGATTCTTCCGATGAATCTGAGTGTGGTGTCCGTTTTTCCAACTATCTGCTTCATATGGTCGCTCTGGATAGTTACGCCTAGATACACTCCTGGAAATGGAAAAAAGAACACATTGACACCGGTGTGCCAGACCCACCATACTTGCTCCGGACACTGCGAGAGGGCTGTACAAGCAATGATCAGACGCACGGCACAGCGGACACACCAGGAACCGCGGTGTTGGCCGTCGAATGGCGCTAGCTGCGCAGCATTTGTGCACCGCCGCCGTCAGTGTCTGCCAGTTTGCCGTGGCATACGGAGCTCCATCGCAGTCTTTAACACTGGTAGCATGCCGCGACAGCGTGGACGTGAACCGTATGTGCAGTTGACGGACTTTGAGCGAGGGCGTATAGTGGGCATGCGGGAGGCCGGGTGGACGTACCGCCGAATTGCTCAACACGTGGGGCGTGAGGTCTCCACAGTACATCGATGTTGTCGCCAGTGGTCGGCGGAAGGTGCACGTGCCCGTCGACCTGGGACCGGACCGCAGCGACGCACGGATGCACGCCAAGACCGTAGGATCCTACGCAGTGCCGTAGGGGACCGCACCGCCACTTCCCAGCAAATTAGGGACACTGTTGCTCCTGGGGTATCGGCGAAGACCATTCGCAACCGTCTCCATGAAGCTGGGCTACGGTCCCGCACACCGTTAGGCCGTCTTCTGCTCACGCCCCAACATCGTGCAGCCCGCCTCCAGTGGTGTCGCGACAGGCGTGAATGGAGGGACGAATGGAGACGTGTCGTCTTCAGCGATGAGAGTCGCTTCTGCCTTGGTGCCAATGATGGTCGTATGCGTGTTTGGCGCTGTGCAGGTGAGCGCCACAATCAGGACTGCATACGACCGAGGCACACAGGGCCAACACCCGGCATCATGGTGTGGGGAGCGATCTGCTACACTGGCCGTACACCACTGGTGATCGTCGAGGGGACACTGAATAGTGCACGGTACATCCAAACCGTCATCGAACCCATCGTTCTACCATTCCTAGACCGGCAAGGGAACTTGCTGTTCCAACAGGACAATGCACGTCCGCATGTATCCCGTGCCACCCAACGTGCTCTAGAAGGTGTAAGTCAACTACCCTGGCCAGCAAGATCTCCGGATCTGTCCCCCATTGAGCATGTTTGGGACTGGATGAAGCGTCGTCTCACGCGGTCTGCACGTCCAGCACGAACGCTGGTCCAACTGAGGCGCCAGGTGGAAATGGCATGGCAAGCCGTTCCACAGGACTACATCCAGCATCTCTACGATCGTCTCCATGGGAGAATAGCAGCCTGCATTGCTGCGAAAGGTGGATATACACTGTACTAGTGCCGACATTGTGCATGCTCTGTTGCCTGTGTCTATGTGCCTGTGGTTCTGTCAGTGTGATCATGTGATGTATCTGACCCCAGGAATGTGTCAATAAAGTTTCCCCTTCCTGGGACAATGAATTCACGGTGTTCTTATTTCAATTTCCAGGAGTGTATTTTACGGCAGACGCTGTCTCCAGCTGTTTGTCATCAGTAGTGTAGCTGCACAGTAGTGGATTTCTTTTCCTATGTATGCGCAATATGTTACATTTACTTACGTTCGGGGTCAACTGCCAGAGATTGCACCATTCATCACTTCTCTGCAGGTCATTCTGCGAATTCTTACTATATTCTGGCGTTTCTACCTGGTATAGACAACTGCAGCATATGCGAATAGCCTCAAAGAGCATCCGACGCTTTCTACTGGATCATTTATATATATTGTAAACAGCGACGGTCCTATCACACTTCCCTGTGGTGCTCCGGATATTACCTTTACATCTGTCGATTTTGTTCCGTTAAGAGCGACGTATTGAGTTCTATTTGCAAGAAAGTCTTGATTCCAATCGCAGGTCTGCTCCGACACTCCGTAACCTTGTATTTTTTGTCACTGAACGGCAATACGGGACGGTGTCAAATGCCTTACTGAAATCAAGGAACACGGCATCAGCCTCATTGCCGCTGTCCACTGCGCTGTGGATCTCATGGAGGAAAGAGCGAGTTGAGTTTCGCGGGATTTCTGTTTGCGGTACCCATATTGATTTTTATGGAGGATTAAATACTATAAGTAACAAATTCACAGGACATGTCTTGAGGTAAGAGATTAGTTTGTTAACGTTCCGATTAACCGCCACTGTTACACAGAGAACCGAAAAGCTTAAGCCGGGCGATAATGCACTACTCTCTCTGCCCAGCACTTCTTTGGGTTTTGTGAAAGATCATTCGACAGTTTTCTGCTACGGTAGTCACTGAAGGCTTCACACATTGCCCTCTTGACAGTCATACACGTTTCATTCAGCATCTCTCTGTCTGTAGCGCTATCCTTTGTTTTACACTTATTATGCAGTAGACAGAGATAGATATTGCCCTGCAATGCGAAATATTCTCCACCTTCTTTGGACAACACCGGCAAACCTTCAACATTTCGTCGCCAATTACCTGCATCAGCAATACTGCCCTGCCATATCCCTAAATTGCAGTCACATTGCAACAAGGCTGAAGGGAACGCTATCGCGGCGAAATACGGCCCATGTAAAAGCACCTTAACCTAGAAAACAGGCCACAAAGCCAGCACGTGAAGTTCGAGAGAGAATTACTATTGAATGTTGGCTGGCCCTTACTACTCGACTAGTTGAAACAATTTTAATCGGAATATAATGCCTGAAAATATCCTCGTGTCAAAGATATGTTTAGGCATTTTAGCCGTTTTGTTACTTGCTCCTCCCAAATGAATTTATTTTTCAAGTTTTAATGCCAGTAATTTAACACTATCAACCACTTCTAACTGCAGGTCACATGTTGTCCACCTGTTGTGTGAAAATCTCTTCTAGGTCTGAGCTGCAAATAGTGAGGGTTTTTTTCCCAAAGTGCAGTGACTGCTGGTTGGCTTGAATCCATTTATTAATGTCAATGAAACCTTAATTTATCGTTAGCTTTCTGTCAGTGAACTCAGGAACTTTGCTGCTGGTCTCACCTTTTCGAACATCATAATTTTCATATACTACTACACTACTGGCCATTAAAATTGCTACACTAAGAAGAAATGCAGATGATAAATGGGTATTCATTGGACAAATATATTATACTAGAACTAACATGTAATTACATTTTCACGCAATTTGGGTGCATAGATCCTGATAAATCAGTACCCAGAAGAACCACCTCCGGCCGTAATAACGGCCTTGATACGCCTGGCCATTGAGTCAAACAGAGCGTGGATGGCGTGTACAGATACAGATACCCACGCAGCTTCAACACGATACCTCAGTTCATCAAGAGTAGTGACTGGCGTATTGTGACGAGCCAGTTGCTCCGTCACCAATGACCAGACGTTTTCATTTGGTGAGAGATCTGGAGAATGTGCTGGCCAGGGCAGCAGTCGAACATTTTCTGTATCCAGAAAGGCCCGTACAGGACCTGCAACATGCGGTCGTGCATTATCTTGCTGAAATGTAGGGTTTCACAAGGTTCGAATATAGGGTAGAGCCACGGGTCGTAACACATCTGAAATGTAACGTCCACTGTTCAAAGTGCCGTCAGTGGGAACAAGAGGTAACCGAGACGTGTAACTAATGGCACCCCATACCATCACGACGGGTGATACGCCAGTATGGCGATGACGAATACACACTTCGAATGTGCGTTCACCGCAATGTGGCCAAACACGGATGCGACCATCACGATGCTGTAAACAGAACCTGGATTCATCCGAAAAAATGACGTTTTCGCCTTACGTCGTTGAGTACACCATCGCTGGTGCTCCTGTCTGTGATGCAGCGTAAAGGGTAATCGCGGCCATGGTCTCCGAGCTGATAATCCATGCTGCTGCAAACGTCGTCGAACTGTTCGTGCAGATGGTTGTTGTCTCGCAAACGTCCCCAACTGTTGACTCAGGGATCGAGACGCGGCTGCACGATCTGTTACAGCCATGCAGATAAGATGCCTGTCATTTCTACTGTTAGTGATACGAAGCCGTTGGGATCCAGCACGGCGTTCCGTATTACCCTCCTGAACCCACCGATTCCATATTCTGCTAACAGTCATTGGATCTCGACCAACGCGAGCAGCAATGTCGCGATACGATAAACCGCAATCGCGATAGGCTACAATCCGACCTTTATCAAAGTCGAAAGCGTGATGGTACGCATTTCTCCTCCTTACACGAGGCATCACAACAACGTTTCACGAGGCAACGCCGGTTAACTGGTGTTTGTGTATGAGAAATCGGTTGGAAACTTTCCTCATGTCAGCCCGTTGTAGGGGTCGCCACCGGCGCCAACCTTGTGTGATGCATATCACAGCATCTTCTTCCTGCCGGTTAAATTTCGCGTCTGTAGCACGTCATCTTCGTGGTGTAGCAATTTTAAGGGCCAGTAGTGTATATTTTCCGAAAGTCAGCTGGAAACTGGTGTACGTAACACTATAAACACTCACAGTAAAGTATTCTCTCTAGAGGGGGGAAGCGGTCGGTGAGCCTCATGACCCTCAGGAACACCCCCCCCCCCTCTTCTGCCCCATCCCCCCCCCCCCCCCCCCCCACCCAGATCCGCGCCTGTGCAGAATATAGGCCGTTCGCTTCTATGTGTTTAAGGCCACTTCACGCAGCTACTAAAACAATGGTTCCCAACCTGGGGGTAAATACCCCCAGAGGGGTAAAATGAAATTTTCTGAGGGGTTAAAACTAAACGATTCGAATCTGTTTCACTCACTAAACTAAATTATTTTCAAAATATCATTACTATTATCACAATTTTGCGAGACTCTAATACTGATTACATAAGTTACCAGTAATTATTTTTTCTCAGTTAGCAGCATTACAGGTTCCTCGCGTAGTCCACCCACTAGACACATTTGTTGTGCTATGTCCCGTACATTGGTGAGAATAAAAGCGAGACACATACTTAACAAACGTTAAATATCTCAAGAAAATGTCTCCTCCAAAGCTGTAGATAGTACCAGCAGTAATGCAGAAATTATTTCATTTCTCGCTTCGAAACAGATAAATGAATTAACTGACAGCACGACACGACTATAACTACATAAGGGCTACTATAGCGCTGTGTGCAGGTCAAGCAAGAGCCGCAACGGCGAGGAATAACGCAGGAGTACGTTTTATAGCGCGCTTTACCCATACTGTGGACAGCTGAGAAGGAGTTGTGGGTCGCATTTGCAATGCGCCACGAATTCCTTCTAACACCCTCCCCTCTTCCGTTACAAAACACAAACTAAACATCATTCATCACTTTAAAAATGAGTCTTTCATTGTACAGGTTAGTTAGGTGCTAATTTGGTTATATTGTGGTGGAGGGCGGGGCAGCTGCAACTGTCGGCTAAGCGGGAGGGGGGGGGCGGGGGGGGGGGAACGGAGGGGGGTGAAGTGGTGGTACTAGCCAATGTCAGATTGAACTCAGGGGTAATGGTCTAAGAAAGGTTGGGAACCCCTGTTGTTGTGTTAACGTCTCACAAGAGCGCAGGTAAACAAGAATCCGGTCGTGACAAAGCCGTGTGTGCTACGCCAGCCACGCGCCTGATAACTCTGCGACATTAGCCGATACAACGGCGTGATAAGCTCGACTCTGCTCCGATATCTGCTTTGTTCGCAGCGAATGTCTGAGTCAGTAGTCAGTATACTTTCAGCTGTTTTCGATTACGTAAAAACTCTTTTACAGATCGTCTGTCAGCCGTAGTTAAACTTGAGGTGGCGCTACGTCCTTTGTGCGGCTAGCTAGGCACGTCCTTAACACTTTGCTTCACGTGGCAGACTGCTCAGAAACCACTTGGTACAAGTTATTTATTGGTGCGTTTCGGGCATAGCGCACCATTGAAATATCGGTCAAATAACATTACAAATGTCACACAAGCACAAATTACAGGTGACTAGAGCTGTGCTGTACCAAAACTATGTTTCCATGGTTTTTGGAAACTACGGAAACGTGTTTTGGAAATATGAAATTTGTGGTAAGGACTATGGGACCAAACTACTGAGGTCATCGGTCCCTAGGCTTATGCACTACAAAATTTAACATTAACTAACTTACGCTAAGGACAACACACACACCCATGCCCGAGGGAGGACTCGAACCTCCGACGTGGGGAGGCGCGATCCGTGACAAGACGCCCAAGACCGCACGGCTACCCCGCGCAGCAACGTGTTTTGGTACCCTACGTTAATGACGTAGTAAAGTTAACCGTAGGATTGGTATAATTGGTAGGAAAAGGAACGTAAATGAATGTGTAAGAGAGCAAATAGCAGCTAACGACTTCTTTGTATTTTGTTTGTTTGGTTGTTTGTTTTGTACATAATCAGAACAGTGCATCACTCAGTGTTCGTCCACTGCGTATTTTATATACTTATAAAATAAAACTTCAATTTTATAAGTAATAAAAAATTGTTGATCGTAACTTCTGTGCTTTTACGTAATCAAAGAAATAATTTTTGATGCAAGTGTAGTGTACATGCCCAAACATTATATATATATATATATATATATATATATATATATATAGAGAGAGAGAGAGAGAGAGAGAGAGAGAGAGAGAGAGAGTTAATGTTAAATTAAGTAGTTGTACTCAGTCGAACGTTCTTCATCATCATCATATGGAAGAGTTTCCTGTTATTATTGATAAATGCGGAAGTTGTTTATGAATGACAGAAACATGTTTTAGGTGTGTTTGACGAAATATTGAAGCGGTGTCTGATATATTTTTGTTAGGCTTTCCTTTTAATTTTATCCTTTTGTTGAGGAAATTGCGTCTTCTAGTGCTGTACGATAAACCTCTATCGTTTCCTTTATTTTTACTACAACATCCCTCTTACGTTATAAGTCAACAATATTCGAACAAAATCTGAACTGCCCGCATCTCGTGGTCGTGCGGTAGCGTTCTCGCTTCCCACGCCCGGGTTCCCGGGTTCGATTCCCGGCGGGGTCAGGGATTTTCTCTGCCTCGTGATGGCTGGGTGTTGTGTGATGTCCTTAGGTTAGTTAGGTTTAAGTAGTTCTAAGTTCTAGGGGACTGATGACCATAGATGTTAAGTCCCATAGTGCTCAGAGCCATTTTTGAAATCTGAACTAAACAGTGACAATTTCAGTTTTGCTATAATTACCGTTTATTCTTAAGTAACAGACAGGAGGATAACTACGTAGAACGAAGATGTTCCATAGTTTACCTGGCCGTTTATATATCTTCACCCAGTTTCTAGACGTTCCACAGCTTCCTGTCTTTAGAGCAATGTAGTAAGACACTGATGGCGTATGTACAGAAAGCAATCTTACGAGGTAATGCCAGATCGGTATGCAACACACCCAATGTACAGGTAACGCGGGCACAACCTCAACTGACCAAAGCTGCTAGGACAACCGTAGTCTGCACTTACTTATGGCAATCTACTGTAGTTTTTCAACTCTGTGTATGTCACATTAAGTGCAAATTTACTCAGATTAACGGACAACACACCAGAAACACATCCGATACAAAGTGTCGCATCGAATGGTAACTCGGCGAGGGATGATGCTCGTTAAAAGTCAAGAAACAAAATAATGACACGATCGACTATTAAAACAGGTGCAACGTAATAAAATAATCATACTAAAATGGGTTTCTTTTTAAGGAAAAATGTGATTCGAAACTGCAAGTGTGCGCATCGCGTCTAAAGACAACTATACCCCCGATATGGGTGTTATGTGCAAGGAATGGAGACAAGGGACGGCAAGGGGTGGGGTGCGAAATTCTCTCCGCTTCTGTAAATGAGAGCCAGTGATCTCGACCATTGCAATTAAGATACAGAGGAGAAATCAGTTGACTGTTGCAAAACTGCATAGCTGCAAAATATACGTCTGGATTTCTTTAGAGTGCATAAACACAGTTTTAAATTACACCAATCCTATATAATCGAGCACGTCGTAATATAATACAATCATATACATAAGCCATTAATATATGAAATTGGTCGTACGGATATGAACAAGAAACGGGGAAAAAGCAGACAAGGGAAAATTTTACACTGACGGAAAAAAGATCGCGACATCAAGGAGTTGTGCTACATAAACGAAAGTCGTAGGCGTGTTTCTGCATCTGAAAGACGGTGAGTATTAAAATTTGGTGGCAGTGGAGTAAGAGTGGCGCTGCTAGCACCACTACAGCTATGCCAATCAGGTTTGCTTTAAATACCAGCTGTAACGATCGTGAGCGTTAGTTACTTGCATTGAACGTCGTGAGCTGATGTTGGTCAAGAGCGTCTTTAAGACGACAAAGACGCCATTATCATTACCTCATTGAGTTTGAACGAGGCCGTGTAATAGGGCTACCAGCTGAATGTCCCTTCTGCGTTACTGCAGAAAGACTTGACAGGAATGTAGTCACTGTACATGATTGCTGGTGTAATGAACCTTTGCGTTTCTTACTTTGATGTTCTTGTTTTCTCGAAAGGCAAAGACGCCGGCCTCTGTGGGCGAGCGGTTCTAGGTGCTTCAGTCCGGAACCGCGCTGCTGCTACGGTCACAGGTTCGAATCCTGCCTCGGGCATGGATGTGTGTGATGTCCTTAGGTTAGTTAGGTTTAAGTAGTTCTAAGTCTAGTGGACTGATGACCTCCGATGTTGTCCCATAGTGCTTAGAGCCATTGGAACCATTTTCTATTGGCAAAGAGAAAAGGTGAAGTGGTAACCCAGCGTAGGGCCTGCGCCTACCGTCATGTATTTTTGATTTTCAAATTTTAAAAAACGTAAGATTGTTTTCCTGATCCTCGGTAAGGGAAAGGATTGCTCTCTGCTAGTGAACGGAGGTAGCCATTTCGGGCCATGTGACTAAGTGAAGAGTATGTATTTTCTATTGCATCGAACAGAAGAACATTGTATTATTTTATTAACTGAAAGATTGTATGAGATATTACTTCAAGTAGTAATGTAATAAGAAGAACTGAAGCCCACCTGTGTACTTCGGAAAATTTACGAAGATGCGATTAACACAACATGGACACGGTCAAGTTTTGTAGGTGGATACGGCGAGCAGAGATAATATTATTAATTGGGAAACATAAATATACCACAAGAGATAGACTATTTCATTTATGTGGAACTAATATGAAAGGATTCTTTACCTGTTTACAGGCATAGTCCAGCTTATTGTGCCTACCCGAGAGCCGAAAAATTAATCTCATTAATTTAATATATCAAAAAATACAGGGTGTCCGAAAGAGTCTTTCCCTGATTACATAAATTGATAATTCAGGCTAGAAGTAAGATACAAATATGAAACTTGTGTCGAATTGTTTACAACTATCAAAGTTTTTTTTTCTGTTTTAGGTTCGCAGTACGTAAGTAGGGGATGAGGTGCTGCGCCCAAGAAGCCATGTTAACCAATCAGGAGATGGCACAGTGTGTCCTGTCGTACCATGAGACACGATTACCAACCACAGTGCAGAGATACTTCCAGACAACATTTGGAAGGAATCCACCTGATGTCAAGAGCATTAAAGCCTGGTATGAGAGGTTCAAGAGCACAGGATCGGTTGCTGACCTTCCGAGGTCTGGTCGACCAAGAACCTCAGCAGACAGGGTGGAAGCTGTAAGGCAGTATTTTCTGCGAAGTCCGAAGAAATCGGTGCGCAGGGCCTCACGTGAATTATAGATCCCAAAAAGCTCTCTCCATGACATTTTAGCCGGCCGGTGTGGCCGTGCGGTTCTAGGCACTTCAGTCCGGAACCGTGTGACTGCTACGGTCGCAGGTTCGAATCCTGCCTCGGGCATGGATGTGTGTGATGTCCTTAGGTTAGTTAGGTTTAAGTAGTTCTCAGTTCTAGGGGACTGATGACCTCAGATGTTGAGTCCCATAGTGCTCAGAGCCATTTGAACCATTTGAACCATGACATTTTACACAAATGTTTATTGTTTCGTGCATACAAAGTGCAAATCGTTCAGGCCTTGTTGCCCAATGACAGTACACGTCGATATGACTTTGCGGTCGACATGCTATCACGTATTGAGGACGATGTTGGTTGTCTCAGACGAATTGCCTTTTGCGACGAAGCGACCTTTTTTGTCAGTGGAGTAGTGAACAGCCATAATGTGCGCATTTGGAGTTCACAACCCCCTGACGAGGTCATGGAGTGCACCAGAGGGAGTCCAAATGTGCATGTTTGGTGCGCGCTATTGCACGATCGAATTATCGGGCCATTCTTCTTCGCTGAGGCTACCGTCACATCTGCAGTGTATCTGGACATGTTGTAACTGTATGCTGTTCCTCAGCTGCTTCAGTATCACCCCGATGTCTTGGTTCAGCAAGACGGTGCACCGCCTCATTGAGATTTGGACGTCCGTGCCTATCTCAATATGACCGTTCCTAGGCGATGGGTTGGTCGTGATGGGCCAACGGTTTGGCCTCCACGCTCTCCTGACATAACCCCATTAGACTTCTTTTTATGGGGTTATATCAAGGACGAAGTCTACCGAACACGTGTATCAGATCTTGAAACCCTGCGGCAACGGATAACCACTGTCGTTGATTCGATCCCTCCAGTGATGTTGGCTAATGTGTGGACGGAAATTGAATATCGCCTAGATGTGCTACGTGCTACCAAGGGTACTCATGTGGAAGTTTACTGATGTGTGAAAAAAAACTTTGATAGTTTGTAAGCAATTAGACACCAGTTTCATATTTGTATCTTACTTCTAGCCTGAGTTATCAATTTATGTAATTAGGGAAAGGCTTTTCGGACACCCTGGCAACGGTGGTCACGAGAAATGTACGGTCTCAAGAAGACCTGGCTAAGTGCCACCGCCGGCCGGTGTGGCCGTGCGGTTAAAGGCGCTTCAGTCTGGAACCTCGTGACCGCTACGGTCGCAGGTTCGAATCCTGCCTCGGGCATGGATGTGTGTGATGTCCTTAGGTTAGTTAGGTTTAATTAGTTCTAAGTTCTAGGCGACTGATGACCTCAGAAGTTAAGTCGCATAGTGCTCAGAGCCATTTGAACCATTTTTTAAGTGCCACCTGGCACTATCGAGAGGGAAGACCATCGTGTTTAGCGTATAGTTCTGGCGCATCGTACTGCATCTGCTGCAGCAATTTGAGCAGCAATTGGTACCACAGTGATACAACAAACTGTTACAAATCGGTTAGTTCTAGGACAGCTGCAAGGCAGACGCACCATAACGTGCTTTCCATTGACTCCAAATCAGCATTTACGACTTCAATGGCGTCAAGCGAGAGCTTATTGGAGGGAGGATTGAGTCTGTTGTGTTTCCTGATGAAAGCTGGTTCTGCCTCGGTGCCAGTGATGGCTTTGTCTTGGTTAGAAGGGAACCAATTGAGGGCCTGCAGCCAACCTATCTGCGTGCTAGACACACTGGACATACCCCTGGTGCTGTGGTGATGATGATGATAAGGTCTCATACTCCGCGGAGCGTAGGG
Organism: Schistocerca americana; assembly: GCF_021461395.2. Lineage (NCBI taxonomy): Eukaryota > Metazoa > Arthropoda > Insecta > Orthoptera > Acrididae > Schistocerca > Schistocerca americana. The sequence goes on along the minus strand of NC_060124.1, from coordinate 80,710,044 downwards.
GACGATGTGGGAGACCCGCACCGCTGTACTAGGCAAGGTCCTAGTGGAGGTGGTTTGCCATTGCCTTCCTCCGACCGTAATGGGGATGAATAATGACGATGATGAAGACGACACAACAGCACCCAGTCATCACGAGGCAGGAAAAATCCCTGACCCCGCCGGTAATCGAACCCGGGACCCCGTGCGCGGGAAGCGAGAACGCTACCGCAAGACCACGAGCTGCCGTGTTGTGGTATGGGGTGCGATCTCGTATGACACAGGAGCACTCTCCTTGTTGTCCTGTGCACCCTGACTGCAAATTTGTATGTCATTCTGGTGATTCGACTTGTTGTGTTGCCATTCATTCCGTGGGGTGTTTTTCAATAGGGTGACGGTCGCCCAGATACCGCTGTTGTAAGCCAACATGCTTTACAGAATGTCGATATGTTGCCTTGGCCTGCTCGATCACCAGATCTATCTCCAACAGAGCACATATGGGACGTCATCGGACAACAACTCCAGTCTAATACACAGCCTGTATTCACCGTCCCTGTAGTGACAAATCAAGTGAAACTAGCATGGAACTCAATCCGACGAAGTGACACTCGGCACCTTCTAATCTACCCCCTCCTTCCTACTTGCTGCTATTGTCCACGATAAGCAAACTCCTTCGTGAAAAATTTGAGAACAGCGAAGACTACAATAAACTTTCTAGTTTACTTAACTTGTCATGTTGAGTTGGCTATAGTCCTTCCTGTCCAAGGGTCTGATTCTTGAAGCTGAAAATGTCACATTTTGGGTCCTCACGATTGAATTGATTTAAATAAATTTGAATATTGTTGTTGCAGAATTTTTGTTTTTACGTAAATATATTTTTCACATTTTAGTATATCTTACAGTCTTTTGATTTTTCACATTAACAAAGCCGAAATTACAGACTACGTTAGGTCACATGAGAGGCATGCTTACGACTCTCTCACTCTGCGGAAATAAACATATTCCAAAAGGTTTACAATTTTTCTTAACAAATGAAATTCTACTAGATCCTGTTACATTATTACTTTCGATTATTATTTCATAAATGAATCCAGAAATTAAAAAAAGTAACCAGTTAACTGTACATTCAGGCTAGTTCTTATCGATTGTAACATCGAGACTAAAACATTTTATAAAATAATTTATTTTCATAAATTTTAGCTTGAATATAACACACTGTGTATAAAATTATGTGAAAATTTTCAGAAAAGCAACAAAGATAATATTGACTTGTTCAAAATTCGAAAAATAATACTGGTATCAATAACTACTCTTGAGGAAAAGTAATGCTACAGGAGGATATCCCATTACAACCTGTAAAACACAATGCATGCACATTTGCATTGTTGCATTCAACATTCTGGCAGTTACACCGGTTATTAACGTACCAGCGTTTCATATTTGCAGTGGCTTATCTCGCGCTTATACTAACCTATGATCTTGCAATGTTAATCACTTACGTAAGTTACCTAGACAAATGTATTCCAGAAATTTCATTACTCTACATTAATTATTTTTTGGTGTTGTGTCAGAGTATCATTATTAACTTTTAATGACAAAGAACTAAAAAGACTTACCACATTAAAATATTGTATATTTGCAAAGACTACGAAGCAGCAATGAAACAAAAATATTCTGCCAGTATTTCTCTACTACACTCCTGGAAATGGAAAAAAGAACACATTGACACCGGTGTGTCAGACCCACCATACTTGCTCCGGACACTGCGAGAGGGCTGTACAAGCAATGATCACACGCACGGCACAGCGGACACACCAGGAACCGCGGTGTTGGCCGTCGAATGGCGCTAGCTGCGCAGCATTTGTGCACCGCCGCCGTCAGTGTCAGCCAGTTTGCCGTGGCATACGGAGCTCCATCGCAGTCTTTAACACTGGTAGCATGCCGCGACAGCGTCGACGTGAACCGTATGTGCAGTTGACGGACTTTGAGCGAGGCCGTATAGTGGGCATGCGGGAGGCCGGGTGGACGTACCGCCGAATTGCTCAACACGTGGGGCGTGAGGTCTCCACAGTACATCGATGTTGTCGCCAGTGGTCGGCGGAAGGTGCACGTGCCCGTCGACCTGGGACCGGACCGCAGCGACGCACGGATGCACGCCAAGACCGTAGGATCCTACGCAGTGCCGTAGGGGACCGCACCGCCACTTCCCAGCAAATTAGGGACACTGTTGCTCCTGGGGTATCGGCGAGGACCATTCGCAACCGTCTCCATGAAGCTGGGCTACGGTCCCGCACACCGTTAGGCCGTCTTCCGCTCACGCCCCAACATCGTGCAGCCCGCCTCCAGTGGTGTCGCGACAGGCGTGAATGGAGGGACGAATGGAGACGTGTCGTCTTCAGCGATGAGAGTCGCTTCTGCCTTGGTGCCAAAGATGGTCGTATGCGTGTTTGGCGCCGTGCAGGTGAGCGCCACAATCAGGACTGCATACGACCGAGGCACACAGGGCCAACACCCGGCATCATGGTGTGGGGAGCGATCTCCTACACTGGCCGTACACCACTGGTGACCGTCGAGGGGACACTGAACAGTGCACGGTACATCCAAACCGTCATCGAACCCATCGTTCTACCATTCCTAGACCGGCAAGGGAACTTGCTGTTCCAACAGGACAATGCACGTCCGCATGTATCCCGTGCCACCCAACGTGCTCTAGAAGGTGTAAGTCAACTATCCTGGCCAGCAAGATCTCCGGATCTGTCCCCCATTGAGCATGTTTGGGACTGGATGAAGCGTCGTCTCACGCGGTCTGCACGTCCAGCACGAACGCTGGTCCAACTGAGGCGCCAGGTGGAAATGGCATGGCAAGCCGTTCCACAGGACTACATCCAGCATCTCTACGATCGTCTCCATGGGAGAATAGCAGCCTGCATTGCTGCGAAAGGTGGATATACACTGTACTAGTGCCGACATTGTGCATGCTCTGTTGCCTGTGTCTATGTGCCTGTGGTTCTGTCAGTGTGATCATGTGATGTATCTGACCCCAGGAATGTGTCAATAAAGTTTCCCCTTCCTGGGACAATGAATTCACGGTGTTCTTATTTCAATTTCCAGGACTGTACTTTTCAAACCCTGAAGAGCGCAGCTGAGTTGAAAGTACTCATTGCTAAAACTACGGCGACTAACAATTTTAGGGCACTTTGATGTAAGTTTTTTAACGAGATTATTTATTCCGTCAATACTAGAGGATTTTCACTATTTTAGTTCGGAGATAATTTAGATAATTCACGTATATTGATTAAAATGTATTTTCCATTTTCGTCATGAATAAGGTCAGCGACAGTTATTGACAAGCATCAAAGGGAGCAAAATTTTGTGCGGAGAACCCTATCAGTTTTTTGTTACTGTCTGTTCTTCCCTCTTGTTTGAAGCAGTGATTTTAGGTCTCTCATTTTCTTGTGAAATGGCCTTTGTCTTAATAATGTACGGAATAAATTGGAACGTCGGTTTATCGTTTTTAATCGATACTATCACCCGTCATTTACATTTAGCTTTTTTTTTTCGCTGCGTCCTCCTGTGGGCTGTTTGACAGGGTTTCTCTGTATAGTTCTTAGGTTTCAAACCTAACCATGGTACGATTACTGCTATACTTGCTGGCTAATACATATGATATACTAAAAATGGTTTATTTAAACTCGACGTTATAGTGCGTTGCTGGTTGGAAACCAATATTATTTATAGTGCGTTGCTGGTTTGAAACCAATATTAAATCAACATCGATGATTTGCGAACACCCAAGATCCGAATTGTGTACTAACCATTGTACCTGGGTATGAAATTGTCTACAAAAGGACAAAGCAGGAACGGCTGTGCCAAGAATAAATGCTGGGTGTAGGAAAACAAAAGAAACCTTTGGAGAAAAGAGAAGGTGCTGTAAGGATATTAAGAGCTCAAATGGGGCATACCTTTCCTGAGAACATACAGTGACATGCAAGATACATGAGAGAGACGATATACTGTCAAGCTTGAAAAGGAATGTAGGCCGATAATGCCATTTCGAAAGAAGGTAAGGTGTAGTCAGGACTAAAACTGAACCATCAGTTTACTATGACATGGTTGCGGTCTACTGGTTCGAATTATCGACACAAGAATGCAACGAGTGATTATATGGACCTCGGGGAAGATGAGTTTGGGTCCTGGTGAGATGTAGGAACACGCCAGACAATGCTTACTTTACGAATTATCTTAGAAAGTAGGTTGAAAAAAGAAAAGTAATTTTCGTAGCAATTGTAGGTTTGGCAAAAGTTTTGACGTTGTTGACTGTAACGCGGTCTTTTAAATTCTGATGGTAGAAGGGTCAAAATTCGAGGAGCAAAAGGTTGTCTACAACTGGAACAGAAAAGGAATTGCAAAGAAAATTAAATTTCAGGGACAAGACATAAGAGGCAGTCAAATGAAAACAAGACAGACAGAAAAAAATCAAGTAATCTCTTTACTATTTCAAATGTAATACACAGAACTGTTAGTACATCACTATGAGACAAGACGGTAAATGCCTTCATGGAAAAATGTTTGCAGTTGTATCGATGCGTGCACCTCTTCTTCCGACGCAAATTGACGGCTACGGATGTCCTTCTTCGGGGCTCCAGAAAAAAGGAAAACGCATGGTAAGAGATCGGGTCTGTATAAAAGATGTGTAAGGGCTACTCAGCGAAACTTCAACAGCACACTCGAAACAACCTTGGCAACATGTGGGCTCCCTATGCTGCAGAATCTTCACTGGGAAGCCGTTAGACATACTCCTTACAGTCCGTAGCTCGTGCTGTAGTGGCTAGCGTTGCTGCCTCGGGATCACGGGGTCTCGGGTTCTATTCCCGGCCGGGTTGGGAATTTTCTCTGCCCTGGGACCGGGTGTTCGTGTTGTCCTCATCATTTCATCATCATCATTCGTGACAGTGGCTAGATTGGACTGTGTAAAAATTAGACTGTGTAAAAATTGGAACTCTGTACAGGCGCTGATGACCACGCAGTTGGGCGCCCAACAATCCAAACATCATCATCATACTGCTTACAGTCCCGCTCTCTCTTCGTGCGATTTCCATATTTTTGGAGCCCTGAAGGAAGACATTCGTGCCCGTAGATTTACTTTTGAGGAAGAGCTAGGGGCCTTGGTACAGTCGCGGTTCCATAGATAACCACAAACATTTTTCAATGAAGACATTGACTGTCTTGTCCGACATTGGATAAATGTATTAAGTTATTTCGATTTCTTTTGAAATAGTAAACGATTTACTTGCTTTTTTTTCCATCCCTCTCGTTTTCATTTGACTGTCCCTTACGTATGAACTTAGAGGGTTGCCGATGACATAATTATTTCAGATAGGACTTCCAAGAGCAGTTGAACAGAATGGATAGTATAGTGAAAAGAGGTTATGAGACAATGATCAACAAAAAGAGGATAATGGAAGGCACACGAATTAAATCATGCGATACTAAAAGTAGTAGATGAGTTTAACTATTTACAAAAAAATGACTCAACTGCTGAGGTCATTAGTCCCCTAGAACTTAGAACTAGTTAAACCTAACTAACCTAAGGACATCACAAACATCCATGCCCGAGGCAGGATTCGAACCTGCGACCGTAGCGGTCTTGCGGTTCCAGACTGCAGCGCCTTTAACCGCACGGCCACTTCGGCCGGCTGCTATTTACAAGGCAAAATAAATGACGATGGTGAAAGTAGAGCTTGTATGAAACACAGAAAGGCAATAGCAAGAAAAACGTTTCAGAAAAAGAGGAATTTGTTAACATGGAATACAAATTTAAATGTAACCGTCTAGTATGAAGTCTGATACGGGCGATAAGCATTTAAGAGAAGGTGAGAATAGACTACCATCTCCAAAACGAAAGTAATGTCAGTGGGAAAGAGATATAAACGAATTGAGTGCCAAATAGGAGGAACAAAGTTAGAACAGGTGGACGGTTTCAAGTACTTAGGATGCATATTCTCACAGGATGGCAACGTAGTGAAAGAACTGGAACCGAGGTGTAGCAAAGCTAATGCAGTGAGCGCTCAGCTACGATATACTCTCTTCTGAAAGAAGGAAGTCAGTACCAAGACTAAGTTATCTCTGCACCGTTCAATCTTTCGACCAACTTTGTTGTATGGGAGAGAAAGCTGGGTGGATTCAGGTTACCTTATCAATAAAGTTGAGGTTACGGATATGAAAGTAGCTAGGATGATTGCAGGTACTAGTAGATGGGAACAATGTCAGGTGGGTGTCCACAATGAGGAAATCAAAGAAAAACTGGGAATGAGCTCTATAGATGTAGCAGTCAGGGCGAACAGGCTTAGATGGTGGGGTCATATTACACGCATGGGAGAAGCAAAGTTACCCAAGAGACTCATGGGTTCAGCAGTAGAGGGTAGGAGGAGTCGGGGTAGGCCAAGGAGAAGGTACCTGGATTCGGTTAAGAATGATTTTGAAGTAATAGGCTTAACATCATAAGAGGCACCAATGTTAGCACTGAATAGGGGATCATGGAGGAATTTTATAAGGGGGGCTATGCTCCAGACTGAGCGCTGAAAGGCATAATCAGTCTTAAATGTTGCTGATGATGATGATGATGAGAATAGAAGACTCGGTGGATAGGTCGTGTAACTAGTGAAGAGGTACTGAATCGAATCGTAGTGAAATTAATAGCACAATTTGACTAAAAGAATGCATCAGTTGACAACACACATCATAAGGCGTCAAGAAATTGTCTGTTTTGTAATGAAGAGAAGTATGTGAAGGTACGAGTGTGGAGAGGGGAGGGGTGGGGCAGGGGTAATTGCAGAGGGACGTGAAGGAGAAGGCTTGTAACAGAAGATAACAATAACGAGGGAACCGGGAAAGGAAGAGTGGTGTGACGTTCACAGCGAGGCTGGTGTACCGACATTTGGCCGCGGCCTCTAATTGGCGGCGGGGTTTCCCGGGCCGTCACTGCGACCTTGCAGCTTGCGTTATGCCCAGATGGGTAGCATGTAGCCAGTCACGCAACCAGACAACCAACGCGACTCATTGTCTGCTACACAGCGACTACTGACTTCCCCACTGTCTCTCTGCAAATGACCATGCTGATGGAATATTTACCAGAAATATATCAGCCGACCAATCCTCTAGAAATATTGCCACCACACAATTATTTCATCTTCCATTGAGAGATATACAAGCAAAAGAATGGGTTGCCCACGAGAATTTGCCTTGCGGGAACTCTGCCAAACATTTCCTTACATCACTTAGAATATTTTTTATAGAACAAATTCAGTGGGCTGAAGTCACTCATTACCGATGTTACGGCAGAAAAACCTGAACCAAGCTACGAAGAGAAACCGGTGAGGTCTCTTGTATGAGGTTGCACCACTTTTCCTTTCTCGTTTTCGGAGATACCAGACATCAGTACCTCACCTGCCTGGATCGTTTCCTCTGAGAAGGGGTCCTTATTGTAAAGTTCTTCATACTTTTTCAGAGCTTCCTTGCTGCTACCATTGAGTCCAGCAATATACTGAGTGCGGCACCCTCTGGGTATGCGCTGTCGAGAGATTTTCTTGACGAGGTCTATAAAAGTTTCATATGATTGTACTTCTGATTTAATTTCCAAGATCCCCTTATCAAGGTCCTCTGTGAAGAGTTCCCAACGAGCTGTTTTGAAGTCGAAGCATCTCTTGAAGGGCATTGCATCTGATTTGATTACAGCCGTAATGCAGCAAGTTATTGCTCTGTGTTGCGATCGTGGAATTGGGTCCTCGATTTGCTTTACAGTTTGCAGGGATACCTTCTCGGAGACAAAAATGTTATCTGGATTATATCCTCGTTTCCATCTTCCGCAGTTAAATGATGCAGACAACTTTGGGTCATGTATCAATTTCAGTTTAGCCTGATCTGCCCAGATCTCCAGCATTTCGCCATCGTCATTTGTCTCTTTATAGCCCCGTGCGAGACCGTGACAGTTAAAATCTCCTAGTACAACTTTAATGTTCTTTGAATGGAAATTTCCAGGCTCCGTAAATTTGAACCTCGCAATGGGTGGTTCGTACACGGATGTTACACTACATAAATGTAGCTCAATAGTTAAAATTTCTATATTTTCTCCGCAGGTCAAAGCAAGTTCGGTTTCACAAATATAGCACTTCCGTACCTTTCGTGTGGTCTCTCAAGAACTAATTTCATGCCCTGTATTTTTGGTCTATGGCTAGTTGGTACTCTGTGTGTTTCTTGTAACACTAAAACATCACAGTTTTTTCGTTTGCACATGTCAGATAATAAAATTTCTTTATTTACAGATAAGTCTTCAATATTGCAGGAAGTTGTCACTAGTGATGGTCTCGATAAAGGCCTTTTTTGGGCCTCTTCGGAGAGCTGTTTTGGCATCTTTGGTTTTGGTGCTCCGGTGTTTTCAGGATTGGCCGACTAGGTCGTTTCCAGGGGACGCCTGATTGCTTGTTGTTCGTGTGGTGAACGCAATCTTCTCGGAGGCTCCTGCAGTGTCCCCCGGCGGTAAGGTGGAAGTAGTATATAGAGGGGCTATACATAGGAGACGAACTTCAAGGTAATATTATAGAAAGGGAAGAAGATGGACATGAAGGTGAACTGGAAGATATGGTGCGGCGAGAAGACTTTGACAGAGCACTGTAAGGTCCAAGCTGACACAAGACCCCTCGAGCAGATGACTTCTCTCAGAACTGCTGATATCCTCGGGTGAGCCACCCAAAACTTAACTGTTCCACCTACTATGCGACAAAAATCATGCACATATACAGATGGCGGTAGTATCGCGTACACAAATTATAAAAGGCCGGTGTATTGTCGGAGCTGTCATTTGTACTCAGATGAATCACGTGACAAAGGTTTCCCACGTGATTATGGCCGCAAGACGGGAATTAACACACTTTGAACGCTGAATGGTAGTTGGCGCTAGACGCATCGGACATTCCATTTCGGAAATCGTTGTTGTTGTTGTGGTCTTCAGTTCTGAGACTGGTTTGATGCAGCTCTCCATGCTACTCTATCCTGTGCAAGCTTCTTCATCTCCCAGTACCTACTGCAGCCTACATCCTTCTGAATCTGCTTAGTGCATTCATCTCTTGGTCTCCCGCTACGATTTTTACCCTCCACGCTGCCCTCCAATACTAAATTGGTGATCCCTCGATGTCTCAGAACATGTCCTACCAACCGATCCCTTCTTCTAGTCAAGTTGTGCCACAAACTCCTCCCCAATTCTATTCAATACCTCCTCATTAGTTATGTGATCTACTCATCTAATTTTCAGCATTCTTCTGTAGCACCACATTTCGAAAGCTTCTATTCTCTTCCTGTCTAAACTATTTATCGTCCACGTTCCACTTCCATACATGGCTAAACTCCATACGAATACTTTCAGAAACGACTTCCCAGCACTTAAATCTATACTCGATGTTAACAAATTTCTCTTCTTCAGAAACGCTTTCCTTGCCATTGCCAGTCTACATTTTATATCCTCTCTACTTCGGCCATCGTCAGTTATTTTGCTCCCCAAATAGCAAAACTCCTTTACTACTTTAGGTGTCTCATTTCCTAATCTAATTCCCTCAGCATCACCCGATTTAATTCGACTACATTCCATTATCCTCTCTTTGCTTTTGTTGATGTTCATCTTATACCCTCCTTTCAAGACACTGTCCATTCCGTTCAACTGCTCTTCCAATTCCCTTGCTGTCTCTGACACAATTACAATGTCATCAGCGAAACTCAACGTTTTTATTTCTTCCCCATGGATTTTAATACCAACTCCGAACGTTTCTTTTGTTTCCTTTATTGCTTGCTCAATATACAGAGACAATAACATCGGGGATAGGCTAAAACCCTGTCTCACTCCCTTCCTAACCACTGCTTCCCTTTCATGTCCCTCGACTCTTATAACTGCCATCTGCTTTCTGCACAAATTGTAAATAGCCTTTCGCTCCCTGTATTTTACCCCTGCTACCTTCAGAATTTGAAAGAGAGTATTCCAATCAACATTGTCAAAAGCTTTCTCTAAGTCTACAAATGCTAGATACGTAGGTTTTCCTTTCCTTGATCTTTCTTCTAAGATAAGTCGTAGGGTCAGTATTGCCTCGCGTGTTCCATCATTTCTACGGAATCCAGACTGATCTTCCCCGAGGTCGGCTTCTACCAGTTTTTCCATTCGTCTGTAAATAATTCGCGTTAGTATTTTGCAGCTGTGACTTATTAAACTGATAGTTCGGTAATTTTCACATTTGTCAACACCTGCTTTCTTTGGGCTTGGAATCGTTAGGCAATTCAATATCCCGAAATCCAAAGTGTCAAGAGTGTGCCGAGAGTAACAAATTTCAGGCATTACCTCTCACCACGAACAACGCAGTGAATGATGGACGGCCTTCACTTAACGCCCTAGAACAGCGGCGTTTGTCTAGTGTGTCAAAGCGGAACAGACAAGCAACACTGCGTGACATAACAGCAGAGAACATTGTCGGATGTACGACGAATGTATCCGTTAGGACAGTGCGGCGAAATTTTGCGTTAACTGGCTATGGCAGCAGACGATCGACGCGAGTGCCTTTGTTAACACCACGACATCGCCTGCAGCGCATTTCCCGGGCTCGTGACCATATCAGTTGGACACCAGACGACTGGAAAACCTTGGCCTGGTCAGATGAGTCTCGATTTCAGTTGGTAAAAACTGATGGTAGGGTGCGAGTGTGGCGCAGACCCCGCGAAACCATGGACCGAAGTCGTCAACAAAGCACTGTGCAAGCTGGTGGTGGCTCCATAATGGTGTGGGCTGTGTTCACATGGAATGGACTGGGTCGTCTGGTCGAACTGAACCGATCATTGACTGGAATTGTTACGTTCGTTTACTTGGAGAGCATTTGCAGTCATTCATGGACTCCATCTTCCCAAACAATGACGCCGCATCACCGGGCCACGATTACTCGCTATTGTCTTGAAGAATATTCTGGACAATTCGAGCGAATGATTTAGCCACCCAGATCGGCCGACATGGATTCCGTCGAATATTTCTGGTTACACAGTCGAGAGGTCAATTCGCGCACGACATCCTGCACCGGCAACCCTTTCGCAATAATGGGCGGCTGTAGGGGCAGCGTGGATCAGTATTCCTGCAGGGGTCTTCTAACGACTTATGAGTCCATGCCACGTCGAGCGGCTGCACTACGCCGGGCAAAAGGAGATCCGACACAGCATCTACATCTGCATCTACATCCATACTCCGCAAGCCTCCTGACGGTGTGTGGTGGGGGGTATTTTGAGTACCTCTATCGGTTCTCCCTTCTGTTCCAGTCTCATATTGTTCGTGGAGAGAAAGATTGTCGGTATGCCTCTGTGTGGGCTCTCTCTGATTTTATCCTCATGGTTTCTTCGCGAGATATATGTAGGAGGGAGCAATATACTGCTTGACTCCTCGGTGAAGGTATGTTCTCGAAAGTTCAACAAAAGCCCGTACTGAGCTACTGAGCGTCTCTCCTGCAAAGTCTTCCACTGGAGTTTATCTATCATCTCCGTAACGCTTTCGCGTTTGCTAAATGATCCTGTAACGAAGCGCGCTGCTCTCCGTTGTATCTTCTCTATCTCTTCTATCAACCCTATCTGGTACTGATCCCACACTGGTGAGCAATATTCAAGCAGTGGGCGAACAAGTGTACTGTAACCTACTTCCTTTGTTTTCGGATTGCATTTCCTTAGGATTCTTCCAATGAATCTCAGTCTGGCATCTGCTTTACCGACGATCAACTTTATATGATCATTCCATTTTAAATCACTCCTAATGCGTACTCCCAGGTAATTTATGGAATTAACTGCTTCCAGTTGCTGACCTGCTTTATTGTAGTTAGATGATAAAGGATCTTTCTTTCTATGTATTCGCAGCATATAGTACTTGTCTACATTGAGATTCAGTTGCCATTCCCTGCACCATGCGTCAATTCGTTGCAGATCCTCCTGCATTTCCGTACAATTTTCCATTGTTACAACCTCTCGACATACCACAGCATCATCCGCAAAAAGCCTCAGTGAACTTCCGATGTTATCCACAAGGTCATTTATGTACATTGTGAATAGCAACGGTCCTACGACACTCCCCTGCGGCACACCAGAAATCACTCTTACTTCGGAAGACTTCTCTCCATTGAGAATGACATGCTGCTTTCTGTTATCTAGGAACTCAATCACACAATTGGTCTGGGAGTCCATATGCTCTTACTTTGTTCATTAAACGACTGCGGGGGACTGTATCGAACGCCGTGCTGAAGTCAAGAAACACAGCATCTACCTGGGAACCCGTGTCTATGGCCTTCTGAGTCTCGTGGACGAATAGCGTGAGCCGGGTTTCACACGATCGTCTTTTTCGAAACCCATGCTGATTCCTACAGAGTAGATGTCTAGTCTCCAGGGGGTATCCCATGACTTTCGTCACCTTAGTGTATGAGACAGGCGAAATATCCTCAGACTTGAGCAAGAATGTAATCATTACAATTCCAAAGAAATCCGGTGCTGAGAGGCATGAGTATTTACGAACTTTCAGTCCAATAAGTCAAGGCTGCAAAAACTAAAACGAATTATTTACAGAAGAATGGGAAAAACTGGTACAATTAGTTTCGGTTCCGGAGAAATGTTCGAACACATGAGGCAATATTGACCCTGCGACTTCACTTAGAAAACTGGTTAAGAAAGGCAAACCTACGTTTATAACACTTGTACGTCTAGAGAAAGCTTTTGACAATGTTGACTGGAATACACTCTTTAAATCTCTGAATGCAACAAGAGTAAAATAAAGGGAATAATAGGTTATATACAACTTGTACAGAAACCAGATGGCAGTTATAAGAATCTAAGAGGATAAAAGGTAAGCAGTGGTATAGAGGGGAGTGAGGTAGGGTTATAACCTACGGCCGAAGTTACTGAATCTGTGCATTAAAAAGGCAGTAAAGAAAACCAAAGAAAAATTTGGATACGGAATCATAGTTCAGCGAGAACAAATAAAAACTTTGAGGTTTCCCGATGACACAGTTAATTGTCAGAGACAGCGAAGCATTTAGGAGAGCAGTTGAAAGAAATGGAAGGACATGTACACTGAAGCGCCAAAGAAACTGGTATCGGCATGCGTATTCAAATACAGAGATATGTAAACAGGGAGAATACGGAACTGCCGTCGGCAACGCCTATATAAGACAACAAGCGTCTGGCACAATTATTATATCGGTTACTGCTGCTACAATTGCAGTTAATCAAGATTTAAGTGAACTTGCACGTGGTCTTAGTCAGCGCACGAGCGATGGGACACAGTATCTCCGAGGTAGCGATGATTTTCTCGTATGACCATTTCACGAGTCTACCGTGAATATCAGGAATCCGTCAAAACATCAAATCTCCGAAATCGCTGCAATCGGAAAACGATCCTGCTAGAACGGGACCAACAACGACTGAAGAGAATCGTCCAACATGACAGAAGTGCAAGCCTTCCGCAAATTGCTGCAGTTTTCAATGCTGGGGCATCAACACGTGTCAGCGTTCGAACCATTCAACGAAACATCACCGATGTGGGCTTTAGGGACCAAAGGCTCACTCGTGTACCCTTGATGACTGCACGACACAAAAATATACGCCTCGTCTGGGCCCGTCAACACCGACATTGGACTCTTGATGACTGGAGACTTGTTGGCTGGTCGGACGAGTCTCGTTTCAAATTGTATCGAGCGAATGGACGTGTACGCGTTTGGAGACAACCTCATGAAGCCATGGACCCTGCATGTCAGGACCGAACTATTCAAGCCGGCGGAGGCTCTGTAATGGTTTGGCCGGCCGAGGTGGCCGAGCGGTTCTAGGCGCTACAGTCTGGAACTGCCCGACCGCTACGTTCGTAGGTTCGAATCCTGCCTCAGGCATGGATGTGTGTGATGTCCTTAGGTTAGTTAGGTTTAAGTAGTTCTAAGTTCTAGGGGACTGATGACCTCAGCAGTTAAGTCCCACAGTGCTCAGAGCCATTTTTTTTGTAATGGTTTGCGGCGTGTGCAGTTGGAGTGATATGCGACTCCTGGTATGTCTGAATAAGACTCTGGCAGATGAGACGTAAGTAAGCATCCTGTCTGATCACCTGCATGTCCATGGCGCAATCTGCCGGACTTGGGCAATTCTAGGAGGACAATGTGACAATCCATACGTCCATAATTACTACAGAGTGGCTCCAGGAACACTCTTCTGAGTTTAAACACTTCTACTGGCCACCAGACTCCCCAGACATGAACATTACTGAGCATATCTCAGATGCCTTGCAATGTGCTGTCAGAAGAGATCTCCACCCCCTCGTACTCTAACGGATTTATGGACAGTCCTGCAGGATTCATAATGTCAGTTCCCTGCTGTACTAATTCAGATATTAATCGAGTCCATGTCACTTCGTATTGCGACACTTCTGCGTGCTCGCGGGGGCCCTACGCGATATTAGGCAGGAGCACCAGTTGCTTAGGCTCTTCAGTGTACATCACAGCTGCGGACTCCGCGTGGAACCTGTTCTCTCGAACATGTCCGAAAGAACAGACATCACACATTCATATAATTGATTCGCCTCGATGGGGTATGAAACCACTACCTTCAGCGTGAATGCAGAGTCATGTTCGGCATCCTGTGGGAATCCCAAAGTAGGAAGGAGGACATGGGCGTGGACTGCAGATAGGTGGCTCTAGGTGGGAATGTGGGTCAGCCGTGTTGTCAGCGCAAGTGCGATAAACACTGTGTCTGACTGTCGCATTCAAAGGGGTGGATACAGTTACTGCGTTGCAAATATTGAGTGCTTTGTTATTTACTCCCTCCCCTAAAGTACACAAGAGAATACTATGAAAATTTATTTGCAGAGATATGGATGCTCTGGCAACAAATTAAACAGATGTTTTAGTTAAATTGTAGGTTGATAAAGTCCCAGTGGATAAACTGAAAGAACCAGAGGTTGTACAGAGTTTCAGGTAGAGCATAAGGGAACAATTGACAGGAATGGGGGAAAGAAATACAGTAGAAGAAGAATGGGTAGCTTTGAGGGATGAAGTAGTGAAGGCAGCAGAGGATCAAATAGGTAAAAAGACGAGGGCTAGTAGAAATCCTTGAGTAACAGAAGAAATATTGAATTTAATTGATGAAAGGAGAAAATATAAAAATGCAGTAAATGAAGCAGGCAAAAAGGAATACAAACATCTCAAAAATGAGATCGACAGGAAGTGCAAAATGGCTAAGCAGAGATGGCTAGAGGACAAATGTAAGGATGTAGAGGCTTATCTCACTAGGGGTAAGATAGATACTGCCTACAGGAAAATTAAAGAGACCTTTGGAGAAAAGAGAACCACTTGTACGAATATCAAGAGCTCAGATGGAAACCCAGTTCTAAGCAAAGAAGGGAAAGCAGAAAGGTGGAAGGAGTATATAGAGGTCTATACAAGGGCGATGTACTTGAAGACAATATTATGGAAATGGAAGAGGATGTAGATGAAGATGAAATGGGAGATACGATACTGCGTGAACAGTTTGACAGAGCACTGAAAGACCTAAGTCGAAACAAGTCCCCCGGAGTAGACAACATTCCATTGGAACTACTGACGACCTTGGGAGAGACAGTCCTGACAAAACTCTACCATCTGTTGAGCAAGATGTATGAAACAGGCGAAATACCCTCAGACTTCAAAAAGAATATAATAATTCCAATCCCAAAGAATTCAGGTGTTGACAGATGTGAAAATTACCGAACTATCAGTTTAATAAGTCACAGCTGCAAAATAATAACGCGAATTCTTTACAGACGAATGGAAAAACTAGTAGAAGCCGACCTCGGGGAAGATCCGTTTTGATTCCGTAGAAATGTCGGAACACGTGAGGCAATACGGACCCTATGACTTATCTTAGAAGCTAGATTAAGGAAGGGCAAACCTACGTTTCTAGCATTTGTAGACTTAGAGAAAGCTTTTGACAATGTTGACTGGAATACTCTCTTTCAAATTCTGAGATGGCAGGGGTAAAATACAGGGAGCAAAAGGCTATTTAAAATTTGTACAGAAACCAGATGGCAGTTATAAGAGTCGAGGGACATGAAAGGGAAGCAGTGGTTGGGAAGGGAGTGACACAGGGTTGTAGTCTCTCGCCGATGTTATTCAATCTGTATATTGAGCAAGCAGTGAAGGAAACAAAAGAAAAATTCGGAGTAGGTATTAAAATCCATGGAGAAGAAATAAAAACTTTGAGGTTCGCCGATGACATTGTAATTGTGTCAGAGACAGCAGAGGACTTGAAGAGCAGTTGAACGGAATGGATAGTGTCTTGAAAGGAGGATATAAGATGAACATCAACAAAAGCAAAACGAGGATAATGCAGTGTAGTCGAATTAAGTCGAGTGATGCTGAGGGAATTAGATTAGGAAATGAGACACTTAAAGTAGTAAAGGAGTTTTGCTATTTGGGGAGCAAAATAACCGATGATGGTCGAAGTAGAGAGGATATAATATGTACACTGGCATTGGCAAAGAAAGTGTTTCTGAAGATGAGAAATTTGTTAGCATCGAATGTAGATTTAAGTGTCAGGAAGTCTTTTCTTAAAGTGTTTGTATGGAGTGTAGCCATGTATGGAAGTGAAACATGGACGATAAATAGTTTGGACAAGAAGAGAATAGAAGCTTTCGAAATGTAGTGCTACAGAAGAATGCTGAAGATTAGATGGGTAGATCACATAACTAATGAGGAAGTATTGAATAGGATTGGGAAGAAGAGAAGTTTGTGGCACTACTTGACCAGAAGAAGGGATCGGTTGGTAGGAACTGCTCTGAGGCATCAAGGGATCACCAATTTAGTATTGGAGGGTAGCGTGGAGGGTAAAAATCGTAGAGGGAGACCATCAGATGAATACAGTAAACAGATTCAGAAGGATGTAGGTTGCAGTAGGTACGGGGAGATGAAGAAGCTTGCACAGGATAGAGTAGCATGGAGAGCTGCATGAAACCAGTCTCAGGACTGAAGACCACAACAACAACAAAGTCTCAATTGTCGATGTAAATTTAACAATGCAAATGTGCATATTATCACGGTTTTCGTTTTAAAACAGTAGTATTCAATATTTTGCATTTATTTTAATTTAGAATTATAAATATAATACACAGTTATAATATTCTCTATGATCATCAAAGTTCTGTTTGTGTAAATGTTTTATTAAAGAAGTAGGATATAAACAGCTTTTCGTTCAAAATATACAGCAACGAAAAAATCATAAATCATTCAATTTTCATTTTTCTTCAGATCTTCTAGTCCATGCTGCAGATAATGGTATGGTGAGTGTTCACTAAAAATTAGAAGATAATATGAGCATTTCACAAAGAGTTACCAGGGAAACCATTTTAGAAATATATGAACCAAAAAAATCAAATTTGAAGTTTAAATTCTTTTTACTGTACCTTAAAGTGTTTTTTAAACTAAAACTGCCCAGATGAATAAAACACTCCTAGCTCCTCTTCTTTCCTAGTTTCATTTTGTAACTTGAGCCTCTTCCTTGCTTTTCTTGATTCCTTCGTGAACCGTTTTGCCTTTTTTGAGGAACTGCTTATTCTCCGCATGTCTTCATTCCTAAAACATATTATCATGTTTTGGTCCGCAGATACTTCCAATCTCTCAAAAACCTTTAATCTGTCCCAGTTTGTGCTATTCTCCTTCTATAAAAGTCAGTCTTTGGGCAAACATTCCAAACTTTTGAGTGGAATGACTCATTGGGATTTTGAGTGAATCCACCCACACACCTTTTTAACAATTTTGGGTCACAAAGATCCTGAAAGATGGGCTTAATTGCTTACATTACTGCAACTGGAAGGTTGTTTTTATGCTTACACATTTTCAAATTATTTTCATGTAAAGTTTTCTGGTACGGGCACCAGCTATCAGCTCCTTTTGGGCAAAGAGAGTGCACTGGATTGTCATCTGTAGAAGATTTGGGAAACCAAACAGCCCAGACAGCCTGTTTCATATTTTCAACAGATGAGCTATTAGCTCTGATTCCATTGCCATAATAACTGGTTAATGTTGCTATGGCACTATCAGTCAAGCGGCCTTTGCTCGCAATACTTTTTCCGTCTGACAGTTCTGTTGCTTTATAGTCTGCCTTCATCTTTCTCAATCTTGTACCCATTCTCTTCTGTATGTGACCAACACATTCATACTTCACCACAGGAGTATCTGGACCATATGGCTGCATTTCTGAAATTGATTTAAAAGTTTTCGCATCACCATCTTCAATGAATTTACTATATTTTACACTATGCTTTTTTCAGATCGCATGAGAATTGATTTCATCCCTTCTGCTTTCATACTGCCAGATGTTCCTGTATGTTTAATGCTGCATTTACCTTCATGCTTCTCCATCCATTCAGCATATTCTACAGTGTTCTTTTTATTTTTCCAAAACTGACAAGATTTACAACTCAAAGACAGTACCTCTGTGTCAAGAACTTTACCACATTTTAGCCCGATGACTGTTGACACTCCATGTTGTGATGTGTGTCCTCTTGTTAGCCGTGAACCATCACAACTAACAGCAAATTCATTACTCTTCTCCAAAGCTTTTTCTTCATCAGCAGCTTGTGACATCGACTCTTCTGCTACAGACACAAGACAGCCCAAGACTGTCAACAATCAGGTTGTATGTTGTTTGTTTTATTGGAGGAGGAAAGTCCATCATTCCACAAAACTAGCTGATTCCTGACAAACCTTGTCCTAAGCACCTCATAGGGTAAACAATTTGTCTGTTGATTGCATGCACTCTTTTCTTCTGTCCAGTCATGGCACTGTTTTGGAATGCACAATGTTTCCACATTTACTGCACATTATTGAGACTTTGCAGCCTAAACCTAAAAAAGCGGCATTTAGTGTCCCTTGTTCACCACACACACAATTTAGGCATCTCTCTATTTCTTTAAACATTAGATAAATATTAGAAACTGCATTTCCAATCTTCTCTGGAGATGTCAAAGGCCTATAGTTGCTTTTCACTTTCTCCTTAGAAGCACTTGCTGTGTTACTGCAATTACCATGGTTACTGTATCTATTTCCATTAAAATACACACGTTTTGTTTTATAAGATGCCTTGTGCTTTCCCATTTGGCAGTGAAAAAGAATTACGTCAGAAATCACTATGTAGAAAATACTTGAAATCGATCGACACATACAATAATGCAAAACAAAAACAGTCGACTATCATTCCTTTGGCCCAAACCAAAGATAAAATATCACTTAACAAGTATGAGAAATTTAGAGTGCCACTCTACGTCACAGAAGTATGAGAAAGTTGTGTCGAAGATAAAATTAGAAGTCACAAAAGTCAGTTACCAACAAACAACTGAGGTGGGCATGGAATTACCAAATGTCGCCTGCACATCTCTATACCCTACATATTAATCAATAACTCTGCAGGCACGTGAAATTTTCACATATGTAAAGGTAAAGAAATGACGAATTTTATGGGTCTACTTTTAAAAAATGTGATTTTTTGCCCACGATTACAGTATCTACCCCCTTACGCAACTGCCTAGTAAGCGGGAGAGCCCGCATATTCCTTTCCTTTTTCTCCCCCCCCCCCCCCTCTCCACCTTCAGTTTACATAAAAATAAATTTTATTGCGAAAGAGAGATGTCTTGCCGACGAACTTTGACGACATACAGCTTCACAACGGGAGCGTAGTGGTTGACTGGTCGAAGGCCTTGGACTGAAAGGCTTGGACAGGACTTGCTTTGAATGACTGCTCTGTTGGGAAGCAATGTTAAACAATCTGTCAACAAGAGATAGCCGATGCTTTGTTGACTGTTGTTGTTATTGTTGTGGTCTTCAGTCCTGAGACTGGTTTGATGCAGCTCTACATGCTACTCTATCCTGTGCAAGCTTCTTCATCTCCCAATACCTACTGCACCGTACATCCTTCTGAATCTGCTTAGTGTATTCATCTCTTGGCCTCCCTCTACGATTTTTACCCTCCATGCTGCCCTCCAATACTAAATTGGTGATACCTTGATAACTCAGAACATGTCGTACTAACCGGTCCCTTCTTCCAGTCAAGTTGTGCCACAAACTCCTCTTCTCCCCAATCCTATTCAGTACCTCCTCATTAGTTATGTGATCTACCCATCTAATCTTCAGCATTCTTCTGTAGCACCACATTTCGAAACCTTGTTGACTGATAACATGAAATGAAATCGGGAATAAATTTGAGCAGAGATTCCCTACATGCAATAAACGGCCCTTCGCCCTAAGTGTGTATAAACGAGGGAGAAAATGTGAAGACCGTGTGAAAGGAACATCGAGTTGCGTTCTTGACCACTGTCATCAGAAACGTGAAGCGCTGGAAGACAAAGGCATTTGTGCTCTGTGAAGGCGTACTGATAAGGTCCCGAGAGGCAATGGTCGAGATAAGCTTGCGCAACGACCCTCTCGTTCTTATCCTGCATTCCATACCAGAAATTCATTGAAAAGGTGTGACGCAACAAAGTGCGAAACGTAATCACACATTACTTTCTAGACGGAGCACTAATTCGAGAGAATGACATCGGTATTAAGCGCTCTCTGCCACTAACTGGAGAGTCATATAGAGAGAGCGTGCAGCGTGTTTAAAATTTATTTTTGGCTTTGGACAGCAAAGACCATACAGCCAACAGTGGTTACAAAAGCGCCATGTTAACATAAATGAAATTTCCTTAGTAGAACAATGAATAGAGTTCAACGTACAAACGTAAGTTCTTAATGTAAAATAAAAACACTAAAAGTTGAACACCGTAGAGCCAGTAGTAGTTCCAAATGCCGAGTTAACACTAGAGCAATTTTCATAGTAGAAAGATGATAAGAGTGTGAAATACGAAGATAAGTTCGTAAGACAAATTAAAACCCAAAATTAAGACCCATGTTGCGAACCGGGCAGGTTCCATAGGAGAATGACATCCACAGCAACTTACCGTATAACTGCAAGCTGGACAACTGCGTCGGCTACAAAGATAAGTTCTTAATACAAAGTAAAAACACAAACAGTCATCCCAGTATTCGACCCGGTCTGATCCATGGGAGGACAATATCCACACAACTTATAGGTCAAAGTTGGATACCATCTCTTTTAAGCAATTCGCGAGGAAATAATACCTTTAGATATCGAACCAGTGAAGTGAAGCAGGCGGCCGCGGTGGCCGAGCGGTTCTAGGCGCTTTAGTCCGGAACCACGCGGCTGATAAGGTCGCCGGTTCGAATCCTGCCTCAGGCATGGATGTGTGTGACGTCCTTAGGCTAGTTAGGTTTAAGTAGTTCTAAGTCTAGGGGACTGAAGACCTCAGATGTTAAGTCCCATAGTGCTTGGGGCCATTTGAACCGTTTTGAAGTGAAGCAGTTACACCTGTAAATAGGTGGTAGCCCCTCGCAGCCAACTTCTGGTATAAAACCGCCAATATGACGTGGTTCAGATCTGTCACTGACACTGTATCTTGATCACAGTTACAGAAGCAATAACTTTCAACCTTTATAGGTGGGCAGGGTAACATCCGTGTCCCAGACATGTGGATGAGAGAGGTCAGATGACGCCTGCTAAGCTTCACCGAGAAGAACTATGGCCGAGAAGAGATGGCCGCCATGTGGCCGCCCTTATAGTGCTGGGATTCGTGCCATTCACAATTATATTTGTGATAAGCAGATTTCTTGATCGCTGAGTTGAATTCGTATAAGGGATCGGAGATTGGCGGAACTGTCCTTCCGTAATGCTCTTCTTAATGGAAATGTCGTGTGGCTAGGGCCTCCCGTCGGGTAGACCGTTCGCCTGGTGCAGGTCTTTCGATTTGACGCCACTTCGGCGACCTGCGCGTCGATGGGGATGAAATGATGATGATTAGGACAACACAACACCCAGTCCCTGAGCGGAGAAAATTTCCGACCCAGCCGGGAATCGAACACGGGCCCTTAGGATTGACAGTCTGTCACGCTGACCACTCAGCTACCGGGGCGGACTCTTCTTAATGAAGCCGTGAGGAGTTTCATTATGGAAAATACCATGATGCCCTTTCATCCAAAGTAAGCGGACGTCAACGCCCAAGGCATACCTGTTAGTATGTTCAATCGACGGATGTTGTAGTTTCTGTAACAGACTTTGGGAGTCCGTGAGGATCAATACGAGCCGGATAGTCTGATTGCCACAATAAATAGCTTCACTGATTTTCAGAAGACAGTGCAAACATTTGGTAGTTGTCGCTAGAGGGGCTTTAGAAGGTATATCCCACACTCGCCCCAGTCTTATAGCCATCCGTATAGATGCAAGAATGCTGTGGCTAATGTCGGGTAAGGAAGTGCTCCAGGTCGTGACCAACGTGCGTCCCCGTTCTGAAATCGGATGACAAATAGGCCTTGGGGCTGGAGTAAAAAAAGTACGAAACAGAAAGCTAAAGCAAAGGAGTTTCGAGTCTTGTAGGACAAGAGGTAAAAGACGTCGCCATTTTCCGTAACTGCGAATTAGTGAGGGAGTTCTGTTCGTCCTTCGTGTGTGAGGTGGCTTCGTGAGCCCACAGAATTGAACCACCGCTTTGAGGTTGTTGTTGTGGTATTCAGTCCTGAGACTGGTTTCATGCAGCTCTCCATACTACTCTATCCTGTGCAAGCTTCTTCATCTTCCAGTACCTACTGCAACCTACATCCTTCTGAATCTGCTTAGTGTATTCATCTCTTGGTCTCCCGCTACGATTTTTACCCTCCACGCTGCCCTCCAATACTAAATTGGTGATCCCTTGACGTCTCAGAACATGTCCTACCAACCGATCCCTTCTTCTAGTCAAGTTGTGCCACAAACTCCTCCCCAATTCTATTCAATACCTCCTCATTAGTTATGTCATCTACCCATCTAATCTTCAGCATTCTTCTGTAGCACCACATTTCGAAAGCTTCTATTCTCTTCTTGTCTAAGCTATTTATCGTCCATGTTTCACTTCCGTACATGGCTACACTCCATACAAATACTTTCAGAAACGACTTCCTGACATTTAAGTCTATACTCGATGTTAACAAATTTTTCTTCTTCAGAAACGCTTTCTTTGCCATTGCCAGTCTACATTTTATATCCTCTCTACTTCGACCATCATCAGTTATTTTGCTCCCCAAATAGCAAAACTCCTTTGCTACTTTAAGTGTCTCATTTCCTAATCTAATTCCCTTAGCATCACCCGACTTAATTCGACTACATTCCATTATCCTCGTTTTGCTTTTGTTGATGTTCATCTTATACCCTCCTTTCCGTTCAACTGCTCTTCCAAGTGCTTTGCTGTCTCTGACAGAATTACAATGTCATCGGCGAACCTCAGAGAGGCACAATCAAATATGGAAAACCCGCTAAAGAGAGAAATCATCGGACAATATCTGCCGACGTATAGCGAGAGGAACTGCAGACGCTTCCACTAACTGTGAATTGGTGGGAGTTGAGTTCAGAACTCCAAGCACAAGATGGAGCACACTATAGTTAAGAACAACGAGTGTACCGAAATTCCATTTCGTCACGTTGCCACAGACGATGCTGCCATAGTTGAAGGCAGAGTGTATCAAGGCCTTATACAGAGTTGAGCCCTATAGGTTCCGCTCCCTGCCAAAATCTAGCAAGCATTCGCAATACCCTGAGGTGGCAAAAGTCACGGAAAAACCAAAATACAAACATAAAGATGGCGGTTTAAAAGAGCAGAGCGTTGTCAGAGCTATCATTTGTACTCAGGTGATTCATGTGAAAAGGTTTCCTCGAAATCTGGCAGAAAACCCAAGGAGATTCCGGTCATACATAAAGCACGACAGTGGCAAGACGCAATCAATACCTTCACTGCGCGATAACAACGGTGAAGTCACTGATGACAGTGCCACTAAAGTAGAGTTATTAAACACGGTTTTCCGAAACTCCTTCACCAAAGAAGACAAAGTAAATATTCCTGAATTCCAATCAATAACAACTGCCAAGATGTGAAACATAGAAGTAGATATCCTCGGTGTAACAAAGCAGCTTAATTCACTTAATAAAGGCAAGGCCTCCGGTCCAGATTGTATACCAGCCAGGTTCCTGTCAGAATATACTGATAAAATAGCTCAATATTTAGCTATTATATACAACCACTTGCTCACAGAAAGATCCGTACCTAAAGACTGGAAAATTGCTCAAGTCACACCAATACCCAAAAAGGGGAGTAGGAGTAATCCGCTGAATTACAGGCCTATATCACTAACGTCGATTTGCAGTAGGGTTTTGCAACATATACTGTATTCGAACATTATGAAGTACCTCGAAGAAAACGATTTATTGACAAATAGCACGGATTCAGAAAATATCGTTTTTGTGAAACACAACTAGCTCTTTATACTCATGAAGTAGTAAGTGCTGCCGACAGGGGATGTCAAATTGATTCAATATTTTTAGATTTCCAGAAGGCTTTCAGCACCGTTCCTCACAAGCGCCTTCTAACCAAACAGCTTGCCTACGGAGTATCGCCTGAGCTGTGCGATTGGATACGTGATTTCCTGTCAGAAAGGTCACAGTTCGTAGTAAAAGACGGAAAGTCATCGAGTAAAACAGAAGTAATACCCGGCGTTCCCCAAGGGAGTGTTACAGGCCGTCTATTGTTCCTGATGTGTATTAACGACATAGGAGACAATCTGAGTAGCCGTCTTAGATTGTTTGCAGATGGCGCTGTCATTTACCGTCTTGTAAAGTCATCACATGATCAAAACAAGTTGCAAAATGATTTAGATAAGATATCTGAATGGCGCGAAAATTGGCAATTGACCCTGAATAAAGAAAAGTATGAAGTTATTCACATGAGTGCTAAAAGAAATGAGCAGAATTTCGATTACACGAAAAGTCACACAAATCTGAAGGCTGTAAATACAACTAAATACTTAGGGATTACAATTACAAATAACCTAAACTGGAACGATTACATAGACAATATTGTGGGTAGGGCGAACCAAAGACAGCGATTCATTGGCAGAACCATGGAGGTAAGAATAAGGGGAGATGGCGCTACGTATCCCAGCCGTACTACGTTTTGAAGCCATGGGGGCGTGGCTCACTGCCATGACACTCTGACCAAAACATTGCCAGTGTGCTATAGCGCTGCGTGTATTACAGTCGCTAATTGCACCATATACGCATGTAACGTCATCAGATTGGTTGTTTCAAAGTTTTTGTTTAAAATAAAATCTCGTAAAGGCGAAATTCCGCGTTTCTTCTGATTAAAAATAGTTTTTAATGTAATATTACGAATAGCTAGCCTTCAATGTAAACGATACAATTTTGTTAATTCAGTAATAAACGTGTATCACAAACTAAATAATAGAGACTGAAAACTAAGTTAGCTATACCCTCCCTCCAAAGCCCCATAAATACATCTTGTTTGTAATACGTACTGGGACATTTCAGTTACGTTACACTACTGGGAAACACTGTTCATTACCACCAATATTTATTGAAATACGGTACATAGAATGGCAAATCTACACAGTGTCCTGTTTAGGCCTATACTTTACGCCAGTTAATGTAGTGTTAGCTTTTAATTTGGTACATGATGAAGACAAAGTGAGTTACTCAACACTTCGATTATCGACGATACGTACGTATTGTACTGAAACGTGAACTTGAAAACTAAGAATTTAATTCTTTGAATTAACATACCTTTTGCAAATGTTTTGGGTGTGTAGGGAAAACTGATGGTACAGCATTATCTCGGAGGCTTACTGTTGAAAGGGAAGTTCGGTCTGAGAACATATAGTGCTCCATTTAGACGCACGCCAATTCTTCCTCCTCACAGCATAGCATTCTCCCACACAGCTTTCCGACTTTCATTTTTAGGAAATCTAAAATCGTACAGGAGAAAAACACGCTATAGTACAAGTGCCGATGTAGCACACGTTCGTTCACAATGAAGTTGTAAAATCACACTTAACGAGACAACTTACACATGAAATGTTATTCCCTTCGATTTCGCATCACAATCAGAGCGATTCGTACATCCGAACACCACAAAGTCACCATAATAGCGCAAAATCCTTCCAAAAGCGAGCGACAAGCCTATGCACACAAGCTTACAGCAGCAATGTTTTGGTCGGATTGAGATGGCTACCCTCGGCTTCACATAGCTTCACAACTGTGACGTCACGGCGTCTCCCTCTATTCTTACCTCCATGGGCAGAACACACAGAAGGCGCAACAGGTCTACCAAAGAGACTGCTTACATTACGCTTGTCCGCCATATTCTGGAGTAGGTGCGGTGTGGGATCTGCGTCAGGTGGGGCTGATGGATGACATCGAAAAAGTGCAAAGAAGGGCAGCTCGTTTTACACTATCGCGAAATAGGGGACATAGTGTCACAGACATGAATTGGAGTGGCAATCATTAAAACAAAGGCGTTTTTAGTTGCGACGGGATCTCCTCTTGAAATTTCGATCACCAATTTTCTCCTCTGATTGCGAAAACATTCTGTTGGCACCCACCTACATAGGGAGAAATGATCATCACGATAAAATAAGAGAAATCAGGGCCCGCAAAGAAAAATTTAAGTGCTCGTTTTTCCTGCGTACCGTTCGAGAGTGGAACGGTAGAGAGACAGCTTGAAGGTGGTTCATTGAACCCTCTGCCAGGCACTTTATTGTGAATAGCAGAGTAATCACGTAGATGAAGATGTAGATTATAGCTGCACGACGGGTATTAACAGACTTTGAACGCCGAATGGTAGTTGGAGCTACATGCAAGGGACATTTCACTTCTGACATCGTTAGGGAATTCAATATTCCGAGATCGACAGTGCCAAGAGTGTGCCGATAATACCAGACATCAGCCACTACCTCTCACCAGGGACAACGCAGTGGCCGACGGTCTTCACTTAACAACCGTGAGCAGCGTGTTTCCGTAGTAGGACAACAACACTGCGTGAAATAATAGCAGAAATCAATGTGGGGCGTACGACGAAGGTATCCGTTAGGACAGTGCGGCGAAATTTGGTGTTAACTGACTATAGCAGCAGACGACCGACGCGAGTGTCTTTTGCTGACAGCACGGCATCACCTGTAGCGCCTCTCCTGGCCTCGTGACCCTATCGATTGTACAATAGACGACTGGAAAACCGTGACCTGGTCAGACAAGTCCTAATTTCAGTTGGTAAGAGCTAATAGTAGGGTTTGAGTGTAGCGCAGACGCTGCGAGGCCATGGACCCGAGATGTCAAGGAGGCAGTATGGAAGCTGGCGGTGACTCCATAATGAAGTAGGCTGTGTTTACATGGAATGGACTGGGTCCTCTGGTCCAACAGTAGAAATGGTTATGTTCGGCTACCTGGAGACCATTTGCAGCCATACGTGGACTTAATGTTCCCGAACAACGATAGATTTGTTACGGATGAAAATGCGGCATATCACTGGGCGACAATTGTTCGCTACTGGTTTCAAGAATATTCTGAACAATATAAACGAATTATTTGGCCACCCAGATCGCCCTGTGTGAATCCCATAAAGTATTTATGAGACATAATCGAGAGATCAATTCATGCACAAAGCCATGCAACGCAACACCTTCGCAATTATGAACGGCTGTAGAGGCAGCCTGGTTCAGTATTTCTGCAGGGGACTTCGAAGGACTTGTTGAGTCCATGTCACGTCGAGTCGTTACACAACGCCGTTCAAAAGAATAATAGGAGGTATGCCATGCAATCCGAAAACAAAGGAAGTAGGTTACAGTACGCTTGTTCGCCCACTGCTTGAATACTGCTCAGCAGTGTGGGATCTGTACCAGATAGGGTTGATAGAAGAGATAGAGAAGATCCAACGGAGAGCAGTGCGCTTCGTTACAGGATCATTTAGTAATCGCGAAAGCGTTACGGAGATGATAGATAAACTCCAGTGGAAGACTCTGCAGGAGAGACGCTCAGTAGTTCGGTACGGGCTTTTGTTAAAGTTTCGAGAACATACCTTCACCGAAGAGTCAAGCGGTATATGGCTCCCTCCTACGTATATCTCGCGAAGAGACCGTGAGGATAAAATCAGAGAGATTAGAACCCACACAGAAGCACACCGACAATCCTTCTATCCACGAACATTACGAGACTGGAATAGAAGGGAGAACCGATGGAGGTACTGAAGGTACCCTCCGCCACACACCGTCAGGTGGCTTGCGGAGTATGGAT
Source organism: Schistocerca americana (assembly GCF_021461395.2). Taxonomy (NCBI): domain Eukaryota; kingdom Metazoa; phylum Arthropoda; class Insecta; order Orthoptera; family Acrididae; genus Schistocerca; species Schistocerca americana. Next base: position 80,681,841 of record NC_060124.1, on the reverse strand, counting down.
GTAGATGTAGGTGTAGATGTAGACTTATGTCACCTCAGTGTACATTTGCAGTGTGCTCCACTTCGTCTACGTCAGTGTGCAGTCAAAGTAGGCGCCTAGCAGCAGCATGTGATTGAACAGGAAGGTCGTATGGGCCAAACCGAAGTTAAGAAGTAATAGAGTCGTTTTCTCTTGAATGTTACCACCGCAGATAATTCGGGCCTCCAACTGAGTCCATTTGCTAACTCCCTTGTGACCAGCATGCGACATGCATCGTGAAGCCATAATCTTGTCACCCAAAACCACTGCGAATGGATGTACGCGTGCTGAAGAACTTTGACTGTGGGACTAAATAGAGTCTCCTGGTGGGCGACATAAAGGTTGTATAGGAAGGGACTCAACGTGGCGGTGTCTGGACAGTTGCGACGCCGGACATTTCCCACGCCGGACATTTCCCACGGTTTTACCTGCTCCGAAGGGTCCGGTCCCTTGTCTCCCCCCCCCCCCCCCCCTTCCCACCACCGCCTCACCCGCCCGCTCAGTTTGCTTTCGAAGTTCCTAACGTGACCATCAGTATGTGAGTTATTACAACGAACAAGGGCAGGCCTGCTGCTCATTAGAAAGGTTACGCGTATCTTAAACAGAGGGAATCTAAAGAAGGTGTTGTTACATGGATGTGCTTACGCCGAAAAGCGGATCATTGCAAGGGAAAGCCGCTTTCGAGGAACGGAGAAGTGTTGAGTGTATTAGAACATCTCTGTGGCCCACCTGACGATGCAGCTCTGAAAGTGAGAAAGCAAGTGGAAAGGGCGAAGAGAAGGCCCCGAGAAGAAACTACACAGTTATCGGAGATATACGCGGATGAAATGGGAAATCTACATAATAAAGTTTATGACTTTGTTACAGTGATGCCTAATTCAGAATCTATGAAGAGAACCGTGCGTTGTCGATGGAGTCAAGAGTGGGGGAACCAACAAGAGTCTAAGAACTCTTATGAAATTGATCTTCATGAAGATCTATTAAAAATGGGAGATGACAGTAGTTTTCTTCAGGAAGACGATAGATTAGAGGTGAGAATAATGATTTTTAGTGGAAGCAAAGGAAAAGAAAGTTTAAAAACATGTTCCCATTTTTTTATGGATGGAACATTTAAGAGATGCAGCGAGCAGTTTGCACAGATCTACACCATACACGTTGACTTAGGAGGCCCGATTAAAGAAACAAACATACTTCCTACTGTATTTGCACTGCTCCCTAATAAGAAGAAAGACACATATGTTCGTCTGTTTCGTCTGATAAAACAGGCAGTCTCTGAGTGTTGTCCTAAACAAGTAAAGGTTGACTTTGAGGCAGCTGCGATTACGGCCATTCGTCAAGTTTTTCCCACAATTGAAATAAATGGATTCTACTTCCATATGAAGAAGAGTTTATGGAGAAGAATTCGAGTTCTCGGTCTAACTGAGAAGTACCGCTAGAACGAGGATTTAAGACTTCACATCAGCATGTGTGCAGCGCTGGCAGTTGTAAAACTGGAGGACGTAAGCAATGGATGGATTGAGATTCATGCAGAAGCTCCTGATAACGGAATGTTCTCTCAATTTTTTGACTACTTTGTGGATAACTGGCTAGAGAATGAGGATATCGCAATAGAAATGTGGGACTGTTACGGTAAAAGGCACCGAACGACGAATGCCGTTGAAGGGTGGCACATCAAAATAAATAGTATTATTGGAAACCCTCACCCAAAAATCAACTATTTGGTGGACTGCTTGAAAAAGGAAGCAGAGCTCACAAACTGCATGTACAGTCTTAGACAATAAAACTGACCGCCGGCCGCCACGGAGACCAAGTCCGAGTCATTCACTTAAGGTGGCCAATAAAACTGACCGCCCCTGACAACTCTTTTAAGTCCGACCATCCGCACAATCTGGCAACACTGTAAGATGCGGAAGTGTTAGGAGGAAGTGTTGTCTACTTCCGAGACGTTGTCGGACTGTCTGAGCCCGTGGACTAGTGGCAAGCGTCGTGAGTTCTGAGCTTATAGTCGCCTGTTCGCGTCCAACTGTAATTTTTTTTTTTTTTTTTTTTGCCACAGTCGGTCTAAAGTTATGAGTCTGAGTGAACATCGAAGATAATTCGCTTCACATTCTACCCACCAGCAATAACAAGTATTCCAGAAACAATTCCGCAGGACAGCTCTTGGCTACGCCGCGATCATAACAGCTTACGCTCGAGCGTTTCCTCGCGCTGCAGCGGCTACCAGCCACCGGCCAGACGCCACCCGCCGCGCCGCCTCCTGAAATCCGACGCCGCCCATGTGAACGCGGCGCCACGCTGTCAGTGCATGTATCAACTGTGATTTTCGAATTTGAAGTTTCACTTGTCATCTTGCAGTTAAGCATTGGATTTTGCATACTTGAAAATCATGAACTACGGTTAAGCATTGTAAAATTGAGTCGCAAGTGGAAATAGGTGTAACATCTGCAACACAACGTTTACTTTTGGTATAACAGAGGGGTGAATGCAGAGGAGGCCGCTAGAAAGATCTGAATTGTGTGTGGAGCGAGTGCTTGTGGGAAAGAAACACTTGAAAAAGATATTCTTGTTTCAACAAAGATCGTTCTGACATGAATGATTTTCCACATTAAGGAAGTCTCGACTACTGATATATGTGATAGATCACCATTTTACCATCATGTGACATTTGCATTCAACAGGCAAAGTTCAGAAGTCTGGAGTAGGAGTACTGCATGCTCTAATTCGAAACAACAAAAGTCAACGGAGTGACTATTATTGAACGTCATCAGGTCGGTCATTGAGCATTCGTATGCAGTACTGTTACTGGTGACGTGTTATGATGCCTTTATCGTTAACTTCCTAAGAAGAAATGAAAGGCTGAGCCCCTCCAAAAGACATAAACTCGAGCAAAGAGTAGTGTGAACATAATATTTTACATCTGATAGCTCCAAAAGTGTGTTTTGGGCTACGAATTCTGCCCCAAGGGCTGTGTGCAACACAGCTGGAATTTGTTGCCAACAACTGAGACACCTTTCGGTCTCAGCGTAAGAAAATCGAGCAACACAACTACATCACATGTGCTACTGCATGATAACTCACTTCTTGATTTGAGAAACAAAACTATCCAGGAGACTGAAATTAAAGTCGTCTCTCAGGCACTTGTGTCGATAAAGAAGTCCTCTCTCAAGCACTTGTCCCTCTCGTCATATATTCGTAAAGTTTTACCTTTCCCGCTCTTGATCGATCAACCGTCAACGCAATTCATTTCTAGACGAAAATACTCTTAAAACTACTCTGGTATAATGATATCGTTGGAACCAGTAGGTTTCTACTGGCGTAGAATTTGTAAACAACTTAAGCATTCTCAGATCGTTTTAGACATCGTGAAAGAAAATTCTTTTGCTGATTAATTTCTCTTTGATGATTACTGTTGCGTTTAGTAAACTAATGGAAAATCCAATTAAAATATTCACTGTACTAATACAAATTAAATTCAGCATACTACAGAAACATCACGACGGCAGACTATCTTAATAAAGCATTAAGTATCTGTAAGACGACTGAGCCTATTTTAACACGAATTAGTAGGACATTACCGACTTATGACTTCGAAAAGATCTGTATTTACTTCATTTCCTGTATCATTCGCAATTATTATGAAAATGTGGCATTTCATAGATATAATTACGTATTCACAACAACAAAAAATATGTCGTCATTATGAATTTGGCAGTACCGTAAGGTTTTCGCTCTGACACTAAGGGTTACTGAAAGTAGCAAGGCGCATTTTGCTAAGCGCTGTCTTACGATTCCCTTATTGCGTTTGTATCTGCCTGCTTGAAGCTAAGCTACAAAACAATTAAAAATCTGGCTTTCAGCGAGTCTCGAAAGGCGAACGAAAGCAGCTTGCACCTGGTAGCCAAACATGTTTCTTGGGAACAGGCTACTTCCTAAAGTGGGAAGACATTCTTTTGTGGTTGAATTGTTGGCAAATGTCAATCAGACGTGTGCCGTTGGTCTAAGCGTTTCGGTGTGTTGAATTTGTACCAATGATTTTTCTACAGGTTTTTTCTGTCCCAAATAGAGAGTTGAAGTCTCCCATTAGTATTTTCACGTCAGCTTGGTGAATTTTGCTCATAGTACTTTCGAGTGAATATCTTTTATAGGGGCTCTGAATGAGCATAGTCATAAGTCGATTGTTGATGGATGCGATTTCTTTGACAGAGTTGATGATAGATCGAGAAATGCAGTGCCGAAGATTGGTACGCCTTTCGCTACCTTTTGTTGTATTTTTCTCTTGAAGATGCAATGGTTTCCGTAATGCAAGTTTTAATTGTCAATTAATCGTGGTTCCTGAAGAGCAAGGATGAGAATTTTTTGGCGGTCGTTTTCTTTTGTGAGATTGTTGAGGTTTCTTGTTTGGATCAATGTATCGATGTTTAGTTTTTAAATGAATGTTTTCTGCTTGTAGGGAAATTTACCAGAGATCTTCGATATTCTTTGCCGCGCTAAGCTGGACTCCCCAGAGTGCGAAAATCCAACTGCCGCCTATCGGTGGCCAGGTTGTGGACCACCTGGGGTAAAGTTACCTTTGCTTGGATAGTTCATGTTTTCTTGTGTTTCATTGGTTTGGCCTGGGTGATACCGGGACCAGACAGGACCAGAAGGTGTTGAAGCCTTTGGAAGCAAATATTTTCAGCCAAGCTTATTGAGATAACAGACGGTGACCAGAGTAGTGGTGATTTTCAATCAGATGTGTCTGGATTTTGGGTTCAACGGATTGAGTAGCCGTCCAGGACTGTGTTAGTATTTGGTTCATCCCAAGTATTTGATTTCCTCGGTACCACCCATATGGGGGAGGGTTTTCCCTCTCGGCCACACGGGATTTTTATTATTATTATTATTGTCATTATATCATCAGCAAATCTGATATGGAGTATCTTCCCACCACTGAAATAGATGTGTATTGTGAGATTCCATTTTTCCAACAGATGAATATAGGTTATAATTACGTTACATTGCTGCTAGTCGACATATTTCTCACTTTTTCTTAGACAGTTGCTAGCTGTTACTCCATCATAGGAATTTATGTGCGCAGCATTGTTGCAATACAGACGTTCAAATTATCAGATTTCGGTAATTTCATTTCGATACAAGATCGTCCTAATCGGATTCAGCCAGTCAGTCTTAATTTGGATATCCGACTACAACTCTCATGATATGATAGACTGGGTGAACCACATTCTTAATCGGACTGTTGAATCCAGATCACTTATCTATGACAGGGCCTGAATTCTTAAACACTGTGGAAAATAATAATCCAATGTGCTTATTACAAATACGTTATTTAAATAACAAGGTCATGGCCATATGTCCCTACAAATGCAAGCGACCTTTGGACGAATATAGAAAACGTATGGTGGGAAGTAAACCATCACGCTACACTGTCGACGACTTAATGAAATAAATTCCCCTACGCCCCCGAGAAATCTTACGTAATGATCGTGGGTGGGTTGGTTACTAAAAGTATACTCGTCCACAAAACCCGTGTGGACAATTATCTGATAATCGGTCAAGCTTTGCTTTGTCGCAGGTCTTTAGCATACAACAAGTCCATTTACTTTCAGTCCCCTCCTTCCAATTCTTGCAATGTAATTTAATTGAACAATCTCACCCACTCGATGCCAACTGAGGAACTGACTGGTGCATGTGTTGTTCAACACACAGTACTTGTCACCCTCACTGGAATCAATGACTGTGTGTGTGTGTGTGTGTGTGTGTTTTCGTGTTAACGCACAATTTGAGTCAATACTATTAAAATTAGAGAGACAACCAACAATAAATATTGCACCAAATATGACTAAAGTATTTTAATGCGATGGGAAGTTACAAACTGAATTTTTACCCATCCCATGTCCTGCGTATTACGTTAAGTAAGATGTATTAACTCCACAGTGTCGTTAGCAGAGACAGTGCGCTCTTGTTGTCGAGGCTCGCGACAAGTGCAGCGATTAGCAGTGCCCAATGCCGCCGCGATTTGTTTATGTTGGCTGAGCGTGGACACTGCAGCAGACGCTTCGCCCTAAACAGAAAGAAATCACCTTGGCTCTGACTGCAGTGAGCGGATATCACTGCTTGCGTGTTCTTATAGTAACCAACGTGAGACTCTACTCACAGGTGCCATGGAGCAATTGCAACGGGTATCATATCATTAGTCATCAGAATATTAACCAGTGATAAAATGTCCACTCTATTTGAATCCCAAGAAAATAGGAACCTTCCCACAAAGGAATGTGAGGTGATATCAAAATTTATCCAACATACAAAAATTAACTGCAGAGCTTTCATGTATGCAGTAATAGCACACAAGGAAATGTTATGTCTTGGAAGCGTATATTTCATTTCCTCTTCTCATATTAACGCCCTTGTTTTAATATGAAGTGAGAAAATAAACACGAAAAATTAAAGTTCCTGAGAAGCATATGAGTCATCTCATATCACAACTTTTGTTTTAGTCTGAAGTAAAAAAATAAACAGTTTAGAGTTCTGAAGCATAATATGACACCAGATTCTTATCGTAGGCGCTATCGGAAACGCCAAAAGCAGGGAGCTGTCCATTCTTTTGTCCAACAGTCTGTTTCCTTTCATGTATTACTCCCGCTAGGAGATTCTTATTTAAGGACTTGTGGGAATCAAGTTCTTCAGCAGAACGAGCCTTATGTTATTGTGCTAATTACGGTATGGAAAAAATGCAACAAAGACGAGTTCCGCTAGAGCAGTGAGGATATTTGCACATGTGTGTATTCAGCAATGACTGCCAGGTGCCACAGCCGGCCGAAGTGGCCGTGCGGTTAAAGGCGCTGCAGTCTGGAACCGCAAGACCGCTACGATCGCAGGTTCGAATCCTGCCTCGGGCATGGATGTTTGTGATGTCCTTAGGTTAGCTAGGTTTAACTAGTTCTAAGTTCTAGGGGACTAATGACCTCAGCAGTTGAGTCCCATAGTGCTCAGAGCCATTTGAACCAGCTGCCACAACACTTCACAGAATCCTTGCGGCAGCAACACAACTGTGCGTGCAGACCTCATTCAGTGAGACGTCAGGAGATGATGAAAACGTAAAAATTAACGTCGCTTTCCGAGTCGTATTCAATCCAGAATGAGGTGTTATTAAGGTAGTTGAGCGTTCTAGCAATTACACTTTTATGATTCCCATATGAGTATCTCGATAGCCAAAAGAACCCGTTAGTGTGAAAGTATCGGAACTGCATTAATATCAGACTGCAAGAACTTGAGACAATACGTGGAATCTTCTCTTCGCTGGGTGACCTATTACTGTTATTAAGCATTCTCTCCGTCTTGGTCGTAATGCAAATGGAACTTTTGAGGCGCTTTCCGCTATTCTTGACAAACATCAGCAACCTGTAATCACTGAGAGTCACAACTGCGTGATGATAATGGTTCAGGTTGTCAGTAGTTGTGGTGGTGTTATGCTGTCAAGCTGCATACAGTAACGTTAATGGTGGCGCACATAATTGAGCGCTGACTCAAAATGGTTCAAATGGCTCTGAGCACTATGGGACTTAACTTCTAAGGTCATCAGTCCCATAGAACTTAGTACTAATTAAACCTAACTAACCTAAGGACATCACACACATCCATGTCCGAGGCAGGATTCGAACCTGCGACCGTAGCGGTCGTGCGGTTCCAGACTGTAGCGCCTAGAACCGCTCGGCCACCCTGGCCGGCTTAGCGTTGACTACCTACTTAAGTAAAGATAGTGATGTGGCGTCATCGCTTGTCTTTATTTGGCCTCAGCTTGAGTAATCCGATTCAACGAACATAGTACTCCAATCGCGGGCTCCTAATTCAGTATGACTGCAGAGATTATCGTGCTGGTATTACATTAATTCTGCAACGAAATGGTTAACAAATCTTACCCTCAGCTATGCAGCTGGAATGACTCATTACACAAGTACTCCATGGTGCACTTGGTTAAGTGATCAGTTCGCTGCAATCCTGCTTGTCCGCGCGACTGTTTCGGACGCAGGTTCGAATCCTGCCTCGGGCATCACACACGTGATGCCCTTAGGTTAGTTAGGTTTAAGTAGTTCTAAGTTCTAGGGGACTGATGACCACAGATTTTAAGTCCCATAGTGCTCAGATGCATTTGGGGCCAATCCTGCATTTTACCGTTCGTAAATCTTCGTATACTTAAGAAATGGTTCAAATGGCTCTGAGCACTATGGGAGTTAACTTCTGAGGTTATCAGTCCGCTAGAACTTAGAACTACTTAAACCTAACTAACCTAAGGACATCAGACACATCCATGCCCGAGACAGGATTCGAACCTGCGACCGTAGCGGTCGCGCGGTTCCAGACTGTAGCGCCTGGAACCGCTCGGCCACCCCGGCCTGCATACTTGTATACTGACCATTCGTTATTTGACTAAATATGAACTACAATCTAATTCGCATGTATATGACATCGGTTAGCGCCGGCACAAAGGTATGGTGCAAATGGCTCTGAGCACTATGCGACTTAACTTCTGAGGTCATCAGTCGCCTAGAACTTTGAACTAATTAAACCTAACTAAACTAAGTACATCGCACACATCCATGCCCGAGGCAGGATTCGAACCTGGAACCGTAGCGGTCGCTCGGCTCCAGACTGTAGCGCCCAGAACCGCACGGCCACTCCGGCCGGCCACAAAGGTATGACTAAGAGTTGGATGCCGTTGAAGTCCTGTTACATTGATGGCAAGACAAATGTTCGCAAATCACCTCTATTGCCTCAAAAAACAATTGCATCTTAAATATCGAAGGACCGGCGACCACACTGTCACAGCGCGTTGAAATACAGCAACTTTGGCAGATGAAAATTTGTGACCGACTGGTCTTAGAACCCAGACCTCCTGCTTACTAGACAGACGTTCTGATCACTGCACTATTTTTTTTTTAAATGTTTGAGAAGGCTTTCAGCACCAGGTAGGCGGAGGCAAAGACGGCAGGGGTCGAAGATCCGAGGCCTGGCCACAATGCCTCTCCCATACCTGGCACTGAGCAGCTGCATTATTCCCATGTATTCCATGTTTGCACCCGTATATTATTTTAAATTGTAGAACAAAATTTAAGTAGTAATTTAGGTAAAATAAATTACATATTGCCGCCTCCAATGGCGTGCGTTCCTTGTAGAACATAACTTATAACAATGGAAAGGGTGACGTAAAAATACATAACAAACATTCATTCAGAAATATATTCACATTTTAATTTATTATGCACTGGATGCATATGAGGTCTGTAAGGAAGCCATATATTTTTCAACAAATAAAAGAAATTTCGGATCCGGTGGGGTTTTGCCAAATTAGAACAGTTCTGATTTTAGATCCAACGTAAAAGAATATTCCAGGAATAAAAAAAGTGAAAGATTAGTATTCCTCTTCTAATGAATAAAACTGCCCACCTCTTTGTAGCCCACATAAAGCAATAGATAAAAAATTTAAAACCATTCCTTATATTTGTTATTCTTCTTCAGCTTAAAATGTTCTACTGCAATATAGAACATGTACTCTACTATGTTTTGTTTGTTTTGACGTAAAACACAAACTGTCCCAGAAGCCACGAATAACTGTTATTCTTTGCGGACAGGTAACATTTCCAGCCGGGTTGTAAAGCTTCAGTTATCGGTATTTGACTTTCTGCGGTTCTATTGATAGTGCTAATTTCTTCCTAGTCCAGTTCCAAATTCTGATTCTATTTTCACATGAGAAGATGTGCGCTACAGTTTCTACAAGCCGTCATTTGTCGCCGTATGGAGATGGTCTCAATTTCATTTTCCATAATCGTTCCGCTGTGGGTATGGTTTCGTTTACAAAGTCGCACCATACGGCACTTACTCTAGTTGGTATAATTTTACTGTTGATATTTTTCCAGACGTTCCTCCAGTTTTTTGTAGGTTAAGTTACCGGAATTGGTTTGTGAAGACGATGTCTGGTAATATAATGATAAACGGTTCTAGTGTTGATTTGTGCTCGTGGAAGTCTTATACAGCTCCAATCGCCATAGTACTTTCGGACGTAATCTAGGCTGGCGTGCTACATTAACAGGAGCGTTCCTATCCCCAGGATCTAACGAGAGGAACAGAAGTTTCGTGATGCCTGTCTTAGTGGCGTGTATTAATTTAAAAGCACGTCTTTAATTCCAAGTCCTTCGTTTTGCCTCTGCAAAGTTGCCGTGTCGAAGGATAATTTGATGATATTTTGTTTCCACACATACCAAGAGGCTACAGCTTATATTTTTGTGTGCAGTGCCCTGCAGTATCGGTAAGGCTGTTCCGACGTAATATATTTTTCTAAGTATGTATGTATTTATAATCTGAACTTTGTGCAGTCGGTCTAACGATCGCATGTCATGGTCCTTCAACAAGGTTCTGATGACATTAAGTTTCCGCTCCCAATTGTTCATGGCCATGCGCTTGAGATTCGCTCTTAACTACAATCCGAGTTGGAGTCTCTCTTCAGTTACATCTAACCAGTGCGCACCTATTGCACTATTGTAAGAACCGAGATGCAGTATTTTGGTATTAAAATTTTGTAAATCCGGGTTCGAATCTGGTCAGGCACAACTTTTCATCTGACGCTGTTGTTCTATTTTAATGCCCATGACAGCCTGGACATCTGTCCTTCAATCTTTAATTGATTAAGAAGTCTGTCTATTTCGATTCGCAGTGTCTGTTCTTTCGGAAATGTCCTAAGAACAGACACACAGCCGGCCGCGGTGGTCTAGTGGTTCTAGGCGCGCAGTCCGGAACCGCGGGACTGCTACGGTCGCAGGTTCGAATCCTGCCTCGGGCATAGATTTGTGTGATGTCCTTAGGTTAGTTAGGTTTAAGTAGTTCTAAGTTCTAGGGGACTGATGACCACAGATGTTAAGTCCCATAGTGCTCGAGCCAACAGACACACACACACACACACACACACACACACACACACACACACATTTGTATCATAAGTGCTATTCGGAAAATGTTTGGCAACTCAGTGATGGTGCCGGACTGGAGCTGCATCAACCCACTCATTTCACTAGATATAGTTGTAATTTTCTGAACAATTCCTGTTTAATAAGTGACAGCGACAGTGTCTACCATCGTTTACTTTGTCGGAAACCTGCTTCTCTCTGCCCTAGCCTATACTGTAGCAATGAGTGATTGCTCACATTCTTAATACCTCACTGGACGTGCTACTGCAGCTGTAGCCAAAGATTCAAATCCCGCTGGAAAAGTATGTTTCAAGTCAGATGGTTTTGCTCCTCCCCTACTGTCATTGAAAAGATCGCAACGAAATTAAGTATAGGTATTCTATTAAACCCTTGAGTTCATACTGCGGTGCTGTGAAGACGAAAAAGTAGTTTTCACAATTATCAGATGACAGATGGAATTTGTCAGATTCCACTATTTATGATTGCATCATTAACTGTTGGTTCACAGGCGCTTTTCTGCCGCTTATTGTAACTGTTATTTGTATGTTAGAGCTGGAAAAATAGAAACATCAAATTTTCGCCATATGGAATGTTCGAATTCACCTTAAGTCTTCACGTTTTGAGCAAAGGCGGAATATCCGTCAGGAAAGCTGACAACAATAAGCCAGGCCATGCCTGTCTTCTGGTGGATGTGCCAATGACAGTGATCTCAATAACAATATTGTACAGCAAGGAGGCATTGCCAACTCAACCACTGGAGAAGCTCCAAAATTGTGAATCGCGTCTGGTGAATACGCTTTCAACGTTTCGATCCGATTAAGACAGTAAAACACAAATAATTGTCGCAGTTATTAATATATGACATTTAGTTTGCATTCAGTGCATCGATGTATTACAAGTAATTGCACTCTAGCCTCTAAACCTAGTTACAGAAATGCGAATAAGACTCATGGACATATAATGAGGATCTTGCGGCCCTTGCCACCCGCAACTTTGAGATGAAGCTGAAGTCACTTCCGAGGTCACTCACACAACACATCAGCTGGTATCCTTCCTGGCACTATAACTGAAACTTGGCAACAGCGCAGAATATGTTTGGCAACTCTGTGACCGGCGAGTTACTTCCTTGATGGCACAGAACTATCCTGCTAAATTCACTTGATATTATCGTGTCATTTCAATTGAATACTGCAAGTGATTTTCCCTTGAGACGTGACATAAGGATATCAGTTAATGCTTTTGAGTCAACGAAAGTGGTTCCACACGGGAAACACAACTACTCTCGTCTCTTATGTTGCGATTTATTTGCCATAGCGGCTACTGAGCCAGTAAGTACGCGAAAGACCCGTACCTGTTCGCTAGCTCGTAGGTAACGTGCTTGCCTGTCAGGTGCACGCTGCCTTTTTCGCCTTTCGAGACTCGCGGAAAGCAAGATTTTTAATTCTTTTGTAGCACAACTACAAGCAAGCAGATACAAATTCAATGAGGGAATGGTAAGATAACGCTCTAGCAAAATTTGTCTTGCTACTTTCAGTAATCCTCAGTGTCAAAGCGAAAAACCTTACGGTACTGCCAAATTCATAATGCCACTATCATTTTCTGCCAACATACTTTTTTGTTTTTGTGAATACGTAATTTTATCTATGAACTGCCACATTTTCATAATACTTACGAGGTGTGTGAGTTACGAGTTGTGAGGTAACACTTCACCAACTTGTCGGGAAGGTGGAGAAAGCACTACCCTTTCTGGACGCTCTCTGTATCTTCCTGGATGTCGAGGGGGTTCTAGTAATACGACCTTCGAGTAAATGGTTAGAGTTGAAGAACCTAGTGGTGAATGAACTCATAGACGAGCTGAATGCGGGAGACTACTCTTGAAAAGAATAAGTAGACGATTTATTCACAATAAGACTTAAAAATTTGATAGTATTGTTAAACCTGTGTGCACTGAACATTGTGAAAAAGTATTTAAAGACAAGCTGCACGAAAATTGGTGTAGTATTATTTATGGGGAAGCATGTCCAGCACATATACTGAAAAATTATGTTTCTCGATGAAACTTTAGAGAGGGTTGTAGTGTATCTAGAGGTAGCCCTGGATGGAAAACTATTATGAACACCTCACATAAAGAATATATTCCACTGCGAAAGATAATCTTATAAGCACTAGAAGCTGCTGTAGGGTAAACTGGGGTCTAAACCCAGTACGTACTGGATATACACCTCTGCAAAAATACCAATGATAATTTATTGTCATATAATATGAACACAGTCGAACAGAAGGTGCTGTAGGGTAAACTGGGGTCTAAACCCAGTACGTACTGGATATACACCTCTGCAAAAATACCAATGATAATTTATTGTCATATAATATGAACACAGTCGAACAGAAGGTACTGTAGGGTAAACTGGGGTCTAAACCCAGTACGTACTGGATATACACCTCTGCAAAAATACCAATGATAATTTATTGTCATATAATATGAACACAGTCGAACAGAAGGTGCTGTAGGGTAAACTGGGGTCTAAACCCAGTACGTACTGGATATACACCTCTGCAAAAATACCAATGATAATTTATTGTCATATAATATGAACACAGTCGAACAGAAGGTGGCTGCTAGGGAGTCTGGCAAAGTGCAGAGACTGGCCTGCTTTCAAAAACAGACGGAATTAGCAGGACATCCACTCTTGGGATGGATATTAGGCTAGACATGCCCGCCTTACACCTGTGGCTTAAAATGAAGGCCGCAGCAGGGACATAAAGGCTAAAAATTGTAAATAACTGGATATAGTTAGAATATACGGAATCCCAAATCAGTATGGCGATGGCTGGGGAAATGCCGACTAACTATACAACAACTTCTAGCTGTTTCAATAAACCTTGCCCTGTAACAGTTGGAAGCAGGGAGCAGTGGAAGAACGAACCACTACACCGTTCAGGAGACATAATATAGTGGTATACTGACAGGACGAAAACAGATGAAATCACCGGGTCTGGTGTACTGCCTAGAATCTCCTTAGGGAAGATGGCCACAGTATTACATAGTATCTTCTATTAGCATGTGCACGGAGGAGAATTAGAGTAGACCCTACAAAAATCGTAGCATCTACTTTTATTCAGACAGCCAAGCAGCTCTGAAATCTCTATCAGCCCGTACAACTAGATCGAAGGTCGTTGCAGAATGCCATGAAGCATTTTCTGTCGGACATGACCGAAAGAACAGACATCACACATATATCCATATACAGAGTGTTTCAGGAGGAATATTAGATATTTTAGCAGGTGGTAGCACAGACGAATTGCATAAAAAAATTCCATATAAATGCGTCCACTTTTTATTGTGTACAGAGATACAGCTGTTAGTACGTAACCATAACAAACTCAAAGCAAAGGCAACGGGGACATTCAATGATGATTTTCAAAAATTCCCCCACCAACTACAATGCGCATTTGACTTCACTTGATAACATCACGTGTAGGTCGTCTTTGCGTTCTTTTATGAGGGCTGCACTATTCATAATCCGAACGATCAAATCGGTTCTTGGGTTTACTTTTTCTTTGTAGACTTCGCCTTTAACCATCCCCGCAGGCAAAAATCGAAAGAGATAAGGTCCGGGGACCTTGAAGGCCAAGGAATGTGCCCATATCTAATGATCCATCTTGCAGGAAATGTTAGATTTGGATAATGTGTCACCTGACGACTAGAATGTGGAGGAGCCCCGTAATGCTGGAGGAACATACGCAATATTGTAGCCAAATGAACCTCTTCCAATGACGCTGGAAGCTCATTTTCAAGGAAGTGTAGACAACTGGGACCTGTAAGGACCAACATACGAAACGAAAATGCATTGAACCCAGCTATCTGTATGTTCAATAAAAATTGGACGCATGTTATATGTCATTATTTCAACAATTTGTCTATACTACCATTTCCTAAAATATTTACTATACCTCCTGAAACATCCTGTATAATTATTTGGGTCTCCACGGGTCATCGAAAGTTTTCAGTGCTAGACGCACGACATCGTCCGACCCTCGCGGGAATACAGTGTGGACGCAATCTAGTGGAACAATGGCCGGGGGTTACCGCGCATGTGGTATGCGGCAAAAATGGGAATCCGCGTCTGACGAGAAGCGTGTGTCGATAGGTGCTGCTGAGAGGTTGACTGCTGTGTCATCATAGTGTCCACCGTCGGAGGTTCGAATCCTCCCTCCGGCATGGGTGTGTGTGTTGTCCATAGCGTAGGTTAGTTTAAGTTAGATTAAGTAATGTGTAAGCTTAGGGACCAATGACCTAAGCAGCTTGGTCTCATAAGTTCTTACCACAAAATTACAAAATTTTAATACCAAAATACTGCATCTCGGCTCTTAAAATAGTGCAATAGATGCGGACTGGTTAGATGTAGCTGAAGAGTCTCCAACTCCGACTTTGGTTAAGAGCGAACCCCAAGCGCATGGCCACTAACAACTGGGAGCGGAATGTCATCCGAAACTTTTTGAAGGACCACGACAGGACCGAATCTTCGACACCTGCCCTCTTTGCATCCGCCTACCTGGTGCTGAAAACCTTCTCAAAAATTAAAAAAAAAATAGTGCAGTGATCAGAACGTCTGTCTAGTAAGCAGGAGGTCTGGGTTCTAAGCCCACCCGCATCTCGTGGTCGTGCAGTAGCGTTCTCGCTTCCCACGCCCGGGTTCCCGGGTTCGATTCCCGGCGGGGTCAGGGATTTTCTCTGCCTCGTGATGGCTGGGTGTTGTGTGATGTCTTTAGGTTGGTTAGGTTTAAGTAGTTCTGAGTCCTAGGGGACTGATGACCATAGATGTTAAGTCCCATAGTGCTCAGAGCCATTTGAACCATTTTCTAAGCCCAGTCGGTCACAAATTTTCATCTGCCAAAGTTGCTGTATTTCAACGCGCTGTGACAGTGTGGTCGCCGGTCCTTCGATATTTAAGATGCAATTGTTTTTGAGGCAATAGAGGTGATTTGCGAACATTTGTCTTTCCATCAATGTAACAGGACTTCAACGGCATCCAACTCTTAGTCATACCTTTGTGGCCGGCCGGAGTGGCCGTGCGGTTCTGGGCGCTACAGTCTGGAGCCGAGCGACCGCTACGGTCCCAGGTTCGAATCCTGCCTCGGGCATGGATGTGTGCGATGTACTTAGTTTAGTTAGGTTTAATTAGTTCAAAGTTCTAGGCGACTCATGACCTCAGAAGTTAAGTCGCATAGTGCTCAGAGCCATTTGCACCATACCTTTGTGCCGGCGCTAACCGATGTCATATACATGCGAATTAGATTGTAGTTCATATTTAGTCAAATAACGAATGGTCAGTATACAAGTATGCAGGCCGGGGTGGCCGAGCGGTTCCAGGCGCTACAGTCTGGAACCGCGCGACCGCTACGGTCGCAGGTTCGAATCCTGTCTCAGGCACGGATGTGTCTGATGTCCTTAGGTTAGTTAGGTTTAAGTAGTTCTAAGTTCTAGCGGACTGATAACCTCAGAAGTTAACTCCCATAGTGCTCAGAGCCATTTGAACCATTTCTTAAGTATACGAGTATTTACGAACGGTAAAATGCAGGATTGGCCCCAAATGGATCTGAGCACTATGGGACTTAAAATCTGTGGTCATCAGTCCCCTAGAACTTAGAACTACTTAAACCTAACTAACCTAAGGGCATCACGTGTGTGATGCCCGAGGCAGGATTCGAACCTGCGACCGAAGCAGTCGCGCGGACAAGCAGGATTGCAGCGAACTGATCACTTAACCAAGTGCAACATGGAGTACTTGTGTAATGAGTCATTCCAGCTGCATAGCTGAGGGTAAGATTTGTTAAGCATTTCGTTGCACAATTAATGTAATACCAGCACGATAATCTCTGCAGTCATACTGTATTAGGAGCCCGCGATTGGAGTACTATGTTCGTTGAATCGGATTACTCAAGCTGAGGCCAAATAAAGACAAGCGATGACGCCACATCACTATCTTTACTTAAGTAGGTAGTCAACGCTAAGCCGGCCAGGGTGGCCGAGCGGTTCTAGGCGCTACAGTCTGGAACCGCACGACCGCTACGGTCGCAGGTTCGAATCCTGCCTCGGACATGGATGTGTGTGATGTCCTTAGGTTAGTTAGGTTTAATTAGTACTAAGTTCAATGGGACTGATGACCTTAGAAGTCAAGTCCCATAGTGCTCAGAGCCATTTGAACCATTTTGAGTCAGCGCTCAATTATGTGCGCCACCATTAACGTTACTGTATGCAGCTTGACAGCATAACACCACCACAACTACTGACAACCTGAACCATTATCATCACGCAGTTGTGACTCTCAGTGATTACAGGTTGCTGATGTTTGTCAAGAATAGCGGAAAGCGCCTCTGAAGTTCCATTTGCATTACGACCAAGACGGAGAGAATGCTTAATAACAGTAATAGGTCACCCAGCGAAGAGAAGATTCCACGTATTGTCTCAAGTTCTTGCAGTCTGATATTAATGCAGTTCCGATACTTTCACACTAACGGGTTCTTTTGGCTGTCGAGATACTCATATGGGAATCATAAAAGTGTAATTGCTAGAACGCTCAACTACCTTAATAACACCTCATTCTGGATTGAATACGACTCGGAAAGCGACGTTAATTTGACGTTTTCATCATCTCCTGACGTCTCACTGAATGAGGTCTGCACGCACAGTTGTGTTGCCTGCCGCAAGGATTCTGTGAAGTGTTGTGGCAGCTGGCAGTCATTGCTGAATACACACATGTGCAAATATCCTCACTGCTCTAGCGGAACTCGTCTTTGTTGCATTTTTTCCATACCGTAATTAGCACAATAACATAAGGCTTGTTCTGCTGAAGAACTTGATTCCCACAAGTCCTTAAATAAGAATCTCCTAGCGGGAGTAATACATGAAAGGAAACAGACTGTTGGACAAAAGAATGGACAGCTCCCTGCTTTTGGCGTTTCCGATAGCGCCTACGATAAGAATCTGGTGTCATATTATGCTTCAGAACTCTAAACTGTTTATTTTTTTACTTCAGACTAAAACAAAAGTTGTGATATGAGATGACACATATGCTTCTCAGGAACTTTAGTTTTTCGTGTTTATTTTCTCACTTCATATTAAAACAAGGGCGTTAATATGAGAAGAGGAAATGAAATATACGCTTCCAAGACATAATATTTCCTTGTGTGCTATTACTGCATACATGAAAGCTCTGCAGTTAATTTTTGTATGTTGGATAAATTTTGATATCACCTCACATTCCTTTGTGGGAAGGTTCCTATTTTCTTGGGATTCAAATAGAGTGGACATTTCATCACTTGTTAATATTCTGATGACTAATGACATGATACCCGTTGCAATTGCTCCACGGCACCTGTGAGTAGAGTCTCACGTTGGTTACTATAAGAACACGCAGGCAGTGATATCCGCTCACTGCAGTCAGAGCCAAGGTGATTTCTTTCTGTTTAGGGCGAAGCGTCTGCTGCAGTGTCCACGCTCAGCCAACATAAACAAATCGCGGCGGCATTGGGCACTGCTAATCGCTGCACTTGTCGCGAGCCTCGACAACAAGAGCGCACTGTCTCTGCTAACGACACTGTGGAGTTAATACATCTTACTTAATGTAATACGCAGGACATGGGATGGGTAAAAATTCAGTTTGTAACTTCCCATCGCATTAAAATACTTTAGTCATATTTGGTGCAATATTTATTGTTGGTTGTCTCTCTAATTTTAATAGTATTGACTCAGATTGTGCGTTAACACGAAAACACACACACACACACACACACACAAACAGTCATTGATTCCAGTGAGGGTGACAAGTACTGTGTGTTGAACAACACATGCACCAGTCAGTTCCTCAGTTGGCATCGAGTGGGTGAGATTGTTCAATTAAATTACATTGCAAGAATTGGAAGGAGGGGACTGAAAGTAAATGGACTTGTTGTATGCTAAAGAGCTGCGACAAAGCAAAGCTTGACCGATTATCAGATAATTGTCCACACGGGTTTTGTGGACGAGTATACTTTTAGTAACCAACCCACCCACGATCATTACGTAAGATTTCTCGAGGGCGGAGGGGAATTTATTTCATTAAGTCGTCGACAGTGTAGCGTGATGGTTTACTTCCCACCATACGTTTTCTATATTCGTCCAAAGGTCGCTTGCATTTGTAGGGACATATGACCATGACCTTGTTATTTAAATAACGTATTTGTAATAAGCACATTGGATTATTATTTTCCACAGTGTTTAAGAATTCAGGCCCTGTCACAGATAAGTGATCTGGATTCAACAGTCCGATTAAGAATGTGGTTCACCCAGTCTATCATATCATGAGAGTTGTAGTCGGATATCCAAATTAAGACTGACTGGCTGAATCCGATTAGGACGATCTTGTATCGAAATGAAATTACCGAAATCTGATAATTTCAACGTCTGTATTGCAACCATTGCTGCGCACATAAATTCCTATGATGGAGTAACAGCTAGCAACTGTCTAAGAAAAAGTGAGAAATATGTCGACTAGCAGCAATGTAACGTAATTATAACCTATATTCATCTGATGGAAAAATGGAATCGAACAATACACATCTATTTCAGTGGTGGGAAGATACTCCATATCAGATTTGCTGATGATATAATGACAATAATAATAATAATAAAAATCCCGTGTGGCCGAGAGGGAAAACCCTCCCCCATATGGGTGGTACCGAGGAAATCAAATACTTGGGATGAACCAAATACAAACACAGTCCTGGACGGCTACTCAATCCGTTAAACCCAAAATCCAGACACATCTGATTGAAAATCACCGCTACTCTGGTCACCGTCTGTTATCTCAATAAGCTTGGCTGAAAATATTTGCTTCCAAAGGCTTCAACACCCTCTGGTCCTGTCTGGTCCCGGTATCACCCAGGCCAAACCAATGAAACACAAGAAAACATGAACTATGCAAGCAAAGGTAACTTTACCCCAGGTGGTACACAACCTGGCCACCGATACGCGGCAGTTGGATTTTCGCACTCTGGGGAGTCCAGGTTAGCGCGGCAAAGAATATCGAAGATCTCTGGTAAATTTCCCCACAAGCAGAAAACATTCATTTAAAAACTAAACATCGATACATTGATCCAAACAAGAAACCTCAATAATCTCACAAAAGAAAACGACCGCCAAAAAATTCTCATCCTTGCTCTTCAAGAACCACGATTAATTGACAATTAAAACTTGCATTACGGAAACCATTGCATCTTCAAGAGAAAAATACAACAAAAGGTAGCGAAAGGCGTACCAATCTTCGGCACTGCATTTCTCGATCTATCATCAACTCTGTCAAAGAAATCGCATCCATCAACAATCGACTTATGACTATGCTCATTCAGAGCCCCTATAAAAGATATTCACTCGAAAATACTATGAGCAAAATTCACCAAGATGACGTGAAAATACTAATGGGAGGCTTCAACTCTCTATTTGGGACAGAAAAAACCTGTAGAAAAATCATTGGTACAAATTCAACACACCGAAACGCTTAGACCAACGGCACACGTCTGACTGACATTTGCCAACAATTCAACCACAAAAGAATGTCTTCCCACTTTAGGAAGTAGCCTGTTCCCAAGAAACATGTTTGGCCACCAGGTGCAAGCTGCTTTCGTTCGCCTTTCGAGACTCGCTGAAAGCCAGATTTTTAATTCTTTTGTAGCTTAGCTTCAAGCAGGCAGATACAAACGCAATAAGGGAATCGTAAGACAGCGCTTAGCAAAATGCGCCCTGCTACTTTCAGTAACCCTTAGTGTCAGAGCGAAAACCTTACGGTACTGCCAAATTCATAATGACGACATATTTTTTGTTGTTGTGAATACGTAATTATATCTATGAAATGCCACATTTTCATAATAATTGCGAATGATACAGGAAATGAAGTAAATACAGATCTTTTCGAAGTTATCAGTCGGTAATGTCCTACTAATTCGTGTTAAAATAGGCTCAATCGTCTTACAGATACTTAATGCTTTATTAAGATAGTCTGCCGTCGTGATGTTTCTGCAGTATTCTGAATTTAATTTGTATTAGTACAGTGAATATTTTAATTGGATTTTCCATTAGTTTACTAAACGCAACAGTAATCATCAAAGAGAAATTAATCAGCAAAAGAATTTTCTTTCACGATGTCTAAAACGATCTGACAATGCTTAAGTTGTTTACAAATTCTACGCCAGTAGAAACCTACTGGTTCCAACGATATCATTATACCAGAGTAGTTTTAAGAGTATTTTCGTCTAGAAATGAATTGCGTTGACGGTTGATCGATCAAGAGCGGGATAGGTAAAACTTTACGAATATATGACGAGAGGGACAAGTGCTTGAGAGAGGACTTCTCTATCGACACAAGTGCCTGAGAGACGACTTTAATTTCAGTCTCCTGGATAGTTTTGTTTCTCAAATCAAGAAGTGAGTTATCATGCAGTAGCACAGGTGATG
The DNA here is from genome assembly GCF_021461395.2 of Schistocerca americana. Classification (NCBI taxonomy): domain Eukaryota; kingdom Metazoa; phylum Arthropoda; class Insecta; order Orthoptera; family Acrididae; genus Schistocerca; species Schistocerca americana. The sequence goes on along the minus strand of NC_060124.1, from coordinate 80,660,376 downwards.
TAGTTGTGTTGCTCGATTTTCTTACTCTGAGACCGAAAGGTGTCTCAGTTATTGGCAACAAATTCCAGCTGTGTTGCACACAGCCCTTGGGGCAGAATTCGTAGCCCAAAACACACTTTTGGAGCTATCAGATGTAAAATATTATGTTCACACTACTCTTTGCTCGAGTTTATGTCTTTTGGAGGGGCTCAGCCTTTCATTTCTTCTTAGGAAGTTAACGATAAAGGCATCATAACACGTCACCAGTAACAGTACTGCATACGAATGCTCAATGACCGACCTGATGACGTTCAATAATAGTCACTCCGTTGACTTTTATTGTTTCGAATTAGAGCATGCAGTACTCCTACACCAGACTTCTGAACTTTGCCTGTTGAATGCAAATGTCGCATGATGGTAAAATGGTGATCTATCACATATATCAGTAGTCGAGACTTCCTTAATGTGGAAAATCATTCATGTCAGAACGATCTTTGTTGAAACAAGAATATCTTTTTCTAGTGTTTTTTTCCCAAAAGCACTCGCTCCACACACAATTCAAATCTTTCTAGCGGCCTCCTCTGCATTCACCCCTCTGTTATACCAAAAGTAAACGTTGTGTTGCAGATGTTACACCTATTTCCACTTGCGACTCAATTTTACAATGCTTAACCGTAGTTCATGATTTTCAAGTATGCAAAATCTAATGCTTCACTGCAAGGTGACAAGTAAAACTTCAAATTCGAAAATGACAGTTGATACATGCACTGACAGCGTGGCGCCGCGTTCACATGGGCGGCGTCGGATTTCAGGAGGCGGCGCGGCGGGTGGCGTCTGGCCGGTGGCCGGTAGCCGCTGCAGCGCGAGGAAACGCTCGAGCGTAAGCTGTTATGATCGCGGCGTAGCCAAGAGCTGTCCTGCGGAATTGTTTCTGGAATACTTGTTATTGCGATGTTCACTCCGACTCATAACTTTAGACCGACTGTGGCAAAAAAAAAAAAAAAAAAAAAGAATTACAGTTGGACGCGAACAGGCGACTATAAGCTCAGAACTCACGACGCTTGCCACTTTTTTTTTTTTTCATTTTGTTCGTTATTGATCGTTGTGTTTGGTCGTTGCGGACGTCGCAAGACAGCCTGTTCAAGTTCGGTGGTTGATCGTTCCACTCAGTTTTTTATTACAGAGGCCAACCGGCTCTCTGACCGAACACGCTGAGCTACCGTGCCGGCTGCCACTAGACCACGGGCTCAGATAGTCCGACAACGTCTCGGAAGTAGACAACACTTCCTCCTAACACTTCCGCATCTTACAGTGTTGCCAGATTGTGCATATGGCCGGACTTAGAGTTGTCAGGGGCGGTCAGTTTTATTGGCCACCTTAAGTGAATGACTCGGACTTAGTCTCCGTGGTGGCCGGCCGGCGGTCAGTTTTATTGTCTAAGACTGTACATGAAATTGGAAATGAATCTTGAAGGTAAGAAGAGGAAGAAGAAGAACTTAAAGCTGGACGACAGGATAGAGAGAATCGTAAAGAATTATGAAGAGACTGAGGCCTTGCTTGAAAGCCATTGCCTATATTCAGAAACTGGACTAAAATACTTTAAAATTAATGTATTAAAAACTATGAAGACCACTGAGTCCTCGCAGGTTACTGTGATAAAATTATTAAAACATTGAAGCAGCATTATCGGAGCTAATATTAAGTTGTAATTGTAAATAGAGTGTACATTAGTTCAGCGTGTTTAGGCTGATTTTACACACTCCAGAATGGTAGATGGTCATTTATCATTATCACGGTCCAAAGCCTGTGCAAAGTGTGATGCGAATCAGCCTTTAATGTATAAATTAAAAAGTGTTTCTAGCCTCACAAAAGTATGCCTATTGTTGTCACGTTAAGATAACTTTTTTCTACCTTCCAGTATTATGGCCATACTATTAAATAATTGTGTGTTTTAAAATAATTTTCTGAAGCTTCAGTATCGCAACTATCACCTAAAATATCATGGTTTGTTAAACTAATACGATACGCTTTCGTAAAAGAAAGTGGGAACTGAACCTTTGAATTGCACCTAAAATTGACATCCCAAAACTGATCTGATGCTAAGGTTGACAATTTTTGCACTTCAAATATTTTTTATTTAAGTTTAGCTGCAAACATTTATAGTAGATGTAAATCTACTTAAGTACATTTAGATATAGTCGTTTAAAAATTGAAATTTCTTACTAAGTTGTTGATTATCTTTAAACAGGTCAGTAAAAGCAAGGAGCTTACTACTGAAAATTAATTGTTACTAAAGAACACCAGAAACAAATGTATTAGACCCACTTTTCTTATACGTTAGAGACTTTTTGAAAAGATATTTGATCATTTCCTCTGTCACTGACAGTGTAATTTCAGTTGCTTTGCAACACCAGGGATATCCACTTCTAAATTATGCTTGCAGCTGTTCTCATTTCGAATTCTGGAATATTTATTTCGTCTTCTTTGGTGGAGGAATTTCGGAAAATGCATTTACTAACTCCACTTTAGTGGCACTGTCATCAGTAACATTACCGTCGCTGTCGCGCAGTAAAGGTACTTACTGAGCCTTTCCGCTGGTTTACTTAACATGGGACCAGTATCTCTTTGGATTTTCCGTCACATTTCTAGAGCGAGTTTCGTTGTGGAAACTATTAAATGCATCTCGCATTTAAATCTGCACCAAATTTCGAGCCTCAGTAAAGCTACACCAATCTTGGAGATTATGCGTTCGTCTAAATTATACTTGCCTTTTTCGGTGCTGCTGCAGCAGCTTTCTGTCGTGTTTTGTGTATCATGGGGGATCAGTTCCGTCTCTTATTAATTTATTTGGTATGAATATCTCGAGTGCTGTTGATACTATTTCTTTGAACTTAAGCCACATATGGTCTTCATTTACATAGTTTGGAAGGATTGGAGACTATCTCTTAGAAAGACGTCACCCGAATTTTTAGCTGCTTTTATAAATAGATATATTTTGCGTTTAGTTTTGTTACGGAAGTGAGCCTCTCTACGACTGCGTGTTCACTAATCCCTGTATCCGTCGTGATGCTCAGGATTATTTGTGGCTAAGAGGTCAAGTGTGTTTTCGTAACCATTTACAATTTGAACGGTCTCGTCAACAAATTGTTAAAAATAATTTTAAAAAAAGCATTTAGAACAATTACGGGAGTTGTTTTCTATTTACAATAGGGTATGAAAATGTATTTTTGTCAACATGCGGAAGGTAGATTTAAGAAACTGCCAACTATAATTGTATGAGTAGGGTAGCTATTTGTGATGAGACTCAAGTTTTATTTTCTTTGAACTGTTCAGCAACTGTTTCATCTGAGACAGGTGGTCGGTAAAAGGAGCCATCCGGTTGTCGAATATAATCTCTACCCATACTAAGTCACAGGAACTATCTGCTGCAAAGTCGATTGTGAGCTTACATTATTTTTCCTTACGTTTTCCTTCTTGTCTCTGTTGTGGTGCAGATAATTAGAATTACGGCTTTTCCCTCCAGAACCTAAGATGCTTTCTGTGTGTCCCTGTAAATACCAGAGCTAAACAATGCAGAAAAACAACGTACGTTACAAGCGTGGCATTCTGTATTACTTCATTTCCTTATTTCTAACATTTTAAAATTGTTAAGTCGACTTTAGATGACATGTCAATCATAGATGTTCTTATCTCTACTTAGTGAACGTGTTTTCAGTTATGTTTTGAACATTGTCCAGCTACACTATATTAACTAATGTTTTTAGAGAGTAAATTAATATGGAGTACGCCGTTCTTCTTTTCAAACATTCGCAAACCCATTTATTCTTTCCCTTTTGTCTTTTGGCTGTGCAGTTGTAGTAATTAAAGTAGGCACAAATGCAGTGATAAAAAAGAAATCATTAGCGTACATTTGCATTCTCGTTTCATCGTTCCTTTCTTGTTGCTCCCATGCCGATGGACTGTTTCTATCGCAGTCAGTAAGCGTGAAAGGAAGCTACCGTACAGACAGAGGAATCTATATTTATAATTGGCAGCACCAATTACATACTGACATAATCGTCGGTATTGCTTTCGTTTCCCAAAAGTTATAAGTATTTCGATTTCGGAAAAGAAGCTCTGTATTTGGCCAAGATGTCGACGAAGAAGGTCCCTTACGTACTGGTGGTATCGAGTAAGATGTGGAGACGGCGGTTAGAAAGCGGACAGAGGTAGTGGGGGGAAGGGTGTCCCTTACCTGAGGGATCGCTACTCAAGCTACCTGGCGAAGGGGAAAGTGTGGCAAATGTCCGGCGTCGCAAATGTCTGGCATTCAATGTGGCACCCTGTGGAAGGCCACGGGACAATAAGCGAGGCCCGTATAACACGTCCTGGTCACGGATGGAGATGGTACGACAGCCGAACAAACCACAGATAATATGCAAAAGCGATTCCGGGAGATGCAGCAGTTTCAATTTATGAATAAGGTCAGGTATCGTAACCTTGTCATAAGCCGTCGAAAAATCAAGAAAGAAAGCCGTCAGGCACCCGTTAGTCAGAAAGGTTTCTTCAATGCCCATCGCCAAGATATGAGACCCTGTCAACAGAACGCGCAGCGCCTTGGACACTGAGCTGCGTGTTGGCGGCGATAAAGCAGGCGCTGTGTTCCACCAGGAATAAACAGCCTCTTTCGGTTTCCGGCTCGCTAGCAGATAGCGACTGCTTCACAGCAAGGCAGCTAGCCACGTGCGCGTGGCGTCAGCGGACCGAGACGCGCCAAGGTCGGCCGCTGTTGATAAACACTTTCTGCCAGGCTGGGGGACGACAACACTGCGCAAGGAACGAAGAGACAGCTGCCGTGCCGATGCGGCCGTTCGTAGTACACAGATGACTTCGAATTTCTGCTCGTCACACTAACGCCCACCATGTGCTCCGAGAGTGATGACAATGGCGTTCTACAAACGTGTTGTGTCAAACACCAAGGCGCACAGCGAGATGTTTTATGTTCCGCACGCAAGGCGACTCACAGCTAGAGTTGCGCTCTACCAAAACTCCGGTTTAGTAGTTGTAGCACACATAGAGTAATTATCTCTGGAGTGAACATTCACATACTCAGAACAGATTTTGTGTTGACAACATACGTTGCCGGCCTGGTCACGTGTTCTCGGGGACGTCGTGTGTTTGTCCGTATAGCGCCCAGTATATTTAGAATATCACTACATCTCTAGTACAGACGGATTCTTTTCGTACGTGTCGTGTATTATTTATATATGTTGCGCAGACATTTTAACAGTATCCGTTTGATACCGGGAATAAACCAGCTACGTAACTTTTGAGGACAAGTGATATTGCATTCTGCTTCTTTGCGAAGGTGTCACAGTTCAGATGCAATCGATTTTTGGTAGTTTTCGGTATGATACGGCACTTTATAGTATTACAGAGCCTGACGTACATTTTTGCAGTGATAGTCTTGCAAAACGACAGTACGTTAGTACTTTTGCAAGTGTCCAAAAACCCCGAATTTGCCACACATTAGCGATTATATCCCTGCTAATTCGTCCTTTTTTTCTGCTGTTTCTGCGTATTTATTTTCTCATTTTTGCGACCTAAAGCACATTTTTTCTTACTGGTGACACTTTGAAGTATTTATTTAACGCATTTTACGTACTTGCTCCCAGTTTATTAAATAAATAGTAGACTGAGTAAGAAGGGGGGGGAGGGGGGGGGGGGGGGGGAAGGCGATCGGAGAGTAAATGTACTGTAAAGCAAATACAGTTTGTCATATAACAGTCAACCCATATAACAACATTAACGGAAGTGGAAAGTGACACAAATGAAAGAGTTTGGGGACATGTTTACTAATATTTTACGCTTCTTAATCAAATGGTGAAGAAAATAAATTGAAGGTAAAATACACTAAAGAAGATGAACGTCTACTTTGTTTAGCTACCTTCAGCCACACACGTCCAAATTTTTCTCTGTCTAAACATTCATCTTCAAAGTGTTTTGAACATACTTTGGAATATTTTGTGGGGACAAAATTACTCCTCGTTATTTTCTGGAGCCACATCTTTACTCGTTCTTCATCCTTCGGGAAACTAAAATATATATCAATAATCATTCTCCGTGTCCTAGACACACTTAACATGGTCTCCTACTGCAACATTATAGTAAACCAAAATGTTTGGGCACACACATTATACGAAGACAATTCCAGACTCCCACTCTATTGAATTTATCTGTCTCCCGTCTTTCAAATCTATATACATAATCGACAAGTCACTGATAAATGTATGGAGGATAGTATTTGCTGAAACAACTAACCATTACCTTTCCTGTTCCAGTAGCAAATTTACGAGAGGAAGCGATTGTTTGTAAGCTTTTGTACGAGCCATAATATCTATTAAATAGTCATAAAATCGTACTAATATGATAACCATAATTAGAGCTACATGGTATGTACCCATGAAAAGTTACTATCCCTCCTATCACATATTTTTCTTTGCATCCGTAGCAACAACAGTAATTCACAATTGCTATTCCAATATCAACAAACGGTGAAAAGACAACAAAAACTCTTGATATTATGAACTTCAAACTCTGCGGAAAGCACACACGCACAGCGAAGTCCCGAAAACACGTGACAATCCTGGTTTAATGTTGACAACATGCGCAGAACGCAGTGCTCACTCCAGAGATATTTACTCTATGGTAGCACACTAAGTAAATGACGTATACCGTGTTACTCAGTGAAACAGAAGAAAAGCTGAAAGACATGTATAGATCTCTTAGGAACAGTGCCAGCAAAATGGGGCTTGTGATAAGCCAAGAAAAAACAGAATATATGGAAATACGTCGAGTTATAAACCCAGAGCCACACTTTAAAACTGACCAGCAATCTAGGTTCAGAAAAGTTCATCAGTTTAAACACCTTGGATAGCGCTTCAGCAGTAAAAATATCGTAGCTTTGGACATAAACGACAGAATCGCCTCAGGATCAAGATGTCTGTACGTCCTAAGCAGCCGTGATTCATAATCAAAACGTCTTTGGTCCCGGGTTCGATCCCCGCCACTGCCTAAATTTTGATAAATAATCAGCATTGGCGGCCGAAGACTTCCCGCATAAGAAGTCAGCCTCATTCTGCCAACTGCCTTGTGAAAGAGGGCGGAGGAGCGGATAGAGGTTCAGGGCACTCTCTTGTCCTCTGGGTGGGAAATTGCCCCTAAAGGCGGAAGAATCAGCAATGATCAACGACATGAGGATGCAGAAGGCAATGGAAACCACTGCATTAAAGACACGTAACGTGTATCCACATACATGTGGCCTGTAATAGAAGAAGTGTCATGATGATCTCTCCATTGGCAAAAGATTCCGTAATAGTCTCCCATTCGGATCTCCGGGAGGGGATTGCCAAGGGGGAGGTTACCATGAGAAAAAGATTGAATAATCAACGAAAGGATAACGTTGTACGAGTCGGGGCGTGGAATGTCAGAAGCTTGAACGTGGTAAGGAAACTAGAAAATCTGAAAAGGGAAATGCAAAGGCTCAATCTACACTCCTGGAAATGGAAAAAAGAACACATTGACACCGGTGTGTCAGACCCACCATACTTGCTCCGGACACTGCGAGAGGGCTGTACAAACAATGATCACACGCACGGCACAGCGGACACGCCAGGAACCGCGGTGTTGGCCGTCGAATGGCGCTAGCTGCGCAGCATTTGTGCACCGCCGCCGTCAGTGTCAGCCAGTTTGCCGTGGCATACGGAGCTCCATCGCAGTCTTTAACACTGGTAGCATGCCGCGACAGCGTGGACGTGAACCGTATGTGCAGTTGACGGACTTTGAGCGAGGGCGTATAGTGGGCATGCGGGAGGCCGGGTGGACGTACCGCCGAATTGCTCAACACGTGGGGCGTGAGGTCTCCACAGTACATCGATGTTGTCGCCAGTGGTCGGCGGAAGGTGCACGTGCCCGTCGACCTGGGACCGGACCGCAGCGACGCACGGATGCACGCCAAGACCGTAGGATCCTACGCAGTGCCGTAGGGGACCGCACCGCCACTTCCCAGCAAATTAGGGACACTGTTGCTCCTGGGGTATCGGCGAGGACCATTCGCAACCGTCTCCATGAAGCTGGGCTACGGTCCCGCACACCGTTAGGCCGTCTTCCGCTCACGCCCCAACATCGTGCAGCCCGCCTCCAGTGGTGTCGCGACAGGCGTGAATGGAGGGACGAATGGAGACGTGTCGTCTTCAGCGATGAGAGTCGCTTCTACCTTGGTGCCAATGATGGTCGTATGCGTGTTTGGCGCCGTGCAGGTGAGCGCCACAATCAGGACTGCATACGACCGAGGCACACAGGGCCAACACCCGGCATCATGGTGTGGGGAGCGATCTCCTACACTGGCCGTACACCACTGGTGATCGTCGAGGGGACACTGAATAGTGCACGGTACATCCAAACCGTCATCGAACCCATCGTTCTACCATTCCTAGACCGGCAAGGGAACTTGGTGTTCCAACAGGACAAGGCACGTCCGCATGTATCCCGTGCCACCCAACGTGCTCTAGAAGGTGTAAGTCAACTAACCTGGCAAGCAAGATCTCCGGATCTGTCCCCCATTGAGCATGTTTGGGACTGGATGAAGCGTCGTCTCACGCGGTCTGCACGTCCAGCACGAACGCTGGTCCAACTGAGGCGCCAGGTGGAAATGGCATGGCAAGCCGTTCCACAGGACTACATCCAGCATCTCTACGATCGTCTCCGTGGGAGAATAGCAGCGTGCATTGCTGCGAAAGGTGGATATACACTGTACTAGTGCCGACATTGTGCATGCTCTGTTGCCTGTGTCTATGTGCCTGTGGTTCTGTCAGTGTGATCATGTGATGTATCTGACCCCAGGAATGTGTCAATAAAGTTTCCCCTTCCTGGGACAATGAATTCACGGTGTTCTTATTTCAATTTCCAGGAGTGTATATATAGTAGGGGTCAGTGAAGTGAAGTGGAAGGAAGACAAGGATTTCTGGTCAGATGAGTATCGGGTAATATCAGCAGCAGCAGAAAATGGTATAACAGGTGTAGGATTCGTTATGAATAGGAAGGTAGGGCACAGGGTGTGTTACTGTGAACAGTTCAGTGACCGGGTTGTTCTAATTAGAATCGACAGCAGACCAACGCCGACAACGATAGTTCAGGTATACATGCCGACGTCGCAAGCTGAAGATGAACAGATAGAGAAAGTGTATGAGGATATTGAAAGGGTAATGCAGTATGTAAAGGGGGACGAAAATCTAATAGTCATGGGCGACTGGAATGCAGTTGTAGGGGGAGGAGTAGAAGAAAAGGTTACAGGAGAATATGGGCTTGGGACAAGGAATGAAAGAGGAGAAAGACTAATTGAGTTCTGTAACAAGTTTCAGCTAGTAATAGCGAACACCCTGTTCAAGAATCACAAGAGGAGGAGGTATACTTGGAAAAGTCCGGGAGATACGGGAAGATTTCAATTAGATTACATCATGGTCAGACAGAGATTCCGAAATCAGATACTGGACTGTAAGGCGTACCCAGGAACAGATATAGACTCAGATCACAATATAGTAGTGATGAAGAGTAGGCTGAAGTTCAAGACATTAGTCAGGAAGAATCAATACACAAAGAAGTGGCATACGGAAGTACTAAGGAATGACGAGATACGTTTGAAGTTCTCTAACGCTATAGATACAACAATAAGGAATATCGCAGTAGGCAGTACAGTTGAAGAGGAATGGACATCTCTAAAAAGGGCCATCACAGAAGTTGGGAAGGAAAACATAGGTACAATGAAGGTAGCTGCGAAGAAACCATGGGTAACAGAATAAATACTTCAGTTGATTGATGAAAGGAGGAAGTACAAACATGTTCCGGGAAAATCAGGAATAAGGAAATACAAGTCGCTGAGGAATGAAATAAATAAGAAGTGCAGGGAAGCTAAGACGAAGTGGCTGCAGGAAAAATGTGAAGACATCGAAAAGGATATGATCGTCGGAAGGACAGACTCAGCATACAGGAAAGTCAAAACAACCTTTGGTGACATTAAAAGCAACGGTGGTAACATTAAGAGTGAAATGGGAATTCTACTGTTAAATGCAGAAGAGAGAGCAGATAGGTGGAAAGAATGCATTGAAAGCCTCTCTGACGGTGAAGATTTGTCTGATGTGATAGAAGAAGAAACAGGAGTCGATTTAGAAGAGATAGGGGATCCAGTATTAGAATCGGAATTTAAAAGAGCTTTGGAGGACTTACGGTCAAATAAGGCAGAAGGGATAGATAATATTCCATCAGAATTTCTAAAATCATTGGGGGAAGTGGCAACTAAACGACTATTCACGTTGGTGTGCAGAATATATGAGTCTGGCGACATACCATTTGAGTTTCGGAAAAGCATCATCCACACAATTCCGAAGACGGCAAGAGCTGACAAGTGCGAGAATTATCGCACAATCAGCTTAACAGCTCATGCATCGAAGCTGCTTACAAGAATAATATACAGAAGAATGGAAAAGAAAATTGAGAATGCGCTAGGTGACGATCAGTTAGGAAAAGTAAAGGGACGAGAGAGGCAATTCTGACGTTACGGCTAATAATGGAAGCAAGGCTAAAGAAAAATCAAGACACTTTCATAGGATTTGTCGACCTGGAAAAAGCGTTCGACAATATAAAATGGTGCAAGCTGTTCGAGATTCTGAAAAAAGTAGGGGTAAGCTATAGGGAGAGACGGGTCATATACAATATGTACAACAACCAAGAGGGAATAATAAGAGTGGACGATCAAGAACGAAGTGCTCGTATTTAGAAGGGTGTAAGACAAGGCTGTAGCCTTTCGCCCCTACTCTTCAATCTGTACATCGAGGGAGCAATGATGGAAATAAAAGAAAGGTTCAGGAGTGGAATTAAAATACAAGGTGAAAGGATATCAATGATACGATTCGCTGATGACATTGCTATCCTGAGTGAAAGTGAAGAAGAATTAAAACGGAATGAACAGTCTAATGAGTACACAGTATGGTTTGAGAGTAAATCGGAGAAAGACGAAGGTAATGAGAAGTAGTAGAAATGAGAACAGCGAGAAACTTAACATCAGGATTGATGGTCACGAAGTCAATGAAGTTAAGGAATTCTGCTACCTAGGCAGTAAAATAACCAATGACGGACGGAGCAAGGGGGACACCAAAAGCAGACTCGCTATGGCAAAAAAGGCATTTCTAACCAAGAGAAGTCTACTAATATCAAATACCGGCCTTAATTTGAGGAAGAAATTTCTGAGGATGTACGTCTGGAGTACAGCATTGTATGGTAGTGAAACATGGACTGTGGGAAAACCGGAACAGAAGAGAATCGAAGCATTTGAGATGTGGTACTATAGACGAATGTTGAAAATTAGGTGGACTGATAAGGTAAGGAATGAGGAGGTTCTATGCAGAATTGGAGAGGAAAGGAATATGTGGAAAACACTGATAAGGAGAAGGGACAGGATGATAGGACATCTGCTAAGACATGAGGGAATGACTTCCTTGGTACTAGAGGGAGCTGTAGAGGGCAAAAACTGTAGAGGAAGACAGAGATTGGAATACGTCAAGCAAATAATTGAGGTCGTAGGTTGCAACTGCTACTCTGAGATGAAGAGGTTAGCACAGGAAAGGAATTCGTATTCGTGGCGGGCCGCATCATACCAGTCAGTAGACTGATGAAAAAAAAAAAAAAAAAAAAAGAAAAAAAGGCAGTCCATTCAAAAGTAAAGCTTTGTCAGTCACCACTAAGATGAATATACATTGAAGCGCCAAATGGTTCAAATGGCTCTGAGCACTATGGGACTTAGAACTACTTAAACCTAACTAACCTAAGGACATCACACACATCCATGCCCGAGGCAGGATTCGAACCAGCGACCGTAGCAGTCGCGCGGTTCCGGACTGAAGCGCCTAGAACCGCTCGGCCACAACGGCCGGCACTGAAGCGCCAAAGAAAGTGGTACAGGCATGCGTATTCAAATACAGCAGTACGTAAGTAGGCAGAATACGCGCTGTGGTCGCCAACGGCTATATAAAACAATAAGTTGTTAGGTCGGTTACTGCTGCTACAAAGCCAGGTTATCAAATTTAAGTGAGTCTGAACGTGGCGTTATAGTCGGCGCACGAGCCATGGGACACAGCATCTCCGGTGTGGCGACGAAGCGGGGCTTTCCTGTACGACCATTTCAAGATTGCACCGTGAATATCACGAATCCGGAATAATATCAGATCTTTCACATCGCTGCGGCTGGAAAAAGATCCTGCAAGAACGGGACCAACGACGACTGGAGGGAATAGTTCAACGTGATAGAAGTGCAACCCTACCGCAAACTGCTGCAGATTACAACGCTGGGCCATTAACAAGTGTCAGCGTGCGACCCATTCAACGAAACATCATCGATATGGACTTTCGAAGCCGGAGGCTCACCTGCATATCCTCGGTGACTGCACGACACAAAGCTTTACGCCTCGCCTGGGCCCACCAACACCGACAATGGACGGTTGATGACTCGAAGCTTGTTGGCTGGTCGGACGAGACTCGTTTCAAATTGTATTGAGCGGATGGGCGTGTATGGGGGACAACCTCATGAATCCCCGGACACTGAAAGTCAGCGGGGGACTGTTCAGGCCGGTGGAGGCTCTGTAATGGTGTGGGGCGTGTGCAGTTGGAGTGCTATGGGACTCCTAATAGGTCTACATACGATTCTGACGGGTGACTCTTACGTAAGCATCCCGACTGATCACTTGCATGCGCTCATGTCCATTGTGCATTCCGACTGACTTGGGCAATTCCGGCAGGACAATGCGGCATGCCACACGTCTAGTATTGCCACAGAGTGGCTCCGGGGACACTCTTCTGAGTTTAAACACTTCCGCTGGCCACCAAACACCCCAGACAGGAACATTATTGGGCATATCTGAGATGCCCTGCAGGATTCATGGTGTCGGACCCCCCCCCCCCCCTCCCCACGCCCTCCCCCCCCCCCTACACACACCGGCGCTCCTTCAGATATTAATGGAGTCCATGCCACGGCGTGTTGCGGCCCTTCTACGTTATCGCGGGGGTCCTACACGGTATTAGGCAGGTGTACCAGTTTCTTTGGCTCTTCAGTGTATATAACACCATCATCTGCCCAGTAGATCTGTATGGTTAGGAAAATGGGACGCTTACGAAGAAAGAAAGACAAAAACTGAATTTTTTCTAAAGAAAGTTCCGCACTGGCTGTATGAATGATGTTTATTAAAAATGCGACCGGTTTCGCACCACTTATCGGTGCATCCTCAGGCAATATGCGCAACAATAAGTAGTGCGGAACCGGTCGCAGATTTAATAAAAATCTGTCGTACAGCCAGTGCGGAATTTACTTTGCGAAAATGTCAAAGTTTGGCTGTAGTTGCCCGCCCTACAAAACGAAAAGCTGAATGTTTTCGAAACAAAAGTGATGAGAAAAATCTGGTTTGCCGACGACATTGCAATTCTATTAGAGACAGCAAAGGACACGGAAGGGTAGCTGAACGGAATGGACAGTGTCTTGAAAGGAAAATGTAAGATGAACATCAATAAAAGCAAAATGAAGATAACAGAATGTAGTAGATTTAAATCAGGCGATGCCGAGGGAATTAGATTATAAAAAGGGACACCTGAAGTAGTACATGAGTTTTCCTGTTTGGAGAGTAAAATAACTCATGATGGTCGAAGTAGAGAGGATATAATATGTACACTGGCACTGGCAAAGAAAGCGTTTCTGAAGATGAGAAATTTGTTAACATCGAATGTAGATTTAAGTGTCAGGAAGTCTTTTCTTAAAGTGTTTGTATGGGGTGTAGCCATGTATGGAAGTGAAACATGGACACTAACAGTTTAAACAAAAAGAGAATAGAAGCTTTCGAAATGTGGCGCTGCAGAAGAATACTGAAGATTGGATGGGTAAATCACGTAACTAATGAGGAGGTACTGAATAGAATTGGGGAGAAGAGGAATTTGTGGCACAACTAGACTAGAAGAAGGGATCGGTTGATAGGACATGTTCTGAGGCCTCAAGGGATCACCAATTTAGTATTGGACGGAAGCGTGGAGGGTGAAACTCGTAGCGGGAGACCAAGAGATGAATGCAGTAGGCAGATTCAGAAGTACGTCGGTTGCAGTAGTTATTCGGAGATGAAGAGGCTTGCACAGGATAGAGTAGCTTGGAGAGCTGCATCATGCCATTCTCTGGACTGAAGACCACAACAACAACAACAAAACAACATGGTGCTCATAGTAGTTTATGCTCATTCCTATTTTCTTTTTCATTATTAGACCTACTCCTGCATTACCTCTATTTTATTTTGTGTTTATAACACCGTATTCCTCTGAGCAGAGGTCTTGTTCATCCTATAACCTAAATTCACTAATTCTCACTGTATCTGACTTCGGTCAATGCATTTCTTTTTTTCTAATTTTCTAATCTACATACCCGATTAAGAGATCTAACATTCCACGCTCTGATCTGTAGAATGTGAGTTTTGTTTTTCCCGATCACTGTATCCTGTGGAGATTTGTACGGGGGATTGTTTTACCACTCAAAAATTTTACGCAAGAGGATGCTATCATATTTTAGCCGTGCAGTGAGGTGTATGCCATAGGATAATAAAATTATAAAAGGCTGAAGTTTGCCCTTGGTTTCAGCCTTTAGCAGTACCAGAACAGCAAGGCCATTTGCCGATGTTACAAGGACATATTTGTCAGTCATGCTTACTGCTGGGGCTACAACGACTGTAAAGGCTGCTGCCACTCTTTAGGTACCACATGGTTGGGTGGTGCTTCCACAGCTATCTCTCCATTGGGGTCGCACCTGCGCCACGACTATTAGTATCGCTGAGGCACGCAAGCCGCGCCATCTCGGTAATATCTCTGGTTCATGCGGCAGCTAGTACGTTAATAGTATTTCATCTCGAGTGGCAATAATGTATTTTACTAGCTGGTTTCAACGTTTTCCAGAGCCATTAATCATTTTTCAACGAGCGGGTGATGCTTTTGAAAGCTACCTCTCCTTCTGTATGAATGCAGAGTCGTTGACGACACGTTCGTCATTTGGCCACACGGACGCGAGAAACTAGACGAGTTTTTGGTACACCTCAATGGCATCAACAGTAATATCCAGTTCACCATGGAGGTGGGAAAAGATGATGCATTGCACTTCCTCAACGTCCTTGTCCACCGTAAACGAAATGGGTGCCTTGGCCACAGCGTCTACAGAAAACCCACCCACACAGACCTGTACCTGCACGCCATCAGCCATCCTCATCCAGCACAGAAGCGCACAGTATTACAAACATTGGTGCATCGTGCAAGAATAATAACAGACGACGATAACCTGCCCTATGAACTGAGCCACCTACGCAAGGTTTTCAGCAAGAACGGCTACAGCGCCCATCAAGTGAAAGAATTGATTTCTGGGAAATATCAGAATAAGACCACCGACGAAGAGCAGGAAAAGAAACTTTCTTTGCTGCCATTCTATGGCTCTGTCTCGGGCAAGATAAGCCGCCTGTTGAAAAAAAGACAAGATCAAATCAATCTTCAGGCCTCCAACGAAAATCCGTCAATTACTGAGACCAGTTAAAGACCCAGTAGGTCTCAGAACACCTGGAGTCTACGAAAGACCTTTTGAGTGTGGCCAGAAGTACATCGGACAAACAGTGCGCACTGTGGAACAACGCATGAAAGAACATGAGAGGTGTTATCGCCTACGCTATCCAGAGAAATCTGCGTTAGCTGAGCATGCGTCAGAAAACGGTCACCACATAAAATTTGACGATACCTCTGTCGTGGCTCGCACTAACGGCTTCTGGGACAGTTTAATAAGGGAAGCTATTGAAATAAAAATTACCGCAAACACCCTGAATAGAGACGGTGGCGGGACCGATGACCATGGCAGTCTGGTCCCTTTAATCCCCCAAACCAACCAACCAACCAAGAGACGGTGGCTTACAGCTCAGCGCTGCGTGGGATCCAGCGATCGCGCGGTTGAAGAGGGCACATCGAACGCCGATTCAAAACATGCCCATATGTGGCAACGTCAGGGGCTTCAGTGACGTCACAGCCGGCAGCTAGCGTATATAAAGGCGCACCAACAGCCACTGCCCAGCGCGTACGGTAGCACAAAACACATCACACCACTTCCCAGACCTAGCCCCAACTATGGAACCGCTGACAACCCATACCACTACCCCTCCCCACCTAGACGTCAGACAATAAAACACAGACAGACATACACCCTCTCTCCCTCGTTCTCTCTCTCTCTCTCTCTATCTCCCTCTCCCTCACTCCCTCTCTCTCTCTCTCAGACACACATACACGCACACACAAACACACACACACAAGCAACAAAACGACAACACTCGCACAATTAAGCAAGCAGGCACACTCTTCAACTACTCAATCCTGTTCTGCCACTGAAAATGAAAAGAAAAAATATGTAAATAGAAAATAGCAATAATTGTACAATGCAAGTAACAATAGTAACATCATTATACACTACTCACAGTCTAACATCCAAAACCTCTTATCATATGCTCTCTTCACCTCTGCTCCACAACCGAACACAGACGTAATTTCGGAAATATTACACACAAATCACACACAGAAACACTACACACTCCAACGTAAATAACCACAATTATATATCACCATATGTCAATGTTTACTCCTCAAACCTCAACAAATGCCAATGCTTAAATCTCTATCTCTTACTGTCACACCCCCAAATCTCTCACTTAACCTTCCCCCTTCCATATTCTATTATTATAAACATGTTAATTCTAGTACTATATACATTAAGAACTAAAACATAACCTTGCAAATCATATCTCGTTGTTAATTTCTCCTACTATACTCTTTGTTAAACCAAAATATAACCTTGTTAATATTATTATAACCTTGTTAATTATATAAACTTGTTAATTATGTAATACCAAATGTCAATTGTTAATGACCACGTCAAAGTGCAAAAAAACTGTAAAGCACCTTTCTGCAAGCACTTCAAATTGTATAAAAAAGAAAAGAAAATTGTAAACCTCGCCTAAGGCTAAAAAGTGCAATGCAAGCACTAGAATAGCCCGCCCTCCCCCTAAGAGAAGGGAATGAAATGTAAAAAAAAAAAAAAAAAAAAAAAAAAAAAAAAAAAAAAAAAAAAAAAAAAAAAAAAAGCCCACTGGCAGTCATACCACTTGACAAAGGCCAAGGAGGGGCCGAAAGCTCGTGTAGCTTTAAGCAATTGACAATTGACGCCGTTGGAAACCCGAGAACATTTTATTCTACCTCTCCTTCTGTTTAACAGCTGCTTTCAGCAACAGAATGTTTGTCGCCTGCATCGCAGACAAAAAAAACATTCGAGCAGTATGCCATATTTATGTACTTCTTTTTTGCTTGAAGGAGGCGTGGTCCGAGACGTCGTTAAGTTAACTCCTCACTAAACACAATGACTTAGAAAACAATGTGGGCGTAAATTCAGTCAGTATCGAAGTAAATTACACGAGCGCGCGGCCTCTTTCTCTTGTACTTCTCTGTAGGTTCCCGAAAGCTGGGGTGGTAATTTGAGTAATGATTAGGAAGTTAGCGTAGAGTTAATACGCCAGGCTTCTGCTTTAAACGAACTTTTAATGCGACATTCTCCAGAGGTGGCAAACTACTATTATTACATGAGGATTGCATTAATTAGAGAGTAACATGCCTCTGAGGCTATTAAAGATGCCCCTATATGAAGTAAATAATTTTGGCTTTAATCTGATTCGTGACTTTATATGTTTTGAGAGGGCGGACAAAAAGTACCAGCCGGCCGGGGTGGCCGAGCGGTTCTGGGCGCTACAGTCTGGAACCATCCGACCGCTACGGTCGCAACTTCGAATCTCGCCTCGGGCATGGATGTGTGTGACGTCCTTAGGTTAGTTAGGTTTAAGTAGTTCTAAGTTCTAGGGAACTGGTGACCTCAGAAGTTAAGTCCCATAGTGCTCAGAGCCATTTGAACGAAGAAATACCAAACAAATAGTAATGATGCCCCGGTATAGAGGTATTGTCGGTAATTTTCCCTGGTCGCACTTGCAGCTAATTCAGAAGCTAGTAACGTTTAAGAAGGTGACGTTTCCTCTGTAATGGAGTCCTCTGTGACGAGTTTGAACGGTCGTTCACACACCAGTGAGCAGCTGAGTAGCGGCTCTGTCCGCTAGAAGAATGTGTGGCGACCTAACGGTGACTGACCGGTCTGCCCCGGTGCTGAACGCAGTCGGGTAGTGCAGGGCGCTGATATGGGATTGGCTGCCTCATTGCCCACACCTCAGGCAGCGCTCCCTAATTCAGTCGAGCCCAGTGGTCGTCAAACTGTAGCCTGCCGTTTTCGGCAACATTTTAGAACCAGCGCAAAAATTATCCTGTCGGAGTGCAAAAAAGGCGAATATATTCCTCTTTAAAAGACTCTATCAGAATTACAGGGAATCAGCTAGCTCAATTCTCGTTCGCCTTCCTCACCAAAAATTTTGGCATGCGAACATATTTGCGCTCTTTTTTAATAGAGAACATTCTAAATCCTTGTACCCAGCCCCTCTTTGTAGTTACACCTTCATATCCGGCATCTCTCTCTCACTACCACTGTCTATATATGTCTCTCCCCCACTGTCTCCTTTTTCTTCCATTCCTTTACAATATATCCCATTGGCACTGTTCCCTATCTTTCACTTACATTGTCTCCATTTATCTTTCTTTCCCCTTGTCGCTGTCTCCAACATATCTCGGGCAGCTCAAAAATTCAAGGAGTGGGGGGGGGTTCAATTTATTTTTCCACGCATATGTTTAAAATTTCACTCCAAGGTGTGCAATCACCTATACCTACATGTTGAAGTTCGCCTGTCTGAGATGGTCCAGACTCCCAAGCCTATGTACAGTTGTAAGTAGGCTGTTTATGTTTTCTCTATGTAAGTAGGCTGTTTATGTTTTCTCTATGTAAGTAGGCTGTTTATGTTTTCTCTATGTAAGTAGGCTGTTTATGTTTTCTTATTGGCACCGTTACGTAGCGCTCAATATGAAAATCACTGGCTGTGCTGTGTGCAGTCTGTGGCTGCTTTGCATTGTTGTAATACTCGCCATTGTAGTGTTAGGCAGCTGGCTGTGAACAGCGCGTAGCGTTGCGCAGTTGGAGGTGAGCCGCCAGCAGTGGTGGATGTGGGGAGAGAGATGGCGGAGTTTTGTAATTTTTCATGAACTGATATATATATTATGGCATGTGATGATATTAAGGTAAATACATTGTTTGCTCTCTATTAATATCTTTCATTTGCTAACTATCCCTATCAGTAGTTAGTGCCTTTAGTAGTTTGAATCTTTTATTTAGCTGGCAGTAGTGGCGCTTGCTGTATTGCAGTAGTGGGAGAAACGAAGATTATTGTGAGGTAAGTGATTTAGTGATTTGTGAAAGGTATAGTTTAATGTTAGTCAGGGCCATTATTTTGTAGGGAATTTTGAAAGTCAGATTGCGTTGCGCTAACAAAATATTGTGTGTCAGGTTAAGGACAGTCTCGTGTAGAATTGTTCAAAGGGGACGTTTCATATGTCGACCCTTAGCCTAGGATACCTCACTGGAATCTTCTGATTTTTTCTTGTAGTTTGTGTAATTAGTGTAGATTTTGTTTATTGCTAGCGCGTAACTGTAGAGAGAATCTCCTTTGTAGTTGCAGTCTTTCATTGTTGTACAGTAAAACAGTTGTGGCATGCATGTAGATTTGCACCAAGTATTTCGCAGCTGCCATTAACTAGATATTATTTTCAGTGCTATTTTAATGTGTTCTCTTATTTTTGATCTTCAAATTGTGTTTTTCTGTGTTGTCGTGTGAAATACTGTGACAATTATGGCGTGTGAAAAACGTAATACTAGGCTCCAAAGTAAACTGAGAAATGACAGTGAAGACGAAAGCAGTGTGTTAGCGCCGCAGAGTAATGAATTAACAGACATTCAAAGTAGTAATTTGGTAACTGAGCATAGGGAAATGGAGCGGGCGGCAAACAATGGCGTGGACAGTGAAACAATTAGTGAAGAGGGAAGCATTATCGATCGATCGGTCGGCAACAGCTCGCCTCAGGAATCCGAAATGATAGGACACAATTTTGCAAACACTGTAGATTCAGGTTTTGCGTCCTCACCGTTTTCTCAAATGAGTCAAGACACGTTTTCCGCTTGTCAAAATGTGAATGTTGCCGGTGCAAATTCACTGCCGAAAAGCACTGAGGAACATGTTTCAGACACCAGTGCATTGTTATTACAGTTAATGCAACAAATGGGACAAAAGCTACAAAAGTTAGACACAACACTTGAACAAAATCAGAGACAAACACAGCAAAAGCTTGAAAAGTTAGACACAATGGAACAACACCAGAGACAAACACAGCAACAGTTAGACACAGTGGAACAAAATCTCAAAAAGTTAGACAAAATGGAACAAAATCTTCAAAAGTTAGACACCACACTTGAACAAACACGTGAAGATTTAACTAGTGAGTTACATAACATTGAATCGAAATGTCAAAAAGTCTGTAATGACGTAAAATCACAAATTTGTGAGCATTTCCAACCTATTTTTTCGCGGCATGAAAATGCATTACAGAATCATGAAGCAGCCATAAAAGAACTGCAAACTATTTTTCATGAAAATCACAGCACCTTGCAAGCTAAAATTGACTCAGTTGCATCTACCGATTCGGTTACGCAACTTGCAATAACTCAGGAAAACTTAAAGGACACAGTAGATTCGATTTCAACACAAATGGACATTCTGAAACTTGGTTCAGAAAAACACAATGAGGAAATGTGTTCACTATCGGAGAAAGTAGCCGAACTTTCGGATCAGGTCACTAACTTATCTACAAAGGTAGATGATGATCTGAATGACACAAGACCTGTAGCCTTCACTGACACTGAAGAGTGCGAACAAATTAGGAAATTCAAACAAAATCAGAATCAGATTAATACGCAACACCAAAGAGAAATCCGGGAAGTACAAGATCAGCTGACACAGTTAATACAAGAATTACGTACTTCAGAGGATACTCGCGCCCCAATACGGGAAGAGGGACATACAAATACGGAACAGACACAAAATAACAACACAGGGCACTTCGGAAATTGTGAAAGAAGTTGGCAAGGTACGCCGAATTTTGAGATGGAACCGCCGAAACGACGTAACAATGACCGACATGCGACTTGCCGACATGATGATTTTGACTATAAGCTGTTCATTACTACACGTAAATTCAAAACATTTAAGAATTCTGGCAACGACATTCATCCACATGCATGGCTCCATCAATTCTCGCATTGTTTTCCTCCCAACTGGTCGTTAGAACACAGATTAGAATTTATGTGTGGCTACTTAGAGAATGAACCAGCTGTAAGAATGCGATCGGTCATTCACGATTGCCACAGTGAGGGAGAATTTTACCATGCCTTCCTCTCAGCATATTGGTCTCAAGCCACACAAGACCGTGTAAAACATAGCATCATGATGATGAAACACTTTGAACAGTCTGAATTTTCCAGTCTTGTGAAATATTTTGAAGACATGTTGCACAAGAATCAGTACCTGACAAACCCATACAGCCCCTCAGAACTCATCCGCATTTGCTTAATCAAACTGCCTGAACATTTACGACATATTATTTTGGCAGGACGTTGCAAAGACGACATTGAAGCATTTCAGGGACTGTTACAAGAATTAGAAATTGACACTGACAATCGCGGAACGCGAAACCAGGAACACAACAATTACAGGTCACATCCGTCGCAATTCCGCGATGAAAGAAGTAATAACTTGACACGACAAGGCTATTCTCACAACACAAATCGTGACCAAAACAGACACCACCCGTATGACAACCGTTGGCAGAGTAGTAATAACTACAGGGAAAGATCACCTCTCCGTGGTAATGATTATCACAGAGACAATAAGAGAAACAGACAATATGGGAACCAAAATAAATACTATCAAGGGAGACAGAATAACTTTAGACGCAACGGACCAGCGCGCAGTTACGATTCAGGGAGAAATTCTCCACCATGTGACCGACAAGAAAGAAACTATGGAATCTACCGACATGACGACAGACGATATGATCGTAACGACAGACCTGAATTGCATCAGAACTGGCGGGATTCAAACAGAGCAGGGCCCTCTCGTCACGGTGAATTTGTAGAAGTTAGGTCTCCAAACCCCAATAACGACGCGCGCCAACAAAGAGACAATAGGCAATGACTCACACCGCTGGCAGCCACAAAACGTTCTTATGACACTAACGACGCAGCTGCCGTAGCTAGTAATTACGTAAAAATGGAAGATATTAGGGACATCTTACTCCAAGAACACGACGTAAAACATAACAACGTTGCATATCCTGTGATTTGCATTACAGTAAATGACGTAAAATTTACGGCAGTACTTGACTCTGGCAGTCCCATTTCAGTAATCAGTGAAACAGCCTTTAGCAAATGCAACAAATCGAACGATTGCCCCACACTTCCGTTACGTAAGATTAAATTACAAGGTGCAATCTTTGGAAAAAGTGTAGATGTACGCCAACAAACCAACCTAGAATTCTTTTGTCAAAGCCACAGCTTCTCTACGAACTTCCTTATTGTTCAATTATTGTCGACGGAAATTATACTGGGAGTAGACTTTTTGAATGAATACAAAGCAATCTTAAACTTTCACAATGCTGAAATAACTTTAGAAAAAGAAGGTAAGTCAATAGCTTTGAAATTTGAAGATTGGCTCTCAAACCATGATGAGGAAATTAATCGGCTTTACGTTCTGTTAGACAACAGTTCGGAATTTTCTACGGAACTAGACACTAACAATCACTCTGCAAGTACTGACAGGGATGATATCGACGGCGCATTTGACACTAATAAGTTAATTCAGAATAAAATTCAAACAATTGAGAATTGTAATGACACTGATAGGCAGGACCTTTTTGAGATTTTACAAGCACATTCCACAGTTTTTACTCATAAAACAGGAACAATCAAGGGATTTCAATACCAATTTCGTGTTCGTGAGCATACTAAATTTTGTGTTAGACCATATGTAATTCCAGCACATTATAGGGACCGTGTTAGAACAGAAATACAATCTATGCTCGATGAGGGCATTATTGAGCCTGCAGTAAGCTCATACAACAATCCATTACATGTTGTTGAGAAGAAAAATGGATCGATCAGGCTTGTCTTAGATTCGAGACAAATCAATACGATCATTATTCCTGAAACAGACAGGCCGCAAACGTTAGAAGAACTTCTTCAAAATTTTAATGGTGTAAAAGTGTTGTCTTCCATTGATCTCAGATCCAGCTTTTATCAGATCGAACTTCATCCAGAATGTAGAAAATACACAGCTTTCCTTTGTTTCGGCGTTTGTTATCAGTTTCGGAAACTTCCCTTTGGTTTGAACATTTCTTCAGCAGCATTCATTCGCGGGCTAAATTCGATATTACCTGAGTTCTTAAAACGTCACATCACCTTATATGTGGACGATATTCTAATAGCAGAAGCTTCATGGGAACTACATAATCGCATCCTCAACAGTTTGTTACGTATTTTTGCAGAATCTGGAATTACAGTTAACTTGGAAAAGTCTGAATTCGGTAGGACAAAGGTGAAGTTTTTGGGACATATTATTTCTTCTGAAGGGATTCAGCCGGATCCTGAAAAGTTAGAAGCAATCAGAGCCATTCCAGTTCCATCCACAAAAAGACAAGTCCGCAGTTTTCTAGGTCTCGTAAATTTTTACCGTCGTTTTCTGAATATGCAAATTCTTGTTACACCAAAACTTTATTCTCTCACTGGAAAAAATACTATTTGGAACTGGGACGAACAAGCACAATTGGAATTCAATTCTTTGAAAGAAGCGTTACTTCACGCGCCAATCTTAGCTCATCCAGATCTGTCACAAGATTTCTGCCTTAGCACGGATTCTTCTAAAGTCGGTCTTGGTGCCCATTTATTTCAAGAAGCCATAGAAAATGACACTACCGTTCAGAAAACCATTGCTTTTGCTAGCCGAGTGCTAACAAAATCTGAAAAAAATTATTCCGTTACTGAATTAGAAGCTTTAGCTATCGTTTGGGCATTTAACAAATTCAGTTTCTTTCTTTCTGGTAAGCACGTAAAAGTATACAGTGATCATCGTGCATTACAATTTCTTATGTCTTCAAAATTAAATCATGACAAGTTAAAACGTTGGGCATTGTTTCTGCAAGAATTCCGCTTCACAATAGTCTACATTCCCGGCAAGGAGAACATTGTTGCGGACGCACTGTCACGCGCACCGGCTGGGCTTGAGAAAAGTAACAAAGAAGGCAACCTCGAGAAAAATTTCAGTATTCTTTACATTCAGAAAGTCGCCTTTGAAAACTTCATCACCACATCTTTAAAGGACATTGCTCATGAACAAGATAAAGATCCGATTTGGAAAGACATCAAGAGCAAATGGCATGAAAGGACACACACACAGATTCGGCATTATTATCTGGTTAGAAACAACATACTGTTCAAACGCTGCACTGTTGATGACAAGCTATGGGTACTTTGCATTCCTGACGATTTTGTTAATAAGCTCATTTGGTACATTCATTTCAGTTACGCACATTTTGGCCCACGAAAATGTTATCATATTCTTCGAACGACTTGTTATTTTAACAATATGGAAAAGCGAATTCGAAGAGTCTTGTCTATTTGTAAACTTTGTCAAAAGGCGAAACCATCTACTATCTCACATCGTGCTCCGCTGTTTCCTATCATTCCTTCTAAATTAAAAGAATTTGCTGCTGTTGATCTCTTGGGACCCCTTGTCAGAACATCCAATGGATTTTCGTACGTTCTAGTCGCTGTTGAACTTACTTCAAAATTTGTTTCTTTCACTCCGTTACGTAAAGCCACTGGACGATCTGTATCCAACGCCTTTGTTAAAAATTTCTTACGTGAAGTTGGCCACGTTGCTAAAGTCATTTCAGATAACGGACCGCAATTCAGATCTGCTGTTTGGTCACGCATGCTTCGCAACCATAAAATCAAACCTGTTTTTATTTCATTGTACTCACCACATTGTAACCCGTCTGAACGGATTATGAAAGAAATCAATAAGCTTTGCAGACTTTATTGTCACAGAAAGCATCAGCATTGGGACAGATATTTACACTTATTTCAAAATGTGCTGAATGAAATGCCTCATGATTCCACTGCTTTACCACCCACTCTTGTACTAAAGAATGAAGAACCACCGAACAGAATCAGAGAGCTTGTACCTTTCCCAAATACACGTAAACTTCGACACAAAGACATAATTGATTTGGCTCTTAAAAATATAAAATCTGCAGCAGACAAAAGGAGAAAACTACACGGTAAAGCAAATACAAAGAAATTGTATATTGGTCAGAAAGTTCTCATTAAAGCTCATTCATTGTCACATAAGAAGAAACACTTGAGTCACAAATTCTTTCTAGTTTACAATGGACCTTACAGAATCCGACGTATACCACATGATAATTGCGTTGAAGTTGAAACTCTGCGTACTAGGAAGAGTAAAGGTTTACACCACATTTCACATGTAAAACCGTTTATTGAAAGATAATCTGCTTTTTAACTTTGTCTTTGCCATAAAACTTTTCACTTCACATTACTAGTATGCTTTGTCAGACTTAAGAAACTGTTAACATGCAACAATGTTTGAAGTTAAATATCCAGTCTAGAACCTAGGGAACATTTTTAAACAGGAATTACGATTGCATTGTTATAGTGAACAGACGTCACAGTGTTATTGTATTTGTACATTCTTGCTTGTTAGTTGCACGATTACGTAACGACTATCAGGCTTACATACTAAGAACCTATACCAGTACTGCTAATGAGATTTTAATGCAACATTTTGGTTTACTTGAAAATACATTCTGGGTTTAATGTACTTTCTGTGAGATACCAGACGGCACAGTGGTTAGTTTAAGTGACAACTACACGGTTTTATCACGACGCTACTAATGAGTGACAATTTACAATGTTGCTTTTGCAGTGTATCTGTTTTATATCTGCACAGTTTTCTGAATTCAACTAGGAAGAAAAACATGTTTTAGTAGTAACTTTTGTGGTATAGCAACAATGAGACAGCCTTTTTCGTGGCATAACAATACGTTACTGTACAGTACTTTCCTCATCACGGCAATAAGCGTAATAACTAAGATATCTATACGCAAAGCATTTCACTTTTGTGTTTCATGAGGTAAGTACATTGACTTTAGCAGAACCTTGCTTACAGAGGACGATAACTACGACAGTTCCACAGAATTATCTTACAGCAAGACGCGCATTTAGCGCTACAGGACACGCATTTGAGTGATTAATCTTATACTTAAAACACTTATTTTCAAAGATTTTTTAATTACAAAGAAAGTTTTCCGTGATACATTTCATTCCATTGCTGTAATTTGTAACACCTGAGGGTATAATTACATTTATCCTCAGGGGGGTACACGCTTACTTTGTGTACCATGTGTGTGGCAACCACAAGGAACCCTAGCTAATATGGTATTTGCTTATACAACTTTACACATCGGTACCATATTTCTCCAACACATAATTACACAGCTATCTGATCATTTAACTGAGACAGACAAACGTTTTTACTATATCAGTGACAGATGTTTACGTAATTACACAGCTGGATAACTTCACACTTATGAAACTGTATTTTGTCTGTACTTTGTGAAACTGTTCATATTTTTTTGGAACCATTGTGATACTATGAGAGCTTTGAATGATGTATTTGGTATGGATTCATGATTTTTAAAGTACGTTTGAGGTAGATGACATTATTTAAATGAGCAGAGAATTCTTTTTAGGCTTAGAAATTATTGGAGGAAGTTACGACGATTTTGAGATTTGACTGAAGTTTTATGATATTATTACGACGATGATGTGTATTATGCTGTTGAGGAATGTTTATTATGCTACGTATTTCTCACGATGAAATATTGAAGAAGTGTCGACGAATATGTATATGTATAATGAGGTAAGGAGTAATGAATAGTGGGTAGGGACTCTTGACTTGTGAAAAAGGATGTTGGAAACCAAGAATCGTACTTTAAGAGTTATGACATGTGTGAATCATGTGTGAATGTATCACAATGCCACTGAACATTTTTTGGACACTGTTATATTCATAGGATTTTGTTTCTACAGATTTGCAACGCTAATTCTTGACCTGTGAAGTATTTTTATGTGAGGCTGTCACTGTAGCGGTAAATATTTCCGTAAGAAAGTTAAGTGACCACCTGCACGTAATGCGTCGCGGGCACCCAGCTGTGTCAGACACCTGGAGAAAAAGCCATTATTGCGAGCCCTTTTCAGCGGCACAGGTAGAAAAAAAAGGGGACGTGGGACGTGTCAAACACCTGGAGAACAAGCCATTAGGGTGTGCCTTTCATCGATAATGCGACACCCTCGTTACTTGAAAACATATGATTACTCGCACTTTGTGCTAATTACTGAAATGCTTATGAATTGATGGGAAATATTCGTACATCTGCACACCTGATTACGACAAGCGTCTTTCTACGAGAGTTGAGAGAATTTCTACTAACTTATGAAATGTCACATGACTATTGAATGATATTTTTATGCTTTGGTTTGCGTAACTGCTTATTTCATTTGATACCTGTTTTTCAGCTGTGTTGCAGCATTGCTTTTATAAAATGAAATGCATTTGCTAATGTGAACACTTTCTGTCAACAGATCTATTAAATAATTATTTTATGATCCACATTCTTTAAAAAAAAGGAGCACTTGGAAAGGAAAGAACAATAAGAAGGAACTAATAACAGTAACACATAATTTTCTTTTCAAGTACTTGGTAATTTCTTTTGTAGAATAAATTGTGATGCATCACTCCAATGTTAAGATGTGACATAGGTATTAGACATGGCCATTTTAGTGTAATATTTTTTCTGCTTGCGCTATGTCATGTTTAGGTATAAGTTGCTGCTGTTTGCCAGGCATAGTGTTATTGAATTTGACTTTTGCTCATTTATGCTGCTAGCTTTGCCAATTTGCATTTTTTGCATTGCTGTTTATAATAATTGTTTTACGTGCTGCTGCATTGCCTCGTCCCTTAGTTTAGCATCTGAGCTCAGTAGATTTAAGTTAGCTTAAGAGGGGGTAGACTATATGAGAAACTGACTATGGAGAATAGGTAAAGAATGCATTGCGAAGTTATATAAAAAGGATTTGGGCCCAAATGAGTATTGTACAATCAGAAATAATTATTTTGAAAGAAATATGAACAGAATACAGAAAGCATGCTTGAATAAGATTTTTTTGGTGGAAGCAAAGGTTGAAATAAGACGAAAGATCTATAGAATGAAGTTTTGGGATGGACTGCAGTACCAAATGTTACACTGAAAACGAACCCTGTCCTTTCCTTTTGTGTTATCCCAGTACGTGTTTGTGTACCCTTGTGTATTTGTTTTCTTCCTGTCTCTGTGTAGTTTCATAGAATTTTTTCTTCTTTTAATATTAAGCTACATTCACTATGATGAGGAATACTGTTATCCTCAAATATAATTGGCATTCATAATATGTTATTTACCTTATAAATATGCTTACACATTATTTATTCTGTTTAATGCTCATGTGTGAAGTTGATGTTTCAAAAGTTATTGTGATCTTTTATGTATGTACTCATGTCATAATTCCACTGATGTACATGTTAGTTCGATTCTTTTGTAAAGCCTGTACTACAAATGTTATCTGTATTGTTATGTTCTTTAATGATGTATTTTGTACCTTTGTTATTGTATTCGTCTGTTATAAAATTGTAATTGTCACCAGTTCATGATATTATTAACTTGTAAGTTACATTTCACTGCACACGTTTCTGTTGGTCACAGTATACGGACAATATGTGAGAAGTAGGGACTGATAGTGTTTGCACGTGTGTTAATAATTCAGCAAGGGACTGGATAACAGCATTGCTGGTTCTAAGGACAATTCCAAAAACTTTGTGAGTGCACAAGTGGTGGTTTATGGACTTGCTATATTCTCCACAAGACTCTTCGATGGTGAATGTGCACCTGCACAATCGCAACAGATGGCTGCTGGTCATCTCTACAAGGACTACAGTGGGTCTGCACCTCTGGTGGCCCACCAATACCATTATCTCTACAAGGACTACAGTGGGTCTGCACCTCTGGTGGCCCACCAATACCATTATCTCTACAAGGACTACAGTGGGTCTGCACCTCTGGTGGCCCACCAATACCATTATCTCTACAAGGACTGCAGTGGGTCTGCATCTTTGATGACCCACCAGTACCATTATCTCTACAAGGACTACAGTGGGTCTACATCTTTGATGATCCATCAATACCATTATTTCTACAAGGACTGCAGTGGGTCTGCACCTCTGGTGGCCCACCAATATCGTAATCTCTACCAGAACTACGGTGGGTCTGCTCTGTGATGACCTACCTACCAATATTCATCAAAACTTCGACTGACTCTGCAGTGGGTTTGCTCTGTTGTGACCCAATACTTGTCTGCATGTCGAGAGTCAGCACTGTCGTTCCGTTGGAAGGACAACACTACTTCTACAAGACTGCATGGAAATCCACTACTTCCGTGTGCATTTTCTTTTACTGCTCAGACTTTGAGAAAAACACTGCTATTCTCCTGTATGTACGATTAGGACTGTCTTTATGGACTGTGAGACAATTTTAGCTTTTGACCAACATTGTATCAATAAGTGTGTGCATTTGATTTCTTTGTTATTGTAATTATGAAAAATTTTATCAAATCATTATTGGCCACTGCCCAAAAAAATTTTGTAAAAATTTTTGTGGGGAGCATGGGGGCTATGTAAGTAGGCTGTTTATGTTTTCTCTATGTAAGTAGGCTGTTTATGTTTTCTCTATGTAAGTAGGCTGTTTATGTTTTCTCTATGTAAGTAGGCTGTTTATGTTTTCTTATTGGCACCGTTACGTAGCGCTCAATATGAAAATCACTGGCTGTGCTGTGTGCAGTCTGTGGCTGCTTTGCATTGTTGTAATACTCGCCATTGTAGTGTTAGGCAGCTGGCTGTGAACAGCGCGTAGCGTTGCGCAGTTGGAGGTGAGCCGCCAGCAGTGGTGGATGTGGGGAGAGAGATGGCGGAGTTTTGTAATTTTTCATGAACTGATATATATATTATGGCATGTGATGATATTAAGGTAAATACATTGTTTGCTCTCTATTAATATCTTTCATTTGCTAACTATCCCTATCAGTAGTTAGTGCCTTTAGTAGTTTGAATCTTTTATTTAGCTGGCAGTAGTGGCGCTTGCTGTATTGCAGTAGTGGGAGAAACGAAGATTATTGTGAGGTAAGTGATTTAGTGATTTGTGAAAGGTATAGTTTAATGTTAGTCAGGGCCATTATTTTGTAGGGAATTTTGAAAGTCAGATTGCGTTGCGCTAACAAAATATTGTGTGTCAGGTTAAGGACAGTCTCGTGTAGAATTGTTCAAAGGGGACGTTTCACAGTCTCCACTTGTCCGTATTTTTCATTTCCACTATCTCCTCTCTAGCCTTGAGCGAGCCAGCCCTGACAAAACTCTACCATCTGGTGAGCAAGATGTACGACGCAGGCGAAATACCCTCAGACTTCAAGAAGAATATAATAATTCAAATCCCAAAGAAAGTAGGTGTTGACAGGTGTGAAAATTGTCGTTGTAGCAGTTTAATAAGTCACAGTTGCAAAATACTAACACGAATTCTTTACAGACGTATGGAAAGACTGGTAGAAGCCGACCTCGGGGAAGATCAGTTTGGATTCCGTAGAAATGTTGGAACACGCGAGGCAATACTGACCCTGCCACTTGTCTTAGAAGACAGTTTAAAGTAAGGCTACGTTTATAGCATTTGTAGACTTTGAGGAAACTTTTGACAATGTTGACTGGAATACTCTCTTTCAAATTCTAAAGATGGCAGGGGTAAAATACAGGGAGCTTAAGACTATTTACAATTTGTACAGAAACCAGATTGCTGTTACAAGAGTTGAGGGGGGTGAAAGAGAAAAGATTGGCAAGGGAGTGAGACAGGGTTGTAGCCTATCTCCGATGTTATTCAATCTGTATATTGAGCAAACAGTAAAGGAAACAAAAGAAAAAATCGGAGTAGAAATTAGAATCCATGGAGAAGACATTGTAATTCTGTCAGGGACAACAAAGGACCTGCAAGAGCAGCTGAACGGAATGAACAGTGTCTCGAAAGGAGGATATAAGATGAAGATCAACAAAAGCAAAACGAGGATAATGGAATGTAAAAAATGGTTCAAATGGCTCTGAGGACTATGGGACTTAACTTCCAAGGTCATCAGTCCCCTAGAACTTAGAACTAGTTAAACCTAACTAACCTAAGGACATCAGACACATCCATGCCCGAGGCAGGATTCGATCCTGCGACCGTAGCGGTCGCGCGGTTCCAGACTGAAGTGCCTAGAACCGCTCGGCCACAATCCCCGGCTAATGGAATGTAGTCGAATTAAATCGGGTGATGCTGAGGGTATTAGATTAGGAAATGACACGGGTAAAGTAGAAAATGAGTTTTGCTATTTGGGGAGCAAAATAACTGATGATGGTCGAAGTAGAGAGGATATAAAATGTAGACTGGCAATGGCAAGGAAAGCGTTTCTGAAGAAGAAATATTTGTTAACATCGAGTATAGATTTAAGTGTCAGACAGTCGCTTCTGAAAGTATTTGTATGGAAAGTGGCCATGTATGGATGTGAAACGTCCACGATAAATAGTTTGGACAAGAAGAGAATAGAAGCTTTCGAAATGTGGTGCTACAGAAGAATGATGAAGATTATATGGGGAGATCGTATAACTAATGAGGAGGTATTGAATAGAATTGGGGAGAAGAGAAATTTGTGGCACAACTTGACTAGAAGAAGGGATCGGTTGGTAGGACCTGTTCTGAGGCATCAAGGGATCACCAATTTAGTATTGGAGGGCAGCGTAGAGGGTAAAAATCGTAGACGGAGACCAAGAGATGAATACACTAAGCAGATTCAGAAGGATGTAGGTTACAGTAGGTGCTGGGAGATGAAGAAGTTTGCACATGATGGAGTAGCATGGAGAGCTGCATCAAACCAGTCTCTGGACTGAAGACCACAACAACAGCAACAATCTCTTCTCTCTTTCGCTCACATAGCTGCTGTCTCCAGCCATCTCCGTTTCTCTTTTACTGCCACTGTCTCTCACTATCTCCTCACTCTTTGACTCGCGCTGCTATTGTCTTCATCTGTCTGTCTGTCTCTCTCTCTTTCACTGGCAATTCCTCTCACCCACCATCACTGCCTCCTCTCTCTTTCACTGGCAATTCCTCTCACCCACCATCACTGCCTCCTCTCTCTTTCACCGTCACTGTTTCTCTACTACTCCCTTTCAGTACAAAAGAAAAACACGAATATGTTAGCATGCCAAAAGTTTTGGTGATGTAGGCGGAATAACGATTGAGGCTCTTAGTTCCTCATTTTTATGCCAGTACCTGTCAATGGTGATCATATTCGCCTTTTTTGTGCTCCGACAGGAGCATTTTTCCGTTGGTTCCCTTCTCTCCCCTGCTACAGCAATGTGTACTGCTTATATAAAACGTATTCAATAGATGAGTAAAGTATTGACTGTTGTTTATATACTTTGCCGCATTTATATACTTAGAGACATATAAATAACGTAATATGAGGCTGACACAAAATTGTTTGCTTTACATTGTTTTGGATGCTTTGCTCATCGACCGCAGTTCATCAAAAACGCCGAAATATGATTTGTATCTTAAAGGAGTAACACTGTCATTAGAAACATTTTACTGAATTTGCAGTTTTTCCCGTTTTGCAAAATTTTTGGCACGCATTTTAAGTTCTTTTCAGGCATGTTATATTCTTTTTCGTCACTGCAGTTGAAATGTAGCTATCAAAGCAGGAGCACCATTCAGTTACGCAGAATAAATCGGTCATATTTCTTTGTTGTGGATTGCCTGACCTAATTTGTTGTAGGAATAAAGAAAAGGAGGAAAACAAATCTATTCTTTTCAATACTAGATTTATTTACTCTAAATTGGTTCACAAGTAAAGAGAGTATTTTCTCGAAAATGAATGTATGAACAGTTTCTTATTTAATGGTCAGATAAGAGACAAATTGTCTCTGCAAAAGTCCATCGAAAACAATTTCCACAATGGAATTAAAGTTTAGTGCCAAAAATTACAGTAAAGGTTGTTCTGCTAACAAGCGCTGGATACCTCGAATTGAACTGAAGATCGCTATGGAACCGCGATTGGCTTTCCAAACTCTGTGCAGCTTGTGGAAGTTAAAACCGGATCCAAGATCCAAACAGGTAAATACACTGAAAAAGCAACGCAAGTTGCGGAATTTACTTCGCAAATTATGAGCTGCTCAAAGCAAAAGTCGCGCCAGAGCTAAAAAGGCGACACTTACTCGTAATCTGCTAGGCTGTGAATAGGCCCCTCCCTCTCTCGATGTGACGCGACTTTCCACCGTCTCCATGTCTGACTAACGTTCCACTCCGCTCCCAGAAAGCGCCTGGAGGGGAGGTTTTACAACTCCCGCTGCCGCGACGACCAAGAATTCCTTTTAGCCCACTGAAACGCTGAAGAAGCCTGCCAAAATTTCTCCGCTATCGCTTAAGCCGTCGGTACACGGACCGTGCTGTCGAACGTGAACACTGAGCGTGCCGAGTTCAACGTGCTGCTGGACGCTCAGGAACGGTGCGATTTGTGCACACGGTACGTGGGCCCCAACGTGGTATACGCGATCGAAACGCACACCAGCGGCAGTTGAGGGATGTTTCTAGTTCGTAAAGCACATAGTTTACTCAACGGGCGCGCGTTAAATTCCACGTTAGCTCTATTAAAACGCACATTTCCTCCATCGTCCACAAAAAGGAAAGTGTCATGTCCAATCAATAAGGACACAGGTTTATAAAAGTTCTATTACAAACAGTGCGGTACAAATTTGGAATACTTCTCCGCATAAGATAAACATTATTTCATCATTCCCAAATTTTAGTAAAACCCCAAGGTCAGTCTTACTTGATCACTGTTCCTACCCAGTAGCAGAATCTTTGCAACATGTGAATTACGAAGCGTAAAAGAAAAAGGAGCAAAATATCTTTATACAAGTAGCGCAAGCTGTCCTGTAGGTTAAGCCAATCGAACAAACTCACCCCCTGAAAAAAAGGTGAACTTATATTTACATAACATCAAATATTACAGCATATGCTTATATTAAACTAATAATAAAGTATCAGAATCTAATAAAAACGGGAATTTTAGGAAAAACTATTCGGGGTTGTCAACACGCGAACCACCGCCCCAACAAATAACTCTACAGTGCCGCTATCATTGCGTTAAACTAACAAGACGCTCCTTGTAACTAATCATATCATGTTAGGCCCTGCTGAAAACCTTAATCGTTGATATGTCACTAATTGAAATTTAATTATAACATATTGTACCAAGAACAATGCGTTTTGGATGGATCTTCAGTGTGTCGCTGCCTTCAAATAGCCTACACTCATAATAGGCAAGTTACAATGATTCTTTTGCCACGAATATGATGTTTCTCATTATTTTATTGGAACGAATCACACAGTTAACAACGGGTTTTTCAGTGATTCTCAGTTTGCTGGTTCTCACAAAAGGTATATACAGGGTGTTACACAAGGGTACAGTCAAACTTTCAGGAAACATTCCTCATACACAAATAAAGAAAAGATGTTATGTGGACATGTGTCCGGAAACGCTTAATTTTCATATTAGAGCTCATTTTAGTTTCGTCAGTATGTACTGTACTTCCTCGATCCACCGCCAGTTGACCCAATTGAAGGAAGGTAATGTTGACTTCGGTGCTTGTGTTGACATGCGACTCATTGTTCTACAGTACTAGCATCAAGCACATCAGTACGTAGCATCAACAGGTTAGTGTTCATCACGAACGTGGTTTTGCAGTCAGTGCAATGTTTACAAATGCGGAGTTGGCAGATGCCCACTTGATGTATGGATTAGCACGGGGCAATAGCCGTGGCGCGGTACGTTTGTATCGAGACAGATTTCCAGAACGAAGGTGTCCCGACAGGAAGACGTCCGAAGCAATTGATCGGCGTCTTAGGGAGCACGGAACATTCCAGCCTATGACTCGCGACTGGGGAAGACCTAGAACGACGAGGACACCTGCAATGGACGAGGCAATTCTTCGTGCAGTTGACGATAACCCTATTGTCAGCGTCAGAGAAGTTGCTGCTGTACAAGGTAACGTTGATCACGTCACTGTATGGACAGTGCTACGGGAGAACCAGTTGTTTCCGTACCATGTACAGCGTGTGCAGGCACTATCATCAGCTGATTGGCCTCCACGGGTACACTTCTGCGAATGGTTCATCCAGCAATGTGTCAATCCTCATTTCAGTGCAAATGTTCTCTTTACGGATGAGGCTTCATTCCAACGTGATCAAATTGTAAATTTTCACAATCAACATTTGTGGGCTGACGAGAATCCGTACGCAATTGTGCAATCACGTCATCAACACAGATTTTCTGTGAACGTTTGGGCAGGCATTGTTGGTGATGTCTTGATTGGGCCCCATGTTCTTCCACCTACGCTCAATGGAGCACGTTATCATGATTTCATACAGGATACTCTACCTGTGCTGCTAGAACATGTGCCTTTACAAGTACGACACAACATGTGGTTCATGCACGATGGAGCTCCTGCACATTTCAGTCGAAGTGTTCGTACGCTTCTCAACAACAGATTCGGTGACCCATGGATTGGTAGAGGAGGACCAATTCCATGGCCTCCACGCTTTCCTGACCTCAACCCTCTTGCCTTTCATTTATGGGGGCATTTGAAAGCTCTTGTCTACGCAACCCCGGTACCAAATGTAGAGACTCTTCGTGCTCGTATTGTGGACGGCTGTGATACAATACGCCATTCTCCAGGGCTGCATCAGCGCATCGGGGATTCCATGCGACGGAGGGTGGATGCATGTATCCTCGCTAACGGAGGACATTTTGAACATTTCCTGTAACAAAGTGTTTGAAGTCACGCTGGTACGTTCTGTTGCTTTGTGTTTCCATTCCATGATTAATGTGATTTGAAGAGAAGTAATAAAATGAGCTCTAACATGGAAAGTAAGCGTTCCGGACACATGTCCACATAACATATTTTCTTTCTTTGTATGTGAGGATGTTTCCTGAAAGTTTGGCCGTACCTTTTTGTAACACCCTGTATATACATATAGGCTTGAAATGAATGCCAACATGGCGCCTCACAACTCTGTACTGAAGGGAGACGGCGTGCGTGTGACGTAGGTGGTGTTGTGCCATCTCATTGGTCAACGCTCAGACACACGCTCAGAATATCTGACATGCCAGATATTGCTCTGCACGTTCGGAAAGACTCCCGAACGTGCTGTTCCACGCTATGACGTCAGAAACTAGGCACGCTCAACGTTCGGATGCACGGTCCGTGTGCCGACGGCTTTACAGTAT
The DNA here is from genome assembly GCF_021461395.2 of Schistocerca americana. NCBI lineage: Eukaryota > Metazoa > Arthropoda > Insecta > Orthoptera > Acrididae > Schistocerca > Schistocerca americana. Next base: position 80,623,763 of record NC_060124.1, on the reverse strand, counting down.
GCCTATTAACGGCCCAGAGATTGGTACACTGTACGTGCTGTATCGGCTCTCATTGGTTCAGACATTTACGCTACTGCGTCTGTGCCCATGAGCCTTCTGACTGGCTGACATTATCCGCACGCTTAGATTCTGGCATCTTCCCACGCCGAACACGACACAGTGTCATTGTCACGTATTTGCAACTGCCGACGGGAAATGCAGATTCGTCACACAAGAAATGCTCAGGGGACCTGTGCTCGCCCTGCTATATCTTCCAAGACCTTGCCGCCCGAAGGACAACGCAATGCGGCCAGTGTGCGTCACAAACATTTCTGCTCAGACGGTGAGGGCTTAACCCGTCCCGTCTGAAAAGCGCTGCGACCACCAAGGTCTGTTACTGTACCTTCACAGGCCTGCCTCAGCGAAGGGAAATTCACGACTCTTATACCAGAGGCCAGTAATGATGCAATTCCCACCAGCGCAGTTAAGAACCTTAAGCTGCCAATTACATTCATTATCTAAAAGCGATATATGTGATGGTACCGTCACACAGTACCACTTCGGATAATTTAGGTAGACGTGAAGTGCCCTTTATGAAGAGGAGCGTGTCATAAATTTTCACAAAAAAAAAATGCTGACTAAAAACATAGTTTGGTGACCTCAGAACCCCTGCAGTTACCTTAGAACGCTTGCCATGCATTCATTACGTCAGTTAAAACTAGCATTTACTCCTCAGACCGGATATTTCGTGCATAAGTACGACGATATTGAGCCTCTGTATCTCGGCAACGGATAATGATATCGTAAAAAGTTTCAAGGTTCGCAGAGCACATCATCTGGAGAACATATCGTAAAAATTGCGGCGATTTACCAGGAAAAGAAATTATAGAACTGGTGATCCCCACAATTGGTACTTTTTGTACCCAAAAACCAACGTTTTTGGGGATTTTCTGAGGTACCTGCCACGAACAAACGATGCTCTTATGAGCCGCCTGAGGTCCACTCTAGGCAACGCAACCAACCGGTTTGCTCAATTTGCCTGGGTTGCAGGAGGTGTGTAATGTTTAAATGTTGAGCCTGTACTGTAGGACAGATGCAGTATGACTGTTCTTCCGGAATGTATAACAATGTTCGCTAGGGCAATGGATATCCAAAACACTTGACCTCTTATGTCTGTGATCAACAGAACCCGAGATACGACCCCCTGAAACATCACATTTTTGCTTGCGGCTTTTTGGAACATATTAGTACCGCGGACTGTCATGTACTGACAGATACTGTGCATCTAGCAACTAACAGCCGAATCCCAAAACTAACGTTAAGACCTACTCAATAGTGTAGTTTTCCTGCTCAGTAAGATACAAAAATTCTTGCTGAGATAATGATATTTCAAGATGTTCTTCAATTCAACTGTTGTTGGTGAATTCGGCTACGCAAAAAGTTCAGGGGCAGATGGATACCTCAGGGGCATATGGATAAGTAGCGGCCGCGCTGGATTAGCCGAGCGGTCTAAGGCGCTGCAGTCACGGACTGTGCGGCTGGTCCCGGCGGAGGTTCGAGTCCTCCCTCGGGCATGGGTGTATGTGTTTGTCCTTAGGACAATTTAGGTTAAGTAGTGTGTAAGCTTAGGGACTGATGACCTTAGCAGTTAAGTCCCATAAGATTTCACACACATTTGAACTTTTTTTTTTTTTTGAACATTTGATAAGTAGCGCCCGAGCGGGGTTGGTGGATGTGTGTGTGTGTGTGGGGGGGGGGGGGGGATGTTCAATTGTTTGTCTTCCAGTACTGAGAATTCACAGGTGTGTGCTTCTCGTACCGATAAACTGTTACAATATAAATTTTGACGCGGGAGTATCATGGACTGATGAATGTGCGTTACAGAGGTGGTCCTCTTCAAATGCGATGCTTATTTGTAGCAAACAACATGAAATTGATTTATAGCTGTTGGAACACAACACAACGAATAGAAGAAAAATGACATTCGAAAAATTTAGTAAACGCCAGTGATCGTGTCTTCTATTGTATCTCTCTCTTTCTCTCCTACCGAACAGGCCATGAAGGCCCAATAGCACCGACCGGCCGCCGTGTCATCCTCACTCAGCCCATAGGCGTCACTGGATGCGGATACGGACGGGCATGTGGTCAGCACACCGCTCTCCCAGCCGTATGTCAGTTTCCGAGACCGGAGCCGCTACTTCTCAATCGAGTAGCTCCTCAGTTGCCTCACAAGGGCTGAGTGCACCCCACCTGCCAACAGCGCTCGGCAGACCGGATGGTCACCCATCCAAGTGCTAGCACAGCCCGACAGCGCTTAACTTCGGTGATCTGACGGGAACCGGTGTTACCACTGCCGCAAAGCCGTTGGCCGTCTACTGTATAATGCATTTAAATATAAATACAGTTACTGTTATTAGTCGATACTCTTCCGGCTCACGCACACAACACAACACTTCGTCAGGCAATTACAGTGTGACAGTTTTGGGGTCGCTGAGAGTGGCAGTGGTCTAAAACAGAGAACAGTCGACAAGTTGTGTTTTGGATGGTGCCACCTTTGAAAGACCAGTGCTTGGGGGCCAAAATCCATCACACTGCACCATTACTGTAGCTTGTCTATTTGGGGCTCATAACGAATTTCGAAGGCTTGCTGAAACGTAAAGCCTCCGAATCTTTTATGTGAAAATTCTAAAAGCTTTTTAAGTGAAACAAACGTTATTAACATTCTACATCTTTATTCTTCATGTCTACGTATGTATTCCTCGACATAGTTACCATGGCATCGAACACATGACTCCACGTGGATGACCAATTTGTTGATACCGTCACTGTAGAATACTTGACTCTGTTGATGGAGATTTAACCTGACCCCTGCTTGCACCGCCTCCGCAGATTGAAAGTGAAAACCTCGCAAGTGTTCTTTAAGTTTTGGGAACAGATGAAAATCGGATGGTGACAAGTCAGGACTTTGTGGAAGATTATCGATAACAGTAAACCCATAGCGTCAGATTGTTGACGTCGCAACGCTCGGGTGTGGTTTGGCAATCATATCTTGCAAGAGAGGGTGCTCCAAGTGAGGACGAACTCTTAGAATTCGTGCTTTCATTTTTCAGTGCCTCGTAGTACCCTGCAGAGTTCATGGCGGTGCCTTTAGGCACGAATTCCAAATGCACCACATCTTGAACATCCCAGAACACTGTGAGTATGAATTTGCCTGCTGATGGTAGTGTCTTGAACTTTTTGTGCATCGGTGATCCTTTGTGGTGGAACCCCGTTGGTGCTCTGTCGCCCTCGGGGTCAAAATAGTAAACCCAGCTTTCACGACCTGTTACAGTTGCGGGAACTACTAAGTTTGGGATCCCTGTGCCACTGTTCCATTGCATTCACTGAGCCCGTACTCGAGGTAGATGTCGGCCAACTCATCACCAGGAAACCCGTTCACAATGTTGCGCTTAACGTACAACTGACGCTGACGTGAGAAACAGACCCGAGACGGAACCGAGCAGTACTGAATACGTGACGGAGAGCGAAAAGTCAAGTGGTCATTACTGTCGAAAAACAGCAAGTTACGTGAGCGAAAGGGACAAGTTCGTTTCCAAACTAAACATGCGCCGTGTACCGTCTACGTTTGCACTTTTTTCCAGATATTTCCAGTGTAATACAGATAAAATAGTGAAAAAGAGTTAAAATTAACACGAAATGAATTTATAGTAAGCCACTGGAGACAAGTCCCCTTTAAGCTGACCGGACAAAAAAATAGTCACCCCTAGAAAAATCATCAAAGCACCATTTAAAGGGGAATTACGGGGTGACTTCGAAAAAACTCGAAATTTTTTATTACGGGATTCGAATGAAGAATTATTCTGCAAAATATTATGCGGGAACTCCAAAAAGTAACGATTCTGTGAGCATTTGAAGCCGAGCGTGCACGGCACGCCTCGGCGTTAGAGAGCCGGCTCCGTACTCACTCTCCCTATTTATGCCGATTTGAGTAAACCCGATTTGCTGGAGCAATGTTTGGACGGATTTACTCAAAATGTGAACGAAAGTTTAAATAGTTTCTTTTGGAGACACGCTCCAAAGGTAACATCCAGCCGAAGCGAAATTGTCAACATTGCTTCAAATTTGGCCATATTTCTATTCAGTGTACGCCATACTGCATTAATGCACGTAGCAAATGCCCTTCAAATCAAAATCGGCGATGAAATGCGACGATTCTATGAAGATAGAGACCCTGCAGCGATGCGCTCAGCCACGAAAGGGGCTTTGAGGACGAAAATGAGGGCTTATCTAGCAACTTCACTTATCACTAGCCAGAGCGATAGTTATTATCGAGCAGGCATCCATGATATCTCATTCTTTGTATGATAAATACTTGTCAATCTTTCAGCGCATTTTTCGGCATGATTTTCGTCACCCACGCTACAAATTTCACGCAATTTTAATGATTTTTGCAAACTGAATTCTCTTCAGTTCACCTTAGTCGATTTTTTATGTTGATATTTAGTATTTTTTTCGGCTAAAAAGAGGAGTCCAAAAATTGTTTTCAAATATCTATAATTCCGCCATTTTCCTTTTTTTGCAAATCCCTACGATGAACTAAAATTACATCTGTAAGGATGAGGGTGATACGTTAATTTCATGTTTCAGATAATTACAACCAGAGCTATAGCGACAACCCTCGATCTAACTCTTCAGAACTGCCTCGGGAAAGTCCCAATTACACGGTGAAGATATTAATATTTTTAAATAAAAAATACCAATATAAACTTCAATGTATGCTTTATTCATTGTAGCAAACCCCATTTGTCTACTACATTCCAGTACGGAGAAAAAAAGCACTGAATTTGTGCAATATTTTCGTTCGTTATCCTATCGTTCCTCCTTAATAGTGTGTAATTCCGCTGTTAATGTTGGCAGTTTATCCGCTGTTCCAACATGTCCCATAGGTTCACTATCGGGTTCATGTCAGGTGATTTAGAGGCCAGTCCAGATGTAATAGAGTGGAGGAGTGTTCAGAAAACAGTCACATATTTTTCCAGCCCGCTGAAATTTGCTATTGTCTTCCGTATGTGTCTGTGTGACCGATGCCCTCTTGCGAGGTGACCAACTGCATATGGTTCAAATGGCTCTGAGAACTATGGGACTTAACTTCTGAAGTCATCAGTCCCATAGAACTTAGAGCTACTTAAACAAAAAAATGGTTCAAATGGCTCTGAGCACTATGGGACTCAACTGCTGAGGTCATTAGTCCCCTAGAACTTAGAACTAGTTAAACCTAACTAACCTAAGGACATCACAAACATCCATGCCCGCGGCAGGATTCGAACCTGCGACCGTAGCGGTCTTGCGGTTCCAGACTGCAGCGCCTTTAACCGCACGGCCACTTCGGCCGGCCGCTACTTAAACCTAACTAACCTAAGAACATCACACACATCCATGCCCGAGGCAGGATTCGAACCTGCGAACGTAGTGGTCGCGCGGTTTCAGACTGTAACGCCTAGAACCGCTCGGCCACCCCAGCCGGCTGACCGACTCCAAATGTTCACTGCGTGCAGTTCCCGTCGCAGTGTTCTCTCATTCACTGAAGGTACAGCAATTATTGTCTGGTTTGGAAGCAATTTTTATCCACAAGCCGTGAAACGCGTCTCCAGCCCCTCTCAGTCATGAGGTTTTCCCGACAATAATTCTGACGTCGTGTTTCGAGGCCACTTGTGTTACACCACTGCTCGTAGAGACACCAACAAATACAGAAACTTTTTCCTTTTTTTAAAATTTCAGTTTCTTAGCTTTTTGTTTGTGCCCACGCAGCCATCTCAATAGTGGGAAGACGATACGAAAGTGAGTTTCAGGCGACTTCCGTATCAGTAGTGGCGATACGCCTGAAAGCCCGGCCGGGAATCGAACCCGATTAGCAATCTGACGCGGTGAACCTGCAGGTACCGAGGCGTACGAATACAGCAACTTCACACACCGTATTGGCCGTGGGATACACTGTCACGTCCTTACATTTACCCATGTTTACGTACAACGACCGTTTGAAACATGAATATCTCACCGATCGGTGTTGCCTTAAGGCGCATGCGCACTAGTAAGTACACGGAGACAATTATTGAACTATATGAAAAAAAACGTAAATTAGTTACAAACTACGGCGTGCACACACTTTATTCAACATGTATGCGTCACTACAGATATTCGGATTTAGGTTATGACATGCCCGATAAGCCTGCCATCATTGACTTTGATCTGGGCCAGACGAATAGCGAAATTCTGCATGACTCGCTGAAGTGTCGGAACAACGATGCTGCCGATGACGTCCTGACCAGCTGTTTTCAGCTCAGCAATGCTTTTGGGGTTATTGCTGTACATTTTGTCTTTAATATAGCCCCACAAAAAGGAGTAGTCAGTGTTCAGATCTGGAGTATATGGTGGCCAATCGAGTCCCGTGCCGGTGGTCGCTGGGTACCCCAGAGCCAGAATGCGGTCCCCAAAGTGCTGCACTAGGACAAGAAGCACTGTCCTGCTTCGATGGCGTCGAGCTCCGTCTTGCATGAACCGCATCTTATCGAAATCAGAGCCACTTTGGATAATGGGGATGATTTTCCAAATCCTTCACGTACCGTTCGCTAGTCACCGTGCCATCAAGGAATATCACACCGATTATTCCGTACTTGGACACTGCACACCACACAATAACCCGTGGAGGGGTCGATCGCGAAATGCAAATTCTCAGTTCCCCAAACGTGCCAATTTTGCTTATTGACGAACCCATACTAATAAAAGTTGGATTCGTCGCTAAACCAAACCATACAGCACATACTTATTCCCATCATTCGCAGCAGCCAACCTTGCAGTTTGAACGTCCTGACGCAAAAGTTCAGAAGGTAAGACGATTTTATTTTATATAGTTTAAGTAATTGTCACCCTGTAACTTCCGCAAGTAACTTTTGCAAACACTTGCTGAAGCGTTTACATTGAAACAAAAACTTGCAGAAGTTTACTTATTCAAGTAGCTCGGACAAGTTAATTTCAGCAAATTGCTGCAAGTGCTTGCAGACGTTTTCCACTAGGAACGCGTCGTGACATTGGCAAGTGGATGTTTACAGTGTTGTGCTAAAAATAAGCGCAGCCGCCATCGTTGCTGAATTTAAAAAATGGCTCTAAGCACTATGGGACTTAACATCTGAGGTCGTCAGTCCCATAGACTTAGAACTACTTAAACCTAACTAACCTAAGGACATCACACACATCCATGCCCGAGGCAGGATTCGAACCTGCGACCGTAGCAGCAGCGCGGTTCCAGACTGAAGCGCCTAGAACCGCTCGGACACAGCGGCCGGCTGAGTTTAAAAAGCGTGACCAAAACCAAAATGTTAAGAAAAAAGGGACAAATGTTTGTGTGAAGAAATAGATACAAAGCTGTACATGTTTATCAAGAAACACTATTGAATGAATTAAAAATCTGTGGACTTCCCTCAGATTAAGAATTTTAAAAGAATGTCGTTTGCAATTTTCAAAAAGTCTCTTGTCGGATGTACAATAAAGTACTGTAAACCAGGATACAAAAATGGTGCAAGCTGAAACACCAAGGAATAACCTTTTAATTGGTGGTGGTTGTTGGGATGTTTAAGGGGGACTAAACAGCTAAGGTCATCAGTCCCTTTTAATTATTCTTCGATTTTTGCAAATAGTATTTATTACCTTTATTACAACTTTAATGCATTCGAAAACAGGATACAAAAAGCTGCACGCTATAGCACCAAAAGATCGGCTTTTAATTACTCTTAGATGTTTTCAAACGTACGAGCGACTTGAGGAAGTTTACTTGCTAGTGGACAGGCGCCCAATTTTGCTCTCGTAGGAGCAGTGCGCCCGCCGTTGAGCACGTGACACGATCGCTGCTCCGCCTGTGAAGGCTTAACGATTCATCAGTGCGTGCGCAAAGCTGTGAATAATTATTTTTTGTCGGGTAAGTTTGCCAAAATACTCACAAAATATTCCTGAAAATCCCCTGAAATTCTGTGGAGCTGAGAAGGAAGGAAGATTGGGTTTAACATCCCGTCGACGTCGAGATCATTAGAGACGGACGCGGAGCTTGGGTTTACCCTGAATACACGTAGAGGGTGGGGTATCCTTTTCGCACTACAGCTGTAAAAGTTTGCAAATTTCGTATACTGAGGTGAGAAAAGTCGTGGAATACCTCATGATGTTCCAAGATGCTACTCCAGGCGTGTGTAAAATGAATGTGCACAACAGAAAATACTGAATGCGAAAATGAAGAAGCCGGCCAGTGTGGCCGTGCGGTTCTAGGCGCTTCAGTCTGGAACCGCGTGACCGCTACGGTCGCAGGTTCGAATCCTGCCTCGGGCATGGATGTGTGATATGTCCTTAGGTTAGTTAGGTTTAAGTAGTTCTAAGTTGTAGGGGACTGATGACCTCAGAAGTTGAGTCCCATAGTGCTCAGAGCCATTTGAACCAATATCAACGACGCGAGATGACTGACATCATCTATGTACCAAACACAAGAAGACACTACTTTCAAAGATGATCTACAGTGGTGTGCAACCTCAGTGGAAATCAAAGTTATGTGATCACAGCTGTTTAGCTTTATAGCCCTAATAAGACAAAGCAATTAGCAATATCAACGTATATACTGCGTCCGGTGCGTCGGGGTGATGGTTCTCGTAGAAGTCTGCGGCGACGGTAAAACTCCAGCCACAAAATATAAAAACAGCTCATTCAAACACTAGGACGGCAGAAGGCGGTCCTCTGACTAGTATACTCTGACACTGTCCTCCCCTCTCTGTGTTCTACAGGGAAGAAGCGCGAACTCCCAGCCACAAGGAGGGAATTCAGATACGTCTGATGTGAGTATAAACAGAAGAAGTGCTCTCAATCACTGATCGCTGCGTACTCAACGACGACTGCCTACCTGCAGCCGAAGTCCAGAATCGTGTAAGTTCGCAACAGTACAGTGCCTAACCGTTCTAACCATAAAATCCCCTGAGAGCAAAGACAGCAAGTCCCTCTGTACCAACAAAAGTTGAGCGACCGTCAAACACGGGTGCTCAAAACGGAAGACCACTTTTTCTCCACCGCAGGCTTCCCAGCAAAGCTTGGCTCCCCTCCCTCGTAACTGCAGAAGGCGAATCATATTCTCTGAACTACGAAATATTCTGGATCTCTACAGATTCTTCCGAACGCCGACCAACTATAGTTTAGTCTTTTGTCGTACAGCGTGGAAAGTTCGCGAGGAAATACCTATCCCCGTTAATTAGGAATACATACAATGGTGCGTTTCTCAGAGTAAAAATCCTCGCAAATAACCCAGCCTGCATGATTTCCGAGGTAACGCTTCGTCGTTCCTCTCTGCTGCGTCCAAGATTTTCAGTTTCCGCAGTATTATCCGGTTATACTTCCGGCCTCGCTACAATACCAGCCAGCCAACGCTCTACTGTGCTTTAGCACTCAGGTGTCCCGACCGTCCGTCTTGGGATACTTCCTGTGTTAAAGCAGACCGACACACCTATGCGGGCTTTTCCACCCAGGGCCTGAGTTACGCCTGCCGTTTCATTTCCACTGGTGTTCCACCCACTGCTAGAGTAGGCAATCATTCATTACGCCATTTTGATAATAAAGACAATCCATCACCTTTCATGCGGTAAGTGATAACAGCTATCTGCAAGGATTTCGTAACAATGTCAGTCTTCTTTAAATATTCATATGTACGATGTACTCGTACAACCTATAAAATGATACCTAATTCCAGTTGTAAATCACGGCAAAGTATGTAGATGATTGATTGTAAGGTGCGAAATTATAGCCACCTTTCATAGTAACCGACTTCCTCTGGCCTGGTGTAGAACAGAAACTCGACATGGCATCGACTGAACCAGTCGTTGGAAGCCCCCTGCAGAAATATAGAGCCATGCTGCTTCTACAGCCGTCCATAATTGCGAAAGTGTTGCCGGTGCAGGATTGCTGTGCACGAACTGATCTCTGGATTATGTCTGATAAATGTTAGATGAGATTCATGTGGGCGATCTGGGTGGCCAAATCATTGGTCCGAACTGCCTGGAATGTTCCTCAAACTAATAACAAACAATTTTGGTCTGAGGACATGACATCTATGATTGGCAATACGCGAACAGTTGTGGTCCGGTAACACGACGCCGTGGTTTGGGAACATTAAGTCCATGAATGGTTGCAAATAGTTTGCGAGTAGCCTAACATAACCATTTCCGCTTTATGAACGGCCCAGTTGGACCAGAGGACTCAGTCCATTCCATGGAAATCAGCCCACACCATTATGGAGCTACCACAAGCTTGCACAGTGCCTGGTTGACAACTCGTGAGGTCTGCGCCACCCTCCAACCGTTCCATCAGCTCTTATCAACTGAAACTGAGGTTCATCTGAAAAGGCCACGGTTTTCCAGTCGTCTAGGGTCCAACGGGTATGGTCACGAGTCCAGGAGAGGCGCAGCAGGCGATGTCGTGCTGTTACCAAAGGCACTCGCTTAGTTCATCTGCTCCCATAGCCCATTAACGCCAAATTTTCTCGCCGTGCCCTAACGGATACGTTCGCCGTACGTCCCGCATTGATTTCTGCAGTTATTTCAAGCAGTGTTGCTTGTATGTCAGCACTGACAACTCTAGGCAAACACCGCTGCTCTCGGTGGTTAATAAAGGCCATCGGCCACTGCGTTGTCCGTGATGAGAGGTTGTTGTTGTTGTGGTCTTCAGTCCAGAGACTTGTTAGATGCAGCTCTCCATGCTACTCTATCCTGTGCAAGCTTCTTCATCTCCCACTACCTACTGCAACCTACATCCTTCTGAATCTGTTTAGTGTATTCATCTCTTGGTCTCTCTCTACGATTTTTACCCTCCACGCTACCCTCCAATACTAAATTTGTGATCCCTTGATGCCTCAGAGTATGTCCTACCCTTCTTCTAGTCAAGTTGTGCCACAAATTTCTCTTCTCCTCAATTCTATTCAATACCTCCTCATTAGTTATGTGATCTACCCATCTAATCTTCAGCATTCTTCTGTAGCACCACATTTCGAAAGCTTCCTTTCTTTTCTTGTCTAAACTATTTATCGTCCACGTTTCACTTCCATACATGGCTACACTCCATAAATACTTTAAAAAAAGACTTCCTGACACTTAAATCTGTACTCGACGTTAACAAATTTCTCTTCTTCAGAAACGCTTTCCTTGTCATTGCCAGTTTACATTTTATATGCTCTCTACTTCAACCATCATCAGTTATTTTGCTCCCCAAATAGCAAAGTTCATTTACTACTTTATGCGTATCATTTCCTAATCTAACTCCCTCAGCATCACCCGACTACATTCCATTATCCTCATTTTGCTTTTGTCGATGTTCATATCCTCCTTCCAAGACACTGTCCATTTCGTTCAACTGCTCTTCGAGGTCCTTTGCTGTCTCTGACAGAATTACAGTGTCATCGGCGACCCTCAAAGTTTTTATTTCTTCTCCATGGATTTTAATTCCTACTCCGAATTTTTCTTTTGTTTCCTTCAGTGCTTGCTCAATATACAGATTGAATAACATCGGGGAGAGGCTACAACCCTGTCTCACTCCCTTCCCAACCACTGCTTCCCTTTCATGCCTCTCGACTCTTATAACTGCCATCTAGTTTCTGTATAAATTGTAAAGAGCCTTTCGCCACCTGTATTTTACTCCTGCCACCTTCAAAATTTGAAAGAGAATATTCCAGTCAACATTGTCCAAAGCTTCCTCAAAGTCTACAAATGGTAGAAACGTAGCCTTACTTTAAACTGCCTTCTAAGACAAGTCGTAGGGTCAGTATTGCCTCGCGTGTTCCAACATTTCTACGGAATCCAAACTGATCTTCCCCGACGTCGGCTTCTACCAGTCTTTCCATACGTCTGTAAAGAATTCGTGTTAGTATTTTACAACTGTGACTTATTAAACTGCTACAACGACAATTTTCACACCTGTCAACACCTACTTTCTTTGGGATTGGAATTATTATATTCTTCTTTATGTCTGAGGGTATTTCGCCTGTCTCATACATCTTGCTCACCAGATGGTAGAGTTCTGTCAGGGTTGCTCTCCCAAGGCTATCAGTAGTTCTAATGGAATGTTGTCTACTCCCGGGACCTCGTTTCGACTTAGGTCTTTCAGTGCTCTGTCAAACTCTTCACGCAGTATCATATCTCCCATTTCATCTTCATCTACCTCCCATTTCCATAATATTGTCCTCAAGAGCGTCGCCCTTGTGTAGACTCTCTATATACTCCTTCCACCTTTCTGCTTTCCCTTCTTTGAGGTAGTGCCTGAAATTTCGTATTCTCGGCTATCTCTTGACACTATGGATCTCAGAAAATTCAATTCCCTAGCGATTTCCGTAATACAATGCGGCTTGCGTCTATCTTCGTCTACCATTCGGTGTTCAAAGTCGCGCGACCGTAAACACGTCGGAAACCTTTTCATATGAATCGCCCGAGTACAAATGACAGCTCCACCAATGCACTGCCTTTTTACAACTGGTGTACGCGACACTATCGCTATACAGGATGTTACAAAAAGGTACGGCCAAACGTTCAGGAAACATTCCTCACACACAAAGAAAGAAAATATGTTACGTGGACATGTGTCCGGAAACGCTTACTTTCCATGTTAGAGCTCATTTTATTAGTTCTCTTCAAATCACATTAATCATGGAATGGAAACACACAGCAACAGAACGTACCAGCGTGACTTCAAACACTTTGTTACAGGAAATGTTCAAAATGTCCTCCGTTAGCGAGGATACATGCACCCACCCTCCATCGCATGGAATCCATGATGCGCTGATGCAGCCCTGGCGAATGGCGTATTGTATCACAGCTGTCCACAATACGAGCACGAAGAGTCTCTACATTTGGTACCGGGGTTGCGTAGACAAGAGCTTTCAAATGCCCCCATAAATGAAAGTCAAGAGGGTTGAGGTCAGGAGAGCGTGGAGGCCATGGAATTGGTCCGCCTCTACCAATCCATGGGTCACCGAATCTGTTGTTGAGAAGCGTACGAACACTTCGACTGAAATGTGCAGGAGCTCCATCGTGCATGAACCACATGTTGTGTCGTACTTGTAAAGGCACATGTTCTAGCAGCACAGGTAGGGTATCCCGTATGAAATCATGATAACGTGCTCCATTGAGCGTAGGTGGAAGAACATGGAGCCCAATCAAGACATCACCAACAATGCCTGTACTGTAGAGCAATGAGTCGCATGTCAACACAAGCACCCAAGTCAACATTACTTTCCTTCAATTGGGCCAACTGGCGGTGAATCATGGAAGTACAGTACATACTGACGAAACTAAAATGAGCTCTAACATGGAAATTAAGCGTTTCCGGACACATGTCCATATAACATCTTTTCTTTATTTGTGTGTGAGGAATGTTTGCTGAAAGTTTGGCCGTACCTTTTTGTAACCCCCTGTATACCTCAGCGTAATTTGTCCTCAGTTCCGACTGCGATTATGGTGATGTGTACGTGTTGCAGATACTGGGGACTGCTTGCTGAGGCAGTGTGAAGCCCAGTAACGGCCATTTTCCACGTGCAGTTGGTCTGCTTCCACCGAGGCGTCCTCGGCCAGACATTTTGCACGCTCAGCAGCAACATCGCTCGCTGCGGTTACAACGTCGACGTGCCTTGCCGGACTCGCCTTGCCACACAGGGTAGGGTGTTGCCACTGATGACGCAGCCAGCTGAGACAGCACTTTGGACGCTCCCTCCCAGTCAGTTCGAAACAGATAACTCGTCTTAACATCTCGAAAACTTTGAAGAGAGGGAGAGATACGTCGCAGAGTTTACCTTACACGTCACGCCGTGCTTCGCTTTTAAGGAGCACTCATGAACAGTTAAAAGACGAAATAAAACAGTTATGTGCGTCACGAACATTTATCTTCTCCCACCACTCTTTTCGAGGGCTGACATGACACCCTCACCTCCGAGTAGATCAGTATTTTACTTGAGTATTTCTTTTCCTTAGTGTCCGTAGTTGCTTTACAATTATTGAGGGTATTTTAAATGCGCCTTTGTAACTAGAGGAATACGTTTGTTTTTGTCACCAAACGCGTTTCGTTTTACGGAAATAAAACGCCATCAGTGTTGGTATTTCATGAAAGAAAAAGCAAGCATGAAATATCACCACTAATGGTGTTTTATTACAATAAAAACGAAACGTTTGGTGACAAAAACGCTCATTTTCTTAATAGCTGCAAAGACGAAATTAAAATACCCTTAGCCGGCCGGGGTGGCCGAGCGGTTCTAGGCGCTACAGTCTGGAACCACGCGACCGCTACGGCGCAGGTTCGAATCCTGCCTCGGGCATGGGTGTGTGTGATGTCCTTAGGTTAGTTAGGTTTAAGTAGTTCTAAGTTCTAGGGGACTGATGACCTGAGAAGTTAAGTCTCATAGTGCTCAGAGCCATTTGAACCATTTGAAGAAAATACCCTTAACAATTTGTTTTCCGGTTTGTAGCAACCTGTCTGCCTTAGGCTTCATTTCACTATAAACTAACTGCTATGTCTCACTTGCCATAATATTGTGGCACTGAAGTCATACGTTATAGATGATAACAATGCTTCTTCATTTGTGTGCCCAGAGTGTCCGTAGTTACTTTATAATTCTTGAGAGTATTTTGTTCTGTCGTTGCAACTACAAAAATGTGTGATATTTTTTCACCAGACGCGTTTCGCTTTATTGAAGTAAAGCATCATCAGTGGTCTGTAATTATGTTATTTACATTTTGATTTGCTTTTAGAGCGAAAAACAGTTCGTTAAGAGTACGGTGATTTGCACTTACGGTGATTTTCGGTTGATTTTCGCTTACAAAGGGAAATGCCGTCGGCTAGCACGTCGTCGTTTTTCTGCGTTAGAGCCGGCCGGAGTGGCCGTGCGGTTCTAGGCGCTACAGTCTGGAACCGAGTGACCGCTCCGGTCGCAGGTTCGAATCCTGCCTCGGGCATGGATGTGTGTGATGTCCTTAGGTTTGTTAGGTTTAGGTAGTTCTAAGTTCTAGGGGACTGATGACCACAGCAGTTAAGTCCCATAGTGCTCAGAGCTATTTGAACCATTTTTTCTGCGTTAGACACTGATAGTTTTGGTCTAATTTTTAGTTGATCTGCGGCACTACGCATTTCTTACGTTTTTCACAACACACTTTTATGCCCACCACTGTGCGTTGTGAAAAACGTAAGAAAGACATAGTGCTGCAGAACAGTTTAAAATTAGACCAGAATCGCGCTGAGCGTTCGCCCACTGAAATTGAGTCTTCGGGTACCCGACACCAACTGTTAACGATGTCATGGCCAAGTAGAGAAGTCTGGGGAAGGTTCCGCTAACCCTGCGAGAAAATCTCGTTCGAGGAAACGCGTGCCTCGAGCTGCGGCAGTCATCGAATACGCTCACGCGCTGATTTTGGAGGACCCGGGGCAATTGCTGAGGAAACTGGCGTCATTATTGAATGTCAGCGAGCGAACAATGCGTCCGATGGCACAGGAGGACCTAATACGAGCCATTTAGTTCAAAATTGACTCCCGGATAACGTTGACATGCTCTGGTCAAAGGAGTTCTGGCCCCTGAACAGCCTGGATTTGAACCTTCAGACAGGTATCTTCGGAGATTAGTCGATAGAGTAACCAATATGACGAGGCACCTTAATGTCGCATCTCTACGCACTGCTATCGAAGCAGCATTCGCGAATATGGACAGCGCTGTTTTAAAGAGTGCGTGCGATCGCTTCAGAACAAGGTTGGGGGCGGTCATTGCGGTTGGAGGGGGCTACATCGAGTAATGTTACTCTTGAAAGGTACCACTACGTATATTTAAAAGGATTTTCATTTTAATTTGTATTTTGTTTTAATAAATTTGCTTATAATGCGCCACATCCCGTATTTGTTTGGGCTGACTCGAGCTACACGGTGCAAAACGAAACTGCAAGTATCAGCTGAAACGGTAGAAAAAATACGTCTGACGACTCTTGGAAGAATATACCTCTGAACATTGCACATAAACATAAAGCAAAAACAGTTCAGAGATTGTTTGGGTATAGTAACACAACGTCTTCTAAGTCAAAGAGTATTAGCAGCATACATTAGGAATCACCTGTGCAGAACTTTCAATAATAAAAAAAACCCTCAGTTGCAGGACGTGCAACTGGACCTTATTACTTCAATATTGGGGCAAACTTCGTCCTGGGACATGGTGCACTGTTGCGAAGTTTATTCAAGATGGCGGTCCTCTCCACCTCCTCTCCCTGGGGATAATGTGGCAATGTCGCACTGGTGGCATCACTACCCCCACTACTACCCCCTCAACCACTTCCTCTCTCCTCCTTCACCTCCCCCATCCACTACTTTCCCTGCCCTCCCTCACTTGTGAACTGACTGTAAAAAGACTCAGTCTATGCTGAGCTGCACGGGGGGGGGGGGGGGGGGGGGGGAAGGATGTAAGTCTTTATTTTAGGTTTGTTTCCTGCTCCACCACCCCCATCCACCCCCACTTTCTGCTGCCGGCACCCCCACTTTCTGCAACCACGCCCCCACTTTTTCTGATTGCAGGTGTGCTTATGTTAACCTCTAAGTTTGAAGACTGAGTGCCCTCATCTATAATTCCACAGAGATACTTTAAACTTACACACTACTACTAGTAACTATGACTAGAAAAAAAACCTCGACAATTCACCCAACAGTTACACAAGTTAAGAATATTTTTTACAATTTTCAAGGGCACTGGTTGAGAATATTTTTACAAGTATCCATAGCACTGGTTGAGAATATTTTTACAATTTTCACGGTGACTGAGAGTATTTTTAGATAGACTGGAAGCTATCTACACTAAAACTATTCAGACTGTATGGCTGGCAGCATGTGAAACTTACAAACTATTCTATTTACATGATGTGCACTGGCTATTTACAAGGTAAGCTTTTCTACATTTTCTTCTTAACACACAATACTCTGTGAGTATTTACAGATCCTCCATAACCAACATACTGTATCTATTTTATTTAAACACAAACACACACGCACACACACACACACACACACACACACACACACACACACACAGTTTCCCTTATACCAAAAGCATTTACACTGTGATAAACGAGCCATACTATTCTGCTACAACAACAACAACAACACTTATAGTCCAACACTCACTCTCTCTTTCATGCACCACTGTCATCAAGTGAGTAGTGTGAGTACAGGCAAGTTTCAGTCTCATCATCAGAAATGAATCAGTTATCGTCATAAGCCGACAAACTGTTTTTAGACTACAGCACAGTGTATGCCCCAAGTTCTCGAGACACAATACTGGTTTGCTGCACCATGTGTGGTAGCTACAGCGGAGCACTGCAAACACAACCAGGGCGACTGGGATTCAGGTGGTTGTTGCTCCATTAACTCCTCTGATATCTCACTACCCTCGTGCACCCATTGATCTATATCCACTATAACAGAAACAAAAGGAATTGGAATTTTTTTTATAAAATGTATGTATACTATTACAACGAAACCCCAATTTCTATATACTTACAGGATGACAGCAAGGGAAATTCCCCATTACGATATTTCTTAACCATCTAATCAGTTTGACTGAGATCGTTCGCTGTAACAAGAAAAACTCATTTCTTCGTTTTTTGATGTGGATATATACTACAAGATTTCAAAAAAATTATGTACTTACGAGGTTTATGTGCTGGTGGAGGCATGGCTGGAGCAGCCTGTACCTGAGGCTGTATACCTGCAACCTCTCTTTTGGCCTCCAGCTGGTGAATTAGCTGCTTCTGCATTTCATGAATGCACATTGAAGCAAAAAGAAAAAAAGACTAGAATACAGTTGCATTGTGCAAAAATAGCTGCAGCTACTTGCTCTGAAATATAGTGACGCACACATTCACTCACTCACACACACACACACACACACACACACACACACACACACACACACACGCACACGCACGCACACACATACACACACACTGAAGATGAAAATATGTACTCACACAATAATTCCCCTAGTGTCATGTCTTTGTCACTGGCACTGCTGGTTGTTGATGATAGAGAGCGTTTCATCTTGGCTGTGAGAAAACGAAACAATCGCAGCTGCAGACAGATGCAAAAGGGGACGACTGCACAATGACAAGACTTTATATAACCTCTCTCCCCCTCCACACATCACTTCCCCATGGAAACCAATAGGAACACAGCATCCACACCCACTGATAAATGACGGCTGAGCGTGGTCGATCCTTTTGGACAAGTCGATGCTGGCTGTGGGTTTTGCACTTTGAAAACTGAACGTCTACATAACTGTGGAATGTGAGAATAAATATAGATAATTCTGTCCTTTTGTCAATAACCTTATGTACAGCTTTCTATTGATCAGTACATGTACATGAATTAAATGATTATCATCACCCAATGTGAATATAGGAACGGCAATCAACAACTTGGGACAGGTCGGCAGATGATGAATGCTGGACACACATATTGTATCTGTTTATCCTACAGGCAGAAACCTGCTTAACCTTCAAACATGCAGATGTTCTCTATTGTCATCGTCTTTGGCAAGCAGAGATTGATCGATTTCTGAGTGGTTTGGAAATCTTTCGTAAGCGTCACTTTTCTCTGAGGAAGATAGCTGGCGAGACAATTTGATGTGTTTCAGGCAAAAGTGTTACCTCCCACACAGAGCATATAACTGCATAGTTTTAAACTCCTCTTAGAATGAACCTGTAGATTGCAATTGCCTCAGAGAATGTTACTTTCAGGGACTAGAGAGCTGCTGGCACACAAAGGCGCTAATTGGATACTTTCTTAACTGCCCAAGTGCACTTTTTGATTAAATGCACAGTCGTCTCGGAAAGGAGTCGGTATCGTCTTAGAGAGCAAAATATATTTATTTCTCAGGCAGCGATACAGTTTCTTGTGGCATACTCAAAAACATTTTCGAGTGGCCGACTGCAGTAAACACGTGCACATGGCCGGGGAACAGCACAAGTGGCTGTAGAGGCAGTGCCTTGCCTGATACATTAGACAATAGGATAGTAGTGGGGAAAGCATCCTGGAATGTGGTGCATTGTTGCCACATTTATACAAGATGCCAGCCCTTCACCACTTACTCACTGTAGGGAGAAGATGTGGCAACACTACACTAATAACACCACCACCCCAACTCCTACCACTCACCCATATCTCAACCCCTACCCTACTTACCTTCTTCCCACCACCACATCCCCTTCCCTCCTTCACTTATGGATTAGCAGGAAAAAAGCTGGAGTGGAAGGTATTGTCATTGTTTTCGGCTAGAAATGTGTTCAATTGACGAGATCTTGGTGTTGGACAGAGAGGAGTTTAATAAATGTATTAACTGTAAGCATACAACTGAGGATTGCGTCCATAGCCTCCTACACAAAGAATGGAAGGTAGAGTGATAACTGACAAGTGTAGGGGGATATTTTTCAGCAAATAATGGTAATGTACCAGGATGGACTGAGGATGCATTTCACAGCTGATAGAGACTACTGCCTGTTGTAAGGGGTCCGTAGGCCCTTACTATAAGTTTTGCGACGGCACAGGTCGACAGGACAAACAATCGATAGTGTGTGTCGGGTTGCGAGAGCGAGAGCGAGTGTTGAGATAGTAGTAGTGTGGTACGCGCTGTGGGCCGAGCCGGGTGGAGGTCTGTTGCTGGAATGCAAGACCGTACGGACAAAGGGAGTGGCCATCGCCGTGGTTTAACCCCTTTGTGTTAGAAATATACGGGAAAGTGAAAAAGTATAATTACTAGTGTGATTCAGTGACATTTTTGTGCCAATATTGTAATTACGCGTCTACCGCGCCGGCATCATCTGGATTGCAGTGTTGGATTACAGTGATTGAAATTACGTGTGACGATAATAAATAACGAAGAGGCCTGTGCTGAGATTAGCCGTTATTAATTCTGTACGACGAAGGCAGTGGCTGTCTACTTACTTTGTGTTTTTGTGATGAATATAGGTTGTTGATTAATGAAGCTGTGTTGTTGTTCTTCCTGCCACCAGACATTTCATTATTACAGCATTCGAGAAGGACAAAATGGAATGTAACAACTCCGTAGCAGTCCAATCCGATTGCCAGCCCCATTAGGTACACGGTCACATTAATTAATGTCTGTTTTGGGCTGCTATCAGATCTCGATCGAGCGGGATAAGTCAGTAGAATAAACCGGAGTGTTACACTGTGCTGGAGCTGTTTGTGTTTTTTGAAATGGCCGGTCAATCCACAATGCAGGACACAGCTTTGTCCTGTTCGACTACCAGAGGTTGAATGAATCAAAGGTGCTCGCCTTGGTGTATCAGGCAGAACTGAGGATACTTGAAATGTGTTTTGTTCCCCTTTCCAATTATATATATATATATATATATATATATATATATATATATATATATATATATATATATATATATATATGTGTGTGTGTGTGTGTGTGTGTGTGTGTGTGTTGTTGTTGTCTTCAGTCCTGAGACTGGTTGAGGCAGCTCTCCATGCTACTCTATCCTGTGCAAGCTTCTTCATCTCCCAGTACCTACTGCAGCCTACATCCTTCTGAATCTGCTTAGTGTATTCATCTCTTGGTCTCCCTCTACGATTTCTACCCTCCACGCTGCCCTCCAATGCTAAATTTGTGATCCATTGATGCCTCAGAACATGTCCTACCAACCGGTCCCTTCTTCTTGTCAAATTGTGCCACAAACTCATCCTCTCCCCAATTCTATTCAACACCTCCTCATTAGTTATGTGATCTACCCATCTAATCTTCAGCATTCTTCTGTAGCACCACATTTCGAAAGCTTCTATTCTCTTCTTGTCTAAGCTATTTATCGTCCATGTTTCACTTCCATACATGGCTACACTCCATACAAATACTTTCAGAAACGACGTCCTGACATTTAAATCTATACTCGATGTTAACAAATTTATCTTCTCCAGAAACACTTTCATTGCCATTGCCAGTCTACTTTTTATATCCTCTCTACTTCGACTATCATCAGTTATTTTGCTCCCAAAATAGCAAAACTCCTTTACTACTTTAAGTGTCTCATTTCCCAATCTAATTCCCTCAGCATCACCCGACTTAATTCAACTACATTCCATTATCCTCGTTTTGCTTTTGTTGATGTTCATCTTATATCCTCCTTTCAACACACTGTCCATTCCGTTCAACTGCTCTTCCAGGTCCTTTGCTGTCTCTGACAGAATTACAATGTCATCGGCGAACCTCAAAGTTTTTATTTGTTCTCCATGGATTTTAATACCCACTCCGAATTTTTCTTTTGTTTCTTTTACTGCTTGCTCAATATACAGATTGAATAACATCGGGGACAGGCTACGGCCCTGTCTGACTCCCTTCCCAACCGCTGCTTCCCTTTCATGCCCCTCGACTCTTATGACTGCCATCTGGTTTCTGTACAAATTGTAAATAGCCTTTCGCTCCCTGTATTTTACCCCTGCCATCTTTAGAATTTGAAAGAGAGTATTCCAGTCAACATTGTCAAAAGCTTTCTCTAAGTCCACAAATGCTAGAAATGTAGGTTTGCCTTTCCTTAATCTATTTTCTAAGATAAGTCGTAGGGTCAGTATCGCCTCACGTGTTCCAACATTTCTGCGGAATCCAAACTGATGTTCGCCGAGGTCGGCTTCTACCAGTATTTCCATTCGTCTGTAAAGAACTCGCGTTAGTATTTTGCAGCTGTGACTTATTAAACCGATAATTCGGTAGTTTTCACATTTGTAAACACCTGCTTTCTTTGGGATTGGAATTATTATATTCTTCTTGAAGCCTGAGGGTATTTCACCTGCCTCATACATCTTGCTCACCGGATGGTAGAGTTTTGTCACGACTGGCTCTCCCATGGCCGTCAGTAGTTCCAATGGAATGTTGTCTACTCCCGGGGCCTCGTTCCGACTTAGGTCTTTCAGTGCTCTGTCAAACTCTTCACGCAGTATCGTATCTCCCATTTCATCTTCATCTACATCCTCTTCCATTTCCATAATATTGTCCTCAAGTACATCGCCCTTGTATAAACCCTCTATATACTCCTCGCACCATTCTGCTTTCCCTTCTTTGCTTAGAACTGGGTTTCCATCTGAGCTCTTGATATTCATACAAGTGGCTCTCTTTTCTCCAAAGGTCTCTTTAATTTTCCTGTAAGCAGTATCTATCTTACCCCTAGTGAGATAAGCCTCTACATCCTTACAATTGTCCTCTAGCCATCCCTGCTTAGCCATTTTGCACTTTCTGTCGATCTCATTTTTGAGACGTTTGTATTCCCTTTTGCCTGCTTCATTTACTGCGTTTTTATATTTTCTCCTTTCATCAATTAAATTCAATATTTCTTTTGTTACCCAAGGATTTCTACTAGCCCTCGTCTTTTTACCTACTTGATCCTCTGCTGCCTTCACTACTTCATCTCTCAGAGCTACCCATTCTTCTTCTACTGTATTTCTTTCCCCCATTCCTGTTAATTGTTCCCTTATGTTCTCCCTGAAACTCTGTACAACCTCTGGTTTAGTCAGTTTATCCAGGTCCCATCTCCTTAAATTCCCACCTTTTTGCAGTTTCTTCAGTTTTAATCTACAGTTCATAACCAATAGATTGTGGTCAGAGTTCACATCTGCCCCTGGAAATATCTTACAATTTAAAACCTGGTTCCTAAATCTCAGTCTTACCATTATATAATCTATCTGATACCTTCTAGTATCTCCAGGATTCTTCCACGTATACAACATTCTTCTATGATTCTTGAACCAAGTGTTAGCTATGATTAAGTTATGCTCTGTGCAAAATTCTACCAGACGGCTTCCTCTTTCATTTCTCTCCCCCAATCCATATTCACCAACTATGTTTCCTTCTCTCCCTCTTCCTACTCTCGAATTCCAGTCACCCATTACTATTAAATTATAGTCTCCCTTCACTACCTGAATAATTTCTTTTATCTCATCGTACATTTCATCAATTTCTTCATCATCTGCAGAGCTAGTGGGCATATAAACTTGTACTACTGTAATAGGCATGGGCTTCGTGTCTATCTTGGCCACAATAATGCGTTCACTATGCTGTTTATAGTAGCTTACCCGCACTCCTATTTTTTTTTATTCATTATTAAACCTACTCCTGCATTACCCCTATTTGATTTTGTATTTATAACCCTGTATTCACCTGACCAGAAGTCTTGTTCCTCCTGCCACCGAACTTCACTAATTCCCACTATATCTAACTTCAACCTATATATATATATATATATATATATATATATATATATATATATATACATGGTGTTACAAAAAGGTACAGCCAAACTTTCAGGAAACATTCCTCACACACAAAGAAATAAAATATGTTATGTGGACATGTGTCCGGAAATGCTTACTTTCCATTTTAGAGCTCATTTTATTACTTCTCTTCAAATCACATTAATCATGGAATGGAAACACACAGCAACAGAACGTACCAGCGTGACTCCAAACACTTTGTTACAGGAAATGTTCAAAATGTCCTCCGTTAGCGAGGATACATGCATCCACCCTCCGTCGCATGGAATCCCTGATGCACTGATGCAGCCCTGGAGAATGGCGTAGACAAGAGCTTTCAAATGCCCCAATAAATGAAAGTCAAGAGGGTTTAGGTCAGGAGAGCGTGGAGGCCATGGAATTGGTCCGCATCTACCAATCCATGGGTCACTGAATCTGTTGTTGAGAAGCGTACGAACACTTCGACTGAAATGTGCAGGAGCTCCATCGTGCATGAACCACATGTTGTATCGTACTTGTAAAGGCACATGTTCTAGCAGCACAGGTAGAGTATTCCGTATGAAATCATGATAACGTGCTCCATTGAGCGTAGGTGGACGAAACTAAAATGAGCTCGAACATGGAAATTAAGCTTTTCTGGACACCTTTCCACATAATATCTTTTCTTTATTTGTGAGTGAGGAATGTTTCTGAAAGTTCGGCCGTACCTTTTTGTAACACCCTATATATATATATATATATATATATATATATATATATATATATATGTGTGTGTGTGTGTGTGTGTGTGTGTGTGTATGTGTGTTCAGTTTGTTGTCCACAATACCACTCGCAATCGGTGGGTAACTATCCTACAGCCACTGGAAGAGGAACTGCCTGCTACCCATCTACAAGTGTATCTATAGCTGCTAAGGAACTTACGCATACACATACATACGTGATAAGAGGGGACAAGGCAGCAAACTATTACTGGACTATAGGAAGGCCAATACATGCTACCACAACTGATGGAAAATGTTCCATTGCTCTAATTATACATCCAAATTGCGAAAACACTCTCAAAAATAAATAAATAAAGACACTAGGTTACATCATTCCTCTCCAGTAGCTCAGCACAGCCTGAGCAGTTTTCTCACCATTTCACAAGTGGTAGAGGGGAGGAGATGTGGGGGGATGAGGGGCGAAGTGAGGAAGGGGAGGGAAAGTGGGACAGGGGAGAAATGGTGGTGGTGATATCATCAGTGTGATGTTGCAACATCTATCTCCCCCCTCCCCAGAGAGAGTACGTGGAGTGTGCCGCCATCTTGAACACCATACCACAATGCACCATGTCACAGAAGGAAGTTTGCCCCAGTGATAGCATTCATGTGATACAGTCATACCTAGAGTACTTTTATCTCACAAATGTTATACACGGTGCAGTCTGGTGTTGACAACAGAATTACCAAAAGCTAAGACGAATTAATGAGATGTGTGCTAGGTACCTGTAATTACACTATCTGTTCTGGACGCCACCAGACACTGTGGCAGCAGTGCAATGGCTGTAATATGGATGGCATATAAGGGTTTGCTGCTGACACCTTCTTTATTCTTCTTCCATGAGCTGATTTCAAAAAATTACTAGTTCTACCATCAGGTGCAAAAAACCTACCCCAAAAGATCTCGCCAGGAGAGAGTGGCACCGGCTGCATGTGTGTTCACCTCGATGTGTGGATGCAGACCAATCAGCTTAGAACCAGTCTTACTTCCCTTTCTATCTGGTATCCTCCCTCCCTCCCCTCCTCTCAGAGATAGGGTGGTCTGCGTGTCCACAGGATGCCAGAAAACAGTGTTTCTTATTGACAACACGAGACCCTTCCCAGAGCTGTGCACGTAAAGCACGACGTCGCATGGTGTGAGATCAACTGTGAGGGGTAGTAGAAAAAACGGTGGTTCCTAACAACAAAAAGTGTGGAAACTTGATTAGTTTACAGCAGTATGAAGTGTTTTGTCTCACGGTATGCGTAACTGTTCCCCTGCTTATTTTAACGGTGTATTTAAACCAGCAGCTTACAATGCACATAGGGGACTAAAGGATAGTTAGTAAACGCAGACTTTATGGAGCGTAAAGTTTGATGGCATACTGGCCTCTCACACAGCTGTTTGTTATGAAACAACGCAGACAGAATAGCGCAGTGTTTCGAGGCAACAGTTTTGTTTACTATAGTGCACTTTTATACACACTTTAATGCCCAGGAAAGACCGAATTTTTACCCTCTGCGTGCGCGCGTGTGTATTTACGCTAAATACCAACATAGGGGATGGGAGGGGTGGGAGGTTGCTGTTCCCAGTGCACTCCACTGGTCGAATTGTGAACTTACACAGTTGCTCCCCTGACACCTAGGTAAACATGTGCAGCTGCCTCCATTGTTCTAGCTGAAAGTTTTTCTTACAGTGGTTTTCCGCGATTTTTTCGATGTTTTGGTCGATTTCGGGCATTAGCACTGTGTACAAGTCAGAGGTGGGGGTGTGTTTCATGAAAATTTGGAAGGTGGATGATGGTTTTTCACGACAGTTTAGAGTGTTGGTTGTTTTAGATCTTCCTAACGCATTTTCTGTCAGTTGTGACATTGTGATCTGTGTGCTTCGAGCACCCATGTTGTTTGCCAATTCATTTATAAGATCTGTTATTTTAGAGTTTTTCCTAATAGATAAAGTTTCCGGAACCTGCATGGTGAATCAACCCTCCATGAGCTCTCTAGGACAGTGGAATAGGAGAAAGTCGCGAGAGATCACCGTGCAGAGAACCAGGACTGTACAGTGTTTGGTTGAATAGATGAGCAGAGTTTTCAAAGTGTTTTGTCACGAGAATAGCGGTACGAAGATGAGGGTTTTGAAAGCTGCTATTGGGGGCTGCCTAACTGCAAGCTCGCGGCCGCACAGGCCTGTGTGCTTAGCCAGCTACAGGCGTCACTCACCAAGCGCTTTGTGCACAATCTGTAGGCACGTTTAGAAAGGATTTTGAGCCAAATTCTACAGCTATTTCACTTGTAGATCGGTAGGAGGCTACTCTTCCTACACTTCAGTCATAATTTGCTATCCTATCGCTTTTTTCCACGTACCTGTGTAAAAGTTTCTCAGTAGCTACACACTTGTAGATCAGTAGGAGGCAATTATTCTGCCAGTGGCTATCGGATGGTTACCCACCAATTTCGAGTAGTATTGAGGACTAGGTACACAAGAAGATGAACATACACACACACGATCGGACAGGGGAAAAAAACACGTTTCAAGCTTCCTCAGTTGAGCCCCATACACGAAGGCGAGCATTTCTGAATCATTCAGTCTGGGGTAGTCGAACAGGACAAAGCTGAGTCCTGCACTGTGGATTGACCGGCAATTTCAAAAAACACGACCAGCTCCAGCACAGGCAGTAGTCTCTATGAGCTGCGAAACGCACACTCAGTCCACCCTGCTACATTACCATTATTTGCTGAAAACTATTTGCCCTACACTCGTCAGTTATCACTACCTTCCATTCTTTGTGTAGGAGACCATGGACACAATCCTCATCTGTATGCTTACAGGTAATATACTTATTAAACTGCTCTCTATCCAAGATATCGTCAGTTGAATACATTTCGAGCAAAAAACAAAGACTGTACCTTCCATTACAGCCTTTTTCCCGCCAATTCACAAGCGGAGGCGGAAAGTGGGGCATGTGGGGGCGAGTGGGGACGACTGTAGAACAGTTTTGAGCAGCCTCTGGCAGCAGTATAGAGGACTAGAGCAGTCGATCTTCAAATTCTGAAGGGAACATGTACAATTGGAAAAAGTAGGGTCAGGGGATGATGGAGTGTGGTAGCAGCTCTAGGGTAATTCAGCAACAGGGTAACACTCTCAAAAAGAAATGAAGTAAATAAATAAAGACACTAGCTTACATCCTTCCTCTCCAGTGGCGCAGCACAGCCTGAGTATTTTTCCCACCATTTCACAAGTGGTAGAGGGGAGAAGATGTGGGGGAGAGGAGGGGGAATTGAGGAAGGGGAGGGGAAGTGGGGTAGGGGAGGAATGGTGGTGGTGATGTCATCAGCGCGATGTTGCCACATCTATCCCTCTCCCCCCCAAGAGAGAGTAGTTGGAATGGGCCGCCATCTTGAATAAATTTGGTAACAATGCATCACGTCACAGAATGAAGTTTGCCCCACTAATTACATTCGCGTGATACAGTCATACCTAGAGTACTTTTACACTACTGGCCATTAAAATTGCTACACCAAGAAGAAATGCAGATGATAAATGGGTATTCATTGGACAAATATATTATACTAGAACTGACATGTGATTACATTTTCACGCAATTTGGGTGCATAGATCCTGAGAAATCAGTACCCAGAACAACCACCTCTGGCCATAATAACGGCCTTTATACGCCTGGGCATTGAGTCAAACAGAGCTTGGATGGCGTGTACAGGTACAGCTGCCCATGCAGCTTCAACACGATACCACAGTTCATCAAGAGTAGTGACTGGCGTATTGTGACGAGCCAGTTGTTTGGCCACCATTGACCAGACGTTTTCAATTGATGAGAGATCTGGAGAATAAGCTGGCCAGGACAGCACTCGAACAATTTCTGTACCCAGAAAGGCCCGTACAGGATCTGCAACATGCGGTCGTGCATTGTCCTGCTGAAATGTAGGGTTTCGCAGGGATCGAATGAAGGGTTCACCCACGGGTCGTAACACATCTGAAATGTAACGTCCACTGTTCAAAGTGCCCATACAATCACACTGGGTGATACGCCAGTATGGCGATGACGAATACACGCTTCTAATGTGCGCACACCGCGATGTCGCCAAACACGGATGCGACCATCATGATGCTGTAAACAGAAACCTGGATTCATCCGAAAAAATGACGTTTTGCCATTCGTGCACCCAGGTTCGTCGCTGAGTACACCATCGCAGGCGCTCCTGTCTGCGATGCAGCGTCAAGGGTAAACGCAGCCACAGTCTCCGAGCTGATAGTCCATGCTGCTGCAAACGTCGACCAACTGTTCGTGAAGATGGTTGTTGTCTTGCAAACGTCCCCATCTGTTGACTCAGGGATCCAGACGTGGCAGCACGATCCGTTACAGCCATACGGATAAGATGCCCGACATCTCGACTGCTAGTGATACGAGGCCGTTGGGACCCAGCACGGCGTTCCGTATTACGCTCATGAACCCACCGATTCCATATTCTGCTAACAGTCATTGGATCTCGACCAACGCGAGCAGCAATGTCGCGATACGATAAACCGCAATCGCGATACGCTACAATCCGACCTTTATCAAAGTCGAAAACGTGATGATACGCATTTCTCCTCCTTACACGAGGCATCACAACAACGTTTCAGCAGGCAACGCCGGTCAACTGCTGTTTGTCTATGAGAAATCGGTTTGAAACTTTCCTCATGTCAGCACGTAGTAGGGGTCGCCACCGGCGCCAACCTTGTGTGAATGCTCTGAAAAGCTAATCTTTTGCATATCACAACATTTTGTTCCTGTCGGTTAAATTTCGCGTCTGTAGCACGTCATGTTCGTGGTGTAACAATTTTAATGGCCAGTAGTGTATGTCACACATGTTATGGATAGTGCAGTCGGGTGTTCACAACAGAATCACCAAAAGCTAAGACGAATTAATGAGATGTGTGCTAGGTACCTGTAACTATACTGTCCGTTCTGGACGCCGCCGGACACTGAGGCAGTGATGCAATGACTGTAATATGGATGACATATAGGGGTTTGCTGATGACAACTTCTTTATTCTTCTACCATGAGCTGACTTCCCAAAATTACTAGTTATACCATCAGGTGGTAGTGTTTAGAGAACCAACTGTACTTTTGAGGGTGATGGTGCTGGTACTCGACGAAGACAGCGTGCTGCTGGAAGCAGGTAAGCACCTGCACAATCCACTGTACATGTACAAAAGTTGTTTAAAAAATCTCGCTATTAAATCGTTATTCATGTGATCCAGAATACAGGAAAGTGTACAAACCTACACTTTCTCTATAGCCAGAGTGCAAAACACCGTATAGATACGGGAAACCAGAATATGCACAAACACATGAAAAGAATAAACCACTAGTGTTTCCTGCTTCTGCTGTGTTTATTCTAAATTTAAGCAATTCTGAGGGGAGAGGCCGAGTCTGTCGTCAGACAGACACTGGAATCGGGACTCACACTCAGAACGAAAGGCAGCCACACAGGTTTGCCGTGTTTTCCTAAATCGCGTCAGGTGAATGTTGGGTCGGTCCCCTTTGGAAAGGACATAGCCGATTTCCTCCCCCCCCCCCCCCCCCCCCCCACCTTCGCTCCCAATATGAAAAAAATGGTTCAAATGGCTCTCAGCACTATGGGACTCAACTTCTGAGGTCATCAGTCCCCTAGAACTTAGAACTACTTAAACCTAACTAACCTAAGGACATCACACACTTCCATGCCCGAGGCAGGATTCGAACCTGCGACCGTAGCGGTCGCGCGGTTCCAGACTGTACGCCTAGAGCCGCTCGGCCACTCCGGCCGGCCCCTAATATGATCTCCAGATCGATCTCTAATGACCTCCTCGTTGACGGGACATTAACATTCGTCCCTCCAGTCTAGCTTCTGTTTTGATCGAAGAGAAAACATCACGCTCCGTCCTCTTTAGCCTGAGGTCGCCATCCGTCCCAATTTTGCAGGACACCTTGTTAATTATACCGGGTGGATATAATTAAACTGATGGTGTTTCGAGTGCTGCAGTGTGGCCTGTATATATCGCAAGACTCTGAATCATCACACGTATGTTCATTAATCGGTGCTCTCCGGCATTCAAGCCTACCAGTTTTCGTTAATGGCGCACAACTCTTTCTTGGTGTTGCGATTTTTTTTTCGTCAGTGTATATCAACCCCTTCCCGCTTCCATCCCTATGGGTGGGGGGAGGGAGGGAGGAGGAGGAGGTTCTTACCCTCCACAGAAATTTTTGCGGGCATGCACACAACAACTCACCAAAGTTTCATCGGTATCAAATGTACTGGCGTAGGAGACGAACGAACAAATATTGTTTTTTATATACAAGGGGCAGCCAAATGAAAACGAGAGAGATGGAAAAAAACTAGTAAATTATTTATTATTTCGAAAGTAATCCATATAACTGTCAAAACGTTTATCCCACTGTGAGGCAAAACAGTTTTCGTGGGAAAATGTTGGAGATTGCCTATGGAACGATGGCGCGCTTCAGTTTTTGCTAAGCATCCGTGTACCATTATGTGTTAACTGTGGCGCCGTGTTCCAGAGAGTCAATGAGCAGCGGGCCCTTGCAGTCAAAGTAAAGAAAGGATCATCATCATTTTCCCGGAACTGGCGTTCTTATTTTTTGCGATCATCTCGAGGAATTTTCGCTGGGAAGCCTTTATACATCCTCCTTACACTCCCGATCCCTCCCCGTGTGATTTCTATATTTTTGGAGACATTAAGAAAGACATTCGTGGCTGTCGACTTGCTCTGGGCGAAGAGCTGCACGCCTGGGTAGAGCCATGGTTCCGTAGGCAACAGCAAACACTGTCCCATGAAGGCAATGAGGGTGTTGCCTCACAGCGGGATAAATGTGTTAAAAGTTATAGCGGTTATTTTTGAAATAATAAACATTTTGCCGGCATTGGTGGCCGTGCGGTTCTAGGCACTTCAGTCCGGAACCGCGTGACTGCTACGGTCGCAGGTTCGAATCCTGCCTCGGGCATTTTCGCGTTTTTTGTCGTAAATATATCTATACTCTTTTCTATTTATTTTGGTTTTGTTTTTGTTATTGCTCGCGTAATAACGCATATACGAAAAGAGCCGCGAAATACCTTTTAGTAATGCTGTGCCAAGAATTTCTTTATAATCATTAATTTTCAACAAAACAGAATATATTGGGTTCTTATTGTTCTGTATCTGGCTTTCTATTAAAGGAACATTTTTGGTTACTGTAACTCACTATAAAAAATCAACATATCTTCCCTACTTTATAGTTATTGAAAATGAAAATTACTTTGTTATGAAATACTGATGTTACAGTTCGCAAAGATTGTTCAACATTTTGCAGTGGATTTTTGTTAAGCGTAAAACACCAATAATTACCACGACTAGCACAAGAACATGAGACTATTGTCGGAGAAAAATACGTTTCACTATAAGGTTTGCCAGACCAGAACTAAGCACAACAAAATTCCTATTATGTTACGAAGGTAAATTATCTCTTTTGTACTGTTAGCAATATATTATCAGCAGCCCGCGTCAACCTGCAAAACACATCATAAAATCTGCTGCTCTGCTCTGCAAGTCCGGAAGCTGAAAGAGATGATTTTATTTCACTATTACCTTCCCGCTTCTTTGCGGTATGATCGATTTCTTTTAATGCAGTTTGAATGCGCCGCGGCAGCGGCTTGTTCGTTCGTAGCGCAGCTCTGCACCACGGATAATATTTAAATAACTGAAAATGTCTTAAAAGGATGGGATAATAATTTAAGCAAGCTACTACAAATAATAATGCAAGGTTTCATTAAATAACTCTATTCAAAACATTCAAATATGTTAACTTATCTACAATACACACCTTTTTTAAAAATGAGTACGTAATGGCGTACATCGATTAACCATGACAAAAGAAGACTACGTTAGCATGTACAACTGCGACACAAGCTATCTTACTCCCGTAACTCCAAGAGGAAGACAAAGAAATTAATGTTCGCTCTGTATTATTTATACTAGTGATATTTTTCATCTTTGTATGATATTTATCGTCTGTGCGGTTTCAGTACTCGCCGACACAGATATTATCTAAAATAAATAATAATTAAAAAAAATACATAATTCCATACAATAACAGAATACGATGCACAATATTTTCTCTTTACTACAAAATATGTCTTTTGTTAAGGGACGTTACAGCATGGATGTGTGTGATGTCCGTAGGTTAGTTAGGTTTAAGTAGTTCTAAGTTCTAGGGGACTGATGACCTCAGATGTTGAGTCCCATACTGCTCGGAGCTATTTGAACCATTTGAACCAATAAACATTTTGCTCACATCCTTTCCATCTTTCTCGCTTTCATTTGACTGCCTCTTATATTAAATTATTCTTATGACATGCAACTAAATGGCTCTTTTTTCCATGAGAAATAAAGGGTTGGGTTGGGCCCCCAGTCTGTGGGCGTTTTTCGCCCTCCACACGTTTTCCTCGTTGTGTGCGATTGAAACTACGAAATTGCTGGGGCTCATACTCGATAGGAAACTTTCTTGGTCTTGCCACGTTTCTTACCTGGCAGCCCGCTGTATGAGCTCCCTCAATGTCTTGCGTGTCCTCAATGGTACTTCCTGGAGAGCATATCGAACCACCCTCCTCCGTTTGTACCGGTTCCTTGTCCTTTCGAAACTTGACTATGGGTGTTTCGTTTATGCATCTGCTGGTCCGTCCCGCTTACCCCGTCTCAATACTATCCACCATCGTGGCATCTGTTTGGTCACTGGCGCCTATACACTAGCCAGTTTGAGAGTCTGTATGCTGAAGCTGCTGAACTACCACCACTACCAAGAAAGGTAGTAGGAGTATTCCACTAAATTACAAGCCCATATCATTAACGTCGATATGCAGCAGGATTTTAGAACGTACACTGTCTCCGAACATTATGAAGTACCTCGCAGAAAACGGTCTATTGACACACAGTCAACATGGGTTTAGAAAACATCGTTCCTGTGAAACACAACTAGCTCTTTACACACATGAAGCGTTGAGTGCTATTGACAAGGCATTTCGGATCGATTCCGTATTTCTGGATTTCCGGGAGGCTTTTGACACTGTACCACACAAGCGGCTCGTAGTGAAATTGCGTGCTTATGAAATATCGTCTCAGTTATGTGACTGGATTTGTGATTTCGTGTCAGAGAGGTCACAGTTCGCTGTAATTGACAGAAAGTCATGGAGTAAAACAGAAGTGATTTCTGGCGTTCCCCAAGGTAGTGTTATAGGCCCTTCGCTGTTCGTTATCTATATAAACGATTTTGGAAACAATCTGAACAGCCGTCTTCGGTTGTTTGCAGATAACGCTGTCGTTTATCGACTAACAAAGTCATCAGAAGACCAGAAAAAACAGCAAAGCGATTTAGAAAAGTTATCTGAATGGTGCGAAAAGTGGCATTTGACCCTAAATAACGAAAAGTGTGAGGTCATCCACATGAGTGCTAAAAGGAACACGTTAAACTTCGGTTACACGATAAATCAGTCTAATCTGAAAGCCGTAAATTCAACTAAATACCTAGGTATTACAATTACGAACAATTTATATTGGAAGGAACATATAGAAAATATTGTGGGGAAGGCTAACCAAAGACTGCGTTTTATTGGCAGGACATTTAGAAAATGTAACAGACCTACTAAGGAGACTGCCTACACTACAATTGCCCGTCCTCTTATAGAATACTGCTGCGCGGTGTGGGATCCTTACCAGATACGACTGACGGAGTACATCGAAAAAGTTCAAAGAGAGGCAGTACGTTTTGTACTATCGCGAAATATGGGAGAGAGTGTCACCGAAATGATACAGGATTTGGGCTGGACATCATTAAAAAAAGGCGTTGTTCGTTGCGACGGAATCTTCTCACGAAATTCTAATCACCAACTTTCTCCTCCGGATGCGAAAATATTTTGTTGACACCGACCTACATAGGGAGGAACGATCACCAAGATAAAGTAAGGGAAATCAGAGCTCGTACGGAAAGATAAAGGTGGGATAATAGAGAAATGTGAAGTTGGTTCGATGAATCCTCTGCCAGGCACTTAAATGTGATTTGCAGAATATCCATGTAGATGTAGATGGATGTAGATGTAGATGTCCTAAGGCCGTGACTTAATCCTCAGCAGGTATGCATGCCGTTTGTCTGCCATGCGTGGCCACCCATTCTATGCCTCCTTCTTCGGTAACTCGTTTGATGGCCAGTATGGAGCGCGTCCCTCTTTTGTTACCTCCTGGAGTTCGCTTTTTGGCTGTTGCTCCAGCAGCTTAACTTCATGCTACCTGTAACTTTCCCAGTGGATGTTAACCCGCCACAGCCGGCCGTTGTGGCCGAGCGGTTCTAGGCGCTCCAGTCTGGAACCGCGCGACCGCTACGGTCGTAGGTTCGAATCCTGCCTCGGGCATGGGTGTGTGGGATGTCCTTAGGTTAGTTAGGTTTAAGTATTTCTAAGTTCTAGGGGAGTGATGACCTCAGATGTTAAGTCCCATAGTGCTCAGAGTCATTTGAACCAACCATTTGAACCCGCCACCACATTGGCTTCGTGCAGCGGCCCGTGTTCACCTTGACCTTCATTCGCCTAGCTCTATCGCCTTCAGTTTCACGACCTTCGAATTGAACTTCGCGATAGTACCTTTGTGTACACTGATGACTGACGGACTGAGCGTGGTGTTGGGTGTGCCTTCGTCATTCTCGCCGCCGTTTTTCGGTATCGGCTCAATATTTATGGCAGGGCTCTTCGCCCCGTATCAAGCCACGCGGTATATCGGGCGACACAGGCTTTTCAAATTCTGAAGGTGGCACGGGTAAAATACAGGGAGCGAAAGGCTAAGGTTTTTCAAATTCTGAAGGTGGCACGGGTAAAATACAGGGAGCGAAAGGCTATTTACAATTTGTACAGAAACCAGATGGCAGTTATTAAAGTCGAGGGACATGAAAGGGAAGCAGTGGTTGGATAGGAGTGAGACAGGGTCGTAGCCTCTCCCCGATGCCATTCAATCTGTATATTGAGCAAGCAGTAAAGGAAACAAAAGAAAAGTTCGGAGTAGGTATTAAAATCCATGGAGAAGAAATAAAAACTTTGAGGTTCGCCGATGACATTGAAATTCTGTCAGAAACAGCAAAGGAGTTGGAAGAGCAGTTGAACGGAACGGGCAGTGTCTTGAAAGGAGGATATAAGATGAACATCAACAAAAGCAAAACGAGGATAATGGAATGTAGTCGAATTAAGTCGGGTGATGCTGAGGGAATTAGATTTGGAAATGACACAGTTAAAGTAGTAAAGGAGTTTTGCTATTTAGGGAGCAAAATAACTGATGATGGTCGAAGTAGAGAGGATATAAAATGTACACTGGCAATAGCAAGGAAAGCGTTTCTAAAGAAGAGAAATTTGTTAACATCGAGTATAGATTTAAGCGTCAGGAAGTCGTTTCTGAAGGTATTTGTATGGAGTTTAGCCATGTATGGAAGTGAAACATGGACGATAGATAGTTTAGACAAGAAGAGAATAGAAGCTTTCGAAATGTGGTGCTACAGAAGAATGCTTAAGATTAGATGGGTAGATCACATAACTAATGAGGAAGTATTGAATAGGATTGGGGAGAAGAGAAGTTTGTGGCACAACTTGACTAGAAGAAGGGATCGGTTGGTAGGACATGTTCTAAGGCATCAAGGGATCACCAATTTAGTACTGGAGGGCAGCGTGGAGGGTAAAAATCGTGGAGGGAGACCAAAAGATGAATACACTAAGCACATTCAGAAGGATGTAGGCTGCAGTAGGTACTGGGAGATGAAGAAGCTTGCACAGGATAGAGTAGCATGGAGAGCTGCATCAAACCAGTCTCAGGACTGAAGACCACAACAACAACATCTGCTCACTCTCTCAGAGCCCTTCAAAGCTTCTGTGTGCTGTGCGCCGTCCATTCCTTAGTGCAACGGGTCCAGCAAAGCTGTCACTTGC
This sequence comes from Schistocerca americana, assembly GCF_021461395.2. NCBI lineage: Eukaryota > Metazoa > Arthropoda > Insecta > Orthoptera > Acrididae > Schistocerca > Schistocerca americana. The sequence continues at coordinate 80,587,719 of NC_060124.1, read as the reverse complement.
TCACTCTTTGTGGAGCCGCTGCGATGTTTATGTGGGATCCTGGTCACGTCAGTCTGACAGGAAACCAGGCAGCTGACGCTGCTGCCAAGGCTGCAGTCCTCGTACCTTAGCCTGCTAGTTCTGTCATTCCCGCCGACGATCTCTGTGTTGCCGTCCGTCAGCAGGCGGTGTCACTTCGGCTTCGCAACTGGTACACCCTTCATGAGAACGAGCTCCTGGTTATTAAACCTCTTCCAGCGTCTTGGACTACTTCCTCTCGGCCCTCTCGCAGCGAGATCATTTTAGCTTAGGTTACGTAGGGGCACTGTCTTTTTAGAAACCGTCATTTGTTAAGTGGTGCTGCTCCACCACTTTGTGCAAATTGTGGTCAACTTTTGACTGTCCGCCATTTCCTGACGGAATGCCCTTGTTTTAACCGCTGACGTTCTCCTTTGTGTTTGCCGTCTGAGTTATCGGCCGCTTTAACGAACGAGTCGCGGGCTGTCGACCGCGTTTCACTTGTTATCCGTCGAAGCAATATGGCGGAAGCCAAGCAATTTTTAGTTCTGGACCTCCGTCTCTCTATGGCGTATTTTATTGACCTTTCTCCACGTCCCTGCTTTTAGCTGTCTTCTCTTCCGTCGATTGGGATTGACGTGTAGCCCTTTTTAACTCCTCTCTCTGTCTTCATGTTCTACAGTTCTGACATGGGCTCGTATGACCCTCGTTGTTCTTGCGCCCTAAAACAAAAAACAAACGTTCTTTGTGATAGCTAACTGTGTCTAAAGTAGAGATGGATAAACTAAAACACCTGACTGTTTCTAACAAAGGAAGCAGTACACTCTAAAGTCTGTAAATACTGTTTTGAAACAATGAAACAGGTTGTATTCGTATAGGCCTATGTATTAAACTGTAAGATACATACGCCGCATACTTTCAAAAAACACTGACAAGCACAAGTTACACTCAACTTCCTCTGGATGTATCTACATAAAACAATCCCACACCGAACCTCATAATGCTGTTGCTGAAGAAACAAGAAAGGACACTGAATGAGAGCAAACTGCAAAAATAATAGGTACCGCAATTTCCACATTCAGGCAGGAATTCAGAATGGTTCACATCCATTTTACAATGAGGGATCATAAACGCTGATTTTCATACACACCAAAGGAATCATTGTGGTTAATAGACACATTTAGTACAGGAAAACAAATTACATCCTGTAATTCCGAGAAATAACAAAATAGGAGAGACTCTTTTTTTCCACAGGGAGACCATATTACACTACTCATCGAACGTACTAGCCACACGCCGTGACAGTTACACCATTGCCACAATTTGTTATTTCGTTCCTACTCTTGTCCTTACACCAGGTCCACATATATTTCAGTCTTTAAAAATTTTTTCTTCAAAATGAGTTCAAAAAAATGGTTCAAATGGCTCTGAGCACTATGGGACTTAACATCTGTGGTCATCAGTCCCCTAGAACTTAGAACTACTTAAACCTAACTAACCTAAGGACATCACACACATCCATGCCCGAGGCAGGATTCGAACCTGCGACCGTAGCAGTCGCGCGGTTCCGGACTGAGCGCCTAGAACCGCTAGATCACCGCGGCCGGCTCAAAATGAGCACCTTGGCAGAAATGTGCCAATGACATGATTGTTTTGTTTTGTCTCTCAAGAAATTATGGAAATAAATCCTACCCTTAAACCGAGATTTCATCTTTGCTCCCCCATTGTTAGTATAAAAACTGCTTTCTAGGCCTTACGTTATTATTTACCAGAGATTTTAGATGTACTTGTGTTTTTAACATGATTACTGTACATAAGCACGTAAGCCTGTAATATAAGAGGCGCTTAATTTAACTGGAAATTTTTCACGGTTTTACTATTTTTTCATGCAAATAATACGCGTTATCTTATAGCTTATTAGTGTTTATAAAGTAGATATTATGTCATTTCGGAGTATGACAGTAATTTAGAAACGAACCTTTATTTTCGGTAATCTTAAGATGCATGCTGAAGTATGTCAGTAAGACTTCCAGTTCGACGCTCTTGCAACTGTTAATGTGTTCCAGTACCTTGAGCCGAGCCCGAATTTTGCCAGAGAGCGAGCAGAATAAAACACCAATGTTACGATACAGTTGTTCTGTTCAGAGCATAAGTGAACTGTAACAACACTGTTTTGAAATAGCGGAAGGTGACACGAAGATACATCTTCTGTTTCTGGGTCGAACTCAAATCTGATCAACACCATCCCTCGATGGAAAGGCCAAACTGTAAGAATTCGAACTTTTGACATCAGCGAGAAGCGGCGAAAGTCAACAGCTGTCTTGTATCTATAACATGTTATGCACAAAAACTCGCTGCGCTATGTGATTATTTTGAGATTATAATATAAGTACACATAAATCAATTGTATGTTACTAAGTAGTTTTTGCGTGAGTTTAACGCAACATAATATACATTTATGCTGTTTCACCTTCATTATGAATTGTTGTGCACCAAAAGCTAATGGAGATAACACTGCATGAAACAAGGTTCATGTGTTCAAGTTTCCTAAGGACGATGTAATGAGAAAGAAATGCCCACACTCAATGCCAGGGCGGGTTCTCGCAGTTACTAATTGTTGTTGTTGTGGTCTTCAGTCCTGAGACTCGTTTGATGCAGCTCTCCATGCTACTCTATCATGTGCAATCCTCTTCATCTCCGAGTAACTACTGCAACCCACATCCCTCTGAATCTATTTACTGTATTCAACCTTTGGTCTCCCTCCACGATTTTTACCCTCCACACTTCCGTGCAGTACTAAATTGGTGATCCCTTGATGCTTCAGAATATGTCCTTCCAACCGATCCCTTCTTTTAGTCAGGTTGTACCAAAAATTTCTCTTCTCCCCAGTTCTTTTCAGTACCTCCTCACTAATTATGTGAACTACCCATCTAATCTTCAGCATTCTTCTGTAGCACGACATTTCGAAAGCTTCTATTCTCTTCTTGTCCAAACTATTTATAGTCCATGTTTCACTTCCATACATGGCTACACACCATAAAAATACTTTCAGAAACGACTTTCTGACACTTAAATCTATACTCGATGTTAACAAACTTCTCTTCTTCAGAAACGCTTTCCTTGCCATTGCCAGTCTACATTTTACATCCTTTCTACTTCGACCCTCATCAGTTATCTTGCTCCCCAAATAGCAGAACTCCTTTACTACTTTAAGTGCCTCATTTCCAAATCTAATTCCCGCAGCATCACCCGACTTAATTCGACTACATTCCATTATCCTCGTTTTGTTTTTGTTGTTCATCTTATATCGTCCTTTCAAGACACTGTCCATTCAGTTCAATTGCTCTTCCAAGTCCTTTGTTGTCTCTGACAGAATTACAATGTCGTCGGCGAACCTATGATTTTTTATTTCTTCTCCATGGATTTTAATACCTGCTCCGAATTTTTCTTTTGTTTCCTTTACTGCTTGCTCAATATACAGATTGAATAACATCGGGGATAGGCTGCAGCCCTGTCTCACTCCCTTCTCGACCACTACCTCCCTTTCATGCCCCTCGACTCTTGAAACTGTCATCTCGTTTCTGTACAGTTTGTAAATATCATTTCGCTCCCGACATTTCACCCCTGCCACTTTAGAATTTGAAAGAGATTGTTCCAATCAACATTGTGAAAAGCTTTCTCTAAATATATAAACGTCATAAACGTAGTTTTACCTTTCCTTAACCTATCTTCTATGAGATTTCGTAGGCTAGGTATCGCCTCGCGTGTTTCTGTATTTCTCCAGAATCCAAACTGATCTTCCCCGACGTCAGATTCCAACAGTTTTTCCATTCTGCTGTAAAGGATTCGTGTTGATATTTTACAGCCGGATATTCAGTGACAAGTTTCTTTTTTAATGTAACTTAGTAATGCATGTTGTAGATCTGGGTATATTACATCTACATCTACATGGATACTCTGCAAATCACATTTAAGTGCCTGGCAGAGGGTTCATCGAACCACCTTCACAATTCTCTGTTATTCCAGTCTCATATAGCGCGCGGAAAGAATGAACACCTATATCTTTCCGTACGAACTCTGATTTCCCTTATTTTATCTTGGTGATCGTTCCCCCCCTATGTAAGTCGGTGTCAACAAAATATTTTCGCATTCGGAGGAGAAAGTTGGTGATTGGAATTTCGTGAGAAGATTCCGTCGCAACGAAAACCGCCTTTCTTTTAATGATGTCCATCCCAAATCCTGTATCATTTCTGTGACACTCTCTCCCATATTTCGTGATAATACAAAACGTGCTGCCTTTCTTTGAACTTTTTCGATGTACTCAGTCAGTCCTATCTGGTAAGGATCCTACACCGCGCAACAGTATCTGAAAGAGGACGGACAGGCGTAGTGTAGGCAGTCTTCTCCTTAGTAAGTCTGTTACATTTTCTAAGTGTCCTGTCAATGAAACGCAGTCTTTGATTAGCCTGATTAGCCTTCCCCACTACATTTTCTGTGTGTTCCTTCCAATTTAAATTGTTCTTAATTGTAATACCTAGGTATTTAGTTGAATTTACGGCTTTCAGATTAGACTGATTTATCGTGTAACCGAAGTTTAACGTGTTCCTTTTAGCACTCATGTGGATGACCTCACACTTTTCGTTATTTAGGGTCAATTGCCACTTTTCGCACCATTCAGATATCTTTTCTAAATCGCTTTGCAGTTTTTTCTGGTCTTCTGATGACTTTGTTAGTCGATAAACGACAGCGTTATCTGCAAACAACCGAAGACGGCTGTTCAGATTGTTTCCAAAATCGTTTATATAGATAACGAACAGCGAAGGGCCTATAACACTACCTTGGGGAACGCCAGAAATCACTTCTGTTTTACTCCATGACTTTCTGTCAATTACAGCGAACTGTGACCTCTCTGACAGAAAATCACAAATCCAGTCACATAACTGAGACGATATTCCATAAGCACGCAATTTCACTACGAGCCGCTTGTGTGGTACAGTGTCAAAAGCCTTCCGGAAATCCAGAAATACGGAATCGATCTGAAATCCCTTGTCAACAGCACGCAGCACTTCATGTGAATAAAGAGCTAGTTCTGTTTCACAGGAACGACGCTTTCTAAACCCATGTTGACTGTGTGTCAGTAGACCGTTTTCTTTGAGGTAATTCATTACGCTCGAACACAATATATGTTCTAAAATCCTGCTGCATATCGACGTTAACGATATGGGCCTGTAATTTAGTGGATTACTCCTACTACCTTTCTTGAATATTGGTGTGACCTGTGCAACTTTCCAGTCTTTGGGTACGGATCTTTCGTCGAGCGAACGCTTGTATATGATTGTTAAGTATGGAGCTAATGCATGAGCATACTCCGAAAGGAACCTAATTGGTATACAGTCTGGACCAGAAGACTTGCTTTTATTAAGTGATTTAAGTTGGTTCACTACTCCGAGGATGTTTACTTCTACGTGACTTATGTTGGCAGCTGGTCTCGATTCGAATTCTGGAATATTTACTTCATCTTCTTTTGTGAAGGCATTTCGGAAGGCTGTGTTTAGTAAATCTGCTTTGGCAGCACTGTCTTCGATAGTATCTCCATGGCTATTGTGCAGAGAAGGCATTGATTGTTTCTTGCCGCTAACATACTTCACATACGACCAGAATCTCTTTGGATTTTCTGCCAGGTTTCGAGATGACGTTTCGTTGTGGAAACTGTTATAGGCATCTCGCATTGAAGTCCGCGCTAAATTTCGAGCTTCTATAAAAGATCGCCAATATTGGGGATTTTGTGTTTGTTTAAATTTGGCATGTTTGTTTCGTTGTTTCTGCAACAGTGTTCTAACCCATTTTGTGTACCAAGGAGGATCAGCTCTCTCGTTTGTTAATTTGGTATAAATCTCTCAATTGCTGCCGATACTATTTCTTTGAATTTAAGCCACATCTGGTCTACACTTATATTATTAATTTGGAATGAGTGGAGATTGTCTCTCAGGAGGGCGTCAAGTGAATTTATATCTGCTTTTTTGAATAGGTATATTTTTCGCTTATTTTTCGAGGATTTGGGGATTACAATATTCAATCTTGCTACTACAGGCCTGTGTTCACTAATCTCTCAATCGGTTTTGATGCTCGTTATTAACTCAGAATTATTTGTTGCACAGAGGTCAAGTGTGTTTTCACAACCGTTTACTATTCGCCTGGGCTCATGAACTAACTGCTCGAAATAATTTTCAGAGAATGCGTTTAGCATAATTTCGGATGATATTTTATGCGTACCTCCGGAATTAAACATGTATTTTCGCCAACATATCGAGGGTAAATTAAAGTCACCACCAACTATTATCGTATGATTCGGGTACGTGTTTGAAATCAAACTCAAGTTTTCTTTGAACCTTTCAGCAACTGTATCATTTGAATTGGAAGGTCGGTAAAAGGATCCAATTATTATTTTATTCCGGTTGCCAACAATGACCTCTGCCCATACTAACTCATAGAAAGTATCTACTTCAATTTCGCGACAAGTTAAACTACTTCTAACAGGAACAAACACGCCTCCGCCAACCGTGGTTAGCCTATCCTTTCGGAACACCGTTAGGTTCTTCGCAAAAATTTCGGCTGAGTTTATATCCGACTTTAGCCAGCTTTCATTGCCTATAACGATTTGAGCATCAGTGCTTTCTATTAGCGCTTGGAGCTCTGGTACTTTCCCAACACAGCTGCGACAATTTCAACTGTTATACGAATGGTTCCTGTATCTACGTTCTTCCTGTGTTCAGCGTGCATCCTTTGTGACTGAAGCCCTTCTTGTGTTTTACCGAGACCCTCTAACCTAAAAAAACCGCCCAGTCCACGCCACTCAGCCCCTGCTACCCGTGTAGCCGCCTCCTGCGTATAGTGGACACCTGACCTATTCAGCGGAACCCGAAACCCAACCACCCTTTGGCGCAAGTCCAGGAATTATTTGCCGGATCACTTGGCTTGAATATATTATAATTAATGTACGCCACTAATCATTTTTCTGGATTATCATAAGCATTCCAAGGCTGGCTACATTATCTAGGAAGTTTCAGCCACATAAGGGAAAAACCATAACTGCTCCTCCTTGAAAACCACTGCTTGATTCAAATGCCGTACGAGTCATTTTTTCCCCACCTGTTGAACCTATCTGCAGTTATAAGACTATCCAGAATGGGACCGGAAGAAAGAACACGTAGGGGACAGTGCTACGGCAGGAAAGCATCAAGATCAGTGCAGCCAGTCACAATGAGTACTTGTAAAGAATTTCATACATCAGTCACGAACTGCAAGATAAAGTTAATGTACTATCTGTAGAGAAGAATTGGGTGAAAACAGTGAAAGAAGAATGTACTATTGTTAAGTGTCCCCTTCCATCTGTGCAGTCCCATTACTTAGTGTACTGTGAATAATAATTATTTGAAAGTGGAGGTCTGTGCAAAAGGAGATTCGTAAAAACAAAACTGTAGGCACTGAATGTGTTCTTGATCGTGTACTGATAACAGAAAACTCTGTGAATACGACAATTACCATTGCATACCCATTTCTATTCCCCCGATTACAGCGCCATCTGCCGCAAAACGAAGAAAATACTTCAGACAAAAAGTATGTAGAACCGCAATCAGCAATAAAAAACGGGGGTTCCCATTGAAGATTTCAGAGTTGCCCCTGCCACCCACGCACGCGGTGGGGTAGCGGGGTCGACTGAGGTATCACTGGATGTCCCACTCCAAGACAAGCAAATTGGAATTATAACTGTTTTTGATTCGATGCGTAATTTTCGATATGTTTCAATGTCTTCAGCTAAAATGAACAGCTTGTATATGTCCCTTGTGTGTGGCAGTGTTTTAAGTCTCAGATTTAGTCACATACGCAGCCACTGCCGCTCTGCCATAAGACGCGCCAAATGTGGAGGAAATCATGCGTGACCCGACTGCCCCTCTCTCAGCCGCGGTTAGCGCATTGTAACCAGGCGCACGAAGAGGTACACCGGGATTTCCCCGAATACACGCGCCGGAGGTACGTTAAGGAAGTCGCTATTAAACAAGGCGTCAGTTTCGTGGAAGTCGAGATGGGTCTCTCAGATAGGCGTTATGTCACTGCGGAGGAGAGAGCCTTCCCAGCCCTGCCGGCTCAGCCGCACAGGTACCCACCGCGACGCCACCTCGCTGAACAGCTCTTGTAACGGAAGTCCTGCTCCTGAGATGGAAACAGGAAGACTGTCCGCTCCGGGGTCACTTAAATTTGCAAGACAAACTTCATGATCTTATCACGCAGGTCATTCACGAAATCCAAACGCCACCTCAAGGACCAGTCAATTCCGCAGCCATACGCCAGGTGTTATAAGAAACTCTGATTCAGCAAAATTGCGATTAAAGTTCTTCAATGAAAAGCCAGGTCGGTCTTTTCCAACAGAGAAAACCTGCACAGAATTACTTTCACAAGATATGCACATTGCAGCTATCTCAGAAACTTGGTTCAAACTACATTCATTGTTCTCGCCATAAGACCTCCACATATTTCGTGAAGACAGACACGAATGGAAAAGGCGGGGTTGCACTACTGGTTAGCTCCATAGTCCTTGCTTCTGTTAAATACGTCGACCACACACACACACACATAAGAAGCTTTCAGGCTGTGGCAGTACGCAATGGCTTCAAGTCTTTAGACCTCCCCTCCAAGAACCAAAATCGAAATTGATGAGTGGCATACACTGGTTAATCATCTCCACCACCATTTCCTGTATTGTGAAAACTTCAGTGTGCACCATACGACCTGAGGATGCGAGATCAACGACAGATATGGAGCAGCTGTTTTCATTTATTCTGAACAACGGTTGCACAATTTTCACCCTGCACCTGGAAGACACTCGTCTGCAAGACATCACCCTGCGTTCTTCGAATTCTTTCTTTTCTTTCTTTTGCTACTGCCTTTATCCCACATTGTGTGCAGGGTCAGCAGGGTTAAGTACGGAATTGGCATGGTTAATGTAAGGGGTGGCCGGTTGCCCTTCCTACCGCCACCCCATACCCCCTGGGACGGAAGTAGTGTACCCCAGCTGCCTGCGTCTAGTGTAAATCGTGACAAAGTGTGAATGTGTTTCAGATGTCTGCGAGTCGTGTCTGAGGCGGGAGGTGGGGACCAGCCCGGTATTCACCTATCGGGATGTGGAAAACCGCCTAAAACCACATCCAGGCTGGCCGGCACACCGGCCGTCGTCGTTAATCCGCCGGGCGGATTCGATTCAGGGCCGGTGCGCCTACCCGAGTCCAGGAAGCAGCGCGTTAGCGCTCTCGGCCACCCTGGTAGGTCACCTTGTGTTCTTCGAATATTGTCCAAGAATTTCAGTGGGAGGTGTGTCCCTACCCGCTGAGTTCTTACCATTTTGCTATTCGAATAATTACGATAAATGAGAGTGATCAGGATCAACACATGCCACCATCAAAATGGAACATACGCAAAGCAGACTGGGAGACGTATATATCAAGGAACACCCTCACGCATGTTTATTGTAAGTGCCTCCAGACTAACGTTACAATCTATTCATTTCCCTAATAAACCAGGCTGCCGTATTTTCCAAATGCCAAGTCAAACCGATCCAGAGGCCAAAAGGTCTTTCAGTTCCATGGTGGAATCAGGACTGCTCAAGACAAGTCACTAAACGAAAGCTGTAAAAGAGAACGCATCTGGGCGAATTTTCTCAAATACAAACGGGTGACCGCCGCCAGCAAACTTTGTTCGAAGCACCGGAAGAAATTTGGAAACAGTTTTGTGAGACACTCGACAGAGAAACTGAGTTGACGTCGGTACGCATATTCCGAAACAGGTCCCCGTTGAGTAAAGGTTGTGTGGATGGATGACTTTGCACAAATCGTCGCGCCCCCATCAGTCTTCCCTGAATCACTGCAAACCTCGGATGCTGCATCTTCTTTGTCCCTGGGATCGTAGCAATCCTTACTGAATCCATTTCAATTCTCAGAACAGCGGAACGCCTTAAAAGGTACCAGCAATGCTGCTTCAGGGTATAGCAACATGCACTACAAAATGCTGGACGGTCTGCCAATCAATTATGGGAACTAGGCAACTTACCAGATGTTTGGCGCACTTAAGTAATTGTTCTCATACTCAAGTCCGGCAGAGACCCTGATTTGGGCAGTTCATGCCGTCCCATCGCTCTTTCTTCTTGTGTGTTTAAAACATTAGAAAAGATCACGAAGTGCCGTTTGGAATGGTGGTTTGAGAGGAACTCTATTCTGTCCCGCTCTCAATACGGGTTTCGAAAGTGAAGAGGCACCATAGACAGCCTAAGTCTCTTAACTGTCGATGAAGATAGTTTCTATGTGTATGACAGTGTGGACGTGAGCGTCCTGATACAGAAGCTCCAGTCAGTGGGTGTGCCAGACCTCATTACCTGCAACCCTTACTCTCTCCTACAGCAACGTGTAATCCGTCAGACAACAGGACAATACTTTGCATGGACCACGCCTGGTCTGCAGACGACTGCCTTAATGCTCCATCTTGAATCCTATTCTTTATGCAGTGTACCCGTCACCCCTTGGTCCTTCAATAAAAATCCAGATGTACGACGATGACATCTGCATGTAAACGTTTCTCTCAGTTTGAGGATGACACTAAGGTGGATGGATAAGTGGCGTATGTGCTGTACTCTTGGATGTGCAGAAATGGACTGAATCTGGAAGATACCAAATCTTCGGCTGTTGTCTTTACACGGCAGAGATGGACGATAACAACATGCTGGATATATTAGGACCTCTTACCATTTCAGCAAAGAACCTCAGTCAAATGGCTAGGACTCTTTGTCGACAGCAAACTGAGGTGGTCAAGCCATGTAGAATATTTGATTTCCAAGGTCATTCGACCAGTTAATATCCTACGATCAGTGTCTCGCTTATGATGGGAAGCTGATGTTACAGTCCTAGTCACTCTTCATCGTGGCATGATTCGGTATATACTGGATTATGAATGCGCGTTATATGGCAATGCCTCGGTACCTGTACTAAGGAAGATCGGTACTCCAGAGCACCGTGCCATATGCATCTGTCTTGTTGCGATGAATTCTACACCTGTAAATGCGCTTTTGGTGGAGGTAACGGAGATGCCCCTTCAATCCTGGACTCACAAATTCATCTTTAGTAGGGCAGCGCAAACAGTTCATCCTCTTCGCCAAACTCTTAACTGCATCATTGAGGACAGTGGATACGTTGATAGGATTCGGATGAGGACGGTACCTCTCCTAGTTCAAAGTTTCAGGAAGGAAAGATGTGTGATACCGCTCGTCCTAAAAGAATCTCTGTCTCTTTATTTTAGCTCGGAATACGAAGTGAAACGTCCCCTTTGAACAATTATACACGGCTGTCCTTAAACTGATACACAATTTTTTTTTTTTTTTTTTTTTTTTTTTTTTTTTTTTTTTTTTTTTTTTTTTTTTTTTTTTAGCGCAACGCAATCTGACTTTCAAAAATCCCTACAAAAGAATGGCCCTGACTAACATTAAGCTATACCTTTCACAAATCACTTACCTCACAAAAATCTTCGCTGCTCAAGCTACTGCAATACAGCGAGCGCCACTACTGCCAGCTAAATAAAAGATTCAAACTATGGAAGGCACTAACTACTGATAGGGATAGTTAGCAAATGAAAAATATTAATAGAGAACAAACAATGTATTTACCTTGATATCATCATATATAAATATAGCAGTTCATGACAAATTTCAAAACTCCGCCATCTCTCTCCCCACATCCACCACTGCTGGCGGCTCACCTCCAACTGCCCAACGCTACGCGCTGTTCACTTCCAGCTGCCGCTACCCAACACTACAATGGCAGACAACAATGCAAACTACCCACAGACTGCACACAGCACAGCCAGTGATTTTCATATTGAGCGCTACGTAACGTTGCCAATAAGAAAACATAAACAGCCTACTTACATAGAGAAAACATGAACAGCCTACTTACAGAAGTACTGAACTACCGTCCCACAATCTTTTATCGGCCCAGAGGATCGGATCGAACTTCCACTACGTCTGCTGACGATTCCCAACTGATTGCACCAATGTGGCCCTCATCGGTCAAAATATTCATTGACGGCTCCAAAACAAGAGAGGGTACCGGCTTTGCTTTCTTCTGCGGAGATCCACGCTCTTTGGCTATGGTTAAGCTACCAACGGAAGCCAGCATCTTCACTGCTGAAGTTCTTGCAGTTAAGGAAGACCTTCAATATGCAGCAAATCGGATCGACGACATCCTTATTGTCAAGAATTGGAGGCGTACACTGGTACCCCTGGAAGACAAGCAGTGGGAGTCGAGCAGTAACCGCCATGTACTCGATGTACTTAAGTTAATCTGTCAGTGTGAAAGTCGACATGAACGTGTCCAGTTGGTATCTCAGGTAACGAGATGGCGGACCACCTGGCGAAACAGCGCGTGATTGATGACCAATCTTACTGGACTTATGTTCCACATACAGATTTTGTTACTAGTGCAAAGAAAAACGTCCATCAAGAATGGTGAAGACGAGGGAGTTCTTACAACAGTCCAAAGGATGACATTCCGCGAAAAACCTAGTTCTCGCAAATCATGTTATCCAGAATTCATACCACTACTATAGCGCGCATTCGGCTGGGTCACGGCTGTTATCCTTCACATCTTCATAGGATGAAAGTTCAGCCATCTCCATACTGCTAAGCCCACCCAACTGAGATTGAAGACTAAAGTTCTGTGATACTAGGGTGTTCACCCTATGACAGACAACGCGGCAAGTTTCTTAAGGCCTCGATCAGAGCAGGAATTCTCCAACATACATCTGTGACGCATCTGTTTCGGCAGCTGACCTCAACGACTTACGTCAGTATTGCCCGATTTCTGCAAGAAGCAGATATCCAGTGGTAAGTCAGGCACAACGATTCCACGGTAAGACGTTGTGATATATGGACTGTACTGAGTGTGTGAATATACCAAGTTTTCTATGAAGTTTATCTGGAATTAATGTAATTTCTAATGCCTGTGCTGTATAAATCATATTGTATACGAAATCTGTAGTCACTCACTTCTGTGGCTAAATGGCTAATGTCAAATGCCAATAAATAAATAAAAATTTAAAAAAAGTCCCCATCGGACGGGCGCATCACGTTCAACTGTGTCGCATGACCACATTCCCTGAGACTGCGGAGATGTTTGGAATTTAAAAAAATGGTTCAAATGGCTCTGAGCACTATGGGACTTAACATCTGTGGTCATCAGTCCCCTAGAACTTAGAACTACTTAAACCTAACTAACCTAAGGACATCACACAAATCCATGCCCGGAGCAGGATTCGAACCTGCGGCCGTAGCGGTCTCGCGGTTCCAGACTGAAGCGTCTAGAACCGCACGGCCACACCGGCCGGCTTGGAATTTAATCCAGGACATTAGGGAGACATGTACGCAACGACTTTTGAAGCTTTGTCCCGCATGCTAAAATTTCTATATGACTCCTCTAAGTTTCCCCAGCAAATATACAAAATCAAAACACGAAAGGTGCTAGCACGTAAGGTCAGTATCATTAAATCGTGAAGAGGGGAAGAACTGAATTACTTCATGAACAGCGACAGACACCAGTGAGGAACAAAGGAGGGAAAAACCCGCTTTTTTAAATGATACAGGAGCAAGCAGGTGAAACTACATGCGTCACAAGAAATTAAAAGAGGGACAAATGTTTTATCTTACGATAGCAGAGCATCCAAGAAATCACCTCAAGACGTCGCAACACTCCGCAACAACAGATAATATCCTCGTTTACAAGTGCCCTCATTGATAAGACTTGAAGATGGTCCCGACTTCAGTGTAAATAAACTTACTGCACTGCACGTACACACAGTGTATCACGATTAATAGAAAAACTTGGGCGAGTCAATGTATATGGTAGTGTAAGGGGCAGGCCAATAAAAACGAGGAAGGGGAAAAAAGTAGTAAACAGTTTATTATTTCAAAAGTAACCACCATAACCGTCAATACATTTTATCCCGCTGAGAGATAATACGGCCAATGCCTTCACGGAGAAAAGTTTGCGGTTGCCTACAGAACCATGATTGTACCTCTTCTTCCGAAAGAAATCTACGACCACGAATGTCTTTCTTCAGGGTTCCAAAAATATGGAAATTGCATGGTGAGAGATTGGGATTGTAGGAAAGTATGTAAGGGGTCACCAGCGAAACTTCTGCAGTTTTCTCGAAATAACCGTGGCAACACGTAGGGCTTCAGAGAAAACCGCCGACTGCGCGGGATGTTCTGCTTTTCATAGCCAACTCAACAGCGCTCATTTGTATAGTTTTGGACAGTTTATTAAGTTAGGTTGAATAGGACGCTGCCCTACTGAGAGGGGGGACGTGTCTTCTTCAGCCTGTCCCATTCGTCGTTGCCGATTGCGGAGAGACATTACTAATTCCTGTGGTATCGATGTGTGTTGCGATTTTGGTGTGGAGCTGCGATCCTTGGACGATACAACAACTAATCTCAAAGAACGTCTCGCGAAATGATCCCGGCGAGAAAATCAGAGAAACTGGAGCTTATGAGGAGGTTTGTCGTTGGTTGTTCTTCCTACACACAATTCGTGAATGGAACAGGGGAGACGGAAAACGATAGTGCTACAACAAGTACCCTCTACCAAACACCTTAAGATGACTGGCGAAGTATGGATGTTAGCTACAAGTACATGTAGGTATAGTTTCACCATTTGTTATGGTTAGAAGGGGGAAAAAATCATATTATGGAAATGTCTTAATTTGTCATTAGATCAGAAAGCGACTGCTATGGAAGTGGAGTAGATGTGGCGTACACATGGGGCATTTTTAGGTTAGAGAAGATCTCCTTTCGTATCAACGACTATTTTCCTCATAAATTAGCCACAATGTCATCATAGAACATTCGTCGTCGCATATCAGACACAGAAAAGGCTAGTATGATTTCAGTAAACTACAGGAGCATCCAAGAAAAGGTCGTAGTTGGGGGTTGTTTGGGGAAGGAGACCAGACAGCGAGGTCATCGGTGTCATCGGATCAGGGAAGGACGGGGAAGGAAGCCGGCCGTGCCCTTTCAAAGGAACCATCCCGGCATTTGCCTGGAGAGATTTAGGGAAATCACGGAAAACCTAAATCAGGATGGCCGGACGCGAGATTGAACCGTCGTCCTCCCGAATGCGAGTCCAGTGTGCTAGCCACTGCGTGTAGAATTAGTCTCGCTTAGTGAAGGCTTACTGCACAGGCGTTAATAACAACGAAATCGTAAGTACAGATTAGAATATTTATCGTAAGGTTGGGTTAGTCGTCATTGCCTATTGCAGTAAAGAATTTTATAAAATCTAACGAGGTTATCAGGAATTCCGATTGTGAATTGATCCGAGTATCGGCTCTCGAATGGGTATACTCAGCAGCAGAGTATTGTGTCTGTCACGCTTAATAGCCCACAGCTGAAAAAGACAGCTGAACTAGTTTGTTAGTGGGCCAGTACAATCTACTCACACATTATGGTTACCAATCTTGAGTCTCAATCCACCGCTTGATATGAGAGGGAAGTGTGTGCTGAATATCACACGAAAAACCTGTTTTCCAATAGAAAGCGATGTATTCTGTGCGGAGCGAAAAACAATTGGATCAAGGCATCCCATTCTTATCAGAGCCAGGAGTCCTGCTGCAGATTAATTTAGTGCCATCGATGAATTAAATAGCTGTTGGCAGCAAAACTGTCCACACCGCAAAATTTATAGGCGCACTGCCAATGTCTGTTTTGTGTGTCACACCGGAGAAAATACTATAACCAGCTTGTGGGTGCTTGCAGTATTTCCTGCAGTGTAATTTACGATAATGGCTGCGATGTACTCTAACCAAAATGGATGAAATAATATTTTGTAACTCTCGTCCGCCCTCACAACACCAATAAAATCACAAATAACTTGTATCGAATGTTAATAACTACACGCAGAAGTATCTTTGATAGTCTCGTAGTCTTCTTACACTCTAATCCAGATGTGGCGATAATATTAGATGAGGAATTTCGCCTTATGGAAGACACATTTGGAGTTTTGTTTCGCCCTGACATATTTCAGCACTTTTTGTGCTATCTTCAATGGCTTACTTTATGTTCTTTCTGTAAAATTATGATTTCTTATTAACGTTTAGAGAAAACATTTGATACAAATCTAAATATTTTGTGCCAAATCTTTACATTTGTACAGAGTGTTTTCTCTAAACGTTAATTGTAATAACAATTTTACTGAAAGGAAATAAAGTAACCCACTGATGACAGCACAAAAAGTGTTGAAACATATGTGGGTAAAACTAAACTCCAAAGATGTCTTGCATAAGGTGGAATTCCTCATGCAGTTTTCTTAGCAAGCACGGAATTAAGAAGAACTGCAACACCACAAGATGACTGTGGCGATAATAGTTTGCCACCGTCAGAGAGTGTGGATCACAAAAGCATTAGTGTTGTTCGTGTTTAGCGTTGTTACCAGGCCTGGTATCGTGTGTAAGTGGCGTGAACAGCGTCAGATGTTTAGTAATTTCCACACTGCGAAGGACACACAGATTCCGCGCAGCTGTAGACTACAATAAGCAGGTTCAAACAGATGTAGGTTGTGGTAGCTATGGAGAGTCTTGCGCAGAGCATGGAGTAGACTTGCTTGGAGAGCAGCACCTTTCCATTGTTTGGACTGAAGCCTACCACAACCTCGATAGAGGAAGAGCTGGGCAGGGTAGGCAGCTCACGACGCAGTAAAGCGTTCTTTGTGACCGCGTCTCTCCAAATGGGGCCTGTTCTCTGCAGTGAGCTATCCAAGCCTGCAAAGTCGCACAGTGCCACTCCAGACTCCTGCCTGACAGACACGAAGTAGGACGTCAGAAAGCGGAGCCCAACGATTGACTAAAGATACCGTTAAGCCGCCTTCACAGGCCAACGAGTCGGCCAACGACCCTTGCAGGGCTGGTTTACCCCAATACGTTCGCCTTTGTGGTGTACGATTTTATAGCAGTTGGGTCCAGGGCTCAGCCGCGCTGCCACCCCACCACCTGTTAGCCTTGACCCTTACCTGCCACCCAACAATCCAGCCTTTTCCCTTCTGTTTTGCGTTTTGGCTTGGTGAAAACTGCTACACAACTGGGTTCAGGGGGGTCCACCATCCCATCGCACACACAAAAGTCGGACCGGGCAACCCACCACTCAGTGGGACCGCGGCAGGGGGGGGGGGGGGGAGGGGGAACAGGCCTTTAGTTGGTCGTGGCAGTGTCCAGGGACAAGGATGGCCGTACGACGAGGCGTTCGAGCAGTGGCCACCTGTATCATCTTCACCAACGTCACTGCTTTTGGGAAGACTCCTCTGGCTGTCACGTTCTTTTCGTTGCGGAAACGAATCGGTGTCTGAATTGTAAATGCTCAGTTCTTCTCGATTTTGTTTCTCTTAGGCTCTGCAACAGACTGTACACTATTTACAACTAAACGCTAATTGCCTTCATTATCTTTTTCGTAGCTGTTGTTTTTCAGCAACTGTAGTATATACATGGATGGTTTGAAAAGTTCTCGGAATCACCACGAGAGGTCAGCGCTAGCACAACGAGTTGTTCAGGTGATATTCATTGGACTGTTGCCTGTTAACACGTGCCACGTCAGTGCTCTTGGAAGAGATCTGTGGCGGTGACGTGGCTCTGTTGTTGTTCCCGCGTAGTGATTTGCGAAGATGGAAAAAATCGAAATTCGAGCAGTGATAAGTACTTCGTTAAGAAAGATATGAAAGCAAAGGACATACATGCCGATTTCCAGAATACACTGGGGGACTCTGCCAAGTGGACAAATGAATTTAAATTTGGTTGGGAGAGCTTACATGATCCGCGCAGTGGTCGGGCGAGATGTGGCGCCACTCCATAAATCATTGCAAAAGTGCACAAAATGGCCGTGTAGGATCGCCGGCTGAAAGTGTGTGAAATTGCTCACGCTTACCAGGTGTCATCTGAAAGGGTCACATTTTAACTGAAGAATTAGCAATGAAAAAATTATCTGCAAGATGGGTGCCGCGACTCTTGATGCTGGATCAAAAACGCATGAGAATGGACATATCGGAACAATATTTGGCCCATTTTGTGAGCAAAGAAGATGACTTTTTGCGCCGGTTTGTGACCACAGATGAAACTTAGTTGCACTACTATACCCCAGAAACAAAACAACAGTCAAAGTAGTGGAAACATGCTGATTTTCCGCCACCAAAGAAAGCAAAGACAAGTTCTTTGGCAGGAAGGGTCATCGTATCAGTCTTCTGGAAAGCGAAGGGGATTCTCTTTGTAGATTATCTCCCCACTTGGCAAACAATTACTGGTTAATACTATGCTAACCTCCTCGACAAATTGCAACAGAAAATACGAGAAAAAAGGCCAGGTTTAGCAAGGAAGAAAGTCATCTTCGATCATGACAATGCGCACCCGCACACATGTGCCGTCGCCGAGGCAAAATTAAAAAACTTAAGGTATGAATTGTTGCCACACCCACCTTATTCACCTCATATGGCTCTGTCGGACTTCCATCTCTTCCTAAAACTGAAAATTTTCTTGGTGGACGAAGATTCACTTCAACCGAAGAATTGATAGCTGAAGTTGACAACTATTTTGCAGGCCTGGAGGAAACTCATTTTCGAGATGGGATCAAGGAACTGAAACATCGTTGGACCAAGTGCATTAATCTACAAGGAGACTACACTGAAAAATGAAAAAAAGTTTCAGTGATTTCTTTTCTATTCCATTCCGAGAACTTTTCAAACCACCCTCGTATTTCACAATAAAATGCAGCTGTAAGTTGCTTTTATCCAAACTGAAAACCTATATCTTCGCTTGGTGTAGTTGTAAAATCTCAGCAGCACAACAGTTTAGACAGGTTCACTTCTCGGATCTTTTTTCATGATTCTTCAGAGAGCTCAAATTAAAGTGCACCTAAAATTCTCATTTGTGACTACTGTCTAGCTATGTCACTTCAGTTACACAGTGACAACGATGTTACGTTGCCCAAGTGTATTCCCACAGATAATCTACATCTACAACTCCATCTACATGATTACAATTCACAATTAAGTGCCTGGAAGAGGGTTTATCGGGCTACCTTCGAGCTATTTCTTTACAGTTCCACTCTCAAACAGCGGGCGGGAAAAACAGACATTTAAATCTTTCTCTGATTTCTGTTATTTTATTATGATAATCATTACTCGATAACTATCTAGGCGCCAACAAAATATTATCACACTCTGAGGAGGCAGTTGGTGATCGAAACTTCACGAGAAGATCCTGCCGCAACGAAAAAAGCCTTTTTTTTTAAATGATTGTACAGCAATTCTAGTAACATATCCGCGGCACTTCTCCCTTATTTCGTTATAATACGAAACGACCTGCCCTTCTTTGAACTTTCTCGATGTCTTCCATCAATCCTATCTTACGCCAGTGTACGCCAGTGTAGTGTAGTGCCAGTGTAACGGGTAATACTCCACAGGAGGGCGAACAAGCGTAATGTAGGCAGCCTCTTTAGCGGACGTTTTCATCTTCTAAGTGTTCTGCCAATAAAATGTATCTTTGGTTTCTTTACCCACAACATTAGCTATTTGATCGTTCTAATTTGAATTATTCGTAGTTGTTGACCCTAAGCATTTAGTTGCATTGACGCCCCATAATTTATAGGACTAGTTTCGTTATGTATTGAATATACCGAAATGAGATCACTTAAGGATGACGTTTTAATCAACATATGCTATAGGTATGGGGATACTTTGGCACCAGTCTGGTGGTGTTCGGTCAAAGCGTCCGTTGTGTACCTCTTCCCATTTTCGTCAGCCAGTTACCCAGTGTGACGGCAAACAAGTTGCACTTTATCTTCGGTGCTGACTACGGAAAATATTCTAATCTTAAAGCGAGCTCCGTTCAGTTTCTATGGGAGATACTGAATATGTGCGTTCGGTTAGATCTTCATATCTGCCTTCAGTCCAAAAATCTTTTTTTCTACTTCAGTAGTTGTGCCGCCATAGGATTAGATGTCGGAGCAAACATAATTGTGTCTAAGAATCTGGATATTATTATTTTTTTCAAGCGGCCCTCCGTGACCTCCTCTCCTGCGCTAACCTTTTCTTCTCAGAGTAGCAATTGCATCCAAAATTCTCAATTATTTGCTGGATGTATTCCTATATCTATTTTCGTCTATAGTTTTTACCCTCTGCAGCTCCATCTAGTACCACGGTGGTTATTCCCTGATGTCTCAACACATGTTCTTTCACCCTGTTCTTTTTTGTTGCCAATGTTTCCCACACATTTATCTCTCACCGATTCTCTGGAGAACCTCCACATTTCTTACCTCATAAGTGCCCTGATTTTAACATCCTTCTCTAGAGCCTCACCTCAAACACTTCTATTCTCTTCTGTTCCTTTTTTCCCACCCTTCCTGATTCGCTTCCGTGCAATGCTGTACTCTAAACGCACATCTTCAGAAATTTCTTCCCCGAATTTAGGCCGATATTTCTTACGAGTAAGCTTCGTTTCGCCGGGAATACCCTCTTTCCCTGTGCTAATTTACTTTTTCTGTCCTTGTTTCGCCCGTCACGTGTTCTTTTATTTCCAAGATAGTACGTTTCCTTCACTTCGTGTGCTTCGTGAACACCAATTTTGACATTAACTTTCTCATTAATTTCATTTCGGCTGTTTCTCGTTACTTTCATCTTCCATTTAGTACGTTCTGTAAACCTTCCTAGTTGTCACTTAGAATAACAATATCTTCAGCGAATCATATTATTAACATTCTTTCACCCCGAATTTTAATCCCAATCCTGAATCTTTCTTTTATTTCCGTCACTACTTCTTCGATGTAGAGACTGAAGGTAGGGACGAAAGACTTCTTCCCTTTTTAATTCCAGTTGATTCTTGATATTCCGCTCTTATTGTTCCTTCATGGTTTTTATAGACTAGTAAGCCCCCGATTTCTTAAAGACTCGAACACCCATGTATAAAAAGGCTTCAAACGTCTGATTACTTTAGAAACGAGTTAATGTGTTAAATATTTAACGTTAAGAATGTAATCGGGAAAAAATTTAGAAAATGGTGAAAACTGTGTTTAAAGTTTGACGGAAGTCGCTAAGTGCTCTCGTTATGAAACATTGGATGAATATACTCTGGACAATTTGCACTCCATTTTGAGCAAAAGGTAGTTTTTCACGCATCTCTTGGTTTATGACATGGGATCTGCTGAACTATGTATCTGACAATCATATAATTTTGTAGGTACATTCAATGGTATACGTGAATGTCAAATGCAAAATGTGTTGCAAGTAGAGACTTTAATAAAAAAAGCATTAAATTAAAACGTCAGGCCTAATGATGAGTTTTTATTGCAAGAACAGCGAAAATGTAGTAAGCGATAAACTTTTTTTCATTTCATCATTTTGTGGGGGGCGGCTGCGAGAAAAAGTTTCGTAAAGGTTTGAAATTATGTGTAAAGTTCACTGGAAGTCGCTATGTGCGCTCATTATGAAATACTATATGAAAATAGTCTGTGTATTTGAGCGTAGTGAGCTACACTGCCTTAAGATATATAGACTACACAGTTTGTAGCTGTAGTATTTGTAATAGTGTGTTAAATCTTAAATGTTGAAAATTTTTAAACTCTGCCACTAATTATATGAAACATCGAAAATCAATTTTCGTTGCTCTGGAAGCTGTTAGATAGTCAATATGCAACGAGATCTGTGAATCTGGACCATGAACCTGGGTAGTCGGTTAGCAATATAGATATTCTAGTATTGTATGTTACCCAAAGTTTATACAATTTTTTTGAGAATTTCAAAGATTTTGCACGAGTTTACATTGTCGAATTCTTTTTCTAGGTCGACGGATGCTATTAACATTCCTCGATTTTTCTAAAATCATTCTTCTTTTATCAAGTGCAACGCCATAGCTGTCTCTCTGGTGCCTTTACATTTCCTAAAGTCATATAACAGATCTTCCATTTTCTTTGCGTTCTTCTTCACATTATTCTTGTCAGCAACTTGGATGCATAAGCTATTAAACTGACTGTGCGGTTGTTCTGGAGCTTATCTGCCCTTGCTAGTTTCAGAATGGTTTCTATGATATTTTTCCTAGAGTCTGATGGTGTACTCGTATCTCCAGGCCCATAGATTCTACCGATCAACTTCTGTAGTCGTTTAGTTGCCACTTCCCTAATCGTTTTAGAAATTCCGAAGGAAAACAATTTACGCCTTCCGATTATTGTCGCAAGTCTTACGAATCTCTCTTAAACTCTGACTCTTGGAATGGATAACCTGTGTCACATATAACCTCCAGTATCTTCTTCTATCACATCACCGTCGATTGGCCTTCAGTGTACGTTTTTCTCCTATCCTCTCTTTCGTCTCTGTTTAACAGCGGAATTCCTTAAGCACTATTCATGTTGACGCCTTTGCCTACACGATTTCACCGAAGGTTATTTCGACTTTCCTGTAGCTGATTCAGTCCTTCAGCGGAACTCCTCAAGCGCTATTCATGTTGACGCCTCTGCTCTTCCGCTTTCATCGAAGGTTATTCCGACTTTCCTATAGCTGAATCAGTCTTTCCTATGACCATTTATTTCTCGATTTCTTCGCATTTTTCTTGGAGCTATTTCACCTTGATTTTTACCTTACTGAATTAAATTGTTGTATTCCTTTTTTTCGGAATGTTTTTGGTCTTCTATCTTTCAGCAGTCTAGTTCTTCCAAAACGCAGAGTTCGTTCTCAACCACCTTCCTTGTGCCTATATTCTTCTGTCCAGTTTCTGTGATTGCCCTATTCAGACACGTCCATTCCTCTACAACTTAAGTTTCCATTAAGATATTCATTATCACAGTATCTACAGCTCTAGAAAATTTCAAACGCACCTCATTATTCCTCAGTACTATCTCACTTCTTTCCACTTCCGTTCTCTTAAACTTGAGTCCACTCTTCATCAACATTAAATTGTGATCTACGCTTGTATCTGCATCTAGGTCCGCCTTACAATCCAATATCTGATGTCGAAATCTCTGTCTGACCATGAGGGGTAACCCAGCACGAATCTTCCAGTGTCTCCAGGCCTTTTCCATGTGTGCCCCTCCTCTTGTGATTTTTCAACGGTTTATTCGGTGTTACCAGTTTATTGCAGAACCCACTCAGTCCCTGTCCTCTTTCATTCCAACTATTGAGCCCATGCTCTCCAGTAACTGCCTTCTATCCCTTCAACTACTACAGCGTTCCAAACACCTACGATCAACGGATGTTCCACGACCTTTCCATGCTGGATTAGACGTTCAATATCATCATATCCTTTCGTTATCTCTTCATCTTCTGATTAGGACGTAGACGTACGTACCTGAACTATAGTTTCTGGCGTTGGTTCGCTGTCGATTCTGATTAGAACAACCCTATAACTGAACTGTTCACAGTAACTCGCTCAATCTTCTTATTTATGACGAATCCTTCTCCCAGAATACCGTTTTCTGCTGCTGTAGATATTACCCTATATTCGCCAGACCAGATATCCTTATCTTCTTTCCGTTTCATTTTGGTAACCCTCACCATATGTAGGCCGAGCCAGTGCAATTTCCTATTCAGATTCTCTAGCTTCCCTATCCTATTCAGACTTTTGACGTTCCACACTCCGACTAGTAGAATGTTGGCCTTTCGTTCATTGTTGTATCTTTTTCTCATGGTACCCTTCACCTTGCCAGCCCCCTTCCCGGAGGCCAGTATGGAGACTAATCCGTAATATTTTGCGATAGGAGCGATCAATTTTTATAATCCTGTGGGAACATAGAGGGTGACAATTATTTAACTATATGAAAAAAACGTAAATTAGTTACAAACTGAGCCGTGCACACACTTTATTCAACATGTAAACGTCACTACAGATTATGACATGTTATGATATGTTCAATATGCCTCCCATCATTGGCGATGGTGTGGCGCAGACGAATAGCGCAATTCTGCATTATCCGCTGAAGTCTCGGAACATCGATGCTGTCGATGACCTCCTGAATGGCTGTTTTCAGCTCAGCAATGGTTTTGGGCTTATTGCTGGATAATGGGTATGACATTATCTTCCAAAACCTTCACGTACCGTTCTGTAGTCACCGTGCCAACAAGGTATATCGCACCGATTACTCGGCGATGGGACATTGCACACCACACAGTAACCCATTGAGGGTGGAGAGACTTCGCGACTGCGAAATGCTGATTCTCAGTCCATCAAATGCGTCAATTTTGCTTATTGACGAACTGTTCAGAAGTCACGATGATTTTATTTTATATAGTTCAATAACTGCCACCCTGTATTATGTGTCTTTATGCAATTGTTTCCATTGCCTCCTGCATTCTCATGCCTTTGATCATTGCTGATTCTTCCGCATTTTAAGGGAAATTTCCAGAATTTGAGGATACCCCAGACCTCTGTCCGTTCCCCCAACTTCTTTGACAAGACCATTGGTAAAAGGAGGGAGACCCCTTATGTTAGAAGTTGTCGGCCGCCATTGTTGATGATTTCCACTCACAATTTAATCAGTGGCTGGCTTCGAACCCACGACCCAGCATGTTTCGGTTACCAGTCAAAAACGTCGCACCTAGGAATTGGATATACTGAAATTTTGAGTTAGCCAATCACTAACCTATTCCTATCCAGAACATGATTTTTTTCTGTCATGCAGCTCCTGACCTGAGGCTGTAACAAACATATTTGCGTCATTCCCAAGGAAGACAGCTTTAGAATTATCTGTTTAGAAAAGAAAACTTAAGAATAAAGTCCGTCCACCGTCTTGACTAGAGTGTTTTTAGTCACCATGTAATGGGACATTCTCCTCTAGCACTATTTTCCTCAACAGAAGTAGCCGATACCAGAAATATTTTTCGACTTTGTTCAGGTCAGTGTTGTCTCGGCTGTTTTTCTGAAAAATTTCATATCATTTTGTTCATGATATGTTGTATTTCAAGCTAAAAACTTCATTTTCGTTGCAATCAACGATATGTACTGCAACTGAGTGTAGAAAGATTTGAAATTACAAAATACATGGCCCATTTAAAACTTCTGTTATTAGTTACGTAATATAGTATTGTTTATTATGTTTATTTCTGGATTCGTTAACAAAATAATAATCTAAACTAGCAGAAATTAATTTGTCAAGAAAAATTATTAACCCTTTGGAATACTGTTATTACAGCCTCTGATGAGAACGGACGTATTTTTGTAGTTGAAACGAATGATGTAATTTCGGCTTTGTTAATGTGAAAATTCAAAAGACAGTGTGATAAAGTAAAATGTGACGCAATAAATCATCGAAAAAATAAAAATTCTGCACACACATTGTTCAAATTTATTTAGATCAATTGAACCACGAGAACCTAAAATGTGAAAATTTCAGCTTCAAGAATCAGAAAGCTAGACATGAAGAACAGGAGCCAACAGTGCAAGAAGAGATAAGTCAAAAGTTTATAGTAAATTTTACCCATCTCTAATCTTAGGAAAAGACTTCACCATCGTAGATAGTAGAGACGACAAAGGAGGGAGGTGTACATTGCAACCAATGTACGTTTCGAAGCATCGTAGCATCTTATAAACTTCAGGTGGCTATCAAACAAACGTCAGTGTGATGTGGCGATAGAGAACGATTCCTGTGCACTCTAACGCTTTCTGTCGCCTTGACCTCACGGTATAAGTCATCCGATAGCCAACAGAAGCACTGAATATGCTGTTGTACCTCGAAGTGGGCAGATTAGATTAGATTAGTACTTGTCCCATAGATCATGAATACGACACTTCGTAATGATGTGGAACGTGTCAGGCTAATAAAAGGTGTCAGGCTAATAAAAGGTGTCTATACAAGATATTAAATTACACAAAATATTACAGGACTCTTAAAAATTTTTAATTTTTTTTGTGGGGGTTGGGGAAATTACCCACTTACTACATCCAAAAGTTTCATCTAATGAGTAGAATTCTTTTAATTTCCTTTTAAATGCTATATGGCTATCTGTCAGACTTTTGATGCTATTAGGAATGTGACCGAAGACTTTTGTGGCAGCATAATTTACCCCTGAGCCAAAGTTAGATTTAACCTTGAGTAGTGAAGATCATCCTTTCTCCTAGTGTTGTAGCCATGTACAGTGCTATTACTTTTGAATTCGTTCGGATTGTTAATAACAAATTTCATAAGTGAATATATATATTGTGAGGCTACAGTGAAGATCTCTAGCTCTTTAAATAAGTGTCTGCAGGATGATCTTGGATGAGCTTCAGCAATTATTCTGATTACACGCTTTTGTGCAATGATCACTCTTTTATTCAATGATGAGTTACCCAGAATATGATGCCATACGAAAGCAGAGAATGAAAATAGGCGTGGTAAGCTAATTTACTCAGATGTATATCGCCAAAATTTACAATGACCCTAATAGCATAAGTAGCTGAACTCAAACGTTTCAACAGATCTTCAGTGTGTGTTTTTTTTTCCAGTTCAACCCCTCATCAATGAATACACCTAGAAATTTTGAATATTCTACCTTAGCTACCGATTTCTGATCGAAGTCTATATTTATTAATGGTGTCATTCCATTTACTGTGTGGAACTGTATATACTGTGTTTTGTCAAAGTTTAATGAGAGCCCATTTGCAGAAAACCAAATAATGATTTTCTGAAAAACATCGTCTACAATTTCACCAGATAATTCTTGTCTGTTGGGTGTGATAGCTATACTTGTATCATCGGCAAAAAGTACCAGCTTTGCATCTTCGTGAATATAGAAAGGCAAGTCATTAATATATATTAAGAACAGCAGAGGACCCAAGACCGGACCTTGCGGCACCCCATTCTTGATTGTTCCCCAGTTTGAGAAATCACCAGTTTTTTGCATATTATGTGAACTGCTTACTTCAACTTTCCGCACTCTTCCAGTTAGATATGATTTAAACCATTTGAGCGCTGTCCCTTTCATACCACAGTACTTGAGCTTATCCACGATTTACACGATCAAAAGCCTTTGATAGATCACAAGAAATCCCAACGGGTGACTTCCGGTTACTCAGAGAATTTGATACACTACTGGCCATTAAAATTGCTACACGAAGAAGAAATGCAGATGATAAACAGGTATTCACTGAACAAATATATTATACTAGAACTGACATGATATTACATTTTCACGCAATTTGGGTGCATAGATCCTGAGAAATCAGTACCCACAACAACCACCTCTGGCCGTAATAACGACCTTGATACGCCTGGGCATTGAATCAAACAGAGCTTGGATGGCGTGTACAGGTACAGCTGCCCATGCAGCTTCAACACGACACCACAGTTCATCAAGAGTAGTGACTGGCGTGTTGTGACGAGCCAGTTGTTTGGCCACCATTGACCAGACGTTTTCAATTGATGAGAGATCTGGAGAATGTGCTGGCGAGGACAGCAGTCGAACAATTTCTGTATCCAGAAAGGCCCGTACAGGATCTGCAACATGCGGTCGTGTATTATCCTGCTGAAATGTAGGGTTTCGCGGGGATGGAATGAAGGGTAGAGCCACGGGTCGTAACACATCTGGAATGTAACGTCCACTGTTCAAAGTGCCGTCAATGCGAACTAGATGTGACCGAGACGTGTAACCAATGGCACCCCATACCATCATGCCGGGTGATACGCCATTATGGCGATGACGAATGCACGCTTCCGATATGCGTTCACCGCGATGTCGCCGAACACGGATGCGACCATCATGATGCTGTACACAGAAACTGGATTCATCCGAAAAAATGACGTTTTGCCATTCGTGCAACCAGGTTCATCGTTGAGTACACCATCGCTGGCGCTCCTGTCTGTGATGCAGCGTCAAGGGTAACCGCAGCCATGGTCTCCGAGCTGATAGTCCATGCTGCTGCAAACGTTGTCGAACTGTCAGTGCAGATGGTTGTTGTCTTGCAAACGTCCCCATCTGTTCACTCAGGGATCGAGACATGGCTGCACGATCCGTTACAGCCATGCGGATAAGATGCCTGTCATCTCGACTGCTAGTGATACGAGGTCGTTGGGATCCAGCACGGCGTTCCGAATTAGCCTCTTGAACCCACTGATTCCATATTCTGCTAACAGTCATTGGATCTCGACCAACGCGAGCAGCAATGTCGAGATTCGATAAACTGCAATCGTGATACGCTACAATCCGACCTCTACCGAAGTCGGAAACGTGATGGTATGCATTTCTCCTCCTTACACGAGGCATCACAACAACGTTTCACCAGGCAACGCCGGTCAACTGCTGTTTGTGTGTGAGAAAGCGGTTAGAAACTTTCCTCATGTCAGCACGTTGCAGGTGTCTCCACCGGCGCCAACCTTGTGTGAATGCTCTGAAAAGCTAATCATTTGCAAATCACAGCATCTTCTTCCTGTCGGTTAAATTTCGCGTTTGTAGCACGTCATCTTCGTGGTGTAGCAATTTTAATGGCTAGTAGTGTATTTCATTAGTGAAAGTATATATAGCATTTTCCGTTGAAAAATCCTTCTGGAAACCAAACTGACATTTCGTTAGAACTTTATTTTTACAAAGGTGTGAAGCTACTCTACAATACATTACTTTTTCAAGAATTTTGGATAAGGCAGTCAGAAGAGAGATTGGGCGGTAGTTGTTGACATCATACGTATACAGTGGTTTAACAATGTCATACTTCAGGACCCGGCATCGGAGAATAAAATTCGGTTGTTAAGACGGAAGGTAAACCTCGTTATTAATTTTTACGTTCGTTTCGCTGTATGCGTTGTACCGAGAATGGCACATACGGCTACCACGAAATGCTACCCGTTCCGTGTGAAAAGCGTGACATTAGGAGAACAGGAGCGGCTGCAGGACGAAACAGTGAGGTAAGCTGCGTGCTGCTGGGAAGTCCGTGACGTCACGCGCTCTGTGGCTCTGTGGCCTTGACACTGCGGCAGGTTGTGGTGACGCACGCATCGTATCCCGCTGACAGCCAGCGCCTGCACATCCGGCCGCCATTTCACGCTTCCGTCCGCCGGGCACGCAAACTCACTTAAACTGCATCGTGCTACCTCTGGGAGAAAACGCTAACTGCTGAATAAATAAGAACACTCAGCGCTAGTTACGTTTGCAACCACCTTTTTTGCTTCTTTTCACTTCTTCATTTTCCCAACAGAAAGCAAAGTCTAAGAGATGAATTTGCAGTACTGTTCTAAATCTACATCTACATCTACATCTAGATCCATACTCCGCAAGCCACCTGACGGTGTGTGGCGGAGGGTACCTTCAGTACCTCCATCGGTTCTCCCTTCTCTTCCAGTCTCGTAATGTTCGTGGAAAGAAGGATTGCCGGTATGCCTCTGTGTGGGCTCTAATCTCTCTGATTTTATCCTCATGGTCTCTTCGCGAGATATACGTAGGAGGGAGCAATATACTGCTTGACTCTTCGGTGAAGGTATGTTCTCGAAACTTTAACAAAAGCCCGTACCGGGCTACTGAGCGTCTCTCCTGCAGAGTCTTCCACTGGAGTTTATCTATCATCTCCGTAACGCTTTCGCGATTACTAAATGATCCTGTAACGAAGCGCGCTGCTCTCTGTTGGATCTTCTCTATCTCCTCTATCAACCCTATCTGGTACGGATCCCAACTGCTGAGCAGTACTCAAGCAGTGGGCGAACAAGCGCACTGTAACCTACTTCCTTTGTTTTCGGATTGCATTTCCTTAGGATTCTTCCAATGAATCCTTCGACCATAAATATAATAGACTGGCCCTGACGTCATTTTCGTGGCTCCAACATCTCTGGGCTGAAGTCACGTGAATGTTGGCAAAACATGGTTGTTTCGTGTTGCGCTTATGGCTGTACTCAGCGTTTTGTCGGGGAAATGGCATTACATTTCACGTGTAAGTGTTTCTACGATAGTGCAGATGCGTTTATTGAAATCTGCTGAAGTGACTTTTATATGTTTTTTACACTTGAAATAGAGTATCACGTAAATTAAAGTGTTGAAAGTGATGCCTGTAAAGTCAGACTCATATTACATTTTGGAAAGTATCTGTGATAATTCGGTTACAGAAGTAAGTATAATCGTTTCTCGTTCCTACTCATAGGTTCCGTAAGGATGAAAACCGAAGGCAGCTTTGGATACAGGCCCTGAAACAGAAAAACTTTAAGCCATTTGCACATACGCGCCTTTTCTCGAAGCACTTCGCGGAGAAGTGTTTTGTTAGGTTAGTTATCATTTACAATGTATATTTATAATTTGTATTTACAGTGTTTGTCATTTTTAAACCTAGGCTCCAAAATTATTTTCTGAAACTGCAAAGTCTCACCTTTCATCTAAAATATCATTTTTTTAAAACTGATAGCTTAAACTTTTGTAAAAATAGTGGGAACTGAACCTTTGAAGTGCACCTAAAATTGATACTCTAAAATGGACCTGCTCCTAAAGTAAACAATTTTGACACCTATAGTTGACATAATTCCCATAGCCCATTTCCTTTTATGAGCGACTAGAGCTCGAAACGTGGCGAATACAATGTTTAAAGTTTTGACACGAGCCCACTCTTACTGTTTAAAAGAATTTTAACGACATTTTACTATAATTGATAGTTTGTAGTACTTTCGTCCCGCTGCCCACCAGAGTGGCGTTCGATGTATTTGTTAGATTTTATAAATGGTACTTTGAACAAATCCAGGTCAAATGTAATTCTGGCATAATTTTTCACAAATAAAAAAGTAGTTTTTGTTGGAAGCGTTTGGCAGTCAATTGAGAAATGTGGGGAAAATCCGATACAAACATAGGATGGCAGACCGGTGATTTGAAATCCCGCCACGTTTTGCCAACAGTCACGTGGTTTATGTTGGAGCCACGCTAGCCCCATAGCTTCTGCACAGCAAGGCCAGTCTACTAGTATCTATGGTCGAAGAATGAATCTCAGCCTTGCATCAACTTTATATGATCATTCCATTTTAAATCACTCCCAATGCGTACTCCCAGATAATTTATGGAATTAACTGCTTCCAGTTACTGACCTGCTATATTGTAGCTAAATGATAAGGGATCTTTCTTTCTGTGTATTCGCAGCACATTACACTTGTCTACATTGAGATTCAATTACCATTCCCTGCACCATGCGTCAATTCGCTGCAGATGCTCTTGCATTTCAGTATAATTTTCCATTGCTTCAACCTCTCGATATACCACAGCATCATCCGCAAAAAGCCTCAGTGAACTTCCGATGTCATCCACAAGGTCATTTATGTATATTGTGAATAGCAACGGTCCTACGACACTCCCCTGCGGCACACCTGAAATCACTCTTACTTCGGAAGACTTCTCTCCATTGAGAATGAAATGCTGCGTTCTGTTATCTAGGAACTCTTCAATCAAATCACAGAATTGGTCTGATAGTCCATATGCTGTTACTTTGTTCATTAAACGACTGTGGGGAACTGTATCGAACGCCTTGCGGAAGAAACACGGAATCTACCTGGGAACCCGTGTCTATGGCCCTCTGAGTCTCGTGGACGAATAGCGCGAGCTGGGTTTCACACGATCGTCTTTTTCGAAACCCATGCTGATTCCTACAGATTAGATTTCTAGTCTCCAGAAAAGTCATTATACTCTAACATAATACGTGTTCCAAAATTCTACAACTGATAGACGTTAGAGTATTGGTCTATAGTTCTGCACATCTGTTCGACGTCTCTTCTTGGAAACGGGGATGACCTGTGCCCTTTTCCAATCCTTTGGTAAAATCGAATTTTATCCCATCAGGTCGAGCGGCCGTTCCTCTTTTGAGCGATTTCAATTGTTTCTCTATCCCTGTGTCGTCTATTTCGATATCTAGCATTTTGTCATTTGTGCGACAATCTAGAGAAGGAACTACAGTGCAGTCTTCCTCTGTGAAACAGCTTTGGAAAAAGACATTTAGTATTTCGGCCTTTAGTCTGTCATCCTCTGTTTCAGTACCATCATGGTCACAGAGTGTTTTTAGTAACTGTGGAGCTAACAGTATATACACACAGAGCGTTAAAAAAAAGTAATGCATATTTGGAGAAATAGTACAGTATTACAGTATAAAACAAGGCAAAAATGTCCAGGGAACGTTGGCTCTAAAGTGCATACCTTAACAGCTATGAGGACCTGTTCATCTTCGCTATTTTGAAGCGCAACACTTCTACTGAATAAGATCTTATAGCTCTGAAGGTATGCATTGTAGAACCCATGTCCCCTGGACATATTTTTCTTGTTTTGATTCACACTGCCGCCTCTCCAAACTGGAACACTTTCCCTTGACACCGTGTATTATAATACAATGAGCTGACAAAAGTCATGGGATACCTACTAATATCGTGTCGGACCTCCTTTTCTTCGGCGTACTACAACAAATCGACGTGTCATGGACTCAACAAGTCGTTGGATGTCCCCTGCAGAAACATGCTCTCCATTACTGTAAATGTGTTGCCGCTGCAGGAATTTGTGCAAGAATTCACTTCTAGATTATGTCCCATAAATGTTCGGTGAGATTTATGTCGGGCGAGGTGGGTTGCCAAACCATTCTCTCGAATTGTCCAGAATGTTCTTCAAAGCAGTTGCGAATAATTGTGGCCCGGTGACATGGAGTTCTCTCATTCATAAAAATCCCGTCGTTGTTTGGGAATATGGTGTCCATGAATAGCTGCAATTAGCCTCCAAGTAGCCGAACATCCAGAAGAGCCAGTTCATTCCATGTAGACACAGCTCACAGCATTATGGGGCCACCGCTAGCTCGCACAGTGCCTTGTTGACCACTTGGATCGTTGGCTTCGTGGGGGCTGCACCACATTCGAACCCTATTATTAGCTCCTACTAACTGAAGTCGGGGCGCATCTGACCAGGCCATGGTTTTCCAGTCGTCTAGGGTGTAACTGATAACGCCGAATTTCGCCGCAGTGTCATAGCGGATGCGTTCGTCGTGTGTCCCACACTGTTTTCTGCGGTTACTTTACGCAGTGCTCCTTGCCTGTTAGCACTGCCAACTCTACGCCAATGCCGCTGCTCTCAAACGTTAAGTGAAGGTCATCGGCCACTGCAGCGGCCTCGGTGAGAGGTAATGCCTGCGTTGGTATTCTCGGCTCACTCGCGACGCCGTGGATCTCAGAATAGTGAATTTTCTAACGATGTCCCATACGTCTAGCACCAACTCCCGTTAGTCATTCAATTTCTGTCAATTCGTGTAGTGCGGCCTTAATCAAGATAGAAAGCTTTTTACCCGAATCACCTGAAGACAAATGAGAGCTCAGCGAATGTACTGCCCTTTTATACCTTCTACAGAGCGAAACTACCGCTATCTGTATACGTGCATATCGCTCTCCCATGACTTTCGTCAGTATAAATGCGAATGTAACTCCATCTGTTAGGTTTACAGGAGTAAACAGCTGAACTGATATCGATAAAATTTGATGTGGAACTAACTCGAAGCCTCAGCAAGAATGTGGGCTACTATAGAAAGCGTATAGTACAAGATATTAATTGAATTGAAGAATATTACGTGAATTAGGGAAAAATATCTACTCTTTGACTTTTAAAGTTTATGATATTTGTGAAAATGCTTTTATTGGTTGATATGTTCTGCGTGATATGATTCAATGTAGTGGATACAATGCTTACACAGTAGTCAACGTATTTAATCCCGACTTCTCTGCTAATATTGTTGTTGTTGCTGTTATTGTTGTTGTGGTCTTCAGTACTGAGACAGGTTTGATGCAGCTCTCCATGCTACCCTATCCTGTGCAAGCTTCTTCATCTCCCAGTATCCACTGCAAACTACATCCTTCTGAATCTGTTTACAGTATTCATCTCTTGGTATCCTTCTACGATTTTTACCCTCCACACCGTCCTCCAATACTAAATTGGTGATCCCTTGTTGCCTCAGAATATGGCCTACCAATCGATCCCTTCTTCTAGTCAAGTTATGCCACAAACTCCTCTTCTCCCCAATTCTATTCAATACCTCCTCATTAGTTATGTGATCTACCCATCTATTCTTCAGCATTCTTCTGTAGCACCACATTTCGAAAGCTTCTATTCTCTTCTTGTCCAAACTATTTATCGTCCATGTTTCACTTCCATACATGGCTACACTCCATACAAATACTTTCAGAAACAACTTCCTGACACTTAAATCTATACTCGATGTTAACAAATATCTCTTCCTCAGAGACGCTTTCCTTGGCATTGGCAGTCTACATTTTACATCCTCTCAACTTCGACCATCATCAGTTATTTTGCTCTCCAAATAGCAAAACTCCTTTACTACTTTAAGTGTCTCATTTCCTAATTTAATTCCCTCAGCATCACCCGACTTAATTCGACTACATTCCATTATCCTCATTTTGCTTTAGTTGATGTTCATCTTACATCCTCCTTTCAAGACACTGTCCATTCCGTTCAACTGCTCTTTCAAGACAGGTAGACCCATTAAAGTTAGGTATAAAGAACACATGTTAGCTAAAAATGGGGAAAACGTACATAATTCCACGTTTGCCGAACATCTATGGCTCTTACAGCATACGCCACGTGAACTGAACGACGTAGAGTTGCTCCAAGAAGCTAATAAAGGTTACAAACTGGACTTGCTCGAAGAATTAGAGATTTTCAAGCATCTGTCTCTAAAAGATGGTTTTGTTCTTAATGAACAGGTGCAGCTTAGAAACAAAAAATTTTTAGACAGTTTCAAACCCCTCCTTGCCTTAATGTAATATGTCTGGCTGACTAGAAGTTAGTTTTCTTGCTTGTTGATGCCGGGGAAATGCGCTTTTCCTGTCTTGTTGGGATTTTACGTATCTTTGACGTTTGTTGTTTGTGATATTCGATGTGTATGTGTGGTTAATTGACTAGTATGTTTTTATTCACAACGACAGATGGTTTTATTTTATTATAACATTTTGGTTGTTTTCGCTAGTATGTATTTCACCACCTACTTTACGCGAGACTCTCGCGCATTACACTAGTGCCCTCTCTCGTTAGATGTTCCATGTTGTTGTTGTTGTGGTCTTCAGTCCTGAGACTGGTTTGATGCAGCTCTCCATGCTACTCTATCCTGTGCAAGCTTCTTCATCTCCCAGTACCTACTGCAACCTACATCCTCCTTAATCTGCTTAGTGTATTGATCTCTTGGTCTCCCTCTACGATTTTTACCCTCCACGCTGCCCTCCAATGCTAAATTTGTGATCCCTTGATGCCTCAAAACATGTCCTACCAACTGATCCCTTCTTCTAGTCAAGTTGTGCCACAAACTTCTCTTCTCCCCAATCCTATTCAATACCTCCTCATTAGTTATGTGATCTACCCATCTAATCTTCAGCATTCCTCTGTAGCACCACATTTCGAAAGCTTCTATTCTCTTCTTGTCCAAACTGGTTATCGCCCATGTTTCACTTCCATACATGGCTACACTCCACACAAATACTTTCAGAAACGACTTCCTGACACTTAAATCTATACTCGATGTTAACAAATTTCTCTTCTTCAGAAACGCTTTCCTTGCCATTGCCAGTCTACATTTTATATCCTCTCTACTTCGACCATCATCAGTTATTTTACTCCCTAAATAGCAAAACTCCTTTACTACTTTAAGTGTCTCATTTCCTAATCTAATCCCCTCAGCATTACCCGATTTAATTTGACTACATTCCATTATCCTCGTTTTGTTTTTGTTGATGTTCATCTTATATCCTCCTTTCAAGACACTGTCCATTCCGTTCAACTGCTCTTCCAAGTCCTTTGCTGTCTCTGACAGAATTACAATGTCATCGGCGAAGCTCAAAGTTTTTACTTCTTCTCCATGAATTTTAATACCTACTCCGAATTTTTCTTTTGTTTCCTTTACTGCTTGCTCAATATACAGATTGAATAACATCGGGGAGAGGCTACAACCCTGTCTCACTCCTTTCCCAACCACTGCTTCCCTTTCATGCCCCTCGACTCTTATAACTGCCATCTGGTTTCTGTACAAATTGTAAATAGCCTTTCGCTCCCTGTATTTTACCCCTGCCACCTTCAGAATTTGAAAGAGAGTATTCCAGTTAACGTTGTCAAAAGCTTTCTCTAAGTCTACAAATGCTAGAAACGTAGGTTTGCCTTTTCTTAATCTTTCTTCTAAGATAAGTCGTAAGGTTAGTATTGCCTCACGTGTTCCAACATTTCTACGGAATCCAAACTGATCCTCCCCGAGGTCCGCTTCTACCAGTTTTTCCATTCGTCTGTAAAGAATTCGCGTTAGTATTTTGCAGCTGTGACTTATTAAACTGATAGTTCGGTAATTTTCACATCTGTCACCACCTGCTTTCTTTGGGATTGGAATTATTATATTCTTCTTGAAGTCTGAGGGTATTTCGCCTGTCTCATACATCTTGCGCACCAGATGATAGAGTTTTGTCATGACTGGCTCTCCCAAGGCCATCAGTAGTTCTAATGGAATGTTGTCTACTCCCGGGGCCTTTTTTCGACTCAGGTCTTTCAGTGCTCTGTCAAACTCTTCACGCAGTATCGTATCTCCCATTTCATCTTCATCTACATCCTCTTCCATTTCCATAATATTGTCCTCAAGTACATCGCCATTGTATAAACCCTCTATATACTCCTTCCACCTTTCTGCCTTCCCTTCTTTGCTTAGAACTGTGTTGCCATCTGAGCTCTTGATATTCATACAAGTGGTTCTCTTCTCTCCAAAGGTCTCTTTAATTTTCCTGTAGGCAGTATCTATCTTACCCCTAGTGAGACAAGCCTCTACATCCTTACATTTGTACTCTAGCCATCCCTGCTTAGCCATTTTGCACTTCCTGTCAATCTCATTTTTGAGACGTTTGTATTCCTTTTTGGCTGCTTCATTTACTGCATTTTTATATTTTCTCTTTTCATCAATTAAATTCAATATTTCTTCTGTTACCCAAGGATTTCTATTAGCCCTCATCTTTTTACCTACTTGATCCTCTGCTGCCTTCACTACTTCATCCCTCAAAGCTACCCATTCTTCTTCTGCTGTATTTCTTTCCCCCATTCCTGTCAATTGTTCCCTTATGCTCTCCCTGAAACTCTCTACAACCTCTGGTTCTTTCAGTTTAGCCAGGTCCCATCTCCTTAAATTCCCGCCTTTTTGCAGTTTCTTCAGTTTCAATCTGCAGTTCATAACCACTAGATTGTGGTCAGAATCCACATCTGCCCCTGGAAATGTCTTACAATTTAAAACCTGGTTCCTAAATCTCTGTCTTACCATTATGTAATCTATCTGATACCTTTTAGTATCTCCAGGATTCTTCCAGGTATACAACCTTCTTTCATGATTCTTGAACCAAGTGTTAGCTATGATTAAGTTATGCTCTGTGCAAAATTCTACAAGGCGGCTTCCTCTTTCATTTCTTCCCCCCAATCCATATTCACCTACTATATTTCCTTCTCTCCCTTTTCCTACTGACGAATTCCAGTCACCCATGACTATTAAATTTTCGTCTCCCTTCACTACCTCAATAATTTCTTTTATCTCGTCATACATTTCATCAATTTCTTCATCATCTGCAGAGCTAGTTGGCATATAAACTTGTACTACTGTAGTAGGCATGGGCCTTGTGTCTATCTTGGCCACAATAATGCGTTCACTATGCTGTTTGTAGTAACTAACCCGCACTCCTATTTTTTATTCATTATTAAACCTACTCCTGCATTACCCCTATTTGATTTTGTATTTATAACCCTGTAATCACCTGACCAAAAGTCTTGTT
This sequence comes from Schistocerca americana, assembly GCF_021461395.2. NCBI lineage: Eukaryota > Metazoa > Arthropoda > Insecta > Orthoptera > Acrididae > Schistocerca > Schistocerca americana. The sequence continues at coordinate 80,549,918 of NC_060124.1, read as the reverse complement.
CCTCCTGCCACCGAACTTCACTAATTCCCACTATATCTAACTTTAACCTATCCATTTCCCTTTTTAAGTTTTCTATCCTACCTGCCCGATTAAGGGATCTGACATTCCACGCTCCTATCCGTAGAATGCCAGTTTTCTTTCTCCTGATAACGACGTCCTCTTGAGTAGTCCCCGCCCCGAGATCCGAATGGAGGACTATTTTACCTCCGGAATATTTTACCCAAGAGGACGCCATCATCATTTAATCATACAGTAAAGCTGCATGTCCTCGGGAAAAATTACGGCTGTAGTTTCCCCTTGCTTTCAGCCGTTCGCAGTACCAGCACAGCAAGGCCGTTTTGGTTAATGTTACAAGGCCAGATCAGTCAATCATCCAGACTGTTGCCCCTGCAACTACTGAAAAGGCTACTGCCCCTCTTCAGGAACCACATGTTTGTCTGGCCTCTCAACAGATACCCCTCCGTTGTGGTTGCACCTACGGTACGGCCATCTGTATCGCTGAGGCACGCAAGCCTCCCCACCAACGGCAAGGTCCATGGTTCATGGGGGGGAGATGTTCCATAGCGCAAGCTTTATCTGTTTGACACTAGGATACAGGTAAATTGGTTCTATATTTTCTATTTTACATAAATGTTTTTAAATGGTCTGATATGTTTTATTTATTAAGACAGAAAGTTTGAATTAACACAACTTTTAATAATTTTTGATGCGCTTCTGTATGTATTCATGGTTTTAATATGCGCCAGTCTGGCACATACAAGTGCCCTCTCTCGGCGAAACCATCTGCCCTAGTGCTTTCACACTCTTGTCTCGATAGTTCATAGGCGAAGTAATGGTGCTAAACTGTTCGCTTAGACCCTGTGCCCATAATCATGTTGTACAAATGGAGAAGATGTCTTAATTATTGACGACGCCTTTGGCACAATTTTTTTATTAATCTCCATTGCATGATGTAATTTTAGTAAGTAACTAAAGATTCTATGCCTGTATTACTCTGGTCATTTCACTGTTACTTAAGCTTTTGTGTTTCTCACTTCCGATGCTAAGGCTTTTCTAATGAAAGTGTCTTCCTGTTCAGGATTTTTTACTTCTGATGAAGGTATATTTATATGTACCGAAACCTTGGTCAAGAATTTTAATAAAGTTTTATCCTGCAACTGTTTTTGGCTGTCATCCTTTATCGTGAAGAATTTCAACAGTTGCTGTTGCAGCCATGTTTAAAATCTTGAAATATGCACCTGCCCAGGTTTCAAAGGCTGTTTCGAAATACATGGACATCTCATTTAAAATCCTGAAAACAGGTATGGCTATTGACTTCACTAAACAGTGTGAGACACGCCATTTGACACCGAATTACGTGAAGGCTTTTATCAATGTGAAACAGTGTAACAAGGTTCCGTCTACTAAAACAAAACTGGTGAAACAAATTATGAGTGACAGAATCAGTGACCTTTATAAGAAGAAAGATAAACTAAATGAAGAAGCTTACTCTTTGTATCTCTTTACTACTAGAACTTTTAAAGATTATTTTAACTTTCACGTAGACAGTATTTGGCATGATGTTAATGAGTGGTTACACACTCGTAGGGTTGAAATTCAGCGTAGGCACGATTTTAAACTTCAGAAGTTAGAAAATGCTTTCCCTAAATCTAATGTTGTTCATGCACAAAGAACTGTCAATTGCGAACACAGATTTTTTGACAAAGTACTAAATGAAACTTCCATAAGCTGTACTCCTCAAGAAAGCGCCATGCTAGCGAGAGGTTTTAAATACAATTTCATGCCTAGCCTTAACGACCCTAAAGTGGTAGATAATTTTATTGTTGACCTTAAAGTTGGCCTTGACTCCGTAAGAATAGGAAAATCCCAACAAAATAGGATTGCTCATGAATGTAGCGCAATTTTAGAAAGATAGGTCAATTCGATAAAAAACAATGACTTAAAGCAGAGAGGGGGTAGCATTATTACTAGTATTAACCGTAAATTAAAAAATAATGAGGCTCTTATCACTAAATCTGATAAAGGAAATTTGCTTGTTGTAGCATATAAAAGTGAATATATTGCTAAAACTTTGGCTTTTTCTAGGAAAATGGGATATTAGAAATCGAGCAGGATCCTACCCCTACATTACAAAAGCAAATTAGGGATATGTTAAGAAAAACTAAACATCTTATGAAAGAGTTTCAAAAGAAAACTTTAATTAATATGAACCCTAGAGCACCTATGCTTAGAAGTCAGTTTAAGGTACACAAAAGTCAACACCCAGTTCGTCCCATCGTTAACGGAATAAAGAATCCACATCATAAATTAGCGAGATTCTTACACACTAAAATTAAAGAAGCCTTTGTTTTTGGAAACAATTATTCTGTTAAAAATAGTGCTGAGGTAATAAATAAGCTAAAATCGATACAGATCACTTCATCCTCTCGTTCGGTTTCTCTTGACGTCGTAAGTTTATACACTAATGTTCCAGTGGATATCACTCTTAAGGTTATTGAAGATAACATTCGACAACATAGAACTCTAAGTGAGCTACAGTTGTCGGAACTTATGTCACTACTGCAGGTTGTACTAGATTACAATTACTTTCGGTTTAATGGCAAAATGTATGAGCAACCATTCGGCTTAGCCATGGGTTGCCCGTTAGCTGGTATCTTAGCTTGCATCCTTGTGAATGCGTTAGAAGAAAATTTCTTCATAAACAATCCTGCGTTGGGTAATATGATTCCTTTCTATGCTCGTTATGTTGATGATATACTCATAATATTTCAAGGGAGTGACCAAGATCTACAACAACTGTTTCATGTTTTCAACAGTTTTCACGAGAAAATGAAATTCACAAAAGAGATACAAAACAATGAGAGACAACTCCATTTTCTTGACTTGAAACTTAAGTTATCGGGTAACACTATTAGCTTCGACATTTTTCGTAAAGAAACTTTTTCTGATGATATTATTCCAGTAGATTCTTGTCATCCTCAAACTCACAAAATCGCCTTCTTTCATTCTGCAGTTCATCGTGCTATGAGCACACCTTTAGCACAGAATTGTTTAGAAAAAGAAATATCTTTATTAAAATCAATGGCTACTAACAATGGATACGACCCTAAATTAATTGACCAAATTATTAAGAAAAAAACAGCTGTAAAATGTTCAACTTTAGGAGATAACAGGGCGAAAAAGAATGAGGGTAATTACTTTATTTCTATTCCATTTTTGGGGAACGTTTCATATAAGATAAGTAGACTTTTACAGAAACAATACGGTCACAGAGTTGCATTTTCCGTAAATAATAGCCTGAAACAAAGAGTAATTCATACCACTGGAGCACGGTAAGAACTCGGCACTAAGTCCGGTGTATACAAAATTGCTTGTAACGACTGCCCAAACTATTACATTGGACAGACAGGTAGACCCATTAAAGTTAGGTATAAAGAACACATGTTAGGTCAAAATGGGGAAAACGTACATAATTCCACGTTTGCCGAACATCTATGGCTCTTACAGCATACGCCACGTGAACTGGACGACGTAGAGTTGCTCCATGAAGCTAATAAAGGTTACAAACTGGACTTGCTCGAAGAATTAGAGATTTTCAAGCATCTGTCTCTAAAAGATGGTTTTGTTCTTAATGAACAGGTGCAGCTTAGAAACAAAAATTTTTTAGACAGTTTCAAACCCCTCCTTGCATTAATGTAATATGTCTCGCTGACTAGAAGTTAGTTTTCTTGCTTGTTGATGCCGGGGAAATGCGCTTTTCCTGTCTTGTTGGGATTTTACGTATCTTTGACGTTTGTTGTTTGTGATTTTCGATGTGTATGTGTGGTTAATTGACTAGTATGTTTTTATTCACAACGACAGATGGTTTCGTTTTATTATAACATTTTGGTTGTTTTCGCTAGTATGTATTTCCCCACCTACTTTACGCGAGATTCTCGCGCATTACACTAGTGCCCTCTCTCGTTAGATGTTCCATAGCGCAAGCTTTATCTGTTTGACACTAGGACACAGGTAAATTGGTTCTATATTTTCTATTTTACATAAATGTTTTTAAATGGTCTGATATGTTTTATTTATTAAGACAGAAAGTTTGAATTAACACAACTTTTAATAATTTTTGATGCGCTTCTGTATGTATTCATGGTTTTAATATGCGCCAGTCTGGCACATACAAGTGCCCTCTCTCGGCGAAACCATCTGCCCTAGTGCTTTCACACTCTTGTCTCGATAGTTCATAGGCGAAGTAATGGTGCTAAACTGTTCGCTTAGACCCTGTGCCCATAATCATGTTGTACAAATGGAGAAGATGTCTTAATTATTGACGACGCCTTTGGCACAATTGTTTTATTAATCTCCATTGCATGATGTAATTTTAGTAAGTCACTAAAGATTCTATGCCTGTATTACTCTGGTAATTTCACTGGTGCTTAAGCTTTTCTGAAAGGGCACGGCCGACGTCCTTCCCATCCCTCCCTAATCCGATGAGGCCGATGACCACGCTGTCTGGTCTCCTTCCCCAAAACAAACAACCAACCAACCAACTTAAGCTTTTGTGTTTCTCACTTCCGATGCTAAGCCTTTTCTAATGAAAGTGTCTTCCTGTTCAGGATTTTTTACTTCTGATGAAGGTATATTTATATGTACCGAAACCTTGGTCAAGAATTTTAATAAATTTTTATCCCGCAACTGTTTTTGGCTGTCATCCTTTATCGTGAAGAATTTCAACAGTTGCTGTTGCATCCATGTTTAAAATCTTGAGAACGAAGTTTGCATATTTCAAATCCCTGTCTCTCTACATCTCTATTATACTGTGATCCGTCATTAATGTCAGTAAAAGGCCGGTATTACACTATCAAATTTCTTTGTCAAAGATTTGATCAAAGATGTGATCCAATATTCCGTCCAATATATTTGACAAAGATCTTTGACGTAGCGCTAGAAGGGGTATTACACTGTCATCAAATTTCTCGTCATAGTTCAAGATGGCTGACAACAACTTGTTATTTAACCGCAGCAGTTCTACGTACTCCAATTGCATTGTGTGCACATGCGGAAAAGAAGTGGGGGGAAAAATGGAACCATACATACGAGGTTGACAGTCTTAAAAGTCCTGGGATTACAACTCGATAATAAATTCAGTTGGGAGGAGCACACAACAGAACTGCAGAAACGCCTTAACAAATCTGTATTTGCAATTCGAGTGTTAGTAGACATAGGCAACATAAAAATGAAAAAGCTTGCATACTTTCATTCCATAATGTCATATGGGATAATATTTTGGGGGTAAATCTTGAAGTCAAACAACAGTTTTCAAGGTCCAAAAGCGTGTAATACGTATTATTTGTGGAGTAAATTCACGGACCTCCTGCAGAAACCTCTTCAAAGAACTGGGTATACTAACTACTGCCTCTCAGTATATTTACTTCTTAATGAAATTTGTCGTAAATAATATATCTCTTTTTCCAACAAACAACTCAGTTCATACATACAATACTAGGAACAAAAATGATCTGCACAAGGACTTAAAAGCACTTACTTTAGTTCAAAAAGGGGTCCACTACTTAGGAACACTCATCTGCAATAATTTTCCAGCAAACATAAAAAATTTGGTTACAAATAAAGATCAGTTTAAAAGGAGCCTGAAAGACTTACTACTGGCCAACTCCTTCTACTCCATTGGCGAAATTTTTATAGAAACAAATGATGTATTGTATTTATTCATACTATTAGTATTGTTATTTCAGCTTAAAAAAAATCGACATGTTCCACATCCATAAGGATCTCCTCAGCACGGATCTATGGAACGAAAAACTTATCTAATCTGGGTGAAGCCGTGGGTTTTACGACGATACGATAAAAGCATTCAACAAAACTTGTTACGTGAGCTTACAGTGGAAGACGTCAAGTCGTACATCAATTACTTAAGAATGGATGAGCATACATTTCTGTATGTGCTCAATGAAGTGTATCCTCATATCACAAAGCACAATATTCACTTAAGAACTGCTACATCTTCAGAAGACAGGCTCACTATAACACTCCGATTCCTTGCTACAGGAGAGGGTTATGTTAGGTTAGGTTAGGTCAGGTTAGGTCTCCAATCTTCTTAATCTATTTTTGTATTCAGGGTGCCTCACGTTGTAAAGCGCCTCATCAGCTTCAGACATCTCTATTAATTTTGTAGTTGTCGGCACACACCAATTGTATTTACCGGCATTGGTTATAAAAACACTACAGACGACAGAACGCTGCAGCGATGCTAGCGCTCCATGTGGTAACATGTCACATTGCAGTGAACAGAAGACAAGCGGTTTCGTTGATCAAATATACAGCGAGGCCCTAGATTTGATCAAATATTGGACGACATTTGACAAAGTCCCTATTACACTATCAAAAATCTTTGACAAAGATATTGGACAAAGCTATTGGACAAAGAAATTTGATAGTGTAATACCGGCCTAACCGATGTTTACTATTGTTGTTTTGATTGTTTTAGAGTGTATTTTTGTTTCTGCCATTGGCTATTCTAACCACCGTTGGAATCAGTTTGCAAATGTGTCGCCAGAGTGCACTGGAGTGTGCTAACGTAAATACTGTACCACCACCTAGCGAGAGTTTCACAAATGGTTAGGAAAAAAAGCACGCGAGATATACCCCTGCCCGAAATACGTCGCGTTGCTTTAGTTTCCTTGTTAGCTGACTGTGTGTAACATGTGTTATTAGCAAGTTTCTTTTTGGGAGTGTATCATGCATGAGTTTAGTCAATAGTACTTACTTGCTAATCACAGCAACGTACTGTGAGTTCGAAAACAACGCAATATGAATTCAGTGTGCAATTTATCGAGTTTAATTTTTTGGAACATGTGATTCTGAAGAAAGTGAAGGAACTTGGTTTGCCCAGACCCAATGAGTGGGCTTTCAAATAATAAAATTGATGAAATGATGTGGACCCTCAACTACGTGTCCTCCGACTCAACGTTGCAATATTAAAAATTTTGGCTGGTTTCGTTGTCTAGGGGCTGGGATACGTAGTTGCCGCATTACAGGCCACATACTGCTGAGTCTACAGTATACGACAAGAATACACACATGAATCGAATGGTCGAAGGTTTCTATCACACGGCAATTACGAATTATGAATGTAACAATAAATTTATAAATGAAAGATTGCAATTAAATAAAATCTGCAGGTACTATCTTAACAACTTTAAATGAGTACCATAGTAAAAGTACTTTTGAGAATGCGGTATATTTCTGCAAAACACTTATTGGTGTCGATGGTCCAGCAATTAAATAAAATATAAGTTGAATAAGAGGGAAACAATAGATTCCTACAGCACGTAATTAGTTATGAACAACAACACAGCCGGCGAGATATTCACTTCTAAACGCACACTACGTCTTCACTGTAGAAGCCACGAAAATCTCACAAGTGCACAAGTCGGCACTGCAAAGTATTTCCATCTGCCGCGACCACGCGCAAACCGCGCCACTCTCTCCAAATCTCTCTCGCGACCGTGCGTCCGCCGCGCCGTCGCGTCCAGCACTTTCCGTGTCCTCTGCCGTACTGTCCCGAACTGCCCGCGTCTCCTCTCTCGAAACGATCCTCCTTCCCCTCTTTCATAATCTCACCATTAACGAGCGCTGTGATTGGGTAGAGTGCTCCCTCCATGTCTCCATGCCAACGCACACTCACAAACATATTTAAGCACATACAAAATACTGTATTTACATTTAAATACTTGAAATTAAATAAATATTCCTTCGGCTGGACCATAAACACGCTCTAACACATATTATTAAATACATAAACAAATTAAATAAACATATGTCAAAGGAATAGAACAAAAGGTAGGCCAGTAGCCTAACGTCTCTGTGCTTTCTATAACACAGTAAATATTGAACCAATTTCTTCATGAATAGCATATATGGATATAAACAAAGGCATAGATGAATAAATATATTTATAAGCATGCTGCTACCGTGTTTTCGTGAACTGTGGAGTTCTTGTAGCCTGACGCGGTCGATAGTAATCGGCCACTTTGACCTCCAATAACTCATCTACTATTCAAGTTACATGCCTGTAATTCATACCAATTTAGGTTTACACTAACAGCTTTCTAAAGACACGGCGAACGACAAAATCGGATGAAGCGTTTATATTTTGGAAATTCCTTGCTGGGTGTTACTTGTATAATTTACTGTCAAAAAAAATGGTTCAAATGGCTCCGAGCACCATGGGACTCAACTGCTGAGGTCATTAGTCCCCTAGAACTTAGAACTAGTTAAACCTAACTAACCTAAGGACATCACAAACATCCATGCCCGAGGCAGGATTCGAACCTGCGACCGTAGCAGTCTTGCGGTTCCAGACTGCAGCGCCGTTAACCGCACGGCCACTTCGGCCGGCAATTTACTGTCAGATTTTTATGTTAGCAGAAGAGCCAACACAGTGTTACGAATGGAGGCCAAAATGCACGCGTTTTAGCTCACACAGGCTGGCGTGTGGAGGGAAGAACTATACTGACGTGAGGTCTGGAACATGACAAGGAATGAGAATTCAGAAAGCGGACGAAATTGGTTTGATACTTAACTTTAATCCATTAATGATGAACGTCGCTCTTGACGGTACATGATTCACAATATTATCTGTTCAGAATTCATTCTTGAAGTAATTATAGTAACTGAATATGGCGCCTTGCTAGATCGTAGCAAATGACGTAGCTCAAGGCTATGCTAAACTGTCGTCTCTGTAAATGAGAGCGTATGTAAACAGTGAACCATCGCTAGCAAAGTCGGCTGTACAACTGGGGCGAGTGCTAGGGAGTCTCTCTAGACTAGACCTGCCACGTGGCGGCGCTCGGTCTGCAATCACTGATAGTGGCGACACGCGGGTCCGACATATACTAACGGACTGTGGCCGATTTAAAGGCTACCACCTAGCATGTGTGGTGTCTAGCGATGACACCACACAAATACTAAACATTAAACTAATAAAGATATTGTAAATCTGGTCACACCGTCAGAATCGTCGTGCAAACAATAGTAACGTACATGTTTCTTTTTGAGGTATCATGAGTCATCTGGCTACTATTAACTTCTATACGAACTGTGAAATGAGTGCCATTAAGGTTTCACGAAGTCCGCCATCTTTGGCCCTCTCGGCGCACAGCGTCACCAAGGAATTCCCAGCCAAGTGCTGGACGGGCCACGGGTGCTCCGGCCGTAGTGAGGCACGGCCCGAGCGGTGGCCGCCAACTCTGAACTTCGAATATTTTCAAGGTGCCCGTTACCTCACAAATGTGAACATGAATCAAGAACCAAAATAGTGTAAATCCAGGCAAGGGTATACACGCAATTTTAACAAAGCAATGCACAATGCAGCTGACCAGGAAAGTACTTGGGCTCGAACAAACACAAATGCACCGGCCGAGTTAAGGTTCGTCCTGCGCATCTGACGTCACAAAACAGTCAGCCAATGAACAGAGAACGACGTTGCAAGAGCTCGACTGCAGTGCAGAGCACGGACGAGTGTCTTCAGTTTTAGAAACTTTGTCATAAATAAAGTAATTGAACGAAAGCAGTGTCTTGATAGCAGACTTTCTCTTATAGAAAGTTTGGAAAAAGCATTCTTTATATCAATTCCTACAAAATTCTATTAATTAATTAAACCAAACAAGCAATAAGCCTCCTAATTCAGGCGATAGCAAGGAAAGGTATTTGTATCATTCTCACTAACTGCTTTTTCGCAATAAAGAACAGCTTTAATTGTTTATTTCCTATTGTACTTCGACGAAACGAGAGTAATTCATAGTCATACCAACAGTGTTTGTCGGTATTTTGCGTGATATTTTAATGCCCTCTGGTAGTCGTATTGATCGACCAACTGCGATAGCGTAATGGTTAAAGTGTATGACTGCTAAGTGGAAACGTTGTTAAGCACATTTTCTATAAATATCAAAGTGTATTACCTCATGAATTTTATTCGCTTGAATGTAATTTTTTGAAATTTCTAGTGGCAACTACAATCGACCATACGGAAAGTATACGTATGGACCTCTGCAAACTCTTCAAAATTTCATACAATGGTTTACTACATCTAATGCTGCACAATAACTGCGTTGAACTTCGAAACAAAATTAAGTCATTTATGGGGGGAAGGTATCAGTCAAGAAGATGTATAAAAATTAAATTTTTGGGCCAAATAGTTTTTGTGAAATCGAATGATAAAGTGTGTCAAAGCAGTCGAAACACCATGTGTCTGCACAGGCGAGCAGTGTAATGATGACAAAATCGCGCACATCGCGGAATGCGGGGAGCACGTCTCTGTAGCAGCGAAAGGGTTAATGCGGCCGTGGTGGCTTTATTTCATAAACTGCGCGCTCCGCCCAATATACTATGGCGCTGCTTCTCTTGGCGCGTACAACTGGCAATGCAGCAATCTCCCGCGTCTGGGCGGGCATGCGCGAACCGCCAAGATAAAAGCAATCTCCCGCATCTGCAAAACTCTGCAGTCGTCCGTTAGAGGCCTCTGCGTATGCCATGCCGCATTGCACACTGACCTGCTGTTACGCCAGTCGGGACCAGTAGGGACGGTGCAGTGTGCCTCTGAAGTTGCGTTTTGCGAAATTATTTGTGTATTGAAGCGTCAGGTGGCTCGGCGATTAGTAATCAATCCTTCTAATGTATTGCGATTGGTTGAGATGAAGTTACGAAGAACCCTTCTCCGTGAAGATGGTATTGGTGTAGAAGACGAATCATTCGCATGTTTTCTGGTATCTATTACAGTGCAGAAATATGAGCATAAGTTAGAAACAGATACTGTTGTAACACTAACACATAATGATGATGATAGAGATGATAATGACGAACAACTCATTGCAAACGGTAGTGCTACGGCAAGTGCGGGAAGAGGCGATGGAAGCACTGACAATGAATACCAACCGTCTCCCAAGAAGAAGGATAAAGTTGCAAGTATCATCACGGCGTTTGATGACAACACACTGGAGAACATGTACGATGATTATTACGTAAGAGGTTTCGAAACATACGACAAGCTTCTGAAAAGATACCCTAAACTGAAGTCTAAAAGCAATATTAAAAACGTACTGGATTACGTAGCAAAGAAAAGAGAAGGAAATACAGTTTTCAAAGGAAATAGTACACTGCTGTTCAAGACCATCAAGGAGCGTGTAATGGCGAAATTCGATGAAGCGCGAGAATGCGGTTCCGCCGTTCATTATTGGCATTTACAACATAGGGCATTGGACGTAGCCAGAAATCTTGGGTGTACACACTTTGCAGCTTCACTAGGATTTATTACTAATTTAAAAAAGGAGTTTAGGATAACATCACGCCGTATCACTATGCTCCAAGCACAAAAAGATAAGGATGACGAAGAAGAGAGCTGATTGAAAGAACTCAAACATTTGTTGCTGACGTCAGTAAGCATATCACGAGAGAAATCATCGATATTAGTTCTGTATGGAACTGTGATCAGAGTCAGTTCAACTATGAACTTTCTTGTGACAGAACACTATCCATGAAAGGGTAGAGAAACACTGTCGCGATGTTGCAATCAGTTAACTGTGCAACACATAGATACACGATCGATGTTGCTATATCAATGGACGGACGATTGGCAGACAAACTCTATATTTGCTTCCAAGAATCCAGTCGAAAGTTTGGACCCCGCGTGTCAAGGGAAATAGAAACGCTGTGCCCTCCAAATGTCGTCGTCGATGCAAGTGTGAGTGGGAAGATGACGAAACAATATCTGAAGACGTTTTTTCTGTCAGTTTTGAATCCACATTTGTCGAGAAAGTCATTACTACTTTGTGACTCCTGGTCTGGACATAAGGATGAACGAGTACTACTGGAAGCGTCTGGTGGAAAACATGTAGATTTAAAAATCATTCCGCCTAAAACTACAAAATATGCACAACCTCTGGATGTGTATTTCTTCAGACAATATAAAATATATGCCTAGAGAATACCAGACTTCATTAAACTACGTTCCAGTAATATGCAGCCGAAATTGCACGACAGATTCTTTATCATGAATATGCATTCTGTCATTTACAATCAGTTATCTGCGTGAGTATACAGACCAATGCTTCGTTACGCGTGGCAGAACGCTGGCTACGATATTGGTGAACCAGTGAACAACTTCAATAGTGTCATTGACGTGGCGTTCAACACTGATATTATAGAATGTGCAGCCGGCCGGAGTGGCCGAGCGGTTCTAGGCACTACAGTCTGGAACCGCGCGACCGCTACGGTCGCAGGTTCGAATCCTGCCACGGGCATGGGTGTGTGTGCTGTCCTTAGGTTAGTTAGGTTTAAGTAGTTCTAGGGGACTGATGAACTCAGAAGTTAAGTCCCATAGTGCTCAGAGCCATAGAATGTGCAAATACGCCATGCGATCAACTTGTATTTCTTCACTGTGCGTTTTGCAGTCATTCGTATTGCTCGGTGCATATTATTGACATTTTGCAATTACATTTATAGTTAAGATTGCTGCATTGCGTATGGCGTTTACAGTTACATCTAGAGTGATATCTAGAGCATGAATGTAGAGTTTCGCAGAAAAACGACACCCACCAGCACATGCAGAGGTACGTAATGGTCCTGTAACCAAACGTTCATACAGATCTGTCAGAGCACAGGATCTGTGACCTCGTGGAAACATCACTGTTCCGTCACGCGAAATCAGAACGCCGCGGTTTGAGCGCACACAATATTTAAGTTTAGAAATGGTTCAAATGGCTCTGAGCACTATGGGACTTAACATCAATGGTCATCAGTCCCCTAGAACTTAGAACTACTTAAACCTAACTAACCTAAGGACAGCACACAACACCCAGCCATCACGAGTCAGAGAAAATCCCTGACCCCATCGGGAATCGAACCCGGGAACATTTAAGTTTAGAAATGAAAATACGAAAAGCATTAAGCATACAGCGAAGCTATCATACACCGTATTAAAGATCTCTCCAAAACGTGTCTTTTAGTACGATTTGTTGTGGTAAACTGTCGGGAAACGTAACGCTGGGGGATAAATTAGCTTCCTATATATTTTACCTTGGAGTTAGCTTTTGATGTTATTTATGAAACGGGAAAAGATTTAGTATGTAAACGCTTGGCTAAAGTGTGATATTGCCCCCATCCAACCTGAGATTTTGGATGTGATGACTGATTTGTAGCATAGCCCGAGGACTTAGGTTACCTCCGATCGATATAAATGTTGCAACCTGGCCAGCATGGAATCCACGAGCTGCGCCTGGTATTTTACTATTAATTCGCTTCCCGTAGAGGTAGTGTGTGGGACTCTGCAGTCATGTACCGAGCAGGCTGGGTGTGGAGCAAAGGTCGTCCCTGTTATAAAAACCCGTGGATCATCAGTCTAAGTCTTTTAACCGCAATGTGGAACATATTCACAAAAATTATCACCAGGCTAGTAGAAAGAGCAGTAGATAGTGAAGCGAAGGTATGAGCTAGCTTTGCAAGTGGGTAAGTATGAGTATTAGTAGCAGAAGAGGTGGTTTCGATTTTTGTTTTTGGTTCAAAGTTCAAATGGTTCAAATAACTCTGAGCACTATGGGACTTAACATCTGAGGTCATCAGTCCCCTAGAACTTAGAACTACTTAAACCTAACTAACCTAAGGACATCACACACATCCATGCCCGACGCAGGGTTCGAACCTGCGACCGTAGCGGTCGCGCGGTTCCAGGCTGAAGCGCCTAGAACCGCTCGGCCACACCGGCCGGCGTTCAAAGTAATGAATCCGTGTTTCATTGTCTGTGACAATGTTCGATAGAAAATTGTCATGATGAGCCTCGTAACGCGCAAGTAACTTCGCACGGATGACTTATATGTTGGGCGGCGAGGAATCCAGCGTGTGCACACCATTGAGTACGCCGACTGGTGGAAGAGTGTGTCAGGACTGCTAACAAATACATCCAGCTGAGCAGCGAAATGTTTGACTGTGATCCGTCGATCATCTTGAATGAGAGTGTCCGCACGTTCCAACATTGCAAGAGTCACAGCTGTTTTTCCCGGCTGGCACACGGGAGACCAGACAGGCTTCCGCGACTTTGTTGCGATGATGACAGACGCCTCACCCAACAACTCACCGTGCTTTTGTTCACTACCAGGTTTCCGTAGGCATTCCGCAATCGCCTACGAATATGTGCGATGCTCTGGTTTTCCGCTACAAGAAATTCAGTGACAGCTCTCTGCTTTGAACGCACCTCCGTCACAGCCATGATTTTGAAGGTTATGTATACTGCCACCCCCTATCGGTACTTCTTGAAATTACTGGGGCTGAAACGCGAATATTCCATGATGTCCCTCAACAAATTCCGCATTTTTTCAACCGAAACTGGCCGCGAAAAAAAATGTTTTGTTACTTACTGAGTGACCCCCGTACATTTTGAAGTCTGAATTAAACTGAGTTTATAACTGATATTACCTCAGTGAAAAGGCCCTGAAAACATTTCTCTTTTTTCGCCAAATTTTGACCAACCAATGAATATTACGTGATCTGACATCAGTTGATTGATATATTCAGAAATAGGAATTTTTTTCATAGAACAACGAAAAATATAAGGGAAACTTGTACATATATTTGTCTGACTGTAACATTTGCGTCACATCTTTTAATTTCTTATCAAATCTATAAATGTCTTTGGGTTAGGTTAGGTTAGTGTTGTTTAACATCCCGTCGACAACAAGGTCATTAGAGACGGAGCGCAAGCTCGGGTTAGGGAAGGATGGGGAAGGAAATCGGCCGTGTCCTTTCAAAGGAACCATCCCGGCATTTGCCTGAAACGGTTTTAATTCTGGAGATGCTGGAGCCTTTCTCGAGTTTCAGCAGTTACTCTACCTGGTGAAGAAAACTGCAGCAGCAGTCAATTTGTGCCTCTTGCTCGATTGCTAAGATAGCCAGAGTTGTTAATCTTAACTTGGACATTGTAGATCCTAAATCGTTTATAATCAGTTTCAGTTTAGAGAAGCTTCTCTCACAACTGGCGTTACTTATGGCAGCTGTGAGGAATATTCTCAGGATCATAACTGTGTCAGATAACCCTTCTTCAAGCTTGGGCTCAAAAATAAACTTTAATGTAGGCCAGTATCAATAAATTCTTTTTTGCAGTCTGTTTTACCTATGACATTTTTTAGACGTGCGCACTCAAACTCTTCTCTGACAATACCTTGAGGAGCATGGCCGAAGTTGAATTTCTAATCTTCTCAACATCGACACACAGTATTTTTGCAGGCGTTAGGAAGGCACATTTTTCGCCAAATTCTGGAGATGCTGGAGCCTTTCTCGAGTTTCAGCAGTTACTCTACCTGGTGAAGAAAACATTTTTCGTCTTAAATCGTCTTGGTGCGAAAAACCATCATCTCTACTTCCATCGCCAGAAATGTGCCTCCCTTTAATTCGTCTTGGAGGCTCAATGGTTCCAATGGCTTTAAGCATTATGGGACTTAACATCTGAGGTCATCAGTCCCCTAGACTTAGCACTACTTAAACCTAACTAATCTAAGGACCTCACACACATCCATGCCCGAGGCAGGATTCAAACCTGCGACCGTAGCAGCAGCTCGGATCTGGACTTAAGCGCCTAGAACAGCTCGGCCACAGCGGCCGGCTGGAGGCTCAATAAAAATGCCAACTTTTACACACAACCTTCCAGCGCAACTTTAAGCCTCGTTTACGAATTGCTCTCACCTCTCTTCCAATACAATCCGCAAGGATTTAAATTTCTGAGCACACTGATATAAGTTAAGTTCCTCCGTTTGCAAATAATTTTGGACATCATTCACTTTACGCAGCACCGGTTGCCAGAGACCTAATAAACACAGAACGAAAATGACTAACAAAGTTTCTGCGTCCGTTCGTATCTTCAAGCTTCTCCAGCTTTGTAAAATTTCATTGTAATTATTTCGCGACACGTTTACTGCGTCGCCTCTTGATCTGCAAAGCGTGTCCTGAAACGTCTTCAAACTCTTGCTTTTAGCAGGAATCAGAACTTCCCAACGGAGTGTAGACATAGAAAACAAAACATAACAACACTCGACTGTGCCGAAGAAAGTCACCGAATTCACCTCCACCCAAGCCGCTCGCAAGCAGGCTGGAGCCAATGATTGGTCTGAGCAGGGTACGAATTCAGCATTAGGACTGACACATTTTATTCGTTGCTGCACACTCTGCCACCCGTCTGTCTTCCGACCAATGTAGCAGCATTACAGTAAGCATGCCCTCTACAATTCATAATATCGAGTCCATCAGCTTCGAGCTTACTTAGTTTCAACTGACTAATACCTTCGTGTGTTCCGCTTTTTGTTTCAATTAAATCTGTAAAAGATTCAACTCTCCGTGGTTCCCGATTCCCTATCATCACTTATCGTAATAATTGGCTTGTTTGATCTTTTTTGGAAACATCCGGAATACTGTCGAATGTCGTGGATTAATATTTGGTCTTTTGAACCTGAGCTTTTCTGTCGAACTTTATTCTCTAAAATTTCAATAAACTCATTTTGAATTTCCAGTGATATACGATGAAGAGCCAAAGAAACAGGTACACCTGCCAAATATCGTGAAGGGCCTCCGCGAGCACGCCGAAAGACCACAACACGAAATGGCATGGACTAATGTCTGAAATAGTACTGGAGGGAACTGACACCATGAATCTTGCAGGGTTGTCCATAAATCCGTAAGAGTGAGAGGGAGTGAAGATCTCTTCTGAACAGCTCGTTGCAAGGCATCCCAGATATACTCAATAATGTTCATGTCTGGGGGTTTCATGTCCAGCGAAAGTGTTTAAAACTCAGAAGAGTGTCCCTGAAGCGACTCTGCATCAATTCTGCACGTGTGGGGTGTCACACTCTCCTTCTGGAATTACCCAAGTCCGTCGGAATGCCCAATGGACATGAATAGATGCAGGTGATCAGACAAGATGCCTACGTATGTGTCACCTGTCAGAGTCCAATCTAGATGTATCAGGGGTCCCTTATCACTCCAACTGCAAACGCCCCACACCATTACAGAGTCTCCACCATTTTGAACAGTCCCCTGCTGACATGTGGGATCCACGGATTCGTGAGATTGTCTCTATACCCGTATACGTCCATCCTTTCGATTCAATTTGAAACGAGACTTTTCTGAGCAGGCAACATGTTTCCAGTCATCAACAGTCCAATGTCGAAGGGCCCAGGCGAGGCCTAAGGCTTTGTGCTGTGCAGTCATCAAGGGTACACTAGTTGGCCTTCGGCTTTGAGATGATGTTTCGTTGAATGGTTCGCACGCTGACACTTGTTGATGGTCCATCACTGAAATCTGCAACAATTTGCAAAAAGGGTTGTACTTCTGTCACGTTGAACGATTCTCTTCAGTCGTCGTTGGTTCCTTTCTTGCAGAAGCTTTATCCAGTCGCAGCAATGTCGGAGATTTGATGTTTTATCCGATTCCTAATATTCACGGCACACTCGAGAAATGGTGGTACGGAAAAATCCCCACTTCATCGCTACCTCGGAGATTCTGTGTCCCATCACTCGTGGGCCGATTATAACACCACTTCGAACATACTTAAGTCTTGATAACCTGCCATTGTAGCAGCAGTAACCGATCTAACAATAGCATCGGGAGATGGTCTGGTGGGTATTGAACCCCTGTGCTCGAAGGATCGTATCTGATGTGCTCCCTGCCTTCTGTCTGTTGATGATGGTATCGAAATGATGGCATGAGAATGTCGTGATTATGCGTATATATTTAATGTTGCTGTGTTAGTGTTATGGTGCTTGTGTTTAACATGTAATATTTATCATGGTATGCTGAAGTTTTGGTATTGGTCATGATGGGGAATTTTGTTCTGGGATTCTGTGGATTTTGGTCCAAATTCCTGATGAGTAGGTGGTTGGAGTCAAAGGTTTGGTGAAAAAATTTTATGGATTTCTTTTGAATGATTTCCGGAATTTTGAGTACTTTATGATTTGTGTAGATGTCTCTGATTGGTACTGGCTAGCATCAGTAGAAATTCTGAAGAATTTGTTTTGTACTCTTTGTACCTTTCCTATATTAGTGTCTGCAGCCATTGACCAGATTTCAGACCCACAGGTGATGGCTGGTTCAATAATGGTTCTAAAAATCTTTTTGGCTCACATGTTTATTCTATTGCCCTTAATGATGTGGGTAGAGTCTGAAAATCGTTCCTGTAGCCTTGTTGCAGATGTTAGTGACATGGTTTCGAAATATTATCCTCTTGTCTAGCTTGATGCTAAGTTACTAGACAGTGTCTGACCATGGGAGATTTTTATCACTGAACCTGATGTGGAGGTTAGGGGGTATCCTTTAGTATGTAAAAAGTATGGGCTGCGTCTTCTCCACATTGATAGTTATCTTCCACCATTCTTCCCATTGCTGAATGTTCTCAAGGTGTTCTGTTTTCCTGATTATAGATTGCAGATTTAAACTACTGCAGTACACCACAGTGTCATCTGCAAATAGAGACAAGTGACCTCCTAATTGTTTAGGGATATCATTTGTGTAGATAGAATAGAGAATGGGTCCCAGCACTGAGCCTTGTGGGACGCCAGCCTCTATTGATCTGGTGACATGAACATAGAATGTCCTGTTGCGGAGGAATGAAGCTATGGTATGGATGATATGATTGGGGCACTTGTACTGATGCAGCTTGAAGATGAGGCCGTAATGCCACACCCTGTCGAACGCTTTTTCAGTGTCAAGCAGGACCACTCCACTGCTGTGTCTTATGTTCCTGGTTTGACATATGTGCTCGACGAGTCTGGTCACCTGGTGGATTGTGCTGTGTTCCTCGCGGAATCAGAATTGTTCTGGGATTATAATTTCGTTGTACTTGAGGAATTTTTTTCAATTTGGCTTGGTAGGCGTTGCTGACCTCCAGCCTTCATAGATTCTGAGAAAAAAGTACATAATCTTTAAAAAAACACAACTTTCGGGAAATGCAATTTTAAGTTCAACC
This sequence comes from Schistocerca americana, assembly GCF_021461395.2. Classification (NCBI taxonomy): domain Eukaryota; kingdom Metazoa; phylum Arthropoda; class Insecta; order Orthoptera; family Acrididae; genus Schistocerca; species Schistocerca americana. Next base: position 80,530,909 of record NC_060124.1, on the reverse strand, counting down.
TAATGTTTTTTCTTATGACACCTCTTCAGAAGGCCCGATATTTGTACTGAGAATCCTCTTTCCATTCAAGGCTTCTCTTCTGGTTTCTTATTTTCTGCCTTCTTTCCTTTACCAAGTTTTCAACTGATTTATCAGCTACAGAGAGGCGCCGTAAATCTATTTTTCTCAAGATATCTTGATTGAAATTTCCCATTGGAAGGCCCATTCTCTCTAATATCTTCATCCTCCCTATGTTCCCATCGTTAAAAACAAGAACTGTGTCATAAGTTGCAATTCTGACAACTGTAGCAGATGAAAATATGGTTTTGGGCGGTCGTTGCAATACGAGTGAATTTAGAGACTGATGTGAATAATGGGGTTTGCCATGAACACACTTTTTTAGAAGTTCAGGACTGGTCATAAACCTGTAAGTGGGCTTGACAACATCCAGGAATGTAGGGGTTGTTGTCCCTCTGAGCCTGTAGATATTACACCAACTAACATGGGACAGATGATGAATGGGATGTTCATTTGTTCTCACCGTATGGAGAGATGTAGCCCATAGTGGAGATTTTCATGTCACTTACACTGGTTAGGTTCTCTCTGATAGTCTTGCCATAATACACTTGAAGAGTGTCTACCATCTTATTGCGTAGATCACTGTCAGTAACACAAGGCAAAACGAGAATTACTTCTTCATAAACAAAGCAGCTGGTTTGTTATTGTTTCTTAGGTACATAGTAGAGTCAGGGACGATCTATAAAACCAAAGAGTGTGTATCACAGCGTTCTAGATGTATCACGTGCAGGTTCACTTGAAAGTAATCCACGGAATCGTTCACCAAGCTAGTAATGAAGTGCTGTTTCAAAAAATGTACGTGGCAGGAAGGTCGCGTCAGACATTTTATTATTTTTCAGGCACCTCGGATGCGATTTCACCACTGAAAGTTTGAGAACTTATTGTCCATGAGTTCCGCTAGTAAATAAAAAGTAAGTTGAAAATTGATATTTTCGGTCAATTTTATGCATGTTCCCCCTTAAAACAACGCTCTTCTCAGTCCTCTACGGAGACGCCACCAAAAACTACTTATGAGCCAATACGTATTCCCAATGAGAGAGCACGAGGTAAACATTGTCCTCTCTCTTCCGAAAAGTTTATTTATGCTTGAGCCAGTCTCTAGGTTTTTCACTTTAAACAATTTTGCAACAATTTTGTAGGTTGTGTCTCCGACCAATGCGAGAGAACTCAAGCTACCTCCCACGTGGAAAACGGTCTTCGTTCTCTCACTCGGTCTAATTTTTAATGAACAAGTACATTGCCCGGAGCATCGGAACTCGTTATCACGGTGCTGAGTTTTCACTCAGACGGCACTTTGGCGTTAGGCGGTTGTTTCCGTGTATGATCACTGGCCGGAGCTTAGCTGGAGGCGTGTGAGGAGGAAAGAGGTGGCTGCCTTGGCATGGAGACAGTTCGGCTCGGCTGGGGTTGTTTGCGTCTGGACGCCGAGTGGGGCCCGATGGGAAGACAGGACCGTGATTTTACGGTTAATAGTGTGGACAGCGGCGTGGTGTGCCGTTTAACTTGATTCGCAAGGGGAGCAAAATCTCGCTTGTTGTAGTTTGTCGAGCCTGAGTTTGAAATACCTTCTATGTGCGGCGGGATGTATTTCGTCCTCCTGTCTCTCCGTCGCTGGGATTGCTATCATCGTTTATCGTCCCATGGATGTACGAGGGTTGTTTTTTAAGTAAGGGCCGTTTTTATTTTTTAAAAAGATACAAATACTTTTGTAAAAAAAACTCTTATTTTCTGATTCTACACACTTTTACCTATTTTTCTACATAGTTGCCTTGTTTATTTAAGCACTTGTCATACCGTAAAACTAAGTTTTTAATTCCCTCTTCAAAGAATTCGGCCGCCTGCTCCGACAGCCAAGAGTTCACGGCCGCTTTCACTTCATCGTCGTCATTGAAGCGCTGCCCGCCAAGATGGTGTTCCAGGTACCGGCAAAGGTGAAAATCGCTAGGAGCAAGGTCGGGGCTGTATGGTGCATGGTCCAAAACTTCCCAGCCAAAAGAATCAATCAAATCCCGGGTCTTTTGAGAGGTGTGAGGCCTAGCGTTATCGTGCAGGAGCAAAACTCCTTTTGTCAGCATGCCGCGCCTTTTGTTTTGAATTGCTCTGCGGAGCTTCTTTAGAGTTGCACAGTAGGCATCTGAGTTGATTGTCGTTCCTCGTGGCCTAAAATCCACTAGCAAAACACTGCGCCGGTCCCAGAACACAGTTGCCATAATCTTGCACTTTGACAGCGTCTGTTTGGCTTTGACCTTGACGGGTGAGGTTGTGTGTCGCCATTCCATCGATTGTCGCTTGCTTTCGGGAGTGATATGGGATACCTATGTTTCATCTCCAGTGACAATTTGACTCAACATGTCATCCCCTTCTTCCTCGTAACGAATCAAAAAGTCCAATGAAGTGGCAAATCTCTTCCCTTTGTGGTCCTCTGTGAGGAGTCAGGGTACCCACAGAGAACACAGTTTCTTAAAGTTTAGGTTTACAGACACAATTTTGTACAAAACCGATCTTGAAACTTGTGGAAATTCCAAAGAAAGAGTGGAAATTGTGAATCTTCTGTCCTCATGAATCTTTGTTTCGACTGCAGACACCAAATTATCAGTGATCACAGAGGGCCGGCCTGAGCGTTCTTCGTCATGGACGTTTTGACGGCCATTTTTAAACTCTCTAACCCATTGACGCACTTTACCTTCACTCATTGTATTCAAGCCATAAACTTCTGTTAACTGACGATGAATTTCTGCAGCTGATAGGCTACTCGCGGTCAAAAAACGTATCACTGACCGTATCTCACACGCGGCGGGCGATTCAATAATCGTAAACATTATAAAGTAGCACAGCCATGCGTACACGTCAGCTACAGAGCTGCAACTTGCATCAGTGTGTACGGGAAGGACGCCGGCAAGTGGTGCGGTGGCTTGCTGCGGCGTCCGTGCGAACTACGGGACTATACGCGCGAACGGCCCGTACTTATAAAACAACCCTCGTATATCGATGGGGTACGCTGCTCTCCGTACTCTACTAGACGCTGGTGATAGAAGTGCGTCGTTCAGCGGCACGTTAGTCTGGGTGCTTTGTTTGATCTTAAAGTGCATAGTCTTCGAGTGGCACTCCCTAGAGTTTGCCTTGCGCAGCTAGATTGGGGTTTATTTTGTCTTGTGGTGTTTCCGCTTTCCGTAACGAAGGTTAAGCTTGATCGGCACTCCGTACGACGCTTGGCACCTCAGCAGACGGGTCGGAGCCACCTTCGCGACCAAACGGAAGCCTTTGGACTGAGAGGTCTTGTGTTTTGCATATTGTTCATAAATTGTTGTTTTGGTATTAAGTTGGCTGAGGTTTCTTATGGATTTCCCGGCATTTGGTCTGTTGTCCGACCCGGGCTAGGTCTAGTTATTTTAAAAGTCGGTACTTGTTTTGGCTTAGTACGATTTTGGTTTACTGCCTGGTGGTTCTGGTAGTACGCCGGGTCGCTGTGGTTGTGTTGCATTTTGTATGGGGCTGTGTGCTCGGAGCCGTGGAGTACCATTTGTGTGAACTGCTTCACTGGGCCATTCTTGGTCTTCTGATATATGAAATGATTTTATTATTATTTTAAAGTAACATTATCACTTAAACTAATTAATTTTTGTTACGTTGATTGCAACTTGGGCACTGAGAAATTTAGTAGTGTAATTACGGAAGATTTAATAGTGGCACATGCCCCTTTACCTGTTTCGTAATCTGTTAATTACCGAAAGACCTTAAGCTCATAGTCATATGATGTGATTTTCTTACATTATTGTATTTTTATGTCATGTTATTGTTTTTATAATTTGCTGATTACTGGTGTACTGTTCCAAGTATTAAAATGTTTCAGGTAGCTATTACTTGGGTGGAACGCGCGGAACCGCAACGGAGAGAGTAGTTGCGTGCCTTACGTGTCCGTTGTTGGCGCGGCCTGGTGTCCGTTGTTTGTTTTGGTGCACCTGAGTTAGGTATTGTGTTGCCTCTTCCCTTGCAGCCCCGTCGTATTCTTCTCATAAACATTTCCTTGATGGCATTTTAGTTAATTTTATGCTAGTATTATTTTAACAAAACAAGGATAATGGAATGTAGTCTAATTAAGTCGGGTGATGCTGAGGGAATTAGATTAGGAAATGAGGCACTTAAAGTAGTAAAGGAGTTTTGCTATTTGGGGAGCAAAATAACTGATGATGGTCGAAGTAGAGAGGATATAAAATGTAGGCTGGCAATGGCAAGGAAAGCGTTTCTGAAGAAGAGAAATTTGTTAACATCCAGTATTGATTTAAGTGTCAGGAAGTCATTTCTGAAAGTATTCGTATGGAGTGTAGCCATGTATGGAAGTGAAACATGGACGATAAATAGTTTGGACAAGAAGAGAATAGAAGCTTTCGAAATGTGGTGCTACAGAAGAATGCTGAAGATTAGATGGGTAGATCACATAACTAATGAGGAAGTATTGAATAGGATTGGGGAGAAGAGAAGTTTGTGGCACAACTTGACCAGAAGAAGGGATCGGTTGGTAGGACATGTTCTGAGGCATCAAGGGATCACCAATTTAGTATTGGAGGGCAGCGTGGAGGGTAAAAATCGTAGAGGGAGACCAAGAGATGAATACACTAAGCAGATTCAGAAGGATGTAGGTTGCAGTAGGTACTGGGAGATGAAAAAGCTTGCACAGGATAGAGTAGCATGGAGAGCTGCATCAAACCAGTCTCAGCACTGAAGACCACAACAACAACAACATTATTTTAATTTCTTACATTGGTAAAATTGTGCGGCCTTCACTATGCACACTGTTTGTCATAGCGGAGTTGATGTGCCATTGTAATTTCTTAAACTCCATTGTGTGTGCCCTTCGTGATGCATATTTTTTCTCATAATAGATTTGAGTATGCCAAGTGTAATGTCTCATATATCTCGATGTGCGTGTATAATGCTGCAATAAATGGATGGCGGGCCGGAGTGGCCGTGCGATTCTAGGCGCTACAGTTCTGGAACCGAGCGACCACTACGGTCGCAGGTTCGAATCCTGCCTCGGGCATGGATGTGTGTGATGTCCTTAGGTTAGTTAACTTCTGAGGTCATCAGTCACCTAGAACTTAGAGCTAAGTTCTAGGCGACTGATGACCTCAGACGTTAAGTCGCATAGTGCTCAGAACCAGAGCCAATAAATGGATGATTGTTATTTCTGTTTTTGGCGCCCTTCATGCCTCCTTTCTTGTCCATATTGGTACGCTATCCTTGTACTTGTGTTGGTAAATCACATCACTCGTGTTAACAATTTCGGAGTCTTGGCGCCTAGAAAAGTCGCATGTTTACGCTCCCACGGACTTCGCAAGATCTGTAAAACGACCACCTGGACGTGGTTCTTGTGCGACCAGTGTCTGGCTTGAGGCCAGCAGACTCAGTGGGTGCAATTTGGAACAGCAGGAACCGCCTTTCGAAATGCAGAGGCCTCCTGCAGTTCGTGCCATTTCTTTTGTGCAGCACGACAGCTAGCCGTGTGGGTCCGCTACATCCTCCAGACGCCTGCCCCCGATTCTGCGGAAACGACCTCTCAGTCGCCAGAGCGGCGCCAACTTCACAAAAGCAGGTCGAGCGGTCGAGGAGAGTGGACTAAGGGGGTGGGTGCCCGGCCTTTAAGCTTGTCATTCAACTCTCGGAAGTCCAGGTATACGTACCCCTGGGGATCTTTGCCTCTCCGGGGCAAACCCAATGTACAACAATAGCTTTATCTAGGAACTCTTCCATTTGGTCCGTGATTGCGTAGGAACACAACAATGTGGGTATTGTGAGTCCGCCTTGATGCAAAACACTTTGTTATTTGGTTACTTATTTATTCTCCTCACTAGTTTCGGCGACAAATATCACCATCATCAGTGAGTTCTTTAAATCTAAAACATGCAGAAAATAGCATAGTTATACAAACACAGTAACACATTATAATACTTTTAATGTTAGTTTTCTGTGGATACTTTCACACTACGTTATTTATTGTTTGCTATGGCATGCTTTTAAGAATTGTTGTCGCTGTTCGCGCCACATTTCCTGTGATTTTTCTGTCGTACATCATGTCGTCTGCAACTGTGTGGGCGGTTGCTAGTAAACGAATACTAAAAGGTGAACGTATGTCAGCGTGATGCACTTTGGATTGCGTTAGTGTTGTGGAATACAGTATTGGTTTGTACTGGGCTGTTACTTAGTTACTCGTGTACTCACGTTCGTTGGACGGCATGTAGCTGATTCTATACACAAAAAAACACAACTTTCGCACTTAATTTATTATCCAGAAAAATACACCATCTTGCTTCTCGCGTGCGTCACGAGAGATGTATCGCATGTTGCGAGATGGGTATGAAAACTTTAGTGGCAGTTACGATTTCTGTTCCTTATTTGCGTCTCTGTGTGATGGGGAAGTGGTTCTTTCGCGTGTGTGTGCTTTCTGTTGCGTGTCCTGGGTCAGTTCTCTGAGCGGTAACGAGTGTGTTGCTGCAAAGCGTTATGTTTTCGTTTATTACATTTTTCCCTTCCACTATAGCCTTTTGTACGTAGTAATTTTTTCTATTGTTAATTGTCGGTATAGACTGTTGCTGCATTTCAGAATGTGCAGATCGCTTTCGATATTAGTAGGGTTATGGTTTTTGTTCATTAGGTGTTCTCCGAAAGTCGAATGTATGCTGTCACTAAAGCTCTCGTGTGCTATGTGTACCTTGTTCGAAATTTCTGCTTATTTGTCCTATGTATTGGGCCTGACAGGAGTTACATGTGAGTTGATATATTTCAGCGTTGCTGAAATTGTCTGAGGTTTCTTTGTCTGGTCTTAGCCTTTTTTGAGCTGTGTTGCTCTGAATGTTATTGGTACCCCTTGCTTTTTCAAGATATTTCCAATTCTTTGTGATATTTTGTTACTGTATGTTAGTATCATCTGTCTCTTTGTCCTCGTGTGGTATGGTCTGCTGTGTTGTCTGGGTGTTCTGCCTCTGGGTTTCCAGATCCTTTGGCTGTGCTCTTGACTGGGTGGCTGCTATTTTTATGTTTCATTTTTACCTTGTTGTTGAGTTTGTTTATGATGTCTGTTTTGTATTTCTTTTCAACAGCAATTTGTTTGATTGTATTTAGTTCCTGTGTGTAGTTTTCTGGTTTAAGAGGTGTTCTGTTTATCCTGTGGGAAAAAAATGGCTCTGAGCACTATGGGACTCAACATCTATGGTCATCAGTCCCCTAGAACTTAGAACTACTTAAACCTAACTAACCTAAAGACATCACACACATCCATGCCCGAGGCAGGATTCGAACCTGCGACCGTAGCAGTCGCGCAGTTCCGGACTGAGCGCCTAGAACCGCTAGACCACCGTGGCCAGCTTTTATCCTGTGGAGCGTGTGTGTGAAACTGGCATACAAATTAATAAAAAACACCACACTGCGCAACAAAGTTAAAGGATCACTTTTTCGAAATCTCGTATTTGCCTCCCATTGCGACGGGTAAGTTTGAAATTTGGTTCAAAGGTGCCTACAATCTGGCTCTGTAATGGTGCAAGAGTGTGGTGCCCTGTGACGTCACTCTCGAGCACCACGATGCTTCAAACAAGAAATGTAATTAAATCAAGAGCCTAAGCGTCAACGGGGACAGTTGAAAGCGTGTGCCCCGACTGGGACTCGAACCCGGATCTCCTGCTTACATGGCAGACGCTCTATCCATCTTTTTTTTTGTCATTTCGTTCGATATAGTTTGTTGCGTGTGGTCTGGGCAGACGTCACAAGACATCCATTCAAGTTGATCGTTGATTCCTTGACTCAGTTTTTTTTTTATTACAGAGAGCACGCAGCCCTCTGTCCGAGCACGCTGAGCTACCGTGCTGGCATCCATCTGAGCCACCGAGGACACAGAGCGACTGCAGGGATTTATCCCTTGCACGCTCCCCGTGAGTCCCACATTCTCAACTTAATGTCCACACACTACATTCGTAGTGCCCCTACCATTACACTCATTACTCGCGGCAGACAATCTTACTGAATCCCGTAAGAGTTCGGGCAATGCGTGTGCGTGCAGTCGCACTCTCCTCTGTGCCCTCGGTGGCTCAGATGGGCGGAGTGTCTGCCATGTAAGCAGGAGATCCTAGGTTCGAGTTCCGGTCGGGGCACACATTTTCAACTGTCCCCGTTGATGTACAGGGTGTCAGAAAAGCCTTTCCCTAATTACATAAATTGATAACTCAGGCTAGAAGTAAGATACAAATATGAAACTGGTGTTTACAAACTATCAAAGTCTTTTTCACACATCAGTAAAGTTCCACTTCCATTGTTGCCCAATGACAATACACGTCGATATGACTTTGCGGTCGAAATGCTATCACGTATTGAGGACGATGATGGTTGTCTCAGACGAATTACCTTTTCCGATGAAGCGACCTTTTTTGTCAGTGGAATAGTCAATCGCCATAATTTGCGCATTTGGGGTTCACAATCCCTGGCGAGGTCATGGAGTGCACCAGAGGCAGTCCAAAGGTGAACGTTTGGTGCGCGCTATTGCACGATCGAATTATCGGACCATTCTTCTTCGTTGAGGCTACCGTCACATCTGCAGTGTATCTGGACATGTTGCAACTGTATGCTGTTCCTCAGCTGCTTCATTATCACCCCGATGTCTTGTTTTAGCGAGACGGTGTACCGTCTCATTGGAGTTTGAACGTCCGTGCCTATCTCGATATGACCTTTCCTGGGCGATGGATTGGTTGTGATGGGCCAACGGTTTGGCCTCCACGCTCTCCTGACATAAACCTATTAAATTTCTTTTTATGGGGTTATACCAAGGACGAGGTCTACCGAACACGTGTACCAGATCTTGAAACCCTGCGGCAACGGATAACCACTGTCGTTGAATCGATCCCTCCAGTGATGTTGGCTAATGTGTGGACGGAAATTAAATATCGCCTAGATGTGCTACGTGCTACCAAGGGTGCTCATGCGGAAATTTACTGATGCGTGAAAAAAACTTTGATAGTTTGTAAACAATTAGACACCAGTGTCATATTTGTATCTTACTTCTAGACTGAGTTATCAATTTATGTAATCAGGGAAAGACTTTTCGGACACCCTGTATATCAACACCTGTCAGCAGCTTAAGATTTAATTATCATTTTATTCTAAAGAGCTGCATGGTCACCGACAGCATCTGTTCTTTCGGACATGTCCGAAAGAACAGATACCACCTTCATACACACCAAACAAAACGTCGGCACACGCAGAAAAAAGACCATAGCTCAGAAGTTCATTTGACGTGTAAGGCGGTTAACGATGTCACATTGGCACCAAATTTAACCACAAGTCGAGCGGTCTAAGGCGCTGCAATCATGGACTGTGCGGCTGGTCCCGGCGGAGGTTAGAGTTCTCCCTCGGGCAAGGGTGTGTGTGTGTGTGTGTGTGTGTGTGTGTGTGTGTGTGTGTGTGTGTTTGTCCTTAGGATAATTTAGGTTAAGTAGTGTGTAAGCTTAGGGACTGATGGCCTTAGCAGTTTAAGTCCCATAAGATTTCACACACATTTCACCACAATTCTACCCAGCGCCACTGTGCATATGTCGCAGCATCGCAAGGTTGTCACACGTCCAATTACCCACAACTCGCTCCTTTTGCCGTCTCTGAGATGGAGGTCGGAACGGCGATATTCAACGACTTTTTTGTGAGTAGCCGAGATAAACACTTCAGACGCACCGTCGCTCAAAATCGACACGAGAAGACTATAGGAGGTGACATAAAGAGCATCAGTGGAAGGACCCATTTTCCTGAGCTACTGATTCCCGCACATTTCGCTGTCTAAAACGACAGTTCTCACTGTGATGAGCAATAGGAAGATGTCCTTGACAATCTTTGACACTTCTCACACCCTCGCCGGCCGCTGGTGGCCGAGCGGTTCTAGGCGCTTCAGTCTGGAACCGCGCGACCGCTAAGGTCGCAGGTTCGAATCCTGCCTCGGGCATGGATGTGTGTGTTGTCCTTAGGTTAGTTAGGTTTAAGTAGTTCTAAGTTCTAGGGGACTGATGACCTGAGATGTTAAGTCCCATAGTGCTCAGAGCCATTTGAACCATTTTTTTCTCACACCCTCGAGCGCTTCAGACCTTCTCTAAGAACATTGTAGGACTGTATTCCCATTGAACGTGATTGCACCCCTTTGAAGTGCAGCGGGACTGCAATTTTTGCTGTTGTGCACAGGATGGAACCATTAGCAATTGTTCAAAACCACTCGACGAAATCTGAAAGTGATCCAAAGCAGCAAAGTGTACTTACGCCTTTCTCTGCCCTCCTTTGGCGGTGTACGCGGGAGTGCGACATTAATACAGGATGACAATTATTGAGCTTCTAACAACCCTACCACAACAAAGGTCAGAATTTAATGATTGTGGTGTTGCTCACGCTGCTAAATACTTCATTTTCGGGCAACAACGAAGTTATGTGGCAGGTGTCATTAGAGCACAGTTAATAAAGTCATTTCATGTAATAATGAATAAACTAGGCACTCATCTTTTCGTGTTTCCAACGCTGGTCTCGTTGTAAAATCATGGCTTAATCTTCGAAAATCTAGGTGGTGATGATTCCAAGCTCGGATGCAAAGAGGACTAGGTTTTATTCTGCTATATTCAAAAGTTTTGTAGATGCGCTTCACAAACCATTCTTGAAGATTAAACCTTTCAAAGTCAGCACAATGGTGATGTAAAAAAATAATCAGCACTCCGAATTTAAGTTACACTTATTTTTATTGCTTTTGTTGCGATAGCACGTAACACACAAAACATCACTTCACAATACAAAACATACTTGAAAACATCTTCCTCACAGTCACTGTTAAAGCTCACATTTTATAAGCTGACTACAATATGCGTCTTTCCAACATGACGTCCAAGACTTGACTTTTTTAAGGTCCGACTCTGTAACAACTACTTGCGCTCCCAACAATCAGTTACCAGTACGTCAAAGATCATAGTCACAAAAGAAATAATACAGATAAGAATAATATCATTGCAATACAAACATATCGATGTATCACAAATGAATCAAATCTGAATGTTGTCTCAGAAATATGTGAACTACTTTACAGAAAAACAGTAGAATATTACTGGTATCGAGAGGTTCAGATGAGGTGCCGTAATGGTTACGCAATTAAAGTACCATTACAAGCTGTATGAAAGAAACGCAAATTAGTCACAAACTACGGCACGCACACACTTTATTAAACATCTAAACGTCACTACAGATATTCGAATTTAGGTTATGACATGTTCGATGCGCCTGCCATCATTGGCGATGATGTGGTGCACACGAATAGCGAAATTCTGCATGACCCGCTGATGTGTCGGAACATCGGTACTGTCGATGACTTCCTGAATGGCTCTTTTCAGCTCGTCAATGGTTTTGGGATTATTGCTGTACACCTTGTCTTTGATACAGCCCCACAAAAAGGAGTCGCATGTGTTCAGACCCGGAGAATATGGCGGCCAACCGAGGTCCATGTCAGTGGCCTCTGAGTACCCCAGAATCAGAAAGCAATCCCCAAAGTGCTCCTCTAGAACATGAAAAACTCTCCTGCTTCGATGGAGTCGACCTCCTTTTTGCATGAACGACATCTTGTCGAAATCAGTGTCTCTTAGTATAATGGCGATGAAATCATCTTTCAAAATCTTCATGTAGCGTTCGGTAATCACCGTGCGATCAAGGAATATCGCAGTCACTGGACATTGCAGACCACACACTTACCCAGTGAGGGTGAAAAGACTTCTCTATCGCGAAATGCGGATTCTCAGTCACCCAAATGCGCCAGTTTTGCTTATTAAGGGATCGATCCAAATAAAAGTGGACTTCGACGCCAAACCCAACCATACAGCGCACACTAATTCCCATCATGCCCTGCGGCCAACCGTGCAGTTTGAACTTCCTAACGCAAACCGTTCAGAAGTTATGACGATCTTATTTCATATAGATCGATAATTGTCACCCTGTATATTCGTAAATTAAATGGCAAAGGGTCCATCTGTGACCTCACAGCACCCTCGGTGCAGTCCACGCAACTATGTTGAGCACGTTAACAACGAACCTTCAGAAATTTCGACACCAGGTCAGCTTTTTCCAAAGCTGTTTCACAGAGGAAGACCGCACTGCAGTTCCTTCTCTAAATCCTCGCACAAACGAAAAAATGGCTGACATCGAAATAAGTGTCCAAGGAATAGAAAAGCAACTGGAATCACTCAATAGAGGAAAGTACACTGGAACTGACGGGATACCAATTCGATTCTACACAGAGTACGCGAAAGAACTTGCCCCCCTTCTAACAGCCGTGTACCGCAAGTCTCTAGAGGAACGGAGGGTTCCAAATGATTGGAAAAGAGCACAGTCTTCAAGAAGGGTCGTCGAGCAGATGCGCAAAATTATAGACCTATATCTCTTACGTCGATATCTTGTAGAATTTTAGAACATGTTTTTTGCTCGCGTATCATGTCATTTCTGGAAACCCAGAATCTACTATGTAGGAATCAACATGGATTCCGGAAACAGCGATCGTGTGAGACCCAACTCGCCTTATTTGTTCATGAGACCCAGAAAATATTAGATACAGGCTCCCAGGTAGATGCTATTTTTCTTGACTTCCGGAAGGCGTTCGATACAGTTCCGCACTGTCGCCTGATAAACAAAGTTAGAGCCTACGGAATATCAGACCAGCTGTGTGGCAGGATTGAAGAGTTTTTAGCAAACAGAACACAGCATGTTGTTATCAATGGAGAGACGTCTACAGACGTTAAAGTAACCTCTGGCGTGCCACAGGGGAGTGTTATGGGACCATTGCTTTTCACAATATATATAAATGACTTAGTAGATAGTGTCGGAAGTTCCATGCGGCTTTTCGCGGATGATGCTGTAGTATACAGAGAAGTTGCAGCATTAGAAAATTGTAGCGAAATGCAGGAAGATCTGCAGCGGATAGGCACTTGGTGCAGGGAGTGGCAACTGACCCTTAACATAGACAAATGTAATGTATTGCGAATACATAGAAAGAAGGATCCTTTATTGTATGATTATATGATAGCGGAACAAACACTGGTAGCAGTTACTTCTGTAAAATATCTGGGAGTATGCGTACGGAACGATTTGAAGTGGAATGATCATATAAAATTAATTGTTGGTAAGGCGGGTACCAGGTTGAGATTCATTGGGAGAGTACTTAGAAAATGTAGTCCATCAACAAAGGAGGTGGCTTACAAAACACTCGTTCGACCTATACTTGAGTATTGCTCATCAGTGTGGGATCCGTACCAGATCGGTCTGACGGAGGAGATAGAGAAGATCCAAAGAAGAGCGGCGCGTTTCGTCACAGGGTTATTTGGTAACCGTGATAGCGTTACGGAGATGTTTAATAAACTCAAGTGGCAGACTCTGCAACAGAGGCACTCTGCATCGCGGTGTAGCTTGCTGGCCAGGTTTCGAGAGGGTGGGTTTCTGGATGAGGTATCGAATATATTGCTTCCCCCTACTTATACCTCCCGAGGAGATCACGAATGTAAAATTAGAGAGATTAGAGCGCGCACGGAGGCTTTCAGACAGTCGTTCTTCCCGCGAACCATACGCGACTGGAACAGGAAAGGGAGGTAATGACAGTGGTACGTAAAGTGCCCTCCACCACACACCGTTGGGTGGCTTGCGGAGTATCAATGTAGATGTAGATGTAGATCCTGGCGCCTGCTCTAACGCCTCTAGGTGGGCAAACCCCCCTCAAGGGGTGTCGAAGGGGTCGCCTAAGATTCAATACCGTATTTCTGGTTCATTTTGCATGACATGTACGATTCAGTGATATTCTGTGCGATGAAATTGGGGAAAAAGGATAAGTTCACGGGTAGTGTTGGAACCCGTAACACCAGCTTGGTGGTAGGGAACTTCAGGCCCTGCACTACGCTCACTCGAGCTAAACGTATCTATGTTATACGTATAGGTGGTACGCATACAGCTTCAACATCAGTTTTCTCGGACAGAGGAGGTCGTCGCATGAAAAACCGCCAGCCAAGTAGGCTACTAAGTACAGCGTCCTTCTAAAACTTACCTAACAACTTCAAATTTTGCAGTCCTGTAGTCCTCAGTTGCGTATAATATCACGATACGTTTATAATTTTTACTTTTGGACTGTCTAATAACAACTGAATGAAACACAATTTTTGTGCCATACGCACTTCTGATGTGGATAGATTTGACAGTTTCTAGCAAGAAAATTAGGATTGTGTCAGTATATTCGCATTGTGAAGGGACAGATCAAGATAAGATGGATAGTTTTTATGAGGCACTCAGTGATGTAGTTGTTAGAGTAAAGGACAAGGACAGTGTTCTGCTCACGGGTGATTTTAATGCCAGGATTGGAAATCGAACAGAAGGGTATGAAAGGGTTATGGGTAAATTTGGAGAGGATATGGAGGCCAACAGGAACGGGAAACAACTCTTGGATTTCTGTGCCAGTATGGGCTTAGTAATCACAAACTCCTTTTTTAAACATAAGAACATTCACCGGTATACTTGGGAAGGTAGGGGAACCAGATCTGTCATTGACTATATAATAACAGATCAGGAATTCAGGAAGGCTATGAGGGATACACGTGTATTCAGGGGATTCTTTGATGACACTGATCATTATTTAATCTGCAGTGAAATTGGGATTGTGAGGCCGAAAGTGCAGGAGGTCAGGTCCATATGTAGGAGGATAGGAGTGGAGAAACTTCAGGATAAGGAAATCAGGCACAAGTACATAACAGCGATCTCAGAACGGTACCAGTTAGTTGAATGTAGTCAATTACAGTCATTGGAAAAGGAATGGACAAGGTACAGGGACACAGTACTAGAAGTGGCTAAAGAATGTCTTGGAACAGTAGTCTGTAAAAGTAGGATGAAGCTTGGTGGAATGACACAGTCAAGGCAGCCTGTAAAAGGAAAAAGAAGGCGTATCAAAAATGGCTACACACTAGAACTCAGGTAGACAGAGAAAGTTATGTTGAAGAAAGAAACAAAGCCAAACAGATAATTGCAGCATCCAAGAAGAAATCTTGGGAAGACTTTGGAAACAGGTTGGAGACTATGGGTCAAGCTGCTGGAAAACCATTCTGGAGTGTAATTAGCAGTCTTCATAAGGGAGGTAAGAAAGAAATGACAAGCATTTTGGACAGGTCAAGAAAACTGCGGGTGAATCCTGTGGATGCCTTGGGCAGATGGAGGGAATATTTTGAAGAGTTGCTCAATGTAGGTTAAAATACGATCAGCAATGTTTCAGATTTCGAGGTAGAATGGGATAGGAATGATGATGGAAATAGGATCACATTTGAGGAAGTGGAAAAAATGGTCAATAGATTGCAGTGCAATAAAGCAGCTGGGGTGGATGAAATTACGTCGGAACTCATCAAATACAGTGAAATGTCAGGTCTTAATTGGCTACCCAGGATAATTGAAATGGCCTGGGAGTCGGGACAGGTTCCATCAGACTGGATAAAAGCAGTAATCACACCAATCTTTAAACATGGAAACAGAAAAGATTGTAACAACTACAGGGGTATCTCTTTAATCAGCGTTGTGGGTAAAATCTTCTCAGGTATTGTTGAAAGGAAAGTTAGTTGAGGACAAATTGGATGAAAGTCAGTGACTGAAGCGCCTAGAACCGCACGGCCACATAGGCCGGCTTACATGGATAGTCAGGCAACAGTTAGAGTTGACGGTAAATTGAGTTCATGGTTCAGAGTAGTTTCAGGGGTAAGACAAGGCTGCAACCTGTCTCCACGGTTGTTCATATTATTTGTGGATCATATGTTGAAAACAATAGACTGGATGGGTGAGATTAAGATATGTGAACACAAAATAAGCAGTCTTGCATATGCGGATGACTTAGTTGTGATGGCAGATTCGATTGAAAGTTTGAAAAGTAATATTTCAGAGCTAGATCAGAAATGTAAGGACTATGGTATGAAATTAGCATCTCCAAAACGAAAGTAATGTCAGTGGGAAAGAGATATAAACGGATAGAGTGCCAAATAGGAGGAACAAAGTTAGAACAGGTGGACGGTTTCAAGTACTTAGGATGCATATTCTCACAGGATGTCAACATAGTGAAAGAACTGGAAGCGAGGTGTAGCAAAGCTAATGCAGTGAGCGCTCAGCTACGATCTACTATTTTCTGCAAGAAGGAAGTCAGTACCAAGATTAAGTTATCTGTGCACCATTCAATCTTTCGACCAACTTTGTTATATGGGAGCGAAAGCTGGGTGGATTCAGGTTACCTTATCAACAAGGTTGAGGTTACGGATATGAAAGTAGCTACGATGATTGCAGGTACTAGTAGATGGGAACAATGGCAGGAGGGTGTCCACAATGAGGAAATCAAAGAAAAACTGGGAATGAACTCTATAGATGTAGCAGTCAGGGCGCACAGGCTTAGATGGTGGGGTCATGTTACACGCATGGGAGAAGCAAGGTTACCCAAGAGACTCATGGGTTCAGCAGTAGAGGGTAGGAGGAGTCGGGGTAGACCAAGGAGAAGGTACCTGGATTCGGTTAAGAATTATTTTGAAGTAATAGGTTTAACATCAGAAGAGGCACCAATGTTAGCGCTGAATAGGCGATCATGGAGGAATTTTATAAGGGGGCTATGCTCCAGACTGAACGCTGAAAGGCATAATCAGTCTTAAATGATGATGATGATGACGCACTTCGTGTTTATTCTTCAGTGGCAGGGTTCATGGGTGTTGTTCTATATGTTGTTTGTTTGAAATATTGATTTCAGACTTCACAGTATTAGGGGCTGTACAAGTATTTAGAACAGCGCTAAAAGTGGAACAAGAACACAATATGTACAACAACATCCACGAAATCTGCTACTGAAGATGCTTTACAAAGAACAAAGGCGAAATGCGTACGTCACAAATATTGTGTGTTTCCATCAGTTGTAGTTAGATGGTCCGAAAGTAAAAATTATCAACATACGAAATTGTAAGACATTTCCAGGGGCAGATGTGGACTCTGACCACAATCTATTGGTTATGAACTGTAGATTAAAACTGAAGAAACTGCAAAAAGATGGGAATTTAAGGAGATGGGACCTGGATAAACTGACTAAACCAGAGGTTTGACAGGAATGAGGGAAAGAAGTACAGTAGAAGTAGAATGGGTAGCTCTGAGGGATGAAGTAGTGAAGGCAGCAGAGGATCAAGGAGGTAAAAAGACGAGGGCTAGTAGAAATCCTTGGGTAACAGGCGAAATATTGAATTTAATTGATGAAAACAGAAAATATAAAAATGCAGTAAATGAAGCAGGCAAAAAGGTATACAAACGTTTCAAAAATGAGATCTATAGGAAGTGCAAAATGGCTAAGAAGGGATGGCTAGAGGACAAATGTAACGATGTAGAGGCTTATCTCACTAGGGGTAAGATAGATACTGCCTACAGGAAAATTAAAGAGACCTTTGGAGAGAAGAGAACCACTTGTATGAATATGAAGAGCTCAGATAGAAACCCATTTCTTAGCAAAGAAGGGAAAAGCAGAAAGGTGGAAGGATAATATAGAGGTCTATACAAGGGCGATGTACTTGAGGGCAATATTATGGAAATGGAATAGGATGTAGATGAAGATGAAATGGGAGATACGATACTGCGTGAAGAGTTTGACAGAGCACTGAAAGACCTAAGTCGGAACAAGGCCCCGGGAGTAGACAACATTCCATTAGAACTACTGATAGCCTTGGGAGAGCCAACCCTGACAAAACTCTACCATCTGGTGAGCAAGATGTTTGAGACAGGCGAAATACCCTCAGATTTCAAGAAGAATATAATAATTCCAATCCCAAAGAAAGCACGTGTTGACAGATGTGAAAATTACGGAACTATCAGTTTAATAAGTGACAGCTGCAAAATACTAACACGAATTCTTTACAGACGAATGGAAAAACTGGTAGAAGTCGACCTCGGGGAAGATCAGTTTGGATTCCGTAGAAATATTTGAACACTTGAGGCAATACTGACCTTACGACTTATCTTAGAAGAAAGATTAAGCAAAGGAAAACCTACGTTTGTAGCATTTGTTGACTTAGAAAAAACTTTTGATAATGTTGACTGGAACACTCTCTTTCAAATTCTAAAGGTGGTAGGGGTAAAATACAGGGAGCGAAAGGCTATTTACAATTTGTACAGAAACCGGATGGCAGTTATAAGAGTCGAGGGGCATGAAAGGGAAGCAGTGGTAGGGAAGGGAGTGAGACAGGGTTGTAGCCTCTCCTCGATGTTATTCAATCTGTAGAGGGAGACCAAGAGATGAAACCACTAAGCAGATTCAGATGGATGTAGGATGCAATAAGTACTGGGAGATGAAGAAGCTTGCCCAGGATAGAGTAGCATTGAGAGCTGCATCAAACCAGTCTCAGGACTGAAGACCACAACAACAACATTAACGTGCGTGATTAACAGCTCTTATAGCCCCCGTGTTAAGTGGTAGTGATACGTATGCCGCTGCTTGCGTGGAACGGGAGGGCTGTGTCACTGCCCGGACCGCGGAAGCGTGGGCCCTTCTCCCACCACCTGTAGTCTAAAATCAATAACGGTGTCCGCTCTCATCACAGCCGGCACGTGGGCTTCCCAGCCGCGGCGTTTCCGACCCCTGTGTAGATGCCGGCCAAACAATTTTGCAGCGGAAGTTTCCCGACCAGAGGTTCGAATATAGCTGACTTACACCAGTCGTCATACCAACAGCGGGTACATAAGTGAATCCATGTTTTTGTTTTTTAAAAAAGAATTCACGGGATTGATAAGAAAATGATAAGATAAATTTAATTTCTGTAGTAATGAGTGAGATCACCCACTACTTTAATTTTTGCACAATTACCTCCACCTTTAACAAACATACACGCTGATTCAGTTCACTTATTTTCCGATGATTCCTTATGCGAAGAACCAGCGGCACCGTAGACATAAAACAAGACCTTCCCCTTGTTGTCTCGAAGATTTCACATACTTGAACTGCGCGATAAGCAATAATGTATCTTTCATTAAAGCTCTCCTGTCCCGATTCCTAAACCGGGGAAGGACAAGCACTTGCCTTCCAGTTATCGACCCACCTCGCTTACCAGCTGTGTCTGTAAAGTGATGGAGCGAATGGTTAACTCTCGTTTGGTTTGGCTGATCGAGTCTCGACGCCTACTTACCAATGTACAATGTGGATTTCGTAGTCGCCGCTCTGCTGTTGACCATCTGGTTACCTTGTCGACCTTCATTATGAATAACTTCTTGCGGAAGCGCCCGACCGCGGCTGTGTTCTTTGATTTGGAGAAGGCTTACGACACCTGTTGGAGGGCGGGCATTCTCCGCACCATGCATACATGGGGTCTTCGCGGTCGCCTCCCTCTTTTTATTCGTTCCTTTATAATGGATCGACAGTTCAGGGTACGTGTGGGTTCTGTCCTGTCAGACACCTTTCACCAGGAGAATGGGGTGCCACAGGGCTCAGTTTTGAGCGTCGCTCTCTTCGCCACCGCGATCAATCCAATAATGGATTGCCTCCCAGCTGATGTATCAGGCTCCCTTTTCGTGGACGATTTTACTATCTATTGCAGCGCGCAGTGTACACGTGTCCTGGAGCGCTGTCTTCAGCGTTCTCTTGACCGTCTTTACTCCTGGAGTGTCGCCAATGGCTTCCGTTTTTCTGCCGAGAAGACGATCTGTATTAACTTCTGGCGCTACAAAGTGTTTCTCCCACCGTCCTTACGACTCGGTCCCGTTGCTCTCCCAATCGTGGAGACAACAAAATTTTTAGGTCTTACATTTGACAGGAAACTTAGCTGGTCTCCACATGTGTCATATATAGCTGCCCGTTGTACCCGTTCTTTAAATGTCCTCCGTGTTCTCAGTGGTATGTCGTGGGGAGCGGATCGAACAGTCCTACTTCGTCTATATCGGTCGATCGTCCGCTCCAAGCTGGATTATGGGAGCTTCGTATACTCCTCTGCACGGCCATCCATCTTACGCCGCCTCAACTCCATACACCATCGGGGTTTACGACTTGCGATCGGAGCGTTTTATACTAGTCCCGTAGAGAGTCTTTATGCTGACGCTGGCGAATTGCCACTCACCTACCGGCGCGATATACTGCTTTGTCGGTATGCCTGTCGGCTACTGGCAATGCCCGACCACCCGTCTTATCGTTCCTTTTTTGACGACTCTCTCGACCGTCAATACGGGTTGTATGTCTCTGCCCTGCTACACCCTGGAATTCGCTTTCGTCGCCTCCTTCAACACCTTAATTTTTCACTCCCTGCAACCTTTCGAGTGGGCGAGAGCCACACGCCACCTTGGCTCCAGCCTCAGGTCCGCGTTCACCTTGACCTCAGCTCGCTCCCAAAAGAGGTTACCCCCGGTTCGGTCTACCACTCCCGTTTTGTTGAACTTCGTTCGAAGTTCATTAATATGACCTTCATTTATACAGATGGCTCAAAGACCAATGACGGGGTCGGGTGTTCCTTTATTGTCGGGGCACAAAGTTTCAAATACCGGCTCCATGGCCATTGTTCGGTCTTCACAGCTGAGCTCTTTGCCCTCTACCAGGCTGTTCTTTACATCTGCCGCCACCGACATTCTGCTTATGTCATCTGCTCCGATTCCCTGAGCGCCATCCAGAGCCTCAGTGATCCGTATCCGGTTCACCCTTTCGTGCACCGGATCCAACGCTCTCTTCAGCAGCTGGTGGACGTCGGTTCTCCGGTTATCTTTATGTGGGTTCCTGGCCATGTAGGTATCCCTGGGAACGAAGCTGCAGATGCCGCGGCCAAGGCTGCGGTCCTCCAGCCTCGGACAGCTTCTTGTTGTGTCCCTTCGTCGGATTGTAGCAGGGTAATTTGTCGGCGCATTTTATCGCTGTGGCATGCCGATTGGGCTGCACTTACAGACAACAAGCTTCGGGCCTTGAAACCTCTTCCCGCGGCTTGGACGTCCTCCTCCCGCCCCTCTCGGCGGGAGGAGGTCGTTTTGGCCCGGTTACGCATTGGACACTGCCGGTTCAGCCATCGCCATCTGCTGACGGCTGCGCCGGCGCCGTTCTGCCCATGTGGGCAATTGTTGACGGTCCGCCACATTTTAATGTCCTGTCCGGATTTTAACACTGCGTCTTGATCTTGGCCTGCCATGTACTCTCGATGCCATTTTAGCGGATGACCCACGAGCAGCTGCTCGCGTTCTTCGTTTTATCAATTTGACAAACCTCTCTAAGGACATTTGATGATGCTGTTTTTTAATCCTATGCCTGTCAGTCTGTCTTTTATCGTGTTTTCCCTTTAGTTGTTGTTTTAAACTTGTGCCTCGCAGTGCATTCTTAACGTAGTCAGGGCGCTAATGACCATTGAAGTTGTGCCCCCTAAAACCACAAAAAAAAAACTGTCCAGTCCTCCAACACTGGCCACTTCGTCTCCTGGATACCGCACAATGGCTACGGTCATCCAACCATTTCCACGATTGTTTCCTTCAAGGTTGTCCAAAGCAAAATTAAATACAGCTTCACAAAACACTGAAGGGCCGTGCAAAAACGGTTGTGCACCTACTGGTTGAGCAGTCAACTCAACATCACCGTGAGTCAGGCAGTGTACTCACCAACGGCCTTCGTTTCCATATGCAGTACATAGTTTCGTAAGGATAAGCTACTTGAGTTCTATACACTGTGAGTAAAGGAAGTAACTACAGCGACGAAAAGGAAGTCGTGTCTTCTCAAGGATGACCATCTCTAGCGGGTGCACGGAAAGTGTGATGAATATACGACCTGTTTCCACCCGAATTCCGAATGCAGCAGTGCCGAAGCCGTTTAAAAATTGCAAATAATCGCAGTTGAACAGCAATGTCCTCGACCACCAGACGAAGCAGATGTTATGCTTATCGAATATCGTCTCAGTTATGTGACTGGATTTGTGACTTCCTGTCAGAGAGGTCGCAGTTCGTAGTAATTGACAGAAAGTCATCAAGTAAAACAGAAGTTCAAAAATGGTTCTGAGCACTATGGGACTTAGCATCTGAGGTCATCAGTCTCCTAGAACTTAGAACTACTTAAACCTAACCTACCTAAGGATATCACACACATTCATGCCCGAGGCAGGATTCGAACTTGCGCCCGTAGCAATCGCGCGGTTCCAGACTGAAGCGCCTATAACCGCTCGGCCACACCGGCCGGCAAAACAGAAGTGATTTCTGGGTTCCCCAAGGTAGTGTTATAGGCCCTTTGCTGTTCCTTATCTATATAAACGATTTGGGAGACAATCTGAGCTGCCGTCTTCGGTTGTTTGCAGATGACGCTGTCGTTTATCGACTAATAAAGTCATCATAAGATAAAAACAAACTGAAAAATGATTTAGAAAATTTATCTGAATGGTGCGAAAAGTGGCAGTTGACCCTAAATAAAACTAAAGGGTGAGGTCATCCATACGAGTGCTAAAAGGAACTCGTTAAACTTCGGTTACACGATAAATCAGTCTAATTTAAAAGATGTAAATTCAACTAAATACCTAGGTACTACAATTACGAAGAACTTAAATTGGAAGGAACACATAGAAAATGTTGTGGGGAAGGCCAATCAAACACTGCGTTTCATTGGCAGGACACTTAGAAAATGTAACAGACCTACTAAGGAGACTGCCTACACTACGCTTGTCCGTCCTCTTTTAGAATACTGCTGCGCAGTGTGGGACCCTTACCAGATAGGACTGACGGAGTACATCGAAAAAGTTCAAAGAATGGCAGCACGTTTTGTAGAAACGATACAGGATTTGGGCTGGACAACATTAAAAAAAAGGCGTTCTTCGTTGCGACGGAATCTTCTCACAAAATTCCAAACTTTCTCCTCCGAATGTGAATATATTTTGTTGACTCCGACCTACATAGGGAGGAACGATCGCCACGATAAAATAGGGCAAATCAGAGCTCGTACGGAAAGATATAGGTGTTCACTCTTTCCGCGGGCTATACGAGATTGCAATAATAGAGAATTGTGAAGGTGATACGATGAACTCTCTGCCAGGCACTTAAACGTGATTTGCAGAGTATCCATGTAGATGTGGAAATGAAAACGAAACTGAACGAAAAGAGCCCCACGAAGAAAAAACAAGGTCTGTTTCCCAAATTCATAAAGAGGAATTTCAAGATTTGAAAGATAAAGGTTTAGGCTTCATCGCAAGTATGTCAAATTATGAGAACTCCAATACCGCATTGTGCAAAACAAGAAGGGGACTTACTGGGACGAACCAGAACATTGGCTCTACTAACAGTTAGGAGATTCAACTGACCGAATACATTTTGAAATTAACTGAACGCAACAGTTTTTTCAAAGCTGACGACGGATCCGTTCACGACAAAACAACTCTGGTGTTCGCTTGCGAAGAAGCGGAGAAAATCCTATATGGAAACAGAACGGTTTTTGCGGACGGGAGATTTTGGAGTTTTTCAAAACACATTCAAGCAACTGTACACCATACACTTTGACGTCGGAAGCACAGAAGAAGAAACGAAAAAGATACTTACACTGATAAGTCAAGGCCGGCCGTTGTGGCCGAGCGGTTCTAGGCGTTTCAATCAGGAACCGCGCGACCGCTACGGTCGCAGGTTCGAATCCTGCCTCGGGCATGGGTGTGTGTACTGTCCTTAGGTTAGTTAGGTTTAAGTAGTTCTAAGTTCTAGGAGACTGGTGACCTCAAATGTTACGTCCCATAGTGCTCGGAGTCATTTGAACCATTTTCTGGTAAGTCAAAACATTATGATCACTGGCCACCGCTACGTTGGATGCCCCATGGTCGTGTTCTAGGCACGTGACGCGGTAATAAAAGTATGTAAGCTGAGCAGACACGGACAGGGGATCACCCTATCGAGGATATGGGCTGCAAATGGGGAAACACATAGAGATAAGCGACTTTGACAAAGGGCAGATTACTATTACACTACTGGCCATTAAAACGGCTACACCACGAAGATGACGTGCTACAGAGGCGAAATTTAGCCGACAGGAAGAAAATGCTGTGATATGCAAATGATTAGCTTTTCAGAGCATTTACACAAGGTTGGCGCCGGTGGCGACACCTACAACGGGCTGACATGAGGAAAGTTTCCGACCGATTTCTCATACACAAACAGCAGTTGACGGGCGTTGCCTGGTGAAACGTTGTTGTGATGCCTCGTGTAAGGAGGAGAAATGCGTACCATCACGTTTCCGACTTTGATAAAGGTCAGATTGTAGCCTGTCGCGATTGCGGTTCATCGTATCGCGACATTGCTGCTCACGTTGGTCGAGATCCAATGACTGTTAGAAGAATATGGAATCGGTGGGTTCAGGAGGGTAATACGCCGTGCTGGATCCCAACGGCCTCGTATCACTAGCAGTCGAGATGACAGGCATCTTATCCGCATGGCTGTAACGGATCGTGCAGCCACGTCTCAGTCACTGAGTCAACAGATGGCGACGTTTGCAAGACAACAACCATCTGCACGAACAGTTCGACGACGTTTGCAGCAGCATGGACTATCAGCTCGGAGACCATGGCTGCAGTTGCCCTTGATGCTGCATCACAGACAGGAGCGCCTGCGATGGTGTACTCAACGACGAACCGGGGTGCACGAATGGCAAAACTTCATTTTTTTCGGATTAATCCGGGTTCTGTTTACAGCATCATGATGGTCACATCCGTGTTTGGCGACATCGCGGTGAACATGCATTGGAAGCATGTATTCGTCATCGCCATACTGGCGTACCACGCGAGTGATGGTATGGGGTGCCATCGGTTACACGTCTCGGTCACCTCTTCTTCGCATTGACGGCACTTTGAACAGTGGACGTTACATTTGAGATGTGTTACGACCCGTGGCACTACCCTTCATTCGATCCCTTCGAAACACTACATTTCAGGAGGATAATTCACGACTGCATGTTGCAGGTCCTGTACGGGTCTTTCTGGATACAGAAAATGTTAGACTGCTGCCCTGGCCAGCACATTCTGCAGATCTCTCACCAACTGAAAACGTCTGGTCAATGGTGACCGAGCAACTGGCTCGTAACATTACGCCAGTCACTACTCTTGATGAACTGTGGTATCATGTTGAAGCTGCATGGGCAGCTGTACCTGTACACGCCATCCAAGCTCTGTTTGACTCAATGCCCAGGCGTATCAAGGCCGTTATTACGGCCAGAGGTGGTTGTTCTGGGTACTGATTTCTCAGGATCTATGCGCCTAAATTTCGTGAAAATGTAATCACATGTCAGTTCTAGTATGATATATTTGTCCAATGAATACCCGTTTATCATCTGCATTTCTTCTTGGTGCAGCAATTTTAATGTCCAGTAGTGTACAAAGAGCCTGTGAACGAATATCTCGGAAACGGCGAACCTCGTCAAATGCTCAAGTGCTACTGTCGTGAGCTTCAACGGAAAGGGATAGGACAATTAAACAACCACTACGCCCTAAATGGTTGGACGTCCACGACTCTTCACGGAACATGGGGTTCGCAGAGTTATCTGCTCTGTAATGCAGGATAGATGGTGATCTGTGGCATCTCTGCCGAAAGAGCACAGTACTGGTGCACGCACAAGAATTTCGGAGAGCACCGTTCATTGTACATTGTTGAAGCAGCAGTTCACTCCTACGTGTTCACATGATGACCCAACGACATCGTCAATTAAAGTTGCTGTGGGAATGAGACCATCGGGATTCGACCGCTGATCAATGGAAACGTGTCTGCTCTTCGGAAGAATCACATTTTTGCTACACTGAATCGGTGGTCGTCTACACAAACGTCGTTATCGAGGTGAAAGGCACCTCGAAACGTGAAGCGCGCCACGGACAAGTCAGGTGGGAGCAGTATCATACCGTGAGAGACATTCTGCTGCGTTTGTGTCGGACAGTAATCGAAGAAACGTTGCCAGCTGCGAACCACCTGATCCCTTAATGCCTGATGTCTTTCCCTACGGTGATGACATCTTTCAGCATTATAACTGACCGTGTCTCGGAGCCAGAACCGTGCTACAGTAGATTGAGGAACATTATAGTGAACTCATGTTGATGTCTCTGCGACGAAATTCGCCTGATGTAAATCCTATGGAACCCATCTGGGCCACTATCGGACGCTATCACCGCATACACAGTCAGCGGCATCTTGTTGTTTTTATGGTCTTCAGTCCAGAGACTGGTTTGATGCAGCTCTCCATGCTACTCTATCCTGTGCAAGCTTCTTCATCTCCCAGTACCTACTGCAACCGACATCCTTCTGAATCTGCTTATTGTATTCATCTGATGGTCTCCCTCTACGATTTTTACCCCCCACGCTGCCCTCCAATACTAAATTGGTGATCCTTTGATGCCTCAGAACAGGTCCTACCAACCGATCCCTTCTTCTGGTCAAGTTGTTCCACAAAATTCTCTTCTCCCCAATTCTATTCAGTACCTCCTCATTAGTTATGTGATCTACCCATCTAATCTTCAGCATTCTTCTGTAGCACCACATTTCGAAAGCTTCTATTCTCTTCTTGTCCAAACTATTTATCATCCATGTTTCGCAGGCGTCAGGTAAATCCAACACCTTCCATGAAAACCCTGACATGATAAGCAAACCCAGCAGTATGTCACATAGCTCCGAATAAATCCTGACATTAAATTAACCAAAGTAATACGATCAACGAGTGAGCAAATGGAATACCACAGACCAACACAAGAACGCCTAAATGCGTGTCATACCTTCCCACCCAAAAACAGATGCAGTTCCGAGGGAAGAAACGAGAACAGAAGCCGAGAGCAGAACCGTGTTAACCTAGAAGGCCCTACGATAAGGGACGGACACCCACATTTCCGGCTAACCGCCAGGACCACCCCCCAGCCCATGTTAAAAGTTAGAGCCCTCCCGAAGAACAGTATAGATCTTACGATAACACTAAAAGGGCCACACCAGCTGCAAGTTTTAGCGTGAGACTTTTCGCGTCTCTTTTACGTTGCAAACGTTAAAAACATTTCTCCACCTCGAAAAGTATAACGTTTCTCATTGGATAGACAGAAGTTTTGTACGCGGAGGTTAAGGTTAACATTGAGACCCTGATTGGTCAGTCAACAACACAGCCAGATAGCTTTTTTTAGACCAACTTCGGTAAATTGTAGTAAGGAGAAGTTAGGAGAGGAGTTGCTTCCGAGACGGCGAGATGTGTGGAGCTGCGTCGCCCGCCGCCCCCTGACGCTGCCTAAGCAACGACAAGGTAATGAACGCACGCAATGCCGCATGAGGGCGCATAATCCTTCACTCAGAACTGCAGAAGTCTCATCTGTTACGCCCCCGTTTTGCGTAATACTAGTGTCGATCGTCAATTAAAGCCCATCGTATTCACATTTGCTACGTGAAGTTAAAATCTAAAACGCGAAGATTTTTCTGTTATATAATTATTGAGAAGCCACATCAGCCACTGTAATTTACGACAAGTTAGATAAGTAATTAAAGATAATTGAGGGTCACAGTAGACCATTTTGATAGTTTTCTCTTTTATGTAACTTCACTTAAATCTAGATTATAGATGTGATATTGCATAGGTCCTCCTTCGATCCATTGTAGAACTTGGAAACCCATTCAGGGAATATTCGTTCACATTTTTGTTGAACGCAGTTGGTTTTTACCATCCTGTATTAAAATATTTCCTTTTATCAATAGTGCAATTTATAAACAATGTTTTATGAGTAGAATAAAATTTCCAATGGTAAACTTAACTGCTTTTTCGACGTTATTTTACCAGCTAACTAAAAATAGGAAAGCCTTGAACCCCTTCCACTAAATTTAGTTAGTATTAAGATTCTTTTACAGGGAGTGCAGTGGAGCCGACGCTGAAATCATTAAGTATTTGGTTATATCATCGCTAGTCTCACTGAACTCTTCTGAACTCTACATGTCATGTGTGGTCTGGCGTCTCCTTACCAGCAACAGGTTCCGGGTCCCAGGTTCAAACTAGTCAATTCCCTAAAAAACACACTCAGAGCGTCGTTGCGCGAAAGTGGTAGGGAGACACGACTTAGAACAAACAGACACCACGCAGAATGTTAGATACACTCTACAGAAATACTTTAGGAAACGACATCCTGACACTTACATCTATACTCGGTGTTAACAAATGTCTCTCCTTCAGAAACGCTTTCCTTACCATTGCCAGTCTACATTTTATATCCTCTCTACTTCGACCATCATCAGTTATTTTGCTCCCCAAATAGCAAAACTCATTTAGCACTTTAAGTGTCTCATTTCCTAATCTAATTCCCTCAGCATCACCCGATTTAATTTGACTACATTCCATTATTCTCGTTTTGCTTTTGTTGATGTTCATCTTATATCCTCCTAACAAGACATTGTCCATTCCGTTCAACTGCTCTTCCAGGTCCTTTGCTGTCTCTGACAGAATTACAATGTCATCGGCGAACCTCAAAGTTTTTATTTCTTCTCCATGGATTTTAATACCTACTACGAATTTTTCTTTTGTTTCCTTTACTGCTTGCTCAATATACAGATTGAATAACATCGGAGATAGGCTACAACTCTGTCTCACTCCCTTCCTAACCACTGCTTCCCTTTCATGCCCCTCCACTCTTTATAGCTGCCATCTGGTTTCTGTACGAATTGTAAATAGCCTTTCGCTCCCTGTATTTTACCCCTGCCACCTTCAGAATTTGAAAGAGAATATTCCAAACACTGTCAAACGCTTTCTCTAAGTCTACAAATGGTAGAAACGTAGGTTTGCCTTTCCTTAATCTATCTTCCAAGATAAGTCATAGGGTCAGTATTGCCTCACGTGTTACTTATTTACGCGAATTACATGACTTGTGCGTAAGACATCTACGTAATACCACATACTTCTGCAAACCTACCAACAAACTGTCGGATCCATTTTTCATAGAATAAGTGATGTATTTCGTTCCGAAGACGGGCAAACAAGCCATTAAGCAGGTGGTCATAATGTTTTGCTCATCAGTGTAGATCACGACAAAAGGTTAAGACATTACAAGAATATATAACGACTTGGGGGATATAAGATGTTTAAAATCTCTGGCTTCGTTACAAAAAACTGAGTGAGAAATTAAAATTCATTAAATAAGACAAGAAGACATTGTTGCAGTAATGTTGTTGAAAGAAAAAGAGGTAAAAATTAAAAAAATAAAATTAAATTAAATTAAAAATAAAAATATTAAATACATTTAAACATGCCTATGCAGTATTGTCCTTAGCCTCTCCTAGGCCTGGATAAAATCTGAAGGGATGTTATTACAAAACGATCGACTGATCCTCTCCACTACCGCGGTTTCCTTTGATGGCCGGAAAACCCACAGCTAAAATACTTGTGATCGGAAACACCACGCTGACGTCACAGGTCGTAAAGCCAAAAGTCAGAAAGCTCACGGCAGCAAACAGCCTCTGTAGGGGGTACGACAAATAATATTACAGAGGGACACTGTAAACTTAGGTCCCTCTTTGAACACATGAAAAATAGGTGATTTTCGTGTTTTTTGAGGTAAAATAAAAAGCAACGCCAAATATGATATAGTTTTATTCCTTACACTTTTATCTTTCAGTCCACATCGCACGCACCCTGCAACCCCTGCACCAGTTGGAAGGACCCCTTTGCAGCAGGAACATTGGTCATCGGCGGGAATTCTCGAATCCCTTTTACCGGACCTGTAACAAATTGATATCGTATAGGCTTAGTCATTTTCAATATTTTTCTATCAGCATACATAGGAAAAAAATTACTTCCAACAAAATTACTTCTAACAAAGTGGTGACGTGTTGAAACGTATGCCATGTTTTTCGCCCAAAACATCGAGTCTTTTGGAAACATCGCAAAACGGCTATGTGCGATTTTAGAGAATTCAGTTAAGAATGCCGGCATCAAATTCAGGTCTACATCTACATCTTCATCCATACTCCGCAAGCCACCTGACGGTGTGTGGCGGAGGGTACTTTGAGTACCTCTATCGGTTCTCCCTTCTATTCCAGTCTCGTATTGTTCGTGGAAAGAAAGATTGTCGGTATGCCTCTGTGTGAGTACAAATCTCTCTGATTTTATCCTCATGGTCTCTTCGAGAGATATACGTAGGAGGGAGCAATATACTGCTTGACTCCTCGGTGAAGGTATGTTCTCGAAACTTCAACAAAAGCCCGTACCGGGCTACTGAGCGTCTCTCCTGCAGAGTCTTCCACTGGAGTTTATCTATCATCTCCGTAACGCTTTCGCGACTACCAAATTATCCCCTAACGAAGCGCTCTGTTCTCCGTTGGATTTTCTCTGTCTCTTCTATCAACCACATCTGGTACGGATCCCACACCGGTGAGCAGTATTCAAGCAGTGGACGAACAAGTGTACTGTAACCTACTTCCTTTGTTTTCGGATCGCATTTCCTTAGGATACTTCCAATGAATCACAATCTGGCATCTGCTTTACCGACGATTAATTTTATATGGTCATTCCATTTTATATCACTCCTAATGCGTACTCCCAGATAATTTATGGAATTAACTGCTTCCAGTTGCTGACCTGCTATATTGTAGCTAATTGATAAAGCCTCTTTCTTTCTATGTATTCGCAGCACATTACACTTGTCTACATTGAGATTCAATTGCCATTCCCTGCACCATGCGTCAATTCGTTGCAGATCCTCCTGCATTTCAGTACAATTTTCCATTTTTACAACCTCTCGATGTACCACAGCATCATCCGCAAAAAGCCTCAGTGAACTTCCGATGTCATCCACAAGGTAATTTATATATATTGTGAATAGTAACGGTCCTACGACACTCCCCTGCGGCACACCTGAAATCGCTCTTACTTCGGAAGACTTCTCTCCATTGAGAATGGCATGCTGCGTTCTGTTATCTAGGAACTCTTCAATCCAATCACACAATTGGTCTGATAGTCCATATGCTGTTACTTTGTTCATTAAACGACTGTGGGGAACTGTATCAAACGCCTTGCGGAAGTCAAGAAACACGGCATCTACCTGGCAACCCGTGTCTACGGCCCTCTGAGTCTCGTGGACGAATAGCGCGAGCTGGTTTTCACACGATCGTCTTTTTCGAAACCCATGTTGATTCCTACAAAGTAGATTTCTAGTCTCCAGAAAAGTCATTATACTCGAACGTAATACGTGTTCCAAAATTCTACAACTGATCTGCATTAGAGATATAGGTCTATAGTTCTGCACATCTGTTCGACGTCCCTTCTTGAAAACGGGGATGACCTGTGCCCTTTTACAATCTTTTGGAACGCTACGCTCTTCTAGAGACCTACGGTACACCGCTGCAAGAAGGGGGGCAAGTTCCTTCGCTGGTATCCCATCAGGTCCAGCGGCCTTTACCCTTTTGAGCGATTTTAATTGTTTTTCTATCCCTCTGTCATCTATTTAGATATCTACCATTTTGTCATCTGTGCGATAATCTAGAGAAGGAACTACAGTGCAGTCTCTCTCTGTGAAACAGCTTTGGAAAGAGACATTAAGTATTTCAGCCTTTGGTGTGTCATCGTCTGTTTCAGTACCATTTTGGTCACAGAGTGTCTGGACATTTTGTTTTGATCCACCTACCGCTTTGATATAAGACCAAAATTTCTTAGGATTTTCTGCTAAGTTAGTACAGAGATCTTTACTTTCGAATTCATTGAACGCCTCTCGCATAGCCCTCCTCACACTACATTTCGCTTCGCGTAATTTTTGTTTGTCTGCAAGGCTTTGGCTATGTTTATGTTTGCTGTGAAGTTCCCTTTGCTTCCGCAGCAGTTTTCTAACTCGGTTGTTGTACCACGGTGGCTCTTTTCCATCTCATACGATCCTGCTTCGCTCATACTCATCTAATGCATATTGTACAACGGTTTTGAACTTTGTCCACTGATCCTCAAAATCGCATGTACCGTTCTCAGGTTATGCTTCCTGCCAATTTAAAAAGTACGATTTCGAGAAAAACGCGTTTAAAGTTTTGGTTTACATTGTTTGTAGTTAAGTTAAACATACCTCTAATCAGCAATCCCTGGACCATACAGCAGTCCTTCCAGATCCAAAAGGAGGTCCTCCTCCATCTCCTTCGTGCCAATGGTGGTCCTGCAGGCATTTTTGGCAGCTTCCGTCATCAGCTGCTCTGTTCGCTCGATACGCTTTTCGTCCGCTTTTGTGCACAAGTTGTAAAGACTGGTCTGATCTGAAGTTCGAGCACGTTCATAATTTCCATAATGCCTGTTACGCCGTCGCTGAAATTACATGCTGCCACATAGGCCGCGATGTCGACTATTTTTTCCCACTGTGAATA
Organism: Schistocerca americana; assembly: GCF_021461395.2. Lineage (NCBI taxonomy): Eukaryota > Metazoa > Arthropoda > Insecta > Orthoptera > Acrididae > Schistocerca > Schistocerca americana. The sequence continues at coordinate 80,498,530 of NC_060124.1, read as the reverse complement.
GTTTTTTAGACACTTTTTCAAAAATCGCATTGTAACTCGATAACAGAGTTTCTGGCGAATGTGCCATGAACACTGCAATAAAGTAGACATCTCATAGAATATTTTAAGCAAGAAAAGAAACGATTTTCTGAAATATTCAGAGGTCAGTGCTCTTAATAAGCAAGTCCATCGTCTTATAGAAAACGCACAGAGTTACAGATGATAAAGGCTTACCCAATCGCCAATTGTTTTAAATGAAATTCGTAGTAAGAGATAGGAAACTGCCGTAGCACTAATAAAATTAATAACTCAAAAAGTATTACCTGTTTGTTGGCTACTCTCTCGGGATCTTGGGCCGACATTTGATTTAAAGATTTTTCCTGACGTTTCTTCAGCACGAGAGGCAAACGCCAGTCAAAGGCCCCGACACAGAAACCAACACACACGCCACTAAGTGGCCAAAAAGCAACGCCAATTTGGTAACTCAAGAAGTACGTAGCACAATGTAATAATGAAGGCATCGTGCATAGCTGGTGGTAAAAGCTAGCAGTTAAGCCACTCGGAATGGCAGTACGATCTATAAGACTGGCGCAAATCGGAAGTAATATGATTACACAATTAATTACTCTGTAATGAAGTAGCAGTAAGTGGCATACTGATACCCAACACATTGTCAAGGTAGAAGTAGAGTATAGCATCATAATCCACTTCCAGAAGATATAATTTAGTCACACTTGCTTAGAAAAAGGTCCAGTCATGACAACTGACAGCAGCCAGGATAGTGGTGTGCTGATCACATGCTCCTCCAAATCCGCATTCAGTGACGCCAATGGGATGAGGATGACACGGTGGTCGGGCGATACCGTTGGACCTTCAAGGTCTGTTCGGACGGAGTTTTATTTAGAATAAGATGTAGTCTACACAAACACTCAGAGGTATCGTCAGTCTGAATGCTGAAGTAGAAATATTCACTACTGGCCATTAAAATTGTTACACCAAGAAGAACTGCAGATGATAAACGGGTATTCATTGGACAAATATATTATACTACAACTGACATGTGATTACATTTTCATGCAATTTGGATGCATAGATCCTGAGAAATCAGTACCCAAAACAACCACCTCTGGCCTTAATAACGGCCTTTACACGCCTGGGCATTGAGTCAAACAGAGCTTGGATGGCGTGTACAGGTACACCTGTCCATGCAGCTTCAACACGATACCACAGTTCATCAAGAGTAGTGACTGGCGTACTGTGACGAGCCAGTTGCTCGGCCACCATTGACCAGACGTTTTCTGTTGGTGAGAGAGAGATCTGGAGAATGTTCTGGCCAGGGCAGCAGTCTAACATTTTCTATACCCAGAAAGGCCCGTACAGGACCTGCAACATTCGGTCGTACATTATCCTGCTGAAATGTAGGGTTTCGCAGGGATCGAATGAAGGGTAGAGCCACGGGTCGTAACACATCTCAAATGTAGCGTCCACTGTTCAAAGAGCTGTCGATGCGAACAAGAGGTGACCGAGACGTGTAACCAATGGCACCCCATACCATCACGCCGGGTGATACGCCAGTATGGCGATGACGAATACAAGCTTCCAATGTGCGTTCACCGCGATGTCGCCAAACACGGATGCGACCATCATAATGCTGTAAACAGAACCTGGATTCATCCGAAAATATGACGTTTTGCCATTCGTGCACCCAGGTTCGTCGTCGAGTACACCATTGCAGGCACTCCTGTCTGTGATGCAGCGTCAAGGGTAGCCGCAGCCGTGGTCTCCGAGCTGATAGTCCATGCTGCTGCAAACGCCGTCGAACTGTTCGTGCAGATGGTTGTTGTCTTGTAAACATCCCCAACTGTTGGCTCAGGGATCGAGACATGGCTGCACGATCCGTTACAGCTATGCGGATAAGATGCCTGTCATCTCGACTGTTAGTGATACGAGGCCGTTGGGATCCAGCACGGCGGTCCGTATTACCCTCTTGAACCCACCGATTCCATATTCTGCTAACAGTCATTGGATCTCAACCAACGCGAGCAGCAATGTCGCCATACGATAAACCGCAATCGCGATAGGCTACAATCCGACCTTTATCAAAGTCGGAAACGTGATGGCAAACATTTCTCCTCCTTACACGAGGCATCACAACAACGTTTCACCAGGCAAGGCCGGTCAACTGCTGTTTGTGTATGAGCAATCGGTTGGAAACTTTCCTCATGTCAGCACGTTGTAGGTGTCGCCACCGGCGCCAACCTTGTGTAAATGCTCTGAAAAGCTAAGCATCTGCGTATCACAGCATCTTCTTCCTGACGATTAAATTTCGCGTCTGTAGCACGACATCTTCGTGGTGTAGCAATTTTAATGGCCAGTAGTGTATTTGGATAGTTTCCGGAGTTAGTCAGACTTGGGACTTCGTGAAAATCGCGAGTTATGCTGAGCCGTGAACAGTCCTTATGAATAGTAATGCTAGTTTGATGACAGGGGTAGAACTAGTGAACTTTGTTGAAACTGTCGATAAGTTGAAGGTGCAGTTTTATCAAGTGAACTCTGCTATTAGGCGGAATTAGTTGCTGATGTTTTATCACGCGCCTTTTTGTATGGAGTCGATGGTTCCTGATTTCGAAAGATCGCTTCGTTTAGTGTGGAACAGAAATAATTTAAGCTGGTCCACACATTACACTCCGGCAAGAAGCGTGACACGAGTCAACAAACAGCAGCCGGCCGCGGTGGTCTAGAGGTTCTAGGCGCACAGTCCGGAACCGCGCGACTGCGACGGTCGCAGGTTCGAATCCTGCCTCGGGCATGGACGTGCGTGATGTCCTTAGGTTAGTTAGGTTTAAGTAGTTCTAAGTTCTAGGGGACTGATGACCACAGTAGTTAAGTCCCATAGTGCTCAGAGCCATTTGAACCATTTTGAACAAACAGAAATTTTCAGTTTATTTCACTGAAAAATACGTGTGAAGCTCCCCAATGCGTACGAGGAAGCCACATCTGTATTTCGCAGTTTGTCCACTTCAGACATGTCATGCCAGTATTGTTGTAGGTAAAAACAGTGTCGCTTCGGCGTTGCTACTGGGAGATGTGTGGGGAACATTCAAGAAGAGCGCTCCATTTCTAGTTCTGAAACGTTTCTTATATAAGGTGAGCTGAATGTAATTCTTAATATCACTGATTATCACAGTTTCTGTGTTTATGCATGTCTGTATCTTGCATTACAGTGTGCTTCAGATATACATGGGTCTCTGAAGGAACAGACGCTGTTTTAACGATTACAGGCGTTATAAATACTGCGAAATTTCGTGCGTTGCAGCGTACAACGGAAAAAATGGAAATTTCTGCTATAAAGGAAGTTCATATTCAATCTCTTTCCCCGCAAAAAGTGTTCCTACGTTATAATATAAGCCCATTTATGATTCTTCACATTGAACCTAACTGATGTTTCTTAATAAATTGTATTAACTTTCATAAACCACAATTTTCCGTTTTCTTTTTTTCTAGTACAAAAATTTCAATTTTTTTTTCATTTTTATTCTAACTTAAGAACTAATTTTACCTGATAAAGGTTCTAATGTAGTATTACAATGCAGTAAGTAAAAAAAATTATCTGGGATGGAAAAGTGGCAAACGTATTACGAGAGGTGTCGTAACAAAAACAAAAAGTTTTTAGAAGAGCAAGACAAGTGACACAATCCAAAGAATTAATTCATAATTTCCTGATAACACTTCACATTCGTCGAGAACAGCACATCTCCATATTACAGTTGTATAGAATATAATGGGATTTATTGTCAAAAACAATTACTTGAAATTTAAAAGAAGCTTTTACTACTTCAATACAAGTTTTATAGAATTCTTTAGGTCTACTTTTTAGTTGTGTCACTGTTACTGCCGGGGTGCGATATGTAGTGAACTTTACAACATTTTCAGTTAGTCGCTGGCGTTTTAGGAACAGATAATTACGGGGGTGAGTGTGGCACCTCTAGACCAGGATTCCCAAACTTTTCCTCTGATGGGACACTTGGAGAATCCTGGTACTTTGATGGAACGTCTTTTTTTATTTTGAAGATTAACAAAATTTTTAAAAATGCGAAAAACTTGTCTTATTCAGTGAATTCTTCAATTTTAAATCATTACTAACACTACAGAAATCATTAAATTAACAAAATAACAAACAATGTTGATAAAAAAACGCCATCTTATTAATAGTTTTTCGCGGAGCACTCATTCACTTTCCGCGGAACACAGATTGGGAAACACTGCTCTAGACAACGCAGAAATTGATCTTCACCTTCATCTGCTCCGCCGCGTTGTGGTAATGTAGTACACTGAGGATCAGTGGCAGAGTATTAACGGTTCTTGTCTCCGAACCCGGTTTGCGAGGCCAAGCTAACTTGTGGAAATCTCTCGCCCTTGGAAACAGCATGCTCTGCCCAGGCCGCCACCCATAAGTAGGATTAAGGGAAGGCGACCGACTCATTCCTCTCCGGAAGGTACAAATGCTTCTTTCCAGACACCGGTGTAGCAGAAACAGCTGTCACAGAGTGGCCAAGAAGTGAGAACATCCATTTTCCATTCATGTGCGGAACAGGAGGCAGAAAGAAAATTGCTTGCATCCTGTAAATGCCGTTAAGTATTCCAATATCTGCATTACGAAAACCATAGTGAGAAAATGGGTCACACTCACGTTCAAACAACAAAGCCAGATTTTCAGTAGAAACTTCCCACCAGCAATAATGTGGAAAGGGGATTGGAAAACAGATCTACGGCCTCTGCACGTGAGCCTTTCTTTGTGCTAGTTATAAGGTTTATAATTTAGAGAGCGACCAGCCACAATATGGTTTAAAAAGTTTTATTTGAGTCAAATACGGTTGCGGATTTCTTATAAATGCATCTTCAAATGGTTGTTACAGGTTTCCTTGCTTTGCTACACTTGAATAGATATAATATTCTTTGTTCACAATTCAGTAAAATTTACGATGGATGTAGTTTTTAGAGCTCTATTTAAACTTGCACGAAAAGGTATCAAAGTTCGTAAAATGAGAAATGAAATGAAAATAAAATGGTTCATAATTCTGTGTATCGAAATCGCCTTTCATTTTTGTTATGAATTTTAAAATTAACATACCGTATTTTAGACATGCTCTGTTTGGGGGCTGCTAAATCCACTCGAAAACGCTTTAAACGAAACCATTCTATTTTAATGTCAGCACACACAATATACATTTACAAGGCGTGGCCCAGCATTGCATGAGTAACGTAAACAATATTTTCAAAGAGGTTACAGTGGTAAAGGTGTTAAGCTACCATTGCCGAATAATGTATGGGCGCTGTAAAATATGTCTTTGTTAGTGAAATGAAATTAGTTAAGAAATCGAATAAAGAAAAAAATTACGTACAATAAGTTCTAAAGAGGGACTTTCAATGGGGAGCAGTCTTGCTTGATTGCTATCTCATATTTACATTTACCACACAATTTCTGCTCATCCAGAAATCAAATAAACAGTAAAATAATTTACTACAAGAGATATGTGTATTAGACTCTCTTTCTGTTTGATACAAACAGCCGAGAAACTGGTGTCCTGGCTGAAGACCTGAACAAATTATATAACACCAAATTTACCGTCGAACATGAAATAAACAATAACATAAACTTCTTAGGCCTTAATATATCTAACAAAATAACCTAACATCACTTTGAGTCAACAGCCACAGATGTTACCATCAGTAACATATCCTGCCACCCAGCGCTTGATTTGTGACGGTATGCACCGGTACACCAACCGGTACCTCTGACGAAAGAAAATCAGAACCGCATATTTTGAGATGTGGTACTATAGCGCCTTTGGGTTGGTTGGTTGGTTGGTTTGTGGGATTAAAGGGACCAGACTGCTACGGTCATCGGTCCCTGCTTTCAGTTGAACGAAGGAGATACGATAGACACATTTCATGAGTATGTTTTTGACAATTGTGTGAACTTTGGTGGAAATCGTGAAACAAAAGAAAGTCGATTACAAAATTGCTTCCGATGATAACTACGACAAGACAATTCCAGTGTCATCTAGTGAACGTGAAAGAGGGTTTTCGCAAATAAAAGTGATCATTATTGTCACAAGAGCCTCTCTGTTGACAAAACTGTTTCTTCACTACTTTTTCTGAAGCTGAAGGGCCCATCATTGACTCGTTTTGACCCTAGAAAGTACGTGGAGTCTTGGCTGCTTGGTGGACGGAAGTCTGCCACGGACACCGACAGCGAGGAAAGAAAGAGAGGAAGGACATACTGCGGAAACCTTACAAACCTTTGGACAGATTTACAAATTGTATATTAAACCATTTGAGAATTTTCCCTTTGTAACTGCTTTTTTGTACATATCATAAATTCCGAAACAAAATTTAACTTAATTAATAAAAACATACAATAAAGGATTGTTGGGGCACATTTAAAATGCTCAGAAAACCATTGGCATAATGTTTTCAGAAGTCTAAATTTCAAAAACACCCCCTGGAAGGTCACAGTACTGGAAACTTTCTTTTTTTTTTTCAAATCAAGCACTGCTGTCACTTAAACCGGCTAAGTCATATGAATAGCCCCACCTAATGACAAAAAGAAATCGGCGTTATTAAATTAGTTGCCCATAATAATGGATGCCATGCTTCAACAACAGAAAAGATCTCCTATAAAATAAAAGCATGAATTGTTGACAATAAGTATCTGCAAAAAAAACATCTCCAGCATCTGTGAAGAACACAAAAATCAACGAAATATTCAGTCATCATATATACAGGTTCATTCCGTGACGATGTTACAAACTTTCAGGGATGACGGACAAGTGTAAATGTATCAGTATGAGACAAGGGACCCTGATCTTGAAATGCTGGAGTGGAAAATTATAAGCGAAGATCTTTCTGATATCCCTGACAGTAGAGTATGTGTACCAGTAGAGTTATTCCTAAGATTGTAGGGTAGACAATATTCTGAAGCGGAAGTACGGGCCAAAACAAAGGAAAAAACTCCAGTAAACACGCACTCTAAAATGCATACCTGAAGAGCTATAAACCCTTGTTCATCTTCTCTACTCTGAAACAAATCTCTTCTACTGAACAAAAGTTCGTAGCTCTTAAGAATGCATTTTAGAGCTCATATTTATAGGACCTTCTCTCCTTCATACCACCCTCTCCAAAAATATGGAAACCAAAGAGCTTGCAGTAGAACAGGCGTGTTTCACAGTATCGAAGATCAAATGGTTCAAATGGCTCTGAGCACTATGGGACTTAACATCTGAGGTCATCAGTCCCCTAGAACTTAGAACTACTTAAACCTATCGACGATCAACAAGTGCTCACAGTCCTTAAGGTATGCGTTATAGAGCCCATGTTTACTAGATATTTTTCTTGTTTTGGTCCATACGACCACCTCTGGAAGTTGCTTACCCTACAGTCTTAGCAACAACAATACTGGTACATGTATCCACTGTCAGAAGTATCAGAACGATTTTCGCCTATAACTTTGAACTCCGTCGTTTCCGGACCAAGGTCCCTTAGCACAAATTCATAATTTATCCTTCCCCATCATCCCTAAAATTTGTAACATGGAATCACCTTGTTTAGGCCCATTTCCGTGTAAAATTTCCAATCTATTCAAAAAGAAGACAGTCAAAATAAGATTCTCCACCAACAACAAACTTAAGAAGAGAGTTGTAAACACTAGCAAAAAGATCAGGAACAATATAAGTTGAACTGCGATAACTCCCAAATTCTACACAGGCAAAACAGGTAGAACTTTTGAAACAAGGTTTCAGAAACACTTTGATGAACTACTGTCGAATAACAGAAGAAGCAAATCAGCCTTGCCACCTACAATGCAGAAAATTATCATATAGTAGAAATTCACCTGCAGATTACGCGTTAATTCAACTTCTAACGCCGAGGCTGCATGGATTTGATGTGTACTGGTTTCGAAAGTAAAGGTGGCTGCCAATAGCAGCGCCACATAAAGGAAAAGACCGCTGCCATCTTGTGAAACGCCATCTGTAGCTTCAAAGACTAACTGGAAGAACATTAAGCGATCTTAATATTGTGGCGATGGCTCAGAAATGCATTTACATAAGGTACCATGTTTTCTGGAATAACGAGGGGTGTTCAAACAGTAGTCCAACATTATTTTTCTCGGCTATTTTAGGTTGAAAAAAGTGTGGAGTTTGTTACGGGACATCGTGGAGCATTTCCACTTCAGAACCTATAGTTTCATGAAGTTCCGATCGGGGTTAATTCCACGAAGTTCCGATAGATGGCGGCGGTATTCGTAGTTTCCAAAATGGAGTCTGTAACGGAGATACGTTCCAGCCAGAGTTTCTTTTGACGGAAAACCAGAGAGTCGGAGATATTCACAGGCTCTTGCAGAATGTCTGCGGTAACCTGGCAATGAACAAAAGCACGATGAGTCGTTGGGCGAGGCATCTACAATCAGACACTTCGATGGATGTGTTTGTTGGTAGCGCTGACACACTCGTCCACCATTTGGGATACTCAAAGGTGTGTGCCCAGTGGTTCCTCGCCGCCTAATAGAAGACTACAAAGAGCAACGAAGGACCACCTGTGCGGAATTGCTTGTGCTTTAAGATGGTGATCGTGACAATTTTCTATCGAACATCGTCACAGGCGATGAAACGTGGACTCATCACAGGAAACAAAAACCAATCCGTGGAGTGGCGCCACACCCTCTCTCCTCCGAAGAAAAAGCTCAGAGTCATAATGAGATGTTGTGGGACTCTGAAGCAGTTATACTTTTTGATGTCGTCCCTCATGATGCAATGATCAACTCAGAAACGTATTGCGCTACCACAAGGAAACTAAATGAACGACTTCAGCGTCTTTCTTGACACAAAAATGCAAACCAACTTCTCCTTTTCCATGGCAACGCAAGGTCTCACATATGTATGAGGAGACGAGAGGAGCTCACAGAACGTCACTGGACTGTTCTTCCTCATCCACCCTACAGCCTGGATCTCGCACCTTTTTACTTCCATCTGTTTGGCCCAATGAAGAATGCACTCCACGGGAAGCAGTAAGTGGATTATGCGGAGGTTATTAAAATAGGAAGACGTTGGCTCCGACGTCGACCAATACAGTGGTATCATGCGGACATACAGGCCCCACCAGTAAGGTGGCGTAGGCCCGCCTGGTTAGCCGAGCGGTCTACGCACGGCTGTCTGGCGTGGGAAGGAGCGCCTGGTCCCCGACACGAACCCGCCCAGCGGACTTGTGTCGAGGTCCGACGATCCGGCCAGTCTGTGGACGGTTTTTAGGCGGTTTTCCGTCTGCATCAGCGAATGCGGGCTGGTTCCCCTCATTCCGCCTCAGCTACACTATGTCAGCAATTGCTGCGCAAACAAGTTCTCCACGTACGCGTACACCACCATTACTCTATTACGCAAACATAGAGGTTACGATCGTCTGGTGTGAGACGTTCCCTGTGTGGGGGTCCAGCGGGGTCCGAGCTGCACAACGACCCTGAAACAGTGGTTCGGTGTTGGGCGGCGGAGGGGTGAAGTGGACTGTGGTAGTCGTTGGGTTGTGGACCACTGTGGCTGCGGCGGGGACGGTGCCTCTCCGTCGTTTCTAGGCCCCCGGTTAACATACAATACAATACAAGGTGGCGTAAGGCCGTCGAACGGAATGGAGATTATGTTGAAAAATAGGACTTTGTAGCCAAACGAGTGGGGAATAATATGGCGTACTGGAATCCTGAATAAAACCAACCTGCTTTCAGAAAAAATGTGTTACATTCTACTGAACATCGATCGTACATAATTCATAAAACATACTTGAACCAGTGATTTTTTTTTTACCTCCCTAAGTCATTGCAAATTACGGACTCAGCCCATTACAAATTTTTAGTCCAGAATTTTTAGCTTGGGCGTTGCCTGATTTCAACTCGCCGAAATCAGTGCTGTGATGACATCGCAAATAAGAACTTTCCAGCAACCTAGAGCTGTGCCCGCTATAAATGCCAACAATAGGCTTAGTTGCCTGAGATACCTTTTACTTGAGTAATTATTTCACTACTGTATCTTGGCGCTGGAGCATTAATTATTATTTTCTTTCAGTAGTATTTCAGTAGTAAAACTGATAAAATATGTATATATTTAATTGGGATGTGGACTCGGCTTCTTCCAAGAAGTCGCGAGTAGCCTTTCAGCATTGTCGGTCATTGCATTGTATTCAGAGCTCAGGTTCACTTGGAGAAGTGGTGTTGACGCGGCTACAGCCGAATTTGAGGGAGAGTGGCGGAGGCCGGATTAAAGTGGAGCTTAAGGGCACCCAACGGCATCAGCGCGCGAAGGCTGGAGAGAGTGAAGGTAGGGGGAGCTGCTGCCAATGACAGAGGGTTTGTAATACAGCTTTTACAATCCCACCGCAGAGTGGGCCAGCTGGCTACATAGAACCTTTTTCTTGTCACCAGTAACTTTGTGTGTGCGTGTGTGTGTGTGTGTGTGTGTGTGTGTGTGTGTGTGTGTGTGTGTGTTCAATGGTTCAAATGGCTCTGAGCACTATGGGACTTAACTGCTATGGTCATCAGTCCCCTAGAACTTAGAACTACTTAAACCTAACTAACCTAAGGACATCACACAACACCCAGCCATCACGAGGCAGAGAAAATCCCTGACCCCGCCGGGAATCGAACCCGGGAACCCGGGCGTGGGAAGCGAGAACGCTACCGCACGACCACGAGATGCGGGCTATTGTGAGTGGAAACAAGGGGAGGACAGTAAGTCCTCTCGCACACTCCAATGTGTCACCACGGGAGGAAGAGCCCGCGCGCACGTTTTTTGGTCCTCCGGGCCGGATACAGTGACCACGCGGAACTTACGTTCGCGCGGATTTATTTTCCGGTATTTGTGAACTTCTAAAAAACCACGTGTGAGCTGCGCACGTTATCGGTTTCGATGTTGCCTGCTATCGAGTGTCCCAAGGCCTGTTCGGGACTTCGACAATAACAGCCTTAACGACGGCGATCGGGGACATATTTGTGAACATTTAATGTGTCTCTAATTCAAACCCGAGAGGCACACAAACGTGTCGGTGCCAGCATCATCGGTGACGTCACGTCCTGCTCCCGCCGAACCTTCGCGCCGCCGGAGGCTGCAGCGCCTGCCACGCCAGCTGCCAGTGCCCGTGACGCCGCTGCCGTTCCAGTCCGTACTGCCTCCTACTGCCGCTGCAGCCTGGTAAGTGCAACTGTTGGCTTCCTGCTATCATCTTCCTGGTCCTAAAATGGAGCCCTCAGAGAAAACAAAATTAGTCAAGCAGAGAGGTGTACCAAAGGCCGCTCTCGCGCGCTTAGCGAACTTTGTGCAATCTGCAGACAGTGCCAGCATCGAATTGTTGAAATCAAAATTAAGTCGATTGACTCGGATTCAGACTGATTTTGAGTTGTCTCAAACACGGCTGGAAATTGAAGACGAATCAGCAGATCATAGTAAGGACAGGGCAGAATTCGAGGACTCGTGGGACTTAATTGAATCCACTATCAAGGGTTCAATGAAGAGGTACACCCAGCTTCCGCAGCCTTTGGGCTCGAATCCATCAGGCAGTGTCAGTTCTTTGAAACTACCCGCTATTAACTTGCCAAATTTTGAAGGTGACTACCTTAAGTGGTCATCATACAGGGATACGTTTTTGAGACTCATTATGAATAACAGTTCAATAGATGACGTTCAAAAACTGCAATACCTTAATTCGTCTTTGCGAGGTGAAGCTAAAGACCTTTTGAAACATATACCTGTCACAGCAGGAAATCTAGCGATAGCCTGGGGACTTATTACGCAGTGGTATAATAACCCAAAAATAATTGCAGCCACACATGCTAAGGCTTTGTTGGCCTTGCCTACAGTCGGCCATGGCGGAGCGAGCGATTATAGGCAACTAATTAACCACGTATGCAGCCATTTGAAGGCCTTAGAAGCTCTCAAACCTGATGTTCCACTACATGAAGTTATTCTTTCGGAAGAGATTCTGTCCAGTATGCGACCCACAGATCGTCATGAGTGGGAGGTAAAGATGTCTGGGTCGAAATTCACCACATTAAATCAACTAATAGATTTTTTGGAAACAAAATGTCAGGCCCTTGAGTTGATCAGGTTCAGGGATAACACCTCAAGGGATTTGCAAGGAAATGCCAATAATTTAAATCAAACAAGACATGTGAGGAGGGCTCATCTCGCTAATGCTGATGCTGAGGAATCATGTAATTTTTGTAGTGAAACTCATCCTATCACTAAATGCAAAGGGTTTCAAGCACTAAATGTCGATGAGCGGCGGGCATATGTGACAAAAAATAAGCTTTGTTTTTTGTGCATCCTCTCTGGTCGTTTCTCGACTAAATTTAGGATTTCTCTTTGTAAGACCTGTAAAGGAAGGCACAACCACTGCTCCACAAGCCTGCTGAACCAAGGAATGGGCAGAATAGTGAACCAGGAGGCCATTCCTTTGCTCATCAAGCTACGAACGGGAAAGCAAACATCCATTGTAATGTTTTGTTAGCAACAGCTGTTGTCAATGTTAAAGACAGCATGGGTAGACAGCAGGTTTCCAGAGCTCTGCTAGATAGTGCGAGTCAGCTATCCTTTATATCTAAGGGCATGGCAGAGAAATTAAAACTGAAACGAAGTAAACATTCGTTTCCTGTGAAGGGTATAAACAATGCCTTTGCAGCCTCGGTGTCTTACACTTGTGATGTTGAACTGTCGTCTAGGGTCAACGACTTTCATATCAGAACCACTTGTGCTGTCGTAGATCATGTCACCAGTGACTACCATCGAGCAAGATAGACACAAGGTCCTGGAGTGTCCCATGTAATCTTTCGCTCGCTGATCCAGAATTCAATAAGCCTGCCACAGTAGATTTAATTCTTGGTGCTGAGGTTTTCTTTGACGTTGTTTGTAAGGAAAGGCTGGTGAAACCAAGGCATCCCTCACTGGTCGAAACAAAATTTGGCTGGATTTTGTCTGGTAGGATGCCTTCAGCTTCATGCAACATACCTCGTTCTACAGTGACCTCGTGCTTTGTTAGAGGTGATAATTTAGACGCCAAACTGCGAAGCTGTTGGGAGTTAGAGGAACTGTCTACGAAAACGATTAGTAAGCAGGATAAAATATGTGAGGCTCACTTTCAGCGCCACACGGCACGAGATGAAAAAGGGAGATTTGTGGTTCGACCACCAGTGAAACCAGACTGTAAATCCTTAGCCGAATCAGGACAACAAGCATCTCGGAGACTGGCGCATCTTGAGAGGAGGTTTAAAAGGCAACCGAATCTGCAGAAAGAATATGCTGCATTCATGCATGAATATGTCGAATTGGGACACGTGGAGATCTCTAATCCTCAAGGTATTATTGGTCCAAGGTGTTACCTTCCACATCATGCTGTCTTCAAAGAATGCAGCTCCACTACTAAGTTGAGGGTAGTATTTGATGGCTCTGCTGCCACTTCTAATGGAGTATCTCTCAATGATATCTTGATGGTTGGTCCCACTGTCCAGCCAGATTTATTTTCCATTATTATAAAATTTCACTCCATTAATGTGGCTCTGTCAGCTGACATAGCAAAAATGTATCGCCAGGTGTCTCTCCATCCTGATGATAGGAACTTCCAGAGAATTCTGTGGCGGGAATCTCCGTTTGAACCTATGCAAGAATATAGACTGTGTACACTCACTTATGGAACAGCTCCTGCTGCCTTTCTTGCTACCAGATGTCTTCAACAGTTGGCTTTGGAAAATCAAAACAGGCTTCCAATGGCATCACAAGCCTTGATGTCTAGCTTTTATGTGGATGACTTCTTAGGTGGCTCAGCCATGGAATCTGAAGCTCAGGAACTTCAAATCCAGCTGACTCAACTACTTGCTTCAGGGGGGTTTCCACTGAGAAAATGGTGTTCCAATAGGCACAAGGTCATGGAAAAAATTCCTGTGCAGGACAGAGAAACGTCTTTGCCTTGTCATCCTACTGGTGAACAAGCCATAAAAACGTTAGGGATATTATGGCACCCTGGCTCTGACACTTTCCAGTGCCATGTACAGCTGAAGAGTCTTTGGCTCTCAAAGGTTACCAAACGCAGTGTCCTGTCTACAATAGCATCAATCTATGACCCACTGGGGCTTCTAGGTCCAGCAGTCATAAGATGTAAATTGTTCTTGCAGCGCTTTGTGGCAACTAAGCCTTGATTGGGATGAAAGTCTTCCATCCAACCTCACTGATGAATGGAATGCTGTTTGTGTGCAACTGCCTTCCCTAAATGGTATTTTCATTAACAGGAAGATCATTCCTTGCCCCCAGCATGTTAAATTAGAAATTCATGGGTTTTGTGACGCTTCACAGTTGGCATATGGTGCGTGTGTATACGTCAGATGTATTCTTCCCAATAACAGCGTGTTGGTCTCATTGGCTGCAGCCAAGTCTCGGGTTGCCCCTGTAAAACAACAGTCTCTTCCGCGACTGGAATTATGTGGTGCGCTGCTTCTTGCCCGACTCATTCACAAGGTGTCCAATGCCTTAGGCATCATAGATAGTGGCGACATTCATTTGTGGACAGACTCCACAATAGTTCTCTGTTGGCTGCAGCGTAGTCCTTGTCACTGGAAAACCTTTGTTGCTAACAGAGTCTCTGAAATCCAGAAACTGAGTTCAGTTGCCAACTGGAGACATGTCAAATCGGAGGATAATCCTGCTGACCACTTATCACGTGGTATTAATCCAGCTGCCTTGAGTTCACTTGTTCAGTGGTGGTCTGGCCCGTCATGGCTATCCACTTGCGACCTCGACTGCAACACTTGCACTCCACTTAGTGTAGAAGATGTGCCTGAGAGAAGGTGTACACAAGTATCCTTGGTGTCGGTCATTAATCTTGATGATGAACTGCTGTGTAAATATTCATCATTCAAAAAAGCTTACAGAGTTTTGGCCTATACACTGAGGTTTGCTAATAACACTAGGTTTCAGAAATCAGACAGAACAACTGGGCCACTCACTCCACAGGAATGCCACAACGCTATCAAAAGGGCATTTGGCGCAGCTCAACACAGTGAATATGGTAATGAGATCGCTTTGTTGAAGGCCAGCTCCCCTATTCCACATAATAGCAAATTAAGGGACTTGCACCCGTTTGTTGATGCCGAAGGTATTTTACGAGTGGGAGGGAGATTAATGAATGCTGATGTACCATATGATGAATGCCATCCTATTATCTTCCGCCTAAGGATCATTTGACAAAAATTCTCATTATAGATGAACATGAAAATCTGTTGCACGCTGGGTCACAACTTTTGTTGGCTATGTTGCGTAGGAGGTTTTGGATCCCCCAATGGGAGTAACACAGTTAAGGGAGTTATCAGAAGATGTTTAAAATGCTTTAGGCTTAAGTCCAAGACAGCAGTTCAACTCATGGGTCAGCTACCTGCAGCTAGAGTAAACCAGTCTCATCCATTCCAGCACTGTGGAGTAGATTAAGCAGGCCCTATTGCTGTAAAGCATGGTGGAAGGCGGAGTAAAGTTACCACCAAGGCTTATATTGCTTTATTCATTTGCATGGCAACTAAGGCCATCCACTTAGAATTAGTTAGTGACTTGGTAACAAGTTCATTTGTGGCCGCCCTCAGGAGATTCATTGCAAGAAGAGGGAAACCTTCTCACATGTACAGTGACAATGGCACCACATTTGTAGGTGCAGACAATGAGCTTAAACGTTTTCTCTCCAACGATGTTACTGTTGAAGGTGCGGTGAATTATTCGACCTCAGAGGGAATCAGTTGGAGGTTCACTCCACCTCGTGCCCCTCACGTTGGTGGGCTCTGAGAGGCAGGAATCAAATGCAAGAAGTCGCATCTCAAACGTGTCGTCAGCAATGCAGTGCTGACATTTGAAGAACTGACTACTGTGTTAATTCAGTTAGAAGCATGCTTGAATTCAAGGCCGTTGTGTCTTCTCTCTGATGACCTAGATTCTCCTGCTGCTCTCACTCCTGGTCATTTCCTAATCGGACAGCCCCTTTGTGCTCATCCTGAACCCTCTGTCCTTGAGGTTCCCGCCAACAGGTTGCACAGATGGAAACTTGTACAGCAGATGCATCAGTCCTTTTGGAAGAGGTGGTGCACAGAATATATACATGATCTGCAGCAACACAAAAAATGGACATCGGAAGGAGCATGGCAAACCCAGATCGGCGATCATGTGCTGGTCAAGGAGGATAATTTGCCTCCCTTGGTGTGGAGGCTGGGTGTCATTGACCAGCTGTTTCCCGGTCCTGATAAGTGTGTGCGTGTGGTAATGGTAAAAACTGCTAATGGGCATATTAAGAGGCCTATAGCAAAATTGTGTCCCCTACCTAAGCAGTGAATCAGTTAAGTGTTCCCTCAGATCTGTGTAGTGGTATATGATACAGAGCCACTGCCAAATTGCCATTTACTGGAATAACCTCATAATTCATAAAATCAGCTTGGGAGGCTGTGGATGTTTCTTGTGGACTAACTGCTGTTAGTATTGATTTCATGTTTTAATGCAGTATAATATTAATACTTTATTGTTTTGTGTCCTGCATGTTAGTACCCATCGTGTTTCACATGCAGCATGACAGTGGTGTTTGGTGATGTGGGCATCCCAAATGTTAGTATATTCATGTTTTATGTGCATTGATATTGTGTCTAGTTATATTTTTATTGTTTACTTGTTTTGGGTTGTTGTTTGTTAAAATGTTGGTTATTTGTAAAAAATGTTAGTGTATTCATGTTTTATGTGCATCGATCTTGTACCTAGTTATATTTTTTATTGTTTACTTGTTTTGGTTTTGTTGTTTCTTAACATTTTGGTATTTGTAAAATGAGAAAACTCATTTTAGAGTGGGAGTTTGTACTCTGCTACTCACTCCAACTGCCATCTAGTGGCAGCTTCAGACTGGCCAGGTCAGACTGTCCAGTATAGTCTGCTCCCTGTAGGAAGAATTTGCAACCTATGTGCGGAAGTGGACCTCCCAGGTCCTTTGTGCGCGCAGGTAGGATTAGCCATTGTAACGGCCGAGCAGATAGCTGCGAGACCCCGTAGCGGACGGGCGTGTATGTCTTCCAGCTAAGCCAGGAGCCGCAGTTGGCACGCTGCCTGTGCAAGTTGTTAAGTTTAATGTAATAAACACTTATAACAGACAACTTGTTCCGTCTAGTTATTGTGAGTGGAAACAAGGTGAGGACAGTAAGTCCTCTCGCACTATACATTCACACTCAAATGTGCCGACAAGGGATGAAGAGCCCGCGCGCACAATGGTTCCCGATCAACTCAGGAGGAATCTAAATTTGAAGGTTTACTAAAACATCTCACAAAGTGGTTGCTTGTAATTGAATTATTTGTGCTTTATGAGGCCCTAGAAGTTCTACAAGTATTTTCATTCTTCATGCGGAACAGAAATTCTTCAATCCTTAAAGCAAAACAGGGAATTGACGTGGCTATAAGAACTCCTGAAACACTGAAAACAAATGACTCGCCACGAGTTAGGTTGATAGTACAAGAGTTGGAGGAAAAGCGCACATTCAAAGGGGTATTAATTAAAGAACCATCTTGTGATGAATATAACAGATTTCAGACATTTCGGAAGACATTTCTTCAGTCTTTGGTAGACAATATAAAAAACCGCTTTGAGGACCTGGATTTCTTTTCGGATGTAGCCGTATTAAATTCAGATACATGGCCTTCAGATGATTATGAACGTGTGTTTTATGGTGACATGTCAATTTCTCGCTTGTGTAATAAGGTGGATTTTAAATTACGTGAAAGCATGAGTGCGTCACTAGTTAAAGATTTTCGAATCTATAAAGAAAATCCTCAACACATGCCAAATTCTGTGAAGGAACTTGTGAAAGCAGTCGAAGTTATACCTATATCTACGGCTGAATGTGAACGCGGATTTAGTGCCATGAATTTAACACTGACTGACCAGAGAAATCACTTACAAATTCCGACACTTTCGAATCTACTTTTCATTTCAATAGAAACACCTCCACTGCATCGCTTCGGTGCAGAAAAATTTGCAGCAAGGTGGAGCAAGTCTCAGCACCATAGCGCCCTTGACAAACCAACAGGAAGACCCTCGAGTCTTCAGGTGCAGTCTCATTCATGTCGTCTCTTCAACTAAACTCTGTAAGTTAAAACGACAATTATTTACAGTAGTACTAGCTGAACCGGCCACACTTTGCTGTGCTTTGTCATAATACAATGATTTAACAAATTAACATTCACTTACAATTTCAGAGTGCTAAAATTAAGCACAAAACGACACAAAAACTTTAATTTTACATTTTATTCATCTCATATTTTAGTATAGTTTGAGTATCATGTATTACATGATTCATTTACAATGTTGTTAAGTAACAACATATGAAGATTTATTAATTTTATAAATGAGGTAAATAAACTCGGCATTGCCGGGATGTCTCTACCTTCCCATTATGTCCATCTCCATCTCTTCTCACTCCCCATCTTCTCCTGCCCTTCTCTCTGTCCATCTGCTTCTCTCCTCTATCACCTCCTACCCCCTCCGTCACTCTCCCCTTCACTAAGGTCAATTTCTCTCCCCCTCTAAATCAATCTCCTCCTCCCCTCTCTTTCTGTCCGTGACATCCAACATTTGCATATTGAAAGCAGTAATTTGCGTCTACAATTGCCATTAGGACAATGCTGAATGTTTTTATTTTTTTAAATTTTTTTATTCACTTCTAGCAGTGAGAGGAGGACACATAATTTGCACATGTTTGCCAAATATGGCTCCTACGCAGTGAGGGAAATTCCACTTCACTTCGAAATTTCTTGCTACCTTCTGCCATTCTTCAGTATACTTTGGAATCTGAAAAGTAAAACATACTCATTACTTTCCCTATTTTTTCAGGCTGATGACACAGAGGACACAACATCAAAAGATGACGGCGATGTAGCTCTTGAAGAACATGTAACTCCCACATATGTCAAGCACATATTTTCAAATGTTCTTTTTAAAGCAGCCTTGGGGGAGTATGAACAGCAAACTCCGAGCATCGAAACATTGATTGCAAAACCTAGCTGTGAAATTGTATATGTGAACGATAATAATTGTGACGAATTTGTTCAAACAGAAGAGCTCGAATTAATTCGATTTTAGAAATGAGTATTTTTAACAGTTCTTTAATATTTATTTTAATTTGCTTAAAAATGCTAATAAAACATTACTTAAATGAAATCAGTATTGAATGTTGCATGCTTACCTTTATGTAATTCTTCAACGCCAATGAAATAGCTTCACATACTTCTGGCACTATGAGGAAATAGCAGAATATGACACTTTAAATAAGTACATTAGTGACTTGTATGAATCGCCAGTGGCTAAAAATCGTAATGTGATGGCCCATCGAATTTTTGGTAAAATACTGTCTTGGCAGTTGTTATCTTTCTTTACAATAAGAGGTGTAGTTAACTGCAGTAAGTAATGAAAGACTTCTGTCGACATTCTCGTAAAATTACTAAGTAACGCACCATCGTCTGCTTCTAGTTCCTAGGATACTATTTAGTGCACCTTCTTTAAATACTCTCCTCTTCCACCATCGTTTTCTTTTCCTTTGGTTTTCATTTCCGTTGTTAGCTCCATGTGCAATTACCAAGTAGGCCGCCGCTGCGATCACTTTATCATCCATAATACTGCAAGACCGACAGACGCGTGGCAAAAATTCCGTTGCTTTGGTATAAATTAACCTGCCGCATGCAACATACGCCGCAAGATGTTGCCTGTTGTAGCATGCTACAAGACGACGCACGCCACATTTCCGTAGCATGCCACAATGCTGTAAGCCGTGGCCCCATTGTACACGAGGCTTTAGAGCCAGGTCTGTATTGTATGGTGGATATGATGTGTTGCGTACGAAACTAAAACCTTCAATCAGATCCAAACGTTGTGGAAAACTGTGAGGAGGTGTTATCCTGCAGCAAGATAACGCTCGCCCACATTCTGCCAAACGGACAGCCGACGCAATAAAGGAGTTGAGATTTGAGGTGCTGGAATATCCACCATACAGTCCAGACCTGGCTCCAAACGATTTTCACATGTTGGGACCCTTAACAGAAGCACTACAGGGAAGAAGATTTGAAAGTGATGAAGACGTCATTGCTGCGGTGCAAAATTGGTTACAGATGCAACCGAAAAACGTATTTTCTGATGAAATAAAAAAAAACTCGTAAAAAGTCGGGAAAGCTGCATTGAAGTCCAGGGAGGTTACGTAGAAAATAACGCATGTTTCAGTTTTCTATCATCAGAATAAGTACAGCTTTTCACAAATGTGCCTTTACTTTTTGAATTCCCCTCGTATACCTGTGTGTAGATGATTTTGTAAATAAGCTTTACCTGTAATGTACTTTTAAAGATATAACAAGGGACGGCTTTTCTGACAGTGCATACCCGTGAATAGTGTGTTTCGGCATTAACATCTATTTATAAAAAACTGTTTAACAATGGGTAACGCCACGGTCCAAGCTAGTAACATATATAATTATGGTAACCCCCTAAGACATGCCCCCCCCCCCCCCACTGGTAAAAGCACAAATAGCACATTGGGTCAGTCATATGTATCAGCACAAAACATTGGAAAAATTCTGCTTATGTTTGAACGCAGTCCACGAAATCAACGTACGAAGCTACTAGGAAGCTACTCAAATGAAACCGCGTGTAATAAATGGGAATGTGGTGTGGCTAGGGCCTCCCGTCGGGTAGACCGTTCGTCAGGTGCAAGTCTTTCGAGTTGACGCCACTTCGGCGACTTGCGTGTCGATGGGGATGAAATGATGATGATAAGGACAACACAACATCCAGTCCGTGAGCGGAGAAAATCTCCAACGCAGCCGGGAATCGAACCCGGGCCGTTAGGTTTGACATTCCGTCGCGCTGACCACTCAGCTACCAGGTGGCGGACACGGCGTGTAATTATTTTACAGGGACTGAAACTGGTGGTCGATTTCATACATATCTACTCTGCCACGGCAATGTTGGAAGCTATACAGGAAGAAGCACTTGCTGCATGGCTAATTCGTAGGATTGAGGTAACCTTCCATCTACCTGGCAAAGTTGACAGGCACAGCATTCGAATATGGGGTACAGGAAAGACTTCGTGGTTAATCGAACATCAGAATGACTCACCGAAGATGATCTGTAATTGTAAGGTCCATTTTTCTTCACTGATATAAGTGTTTTAACATAAGTTTATGCAGACGTTCTTGAAGAAAGGCTGATGCACAGGTTCACACAGATTCCACACATGGATGGAGCACTCCACAATGCGGCATGTAGGTTGAAAAAATTTAAATCAACGTCTTCCATATCGTTGGATGGCCATACTGGATGTGGCGACGTTCTTCGCCGCCTAGATCTCTGGACCTGTCACCTACAGATTTCTTTATATGTAGGACCTCACGTACGTGCTTCCTTTGCCGAAAACAATTTCAGAATTCAAAGTTAAATGGATTGTCAAACGTTGCCTGTGTGACCAAGGGGTCCACATAGAACACCGATAAAGAAAGAAAGAAGTGGTTTCTGAACATTCTTTTACATTTACTGTAATTATTATCGATATATCCTTATGCATTACGCAGTGATAGCCGTTTGTAACCGCAACTTTCATTTTGTGTTTTCCTATATATAATAACAAACTTCAGTTGCGAGTACTTTTATTCGCATCCGTAGATGGAAATGTTAACTTTCATGAGTTACCAGAGGCCCAGGAATTTACGTGGGCGGCATGTTCACTGGATCCTTTCAGACTGTAATAACTGACGACAGTTGTTGGTGAAGCACTTATTCCTCACAAATACATGATTATTCACAAATCAAAATACACATGTTCGCCGCTACAAAGCAGTTAGTGAGCCTCGTGGTGACCTTGAGCTTAGTACTGTTTTTAAAACTCTGTACAGGTCAGCTTGTCGAGGGTGCCATTTTTGGGCAGTTGAACTGCTGCTCGTACATTGTATGTTGCAGTATGTTCGGTCGTTTTTATGAAAGAGGAGAGCTTCACTACCTCATGTGTTGTTATCGTAAAGCATTAGGTTTCAACTAAATCTCTCAGATCCCTAACAACGAAAATGTAAAGTAAACATGTCGAAAAATACCTACTACAAATGAGGATAAAACCGGGTTATCGTGTTGCTGTCGTTTGTGTGTTAATATACTGTACGCGTTGTGACAGAGGCAAAATAGACTGTCATTTTTAGCGAACAGTGGAATTTTCATTCTTTTGATGTCTTGCAATAGCGGGATCCTCAGCAATAGGAAAATGTCTAAACTATCTGCTACGACCACCTCTCACTGACTGTGCGCATCGCTTAAAAGTGCTGTGTAGCGAAGTAAAATGCCAAATACGCGTGTGTTTATGTCTTGTTTCAAGAAAATAACCTTCAACTCGATTTAATTGTATTTTTTGATGTTTTCCAAATGTTAATACATTTTTGTCTGTAACTATGGTTCTTGGGCGAGACGTCGGATGTCATTGTGAGTTTTCGACAATATTTTGTTGGCGCAATTGACCAACATCTTCAGGTGCGGCAAATACACTGCTGAGGCTGTGATCATTGTGGGAGCGTCATGACATCCGACATCTCGCCTGGGAACTATATTTACAGCCAGTCCGTCGAGAAAGTCTCAAACAATAAATTTTTGTCTGTTTTACGTTACTTACACGAAAAAGAATCTTTTTATAATTGTTTATGATTGGTAACTTATAGTCTTGAACTATTCGTACCCTACATATTGATGGCGTGTTGTTTAATCTTGAGACATAAATATTTTCGATTTTTTGCCTCTGTGCATATAGGTAGAGGAATAAACAGTATAACTCTTTGATTGGAAGTACTGAAGTAAATAGTTAGTATTCTTGTACCTTGTTTTCCTAGCTTGTACTGTTGATACAACCGGACTAATGACGTTCTATTTCATGTGCAGTCCTGAGATGTTCGTCACCTTATGTGAACAGATGGTATCTAATTAGCTTCTAATCTTCTTCCTTAATCCGACCAATATTTTCGTATAGAGATCGTCTGAAGTATCATAATTGCTGAGTTTATGGAAGTATATTTGAAGGAGATAAAAGTCCATACATAATTGCAGTAAAAACAATACTTTCAGTGAAAGGGAATCAGTGAGGGAATCTCTGCTAGGGAGGCAAGTAAGTCTTCTTTATATGAGGAGCGGACGCAGAGGAGAATCCACAGCAGTGCTTTGGTCCACGAACCATCGTGGCACATTAGATTTTCCTTCATGGCTCCGTGCCATCTCTCTTAAGAGGCCATCGCTCTGCGGGTGATATGCTGTTGTCCACGGGTAGGCGATCCTGCAGAGCTGGCACAGAGTGTTGAATAGATGCTATTCAAACTGGCGACCCTGATCAGTGGTGCCAGCTCGAGTGCACCAAAATGAGTGATCCAGGTTTCCACGAAGGCATATGCAACCGATTTAGCAGTGATGTCATGTAGAGGAGTTGCTTCAACCCAGCGAGACGTTCTATTTATGATCGAAAGTGGGTAACAGAATCCCTTGGAATCTGTGAATGGTCCAAGTGGATGTGATGGAATTGGGAACCATCTGACTTGTGGTTGGGTATGGTGGTTCGTTTTTGAATGTTGGCATGCAAGACAACTCTGCACCTAGGGACAGCCTGTGGTCTGTCTTGAGAAACTTTGCAGAGCAGTGTCGTATTAGTGGAAGGCAGAGTGTAACATTCGATCTGCAGGTTTGTAGCCGTGTCATTAGGAAGATCTGTGATGATGGAGTCTTTCTCTTGCTCGGCTGTTGTAAATTTGTAATCGTACTGTAGAGAATCAGGACAGATTATTGGCGATGATGTTATCTGCACAGTGAAAGTGACGCACATCACTAGTACCTGGGCCGGCTGAAGTGGCCGTGCGGTTAAAGGCGCTGCAGCCTGGAACCGCAAGACCGCTACGGTCGCAGGTTCGAATCCTGCCTCGGGCATGGGTGTTTGTGATGTCCTTAGGTTAGTTAGGTTTAACTAGTTCTAAGTTCAAGGGGACTAATGACCTCAGCAGTTGAGTCCCATAGCGCTCAGAGCCATTTGAACCATTTGAACCACTAGTACCTGTGCGATGAGGTATATGTGTCTGTACTACCAAAACTGGCATCTTTGGAGGAATTTCTAATGGCGTCGACGAGTGGCTTGTGGTCGGTGTTGATAGTCACCTAACGTCCATTGATGTTTTCTCGAAAACGTTTGACAGCTGTGTACGTCATGAAAACCTTGTGGTCGGAGGCCGAGCATTTTCTTCTTTGAGAAGAATTTTGATGTTGAGATACTCCGTCAACAACCTGCTGAAGCACCACACCCACCTCGTAGTCACTAGCATCAGTGGTGAGTGTGAGGTGAGCTTCCAGGAGAAAGAGAGAGAGAGAGAGAGAGAGAGAGAGAGATATGGTAGGTGTTCTCGGCTTTACAGAATTTCTTGGACATCTCCAGCGTCCAGTCGATTTTCCTGCTACCCTGCTTATTCTTGCCTGATACGACGCCTGTAAGGGGAGACTGAAGCTCAGCAGCTTCTGTTAAGTTGTCTGCAATAAAAACGGAGAATCGCAAGGAAACAACGTAAGTCCTGGCAAGTTTTTAACTATGTCGGTATGTATGGCAATTGGCTTATTGCCGGATGCATTAAGTATGTGTTCTTTACAACTGACGTAGCAGTGACTTGGCATCACTGATGATAAAACCACCCTGCAATGTGACTAGAACTTGTTCTAGGAGAAGTGTGTGCTCCTCTGAGGAATGCAAAAGATACATATAATAAAATGGGAAGTGGCGGAGGAGGCCATCAGTAAACTGCGATCATGTTTTCACGGGATTCTTTAAGCCAGAAGGCATAAAGAGGTATTCCTAAAGTCCGAATGGTTCTATGATGGCAGTCTTTTGTTTATCATCAGGGTGCATCGGAATCTGTAGATACGCACGCTTGCAGTCGATGACGGTAAAGATTGTTGGTCCTGCGAGTGCATGCGTAAGGTCTTGGAGATTCAGGGCAGGATAGCTGTAATGGATTGTTCTAGAGTTAAAAATTCCGTAGTCACCAAGAAGTCATGTTGTGCTATCTTTCTAGGGAATCACTTTAGTTCCTGAAATCCAGCGGCTGTCGGCCTGACGAGCAATATCTGCTTGTCGAAGTTCGTGGATGGCCTCTTAAGCTGTATGTAAATCTGTGGGACACAGGCGACGAGATTTATGTCTGGCAGGAAGACGAGCTGTTGTCACAATCCTGTGCACTGTACCATCACGTACTGCATAAGCAGGAGCCTGAGTGTGGGTTGTGGCTGGGGTCAGTGCACTGTTTACTAACACTACAGGTAGTGGTGTCGTGGCATTGAGCTGTGCCTTGTTGTCAGGACGTTTGTGCAAGGCATGGTGGAATGCCTATGAAGTCAGGGCCACGGCTGTGGGAGATGGGGGAGGGATGTTTTTTTTTTATTTATTTATTTTTTTTTTATTTGGCCTTTGAGTGTGTACTCAATTTAGCCATCGGCAACACAGTGACAATGTACACATAATTGAATAAACAAATACAGAAATGCATATTTACAAGAATAAAAAGCTTAACTGTTACAGTTTTGTACTTAATGTTTTAAAAATTGAATTGAATTGAAAAATAGTTAAAAGTGTCTTGGCTTACAATTTACACCAATTCTGAAATATCTTCATCAGCAAGACATATTTATAATTGACGTACACCATTAAAACCTACAGATTGTGACCAGTACTCTTGATGAAGTTAACGATCACTTTATATAGACGAACGTCTTTAGTACACAAAAGAGAAGAAGCTGATTGAGGAAGATGGTAGCCCATACTCAGCAATATCTTCAAAAAGACCAACTGTTCACGGTCAAATTTGGGGCACATAAATAAGCCCGTTTGTCGCAGCTAGCCGTTGTGAAGCGAGCTCACGTTTATGTTTGCATGCTGTTACAAGTTCGGCTTCCGATGCATTGATGTGGTAGCGGTGGTCGGAATTTTCGTTACGAAGTAACCGTGCTTCCGTGAAGCAGGAGAATGTTTTGAATCATAGGGATGCACTGCCCGGTTCTTTCTGTTATAGACTTGCGAGTAGAAATGCGTCTGGTGGAACCAGATGTAGGAGGCATAGTCTTAGAGAATTGTCCTTGAACCCAAGCCCTGGTACTGCGGTTTGTTAATGCCGCGTGCACTACATCAGGTGGAAGTTTCTGGTGGCGTAGGAAGTTCATGCCGATAACGGGCTCGCACACGCCTTTGACATAAAATGTGCAGCTGCGTTTTAAATCTTCCGTAAGCTGAACAGAACGTAAAGTGGTGTACGGATAGAGATTTTCGAATTATGTGCCGAGTGTAGATTAATTAATTAATTTATGTTGAAGAAAGAAAAACGCCAAACAGATAATTGCAACATCCAAGAAGAAATCTTGGGAAGACTTTGGAAACAGGTTGGAGACTATGGGTCAAGCTGCTGGAAAACCATTCTGGAGTGTAATTAGCACTCTTCGAAAGGGAGGTAAGAAGGAAACGACAAGTATTTTGGACAAATCAGGAAAACTGCGGGTGAATCCTGTTGATGCCTTGGGCAGATGGAGAGAATATTTTGAAGAGTTGCTCAATGTAGGTTAAAATACGATCAGCAATGTTTCAGATTTCGAGGTAGAATGGGATAGGAATGATGATGGAAATAGGATCACATTTGAGGAAGTGGAAAAAATGGTCAATTGATTGCAGTGCAATAAAGCAGCTGGGGTGGATGAAATTAAGTCGGAACTCATCAGATACAGTGGAATATCATGTCTTAAATGGCTACACAGGATAAGTGAAATGGCGTGGGACTCGGGACGGGTTCCATCAGACTGGACGAAAGCAGTAATCACACCAATCTTTAAACATGGAAACAGAAAAGATTGTAACAACTACAGAGGTATCTCTTTAATCAGCGTTGTGGGTAAAATCTTCTCAGGTATTGTTGAAAGGAAAGTGCGATTATTAGTTGAGGACAAATTGGATGAAAATCAGTGTGGGTTTAGGCCTCTTAGAGGTTGTCAGGACCAGATCTTTAGCTTACGGCAAATAACGGAGAAGTGTTACGAGTGGAACAGGGAATTGTATCTATGCTTTATAGATCTAGAAAAGGCATATGACCGGGTTCCTAGGAGGAAGTTATTGTCTGTTCTACGAGATTATGGAATAGGAGACAAACTTTTGCAAGAAATTAAAGGTCTTTACATGGATAGTCAGGCAGCAGTTAGAGTTGACGGTAAATTGAGTTCATGGTTCAGAGTAGTTTCAGGGGTAACACAAGGCTGCAACCTGTCTCCACTGTTGTTCATATTATTTATGGATCATATGTTGAAAACAATAGACTGGCTGGGTGAGATTAAGATATGTGAACACAAAATAAACAGACTTGCATATGCGGATGACTTAGTTGTGATGGCAGATTCGATTGAAAGTTTGCAAAGTAATATTTCAGATCTAGATCAGAAATGTAAGGACTATGGTATGAAGATTAGCATCTCCAAAACGAAAGTAATGTCAGTGGGAAAGAGATATAAACGGATTGAGTGCCAAATAGGAGGAACAAAGTTAGAACAGGTGGACGGTTTCAAGTACTTAGGATGCATATTCTCACAGGATGGCAACATAGTGAAAGAACTGGAAGCGAGGTGTAGCAAAGCTAATGCAGTGAGCGCTCAGCTACGATCTACTCTCTTCTGCAAGAAGGAAGTCGGTACCAAGACTAAGTTATCTGTGCACCGTTCAATCTTTCGACCAACTTTGTTGTATGGGAGTGAATGCTGGGTGGATTCAGGTTACCTTATCAATAAAGTTGAGGTTACGGATATGAAAGTAGCTAGGATGATTGGAGGTACTAGTATATGGGAACAATGGCAGGAGGGTGTCAACAATGAGGAAATCAAAGAAAAACTGGGAATGAACTCTATAGATGTAGCAGTCAGGGCGAACAGACTTAGATGGTGCGGTCATGTTACACGCATGGGAGAAGCAAGGTTACCCAAGAGACTCACGGGTTCAGCAGTAGAGGGTAGGAGGAGTCGGGGTAGACCAAGGAGAAGGTACCTGGATTCGGTTAAGAATGATTTTGAAGTAACAGGCTTAACATCATGAGAGGCACCAATGTTAGCACTGAATAGGGGATCATGGAGGAATTTTATAAGGGGGACTATGCTCCAGACTGAACGCTGAAAGGCATAATCAGTCTTAAATGATGATGATGATGATGATGGTGATGGTGATGATGATGATGGTGAAGATTAATAATCGGCGATGGCCTGAAAATGGGCGAGTTGTTTTAAGACATGGACCGATATCGGAGCCCATATCCACAAGGAAGAATTATTTTGCAGTTGGTTCTTGAATGAAGAGGGGTCCGTCTGTGTGTACCGTTGAAATGACGTGAGTCTGCGCTACGTGCGAGGGTGATAGGCAACTATGTGGTGTTGAAGTGAAGTGTCTACATCAGTCTGCTGAAGGCGTTTAGGAACTCTCATGATTTACGACATTTTCGAGCTGTCTGCCCGAAGGTAGTATGAAATCAGCAGAACGATGGTCGTGAAGAGATGACATCGCCAGGCTTGTCCTTGTCCCGCCCTATGTTGGAGCCCTCAGATTGCGTCGAGCTGGCTTGACTGGTTGTGGCTGGCGTTAAAGACGATAATGCCTCTGTGCTGCCGGGTGTTTCATTGTCCTGGTTGTTTATTAATCAACGATGACAGATGACGGAGAACACAGGTGGGCTAGCATGAGCCATTTGTCGAGAGGTTCAGACTGAAGTGTAATCACTGCTAGTTGTAGTTCCGTCGGTAGTTTAGCCGTCCATAGTGTGCATAGCACTGTGTATGTCATGAGGCGTCGTCAGAGATGAGACAGTGTGTTGATCGTACATAGCCTCGGGTACGTGTTTGTGCCTGAGAGGTACTGTAGGAGTGAAATGAAAAAATGATCGTACGGCATTGTTGGCCGGGAGGTCCCACTCGTGTTTGGCCGCCAAGTGCAAGTCGGCGCCACATTGGGCGACTTGCGGCCGATGATGAGGATGAAATGGTGACGAGGACAACACAACACTCAGTCCGCGAGCGGAGAAAATCTGCAACCCGGCCGGGAATTGAACCCGGGCCCACTGCATGGGAGGCAAGCACGTTAGCATCCAGCTAAGCAGGCGGACATAGTAGAAGTGTGAACTTTGCTGCATCGTAGTTGTTCGTTTGAGGCAGTGACTATATGATGTCAATAACGACTTCCAGTTGATCCTCTAGATGACAGAGTGAACTGACATATCTAGCGTCGGCATCGAAGACTCCTATTGCTGTAAAAATACTGTCAGTTGTCGCGAACCACAAGGCAGGTTTGGTGACATCAAAAGATGACAATTTCAGGCACGAAGCGAAGACCAGATCTGCGGCACCGTCTCTTCAGGTAGGCAAGATGGCTGCCTATTGTGCATGAAGCCTGGTTTGTTGCAAAACGGTAAATGACTGGACGTTTCCATTTCGAGACGCGGGAGACACGCAATTTGTGTCACACATAGGTTGCACTCGGTTGCGAACGAGAGCATAGCCCGCGTAGGCACTATCCCCCAAAACTAAAAGCTGGTCCGATGCGTAAAGCAACACGGCCGGCGATTGTTCGTGACAGACGAATGGTTGTCCCGGGGCAGTATGCGAATGTTCATACTGCACATGTGACACGGAAGTCGCGGATGACCAGAAAATGGTCCTACAAACGCTGTAGGACCGTTGTACGCCGGTAACACTATTAATAGCGTAGCTGTACTCACAGCACGAGAATGGATTCGTAAGTGGTAGGCATTGTTGATGTACAGAAGGTTCGATGATGTCAGTAGGGACGAGTCCTGAGTCTTCGGCGCACTCGGCTTTCAGTATTCGTGTAGACTCAGAACACTTAACATCCTGCACTGTCATTCAGAAGCGGCGCGCTGGTCGCAGTGTTGTGTTGTCTGGCGGCCATATTGTCGCGACGATACTCGTCGAAAATTCGAAGAATTGCGCGTTTCATGACTGACGCGGGGTCACCAATGTAGGTAAATCGTAGTATGGGCTGGTATTTACGACTACCACACATAACGAATGCAGCGGACATATCTACGTAAACTTTATTAACCAACGTAAATACATGCATTGCCTCGGACCAAGACTCATGATGACTCAGGAGGGAGCCATTGCAGCCTTATTTGTTGACGTACAATTATTTGTTTCTCTGGAGATACTGTTGCCGGTTGAAGATTTTCTATGGAGTTCCTAGCTTCTTTCTGGGTTTTCAAGAAAACGTTTTTTATGGTGCTTTTTGAGAAAATTCTATGAGGGGAAGCATGGAGTACCCTGATTTTTGGTGTCACATAGTGCGCGCTCATTTATATCTGGCCTCTGGAATTTTCGCAACTGAGTGAGCATTTTCTCTGACAGGGGCATGGCATGACTTGCTATTTTATCATCATGGACACGCACGAAGTTAGTGTGCAGAGTGGGGTTCCGTACGGAGCGGTCGCACACAGCCATATCACACATAGATGGTCGGAAGAATTTGCCAGAAAGTGTGGTTAAAAGGTAAAACATTACGTTGTTTCTTAGGGCAAAAGTACTTTACTTTTCGGTCTATTCGTGGCAAGGCGCGCGGATTTATTTAAGGAAAATGGTTGTTGATAAGTAATTTCGTTATCAGAGTATACTGCTATTTAAACAGATACGAAAAGTGAAAGAAGGTTTCCATGATCAGTCATTGCCTGTTAAATTTATAAGGAAGATGCCATACAACAGTACTAAAGTGAAAGAGGCGTAACTGTTAACACAAGAGTGGATGAGTTTAAGCATTGTTATGGAAGTGTGTTTCGTACTAAAGCGATAAATAAAACGAAGAGCATGAATCTGTACTGTTATTCTTTTAACGTGACAGTTTCCATTTCGTAATTAAAAAACTAACCTTCGGAAAGTTCGTGTTCGTTTTCATGTTAGGCACACGGTCAAGTTATTTAATACGAAAGGTGTTCTCTCATCGTCAGTAAGGCTATCAAACTAGAGTCCTATAGCCGCAAGAATTCATTAACAAACTACCGTGACGAGGGACTTTTCTTTTACAAGTACTGTGCAAAACGCAAGTTCCTTAGGTCCAATAGACACACAATGAATAGTATGCACCTTGTTTGATAGGTAACAGCCCACACTGCATTATCTCGACTACAGTGTAAGTGATACGTAGGTCATGTACAAGTCTCTTCATCTGAACTTTTTGCAAAAATATACATTATTTGTTGTACAAAGTGCACCCAATGTTTACGTTCGAAACCGCTTACTCTAGCATAAAAGCAGTTGTAAAATGCCGAGAATTTAAAAAAAATTGTCTTGTCGCAGTTATACTTCTATGTGTTTTATCCTTATTTTCTTTTTGTTTCTTTTTTGCGTAACTATACATCATATGCAAGTAAAGGAATGATGCAGTAGTCTTCAAAATTTAACATTAACCACCGGCAGGAGCGGCCGAACGGTTCTAGGCGCTACAGTCTGGAACCACGCGACCGCTATGGTCGCAGGTGGTTCGAATCCTGCCTCGGGCATGGATGTGTGTGATGTCCTTAGGTTAGTTAGGTTTAAGTAGTTCTAAGTTCTAGGGGACTGATGACCTCAGATGTTAGTGCTTAGAGCCATTTGAACCATTTCTATATAGACATTGTAATTCTGTGTGTAAATTTCTTTTAAATTCTCATCCCAAAGGTTGATGATATATCTTATCTTTCGAAGGAAATCAGTGCTGTCAGCAGTTTCACTATTGCAAAAATGTACGAATCTGAAATGACCTCAGAAGTTAAGTCCCGCAGTGCTCAGAGCCATTTTTTTAACATTAACCACGAAACGAAATGAAACAATAATCAAACATGTTGCCTCGGTTATAGTCAGCTTTACTTGGGTAATTCAACCATCTGTAAAGGAATACAAAGCAACTGATACTTCAAGATTGTAGCCTCACGAAAACTGATCACAAGTTTGTTCGATTAAACACCGCAGCCTTCTGTCACACGATACAGTCATAGGCGAATTTTAGTACGCTATACATTTACACACAGAAATTGTTGTTGTCGTATGTCTTTCTGACACAGGAATCCTAAAAATATTCGCTTCTTGTGGTCTCGAAAAGTACATCTAGAAGCACAGCACTGCGGCATCATTCCAGTGGAAACTTTTGTGCTACACACGGAATAGAGGCACAGTATGGGTGGAAGTGGCACGTGACGTGGTTTCAGCCAATCGCGAACTCCAGGTGAAGGTAGACGAAGAGCTAAAACATGATCGTACTGTCCCTGTGCTGCAAGGAGCTTCAGAGTTGAGGGCAGAGCGAGCGTGCAGGTTGGGCAGCGCTAGCTACTGGCTGCTCACTCTGTCCTGGGCAACACACGGGTGCAGAGCCCTGGCGCTACAGCAGCACCCTCCAGTGACCAACCTTTCACCAAGAGACACTTTGCACTAACGTTCACAGATAAACTTTGAGCAGAACATACCCCAGTAAGTTTAAGATCGATCAGTCCTGAAACAGGTGGAGCAATCCACAGAATGCCTTGTGTACAGTATCGACCATTTTCACTAATGGCAGACAACTTTCCACTTACGCATCATTGTGCATGCGCCAGCTTCCGACTCACTGCGCTTGTGCAGCAATCGAAATTTTGAACTTTCTTTTACACGCTATTGTGCAAAATTAGTACTATTAATGTAAGTTTGCTACTTTAATTTTTGCTATGTAAGCGGTACTGCTAGACAATAAAAGCGGGTTAAAAGCTGTGAGCTGTCTGGGGAAGTTAACCTTGCATTACCGAGCAACTGTTTCACCAGGCATCCAGTCTAGCTTACCGAATTCCCAACCAGACTAACATTAATTATAATCTTTTAATAGTCATACGACAACCGGTGATTATATATATATATATATATATATATATATATATATATATATATATATATATATATAAAAGAGAATTTAAATGAAAAGAAATAAATCAGTTTATATTTGGAAATTTATTTTAAGATTGATCATTGAAATTTCAGCATATTAAATTTGATTCATAAATAAACTGGTGCCTTATTTAGGATTGTGAAAATGTGAGATTGCAATCTTATGGAACACATCAAATATGGAGGCAAGATCGGGAGACTGCATACAACACTGCATTCATAAAACAACACACAAAGAACATTGAAACATATGCAACAGAAAATTAACCACTACCAACAGATTCAAATTTTCACCCAAAGAAATTACGTTCGTAGCACAATCCTGTCCGTCATGTAATTACCACACACTGGTATACTAAATTCATATTAACTCTTCGTGAAATCTTCGCGAAAAGAATAGCTGAGGGGTACTTTGATGATTACACCACATGCTTCCCGTGGTCAACTTGGTTTACACAAAGAGTGTAACTCCACAATAATTTTGATAATTAAAATAAATTAGATCGAAAAGCAATTTACAAAAGAAAAACCTCGAACTGGTTACTAACGTCTTACTGTTAACCTGACGGGTCAAACAGTTATATAAGCACGTGGTACTGGTCTCGCAAAGTACACCCCACGTGGGTTGAACATAAAGAAAAGTTGCTATGTTGAAAAATATTTTCAAGACGAGACGTTATAATCACACAAGCATTCGCATTTAAGATTGATCTTAGTTAGAGTTACTGATTAACACGTGGTTCCACTTTACTCATAAAGTAGTGACAAAGCAACTACCGGAAAATAATCTGAACTTCATACGAGAATTACACTGCGCTGCAATTTAAGATAACATTAGATATTTTAGAGCTAAACCTGAAATAAAGGTGATTAAATTTTCAGTTAGGCTGAACTTAAGAAATCCATTGTCCTACGGACTTAGCAGACACGCGCTTAGCCGGAGATCTTACCACTTCAGACGCTCGCCACTGATCTACTGACTTGCGCTCCTACCGAGCGTGCTTCCCAAATACAAAACGGAAGTGGCCAGAGGGGCAGCTTCCTATACCAACATGACAAGGCACGGACAGGACCATGCTAAGAATGGAAACCTCTCTGCCTTTAGAAAGCGTAGCTACCTGTTCCGACGTTGGTCCTACTGTTCTCTAGCAGACAGGCTTGTCTGCTACCCTCAAGCATGCAACTAGAAACACATTTGCTCATTCATCCTCTCACATAGAAGGGAAGGGGGATGACAGTATCTTATCACATACAGTATATAAAAGAAAGCAGATGTAGGTTCCGTATGAGACTGTGTGACATGAATTACATATAAACTGTGTTTTAAAGTGTAGTAGTGTGACAGATCGTTCTTGTTTATGTGTAAAAGTAACACGTTCCACTACTCAGTCTCCTCCCAGATAGTCAGAAACGCCACAGTAAATTTAGAAGAGGAATTTATGCCGTAAATGACAACAGATTTAAGAAATTAAACATGAAAGGAATCCAACAGAGACCTTTCATTAATAAATCCCGACAATAACGCCAGTGGAACTGTGAACCAACTGTACATTGGTACGAGCATATAAATCACCCTTCCTGATTTTAATATTCTTTACTAACGCGGAACACTGTTCGAGGCAATTGCGGTGTCCTTCATATATGCTGCTGGTCAAAAGGGAACCATCAGCGCCCATAACAGTGGCGAGCATTTCCCCGGGTGAGAGGAGTGCACCTGGGCTCTCGGATCTGACACAGCACATAACCATTAGCTTCATACAGAGAGTAATCACTTCCAGGCGACAGGTCTTCAAGCAGTTACGCATAACTCACCGGCTATTTTTGGAGTTCGCAGCAAGTATATGTTTTTGCTATTTTTTTGATAACTCTTTTTCTACATCAGTTGCTACTGGCTTCTAATTTATCCAGCTGCTCTTGAGTCGTTAGCAGCTACCTATACAGCCTAATTGTTGTGGCCATCCTGTACGGACGCTACGCTGAATTTTTCGGTTTAGCACCTGAAATTTTCGCAAGATGCCGACAGTCGCTCTAAAACAGTCGCTCAGACGTGATATCTTACAATTTCATGTAGCTGAGTTGTGGGAGAGGTCCTCGGTAGATGAACAGCCACCCACATTGCGCTGTTCTGGACCCTCTTTAGTGTCTGTATGTGTCATTGCAAGAAATAAGCCTTCAGTCATTATTTTTAGAGTTAATTAACCTGGTTTCGACACTACTAGGAGTGCGTTCATCAGAATTGAAAACGATTAAAATGGCCTGTACCATAGTCACAGAGTTATTGGGTAAGCAATTTTTATATAAAGAGTGTTAGTACTGATCAACAGTAAAAGACATAAGCAGTACTTACATGTCACATATAAAGTAATTAACACGCCAAAACGGGTCGCAAAATATTTAAGATAGAATAAATGAAGCGAGCCACTGCGGGCTGCTCATACCTGTACGGCCACGGGATGCAACGGACTGAGGTACCCGCGTTAACAACTGCAATCAGGTGAACATGGCATTGCAACGAGCGTGCCATCTAGTAGCCGTAGACACAATTAGGCTACTTCACATTCAAGTGTAGGCAGATAAATTATAAAGAATAATGTTCAGTACATAATGAAAATCAACATTTGTTTGACTGCGGCAGACAACGTAACATTTTGTCTGCATCAGAGCTTAGAAGCACAATATAAAACATAAAACGTTATTGTGAAAAATACAGAGAGGGCTGAATGACAGCTTGTAGAAAGCAATATTACATGGAATATGGCCAAAAAACCATTTAATAATTACAATTATGAGAATGAATTAGATGGGAAAAAAGTCTGTACGTGTGTTTCGGCGGTTTGATCCCACGCGACAGCAGTGTATTCCAGTACAAGGAAGAACAGCGCCTCGCACGGTGAGATACCAACCTGTGACGGTAGCGTGGAAGATGGATTCAGCAAAGCGTACAACCCGCTGAGCTAACTGTTGGTGTTCTGGCACCACGGTAGACAGCTAAGTAGCGTGGCGTCAGGGTACCGCGGCGTGTTACTCGTTAGAATACAGTTGTCTGCCATGTTGATGGGTGCCAGCGCTACGGGAATGGTGCAGTGGTCAATTAGCGAGAACTTCCTCTTGGTCGTTCTGAACTAAGGGCGACACTTGACGCATGCGGTGTTCAGTTTGTCAGAGGAGACCTGCACTTGACTTTGGCGAGTGCTGGCATTCACGCTGCTGCTGAAGATCCCCGTATCAGCGCTGTACAGCCGAAGCTGTACGCGGTTGGTTCAAATGGCTCTGAGCACTATGGGACTCAACTGCTGTGGTCATAAGTCCCCTAGAACTTAGAACTACTTAAACCTAACTAACCTAAGGACATCACACACATCCATACCCGAGGCAGGATTCGAACCTGCGACCGTAGCGGTCGTGCGGTTCCAGACTGTAGCGCCTTTAACCGCTCGGCCACTCCGGCCGGCCTACGCGGTTGGTCTTATATGTAGCAGCGCTGTAGAGCGTGTACAGCATCGGTCCAAATGAGCGAGTCCTGTGGCACACAAAGCGAAGATTCTACAATCTGTGGACAGTCCCAGCTCGCGCGGTCCTGTCATCGAGATAGGAAAGGACAAGATGGATGTGTGACACCGGCACTCCATCCTCGAGTAACATGAACAACAGGCCAACGTGACACACACTGTGGGACGCTCTGGAAGCGCTGAGGAGCACCGTTCCAAAGTGCTCCAGAGCGTGGAAGGCCACCTCTAATCTCAGGAGCTGATGCTCCATTGAATGATCCTTCCCAAATCCGAACTGCTCTTCAGGTAGTATTTTCTTGGAAGAAACTTTCTGCTGTAGCCTCTAGAGAAAAACTCTCTCGGAGACCTCGAAAGGAGATTGTAATAAGCTTATAGGTCTATAATTCTATGCAAGTCACAGATCGTTGCCAGTATTCGGTATGGCCGCTATCTGCGTCGCTGAAGGATAGCGACAGGTCTGGAAAATCTCGTCGAACATGCTGACCAGATGTGCGGCGACCGCTAGTGGCATCTGCTTCACTGATGACGCCGTTGGAACCTCCACGCGTCCTTCTGTCGCGTGACTGTTATAGAAACCGAGCGAGGTGGCGCAGTGGCTAGCACACTGGACTCGCATTCGGGAGGACGACGGTTCAATCCCGCGTCCGGCCATCCTGATTTAGGTTTTCCGTGATTTCCCTAAATCGCTCCAGGCAAATGCCGAGATGGTTCCTTTGAAAGGGCACGGCCGACTTCCTTCCCCGTCCTTCCCTAACCCGATGAGACCGATGACCTCGCTGTCTGGTCTCCTCCACCAAACAACCAACCAACCAACTGTTATAGAACATCATGAAGCCGGCTTTACTTTTTACCCTCGTCTGCAGCAAAGGGCGTCACTAATACAGCCGCCTCCTGCACCTCCTTGTGCTATGGGAATCAACCATGTCTCGCAGACGTTATCGGTACTGACAGTATAGCGTGGTGGCGATACGAGATCAACATCAGTTGCCTTCATGTAGAAGTCACTGGTCCTTAAGGCATCCTAGTTCGCTCTCTCCACAAACCACTTCAGACACGTTACACCGTCGTCATATGGGCCATGGCATTCAACGTACAACATGCTGACTTGTTCTCCATCATGCTGCTGAATGCTCACAAACGATCAGGCTTGTGTGTATGGAATGTGTGCCTCGACCTGATATATGAGACAGCAGCACGCTCCAGCGGTAATTCGCAGCAACAGGTGGCTTGAGAGAACTACACAGTACACTACACACGAGGTCTCGAAATGGACGAGTGTAAACTAGCTGCGACAGCTCTGAGTCGTCCTCACTCAAGACGAGGAGGCTGACGTGTGACGTGGATGCTGATGCTAAAACAAACCTCACGAAATGCAGCACGCGCATCTCATTGGGTGTGCTACTTAATGTGAATTGCTGTGTACCTTGGTGGTTTGCGAGCGCAGTGCTCTCTTCTTGCAGTTGTCAGTTGTATCCGGCTCGCAAATCACACCGTTTGTTTACGAATTGGACAGGCGTAAAATTTCCACCTTAACGCTTTTCAAACACATATTTCATATTCTAAGCACATTGTTCTGTCTGTAGTACACATAACCAAAAACATCTTATAAGGCAAAAACTAAAGTACCATGTCTATCTAATTAATAACAACATCGGCTTATTAAAGTTCCATTACAAATAGTGCGATACAAATTTACAATACTCCTCCACATAAGACATATTTTCTTTCATCATTTCACTTTGTAGTAAAAGTCTAAGGTCATTCTTATTTGCTCATTGTTTCTTTTCAGCGGTAAAATCTTTAGAACACGTGAATACAAGACTTGAAACAAGGGCAAAGTATCGTATTGCAAGTAGTGCAAGCTCCGTTTAAGATAAAGAAAACCCAACGAACTCACTCCTGAGAGAGAGAATATTATAGAATATACTTCTTCTACTAAATTAAAAAGAGCAATGAGAACATATTAGAAAACACGAAGGTAAGTAAAAAAAAATTTGGTTGTGATGAGATGCGAACCAGCTGCACATCACACATTACTTTGTAACTCCACATCTCTACTCATTTCATTACACTGAAGTTTTGCTACATGCGAACATGTCTTGTGTGTTACTGCAGACTGAAGGCTTACACTGCCACTGCAGATTCGTTGTTACGTGACATCTAATTATAACAAATCGTACCAAAAGGGACACGTATTTGGTAGATCTTCAAAGTGCCGATGCCTCGAAATGACATACTTTCATGACAAGCAAGCTACCTCTTCAACAACCAATGTGACGTTTCTCATTCCTTTTTTTTTCAGCAAATGGTACCAGTAACGATAGGTTTTCGACAGATTCTCAAATTTGCTGGTGATCTCAAGCGGCGGATGTTCACAGAACGTAAGTTGTTATATAAAACCCACCACACGTGGACTTCAGCTTAAATCCAGTACAGTGTTTCCCTATAATGATTATGTTAATTTGGGGGTACTTAATGAATTACCTAAGATTACGCAATGTAGGGCAATATGTTGAGGCTGGATTGTGTGTGAGAGAGAGCGTCCACGTCCCTGGTGACGTCGAATCACATCAGCCACATATGAAGATGGCCCAAGAAGACAGCATATATGTGTGCAACAGTTGGAGCGCTCTGATTGGCCCAAAACTCAAGAAAGCACTTACCTGCCCTGTGTCAAGATGACAAAGCAGTAGCCCGGAAGGGACGGGCAGAGGTGGACGGTTGTGTGTCGGGCGTAGATCCCGCTGATCACGGCAGAATATGTCTTGTCAATTAAAATGTGGCACTGTTTAGAGTTTGTTGAATGTAGCTGTGTTTGTGAAATCTTATGGGACTTAACTGCTAAGCTCATCAGTCTCTAAGTTTACACACTACTTAACCTAAATTATCCTAAGGACAAACACACACACCCATGCCCGAGGGAGGACTCGAACCTCCGCCGGGACCAGCCGCACAGCCCGTAACTGCAGCGCCCAAGACCGCTCAGCTAATCGCGCGCGGCAAAAGTAGCTGTCTTGTCGTTAGTGTAAGACCGTAGTAATCTGCATACGGTGCAGGTGGATGATAGGTGATTGTGTAAATGTGTTTTGTAAACCACCACAAAGAAAATTACTAAAATTAAAAATGGCATCCCTTCAAAAAACGTGCGCGCTATTATTCGACCGCTAACTCCTCTCAAACTTCGAATCACTCTACACCGTTACAGCTATGCATCCAAATCCTGAGTCTGACGAATCCACGACCAGCGTTTGTACTGTGCAGCGAGGACATCATCATCTGAAAGACGCAGGTCAGCGGATTGCAGCTACCTACAGCGAGATACGACGGACGTGTGTGTCTCCACCTCGCCGAGTTCCGGCAATTTATGACCAATAAGTTCCGTACATGAACTACATAAAATGTATTCACAGCTGCGAATATGGACAACGATCAGCTTTATATGGAATGACGACAGCGAAAATTCGTGCGAGACCGGGGCTCGAAGCCGGATTCCCCACTTATCGTGAGCGGCCGCCTTACCCGTCGTCATTTCATTATACAGCTGGTGGTTGTTCACATTTGCAACGGCGAATACATTTCATGTGTTTCATGACGGCTAAAGTTGCCGCAGTGCCTGTTTCTTTGGACATGCATGCACGTCTAAAGGAACATAGCACTGCAATGCGGGGTAACACAGCCACAGCAGTATGCTAATTGGTTCAGTGTCCAGTCCTGTTAACGCAAGGGGGACGAAGGGGGGCGGGGTGGGAGGTGGGGGATTGAATCCTGAATCTGTACTGTAAACAGAGATGGCCCGTATGTAACAAAAAAATGGTTCAAATGGCTCTGAGCGCTATGGGACTTAACATCTTAGGTCATCAGTCCCCCAGAACTTAGAACTACTTAAACCTAAGTAACCTAAGGACATCACACACATCCATGCCCGAGGCAGGATTCGAACCTGCGACCGTAGCAGTCGCGCGGTTCCGGACTGCAGCGCCTAGAACCGCACGGCCACCACGGCCGGCGCCTGTATGTAACACATGTGGCGTTCTTCCCTCTTAGTGGTCTACGTTCAAATGTGCTTTCAGAATGTCTGACATGCTTGGTACTGCTCTCCACATTCGGAAAGGCTCCCCAGCGTGTTTTTTCCACACTATGACGTCAGAAACTCGGCACGCTCAACCTTGACATTAGAATGCACGGTCGTGCGATGAAGGCTTTAGGCACAGACTGATGCATCGGCCCCAGGCTGGGCAAAGGCATAGTCCAGCAGGTGGCCACTTTGGTGGCAGCCAAGAGGGTGACCCCACGGCCTGACGTATAAAAACAGCTACTAGAGTACTCTGCAAGCCACCTCATGGCATGTGGTAAAGGGTTCTTCTGTTACCTCTGTCTGTTCCCTCCTTATTTTAGGTCATTCGCGAATTTTGTGGGAAGGAGTGTCCATACGCCACACGAGCTCCAGTTTCTCTGATTTAAACGTCGTGGTCGATCCAAGAGACATGATGCACATCACCCTTCCATTTATTCATTCTGAAACCTCTGAAAATAGAAAGCACAAATATTTGGCTGAAATACAGGGTGTTACAAAAAGGTACGGCCAAACTTTCAGGAAACATTCCTCACACACAAATAAAGAAAAGATGTTATGTGGCCATGTATCCGGAAACGCTTAATTTCCATGTTAGGGCTCATTTTAGTTTCGTCAGTATGTACTGTACGTCCTCGATTCACCGCCAGTTGGCCCAATTGAAGGACAACCCTCTTGACTTTCATTTATGGGGGCATTTGAAAGCTCTTGTCTACGCAACCCCGGTACCAAATGTAGAGACTCTTCGTGCTCGTATTGTGGACGGCTGTGATACAATACGCCATTCTCCAGGGCTGCATGAGCGCATCAGGGATTCCATGCAACGGAGGGTGGATGCATGTATCCTCGCTAACGGAGGACATTTTGAACATTTCCTGTAACAAAGTGTTTGAAGTCACGCTGGTACGTTCTGTTGCTGTGTGTTTCCATTCCATGATTAATGTGATTTGAAGGGAAGTAATATAATGAGCTCTAACATGGAAACTAAGCGTTTCCGGACACATGTCCACATAACATATTTTCTTTCTTTGTGTGTGAGGAATGTTTCCTGAAAGTTTGGCCGTATCTTTTTGTAACACCCTGTATACTTCCGTTTATGAAAGAAAGATTCGCAGGAAGACTACAAAAACACTCAAAGAAACACTTTCATATCTGTCAACATACGTTGTTACGTCG
The DNA here is from genome assembly GCF_021461395.2 of Schistocerca americana. Taxonomy (NCBI): domain Eukaryota; kingdom Metazoa; phylum Arthropoda; class Insecta; order Orthoptera; family Acrididae; genus Schistocerca; species Schistocerca americana. The sequence goes on along the minus strand of NC_060124.1, from coordinate 80,456,746 downwards.
GTATTTTGTTGTTCGTAGAGGAGCAGCAGCACCAGTATAGGTCGGCCAGGAGAGCTGGGTGACTTAGAATCTGGGCTAGCCATTGGACGTCACACGAGTAACAAATCCACATGGGGCATTTAAACCCTTCTAAAAGTGCCGACGTCGACTGTTGGTGATGTGATTGTGAAGAGGAGACGTGAAGGAACAACCACAGCTGGGCCGAGACCAGCCAGACCTGATGTACTAATGGACAGGGACCATCGAGCATTGCACAGGGTGGTTGTAAGAAACCGCATGAAATCCGTGGAAGGCATGACTCGTGAGCGCCAAAGTGCTACCAGTAGTCAGGCTAGCAAAATGACTAAGCTTAGTGAGTTAAAAAGAATACGGCACAATGGTCGCGTAGTTAGTTACAAGCCACACTTTTCTGTAGGCTTTGCTAAGTGACGTCTGAGGTGCGTAATGAGCAACAGTGGATGACTGGAAACTACTGATTTGGGGTGATGAGTCACGCTATGCCCGGTGCCGATGGGATGGAAGGGTTTGAGGTTGACAAATGGCTGAGAACGTTACCTGGCATCGTGTGTAGTACCAGCATAGAAGTACAGAGGTACTCTGTACAATAGGAGCACAGTTTGGAGATGATGAGATGATGACTGTTTATATCAGCATGATAACGCATTCAGTTATAAAGAAGCATCTTTGAAGAAATTTTTTGAATGATTTCTTGAGGCCTTCAGCTGCCATTTTCTTTATTTCCTGTGCTATTGTACAATTTCGGCCATTTTCAAGTATCTAAAACGAAAGTTTTATACATTGGATACATTAGTGACACTTATGATTTTGATATAGGAACAAGTCATATCTGTAAATAGACTAGGCACATTATAACTTACTTTATGGATAATTTTTTGATAACAGATTATGTCATCTACCATACGTCGCTGCTCCTACGACATCATGCTATGCTCATAAATTAGTTCGAGATGTCCACGCTATTTTAGAAGCACGTTACTTTCGAGCAATTGTTGCAAAGCTCTTATATTTAACGTACTTAACACTAGGAAGATTATACTTACTTTACAGACTTTTGCTACTTAATCTGCACATGCTTTTGTTCTCAGTTATATTTGTTTATCTTTCATCATTGGTGTAAATATTACTGTGTGTAATTTCTTTAAAATAACTTGTAAATATTTGTTCTGTTGTTGTAGGAGCACGTCATTTTTGAATAGGTGGTACAAAGATCTTATACATCACATTTATCACAGTGTTATAGTGAAATAGTACTGAGAACCAACTATCCAAAAATGACGTGTTTCTACAACAACAGAACAAATACTTACAAGTTATCTTAAAGAAATTACATACAGTCATATTTACACCAATGATGAACGATAGTAAAAAACAGCTGAGAACAAGAGCATATGCAGGTTAAGTAGCAAAATTCTGTAAAATAATTATAATCTTCCTAGTGTTAAGTACGATATATACGAGAGCTTTGCAACATTTGGCCGAACGTAACGTGCACCTAAAATAGCGTAGACACCTCGAACTAATTTATGAGCATAACATGATATCATAGGAGCAAACGTCGTATATGACATAATCTGTTACCAAAAAATCATCCGTAAAGTAAGTTACAACGCGCCTAGTATATCTACAGATATGAATTGTCCCTACATCAAAATCACAAGTGTCACTAATGTATCCAATGTATGGCCGGCCGAGGTGGCCGAGCGGTTCTAGGCGCTACAGTCTGGAAACGCGCGACCGCTACGGTCGCAGGTTCGAATCCTGCTTCGGGCATGGATTTGTGTGATGTCCTTAGGTTAGTTAGGTTTAATTAGTTCTAGGAGACTGACGACCTTAGAAGTTAAGTCCCATAGTGCTCAGAGCCATTTTTGTATCCAATGTATGAAACTTCCGTTTTAGATACTTGAAAATGGCCTAAGGCTGAAATTGTACAATCGTACAGGAAATGAAGAAAATGGCAGCTAAAGGCTTCAAAAAAATCGCAGCTGCAGACCCTATTGCATTGAAAACTTTGAAATAATGCCTTATGAACAACTACGCTCCTGAAATGGACTGGTCTGTCCATAGTTCTGACCCGAACCCAACATCTTAGGTTACGCCAGACCCCAGTGTTCAACATCGCCACGTTCTCTGACTTCGGCTCATGAAGAATGGGTAACCATTCCTGCACAGACATTCAGACATCTCACTGAAAGTGTCCCCAGCAGAGTCTAAGCCGCCATGAAGGCGAAGAGTGGACACACCTCGTCTTAATATCCACTAATAGGTGTCCATACAGTTTTGATTATATAGTGTACGTTCCCAGTTAGAATGCAAGTAACTGTATGCACTATGAATTGATGATCTTATCATAAACATTATATGCCCGTCGGAAATTGTAAAAACGTAAAGCCCTATGAAATTACAAAGGACACGCATCTGTTTGTTACGTTAATTAGATTTTTGTTCATTTGAGTCTGAAGTATTTCACAGAAACATATCATTAAAGGAGAACTGTCAGACCAACTGAACTACACAGGTACAATAGTGGCTGAGAAACAGCAAAAGTCACTGGTGACTGGTGTCCGTGCTGCTGCAAAGCTGCAGCTGTCTGATTGGGTTGGGTTCCTTTGTGGGTTGAGACCAGACAGCGAGGTCATCGGTCTCATTGGATTAAGGAAGGACGGGGAAGTAAGTCGGCCGTGCGCTTTCGAAGAAACCATCCTAGCATTTTCTTGAAGCGATTTAGGGAAATCACAGAAAACCTAAATCAGGATGGCAGACGCCGGTTTGAACCGGCGTCCTCCGGAATGCAAGTCCAGTGTGCTAACCACTGCGCCATCTCGCTCGGTGTAAGGGATTGCAGAAAGAAAAGAAAATAAGAAATCGGCCATTGTATAAATAGCGGCTCTCTTTAAATGTTAAGCAGCGATGTGAAAAGAGAACGATCACGTAAAATCAGGATTATTGAAGACGGATGGAAGATTTGGGTTTGTTGGAAGAGTGCTGGGAAAGTGTCGTGACTCTGTAAAGGAAATCTCATACCAGACTGTAGAGCTACTAACCGTCAGTCCATGCATGACACCGCACAGTACGAACATGTTCCAAAAAACCGCACGTGAAAATGCGATTTTTCAGGATGTTGCGTCTCGGGTTATATTCATCACAGAAATAAGACACACCGTGTTTTCGACAGGCCTTGGGCTAACGACCATTTGCATGCCTCTCGGAAGAACAGGCATACTGTAGCTGTTCTACAGTAGAGGGTCAAAATTTAAACATTACACACTTCCTCCCACCCAGTCAAATTTAGCAGATCGGTTGGTTCTTTTCAATTAGATGTGGTCCAGGATGGGCCTTACGCAGCTTAATGAAAACACCATTGGTTCATGGCCGGTTCCTGAGAAAACTCCGATAACCCATAATTTTCCGATACGAAAAGTAAGAATTGTGGGGATGGTCACATCTACAATTTCTTTTCATGGTTGATCATCGAAATTTTTGTAATGTGTTCTTAAGATGATATTCTCCGAGAACTTGGAAACTTTTTCCGATATTATTATCTGTTACAGATATCCAGAGGTTCAAAGTTAGCGTAGTTATGCACGGAAGATATGCACATAATTTTCGATCTGAGGCATAAACGTAGCTTTGATTGACGTAGTGAACACATGGCAAGGGCTCTAGAATCATCGCAAGGGTTCTGAGCACACTAAATTATGTTTCTAGTCAGCAGTTTGTCACCAATAAATTTTAATTTTGTCACCAATAAACGTTATGATGCTCTGTCTCTGTACTACAATGGGCACTTTAAGTCTATACGAATATGCCCATAATGGTATTGCAGTGACAATAAACGAGCTACAAATGGCCTTAACATATCTGAGAAGAACTTAAAATGACTGCCAAAATTATGTAAAACTAGAAAGACTGAAATTCAGTAACAAACTCCTAATAACATTTTTACTCTTTTAAGATACAAATGAGAAGCAAGGCATTTTCGATGAATTGCGACCGTTGGGCAAAGCATGCAGAAAAATTAAAAGCAAGCGATTTTGTGTTATCCTTATATTATTAGTATCTATTTGTTTTTATATGTGTTTAGGTGTGTAAATGTGACAGTGAAAGAGAAAGAGAAGCGGATGAAGACAATAGCAGAGGGAGCCAAAGAGAGAGGAGATAGTGATAGTCAGTAAGAGAGACTAACGTTTAAAGAGAAAGAGAGATGGTTTGAGATAGTAGTAGTGGGGGCAAAGGATAGGGGAGACAGTGCAACTGAAAAAGAGAGATGAGTGGAGACCATACATAAGCCTAGGTCGTCTGAACCCCTCGCACCCAGACGGTCGAACTTCAACACAAAAAATTTGCACACTTCACTTTTCTTCATCCCTATATCCACGTGTTAAAAAAATGGCTCTGAGCACTATGGGACTTAACATCTGAGGTCATCAGTCCCCTAGAACTTAGAACTACTTAAACCTAAGGACATCACACACATCCATGCCCGAAGCAGGATTCGAGCCTGCGACCGTAGCGGTCGCGCGGTTCCGGACTGAAGTGCCTAGAACCGCTTAGCCACCGCGGCCGGCCATGTGTTAAAGTTTCCTTTCTAGCACTCAAAACCCCCAAGTAGACCATTCCCAAGGACAATGGTGTTTGAAGAGAAAGACAGCGGGTTGTAAGCTAGTAAAAAAGATAAAGGGGCAATGGAAGGGAAAAAGAATGGGACAAGGACAGTAATAGTGGGACAGAGACAGTGAAAGTGGCAGGGTAGAGACAGCAGCAAGAAGAATGAGAGAATGGGGTGATGACAGTAACAGAGACAGAACAAAGTGCCAATGGGAGAAAAAGGAGACAGTGGAAGAGAGAGGGAGATGCTGAGTATGAAGGCCTCACTACAATAAGAGGCTGGATAAAAGGATTTACTCGTAGAATATTCTGTGTTGAAAGAGTACGAATATGTACGCATGACAAAATTTTTGGTGAGGGTGACAGAATGAGACTGAGGGTGCCAGTTCTCCACGTTTCTGTTAGAGTCTTTTAAAGAGGATGCTACTCGCCTTTTTTGTGTTCCTACAAGAACATTTTTCCGCTAGTAGATTACAAGACTCTCTGGTTGGATCATAATAGGTCGTACAGCCCATACGAAAGTGTAACAGAAATACTCGGGAAACTTGAATAGGATTGGATTGGATTGATTTGGGGGAAGAGACCAAACAGCGAAGTCATCGGTCTCATCGGTTTAGGGGAGGATGGGGAAGGAAGTCGGCCATGACCTGTCAAAGAAACCATCCCGGCATTTGCCTGAAGCGATTTAGGGAAATCACGGAAAACCTAAATCAGGATGGCCGGACGCGGGATTGAACCGTCGTCCTCCAGAATGCGAATCCAGTGTGCTAATCACTACGCCACCTCGCTCGGTGAACTTGAATGGGGTCCTTGGAAATAGGACGACATAGTTCTCGTAAAAGTCTCATGGATAAATTTATAGAGTCTACATTCGAAGAAGACTGTACGACCATTCTGCTGCCGTGATCTTCTTTCTCAAGTAGGGATTATGAGAAAACAAACGGTGAAATATTTTTTTTTGAAATGACCCGGCTAAAAGTTAGATTAGAGAAATGTTTGACACACCTTCGAATGATGTTCGTAAACACACACAGCAAATGATGTGCCGATTGAGAATGTTTATTCACTTTCCTGATATTTGAGGGATTCTCTACTGAAAAATTTGTTGACACTGAAAAGTTTTTGGAACTTCTTTACACCTTAGGTAATACATGATAGAAATATGACAAGGCCACACATCAGCAAAGTGCATGGTGTATATGTAACACACCAGTACTCATTAAAATTGTGAGGTTTTAAGTTATACATTGAACTTTAAATTCTCAATCGGCACCTCAGTTGCCGTACACTATTTTGAGTACCATGAGAGGGGCGCGTCAACTGTTCCTCTAACCTATTTTATTTCTTACTTTGACACAAATCATTTCACAAAACATTTGACAGTTTTCTTTTCAAACGTTTTTATTTTCAGCTTCTGATGAGAAAGCCTGATCTTTTTGAGACCTAAGTACCTTCCTAGTGTCTTCTGTTCTCGATGAAAGAAGCCTTTTTGACAGGTAAATACTATACCAATGTAATTTTTTATGCAAAATGTATCTCATCCTTCAAGAAAAGAAATTTTAGAAACTTCATTTACATAGCTGGCAGCAGTTGCTCGTGAAATACTTCAATTTTCTGTCAGATCATTAATTAAGCTTTTCTTAATTACCCTGGTTACTTTCAAGCAATTAAATTTCTTGATATGCTATCTGATGTTTTCCCGGCGTATTTCTAGCTTGCAGAATTCTCGGGTATCCGCCCGGTTCACGTCGTAATTCCTTCACGATATTTCGACAAACAGACTCGTTGTCCTCTACAGGTGGTCCCTGAAGACTGCTGCTCCACTCTTGTCGGCGTCTTACATAAAATAGTCACTACCCCCACCACCGCTTGGCTCATATCACTGTCCGTGTGGTCTGCGAGGTGGATGACGGTGGTCTTGGATCCTAATTTTAATGGCCTCTTTAATCACGCAATTTCAGAAGGAGGCAGATTTCCTAGGTGCTTTTATTTGGCTGTAACCAAAAGAATGGCCAGTTTTTTTATACCACGATCGGCCATAGCTGGTTTGGTAGTCGGGTAATTCTGCGTGGCGTCTGTTCACAGCACCTCTTTTCCACGGTGTGTACAGTTTCCCCGAACTATACTGTGCTGCACTGGCCGGAGATTTGGTAGACCCTTGGTTTGCGAAGGACTAGAATCCTCTTTCACTGAGCCTAGTAGGGTTATGGTTTCAGGAGAAAGACGAAATACACATTTAACACTATGTCGCTCCAAGATTCTGCCGACTTTTCTGGAGGCATTGCCGACAAGCGAGATGCACGCTAGCGATTCGTGCTCTTTTCCGCTGTTGTCTCGGTATATCCTGTCTGAACGCGCGCCTTATCTGTTTGCTACTGTACCCAATTGTTCGGAATTTCGTTCAGTTGGAAGGCTGTCTTGGTCGCAGATGGTTCGCGCCCTGTGAACAATAGTGTGCAGAACGCGTTCACGCTGGGCGTTTGGTGACTACCGGAGGCATGTATTAGGTCGGTGCATAAGTTCGAAGCTTTCCTTCACAAGTTTTATAAACACAACACATACACATAATAGAGACTTTAGTTATAGATAACATATTCTCCTTCACTATTTACAACTCTTTCCTCTAAAGTCAGCGATGAATGTAATTACAAGTTAGCGATGTAACCCCTGCTAGGCTAACTACTGATAATCTCTTTCTTTGCTACAATTACAGCATCTTTCGTAACATTAACTGTTCAAAGTCGTATTTCCATTTCAGAAATGGTTCAAATGGCTCTGAGCGCTATGGGACTTAACTTCTGAGGTCATCAGTCCCCTAGTACTTAGAACTACTTAAACCTAACTGACCTAAGGACATCACACACACCCATGCCCGAGGCAGGATTCGAACCTGCGACGTAGCGGTCGTGCGGTTCCAGACTGTAGCGCCTAGGACCGTTCGGCCACCCCGGCCGGCATTTCCTTTTCATAATACTCAAATTATTCTTGTGTCCGCCCCAGTAGCTGAGTGGTCAGCGTGACGGATTGCCGTCCTCTGGGCCCGGGTTCGATTCCCGGCTGGGTCGGAGATTTTCTCCGCTCAGGGACTGGGTGTTGTGTTGTGTTCATCATCATTTCATCCCCATCCGGCGTGCAGGTCGCCCAATGTGGCGCCGAATGTAATAAGACCTGCGATATGGCGGCCGGACCTGCCCCGCGAGGGGCCTCCCGGCCAATGACGCCAAACGCTCATTTCCAATTATTCTTGTTCTTCCCTTCATAATTACTTCATATTACTTAACAAATTATTTCTTTTCGTAATTAATAACCACTCCCTAATATCTTTGATTATTCCAAAAGCTAAAAAGCTTCGAACTGTTTTGGCAAAAGTTTCTGATTTTTCTTTTCGTAATGTTCTCTTTCTTAAAATTATTATTTTCTTTAATTATTTATTTCCCCTTTTTTGCAGCAACGAACAGTAGGTAGGTTTCAATTATTAATAAGTCAGGTTGTATTTTATATCCTTTACACAACACTAGATTGTCTCTGTTTCACAATACAGCTGTACGTAGATATGCTACGAGAGATGACAACTTCCTGACAAGCGGACTAAAAATCAATAAAGTAATAAATAAAAATAAACCACTGAGGGCCACCACCACGTAAACTCTGACATTTAGGAAGTTAGACTATAGAGTCACCTCAGTGGTTGAACCAATATAACCCGCAAACTAAAAACGCTAATTTAAATCACTCTTAACCTTCTATTCAAAGTGGATGGGCCAGCTGTGTTTACTCAGTCAGATTGTTCCGTGGTTACTACCGTTCATTTATAGTGAGGACAAAATTAAGTCTGTCACCAACTTCCGTTACTATGCGACGTTCCGCTCAGGGGTACGCAGTGCGTGTCAACAAAACACATAACCAGGCAATGGAACTACAGTTTCACTCATTGCCCACAAATCCACAACAATACCGCAATATATCTGAAAGCTTCGATTCAACGAACTTTGAGTGAGCTAGACAGATCCACTACTATTATTACTTTGGAACAGTCGGATCTCCGAACTGAACCAAATACCGCCAAACATGTCAATTGCATCTAGCCCAACACAAAAAAGGTTAGTAGCATTTGCGATGCATCCGGTGTTACTGAATTAAATCATATTAAATTACCCTCAAATTAACCTTCAATCGACCAGACCTCGGCACTCAAACTACCGATATACATCCACGTAACTAATCTCTCTCACGGAAAACCGTGAATACTTCCATATACCGATAGGATGAAACTTAAACTTTTTACGAGTCATTAAGTCACTTACCGAATGAGCAATACTAACTTCAAGAGATAGTTGGCGCGCTACTGCAACTCCTGCGGCCATCTCCCGACTGCCCACCTGTACTTCTGAACAACTGACTCTCGAGCCAAAACCAAACTACCCACCTCTCAAGCTAAAATCATACAGATCATAAACTTTAGTTAATTCCATTCGGAGCTATTCTTCAAGAAAATGAACAGTGTTCTCCTCCACCTTTGACAATGAATTTATTATTATTTGCAGCCGCCCGCTTATACTTGTATACAACTGCGCGGTTGTTATTCAATGTCTGGATTCTATTTTGTCGCCTTCTCGCCACTGCACGACTGCGTTACACTGCCTCCACACTACAACGTTATGAAACCAACACATATGAGAAACACAGCACACACATCGATATTTAACAAACTTTATTTCACTTACAGTTGACCACCAATGCGGCTAAGGCGAAAAAATTGGATGTAAAATTTGCTGTTGAAAATTTTGGACCTTTCCATCCTTTAGTGGTGCCCTGATGGAGAGGGACACTACGCTGAAACTCACCAACAGGTCTCTATCATTGGGACGAAGGTCTTTCAGCTATTCTACAACATTAATGGAATTCCGGATGAGATGTTCAGGTTTCCCTACAGATGGACTCATGAGAGCAATCAGGTGTCTGGCTAAGCCGTGTGTTGCTGGTCCTACACTGAAGAATCAAAGAAACTGTCGAAGCTGCGTTGGTAAGTACCGGAACTTCAAGCGCTGATAGAACGCACCGAAGTTGAAATCGTTATAGGTACGGAAAGCTGGCTGAAGCCAGAGATAAATTCTGCCGAAATTTTTACAAAGGCACAGACGGTGCTTAGAAAGGATAGATTGCATTCAACAGGTGGTGGCGTGTTTGTCGCTGTTAGAAGTAGTTTATTCTGTAGTGAAATAGAAGTGGATAGTTCCTGTGAATTATTAAGGGTGGAAGTTATACTCAACAACCGAGCTAGGTTAATAATTGGCTCCTACCTCCACATCTACATATATACTCCGCTAGCCACCAAGCGGTGTGTGGCGGAGGGCAGAATTCGCGCCAAAGTCATATTCCCCCCTCTCCCCCTCTTTTCCACTCGCGGATCGCGCGAGGGAAAAAAAACGACTGTCGGAACGCCTCAGTACGAGTTCCTTTTACCGACCTCCCGACTCAGCAGCATTAGTGGCAGAACAAGTGAGAGAAAATCTGAAATACATTTCACATAAATTTCCTCAGCATGTAATAGTCTTAGGTGGATACTTCAATTTACCAGATATAGACTGGGACACCCAGATGATTAAGACGGGTGGTAGGGACAGAGCATCGAGTGACATTATACTGGTTGCACAATCCGAAAATTACGTCGAGCAATTAAACAGAGAACCGGCTCGTGGAGACAACATCTTGGACCTACTGATAACAAACAGACCCGAACTTTTCGACTCTGTAAGCGCAGAACAGGGAATCAGTGATCATAAGGCCGTTGCAGCATCCCTGAATATGGAAGTAAATAGGAATATAAAAAAGGAAGGAAGATTTATCTATTTAGCAAGAGTAATAGGAGGCAGATTTCAGACTACCCAACAGATCAAAATGAATATTTCTGTTCCGACACTGACAATGTTGAGTGTTTATGGAAAAAGTTCAAGGCAATCGTAAAATACGTTTTAGACAGGTACGTGCCGAGTAAAACTGTGAGGGACGGGAAAAACCCACTGTGGCTCAACAACAAAGTTAGAAAACTACTGCGAAAGCAAAGAGAGCTTCACTGCAAATTTAAACGCAGCCAATACCTCTCAGACAAACAGAAGCTAAACGATGTCAAAGTTAGCGTAAGGAGGGCTATGCGTGAAGCGTTCAGTGAATTCGAAAGTAAAATTCTATGAACCGACTTGTCAAAAAATCCTAGGAAGTTTTGGTCTTACGTTAAATCAGTAAGAGGATCGAAACAGCATATCCAGACACTCTGGAATGATAATGGGATTCAAACAGAGGACGACACGCGTAAAGCTGAAATACTGAACACCTTTTTCCAAAGCTGTTTCACAGAGGAAGGCCGCACTGCAATTCCTTCTCTAAATCCTCGCACGAACGAAAACGTGGCTGACATCGAAATAAGTGTCCAAGGAATAGAAAAGCAACTGAAATCACTCAACAGAGGAAAGTTCACTGGATCTGACAGGATACCAATTCGATTCCACTCAGAGTACGTGAAAGAACTTGCCCCCCTTCTAACAGCCGTGTACCACAAGTCACTAGAGGAACCGAAGGTTCCAAATGATTGGAGAAGAGCACAGGTAGTTCCAGTTTTCAAGAAGGGTCGTCGAGCATATGCGCAAAACTATAGGCCTATATCTCTGTCATCGATCTGTTGCAGAATTTTAGAACATGTTTTTTGCTCGCGTATCATGTCATTTCTGGAAACCCAGGATCTACTCTGTAGGAATCAATATGGATTCCGGAAGCAGCGATCGTGTGAGACCCAACTCGCTTTATTTGTTCATGAGACCAAGAAAATATTAGATACAGGCTCCCAGGTAGATGCTATTTCTCTTGACTTCCGGAAGGCGTTCGATACAGTTCCGCACTGTCGCCTGATAAACAAAGTAAGAGCCTACGGAATACCAGACCAGCTGTGTGGCTGGATTGAAGAGTTTTTAGCAAACAGAACACAACATGTTGTTCTCAATGGAGAGACGTCTACAGACGTTAAAGTAACCTATGGCGTGCCACAGGGAAGTGTTATGGTACCATTGCTTTTCACAATATATATAAATGACCTAGTAGATAGTGTCGGAAGTTCCATGCGGCTTTTCGCGGATGATGCTGTAGTATACAGAGAAGTTGCAGCATTAGAAAATTGCAGCGAAATACAGGAAGATCTGCAGCGCAGCGGATAGGCACTTGGTGCAGGGAGTGGCAACTGACCCTTAACATAGACAAATGTAAGGTATTGCGAATACATAGAAAGAAGGATCCTTTATTGTATGATTATATGATAGCGGAACAAACACTGGTAGCAGTTACTTCTGTAAAATATCTGGGAGTATGCGTGCGGAACGATTTGAAGTGGAATGATCATATAAAATTAATTGTTGGTAAGGCCGGTAACAGGTTGAGATTCATTGGGAGAGTCCTTAGAAAATGTAGTCCATCAACAAAGGAGGTGGCTTACAAAACACTCGTTCGACCTATACTTGAGTATTGCTCATCAGTGTGGGATCCGTACCAGATCGGTTTGACGGAGGAGATAGAGAAGATCCAAAGAAGAGCGGCGCGTTTCGTCACAGGGTTGTTTGATAAGCGTGATAGCGTTACGGAGATGTTTAGCAAACTCAAGTGGCAGAGTCTGCAACAGAGGCGCTCTGCATCGCGGTGTAGCTTGCTGTCCAGGTTTCGAGAGGGTGCGTTTCTGGATGAGTTATCGAATATATTGCTTCCCCCTACTTATACCTCCCGAGGAGATCACGAATGTAAAATTAGAGAGATTCGAGCGCGCACGGAGGCTTTCAGACAGTTGTTCTTCCCGCGAACCATACGCGACTGGAACAGGAGAGGGAGGTTATGACAGTGGCACGTAAAGTGCCCTCCGCCACACACCGCTGGTTGGCTTGCGGAGTATAAATATAGATGTAGATGTGAAACTGGTGTACCTGCCTAATATCGTGTAGGGCCCCCGCGAGTATGCAGAAGTGCCGGAACACGACGTGGCGTGGACTCGACTAATGTCTGAAGTAATGCTAGAGGGAAGTGACACCATGAATCCTGCAGGGCTGTCCATAAATCCGTAAGAGCACGAGGAGATGTAGAGCTCTCCTGAGCATTACGTTGCAAGGCATCCTAGACATGCTCAATAATCTTCATATCTGGTGAGTCTGGTGGACAGCGGAAGTGCTTAAACTCAGAAGAGTGTTCCTGGAACCACTGTAGCAATTCTGAACGTGTGGGATGTCGCATTGTCCTACTGGACAATGGACGTTAATGGATGCAGGTGATCAGGCAGGATGCCGACATACGTGTCACCTGTCAGCGTCGTATCTAGACCTGTCAGGGGTTCCATATCACTCCAACTGCACACGCCCCACATCATTACAGAGCCTCTACCAGCTCGAACAGTTCCCTGCTGACCTGCAGGGTCCATGGCTACATGAGGTTGTCCCATACCCGTACAAGTCCATCCGCTCGACACAATTTGAAACGAGACTCATGCAACCAGGCATCATGTTTCCAATCATCAACAATCCAGTGTAGGTGTTGAAAAGCCCAGGCGATGCGTAAACGTCGTGCGGTCATCAAGGATACACAAGTGGGCTTTCGTCTCCGAAAATCCATATCGATGATGCTTCGTTGAATGGTTCGCACGCTGACACTTAGTGTTGATCCAGCATTGAAATCTGCAGCAATTGCGGAAGGCCTGCACATTGAACGATTCTCTTCAGTCGCCGTTGGATCTTTTTCTGGCCGCAGCGATGTCGGAGATTTGATGTTTTACCGGATTCCTGATATTCACGGTACACTCCTGAAATGGTCGTACGGGAAAATCCCCACTTCATCACTACTTCGGAGATGCTGTGTCTCATCCCTCGTGCGCCGACTATACACCACGTTCAAACTCACTAAAATCTTGATAACCTGCCATTGTAGCAGCTTTAACCGATGAAACTGCTGCGCCAGACACTTATCTTCTGTAGGCGTTGCCGACCGCAGCGCCGTATTCTGCCTGTTTACATATGTCTGTACTTGAATACGCATTCCTGTACCAGTTTCTTTCGCGCTTCAGTGCTTGCTGCTGACTAAGGGCACAGTGGAATGCCACCTTTGTGGACCTTTAGCAATGCATACATCCGTGGTGGGTACAGCAACTCGCGGTCGGAGTTTCTTTATAGTTTTCTATCGAAGGTATTGAGAAGTTCGACGGTTTTTCTCTGGAAGCGGTTTGCCGAATCTCCTAGCTTCCTGTTTGCTGCGTCATCGAGTAGTCCGCGCAGTTTACGTTAATATTCTGAGTGCGGAAGCTCCCTAGTGATCCCTTTGTCAGCGGAGACAGACGACCAACTCAAGATCGTCACGTAACTCGCGGATAGCGGCTCTTTCGTCCTTCGAAATGTTGCTCTTTGATGGTGCGGCCCTGATGAGCGTGACACGTTTGATGGGTTATTTCACCGGCCTCGTTGACTGATACAGAGTGTAAGTGGCCTGTTTCACGCTGTTTATGATGTCCACGGTTGGTAGAGATGTAGGAATCGGGGCGAAGTTGAGTACTTTCCCTAGCACCGACACTGCTGCATCATTGATTGTTCTCTCTTTAACACTGATCACAGTTCCCTAGGAGGTTCTTGCGGGGTTATCTATCGCGTTGTGAGATGTTCATACTTTGACTTCTGTTTAATTGTAGATTTTCTTCGTATGGTGTCCACCTGTACTCACGCCACAGCGTCAACTTATTCCTGTGAAGTGGGGAGGGGGCAAAGAAAGAAAGAGAGAGACAGAGAGAGAGAGAGAGAGAGAGAGAGAGAGCAGAAACTGTCTTGAGATGAATATCCGAGCCGGCCGGTGTGGCCGAGCGGTTCTAGGCACTTCAGTCTGGAACCGCGCGACCGCCACGGTCGCAGGTTCGAATCCTGCCTCGGGCATTGGTGTGTGTGATGTCCTTAGGTTAGTTAGGTTTAAGTAGTTCTAAGTTCTAGGGGACTGATGATCTCAGATGTTAAGTCCCTTAGTGCTCAGAGCCATTTTGAATATCCGAAAGTTTACGATGTGGTGCGAGTTTAATGGGTACCGTCTCTTACCAGCGCCAGAATGGCTCGTCTTGCCATGCGAATGGCGGCTGCAGTCCTTATGTAGCGAGAAATCTTGGCGAAGAGTGGCATCAAGGTCCCATCTCGACATCCAAGGAGGAATGCGAGCGAGCAGAGCAACCGCTTCTTCTTGTTTTGCAGCTGGTTCAGGACCCTCATTTGTTGAGACTTGTCCTCCCCATAAAGATACTTGATCTGATGTTTTCCCAGAGTACTTCTGACCTCTAGAATTCTCGGACGTCCGCCCAGATCACACCGTAATTCCTCCACAATATTTCGACAGACAGACTCCTTTCCATCATCAAGTGGTCCCTAATAGCTACAGCTCCGCTGTTGCCGGCGTCCTATATATGATAACCGTTATCCCCTCCACCACTTTGTTCCTATCGCTGTCTGTGCGGCCGCCGCGGTGGTAGGTGTACGGGCGCGTGGCTACGAACTGTCCGCGCAATCAGTCGGGTGCGGGCATTATTGAACGGGAACACTTTTAATTTTTTTTCTCTCGGCTTATAGCAGGACTCCGCGTGTTACTCGGTTACAGGTCGCCATCTTTGTTGATTAGACCATCTTGATCTCTACACAGGCACAAGCAGACAGTGTACGAAAGTAATGCATAACTACACTTTAATGAATAAAAAAAGACTACCACAGTGAAATTCAGGACATATTACAAGAAGAAAGATGTAGAAAACTTAAGGGAGACACCACAACTTCTGTTCTCAGGGTAACGAATAAGCTAATAGGGGCCTCTTCCGATTTCTTCTATTGACAAGAAGGGTCTCATCAAGTCAGAAGCACTGAGACCACTTGTTAGCTGCATTGATTCAAATATTTATTTTATTGTGTTGGGAGACATTGACGGCTTTCCTCAACGGGTAAAGTAATATTATAGAATATATATATATATATATATATATATATATATATATATATATATATATATATATATATATACAATCATCTTTAAAGTAGCATTTAACACTCCTTGTATTTTCCCACGTCGCCTAGCCCGAACTGTAACTGGCGTCCAATAAAGGTTGTTGTTGTTGTTGTTGTCATCTTCAGTCCTGAGACTGGTTTGATGCAGCTCTCCATGCTAATCTATCCTGTGCAAGCTTCTTCATCTCCCAGTACTTACTGCAACCTACATCCTTCTGAATCTGCTTAGTGTATTCATCTCTTGGTCTCCCTCTACGATTCTTACCCTCCACGCTGCCCTCCAATACTAAATTGGTGATCCCTTGATGCCTCAGAACATGTCCTACCAACCGATCCCTTCTTCTGGTCAAGTTGTGCCCCAAACTTCTCTTCTCCCCAATCCTATTCAATACTTCCTCATTAGTTATGTGATCTACCCATCTGATCTTCAGCATTCTTCTGTAGCACCATATTTCGAAAGTTTCTACTCTCTTCTTGTCCAAACTATTTATCGTCCTTGTTTCACTTCCATACATGGCTACAGTCCATACAAATAGTTTCACAAACAACTTCCTGACACTTAAAATCAATACTGGATGTTAACAAATTTCTCTTCTTCAGAAACGCTTTCCTTGCCATTGCCAGTCTACATTTTATATCCTCTCTACTTCGACCATCATCAGTTATTTTGCTCCCCAAATAGCAAAACTCCTTTACTACTTTAGGTGTCTCATTTCCTAATCTAATTCCCTCAGCTTCACCTGATTTAATTAGACTACACTCCATTATCCTCGTTTTGCTTCTGTTGATGTTCATCTTATATCCTCTTTTCAAGACACTGTCCATTCCGTTCAACCGCTCTTCCAAGTCCTTTGCTGTCTGACAGAATTACAATGTCATCGGCGAACCTCAACGTTTTATTTCTTCTCCATGGACTTTAATACCTACTCCGAATTTTTCTTTTGTTTCCTTTTCTGCTTGCTCACAATAAAATAATAACGGTTACCTTTTCTAAAAAGGAAGAAAGGAGGATTGGGTATAACGTCCCATCATTGAGGTCATTAGAGATGGAGCACAAGCTCTAATTGTGTAAAGGATGGGGAAGGAAGTAGGACGTGCCATCTCGAAAGAACCATCCCGGCATTCGTCTGAAGCGATTTAGAGAAATGACGGAAAACCTAAATCTGGATGGCCGGACGCGGGATTGAACCGTCGTCCTCCCACATTTGAGTCCAGTGTACTAACAACTGCAGCACCTCGTTCGGTTTACTTTTTCGAAGGTTTCCTTTTCCTTGAAGGAGGTAGATTTTGCCGTTCTTCTAACAATAATATTATACAGTCTGCAATTTTAATGGAAGGAGATAGGACTTTATAGCTGTGCTTTCTTCTCTTCCGTCACTGATTAATATTTGTATAATGGTTTACAAATAACTCTAGGATACCATATTCCAACTTTCCTGAAGCATATATCAATAAAATATGCAAATTTTGTCATGAATTATTCAGACAGGCGTTACTTGACGTGCAGCTCACGCGAGAACACAGAACAGATACGGAAGACGAAGGAAGATCGAAAACGTCCATTTTAATTAAAATCCCTTTAACGCCGTCTGTGATATTATACCTTATCTTTCACGTACATCTCTATACAACGTAATTAAAGATTGTCAGCAAAAAATTCTTTTTATCATCAGTCCTTGCATCATTTGTCATTATAAATAACTGTCTAATTTTTCCCGTACGTACGTTTCATCACAGACTGTCCAACCAGTGGGATTACCAAGCACTAAGTCGTTCTCCTACAGCCATTTATAGGAAAAATTGACACTTATCTTAGAGATTCTGGTCATTTTATAGAAAAATTAAAATTCTTCAGACTGAGCCCAAGTGACATCATGGTCTGTTTTGATGCTGGATCACTGTTTACTATGGTTCCATTTAATGAGCTGATGTCACAGTTGGAAGTATCTTCGCAAAGGATATGTTAGATCTCTATAACATTGTCACACATCAGCTTACTTTCAATGGGGCAATAAGTTCCATAAGCAAGCTGATGGCGTGGCTGGGGAGAACCCACTCAATGCAAATCTAGCGAATTTTTATACGCAAAAATTTGAAGCAGCAGCTCTACAGACGGTGAAGAACAATCCCTCATGTTGGTTTCGGTACTTGGAAGGCACTTTCGTTGTATGGTCCCAAGGAGAAAAGGAAGTCTCTCAATCTCTAATCTTCGGAATAACATTGCATTAAGAGTTATTCCTGTTTTAAAACTAGAAATCTACCATCGCAAATGCAGTATCACAGCTACCTATATATTGTGTACATCAGTTTGTTTTTACCTGTGCTAATAGTTTCATTCACAAAACTTTCAATAACTGTTTTAGTTCACATATTGTCGAACAAATGGCGATCAATAACTATGAAATGGGATTTTTACCACTGATATAACTAAAGTATACTGTGTTTGGATGTATTATGCTTGTCTATTTTCTGGATACGAGACAAAATGCCATTTTGCATATTTTTGTAATAGTTATTGCACAATTACTTAGTTACCTTCGAAAACTATCACAGTCTCTCTTATTTTCCTTGAATCTCTGCGGTTACAACATTGTGCTCCTGAAACACTTCGGTTTTCATTTGTAACTTACTGCTGAAATAGAAACCTTATTTTGAGAAAGTACAACAACTCAGGTCAAAACACACTGTATTTACTGTAACACAAATCCGCACAAGCAGCAGCAGATGATACGGAAAAGCTTAGCGCTATTACTGTTACAATTACACCAAACATGCAGAGTGAGCATTACATTTTCCGTCCTCAGTCAATGAGTGTTGCCAGGCATACGAACAAATCCAATATTAATATGGTACAGGGTGACAATATTAAACTATATCAAGCAAAATCGTCATAACTTCCGAACGGTTTTCGCTAGGACGTTCAAACAGCGCAGTTGGCCGTGCGCCATGATGGGAAATAGTATGCGCACGTATGGTTTGGTTCAGTGACGAAGCTCATTTTCATTTGGATGGGTTCTCAATAAGTAAAACTGGCGCATTTTGGGGACTGAGAATCCGCATTTCGCGACTGACAAGAATCTTCACCTTCAACGGGTGAATGTGTAGCGTGCAATCTCCAGTCACGGAATAAGTGGTGTGATATTCCTTGATGGCGCAGTGACTACCGAAAGGTACGTGAAGGTTTTGGAAGATGATTTCACCCCATAACCCAAAGTGATTTCGACAAGATGTGGTTCATGCAAAACGGAGCTCGACCCCATCGAAGCAGGAGTGTGATATCCTGGAGGCGCACTTTGGGGACCGCATTCTGGCTCTGGGGTATCCAGAGGCCACTGGCATGGTCCTCGATTGGCCGCCATATTCTCTGGATCTGAACACATGCGACTCCTTTTTGTGGGGCTGTGTTAAAGACATTGTGTACAGCAATAACCCCAAAATCATTGCCGAGCTGAAAACAGCCTTTCATGAGGTCACCGACAGCATCGATGTTCCGACACTTCAGCGGGACATGCAGAATTTCGCTATTCGACATTGTCACATCATCGCCAATAATGGCAAGCGCATCGAACATGTCATAACCTAGTGACAATAGTTGAATCAAGTGTGTGCACGCCGTGGTTTGTAACTAATTTAGGTTTTTTTCATACAGTTCAATAAGTGTCACCCTATACATGCTCATAGAAATTCCGTCTTGCATCTGGGATGTTTGCAAATGTCAAGTAAAACTTTCTTCTTGGCACTTTCTACTGGCAGTTTATCTAATGGCAATTTCTTTTCCCAGCACCTTTCTGGTTCTGTGCAATTCCATGACTGCTGGATGTTATGACTTCTCGTTCCTGGTAGTGTATATGGCTCTCAGATGAAACGTGTAGCTAGATACCCTGGCCTGGTGCGCTACGTGCCCTGGCATCCCTTAGTTTCGTCTTGCAATGAAGAAATTCTTTGTCTTTGGCATTGTCAATGACTGGAATCCAGGTGTCTGGGTGAAAGTATATTTTGTTCCTCTCTCTAATGGAAAAATCTCTATCGCATGGTACGAAAGGTGCTCTGCTACGAAGAATTTCTTGTATACAGCAGAGAAATAAAACAGATAATCAGGGTTTGGAGAAGTGTCCTAACTTTTTGAACATCCCTTCCAAAATCAGCAATGTCTAGGCTTACGTTCAAATGAAAATCACATGAAAAATAGGAATCAGACTGACGGGACAGAAGTCACGGGATACCTCCTAAAGTTGTGTCGTACCTCATTTTCCCCGGTGTAGTGCACCACCTCGACGTGGCGTGGACTTAACAAGTCGTTGGAAGTCCCCTGCAGAAATGTTGAGCCATGCTGCATCTGCAGCCGTACATAATTGCGGAACTGCTGCCGGTGTAGGATTTTGTGCACGAGCTGACTTCTCGATCATGTCCCATAAAGGTTGGATGCGACTGATGTTGGGCGATCTGGGTGGCCAAATTATTCGCTCGAACTGACCAGTACATTTCTCAAACAAACTGCAAACAATTGTGACCCGGTGACATGGCGCATTGTCATCCATGAAAATTCCATCGTTGTTTGGGAGCATGAAGTCCACAAATAGATGCAAATGGTCTCCAGGTAGCTGTACATAGTCATTTCCAGTCAATTACCGATCAGCTAGACCAGAGGACCCAGCCAATTCAATGTAAACACAGCCCACACCATTACGGCGGGTTTTTATCTAAGACTGGGCGTCTGGCCTTCTCTCCCACGCCTCCACCCTCTCTCCTTTCACCTATTCGTCACTCTTTCTTTGCATTTTCTTTGCCTTCGCGTTCGTCGTTTCGCTATGTGTGTTCTTCTAGCCTTGTCTTTTAGGCCGGTAATTTTAGTATGTTGCAAAGTGGCTGGCTCATCCCTTTTTATCCTGGAGATCAGGCGGCCCAGGTCATCTGTTATATGATTTTAATACCTTCCTCTACCTTTCCTTTTAGTCTACGTTTCCCCTTTGGTTCGCTTCTTTTGTTTTCTCTTTCAGTGTGTCTCCCAGTTAGTTTTACGCCCTTTTACGTTCCCCGACTCCATTGTTTTTAATTGTTTTACCTTGAGACTTGTTTGCTTGAGGGAAAAGGGACTGATGACCCTTTAGTTTGGTCCCTTTATACCCCAAACTAATCAACCAACCAAACATTATGGAGCCACCACCAGCTAACACAATGTCCCGTTGATAACTTGGGTCCTCCGCCACACTCGAACCCTACCGTCAGCTCTTACCAAGTGAGATCGGGACTCATCTGACCAGGCCACAGTTTTCCAGTCGTCTGGGGACCAACCGAAACGATCATGAGCCCTCGAGAGGCACTGCAGGTGATGTAATGCTATTAACAAAGGCACTCACTTCGGTCGTCTGCTGCCATAGCCCATGAACGCCACCTTTCGCCGCACTGTCATATCGGATACGTTCGCCGTACGTCCAAAATTGATTTCTGCGGTTATTTAACGCAGTGCTGCTCGTCTGTTAGTACTGACAACTCTACGCAAACGCCGCTACTCTCGTTCGTTAACACTTTCGCTGCGGCTGACGCTTATAAGCGTCAAAACAAGCCACGAGCCAGTGCGGCTGACGCTTATAAGCGTCCGCGTTCACTGTCGGATTACTTAGTCTAGTTGCTGTGTCTAAGCTAGCATCAAAGCGTGTAAACTTTTGTTTTGTGTGGTTAGTTAACGAACGTATATTGTTCGTAATGGCGGCTAATGAACCGACATCTGGACCTTCCAATGTGAAAAGGAGCAGGAAAAGTGTTAAATCGACAGAGGAACAGTTACTAGTGTACTAGACGACAGTGAGTTTCTGTCTAGTGAGGACGAGGCATATCACGGAGATTGTCATTTAGAGGCTGCAGAAGAATTGCAGTGTGATGATAGCGTAGAAGCACAGCTTTCGAATCTGTTTCGTGACAGTTCCGAATCTGACGATACGGATCACGACGGTTGTGTGGAAATCGACGACGAAAAAGAGCCCGACCTGTCACACGAAGATAATCCAGGTGAGTCCTGGCATAAAGAACCACATAATATGTAGTATCACCCATTTACGAACTAAGAAGTTTTGCAGATTCATCCTGCTGGCAATTCTATGGATTTCTTCAGATTATTGGTAACAGACGAATTGTTGCAACTTGTAGTTGACGAAACGAATGATAACGCAATCAACATATTGCTGAGCGAAAATACAAGAGGGACCTAGAATCTGTAAATGGAAACCTCTAAGTATAGGCGAATTACTAGTTTTCCTGGGTGTTTCGTTACATATGGGTGACGTTAAATATCCGCGATTACAAGACTACTGGAAGAAAGAACCGCTGTTTGAGAATAGAGGAATAGCGATGAGTATAAGCAGAGACCGGTATTTGATCATATTGCGCTCTCTGCATTTTGCAAAAAATCCACGTCCAGGAAACCCGAAACCAGACGTTCTTTTAGATAAGATACGACCTATATTGGATTATTTTAACACGAGAGTGTCTCAAGTGTATTAGCCGGGAAGAGATTAATCAATGACTCTTTGGAGGGGAAGATTGTCATTTAGACAATACATAAAAAGCAAACGTAATAAATATGGCATTAGAATGTACATGCGCAACAATCCAGACGGTTTCATAAATAAGTGCGCTGTGTACACGGGAAGTAGTAGAGATATGGGGGGAAAAGGTAAAGCTGAAACGGTCGTTTTGCATTTGACGGCAGAAAAACTGCATGTTGGTCATTACATTTACTTGGACAATTATTATAACAGGTTTCATTTAGCTACAACTCTGTTGAACGTAAAAACACTTTCCACAGATACTCTGAAATTAAATAGGAAATATACCCCCGAAGACGTTGTATCGGCAAAACTTAGGAGAGGAGAGACAATTGCGCGGTATTCTAATGGAGCTACGATTGGAAAGTGGAAGGATCGACGAGAGCTTTCCTACATTTCCACAGAACATTTAAATGTTATGGAGCAAGTGACGTACGCGCGCCAGCAAATAGTCACGAAACCTTTTCGTATTATTAGGTACAATGCGTGTATGTCTGGGACTGATACACAAGATCAGATGTTATCGTGTTATTTATGTGAACGAAAGACTACCCGCTGGCCGAAAAAACTATTCTTTCATGTCATTGACATGCTAGTTTTCAATTCTCCATATCTGTACAACAAATACTCAGGAAATAAAATGACGTTGTACGATTACAGAATGAACGTTATAAAGGGCTTCCTTCCACCAATGGACGTTCCACGAAATGTGAGCAAGAAACATCACAAACACACGTTGTGCAAAAGCGGGAAGCTACTGCAGGGAAGAAGCAAGTTATGAGGACGCGGTGTAAGAAGTGCGCAGAACAAGGCAAGCGCACTGATACAACATACGAGTGTACAACCTGCCCAGAAAAACATGGATACTGCTTGAACTGCTGTATAATTTCCCATAAGTAGCAAAAAAGGATAATATCGGGGAAATTGCGATTATCAAAGACAACTTCTTTTATTTCTTTTGACATTGCATACTTTCTTTTTATGACGTGAAAGGTTAGAATTTTTTTTTTCTCGAGTACTCAGAAAATGAGGTTTTCTTCTGTGTTAAGTCGACTTATTTCTTAGAGCGTTTTAAAGCGTTCACTTCAGTTTTTTGCGAAAGAATGTGTTGTGCTAAATTTGTTTTAATAGCATCGCAATTGAAGTGATGGGGGACACGAGAGAAACTTCCACGTAGGCTGTGTTTCGCTTACTAATTTCTACACATTCGGGCGTCCCCTGGGCGTCTATGATAAATGTAGACGGCTAATTCTCTCATACCAGGAGCAAACATGCTACTAAATTGACCTCTATCAGAGTCAATCGTAAAAATGCGCATTTGAAGTAAACATAATTTCAAATGAATCCAGTTTCCTTTTTCCCTTTTTAAGAATTTGCGTTTTGGGATACAAATTTTTCCTAAATGCAATGGATTTGTTGCTTGTTTGAATTGTATTTTTTGTTACATTATCAACAAATCACGAACATTTGAATGACGTCTGTGACCCCTATAGGTGTCAGACAGCAAACAGACTTTAAAACGTGACAGTAATACAATCGAAGCTTATTTGAAGTAATGCATCTAAGGTGTCATCGTTAAGTCAGTATAGAACATGATCCTACAGATCTTACAAGATCTCGACGTCAGCCTGTAGCTCAGGTGTGCTTAGTAGCGTCGGCTCCGAGCGGTACCTGCCGTTTCAGAGTGTTACCGGCCCGCACCAACACCGACTCAAAGGAAGGCCTCGGCGCTTGCTCGTGACGTCACGTCAGCTAGGCACGGCGAACGCCAGGTCTGTTGCAGGCATACTCATAATGGTGGTGTCTCCATCTCTGACACAGGAAAATGTGAAACTATTGGCGGTAGTTGACCAACACACATGGTTTTGAGAGATTTCTGCAATCAGTTAATTGTGCAATTCATTACAATTCTTAACAAATAGTGTACTCCTGAACTTAAATTTCCACCTGTTTTAAGGATTGACATACAAAAACAACTTCATGGTCCAGCAGCAACAGAATTCGTGCTTCTTTACCTTATTTGTAAATCTGAGGAAGTTGCGTTTGTACTGGGTTGCTTTTACAAGAAGCTGTGAACATATTGGTGTTCTTTAGGTATCTTGCTTGACTATGGGGAGAGGAGCACTGGATGTTAATGAAATATCTTACGATTGTACACGTTGGGGGAGGGGGTGGGGGACAGAAGAAGAGGCAAAAGAGAGATACTTGTTTTATCAAATAAATTTTTTTTATCTTATAAAGTTTCACCTTCCAGTTGCAAGAGGGGAATATTTATATTTTCTAATGTGCATGTTTAAAAAAGTTTAAGCTCTGCAGTATTTTCGATGTATGAAGCTGTTTTGTTTCCTGTTCAGAATTCCTTTCGTTCAAAACGACTGTAATCTAATGACTGGCAACAGTTGGACATTTACACAAGTAAATTAGTTCACATTTCCAGTGACGATGTCAAACGAAAATGAATAAATAAATAAAAGAAACGAGTTCATTGTAAGGGGGTTGGGGTAAGTTCCGATAACAAAATGGATTAAGTAAATATAGTTACTTGAATGTAAAATTTCCGAAGCTTGCAATGGGGAAAAGCATCTTCTCATACTGATCTACGTTTGTTTCGACAGGATTCAGTAATACAGAACTATGATCTCCTTTGTAGCTTTACGATAGTAAGAAAACCTTTCATCTAAATAGAACTGCAGAATCCAAAACAATACCAAACATTTTGTCCAAAAATAAGAGATTTGTGGTGATAAGCACGCCGAGGCGTTTCTGCCTGCAACAGACCTGGCGCTCGCCGTGCCTAGCTGACGTGACGTCACCAACAAGCGCCGAGGCCTTCCTCTGAGTCTGTGTTGCCCGCACACGCGCGTTGCCGCGCCGCACTGGAGAGTTGCGCGCCTGCACCGATGCCGTAGCGAAAGTGTTAAGTGAAGACCGTCGGCCACCGTGTTGTCCGTGCTAAGAGGTAATACCTGAAATCTGGTATCCTCGACACGCCCTTGACACTGTGGATCTCGGAATATTGACTTCCATATCGATTTCCGAACTGCAATGTCCCATGGTTCCAGCTTCAACTACCATTCTGCGTTCAGATCTGTTAATTCGCGTCGGACGGCCATCACCACGTCGGAAAGTTTTTCACAGGAATGATCCGAGTACAAACGACAGCTCCGCCCATACGCTGCCCTTTTATAATTTGTGTACGCGACACTACCGTCATCTGTATATGTGCATATCGCTAACCCATGACTTTTGCCACTTTAGTGTATTGTCAAAAGTTCCAGTTTCGTTTCTTTTCTCTGAATGCTGTCCTTCACGTCGTCTCGCGCAATACGGACACACTTTTGAGGCATTCTGTAAAAATGCTGGAAACATTCGGGACACATGTTGAGTTCCTTCATTTTTCTAAATATGCCCCATTTCTCCCCTTTCTTCAACCATTAATGTTGTACTCAGTATCGTAATCGCTGCTCAACATTTACGAGCTACAAAATATTCAGTGCATCAGTACCTCCGTCTTACAAAGACAACATATTCTGAGCCATTCGTAGCACAGCTGTCCCACCTACTGCGTTTCTCAGCGCCACTTCAGTATGAATTGCTCACGTCCCACCCACACCACGTCCCTGACTCGTCACCGTCAAGCGTCCATGCCACGACCGAGCGAGGTGGCGCAGTGGTTAGACACTGGACTCGCATTCGGAAGGACGACGGTTCAATCCCGCGTCCGGCCATCCTGATTTAGGTTTTCCGTGATTTCCCTAAATCACTCTAGGCAAATGCCGGGATGGTTCCTCTGAAAGGGCACGGCCGACTTCCTTCCCCATCCTTCCCTAATCCGATGAGACCGATGACCACGCTGTCTGGTCTCCTTCCCCAAAACCAACCAACCAACCGTCCATGCCACGATGGTTTGGACCCCAGCCAAAGAAGGCAAAGCTGAAAGGTGGAAGGATTATATGGAGCGCCTATACAAGGGAGATGTACTTGAAGGAAATATTACAGAAATACACTATGTGATCAAAAGTATCTGGATACCTGGCTGAAAATGACTTACAAGTTCGTGGAGCACTCCATCGGTAATGCTGCAGTTCAGTATGGTGTTGGCCCACCCTTAACCATGATGACAGCTTCCACTATCGCTGGCACACGTTCAACCTGGTGCTGAAAGGTTTCTTGGGGAATGGGAGCCCATTTTTCACGGAGTGCTGCTGTACTGAGGAGAGGTATCGATGTCGGTCGGTGAGGCATGGCACGAAGTCGGCGTTACAGGGATGTTATTGTCATGTAACCACTCCGCCACAGGCAGTGCCTTATGAACAGGTGCTCGATCGTGTTGAAAGATGCAGTCGCCATCCCCGAATTGCTCTTCAACAGTGAGCAGCAAGAAGGTGATTAAAACATCAGTGTAGGCCTGTGCTGTGACAGTGCCACGCAGAACAACACGGGGTGCAAGCCCCCTCCACGAAAAACAAGACCACACCACAACCCCACCGCCTCCGAATTTCACTGTTGCCACTACACACGCTGGCAGATGACGTTCTTCGAACATTCGCCATATCCACACACTGTCGTCGGATCGCCACGTTGTGTACCGTGATTTGTTATTGCACACAACGTTTTTCCTCGGTTCAATCGTCCAATGTTTACACTCCTTACATCAAGTGAGGCGTCGTTTGGTATTTACCGACGTGATGTGTGGCTTATGAGCAGCCACTCGACTATGAAATCCAAGTTTTTTCCCCTTCCGCCTAACTGTCATAGTTCTTGCAGTGGATCCTGATGCAGTTTGTAATTCCTGCGTGATGGTCTGGATAGATGTGTGCCTATTACACATTACGACCCTCTTCAACTGTTGGCGGCCTCTGTCAGTCAACAGACGAGGTCGGCTTGTACGCTTTTGTGCTGCACGTGGCCCTTCACGTTTCCACTTCACTATCACATTGGAAACAGTGGACCTAGAGTTGTTTAGGAGTGTGCAAATCTCGCATACAGACGTGTGACCCAAGTGACACCTAATCACTTGAGCACGTTCGAAGTCCGCAAGTTCCGCGGAGCGCCCCATTCTGTCTCTCACGATGTATAATGACTACTGAGGTCGCTGGTATGGAGCACCTGGCAGTAGGTGGCAGCACAATGCACCTAATATGAAAAACGTATGTTTTTGGGGGTGTCCTGATACTTTTGTTCACATAGTGTATGTAGACCGGGCAGGCCCTGGTCGTCACCCGTTGAGTAAAAAAGACGATACCTACCGCCCTTGTGGCGATTTAGGGTCTTGAATGTTAGGATTGTCCCAGATCGTTACGCCATTCCCAGTGTTCAGGATTTTCACAAGGGCGTTACATGATGCCGCAACTTTCATTGTAACTGATTTGACAAGGCCTATACACAAAATCCAGTAGCTTACTATAATATTCCAAAGACTGTTGTTATTACCCCTTCCGAATTGTCTGAGTCTCGATTTATCCTATATGTTTTACGCAGTGCAGCCCATACGTGGTAGCACTTTAGAGGCCTAAATTTTTATTTCCCGTATGGAGATGACATCTTGGTTTTTTGTAAGTTGTTATTTCAACGCCTTCAGGTGTCTGGTGTCTTCTGAATGCAAACTAGTGTACATTAGGGAAGTCGTCTATTAATTTTTTTAGGATACGAAGTGTCAGCAGAGAATATCAAACATCTCCCGGACCATGTGCAAGCAATTAACTGTATGTCCGAAGAGTTCAGACTTTTTTTTTAGGCATGATAAAGTTTTATTAATGGCACTTGTCGGAAGTAGCACAAACTCAGGTTCCTCTCGATGCCATTCTAGCAGGAAAAAACACCACCGGCAAACACACAGTACCATGGACTAAAACGATGACAGAGCTTTTAACTAACTTGAAGACGCATTGGCAACGGTACCTGACTCTCTCACCAAGCCACGCCGTACAATTAGCCTCGACAGTAGACGGTAGCTAAACAGCCATCGGCGCAGCGCTACAGTAACAGGTATTGGGAACTTGGCAGCCGCTAGCCCCCCCCCCCCCCCCCTCCCTCCTCCTCCTCCGCGGCCACCACTCGCAAATGTACACCGACTCAAACCCGTTGGTCGGTAATAGACAGAGAACTACCTCGTAATGAACGAAGCAGTAAAATACTTCCGCAACGAACTTGAAGCGAAAACTTTCACCATCTTCACCGATTATGTCCTCTCGTCACTGCCTTCCACAAAATTTATCAATAAAGCCCGCGTCGCCGCATGACACCTAGAATACGTCCGGCAGTGAACCAAGGACATTCGCCATACAAGTGGCTTCAAATAGATTGTCGCAGATTGTCTCTCTTGGGCATGCAACGCAATCAGTGGAGTGTTATGGCCAGACGTGACAAATGCTCAGCACATGGATCCAGAATTACAAATGTTATTACACATTGGTAGCTCCAATAACAAATTAAAGGATATCTTCGTTTCAGCGTTGCAGATCATATTGCTGTGTGAGATCGCTAAATGTCAGCCACGTCCATGCATTCCCATGACATGCCGCGGAAATACACTGATCAGCCAGAATATTTCGACCACCTAGATAATAGCCGGTACTGATAACAGTGGCGATACGTCGTAGCATGGAAGCAATGAGGTCTTGGTAGGTCGCTGGAGAGCGTTGGCACCATATCTGCACACTCAAGTCACCTAATGCCCGTAAATTTCGGGGAGGAGGGCGATGAGCTCTGACGCCACGTTCAGTCACATCCCAGATGTTTTCGATCGATTTCAGATCTGTCGAATTGGGGGTCACATCAATTGCAACTCGCCACTGTGTTCCTCAAACCACTCCATCACACTACTGGCCTTGAGAGATGGCGCATTACATTGTTGGAAAATGCCACTGCTGTCGGAAAATATGACCTTCATGAAGGAGTGTACGTGGTCTGCATCCTAGTACGGTACTCCTTGTCCATCACGGCGCCTTGCATGCACTCCGCTGGACCCATGGATGCCCACATGAATGTTCCCCAGAGCATAAGGAGCCATCGCCACCTTGTCTCTGTCCCGCAGTACAGGTGTCAAGGAGCTGTTCCCCCACAAGACGACAGAGTCACACCCACCCATCTGGATGATGAACGTAAAGGGATTCCTCAGACCATGCAATGCTTGCCACTGTGCCAATGTCCAGTGCTGACCATCATGTGTCCATTTCAGTCGTAGTTGCCAATGTCGTGGTCTTAACATTTGCACATGGTTGGTTGGTTGTGGAGGCCCATTGCCAAGAGTGTTTGTACACTGTGTGTTCAGACATACTTGTACTCTGCCCAACATGAAAGTCTGATGTTAGCTCTGCCACAGTTCGCTGCCTGTCCTGTTTTACCAGTCTGCCCAGCCTATGGCATCCACCATCTGTAATAAGAGGTGGCCACCCAACCCTCTGACTCTGGACGTATTTGTACCATGTGTTGAAGATACTCACCACAGCACTGCCCACACTCCCGACAATGCCTAGCCCCCAGGCCATCACAATCCGTCCTTGGTAAAACTCAGAAAGATTCTGCGTCTTCCCCTTTCTACAGACAGAGATCACATTCACTGATAATACATGGACCGTGCATGTGTCTGACTAGCGGTGATTCCTCAACAGGTGATGCTGCCATCGCCTGGACAGGTTTATGTCGATTGTGGGTTGGTGGTCATATGCTCTGGGTGATCAGTACATATTCCTAACTCTCCATCGTCTCTCACCTGCGGGTGTTTCTGACAGAACACATTACATGCCCAGGAACTCAGAAAGGGTGCCGCCAGCTGCCGAGAGCTTGTTTATGTGATCAAAAAATCGAAGTTGGTCGGCACACTTTCGCACCTATTGGTGATACTGTTATTCCCACAACAAGATTTACGTATGTACCCCTGGACGCTGTAGGACCACTTCCTTACTCCAACAGGTATAAATTCTTGTTAACAATAACAGACCACTCTACCCCTTGGCCAGAAACTACGCCAGCACTGATATTTCAGCGCAGAAACGGTAGCTAATGAATTCGCCCGCACATGTATCGCCAGATTCGGAGTCCCAGCCATGTGGCCACGGATTGCGGTCGACAATATGACCGCTCACTTTTTACCATGCGCCGGCCGGAGTGGCCGTACGGTTCTAGACGCTACAGTCTGGAGCCGAGCGACCGCTACAATCGCAGGTTCGAATCCTGCCTCGGGCATGGATGTGTGTGGTGTCCTTAGGTTAGTTAGGTTTAATTAGTTCTAAGTTCTAGGCGACTGATCACCTCAGAAGTTAGGTCGCATAGTGCTCAGAGCCATTTGAACCATTTTTTTACCATGCTCACGAAACTCTGTGGAATATCTCACCTCAGAACTATGAGCTACCAGCCTGTGAACAAAGGAATCGTAGAATGACTCCACAGAACATTCAAAGCAGTGCTCACACAAAAATACCTGGAGCGTTACATTGCATTTCGTACTACTAGTTGTGAGAATGGTTATTAAAACAGATGTTGACCTGACCCCGAGCTAGTTAGTCTACAGACAACATATTCTCGTTCCCACAGACCTTATAGAAACACCACCTTCGTCCAAACACTGCAAGTCACAATGGAGTGACCCATCCCAGCAGCACCAGACCGTAATCACATCAAACAATTTTTTTTTTTCTAGAGGGCCTCCAGAACTGTTCATAAATATGGTTATGTGTTGATGCAGTCAAGCCACCACTCTTTCTCCCTTAAGTTGGACCATACTGCGTGTTACAACAATGCTTGCACACCATCACAATACATCAAGATGGCAAAGCCACAACAGTCTCCATAAAATGAAGCCTGTGTAGAGTACAGGCAAAGAGACTTCAGAGACCCCACACACAGCTTCCCCAATGGAAACCCCACTAAGCGAGCAACTCTCAGAGGTCAAAACCCCCACAGCTTCACTGATTCAAGAGACCAGCAATCTAGTTACATCAGCAAACACCTGCACGATGAAACTTAATGACATCAAAAGCTCCACCCCCAATTAGGTTTTATTACATCTACATCTACATTGATACTCCGCAAGCCACCCAGCGGTGTGTGGCGGAGGGCACTTTCGTGCCACTGTCATTACCTCCCTTTCCTGTTCCAGTCGCGTATGGTTCGCGGGAAGAACGACTGTCTGAAAGCCTCCGTGCGCGCTCTAATCTCTCTAATTTTACATTCGTGATCTCCTCGGGAGGTATAAGTAGGGGGAAGCAATATATTCGATACCTCATCCAGAAACGCACCCTCTCGAAACCTGGCGAGCAAGCTACACCGCGATGCAGAGCGCCTCTCTTGCAGAGTCTGCCACTTGAGTTTATTAAACATCTCCGTAACGCTATCACGGTTACCAAATAACCCTGTGACGAAACGCGCCGCTCTTCTTTGGATCTTCTCTATCTCCTCCGTCAGACCGATCTGGTACGGATCCCACACTGATGAGCAATACTCAAGTATAGGTCGAACGAGTGTTTTGTAAGCCACCTCCTTTGTTGATGGACTACATTTTCTAAGGACTCTCCCAATGAATCTCAACCTGGTACCCGCCTTACCAACAATTAATTTTATATGATCATTCCACTTCAAATCGTTCCGCACGCATACTCCCAGATATTTTACAGAAGTAACTGCTACCAGTGTTTGTTCCGCTATCATATAATCATACAATAAAGGATCCTTCTTTCTATGTATTCGCAATACATTACATTACCTGGGCAGGTGGAAAATTTAAACATACCAACCTGTACATATGGGGTACCCAACTCTCTTATCGGGCACAGACGTATTTCCAATAGACATAGACAGAAGAAGCTCCGCAAGCATCACTTCCTCCAGCACCATTGTCACCAACCTCTGCAGCTACCGCCCATAACGGAGTTCCAGCTAGCACGCTGGAACCTTCCATAGGTCTGTTCACTCAAGCAGGGTGGCACGTAAGCCCCAAAGTCCTTTCCATTCCCGGCGCCCCTCGGTTCAGCAAGCAGACTCTTCAGTTAGCAGTAACCTCATGGCCTAGGTGTTATCCTTCATTCGCAGAGAACAGCAGCACAGCTGGTATGGCCACTTCAATACAGAAATGGTCCACCTGTTGCCCTGCATTCACAGAGACCCATAACACAGCTGGCAATAGCTGTCCGATGCAGAAATGGTCCAGCTTTGCCCTGTTGTTTGCAATGTCGCTCAAGTGGTCACTCACCGTTCCCCACTCAAAAGAGGGGCGACATATCGTTCATCATACATGGTAGCGCGAGAAATCGAATGCGACAACAACATGAGTTTTGTACATCCCCCGCATATGTCCTATTTCAATAAAGTCTTTTTTGTTTTGTTGCTGTTTATCTGTCTTTCATGGTACGAGATATGTTGAAAATATTCCGGAACATTCACAGATTCGCGCCAATGGTGCGTTGGAGCGAAATGCGGTTGGGATCCCTGCAGAAGCCTGTGTTTAATATGTAACTGCCGGAAGTTATAATGTTGTATGTCTGTTAGTTATTTTTCAGTGCTGTATTGAGTAGAACGTTCTGTCGCATAGACTGCGAATTTTCAGATGACAGAGTTAGAGGAGCAACGCGTCTGCATTAAATTTTGCGTAATACTCAAGCAACGTGCAATCATTGAATTCTTGAGAGCAGAAGGTGTCACCCCAAAGGAGATTCATCAGAGAATGAAAGCAGTTTATGGTGATTGTGTTGAAGTGAGCACTGTGCGCCGTTGGGCGAGTAAGTTTAAAGATGTTGAGGCGGGAACATCTGACATGCGTTACAAACAAAGAGTTGGACATCCTGTGACAGCAACCACCGAGTTTCACAAGCAAAATGTTGACAGACTGATTCAGGATGATCATTGTATCACTCAGAGAGAAATTGCAAGCACAATCGGCATTTCACAAGTACGTGTGTGTCATGTTATTGCTTTGCTTGGCTGTCGGGACACCTGTGCATGATGGGTACCCTGGATGCTGGCTCCTGAAATGAAAGCGCACAGACTTGAAATTTGCAAGGAACTGCTCTTGTGTTACGAGAATGAAGGTGACGCCTTTCTCCATTCAATTTTGAGAGGAGGTGAAACGTGGGTACACCATTACGACCCTCAGATGAAACGTCAGTATGGAATATCAACACAAAGATCTGCCCCAGAAAAAGGAATTCAAGACGCTGCACTTAGCTGGAAAAATGGTGGCCACAGTGTTCTGGGACGCAGATGGTGTTATCCATGTTGATTTCCTTGATCCTGGAACAACAATAAATTCAGAGCGTTATATCACAATGCTGCAAACTCTGAATCGACAGCTAACAAGGGTCCGAAAGGAAAAGGAAAATACTTTCCTGCAGCATGAAAATGCCAAACCACACACTTCATGTGCCATCACAGCAGAACTATAGAGACTAAATTTCACCACCATGTGGAATCCTCCATATTGTCCAGATTTAGCACCGTCTCACTTCCATCTGCTCCCGATAATGAAAGACGATCTGCGGGGACATCATAATGCTTCTGATTAAGACGTTGAGAGAACTGTGAGACTGTGGTTGCGGAAACAGATTTTACATAGACACACCAAATGATACAGCAAACCTACAGTGGTGAGTGCTTAAGCCGTATGCGGTATTACGAATGGTTCACACGGTTTAAAAATGGCCGGACGGAAGTTAATGATTACCCTCGTTCAGTACGCCCTTCGACGTCTACCGATGATGCTCATGTCAGAAACGTCAACGGAATTGTGGGTGCCAATCGAAGACTGACTGACTGAGATATTAATAAAAAATATAACATTTCTGTCGGATTATGTCATAAAATCGTGACGCAGCATCTTCGAATGCATCGTGTTGCCAGTATGTTCGTCCTACGGTTCGTGAGTCAAGACCAGAAAGACTTTTGTCTCGCAATCTGTGAAGAGTTTTTGGATCGCACAAATGAGAACGAGATGTTCCTTAAGAGAATCATAACTGGTGCCGAGACGTGGGTCTACGGTTATTATGTTGAGACGAAGTTTCAGTCGTACAGTGGGTCGGGAAAGGTTCTCGAAGATCAAAAAAAGCTCGTCAGGTCAAGTCAAAGCCATACTGATCGTTTTCTTTGACTTTGAAGGATTAGTTCATCATGAATTCGTGCCACAGGGGCGAACTGCTAATTGATGGTACTGTCGAGGCGTGTTGCGACTCCTGCGAGAAAATGTGAGAAGAAAACGGCCTGCAATGTGGCGAGGCAATTCATGGCTCTCGTATCACGGTAACGCACTCGCACATTCATCCCTGTTGGTGCGTTACTATTGCACAAAAAACGAAATCCTTGTGCTGGCTCATCCTCCGTACTTGACAGACCTGGTCCCTGCGGACTCTTTTTCACTATTTCCAGAGCTGAAAACCCCGCTGAAAGGACGAAAATTTTCAACGATTGACGAGGTAAAAAAAAAAAAAAATCGCAAATGGCGCTACGCGCGATCCAGCAAGAGCCGTATCAAGACTGCTTCCGGGAGTGCAAACAACATTGGGAGCGGTGTATCAATTGTGGAGAAGAGTATTTCAAAGGAAACTATGCACAATAAGTAAGAGGTAAGCGTAGAAAAATTTTATGGACAAAATGCCGGAATTTTTTGAACAGACCTCGTATGATGAATCGACTAAGTACCGTGCAATACTGTTAACTCCACATCATGATTCGATTAATGAAACAATTCACTAGAGCAGTTGCAAAAGACGGTGACTGCTTGCTGTACTTGGTAAGATGGTTTCCAAAACTATCTTCCGAAAAAATTAAGAAAGGAGTCTTTATAGACTGCAGATCAGAAAGTTGATGAAACACAATTTGTCTGAAAACACAATGAATCCAGTGAGAAAAAAAAAGGGCTTGAGTTTCGTGTAATGAAGTAGTGGCCAAATTACTGGGCAATAGCAAAAATCTCAATTATAAACCCATGTTAAAACGAGATTCATGAGATTAGATTGTTGCATGAGTGTGAATCATCGTTTTCTACATTCACGTGTTGGTTTTTTTTTCCTGTGAACTTTGGCGACGCCAGTGAAAGAAGAAAAAGTTTCACCAGAACATGAAGTCGATGGAAAAGAGAGATATCAGGGAAGGTGGAATGCAAACATGAAGGTTAAGTAATGTGTTACGAAAAATGGAGATGACACTGGTGCAGGAAGACAGTTATGGGAGACACGTTTTTGCCCCATATCATAAATAACTTGATGCAGTGAAATCAGTGAGAGGAAAGTAAATTGCCACACCAATACACATGTTGTATTTTTGCAAAAATAATAATAATTATTATTATTATTAAGTGAACTATATTGTTATTTATTTACTCTGTTGTAGTATGTAGTGATTCCATACAAGGTTATTACAAAATAAATATTTTCAATCCAATTAAACATATTGCCTGTCAGAAAAAATCTGATTTCAGCTGAAAAATATCCATTTTTCGTAACACATTAGTTAGCCATCATGTTTGCATTCCACATTCCGTGGTATCTCTCTTTTCCATCGACTTGATGTCCTGGTGAAACTGGTTTTCTTCCTTCACTGATTTGTACAAAAATCTGATGTAATACAGAAAAACCAAAAACAGATTTGAAATCAGAATGAAAAATACAAAATATCACTCTACAGTCATAAAATACCGTTCCTGCTGTTTTAATATGCAACAGTGATAATTATAGGAGTATGCACTAGCAAAATCGAGATCTATCAAACACTAATATCAACAACAACAGAAAAGGATAGATTGCTACTCATCATTCAGAGATGCTGAGTCGCAGACAGACACAACAAAACGACTGCCACACCATACATTTGAGCTTTTGGCCAAAAGGTGGTCTTCCAAAGTAGAAAACACATACAAATCACTGCTTACAAACAGAGACCACAGTCTCTGGCCAGAGACAATTGTCATGTGTGTGCGACTTGTGCTTGCTTTAGAAGAAGGGCTTTTGGCTGAAAGCTCGAAGTATATATCAGTCTTTTTATTGTGCCTGTCTGTGACTCAGCGTTTCCCCTATATGGTGTGTAGCAATCTATCCTTTCCCAGTACTGTCACTATACCATCCTGGATTTTCCATTGTTTGAAATATGAATATTATATTTATGTGGAATTTGCTTACCTGATTTTAATAAATTTTATGAGTGCCTAATAACATATTCTTTCACTTTTTTAATATTTGGGGACTTTCTGTTACTTTCCTGCTTCGTATCTTTGAGCAAACTGTTACATACTTTCTCACAGGAGTATAAAACTCTTATTTTGAATCTTAGGGGGGAATGCACACTCTAAAAGAAAATCATTTCTATTTGACATGTAGAAATGGTTTTGTAATTGTGGTATGCTTTGTAAAGGGTTAAATGAAATTAACTAGCCATGGCGCAAAACACAATGTTCTATGCAAATAAAATTATATTAAAACATTCATCTTACATTTCTGCAGCTGGGTCACTTCATTCCCTTATGTTCTATCATAATTGCAAGTACCACACTAATTAAGAAATTTCTTCAAAATTAGGGCCTAACTAGTTTCACAACATGGGGCCTAGATCAATCACTATTTAATTTGTGCCCAATGTGGGGCCTTAACTAAATCTATGGTTGTAAAACACAAGTTCTTTGCATAATGGTAATTTTTTATGAAGGATCTACAAAGAAGGATAAGCAGAAATTCTCTCTTTTCAAATTTTTGTAAGGGTTCTCTGAAATGTAAGTATTACTGGATGGACAAAAGGTTACTTTGTATCAATGGGTTTTAAATATCCTGACCTAGATTTCTAATTACGTGGCTTTCTTACATTCTTCATTGTTTACCTAGTCCAACTGCAAATTGTTCTGTCTTCCTTGCTACCTGAAGATATCTGAAAGCAAAAAAAATAATTTTATGCAGACTGAAACATTAATCACTGCTATTCCTTTACAAATGTAAATAATTTGGAAATAGCAGTTTCACAGTAATGTGAGATCCAATTAATGTTTTCTGTGTTGCAAAGATGAAAATTGATTAACATGGTATACGATCAAAATCTCCTATTTCTCCTGAAGAAATTATTTAGGAATTAATTTCTTGAACATTCATTTGAATGATGTCGACATTTCATTGGAAATTTTAGAAATATTAGAAGCAGCATGAAATAACTTTTGATTTCATGAACTGTGGTTCCAAAAATGACTGTTATGCTAATTAAAGTCCAAAACAAAAATACAGTAACTGTCTAGCCCAAAGAAAACATTTCAGTAACAGTTTCAGTGATAAAAAAGGCTCTAAATTTTTCTGTTAAACACAGCAGGGGCAAAATGCTTATAGTTAAGCAGTGTGTAAAGCCAGTTTTACTTCATAAAATCTGAACATGAACTGTATAAATCAATGAAAGATTTACACACATTATGAAATATGTGCCCAAATGAAACTCGCAAAATTGCGAAAGAAAAGCTATTTTAAAAATTTAAAACTGCTCACGAGGGCCAATACACCATTACCGACAGAGATCTATGAGACTGGACCCTCTGAATAGCAAGTGAGATGAACATTTACCAATTTCCAGGCTTCTTTGACTTAAGTTAAACAGATTCAGCATGTTATACAGTAAAGGAATTGCAATTTACAAAGTGCACTTCAAGTAAATCTCTAGAGAAGACATCAGTAATAAGCAATACTATACAGAAATTCGTAGCCAACACCGACAAAGCTCCTTATTATCCCATATGCTGTGTATAAAGAACTGTGTGCAAACCACACTTTATCATTTCAAGTGAAAAATGACATTGTTGCTTTGCTGTCGATGAATGCTATGATACATACATACACAACAATATCAGTGATAAGGATCAGTGGATTACTGCTTCTGCAGCTTTGTGTCTTTCTTCAGGAACCTCAAGGCAAATTAGGACCAAAAATTTAAAGAAAACTGCTGTTTAGTTACAAAAATCTTGTAATCAACATAGCAAAATCTGGAAAAGTGGGAGAGGAGAAGTTTCAGTATTATGGCTTAACTGTCTACTTACAAGTTAATCAAAATAATCCATTGCCTGAACATAACACCTCTGTCTTTAGGGCAATGAGAAGACTGTTAAAATTATTTGGATTTCACCCGGAACTAATACTGATAAAGAAATTTTTAAACAGTATAAAGTATTTTTGAAGAAACTGTCACACAATATAATTTCCAATAGCTCTCTGTCATTTCAGATTTATCAGCAGAACAGAACTGTTAAACTTCAGACAACTGTGCGTTGTCAGTTTGCATCACCACGTTTTAAGAATTTGATCAAATATGCCTGGTGCACAGTACAATGTGCAGAATAACAGCCATGGCCATTAATTCTTCCTCCATCCCTATTCTGTTTAAATAAAACTAGTAATTACTATGAAGTGCCTGAATGCATTAACTTATCTTTTATTAGGGGCCCCTGGTGTAGGGAAAACATTTGCTGCAGTCATCCTGTAGACACTTTGCACTTTAGTAGTGAGTCATTGATAGTTTGTCTGATTTTGGTTGGTGGAGCGCAGATAAAAAGCCAATAAAATTTATAACGGAATTTTTCTGAAGTGTTCATTATATAAACTTCATTTAGGTCATACTGCTTAAACATATTCCACAGGTTATAAATATGGTAAATATGCAGCTATAAATATAAACCACAGAATACAGCAGCTAAAAAGCGCACTAGTGTAATAAGTTGTAGTTAGTCTGGTCCACCAGCTTCACTCGTTTTCTATGTACTTTTGTAGGTGTGTGAGGGAATGCTGTGGTTATACATTTTATTGAATAACTTAAGGAGTTCAGAGCTGTTTGTGTGCAAACAGAAGTTTGCCAGCTCTCCTGCTGATTTTCTGTGTTTCTGTAGTCTGA
The DNA here is from genome assembly GCF_021461395.2 of Schistocerca americana. Classification (NCBI taxonomy): domain Eukaryota; kingdom Metazoa; phylum Arthropoda; class Insecta; order Orthoptera; family Acrididae; genus Schistocerca; species Schistocerca americana. The sequence goes on along the minus strand of NC_060124.1, from coordinate 80,417,703 downwards.
TAGTGATGTACAAAGAAAAATGGTGTAGCTGTGGGAGACAGCATGTAACCTCTTCCCCATTGGGAATGCACCAGACAGCAAATAGAGAGAGCCTCCTGGCTTTTGCCTTACGGTCAAGGGCAAAACCTCTGGGAAAAACCTTGACTTGGCATGGTTTCACGAGTATTTTTCCAACTAGCACATTAATTAACCATATTTCTGCCCTGGCAGGTTACTTACACAGAGGTTGTGCATCCCTATTCTTCCTACTGGCGAAAACATATCAACTACTCTGTTGTTAAGTCTGGAATTTCACTGATTTGCTCCTTATGATGAAACAAACAGCCATTGACTTCGGCCTTTCTTGGCTCATATTGTTCCCGAGGATGGCTTTAATTCTTTTTAAAGTGCAGAAACTGCACTCTACTTCTGCCATTGAAACAGGTATAGCTAATGCAATTTGCAACGTTTTGTGCTCTTGAGTGAATGATTCTTCAAAGGAGTGGTCCCAAAGAAAAGTTAATGGCTCAAAAACTGACTTAATATCTTTAAACAACCCACTGTGATATATCACTGACATTTTATTTTTCAATTTATAATGGCAAATAAAGGGACTGTAACTTAATGAAAAAGTATTGACTAAAGTGGCTGGGAAATGTTATCGGAAAGAAGTAAACTTTTTTGGATCAGTAATTTTGAAGCTACTGAATACATGAAGCTTTTGGAACCTTCCTTTCAGATGGTTGGTTACAATGTCGCACATTTCTTTTGCACCTGCTGTCAGACTAGGTTCAGTGCTGTATTTGGAATTTTTTCTTTAAGGAGCAAAACAATAATTTTCAGAAACTCGATACCTTTCAATGTTCTCTTGTATTTCAGAAACAGCTGACTCAGAATAACATAATGCATTGTATATAGTAAAGGCACTTGCACTCTGTGTCTGAACTGTAAAATGTCAACATGTTTCAAAATCTCATAGAAAAAATTTAGAAGTCTGAATTGTGAAGTAAATTTCTTAAAGCAAATGCTTCTCCTATTGTTAGAAATCCCGAGAATCTTCTTCCTCAATCTTATCAAAAATTCTAATAGGTGTAATTTGTTTCCTTAAACATTAATTACTATGTGAGACTGGAGGTTCCACCTAGCTGAAGAGACTGAAGGAATTCTCGTTGCAGAGTGCCCATAATAAATAACTTCACTTATGCGATGAAGAGAAAAGCTTTGCAAATCCAGAAACATTTGTGAAGAACAACCTAACAGACTTCATTTTCTTACTACAAGCATTCTGAATAATCAGATTCATTTGGTGCACATAATAGTGGACATACTCTGGATTAGAGTCTGTGCACCCACCATGACTGTTGCTCATTACTGCACTGCCATTGTATGCCTGAGCAATGAGTTTTTCTTGAACACTGAAAGGTTCACTTCTTTTTAGAACCTCACTAACCCCTAATGCTGACCTATCATTAACATTTTCAAAAGAAAGGAATCTTTCAACAGGTTTCTTCTCCTTAATATACTGCAGTATAATGACAAACTGACTTCTGCACGTAATATCTGTTGTTTCATCTGCCTGCATAAAAACAAAAGTGGCAGCATCAGTGTCTTTAATCAGTTCTTCAATGTAAACTTCATATATACAGTCTAAAAGTCCATTTTGTATCATTTGTGATGTATATTTACATATGGAAAGACTAGAACTGCTTAAGCGGTCATCTAACACAGTCAAGATTTCCAAGAAAAGATAACAAATCTAGAAAATTGCCATGGTTTGCTGACTCCCACTTTTCTTTCTGAAGCCTTAGTGCTAAATAATGAGTTCCACATAACATTAAGCACTCTACTATTCTATTTAATATGTATAAATTCTTTGTAATTAATTCATTATTTTTCCGAATTGATGCTTTCTACACTGAATCAATCTGAGCAGCTATATTAATTGTGCCAAACATTTTGTATTGACAAGAATTTTCTAAATGCAGTCCTCTTTCTTCATGTTTCTTAATTCATTCACTTAAATGCTTTAGATCCTTACAGCCAACCATTGTCCACAATCCTTCACAACCAGATAACACACAATAGATACAAAATGTTTTTTTATTTCTCTTCGCTTACTGTCAACCAAGACTTTTTACAGAGCCATGTCTTGCAGAAAGTTCTCTTCTTCTTTCCACAGAGTTGAGACATCAAGAAATTTTTTGGTTCATGGGCATTACCGAGAGGTTGCCTCGTTTGCTATTTCCACATTTCCTATTGATGAATGGCAGTAGAAGGGGAAAGTAATGCAGTAACACACATGACGACAACTACAGTTTGATGCTGTGGGCCCAAGGTAGCTGGCTCTAAATGTTGTGAAGATTTGTGGATAAGTGTACGAGGGTAGGAGAGTGGGAACATGACAGGGACAGCACTATTGTGAGGGACAAAGTGCAAAGAGTGAAACAGTTTGGTCACATCACTGTGACTGGAGTTTTAGAAGCTAGGGGTGTGGGTGGTGGGGTATGCGTGTGTGGGGGGGGGGGGGGGGGATGTAAGGGCTGTCCACCGCTGGCCCCATGGCATTGTTGGGGTGTGAGGAAAGAGGGGTACACATACGATGGCCTGTACACCGGGGCCCATGCTTAGAGGAAACCGCTTGGGCACAGCACTGTGACTGCGGACCAGGAGAGTGGATGGTGTATGGGGCTACAGGTCACCTGCAACTGGTCCTCGGCTTTGGATGAATGGGATGGGGAAAGAAAAACTGGTTAGTCACTGCAGAATAATACGCTTGTGTGTGTCTGCAAAAGAGAGAACTGGGCCTGATTACGTCAGGTTTCTGTCAGTCGTACCACACCACAATCATGTAATACTTGAATTGTTTGATATAAAACTGAAGAAAGTATGACAAAATGTTGGATGAGGCCAGGCCCCTCTGCCCATTTCGAACAATCCACTCCTGTGATGAGCACAGGCAGTAAACAAAGAATTGTTTCACTGTAAGTAAAATATACATGACAGAAAAATAATTACAAAAACTGTCAACAAATTCAAGAAAGGTAAAGTACCGATCGATGGAAGTTGTCTGTAACATAACATCATACACTGCCTTGATTTTCTTTCTGTCTACCAGTCACTTGTGTAACAATGTTACATCTGCAACAGGTCAGCTATAGATATTAACTGCAAGTTATTCAAAAAATGAATGATTTGAGGCATTTTTTGTATGATTTAAGTGCTTAAAATTCACGTGTGTACACTTTGGACTTTGGTCCACAAAGCACTACATTATTGTCACAGCTGTGTCTAGGCTGATTTGCCAGTTCGCTCACTAGGCAAGAAGGGCTGTACAAACTGCTGCCACAAAAAAGACTCTCCGTGCGGAAAACATCAGTAACTTTATCATTTTTTAAAATACTTGCCTTGTGCCTAAGTGGGTAAAAACTTGACAGTGCATTCATTTCTTTGAGTGTATTCTTCCTGTGCAATAAATTTTTTGGTAGGTTTCGACATGTCAGACTGGACTTTTCCCTAGTCAATGGCAGTATGTTTCTCCAAAAGGACAATAAAAAACAATCTTACTAATATCTGTCTGCCTTCTCTTTTCTTCTTCTTGTTTACTTTCTGTATGAGGCAAGTTGTTGCCTGTTATAATTGTCATCTTTTTCTCAGTTTACCAGGATCCCTTTTGATTTGAAGTTATTCATTTGATATTCGAAAGTAAAGTTCTGTGTACTGACTTGGCAGAAAATCGTAAGAAATTTTGGTCTTATGTCAAAGCGGCAGGTAGATCAAAACAAAATGTCCAGACACTCTGTGGCCAAAATGGTACTGAAACAGAGGATGACAGACCAAAGGCCGAAATACTAAATGTCTTTTTCCAAAGCTGTTTCACAGAGGAAGACTGCACTGTAGTTCCTTCTCTAGATTGTCGCACAGATGACAAAATGGTAGGTATTGAAATAGATGACAGAGGGATAGAGAAACAATTAAAATCACTCAAAAGAGGAAAGGCCACTGGACCTGATGGGATACCAGTTCGATTTAACACAGAGTACGAAGGAATTTGCCCCCCTTCTTGCAGCGGTGTACCGTAGGTCTCTAGAAGAGCGTAGCGTTCCAAAGGATTGGAAAAGGGCACAGGTCATCCCCGTTTTCAAGAAGGGATGTCGAACAGATGTGCAGAACTATAGACCTATATCTCTAATGTCGATCAGTTGTAGAATTCTGGAACACGTATTATGTTGGAGTATAATGACTTTTCTGGAGACTAGAAATCTACTCTGTAGGAATCAGCATGGGTTTCGAAAAAGACGGTCGTGTGAAACCCAGCTCGCGCTATTCGTCCACGAGACTCAGAGGGGCATAGACACGGGTTCCCAGGTAGATGCCGTGTTTCCTCCGCAAGGCGTTCGATACAGTTCCCCACAGTTGTTTAACGAACAAAGTAAGAGTATATGGACTATCAGACCAATTGTGTGATTGGATTGAGGAGTTCCTAGATAACAGAACGCAGCATGTCATTCTCAATGGAGAGAAGGCTTCCGAAGTAAGAGTGATTTCAGGTGCGCTGCAGGGGAGTGTCATAGGACCGTTGCTATTCACAATATACATAAATGACCTTGTGGATAACATCGGAAGTTCACTGAGGCTTTTTGCAGATGATGCTGTGGCGTATCAAGAGGTTGTAGCAATGGAAAATTGTACTGAAATGCAAGAGGATCTGCAGCGAATTGACGCATGGTGCAGGGAATGGCAATTGAATCTCAATGTAGACAAGTGTAATGTGCTGTGAATACATAGAAAGATAGATCCCTTATCATTTAGCTACAAAATAGCAGGTCAGCAACTGGAAGCAGTTAATTCCATAAATTATCTGGGAGTACGCATTAGGAGTGATTTAAAATGGAATGATCATATAAAGTTGATCGTCGGTGAAGCAGATGCCAGACTGAGATTCATTGGAAGAATCCTAAGGAAATGCAATCCGAAAACAAAGGAAGTAGGTTACAGTACACTTGTTCGCCCACTGCTTGAATACTGCTCAGCAGTGTGGGATCCGTACCAGATAGGGTTGATAGAAGAGATAGAGAAGATCCAACGGAGAGCAGCGCGCTTCGTTACAGGATCATTTAGTAATCGCGAAAGTGTTACGGAGATGATAGATAAACTCCAGTGGAAGACTCTGCAGGAGAGATGCTCAGTAGCTCGGTATGGGCTTTTGTTAGAGTTTCGAGAACATACCTTCACCGAAGAGTCAAGCAGTATATTGCTCCATCCTACGTATATCTCGCGAAGAGACCATGAGGATAAAATCAGAGAGATTAGAGCCCACACAGAAGCATACCAACAATCCTTCTTTCCACAAACAATACGGGACTGGAATAGAAGGGAGAACCGATAGAGGTACTCAGGGTACCCTCCGCCACACACCGTCAGGTGGCTTGCGGAGTATGGATGTAGATGTAGATGATATGGTAGTCTCTCTGGATCCATTCTTTGTATGTGTCCAATTTTTTTTTTTTCATCCGGTTTTTCTTTCACACTCCAAATGCGCAACTCCTTTCGAGTATCTTCAATTTGTATTTTATCTATTCATTTACATCCCTTCACTCCTCTAAGGAATCTCATTTCTACTCCTTATGTGATTTATTCAATATCCACAATTCCCTTCCATATAATACAGATGGCAATGTGACTATTTTATAAAATTCCAGTTGTGTTTCTTTCCATGTTTTACACTTTGAAGTTCTGTTAAGTGTTCCACAAATACTTCCAAAACTATTCAACTTACTTCTAAAACTGTTGGATGTCCAGCTCGGTCACAGTGTAATTACTCCTCAATACTTTGGTAAACAGACTGTCATCTTCAAGTGATCCCTGATGACTGATGGTCTGATTCTGTCAGCGTCCTATATACAATAGGGGTTATTCTCTTCATCGCCTGTGTGGCTGCAGTGGTGGATGGTGGCGGTGCTGAGGGCAGCGGAGCTTGGCCCTGAACACTGGTCTCCAGTGTCTGTACTACATTTTTCAGCTGCAGATCTCACTGCGCAGAAATGCCCCCCCCCCCTTTTTAGGCACAGTGCAGGTTTCCATGCCTCACTCCCCTGTAGGCCGTTGTACCTATGAATTAGACCATATTGAATCCTAATCTTCATGGCCACAGTGGTCTAATTAATAAAGATAACGGCCTACAACTGAGTCAGATGTGAAGCACTGCATTGAGCCAAAAGAATGAAATATAAAAAAAAATTGATAGCACAGATACTAGACACCTGAGTTTGGAACCACTTCCCCCAACACCACAACCATCCATCACAATGGAGAAAGACAGCAATAGGATCAGAGCAATGGGGAGAGATAACAGCAACATATACAGGCCGCTAATAGGTGTGGACAGCAGCCAATGAGTGTATGGCCGCACTGAGATACTCTTGGAACTTAAAACCACACAAATGGCAATGAGTAACATCCCCTCCATCTGTCATCAGAGGCCACCTGAAGATGGTGAGTCAGTCTGCCAAAATATCGTGGAGTAATTACGCCATGACAAGGCTGGACATCCGAGAATTCTACAAGTTAGAAATATGCCAAGAAAACATCAGACTGCATATCTCTTTAACATAATCTGCATATCTTCTTCATATTCATACAATTACATCGACAGCTGTTTTGATCATCACTGATTACTTTTCACAAAATGCAACTGACATAGATTCACTAAGAAGATATTTTCATTTTACATTCTGTACATATTTTACTTAGTTTGTAAATTACTTTTTTTAAATGAAATAAATCTATGTAAGGTCATCAGCAAATAGGAGTGATTTTAGTTTTACCAAATTGTTTAGTTGTACCCTGTTGTTTATCCTAGAATTCCATTAGTGAACTGGATTGTCAGTATAACTATTGAACAGTATAGGAGGTAAACTACAACCTTGTGGCACTCCTTTATTTATTTGTATCAGTTTGATGTTTCTTTATGCAGACTTTTGATAGCTGATATAAGCTGTACAGAGTAACCTCTGTGCTCTATGATTCTCCTGACTTTCCTCTAACCACACTATCAAAAGTTTTTTTTCAAAATCTATAAAAGCAATGTGTGCGTCTTTGTCAAGCACTCTCTGCTTCTCAATAAGCTTGTGACGAAGCAAGCTGGGATCTTTTTATTTCCTCTCTTGCTTTTGCATCTGCTTCCTTAAATTCATTTTTTCACTTTTAACTAATTACCATTGACATAAGTAAGTATAATCTGCAAATGTTGGCCCTCAGTTTTAAGGAATATAATACCAGATCTAATTTTGTGCTTATTTTTGTGTGTGTCATCAACTACCTAATTTATTTTGACTATTCCTAGTTAATATCTTTTGTTATAGTGTGAAATCAGTAATTGCTTCGTAACTTAAATTCTATTGTTGACTTATAACCAATATAAATTCTGTACTAAGACGAAAAACTGGTCTTCTTTAAGTACTTATTTGGCTCTATTCGAAAAAAAGTTAGCAGAGCCAGTCCTTAATTAATTCCAAGGTAATGGCCAGTTTTGTCAAAAGTATTGTTTGTATCTGTTAATTTCATCATTCAAACAAATAATTCAACCTAACTCTTGTAGTAGAAGCTATTAAACAGAAGGAAGTTTCCGATACATTCACATTGAACTGGGTAATATTGGGAGGTTGCGAACAGTGAAAGTGAATGACTGTGAAACACAACTGTGCAAGTGTTTGCTACATCGTTTACAGTAATCAATGCTGAACTTCCACCTCCCACTCCCCATTTTTCAGTCTGTATAACAATGCAGTATGTCGAAACCGAGGACTATCAATGAAAAAATAAAGCAGGTGAACATCACAAGCTGTCATAAAATATAACTGCATCAGTCGTTCGTCATCCCTTTCTAAGTCTGGCCTGTTCCTCCACTAGCAAACTTTTCTGCTATTGCTTTTAGCCTTGTGTTTAAAATTGTTGCATGAAGCTGTGTCAAGTAGACTTATTCCTATATAGTTTTCACGTACATTTTTTCCTCCTTTCTTATATATCAATATTACTTTTATTTAAACTGAAGGGGGGGGGGGGGGGGAGGGGGAGGGAGGAGGAAAAGAAAGGAAAGGAAAGAACGATATCACTGTGACTTTATGCAGAATCAGAGGCAACAAGTGTAAATGTGTGCCGAACTGGACTTGAACTCTGAATCTCCTGCTTCCACCAAGCACCACCTATTCACAGTTGCCATCCATGTCCTCCATGCTCACCAATTTCAGATTCCTGCTGGTGATCGAATGTGAAATGTGCATCCACGCTGAAGGTTGTGAATTCATTGCCAATCAAGGCAAATCAATTATATGAATGTGTGGTGTGTGTTCTTTCAGACATGTCCAAAATGATAGACGTCAGGCATTCATATAAATGATATTTACTTTCGCCTTCTTCCAATTTCATGGTACATCTTTTTGCTTCCAGCACATTTTAGAAAAATGTGACAACTTATGGTGTAGTGACAGTCCTCCACATTTAATTAACTCTGCATTAATTCCACCTAAAACTGTTGCTTTCAGGTGTTTTGTGGTTTTCTAGTCTGATGTACATTCTTTTATTGTTGTGATGTCATCTAAGCCATTTACTTCTATTTCTGGACTCCGCACACCAACAGCACAAGAAAGCCGATGCTTCTGGGGATCCCATGGAGCGATCCTCCTGCATCTGTGCCCTGTAGCAGCGACTCTTCACAGGCTGTCACTCGGCAGCCGCCAAGGTGACACCCCTACATTTCTTCCTCATCATGACTCTCCTCCAATTGGTAAATTCGCGGCCTGCGGTCCCACAAAGAGGATTTACAGCTGCTTTTAGTATCGCAGCGTCCCCTTGTACTCTGCCTTCAGGAAATGAAATTGTGCCCTCACGACCACTTTGAGCTTCCACATTTCTTACTAGTTAGTTTTGACTTTCCCCCTGAAATTGGCATTCTATCTCATGGGGGTGTCATGCTGCTCATACAGGATGACATTCAAAGTCAACCCATCTCCCTGACTACCCATCTTCACGCTGTTGCAGTTTGCTTTTTTCTTCCCCACCTGACCTTTTCTCTCTGTACCATTTATGTTCCTCCATCATTCGATGTCACCAGGGCAAACTTCCATAGCTTATTGGGCAGCTACCTCTCCCATTTCTGCTACTCGGTAACTATAGCGCGCATTATCCCCTTTGGGGTTCCCGCAAGAACCTTTCAGAGAGGTGCCCTCTTGGCTGACCATCTTAATCAGCTCAACCTCTTCTGCCTTAACAGTGGAGCAACCACTTTGCTATCCGACTGCTCGCACACCTATTCCCATTTGGGACTATCCTTCTGTACTGCCTAGCTTTCCCATCGTCTTGGGTGGTTCAGTCTTTCTGATGCCAACTTGAGCGACCATTTCCCATGTGCTATATGTTTGCTAACTCCTACCTCACCTGTGTGCACACCCAACTGGTAGCTTACTAAGGCTGACTGGTGGCTTTACTTCTCCCTGGTGGTAACAGTAGCAGACGATGTCATCGTGAACCCTATTGCTATCTCCAATACCTTGGGCTGCCATTTTGCGCAAGTTTCGAGCTCTTCCCCTGCCTTCCTCCATTGGAAATGAGTGGAGGAGGCTCAGGCGGTACCCTTCTCTTCTCAGAATCGGACGTGCTACAATGCTGACTTTACTATGAGGGAACTTGATCATACTCTCAGTTCATCTCGATCCTCTGCCCCAGGACCAGATACTGCCCACATTCAGATGTTGCAGCCCCTTTCTCTTACAGGCAAGCACTTTCTACTCAACACATACAGCTGCATATGGTCAGAGGGCACATTTCCCAGACTCAGGTGTAAAGCCACTGTCATACCCATACCTAAGCCAAGTAAGGACAAAAACCTTTCTTCTAGCTACTGCCCCATCTCTCTCATCATCTGTGTTTGCAAGGTGATTCACTCCTGGCTGGCATGGTGGCTCAAGTCTCGCACTTTACTAATGAATGCACAGTGTGGTTTCGAGTGCAGTGTTCTGCAGTTGACTATCTCATTACTTTGTCCACCTGTGTCCTGAATGTCTTTCTCCTCAGCAGGTATGCATGCTGTTTGTCTGCCATGTGTTGCCATCCATCCTATGCCTCTTCGATGACTCGTTTGACCGCCAGTATAGAGAGCATTCCTCTTCTCTGTTACCTCCTGGAGTCCACATTCAGCACTTGCTACAGTGGCTCAACATCATACTACCTGCAACTTTCCCGGTGGGTGAGAACCCTTCACCACCTTAGTTTCATAAAGTGGCCCACGTTAACCTTGGCCTTCATTCACTTCCTAAGGACACTACTCCAATCTCACTCTATCGCCTTCAGTTTCACAACCTTCACATGGAACTTCGCCATAGTATCTCTGTATACACTGATGGCTCTTGGACTGACCATTGGGTCTGGTGTGCCTTCGTCATTGGTACCTGTGTCTCAATATCAGCTTCTAGCACACCGCTCAGTATTTACAGCCGAGCTCTTCGCCCTGTATAAGGTCATGGAGCACATCCGGCAACACAGACTTTTCAATTGTGTCCTCTGCTCAGACTCACACAGCACCCTTCAAAGTCTATGTGCACTATACACCGCCCATCCCTTAGCGCATCAGGCCCAGGAAAACTGTCACTTGCTCAGTCTTGGTGGAGCCACTGTGATGTTTATGTGTGTTCCTGGTCATGTCGGTCTGCCAGGAAACAAGGCTGCTGAACCTGCTGCCAAGGCTGCAGTCCTGGTTACTATATTCCCTCTGAGGATCTCTGTGTTGCCGTCTGTCAGGTGGTGGTGTCCCTTTGGCATCGCCAGTGGTCCTCCCTTCACGGGAATAAGCTCCAGCTTATTAAGCTTCTCCCACAGGCTTGGACGACTTCCTCTTGGCCCTCCCGCCAGGAGGTTATTTTAACTAGGCTGCATATTGGCCACTGACTTTTTAGCCATTGTCATTTGATAAGTGGTACTACCCGACCTCTTTGCACACATTGCACTTGAGTTTTAACTGTCTGCCACTTCCTGATGGAATGCCAATTTTTTAACCATTTATGTTCCTGCTTGGGTTTGCCATCTGAGTTATCGGTCGTGTTAGCAAATAATGTGTGAGCTATCGACGGTGTTTTACTTTTTATCTGCCAAAGCAGTAGGGCAAAGGCCATTTAAATTTTAGTTATGGACCTCTGTTTCTGTGTGATGTCTTTTTTAGCCCTTTCTCCACATCCCTGTTTTTAGCTGTCTTCTCTTGTGTCAATTGGGACTCGTATACAGTAATTTTTTAACTCCTCTCTGTCTTCATGTTCTATAGTCTTGACTTTGGCACGTATGACCCCCAGTTGTTCTTTGTGCTCTAAAGCAAAGCAAACAAAACAAAACAAAACAAAACAAAACAAAACAAAAAACAAAACAAAACCATCTTCTCCATTAAATTTCGAGCATGCAGCCGCGCAAATAAAATTTCTTCTACTGATATTTCGGCCGCGTATCGTCCGGCCACCTTCAGAGCGAGTCACAAGACTGACGACAAGGTGCCACGCGCGGCCTTATATGCTCCACCGCGGCGGTACTGCGCATGCGGGTCACAGATGCTGCGCCACCTGTGGCGAAGGCGTACGTACATTCGATGTGCTTATCGATGTTTGATTGGCGGCGGTGACACGGTGACGACTTCTCTGCAATTTAATTACTCCAAGAGCCGGATTCCATGCTTTGTCCAAATTAAAACCATTATCTCTGTTTATTAAATTGTTGGCTAATCGAATTTTTATGGCTTCCTTGAATACAGATTCCCAAAAAGAAGAGGTGGATGTTAAAATCTTCACATCACTGTAATTCATGGAATGACCCGTATCAATACAATGTTCGGCCACAGCTGACTTGTCTGGTTGTAATAAGCATGTGTATCTTCGGTGCTCCACACACCTCTCATGAACAGTGCGTGTTGTTTGACCTATGTATGACTGCTCACAATTTCCGCAAGGAATCTGGTACACACCCGCCTTACGAAGCAGTAAATCGTCCTTCACAAAGCCGAGTAAAGCCACAACTTTCGTGGGGGGCCGGAAGATCACCTTAACACAGTGTTTCTCAAGAATACGGCCTATCTTTGAAGAAAGACCACCCACATAAGGCAGAAACGCCCTAGATCTGAAGAAATTACTATCTTCTTCCCCATCGCATACCTTCTTTTTAGGTTTTGCATCGAATGCTCTACGAATTTGTTGCAGAGAATATCCATTCGATTTAAAAATACTCTTGAGGTATGTTAGCTCTCCTTGTAAATTGTCTTCATCGGATATACAGTGCGCCCGATGCACTAAGGTTTTAAGGACACCCATGCTCTGAGTAGGGTGATGGCAGCTACTGGCATGAAGGTATAGATTTGTGTGCGTTGGTTTCCGATGTACGGCATGTCCTAATGTGCCATCACTTTTACGGCGAACGACAACATCCAGAAAGGGGAAGCAGCCGTCTTTTTCTATTTCCATAGTAAATTTAATGCTAGCATGGATGGAATTCAAATGCTCAAGAAATCGATGTAATTCATCCATACCATGGGGCCATACCACGAACGTGTCGTCCACGTACCTCCAGAAGACCGTAGGTTTAAAACATGCTGAGTCCAGTGCCTTGTCCTCGAAGTCTTCCATGAATAAATTAGCTACCAGAGGGGAGAGGGGGCTTCCCATGGCAACACCGTCAATTTGCTCATAAAATTCACCATCAAACTGAAAATAAGATGATAAAAGCACATGTTCAAATAAGGCCATAATGTTCTTATCAAAATGCTGGCTGATAAGAGCTAAAGAGTCCTTTAAAGGTACCTTGGTCAGGCTAAATAGTATGGATGTTCTTGTTAGTTTTGACGTAGTATCATTATACACCAAGGTGCAGAGAGTTTCTTCTGTGTTTCTTGGTCCACTGCAACTGACTGGTGCATTGTGCTCAGTAGAGCAACAGTTTTCTTGGTCTTTCCCCAACAGTAAGTAATTGCTGTGTCACCATATTTGCGTAAGACAGTATCATACAAAGATCCAGTTGATCCTGGCTTTACTGATGGAGGAACTTCTCACTGAATTTTCTTCAGTGTGCCAACCACAATTGTGTTCCCCCCCATTTCAATCGCTCTGCAAAATTTCTGGCTGTGAAGAAATTATCATACGCTAAATTTCTTTATTTTGAAGTGAAATGTTGCACAAGACATGTAACAACATGCTCTGCAACAGTATATTTGTGAGTCTTTCGCTCTGTTTACTGAAGTCAGAAATCCAATCACCATACATTTACTATTAGCATCTGCCGCAAGCCAGAACTTCAAAACAAATTTATCTGGTTTATTACTTCAACTGTTGTATATAGCAGCACAGTCACTTCTGCTTTGCATGGATAAAGCTGCTCATCTGTGGTTATAAATACACCTGATTTACAGCTCCAGAAACAGTTGCTTACAAAGGATTCAAGACTGTGGTATCTGCTGTGAAGTTATCGGTCTTGAGTCATTTGGGACATGTGTCCTTGTCGTCAAACCTTAAAAAATCACAGACTTCTATGAACTTATTTCTTCCCATACTATGAGAAAAAAAATGGTCATCCCCAATATTGAGACAACAGAAGTTTGAGAGGGAAATTCTTTTCTCCATACACTTCATATGCATTCATTATTGCTATGGCAGCTTCTAATTGAGCAATATCAAGTACCCATGTGTCATCATGGAGAAATTCTCTGGCTCCAATTTCTGCTACGTTCTTTATGTTTTGTAGAATATTATTGCTCTATTAACACTTGCCATGGACTCCAGTAATTCCCTATGTTTAAGTTTCTCTGCATTACACATTGGCCCTGGGGTTTCCACCTACTGCCCTAATACTGCAGGTGCATAGCCTGGTGCAATTTGAGTCCCCACTGTTCCATCGGCTGCTGTCTCGTCAGTTCCAACTTCTAGATGCTGAGATGGATGTGATCCTTTCTTTTTTCTTCCCTGAGAGAATGAAGGAATTTGTGGCACCACTGGAATCGAACCTGCAAGCACTGTGGTATCCCTGTATGTTACTGTACTGATTCTGAATATTCATCTCCAGACTCTGATGATTTGCCTTGTTCTGTTTTGTAGGATTGATATTGTGTGTCATCTTTATCATCCAGCTAATCACATTCAAAAATATCTTCTCTTTCAGACTCTTCTTCTGATAAATTGTTCAAGTAATTCTGTAATTCTCCACCTGAATGAAAACACTGGCGCACTGTAAAAATGTGGAGATCTAAACTTCTGCTGAGCACAACAACATATTGACAGAACAGCAACATATCCAGCAAAATAAAATATAATAAGCTAAGAGGAAGGAAAAACCAATTGTTACCACTTTAGAGACTTTAAGTAAAAAATATCTCACTCGTCAGAATCACTGACTGTGGACCTTTAAAGTAAAAATGTTTATAATTCGTTCAGTTTCAGTAATAGATGTTTGCCTTTTACTGAAATTATAAACAACCAAAGTACATTAAAAGTCATGAAATATAAGCCCCCTAAATTAAAATGATTGCTATGTAGTAAATGTTAAACAATATTTACCAGTCAGACTGACTGGTACAGACATTCCAGTGTTAATTTAGTCTACTTCAAGGTCCTGAATTTTGATGTTACGTTTGTTGCCAATCTCATTTATACTACTTATCATTACTGTTACTATTCATTTATGTCTTTTAGGTTTACTTTCAATCCCTATTCTGTACGCAGTAGGCTGTCATTTCATTCGACATATACTGTAATTCTTCTTCACTTTCACTGAAAAATGCAATGTCATCGGTTAATTTTATCATTGACATTTTATCACCCTGAATTTTAAGCCCACTTCTGAATCTTTTTTCATTTTCATCACTGCTTCTTTGATGTGCAGATCGAACAGCAGGAATGGAAGACTGTAACCCTCTCTTACACCCCTTTTAATCCGATCACTTTGTACTTGGTCATCAACTGTTATTGTTTCCTCCTGGTTCTTGTAGATATTGTTCTTTTCCTCAGAATTTTGAACATTTTGCACCACTTTACACTGTCAAACACTTTTCCTAAGTTGACAAATTCTTAGAATATGAGTGGAATTTTTCGTAAGTCCTGCTTCCATTATCAATCACAATGTAAGCACCACATCTCTGATGTGTATTCTTCCAAAAGCCAGACTGATTGTCATCTAACAGATCCTCGAATTTCTTTACCATTCTTCTGTTTACTATTCTTTTCAGCAACCTGGATGCATGAGCCATTATGCTGACAGTGTGATAGTGCTCACATTCACTTGTCTTTCCTATCTTTAAGATTAGGTAGATGATATTTTTTTGTCAGCCCGATGGTACGAGGGTGGTTTGAAAAGTTCTCTGAATGGAATAGAAAAAGTACTTACAACACAAACTTTTTTTTATTTTTTAGCATAGTCTCCTCGTAGATTAATGCACTTGGTCCAACAATGTTCCAGTGCCTTGGTCCCATCTTGAAAATTAGTTTCCTCCAGGTGTGCACATAGTTGTCAACTCCAGCTATGAATTCTTCACTTGAAGCGAATCTCTTTCTACATAGAAAAATTTTCAGTTTTGGGAAGAGATGGAAGTCTGATGGTGGCATATCAGGTGAATAAGATGGGTGTGGCATCAATTCATACTTTAGTTTGTGTAATTTTGCCATGGTGACAGCATGTGTGTGCGGGCACGCATAGTCTTGATGGAAGATGACGTTCTTCCTTGCTAAACCTGGCCTGTTTTTATGTATCTTTTGTTGCAATTTATGCAGGAGGTTAGCATAGTATTCTCCAGTAATTGTTTGCCCAGTGGGGAGATAATCTACAAACAGAATCCCCTTCGCGTCCCAGAACACTGATGCCATGACCTTTCCCACCGAAGGAATTGTCTTGGCTCTCCTTGGTGGCAGAGAATCAGCATGTTTCCACTGCTTTGACTGTTGTTTTGTCTCTGGAGTATAGTGGTGCACCCAAGTTTTATCTGTGGTCACAGACCAGTGCAAAAAATCTTGTTCGTTTCTGCTAAAACAGGCCAAACATAGTTCCGTTATGTCCATTCTCACGCGTTTTTGATCCAACGTCAAGAGTCGCGGCACACAACTTGAAGATAATTTTTTCAATTCTTCAGTTAATCAGTGATATACCCTTTCAGACGACATCTGGCAAGTGTGACCAGTTTCACATACTTTCAATCAGCAATCCTCCATGACCATTTTGTGCATTTTTGCAATGATTTCTGGAGTAGTGACATATTTTGGCCAGCCACTGCGCAGATCATCATCTAACCTCTCATGACCAAATTAAAATTAATTTGTCCATTTGGCTACAGTTGAATATGAGGGAGCAGAGTCCCCAGTGTATTCTGAAATTGGCATGAATGTCCTTTGCTTTCATACCTTTCTTTACGAAGTCCTTAATCACTGCTCAAATCTTGATTTTTTTCCATCTTCGCAAATCATTATGTGGGAACAACAACAGAGCCACAGCACCTCACAGAATTCTTACAAGAGCACTGATGTGGCACGTATTTAGAGGCAACAGTCCAATGAATATCACGTGAACAACTCATTGTGCTAGGGCTGACCTCTTATGGTGATTCCGAGAACTTTTCAAACCACCCTCTTATGTCTCCAGTTTTATACAGTCTTAACATCACCTTGAATAATTGCTTTGTTGCCACTGTCCCCTTTGTATTCAGAAATTCCTATGGAATATTAGCTATAATTTCTGCCTTTGTGATGATAAGTCTTCCAAAAATGTATGGGGCAGTCAAACGAAAACGAGAGAGATGGAAAGAAAGCAAGTAAACAGTTTTAGTATTTCAAAGTTTTTTTTTTTTTTTTTTTTGTGGTTTTAGGGCGCACAACTTAAATGGTCATTAGCGCCCTGACTACTCTAAGAATGCACCGCGAGGCACAAGTTGACCACAACAACTAAAAGGGAAAACACGATAAAAGACAGACTGACAGGCATAGGATTAAAAAACAGCATCATCAAATGTCCTTAGCGAGGTGTGTCAAATTGATAAAACGAAGAACACGAGCAGCTGCTCGTGGGTCATCCGCTAAAATGGCATCGAAAGTATTTGGCAGGTTAAGATCGAGGCGCAGTGTGTTAAGATCTGGACAGGACATTAAAATGTGTCTAACCGTCAGCAAGTGCCCACATGGGCAGAACGGCGCCGGCGCAGCCGTCAGCAGATGGCGATGGCTGAACTGGCAGTGTCCAATTCTTAACCGGGCTAAAACGACCTCCTCCCGCCGAGAAGGGCGTGAGGAGGACGTCCAAGCCACGGGAAGAGGTTTTAAGGCCCGAAGCTTGTTGTCGGTAAGTGCAGCCCAATCGGCATGCCACAGAGATAAGATGCGCCGACAAATCACCCTGCTAAAATCGGACGAAGGGACGCAACAAGAAGCTGTTCGAGGCTGGAGGACCGCAGCCTTGGCCGCGGCATCTGCAGCTTCGTTCCCAGGGATACCGACATGGCCCGGAACCCACATAAAGCTAACTGGAGAACCGACGTCCACCAGCTGCTGAAGAGAGCGTTGGATCCGGTGTACGAAAGGGTGAACTGGGTACGGATCACTGAGGCTCTGGATGGCGCTCAGGGAATCTGAGCAGATGACATAAGCAGAATGTCGGTGGCGGCAGATGTAAAGAACAGCCTGGTAGAGGGCAAAGAGCTCAGCTGTGAAGACCGAACAATGACCATGGAGCCGGTATTTGAAACTTTGTGCCTCGACAATAAAGGAACACCCGACCCCGTCATTGGTCTTAGAGCCATCTGTATAAATGAAAGTCATGTCGATGAACTTCGAACGAAGTTCCAAAAAACGGGAGTGGTAGACCGAACCGGGGGTGACCTCTTTTGGGAGCGAGCTGAGGTCAAGGTGAACGCGGACCTGAGCCTGGAGCCAAGGTGGCGTGCGGCTCTCGCCCACTCGAAAGGTTGCAGGGAGGGAAAAAGTAAGGTGTTGAAGGAGGCGACGAAAGCGAACGCCAGGGGGTAGCAGGGCAGAGACATACAACCCGTATTGACGGTCAAGAGAGTCGTCAAAAAAGGAACGATAAGACGGATGGTCGGGCATTGACAGTAGCCGACAGGCATACCGACAAAGCAGTATATCGCGCCGGTAGGTGAGTGGCAATTCGCCAGCGTCAGCATGAAGACTCTCTACGGGACTGGTATAAAATGCTCCGATCGCAAGTCGTAAACCCCGATGTTGTATGGAGTTTAGGCGGCGTAAGATGGATGGCCGTGCAGAGGAGTATACGAAGCTCCCATAATCCAGCTTGGAGCGGACGATCGACCGATATAGACGAAGTAGGACGGTTCGATCCGCTCCCCACGACAGACCACTGAGAACACTGAGGACATTTAAAGAACGGGTACAACGGGCGGCCAGATATGACACATGTGGAGACCAGCTAAGTTTCCTGTCAAATGTAAGGCCTAAAAATTTGGTTGTCTCCACGATTGGGAGAGCAACGGGACCGAGTCTTAAGGACGGTGGGAGAAACTCTTTGTATCGCCAGAAGTTAATACAGACCGTCTTCTCGGCAGAAAAACGGAAGCCATTGGCGACACTCCAGGAGTAAAGACGGTCAAGAGAACGCTGAAGACAGCGCTCCAGGACACGTGTACACTGCGCGCTGCAATAGATGGTAAAATCGTCCACGAAAAGGGAGCCTGATACATCAGCTGGGAGGCAATCCATTATTGGATTGATCGCGATGGCGAAGAGAGCGACGCTCAAAACTGAGCCCTGTGGCACCCCATTCTCCTGGCGAAAGGTGTCGGACAGGACAGAACCCACACGTACCCTGAACTGTCGATCCATTAAAAAGGAACGAATAAAAAGAGGGAGGCGACCGCGAAGGCCCCATGTATGCATGGTGCGGAGGATGCCCGCCTTCCAACAGGTGTCGTAAGCCTTCTCCAAATCAAAGAACACAGCCGCGGTCGGGCGCTTCCGCAAGAAGTTATTCATAATGAAGGTCGACAAGGTAACCAGATGGTCAACAGCAGAGCGGCGCCTACGAAATCCACATTGTACATTGGTAAGTAGGCGTCGAGACTCGAGCAGCCAAACCAATCGAGAGTTAACCATTCGCTCCATCACTTTACAGACACAGCTGGTAAGCGAGATAGGTCGATAACTGGAAGGCAAGTGCTTGTCCTTCCCCGGCTTAGGAATCGGGACAACAATAGACTCGCGCCAGCATGCGGGAACATGTCCCTCAATCCAGATGCGATTGTATGTACGAAGAAGAAAACCTTTACCCGCAGGAGAAAGGTTCTTCAGCATCTGAATATGAATAGAATCTGGCCCTGGAGCAGAGGACCGTGATCGGCCAAGTGCGTTTTCGAGTTCCCGCATGGTGAATGGGGCATTATAACTTTCACAATTCGAGGAGCGGAAGTTAGGTGGCCTAGCCTCCTCTGCCTGTTTGCGGGGGAGGAAGGCAGGATGGTAATGAGCGGAGCTCGAAACCTCTGCGAAAAAGCGGCCGAAGGCATTGGAGACAGCCTCAGGGGCCACAAGGACGTCATTCGCGACCTTCAAGCCAGAAACTGGTGAGTGGACCTTAGTGCCAGATAGCCGGCGCAGGCTACCCCAGACAACAGAAGAAGGAGTAAAACTGTTGAAGGTGCTTGTGAAAGCAGCCCAGCTGGCTTTCTTGCTTTCTTTGATAATACGACGACACTGAGCATGTAATCGTTTATAATTGATACAATTCGCCACTGTAGGGTGGCGTTTAAAAGTGCGTAAAGCACGTCGACGAGCACGTAAAGCGTCTCTACATGCTGCGGTCCACCAGGGGACCGGTACGCGACGTGGAGAAGAAGGAGGGTGAGGGATGGAATATTCAGCAGCAGCGAGAATGACTTCCGTGAGGTGTGCGACCTGACGATCGCAGCTTGGAAAGGTTTGATCCTGAAAGGTCGCCCTGGAAGAGAAGAGCCCCTAGTCTGCCTTGGAGATGGTCCAATTAGAGAAGCACGGAGAGGGGGTGTGCTGCAGGAGATGGATAACACACGGGAAGTGGTCGCTCGAGTATGTATCAGAAAGTGCATACCACTCAAACCGGCGTGCAAGTTGGGGAGTACATATAGAGAGGTCTAAATGGGAATAGGTGTGAGATGTGTCCGAAAGAAAAGTAGGGGCGCCAGTATTGAGGCAGACAAGATCGAGCTGGTTGAAAAGGTCTGCTAACAAGGAGCCCCTCGGGCAGGATGCTGGAGAGCCCCAAAGGGGATGGTGGGCATTGAAGTCTCCAGTTAACAAAAATGGTGCAGGTAGCTGAGCAAGAAGTTGCATCACGTCTGCCCTGGTAACGGCAGATGACGATGGAGTGTAAACGGTACAAAAGGAAAACGTAAAAGTGGGGAGAGTAATGCGGATGGCAACTGCCTGCAGGCCGGTGTGCAACGTGATGGGATCGTAGTAAATATCATCCCGGATCAGCAACATAACCCCTCCATGAGCTGGGATACCTACCACAGGGGGTAGGTCAAAACGCACAGAGGTGTAGTGTGCCAAGGCAATTTGATCGCATGGGCGTAGCTTCGTTTCCTGGAGGGCTACGACAAGCGGACGGTGCAAGCGGAGCAGCAACTTCAAGTCCTCTCGGTTGGAGCGAATGCTGCGAATATTCCAGTGAATAAGTGCCATCGTAAGAAAAGAAAGATGAGAGAAGTGGTCACCTCGAAGGCCGCTTAGGGCCTGGCTTCGAGCGAGTATTTCAAAGTAATTGCTGTAACTGTTAATAAATTTATACCACGATGAGACAAGATGGTCACTGTCTTCATGGAAAAATGTTTGTGATTCTCTATGGAACCAGAACTGTACCTGCCCACACACTGTGAAGGTTGTTTCTAGTTCGCTGCAAAGCCCTTACATATTCTAAATATAGTCTCATCTCTATCCATGTAATTTCCTTGTTTTTTGTGCCCTTAAAAATGGATTTACGGGCATTGATTTGCTTAGAATGAAGAGGGGAATTCTGGTTACAATCATAGTTTGTAGGTAACTACAAAACATTTTTCCATGAAGGGTTTGATCAACTTGTATCACAGTGGGATAAATGTATTAACAGTTATGGTGCTTACTTTTGAAATGATAGCCAGTTCATTCACTTTTTAGGATTCTGTATCTCATTTGGTAAAAAAACAGGAACCCTTAAAGGATCATTTTGTTGTCCAACTGTCTGTCGAGACCTCTTTTCTCAAGAACAGGTACACGCATCACGTTGAAATTTGGGGGTTTAGAGTCATAATGACGAATCTCCAAAACTGGCCATTTTTACATATCTGCTTCACCACTGCCTTAATGTTAAAGCTGGGAATTGCTGAATGAACATAAACACACTCTAAGAACTGTGAATTTGTTGGTCGTAGCAATAGTGTTTCTACTGCTGTAAAAATGCTTTTGCCTTCATCTCAAGCATTTTGTAGATATGTCGTTATGCCTCTAAGCTCCCCACTTTATGTCCAATATTGAGGTCTATAGTCCCTTGGCGGTGTAACAAATAAGTCAATGGAATCAAGAGAGACAGCCATCTACGTCATACATCAGAATCTATAGGACACTTCCCATTGACCTAGAACCATAAAATCTGGCAAGAAGCAAGGTTTCAAAGTACTAATGAGAGAAAACATCACAAAACTGTTAATTTGTACTTGTATCAATGAAAGAAATAGTGCTTTTGTTTTTTGTTTTCCTACTTCAAACTTGAAACACACTGGAAAATCTTGAAATTTACACGAGCGATACCTCGCCGGTATCAATGTCGAGAATGACAAAAATTATCAATGTTCTTGATTCTCGGGATGGATGACCTGTATGGAATCCTCAGATTGTGAGTTCTCCTTGCACCTGATCATTTTTTTCCCCATCTGTTTTGTTTTCATTTGACTGCCCCTTATTTATTAAACTCTGACCCTACCCAGACAAGCCCCACCCCTCCCCCATCCCCATACATGCCTTCTATGAACTCTTTCCACCTAACCATTCTCTTCCTTGTGTTAACAATGGAATTCCCATTACAGTCTTAATGTTGATGACCCTGCTTTCAATTTTAGTGAAGGTTGTTCAGACATTTTTATGTGCTGAATCACTCCTTCAATGATCATTTCTTTTTTTGATTCTTTCACGTTTTCCCGGGAATCATTTTGCCTTTGCTTCTCTGCACTACCTGTTTGTTTCATTCCTATGTCACTTATGACATTGGCATGTATGCCTGAACTATTGTAGTTCGATTTGATTCTAATGAGAACAACACTATCACTGAACTCTTCACATTAACTATCTCTACCTTCTGTTTCTGTATGTAATGAATCATGCTCCCTTTACCACATTCTCTGTTGCTGTTTACATGTTCATATGACCAGATATCCTCATCTTCTTGCCACTTCAATTCACTTCACTGACTCTCACTATGTTTAGATTGAGCCTTTGCATCTCCCTTTTCAAATTTTCTAGCTTCTCTATCATGTTCAAACTTCTTCCACTCCATGTCTGACATTTAGAATGTTACCCTTTCATTGGTTATTCACTGTTTTTCTCATAGTCACCTCCCCCTTGATAGTCCGCTCCCAGAGGTCCAAAGGGGGACTAATCTTGAATCTTTAGCCAATGGAGAGATTATCATGGCACTCTTTCCGTTATGGGGGTGAATGAAAGTCTTTGCTCTTATTTCCTTTTGGTCAAATTACTACTGTAAATGCAAAGTCAACATAGCCATTCCTAGTGGTCAACTTTTCTTGGATCGCCCTGGTCTGGTCTCCTGCAACTCCACAGCATGGTGCTGCTGTCAGTTGTTGAAGATGGCAGTCGTGCTCCACACATCCACAGCATACAAGCAACGAAGTGTGATTTGTCTTACATGGAGCAAGGGACGAATGCCCATCAAGACCTACAGGGAAACAGGAATATGCAGCCCAACTGTGGGGAAAAGTGGGCTGAGAGCTTGAAAAAGGCCGTGAAGACCTGCATCACAATGAGCGTTCGGGGAGGTGGAGTTTGTCGCTGACACATTTCCTGTGTGTGCGTAATGATGAAAGCGAATTGGTATGTGCAACTTACGGACATTTCCTGGGAGCTTAGTGTTTCATTGGGAATGGGTGGCTCAGCAGATGGATGACATGATGAAAAGCAAGCGAATGATTGCTTCACTGAATCATCTGCAACTGTAGGCTGAGGAGGGCAACAGGTTCCTGGACCGCATTGTTACTGGTGATGAAACATGGATACAGCATTTCAGATTGCAATTGAAGGAACAGGACATGACAAAAGAAAAATTCTGTTCAGTGCCATCTGTTGGGAAAGTTTGTTATCTTCTGGGACTGAGATGGACTGTTCCTGATGGATTTCATGCCACTAGGAGCAACCATCATTGTTGATAGTTATTGTTCCACACTGTCATGTCTGTGGACTGCCACTAGGAAGAAGCACAGAGGGATTATCAATATGGACAATGTTCTTATCCTCCACGACAATGCGAGGCCACATGTAGTGATCAGAACGGTCGACGAACTCCATTCAATTTACCAGGAAAGTCTAGAATGCCCACCATACAGGTCAGCTTTGCTCCTACGTATTTCCAAGTTTTCGGTTCACTGAAGAAGTTCCTCACAGGACAGCAATTAACGTGCAATGACGAAGCGAAGAGAGAAGTCCAATAGTGGTTCCACTCTCACCTGGACGAATTCTACCATAATGGTATCTTGAACTTAGTGCTGCAATGGGACAACTGTCTGAACCATGTGGGGACTATGTTGAAAAATGCTAATCAACTCACATTCATAATTTTGAGGTCTATTTTTAAATTACTTTACACATGTATAATACAAAAAACTGCTACTTTCAAAAAGCCACTGTCCCTCCTCTTTTACTACTCAGCTGCTGTTTTTACCCAGTACTTCAAATGAAACACAAGATTAACTGCATACATCACTATCAGCTGTCTGACTAGAGAGAGAGACAAGATATTCCATGACAGAACACCAAATATAACTAAAAAGTTGTGGCACACTTCTTGAAGATCTTTTTCAAATTCTGTTACAACATAGAAATTCTGTTACAACATAGAAATTCTGTTACAACATAGAAATTCTGTTACAACACAGATATGGCCTCTTAGCAAACATCTGCTCACTGATTTGTCTTTTATCAAAATACAGTTTGTTTACTTTTATTAACAAATTTGTCACAAATAATAACTTACAATAACACAGTTCAATAACTGTAAGAGGCCTTTGAATCTAACAGCATATGGTACTTTAAAATATAAACCATTTGGTATAAAAACTGATTACTGCTTGCTTTTAATTTTCACTTTGTGAAAATATAAGAAACGTAATTTCTTATCTTTAAAATGTAATGAAACTTAAACTTTAATTTAATGAAACTGACATGAAGAAAACTGAATGTTAAGTAACAAATAATTTTTGTCAAAGTTTTAACTACTTTTGGTTAAAAATAAAACGATGGAAAATTTCAGTAGGAATATCAACAATCTAGGAAAAGATACATTGCTACTTACCGCAGAGATTATAAGTTAAGTTGCAGGCAGGCACAACTAAAAGACACTTGCACATAAAGCTTACAGCCACAGCCTTTGTCAAAAAAAAAAAAAGAGATACAAACACCATTAATTCACACAAGTAAGCACACCTCACGCACACGACCACCAACTCCGGCCAGACTGCATTTTAGATGCACTTTAGATATTTTCCATCCGAGTGCTTTGTCATACACTGTTATTCTTTCAATGAGGCTACAATGACATCCAGCTGAGTTTTGGGAAGTATTATTATGTTTAGGTTCTCCAATTTGATCCAATACATATCCTTGGGTAACAGAAGAAATATTGAATTTAATTGATGAAAGGAGAAAATATAAAAATGCAGTAAGTAAAAAAGGCAAAAAGGAATACAAACGTCTCAAAAATGAGATCGACAGGAAGTGCAAAATGGCTAAGTAGGGATGGCTAGAGGACAAATGTAAGGATGTAGAGGCCTATCTCACTAGGGGTAAGATAGATACCACCTACAGGAAAATTAAAGAGACCTTTGGAGATAAGAGAACGACTTGTATGAATATCAAGAGCTCAGATGGAAACCCAGTTCTAAGCAAAGAAAGGAAAGCAGAAAGGTGGAAGGAGTATATGGAAGGTCTATACAAGGGCGATGTACTTGAGGACAATATTATGGAAATGGAAGAGGATGTAGATGAAGATGAAATGGGAGATATTATACTGCGTGGAGAGTTTGACAGAGCACTGAAAGACCTGAGTCGAAACAAGGCCCCCGCAGTAGACAATATTCCATTGGAACTACTGACGGCCGTGGGAGAGCCAGTCCTGACAAAACTCTACCATCTGGTGAGCAAGATGTATGAAACAGGCGAAATACCCTCAGACTTCAAGAAGAATATAATAATTCCAATCCCAAAGAAAGCAGGTGTTGACAGATGTGAAAATTACCGAACTATCAGCTTAATAAGTCACAGCTGCAAAATACTAACACGAATTCTTTACAGACGAATGGAAAAACTAGTAGAAGCCAACCTCGGGGAAGATCAGTTTGGATTCCGTAGAAATACTGACCTTACGACTTATCTTAGAAGAAAGATTAAGGAAAGGCAAACCTACGTTTCTACCATTTGCAGACTTAGAGAAAGCTTTTGACAATGTTGACTGGAATACTCTCTTTCAAATTCTAAAGGTGGCAGGGGTAAAATACAGGGAGCGAAAGGCTATTTACAATTTGTACAGAAACCAGATAGCAGTTATAAGAGTCGAGGGACATGAAAGGGAAGCAGTGGTTGGGAAGGGAGTAAGACAGGGTTGTAGCCTCTCCCCGATGTTGTTCAATCTGTATATTGAGCAAGCAGTAAAGGAAACAAAAGAAAAATTCGGAGTAGGTATTAAAATCCATGGAGAAGAAATAAAAACTTTGAGGTTCGTCGATGACATTGTAATTCTGTCAGAGACAGCAAAGGACTTGGAAGAGCAGTTGAATGGAATGGACAGTGTCTTGAAAGGAGGATATAAGATGAACATCAACGAAAGCAAAACAAGGATAATGGAATGTAGTCTAATTAAGTCGGGTGATGCTGAGGGAATTAGATTAGGAAATGAGGCACTTAAAGTAGTAAAGGAGTTTTGCTATTTGGGGAGCAAAATAACTGATGATGGTCGAAGTAGAGAGGATATAAAATGTAGGCTGGCAATGGCAAGGAAAGCGTTTCTGAAGAAGAGAAATTTGTTAACATCCAGTATTGATTTAAGTGTCAGGAAGTCATTTCTGAAAGCATTCGTATGGAGTGTAGCCATGTATGGAAGTGAAACATGGACGATAAATAGTTTGGACAAGAAGAGAATAGAAGCTTTCGAAATGTGGTGCTACAGAAGAATGCTGAAGATGAGATGGGTAGATCACATAACTAATGAGGAAGTATTGAATAGGATTGGGGAGAAGAGAAATTTGTGGCACAACTTGACCAGAAGAAGGGATCGGTTGGTAGGACATGTTCTGAGGCATCAAGGGATCACCAATTTAGTATTGGAGGGCAGCGTGGAGGGTAAAAATCGTAGAGCGAGACCAAGAGATGAATACACTAAGCAGATTCAGAAGGATGTAGGTTGCAGTAGGTACTGGGAGATGAAAAAGCTTGCACAGGATATAGTAGCATGGAGAGCTGCATCAAACCAGTCTCAGGACTGAAGACCACAACAACAACAACAACAACATATCATCATGGCCAGTGAAAGGAGTTATAAGGTCCAGAATGCTACATAAACTGTATTAAGCAATCACTATTTTCCTTGGTCGTTGTTGTTTCTCCCCCCCCCCCCCCCCCCCCTTCCAACAACAGCACCTATACACAAGTTTCTCATCTTGTCTCGTAGCAGTGTTGGTGTATAATACAATCCCTTCAACAAAATAAACCCCCAATCTGCCTGTATGAATACAGGTGTTTGAAAGTACCATTTTCATTCAAAAACTCTAAAAACTTGCAGTGATTCTGAGTCTATCAAAATGAAACAATATTTCCCCCTTGTGTGTTTGATTTTCATGCCATAGGTGCAACATTATTTTACCTCAATTTCAGTTTCTAGTACTTGCGCCTGACTGACACGCTGATATTTGATACCTGAAATTACTTCAGAAAAAATAAACCAGTCTTCTTCTAAACATGACAGGCATAAGGTGGCCTTTGGGACTTGTTTTGGCTGTAAGGTACAATGTTGTTAAACATACACCATCACATCAACTTTTTCCATGACTGCTGGCAGCAAAATGCCACTCTACTTTACTCCAAAAAACCCTTTTTTATAATTCATGAGAATTTCTGTTTTTATCTGTGATGCAGATCCATCACTGATGTACACATTTTTTAAACTGTTACTGATCATTTTATATTATTTATTAATGTTCTTCAGAAGGCATGGAATTCCATGGGGTCTATCATGTAGCCACTAACAACAAAAAGAGGGAGAGTTTTTGGTGCAAATAGTGCTTCAGATTGGTACTGAAGTGTAACTTTATTGTTCACTCATTGTCAATCTTGCACTGCCTCTTTAACAATAAATTGAGTTTTCAGCAAAAGAACACACTTCTTTTTAATGCTCTTTGTATTCTGGGTAAAAACAATTTCATACAATGAAACTATGTGGTTGTAAAATAATCGATATTTACCAGTGAGATAGTATTTCCATATGTTATTGTCCAAATGTTAGCCTTTGTGCTGTTCAAGCTATCACCCCCCTCCCCCCTTTCCCTGGTGCCACAGTGAGCGCTGTCTGTGGTGTAACCGTTCACGCGCTATGCTTCAATCACACTCAGATGTAATCAGGCCACTCTGCTGAGAAACTCCTGAAGCTTTGCATTTACACATCCAACATTACACTTCATCCATGGGCTGCCATATCGCTCACACAGAGATGCAGTTTTTACATTAGTGTTCCCAACACTGTGCCTAATGTCATCCTCAGTTGCATAGTTGACATTATGATTCAAACTATTCCCTATTCCCTTAATAACCACTACATGATTAGCTTTGCCCAGAGATCCTTAATCACATGTCGTATCACCAAGCCTTGCCTTTTGTTTAAAAATTATAGTTACCTGATACTCCTTACCAACATAGTTCCTGACCCCCATGACTACCCCTGTGAGGAGGATTGTCTTAACTTACACTTTTCTCCCCCATCTTGTCAGTATGTTCCTGAATCTTCAGACTCTGCAAGATTTGGGTAAAAGAAGGGGGGGGGGGGGGTGATGAACTACACTGACAGGGAAAAAAATATTGTAACTACAAAAAGCAGCTGTGCAACATATACAGAAAGTGGTAGGTGTGTTTCTACACCTGAAAGACTGTTGTATAACCAGATTTCGTACCTCTCATGTAAGAGTAGCGCTAGTCGTGCCACTATGTGAGGATGCAAATCACGTTTGCTTTAAATGCACGCTGTAACAGTTGTGAGCATTAAGTTACCTGTGAGATTGGACAGGGTGAGCTGATGTAAGAATTTCTTTAAGGTGACAAAGAAGTCATTATCAACACTTCAAGTTTGAATGAGGTTGTGTAAAAGGGCTATGAGAAGCTGGACATTCCTTCTGCTGTATTGCAGAAATACTTGGCAGGAAGGTGACCACTGTACGTGACTGCTGGCAGTAGTGGTTATGGGAATGTACAAAAGCAAGAAGGCCAGGCTCCAGACAGCCACTACTGAGAGAAAGACTATTGTGTTTGGTGTATGGCTATGGTGCAGCACACTACATCTGCAGCAGCAATTTGAGCAGCAGACACAACAGACTGTTACAAATTAGTTATTTCAAGGACAGCTCTAAGCCAGGCGCCATGGAACATGCACTCCACTGACCCCAAATCCCATCATTTGCAACTTCAGTGGTGTCAAGTGAGAGCACATTGGCGGACAGGATGGAGGTCTGCTGTGTTTTCTGATGAAAGATAGTTCTGCCTTGGTGCCAGTGATGGCTGTGTCTTGGTTAGGAAGAGCCCAGTTGAGGGCCTGCAAGCAAACTGTCTGCATGCTAGACACGTGGGACCTACAACTGGAGTTGTGGACCGTGGTGCAATTTTGAATGACACAGTAGCGCTCTCATTGTTGTCCTACACACCCTGACAGCAAATTTGTATGTGAGTCTGGTGATTTGGCTTCTTGTGCTGGAATTCATGAACAGCATACCAGTTGTGGGGTTGGGGGGTTCCAACTGGATAAAACTCTCCCACATACTGCTTTTGTAACCCAAATCCTGTACAGTGTGTCGACACTCAATCACCATTCACATTTGCAATGGTCTCTCTCGCGCTTACATTAACCTGTGATCTTGCAATATTAAACACTTAAATATGTTACCTAGACAAGCGTATTCATCTTCACAAAATTTCATTACTCTGCATAAATTATTTTTTGATGTTGCAATTTTTTTTCTGTCAGTGTATACTGTATTTTTGCTTCATTCTATTCACAACAGTTGTAAACATATTACACAGACACCAATACGTAACCTGCTGCCCTCTTCCTCTCTGTCCAAAAACCAGGCAAGTCTGCTGTCACTGATTTCATTTCCAGTCTTAAACTGGGACAAGGGCAACACTGCTGCTGCGTCTCTGCTGCTTCTCCACTGTAAGAGAACTCTGAAAGTGAGGGACAGAGGATAAATATATGTAATCAACACCAGTTTACCTCGCAATATGATATATTTTCTATGTTAGCGAGCACAAATATAACGAACGACAAGAAGCAGGGCTGGGGCGGCTTGCGAGGCCGCACCTTAGCCAGTGCTGGTCCCACCGACCACAGGAATATTCAAAAAATATCTCTTCTGCACCAAATACTGATGAATATCTAACAGGTAAGTACAATTTAAGTACATAATTAATCAGGTTGGTGCCTCATCACACCCTCCTGGGAATGGTACAATTAAACATTTCTAAACTCTGAGTCATATTTAACACAACAAATTGTCTACAAGCTAGTTGTAATAAGTTAAAATTTTCTTTGTGCTTAATATTTCAAGGAATATAGCCAGCATTTGCCCCCTCTTCGACCTCTCCACTGCATACACTAGTTATTCTGGCTCTCCATTCAGAAACTACATAACAGAGACCAACGAGTAATTTCTAAGCATCAACATGTAGCTTCAGTTAGCTGAGACTGTGAAATCCTTTGAAAACTGTCTTTTAAAAAGGTGGTTTCCAATTTCGCAATATTTTATCGAACATGTCACAGATCTAATGACAGTTGTAAGGTTCAGTAAATAGCTAGGTCACATTTTTAGCTTCCACTTGCATTGATTTATGAAAGAAACAGAGAAAAGAAAAAGAACTAAACAGTCTGTTGCCACTGTCACAATTATTTTTTCTTATCAAATTTGCTTGTCTTGTTGTGTGATTGCCTTCAGAGATTGGGAAATACTGGGAGAAACTTATGGGGAAACTAAAACTAGGTTCAACCTGGAAAGCATGATCTGGTAACTCCTTAGTAGGAGTGACGGCTTTCGAGGCAGAGAAGCGCATTCTACATAACAGACCAAATGAATTGAATTAATCAAGCATATCTTGTGACAGCAGGAAAATCACTACTGTCTCTGCATGCACGTTAGAAATTTGACTCCAAAAGCAGTTACCTATTTTGTGCTTGTTTCGTGCAAACCACATCCGTTTAAGCTAATGTGTGTGTATTTGTGGTATCAATTGTGAGAAAATGTGAGATAGAAGTATTGTTTGATAAATAGGAAAGTTTCTCACTACACATATTTCATGTGTTCATTTAATACTGTAACATCATTGATTATTTACATATTTGTTGTTAAAACTGAAGATCTAGATTACGTATTAGGTATTTCTAGAATTTACATGAGTATGTGTAAACGTACTATTTGGCAGTACACCATATACTTTTTATCACCTGTTCTTGATTCCTTTCATATAGAGATAAACAAAATTTGCACTCTCTTTCACACACACACACACACACACACACACACACACACACACACACACACACACAAATGTTCCCAGATATTCTTTCACAACATTTAAGTACATGTTTAGAGACTTTGAATCAATATAAAAAAACAGAGTTGCTTCATGGCTCACAACCAATACAATATGAAAAACAGGCTTCTAAACAGAAGAATCAGTACCATAAGCACCAGTTAAGACCTTTCATACAATTCAGTCAGAAAAAAATAGCAGCACCAGCAGTGGTCAGGAGGCAAAAACTGGCAACAATTTGACATATCATGTCAATAACTTTTCAGAAACATGAATAGTACTTCAAGTAACAGTACTGTGTCCTCCCTATTTCAAATCCTTATTACCAGTCTCACAGATAACATTCTTTCATTAACATACAGCAAGCAACTGAAAAATGGGACAAATTCATAATGTCAATAATTACCCAAACTTTTTCACTTGATACATCATGGAATTAAGTGGCATTAATGGAAGAAACATATTTCAGTCACTATTTCATAGCGGGTGACTGTGAGACCACCATATTGAAATTTTTCTGAAGAGCACTTTGTCCCTCCCATTGACCTTCACACACTACCATGCACAAACTATGGAAAAATTAAAAAAAAAAGAAAATAAACTAGTTGTGAAGTCACTCCGTATGAAACCCCACACCTTTCCTCAGTCTGTCAACTGGATACTAAGCATGATTACAACACGGACAAATGAACATCTCCCATAAAACTAAGAGCAGGCCCTGAATTCTACTGCAAAGCAAAAAACACAGCCTTTTTAAGGAATAAATACTACATCACAATGTTTGTCATCTTACAGAATTTCTGATAACAGTCATACTTGAGAACCTTCAACCAAGTTATTCTGATTTACAGACAGGAAAAAAAGTAGTGTGCTTTTATGTTACGACACTGGTACACCGCGTCAGCTATAAAAACTATTTTACCTCTAATACAAACAGATATATCACGAACTGCATTCCATCAACTGAGATTTATGGGTGAGGCGTACTTGGGCATGACAACACAAAAGTGAACACTATAACATCAATAACATGAAATTGTGGGGCATTAAATAAGATGACGTTAAACAAAAAGCAACAAAGTATACAAAAAATTCTTCACATTTTTTCTTCACTTGCCTGACACAGTATAACGAAAGAATTAAATAAAATAAAATCTAAGGCTTTTCAAAGGAGATAATAGTATTCTTGTTATCTGTCATTCAGGGAAAAAAGGGGGGAGGGTCAGAAAATGGTGGAGGAGGAGTCATATTAATAAAATGTCCTCTAGTACAATGCCTGTAACTATATACTGAATTTTGAACTCAGACTGTCACTTGACTGGGGAAGGTTATGTAGCAACATCCAAAATAGTTATCACACAAAGCAGCAACCAGGGAAGTCTGCAAAATATGTCCACAATTATAGCTGCACAGCAAACGGATTTGTGGCTCGATGCTCCCGTGTCGCAGATGGTGGAGCTGCCCATTCGGCATCAAATGGATCTCGACGTGTGCCAGAAGAGAAGACATCAGCCGAACCCAGAGAGTGGGCGCGCAGGTGCTGGAGGGGTGGAGCGCGCCGCGGAGGTGTCGATGGGGCCACTGCTTCCACTACGGCACCGAGCCACTGATCTGGTTGTGGGAGACCACTGGCCGGAGCTTTCACAGGCAGTGCCACCGGCTGCCTGCTGCAATACGAAGCAGAGCATGCAAATAAATGCTAATCACTTGACACTGAAAAGCTTCAAATGAATGCATTTAAGCCATAGCCTACTTTGAAATGGTTTCTTTTTTAATTCATTACATGTATATGATGAATATTCAAAGAATTTTTAGCCTCAGTTTCCATTTGTATTCAGATTTTAGTTTTATGGTGCCTATAAATGGCTTCTGGGAAATATACAGCAGACAGTCATTTTAAAGAGAAAACTACTGAAGTTGACAAGTATAGTTATCTGTCTAAACTGTGGTGTAAAGTTTGTGAAATCTAGTTGCAGAGATATGGTCAGAGATTCATACGCACACACAGAATA
This sequence comes from Schistocerca americana, assembly GCF_021461395.2. Taxonomy (NCBI): domain Eukaryota; kingdom Metazoa; phylum Arthropoda; class Insecta; order Orthoptera; family Acrididae; genus Schistocerca; species Schistocerca americana. Next base: position 80,384,669 of record NC_060124.1, on the reverse strand, counting down.
TGCCAGTAACCCTTTTGATCCAAGTTCTCCTGCAGTATTCTTTTAAATTGTTCATATAACTATGAAAATTAAATATCAAGTCTAAAGGTGAGTATGACTATGTTGTGCAGGTGTGTATCTTAAATCTTATGCAAAAATATTAATAACACACTGTACAACTCTTGACACCTACTGGGAACACTCCATTGCTAATGGAGATGTTAACACTTTTGTAGCTGCAAGGGCCAAGTGTCCTACTTACATGACCTGCTGAAGGGGGGCAAAGATACTGTCTGTCACAGCAGCACACGGTGGGCTCAGTCTTGCAATTGTTGCAGGCTATGTCCACTGTCAGCTGATCACACATTCCAACACGCAAAAAACTACTCTTCAATCATACTGTTTATAAAATCAGTATTGAACTGAACAGCGACTGTGATAGCAGTTTTTGATAACCATGAAAGAGAATGTCAAAACTAATCCTTTCTGTTATAATGTCATCGTTGGCTGGGAAAAATTAGTTTAGAAAAATGGTATGAGCTTTCTTATTTGTGACTGACAAATCCTGTAACTTGAGATTTACACTACCAAATCTCATTAATATCAAACACGTTTCAATATATAAAGTTTTAAAGTGAACAGCTCCTATGGTAGACGCCAAAATCTCTCACCATTCTGTGCGCCCCATGGCAGCAAGTGTTGCTGAGAAACTGGTAGGCTAATACATACCCTTTCACATTATATACTATTGTATAATGCGTACTTTTTAAATTAGGAAGTCCAATTACAGTTACTGGGCCATGTGTGCTGTTACCTGTTCCATGTGGCTTTCAGTGCTGCTGAGGGACTACAAGTGTCCCCTAGAGAGAGAGAGAGAGAGAGAGAGAGAGAGAGAGAGAGAGAGAGAGAGAGAGAGAGAGAGGGGGGGGGGGGGGGGGGCGAACGCTTGTCTTGTGTACATTAGGAAATCAAATTGTATCTATTCGATCGACTGATAAGCAGAAAGGAAACGGGCAGGTAAAAGCTATAGAGCTTTTATAAACAAGAGCATACTTGGGACCCGGGTTTGATTCCTGATTGGGTCAGAGCTTTTCTCTGCTCATTGACTGAGTATTGTGCTGTCTTCACCATCACTCCATCCTCACCGACACGTGACTTGCCGAAATGGTGTCAAATAAAAAGACTTGCACCAGGCGGCCGGGCTCCCCACAGGTGGGACTACTGTCCAAGCTACAACAAGCATTATCATATCTATTTGCCATTGGGTAAAATCAAGCAGTGGAAAATCAAAAAGTGGAAAATCCAGGGTGGAATAGTTACAATATCATGAAAATGATAGATTGCTACTCGCTACACGTAGGAGATGCTGAGTTGCAGACAGGCACACAAAAGGCTGCTATACATGGAGCTTTTGGTGAAAAGACCTCATACTACAGTGGAAAACACACACACATTCATGCAAGCACAACTCACGCACACATAATCACTGTTTCAACCTGCCGAGTCCAGTCTCTGTGGCCAGAGACAGTGATCATGTGCAAGAGTTGTGCTTACATGAACGTACGTGTGTTTTCTACAGCAAAAGGATGCCTTTTGGCCAAAAGCTCTATGTATGGCGGTCTCTCTGTGTATCTGTCATGACTCGTCATCTCTTCCACATGGTGAGTAGCAATCTATCCTTTCCGTAATATCGTCGTTCCACCTGCTGGGCATAAACGTATGCCCTTCGCCAAGAAAGGGTTAAACACCAATGCAAAGTGGCAGAAGGAAATGCAGTTATAATATATACACGAGAGGCATTCTGTTCAACCAATGATACTTCTGAATAGGGGTGTCCTACGCACACCTTTAGTCAATCTTTTTATTATGCAACATAACTGGAGCAAAAATAGTTTAAACTAAGAATGGACATGAAAAGGACGACTTTTAGTGCAAACAATTTGCAAACCTATGTGAATGTCTAACTACAATGAGCGCGTCTTCTAAGTAGGTAAACATATCATGTTATATTGCACCCAATTGTCTCACACATACTTATCATTGTCAAAACAAAGCAACGAATCCAGAAAAATATCTCTTGCCGAGTACCTAGTCTCTCTCTTTTTTAAGCTCAGTATTTGAAAGAAAATAAATAAAATATAATACAACATTCTATAAAATGATGAAACAGAATCTCTGGCCAGTACTTGCCTTTAGGAGGTGAAATATCAGTACTGCCAACAAACATATACAAAAACACCACACCTATCATCAGTATTTATTTATTTATTTACATTTTCTTTGTGTGGAGCCATCATAATGATGGCTTTTGCAAACATCAGACTTAACACTATGGTTATATTTACACTTATAAAATACACTATTCTGTAGCTGTTGCTTGTTATGTCTATTGTTTACATTTATCACATTACAACTGATACGCTAATACCTCATGTTACAATCACTATCTTAAAATTTGTTGAAAGAATATAAACATTTTTCTATTAGAAACGATTTTAATTTTGTTTTAAAAACATTTCCTGTGTACGTTCTTAGAGCGTTTGGTAGCTCGTTATACCCAATCAAACCATTTATATACGGACTTCTGTCAGTCATTTTTAACGTTGTTCTGTTACGGAAATAGTTACACTTTGTTCTAGTGTTGTGATCATGTACATCACTGCCCTTGATAGCTTCTGTTGGTTGACTTATAAAAAATACAACTATTTTTAAGATGTACAGAGAATATATTGTCAGATATTTGTGCTGCACAAACACTTCACAACATGAATCTCTATGCCCCATCCCATGTATATGTCTTATTGCTCTTTTCTGTAGTAGTAGTCTTTTTAAATGTACATCAGCTGCACAGCCCCAGAGTTCAATTCCGTAACTGAAAAAGGGGTAAAGTGTCCCATAATACACCAATTTCAGTGCTTGGCTAGGAACTATCTTTGCGAGCTGGCTGAGGAAATATAAGGCACTACTGACTTTTCTGTATACATAATTAATGTGGTATATCCACCGCGAATTTTCATCAACGTACACACTAAGGAATTTACAGTTACCATTTTCTGTTGCAGAGATATTACACACACTATTCATATTGTTGTTGTGAGAACTGCCTGTTTTAAATGTCAGTAGTTGAGATTTGGTGACATACACCTTGAGTCCCTGGTCATTGAAGTATTTTGTTACTTCTATTCCAACACTAGTAGCACGAGATTCTAGCTCATTAGATTCACTTCCATATAATAAGATTGGCGTGTCATCTACATAGCTTACAATATGGGAGTTAATGGGTTGTGCAATGTCATTAATATATATAAGGAAGAGAAAGGGTCCAAGGATTGAGCCCTGTGGTACACCTTGTAATACAGGTTCACTGGTGGACTGGGAGTTCAAGATTTTACTATCTAGTTTGTATGACAATTTAGTGCCTTGCTTACAACTCAGCAGGTATGTGGTTAGAAGATTCATGGCTTGATCCCTAATACTGTAAGATTTAAGCTTTTTAAGAAGTACCCAATGGTTTACCGTATCAAATGCTCGTCAGGTCCAAAAATATACCTGCAGTCTGCATCTTACAGTCCAACAGACAGTAAACTTCATGGATGAACTGCGTAGCTGCTGTGTTGTACTTAGCTCTTTTCTAAAGCCACGTTGCGAATCTACAAGCAGTTTACGTTTTGTGAAAAAGGCACTTAGCTGACAAAGGATAATGCTTTCGAATATCTTATTAAAAGTGAGAATTAATGATATTGGACTATAGTTGGTGACATCTTCCTTACTTCCCTTTTTATACACTGGTTTCACTACACTCATTTTTTGAACCGTTGGATACGTGGTTTCTCAAGTGCTGCAATTAATAAGGTGAGTAAGAGGTTTAAAGATTTCTTTTAAGCACACTTTAATAATAGCACTGGATACGCCATCCCATCCAGATGAAAATTTTTTCTTTAGCATGTACATTGCCCTGCAAACCTCCTGCTCATTCACTTCCACAAATTCAAATTCGGTACCCTAGGTCAGATGGCATCCGGTCTCTACCTGTGAATCTATAATATGGGTTGATTGTTTGCCAGAAATGTAGTAGTTATTAAAAATATTACATACAGTATCTGTGTTTTTTATAATGTTACCATCATGTCTTACGCCGAGTGGTTCCATGTTCTTGTTGGGACCTTTCCGGTATTTGTCAATCAGCTTCCAAGATACTTTGGTTATGTTGTCAAACTGTTCTATTGTTTTGCTGTTAATCTGTCTCCTTAGGTTAACAATTTCAGTTTTAAAAGTTTGCTTGGCCCTATTCTATTTTTCCTTGAAAACCTGCATAGTAGTAGCTTTATAAAGCTGGTTTAGATCATGTACTTGCTGCCTGAGCCTAATCAGATTTGGTGGGAGTTTTTGTCTAGGATGACTTCCATTTTGACAGTGTTTAACTACCTTCTGAATTTCTCTGAAGGACAACTATATTCATAATGATGCAGTAGGGTTGAGTAGAATTCATTCCATTTCTCATCCTACCCTTTTACCTGGTACACAGAATCCCATTTCTCATTTGCTAGTTTGTCTTTAAGAGGTATTCAGCATTCATTTCTGTAGCACAATTTTTGTTATTTTAGGCACGAATGAATTTATGTATTCTATTGCCTTACACAATTGGTCAGAATAAAGAAAACCTAAGTTAGTGTAATTTACCTTATCTATAACATCTTTGTTGATTATGGCCTAATCTACTCTAGTGGAACATGTGTCTGTTACTCTGGTGGCAGAGTTCACTATATTTACAAGATTGTATTAGGTCAGTACATCACTAAGTTTCCAGTTTACTATACTATTTGAGTTTGCATCTATATTAAACCCACCTAATATGGTAAGGTCATTAGAACTGGCCTGACCAACAACACTACTAAATTTATCCATTAACAGCATTATATCAGCATTTGGTGGCCTATATACGCCAATCACTTTATGCTTTGGTAACTTAAGATCGTTACTGTGGAGTACAATACCTGCCATTTCAATTGATCCTTCTTTGGTGTGGTGTTCAAGAAAGGAAATTTTTTTTTAGCTTCTATATCCTTATTAACATAAACTGCCGCACCACCACCTTTATGGTTTTGCCTACAATAACTATTTGCTAGTACGTAACCTTCTAATCTATAATATATTATTTCACTGCATTTTAGACCATGTTCTGTCATTACTAGTACATGTGACAAGTGTTCCTCTATGAATATTTGTAGTATGTCTAGTTTGTTTCCGAGATATTGCTCATTTACGTGCATTACCTTTAAGGGTGTTATCCCTTCTTGTTTATTTACTATCTTGCACGAATCAAAATTGTTTGTGTGGTATTGATAGCAACGATGCCATGGCGTAGGTGCAAGTTCATAAGTTGGAACTACGAGACACCGATGACAGTGCCTTCTAGCAGGCGCTGTTCATCTCTACGAGTGCTGCTGCAGATTCTACCCATTTGATTCCTAGGAGACGACCTAGCAACATTGTTTCTATTTCACAGTGGGCAAACCACTACTTGTATGCAAAGTTAAGTAAAGGCGATTTTAGTTCACACTGTAGCGCCAAGTGTTCTACCTCACCTACTCGCTTACTTCATTCGACCAACCTTTCAGTTTTCAGGAGCAGACCCACACGCCACCTTCCAGTCGGGATACAAAAGTTTGAGTTACACTTTTTACGACATTTTGCATACACTGGTTTTTTAGAACTGTCCTACAATGACTGATCACTTATTTCACAGCCTGGCTTTTCTTTGCTTGAACATGACTCAGTCATATCCAAAATACATCCCTGAAAACTATTATTGTCGTCCTCTATTCTAAAAAAGTCTCGTGGTTGTAGCCCAGAGCAATTGGAGCTTTCTCCACACTGTCTTTCTCACACAGTTTGCTTATGTGGGAAACTAGCTTGGCCTTCCCTTTCCTGTTTAAGTGGAATCTGTGTTTTGTGTGTTCATCACGACCCATCTTACTTAAGTCTATCAAATGTACATGGCTAAATTTATCACACAGTTATCTTTAGCTCGGAATTGTAGTGTCGAATCTCTTTGTTTACACATGACCACAGTGGTAAATCATGTCACACTGGCACATTTGTGATGACAATGTTCATCTGAAATAGTACATCTACATCTACATCCATACTCCGCAATTCACCCGACGGTGTGTGGCGGAGGGTACCCTGAGTACTTCTATTGGTTCTCCCTTCTATTCCAGTCTCGTATTGTTTGTGGAAAGAAGGACTGTTTGTATTCAGTTTATTCACCATTGACCACTTACAGCGGAATAGGTCTGAACATTAAATATACAATTAACAACAACTTTACAGTAAAGTTTTTACAATTTAATTCCTTTTCTTTTAGGAATATTCTTATATACTAATGTCAATGCTTATTTCAAAATATTCTGTTATCTTATAAAATGGGTGTTTGAGAAGCCAGTCATAAACCTTACGTTTGAAAATATTATTGGTCAGTGACCGAGCAGATGCTGGAAGTTTATTGAAGAGTTTTAAACTCATTATTTTGTGTGAGTTTGCAGTCTTTGTGAGTCTGTGTCTTGGTATGTCAAAGTCCAGTTTGCCTCTGGTGTTGTGGGGATGTATGTTCTCTCTGGTCTCGAACTCATTTAAGTTGCTTTTGACATAAAGCAGGGCTGTGTAGATGTATAGATTCACCACAGTTAATATCATGTGCTTGATAAGGAGGGGATGGCAGTGTTCCTTGGGCTTAGCTTTGCTTATTATTCTGATTACTTTTTTTTGAATTTTCAGAATTTCACTGACAAAGCAAGAATGTCCCCATAACAATATGCCGTAGGAAATGTGTGACTGAAAGAGGCCAAAATATACCACCTTTAGATACTCATCAGTGACTATATCTGTCAGTCTCCAGATGAGGTAACACACTCTTGCTATTCTCTTTCAGGTATGGCTAATGTGTTCCTCCCAGTTTAATTTTGAGTCAATGTGGAATCCTAATAATTTTATTGATTTGCTTTCAACAGCTGTAGTTAAACCCAGAATTAGCTCTTGTGTTTTATCAGGATTACACAGGAGTTCATTAGAAGAAAACCAATCCATTACTAGTTCTAGTTTTTCCTGTGTTGCCTGATGCAGTTCTGTTGTGTCATGGTGTGTATTGAGCAACGTTGTATCATCTGCATAACACACAACTGAATTTGCTCCTACATGGTAAGGTAAGTCATTAATTGCAATGATAAACAGAAAAGGACCTAGGACCGAGCCCTGAGGCACTCCACTCCGAACTTCCTTCAGTGAAGAGCATCTATTTTTAATTGATACATACTGTCTCCTGTTACTTAAGTATGATTCGATTACATCCAAAGATGGTTTGTGTATGCCATAAAATTCCAGTTTTGCAAGCAGGGTGTTAGATGGTATGCAGTCGAAGGCTTTGCTAAGATCGCACAGTACGACTGACACTAGATCCTTATTTTCGAATGCAGTTAACACCTGGTTAACAACTTCAGTGACAGCAGTAGTGGTGTTTTTACCATGCTGATATGCAAATTGTCTGTTGGAGAGGAGATCATGCTTATCAAAATAGTTATTTAGTTGACTGTACATTACATATTCAAAAACTTTAGAAAAAATTGGGACAATAGAAACTGGTAGATAGTTTTGGGGCAGATGCTTATCTCCCTTTTTAAAGACCGGTATTACTTCAGCAGTTTTGAGTGCATCTGGGAAAACTCCAGATTCTAAACACATATTAAAAATAAAAGAAAGAGGTTGACAGATAAGGTGTATTATTTTTTTCATTAGATAATTAGAAAACCAATAACAGTCCATGCTTTTGGAGTTGGTGAACCTTGCCACAGCTTTTACAATATCCTCTGGGGTGACAACATTCCAGTGGAAAGTATACATACTATGGGGCACAGCACAAAGATGATCTAGTGCACAAGTGCCATTTTGCTTGATTTTGTTTTTCAGCTCACTCACTGAGGTTAGGAAGTAATTATTTACTTCTTCTGGGACCAGCATTGCATCTTGTGTATGGGTTTGTGAATTATATTGGTTGATGATATCCCATGCTGCTTTACATTTGTTGGGAGCACTTTCAATGTAATGTTCACATGCTTGTTTTTTGGCCAAGGACAGTTTGTCTTTGTAGATTTTTTTACATTTTAGATAAGCTCTATAAGAAGTATTATCTAGCTCAGGTCCTTGTTTACAAGAATTTTTATATATTCTGTACAGTCTGAGCACCTCCTCCCTAGTGAAAGCTAGCTCATCTGTATACCATTTTAGCTGTTTGTTTTTCTGTTTATGTTTAGGGCAACTTTTGATTAATGGTGAGCAGGAGTACCATAACTCTACGAGTATTTCCAGGAATTTGTTGAACACCATTTCACCAGCACCCTTTCCAGGTTGTGTGTTGTATACAAAGTCCCAGTTAACATAAGATATTCTGTCAATAAATAAATTAATATATTCATCTTTCTGCCCTCTTACCCATGTGGCATTAGACTTGATTCTGACTGATTTGTCTGATTTAGGCAACTGATCACAGGAGAATGTTAAAATCAATGGTTCATGATCAGCTAGGGCTCCACTGGCAAGTCTGACGTCGTACATATCTCTAGAAAAATTTACTATAATATTATCTAAGCACGCCTTATCCCGTGTTGGTGTGTAATTTGTACATTGTAAATTTAGTGATCTTAAGATATTAAAAAACGTTCTAGTAACATGTTCATCACTGTTGGCCATTTCAATGTTGAAATCGCCACAGATAATTAGTTTTATGTTAGATTTTAGTATTTTCCTCATAAGCAGCTCAAATCTTTCGAAAAATGTATTTACATCTCCTCCTGGTGATCTATATAAGCTAACAATTATGGTATTCTCTACGTTTAGTCTTATACAGCTAAATTCTCCATCTAGTTCTGCACAGTAAGAGCTAACATCTATTTTAGTAAACATTATACAATCTTTAACAAATATTAGGGCACCTCCATTCTTTCTTTCACTTCTACACATAATGTCTCCAACAGCATACCCCTGAGGAACAAAATATTGTACTTGATCGTCTGTCAGCCAATGTTCTGAGATACAAACAACATCAACGTTTTCAATACTGCACAAATGTTCTAATTGTAATACTTTGTTCCTAATGCAGCGAATGTTCGTTTGCATCACAGTAACAGATTTATCTTTATTGTTTATTGTCTGAGAACACACTCTCATTCGAATGTCGCTTTTAGCACCTAGTTCAAGTACAGGAGGTTTATTACCTGCCGATTCACAGACTTTTATACTAAAAAATGACGTACATTCCAGGTATTACTCAAACCGCTACTTTCGTAGATCGTTTTATTCCGTGTGAGTCTTTCTTTAATTATTTCATTGACACGATCGCACACAAACTTTCTCCCTTCATAATTTAGGTTGCGCCCGTGTCTGGTGTGAAGGTTACGCTTAAGTTTACTTATATCGACCACAGCACAATTTGCGTATTCAGAGCACAGTTTCTTTATTTTAATATTCGTTCTTCGAATTTCTTTATTAACGCACGAACTATAGATTAGATCGTGCCTATGAGGCACTGTAGCAACAACTGTATTCCTTGATTTATTTTTTTCTAGAAAGTTCTGAAGCACTTTTACGCAGACATCTGCTTCATTTTTCGCAACATCATTTGATCCCGTTATGCAAACGACAAAGTCATTTTCTTGCGTGGATTTTGTTTGAATGCAAGCGTCTAAAACGTGTTTAGTTCCCGCTCCAGGTTTAACAACACTGGTCACTGCTAAGTCTCGATTTATTTCTGGAAACATATTTGATAAATTCCTGCCATGGCTATCTGTTAGAAAAAGCACACTGTTCTTTTTACCTGTTGTTTCCCGTTTATCAACATTTTTCCCAGAGTGACCATTCGTTTTCAACGCATTGTCTTTTGAATGGTCTGGATAATTTACACTGTCTTTAACTCCATCACTGGACTGCAGAACACCATATTTGTTTTTATCCGTAAATGTAACTGCTGTTGCAAAGTTCGTTTTCATTTTTCCAGCTAAAGTCCTACCTTTGTGTCTCACTTCTGTCCACTCGGACGATTTGTGCCTTTCGTCAGGTGCCACTTCGGATGATTTGTTCTTCGACCGTAGTTCCCGATTTTCATTCTTGAGTGTGGTGATTTCGGTTCTTAAAGTGTTGACTAAGAATTGTAGACCTGAAACTCGTTCTCTTAAATTTGTTATTTCGACGTTACAATTCTCGCACACTCCCTTTTTTAGTACATAACTGTAACTTTTTCTCGTCTTAGGGTTATACATTTCTACACTCGCGGCCATCTGTGTGGGCTCTAATCTCTCTGATTTTATCCTCACGGTCTCTTCGCGAGATATACGTAGGAGGGAGCAATATACTGCTTGACTCTTCGGTGAAGGTATGTTCTCGAAACTTTAACAAAAGCCCGTACCGGGCTACTGAGCGTCTCTCCTGCAGAGTCTTCCACTGGAGTTTATCTATCATCTCCGTAACGCTTTCGCGATTACCAAATGATCCTGTAACGAAGTGCACTGCTCTCCGTTGGATCTTCTCTATCTCTTCTATCAACCCTATCTGGTACGGATCCCACACTGCTGAGCAGTATTCAAGCAGTGGGCGAACAAGCGTACTGTAACCTACTTGCATGTCTTGCCTCATAAAAGTACGTACTGGCCAGTGATTCAGTATCACTATTTCATAGTTTTATCAACTGAAATTTCCTTTCAATACAATAACACAAATTATGTAGTTTAATGAATAGAGCACAACTAAAGATGCTTTTAAGTAATTTTCAAATGTATACCATGTCTTGTCACTCAAATAGCTGAAGAAATCATTAATGCTTAGTATGTGTTAAAATCTGGGTAAAAGCTCTATCAATTCAGTAAAATAAAAACAATTCCATTTCATGGTAATAAAAACTAAATAAAATACAAATTATTCTGCAGTTTTCAAAGTGTTTCATAACATAAAACTAGGACAAGGAGTCTTACCAAAGGCTCAGTGTGTAAAACAATTCTGTCAATGGACAGAACTCTCTAAAAACTCAGGATGATTAGTTCAAATCAAATGGTTCAAATGGCTCTGAGCACTATGGGACTTAACAGCTGTGGTCATCAGTCCCCTAGAACTTAGAACTACTTAAACCTAACTAACCTAAGGACATCACACACATCCATGCCCGAAGCAGCATTTGAACCTGCGACCGTAGCAGTCGCGCGGTTCCGGACTGAGCACCTAGAACCGCGAGACCACCGCGGCCGGCGGACGATTAGTGTTTCACGTCAAGTAAACAAAGTAAGTCAAGTTAACAAAGTAATCTCTACATCAGATTACAACAGCCATGTCATAATATTGAGTAGCAAGTTATCACCTATTACCTGAAGTAAACAGCTGGTAAAATTTCAACTTCAGCTGACACTTGCGTACTCACATATCAATGAATTGACTATTTTACTACAGGCATTTTATTGTCATTAAATATATATACGAGAGTGGTTTGATAAGTCTGGTAAATTTCCATGGAAGAATGAAACATTTCTATTGGGCTTGATTATTCCAAGGATCATATAAAGAACTTTAACAATGTAGGCCTACAGCACGCAGCTCATTGTTGACAGCTATCTGAACTTTCGATTGGTCAGGATGTCGACTGCGACTGAAAATAGAGAAAACAGAGTTTTGTGCAATTATTAAACATTTTCATTTGAAGGGTTGGACTGCCACAAATCAAAACAGAATTGGATAAAGTTCGCCTGGATTCTGCACCATCATTGGAGACCATATACTATTGGATTAATGGAGTTAAGCACGTTGGGTCATGCACCAAAGACGAAGTGGGCTTCCACCTTCCAAATGAGGCACCACAAAGGACACCACTGACAAAATCCATAATATAGTAATGTAAGACGGCCAAATAAAAATTCAGGAGATAGCCATCTCAACTGAGCAAGTGCATAATATTCTCCATGGAGAACTGGCTATGAAGAAGCTGCGTGCAAGGTGGGTGCCATGACTGCTCACAGTCAACAAAAAGTACATCTGACAACACAATGTCTGACAGTGTTTTTGTGCCAATTTCTGAATGCTGATGAAACCTGGAACCATCATTAAATGCCAGAGTCAAAATGGTAGTCAAAACAATGGACAAAGGCTGGTGAATTCTTTTGGATCCCCAAGGAATAATCCTCACAGATTAACTGGAAAAAGGCAGAAGCGTAACAGGGCACTATTACGTACCTGCCAACTTTCAAAAACAGAAATCCAGAAGATCCCAAATCGCAAAAATTTATCGTGTGCATGCTTCACAAGTTGTTCAAACATAGCGAGACAAGACTATATAGAAAGAGATTACAAATAATGTTAACACATAACTTGTAGGCTACACCTTAAGATCATTATTTTCAAACTCTGAAGTTAGGTACTCACGCAAGTTACACACTGACGAGTGTTCATTTGTTGTCACTTAACACTGGGAACAGTTCACACACAATACAAAAATGAGATCTTCTGCATGTGTCTTGCAAGGCACTATATGAACGACACTGTCAAAACTACTAAACTGAACATTTATTTACACTTATTTACATATTTTTCTCAAGTTCACAGAGCACTGGCTATATTCCATCACAGGTTGCAGAGGAGAGATGAAGGTGGGTAGCTGTCTTCATTTTCTTCAGAAATTCTGAAGGAAAACTATGAGGGTGGTTAGAAAAGTTCTCAGGATCACCATGAGAGGTCAGCGCTAGAGCAACGAGTTGTTCACGTGATATTCATTGGACTGTTGCCTGTAAACAAGTTCCAGTGCTCCTGGAAGAGTGCTATGGCAGTGACATGGCTCTGTTGCTGTTTCCATGTAGTGATTTGTGAAGATGGAAAAAAATAGAGATTCAAGCAGTGATTACGTACTTCACAAAGAAAGGTATGAAAGCAAAGGACATTCGTGCCGACTTCCAGAATACACTGGGGGACTCTGCTCCTTCATATTCAACTGTTGCCAAGTGGCCGAATGAATTTAAATTTTGTCGGAAGAGCTTAGACGACGATCCACGCAGTGGTCAGCCAAGATGTGTCACTACTCCAGAAATCATTGCAAAAATGCACAAAGTGGTCATGGAGGATTGCTGATTGAAAGTACGTGAAACTGGTCACACTTGCCAGATGTCATCTGAAAGGGTATATCACTGATTAACTGAAGAATTTAAAAAATTATCTGCAAGATGCATGCCGTGGCTCCTGGCACTGAATCAAAAATGCATGAGACTGGACATACCAGAACAATGTTTGGCCCGTTTTAGCGGAAACAAACAAGATTTTTTGCGCTGGTTTGCGACCACAGATAAAACTTGGGTGCACCACTATACCCCAGAGACAAAACAACAGTCAAAGCAGTGGAAACACGCTGATTCTCTGCCACCAAAGAGAGCCAAGACAATTCCTTCGGTGGGAAAGGTCATGGCATCAGTGTTCTGGGACGCGAAGGGGATTCTGTTTGTAGATTATCTCCCCACTGGGCAAACAATTACTGGAGAATAGTATGCTAACCTCCTGCACAAATTGCAACAAAAGATACGCAAAAACACGCCAGGTTAGCAAGGAAGAACGTCATCTTCCATCAAGACAATGCGTGCCCGCACACACATGCTGTCGCCATGGCAAAATTGCATGAACTGAAGTATGAATTGATGCCACACCCATCTTATTCACCTGATATGGCACTATCAGACTTCCATATCTTCCCAAAACTGAAAATTTTTCTAGGTTGACAAAGATTCGCTTCAAATGAAGAATTGATAGCTGGAGTTGACAACTATGTGCACGCCTGGAGGAAACTAATTTTCAAGATGGGACCAAGGCACTGGAAAATCGTTGGACCAAGTGCATTAATCTACAAGGAGACTACCAAATCACTGAAAAAAGTTTCAGTGATGTAAGTACCTTTTTTCTATTCATTCTGAGAACTTTTCAAAGCACCCTTGTATTCATGTAACATGGACTACTGCTTCTTGTTTTCAAAACAGAAATGGATCCCAGAGTTTCAATCAACATGGAGGACCTGAAGTGATTGCGATTCTTCTTCACCAAGCTGAACACACGCTCACTCTCAGCACTGCTGTTCAGTAGAGACAAAACAGAAAGCACTAGCCCGGATAACCTATCATATTTAGGAACACCATCAGCTCCACGAATGCTCATCAAGCGAGCCCATGTGGTATCATCTGTCAAGCTCTCGCTCTCAACAGTAGCAGAGTCATCAACCTGCAGAGTGACAAACTGGCTCTGAAGCACATTCACTGTGTCCTCAGCTGACTCACTTCCCTTCCTTGGCAGCAATGATGTTCTACTGTAGAAAACTTGGCATCCTCAATTTTGGAAACTTCTGCAACCTTTGCATGCTTCAGTACTTCATCGCTGAGGGGAAATTTGTTTATAATATAATCACATGCAGAGCAGAAGTAAGCCCTGACAGATGCAAAGAATGTTGATTTGTCTTTATCATTAAGTTTCTTCACCAAATTCATTGTCTGAATGCAAATAACTAGATGATCATTGTCTCTCTGATTCTCAACAAGATAGTACCTAACTTCCTGTAACAAGGAACTCTTCATAACTTTAGGTTTAACAAACCTGGAAAGACTGGAAAGAAGCTGCTGTAATAGGTTCATCATTAGTTCTAACAGTTTATGAATTTGAGGAGAAGCACTCTGAAGTGCAGAATTGAGTTTCTCAAATACAGAAATGACAGTACACAGGAAATCACAGTATGCCCTGTTTAAGCCTGAAGAGAGAAACAAACAGTTTTTCTTCAATGGTTTGAATGATGATGTTCTTCAGAACAGAAGTGTCAAATTTTGTGGCAGCTGCAAATCTCTTGGAGGCAACACCAATTTTGATGACTCGATAGCCTTCCTCACTCCATGGTCTTTAGAACCACCAAGCTCAGCTTTTGGGATTGTAAATAATGTTAAGCTACTTGACACACACTGAGCACTAACACACACCTCATCTTTAAAGATCCTAACTAATGGATCCCGCTGCTCCAGTCTCAGCAGACACTTTCCTAAAGATAGCCATCTTGTGCAGACACATTTTAATGTCTTCTAGTTTCCTTGTCATGAAGCTCTTGGAACTTCTTAAGGAGTCCCTTCCCCTCGCAGCTTTCTTCTAAATAATAGAAGACGTTGACTAAAAGTGCATCTGTCTTAACAGGCAAACTGCTTGCACCTTTCTCAGCAGCCAAGTTAATCAAATGACATGAGCAACTGAGCACAAAGACATATAGCTGTGCTTCCCTTAAAACAGCAGCAACCCCATTTCTCATTCCAATCATGACTGCAGCATTGTCTGAACAGAATGCTACACAATTTTCAATTGTCATTCTGTAATACTCCAACTGTGAAATTAACAAACTCCCGATATTATGTCCCGTTGAATCACACACCAAGGCCGGGATAGACAGCACCGAAGTAACTATCTTTTCCTGCTTTTCCTCAAAATTTCTTAGCATCACTGTCATTGCACCCACCTGTAGCTAAAGTTAATAGTTCACATTGCATGCAACTAGTGAGTTTATTTCTTGAATCTATAGCCATTTCTATGAAAATATGTGAACTCTTTGTACAACGTCAACCACATTTCTGGACCAGAGAACATTTTCTTAAAAAGGGCACCAGCATGATCAGCAGCAGCTAACAGAATATTATGTTCATTTAAAAATGAAGTGAACAAACATTCTGCTCTTATTACATCAAGATCAGCTCTGCTCCTATTACATCAATGTCAGCTCAAGAAGTGGTAAGAAATGAAACAATTTTCCTACCGCTATCCTTCATTTTGGTATCAGAGATGTGTTTAATGGATTTAATATGATTTATTAATTCAGTTCTTCCTCCATGAGAGATGTTTATATCACACGAACACACGGAACAGAATGCAAATGTTTTACTTTTCCACGACCACATAATACACCCAAATTCAGCAGAATATGCATCCCTGAAAGACTGATGATGTTTCTTAGTTGAACTCATCAAGAAAACACAAAATCACACAAGAATTCATGACACAATGGCACAAATACCAGAACCATAGCAAACACCGAATAAAAGCAAGCACGAATAAAGCTTTCCCACCAACATGCAGTTCAAGTCTAAAGAGTAATCAGCGATAATCTGTGAGATGTGATTACTGACAGAACATTCAATGACTTTCACTGGCAGTGTTTCAAATACACAGAGTTAACGACAAAAGCGCAGCGATATTCTGTGAGAAGGGATTATCGATAATATTATCAGTCAACTTTCAGTCGAATTTCAAACACTCGCTATTATTGGTCAAAACTTAAATGCAATATACATGCAGAGGGTGGAAACAAGCCCAGGAGCTGAAAATGTGGAAAAAATGATGTTCACTCAGAAAACCGGACAACTAATCCAAAATCTGGAAATCTTTCGGGAAAACCAGAAAATTTGACAGGTATGCTATTACGTTTATTGTTTGATCATTTAAAACTTACGTTGGCTGAAAAAAGACCATGATGGCACACAAAAATGTGCTCTTTCACCAGAATAATGCACTATTCTACATATCAGTGATAACTTTGACAGAAGTGCATGACTTGGGCTCTGAACTGGTTGCTCATCCACCCTATTCACCAGACTTAGCCCAAACTCTAGCTTGCTGGGAAGAAATTTTCATCAAGTGACGAAGTGTTAGTTTCAGTCACCAAGTATTTTGCGCAGTCTGACAGAACTTATCTTCCCGTGGGACAAAAAAAGCTGCACGATCACTCAACCAAGTGTACACCACTCAAAGGAGACTATGTCAAGAAGTATGGTGAGTTATTTACAAAACGAACATTTTCTTCTTGCTTATTTATCAGACTTGTCAAACCACCCTGGCATGAGATCTTAATTTCTCTTCACAAGGAATTCCCCAATGTTAAACAGTGCATGGAAGTCAGTAAACTGCCTATCTTAAAAAATTTCAACAGAAATGTGTGATGTACGGGATGTTGCGTAGTGCTGTCTATTATGACTACATCATTTGTGCCTACGATGCCAAACACTTCAGTAGATACTATTTAGTCACATGGTTATTACTAGTAGACACAAGTTCTGGCTGCTATTTACCATCAGGAGGTCAAGTGTGTAGTACTGCCAATAATAACAAAAAAAAAAAAAAAAAAAAAAAGTGAGAGAGACACAGTAATTTGCTACTTTGCTTTCAGAACTAATAGTTCCTTTGTTGATGAGAAGAGTGGGACAGGTTGGAAAAGGTTAAAATGGGAGGGCAGGTCGCTTAAGCCCCAGCAGTGAGGGAAAGAGTAGATGCTGCTGGGTGCCTCTCACCCTAGCACCCCAGTGACCTACCCTCTCCTTTCAGTGTCGTCCAACCGGTCACACTGTCCTCCCCAATGAAGGAACTATTGGTTCTGAAAATAACATGCTGTGTCTCTTTCATTTTTGTGTGTCTGTTAGCAGTACTAATTATTTCACCTCCAGAAGGTAACTAGCCAGTTATTCTGTCTCATAATTTACTGATTTTCTCGACTGTTTACGACTGATCTTTCGTACCGAGATCCATAAACTCCAATCACACCCAAATAACGTTCTTTAGCCCCTTCCCTGATTGGGCTGCCACAGCTAACAGTTGACATATACAACATACCACAATGGTACATTCATCTGGGAACTATGTACCGGAACTGACTCTTGTGCAGCAGTAAGCTTCGTGATGAGATTATAAATCTGTTTATGTGTACTGGGCTCTCAAATACATAAACTTTGCAACTGCACTATTCTGGTCACTGAAGATGACTGATGCGAGAGACAGTCGAAAAGTCAATTTGGTAAAAGAAAGGATGTCATGTCAGGCCACATCAAACCCATCAGAAAAGTGATGACCAAAACAAAGTAAGTTTCAGTACAACATAGCCTAATGCCCAGAGATATTTTACTCAAGCTTGCACTGGCCACGGAAGCTTTCACACTTGTTTCCACAACAGATCATTAGACACCACAAGTGAACACTTCCTTCTTCTTCATTCTGAGAAATATGCAGCTACAGTTTGAAACTGCTTTCTCTGACAAGCAACAACTGCCAAACAAACTTACAATCAAGTGTAGCTTTAGGAAAGATTTGCTGTTCAAAAACAGTGTATTTCAAAAACATAAGTGAATTAATTGTTCAGTTTATTTACAGAGCTCGACCAATAGTCCCTTATTGCTACTTACGCCGGTGACGGAGTGCCCGTGCGAGGGGGAACAGCAGGTGCTGCAGCTGGCGAGGCAGTCACAGCTGGGACCGGCACCGGAGATGCCGCAGAAACAGAAACTGGTGCAGTGTGAGTGGCTGCTGTTGCGGGAGGGAGTGCAGCTGCCGCCGGCAGCGCCACGGCTGCTACGGCTGGCAAGACGGCCGGTGCAACAGATGACACCGTGCTCATTGCCGTGCTGCTGTTGGCTTGCATTGTCACCCCACCTAAGTAAATGTTCAGTACATCAAAAACTATTACTGCCCAGTTCTGCGTATAGTGCAACAGTTTAACAAATAATTATTCTTCCTTATCATCATCCACAACAGAATATGATTGGTGTTATGCAATACACTACATCTACATCTGCATCTACACTTTGTAAGCTACAGTGAGGTGCATGGCAGAGGGTACGTTGCATAGTACCGGTTAATAGGGTTTCTTGCTGTTCCACTCATGTATGGAGTGCAGGAAGAACAAGAGGGCGGTATGAACAATTGCTTGAATGCCTCTGTGCCTACAGTAATTATTCTAACCTTATTCTCTCACAATCCCTATGTGAGCAATATGTAGGAGATTATATCACTTGAGTAACCCTTTAGAGCCAGTTGTTGAAACTCTTGTTAGTAGGCTTTCCCGGGATAGTTTACGACTGTCAGTTCAGTTCATTCAGATCTCTGTGACACTCTCCCATGGATTAAAAAATAACCTGTGACCATTCGTGCTGCCCTTGTTTGTATACGTTCAATATCCCCCGTCAGTCCTATCTGGTACAAGTCGCACACACCTGAGCAATATTCTAGAACCAGTTGCCCGAGTGATTTGTAAGCAATCTCTTTTGTAGATTGATTGTCACTTCCCCAGTTGTTGTTTTTGTTTTCAGTCCTGAGACTGGTTTGATGCAGCTCTCCATGCAACTCTATCCTGTGCAAGCAGCTTCACCTCCCAGTATGTACTGCAGCCTACATCCTTCTGAATCTGCTTAGTGTATTCGTCTCTTGGTCTCCCTCTACGAATTTTACCCTCCGTGCTGCCCTCCAATACTAAATTGGTGATCCCTTGATGCATCAGAACATGTCCTACCAACCGAGCACTTCTTCTAGTCAAGTTGTGCCACAAACTCCTCTTCTCCCCAATTCTATTCAATAACTCCTCATTAGTTAAGTGAGCTACCCATCTAATCTTCAGCATTCTTCGGTAACACCACATTTCGAAAGCTTCTATTCTCTTCTTGTCCGAACTATGTCGTCCATGTTTCACTTCCATACATAGCTTCACTCCATACAAATACTCTCAGAAACAACTTCCTGACACCTAAATCTATACTCAATGTTAACAAATTTCTCTTCTTCAGAAACGCTTCCCCAGTATCCTACCAATAAACCGAAATCTACCATATGCTTTACCCACAACTGAACCTATATGATCATTTAATTTCGTATGCCTACATCGTGCTACAGCCAGGTATTTGTATGAATTGGATGATTCTGAGACTTATTGATATTGTAGTCATAGGATACTATGTTTTTGTGGTTTTGAGAAGTGCAAAATTTTATATTTCTGAACATTTAGAGCAAGTTACCAATCTCTGCACCACTTTTAAATTTTATCAAGATCTGTCTAAATATCTACACAGTTTCTTTCAAATAGTACTTCATTATTAGATAACTGCGTCACCAGCAAAAAGCCTGATTTTACTATCAATATCATCTGCTAGGTCATTAATTTACACCACAAACAGCAAGTCATCAATCCAGTCACAAATTTCCAAATTTCACTTGATACTCCATATGATTGTACTTTTCACAATACGTGTAGGTGTGATACTGAGTCAAATGCTGTTCAGAAATCAGGAAATATACTGTCTACCTGACTGCCTTGATCCCAAGCTTTCAGTATGTCATGCAAGAAAAGTGCAAGTTGGGTTTCACATGATCCATGTTTTTGAAATATATGCTGGTTGGCACTGAGGAGGTCATTCTGTTCGAGATACCTCATTATGCTTCAGAATACGTTCTATGATTCAACAACAAATCAATGTCAAGGATATTGGACAGTAGTTTTGTGATGCAAGAACTGGGCACAGTTTTTTGTTCGAGATATCTATGGTAAGATTATAGTTAGAATATGGGCTAATTCTGCTGAAAATTCAGTATAGAATCTGGAGTTTGTTCAATTTTAATGGTTTTGGCTATTACTCAACACCACAGACACTAATACTTTACTCATTCACCTTTTCAGTGGTATGAGGATTAAGTTGGGACAATTCTCCTGGGTTGTCCTTTGTAAAGGAACATTAGAAAACAGAGTTAAGCATTTCAGTTTTTGCTTTGCTACTCTAAATTTCAGTTCCTGTCTCATTCACTAAGAACTGGACACTAACTTTGGTGCCACCAACAGCCTTTTCAAATGACCATAATTTCTTTGAGTTCTGTGAAAAGTCATTTGACAATATTCAGCTACAATAGCAACTGAAAGCTCTCGACAGCCAAATGCATTTCATATCTCCATCTATAGCCATACACTTTGTTTTACACTTATTATGCAGTAATCTGTGTTTCCTTACAGTGACTGTCTGTCATGGAGGTTTCCTTCCATTATGAACTGTTCTACTGGGTACATATCTACCCAATGCATGGTCAACTATTCTTGTAAACTTGAGCCAGAGTTCCCCTACACATTCCTGCCCTGTGAGAAAGTTTCAAGTTCCTCACTGAGATATTTTTATCTAGTTTACTGGCCATAAACATCTTTCTGTTGTACTTTGTACTCTGATAATCATTAGTGCCACAACCGCATCATGGTTACAGATACCTATTTGAATGTGGACATCTTCAAAGATGTCAGGTCAATTTGTTGTGATTAGATCCAAAATATTTCCATCATGAGTGGCGTTTCTAACTATCTGTGCTAGGTAGTTTTCAGAGAAGGCATTTAGTAAAGATTAATAGGATATATTGTCATGTCTACCACTAACAAAACTGTAATTTTCGCAATTAACTTTTGGATGATTAAAATCTCCATCGATGATTAAAGTATGACTGGGGAAGTCCTGTACAAGTGAACTGAGGTTTTATGTGACTTTTTGGTTACATCCAGGGACGAGTCTAGTGGGCCATACAAGGATCCAATTATCATTTTATGCCCACCCCTGATACCGATTCTTGTCAAAACAATCTCACATGCAGCATCAATTTCTACCTTGGTGAATTTGAGTTTTTTGTGCAACAAATACACCACCTTCATTTCCCATTTGCCTATCCTTTCGATACGCACTTACATTTCCCTCCAAATCCCATTGCTACCAATTTCAGGTTTCGATCAGTTTTCTGTATCTAGTATTATGTGAGATTCACTGCTTTTCAGTAACACTTCAAACTCTGGCATTTTGTTGAGAATACTGCGGCAGTTTACCATTAGGATTTTAATACTCACAGCTGCGGGATGCATTTCTTTCGATCTTACACTGACACTTCAGGATTTCCTACAGTGTATTATGCAGACAGTATATTGTGACAGCCAGCCAGAACCATAAAAATATGAGCACTTAACACTGCCCAAATGGAAAGGAGCAGAAAGGAAAAACAAGCCCCACCTCCTTGCAGGCTGCCATCCTACATTCGTGTTTTGTGCTTCCGCGAAAGCAGAACTGACGTAATGGCCATAGGGATCACGGATTCCTTCTGTTGTCACAAGAGTCACATTTGAATTCCTTTATGCACCAGGATTAGTCTCTTACTCATTTCAAAATAAGAAAAACAAGCAATCCATAAAACAAACCAAACTGGAGTACACGAAGCATTTGGCAAAGGCTACAGTGCAATTTTTGCTGCGCTGGTAATGGTAGTTCAGGCTCGAACTCTACCGGTATCTTACACAACCACACTTCAAAGCAATCCCCATCTAAAACTGCCATGAGATAGTGTCTGTATAACAACAAATATCAACCGTTTGGTTTGATTTTGTTTCTTACTATCATACGGTATATCGTATAGTTATGAGACTGAGGCATTTAATGAGTCATTCATGGTGTTTCGTTATATTACTATACACCACACTAGTTTGTGTTTATATGTCAGGACAAAGAAAATTTACCATATATATCAATAACAACAATTTTACTTATTTATACCCATTGTACATGAATTATTCTAGTTTCCAACAACATTTGAATTTTTAAATAGTATTTTATGCTTCATTCTACAATTTTAGTGTAGGTCTTTGATGTCATAAAATACAGAGCAGTTCCAAATAGTATGAAGCAGTAATGTAACAGCTTACATGCATCCTGTGCGATACACCTTTTCAAAGAATATTTCCAAAAATGTTGAGGTTCCTGACACACACACACACACACACACACACACACAACACAACACAACACAACACAACAAACTGTCAATAAATCAAGGCTTCTGAACAGAAATTTACATGTTTGCCTATTCTTTGCTCCTTCCACAATTCTCATAATAATTTTTTCCCTCTCTCTGAAAAAAGAATGTTATCAGTAGATTTGTTTTCTCAGAGATAATTCTATTTGACAACTAATATTTAATACGCATTGTATCAAGTCTTTTTAATACCATTCTAATGTAAACAAGAATGTTTAACTTTGTTGTCACAACATCCACATGATTTGCCTGTGCCAAATTTTGTTCATACGAGCACCATGAAATGTAGTTTAACCCCGAAGAATGCAATAGACGTGGATATGTCTTGGGCTGTCACTCAAGACGCCGTGCACAATTGCAGAGTAATTGATGGCTGTATGCTGTAAGAGATTATTCATGCAGAGCTGCAATTTGAATTTAGCTAGAAGAAGTGTATCAACAATCATTTGTGTGTGTAAAACTCCCTTATGTTTCTGTGAGGCACATAAATTTTAAGATTCTATTGATCGAGAATGCTCACTGCAAACTATTTATCAGCAATGCAACATGATGTATATCTCTATTGAGCATCAAAATAATTATCTTATCATTTAACATTAACTGCAATAGGAAAAGTCTGAGAATCTTTATACAGTGTACTTGAAATCTATACTTGATAATGTGTATCTACAACAATAAGAGACTGGCTATTAATACATGTGACAGACCTCAAACACTTTTCTAAAAGGAAGCTTCTTTCTATAATTTATTTCACATTTAGGATCATGAGCTATCAATGTAGTGAAGATAAATGCATTATTGCCAAAACTGTAAAAGAAATGTTTCACTATATTGAAAAATATGTAAAAATTGCAGGCTTCTGGACAAGAATTACTTTTATTCCAGATGAATTGTGGCAAGATATAACAGTCAAAATAAAACACACATAGCCTTGAAATATTGCAGAGGGGAAACTGCAATTACTTTCTAGTGCAATTAACTGATATTGTGTTATTGTAGCCTTCTACTTACCCAAATCATGTGACAGTGCTTTCTAAGAAAAAAATGATACAAATTTTAAAAAGTTAATAAAATCACAGATATTACAAAAGTGCTTATACAACTGCATCTCAGTCCAAACCTGAGGGTGTTACTTTTTAGCATAATCACAGTCTGTTGTCTTTGTGAACACCTAACAATTACGAATGTGAAGACAACTGGAGACCAGAAGCATAGAAAATGGAGTGTTGGTGCAAGCATTGACACATTGTAAGAAGTATTAGGAGACGTAGACCTGAAATGTAGACAGAAGAATAAGGCAATGCTCACTAGACTAAGACCATCTACACCTGAATTGTACAGATTATTTTATTCTTACTGTAAACGATTTATTCCAAAAGCTAGGAAGTTTTATTTCTCTTTTTCGTGCGGCTGTTGATGACTCAAAACATCTGCTACCTGGTGAGCAGTCTGCTCGCTTCCTAATTACGATTCCTTGTATGTGTGTGTGTGTGTGTGTGTGTGTGTGTGTGTGTGTGTGTGTGTGTGTACTTAGATGTCCAGAGGTTTTTGGACAGCAGGAGAGGAGTCTCTAGACACAACTGACGACAGGTGCCTGCTGCTTCATGCACAGAATGTCACACAGTTGATTGAGTCACTGCTACTCATGTCTGGAAGGCTCTCCAATGCAGGTCATTGAGCAATAATGTGAAGGATTCTAGAGTGATGAATATGTCATTGTCCTGCCACTACATAAGGAAGCTATCGTACCAGAAGGTCATCAGCATTGAGAATTTCAACATGATAAAAGACATCTGTTTCAACTGGTGTGGAGTATGCTGTACAACACAATATACAATGGATTTCATAGTCCAAATGCACATGTAGGTACAGAGCACCTTCAGCCTATTTCTCTTGTTGCTTAACAAGATCTCAAGACCTGGACACTGCCCATACAAATCACAAGAATCCATAGGAAAAACCTCTTATAAGTTACTTCTTGCTGATTACTAACCGCTTACACCGACACTGTTGAAGGTAGCAGAGAATATGCTGTTAGAAGAATGGACAGCTCCAACAGCATTTGTGGCAAATGCTGCTGCTGTGGATGCCACAGGGGCAGGCGCTGGCAGTGGGCGGGCTGCTGTGGTAGAGCTGGTCGTAGTCGTCGTAGATTGCTGTAAAAGTGATAACAGTTAAGGTTAGTATTCGGTTGTACGACTCATTATTTCACTGATCATTTCCAGTGCAATACCACCTAACATTTAGCACAAAAATATTAATTTTCCACTAAGATAGTGCTGTATCATTTTAAAAATGCACATTTACATTATTTTATTCAAAAAATCCAAATTCTCTCTCTCTCTCTCTCTCTCTCTCTCTCTCTCTCTCTCTCTCTCTCTCTCTCTTCCCCCCCCCCCCCTCCCCCCTCTACGAAGAATATACCTGAATCTTAACAGTAACATAATGTGTTGTGTGGGACTTCCCACACAATGGTAAGGAGAGGTGGGCTAAGAACGATGCAGCAACCGCCATCGTAGAAAAGCTGTACAATAGCAAAAATGCTTAGCAAACAAGCCAACAAAGGAAACAGAAGATTTACTTTTTGTATTTTTTTAGGTGTACAAAGAGCCTTTACAAATAATGCAAGAGGAGAGTCCAGATCAGCACCCTGACAAACATTAAAAGAAATGAATGTGGACAAATTTAGTAAAATGGAAGCATATACGCAAAGAAAGTGGGTAAAGATGAAAAATGCTGCATAAGAAAATAAAATGTAAGGAAAACGAGAAAGGAGCACTAAAGATGCCACAGGAAATTGTCACTGGTTGGCCACTTACGTAAAATATGGGCGAGCCGGTCACCCTGTGAACAAATTAAGAACCTCTCCCTAAAATCTTAGTAAAACCATTCGACAAGTCACAGAACTTTAAAACTTTAACCACATTCATTTGAGTATTGCCTAAAAGAGATGACAGATCTGCTGGCAAGTCAGCCATGGCCCGCTTGGTCAGAAAATAAAACACAATCTAATAAAACGTGGCACACAGTGACCTGGACACTCCAAGTACCACACATTGGAGGGTCCTCTCACCGGAGCAGGAAGCCATGCATCACAGGACTGTGGCCTATACGAAGCAAAGTGAGGAGACCCTCGTCCCGTCTATGTGGCTGGAAGGAAGTACACCACAGACACATTGTGGCCTTGACTAAACGAAGCTTATTGTCAGTCATTTCCAGCCACTCATCCTCTCACCGACCCATGACTCGTGAGCTCCACCTCCTTCCCCAGTTGTTTTAGTTGGAGGAGGGCAACCTGGATGGTCTGGACTATTTTATCTACTGGATACAAATGTTGCAATGAGTGAAGGGCACTTAGTGAATCACAACAGACAAGAAATTTAGGACGGAAAGAGCAACTCATCTGCTACAGTGCCCGCAAGATCGCAGACAATTCTACATCAAAGACAGTAAATGCTTGAGGCAGTTGGACTTCGAGGACACGATCTGGAAAAACAACAGAGCAACCAACGGAATCCCTGTTTTGACCCATCCGTAGAAACAGCTACATAGTCGTGGCGCTCAGATAAAATGGCAGAAAATGTTGCATTAAAAATGGAAGCAGGAGTGCAATCTCTTTTGTACCACACCAAATCTAAATCACTCTGGGCCTCTTCAGTAACCAGGGTGGCAGGAACTAAAACCCTGGATTTGGGGACATACGGGCTCCACACTGAGGGACTCCAGCACACGTTAAAATGGACCCCAAACGGCATCATGGCTCGTGGACGGTTGGAAAAAAGGCACTCCAGAGGCAGAAGAGCAACAATATGGTGTGCAGGTGAAGTCAGAGCTGTGAGGAACTTACAAGCATGGCTCACCAGGAGCAGCTGACACCGGATGGTAAGTGGCAGTTCTTCCACCTCAGCACAGAGGCTTGCTATGAAACTGGTCAAATAATCACCCGTGGCCAGTTGAATCCTCGCATGATGGACAGCGTCAAGTATCCACAAATAAGAGGGCCTTGCTGACCCACACACCATGCACCCATAGTCCAGTCTCGAACGCCCAAAAGCTCGATAAAACTGGAGGATATGTGCCCTGTCCACTCCCCAAGACCTGTAGCTGAGGCACTTAAGGATGTTCAGTGCTTTCAGGGTTCTAGCTTGCAAGTAGGTATGGCAACCAGTCAAACCTGAGGCCCAGAAATTGCACTGTCTCTCTAAAATGTAGGATAGTATCCCCCAATACGCAAGGCAGGCAAATTAAAAGGACGACGAGAATGACTGAAATGCACACACACACACACACACACACACACACACACACACACACACACGCTCACTCACTCACTCACTCTCACCGGTAGAAATCTGAAAACCAGTCTTTGCAGCCCACTCCTCTAACCGCCGCACTGTAAGTTGCAACTGACGGCTCACCGTTGCAACACTGGAAGAGGAACAACAAACAGCAAAGTCGCCCACAAATAAGGAGCACTGTACTGGACTCCTTACCATAGATGTTATACTTTTGATGGCTATGGCAAAGAGGGTAACACTTAAGACACTGCCCTGGGGGACACCATTCTCCTGCTGAAACTGATCAGACAGTTCACACTGTCAACTCAGGTCCGAAAAACCGCTGAGACAGAAAAGACCGAATGAAAGTGGGGAGGTGGCCATGAAAGCCCCAATGATGCAGTTGTGCCAGAATACAGTATGCCTTACTGATATCAAAGAATATGCCGATACAGCGATGATGACGGAGGAAAGCCTGCTGAATAGCTGCTTCCAGGAGGGTTATGTTGTCTACTGTGGACCGAAATCTTCAGAATCCACACTGAGAGCGGCTAAGGAGTTGCCTGGTCTCTAAAAGCCAGTCCAGACAACAGTTAAGCATCCGTTCCAGGGTCTTTCCTACACAGCTCATCAAGGCGATACTCTGATAACTACTGGGACGTGTGCAGTCCTCTCCTGGTTTGAGGAGAGGGATTAGAACTGCCTCCCTCCAAGAGTTGGGGAAGACACCTGTCTGCCATATTAGATTTAAACATTCAAGGAGGATTTCCTTCGATACCACTGGTAGATGTCGAAGCGTGCAGTACCAGATGTGGTTGGGACTGGGTGTGGTTTCAGAAGTCTCAGTCAGTGCTGATTCGAGCTCCCACATGGATAAAGGGCAGTTGTAGGCCTCAGAAATGTTCAACATGAAGTCCAACTTTTCCCACTCAAAGGCCGCACGGTAGTGACGAAATGCTGGATCCTGGCTTTCATTGGCAGTAGTTAGTGCAAAATGCTCGGTCAGCGTCTGAGCAATGTTTCTACGTGTTGTTTGGAGGTACCCCTCGTTCAACACTGCAACTATCGGTAAACGGCTGTGTTTACTGGAAATCCTCCAGACGGCTTCCCATACTTTTGTGGAACAAGTGTAATGGTTGATGGAATCTACGAACTCCTGCCATGAGACACGGTGAGCCTTGGCTCTCACAATTCGAAAGGTTGAGAGATTGTCTGCTGTCAGGCGGCATTTAAACCGTCTAAGAGCTGCACGCCCGTTCTGGATGGCTAAATGGCACTCTTCTGTCCACCAAGAGACAGGTCGCCTCGGGTGAAGAGGGCCAAAAGACATTGGTATGGCCAGATCGGCAGCGTGATGGATCACACGTGTGATGTGATCCACCCATTCCTGGACGCTGTCACGATGTTCAAACACAGCCAACTGGCCGAACAGCATCCAGTTGGCCCTGCCAATCATCCACGTTTGGGGTTTCTGTTCCAGCAACACACCATGGTGGGTGTTGGACTCACAACTACGCGGCATCGGCGGAGCATCATGTAGCAGAGAAGCTCCAATCGCGTGTGGCCTGTGTATCAGCTGCCAACTGTCTTGTATTGCAGCAGCAGAGGGCAATCGTGGTAGGGAGCCAATGGAGGCCTGGCTTACTGGGCGTGCTCCACTGGGTCTGCCGAATCCCACATGACCGCTATCGACGTCTGATGGAACTTTGCAATTCCATAACCAACTTTATGCCTGTGGAGTGGTACTGATACGTGATACCACAACATGTTACAAGAATGAACTGCCCTGACTGTATGACTCTGGCTAAATGAAAGCATCTTTTTTAATAGCATTCACATACCACCAAGACTTAACATCACTCACAGACGACATGCATTTGGTGGTATTTCAATAAGTGTTCAAGGAGTTTAGCTGACTGGAATGTGGCGGACGTTACACAGTGAACATCTGTTTTCCATCGTATGTACAAACTCAGTTTGCCACTTCCAATATCTGACAGTGCAGCTTTGTTAATCAACCACATGGCTATACCAGCCAAAGAATAAGTATGCATCAAATGGAATTTTCATCTCTTTAGACCAAAGGCTCAATAACAAGTAAATTTATTAATTATTCATGGTAGTTGAGCTCCGTGGCTGTGGACTGCATTACTTGAAGGAAAACAACAATAAATAACTGGATGATGTATTTCTTCAAGAAATAAATTTGATATGTCACAATGGCAGGAATGAAGTAGTTATTTTTCCGTGCAAGCCATGAAGAACACACCACATAAAAATCATAAAGCACAGAAATCATAACGATGAAACAAATGGATCCAGCCTATGCCATAGTTCCGAAAGTAGTTGTGTAGGATACTTGCGATGGGATTTGCTTCTCTGGTAACTACTACAGGGTCTGACGAAAGAATACTTACGTCGCTGACTCTTGGAATCACAGAATGACAAAAAGATGAACTGGATATGGCAAAAAAGCAACAAACTGGTCCTTACTGAAGGAAGTCTGATGATATTTGGACTTGCTGTGCCACTACAACAAATAGGCTAAGAGAAAGAAAAGCACAGGTGTAGAAGAAAATCACATTCTTTCCTTTCCTATTTCACCTTCTTCGTAGGGTTATTCTCTTTTTCACAGTATAACACATCTGGCGTATTTGACAAAAGCTAATTCACTAAATTTTGTCCAGTGGTATTCAAAGTGAAACTACTTAGTAAGGGTGACACATTTCTTTTTGCTTAACGTCTGTTTACTTTCGAGAACTTTAATACCTGGCAAAATAGGAGGTAGCAGGTTGTTGCTAATTTCTTTCTTGTTTGTCTGTCTGTCCAGAAATAATGTTCACTTGCGTAACACTTAAAAACTCCCACAACTCTGAGCCTGAATAAAAAAATAAATAGTTTTGTATTACAGGAAAACTGAATCAAGAAAAATAATAAATTGTGGCCAGCACTTCCATCTCATAACAAGCATATAAGCAATTTCACACACTGAAACCCTATTTAATATATGACTTATTTTAGAGTGTTTTCTAACCTCCTCACAGTACTTTTTGTAGAAACAAGTGGTAGAGCAACTGAGCAAAGTAAACTAAATTCTGTAAGACTGATTACACAAAATGCATAGAATTTGGTTTTTGCAATTATTAAGAGAACAATTTTCGTTTCACAGTTGCCTAAACTAGTAATAAGAAAATGTATCACTGCATTCGTTCTACCTATAAATTTGTTTATCACTATAACTGAATTTCAAAAATTACTGTACTGTGACCTTTCTCTTAAGGAAACTAACAGTACAGTACCTGTACATTATGCCTGCCCACCTAGCCACGTGGTCTAATGTGCTGCTTCCCAAGCGGGAAGGCATGCTGGTCCCTGGCACGAATCCACCTTGCAGATCAGTGCTGAGGTCTGTGGATGGTTTTTAAGGGGGTTTTCCCTTACTCCGCCTCAGTTACACTATGTCAGTGATTGCTGCGCAAACACTGTCTCCAAGTATGCGTACACTGTGATTACTCACACAAACATTTGGGGTTACACTCGTCTGGTATGAGACGTTCCCGGGGGCAGGGGTCCACTGGTGGCCAAACCGCACAATAATCCTGGGTTCAGTGTGGCGCGGGTGGACTGCTATGGCCTGTTGTGGGGTTGTGAACCAGTGAGGGTTACAGCGGGACAAAGCCTCTCTGTCTTTCTAGGTCCCCGGTTTAAATACACAATACCTGTACATTAAGAATTCCTATCGGAAATACCAGGAACTGTCACCCTAAAGTAAGTACTTTCCAGGCACTGTGTTTCGTGTGTTGAGTTGTGGTCTTCAATCCACAGACTGGTTTGGTGCAGCTCTCAGTCCTACTCTATCCTTTGCAAGCTTCTTCATCTCCAAGTAACTACTGCAACCTATGTCTTTCTGAATCTGCTTATCGTATTCATCTCTTAGTCTCCCTCTACGATTTTTTCTCTACACTTCCCTCCAGTATTAAACTGGTGATCCCTTGATGCCTCAGAATGTGTCCTACCAACCGATCCCTTCTTCTAGTCAAGTTGTACCACAAACTGCTGTTCGCCCCAATTCTATTCAGTACCACCTCATTAGTTATGTAATCTACCCATTTAATCTTCAGCACTCTTCTGTAGCGCCACATTTCGAAAGCTTCTATTCTCTTCTTGGCTAAACCATTTATCATCCATGTTTCACTTCCATACATGGGTACAATCCATACAAACACTTTCAGAATAGACTTCCTGACAAATCTATACTTGGTGTTAGCAAATTTCTTTTCTTCAGAAACACTTTTCTTCCCATTGCCAGTCCACATTTTATGTCCTGTCTACTTCGACCATTATCAGTGATTTTCCTCCTCAAACAGCAAAACTCATTTACTACTTTAAGTGTGTAATTTCCTAATCTAATACCCTCAGCATCACGTGATGTAATTCGACTACATTCCATTATCCTCGTTTTGCTTTTGTTGATGTTCATCTTATGTCCTCCTTTCAAGACACTGTTCAGTTCCTCTTCCAGGTACTTTGCTGTCTCTCACAGAATTACAATGTCATCGGCAAACGCTCTCAAGCTTTTATTTCTTCTCCGTGGATTTTAATTCCTACTTCGTACTTTTATTTATTTATTTATTTATTTTGTCCAATATACAGAAAGAATAACATCAGTGATAGGCTACAATCCTGTCTCACTTCCTTCCCAACCACTGCTTCCCTTTCATGCCCTCTCGTCTCTTATAACTGCCATCTGGTTTCTGTGCAAATTGTAAATAGCCTTTATATCCCTGTATTTTACCCCTGCCACCTTCAGAATTTGAGAGAGAGTAATCCAGTCAATATTGTCAAACACTTCCTCTACGTCTACAAATGCTACAAATGTTGGTTTGCCTTTCCTAAACCTATCTTCTAAGTCAAGTCGGAGGGTCACTATTGCCTTGCGTGTTCCAACATTTCTACAGAATCCAATCCGATCTTCTCCAAGATATGCTTTTACCAGTTTTTCCATTCATCTGTAAAGAATTTGTGTCAGTATCTTGAAACCCCCCCCATGAACCATGGACCTTGCCGTTGGTGGGGAGGCTTGCATGCCTCAGCGATACAGATAGCCGTACCGTAGATGCAACCACAACGGAGGGATATCTGTTGAGAGGCCAGACAAACATGTGGTTCCTGAAGAGGGGGGGCAGCAGCCTTTTCAGTAGTTGCAAGGACAACAGTCTGGATGATTGACTGATCTGGCCTTGTAACAATAACCAAAACGGCCTTGCTGTGCTGGTACTGCGAATAGCTGAAAGCAATGGGAAACTACAGCCGTAATTTTTTCCGAGGGCATGCAGCTTTACTGTATGATTAAATGATGGCGTCCTCTTGGGTAAAATATTCCGGAGGTAAAATAGTCCCCCATTCGGATCTCCGGGTGGGGACTACTCAGGAGGATGTCGTTATCAGGATCGGAGCGTGGAATGTCAGATCCCTCAATCGAGCAGGTAGGTTAGAAAATTTAAAAAGGGAAATGGATAGGTTGAAGTTAGGTATAGTGGGAATTAGTGAAGTTCGGTGGCAGGAGGAACAAGATTTTTGGTCAGGTGAATGCAGGGTTATAAACACAAAATCAAATAGGGGTAATGCAGGAGTAGGTTTAATAATGAATAGGAAAATAGGAATGCGGGTAAGCTACTACAAACAGCATAGTGAACGCATTATTGTGGCCAAGATAGATACGAAGCCCACACCTACTACAGTAGTACAAGTTTATATGCCAACTAGCTCTGCAGATGACGAAGAAATTGAAGAAATGTATGATGAAATAAAATAAATTATTCAGATAGTGAAGGGAGACGAAAATTTAATAGTCATGGGTGACTGGAATTCGAGTGTAGGAAAAGGGAGAGAAGGAAACATAGTCGGTGAATATGGATTGGGGCTAAGAAATGAAAGAGGAAGCCGCCTGGTAGAATTTTGCACAGAGCACAACATAATCATAGCTAACACTTGGTTCAAGAATCATGAAAGAAGGTTGTATACATGGAAGAGGCCTGGAGATACTGGAATGTTTCAGATAGATTATATAATGGTGCGACAGAGATTTAGGAATCAGGTTTTAATTTCCAGGGTCAGATGTGGACTCTGACCACAATCTCATGGTTATGAACTGTAGGTAAAAACTGAAGAAATTGCAAACAGGTGGGAATTTAAGGAGATGGGACCTGGAAAACTGAAAGAACCAGAGGTTGTACAGAGTTTCAGGGAGAGCATAAGGGAGCAATTGACAGGTATGGTGGAAAGAAATACAGTAGAAGAAGAATGGGTAGCTTTGAGGGATGGAGTAGTGAAGGCAGCAGATGATCAAGTAGGTAAAAAGACGAGGGCTAGTAGAAATCCTTGGGTAACAGAAGAAATATTGAATTTAATTGATGAAAGGAGAAAATATAAAAATGCAGTAAATGAAGCGGGCAAAAAGGAATACAAACGTCTCAAAAATGAGATCGACAGGAAGTGCAAAACGGCTAAGCAGGGATGGCTAGAGGACAAATGTAAGGATGTAGAGGCTTATCTCACTAGGGGTAAGATAGATACTGCCTACAGGAAAATTAAAGAGACCTTTGGAGAAACAAGAACCACTTGCATGAATATCAAGAGCTTTGATGGAAAGCCAGTTCTAAGCAAAGAAGGGAAAGCAGAAAGGTGGAAGGAGTATATAGAGGGTCTATACAAGGGCGATGTGCTTGAGTACAATATTATGGACATGGAAGAGGATGTAGATAAAGATGAAATGGGAGATACGATACCGCGTGAAGAGTTTGACAGAGCACTGAAAGACCTGAGTCGAAACAAGACCCCCGGAGTAGACAACATTCCATTGGAACTACTGACGGCCTTGGGAGAGCCAGTCCTGACAAAACTCTACCATCTGGTGAGCAAGATGTATGAAACAGGCAAAATACCCTCAGACTTCAGGAAGAATATAATAATTCCAATCCCAAAGAAAGCAGGTGTTGACAGATGTGAAAATTACCGAACTATCAGTTTAATAAGTCACAGCTGCAAAATACTAACACGAATTCTTTACAGACGAATGGAAAAACTAGTAGAAGGCAACCTCGGGGAAGATCAGTTTGGATTCCGTAGAAACACTGGAACACGTGTGGCAATACTGACCTTACGACTTATCTTAGAAGAAAGATTAAGGAAAGGCAAACCTACGTTTCTACCATTTGTAGACTTAGAGAAAGCTTTTGACAATGTTGACTAGAATACTCTCTTTCAAATTCTAAAGGTGGCAGGGGTAAAATACAGGGAGCGAAAGGCTATTTACAATTTGTACAGAAACCAGATGGCAGTTGTAAGTGTCAAGGGGCATGAAATGGAAGCAGTGGTTGGGAAAGGAGTGAGACAGGGTTGTAGCCTCTCCCCGATGTTATTCAATCTGTATATTGAGCAAGCAGTAAAGGAAACAAAAGAAAAATTTGGAGTAGGTATTAAAATCCATGGAGAAGAAATAAAAACTTTGAGGTTCGCCGATGACATTGTAATTCTGTCAGAGACAGCAAAGGACTTGGAAGAGCAGTTGAATGGAATGGACAGTGTCTTGAAAGGAGGATATAAGATGAACATCAACGAAAGCAAAACGAGAATAATGGAATGTAGTCGAATTAAGTCGGGTGATGCTGAGGGAATTAGATTAGGAAATGAGACACTTAAAATAGTAAAGGAGTTTTGCTATTTGGGGAGAAAAATAACTGATGATGGTCAAAGTAGAGAGGATATAAAATGTAGACTGGCAATGGCAAGGAAAGCGTGAAACATGGACGATAAATAGTTTGGACAAGAAGAGAATAGAAGCATTCGAAATGTGGTGCTACAGAAGAATGCTGAAGATTAGATGGGTAGATCACGTAACTAATGAGGAAGTATTGAACAGGATTAGGGAGAAGAGAAGTTTGTGGCACAACTTGACCAGAAGACGGGATTGGTTGGTAGGACATGTTCTGAGGCATCAAGGGATCACCAATTTAGTATTGGAGGGCAGCGTGGAGGGTAAAAATCGTAGATGGAGACCAAGAGATGAAGACACTAAGCAGATTCAGAAGGATGTAGATTGCTGTAGGTACTGGGAGATGAAGAAGCTTGCACAGGATAGAGTAACATGGAGAACTGCATCAAACCAGTCTCAGGACTGAAGACCACAACAACAACATCTTGAAATCGTGACTTTCTAAACTAATAGTCAGGTAATTTTCACACTTGTCACCACGTGCTTTCTTTGGGATTGGAATTATTATATTCTTCTTGAAATCTGAGGGTATTTTGCCTGTCTCATACACCCTGCTCACCAGATGGAAAAGTTCTGTCATGGCTGGCTCTCCAGAGGCTATCAGTAGTTCTAATGGAATGTTGTCTACTCCCAGGGTCTTGTTTCGACTTAGACTCTTTCAGTGCTCCGTCAAATTCTTTACTTAGTATCATGTCTCCCACTTCATCTACATCCTCTTCGATTTCCATAATATTGCCCTCCAGTACATCACCCCTGTATAGACCCTATGTCTACTCCTTCCACTTTTCTGCTTTCCGTTCTTTGCTTAGGATGGGTTTTCCATCTGAGCTCTTGACATCCATACAGATGGTTCTCTTTTCTCCAAAGGTCTCTTTAATTTTCCTGTAGGCTGTATCTATCTTACCCCTATTGATACATGCCTCTACATACTTACATTTGTCCTCTAGCCATACCTGTTAGCCAATTTACACTTCCTGTTGATCTCATTTTTGAGACGTTTGTATTCCTTTTCGCCTGCTTCATTTACTGCATTTTTGTATTTTCTCCTTTCATCAATTAAATTCAATCTCTCTTCTGTTACCCAAGGATTTCTACTACCCCCCATCTTTTTACTTACTTGATCCTCTGCTGCCTTCACTATTTCATCTCTCAAAGCTAACCACTATTCTTCTATTGCGTTTCTTTCTCTTGTTCTTGTCAATTGTTCCCTAATGCTCTCTCAAACTCTCTACAACCTCTGGTTCTTTCAGTTTATCCAGGTCCCATCTCCTGAAATTCCTACCTTTTTGTGGTTTCTTCAGTTTTAATTTACAGTTCATAACCAGTAAGTTGTAGTCAAGAGTCTACATCATCCCCTGGAAATGTCTTACAATTAAAAACCAGGTTCCTAAATCTCTGTCTTACCATTATATAATCTATCAGAAACCTTCCAGAGTCTCCAGGCCTCTTCCATGTACATAACGTTCTTAAACCAAATGTTAACTATAACTAAGTTATGCTCTGCACAAAATTCTAACAGGCAACTTCCCCTTTCATTCCTTACTTCTAGTTCATATTAACCTACTACTTTTCGTTCTCCCCCTTTCCCTACAATCGCATTCCCGTCCCCTATGACTACTAAATTTTCGTCCCCCTTAACTATCTGAATAACTTCTTTTATTGCACCACACATTTTGTTGTGTACATAGTTCCGCGTAGTCAGCGCGTACACAACTTTCCCAGTAGAGCGCGCCCCGCTAAGCACAACAGCGCAGGCGCAGTGCTCGTCCGTCTCCGCACTACGAGATGGCGCTGTCTTAGAGACGGACCAAATTCTGCTTCCGCCGATCTGCGTATTAATATGTAACGCAACCAATTAATTTGCTGCTAACGTAGAACCTTTTCTCCTCGTGCATCACACTCGTGCAGTGATACCTGAACGCGCAAGGTATTATAACGAGTGTACAGACCTCCGATTAGTCAGTCTGCATTAGTCTGTAGTCAAGTTCCAGTCTGCGCCTAACAAGATTATCATATTCCTGTACATAGCCATGAAGAGAAATGTATAGACAATTTGTCAAGTATCAGAGATATGTGAGAATAAGATTAACGTACCAAGACCAAAGGAACGTCAGATTGTCAATAGTAAATAGCATCCAGAACCAAGTTAAGTTATTTTTATGCTTGTAATTATTTTAATAAATGTATGTGAAAATTAATCAAGTTCTGTTTAAAGTTGGTCACCGTCAATCTGCTACTCTAAGCGTGCAAGTGGAATTTCTATCGTCTGACCTAACGGCAGAAGATAAACACGCCACAATAAGACCACGAGACACATTGCTGACACTCGCCTACTTCGTTAGAGCGGCAAGTCAAATAATCTGATGGTGTGTGTACTGAAGGTTTTACAGTACGCACACCACACATTTCTTCGATCTCTTCATTATCTGCAGAGCTAGTTGTCATATGAACTTGCACTACTGTGGTAGGACGTGCTTCGTGTCTATCTTGGCTTCAGCAATGCGTTCACTCTACTTCTTTTTTTCCATTATTAAACACAATCCTGCATTACTATTATTTGATTTTGTATTTATTAACCTGTATTCATTTGACCAAAAGGCTTGTTCCTCCTGCCACCGTATTTCACTAATTCTCACTACATCTAACTTTAACCTATCCATTTCCCTTTTTAAATTTTCTAAACTATCTGCCCAATTGATGGATCTGACATTCCATGCTCTGATCCATGGTACGCCAGCTTTGTTTCTCCTGATAATGACGTCCTCATGAGTAGTCCCTGCCCAGAGATCTGAATGGGGGACTATTTTACCTGTGGAATATTTTATCCAAGAGCATGCCCTCATCAT
This sequence comes from Schistocerca americana, assembly GCF_021461395.2. Taxonomy (NCBI): domain Eukaryota; kingdom Metazoa; phylum Arthropoda; class Insecta; order Orthoptera; family Acrididae; genus Schistocerca; species Schistocerca americana. Next base: position 80,347,128 of record NC_060124.1, on the reverse strand, counting down.
TTAACCATACAGTAAAGCTGCATGCCTGCAGGAAAAATTACGACTGGAGCTTCCCCTTGCTTTCAGCCATTCGCAGAATCAGCATAGCAAGGCTGTTTTGGTTGATGCTACAAGGCTAGATCAATCTACCATCCAAACTGTTTCCCACTATTCAGGAACCACATGTTTGTCTGGCCTCTCAACAGATACCTCTCCTTTTAACTTATTTCCATTATTACAGTCTCCTTATAAACTGTTGCCTGTAACCTACTTATTACCAACAATTTGCAATTAGTAGTTTTCTGAGATTCAAATCTTAGTCATTTGCCCACTTACATTCAACTGTTTCTCTTCAATCCATGTCCTTGCTTAACTAGAATTTGCAGAGATTTTCCCCTTTCGATTTGCATCAGGGCATCATATCTTATTCTTCCTTCCACACCCCATGCTCCATTTTGCCCAACTAATGTGTCTAAAATCTATTTTATTTTATTATAAATGTCCACAATACATGGCTTTCAACCTACAGTTTCCTCTCTCACATCACATGTCATCCCTACCACCCCATGTTCTTAGATTAGTACACAGCAAGAATATTTCTCTCTTCTTTGGTAAATAATGACATGTTCTTAGGTTAGTACCCAGTGAGTAGATTTTTCTCTTCTTTGGAAAATAATGCTTTTCTTCCTGTATTACAAAGACAGTTTTCAATACCTAAAATGTTACACTCTTTCTACACATCTTGAGAATTTTCTAAGGTTTTAGTGCAATTTTCATCATTAAATGTCATTGACAATTAATAGTGAGATACGTCAATCATCCCCTTATTTAAAGAGGATAGTATTCTGCTCCCATCAGCATTACTGTAATTGCCTAAACTTAATTTTTTATCGGATATAACACGCAACATAACTGCGACAGCAATGAAAGGCGTTTTAGTGGTCTACGATGAAAGGAAAACGTGAAGGAATCTAAAGAAGGCAGTGTGCACTACAATGAACCTAATGCCAGTAGAACTTGTAACAACAACAACGCTGTACTATTGTACATATAATAATTTTTTCTTCTGATTTTCGATAAATTAATGTAATCGATGTTCTGATTTCATTTCTTTTTTGTTTCATGCCATTATGTTAAAGAAACTGTAAACAATTTTCGATGTGAATATTAATGTTTATGTCAAATTTCAAGCAATATTATAACAGAATTGAAATGTAAGAAACGTTGAAACTATTGTAAGATGTTAAAATTGTAATTGTGCGTCTGGTCCATACATAGGCAATGTATTAGGATATGTAGAATGCAAAACCTCGGGCGAATACCCTGTCTGTAGGGGAACGGTAAAAGGTGGATGGCAGGCGAGCGCGGGAAAATGCACACGGGCACTGCACGGCATAACAGGAGTTGGGCATTGGTCTGAGCAACGCGTTCTGGATCGAGGAGGCTCTCCTGGAAGACGTAGTTTCATTGAGCCTCGGATATGCCGTTCTGACGCCTATACAGCATGGCAAAATTCCATAGGCACTAAATGGAAAAGTACTGCGACGCTAAGAAGAAGTAAAGTGCCGATACATCAAGAGCCATTGCTGTGATTGTATGTGTGCTCTGTGCCTCGCCATCTCGCCGCCTGCCAACCTCCGCATCGATACGAACAGGTTGAAACTTTTAGTACTGTATTCGTGTGGACCAGTGTTACTTTTGTTCCATACTGTTCAATAACAACTTAAATTTTACCAGAACTGTCCTATCATTTAATTATCCTCACAACTAACCTAGCCATGGTCCTTTCCAAATGTTGTGCAATCCGAGTGTCCCGAAACGAATAATTAAAGTTTATGTTAATAATAATTACCTGCAGACCTAGCTATGTTAGAATGATGTTTAAAGAACTTTGTTGTTAATGAACTAATAGACGAATAACAAAGGTCTGACAAAGTTGGAAGATAATTTTGAAATTGGTTTAGTAATGAAGTTTAATTATTTTGAGACAGATATAATGGTATATAAATGAGCAGGAAATAAGATAAAAAGAGTAGTAACTCATATAGTGGAAATTTTGAGCACACAATGATTTCAGTAATTAAATTTTTTTATACAGTAATCATAACAGTTTCAGGGTCCCCCCCCCCCTTTTTATTCATTTGAATTCTGAAGTGTTTTAAACTGATTTGACCAGCAAAGTTAAAGCCAATATAAAGGCCAAAATTTATCAGTGTTTTACCTTTGTCAAAATTGACATTGTTTGTGTGTTTCGAAAGTGCTATTTCTAGGGTAACCTATGCCCGATTTTAATCAGATAAATAGACAGTACGAAGTTTTATAGTAAACATTATAGTGTAATGTTATGTATTTATGGTTTATCCATATTAGTACACAAAGTGAAATTATCAGTTCAGTAGATTTTCTGGTTCTAAAATTTACCATATTATGCAGTGTTATTACATACTGTTTTGCATGCACGTACACCAACTTGTACAGGAAAGAAACTCAGTTAATGCCTAATTAGGCTGGCGACTGTATTATTAACAAATTGATAGCATCTTCTGTGTTGTTTCTTGTCCGTCCTGACGTGTAGTTGCATTTCGGACTTACTTGACGTATCATTGTTATTACAGAGTGGGTGTAAGTCTGATTTGCCTCCATTCAGGTACACGCGGTCAATATCTATATAAAAATCCTTTCTCATAAGGTGAAGCCCGTCAACTTACCATAGTACAGGCTTTAATGAGTATCGTGTACTCTGCGCGCACGTTACAAACTATTTTTAAAACGAAAAATTATATATCTAGACCATCTTTTGTTTTTGGTGTGTATGTCAGTCAGGTAATCTCAAATACCATTTGGGTACATTAATAAGAGTGAACAAGCATAACTCCTGGATGCCAACTTGACCAAACTTGTATATTCGTACCTGTGAAGTGCGCGCGGGGAGGAAGTCCTCACTCGAAGACAGCAGTGACAGGCCTTGCGACAATTGTTGACACATGGCGCTCACAGAATCTCCGACGCTGATACCCGACTTGTCAGCCAGAGGGGATACTTCTGGTATAGGGCTCACTGAAACACGCATTGGTTATATTTTGTTACTTCCAGGGAGCAGTCTCTCACTTTCACTGTAGCTATGTTATAAGAAAAATTTGTCACTCAAGTTACATAAACATGAAAACAATAAGCCATTTTCATTTCTTTTTTTATTCACAGGTAAGTGAGTAGTGTATGATGAAATAATTTGTAAATACAGATTTGTATTTTTAAGAAGTAGTCCTACTAGAAAAAATCTAAGAATCTCATGTACAGTACCTGATGGTGGTATTTTGTGTAGCCACACATTAAAACATTTACAGAAAATTAAACTGACAAACAAATCTGTTTCGGCATTTGCTTTATGTGATTTACTGGTCTAACGGTATGAACTGCCATTTTCAACAAGAAACAATGAGAATACACACAAACATAACTAGTAGATCAGTACTTTTAAAGAAAAAGTATCCACACTGCCTCTCTCTAGCCTAAGGATACGGTTCTACTTTTCTCACAAAGAATACTCGCAGCACTCATAAAAGTGGTTCCATATCTTCATAATAAATATCTACAGTTTATCCTTCAAATAAATCTGCGCCCCCCCCCCCCCCCCCCACACACACACACACACACACACAGACACACACGCACACACACAGTCCAAATACAACCATAGAGGGTAATACAATGAGTTTCGATTTGGAGAATTTTAAGAAAAGTCCTGCCTCCCTTAAACCTGTTGTAAGTAAAATTTTCTGGCATTTGGAAGCCTTCTAGAATGCATTCTCACCATGCAAAATAAATTTGTTTTGTTTGTTACAATATCTTTCTATAGCTTAGCATGAAGGTTGCTAGCATAAAAGAAGAAGTGTATCACTGTCATTCAGCCGCTTTCACCAAGCACTATTGCCAATAGTGCCATCAAAATATACCAAGTTAAGATATCATAACTTAAGCTTGCCTTGATTTGTAACCACAGTAGACTGGGGCTCCATTAATTGTTTTAACATTTTCAATTTATTCATTATGTATTTAGTGTTTTATTTCTTCCAATTACAGTTCTATAAAGATACCAGTAGTTCAGAAAATACTGACATATATCCTTTGAATCTTTTGTGCTGGCTTGTCTGAATACAATATTCTCAGTTTCCAAATGCCATCACTCCGAATAAAGCACTTGAACTTTTAACGGCTGTATCCCACATCGTCACCCAGGGTAAAAACCTCTTATTGCTGAACTGGCACAGGGTTCTGCTTTATAGGCACGATTCCAGCATCTGGAACTTTCCAGAAAGGGCTGAAGTGTCACCTCTGTGAGTGAGCAGGTGAGTTCGGCAGCTCTCATAGCAGCTTGAGCTCACTGCTGGACCAAGTGATGTCAGGTGGCACAAGGGGCCATGTTTGATTGAAACTACTGCTCCTGCCTCCCTATAAGCATTGAAGCTTTTGTCTTTGCTTTTACTCAATATCCAAAGCCTGCTCCCATACATTATTATCTATGGATCCCTAGTACTGTTAATACTGCAGTGGTTTGTTCTAATTTCATCTGCCTCCTTTACAATTGAATGCATGATCTAAAACCCACTTTTTTTCCAAATTGTATTTTATGTCTGTGTTCTAGGCAATATTCAGCTATGGCCAAACGTCTCAAGCTGCCTTAGTTTAATATGATGCACATGTTCAATTCAGCACTCAGCAACAGTGAACACGGGCTGACCTATATACACTGTCCAGTCACATAAATGTGACCAACTGTGAAAAGCCAGAATAACCACTTTTTGCAGAATGGGCTGCTGCGAGACGTGCAGAAAAAATGTCAATAAGGTTCTGGACGGTACTAACAGGGATGTAGCGCCATGTCAACACCAGTGCCGTGGCCTGCTGTGCTAGGGGTCTCGGTTGAGGATCCATGATGCGAACTGAGGTGTTTGCACAAGTTCTGGATTGGGTTTAACCCGTCAAGCATGATGCTGCCCTCCACCTTACAGCACCCACAGAGTGACATCTATTGTACACACTTGGAAGTGCTACATCCATCCCATATTGCAAATGCTGTATCTAGTGAAGTACCAGAAATAACATCGCCCCCCCCCCCCCCCAAAAAGTGAACTCTTAAAACCATAAGGGTTTAATAGGCTAAATCACTTTAGGCACAAAGAATTTTAACCATTTTGTAAAAATTAATTCTTTAGATGGTATTTTGAGAGTGATAAATCTCCAACCTCATCAAAATACACAATGCTGGGTTTGCAGGACAAGTGTTGCATCTATATGATGTCCATCTTCTGTGCTGTTTTGCTGCACACAGCACACATCTCCTTAGGTCCACTCTTCTGTTTTTTGTTGCTGGATTTTCTTGTGCGCGGTGTCTATCAATAAGTCCGTGTCAGTCACTAATAACAAATGGCCTTCTTTCCTCCTGTTCAATGGCACTGTAGTGGTAATTAGTTAAAAGTTCATCTATCAGTTTCACTCTGAACTCTAAATTCTCCTCCTTGTTTCCATTCTGACAATACATTATGTAAGCATTTAGAACAGATACATTTAACAAATGCTTAAAGTTTTTGTACCAAACAGTGCTTTCTCCTTCTGGCTGTAGTCAGAAATACAGAGTGGTATCTGGGTTACTTGCATTTCTCCCCCTCTTTCCTCTTCTTTGCACACCTACTGCTGATGCACCATGCTTAGTCGTCAGCATTGTAACCTCCCTTTTATCTTTCCATTTCAGAGCCACCAATTTCCCCTTTGGTGCACTGATGATCTGTCCCTTCTATGATTTCCTATTTAAAATATGTAGCATTCCTTTCGTACATGTTCTATCTGTTCCTACTGGATCAGTATTCCTGTCCACAAGTCTTCTGAACAGGTCAGGACTTTAATAGTAATTGACCATATACACACACCAACCTACATATAACATACTTTCACTCAAATTTACCACCACATTTGTTGACAGAGGATTATTGTCTTTTGTTATTTGACTCTTATGATAAGTATCTTTTTCAGTGTACAAAATAAAGGCCCACAAATACCAATTCTTGTCACACAGTTCAAAAAATTTTATCCTGAAGCACGCTGCTCTCAAGAGTGTGTACTGGTTGCTCGAGAGTGTGTCTTTCCACAGCAACAAGGATTCATCAACACATTATTTCCTGGCTCATAAGCTCTCTGAAATCTTGCTTTCAAATGCTTTATCACAGACACAATTTTATAAATGTTTTTACTGCCATGTACCTGTTGTCAGTAAAATGCAGGTATCTTTCTTCACATATAACAGTAGGGACAAAGGGCATTTCTTGCATGTTCTTTTTGGTAAAGTACATTTCAGCTGCTCTTTTAGACACTATATCCATCAGTAAAAATAGAGCTAAATGGACTCCGATTTTATCAACGTCAGTTGCAAATCAGTTTACAAATCAGTTTACAAATAGTTATTGCTTCGGACAAAATATTTTTTTCACTTTCCTTGTGTAAAAAAGTTTCTGCATATTCTTTTGTTTCTTTGATAATCATTTCTGTTATTTCACTGACAAAGAACAATCCGAAGCAAGCTAATGGCCCTGCATTACTGGGAATTCAGAGTTTCGGCCTACCTTCAGCAATGCTCAATGCAAATGCAGCTGGTGCAGAAATACAGTCACAATCCTCTCAGTCAGATGGGACTGCATCCTGCACTGCCAATCTGTCATCCGAAAAGCCATCAGAAGACAATAAAAACTTGTCTTCCGCATTATCACCTTCCATCAAAAGTTGCAGAACTTCATCTTCAGTCAGCCCAGCCACCATGTGCAACTTACACACACAAAAAAAAAAAAAATAATATACATATCTGCGCACACACACAAAGACAAAAACATTCGTAACACGTACAAAAACATTTGTAGTGCGTGCGAATAACAAATGCAAATTCCATCCACATAAAGTTAAGGGAAGTGTGACACTGCTATCTAGTGGCTATCTTTCGAACATCATCATTCAAAAAGTGAAGACTGCATATTGATGTCGCACATGCTTCAGAGGTTAAATCTGGGGAGTGCTGCTCTTCAAACAACACATGTACAATGTGAGATGAGTGACATGTTGAAATGTCCTGCTAGTAGATGCCATTGTGGAGAAAAACAACTGCGTATAGGGGTGGACATAGTCCCCAAGGATACATGAATACTTGTGCTGATACTGCGTGCCTTCCATAATGACGAGATCACCTTGGGAATGCCACAAAAACATTCTCCATATAATAACACTCCCTTGTTTGTTGCAAGGTATTTGCTTTCAGATGTTTCATGCCATACAGACCAACGGCATCTGTCCAATAAGAGGTAAAACGTGATTCATCTGAAAACACTAACTGTTGTCACAGAATGGATGTCCAGTTATGGTATTGGCATGCAAACTCCAGCTTTCATCACTGATGATTATCAGTCAGCATAGGTGCATGAACCAGGCAGCTGCTGTGAAGGCCCATATGCACCAACCTGCGTTGAACAGTCATTGAGGAAACACTGTTGGTAGCTCCTTGGTTCATTTGGGTGGTCAATTGTCTGGTGGTCAAAAGCCCAACACCTGCATGTCTATTCACATGTACACATCTCCAGAACTGTCATTCACCCCTATCATCTACGGTCCACAGTGCACCACAGTTGCCTCAGTGCAAATCTTGAATAGCGCCATTTTGCCACACACAGTACATTTCAACCACGGCGGCACGCAAACAGTTAAACTTGACCTTTTGGTAATGCTTCCATTCTTGGATAGAAAGCCAATTATCAGCCCTTTTGGATGTCAGATAAATCGTTCTGTTTCCATTATATAACAACCACTGCACTGTTTTCTGCATCCCCTGGCACATTTTAATACCCCCCACTGTTAGAGCTGCCACCTGCTTTCTGTGTTTTCGTATGTTGACATTTAACATAGGCGGTGGTCACATTAATGTCATTAACGTAACTGGACAGCACAGATGCTGCCACATTCACAGTGAACACCATACACACCGAGCACTCAAACAGCTACGTCATCATAACGTATTTCTTCAGGACGATCAGAACACTGGTCTCATTCCATTCTCTGCAGCTGTATCTTGCTGCTTGTTGCCCCCAGTATGGTAGGAATGCAGATGGCTTGACCATTCTGCCAATTCACAAGGCATCCTTTGTCAGTGGCTCCTGAAATTGTCTGTGTTGCTTTAACCTTTCTCTCTGAACACTTGTTTCAAATGCTGCAATTTAGTCTGTAGGTGGTGATCATCAGAAATAATCTTTGCTCTGTGAAGTAACATGTTCATGACCACTTTTGTGTGTACAAGAGTGGTGAAAATAGTTGGCATTCAAGTACCGGTCCATGTGTATTGCTTTCCTGTTCACTGAATCATTCTTTCCTCTTGATTAGAATGCTTGAGAATAGTAGCTTGCCATTCCTTTCCATCAAGACAGTAAATTTAATGGGCACCATTCATGTGATTGACAAACTGCTGCTGTGCATTTTCAGCGGGAGGCCATTTCAGAAATGTGTCGTCAGAACACTGAAGAAAGAATGTAGGGCGCGATGTCGGGGAGATCAGATCTTGCCCCTCAAAGTGCTCCACTAAAATCCCATCGCTGTGCCATCCATAGCCATATTTGTTGTGGTACAGGAAGTATGTTGGCATTAAGGCATGGAGGAACTACTTGACAGTCCCGAGAGGAAACTGTAGGTCCAAAAAATCCAGTACGCCTTGTACCAGCACCCTCATAAATAGTGGCACTAAGTGCAGACCAACAACTATATCCATTGTCTTACCTTCATTTTCTTGCATGTCTCAACAAATGCCTGTAAGTTACCAATGTGGTGTTCAGAATGTCCCAGTTTGGGTGCAAATAACCCTGCCAAGTGTTCTATCAGCCTGTAGGTGACTGAACTGAGTGCATTAACGATGGGCCTATGATGTACACTTTCTTTGTGTATCTCTTGCAATCCATATAGCCTGGGAGGTCTGGTAGCACGTGATATGAATTTCATCATCACTTCATCTGGCATTCTTAAGTCTTTTAATAACTTCTCTGTCTTTCTGTGTCGGATCGCGACTAAGCTTCCAGTACATACACTATGTGACCAAAAGTATCCGGACACCCACAAAAACATACGTTCTTCATATTAGGTGCATTGTGCTGCCACCTACTGCCAGGTACTCCATATCAGCCACCTCAGTAGTCATTAGGCATCGTGATAGAACAGAATGGGGAGCTCTGCGGAACTCACGGACTTCAAACGTGGTCACGTGATTGAGTGTTTCTTGCGTCATACGTCTTTATGCGAGATTTCCACACTCGCAAACATCCCTAGGTCCACTGTTTCCGATGTGGAAACAGACCATCACACAGGAATTTCAAACTGCATCAGGATCCACTGTCAAGTACTATGACAGTTAGGCAGGAGGCGAGAACACTTTCATTTCATGCTACAGTGGCAGCTCATTAGCCACACATCATGCCGGTAAATGCTTGGTGTAAGGAGCGAAAACATTGGACGATTGAACAGTGGAAAAACGTTGTGTGGAGTGACTAATTACAGTGCACAATGTGGCGATCCGATGGCAGGGTGTTTAAGTGCGTGTATTGCCAACAGTAAAATTCGGAGGCGGTGGTGTTACGGTGTGGTCATGTTGTTCAATATGTGCAACAGAAATGCAGTGAAGAAATCTTTGTTACTAAGAAATTATCTAAATGAAGAACAACTTCCCAACTGCATGTTTCATCGAATTCAAAGCAAGTACTGGTGGGTATATGAGGAAATGATGAGGGCAGGGCTTACATTGAGCCAAGACACTAGTTCAGCAGTCTCTTATGGCATTTGATGAAAAACTATTTGCGAATCATCAACATAAATAAATATAATCAGACAGCTGTTTATTTTGACAGGCTGTCAGATGTTATGGTGAACATGAATGGTGTTAAAAGTTTTCTGGCAATGAAAACACCAGAAAACACTAATGATGAGTGCACTAGCAGAGGGAAGTATGCTCCCATGTGAGATTCTTCACAGGGGGGGAAAACCACTTGCCTGCAGGACTTATCTTTAGATGCCAACAAAATAGATGGACGACAAATGACCGGATGCTAGAAAGGTCAAACATTGTTTGTAACGGAATACCAGATTCTTTGCTTACCACAAGGGAAATGCTGCTGCTGGATTCTTTCACTGGACATCTCACCCAGGAGGTTAAGGATCTGACAGCAAAGAACAACAAAGTCCTGGCACCATGACCACACAACATGTAATTGATGTTGTTGTGATTAGACCTTTTAAAGCCCACCTGCAATAGCTTTACAGTGAGCTGTTTCTTCAAAGAGACCATGACCTCACTCGCGGAAGGGGGGGACAGTTAAGTAAACCCTCAGTATCCTCGTTGGGACAATGGACCTTACTGTCTCAGGCAAAATATCTAGTGAATCTATAAGAGGTGCAGGCTCTCAAGTGAATCTATTATGAAAGGCTTCAAAACGTGCTGCATGTTGAATGCCATGGGTGGCTCAGAAGATGACTGTGAGGAGGAAAGGGAAGCCAGTAGGCTTACAATTAAGGATAATGATACTAGTGGTAGTGATGATGGTGACTGAAAATAATAATATCACAGATGACTGGTTTAGAGTTAGTTCAGTTAGATCTAGTTTCATGTTTCATAGTTCACATGCACGATACATTGTAACTATGTGGAAAGACCCATTTTACATCCACATCACAAATTAATTTGTAAATTGGCTACATGCTGAAGTGTTTTTTTTTTTTCTCTCTCTCTTCTTTTTTAAATATACAGATATGAGTTAGTAATTCCTACGCACCATCTTTTACCAATTACAGTAACAGAAATCATTCTATGGAATAGAGAAAGTTGTCAAGGAGAAACTTTTTCGAGTTGTTTTCAAATTTTACTTTGTTGTCTGTCAGATATTTTATATCTGCAGTCGTCGTCTTGTTGTGCCTGCCTGTGACTCAACATCTCCATTATATGATGAGTGGCAACCTATCCTTCTCATAATCTGTCATTATTCCAGCCTGGATTTTCCATTGTTAGATATTTTATATCATTGGATAAGTGATCAAAAATTTTAGTTGCAGCACTGTGCATCAACTTTTGTGCTAAAGACAACCTTAATGTGGAGTAATGAGTGCCATATTACTTCTGGTATTGTAATTATGTTCCATATGAACAGCAGTAGATTATTTACAACAAACTTCATGAGAGAATAAATACACTGTGAAGCAGTACTCACAATGCCAAGCTCCTTAAACAGATAACGACAGGATGATCATGGGGAGCACCACATACTATTCTTACAGCAGCTTTTTTAAGTAATGAAGATTCTCTCTAAAAGATGAGTTAACCCAGAACATTATTCAATATGACATTATTCAATGGAAATGTGCAAAATATGTCAACTGACTGATTTGTCTCTCCTCAAGCTCTGCAATGACTGCAAGTGCAAATGCAGCTGAAATAAGTTGTTTTAGAAAATCCAAAATGTGCTTTTTCCAATTTAAATTCTCGTCAACATTGACTCCTAAAAATTTTTAAGTTTCAACCACATTTATTATTTCCTCAGTGCGCGTTACACTTATCAGTGGTGTAGTACCTAGAGATGTGCAGAACTGAATATGCTGTGCCTTTTAGAAATTCAGAGCAAGTGTCTATCTCAGACACACACACACACACACACACACACACACACACACACACACGAAAGGGTTTAACTTTTACAAGCTTTTGGAGCCAATGGCTCCTCTTTGAGTTGAATGGAAAGGAAGAGGGGTGAAGGGAAAGGACAAGAGGTTTAGGGAAAGGGGTACAGTTCAGTAAAGTCACTCAGAACACGGGGTCATGGGAGACTTACCAACAATAAGAGAAGAAAAGAAAGAAAGATTATAGTCACAGGACACTATGTTTTTGTTTTGTTTTGCTTTGCTTTGTGAAGTGCAAAATTTTACATTTCTGCACATTTAAAGCAAGTTGCCAATGTCTGCACCACTTTGAAATCTTATCAAGATATGACTATTTATGGAGCTTCTCTCAGATAGTACTTCATTGTAAATAACTGCAACATCTCAAAAAGGCCTGATTTTACTATTTTTACTGTCTGTACGGTCATTAATATACAACATGAACAGCAAGGGACCCAACACACTTCCCAGGGGCACACCAGAAGATGCTTCTATATCTGATGACGACTTGCCATCCATGATAACATGCTGTGTCCTCCGAAAGTCCTCAATCCAGCCACAAATTTTACTTGATATTCCATATGATCATACTTTTGACAATAAGCGTAGATGTGATACTGAGTCAAATGCTGTTTCGAAATCAAGAAATATGGTGTCTACCTGACTGCTTTGATTCAAAGCTTTCAGTACGTTATGCAAGAAAAGTGTGAGTTGGGTTTCACATGATCGATATTATTGAAAAATATGCTGGTTGGCACTGAGGAGATCATTCCGTTAAAGACACCACATTATATTTGAGCTCAGAATACATTCTACGACTTAACAACAAATCAGTGTCAATGATATTTGACAGTAGTTTTGTGGTTCATTTCTACTAGTTTCTTGTAGTGACCTGTGCCTTTTTGCAAAAACTGGGCACAGCTTTTTGTTCGAGAGATCTATGATAAGACTATAGTCAGAAGAGGGACTAACTCAGCTGCAAATTCAGTATAGTCTGACCAGCATTCCACTGGGCTGTTGAGCTTTGTTCAATTTTAATGATTCCATATGTTTCTCACACCACTCACACTTATTTTCATTTATCTTTCCCATGGTACAAGTATTAAATTGGGGCATTTCTCCTGGGTTTTCCTTTGTAATGGAACATTTGAAAATGGAGTTAGGCATTTCAGCTTTTGTTTTGCTACCCTCAATTTCACTTACTGTCTCATTCACAGGGGACTGGACACTGACTTTGGTGCCACTAACAGCCTTTACATATGACCAGAATTTCTTTGGGCTCTGTGAGAGGTAACTTGAATATATTCTACTACAGTAGTCATTGAAGGCTTCACACATTGTTCTCTTGACAGCCAAATATGTTTCATTTAGCATCTCTATCTATGGGCCTATGCTTTGTTTCACACCTATTATGCAGTAATCTCTGTTTCTTTACAGTGACTGTATACCATAGTGGTCCCTCCCATTCTGAACTGTTCTACTGGGTATATATATCTATCCAGTGCATGGTCAACTATTCTTTTAAAGTTGGGCCACTTTCAATGTGGACATCCTCTATTTGTTGCTATTAGATCCAATATATTTCCATCATGAGTGGCGTTCCTAATTGTCTGTTCTCGGTAGTTTTCAGAAAAGGTATTTAGTAAAGATTAGCAGGATGTCTTATCATATCCACCACTAACAAAACTGTAATTCATCAGGTTACCTTCCATTAGGAAAGTGGGCGCACTCACCTTTTTACTTTTTTTTTTTTTTTTTGCAGGTTTCATTTGGCAAATCCAGGTTTCAGCTTGTGGTTAGCCATTATCAATGCACTATTTTCTGGTCTCCATTCATGTCAGTTCCCTGTTGTTTGAGTATCAGCCACAGTAGAAGGAAGAAAGAAAGAAAGAAAAATACAACTTATTGCTGCACTCTGTAATTTGTAAATAAAACTGTAATTTTCCCAATTAACTTTTGGATGATTGAAATCTCCACCGATGATTACAGGATGTCTGGGGAACTCCCGTACATGTGAACTGAGGTTCTATCTGAAGTTTTCAGTCACACCTGGAGATGAGTCTGGTGTGCAACCAAGGATCGAATTATTTTATGCCCACTCCTGATACCGAGTCTTGCCCGAACAATCTCACATGCAGCTTCCATTTCTACCTCAGTTGATTCAAGTTTCTTGGCTACTGTGACAAATACACCACCACAATTACCCATTTGCCTATCCTTTTGATATACACTTAAATTTTCCCCAAAAATCTCACTGCTCTCAATTTCAGATTTTTTCCATGTGCGCTTCAAACTCTGGCACTTTGTTGCGAATGCTTCAGCAGTTTACCATCAGGATTTCAATATTCTCATCTGTGGGAGGCATTTCTTTTGATCTTACATAGATACTTCTGGGCTTGCTACAGCTGTCATTATCTGGATTGGGTGGAGAGTCGCCTAATCTAAAAACCCTTGTGTGCAACCCACACACAGACAACTAGCTGAGTGGCAGGCTCTGATGTGTAGTGCACACCTGACCATTTAGGGGGACTCTACAACTCTCAGCCCTATGACCCAAGCCCAGAAAGTCGCAGTCTAGCTCATCACAGGACTCTCGAAGTCTCTGGTTCAGGTCTTCCGCTCAACTCGGAACCAAAGAGCTACAATCAGTTCTGGCGATGATGCATGTGCAAGGCTGGTATTCTCATCCTTCTCCGTCAGTCGCTGGAACGATCCGAGAACGACCTGCAAGCTCAGACGACTGACATCATTTTTCCAAAGTGCTCCACAATCTTCAGTTGGTTGCATCATGTTCCCTCAATGGCTGCTGGAACAGCCTCTTCAATATGTAGAACGAGGCCACCAGGCGTACACACTGAATGAACCTGGTGTTATTTCCTGTCCCTTGCTGCCATCTTTCACTGTACATTTGAACTGCCGATGATTTCTAGACCCCTGAATTTTTGGGTTTGCCTCCTCCCGGCACTGGACAAAAGAGGTTTCCCCAAAAAAGGTGACTGGTTCCTCCCTGGTCCCCGTGCACCCCGTACAGAACTCTTACATCTACCACTGACATGCCACTCACAGTTGAGTGGTCAAGTAATGATATATCCCGTACTTTCTGCACTGGACACAGGATCCTCGGGAGAGGATAGTACTTGAGTTATCTCTGATACAGGTATCACAGGTACATGACTCTAGGGAGCTCTTTCAACACACAGATTCGCAGGAGCTGCCAGTCGTTTGACAGTAATCAGGACAGCTGCAATTTACTGTTGCAGAAGAACATCAACCAACTCATCCAGTCATCAAGAACAGCATTCACAGTGGGGCAGCGTTTTACCTGGTGCAATGTATTATAAGGCAGCGAACAAATAACTTTGAATTAAGCCTGTTTATTATCTTTTAGTCCATTGTGCTAAAAAGTTGTTAATCCCCTATAAGAACTGAAGCAAATACACAAAGCGATATTTCTATTAATGCAACACAAAAACTTGTGGTAAAAGCTACTAGTTTCCTAAAAGATTTTGAGATTAATTATAGTTGTTAGCAAACTAGAGTTAAATAACAAGAAATGCAAATAAAATATAGGGCTACTCCTCTTTAAGGGAAAACTAGATGTATCACAGAGTGCCAGTTAGAAAATCTGCTACAGCAACTAAATCGCAAATGCTGATTTGCTACAAATTGCTCATAGATTATGCAAAGGACAATGGTAGCTTCCAAAAATTTTCAAAAAATGCACGTTTATTTGCGTTGATATGCAATGAAGTTCAGGGATAACGTATTCTTTGCAGAACTGTGAACCACAAACGCTGATTTGCTACAAAATAAATTATGTGTCCAAAACAACCTTACTGGTAACTTATGAAAATATTTTTGTAAAAATCTGAAAATTCTTGGCCCTAAGACTGAGCATTGGGGATCCCCATATGTAATTTTTCCCCAGTCAGGATAATGTCACTGTACTACATAGGTCCAATTAAAATACAACTTTTTGCTTTCTTTAGGTTAGGTATGACATCCAATGGTTGGCTACATCATCAATTACACAAAACCTCAGTTAACAGTATTTACCCGAGTATAAGAGCACCCTGAATATAAAACAAGCCCCTAAGAGGCTCCTTGAGAAAACATTTTTTAATGTATTATGACTAATCAAAATTGATGCAAGGGTTCTGTCCAGAAAGTTAACATTACACATATTCTAAATTTATGCCATGTATTAATTGTCTGTTTTGATGATACAAGTAAAAATAAAATAAACATAAAGAAATTGTTCACATCAATTTCTACTTTTTCTGCCCTTTTCGTTTACTTAGCCCATTGTCTTTGGTATCACAATTTTTAATCACCACCATTGTCACCCTAACAGGAGAGCTGTGAAATTTACATCTGCTTTGTCACAAATATTTCACTGTTTCTTCCAAATACGCTGCAATTTCTAAGGTTGTGGTTACTGCGGGACCTGAAAACATAGCTGTCTCTTTCTGAACACACTGCTGATTTTGCCTCCATATTGACATAAAATGTTACAATGTCTCTTGCTTCCAAACATACCGTCTGCTGGATGCTCTCTCATTGACTGTATAGGACCAGCAGCTGACACACCTCCACTCTTCCCCATCACTCCTCACAATGAGAGTCGACAACATTGCTGTACAAAACACATATGTACTCCACTGGTGCCCATCTAGACTTTAGAGAGTCCTGCAGACATTTATGCTACTGTTGAGTATTTGTTCAATTTTGAAGTCAATTTGATTCAGAGTGTAAATGGATTCGGGCAAAGTGCAGTTTAAACATGGTACATGTTCATAAAAAGCCAAAGTATGCAGTACACATTACCATGATTGGCTCCACGAGGAAATTCTGCCCGCTCAACACTCCGTTCCCTGAACTTAGTTCTCAGGCAAGATGGGTCATTGCCCCCCTCCAACTTTCTGTAATGCTGTGCTAGAGCAACAGTGAAACACGGACGGCAATATCTTCTAAAGCGCACGTTATACGTACAAACAGCAACTGATAAATAAAAGGTTACAATGGCAATTCAGTCCAAGTATCGATCCTATGCTCGTCCTGCAATCTAGTGACGTCTGTTTGTACTGTCACTACAACAAGTCCTTCTGCTGTATTTTATCCTCATGACAGTACAGTCAGTTTAATATAATTTACTTCGTTTGTCAGATATTTCATTCTGGACTAATTTTCTTCCTCATTTCATCTGAATGTCATCATCTTGTTCTGAAGCTGATTAAAAGCTGGCAACAATTTTCTCTGGTATTGTAACATGTACACAGACCTAGTTTCTTATCTGTAACCAACCTGGTATATCAGAAATCATATTCAAATAAAATATGGACTTGAGTTCAGAATCAAGTAATGGTTTCTGAAGGACAAGATTTTCGCCTTTGAATGTTACCGTTACTTAAAAAGCAGCATAAATGTATGAATACAGTACCCATACATGTATGAGAAAATTTGTAAGTTGATAGAATTTAATGTTATTTCCTCCAGTGCTACACAAAATTGCCAATTTTTAGGTAGAGCATTACTGCTGTAGAGGTTAAGGGGTATTTCAATGATACTGCCAAATTGTCAATATACTTACCATCTGAGGGCACATATCGACATATTGTCAATACTAAAAATATTGATGAACAGTACTGATGGCCCTCAAAATATTCTCAATACATACTGAATGTTCAAGGTCCAGTATTGACGATTTGACAATATTCTCCATTCATATGTTGACAAAGCTTCGTCAACCAGCCACACAGCATCAGCACACACTGTTTATGTTTTAATTCGCCCTCTGCATATATTACCTCGGATTCAATTTTTTCAAGTAGTCTTTTAATACAAAACACTTTTAGTAGACTTATGCAAGGATAAACATTGCATGTCATGGAGGATTCTTTATGACACTTCTTCCTTTATCAATTTGAACATGTACTATAGGTTGCAGAAATACATAGTTTGGGAAAATTCAACTACTTCAAAAAATATGTCATACATCTGCTATGACTAGTAAGATGTCTGTGAAATGCATGCCCGTTTCACCAAATTATCGCAAGACGTAAAACAAATGTTTTATGTTAATTGCCCGGACTTATCCTTGCCAGCCAGATATCACTGCTTCGCAGGTTTCCATAGAATTTTAGTTACTATGCTTCCTGATATTACAGCACATAACTTCAAGCATTCGTATAACCTGCCTGTCACCAGAAATCTCCCTTGAATGTGACTGCCTCTCTAATTAATGTATTTTGCCTCTCTATTTTCCTCTTGTATCAACATAATATCTAGTTGTATGATGCAGGACTCATTGTAAAATAATTTATAAAATCTTCTGGATCTACAGTTCTGATTTTGGTCAGTAAATTAACATGTAATCAGTTGTTCCTTTCTTCAACCACTCTTAGGTCCATTTCATTTAACTGATTGCTTTCTGTCGCTTGTAAGCAATATCTAACACAATTCTAGAACATGCTTTCCTTTGGGTGACCTTGTAAAACCATATTGTCAACTGAAAATTTTTGTCAGTATTATTGATAGTGTGAATGCACTTCAATATATTGAATGTTTGACAAATCAGGCCCCTTTAGTCTGTAGTTTCTTGTGTATCCCTTGCACTAGCACAGCAAGTCACATGTCATGTGATTGTTCGAGCAAGGTAGATACTGTATTGAGCACTTTGGTATACCAGGAAATCTCGAACCGTTTGAATGGAAGTATTGTTCGATATGCTCCAGGCATAAGGACCATTCAAAATAAATTTGTACGAAACCTCAATGGCCGAAGCTTCTTCTGTAAATGTACAACAAAACTATATATTAACCTACTAAACAATATTAAAAATGTTGACTTCAGCAGTGGCCAGTAAGGGCTTCATCAAAACGACAAACACACAAGCGTGACTTGCGTGTGTGTGTGTGTGTGTGTGTGTGTGTGTGTGTGTGTGTGTGTGATCTAATTTTTTTGATGAAGGCTTTACTGGCCGAAAGCTATATTTGTGACAGTCTTTTTATTGTGCCTATCTGCGATTCAACATCTCTGCTATCTGGTGTGTAGCAACTTGCCTTTTCACAATATTGTTACATTCCATCCTGGATTTTCCATTGTTTGATTTGCAACTGTAAGATGATCCCGTACTTTTCAGATGACGAATTTGGAGAGGTAGGGGGGGGGGGGGGGAGGGGGGGGGGGGCACACCTCATATCATAATCGGATAAATATGGTATCTAGGAGGCTATTGTGGTTCACTCAATCCAATGCCTTAGAAAGATCATAACAAATACCAAACGCTGCTAGTTTCTTAAGTTAATGCTTGCAAAATTTGTAGCGTGTAAATGACATTCTCAGTAGCACAACTCTTCTGAAATCTTGACTGTGATTTACTGGGGAAATTACTTTTGCTCAGGATGTCAATAGTGAAAAAAATCTGTAGTTATTGACATCTTTATCACCATTCTTATACAGGCGTTTTAAAATGGCATATTTCAGTCTCTCTGGAAAAATGCCTTGAGTAAGTGATGCCTTACATCTTTCAGGTAAGAAAAGGCTTATTATACAGGAACAAACCATCAAATCCATATGAGCTTTTAATTTTAAGAGAAAACATAAATTCTTAATTTCAGAGGGAGAAATTTGTGATACATTCATGTGACTGAATTTTATGAGAATCGTTTTTTCAACAGGTAGTTAGCAAAAAAGGGGGTGAAGATAAAAATTAAGGTAAAACATTTCTTTTTTGTTTATTTTATTTCTACTTGTATTATCAAAATGCAGACAACCAATAAATGGCATAAGTTTATAATAGGTATAATGTTAACTTTTTATGGCAGTACTTCATATCAATCAAATAGTTCATAATTTTGATTAGCCAGAATACGTTAAATTTTTTTTTTTTCAAGATGCCTCTTTAAAAAAGGGGTCATCTTATTCTTAGGGTCATCTTATACTCTGGTAAATACGGTACGTATGCTTTATTTCTTCACATTTTGGATGGGAGTTCTAGGAGAGAAGCAAATGCCATTATTTGGTCAGTGTTGTCTTCGTTCCACTCAGTATCAGCCTTTGCAAACACTGCTGTGCACAGCAGCATTGTACAGTAGTATTTTGTAATTTGTTGCAACTAGATTTCAGTTTCATAAAACTGCATAACCAATCAATGGTTGATTGGATCATCTTTGATTTTACAAAAACTAGTGTGGACTTCCTTAATTGCTGAGTGCCTGCCTGCCCAGTTAAAGTAGACTGTGTAGGACAGGGGTCACTCCCATCTGCTTCTGATTTTTCCCAGGCAGAGTGGTTAGTTGTTATAAACATAAAGCACCTACACAACCCTCAAAACAAAGATTATTGGTAGTCTCCAACTGTTGGACTAATACAAATGAACTTCAATTGCTCTCTACTATCTATATAAATACACTTAAGAAATAAAAAAATCTCTCCGTAAGCACAAACTTCTTTTTAGCCACGAATCTAAATAAGGAAGCTTAACAAAACTCCAATGATTAACTTACATTTAACAAGGTCACAACAACACCTACAGCTTATACAATTCAACAATTATAATCTCATGCAATATCAATATATGTGGTTACCGCTTTCATAGATTGTTTACCTACATTCAGTACTGAGCCATACAGCAATCAGAGTTTCAAAAGTAAAAACGAAATATAAATCAATGTACTTGGTTGACTTTACAGAAACCAACACAATAATAATGTGACAATATTTATGAAACCTAGCACTGACCAACATTTTAATGAGTTTTTCCATTAACGTAATCTGACTGACTTAATGCACATACTCTTACCAGATGAGATCCCCAGCAGGGGGTTGTCAGGTGCAGCATCTTTTTTTTATTTTTAAATCTTTATTGAAACAACTTTAATCATTAGTTTTGTTCAATTAATTGGTTTAAACATAATTTTATATTTCTATTCCATTGTCATGTTATTTCAATCACTGTATGAATTTTCTCCATTTTTTTCTTTGCACATCGTTTTTCCAATCAGAATTTTTGTGAATATGAGTTTAATTATTGTATTCAATCATCTGAAAATTCTGATCAATTAGTTAGGAAACAAAAACCCAAATAATCTGTTTATATTAACTATGCAGTGGTAAGAAAAATGTATTTATGGTTAGCATATGTGCAATTTTTTTTACACCTCAATACTCCTAAATATTTAAAACATAACCTAAATATCTACTGCACTTTGGACAAAATAACACAGATTGCACTGTGGGCAAAATAATGCAAATGAAGATTTAAATGAAGGAAGGGTTTTAAGCATCACAAAATTCAAACAAAATGAGAAATAGACATAACGAACAGAATAATGTAGACACACACACACACACACACACACACACACACACACACTACAAACAAAAGGAATTAAATTAAAATACATAAAATTAATTAAAAACACACGAACAAAGATTTCAAGTGGGGAAAAAATATAGGAAGAAACATGAGAGCAAATAAAGAAGTTGATATTACGATTAAAATGGCTGACAAAGGAACAGAAATAAAAAAATACATTTAAATTAATTAATTGTATAAAAATGATGATCAAAGTCATTTTGATAAAGATTTCAAAATGGAACAAAATTACTACACCTGACGAGATCAGAATCCATTTGTCCTTTTGTAGGGCTACTGAGTGTCACACAAAGTTCCCTTCCCCTTTTTTTCTTAAAAAACACACTGCAAATAAGGGCCACCTAGGGTGAATGGTTGCTGTGTGTGATACCTGGGATCCTAATCTAAATAACCATATAACTAAATAGCCATATAACATTAAACCATATAGATGGTTTCAGAAAGTCAATCCCATGGCTGGGGACCTCACTCTGTAAGTAAAACGATGAAAATTACAGTACAATTTTCTAATTGAAACTGAGAAAAATAAAAGACAAGATGGCTAAAAGGACTACTGATATACATGTTTTTCGAAGTGTTCTTCCCTGTGTGTGTGTGTGTGTGTGTGTGTGTGTGTGTGTGTGTGTGCGCGTGCGTGCGTGCGTTTTACAAATTTTATCTTGTTCATGTGTCATCTGAAAAAGAATTTATAATGTATACTTTTTTGTGCTTGAACTGCACATGTCTGTTTAAACTGTGTTTTACATAGTTTCTGAACATTAAATGTTGGTTCTTTTAATCACAAACGTGTGGTCCGCGTTTAGTACACACACCCCAATTGACTGGTTTCCAATCACCATCAGAACTAAAAATCCATACAAGACAAAAATGTAAAATTACTATTACTATAAACAGTCATAAAAATATTCAAAAGTGCAAGCTAAGGAAAAAGAATAAAAATACACCTACTATCTATTTACAGATGTAGCAAGTCAAGTCATCACCACGAACTAACTACAGTCACTTAAAACCAATGGCCAAGCTGTTCCTGCATTTTTATTTAAAACTGGAGCAGTTATGTTCATAAGAGGGTGTGTGAGCTTGCTCTATTACGTTTAAATAACCATAACATAATCATTATTTTTCACAATTTACTGAATTACTCTATTACAGGACAAGGTTTTTTTTTTTTTTTTTTTATTTGTCATTCAAAAAATACAGGGTCATCTTACATTTGCAGATTAACTATTGCTACTAAGACCAACATTTTTACACTGTCTTCTCATAGAAATAGTAAATAACCACTCAGTTGCAAAATGGAAGGTTTATTAAAGCCTCAGTCCCATGGTTTTGGCGTTTGCAAAAACTCTTCTTCACAGCGAAACAGTGACTACCTAAACAAGTTAACCAGTATGAACTCCTTTACAACCACATTGTGTCCAAAAAGAAATATCGTATGCAATTAACAATATATTGTAACTCAGTTTGCTTATACAGGGTGTCTGGCAAACAGGTTTACACTTTCTGAATTTTAGTAACCTGACCTAATTGTGATTATAAGGTGCTCTCCTGACTAGTGTGTGTAGCAATTCTTTTATTTTAAGTTGCCATCAACTATATGTATATAACAAGATGACTGGAAACTTGTCCTTGGAACAAAGAAAGTGGATTTTTAAACAGTTTTTTTTGGAATGTGAGAACTTGAAACAAGTGCTGAGACAATGGTAGGCAGAATTTGATACAGCACTACCATCGTGTGTAACAACAACAAAATTATATGACAAATTTGAGACGGAAGTAAGTATGTGTGATGTGAAGAAGAGACAGTGTGGCAAGAAGAAAGCAGTAGCAGATGACACAGTGCTACAACCTCATGCAAGATCCCCAAGGAAGACCATGCACAAACTGCACGTCTATCAGGTGTACGCAAATCAAGCGTTCTCCACAATTTAAACTACGTAATATGGAAACGCTACATTCCTAGGTTGCTTCAAGTGATGAAGGAGGACAATCCAGATTGGCACTTTGAATTTTCTGAACGGATCTGAGATACTTAACAGTTGACTGATGTCACGGTTTTGTCTCATGAGGTGACATTCAAATTGAATGGAACCACTAATCACCATAACTGTGTGTACTGAACAAGAGATAATCCCCATGTTACCGAAGAACAAACTGTTAATCTTGTCGGGTTATCAATGTGGTGTGGCATGTCTGTCAGTGGACTTCAAGGACATTCTTTTTTTAGAACAGTGATGGGTGTTAAGTACCCAACCATGCTGCAGAAACGAACTGTATGTAAGCTGGATGATATGAGAGAGGCAACTGTGACTGCCGGTGAATCCCTTCCAATGGCAACCATAAACCATGTGTCAATCTGTTCCACAACGCTGCAGACACTGTATAGTTGCTGCTGCAGGAGGCTTTGAACATCAACAGTAAAGCATCATAACATTATGGTCATCTATGTAAATAAAAATTTGTTGTTTTTGTCATTTTTGTTTGAGTGATTGAAGTACAGACCATGTGAATCCCTTTATGGAACACCCTGTATTATTGGCACTATAGGAACTGTAAATTGTAACAATCAGTAATTGATGCAAATAGTTTGTGGTTCACAATCGAATGACATATGGGAATAATGATCAAAGTCTATCCTAGATCAAATTTTAGCTTTCACCGCCATCTTATAATACAAAACAAGATCTTGGAAACTTTAACTTTGGAGAAATGACCAATGTCCACATAATTCAGGTCCAAGTAGTTGTGTACTTTTTAAGAATGATCATAGTCACACTGTTCCCTTGGAAGTGTGATGATACTCCACACATTGAGGTATTACTTATTCATAATTGTTTTTCACTGTTGTAAACAGTCTTTGAGTAACATTGTTAGTGCACTGTTAGTTGTGTTGTAGTTGTGCGTTGAGACAGTGTTTGAAAATTTCCACACTGTCAAGCAGTAATTGTGATAAAAATTCTACTGCAAAACCTGGAATCAATCGAAGAACAGGAAAGTTCATGGGCGAGTTTAAGAGACTTCAACATGCATTCAAGATGCGGTGATGACTGTAGTGTTCACACTTGACATGTTCTGTAAAAACAACTACCACAGAAAGAAATGAATTGATTACAGAGTGTACTGACATAGTATCCTACAATACAAAATGCACATCTACACTGTCTAATCACTGTGAAGCCTATATTATGCAGGAGGCCAAAAAAGAACTCTGATGAAACACAGTATCGTGACTTTAGTTATTAAGTTCGGGTAGTAAGGGACGGAAAGTCAGCTGAAGTAACAGTTGGTCGGGCAGCACTTTATCAATCCATGGCATTACAAATAGACACCTCGTCACATTGAAATGTTCCCTACCTACTAGGAAAGCACTTGTCAAGACCAAGGTTAAACATGGTAATAGACCACAGGAACTTAAATGTGAAACAATAGTCAAAAGCTCATGAACATAAACAATCACTTGAAGGGCATACTGCCTATTACAGGTGGCATAATAGTAAGAAACTATTTATCTGATAAGCGCATGTGATAAATTTCAAGCCGATGTTGCTCAAGTTGATTCACAATAGCTAGCAGTCACAACAAGACTTCTCTGGAGGACCTGATTAAGAAAAGAAAATGGTTATCTGCTCGAAATGAACAGCACAGAAGAAAGGATGACAAAGTTTTACTAAATATAGTAGACTGGACAGCGTACGTATAGAAAAATCAAAACAGAGTTGCAATTATGATGGATTACCAGAAAAATCTCCCACTTCCCAATATCTCAGTAAGTGAGGTTTCCTAGCAACATCTGCTATCATTTAACATTTAATACACACTGCCTTGCTACAGAGAAATGTGTTTACTACCCCAACGATCAAACCATTTCAAACTGTTCATATAAAGCCTGTTCCGTGGCATTACTGTACTGAACTCATACCCAGCAGTGTATGTGAACTCAGTGTATTCTGCAATTCTTGCTCAGGACAGAACAAGAACTACAGTGTGTTTCGTTTGTCTTTTCTTGGAGCACATTAAAGGATGGTTTGACTGCACCCAAATAATTTTTCCAGTGAAGGGTCATTCCTATCTTGAAAGTAACAAAAATATGAGCCTGGTAAATATAAAGACAATATGCAAAACATCACATGACTGGTGTCAAGTAATTGAGAATTCAAGAAGACTTCAAGAACCCTTTGTTGTAGTGAACTGTAAACAAAATTATTTCTTCAGTGAAGACGATTTCTGAGTGAAACTTACGACAAGAAATGTCTTTTTACTCAGTTCTTCGTGATGTGCAATGATGAACCAGCCCATCTGTGAAGGTCATACTTTGGTTCATATGAAATCTACAAGATCATCGATGCTCCTAAACTTTAAGAATTAAAGGATAAGGCCCTACATCCACAAAGTCACCTACTACTTCTTGGCATCCCTAAAAATAAAATATGACTATTTGCACATTTTAAAGTAGTTTTGTGGCCCAGAAGCACATCTATATTTCAGTTCATTATAAGTTGGCAAAACCCATCATGAAGATACGTATGATAACATTTAATAATATTACAAACACTATAACTACGGACTTACACATTTTTTCACCTACTTATATGCTGGCAATAATTAATATTATCGTTTTGCGTTATTAAATAACAACTTGTGTCATACATAAAGCTGAATATCTTTAGAAAAAATTGGCACATTATAAACAAACCCCTAAAAGTAGTTTCTATGCTCTTAAATTAATTTCAGATATTGTAGGACTTTGACAATAATATTTACCTTGCAGAAGCCATTCTGTGCATTATTGCATTAACATATAATTACCAGTAATAGCAGCCCTCGGTTGCAAAAAGGGGAGTCTTTTGTCAAAGGTTTCAGTACTGCTATGAGTACCTTCATCAGAAATAAAAACTCTCAAACTGGCATGTCATATATTAAACTGCGTCAATCTACATTAGCATCAGACTCACTCTGTTGTATTGCATTACTGCAAGTAGACCTATAATTATCTCATGATGAGAGATTGTTTCATTTAATTTAACCTGTGTTTGAAGTATGAAAGTGATACAGTGGCAATAATATTCAAAAATAAATAGTAGTTGCTAATCTTTTAAATTCTGTTACTTTGCAAATTTTGTGTATTATCATATTGACAAGTTTTTCATTGTTGTACTGCACTATTGTAAATAGTTACTATGGCATAATACAAAAAGTAAACAACAAATCTACAAATTATTTCTAATTAAAACCTGATAACAGTCCTCAAAGTTTAAATTTTCTAAGAATCTTCCAAACTGGACTTGGGTCATTATTCCTCTGTATCCTGCAATTGGTTCACACAGACTGTACAACACTTATTTTAAATTAATAGCGATTCAGGAAGCATAGACCATAAATAACAGTGCAGTATGAAGAAGAAAAAAAAAAATAAAAAAAAATATGGTGTCACAGAAGTGAATGGTCATAATGGTGTAAAAGTAACATACAAATTAAAGAACGCCAGCTCCAAATGCATTGAAGCAGCGAGTTGTTCACTATGTACAAGAGAAACACAATGAAAAATTCCTGATAACTAAAGAAATTACCCAAATGAAAGTGCTAAAGATGAACAGGAAATTTCCAACTGCATGTGTCACAGAATTCAAAGCAAGTATTGGCTGGTACATGAGGAGGATAATGAAGAGGGCACGACTTATGTTGTGAGGCTAAAGGCTAGCTCAGCAACTTCTCTCGGCATTTGACGAAAATTGCACATCAGTGTCATAAATCAATCTAAGGATACAGCATGACTATTTTCTATACCACATAGGCAACGCCGACCAGACGCCTCTTTATTTTGACAGACCATCAGATGTTACTGTCGATGTGTAGAATGCTAGAAAAGTTATTATAATAAGTTCTAACAATAAAATGAACAGAGTAACAGTAATGCCTAGCAGATGGGTGCATGTTTGTCTTGTAGATTTCTAGCTCTGATAACTCATTAGAGTGGAAATCAGTTAACTGTAATGTATCTACCCCATGTGATCAAAACATTTGTGAACAAAAAAGTGTATTTCAAATAGATCACACACTATAGTTTCATAATGTGAAAATTCACTGAATAAAAAAAGGTACACCTGGTGTACTGCAGCATTACATATTTTCATGGTTTCCTACAACACTCTGATCATCAAACAATAGTCTAGTTACAGCAACGCAATAATGGAATGTGCTCTCCTTCCTTCCTTCAACCAGATAAACAGCTTCATCAATTAGTTGCGGAGTATCTTCAGTTTAAAATGGGATAGGAGTTATGGCAAACTTTGCATTTTTTTCATGAATTCAAAATGTTTTCACAGAAATATACAGGGTTCTTCTAAATGATGGACCCATTTTCAAAACTTCCTATTTATTCAAGTAGAAATCCAAAATGAACAAGTTTTATACCAATGAAAAGAGGAAGTTTCAAAGTGTTTTTTTCACAATCTTTGATATTAATTTAATAAAAAAAATTAGTTTTCAATAATAATTTAGCAACGAGAAATTGATAAATGTTATAAATTTTCAATATGGCCACCACTGGCTGCATGGCAAACATCGACGAGGTAGCCAAACTCATCCCACACACTCGAAAACGTACCTGCTGTTACTGAGTGCACGGCAGCAGTGATCCGGTTCCGCGGATTGTTCATAGTGGTTGAAAGAGAGAGGATGTAAACAGTTTCCTTCACATAACCCCACAACAAAAAGTCAAAAAGTGAGAGACCAGCAGAGCTTTATGGCTAGCAGTGCAGAGCTAGGTCCTCAAGTCCCCTGCGACCGATCCAGCGCTGAGGAAGGGAGTCATTCAAAAAGCCTTGTACACCACGGTGCCAATGGGGCAGGGCTCCATCCTGTTGGAAAATGAAGTCCTGGGAATCTTCCATAACTTGAGGGAGCAGCCACTGTTCCAACATTTCCAGGTATGTGATTCCCGTTACAGTTCTTTCCGCAACGAAAAATAGTCCACAGACCTTTGTACAGGTTACGGCACAGAACACACTGATCTTTGGTGAGTCCCTTTCGTGTTTCAATGGTGAATGTGGATTTTCTAAATCCCATACGCGAACATTGTCTGTTGACTTTTCCATTATGGCGGAACGTCGCGTAACCACTAAAAATTACACATTGTAGAAGTGAGTAATCCTCCACCTTTGCTAGCACATAACCACAAAATGTGAGATGCTTCTCTTTGTCATTGGGGTTGAGAGCCTGCACAAGTTGTAATCATTAGGGCTGGTACAGCAAACACTGCCTCAGAACTTTCCATACAGTTGGCTGTCTCTATTGGTAGACATACTGGGACCACGCACAAAACTTTCTTGAGTCCATCGGACATCATCCTCTTACACACGCAGTCGGCCTGTGCTTTTTCCTTTGCTCACACTCCCAGTCAGTTCAAATTGCTCTAACCAATGGCTAATGCAAGTTGGTGGTTGAATACCAAATTTGGTATGAAATGCCCACTGCACTGCAATTTGCAACTCACTTTTCGCAAACTCAAGAACACAGAAAACCTTATGCTCTACAGTTGCTATCTCACTCAACTGACACTGAAATGGAATGATTGCCTTATTGCCGCACGAACTTCACCGGCCACTTCTGAAACCATCACCACCCACCCACCGCCGCCTGCCAAAAACTTTCAAACTTCCTCTTCTCATTGGTATAAAGCTTGTTCATTTTGGATTTGTACTTTAATACATAAGAATTTTTGAAAATGGGTCCATCATTTAGAATAACCCTGTATATATCACCTTGACAGTAATGCAGCTTTTAAAAAGATTTCGGTCTTCCGACATGTAAGTTACTTTGTATGTGAGCCAAACTGTTTAGTAAGGAAAGAAAAAACTTAATTAATGGTATCAAGAGACTCATGAACTTAATAGGTTTGACATCTCTACATTCAGAACTACATTAACTAGCTTCTCACAGTCACCAGGTGTGAAAAAGTTTCTACATTTTACATCTCTCTCTAAATGATGCTTCTTCCTGCTTGTTCGTAGTGTGGGCGTTATCTGACAATGTGTGCTCCAATTTTATTCAGCATAGGATGCAGGCTTCCACTGTCATACTTACGAACTGTTCTTGTCACAGCTTTGAAGTATGAAAGCCATTTCTTCAGTTCTGTCAAGGGCAAATAGCTCACTGCTCAATAACAAATCTAATGGTATCCATAGACAAAACAAAATGCTGTCAAATGGAAACCATACGTGTGAGGATGGTGCATGTTAAATTTTACTAGTGTATGACAGCAAAGATTTTAGATGCTAAATTTAGAACAAAATATGTGCATATCTGTGCTGATGTATTGTATATAAAATGTACATGCAAAAAACAAAAGCCCATTTACCAGAATTTTTACCTCTCAAGCCACTGGTTAGCACTTGAAAACAAAGAGGATCAACAAATAAATTTTATAAATTACATAAAAGAACAGCATAAAAGTGAAACTAAGTATTCGTAATTGAAACATACCATAACTGAATACACAGCAAAAACTTTCAAAATATGGACAAAGTGCAATACCTATCACCTGAAATAAAAAGCAACTGACAGGCACCTAGAAGAAATAGAACATACAGAGAACATTATCAAGCACTTTGGGCATCCTTTGTAGCTCAAGATTAGGGACAACTGTATTTACTGGCTGTACCAGATTAAGAGAAAGAAAGTGTCCACTTATAACATTAATACATTGATTCATACATGAAAAGCTGATTTAATCTTATACTTCAGAAACCATGGACACTCTCCCATCCTGAGACAGAGGAAATAGTATATCAGAGAACATGATTTTTTTTTTTTAATGATTGGACCAACACCTAGCACCATAAAAAATGAAGTGGAATAATAGGCGACACAAATTAGTAATAAAACATAACAGATGAGATTTGATAGGCATACACTTTTCAGAAAATCAAGTCCATTTCCTCTTTTATGACTAGCTAAGTATCCAT
Organism: Schistocerca americana; assembly: GCF_021461395.2. Taxonomy (NCBI): domain Eukaryota; kingdom Metazoa; phylum Arthropoda; class Insecta; order Orthoptera; family Acrididae; genus Schistocerca; species Schistocerca americana. Next base: position 80,317,092 of record NC_060124.1, on the reverse strand, counting down.
ATTAATATAATGGAAGGAAACATTCCACGTGGGAAAAAATATATATAAAAACAAAGATGAGGTGACTTACCGAACAAAAGCGCTGGCAGGTCGATAGACACACAAACAAACACAAACACACACACAAAATTCAAGCTTTCGCAACAAACTGTTGCCTCATCAGGAAAGAGGGAAGGAGAGGGAAAGACGAAAGGATGTGGGTTTTAAGGGAGAGGGTAAGGAGTCATTCCAATCCCGGGAGCGGAAAGACTTACCTTAGGGGGAAAAAAGGACAGGTATACACTCGCACACACGCACATATCCATCCACACATACAGACACAAGCAGACATATTTAAAGACAAAGAGTTTGGGCAGAGATGTCAGTCGAGGCAGAAGTGTAGAGGCAAAGAAGTTGTTGAAAGACAGGTGAGGTATGAGTGGCGGCAACTTGAAATTAGCGGAGATTGAGGCCTGGCGGATGACGAGAAGAGAGGATATACTGAAGGGCAAGTTCCCATCTCCGGAGTTCGGATAGGTTGGTGTTGGTGGGAAGTATCCAGATAACCCGGACGGTGTAACACTGTGCCAAGATGTGCTGGCTGTGCACCAAGGCATGTTTAGCCACAGGGTGATCCTCATTACCAACAAACACTGTCTGCCTGTGTCCATTCATGCGAATGGACAGTTTGTTGCTGGTCATTCCCACATAGAATGCATCACAGTGTAGGCAGGTCAGTTGGTAAATCACGTGGGTGCTTTCACACGTGGCTCTGCCTCTGATCGTGTACACCTTCCGGGTTACAGGACTGGAGTAGGTGGTGGTGGGAGGGTGCATGGGACAGGTTTTGCATCGGGGGCGGTTACAAGGATAGGAGCCAGAGGGTAGGGAAGGTGGTTTGGGGATTTCATAGGGATGAACTAACAGGTTACGAAGGTTAGGTGGACGGCGGAAAGACACTCTTGGCGGAGTGGGGAGGATTTCATGAAGGATGGATCTCATTTCAGGGCAGGATTTGAGGAAGTCGTATCCCTGCTGGAGAGCCACATTCAGAGTCTGGTCCAGTCCCGGAAAGTATCCTGTCACAAGTGGGGCACTTTTGTGGTTCTTCTGTGGGGGATTCTGGGTTTGAGGGGACGAGGAAGTGGCTCTGGTTATTTGCTTCTGTACCAGGTCGGGAGGGTAGTTGCGGGATGCGAAAGCTGTTTTCAGGTTGTTGGTGTAATGATTCAGGGATTCCGGACTGGAGCAGATTCGTTTGCCACGAAGACCCAGGCTGTAGGGAAGGGACCGTTTGATGTGGAATGGGTGGCAGCTGTCATAATGGAGGTACTGTTGCTTGTTGGTGGGTTTGATGTGGACGGACGTGTGAAGTTGGCCATTGGACAGGTGGAGGTCAACGTCAAGGAAAGTGGCATGGGATTTGGAGTAGGACCAGGTGAAACTGATGGAACCAAAGGAGTTGAGGTTGGAGAGGAAATTCTGGAGTTCTTCTTCACTGTGAGTCCAGATCATGAAGATGTCATCAATAAATCTGTACCAAACTTTGGGTTGGCAGACTTGGGTAACCAAGAAGGCTTCCTCTAAGCGACCCATGAATAGGTTGGCGTACGAGGGGGCCATCCTGGTGCCCATGGCTGTTCCAAACTGAACAATCCATTGCCCTCACCCACCTAATCCTTCACCTACACATCAACTCAGCCAATGAACACACCCGTCAACTCCTATCCTTAATAAAAGTCCTTAATCTTTCCTCCCCCACATCCACACCGGCTGTTCAGAGCATCCTCCTACAGGCCAACCGTAAATTAGAACAGCATGCCACCCTCCACCTCAAAAAACTATCCAATCTCCTGGTTTCCCACCTCCGGAAAGGCAACTCACTCACCCTTCACAACCTTTCCAGCAAACCTCAACCTCCTCTCATTGCACACAAACCCAGTCTCTCCCATCTACTCAATCTCCCACTTCCAGCTCCACTCCCTCCAAAACCTCAAAATTCCGATCAACACAATCTGGAACCACAACACCCTAATTCAGTAGTTAACCTTTCCTCCAAACCTCTCTCCCAATCCGAAACCTCTGTCCTATCCAAAGGCCTCACCTTCAGCCCCACTCCCAGATTCAACCAAACAGCCCTCGTCAAAGATTTACTGTCCTACACCCGTACTCTCTGCTGGAAGTATCACTTTGCCACGAAGAAAAATGATCCTAATCCTACTCCTAATGATCCGACTCCTCAAGACACCATCCAAATTGAACCCTGCCTGGAACAGTTCCGTCCTCCGTCACAGCGGGACCCACCTCCTCTTCCTCAAAATCACCCTCTCCAAACCTTCCAGGAATTTCTGACTTCCAGCCTTGCATCTCAATCCTTCTTAAAAAACCTTAATCCTACACCCAACATCACCACTGCTGAAGCCCAGGCTATCCGTGATCTGAAGGCTGACCGATCCATCGTCATTCTTCCGGCGGACAAGGGTTCCACGACCGTGGTACTTGATCGTCGGGAGTATGTGGCTGAGGGTCTGCGTCAGCTTTCAGACAACACCACATACAAAGTTTGCCAAGGTAACCCCATTCCCGATGTCCAGGCGGAGCTTCAAGGAATTCTCAGAACCTTAGGCCCCCTGCAAAACCTTTCACCTGACTCCATCAACCTCCTGACCCCACCGACACCCCGCACCCCTACCTTCTACCTTCTTCCTAAAATCCACAAACCCAATCATCCCGGCCGCCCCATTGTAGCTGGTTACCAAGCCCCCACAGAACGTATCTCCGCCTACGTAGATCAACACCTTCAACCCATTACATGCAGTCTCCCATCCTTCATCAAGGACACCAACCACTTCCTTGAACGCCTGGAATCCTTACCCAATCTGTTACCCCCGGAAACCATCCTTGTAACCATTGATGCCACGTCCTTATACACTAATATTCCGCACGTCCAGGGCCTCGCTGCGATGGAGCATTTCCTTTCACGCCGATCACCTGCCACCCTACCTAAAACCTCTTTCCTCATCACCTTAGCCAGCTTCATCCTGACCCACAACTTCTTCACTTTTGAGGGCCAGACATACCAACAATTAAAGGGAACAGCCATGGGCACCAGGATGGCCCCCTCGTACGCCAACCTATTCATGGGTCGCTTAGAGGAAGCCTTCTTGGTTACCCAAGTCTGCCAACCCAAAGTTTGGTACAGATTTATTGATGACATCTTCATGATCTGGACTCACAGTGAAGAAGAACTCCAGAATTTCCTCTCCAACCTCAACTCCTTTGGTTCCATCAGTTTCACCTGGTCCTACTCCAAATCCCATGCCACTTTCCTTGACGTTGACCTCCACCTGTCCAATGGCCAACTTCACACGTCCGTCCACATCAAACCCACCAACAAGCAACAGTACCTCCATTATGACAGCTGCCACCCATTCCACATCAAACGGTCCCTTCCCTACAGCCTGGGTCTTCGTGGCAAACGAATCTGCTCCAGTCCGGAATCCCTGAATCATTACACCAACAACCTGAAAACAGCTTTCGCATCCCGCAACTACCCTCCCGACCTGGTACAGAAGCAAATAACCAGAGCCACTTCCTCGTCCCCTCAAACCCAGAATCCCCCACAGAAGAACCACAAAAGTGCCCCACTTGTGACAGGATACTTTCCGGGACTGGACCAGACTCTGAATGTGGCTCTCCAGCAGGGATACGACTTCCTCAAATCCTGCCCTGAAATGAGATCCATCCTTCATGAAATCCTCCCCACTCCGCCAAGAGTGTCTTTCCGCCGTCCACCTAACCTTCGTAACCTGTTAGTTCATCCCTATGAAATCCCCAAACCACCTTCCCTACCCTCTGGCTCCTATCCTTGTAACCGCCCCCGATGCAAAACCTGTCCCATGCACCCTCCCACCACCACCTACTCCAGTCCTGTAACCCGGAAGGTGTACACGATCAGAGGCAGAGCCACGTGTGAAAGCACCCACGTGATTTACCAACTGACCTGCCTACACTGTGATGCATTCTATGTGGGAATGACCAGCAACAAACTGTCCATTCGCATGAATGGACACAGGCAGACAGTGTTTGTTGGTAATGAGGATCACCCTGTGGCTAAACATGCCTTGGTGCACAGCCAGCACATCTTGGCACAGTGTTACACCGTCCGGGTTATCTGGATACTTCCCACCAACACCAACCTATCCGAACTCCGGAGATGGGAACTTGCCCTTCAGTATATCCTCTCTTCTCGTCATCCGCCAGGCCTCAATCTCCGCTAATTTCAAGTTGCCGCCACTCATACCTCACCTGTCTTTCAACAACTTCTTTGCCTCTACACTTCTGCCTCGACTGACATCTCTGCCCAAACTCTTTGTCTTTAAATATGTCTGCTTGTGTCTGTATGTGTGGATGGATATGTGCGTGTGTGCGAGTGTATACCTGTCCTTTTTTCCCCCTAAGGTAAGTCTTTCCGCTCCCGGGATTGGAATGACTCCTTACCCTCTCCCTTAAAACCCACATCCTTTCGTCTTTCCCTCTCCTTCCCTCTTTCCTGATGAGGCAACAGTTTGTTGCGAAAGCTTGAATTTTGTGTGTGTGTTTGTGTTTGTTTGTGTGTCTATCGACCTGCCAGCGCTTTTGTTCGGTAAGTCACCTCATCTTTGTTTTTATATATAAGTATCCATATTTATATGTAACACTGTTGTATTGTCATATTTCAAGCTTGTCAGCAGGCAATGGACCTAATAAAACAGGAAGTGTGATAGTCAATAGAAAAAACTGATATGGGTGAAAGTTTACAATTGTAAAAGCACCAACATTCCAGTAAACAAAGGCCTGCAAACCATGCAGCTGCAAGATGAACATGTGGTTACGACCTGCCACTGACTACATTTGAAATAGTGTCCCAGTCAGTAGAAATCTGTTTGAAATATAAACTTTTTGATAAAATTCCCATATAATTGGGCTCACTTTAATAAGACCTACAATACCACATCAGCAAGTTACATGCTGTAAGTACTGTACATTCATACCTGTTAATGCAGGTGTTATAAAGTGAAGTCTTTCATTTTGATGTAATAGTGAATTTATCTCTTCAGCAAGTTACGAATTCTTTCGAACACCCCTGGACCATTTCATAAACCTTGACATGACTGTATGATCTACTGCTTCAGTTTCTCAACTGTATTGATGGGAGTGGTGCACACTTTGCTTGCTTCCGATATGGCCCCAGACAGAAAAATTTATTGGATTGCGATCAAGTGATGTTGGTGGCCAAGCTACATTCCCTGCTCGACATATCCATCTTAAACTCTATTGGCACATAAGGCAGTGAACACTGGCAGCAAAACGTGCTGGCGTCATTATGCACGTACCAATTTCCTCAATAATGGGCTACGAGTGACATTTGGATCATATTAAACGGGGACTCGATTGTGAATTTTTCATACAATATCAGCTTTCACGGCCACTCTTGTCTTCACTTTAAACTTGCGGGAGGATAGTCTGTGATCAAGGTATAAAACTCTTCCCTGACGTTTTGTCTCTGACTGAGGCAGACACCCTCCGAGGTACAGCGGCGAACTGCAAAGAGAACTCGAGGAAGTGCTGATTATATAGGCAGCGCAGAGGAAGCCACTGTCCATCATGTGGTGTTGGCTATGAGACTGTCTTGGTAATGCCAACATTCTTGATTGAAAGTAATCAATTGTCACGCTTCTGGCGAAATGCTGACATCCAAATTTTGTCCAGTTTAACACCCTCCTCTTTCCTGTTAAAATTATTACGGTATTTATCAATCTCGATAACCTCTCTACACATGTGCACATAATAAGGTGAGGTTTTAGACACGATGCACGTCTTGCTGAATTTTATTTCATGATTACCTTCCTGGTAAACATGTTCTGCTATGATTAATTTATCCACGTGATCCAGGTGGCAAATCCTCTTATGTTCAACAAGATGGGTGTTCACACTTCTCTTTGTGGTACCGATATAAACCTGCCGTCAATTACAAGGAATTTTATATACCCCCCACCGCAGCCAAAGGATGCCATGCATCTTTTGCCAATCTTAAATATTCTTTTATTTTTCTGGTGGGTCTGAAAATAGTTTACACCCCATACTTGCTCAACACTTTCCCAATGCGATCTGTGACCTTACTAATGAACAGAAGAAAAGCCTTGCCGTTGGATGACTTTTTCCTCGTTGCTCCTGATCCTCTGCCTAGAGCAAAGTGCTCAATCTATCTCCTTGTAGAATAGCCATTCTTCACGAAAGTCGACTGTAGAAGCTCAATCTCATATTTTAAATAAACAGGTTCAGAAATTTTGTATGCCTCTTCTACCAAGGTTTTTATTACATCTGTTTTCTGTATAGGGTGGTGGTTTGAGTGTTTATACAAAACGATCAGTATGTGTAGCCTTTCTATACACCTTATGGCCCAAGGTTTAATCACAAACACATCCAGGAAATTCAGTTGCCCATTACTCTCTGTCTCCATAGTAAATTGGATTTTCGGATTAATCCTGTTTATATGTGTCAGGAATGCATCCAACTCCTCTGCTCCTGTGTCCATTCTACGAAAATGTCATCAACATAGTGATACCATCTGGCTTGTCTCTTACTGGCCGTCTGCAACGCCCGTTGTTCAAAAACCTTCACAAACAAGTTAGCTACAGCAGGACTAAGACGACTGCCCATAGCCATCCCGTCAATCTGTTCATAAATCCCACTACTGTACTGAGAACACATTGTGGTGAGGCAATGTCAGAATTTTTCATTTCAAATACTTTTGTACTACCTAGGGCAATGACATTAGTGGCAGCTCACAGGTCAACACTCAATTATTCTGCAAACACCTCATGTTCATTGGAAAATTTTTGCTTCTGTTATTGCACATTTTCAACCATGTCAGTTTCCACTATTACGAGTAATTATGATAAACCCTTCATATGGTTGGCAGCTAATAGCTGTGGAAGCATTAGGTTAATTAGACCAAGGCAATATAGCATTACTACCAACTTTATAAAATACCAACTTTATAAAAAAATTAGAGAGAACAAGCAAAAAAGTCATTTCAATTTATGCTAATTGAACCATTATTAGAGAACCAGCTAGCTTTCACTCCAGCAGGTCATGCTGTTGTCATATTCTGATTTCACACTAATATAACAGGTCATTCAATAAAGAACTGGATTTTTTTAAAAGAATCCATTACAAGAATGGAATGCAACACCTATTTATTCGTCAACATAATGATGTCGTCGTCCCCCCCCCCCCCCCCTCCACCCAAGTTCTACACATTTATGTCAGCAATGGATAAGCTTCTCAATTCCACATGCAAAGAATTCTTGGGAGCGTTTGGGTAACCAGTTACGAATTGCTGTCTGGACTCATCATCAGAAGACCTTGAGCCACTAACAGCTGCTTTTAGTAAATTAAAAATGCTCCCAGCTTTCATCTCCTGTTACAACACAGTGAGGAAATGCCTCCCCTTCAGCCTTATACCGCCGAAAAGCTCTCTGCACACATCCATTGGCCTGCACACATCCATTTGCCTTTCTTTCACTTCTGATAGAAAATGTTTTGGAACGCAACTCACACACACTTTCTTGAACATTAGTATGTCATGAACAATATGGTGAGCTGATCCACCACTAATGTTCATTGTTGGTGCACAAAACTCACCATAAACGCCTGTTTTCCTATCTTAACGCATCAACTCTCGCAATGCTGTTCTCTGTGACTACACAGGCAGAGCATCCTGGGCATTGCAAATCTTGAACATTTGTTACACCATCTGAATTTATCTGCCCATTAGCACACTTGTGTTCAACCGCCTGGACTTTCTCATAATCAGCAAACATTGTGCTGCCATCTGACAGTGAATTTTGATTGGTTTCAAACGTTCCAGCTAACAAAAATATGACGACGCTCCACTGCTTCACTATGATGCAAACATGAAATGGTGCTGTCACCTTGTTTCCCCACCATCCCATTTGTGAGGCAGGTGTGCCTGGGCATTCCGATGATAATTCAATGACACCACCAAAAATACACACACACACACACACACACACACACACACACACACACACACACACACACACACACGGAATGGACCTCGCAGAAGATAGATACGAACAAAAGCAGGGCACAGGTATGGCTTTCATTGATCTTGTAGCAGCCTACAATACAATCAATCTCAAGAAATGAATAACGAAAGTACACAATGTCATAAAGGATTAACGAGTGGTAAAATTCATTCAGAGTTTATTACAAAAGAGATGATTCTTTGTTATCCACATAACAAGAAAGGAGCCAATGGTGGATACAGAAAAACAGCCTTCTGCAACGAAGTGTTCTTGCTCCACTGCTGTTTAACACACATGCCAATGACTAGCCAATCAAACAGGACACTTGTTCTTTTATATCTGCAGAAGATGCAGTCATCACCATGCACGATAAAACTTTGAAGGGGAGTAAAATAAACTAAATGTAGCACTCAGGAGCTTAGCTATTTATTACAACACTCATCTAATGTCCAACCCCGAAGAAACACAAGTGTGTACTTTCACTTTGTGCCACAGAGGCAAAGAAGGAAGTTAATGAAATACATTATGGATATTTGCCACTTACACTGTGCTAACATGATAAACCTGGGAATCAAGCTTGATTGCATCATTACCTATATAGAACACTGTGTAAGTACAAAAATGAAAGTATGCACCTGGAACAATGCAACACAAAAGCTGACAAATGGCAGACAGAAAGCACAACCCAGAGTCCATATGTCTACTTTGTCTTTGTCAAACAACTGAAACTCCAGGTTGGAATAACAACAATTTAAGGAATAGGATAGCTTGCTACTCACCATAGAAATGACCCATTGAGTCGCAGACAGGTACAACGAAAAGACTGTTACACATGCAGTTACTGGTCACAGCCTTCCTCAACAAAGAAAACAGACACCTTCACAAAAGCAAACACACCTCAAGCACACTTGGCCGCCACCGCCGCTACTACCAGCTCTGACCAGAGCCCCAAACGGAGCTGCCAGATTTGTTTTGCTGCGGAAAGCTTTGGCCAATAGCTGCTAGTGTACAGTGCTATCATTGTGCCCATCTGCAACTCAGTGGGTCATCTTTACAGTTAGTAGCAATCTATCCTATTCCTTATACTGTTTCTTTGTTGTGTGTTTTTCCACTGTGGAGTACATTGTCAACTATGTACATTACAACAAATAACAAGACTATTTGAGCTGCTATTTTGTGGATTAATTTTGGATATCTGAAAGCCTTGGTGAATACCATTTTCATTACAATGAGATACATTATGGTAATATTAAATGTTTTTTGTGTGTTGGCTCTGTTATGGTAACTAAGTTTTTTGAAAAGTAATGCCAACTCCTTTTTATATGTAAATTGTTAGAGCTTTTTAAATAAAACAAATCTTAACAACATTCTACATCTTTATTCTTCATGGTCACATAATTATTTCTGAACATGGTCACCCTGGCCGAACACATTTCTCCCAATGAGAGACCAGTTTGTTGATAACGTCAATGAAGAATGTTTGGCTTTGTTGAAGGAGCCACTACCTCAGTTCTGCTTGTACCACTTCATCACTGTCAAAGTGAAGTCCTAGACAGTACTTTTGGAAACAGGCGGGCCAAGTTGGGACTACATGGAGAATGACTGATGACAAACTTAAGTCATCAGGTTTTTCAAATGTCACAGCCTCGTGCGTGGTCTGGTATTGTCCTGCTGAAGGAGAGAGTGCTCCATGTGTGGACAAACTCTTCAAATACGTAACTCTGTTACAACATGCTGTTTCTCTTGGATAAACTTAGTTACATTACACACTACCATGTTACAAGCTATAATTCTGAGCCCTACCATGGCAGAGGGCTGCAAATATGTGGGCACGAAGAATAAAAATGTAGAATGTTACTAACATTTGTGTTATTTGAAAACCCTTTAGAGCTTTCACATAAAAAATTTGGAGACATTACTTATAAGCATTCTCTTGCAGAGTTTTACTTCATAATTTTGTTGTTTCTATTGTATGATTCCTGAACAAGAATGAATAATCATATCTATGAATGCTGAATTCTTGACATTTTTGCTTGCATCTGTAACAAGCAGTCAGTTACATCTGGAAATATCCACATCCATCTCAGTTTATTTCCCGAGTTTTTTATTAGTTCATATAGAAATACAGCTCTCATGTTTAGTCAATGGTTTATTAGCATTGCTGCATATAGGCTATACATCGTATCCCTGAGGGAATGGCCAGTATTCAAGGATATAACAGGAAGGATCATTTGAAAGGGGGGGGGGGGGGGGGGACATTTAGTCAACATGGGCTCTAAAATGCATATTTTAAGAGCTTTGAGCACTTGTTCAGTAGAAGAGGTGTGTTGCACAGTAGCAAAGATGAACAAGTGCTCATTGCTCTTAAGGTATGTATTTTAGAGCCCATGTTTACCAGACCTTTTTACTTAGAATTATCATTTCTGTAACATCCCTGAACATTGACCATTTCTGCTGCGACAACCTGTGTTGGTTCAGGAATTGTGTGTGGAAAGAACTGGAACAGTAACAATACAGACACTATATCATTCCTTGCATTATTTTAAAAATAGTTGACTGCTCATGGCCATTCTTAACATACTGAAACTTAAAATATTTTTTCTGTTCTCCGTTTTAACCTTTTGCAGGGGGAAAGCAAATGCTAACACAACAAACAATGTTGACACCAAATGGTGTGTAATCATACAGTAGAGCACTTGCCTGCGAAAGGCAAATGTCCCGAGTTCAAGTCTCGGTCCGGCGCACAGTTTTAATGTGCCAGGAAGTTTCATACCTTGTAGCTTACAAAATTATGCAATGTCAAGAAACAATGTCAAAGCCAACTTCTTTCCAATCAAGATGTCAAATTAGAAATATTGTTTTTCAGTCAGACACTCCTGGATAAAAAAAAACTGTCTCTTAATGTGTACCACAATCAAGTAAATAAAAATAACACTCAAGAAAATTGAAAATAAAAGTAATTCCCAAGAAAATTGATAACTAAAGTCCAATATATCCCAGTAATAATCATTCACACAAGACACCCATAACAACAACAACAACCACCCCATTCATTAAAAATGTGTGTAAATGGCTTGTTGCTCCTCTTTTCATCACTAACCTTACAAAATTTAATAATAAAATTATAAACAGCCGACCAGTTGCAATGGATAAAGAATACATGGATGTTGCAGAGCTCTGCAACATCCATGTATTAATTTATATTTACGTGACAAACCCTATTTCTAGGGCTATATTTTAATTTTGACAAATGGATCTATGCATTTGTAAAAACGGCGATGATACATCAGTCCATACTAATGTAAAATTGCCACCTTCTGAAGAAGACAAATTTAAATTTGTTGAAACCTAGGTAAAGAATTCTTTATCCATTGCAACTGGTCGGCTGTTTATTATTTTATTACGTGGAACCGTTGCTGTTGCGCAGCTATGTTTAAAATACTAAAATTTAATAATTTAATACATTTTTTTGTGCACAGAATTATTGGTTGGAGCTGATAATCAAGTTCCTACCTGCAGCAGGGGGAGGTCTGCGGAGATCACACCCTTCCAAACTGAGGGAACGCTGCCTTTCAAGCGTCGACGGGAGGTCACCATAACGCAATGACATTTGCCGCTTGAAAGGTGATGACTGAGCCAACTGCCCAAAACCACGGAATGATCCTTGCCGCTGCAGCATCGAAGGGGTAGCATGGGGTCTTTCAATAGCATATGGGTTAAATGCTGGACGCACTGGAGGTGGTTCTATACAAACAGACAACAACAATTAAATTAACAGGATTGTAGTACAGTTTGGCTCAACACAAAGAGGTTTGGCCTCTAGCTCTGTTATCGATTGATCTCTTTGTTTATTAAGTTTAATTTTTTACATCTTTCTCTTTCTGACAGTAAACTTACATTAACAGTGCTGTGACCGGCCACACGCAAACAGATGGCAAAACAATGTAATTGAACCATCCCTATAAACTGTAATGTGTATCCTGTAAACTGAAAACAACAACAGTGTGTAACTTCCACACTTCTCTCTCTTTCAGGAGTTACTGACAAACATTAGTTACTGTCAACAGGCAAGAGAACTGCAAATTATCTGACATAAAATAGCTGATTTCTACAATACTGTTCATCACAATAGTTACATTGCAGAAAGATATTAAAAATTAATAACATGAAATCAAATTTGGGACATTCTCTTATTGTTAGTTTACATCACACCCACCTTCAAATTATCAATTTATATATTTATTTATTTCATTCAATGATCACACAGACTTTTCCCCCTTAATTTTCTAGTTTACCTGGTATGTCCTTGTCCTAATTTCTTTACAATCTCCCTTAAAGTGTTCTGAAGTAACATTCAATTAGTAAGCCTCTGCCCCATCCCCAAAATGAAGTCTTCCACTGTTCTCCGATTCCGCTTTGGATTCTATCAGTATTTTTTTTTACCACATTGTGCAGGAGTAAAACTATGGACTAACTTCACCTGAAACCACCTTCCTCTACATCTACTAGCCCCATTCTTGTATAAATCTCCTAGAACAAGCTTCCTCTTTTCCTTTTTATGCCTTCCTTCCCAGAAACCTTACACACCTACTTCATTCACACCCATCACAAACTTTATCTGTTCAAAGGTTTGGACAAACATGTCAATTAAATTAAAATGCACAAGTGAGTTATATTTAAGATAATATTGCGGAAAGTTGTTGAGTGATCTGAAGTCAATCTCAATTCATTTTCAATCAATTCTTCCGTACAATGGCAATGACATTTACAAAACAAAGTGCACTATGCTGTATCTCACTCAAAACAAATATGAGGTGACAGTCAGCTCCTGAACATCTGTATCAGTACTTCAGATGACAATGTCTCCAAAATGCTGCCTTTTATTAATGCCTATTCAAAGATTAGCACCTACAAATTTTCAGTTGGACTATTTCTTAGATGACACAGTCACAATCACAATGGTCAAAAAACTAACTTACCAGAGGGCTTCAGTTCCTGAGGGTCCTGGAGACGTTCTGTTAATGAAGCTTGCCGAAAGCTTCCAGAACGTGTGAAAGTGGAGTTCTTAGGATCAAAGGTCATGGTTACCCCACATTCTTTATCTCTCTTCTGTTTCCGTTCCAAACAAGCTGCAAAAGCACAGCCAACAGCATGGCTGAGCCGTTCTCCCTAAAACCACATATAGTTATGAATTGTTTATGAAACAAAATATTTTAAGTATTAGCTGCTAGCCACATACGTTCCTAACTTATTTAAAAACTAAACATTTCAAGTTCTTGGGAGGTCATCTACAGGCAAGCAACGACTGCTCTCTCCCCCCCCCCCTCTTCCCCTCCCCCCTCCCTCTCACACACACACACACACACACACACACACACACACACACACACACACACACACGGATAGCACTAAAAGAACAATTTCACTCTACATGCAGGTAACAGTAGTGCTCTTCTATATCTCCCCCTTCTTTAAACTCTTCAAGCCACTTCACCAACACAGTACGCTTGAAGAACACTTCTTGTTCTTTCCTTTGAAGTAGTACTTCAGCTGTCCAAGGGTTTGTCGTAGGCTCCTTGTACACCTATATCACTTCTGCCTTCCCACCAGCATTCTTTCACTGGTAACACAATATGAGTATTCCCATCTAAAAAGCTGCTACATTAGCTGTATGCAGATACTTTTATCCTTGTGTAAACTTGGTAGGACTGTTGTCTAACGACAGAGTATAGTCAACTTTTGAATATGTTGGCAGTCTGCTAATAAACAATGAAAACCTTCATATAAATTCATGGTCCTACTGACAGCTGGTGTGTGTGAAATACTGTAAAAGTTCCCACTTCTTCTCTTGTCATCCTGTCAAGGACAGCCTCACAAATGTTATAGGCACAAAGAATTTTGTGACAGATTACTTGTATTAAATCTTAGCGCACTTGCCACATCGATTCTTTATGAAAACACAATCTTTTTTGACAAAATACACCACTGTCATAGCTACTGACTGCCGAAGTAGTAACACAATCATATAAACACGGATGATTGTGTAGTAACAGTGTGACTGAAAATTACATAGCACTAATTATGATCATTGTCACGTATTATACACGACATTCATGTTATGTCTCTCAGTATCAACTGCCTGCTTGCACACAAAGCTGAGAGCAAAGGCAGCATCTGTATTCAAGTTGTTGACACACATTCTAAAGCAGAATTTGTGACTAGTTGCTCCAAGGCAACAAAGGCTGTTTAGTCTTCCAATAACATGTGATATTAGGAACAAATTTAAAATTTGTAGAATTCCTTGTTAAATGTAGAAGTGGGCCTGATGGTCATTACCTTGCCAGGATTAATAAATAAAATACACACAGAAGACAGACCAGTCAACTTTTTAATATGATGGCAGTCTGCTAATAAACAGTGAACACCCTCATTAATTCATGGTCCTACTGACAGTTGGTGTGCGTGAAATACAGAACTGTCTCTCCAACATATAAACTGGTCAAATATTTAACAAAATTAATGGTGCCTATATTTCTACGTGACAGATGGAATGACAACGGTTTCACCATTACCACTAGTTATGACCAATTTTTCTCATGGAGACATTGCGTTAACTGTGCTCACCTTTTCCCATCCTGCTTTTATCTTTACCTTTATGATTTGACCTAAACATTACAATTCCCAGTAGACGTCAATCGGTTTTGCTCTGTAACTAAAAGATTTTAAGATAATTATACTTTTACCATTTATTCCCAATGGTGGGCAATTAACTGCTTCTCACAGAAAGGAATTTTACTCTCTCTCTCTCTCTCTCTCTCTCTCTCTCTCTCACTACTTCTGTTCATCAGCAACGATAAATTTAATACAATGTTGCGTGTACAATTGTTGCGCATATGTCTGTTGTTACAACAATTTGACTAGTAACTATAACAGATCGGTATCACCGTAGTGGCCTGTCTGAAAATGAAATTGAAGTATTGGCTGCTCACAGATGTTAAAGTCAGATATATTGTGAATGGTTTTTCTTGCTTGGGAAAAGATGAGACGAGACATGCAGATACTAGCCAGGGAGAACACATTATGCTATGTTCCGCAGAACCTTACTTACAAAAGGGGAGAAATATTATATCAGGAGCTTCTTTAGTTCTCTCAAGTTGGCAAACAAGCTTAAAAAGAGGGATACAAGCACCATTGGCACTTTGAACAGGAGTAGAAAGCAAGTGCCATCATCAGTGAGAAAAGGACAGGATGTACTTCATTCAAGCATTATTTACAATGCCAATGGCATTACTCTAACATTTTGCCAATGGAAGACTAAGAAAAATGGGTTGCTTCTTAGTTCTACGAACTCCAGTGTAACAGTTATGAGCCTGCAGAAAAGAAAATTCCTTAAACAAGCAATTTGTATAACACCAAATTTGGCATCGACGTGGTAGATCGCTGGCCTGTATATTTTTTGTACAATATTCTAGTTCTGGTCACACCTTGTACTCATTGATAACTGGCTTTACCATCGCTCAACGATTTTTCGTAATGAAAACTTAGTTGAGATAATGGTAATAATCAGGAATTCTCACCCACAGCAATTCTGTACTTCGCCCTTTTTGATTGCCAAGACAGAGGAGAAGGAACTTCTTGCCAAGTAGTACTGTGCAAGCAAAACAAAACTAGAGAGAGCTGTTTGACATACACAAAATTTGCATGTGGTTAATACGTTAATATGAAAAAAGGTTTGAAGCATTTGAGATGTGGATGTGGAGGAGAATGGAGAGAACAAGCTGGATGGAAAGAGTGAGTAATGAAAGATTATTGGAAAGAGTTGGTGAGAGAAGATGTCTGCTGAAGGTTTAAGAGAAAGGCAAAAGAACTGTTTCGGACATTCATTGAGAAAGGGAGTGCTTGCTAGCAGATGCTTTGAAAGGATTTGTTTGTGGGAGAAGACAGAGGAAGAAGGAGATACAAGATTATACACAAGGGAAGAGGAAATTATGCAGACCTGAAGAGGATGGCAGAAGACCGGACAGCCTGGAGAACTACCATGTGAAAACCTGCCTTTTTGCAGAACACTGATCATGATGAATATGTAACCAAAACGATATGCAGAAATAGCAACTGAGATTCTCTTAATACACAGAGTTGTTGGTAGAGATGTGTCTAGTAAAACACTACTTATTTGTGACAGGCTAAAAGCATAATTAGTGAACAGCTAAGTAATTCTTAAGGTAACATGTCACCTGTCATTATATGATGTACAAAACAAATGATGAAAATGTAAGCAATTACTCGTATATGGACCTTGTAATGTTGTGTCCCTTATTTTTGTATGGTGAGCCCATATAAACAATACACATGGGGGGAGGGAGGGGGAAGGAATGAGTCATTAAAATGCCTCTCTCTCTCTCTCTCTCTCTCTCTCTCTCTCTCTCTCTCACTCTGTGTGTGTGTGTGTGTGTGTGTGTGGGGGGGGGGGGGGGGGGGGGGGGGGGGGGGGGGCTCGACACCACCTATATGTGGTGAGTAGTGATCTATCCTTTCCATTATACTGTTGTTATTCTGTCCTGGACTTTCCATTGTTTAAAAATAATAAAAAGCAAAATTAAAGACAGTAAATATGAAGTACCATTGCATTCTGTACACAGAAGCAGCAATTTAAAATGTGATAAAAACCTTAATGGTCAACTGAGCTCCATTGGGCATTGTAGTGTTAAGGCAAGGAAACATTCCAGAAATTCACTGATCACATGAACTGCATATATCAAACATAATGTTTACCGTGGAAATGGAGAAGCAAGGGAAGCTACCCTTCTTAGATGTTATAGAAAGCTAGGCAAACTGACTGGGCCACTTAGTATATCATAAACCGTCCCACATGGATTTATGTTGCAAAGGGCTCAGTTTTCATTCACTATCCAAAAGAAAGCTGTGCTTGAAGCTCTGATTCATACAGAAAAAAGAGAATCAGACAAAACAGTCAATCAAAGCGACAAGATCAGCACATGAGGTTCCTCGTGTTCTGTGAAGCATCATCATCAAGCAGAACTGGTCGAATCTTACATAAAATTGTATTTTGGACTCCAAAGAAAATCAAAGAGCTATTGCGCCCTGTGAAGGATAGTGAAGACCTCAGGAGTTCCATGTGATTGCAGGATTCCATAAGAAAATGGTAGCAGCTATATGGGATGTTCTACTCTAACTGTTTGTGAGTACAGTACTGAACATCAGCAGCACATCAAGTACAGATACCCAAAAAAATCCACAATTGACAAAGACAGCCTTACAAATAAACAAAACCTCTTGTTTCAGCAGATACCAATTCCAGTCTATGCTTCAACCTACTGGGATTCGGTCATCAAAGAGGATGTGGGAATTAGAACGTGTGTTAACACGTTTAACAGAGATACAGGATAAGCAGGGAGCAATGTGTGGAAGCAGGCTCTCAACACCAAGAGGCTGTCCCCAAGTATTTCCCACGATATGTATCCTGATGGAAACAGAGACGTTGAAGATGAGATGACGTATCATCGTTGATGTCAGTGTAATCTCGGGTCACAATGAGCTCTACAACATCAATGTCATTTACATCTGTGCAATTCTTTTACTTGACAGTCCTTACCACATGATGAAAACACGAATACTGTAAAAAGCACGGATTTCCGTAAATAATTAGTGCAACACACGCACCGAGAACAAGTGTTGTCTTAATGATGTAACACTTCACAATAAAATTACTTACCGATTCTTTAAGGGCCAAGAAGCCATGACACATCCAGCGACGAGTTGTCCCATCACGGCAAATGTAACTAAATCCTTTCTCATGATTGCGATCAGGGGCGCAAAAGGAAACTTTCTCAATTGTCTGATCCACAATGAGCCCCTGAAATAGAGAACTGCTTTTAGTATGATACACAATAACATATATGGTAGCTAGGAGTTGAGAAAGTAAAAACATGTTATCTTCTGACTGAAATGTGTTTTGGTATTAGAAACAAAAGTGACTGTACAATAACAGCTGACTGAGTGGATCCAAACCTTCCAAGTGCAGAATACCTATTTCTTCAAAGTCAGGTTCCTGTGAATGACCCAATACAGCAGCTTTCCTTTAAAGCAGAACAAAAATTTCACACTCTCCTTTTATTGTGTAAGCAATATCAGGAGCCTATAAAATAACAATGTGATTATTACAAAAATACAGTGTTCCCCACAGTATTGAACATCTGTCACAGTTTTTATCAGAAAACAAGACTGAGGTTTTACTGGTATCATTCACCAATGATTGGAAACTGAAAATTATAATACTACAAAAAGTAAAAGAAAGTTTTTTACTTGATATATCAGAAAAACCTGATTCATAGCTGATCTTTTCTTGTACATCTGGACAAGCAAAAAACCAAGTATGGCTAGCAATGCGCACTGCACCTGGTCTATGCAACGAAGACTCACAGTTCTGGGACTGAACACTGCCACCAAAGCTAACCTGTGACATTTCTGCATTCCTATGCACGAAGGAGAACACAAAGAACTAAATGAGAATTAGGGGCAAGTGTCATCTTCCCTCTTCCAATCATCACTCAACATTTAACACTGACTCAGAATTTGAAAGTTGCTAAATGCATATACATAAGACATGCTGCCTTATGATGATGTAACAGGTGGGCAAGGCTAAGAAAAGGAAACTTCGACATGCAAATGTTTTAAGGGTTCTATTGAGATTAGCAGATGCAGTCCTCATAACAGTAACATCATAGTCCTACCAGTGATGTGATTCATGCAGTCAAACTTTTAGTGCTGATGAGGAAGACATTGTTCTTAATATGACCACATCAGTGGAGACATTTCTGGATGTGTCAGCTGTGTGTTCAGTACATTTTCTGAACTTTTAAACAGCCTCTTTAAGAACGAGCACAGTGCGCAGGTGTTAAAGGAAGGAAGAAACTGAAGATGGAGATAGGCATATCAAATTGAGGGCTATTACAAAAAAATGTGTTTCAACACAACCTCACAAGCATATCCACGTTAGGCACAGCCTCCTCTGCGAGCAGCTCAAATGTGCAGTTTTCCCGTCAACCTATCAATAAGCCTGCCTCAGTAATGACTATGACCACACAAATGGTTTCGTGGATGATCCTACATTTAATTAAATTTGTTTCCATTTACTGCACTTTTCTGTATTGGCAGAGTCAGTACTGACAGGGGATGTCCCCAAGGGCAGGACCAACTTATTGAACCATTCATCAAAATGGAGCCTCATTTGAAAATAACTGACAAAACAGAATTCCGCGTGATGCTTTTACAGCCTTAAAAACAAGTTTTTGTCCAGAGGAGGAGGAGGAGGAGGAGGAGGAGGAGATTAATGTTTAACGTCCCGTCGACAACGAGGTCATTAGAGACGGAGCGCAAGCTCGGGTGAGGGAAGGATGGGGAAGGAAAACGGCCGTGCCCTTTCAAAGGAACCATCCCGGCATTTGCCTGAAGCAATTTAGGGAAATCACGGAAAACCTAAATCAGGATGGCCGGAGACGGGATTGAACCGTCGTCCTCCCGAATGCGAGTCCAGTGTGCTAACCACTGCGCCACCTCGCTCGGTCTTTGTCCAGAGTGGTTGGGGAACACAGTGGTTAAGACACATTCCAATTAGCAGAAGTATGCAAGTTTGAGCCTTGTCAGGTGCTTTTAAATCTTTTTGGTTGGTTATCGTCATAGAAACATTTAAAACATAAATTCTTGTTGCACTATGAACAAAATCACGTAGAGGAAGAATTCAACAAAAGAAGCGATTATATATGAACAATGAGGAACAGAAATAATGAATGCAGTAAGATGGACAAAAATATAAAATGAAAACGTTGAAGAATATTAAATCAAAGTTAATATATAAAAGTAACTAAAATCACATGAAACAAAATTCCAAATCAAACAAGAACTGTGGTGTCACGGCCAGACACCACACTTGCTAGGTGGTAGCCTTTAAATCGGCCGCGGTCCGTTAGTATACGTCGGACCCGCATGTCGCCACTATCAGTGATAGCAGACCGAGCGCCGCCACACGGCAGGTCTAGAGAGACTTCCTAGCACTCGCCCCAGTTGTACAGCCGACTTTGCTAGCGATGGTTCACTGACAAATTACGTTCTCATTTGCCGAGACGATAGTTAGCATAGCCTTCAGCTACGTCATTTGCTACAACCTAGCAAGGCGCCATTATCATTTGCTATTTATCTTGTGATGCATGTACCGTCAGACCGATGTTCACCAATTATGGATTAAAGTTAAGTATTCCAGAAGCTACGTACCTTTTTTGCTAGTCTCTATTCCTTTAACTGTTCCAGACTTCACGCCAGTCTGCGTGAGCTTAAACGCGTGCCTTTCGGCTATCTCATAGTGGCTTGGCTGTCTTGCCAAGTCACAACAAGAACAATATGAAGAAAAAATGAGTACAAATGAAAAGTTAATAAAAAGATTCAAGCGACATGACAAAGGTTTAGAAATTAAAAAAAAAAAAGTGTGTGTTTAACCAATTAATTGAATAAAAATAAGTGCCCAAAATCATTTTGACCAGATTTAAAAATTAAAATTTCAACCTATCTGATAGGATTCAAACGTATGACGTTCAGGAGTTCATGATTGTATCTTAATCACTATGCCACACCATGGCTGTGCATAACAATCTTCTTTTTACAGCTCTAGAGCATCCTGCTGAATTTTTTTACGTCAAATACTTGCATACGAGTGCACACTTTGATGAATGACTACGTAAACCGGGAGCAGGGACAAAATGGTTACAAAAAGTCAATCCCAACACTGGGGACCTTTCCTTGGGAGATATCACTCCAAATGAATGGTCACAGATAGATTGTTTGCACAATAACCTGTAGTTTAACATGCCATGGAAGATAACAGCAGGGATGTATGCACTCTTAACTTCTCAAGTCAACTGGAGTCAAAGTTCCAATGGCAGAGGATCCAAATTCGCAAGAGTTTTGTTTTGTTTTAAGGCACAAAAACAACTAGGTTCATACGCACCCATGTCAGAGCTGTAGAACACGAAGACAAAGAGGGGAGTTAAAAATGACTACACATTAATCCCAATTGATAGAAGAGATGACAGCTAAAAACAGGGACATGGAGAAAGGTCTATAAAATATTTTGTAGAGAAACGGAGGTCCTGAACAAAAGATCAGATTGCCATACTGCTGAAATGGATGAAAAATAAAACTCAATCTACAGCCCGCGCATCGTTTGCTAAAACGACTGATAACTCAGATGGCAAACACAAATGAGAACGAAAGTGCTGAAAAAAAAAAGGGCATTCCATAGGAAAATGGTGGACCATCAAAGGTTCAGGGCAATGAGAATAAACTGCTGGGGGAGCACCATGTAACAAACACAGATGGCTAAAAAGGCAGTGCCCGATACGCAACCTAGCTAAAATTATCTCCTCGCAGCAAGAGGGCCGAGATGACGTAGTCCACGCTGCTGGGAGAGGCTTAATAGTCCAGAGCCCGTTCCCTCGAAGGGAGGACCAGTGGTGATGCCAAAGTGACACCACCTCCTGACAGACGTCAACACAAAGATCATCTGAGGAGTGGAAAAACTAGCGGGCCGAGGTAAGAGAACTGCAGCACTGGCAGCAGTGTCAGCGGCCTCCTTTCCCGTCAGACCGATGTGACCAGGAACCCAAATAAACTTCACAGTGGCTCCATCAAGAGTGAGCAAGTGACAGCTCTCCTGCACCAACTGCACTGAGGGATGGACAGTGCACAGCACACAGAGGCATTGAAGGGCACAGAGAGTGGGAACAGATGACGCAATTGAAAAGCCTGTGTCACTGGATGTACTGCTCGGCCTGATACAGGGTGAATAGTTCTGCTGTAAACACTGAGCGGTGTTCTGGTAGACGATACGGAAAAATGACAGTGCAAATGACGAAGGCACACCCAACACCGTGGTCAGTACAGGAACCATCAGTGTACACAAAGGTACTATCGCGAAGTTCAGTGAGAGGTCACGAAACTGAAGGTGATAGAGTGAGGCTGGAGTAGTGTCCTTAGGAAGCGAATGAGGATCAAGCTGAACGTGGGCTGGCAGACGAAGCCGAGGTGGGGAAGGGTTCACACCCATTGGAAAGTGGCAAGTAGCAAGAAGTGAAGCTGCCAGAGCAAGAGCCGAAAGTGAACTCCAGGACATAACTGAGAAGAGGGGCATGCCCTATACTGGCCATCAAAGGAGTCATCGAAGTAGTCATACGAGAAGGTGGCCACGCACGGAAGGCAAACGGCATGCATATCTGCTGAGGAGAAAGTCACAGCGGTAGGACCGTGTTGGTTCACTAGCTTCTGCATACAGACTCTCAACCAGACAGGTGTAAAAAGCACCTGTCACCGAATGGATGCCACAATGGTGGATAGTATTGAGACGGCGCAAGAGCAATGCATAAATGAAACACATAGTCAAGTTTTGAACGGACAAGGGATCAGCACAAATGGAGGAGGTTGGTTCGACCTGCTCCCAAGAAGTACCACTGAGGGCACGTAGACGTTTGAGGGACAGCATACAGCGAGCCACCAGGTAAGACACTTGGGAGGACCAAGAAAGTTTCCTGTCGAGTGTGAGTCCAAAGAATTTTGTGGTTTCAATGAATGGAATAGCAATGTTCCTAAGATGCAAAGACGGTGGTAGAAACCAACTGCACCATCAGAAATTCATACAAATGGTTTTGTCAGTGGAACAATGAAAGCCATTGTCAATGCTCCACGAGAGAAGATGATCGAGACTTCGCTGAAGACTCCACTCAATGAGACAGGTCCATGGAGAACTGCAACAGTTGGCAAAACTGTCAACAAAAAGGGAGCCACAGATGCCTGGTGGAAGACAGGCCATTATAAGGTCAATGGCTGTAGCAAAGAGGACGACGCTCAGGACAGAACCCTGAGGGACACCGTTTTCCTGGATAAAGGTGTCCGACACAGCAGAAACCACACGTATCTCGAAAACTTGGTCTTTTAAAAATTTCTGAAGGAAACTAGGCATTGTTTTGTTTTGTCTTCTTTTGATTTAGGGCGCAAAAGACAAATGGAGTCATACACACCCAAGTCAAAACTATAGAACACGAACACAGAGAGGAGTTAAACGACTATACTTCAGTCTCAATGGACAAAATAGGAGACAGCAAAAAACAGGCACAGGAAAAAAGGGCTAAAAATAACACCATGCAGAAATGGAGGTCCAAAACTAAAAACTAAATGGCCTTTGCCGTACTGCTTCAGGGATAAAAAGTAAAACGTGGTCGACGGCCTAGGCGTCATTCACTAAAACGGCTGATAAATCAGACAGCAAATCTAAGCTGGAACGCAAATTGTTTAAAAAAGGGCATTCCAGCAGGAAGTGGCACGACAGTTAAAATTTGGGTGAAATGTATACAAAGTGGTGTGGTAGCACCAGTAGCGCCACTTAGCAAATGACGATGGCTAAAAAGGCAGTGCCCAATATGCAGCCAAGTTAAAATAATCTCCGCCTGGCAGGAGGGCCGAGAGGAGGTCGTCCAAGGTGCTGGGAGAGGCATAATGAGCCAAAGTTTATTCCTGTGATGGAAGGACCATTGGCAATACCAAAGGGACACCACTTCCTGACAGACGGCGACACAGAGATCATATGGGGGGAATATAGGTACTCACGGGCTCAGTATGAGGACTGCACCCTTGGCAGCTGCGTCAGCAGCTTGTTTCCTGGCAGACCAACAAGACCAGGGACCCACTGAAACACAACACTGGCTCCACAAAGAATGAGCAAGCGACAGTTTTCCTGGACCCGCTGCACTAAGGGATGAGCAGTGTACAACGCACATAGACTTTGGAGGGCACTGAGTGAGTCTGAGCAGAGGACACAATTGGAAAGGTTGTGTTGCCGGATGTACTCCGTGGTCCGATACAGGGCGAAGAGCCTGGCTGTAAATACTGAGGAATGTGCCAGAAGCCAATATAGAAAGACACGAGTGCCAATGACGAAGGCACACCTGACCCCACGGTCAGTCCAAGAGCCATCAGTGTAGACAAAGGTACTATCGTGACGTTCCATGTGAAGGTCGTGAAACTGGAGGTGACAGACTGAGGCTGGAGTAGTGTCCTTAGGAAACGAATGACGGTCAAGGTTAACATGGGCCGCTTCATAAAGCAAAGGTGGCGAAGTTCAGAAGAACGTGAAATCCCGAAGATTGGCTAAAATTTACAGACGCGCAAAATTTGGCACGGACTTCAATGGGAGATGCCTTTAATAGGTTCCACAACGAAACATTGTCTCGAAATTTGGTAGAAAATCCAAAGAAATTCTTGTCGTATGTAAAGTACACAAGCGGCAAGACGCAGTCAATACCTTCGCTGCGCAGTGCCGATGGTACTGTTACTGACGACTGTGCCGCTAAAGCGGAGTTACTGAACGCAGTTTTCCGAAATTCCTTCACCAGGGAAGACAAATGGAATATTCCAAAATTTGAAACACGAACAGCTGCCACCATGAGTTTCTTAGAAGTAGATACCTTAGGGGTTGCGGAGCAACTCAAATCGCTTGATACGGGCAAGGCTTCAGGTCCAGATTGTATACCAATTAGGTTCCTTTCAGATTACGCTGATACAATAGCTCCCTACTTAGCAATCATATACAATCGCTCGCTCACCGATAGATCTGTACCTACAGATTGGAAAATTGCACAGGTCGCACCAGTGTTTAAGAAGAGTAGTAGGAGTAATCCATCGAACTACAGACCTGTATCATTGATGTCGGTTTGCAGTAGGGTTTTGGAGCATATACTGTATTCAAACATTATGAATCACCTCGAAGGGAACAATCTATTGATACGTAATCAGCATGGTTTCAGAAAACATCATTCTTGTGCAACACAGCTAGCTCTTTATTCGCACGAAGTAATGGCCGCTATCGACAGGGGATCTCAAGTTGATTCCATATTTCTAGATTTCCGGAAAGCTTTTGACACCGTTCCTCACAAGCGACTTCTAATCAAGCTTCGGGCCTACGGGGTATCGTCTCAGTTGTGCGACTGGATTTGTGATTTCCTGTCAGGAAGGTCGCAGTTCGTAGTAATAGACGGCAAGTCATCGAGTAAAACTGAAGTGATATCAAATGTTCCCCAGGGAAGCGTCCTGGGACCTCTGCTATTCCTGATCTATATAAATGACCTGGATGACAATCTGAGCAGTTCTCTTAGGTTGTTCACAGATGATGCTGTAATTTACCGTCTAGTAAGGTCATCCGAAGACCAGTATCAGTTGCAAAGTGATTTAGAAAAGATTGCTGTATGGTGTGGCAGGTGGCAATTGACGCTAAATAACAAAAAGTGTGAGGTGATCCACATGAGTTCCAAAAGAAATCCGTTGGAATTCGATTACTCGATAAATAGTACAATTCTCAAGGCTGTCAATTCAACTACGTACCTGGGTGTTAAAATAACGAACAACTTCAGTTGGAAAGACCACATAGATAATATTGTGGGGAAGGCGAGCCAAAGGTTGCGTTTCATTGGCAGGACACTTAGAAGATGCAACAAGTCCACTAAAGAGACAGCTTACACTACACTCGTTCGTCCTCTGTTAGAATATTGCTGCGTGGTGTGGGATCCTTACCAGGTGGGATTGACGGAGGACATCAAAAGGGTGCAAAAAAGGGCAGCTCGTTTTGTATTATCGTGTAATAAGGGAGAGAGTGTGTGGCAGATATGATACGCGAATTGGGATGGAAGTCATTAAAGCAAAGACGTTTTTCGTCGCGGCGAGATCTATTTATGAAATTTCAGTCACCAACTTTCTCTTCCGAATGCGAAAATATTTTGTTGAGCCCAACCTACATAGGTAGGAATGATCATCAAAATAAAATAAGAGAAATCAGAGCTCGAACAGAAAGGTTTAGGTGTTCGTTTCTCCCTCGCGCTGTTTGGGAGTGGAACGGTAGAGATATAGTATGATTGTGGTTCGATGAACCCTCTGCCAAGCACTTAAATGTGAATCGCAGAGTAGTCATGTAGATGTAGATGTAGAAGGTCAGGAAAGTGGGCACCTCTCTGACAGGTTCTTGGTAAGCCCCAAAGGGAATGGTGTGCATTATAGTCACCAAGTAGCAGAAAAGAGTAAGGGAGTTGCCCTATAAGCTGGAGGAAGTCTCAGTCGGTCCTGGTGACACTGAATGACGGAGAGATGTAAACTGTACAACGGGAAAAGGATAAGTGAGGAAGAAAAATGCAGATTGCAACAGCTTTGAGTCGGGTAGTCAGGGAGATGCGTTAACTATGAATGTCATCCCAGATGAGCGGCGTGATTTCCCCTTGAGACAGAATGCCATCCTCAGAGGAGGGGAGGGTGTCAAAGTGGACAAGGAAGAAATCCGAGAGCTCAAAGCAGTCGTGAGTATGCAAATTTGTTTCCTGGAGGCAGAGTACAAGCAGACGCAGCAATTCTAAGAACAGCTGTAAGTGCTCTTTGTTGGGTCAAAACCCGCGAACGTTCCACTGAAGGAGAGACATGGCGAGGAAGAAATGAAGGGGCGTCACCTCGGCAGCTGCCGAGTGCCAGCCTTTGAAGACTCTCTGCTACAGAGCACAGAGGCAGGAGGGTCCTGCTCCATGAGGTCTACAGGAGCATTGGCATTCTCCTTCTATTGGTCTGTGGAGTCCAGGACAGAAAAAATGGTTGATGGTGTGCACCGGTAACACGTAACACAGAGGTCAGCCAGGTGAGGGCATCACGTGATGATACTGTTGAAGATGATTCAGAGTTGGTGAAGGACAAGACTGTTTCCCTTTGTTTGATTCTTGGAGCCTTTCTGGTTCGCAGGAGTATTCCTTTCTGGGTTGCCGGTTGCTTGTTGCATAGCTGGATGAGGAGACAAGGACCTAAATCTGAGGTTGAATGTCTGCGTGGTCATATCCTTTGTGGAGCGAGATGTAGTGAGAACCGTACTGTAGGTGCCAGACGGTAGAACGCAGGGTTTTGGACTAGCCAATAACTTTAGAGCGACCGGGTAAGGCACTTTTTCCTTCACCCAGATCTCCTGGACAGCCCACTCATAAAGGTACATGTGACAATCTCAGGAGATGGCATGATCGCCATTGCAGTTGATACAGTGGGTAGAAAGAGGCACACAATTGCCTTCACGAGAATCCCGGCCACAGGTTACACATTTGGCCAGGTGTCGACACGACTCTCATTTATGGTCGTACTGTGATAACTTCACAGCCTGCTTTCATCTTTGATGGAAGACCCTCATGTCGTCCTCGCCGTGTCCGGTGACACCGACTCCATCAGTTGTTCAGTCCGTATTGTGGTGGGCTCGAATGTGGCTTGCAAAACCAAACTTTGCTTTGAAGATCTGGTCACATGAAGTGCAATACAGTTGCCCAGTGGAGTTATACATATAGATGTAATTAGGCTTGGGCTTAGATTTGCGGAGCTTTCATTTATCGTCCAGGTTCTTTAGGGGCAAATTCGCAAGAGTGATAACTTGGTTCTTCAGTTTGTCCTTACTCCTCGCTTTCTATCCAGTCTTAACAGTCTCAATTTGCTTTAGTTTCTTTCATCTTCGCTTCTCTCCTCTCCACTCCAGTCCAGTGTTCGCCCTGTTTCTATCTTTCCAGAACAACCTCATCCTTTCTCCCTGCTTCCTACATCTCCATTTCTATCTCACCCATAGCTTTCATTTCTGCCATTCAGTTTGAATGAAGTTAATTTTCACACATGTGATGCCACCTACTCCATTTCTGATAATGGGATATGAAACAGCCTGCCGCATCATCATCATCATCATCATCATCATCATCATCATCATCATCCAACACCATTCCACCTATTCGATGGGTCAACAAACAATGCTTGTTCACCAAACGTGCCCCTCAAACTGCTTTCCCTCTTCCATGCTGTCCTGGGTACACCTTGTTCAATTCAGATTTCATGACATCCACTGTACACAAGTCCGAGTTAGTTAGTTACATGTTCAATAGAGCATTTGAATGATCTTTTGTCACAGTGATATAGAACAAGTCAGTTTAAAAGACAAGTATAGGTTATTAGCATTAACATTAATGAACATGTAATTTTTCAGTCTTAATCATACAACTACATTTAAAAATTAGTTGTTTTTTGGGGGGCTACCAGCTTTTAAATAAAAGTTCATCCACGGAATAGGAGGAGTTGTCCAGAAAAGAAAGGTTTTAGGTTGGATTTAAAACTTGCATTGCTACCTGTCAGACATTTTGGGGTATTGCAAAAATAAACAAAAATTTTTGTTGATTCACATTGAACGCCTTACTGAGCCACTGACAGCTTTAATAATGGGTAATAAAGGTAGTTTTTTCCTCTCGTTACTGTCTAATTTTATTTCCTTTCTATATTTCAAATCACACATTGTAGTCTTGGTACACTGTCAGCATCCATGCATTGTGTATGTCCAGGGCATCTCAGCCACTGCAAGATTATTTTTTCTTGGAATCTTACAACGTGAGGTGGTTTTCATATTTCATCATTTCATTTCAGATTCTATCGCTCCCTGTCTTTCCAATCTACATCTACATCTACATCCATACTCCGCAAGCCACCTGACGGTGTGTGGCGGAGGGTACCTTGAGTACATCTATCGGTTCTCCCTTCTATTCCAGTCTCGTATTGTTCGTGGAAAGAAGGATTGTCGGTATGCCTCTGTGTGGGCTCTAATCTCTCTGATTTTATCCTCATGGTCTCTTCGCGAGATATACGTAGGAGGGAGCAATATACTGCTTGACTCTTCGGTGAAGGTATGTTCTCGAAACTTTAACAAAAGGCCGTTGTATACTACAACCAATTCTCATCTCGGCTGCCTGAACTCTACTGATACCTTTACTTCTCATAGCCCATGTTTCACAACTACACATCAAAAAAGGGGTATATACTAGGTTTGGGAATTTAATACTGGCAACTATTTATTTACAGCTCATACAAAATAGATACGTGTTTTAAAGTTTTACCGACATTCAAAGTAGTCACCAGATTGTCTATAACCTGTTGCCGGGGATGTTGAAGTTGTAGGATACTCTTAGCAGTGACAGTTGTGTTGACAGTTCAAGCAGCGCGGTCTACTGCCCGACGAATTTGTAGCAGTTCTCAAGCGAGTGCCGTGAAGTGTTTCCTTCAGTTTAGAAATCGAATTGAACTTACGAGGGCTGAAGTCAAGGGAGTGCAGTAGGTGGTATAGCACTTAGCAGCCCCATCAGTCAAACAAATCAGTAACAGCTTGCACTGTATGTTCTTGAGCACTGTCCTGCAAAATAATGGTCAGGTCTTGCAGAAAGTTTCATCACTTCTGTCTCTAAGCTGTTCATTTTTGGAACACAACCTATGACCAGCTTAGAGGCAGAATTGATGGCACTTTCTGCAGGACCTGGTCAGACAAGCAATAAAGGGGACTGAGGAGAAATTTGGAAATGGAATTAAAAGTTCACTGAGAAGAAATAAAAACTCTGAGATAAGCTGACAACACTGTAATTCTGTCAGACACACCAAAAAACTTTGAAGAGCATCTCAATGATCTGGAGATATAAGATGAACCACAAAAGTAAAATAAAGCTAATGGAATGTAGCCAAATTAAATCAGGCAATGCTGAGGGAATTAGATTAGAAAATGAGGTGCTACAAGCAGTGGGTGAGTGAACTACTTGGGTACAAAAATAAAATTTAGACTGGTTGTAGCAAGAAAATCATTTCTAGGTTGTGGAGGGGAATTGTTGAAATTTAGTGTTAAGTTAAGCATTAGGAAGTCTCTCTGAAGGTATTTGCCTGCAGAATACCCTTATACAGAAGTGGAACATAGACGATAAGCAGTTATAGCTAGAAGAGAATAAAAGTTTCAGAGGCCGTGGTGCTACAGATGAGTGTTGTTGGTTAGATAAGTAAATCAAGCAACTAATGAGAAGGACCAGTATTCCTGGTCTGAATCCTAAAATCTACCTTGATGCTATACCATAATGAAAAACAGTAAAATTTATTCTAATAAAGACCATAAGAGATTATTAAAGTTAGCTGAACTGCTTGATAACTAATTCAAAGATCGAGGAGGGAATAGTTTATTGGGTAATATTGAAGTAAAATTTGAAGTTCACTGAAAACAGTGACTAACATTCAAATTTTGTTTAGAATTTCATTGTTTTGTGTGTGGCAAGTGTATTTTCATCCATATACACTTTCGCTACTACAGCATGTTCACAAAGAAATTAAAGACTGCAGGATAACTTCCATGATATCTTTAGATGATTTATCAGAACTGTCTAGATTATTTTTGTAAACCTTGGTGTGAGGAAATGATTTTCTTACTTAGTACCCAATAGAAAAGAACAAAATTAATACTGTAGTGAAGAGCTGATTCCACGAAATAGCTCTCTAATGAAACTGTTAGTTAAGACATTTAATTTACTTACTGTTACTGAAAGTCTGAGATTACAGATTTTAACTACCTTGCTCACCAAAATTTATGTTTGATTTGGAATGGTGACAATTCTATTATCTTACAAAAACTAGTATCAACTGTTTTATATGACCTGTCACAAGGTTTTAAAATCTACACATTCCTGCTTATTGATCACGGAGATGAGTAAATAACCTTTAGTCAGTTTGTCTATGCAAAACAAACACTATCAAAGATAAAATTTAACAAAATAACACTTAACAGGAAGTCCAACCAACTTTTGTAGAGAGAGCATCCCAGAAGGTAACAACATGGTCAAAGTTTAGGGACATAGGTCAGAAATATTTTTCTTTACACCTTGGTTTGCCTTAGTAAATGGTTGACAACAAGAATAAAAAAAAAAAAAAAAAAAAAAAAAAAAAAAAAAAAATCACTGGAGTTTTTCCCAGCAGCCTGTGGTCTCTATTCTCAAGGGAGTAAGATTTATATTCAATTTCATGACTAACTCAGATAGGAAAGTTTATCCCAGTACAAACTCAAGACAGAGAAACATCACTCAACCCACAATAAACCATGTAACTCTCTGTTTCAAAGTTTCCACTTCTTTTCACAAGAAAACTGCAGCAGCAAATAGTCTCTTAAAATACCTTTGTGTCATCTTCTACGACACGAAGCCCGTCACCGGAAACATACAAGATGGCTCGCACTGGTCTCCGTCTAGAATTCTGAAAAGAAATATTAATTTTATTTCCTTTGCTACATTAAAATAAAGGACAAAACAAGAGTATCAGTGACATAATAAAAATATTTTTACATTAAAAGAAAGAGGAAGAACACCACTTAACAAGCATTATACTAATCTCTATAAACAGGCAATCCAACTAATAAAAATGTAGTGCTCCACAACACACAAAAAAAGCCCAACAACAACAACCCACGATCTAAACAGGCCTTGAATGCCCAACAGTACCAGCTGGTCACCATGTCATCCTCGGTCCTTAGGCATTAATGGATGTGGATACAGAGGGGCATGTGGCCAACACACCACTCACTTGGCCATTGTCAATTTTCGTGGCCGATGTGCTACTTCTCAATCAAGTAGGTATCGAAGAGACAATAATGTTATTCTTCATCATTTCATCCTTCATTCTTCCACTGCGATTTCTTTCCACTTCAGAGTTAGTTATCTGTATGTTTTGTCAATCAAAATTGCTCATCACTTAGTTTCAAAATGTAATAGACTGTTTTCAGTGAATTGTTCTGTAGCAGATATGATTTCAGTTCCTGTTTGAATGTTAATCATATTATTTATTAGATTCTTCACATTGCTCAGTATATGATTAAAGATATTTGTGTCTCAATGCCTCACTTCCTTCTGTGCTACTCTGAGGCTGAGTGATGTGCAATGTAACTCGTTTCTCATTCTAGTATTATATAATGCTACACCACACTACAAAATTCTGCACTTTTGTTTGAATGGTCTTCAGTATTACATAGTACCACCACCAGAATAAAATATGACACAACAATGGTTAACAAAATATGCATAAAAATCTACACCAATCCCCCAAACATAACTTTAACGCACAATCATTTCATTATTTATTGGTAGCAAGTCTTCAAGTACGAGTTACTAATGATGGCAGTCGATTTGGGTTCACTCCCTGCACCCACATCACACTTTCTCTGACAGCCAATGTGTATTCGGTAGTGGTGGTAAGCAACAAATTCTACTTAAGCTTGTGTATGCCAGTAGCACAATTGTCACTTCGAATTGCCAACGATGCAATCCCAGTCCATGCCTCAACGCCATCTTTCGTGAATTGTTCTACAGTTATCATCATGACTAAGTAGACAGAAATTGTAGACAGCAGTAAGTAATTGCAATAAAAATTCTTTTGTGTCAA
Source organism: Schistocerca americana (assembly GCF_021461395.2). Classification (NCBI taxonomy): domain Eukaryota; kingdom Metazoa; phylum Arthropoda; class Insecta; order Orthoptera; family Acrididae; genus Schistocerca; species Schistocerca americana. The sequence continues at coordinate 80,284,684 of NC_060124.1, read as the reverse complement.
AACAATGTTTTCATACTTAACTAAAATGAGATGTTTATTCGGTTAGTTATATATTCCATGGATTACTTGCACACAATACATAATGGTGAAGAACAATTAATTTTTAAGCTAGTTCACATTAAAATATGGTAAAAAACTTCTCAATTACTGACGAGTAAATGCAATACTCCTACTCCAGGATTTTCATCTGTCACTTTTCACTTCTTACGCCTCTCGCAATAACTGTTGATGTGAAGGGCAACAGTATACTACCTCCGACAGAACCATGACTAGTGAAGCTCCATGGTCTTAAACCAACCTTCAGGTTTCAGAATGAATTTTCAGTGATGAAATATGCTGATTTGAAACTTCCTGGCAGATTTAAAGCATAAACTGAACTGGGACTCAAACCTGTGACCTTTGCTTATGGTGGGTAAGTGCTCTGCTAACTAAGCTATCAAAGCATGCCTCACAACCCACCTTCCAGCTCTATTTCCAAGTCAATCTCATCTTCTGCCTTCCAAACTTCATTCAGGTTCTCCTGCCTACCTTGTGTGACTAGCACGCCTGGAATAAAGGATATTATGGAGACGTGGCTTATCCACAGCCTTGGGGTTCAGGTACAGGATGAAAGGTCATATGTTCGAGTCCTGTCCGGTACGCAGTTTCAAACTTTCTGGTTGATGACCACTTCACAAAAATAACAGAAGCAGAAACAGAATCCTTACATAACCCACAAATATCTAAACAAAAACTTCAAGTTTACTTGTGCTGTCTGTCAGATAATGTAAAAAAAAATTGGTGGCAGCATTATCATTCCCTTTCCTGAAGTCTAGACCCACCCAGCCCCCCCAAAAAAGTGGGTTCATACAACTTCTGTTCTGTGTAACAAAACCACAAGCAGTATCTCCAATTTGATGGCTGTAATCACAACACATCAAAAAGTTCCTCCCTCACAGCACTGCAGCACTGCCACTCCACATACCATATCTCCAATGGGACACTGGAGTGAAAGCACCAACTATTTCCAAAACAGATTTTCTGTGCCACCAACAAAAAGTCAGCACTGTGGAACTATCAATGAACAATATTATTCTTCTGACCCAGCACATAAAAACTCAGTAAAATCTACCAAGCAGGTAGTAACTACAAGAAAATTTACACACTCAGCTATGGAACAAGGTAAGATGACCTTCGGCTGCTGACTGAACAAGTTTTGATGACGATGATTTATGGTGGAGGGCGCTAAACAGCTAGGTCATCAGCGCCCTACACTAATGTTATACCAAAGAAAGATTTTTACAATCTATGGAAGGAGATCAATAAACTGGAAAACTACATTTGATTCCACCACGGGAAACATAAAGCAACCCCAAAAAGGTGAGGTTCAGAAAAGCCCATAATAAAACCCCAGCGAGACACATCGGGATAACTCAATAAAATCATGGAGAAAATACGTGTAAGGATACTGTTAAACAAGGGACAAATAACAATGGCTGGATGACAACTTAGAAATAATACACGACCCAGTCACTCTGTGACACATTAAGATCTTGCATCAAGTATTTTGGGATGAATTCCGGACACCAGACAAAATTTTAAGACATGAACAACGCTTGCCTAATTATCAGTTAAAATGGAGGGAAGATCCTGTGGGAGACCTAGTCCAACCCTCAGATCATCATATAAAACAGACTCAGTTAAAAGAAATCATACTGACACCCGAGTCCCGCACCTCTGACATACTGGGGCCACCTCCTGATGTAAGAAGAAGCCATATGTCAGGGGACAATGTCCCACTCTAACCCAAGTAAGTGCCACATCTTCACACAGTCGCGAGCGGAAGGAGGTGATCCATGGTCACACTGAAGTCTTAATGGAAAGTAGTTTATTGTTCATCACTTCCAGCCAATGGGACTCCCACCAACATATGGCCTTCCTAGTCACAAAAGAAGTGGCAGCCCACAGAGGGACTGAACAGTGGGCAGGAGGAAGAAGGGAGCAAGCCTCCTTAGCAGCAGCAGCAGCAGCAGCAGCAAGTTCGTTTCCCTGGATGCCTATGTGCCCTGGAACCCAGCAAAAAATGACTTCCTTGTTTTTTCTTCACAGGAGAAGGAGAGCGTCCTGCACTTGCACCATCCGATCTGCTGGGTACATCTGTCCAACAGCGAGAAGGGCACTTTGAGAATCGGAGCAGGTGATAAATTTTTTAGTCATGGTGCCGTCTCATCTGCTCCATTGCCCTCAGAAGAGCAAACAGCTCTATGTAATAAACTAAAATCGCTCTAGGAGCCCTATCCTGCGGACAATGTTGGGGAACACGACAGAACAACCGAAAACATCTCCCTGCTTAGAACCATCCGTGTAGACGGTAATAAAATCTGAGTGGCTACGTAAAATTTCATTAAATTTAATTTTAAAAACATGGTCGGGGGCAATGCTTCTTTTAAGCAGTCAGTTCTAAAAGCAATCTAGGCCTTGGTAGTAGCCAGGGGGATGCCCTACTCCACCCCTGGCTTTGGACCTCAAGGCCCCCCACCTGTAATAATTCAAGGCTCTCCCTTGCACAGATCCCAAATGGCCGTGTTGCTTGTGATCAATGATTGAACAGCCATTCCGGTGGCGGCTGAACAACGTAACTGGATGCTGGCAATGTAGGAACAGACAATGCCCTATACGCTTGGCATATCACGAGAAGAAGATGTCGAATAAACAGTGGAGGCTCACCAGCCTCTGCACGCAAATTAACAACAGGGCTCATGCGATAGGCCCCTGTTGACAGCCTAATACCCTCATGGTGAACTGCAACCACCATTTTAAGGTATAAAGGTCTTGCTGACCCATAAATCTGGCTTCCATATTAAACCCAGGGTCACACAAAGGCCTTACCAAGACCTATGACTGACACATTTTAAGATGTTTAAGACCTTGAGACATCTCAGTTTCAATTCTTTAAGGTGTGGCAACCATGTTAACTTCTCATCAAAGATAAGACCCATACTTCACTTTTTCCTTGAAAGTGAGAATGGTGTCACCCAGTTTTAAAATGGGCAAATTAAACAGACAGCGAGAACAATTAAAATCAACACAAACTGTTTTCTCTAATGAGAGTCTAAAACCTGTGGCACAAGACCATTCCTCTAACCGCCTCAATGTCAGTTACAATTGCCGAGTAGCCGTGGCGAGGCTGGAGGATGCACAAAAGATGGAGAAGTCATCCAATAACAAGGAACATAGTACTGGACGTCGCACTGTGGTTGTAATACTATTGATTGCGATGGCGAAAGCCATGACACTTAAAACACTCCTTTGAGGGACACCATTCTCCTGCTTAAAATGGTCTGACAGGAAATTCCCAACCTTGTATCTAAAATATTTGTCCGAGAGAAAGGATGATATCAAGATTGGTAGACATCCATGGAACCCCACTGATGGAGCTCTGACAAAATATTACACCTCCAGGTAGTGTCGTAGACCTTTTCCAATTGGATTGTGTGGGGGAGGAGACCAGACAGCGAGGTCATCGGTCTCATCAGGTTAGGGAAGGACAGGGAAGGAAGCTGGCCGTGCCCTTTCAAAAGAACCATTCCAGCATTTGCCTGGAGCAATTTAGGGAAATCACGGAAAACCTAAATCAGGATGGCCCGACGCGGGCTTGGGCCGTCATCCTCCCACCTTTTCCAAATCGAAGAAAAAACCGGTAAGGTGTTGCTTACGAAGGAAAGCTTGTTGAATTGCAGCTTCGAGCAGGGTCAGTATTATTGAGAGTGGAGCGATACCTCCTCAACCTGCTCTGGGAGTGACTAAGTAGGGACATGATATCCAGAAACCACTCTAGGTGCCGATTGACCATACGCTCCAGTGTCTTTCCTACGCAGCTTGTCAGGCTAAAACTACGATAACTACCAGGGTCTGTCCAATCCTTTCCTGGTTTTAAAATTGGGGTTAAAATAGGTTCCTTCCACGAGCTAGGAAAGTCGGCAGTTATCCAAATTTTATTGAAGAGCTGAAGGAGGACTTTCTTTGACCGTTGATCCAACTGTTTAGCAACATGCTGTAGGTTATCAGTTAGTTTCCAGGGGTCGAATCACAAGCAACTGACAATGCAGAATCCAGCTCCCACAGAGAAAAGGCTGGTTGTACTCTTTCATGTTGGTGGAACAGAAATCAAGATCAGGCATCTCTTGTGCCTCCCAATAATGACAGATGGTGGGATCGTGGCTGGAATCAGCCGTAAGGGATTTATATGATTCAGCCATTGTCTGAGCTATATCCCTTGCTGATGTTGCAAGAGACCCCTGTGTTTGTACAACTGCTATTGGCGGTCGAGAGTTGTGCCTTGAGATCCTCCTAATGGCTTCCCATACTTTACATGCGGGTGTGGACCTACTGATGGAGATCAGGAACTCTGCTTACTCTCCCAAATTATTCTCCTTGCCTTTGCACACGCCATTCGAAAGTTTGCAAGATTCCCATCTGTAGGGCATCGACTGAATCTGCACATTGCTGCCCTCCTGTGCCTGATTGCAAAACAACACTCATCGTTCCAAGGGACAGGTCGCTTCCCAGACGTTTCCACAGAGTTTGGAAATGATGCATCAGTGGCATGGTGAATCACAGCTGTAATGTGATCCACCGAGTCCTGGATGCTGTCACACTGCTTGAAAGCAGCTAACTGCCTGTAAAGCATCCAGTTCCCCGTTTTGAAAAACCATCTCCGTGGTGTTCTTTCAGGATCTGCTCAATCAGGCAGATGGATCCAGACAGGTCAATGATCGCTACCATGAAGGTCATTGTCCACTGCCCATTGGGCAGTGTTCCCAAGAGCGGGTGAGCAGAAGGAGAGAGCTCTATGGTGGTAGACAAACCTGTAGCTGTGCTAAAATGTGTAGCTTGACCCATGTTCAAAAGCATGAGATCTGTTGTGTGCAGTAGATCCTCAAGTGCCCGACCCTTTGGGCAAGTCATGTGAGAACCCCATAGTGCACTGTGCGCATTAAAGTACTCCAAAAGGAGGAACGGGTGGTTGGGTGGGGGGGGGGGAGAGAGTTCATCTAGAAGATAAGTGAGGACCCCACAGTCAAGAGGCTCATGAGATAGTAGGTACAAAGAGCACACAGTGAAGTCAACATAGGCCACTATCCAAACAGCAACAGCTTGTAGTGTTGTTGTCAAGGGAATAGGTGAGGTGCGAAAAATGTCCTTTATAAACACAGCAACTCCACCTTTTGTCCTATCACCAGTAAGGTCGTCTTTTCTGTCAAAGCGATAGCCTCCTAGTACAAGTCTCTTGAAGGCAAAGGGGTCTGTCCTGTACAAGGAGTCTCAATTCCTCCAGATGAGTCCTGTATCCATTGATATTTCATTGGAGTATGGGAGCCATTTCTTCAATGTGGTCTGGATTTACCCCTGTTTTTGTGGTGAGGTCATGAGTCGCTTGTAGAGCGACGTGGAGTGATGGGGCTGACTGGGTCAGGTGATGAGGCATCAAAACCCATGATATCATCATCATCAGTCAGGTGTGCCATAATGACATCTGATGGTGCCCGAGTCAGCTTTCGACTTGAATGTTGAGTTCCTTTCCCCGCTCCCTTTCCCAGCAAGGATGAGGGGGAAGTAGGGCGGTGAGAGCAACCTTTCTTTGAAGAAAGTTGGCGTTGAGAGGCACTCTGTTTTTGGGTTGCTGGTTGGTTGGTTGGTTGGAGAAGGGACCAAACTGCTCGGTCATCAGTCGCTCCGACCTTAGATTAACTAAAACCAATAAAATCCCACATTAAAAAGGGAACTACAAAATCCATGATAAACTATTGACAGGGAAAGAAGGAAAAAGACAGAAGAAGATGTGAGGGAAATAAAGTGACTAATGACAGGGGCGTGAAGAAAGAAGCACAGGAGACAAGAGAGATGCTCAAGACATAACAGACCCCATAAGGAAAGGAGTGAACCACCAAGCCTAGTTGAAGCCAATCTAGTCAGGGGGGAGCAAGAGGGTCTGCCATCCCCTCCACTCACCAATAAGGTGGAAGGTCCCTCCCTTAAATAAAGCGATAAAAACCCCCACCACAAATAAAATGTAAAACAAGATCCATCGCTGAGGCATTGTCAGCCAACACCAGGGGTAGCGAGTATGGAAAGCTAAAAGTCTGTCGCAGGGTGGCTGAGTTGGGGCAGTCCAATAAGATGTGAGCCACAGTCAACATTGTTCCGCAACAACAGAGAGGGGAGTCCTCACGACGGAGGAGATAACCAAGTACGGCCAATGTGGAGCTGGCAAAGGACGACACAGGCCTTATGAGAGGCCCAGGAGGAGGACCGCCACGGAGTTGTAGTATCCTTAATCGAGTTAAGATTGTTCGGCAAAGAAAGAGTGTGCCATTCTGCATCCCCAAGGCCCAAAACCTGACGACGAAATACCGAGCGAAGGTCTATTTCTGGAATGCCAATAGCAAGAGATGGCCTGGTAGTAGCTAACTTAGCCAGTTGATCGGCAAGTTCATTGCTAGGAATCCCAACACGTCATGGGGTGCAAATGAAAACCAAGCGTCCACGTTAAGCAAGGAGAGAAAGGGAGTCCTGGATAGCGGTGACCGACAGGTGGCGAGGGAAGCACTGGCCGACAGTGTGCAAACCACTCAATGAGTCACTACAGATAGTGAAGGACAGTCCTGAGCAGGAGCGGATATGGTCCAATGTGCACAAGATGGCTACCAATTCTGCAATAAAAACACTAGCCATCAGGCAAGGAATGAAGCTCTGTGCGTCGCGCATAGGTGTAAGCAAAACCAGTGCAGCCAGAAACCATGGAGCCATCACTATAAATCATTTCTGAACCCTGGAATGAACTGAGGAGACAGTAGAATTGGTGGCGAAGAGCCATCCGAGGGCCAGAATCCTTTCAATCAATTGAGAGATCAAGACAGAGCTGTGGCCGAGAGATGCACCAAGAAGGGGTGCATGAGCAGAGAAGAGAGGCGGTAAAGGGAATTGCTGGAGTTCAGAAAAGAGCGACCGAATGTCGACAGCCATGGTAAGCCCACATTGTGGCCACCGCTGCGGCAGGGTGATCTCCGTGTCTGTATAAAGGAGACCATAACTAGGGTGCTCTGGGGTGCAGTGAATGCAGAGCGCATAAGATATCAGTTGTTGTTGGCGCAAAACTCGCAGTGGTGGATTCCCTGCCTCTGCGAGAAGGCTAAGTACGGGGCTAGTCCGGAAGGCACCAGTCGCAAGTTGGAGCCCACAGTGGTGGATGGGGTCTAGGATCAGCAGCATCTAAGGCGATGCAGAACCATAGACAGGACTCCCATAGCCTAAACGAGACTGGACCAATGCTTGACACAATCGCAGGAGAACAGAGTGGTCTGCACCCCAGGCAGTACTGCACAGACATCTAAGAACATTGATATGAGACCAGCACGTCCTCTTCAGCTAGCGAAGATGAGGGAGCCATGTCAAACGGGCATCAAAGACCAGACCCAAGAAGCAATGGGTGTCCACTACGTCAAGGGGCTGGCCATGAGGAACAGTTCCGGATGGGGACGGACTGTACAGCGACAGCAGAAATGCACGACACATGTCTTGGCCGCCGAAAACTGAGAGCCATGAGAGAGACCCCATGAGTGTGCCCGGCAGATTGCCCCCTGTAGACGGCATTCTGCAGCACCCATCGCGGAGGAACTGAGGTAGGTACAAAAATCGTCACCATACAAAGAGGGGAACACTGTCAGCCCAACAGCTGTCACCAGACCATTAACAGCTATTAGAGAGGGATGCTCAGCACGGAACCCAGCAGAACCCCATTTTCTTGCTGATGGGGAGTGCTGTAGGAGCAGCCAACTTGGACCCAAAAAGAGCAAGAAGAATGGAAGTTACGGATAAAAATGGGCAGAGCGCCATGAAGGCCCCATTCGTGAAGGGTGGTGAGAATGTGGTGGCACCAGGTGGTGTCATAGGCTTTATGGAGATCAAAGAAGACTGCAAGGAGGTGTTGACAATGGGCAAAAGCCGACCAGATAGACTCCAGATGCACCAAGTTATCCACCGTAGAGTGGCAACAGCGAAAACCACTTTGAGTCGATGACAAAAGGTCGTGGGATTCAAGGATCCAAAACAGCTGCCGACTCACCATGCGTTCAAGAGGCTTGCTGAGGGTGTTAATATGGCTAATTGGACGGTAGCTATCCCACTGAAGAGGCAGCTTCCCTGGTTTCAACACCAGAACAACAATCCTTTCCTGCCACTGGGTAGGAAAGACTCCCTGACTCCACAGATGGTTGAAGAGGGTCAGTATACGATGGTGGCCGGCCACTGATAAGTGTTGGAGCATTTGGTTATGTATCCGATCCGATCCGATCCAGGAGCCATGTCAGGACAAAGGGCTAGGGCACTGGCAAATTTCCACTCGCTGAATAGAGCATTATATGGCTCTGAGCAGCGAGAAACAAAAGACAAAGGCAGTCCTTCTGAACGCTCTTTCAGGAGAAGGAATGTGGGCTGATACTGAGCCGATGTCAAAGCGAAATTTTCTGCTACAAAATCCGGATTGGTAAGGACAAAACCATGCATATAAATTCCTGCAGCCCCGGTGACAGGATGGTGGCCAAAAATTCACCTGAGTTTTGCACAGACTTATGAAGAGGGGGTGTGTGGTCCTAAGGCAGCTACATATTGTTCCCAGCAAATTCGTTTTTGAAATTTGATTAAATAGCAGGCCGGGCCACGGAGTCGTTTAAAGACCAGAAGAAGAGTAGTAGAAGGGTGCTGCATGAAGTGTTGAGGAGCACAGCGGTGGTCTTTTATGGCTGCAGCAATTTCCGGAGTCCACCAAGGGACCATCTTCCGGCGTGGAGAACCTGAGGAAGAAGGGATTGCTGAAACAGCTGCTGAAAGGATGGCAGCAGTCAAAGCCTGAGTAGATTCATCAACACTGTCATGTGGGAATATAGGGGGGATGGGAGCAGAGGAGAAGGCACACCAATCAGCCTTAGATATGGCCCACCTGGGAGGGTGACAGAGCGAGAGACACTGAAGCAATGTTAAAACAATTGTTTGGAGGGCCTTGTTGCACACGGCGGATAAAACGAACCCCTCGCTGCTCGAGGTTAGCACGGAGCTCCTTGTCAGATTGGAGAAGATGATCTCAGTGGAAAATAATGCCCTGTACCGAGTTCAAAGATTGGTGGGGCGTGACAGAGACTGGGACGTCACCGAGACGGGCACAAGCACGCAGGGCGTCAGATTGGGCAGCAGAAGAAGTCTTTATGAGCAAAGCACTGGATTGCATTTTACTCATTGATTCCACTTTGCCATACTTATCTTCAATTGTCTCCAAGAGAAAACAAAGGCTTGGTCATGGCAAAACTTTCGCCATCCGTCCTGTTACATACCAGGTACCAAGGGAAAGGTTTCAACCCAAGTCAGCGAGCTTGACTCGCCTCCCAGGGGGTGGCCAGGGAGGGGAAGGCCGAAGGATCAGAGGAAGTAGTATCACGTCTGCTACCACTCTTAGAGACGGCCACAGAATGGCCAGGATGGTGAAGCTTTTGTCGCTTCATGCGCAAGGCGTCCGCCCTAGTACCACCCACTCCAATCAGGGGCTCGCCCCGTGGGTGCCGCCCAGCCATAGCACGGGCCATCTGGCACAGCAGTCGAGAGTTCTGGTGCCCCAAAGTGATGAGCATCAACTCCTGGGCATACACGAGGCGTTAACAGCTCAGGTACTAGCAGTGTGATCCCTGTGGTTTCAGGGGGCTCAGCCAAGTGGGTACTTAACAGCCCCCCCTTACGGACTAGCTACCGTGCTGGTGACCTAGCAGGAGGGGGGTCAGGGTGCAAAGGGAAAGGGAAGGGGAGGGAGAGGAACCTTCACTGTGGAAGCTAGGTAGGGAGTTCATCCCCCAATGGCTCACACTGAACGAAAAATTTTGGGAATGGAGGTCAAACCCCAAGGGGACCAAAAACACCGAAAAGGAGATGGAAACAGCAACCTAAACAATAGCACAAACCAAAACAAAGCCAGGAGGATAGCCAGGTCAACATAAAGAAGTCCACCAAGAGGGAAAAAGAGGGGGCAGGGACAAAGGAGTAAGGATAGGGAGGGAGAGGAACAGAGATGGGAATGCAGCCTGGGAAGGAAAGGAGACTGCAATAGCTTGGGGCCCCGTGCGCCCCATACACGTACTCACGAAAGGACTATGGGCCCTTCTGGGGGGTGTTTTTGGGTTGTCTTTGGGCTGCCTGGATCACTATGTCTTTCACTCAGCTTTGGCACATGCAGTTGCACGTGCAGGTGCGAATGGTAGATAACAGTACAATGGATGTCATCCGAGTCAAAGCGTCGACCTTAATGACAGATTTCTACACCAAGGAAGCATAATAAGTGGCAAAGACAGGGGGTTTCATTGCCTGATAGTCCATTTTGGCTTCTGCATAGGTGATCCGCTTGGTCGCTTTGATTTCCTGAATTTTGTGTTCCTCTGCAAAAACAGGGCAAGCTCGGCTTCAGACTGGGTGGCTTCCAGAGCAGTTAATGCAGCCTGCTGGAGACAGTCAGTCCCAGCTTCACGGGCTGCCTTTCCACACTTCCCACGAGTCGCTTCGCCTCTGCAACTTAGCGTTGTACGTCCAGAACGCTGGCATTTGAAGCATCGCATAGGGTTAGGTACATAGGGCCAAATCCTAAGTCTGAGGAAACCTGCTGTGATGTGTTCAGGTAGCGTTGGAGAATTCAAGGTCACAATGAAAGTGGCAGTCTTCTCAGTCTCCCCACTGGTCTTGCATGTCCTCTGTTCCACATCCATGAGCCCCTGTGGTGCCCATTCCTGTTTCAGTTCAGCAACATCTATGCCCATAATGTCACAGCAGGTTACCACACCTTTGCTGGAATTAAAGGAGTTATGCAACTCTTCAATGATGTCGTACTCACACAGTTTCTGTGACTTCATAAGAAGTTCCACCTGCTTTGCCCGATTAGTCTCGACAAGCAAGGAACCATTTCGAAACTGCTTAATATACTTCAGGGTGCCAGCCAGCGCTTCTAAGCCTAGTGGATATAGAAGGGGGACACTTTTTCAAACGTCTCCTCCTTCCTCTTGATCACTATGAAGACATTGTGATACATCACTCCTTGAGCCCCGTTACTAATTACACGTTGATTATCAGGAGGACTAGCCTCCCTTATTATTTTGGATGAATGGGTGTGAGAACTCCCAGGCGGTACACCCTTCCCACTCGGGGGGGGGGGGGGGGGGGGGGGGGGGGGGGGACGAAGAAGAAGATTTTGGGGGTTCCCTCTCAGTCCCACAAGTAGCTAGCGAAATAAGGGTCCACTCAGACAGAGCTCCGCATGCCTGAGTAAGCCTTATACAACTGAGGTGCGGCAGGTTCCCTAGAGATTGCCCTCTAATGACTGTTCCACCTCAACAGCCATGCATCTCTTCAGCACACAGCACACCTTGAGATTGAGGTTTTTTTTATAGAGGTTTATTCCATCCTTACGATCTGGGCAGTTAAGCGAAGATCCCCATTCCCCAAGACACACAACATTCCACCGTCGCACTGCATGGTACTTGCAGAAGCACACCCAGAGCTTATAGTGACATGGGACTGGCGGTGCTTACCAGTCCCCAGCTCAGGAACCCCAGGATCGCCAAGCTGAGCCCCTGGGGGCACAAGTTTTGCAATCAAATGTAAAGAATATAACTGATTTTATAAATCGAAATACTTCATTATTACTGGCTTCTACATGAACCGCACAATGAAGTTAAGAAGGTGTACAGCGTTTTTACACTTTAATTCATGATATATATGATGGAAAAGTAAAACGAAAAAGTGATTAAGTATGAATCAAGAGCAAGTGTGTCCCCTCAACAAAAAGACATGTAAGCAGTTTTTTTTATCAGCTCACCTGAATAGTTTCTATTTGTATTGGCAGCAAATCCATCTGAACAATGATAAAGTCAGTGTCAACTGCCGGTGAAAAATGCAAAAACTCCCATTTTTGTATGGATTTTTTGCAGAACTACCTTACACTACTCACAATAGTTTCTGACTGAGAGTGTTTTCAGTTTCTATCTTTGCAGATTACTTGTTATAAAGAACAAACTACACAAAAAAACTTTTTTTTTTTACTAAATCTATTTCAAAAGCCATATTTTAAAATGTTGTATGTCTACTCTGCTATAAAAACAATCTGCAATTTTCAGAGTAAACGTGATTGTCTGTACCATTTAGTACTTCTATGCAAGATAAAGGAAACACAACCATTTAGATGCTGACTGATGTTTGGTGCATTCAGAGAAACAACAGAAAGCAATATCTACACATGCCTTCAAGCTCTTGCTATTTTGTAGCAAAATTACACACACACACACACACACACACACACACACACACACAAAGACTCAAAAGCTTGGGTAAATACTGTTATCTGTTGCATGTCTCTCTGCACAAAAGACGGCTATTGCCGTGTGGTTGCCTTCCCTTTATTTTACATATTATTCCATCAACAAATTTCCAGTGTTACTGGGGGTTTCTTTTATTTGTGCCTCACTCTTGTGTACAAAAAGAGATTCACATTCATTTTGATGCTATGTACATTCGGTCATCCCTTCAGCAAACATCATCTAAACATTACAAACAAATACAGTATGTGGAAACTGTATCTACATCAGCTATCCATTCCTGTTTTTACTTACCCGTAATAATTTCAGTGCCTCTTCGCAGACTTGCATTCCTCTTGATTCGAATACTTCCACACATCCCAAATACTGAAATACACAGAATACAAAAGCATAAGTTCTCTGTCTATTGCTTGGGTACTAAAGAAAATAGAAAAACAGAAAGTATGTAACAAAAATACGAATATGGTATACTACTGTAAAAAACACAAACTACCATAGAATGTCGAACATTTGTCATTTGCAAATGACATCTGAACTTTTAGCTTGTGTGAAAGGCCTCAGAACTCTGCTTATCTGGCCAGCACAGCAATATTGGGAATTTCTTAATCTGTACTTAGTGAAATAATTTTACTATCAGTAATAAGAAGTGAAATAACACACAGTTTAGACCAGTCATCATCTACACAACTACTGTTTAACGCTGAATGAAGCCGACAGTCGAAATGTACATTCATATTTGCAGTAGTTTGTAATTCACGTATTTCCCCACTTGCTATAAATACGAGCTGGTAAAAGAATCTGCTACGGCTACTCTAGTTTTATTTGTGTTTTTTCAGAAAATACTATCCACCAGTTAATTCTCTTACAATTGGGTGCACTCAGATCTTGTGTATTATGCAAATAAATTTCACAATTACAAAGTGCCAATAAAGGGTAGAAAAACTGCACGGGGCTGAAGCAAGCAGTTTTATTAGTATTATAATCAGTAGTAAAAATGCTCCTTCATTAGCAATTTTAAGTGTGTACAGAAAAAACATCAGTAAATATTAAAGAGTAGGTGCAGTAAATTGCTTTTCCTTCTTGTCTTTATTGGAATTGGAAAAATACATTAATTAAAAACTAATGGAAACACAAATGTACATATGGACTGTTAGTTTCATTTACCAATAAACACTTCCAAATATTAGATGTAATAACAATCACAAAAATTGAAAAATCCACATTTATTATTGCAGATTGCAACAATTGTTAGAACAGCCTCTATTGTCAGCCTCTGAGGGGTGTTTGATAGTTACAAGTTGTTGTCAGCATTTCAGTGTAATAAATGAAGGAAAATTAAGGTATAACATCACAGTAATGAGAAGGTCGTACAAGGCAGTGCACATGCTTGAATTGGGGAAGGAAACTATTTGTGCCCTTTTCAAAGGAATGATTTTGGCCTTATGGAAACTGATTATGCTAAATGTGGATAGGATTTTATACTTAACACAAAGGTTCATGTGAATCAATATTCACCATTGTACATAGATTTTTTTATGCTACTGATCCACCACCGTTTTTAGAAACAAGGATGACCTATAAATATTACAACTTGAACTTAAGAATGAATGTTTGAAGTAAAACATGAAAATATCAAGACATAATACCAAACAATTACTTTTTAAAGCAAAATCAAATTAGAAGAAATACTGTTTTCAATATGGAACTTAAGTCCAGATAAAACAGTTTAACTGCCTTATTTATCTTACCACTACGATGATAATACACAAGAGAAAGTGGACGACAATTATATTTGGAAACAGCAACAAGTGCAGTAACAACTAACACGTAAAGAAACACAAGATGGTCATACTACCGACACTGCTGTGTGGGAGTGAGTTACATTGCAGTAATGACATTTTTAAGAGCTAAAAAGAGATACGAGGACAATGGAAAAAAAAAAACCTTCAGATTTTTTGTGTACAATTTACAAGTAAACAGAACACCTGCAGAGGATGGATCAGAAAGAATGCTAATATGTTCTCCACGCACGCACGCACGCACGCACACACACACACACACACACACACACACACACACACACCTCTACAGACCAAGTCAAATTCAGCCATACTGGGTATGCCAAGTGTGCTTAGTGAGTCTGGGTACACATTCGTTGCAGCCTTAACGTCACCAGTACTGAAATTAATTCCCAACAGATCCACCAAATGGCACCCGGATTGTCCCAGCATCTTTTTTATTGTCTCCGTCAGAATCCTAAGGCTGGTTTGATACAGGTTTCTGTTCCTGTCACTTATCAGCAGTCAACTTCATTTCCACATAACTACGCTGCAGCACCCCATGCCACCAGCAATCTTTTGTAAACACCCATACTTATGTCTACCTCTGTGATTCTGCTCTTCCACCATATCCTCTACTACAGTTTACAGTCAGAGCTCACATTCTTATATGTACACAAACACTCTATGCCTCCTATTTATTCTGTTGTTTACTTGGCATTTTTTTCTCATTAGTTTGTTCCCAAACACATCCATTCCTTAATCAATCTCTTTGACCCTTCACGGTGTTCCTCATTACACACATTTCACAATCAGACAGAGCTATGCTCCAAACATAACATTTTATGAATCATTTCTGTTCTCACAGTCCACTCCATTTAAAAAAAAGTTATATATAAAAAAAACACCAGCGAAAACACTAGTCACCCCCAGTCAAAATCTTTAGCCTTGATGATGGTGATTAGATTCCACAGAGCTACCAGACTGTGGAGTTGCTGAGTGGTACATTTCACCTGCTGTAGTCACAGTCCTGATTTACAGTACAATTTAGCAGGATAGCCAAGGTGTGCCTAAGTTCTGTGTGTGTGTGTGTGTGTGTGTGTGTGTGTGTGTGTGTGTGTGTGTGTGTTTTAACCTGAATAGTGGTCCCCTAGTCATGTACTCGACATGTCCAACACATCACAGAATCACCTCCAGCCTCAACTACAAACTCCACACACTGCACATTTAATGCCTTATTGGGCCATTTATGAACCTGACGCCTTACATCATTTGAAAACAGGCAAAAACTGACTTGTCAGACTACGCTACATGCAGGGGTACTGTCAGTTTTGAGTTGTTTGGTCCACTGAAGATGTGAAGCTGTACGTGCCACTGTGTGCAATGGCCTTTTTCGAGGTACCCCACTCCAAGTGACTTTGCATGCAGTTCTTTCGTATTTACTCCGAAACTGACAAACATAACTGCATTCTCTGACATTAGCAATTCCCTAAAAGTTTGAAGCCATTTGTCATCAACATTGCATGACAATCGTCTCCAGTCTATATTGGTTCAAATCACTTTACGACCACTGTTCTTTGCAGCACGTTACACAGCAGCGAGATTTACACCATTCCTTATAGACACACTGGACAGTTCAATACACCAACAAATCGGACAACTTCGGTCACAGTGTGGTCAGGGACACACCTAAAATCAGTATCTCCTTTCTGCCATTCTGTCAAATCTCCATATCGACCAGTCTTATGGTATTGGTCTCATAATATATAATAAATATATAATAAATAGCGTGTACCTTCGTTGTTTTAATACAGATCTCAGAAAACCAGCGGAATTTTAAATCAGAAACTTGCTTATATACATTTGTGAATAGGCTTAATTCTTGTAACGTCTTTTTTGATTTTCGGTAATTTGATTGATTTATTCTAGCTAAAGTATTATTTTTGCCATGAGTGAGAAGTGCCTGACTTGCCGTAGAATTGTTAGTTCCGGGGTTTGGTGTGATGGATGCAGTAGTTTTTTCCACTGGGGGGACTGCAGTGGTGTGGGTGTTGGGAAAGTGGATCAGGCTCATCAGTGGTTATGTAGGATTTGCAGCAGAGATAGGAAGATAGTGGAACAGGAGGGGAAAATTGCTGCCCTTCAGGCTGAGCTAGATCAGGCTAGCGAAGATCTGGACAGGTTAAGAAGGGAGAAGGGCAAAGAGAGGTGGGAAGTGGCAACAGGTAGCAGAAGGAACAGGCCTAGAACTAAGTCTGACAGTTTTGTGGTGAATGTCAAAAATAAGTTTGACCTGTTGCTTCAGTTAGAAACTGATGAGCCTCAAGCAGAGGTAGGTGTAGACAGGACACAACAAACTTTCAATAGGAAATTGAAAAAGAATGTAGGAAAGTCATCGAAAAGGAAGAAAGTTTTGTTGTTAGGCAGTTCTCATGCCAGAGGTGTAGGCCAACTTCTGCAGGAGGAATTAGGACCAGAATACCAGGTCACAAATTTTTTCAAACCAAGTGGATCAGGTGACAGAGGATTTAGGTTCACTCTGTAAAGGATTTACCAGGGAAGACACCGTGGTTATTGTGGGAGGGCCAGGGAACAGCATCGACAGAGATCCTGGGTACAGTATAGAGTGTGACCTGGTAAAGATTGCGTCGGCATCGAGACACACCAATGTTGAATGTTGAATTTGTATCTGTCCTGAGACGCCATGACCGGCCTCATTTGAACTCTTCTGTTGGGAGAGTTAATTTGGAGTTGGAACGGCTGCTTGTGTCGGGTGCGGGGGCTCATATTGGTGTGGTTCCTGTTGATTATCTCAGTAGGTGGGACTATACCAGGCACGGCCTACATCTCAACAGGAAAGGGAAGGGGAAACTGGCTGGGGTAATAGCAGGAAATTTAAGGGGGGGAGGCACTGCCATGAATGGTAAAATACCAGTGGTTACAGGTGTTGGAGCAGCACCTTTTTTAGGATAGGTAAGACAGAAAGATGTCAAGTTCTACGAGAGGTCAGGATTGAAACAAATCTTCAGTTTAGGAAAGAAATTCAACAGCACAATTCTAGCACATTGGATCACCAATCACAGCTATCAATTATAAATTTTCACCAATCACCAGAAATTTTATCTCCACCAAGTTGTATCTCAGTCCTAGGTAATTGCATTGATGAACCAAAGTCACCCAACCCAATTGACATAATCTGCCTCTCTGAACACCATGTGACCACTGGTATAGGAACTAGGCCTAAGCACAATGAGAAACTCAGACAGGAGAGTACTGCAAATGTTAGAATAAGGAAAGGTTCTCATAAAAGTATAATTAAAAATAATGTAAGTATATTTCATCAAAATATTGGAAGTTTAAAGAATAAAGTAGATGAGCTTCTGGTTTGTTTGGAAGATTTAGAAGCTGAGAATGAAATAGATATACTATGCCTGTCTGAGCATCACATCGTTACTGATATGGATAAGGTAAATGTAAGTGGTTATAAGCTCTCTGCACATGTAATGAGAGAAAATATGGAGAAAGGAGGAGTTGCCATATATGTCAAAAGTTATCATTGTGCAAAAAGTATAGAAACAAAAAAGTTTTGTGTAGAGAAACATATAGAAGCATGTGCCTGTGAGCTTAAATTAAATAAAGGTACATTTATAATTGTAACTGTATATAGGTCCCCATCAGGAAATTTTCATCTATTTCTGAAAAATTTGGACTCCTTGTTGTGCTATCTGTCAGACAGGGGGAAGCTAATTATTATTTGTGGGGACTTCAATGTAGATTCTCTGAAAGAGGGTAATAGGAAAAATGACCTTGAAGTATTACTCGGTTCTTTCAATTTGACACCCGTTATTGATTTTCCTACTCGGGTGGTAAAGGATAGCAGCTCACTGATAGATAACTTCTTTATAGACCAAGATAAGTTTAACCAGATAAATGCTCGGCCTGTTGAGAATGGTCTTTCTGATCATGGTGCACAGCTAGTTACAATATATGACATAGCTCCATTCAGCAATACGAAACAGTCCTCCAAAGTAGTACGTTCAGTCAACAATTTAACAATTGCAAATTTCAGGGAAAGCTTACAGCAGTTAGACTGGGATGAGGTGTACCGTGAACCTGATGCCAATTTAAAATATAATTTATTTCATGACATTTTTGTAAATGCATTTGAAAACTGCTTCCCCAAGAAAATAGTTAAATATACTCGTAAGAAACCTTGTAACAAACCATGGCTTACTAAGGGTATAAAAATATCTTGTAACCGGAAAAGGGAAATGTATCTGACAGCAAGAAAGAGTAGTGACCCAGAAACTATCAAAAATTATAAAAACTACTGTGTTATATTAAGAAAAGTTATTAAAAAATCCAGGAGTATGTGTATCATGTCTGAAATCAGCAACTCTGATAATAAAATTAAAGCAATTTGGAATATTATTAAAAGAGAAACAGGTCAACCAAGAGCAGAGGAAGACAGTATTACCATCAAATTGAATGAAAACTTTACGAACAAAAAGTCAGAAGTTGAAAATATTTTTAATAATCATTTTCTAAACGTTGTGGATATAGTAGGATCCAGGTGTTCATTAGAAGATGCTAGGCTGTTAATGGAAGAGGCCATACCTATGCAATTTGATACAATTGAAATCTCACCCACTTCTCCCTCTGAAATTAGGAAAATAATAAACTTGCTTAAAAGCAAAAACTCACATGGAATTGATGGCATTTCCAGCAAAATACTAAAAGCTTGTTCTCAACAGATAAGTAAGATTCTCAGCCACCTGTGTAATAGCTCTCTGGAACAGGGCATTTTCCCTGATAGACTGAAATATGCTATTGTTATACCTTTGCATAAAAAGAGGGATAGATCTGATGTCAACAATTACCGTCCAATCTCCCTTCTAACAGCTTTATCCAAAATTTTTGAGAAAGTAATGTATTCAAGAGTAGCTTCACATATCTGTAAAAATGAAGTACTAACAAAATGTCAGTTTGGTTTCCAGAAAGGTTTTTCAACAGAAAATGCCATATATGCTTTCACCAGTCAAATTTTGAATGATCTGAATAACCGAACACCTCCCATTGGGATTTTTTGTGATCTCTCAAAGGCTTTTGATTGTGTAAATCATGAAATTCTGCTAGACAAGCTCAAGTATTGTGGCATGAGTGGGACAGTGCACAAATGGTTTAATTCGTACCTAACTGGAAGAGTGCAGAAAGTTGAAATAAGTAGTTCTCGTAACATGCAAAGATCAGCACATTCCTCAAACTGGGGAACTATCAAGAATGGGCTTCCACAAGGGTCAGTCTTGGGTCCTTTGTTGTTCTTATTATATATTAATGACTTGCCATTCTATATTCATGAAGAGGCAAAGTTAGTTCTCTTTGCTGATGATACAAGTATAGTAATCACACCTGAGAAACAAGAATTAACTGATGAAATTGTCAATACTGTCTTTCAGAAAATTACTAAGTGGTTCCTTGTAAACGGACTCTCACTGAATTTTGATAAGACACAGTACATACAGTTCCGTACAGTGAATGGTATGACGCCATTAATAAATATAGACCTTAATCAGAAGCATATAGCTAAGGTAGAATATTCCAAATTTTTAGGTGTGTCCATTGATGAGAGATTAAATTGGAAGAAACACATTGATGATCTGCTGAAACGTTTGAGTTCAGCTACTTATGCAATAAGGGTCATTGCAAATTTTGGTGATAAACATCTTAGTAAATTAGCTTACTACGCGTATTTTCACTCATTGCTTTCATATGGCATCATATTTTGGGGTAATTCATCACTGAGGAATAAAGTATTTATTGCACAAAAGCGTGTAATCAGAATAATAGCTGGAGTCCACCCAAGATCATCCTGCAGACATTTATTTAAGGATCTAGGGATATTCACAGTAGCTTCTCAGTATATATACTCTCTTATGAAATTTGTTATTAACAACCAAACCCAATTCAAAAGTAATAGCAGTGTGCATAACTACAATACTAGGAGAAAGGACGATCTTCACTATTCAAGATTAAATCTAACTTTGGCACAGAAAGGGGTGAATTATACTGTCACTAAAGTCTTTGGTCACTTACCAAATAGTATCAAAAGTCTGACAGATAACCAACAAGTATTTAAGAAGAAATTAAAAGAATTTCTGAATGACAACTCCTCCTACTCCATAGAGGAATTTTTAGATATAAATTAAGAAAAAAAGAAAAAAAAAACAAAAATATTAAAAAAAAAATAAAAAAAAAATAAAAATAAAATAAAAAATAAAGAAAAACAAAAAAAACACAAAAAATAAAGTTGTTATATTAACTTTAGTATGTTGTTAAATTAACCTAATTATGTCATGTATTGGAAAATTCGACTCGTTCCACATCATTACGAAATGTCGTATTCATGATCCATGGAACTAGTATTAATCTAATCTAATCTAATCTAATAACTGACTGCCTCACAAGCACACCCCATCACTGCCATGGTGTATGTCAATAGTGGAGGGTCACATGACCATCTGTACCAGACCTACTCATCTACAGTTCTCCAAAGGGACTAGTGAGGCATTTTTAAGGGAATTGCCAATATTTCATCTGGTGAGCCTACCGCGTAATTTCAGGCTTTTGGTTATTCTTATCTTCCCAAAACTTCATCCTATCATTACGAGTCTGTCATTCTAATAGTGCCCAAGTAATTTTTAGTTTCAGATGGCCACCTGTTAGTTCCTTGGGTGTCAGCTTAATAGTTGCCAGTGCATAAATCAAGGCCCCTCTATTGCCTAGCCATTTTTCTGCAGTCTGACAAGCCCATTTAGAATGTTTGAGATTTTCTTCATCAGCCAGTAGTTGTCCATTGGTGGTGTAAGTCCATAAAATTTGAACTTTCCTTTCTGTGCAATGAAATTAAATCATTCTGTCAGGAAAGACAACTGTTCTAAACTTTCGTGCATCCAGATACCATCTTGGCTCTTGGGTCTGTACAGTCTCTGCAAAATCTATTGTTCCATTTTCTAAATTAAATTCACTTTCACTGTTAAAGACGATGGTCCCACAACACAGAATGCTGCCGAGAGAACCTCTGTTGGAAGACAGCATAGCTTTGCTTTGGTTGGAAAGCATTTCTTCTTATAAATATTCCAGATGATTGTGTAGGCTTTATATAACTTCCCTGCACAAGTTTTACTGCTCACTTTGCCATTAGCAGTGTTCCCAATAATTTCACTAAGTACTTAAAATGTTGAGCCTAAGCGATGTTTAATGGAGGTGTGTTTTGACAATGATCTCATGGGCCTGATCGCGTTTCAGTAGTAGTCTTGGTAATTGTTGCTAAGCCATCAAGAAACAAAAGACATTTAGTATTTATTCTTTTACTTTTTGTTCTCATATTTATTAGAGGTATTTCTTTATGCCATATTTTTATGACCACCTCTAGCACCAAACTGAAATGGAGTGGAGATAACCCCATCATCATGTGTCACGTCGTTTTTATATCAAAATATCTGAAGATTTTGCCCTGTGACTTTACTACAGAGGTGGTGTTTGTTAAAGTCAGTTGGATTGAGTTAGTTGTTTTGCTGAACACACATTCAGCATGTTAAACAATATGGTGAGGTGATGTAGTGCTCAATCTTTTTTATAATCTGCAAATGTGACCATTGAGCTAAACGACTGGCAGTACTGTATCATCATCTTTAGATTCCAGATCTAACTGCGTGTGCTGCTGTAGTTATCATCTTAAGATTTATGATCTGTTTGCACAAGATCATCCTTGTCTAAGGTCTGCCTGGTATTCATCTATCACCTTTCTGTCTGCTGTTTTATCTGATAACATTTTGAGGCAGTACCTTGTAGGCACCTCACAGAAGAAATTCTGCAGTGATTTTTTTGGCCCATCTTCTCCAATTTTTTGTGTACAGGGGGAAATCAATGCTGTTTTCCATTCTGTAGGGGTAATTTTGTTGTGCCTATTAACCACAATGAAGGCTTGCATTCTGTCAGTCAACGGCTGGCCTCCAATCTTTAGCACATCAACAATTACACTGTCTTTCCTCTGATGTTTCTGACATCTGATATTATGTTACACATCTCCCTGTCTGTCAGTGGAATTCAGTATTGGTTCAGGATAGATCTGTCAAACTCAAGTTTTTCTGTAGAAGGTTCATAGTTGTGTATTTCTCAATATAATGCTTCAGGATGTCAAGACTCGTGTGTGTGTGTGTGTGTGTGTGTGTGTGTGTGTGTGTGTGTGTGTGTGTGTGTGTGTCTGTCTTAAGTATTCTGTATGACCAAAGGTAACACAAATTGGGTGGTTTGTAGTTTGCTCGTTCTTTCCGTATTTTAGTTAGCTAGTTCTTCCCAAAAAGTCTTCTACAAATTCTGTTTGGTCATTACTAATTACTCCCAATCTATTGAAATGATGATATGCATGTTTAAGTTGTCAGATTATTTTTGAGGTTTTCTTCTGTATTTCTAGAAAGTTCCAGCAATTCTCTGGAGTTAGTGTAGATGCATCTTATGTTATACGGTGATTATGGGCAAATCTGATCACGTGATAAGAGAACAAGAATTAATACTTTATTTTAGCCTTTTAACATCGAACCACGGCTGTAGTGGGTCATCATGAAGGAAGAATGTATTTGTCAAGTAAGACTGCTCTCTACCTCCTCAGGTGCTCTTTGTATTGGCAGGGACACCACACAGGCTGCAACCACAGCAGGGGAAATCGCATTGACAACAGGAGCTGGATTATATATTCTGTGTACATAACTAGATCATAGATTCATCACAGCAACATGAGAACTTCAGGTATGCCTTCCTTGCTTGTACAATAATGGGCTTGTCACATGCACTACAACCTCGTAGCACTAATACGGGCAGAGCTGAGCAGATATTGCTCCTCACTAGAGGTTTGGATATCACCCAAGTTAACTAGAGGAAGGAAAAGATTTCTTTGTGGGTTCTGATGCAAGCCTAAGAACAGCAGGTTTTCTAAAAGGTTCCAAAATTCTCAGCTAAGCTGGTGTTATGGAGTCGGGTTGTTCAAACAGCTTCTGTCTTCAATGCACATTGTCTCTTGCTCACTCTATGAGGTGCTATCCAAAATTTTCAGGACTGGTGCTGCCATCTGTTGAAAAACTTACCTTTGGACTAATGGTCACCATCACCCTCGAAGTAGTTCCCATCCGCAAGTACACAGCGGTCCCTGTGCTTCTGCCACTGGTCAAACGTTTTCTGGAAGTCTTGTTCTTTGAAGGTGTTTATGCTTCTTGAATCCTCTCTAGTGTGTCAAACTGACGGCCTTTCAACTTGAGTTTCAGTTTTGGGAATAGCGCGAAGTCACCAGGTGCCAAATCTGGTGAGTACGATGGGTAGGGTACAACTGCCATGTTGTTTTTTGCCAAAAAGATCCTGGTGAGCAAGGACGTGTGACAGGGCGTGTTGTCGTGATGCAGCAGCCAGTTCCCCTGACGCCAAAGTTTGGGCTGTCGCTGCTGCACATTTTCACGGAGCTGTCGCAGAACATAACAGTAGTACGCGGAATTCACTGTTTGGTTGGGTGGGCGAATTCTTTGTGCACAATTCCCTTCGTATCAAAGAGAACGAAGATCATGCTCTTCACCTGTCTTGCTTTCTTGGGTCTTGGAGAGCCCGGGCTCTTCCACTGCGACGGTTGTTGCTTTGTCTCTGGGTCATAATTTTAAATCCAGCTCTAATCACCAGTGATAATCCATGACAAGAAGGTTAGTTCATCAGATGTGGTCTGACAAAGGTCCTTGCACACTTCAACATGCTGTGCCTTCTGATCGGCAGTCGAGATCCTTGGCACAAATTTTGTGGCGACACGATGCATGCCCAATTCATCAGTCAACATTTGTTGACATGTCCCATAACCAATACCCACTTCATCCGCAAGGTCTTGAATGGTTCGACGTCAATCCGCACGAACCAGTTGTTAAAGTTTGGCACTAATGCCTGGCATTGTGCGGCTAAAGGGCCTTCCAGTGTGAGCATCATCTTTGACGTCTGTATGGTCGGCCCTGAACCGACCATGCCACTCAAACACAAGTGTACGGCTCATGCTCTGTCCCCCACACACTTGTTGAATCATTGCAAGGGTCTCCGTAGCACTTTTCTCAAGATTCACACAGAATTTGATGCACATGCACTGTTCTGTTTGCGGATCCATCGTAAAATCGCCACACACCAAACACAGAATAATACCGAAATCACTGTGGACACACAACACGGCCTCCCAGCTGAATGCCACTCAGCACACTGACTCAGATATGCAGCTCTCGCAACCTAGCGGTGCAAAGATCTACTACTCCTACTTTCCAGATGACAGCACCAGTCCTGAAAATTTTGGATTCCACCTTGTACTCTTACGTGAAAATTTACCACTTGACTTTACTATGAGGGCATGGCAAAATGTCAGCTTCTCTCTATCCCAATGGCCAGTCCCCATAACTCCATATGGAGGGGATATGCCCCTGCAAACAGTTGCTCATCTGATTGGTGGATAAATTGTTGCTGTAACACAATTGAGTAAAAGAAAGTGTGCACACTTTTGTATGCAGAACCAAGTGGCACGCAGAAGCTCATGAAGACTCGCTCTGATGTCAGTAATGGAGGGAAGCAGACACGAAGTATTCCAGTGGTGGTTATAGAAGGAAGCAGAAATGAAGATATTTAGTATCCAATTTGGAAAGAGGCTGAAGCAGACTGCAGATGTAGCTCCAACTCTTCACGGAGTAAGTAGTACCTCGTGAAGACTGATGATGGGTTCCACTAACTTTCTACTCTTACAACGACAACAACTTCCCAAGATGTGTTGTATTCAGTTTAATTTCAGCCAAATTCACTAAATTGTGTACCCCGAGTTCCAAACTGAACACAGCTTAATTATTACTCCTGTACACTTACTCTGAAAGAATTTCTCTCATGCAATGTCGACTGGGTGGTACTGACTCCTTGTTGCATGTATTTCTCTATATTAATGGTGACTGATGCAATTGTTTTGGTCCTCCGATGGGCGTTGGGAAAGGCAGTGTTCGATATCGTTAAGGCCGTGGGCATTAGGGATGTTAGTGTAAAGGCAGGTGGCATCAATAGCTACAAGCAGGGTACCTTGTGGTAAAGGGACAGGAACTGTGGAGAGTCAGTGGAGGAAATCGTTGATATCTTTTATACAGGATGGTATGCTTTGGGTAATAAGTTGAAGGTGTTGGTCTACGAGAGCAGAGATTCTCTCAGTGGGGGTACAGTAACTGGCCACAATGGGACATCCTGGGTGGTTAGGTTAATGGACTTAGGAAGCATGTAGAAGGTAGGAGTACGGGGAGTGGTAGGGGTGAGCAGAGAGAGGGACTACGGGGAGAGGTTCTGGGATGGGCCTAAGGATTTGAGTAGTGACTGGAATCCTGCTGGATTCCTGGAATGGGGTCACTACGGTAAGGTTTGTAGGTGGCTGTATCTGACAGCTGGCAGAGTCCTTCTGCCAGGTAATCCTTGTGGCTCAAAACAACAGGTTAGTTTGCATGTTGAGGGATTTTGGGAATGATAGTGAGGCAAGGTTCAAGGTTAAGAAATTCTGGGGAGTTAACAGTGGTGATTTGAGGGGCAATGGGGGTCGGTCATGGTGAGATGGAAAAGTGAACTCAGTCATGCGGATTCAACATTGGTCTTTGGTCGAGTCTGATTGGTAGTGTTGGTGGCAAAAAAGTGTTTCCACTGTAGGGACCAGGAGAAGAAGAGAAGGTCTTTAAGAAGTCCTGTGAGATTGAATTTGGGACTGGGGTAAAATGTGGGGCCTTTTAGCAAGGACTGATATTTCTGCAGGTCTAAGGCTTTTGAAGAAAGGTTTATGGCTGCGTTTGGGGTCTGTTTGGGTTCTGGATTGTGTGTGGTGGAGGGAGGGAGTTTTGGAGGGTGGGGTAAATGTAATACAGCTGCGAACAATGAGCGTGTGCACAGTCAAGATGGTTGATACAGTGTGGCTCGTAAGTAGATATTTGAGTGTGGTTTGAAAGGCGACAAGAGAAACACAGAAAAGTAGAGAAAGGAGGATGGACATTGAGTACAGTAATGCATTAGAAAATAGTAACAAAGGGAAACAGCACTGGGTTAGGGTCGAAAAAAAGTCGTCAGGCAATAATCAAACAATGGAACATATAGGATGGAATGTAAAATTATTATGAAAAGAAAAGTTGCTACTCTCCATATAGCAGAGATGCTGTCACAGATAGCCACAACAAAAAGACTGTCACAAATAAGCTTTCAGCTCCTGCTTTGGAGTACCACTGTCCACTCCTCTACAACAAACTCCAAACTTCCCCACGTCCCCTCATAGATGACAAACCCTGTCAACCGGACCTACTACATTTACCTCATCCTCTGAAAATCCCTCCCACCACCACACACAATCCACAACCTAAATAGACCTGAAACAGAGTCATGAACCTTTCCTCCAGAAGCCTTTGCCCCACCTAAATACCAGTCCTTTCCAAAGGCCTCACTTTTTGCTCCACTCCTCAAGCAAGGTTTTTGAAAGACTACTCCTCCCGGTCCCTACAGTGGAAATACTTTTTTGCCACCAACCCTACCAATCAGACTCAATCAAAGACCGATGTTGAATCCTGCCCTGCTCAGTTCAGTTCAGTTCACTTCACTCCTCCATCCAATCATGACCCATCCCCCACTGCCCCCAAATCAACCCTGTTAACTTTCGAGAATTTCTTAAGCTTAAACCTTGTCTCACGATCATTCCCCAAATCCCTAAATATGCAAACTAACCTTACATCCACAGTAACAACCACAGCCACCATCTAAAAACTGATTCCAACCTCATAATCCTACCTACAGACAAAGGCTCCACCACTGTCGTTTTAAACCACAAGGATTACCTGGCAGAACGACTCTCCCAGCTGTCAGATACGGGGTATCACTAAAGCCTTCACAGCCCGTAATTATCCTCCCAACCAAGTAGAAAGACAAATCTCCAGTGCCTTATCTTTCCAGTCTCCCAACTCCTCCCAAAGTCTCACCGTCCGACCACAGAGGAACTTCCCCCTCATAACTCTGTACCATCCAGGACTGCAGCAACTGAATTACATTCTCTGCCAGGGTTTCGACTACCTCTCGTCATACACTGAAATGAGAAATGTCCTGCCCACTATCCTTTTCATTCCTCCCACAGTGATATTCTGCTGTCCACCAAACCTACGCAATATACTCGTCCATCCTTACACAACCCCTGCTCCCAATCTACACCTCATGGCTCATCTCCATGCAATAGACCTAGATGCAATATCTGTCCCATACATAAGCCCACAATCACCTATTCCAATACGCCCACAAGCATCACTTATCCCACAAAGGCAGGGCTAACAGTGAAACCAGTCATGTGATCTACAAGCAAAGCTGCAACCACTGTGTTGCATTCTGTGTGGGCATGACAACCAACAACCTGTCTGTCTGCATGAATGGCCACTGATAAACTGAGGTCAACAAACAAGTGGACTACCCTGTTGCTGAGAATGCTGCCCAACACGACATCCTTCATTTCAGTGAGTACTTCACAGCCTGTGCCATAGGGATCCTTCCCACCAACACTAGCTTTTCTGGATTGCGCAGGTGGGAACCCTCCCTGCAATATATCCTACATCCCAGTGACCCTTCTGGCCTCAACCTTCATTAGTTATTGTCCTCACCCATCCAGCCCCTTCCCTGGTCCCATTCCAGCACTACACAGCCCTCATTCCACCAATACACCCAATCTTTTTACTTCTCTCCTTTTCCACTACCCCCCAACCCATCTCTCCCCTGCCCTCTGTCTATCCTCCTGACTGCACCTAGCTGCCCTACCCTCCCTCCACCTCGTGCCTGTGCGCTCCCTAGCAGCAGTTCACTCCCCCACCCCTACACTACTATCCCTACACCGCCCCACCCTAACCACCTCCTTACCCAGTTGCCACTCCCAGAGTGAGTGATTTTTTTTTTGTGTGTGTGTGTGTGTGTGTGTGTGTGTGTGTGTGTGTGTGTGTGTGTGTGTGTGTGTGTTTTTTGACAAAGGACTTGTAAGCCAAAAGCTTTTTTGTGATAATCTTTTTGTTGTGCCCATCTGTGACTCAGCATCTCCACTATATGGGAGGTTGTCGAGAGTTTCATAGGATGCATTAGACAATGTATACTGAAGGAGGGGAAAGGAATACAGCAGTGGACAAAGTAGTAGCTTTGTGGGATGAATAGATAAAAAGACAAGACTCAGTGATATTTCTTGCACAGCACAGAACACATTGAATTTAACTGAGGAAAAAAGACAAGTTTCAATAAAGCAGGCTGTGAGGATACAGATACATAAAAAAATGAACATTAAGAATATTCAAAATTGCTAAGGAGGACAAATGTAAGGCTGTAGAAACATGCATGACCAGGGAAAATACAGATGCTGCCTCTATGAAAATTAGAGAGACTTTTGGAGACAAGAGAAGCTGCTGTATGAGTATCAAAACTGGGTATGTGAAACCAGCAGTATGGGAAAGAAGGAAAAGCTGAAAGCTGGAAGGAGTATATAGAGGGCTATACAGGGGAAAAGAATTTGGAGGCAATATTATAGAAAGAGAAGAGACATAGATGACGACGAAATGGGGTATAAGATATGGCAAGAAGAATTTGACGAGCAGTGAAAGACCTAAGTCAATAAAAGGCTCCTGGAATTGACAACATTCCATCAGATGTCCTTGGAAGAGCCAAGGATGGAAAAACTAGTAGAAGCCGACCACAAGAAAGATTACTTTGGATTCTGGAGAAATGTAAGAACACGCGAGGGAATATTGCGCCCACTACCTCTCCTAGAAGATAGGTTAAGGAAATGCATATCAATGTTCACAGCATGTATAGGTTTGGGGAAAGGTTTTGAAAAAATTGGAATACACTCCTCAAATTTCTGAAAGTAGCAGAGGTAACATACAGGGAGTGAAATTTTATTAAACTGTACGGAAGACAGACAGCAACTGTAACAGTGGAAGGCCTTGAATGGAATGCAGTAAATGAGGAGGGAGTGAGACAGGGTAATAGCCTATCTCACCCCCCCCCCCCCCCCCCCAACTACCTCTTCCTCACCATGTTATTGAAACAGTACACAGAGCAGGCAGTAAAGGAAACCAAAGAAAAATTTCAAGAAGGATGAAAAATTCAGGGAGAAGAAATAAAAACATTTTTGTCAGTGACAGCAAAGAATTTGGAAGAACAAGTGAACAGTTGACGACATGGACATCCACGAATAGCCTCTTTCCTTCCATCTTCTCTTACGTCATGACTAGCCAATTAAAAGTTTTACAACAGTGACGTTAGACATTGATAATCTGTAATAAACAGAAGCACCTATCCCTATGCAAAACCAGTCGTGCCCTGAGGAAGGCCGCTGCAATTTGGCCAAAACTTCGGATTTAGATTATTATTGTTGTTAGTTTTTAGCAATGACGCGGCATAATACCCAGAAGAGTTTTAATCGCTATAATCACTAGTAGTAGATGAGTTTAGCTATTTGAGCATTAAAATAACTGATGATGGCAGAAGTAGAGGAGATATAGTAGAAAGGCTACAGAAAGGAAAGAACTTCTGAAAAAGAGGGATCTGTGAAAATCTAACACAAATTTAAGTGTTAGGAGGTCTTTTCTGAAGGTATTTGTATTGAAGTTAAATGTGGAAGATAGGGAATTCAAAAGCGGGAAAAGATGAAAAATGCTGTATAAGGAAAGTGAGAAAGAAGTGTCAAGGATGCCACAGGAAATTGTCACTGGCTGGCCACTTACGTAAAATAGGGCAAAAGTCATCCCGTGCGCAAATTAAGAATCTCTCCCTAAAATCTTGGTAAAAACATTGGACAAGTCACAGAACTTTAAAACTTTAACCACATTTGTTTGAATATTTCCTAAAAGAGATGGCAGATCCACCAGCAAGTCAGCCGCAGCCCACTGGTCAGAAAATAAAATGCAGTCCAATAAAATGTGGCGCACAGCGACATGGACGCCACAAGTATCACACATTGGAGGGTCCTCTCGCCGGAGCAGGAAGCCTTGTGTTATAGGACTGTGGCTTATCCATAAACCAGTGAGGAGAACCTCGTCCCGTCTACAGGGCTGGAAAGTAGTACACCACACTCATGTTGTGGGCTTGACTAAACGGAGCTTATTGTCAGTCATTTCCAGCAACTCATCCTACCACCGGCGCATGACTCGTGAGCTCGATAGTGAGGTGAGTGCATGCAAAGGGGTGGCACACTGAAATACTTGCGGATCGAGACATGCCTCCTTGGCTGCGAGATCTGCCCTTCATTCCCAGCAATGCCAACGTGCCATGGAGCCCAGCAGAAAACCACCTCCTTCCCCAGTCATCGTAGTTGGAGGAGGGCGTCCTGGATGTTCTGGACTATTTTAGCTGCTGAATACAAACACTGCAATGAGTGAAGGGCACTTAGTGAATCAGATTGGCAAGAAATTTAGGATGGGAAGAGCACCTCATCTGCTCCAGTGCCCGCAAGATCGCAGACAATTCTGCATCAAAGACAGTAAATGCTTGAGGCAGTTGAACCTCAAGGACACGATCTGGAAAAACAAGAGAGCAACCAGCAGAATCCACCTGTTTCGAACTATCTGTAAAAACAGCTACATAGTCTTGGTGCTCGGATAAAATGGCAGAAAATGTTGCATTAAAAACGGTGGCAGGAGTGCAATCTCTCCTGTACCGCACCAAATCTAAAATCACTCTGGGCCTCTCTAGTAACCAGGGTGGCAGGCAGTTAAAACCCTGGATTTTGATCTATACGGGCTCCACACCATAGGACTCCAGCACACATTGCACACAGATCCCTAACGGCATCGTGGTTTGTGGACAGTTGGAAGAAAGGCATGCCAGAGGCGGATGAGCAGCAATATAGTGAGCAGGCGAGGTTGGAGCTGCAAGAAACTTACAAGCCTAGCGCACCAACAGGAGCTGCCGCCGGATGGTAAGTGGTGGTTCTCCTGGCTCAGCACAGAGGCTGGGTATGGGATTAGTCCGATAAGCACCCTTGGCCAGTCGAATCCCCGCGTGGTGGACAGCGTCGATGACCCACAAATAAGAGGGCCTCGTTGACCCATACACCGTGCACCTGAAGTCCAGCTGTGAACGCAAAAAAGCCCGATAAAACTGGAGAAGACGCGCCCTGTCTGCTCCCCAAGACCTGTGGTTAAGGCAATTGGGGATGTTCAGTGCCTTCAGGGTTCTGGCTTTCAACTCAATCTGCAGTCAAAAACGAGGCCCAGAAACGGAACTGTGTCCCCTATATGCAAGGCAGGCAAATTAAAAGGACGAGAGGAGAACAATTAAAATGAATGAAAACACACACACACACACACACACACACACACACACACACACACACACACACACACACACTTATCAGCAGTAAACTGAAAACGCATCTTTGCAGCCCACTCCCCTAACCGCCGCACTGTAAGTTGCAACTGACGGCTCACTGTTGCAACACTGGAAGAGGAACATAAAACAGCAAAGTCGTCCACAAATAAGGATCCTGGACTCCTTACCGCAGATGTTATACTGTTGATGGCTATGGCAAAGGGGTAACACTTAAGACACTGCCCTGGGGGACACTATTCTCCTGCTCAAATTGACCAGACAGTGTGTGACCAACTCAGGTCTGAAAAACCACTGAGACAGAAAAGACCAAATTAAAATGGGGAGGTGGCCACGAAAGCCCCCACTGATGCAGTTGTCCGAGAATACAGTGTCTCCAAGTAGTGTTTTACGCCTTACTGATATCAAAGAATATGCCAATACAGTGATGCTGAGGGAGGAAATCCTGATGAATAGTTGCTTCTAGAAGTGTCAGATTGTCGACAGTGGACCGTAACTTTCGGAATCCTACTGAGAGTGGCTAAGGAGTTGCCTGGTCTCTCAAAGCCAGACCAAAACGACAGTTAACCACCCATTTCAGGGTCCTTCCTACACTGCTCGTCAAGGCAATACCCTGATAGCCACTGGAACATGTGTGGTCCTTTCCTGGTTTGAGGAGAGGGATTAGAATTGTCTCCCTCCACGAGTTGGGGAAGACACCTGTCTGCCATATTAGATTAAAACATTCGAGGAGGATTTCCTTTGATGCCACTGGCAGATGTCTAAAGCATGCAGTACCGGATTTGGTCATGGCCGGGTGCAGTGTCAGAAGTCTCAGTCAGTGCCGATTCGAGCTCCCACATGGAGAAAGGGGAGTTGCAGGCCTCAGAACTGTTCGGCCTAAAGTCCAACTTTTCCCTCTCAACAGTTGCACGGTAGTGACGAAATACTGGATCCTGGCTTGCATTGGCAGTAGTTTGTGCAAAATGCTCAGCCAGCATCTGAGCAATGCTTCTAGATGATGTTTGGTGGTTCCCCTGGTTCAACACAGCAGCTATCGGTAAACGGCTGTGTTTATCAGAAATCCTCTGGACGGCTTCCCTTACTTTTGAGGAACAAGTGGAACGATTGATAGAGTTCAGGAACTCATGCCATGACCACTTTTTGCTGTCTTTAATGACATGGCAAGCCTTGGCTCTCGGGATTCGAAAGGTCAAGAGACTGTCTGCTGTCAGGCAGCGTTTAAACTGTCGAAGAACCACACGCCTGTCCCGGATAGCTAAATGGCACTCTTCTGTCCACCAAGGGACAGATCACCTCTGAAGAGGACCAAAAGACGTTGGTATGGATAGATCATCAGTGTGATAGATCACATGCGTGATGTGGTCCACCCGTTGCTGGACACTGTCATGATGTTCAAACACAGCCAACTGGCCGAACAACATCCAGTCAGCCCTGCCAATCATCCACGTTTGTGGCTTCTGTTCCAGCAACACACCACCAAGTAGCTGAAGGCGCATCGGAAAGTGGACGCTGGAATGAAGGTTGTCAGTGACCTCCCAGTGAACAGTCGGCGAGGTCTGGAGAGCAGAGAGAGAGGTCGATGGCTGAGAATGACCCAGTAGCACCACAGAAATAAGTCAGAGTACCAGTGTTTAGGAGGCACAGCTCTCGAGATGTCAGGAGGTTCTCCAAAACTCAACCCCAATGGCAAGTAGACATTGAGCCCCACAAGACATGGTGGCATTGAAATCTCCCAGGAGGAGAAATGGTTGGGGGAGTTGCGTGATAAGATCGGTGAGAGCCTGAGACTCTACTGCATCCAGTGAAGGTAAATAAATGGTTCAAATGGCTCTGAGCACTATGGGACTTAACTTCTGTGGTCATCAGTCCCCTAGAACTTAGAACTACTTAAACCTAACTAACCTAAGGACATCACACACATCCATGCCCGAAGCAGGATTCGAACCTGCGACCGTAGCGGTCATGCGGTTCCAGACTGAAGCGCCTTTAACCGCACGGCCACACCGGCCGGCGAAGGTAAATAAAGAGAACAAACTGTAAGCCACTGATGTACAGAAATTTCAACTGCAGCTGCTTGCAGGTCGGTATCCAGGGGAAAAGCAGAGGAGTGGTGCACATTATTGACAAACACAGCAACCCCTCCTTTGGCTCTTTCCCCAGTCAGGTCATATTTACGATATAGGGTATACCCCGTAGTGCAGTGGCATCAGATGCTTTGAAATGTATTTCCTGCAAACACAAGCACAGAGAGCATTGCTGCACTAGCAGTTTCAGTTCCTCCATGTGCATACTGAATCCATTCATGTTCCACTGTACAATGGGAGCCATCTATCAGGGGGGTAGTATTTTCATCCTGATTTTCTCATGGGGAGGGGAGCAGGTTTGGAGCAATATGGTTTCCCCAATCCGACATCAAGCTCTGTAGCCTCAAAATAAAAAACAACTGAGATGTCAGAGAGGTCGATGTAGACATCGTCAGGCTGTATTCTGCCCAATTCCACTGGTGTTGGACGTTTTGCCTTGGATTTTTTTCCCTGGGTAGACTATGCAGCCACAACTGGGGTTGAGTGTGTGGCAGCATTTGGCAGTGTACCAGATGGAGCGTTTGGAGAGGCAGAGAGATCCACAATGTCAGCAACCATAGCTTTTTCTGAAGTTCTCGGGGGAGGGAGAAGCTTAGACACAACTGCACCAGCACAAGTGCAGGGACACACGCAGGTGCTAGTGCTGACAGCAGCAACCTCTGTTTCTGAAGCGGCATCAGTTTTCAGGACCGGCTGTTTCAGAACGGAACAAAAGGAAGTAGTGAACGTGGGTGGCTGCATGGATTTGTATAGCTTCTTCGCTTCACCATACGGGATGTGCTTTGTGGTTTTAATCTCCTGGATCTTCCATTCCTCAAGGAAAACTCTGCAGTCCTTGCTCCAAAGAGGGTGATCCCCAGAGCAGTTGACACACTTGGCAGGAGAGGAGCAACCAACTCCCTCATGGGCGGCTTTACCGCATTTCTCGCAAGTGGCTCCCCCTCGGCAGCCGAGAGTAGTGTGCTTAAAGTGCTGGCATTTAAAACACCACATTGGACTGGGGTAATAAGGCCGTACATTGAGACGTAGGAAACCTGCCTTCACATGCTCCAGTAGTTTGGTGCTGTTAAAAGTAAGGATAAAAGAGTCTGACTTCACAAGAGTGCCATCCACCAGTTTTGTAACGTGTGGCACATTGACAATGCCTTCCCGGGACCATTCAGCTTTCAGTTCTTCTTGGGGAATGTCAACGAGATCACTGCATGTCACAACAACTTTGCTGTAGTTCAAGGTGGTGTGAAATTCAGTTTCTATCGCAAACTCCCCGAGGCATTGTGCTTTCAGAAGGTTATCGACTTGTTGGAAGCTAGATGTTTCAACTAACAAGTTCCCATTTCGCAAGCGCTTAACAGACTTCAAGGTGCCAGCAATGCCTTCTAAGCGTTTCTGTATATAAAATGGTGAAACTTTGTGAAAACTCCCCTCTTTTCTTTTAACTATAAGAAACACACACTGCGAAGCAGCATGCATTCTGTTACTACTGATTGAATCAGGAGGACTCGCTACACGAGCCCTCTTGTTAGACTGGGTGTCTGTACCTACCAGCGGCCCACCCTTTCCGCTGGGAGGAGGCAAAGAAGATTTCGAAGGATCCATCACGGTCCCACGAGCAGCTAGGGAACCAGAAGTCCACCCAGACAGAGCCCTGCGTGCCTAGGTAAGACTTTACAACTGAGGTGTGGCAGGTTCCCCAGAGGTTGCCCACTATCGACTGTTCCACCTCAACAGCCACGCATCTCATCAGCACACAGCACACCTTGAGATTGAGGGTTTTTGTTTATAGAGGTTTATTCCACCCTCCTGATCCGGGCGGTCAAGCCAATATCCCCATTTCCTGAGAGACAATGTTCCACCGCCGCGCCACACTGTGGTCGCTGAAGCACGCCCAGAGACTACGGTGACGGGGGACTGGTGGCGCTTACCAGTCCCCAGCTCATGAACCCCGGGGTCGCCAAGCCCATACTGAGCAAATGAATGCCGAGCACCTAAGGGCGACTAAAAGTAAACAGAAGCTTTTGAAATGTGGTTCTACAAAAGGGAATACTGAAGGCTGGATTGGTAAATTGCGTAACTAATGGGGAAGTACTGAGTGGAATTGGGGAGATAAGAAATTTGTGGCACAACTTAATTAAATAAGGGATCCGTTGATAGAACATATCCTGAGAGATTAAGGAATCGTCAACTTGGTAATGGAGAAAAGAGTGGGATGTAAAAGCTGTATAGGGAGACTAACGCTCGAGTACAGTAAGGATGCTTATGAGGATGGAGGTTGCAGTAGTTATTTGGAGATGCAGGGTAGAGTAGTGTGCAGAGCTGAAGACTACAACAAATCATAGAATATGAAATTTGTTGTTGTTAAAGCAATGGAAAAACTGATTTTGCTTGAGTAGTTTTGTTACAGCAAACGTTTGAACAGCGTTGTTAAAAAAAAATTTAAAAGTTCTACACGAGCGTTTTCTTTGAATGATATCCACACTCTTCGCTACGCCGTAAGACATTAACGAAATTTGCAAGATTTCTTAGTGGTATTGGTTGCGCCGTGGTGCGCTACACGCCTGTAAATGGTCGCCATACAGCTTATTAGTGTATACAGCTAGCAAGCAGGGCTCGAGGGCCTGGTGCCTACCTTGACGTGAAAGCTGCAGGTGCCGGCGCGCACGCCAGCCTCGTCGGCCTGCCATTGGTGCGGCTTGGAGCTCTCGGGCACGTGCTCCTTGCGCCGGCGCAGAGAGTCCCGTAGCGACCTCCGCAGCCGGTCCATGCCGCGCGGCGCCGACCCCGCCTGCCGCTGCAACAAGATCAGAAACGCTGTTCGAGGCTCACAGTGTAACGTTTGCATTTTTTTTTTTCAGTTTCTAGTTCATACAGCGACTGCGGCCTTGCCAAACGCACTGTTAAAGCGGAGCGCCAGCCGCCTCAGCCGTGTCCAGCGTGTGTTGGACTGTCCTGGAACGGAGATGAGTGCTCGGAACGTGCAGACGGGAAACGCATCACAATTCTTTTCACATGACGGTTAGAGGCCAGGATAGTCTGCATCAGTCACTCTTTAAATGTAGCCTATACGCTGCACCTGCTGCCGCTCGGCTGCACTTCGTGACGAGCACACTGTACAGGCGCTCCTGAAGCCTAACAGACAAGTCGAGTCAATATTGACAACAGAATAATGTGCGAGAAAAGATATACGGAGAAAAGGAGATACGACAATTTTAAAGAGGGATCTAAATTCTTTTCACACTTCTGGATACGAGGATTGCAAAAAACACCTACGTTAAATAACTGTTACGTTGTCATCCTACACTTCATTCAAGCTACAAGAAACTAACAAATAGTTAACTTCGGAAGAATCTTAGACGAGAAATCAAAAACAGAATACGCTGAACCCACAAAAGAAATAGGTAAGTTGATTTAAAAAACAGAGGAATTAAAGACATTAGCTGCCAGCTGGCATTGATTTAAATCAACAAAAGAAGTTGAAAATTTGTGCCTGACCAGGGTTTGAACCTGCGTCTCCTGCTTACTAGGCAGATGCACTGAACACTGCGTCATCAAGACACAGTGGTCACTGCAACTGTACGGATGATCCTACCACGCTTTCTGCCAGGCCCAAATTCACAACTTACACCATACTGTACTGATATAGTGCCCCTGCTCATAAGCCTCATTACTCGCGGCGTTTCGCCGATTCCTGTCCGAGTTCTAGCTTGGTGTGCATCTACACTCAAGTGATCACTGGCAGCCTTACCTTGATCTCTTCCGTGCAGATGCACACCAAGCTCGAATTCCCGAACCGGGGGCAAAAACTTTAATAGGGGTGACTGCCTAGTAATTTGGAGACCGCGATTCGAATCCCAGTCAGGCACAAATTTTCAACGAGCCCCACTGATTTACATCAATGCCTACTGGCAGCAAATATCTTTAATTACTCTGTCTTTTGATTCGTAGTGGCTATTGTTTCGGGCATGTCCAAAAGAACAGACACCACATTTATATTGTAGATTTGCCTAATTATTGTCTCGTTTCATTTCCCTCTGTATTTTTACTGGTTTGATTCGATTAAATTCTATTGCCCTTGTTTTAGTTCTACTGACATTCAACTTATTTCTTTCCAAGATACTATCCATTCCGCTCAATTGCTCTTCCCTGACCTTTGCTGTCTCTGACAGAGTAACAATGTCATAGCCAAACCGGAAAGATTTATTTCTTCTCCCTGAACTTAAATTTCCTTTCCAATTTCTCGATTTCCTTCAGTTTTTGGCCAATATACAGACTGAATAACATCAGCGATAGGCTGTAACGTGGAGACTTTCCAAAGGCATACAACACACATGGCGAAGCTATAACTGCTGTCCAGCCCAGTCCCATTACAAAGAAAGAGCCGAAGAAAATTAATTTCGCACTTTAAATCACAAATTCAACTTTCTTGCAAAATTACGAGTTCATTTATAGTAATCGCGGACTTGACTGTCATTTACTTAAGTCGTTAAACTAAAGCAATCACTTTACGTACTAAGATTAATTGTGCTTGTTGGGTACTGAACCGGCAGGTCACCTGTGGCCTGTTCAATCAAGATTACTTTTCTCTGAGCAACAGAAACCACAGATGACTTGCCTGCTACGAGGGTGAAATAATTTTCACCTTCACTATACAATTAATTTAAAAAATATGAAAGATGATGAAAATCTGTAAAGTTCGGGACGGCCGTTGCGTTTCAGATTTCAGTTGGGGCCTCGCTGAAGCGGAACGGTACTTAATTCCTCCCGCATTCTGAGGATTGGCAGCAAAATAGGTCTCTCAACTTGTGCACCAAGGGGCCACGCCACCCCACCACTCTGAGCCAGCTGCAACAGTTCCACCTCCACCCTCTGTCATGTCGGCAACATCTCAGTAAGACACTGGGAACGTAGTTACTCCAGTGGGTGATAATCACACGGGAACCAACATGCCTGCTACTCCAAACACAATAACTGCACAGACTCCGACTTCGGCAAGGTCGTCTGTTACATCCCTGGTTCATATTGAGAGACCAAAGACCGGCTTAATAACATTTAGATGCTCAGCTGCATAAAATAGCTCAAACATCGTCTTTCCTATTAAGCATAACTTTCTTTCTGCTCATCGAAAATGCTTGTACGCTGGCTCTTAAAACAATCTTCGACCCAGCTGAGTTCTCTGATTGGCTGCTGTTCAAGGCACGTGGGATACAACAAAACGTTGCGTGGCTCAACCCTACGCTCAACGGAAGGACTGTGGTTATAAGGGAACGCCAGTCTTCCGAAACAACTGCAGTATACCAACAGCATTAACAAGTTGGCAACAGTAGCAGAGTCTGTTAATGGCGAAGCATAATTTACAATTCATGTACATGCACGGGAAATTCTGCGCACTTCTGGGAACTGAAAGAAAAGCGGGAGTATTGTGCAAACATTTTGAAACATCCAGTACTTACTTAATCGCAAAATATACAGTATACAGGGTGGTCCATTGATAGTGACCGGACCAAATGTCTCACGAAATAAGCAGCAAACGAAAAAACTACAAAGAACGAAACTCGTCTAGCTTGAAGGGGGAAACCAGATGGCGCTATGGTTGGCCCGCTAGATGGCGTTGCCATAGGTCAAACGGATATCAACTGCGTTTTTTTAAAACAGGAACCCACATTTTTTATTACATATTCGTGCAGTACGTAAAGAAATATGAATGTTTTAGTTAGACCTATTTTTTCGCTTTGTGATAGATGGCGCTGTAATAGCCACAAACGTATAAGTACGTGGTATCACGTAACATTCCGCCAGTTGGGACGGTATTTGCTTCGTGATACATTACCCTTGTTAAAATGGACCGTTTACCAATTGTGGAAAAGGTCGATATCGTGTTGATGTATGGCTATTCTGATCAAAATGTCCAACGGGCGTGTGCTGTGTATGCTGCTCGGTATCCTGGACGACATCATCCAAGTGTCCGGACCGTTCGCCGGATAGTTACGTTATTAAGGGAAACAAAGTGTTCAGCCACATGTGAAACGTCAACCACGACCTGCAGCAAACGATGATGCCCAAGTAGGCGTTTTAGCTGATGTCGCGGCTAACCCGCACATCAGTAGCAGACAAACTGCGCGAGAATCGGGAATCTCAAAAACGTCGGTGTTGAAAATGCTACATCAACATCGATTGCACCCGTACCATATTTCTATGCACCAGCAATTGCATGGTGACGACTTTGAACGTCGTGTACAGTTCTGCCACTGGGCACAAGGGAAACTACGGGACGATGACAGATTTTTTGCACGCGTTCTGTATAGCGACGAAGCGTCATTCACCAACAGCGGTAACGTAAACCTGCATAATATGCGCTATTGGGCAACGGAAAATCCACGGTGGCTGGGGCAAGTGGAACATCAGCGGCCTTGGCGGGTTAATGTATGGTTCAAAAAATGGCTCTGAGCACTATGGGACTTAACATCTATGGTCATCAGTCCCCTAGAACTTAGAACTACTTAAACCTAACTAACCGAAGGACATCACACAACACCCAGCCATCACGAGGCAGAGAAAATCTCTGACCCCGCCGGGAATCGAACCCGGGAACCCGGGCGTGGGAAGCGAGAACGCTACCGCACGACCACGAGATGCGGGCGATTAATGTATGGTGCGGCACTGTGGGAGGAAGGATAATTGGCCCCCCATTATATCGATAGCAATCTAAATGGTGCCATTTATGCTGATTTCCTAAGTAATGTTCTACCGATGTTACTACAAGATGTTTCACTGAATAGCAGAATGGCGATGTACTTCCAACATGATGGATGTCCGGCACATAGCTCGCGTGCGGTTGAAGCTGTATTGAATAGCATATTTCACGACAGGTGGATTGGTCGTCGAAGCACCATACCATGGCCCGCACGTTCTCCGGATCTGACGTCCCCGGATTTCTTTCTGTGGGGAAAGTTGAAGGATATTTGCTATCGTGATCCACCGACAACGCCTGACAACACGCGCCAGCGCATTGTCAATGCATGTGCGAACATTACGGAAGGCGAACTACTCGCTGTTGAGAGGAATGTCGTTACACGTATTGCCAAATGCATTGAGGTTGACGGACATCGTTTTGAGCATTACGTTCTGTAATTTAATTTAAAAAACCTATCTGTTACCAATAGTTCGTCTAAAATTGTGATCCGTACGTTTGTAACTACTACAGCGCCATCTATCACAAAGCGAAGAAAGTGTCCCAACTAAAACATTCATATTTCTTTACGTAATACACGAATATGTAATAAAAAATGGAGGTTCCTAATTAAGAAAAAAAACGCAGTTGATATCCGTTTGACCTATGGCAGTGCCATCTAGCAGGCCAACCATAGCGCCATCTGGTTTCCCCATTCAAGCTAGACAAGTTTCGTTCTTTGTAGTCTTTTCGTTAGACGCTTATTTCGTGAGATATTTGGCCCGGTCACGATCAATGGACCACCTGTATTTACAAATTCAACCAAAGGCGGTGCATAACCGCTGTTTCCCTTATCCTATGCGCCACGCTTTCGTTCTGATTTGCAAAAGCCTTTTTGTATCTGCGTAAGCCTTTTTGTATCTGCGTTTGTTCGTACTTCTGAACAGTGCAGGATTTTTCTTTATCATGGCATTGTCAATGTTTTTTTCCACTTTCTGATACCAGGTATCTTCTGGTGGAGAAAATGCGTAAGAAAAGCGTCAAGTACTCATGCGACCTTCGAAATACATCCAGAAAACAAGGCAGAAGATAAAACAAGGATTACGAAGACGTAAGAGCACATACTCTACTGCGTAGTATATAGAGGGACTAAAACAGGTAGCACACGACGCCAAAAGGCTCCGTTACGAACACTACGCCCGTGCCATGTAACGAAGCTCTTTAATCTTATAGTTTAAATCCAGTTTATAGTGAAGTGTGAAATCATTTCACGTATTTAAAGCGTAATTACTATAAAATAAATACATTTAATAAAAATAACAGAAGTAAATCGAGTAAAGAAAATATTACTGACTGTTTTGCAGCACTATAATATAATATCATAAAATTTTTCACTTCGCTTGAACTCAAAACATTAGCCGAGAATCATCAGTCTGACAAATATATAATCTTTCAGAAAAATCGAGAACCGGAAGCATGAGAAGCTGGACGGAAGAATAGAAGAGAAACTTCAGCGAAAACATTTACAGAATTTTAAAGAACAAGAAGAAGAACAAGAACGTAAATCGGCAGAGAAAGATTAACTGGTGTTAATTGGGTATCCCAATCTCCTATTCGATAGGGATGGAGAAATACAGTTTTTTGTTGATTGCTTTTACATGTCATCGTTTTAACGTCCTCACCCCACCCCTTAGGACGGTAGCGGTCTTTTACCCTTCAAGCCAATTTCGGTTGAAACTGTTCGAGACCGCACCACCATCCCAA
Source organism: Schistocerca americana (assembly GCF_021461395.2). NCBI lineage: Eukaryota > Metazoa > Arthropoda > Insecta > Orthoptera > Acrididae > Schistocerca > Schistocerca americana. The sequence goes on along the minus strand of NC_060124.1, from coordinate 80,242,596 downwards.
ATATGGCTGCAAGGGGTGACTGGCTCCCATGGCAATTATCTCCCGATACCAAGACATTTGTACACAAAGATTGGTTAAAACTGATCCAAGTCCTCCAGAGCTAAGCTGGAAGACGAACCTCCCCCCCCCCCCCCCACACACACACACACACTTTTGTGGCTGGCAGCATTAAGGTGTAGGAACGAGTCTCGGAGAATTTCCTCAAAGTCTGCGCACACACACTGACTTGTAGCTCTGTATTCAATTTTTAAAAAAATTCCATTTTATGATGCATTTCGAAATGTGTTGTAAAGGGTATTTTATTACAACGTTACTACTGCAGCAAACATTACTCCCGCCGATGTCTACGTTATTATTTTTATATTATTTTTCCTGTTTGCAAAATGAACTTTAACTTCTACAAAACACATCCCCCCCCCCCACATCTCCCCCAACCCCTCCCCCGAAGCCAACCGTGTTTCATATCTTGTCATAACTGCATATAGTGTATTTAGTGAACACTATTCTTTCACACACCGTTGTCACTAGTTAACGTCTTTCACTTGTCGCTACAGTGTTGCCACATCCGCCGCCGGCTACCGCTCGGTTACAGGCGACAGCTGATTTCAACTGATGAATGACTCAACAGTGACAGACGACTCGTTTTGTAGCCCTGAATTTAAATTCCTGTCCTAATCTGACATCAACTCGTGATATGCGGTATATCCGAGAAAACGGCGATCAACAATCTTCGGTAGAACAACAATCGCGATCGCTTCGTTCACGGCATTAAAGGCTCACTTCTACGAGCAAACTCATGACAGAAACGTTTCATAATATGTTTGTTTGCATAGCCGTTTTCCGCAGCAGAATTTCAGTTTTAGCGGTAAAACAAACTGTAGCTGTCACTGTTACGTAAAACTTGTCATCACACTGGCTTCGTGGGATGCCGGGTCACCAAGCGATGAGCAGCCCTAGTTGGCACTTGGTTGCAGATTATACGCGACACAAGCAGACTGCAAATGAACGAATGTTAGGAAAAAACAAGAGCAAATAAAAAAAGTCAATACGAAAATGAAAATGGCGCGGCGAAGTATTTGAAATAAAAAAATCACATTTAAACTAACTAAATGAATTAAAATTCCCAAATATGGCTTCACGCAAGTAGTGCGAAGCTTACCGAAAGTAAGACTATCTCTATGATTATAATAGCTGTATAAATGACGCTGAGTCATGTCTTGTGCGGAAGGATCCAGTATTGATTAGTGCTTTTATGAAACGTGTGAATTTAGTTGGCACCTGTGTGTGTGTGTGTGTGTGTGTGTGTGTGTGTGTGTGTTATATGTCATGAAATACGAAATAAGGGGCTCAGACCGAGGATTTGGGACTTATACACACCAAGCAGAAATCCGGACAAGGAACTGAAAGTAAACTAACACTGTTGTTAGAGTTTGGCAACGGCGAACGGTTCGGCCGTGACGTCAGCGCTCCGATCGGAGAAAACCAGCTCCAAAGCACTAAGTCAACTATCAAGTAATATTAATCATACTATAGAGATGACGCGGTCGTTACCGAAGGTTTCTCGAGGCAAAGCTTTCATCCGGCAAGCGACATGTGGTGTCACCGCATCTTGCATGAAAATGGCGGTGTAGACACAGCTGCATTGTTGTTAAAGCTGGAATCATGTGACGCGGGAGAGGCCTGCAACGTGTCATCTCATCGAAGAAAAATGGACCGAGAACGAAGAAGCTTGTGAAACCCCATCACACAGTCACATAAGCTGGGTCCAGTGGAAGTTCCTGCACAACAAATGGCAGAGTAGAACCTCATATGAGACAGTTCTGTGCATTGAAATCACCGTGCAGAGTAAAATGTGCCTCATCCATCGAAATAATATTTACCGCCGCCATGTCATCCATTTCCACGAGTGCCAAAGAACGAAGGGCAAAGTCACTATCTTTGAGGTTCATTTGCTGCACATTCTGACTGTTGTAGGACACCAGTGTAACATGCGGCGCAAAATCTTTTGAACTGACAACCACGGGTGAGACAATTCTTGTGACGCAGCTCGAGTACCAGCTGCAGAATTTGAGGCACGTGCTGCATGGTCGGGTATAGATGCAGCTACTTCACCAACAACCGCCGCGGGAATGGAGCCGACTCCCTCACCATGATGCACAGCCTAATTCGCATGTTTCTTCAAAGTTCTTGATCATATTCTTTAGCCAATTTATTGACATGAAGCCTCTTCGCACCTGTTTCTGTCGCCGACATTCACGCAATGCAACGCTTCTATTGCTGCCCTTTTGATAAAAACAACTTTACCACCAGTGCAGGGTCTTTCTTCTCAATAGCCATTGCGTGATTTTGTATGGAAAACTTCAACCCTCTTAACCGTTTACAACAAGTCACTTCACAAAAGGCCAAATACTGACGTCAAAGCAGGAAATATTCTGACTGCTTAAGGCGCCATATTTTCATCTGGTGGCATGTTCCACGAGCGTATCTATTAATGAACACGCCTACCGACAGCGTCCTGCTATGTATACAACCCTCACTGCAGCACTCGAAACACCGTCAGTTCAAAGTTCAATTAAAACCACCCAGGGTATATATTTTGATGCCATAATACCAGCAAGACAGTGTAGACTTCATTTTGCAATACGACGGGGCTTCATCACACATTATTTCAAACTTTCTTTTTTACATCAATGTCAAAATGCCTTATTGGATTGGATTTTCTTCTTAAGTGACCCACACAGTTACATAATTTAACTCCATGTAATTCTTCTTACGGCTTTAAGTTAGAAGTCGCGTGTTCCTAACTCCACTGCCACGTAATTTGCAAGAGCTGCAAGGACGCACTATTAATGGGGTCACTGATTATTTATTTATTTATTTACCGCTCAAAAATGGTTCAAATGGCTCTGAGCACTATGGGATTTAACATCTTAGGTCATCAGTCCCCTAGAACTTAGAACTACTTAAACCTAACTAACCTAAGGACATCACACATAGCCATGCCCGAGGCAGGATTCGAACCTGCGACCGTAGCAGTCCCGCGGTTCCGGACTGCAGCGCCTAGAACCGCACGACCACCGCGGCCGGCTTTATTTGCCGTATAGCACAGCGCATAACATACTGTAGTACAGTCAAGAAGACATAAAAGACACCTAAACAGACATAAATACAGATAACACATTAAAAACTGCTCCCAGTATCCTTATCCAGTCACAGCTTGATCCTGTGGACAAGAAAAAGTGGTTTGGGTCTCCCAGGTATGCTCTTCAGTTAATATTGAAGTTTATAGATAAGGTTTTTACGGTGATTGATTTCCAAGAAGTTTTGCTAGACGCTTCCTGAAAGATAGCGTCCTATCAAGAGTCATTCCAAGATAATTTGGGTGACTTTGGTAGGGAAGCATTTTGTCGTCGTTACAGACCTCCGTTTTACAATACGACGCTTTGTTGTTTAAGTGGAAACTGCTGACTTCGGTTGTAGAGAAACTGGGTAGGAGTCTCCAAACGATGAAATATTTATGTATTTTGCTGATCCTCAGAGTGATAAAAGTACATCTAAACTAGCACTTCTGAACACTTTGTGCTGACCCGCAAGTGCTAGATAGACTGCATATCAAAAGTGCTTTACGTGGTTTCAGGTATGTCAGGAATATAAAAATTTAGAAGTGTAGTGGATAATACTGACCCACGGGGTAGTCCATTATTTTATTTCCTTTGCTTGTGAGATTACTCTGCACTACTCATAAGCGCCTCTCTGAGAGCAAGTAATCGATTAGTCTTAATGTGGTTTGGCGTGGATGACTGACCAGCTTACGGTATAAGAGCTCTCTTTTCCACGTGATATCGTAAGTGACAGTCAAGTCGACAAAGACTAAAGATGTCGAGTTTTTTCTGAAATCCGGCTTCGATGTGTGTAGTTAGGCTTAGGACCTAGTCTGTGCAGCTTCTGATACCGATCATGACGCTTTGGGACGTGTATGGCGAAAGTTTGACTACCGTATTGAGCATCTGTAATGCGAGTTAAAAATATGGAGACTCACATGTGTATTTCCTGTATGTCTGGTAGTTTTCGCGCTACGTCTTCTGTAAATCCAGAGGTACTTTATGAATCGCCCTTTCTGTACACCCAAGTCCAACTTTCCTGAACACGTCTCTCACACGTAGAAGAAAAAGTAAGTCATACGGACATGAGTTCGCAAACGCTGTGTTTTAGTGCTAGAGCTTGTTTTTTACAGCTTTTCATAGTTCACTGATAATGGGAATCACACAGAAACCAGAAGTGCCGTCACTGCAAATGAAACTCATTCTTACGTCAAATGTTCAAAGAGCCCTCTGGGGTTACGTGTGGTTAAGCAAAGTTATACTGGAACGCAGCTCACTTCATAGGCTTACACGTAGCATCAACTGTCTAAATATCAGAGGGATACCGAAGAGGTGGAATGATTTTCTGGCCTCGACTTTCTCCTGATTTAAATCCACCACATTTACTTGGCGGTAGAGCGCAGGCGGGATTCAGTGCGATAGTGGATTGACAAGTGTATCGGTGCTGACGGAGGACATTTTGAACACATCTAGTTTCACGCTATAAGCTGGTAACTTCTGCTTTCCACGATTAATGTACTACGGAGAGGAGCAGAAAATGCATTCTGACATAATGTGCAAGTAATATATTATGTTGCTAGTGTGTGACGATTTTTAGTTAGATCGGTTGGCAAAATCTTACTTTCGAATTCATTGCACGCTTCTAGCATTGTTCTCCTTACGCTCATTTCAGCTTCGTTCAGCTTCTATTTGTCAATTAGATTGATTTCACTTAAATCTGCGATGAAATTCTGTGCTTTCGTAGCAACTACACACGACTCTTTAATAACGATGAGTCCTTTCGCCACATATTTATGTAACGCGTATCCGTTTTGTGCGCGACATGTTCGTCGTCAGAGCTGAATATTTGGTGTTGTTATTCAGGAACTCTACAAATTTGCAACTTGTTCGCAAAAATATTTTTTTATCTTTCGTAATAATCATTCTAAGACTAGTGGTTGCTGAAAATATCCCAACCAAATGGGAACAGCCGCAGTCCTCTGCGTTAATCATTAGTAAGTTATCAAACGGTCTAAGAAATTGCCTCCATATGTTGGTTCTCCATTTACTCGAAGTAATTCTCAGACAAGACATTCACAACAAAGTCACAACAATCCCTGTCGCTGGCACCACTATTCTACAGCTGGCAGTTGAGGTTTCTACCTACACAATAGGATGATATTTTGCGAGTTCGCTCTGAAGCACTCAGCCATTACAGATCCTAACGCAGGCAATGTATGAAAGCACCTCATTACCATGTTTGACCAACCTCTGATTGTTAACTTCACCCACATTACTTCACAGTCTGAGTGGGCGAGAATCAAAAATGGTTCAAATGGCTCTGAGCACTATGGGACTTAACAGCTGAGGTCATCAGTCCCCTAGAACTTAGAACTACTTAAACCTAACTAACCTAAGGACATCACACACATCCATGCCCGAGGCAGGATTCGAACCTGCGACCGTAGCGGTCGCGCGGTTCCAGACTGCAGCGGCTAGAACCGCTCGGCCACTCCGGCCGGGCGGGCGAGAATCACTACATATTAACCGTCCACAGTGTTATCTAGGGTAAATACGTAGGTTGGAACTTAAATAGTGGCAACACTGCTGTGGAAACACTATGTAATGGAATCTACTATTGTCGCTGATAGCCCATGTTGTAGACATACCTTCCTTACCTCCGAGCAAATGGATTCGCCTGTCCCACGTCTCCGGCGTGCGCACAATCGAGGGAAACACAGTCACTTGCGAGCGAGCCGTCTAACGTGACGGTGTCACAATGTTTTCGAAACAGGAAAAACAGAGCTGAATCAAGATTGAATGTGCCAGAAATCGTACAGCACGACAGTGTCATCAACGTCTTCAACAGGCGTGCTGGGAATCGGCATTGCACGAGAATGCGCGGGCGCATACAGCACAAGCTGTGGCTGCCCTGTTCGCACGATGGGACTGGGGAAGTACTGTACCATCCACCGTACTCCCCGGACTCAAGCCCTTGAGTCTTTGATTTGATTCGAAGATGAAGGAACCACTTCGTGGCTTTCGCTTCAGAACTGTTCCAGAGATTCGACAGGCAGTAGACCGCTCCATTCGCACAATCAACAGTACAGGCTCTGCTGACGGTATACTACGCCTTCTACATCGCTGGCAACTGATTCTACACAACGCTGGTGACTACTTTGCAACCCTTGTAGATCGCAGAACGGTAATGGGAGGGTTGGAACTTTAATAGTGGCAACTATTTATTTACACCTCGTACAAAGTAGATACCTGTTTCAAAGTTTTACTGACATTCAAAATAGTCACCAGCATTGTGTATAACCCGTTGCCAGCCATGTGGAAGTCGTAGGATGCTCTTAGCAGTGCCAGTTGTGTTGACAGTTCGAGCGGCGCGGTCTATCGCCCGACGAATTTGTAGCAGTTCTAAAGCTAATGCCGTGAAGTGTTTCCTTCAGTTTAGAAATCGAGGTGAACTCACGGGGGCTTGAGTCAGGGGAGTGCAGTACGCAGCTGTACGTGCTTGAGCATTGTCCTGCAAACTGATGGTCAGGTTCTGCAGAAAGTGTCATCACTTCTGTCTCTAAGCTGATCATAGGTTGTATTCCAAAAATGAACAGCATAGAGACAGAAGTGATGACACTTTCTGCAGGACCTGACCATCATTTTGCAGGACAATGCTCAAGCACGTACAGTGCAAGCTGTTACTGATTTGTTTGACTGAAGTGCTATACCATGTAATGCACTCCCCTGACTTAAGTCCTCGTAAGTTCAACTCGATTTCTAAACAGAATGAAACACTTCACGGCATTCGCTTCAGAAATGCTAAAAATTCGTCAGGCAATAGACCGCGCAGCTTGAACTGTCAACACAACTGGCACTGCTAAGAGTATCCTAGGGCTTCCACATCGCTGGCAACGGGTTATACACAATGCTGGCGACTACTTTGAAGGTCAGTAAAGCTTTGAAACACTTATCTATTTTGTACGAGCTGTAAATAAATACAGGGCTATTACAAATGATTGAAGCGATTTCATAAATTCACTGTAGCTCCATTCATTGACATATGGTCGCGACACACTACAGACACGTAGAAAAACTCAAAAGTTTTGTTCGGCTGAAGCCGCACTTCAGGTTTCTGCCGCCAGAGCGCTCGAGGGCGCAGTGAGACAAAATGGCGACAGGAGCCGAGAAAGCGTATGTCGTGCTTGAAATGCACTCACATCAGTCAGTCATAACAGTGCAACGACACTTCAGGACGAAGTTCAACAAAGATCCACCAACTGCTAACTCCATTCGGCGATGGTATGCGCAGTTTAAAGCTTCTGGATGCCTCTGTAAGGGGAAATCAACGGGTCGGCCTGCAGTGAGCGAAGAAACGGTTGAACGCGTGCGGGCAAGTTTCACGCGTAGCTTGCGGAAGTCGACGAATAAAGCAAGCAGGGAGCTAAACGTACCACAGCCGACGGTTTGGAAAATCTTACGGAAAAGGCTAAAGCAGAAGCCTTGCCGTTTACAATTGCTACAAGCCCTGACACCCGATGACAAAGTCAAACGCTTTGAATTTTCGGCGCGGTTGCAACAGCTCATGGAAGAGGATGCGTTCAGTGCGAAACTTGTTTTCAGTGATGAAGCAACATTTTTTCTTAATGGTGAAGTGAACAGACACAATGTGCGGATCTGGGCGGTAGAGAATCCTCACGCATTCGTGCAGCAAATTCGCAAAGTTAACGTGTTTTGTGCAATCTCACGGTTTAAAGCTTACGGCCCCTTTTTCTTCTGCGAAGAAAACGTTACAGGACACGTGTATCTGGACATGCTGGAAAATTGGCTCATGCCACAACTGGAGACCGACAGCGCCGACTTCATCTTTCAACAGGATGGTGCTCCACCGCACTTCCATCATGATGTTCGGCATTTCTTAAACAGGAGATTGGAAAAACCGATGGATCGGTCGTGGTGGAGATCATGATCAGCAATTCATGTGATGGCCTCCACGCTCTCCCGACTTAACCCCATGCGATTTCTTTCTGTGGGGTTATGTGAAAGATTCAGTGTTTAAACCTCCTTTACCAAGAAACGTGCCAGAACTGCGAGCTCGCATCGACGATGCTTTCGAACTCATTGATGGGGACATGCTGCGCCGAGTGTGGGAGGAACTTGATTATCGGCTTGATGTCTGCCGAATCACTAAAGGGGCACATATCGAACATTTGTGAATGCCTAAAAAAATTTTGAGTTTTTGTATGTGTGTGCAAAGCATTGTGAAAATATCTCAAATAATAAAGTTATTGTAGAGCTGTGAAATCGCTTCAATCATTTGTAATAACCCTGTAGTTGGTACTATTAAAGCTCCAACCCTCATAATCTTAATGGAAGAGACGAAGAATTTAACACCTTGTCAAGAGCGCGATTTTTGAGGTGGAACACTGTATCAGGTAAACTAGTTCTGGAAAATAACTTGGCAGAAGGCTATTGAAATAAAACACATCCAAGATTGCACTAATTTGATTATCGCTCGTCCCTGATACGGTTCCAGGGCTTCACCTACTGTGCGTTATCGCTTGCTAGGGCGACAGGTTTCAACCCATCTCACGAAGTGTTTACATTTTCTCATTGCTGTCTATCGTATTGTTCTCTAGCAACAAATGTAAACCGAAAAGGCAAGGAAATCCCCCTGGCTGTTTTCCGAAAGAGGAACGCTCTTCTACTCCGTTGGTTAACTACACACCTGAAAGTTGACCGGCAATTACCTGCTGATTTCTATCGCGGCCTCGATGAGATCCATCTGCATTCCGCTGACCTCAGAATGAGGCTTTTCCTTTCCAATTAAGACGACCAGTGCGAAGAACAAATATGCTAAAAACCGAACAAGTTGAAATCCCCTTGTAAGTGACCAATCTGCGCATAAGCCAACTTCTGTAACCACAACCATACTTCGTTCATGTTTCTTAATAAAGCGGTGAAGAATGTAATTTAATTGATCGTTTTATCTCTGTTAATGGGTCGTGGCACACTGAAGAAGCACTCGCGCTCTGCCTGGAAGCTGTTGGATCTCGACGGATGAAACATGAGCACTAGAGGCAGCAACCACATCCTGTAAGTGGCCTGCCTGTGACTGCGCCGTCCATTAGTTGGAGGAACTCTCGGCAGTTCTTTAATACAGTACGAATGCCCGGTACTCACCTTGCTGCGGCGGAAGGACTTGCTCCTTGTGGGGACGCCATTGGCAGCGTTGGCCGTCCCACGGCCCCTCTCCAGCGGCTGATGCGACGAGGCACCCTGCCCCATTTGACGGCCGACGTCACGCTGCAACCACACCACCGCTCGTCAACTCACCGCAACCAACCACAACAATACCCGGGCCGCCACCCTCCAGGACACAACGCTCCCTGTCGGCTAGAATGACAGATCAAGGCTTTTCCCGGCCGTGTCAACTAGCATTGTCACCACTTTAACAGCGTATTACCTCATCTCTTCTTGTTACACATGCCAACGGAAAACTTTTTAATGAAAGTGGCTTATTTTTGTGGTTTTCACTGTGCTGAATCCTAACAACACCAAGAAGGTGTCTCATTCATTATTTACAATGAACGCTCAATACTTTTAAAATTGTCTCTTAGTGACTATAATAATGAAAATTTCGTATGTTATTTCAACTAATAATAATAAGCTAAAATGTGGATTTGAGTGGGTTCCGCTTGTAGACATAGCAACTACTGCGGCATGCTACGTGGCTATTCCTTATTTTTGCGCAAGGGCCGCGTGGAATGGGAAAAAAAAAAATTACAGCCTCTACACAGTGAGTTGCATCTAGCGATAATAAGATGGAGACTGCTGCAAGTATCTCGCGAGTTTACACATCTGTAGGAAGCAAAACTGAAATAAAATGTTATTTTAGGAGCCGACATTCCAAAACTGATCTTAGATTCCTATTCTGAACTCAAGCATGTTGTTACCGAGTTCTTCAGCAACAAAAAGAACCCACGTTATAATTTGTCTCTTGTGGCCAACATCTAGTAGAGATCAGAAAATTCATTTATTTGATGTGCTTATCATTAATTTTATGAAGAGTCAATCTTGATTTCCCCACTCAAAACTGAGGTGTCAATGAGCGACAGAAAGTGGCATCTGCCCGCTGGAAGACTTGTCAAAGTCACGTCCCCGAGACGTACAACATGTAACTAATACACCTAGATTCTTTAACAAAACGAAAGGAAACTTAAGCCAACACACACACACCTCCACTATGTATAAAGAGGTGCTTTTATGTATAAACCTTAGTTCATTCTGGAAAATTATCTTTGTTCTACTTACAGGTGTTTTGTTAATTTCCGCGACATAGTGCGCAAAACAGTAATACGATCAATTACCAAGCAATAAGTACAAGCAACAAATATTTTTCGTTGTTCTGCTTTATATGTCCGGGGTGAATCCAACAGAAGGAAGCTTTTACCTGTGGGGCCAAACAAGCTATCTACATGAATATTTGATCTGCGAACTAATACCCATTCTTCTCGCGAGTTCATCGTTTCCATTCTGAATTTAGTGGAAACGAGGAAATGAAATGCTTCTATTAGCACGACATGTATTTTTCACTCGCATGACACTTTTGTCAAACAAGGGGTGATCACATTAGCCACCTCTTCGGTCCAACTCTGTCATAACACGGGCACAAGACATGATGCGCAGTATTGCTGACCAGATCCCTGTGTTCGATCAGTTGCTAACATTATGAACAAACAACAGGAAAATAAGCTGTTTCCTAGAACCAATAACTAAATGGAAAACAGCTTCCTGTTTTTACATTCGGTATTTCGTGAACAGTAGATGCAGCTGATCAAAAAGGTTCCATCTTCCCTAGGTTTCTGGGAGGCCTTTCGACCCCAACATAATGTCGACAATCACCGAGGCATATTGATTACTTCCAAAAATGCGTGACTGGCCCGACGAGTCTTCGACAAACTGAACCCAGCACCCAAACGGAGAATGTTCAACAGGCACGAAAACATCGTGTGTTTAATATGACTCTCTAAATTCGGATGAATGCAGTATAATTCCCACACGGAAGAGGGAGAACACGAGAGCGTCCGATTAAAAGTTCACCGGCAAGTTTTTGAAGCTTTAACAAATGGTTCAAATGGCTCTGAGCACTACGGGACTTAACTTCTGAGGTCATCAGTCCCCTAGAACTTAGAACTACTTAAACCTAACTAACCTAAGGACATCACACACATCCATGCCCGAGGCGGGATTCGAACCCGCGACTAGCGGTCGCGCGGTTCCAGACTGTAGCGCCTAGAACCGCTCGGCCACACTGGCCGGCTGAAGCTTTAACATCTTCCAAACACCGACAGATAACACTGCGAAGTAACAATAAGAAACGGGACGACTTTACGAAATCAGTTGCAGTAACGCGAATGCTAGAGGAGTACGAGTAAAGTACGGTTCGTCTTTAAAGGCGACCGCGTACAAATAATTCCATTTTAGTGCACCAGCGCTGGCGTCCTCAGGAAGTCAAAGTAGACAACAGGTATTTTGAGACCCGCGGTCCGCATAGTAACAAGAGGGTACTGCAGTGGTCTTCAAATTACGTCCGGCGGGCCAACACCGCTTCCAGATCATCATCAATCCAGCCCGCGGTAACGCTTCAGACATGCATGACATCCGGCCCGCCTATTTTTTTTTTTTTTTTTATTGTAGTCGAACCTTGCTTATCGAGTGCCTCTCATAACAAGTTATTCGCATAATAAATAGAAGAAAATGCAAGAAACTGACTAGCTTAACGAACGGTGTTTCGCATAAAGAGTGTGTTTATTGTAATTTTTTTCAGTCTTTCATGAACATTTCAAAAACCACCTCCTGGCCTGGCTCTGTCTCCGTGGCTATTATAAATGAACACTAAGTCACGCGTTCTCCTATAAACTACCGCCCAGAAATCAGTCTGCTATACCAAACGCAATGTGCCTCGCGTCGCAGTTGATGCCACCGGTACCACTGCTCGGGCTTCCGCAACCTTGTTACGATTCTCTGCAGCGATGTTGCAAGATCCGACGCATGGTAACCTTTTTCCTCGCAGTATATGTTTATGACTTACATTTTGATTTGTCGTCGTTAACTAACACGAATTCATTCAAGATGTCCATGCACGCTATGGATGTAATTAACGACAATGCTAAATCTCTTTTTCGAGAAATTTTGAAACACAGGCATAAACTTTGGTCCTCTAAAACGTTTTTGTTATAGAGCATGATCCATTCTTAGTACCTCATGTCATGTTGTCACGATGGTGGATAAAATACAGCACATTACACTCAGTTTTGTCGGCAATAAATCTACAGTTAAAAAGCACCTTGTGCACTTTGGGATGTTCGGGTACGTAGTATTGACAGAGGCTTGATAATCATTATAATGCACAATATACACTGAAACGCACATTTGTACACCTGTTTGTGTTCACGTTATGCTACACACATCGTTAATCCACCTTAGACTAAATATACGCTGCAAATACAGTGGAAATGATTTTATTCTCAACAAATCTGTAGATAATGTGCTGTATTTCATACACCATAATGACAACATGGCATGAGGTACTAATTCACACTGCAACACATTTTTAACAAATTTCTTTAAGACAATAAGATGAGTTACATCTGTCGAAATTTGTTGTCAACAACGAACACTGATTTATGCCATTTTGGCTACTGAATGTTTTTTCTCAAAATTTATTTTTAAAGCGATCGACGTTTCAGTTGCGGAATCTAACGGAAATGGTGTTCCTAATTGCCGACTGAATTTTTGGCATGTATTAAAATGCGTGATACATTTTTGTGTGCTTGAGGCTGTATATGAATGATGCAGTGTACGATTAATGGTTTTGATTCACTGTCGTTTTCTACTGTCTTTGGCACGAGAGCGGGAAACCTTTATTTTCTCCGCACATATTTTTGCCACCATCAGTTCTGACACACCAAAAGTATTCCAACTGAAGACTTTTTCTGAACAGTATTTTCTACGTCTTTAAAAATTTCTCCACCAATGACCATGTCTTGAATGCTGTGAACGCCAAGAAGCTCTTCATACACTTGATTATTTTAGTTTATCCCTCGAATAAAAATTCATACACTTCGCCATTTTTATTTATTCCTCGAATAAAAATTAACACCTGTGCAGTATCTGAAACCTCTATTGACTCATCCGGAACCAAAGAGAACCACTTTCAAGTGTCGAGTTTTTTCAGACAACTTTGCTATATTTTCAGCACTATCTTTTACTCGTCATGCCACAATGTTTGCTGACACATTGATGTTTTTAAACAAATTAGCTTTTTCTGAAAACACTCCTTCAACTGATGCTTCTTTCAGTAAATAGTTTTCCAAGCTTTGCTAATGAGTGATCCACGCGGAAACTAGACGAGTTGCTGCTTCTTATTCAGCATTTACTTTCTTAAACATCTGCCGAGATTTCAAACCACGTTTCACAGACGCCTATGTTTCTAACCGTTGCATTCCCGTAAATACGGAATAACTTTGAGAATGTTTGGTCTCATAATGACATTTTACATTTTATTCTTTCAGAACCGATATAGTTTCATTGCGAATTATATACATTGCCTTGCTATTCGACTCAATCAAGAAATATTTATGTCCTCATTGCTCCAAGTTCCTGCACTACATCTTCCGTTTATTTAGCATATTTACACAAATCGGATGGAACTAGAAATCAAAATACGCCAAGTAACAGTATTACGAGCAACGCTTGTGAGTAAAGAATTGCACTGGATTTATCTTTAAGGCAGTTTTAATCCAATTAATTACTCACTATTGAACACTTCATTACAAAACTGTAGTCAGAAAGCACCCTAGTTCCACTACATTTTCCGTTTCAGGTTGCAGTGGGAAGATATCCTGCACTGCTGCTACTATTAAGTAGCTTGCACTACGATCTGACCACTTGCTGTGATGCGAATGACGAACGAAAGAAAGAAGGTTTCGTGTAAACACGTTACAATGACCTTTACGAGTGGTATTTATTTGCAGCAATGTATATGAAATGAAATTATGACTATAGTTGCAAGGTCAAGCAATTAGCGTTTCGCTCTGTAATGACTGCTGCATTGCCACTCACTGTGAGCTCCAGAGATTGGCAGCATGGTAACCGTTACGATTTCTGAACTGTACCGATTAGTTCCAAGCAGTACTAGGGTTTCAGGCCTCAAAGAAACTTAAACTATAGCTAGGTCTTGGCCCTTGGTATTAATGGAAGAGTCAGTATTGCCCTTAGGCCAAAATGTTTGGAGACCCTTGGTGCAGCCCATATGGAATTTTAAAGAGGCTGCTCACCCAACTTAAAGAAGGTTGTTCTTGCAAAAACCAGTCGTGTACATTTAGAGAACTAGTAACGGAAATGGACTCTGTGGCGATTCTGCTGGCTCTATCGCACATTCAAGGGACTAAGACGCGTACTGCTCTCAACCAGTGCAGTCGAGGTCAGTCACTAATACACTCCTGGAAATGGAAAAAAGAACACATTGACACCGGTGTGTCAGACCCACCATACTTGCTCCGGACACTGCGAGAGGGCTGTACAAGCAATGATCACACGCACGGCACAGCGGACACACGAGGAACCGCGGTGTTGGCCGTCGAATGGCGCTAGCTGCGCAGCATTTGTGCACCGCCGCCGTCAGTGTCAGCCAGTTTGCCGTGGCATACGGATCTCCATCGCAGTCTTTAACACTGGTAGCATGCCGCGACAGCGTGGACGTGAACCGTATGTGCAGTTGACGGACTTTGAGCGAGGGCGTATAGTGGGCATGCGGGAGGCCGGGTGGACGTACCGCCGAATTGCTCAACACGTGGGGCGTGAGGTCTCCACAGTACATCGATGCTGTCGCCAGTGGTCGGCGGAAGGTGCACGTGCCCGTCGACCTGGGACCGGACCGCAGCGACGCACGGATGCACGCCAAGACCGTAGGATCCTACGCAGTGCCGTAGGGGACCGCACCGCCACTTCCCAGCAAATTAGGGACACTGTTGCTCCTGGGGTATCGGCGAGGACCATTCGCAACCGTCTCCATGAAGCTGGGCTACGGTCCCGCACACCGTTAGGCCGTCTTCCGCTCACGCCCCAACATCGTGCAGCCCGCCTCCAGTGGTGTCGCGACAGGCGTGAATGGAGGGACGAATGGAGACGTGTCGTCTTCAGCGATGAGAGTCGCTTCTGCCTTGGTGCCAATGATGGTCGTATGCGTGTTTGGCGCCGTGCAGGTGAGCGCCACAATCAGGACTGCATACGACCGAGGCACACAGGGCCAACACCCGGCATCATGGTGTGGGGAGCGATCTCCTACACTGGCCGTACACCACTGGTGATCGTCGAGGGGACACTGAATAGTGCACGGTACATCCAAACCGTCATCGAACCCATCGTTCTACCATTCCTAGACCGGCAAGGGAACTTGCTGTTCCAACAGGACAATGCACGTCCGCATGTATCCCGTGCCACCCAACGTGCTCTAGAAGGTGTAAGTCAACTACCCTGGCCAGCAAGATCTCCGGATCTGTCCCCCATTGAGCATGTTTGGGACTGGATGAAGCGTCGTCTCACGCGGTCTGCACGTCCAGCACGAACGCTGGTCCAACTGAGGCGCCAGGTGGAAATGGCATGGCAAGCCGTTCCACAGGACTACATCCAGCATCTCTACGATCGTCTCTATGGGAGAATAGCAGCCTGCATTGCTGCGAAAGGTTTATATACACTGTACTAGTGTCGACATTGTGCATGCTCTGTTGCCTGTGTCTATGTGCCTGTGGGTCTGGCAGTGTGATCATGTGATGTATCTGACCCCAGGAATGCGTCAATAAAGTTTCCCCTTCCTGGGACAATGAATTCACGGTGTTCTTATTTCAATTTCCAGGAGTGTATTAGCGTGTCAACCCTTATGCACGTACACGACACTGGCTTAAACAGCGTACCCAGTATAGTATCCGGCTACGACTGTGGGGGAGGGGTCAACTACATGGACCGTCACATCGTCACGTCTGGGCACAATACTATAAAGCGGCATGAAATTGAACGAACACTTAATAAAAACAGCGCAACGACAGGAGAGTGCAAGACTTAGATTTACTTAAAGTGTTGCGGGAAAGTGGGAGCGAAATAGAACTCCTGGCCCAGTAGGCTTTTTGGGCAAGTAAAGCAACTTATACACGAGTTAAGTTTGACATACGCGAGGCCAGCAGAGGTTCCCAACGGCTCGCCTCGCGACCAACAAGAATGTGCACAAGTCCAAGAGGAAAGCCTCTCTCAGACATTCGATATGTACCGTACACGAGCAGTGAAACCAGCTAAGTAACACATTTCTTCAAACCGAGAGACTATATATTATTAATATTACATGAATCTTCTTGAAGGAGAGGAAACAGTTGTGTTCTCTGACATCATAGCCACACGGAAACGGAGAATGAAGGCAACCTGGAACCATAAGTAAGCATAGCAGATAAAGCAAGCATGATTTCTTTGTTGAAAAGGATAAGGTTACCAGATAGATGAAAAACTGTCCCAGTCGCAACATTGAAACTCGCCGTGTAGATCTTTTAATTCACCTCCTTGGTATGAAAGCTGTCGCAAAAGCTGCAAAAAGTGCTGTGGACTGTTTCTCCATAGTCATGAATGATGTAATTATTATAACGATTAGATCGCGCACCAGCATTTACATACAGCAAATTGCATCCAATTTCACAAGAGACCGTGATCCCAAATCAGCCGATGAGGCGGAAATCAAACCTCTTCTTGGTCTACTGATATTGCCAAGTTATTACCGAACAGGACACCAAAATCTGAAAGACTTTATGGGATTAGAATGGTTTTGGAATTGCAATATTTCATGCAAGAATGAGTTTGTGGCGCTTTCGTTTTTTGTTGCTCTGTCTTGAGATTCGATGATATTCGGGACAGACAGACCACAGCGAAGAGAGCTTCATCGCCTAGCTGCATTCAGAAAACTGTTTGAATTACTGTATTTCTGTGGAACAGTGACAATAAACTGTGTCTGAAAATACGAGGGTGGATGAACAACTGGTTGCATTTCGAGGCAAATGCTGTTTCCGTCAGCATATACCAAGCAGTTCAGCAAAATATGGATCGAAGTTCTTGTGCGCTGCAAGAACACGACGTACTTTAAGGATGGAAATTGTCAAATTCACCTAAGGGTGTAGTAAATAGACTTGTACGGCCTATCGAAGGGACAGGAAGAAATGTGACACTTCACAACTGGGTTTGTTCCGTCCCATTGGCTGAAGAACTCCTGAAGAAACTTCAGGTAGCAGAAACTCTTAGAAAGAATAAGAGGGAACTACCTACAGAGGGTTTGCATCAGGGGTCGTGATTTAAAAAGCAGTCTTTTTCGATTCAGGAAGGGTAGTACCATTGTTTCCTATGTGGCAAACAAAACAAGAAACGTTATCCTCATTTCATATGTTCACCATGACGATGTCATTGGTACATACTGTGGGTAAGAAGAAACCAGAAATTATGTACAATACGACAAAAACCAGGAGTAGACACAAAAGATGGAATGTGCGCTACTTATTCAACCTGAAGGAAAACCAGACGCTCGCCACCTGCCCTGTTTTTCCGAATGACTGAGCCTTCATCATAAATGCAAGTAACAAAAATGAGAGGATTTCCCGAAAAATGTCTTTACGTTTAGTGGAAAAAGCATTAGTAAAACCCGATAGTGCGAAAGAGAGCAGCCACACACTCCATGCCTAAACAAGTCAGGGAGAAAGCTGCTAAATCGGCAGGAATCGAGGACAGCAATAAAGTAGCACCTTCTGAACAAAGGATATCTAAACCAAGGCGCCACATAATTTGTCCTCGGAATAAAGTCATAAAAATTAAATCGCATTATGAACCATGTCTGAAAGCTGTGTGTCTAAACCACATGAAGAATGCATGTGAAAAGTCTTATAATAACGTACCTGTTGCAGCCAGTGGCAGTGACTAAATTCGTATAACACAAAAAGTCGTAAGAAAATGGGAAATACTGCATGTGTTTCAAAAACGGTAATCTGATACTTCGGTAATCTAAAAATATGCAACCAAATATGGTAACATTCTGAAGAGCCATTTATTCAGCAAATATATTTATATCAACGATATGCTGCACAATTCCGTCATTACAGCCACTTTTGTATGGGGAGTCAGGAACACCCCGCGCGACTAGTGACGCTACGAAATACGCGCGGCAGCTTACGAGTTAAGTCCTCTTCGAAAATTAAAAAAAAATTCGTTCTTTCGCTTAAAATGTTCTCTGGGACGTGTATTTTATTATACTGCTCACGCCAATTTAGTAAGAAACTCTTTCATCTAGTTAAACGACTATTTGTGAAAAAATGTCTCCATAAACCACTTACAGCGGGAAAAAAATAGTCGACACCGCGGCCAGTGTAACAGCACGTAATGTCAACGACAGCCTAACAGGCATTATGGAAATTATGAACGTGCTCAAACCTAAGATCGGATCAGTCTATTATTACAACTTCTGCCAACAAGCCGCGAAAAAGCGTATCAAGCGACCACAGCAGTGGCTGATAAAATCTGGCGAAGCGGCTCGCAGAACCACCATGGACACCAAGAAGATGGAGGAGAACCTCCTTTCGGATCTGGAAGGATTGCTCTACGGTCTTGGGGCTGCTGTTCGGGGTCTGTTAAATTTAACTACAAAAATGTAACCCACATCTTCAAACGCGTTTTTTCTTGAAACTGTATTTTTCAAATTGGCAGGATACATAATCTGAGAATGGAACACACCATCTTTCGGAATTTGATGCCGTCACTCCAATATTAATTGTCTATAGGCGTAGGCAGCCGTTTTAAAACGGCTATTTTCAATGTACGCTGTTGTCTCGATATTGTGGGCGTAAAACACGATATTTGTTTCAAAACGTCACCATTTTGTTAGGACATATTTTCAGTTACCCTACGTATTATTTTGTTCAAGGGTGTAATTTTCAGCATCTGTGGTATACGTATATTTTTCAGAATAAAATTTATTCGTCCGTTGCAAATTTATTTTCTATTGTGCTTTATCGGTTTCGACAAATTCTTGTCTTCAGAAGCCTATAAAATCAGAAATATCATAAAGCTTTAGACCTTGGCTATACATTTATGTGAAATATAAGAAGAATATTACAGAAACGTACACTACAAGCCATTAAAATTGCTACACCACGAAATGGCGTGCTACAGACGCGAAATTTAACCGACAGGAACAAGATGCTGTGATATGCAAATTATTAGCTTTTAAGAGCATTCACACAAGGTTGGCGCCGGTGGCGACACCTACAACGTGCTGACATGAGTAAAGTTTCCAACCGATTTCTCATACACAAACACCAGTTGACCGGCGTTGCCTGGTGAAACGTTGTTGTGATGCCTCGTGTAAGGAGGAGAAATGCGTACCATCACGTTTCCGACTTTGATAAAGGTCGGATTGTAGCCTATCACGATTGCAGTTTATCGTATCGCGACATTGCTGCTCGCACTGGTCGAGATCCAATGACTGTTAGCAGAATATGGAATCGGTGGGTTCAGGAGGGCAATACTGAACTCCCTGCTGGATCCCACGGCCTCGTTTCACTAGCAGTCGAGATGACAGGCATCTTATCCGCATGGCTGTAACGGGTCGTGCAGCCACGTCTAGATCCCTGACTCAACAGATGGGGACGTTTGCAAGACAACAACCATCTACATGAACAGTTCGACGACGTTTGCAGCAGCATGGACTACCAGCTCGGAGACCATGGCTGCGGTTACCCTTGACGCTGCATCACAGACAGGAGCGCCTGAGCTGGTGTACTCAACGACGAACCTGGGTGCACGAACGGCAAAACGTCAGTTTCTCGGGTGAATCCAGGTTCTGTTTACAGCATCATGATGGTCGCATCCGTGTTTGGCGACATCGCGGTGAACGCACATTGGAAGCGTGTATTCGTCATCGCCATACTGTCGTATCACCCGGCGTGATGGTATGGGGTGCCATTGGTTACATATCTCTGTCACCTCTTGTTCGCATTGACGGCATTTTGGACAGTGAACGTAACATGTCAGATGTGTTACCCTTCATTCGATCCCTGCGAAACTCTACATTTCAGCAGGATAATGCACGATCGCATGTTGCAGGTCCTGTTTGGCCTTTCTGGACACAGAAAATATTCGACTGCTGCCCTGACCAGCACATTCTCCAGATCTCTGACCAATTAAAAATGTCTGGTCAATGGTGGCCCAGCAACTGGCTCGTCGCAATACGCCAGCCACTACTCTTGATGAACTGTGGTATCGTGTTGAACATGCATGGGCAGCTGTACCTGCACACGCCATCCAAGCTCTGTTTGACTCAATGCTCAGGCGTATCAAGGCCGTTATTACGGCCAGAGGTGGTTGTTCTGGGTACTAATTTTTCAGGATCTATACACCTAAATTGCGTGAAAATGTAATCACATGTCAGTTCTAGTATAATACATTTGTCCAATGAATATCCATTTATCATCTGCATTTCTGCTTGGTGCAGCAATTTTATTGGCCAGTAGTGTAATTAGTATTGCTTTAGTAGTTGTCGGTACCCTCTCCATGTAAACATAATGCCATGGTATTCCAGAAACTTATATATTGTATGTGATTATTGTAAATACAGCACAACAGCGTAACATATACACGTATGTGATTCATTGCTGCAAATTGTCAATCTGAGCTTAGAATAATCACAGACACAATACATACATTTCTGGACATTTCAAGGCATTATGTTTCTGAGAAGAAGATATCGTCATCTGCTAAACCAATACTAAGTTTCTGTAATATACTTCTTATATTTCACATAAATGTAGAGCCAAGGCCAAAAGATTTACACCGCCAGCTAACAGTGACAATGTATCTGGGATGATACAGATATATGTTGACTATATCGAACACACTGATAACGAAAACGTCAATGAGAAACTAACACTCGATTTTAAAGTTAAAGGGCGTGCATTAATTTTAATTTTATTTTACTAGGATTCATTATCAATACAGGCTTCGAAGTCTCGTTGGCGGTGGACAAAGAGATGAAGTTTCGGGCAACAGCAGCAGTGCGCATTTTGTCGCTATTATTAGCCTGGGTTAGTAGCAACAAGCGAAAAGGGAAGAGGAAAGGAATGTTTCGTTTAAGAGTAGTTTCAATCTGGTACAAGCGATGTGTTCGAGTGCTAGAACAAATTGTTACTGAAGTGTAGTTAGTGCATGTGGTCACTGTAATTCCTGTGATTCAATATGCCTCGCAAATGCGTAACAGTGATGACAATTTTTGCAACATATGTGGACAGACAACACTGAAATCGTAAAGGATTGCGCCTAATCAGAAAACTTCGATAAGGCCACGGGCAAAACTGGGGAAGGATTTCTCTATTTGTACGAGGAATTTCCCCGTCTTGGTGAGGCGAAAATAAAGAGGGGAATATCATGGGTCCCTAGATACGCACAAACTGTACGAAGACGGGAAGTTCAATAGCGTCCTGAAGGGTGATGAAAATTAGCTTGGGATGCCTTTCTACAAATGTCAACAAACTTTCTACGGAATAAAAGAGCAGAAAACTATAAGGATCTTGGGGCAAATTTTTTGCATTGCAAACAATAGACTGAGTTGAAGTCAAATTTCCCAGATTCCTAACTTGAATTCTTTCCTGACGACTGTGGTGCTGTAACCGACGAGCACGGACAAGGGACAGAGGAGTGCATCAACATTAATCGATTACTGCTGGACACTAGTCAGGGAATCAACAGAAAACTTACAATTGCCAGCCAAGGCAATTGCGCCTTCAATGACCTTCCTCCGGTGGATAACACCAAGATAAATACGTGTATTTAAGTTTGTAAGGCAATAACAAAGTTATCATAACTTCAAAACGAGAGCTAATCCAACATATCAGGGTGTATACGGGGACAAGGAAAAAAAATTCCCGAATTATTCCCGGATATCCCGTTTAAAAAAATACGCTTTTTCCCGGGCGAAAATACACTTTTTCTGAGCTAAATGACAGTAGGTTTTCCGTAGATTTTCCCTCGGAACTGTAAAACTTATCAATTCTTTCAATGGTTAACGTTTTATACAATCACGTAGAACTTCCCGGAAAAAAAGAAAATACGGGCAGAGAAGTTTTGGAGAGACTTTTAATTTTAAAAAAAAAGAAGGAGAGAAGTGTTGTAAAGACCTTTGATTTGCAGCAACATATACGTTACATATTTTCGTATTACGAAAGTATAAGTTCGAATTGCACTAAACAAAGCGCGTTAGTTTGCGGAGCGTAGAAACCGAGGTTCCGATGTCCTTTTGTAAGCGAGTCATATCTCAAGCCACGAGATCTCGTCAGCCGATGGCAGCAGCTATTCAGAGCATAGGACACGTGTTATAGTCAGCCAATAGCAAGATCACTGGTTACATAGCGCGAACACGCAAGAGGAAAAGTTAACGGTTTACATTAATGTACACAGTATCGTATATCTACAAGAAAAGCTAAGCTTTCACATATAATATTAGTCTCTAAGATTAACACGCTACAACAGAAGCTAAGCTTTCACATGTTATATTGATCTTTTTTGCGTGTGTTATATTTTAAGATACATCACACAAATGTGCCTGTAAATTTAAAATTATGACATAAATGTCTCGGCTCGAAATTCTTGTAAGTGGCTGGTCCTCAAACTGTTCAGTTTCGAAAGCTCTGTGATTTAGATATCCATCCCACTTTCTCACACGTAACATAATTCATCTTGCGTAAAAAGAAATTTACTTTGAAAGTAACGCTTTTCTAACCACCGTTCCCAATACTATCCGAAGACTGTTAGAAATAGGTTCGATTTACGTTTCCAGAGAGCGCCAGAAAACAGGCATTATTGTGCGTGTGCAACTGCAGTGGTGTAGGAAGCCCGTATGTTCGTTTGTATAAAGCACTAAAAGAGCTTACATTACACCATAAAAGAAACAGGGCATCAGAGGGTACTCCAAAGAGCATCGGAATTTCGTAAACCATACTAAAATGCATAATTCGGCTTGAAGTGCGAATTGGCTTTTTCCAGATTCACAGTGAGGTAGGTCCCATCTGATATTAAGCTTTTCAGTGTGGTTTTTGGGATGTAAATTTTCTTGGAGTACCAGTACTCTACGATCTCATTTTTGGTTCTTTATTATGGCATAATGCCATATATGGCAGAAGATGATAACGTGCACTTGAAATTCAGCGAAAAGTTGGAACTAGCCAATACTGTAGAATGAAACACTTCGTTTCAAATAAAATGATTGCCTCAGCGGAAAGATTAATAAAGCTAAATTTCTTTAGCAAACTTGCAAAAATAACTTCGCTGTTCTGCAAGGCGATTAATGCTTGGCTGCTACTAACTTGGAAATAAAATAAAATCAGAAAACTGAAATTAATAATATATTTTTGCCCTCCGTAATTATGTGAATGTATTTTAATTCACTTGATAGCTCCCGGCCACAGAAATCCGTTTTGTTTTCATTTGACTTGGGAGCTGTACACGAAGAGAAGCAGCGAAATCAGTTAACGCAAACACGTGTCACGTGGAGGTTAACCCCCTCCCCACTACAACTCTGTGCAAGCGTGAATCTGGCAGCTAGGGCGCGCGAGAAAAATTTTTCTCGTTTGCATCTGGCTGCTTGCTGCTGCTACCGATACAGCTAACAGCCAAACTTCAAGTAGCGGGAGAAGGTACTGCTTATAAGCGAGTCAAATGCGCATGCGCAACAGACCGCTGGCAATTGGTCAAACGAACCCAATGTAAACAGTTGTCACGTCATGCTCATAGCAAGCAGTTTATTGTTACGAAGAGTTACAGTCTGCGCCCAACGGCCTTTGACATACACTCCTGGAAATGGAAAAAAGAACACATTGACACCGGTGTGTCAGACCCCACCATACTTGCTCCGGACACTGCGAGAGGGCTGTACAAGCAATGATCACACGCACGGCACAGCGGACACACCAGGAACCGCGGTGTTGGCCGTCGAATGGCGCTAGCTGCGCAGCATTTGTGCACCGCCGCCGTCAGTGTCAGCCAGTTTGCCGTGGCATACGGAGCTCCATCGCAGTCTTTAACACTGGTAGCATGCCGCGACAGCGTGGACGTGAACCGTATGTGCAGTTGACGGACTTTGAGCGAGGGCGTATAGTGGGCATGCGGGAGGCCGGGTGGACGTACCGCCGAATTGCTCAACACGTGGGGCGTGAGGTCTCCACAGTACATCGATGTTGTCGCCAGTGGTCGGCAGAAGGTGCACGTGCCCGTCGACCTGGGACCGGACCGCAGCGACGCACGGATGCACGCCAAGACCGTAGGATCCTACGCAGTGCCGTAGGGGACCGCACCGCCACTTCCCAGCAAATTAGGGACACTGTTGCTCCTGGGGTATCGGCGAGGACCATTCGCAACCGTCTCCATGAAGCTGGGCTACGGTCCCGCACACCGTTAGGCCGTCTTCCGCTCACGCCCCAACATCGTGCAGCCCGCCTCCAGTGGTGTCGCGACAGGCGTGAATGGAGGGACGAATGGAGACGTGTCGTCTTCAGCGATGAGAGTCGCTTCTGCCTTGGTGCCAATGATGGTCGTATGCGTGTTTGGCGCCGTGCAGGTGAGCGCCACAATCAGGACTGCATACGACCGAGGCACACAGGGCCAACACCCGGCATCATGGTGTGGGGAGCGATCTCCTACACTGGCCGTACACCACTGGTGATCGTCGAGGGGACACTGAATAGTGCACGGTACAGCCAAACCGTCATCGAACCCATCGTTCTACCATTCCTAGACCGGCAAGGGAACTTGCTGTTCCAACAGGACAATGCACGTCCGCATGTATCCCGTGCCACCCAACGTGCTCTAGAAGGTGTAAGTCAACTACCCTGGCCAGCAAGATCTCCTGATCTGTCCCCCATTGAGCATGTTTGGGACTGGATGAAGCGTCGTCTCACGCGGTCTGCACGTCCAGCACGAACGCTGGTCCAACTGAGGCGCCAGGTGGAAATGGCATGGCAAGCCGTTCCACAGGACTACATCCAGCATCTCTACGATCGTCTCTATGGGAGAATAGCAGCCTGCATTGCTGCGAAAGGTTTATATACACTGTACTAGTGTCGACATTGTGCATGCTCTGTTGCCTGTGTCTATGTGCCTGTGGTTCTGTCAGTGTGATCATGTGATGTATCTCACCCCAGGAATGTGTCAATAAAGTTTCCCCTTCCTGGGACAATGAATTCACGGTGTTCTTATTTCAATTTCCAGGAGTGTATTTTTGTTATTTGCAAACGCTTGTGCGTGCACGGTTTTTTGTTGTTGTAAATTGCACATTTCCTTTCTCACTAAAGTTTTATTTTTTTCCCCTCTCGTTTATATTTTATTGCTGCAGTATCATTCTCCAGCAGCAGGGTACAATAACATTCTTTGCTAGAGAATCAATTCTGCAGCCAAAGTTTTAAAAAAAATTTAACTGAAAGCTAAAACAATGAAAATTTCCCGGAATTCCGAAAAATTCCCGGGTTTTTCCCGGTTTTCTCCCGGATGAAAAAATTCCCGGGTTTTTCCCGGATTTCCCGGGTCGTATACACCCTGCATATTCATCAGCATTTTCGTTATTAGCAACCCGAAAATAAAGCATAGCTGTCTTAATGCCAGTTACAAAAAAAAAAAACATTTTGTTGCCTAGTGTAATATCTCTAATTTCGCAGGCCTCTGAAGAGGACTAATTTGTCGCAACCGGTAAGTCACGAATGCAACGTTCGGCTTATCAAGCTTGTTTCAATGACGTTCTACATTCCCAATCTCTATAGCCTCTGACGAAGTCTCCAGCATTGGACGAAACATTAAGCAGTCATATATGCACTGGACCACGGCCTAATGCCTGTACAACGCACATCACTTACTAGAAACCGGCCGTGGAAGCGTGCACAGTATCATGGAAAGACTACACAGTTCTCGCAAATCCCTATTCGGTATTGGTGGAAGACTGCGACAATTCCGCGCTCTCCATGGAATATTTCGTATAAGGTTCAAAGGAACAAGGTACACGGCACAAAACGTACCCTTCTTTATGGTACTACGGTAACTATTCTATGCCACGCACGTAGCAACGCTTGGATAAACATGTGGGTAGACAGTAACTTCGCCTTCTCTCAAAACCCGAAAGGAATAGGTCAGAATTTCGCAAATACTTGCGGCGCGCGTGTGTTTTAGACGTAAACGGTACCAGAGTAGTGGATTCAATCAAGTCGCTCGTTAGTCTGCAGAGGTATAGGCAAAAAGTGAACAGCGGCAGTGGCCGGCGGCGTTGCCACCTGCTTTCTCGCGGCTTGCGGGACATCGGCTCTCGCCCGGCTCAAGGTCACTGCGCTTCCGGACGAGCGTCGACCATAGCGTCGCGGGGTGAAATCCTCGATATCGCAATGCAGCGTAGAACGTTGAAGCTCTACACTCTCAGTGACTTCACTACTAAAATAAAAAGAATTCTAAATACCGGCACTCTCGTCCTCCTCTCTGGCTGCCTAAAACACATTTCGCTTTTATCCGTACAATGTACGACAGTGAAATTACACAGAAGAGGATACTAGACTGTGCACTTTGGACTACATAGTGCTTGGAAATGAATATTAAGTTTTTATTTGTATTAACAACTTAATCTTTATAGCAACATTTTCAGCACACAGCAACCGTTCAAACCTATGACTGCCACACACCTGGTTGTAAGTCGTGCCTGGATGGATCGGTCGGCAAAAGCTTTGTCAGCGGAAGACGAGGACCCAGGCTCGAGTGCCAGCTCTGCACACAAAACAACGAAGACTCTGCTGCAGAGTGAAAACTCATGCTGCCTAGAGCGTAATCCGTTGACGGAATTCAGCCTATAAACATCTCGCTCCATTTCTTGCACAGGGTCTGTAATTGAGGACAATTTTCACACGCAACAACTACTTACTTTACTTTACTTTCCATGTGGTATGGGCCTTATCGACCATACGCCTGCTCTATGAGCCTCTTCCACGTCTGTCTCTCCAATGCGCTGTTTGTCCAGTTGCTGATGCTGTTCATCCTCGTTGTGTCCTCCCGAATGTTATCCCGCCATCTGATTCTGCGTCTCCCTCTTCTTACCGTTCCTTCTATTGTTCTGCTGAATGCCATTCTAGGTAGTCTGTTCTCTGTCATTCTTGCTATATGGCCTGCCCAATTCAACCTTCTCCTCTTGAGCACTTTGACGATGTTACGGTGTTTGTACAGCTCTCTTAATTCTTCTTATTCTCCATTCCATGTTATTTTCGTCGTTACAGGTCCAAAAATTTTCCTTAGTACTTTTCTTTCGAATATTAACAGTTTTTCTACATCTTTCTTTCTAAACATTAATGTTTCACATCCATACAACATCACAGGTATAATGGTCGATTGATATAAGCGGATTTTGAAGTTACTGCTAAGCGATCTTTTTCTTAGAATTTTGATGAAACTAAAAAGTGTCTTGTTTGCTGTTGATAAACGGGCATCTATTTCTATATCTGTTCTGTTGGTATTACTAAAAATACTTCCTACGTACTTGAAGTGGTCAACAGTCTTGAAATTGAATCCATCTACAGTCAGAGGTGCATCTTTCCTGGTTTTCTTACTTATGGGCAGGTATTCTGTATTTTCTTCATTAACATGTAATCCTGTTTTCTCGGCAATTTTGTAGTAATTTTGCATCATTCTGATTCTCTTTTGGAACTACTTATTAGTGCTACATCATCTGCATAGGCAAGTCTTTTAATGTTCACATCCTGTAGCTGAATCTCTTGTGGACTGGTTTTAGAAAATTCTCTATCAATCTTCTCTAGGACAAGGTTAAATAAAATAGGTGAAATGGCAATCCCTTGTCTCAGTCCAGTGTACACCTTAAAATCTTCAGTTTCTCCTACCGGTGTCTTTATGCGACAAGTTTCATCAATACACATTTCAACTAACCTGATAAATTTTGATGGTATTTTAAATTCCTTCATTATATTTAGGAGTGTGTGTCGGTGTATGCTATCATAGGCCTTTTTAAAATCTACGAATAATATGTGGACATCTACACTGAATTCTCACGCCTTCTCAGTTACTTGTCTTAGGGTGAATAAAAGATCTAATGTGGATCTGTTTCTGCGGAAACCGCATTGGTAGTCCCCAATCAGTTCTTCTGTTATTGGTATCAGCCTGTTTAATAGGCAGCTTGATAAGATTTTGTAGGTGACATCCAGTAAGGCAATTCCTCTCACAAACTAGTGGATCATTCTTCTTAAATATGGGGCACACAATTGCAGTTTTCCAATCTGCAGGAATGGTTTCCGTCTCCCAAATTGTTTCTATTAACGCCTGTATTTCTAATTCCAGTTGTGGGCCTCCATTCTTTTATAATTCAGCGTATGTCTTGTCCTCGCCACAAGCCTTGTTATTCTTTAATTTCTTTATTGCTTGCTGTATTTCATTTACTGATGGGGTAGTAACTGTATCAGCTGTATCAACTGTATCAGGTTCTTCCAATTTAAAGCAAGAGTTAATAAGTTTGCAAGTATCAGTGATACATTTATGAACTTCTAAATGTGACGAATCCACTGCAGTGCACGGATTTTATGAAAATTTACTATTTGGCTGTTCAATCTTACACGAAACTGCGAAATTTGTTTGGACTCGACATCTGCAGAAAACGAGTTTTTCCAATAGTGAACGTCTACTGCGTGTGGTAAACAATTATGGATAGTTTTAGACAAAGCAGCTCACTGCTTCTCAATCAGGGGTCACAGTTACCTGCCCCGATACGGCATTTGATAACATTAAAAGGAACTGAGAAAACTTAAAACCATAAACTTCCCGCCACGCTATCATTACGGTCTAAGTCACCACGGTACCTGTATGTTTCCAGGCAAGGACTGGCATCTGTGCGGTTTCACGACCACTGTTAATAAACTGATAATTGTCAAGCTACCATACAAAATGTCTGTAGCCAGAGTTCTTATACATTAAAAAAAAATTAAAAAAACAAAAGTGGTGCCCCCCGAAAACAAAGGTAGTGTCAACTGCGAAGTCCAAACAAGATCAACATACTTTTCCTCTGCGGCCAATGCGGAAATGAAGAAAACTCGAATTATTACTTGTTCAGTATATAAAATAAATTATATCTGTAAAATTGTAAGACTTCAGCAACGGATATTCTTCAAGTAATTCAGTGTTTCCCGAAAATTTTGTCTTTTTGTAGATGCTGACTTTTGTAAAAACGGTCCTCAATTGCTGTTTCACCATACGTTAAACACATTGTGGTCTTCGCCGTCAGCATTTCAGCGTCGTACTGAAGGTTCTGCAATGACGAGCCCTTTTCCACGCGACGCAATGCCATCGCCTCAAATTCAATTGTGAACTCAATTCACTGTCAAGAGGCCTGGCCAGCCATGTGTCTCTCGCTTCAACGACGCAGTTTATCGTCACTTCTTATCCATGGCGATAAATTCTCTCTGATTAAGATGGTGCCTGCTGCCAAAGTTTCATCTGTACATCATACTGCCTTTCCTGACATCACACCCCCTGACACTTACATTAAATATTTATCAACAAGTTGCCGAAACTAGTCTCTGGAAATCAGTCAAGAACCGTAAACGGCCGTGAACTCCGAAGTGAACACATCGCATGCGGCTTTCGTGTTGTCACGGAGATAGCGTCACAAAGTCGAAGAGGTAGGCGGCTTGTTTGCTATGATGGAACAAGTGCAGTTCATAAAGACACGTTGCTTATCCAAGACCTTGTACCGCCTGAAATATCAATCTCCCACCATTTGTTCCCGGTCTCAATCTACTACAATTTATGTATCTAATAACTTCTGGCGTAAGGGTCTAGCACACCATGTAAATGACTTTCTTCACTAAGAATAACAATTTCAAATAATCTCGCTAAGATCGAGAAGTGGACACTGGTGGATTTTTTCAAACTTATTTGGATTCAATATTTATTGCCAATTCGAAATGTTAAGTAATAAAATGTTGACAGAATTTATTAATCAAAATGTTGTAATCATTAATCTCATAAAAACGAGTATTCATAATTAATTAGAATCCGTTAGAAGGACATTAATGTTACGAAAACTATTTAATTCATTACCAATACTACTTTTTCATGCAAAAAAATGATCGTATGGCATTGTTGGCCAGGAGGCCCCATGCGGGGGAGTTCGGCCGCCTTATTGCAAGTTCTTTCTTTTTAGTTGACGCCACTTCGGCGACTTGCGGGTCAATGATGATGGACACACAACACCCAGTCCCCTGCTGGGAATCGAACCCGGACCCCCTGCGTGGTATGCGGAAACACTACCGCTACGCTACGGAGGCGGACTTTTCACGCAATTTATAATGAAAAATGTTATTTTGATTAAAAATAATCATTCATGTAAATATTTTTAGTTAAATTTTCAACTTGATAATAAATATTGAATTAAAATAAAAGTTTAAAACTGTTGTTTACTGAGAGATTAAATAGTTAGACGCTTACCTACGGCCAATTAGGTTAAATGTTTCGAAATGTTTTGTATCTGACAGCGTTCCGATTGTCGAACTCTATTTCTCCTGCGCGTGAGTGAGAGTTTCCTAAAGCAATAACGCGTTACTTTTAAGTCAAGACTATTTGCAGACAGAAGGGAGTATACACTACAAAACCAGATAGGGCCAACAGACGATATTGAACGTATACAGAGACGGGCAGCAGCAGGCTCTCTAGGCAGCAAGAATGGTCATAGATTTGTCTAATACGTGCGGAGACTGTCACAGAGATACTGAAGGAACTGAACTGGAAGACGCTTCAAGATATACGTAAATTTTCCCGAGAAAGTCTATTAAAGTTTACGAACCGGCTTTAAATGATTACTCTGGGAATAGACTATAAACCCCCTAAGTATCGCTCACATGGTGATCGTGAGGATAAAATTAGAATAATTATTCTACGCACAGAGGCATTCAAACAACCATTCCACCCGCGCTCCATACGTGAATGGAACAAGAAGAAAACCCGAACAACTGGTACAATGGGACGTACCCTCCACCACGCACCTCACGGTGGTTTGCGGAGTATAGATGTAGATATACGCAGTCCCTGCTGTGTCTTCTCTATGCGGCCCAGACATGCTTCCTGCTCAATAGTGTAACGCCAGAAGCAGCCACAACAAACACGAACTGTATGTCATATGAGGAAGAAATCAAGCCATCAAAAAGTTAGCTCCGATCTTATGTCGCTGCCTCCTCCGCCCTTTGAACCGATTATTATTATTATTATTATTATTATTATTATTATTTCTATTTTTCTCAGACCTTAGATCTGGTTAAAAATGGAAAGTGACGCGGACCTTCATCAAGCGTGACTTCCTTTTAACTGTATGGTATATGTTACATTGTATTTAGGAACTTTCGGGTTATTGAACACGTATCAATAATTACGGAATTCTGTAGTTGTATATATACGTTTGGATGTAGCTGTATTGCATTGATGTACTGGTGGATATTGTGTGGTATGACTCCTGCAGTTGATAGTATAATCGGTATAACGTCAACTTTATCCTGATGCCACATGTCCTTGACTTCCTCAGCCAGTTGGATGGATTTTTCAATTTTTTCTCCTGTTTTCTTGTGTATATTTGTTGTATTGGGTATGGATATTTCGATTACTTGTGTTAATTTCTTCTTTTTATTGGTGAGTATAATGTCAGGTTTGTTACGTGGTGTTGTTTTATCTGTTATAATGGTTCTGTTCCAGTATAATTTGTATTCATCATTCTCCAGTACATTTTGTGATGCATACTTGTATGTGGGAACGTGTTGTTTTATTAGTTTATGTTTTATGGCAAGTTGTTGATGTATTATTTTTGCTACATTGTCATGTCTTCTGGGGTATTCTGTATTTGCTAGTATTGTACATCCACTTGTGATGTGATCTACTGTTTCTATTTGTTGTTTGCAAAGTCTGCATTTATCTGTTGTGGTATTGGGATCTTTAATAATATGCTTGCTGTAATATCTGGCGTTTATTGTTTGATCCTGTATTGCAATCATGAATCCTTCCGTCTCACTGTATATATTGCCTTTTCTTAGCCATGTGTTGGCTGCGTCTTGATCGATGTATGGCTGTTAGATGATACGGGTGCTTGCCATGTAGTGTTTTCTTTTTCCAATTTACTTTCTTCGTATCTGTTGATGTTATGTGATCTAAAGGGTTGTAGAAGTGATTATGAAATTGCAATGGTGTAGCCGATGTATTTATATGAGTGATTGCTTTCTGTATTTTGCTAGTTTCTGCTCGTTCTAGAAAGAATTTTCTTAAATTGTCTACCTGTCCATAATGTAGGTTTTTTATGTCAATAAATCCCATTCCTCCTTCCTTTCTGCTTAATGTGAATCTTTCAGCTGCTGAATGTATGTGATGTATTCTATATTTGTGGCATTGTGATCATGTAAGTGTATTGAGTGCTTCTAGGTCTGTGTTACTCCATTTCACTACTCCAAATGAGTAGGTCAATATTGGTATAGCATAAGTATTTATAGCTTTTGTCTTGTTTCTTGCTGTCAATTCTGTTTTCAGTATTTTTGTTAGTCTTTGTCTATATTTTTCTTTTAGTTCTTCTTTAATATTTGTATTATCTATTCCTATTTTTTGTCTGTATCCTAGACATTTATAGGCATCTGTTTTTTCCATCGCTTCTACGCAGTCGCTGTGGTTATTCAATATGTAATCTTCTTGTTTAGTGTGTTTTCCCTTGACTATGCTATTTTTCTTACATTTGTCTGTTCCAAAAGCCATATTTATATCATTGCTGAATACTTCTGTTATCTTCAGTAATTTATTGAGTTGTTGATTTGTTGCTGCCAGTAGTTTTAGATCATCCATGCATAGCAAATGTGTGATTTTGTGTGGGTATGTTCCAGTAATATTATGTCCCTAATTTAGATTATTCAGCATGTTGGATAGTGGGTTCAGAGCAAGGCAGAACCAGAAAGGACTTAATGAGTCTCCTTGGTATCTTCTCCGCTTAATCTGTATTGGCTGTGATGTGATATTTCAATTTGTTTGGATATTAAGAGTGGTTTTCCAATTTTTCATTACCATGTTTAGGAACTGTATTAATTTAGGATCTACTTTGTATATTTCCAATATCTGGAAAAAGCTTTTGGTAATCAATGTATGCGTAGTGCAGCGACCTCTGTTCAGTTTTAGCTTGATATGTCACCTCTGTATCTATTATCAGTTGCTCTTTACATCCTCGTTCTCCTGTGCAGCAGCCTTTTTGTTCTTCATTTGTAATTTTGTTCTCTGTTGTATGTGACAATTTCTGTGTAATGACTGAAATTAATATTTTGTATATTGTTGGTGGGCATGTTATGGGGCGATATTTTGCTGTGTCTGATTGATCTTTAGGTTTCAGATAAGTTATTCCTTGTGTAAGTGTATCAGGGACTGTGTATGGGTCTGCAATATAATTGTTAAATAATTTAGTTAGATGTGAATGTGTTGAGGTGAACTACTTTAGCCAGAAATTTGCTATTTTGTCATTTCCAGGGGCTTTCCAATTGTGCACAGAATTAATTGCTCGGGTGACTTCATGTTGCAAAATTATCACTTTAGGCATTTGTGGTATCATCTTGTATGTGTCTGTTTCTGCTTGTATCCACCGTGCATGTCTTATGTTGTACTGGGTTTGACCATGTGTTGCTCCAGAAGTGTTCCATGTCTATTATGTTTGGTGGATTGTCTATTTTAATGTGTGTGTTATCTATTATCTGGTAAAATTTCTTTTGGTTTCTGTTGAATGTTTGGTTTTGTTTCCTTCTATTTTCACTTTTTTTGTATCTTCTAAGTCGTTTGGCCAATGCTTGTAATTTCTGCTTCTTCTCATCTAATTGCTATATCGCTTCTTGTTGTGAGATTTTACCTAACCTTTTTCGTTTTTTGTCTGATATTTCATTTCTTATAAATTGTGTCCGATGTCTTTTCTCAGTTTTTCTATTCTGATCTGTAGCCTGTGTTGCCATGCTGGTTTTGTGGGTTTCTTCTGTGTGTTGGTTGGTTCTGATCTCTGCCTAGTGTGTATATTTAGTGTAGTGAGTGCTCCTACATAAACCAGTAGTCTTCCATAGTTGTATTTTCATTTATTTTGTTGTGTATGATTGTGTTGATAGTTATTGTTGTTTCGACTTGTGGGTTAATTTTGTAGTCTATGCAAGAATGGTGTAATGTCTGTATTTGCGTCTTTGTATTCTATATATGTCAACTGAAATTTTTCTTCTATATCTAACATGTGTGTCACTTCATGTTCTATTTGTGGTTGTTCTGGTGGCTGTCTTAAGATTTCGTTTTCCTCTGATTGTTGAATTGATGCGTGTTGTTCTTTGTTTATTTGTTTGTTTGCTCTGGGATGTTTGAGTCCATTACTGTATTTTCTTCTTCTGATTGCACATTAATTTGTTCCAGTGTTTCTTTTACTTGTTGTTTGATGTTTTCTAATTCTGACTGGGGTATCCAGTTATTTTTGATTATTACACGAATCTGATCAGCTAGTCGTTGTTCTGTTAAAAATTTTAATTCTGGGTATCTGGTAATAAATGTTGTGTATACTTGTGATCTGTATCCAGTTGTGTTGGTTCCTAAGTTTGTTGCCTCGTAATAACAGAACATGAGGTGTCGGTTAACTTCATCTGACCATCTCATCCTCTGTCTTTGTTTTCCTTCTAGAGTGGTTGCAGGAAGCATATCCTGCAAAACACCTCTATTTGGATTTAAATCATTTGCCGTGTGGCTAGCAGTGTCGTTACCATTGTGGACGGGCTTAACGTTCAAGCGTCGTCCCCGACCATGACAGCGCTTGTCCGAGGCTTCATTAGCTCTGTCCTGAACTAACTAGTCACACTAAAAGGGGAGTTAGCCCTATTAGTGGTTTGTTCTTTTCGTCGCCTTTTACGACTGGCAGAACATACCGGAGGCCTATTTATTATTCTGGGGATTATTATTATTGGTGAGGGGCGCTCAACATCATGGTCATCAGCGCCCTGACGAAAAGTCCACATGCCAATCCCATTGTTGTGGCTATGGCTGTCCGCACAAGCGGAGCAGTTTATAAAGCGTTACAGTTTGCCTCCCTTCCCCGCCAGTTTAGGGATGAGGCCTGACAGCTCACAAAATGTCGGCACTCATGTAACACCGGAATCAGTATCGGCGAGGACGGTGGGCACATCCCCGTCGAGACTGGGGGCTGTCCTGATATCAGCGTA
Organism: Schistocerca americana; assembly: GCF_021461395.2. Lineage (NCBI taxonomy): Eukaryota > Metazoa > Arthropoda > Insecta > Orthoptera > Acrididae > Schistocerca > Schistocerca americana. The sequence goes on along the minus strand of NC_060124.1, from coordinate 80,207,171 downwards.
TAAATCACAAGTTGCCAAAATATGCAGAACTGAAAGTGGAACACTAGAACCTCAGAGGGGTGGATCCTCCCACCGGGGTAGGAAGCAAGTGTTAAAGGGCCACGTTGGTGCGCAGTCTAGTAAGCAGAACCCCCTTGCAGCGGCGAGGCTGATAGGAAGTCCGCCATGACTCTGTGGTCGATTTGAGTGACCGCAGTTTGTTTTGTGTCCTCTTCAACCATTCAATCTCTAAGTGACACATGATGCGTCTGTCAGAAAATGAGATGATTGGACACTGACGGACAACACCATCCCGATATGCATCCTTGGCCGATTTGTCGACCCAGCAAAAGATCACCTCCTTGCCATGGTATTGGAGTCGAAGTAAGGAGTCGTGGATGAGTGAGCCCTTTGAACCGCATTATACAGCCAGTTACAGGGGTAAAAACAGTTTAAAGTGAGCTCTCAACAAGGACGCAACTTAGGATTTATCACAGTAACAAATCACTGTCATCGATGACAGACCAAACTCTTGGACTGAACGAATACTTAACTCAGGACTTCTGGGTTTGTAGCCCGGTATCAAGTAACATACAAAATGTATAATGCAGCGCAAGAGATGTGAAACATGGAGAGGATTCAACGTATCCCTCCGTTCTTATCCAAAGGCATGAACTTTCAACTAGCGATTGCCGAGATCTCGTGACCTTCGTGGTGCAGCACCATCCTATTGGAAAACAGACTTGATTGCAGACCGGAACCCTGCCCGCCCGCCCAGTCACAAACTCATCACAGCGCTGAGTTTCTTTCGTCACGTGCTGATCGCGATGTCTCATAGTGCACTCGGCAGGCTCAAGTGACTTAACTCGCTTACTACACCTTCTGGCAGCCGAACGTGAAGGTACTATAGTTGAGTCCCCTGACAGCTGCACCTCAACCAATACAGTAACTATCTCTATGGCAACGCCTCAGTGTTGTCACAGCTCTATAGAATGCTACTGTTTTCGCCTGCAGACGTTTGTGCTTCACAGCTGAAAGCCGGCGACAGCGCTCCGAGCTGTCAGAGATCACCTTACGCTGTCTCGACTGTAGCCACTGTGATACGACAATGTAATATATACAGTCACGACACTCCCTGCTGCGAAAGTTGTTACCGTCTGACAGCTGGAGCAACACTAGCGCTCCAAGCGGTGAGAAAGCAGTCACAAGCGTCGTAAGTACAATGTTTGTTTTGAATCATTTCAAAAATGGTTCAAATGGCTCTGAGCACTATGGGACTTCTGAGGTCATCAGTCCCCTAGAACTTAGAACTACTTAAACCTAACTAACCTAAGGACATCACACACATCCATGCCCGAGGCAGGATCCGAACCTGCGCTTTGAATTATTTCCTAGTGAATTAACAAAATAGTTATTATAATTTGCTTTCCACGCGTTAGCAAATTATCAAGAAACATGAATTATCGTGAAATAATGTGAAAACAGCTGAATCACAATGATTTAGTGACATAAGCTACAACCTACTCATGAGGAAACACTTTCCAACATGGGTATATTTGCAGCTTATTCCGCTGTAAGCGATAGAATACAAAAAGATACTTCTTGCACTGAAAGAATCATCATATATTTATGTTTCTGTATTATCATACACACTTTCCTTGAGACCTAAAAATTTTTTTATGGAGTCTAATGATTTACACGAAATTTTTGAAAATGAAATCACTTTTGCTTCAAAAGCGAAATGTTTATGATTCTTGTCGTTTGTGGCAACGCCCTTGCCACAGTGGATACACCGGTTCCCGTGAGATCGCCGAAGTTAAGCGCTGCCGGGCGTGGCCGGCACTTGGATGGGTGACCAACCTGCCGCCCTGCGCTGTTGCCATTTTTCGGGGTGCACTCAGCCTCGTGATGCCAACTGAGAAGCTACTCGACAGAATAGTAGCGGCTCCGGTCAAAGAAAACCATCATCACGACCGGGAGAGCGGTGTGCTGACCACACGTCCCTCCTATCTGCATCCTCAACTGAGGATGACACGGCGGTCGGATGGTCCCGATAGGTCACTTGTGACCTGAAGACGGAGTGCTGCTTGCCGATTGTAGCTCAGATTTAGCAACAATTATAGAATCGTTTTTTCCTGTGTTGTGAACTAGTTTTACTGCTTTTGACGATCTATTTGCACATCTGCGTGGTCTTCCCTTAAGTTACAGTTAAATACTGTATGTATTGCACTCCGTATAGATTTCCTACGTTCCACATTCACTGATTTGACTGAAAGTGTTGCGAACGGAACTCTTGCTTCGTTGCATAGATACACAATGTCTCCCTGTAAAAGATCAGGTCTCTGGTATTTGCTAGCAATTTTTTGTTATTAAACGAAAATGACGTTGAGTAAATAACTGCATGTTACAACATAATCGTAAATACACTTTTCTGTAATGAAAGGTTCTGTACCTCCAATGATCCTTAGGAAAGTAAATAATGACAAATATTGTGTCATTTGTTTTGTTATTGCCAATGTTATGGTGCTACATACGTCCCCTCTTGCACAAGTTATGACAGAAATCAATATAAAACTTAGTATTCGCACTCCTCCGATATCGTATTCATATGTGACGTTTGCTGACCGCTTGAGACGCTGTCCTATCGCTGTGGGAAACACAACCGAGACGGAGTGTCTCGACTTATGTTTGACTGTGATGATACTAAGAGTACTGAAGCAGCAGTTAACTGTTATACAAGCATTCAACCGACATCTTTCGATTTTAAACGACCCGCAGCACCTTACAATTCCCACTTCTATATAGTACCTAAGTAATCTGAAAGTGACAAGAAGCGAGTACTTATAGAGTACATCACAGCAAGCTGGAGACGGAATTACTGCACGTCCGACAGGTTCGAGCAACCGGTCCCACATACACCCGATTGCCTCTTCTACATTAGCAGTACTCACTGCTGGCCTTGAACTAGAGTGTCTGCGTGGGAGACAGAAAACCTCCCAATAGAGACTAGGCCTCTACGTCAAATACAGCAATAAAGACGACGAAATAAATAACTAGAATTGTGTTCTGATGTGTCGGCCTATGATGCCACTTTCCTTTGATGGCCGAAGAAGAAAGAACAATGATTAATCGCCAAAATTACTTAAGTTAATTTAATGTAATTAATAAGTTGACTGTCGCACGCATAGTGATGGATGTTTTACATCCATACCGGTGGGCTCCGTAAAACTACTTAAGTCCATTTACTTAAATTAACACGCTGACTGCTGCACGCTTAAGCTGTTATCACATAGGGCATGTTCCACATCGCGAAACACGCCAGATATGGTGCCCATAGGGGTTGCTGAGCGCTACATCTCACGGAACGTAATCCTAATCGTATTTGCAATCGCAGTGCTCTCCAGTGGCAGTTCTCGTCTGCATCGGAGGGGGAGGGGGGGGGGGGGGGGGAGGAACACACAAATTCATTACAAAATGAGCCGCTTAAAACAGATGCGTTAACCCTGATAGCAATTGTCAAAGAAGAGTGGAGAAAATCGCGAAGACGGTCTGGACTCGTTGATGGCTTGAAAAGCGAAATGCTGGTAGAGGAACACTTTACAACGCTGTATAACTATCTAGATACATACTAGAGGAAGTTATTCGTTAACTCAATCGAATCGTCAATCATTAAATTATGCGCATGCATAATATCCATATTTTCAGTATTGTACTGACTACCATCCCTTTGAAATAACGTACTCTCGCAGATTTCAAAGTAGGTATTTGTTTGAGGATTTCATTTCAATAGAAGAATAGATTTTTCATTGAAAACGATATTTACTGGCGATACAAACATGAGGCAGTATGTACAACCAAGAGATACGTATATATGGATTTGACATAAATTTTCATAATAGTCAAAACGTCCAGTAGGTAACTTGTTTTTACTGGCATAGATCGGTAGTCACTAACATTTCTGGCTATTGGGGATACATTCCAATCGTTGCGCTATGCAACAAGAATGCACCAAATACATTATATATAAATTACATCGGCAACTGCAGACAATACTCCTATTGAATTAAGCCTAATAAGAAATACCGAGAATCTTTTAGTACACAAAAGATGAAAATAAAGTTGTAAGTAGATGGAAGTGAACATGTTACTTTCCGCTTCATAGTTCATGACATAACCAACAACGCGACCACTTTGACATGACACGAGTGTAGATATACACTGCGGTGACCAAAATCATGAGATACCTCCCAATATCGCGACGAACCTCCTTTTGCTCGGAGTAGTGCAACAACTCGGCGTAGCATGGGCACATTTGCTGCAAGTCCCCTGCAGAAATACTTGACCATGTTAACTCTACAGGCGTCCATAAGCGCGAATATTTAGTCCGTGCTGGATTTTGTGCACGAAATGACCTCGCGATTATGCCTCAATGTTCGATGGGTGGCAAATCATTCGCTCTAACTGTCCAGAATGTTCTTCGAACCAATCGTGAACAACTGTGGCCCAGTGAGATGGCACATTGTCATCCATAAACATTCGATCGCTTTTTGGAGAACATCAAGCCCATTAGTGGCTGCAAATTGTCTCTAAATAGCTGAAAATAGCCATTTCCACTCAATGATCGGTTCAGTTCGACGAGATGACCCAGGGCACTCCATGTAAACGTCGCCCGCATTATTATGGAGCCACCACCAGCTTCCGCACTGCCTTGTTGCCAACCTGGATCCGTGGCTTGGCGAGGTCTGCGCCACACACTGACCCCACTATCAGCTATTGGCAACTGAAATAGGGACTCAGCTGACCGCCCCACAGTTTTCTAGTCATCTACGGCCCAACCGATATCGTCACGAGCCCAGTACAGGTGCTGCAGGCGATGTCGTCTGCTTGCAAAGGCACTCGCGTCGGGTGAGACTGCCGGCACAGCCTATTAACGCTACATGCCGCCACACTGTCCTAATGGATACGTTCGTCGTACGTCCCACTTTGACTTCTGCGGTTATTCCACGCAGTGTTACTTGTCTGTTGGCGCTGACAAATCTACGCAAAGGCCGCTGCTCTCGGTCGTTAAGTGAAGGCCGTCGACCACTGTGCTGTCCTGGTGAGGGGCAATGCCTAAAATTTAGAGTTCTCAGCACATCCTTGACACTGTGGCTCTCGGAATATTGCATTCCCTAACGATTTCATACATGGAATGTCACATGCGTGTAGCTCCAACTGCCATTCCGCATTCAAAGGTTTTAATTCTTGTCGTACCGCCATAATCACGTCGGAAACCTTTTCAAAGTAATCACCTGAGTACTCCGCTAATACACAGCCCTTTTATACCAATTATACGCGATATTACCGCCATCTGTATATGTGCGCTGTCCCATGACTTCTCATCTCAGTGTATTGTACGAGGGTAATCCCAAAAGTAAGGTTTCCTATTTTTTTTTAATAAGTACATAGGCCTGTTTGTTTCTCCAATGGTTTACATCAGTTTACAGCTTGAACATTTAGCTATTTTCGGCATAATCATCATTTATGTCGATGCATTTTTGTAGACGCTGTGGCAGTTTTTGTATGCCCATGTCATACCGCCATGCTGTTCAGAAAGTTATGAACCTCTTCTTTCACCTCGTCGTCAGAGCTGAATCGCTTTCCGGCCAAATGTTCTTTTAACTTAGAAACAGGTGATAGTCACCGGGCGTCAAGTCAGGACTATAAGTGGGTGATGATGTTCCACTGAAACTGATGCAGGAGAGCAACGGTTTGCCGCGCGATCTGTGGGCGAGCGTTGTCATGGAGAATGTGTACGCCCTTGCTCAACATTCCTCTTCTACAGTTTTGAATTGCCCGTTTGAGTTTTTTCAGAGTCTCACAGTTCCTGTTAGCGTTAATTGTGTTGCCAGTGGGCATAATGTCGACCAACAATACCCAAAAAACGGTTGTCATGACTTTACCGGTAGACAGTGTTTGTTTGAATTTTCCGTGGCTTTGGCGAAGAAGGATGCCGCCACTGGCGTGATTGTTGCTTGGTCTCAGGTGTAAAGTGGTATGCCCAGGTTTCGTCACCCGTGACAATTGGGTCCAGAAAGTTGTCCTGTTCGGGCTGCAAGGCGGTGAAGAAATGAGCGGGAAGCATCAACTCGTTGCCGCATGTGGTCCTAAGTCAGCATGCGCGGCACCCATCTTGCGCAGACCTTCCGGTAGTTCAATGTTTCCGTTAAAATTCTGTGAGCGGTGCTTCGGGAAACCTCAGGAACCTAAGTGCAGATATCATGCAGGGTGATCCGCCGATCTTCACGCATGCTTTGCTCAACCTTCAACACTGTCTCCTCAGAAATTGACGGTCTCCCGCTCCTTTGTTCGGTCCGATCAGCTGCAAACACTCTACACCACTTACGAACATTTTTGACATCCATGTACGACTGACCATAAACTTTCGTCTATTGGCGATGGACTTCAATCGGCGCGGTGCCCTTTGCGTTCAAAAACCGAATAACTGCGCGCAATTCGCACTTGGCGGTAACATCCAACGAGAGCTCCACTCTCAACGCTGCCAAGCCAAGACTGAGCGCCTCAGCGCGGCGTGCGCATGTCTACACACAGCGCATGAAGCACTCTTCGTAACAGTGACCAACCGCCACACAAACAGATCTATATATATATATATATATATATATATATATATATATAATATATATATATAAAAAACAGGAGACCTTACTTTTGGGATTACCCTCGTATATAGTGTTTCACGGCTGTATCTACAAATATCCTTATTTGATACTTAACTATGACAGATTATACCCAAAACGATGTGCATTCGATAGATTATCTTTGAGCCGTAGCTCTGGAACGGTATATTAACTTAGTCCTTCGACTAGTGATGTATAGTTTCCTGTCATAATAATAAACAGTACCTAATACCTCGCTTTTTCGAGAGATTCTCAATTTGCTGATGCTTTGAAACAGCTTATATTCATAACATGTAATATACAAAAACGGAGTCAACTCCATACAATATGACGGCTCCTAAGTTCTGCTTGTGACGTAAAAAGTCGCATCTCATTGGCTACGTTCTTCTCCACGTGGCGAAAATCTTACTATAGATTCATGATTTCACGCTTCGCGTGCAGTGTAGTGGAACGTGGAATACCACGCTGTAACGTCACCAGTTCCTCGTCCACGTGCATTTTCACTCTAGTGATGGATGTTCCACCTTCAGGCCAGACAGGGAACACTGCATCAGGCGTGTGAGTCAGACTCCGCCTGCTGGCAGTCAACGTGATAAATCAAAAGTCAAACGCCGAGGACAGAGCTGCATGGAACAAAATTTCAGAGGGTACGCTACATTCGTCTACCACTAGATATTTATTTATTTATTTAGCTTATGGCATAAACACATCATATAGAAAAGACATAAAAATCATAAAAATAGTGTATATAACAAGCAAAAGTTCACAAACATCCAGATTTGTGACATAGTCTATTGCACTTTCAGTCGCGGTCAGAAACTCATTGGGGTCTCCTGCAAAACGTCTCAGAGGGAAATGTTCCACGATGTGACGAATCGTCTGCCGGTCCGCATCGCAGTCACATCTCGGGGTGGTGATTTTACCCCACCTGTGGAGGCTGTCTGCACATCTGCCGTTATTTGTCCGAATTCGATTCAGGGTCGTCCAAGTTTTCCTTGGCAAATTGAATCCTGGTGGTTGGACATTGATGCATGGCATATTCTGCAGGTTCTGGGGCACAGATTCTCTCCACCGCATTTTCCAGAGGTTGCCATAATCCGGGTTGAGAGGATGCGTATTTTTTGCCTTTTTTAAAGAGGGGTGTCTTGAGCGCAATCTGTTCATCTCCAGGGCAGGAACATCCTTATGGATTGGCAGTTTATCGTTGTTCAGCACTTTTCCATACTCGCGTAAGAGAGCGTTCTCTCTGCGCAGGTCCGGTGGGGGAATGTTGCTCAGTATAGGTAGCCAGTGTAAAGGCGTTGGCTTTATTGTTCCTGATATCATCCTCATTGTGTAGTTTAGTTGAGCATCGATCAAGCCTGTGTGTTTACTGTTTAGCCATACCGATGCGGCATATTCTGCTGTTGTGTAGACAAGTCCCAGAGCCGAAGATCTCAGTACAGCCGCGGAAGAGCCCCACGTGGTCCCACATAGCTTCTGTATGATATTATTTCGAGTTTTAAGTTTTGCGGCTGCATTACGTAGGTGTTCCTTAAATGTTAGGGTTCTGTCAAAGGTGACGCCTAGATATCTGGGGTAATTATTATGGTTTAGCTGCCTGTTTTCGAAATGAACGTTGAGCTTTCTTTTTGCTTGGGCGTTGTCGAGGTGAAAGCATGTCACCTCCGTTTTTGTCGCGTTTGGCCGTAATCTCCACCTTCGGAAGTAATCTCCCAGCTTTGTTAGATCCGCAGTTAATGTGTTTTCCGTTGCCTCCATTGATCTGCCTCTTGCAGCTATTGCCCAGTCGTCGGCATATCCGAATTTTTGAGAAGTGGTCAGAAGTGGTGAGAAGTCATATGTAGAGGTTAAACATCAATGGCGCCAGAACGGAGCCTTGTGGTAAACCATTGTTCAGCTTCATTTGGTCACTTTTTAAGTCGCCCATTATGACTCTGAAACTTCTATCTGTGAGCATGTTATCAATGAGGTTGGCCAGCTTATTACATGGTATGACCCGCAGCAACTTAAATATCAGGTCTTGTCGCCAAACGGTATCATAAGCGGCTGATAGGTCAATAAAGGCTACTGATGTTTTGAGTTTTTTCTGAAAGCTCGCCTCTATATGAGTTGCTAGGGAGAGGATCAGGTCGGTGCAACTGCGGTTGGGTCGAAAATCTGCCTGTTCAATCGGTACCACTTCAAGAATTTTTCCGCTTATTCTATTGTAGATGATACGTTCCAACAGCTTATAGACACAGTTCAGCAGAGCGATAGGGCGGTAGTTTTGGGGCATGTCATTAGGTTTGCCTGGCTTTAGTATCGCTATAATCTTTGCTCGTTTAAGCTGGTATGGGATATTACCCAATTCTAAAATATCTGTTAAGAAGTTTGCGAGCCATGTTCTAGTATATTTTCCACAGTGAAGTAGGAATTCCGGGTGGATGCCATCGAAGCCGGGAGCCTTGCCACTTTTGATTTTTGACAAGGCTGCTGCAACTTCTTACGCTGTGATAGACTGGGAAAATTCGGAGGTAGGCGATGCCCTTTGTTTTAAGGATCTTAATTCACGTTTGACGGTCGTGGTGTGTGTTCTGTCCCTTGGTGCTCTTGAGGTTCTAACTATGTGTGTGCGGCCACATTGTTAGGGGTTATCGGGTGGGTGTCTTTTATTTTACGTTTACTGCCTCCCAGGTTACGGAGTAGGGTCCATGCTTGCCTACTGGATTTAGTGAAATCTAGATTCTCCACGGTGTCCATCCATTTTTCCCGTCGAGCTGCGTCTAAGCTGTGCAACAGTTCGTCCGCGATTTCTTGGTCGTTGGTTTCGGTAAATTCCTGGTACAGGTCTTCGCATCTCTCATTCCAGCCAGGGATGTACTCTTTCCGGTAGCCTCTGGGTACATTCCTCTTAGCCGTGGCGATGACTGCTCCCACAAATCTGTCATAGTTGTCCCTAGTCGGGGGTATCCAACCTAGACACTTGTCAAGGTTTTCTGCAAAGGAGGCCCAGTCTGCCTTCTGGAAATTCCATCGTGGGCGAGGAAAGGATTTTATGATTGGGATGTTAATTCCGACTTTTAAGATAACAGGGCGATGCTGGCTATGTGGGAAATCAGACAGGACTTCACGAGTTGCGGCTAGCGGTTGGTTGTTTTTGTTTTTAGTGACAAAACATAAATCAGGGTTATAATCTCGTCTCCATGCTGCTGATCGAAACGTTCCGCGGTCCTTGGCGTCGAAAATCAGGTGGGTGTTAGTCTCCTCACTCCAGCTCATCAGGGATTCACCGTTCTGGTCGTTTCGTGCGTACTTCCAGTTCTCATGGTGACTATTAAAGTCTCCTACGTAGATAGCAGGGTGGGGATATTCTTGGAGTACTTCCGGAGGCTATGGACAGCCGGGAGGCTTATAGATGTTAACTACAGTGGTCTCGCCAATTTTGACAGCAACTTCATGTATGTTGTTGTCTGTAGATATCTTACACATGGAAGCATTTTCTATCTTATTTCGTATGTAGGTTGCCACGCCGTAATTGCGGTGATAGGTGGCTCCCAGTATCTCGAATCCAGGGATTTTTCCTCTAGAGGCCAGCTGATCTATGTTTTCCGCATGAGTCTCTTGTATCGCGACTACGTCGATTTTGTTCTGAGTGAGAACTCTCTGGAGAAATTCACATTTGCTCCTACTTATGCCTTCAATGTTTAGGTGGCAGACTCGGAGGCACGGTCCGAGTGCTCTAGTCAATTCTTCATCGTTCATTTGGTCGGTATCATTCATGATGTGTTTACCAGGAGATCCAGCACAGGATTATCTGGATTGTCTGGTTGCCTTTAGTGCTAGTTCATTTAGCGTTACCCAGGGTGCACGTGTAGTATTCTACTACGGACGCGAACTAGTCTACCACTAGAAACTTTCGGACACGAAACGCCGCCAGGTTAAGAAGCACGTTCTAGTTTGTGGCACCGCTAAATAATCCAATCAATGGCTGCTGCCTCTTATAACGCAGTTCTTTTGATGCGTGCTTTTACAAATTTTAACGAAATTCACACTTATTTTATTAACTCGTCATATTTATTTCGCAATGTATAAAAGAACGACTCATTTCTAATTTCGTAAGATGATCACATAAGTCGACTGCAGTTTGGATAAATTTGAGTGTTTTTACACAGCTTTTTACGTGGCATTTTCAGAGGATTTGTATGAATGTAGTTTCAATAACTTATCATTTCACGCATAGAACCTACCGCTCAAGTTTTGTTTGCCTGGCTGTCCATTTTCCGTAGCATCTGTCATGTAACAACTGTTTTTTTTTATGTCTTAACTGTTTTGTAATTTCAGAGTGTTAATCCAGACGCTTTTCCTGTTTATTGACAGACCATCATCAGATTATGTAAATATTTTGCTTAAACAATGCACGTTTACTTCTTAGTTCTCACAGAGTTTAAGAGAATTTTGTTTATCAAAGTGACGCCTTTACATGTTTTTACAAGTGAGATTACTTCCCTAAACTACGCTGTGGAAGCTGCTTCTTTGGTCAAAACAATGTTTTTATTAACCGTATTGCAAATTACTTTTTACATGAAACCACCTGGCAGATTACATTTTTGTATGCCTGACCGAGAAGCTTGTATATCGCGGGCAATGTTCCTGCCCTGCACTGCACTACCGAAGACAAACTCACTACCCGTCCTCAGAGCTTCTCTCCTGCCAGTAGCTTCCATATACTTCACAAACAACACAGAAGCTCCCCTTTATGTCTTGCTAGACTAGCACCCATGGAAGAAATAATACTGTGGAGAAGTAGCTTAGCTACAGTCTAGGAGTAATTTCCTGGATGGATTTTGCCCTCCGCACCTAACTGTGCACTATTTTGAAAATCTTCTGGAAAGATTAAAACTGAGAATAGAACCGGAGACGTCGCCTTTTGATGAGCAATGCTCTACAGGGAAGTGGACCCCAGTCCCTCAGTGCTTTAGTCTGGCAGAATGGACTAAAACAGCGCACATTTGGCTGTCCAGAGATTTCCTTTGTAAACCGTTTACATGTCTTCTGCTCCAGTACACACCATCATGTGGTGTAACTGACAGCCAATTTGTTCCAGGAAAAACTTTTTAGAGAAATTCAAGAGACATTTGGTCGTCTGAACAGGCAGAAAACGCGGGCAGCGTGAGGCCACAATATGCATGTGACGAGAGACAACTAAGGTAGACAAAGAAAAAACTATTCATTCCCCATATTATTCGCTAAACTGCTGTGAAACCGAGGCTCTCAACCTCTGGGTAACCAATTAAAATCGCGTTCCCGATAAAGAAACGCAAGTTTTCCTAGTAGCGCCTGTACTTGTTTGGTATGGGCCTTTCAGCTCTCAGACTTGGCCAGAAAAGTTGGCACAGCAGAAGAGACGCACTTCGGCTCGTCTTCGTAATGTAATACACTCCTGGAAATGGAAAAAAGAACACATTGACACCGGTGTGTCAAACCCACCATACTTGCTCCGGACACTGCGAGAGGGCTGTACAAGCAATGATCACACGCACGGCACAGCGGACACATCAGGAGCCGCGGTGTTGGCCGTCGAATGGCGCTAGCTGCGCAGCATTTGTGCACCGCCGCCGTCAGCGTCAGCCAGTTTGCCGTGGCATACGGAGCTCCATCGCAGTCTTTAACACTGGTAGCATGCCGCGACAGCGTGGACGTGAACCGTATGTGCAGTTGACGGACTTTGAGCGAGGGCGTATAGTGGGCATGCGGGAGGCCGGGTGGACGTACCGCCGAATTGCTCAACACGTGGGGCGTGAGGTCTCCACAGTACATCGATGTTGTCGCTAGTGGTCGGCGGAAGGTGCACGTGCCCGTCGACCTGGGACCGGACCGCAGCGACGCACGGATGCACGCCAAGACCGTAGGATCCTACGCAGTGCCATATGGGACCGCACCGCCACTTCCCAGCAAATTAGGGACACTGTTGCTCCTGGGGTATCGGTGAGGACCATTGGCAACCGTCTCCATGAAGCTGGGCTACGGTCCCGCACACCGTTAGGCCGTCTTCCGCTCACGCCCCAACATCGTGCAGCCCGCCTCCAGTGGTATCGCGACAGGCGTGAATGGAGGGACAAATGGAGACGTGTCGTCTTCAGCGATGAGAGTCGCTTCTGCCTTGGTGCCAATGATGGTCGTATGCGTGTTTGGCGCCGTGCAGGTGAGCGCCACAATCAGGACTGCATACGACCGAGGCACACAGGGCCAACACCCGGCATCATGGTGTGGGGAGCGATCTCCTACACTGGCCGTACACCACTGGTGATCGTCGAGGGGACACTGAATAGTGCACGGTACATCCAAACCGTCATCGAACCCATCGTTCTACCATTCCTAGACCGGCAAGGGAACTTGCTGTTCAGGACAATGCACGTCCGCATGTATCCCGTGCCACCCAACGTGCTCTAGAAGGTGTAAGTCAACTACCCTGGCCAGCAAGATCTCCGGATCTGTCCCCCATTGAGCATGTTTGGGACTGGATGAAGCGTCGTCTCACGCGGTCTGCACGTCCAGCACGAACGCTGGTCCAACTGAGGCGCCAGGTGGAAATGGCATGGCAAGCCGTTCCATAGGACTACATCCAGCATCTCTACGATCGTCTCCATGGGAGAATAGCAGCCTGCATTGCTGCGAAAGGTGGATATACACTGTACTAGTGCAGACATTGTGCATGCTCTGTTGCCTGTGTCTATGTGCCTGTGGTTCTGTCAGTGTGATCATGTGATGTATCTGACCCCAGGAATGTGTCAATAAAGTTTCCCCTTCCTGGGACAATGCCTTCTGCAGTGCCAACGTCATTATCTACCTTCCAACACTCATGTGCTCTCACGGGGCCTGATACTTTAATTCTTACCGATTAATTTATCAGCCTCCTTTCTCCCATAAAATCACTACACTAAAAGCTACTGGACATAATGCAGTACCTACACGATTCTAAATGTGGTATGCTGAAGAACTTGCTCTTCTTCCTGCAGCGAGGTGTCTCGAATGTCGCTGGAGCAACCTCGTATTCCTAGCGATTGGAAAAATGCTCAGAGAAGACCCAACAAACGCACGCCTATATCGCTGTCGTCAGTCTGGTGTAGAATTTGGAAACAGGTTTTATCCTCCCATATTATGACCATTCTGCAGGCCGAAAACCTCCTTTTTCTAGGTATTAACGTGGATTCAGCAAACAACGCAACATGCTCTATACATCAACGACCCACGACGTTCCTTCGCTTCCGGTAGGTGTTCGATACGGTTCCGCAGCCTCACTAATGCAGAAATACGAGAGTACCGAGTATCAGACTAGTTTTGTCGCGTTCCTAGCGCACAGAAAGCCAATCTTAACGGGGACAAATCTTCAGAGATATAAGTTGCTTCGAGCGTAGCCCACTGGATTGTTACCGAACACTTACTGTTCGCACTATACATAAATGACCCAATGGATATCGCCGAAGCTCGATGTTGATGTTTTGGAATTATTCTTTTGTATATGGAGAGAAGTCAATGCTACAGGATTGCAACGAAATAAGAGGATGACGTGTCGAGGTTCGACGCTTGGTGCAGGGACTGATAGTTCACCTTCAACATTAAACGTACTGCGTATAAATAACCTGTTATTGTACGACTCCACGATAGACGCACAATCACTCTACACAACATGCGGCAGTATGAGTATGGAGAAAATTGAAAACTAACAGTGGGTGGGCAGATGCCAGATCTGATTTCAAGACCCTCGTTAGAGCTATATAGCTGATGCACCAAACAGAGAAGATGAGAAGTAGAGCAGTGTTAGTTTACTAAGTGCCAAAGCGTCCCAGAGGTGCTCAGCCGACACCAGTGGCAAACGCCCCACGAGAAGTGTAGTGCAGCACGGAGACATTTACTGTCAAAATTCCGGGGGGCGTACATTTCTGGAGGTGTCAACTAACATGCCTCTCCCTCGCGAAAAAGACAAACAAAATAGAATTACAGGAGCTCATACGACTGGTTACCAAAAATCGTTGTTCCTGCGCCCCATTTGTGACAGGAAGTGGGAAAGTGGGGAGGTGACAGTAGTACACAAAGTACACTCCGCCACACACACCACAAGGCGTCTTGAGCAGTTGTAGATAGTACATTAAAATTAGTTTCATTACTTCGCTAGTTAACGATCTGGTCTTGACTGGTTACCAATTTATTTCATCCTCTCCGGGCACAATAGTAAAAGTAGTTATTACACTTTGTTCTGAAACTTTCTACAGCGTTCTTGTTAGTGTAGTTGTCTGGTCTGATACATAATATATTTCGTGTGTCTAACGATTTCAGGCAAATGAGGAGGAAGAAGTTTCTTTCCCACACTGCACTCTATTAGATATGATCGCGCGCACCTAATGAAAAGACCCCGCGTGCAGTACTGTGCTTAGATGTATTTTTCGTTCCAATAGACCCACAGTGAGAAGGTATGCCATGACGCAGAACATGACGGAAGACAAGAATACGCAATAAATATTTCCAAAGAAAAACAAATCTGCTAATTTATCTTACACACATCCCAAGCGAAATGTTCCTCGTGGATGTGGAACAGTGAAAAAAAATCAAACATTTTCATTTAAAAGGCAACAGCAAATATATTACACATCCCTATCACTCACCGGCCAGAGTGGCCGTGCGGTTCTAGGCGCTACAGTCTGGAGCCGCGTGACCGCTACGGTCGCAGGTTCGAATCCTGCCTCGGGCATGGGTGTGTGTGATGTCCTTAGGTTAGTTAGGTTTAAGTAGTTCTAAGTTCTAGGGGACTGATGACCACAGCAGTTAAGTCCCATAGTGCTCAGAGCCATTTGAACCATTTTTTGAACCCTATCACTCATAAATATTCATATTTTATGATGTGGATCTGTCATCAGCTGCAGTCTTTTCTCTTTCATCGGTTCTCTTGTTCCTGAGCGAAGTGAGTTCGTTGAAAATTAAGTTCGTGTGAAGAGAAGGTTTTGTGTCAAATCCTGGAACGCACAACGATCCTATATGCTTCAGCAGCACGCCTCGCACTTCCTCATATTCCTTTTTTTTTTCTATTTTGTGATACGCTAGTTTCCAAATTTTCGGCGTTAAACTATCGTAAAAAGATTGAACATCGTTCTAGAACAAGAGAACTGATGTAAAAATAACGTTGGTTTGTTGGAGGGAGGGGACCAAACAGCAGTTAAAGGAAGTTACAGCTTATAATTTTATGAAAATCAAAAGTAATTTGTTTTAATCCCTATCGCCTGCCAGCGATCATGAATGCTGGAACGCACACCAGCGGGCGGTAGCGACCAGGTTGACTAATACTTCTTGTACTTCAACCGTTGTTAGGGAACTAGTCCATTACGAAAACATCGTCGTCGTCCCGAAGACTGGTTCGGTGAAGCTCTCCACGCTAATCCATCCACCGCAAGCCTCTTCATCTCAATGACTTTTGCACCCTACCAAATCAGTCCAATACGTTATCAGACTGGATTAAGAGAAACTACAGAAAAGATTGTCGTTTTAATGCTTTACATAGTGCCCCCTATCGTCCAATTGAGTACAACGCACTGTAGTCCAATCAACAATACGAAACTATCAGAAAAGTCCTCCTTTGGGATATCGTTCAACTCGCGCGTCACACTGGCTTGAAAGTAATCATCAAAGCGTTGACCCTTCATGTGAGTATCTGTATGTACTTTGTTGTAGGTCCGTCACTCCTCATGATTTTTTCCTGAGATTTATTGTCCAGGGTTTTGCATTTCAATTAAGTTACAGCAGGCGTTCACGTGTCGTCGTTTTTGTTCTGGCTACAAGGTATGCACGGCAAACTTTTCTCTTCTTCAAAACATTCAGGAGAATATGTTGAACACTTGATTTACAGATGTTCTTTCCCTGTGAATCGTGATACAACAACGATGACATACTTAGATCTCACGTCCACCACTTAACACTGCTTGCCCACAACTGACTGGTCGAATGCACATCTGTTGTTTACAGTTGTTAGTTCAAGCTACCACCGTAGTTATTGCACTGTCGTCACTTACACGCCAGGAGTAAATCCAGCCTCGGAACTTTTTTGGATCGGCTATGTACAATCATTTGAACTTTCTTAATGTACTTCGGCCTAGGCCTCCATCTAGGATCCTTCCAGCCCCACAAACACACACCAAATTAATTACCCCTCGACTATTCAGGATCTGACATACCACTATTCAGCATTCTTCAGCAGCACCACATTTCAAAGCATACAACGTGCTTATATTCTCTTCTTGTCATTGAACTGTTCTATCCTCCACATTTCTCTTCGATATACAGCTGTACTCCAGATAAATATCTTCAAATAAGAATTTCTTATATTGGAGGATATTAACCTCGTTCAGGAAAGCTACTTTTGAGACCATCGGTTATTTTGTTCACCCAAATAGCAAATCTCGTCCACTAGACAGACCAAAAACTGATTTAATTTGAAAATAAATATTTTATGCGCAGCTGAAAAGTTTTCGTTCGTCAGAAATGTTCGTTGTTATACCTACCGTGAATTTCAAGTTTGTTCTGAAGTCACAGCAAAACAATAGCTTTGGGTAAAATCCTTACCTAATTTTAACGGAGAATAATTAAAGTGGAATGGTGGTTATGACATGATGACAACTGGTATTTGGTTTCCAGGTCGTACCCATACACCAAGGATTCGTCACTGCTGATTACGGTGTTCACGAAGTCGGGGTCACTGTCTGTGGAGTCCAGCATGTCCTGTGAGACTTTAACAGGAAGTTGCTTTTGCTCCACCGTCAGCTGCTTCAGCACGAATTTCACCGACTCTCTCTTCATGGCCAAATCATCCGTCACAATGGAATGTGCCAAAACAGTGCTGAGCCCATGTCTTCTGCAATATTCGCATCACCACAGCGTTCACTATGACATGGCCATTTCGGCCTGTTGATGGCTGACCAGAGCGTGGATCGGAAATAAAGGTCGAATACTTTTCTAACAGACCTCGTATTCGGGAATGCAGTGTCTCTATCATTGCACAAACCTGCTCTGTTAAGAGTTCTGTAAACGCCGATAGTGCGTATTCGCGTGATTCAAATCCAATGAGCATTCCCAGATATTCAAACCGGTTAACAACATGTTGACGTGGTCGAGCACTTCGGCTTGCTATAAAAATTAATAAGGTGTGTCTAGCCCATTGCGGGGTATTAGCAAACCGTAAATGAAATTGTACAACGAAAAAATTAGTAGGAATTAGGACTCGCACGAGATTCGTAGCTTTCGTCTCAATTTCAAAACAAAATGAACCAAAAATCGTTGAGAAATGCGGCCGTGATTAAATGATTGTATAGTGAAGGACACGTACGCCATCGCTACAGATTCCATTAGATTTAATTAAAATAGTCGAACTCTAGACTGAATGAGAATCATGCACGGAGATTCCTAGCACTTCTATCTGCCACGTTTAGAGCCGTTCAAGTAGGTGGGACAGGTGCGGCGCCCCAGCTGCTAGCCTGGTCCCGCCACGTGCTCACAAGGGATCTGGAGTCAGCCGTGGTTGCTACACGCTCTGAAACGACCTGCTGTCTCTCTCGGAACGCGCTCCTCCTAGTGCATTGCGACTGCAACGTTCTTCAAGGGCAGTTCTTGGCTGCGTTTGACACGCAAATCACACTGTTTCTTTACAAAACTGGACGCACGTAAAAATGGAAATATGTTAGCGACTGTAGAAGAGGAGGGAGAAATCGCGAAGATTCTGGAATCGCCGCTGCCTTGAACAGAGAATTGCTAGTGGAGGAAAACTACATAACGCTGCACAAAGATCTGACACACACACACACACACACACAGGTACAAGTTATTCTTCAACTCAATCGAATCCTTATCCCATTTGCGGTTTTAAATTGAATATAGTTACAGTATGGTGTCTAAAGTCAGTTTGCACATGCACAGTAACCATATTCTGGGTGATGCATTGACTACCATCACTCTGAAGTAATGTACTTCATCACACAGATTTCAAGATCTCGGTTCGTTTCGTAATTTCATTTGAATCTAAGAGGAGAGTTTTTCGAAGCTTCTCGCTATAATTGAAGAAGACATTTACCAGCTTGTTATACACACAATACTGTCCACAAAACCACGACACAGGTATTTACATTTGAAAAGATCGATAACAGCAAAAACTTGCAACGTGTAACTTGTGTCTACTTTTTGACATACACCGACGGTCAGTTCAGATTTATGGCCATTACAGCCTTTGATACAAGAATGCAGCAAATACATTATTCACAATAAATAACATCGACTACTGCAGACAATACTTCTATTAAATTAGGCCTAATACGAAATAATATTTTAAAAAAAGATGAAAATAAATTTTGAAGTAGCTACACGAAACCTTTCACTTTCCGTTTCATAGTTTACGACATTATCAACTACCAAAAGGCTTTGACATGACACCAGTGTCTCGTTTATTGAGATAATAAAAATCTTCGGATATCTCTTAACATCGCGTCGGACCTCCTTTTGCTCGGTGTAGCGCCCGAACTAGACGTGGCATGGGCTCACCAAGTCGTTGGAAGTTCCCTGCAGGAATATTGAGCCATTCTGCCTCTAATTGCGAAGTGAAGCCGGTGCAGAATTTTGTGCACGAACTGACTTCTCGATATGTCCCATAATGTTCGATGGGATACATATACATGTCGGACAATCTGGATCGCCAAATCATTCGCTCGAATTGTCCAGAATGTTCTTCGAACCAATCGCAAACAATTGTTGCCCGGTGACATGGCGCATCGTCATCCTTAAAAATGTCATCGTTGTATGGGAAGATAAAGTCCATGAATGGCTGCAAATCGTACCCAAGTAGCCGAACATAACCATTTCCACTCAATGATCAGTTCAGTTGGACCAGAAAACTCAGTCCATTCCAAGTAAAAACAGCCCACACAGCTATGGAGAAACCACCAGCTTGCACAATGGCTTATTGACAACTTAGGTCCATAACCATTTCCACTCAATGATCGGCTCAGTTGGACCAGAAAACTCAGTCCATTCCATGTAAAAACAGCCCACACCGCTATGGATAACCACCAGCTTGCACAATGGCTTGTTGACAACTTAGGTCCATGGCTTCGTGTGCGTGCTCCACACTCTACCCCTAACATTAGCTCTTATCAACTAGAATCGGGACTCATCTGACCAACCCACAGTTTTCCAGTCGTCTAGGGTCCAACCGATATGGTCACGAGCCCAGGTGCTGCAGGCGATGTAGTCCTGTTACGTAAGGCACTCGCGCCGATCGTCTGCTACCATAGCCCATCGACACCAAATTTCGCCGCACTGCCCTAACGGACACGTTCATCGTACGTATCTCTTTAATTTCTGCGGTTATTCCACGCAGTGTTGCTTGTCTGTTAGCACTCGCGACTATATGCAAAGGCCGTTGCTCTCGGTCGTTAAGTGACGGCCACCGGCCACAGCGTTGTCCATGGTGAGAGGTAATTCCTGAAATTTGGTACACTCGGCAACCTCATGACACTGTGGATCCCGGAGTATTTTAAGTCCCTAACGACATCCGAAATGAAATGTCCCATGTGTCTAGCTCCAACTGCAATTCCATGTTCAAGGACTGTTAGTTCCCAACGTGTGGCCATCAACACGTCGAAACCGTTTTCACATGAATCACCTGCGTACAAATGACAGCTTCGCCAATGTACTGCCCTTTTATACGTTGTGTAGGCGATACTGCAGCCATCTGTATATGTGCATATCACTAATCCATGATTTGTCACCTCGTCTTATAAGTCACTCCTTACTTTTAAACCGTTATCATTGCTTTACTTATGAGCCTATTTTCTTAGAAATACTTTAATGAGAAACAGCACTCCTTGAGGTTGTGTTTAATGTTTTTCTCTCTTGTTCCAGTTAACAAATGCTGCCTGCGTTGATCGTGCAAGAACGGGCCAAAATAGCAGCTCGTTATGGGGTCTGGGGATCTGTGGTGAGAGTACAAAGGCGCTGGGGGCTAACAAGGGATCCACGCTGCACTGACTGCAAAAACAGTTAAAATTATCATTTCAAATTACTAAAAATACGTAGCGTCGCCTGTGCAAGAAGATCAGGAAGACCATCAACATCGAAGGCACTGGAGAATGTTGACAGTGTCAAGGATCTCTTGAAAGTGGTCTTTCACGTTATGCGTAGCAACGATTCTAGAAAGATCTCACTTTTACATCATAGAAGTCTCATTATGTATAGCAATTGTCTCCTGATGACTGTGACATAGGGCGGCCGAAAACCCATACTAACGTGGTGAAAAAGCACAGTGGTGTCCGAAGGTGACAGTATTGTGTGGTATCACGACATCCGAAATGATCGGTCCTTTCACGACGAAAAGCCAAAGATAGCTGGAAATGCTGCAAGATCGTCGCGTATGGCCAGAAATTGCACATGAGACAACCCACACCTTCATTTCATGCAGGACGGAGCACCCGCACATTTTGCAAACCATGTTGTGAATGGCTGCATGATCGTTCTATCGTTGGATTGGCACACGTTGTGCACATGAATGGCCTGCCCGCAGCACTGATTTAACGTCTTGCGATTTTATTTTCTCTGGGGGTGGGATAAGGAGATTTACAAGAGAAAACCACGTAACTTGGATGAAGTGGAAGCAGTAATATCTGATGTGTTAGCCAATGTTTCATCTAACATGTTGCAGGCAGAAGTATCGCATGTACCAGTTCGCTTAAAAAAGACGTATAGAGAATGTTGGAGCTTATGTGATGATGACAAACAACTTCAAGGAGTGCTGTTTCTTTAACAAAAGTAGTACTAATAAAACTGGTTCAGAAAAAAAGAAATTATTATTAAAAATAGGGAATGACTTAACACACACTGTGGTATACGCTGTTTAACGAGTGTATCTACAAATGTTCTCATCTGATACGTAACTACACTTTAAAAAAGCACTCCATCTTCAGGCCACAAGTGGCCATCGGGACCATCCGACCGCCGTGTCATCCTCAATTGAAGATGCGGATAGGAGGGGCGTGTGGTCAACACGCCGCTCTCCCGGTCGTTATGATGGTATTCTTGACCGAAGCCGCTACCATTCGGTCGAGTAGCTCCTCAACTGGCATCACGAGGCTGAGTGCACCCCGAAAAATGGCAACAGCGCATGGCGGCCTGGATGGTCACCCATCCAAGTGCCGACAGCGCTTAACTTCGATGGATACGTAACTATGAGGAATTGAATCCTAAACGACATGCTTTTCATAACACCCAAGTTTTAACACTAAAAGCAATAAATATGGGAAACATTTGACTACTGATACGTAGTTTGCTGGCATTTTATTATAACAAATCATACTTAAAACGTCGCGTTTTCAAGAGATCCTCAATGTGATGGTGTTATCAACAGCTTATGTTCGTACCACGTAGTAGAAAACCCACGAAATGCATAGTTTATATACACACAATATGGCGACTCCTGCTTACGTAAAACCGATGCTACATCTCTCTGTCCACGTTGCTCTCCACGAGGCAAAAATCGGACATGCCAGATTCTTCCCATTTCAGAATTCGCACTGTAGTGGATCGTGGAATTCGACGCTGTGACGTCACCAGTTCCTCGTCCACATACAAAGCGGAATCCAAAATTTTCGGGACTGGTGCTGCCAGCTGGAAAGTAGGAGTAGTAGATCTTTGCACCGCTAAGTGGCGAGAGCTGCATATCTGAAGAATCAGTGTGCGGAGTGGCATTCAGCTGGGAGGACGTGTTGCGTGTCCACAGTGATTTCCATAATACTGTTTGGTGCGAGGCGATTTTACGATGGATGCGCGAATAGAACAGCGCATGTTGAAGTGTGCAAGGACCTTCGTCAGACCTCATCTGATGATCTAACCTTCTTGTTACGGGTTATCGGCTGGATTTACGGTTATGACCCAAAGACAAAGCAACATTCATCCCAGTGGAAGAGCCCGGGCTCTCCACGACCCGACACAGGTGAAGAGCATGATCATCGTTTTCTTTGATACCATGGGAATTGTGCACAAAGAATTCGTCCCACCCAACCAAACAGTGAATTCTGCGTACTACTGTGATGTTTCGCGACGGCTCCGTGAAAACGTGCGACGGCGACGGCCCGAACTTTGGCGTCAAAGGAACTGGCTGTTGCATCACGACAGCGCGCCCTGACACGTCCTTGCTCAACAGAACCTTTTTGGCATAATCAACATGGCGGTTGTACCTCACCCACAGTACTCGTCAGATTTGGCAGCTTGCGACTTCGCGCTATTCCCAAAACTGAAACAAGTTGAAAGGCCGTCGGTTCGACACTCTAGATAGGATTCAAGAAGCATCGCTGGCGGTGATAAACACCTTCAAAGAAAAGGACTTCCAGAAAACGTTTGACCAGTGGCAGAAACGCTGGGACCGGTGTGTACGTGCGTATGGCAACTACTTCGAGGGTGATGCTGACCATTAGTCCAAAGGTAAGTTTTTCAACAGATGCCAGCACCAGTCCCGAAAATTCTGGATAGCACCTCGTACGTTTACACGTCCAGTGAGAGACTGACTTTAAAGAGGCCAGAACGACTGCCTATACACGCAGCAATCAAGACATCCACAGCCGCATCACAGCACGCATTCCCCCATCAAGAGTGAAAGAACTGACCTCATCCTCTGACACGCTACTGAAACCTGGCTGTCTTCTATGAACTGACAAGCAGACTGCTATTTATTGCTGTGCTAATAACTGACACTGCGAGGATTTCCCGATTTCCTGCCATCATTGTTCCACCTTTATGTTCGCTCGCTCACGCCGACCCATCTCGTTCAGGCTTTTGTACACTGCAAATTCTGTGGTTGTTAACTGTTCACATTGGTACACAGAAGCGAAACAAATGTATACAAAACTAGCAATTCCAAAGGACACCGACAGATTTGTAAGCTTGGAAAAAGAAGAAGGAACACGTGTTAATGACGAATCACATTCGTTTCCCAGGTGAGGATCAACAATTTGCCTCTCTAGTTAAACGTATTTCCGAATGGAAGAATTTAATAGAGCTAGTCAAACTATGTTAATGTACAAACAACGCATCGGAAAGGAAATTGTACAGATTATCAACGTCTTGGAACCGGATACTGAGTTCTTGAAATAAGGGCTGTCAAAGAGAACTACTGCCCAATAAACTAAATTGCGTTTTCAAAACAAAACTTACATGAGTCTGAATCACATGGAGAGCTTACGATCGGGGTTTATCTCACCAGTCCTGACACACCGAAGAAAGAACGTGAACTTAAAGACTGCGCGTTGCTCAGCGAGGAACGGAGAACTGCGTGTCGGGAATAACAGGTAAAGGCGGGCAGGCAAATGAAAGCACTGGAATGAAAACTAAATTGAGCCGGGTGGACGTATAGCCAGGCGAACCGACGTCAAGTGGATCAAGATGGTGGCCTGCCGGATTCCACGAGATGGGGAACGGCCGAGATGGAGCCTGGCCTAATGAAATATGTGTGGATTACACAAAAGACGCTGCAGCGACACCACAGGCGGGCCTGTAGCTCAAAGCCGTAAAGCGTACTTATCCACCAGTGGCTCGTGATAAAACTAATTTATAAGTGGTTAACATTTTATATAGGCTGTGCTGTGGTATAATTCTAAAAGAATAAAGATTTTGTACTTGTTTCATCCGGTGCCCCGTGTAACGAAATTCTCTCTAAATTTTAATTCTATGTAGTCACTTGTTACACGGAAAGCTCACGAAGAGGCATTTCCTGATGAAGTTACCGATATTTCGAAGTGCTGAATTTAGGACACATTAAGCACATGAAATGTGAAGGGTAAACCACATTTTCGTCCGGTACACACCGGAGCCATGTCTCAAACCTTTAACACGCAAGTGGAGCCAGCTATCGTTGGCTTCGTTTCATTACGAGGAGCATGCCGTTAGGTTTCAGATTACTCTGTTATTACATTTTGTAATCAGCACGTTCATTTGTAACATGACAAGAAAAAGTGCTAATTGAGCTGAGGTTGACTTACCTTAATGGGTAAAAGACTAAAGGCGATCACGAAACAGTGTCAGTGTTCAAGGCCTGGAACTAAGCGGGCCCTTCGTGATTCAGGTATTGCCTGCTCCTGTTAAAGACTCCTGTGCATACGGGCGATATTACCTATACTGTAGCGTACATATAGGAGTTTAGTGAGCAAGCAGATGTTTCGAAGGCACTGCACCCTCGTGTTTATCAAAGTATTCTCCATATAAGATGACCAAAGTATACATAATTGTGAGAATCTTTCTGTTGGGACTCAGCATCCCCGCTATATGGTGAGTAGCAACTTTCCTTCTCTAATATTGGCCATTCTAGTGATCTCGATACGTTATTCTGTCTGGCATTTGTTCGAGGAAAGTCGCGAATATTCTACTGTTTTCTTGTACAGGGAACCTTCGCATCATAAATAAGAACTATTCGTCAAATAGGAAGCTAGTTTACATTCAGAAGGTCGATAATGGAGGAGGATCGACTTAATGGCTTAGCGTTGTTGAATACTTACCTTGACGTTGATTGCCCTAATGACGATGTAATTAACCAATTTGCCAGGAAGAATAGGCGTATAGAATTCATCCCTTACGGAAGAGAACCACAACTGTAACTTTTTTATATCATAAGATGGCATTGGCTTATATATATCTGTATAATCAATTTAAATAGAACTTTGCTTGTGACTTGATTATTTTTTATTACGGTAAAAGTAAAGGTAGCTCAAGATATCTTTTGCGACTCCTCCTTGAGGTTTTTCTGTATCCGACACTGCATCTGGTAAGCACTTTGCCACACAACGATTTTCACACGTTGGTTGGTTGGTTTAAAAGAGGGGTGGGGTGGGGGACCAAATTGCTAGGTCCTCGGTCCCTCGTTACGATTAAAACAGTTCCATAAGGGTGGGAGTAAAACAATCGAGACATACAAAACACAGCTGGAAGAAAGGAGAAAAACACAAGAATAATATAAAGGCAACAAACACTAAAATGGACAAAATCGGAAAAGAAAACCACAGAGAGACGCAAGAAACATATAGAAGAGATCAAAACAAGAGATCAGATTACCACGGCTGGCTGACCAAGAGAATAAAAAGGAGAAGCCAGTCACTCTGCAACACATTAAAACCTCCACCCTAAGGTACTAGGGTGGAGGACGCAGAGGGACAAAGGACATGCGCTAAAACTTGGATCAAATGATAAAACACACCCTCACGAATAAAACTCAAAACTACATCTGCTGTTGAGGCATTGTCGCCCAACACCGAAGGTAGGCGGCTGGGAAAGTTAAAAAGTCCGCCGCAGAGCGGCTTAAAGTGGGCAGTCCAGCAAGAGGTGGACGACCGTCATTTGTTTTTCACACGTCACTTTTTATACAGTGTCTGTCTGATACATTACAATGTCCTTCAAAGACACGCATGTTCGTCATACACCGTGAAAATCATTGGGCTAAAAGGACGAAAATGATAACTTGTCTCTCCTTGTGTAGGAATAAGGGATATCGACAACATGGCACATGGACGTTGGCTCGGGAGACGTGCACTGATGGCTGAAGCGGCTAAGGCGACTGCTCGCAGAAGCGGGAAATCTCGAATCCGCGTCCCGCTCCGGCATAAATTTACGGTTAATGTCAAAACGTATTCGCAATTTGCGAAGCCGTTTCGTAACTGTTCCAGATATTTATTAATGTTGCTCAGGGAAACATGGATACCCTACAGAATCAAACTGGACATTATACACTTACAGAAACGCATACATAGCATCGCTCTTAGTTTTTGATTCGACCTCTACTTCTGGGAGCTAAACTAACCAGATTCTCCAAAGGCCGTAAACGGATCTTTTTGAGCTTCAACAAAATCAAGCGTATGAGAAGACATTCCTAACGTACCACCGACCGGTCGCGAAAATAACGACTCTGCACTAGGTAATCATTGTCAGACTACAAATACTTGCGTAAAACTAACATAGTATCGGTGCCATTTAGAAACGATCAACGCCCGCAGTAGCTTTTACATTACCGCATCGGTTTGCTACGTTCACGCAAAGTATATGTCTCTTAGGTAACGCGCTTCCTCACAATCGCTTACATAAAACTAATTACCCCAATTTTCAAGTGAATCTCTAAGAATCGCGGAACCGGAAATCATTAGTCAAGAGTTTATGAAAAAATCTCAATTCCAGGAGTTAGTATACAGACACACGGGATCCACTGACACACTTACGATTTACAAATTTAATGTTGTATGACGAAGCTAGTAGTTGACATAGTACGCACTAAGTTTTGACCCGCAAATGTTAACAGAGATGTATCGCAATTTTCGTTGCAGGTACCTCATCGCTGCTTAATCTACGAAATCTCTGCATATTAACTTAATTTCTTGCTTCAACAGATGGTGCAGGATATGTCGAATCTCTAGCATGAACGAATGATTCGTAAACACCAATGAAATTCTTTTACCGTAGCCCAGCAGCATGAAACAAGCGTAGCTGACCAAGTTCTACGAAATGGGTGAGTCAGCCAGACGTTGAAACTTCTGCCCCTGTAATTCAGCGACAAGTCCAGACACTACGCATCACGGTAAAAATCATAGAAAGTCGATTTGCTCCAATGCTTTCACAACTGGAAACAGTTCAACATCAACATGCTTACAGCTTCGATCCGGTGCAAGGCAGTGCTCGTGACAAAAACAGTTGCACCCAGAAGTCCTCAGAAAGGTACAAGCATTGTTACGGATATAACGGAAAAATGTACTGAATTCGGTGGACTAATTCTGGAAAATCTAATCATGCTGCACTACATTATTCTTGCTTTTGTATCAGTAAACGATATTTATCTACGCTTTATCATTTCTATGAAATTTCTTTACTCGCAATATTCAATCTGCAAGTGAAGAGAGAACTGACCACACATTTATATCATCTCCTAAAATATCTCCTATTTGTTTTTAAACATCCTTTACATGTGATTTTCACATATATTTCTAGCATCGTCACAGTAAAATTACGTTGGGTGAAGAACATGTGGCGAAACAAGCATACTCCCAGTCTTCCTCCTGCAATGTAGATGCCACAAAAGCAGATATTGCGAAATAAAACTCGCTTGTTCGTCCAGAAAATCAACAGCGCCCAAGCCGGTGCCGTGTTCCCTTGACTTAGGAAAGGCGTTACATACAGTTCTGCATTCTCGTTTATAGAACATAGTAGGAGCTTATGGAGTATGGGGTCAGATTTGTGACGGTGTTGGGATTTTTCTATACGATACGACCCAAGACGCAGTTCTTAACGGGACGAAATAGACAGGTATTATTTTAAGTAGACTGGACTGATGAGCAGAAAGGCGTGCAGAGGACCGATGATTGGTGCAAGCACTGCCAGTTGATGCTGAATATACGAGCGCGTGCTGAACACTAAAGATTTCAAATTTCTGGAATATCGCTTGAGGTATTACATGTCATGCACCGTAGTCAGTCGTCTTTCCCGTTTCGCTGGCGCAAGATGCGACCGTCTGCCGCTAGGAGGCTCCGAATTGTAGCGTGTAACATGATGGTGTGGACAATAACTATATCGGTGCGTGAGAAACAGCGAGTTGTAATCGAGTTTCGAATTCGAAGAGTTCGTCCACACATGGAGCACCATCTCTTTCAGCGTGACATATACCACTCACGAGCGATGCGACTCTGCAACAACCTCGACGCCTTGGGTGTTATCGATCGCCGTCCACACAGTCCCTACTTGGCACCATCGGATTTTAATCTGTTTCCAGAACTTAAAGACGACCTTCGCGGGCTTCATTTTGATGCTAATGAAGCGGTGACGTAGGCTGAGGTTGTGGCTCCGTCAACGAAGGCAAATATTGTACAGTGATGGAATAAATAAACAAGTCTCTCTCGTTGAGAGAAACGTGTTCGTCGCCAGGGTGGCTACGTTGTGAAATGAATATGTAGACATGAAGAATGTTAATAACATATGTTTTATTTAAAAATCTTCACGAGTTTTCACGTAAAAAATTTAAAGGCATTACTTTTCACCACGCCCTCGTAAACTAATGCAACGTATTGCGCGTAAATAGACGCGGAGATTCATTATTGTTCGATCGCAATACCCGCGATAAATGACATGAAACATTAACTACAGTAAATACCAAGGAGTAACCGTATGTAGAATGACCGGAGTAAACTAGCTGAAGAAAAGTAGACGCGAATTAATTTAGAAGCGCGCGTTTCGTCACAGGATCTAGCGCTACGGAAAGGAAAGTTTAACGTCCCATCGACAACGGCGTCACTGGCAACGGAGTACGAGCTCTGTTTGTGGGGAGGGGGAGGGGGAGGGGGAGGAGGAAATAGGCCGTGACCTTTCAAAGGAACAGTCCAGGCATTTTCCTGGAGCGATTTAGGGAAATCACGAAAAACCTAAATCGAAATGTCGGACGCCGTTTTGAAACGCTGTTCTCATGAATGAGCGCTACGAAGATGCTCAGCGTATGCTACAAGAGACGTGTTCAGCATCACGGTCAAGTTTACTGCTGAAATTCAAAAAGCTTAGACGTCTGCTTCTAGCCTATTCCGAGGACACCGCACATACTCTAAGGCCGTCAGCCACAGTTACCCAAACGGACGTTCTAACGCTTCCCTCAGAGAGACTATAATCCCCCACGCACGCGTATATTTAACAAGTATCTGTTACACGACAGATGTACAGGAACGAGCAATTCAATTGAGACACCTTCTGGGTTGGAAACAGGTAACTCTACTATGCAGAGGGAATCTAACAGTTTGGGCGCATTATGTCGCTGGGTATCAGAACTTGTTACACAGATTCACGTTCCATAGATCATTTGAACGATTGTTCTATGGAAATGATGCGGAACTTCTCGGTTTACAGGATATGTATACATCATCAGTGTTAACATTAATGAACATATTGTGGTCATTCCATTGTCATGGTCGTAAATTTGCACAATTTACAGTTAAGTATTAGCACGAAAATAAATTAAAAAAACAGACCTGAATGTGACAATATACAGCGCAGGAGTGATGATGTGAACTATATTGATTTGGCATTGAAGAAAGGAACGGGAAGAGTTACGGACTTAGCAAAACCTTCACATTTCACTGGAGGATCCATTACTATTTAGTCTTACTCACGCAATGCCACTTAAACATTAAACTTCTTTTCAGACTATCTGGTTTTAAATAAAAATTCGTTGATGCAATAAAACGAATTGTCCAGGACAAATTCAGATCTTACTTTTCTACCCGTCAGACAGTTTATGTCACTGCGCAATGATCAAAAAATTTTGTTGCTGCAGCTTCAATACTGGGTAACACACAATTTTTCCTCAAATTTTGATGGATTATTTATGAGGAATTTCATTAGCAAGTACACGCGGGATGTCTCACCTAAGAGGCGTCAGGAGCATTTTCTATGGTGTTTCAGCAGATATTTGCAATTTCGTTTATACATTTCGTAGCTGGAGCCAGCCCAAACAAATACTGTTCGTCATGTCTCTCATGCGACGCCCAATGTCGATGGAAAGCGACGGTTTGTTTCCCATTTAAAAACAATCATTTTCAAAGCGAGATTTTAATTGATAATTCGGTAGAGAGGTCCCAGATTAGTGTAGTGCGATATTTGATTTAATAAGCATTACAAGCGACAGTAGAACTCTAAGAGTAAGCAGTACTTCAACAGCGAGAGCACCGCCCTGGACCACGCTGACTGCTACCGCCAAGCATGCAGCGCTAGTAAGTCGTCGCTGGACTTCTATTTATTCCTAGTGTTTTGCTGTGCATGTTGATACATGTCGCTAAAACGTATGTAGGACCACACTAACTTGCGAGCGCTCTATCGGATGGACGCGAAAAATTCCTACTTAAAAAATAACTTCGTTTGTAACGTGACACAAACCCACACTTTATGTCGAACTGGGCGTGCCAGAAAATATGTGAGGAGAAGTGATTATCTGGACTGATTCCTGCTACACAACACAAAAACAAAACTGCAAAAAATAAAGAAATAAAGACCTGTGCTTACGACTGAGGCGATAGAGACCCGGTATATTGTACAGGGCAGTTAAAAACTGCTTGAAGAGGTACCACAACCACGTGTTAACCCGGCATATTATTCTTACTACTCGCTTTTGTGCAATCAGTATTTTCTTTCTAAGAACGACTTACCCCCAGAAAGTTATTTTATTAGACATTACTGAACGAAAATGGGCAAAATATGTCTGGATATTAATTCGTTTGTTTCCTAGATTATCAATTATAGTAAGAGCAAAAGTATCTGAACTTAACCATGTAACTAAGCTCAGGAATATGCTGCTTCCATTTCAGGATTTCATCAATATGTACACCCAAAATCTGGAGCATTCTACCTACTAACTGACTCCTGCTCATGTGCTAATCAATTATTGTTGTGACTATTGTACAGACCTGAATATAGAGTAGTATTCATTTATTTTTTTAATTTTGAGTGAGTCCATTCTATGAGAACCACTTAATATTTTTTTCGAAATGATAGTTTACAACTGTTTCGTCGCTTTCTCTCTAATTTCTTATCACACTATTATCTTCGGCAAAAAATACAAACTTGCTTGATGAATGTTAAATGGAAGGCCGTTCAAATTTATAAAGAATAGGAGTGGGGCCAAAATTGAACCTTGTGGTGCTCCGTGATTTCTCACCAGTCACTAAAATTTTCTGCGCATCCGAGATTATTTGAATTATTCACCACAACTTTTGCATTCTGTTAAGTATGATTCAATCCACGTTTTCCTAATAAGATGATCTACGCAATCAAACGCCTGGGAAAAATCACAAAGAATACCAACTGGCGATGATTTATTATTTAAGGCTTGCAATAATTGGTGTATGAATGTATAAACAGCACGACACGATGAGGTGAAGTCCTCTTCAGACGAAGTGTCGATATGCGTGAGTGTATGATAGCAGAATGACAGCTTGCGGCCACGTGGTGGTTTGTTTATTTCCAGGAGTTTGAGTTGGTGCGCGCCAGACGTCGAGAGGTGTGCCCCAGCCGCACTCTTACGTCACCCCAGAACATGGCCTGTCAACTGGCTGCGGGTGAGGGTGGGTAAAATCCAGTCGTCGTGAACTACGCGAGCTGTCTCACTAAAAAAAAGATGGCAGCTCTCAGACTGTAAAATCGGCGTATTGACATTTTGTGTTGTTCATAGTCTGAATATTTCACGAGAGAATATAGGTATTCAGTATGTAAGAAGATAATGTACAGACGGAATTACTGGTTATCAGAGCTCTCTAATACGAACAGCCGTCTAGTTGTCAGAGCTCTCTAATAGGAAGAGCCGTCCCAGAGCTACAGCTAATAAAAAGCTTCAGTACCACACTTGGAAATTAACTCTTTTAATAGAATCGATAAAACACTAGGCGAGGTGTTTACTGGTACACGAGGATGAGAGCTACCTACATTCACTTACATAATCCACAGCTTTCCTTAGCTGGCGAGGGACAGTTTTATTACTTTTGAGATTAAGTACAACGTAACACATAGCTTCACTAGTATTACGACGTAGCCGATAAAATAAATATGTCTGTGCTTTTATATAAATGAAGATCAAAATTAAATGACAATACTTACTATTAAAATTATGCGATAACCACAGCTCTGCGATTCTGGATCCGTAAGTAGAAAGGAGGGGTGTTTTCCGTTTATTGTCAGCGATAAATTAAGGTGAATTTCGACTGGTCAAGAATTCCTACTTTGTGCAAATAGGCCTACTACAAAGAGAGTAATCTCACAGAATATTGAAGTCAGATATATGGAATCCAGTGCCAATTTGTTCAGAAATGATGTGAGTATATCATGGTATAATTACATTGTAAATATTTGTTGTTCGAAACACATTAACTTTCCGAGCCTCGTGCATCAGGATGAATGACGGTTGGAGAACCATGCTGGCGATTAAGAGTACAAATTCCGCGACGAAAAAAGAGGGGAGGGGGCTACGGTGCGAGAAGAGGAGACGCGCACGAGCAGGATACCTACATCAGTTTGGGTCGCAA
Source organism: Schistocerca americana (assembly GCF_021461395.2). Lineage (NCBI taxonomy): Eukaryota > Metazoa > Arthropoda > Insecta > Orthoptera > Acrididae > Schistocerca > Schistocerca americana. Next base: position 80,174,431 of record NC_060124.1, on the reverse strand, counting down.
TTTAGTCACGTTAATAAAGTATTTGTAGTCAGATGTGCTAAATTCGGGAGGCTTGATATTGCACTTTAATTCTCAGGTGCGTCTCCTACTTTAATTCGAAATCAGCCCTCCAACATAATTATTAAGAAATATATACACATGCTTTCGATGAATAAAATTTTCAGCACAGAAACCCTTTTTACATAGGTGAGCCATAAATATTAAATAGTTATTTGTACGTGATGTTCCATTGCGGGGTAACATCGTAGGCATCAACAAAATAAATAGCGGGTGATCAAAAAGTCAGTATAAATTTGAAAACTGAATAAATCACAGAATAATGTAGATAGAGAGGTAAAAATTGACACACATGCTTGGAATGACATGGGGTTTTATTAGAACCAAAAAAATACAAAAGTTCAAAAAAGTCCGGCAGATGGCGCTTCATCTGATCAGAATTGTAATAAGTAGCATAACAAAGTAAGACAAAGCAAAGCTGATGTTCTTTACAGGAAATGCTCAATATGTCCACCATCATTCCTCAACAATAGCTGTAGTCGAGTAATAATGTTGTGAACAGCACTGTAAAGCATGTCCGGAGTTATGGTGAGGCATTGGCGTCGGATGTTGTCTTTCAGTATCCCTAGAGATGTCGGTCGATCACGATACACTTGTGACTTCAGGTAACCCCAAAGCCAACAATCGCACGGACTGAGGTCTGGGGACCTGGGAGGCCAAGCATGACGAAAGTGGCGGCTGAGCACACGATCATCATCAAACGATGCGCGCAAGAGATGTGTCGGACATTTTGTGAACTTTTTTTGTTCTAATAAAACCCCGTGTCATTCCAAGCACGTGTGCCAATTTTTACCTCTCTATCTACATTATTCCGTGGTTTATTAAGTTTTCAAATTGATACTGACTTTTTGATCACCCGGTATTTTAAAAATCCAGGTAAGGACACCAGCTTCACGACCTTGTGAAGGCATTAGCCAAGGTTACATTCGAGTATCTCTATTCTGGGAAGACCGCTGTGGCTAGCGTTTCGCTGACAGCAGCCACATTCGACTATTTCCGATTTTAAAAGCGCACATGGGGGGGGGGGGAGGGGGGGAGAGGGAGAGGGAGAGAGAGAGAGAGAGAGAGAGAGAGAGAGAGAGAGAGAGAGAGAGAGAGAGAGTTAACGTGGGACAACCAGCACGCTACACAACCAGAGGGTTCAGGCCGACCTGCACAGATGGGCAGGTTGCCGGTACGTCGGAAGCCCACACGAGACGGTCGCGAGCAAATCACCGTTGCGGCAGCGGTGGTGCGACGCAGCGGAGCACTATGTCATAATAAACCGTTGCGCAACATTCGGCTCGCATGGCCAGCCACAGCCATCAGGAAGTCAGAGGGTGTGTTTCCCGATACACCGGCAACCGCAGCCGCTTCCCGCACGAGTGCAGGACAGCAGTGCAGCCCTAATCTACAGGCACACACGGCGCATCACCAAACGAGATAGCAGCTCGTTTCTGTTTACACACACGCGAGAGCGATACCATACACCGATAACGATAGCGTTGTGTGTCGAGAATACCGCTAGGCTACTACCATTCATATCATTGCTATCTCCGAGCGCTTTGCATGTACAACAAACACTTTCCCGATTTCCGCTATCATTTCACTCTGTAACAGTTACTAATATGCAGTTTCTTCGGCTTCAATCAGAGATCAAGCGTTGGATGTAAACAGTTTTAAAAACAGGAATCCTTTCACAAGTTATTCCTGGCATCAATGCTTACAGAAAATCTCACTCTCTGTAAAATACACTGGATTCCAAACTAAACTCACTTCTGGAGCACTGTTAAACAGCCAATTCATATTACAGAATCCGTTGTGTGGTCCCTTTATTGAATCTTTTCCTGTGCCACTTCGCCAGCTGGCTCTCTTAATAAAGTGATAACAAAAAGTATTCTGTGAAGTTACTCTACGATAACGAAGCAACACAGCAGTGGGTCAATGTATTCATTTAAGCAATGATCTTAATTTAGAATATTACTATTACTTTAGGCATTATTAAACCCAGACAGGTCGAATTCTTACCGTCCCATAGCTCTTCATTCAGCGAATTCTCAGCTGCAGAATTTCCTTACTCCAACGCTCTACCTCACGTAATACATGGAAGAAACAAAATTTCATCGCCACATAATACTGCACATTCCTTGCAAGCGCGGACGCTAAGACGCTTACCACTACACAATATTGCGAATATCTTCAAATAAAAACCAGAAACACCAACATCAGCTTGCTACATTACGGTGGAACGGTTTGCCACATATATCACACTACTAGCGGAATAGATCGTAGGCAATGGTAGAATGTACTTTGGAACACTGTAGTGCGGTTTCTAATACGGCAGAAGTCCCAGTGGGAAACATTTCGCTTAAGGTCGCAGTGTGATTCTTTACGATAAATGACAATTTTAACAGACGCTTTTGTTAAGACTGCTGCTCTGAGGTTAATGTGAAATTTCGGCTCACTGTAGTGTAGAGGTGGTATGTCATCCTATGTGCAACTGGTTCCGATGAACAATATGGTGAGCACTGCTCACGAAAAGTAGACATAGGCAATCCAGATACAGTAATAGCAGAAAGTGAAATATTTCCTTCTGGAACACGGGCAGCGGTCTTCCCATCTCAAAATAATTCAGGATAACGTTAATTCAGTCCCTCTGCCTCTCAGCTGGTTTCCAGCTAAACAACGCATTCTCCTGCGTCAAGCAAATCTTTCCACCTCTACATAACCACGCCACGAAACACCCTGTATTGTGTGTTACGCATATCCCAGTCTCCACCTGCCCCTAGAATTTTCGCCCTCTCCTGGTGCTTGCAGCGCGAAATTAACTAATACCAGATGTCATAGCACTCTGGTCAATTTTGGCTTGTGGCCGACGTTCTTCGCAATGTATACTCCGCTGAAATGTAGATAAAAATACGAGCAGTTTTATGACCTAAAAGTTTAATAGTAAAAAAAAAAATCACAAATGAACTTACATCTTTTACCTACGTCCTACAAAGTTACGAACGTTCTCCACATTTTTCTGCAATCATGATGCCAGTTTCAATATGCCCTGTTCGTAGAAGTCAGGTTGCTTGGAGTATAACCAACTGCGAACTGCTGATATCACTTCCGTATCTGTCGCAAAGCGATAGCCAGCCAGAAATTTCTTCATGGGACCAAACAGATGACAAACCGACGGTGCAAGGTCTGGAGATTATGGTGGATGTTTTAGCACCGTCCACCCAAATTTGGTGATTCTCTGGTTTTTTGCTTGACCACATTACATGTTGAACTACTGCGGTAAGGTTCAAAATAACTGCCCCAATGGCTCCGACATTCTGTGTGGTTGCAGCTTTTATCAGACGCCCGGAGCGTGGCGAATAACTAAGGTTCACGGGGCCTTCTTGGAAGAATGCACACAACCTGGAGACATTGCTACGTTCCATATAGTCGTCCCCATACACGCCACGCATATCCCTGTTAACTTCACTCGATTTATGACCTTTGGCCCACAAATATGGAATTCTACGGTGCTGCGACAAATTGACAGTGACATGCGTGCCAATTTCGCTTCATAGTTCAGGCTTCTCTTGCTAGAGCTGCACATGAAAACAAAATACCCTCTGTACTTCAAACTACATCGTCGTGAAATTCGAACATTCCAGCTGCAGTTACAGGAGAGAAAAAAAAAATTATAAATACATTGCGTTACTTTCCGCTCGCCCCTCGCAAATGTCATCTATATAAAGGTGGCACTCAATGACAGCAGTGTGAGTGTTGTGATTTACTGCTTGAGACATTCCTCCTCGTCCGTCGTCTTGCAGCTTCTGCAGCAAGTGGTTAAGTTCCCTTGCGGCCCGCCCAGTCCATGAACTCTTAGCGCCGTGTAGTGCGCGAGACTTATCACGCGACGTACTGCTCCACAGGCTCCCTTGGAAACGTTTACTGGCGGACCTGGATAATTTCTAGATTCTGCTACACATGTGGTATAAAGCCAAATAAAACCGCTGTCAAGCACCACACCGTCACCAACCAGTTTCTCCCACCTTTCTGTGGACAACACTGGAACACAATCTGATGTAAAGAAGGCTAAGGACATACACGAGAACGCTACCCTTCAATTTATATTGGAGTTGAACTCAATTTATTCTTCTTCCACTAAGCTCGCCAGGACCGCTTCGTTCGTTACGCAACGCCTCCAGCTAGTCAGTTCCTCCATACTCTGTTACGCCGCCTCTTACTTAACACTCCGTGCACGCTCGCTAACATCAACACCCACCTCGGAAGCCAGTAATAGATTAAGACGTTTCTCGCGCGCGCGAAAGGGAACGCACTTCTGAAAACTTCTGAGCTTTCCACATCTACAGAACAACCGTACTGCTTTCGGATTACGGACTTCCCAAATACGCCTCCACATCACCTCCGCTCCAGAGGGCTCAAACTCGTCTCCGGCAACCTACAGGAGTCACGATCGATTCGATTTCCCGAGCCGCCCGCAGCTCCGCGACATTATTTCCACATACCGAAATTTCGGCCAATCAGCCTCCAGAACAGAGTAGTCACAATTGCTAACGCTCATACTACATCTGTAAAGTGCTGCTGTCTGTTGACACTTCCAGAAGTTTGTTTCTCAAAGGGTACCAGGAAACGCCAGACATTGTGCGGAAAAAACATTTGCCTTTGACGACCATCCAGCCGAGCCAAGCCATCACCCTTCTGGTTTTGTGGTTGACCATAGTACATGTTGAACTGCTGCGGTAAGGTTCGCACTTGAAGACGCCAGATTAGTGGCTGGGCCGGAGAACCGCTGCAGTCCCACGGGCCCTGGCAAACTGACGCTGTCACAAAAAGGTCAGCACTTGGCTACGTTCGTAGTCCGCAAATGATTCGTTACACGGTATCTGTTGAGTGTAGGTGGCTGTAATGGGTGTGCTGTGTCGCGATGAGAAGGAAGAGGGTGAAAGTAAGTCCCAGCACATGGCGTACTCCGCTCCTCGCAGACAGCACCACGGAACGACCAAACAAGTTCAAGAGACGCGCCCTATCATTCAGACTTCCGTTTTCCGTCGTTATAGCAGCAACGGCCTGAGTAAACGCCCCACGCTCAGTCTCTGACCCCACCTTATACGTGTTGAGGCAGAGCGTCAGTGCCGGCTGATGCAGGGCTGCTTGGGAACGCCGTGACGTGCCCTGCACGCTGTCGCAATAGTAATTAGCTGCGGGTGAGGAACGTCGCCACACGGAAGTGGCGTGCGCACGACCGGGCACAGTGCCAACTCCCGAGTGCCCCTCCAATACCTTGCGACGCTGTGCCGGGGTTTTCAATGAAGACGAGGTACACGGCTGGTAACTGTTCGCAGTCAAATAGCGATCGCGTCACGATCATTGCTGGTATTTGACGAAAATCCAAATTGAGGCTCCGTCTTGTCTGATACACGGAGAAAAACCTATAGTGTTCGAGTGATGCACTATTACGTACTTATTTACGAATTTATTTTGCCTCGAAAGATAGAAGCTTTCAGGCTCTCCCTTACATCTAGAAGCTTTCAGGCTCTCCCTTACATCTAACCAGATATTCTTACAGGATCTGTTTACAGTTAACCGACCACCGCGTATAAAACACGTCCTTAAATAACGCTCACGAGAAACGTAATGACGTACTAATAGAAGCGCAAGGCAGTAGTGCGAAAGGAATCAAATTCATAGTAGAGATCAGAAACAGAGCGAGTACAAATAAGATGTTAGGGGTTGCTCTCTTTAGAAATCAAGGAGCCGCTTTGAAAGTCCCTGTTGGACTAACTCCCTTCCTCCTATAGTTCCACGAGTACGAGTATTCAGAACGGTGGCGCTGTGGTCGCTTCCTAGTCAACTATGTCTCTCTTGCTGAAACGTGGAGCATTGTAATGCTAGTCGTGACTTAGTACAGAATATGAGTGCACGAGCTTGGTGTTGTAAAGAATCACTGAGAAGGCGAGTAGAAAACGACTGTTTGTCGCGATCAGATGGCCTGTAACGAAGCAGTCATTTTTCAGACTGAAGGGTGTAAGGCGAAAATTTGAGTGCTGCCGAGTTCGTCCAATGCAAACAATTGGTTGTATTCTTGTTTATTCCACGTCCACTGTGAGAAAATATTTGTGCTCCGACAAATGAAAACAAGGTCCAGAGCAACGTCACTTATTTCCCTGCGATAGAAAAGCGCGCAATTTGTTTATTCTCACCATTTAGGGAATACATTTCAACTTCAAGTCCTGTTTTATGGTACTGTCGGCACACGCTTGCTAACGTGTCGGAAGTTTGCGTTTATCAACGTTAATTTTTAGACATTCTCTGAATAGAGATTAAATATTAAAACAGATTTGCAGCAGCGTTCGAAAAAGTTTTATAAATACATACATACATACATACACATACAGACATATACATCTACATATCTAAATTGATGAATAAACAGCAATATTCGCTGCTAACCAATCGATCATTGTGTTGGTATACATTAATCATCATGGCCAAAGATTGCGCATGTCGCGGCAGCGCCACGTGTCCTCTGTTATACTTGTCAATTCGTGTATTCGGCTCTCCTTGCTACGTTGATATAGTCCACCTGCACCAGACAACAGGCTGGAGTGACAAGTTTTCAGTTCAACGGGCAGTGGCGGCGTACTGAGAGTTCGAAGATGACGCCACAGAACCCAATGGCGAATATAGAGAGCTCATTTCTTACCAAATGGTATGGGAAACAGAAATATATAATGATAACAAAACGTGACAAGAAGACAGAATACGCCAGGTTTTGTAGCCGCCATCTGGGCAATACTACAGCGCGTGAGAATTCAGCTATGAACTGTTGAGAGAGATCGTCGTCGTCCTGCCGCAATATGGCACTTGATCCCACACACGTCACCCGACCTTAAAATTTTCATAGCTTTTGAATGCAACGCCGCCGTGATAACATACAAGCCTACATGAATTAGATAACAAAATACCAAGAATACAAGTTTTAAAAAACTCAACATTCAGTTTATACTTGCAAAACATGTATATCCCTTTCTGCTCTCATCGGATGCTACACAGTTTAACCCCCTCACCAGACTGGGATAACAGAGAAGATCAAAGTAGAAGTGACGCTTTTCGTCCCTTCATTTAACATACCTAACTTCTAGTGGCACATTTTCCTAAGAGTAGCGTTGACAAAAGTTTACTGTAAAAATTCCGAGACCGTACATTACAAAAAGAGCCCGACAACATATTAAACACATTTCGCGAAGAGACTGGAATATTACAGGATTTGGAGCTCTCACGCTAGAGGCGGCTCGAAAAAAATGGATGTAAAAGTTTAAGCAGGCAACATTTAAGCACTGTTGCTCACACCAAAGGGAAGGTCACAGTGAAGAACATCAGCTGGATCCCAACACGCTGGATATACAGGGCGTATCATAATTAATGGCGTAAACGCATACAGTTGAAAGTACACGATACCAGAAGCAAAAAACATAGGGTCGAAAATGCATACCTTCGAGCAATTTTTCATCTTCGATACTGTGAAGCAAATCTCTTCTACTGCAAGCTCTTTGCTTTCCGCATTTTGGATAGTATGGACCAAAACAAGAAAAAATGTCCAGTAAACATTTGCTCTAAAATGCATACCTTAAGAGCTATGAGCAATCGTTCATCAGAAGAGTTGTGTTTACAAGTAGCGAAGATGAGCACATGCTCATAACTCTTAAGGTACGCATTTTAGAGCAAATGTTTACTGGACATTTTTTCTTGTTTTGGTCCATACTATCCAAAATGCGGAAAGCAAAGATCTTGCAGTAGAAGAGATTTGCTTCACAGTATCGAAGACGAAAAATTGCTCGTAGCTCTTAAGGTATGCATTTTCGACCCTATGTTTACTGACACTTTTTTGCTTCTAGTACAGTGTACTTTCAACTGTATGCGTTCACGCCATTAATTATGATACACCCTGTATATGGGTTGCCGACACATAACAGCCTGTCAGTCTTGCTTACGTCTGCACGCGAAGAGAGTGAAGACTACACTAAACGATGCAACTACTATTCCTATGCAGCATTTCTTGCCCCTCACCGGCACTGCGGCCCCTCCTGAGTGCAAGGTCACTTGGTCAGACGCGATGGAAGCCAACAGAAGCCTACCGACCAGGAAAGAACGCAGGTGCAGCACGTGCCGGTGGGAATGTAGAAAGGGAAGTCTGCTGCTGCCAGTCACCTCCATCTCCCCCCCCCCCTCCCTCTATGATGCCGCAACAATCCAATGGCTATCTCCTCAGCTGAAGGGGATGCTTTTTCTCTGCGAACGCAGCGAAGAGCATGCCACACACTGCAGTGCCATCTTTTGGACTAATTTTGTGCTCAGGACAAGCTTCCCAAGATACCGTCCACAACAGAGCCTACAGAGATAGTATGTACCCAAATATGGTATCGCTACTGATTGGCTGAGAGCGCTCGACGCCATGTTTCACCCGTCTTCTGTTTACTTTTACTTCCGTAATGTGTGTTCATTATAACCGTAGCCTGGTTTTAAGGCTCCCAATAACGATTCGGTGGTGTAATTACTTGCAGGTGAAAATGCTGTGGTCTTTGTTGACTTTTGCATATGTCTTTGCAGGTTCATATTACTTGACGTAACATCGATAAGTAGTACTTTGGAAGTTGGGTCGGCGAGGATTATTATCCAATTAGATTTTTACATAAATTTTTGTTGCCTGAATTTTCGCTGAATGTGATTTACGTTCGTATATTTAATTTACTTTTGTCAAAAGATGCAGATGACAAACAGATTTTAGATGTATGCCACCTTTACTTTTTAGTTGCGGCTTCCGCGGTACGTCGGTTGTAATAAATCAAATTTAGAGATGGAACATGTTTTTTACTAACACAGTGTGCTCGATTGTTTTTGCATTGCTGTTTATTCACACTCTCAGCGCAAATAGTTGATTATCGAGACAAAGTCAAGGAATGTAAAACTCTGGGAATGGTTACTTTGCCAGTACGTAAACCTTGAATAATGATTTACCTGTTTTAAATCACTAATAATGTTTGAATGATAAACTTATTTATGTAAATCATGTTTCAAAGTGTCTGCCCAAAGATAGTTCTTTTGGATTTCCTCCATATAAGACACAGTAGATCCAAAACGGCATAACATTAATCAGGGACTGAAAAAGTTCAAAAATAGTTCAAATGGATCTGAGCACTATGGCACTTAACTTCTAAGGTCATCAGTCCCCTAGAACTTAGAACTACTTAAACCTAACTAACCAAAGGACATCACACACATACATGCCCGAGGCAGGATTCGAACCTGCAACCGTAGCGGTCACGCGGTTCCAGACTGTAGCGCCTAGAACCGCACGGCCAGCGCGGCCGGCACTGAAAAAGTTACGTCAATGGTTAGAGACTGCCAATTTCAATGACAAACATCCCACGAAGAAAATCTGAAATCGCTTCAGAATCTGAGGGGCACGAAATCGTATGTTAGTCAAGTTCCATTATTTTGAGAATGTTACGAGCATTACTGTTTACGGTTAATCGTGAGAGCCGTCCTTGTGCCACTTGGAAAATCCAAGTGTTGTTACACTCGGCAAGTGGCTGCAATTCTCCTTGCGACGCTACCTAATTGTGTAATTTCAACTGCGCTCGCTGTCTGGTAAAATCATTGCCCCCAGCCCTCCCTCCCTCTCCTATCCGCCAACTGCTAGAACGCCATCTTTTCGAAAAACGATGTGGTAGCTTCCCAATGCACAGGACACCTAATGCAGTGCATCTTTTCAACAAACCTGAATTTTATGGATAGGTATACAATTACTGCAAACTTTGCCGTTGAGATTACTTCGTGTATACAACTTCATGCTGCAGGTATATGTATTGTTCGTGCCATTCGTACTTCCTAATGTCACGGAAGCGTTTAAGCATTGTATGATGCAACTGCCCTGTTTTCAAGGATCTGAAGATAGTAGTACGTTTTGCCGAAACTAGTAATCCAGTAATTGTGTTAACGTAGCGATCTTGATAAATAAATCGGTACTCACAACACCTAAATGTTTTTAAAATTGATGACTGGACCATGAAACCCGCAAAATTCCGGGTAGGACCGGCATGAAAGGGCACGGGGAATGATCGGAAAAGAAACAACTCTGACGAAGTCTGGTACAACCTAGTCTCAAGCTACAGACGCGACCGCAGCGAGAAGTAGAGCAGTATCTGTCCGGGCCGTGGATTGGCGAATCTGAGCGGGCAAAGCAAACTTTTTGCAGCGTGCCTCGTCTCGCCACGCCACGCCGTCTGTGGCAGAACATGGAGGGGAAGGGAAGGGGGGCGAGGCTCTGGCTAAAAGTTGCCGCGGTAGGGCTGGGGTAGGGTATGGGAGGGGAGGGCGCACTACTGCACCTGCTCTGCGGTGTCTGGCCGGCGAACTGGGGTAAACGGCACGCGGGTGAGGACACAACGGAAACGACGAAAGCCCAACAACATTACCAAGATGACGTGGCACACAAAGGAGAGGACGCAGTTTGTTTTACAGATTCATTTGAAGTCTCTTGTTTGGTCTGCTGCTGTCCGCCAAGAAATTCGTCGCCTGTGCCAACCTCTTCATCAAGGAGTGGCACTTACACTGTTTTAATACCAGTCTTTCCTCAAAGTTCTTACGGTGTAGGGACCCACCTAGAACCGTGGAAGCTAGTATCTGCATGTCCTATTTTTCTGTCGTTCTTTTAGTCAATGTTTTCCACATGTTCCTCTCCTTACCGATTCTGCCGGGAGGCTCCTCATTTCCTTTAAATCTAACTTTCCATCAACATCCTTCTATTGCACTATACTTATACTTCTAGAGCACCATACGTAGCAGACAAAATCATCATCTCCTTTAAGACTGTTCGGTTAGAATTATATTTATATTTTATTCTGCACTATCGATCAGATTCAAGCATTTGTGCCACTGTCAAGTGCACCTGTAGTACTATTGTCAGCCTTTTCATTTCCGTCGCTTCAGTGAGTGGACGCTAAGTCGAGAAAGATCCACTACGCCGACTAATACGTACTGCCAGGCTCGAAGAGCTACACCGACGTTTCGTATCCCATAAAAGGCTAGAAACCCGTCTAGATTTGCTCTCATGAAACCCGTCCTGTATTTCTTCACACTGTTCGCTCATCGTAAGGATGGCGAATATGTTTTAAAGGAATTTGACGACGACGTTATTGGTCCCACCACTCTCACAATCACGACTTAAAGAAACAGGGGGGCTGAAATTAATTCAAAGCCACACGATTCCAGACGTCGGGCTTTTGCTGTCTGCCAAAGAATGAGATTCCACTGAGGTCTAACGATATTCGATGGTCACCTAAATTCACAAAATATGATTAAACATCGATGTTTCAATACCTATACAGAAGCTTTCTAAACATCGATGTTTAGGGCAAAATATCGACCTTCGATGTTGGCAACGAAGCAGGCTATTTTCACCCACTTTCAGTAATTTTTTTCTGAACCCAACGCCAGCGCAGTGGTTAAGGGGGCAGAAATACTATTTGGAAGAAAGACTCGTCAAGCGCTCAATTCTGTAGTGGAAAAAAACTATTGAAAAGACAAGAGCCGATTACTGCTGTGAAATGGATTGTAATGTAGTTTAAAGAACGTAAGCAACAATTGATAAGATAAGGAGTCTTCAAACTAGGCCTAGCTCAAGAAGTATCCCCATGATGCAGTTCTGCATTCTACACGAATAAAAGATATTTGTAGCTGAATCCAGGGATTAATAATGCTAGTCGGCACCCACGCTAATAACTGCAGAAATTATACATCTGGCAGATGGATGTGACAGTCTTATATCGCTACTCATGAAATTTCAGTAGGAAAAAATACATTACAGGCATTAAAGTAATCCCAATAGGTTGTACACTGAATATAAAAATATGACATGCAACTAATACTACGGAGATAATCTAAATAGTAACATCATAACATAAATTAAACGTACGTTATCAATTGAACAAGTTAAAATATTAGCCACATCAACGTTGCTTGATCGTAGATTCAACACTATACGCTTTCAAGATGCTTTAGCATGTTCGAATCTAAACCATCAGGGACTCGTTTGTGGCAGTTCAAACGTTGAAGATGGGCAACACCGTCGATACGTTACGGGACAGCAGAAAAACCAAATCAGATTTGCAGAGCAACGTTACAAAACGGCGCAAAAAAATCTGAACAGGAACAGAAACAGACTGAAAGGTTGCCTTCTAGATCTTAGAAAGATTTGCTTAGAAGTATGGAACCCCAACATAAGAACTATCTATTCAAAGCTCCTAAAAACAACCCTCTGAAGTGTTTAAACTGTACAGTCACAAAGTCACTTCTGGAAAACTTCTCAAAAGCAAGACATACGCTGTCAACGACGCAGTAGAATGAAGGGCAAACTTCTCTTGAAAATGTAATTTTGCATTCTGCATGCAAAAAGTTGTAGGACATGCAATGTTCGTTATTGCTGTATTTACTGAATACGTATTAGATGTACGTTGCTTCTTACGCCGTTCTATAAATTCATCGTGTAGCATCGATGATAAGAAATTGACGATTTAGCATGATCGAACATCCCTAGCTCGGACGAAACATTCTTGCCTCGAAGATGACATTGCCCAAGGCGATTCGTGTTCCTAGGTCGCTGCAATTACAGAATTCCCCCCTCCCCCGTGCTTGTTTTTCAATGAGGTCTTGTCTCTTCCATACTGAGAAAAAAAGGAAAATCACACGGTAAGGATAAAGACCGCTGCAAACGCTCAAACCCCTTGGACTACACCACACTTTGGAATCTTAAAGAGATCTCTCCCTAGTCTCATAGCATATCGGTGATGTGCAGGCAGATGCCATCACAGCCCCTCTAGCAACAAAAAGTAGGATTACACGACTGCGGAGGCTTTAATTTAAGTCCCCAGTGTCGGTCACATTTCTCGGAAGGGAAATACTGTATTGCGCCGTACCACAGCGCCTCATAACTTGCGTACTGATACTGGTGTTTGCCTATGTCCAGTCCTGGGTTGGAACTAATGGGCGGACGGACACTTTCGCGCCGAGACATTTCTGAGGAGTCCGTGGAGTCTTTCTGAGATAAGAGTTTTACCGCAAGTAGCGTACTGGCACACTACGATTTTGTTTCATGTCAGGCAGTGTAGCCCAGAGTGCTGTAGTCTACGATACGTGTTACTAGGAATTACCATTAAAATGAGGTGAAAGATTTAAAAGAAGAAGACCTGGCTGTCGGGACAGACAGATCTGCAGGTTATCCGAGGTCTCTATTAGGTTCGAATGTGACAGTTTGGTGTCAGATGGCATTCTCCAAGAAACGCTTCAGATTATGGCACAATTGCCCGGAGTATTTTACTAACGTAAGTTGAATGTCCCAATATTTTTCTAAGTGTGAATACCCATTCTTTCTTTATTTCGCTTGTGCCGTTTTTCCCGCGGATACGCAGGGTCGGCATGGTTAATCGGATGTGGCAATGTTAGTTGAAGGGGTGGCCGGATGCCCTTCGTGCCACCACCCCGCATCCCCCGGGAAGGAATTAGTGTACCCCAACTATCTGCGACTAGTAATCCATGGAATAGTGCGAAATTGTTCAGATGTCTGCGAGCCGTGTAACTGAGGCGGGACGTGGGGACCAGCCCGGTATTCACCTAGGGGATCCGCCGGGCGGATTCGATCCGGGGCCGGCGCGCCTACCCGAGTCCAGGAAGCAGCGCGTTAGCGCGCTCGGCTAACCTGGCGGATCTAAGTGTGAATACCCATGTAGTGCGAAAAATCAACGTATGCAGTCATAAATATTTTATATTTTGGTTGTTCATTTTGGAAACATCTGTAGTTGTAAACATACAATACGAGGTAAGTGGAATAAGATTCTTCCCCTCATTACTTCACAAATAGTGAACATTCTGCTGTTTGCAGAAAGCTACCAACGAGGAAACGTTCTTGCTGCAGGTAAGATTGTGCGAAAGAGGGTAAGCGACATTTAAAGATGTTGGACGCACAACGCCACGGCTCTCGGAACGGCGTCAGCAGCCTGCAACACGGTTTCTGCGGACGTGAGAAGCTCATTATCATGACAGAGCGAAGGAGTCGCGCAAACAGCGTGAAATGCACACTCGGCGTTGGGACGAGACCGCAGAGGGGCCAACCGCTTCTTTCACCGTTACCTTGGCGCTGCGGTCGGATTGTTTGGAGCCACCAGCCCGAGCCAGAACACGCAAATACTCATAATTTGTGCAAGAGAAAGAGCTTCACAAATTGAACAAGTCAATAACGCTTTGGTCCACCTCTATACGACGTCCTGAAGGAAATCGACCCAAATTCTAACTGGAACGTCCGATCGTCAATATCCCGAGCTGGTTGGGGGGCGCTGCCCATAATGCTCCCAACTTTCTCAGCTGGGGGAAATCCGGTGACCTTGCTGGACAGGGTACGGTTTGGCAAGCACTCTCGCCGTGTGTGGGCGGGCATTATGTTGCTGAAATGCAAGCCCAGGATGGCTTGCCATGTTGGGCAACAAAACGGGGTGTAAAACATCGCCGACATACAGTTGTGCTGCAAGGGTGCCATGCGTGAGAACCAAACAGTCCGGCTATGGAATGAAATGGTACCCTAGATCATCGCTCCTGGTTCTCGGGCCGTATGGCGGGCGACAGTCAGGTTGGTACCCCACCACTATCCAGGGTGTCTCCAGACACGTCTTTGGGGTGGAATCTCATTGAGTGGAGTAGAATTGTATTCAGTTCTGAATCCCGCTTCGAAATGAGCCCCAACAACCAGCGAAGACGTGTTTGGAGACGCTCTGGAAAGTGGTGGAATACCAACCTGACTGTCGCCCGCCGTACGGCCCGACAACCAGGAGTGATGGTCTGTGAGTGTCAATTCTTTTCATAACATGACATCTTTGGTTGTCATCCACAGTATCTTTGCAGCACAGCGGTCCGTCGACGATATTCTACACCCCGTTCTGTTGCCCTTCATGGCATGCCATCATACCTTACATTCCAGCACGATAACGTCTGCCCGTAGACGCTCCTCTACCCTGGATTGAGACATTATTAACTGTAATTGGTTTTAGAACAAAAAATGTTGTCGCAGGCATATCTTCGCAGCTGTCAGATGTTTCTCTACGCTTAGTGACCTTTCTCCGCAGTAGGTAGGCGCTATTGGTTGAAAAGATTTAGCACGTACCGTTCCATAACAAGCCCGACTACGGCCATTCGGACGTCGGAGGACATCCGTACACTGCTTGTCTTCGTGCTTGTCAAACCCTTCAGACGTAATTAATGTTTCGTGAAGAGGTATTATAGAGACGTTCGTGTTCAGATGTGTTGGTTATTTCTAGTAATGAATTCAACTGTAACACCTCTCAATGAGCAGTAATGAATTCCATAATTACAGCCGGCCGCTGTAGTCAAACGGTTCTAGGCGCTTCAGTCCGGAGCCTCGCAGCTGCAACGGTCGCAGGTTCGAATCCTGCCTCGGGCATGGATGTGTGTGATGTCCTTAGGTTAGTTAGGTTTAAGTAGTTCTAAGTCTAGGGGACTGATGACCTCAGATGTTAAGTCTCATAGTGCTTAGAGCCATTTGAACCAGAATTACAGACTACCTTTCAATGAGCAGAAGACAAATGACTTAATGCATTTACTAAACATCTCACTCCGTGTCTCACGTCGCATCGTGTTCTGCTTTTACTAAATGTCGATAAGTCGCAATTGCGCACGACTCCGATGGCCCAGGAATACCTTTATCATAATCCATTCCTAAATGCTTTATTAATACTGGACACATTCACCGAGCAGCGACAATGCAACTGTTTCAACTCTGACTGGCAGTAGTTGATTTCTGAACAGTATTTTGCGAAAAAAAAAAAGAAAAAAAAAAAGAAAAAAAAAAAGAAAGAAAAAAATCTCTCATTAAAAGTTTAATCACTAGTTTTCGAGAAACGAAGCCTAATACTTTTACGGCGCGCACGGTATAGGGTTGTAATATGGTCGAACAGGTGCGTTCCGGCACTTAATATCCGCGCCTTTGGTATGTCTGCCTCTGAGCTGCTTTGTCCCTTCTTGGTTTGAATACGTACCCACAGCAGGTGCAGCTAACTCGGTGTTTGTCATTAGCATACAGGTACACTGGGAATAAGAAAAATTAGCCAATATGTACGGATGTCCTCCGACGTCCGAATGGCCGTAGTCGGGCTTGTTATGGAACGGTACGTGCTAAATCTTTTCAACCAATAATAGCGCCTATCTACTGCGAAGAAAGGTCACTAAGCGTAGAGAAACATCTGACAGCTGCGAAGATATGCCTGCGACAACATTTTTTGTTCTAAAACCAATTACAGTTAATAACGTCTCAATCCAGGGTGGGGGAGCCGTGTCAGTCGTCACAAATTTCAGTAACCTATTTCAGCGGATATTTCCCATAATAAGCCCATTCAGATGAGCAAATCTTTGGGTACATTTTATATTTAGCTTCATCAAGCTGACACAATATCCCGCAAACAGCATTCAAATGATAGATGCATACAATAACAATTCCTCCCTCATCTGCTTGAGTTACGCGTTTCAGCGGAATGGTAAGTTGTTACAAGGGCTTTCCTACGGCACAATGACGTAATGTGGCGACTTTTTTCCTTGCTATTAGAACGTTAATACAACGACGACACACGCAAAGTACTCAAAGCGCATATTTTAAATAAGAATAAACACAACAACAAATCAGCTATCGTTCGAGCCTTAAATATCTTTATCACTAGTAGACTCAAAGTTTTAGTCTTGGATGCCGCTGGGAAATAAACGTGTTGTCCTTCCCATTTTTTGAATGATTCCCCCTCTCGTACTGCGTAAAATGTATCCGCTACATGTTGATTGTGTCCAAGGTTTCAGAATCAGGTATGTCCTTCAACCTGATGTCATGTCCATAGTTCAAGATGGTTGTCTTTGGACACACACATCACAGCAGCTTTTGGCCGTCTCCGTGGTTTACAACGAAGCTGTGCAGCACTTTCTACATAAAATATCTTCAACGGCTGTCTTCAAGTATGTCTTCAACTGTCAGTTAATTTAGATACCTCGTCCTGGTCTCTACTCTAGGACAGCGAACGATGGGACTAGGAGACTATATCTGCCGAGTGAGCGTTCGGAAGTGCAGAACATGATTACTGTCAACATTTCCTCCTGGGTCGCGTAGCATCGGTACAAACGTGAAATATTTCGGTGACACTGTAGACTCTGGGTGTCATTACATCACACAGACACGTACGATCCATAAGTTGCGTCAACTTCTTACACGAGTTTTACAGTATCTTGACAATTTGCAAGCGATATTTATAATGAACTTCGCTTAAAACTTAACAGAAACGCAAGGACATTTCGCTTATCGGCAACACGTTTCACAGACCGCATGCCGCTTTTTAATGACAAAAGAAGAGATAGCCAACATTTTATGGTTATATACTGCACCCAATGGTAATGCCGACTCTGTTTCATTGAAGTATACTGAGGCGGTAATGTTATATACTTCTAAGAACACCGAAGTTACTGGGTGGCAATGTTCTATACTTCAAAGAACGCCAAAGTTAAAGTGTTCCGAAAGACATCGTGACCGGCTATAACAAGCAGCAAACTAAGAGATTTATTCTTGTATATATTTTTCGTCGATTTTTCGATTACAGTAGATTCCATATCTTTATAGTAGGAAGGAAATTACGCAGACTTTTACATACAAAACTTATCAACTGATGAACACTGTCCGAATTTTGTTTACACATAACATACTGACGGAGTATACTACCAAACCAGTGATTTCATCTAGTCCCGTAAATACATGTCCACGCAGTCACAAAAATTACTCCTACTGCATTAACTGTGTATTACATACATAGTATTTCGATATTTTTCATCACACAAAAATTACCTCTTACTACTATTATTACCTGTGGTATATAAAACGTAGGGAGTAACATGTTCGCCTTCGGCGTAGGCCTTTCTAGCTCTGTATCCGTGGCAGCAACAATTATTAGCGACTGCTGTTAATAAAGGAACGTGTAAAAGGGAGGAAAAATAAATGTAATGGCGATGTTTCTGCCTTAGCTCAAAATTTAAACAGCACTATACAGTAGTCACCTGAAAACCTCTGATGTTGGCGTCACGCGGAGTACGCTGTGCTCATTCCACAATTATCTCTGCACCCTGTGGACCTGTCACAGTGTATTTCACTTGAAATTCTAGTGGAAACACGGCCAATACTTTTGACATCCAAAAGTTCTCTTGCAAGTACGTTCTGGGTAAAGTCAACAACTGCTACAACCCCACTATTTGTTGAGGCAATTCAAACTTAGAAACAAACCACAACTTTGACAGCAACGAAGAGGGTCAATCTGCCTCAATACAAAGACTACAAGTAAGTTCCTCTAATCTAGGTGAACAGAACGTAGCCTGCCGATTATAGCTGTCTCAGCCTCCTCTGCCAACCAACGAACGAGGACACACACATAATTTCAAGCCATCTTCCGTACACGGGTCGGCTCTTCAGCAGGAAAATCTTGCTGTGGGGGGTGCAAGTTCGTTCAACAATTAATTTATTCTACAAAGGAAGCACACTACTAAGACAAAACACTTTACTGTATTACCAGCAGCTAGTAGCCACAAAATAAATGGCCAAATAAGGTTGTAAATCGGGCTGAAAGAAATACTGTCGTCTGGTGCTTGGAGCCAAATCATCTTGCTGTTATCGATGGGCAATGGAACGAAACATATGCATAGGAGCAGTATTTTTATTTCCTTTTTGCTGCAATGAGAACTGAAATTAGTTGCGTAAGTGACTTGGCCCGTAAGACGTTGGAGTAGAAAAAAGGAGGTAGGCCTAATATTCCCAGCAAGTAGGTCTTGCCCTTGAAGCCGGCCAGTGATAACGAAGGTCTGAACCGCAGCGCAACACAAGGCTCTTGCTGTGGTCTGCCCTTACCTCCGAGAGAACAAAGGTGAGGACGCAGCTGGAGTACATGGCGACTGGCAGTGGCTGTGAACACGAGGCGCCTTTAGGCCGCGGCTTGTATAACTGTTCGCCGCAACTTCCGCTGCTCCGGCCTCCGCAATGGCGGCGGCCACTAAAACAGCTAGCTTCTAACGGGCGTACAAACAGACCGCACCACGAAACGAAGCTGCTCCTGCGAACGGGAGTTCTCGTTGATTGATACTCCCGGAAACAATTCTTTGCCGAGTTCCGGGATAGTCGGATCGAGTGGCGCAGTACAAATCACAATAGATACGAGAACGGAAAACAGTATTACGAAAACTATGAGCAGGATTGAACGTCCTCTCAATATTACATAAACGGAACAAAGGAGGGCATGGCTTCAGAGTAGCGCCGCTGCCTATTAAAGCACATTTTGCGTCATCGACTCCCGCCTGGGGAATGGCTCCGTGTTATTGATGTGTCGTTAAATAAATGTCCTATGGCTTTCATCCTGTTGCGAGCCTTTTATCGGGCACCACTTCGGCGTCTTAATCAACCAGCTCCTTATTTGGCATCACGAGGCTGAGTGTGCCCTCGTTCAGCCTAAACAACAAAATTTAGGGTTCTCAATGGCATTAGAACCCAGGATCCCCGCAGATATCTTCTCATACAGTAGAATGTAATTTATAGGACTATGGATTGCAACTTTACGAGCAGAGTTTGGAAATACAATAAACTGTAGTTGGCACAGCTCAATGTATTTGTACTTCAGTTCTAGAGGAAAAGCTGGATAGATGGATGCGGGCCAATTTGGAAAAAAAAAAGGTCAGAGAGGTGGAACCAGTTAAGTTTTGTAGGTCAGTTACTTTTGGAATAATGCTGAATTACGCACAGACACGCTTAAAATGTACATGCAGTGCATACGGTATAAAGATGTTTGTCAAAGTTACTACAGTATTCCAACGTTCACTCGCCGCGGGGTACTAAAACCACGGAAAATTTCCATCATAACTGCTGGGGGAAAAGTTGGTCTATTCTTATACAGTGTGTTAACTTTTAGTTGGTAGACCACTCCCTTGTCTCCTATCAAAAGAAATCGGATGGCTTCCGCCGAATATTTGTTTTTGACAGCAACGCGCCCGTCCCCCCACCCCCCAAAAAATCTCCTCCTTCCTTAACGTACTGCAGACAGACAAAGGCAAAAGTACGAAACGCATGCTGTTATAATAATAATCTAATAAAGCTAAATTTTTATAATTTATTTACTGGAACCGTTTTTCGCGCGATGACTCATTCTTAAGCGGCACGTTACAAGACCTTAAATGTCATTTTTCAATTATGATCTACTTTTGTTTTGTTACTTTTGTGCATGAATGTCGTAATACCTCAGGCACACAAACCAATATTGTAACAGTCTTGCCCAAATAAGACAAAAGTAGTGCTTAACATAAAACAGCAAGTTCAAAACTCAGAACAAGCAACTGGAAGAAGAAAACTAATATCACTTGAGAAATCAGACGTAAGAATATTGCTTTCGGCGAGAAATTTTTATGCTTAACCAATGATGGCTATTGAGCGTAGCATTTCACTGGAATGTCATGGTTTTTATTAATGCGAGGTGCTACATTTACGTTCACTTTAAAATGGAATCGTTTTCTGATTCACAACAAATAAACAATTTGATGTTTTAATTTAGGCCATGCGTTTCTGGGTACGTTTTCGTTACTTGGCGTGTATGCACAATATAGTACACACAACTACATAATTATGTACAGAGAACTTCGGTGTTGTGAGTTTCGGCCGAACACGGAGGAGAGGGGCCTGGTCATGTTCCGCTGGTCACTTATTTCTGGAATCATACAAAATTAAGCAGACACGCTGAAAATATAAATACAATACACGTGGTTGGGTTGTATCCCGTTCTTCAGTAGTCCCCACATTTTACGGATATGTACAGAATCTCGTTAGTAATATATAATACAAGAACATCTAAGAGCTCTGGGCTTCCGCTGACAGTGTGAAGAAACTTTACGAATACACTGTGTGACGTGCTAGTGTCTTGACGATCCAACAACTAGCTTTCACTTGTTTCTGTGTTACGAGTTCAGTAAAAAAGTGTTCACAATGGAAGGAGAAACTGCATGGGTTTGGTTTCGGATATATGTTGGAATGCAGATGCAATTAAAGTGAATAAGAAACTAAACAATACTTCAAGAACAACCAAAACCACCTATAGATGTGTTCACATCAACAAACGAAACAAGCTATCTGTTGCAGAAAAAGATTCCTTGTTAACGCTATATAGTCCTAATAGCTGCCGTTTTTACAATTTATGAAATGTATGTCGCTTGTACACGACGGCACAGTACATTTTATTTAGTATTGGTAATAGCCTAACCATTATGATGTCCTGAGTAGTTTTTAGAACTGTCGGGTTGTTTGAAGATAACGCGATGTTACTCTAACAAATACAGTTTCCATAACGAAGGGGAGAGATCATGGGGCGCTATACCATTACAGTACAGTCGTTTATCGATTTAATTGTCTAATTCATCGACGACTGAAAAATTAACATGACTTAAAATATTTCGCTATGTGGTTTTTATGCCTGAAACTACGGCGTGAACTAAGTTGTAACACTACAGACATTTATCTAGTTTCATCTAACGCGACATAACAACCAGAAGCACAACTAACGTCGTTGGTACATGCAAACTCATTATCACTTATTCAGTACACTTACAATCTTTTTTCCCTGAAGTATCATCTTGGGATCCTCGAAAGCTCATGAGAGACTTTTTTACTCTTCTCCACACAATAAAATAGTTTTTATTCCGTGTTCCCATGTGCCGTTCAACGTCCCATAGGTTTGATTTTCACTTTTTCTTTCGTGGGTTTACATGCGCATTCATATGTTTTCCACTACGCTGCCAATTGACTCATTACATTTTTGTTATTGCTACGCTCTAAATTATGCATATGAGCAGTGAGTGCAAGGGTCTTGAACTTAAGCTACTACGAATACCGTAACATTTGCAATATTTGTATAATATTTTACAACGAAAACAAAAAGGAAGAATAACATGAAAAAAATTGTATTTGTCTTAGCATACGGCAACGAATTATTCTGTAATAACTAAATATACTTGACCGGCTCGTACGCGGAAAATAAGAACGTTATCTAACTGAAACTAACGGCGGCATTACCGGCAAGCCTTGTTGACATTAGTTCAGGTACTGTTATCAATATTCGGCATATACTCAAAAATAATTATGAAATCAGAAACTGGTTATTTATCACTGAATCGCCAGATCACAAAATTCGACATCGCGCAGCTGATTATGTCACTGCAGTATCGCTAGGAAGGAACTTCCGCTTGTGACCAGAGGGAGATAAATTAACGAGCCGGAAGATCCCGCCAAGGGCTAAGCACTGGACTGCTGCCATGCGCCAGCGTAAACCAGGTGTGCTGCTATTCCACCCCGCTGGGGGAGGGTGGCAGCACAATGCAAGCCAGCGTTGGCCCCAGCTGTGACCTAACTGTGGGTAGCCTCCCCCGTGGGAAACATTCCCACGTACATAGGCGTCTGCAAATGGGTAAGGGGAAGTGACCGTCCTACAACCCCCCCCCCCTCCCCAATCTCGCACTCACACTCATAGTTTTTATTCATCATGTAATTCTCAAACCTCTAGAAGTACTTTGTTTTACACCATTCGTTTAGCCACTTGTAGCATTACTAGGCTGATCGCAATGAGACAATACCATGGCTTTAGCGATTGCTGTATAACTTATGTTTTGTTCGGCAATCTGTATTTGCCCCAATCCCGTGCTGACGAGTTTGTACCCTGCGACAAAATTCAAATGGAATACTTTGCACAAAACTTATTAATAACCAACTTTCTGGTGGCATCTACAAATCCCGTTATTAATGTGTATTGACTAGAATGCTATATAATATGATGAATTCACTGTAAAAACAATTATTTGTCGAATCACGGTTCATTTTACGCCAGGAGATGATTACGCCATCCATAGACCGAATTACGCTGATTCACTTAGCTGTTCGAAATTGCTGCAGGGAAAGTTGGCAAGGAAAATCCGTACTAGCATGCCAGTCCAGTGAGTCAGTTTAAACTCATACAGTGACTTCGACTCCCAACATTCCGATACTGAGTAACAATTGTTGATCTCTTAACGGAAAATTCTCATTAGCCTGTAAGAAGACTAGAAAACCACAGTGAACGTCGAGCGCAATCGAGAACGATAATCAAAAACAGAACAGTAATCCACAAGGTTTCACTTACGTAACAATTCAGTGAAGTTCAGGTTCGCAAAACAAATTCGCAGGGCTGATGGTAGTAATTTTTAGTTAAATCAATAGAAAATATTTTTACAGTATTTCCTATATCTGAATTTCCAGATTGTTTAAGTAATGCATGTATCAGCTTCATGGTAGGAGACGAAAGGTCAAGTTATCACAACGACTTTCATATTTTTCCCAAAGCTCTCTCCATTATTAGCAGCAACAATGGGTATTACATTGCACTACAGTTTAAAATTGTGACACCAACCTAACGACATTAGTTAAACTAAAAAATCTTATTAGTCCCGTTTCAGTACTACCTAACACTGACATACAATGAAAACTTCCAGCATTTTCGACATTGCTTCATACGTAGGCCTACTTTCAAGTCTCTCCATCCTTCGCACTCAATTCGCTTAGTACCGTCACGGTGAATGCACATCCCTTCTACACATTGGTCTCAAATGAAGGTTGCCACTCGATATTTGTCTGGAGAAAACAATGCCGTTTATGTTAGCACGAAGCTGACATTCACCAAACGACATTAGAAGGTGGCTATCATTTTTGGCAACTGCAACTGATTACGTAACAGCTGTCTGACAGAACTTCCGCAGATGCACGGCTGAGGGCTGGGGGTCAAGAACCGTCCGTAAAACAGAACCTCAATTTTCTATAGTTGATGGTAAAACGAAAGCCCTTATTACGTTGCAAAAGATCTTTATGAAATTCCTTTTTTTATAAAAGACGTTTTTTATAATCTTTGACGGTACAGTGGGATACTGTTTCCACACTTTTTACATAAGTTAAGTGTTTGATCCAAGCTTTTATAAAAGGATTAGTCATTGAACTTTGTGGTATGGTGTAGTGAGCGGAAGTGGGAGGGAGGGATGTAAATCGATTTCATAAATTTGCTGACGAATAAACATATTGGTGGTTCACGTTAAATTTGATTACATTTCTGTTTCAGAGGCTTGCGGAGTTCGTAAATTGATATAAGCTATAGCCTGCCTGATCGTGTGGGAAGTGACCGCGGGCTGGGGTCCTGGCTGGAATGCCGGCCGACCTTGTGGCTGCCATGCCAGGTACACAGCCAGGCCACCACAGGCCATCCGTCGGATCCGACCGGCGGCAGCGTTGCCACGAGGCGGGGGCGGCCCATCACATAGCAGCGCATAACCCACTTACCGTGCTTCATACTTATAAACACACAAACACTGACTGGAGCCACACGGATTGCCACTTAATCACCGACCAAATTCGCAGTGCGAGCCGTACCGGCAACGGCTATTTCACCCGAAAACACACGCACACTGAACGCGACAGCCCCGACGGCGAGCCACGCGACGGACAACTGAGGAGCGGCTCAGCGCAGCTGCCGCAGTGTTGCCAACTCCGCGCGGCTCGGCGCGGCTCTCCCCACCTGACCGCGGTAGTGGTCGGCCGTGAGCGCGTCACCTCTCCACTCCTCTCCGCTCCTCGCCCATGCTAATCGTCTGCGGCCCGCTGTTGATGGTCCTGCGGACGCGCATTCTCTCTCTCCTACTCGAGACGCGCCGCTGGCCTACCGAGAAGCCAACTACTGCTGGCCTTGTACACGCGCTGTGCAGACTGTTTCCGAAAGTGACGGATGAAACAAACCTGTCGCAAAACACACGATAGTTAATCTCTCCAGGTCCCTAAATTTCCTTGCACACGTTCATTATTTATTGACAATTCTAGTTTCAAACCTTCAATACTGGCGCTGCAGTCCGGAACCGCGGGACTGCTACGGTCGCAGGTTCGAATCCTGCCTCGGGCATGGGTGTGTGTGATGTCCTTAGGTTAGTTAGGTTTAAGTAGTTCTAAGTTCTAGGGGACTTATGACCTAAGATGTTGAGTCCCATAGTGCTCAGAGCCATTTTTTGAAACCTTCAATATACTGAAGCGACCTCATGCTTTCAATAACAATGACAAAAATTGTCCTTTGGCAACGCAACTTCACAAGGTTAAGATGCCGGACACCCAAAAGTAAGCGTGTGCTGCAGCTATATTGGACTGATGACCATAGATGTTAAGTCCCATAGGGCTCAGAGCCATTTTTTGCAGCTATATTAGTTACAGCTTGCGAGCAACAGAAATCAATGAAAAAAGACGGAATGGGCACGAGAATGGTTGAAAAAAAAAGGAGCTTCTGGTCTTATGTTAATTTACTGTATTGGTGTATTGTATTGTATGTGGGGACCTAGAAACGACGGAGAGGCTCCGTTCCCGCTGCAGCCGCAGTGGTCCACAACCCCACGACGACTACCCCAGTCCACTTCACCCCTCCGCTAATTTTTCTGACTAAAATGAGAACCACGACACCGAAATACTTCATAAATTATTTTCCGATGAGCGCTACATTGTACGTCAAGTTATTAGCGTTGATACAACATAAAATACAAAAGCAAAATACATTAATGGGAGAGGCAGTCGCAGTCGACAAGAGGAATAACTTAGAGAGATTTGGGCGACAGGCAGGTCATTCTAATGCTCGAAGTTTAGTTCTGTAATATCAGCCAGCGCAATTAGTAAAATTCTCCGTGGAAACCTGTAAAGCAGTTATATCTGCCTGGAAAAGACCTGTCCAGGCAATTAACGTAAAACTTTTTTTTTTTTTTTTTTACTCTTTGTGATAGTTTCATGAGACTGACGTACATTTAACAGACCTCTTACCTATCATTGCAGATATATGACGTATATTTGGAAATGCGGGCGTCTTTCCAAACTGTTGTATAATACACTAATCAATACTATATTTTCGTATTAATGAACTAAGTAGTGTCATATTGACGCCTCCGTTGACCACATTAAAGTGTTATATACAAAGATTACCCTTGCATAGAAATTTTAAAATTCTTTTGTGTCAAAAGACTTCTTTAAAACTGAATCTAAGGTATGATATACACGACGGAGTATTGAAAAATAAACAGTACATACTAACGCTGCGTGACTGGTTCCTTAAGCTCTGTCAACATCTGACTGGAGAACACTGTCAAACCGTCAACACTAGACCCTCACACGTTCAATATGTATTGGCATTACTGAGAATACTTTGAAGCCAATCAATATTGCTCGACAACATTTTTAGTATTAACATAGGTCAATACACGCCCTCAGACAGCCAATATATTGGCAATTTGACAATATTACTGAATGTCTGAGAGCCCCTTAAGACTGACGGTCATTTCTTTTTACAATTCACTTATTTCATACACATCGCTAGGTATCTGTTATACTGGTTTTTGCTCTACTGAGTTGCCTCTGCCTTCTAACCACAATCTCACAGATGTTCTCGGCGTGATTCATTAACCGTGTGCTTCTCAATGTCCGGCCGCGTTGCACCGAGGCCTTCGTCAAAGACCTGCGACTACCAAGTCACGTCACGGCCTGAGCGCTTATGCACAGACACGACGGGGTATGCTGTGCGATTTCTTGTGTGAAATTTTGGTGCAAACGTCTAAACAAACTCACATTGTACATTTCACACAGATTATGTAACAGCTATAGAGGAACTGAGAAAGGGGAATTAAAATTATAACCACTTTTAGCAGTGAAATGAAATGAAATGATCGCATGGCATTTGTCGGCCGGGATATCCCCTTCGGGATTCGGCAGCCGAATTGCAAGTGTTTTAGTTGACACTTGCGTGTCAATGATGATGAAGCACACACAACGTATCAATGCAACTTAGCTCACAGGTGATTACTTAAAATTTGTTTCCGTTTCGAGCTTTTGTGTAGTATGCAGTCCTGTAACTTGACCTAACGTGAAAATTACGATTTTCGTATCAAATGGCACAGGAAAGCAAACATTCAAAATGAAAATTGAAAAAAAAAACACATACACACACCACTACACGTAAATCAGTACTTGTATGGAAAATTTGACCCTTTCAGACTGTCAACTGTGTACATTAGCTTTTACTATGTCCAAGCTGCAACAGAAGCATTTTTCCCCCAACGGAAACCTGAAGTATACGTTTGCAAACGTTCACCTTTTCATCATGCGCAATTGCTGCCAACTATTGGACACCACTGTGAAAATGAAAGTATGTCAATGTAGCAGTACGCAGCAGCTCGTAGCCAGGAGAATGCACGGATGTGGATGCCTAGTAATTACTGAATGATCATTTTATTTATTACAACAGAGAATATTTCATAATTGGTTATTTTAGTCCATAAAAAGAAACCAAGTGTACGAAGTGCATTTTGAAAACAGGTATATACTTTTGTATAAATCTTGCATCTAAAATGATTAAAAATCACCTAAGAGCATTACCACATCAAGAAAAATGTCCAATCATCCAAAAAAAAATCAGGTCTGAAAGGGTTAAGTAACTTACCGCACATCTATTAGTACTATTTCAATGACCTTCACAGTAAGATCTTTGAGCTTATTTGCATGACGTGCCTTTGGAGAAAAAGGGTCAATCACACCATTATCGGAAAATAAATAAGTCTCAGCATATATACTTGAAGTTTGGTAGCAACTTCATTATTTTCCGAGATTGCTTCTAAATGTCCACCTCGGTAAGTAGCCTTTGGCAAAATATGTATCCACCTAAAATGACATTCACAGTTTTCTTGTGTGGATGTAACCAATTACATTGATTTCTTAAAAGAGCAACCCGGCTTTTAATCCGACTTCGTTCTACATGTTACCTGAAGTTTTTCTAAAAGAAAAAAAAATAAAACAAAAACACTGAAGAAGCTCACAGGATAGTCTGTGGGGAGTATTGTGTTCGATTAAGTAAACTATTTTTAATTTGCTCCTTCACAAACTTTAGCTTTCTAGTAAAACTTATCTAACAAATATCGCTAATTAAGTCACTAATGCATTGGTTCATCGGGGAAAAAACCAATGGGGTGTCTTTGACACAAAGTCTGTAAACTAACACAAAATTCGTGGATATTTTATGGGAAAAGTCACTCAAACGTAGTTCAGTGCTTCTCAGCGAAATTCTTGGCGCAAAGTATACAATTCTTCCCAAGTCTGAAATTTGCACGATGAATGCTCGCAATTATTTATCCCGATTGTTTCTGTCTTTTGGAAACGAAAATTTTGTAGTACTTCTCTCCTTGTTCGTCCTGTAATTTATAGTACGACCTAGCACACAGTAACTAAAAAAAAAATATGCTATTTGCTATTTACCTAGTATTCCCGTCAGTTTGTGGATTGTTTCCCAATACGACGGCATGAAAAACTTGAAACGAACACAACTCGAGTAAAGCTCAAATGCAGGCGATGGTCCTCATGCCTGAGGGATTGGTACGCTGCTCGGCACTCATTTCGTGACGTCACGCAGACTACCGGTCAGTTGTCGCTGACTCTTTATCTGATAGGCTACGGTTGTATCCATGATATGCATAAAATAGAAATAATTGGGCAGAACGTCCGCAAGTACGCCAATTAAATAACTCCGGGTGCGGTGTGAGGCGGCGGTGGGGTGGGTGGACTGCTGTAGCCTGTTGTGGGGTTGTGTAATGTGTACCACTGAGGGCTACGGCGGGGACGAAGCCTCTCCGTCGTTTCTAGGTCTCCGGTTCAATATACACACAATACACATACGGCAATTAACCTTCCAACTTTCTAGCACAATTAATAAGTTCTGTATTTCCTTACGATTGACTGAATCAGGATGAATTTACAGAAAGACTGTTATCGTCGGATCATTGACTGGAAAAAAGCGCAGGTCATTCCCGTTTTAAAAATTGATCGTAGGGCAGATGCACACAATTATAGGCCTATGTCGTTGATGTCAATCTGTCGTAGATTTATGGAACATGTTTTATGCTGAAGAACTGTGACGTTTGTTGAGAATGAAACTCTCCCCTATAAAAATCAACACGGATTCCGGAGAAAGGGACTTTCCCAATGTCAGCTTGCTTTGTTCCTCCTGTAGACAACGGCGCTCAGGTTGGTGTCGTGTTCCTTGCGTTCAGGAAGGCATTTGTCATCGTCCTGCACTGACGTTCAGTCAAAAAATACGAGGCTACCGAATATGGGCCCAGATTTGCGACTGGATTCAAGTTTTCCTTGCAGAAAGGACTCAACACGTCGCTCGTAATGTAACAAACCCTACATATCTAAAGGTAATTTCGGGAGTAGGCTTCTACCAAGGAAGTGTGATAGGACTACATTCTACATGTGATAGGACTTCATGGTTTACAGTGTATATAACAATGATCTAGAGGATAACCGCAGAATCTCCTTTATGCTGTTTCCGGACGATGAAGTTGCCTGTAAGAAGATGGCACGTCAGAAGACAGTAATGATTTGCAGAATGACCTCCAGAGAACTGATGAATGGCAGAGGGGCTGGCAGTTGAACCTGAACGTGAATAAATTTAACATATTGCGCATACGCAGGAAAGAAATCCACTATAGTATAGCTACACTATTAATGACATCCCGCTGGAAACAGTATCTACTGTAAAATATCTACGAATAACTATACAGAGGAATCTTAAGTGGGGTGACCACATAAAACAAATAGTGGGAAAAGCAGATCCCAGACTGACATTCGTAGGAAGAATATTGAGGAAATGCAGCTCATCCACGAAAAAAGTGGCTTATAAGGCGCTTGCTCGACAGATTACTGAGTATTGCTCACCTGTCTGGGATCTCTACCAGGTATAACTGATAGAAGAGGTAGAGAAGATCGTACAAAGAGCGGTGTGTTCCGTCACGGAGTCGTTTCATTGGCGCCAGAGCGTTACCGAGATGCTCAGCAAACTCCAATTGCAGGCACCACAAGAGAGGCATTGTGCATCACGGAGATGTTAACTGCTGAAACTTTGAAAGCAAACCTTCCAGGAACAGTCGAACTGTGTATTACTTGATACGGATCTTTACCCACAATTATTCTTACCACACGTTATTTGCGGACTGAATAATGGTTGGGGCAGAAAAAGACACTGCTAGAAGTATCCTCCGCCATACACCGTGTGGTGGCTTGCATGGTATAGACTAGCGATATGCGCCGGCTTCACATGGCTAGCACTAAAAAGGAACCCCTTCAATGTGTGGTCGCAGAAGACTACCGATGTTTACGACATTCGGCGCCCCATATTGTTGACCATGCAACCACAATATTGGCTGCTAATGGCAATAGGGTGCAGAACTGGGGGTATCCAACGGTAAGCACCGCATAAGGTTACGGAGCGTAGTTGAACTGTTTAGTAGACGAGAAACTCACAACAATGCTACAGTGCTAGTGATGTCGATACAAAGCAGAGCAATTGCGCGATAAACAAGGCAAACATTGCATTATATCTACAACAACGTTTGCCGAAGTTGACATTTCGTCACAAAAAAAAACCCAATGGAATTTCATAGAGTGATAAAGAAGTGCCAGATGAAATAGTAGCTTTCTGCAAGATAAGTCAGTGGAAAAGGAGGTGTCGTATACGCTCGATGACGATATGTGCTTAATAAGTGAATGTGACACTGGAACAGCTGTCGGGCTATGTAGTTCTTCATCCTTGTCGGACAGCCAGCCACAAATCCCGTCTCGAGCGAACCCCAGTAAAGAATAATCGGTGTGCGAATTACGTACGCGGAAGATCATCCGCAGCGCAGTAAAGAAACAATTATGAACAGATTTCGAATAAGTCCACAGCAATAAGACCGTGTAGCGCATAAGAAAACTACGGATACTCAAGGGAGGAAAAGGCACACTTGTTACAAAAAGTGGCGTCTGTGTGTTTCAAGGATGCTCGATACAATTTACTGGATGTGTGTGGTAATGACATAGTTCTTTATGCACATCAAGTTCTACGCGACATAGATTACAGTGATTTCAAGGGTAGCAATGTATGCTCGCATATTGGTGATGCACAGCAAACTGCGAAATCAGCCCGAAAATTTGTAGATGATGTAAACAAACTTACCCCATTGTTCAGTAAGGTTTTTTTCTTATTTTCATTTTTTATTTCCACCTCCTATTAATCGGGATGAGAAGAGGAAATGCATATGAAATAAACCCCGGAAATTATATGTACCGAGAGAGTTGTATCACAATTAACTAACATCAATGTCTTAACGCATTTGCATACAACTATGCTGACATTTAATCTGGATAGTACATGGGCTGGAAAGTAACTTATTGTGCTGTGGGAAGTTGGAGGTGCTCTAACCCCTAAGATTCTTTATCGTGAACGTGATCTAACAAGGGCAGTAAGAAATATTTACACCACAGCAAGCAGCAGTGGGAAAATGGTCGTATGAGAACTACAACGATGTTTCCAGAATGAAATTTTCACTATGCAGCGGAGTGTGCGCTGATTTTGAAACTTCCTGGCAGATTAAAACTGTGTGCCGGACCGAGACTCGAAATCGGGACCTTTGCGTTTCTCGGGCAAGTGCTCAACCAACTGAGTTACTCGAGCACCACTCACGATCCGTCCTCGCAATTTTACTTCCGCCAGTACCTCGCCTCCTACCTTCCAAAGCACTGCTTTCGGCCTAAAGCTGGTCAAAATAACTTGCTTTCCCTTGATTCCGGGCCTGGGAGTGTGACATTGCAGTTCATACCACTTGGATCCACTGGACCAATTCAGCTTCTGGATTTTTTGTTTCCCATGCCTATAAAACATATTATCGCACTATCTGCAGCGGCGCCTTAAAGGATAACCAGTTTCACGATAAGCTGTACAAGTTATTTCGCATCCGATAGCATGCCGTCACATTTCATCAGTTTTCATCATACCGTTACACCAGTATGATTCTACATGCATTCTTTAAGAGCTGATACCTAGCTGCACGACCTGCGCGGTTTGTGACTTCCAAGGAATTTGCCTGCGATCTAGATGGTGCGAACCTTTGTGATCACTGTGACACGCGATTTTTATTCCGTGTTCATTGTGCAAATTAATGGTTTGGTTTTAACATTTCTTGAATGTCAGCAATGAACATTTTGTGAAATATAGTACATACATCCCACAAAAGGTTGATCTCTGCACCTCAAACACATTCATTTTCTGTTGCCTTCCTGATGCGCATGGTGAGGCATTAGCAGCTAAAATTTTTCTGTGATGATTGTTAACGCAACACTTTCAAATGAGGCTTACTAGAGATGGAATTTGCGTCCTCGCACTCAAGGGGTTCCTTGTAAATAACGACGTCCCAGTAACATGTCTGACGTAGCTGTAACAAATAATAAACACAAAACTTTCTCGTGAATCAGTCTGTTCAGTAACGAAAGTCGTGTCAGAATCCATATACTACTTCCTATGATTAGCCTTCACGTGCAGACAGGAAAAAGCGGCGAGGGACTTTGATAGACATAGTTCCGCCAATTTGCACGAAATAGTGATAAATTATACACACATACTTTCCTCGTGAATCAGATTGCCTATTACTGGAAACCGTATATGGTAGTTCCTGAGATTCGGCTGAAGAAAAAAAAATGCGGCGAGGGGCTTTTGGTAATACGTGCAGATTAGAATATAGGAATGAGACCTGCAGAATCACAATAAAGTACAGTAGGTACTGTAATGCAATGAAGTTAGTAGGACAATAATAGATCAAAGAGTATCGATAGGTAGAGTTGGATATAAATAATTTCGTATATACATTTATTCATAAAAATCAGTTGTTCCATATTTAAATATCCATATTAAACATACCTGAATTAATGATGAAGCATTTTATTTAAATTTCTGTAAATTCATTTTTATTAATTGTTCAGTTACATACCAGCGATTGTTATTGACAAGGTTGTAAACTCTTTGATTATGTATTATGTTGCACACAGTCATCTTTTGTTAATAGTTCAATGTGTGCAAATATTAGTAAGTATAGGTTTTTTTTCAAATTCAACATGATTTCACTGAATGATCATTGGAAGCCCCCTGACTAAGACAATATTTACACCAGTGTATATTTATTCGTATCGGAAACAGGATCCGAGACCAGCGTCATATCCCACAGAAGACAACGTGGCACCAGCGAAAGAGCAAGGTAAGCAATAGTCTATAACTATAGATGTGGGTCAGTGATTCAGAGCAACTTTCTTAAAATAAATGATCAGTGTTTTGTTAGAAGACAGATCATTGAACATTAAGCACTGAGGGCCTCATTGTACTAGTACTATGAGCTGCTAGCTTCGCTTCTTGGCTTGTTACGTGGCCGCAGAAACGCATCACAGACCTCTGCCTAATATATAATAGAGCACCTTGCCTTCTTGCAACGAGAAGTAATGGAAGTCATGTGTTGGTGAGTTGGTAAAACTTGGATTAGTTACAGGACCGGGTTGTACAAAAGACAACGGTTCAGACATGTTGCACCACCTCTGGGAGTTACTAGCGGAATAATCTCTCACGGCAGTATATCGATGCAGGTCGATTCTAACTTCATTACAAATTGTTTTTTTGTCAGTCAGTTTTTCAATGAGGATTCCCAGAAAAAAAGGGACGCCCTGACACGACTCCATAAGGCGAATGATGTCGTCAGCATTCGCTCCTATACATGTGATAACAGATCTGTACTCTATACAGTTAGTCACATTTTAGGCTTCGGCGACAGGTGTACAGTATGTTAACGGCTGTAGTGGCTTCCAGTCTTCCCTCAGTCTTCGTCGATGGCGGAAACAAAATCGACACGTGCGCCTAAAAGCTAGACAAACGTTACAGTCAGTAATTCGCTCCACGGATATCTTTCCTAATTAATAGCAAAAACTGTTCTTGACGTCCGACAAGAATCCTTAATAGAGATGTCTGAAACCGCTGTAACTCGACAAGTAGCGTTCATAGTAGAGGAGAGGAACTTTCAATCATCATCATCGTCATCATCAGTACCACGTCTCGTGGTTGAGACGTCCAGTACCGCTTTGTTCCAACGTTCTACAAGCACTGAGAAGCTGGACGCGTTAAAGTTTTTCGTTGGTTACGACACTGTATCGTCCAAAAACCGTGTAGATTTTGAGTACGAGAGTGCAAGCTTCAGTTTACTTTTTTTACAGTATGTAGGGTGTGGCTGAACGACATGTATGCCTCCACACAAATACTGTGAATGAAAATCTCTGTATCTGTGATGATAATTTATGATAATCGAAACAGGCAACGATAATACCCTGCTGGTATAGCGCAATGCACAGCGCGCTAGCTTGCGGAACGGGGAGATGAACAAGAACAGGATCGGATCCGCGCGGAGGGTTAACGACCGCAGGCTGCTACACTGACCAGCTCGAGTGCGGTTTTTAGGCGGTTTCCCACGCTCGTTTAGGCAAATGCTGGACTGGTGTCTAAAGTCCGCCGCAGAGAATACGACGCACACTCAGTCAGAATACGATAACACACAAAACAAAGTTTAGGCGATACATAGACGGATGGCAAATACGAGCCCCCCTCCTTCTTATGTAACCTTGACGACTGTGGCCTCAAGTTTGGCGCCCCGCCAAGCACTCAAGGGGCTCCGGAACGCCCTATACTTGCAATGTTAAAATAACGATTATAAATTACATCTTTCCTCACAAAGTATTTGAGGTAGGAAGTTGAACTTTTTACAGATTATTTATTGGAATATGGGCTACAACTTAACACAGGGATTTTACAAAATTTTAGTTCAGTTATTAAAGATGATTTTTTTTCAATTGTAATGAAAATTCACAACATTTTTTTGCAATTTTTTATTTATATATTCAAAAATACACAGTTTTTTGGAAAAAGGCTGTGTTAAATTATGCAGAAGGTACTGTGTAACATTTACTGAAAGTTTGAAACAAATATGTTTGGAAAATCCTTAGAAAACATGTAATTAGTATGAGAAAATAAAAGTTTTGGGAATCGAGCGACAAAGATTGGATTAACTTTTTAGTGCATTCCAGGTCCATAGGATGGATTATCTTCATCCTCTGCAAACTCCTCCTCCAGCTTCCTCTTGTTCCTCCTCCTGTTTACTCTTGCTTGTATTTCTAGACTCTTTACAGCCCTGTCTGCAGCCCGAAGGCGTTCCTTGTCCAAAGCAAGCATCGCTCGTTGTTGTGTTCGTAGATTTTGCTACCATTTTCTTCAGTTGCAGTTACTGCAACACTGTTGCAAAAGGTGGTCATGTATGAACACTTATCACATTTCAGTTGTATTTCACTAGCGAGTCCTACGTGCTTTATTATGGAGAGTTCCAGACCAACTTCACTACAATGAATACATCTTACACAGTTTGAAAAAATTCCTTTGAGAACCGACATATCAAATATTTCATTCACATTCGATTCGCCCATAAAACATTCATAGTTTTCACTCATTGAACCAAGCTTCTTCTGTGAAGTATTTTCTTTCCCACTTTGACTGCTATGGGCAGGTGTACTTGAGAGGTTAGGTTCACTCACTTGGTTATCGTCTTCATTGTTTACAGTAATAACACATACCTTTGGATTTCCAACATTTCTCCTTTTCTTAAAAGCCTTCAGAGGATTTCTAATAACTTTACTTTTACTCATTATTATACTTCAACAAAACAGAGACTCAAGAAACAGAATTAATTACGAATATTTTCGAGATAACGACAGAGTAAATAAACATGAAACAATCGACAATCACACAAGCGATATATATTGAACCATCACAGGTTAGCCACAACACATACTTTATCTCACATCACTAAAATGTACCTGATGAACACGGACGTTAATAATAACATCATTTGACAGCAGTTTAACAGCGCCACAGTGGGTCACCCCCATGTAGAACACATTTCAAAAAAAATTTAAAAATAGTTGTAGTCTTCGGAACTGAATAAATTATATATCTATTAAAAGGTAATAGTCTGCAGATTCAGAAAACGCAAAAAAGTAAAAATTGAACTTTTCATGATTTTGAGCCTTTCCGGAGCCCCTTAAGTGATTCTAATAAATAAAATTCGCCAATCCTGAAAAGTGGACCCTCTACTAGACGGAATGAGCGCCAGGGAAAAGAAGAAGAACAGGTAACTGCCAGTAATAACAGAGATCTTTGGTAGCAGATGGTGGTAAGTACTATATGACATCTGCAAACCGTAATATGTTGTCCCACTCCTCCTGAAAAGTGCTGTCCCGAAATTTCAATAGTAAATCTCACCGTGCAGCACAACGCCTCTCTTGTAACGTCTGCCAGTGGAGTTTGTTTAGCATCTCCGTAACGCTCTCTCGCCAACTAAACGATCGCGTGACGAAACGCGCCGCTCTTTGTTGGATCTTCTCCATCTCCTCCATCACTCCTACGTGATAGGGATCCCAGATCGATTAACAATACTGAAGAATCTGGCGAACAAGCGCCTTATAAGCCACTTCTTTCGTGGATGAGTTCTATTTCCTTAAGATTCTTCCGATGAATCTGAGTCTTGTTTCTGCTTTTCCCACTAACTGTTTTATGTGGTCATTCCACTTAAGGCCGCTGTGGACAGTTACGCCTATATATTTTACGGCAGACGCTGTCTCTAGCTGTTTGTCATCGATAGTGTAGCAGTACAGTGGTGAATTTCTTTTCCTATGTGTGAGCAGTATGTTACATTTATTTACGTTCAGGGTCAACTGCCATTCATCAATTCTCTACGGACTGGTACTTCAAAAAAATTACTAAAACAGGGGTATGAGGCAGATCCCACTAGTATCCGAAGGGTTAAACCGGCCCTGATTGGAGCTACAGAGACATCGAGTGGCCCGGCAGACCCAGCGCACAGGTTACGAACGCTCTCTCGAATGTCCTCGGAAGATCGCACGCGCTGAACGGCTTAGCTGCTCGAGCTTCATACCTGCCGGTTGTCAGTGTCAAATCTTCACTGAGTCACGTTGCCAGTGTGGTCACCAGACGCGCGTTTGTTCACCGGTCATGCGAGAGTGAGACGCTATTAGGTTCATTGCACGCGTAAGCACGTTGTTCCCACTACAACATTACGTTTCTTATTACTGTAAAATGCCTAAGAGAGCACCGCAGCTGCTCATTGCTTGGTTCGCTGTCTCTGAACAACACTCAATCACATGAAAAATCGCGCAATCTCTTTCTGTCCACCAGTCTTGTAATTACGATACTGCAGAAGAAAGATTCATTTTTCTTTCGCATGCGCGCGCTTGTCCGGAGAACAGGTACTGCGGCGACTTCAGTCGTTATGAAATACAAACAACAATCAGATGTATAAAGGAATGACGATACTTAAAATTTGTGCCGGACAGCGATTCGAACCCTGATTTTCCGCTTTATGCAAGCGGTCGCCTTAATCGCTTTGGCTATCCGTCCACGACTCATGGGAATTACACGAAGTGTGCACGCGTACAGACTGTGACGCAGGAACGACGACACATGGAAATTTCGATCTGGCTGTCAGTCGTGCACTGATAGCCAAAGTCCCGGCAGGGGACTGGCTGTTGTGTGTCCTTCATCATCATTTTCATCATCATTGACTCGCAAGTCGCCCATGTGGCGTCGCCTGAAAAGGACTTGCAATACGGCGGACGAACTCCTCCGAATGAGGCCTCCCGGTCAACAATGCCATACAATCATTTCATTTAAAAAAAAAAAAAAAAAAAAAAACGGTTTAAGCGACCGCTCGCATAAAGCGGGAAATACGCGTTCGAATCCCAAAAAATTGCTCTGAGCACTATGGGACCTAACTTCTGAGGTCATCAGTCCCCTAGAACTTAGAACTACTTAAACATAACTAACCCAAGGACATCACACACATACATGCCCGAGGCAGGATTCGAACCTGCGACCGTAGCGGTCGCGGGGTTCCAGACTGTAGCGCCTATAACCGCTCGGCCACCCCGGCCGGCTTTCGGATCCTCGTCCGGCTAAAATTTTCATTGTCATCATTACCTTATACAACTGGTGGTTGTTCGTATTCGCAACTGCGAATACTTTTCATGTCTTCTAATTCACCGCCTAATATTTTTCAGATATTAACTGTAACGTGGATTTCGTTTTTGGGGTACTGCTGTCGTAGCGAGTTGCCACCTCTAGTGGCAGCCACTTTAGTCAGTCATTCGTGAACTTTCTGTAATGTGGAACACATAGTGAATGGTCTGTTCTCATGGTCGCCACAATGACGCTCGTTCGCGCGGATCTCTATCGGATCTACCGTCTAGTTGCTGCCACCATCGCGTTGTAGTAACCACCCATTGCACAAAGGTGACCACCGCAGCTCGCTTCGACACAGACAGCTGTCGCCACTCGCATGGAGCTCGCCTATCAAAACAAATGGCGCGCACTTCCCACAACAATCAGCGACGTTCCCTCCGCGAGGGCTGAAAACGTGGGTCAAGTGACCTTGCTGTTTAGAATCGTCAGTTACTGTGTCCTGGTAGAGATGTTAGTAGTTTAGTGGTTATTTCGCTACCTGCATTTACTCAGAAAAAATTTCAAACAGAGTCGGGTCTCATTTGGTTGGCAAGCGTGTAAGCAGATGGAAAGGACGAGGCGTGTTGCCCATGCTTCCAAATATTAGGAACATTTCCGAATAACTAGTGAACTGTCGCGGTACACGGAGCAACAACAATTACTGCAAGTCGTGCAGAATGTTGGAGAAATTTTTATCGCGCGCGGAGTGAACAAATGCTTACTACCGGAAAGGCTGTCGGACTGAGGAGTGTTAATTGATGCTCCAGATAATCAAGTTACGAAATTACGTATCTCGCTGTTAAGTACAGAAACCAAACCTTCCATCAAGAGCACTACTAGTACGAGTTGGTGCCAGTTGCAAGTGGATCCCGTGTGTCTGTATACTAAATCCCGGAATTGAGATTTTTTCATAAACTCTTGACTAATGATTTCCGGTTCCGCGATTCTTAGAGATTCACATGAAAATTGGGGTAATTAGTTTTATGTAAGCGATTGTGAGGAAGCGCGTTACCTAAGAGACATATACACTCCTGGAAATGGAAAAAAGAACACATTGACACCGGTGTGTCAGACCCACCATACTTGCTCCGGACACTGCGAGAGGGCTGTACAAGCAATGATCACACGCACGGCACAGCGGACACACCAGGAACCGCGGTGTTGGCCGTCGAATGGCGCTAGCTGCGCAGCATTTGTGCACCGCCGCCGTCAGTGTCAGCCAGTTTGCCGTGGCATACGGAGCTCCATCGCAGTCTTTAACACTGGTAGCATGCCGCGACAGCGTGGACGTGAACCGTATGTGCAGTTGACGGACTTTGAGCGAGGGCGTATAGTGGGCATGCGGGAGGCCGGGTGGACGTACCGCCGAATTGCTCAACACGTGGGGCGTGAGGTCTCCACAGTACATCGATGTTGTCGCCAGTGGTCGGCGGAAGGTGCACGTGCCCGTCGACTTGGGACCGGACCGCAGCGACGCACGGATGCACGCCAAGACCGTAGGATCCTACGCAGTGCCGTAGGGGACCGCACCGCCACTTCCCAGCAAATTAG
Source organism: Schistocerca americana (assembly GCF_021461395.2). Classification (NCBI taxonomy): domain Eukaryota; kingdom Metazoa; phylum Arthropoda; class Insecta; order Orthoptera; family Acrididae; genus Schistocerca; species Schistocerca americana. The sequence continues at coordinate 80,134,730 of NC_060124.1, read as the reverse complement.
GGACACTGTTGCTCCTGGGGTATCGGCGAGGACCATTCGCAACCGTCTCCATGAAGCTGGGCTACGGTCCCGCACACCGTTAGGCCGTCTTCCGCTCACGCCCCAACATCGTGCAGCCCGCCTCCAGTGGTGTCGCGACAGGCGTGAATGGAGGGACGAATGGAGACGTGTCGTCTTCAGCGATGAGAGTCGCTTCTGCCTTGGTGCCAATGATGGTCGTATGCGTGTTTGGCGCCGTGCAGGTGAGCGCCACAATCAGGACTGCATACGACCGAGGCACACAGGGCCAACACCCGGCATCATGGTGTGGGGAGCGATCTCCTACACTGGCCGTACACCACTGGTGATCGTCGAGTGGACACTGAATAGTGCACGGTACATCCAAACCGTCATCGAACCCATCGTTCTACCATTCCCAGACCGGCAAGGGAACTTGCTGTTCCAACAGGACAATGCACGTCCGCATGTATCCCGTGCCACCCAACGTGCTCTAGAAGGTGTAAGTCAACTACCCTGGCCAGCAAGATCTCCGGATCTGTCCCCCATTGAGCATGTTTGGGACTGGATGAAGCGTCGTCTCACGCGGTCTGCACGTCCAGCACGAACGCTGGTCCAACTGAGGCGCCAGGTGGAAATGGCATGGCAAGCCGTTCCACAGGACTACATCCAGCATCTCTACGATCGTCTCCATGGGAGAATAGCAGCCTGCATTGCTGCGAAAGGTGGATATACACTGTACTAGTGCCGACATTGTGCATGCTCTGTTGCCTGTGTCTATGTGCCTGTGGTTCTGTCAGTGTGATCATGTGATGTATCTGACCCCAGGAATGTGCCAATAAAGTTTTCCCTTCCTGGGACAATGAATTCACGGTGTTCTTATTTCAATTTCGAGGAGTGTATATTAACCATGTTGTGTAGTGGTTGGCACATCTGCCTAGTAAGCCGGAGAACTGGCTTGAAGTCCCAACTGTGGTACAAGTTTTAATTCATTTCTTCAGCTTCTATCATTATGAAATATAAATTTGAGATTCGTATATGTCAAGGAAATTGTAATTCTATCAGATGAATATCTCAGAAGAAGCTACTGAGGGAAGAATAGCCAGGGACGACAAAGGGTGTCATTCATGTAGCAGATTATGAATGATGTGGGACACACTACATACGCGGAAATAAAGAGGAAGGCAAACAGAAGAAGGGGAATGGCGAACTGCTGCAAGCCAATCTCAGGGATGAACAGTCGCCTTAATCTCTTTGGTATGTGTGTTTGACAGATAAAGCAGTGCGCCAGCCTGAGTTTCGAATCGGATTTCCCTGCCTTTTACGAATGTGCTTGCAAGTTATGCACTACCCATCCGCAAAGACAAGTTCTGAAACAGAAGTAGGTGATAACAGTACACCTCATAAGCGGGGTTTCGAAACGGAATTTTGGGTTTTACGTCCCTTCGAAATCGATTTCATTAGAGACGGAGCACAAGCTTAGATTGTGTCAATGATGGGGAAAGAAATCAGTCGCACTCTTTTAAAATAACCATCCCGGCATTCGCCTGAAGCTATTTAGAGAAATCCGACGCGGGTTTGAACCGGCGTCCTCCCAGATGCGAGTCCCGGGTGCTAACCACTGCGCCACCTCGCTGAGTACTTCGTTTGCCATCGAATTAACTAAGACACACAACCGTGCCACGCGAGCCATTCCAGACGGTAGGTAATTAAACGCGGTAGCTTAGATTAACACACTACGTCTAAAATGGCTCTCTCGATCTTCCCATGCTTTTTGTACCGAATTGGTAAAAAGTGGAAGGATCGGACAGCAGCAGTAAGAGAGAAAGAAAGACCGCGACGGGACTGTTTTGACGACGACGTAACGCCTCTTGCGGGCGCAGAACAGTCTTCGCCATTTTTACGGCCCTTCGCGGGTCATTAACCGCTGCCTGCATCTACCGAGCCTTAAGCGTCCCCACGCTCGTATATTTTACAGCATGTTCTGAGGCATCAAGGGATCACAAATTTAGCATTGGAGGGCAGCGTGGAGGGTAAAAATCGTAGAGGGAGACCAAGACATGAATACATTAAGCAGATTCAGAAGGATGTAGGTTAAGTAGGTACTGGGAGATGAAGAAGCTTGCACAGGATAGAGTAGCATGGAGAGCTGCATCAAACCAGTCTCAGGACTGAAGACCACAACAACCACAACAACTCGCTACAAGACTACATAACTAAACTTATTGTTGAGCTGCTTGAAATAACAATGCGTTGACATACTCTACCTCTGTTACGTCTTGCAGTAATAGTGTTGCTAACAATGATTTTGAGATTTCGTTAACTTGGCAGGGCGCTTTCGTGAAGAATGTGCAGTGACATACTTTTTTATCGGTGAAAAAGAGTAAAATCGGTGAAAGAATAAAATACGCCAGAATAAAATACGCCAGAATTTCGGTCAGGTACGTCCACCAATCAAAATTATGTAATTAAATAAAAATCGCAGTTCCTTTCAGTGCTAGCTATTCCCACAACCTTCGATTTTTGCGATTTCATCTTTCCTTTAGCCTTAAATTACGGTGATCATGGAGTGCTAGGGTGCTTTAATCCCACTAGGTAGATCTTGGCCCTTATGACTTCGTGGAGGAGTCAATGTGGCCCGCGGACTAAAAAGTTTGGAGACCCCTGACCTAATCAAACAATGTCTCCACTGGCGGCGTAAAAATGTGGTGATTAGAGCAGCTTGTGGCATAGCAAAATGTGCTGTCTAATCTTGTCAATTATGGTGGACTACCTTGCTGTTTTCTCTTTATCGGGCTCTCGAAATAATCCTAAGATTGGCGACCTAGCTTTCCAGAAAAGTTTGATTCTGGTTGCTGAATTTAAGGCAATGTTGCAGAACTGCATGTTGAAAGATAACAACACTCGCAATAAGTGTGCAGATTTGACAGTTTGGGCTAAGCCTCAGGATGTCGCCATCATTTCCGTCAGTTTCCGTTACTGGCATAAAATAGAGAAGTGTACAAATTATTATCACACACTTAAGAGGCGGCTTCCCATGCCAAAATAAGGAAACGTAGCGATATTACAGTAACTGTGTTGTTAAGAAGAACAACGCATTCATGTCCGAAGGAACAGGCACCGCAGCTACTACAGGCGTTATGCAATACGTGAAATGCATTCACAGTTGCGAACACGGGACAACCATCAGCTGTATAAGGGGATGACGACAGTGAAACATTTGTGCAGAGCCGGGACTCTTGCCAAAGGCTGAGCAGTCTCGTGCGCTATCAGCTACGCTATTTCTTTTTTCCGTCAACTGCTCGTTAACCACTGCGCCATCTCTTCTTCTTTTTTTTTTCTTTAAAGATTACAGGAATGCTGGCCATTATGCCGCTGTTTTTTTATGTGAGTGAATGCGAGGCAGGTGGCGGCAAAGAGGGCAGGGGCCAAGAATTACGAGGCCTGGCCACGATGCCGCCCCCCATGCCCTTCACCCACTCACATTTTTTTGTAATATATGTTTTTTTTATTAGCTTTGAGAAGACTTTCAGCACCAGGCAGGCAGAGGCAAAGAGGGCAGGCGTCGAAGATCCGAGGACTGGCCATAATGCCTCCCCCATAGCTGTCACTGAGTTGCTCCATTGTTCCCATGTATTCCCGCATATGCGTTAACTGTAGATCAAACAGAAGTAGTAATGAAGGTAAAATAAATAACAGACTGCCACTTCCAATGACGTGAGTTCCTTGTAGGACATAACTCATAACAGGCGAAAAGGTGGTGGAAAAATCCGTAACAAACATTCATTCAAAAACATTTTCACAATTTAAGTTATTATGCATTGGATGGATATGACATCTGTAAGGAAGCCATTTATTTTTCAACAAATGAAAGAAAATTCGGAGCCGCAGAGGTTTTGTCAAATTAGAACAGCTCTCATTTTAGAACCATCACAATAGAAGATTCCAGGAATAAGAAAAGAGCAAGAATAGTATTCTGATAACATTTTCCACCCCTATGTATCCTACATAAATCAACAGATAAAATTTTTTGAAACCATTCCTTTTATTTGTTATTCTTCTGCAACTTGAAACGATCTTCCGCAATATAAAACATGTACTCTTCTGAGTTAGAAGTTTTGTTCGTTAACACGTAAAACACGAACTTCCCAGAAGCCACGGACAACTGTTCTTCTTTGCAGACAGGTAACATTTCCAGTCGGGTTGTAAAGCTTCAGTTATCGGAATGTGACTTTCTGCGGTTCTGTTGACAAGTGAAAATTTCTTCCTAGTCCAGTTCCAAATTCTGATTCTATTTCCACATAAGAGCATGTGCGCTACAGTTTCTACAAGCTGACATTTGTCGTAGTATGGAGATGGCCTCCATTTAATTCTCCATAGTCGTTCGGCTGTGGGTATGGCTTCATTTACGACGTCATACCGTACGGCACTGACTCCACTTGGTAGAATTTTATTGTTGATGATGTTTTTCCAAATGTTTATCCAGTTTTTAGCAGGATATTTTACCTGAATTTGGTTGTGAAGACAATTTCTAGTAATATAATTATAGACGGTTCTAGTGTTGGTTTCTGCTAGCGGAAGTCTTATATAGCTCGAATCGACACAGTACTTTCGGACGTAATCTAGGCTGGAATCTATATGTGCTACATTAACAGGAGCGTTCCTGTACCCAAGATCTAAGAAGAGGAATGGAAGTTTCGTAATGCCTATCTTAGTGGCATGTATTAGTTTAAAAACACGAATTAGAAACAGTGCGTCACATATAGGTTTCACGTCTTCAATTCCAAGTCCCCCGTTGTGCCTCTGCAAAGTCGCCGTGTGGATGGAGACTTTGAAGATGTTTTGTTTGCACACGTTCTAACACGCTGCAACTTGTATTTTTTGTGCGGTGACGCGCGGTATCGGTAAGACTGCTACAACATGATTTACTTTGCTGAGCATCTATGTATTAATAAAGTGAACTTTCTGCACTCGGTCTAACGGTCTCATGTTATGGTCCTTCAGCAAGGCTCTGATGAAATTAAGTTTCCGCTCCCAACTGTTCATAGCCATGAGCTTGGGATTCGCCCTTAACCACAATCTGAGTTGGAGTCTCTCTTGAGTTATATCCAAACAGTGCCCACTTACTGCCCTACTGTGAGAACCGAGATGCATTATTTTGAATTTTTGAAGATTCAGTTTTGCGCCAGAGGATCGTGAGTACTGGTGTTCCAAACGTCGCTCTTCATCGACCTCACTATTCGAATGTACAATAATGCTTATGTCGCCAGAATAAACTGTCTTAATGTTGAAGCTCTGTAGTCCTCTCAATTTCTGGTGTATTGTCGAAAGCAAAGGTTCCACCGCGACCGCATATAATGTCATAGACAGTGGACATTTTGGCGTACCGATTGTTGAACTGGAAATGTTTCAGCCAGTTGCCCATTGATTTTAAACCTTGAAAAAATACCACTGATACATTTACGTATGACAGTCATAAAGTGGTCGCTGAAACCCATTTTCTGCATGGTGATGAACAAGAAACCATGATTGATCTTATCAAAGGCTTTATCAAAATCTAGAAACAATAAGGAAAGACTATTGTCACTTAACTAAATAAGGTATCTAGCATTGATCTACCCTTTACTGCAATCGTTTGGTAAGTACCTGGGACATTTTGCAGGAGGGGCTTCATCGTTCTGTTCAGCATGTGACTGAGAATCTTAAAGTCAGCATCGAGTAAGGTGAATGGTTTTAAATCGTGAATACTCTTTCTGCTTGGTTTTTTAGGAATGATTACAATAAGTAAATATAGGAGGGATCGCTTCGTTAGTTAATAACTCATTGTACATGTACGAGGTGTGACAATAAAGTAATGAGACTGATTTTCTTTGCAAGATGGTGCGGTTCTGGGCGCTACAGTCTGGAACCGAGCGACCGCTACGGTCGCAGGTTCGAATCCTGCCTCGGGCATGGATGTGTGTGATGTCCTTAGGTTAGTTAGGTTTAATTAGTTCTAAGCTCTAGGCGACTCATGACCTCAGAAGTTAAGTCGCATAGTGCTCAGAGCCATTTGAACCATTTGCAAGATGTGGAAACCCTACAGGCTTGCGTAGGCACAATATCTTTGACCTCGGTCTATAAACTGCTTCTAGTCCAAATGGCACATCGATGCAACTGCTCAATCTTGAGTTGCACTGTACTAAGTTAACACGTGTTTGTGTTTCTCGTCACGGAAATGGAACCGCACAATATTGCGCAACGGTATGCCATTTCTTTTTGCGTTAAATTGGGTGAAAACGCGACTACAACTTGCGGTAAGCTTCAGAAGGCTTTTGGAGAGGAGGTTATGTCAAGAGCTCAAGTTTTTCGTTGGCATAAAATGTTTAGTGAAGGCAGAACGGATGTTGAAGATGAAGACCGCAGTGGACGACCATCAACCTCACGGACGGATGTCAATTTGGCCAGGGTGCGTGAACTCGTACGATCTGATCGAAGATTATCCGTGAAAATGTTTGCAGAAGAATTGAACATCAATCGAGAAACGGTTCGTCTAATAATAACTGAAGATCTTGGTATGAGAAAGATTTGTGCAAAAATGGTCCCCAAAAATCTCACGCCACAACAGCGAGAAACACGAAAAAATGTGGCAGCCGATCTGTTAGAGCAAACGGATATCAATCCAGAGTTGTTGAGCCGTGTTATCACTGGCGATGAAAGTTGGTTTTTTCAGTATGATCCAGAGACAAAACGTCAAAGTTCGCAATGGTGCTCAAAGGGATCACCCAGACCAAAAAAAGCTCGCATGTCAAAGTCAAAAGTGAAATGCATGCTTGTGTGTTTCTTTGATTCCAAGAGATTTGTTCATAAAGAGTGGGTGCCTCCTGCACAAACAGCTAACCAATATTACTACAAAGAAATTTTAGAAAGACTTCGTAAAAGAGTTCCTCGTGTCCGTGCCAACGTTGCTGATAATTGGATTCTGCATCACGATAATGCGCCATCCCATACTGCTCTGTCAGTACAGCAATTTTTAACCTCAAAACAAATTTCAGTTCTACCACAGCCACCTTATTCACCAGATATCGCTCCGTGCGACTTTTCTCTATTTCCAAGAGTCAAAACGGCGATCAAGGGACACCATTTCCAAAAAGCTGTGACGAGGGTCTTGGAGGATATTACAGAAGATGAGTTCCAGAAATGTTACCATCAATGGCAGAAGCGCTGAAAAAAGTGTGTGCAATCAGAAGGGAACTACTTTGAAGGAGACAACACTAAGCATGAGTAAAACGGTAAGCAACATTTTTTTTCCACATCAGTCTCATTACTTTATTGTCGCACCTCGTATGTGAGCTCATTTCCTATTATACCGCTCATGCGTGCACAAAATTCGACCGGGATTCCATCGGGACCAGCTGACTTGTTCCTCGGAGCGTCGTTAATTATGGTTTTTATTTCATCCTGAGTTACATGTTGGATTAAGACTGGCATTATCCTCCTCACGTATTCCCGTCGTAACGTTTGCTAAAAGTTCTTCACTGTCCCGTCTATCTATTTCCATTCCCGCGTAGAGATCCCAATAATACTTCGCCACATATTGTTTTATGGCGGTCTGAGTAGTGTACTCTCCTCCATAATCGACCGCCATCGCGGTTATTATTCTCTGTTTCCCTCTATGTGTTTCCCTTATTACTTGGTATAATGATGTACGTTCCTGCATAAGGTCGTCCTTGCCTCGACATCGCGTATACACCCCATCCAGACACTGTCGGTCTAGGGCGGTTGTTTTCGACTTAAAGCGTTTCAAAAAAAATGGCTCTGAGCACTATGGGACTTAACATCTGTGGTCATCAGTCCCCTAGAACTTAGAACTACTTAAACCTAACTAACCTAAGGACATCACTCACATCCATGCCCGAGGCAGGATTCGAACCTGCGACCGTAGCAGTCCCGCGATTCCGGACCAAGCGCCTAGAACCGCTAGACCACCGCGGCCGGCTAAAGCGTTTCAGTTTGAGTATGTTTGCCGAAAGGCCATTTGGTGTTGATAAAGGTCTCTCAAACAGAAGTAATACTCTGCCGTTTGTTTGCGCCAGTGTGCTTGGGCTTTTGCGTACTGTATAATGCATTTACGAAGTACGGGTTTTGCATATTCGGTCCACCAAATGATCCGCTCCCAATACATCGTTTGGGAGCGTAAGCATTTGTGCCACGTCTGTCTAATCTGTTGCTTAAGTTCAGCATCCTGCAATAGTGAGACGTACGTTGCCATACCCCACGACCACGAAATGTTTTTTGTCGGGTATATCTGAAAGAAATATGGTATGCACAATTTTCGGGCCGGCCGGTGTGGCCGTGCGGTTCTAGGCGCCTGTGTTGTTAAGAAGTACTATGAAAGGCATGTCCGAAGGAACATTGGGTAGTACTTCTTAAGAACACAGGCACTGCGATATCGTATTTATCTGCCGTACCAGGCAGAGACTTTCAAATAAAATGTCTGCCCTTTCCGGCAATTACATAATACACTAGACTCTCGCTAATCCGGCCACGGTGTGGCCGTGTGATTAAAGGCGCTTCAGTCTGGAACCGCGTGCCGCTACGGTCGCAGGTTCGAATCCTGCCTCGGGCATGGATGTGTGTGATGTCCTTAGGTTAGTTAGGTTTAATTAGTTCTAAGTTCTAGGCGACTGATGACCTCAGAAGTCGCATAGTGCTCAGAGCCATTTTTTTAATCCGGCCATTCCTGGCACATATGAGTGCCGGATCTGCGGAAGTGCCGGATTATTGAGTGTCTGAAAGTTATTTTATTCATTTATTGTTTTTCATTAATTTTGAAAACGTAGGGGATATAGTGTACTGTACATTATTAAACCGAAGGATACAATTTTAAAACATAGAGGATATAGTTTTATTAAATCCGAAAATACATTAATTTTCAAAGAAAACTTAGTGAATACTGTACATAATTATACAGTCGATACACTCACTACGAAACATGTCCCTAATTTTTTAACTGTCGCAATGATGATACGTGACGGTGGCGCAACCGGTTTACAAGCATTTACATCGGTACTGCACGTAATGTGGTTGTTGCATAATGTACTCCAGGAAGACCTCGGGAGCTTCAGCACCAACGGTGTGAGAAATCTTCATACTCTCTCCTCCTGTGTCTTCTTCATCACCTTCATCGTTACTTTCATACACGCATTTGATTATTTCTTCATCTGTTAAGGTTTGGTCCGTATCACAATTTTCCTCATTCAGCCACTTCTGTTTTCCCAACTCACTATCCATTTGTGTTGAGTACTGTCGAATATCTTCTTTCTTTTTGATGTCATACATAGTTGCTCGTCCAACATTGAACTCAGCAGCAATGGCTTTCTGCGAAGAACCTCGATTTAACTTATCTAAAATTTCGAGTTACTGCTTGAGGTCTAGCGTAACGTGTTTCCTTTTAGGAGACATGATTCCGAACTGTAAAGAAAGCTACAATTTCAAATACACTATATAAAGCATTGTTTAACTAATCATTGTTGCGCACGATAATTCAATGTGCACGTGTTTTTGGATGTGCGCCGTATTACTGAGAGGCTGCACTACTGACGGCCGGATTAGCAGGAGTATCGTGTATGTGTACGAATACAGGATGTGATCCAACAACGGCGACATTTGGAAATTTGGGTCTGGCCGTAACTCGTGCCCGGATATCAAAGCGGTTAAGGCGACTAATCGCGTAATGCGTGAAATTCGGATTCGATCGCAGGTCTAACAAAAATTTTCATTATCGTCATTCCGTTATACAGCTGATGGCTGTCCATATTCGACAACTGCGAATACATTTCATGTATAAAATAAGGAAAGACTGTGCGCAGTCAGGTAGGTTGTCTTTGTAGATGCAAGTTGCAAAGCGACACGAAACGGAACCAGTGTGTGAGGCCGCTGTAGGGAAGGCCAACGGTCGACTTCGGTTTATCGGCAGAATTCTTGGAAAGTGTAGCACGTCGATAAAGGGTAACGAGTACAGAGCACTTGTGCGGCCTGCTGTTGAGTGTTCGGACTTTCCGCCAGGTCTTACTAAACGACGACGTCAAGGAGGAGAGTTGGTAGGCTAGTTACTGACAGTTTCGATCAACACGGGAGTACTGCGGACATGCTCCGCGAACTCAAGTGGAACTCCCGCGAGGGAAGACGATGTTCTTTTCGCGAAACACAGTTGAGAAAGACAGACTACAGGACGATTCTACTGCCACCGAGGTATATCTGGTGTAATGACGGCGAAGATAAGATAAATCAAGGCTCACACGGAAATAACACACCGTCGTCTTTCCTTCGCTCCATCTGCGAGCGGAATAGAAAAGGGAATGACGACTAATAGGAGTGATACGAGGTACCCTCCGCCCTGAACCGTACTGTAACTTCATGTAGATACAGATAGTGCCGAATACTTCACCAAAAGCCGTACTCGATTCACGTTGAGTTAGCTACCGGCGGTGGGCTGCATTGCAGGCAGCAGCCAGGACCGCTGACCATCCTCAGAGCTGAGGCCGTGGACGATGTTCCGACAAGTCGAGACGTTGAGCCCAAGTTATCCTGACGGCACTCCGGATCAGCACTTACGAAAAGTCTCACTGGGCTACCGAGACAGTGAATACTCTTAATTCGACCGAACTGCGGTATCTGCTTCACATCTTCTCTCTCCACCAGTCCAGAAAAAGAGATGCCTGGGAAATTCTGTTCTCTACACGAACTCCAAAAAAATTAACACGCGCCGACCCCACTGAGTTACATGTCTGCTTATAGCGGCCGGTCGCGGATCTTAGCGCCAATCACAAATGTACAGATCACTGAGACGTGGGACTTAGAGAAGGCAGGAAAAGGTATGGACGGGGCGTAATCAGTTACCGTTGGTTGCACAGTAAACACGTACACTTTTTTAAGGAAATACTTAGAAACAATCATTTAAAAAAAATTGACTGCAACACAAGCTACACTGACGGCTGAAGGCCTTATCAAGAAGAATTCAAATTATTTGTCAGCCGAAGGCCACAAGCAATAGGAATAATTTAAGCAAAATATTATTTTTGAACAATTGACACAATCAGACCAAATAAAGAAGGGAGTGATCCACAGACAGTGTTCCAAGGATCGACCAGAAAAAAAAAGAATCCCTACAGCTGCGTAAGCGTTAAGACAGGCAGCCAAGGGTTATGCTCACTTAACGGGATGGCAACTCAAACTAGAGACAACTTAAACGCCGACCAGCACACTTGCAAAATCCACCTAGATGCGATAGCCAAAACCACGATAGAATAACAGTTAACATCGTCAAATGACAAGCATTTAATTACACAAGTTGGCTCCACCAAATCCTAGTACGCAGACAGGGTTAAGACCAAACTGCCTATTCAAAATCTGACTAGATGCACATGGAACCGCAAAAGACAATTCCACAAACAAACAATGCTAAAACAGTCACTATACAGCAACAAGACGAATTGCACGTAGAAATGACCGTTAAGAACACAGAAACGGTCGAAAGACCAGATACACGTCGTCCACTGAGACGACCGACCGAACGACCAACCATCGGTCGTTGCCAATCAAGTCGAGTATAAAACCGCCAACTGACAGCTTGATGGCATGAGGCCACTTCGACGGACGGACGCACACACAAGTGAAAGTTGCACTACTCGAATATAACAATCCATTCAGCTTAAACTCGCTGAATCCGGACCTCGACGTGGTCGTGCACTCTCGCGACCACACCCTTCCATCGGGCAGCGCATATCTCGCCTGCTCCCTCGGCGAGTACTGGCGCTGCCGGACCTCACTCCTGCTCCGTCCCCACTCAACTGAACTCCGGTACACGACGACCGGGAAATACTAGAGGTCGCTCCAAAGATAGTACCACAGTACTCGATATCGATAAACGACGCTGCTGCCACTCACGGACAGACAAAGCGAGGAAACGTAGTGGCGCCAGTGAACGCACTAAGAATACGAGAGGTCACAATTCGAATACACGACGCCAACCTGTCAACAGCACAAGCGCCAGCCGGAGCACGGCTCAATCACGGCAGACCACTCCTACAAAACACCACGAAAAATCTTATTGCAATTGAAGGCTTGCAGCCAAAAATTAGTGGCGCCTTGTAACGTCAGCAAGCATCAACAACTGGGCGCCAATCAGCTTGCTCTTGTAAAATGCACGCGGGAAGACCGCTGAGTGGGAAGCACAACCGACATAGCAAAATACTGTTCCTCCGTGAGGCGCTAGCTTGGGAGACACTCCACTGACACCAAACCGCGATTTTAAGAACGCAACGATACAATGCCCGACTGCACCGTCTCAGGCGCCATGTCATCGCGCTGGCGGGTTCCATGCAATCCTCGTTGCCTTCACTCAGGCCGAGAGAAAGACGAAGGCACTTTTGAAAGAGAGGCTCCAAGGAAGACACCAAGCCAGTCTCTCCTTGCGTAGCTGCAGTCCTGCAACACCCACACCACATATAAAGTTTGAATTTGTGTACAAATGGCTCAAATGGCTCTGAGCACTAAGGGACTTAACTTCTGAGGTCACCAGTCCCCTAGAACTTAGAACTACTTAAACCTAACTAACCTAAGGACATCACACACACCCATGCCCGAGGCAGGATTCGAACCTGCGACCGTAGCGGTCGCGCGGTTCCAGACTGTAGCGCCTAGAACCGCTCGGCCACACCGGCCGGCATTTGTGTACAAATCCAACACATTTCCTATAATATACTTTCCAATTGCAAATCATTTTACCCTGACATTCGTCCAAGCGATCAAAGCCCATCTTCTGACAGGACTGTGTGTGCCAGCTGAAAGACAGTTTTCGAGGTCTTGACCATATGGTACATGCTAATGAATTTTATCCACTGCATTGTCTGTGCAGCAATGGACATTGTCATTTAAAGAAACGAACGAGCCACCAGTGGTGTCTGCGTCTAGCGGAACAAGCTTTCAGTAATATATCCTACAAAGTTTTCGGGGAATGGTGTCAGTCAACCTGGAGGTATGTATGTTGTCAATGGCGATTCCTGCACGTGCCGTAAGTACGAAATTGCGAGAAAAGTGGAGAGACGTTAGAAGGTGTACCCTCGACCAGTGGGTTTTAAACACACACCTACCGATACTGATGTAGATTCTGCCTCTTTTCCTCAAACACTTGAGGTGCTTGCAGGTTCGTTGCCTTGCAAGGGACAGCTGATTTGCTTATCCAGTCTAATCAAAAACGTTCAAACGTGTGTGAAATCTTATGGGACTTAACTACTAAGGTCATCAGTCCCTAAGTTTACACACTGCTTAACCTAAATTATCCTAAGGACAAACACACACGCCCATGTCCGAGGGAGGACTCGAACCTCCGTCGGGACCAGCCGCACAGTCCATCCAGTCTAATCCAGCTCTCCACTGGCAGAGAGCTGGATGTTGACTGGGTATTTAGCTCTAATTACAAAAAAAATTATGAATGCGAATATCTTATCATCAGCTGTATTAGGTATACATATAGTATCTATTAGTGACATACGAAAATTTTTGTCGATCCGGGCTTATCGCGAGTGATCACTTTAACCACTTAGCTTATTCGTGGATGCCCTCCGGACCAAACTAAACTTCCGTACGTCACACTGCCTACGTCCCTATTCTGTAGTCGCCTGTATTCAATACTTAATGTTCGCAGTTTTACTCTGTATTCCCCCATCTGTGAGAACCGGACTATGAGTAAGCAAGGCCCATAATGTTATTGTCTTGGGCCCGCTGCCGCACCTAATATGTCTGGATGAACAGACATTAATGACGGGGCTGGCGCAAGATGATCAGCTAAAACATTATGACCACCGACCTACAATCCACGTAAACACCTCCAGGTGATAGCAGCGTCACCTGGCGCGGAATGGTTGCTAGTCAGACACACGCACGGTGCATGTAGTGTCAGTGAGCGTGGTATCCGTGTGTAGAATGAGGAAGGGTCGCGATCTATCTGAGTGTGACCGAGGGATGATTGTGACGGCCCGGAGGCTCGGCACGAGGATTTCGGAAGCTGCACGACTTGTCCGATGTTTGAGGAGTTCCGTGGTGAGGTCTCCAAAACGTGGCGAAACAAAGGTGAAACCACTTCCAGACGTCGTGCAGTTGGGCGACCATCGGTCGTTACACATGCCGGACGCCGTACGCTGGGCTGACTGGTAAAAGAGGACAGGCGGCGAACTAACATCAGACTTTAATGTTTGGTAGAACACACACTGTACCGAACACTCCTAACGATGGACCTCTGCAGCCGAAAACCCATGCGTGTGCCAATGTTAACACCACGCCATCCACAACTACTACTGAAATCGGCCCATGACCATCGGGACTGGACGTTGGCGCAGTGGCAGAGCACTGCATAGTCTGAAGAACGCCGATATCCTCTTCATCATGCCGAAAAAAGGGCGCGAATCCGTCGTCTTCCAGGGGAACAGCTCCTCGACATGTGCATTGCGGGACGGCGTCGGCTCCATTATGCTCTGGAGAACATTCGCGTGAGCATCGATGGGTGCCGTGGAGCTCGTGCAAGGCATCATGATGGCCAAAGAGTATCGTAACTAGTTGCAGATCACGTACAGCCCTTCATGAAGATCATGTTTCCCGACGGCAGTGGCATTTTTCAGTAAGACAATACGCCATTGCAAGTGGCCAGGACTGTGACGGAGTGGTTCGGGGAACACAGTGGCGAGTTTCTATTGGTGTAATGGACCCCCGACTCGCCAGATCTGAACCCGATCGAACACATCGCGGATGTGATTGAACGTGGCACCAGAGCCCGTCGCCCCCTCCCGGGAATTTATGGGAAATACGTGACTTATGTGTGCAGATGCGGTGCCAACTCCCTTCAGCGATCTACATATGCCTCACTGCTTCCATGCAGCGACGTGTCGCCGCTGTTATCCGGGACAAAACGTTCTGGCTGATAAATGCTTGGCGCTTTATGTTAGAATACTGTAATCTTGTTATAATTTGTTATAAAGATCATCTACAGATGTATCTCTTTAGATGCGAAATCGGTAGTGACTTATTCATGAAAGATTTCTAGAAGCCAGTGCGGAAGATTTTTTTCATTATGCAGAATTTTGGCTGCAGTTGATGACCATTAAAATAATACCTTCTGTTGAGGTTACGAGGGGGGGGGGGGGGGGGGGGGTTATAAAGACGAAGCGACACGGGAAGCTGGACAAGAAGACGATTGTGCTCCGTCTACATCTACACCGACACTCCACAGTCCACCGTATGGTGCATGGCGGACGCGGACTGTACCCCGTACCACTACCAGTCATTTCTTTTCCTGTTCACTCGCAAATAGAACGAGGAAAAAAGAGCTGTATATGTGCCTCCGTACAGTCCCTAATTTCTCGTATCTTACCTTCATCGCCCTTACGCGCAATGTATGTTGGAGGCAGTAGAATCGTTTTGAAGTCAACTTCATACGTCGGTTCTCTAAATTTTCTGAATAGTGTTCCTAGGAAAGAATGTCGCTTTCCCTCCACGGATTTCCGTTTGAGTTCCCGAAGCTCCTAGGTAACACTTGTATGTTGTTAGAACCTACTGGTAAGAAATGTAGCAGCGCGCCTACTTCTATGTCTTCCTTTGATCCAACCTGGTACGGATCCCAAACACGCAATCAGTACTCTAGAAAGCGTCGTACTAGCGTCCCATATGTGCTCTGCTTTACAGATGAACCGCACTTACCTAAAATTCTCCCAATAAACCGAATTTGACCATTGACATCCCCTACCGCAATCCTCACATCCTCCTTCCATTTCATATCGCCACACGTCGTGAAGCTGGGCACCACCCCTCATTACGGTGACGTCACGGCCTGCGGAGCTTCTGGAATCCCGCCGCCTGTTTGCCAATCATATCGCTACACCCAGATATTTAAACGACGTGACTGTGTCAAGCGAGACACTACTAATGCTGTATCCGAACATCGCTCACCCGCATTAACTTACATTTTTCTACATTTAGAGCTACCTCACACTAACTAGAAATTTTGTCTACGTCACCTTGTATCCTACTACACTCACTCAACTTCGACACCTTACCGTGTTCCACAGCATCATCAGCAAACTACGGCAGACTGCGGCTCACCCTACCCCCAGATCATTTATGTGTATAAGGAATAACAGTGGTCCTATCACACTTCCCTGTGGCGCCCCTGACGATAACCTTGTCTCTGATGAACACTCTCCGTCGAGGACAACACACTGGATTCTGCAACTTAAGAAGTCTTTGAGCTACTCAGATATCTGTGAACCCGTTCCATAAGCTTGTACCTTCTCTAACAGCCTGGACAACAGTATAGCTCATTCTGCACCTGCTGCTTCTTTGGACTGTTAAACTTAGCCTCACCCCGCCCCTGTTATTCTCGTAAAGTGGCGTCCAGCGACTTGTTCCTCCCTTCTCGGACAAGAAGGCCATCCCGAATGACGATGAGGCGGCGTTCGGGGTAGAACATCTGCTGAGCAGGCAGAATGCGACTGGCACCACGAAGGTCAAGATGTGTCTCGTTAAAGGATTAATGTGTGGAGGAGGAATGACAAAGTTTGATTTTTTCTAGCGGATAGCTAAAACTTTACCGCCGGCCCTGGTGAAGTACTCGCAATCCTGGCCGCGTGCGTGGGGCGCGGCGCAGCGGCAGCAGAGGCAGGGGGGGCCGTTGCGACACCCGTGTTCGGCCGCAGCGCAGCACGCCCACGGTGACGTCACGGCCAGGGGCGCCTCTGGAATCCCGCCGCCTGTTTGCCTACCTGGCGCCGGCCGCCACATTCGCTAGCGAGAGAGAGAGAGAGAGAAAGAAAAGGAACGAGGACAAAATAATGGCTTCTGCGAAGGCGCACCTGCTCAGACTTCGCGGTCACAAGCAGCAGCAACAGCTAACACTGCGAGCCTTCCTGATTCGACACCTTTTCCCAGAATTCCTTTCTCTAAGTAAGGACACTTTGTCGCGTCACTGCATAAGCCATCAATGAAATCACAACCACTTACGTAAGCATCATTGGGGCCGTTAACAGTTTCCTCGCTATCAGACTTCTATCCCATAACGGCATTCGGACCCTTTTACTGAACTGCATATACAATACACTCACAGTTTGACCCAAAATGTGAACTTATAAATTGTGAGATCCCCTTACATGCAGAAATGGTACTCATTTTACTGCTTCTTAATCGGCCACCTCACAGTAAGAGATGGGTGAAGTTCCTCAACCCCCCTCCCCTACCCCTGCCGCCCTTGAGCTTTCGTTGAGTTACGCTCTCCAGCCACACGCACCCACTTTGCTGACGCATGATTTCTGACGTCATCCACCCTCCTTCCATTAGGCTGTCGTGTTGGTCTCTCCCTATCTGTTGTAGTACAGTAAACAACTTCCATTTGCCTGACCATTACTCACTACAGTCCATGTCTTACTGGCGGCAATGTACAGTTTTCTTTTCCCAGCACACCGCCAACTTGGTTTTGAAAACGCTATTTACCTTACCAAAAGCACCACAGGACAGTACTTACTTCATCTGGTGTATATCCAGTCGTCTTGAAACGTGCCAAATACGAAAACCCATCACGTGGTTCTATGACTGCATTATACAGGTTTAGCATTACTGCCTCTGGATCACGGGGTCTCGGGTTCGATTCCTCGCCGGGTTGGAAATTTTCTCTGCCCGGGGACTGGGTGTTTGTGTTGTCCTCAACATTTCACCTTCATCGTCATCATTCCTGTCAGTAACGAGATTGGACTGTGTAAAAATTGGACTGCGTCAAAATTGGGACTTTGTACGGGCGTTTTTGACCGCGCAGTTGAGCGCCCCGCAAACCAAACATCATCATCATCTTCATCATCACACAGGGTGATCAGGAATATGCTGAAAAGCTTGTGAGGGTATTGCGGTGTAGATGCTGCTCAGAAATAACTGTTAAGGAGAAAAAATTCGATACGTTACACCTTTTCCGAGTTAATTAGCAAATTCAAAGGGCCCACAAAATACAATTAGTGTCAGTTCTCATTAAGTAGATAACAGCACACGAGACTGCTCAACCTTTGGCTCGGGATCGATCCTTACTACAGTCCCATGTCCAATTTCTGTGTCGCTCTCTTGTCCAGTTATAGGAAACAAAACGAATAACATCTTTGGTGACACCGTCCCTGGCCGGCCGCTTGAATTCGCGCGCAACCGCCTGATTGGTTAACTTCAATGCTAATTAACTCGGAAAAGGTGCAACGTACCGAATTTTCTTCTCAGCACAACCTACCCTGCAGCAACTCTTACAAGCTCTTCAGACTGTCCATCACGTGCTTACTCTGAGGCGTGGCGCCTTATATCGCTGCTGTCTAGAGCCTGTGTATCAGGAGAACGATTAATGCCTGCACAATGACAGATGGTCCGAAGCAGGTTGAGTAGAGTACGTAGTTCTAATTTGTGTCTCCTAGAGGACAGCAACAGACAGGTGTAAACAGAAAGAACTATAATGTAGTTTAGAATTTTGACCACGAGAGTTCAGTAGTGCACAGAGACATTCGAGAAACAGGTCAAGAGAATGTTTTTGTGTATTGTTCTATTTATTTTCTGGTGGCTTTTTTGTTTATTTATGTTTGTACAGATTTTTATATGCTTTTAGTAATGTGAATGTGGTCTAAAGTAAATATGTAGACCGTTGTTCTACTGGTGAACGCTGTACGAACTAGAGTGAGAAAGTTTTAAGAGAGTGTGAATGCAGACGACGGGGAATTTTGTATCATAAAATGTTAAGTAAGTTTATGGTAAAAGGAAAGTTAACTCGAGTGCAAATGAAAATAGTTAATAACGTAAAGTATAAACAAAATATCAGAATGTTAAATATTTATTTCGGAAAAAAGTACAGTTCGAAAGTGTGTTATTTGTTGATTGGCTACTCATGAAAAGCGCGAGCTAACGCGGGAAAACAATGTTTTTCTATTGGCCATAAAGAAAACTGACCAATCAGAAAGGAGTATTCTTCGCCCGTCTTTTCTCTTAGAGATACAGAATGCTTACAGCAGTCTACAGGAGTCAGAGCCCAGCCTTTCAATGGTACAGTCTTGTGTGGCATGAGCTTCGGAGGAAGTTATTATTTGCCGGTTTTAGTTGTGCTACGCGTTTCAAAAGTGTTTCAAAGTAGAGGCATATTTATTCCGATGTGGTTTTTTAGAAAGTATGGAATTTTTAAGTAATTTTGCGTATGAGAAAAGACAGTAATTATGCGTGGCATATTGAGCAGATCGGTGGCTAAAAATTGAGTGCATTAGACACCGATAAACTTAATAGTACGGGGAGCACTTTCATTTAAGAACAATCCGTGTTTGGTTCAAATGGTTCAAATGGCTCTGAGCACTATGCGACTTAACTTCTGAGGTCATCAGTCGCCTAGAACTTAGAACTAATTAAACCTAACTAACCTAAGGAAATCACACACATCCATGCCCGAGGCAGGATTCGAACCTGCGACCGTAGCGGTTACGCGGTTCCAGACTGAAGCGTCTAGAACCGCACGGCCACCGTGTTTGGTAGTTGTTCAGATTTCGGGAATACATTACCAGAAACTTACCAACGTGAATGAAAGTGTTTGTGCATGACTGCGTTAAGATTAGCATGGGCTTGACAGTGAAGGTGTAAATTATCAAGTTTCAGAATATACCGAAGTTTTGCCAGTGTTTCCACCTTTCATTCAAAATTAAGACCTTTTCCCGATTCTTGGAATAGTTACGTTGCATGCAGCCTGGTGCCAGCTGCAGTACGGCAGGTAGGTTTCTGCTCGGCTTTCCGACCGGCGATCTGCTGCAACGAGTTCAAAGGTAGATGCAGATAATGGACGAAAGTAACCTCGCCGCCGCAGTACGCCTACATAATGCAGGGTGGTCAGAAAAAGTCTGAAAAGCTTGTAAGGATTAAGTGTTTGTCGGTGGAATTGATACCATCACCGCCTGTCACTGGTTCCTGTGTCTGGTGCTACCGTCGGGTAGCGCAACATTCAGAGAAAGTGGAATAACTCTTCGAAATAGTGTATCCACATGTAGGAAGAAAGGAGACAGACAAAGAGTGATTGCGTTAGTGACGAAATTTAGCAACAAAAATGATGTAGTCCAACATACAAAGCAGCGAATGCAGAATATGTTACCAGAGGAAGAAAGAAATGTTTGAATCCATTGATACAACGATGAACCAATACGAAAGCGTAAACTTCCCGATTTCTTAACTGTCGCTTTGGCCTGTGAGACCATACGCGTTCTTTATCCTCATCCACCAATCATTTCTGGCCCTGGCTTTCATGGCCCGTTCTGCTTTTCTCAGGCCTGTCGCCATCATATCACTGTTGATATCAACTTTCTGTCTTGTCCGTCGCCTTCCTCAGTCCCTTCCGCCTTACATAAATCCTGAAAATACCACCCGTGGTAGTCTTTCCTCTTCCATCCTAATTAGGAATCCTGCCCCCATCAATGTTCTTTTTTTCGTCCTTCGGATAAAATCAGCTTTTGAGTATAGGTCTTCCAGTTCCTGGTTTTTTAATATCCTCAATTCCTGACTGGATGTCTCTCATCGGACCAAATATCTTCCTTCATATCTCTTTCTCGAAGACTAGCAGGTTTTGTTATTCTGTTTTCCTTAATGTAAATTTTTCTGAGTTGTCGAAGGCTACGGGGTGAATTATACTCTTCAGTAGTCTGATCTTAAAACTTTTCGAAACTTCTCTACTGCACAGCACATCTCGCAAGCCAAAATATGATCTATTTACGGCTGCGAGCCTTGCCTTCAACTCAATTTCTGTTCTATTCTCCTACCTAAAACTGGTTTCCAAACGTATAATTATGTTTACTCTTTTAAAAATGAATGCATCAACTATCAATGGGGTTTCATCATTGGGTGCTCCGTTCACGACTATGTACTCAGTTTTCTCCTCGTTAATTTGTAACCCTGCTTTAGTTGCAAATTTTCTGTAAGAATTTGTCACGAGTTGCAGGTCCTCTTTGGTATTACATATTAGAACAACGTCCGCAAACCGTTTTATTGTGATATTATCCGGTTTTATTACATCTTGATTCAATTTTTGCTGTTCTCTGTCTATCTTTTCTCTAACTAAATTAAAAAGTATTGGAGATAATGCGTTTCCTTGTCTAAAACCAGTTGTGACTTCAAAATGTTCTTAAGTTGCTGTAGTGATCTTTACTCTGCAATAGGTTTTCTCTAAACTCATCTGTACTAGCTTTATTACCTTTTATGAAAACGGGAACTCTTAAAAACATTGATGGTTGTGCCCATGTGCAGGCTGTCATAAGCTTTTTTTTTCAAACTGCAAAAACCATGTGAATATCAACGTTACGTTTCCATCGTTCGTCGGTTAATTGTCTGAGCACAAAAAGATGATCTGTAGTTGATCTGTTCCTCCTAAAAACATTGTTGATAATCCCCCGTAATTCCTTCTGTAACTCGGATAACTTTTTCAGTAGACTCTGTATCAGAATTTTTTGGCTTCATTAAAAAGAGTGCAGTCCCTCGGTAGCTATCACATACCAGGGCCGTTCATTTTTAGTCTAGAGCAGATTATGCCCATTTTCCATCGTCATGCAATCTCTAATATTACCAAGCATTTTTTAACAGTTTTGTAATTATTTGGACCAGTATCAGGTCTCCATTCCTTACTAGCCCTACTGCAATTTGATCTTCGGCGAGAGCTTTGTTGTATTTTAGGTTTTTGATTATTTTCCGTATTTCTTCTTCATTGGGGTTCTCTAGTCTGCTGTCTACGGTGTACCGTACATCACATGGAAGAGACTCAGTAGGGTCATCACAGTTTTGTAATGCTGCGAAGTACTCTCCCGTTCTTCTTCAGTGCTATTCATGAGAATTTGTGTCTTTAAAAAATGTTTCTTTTTTCTTATTTTTCTGAGTTACTTTCTTTACTTTTTAGTACATTCGTCTTGTCCCTTGATGGATACAGTCCTCTTTAGATTCTTCATTTAGCTCCTTGTAATATTTCCGTTCCTTCCGCCTTAGTATATTTCCGTTTCCTTCCTTATTCTGCTATATATGTTCTTTAACTCCTGCTCCCTCGTATTTTCTAATCAACTCTTCTTAGCCAATCTTCTCTCTTCAGTTTTTGCTGGCAGTTCCCAACATAATTCCTAAATTCACTCAATATTCCCGATATGTCCTTACAGAAAAACTAGACAATATTATAGAAGCGGAAGTATGAACCCAAAATGGCAAGGCAGTATTCATACCACGAAGTCCATTCATTTCAGCTTACACGTTACTCCATTTTGGACTGATGCAGCAACAGTGGTTGAATGTTGCAAAAATAGAAAGCAGTCTCTGTTGCAATGACGCATTTCGGGCGGTTAGCGCGTCTTCAGGTTTCTTGAACAGCGGGCCGGATTAATCACATTTAAAAGCCATTGATATGATGACGCTAAAGCGATGACCGCAATTGTCAAATATGGACATTGGAAAGCCAAATCATGGCGATATGCGGTGCGAAGAGAGGTTAGCGATCACAGCCATGAATCATAGTGGAAACAAATACTGCTCCAGATAACGTATATGCTGAAGCCAGTCGGCCACATGGTAGATTGACGCGATAACGAAAATTAGGAAAAGCGCGGAAAGGCAGCGTTAATAGCAAAAAGGGATTACTGAAATTAAGTAAATGCTGGACAGAGCCGATAAAAATGATGGAATAGAATAAAGTAGACTTAAAAATTAAAAAACAGATGAACTAGTGGTGGCATAGAAAATGACTGTTTCAGTAATCTGCCACCTGTTAAGATGGACAGAAATGTCAATCTAAACGAACAGGGAGACAGAGGAGGGGAGGGGGTGACAGGGGAAAGGATAGAATATGGTGAATATATGGAGATAGGGTGAGGTGAATTAACAGACTCGAAGGCCTAAAAAATATTGGGGTAATGGGAAAACTAGGAGACCAAGGCAGAAAACCGAACATGAAGCCTGCAAGATCTCCTCGTTTATAAACTGATATTGTTATTACTCAGCTTAGCCGCAAGTCCGTTGAGGGTGGTATATGTGGGGTACAGTATGACTGGTTAGCATTTCCACCCGGAATTTGCGAGTGTAAGTCGGAACTTCCTTGATCCGCCTTGGTGGGTCGTGTCGGATTTCCTCCTACCTATGCGCGGTGCACCTAACGTAAATGTCGCCCCGTGCAGATTCTTCATTGGCGCATTGGATGTCTCTGTCGGTGGAAGCTAATTATCTGAAACTGCTGTCGATCAACTTTGGGGCATCTATTTACTCGAAGTTAACATTCAGAATGCCGTAATATCACTTTTATTCCTATTAGATCAATAATGAAACACTCACGTCACAAACTACTCGTAACCGAGAGCATGGCTACCATCGAACAAGACAGGAAGAGCTCTTAACGCCGACTGCCGACTTAGGCGCGCAGTCCGTATCTCTTACTACACTCCTGGAAATGGAAAAAAGAACACATTGACACCGGTGTGTCAGACCCACCATACTTGCTCCGGACACTGCGAGAGGGCTGTACAAGCAATGATCACACGCACGGCACAGCGGACACACCAGGAACCGCGGTGTTGGCCGTCGAATGGCGCAAGCTGCGCAGCATTTATGCACCGCCGCCGTCAGTGTCAGCCAGTTTGCCGTGGCATACGGAGCTCCATCGCAGTCTTTAACACTGGTAGCATGCCGCGACAGCGTGGACGTGAACCGTATGTGCAGTTGACGGACTTTGAGCGAGGGCGTATAGTGGGCATGCGGGAGGCCGGGTGGACGTACCGCCGAATTGCTCAACACGTGGGGCGTGAGGTCTCCACAGTACATCGATGTTGTCGCCAGTGGTCGGCGGAAGGTGCACGTGCCCGTCGACCTGGGACCGGACCGCAGCGACGCACGGATGCACGCCAAGACCGTAGGATCCTACGCAGTGCCGTAGGGGACCGCACCGCCACTTCCCAGCAAATTAGGGACACTGTTGCTCCTGGGGCATCGGCGAGGACCATTCGCAACCGTCTCAATGAAGCTGGGCTACGGTCCCGCACACCGTTAGGCCGTCTTCCGCTCACGCCCCAACATCGTGCAGCCCGCCTCCAGTGGTGTCGCGACAGGCGTGAATGGAGGGACGAATGGAGACGTGTCGTCTTCAGCGATGAGAGTCGCTTCTGCCTTGGTGCCAATGATGGTCGTATGCGTGTTTGGCGCCGTGCAGGTGAGCGCCACAATCAGGACTGCATACGACCGAGGCACACAGGGCCAACACCCGGCATCATGGTGTGGGGAGCGATCTCCTACACTGGCCGTACACCACTGGTGATCGTCGAGGGGACACTGAATAGTGTACGGTACATCCAAACCGTCATCGGACCCATCGTTCTACCATTCCTAGACCGGGAAGGGAACTTGCTGTTCCAACAGGACAATGCACGTCCGCATGTATCCCGTGCCACCCAACGTGCTCTAGAAGGTGTAAGTCAACAACCCTGGCCAGCAAGATCTCCGGATCTGTCCCCCATTGAGTATGTTTGGGACTGGATGAAGCGTCGTCTCACGCGGTCTGCACGTCCAGCACGAACGCTGGTCCAACTGAGGCGCCAGGTGGAAATGGCATGGCAAGCCGTTCCACAGGACTACATCCAGCATCTCTACGATCGTCTCCATGGGAGAATAGCAGCCTGCATTGCTGCGAAAGGTGGATATACACTGTACTAGTGCCGACATTGTGCATGCTCTGTTGCCTGTGTCTATGTGCCTGTGGTTCTGTCAGTGTGATCATGTGATGTATCTGACCCCAGGAATGTGTCAATAAAGTTTCCCCTTCTTGGGACAATGAATTCACGGTGTTCTTATTTCAATTTCCAGGAGTGTAGTTTCGTCACAGTTCGTGGATTTCCGATCAAGTTCGTACTTACTAAGATATGCATTTGTTAATGAACGGGTGTGAATTTTAACTAGGCAAAATTATGATAAATAGTTTTAAACATCCAGTGGCTCCTCCTAGTATTCGTGTTGTCATAAATTACTTTAATTATTAAATATAAATAAACAAAATCGGTGACTTTGGCGCCAAGATGGCGGTACTTCCGGTCATGTATATTTCCCAGGCTGACTCTTGTTGCTAAGGTCCAGCGCTGAACCCCACCCCACTACACCCGACATATGGTCGCTTCGTCACCTAGCAAGCCAGCGTGGGAAATGCTCTCCGACTCATGGTCGGCTACGGACTAAAGCACTTCCTAACTATCGTAAATACATCAATAAGAGACAATAATTTATTAAAACTGGTAAAAATGTCTTCCTCACGTAAGGGGCACATTACAAGCCACAGAGGTGGGAGGCGAAGCCAGAAAACCGAACACGAAGCCACGATGGTAGGAGGCCAAGGCAGCAGAAGTGAGGAGCAGGCCCAACAAGTAGTGGGAAACTGCGAGTGCGGGCGGATAATGTGCTGACACAGCGCTCTTTTACCTGTGGTGTCGTATTACAGCTGAGACAATTGCACATGTCATATTTCGCTGACGTCAGCATCAGCAATTCCTCAGCTCCAAGGTCATTCCAAGAATCGTGATATTCTGCCGTGTGCCAAGGTCAAGGAGAGGACTCCCTGCCCCCACTGCTCTTCTGAAAATTCTAAAGGAAGCACCCTCTCCCCCCCCCCCCCCTTTCTGAGCGCCCCTCTGTATCCCTGCAGACTCGACTGCACGTCATTTCAAACTGACGTCAGTACTCTACAGCCTCCCCGTGCCCCTGCGCTCCCTCGCGCCCTGCACTTCCACTTCTGCTTTGCTGCTATATTTGCACTGCTAACTTTCAAAATTCGCTTGAGGACTGGCCCTCCAGTCCTCACACTGGTATTTTTTTACTGTATTGTCATTTTATCCCCCCCCCCCCCCCCAGCTCCATATGGGCAGGGAGGGGTGAAAGTGGGCTGTCAGCGATACAGATGACCCGCTCTTCAGCCAACAGACAATAAAAAAGTAAAGTAGATGAAAAAACAAGAAACTGATATCGGATGTACATACATTGAATTCAAAACGGTGACGGTGATAAAGCATCCTTGGCGGAGGGGGGGGGGGGGGGGGAGGGGCGGAAGGTAAACGGGTGCAGAAAGCGAGGTGGAGAGAGGATTGCGTTAGAGGGATTTACAGAACTTAAGAGGGAGGATTTGCATAGCAACATATTGGTAACGTTGATTTAAAACTATATATCACTCGTGATGGAATACTGGATCGAATAAATGGCATATTTCTGTATAAATATTTAAAAATCAACATTGACATATAAAATATAGATAACGAAATAGAAATTATTATTTGTTGAAAATGAGTTGTTTACCATAAACATTTTCCCACACGCTCTGAAAACGTGAATGAAGGCAAGCTCATTTTCACATCCTTCTTGCTCCAGTCACCAGCAGACGGCTGCACTGAAAAATTGGTATTTCTCTATCAATAATTGAAACCCTACATCTGTGTATAAGATATACATTACGAATTAGGAATTCGTATTTGTTGAACATGCGTTTTACCTTAAATACCATCCCACAAACCCAGAAAACGCGAAATCCTAGCCCCTTCAGTCACCAGCAGATGGCTGCAGTATAAAATCGGTCACAAAGTTCGGACATAGTGTCACACAAATAGACGGCTCCAATAACAATTTAAAAAACGCAATAGATCGTAAGTTAATCTACATCTAAGATGATTCAAATATTCTGACTCGTGCTTTCTTTTACACTGCAGACTTTTTTGCGATATTCTGACATCCAACAAGGTTTTTCCATGCATTAACCTCTACTAGCTACGTAAACTTCTCATTTTTCCTGCTGCTAGCGTACTCTGCGGACATTTTAGAATATTTGCAATGCCCAGAATGCTCCAAACGTTCTCAAGTGGGGAGAAATCCGGCAACCTTACCGGCCAAGGTAGTGTTTGTCAAGCATGAGAGCATCAGAAACTCTCGCCGTGTGCAGACAGGCATTATCTTGCTGAAATGAAATGCAAGCCCAGGATGACTTTCCATGAAGGGCAACAGAATGGGGGGTAGAGTATCGTCGACGTGCCGCTGTGTTGTACGAGTACCGCGGATGACAACCAAAGTAGTCCTGTTGTGAAAGGAAATGGCACCCCAGATCATCACACCTGGTTGTCGAGGCGCATGGGGGGCGACAATCAGTTGGTATTCCATTGTTGTCCGAGCGTCTCCAGACGCGTCTTCGCTGGTCATCACTGAAGACAATTCAACTGCAGTCAGAGAGATTCCAAGCCGAAGACGTGTCTGGAGAACAGCGGTGGGGTAACAACCTGACGTTCGCCCGCCATACAGCCCAAAAACCAGGACCGATGACCTGGGATGACATTTCATTTCATAGCAGGACCCCTTTGGTTATCATTCGCGGCACTCTTACTGCACAGCAGTACGTAGGCGATATTCTACGCCCCGTTTGTTGCCCTTCATAACAAGCCATCCTGGGATTACATTTCAGCAAAATAATGCCTGCCCGCAGATGGTGAGAGTTTTTACTGCTTGTCTTCGTGCTTGCCAAATCCTACCTTGACCAGCAAGGTCACCGTATCTCTCCTCAGTTGAGAATGTTTGGCGTAGGACAGATTTTGGCATGACATCCCTCAGGAGGACATCCAACAACTCCTTCAATCAACGTCAACCCGAATACATGCTTGCATAAGTAACAGAGCTAAACCAACGCGTTGTTGATTTGCTCAATTTGTGAAGCTCTTTCTCCCAATAAATGATCCAATTCTTCTGAAATTGTAATCACTTGTTTGTCTGTACATGTACATTACAGCTACCGATTTCAACCCCATTCGAATAATTCTTTCGTGGTGCTTCCTTTTTTTGTTTTGTCTTGCAGTGTACTTTGAATTAGCTAGATGCTGTACAAATGAGGTGATTAATTGCACATTTTACCACTTCGGAAAACAAACAGAGAAAAAGACCAAGAAGAGCGGGCTCTTTTCATCTGTTTTCTTGCTATGTCCTTTTCGACGTTGGTTATACAATATTTTAATCTTGTTTGTAATTGATTTTCAGTTTTACTTTCTAACTGGCTCTATTAAGTTACTTCAATCGTTGCTGTAGTATATGTGTGCTGGATTGGAACAGTGCAACGAAACGTGCTCACTTCCGATAGAACTCGGAGGATCTACGCTTCGCTCATGGACTGTCGGGAGCAGACCGATAAATAAAACACTTTTCCCTGCACGACTCCTCTCTCGCTTCTGTATGCCTCTCTCACCCGATCAGTTTTTGAATCTTGCTGACAGACGTTTTGGTCAGGAAAGCGATAAATGCTCTCGGTCACATCGTGGGGTGGTTTGTGGAGTGCAGACGTACATGTAAGTGCAGATGTGAATTATGGCTCAGAATACCGCCTAGGAATTGTTTCCGGAAATAATATGCACGCGATCTCCCTGTTTGTTTCTTAGCTAGCAAACTTTGGATCGCATAAGCGGAATCATACAGGCGCCCGTGAGCCTTGCTCGGGTAGCTCAGCTGGTAAGAAAGTCGTAATTCTGCAAGTCACAGATGAATTAGAACACACGGCGCACGCACACGTCTTTCTGCTTAGAGAAAGCTAGGTAACTTGAAGAGCGCAGCTAGAGAGGCATAGCTCATAAATCAAAGTGAATGAAAATTTCTTCCTCACTCTCATTTAAGAGACAGGTAGTTATCGGGAGGATAAAGGAACGCCGGAAAGGGTGACGAAGTTTCCTTCCTCCGCCAGACTCGGCACAGGCTATCTTCGAAGTAAGTAAGCAATGTGTGAGGTTGTCATATTTCTGCCGTTCTAAGTAACTGACCTTCACTGTACAGGAACAAAGATGCATGAGCGCGCTGCACGGGTAGTGCATAAGATCCTTGACTCTGTGTTGAATGTAATCTGTGGTGCGCTTGGTCGCTAGTTAGTTGTGGAGCGCTGGGACATTCTTACTAATTCAAATGGCACTGAGCACTATGGGACTTAACATCTGTGGTCATCAGTCCCCTAGAACTTAGAACTACTTAAACCTAACTAACCTAAGGACATCGCACACATCCATGCCCGAGGCAGGATTCGAACCTGCGACCGTAGCGGTCACGCGGTTCCAGACTGAAACGCCTAGAACCGCACGGCCACACCGGCCGGCGGACATTCTTATTTGAGGCATTGGAGCTATTGCGTTCTTAGAGAATGACATCTGATATTTTTTAATCTGAGAGAAATTATCTGGGATACTTATTATGGAGATGAAAACTTGTTTATAGAGCTATTTTACGGTGGAAAAGATTTTCTGAGAAATATTTCAAGATAACCCATGGACACGCACGAATGAAATGTTTGTCGGAATTATCAATGAAAGGAAATCTTTGTCCTTTAGATAACTAACAATATTCATGATTTGTGTTAGTTTGATCTCCTTGTTTTCATTGTCACAAATCACGCAATTGGTTGAAATGTCTGTAATGAGAGAATTCAGTAATTGTTAGAGTCGTCTTATGTTGTAAAGTCTTTTTTGACAATGATCGGAATTTTATTTTTCTAGAACGCTTTTATTTAAAGTAAAACCTTCCTCCATCATTATTAGTAAAGTTTAAAATATTTTGTCGTGTTTGTATTGCGCCTTACACCACACGCAGTCACAGATTGTTTCTGATAAGAAAAGAAAAATTTAGAGTAGATTATTTTCATTTAGCTGTTGAATTTGCTGATTTCAATTTCTTTCGACAACATAGGTATACCAGAGACAAAACTGCATTCTGAGAAAGAGGTAAGTTACCCTTCTTTCAAGGGAGATCTCACTTTGGAGCCTTGTGAACAAACAGTACGTCGTCAGAATTCTCAGGTGTGTACTAAGTGACCAGATTATCTTACAGCGAAAAGTTAAGGTAATATTAAGCAGTTATTTTCTTCCGTGTTCAGCAATATTTTATTTCGTGCATATTCAAGTCAGACATTGCACTTCATGTTACGTAACTTTCATAATGTACTCCAGTATTGTGTATCAGTTAAATAGTTTTCACTGAGGACATGATTAATTTTTTTGGCATTTAATCAGATTCATTTTCATTATTTCATTGCTCAGTAGTGAAATACTATATCTAAAATACATGTTACATGAAGAGAAAAAGAATATTCAGTACTTCATAGAAAGCTTACAAGCGGTACTCTATGACGAGGTGACTAACAGACGAAGCACTCGGTCGAATAGGAAGAGGATGTGGAAACAAATAGGCAGCAGTCCTTTCAAATGGATCCTCCCACTATTTGCTTCGGTAGAGCTAGGTAAATTACAGAAAATATAAACATCTATGGCGTTTTCTATTTTTTAGACAACATTAAACGTGACTTTACAGGGGGCTCTAGAGTGAGGAATGAACATGTCCTGCAACAGGTCGACGAGAAAAAAAATGCGTGACAGAGAAGGGAGAGAATGGTCGGGTGCGTGCTGTGGCGCGAATCGTTGCTCTGAACTACAGCTGAAGGAATGGAAGACGGAAGCAGTACGAGTGTTTGAGGCAGATCGATGACGGTCTGGGACGCTTCACCCATGCTGAAAACAAGGACTGCGTTGGAGACGGAGGGGTGGTTGAATTCGCTGATGGGAGCCGATGAAGCCTCAGGTGCGCCTGTATCAGAAATGCAGGCTGTTGCTTCAGTGCAAAGTTTCCCGAACACGAGTACATCATGTTAACCACTGTGCCACCTAGCTCAGTCTAATAACTCCAGGAAGTCCTGCGAGAGTGGGAAGTACGTGTTGCGTGTGGGTGAGGGGAGAGGAGGTGTGGAGGTGGAGGGGGTGGTGGTTCCCTGAATCCTTGGCGAACGCAAGAGGTCGCAGCAGCTCTTGGAACAGTTACCAGCGCCAAGAACTTGCAGCGGTTTGATTAACAATTTTCCAGTACCTGGGAAGTTTCTAGTCCTGTTAAAGTACGCCATATCTTAACGGCGAACATACTCATTTGCTTCAGCGGCGCACTTGCGGCATGGACACGCATTGTGTACAAGTAGTTTACTCACACGTACGGTGACATCTTTCATCCAGACATTTACGAAGTTCACACAGTCCGTTAGCATGAGCGCTGTTTCTGGCTTCTGGCCCAAGTGGGTTACTGTCAGGTAACAAAATCAAATGTTCCGATTTCAGCCGACGGTCCATTGTAGGATTCTGGTCGCTTGTTTCACATTTGGTAATGATTTAGACCGCAGGTCTCTCTATAACTGGCTGGATAAGTCAGCTCAAAGCCCACAGAAACCCAAGGCACGCCATCTCCAACAGAACCGGGCCTAGAAATGGATTACAGTTCGAAGACACTGCAATCTTTTTTCAGTCTGCTTAGGAACTTCTCGGCGATTTTTCGTCGTCGTCGTTAAGCGACTTTATCTTCCTTCCTGCTGGACATCATTTTTGTGGCTTGTGAGTCCGACTCACCAGCCGAGTGTTGGTGGATGTCACGAAAGTGCTCATGAGTCTGTGTCCCCGCTGACAAAGAACTGATAGAGGGTAAGTGATTCGCTGGCACTAGAGGAGAGCGCACTTGCTGAACCTAAAACCGAAAACATCGCGCAGTAAACATACACTCCTGGAAATGGAGAAAAGAACACATTGACACCGGTGTGTAAGACCCACCATACTTGCTCCGGACACTGCGAGAGGGCTGTACAAGCAATGATCACACGCACGGCACAGCGGACACACCAGGAACCGCGGTGTCGAATGGCGCTAGCTGCGCAGCATTTGTGCACCGCCGCCGTCAGTGTCAGCCAGTTTGCCGTGGCATACGGAGCTCCATCGCAGTCTTTAACACTGGTAGCATGCCGCGACAGCGTGGACGTAAACCGTATGTGCAGTTGACGGACTTTGAGCGAGGGCGTATAGTGGGCATGCGGGAGGCCGGGTGGACGTACCGCCGAATTGCTCAACACGTGGGGCGTGAGGTCTCCACAGTACATCGATGTTGTCGCCAGTGGTCGGCGGAAGGTGCACGTGCCCGTCGACCTGGGACCGGACCGCAGCGACGCACAGATGCACGCCAAGACCGTAGGATCCTACGCAGTGCCGTAGGGGACCGCACCGCCACTTCCCAGCAAATTAGGGACACTGTTGCTCCTGGGGTATCGGCGAGGACCATTCGCAACCGTCTCCATGAAGCTGGGCTACGGTCCCGCACACCGTTAGGCCGTCTTCCGCTCACGCCCCAACATCGTGCAGCCCGCCTCCAGTGGTGTCGCGACAGGCGTGAATGGAGGGACGAATGGAGACGTGTCGTCTTCAGCGATGAGAGTCGCTTCTGCCTTGGTGCCAATGATGGTCGTATGCGTGTTTGGCGCCGTGCAGGTGAGCGCCACAATCAGGACTGCATGCGACTGAGGCACACAGGGCCAACACCCGGCATCATGGTGTGGGGAGCGATCTCCTACACTGGCCGTACACCACTGGTGATCGTCGAGGGGACACTGAATAGTGCACGGTACATCCAAACCGTCATCGAACCCATCGTTCTACCATTCCTAGACCGGCAAGGGAACTTGCTGTTCCAACAGGACAATGCACGTCCGCATGTATCCCGTGCCACCTAACGTGCTCTAGAAGGTGTAAGTCAACTACCCTGGCCAGCAAGATCTCCGGATCTGTCCCCCATTGAGCATGTTTGGGACTGGATGAAGCGTCGTCTCACCCGGTCTGCACGTCCAGCACGAACGCTGGTCCAACTGAGGCGCCAGGTGGAAATGGCATGGCAAGCCGTTCCACAGGACTACATCCAGCATCTCTACGATCGTCTCCATGGGAGAATAGCAGCCTGCATTGCTGCGAAAGGTGGATATACACTGTACTAGTGCCGACATTGTGCATGCTCTGTTGCCTGTGTCTATGTGCCTGTGGTTCTGTCAGTGTGATCATGTGATGTATCTGACCCCAGGAATGTGTCAATAAAGTTTCCCCTTCCTGGGACAATGAATTCACGGTGTTCTTATTTCAATTTCCAGGAGTGTATGTCGACACAGCACGTGGTACGCTACGCACACAATCACAGTGTCATTGAGGACAGACAGATCGTCGCGAGGAAATCCCAGTACAATCTGCTAACCTCGCTCAGCCAGCACAGTCCGTTATTGTCGAGGTCAGCTGAGCACACTGTAGCAAGGATGAGAGTAGCGGAGAGATGGCAACCAAAATACAATGTAAATAGTTTATTACGGCAGCAGCCGACAGAGCCAAAAGGTGAGATGTGCGCTCTAATGATCATGCTACGCATAATCCTTATTTTGTTAACTTTGAGATGCAGTACTAATCTTTCGGCATTTACTGTTACACTCATTTTTGTACCTGTCACTTTGTCTTATCTTTCGTGAATTTACTTAGTTATTTTATTTACTTCTGAGGGACCTTACACACTGTTTAGCAGGACCACCGGCTGCTTCTAGCGGTCTCTGATGTAGGTTGGCCTGCCAAACTGGAGGGACGAATGGGATCGTGGGCCCCCTCGATTGCCTGCAGAACTGTTCGTCATTTTTTGTATCTATCGAGGACTAGCAGTTCTTCGGCGCTTCCAGGCATGTACCAGGCTGGGTAATAGGCAGCCACGGTTTGCGGCGTCTTCGCTGCGTTTCCATTTCCCCATACCATGCAAGTGTAGTCCATTACAGAAGGCGTGAATAGTCTATAGGTGAGGTGATCGTAGCCGCTTGACAGACTTCTCGTTGACTACAGGGTGCAGAGCTCCGAACCGAGCCTCTGGGAGATCCATTTCAAACTTGGTACTGACACATCAGTTTCCCGTGAGTAGTCACTACGAAGTAATGGCCTAGCTGATTAAAGGTACGGGCTCGCCAAGAAGCTGGACTGCCGGAAGAAATCGTCGATGACGTTTCTTAATAGCCGTGACACTCCTGATGCGAGCTCTGCAGCTCCAGTGTCCACACACGACGTGACCCTCCTCCAGAGTCTACAGTATAGACTGTTTACTCTGAACTGTCTACAGTTAACTGTCTAGAGGCTCCCAGAGGTGGCTGTGGCCGTGGCCGTATGGCCAGAGACTTTGACGCTGAAATGATGACTGGTATTATTGTCCAACTCTGACTGGGATCTACATCTACATTATTACCCTGCGACTCACAATTAAATGCCTGGCAGAGGAACCATTTTCAATCTATTTCTGGACCGATCGACTCTCTAACAGCGCGCGGAGAAAACGAACACATAAATCTTTCCGTGCGATGTATGATTTCTCTTATTTTATTATGTAGGTGGGCGCCAGTAAAATATTTTCACAAGCTGCGACATAGTCGCGAATATAAACAGTGATCCAGGAACTGATACGAAAATGTAGACTTTCACGGCCGGAAATGTCATGCCCATTATAATTATGCGGGCTGTTATGTCGTGGTAGGTTGATGAATTCTGTGTCAATTCCCAACGATTCGTCCACGTCTGCGGAGGACATCTTCAAGGGGGTCTGTAGCTCGATGGAAGGTCTGACACACAGTAGCGATCCAGTGGATGTGTTGGACCTTCCAACGAGCTACAGACCCCCTTGAAGATGTCCTCCGCAGACGGGGACGAAACGTTGGGAATTGACACAGAATTCATCAACCCACCACGGCATAACAGCCAGGAAAATTATAATGGACACGATCCAGGTACTGTCAAATATTTTTTATTCCGGTCTTTGATCACAATTTAAAGTCCTTTATATGTTTTGAGGTTGCCATTACGGTTTTATCACATTAGGACATGGTGTAGAACAGATCTGAAGATGGTCATTACTGACTGAAACCGGTCATCGTCAAAGGACTTTATATTGAGATGAAAGACTGGAATTTAAAAAAAATCTGAAAATATTTTCACACTCTGAGGAGAAAGTTGGCGATTGAAATTTCATAAGGAGATCCTGCCGCAACGAAAAACGCCTTTGTTTCACTAACTGCTACCCCAGTTCGTGTATCATATCCGTGGCACTCTCTCCCCTATTTTGCGATACCACAAAACGAGTTGAGTTTCTTTGAACTTTTTCGATGTCCTCCATCACTCCTATCTGATGCAGCCAGTGCTCCAGAAGAGGACGCCCAAGCGTAGTGTTGGCAGTCTCTTTAGTAGTCCTGTTGCGTTTTCTAAATGTTCTGCGAATGAAACGCAGACTTTGGTTCACTTTCCACACAACATTATCTAAGTGACCCTTTCAATTGAAGTTATTTGTAATTGTCATCATTGAGTACTTAGTTCAACTCAGAACCTTTAGATTTGTGTAATTTATCGAGCAACCAAATTTACTGCATTTCTCTTAGTGCTCCTGTAGCTGACTTCACACTTTCCATTATTTAGAGTTAGTTGCCACTTTTCACACCATGCAGTTGTCTTATCCAAATAATTTTGAAATTGGTTTTGATCATCAGGTGTCTTTAAAAGACAGTAAATGACAGCAACATCTACAAAACAATCTAAGAGGACTGCTCAGATTGTCTCCTACTCGTAAATCCAGCTGCGGCTCGTGCAAAATTTTACCAGCGTGCTGCAATGTGGCGGCCTATAGTAACAAGGGTAGTAATCGTAACTAAGTTGAATACATTAATTTTACGCTTGTTAATTTTACAAATATTAGTTTAACATTGCGAGGAGCAAAATAAATTGAAAAAAGTTATGGTAGTAGTGTGAGTAGAATCCAGGCCGACAGAGTGCTAGTCAGTGCTTTTAAGCACTGGACTATCGCGCCTTTGCGTGACCGGCGGCTTTAAAATCCCTCAGACATGCGCATAAATCTTTAGAGAACGTTTTACCTTTTTATATGGCTCACTCGGGCGAAATATTCTAGGAACTTAAAAGAGGCATCAACTTGCTCCTACTCACATAATTTTATTTTATCTATGGTTTCTGTCGACGGAATCACTGGCCTTCTGGTAATCAATATACATCTTTCGAATTCAGTAATCTGTGGCAAATGATTGACTTCGGATTAAATATTTGTTCAGAACATGATCTGCTCTTCTTAAAACCACCTTGACATTCACCTAAATTACCCTCCAGTGTATTTCTACAGTATTTAGTATAATCTTCGAAAATATGTTGTATGCAACTGGTTGCAAAGAAACTCCTCTGTAGTTGTTAACATCTCGTTTATTGTCTTTCTTATGTAATGGATGTATTAAGGCCACCGTTCACTCTCCTGACAGTTTTTCTGCTTTCCAGCTTTTTTCAAAGGTTAATTTTAGCTCGTTTTTTTAAATTTTAGGTAGAGACAATTTCTAAAGTTCTGCTGCAATAGAGTCTTCTCCACTAGCTCGACTTCAGTCGATCAAAATTACCCACGTAATTCCTACTGGAGTTTTAATCCTTCAACGCAAGTGATACTGGTTATAGTTCCGCCTTTCATCCTGCGACTTAACTGTGGACACATCTGATGGTGCATGACATGTAGAAGTCATGTTGACTGCCGTATTATCCTTCCACCTAAAGATAACTACTTCATCTTTGCTCAATCTGTCATCGAATTCCCTTCTCTCAAGCTCCTTGTCCTCCATAGTTTTGTCATGTTTTCGTGATTTATTGTTCCACAAGCGTACAGTCCATTAGACTTCGGGTTCTTGAATAGATCATATGATGTAAAATAATTGTCCATAAAAATAATATGACTCTTTCCATCAAGACACTGTTTAAATTCAGAACCACTTTCGATCATGACCCTACTACTGTAGTCTGCGAAACTTTTCCTGCATAAACATCAAATGTCAAGTTGTATCACGACTCATCACGTAACATCCACAGTTTGTACCCTCTGTGTCTGTATACTATTTGCGAGATGATCTGCCTTTGAATTTAACCATTGCTTCATCAACAGCGAGATTCTGATGCGGTGTACAGCAACCTTGCAATTTCCTGTTCTAATGATCTAGCAACAGATACAGTTTGTCGTAATTCCGACTGTCTGTCGGGAGCCACATAATTATCGTTTAAGTGCCAGTTACTCAGAAACCAACTAAATCTTTGTATACCTACAGGCATTAGCTTCGATATGTAACTTTCACCAAGGTCTGCTTGAGTGTTTTAGTAATCTCTGCAATAGGTTTTTTAGTGATTTCCATGTAAAGATTTATTCCGATAAAGGTTTTTATTTCATGTTCGTTGATGGTGACGAAAGATTTTCCTGTCTGTGTTACATACCAACTGGTTTGAAACACTATATAGTTTATAAGTGTTTCATCAAAGAAGTCGCAAAATAAATCAACTGGCTTCAGGTTCAGTTTGTTCTTTATTTCTGCAACCACACCACCTCGTCCAATAAATAATCGCACTTGGGCAGCACTTGTTTCTTGGCTCTAGTTTATCGTGACTCTTGATGGAACAGCGAGAGGCACCAGACTGCTTTCACTTGTCTCATCACTTTCACTGTTATCCTCAGAATCACTACTGCTCAACACACGACTGGAAACATGACTAGAAACTGCACAATCTGTAGCGAATGTCGGGTCATTGTCGTCACTTTCATCACTGTCAGTACTGTAGTTACTAGACAGAATTCCGTCACATGATATTCGGTAACATTCTTCCTCTGTACTTCTCTTTTGGCGAGACGTGCAGGATGGAGAAAGAAATATACTAGACGGAGAAGATGGGCGGTGTTTAGCGCCATTAACCACACAGAAATCCGTTTGTGAAGTACAGAAAGTTCTTTTCAAATAAAAAGTACTATTACTTATAAATTTACGGGAGGTCAGCACATAAATAATTACTTACCGAAAATAGCCATATAAAGAAGAACTACGGAGAGAAACGCACGACACCAACAATGCATGAAATATCAGGTCGTGTCGTAAATACGCGGCTGAAGTCCTGCACTATGATTCTCGTGCCATCTACTGAAACTTCAGTCAACAATCAATTGATTTTGTAGTTGAGAGAACTGCCGCCCCTGAGCTTTAAATTGAGAAAAATATGTGTTTGGCCATAGCTGACTACCACCCTTTCAAAGCGTCTACGTATGTGGCAAGTTACAACGATACCCGCCCATAAAACAGTTAATTGTCGTCGAGCTATATCGACTGTGGTTGCAAACTCGGGATGTTGTGTTTAATGATGTCCACAGTGAGAGCAGACAAATGAGAGTAGCTGGAAACATCTCAGGGCCGCTGTTCTCTCCCTATTAAATTACTTTCACGCTACATACCCAGCCCCTGACTATAGCTGGAGAAATGGCAGCCAGTCAGGTTCGCGTTCCGGGCATCGTCCTACGGACGCTCGACACGAACCGTGACGGACGCCGTAGGGCCGGCAAAGCAAAACAGGCTTTACTTACAACTTTTGTCAGCTTATGAAAAGGGGTTATCATTTCTTGCAAATGGCTGTAGCGTGACATTGGCCCGCTGTAATTGAGGAGAGTCAGGTAGCTGTCGAAACCAGAGTTCCCACGCTAAGGGAGCCAGCAGTTGGCGTGTGTAGTAGCTGTGTGACATCCGGCCGGGGGCTGGGGGTTACGATACGGGCAGCGTGGGAAGCGCAGGTGGGGCGCGGCGCGGCGGCCGCTGTGGAAAGGCGCCAGCGATAACTGTCGTCCATTACTTGGTTGTAACATCAGGTGGTGACTATGTGATGGAGCGACGAGAAAAGCCATTCGCCAACGGCGAATATTATGATACCTTTTTCATAG
Organism: Schistocerca americana; assembly: GCF_021461395.2. NCBI lineage: Eukaryota > Metazoa > Arthropoda > Insecta > Orthoptera > Acrididae > Schistocerca > Schistocerca americana. The sequence continues at coordinate 80,096,066 of NC_060124.1, read as the reverse complement.
CGCTGCTGGCACGTTGATTTACACTGAAGCGCTGAAGAAACTGGTATAGGCACGCGTATTCAAATACAGAAATATGTAAACAGGCAGAATACAGCTCTGCGGTCGGCAGCACCTGTATAAAGCAAAAGTGTCTAGCGCAGTTGCCAGATCGGTTACTGCTGCTACAATGGCAGGTTATCAAGATTTAAGTGAGGTTGAACGTGGTGTTATAGTTGGTGCACGAGCGATGGAACATAGAATCGTCGAGGTAGCGATAAAGTGGGGGTTTCCCGTACGACCATTTCACGTGTGTACCGTGAATATCAGGAATCCGGTAAAACATCAAATCACCGACTTCGCTGCGGCCGGAAAAAGATCCTGCAGGAACGGGACCAACGACGACTGAAGAGAATTGTTTAACGTGTAACGTGACAGAAGTGCGACCCTTCCGCAGATTGCTGCAGGTTTCAATGATGGAGCATCAACAACTGCCACCGTGCGAAACATTCAACGAAACATCATCGACATAGGCTTTCGGATCCGAAGGACCACTCGTGTGCCCTTGATGCCAGTACGACACAAAGCTTTACGCCTCGCCTGGAACTGTCAACACCGACACGGGACTGTTGATGCCTGGAATCGTGTTGCCTGGTCGGATGGGTCTCGTTTCAAATTGTATCGAGTGGATGGACGTGTATGGGTATGGAGACAACCTCATCAATCCATGGATCCTGCATGTCAGCAAGCTGGTGGAGGCTCTGTAATTGTGTGGGGCGTGTGCATTTGGAGTGATATGGGACCCCTGATAGGTCTAGATAGAACTCTAAATGGTTCAAATGGCTCTAAACACTATGGGACTTAACATCTGAGGTCATCAGTCCCGAAGACGTAGAACTACTTAAACCTAACTAACCTAAGGACATCACACACATCCATGCCCGAGGCAGGATTCGAACCCGCGACCGTAGCAGATGCGCGGTTCCGGGCTGAAGCACCTAGAACCGCTCGGCCACAGCGGCCGGCCTAGATACGACTGACAGGTGACTTGTACGTAAGCATCCTGTCTGATCACCTGCATCCATTCATGTTCATTATGCATTCCGACGGACGTAGGCGATTCCGGCGTGCCAATGCGACGCCGCACACTTCTAGAATTGCTACAGAGAGGTTCCAGATAACACTGTTCTGAGTTTAAATACTTCTGCTGGCCACCAAACTCCCCATACATGAACATTATTGAGCATATCTGGGATGCCTTGCAACGTGCTGTTCAGAAGAGATCTCCACTCCTTCGTACTCTTATGGGTTTATGGACAGCTCTGCAGGATTCATGGTGTCAGTTTCCTCCAGCACTACTTCAGACATTCGTTGGGTCCATTCCACGTCGTGTTGCGGTATTTCTTCGTGCTCGAGGTGCCCTACACGATATTAGGCAGTTGTACCATCTTCTTTAGCTCTTTAGTGCATAAAAAGAATTCGCAAAGGTTTAGTCGACCGATCGCAGGCGACTTTGCGTTCCTTACTGACATATTTTTCCAATGTATTCGAAAAATTAATGTACTCAAGACTAGTTTCACACTCAAGCCAAACAGTTTACGTAGCGTATCACAGTTCGGATTCCAGAAGGGTTGCTCGACTAACGGTGCTATTTATACAAGTGCATTCATTTATTAGGTGGTACAACTCTTAAATAATAAAATGTCGCCAGTTCGAATTTTCTGTGATCCGTCCAAGGCGCTCGACTATGTAGATTATTTTACTCTCTTACAAGAATCCTCTTGAGTGCGAGATTGGAATCTCAATCTGTAGCAAGGTTCACTTGAAAGTGTTTGGTTAACAGTTATCACAGGAAAAGTATTAGCTGCTGATGACTCACCATGTGCCCCAGGAGGGCGACAGAAATCATGAGTTTCTGGGAGGTGCAGAGATCAACCTTCTATAGGATGTATGTATTACACGCCACAAAATGGACATCGTGGACATTCAAGAAATGTTCAAAATGAACCATTAACTTGCACCATGAACAACGAATGACAAATGGAGCGCCACAGTGATCAGAAACGTACGCACCATCAATATCGAAGGCGAACTCGTTGGGAGTTGCAAACTGCGCAGGTCGTTCAGCTAAGTATCTACTCATAAACAGTGCATGTAGCAACGTATTGGTGTAAGGGGGTGATGAGAACTGATGGACTGTGAAAGCTTGCAGCCGAATGCGAAACAGTCTGTCGTGGAGCTTATCTTGAAGCTGGCTATCCTTTAAAACGTAGCTGCAGATAGTGCGATAATAAGTTTTATAGGTACAGAAAAAACAACATCCAGAGGCTGAATTTGTGCAGTGGTTCCAGGTGGTATGAATTGAAATGTCACACACTATTCAGGAGGGATTGTTTGCTCTAAAGGAGTACGATTTTTACACGCAGGCCTAGAATCAAGCAAGAAGAGCTTATTTTGATCAGCTATTGGCCAAGCAGTGCCCATACCACAGATGTAGTTTTCTTACGTCCATTTTCCCACTCTTGCTTGCTTGTGACGTAAATATTCCATACTGCTCTTGTTAGATCATGCATTCGAAAAATAATTTTAGAGGAAGAGCACATCCAACTTCTCGCAGCACAGTAAATAACTTTCCATCCAATTTACCATCCAGGTTAACAGTCGGTGTAATTATATACCAATGCGTTAAGGCATTAGTGTCAGTTAATATTGATACAACTCTCTTGGTACCTCTGATTTCCTGGGCTCCTTTCATATGTATTTCCTCTTAGAATCCCGATTGATTGGAATTGGAAATAAATTGCTTACTGAACGATGGGATAAGTTTGTCTATGTCATCTACAAATTTTGGGCCGATTCCGCAGTTTGCTGTGCATCGTCAAGTTGACTCTTTGTTTGAAATTTCGTTATCTTATAGCTTCCAATTCTGTAGCACTGTTTGACGTTATGCAACCATCCATGCTTCCCTTGGAATCACTGTAATCTGTGTCGCGCACATTACGTAGTAGGTCACTATCAAGCACATCCTGTAAATTATATCGAGCATCCTTGAAACGTGCAAACACCAGTTTTTGTAACAAGTGCGCCTTTTCCTCGCTTGAATATCCTTAGTTTGCTATGGACTTGTTCGAAATCTATTCAGAACTGTTTCTTTCTTTTACTATGCCGCGGATGGTCTTCCATGTATGCAGTTATGTTTAGTGCCTGCTCCTTGGATAACGATTCTTCTTAACTACGTTTAACTGAAGACGGAATTTGTGGTCCCCTGTCCGACAAGGATGATGAACTACGTGGTTCGACTACTTTTTCATTATCACTTTTACTTGTTAAGCACTTATCGTCATCATTGTACTCACGCACATTGTTCGCACAGTCGTGCGTTTACGACACCACACATTCCACTGACTCATCTTGCGGAAACGCTAATATTTCACCTGCCACTTCTTTCTCAGTCTGCGAAATTCCTTTGGTTCCTTTCTGTCGACATGTCAACTTCGGTAACTGTTGTTGTAGATATAACGCAATAGTTGCCTTTGCTCTGCATTACATCAACACCACCAGCACTGTACCACTCTTTTAGTTACTCATCGACTACTACGCTCCGTAGCCCCATGCTGCGCTCGCCACTGGATACCTCTGGTCCTGACCCCTGTTGCCATTAGCAGCCAATATTGTGGTTGCATGGTACACAATACGTGGTGCGTCGAAAGCTGTAAATATCATTGGCCTTTTTTGCGACCTCGCACTCAAGGGGTTCCTTGCTGGAAAAACGCAAGTTTTATGAATTCGATGACTTTATGCACAGCTAGTTTGAACCATTCTTAAAAGAAAGCAAAAGGTTGTTCTGAACAATTCAAATACTGTCAGAAGGGAAGAAAATTTTAATAACTGTTGAGAAATCACAAAGAGATTCCCACAGGGTTTTGGTTTGGTTCCACTCCGTCCCTTATATATGTGAATGACCTTCCACTTAGCGTTCAAACAAGCAGAATTGGTACTTTTTGTAGTCTGTACTAGTGTTATAATAAATCTCATTGGAGAGAAGGCGACAGAAGACATGGTAAATGATAATTTTCAAAGAACTATAAAGTGGTTCTCAGAAAATGGACTTTCGCTAAATTTAAAAAAAAAACACACTAAACTCGGTTCTGCACAACAAACAGGGTCATACCAACAACTGATGTAGCACACGAGGAGTAGTGAATAAACAGGGGAGAATGTTTCAAATTTTTGGGTGTATCTATTGATGAAACTTGCACTGGAAGAAGCGTGCTACTGAGCTCCTCAAATAAGTAAGTTCAATTACTATTGCTCTTCGTACAATTGCTAATCTTGGAAACAAACCAATCAAACTCCTCACATATTTTGCATGTTTCCAATCAATAATTTCTTGTGGAATAATTTTCTTGGGTAACTCATCACCTAGAAAGAATACATTGATTAAAAAAAAAAAAAAAGAAGAAAACGAGAAGTAAGAATAATATGTCGAGCGGACTCACGGACGTCATGTAGGTACATCTTGAAGGAGCTACGAATTTTAACTGCGCCATCACAAAACGCTAATGAAATATGTCATAAATAGTCAGTTACAATTTGCTAACGGTGATGATCATATCTATAACACTAAAGGGGAAAATGACCTTTATTGCCCATTATTAAACCCCCCAGGGGCTCAGAAAAAAAGTTCAATATGCGGCAAAAAAAGCTTCATTTGTCCAGCAACACAGAATGTGTGACAGGTTGAGAAGCAAGCTTTAAATGTAACTTAAAGTAATTTCTCCTGGACAGCTCCTTGTGTTCCATTGACGCCAGAAAATGTACTTATTTTTAAATGTAGCTGCATGAGTAGGACTAAAAAATACATATCCCATAAACTGACTCGCTTCATATCATTTCGATAACAGAATCGTTCAGATGATCTATGGAATATGTGACTAACTAACCACGATTCCAGCCTACTTCTAGGCTCGCTTCTGCTTTTGGATATAAGAAAGTACGTTACAATTCCACGATGATAATGAGGATGTCTAGTAGAGTTCACAGTTGTACTTTCCGGCTAATCAGTGAACACAATTTGCTGGTACTCCAACTTTCAAATTTTTCGTAGAGCTAGCATCGTAGCATCCCGCCACGCTATGCCCAGCCTTCTTTTCCACAGTCGCGACGAGTGGATCGTTCGCGAACCCACGGGTCCTAAGAGAAGCTTCACTAAACTGAACCGAAGCACCGAGGAACGACTTCCGAGAAACGGCTGCTCTCCGTTCTCTTCTGTCGTTCGTTCGCTCCCATTCCTCGGTCAAATACAGCTGTTCATCGTTCAGCACACAATTCTCGTTCGTTTCGTTCATTGCGTTCAGCGATTCTCCTTCAGTTTCAAACCGTTCTCTAAATCTCCTTTTCCGTTCGACGTATATGTCTTGTAATCTAAAAGGCGATCAGAAACAGTCCGAAAAGCAAGGGTGTTGCAGGGTAGCTGGTGATGAGAATTACTTGTTAAGAAAAAAAAAATGCGATTCGTTGCTGCGCTGTGTTATTTAACATTGAAGTTAGACAATCAGGTCGTTCTACACAAATTCGTCCACTTGCACGCGCTAAAATGAGCTAATGGACAGACAATTTTGGATCCGTGAATTACCGCTTGTTGAAATGCTCGTTACCAGTTAAAGTGTGCCTTTTTCGGAAGTCATAAATTTAAATCAGGTGTGCGAGAAGTATGTTTTGTCGGTTTGAGGAAACCGAACGAAGAAAACAAATTTGGTGACACTGTCCCTGGCAGGCTGCTTGAATTTGCGCGCGACAAAAAAATGTTCAAATGAGTGTGAAATCTTATGGGAATTAACTGCTGAGGTCACCAGTCCCCAAGCTTACACACTACTTAACCTAAATAATCCTAAGGACAAACACACACACCCATGCCCGAGGGAGGACTCGAACCTCCGCCGGGACCAGCCGCACAGTCTGCGCGCGACAAAATGATTGGCTACCTTCAATGCTAAATTACTCGGAAACGGCACAGTGTTTCGAATTTTTTTTAACACTTATTTCTGACCACGATCTCTCCTGCAACACATTTTACATGCATTTCAGAGTATTTCTGACCACCCTGAACGTGTTTCTAATTGGAAGACTTACATATCACCTAATTTGTACTGGGTAAGGCAGTTATCACCCAAACTTCCAGATGTGAGAGAGTCAGATCTATACAAAACGGTGAATATCGACAGAGTAACAATCAAAATTCCGATATAGTTTGTGCTACGTGTTGTTGTCGAGGAGAACGTGTGTCAAAAGTTTAAGTAATAGGTAACACATGAGCTGTGGACCACAGGAAAAGCGTAACAGTGAGTGTCGGTTATATAGAGCTATCGTGGGTAGGCTGCCAGATCGTTAGTTAGTCGTAACAAGGGTCCCGGGTACGAGTCGTGGTTTTGCCAGTTTTTGTACTCTAGCACGTGTGAAACTGTTATATGGGACAACATGTTCGTGACACGTGTTCGGAGTTTGTAGCAATGTTTTATTGTCCGTCCGCTTTCGTTTTGTTTATTTGAAAGTAGCAAAACGATAGAGTACGTTTGCAGCTTCACAGAATAAACACAAACAATCGGAACCGGCGAATAAAGAAACAATTGCATCACACGTGCGGTAGCATGAATAGTAATAATGAAAACAACAATAATAATAATAATAATAATACAGTAAAAATACAGATAAGAAACCTGCTTTGGGCTGCCTTTTCCAGGTATGACGTATTAATGACCTAAAAACTTTTAGCACTGTACTCGACAATGGCGTAAAAATCGAAATCTAAAGAGTACAGAGTAAAAATACACATACAATCAAATGTCGGTTTATTATTTAAAAAACCCTCACAGTTATTCTTTTCCTGTGATCCTTAGGTCATGCGGTATTAAGTAATAAGCTCTCTTGGACAACAACGCATCGACAAACTAAATCGATATTTTGCTTAATAGTCTATCAATATGCAACGTTTCGTAGCGATCTGACAATCTCACATCTGGAGGTTTGGATGCAAGATGCGTCACCCAAAATATCACCGGAAAGAGGTAATCGCCGTAAGGTTTTCGCGAATTTATAGCGGGCAATGTGCGAGGCAGACCACATGATTAAAATTCGCAGACACGCAGTGGAGAAGAGCTGCCACGGCCATGCGTCGAGAGAAACGGAAGAAATTTACAAACATGGCAATAGTTTTAACAAATAAGATGAAAGCCTAAAGGTAAACGGGTTCTGCATTTCGGTACTGCAACACTTCCTGGCGGCAAGCCGAGAACCACAGTGGTAATCAGCATGGAAAGGCCCTCAGGCGTGGGCGTGACAGGTACATGATGGCGTACTCTGCGGCCGCGGGATCGACCCCAGTCGGCATCAGCAAGGGAGAGAATCTTCGACAGTACCAGCCACGCCTGCTGGTGAAAAGTCAGAGAAATCGTCAAATAATCGCCGACTCAAAATACTGAGGCAAAACCCAGATTCGTAAGCAACGTGTTGCTAATCAAGATTGTGATCCTGGAGTTTTCTGTCGCACTGGGATGTTGTCAGAAGCAAAGGTCGCGATGTGTCGCAGAGGTGGAGTGACGGGGGCCGAAAAGCGCGCGCTCCGACGTGGTCGCCGAGGTCGCAACAATAGCTCGCGCAGTGAGCAGCTGTCCAGAGCGACGTCCGGAATTACAGGGAATGCTATCGTAAGGCGTGGCGGATCCGTCCAGGGGGTAATCCAGATCGAGAAAGGTAGCCGTGTGGATTCGTGGACGAGGTGAGAGAGCGAGTAGCAAGCGGGCTGCCGCCTCAGGCTGCGTTCTCAGTGGCACCGCCGACTACGGTCGCCATACGCCGACGCCAGAGGTCGCCCGATAACATCGGCCGACAGCGTGGTCGCTGTGCGTCCGATGTCCTTCGTCAGTTTTTGTCTGGGTCAAGTAGGTTAGGCTAGGTTACAATCTATTCTGTGTATGAAGTAGGCTAGATTTTAACCTCCTTGCGTGGGATGGATACCAAGACGCCTCTGTGCTTGGAAGACGCCGATTGCCTGTGAATGGGCTATATCTGTCTCGAAAAGAGACTCGCTGTCCTCCGTTACTAGAATAACCACACTAGTTTTACGAATGTATGAGATGACGAGAATAACATTTAGTTACATTATCGAGAAGATTCGTAGTGACGTTGAAAAGCAAGATTACGAACACTGTTTCGCCTTATTTATTTAAAGTTGTGCAGGCATACGTCAATTATCTTTCAATAACTGTCATTCAGCGTACGTGTAAAAGACAAGCATTAAATTTAGCGTAAGATACTCTGAACACCTGAAGCACTGGAAAGTGGAAACACATACAGTACACCACATTTACAAACCACCTCACATAACAGAATCACCACACTACTGGCATAAAAACGCCATTAAGCAGTAAAGATAATTTGCAGAGAGTTGATGCCAAGCTATCACAATCCAGAAAAAGTTCAATTACACTGACTATAAGCATAAGACACGTCAGCCTTCTCACTTGAACAAATTATTTTTTCAGGTTATAACCTACACCTAAAATTTCCAATAAAGATTTTGCCTGATTTAGGTTTCCAACAAATCTGCGACATAAGTCCACAGATTCCAAACTATATCCCAATTACGATATTTTTCTCCTCAGGACGCCACAAACTCACACTGTCTTGAACTAAACCTATCAGTTTCTTACACTACACTTTTCGTGGCTGACGAAGTGAGTCTATTTGATCGAAGAACACAAACTGATCTGAACTTTACGGATTGTCATCCGAAGTCTGTACGCTCAAGTGATGAGATCGGCTGTACTGTGACTGAGCATGTAGTGTCGTACTGACTTGTAAAGATCGGCTGTCCTCGGCCGATGTCTGTCGTCGGTGGATTCTACCAATATCGGTGTCAGTGAGACCACATCCTTAGAGCTCGATGCACTGGGAGGGAGAGAATAACAATTTCTGAAGAGTTTAATAATTCTTGACAGCGCGTTTAAATGCGTGCAAGTTCTCAATAGAAAGATTAAGACCTTTGGTCGGTACCTTTTCAATTAAATACTGATTTCCCGTGGCCCCGGAACGGAGCCGAGTGTCCCCGAACTGTGGCGGACAAGCCTACTAGTGTGACGTCACAAGTTCGTTGCAGGGCCCATATATCTAGTTGGCCTCGGCACCGACCCTATGACGTCACCAGCCGCGCCCCACTCTCAGTTCCACGGGTTCTACTTTTAAGGGAAAACGGAAGTCCTGCGAGATTCTGAGAAAAACAGTCACCTCATGACATGTGTGTCTTCACCATGTCCCTGTCAAGAGATACTTAAAGATACGAGGTCATTACTCTGAAAATTAACCGTCCTGCAGATAGCGCGCAGTTATCTCCAATTTCTTACTTTTATCCATCACGTAATGGCAGTGGCATCATCTCTAATAGAGAACAAGTGTTTACGTTATTTCATTTACATATGCATTTCTTTCGCGTGGTATGGTTAGAACCTGCAGGCGCTCTCTTACACCTAACTAGATGGCCGTACTAATTCGAGGTTACAGTTGTTGAGTACATGAGCGATATTGAAATTATACGTGTAAATTATCGTAGAAATTTTTCTTGTTTTCGATGTCTGGAATCGCGCTCGTAAGGTATGAACTGCTTAGAAACACGCGTGCAGCCTCGACAGACAAGCTGCACTACACAGAGATGAGTTTTGAGGTGATTTTTTCTCTACGAAGACGCGCACCAGACTTATCTATTGATCGCGATGAGAGAAGAGGAGGCAGAGACTTGAGCTTTGGTGTTATATGTCAACAGTTGAGTTTTGGTTTAGTAGCAGTAAACAGCAAACGACGGACATTTTTGGGAATTACATTATGGATTAATGGAAGACTTATTGTGGGGAGAAAAAAATTGATTTTTACATTGGTATGGTTATACTTATTGGGGAGAATGGCTAACAGGTAATGATTACTTTGTTTTGTTTGCGGTAGCGGTTTTATAATGTAGCATTCTTGGTTCGTCAGGCATTCAGATCAGTAATCTTTTTGCTCTTCATTTTTTGTTGGCATTTATCGATCATTGTGAGAGAACTGGATTTACAAATTAGATTTTGGAATTTTGTTTAAGGGAAGATTATACATGTGAAGGTCAAGTTTTGTAATTCTTGGACTATAGTTGCGTAATTTAAGAGAAAGCTTAACTATGATTGAAGTGTCACTAAATGTTATGTCAAATAATATGAGATTGCTATTGAGCTCATATAATCAATTAATTTTCAATTTATTTAAAATCATTATCAAAAGTTATGAACCAAGAATGATAGCAATGTTTTCAGAGAACGCATTGCACCTTTTGAGTATCATAGCAGTTAGATTTGACAGCTCTGTTACTGTGACGCGGTGTAGCTACGAGAACAGTTTGCCCGACGTTATGCAGTGCGGCCCAGGTAAGACAAATCGTATAGAAAACAGGTTTTTTTCTTTAATTAAATTTCACAAGGACTAACTTCAGTTCCAAAGCAATCAATTTTTCATGAAAGTTCAGAGTAAGATTTTGTGACAACAATAAGTATCAGACAGGGCATGATCTTAGAATTCTCGCACTTATGTTTCTCTCTGCATTCTCGCAGCTGAATTTAGTCATCAACATTTAACGTTACGCAAGCTATCGGGTTTAAAGTCTGGTCCGCGCACCATTCAAATCAGGAAGCCCAAACTTTGGCAGACAATTTAACATTAAAATACAATATGCATTACAGATCCCCCATCACTAAAAATTAATTTAAACTGATAACTTTAAACATACAGGGTAAATATAAATGAAACCGACAAGCTGCAGAGACGGATTCCTGACTGGAAATGGAAGAAAAAAGGGTCCTGTGAAGATGTGTCTGGAAATGTACGATGTGCGTACAGCAACAAATTGTTCCGGAATACAGTACAGAGTTGCATCGCATCCACGCCACAACAAAGTCTCAAGCTGTCCAGGCAGAGTATTCCGCAGGAGGTTCAGGTACCTTCCTCCAGCGAGGCATTGTGGAATAATAACCAGTAAAAGTATTTGGTCGCCAAGAATCCCTGCCCACACACTGATGCTGAACCGATGCTGATGAGACGCCTCAACCAAGCCCCGAGGATTGCAGATTGGAGATGCCAGTTCTGGTAAAGGTTCCTTCGTCGGTAAAAAGGACTGATGACAAAGATGCTATAATTTTGATGATCTGGTGCAAAAACCATCGACAGAATCCCTCCCATAGAGGGAAATCCGCTGCTGACAGTCCTTGCATTGTTGCAAGTGATAGGGATAGTAGCGTACTTTGGCTTACGCCATGTGGCGTGCCACTTGCCTGGAGCTTCTGCTAGGGTTCGTTCAATACCCTGCAGAACCTGGTCCTACAAATCTAGAGTACACACAGTTTGCCGCCTCCCTGCAAGTACGTCTGTCTGAAAGGACTCATGATCACACAAACGACCAAAAAAGGACTTGAAATGTTGTGTAATGTAGTTGGTGTCTGTGGGGGTACTTGTTTTGGTATAGCCGTTTCCGTCCCACTGGCCATAAACAAACACCATCTGGGTTTGTTCCTCACATGAATAGTCGACGAGTCTGCTGTTTACAGTACGCTGTGTTAATCACACAGCCTGCAACACCAAGGAACACAAGGCACATAGTCAGACGTACTTTCATTCTTCAGTGTCATCTACCATGGAAACGATGCACTTCCGGACACATGTTCATAGGACCTTTCTCCGCCATTTCCTGTAGGGAATTAGTCCCTGGAGTTTGTCGGTTTTATTAATGTTCACCCTGTATAACTGTATAACGACAATAAAGATGTATAGTAACGAGTACAAGGAATTTAAGAAACGTCAGTCTTATCAACACTAGGTTATGCAGTTTCCTTATTATGTTGTGAGTGATCAACAGTGAAGTCTGGCCAATTGTGGAGAAGGAATCGCAGTCAGACGCTAACTTAACTGGTCAGAAAATGAGCGAGAAATAAGAGGGTAGATGAGGTGGAAGGAAAGGGATGAGGAGGAAAGCACAGACATTCTGCAGTGTGACAGATGTACTGGTTCGCTGTTCAACAGAAGAAAAACATGTGGGATATGCCGAGAGACTAGACGAACCGTTAATCTCCTCTTGAACGCAGAGTGGTTTTGGATAAGACGCAGATTAGAGGGTAGTTTGTTCCACAGTTTTATATCTGATATGGACAAGGAGGGAAAAAGATTAGTGTTCTGCAAAGGTAGAGCCAAGGTGCTGGAAGTATCTGATCTGGAAGCACTCTGTCATAACAGCACGTAATCATTCTAGCATTGCAGCATTAAATAAGAGGTCAAAGAATGGCTCAAATGGCTCTAAGCACTATGGGACTTAACATCTGAGGTCATCAGTCCCCTAGACTAAGAACTACTTAAACCTAATCAACGTAAGTACATCACAGACTTCCATGCCCAAGGCAGGATTCGAACCTGCGACCGTAGCAGCAGCGCGGTTCCGGACTGAAGCGCCTAGAACCGCTCGGCCACAGCGGCCGGCGTCGAAGAATGGCACAATAGAAGAGATCCTCATAAACCAAAAGAAGCAAGCGAGCTTCTACACTATGGCTCAAGAATTAGTGTGAAGGTGGTTCGATGAATCCTCTGCCCGGCACTTGAGTGTGACTTGCAGTGTATCCATGTAGATGTAGATGCAGTGCAGATGAAGAAACCAGAACCGGCACAACCAAATTTTATTTCAAGCGCCGCAGACGTTACTCCGTAAACAGCGCTAGTTATGCAGAACACGAAGTTATTTTGCTGTCGTAGCTGTCTTCATATGTTGCAAGTGCTATGTACGAGTGCGGCTGACGCTGGCCTATCTAATCAAGCGGCAACTGCAGCGAGCGACGCCCATTACACACACACACATACATACACGAAACAGGACACGGGCTTGAAGCGACACAGAGGAGAGAGAGAGAGAGATTAAGAGAGAGAGAGAGAGAGAGAGAGAGATCAGCTACACTATGTGCTGGTGCACCCGCCAGGTCACACTCGAAGTCTACGCAAATGCGTCCGGCATACAAATGCGCTCTGTCAAATACATTTGTGAAATACTGTTTTTAAAATTCTGTCACACGGAACTTTTGATCGCTGGCTTACTGTTATTCAATTTACGTGTCAAATGCTAGGGAAATTTTATGCTTTCTATTTTTTCCTGTTGGTTCCTTTTTTGAATGTAGATATATTTGTAATTTCCACATCGCTGCAGCTTTCAGAGTGAAACTTCACATGGGAGCTACTGAGCGAAAACGAACTTTTTTAAGTGGCTCACTTCGACTTTTTACAATTCTCCCGATAAATCATGGTGTCCCCAATGAATCGTGGAAAAATATCAGACAAGTTACGATACCTCAAAACATTACGTGGTGAATGTTATTTAACATGGTAAAAGCTAAATAAATAAAACATGAAAGCTATGTGCGGAGTAGAGGGGGTGATTTTGTATACCACGTCAGATATCGTTACGAAGTATGGTTGCACTGTTGAAGATGGTGCCTACAAGGTCGGTGAGGAATTAGCCCCAGTCTTTTTACTAAAAAAAAGCTTAAAAATATACAAAGGTCTGGAAATTGGGAACTTTGTGGTAAGTTCATATGGGACTAAACTGCTAAGGTCATCAGCCCTTAGGCTTACATACTACTTAATCCAACTTATTCTAAGGACAACACACACGTCCATGCCCTAGGGAGGACTCAAACATCCGACGGAGGGAGCCGCGCGAACCGTGACAAGGCGCCCATGACCGCGCGGCTACAAAGGTCTCCCACCCGCAGGCGTTCGAGACAAACTACAGAACAAGGGATTACAGCATTTTCATGTGCCCTCTTAGCAAGCAACATTGCAGCAGTCCGTTGCATCACATGAACAGCATACGCCCCAGGACTACATTTAAGCTGAGTTTACAGCTGTGCGCCATGCCCCTAGTCGCTGTGCGTCTGTTACTTGTCTCACACGCCGGAAGATGCATGTACAGTATTTACAGTTACGCCTCTTTCTCGACACGTGCGCATGCCTGGCGTCCATTCACGTCTTGATAGAACCACACACAACGTTGCAGTGATCAAATGTCATCGCAGGCGATATATTTTGAAACAAAGACGAATCGTAGGAAGAGACACAAGTACTAAGATCATCAATATATTTTAAGTTCAAATGGTTGGAATGGCTTTGAGCACTATGGGACTTAACTTCTGAGGTCATCAGTCCCCTAGAACTTAGAACTACTTAAACCTAACTAACCTAAGGACATCACACACATCCATGCCCGAGGCAGGATTCGAACCTGCGACCGTAGCGGTCGCGCGGTTCCAGACTGTAGCGCCTAGAACCGCTCGGCCACTTCGGCCTGCATATTTTACGTAATACACGTGTCAGTGTGATGGAATAGATAAAGGCGACACGTAGTACTGTGTTTAACAGCTGTACTATTATCTGGAAGTAATACTGCACCCTTTTGGGCAGCGAAGAAAATACAAAATGCAGAGACGCAATACCAGTGGTGACAAGGTTAGCTTTGACGGAATTCTTGCTACGGGGGAATTTCAGTTCACGGTATGTACTGTACAGAAATCTAACATATACCTCGAGTTTTCAAGGCTATAGTGAAATGCTTGGAAATTTATGTCAAGTTACGTTGATGCGCATTAAAATTATTCTTTCTGGCAAACGAGACACTATTTTCAAGCTTAACGTGTGCACTCGATAGCCCAAGAATACGTAACTATGTTTATTTCTGAACATACAACACTAAAGAAGTACATTAAAAAAGAAAGACCAGGAAGGATAATACTATTTCCTTTATATATACGTCAGTCAAATGCTATCAGAATTCAGTACAGCGGAAAACCAAAGTTGTAAATTTTATAATTTTTTATTTACTTGATGAATAGTTTCGGGCCGGACGCGCTTTCAGATCATCCAGATGTCCAAATGGTATTTCCAAAAATACAAGCACCGTGTCAAAAATATACACATATTATGAAATACAAATGAATAGTTACAGCGCATTGAGATATCTGTATGCGCTGTAACTTTTCATTTGAATTTCATAATACGTATATATTATTGACATGGTGCTTGTATTTTTGAAAATACCATTTCGACTAACTGGACGACTTGAAAATAGGTCCCGGCCCGAAAATAGTCACAAAGTAAATAAAAAAGTGAAATTTGCAATTTTGGTTGGTTTTTCGGGTTTTCGTTGTAATGAGTATTAGAAGTTGCTGACTGGTAATTGTTCCAGGATGCTGGAAGTTCGTCCTATTAGAGTTGTATGTGTGTGTGTGTGTGTGTGTGTGTGTGTGTGTGTGTGTGTGTGTGAAGTCAGATACGATAAATTACTGTTTATCTTCAGCCTCCAAACTCTAGAAAAGAGTGGGGAAGTCGCGCTAGATTCTGAAATAAGGTGAAATTTCCCGCACTGTTTGGGGGTTTTTGACAGCAAACGAAGGCCAAATTGCTAAAGCAAAGGTTATAAGTGTGTGTGTTTGGTAAATATGAATGCGTGGGAAAACCTGAATCTTTTTAACACAGTGAGACGTAGTAAAACCGAGCACGAAACTGAGAGAACCGCGGACAGGCACACGACTGTTGCACTACATGTAATCCCACCCTCCATAAGCGGTGGGGAGACCTCTGCGCCTGCGCACGGTCTCACTTTGCACCGTTGTATGCACCCCCATGCCTCACCATGAAACGGCTCCATGTACGTAGTGTCCATGAAAAGTCGCACAGGTATAAATGCTCTTTTACTTTGGCAATGGAGAAGGATGGAGATTTGACCCTTCTTTGACGTTCTCATTGGACGTGGTTATGCAATATGGAACCAACTCCAAAATCTACTTTTCGAGCTACAGCTTCTTTTAGCACAACTTTACAAATAAAATTCAAATTTGACTTTATCCCTATGCTACTGTAGCATTATAAACATTTTCTCCTTCTCTATCAGATCAATACTGTACGTCTCAACATTTACTGATCCACCGATCGTAAAGAGCCGACATTGAAGCTGGTTCCTTTATTGCCTGTCTTTAAATTTAACGCCGGGAATTGGTTCTTTTGGTTTGTCGTTGGGAAGAAAGAAGTAGAGGCAACGCTTATGCAACTGAAATAACTACACTTTTGAATTCATATCTGAAGAATTTTTTATTCAGTGTCAATGTAAGAGCAGGAAAATGAGGAAGTAAATACAAAAACGCTTGAAACATTGTACCAAATCTGCTGCTATTTTATTGTTGTTATATAGTTTTAGTGAGAGTAAATAACTGAACAATTAAGGTAGCAATATTGTTACTATTGTTAATTGTGTAAATACTTTGTGCCCATATGATTCTTTCGCAAGCTGAAATCTTGAAAACTACTCCAAAGTGAAATCAAATGTACCATCAATGTCATCAACATCATTCACAATGTCGGGGGCTGAAGTTGTTTTCATAAAACTGTTTGGCACCCCTGAGATGAGGCAAATATCGATTTTATATTCTGCAATTGTGGCAGTGGTGCTGGTTTACCATTTGGCCATTTAATAATTTAATAATTTAATAATTTAATAAGAATGCTGTTAGGCCTGGCGAAGACTTTGGGGAGCCTGCAGTACGTCCCTGAATATTTACTTCAACGAAATTCTCATCGAAGTTCTTGTTCATGACCATAGAATAAGTTTTCTTATTTGGCGATGATCCGGCCCATTAGCTTCGTTATCGAGCATGTCATGCTTTATGTTGAATATGTTTTTTTCTAACGCTGAAGTACTCTAACAGTTTTCCTTTGCCATCCGATGGATCTGAAGAGGGTGTTTTTCTGGCTTGTTGCATGAAACTGATGTATATGTATAACAACTTAGTGATTAATGCTATTAATTAAGATGTTATGTAATACAGCCGCTAATAATCATTATGTGTTTAAAGTACAACATCGCCATATTAACATCACAGTGACTGCTTTCAGCATTTTCTGCCAAACACAAAGACACCAATGATTTTTCTCTGGATAACATCTCTATGACAACAGTATGCCTTTTTAAACAATAACATACAAGAAAATACACTCCTTGTAACTTCCAGTCCAGTTAATTACTTATTTTCAACTCCAATACGCAAGCAAGCAAAACATGTGACATTCTTAACGGATTTGGATTCATATTGCAAATCGCTGCCAAATGGATACTGGTAGTTGGTTCAGACCTGCCTTAGACAGCAGCGCGTTATGGAATGGAGTTGGTTCTACTTTGCACGACATACTACACTTATTCCATCACTGTTTGCGGCAGAGAACCAGAAATCTTAAAAATGATAGGTGGTTCCTAATTGCATAACTACGTCCAATTGTGTGAAAGTTAGATTGTCAGTTTGGCCACTCAGTGCATCGTAAACCACCCACACGGACCAATATCGCAACCGGCTCAGTTTCCACCATCCCGCCCAAAAGAGAGCTGCGCTGAACTCTCTGACAGGTAGAGCAAAATACAAATCGAACGAGAACGATCTCAACACTGCAATAAAGTATCTGTCCTCTGTGTTCAGACAAAATGGCTATCGATTACATGGAACGAGGTCAGCTCACTCCGGAAACCCAAGTCCAGTCAATCAACACATCAGCAGAAATCATCAAGCTGTATTGGACGGATCCTTAAAAAAACCACAGGATTAAGATCGTCTTTTCATAACTTTAAAAGCTGCTAACTTGATTAAGTCAATGAATCTTTTTTAATCGCAATAAGAGCACAAACGTATTTTGCTTTTTATCAATGTCTATTTAATATCTGTTTCTGTTCAAGATGATAGTTGGTTGGTAGATTAAAGGGACAAAACTGGACTTTTACTGCATTTCATGATACTGTTTTGCACGGCAAGAGAATGGAAGAGTGGAAGTTAAACAGCATATCAATGCGTTGGTCCCGGATCGGAGGGATACAACGAATCTGATACTGTCTCTTGAGCCAGTTTTGAAAAATTTAATTGAATTTTACTCCTTATATATGGAACATTCAAGGTAGTACATACAATGATAAGGTAAAACATTACGACCACTGCCCGCCGCGATGCTGCATGCCGCTTAGTGGCGCTCCAGGCACGTGACGTGATAACAAACGTATGTAAGCGGAGCAGACACGGACGAGGAATCACCGTAGTGAAGATATGGGCTGCAAATTTTTAAATCCATTGAGATAGTCGACTTTGAGAGACGGAAGATTATTATTTCGCGGAGCCTGTGAAGGCGTATCTCGAAAACGGCGAAGCTGGTTGAATGTTCAAATGGTTCAAATGACTCTGAGCACTATGGGACTCAACTGCTGAGGTCATTAGTCCCCTAGAACTTAGAACTAGTTAAACCTAACTAACCTAAGGACATCACAAACATCCATGCCCGAGGCAGGATTCGAACCTGCGACCGTAACGGTCTTGCGGTTCCAGACTGCAGCGCCTTTAACCGCACGGCCACTTCGGCCGGCGTTGAATGTTCGCTTGCTACTGTCGTGACCATCTATACAAAGACGTAGGACGATAGCGAAACTACCACGAGGCGTTAAATGGTTAGATGCCCAAGACTCTTCACAGAACGTGGGGTTCGGAGGCTTGTCTGCTCTGTAAAGTAGGATAGTGGTGATCTGTGGCATCTCTGCCGAAAGAGCACAATGCTGGTGCACGCACAAGTGTTTCGGAGCTGCAGTCATAGACTGTGCGGCTGGTCCCGGCGGAGGTTCGAGTCCTCCCTGGGGCGTGGGTGTGTGTGTGCTTGTCCTTAGGACAATTTAGGTTAAGTAGTGTGTAAGCTTAGGTTCAAATGGCTCTGAGCACTATGGGACTTAACAGCTATGGTCATCAGTCCCCTAGAACTTAGAACTACTTAAACCTAAGTAACCTAAGGACATCACACAACACCTAGTCATCACGAGGCAGAGAAAATCCCTGACCCCGCCGGGAATCGAACCCGCGAACCCGGGCGTGGGAAGTGTAAGCTTAGGGACTGATGACCTTAGCAGTTTAGTCCCATAAGATTTCACACACATTTGAACATTTGTTTCGGACCACACCGTTCATCGTACACTGTTGAACATGGAATCCCGCAGCAGATCACCTCTACGTGTTCACACGTTGACCCAACGACATTTTCAGTTACGATTACAGAGGGCACGGGACCATCGGAATTCGACAGCCGATCATGGAAACCTTTCGGGTCTTAGGATGAAATACACTTTTGCTGCACTAGGCCGCTCGTCGTCTCCACAAACGCCGTCATTGAAGTGAACGGCGGCTCGAAACGTGCACCGCGCAACGACACAGGCTGGTGGAACAGGAGACATTTACCTGCGCTTGCATGGGACCTGTGGTAGCAATCGAAGACAAGTTGACAGCTGCGAACCACCTGTATCTCTTCATGCCCGATGTCTTCCTCGACTGCGGCGTCATCTTTCAGCAGTATAATTGCCCGTGCCTCGGAGCCAGAACAGTACTGCAGTGGTTTGAGAAACATTATAGTGAACTCACGTTGATGTCTCGACTACCAAATTCACCTGACGTAAATGCTATGGAACCTATGTGGTTTGATATTGAGCGCCATCACCTTGTACGCAAACCAGTGGCCCTTTACTTACGCGAATTACATGACGTGTGAGTAGCCATCTAATGCCACATACCTCCACCAAACAAGCTATTAAGCGGGTGGTTATAAAGTTTTTGCTCATCAGTGTAAATGAGGGAGCAGAATAAAAAGCATTTTCTTGTGCGCGCTGGCGACAGCAGCGATGTCGCTGCGCACTTAGTTTCTCGCCTAACTACAATGTAGTAGCCAGCAAGTGCGAGTGCGTCTGGTTGGTTGGTTGTTTTGTGGGAGGAGACCAGACAGCGAGGTCATCGGTCTCATCGGATTAGGGAAGGACGGGGAAGGAAGTCGGCCGTGCCCTTTGATAGGAACCATCCCGGCATTTGCCTGGAGCGATTTAGGGAAATCACGGAAAACCTAAATCAGGATGGCCGGACGCGGGATTGAACCGTCGTCCTCCCGAATGCGAGTCCAGTGTGGAGTGCGTCTGGCCGGAACTGTTACGTAGCTGCAATACGATACTACGCAGCTTACATACGCTATGCGTGGCATATGGCGAAGTGGTGCTTTGCACAGGTCCCAGAGGAGACCAGTGGTAAAGCGGGAAGGTGGCAGCCCTGTCTGAAGGTCGCCGCCACAGTTGAGATTCTCGTTGTTTGCCTACTAGAGACTCTTCTCTGGCACTGCGGTCCATGCGCGGCACGCACAACTGCGTATTCTCACAGCTGACGCAATCGTGCGATGAATGCCGCTCGCAAACGCCGTGCAGGTTCTTCACGGTGAAATTTTCAGGACTTGTTTACAACATTGCCTGCAGGCGTTACTTCACTAAACAATGGTGTGTCTCCGTGCACCACTATTTGAAAATAGGGAATCGAACAACTGTGAAAGTAAGACTGGAAATCAGTTGTAATCAGACTAATATAATGTATAACCAATAGAGTGAAAATAAAATACTACAAGTAAGTCACATAACCAACTGACGAATTTTTCTTTTAATTTTGAGGCAGTTGAAGAGAATTATTCGATGGTAGTAAAAGTAATAAACACAAATTTAAAAATGTCCTGGGGTGATATTGGTGAAGTACACTGAAACGCCAAATAAAGAGGTATAGGCACGGGTATTCAAATACAGAGATATATAAACAGGCAGAACACGGCGCTGCGGTCGGCAACGCCTGTATAAGACAACAAGTATCTGGCGCAGTTGTTAGATCGGATGCTGCTGCTACAATGGCAGCTTATCAAGATTTAAGTGAGTTTGAATGTCGTGTTATGGTCGGCGCTCGAGCGATGGGACACAGCATCTGCGAGGTATCTATGAAGTGGGGATTTTCCCGTACGACCATTTCACGAGTGTACCGTGAATATCAGGAATCCGGTAAAACGTCAAATCTCCGACTTCGTTGCGGCCGGAAAAAGATCCTGCAAGAAGTGGACCATCGACGACAAAAGAGAACCGTTCAACGAGACAGAAGTGCAGCCCTTCCGCATAGTGCTGCAGATTTCGGTGCTGGCCCATCAACATCGATATGGGCTTTCGGAGCCAAAGACCCACTCGTGTACTCTTGGTGACTGCACTACACAAAGCTTTACGCCTCGCCTTGGCCTGTCAACAACGACAATGGACAGTTGATGACTGGAAATATGTTGCCTGGTCGGACGAATCTCGTTTAAAATTGTATCTAGTGGATGGACGTGTAAGGGTACGGAGACAACCTAATGAATCCATGGACCCTGAATGTCAGCAGGGGTATGATCAAGCTAGTGGAGGCTCTGTAATGGTGTGGGGAGTGTGCAGTTGGAGTGATATGGGACCGCTGGTATGTCCAGATACGACTCTGACAGGTTACACGAAAGTAAGTATCTTGTCTGATCACCTGCATCCATTCATATCCATTGTGCATTCCGACGGACTTGCACAATTCCAGCAGGACAACGCGACACCCCACACGTCCAGAATTGCTACAGAGTGACTCTTCCGAGTTTAAAAACCTTCGCTGGCCACCAGACTCCCCAGATATGAACATTATTGAGCATATCTGAGATGCCTTGCAGTGTTCTGTTCAGAAGAGATCTCCACTCCGTTGTAATCTTATGGATTTATGGACGGCCCTGGAGGATTCATGGTGTCAATTCCCTCCAGCACTACTTCAGACATTATTCGAGTCCATGCCACGTCGTGCTCGAGGGGGCCCTACACGATATTAGGCAGGTGAATCAGTTTATTTGGCTCTTTAGTGTAAATGCGATTTCCAAGAAGTTTCTCAAGTGGCTAGTGACAAAAAGATTTAGAATGAGTGTGCATCATGGGTTTTGACCTGGCGGCAGAGACACGAGGTGTTTTAGTGCGAAAAATATTGAAAAACAGAGGGTTTCTCAGCAATAAGTGGAGTGCCTCGAATTAGCAGGAAAGATAGTTAGCTTCTGTGCAGGATACGGTGGCCAATGTGCAGTGACTGCTGGGCAGGATACTGTGGCCGATGTGCACTGACCTCTGGCGAGTTCATTCGTTTGCTCTGGAAGGGGAGGCCGGCATTGTAAGCCTGGTTTCGTGCAGTCGTCTATGCACTGCGATGACAGAATCGAGGCGCACGCCCTGCGATCATTCTCAAACGATTCTACAGAAAATGTTCGGTTAAAAAATTTCATTCTTGCGTTTCCCGTAGCTTTATATGTCTGCTTCATGATGATATGCCCATCGTTTCCTTAATGGTCATAGTTATTGTAATATTTGTATTTAAGTAAGACATGCCACGAAATTCGAAAAAGTTTGCAATGAAAAATAGGGGTCACTATAAGTTTGCGATGGTGCATGTTACATAATATGTTGCTGAGTATGAAATATAGGTAACATATCGAATTTTCCTTTAGACTTGGGTGGAACTCTCTGTCCCCTATCTATGATGTAGCACATTAATTTTCGATCGCACACACCACCGGTAAAGCCAGAACGAAATAGCCTCAACATTCCTCGTTTTTTAATAAAGGTTTGAGATATCGAAATGAGATTTTGGTAAATGACAGCACACAGAAAAGAGAGTATTTTGCTATATGGTTATAATGCAGATCTTCTTTATCTACCATGTTATTCCACTAACTATAGACTATTTTGATGAAAGAATGTAATTTTTTAAGGGCCATTGATAGCTGGTTAAATGATAAATGCTATGGGTTTTGTGGCAGCGTAAGTGAACACATTACATGTTTATTTTTGTACCAGGGATGCGCTGTTTCACCAGCTATTGACCTCATTTTTCTTCAGTTCCTCATGTAATGAACTAAAAAAACCACAGTTTCAGATTCACTCGCACTGACATCTGCACAGCATGTTGGTGTGGTGAGCTGTATAAACACTGCTGTGTTTTGGTAAAAGAAAAAAAATTAACATAGCAACAAGAAAAATGTAGGTTTTGCTCAAAATTCGTCACTCATGATGCTTCTCTGAAAGCTACAAATGGTTAACATAAGGTGAAAATAAATCACTCCATTTTCAGCAGAATCCTTTTTAGATACTAACCAAAGCAGAGGTTAATGGTCAACTGAATGGTCAACTAGCTAATATGGGCGTGGAAACACTTCACTTAATATTTACAGAAAATGTGAGTGTAGGCTTCAGTTTGGAATGGCACTTCCCCTCCAGTTCTCAACATTTCTCCTACGGCTCTCTGATCGATCCCCCACCACTACCGCTCTCCCTGTGCGTGCCCTGCCGATTGCGTATCTAGCGGCCACATTATTGTACACGAAGGACGAGGGAAGAGATTGGGAAATACGTGACGATGTTCGCAACAGGACTGAAAGAAAGGCGGGTGGGACTTGTGGACAGGCACTGGATGGAGTAAATTTGCAGATGTAATGCCCCTTTTACACGATCGACTTTCTTGCCTCAATTGACTACTTGAGTCACGTGCGGCTACTGCAGTGCCTCTCGCGTTTCATTTGAATACTGAGTCATCCAGAATATGTACATTTATTTGCTCGAGAAAATATATACTTGCAAACACATCAGACAATATGTAGAACGTAGTAAATAGCGCCTTTTTGCTTTATCCTTTGTATCTTATTTTCATGCTAATTGTCAAATAACAATGAAAATTTTTTTCTCATCTGATAATTTCAACATTTCCACTGTTGAAATAATTTTCATTAAACACGTTTATCTATTTGCGTTCTTAGTCATGTAAAGTCTAAGTTTCCTTCTCCGAAAAACGTAAATACTTTTTGCTTTCAGTTGTTTACGATCTCTTGTAGACTAGAAGAAAACTAGTAGGAAGAAAATACCAGGACCTTGTGTAACTTGACAACTGCACGAAAACAAAGCGAACAACATAATAAAGATTAAGAGGACAGGAAACTACAAAATCAATTTCTGTAATAGGAGTGAACTCGACCAGAATAGGTTACATCATCCGACGTTAGCGGGCGCCGCCATAGTCCCTTGTCTCTGCGCTTGCGCGGTGTGCGCCTTACACGGAAATTTAGAACTCCACACTCGGCACAACCTATAGATCGTTGACGTCACATACACACTCGTGACGTAGTTGGCTTCTGTTTTACACGCACACACGAAAGGCGCATGTACATCGAGTAGTCGATTTGGAGCAGAAAGTCAGAAAGTCGCTCGTATAAAACGGGCTTAAGGCGAGACTGACTCGGCGAGCTACGGGTACATTCGGCTGCCGGCCGCGTGTTCAGGTTACTCATGAGTGGGGCAGACGTCGTTTTCTCGTGCCCCTGGTCTTCTGTCGTGTAGTGTCGTGGCCTACTACTGCCGTGCGGGGGCGGCGCCACTGCCAGAAATACCTGCCGGTCACCTCACCACAGTCAGTTGCGTTAGGGGTGCGTGTGTGTGTGTGGGGGGGGGGGGGGGGGGGGGGGGGCAGCACCTACAGTTCTCGGTTCACTACAGCTTCAGCTCGATCCAGCTGGCGTACTTCCAGCGCTGCCTGCAGGTAGGCAGTGCTGAGTTCCGTGTCTGCGTGTCAATCAGCAACCAACCACGGCGCGACTGTATTTATGACTCCAATGGTTCATAGATTGTGCCGAGTGTGCAGCTCTAAATTTAGGACTATGCTGCACACTACACATGGGCGGAAACAAGGGTCTACTATAGCGTCTGCTAATATCGGAAGTTCACCTATTCGGACCGTGCTCACACCTATTGTACAAATGCATTTTGTGCTTTCGTGTTCTTTATGTTTATTGTGTTGTTTGCTTTGTTTTCGGGACACACTGAAAAGTTACACAAGGTCCTGGTACTTTCCTTCTAATGTTCTACAAGAGAGATGAAATATCCGATAGCAAAAAGGTATTTACGTTCTACAGAGAGAAAGTTTACACCATGCGTTACTAAGAACGTTAGTAGATACTGGTTAGATTAAAATTATTTCTACAGTCAAAAAGTCAGAATTATTTGACGAGAAAAATAGTTGCCGATGCAATTTGGCATTTAGCAAGAATACAAGACTCAAAGCATAAAGCAGATAGGCCCTATTTACTGCGTTCTATATATTGTTTTATGTATTCGCAAGGATATATTTTCTCGAGTAAATTAAAGTTTTATTCTCATACGTTTCGCTGGCACTTTTCCTATTCTTTCAGTTCTCAGGAGCGTCAAGAATTAACCACACGACATTTGACAAGAATTGTAGAGGGTCCACTCAGAATTCAGCTATGATCGTTAATAAATTCCCTTATCATTTATTGTTGCAACATTTTGTTGGTATATTTCGATTTTTCCGTAAAGAGGATAATCCCTCATAATCTCACTTTCACTGTTCAGGTACTAGACGAAGCTGACCATTCGACGCAGACGAGACTCAGTAACGGAATAAAACGCCAGGGGCGCTGCAGAAGACCCAACTGTCTCGAATAATCAACTGACACAAGAAAGTTGATCGTGTAAAAGTGGCTTTAAACCTTTATTCATTGGCGGGAATTTGGAGTCCCTGTGTGGAATTATGTAACTCAACGGCCCGTTTGACCCGCAGGGACTGAATGTCCCACTCCATATAGTTTGTGCTCCGTATGCTGGATGTCAGTACAGCCTATACACCAGCCTAGAATGTGAACAGCTGTACCTCAAATGGCTGCTTGGTGTGTCAAACAACACTGCGAGGTTGCGTAAATAAAAGTAAAGCTCTTATGTGCTGTCATATGAGTTATAATTTCTTTGTAGTTGCCTTTATACATATTAATGATAATTTCGAATAAATATCAATACAGTACCCTTGTAATAATCGGTTATAACATAAAATAAGATTGGGGCTTGTCAGTCCGATCTGGTCCAGGGCAGTGAATTCACAAGTTGAGGTTACATTTGCTTTTAGTCACTTTGCTTTGATGTCCACAGATTTTTCTGCTTTCAGGACCATTTATAAACAAGAAATGTCCTTGCTGAGGACAATATAGCATTTAATTTTATAAAAAAAAAACAATAGAAATAATGCGTGATTTCTAAAATATTCGTGAATTTAGTAAGATACTGTTTTGATCCAGCTATAGCTACCTATTACAGAAGAAGTCTTATAATCGAAGAAATTCGTACCCAATTAGAGTGTTTTCAGATGATTTTGATACACCACCTGATATAGTGATGTCAGTGAAGATCAAATGATGCGTAGTATTCCTTGGAATAATAATGCAAAAAGTCTTCAGGTGTCTGCTAGTACTTCACAAATTATTACACAATCTGAACTAAGTGCTAATGAGGGGAGGCAAACAATAGCAAAAATGTTCAAACTGTATCGCTTCAGCTCAAAAAATGTTGAAATGTGTGTGAAATCTTATGGGACTTAACTGCTAAGGTCATCAGTCCCTAAGCTTACACACTACTTAACCTAAATTATCCTAAGGACAAACACATACATCCATGCCCGAGGGAGAACTCGCTTCAGCTATATGCTGGTATTGCATAGGATACGGATGGACAGTCATGCAGTTCACTTTCTTTCAATTTATCATGGAAATGAAGTATGCAGTATATCCAGAACCAGGAAAGATGGAACAAAGGTTGAAGCAGGGGCCCTGACGGCTGGAAAAGATTATAATAAATACATTTGTGGCGTTGATAAAGCTGACTTGGTGAGATCTCTTTATGAAATAGATAGAAAGTCCAAAAAAGTATTGATAAAGACTGTTTTATGCAGTGGTCCCAATAACCGTTGTGAATTCCTATATTTCATAGAGTGATGTAAGAGGAACGCTTGATCGATTTCAAATACAGAATTTCACGTGGATATAAGATGAGCATCAACAAAAGCAAAACGAGGATAATGGAATGTAGTCGAATTAAGTCGTGTGATGCTGAGGGAATTTGATTAGGAAATGAGACACTTAAAGTAGTAAAAGAGTTTTGCTATTTGGGGAGCAAAATAACTGATGATGCTCGAAGTAGAGAGGATATAAAATGTAGACTGGCAATGGCAAGGAAAGCGTTTCTGAAGAAGAGAAATTTGTTAACATCGAGTATAGATTTAAGTGTCAGGAAGTCGCTTCTGAAAGTATTTGTATGGAGTGTAGCCATGTATGGAAGTGAAACATGGACGATAAATAGTTTAGACAAGAAGAGAATAGAAGCTTTCGAAATGTGGTGCTACAGAAGAATGCTGAAGATTAGATGGGTGGATAACATAACTAATGAGGAGGTATTGAATAGAATTGGGGAGAAGAGGAGTTTGTGGCACAACTTGACAAGAAGAAGGGACCGGTTGGTAGGACATGTTCTGAGGCGTCAAGGGATCACAGATTTAGCATTGGAGGGCAGCGTGGAGGGTAAAAATCGTAGAGGGAGACCAAGAGATGAATACACTAAGCAGATTCAGAAGGATGTGGGCTGCAATAGGTACTGGGAGATGAAGAGATGAAGAAGCTTGCACAGGATAGAGTAGCATGGAGAGCTGCATCAAACCAGTCTCAGGACTGAAGACCACAACAACAACAACTACTCACACTCGGAAAACAAATGTCCAAAGAACGGAAAAGGCCCAAAAAGGTTCAAAATTCTCCTCTTTCAACTCCAAGGAGAAGAAAGCATTTTCTGTACCAAACGACGTACGTTTTCTGAATTCACGATCTTACTGGCCAACATTAGTCAGTTCAAGAGGCAGATGTGAACATTGCTCATCTACAGAGTTGGAATCTAGACCGCATTCAGAGTGTTTAGAGCGTAATATTTTTTAAGTTTTAAAGAAAAAAACTGTTTTTTACAAGTATCACCAGCATAAATAATCCTAGCTGAATGATTCTGTTGTGACTTCTCAGTCCCTTAATATTCTTCGCGTTTGCAATCCTGTTGGGGCTTGAAGTCCTCCGAACATTTTATGGATTTTAATGACTCTGTATCACTTTTGATATGAAATAACTTGATACTAATTCAACAAGAGTTCCTCAAGTATTAAAGCAATAATTCTGAACCCAGATTTTATATTTTTTACGGTTACAATAAATAAAGGGTTAAATCCACATATCTCATTCCACGTCAGCAACGGGCTGAGCACGTTCTCAGATCATCAACATCCATACCACGCAAGCCTCTTTACGGTCTATGGCGGAAGGTGCTTTGTGTGCCAGTATCACTTCCCTCTTTTTCTTTTTCTGTTCCAGTGACGCATCGTTCGTGCATAGTACTGTTTCTGGTCAGCCTCTGTGTGGGATCGAATTTCTCTAATTTGATCTTCATGTGTTTTCGCTGTATATACATTGGAGGAAACAATATATTCGTTGACTGTTCTAGGGAAGTAAGCCCTAAGAACTTTAAGTGTAAACCACATTGCGTGCAGAACATCGCTCTCGCAGCATCTGCCACTCGAGTTCGATAAGCATCTCCATGGTGCTTTCGCGCTAGTTAAATGAACCTGTAACCAAACGTTACGCTCTTCTTTGGATCACCTCTATTTCGTCTATCAGTTCTGTCTGTTACGGGTCCCAGACTGACGAGTAGTATTCAGATACTGGTCTGGGGAGGTTTTTTTTAGGCTACCTCCTTTGTGGATGGAGTACGCTTCCCGAGGAGCCTTACAGTGAATCTCAGTCTGTCATTTGCCATATATGCGATTACGTTTATGTGATCATTCCATCTTACATCCACCTTAAATCTTGTCTATCACGTTTGTTGGGAGAGCTGTGTGCTGTGTAGTTTGGCATCTGAACCGTCAAAGTGAGGTAATGAGCGACTGCCTTTTTTACGAAAAAATCGAAATATAGTAATAATGGGTAGGAACAAGAAACGATAATGAAGTTTACCAGCGGAAAAATGCTCGTATCGGCGCACGAAACATGCGAATATGTTCCTGTTTATTTAAAAGACTCTGACTGAAGAGTTGGTTACCAGCTACCTCATTCTATCTCCCGGAGCACCTTTAAAATTTTTTCTAAAAATTTTAGCATGCGGACATATTCGCGCTTTTTTAATGTACAACTGACATCTTACTCCACAAGCTCCCCTAATTGTAGCTCACTCACAACCACTAGTCGATCGCTGTGTCACTCATACACATCCGTCCTAGTTGCTCTTTCTCACCCACTCATTATCTCTTTGTGTCTCTGTCATTGTCTCCTGTGCACAGCCACAGTCCCACACTACTGCAGCCTCCTCTCATTGTCACTCTCTCCCTCTTGTACTCTCTTGGTGTTAGTATCTCATTCATTCCTTCCCACTGCTGCCGTCTCTTCACCGTCACTATTTCTCTCGTCCTCGTTGCTATTGTCATACAGCGTCTCTCATTATCACTGGCTCTCACCCACTTCCACTTTCTCCTTCTCTTTACTGCTCTCCCACTGGCACTGTCTCCATCACTCTTTTCCTAGCACTATTCTATCACTGTTAACCATGTTTCACTGCTACTGTGTCCTCCTCCTCTCACACAGCCATTGTCTCCTTCGCTCTTTCTCTACCACAACCACTGTCTACTACTTTTTCCGTCTCTTTCCCACTGCCACTGACCCTTCTCCCTAGGCACAAAAAAAGCGCGAATATGTTTGCAAGCCAGGATTTTTAGGAAAAATTTTAAAGGTGCTGCGGAAGGTAGAATTAGGCAACTAGTACCCACTTTTCAGTCAAAGTCTTTTAAAAAAACAGGAGCATATCCGCATTTTTTTGTGCTGGTTCTCGTCTTTTCCCTGCCACAGGGCAAGTAAAATTTTGATAGTTCACTTATGTGAATTGAAATAAAGCAAAACTAATTTTACATCTCAGACCGGATTTTACGTGAACAAAAATTTTGCAGGTGCCGCAATACTACAACGCAGGGTTCCCAGATGGTAACGGAGGCGCGGCTTATTTCTCCGTGCTACGTATTTTATAAACTACGTTTTCGCCTCGCACCGGTTCTTACGTGCGTATTGTATCACTAGACATTTGTTGGATGTGACTGCCTCAGTAACTGTTCTGCAAACACTTAATCGTAAAGTAATGGGTATATATTTATGCGTAACATGTACGTTTGCATATGTTGAGGATTAACTGCCACTTTTTCAGAGAATTATTAAGTGGTTCTCTGCAAATGGGCTCTCATTAAACTTTGACAAAACACAGTACATACAGTTGCACACAGTAAATGGAATGACACCATTAATAAATATAGACTTCGATCAGAAATCGGTAGCTAAGGTAGAATATTCAAAATTTCTAGGTGTATGCAATGATGAGGGGTTGAACTGGAAAAAACACACTGAAGATCTGCTGAAACGTTTGAGTTCAGCTACTTATGCTATTAGGGTCATTGCAAATTTTGGCGATGTATATCTTAGTAAATTAGCTTACCACTCCTATTTTCATTCTATGCTTTCGTATGGCATCATGTTCTGGGGTAACTCATCACTGAGTAAAAGAGTGTTCATTGCACAAAAGCGTGTAATCAGAATAATTGCTGGAGCTCATCCGAGATCATCCTGCAGACACTTATTTAAAGAGCTAGAGATCTTCACTGTAGCCTCACAAAATATACATATATATATATATATATATATATATATATATATATATATATATATATATATATATATATATATATATACTCCTGGAAATGGAAGAAAGAACACATTGACACCGGTGTGTCAGACCCACCATACTTGCTCCGGACACTGTGAGAGGGCTGTACAAGCAATGATCACACGCACGGCACAGCGGACACACCAGGAACCGCGGTGTTGGCCGTCGAATGGCGCTAGCTGCGCAGCATTTGTGCACCGCCGCCGTCAGTGTCAGCCAGTTTGCCGTGGCATACGGAGCTCCATCGCAGTCTTTAACACTGGTAGCATGCCGCGACAGCGTGGACGTGAACCGTATGTGCAGTTGACGGACTTTGAGCGAGGGCGTATAGTGGGCATGCGGGAGGCCGGGTGGACGTACCGACGAATCGCTCAACACGTGGGGCGTGAGGTCTCCACAGTACATCGATGTTGTCGCCAGTGGTCGGCGGAAGGTGCACGTGCCCGTCGACCTGGGACCGGACCGCAGCGACGCACGGATGCACGCCAAGACCGTAGGATCCTACGCAGTGCCGTAGGGGACCGCACCGCCACTTCCCAGCAAATTAGGGACACTGTTGCTCCTGGGGTATCGGCGAGGACCATTCGCAACCGTCTCCATGAAGCTGGGCTACGGTCCCGCACACCGTTAGGCCGTCTTCCGCTCACCCCCCAACATCGTGCAGCCCGCCTCCAGTGGTGTCGCGACAGGCGTGAATGGAGGGACGAATGGAGACGTGTCGTCTTCAGCGATGAGAGTCGCTTCTGCCTTGGTGCCAATGATGGTCGTATGCGTGTTTGGCGCCGTGCAGGTGAGCGCCACAATCAGGACTGCATACGACCGAGGCACACAGGGCAAACACCCGGCATCATGGTGTGGGGAGCGATCTCCTACACTGGCCGTACACCACTGGTGATCGTCGAGGGGACACTGAATAGTGCACGGTACATCCAAACCGTCATCGAACCCATCGTTCTACCATTCCTAGGCCGGCAAGGGAACTTGCTGTTCCAACAGGACAATGCACGTCCGCATGTATCCCGTGCCACCCAACGTGCTCTAGAAGGTGTAAGTCAACTACCCTGGCCAGCAAGATCTCCGGATCTGTCCCCCATTGAGCATGTTTGGGACTGGATGAAGCGTCGTCTCACGCGGTCTGCACGTCCAGCACGAACGCTGGTCCAACTGAGGCGCCAGGTGGAAATGGCATGGCAAGCCGTTCCACAGGACTACATCCAGCATCTCTACGATCGTCTCCATGGGAGAATAGCAGCCTGCATTGCTGCGAAAGGTGGATATACACTGTACTAGTGCCGACATTGTGCATGCTCTGTTGCCTGTGTCTATGTGCCTGTGGTTCTGTCAGTGTGATCATGTGATGTATCTGACCCCAGGAATGTGTCAATAAAGTTTCCCCTTCCTGGGACAATGAATTCACGGTGTTCTTATTTCAATTTCCAGGAGTATATATATATATATATATATATATATATATATATATATACTGATTAAATTTGTTATTAACAATCCGAACGAATTCGAAAGTAATAGCAGTGTACATGGGTAAACAGTAGGAGAAATGATGATCTTCACTACTCAAGATTAAATCTAACTTTGGCTCAGAAGGGGGTAAATTATGCTGCCACAAAAGTCTTTGGTCACATTCCTGATAGCATAAAAAGTCTGACAGATAGCCATATAGCATTTAAAAGGAAATTAAAAGAATTTCTTAACGGCAACTCCTTCTACCCATCAGATGAATTTTTGGATATAGTAAGTGGGTAATTTCCCCAAACCCGCCCAAAACAAAAAAATAAAAATATTGAGTGTCATGTAATATTTTGTGTAATGTAATATCTTGTGTAGACACCTTTTATTAACCTGACACGTTCCATATTATTACGAAGTGTCGTATTCATGATCTAAGGAACAACTACTAATTCCTTGAACCAAGTGTCGATCTTCTGCAGGTCTTCCTGTGTATAGCTTCGGTTCTCAAGCGTTGCAGCGTCTCCACACGCAACAGCATGATACGCGAGAAGCCTCGTGGAGCTTCTGACATCATGCCTTGTGGCCACACGGGAGAGTTGGCAACCTGAACGTGATTCAGCAGACGTCACTCTGCGTAATAAGGGGCAAGCGTGATTTGCACTGACGGCACGGGCTGCAGAGTCTGTGCGTTTTTTGTGGGCGTCGACCGTGTCGCGTCGACTCGGTAGACCTTGGCCCGTTTCTCGCGGTGCACCGAATGTGCAGCGGTTTCGTGCATCGTGCGAGGCCCATGTCTTATAGCTGTACAACTCGAAGTTCAAGTTGTCACGCATTTGAAGTTGCTTTCTCTGCTTCTGACTAAGACGTGTCTATCTCTGTTTTTAGTTCTTTGCATCTGTCACGGTTAGGTTTGCGTATCTAGCTGAGACCTCGTCGGGACACACTGAGATGGGGGTGTAGGAATGAACTAAAAAACTTATTTAATATAATTACTTTTTATTTAGAACACAAATACGTGGAACCTGTTACGGCAGAAGTAGTTGGTACACCATATTTTTCGGAAGATTTCATCTTTTTCAGCAAGTCTTTTTTTCCTTTTTCGTACCTGTTTAACTCTATGCAAGTCAGTTTGTAGTCCCACCGGCACTGTAAGATTGATTCCACCGTCCCTGGCAGAAGTCGATTTCATTCATCAGTCCACTGGGCCGACATTACCGGAAATATTCTTTCCATAGTGGCGTTGTGTGCGGGAATCGAAAACAAATACTGGCATAATTTTAGCAGCTGGCACTTGTGTTCAAGATTTTCTGTTTCCTTAAGAAAGTAAATCCACCTTTCTTCCACGGAGCTGTCAGATTTCCATTCTTCCCAGTCATGTTTATTTTCTAAAGAGCTCTTCAGATACACATATTCCTGAAAACAACTGTCGCCTGAAATCTTCACACCATTGTTAGCCAGGTATATAACAGTATTTTTAATCATCATTCAATGTGGGGTTTCAGATAGCGTCATCCAATAAAATATTTGATATTTATTAAAATAAATAGTTCATTTCCCTAAGTAATCAAATGATATGATATAGAAAGCCACTGTCTCTTCCTCAAATTTCAAAATCAAATTAATTATTTTTCGGTTACGATTCTCATTCTTTAATTTGTTCAAATTCATCTTGGTTTGCACGCCAATAAAATGGGCAGTCTTCCTTTCATTCAGACATTTTTGATCGTCGATTAGTATTTTCTTATTTTAATTATCGAAACTTATTTCATCCCCTCGCTTTTTATATTTCTTTCAAACAGAGCCAAGTTTGACTGCAGAAACATGAAGTACATTTCACTGATCGGGCTGCTGAAAAAAAATCTGAAATTATTTTAGGTGTCTCTCTTCGGCGTAAAAAACTGTTTTAATGGAATTCAAAGTTTAATAATTCTCTCAACTGCGGGCATCAGTGACAGCCACTTGTTTTTAAGCGAGAGAGCGTCTAGCCGTGTGGTTGTCTGCCCGTCTGTCACTTCACCTCTCCGCACGGTAGCCGTTACCGGACTATTTCCGTCAGTATCGACAGACAGAAGCTCTCTGGCCGGCCGGTGTGGCCGTGCGGTTAAAGGCGCTTCAGTCTGGAACCGCGTGACCGCTACGGTCGCAGGTTCGAATCCTGCCTCGGGCATGGATGTGTGTGATGTCCTTAGGTTAGCTAGGTCTAATTAGTTCTAAGTTCTAGGCGACTGATGACCTCAGAAGTTAAGTCGCATAGTGCTCAGAGCCATTTGAACCATTTGAACAGAAGCTCTCTGCGTACTATACCGTACCATATTTGCATCGGCCCGGTAAACAGAAATCAGCCGTCCATTTTGTCAGTATGCAGAACACATACACTTCACACACTTGGTACATACGAGCTTGCCGAATTTAGCGAGTACAGGAACAGATGTGTTACCAGATTCAGGACTTCCTGAGAGATACAAATCAATACGTTATTCTTAACGGGATTAAATCGACAGATATGAGTAATTTTTGTAGTAATCAGATGGAGTATTTATGATACTCGTTACTGTTTAAGATATACACGGACTGTCACATTAATGTGACCATCGGATATGCTCAACGCCAACGTGCAACAGCCACTCAGAGACGGCGGGTGGAAGTACTAGCAGTGGAGGGTGCACGAAAGCGTATCCGGGACACGTAGAAAACACTACAGTCGTTGTCGTAATGAGGAAACCGACCGATTTATCTGACGTCCAAAGCCAATGGTCACTGGCTTCGGGCCAAGGGTGGAAGCATGTCCGAAACGGCTAAGTCTGTAACCTGGTAGCGTGCCGCCGTGGTTAAGATACACCGTGCATGGCAAAATGGCGCTATCCAAAGTCGTCGCCGACGCAAACTGTGGGGCACAGCGGACCGGAGATGATATGGGAGAACGACGATTGTGGAGACGTGCACGATCGAATAGACGGGCAACTGTGAGCGGCTGACCACCCAGATGTAGTAACGGGCTACCAACAGCGTTCAGTGAACGTTGCTGCGTATGGGCCTTTGAAGACTGGCAGATGCCTCTGAACGTGAATAAATGTAACGTATTGCGCACAAAAAGGCGAAGAGCTCCCCTACTTTTCGATTACGCTGTTGGCGAAAAATCATTGGAAACACTAACCACCGTAAAATAATGAGAACTAACCGTCCAGAGCGCCCTTAGGATCAATGACCACATAAGAAGATTCGTGGAAAAGCAGATGCCAGAGTGAGATGTACTGGAAGAATCTTAAGGAAATGTAATTCATCCACGACAGAAATGGCTTAGACAATACTGGTTCGACCCACTCTTGAGTATCGTTCATCACTGTGGCGACCCTCAGCAAGTATAAAAAACAGAAGAGACATATTAGCTGCAACGAAGAGCGGCGCGTTTCGTCACGGGATCGCTTAGTAAGTGCCAGAGCGTTAAGGCGAAGCTCAACAAACTCCAGTGGCAGACACCACAAGAGAGGCGTTCTGTATTGCAGAGAAATTTGGTGTTGAAATTCTCAGGGTCTACAGCCGAAGAAGACATGGCAACATACTGTTTTTTCCCAAATATACTGCCAGAAAAAACTAATACATCCTTTTATAGGGTTCCAATTCACTCAAGATTTATTACATACGGAGTAGATGAAACTGTTACCTTTATAGATCAATAACACAAGCGGTTCTCAGGTACCAGGTACCCATGCTGAAACATCCATATTAGTATGATGGTGTAGCCACCACAGGCGGCAATGCAGGCGCTGACCCTGATATACAGTCCATCGTACAGATGGCGAATACTGTCCTACGTTACGCTCGACGCGTTCACGTAATCCTGTAAGAGCTGCTGTTGACGAGTCGCGCTATTCACTTCGCGCCCCATAATATCCCGCACGTACTCGACTGCAGACAAGTCCTGACATCGTGCTAGCCAGGGAAGTTGCTGCTCGTCTGGCAGACTACACTGATTCCACGGGCAGTGCGTGGGCGAGCATTTATCCTGTCGGAACAACACATCTCCTTCACGCTGCAAGAACGGCAAAAGAACGGGTTTAACAACATTCTGCACGTACCGAGCGCTGATTAGCGTCCCCTCCAGAAACATCAAAGGTGAACGATAGTTGTAACTTATCTCATCCCAGACCACAAGGCGTAGGATGGAGCCACTGTGTCTTTGACGAATGCACGCTACGAGGCAGCACTCAACAGGTCTACGTCGTACGCGCGAGTTGTTGCATCTTGCCCACTCGTCGCTTAATGGGTGGCTAAAGGATGCTGCATTCTCGGAATACTACGAGGGGCGTTTGAAAAGTCCGTGCAAAAATAATAACTACTTACATGTTTGGGGTAAACCTTTTTTATTTGCCGACATTGTCTCCTTTTGACTTATACACTTCGTCCAACGCTGTTCTAATTTGTTGAGGCCTTCCGAATAATAGGAATTGTCCAAGTCTGCAAAATAACTATTAGTTGCTGCAATCACCTCCTCGTTTGAATAAAATCTTTGCCCCGCCAGCCATTTCTTCAAATTGGGGAACAAATAGTAGTCTGAGGGAGCCAAGTCTGGAGAACAGGGGGGATGTTAAACGAATTGGAATCCTATTTCCATTAATTCTGCGACCACAACTGCTGAGGTGTGTGCTGGTGCATTGTCGTGATGGAAAATGACGTTTTGCGGTCCTATCGCCGGTGTTTTTCTTGCATCTCGGTTTTCAAACGGTCCAATAACGATGAATACTATTCACCTGTAATAGTTTTACCCTTTTCCAGATAGTCGATGAGGATTATCCCTTGCGAATCCCAAAAGATAGTCACCATAACCTTTCCGGCCGAAGGATTGGTCTTCGCCTTTTTTGGTGCAGATTCTCCCTTGGTAACCCATTGTTTAGATTGTTGTTTGGTCTCAGGAGTATAGTAGGGCATCCATGTTTCATCCACAGTAACGAAACGACGCTTTAAGTCCTGCGGTTTCTTCCTAAACAGCTGCAAACCATCCTTGCTACACTTCACAGGATTCCGTATTTGGTCAAACGCGAGCAATCCCGGAACCCATCTTGCGGATAGCTTTCTCATGTCCAAATGTTTATGCACAATATTATGTACCCGTTCATTCGAATTGCCCACAGCACTAGCAATCTCACTCGCCTTAACTCTTTTGTCATCCATCTCCATGTCACGGATTTTATCAATGATTTCTGGAGTCGTAACCTCCACACCGCGTCCAGAACGTTCAGCACCACTTGTGCCCATGTGGCCACTCCGAAAATTTTGAAACCACTTATAAATTGTTCTAAACGAAGGTGCAGAGCCACCGTAATGTTTATCAAGCTTCTCTTTAGTCTCCTGAGGCGTTTTGCTTTTCATAAAGTGATGTTTAATCACCACACCAAAACCTTTTTCGTCCATTTTTTGACAATCACAAAGAAATATACCAATATGGCTGAAACTTGGTGTGCGTTCTTTTCAAAGATGATACTAACGAAACATAACCTCGATACCAGCCGGTGGTGCCATCTCTCGGACTTTGCACGGACTTTTCAAACGCCCCTCGTATACAACAATTCAAACAAGTAACAGTAGTTTTATTTCAAAAATGCAGATTGACAATACCTAACTTTGAGATTTACAAGTAGTAGTCGCAAACGAGGGATGACGTGCAATATCATTTAAAGTCCTTGGCTGTGTGTAGTGTTCCTGGAAGTTGACAGTTCGGCGAATCCTGTCCACTGATGTCCGTATACGGAGCCGATCTGAGCGGCCGAGGCTGGCAGCAGCGGCGCTTACATTGACTTCTTGCAGGGGTCGCTCCTGGCCCGGCTCGCCCCTCGTCAGCGGGCTATTGGCTGACGTTTCCTCACCGCCTTCTCTAGTTTTCCGTTCTTTGTCTTCGTTCCGGCGCTTGTGATTACGCCAGAACACAAACGACCTTGATCCGTGCTGTGGTAGCTGTACGTTCAGCCACTGCTGCCCTTACAATACGACGATCTTGGCGGGCGTCTGTGCTGCGTCGATATCCAGAAACTCATCTACGGGTGTGAGGATGTTCACGTGACCACTGATAGCAGCGTCGTTGCACAACTGACACAGCATGTCCAACTTGTGTGACAGTTCTCCGAAAGGACCGTTCCGCCACTCGGAAGGCTGCAATTTGAACCACTCGGACTCGCTCAGTTGGCTGTAAGAAGCACGAGTGTGCCACCATGCTGCCTGATGCCTGCCTGCACCACAATGAGATATCTGGCTGTGAGCGTTCCCTCTGAAAGGGTAGACACGGATGGCGCTCTGACAGCCATGCCACTACGCCACCTGTTGGCGGACGACGTTGAAACCATTACGCGTACCTCCCAGGTGGCATATGCCGCCATCGGATGAAAATCGACGTCATCTTTCTAAGTGTACTATTTTTTTCCGGTAGTGTATGTCTGGCGACATGACCACAACATGCAAAACAGAGTGCTGCGAGAGGTACCCCCGTCACACACCGTGTTGACGAGACAGAAGAAGACATAAAAGGGCACTCCAGTAATTAGTCATTGTCAGTTTATAAATTCATTCCACCCTCGACGACTGGTAACACTATACTAATGTGTCCTATTCGACTGTTTGTGTGAAAACTCCCAGTTCAGTTACTTCGTAGTGCGTCTTTTATTTTCAGTGCCGTAGCACAATTTTATTTTCATTTTTGACATCACAGAAGGAGACGTGCCATGCAGAGTGCTACAACAGTTAAC
This sequence comes from Schistocerca americana, assembly GCF_021461395.2. Classification (NCBI taxonomy): domain Eukaryota; kingdom Metazoa; phylum Arthropoda; class Insecta; order Orthoptera; family Acrididae; genus Schistocerca; species Schistocerca americana. Next base: position 80,057,306 of record NC_060124.1, on the reverse strand, counting down.
GCGAGTGCGATGGATTTGTGATAAGATAGTTTCGTGGCTATCGTTGCAACGATAGTCGGACGGTCAGTTGTACTGTCATGATTTCTGTCCGTTGCTGTACAGCAAGAGGGGGGGGGGGGGGGCAAACAGCGGCCCACGGACCACATGCGGCCCGCAAAGGGTTTTTGTGTGGCCAACCAACACACTCATTAAAATCCGCGTTCACCAGATTTCCTTCCCGTCCGCACCAGATCTCCACTAGAACGACCAGGTCAAGACACATGCGCAGTGTATACGCGCAGTGTCTTTGGGGTTGATCTGGTTTATTTCCATTCTGTCTGTGCAACAGTAAATATATGTTTCCAACTTTAGTGAAACCATGAACCCACCGAAAAAACCATAGTATCAGTGATGAATGTTGTGTGTTTAATATAGACCTTTTCTGAAATAGAAAGTAATGAACCAATTGAGCCATGGCGCCATTGAGTTAGTAGACTGTTCTGTCTGGCGCCACTGGCTCAGGTGTAGTATCGTCTATCCCTCTTGCGGCCCCATTGCCAATATCTATGAGGAAGAGTTGGTATCTGTGGGTTGTATTCTTAGAAGGTCTTTGCTTGCCGATATATATACGGGGTTCTGTGTCCCGAGAGAGACCCCTTCCTTCCGCCTCCTTGATTTCTATCTCACCATCTATGGCCGTCCTATCGCCCTCACTCCCACCCTTAAGTACCTTGGCGTCACCCTCGACCGTCGCCTCTCCTGGACTCCCCATCTCTGGACAATCCAAGCCAAGGCACACTCCCGACTCCGTCTCCTTAAGCTCCTTTCCGGCCGTATGTGGGGTCTAGACCCCTCCACCATCCTCCACACCTATAAATCCCTCATCCGCCCTATCCTTTGTTACGCCCATCCGGCCTGGATCTCCGCCCCCCCTACCTTTTATAAATCCCTCCAAATCCTTGAACGCCATGCTCTCCGCCTCGCCTATAGCATCCGTCTCCCCTCCCCCACGCGGATCCTGTATGATCTCATCCCCTTCCCCCACCTCCTCCTCTTCCTTGAAAGGATGCGGATCCTGTACACCTCCCGCAAACTCGATCCTCCTCATCCGCTTGTCTCACCCATCCTCTCCCACCTCCGCCCGCTGCCGCGCCTGTATTCCCATGTCCCACCCAGTGTCCATCTCTCCACCCTCCTCACCCTCTCCCAAGGTGGCTTCCGCCAGCTCCCCCTCCCTGATGATGTCCTCCTCCCCCCCCCCCATCTACCACTCCTATCAAATTTGATCCTCCCCCCCACTTCCTGTGTCCTTTCCTTTAGGCACCCTCCCTCCCTTCTCTTTCCTTTTCCCCCATCCCCTCCCTCCTTCCCTCTTCCCCCGGGCTTCCCCTCCACCTTCCTCCCTTCCCCCTATCTCCCCTGCCCATGGCATCTGCTCTCCCCTCTCCCTCTCCCACCCCCCCTCCTCCTCTCTTGGCAGGTCCCCGGACTCGTACACGGTTAGTGAACATTCGCGCGCCGGAGATCAACGCCTCGTGTTCTGTGTGTGCCGTCGTTTTGTGCTTAAGTGCTTAAGTGTTATTCGTTTTGTGTACCTCCGTTCACGTGTGACACTTTTCGTCTCTGTCTGTGTCCATGTGTCTGAACAATTTTATCTTGGACTCTACGCCCGTGAACGGCACCTTGTATTTTAAACAGTTTTGTCACCATGTTTTTTCTCTAAATGTCTTCATTTGTATATTTGTGTTTCTCTGCGGCCAAAGAGCGGCGTAGTATGCGGCTGCAGGCCTGCCTGTAATACAGGTTTCAAAATAACAATAAAGGAAAAAAATCCCGAGAGACAGGCACGAAGTTTGGGGATTGGCGGTAGCGTCGCGACAAGGGGTGGTCACGAAGTCCGAGCGGCCGAAGCCACGAGCTGCGCAAGGAGGGCCTGCGCAGAGCGAAGACACCGGAGTACTTCACCGGGGTCAGCGTCGACTACAAGCAGCAGGCCGACATCCCGTCGGTTGGTTGGCAACATCCGTGTCGGGCGACCGCTCGTGGCCCGGCTGCCCTCTTCTACCTGGCTTTCATCGGCACCACTCAGTAACCGCTGCGACGTACCGTGGATCCATGGAACTCCTTGCTGATAAAAGGGAGTAACATTCTGTAATCCTCGTGGTGATTTGTTTCATTGTCTCCCTTCCCTCCTTATTCTTTTCCGGTTTGTACCCGACCCTCAGAGTTTTACTCGGTCGGCTCTTTGGTCGTAAATATAGCCAGTAGGATTGTATGGCTCTGAGCACTATGGGACTCAACATCTGAGGTCATCAGTCCCCTAGAACTTAGTACTACCCAAACCCAACTAACCCAAGGACATCACACACATCCATGCCCGAGGCAGGACTCGAACCTGCGACCGCAGCAGTCACGCGGTTCCGGACTGAAGCGCCTAGAACCGCACGGCCACCGCGGCTGGCAGTAGGATTGTACCCAGACACTAGTTGTCCTTTGAAAATTTGTCCCGCTATTATATTGCCTTTCCTTTCTGGTTTGTACCCGATCATTAATGTTCTAATTAATCAGCTCTTGGTCGTAATTACAGACGGAACAATTGTACTAAGGCACAGGTTGCCGTTAAACAAAAGAGGGACCTTGTGGTTAGATTTAGCTGTTAACCGGTTCAATTCTAAGATTGTAATTGCATTTCTCAGTCATTAGTTATAATCTGAGCACTAAGCTGTTCGTTTCTGTGTTTGCAAGACCGGGTCATTATTGGTGTATTTTAGCTGGATCTTGTGGTTCCGACGAGTGGGTTCTCTTGTAATAAGTGTTCACAAGTAATGTTTTAAGACGTTCCTTCAGAGCGGTCTTAATAACTGACAATCACTTTAACTTTGAAAATATTGGCAGCCAACTGTCACCAGGGCTTCAGTCAAAATAAAATTGTCAGAAAGGACGGGTTGGAATCCAGTTGCACCTTGGATGCCGATTGAAATTAAGAGGTTGGTTGCTTTGAAGTAAGCCTTATTATTGTCATATTGTTCGCTAATATGTTTAGCCTTTAAGCACAGGTACGCATCTCAAGCCCGAACCTTTTGACATACAGCTTTTAGATTAAAGGTTAAGTCATCTGTTTTGAGTAACTGAATCACTCTTGTCATCAATGGTGCTTATATAGTTTTCATGTGTTGCAGAAGGGCATTTATTAAGACAGACTGTATCCAACGCGGTAGTAAACACAGCTGTTTCACTCGATATCGAGCGGGCTGCAGGTCCGGCCGTCTTGTAATAAAAAAATGGTTCAAATGGCTCTGAGCACTATGGGACTTAACTGCTGAGGTCATCAGTCCCCTAGAACTTAGAACTACTTAAACCTAACTAACCTAAGGACATCACACACATACATGCCCGAGGCAGGATTCGAACCTGCGACCGTAGCGGTCGCGCGGTTCCAGACTGTAGCGCCTAGAACCACTCGGCCACTTAGGCCGGCGTCTTGTAATCATTGTCATATTATTTGCTGTTTTGTAATACAGCATTTCAGATTTCTTTTGCAAAGATTAAAAGCTTATTCAACGTAAGGTTTAAGGTCAAAAGAATTTTGCAAATTTGTTCATTTTGTTAAACAAAATGTTATGGTTAAATGCTTCGATTATCTGTAAAATACAGTTTACATATTGTTAAATAAACAGGTTGTGTGAAAAGAAAGTTGTATTGGTGGATCCTCCCTTCCACGTTTTCCTTAATTTTAGTACGTACCACGTCTCAGCAATAATTTTAAAAGGTGCGGTCCTCCGCTACCCCCCGCTCCCACGCGGTGGCCTTCGAGCTAAAACAATAGCGCACATCTGCTGTACATCATATCCGGTAGCGATCAGTTCGATCTGAACCTGTGCCAAATAAGAGTTCGTTTTATCAGCAGCTCTTGGGGATCTCACAAGAATTACTTATTGTTCTTAAGACACAATCACACCACCATTTGACGATGGTACTCTTGACTACGCGACAGAAGCGCCTTGCTGCATGTGCCTTTAGTCTGAAGACCAGCACTAGCTGGACGCAACCGGTTGGAGCATTGTGTAATGCTCATCTGATTGCGTCATAAAAGGTATACGAAAAATAAAAGAACGTAAGCCAGTCACCTGGTCTCCAGGACATTATGCCGTTTTTCTGCGCATCCGTCTTCTGATGGATATTGAGACACAGCAGCTGTATTTATGTGCAATAATGATGATGATACTTTCATCTGTATGTATTACTTCTATTTAGTTACGATCAGTTTCAATGATATAATTCTTCTTCTTCAGGCCTTTAGATACAGCAAAAATATTATTTATCATACTACAGCAAACATCTCTTTCATCAGCCTTAATTTATTTCACATTGCGCTTAAGTATGTCACATTTTTCAGTAAAAAATTACTTTCTTTAAATTCTGGAGGTAGTTGTGTTCTGTTTTTCGATCGTTGTATTCGCTACCTTTGGATCACTTACCTCCACTGGAGGCCCTAGGGGCTGCTATTCCTGCCAAAAATGAAAGAAATTGATCCCAGAACCTCTCGCTATTACAATCCTTCTACTCCTAGATTACGCTAGTACTGCAGCACATAACTATTAAGTAAATTACACGGATATATCTTTCGTGCACGTGGATCAACAGACATTCTGGAAAACTATATCGGACACGTACTATGAAGACGTCGCTGCTTAGAACAATATGCCATGTACTCGTAAGCTGAATGGCCGGCAAGTACACGGTCACATCAAGAACGGTTCCTTAAATTACCATGCACATTAACTGTTTTCTAAATTTAGCACGTTAATACTAAATTCATTAAACTAATGATTAAATAAATTCAATAACAAAACGAAGAGTAACAAAACTGCCCTTGAAGGTGAGCGGAATAAGGATCTTTAAATCCGAAAGCAACTATGGTGGCTTTTAAATAGAAGTGTCGTACTGGATTACTTGTGACTGGCCGGTGGTTTTAAGGTGTAACGAGTCGGTAACCGGAGAACAAACCTGCTCGGACAGCACAGCTGCAGAGCAATGCCTGCTGGAATACATGCCCAAGGGATCGGCGACGGACAGCGTTGGCAATGTTTGGGTTGTAGGGCTACAAGGCCTATGGTACCATCATATAATGCTGAGACACTAGTCTGGTAAAGTTCGACAAATAATTTATAATGAAATAATAAGCAAACAGTTGCGTAAAAGATATTTAATTTCTTTGCCGTTTTCGGGCACTTAGTGCCCTTCTTCGGAGGGTTATGCCTATCGCATTATTTGCGAGCGTCAATAATAAAGTGCATACAGCACATCGCCAAAAAACACACTGTGAAAAACATGTCCTTGGCGTTGTGCTGTGTGAACTTTATTATTAACACTCGCAAATAATGCGATAGGCATAACCTTCTAAATAAGGGTACTAATTGCGAGAAACCAATAAAGAAATTAAATTTCTTTCACGCAACTGGTTGCTGATTATTTCATCATACAGGGTGGTCCATTGATAGTGACCGGGCCAAATATCTCAAGAAATAAGCATCAAACGAAAAAACTAAATAGAAAGAAACTCGTCTAGCTTGAAGGGGGAAACCAGATGGCGCTATGGTTGGCCCGCTAGATTGCGCTACCATAGGTCAAACGGATATTTTTTAAAAAATAGGAACCCCTATTTTTTATTACATATTCGTGTAGTACGTAAAGAAATATGAATGTTTTAGTTGGACCACTTTTTCCGCTTTGTTATAGATGGCGCTGTAATAGTCACAAACGTATAAGTACGTGGTATCACGTAACATTCCGCCAGTGCGGACGGTATTTGCTTCGTAATACATTACACGTGTTGAAATGGACCGTTTACCAACTGCGGAAAAGGTCGATATCGTGTTGATGTATGACTAGTGTGATCAAAATGCCCAACGGGCGTGTGCTATGTATGCTGCTCGGTATCCTGGACGACATCATCCAAGTGTCCGGACCGTTCGCCGGATAGTTACGTTATTTAAGAAAACAGGATGTGTTCAGCCACATGTGAAACGTCAACCACGACTTGCAACAAATGTTGATGTCCAAGTAGGTGTTTTAGCTGCTGTCGCGGCTAATCCGCACATCAGTAGTAGACAAATTGAGCGAGAATCGGCAATCTCAAAAACGTCGGTATTGAGAATGCTGCATCAACATCGATTGCACCCGTACCATACACCAAGTCGCAAAAGTATTCGGGCAGTGGGAAATTTCACAATGAGTACTCCAGAAACGCTGACTATGAAACCCAAACATATTTATTAGCAATATATATGCGTAACAACATTAATTACAAAAGAATTATTGTATTATTTCGTTTACAAAACATAAATAACAGAAAAATTAAAAACAAAAATGAAACATCCTGCACACCCTACTGCTACAAAAGTATTCAGACACTGTCCAATAAATGTTTATAAGTTGTATTGAGAGGCACCCACATGCCTTGCTCATACTGTGGCATCAAGCAGTCAGGCCTGCAAGATGAGTGGTCTGCCAAGCGAGTGGATTTATTCGTATTTCTCAATGACTGATTACGAGCTCTAGTACTCACAATTAACCTACAAATTATTCTCATGTTTGAACGTTACGCAACGGAAACGGATAACGCACATCTGACTATTAGTAATTTACACAACTCTGACTGTTCACTACGCACTGGCAATACCACATTTTCTTTCTTATTTAACGGCTTTGATCAACACGTGGCCATCGCACTGAATACGAATGGCGCACACATTATAAATTCTGGATATCATGACAACATACTATTCGAAGGAAAAGGCCACCAATCTTTTTCTTTTCACTATCTTATTTATTCCGATAAATTCTATAACCTAAACACACCAGTACATTTTCTACAACAATTACACATGAGAAACTCCGCCCAGTGGACATGGCTTTACATTGGTGATTCTCTATCTTATGTTCTCGTAATTATGTAACACTACAGTGCACTTTCTGGATAGGATGGTGGATCTTTTGCTATATCTCACACTTCTACTCTCACAACCATCATCACGAAACTTTCCTCCAGACCGAGCGGTACAAAAAGGAACACGCATAACCCACTGCCTCTGAACCTATCTTGCTACTCTCCCATGCAAACCACACATACTTAAATTACATGAAATACACCACACTGGCAACATGGAATACAACACAAGGAATAGTCACAACGTTATAATCACATCACTTTCAGCTTTCCCACTTCAATTAGTATTTATCCCAGTTTCACACGACACTGCCCCACTTCATAACTTTTCTTTCCTACTATGAACTCTGGAGGATATATGCACGTCTTCCTGTGCAATGCAAGCCAAGTGGCGTTTCTGGATAGACGGCTGACTCACCTTGCTTCACTCTCATGTATTATAGTTTGAATCAAGCGTCACACGGAAACATAACACGCAAAGTAATATTAAGAACATATTTGTCACACACGAGAGTCCTCAACTGATACCATGGACGAGTACTTCTCTTTATCCTTTGTCTCATACACAGATTGAGACTCACACAGTACTCACCACGTGGAAGTACACGTCTCTAATTTCAAGTCCAGCACACGCCATTTCTTAAATACACTCCTGGAAATTGAAATAAGAACACCGTGAATTCATTGTCCCAGGAAGGGGAAACTTTATTGACACATTCCTGGGGTCAGATACATCACATGATCACACTAAAAGAACCACAGGCACATAGACACAGGCAACAGAGCATGCACAATGTGGGCACTAGTACAGTGTATATCCACCTTTCGCAGCAATGCAGGCTGCTATTCTCCCATGGAGACGATCGTAGAGATGCTGGATGTAGTCCTGTGGAACGGCTTGCCATGCCATTTCCACCTGGCGCCTCAGTTGGACCAGCGTTCGTGCTGGACGTGCAGACCGCGTGAGACGACGCTTCATCCAGTCCCAAACATGCTCAATGGGGGACAGATCCGGAGATCTTGCTGGCCAGGGTAGTTGACTTACACCTTCTAGAGCACGTTGGGTGGCACGGGATACATGCGGACGTGCATTGTCCTGTTGGAACAGCAAGTTCCCTTACCGGTCTAGGAATGGTAGAACGATGGGTTCGATGACGGTTTGGATGTACCGTGCACTATTCAGTGTCCCCTCGACGATCACCAGTGTTGTACGGCCAGTGTAGGAGATCGCTCCCCACACCATGATGCCGGGTGTTGGCCCTGTGTGCCTCGGTCGTATGCAGTCCTGATTGTGGCGCTCACCTGCACGGCGCCAAACACGCATACGACCATCACTGGCACCAAGGCAGAAGCGACTCTCATCGCTGAAGACGACACGTCTCCATTCGTCCCTCCATTCACGCCTGTCGCGACACCACTGGAGGCGGGCTGCACGATGTTGGGGGGTGAGCGGAAGACGGCCTAACGGTGTGCGGAACCGTAGCCCAGCTTCATGGAGACGGTTGCGAATGGCGCTCGCCGATACCCCAGGAGCAACAGTGTCCCTAATTTGCTGGGAAGTGGCGGTGCGGTCCCCTACGGCACTGCGTAGGATCCTACGGTCTTGGCGTGCATCCGTGCGTCGCTGCGGTCCGGTCCCAGGTCGACGGGCACGTGCACCTTCCGCCGACCACTGGCGACAACATCGATGTACTGTGGAGACCTCACGCCCCACGTGTTGAGCAATTCGGCGGTACGTCCACCCGGCCTCCCGCATGCCCACTATACGCCCTCGCTCAAAGTCCGTCAACTGCACATACGGTTCACTTCCACGCTGTCGCGGCATGCTACCAGTGTTAAAGACTGCGATGGAGCTCCGTATGCCACGGCAAACTGGCTGACACTGACGGCGGCGGTGCACAAATGCTGCGCAGCTAGCGCCATTCGAAGGCCAACACCGCGGTTCCTGGTGTGTCCGCTGTGCCGTGCGTGTGATCATTGCTTGTACAGCCCTCTCGCAGTGTCCAGAGCAAGTATGGTGGGTCTGACACACCGGTGTCAATGTGTTCTTTTTTCCATTTCCAGGAGTGTATTTCCAACTTATAGTATATACGCCAGTAATTCAGCTTAACTTAAGCACTCGGAAGTATTTCAACTTATTGCTACACGTGGTTTCATTCTGACCTTTGGTCACTTCCGAAGATTACTACGATCCCCTTAATATTACCTGCCTGACATTTAATTCTCCCCACAAAAGTTCCTGAAATAGAGAAATTATTATTCCAAACTACTCTTAAGTATTTCACATGCATACCATGTTTCCACTCTTTTGTCTTTACGGAGCACACCTAAGACAGGTCTTACCAACACAAGATCCAGCGGCAGAGTGCGCAAGAATGGCCGTTCTTCAGGTCATCTCGCACCTCCGCCGAGGTGGGGGAAGACCATGCTACCCATTGGTCAGCCACATTTCAGGCGCTCAAAGCTCAGATAAATTTCATCTCTTTGGTTCCACCAAAGGTGACCAAAGGACCGTCTCAAAGATGTTCATATACTGCACATTCACTATCTGCGGTTAGCAGACGACCATACATTCATTCATTTCGCAGATCTCACCAAATTGGATGTAGGGATTTATTTTGTGGGAGTGCACATGTGATCAATTAAATAAATAAGTTGTCCTTCTTTCCTACACTGGTATCCAGCTTCGGTGTATAAAGTGAAATTGAGGTATTATTACAAAAAATATGTTGTTCTGACAACAACAACGAAGAATGTTGTACCTATTTTCAATGTCGGGCGGTACTGCACCCTTTCAGTATGACGAAAATGTCAATACCTTGTGGGTCCGCCTTTAATTTTCAATACCTCCTCCAATTTACTAGGCATACTTTCCACGAGTTTTTTCGTGAAATCTGGGCCTATATTTTCCCATTCTTGGCGCAGTTTCTCTTTCAAGGTCTCCTTCGTATAGATGTTGTCCGCGCGGAGTGTCCGTTTCAATTTATTCCACAAATGTTCGATTGGGTTAAGGTCTGGTGATTGGGGAATTGAAGAACAACCACATTTGTACAATATGCGCGACATGCCTGGGATCATTATCTTGATAAAAATGAAAGTTGTTCGCAATACCTTGATGTCGTGCACTCTGCTTCAAATGTCCTCGCAGTATATTCAAATACGCTTCCTTGTTCATCGTATCATCAATGAACACAAAATCACCCATACCATTGCCGGACATGCATCCCCACACCATGATGCTCCCACCTCCAAACTTTATTGTTGGTTTGAGGTTCCCGGGGTTCAGCTCGTCATTGGTCTTTCGCCACACGTTTGCCTTTCCGTCGCTTTGCCATAATGTAAATTTACATTCGTCGCAAAATATCACCCGATTCCACCAAGCCTGATCGTATTCGGCGTATTCCCTCGCAAACTGCATACGTTTCTTCTGGTTCACTGCATTTACGAATGGCTTTCGCCGTGCCACTCGACCATGGTACTGCGATCGTCGTAGTACTCTCCGCAAGCTTTCGGGATGAACTTTTATACCAAGGTCTCCCTCCACCTCACTTGCAATTCGTGTGGCAGATATTTTCGGATTCTGTTGTACCTTTCGCACAATCAGACGTTCATCTATCTGTGAAAATGTCCGCGGCCGTCTTGTACTGCAACGGAATTCCAATCGGTCTTCTTTCTCGAACCGTTTAATAATGTCGTGAACTGCACTTTTCTTCATGTTCACTACTGCGACAATTTCCCTGCAGGTTTTCCCCTTCGCGTGATGATAAACGACAAGTTGCCTTTGCTCAAACGTGGAACACTTCCCTCTGCGTCCCATCGTCGACCTGCACAGGCTCGCGATACGTGTTTACTAATCATCGCTATCGTCTCGCGGAAATGTGGGACACACTGCAGTAGCTTCACCCTCTGTGCGTCTCGGAATGAACTATTCTCTCACGTTGTCCGCCTTTGTCCGAATACTTTTGTTGCACCTTCCCATGCCGCTTTCAGGAAATACTACGTAACAGACACATGTCCAACAACAATTCTTCGTATTTGACGTGTGTTTCACGTTACGACATCGCACCCAGAGTCCCAAATATATTACAAAGTGCAATTTCTGTATTTGTTCATGCGGCAAACTTCAAAATTATGCGCCGTTACGTGCTGTCCGAATACTTTTGCGACTGAGTGTATTTCTATGCACCAGGAATTGCATGGCGACGACTTTGAACGTCGTGTACAGTTCTGCCACTGGGCACAAGAGAAATTACGGGACGATGACAGATTTTTTGCACGCGTTCTGTTTAACGACGAAGCGTCATTCACCAACAGCGGTAACGTAAACCGGCATAATATGCACTATTGGGCAACGGAAAATCCACGATGGCTTCGACATGTGGAACATCAGTGACCTTGGCGGGTTAATGTATGATGCGGCATTATGGGAGGAAGGATAATTGGCCCCATTTTATCGCTGCCAATCTAAATGGTGTGATGTATGCTGATTTCCTACGTAATGTTCTACCGATGTTACTACAAGATGTTTCACTGCATGACAGAATGGCGATGTACTTCCAACTTGATGGATGTCCGGCACATAGCTGGCGTGCGGTTGAAGCGGTATTGAATAGCATATTTCATGACAGGTGGATTGGTCGTCGAAGCACCATACCATGGCCCGCACGTTCACCGGATCTGACGTCCCCGGATTTCTTTCTGTGGGGAAAGTTGAAGGATATTTGCTATCGTGATCCACCGACAACGCCTGACAGCATGCGTCAGCGCATTGTCAATGCATGTGCGAACATTACGGAAGGCGAACTACTCGCTGTTGAGAGAAATGTCGTTACTTGTATTGCCAAATGCATTGAGGTTGACGGACATCATTTTGAGCATTTATTGCATTAATGTGGTAATCACGCTGTAACAACTGGCGTTCTCAGAAATGATAAATTCACAAAGGTACACGTATCACATTGGAACAACCGAAATAAAATGTTCAAACGTACCTACGTTCTGTATTTTAATTTAAAAAACCTACCTGTTACCAACTGTTCGTCTAAAATTGTGAGCCATATGTTTGTGACTAAAACATTCATATTTCTTTACGTTCTACATGAATATGTAATAAAAAATGGGGGTTCCTATTTTTAAAAAAACGCAGTTGATATCCGTTTGACCTATGGCAGCGTCATCTAGTGGGCCAACCATAGAGTGATCTGGTTTCCCCCTTCAAGCTAGACGAGTTTCGTTCTTTGAAGTTTTTTCATTTGACGCTTATTTCGTGAGATATTTGGCCCGGTCATGATCAATGGATGTTTGTAGTATGTTTCAGGTACGTACGCTATTTGTTGAGACGGAGTGCTGGAGCGGACCTGATACAAAAATGGCGACCGTGTTGCTGCTGCTAGGCTGGAATACCATCGTCATATCAACATTAGACGGATAGAAGGAATGATGCTGCAATCATGTTATGGGTGAAACGCTTTGAAGCAACAGGAAGTGTACTAAAGCTCAAATCGCCAGGAAGGCCCAGAAATGGTCGCTCACAGGACGAACAGAAGAGATGCAAAACGTTGTAACCAGTAGTCGAAAGAGTTTTGTGAGACAAATTGCGGCAATAGTGGAAACGTTCAGTCGTAGTGTGCACAGAATTTTATGGAATGATATAAAGCTGCAACGTACAACAGTTAAATGAAAGTGACTATGAAAAGCGAATAACATACTGTTGAATAAAAATAGGGACAATGAGGACTTCTTAAATTTCCTATGGGTGTATGACGAGGCACATCTCAGTGGTTACTTCAACACGGAAAACTGCCGTCACTGATGCTAGGATAATCCTCACGAACTCCATTTACGCTCCTTACACAGCCAGAATAGCACAGTGCGGTGTGCTGCCTCTGCAGTAAGCATAATCGGCTCTTTCTCTTTTGAGGATGAACGTGGACGAGGAATCAGTCACATCTCAGCGGTATGCTGCCATGGTTGACACGTTTCTCGCACCTCAACTCCCAACAGTTTCCTACAAACGAGTGCTGGTTTCAGCAAACTGGAGGTACGTCACATTGTGCTCAAATTCCAATGGAAGCAGTGAGTGGAGTGTTTGCTGCTCACATCATTTTGTGGCCTCCCATATTTCCCGACTTACCGATCTGCTATTACTTTATTTGGATGTTCCCAAAACACAGGGTCTAGAGGACGCTGCATACCTGGAAAACACCATATGTGCAGCAATCAGAAAAGATGCTTGAACGTTCCGTAAACGATTTACATTGCCTACTTTCTGAGTGTCAAAGTAACAATGGTGGCCACCTACATGACATCATTTTCAATACATGAACAATGTGTAAAATGGCAGTACGAAAGGGTTTCGTTGTTCTGATCAAAATTGTTTTAGAATATAATCCGCGACCTGCTTCGCTATATCTAAATCGGCCTGCCTCCCTGATACCTTGTAGAATGTCCTTTTCCCTACACTCCATGTGCGAGTGGAACAGGAAAGGGAATTATTAGTAGTAGTACAAGGTATCACCCGCTTGCGATGTACATATGTAGATAACTTTCGCAGTACACTCATGTGACAAAAATCATGGGATGCCCTCTAATATTCTGTCGGTCCTCCTCCTGGCCAGAGTAGTGCAGAAACTCGACCTGGCATGGACTCAAATAGTCGTTGGAAGTCCCCTGCAGAAATATAGAGCCATGCTGCCTCCATAGCCGTCCGTAATTGCGAAAGTGTTGCCGGTGCAGGATTGTGTGCACGAACTGACCACTCGATGATGTCCCATAAACGTTCGATGGGATACATGTCGGGCGATTTGGATGGCCAGATCATTTTCTCGAACTGTCCAGAGAGTTCTTCAAACCAATCGCGAACAATATTGTGGCACAATGACATCCATAAAAATTCTATTGTTGCCTTGGAACATGAAGTCCATGAGTGGCTGCAAATGGTCTCCAAAGAGCTGAACATAACCCTGATAGTTTCAGCTGGGTCAGAGGATCCTGTCCATTCCAAATAAACACAGCACACAGCATTACAGAACCAGCACCAGCTTGCACACTGCCTTCTTGACAACTTAGGTCCATGGCTTCCTGGGGTCTGCACTACATTCGAATCCTATCATTAGCTCTTACCATCTGAAACTGGGACTCGTCTGACCAGGCCACCGTTTTCCAGTCATCTCGGTTCTAAGGGATATGGTCACGAGCCCTGGGCAAGCGCTGCAGGCGATGTCGTGCTGTTAGGAAAGGCATTCACGTCGGCCATCTGTTGCCACAGCCCATTGACGCCACATTTCGCCGCACTGTCCAAACGGATACATTCGTCGTGCGTACTGTTAGGTGGCTATAACTTCGCACCTTACAATCACTCATCAACATACTTTGCCATGATTTACAACCGGAATTATTGCCATGATTTACAACCGGAATTAGGTATCATTTGGTAGGTTGTACATCGTATATATGAATATTTAAAGAAAACTGACATTGTCATGTACACCTTGTAAATAGTTGTTCATGCTTATTCCATCAAAGTTGACTGAATGTCTTTATCATCAAAACGGCGTAATGAATGATTGCATACACTAGTAGGAACGCCAGTGGAAATGAAACGGCAGGCGTAACTCAAGCCCTGGGTGGAAAAGCCCGCAAAGGTGTGTTGGTTCTGCTTAAACACAAGAAGTAGCCAAGACGGACGGTCGGGGCACCAGAGCGCTGAAGCACAATACAGCGGCGGCTGGCCGGTGTTGTAGTGGCGCCGGAAGGAAAACCGGATAATACTTTGGAAACCCTGAAATCTTGGACGCAGCAGAGAGGAACGAGGAAGCGTCACCTCGGAAATCACGCAGGCTGGGTCATTTCCGAGGATTTTTACTCTGAGAAGCGTACCATTGTATGTATTCCTAATTAACGAGGATAGGTATTTCCTCGCAAACTTTCCACGCTGGACGACAAAAGACTAAAATATGGTTGGTCGGCGTTTGGAAGAATCTGTAGATAGGGAGAATATCCCGTGGTTTCGAGAATATGATTCGCTTTCTGCAGTTATGAGGGAGGGGAGCCGAGATTTGCTGGGAAGTCATCGGTGGAGAGAGTCTTCCGTTTTGAGCGCCCGCGTTTGACGGTCGCTCAGTATCAGCTTTGTTGCTACAGACGGACTTGCTGTCTTTGCTCTCAGGAGATTTTATAGTTAGAACGGTTAGGCACTGTACTGTTGCGAACTTACACGATTCTGGACTTCGCCTCCGGGTAGGGAGTAATTGTTGAGTACGCAGCGTTCAGTGATTGAGAGCACTTCTTCTGCCTATACTCACGTTGACACGTTATCTGAACTTCGTTCTTGTGGCTGGGGTTCGCGTTTCTTGTCTGTAGAACACAGAGAGGAGTAGACAGTATTAGATTATACTAGTCAGAGGACCGTCTTATGCCGTCCTAGTGTTTGAATGAGTCTTTTTTTTATTTTTTTATTTTTTATTTTTTAAATATTTTGTAGCTGGAGCTCTTCTGTCGCCACAGACGTGTACGAGAACCATCTCTCTGACGCACTGGACGCAGTACATACGGTGATATTGCTAACTGCTTCGGCGTTTAGGGCTGTAAGGCAAAATTTTATTTCCACTGAGGTTGCAGACCACTGTAGATCATCTTTGAAAGTAATGTCTTCTAGTGATTGGTACATAGGTGATGTCAGTCATCTCGCGTTATTTATATTACATCGCGTAGCCATAAAAAGGGGCAGATTTGGGCAATTGATCAATAATATTAGTTAGGGAATCCATTTGTATCTCTTTATGTACATTGGACATTGATATATAAACATTTGTAATATATAGAGGGGTTTTAATCGACAATAAATGTGTAAGCAGAAACAGCATTTATCATTTGTAGTTACTAGTTCCCTTAATCCTAAATTTATGTTGATTTTGTATTTATATGTTAAAGAGCAAGAAGGAGGAGATAATATCATCATTAAGAGATCCTAAGATCTGCTTCAGGGGGTAGTCGGACATGGCCAAATGTTAATTTTCGCATACAGTATCTTCCGTTGCGCACATTCATTTTACACCCACCTGGAGTACCATCTTGGAATATCACATGGATTTTTGCGGCTATTTCACACAGTGTTGCTTGTCTGTTAGTACTGACAACTGTACGCAAACTCTGTTTCTCTCGGTCGTTAAGGAAGGCCACAGGCCACTGCGTTGTCCACGATGAGAGGTAATGCCCGAAATTTGGTACTCTCGGCACTCCCTTGAGACTGTGGATCTCGGAATACTGAACTCCCAATGATTTCCGAAATAGAATGTCCCATACGTGTAGCTCCGATTACCATTCCGCGTTCAAACTGTGTTAAGTCCCGTCTTGCGCCCATAGTCACCTTGGAAACCTTTTCATACGTATCACCTGAGTACAACTGACAGTTCCACCAGTGCACTGCCATTTTACACCTTCTGTCCGAGACACTACCGCCATCTGAACAAGTGCATATCGCCATCCCTTGACCTTCGCCACCCCAGAGAAAAGGTAAGTGTTGCCTTACATATGAAGATCCGAACTATCGGCGCAGTGCTCGCTCTGAGATGCAGCGCGTGACTTTTCGTCCCAAGGCAGACAAGGCGTGCTGCGCTACGTCGGCGATGTGGGTGGGCGAACGCGCGCCGACTGGAGTCAGTTCTTGTGCGTGCTCATTGTTAGTACCTTGAAGACGACACAACGAGTAGCGTACAGTTCTTGCACGATACTAGCAGACGTTTCCTTGCGGTGCACGGGTCGCCAACCAGACACTCAGCCGGCCTAAACTAGGAGAACGGAGGATGTTCCCGCTGCTGGCCCTGCGACTCCTTGGCTCGCGGCCTGTTTCTTCCACGGTAGGGAGGCACCAGCGTCCGTCGGCCGGGGCCGTGCTGTTGTGACCCCGTCTGAGCCGATCAATACGGCTTCCTCGGCGCCCGCCTGGATTGAATTAGGCCGCCTGCTTTCGAACCGAATGAACTGAGCCGCGTCGCGTAGCGCCACACGTCTTATCGTCGCTAGCGCTGCCAGCACATCCCAGCCGAATGATGCACGACTGATTTTTTTTTTTGGGGGGGGGGGGGAAGGGGGGGGGAGAGCAGTGCCTGTCTGCGCGTAAGACGCCCATCAATATGACTACATATGGACTGTTCAGAGCACAGGGGAATTAAGTTCTCAGAAAAATAGACAATGTTTCTGCTGAATAATTGATTACACGAAAAGTTTACACCATTGTAAAATGCTTCAACGACAAAAGAAGTTTTTGTATAATGTACTCTTATACTGAAGAAGGGTACATTTATTTGCTATTACGTGCTACTTGAATACAAGCGTAAAATTCTGCACGTGATTCTTTTGTGCACTGAATATATTGTGCTTGTATCTTACTTTTTATTCCAGACTTCAGGTTTTATAGAGGGACTAGTGCAGAAAATACACTTCTTTAATATATAATTATAATTTTATTCCGTGTGTCTGCTTCTAGCAAGTAATTCCAAATAGGTTCAAATGGCTCTGGGCACTATAGGACTTAACATATGAGATCATCAGTCCCCTAGAACTTAGAACTACTTAAACCTAACTAACCCAAGGACATCACACACATCCATGCCAGAGGCAGGAATCGAACCTCCGACCGTAGCAGTCGCGCGGTTCCGGACTGAAGCGCCTAGAACCGCTCGGCCACAGCGGCCGGCTTCCAAATAGGCAGTTATATTTGACTGTACTAAGAGCTACAGTATTGTAAGGATCGGAAAGCTGGGTGATGACCACAAAGGAGAAGGCCGGTTATTGAGATGGGAAATGGAAGATTTTGAGAAAGATATTTGGGGCGGTGAAAGGGGAAGGAAAATGGAGAATGAGGACAAATGCAGAGCTTTAGACACTTTTTGAACAGATGAATATTGTGGTGAAAACTAAGCGATGAAGAATAAGATTAACTGGACACGTACAGGTAACGTCAGAAATTCGAGGTGTTGAGAAAGTGTTAATACGAAAGCCCATAGGATGAAGGAGAAGAGGGAGACCCAGGAAAAATTGCCTGCAAGACATGGAGGGCGATCTCAAAGCAATGGGAGTCAGGAATTGGAGAAGAAAAGCGACAGAGAAGAGTGGAGGCAGGTGGCAAAGGAGGTCAAGGTTCTACAAGGGCTGTAGCGACATCCAGCAAAGCAAGCAAGTTATACAATATACATTCAAAGAGAAATGTATTTACTTTCATCTGTTTTCTCTTGAAAAGCTGAGGAATCTTTTGCGGCAATCTCATACTGTAGGTTCCTGAAAAAATGGTGACGCACAGACGCATTAAATAGCAGTAAACCCTCCATGTCCTTTTTCTTCACTTTTGTTACTGGTCGATGTTTAGTATAAAGAGGGCCGTACTAGATGTCACAAAAATATGTCATGGCATGGTCAGGGTTCGTTCTTAAATCATATTTGTCACATTACACATCAAGGTTCACAGACCGCCTAAACTTGAGGGTAAAGCAGGATTGTATTTTATAATGTACCCATCTGACAGTTAGTCAGTGCATGCCATAATCCTCAGCCATTTTCTTCTGTTCGTTAATGAATTCTCAAAGTTTCCTATAGACATGAGGTCTGAGGATTTCATTTCAAAGATCTTACATCTGGGAGAAGTTTTCTTTGCTTCTCTAAAGATATTTTTTCCTGGCTTTCTCCACTAAACCAAAATCACTAGTTTTAGGTAAGTATGAATGTCCTGATAACAATAATTTTTGATCAATGGCTGAGACTTCACGCTCGGTTGTTGATATAACTTCATGAGAGACATTGTCATTTTAATCTTCCTGTTTTCGCCATTGCAGGAGACTAAGAATAAGATTATTAAAATGGTTCAAATGGCTCTGAGCACTACGCGACTTAACTTCTGAGGTCATTAGTCGCCTAACTAACCTAAGGACATCACACACATCCATGCCCGAGGCAGGATTCGAACCTGCGACCGTAGCGGTCGCTCGGTTCCAGACTGTAGCGCCCAGAACCGCACGGCCACTCCGGCCGGCTAAGATTATTACCTGTAGAGTATACAAACTGTTATACAGCTTATTCCAGTTCTTAAGGAATACTGGAACCGAAAGCCTTTAGCATTTCTGGAACCAACGCTTTTCCTAGACCTCATAATCAGAAGTGACTGAACAAGACCCCAAAGGTACACATTGATGCCGACTGTAATGACTACGTTTCTACAAGAAATGAAAAATGTTCTCTCTTCACTAATAATCGTCAGTCCGCTTCAGTTAGAGCTCATACGCCGACAAAGTAAAGCATGCAAACTAGGACAGTGGATAAGTTCCCCTTGTGCTGTAAACAAAAGGTTGCTTCCCTCTACGTTCAACAGTGTTTCCAATCCTATGGCAGTTATTGAGAACATCTGGACATTAATCTTTTATGCTCCAAAAGCAGCTTCATAAATAGTACATAAAAGTGGAATAAGTCCGACATGATCAAGCATGAAATTAGTTCCCTTGTACCATATGTCAGAAGCAGCATGAACTACAGACGTTATCGCGTCTGTCAAATGTGTGGTAATAGCTGTGTAAGGCGATGGGAAACGGCAGACACTGGGGAGTAGAAAGGTTATAGAAGAAACATTGTCAGTCATCCATTACTTACATTATCTTATGAGAAATTAGTTCCCTTGTACCATATGTCAGAAGCAGCATGAACTACAGACGTTATCGCGTCTGTCAAATGTGTGGTAATAGCTGTGTAAGGCGATGGGAAACGGCAGACACTGGGGAGTAGAAAGGTTATAGAAGAAACATTGTCAGTCATCCATTACTTACATTATCTTATGATTTATTTTACTGTTCCACAGAGGTTGTTATAGGGCAGCTGCTGAAACTAACAACTTTCTTCCGGGTCGAAACGGGCTTGTACTTGTTGCTGTGCAATGAAAAGTTCTCCAGCTACGCGTCAGTAGTTGTTTCACTTACAAATCTTCATCAGTTGTTAGCAATAATTTGCACTTCTACAAACTGTCGTTGCTGCTGTGGTCTGCAGCTGGAAGACTAACCTGCTGCACCTCTCCACTCCAATGCATCCCGTCAAGCCTCTCCGTCTCTACATAGCTATTAGAACCTACAGCCGTTTGAATACGCCTACTATAGTCAGACCTTGGCATCCCTCTACAGTTTTTACGCTACACACACACACACACACACACACACACACACACACACACACACACACACACACATGCACATGCACTTCCATCTATTACCAAACTGAATTCCTAGACGCCCCAGAATTTTCCTAGTACCCTGTACCTTCAAGTTGTGCCATAAATTTCTTTCTTTCCCACCAAGTCGATTTAGTACCACCTCATTAGTTACTCGATCTAGCAACCTAATCTTCAGCACTCTTCTGGTGCACCACGTTCCATTATCTCTACGGCTTATCGTCCACGTTTCTCTGCCATACAACGCAACACTCCACACAAATACCTTTAGAAAAGACTTCCTAACACTTGAATTTATATTCTCTTTATCACAGATCATATTCTCTTTATCACAGATGTTTTTCTCGCTGTTGCAGGTCTGCGTTTTATACCCTCTCTACTTCGACCATCATCAGCTAATTTGCTGCCCGAATAGTAGAAATCATCTACGACTTCTAGTGTTCCATTTCCTAACCTAATTCCCTCAGCTTTTCCACACTTAATTCGATTACATTCCAATAATTTTGTTAATGCCCCATCTTACAACCTCATAAGACAGTAACCATTCCTTTCAAATGCTCTTCCAAGTCATTCTTGAAAGCTTTCTTTAATTCTAGAAGTACGGTAAACGTAGATTTGTCTTTGTTCTTTCTACTTCTAAGATGAGTCGCTGGGGCCAGTATTGCATCGCGTTTTCTACATTTCTTCGGAACCCAAACTAATTCACCAGATCGGCTTCTAAGACTTCTTCCGGTTTTCTGTAAATAATTCGCGCCAGTACTTTCCAACCATGACTTGTTACACTGACAGTTCGATAGTATTCACTCCTGGCAGCACCTGCTTTCTTTGGAAATGGAATTATTACATTCTTGAAGTCTACAGGTGTTTCTCCTGTCTCATGTATCTTGCATACTAGGTGGAATAATTTTGTCGTGTTAGGTTCTCCCAAGGACCCTCGTGAAGACCGGTTACAAGTATTTCGAACTAAAAGTAGATTCACTATTTTAAGATCAATACACACCGTAAGAAATACTTACAGTAATTTCATTTTTGAGGAATGTATTGTTGCCTGGTGTTCGTTCAGTCTTCATAAGAGGTATAAAATCGCACTGGGGCTGTGAAATGAGTGTATACAGAAACTCAGTTAAGAGACTCCAGCTGCGGAGTGCAGAAATGACTGCGCATAATTTGAAGGGTGCTCCAAAAGATAAGTTGAGACGATAAGTTTACTCATGTTGAGCTCAAAGGGGCGATCTGTAGTGATTACTTAGGAGAAGAAGAACCTCTTACGCGAGATTGCTGCAAAAATGTGCCGAATCTAAGATGCGGGCTGTAATTATTACTTGACGGTTTTCCGCTGGTATCCTGCTTACTATTCATGGCCCCGATATAGGGTATCACATCGCCTAAAACTTTTATTGCACTACATATGATGCGCTGCACTATAATAGTATATTTTTCAGACTGGCTGCCCTAGCTTTAGACATTGGGCCGAACACCGCTGTATTTTGTTTTCAATAATTTACTAAAGAAATTTTTAGCATACAGCTTAACTTCTTTAACTTATAATAAATTTAGAAGTCCTTATTTTTCTTTTGTAACAATGTTTGCCGCTTACTTAGCGATACTGTCAAATAAAAGGGGGGGGGGGGGCATCTGCAGTTTTGTAATGATGTAACGCAAGGATCGTAAATATGGTGTATATGGTTTCTTAGCAGTATTCTATCATGAAGAAATCATCAAAAATGGTTTACTAACACTTCAGAATTTTTTATATACGTATATTTGGAATCGTGGTTGCTTTTAAATTACGTATTTGATTTTTACTGATACAATCTATGTACTGCAACGACACTTGTGCTTGTGGCCAGTTCGTCTCAAGCATTGGCTATTGACAATTTTGCGAAGCCCTGGTAGGCATGACATGTTATGGGAACGATGGCGAATTGTGATTTACACAGTAATTTTTAATTTTTTAATTTCTTCGTGACAACGCATCGCTCATTTCATGTTGATGTACCTGGAAATTTAATGGAAATATTTTAAGTGTAGCTGGTAAAAGATGACTACAATAATTTTTACGAAGGTATGTTGTCATTTCGTTCTTCTATTGGTTAATGTTGCAGTATTCGTACAACAGTTTGTACCACTTCCTGTAATTTTATTGCAGAGCAGAAGATGGTAACTTCATTTTACCGAAACCGGTTGTCTACAATAAAGTTTTTATAGCGATCTCGGCTAAAAACGTCTTCTTCTCCTAAGTTGAAACGAGTGGAATTTCAGAGGCTTTCTCTCTCACTACGTGATCTTGTGAAGATGCAGTATACTGATCACAGTGGTAAGCAGTGGTAAATTCTGTTCGCAACATTTCGTTATAACGAAGAAAGTCAGACGGAAGGTAGCGCGTGTGGTGGGCCACAACCTTTACTGCTTATCTAAGTTGAATACCGGCGCATTCCGGACGTAGAGAACCCGGTCAACGCTAGAATTCACTGCAACTCATGACACAGAAATCGAAAAATGGGGTGTTTCCTTTGGGTGGAACTCAATATCAGAAACTGATCAATAATGAACAAAAATGAGTCAATTAGAAATACACTTGATGGTCGATAAAACATTTCAAAATATTGTAAGCTACCTCAGAGCGTGGAAGGCTAAACTGGTCACACGCACGGCTGCTGCAGAAGAGAGGGCCGCACAGAACGCCGGCACTGGATTCCTCCTCTCCGTGTCTTTTTTCTTTTTGGCGAAATGTAATGACATGCCATTCTCACTCATGTTCAACTGAATCACATGACGAGCCACGATGTTGCAGATAGTTCGAAAAAACAAAAATAATCGAATAAAACAACGTATCACATCAGTAACGTGAAGACTGCGATTCAGACGGTAGTGTTTTAGTGTTTTCGATGAATTTATCCATATTATTACGCACAGTAAAATATCTAATGATATCTGTCTGGGTTTCCAGACGAACTGGTAAATGATAAATGACAATTTGACTTTTCAGCGGAGTGGGTTGTGGGAAAGTAGCCGTGTGATGATTTGCGGTTATAAAAAAATCAGCCTCTGGCTGCAAGGATCGTTTTTAATTTCTTCTGGTGCGTCTGCATGTAATCGATGTCGGAGACTATTTTTGGGGGATCAGAGCTAGCTGTAATCACCGGTCAGCGATACATGCAAGACCCACACAGAAAATGGCATCCCGGCGGTCGGAAGTAGAATCCAACCTGACATCGATGAGGTGTATATTAGAAGCTGCGTCTGAAGATGGGGCTGGTGGCCCTGAAATCGATTCTGCAAATAAGAAATAATAAACCATCCTTGCAGCAGAGCTTAATTCATTTCTAACTCAAAATCGTATGATAAATCAAATTGCACTGAGAAAACATTAGAGATCTCTGACGTCTTTTCCAACTTGAAAAAGTCTTGTATTCCGCGTAATGCGTTTTATTTTATTTCGAAGCAACATCGTTATTGGATACCGAACTGTATCGTTTCGTTTACAGTTTTGTTACGTGGTGCCAAACGGAGTTCTCGCTTTGCTGACCCTCACTTGTCTTCTGCTATCACGGGCCAGGTGAGCTGCTGTCCCAGACACCGGAAACTGAATACTCGGCGGCAGTCTTTCGGAGACGACACCGTAGACGTGTGCAGTTTGTGTAAGGGGAGTCAAATTGAAACGAGACCGATGGAAAAATAGTAAGTAAACTGTCCATTATTTCAAAAGTAAGCACCATATATCGTAGTACATTCATCCCACTGGGAGACAATACGGACAATACTTTCATGGAAAATGTTTGCGGTTGCCTAAGGAAACATGACTGTACGCAGGCGTGCACCTCTTCGTCCGAAGGAAACGGACGGCCAGGCCTCCAAAAATATGAGGAGAGATTTGGACTGTACGGAGGATGTATAAGCGTTTCCCAGCGAAACTTCTGCAGCGTACCCGGAACAAACAGGGCAACCTGGCGCGGGCGTTATGGTGCAACAGAATTATACTGTCCGTCAACATTCCTGGGTCGTCCTGCTGAGGTCATCGGTCCCTAGGTTTACACACTACTGAATCTAACTTAAATTAACTGACGCTAAGGACAACACACACACACACATGCCAGAGGGAGGACTCGAACCTCCGACGGGGGAAACCGCGCGAACCGTGGCAAGGCGCCCGAGACAGCGCGGCTAACATTCCTGCTTCAATTTTAGCAAAATGTCCACGTGCAAGTGAGCGTTACCTGTGGTGCCGTCTTCGAGAAAGTGAATGAACGGCGGGCCCCTGCACTCCAAGAAAAAAGTCATCGGAACTCTCCTGGAGCTGGAGTGCCTGTGATTGGACTACGCAGCAGAAGTTTCACTGGAAAACCGTTGCACATCCTCCATACTGTCCCTCTCACACCCCATGCGATTTCTATCTTTTTCAAGCCCCGAACAAAGACATTCGTGGGGGTCGATTTGCTTCTGATGAAGAGGTGGAGTCTGGGTACATTCGTGGTTTCGTAGGTAACCGCGAACATATTTCCACGAAGACACTGACCGTCATGTCTCACTGTGGGAGAAATGTATTAAACAACTGCGGCGCTTACTTTTGAAATAATGAACGTTTACTTACTTTTGTCCGCCTGTCTCGTTTTCATTTGACTGCCCGTTATAGACGAAAAATGTCGTGCTTTTGTTGGGCTCACCGAGGTATTGGTAACCAATTTTTCATGCTAGTTCCGCACACACTAATGATTTCTAAAGTCTTTTGAGTTCTGGTGTCGGGCATGCAGCCGTCTGATGTCATGGCGGTTTTATCTCCTTACTAAATCCGCCTAAAAATGTGGCAAGCGTCTTCAGAAGCGGAGGTATGGCGCAACGTAACTCAGTATAATGTGATAGGACGTACGAGGTGTCCCAAGAGGAATGATCAGTATTCAGTGATATGACGGGAACGATCATTCGAACCTAAAAATTGTTGTAAACATGGGCTCCAAAATGCGTACCTGAAAATTTACGACGCCTTGTTCATCTTCGATACTGTGAAACACATCTCTTTTACTCAACAGCTGCTCGTAGCTCTTTGCGTATGCATTTCGGAGCCCTTGTTTATTAGATTTTCCTTCTTCAAACCATCGTTCCCGTCGTATCCCAGAATATTGACCATTACTCCTGGGAGCGCGGGGTTATTAACCTTGTGACATTACTTCATTTTATAAGGTTTCCCCAATTTCATTGATGATGACATCCGTAGAGGTGTCGAAACTAATGTCAATGTACCAAACAGTTATTTGCAACCGGTTGGCTGTATAATCCTATGTTGAAACTAATATACTGTTGCTGAAAAACAGCCATGTTTAAATCTGTGATTAATTCATTAGCTTTTTATCATCCTTGTGACATTACTTTGTCAGCTTTTTATCAATCTTGTCGTATTTATTTACTAGCTATTTATTAACATTGTGACATCAATTTATTAGGGACGCATTTCGAGGCAATACGCTCATCAGGCAATATGCTCATCGCCATCTATCAAGGCACAATGTACTGATAATTACGTACATAATCAAGTTATTATGTATTAGTACAGTGTAATGTAACAGCCTCACTTTAAGAACATTGTGGAAAGTGGTACAGAGGCGAGCACACAACAACGGCCTCCGTAGCGACTACTGGACGTAGCCCTACACCCTTCATCTCATCAACGATATCATGTCTTTTGTCGTGGAATACAGCATACTTTTTTTCTGTTTCTGTGCATGGAGGCATATGTGCTGTACCCAATGAAGACCCCGATACCTCAACAAATAAATAATGCTTAACTGATTTATATTCCTTGATGTCGAAAAATGAGCATAGTGCTTCGAAACGCGTCGACGGTAAATTAAAGTCGTACAACGATTTATAATGATTGTAGTACACGCTTATATGCTTATTGATGGAAAAATTCCATCCATCGTACCATGACGAATGAGGGAGGCAGCAAATTCGCGACAATTCTGTACCAGTTTTAAGCAGTTTAACACTTTTTATAAAATGAGGAAAGTCTGATAAAAAAATGTAGTACATTTTCAACGCTAAGAAAATGGCAGTTCTATTGCATGCCATCATTTGTAAATCAAGCAAGTGTAAATGTCGAAGACTTTCTTTTCACTTTTAGTGCATGTTCTTCTTTCATATCAGTAGATTTCTTTATCAGTTATTCTGAAGTCCCTGAAAGCAATAATAGAAACATATCCTGCTGTCCCATGTGGGTCACAGATTGCGAAAATGAGTTTTCTATGAAACGAACTTTACATCAAAGCCTGAAAGGATGTGGAAAACGTAACGCAATTCTGGAGTAATCGCGAGAGAAGAGAATGACCGACAGATTCTCCTGGGTGCCAAGTTGCACCAGAGGAGGGAGGAAAGGCCTACCGTGCGTCTTGCGCCGGCAGCCACCGCTTGGCTTGCAAAACCGGTGGCAGCAAAGGATCCACTTACAAGGGAAACCCCCCGTCGCACCCATCTCAGATTTAGTGGTAAGATGTTCCAGTGGATAGCCCGACAAAAACTGAATACAGATCAAGCATGAAAAGAGTAAGAAGGTGTACTGAACTATGAAAAAAGAAGCAAAGTAGAAACAGTGAACAGTCCAAGCTCAAGATGTGCAGCATTGACCGAATGTAATTGGCGACGGCGTCGTGCTTATGAGGTTACAATGCTGGAAGGTAAAAAGGGAGATCCATGTTCAAACCTCCCTCGTGCCTCTTGTTTTTTTTTTTTTTTTTCACAGGATTATGAACTGTCCGTCCGGTCATTGACGTGTCTGTTCGCTGCATTCAAATTTGTGTCTGTGTCGCGTGTAACATCCATTATGCAACAGTGAGGTGTAACGTAGGGATCTCTAGACGTACGTACCTCCTATTTGTTGAAACTTCCTGGAAGATTAAAACTGTGTGCCGGACCGAGACTCGAACTCGGGACCTTTGCCTTTCGCGGGCAAGTGCTCTACCAACTGAGCTATCCAAGAACGACTCACGCACCGTCCTCACAGCTTTATTTCTGCCAGTACCTCGTCTCCTACCTTCCAGACTTTACAGAAGCTCTCCTGCGAACCTTGTAGAACTAGCACTCCTGAAAGAAAGGATATTGCGGAGACATGGCTTAGCCACAGCCCGGGGGATCTTTCCAGAATGGGATTTTCACTCTGCAGCGGAGTGTGCACTGATATGAAACTTCATGGCAGGTTAAAACTTTCAGGAGTGCTAGTTCTGCAAGGTTCGCAGGAGAGCTTCTGTAAAGTTTGGAAGGTAGGAGACGAGGTACTGACAGAAGTAAAGCTGTGAGGACAGGGTGCCGAGTCGTGTTTAGGTAGCTCAGTTGGTAGAGCACTTGCCCGCGAAAAGCAAAGGTCCCGAGTTCGAGTCTCGATCCGGCACACAGTTTTAATCTGCCAGGAAGTTTCATATCAGCGCACACTCCGCTGCAGAGAGAAAATCTCATTCTGGCTCCTATTTGTTCTACACAAGTACTACTACACATTGTGATTCTTGCATTCCGTTTTAGAAGCTTTGATTCCTGAATTCCTTTGTTGTAACACATTTCACGCCCGTTAATTTATTGTTTACATTTCTGTTAGGGGTCTCTACGGCATCCCGCCTGCTCTCAGTATTCGTCACATTTACTTGCGACGGTAATATATTCTTACCCCATGAGTCATGTTCTATAACCAATGCATAGTATGGCAATTGCCAAGACTACAGAAGGAGAACAGACACGTCAAACAGCGGACGACCGGTTCATAAATTTGTGAAAAAAAGTAGAGCACGAGGGAGATTTGATCATGCATCTCCCGCTTGGCAGTGCAACACCGTGCCCACACAACCTTCACAACCACGACGCTCTGCTTCTTGTAATTCCCGTGATATTGCACGTCTTATGCTCGGACTATTCATTGTTCCTATTTTGCTTCTTTTTTCACAATTCAGTATACCTTCCTCTTGTTTTCATGCTTGATTTGTGTTCAGTTTTTGACCGGCTGTCCACTGGGCTATTTTACCAGAAAATCTGAGGGGTATGAGATGGGGAGTTTCCCTTGTTAGCAACACACGGGCTGGACACGGATTACGCCTCGTCTGCGATGATACAGAGCGACTCGCGGCAGACTCGAGAGCCGTGAAAACCAGTTTCACTCACCTCACTTTGCGCTGTGCGTAAACTCGCAGCTCCTTGATGGCACTGCTGTGTCTGGTAGTTTTACCTACCTGCAACAGACAGAAAAAAATACATACATGAAAATGTGGTTCTCGAAACTCTAGTCTAAAACGCACGTAATCTTAAATCATTACTTCTTTAGAACTAAACCAGTTTCCTGTTATCGAGCTGACACTTGCTACACGTACTTGTGCAATTTGTTCTGAACCTTCACAGCCAAATTATACATACGAGAGTGTATCTCGAACAAAGTATCCTAAGATAAAGAGTGAATGACGGAAAGAGAATGTTTCAGGCTGTACGAGCTATACACTGCGGGAGAAGCATGTGTGTGTGTGTGTAATAAACTGCTTACGTCCCATAATAAGCAAACAGCTGCCTGCCGCATCGAAGACAGCGACGCGACCTAAAAAAATAATGTACAGTCGCCAGTGTTGTGTTCACGTTGTTCGTGATTCACGCCTGGTTGTCGAGGATAGAGCGTTATGCGCTGCAGCAACCTACAGACATTAGCTGAATGTTTGCTACAGCAGCGTGTAGTCTCCGGGACGATAAACGAGAGTGTAGAGAAATATTTCGTACCCGGTTTCATCCGAACTGAAGGAGCTTTATCTTCGTAGATGGGAACTACGAGAAGATGGATAGTTCTGACCAGGCAGCCGGACAAAGTTCTTGACGTAAGAACTGTTCGCACAGCAGAGTTTGAGCAGATGGTTTTGGGTCTTACGGGAGAAGATTTATCGGCAAACACGACTGACCTTGTCCGTGAGGCGCGCACTTGACAGAACACAGTGCCGACAGCGCTGCTGCAGCAACGGGCACACCCGTGCGACGGGCCCAAATCATTTTGAACCCGGAGTTCAGGCCTGTCAGTGGCTTACGCTGTGATATGCGCAGTGAACATAGTGGTCGCCATTCTAAACCCCTGCTGCAGCACGTTTAAGCGTCTGAAGTGAGGCAGTACCGTCAGGAAAAGACTGGTTTCTTATCTCAGGGCACTCAGTTCATGAAACCTACCGTCTAGTCATACTTTTGGGACGTCCTGCACGTAATGAGAGAAGCGTTTGAAGTCAAGTGACGATTTCAGTACGTCCCCACGTCCCTTCAAGAAACCTACCGTCTGGTCATACTTTTGGGACGTCCTGCACGTAATGAGATTGAAACGTCCCCTTAGAAAAAATTTATGAACTACTGTGCTGTGCTTACGTTATTTGATTTTCAAACACCTGAGCAAAACTGAACGTACTCAGACATTTCTCTCTTTACTTATTCTAATCATCACTAAACTGACACAGAATATGTTTAGCGCAACGCAATCTGACTTTCAAAAATCCCTACAAAAGAATGGCCCTGACTAACATTAACCTATACCTTTCACAAATCACTTACCTCACAAAAATCTTCGTTACTCAAGCTACTGCAATACAGCGAGAGCCACTACTGCCAGCTAAATAAAAAATTCTAACTACTGAAGGCACTAACTACTGATAGGCATAGTTAGCAAATGAAAGATTTTGATAGAGAACAAACAACGTATTTACCTTAATAGTGTTCAAAAGTCATAATATATATATATATATCAGTCCATGATATCCAATATTACAAATTTACTCTTTCTGATGGACACACGTCCAGATCGTCCGCTCTCAAAATTCCGCCATCTCTCTCCCCACATCCAACACTGCTGGCGGCTCACCTACGCGCTGTTCACATCCAGCTGCCCAACACTACAATAGCATATACTCCAACAATGCAAACCAACCACAGACTTCACACAGCACAGTCAGTGATTTTCATACCGAGCGCTACGTGGCGTTACCAACATAAAAACCTAAACAGCCTACTTACAAGATAAGCGTTTGAAGTCAAGTGACGATTTCAGTACGGCCCAACGTCCCTCTGTCTTGACTAGCCGGTAAAATGTGTGATTACGGCATCATGTTTATTTGCTGTCTTAAAAAGAAATGTTCCATAATAATCTGTTTATCATTCGACAGTCCCCCGGAACGCGAATGTAAACATAAGATGTTTTTCGTTCGGAGACTTGAGTCATCCGTGCTGTTAGATAGATACTGCAGAATAGTGTGTCGACAGGGATCACCGCCGTGTCTGCCAGGAATGACGTGGAGGTGCTTACAGTGTGACAACCGTTGATAAGAGTCAGAAAATAAGCTGTGCTTGTACGCTGCAAGAAATATCCACCTGGTAGGAAAAAAACCAGCAACTGTATCAAATCCTAGAAAATACATATATCTATGCGTTTCATATGGAGGATTGAATTAAGGCAATGATACGCACGCGCGCACAGACACATACACACAACACCAGCGCGAGCACACGTGCTTTGCGTACTACATATTTTTGTTGTTGCCGGCCGTGTGGCCGAACGGTTCTAGGCGCTTCAGTCCGGAACCGCGCTGCTGCTACGGTCGCAGGTTCGAATCCTGCCTCTGGCATGGATGTGTGTGATGTCCTTAGGTTAGTTAGGTTTAAGTAATTGGATAAGTTCTAGGAGACTGATGACCTCAAATGTTAAGTCCCATTGTGCTTAGAGCCATTTGAAACATTTGAAGTTCGTTGTTCCGCGAGTCGCTTTGCACGATACTTCCTAATGGCATGCATCACGGCGCTTTACTGAATGTCAACACGAGTGGTATTTAAGTATGACTGTGTTGCGATCTTTTACACGCGAGTCCGCGCGTTAAAAAACAGTGTTTAAAACGGTTGAGGCTTTCATGTCCACTTGTTCACCTGTTTCCTATTAGCGTCTGTCTCGCCATCTTCGACCGGCTTTTGATTTTCTCGCGTATCGCTAGTACTAGTTTCGTTTCAACAAGCTAGAAGACAACAAGATAACCGGGTCCTGGATTACCGTGCTGTACCGAGCGATAGTTGCAGACAATAAGGGGAGTACCACAGCTGTAACGATCAGCGTAAGGTCCTCAGACGTTGGCGCTACAGGTACGTATGAACTCTGGTCGCAAGCACCAGCATTGCAGGGTGAACCTCTGAAAATGCCAGTCACTCGCGCTGGCGAAACATCAGGAAAATCATTGGCCAAACGTCGGCGGAATATCATGAGACGGAGCACATGAGGCAATACGCTGATGTTTAGCTTAATTAAACAAGTAAGTATGCAACACTTTTGTAGTAAATAGGCTGGAAGTTGCTAAGTAAAAATTCTTCTGTGGAACAGAAGTACTTTCCAAAAAAAAAAAAAAAAAAAAAAAAAATTCAACTTACTTCCAAATGTATCTTTTTTGTTATCTGGCAGGCATTTAATATTATTTGGTAAGATATCAAAAATTTAGATGACAGTTATTAACTCCGTTACCGGCTAAAATCAATTTTAATAAAGAGTAATAAACGTGATGTCTTTCTTCTACACGGTCGAGTCACATTATGTGACCACCTGTCAAAATAACCTGTTGCAGCCCGGATGTGCAGGAAGAGAGTCAGTGAAGTTGTGGAAGCTACCTACAGGGATAAGGAGACATGCGGCCTTCAGTGCTGTGGCCAGCTGGTTCAAATGGCTCTGAGCACTATGGGACATAACATCTGAGGTCATGCGCCTCCTAGACTTAGAACTATTTAAACCTAACTAACCTAAGGACATCACACACATCCATGCCCGGGGCAGTATTCGAACCTGCGACGTAGCGGTCGCGCGGTTCCACACTGAAGCGCCTACAACCGCTCGTTGACAGTGGCCGGCGCATCGTCCTGCTGATAGATGCCAACGTGCCAAGGAAAAAACAAACTGTGTGTAGGAGTGGACAGGGTTCCACAAGGTTAGATGCATACTTGTGTTGGTTCGTTGTGCCTTCCAGAATAACTAGATCGCCCACGGAACGCTACGATAACATTTCCCAGACCATAGCGCTTCCTCCTACGGCCTGGACTCTTCCAGCGATTGTTGCAGGGCCATACACGCCGATGGCATAAATCAAGATTCGAATGAAAAAGCCATCTTCCACCACTCATGAACATTCCAATTGCGGTATTGGCGAGCAAATTCCAGCTTTCGTCGCCGATGAACAGCATTCAACAGGGGTGCATGAACCAGGCGCCTGTTGTGGAGGACGTTTGCGAGACACTATTGATAGCCCCTTGGTTTACCTGGACGATGAGTTGCTCAACAGTTGGACCTCTATTCGCCCGTACATATCTCCGCAGCCGTCGTTCAATCTTATTATCGATAGACGGTGGTGCAAAACAGTTGCCTCAGCGCCGGTATCTCACCACTGACTTCTAATATCAGCAGTACGCAGTTGACGTCAACAAGTGTATGGGCCTGAAGATGACGTTGTTACAACATTGAAACTAGTTGCCAAAATAAAATCGACACCTTAAATACAGCTGGAGGAATTTCTTCATTTTTAATATAAATTTATACCAGCTGACGTCCCACTGTCCTCCATTTCAACTATGGACGTACGAAGATAAAACTTAACCGTTTCGGAAATGCTTCCAGTCTTGGCCCAAAAGCCGATGATCGTGTCCTTTTGGACGTCAGATAAATCGCATTGCGAGAAAGACTGCACTGTTTTTCGCATCCCCCGACATATAATAATATATACCCTCCACTTCTAGTCCTAGCACCTGCCGCCTGTGAGTGGTTACCGCACATTGACGTGGAACACAGGCGATGGCCACAATAACGTGATTGGACTTTGTATTACTACAATTAAGTATGTCATTATTGCTTCAGAACATTAATGGATAATGCACAATACATTCCACATCAAAATAATGTGTTCATACTGTAGTTGAAATGCCCAACTCTTTCAACTCTTGTCTATGAGAACCACGTAGACTGATGGGCCAAAACATTACGACTACCTACGTAACGGCGTGTTCGTCTATCTTTGGAACACAATACAGCAGCGATTTTGTGCGGCATGGATTCCACAAGTCCTTGGTAGGTTTCCGCGCGTATGTGGCATCAGGTGTCTATGCGCAGGTCTCGCAGTACCTGTACATCATTGTGGACCGGTGGTTTGTGAGTGCCGAGGTGGCGCCCGATAGCGTTCCAGATGTTTCCCGCTTGGTTAAGATTCGGTAAATTTGACATCAACGGAACTTCACTGTTCCGCTCATCAAACCACTTTACTGCGGTTATAGCCTTGTGACGCGAAGAGATATCTTGGTCGAAGATGCTATCGCCGTTGGGGAAGACCTCATGGAATGCAATGGTGCTCGGCGATAATGTTTTACGTAGTCCACAGCTACCATGTTCCCCTCGATAACAAGTACTGGTCCCACGGAATCCCAGATGAGTGTCCCCCATAGCATAATACTGCCTCCAACTGGCCTGAGTCCCCCCGTCGGAGGTTCGAGTCCTCCCTTGGGCATGTCCTTAGCGTAAGTTAGTTTAAGTTAGATTAAGTAGTTTGTAAGTCAAGCGACCGATGGCCTTAGCAGTTTGGTCCCATAGAACTTACCACAACTTTCCAACTTGCCCCGAGTCCGTGGCACGCTGCAAGTTCCGCACAGTTGTTCGCCACGATGTCGACGTATCCAAACACGACAGTTAATCAAGCGTTAACAAGAAACGCGACTCATCGTCCGAGGTGACACGTTTCCATAGATCCATGTTTCAATATAGATGATCACGATCTCACTGCAGTTGACGACATTGCTGGGTCAACATGGGAACACGTAGTGTGTAACGTGGTCGTATCGTTTTGGTTTTTGTATGTTATCGATGTGCATGTCAGAGAGAGAGAGAGAGAGCAAGTTACGTTACAGTTAGACAATCTTTGGTCTTGTCGTGGGACAGCCTTTGTCTCTGCACAGTCTGATACATTCTTAGTTGACGTGTGTTACGGATGGACGTAATCTGTAGTGATTTGTTGACTTTTGATTTCTTCATCTAATGATGAAGAAATATTGATTGTAATGGACAGTTAGGACGAATAAGATGTATACGTATATTAGAAAGCGAAGAGAACATAAATTTTGAATAATGTTATTGTTTTTTAAAGAAAAGAAATCTGAGGTACCATTATTCTCAGAATAATTATTGTCAGCTAGTTAATGTGCTCAGAGCTGAGAGAAAGACACCCCACTTCCCTGAGTCATGCATTAACTATTAACTGATTAAACTCTATGATTTTTATGGAATGCTCAGTTAATATTGGACGCTTTTTAAATCATTATTCTCTTTGTTAAGCATGGTATTGTTCAGACCTATGTTACGTGTAGAGATCACGCGAAGTTTTACTCTGTCTTTCTGAACATATACTTCATTCTAAAATCGTTGTTTTGGAATACCGTTTCATAGGAATAGTTACTCTCCCCACCCCACTGTTTATCATTACGCATCATCACAGGTGGCATGCAACGGTTGGAAATTTTATTTAGAAACAGAAACCTAGTTTAGCCGCTGCCTGCTTGCTGTTGTGCTTTCGAGAAATCTGCAAAAAATGTTGTCAATACGTGACGTAACTGGAAATTTTGATTACGGCCAGATAATTGTTTTACTTCAGTTGCGCGTTTTATACGAGACAAGTTGAATTCAGATCAGTTACAGTACAGGTCAAATTACGTTCTGTTTAGTCAAAGGTTAGAATACGAGTTTAAGTTGGACAACAGTTTGTAGGGACCTAGTTTTAGCAATACGTAGACTTTTATAGAGCGGGAGGTAGAGTTGGGCTAAATTCTATACAGAAAGAAATGTAGTGAGGATGTTAGAAGTGATCGTCTACTATGGAGCCTGTGTTTAAAAACGTGTGCCGATAGGTTTGTTGGAGGACACTTGTGCTTGCGCCAGTACTGTATTCTGTCATCAGATCTGCCACATACAGCCGCTTATCCTGCTTTACAGAGCGAGCAAACCTCCGACTTCAGTGTTCTACGATGAGGTGTGAATGTCCCCCACCCTCTCGCCTACGCATGGTTTCAGCTTCCTTCACCCACTTTCGAAATATGTCCATGACAGTAGCACGCCAGAAATCAACCTGTTTCACCGTTTCCGAGATGCTCCTTTCCATGTATCGGACCATAACAATGCCGATTGTCAAAGTCGGTTACGTCAGTGGATGCCCCACTTTGTGGTCTGTATTGTCTCTGTTCCGCTTGCATAGTGTGGTCAGAAACAGCCTGAAAAGTTTGTACGGGCGTTGCAGGGTAGGCTGCGCTGAGAAATAATTGTTAAGAAAAATTTCGATACGTTGCGCCGTTTCTGAGTTAATTAGCATTGAAGTTAGCCAATCGGGCCGTTGCGCGTGACTTTAATTGGTTTACTAAAAAGGAACAAGAGAGCGATGCCAAAATTGGGCTTGGAATAGTAGTAAGGATCGAACCCGAGCCAAAGGCTGAACAGTCTCGTGCGGTATCATCTACACTATGTGAACAACTGACATTAATTGTATCTTGCGGGCCGATTGAATTTACGGGCACAACGGCCTGACTGGCTAACTTCAATGCTAATTAACCCGGAAACGGCGCAACGTATCCAATTTTTTCTTAAAAATTATTTCTCAGCACAACAATTATTCCTCATCGCATCATGCCCCAAAACGCCAGTGTAGCGGTGAGGAGTTTTCTTAACGTTTCGGCTCATCAGTGTAAGCCGGCCGTGGTGGCCGAGTGGTTCTAGGCGCTTCAATCTGGAACCACGCGACCGCTACGGTCGCAGGTTCGAATCCTGCCTCGGGCTTGGATGAGTGTGATGTCCTTAGGTTAGTTAGGTTTAAGTAGTTCTAGGTTCTAGGGGACTGATGACCTCATCTGTTAAGTCCAATAGTGCTCAGAGCCATTTGAATCATTTGATCATCAGTGTATTGTTGTTACATATTTTTATGCAATGAAAACTTTCTGCCTTAGAGATGAGCTAGCACAGAAAACTATTCCACACGAAATTAATACATGAAAATAAGCAGGCTATTTTAAATTACCGATTTCTCTCTCTCACTAGGTACAAAAGTGGCTGAACTGAGAATCTTTAATTTTTTTTTCAATTTAAATTCTCATCAGTACATGCACCTAAACGTGCGAAGATTTTACCTTGCTTACTGCCCATGGTTTAAATCTCTCGATAATTTTATACCTTATGATGTGCAGAATTGAATACGATCCATTTCTTTTTCAAATTAAGGAAAAAACTACGTGCAGAAAACCAAGCAGTGATCTTTTGTATACACATTATTTGTGCTTTCCTCTATCGGGAGTGATTATAACACTTGTGTAAAACACGAATTTTTATAACAGAATGTTGTGATTTACAGAGTTAGAGACCATCTATTGCTCTTTTGTTATTTAATATATGTAGAATCTGGTGAGGGAACGGACACATAGCATCGTAAACTGAGAATGCTTTCCGAAATGCAAATTGTAATTTGCCCTTACCAAAATGAGACACCACTGTAGGCCACGTCACATCACAGGACGAAGTATGAAGAGGCACAGGCCGCGGCGCGTACGTCACGAAGGTAGTCCTGCACTCCCTCGCTCGCTCAAATCAGCAGACAAACTACGTTTTTACACCTGTTAACTCGTAACTAGGCGTGTCCGCACAAACGAAAACTGAATCTTCTGCTGGAATCCGCTATTATGGAGTCTTACTGTTATTAATCCTATAATGATGAGAAGTCCATGGGGTGGCTGTACTGGCGAACAATAAAATTAAATCATACTAAAATGATTATCAGATGCATGAGGCACCACTTCCAGCATGTAATGAGTACTGTTAAGCAGGAGAGACCAAATGCTATAAACAAGCTCTTATACCATTTATATCGAGTATTGATCTTAAATTAAATTTTGCTGTAGTACTGTTAATCAGTAAGACTTCATAATAGCAGATTCCAGTGGAACATTCAATTCATTCAATTCTCATTAGTATTTACACGCCCAGCTGCGAGTTAACAGGTTAAGAAACGCATTTTGCCTGCTGAGCTGAGCGAGTTCAGGACTACCTTCGTGACGTACGCGCCGCGGCCTGTCTTTCTCGTGGGCCCTCTACCACGCTGTGTGCCCGCCCCTCACTTGTTGACATGCAGCGCCACGGACGGACAGCGTGCCCGCATGTTGTGCTCCCCAGTTTCACAGACAGACAGACAGCCCTCTGACTGAGTAGCGCCACAGCAACTGCGGCCGACTGCGGTGGGCTCCAGCCATCGTCGCGTCTGAAGCTCTGGCGAGACCGGAGCCCGCGGCTGCCTTCACTCGTGCCGGGCCGCCGCGCCGAGCGTGTTTCTGCCAGTTCCCTCGTGAGGTGCGCTCTGTCCAAGCAGTTCCCTGTTCACTGCCGCTTGCTGTACTACATTCCTCTGTTTCATCAACTGATTCCGCTACGCATATATTTTTTAACTTTATTTTACCCGCTGTGTGGCAATCGCGATTTTATTCAAGACACACCTGAAGATGTGTTTGCAGGGCTGTACATCTTAAATTACGATTAATGACCAAAGCCAGGCATTCTGTCCTGCATCATATTTTCTTTCTTTATGAGCTGGTTTCAATTTAGACCTTCAACCTGGAAGGTTAAGTTGTATAACTTTTTAATAGCAATGAATAGTTCTACCTCCGAGACAGATAAAAAGTGGCCCGTGTCAGTATGAAGGAAATGCAGTGAAATTACAGAAACCAAGAGCTAAAATGTGCTTAGCACTTATTTACAATGAGAAATACAGTGATAAGTACATTTACAGAAGATGCTGAAAGTGACTCCCAGCAACACCAATACTCAGCTGTGAACGTCCAGGCATATTCAGATACACCCGGTGTTAAGCTCGGGTATTGACTGCGACAACTTCACGGGTGATGTCTTTCAGTTCCTGTACTGTGTGCGGATTTGTTTCACAGCGCTTGGTCTTCCAGTGTCCCGTCCTCCCCCCTCCGCCCCCTACCCCCCCCCCCCCCCACCAAAAATGTGTTGTTAGACCCGGCGAATGTGGTGGCCTTAAATGTTTGCTGACAGTTCGTTCCTCAGTGAAGACATCATGGATTCGTTCAAGGGGTACCTTAGATGCGAGTCATGTTGCCCCATCTTGCTGGAAGAAGCAGTATTATCTTTCATTTTTAATGAGTTGAGCACAAAACGTATCAAAAATTTTCATATATGCCACCGCGTTGAGGGTAGCGTAAAAAAAGGAAAGGAAAAAAAAAAAAATAAATCGGCCGAATGATGCGCGTCCCTGTTACTTCGCACCAAACGCCAGTTTTTTCACCATGGAGTGGTTGCTGACCCACAGTGTTAGGGTTCTCCGTTCCCAGTACCTCGTGTTCTGTGAATACACATGACTGGAAAGGTGAAACAATGCTTCATCACTCATGATGTAATGGAAAAGGGTGTAATAAACCATCGCTGATGTTATTCAAAAGCCAAGTGCAATAATCAACCCGTTTCTTACTGTCATCCTCCCTGAACTGTTGCACAGCGTCACACGATGTAGCTTCAAATTAACCCTAGAACACCTAAGGCGGGGGGGTTCGTTGAACCCACTATTTTTTTATGTCCCCTGCTTTTGCCCAAGTAACTTTTATACTACATATTCGATTTGAGTTATTGTTTGTTGGCTATTTTATGAAACGTTAGTGTCAATATATTTTATAGAAAATTAGTGCTTTGAAAGAAAAAATAAATAAACTTATTATGGGTCCAACAACCCCCCCCCCCCCCGCCCCCCTAGACTTCCATGCTATAGAAAATTTCCCTTAGTAGTGTTTCGTATTTCTCATCTCTACAACAATGTAAGTTAGTTTCTTGTCGGTTGGTATTCTTGATATTGACAACAATCGGTTTACTTTCAGAGGAGTGATTTTTGATGTCAGTCAGCTGTTATTTATCTTGCAAACGTGCAGTGAGTTAGTGCAGTTCCCTACTGTTCACACCCGGACTTAGAAATGAGTAAAAGAATACGTGACTCGTCTTTAGAAAGAGTTGTGAATGAAATTTTAGATGAAGATTCTGACTCGGGGAGTGAAAGTGAATATGAGGATGGTGTTACGGAGTATGATTCAGATCGGGAAAGTGATGTGGATGTCAGAGAAGATGAAGATAGCGCAGCTTCAGGCAGTGACCATCAGGATGGTATTGTGGCCAAGTCTGGAACAAGGTACGTAACCACACAGCCTAGAATTCCTCGGAGGTCTGTTGCTAATATAGTAAGAGAGCAGGCCGGAGTAACTCCAGCTGGCGTTTGACATTCACCTGGAGAAGCCTTGAAGTTACTTCTTACGCCTGACATCATGGATGTTACAGTAAAACATTCAAATGAAGAGGCAGTTAGGCGAAATATTACTTTGATTAATGAGAAAGAATTGTATGCCTTTATAGGAATCCTGATACTTATGGGGGCAAATAAGGACAATTCTGTCAATGTACACGATCTTTGGTCAGATACGTCTAACTTCAGTCATGGAATAAACTGAAATGTTGACAGAAGTATGATAACAATCGATTATTGCATAACTACATTGTTGTAGCTGTTTGATCTGTTTCAGCAGTCGAAATGTTGCATTCGCATTCAGAGGGGAGGCTGGCTACTTTTAACTGCGCCACTCTGTAGGCCTATCTCTGACAATTAATTTTATTAGTGACTGACTATAAACATTTTTATCCTTCAACTGATATCCACATTATTCAAGATTAGACATATGCTAATATGTTTACATTTATGAAAATGCCGATTGATATTTTAGGAAACGCAGATTGTTCAGTCCAGAATATCAACATTATGTGAACTGCTACATAAATTATGACTAAGATTTAGTTTTAAAATAAGGAAAACAAGGGTGGGAAGAAGAGTTTATCAGCAAATAAAGTAACGTTCCTTCTGCAGCTGTTCCTGGTAGATTCACAAGACGCGTAATGGTTCAAATGGTTCTAAGCACTATGGGACTTAACAGCTGAGGTCATCAGTCCCCTAGACTTATAACTACTTAAACCTAACAAACCTAAGGATATCACACACAACCATGCCCGAGGCAGGATTCGAACCTGCGACCGTAGCAGCAGCGCGGTTCCGGACTGAGGCGCCTAGAACCGCTCGGTCACAACGGCCGGCCACAAGACGCGTAGACGTGTAGACAGGCACAAGGCACCAGCCACCTAACGCATGTTGTGCTTTTACAGGGGAAGAAATAAAAATCTTCGAGGTTTGTGGACGACATTTTAATCCTGTCAGAGACGACAAAGATAACGACAAATAGTGATCAATTCCAATTACGAGGTGTGTTAGGAGGATGTCAATTTTTTTTAGAAGGGGGGGAGAGGTTAGCGTTTCACGGCCCGTCGACAACGATGTCATTAGAGACGGGCCACAATGCATTTTCGAAGTAACATCCCGGCATTTGCCTTAAATGATCCAGGGAAATCACGGGCAACCTAACTCAGGATGGCTGGAACCGTCGTCCCCCCGAATGCGAACCTAGTGCGCTAACCATTGCACTATCCCATTCGGTTTTTTTGTTTATACGAGGTATTTAATTTACTCGTCTACATCGCTGTTACTCTCTCTTCAAAATAGCCCCCACTGACTGTTACACACTGCTTCTTCTATTCCCCTTAACACTTCTGGAAGTCGATCTTCGGGATAGCTTTCAGCTCTCATCTATGCTTGTAAAACGACGGCCGTTTTATTTATTTTTCCAAACAGTAAAAAGTCACTCGAGGCCATTCCTGAAGGATGTGGAGGCTGGGGCACCAGTACAGTACTGTGTTTGGCCAAAGTGCACGAACAACATGCAGGGGCATATTCGTGGTGCGACATTCAAGGTTTGTTTCGCCACGAATCCACTAGAATTTTTCGGACTACTTCATGAAAACGTGTTGGACTTGTAAGTAGTACTCCTTTCTGGTCATTAGAAGTTTTGGCAAGAACTCATGGCGCACTATGCCGTTAAAATCGAAAAACACAGTGGGCATAACTTTCACGCTTGTTGTTCACTCGTGTCGAGCTTTTATGTCCTGGCGATCCAGAACACTACCACTGGGACGAATGAGCCTTAGCCTCGACGTCATATCCGAAAACCTGCATTCCATCAGCTGTTATGACACGTTTCAGTAGTTCTGCACCTTTATTGTACGAGTTGGCTTCCACCTCCGCCAACTAAAATATAACAATGCCAACTAAAATATAACAAAATTTTACCAGAAAGAGGTTTGTAAGCGTCCCATATTGCTGTTGGGAGCGGCGCGACAGAGGATATGGATCGATGGAATTTTAGAAAATGTAACTCGCGTATCGCAATTTGATAACCTCTCTATGCTGTATGATTGATTTGAAAATGTCGGACTTCTTCCCTGAATGACTGCCGCACAGTAAAGCCGTACAGTAAGGAAAGACGAACATTGCAAATAAATAATGAAATCACGCCAATGGCGGATCGGTGCCGCATCGACGTGTTGGGTCTTCCTTGTGACAAATGTTGACAAATAGAACTCGTAATACAACAAATACTGCGACAAACATTTAATGTGGTGGATTAATAAAAATATAACACATTTGGGAAGATAAATTAATTCGTGTGTTAAGAATCATTTACAACTAAAGCCCTTGGTCACGATGTTTACATTATGAAAGATGGAGGAAGAAAGACCAATGCAATCAGCCAGGCTTCTCCTAGCTGCTCTCTAAAAAAATTGATGGCTGCGCCTTCTGTTATGACATAGATAACGCAATATGAACCTCGACTTTTTGTTCCCAAACCTTTACACAAAATTTTACACAAAAAACAATTTTTTCGGAGTGGGTACTACAGGTGACACCATCTAGAGACTGTTGAGCAACTCGCATTCGCTGGTGTTTTTGTTCGAAATGGAACAACATTTCAACAGATTTTTAAATGCAACTCGTATATCCTGCTGGAAGACGTCGTCAGATCTGTACACGTGTTTGGTGTCAGTTTGCAGTTTGCTTGACTTTTTTTTTTACTGCAGATCTGGCATTTTACATACTTACAACTGGAATGTTTGGACATTCTGGTGCCCAAAAAAACGTCTTCGGCGTACCTGAATTAAGCAGTTTGCTGTGGAAATGATAGACCGTAATTTTACTACCGGTGCGTTTTGTTTGATTCCCCTCGAAATCGGCGAGGTGTACTCACTGAACACGCTCGACGTCACATTGCCGTTTTTATACGGGCACTAACATACGATTTCGCGCTCTAAAGACGTTACTTTCTGTATGTGAGATACTGCTGTCCGTAACCTCATGAATTTTTTAAAAATTATGTTTGTATTTCACGCAGGCACAAGGAACCGAAATGGAGACATTTTGCTGATAGTTTTAGTTGAAGACCCTGTGTCACTAACTGATGGAA
Source organism: Schistocerca americana (assembly GCF_021461395.2). Taxonomy (NCBI): domain Eukaryota; kingdom Metazoa; phylum Arthropoda; class Insecta; order Orthoptera; family Acrididae; genus Schistocerca; species Schistocerca americana. The sequence goes on along the minus strand of NC_060124.1, from coordinate 80,014,749 downwards.
GCCAGAAAACGTCCACGTCAGAGATGCTGTATCAGTGATGTGTCTATTTCGTTTAACTAAAACTCTTGTAAACGGGGAAACAGCGAGAGGCTGATCCGCGCCGTCTGTGACAGTACAGCGGTAGTAGGCCGCGAGATCTGCAAGACGCAGCCCAACTAACGACACGGCATACGAGAAACCAACACCAGACGCACACTGACAGAAAAAATCACAACAACAAGAAATAATCAATGTAGAGTAATAAAATTTCGGGATTACATTTGACTAGGTAGCATATTTAAGTGATTAACATTGCAAGATCACACGTTAGTGCAAGCGCGATATAAGCCACTGCAAATGTGAAATCCTGGTACGTTAATAACCGGTGTAACAGAATGTTCAATGCGAACGTGCATGCATTGTGTCGTAAAGGTGCCGGATGTCAGTTTGTGGGATGGAGATCCTTGCCTGTTGCACTTGGTCGGCCAATACAGGGGCGGTGAATGCTGCTTGTTGATGATGCTGGAGTTCTCGTCTGAAGATGTCCCGTATGTGCTCGACGGGAGACAGATCTTCTGATCGAGCAGGCCAAGGCAACATGTTGGGTTACAAGAGCGGTATGTGGGTGAGCGCTATCCTGTTGGAAAACATCCCCTGGAACACTGTTCATGAATGGCAGCACAACAGGTCGAATCACCAGACCGATGTACAAATTTGCGGTCAGGCAGCATGGGATAACCACGAGAGTGCTCCTGCTGTCACACGAAATCGCACCGCAGACCATAATTCGAGGTGTAGGTCCAGTATGCCTAACACGCAGACTGGTTGGTTGCAGGCCCTCCACTGGCCTCCTCCTAAAGGCTGGTATTACACTATCATATTTCTTTGTCAAAGCCGGTATGTCAAAGAAATTTGATGATGTAACAGGGAACTCCCCCCTATGAACCCTCGACCTTGCCGTTGGTGGGGAGGCTTGCGGGCCTCAGCGATACAGATAGCCGTACCGAAGGTGCAACCACAACGGAGGGGTATCTGTTGAAAGGCCAGGCAAACGTGTGGTTCCTGAAGAGGGGCAGCAGCCTTTTCAATAGTTGCAGGGGCAACAGTCTGGATGATTGACTGATCTGGCCTTGTAACTTTAACCAAAACGGCCTTGCTGTTTTGTTACTGCGAACGGCTGAAAGCAAGGGGAAACTACAGCCGTAATTTTTCCCGAGGGCATGCAGCTTTCTGTATGGTTAAATGATGATGGCGTCCTCTTGGGTAAAATACTCCGGAGGTAAAATAGTCCCCCATTCGGATCTCCGGGCGGGGACTACTCAAAGAGGACGTCGTTATCAGGAGAAAGAAAACTGGCGTTCTAGGGATCGGAGCGTGGAATGTCAGATCCCTTAATCGGGCAGGTAGGTTAGAAAATTTAAAAAGGGAAATGGATAGGTTAAAGTTAGACATAGTGGTAATTGTTGAAGTTCGGTGGCAGGAGGAACAAGACTTTTGGTCAGGTGATTACAGGGTTATAAATACAAAGTCAAAAAGGGGTAATGCAGGAGTAGGTTTAATAATGAATAAAAAAATAGGAATGCAGGTAAGCTACTACAAACAGCATAGTGAACGTATTATAGTGGCCATGAAAGACACGAAGCCCACGCCTACTACAGTAGTACAAGTTTATATGCCAACTAGCTCTGCAGATGACGAAGAAATTGAATAAATGTATGATGAGATAAAAGAAATTATTCAGGTAGTCAAATTAGACGAAAATTTAATAGTCATGGGTGACTGAATTCGAGAGTAGGAAAAGGTTCAAATGGTTCATATGGCTCTGAGCACTATGGGACTTAAAAGCTATGGTCATCAGTCCCCTAGAACTTAGAACTACGTAAACCTAACTAACCTAAGGACATCACACAACACCCAGTCATCACGAGGCAGAGAAAATCCCTGACCAGTAGGAAAAGGGAGAGAAGGAAACATAGTAGGTGAATGTGGATTGGGGCTAAGAAATGAAAGAGGAAGCCGCCTGGTAGAATTTTGCACAGAGCACAACTTGATCATAGCTGACACTTGGTTCAAGAATCATGAAAGAAGGTTGTATACATGGAAGAACCCTGGAGATACTAAAAGGTTTCAGATAGATTATATAATGGTAAGACAGAGATTTAGGAACCAGATTTTAAATTGTAAGACTTTTCCAGGGGCAGATGTGGACTCTGACCACAATCTACTGGTTATGAACTGTAGATTAAAACTGAAGAAACTGCAAAAAGGTGGGAATTTAAGGAGATGGGACCTGGATAAACTGAAAAAACCAGAGGTTGTACAGAGTTTCAGGGAGAGCATAAGGGAACAATTGACAGGAATTGGGGAAAGAAATACAGTAGAGGAAGAATGGGTAGCTTTGAGGAATGAAATAGTGAAGGCAGCAGAGCATCAAGTAGGTAAAAAGACGAAGGCTAGTAGAAATCCTTGGGTAACAGAAGAGATACTGAATTTAATTGTTGATAGGAGAAAATTCAAAAATGCAGCAAGTGAAGCAGGCAAAAAGGAATACAAACGCCTCAAAAATGAGATCGACAGGAAGTGCAAAATGGCTAAGCAGGAATGGCTAGAGGACAAATGTAAGAATGTAGAGGCTTAACTCATGAGGGATAAGATAGATACTGCCTACAGGAAAATTAAAGAATAGAAGCTTTCGGAATGTGGTGCTACAGAAGAATGCTGGAGATTAGATGGGTAGATCACATAACTAATGAGGAGGTATTGAATAGAATTGGGGAGAAGAGGAGTTTGTGGCACAACTTGACTAGAAGAAGGGATCGGTTGGTAGGGCATCTTCTGAGGCATCAAGGGATCACCAATTTAGTATTGGAGGGCAGCGTGGAGGGTAAAAATCGTAGAGGGAGACCAAGACATGAATATACTAAGCAGATTCAGAAGGATGTAGGCTGCAGTAGGTACTGGTAGATGAAGAGGCTTGCACAGGCTAGAGTAGCATGGAGAGCTGCATCAAACCAGTCTCAGGACTGAAGACCACAACAACAACAACAACAATAGGGAACTATGTCAAATGTCGCCTGTCGTCAAATAAATGAAAGTGGTTGTCTTCTGTTCACTGGAACGTGAAATGTAACCGCTTGGAGCGCTGGTGTCGCTGCAGCTATTTGACGCCTCTTTAGTGTGTTTGTAAACATGGCTTCGAAGTTGGTGTGTTCTTTCGACTCTTCTTTTTTATATATTTGCTTCGACTTGGGGGGGGGGGGGCAGCAAGGGGCACAGTGCATGCTATTAATTGTGTGTTGGTGGGCAGGTGAAATATGCTGCAGCCAACTTCATGTCCACAATCACAGCTATAGCCATCCACCTTTACATCTGGAAACATCCAGGCTGCTTTTCAGTAAGCAGGAATAGAGGATGTGGTGACACTCAAAAATAAAAAAAATATTTCTCAGCTTTCCATTCTACTTTGTTTATGTTTGAACTCTGAATGCCACAAGTTAAAAAGAGCTTCATCTGTTTCGTACTTTTTATTAATTTTGTAGTGTTGGAACACTAATTCCATTAATTAAATTAGTCAACATTAAAAATAGTTGTTATTGCCCATATAGTGAACTAAACATTTATTTACCTTCACATATTCCCACTTCAGTGTTTTATAAATCGCCTCACATGTTTCTGGAATTATTTTCGTTAATGTGCAGTGTGATATTCCAGTGCTGTATTGTAAACTAGAATAGCTCTCTCCTGTATCAAGAAATCACAGTGTCACAGTTTGCCTGTCTTCTGCACATACAGCATTTTTCAAGAGAGTATTCTGTTTTGTAATATGAGAAACCACTTTACTGAGCAAATACTGAAATACACTCCAATCCATTCGTAAGTAAATTGTGTATAAGACTTGGCGTCCTGTCTCCCATAAGTCCAACCCCTCGTCCAAGTCGTGGGAGATGGGCAACGGCACAAAGTAGGGGATTGCCTATAGGGGCGATATACAGCGGGGACTTCGTGTGCCCCAGGAGCGCTACGGTAGCTGGGAAGGCCCTATGGGAACCCAGAAACGTGACGGCTGACGGGGCTCTGGTGAAGCTGCGATAGGCCTAGCAAGCCAGTAGTGGATAAATCAACTGCTTTCAAAAAAGGGAACATGCCTCGGATCACGGAACGGACTTAAAGGAAACCGACCAAGCAATGGAAAAGGATTACGGGATGGTTTACGACTGGGCACCTTAAACGTAAGGACTCTAACTGGGAAGTTAGAAGAAATTGTAGAAATGATGGAAAGGAGGAAATTGGACATCTTGGGACTTGCTGAGACTAGGTGGAGAGGAGTTGGTGAAAAACCACTAAGTAAAGGATGTAAACTGTACTGGATAGGGAATGAGAGGGGAAGAAATGGAGTGGCAATAGTGGTCAGAGAGGGTCTGCAGGAGGAATTGGAAGGTATCAATGATCGAATGATAAAAGCCAGAGTACGAGTGAAAGGAAAAAGCATTGAAATCATCCAAGCAATTGCCCCACAGGTGGGGTGTACAAAAAAGGAGAAGGAGGAATTTGAAGATGACATGCAAAAGCAGCTAAATGGAGGAAATCAGATTATAATAGGGGACCTCAATGCACATGTTGGCACAGACAGGAAAGGATTCGAGGAGATAGTGGGACCAGAGGGCTGGGGGAACCGAAATAGAGAAGGAAAATTGTTGCTGGAATTCTGCAAGAGGAATGGGCTGGCGATCGCAAATTCCTGGTACAAGAAGAGGAGTAGTCACAAAATAACTTGGTACAGTGGAGACTGGTCCCAAACTTCAGTAGTAGACTATGTACTAGTGGATAGGCAGATGATGAGCAGCCTCACAGATGTTAAAGGTCATTCCATCTGAGGCCTTAGACAGTGACCATCGGCTGTTGGTAGCCACCCTGAGAGAGAAAAAAGATAGGAGGGCAACAGACATACAGGAGAAAAGGTTGAAGACATGGATGCTGAAAGAGGATGAACGGAGGACCCAGTATCAGACACTGATCAGGAAGAAGCTGCCAAAGGAAGATCAGAGAACAGTGGAAGAAGAATGGGGAGATTTTAAGAGGGCTCTAGTTGAGGCAGCTGAGACTGTGTGCGGAAGAACTAGCACAAAGAGGAGAAGTAAGGAAACCCCACGGTGGAACAACATATGTAAAGAGGCAGTACTTCGAAAGAACAAAGCCTTCAGAGAATGGTTCCAGACCCGAACAGAGGAAGCTAGGGTAAAATATAAGGAAAGCAAGAAAGCGGCACAGACCATAGTAAGGGCGGAGAAGAAGAAGTGGATGGAAAAATGGACAAGAATGTTAGAAGAGGACAGTGAAGGGAACAAAAAAGTACTTTACACCATGGTAAGAAATAAGAGTAACGACAGAAGCGAGTGCCTGAGGATCATGGATAATAATGGAAGAGTTGTGGAGGAAATGCATGAGCTCAAAAAGATTTGGAAGGAGTACTTTGAAGATCTGTTGAATGCCGCCAAGTGGGTAACTAACAGCGATGGAGAGCCTAAGGCAGCAGACGATTATAATAGTGGGGAAATTGATGATCTAACTTGGAATGAAGTGGAAGAAGCCATAAAGAGGATGAAAGGGGGCAAGGCACCAGGTTGGGACGAAGTAACAGTGGATATGATACGAGCAGCAGGAGAAGTAGGAACCCAGTGGCTATACAGAGTGCTGAGGGTGGTGTGGAAGGAGAACAGAATTCCTGAGGATTGGAAGAAAGGAATTATAGTCCCGATCTTCAAGAAAAGGGATAAAAGGAGATGTGAGAACTACAGAGGAATCACCCTGCTATGCCACTGTGGAAAAATCTATGAAAAGATCCTGGAGAAGAGAATAAGAAGCAGTATTGAAAGTAGACTGCAAGAGGAGCAGTATGGTTTCAGACCGGGAAGATCAACAACGGACCTCATATTTGCGGTAAGGCAACTGCAGGAAAGGCACTATGAGTACGGGAAGGACTTAATCATGGCCTTTTTAGATATTGAGAAGGCGTATGACAGTATCTGTAGGGACAAGCTCTGGGATGTGCTGAACGCAAAAGGGATAGATGAAGAGGTAACACGAAAAGCCAGAAAAATGTATGAGGGAAGTGAGAGTTGTGTGAAAGTGGGGAGGGAACGTACTGCATGGTTCAAACTGGAAAATGGGCTGCGACAGGGAAGTGCACTTTCGCCTTTATTGTTTATTATTGTTATGGATGAAATCCTACAGCAAGTATCAGATGCAATTGGAGATCATAAAATGAAAGCAGTGCTTTTTGCCGATGACCTGATGTTATGGGGAAATTGCGAGAAGGAGGTGCAAGAGCAGTTAGATGTATGGGAGGCAACGGCATCACAATATGGAATGCATTTCTCTGCAAAGAAAAGTGAAATAATTGTCACAACAATGAAGAAGAATAGGCCAAATGTGGATATAACTTGTGGAGGGGAAAAACTACAAGTGGTAGAGAACTTCAAGTACCTGGGAAGCATGATTGAAAGTAAGGGGGAAACGCAATGGAAATAAATGAAAGGTGCAGAAAAGCAGGGCAGTTCTTCAAATGCATTGGGGGGCTCATTTGGAGCAAGGAGGTGCCACAGAAATCCAAGGGAATTATATACCGAACCTACTTTGTCCCCATATTGGCATACGGAAGTGAGACATGGGTAATGCACAAAAGCGACAAAAGTAGAATACAAGCTAGTGAAATGAAGTTCCAGAGGAGCAGGTTGAGTGTAACAAGACGAGACAGATTGTGAAATGTGTATGTGAGGGAAAGACTAAAGGAGGAACCAGTACAGGACAGGATAGAAAAATCAAGACTGCAGTGGTATGGACACATGAAGAGAATGGATGAGGGAAGAATTCCAAAGAGGATGTTTGATCTGCAACTGGAGGGGAAGAGGCCCAGGGGAAGACCAAGAGATAGATGGGTGAAGGGAGTGAAGGAATGTGTGACGAGAAGAGGAGAGAACTGGACGAAGGTGGAAGAGGGGGAATGGTGGAAAGACAGAACACGATGGAGAGGCTTGTGTTCCCGGCAGACCCAGCCAGTGGCTGGAAACTGTCCAAGATGATGGTGACTTGACGTCCTCCACTAGCAGCCCTCTAACACATTTTGCTGAATGCTTTTACTATCTCGACGTAATACCTATGACTTCATCCAAGTACGTTTCCCATTTGCCGCCGCTTTTCTTCCAAGTACAATTGTGGTACTAGCAACTCCAGCGTATAATAACGGTATGTCCACCATCTTGAAACTTGATGGAAAATACGACGACAGTGTAATAATCCTTTTTAGAGCCACGTCAAAGATCTTTGTCAAAGAAATTTGACAAATATTTGACAAAGAAATATGATAGTGTAATACCGGCCTAACCAACACACGGGCGTCACTGCCACTGAGACAGAAACAGCTTTCGTCAGAAAACACAACAGACGTCCATCCTTCCCTCCAACGACCTCTCGCTCGACACCACTGAAGTCGCAAATGGTTTGTGGTCAGTGGATCACACGCCAAAGGGCGTCTGGTGACCTTGAAGTAAGCGATTTGTGACAGTTCGCTGTGTCACTGTGGAGGCAACTGCTGTTCATATTTCTGCTGCAGGTGCAGTACAATGCGCCAGAGCCATGCGCCGAATACGATGGTCTTCGCTCTCGATAGTCCCACGGAGCCCGGTCTTCTTGGGACCTTACATTGTTGTGACCACCGCTGCCACCAGTCATGTACAGAGGATAAACTCCTGCCAAGTCTTCCTGCAGTATCGCGGAAGGGTCATCCAGCTTCAGTATCGCAGAAGGAACACCCTAGCTTCTTGTAGCCCTGTTACACGCCCTAGTTCAACCTCAGTGAGGATAATTCTTAATTAACATCAACTCACCACGTCCAATATCAAAGGTAGCTAACGTTCACGACCGTTACAGGACAATTTTAAAGCAAACCAGATTTGCACCCACACAGTGGCGCTACTACCGCCACTCTTATACGACTGGCGCGAAATTTGAATAGACATCATATTTCAGGTGCAGGAACACACTACCCACTTTCGTTTAAGTCGCACAACTCCTTCTTGGTGTTGCGTTTCTTTCTGCCGTCAGTGTATTGTGGAAAAAATCTTCTCCGAAACCGGTAAATGAAGCCTGTACAGGACTGAGCCGTTCACGGCTCGCGTTTATCCCATTTATTATTTGTCATCTTCTGTTATGGTACTGCCGCCCCGTTTTCTTATTCCATTTACTGGTGTCACTAACTTCCTGCCTTACTTGCCCGTGAGTGGCAGCAGCAGCAGCGCGTATCGATAAGTGCACTGCTGTACCATCTCTGCAGCGACCGATAGTACAGGGTTATTACAAATGATTGAAGCGATTTCACAGCTCTACAATAACTTTATTATTTGAGATATTTTCACAATGCTTTGCACACACATACAAAAACTCAAAAAGTTTTTTTAGGCATTCACAAATGTTCGATATGTGCCCCTTTAGTGATTCGGCAGGCATCAAGCCGATAATCAAGTTCCTCCCACACTCGGCGCAGCATGTCCCCATCAATGAATTCGAAAGCATCGTTGATGCGAGCTCGCAGTTCTGGCACGTTTCTTGGTAGAGGAGATTTAAACACTGAATCTTTCACATAACCCCACAGGAAGAAATCGCATGGGGTTAAGTCGGGAGAGCGTGGAGGCCATGACATGAATTGCTGATCATGATCTCCACTACGACCGATCCATCGGTTTTCCAATCTCCTGTTTAAGAAATGCCGAACATCATGATGGAAGTGCGGTGGAGCACCATCCTGTTGAAAGATGAAGTCGGCGCTGTCGGTCTCCAGTTGTGGCATGAGCCAATTTTCCAGCATGTCCAGATACACGTGTCCTGTAACGTTTTTTTCGCAGAAGAAAAAGGGGCCGTAAACTTTAAACACGTTAACTTTTGGTGAATTGCGAATTTGCTGCACGAATGCGTGAGGATTCTCTACCGCACAGATTCGCACATTGTGTCTGTTCACTTCACCATTAGGAAAAAAGGTTGCTTCATCACTGAAAACAAGTTTCGCACTGAACGCATCCTCTTCCATGAGCTGTTGCAACCGCGCCGAAAATTCAAAGCGTTTGACTTTGTCATCGGGTGTCAGGACTTGTAGCAATTGTAAACGGTAAGGCTTCTGCTGTAGCCTTTTCCGTAAGATTTTCCAAACCGTCGGCTGTGGTACGTTTAGCTCCCTGCTTGCTTTATTCGTCGACTTCCGCGGGCTACGCGTGAAACTTGCCCGCACGCGTTCAACCGTTTCTTCGCTCACTGCAGGCCGACCCGTTGATTTCCCCTTACAGAGGCATCCAGAAGCTTTAAACTGCGCATACCATCGCCGAATGGAGTTAGCAGTTGGTGGATCTTTGTTGAACTTCGTCCTGAAGTGTCGTTGCACTGTTATGACTGACTGATGTGAGTGCATTTCAAGCACGACATACGCTTTCTCGACTCCTGTCGCCATTTTGTCTCACTGCGCTCTCGAGCGCTCTGGCGGCAGAAACCTGAAGTGCGGCTTCAGCCGAACAAACCTTTATGAGTTTTTCTACGTATCTGTAGTGTGTCGTGACCATATGTCAACGAATGGAGCTACAGTGAATTTATGAAATCGCTTCAATCATTTGTAATAGCCTTGTATTTCAGGGTCGTCGCGTGTTTGGCGGTGAGTTCGGGACGGACCAGCAGTGCAGTTGGGGGGACGGAGCGCGTGTGAGGCGCCGACATCCAGTGCTCGCTGACCGCTGGCGACACACACGAACTGTCCGACGGAGGGAGATTGGAGCGGGACAACCGTTGGTTGGTCGTCTAATCGGCTGACATACACTTCGTCCTTTCACCGTTTCCGGGCCTGGGCAGTTGGTCGGTTGACGTGGAGCAGCGAGGAAGTCTCCGTGGCGCGTGTCTGGCCGGGGCCTCGTGGCGTCCACGCGCGGTCGGAGTGTGAGGGGCTGTTCCCATTGCTACGAGGCCCGTGGCTCACCGATCCCGGACACGGAAGTTAAGTCTTTACTCAATCTACCAGCCAGCCACAACTGTTCGCATTGTGTCGTTTGAATTTTGTTGTGGGCTGTTGGGACATCCTCTCGCTTGGTCCGTTGACTGTTTGTCGGTTGCGTGTCGTCGGATCGTGAATCGTTGGCCCGACTGCCTGTCTCACCTGAGCGAGCGTTAGTGTTTGAATTCCAGGCCAACCCTCGGAAACTTCCGATCGCCGTTGGGTGTACTTCCTTTTCTCATTTGTTCTTGTTGTTTGTATTTGTGTGGCTTCCAGCCGATTTTTAAATTAAGGTTGTTTTGCCCTTGTTTTAAAGTAAGGCTTTATGGTCTTTTACAAATTTATTTTGGTTTGAGTCTTAAGTGATGAGCCTTACGCCGATTTTTAAATTAAAGTTGTTTTGCTCTTAAAGTGTCAGATTGTTTGGGCCTTCAGCCTAATTGAAAGAACTGATTTAAGATAGGGCCTTCTGCCTTTTAAATTTCTGATTTTGGTGTGAGTCTTAAGTTATTGACTTTCAGCTGATTTTAAATTAAAGTGGTCTTGCGCTTACGGCATGAGATTGTATGGCGCCATCAGCCAGTAATTAAGTTCCAAAAATGAATGCTTTGTTCTTTTTAAAAATTTTATTGGCTCTTGTAATGTTTGGTCAAATAAATTAAGTTGTATGTTCGAGTGTACCTGACAGCCGCTTATTTTGGCCCCTTTCCACAGTTTAAACTACCTGTCCTGTCCTGCGGGTTTAGCAGGGCGTCTCAAGGACCAGTAAAGAATGTGCAATGATTACTAGACCGATATACAAATTCAACATCACCAAATTCAAATACTCATATCCTCCGCAGTTAACAGCTTTTACCATTACAAAGACATTCCTACAAAACCAAGAAATCACAGTATTAATAGGCTATAGTCAAAATATCAACCCATACGCACACCGTGTCTGGCGATGTAAACAAACATTCAGCAGACACCATTGATTTCCAAAAATAAACTAGCATTCAGCATACTCACACAAGGATAATATCTAATAAAAAAGAGTAATGCAAGCAAAATCCACCCCGACAGTGGTGTTCACTGGTGGTTTCCCTCAGTTGTGAGGTAAATACCGGGATGTGGAATTCCGCCAGGCAGTGAGAAAGGTGCAGCCGCGACCAGAAGCAGCGTCCCCGGCGAAGTCTGGCTGGCACCGCAGCTGTGGTGTAACCACTCTCGTACTCGCCGCACTGCAGCCGGAGGCAAGTGTTACGTGCCAGTTGCGTCAGCAGGACGTAAGACTGAGCAAGTGAAGAACGTGGAGGCGTTCCTCTCGCTGCCGCCGGTTTCCTCCGCCGCAAGCCTGGCAGGGAACAGCCTCCCCCTCTGCCTCCCCAGTACTCCAGTAGCAACCGGGGCACAAAGCCCTCTGCCAGTTGACGGCGCGGACCTACGGAAAAAGTACCGAATGCCCACTAGGGTGGCCGACTGCCTATACTCGACAACACTCGCTGCTCCCCAGCTCACTTTGTGGGAGGACAAGTTCGCCCGCTCTCAGCAATCAACCGATACCGATTACGAAGTATAAATCTCACCGTGGATACAGGTCTGTAACTGAAACATGTTATCAAAGACAGTAAGAATCGCGATTTGGGCTGTTGCAAGATTAACAGCCGGGTCCTTGAATACAGTGTCTCAGACTGTGCGGTGTCGGCCGCGGTGTTTTGCGTACCCATAGATGCTATAGTCCAGTCTCTGGATACTAACAGAGAAGGGAATCGCCTCAGTTGGTTATCCAAAGTTGCATTAACGGCAATGATAATATCGCCCAAAGTAAACGACTTACTGAATTATAATTAACAGAGGTGAGCCAGTCAAATACGACGATTGGCTACCACATCACACACACACACACACACACACACACACATACACACACACACACAGGCATATTAATGAGAAGAGGGATCATCTAGTCTATGACGGAAACAAGTGGTCACTATAACAATCAGATTTGTTACCGAAAACCACAACACAGGAGTTATCCACTGAGATAAACAATTGAACAATTAATACTTGGATTAAGGTCTCTAATGATGAAATAAAACCTTGGCACAAACGAGTGAGCATGACAAATGCAAAGTTACGCGAACAGAACATGACTATGACCAGTGTCTGTAAGCTTGGCTAGTGAAATACAGGAAGAACATGGGAACACAGGTTTGAACACCAGTGAAGGAACTGAAAGGAACTAGCCGGCTGCAAGGCGTTGTAATGGAATAACTGGCTCCTGGAGGGAGCGAATTAGCATCGCATCTCTACAAAGTAAGTGATCCCAATGACGGCTCGTCTTACCAGACTCGTACCTCAATATGGAAGATAGTAGCAGTAGCGGCTGGAAGTTGAGTTCAGCTCTCTGTACTCGAGCAGAAACATCCCTCTGTGTGACTACAAGGCTCGCCTCATCAGTCATTCAACAACGAGTCTTTACACCACCGTGTCCTGGGAGTCCGTCCCTCTCTTTACTACTCCATTTCCTAGCAGCAAGTGAACACTTTCAACTCTTTCTGGATGCTCTGAAACTCCAGCTAGTAGGCTGGGCAGACCCTTCACCGTACTAAAGAGAGAAGTGAAAAGACAGCCATAAAAGACGCAGCTTTCAACTGTTATGTGGCTTTAGGGTTCGATTACACTGATCAAGGGAACGAGCGTAAAATATTCTGTAATATAACGTGTGGCAGTTTCAGAGAAAACTGGCAATGCAAAAAAAAACCTTGATATAAAACAGTCATGATTATGCCGTAGGTTACTATGAAACTCCACAAGACTCGTCCCGGCAGTTTAGCAAGGAGTTTTAGATACTAGTTCGCTATTTCACCCATGATACACGAGGATACCCCCCCGTGATAATACAGGAAGCAGCGACGTATGTAGCCTACGTTGTTGGCAGCACTGTTAGAGGAGTATTCATAAACTATCAACTATCTCTGCAGAAAAAAAAAAAAAATCAAGCTGCTACCTTGAAGCTTTCTGGTGGTGTCGGTCGGTCTCTATAGATGCGCGCTACAATGTGACGCATTTTTCCCAGCGATGGATGACTTGCCGGAGGCCCTGGTTGCACAACCCTATATTTTGGCCGTTTAGGAGGCGTTTCCCTATGAAATACACTGCGTCGTTGTTCTGAAAATGCCTACCACACACTGGTTTCTTCATCCAAAGCAAGAGAAAGAAGTCACTGGGTGCTGAGTCACGAGAATACCGGTGAGGCAAAATGTGACAGCCCAAAGAAGCACCTCACATGACTGTGCTCTGCACAATAGGCTGCAGCGTTGCCGTAGAACTAAATCGTCCACTCGGACAGCTTCCCCCGGCTCTTCGTCTTTACAGTCTCGAGTGACCTCGTCAGGAAATTTGTGTAGTATGCTCCTGTGACGGTTTGCCGCTTACTAGCACAGTCGTCAGCATCGCAACAAAGTAGCCTCAAAATACACTCCGCATTACTTTGCCTGATGTTGGTCGAACCTTCTCCTTTTTCGGCGGTCGTGAATCTACACCTTTCCACTGCTTTTGACTGGGTGGCACAGTGATTCACCCAGCACTCCTTCATGGCGAATAGGCTCCTAAAGAAGTGATCTGAATTGGCCTGACACTGCAGCAGCGTTTCCATACTGCCTCGATTCGGTCGACATTTTGAATGGATGTGAGCAGTTGCAGAATGCAGCGACTTTTGTCATGCTCAAAGTGTCCTGCAAAACTGATAGATGGCTTGCCGGCCGGAGTGGCCGAGCGGTTCTAGGGGCTACAGTCTGGAATCGCGCGACCGCTACGGTCGCAGGTTCGAATCCTGCCTCGGGCATAGACGTGTGTGATGTCCTTAGGTTAGTTAGGTTTAAGTAGTTCTAAGTTCTAGGGGACTGATGACCTTAGAAGTTAAGTCCCATAGTGCTCAGAGCCATTTGAACTATTTTGATAGATGACTTATTTTCATTTTTTTCCCTATCGCCTAGAATGTGATACGCCGCTCTTTGAGTCCCAGACCGTTCAGTTCTCTCTCGATTCACGGTCCTTCACAGACAGTTGGATTGCGACTTCATTCTTCGTCGTTCATATTTGTTTGTCCACACTGGTAGCTTCTTCACAACCTAGTTAATGCCTCGTACGACAGTGCACTGCTACCGTACACTTGCACTAACTTGAGCCGTGGTGGAGATACTAGCGATTGCTGTCTCCGTGGGGCTATGGTCTTTGACTGGCTGTCGCCTGTTTCGATCGCCGGCGTCTCGCCAGGGAGCCGCGACTTCCTAGTCGATTGTATGAAGGCTTGAGCATGCGCTCCTTAGAGAGGAGGTTTGCTTGTCCTCGCTGCAGAAAGCGGCCTGTGGTGTGACGAGACAGTGTGGTTTTTGAAATGTGTCAGCTGTAAGGACCGAATTGTGACTGCATGGACTAGCGATGTTTCTACAGGGATTACTCAATTTATTTCGTGAGCATCTGACTTTTCATTATCCTGTGCTAGTGAGGGTTTTGAGCCTTGTAGTGTACCGTTAGGTTCCACCATTCTGGTTCTGAGTAAATTGCACAGTGATTCCAACATTTCACACTTTGGTATGCGCATTCTATGTTATGTTGAAATAATGGCTTACAAATAATGGCTTACAAAACACTCGTTCGACCTATACTTGAGTATTGCTCATCAGTGTGGGATCCGTACCAGATCGGGTTGACGGAGGAGATAGAGAAGATCCAAAGAAGAGCGGCGCGTTTCGTCACAGGGATATTTGGTAACCGTGATAGCGTTACGGAGATGTTTAACAAACTCAAGTGGCAGACTCTGCAAGAGAGGCGCTCTGCATCGCGGTGTAGCTTGCTCGCCAGGTTTCGAGAGGGTGCGTTTCTGGATGAGGTATCGAATATATTGCTTCCCCCTACTTATACCTCCCGAGGAGATCACGAATGTAAAATTAGAGAGATTAGAGCGCGCACGGAGGTCAGACAGTCGTTCTTCCCGCGAACCATACGCGACTGGAACAGGAAAGGGAGGTAACGACAGTGGCACGTAAAGTGCCCTCCGCCACACACCGTTGGGTGGCTTGCGGAGTATAAATGTAGATGTAGAATGTAGATGTAGATGTAGAATTATCATTGCACAATACCACAAGACTTAAACATTAATTCAGAGGCTAGCCAATTTAACTCTATTGTTCATTACATTCTTTTGGATAACTGGAACTCATAAGTGTAATTACACTGACGGAAGAGAAAACCGCAGCAACAAGCAGGAGTTGTGTGACATAAATGAAAATAGTTGGCAAGCGTGTTTCTACATCTGAAAGATGATGTCTATTCCAATTTCGCATAAGAGCGGAGCTAGTAGAGCCACTATGAGGATGCAAATCAGGTTTGCTTTGAATTCCCGCTGTGACAGTCGTGAGCGCTAATTGCCTTAGCGAGTGGCCGTGGTGAGATACGCTAGTCGAGAATGCATCTAAGGCGACAAAGAAGTCATTAGGAACACCTTACGGAGTCTGAACGAGGCCGTGTAACAGAACCACGAGAAGCTGGACGTTCCTTCTCCGATTCTGCAGAAATACTTGGAAGGAGTGTACCCACTGTACATGATTTCTGGCAGCGGTGGTCACGGAAATGTACGGTCGCAAAAAGACCGGGCTCCGGACGGACACGTGGCACACTTTTCTGTATCTACAGCAGCAATCTGAGCGCAGTTAGCACCACGGTGACACAACGAGCTGTTACAAATCGGCTACTTTAAGGGGGGACGATGAAATTGACCAAAAACGTCAATTTTCGAATTATTTTTTATTTGTTAGTACAACTCATTGACAATAAGTTCCCAGAGTTTCAATGTTGGAATCGCATCCGAAGTGTCTGAAAACTGATTAAAAGTGTGACGCGGCCTCCCTGCCACGCCCACGTTTTGAAGCAGCACTTCAATACCAGCTCGGTGAACAACGATTCTGCCAATTACTTTCAACCAAACATGTGCGGGATATATCTAGAAGGCCGTGATACATACTATTTGCTTTCATAAATCATCTTTGGCCGATGCTGCACTTCTCAAAAAGTGTGTTCATGGGAAAACCCAAAATCCAATCTCTAAATTCACTCATATGGAAACGATGCCCTAAAACACATTTGCATCTGCTACAGTTGTCAGAATTGCAACTTATGATGCACGTATTGTATTTAATGATGGAAACGTTGGGAGGATGGTATTAGAAAGAATGGGCTTCAAGACAGGAATTTTTACTCAAGACATTCTGAGAAAAATAGATTTATAGCTAGTCTCTGCAGCTGAAAAGTTAGTTGAAGACCTGATAAAGGAAAGAAGACTGACAACAAGAAACCAGAAGAGAAGCCTTGAAGGGAAAGACGACCCAGAGTACAAATGTGGTGCCTTCTGAAGAAGTGACATAAGGAAAAGAGCGGTTGAACTTTAAATTGCGTCAGCCGTGGTGTCCGAGCGGTTCTAGGCGCTTCAGTCCGGAACCGCGCGACTGCTACGGTCGTAAGTTCGA
Source organism: Schistocerca americana (assembly GCF_021461395.2). Taxonomy (NCBI): domain Eukaryota; kingdom Metazoa; phylum Arthropoda; class Insecta; order Orthoptera; family Acrididae; genus Schistocerca; species Schistocerca americana. The sequence continues at coordinate 79,998,237 of NC_060124.1, read as the reverse complement.
ATCCTGCCTCGGGAATGGATGTGTGTGATGTCCTTAGGTTAGTTAGGTTTAAGTAGTTCTAAGTTCCAGGGGACTGATGACCTCAGATGTTCAGTCCCATAGCGCTCAGAGCCATTTGAACCATTTTTTGAACTTTAAATTGCGTTTCCTGAAAAGTGTGTTTTTTTAAAGTTTATGCACCTTTCCATCAGATTCTATGAATGCTAGAATTATGAAATTTTGTACACAAATTCCTGTAAACCTAATAAACGTTGTCTCAAGAGAAAATTTTGAAATTCTGATTGCAAGTTGAGATACGGGGCAAAGTGCTTGTAATTTTGCATGAATTTAAAATTGTACTTATGGAATTATAATTAAAAAATTATGAAAATTCTCCTGTTTGGCCTATTCCAAAAACCTTATGAGAGAAGCTTACAGCGTATAAAGAGATGAAACAGAGAAATTTTTGTAGAAATCTCTTGAATACTTTCTGAAAAAAAAGGAACATACATAATTTTTTTAAAATAAAACTTCAAATTTCATTCTAATGAAAGTTGAATATATATTATCAAAGTATTTTATATGTAAATGTGTTACTTTCATATAAAGCGTGGTACAAAATTTCATTGCCATATTTCCAAAACTGTGGATTTGGTGCATTTTTGAAAAAGTGTGTGTTTTCCATCGACGTCCCCAATCAAGGACATCTCCGAGCCAAACACCCCGTAGCATGCATTTCAATGACCCCAAACCACCGCCATTTGCGACTTCAGTGGTGTCAAGCGAGAGGTCATCGGAGGGCAGGGTGGAGATCTGTTACGTTTTCTGATGAAACCTGGTTTTGCTTCGGTGTCAGTGATGGCAGTGTGTTGATTAGAAGGAGGCAAGTTGAGGACTTGCAACCGACCTATCTGCGTAGTAGATACTCTGGTCGGGGATAGGATGTCGTATGACAGCAGGAGCTCTCTCGTGCTTTACCCACGCACCCTGACAGCAAATTTGTACGTCAGTCTGTTGATTCGACTTGTTGTGCTGCCACTTGTCAACAGCATTCTAGGCGGTGATTTCAGACAGGATAGCGCTCGCCCACATAACCGCTGTTGTAACCCAACACGCTCTACAGGGTGTCGACATGTGGCCTTGGCCTGCTCGATCACCATATCTTATAAAATCGAGCACATATGGTACATCATCGGCCGACAACTCCAGCATTATCCACAAACAGCATTAACCACCCTGTACTGAAAGACCAAGTGCAACAGGCATGAAACTCCATTCCACAAACTGGATTCCGGCACCTTTACAACACAATGCATGCACGTTTGCATGCTTTCTTTGAACATTCTGTCGGTTACACCGGTTATTAATGTACCAGCATTTAACATTACCAATGACATATCTCGCGCATACAGAAACCTGTCATCTTGTAATATTAATCACATAAATACACTCCTGGAAATGGAAAAAAGAACACATTGACACCGGTGTGTCAGACCCACCATACTTGCTCCGGACACTGCGAGAGGGCTGTACAAGCAATGATCACACGCACGGCACAGCGGACACACCAGGAACCTCGGTGTTGGCCGTCGAATGGCGCTAGCTGCGCAGCATTTGTGCACCGCCGCCGTCAGTGTCAGCCAGTTTGCCGTGGCATACGGAGCTCCATCGCAGTCTTTAATCCACTGGTAGCATGCCGCGACAGCGTGGACGTGAACCGTATGTGCAGTTGACGGACTTTGAGCGAGGGCGTATAGTGGGCATGCGGGAGGCCGGGTGGACGTACCGCCGAATTGCTCAACACGTGGGGCGTGAGGTCTCCACAGTACATCGATGTTGTCGCCAGTGGTCGGCGGAAGGTGCACGTGCCCGTCGACCTGGGACCGGACCGCAGCGACGCACGGATGCACGCCAAGACCGTAGGATCCTACGCAGTGCCGTAGGGGACCGCACCGCCACTTCCCAGCAAATTAGGGACACTGTTGCTCCTGGGGTATCGGCGAGGACCATTCGCAACCGTCTCCATGAAGCTGGGCTACGGTCCCCCACACCGTTAGGCCGTCTTCCGCTCACGCCCCAACATCGTGCAGCCCGCCTCGAGTGGTGTCGCGACAGGCGTGAATGGAGGGACGAATGGAGACGTGTCGTCTTCAGCGATGAGAGTCGCTTCTGCCTCTGTGCCAATGATGGTCGTATGCGTGTTTGGCACCGTGCAGGTGAGCGCCACAATCAGGACTGCATACGACCGAGGCACACAGGGCCAACACCCGGCATCATGGTGTGGGGAGCGATCTCCTACACTGGCCGTACACCACTGGTGATCGTCGAGGGGACACTGAATAGTGCACGGTACATCCAAACCGTCATCGAACCCATCGTTCTACCATTCCTAGACCGGCAAGGGAACTTGCTGTTCCAACAGGACAATGCACGTCCGCATGTATCCCGTGCCACCCAACGTGCTCTAGAAGGTGTAAGTCAACTACCCTGGCCAGCAAGATCTCCGGATCTGTCCCCCATTGAGCATGTTTGGGACTATATGAAGCGTCGTCTCACGCGGTCTGCACGTCCAGCACGAACGCTGGTCCAACTGAGGCGCCAGGTGGAAATGGCATGGCAAGCCGTTCCACAGGACTACATCCAGCATCTCTACGATCGTCTCCATGGGAGAATAGCAGCCTGCGTTGCTGCGAAAGGTGGATATACACTGTACTAGTGCCGACATTGTGCATGCTCTGTTGCCTGTGTCTATGTGCCTGTGGTTCTGTCAGTGTGATCATGTGATGTATCTGACCCCAGGAATGTGTCAATAAAGGTTCCCCTTCCTGGGACAATGAATTCACGGTGTTCTTATTTCAATTTCCAGGAGTGTATATTACCTAGACAAATGCATTTCCCAAATTTCACTACCTAATTATTTTTGGTATTGCGATTTTTTCCCGTCACTGTAGTTTACTTATTTTAGATTTCCATATAATTTTTCACATGTAAACATATACCTAGCTTCTAATTTACTGATGAAGTGGATGAAAAAGCCATGTAAAGAAATGCATCATTTGCACAGCTAATGGTGAAAATATATTAGCAACTTTGGCATTCATTTAATGCCGGAGTAATTAGTAGTCTTAACTAAAACATTGTTACTGACACGGAATCCTATATTTTGCCAAATTAAATAGCCCACTTCAATAAAAGTTACTGTTGTATTAAAAAATCCACATTTAGAAGAAACTTTCTTTGCTATTCATTTGCTAACAAGCATAACATTTTTCATTGTATCTCACGAAAATACAGTAAAGAACGAGAGCTAACTTCAGTTTTAATTACTGTTATCTTATAAAAGAGGTTCCTGAGAAGCCATTATTGTCAGTCTGTAGAATGTTGAGAAAGATACAAGATCTGTGTCCACCAAAACGGGGAAATGTACCGCAGACGATCTAGCGCCAGTTTTGAGTCGGAAAATGTATTACCTTTTATCTAAATTACGTGTCCTAGTGTTTATTCAGTTAGTTTTTTTAATTACTCACTGTGGACTGTTAATTAATTTCATGAACTGTGCTAATCGTCAATAACACCCTCTGCTAACTACTGACAGCAGGATCAGAATACAAACAGTGCTACTTCCAATAGCTACTTGCTGTGCACATCGCTTTCGTACAGAGTTGACTGTTAGATTCCAAGAACAGTGATTTAATACTGTAATTCTGTGACTGTGTTGCATGTCTATTTGCCACGCGTTAACTTTTGTGTCGCTTCAGAGTTATGTTATTGCACTCAGTCACATTCTAGGACATTGCCTAGCTGTTTAGATGTGCATAAATTATTATAGATTAAATTCGATCTGGCCATAAACAGTAGCTAATTCAACAATCAAACTGCAAGTAAAGTGTTTGAACTACAAATCCTGTGTGGATCATATTATTCCTAGTATATTGTCTCCACCACCAACTTTTCAGCCAGATTCGACGGAGGAGCTGCAACCCAGGACATATTTGAGCAGGTGAATACGGCTATGCTCGAAATTGACTTCTTGCTCAGCCATGCTCGGTGTTATCACGCAAACGGGTTTATCTGTAAACCGTTGCCTCGTGATGGCTGGGTGTTGTGTGCTGTCCTTAGGTTAGTTAGGTTTAAGTAGTTCTAAGTTCTAGGGGACTGATGACCATAGCTGTTGAGTCCCATAGTGCTCAGAGCCATTTGAACCATTTTTTGTAAACCGTTACTTATGGCCTAATGCCTGAGTAAGTTAACGACTCCATATGATATATTCTTGTTGCGATCAGTGTATATGTATTTCAATTTACTAAAAGAACCGTTTACGTTTGTTTAGACTGGCATCTAACTTGCTTAAGCCATTGAGGCGTTATGTAATTATTTCGGCATCATTCTGTTGGCCGCTTCAAATACTGGCCGACCTGACTGCAGTTTTCAAAGCTTTGAATGATAAGATTAGCTTGTGTAGTGATATTAGACTTAGTTCTACAGGGTGTATATAAAGTCTGGGAACACTTTCAATTATTTACTGCACAAGAACTAAACATTGTACAGATGTCATACATATTGCATTTTTAAGAGAAACTCTGAAAGCTTTTTTACAAACATTCGATATGCGAACCACAAGTGATCCGGCAGACGTCAATACGGTAATCGGGTTCTTGCCATACCCGTCCCAGCATGGCATCGTCGACTGTGGCGGTCGCTTTCCGTACTCTCTCCCGGAGCTCTGCTACATCACGTGGTAGAGGCGGCACATACACCAGATCTTTAATGTGTCCCCACAGAAAACAGTCACACGGAGCGAGATCTGGTGGTAGTGGAGGCCATTTCATGAAATAGCTGTCCCCTTCTGTAGCACGGCCGATACATCGATGAAGCAGGTCGGTGTTCACGTACCCATGAATTTCACGATGAAAATGGGGCGGAGCCCCACACATTTAAGCCATTTCGAGTTCACGGGATGCACGACGCACCGATTTCTTTGGACTACTGACGAATGTCTCTCGTACACGCTCCACACTTCACTCACACTGGGACGTCCGCTTCACTTTACTGGGTACAAGCAACCCGTCGTAACGAATTTGTTGTGCCAGTGGTAAATGGCCGTCCTTGTTGGTAGCTTCTTACCGTGCTTGGTTCTAAACATCTGCTGAACAGCTGTAGCACACTTGTTTTTGTCGAACTCCAACACACAGAAAGCTCGAAAAAAATATAAAAAAATGGCTCCGAGCTCTATGGGACTTTACATCTGAGGTCATCAGTTCCCTAGAACTTAGAACTGCTTAAACCTAACTAACCCAAGGACATCACACACATCCATGCCCGAGTCAGGATTCGAATCTGCGACCGTAGCGGCCGCGCGGTTCCAGACTGAAGCGCCGAGAACCGCTCGGTCACAGGGGCCGGCCACAGAAAGCTCGCTTCGCACCCGAACTCACCACGTTTGTGACTAGCGCTGACTATCGGCAAATTACCAAACTACGCTGTGGCGGTATACAAGGAAAAAAACAACAAAAACCTTCAAGGTTTCTCTTAAAAATGACATATGTATGGTATCTGTACAATGTTTGGTTATTGTGCAATAAATAACTGAAATTGTTCCCGGACTTTATGTATATCCTATATTTAGTGTGTCTACTATGTATTGTTCTTGTCTTTGAAGATTTTGGTGTGTTGCAGGCAAGTCTGCTGTATTGTACATTAGAATAATTGAAATTAAAACTGGTTACGCCGAGACTTTTTCTTTTCGAAGTTGCGGTTGCTTGTCGCCGCATTTAAAGCTGACCTTCACGTTTTGAAATATGACTTGCCTAAGAGACTGGAGCTTCAGTACGAGTTCACTTGTAACTTTTGCCGTTCTGAAGGCGGTTATTTTACCATATATGCTGTTAATTCTGTAATCTTCATTTTCTGTGTTCTACAATTTTGGTCTGCCTGGATTCAAATTTTAAGAAAATTTTAATAATTTTCTTATTCTGAATTTAACATTCAACTTTCAGTGGTCTCTAGCAAAAATTTTATGTCTTCTTCATTGATCTATGTGGAGGTTCTGTCGAAAGGTACTAGGAGGGCTTCTACGTTATTGTTTATTTATCGTAAATAAATTAACGTTGAAAGTATATTTATAAATTCTAAGACAAAAAAAAAAACAGGACAAAGGTATTATCCGAATGGGACGGAAATCGATTGGAGGGCCTCATCCACAATGCTCTAAACGTTCTCTACTGGGGAGAGATCTGGCGCCCTCGCTGACCGAGGTGTTTCTGGCTAGCACGAAGACAACTCTCGCCGTGTGCGGGCGGGTTTTAGCTTGCTGAAATGTAAGTCCGGGATGATGATGACGATGAGGTCCCATACTCCGAGGAGCGTAGGGGACGAGGCGGGAGACCCGCACCGCTGGACGAGGCAAGGTCCTAGTGGAGATGGTTTGCCATTGCCTTCCTCCGACCATAACGGGGATGAATGATGATGATGATGAAGACGACACAACAACACCCAGTCATCTAGAGGCAGGAAAAGTCCCTGGCCCCGCTGGGAATCGAACCCGGGACCCTGTGCGCGGGAAGCCAGAACGCTACCGAAAGACCACGAGCTGCGGACAGACACACAACACGCAGTCCTCCGCCGTGAATCGAACCCGGGCCCCCTTGCATGGTAGGCGGTAACGCTACCGATGCGCTACGGAGTCCAGGATGGCTTGCCGTAAAGGGCAGCAAAACGAGGCATCGTATCGCCGACGTACCGTTGTGCTGTAAGTGTACTGCGGATGACAACCAAAGGGGGCCTGCTGTAAAATGAAACGGCATCTCCGACCACCACTTCTGGTTGTCGGGACGTGTGGTGAGCGACAGTCAGGATGGCAGGATGGTACCCCACCACTGTCCAGTGGGTCTCCAGACACGTCTTCCCTGGTCATCGGGGCTCAGTTTGATACAGGACTGATCAGTGAAGACAATTCTATTGCACTCAATGAAATTCCAGGCGGAAGATGTGTCTGGAGAGACCCAGACAGAGGTGGGATACCAACCTGACTGTCGCCCGCCGTACAGCCCGACAACCAGGAGTGATGGTCGGAGGTGCCGTTTCATTTTACAGCAGGGCCCCTTTGGTTGTCATCTGCGGCATCCTTACAGCACAGCGGTACGTCGATGATATTCTACGCCCTGTTCTGTTGCCCTGCACGGCAAGCCATCTTGGACTTACATTACATCGAGACAGTGCCCGCCCTCATACGGCGAGAGTTTGTGCTGCCTGTCTTCGTGCTTGCCAGACTCCACCTTGGTGAGCAAGGTCACCGTATCTCTCCCCAACAGACAATGTTTTGAGCGTTATGGGCAGGGGCCTCCAATGAGCTCGTGATTTTGACGATCTAACGCGCCAACTGGACTGAATTTGTCACGATATCCCCCAGGAGAACAGTTAACAACTCCATCAATCAATGAGAAGCCGAATAACTGCTTCCATAATGACCGGAGATGCACCATCGCGTTATTCATTTGCCCAATTTGTGAGGCTCTTCCTCTTGGATAAATCTTCCAGTTTTTCTGAAATTGTACTCATTTGTTTGTCTGTAATGTGCATCTACCGATTTCCATCCCAGTCGGGTAATTCATTCGTGGTGAGTCGTTTTTTCTCTCTTAGAGTGTACTTAAATTGTGTCCAGCTCCTTACCACGTCACCATCTAACTTCATGTTGTTGTTGTTGTTGTTGTTGTTGTGGTCTTCAGTCCAGAGACTGGTTTGATGCAGCTCTCCATGCTACTCTATCCTGTGCAGGCTTCTTCACCACCCAGTACCTACTACAACCTACATCCTTCTGAATCTGCTTAGTGTATTCATTTCTTAGTCTCCCTCTACGATTTTTACCCTCCACGCAGCCCTCCAATACTAAATAGGTGATCCCTTTATGCCTCAGAACATGTCCTACCAACCGATCCCTTCTTCTAGTCAAGTTCTGCCACAAGTTCCTCTTCTCCCCAATTCTATTCAGTACCTCCTCATTAGTTACGTGATATACCCATCTAATCTTCAGCATTCTTCCGTAGCACCACATTTCGAAAGCTTCTATTCTGTTCTTGTCCAAACTATTTATCATCCACGTTTCACTTCCATACATGGCTACACTCCATATAAATACTTTTAGAAACGACTTCCTGACCCTTAAATCTATACTCGAGGTTAACAAATTTCTCTTCTTCAGACACGCTTTCCTTGCCATTGCGAGTCTACATTTTATGATCTCTCTAATTCGAACATCATCAGTTATTTTGCCCCCCAAATAGCAAAACTCCTTTACTACTTTAGGTGTCTCATTTCCTAATCTAATTCCCTCAGCATCGCCCGACTTAATTCGACTACATTCCATTAGCCTTGTTTTGCTTTTGTTGATGTTTCAAGACACTATCCATTCCGTTCAACTGCTCTTCCAAGTCCTTTGCTGTCTCTGACAGAATTACAATGTCATCGGCGAACCTCAAAGTTTTTATTTCTTCTCCAAGGATTTTAATACCTACTCCGAACTTTTCTTTTGTTTCCTTTACTGCTTGCTCAATATACAGATTGAATAACATCGGGGAGAGGCTACAACCCTGTCTCACTCCCTTCCCAACCACTGCTTCCCTTTCATACCCCTCGACTCTTATAACTGCCATCTGGTTTCTGTACAAATTGTAAATAGCCTTTCGCTCCCTGTATTTTACCCATGCCACCTTCAGAATTTGAAAGAGAGTATTCCAGTCAACATTGTCAAAAGCTTTCTCTAAGTCTACAAGTGCTAGAAACGTAGGTTTGCCTTTCCTTAATATGTTTTCTAAGATAAGTCGTAGGGTCAGTATTGCCTCACGTGTTCCAACATTTCTACGGAATCCAAACAGATCTTCCGCGAGGTCGGCTTCTACCAGTTTTTCCATTCGTCTGTAAAGAATTCGTGTTAGTATTTTGCAGTTGTGGCTTATTAAACTGATAGTTCGGTAATTTTCGCATCTGTCAACACCTGCTTTCTTCGGGATTGGTATTCGTTTCAAAACTCAGCACTTATTGTCGTAGCGTTGTTGCACTTCTGCATCGTGGTTAGAGGCGCCATGTCGCGAACTCCGCGGCAGCTCCTGCGGAGGTTCGAGTCCTCCCTCGGGTATGTGTGTGTTGTCCTTAGCGTAAGTTAGTTTAAGTAGTGTGTAGGTCTAGGGACCGATGACCTCAGCAGTTTGGTCCCTTAAAAATTCACACACATTTGGACTTTTTTTTTGTTCCACTTCTAATGCAGGAGACGAGTTTACCGCACGGTGCTACACTTTAGCAGCGTGCGACGCCATTTATTTTGCCTCCCCTAGCGCTGTGCTACTGTACTGTAGCGCGGGGATCTCAGTGTCACCAGGACTGCAGACAGACGAAACAACCATAACGTTTATTTTTTTCGGGGATGCAGTTAAAATTGTTTGACTGCCCATAGGATATGGGCGAACTCCAAGCCAAACGTATCTCGAAAATCTTTTCAACGTGTCTGTACATTTCGCGACACCAACGTCGGCACAATGGAACTGTCAACTAACCAACCAGTTCTAGACCCCTCAGCAATTTTCACTTTCATTGTAATTTTCTCGGCGATGCCTTATATATGAACCGGATCGAAGTGGCAGTTGGTTTTCTAAAACGTTGTTCAAGCGGAGAAAATTGATCTGTGCACCACAGAAAAAAACGGTGACCTTGTTGCTATTTTACTGTGATGTTGTTTGGTCATATCTCAGGCACATATGTTAAACGACTTCACCCTATCTTTACTCCACGCCAATTGTGAAATACGGCACTTTTATGAGAGGTTAGTGTTTCAGTCGAACTTCGTCGCACTGCACCTCCACACAGATCCACGCCTTTTCCGTTCAGTCTGCCTCGGCAAACAGTTGAAGGCACAACCGGTTACAAAACCGCTTCCACGCCGTCGTTTCTGGCGCTCCCAATTCGCTTCTAGTTTTTGCGACTGACTTCACTGAAGCACCCCACGATGTCTTTCCACGTTCTCAGTCACACGCACGAGGTCAACTGGGTCTTTTGTCTTTAGCCTATGTGAGCTTCCAGCTTCCACAAACTGTCAGTAACATTAGGTAGGTCGCTTTTACTGTATTCGTGCTTTTGTTGCAACTCACACAGCACTGCATTCTCAATTTTCGCACTTTTGAGAACCAAAAACGTCTTCCTCCTGATGTGACGCCCTAGGTGCTTATTATAAGCAAGAGAAGTAAACTGCAACCAGCAGTGAAGAAACCTGACAGCTGTCACTGCTGGCGATGTGCGATACAATCTCATAAGATCAATAAATTATTCACTTTTTTATCAATCAGTGGTTGACTGGTTACATTGATGGCAATGTAATCAGGCAACTACTGTATTTTAATCTGCAAATTGCAGAGTTTCTGATGATGCTCTTGTAAAATTATAGAGGCAAACCGCTAAAAGTAAAACATGCTGGTTACGACTTGTGACTGTCCTCATAAACTTAATTTCAACAGTCACTGTTTCCCCTGTAGGCAATGCCTGCTCTAGTATTATTCCGATTTTCCTCTAATTACAGTTATTCCGATTTCCCTCTAATTACACGATTCGTAAAATTCACACTTGTCCGAACAAACTGCCCCAGACGCACCGTTATAAACAATATGGATAACTGGTTTGCAAAATCGGAAAATATCTGCTGTATCGAGTACTTGCTGATTCATCACGCATACACCTCTGTGAGAATTTATGTAATGCACCTGTGGAGAGGTGCAACCGGCTTGGCGCTTGTGTTTTTGGTGCCACGAATTGGCGTAACTGACATGTTTACTGATGCCTTACCTTCTGACTACATTTCATATTTATTTATTGCTGAATGTTGTCGGAAACATTTATGCTACTTGCCATTCGAACTTGTCTCGGACTAATGCTAAGCAACGTAGTTGGCCGCTGCACGTAGCCCAATATTGTTGAGAACTGTGGCATGTCGTAATATGTTGTTTACTTTGAGAGGATGATGCGGAAAACAATCACACAGCATAATCAAGGAAACAACCCAGCGATAACAGCGGAGACTTTACTAGGCTTGGAAGACCGGGGCAATGCCCTCGAGGATAAGAGGCCGCCGGCGCAAAAACAAAAAAGAGAGAGAGAGAAAGGAAAGTGTAGAATCAGAAAAATAACCAGCCAAGAAAAATACGGCCCAGTCATTTACCTTCTTTAGCAGGGTCAAAGATTAGTCTGCGTTAGGTCTCACATATCTGTTAATTGAATACGTAGAACTAGAGGACAAGATGTGACCAAGTGTCAAGACTATGAAAGAGCGTCCAGCATGATGGTGTAAAACATAAGTATTTTTTGGGAAAGAGAAATCCCTCTACACGCCCGAGGAAATACGCTCTGATTTCAGACAGGGATGGCGTGAAAAAAAGAATCAAGTCACAATTAAAACGCAGGCACTGAAGACGCTAAGAGTCTAATGAAGAAATAGATCTGTATTTTGTAACAGTTGACATCATCTACATATTTTTTAGCTACTAAGAGTCTAATGAAGAAATAGATCTGTATTTTGTAACAGTTGACATCATCTACATATTTTTTAGCTACACCAAGCTACAGTGGTAGGATTTGAGAAACACTTTTTTCGTGAGTACTTCCAAGGTAACGCTAAAGATACTAAAGTCAATCTGTTGTGTTCGCAGTTAAGAAACCATCTATATACATTCGCTGACATGCTTCGGACGATTAAGGAATGTAACTAACGAAGCGTAGCAATACGTCTTAAAAAGAAGCTCGCGTGGAGATATGAACTTTTAGGATAAAGAAATCCCTCAATAGGCTCGAGAAGATGCGCTCTGACTTCGGACAGGGATGAACATCAGCCCCATTAATTAAAGAGAGTAGCATTCGCTCATGGCAGCTCTAAGATAAAAATATTAACAGCGTACAGGTTAACTGCAGGAGCTTCCATCCAAAGACCACGACCCTAGTCTGTCTTATAAACTGTATTAATGTCCCTGTTCGTACTACCAGCGACAGGCAGATGGCTGAAAAAAACAAGGTGCTAATAGCAAATAAATACAAAATTCCCATTGGAACGTAAATCTCAAAGATAAGCTGACCGCCAGTCATGGAATTGTGTCCAGATAGTATCAAGTAAGGCTAGCACAGACTCCTGCCTCAGAAGCAGCAGTACCTGGACATTTGTGTGTAAACTTTGGAGAAGGTTGCGTGTAAATTTTATAGTCATTTTATAGTATTACCAGCTATAGCATTGGAGACTCAAATGGTTAGGGTGGGTAGTAGGGATAGAGAATCGTGTGAAATTTCTGAATGCCCTGTCCGAAAACGACCTTGAGCAGCTAATCGGAGAACCGATTCGCGAAGGTAGTATCTTAGATAATCTGGTTACCACAGGTCCGAACTGTTCGACTAAGTTAACGTAAGAAAGGAAATCAGTGATAAAGCCGTTACAGCATCACTGAATAGGACTGTAAACAGAAATGTGAAGAAATATAGGAGGGCATTTCTGCTTAACAAGTTCTACAAAACACAGATTTTAAATTTTTGTTCGCTCAATGTGAAACATTCATCTCCAGAACTGAAAATGTTGAGCATAAATGGACTACTTTTAAGAATATTGTACTACACGCCTTAGGCAATCATGAGACGAGTAAAGTTGTGAGGCATCGGAAGGACTTGCCGTGGTTCGACAGCCGTGTTAGAAAGTCGCTCACAAAACAAAGAGAACTTCATTGCAGTGCGAAATCCTCACAGACAAACAAAAACTTAAAGTGGCTAAAAGTTGCATAAGGAGAGCTTACTTGACAGGAAATCCTAAGAAGTTCTGGTCTTGCATTAAATCAGAAAACAGATCGAAGCGACCTATCCAGACACTATGTGACTATAATGGCATAGAAAGCTGAAAGGCAGGAATGGTCGCTAATCAAAAAATCATACTCCGAAAATGGAACGACTCATAATATGACGCGTTTCGGACGCAGCCGCCTGCAGATATCTGTTAGATACATGGAAATTACGAAACAGAATCAGAATAGCGAAATACGAGAGCAACTTTCAGTTGCACACGCCAGGTACTTCAGGCACTTACAAGGGAACCTCCCCATCGCACCCCCCTCAGATTTAGTTATAAGTTCGCACAGTGGATAGGCCTTGAAAAACTGAACACAGATCAATCAAGAAAATAGGAAGACGTTGTGAGGAACTATGAAAAAATAAGCAAAATATACAAACTGAGTAGTCTATGTGCAAGATAGGTAACACAAGGACTGTGTGAGATCAGGAGCGCCGTGGTCCCGTGGTTAGCGTGAGCAGCTGTGCAATGAGAGGTCATTGGTTCAAGTCTCCCACGAGTGAAAAGTTTAATTTCTTTATTTTCGCAGTTATGATCTGTCCGTTCGTTCATTGACGTCTCTGTTCACTGTAATAAGTTTAGTGTCTGTGTTTTGCGATCGCACCGCAAAACCGTGCGATTAGTAGACGAAAGGACGTGTCTCTCCAATGGGAACCGAAAACGTTTGATCGCAAGGTCATAGGTCAATCGATTCCTCCACAGGAAAACGCGTCTGATATATTCCATACGACACTGGTGACGGCATGTGCGTCACATGACAGGAATATGTTGTCGACCCACCTAACTTGTACACTTGGCGAATGGGTAAAAAGATTCTTCTACCTTGGCCGATTTAGGTTTTCTTGTGGATGTGATAATCATTCCCAAAAAAGTGATGAAAACATAAGAGTTTGTCACATAAACTGCAACAAATGAATGCAACAGTTTCACAGTCGCACAGTTTTCCCTGTGCTCTGTCAAAACATATGGTTTTAACTTTTTCAAATTTTTCCGTGTGTAGACCGTCAAATACTGCGTATGTCCAAGCAAATCTGAACATGTCCTGGAATTTTGGAGAGCGAAGTTGATTGTGTGTGAGTGCCTGAACTTTGATAATTGTCTGAAAATAAAAAATTAAGATTTTCACTCGAGGGAAGACTTGAACCAAGGACCTCGTGTTCCACAGCTTCTCACGTTAACCACAGGACCACGGTGCTACTGAGCTCATGTTCTCCTTAATGTTGCCTATCTTCAGCATGGACCGTTCAGTTTGTATATTTTGGTTACTTTTTTCATAGTTCCACACAACTTCTTCCTGTCTTCTCGATTGATCTGTGTTCAGTTTTTCAAGGCCTATCCACTGTGCCAACTTATAACTAAATCTGAGGGGGGTGCGATGGGGAGGTTCCCTTGTTAGATACAAAGGCTGCAAAATTTCCAAATCCCAGATCAAAAATAACAGCAAAGTGCACAGCTACAACACTAGAAAAAAGGATGGTCTTCACTATTCTGGGTTAAAATGATTTTGGCTCAGAAAGAGGTCATTTATGCTGCCACAAAAATCTTTAGTCGTTTCCCAAATAGCATTAAAAGTCTGACAGACAGCGAACAAACATTTAAAAACAAATTAAAAGGATTTCTTATTGAGAGCTCCTTTTTGTGTGTGTGAAATCTTACGGGACTTAACTGCTAAGATCATCAGTCCCTAAGCTTGCACACTACTTAACCTAAATTAACCTAAGGACAAACACACACAGCTATGCCCGAGGGAGGACTCAAACCTCCGTCGGGATCAGCCCCACAGTCCATGACTGCAGCGCCTTAGTCCGCTCGACAGCTCCTTTTACTCAGTAGATGAATTTTTAAATATGAAGTAGTATGTCAGTATGAAACTTCATATTCATGATCTACGGAACAAGTATGAATGTAACGTCACAATCATAAGCAGACTGTACGGTGTTAATCATTAGAATAAACCTGATGTTAACATTACACCATGTATTCTTCCGCGTGAATCTCATTGGATTTAGTTTCTCGCGGAGCGAATGCCCAGTTGTGTCCAGTACAGTCTAGTACGATGATAGCTGTACATGCACATCGACTGAGCGAAATGCGGGACAACAGCGTTACACGCGCGTTTAACTCGGACAGCACTGGCCAGTCAGCTGGTCAAACTGAACTACAATGATGTGAGCAGCTGCAGTTCAGTCGTAAAAATAGACGAGCAGAGCAATAATTAGCTTCGAATGTCGTTTAATTTTTAAAGAGAATGAAATAATATTCGGGAGAACTCCAGCACTATCGTACGCTTCTTATGTGACCAACAGAAAGCATAAAATGCTCTCGTTCCCACCTGACATAGAATTCTAATTACGAACAAGAGCGATGAAAATTCCTAAATTAAACACAGTGTAATTTTTCTGAGCGTGCTATGTGTGATACACACGCACACTGCAGGGATTTCACCGTATTGTTAAATATGGACGTCACTGAAGATATTAATTACAGTCTGTCGTTTGGTAATCTCTTAGCTCCTTCCTTATCCGATTCCGAGAAATACATTTCAATTCTGGAACTGTCATCTGCTACGTTGATAACGAATCGATCAACAACAGAAACCACGAAATCACCCAGGAGCCGCATTTTCTCCTCTTCTTTTACGACGTGTCGTTCAATATCCCGCCAGCGCTCGCCAGTGACATGTGAGAAAGCTGCGTGCGTTAGTTCCAGTATGTATGGCAGCTTAACAGTCTTGTTATTTGTCGCGAGAAACCCCTTAACTTGCTCCAGATCAGTTCTGTTGGGTTCATATTGTAATGGTACATTGGAAAATGTAAAAAAAAAAAGCAATTTTGTGGTTTGTTCGATGCTGTGAAAATGATTGTTTTTCATGCTTCTACGACACTTACCACTCTGGTTCGTGTGAGGCTACGTCTGCGGTATAACACAATGGATATGGTCCACATAAAGAGTATTTGGTTTTTCATTATTGTCGAAAAAATTAAATTGTTATGTTTTCTTAATTTGAGCGACTATTACTAACAATGTTTCATAAAATATCGATAATTAAGAATTTATATTTGAAATGAAAACAAAAATTTCGCGTGCATTGTGTAATTAGAAACAAGAAGACGCACATTATTCATAACAAATGATGACGAATTTTACTATTACCAGATAGGGGTATTTCAAACTGAACGAAAAAAAAGACGGTCAAGGCGAGACATGAACCAGTGATCTGCGAACTGCACCAGTACGCTACCGTTTCCGCTAAACATCCAACTTGCCTGTGCGTATCAACTGTATCAAATAGCCCATCGGAAAACTTCAGAGCCCATTTTCTTTCTGTAAATTTATGAAAAACATAAATAACAATACATTTCTCGGCGCTTTTTAACCGTGTTCCACACGCGTGTCTCACTACGGAGCAGGAAGTAGCCTCAGCGATTTTCATACTGCGTATTAACATCGCGACAGTCAAGAGTACAACAGTACAGAGATTGTACTGTGCACAATTTTTGAAATAAAAACTACATAGCTAAGATGTGATTAAGAAGAGCGTTGATGGTCGTTAATACGTTAGAATATCTTAAAGTTTCATTCAACGTAACTCAGTATTAAGATATCTAATACATAAGTAGGACCTACTTCCAAGAGCGTAACAACACCTATGTACGTGTGCTACGGATTCTGACCAATCATCACGTTTGTGTTTGTTTACATCCAGTATATTCTTATGATGAACAGAGTTATTGCGAAAAAATCTTAACATGAAACTCAGAGGTCAACATTCACGCCAGATGGCAGTGTAGTAGTGATGGTGCCATCACTACAGACATTACTTCGTCGTAATTGACAACATAGTCCAAGAAATTAAAGAAGTATAATAGTAAAATGTACATAATGATATTATAACAGTAGGAAAGATTGAAAAATATTTTAGTGTAAAACAAGAACAGCAAAGAACAAAGCCGCATGGTTGCCGTCATGTTGGCGTTCCCCAAGGTATTGTTTTAGGCACTTTTTCTTCCTTATCTATATAAACAATTTGGGAGACAATCTGAGCAGCTGTCTTAGGTTGTTTGGAGCTGACGCTGCAGTTTATCGACGAGTAAAGTCATCAGAAGATCAAAACAAATTGCAAAATGATTTAGAAAAGATATCTGTATGGTGCGAAAATTGGCAATTGACCCGAAATAACGAAAAGTGGGAGGTCATCCACATGAGTGCTAAAAGGAATCCGATAAACTTCGGATACACGATAAAGCAGTCAAATCTAAAGGCCGTAAATTTACTATATACCTAGGAATTACAATTACGAACAACTTAAATTGGAAGGAAGACACAGAAAATGTTGCGGGGAAGACCAACCAAAGACTGCGTTTTATTGGTAGGACACTTAGAAAATGTAACTGATCTACTAAAGAAATTGTCTACACTATACTTGTCCGTCTTCTTCTAGAAGACTGCTGCGCGGTGCGGGATCCTTACCATATAGGATTGACGGAGTACATCGAGAAAGTTCAGAGAAGGGCAGCACGTTTTGTATTACCGCGGAAAAGGGGGGAGAGTGTCACTCAAATGATACAGGACTTGGGGCGAAATTATTAAAACAAAGAATTTTTTCGTTGCGCCGGAACCTTTACACGAAATTTCAATCACCAACTTTCTCCACCGAATTCGAAAATATTTTGTTGACGCCGACATACATAGGGAGAAACAATCACCATAATAGAACAAGGAAAATCAGAGCTCGCATGGAAAGATATCGCTGTTCGTTTTTTCCGCGCGTTGTACGGGATTGGAATAGTGGAGAATTATTGTGAAGGTTGAAGGTGGTTCGATGAACCCTCTGCCAGGCACTTAAATGTGATTTTCATAGCATCCATGTAGATGTAGCATCGTAGCAACATAAGCGTCGTAGATCGTCGCCATTCACAATGGATATTATAAAAGCTAAACATAAAAAAATATAAAATTAGAATGCAAATAAGCTTGACGTCAATCATAAGGCTCTGTTAAATCGCGTTCTTATTTGCATCGTTTCGTAATTTTCATGCATCTTTACTATTTTTGACAGGTTTCTGAAGATGCCTAAGACTGAAACACCTCATACTGCGGACAATGAAGTCATTCTATTTTTGAAGTATGGCTTTTTGTTTAGCGACCAATCCAGCGTTTATGCAGTATAAATTTTAATTATCAGCATGGTCTTCTGTTTGCTTCACGACTTTATGTCGCAAATGCTTCTGTTCGATACAGTTCCGCAGTACTGCCTAATGAACAGAATGCGAGTCGTACGGGACGTTAGATCAGCTGTGAGACTGGACTAAAAAATTCCTACCAAACAGGACACAGCATATCATTGTGAGCGGAGAGAAATCTTCTGACGTACAAGCAACATCGGGCGTACAACAAAGAAGTGTCACACGACCGTTACTTTTCACAAAATACAGAGTGAGTCAAGTAAAATTTTCAACTAAATGTTTCCAGAACCGTTAAAGATATAATAATTCAGGTTTCGCCCCGATCAATTGTACGAAATCTTCACTAATCGACGTATAGTCTGTCTTCATAGCTACATTAATTACAGAGACATCGGGATCAACTTCAATTTTTCAAATGGAACTAAAGTGGTTTTTGCCACTAGTATCGTAGTTTTAGAACAGACTAATTCAACGGCGTTTCACTCTTCAAAATCTGATTCGTAGTTTCTCAGTAATTTCAGTTTTTACAGCTTAAGATCTAACTCTAACTCTGATGTGGGAGTACGAAATTTTATTTATTTGCTGGATGTATTCCAATCTCTGCCTTCCTCTACAGTTATTGCCGTATACAGCTCCCTCTAGTACCATGGAAGTCATTCCTTCATGTCTTAACAGATGTCCTGTCATCCTGTCCCTTCTCTTTATCGGTGTTTTCCACATATTCCTTTCCTCTCCGATTCTGCGCAGAGCCTCCTAATTTCTTACCTTATCAGTCCACCTAATTTTCAACATAGTCTGTAGCACCACATCTCAAATGCTTCCATTCTCTTCTGTTCCGGTTTTCCCACAGTCAATGTTTCGATACCGTAAATGCTGTACTCCATACGTACGTTCTCAGACATTTCTTCCTCAAACTAAGGCCTGGAATGCCCTTTTTACCATTGCTAGTCTGCTTTTGGTGTCCTCCTTGCTCCGTCCGTCATTGGTCATTTTACTGCCTAGGTAGCAGAATTCCTTAATTTTATCTACTCCGTGACCATCAATCCTGATGTTAAGTTTTTCGCAGTTCTCGTTTCTACTACTCCTCATTACGTTCGTCTTTCTTCGATTTACTCTCAAACCATACTCTGTACTCATTAGACTGTTAATTCCGTTCAGCAGATCATGTAATTCTTCTTCACTCTCAGTCAGGATAGCAATGTCATCAGAGAGCCTTATCACTGATATCCTTTCACTTTGAATTTTAATTCCATTCTTGAACCTTTCTTTTATTTCCATCATTGCTACTTCGATGTAAAGATTTAACAGTAGGGGCGAAAAGCTACATCCTTGTCTGACACCCTTTTTAATACGAGCACTCTTGGTTATTATTCCCTCTTGGCTGTTGTACATATTGTATATGACTCGTCTCTCCCTATAGCTTACCCCTACTTTTTTCAGAATTTCGAACATCTTGCGCCATTTTACATTGTCGAACGCTTTTTCCAGGTCGACAAATCCTATGAAGGTGTCTTGATTTTTCTTCAGTCTTGCTTGCATAATTAATCGCAATGTCAGAATTGCCTCTCTCGTCCCTTTACTTTTCCTAAAGCCAAATTGATCGTCACCTAGCGCATTCTCAATTTTCTTTTCCATTCTTCTGTATATTATTCTGTTAAGCTGATTGTGCGATAATTCTCGCACTTGTCAGCTCTTGCCGTCTTCGGAATTGTGTGGATGATGCTTTTCCGAAAGTCAGATGGTACGTCGCCAGACTCATACACTGTACACACCAAAGTGAATAGTCGATTTATTGCCACTTCCCCCATTGATTTTAGAAATTCTGATGGAATGTTATCCATCCCTTCTGCCTTATCTGATCTCAAGTCCTTCGAAGCTCTTTTAAATTCTGATTCTGATAATGAATCCCACATCTCTTCTAAATCGACTCCTGTTTCTTCCTTTATCACACCAGACAAATCTTCCCCCTCATAGAGGCTTTCAATGTATTCTTTCCACCTATCCACTCTCTCCTTTACATTTAACAGTGGAATTCCCGTTGCACTCTTAATGTTACAACCCTTGCTTTTCATGTCACCGAAGGTTGTTTTGACTTTCCTGTATGAGTCTGTCCTTCCGCCAATCATTTCTTTTTCTAGGTCTTCACATTTTTCCTGCAGCCATTTCGTCTTAGATTCCCTGCACGTCCTATTTATTTCATTTCTCAGCGACTTGTATTTCTGTATTCCTGAGTTTCCCGGAATATTTTTTTCCTCCTTTCATCGATCAATTGAAGTATTTCTTCTGTTACCCACGGTGCCTTCGCAGTTACCTTCTTTGTACTTATGTTTTCCTTCGCAACTTCTTTGATGGCCCTTTTTAGAGATGTCCATTTCTCGTCAATTGTACTGCCTACTAAGCTATTCCTTATTGCTGTATCTATAGCCTTAGAGAACTTCAACCGTATCTCGTGATTCCTTACTACTTTCGTATCCCACTTCTTTGCGTGTTGATTTTTCCTGTCTAATGTCTTACACTTCAGCCTACTCTTCATCACTACTATATTGTGATCTGAGTCTATGTCTGCTCCTGGATACGCCTTACAATCCAGTATCTGATGTCGTATGAGGAGTACTGTACCATCCCGATACCGGTACAAAAGGGCACAGAGGGCTGCCATTCTGTCTGTATCGATCACAAATAAATGTCTTTCACAAACAAAGAGAAACGAGATATGCTTCTTCTTTACAGAGAATGGGGAAGGAATGCGAACAGTTCAGTTGTACGTACGATGGTACCCCTACAGACTGTGTCCTGCAAGAACGACAATTTAGCCAATGTGCCACAAAATGCTACTGGAAGGCCACCAAAATAAGAAGCAGGGGGGTAGGGAGCAGGTCTGCAACGAAAGGAACGAGCGAAACCCGTGTTCTGGTTGCTGTTGCCCGCAATCCATGTGTCAACTCCAGAGGAATCGTGGGTGCCTCTGGAATAAATCAACCCAGCGCTGTTCACAGTTTGCTCTCATACAGCTTCTATCCATATCGCGCGTCAGTTCACCAGTAGAGTCAGCAGCGGGACTGTAGAAAGACGCATGGAATTCTATCGCTCGGTTCTGATGCGGCATGGGGACAGTCGATAATGGGTTCTTTTTTCTAAGACTTCCGTCATCGATGAAGGAACATTTGTTTACAATTCATGGAAAGCTGAATGTAGGAAATGTGTGTTATTGGGTCGCTGATAGTCCACGCTGGCTGAGGGAATGAAGTGTGAAGGTCTGGCGCGGGATAATTGAAGACTACGTGATTGGTCCTTACTTCACTGACGAAAACTTAAAAGGGAAAAACGCACAATTTCTTACCGAAGTGCTACCGGCTCGCCGAGAGAATAGCCATTTCAGTTACGTAGACGTATGTGGTACCAGCACGATGAGTAAAATACATGCCCTGGTGGGGCACCTCGGTACCGACCGACCGCCGTGTTATCCTCAGATAAGGCGTCATCTGATCCGGTGTAGAGCGACGTGAGGTCACCACACTGCTCTTCCAACCGTTCTCAGTTTTCGTTACCTGGAGTCCCTAAAACTTCTTTTCAAGAAAATGAACTTTATTTCTCTAAAAAGTATAACAATAAAAAAGTGAAATGAATTTTGGATTACATTTTATTGCCATTTCTGCTAATAAATTTTTATTTTGTATTTGCTTGCTTTTGCTTTGCGTTATGAGCTCGTTTTGCTTGTATTCTGGTTGCTTAAATTTTTCATTTGTCTTTTATCAACCCTTGAGCCTATTAAGAGAGTTTTCTAAACCCGTTTGGCTGGGACCTTGCTTACGAACAATATTCGCTACAAACACTGTCTCTAAGAGTGTTACTATATTACTAAAATTTTAAATCAGTTAAAATAACACACAACATCTGAAAGGAAAGAAATGTTTTTTAGGCTACATAAGAATGATTGGATAGAGAGAAAGTTAATTTATATTTTACTCATACGTAACAATGGAAACAGGAAAAGCACGATTTTTTGTGGAGCAGACGGAGACAGGGTATTTAATAATAAGAAATGGAAGACACAACACATAGGAATAAAACGTCAGGAGCAATTTTAAGTCGACACAATAAAGCTTGGTGATGCTATATTAGAGACATCAATATGGGAAGTGAGTTCGAGAAACGTTGGCTCATATAATGTTATAATATATTTAATCCATACAGCGAGACAAAAAACCGACAGAAAGAAAACACACAATTTTATATTGGAAATGTCGTTGGAACACCGATACTTTATGAGATAGAGTGGAAGTAGAGTCTGCTCTGCTTTAGTTTCCTAATCACTGGCACTAGAAACAGTTTTGCTGATACAAAAACTTTCCACGCACAGCACTATAAACCACTGTCTTCCTGAGCTGTGAAAAGGGCGTGGTCGTGGCTGTCTTCCTTCAGTGATGCCTTCGTGCCGGCGGGGGTGACCGAGCGGTTCTAGGCGCTTCAGTCTGGAACCGTGCGACCGCTACGGTCGCAGGTTCGAATCCTGCCTCGGGCATGGATGTGTGTGATGTCCTTAGACTAGTTAGGCTTAAGTAGTTCTAAGTTCTAGGGGACTGATGACCTCAGCAGTTAACTCCCATAGTGCTTGGAGCCATTTGAACCATTTTGATGCCTTCGTCCGCACGGGGTGACGACCTCACGCGGACGGGATGGTTTCTCTGAATCGGTCAAGCAGCTCCTCAGTTGCTATCACGAGGCTGAGAGCATCCTATCCCAGTTCTCCCGCCGAGGAAAAAGTCCCTGGCAGTACTGGGAATCCAACCCTGGCCCTCCGCATCACAGCCGTCTACGCGTCACCAGTCAACTATGGAGGAAGACAGACACTCACTTCTCGCTTGTGGCTGTGAAAGCGCTCAGCCGAGGTGGATAAGACGTGAAGCCGTTATCAGTTGGCCTGCACGTTCACGTGATAAGATGAAGCTGGACTCTTTTCTCTGGGATAAACTCAAAGATGAAGTTCCTATAACACAAGAGGGATTAAAACATCGCACTGTGCAGTAATCTCTTCGGCTATCCAGTGCTTTGATACGCTGTGACGTGTACTATAGAGGGTGAGCAGACTCAGCTCTAGAGTAGTGCAAAGACAGCACACGCGTGCCCTCTGTTTCTGGACGCGCTCCACAAACTGTCACCGTCATTTCGCGCACGGCGTTACTCCTGGCAGCCACTTTCTGCAAACGGGGGTAATTACCTCCTCAGGGCTAAAATGAAATTTTCTTAGGGGTAAAAAGAAGGGTTCATTAGTACTGGGGTCTCGAAACTGAACTATTTTCAAAAGATCATTATTATTATCACCACTATTTCGTAAAACTGTTGTAACGCCGGAAATGCATATCCTCCTATTTCCATCTATTGTACTATTATTTTTTTCCTTGTTTTGTTACCGCAAGATATGACATTTCTGTCTCTTTATATATTGTAATTGCTTTACTGTTTGGATATATATATATATTTATGCACTTATGTCGATGTGTAATTGGTTTGTTTCGTAAATATTATTTGTATTTTTACGCTGGGTCTTGCCTAGGGAAAACTGCTATCGAACGATTACGTCGATAGGTCGTGTGAAGAATCAAAGTGTGTAGGATCTTTGGTAGTGTTAACTCTGCCGCGTGGAGCGCGGGCAGTGAGAGTCTGGCGGGAGTAGCGAGTGGAGCAGGTGTTGTGTGACGCTCCCGCGAGTTGCCGCGCTTTCGGGGTTTGGCAGCATGTAATTGCGCTCGACTCGCGATGATAGTTTCTGACATGGTGTCGCGGACGGGAAGCATTAGCCGGCGCACATCAAGTGCCCGTTTCGCCTGGTGACCGTGTCGAGAAGAAGGCGCGCCAACATCCAGCTTCTGCAACAGCGACGGCCGACAATGAGTGACTGTCGCCACCTCCTCGATCGACGGCTTCAAACCTTCAATCAACCAACAAGGAAGACTAAAAGCACGTAAAGTTTCAGAACTGTATGGCAGACCTCAGCTTTTCAAATTGTTCCATTTGCCTCGCAAAATTACAGCAACTTAGCATGAACCTTTGTTGCTCATTGTCCCAATTGCTTTGCCAAGCAGGGTCCCTTCCTTTTCCGAAATGAACCCGAGTGTCGTTGAAATTCAAACGCCAGCATTAAAATAATATAATTAGATTTCACTGCTTTAATTTCAAAGTTCAGTAGCTGGCTACAATATTTAGGTTACACGAGCACAAATTAAGAGTGCGAGTTTTGTTACCGTATTTTAGTTACCTGTGACTGCAGCTCAGCTTGGTACGTACTAAATTTTACTATTGTTAATAGTTCAGAATCATTTAATTCAAGTTCAAAGTAAAATCTCTTGTTTCTAAATTGTGTAGAGTCAAGTTGCTTTTGAAATGATTATTGAGGTAGTCCAAGACTAACCGTATTTTACTGGATTTCGATGTGCTTCTGAAAGAAAGCTCACTATTAACTTCAGTCACTAAATTAACTTTCGATTTTCCGGTTTTATTAATTCTTTTGCTAAATTAAGTCAGAGTGTAGCGAAATTTATTACTTCTGACAAACTTTCAGTTTTCACACTACACGTGTCAACCTTCAGTTGCCACGCTTCTAGTGTTAATTATATGTGTAATAACCTTTCTTTTTCAGTTACTATAGTAATTGTCCTTAGGACTGGCGACCGTGATTTCCCCCAAATCTCAAATATTTAATTACCGCTAGTTAATTGTTAACGTAACGGCCGCACATTTACTTTCTTTATTAACTTTACCCCTTTTCAAAATTAATTTCCACCAGTTTCATTTGCATTTTTCCTTTCATTTAGATGTAACCCTTTCCTCCCTCTTTACCGATAGATTAACTTCGGTGACGATTGCTTTTCCCAAATTTCCATTAGGTACACGCGGTTTAATTTCTCACTGTCATTAAGGTCGATAAGTGAGGGGGGAGGTTACACGTGGCGACCTGGTGACAGGACAATGTTCAAATTTGAGGTTGTTCTGGACACGAATTTTGCATTGTGCAAATCTCGTAACAAAGTACTGGTTACGAAATGGTCGATACGTCAGCGAGAATATTCGTGTGAGGAATCCTAATTAGAGTTGAGATTTTGCATTTATATTGAAAATTATTAAAATGAGTGAAGGCAACAATTACCAAAATTTGGTAGACTTGGATACGGAACAATCGGTCGAACAGTGGGAAACGCGCACAGCGGTACCCATTGTTCCGGGGCAGGCGGCTAGCATGAAAGATGCGACCGCCGAAACGCAACAAAGAGCAGAAATGGAATTCCAGACTTTAGAAAATGTTTCGGAATCGGAAGTGAAAATCAAATCTGAATCCCTTGATGACGAATACGGGGGGACAATGAAAGAGGAAGCCGCTACGGAAGTAAAACCGGTGGTTTCCGGGAATTTAACTGATTTATTGAATGTTTTGATTAACGAAATCAAGAGTCAATCGGCAGAAATTAAAGCTCAGGCTGCCAAGCAAGAAGCTCAGGCTGCCGAGCAAGCAGCTCAGGCTGCCAAGCAAGTAGCTCTGTCTGAAAAAATTGAACGAATGCTAGACAATCAGAACAAAGCTATTAATGTTGTTAACAACAATGTTGAAGTTGTTAACACAAAAGTTGATAAAATCAAAGACGATATTGTCGTGATTAATACCGAAATCGGTAACCTTAAACAGGAAATGATAGGCGTTCAGGCGGAAATTGCGAGCATAAATACTCGTTTTGATTCCGAAATTAGCAGAATCGAGAAAAGTGTAGGAGACGCAGTTGCTCCGATCATCGAGAATAAGGTGACGGAACAAATTCAATTAGTGAGAAAAGAGGATCAACAGAAGGTGGAAACTTTAAAGGCTTTAGTATCCGAAGTAGATACCAAAGTGACGAAGCAGGCTAACACCTGCGAAGAGAAAAAGAGGGAAGTGGAAACGCTTGCGACAACCACTTGCCAAGTGATTACGAGGGTGTCGGAATTAGAAAGGAAACTTGACGAAAAACGGAGCTATGTGCCAATCTGTGCACATAGTTCGGAGTTGTTGACGAAAGAGGAGCGGTTCGACCCCTTGAAAAAAGGCGGTATACACCCGACGGATTTCATTAAAAATTGTGAAAGAGTTTTACCCAGATCATGGACTAATGAGAGAAAAATTAATGCGGTTATTGATGTGTTGGCTGGTGATGCCAAGCGTTGGGGCCTAAACCTCAACATTACGAACCTGACTTTTGACGAGTTTAAAAAATTGTTTCTGGCTGAATACTGGTCAGAGCAAAAACAGCAAAGTGTCTGGCGCGAATTTGTCGTATCGAGGCCTTTCGATGCGAATTCGCGCGGCTCAATGAAGGAGTTTTGTGAGGGCTGGATCCGCAAGTTGGAATATTTGCGTGATCGCCGCACGGAATCCGAAATAGTCTGGGAACTCTACAAAAAGCTTCCAGATGATACAAAACGCTGCGTAGGAAGCAATTACAGGACAATAAATGATTTCCTGGAAAGAGTGGAGGACGAGGACAATTGGCGCAATAATCGCGACAGTGGTAGAGGCCGTGGTAACAACAATGGGTACCACAGCAACCACACCAACGATAACCATGGGAATAAGGCATACCGCAACCATGGCAGCAATAACAATAATGGTTCGGACCGTAATAACAATCGGTACAATGCAAATAATAACCGGAATGACGGAAACCAGTATCATACTAGCGTGATACGGGCTGCGCAGAATAGTAATAACGCCAGAGGGTGTGACCAGCCGCCTCAGCAGTATCCGGGGAGCGTATCTGCTGGGACGAGACAGGGAAACCATTAGCCGCGCCGGTGAGGGGCCGACCGGGCGTGGAGAAATTTTGGCGGCCCAATAACAGGAGAAAACCCAGGTGTCGTCGTTATGAAAATTCCGTATGGAATAATCAACGGCGGGAGAGTGTGCCAGTGTTAAGAGAAAAGAGTGCGCCCACAAGTAGTAGATCAGCTGTATACACGGCAGTAGAAAATACATTCGCTGTCAGTGAGAACAATTTAAGTAGTGTTCCGGAAATCGATTATAAAGTGGCAGCTGTAATACCCACAGCGGAACTGGAGATTGAGTTTAAGAATGATTCGCAAGTGTTGAAAGAAGATCAGATGTCGGATAAAACGTCCGTCATCGAGCGAGGAGATGCAGAGAGGGATGAGGTCTGGTTAAGGCAGTTCGGTCGCTTATACGACGAACTAAGAGATTATAGGGGCCTATACGGGAGAAGTGTTTATGGGGAGCGCGGGCAGGATTTGCCGCGTCTCGTCCCGCAGGAAGATAGTGATTGTGAAGTGATAGAAAGTTCTGGCCCTAACCGGCAGACTTTACTAGAAATAGTTGATGTTAAGGGGGAGCACGAGCAAGATGCGTCGTGCTTCGTCCCGCAGGAATTGAATGTTGAAGTAGTAACGGAAAGTTCTGGCCCTAACCGGCAGACTTTACCGAAAGTTATAGTGATAGAAGTAGCCGACCCATCCGACGCAAACCTCCAGTTTAAACATTGCGAGAGTATTAAGGAGAAAGATTACGAAAATTTTAGTGATAGCCGGACACGATTGGTAGAAAACCACATAGATTACAGTGTGTACGAGGTTAGAGCTGACGTTATGCGGTCAGACGGTAGCAGTGTGGGTTGCGCAGATCCAGAGGAAGTAATTTCAGATGCGACTGGGCACATTCCTCCAGGTAGATTGGCAGATGAGATCGATCTGACCAAAGAGGAATCAACGAAGGTGACAATTAGTGAATCGATAGCACAGCAACACTCACTAGTTGACGAGTTACAGGAAAAGGTTTCGGTATTGGAGGCGAAGCTACAGACTGAGCCTCAGGACAGACGTGTTGAAATTAAAACTGTATGTGAACAGAGGCTGAAAAAGCCGCCAGATAAACCGGATTTAGGATCAAAGCTGGATGGTTTTTTCTGGAATGACCAGGATATAGACGAGGATTTACTGTGGGAAAATAAAGAAGCAGTCGAGGACAAGTGTAGACAGATAGTAGTGTCTGTTAATATGCATGACCTACAACCAAACGTGTTGATTGACACCGGTGCAGAATTGAGTGCTGTATCTGGGAAAATATTTGAGTTACTGAAAGACAGACCTGGCATCGTAGTTATGCCAGTAACAGGAGTGAAAATTATCGGTGCTACTGGGAAGGCCAGTAAACCGGTCACAAAACAGATTTTTGTCAACTTCGAGATATATGGGGCACGATTTGAACAAGAGTTTGTCGTCGTGCCAGACATAACTACGGAAGTAATTATCGGGTTAGATTGGCTATTAAAGTACCGTGCAGTGATTAATTGCGAAAGCAAAACTTTGACATGTACGTCCCAAGATAAAACAATAGTAGTTAGTTTTGACGAGGCAGGAGACGGTGTGCATAGGCAATACCAGCCTATACACATTGTTAACTGGCCGGATGACATTGACGCAGGAATTAATTTGAACTGCTGTAACGTGAGGAATTTCGGCATTGACGAAAGTGTAGAAAGTGAATTGGAAGAGATAATCAAATTCCCTCCACGGATTGACGTTAGTATTGGTGTGAAAAAAGATCGTTTGCGAGAAGTAATGAAGCTAAAAGTCGATGCTGGCATACGTCGTATTGACGCTAAAGCGCGTTTTGCTAAGTTTGCGATCGGAGACTTAGTACTTGTAAAAGCTCATGAGAAATCGAGCGAGATAGACAATGAAATCTCTAAATTTAAGTTTGTTTATAATGGACCATATAAAGTCATTGGTATACCTCACACAAATGCTTATTGCTTAGAGTATCCAAGCTCTGGAAAGCTGTTAGGTATACGAAATATAATAGATTTGAAATTGTACCAACCTAGGATCGATTAATACCACACAATGGGTAATTTGTACAATATGTAAATATAGAGTGTAAGATTTAAGGTTTGCTAGATTGCCATGATTTTGACTGACCAAGAGGACATTAAAGAAGTTGTAATTAATAAGTAATTAATTTTGACTAAATGATTTAAGAGAGAGTGATTATTTATCAATTGAAAAATCCAAGCTGCTAATTTAAGTTTTCAGCTGAGTCACAGTAGATTAAGCAACGTAAATATGATTTTGTAACTAGCTGTAAGATTTCATGAATATGTGTTTTACTAGTCATTGCCGATGTACTTAGACGCTGTTTTAAGTTTCAGGCTAGTACATGCGTGTGATGATGGACAGTGTTGAGTTATCCACTGTGATAGTATTAAGGGACTCCTTGAGATTACTCGGGAGTGAGTTTTTCCTAAAGAATTCAGTGAAACGGACGTTCTGGAAACGCCGTCACAAGGGCGAGTGAGATCAAGCGTGCCGCACACGCGGGCGCAACAATACTGGCGAGGCGAGCCGCTGTCGGCTCTTGTGCCGCTGTTAGCTCTTGTGCCGCTGTCGGCATTCTTTGTACTTGCGAGTACGAAAGGCGGAATAGTTTTTCTTCCCGGACAGCTGATGTGAAAGAATTCTGCTGTCAATATTTATGTTTTTTCGATCTACTGAATATTATTTTCTTGTTTAGCGTTAAGTGGAATCTCATGACGAGATATTAATTATGAAAGGGTTATGTAAAAATGTGTATTCTATGTAATTAATTATTAATTTGCGTATTTTGATCTACCTGTTTTTATGACCATGTACTCTGATTAATTTTGCAAATAGTATTCCATTTCTCATAGTGTTACGAATTTTAATGATTTTGGAATAGCTAAACCATTTTCTATATCTTCTATGAATTTTAATATGTTGTCAACCTGTTTTATTTTGTGCAAGATGACAGAGTGGAATAAGATTAGGAGTGTCCCCACTCAATTATTATGGTCTAAAAATTGATTTATGCTTAATTAGACGAATGCTAAATTTTGTTGATGTTTTGAGCATATGCATTTCCGCTGTTTCTTTTTTGGGACATTTTCTGAGTCTGTTTACGTTACACGAACATCCTCAGACAATGTGGGGCACGTGTAACGCCGGAAATGCATATCCTCCTATTTCCATCTATTGTACTATTATTTTTTTCCTTGTTTTGTTACCGCAAGATATGACATTTCTGTCTCTTTATATATTGTAATTGCTTTACTGTTTGGATATATATATATATTTATGCACTTATGTCGATGTATAATTGGTTTGTTTCGTAAATATTATTTGTATTTTTACGCTGGGTCTTGCCTAGGGAAAACTGCTATCGAACGATTACGTCGATAGGTCGTGTGAAGAATCAAAGTGTGTAGGATCTTTGGTAGTGTTAACTCTGCCGCGTGGAGCGCGGGCAGTGAGAGTCTGGCGGGAGTAGCGAGTGGAGCAGGTGTTGTGTGACGCTCCCGCGAGTTGCCGCGCTTTCGGGGTTTGGCAGCATGTAATTGCGCTCGACTCGCGATGATAGTTTCTGACATGGTGTCGCGGACGGGAAGCATTAGCCGGCGCACATCAAGTGCCCGTTTCGCCTGGTGACCGTGTCGAGAAGAAGGCGCGCCAACATCCAGCTTCTGCAACAGCGACGGCCGACAATGAGTGACTGTCGCCACCTCCTCGATCGACGGCTTCAAACCTTCAATCAACCAACAAGGAAGACTAAAAGCACGTAAAGTTTCAGAACTGTATGGCAGACCTCAGCTTTTCAAATTGTTCCATTTGCCTCGCAAAATTACAGCAACTTAGCATGAACCTTTGTTGCTCATTGTCCCAATTGCTTTGCCAAGCAGGGTCCCTTCCTTTTCCGAAATGAACCCGAGTGTCGTTGAAATTCAAACGCCAGCATTAAAATAATATAATTAGATTTCACTGCTTTAATTTCAAAGTTCAGTAGCTGGCTACAATATTTAGGTTACACGAGCACAAATTAAGAGTGCGAGTTTTGTTACCGTATTTTAGTTACCTGTGACTGCAGCTCAGCTTGGTACGTACTAAATTTTACTATTGTTAATAGTTCAGAATCATTTAATTCAAGTTCAAAGTAAAATCTCTTGTTTCTAAATTGTGTAGAGTCAAGTTGCTTTTGAAATGATTATTGAGGTAGTCCAAGACTAACCGTATTTTACTGGATTTCGATGTGCTTCTGAAAGAAAGCTCACTATTAACTTCAGTCACTAAATTAACTTTCGATTTTCCGGTTTTATTAATTCTTTTGCTAAATTAAGTCAGAGTGTAGCGAAATTTATTACTTCTGACAAACTTTCAGTTTTCACACTACACGTGTCAACCTTCAGTTGCCACGCTTCTAGTGTTAATTATATGTGTAATAACCTTTCTTTTTCAGTTACTATAGTAATTGTCCTTAGGACTGGCGACCGTGATTTCCCCCAAATCTCAAATATTTAATTACCGCTAGTTAATTGTTAACGTAACGGCCGCACATTTACTTTCTTTATTAACTTTACCCCTTTTCAAAATTAATTTCCACCAGTTTCATTTGCATTTTTCCTTTCATTTAGATGTAACCCTTTCCTCCCTCTTTACCGATAGATTAACTTCGGTGACGATTGCTTTTCCCAAATTTCCATTAGGTACACGCGGTTTAATTTTTCACTGTCATTAAGGTCGATAAGTGAGGGGGGAGGTTACACTGTAATACTGATTACATACGTTACCAATATTTAGATTTTTTATTTCAAATACTAGCATTAACGCATGATACAATGTGGTGGAGGTCATAACCTTTGAAATGAATGTATAAACTACGTCTTTCTTGTTCCTCACATAGTCCAGCTATTGCGCATATACTTTGAATCATGTAGTTCTCACAATGGACCAGAAACTGCTTCATTATTCACTTCGCTACAGTAGACGACGTAATTGAGATAACAACACAAGTGTAATAATGTAATTGCTACTACATTGCTGTGCGGCAGTGGTGAGAAGCAAAGCACTGGCAGCGTAAAGTCTTCCAATTTCTACAATTTCAGGGGTAAGGAGTCCAGGAATCTAGTGGTACACAAGCAGGAGGTATAGTTGGTAGATTTTATAATGAGATTGCAGGGTGTGAGTGAAGTAAGTGTCACTAGGGAGAGGATTGGTGCAGAGGGAGCACGTTTTGTGATACGTATCTACCATCAATGTGGATAGTTAGTTTTCTTTCCACGATGCTACTCTAGGTGGGTGTAAAATGATTTGTGCGCAACGGAAAATACTGAACGCGAAAATAAAGATTTCGACCTGTCTGACTACCCCCTGAAGCAGATCTTAGGATCTCTTAATGATGATATTAACCCCTCCTTCCTTCCTTTTAACATATAAATTACAACATAAACATAAATGAATTATTAAAGGAACTAGTAACTACAAATGATAAATGCTGTTTCTGCTTACACATTTATTGTAGATTAAAACCCCTTTATATATTACAAATGTTTGTGTATCAACGTCCAATGGACAAAGAGATACAAATGGATTCTCTAACTAATATGATTGATCAATTGCCCAAATCTGCCCCTTTTTATGGCTGCGCAATGTAATATAAATAACACGAGATGACTGACATAATCTATGTACCAAACACTAGAAGACACTACTTTCAAAGATGATCTACAGTGGTGTGCAACCTCAGTGGATCACAGCTGTTTAGCTTTATAGCCATAATAAGCCAAAGCAGTTAGCAATATCACCGTATGACTGCATCCTGTGCGTCGGAGTGATGGTTCTCGTACACGTCTGCGACGACGGAAGAACTCCAACCACAACATGTAAAAAAAACCTCAGTCAAACACTAGCACGGGAGAAGACTGTCCTCTGACTAGTATAATCTAATACTGTCTTCTCCTCTCTGTGTCCTACAGACGAGACACACGAATTCCCAGGCACAAGGATTGAGTTTAGATAACGTCTCAACGTGAGTATAGGCAGAAGAAGTGCCCTCAATTACTGAACGCTGCGTACACAACGACGACTCCCTACCTGGAGGAAAAGTCCAGAATCGAATAAGTCGCAACAGTACAGAGTTTAACCGTTGTGATTAAAAATTCTCCTGTGAGCAAAGAAGGCAAGTCCGTTTGTACCAACAAAGCTGATACTGAGCGACCATCAAATACGGGCGCTCTAAACGTCTTTTTCTCACCAGCAAAGCTCGGCTTCCCTCCCTCACAACTGCAGAAGACGAATCATATTCTCTAAAACAGGGAATATTCTCCCATTCTACGGATTCTTCCGAACGCCGACCAACCATATTTTAGTCTTTTGTCGTCCAGCGTGCAAAGTTTGCGAGGAAATACCTATCCTCGTTAATTAGGAATACATACAATGGTACGCTTCTCTGAGTAAAAATCCTCGGAAATGACCCAGCTTGCGTGATTTCCGAGGTGACGCCTCCTCGTTCCTCTCTGCTGCATCCAAGATTTTCAGGGTTTCCGAAGTATTATCCGGTTTTCCTTCCGGCGCCACTACAATATCGGCCAGCCGCCACTGTTTTGTGCTTCAGTACTCAGGCGCCCACACCATCCGTCTTGGTTGCTTCTTGTGTTTAAGCAGAACCAACACACCTTTGCGGGCTTTTCCATCCAGGGCTTGAGTTACACCTGCCGTTTCACTTCCACTGACATTCCAACCTCTACTAGTATAGGCAATCATTCATTACGCCGTTTTGATAATAAAGACATTCCGTCACCTTTGATGGAATAATCGTTAACAACTATTTGCAAGGTGTACGTGACAATGTCAGTCTTCTTTAAATATTCATATATACTATGTAAAACCTATCAAATGATACCTAATTCTGGTTGTAAATCACGGCAAAGTATGTAGATGAGTGCTTGTAAGGTGCGAAATTATAGCCACCTTACATCTTTTCTGAGGAGGAGTTGTAGGCAACACTCGCGATGCACTGAGAATTTCTTCAGTTTTCTATGAATATAAATAAAATGTTGTTAGAATTAAACGGAACCAATTGTCTGATTGACTCATTATTTCAGGGTTTGATAAGAGACCTACGAAAACTACACATCATTTAACTTCCATAACTTTAAAAAATATAAGCGTTCAAAGACAACTCTTTTCCATTGTAAGGTTTAGGTAGGTGCTGATGTTGGTGGAGGGGTGAAGAGAGGTGAGTACTTGCCAATACCTGGCTGCACTCAAGGGTAACAGTCCAAAGACAGTTCTTTTTCACTGTAAGGTTTAGTTAGGTGCTGATGTTGATGATGGGCTGAGGAGAGGTGAGTACTTGCCAATACCTGGCTGCACTCAAGGGTAACAGTCCAAAGACAATTCTTTCCCACTGTAAGGTTTAGTTAGGTGCTGATGTTGATGGTGGGGTGAGGAGAGGTGAGTACTTGCCAATACCTGGCTGCACTCAAGGGTAACAGTCCAAACACAATTCTTTTCCACTGTAAGGTTTAGTTAGGTGCTGATGTTGATGGTGGGGTGAGGAGACGTGAGTACTTGCCAATACCTGCCTGCACTCAAGGGTAACAGTCCAAAGACAATTCTTTTCCACTGTAAGGTTTGGTTAGGTGCTGATGATGATGAGGAGAGGTGAGTATTTGCCAATACCTGGCTGCACTCAAGGGTAACAGTCCAAAGACAATTCTTTTCCACTGTAAGGTTTAGTTAGGTGCTGATGTTGATGGTGGGGTGAGAAGAGGTGAGTACCTGCCAATACCTGGCTGCACCCAAGGGTAACAGTCGAAAGATAATTCTTTTCCACTGTAAGGTTTAGTTAGGTGCTGATGTCGATGAGGAGAGGTGAGTACTTGCCAATACCTGGCTGCACTCAAGGGTAACAGTCCAAAGACAATTCTTTTCCACTCTAAGGTTTAGTTAGGTGCTGATGTTGATGGTGGGGTGAGGAGAGGTGAGTACTTGCCAATACCTGGCTGCACTCAAGGGTAACAGTCCAAAGACAATTCTTTTCCACTGTACGGTTTAGTTAGGTGCTGATGTTGATGGTGGGGTGAGGAGAGGTGAGTACTTGCCAATGCCTGGCTGCACTCAAGGGTAACAGTCCAATGACAATTCTTTTACACTGTAAGGTTTAGTTAGGTGCTGATGTTGATGGTGCAGTGAGGAGAGGTGAGTACTTGCCAATACCTGGCTGCACTCAAGGGTAACAGGCCAAACACAATTCTTTTCCACTGTAAGGTTTAGTTAGGTGCTGATGTCGATGAGGAGAGGTGAGTACTTGCCAATACCTGGCTGCACTCAAGGCTAACAGTCCAAACACAATTCTTTTCCACTGTAAGGTTTAGTTAGGTGCTGATGTTGATGGTGCGGTGAGGAGAGGTGACTACTTGCCAATCAATACCTGGCTGCACTCAAGGGTAACAGTCCAAAGACAATTCTTTTTCACTGTAAGGTTTAGTTACGTACTGATATTGATGGTGGGGTGAGGAGAGGTGAGTACTTGCCAATACCTGGCTGCACTCAAGGGTAACAGACCAAAGACAATTCTTTTCCACTTTAAGGTTTAGTTAGGTGCTGATGTTGATGGTGGGGTGAGGAGAGGTAAGTACTTGCCAATACCTGCCTGAACTCAAGGGCAACAGTCTAAAGACAATTCTTTTCCACTGTAGGGTTTAGTTAGGTGCTGATGTTGATGGTGGGGTGAGGGGAGGTGAGTACTTTGCAATACCTGGCTGCACTCAAGGGTAACAGGCCAAACACAATTCTTTTCCACTGTAAGGTTTAGTTAGGTGCTGATGTCGATGAGGAGAGGTGAGTACTTGCCAACACCTGGCTGCACTCAAGGGTAACAGTCCAAAGACAGTTCTTTTTCACTGTAAGGTTTAGTTAGGTGCTGATTTTGATGGTGGGGTGAGGAGAGGTGAGTACTTGCCAATCAATACCTGGCTGCACTCAAGGGTAACAGTCCAAAGACAATTCTTTTTCACTGTAAGGTTTAGTTAGGTGCTGATGATGATGGTGGGGTGAGGAGAGGTCAGTACTTGCCAATACCTGGCTGCACTCAAGGGTAACAGTCCAAAGACAGTTCTTTTCCACTGTAAGGTTTAGTTAGGTGCTGATGTCGATGAGGAGAGGGGAGTACTTGCCAATACCTGGCTGCACTCAAGGGTAACAGTGCAAACACAATTCTTTTCCACTGTAAGGTTTAGTTAGGTGCTGATGTTGATGATGGGATGAGGAGAGGTGAGTACTTGTCAATACCTGGCTGCACTCAAGGGTAAGAGTCCAAAGATAATTCTTTTTCACTGTCAGGTATAGTTAGGTGCTGATGTTGATGAGGGGAGGTGAGTACTTGCCAATACCTGGCTGCACTCAAGGGTAACAGTCCCAAGACAATTCTTTTCCACTGTAAGGTTTAGTTAGGTGCTGATGTTGATGGTAGGGTGAGGAGAGGTGAATACGTGCCAATACCTGGCTGCACTCAAGGGTAACAGTCCAAAGACAATTCTTTTCCACTGTAAGGTTTAGTTAGGTGCTGATGTTGATGGTGGGGTGAGGAGAGGTGAGTACTTGCCAATACCTGGCTGCACTCAGGGGTAACAGTCTAAAGACAATTCTTTTCCACTGTAGGGTCTAGTTAGGTGCTGATGTCGATGAGGAGAGGTGAGTACTTGCCAATACCTGGCTGCACTCAAGGGTAACAGTCGAAAGACATATCTTTTCCACTGTAAGGTTTAGTTAGGTGCTGATGTTGATGGTGCGGTGAGGAGAGGTGAGAACTTGCCAATACCTGGCTGCACTCAAGTGTAACACTCCAAAGACAATTCTTTTCCACTGTAAGGTTTAGTTAGGTGCTGATGTTGATGGTGGGGTGAGGAGAGGTGAGTACTTGCCAATACCTGGCTGCACTCAAAAGTAACAGTCCAAAGACAATTCTTTTCCACTGTAATGTTTAGTTAGGTGCTGATGTTGATGGTGGGGTGAGGAGAGGTGATTACTTGCCAATACCTGGTTGCACTCAAGGGTAACAGTCCAAAGACAATTCTTTTCCACTGTAAGGTTTAGTTAGGTGCTGATGTCGATGAGGAGAGGTGAGTACTTGCCAACACCTGGCTGCACTCAAGGGTAACAGTCCAAAGACAGTTCTTTTTCACTGTAAGGTTTAGTTAGGTGCTGATTTTGATGGTGGGGTGAGGAGAGGTGACTACTTGCCAATCAATACCTGGCTGCACTCAAGGGTAACAGTCCAAAGACAATTCTTTTTCACTGTAAGGTTTAGTTACGTTCTGATATTGATGGTGGGGTGAGGAGAGCTGAGTACTTGCCAATACCTGGCTGCACTCAAGGGTAACAGACCAAAGACAATTCTTTTCCACTGTAAGGTTTGGTTAGGTGCTGATGTTGATGGTGGGGTGAGGAGAGGTGAGTACTTGCCAATACCTGGCTGCACTCAAGTGTAACAGTCCAAAGACAATTCTTTTCCACTGTAAGGTTTTGTTAGGTGCTGATGTTGATGGTGCGGTGAGGAGAGGTGAGTACTTGCCAATACCTGGCTGCACTCAAAGGTAACAGTCCAAAGACAATTCTTTTCCACTCTAAGGTTTAGTTAGGTGCTTATGTTGATGGTGCGATGAGGAGAGGTGAGTACTTGCCAATACCTGGCTGCACTCAAGGGTAACAGTCCAAAGACAATTATTTTTCACTGTAAGGTTTAGTTAGGTGCTGATGTTGATGAGGAGAGGTGAGTACTTGCCAATACCTGGCTGCACTCAAAAGTAACAGTCCAAAGACAATTCTTTTCCACTGTAAGGTTTAGTTAGGTGCTGATGTTGATGGTGGGGTGAGGAGAGGTGATTACTTGCCAATACCTGGTTGCACTCAAGGGTAACAGTCCAAAGACAATTCTTTTCCACTGTAAGGTTTAGGTAGGTGCTGATGTCGATGAGGAGAGGTGAGTACTTGCCAACACCTGGCTGCACTCAAGGGTAACAGTCCAAAGACAGTTCTTTTTCACTGTAAGGTTTAGTTAGGTGCTGATTTTGATGGTGGGGTGAGGAGAGGTGAGTACTTGCCAATGCCTGGCTGCACTCAACGGTAACAGTCCAAAAACAATTCTTTTCCACTGTAAGGTTTAGTTAGGTGCTGATGTTGATGGTGAGGTGAGGAGAGGTGAGTACTTGCCAATACCTGGCTGCACTCAAGGGTAACAGTCCAAAGACAATTCTTTTCCACTGTAAGGTTAAGTTATGTGCTGATGTTGATGGTGGGGTGAGGAGAGGTGAGTACTTGCCAATGCCTGGCTGCACTCAAGGGTAACAGTCCAAAGACAATTCTTTTCCACTGCAAGGTTTAGTTAGGTGCTGATGTTGATGGTGCGGTGAGGAGAGGTGAGTACTTGCCAATACCTGGCTGCACTCAAGGGTAACAGTCCAAAGACTATTCTTTTTCACTGTAAGGTTTAGTTAGGTGCTGATGTTGATGAAGAGAGGTGAGTACTTGCCAACACCTGGCTGCACTCAAGGGTAGCAGTCTCAGAAAAATTGGGAACCGCTGCCCTGGAGACAGTACTTCACTTCGCCTGGAGTGGTTTAAACTCATAACTGCGTTCTTGTTCCTCGGATCAAGAAGCTGTGATTGTGTTTTGAGTGTGTTCGGCTTAAGTTGGTTCCTTATATAATATATAAAGAGGGTGCCCAAGGCAGTCAACAACTTTACGTCTACTACGAAACAGCAATGCCTGTGTTACAAGCACGATGCAATATTTCTTCGGACAAGCATGTAGAGGAACACTGTATTCCACTTCTAAATAACGCAGGAACTTCTTTTTCGTGTTTATTCGCCAATACCAGGGCCTCCACTCTCAATAAACAAGACCTTCTTCGACGGGAATATTCGTAACGTGAATGCGAACGCTCGTTTAAAGCGGGAAATCAGAGATAGAGTCCGGGTCTGGCACAAATTTTCATTTTCGCCAATAAACAACCGATGGTGGTTCACACTCGGAACTGCGAACATACACTCCTGGAAATGGAAAAAAGAACACATTGACACCGGTGTGTCAGACCCACCATACTTGCTCCGGACACTGCGAGAGGGCTGTACAAGCAATGATCACACGCACGGCACAGCGGACACACCAGGAACCGCGGTGTTGGCCGTCGAATGGCGCTAGCTGCGCAGCATTTGTGCACCGCCGCCGTCAGTGTCAGCCAGTTTGCCATGGCATACGGAGCTCCATCGCACTCTTTAACACTGGTAGCATGCCGCGACAGCGTGGACGTGAACCGTATGTGCAGTTGACGGACTTTGAGCGAGGGCGTATAGTGGGCATGCGGGAGGCCGGGTGGACGTACCGCCGAATTGCTCAACACGTGGGGCGTGAGGTCTCCACAGTACATCGATGTTGTCGCCAGTGGTCGGCGGAAGGTGCACGTGCCCGTCGACCTGGGACCGGACCGCAGCGACGCACGGATGCACGCCAAGACCGTAGGATCCTACGCAGTGCCGTAGGGGACCGCACCGCCACTTCCCAGCAAATTAGGGACACTGTTGCTCCTGGGGTATCGGCGAGGACCATTCGCAACCGTCTCCATGAAGCTGGGCTACGGTCCCGCACACCGTTAGACCGTCTTCCGCTCACGCCCCAACATCGTGCAGCCCGCCTCCAGTGGTGTCGCGACAGGCGTGAATGGAGGGACGAATGGAGACGTGTCGTCTTCAGCGATGAGAGTCGCTTCTGCCTTGGTGCCAATGATGGTCGTATGCGTGTTTGGCACCGTGCAGGTGAGCGCCACAATCAGGACTGCATACGACCGAGGCACACAGGGCCAACACCCGGCATCATGGTGTGGGGAGCGATCTCCTACACTGGCCGTACACCACTGGTGATCGTCGAGGGGACACTGAATAGTGCACGGTACATCCAAACTGTCATCGAACCCATCGTTCTACCATTCCTAGACCGGCAAGGGAACTTGCTGTTCCAACAGGACAATGCACGTCCGCATGTATCCCGTGCCATCCAACGTGCTCTAGAAGGTGTAAGTCAACTACCCTGGCCAGCAAGATCTCCGGATCTGTCCCCCATTGAGCATGTTTGGGACTGGATGAAGCGTCGTCTCACGCGGTCTGCACGTCCAGCACGAACGCTGGTCCAACTGAGGCGCCAGGTGGAAATGGCATGGCAAGCCGTTCCACAGGACTACATCCAGCATCTCTACGATCGTCTCCATGGGAGAATAGCAGCCTGCATTGCTGCGAAAGGTGGATATACACTGTACTTGTGCCGACATTGTGCATGCTCTGTTGCCTTTGTCTATGTGCCTGTGGTTCTGTCAGTGTGATCATGTGATGTATCTGACTCCAGGAATGTGTCAATAAAGTTTCCCCTTCCTGGGACAATGAATTCACGGTGTTCTTATTTCAATTTCCAGGAGTGTATTTCCTGTATATTCCTGTACTGTCTCACGTTTGTTGCACAGTGACAGCACGGTCGTACGCATACATGCAAGTTCGTTTCTCTCCAGGAAAACGTTAATGATTTCCCAGGGTAAGCTATTTCCGCTTTGCTCGATTTGCTTCTCTGGTGCTGGTATTTAACACACAATATTCGGTTCTGAAGAACAGTTCTGAAATACAAGTTAAGTCATAGTCTTTTGTGGTGGTGTACAACTTATCCTAATAAAATGCGATAGTTTGGTGTGTCGTAAGCTGTTACGACGGGTATCAAAACGGTTTCTGTGTTATGGTTTCTCTCATTTTATCCATCTTAGATAAGTTTACGTTATAAAGTCTCGAAGTTTGGTATGAAAGAACCATTATTACAGGAGGTGTTGTCATACAGCTTGTAACAGTTCATGTCACCGTGAGCCATCGCATTTTATTGGGAGAAAGTGTACAACACCACAAGTGGCCGAGCGGTTCTAGGCGCTACAGTCTGGAACCGCGCGACCGCTACGGTCGCAGGTTCGAATCCTGCCTCGGGCATGGATGTGTGTGTTGTCCTTAGGTTAGTTAGGTTTAAGTAGTTCTAAGTTCTAGGGGACTGATGACCACAGATGTTAAGTCCCATAGTGCTTAGAGCCATTAGAACCATTTGAACAACACCATAAAGTACTAATACTTATTTCCCGTTTAACTGCAGTACAACACTGACCGCAGCTGTGTGCGACAACACTAACTCACATCATTCTTGGAGAGCTATCGTATTACTACGGCAGTGTACTTGGTGTCTTGGTGAACATCGCTATGCGTTTTTGGTTGTCCGGGCGTTTGACTTTGATAGTATCTTACAGGTCTCATGAAGGTATCCTACAGGAGACCTAATGTGTTTAGGAGTTGAACAACATTTTGCACTTCTTCTCCTCAGCGAGCACAGTCAAAGTCTGTGTTAAGTTACAGCAAATGATAATGGTTGGAGAATGCTAAAGCTCACTGCAGAAATTTGAAACTAGCGGCTTCACGCCATCATAAAAGGAATCGCGCGCCGCTGGAATGACGTCGATACACGGAACAGGGACGCAAATGGCGGATGTCGCAAGTCATAGAGACGAGCAGATGAGGTCTGCGAAGTTTCTGCGCCGCGTCCAGTTTACGACCAGAGCTCGCGCTGGCAACCAGGCGCCGTTACAAAAAGTTCATAAAAGTTGTGCGCGCTGCCTGACCACCGGGAATCCGTCATCATTCAGGCCGCGGCCTCGCGCGCTCAACCGGCGCACTGACTGACACAACCCGGATTGACTCTCTCTCTGTGTCTCTCTTTCTCTCTCTCTCAAAATCACTGATCCTTTAAAAAGTCGAACTGTCATCTATAAAAGAGCTTCAAAGTTCTGATTATTTAAAAATGAGTTAATACATTACATATTTGACGTGAAGCATGGAAGCGAGAAGTGGTATACAAAACGTTGAAAATTACGTTTAAAATTTGCAAGAAGTCGCGAATTGCTCTCACTATAAGACTATATTTTCGGTAATTTGCGCTCTTCATTTTAAGGAAAAGACCGTTTTTTACAAATCTCAGTGTTTATGATGTCACTGCTCCTGAATTATGTATCATACAATCACATAATTTTGCAAGTTCACTGCGTGGTACATGTGGATACAGTTTGCACAATGTGTTGGGAATGAAGTTAGTAGTAAAGAAGTACTAAATTAAAACGCCATGCCCGATGTTGAAAAGTTTTACTGCATATGCAGATAAAATGTTGTAACCTAACTGTTTTGCTTTTTTCGCATTATGAGGGGTAGCGCAGAGAAACCGAGAGGAGTGATATATGCAAAAAAAAAAAGAAAAAAAAAAAAAAAAACGATCTTAAGGGATAGACTTGGCATCAACAACACTGAAATCCTATGGACGAACCAGGTCAGAGACCTTACCGTGATAATGGATGATAAACTTCTGTTCAAATCATACATTATGACGAAAAAGGAGAAATATGGTTCGCTTAATTCACAAGTTTTTGCCACTGCTGTCAAGCAATCAGATGAATACCATAACAAAACATAGACTCTACAAAATAATAATTCTTCCACTAACGAATGCTATCGAATACTAAGGATCTGCGAGTTATACAGAACAGGTGCCTGAGATTAATCCTAAAGGCGCCCAGATGTCCTAGAACACGAGAATTACACGAAGAACTCAGAATGGACTATTTATTAGGTATTATGAAGAGCGACAGAAGGAAGTTACTACAAAAAGTCGAAGTAGTCAGGCCTACACCGAGATATTTAGATCACACCGGCCCGGTTAATCCAGATCGGTGGCATCGCGTTCTGGT
The DNA here is from genome assembly GCF_021461395.2 of Schistocerca americana. Taxonomy (NCBI): domain Eukaryota; kingdom Metazoa; phylum Arthropoda; class Insecta; order Orthoptera; family Acrididae; genus Schistocerca; species Schistocerca americana. Next base: position 79,955,581 of record NC_060124.1, on the reverse strand, counting down.
ACCCCTAGAGCCATGACAGAAGACCGCTTTTAGGTTGGCAGCAAATACACCAACACTAGAGCAGTTCATTAGGACGTGAGTCCAACGCCATGCTGACACATGTTGTTAAAGTTATCATGAAACACAAATCAAGAAGACCTGCCTTCGAAGAAGGTAGCACTTCTGTAAAACACAAAAAAAAATTACTCTCCTTCAAGACATACACACAGCCTCTAACAGCAGTACTTGTCTTATATTGTGTTAAAACTCTAACATATGACCACACCTCTTAATAAGAAAATTGTGATAGTATTTTAATTTTTAAATTCAGTCAATAACTACACGAAATACTGAAAATCAAATTGTTCTAATACCTGGAAGCCGTTATGTAGGCATGCTGAAATCAAAACCGTGCTCGGGTTGGGCGTTTGGTAATGTGCAGGATGAGGCAGCTTAACAGGCCACCCCAAATACATCCAAGATGAATAAATATGTCAAAGTGCGGTTTTCACAAAGTTATAGCGAACAATATGGTGAATTTCCCGGCGTTCCTGAATAATTTCTGTCGTTTATAGTCGCCGAATTAAGGAACCGACATTGTTTTTTTTTCCTTGTATGTACATTTTTCTGTGGCGTTTCAAAGACGCTTCTAAAAGAATTTCAACGACTTAACGAATCAAGGACCTGATCAAATAGTATGAAGACACAGTCCCACCGTTAAGAGAAGGGGTTTCACAAACGTCTGCCCTATTATATCAAATCTACGAAGACACTGCTACACGCTGTAAAGTGATTCTGGAGAAACAATACTGTATGTCGAATTTCACTGGAGTTAACGGCAGCAAACCTCTTTTATAAGGCATTTCGTGCTTTCTGGAGTCGTCGGAGTTTCCTAATAGAGCTCTTGTGTTAATTTTCGCCACAGATAACAGTAAAGAAGTGTTAAGTTTGGTTAGTGTGCATACCGTTTGGCGTTTCCTCAACGACCGCTCCAATGTTCTCCAAACGTTGTCTTAAGAGGGTCTGTGTGGAAGGAGAAGGGTATTCGTCTTGTCAGTAGCACCTTAAATGGCTTATATCTGTTGGCTATGTCTTCCAATATCTATGGCAGCAGCATACCTTAGAAACTGAAATATTGAGTGTCTTTAGATTCTCGTCAATAAAACAGGTACAAATTATGTAGATCTTGAAAAACATGCACCAAACGTTTATAGACCAAGAGGCTTGTTTTTATCCACTTCTTTGAGTCAGCGTGGATTTTCAACCGACAATCAGTGCATATTGCGAAGATTGGCTAGCTCATGGTTTGTAAACGACGTTTCTTCCTTAAGCAAAATTTTGTATGTATACGCCGCATCACTTCGCACTTTTCGTAGATGACATTCGGAGAACTGAAACCAATCTCTGGAGTCACTGTCATGAAGCTGTAGGTGCAGCGAAATGTGAAGAGGACGAAATGCGGTAAAATGCATGTTCGCAGAACGCTTGTTTGGTTGATCCCTCTCGTACGTCCGAAACCCGTGTTAGTAACATTTTCATTGTGTGTTATTAATGCTAAAATGTTAGTTTCTTTTCTTTCATCAGTTGCTCTTCTTTTTTTCTCGGCATATTTTATTCTCCACCTTCTAGAACCTTTTTTTATAGTGTTTGCAAAGTCACATCACGAGGGCTTGGCACGATCTGGATACCCTTCAACTTACAACGGCACGGCTGCTCTAATAGCTTGGCGACATTCGCCATGCACGATATTCAGTTTTTGGATTGTCGTACACGTTGTGAGCGTCTTTATAGCTTTACGAGCAATATGTATGACTGCTACAACAGCGGAAGACAGATTGACGGGCGCCATGCGCGCGCAAAAGAACCGTATCTGAGCTACGTGTTTGCTTACGTTTGGTATAACAGGGCAGACGTTTGTGGAATTTCTTCTCCAGACAGCAGGTCGCTGGTTTGCGGCGCTGTTATCTTGATGCTATTTAATCAAGTCCCGTATATTTTAAGCCGGTGAAATTCTCTTAGATGCCTCTTTGAAATACCACGGAAAAAAGTACATAGTTCCATTACGAAAAAAACAAAATCTGTGTCGTAATCCGGCGACTTCAGACGACTACCTGCGAACAGGGCGCAATTCACCATATTCTCCGCTATAACTTGTCGAAAACCGCACATCGATATATTTATTCATTCTGGATGTATTTGGGGTGGTGTGTCTCACCCTGAATATTCACTAGTCATGTAGCAGGACGGGCTTTCGGAAATCTCTGTCCTTTTTCGCCAAAATCCAGCTTGCTGGGAATGTAGAAAGGTGGTTCTCGTTTGGTAATCTTTGCCCGCGGATTCCTAGTTCTGCCATTCGCCTGGTAACCAAGGAGAATCGTCCGCAAATGTTCATACGAAATAGGGTTTGGAGGTGCTGTGAACCAGCACAAAGGTGAAGCGAACAGAAAACTCATCCTTTGCTAGCTTCACCCTGGAAGCGAATGGTAGGCAGCTGGAGTATAGGAGAGCGGAGAGGGATAGGGACCGGGAGTGTGAGTGAGTGAGAGAGAGAGAGAGAGAGAGAGAGAGCTGTCCCAAGGTCACGTTCCGAGCCACGCTTCTGGGACGCGCCAGCGCGTCACGCTTCATTCTCATCTATTACGTATGCTGCACCTGATAGAGTCGCCACGCCAAACCGGTACGTGTTTGCTTCGTACGCCAGAGTTTTGTGGAAGGAGTGGAATCATTGATAGTGTCATATGAAATCTCGGTATAGTTCGCAGAAATTTTAATGCAGTAGTTATACTTGGAAGGAGAGACAGCATTGGTCGTATTTTTTTGTTTTATTAAACGCAAAATCGATTTTCGGTCACTTAGTGACCATCTTCAGTGCTGTAATATATAATTTAAATTGGTAGGCACTGGTGTCAACAAGCTTACAGCGATCACATAAACATGCAGTAGTTAATAGCAAGGACATGTCACTGCGTTTCTGGGCCAGCGGTTACGGTCACAATTCCAGACTACCGTGAGTAATGCTGGGGACTTGGAATTCGGTTACTGTAGAGGTGCATGGCGACAACGCTAGTGGGAGCGGTGGTTTCCTGTCGCATCTCTCACCTGGCTAGTGGCGCAGTGGTTGAAGACCTGGGCTGGGCCCAGATTGGGGCTGACCTGGGTTCAGTGCTCTCACCTGCTGGTCAGCGCTGTTGGCTACTGGCTACTAGCGCGGGGCTCCTAGGTTCGACACATGGTTACTAACACCTATTTTTGTGTGCTGCATAGGTCTGCAATGGGAGCTACTTGTGAAAGTAAGACAGCCAAGCAGCGGAGTAGCATTGGCAGCATGGTGCAGCAATAAGCTTCAGATGTATGTACGATGCAGTACTTATGCAGGCGAGAAAAAACTTGCACTGTATAGAGAAGCATGGCCAGTTGTGCGAAACCCGTCTCGGGACTGACGCCCACAACAGCTTTGGTAATCTGACGTCCCGGAAAGTGTCCACGGGCCCCGTCAACAGTAGCAGGAGCACTGTCATCGTAGAAGGCTTAAGCACAAACAAAAGTACTGTTTTAGTGAAAAGTGGAGATCATAGCGACGATGTGCACAATGATACAGTTTAATTGCACTTGCAAACTGTAGCGATTGCGATTAACAATATACAGTTGAGAGTTCAAAGGCGCCCTCCGTTGGTATCAAAGAGTTCAGGATGCAGACGTTCTATGAAAAGTGATTATTTGGAGAATATAGAGACTATATAGGCCTAACTCTAACGAAAGAAAGTCTCATGACATGTTTAGCGTCTACAAAACGATTTGAAGTACAGAATACAGACGTATTAATTGTGTGTGTGTGTGTGTGTGTGTGTGTGTGTGTGTGAGAGAGAGAGAGAGAGAGAGAGAGAGAGAGAGAGAGAGAGAGAGAGAGAGAGTCTATGTGTGCGTGTGTGCGAGCGTGCGTACAGTTGTCCATTTAGTCGACAAAAGTCATAGGGTAGCAGCTAATACCGTGTCGGTTCTCCTTTTTCCTGGTCTAGCGCACCAACTCGACGTGCCATGTACTCAAAAAGTCTTGGAGGTCGCCTGCAGAAATACTGAGCCATGTTGCCCCAACAGCCGTTCATAAAGGGGAAATTGTTGCCGGTGCAGGGTTTGGTGCACAGACTGACCTCTCGACTATGTTATATGGGATTCATGTCGGGCGATCAGGGTGGCCAAATCATTGGCTCGAATTGTCCAGAATGTTCTGACATGGCGCATTGTCATCCATACAAATTCCACCGTTGTTTGGGAACATGCAATCCACGAATAACCGAACATGTCAATTTCCTGTCAGTGATCGGTTCAGTTGGATCAGAGGGCTCAAACAATTCCGTGTAAACACACACATAACTCAAGAGTGAGATAGTGCAGCCATGCCCGTTCGGCACCGTCAGCAACTTTGGAGCGCTGGTTGTTCTCAAAAATCAGAGTACCAACACGATTCGCACCTTCGTGAGGTGGATTACGAGTCTCTTGCGGAGCACTGAAAAAACCAGTAGCATTCGCGGCAAGAGCAAGGCTCTTTATAATTGTACGAGTACTTTCGCGGAAATCACGCGGGAATTATTTTTCGCAGCGCCGCGTTTAAAGACTGCGCAGCCTCTGTAATTCGCGACGTGCTTTTTGGGGCAGTTGCAGCAGTCTGGTGCGTCTGTCCGCGGAAGGGTACATTCTTTGATGGGATGGTTGCCGGCACATTTCACACATTTTTCGGGCATAGTACAGAATCGAGCCATGTCCTGGCAACGAAACCACAGTACTCGTTGACGTCTGCCGCAAAGTTTTTCAACGTCACATTTAATGTTCGCTACTTTCTCCACTTGGAAGATTTTGCGATTCGCGACATTGTCGAGAAGCACCACACAAAAGAGTGGATTTTGGGGGACTTCATTTTCGATACGGATCGTGTTGGGAAGACCTGACCCTCTAATTCTTGGCAGAAGTGTCTGATTTCATGTTGAACGGCACTTTTCGGAATACTTTTCTAATGAGCTTTTTTGGCTACGACGAGTGTGTAAAGTTGGGCAGTTTTTCGTTTTTAATGAGCTCTGTGAGTTCTTAATAATCTTATTATGTACGAACTGTCATTTTGTATAAATCTCGTGCTGTGATTTGGACTATGAAGTCTACAGCGCTACTGATTTGATTTTTTATTTGCTGTACGATAACAGATGGTAAGGCTGGAGTCCTTTTATTCTGGTCTGGTAACATTTATATGTCCATTTCAGAAGACTGAGCCTCAGCGGCAGTGCCGCTAAGGCTGACAAAACGGTTTTCGGTTCCCACATCTTACAATTTGTCTTGGTGAAGCTGTCCTCATCAATGGTGGTCTCTCTTTGGCTTTAGTGCACTTGGAGAGGCCTTACTTCGGGTAAACTCGTGGTTTGAAACCGGTAGATGGCGTACGTTTTCTGGGTCTTAGCACAGCAGTCGCGTCAGCTCGGTGCTTCCGCGATTGGATTTCTACCTCCATTTCATCCTCAAAATGAAATGGCTCTGAGCACTATGGGACTTTACATCTGTGGTCATCAGTCCCCTAGAACTTAGAACTACTTAAACCTAACTAACCTGAGGACATCACACACATCCATGCCCGAGGCAGGATTCGAACCTGCGACCGTAGCGGTCACGCGGTTCCAGACTGAAGCGCCTAGAACCGCTCGGCCGCACTAGCCGACATTTCATCCTCAGCTGGCCTATTAGTGAGCCAGACTGCCATGACTAAGGCCAGATTTTCTTCGGCCATTTCGAATACGCCAAATTAGTCCGTACGTTTGGCACTGGTGCAGATGACGAATCACGTTCGCCGCTGGAAGCTGCAGGAGTTGGAGCATGCTCAACGCCCCACTACCGCTCAGCAGACGCAGAAGCGTGCGCAGCCGTGGTCCCGTCTTACTGCTGGGCTGAGTCGTCTGCCGACCCCAAACGTCCAATGTTCTTGCGACACCGTAGGGGTGTATTGCCCCCACTACATGCCGCCCTCGAAAAGCGTCTGTGGCGTGCCAACCCATGGGCTTGTCCGCCGTTGTGCCGAGCATTGCTATTACGGAGGCAGCATGCTGCGGAAAATCACGTGACATATCGCAGGTGCAGCAGTCGCCTCTTACAGCTGGTGTTGCAGTGCCTGCAATCGAGGGGGAGCACGCTTTGGAAAGCCATCAGGCGCATCAGAGGTACTACCGTCGCTTCTGCCACGTCCGCTGGGTGAGTCGATGCGCGCGGATCTTTTTTTTTTAATTCTTTATTCTTCAATATATATGATACATCAACAAGCCACCACCTTCAACAATTAGTGGGTCCTAATTGATACAATACAATTATTATTACTGCAGTTTATTTCCAAGAATGTTAGATCTTTTACTCATGCACTATGGGCACTACTGCTATGTTTTGGGTTACTAATGTTTGACTATTTACTACTTATGCTAATCAACTTAACCTGCAGCGTTACAGGTGTGCCAGCGTTTATATAAACCTACATTGTTGGCCGTGTTCACCGAGCTAATCACGGTGAACATGCCCCTGGCACCGGGCTGGGCCGCAGTGGTTGATCGCTGCAGTGCTACTCCAGTGTTACTATCCTAACTTATCCTACATCTATCCTAATATTTAATCTTATGTCAAATCCGGTGAGCGTTAGAATCGGTAAGAAAGGTGCACCCTCCCCCTAATCTCCAACGTGGCGGATTCCAGCCGTGAAGCGGCTGGCCAAGTCGACGCCTCGGCGGAACGGGACAAGTGCACGAAGTCAGAGCACGAGGATCTTGTGCTCCCGTTCGCGTAGCGCTCTCCCCCACTCGCCATACTCACTCGAACTGACCCTCCACCGCTCGCTCCGTCCTTCTAAATTCGCAGACTCGCCACTGCGCATGCGGCCACGGATACACAGGCGCCAGACACGTTGATCGGCGGCAAAGAGGTACAACATATACATTAATTAGATCTGTGGCTGCACGGTCGACCCACGCTGGGATGTCGATATGTATCACTGTGAGCCGCAATGTCTTGTAAGTTTATAACAGAAAGTGCGGATTCCAAGACTTATCCAAACCGAAGCCGCAACCGCTATTAATTAAATTAGTCGCCAAGGTGATTTAAATTGCCTCTTTCATCACCAGGTCTCAGAAATATGAAGTAGACGCTAAAATTTTGACGTTTTGGTACAAAATAGAGTAAGCAGTATCAATACAGTGTTTGCCACACCTGATTTATTGGGCTGCAAGAGGCGGGTGCATCTGCTGTGTTCCGTACATCTGTCATGGACTGTATGAATCGTCTGTCCGTTGGATGCCTATCGTCAAAAACAGGACAGCACAAAGTAACAGTGATTTTACACTGTTGGGATTTTACAGATGATTTTATTCCCCGGAACGCTCGGGTTTACAAGATCCCCTGCGAATGTGCTCTCTCATACATCGGACAGACGACACGTAAAGTCCATGAAGGAAGTACGGAAGATCGCAGGTACATCCGGCCAAATAAATCGGCTGTAACTCAACTCTGTATTGATACTGGTCACTCTATGTTCTACGGAAACGTCGAAATTTTAACGTCTAAATCATTTTATGCGACTCGGTGGCGAAACAGGCAATGCAAATTAGCTTGGCACGAATTTAGTTAATAGACAGCGACTTCTGGTTCAAAATGGTTGAAATGGCTCTGAGCACTATGGGACTTAACATCTGAGGTCATCAGTGCCCTAGAACTTAGAACTACTTAACTAACCTAAGGACATCACACACATCCACGCCCGATGCAGGATTCGAACCTGCGACCGCAGCATTGGCGCGGTTCCGGACTGAATCGCCTAGAACCGCTCGGCCACAGCGGCCGGCAGCGACTTCTGCTTGGACACGTCTTGGAATCCGGCGTTTTCTTTAACAAACTTACAAAGACGCCGCGACAGTGCACTTCAATGTGATACATCGATATCCCAGCGTGGATCGACTGCGCAGTTACAGATATTATTCACGCGGAATGGGCTTATTTTCGCCCGGGTTCCCGGGTTCGATTCCCGGCGGGGTCAGGGATTTTCTCTGCCTCGTGATGGCTGGGTGTTGTGTGCTGTCCTTAGGTTAGTTAGGTTTAAGTAGTTCTAAGTTCTAGGGGACTGATGACCATAGATGTTAAGTCCCATAGTGCACAGAGCCATTTGAACCATTTTTTGGGCTTATTTGCCACTGATCAACGTCTCTGGCACCTGTGTATCTGTGGCCGCGTGCGCTGTGACGCGGTCCACGAGTTTAAAAGGACGGAGCAAGTGCTGGAGCAGTTATTCGGCTCACTCTGAAGATAGCTGAACGATATATAACGGAAATATTAGAAGAATTCATGCGGCTGCACACCTGAAATTTAGTGGAGCATATAATATTTTGATCACAGAATGAAGGCTTTCACGGCAGGTGTTGTCATCACTTAACACTTCCGGGCTGAGATGCCGTGGTCCATAGATAAAACCCTCCCCTGACGTTTCGCCTTCGACTGCGGAAGGCATCCTCCGAGGACAATGGGCGAACTGCCCATTTTATTTGAGATCTTTTATTTGAGATATCTTCGAAAAATTTACAACAGGATTTCAAACAGTCTGCCCTCAGGCTCACGTCATGCTCAATAGTTACGCATCAGTTTTGTCGAGGAGAGCAGGATTCTGTTTGAAGTGTGAAGCGTGTCACTGATTCAGTACCTAGTTCAGACTCCAATACACGTGGGTTGATGCAAACGATGCTCTTGATATCCACCGTAGGAAAAGAAAAAGTCAGTGTCCTTATACACTAGAATGGTGGTACAGCCAATGATAATGCACCGCTCGACTTGCATCTTCTCCCGCGCAGTGGACAGTCGCTTGAGCAAAAGTGACGTTGTCCTCCCTCAGGTACTCAAGGCACTGTAGCCGTGGTCCACTGTTTGCTATCACAGTGCAGGGCAGTGGCCACTAGAGGTGCGTCGTTCGCGAAGGAACGGGTCCCAAGGAACTGTTCATTAACCTGGTTCAAATGGCTCTGAGCACTATGCGACTTAACTTCTGAGGTCATCAGTCGCCTAGAACTTAGAACTAATTAAACCTAACTAACCTAAGGACATCACACACACCCATGCCCGAGGCAGGATTCGAACCCGCGACCGCTGCGGCAGCCTGGTTCCAGACTGCAGCGCCCACAACCTCACGGCCGGTCATTAACCTGAGCCACTTTTCTTTAGCGTATGGCAATACAAACTGAAGTGTAACTAACATACACAAACTGCACAATTTTACAAAATAGACGGGACTAAAACACCAAATCTACAAATTAATATCTAAATTTTCAGTCCATTCCAAAGAAATCATCTACGTCTGCAGTGTAAGCTCATCTCCTACAGCTTATTACAGCGTGTTTGATGGTCTGACGTTCGTTGCGACAATCGCACTGAGAAGATGAAGACTTTCCCTATCGCACAAATGGCATGGCCTGTGCCAATCTTGTTAATTGTCTTCCAAAGGCGTCGCGATAATTCCATGTCAGCTGGCCTTGTACAGGTCTTAAGGGAGTCTTTTACTCCTCATGAGCAATGCTATTCTACGTTTCTGCCCCCTTCCTGCTCATGCTGAAATGCACTTTGCAAACTAAACCGATGCTAATAGAACAGAGAAGTATTCTAATAATCTGCAAGCCACAAGAAGCGAACTGGCGAGTCATGTATGCTTTAGAGTCCGCGCGTTCCTGCGCAAAACCGGTTTCACTCACCTTGCGTTGTACGTAACTCGCAGTGGCTCGATCACAATCTCTGCATTGTCTGATGGCTTTACCTACCTGCAACAGAGAGAAAAATACCTAACATAAAATCGTTGCTCCCGAAGCACCACTTTTTCAGAAGTAAAACACTTTCCTATTGACGGGCTGACACTTACTACAATTACTTGTATAGCGTGTTCCAGAGCTGCGAAGGAGGACGGGAGACCGTCCTGAACCGAATACTTTGAGTAAACGAGTATTTCAGCTGACTGACTGAGCAATGCGCGTGAGTCACGTATCTGTGGATTGGGTATTCCAGGACTAACAGCTGCCTGTCGCTTCCACGCTTGGAAAGCAACACACACTCGCCCGCGGTCTGGCGGCGTGTAGTTTATCGCTGTTCACATTGGATGACTAGTTATGGGAAGCGCAGCAATTTGCCGACGTGCATTGAGTGTATGGAGCCATACACTGTAGTACCGAAAAAGTCGAATCAGTTTAGAGAGGAAAGTCAACCTAAATGGAAGAGACAGCTCTTAGTGGACTGGAACTTCGAGGGTACTGTTTTGTTGCTGCCGCAGCCAAATTACCTTGAACGCAAAGTTGGATGGTTCATCCAGCGCAATTGTGCAGTGCCGAGATTTCCACACTACGTATATATTACTCCACACGTCTGAGGCCTGTTTTATCCGTGGTGGTGTTTTCGGTGCAGAAGTAGCCAGTGGTGTAAGAAAAATCACCATTCGTCTGACGTCACCAGCAACGATTGCTGTATCAGCTTGTGAGTAGGAACTGTACACGCTCAACTAAATGTACCTTATGTGCTGCCAGTTCATGGGAATGAAGCGCGTTAGCGGCCGTTCTTTTAGACACGTGCTGCCACAGTTGGTAGCGACGGCACATGTCGCTGTCCGCGGGAGGTTGTGGTTTGTGCACGAGGGTTCGCCACCCTACTTCGACGTCTCTGAGCATGTGGACAGCGGACACACTCATCGCTCGCATCGAGGCACATTTTCTCTCTTCTCCATATATTAGTCATATTGTTCTGTCTGTAGTATACATGAATTAAAAGTTCAATATCCATCAGCATGTTATAAGGCAGAAAGAAAAGTACCATGCCCTGTCAGTAAGCACATGGGGTCATAAAAATTACATTACAAATAGTGCGATACAATTTTATAATAGTCCACACGAGATACCACTGTCATGTCTTAGTAACACCCTAAGGTCATTCTTACTTGATCACTGTTGTTATTCGGTAGCAAAATTTTAACAACATATGAAATATAAAGCTTGGAAGAAGAAAGTTCTAAATATATTAGTGTAAGTAGGACAAGCTGTCTAGCAGATAAAGCCAATCCAACAAACTCTTTCCTGAGAGAGAGCGAATATATATTTAGATATCATCGAATATTACAAAACGTACTTCTATTGAACTAATGAGAAAGTATCAGATCCTATTAGAAAACGCGAACCAGCAAATCATCAGCTGTTACCTTACCAATGTAGGTCAGCGATGCAACCGCCTAATGAAACAGTAGGTGGGTCGGGATGGAATGTCATTAATCAGGCAGTATGTTTGCCGATGGTCTCCCTCGAGATATGCAGAAGATTCTTTCGATGGTCATGGAGCGAACTGAATACACCCGGTAGCAAATCGTTCCTTGCCGCATGTGTCCCGGGGCCATCTGCCGTTCTTACAAGCAGCTAGCCTCTCTTGCGATTGGCAAGCTAAAGCATAGCAAGTGACCACGGGATATGCCTCAGTAGGCGGCCGCGGTAGCTTTCTCGTGTCGACGATGAGGAGGAGGCAAAGAGCTACAGTGCTGGCGAAAAATGTGACGTAGCGCGCAAGCAAAATGTAGAAGTGGAGTAAATCGATGGTGTGCAGATTACGACGAGGGGGACACTGAGCGGAGTTGGTTCAAGTGTTTGGAAGCACAGACCACTCAAAAAATGTTCCATTGACGATGTGTTTGTGAGAACTTGACAGCTCTTGTCGTATAGAACTAGATTTTTAAGGCTGGAAAAGCAACTGTGCGAAAAGTTGTCCTATTTGGAATTTGCTTCTAAAATGTGCCACACTATACGAGTTACATGGAAATGAGATGAAGTAGATGTTTAAAAGGGCATAATTCATTAGATCTATATCAAAAAACGAACCATCAGTATTAAAGTGTCCAATGCTTTCTTTACACGAAATCAATATTGATATACACTGAAGAGCCAAAGAAACTGATACAACCGCCTAATATCGTGTAGGGTTCCGCGAGCACGCAGAAGTGCCGGAACACGAGCTGCATGGACTCGACTAATGTCGGAAGTAATGCGAGAGGGAATTGACATCATGAATCCTGCAGGGCTTTCCATTAATCCGTAAGAGTACGAGGGGGTAGAGATCTCTTCTGAACAGCGCGTTGCAAGACATCACATATACGCTCAATAATGTTCATGTCTGGGGAGTTTGGTGGCCAGCGGAAGTGTTTACAGACTCAGGCTTTGTGTCGTGCAGTCATCAAGGGTACACAAGTGGGTCTTCGGCTCGAAAGCCGATGTTTCGTTGACTGGTTCGTACGCTGACACTTGTGGATGGCCCAGCATTGAAATCTGGAGCAATTTGCGGAAGGACTGCACTTCTGTCACGTTGAAGGATACTCTTCAGTTGTCGTTTGTCCCGTTCTTGCAGGATCTTTTTCCAGTCGCAGCGATGTCGGAGATTTGATGTTTTACCGGATTTTTGATATTCACGGTACACTCGTAAAATGGTCATAAGGGAAAATTCCCATTTCATCGTCACTTCGGAGATGCTGTGTCCCGTCGCTCGTGCGCCGACTATAACACCACATTCAAACTCACTTCAGATTTGATAATCTGCCATTGCAGCAGCAGTAACCGATCTAAGGCACGTGTCCACTAGCAAGTAAACTTCCGCAAGCCGCTTGCAGAAGCTACGTCTTCAAGTTATTTGCATGTGGAAACACCTGCAGCAAGTTGACTTCCGCAAGTTTCGTCAAATTGGAGGAGTAGCTTCCGAAAGCTAGTTTAAACGGTTCTCCGTAGCTTGCTGCAATTACTTGCTGGACTTGCCAGTTGCGGGAAGTTTTCTCGGAACTTGCAGAAGTGTATACAGTACGAAATGTTGGTGTTGAAGTTCGTGTGGACGAATGAAAAAACACAATGGCTTATTCAGCGAGTGGAGTGTTTTCCCGTGTTTTGGGACACACAAAACCTGGACTTTAAAAATCGGTTAAAAAAACAAGACGCATTGGAAATTATTGCGTCAGAATTCTACACTACAAAGCCAGAAATACGGAAAAAATCCACAATTTACGTACGCTGTATAATCAAGAACTAAATAAATCGAAGAAAAAAAAGTAGACAAAGTTCAGACGACTTATATAAAAGTAAATGGGAATTCTTTGATTCCATGAAATTTATGTTTCGTTCCTACACACCAAAAGAAATCGAAGATAATATGGTAAGTGAAACAAATTTAATATTCTGCATCGTCTGTATTGCTAGGCTACTTCCCCTTATGGTGAAACAAGGTAGTTTGTGAAATCATTTTTGACTTCCTTGGCCATCTGTGGCCAATTATATATGTTTATTGGTTCCAGCGGTATATTAGTTTCTGACCATATGTCTTTGTGCCATTCTCCTTGCGTCTGTAAATCTTGAGAATCAAATGTACCAGATGGGGCATAAACGGAATTTCTACTCTCTTCTGTGAGTGAAAAATTGTGAAGAGCACAAATCGCTTTGACAATTTGCCTCGATTTCTCTGGGTTTAGAAGAATTTGCGTTCGTAATACTCGAAAACGTGTGCATATAAGCCCAAACAAGTTTTTAGGCACATTTCTTGCTCTAGAGAGCCGATAGTTAAATACACGATTTTTCACAGGTTGGCCTCTAAAAGGGTAGGGCTTCATAATATAATTTTTTAGAGCAAATGCATCATCAGCAACAATGACGTAAGGTATCTGCACAGTTCTACCAGGTAAATTTAGAGGAACTGGTACATTCAAAGAATTAGACTCAAGATATTCTGACAGTCTACAATTATTAAAAACTCCACCATCAGATATTCTACCATTACTGCCCACATCAAAATATATAACTCCGTAGTCAGGTCCAATCAGTGCCAATAGCACAATACTGTGGTTCCCTTCACAATTAAAGTTCAGACTGCCTCCTTTCTTTCCTGTATGACTATTGTTTTCCATCCATAGCGCCAATACAGTTTGGAAAATCCCATCTATTCTCAAAATCAGTAGCGATTTGTAATCATTCTTCTTCTGTTGAAGGTACCTAAAATTATAGAGAACAAAATTGTAACTGAAATTTATCCCTTTGAAGATAAATATTACATTACAATGTTTATTTTAGGGATCAGAAAACGTCAATGAAAATTATGAGTGTGAGACAGATGCAGTCCAGGAAAAAGCACAGGAAAAAAGATTTTTGAAAAGAAAAAAAAATACCGAGGAAAATTCAGACACTATTCTAAACAAGGCAATGGAAGCTATGCACAAACCTGTTGATGAACATCAGGTGTTTGGAGACTATGTGGCATCGGAATTAAGGTTATTAACACAAATGTCAAGTCGAAAAAAGTTAAGAATGATAATACAAAAGGCAATATTCGAAGTATCTGAGGAAGATGAAACTATAACTAATCCTTGGATGACAGGTGAAAGCAGTTTCATCTGCACACCATCAGAGAAAGTAATTATTATTTCTGATATTGCTCATGTTCATCATCCACAAGGTAACTGTTTCGTAAATTTTCTGCTTAAGGGAATTATTTGTGTGAGTTATGAAATATCAAAATACTAATCTTTAAATATTCTCTTTTCAAACATTCATATAGAGCCACACAGCAGTAACAACTCGAGAGATCGTGCAAACAGATACTCGGAAAAGGTACATCAAAGAGTGAAAACTGTCGCCTAAAAATAAAAATAAAGTAATTCAGTGAAATAAATATAACTGTACGACTATTGACAATAAATATTTATTTGACCTTTACTTTTTTTATTCTCTTACCTGTGGCTAAAAATCGAAGAGTAATTGGAAGACGATCTCTTGGTGATGTAGCTTGCCGCATATTTGTATCTTGTTTCCGAATATTTGATTCTACAATTGACAAGAGGTGTTCAAAATTTGCAAAAGACATCATCAGAAAGTTTGTAATCTGAGCAAAGTCCTCTGATTTCAGTTCGTTCATTAGTGTTTCTTGGAAACTTAAGCATGATCGCCTCTGTATTCATTTCTTTACCCAAACACATCTCTTTTTCTTAACTTTTCGTTTTTCGTCACGCTTTTTCTTTAACAATAACAATACAACAACACTGGCGGCTGGTCTGGTTTGTGCACACGACATTGTAATCTACAACTTGCTTGTCCCACAACGCGAACTGTAGCGGATACACTTCCGCAAGTACTTGCAGCAAGTTCATGAAATTAACTTTCCGAAACGATTCGCAGAAGTCAACTTGCGCAAGTTTTCATACTAATGTAAGCACCTCAGCAAGTACTTGCATAAATTACTTGCGGAAGTTACTTGCTAGTGCGCACGCGCCTTAACAACTGCGCCAGACAGTTGTTGTCTTATGTAGGCATTGCCGACCGTAGCGCCGTAATCTGCGTATTTACATACCCCTGTATTTTAATACGCATGCCTAAACCAGTTTCTTTGGTGCTTCAGTGTATGAGAGCGATTTTTCTGAATAATGAGTTTGTTCAATTGGCTTTATCTGCAAGACAGCTTGCACTGCTTGTTTTAATAGAGCTAATGTAGAAATTTTACGCGCGTCCATTTCGTTAACAGTGTGATATGCGAGCCAGACACAACCGATAACTGCCGCCGAAGAGCGCTGCGCTCGCGTGTACCACTTTGAGGTAGACATACCGTACGCACAACTAGCATCGTTTCTGAGCGTTCAGCATCACGCTGAACTCGGCACGCTCACCGTTGACGTTCGAAAGCACGGTCCGTGTGCCCACAGCTTTAGAGGCGCTGTTCACATGTGATCGCTCTAAGCTTGTGGTTATAGCCTGATACCAGTGCCTACCAATCTTAATTGTACATTACAGCACTGAGGATGGTCACTAAGTGACCCAAAATCGATTTTGCTGACAATAAAACAACAAATACGGCCAATGCTGATTTTCCATCCAATTCCATCCACTATTTGGTCGTGGTGCACACAACACGCCATGGAGTCGCCAATCAATACTTTTTACAATGCTATTTGTTTATTTAAATAGCGCCGTTACCGTTTTCAAACCGACAGGTTCATCTTCAGATGGCTAGTACACGTGTTACATTAGCTTTCGCTTTTTGTTTTCCCAAGTGACTGGGGTGGTGGTGTGATGAGAAATCCGGGGCAATACTTTCTAGTGCAGGCTGCTTGTGATCTTGCAGTATCGAAAACTGTACGATGCACTTTTTATTTGTATATAATTATATGTGTACACAATCTAAAGTACAGGTATTACTCACACAACAGTGTGTTCAAATGGTTCAAATGGCTCTGAGCACTATGCGACTTAACACCTGTGGTCATCAGTCCCCTAGAACTTAGAACTACTTAAACCTAACTAACCGAAGGACATCACACACATCCATGCCCGAGGCAGGATTCGAACCTGCGACGGTAGCGGTCACCCGGTTCCAGACTGAAGCGCCACGGCCACACCGGCCGGGTCAACTGTGTGTGATCCGTGCTTTAGATTATGTGCATATATATATATATATATATATATATATATATATATATATATATATATATATATATACTGCAAGAACCTTTCTGTTGTTGATTTTGTCACTTCCCGGCGAACATGAAGTTTAAAGGTTTAAAGAGATTTTGTGGCGATAAATATATTTAAAATCTCTTCCGAAGTGTATAAATTAAGTGATCAGGCTTAACAATTTTTTCTCGTGCGATCACCGATGTTGTTGTTGTTGTGGTCTTCAGTCCTGAGACTGGTTTGATGCAGCTCTCCATGCTACTCTATCCTGTGGAAGCTTCATCATCTCCCAGTACCTACTGCAGCCTACATCCTTCTGAATCTGCTTAGTGTACTCGTCTCTTGGTCTCCCTCTACGATTTTTACCCTCCACGCTGCCCTCCTGTACTAAATTGGTGGTCCCTTGATGCCTCAGAATATACCCCACCAAACGATCCCTTCTCCTAGTCAAGTTGTGCCACAAATTTCTCTTCTCTCCAATTCTGTTCAATACTTCCTCATTAATTATGTGATCTACCCATCTAATCTTCAGCATTCATCTGTAGCACCACATTTCGAAAGCTTCTATTCTCTTCTTGTCCAAACTATTTATCGTCCATGTTTCACTTCCATACATCGCTACATCCATACAAATACTTTCAGAAATGACTTCCAGCCACTTAAATCCATACTCGATGTTAACAAATTTCTCTTCTTCAGAAACGCTTTCCTTGCCATTGCCAGTCTGCATTTTATATCCTCTCTACTTAGACCATCATCAGTTATTTTGCTCCACAAATAGAAAAACTCCTTTACTACTTTAAGTGTCTCATTTCCTAATCTAATTCCCTCAGCATCACCCGACTTAATTCGACTACCTTTTGTTGATGTTTATCTTATATCCTCCTTTCAAGACACTGTCCATTCCGTTCAACTGCTCTTCCAAGTCCTTTGCTGTCTCTGACAGAATTACAATGTCATCGGCGAACCTCAAAGTTTTTATTTCTTCTCCATGGATTTTAATTCCTACTCCGAATTTTTCTTTTGTTTCCTTTACTGCTTGCTCAATATACAGATTGAATAACATCGGGGAGAGGCTACAACCCTGTCTCACTCCCTTCCCAACCACTGCTTCCCTTTCATGCCCCTCGACTCTTATAACTGCCATCTGGTTTCTGTACAAATTGTAAATAGCCTTTCGCTCCCTGTATTTTACCCCTGCCACCTTCAGAATTTGAAATAGAGTATTTCAGTCAACATTGTCCAAAGCTTTCTCTAAGTCTACAAATGCTAGAAACGTAGGTTTGCCTTTCCTTAATCTTTCTTCTAAGATAAGTCGTAGGGTCAGTATTGCCTCACGTGTTCCAACATTTCTACGGAATCCAAACTGATCTTCGCCGAGGTCTGCTTCTACCAGTTTTTCCATTCGTCTGTAAAGAATTCGCGATAGTATTTTGCAGCCGTGACTTATGAAACTGATAGTTCGGTAGTTTTCACATCCGTCAACACCTGCTTTCTTTGGGATTGGAATTATTATATTCTTCTTTAAATCTGAGGGACTTTCGCCTGTCTATACATCTTGCTCACCAGATGGTAGAGTTTTGTCAGGATTGGCTCTCCCAAGGCTGTCAGTAGTTCTAATGGAATGTTGTCTACTCCCGGGGCCTAGTTTCGACTTAGGTCTTTCAGTGCTCTGCCAAACTCTTCACGCAGTATCTTATCTCCCATTTCATCTTCATCTACATCCTCTTCCATTTCCATAATATTGTCCTCAAGTACATCGCCCTTGTATAGACCCTCTATATACTCCCACCTTTCTGCCTTCCCTTCTTTGCTTAGAACTGGCTTTCATCTGAGCTCTTGATATTCATGCAAGTGGTTCTCTTTTCTCCAAAGGTCTCTTTAATTTTCCTGTAGGCAATATCTATCTTACCCCTCGTGAGATAAGCCTCTACATCACCGATATAGAGTCAAAATGACTCCGTAAATTGCATCGCTAATTTCAGCAGCAAATACTAAGAAACAGATGCTGTTTCTCGACTTTGCACGTACATCTTAGGTGAGCTTAGTTTGAAGGTACTGTTGTACTTGCGCGGTTACCGCATGGCGTACAATGTGAAACCGCCGAGCATCGAACAGTTTGGAGTCTGACTCCCATTTGTAGTCACGGGTTAACTAGACACTGCCTCGGCCACCTCCCTAGGTCTCTGCACAACAACTTGGGGGTGGTGCACTGGAGCACCCCCTCCCCCCCCCCCTGCCCCCTCCCTCATGACAGTGCAGACCAACTGCTGCGGCGAACTTCCCCAGCCAGCCATCTAACTGCATGTACATCTCAGCCCCTTATCTCAGCGACATGAATCTTTATGTGTCTCTAACAGAACAATCGCCGAGCATAAAGCAGTGGCTAGAGAGTGCGGTTGATGACGCACTTCATTTCTGGTAGTGCCAAAAGTGGTGTTTCAGAGCAATGTGCAGTATATACAGCGGTTAATGGGCGAAGCTAGCCCGCAGAAAACGTGTTGCTGTCTTTATGGTGGCCAGTGGGCAGCGACCGATAACCGGAGTCGCGGATTAAGATAAGAGGAGCCGCCGGCGTCTGGCTGTGCTGGGTGCTGCAAGCACGGGAGCGCC
This sequence comes from Schistocerca americana, assembly GCF_021461395.2. Taxonomy (NCBI): domain Eukaryota; kingdom Metazoa; phylum Arthropoda; class Insecta; order Orthoptera; family Acrididae; genus Schistocerca; species Schistocerca americana. Next base: position 79,936,502 of record NC_060124.1, on the reverse strand, counting down.
AGTCGGCGGCCATGTATACTCCGGAGGAGAGGACAGAAGAGGTGTCCCGCCCAAAGGACGTTCCGGGAAGGCTAGGCGAGAGGAGAACACTCAGCTTCCAGATTTCCTGGAAAACAGCCGGCTGGCAGCTCACCTCTCTTGCACCCCCGACACCCCCACCCTCACTGCCCTACATTGCGTTCCCATAGTTCCCAGAACCAGTGGGCAGTATAAAAGACAGCCGTCCCATTCTACGACAATTTTCTGTCTAGTAGCACCCACAGTCCTACAGTAGTTTAAAATCGACTACTTCTTCCTGTCCTGCTATTAACCCCTGTTTTTTCAGCGTCGCGATTTCGCCCTATTATGGCCTATTATGTCATTCGCTGCAGAGTCCGACAACGCATAACTCTTTCTTTTATGAGAACACTGTCATCGAGTCATTAACTTTTGTGTAGTTCATGTGCACAAGGGGAAACAACAACTGTATTTTTTCCCGAGGACATACAGCTCTACTGTATGATTAAATGATGATGAAGTCCTTTTGGATAAAATGTTCCGGAGGTAAAATAGTCCCTCATTTGAATCTACGGCCAGGACTACTCAGGAAGACGTCGTCATCACGAGAAGCAACACTGGTATTCTACAGACTGAAGCATGAAATGTTAGATCCCTTAATCGGGCATGGAGCTAGAAAATTTAAAAAAGGAAGTGGATAGGCTGAAGTTAGATGCAGTGGGAATTAGTGAAGTTCGGTGACAGGAGGAACAGGACTTCTGGTCAGGTGAATACAGGGTCAAACAGAGGTAATGCAGGAGTGTGTTTAATAATAAGTAAGAAAATAGGAAGGCGGCTAAGCTACTAAGAACAGCGTAGTGAAAGAATTATAGATAGACAGGAAGCCCTCGCGTACACCATTTAGCTCTGCAGATGATGAAGAGATTGAAGAAATGTATAATGAGATAAAAGAAATTATTCAGATAGTTAAAGGAGATGAAAAAATTCATTTTAAAGGAACTGGAATTCGATAGTAGGAAAAGGTTCAAATGGCTCTGAGCACCATGGGACTTAACATCGGAGGTCATCAGTCCCCTAGAACTTAGAACTACTTAAACCTAACTAACCTAAGGACATCACACACATCCATACCCGAGCAGGATTCGAACCTGCGACCGTAGCGGTCGCACGATTCCAGACTGAAGCGCCTAGAACGGCTAGGCCACTCCGGCCGGCAGTAGGAAAAGGAAAAGAAGGAAAAATAGCAGGTGAATATGGACTGGGGGAAAGAGGAAGCCGCGTGGTAGAATTTTTTACAGGGCATAATCTAATGATCACTAACACATGGTTTAAAAATCGTAAAAAGTAGATTATTTGTAAATGAAAACACCTGGGGAGACTCTAAGGTTTCAGGTTGATTATGTAGTGGTTAGACAGAGATTTAGGAACCAGATTTTAAATTTGAAGACTTTCCAGGGGTAATGTGAACTCTGACTACAATTTATTCGTTATGAGCTATTGGTTATGGAAGAAACTGGAAAAAGATAGGAAATCAAGGAGATATGACCTGGGTTAGTTGAAAGAACCAGAGGTTTTTGAGAGTTTCTGAAGAAGCATTAGGCAGAGCTGAGTAGAATAGGGGAAGGGAATACAGTATACGACAAATGGGTAGCTCTACGAGATGAAATAGCGATGGCAGCGGAGGATCAAACAGGTAAAAAGATAAATCCTTGGACAGGATATATTAAATTTAATTGATGAAACGAGAAAATTTAAAAATGCAGCAAATGGAGCAAACGAAAGGGAATACAAACTTTTAAAAAATGAGATTGACAGGAAGTGCAAAATGGCTAAGCAGGAACGGCTAGAGGACATATGTAAGGATGGCACTGCTTATTATCTGTCACTTCCAGCTAATCATCTTCCCATCGACATGTGACTCTGTACCTCAACAGAGAGGTGATAGCATGCGGGGGATTGCCAGACGCTTCCCTGGCTGCTACATCCGCCCTTTCGTTCCCCGCCACACCTTCGTCTTACAGCTGCAGATGAGGGTTACTGTTAGTATCACCTGAACGAAGAAGGGCTCAAGAATATCTGCGAGGAAGCCATATTTCACAGCAAACCATCAGCTCCGATACGTCAGCTACCTGCGACTGATCCATCCACCGAGGATTCACATCTTACCAGTGTCTGTGACTGTATAAACTTATCTGTCTATTTATATACTAAGATGGTATCTGTTCTTTCGGACATGTCCGAAAGAACAGATACCATCGGTGAGCATGCAGCTCGTTAGAATGAAATTACAATGAAATGAACACCCTTAGCTGCTTACAAGCGTTGACATACGTCAACGGGGACAGATGAAAATGTGTGCCCCGACTGGGACACGAATCCGGGATCTCCTGCTTACATGGCAGACGCCCTATCCATCTGAGCACCCGAGGACACAGAGGATAGCGCGACTGCAGGGATTTATCTCTGGCACGCCTCCTGCGAAATGACGGCAGTCGATATCTGTTAACATAATTCGGTTCCTCTTCCTTTCTATAATTATTTTGACACTTTAATTCGTGGCTATATTCATATATTTTGAGCCGTAACAAAATAATTGTAGAAAGGAAAGAGACTTTATAGTAGAAATTTTCTACACATATAGGAACCGAAATATGTTAATACATTTCGGCTGCCGTCATCAAGAAAGGAATTAATAATTTGTTCAATACGGCATCAGCCATTAAAAAGATTTAAGTTTAAACGGAGTGTCTTCTTGGCCTTGAGGCGCGTACGAATACAGAAAAGACGCCAAACCGACGGCCGAGGCTGCGCCAGCGCACGAAACCTTTGGGACAAAAAGCAACCGACCATTTCCATAGTCCAGCAGTTTATATATAAAAAATAAAAGTGATACAAAAATAATGGAGCAGCGATTTGTTCCTCATCAAAAGGTCCCGAATCTGTCACCTTCTTTTATATACATTAATTACTCCTTGACTCATCCTTTGTTGTCGGCACATGCGCTCGTCACGGCACGTGCCGTTCCTGGGAGGATTCATAACATGATGTATTATATCCTCATATATATCACATAGTAGTTAGTGTACTAGAGATTAAAGCACGTACGGAGGCACGTGGTCATGTTTCCGTCGTGCCATAGGAGACTGGACGTGAGAGAAGGTCGCTAGCACTGGTACGAAGTACCCTTATGCGTTGTACTGCACACTCTACGTAAGAGTTATGAAGCGAGGTGCGACGTGTGAGGTGGCGGGCAGTGTCTGCAGACAGTGCCAGGGCGGCGGTAGAATCGGAAATGAGCTCCGTACACTCGCTTTAAACGCACCAGCGTGTCCTGTGACGTCACCTCCGAACTCGCCCGTCACGGACGCTCGTAGACCCGACTAGCGAATCTCCGCCGCTGCCCGTTTAACCGAAATCTCGTCACTTGGGTCTGTCGTCCGGTACCAGCGAACTGTAAAAACATAGAAAGGGGAGCATGGTCACGAATTCACAACTACACACATAAAAAAAAAAAGTTTTGCGTCACCTCGGTTCCGAGAGTTCCGGAACCTGTACAGAAAATCGGAATAAAGATCAATACAAAAATCATTTCCGCCCTTTTTATTGCCATGAAAACCACACATTGCATGTGGTACCACCATAGAGCGAAATCTGCAGTTATGGTGGTCCGGATAGCTGTACACATCGGTACCTCTAATACCCAGTAGCACGTCCTCTTGCATTCATGCATGCCTGTATTCGTTGTGGCATACTATCCACAAGTTCATCAAGGCACTGTTGGTCCAGATTGTCCCACTCCTCAACGGTGATTCGGCGTAGATCCCTCAGAGTGGTTGGTGGCTCAAGTCGTCCATAAACAGCCCATTTCAATCTCTCCCAGGCATTTTCGATAGGGTTCACGTCTGGAGAACAAACTGGCCATTCTAGTCGAGCGATGTCGTTATCCTGAAGGAAGTCAATCACAAGATGTGCACGATGAGGGAGCGAATTGTCGTCCATGAAGACGAATGCCTCGCCAATATGCTGCCGATATGGTTGCACTATCGGTCGGTGGATGGCATTCACGTATCGTACAGCCGTTACAGGGCCTTCCATGACTACCAACGGCGTACGTCGGCCCCACATAATCCCACCCTAAAACAGCAGGGAACCTCCACCTTGCTACACTCGCTGTGTCTAAGGCGTTCAGACTGACTGGGTCGACTCCAAACGTCTGCAACGATTGTCTAGTTGAAGGCATATGCGACACTCATCGGTGAAGAGGACGTGATGCCAATGCTGAGCGGTCCATTCGGCATGTTGTTGGGCCCATCTGTACCGCGCTGCATGATGTCGTGGTTGCAAAGATGGACCTCGCCATGGACGTCGAGTGAGGTTGCGCTTCATGCAGCCTACTGCGCACAGTTTGAGTCGTAACACGACGTCCTGTGGCTGCACGAAAAGCGTTATTCAACATGGTGGCGTTGCTGTCAGGGGTCTTCAGAGCCATACTCCGTAGGTAGCGGTCATCCAGTGCAGCAGTAGCCCTTGGGCGGCCAGAGCAAGGCATGTCATCGGCAGTTTCTGTCTCAGTATATCTCTGCTCATGCATGGCTGTTCACATCTTTGGGGTGACATTTCTGAACAGTCAAAGGGACTGTGTCTGTGATACAATATCCCTAGTCAAAGTCTATCTTCAGGAGGCCTGGGAACTGGGGTGAGGCAACACATTTTTTAATGTGTGTATAACACTCATGGCCTTACCACGACATACACAATTGCTGAGTACGGCGATTATTATTTACAGAGACAGTGACCGATCTGTTAACAGGGATTACATACAGAGTTCAGCCAAAAATGATGCGCTCGGAGGTCAGCATCTGATTACTCATCCGGATTCAAAACAAAAGTTTATCTTTGAAAATCAGATAGGGTGCACTTTGAAAAATGTATGAAAACGAGGAGCCGGCAATACTGTCACATCGTGAAGCGCATCGGAATGTACACTTGTTTACCGGCTGTCTTGTCTCACAGAGTAGACGGCTGGGACATCGAACATCCATCATGGAACTGTGATTCAAATCCTCGTCAGGTTTTCTCTTTTATTTTTTTTATACGTCCTTTCCCTTGCTCTCGTCGTTTGTAACCAGGACATCATTTTGTCACAAGACAATAATGTATCACAAGACAGTGGGGTTTGTTAAACTGTATGTATGTGTCTACTAACCACGCATGCGCGGACGTAACTGGTCGTGTCAAGTTAATGTAGGACAGATTCCCGACACAAACGATGAATACGTCGACATATTTTTGGTGCTGCGTGCATCCGATAACCAACCTGCTGCTGCTCATTCTCTGCCTGACGCATTGTAAAACATCCCACTTGATGTTACAGCTATAATTCATTCAGCATGATGGTGCACTGCCCCAGTCTGGAATGAGGCGTTTCCAGGGAAATGGATTCGTCGTGGAGATCCACTTTCTAACCTGCACATTCGCCGAACCTTAACCCACTAGATTTCTGTTTCAAAAAATGTTCAAATGTGTGTGAAATCTTATGGGACTTAACTGCTAAGGTCATCAGTCCCTAAGCTTACACACTATAGAGTGAATTACCCTAAGGGCAAACATACACACCCATGCCCGAGGGAGGAGTTGAACCTCTGCCGGGACCAGCCAGGTTCATGTTTATGGAGATGCTTAAAGGAACAAGTTTATAGTACTTCACCCATTGAGGTACACGACCTAATAACTCGCGTGCATGCCACTTCGGCAATGGTGGTTGCAGGTGTGTTGCATATGGTCCAACAAAGTACTGTATGATCCAGCGAGTGGCGAACTGTTTCCAGAAGCAAGGTGGTCGCTTTCAACATCTTCTCTACAAGGGAAGTTGCTTGTATGTGTACGTAACGGCTCTGTGAAGATCAGCCTGAACGTCAAACATACAGAACAGAATTATTTTGCATAGCATAATGTGCAATCTACACTCCTGGAAATTGAAATAAGAACACCGTGAATTCATTGTCCCAGGAAGGGGAAACTTTATTGACACAATCCTGGGGTCAGATACATCACATGATCACACTGACAGAACCACAGGCACATAGACACAGGCAACAGAGCATGCACAATGTCGGCACTAGTACAGTGTATATCCCCCTTTCGCAGCAATGCAGGCTGCTATTCTCCCATGGAGACGATCGTAGAGATGCTGGATGTAGTCCTGTGGAACGGCTTGCCATGCCATTTCCACCTGGCGCCTCAGTTGGACCAGCGTTCGTGCTGGACGTGCAGACCGCGTGAGACGACGCTTCATCCAGTCCCAAACATGCTCAATGGGGGACAGATCCGGAGATCTTGCTGGCCAGGGTAGTTGACTTACACCTTCTAGAGCACGTTGGGTGGCACGGGATACATGCGGACGTGCATTGTCCTGTTGGAACAGCAAGTTCCCTTGCCGGTCTAGGAATGGTAGAACGATGGGTTCGATGACGGTTTGGATGTACCGTGCACTATTCAGTGTCCCCTCGACGATCACCAGTGGTGTACGGCGAGTGTAGGAGATCGCTCCCCACACCATGATGCCGGGTGTTGGCCCTGTGTGCCTCGGTCGTATGCAGTCCTGATTGTGGCGCTCACCTGCACGGCGCCAAACACGCATACGACCATCATTGGCACCAAGGCAGAAGCGACTCTCATCGCTGAAGACGACACGTCTCCATTCGTCCCTCCATTCACGCCTGTCGCGACACCACTGGAGGCGGGCTGCACGATGTTGGGGCGTGAGCGGAAGACGGCCTAACGGTGTGCGGGACCGTAGCCCAGCTTCATGGAGACGGTTGCGAATGGTCCTCGCCGATACCCCAGGAGCAACAGTGTCCCTAATTTGCTGGGAAGTGGCGGTGTGGTCCCCTACGGCACTGCGTAGGATCCTACGATCTTGGCGTGCATCCGTGCGTCGCTGCGGTCCGGTCCCAGGTCGACGGGCACGTGCACCTTCCGCCGACCACTGGCGACAACATCGATGTACTGTGGAGACCTCACGCCCCACGCGTTGAGCAATTCGGCGGTACGTCCACCCGGCCTCCCGCATGCCCACTATACGCCCTCGCTCAAAGTCCATCAACTGCACATACGGTTCACGTCCACGCTGTCGCGGCATGCTACCAGTGTTAAAGACTGCGATGGAGCTCCGTATGCCACGGCAAACTGGCTGACACTGACGGCGGCGGTGCACAAATGCTGCGCAGCTAGCGCCATTCGACGGCCAACACCGCGGTTCCTGGTGTGTCCGCTGTGCCGTGCGTGTGATCATTGCGTGTACAGCCCTCTCGCAGTGTCCGGAGCAAGTATGGTGGGTCTGACACACCGGTGTCAATGTGTTCTTTTTTCCATTTCCAGGAGTGTAGTTGTGCCTGCCTACTGTGTTTTTTGTGCCTCATTCAATACAGACGATGTTACAGTACCCACTATTATTTACTGTTGGCTTTATACGTGTCATGGACGAAACAAAGTGGTCGTTTACGTCTGTAAGAAGTCCGTGTTATGCGTTAATGTTTAAATAAAGGTAACAGTAATAGAAAAAAATACACAAGATACCACAATGTAGAGGTGTAAACTGGTTTGATGCTTTAACTGAAAAAAAGAAAAAAAAAGTTTGCCATGAACGCGACCCGAACAGCAGCGACCCTGCATATCCATTCCCTACGGCATTGCTTCGTCTCAGTGAGCTGATTAGACCACTCTGGCATTGTGTTTAGTTCATGCTACCTGTTCTTCGCCACGCTGCACGTAACTACAGCATTGCAAGAGCCTCGCCATGTCACTGACCGCATCGCCCCTCCCGCCGGAGGTTCGAGTCCTCCCACGGGCATGGGCGTGTGTGTGTGGATGTGTGTGGTTCTTAGTAGAAGTTAGTTTAAGTAGTGTGTAAGTCTAGGGACTGATGATCTCAGCAGTTTGGTCCCTTAAGAATACACACACATTTGAACATTTTTTGCAAGAGCCTCGTTTTTTTAAATCATTTTTCTATTAAACTTACTGGCTGTACCAGGTTTTGCTAGATACAATTTTGTCTTGAATTGGGATGATGATCGCATGCCACCTCAAATTGCGGCATTTTTTCTTTATCATATATATATATATATATATATATATATACACTCCTGGAAATGGAAAAAAGAACACATTGACACCGGTGTGTCAGACCCACCATACTTGCTCCGGACACTGCGAGAGGGCTGTACAAGCAATGATCACACGCACGGCACAGCGGACACACCAGGAACCGCGGTGTTGGCCGTCGAATGGCGCTAGCTGCGCAGCATTTGTGCACCGCCGCCGTCAGTGTCAGCCAGTTTGCCGTGGCATACGGAGCTCCATCGCAGTCTTTAACACTGGTAGCATGCCGCGACAGCGTGGACGTGAACCGTATGTGCAGTTGATGGACTTTGAGCGAGGGCGTATAGTGGGCATGCGGGAGGCCGGGTGGACGTACCGCCGAATTGCTCAACACGTGGGGCGTGAGGTCTCCACAGTACATCGATGTTGTCGCCAGTGGTCGGCGGAAGGTGCACGTGCCCGTCGACCTGGGACCGGACCGCAGCGACGCACGGATGCACGCCAAGACCGTAGGATCCTACGCAGTGCCGTAGGGGACCGCACCGCCACTTCCCAGCAAATTAGGGACACTGTTGCTCCTGGGGTATCGGCGAGGACCATTCGCAACTGTCTCCATGAAGCTGGGCTACGGTCCCGCACACCGTTAGGCCGTCTTCCGCTCACGCCCCAACATCGTGCAGCCCGCCTCCAGTGGTGCCGCGACAGGCGTGAATGGAGGGACGAATGGAGACGTGTCGTCTTCAGCGATGAGAGTCGCTTCTGCCTTGGTGCCAATGATGGTCGTATGCGTGTTTGGCGCCGTGCAGGTGAGCGCCACAATCAGGACTGCATACGACCGAGGCACACAGGGCCAACACCCGGCATCATGGTGTGGGGAGCGATCTCCTACACTCGCCGTACACCACTGGTGATCGTCGAGGGGACACTGAATAGTGCGCGGTACATCCAAACCGTCATCGAACCCATCGTTCTACCATTCCTAGACCGGCAAGGGAACTTGCTGTTCCAACAGGACAATGCACGTCCGCATGTATCCCGTGCCACCCAACGTGCTCTAGAAGGTGTAAGTCAACTACCCTGGCCAGCAAGATCTCCGGATCTGTCCCCCATTGAGCATGTTTGGGACTGGATGAAGCGTCGTCTCACGCGGTCTGCACGTCCAGCACGAACGCTGGTCCAACTGAGGCGCCAGGTGGAAATGGCATGCAAGCCGTTCCACAGGACTACATCCAGCATCTCTACGATCGTCTCCATGGGAGAATAGCAGCCTGCATTGCTGCGAAAGGTGGATATACACTGTACTAGTGCCGACATTGTGCATGCTCTGTTGCCTGTGTCTATGTGCCTGTGGTTCTGTCAGTGTGATCATGTGATGTATCTGACCCCACGAATGTGTCAATAAAGTTTCCCCTTCCTGGGACAATGAATTCACGGTGTTCTTATTTCAATTTCCAGGAGTATATATATATATATATATATATATATATATATATATATATATATATATATATTCAGTTCCAATTCAAGACAAAATTGTACCTAGCAAAACCTGCTACAGCCAATAAGTTGTGTGTTTTTGTTTCTTGGAATTTCGGCAGATATTTGAAATCTCGTATTTCTAAAACAAATATTACTCATCATATGTTTGATGTGACGCCCAGTGTCAATGGAAAGCATTAGAATGTATCACTTTATAAACGAAATGAATTGTAAATCGGAATTTTAAGTGCTAGTTCAATAGAGCAGTCCCATACTAATCTATTGCAATGTTCGTGTTATCGATGTGGAGAATAAACGGCAGTCCTTGCCCATCCTGTCCCGTCCCGAGTACCGTCCTCGCGCACATTGATTGCTATTTCCACAAAACAGCAGTGCTGCTCCGTCACACCTCGAATATTGGTTATTCTTCCTGTTTTAGGTCCCTTTTAATACGTGTCAATAAACTGAATATCGCAATAGGCTAATCGCCCCCCCCCCCCCTCCCGATGGAATGGCAACGTAAAATTGCATTTTAAAAATAATTTTCTCTTTAATGTGAAATGAAACGACCCATTTCGTTTACATTTGACAAACTCTGTACGTTCTCGGCCTGATGTCTGGACTGTAGCATCGAACTTTTTCTAGACACGTACTCGGTGTTAAGGGGCAACGAGTCGACGAGTAGGGAGCGACCGCATCGCTACCGTTCTCAGACTTGTGTATTCGCTCAGCTACAGCGGAAGGAAGGAAGCCAGCACAGCACTGACGTAACAGCGGCGCCTTGCTTTCTAATGTATGCAGCTCCCAAGACAGGACCGTCTCTGATCTCAGGCGGAGAGGCTTCAGCAGTGACGTCACGCGCCATACGAGGGCGGGGGAGGGGAGGGGGACGTCGTGGTGGGTGAGGTGGCGGTGAGGCAAGCAGGCGCCCCTCTGACGTCACGGACCCGGCGATCGGCTCCGACTTTCTCCCGTCTGAGTGGCTCCGCGCCGCATAGCGCAGAGTCACTTCCGCCTCTCCGGCTGGACACGCACAAAGTCGGCTTTACGAGTTGCGCCCCGCTGTAGCAAAGGTTCCGACTGGCCATAAAAGGGCACGCGAGGTGCGCAACGAAAATTATTGTCAGCTGTAAAAACTCTTTCTACATCGCGTTCTGATACTTTCTCAAAATGCCAATTGCACTTACACTGGTTGACGCTCCAACGTTACCACTAACGTCACCAAGTTCACACATTACTACAGACAACACTGTCCGAATTTTTCCAGATTCTCGTCCTAATATGTCCTCATGATGATGATGATGAAGTCCCATACTCCTTAGCAGAGCATAGGGGACGATGCGGGAGACCCGCACCGCCGTAGTAGGCAAGGTCCTAGCGGAGGTGGTTTGACATTCCCTTCCTCCGACCGTAATGGGGATGAATGATGATGAAGACGACACAATACCCAGTCATCTCGGGCAAGTGAAAATCCTTGACCCCACCGGGAATCGAACCCGGGACCCCGTGTTCAGGATGTAAATTGTTTATTACGTTCAATAATTTTCTGTTGATATTTTGTATTTAAAAATATTACTGCGTATAAATTGTTCATGTAGATGTAAATTTGACAATATAAGAATATGTCCTAAGCAAAGAAATTAAAGCTGAAAGGTGAAAGGAATATACAGAAGGTTCCTACGAGGAAAATGAACTTCAAGTTACAGAAAAAGACGAGTATGTATGTATAGTTGACGGGGAGGCATTATAATGCGAGAATAATTTGACAGAGCAGTGAAAGACCGAAGTCGAAACAAGGCCTCTGGTGTAGACGACGTTCCCTCGGAACTGTTGAGATTCTTGGGAGACCCGGCCATGACAAAACTACTCCATGGTGTGCAAGATATACGAGACGGGCGAAGTACTCTCAGACCTAAAGACCAAGGTAATAATTTCAATTCCAAACATGGCAGGTGCTGACACGAACTATCACTTTAGTAATTGTCCGCTCCGATATCTGACTGGTCATCGTGACAGATTGCCGTCCTACGGGCCCGGGTTAGATTCCTGGCTGGGTCGGGGATTTTCTCCGCTCAGGGACTGGGTGTTGTGCTGTTTTCATCATCATTTCATCCGCATCTGGCGCGCAGGTCGCCCAATGTGGCGTCGAATGTAATAAGACCTGCACCAAGGCGGCCGGACCTGTCCCGCAAGGGGCCTCCCGGCCAATGACGTCAAACACTCATTTCCATTTCCGCTTTAGTAATTCACACTTGCAAAATACTGACCCGAATTATTTACAGCAGACTGGAAAAACTGATAGAGGCCGACCTCGTGGGAGATCAGCTCGGCTTCCAGAGGAATGTTGGAACACGCGGGGCTGTAATGACTCTATGTCTTATATTAGAAGATAAGTTAATGGAAAGGCATTTGCAGAATTAGAGAAAGCTTTTGACAATGTTGAACGGAAATTTGAAATTCTGAAGTAGCAGGGATATGTAAAATACAGGCATCGAAACGTTATCTGCAACTATCACAGAAACTTGACTTCAGTTATAAGACTAGAAGGACATTAAACAGTGACTGTAGAGAAGGGAGTGACAGAGTAGCCTATCCCCAATGTTATTCTGTCTGTACATTCACCAAGCTGTGAAGGAAATCAAGGAGAAATTTTCAAAGGGAATTATAGGTCATGCAGAAGAAATAAAAACGTTTGCGGACGACGTTGCAACTCTCTCCGAGTTGGTAAAGGCCTTGGAAGAGCAGATGGACGGAACAGGTAGTGTCTCGGAAGAAACTATAAGTTGAATGTAATAGACTGCATAAAAAAAGAAACATGCAACACCATCAAGGACAAGGTCATTTTATTGACAATGATGTGGCAGGTAGTTGTACGAATGTGTGATGACAAATTCGGACCAAATGAAACACACGTCACAGTAAAGGGCAACCGAACAGTCGGGGACTGTCCAACCTGGAGACGATGGGCTGCACTTCATTTCCCACAGTCCGTGTGGGCGTTGTGCGGGCGCAGCCTACCAAGCTGGTTGGTGTGTTTCCCGTGAAAGCACGTGTTCTACGCCCCTGTTCGAGATAAAACTACTGAAAAATCCTGGCATGAGACAGAACTTCGTCGAGGTGTGCTTTCAGCCAGAGCAGGACACGGCTCATCTGCATCAACATCTACGTCAATACTCCGCAAGCCACCTAATGGTGTGTGACGGAGGGTACTTCTGATAGCACTAACTGACCCGCCTTCCCTGTTCTTCTCGCGAATAGCGCGTGGGGAGAACGTTTGGAGGTAAGCCTTCGTATTAGATCTAATTTCTCGAATTTTGCTGTCGTGGTCATTTCGCGAGATGTATGTGCGAAGAACTAATGTCGACCAACTCTTCCCGGGAAGTGCTCTCTCGAAATTTCAGTAGTAAGCCTCCTCGTGATACACAACGCCTCTCTTGTAGCGTCTGCCACTGGAGTTTGTTGAGAATCTCTGTAATACTCTCGCGCCTACTTAAAGATCCAGTGACGAAACGCGCCGCTCTTCGTCCAATCTTCTCTATTTCTTCTATCAGTCCTACCTGGTAATAATCCCAGATTGATGAACAATACTGAAGAATCGGTCGAACAAGCGCCTTGCGTTTTAAGTGTTGCGTACATCCAGTTGGGAGTGAATGAACCGTTACGATCTACAGGGTTATTTGTTCAATACGGAAAACTTCAAAGCGTTTGCAAGTGCTTTTCTGTGTGTGGACGTAGAACTTTAGTTGCTCGTATTCTGATTACAAAGGCGCGTGTTGTGGAAATTGGAAGTTTGTGGTAAGGTCTTACGGTACAAAACTGCTGATGTCATCGCCCCTAAGCTTACGCACTACTTAATCTAACTTAAACCTAACTGAAACTAACTTACGCTAAGAACAATACACACACACACACATGCCCGAGGGAGGACTCGAACCTCCGACGGGGGTAGGCGTGTTGTGGTTTTAAGAGTGTGAGGAAGGCAAGGATCTTAGTATCAGATACCACAGATGCGCTGTCTGGTCGGCGACGGTGTTAACGAATTCGACGGATCTGCTCAGGCTCAGTTGACGCCTATAAATTACATCTGTTTCGGCGGAAGTTTGAAATGTTTTTGTGTGGCCTTTCTCCAAATGGTTCAAATGGCTCTGAGCACTATTGGACTTAACATCTGTGGTCATCATTCCCCTAGAACTTAGAACTACTTAAACCTAACTAACCTAAGGACATCACACACATCCATGCCCGAGGCAGGATTCGAATCTGCGACCGTAGCAGCCGCGCGGTTCCGGACTGCGCGCTGAGAACCGCTAGACCACCACGGCCGGCGGCCCTTCCCCTATCGACAAAACTGTTACGCTATTTTGTCTTTAAGAAGACTGCTAGGAAACAGCTGGAGGGATACTCGAACTGTTAGGTTTCAGACCAGTGCTGAGACTTGGGGACTTTTGTGAAAGTGGCTGGATTGCTGCTGGGCATTTACTGGTGGTACAGAAGTAGTGCCAATATTCAACATGTCTTATGGGTGATGGCGAGCTGGCGACTGACTAAATAGTGTAGCAGGGCAGGGAATTAATCCGGATCAGGCAGCAAAAGTCTGCGACCAAGTCTGTGGAGTAATTTGTCGCGAGACGTCGGCAATAGCGTGAATTCTGGCCATGGTTGCGAACGCTCCAAGAGAGGACGAAAGGGACGTTTCAGTTTCTTCTGGCGCAAATCCTTATTCCTCATACAAATGACGACGCCATTTTCCCACATTCTCCAAAGCCAGCCTTACACGGTGTTTCAAAACGAATACATGAGTTTTACAGCTTTGTAACATTTATTACATCAACTTACAATTATAAATAATATACCAAACGATAGAGCAACTCAATTTTTTCTTACAAGTGCTCAATGTGCGCACCATTCGTCACACTTCCACTCGACAGTGAGTTCTTCCCAAATCTTTATCAGGTTTTCTGAAGTAATTGTTGCAGCAGTGCTGTTTGTAATGCCGGGTAGATCAAGTGGTAGGGGAGACACACACACACACACATGATCATTTATGAACATCCAAAGGTAAAAATCGCGTGGCGCCAGATCGTGCGCGGACGTGGAGGTCATGCGAAACTAGCTCTGTCATCCGGCTCTTTCCGCCCAATCTAGCGGTCGGGTACAACGTCGTTTAACCAATCGCGTACTGAGTTATGCCAGTGAGGCGGGTCACCATCTTGTTGCTAAATAAAGTGCTGTGCTTCAGCTTCTTCCAACCGAGGAAAGAGCCTAAGTTCTAGAGTATCGACACCAGTTACATTTGCTTCATTGAAAAACAAAGGCCCATAAACTTTCCGCCGGGATATCGCAGAAAAAAAAACAATCGGTTTCGGAGAGTCTTGTTGCAAGCGCACCGTCTCGTGGGATTCCCATTTAGGTGAAATATCGATTACTTACTGAAGACGACACGATCTTCATCGTCATGCAGCAACATTTCGTTTGCAAAATTGGCTTTAGAGCTTGTAACAACTACAAACGAAAAGAACTTAGTTGTGAGGGTCTCCTTAAACAGTAACCACACAGACGTCACTGGAATTGCTAGTTCGTGACTGGCCTTCTGAACTGATTTCTTGCGGCTACGCGTGAAAGACTCTCACTTGTACAACACGTTTTTCAGTCACTCTTCGTCGTTCCGTACTCTTCCCTCCGCTCACGCGTATACAAACAAAACTATTCTGAGTTGCTCTTTTATTTGATCTATTATTTATAACTGTAAGTTGTCCGCCCCCTGGAGCTGAGTGGTCAGCGCGACAGACTGTCAATCCTAAGGGCCCGGGTTCGATTCCCGGCTGGATCGGAGATTTTCTCCGCTCAGGGACTGGGTGTTGTGTTGTCACCATCAAGTCGTCGAAGTGGCGTCAAATCGAAAGACTTGCACCCGGCGAACGGTCTACCCGACGGGAGGCCCTAGTCAAACATTAACATTTTTTTAAACTGTACGTTGAGTGTAATAAATACACTAAGTTTTAAAAGACCCAGTATTACGGAACCGAGCGAGGCAGCTAAGGCAGTGGCAAGGCACAGGGAGTTTGTCTTAGATTTTCCGTGGTTTCCCTCGAGCACTTAGGCTATTTCCTTTCCCATTCCTCTGTAATCCGAGCTTGTCGTCTACCTCTAACTACATCATCGTCGACGTGTCATTAAACAACACTATTCTTACCTGCCTTACAGCTATAACTCTTTCCGTAACTTTTGGTACTTGAAAGAAGGTCGTGATGTGAAACAATGTTGGTAGAAGAGATTGGTGCACCCGTGGTTTTCAGCCAAGTACGGCACAACGCCTGAATAAGATTTAAGTGAGTCTGTGACAACTTAATGGTGAGACTTACGCCATGGGCCTGAAAGATCCTGGGCTCTTCAGGAATGATCGAACGGTTTGTTTAATAATTTTTTCATAATGTGGGGCCACAGTCATAATATATTTCTTTAAAGTCAGTACCGCCATTAGACTGTTTTTTATTTGCAGTGTTACATTTACACGATCATGATTTTGGCTTTAGATTGCCATTATCGAGTGTTTTAATGTTATACAGTGCCTAAGATGGCATACTGTCGTATTTAAAGTACACTATTAGACACATTGTCTAACGGTCAATATTTCTGGTAAAAGCCTACTGCTTTGTTTTATCACTGAGTATACGATCTTGACTGAATGACAGACTGCTTTGTTTTGTCACTGAGTATACCATCTTGACTGAATGACAGTTGCCCAACACTTGATAATGGCATTTTAAAGCCGAAATCATGATCGTGTAAATTTAACACTGCAAATAAAAAACTGTCTAATGGCGGTACTGACTTTAAAGGACGGTTTGTTGGTTGGTTGGGGTAAGGTGGGGGGGGGGGGGGGGGGAGAGGGGGTTAAGGGAACAAACAGCGACTTCACATTCCCAGGAAGGCCCAGAAACATGTGGCACGTCACAGGTGGGTACGTTTGTAGCTGATTGTGTGCTTGTGTTTGTGTGTGTACGTTTAGATTAGGCACCTCTCAGTCCAGTCGGGATAAATATTGTCACAGGAGCCCTAGGATGATGAGATCATTGAAGTGAAAATTTTAATATGTCAGTGGTCAATAGTGGAACAGTTACAAAAAAGTAGTTGAGTTTGAGGCATTATCGAAAAGCAATGGGGTTCATACAGTACTCCTCCATGAGAGTTACCTAAAATCGGGCAAGCACGGTGGTGATAAAATACTCTGTACTGGGATTTGCCTAAAATCGGACGTTGATAGTAGTGAGATCTTCGGTGTAAACCTAAGAGCCAACATGAAGACAGACTGTATGGAGTTGGTGGTGCTGAGTTTGCAACAGCAGTAGGAATTTTAAATCAACCGAGGTAGAACCACAGTCTGAGAGTCTAAGGGACTTTAACCTGAACATATAGGCAACGATTTCCTGGTTCACTAGTGTAATAGTTACTACGAAAGTACCAGAATCAACTTATTTTTGGTAACATTTTCGGGAAGCAGCGATCTTGTGATCTACATAAAATCAGTGGAGAAACAATCTAGATCGCGATAGTACTTTATTAAAATAGCCGGTTTCGGCCTATACTTAGGCCATCGACAGACAACACCATCAGCTGAAGTTGAGGATGCGTACAACAGACAGTTGACCTCAGTTGCTGAAACTGCTGAGATAAAATACTCTGTACTGGGAGTTACCTAAAATCGGACGTTGATAGTGAGATTTTCGGTATAACCCTAAGACTGCCTGTTGCACGCATCCTCAACTTCAGCTGATGGTGCTGTCTGGCGATGGCCTAAGTAAAGGCCGAAACCGGTCATTTTAATAAAATTCCATCGCGATCTAGATTGTTTCTCCACTGATTTGATATAGAATCAAGTCGTCTGGGATCGCAGCCCCTGTTTACGATAGAAATGTGTCAGACTAAAATGGCTGTCACTTTGAGCAAGGCAGAGTACACTGTTGTGAAACCTGCCGACAAACTCGGACTACAGGCCGAATCCTGACTGACTCGTCCAGGCGCGACTCGGGACACGCCTTCACAGCGCCAGAGAGAAAGCGTGAAAGCTTCATTCTGGAGGCGGCTTCCAGGCTGTGGTGAAATAATTTCTCTGCAGTATTCAGTTCACTAAAGTGTTGCAGATGAGCTTCTGTCTATCAAGACGTACAAGGTGGAAGATGCACAGTCAGACGTAATCCTATGATGAGAAGTACAAAGGTCTGGAGATCCATTCTCGTCCGGAACGCACTTTGAGCCATTAGACTTGTTGCCGACTTCTCTGGAGCTCATGGTACAGATACTGGGATCAATGATCCTGGAGTGACGGCGGCAGTGGTTATCAAGGTACTTAGGAACAACTGTACAAGCTGAATAAGATGGTGTCAGTCATGAGAGAGAATAAATCAATTTTGGCCACGAACGTGTACAAGCACTGTGTCTCGCGTTGAGTGAACAGTCGAACAAGATTTATAGGATATGTGTATGGCAAGTGGTGCATAATGGAAACCCACCTGGATATATAAACAATGTCAGGAAACTATGTCAGGAAGAGCGCTTACATACAAAATCATAAATCTGAAGATATACGTGTCTTAAACGAAATGCACTTGGCAGCTCTAAACAATCAGAAATATTCCTCATATGTTAAAGTTTCCAGCGACACAATAATCAATGTCCAGACATTTGTTGGTGAGTTATGGATCTAATTCATAACAACAGCTCGAAGGCCGAACTGTTGAATTCTGTCTTCAAACGTTCTTTCACAACGAGCACACTAGGAATGTTGTCGTCATTCAATTGCAGTAGTACTGAAAACATGAATGCTGTGGATATCTGGAAATGACAGGCAAAATTTCAGAACCAGATATAAAAAACGCATAAGAAACTAAAAATGTGAAAGCCTTCTAACTTTGCTGAATACAGAATAAAGCATGAGCATTAAGCATCTAACATGAGACAGGAAATGAAAATTGTTAGAATGAAGAACCCCAACAGAGAATTCATAACAATATAGGGTAAATTTCAAATAAAACAAATAAGTGTCGAAATACATATAGGTAACGACTTACTGATCCTGTTAACCAGTATAACAAAAGCAAACAGAAATGCAGAAAATAAACAGAGTGAATAATAACTTAATAACACCCACCCATTCACTCACCCGCACACAACGGAAGCCATCGACCCCTCCTCCCCCACGCCTCTATAAATTACATCGAGGAAAAGGATCCATTAACACACAGTCAGCAGGGATTCAGAAACTATTGTTCTTGTAAAACACAACTAGCTGTTTATTATCAGGAAGTAATGAGAGCTATCGGTAGAGGATCGCCGCGCGGGATTAGCCGAGTGGTGTAGGGCGGTGCAGTCATGTACTGTGCGGCTGGTCCCGGCGGAGGTTTGGAGTCCTCCCTCGGGCATGGGTGTGTGTGTTTGTCCATAGGAAAATTTAGGCTAAGTAGTGTGTAAGCTTAGTGACTGATGACCTTAGCAGTTAAGTCCCATAAGATTTCAAATGGTTCAAATGGCTCTGAACACTAGAACTTAGAACTACTTAAACCTAACTAACCTAAGGACGTCACACACATCCATGCCCGAGGCAGGATTCGAACTTGCGACCGTAGTGGTCGCGCGGTTCCAGACTGTAGCGCCTAGAACCGCTCGTCCACTCCGGCCGGCCCATAAGATTTCACACTTTTTTTTTTTTTTTTTTTTTTTTTTTTTTTTTTTTTTTTTTTTTTTTTTTTTTTTGCAGAGGGTCCCAAAGATTTCTATTTATCTAGATTGCAAATCGCTTTTGAAAACGTTCCTCACAAGCGGCTTCTAATCAAATTGCGTACCTGCGGAGTAACTTCTCAGTTGTGCGACTGGTTTCGTGATTCCTTGTCAGAAATGTCACAGTTCGCAGTAACTAATGGAAAGTAATCTAGTGAAACAGGAATGATATCTGGCGTTCTACAAGGAAGTGTTGGAGGCCCTCTGCTCTTTCTCTTCTATATAAATGATTCACGAGACAATCTGAGCAGCCATCTTAGATTGTTTGCGCATGATACTGTTATTTACGAAATTTTAACTTTCAACTTTCTCCTCGGAATGCAAAAATATTTTGTTGATACCCACCTACATCGGGAGAAATATTGTAATAAAATAAGAGAAATCGGAGCTCGCACGGAAAGAATCAAGTGTTCGTTTTTTCCGTGAACCGTTCGAGAATGGAACGGTAGTGAAATAGGGTGACAGTGGTTTGATAAACCTTCTGACAAGCAGTTAAGATTGAATTACAGAGAAGTCGCGTGGATGCAGATCGGCCTACATACAAGCATCACAGCACAAACAAAAGAACAAGAGGCACCCAGCAACTCTAGATACAATAAACACACGCAAACTGGACACAGTGGACAGTAAAAGTGAGGTGTTCAGTTGAACATTGTTCGAAAATAGCCAAAATTCGGGCAAACTGCTGTATGCAGAGAAACAGAGTACAACTCTAGGACAGCAATTATGGATTAATAAGAACACAAATCGTAAGAAGAACCAAATAGTTATTCGACCTCACAAATACTTTGCTGCAAAAGGTCGTTTGTCACCTAAGAAAAAAAAACTGTTACATAGTAATACATCAGTAATGATTGTATAACACATTATATATATATATATAATATAAGTAAGTATATATATATATATATATATATATATATATATATATATATATATATATATATATATATAACATTTATATCAGGTGCCGGCCGTTGTGGCCGAGCGGTTCTAGGCGCTTCAGCCTGGAACCGCGCGACCGCTAAGGTCGCAGGTTCGAATCCTGCCTCGGGCATGGATGTGTGTTATGTCCTTAGGTTAGTTAGGTTTAAGTAGTTCTAAATTCTAGGGGACTGATGACCTCAGATTTTAAGTCCCATAGTGCTCAGAGCCATTTGAACCATTTATTTCAGGTCATTGAAAATGCTCCACAATTAAAAAGAAGCGAAACTCTTATGCCACAAAACAAGCTGCCTATCATTTAGTTGCATTGGTGGAACGCATCTCCAATAACAGTAGTAGAAATGTAGCAGACCTGCTGAAGCCGGCGAAACGCGGGGCTCCACAGTATATGAGGGAGTGCCAGCCGAGTTCTGTTGTGTGTAGAGTGGGATCTGCGAGTGAACCAGTTCCGCTCTCGACCTCTGCTTACTGCAGGTCCTTCGAGCAGAGGAATGGCTCTATCGGTTGGAAGAGAACACAGGTCACACAGATGTAGCAGCTTACGGGATACTCTGCCAACTTTGTCACTGCTTTCAGGGCTTCCCAGAAAATAGAACACAGCATGTATTGTTGTGGACAGAAGTTTTCAGACGTAACAGTAGCTTCGGCCGTACCACATATGAGTGTCGTAGGACCTGCAACGTTTGTTTAAACCGACAAACTCTATGAGGTTGCACGGGACATCAAAACAATTATTTCTCTCTAATGTCATATTTCCCCGTGATAATTTTTAAACCTTTAGAAGGTATTTTCTCTGGATGAAAAATAATTATTTTTTTATTTATTTATTTATTGATTTATTTAACCTGGCAAGATTAGTGCCATCAGGCCCTCTCTTACATCTAACCAGGCATTCTACTTATTTTACATTCATATGTTTTAGTAGGCATGTTAAACTAAATCTAGTACAAAAAGTGAAATAAACAATTTGAAAGGTACACCTGGAAAAATACATACATATAGAGTTTATATTCTTAGGTCACAAGTACTGTTATAATTAGACATTATTGAAGAGACAGATTTTAGATAGGAGTGCCGGCAGCAGGGAGATGAGGGAGACTCATGGTGAAGGGAGGAGAAGAATAGAGACATGATGAAACATAATTAAGGAAATATAAAGGAAAAGAAGATTGCGTGGCTAATAGAGAAAGATGAAGAGGAAGGCATCTCAGGAGCAAGATAGGAGACGCTAGCTTTGCTATTTGACAGATGAGGGGATTGTCCTTGTACGTTAATTTTGTGGAGAACTTTGTGAGGATGATAGTAGGAAATGCTTCAACTTCTTCTTAAAAGCAGCAGGAGATCGAATTTTGCGCAAGGTAAGGGGCAGTTTGTTCCAGAGGCGGACAGCGGCAACTGAGAAGGAGTTTGCAAAAGTTTTTGTTTTGTGAGTGGGCACAGTTAGGATACCAAATAAGAGTGACCTCGTGTTTCGATTATGATGATATGACAGGTTTTTAATCTCTGAAGCAAGGTACTGGGGTGCTTGCGCGATGAGGAGTCGGTGGAGTAGACATAAAGTGTGGTAGTCACGCAATTTGTCCGGCCGCAGCCACCCTAGCTCGGAGTATGAAGCACTAACATGATCATATCGGCGAATGTTGCAGGTGTAACGCACACAGGCATTCATGGTTAGCTCTAGCCGTCTTTTGTTTTCACTACTCATGCCTTGTTGAATCACATCACAATAGTGGAGGTTCGGTAGAACGAGTGCTTGCACGAGCTGGCGTTTCAAGTCCTGTGGAAATATGTTCCGAAACTTTTTGAGAGCATAGAGACAAGCAGACGTCTTTCGGCACACTGCGACTGTATTCTCCGCCCAGTTGAGATGCTCATCCAAAGTTACACCCAAGTTCTTCACTGTTTTCTGGTATGGTATTGGAGTACCGTCGAGCAGAATAGGAGGTAGCCGTTCGCGGAAATCTGAACTTATTAATTTCTGATGGGCTATTAAGATTACTTGCGTCTTTTTTGCATTTAGTTTAAGCCCCAGGTTTTTCGCCCATCTCGCTACTGAAGACAGATCATCATTCATCTGAGCGATTGCAGTGTTTACATCTTCAGGTCTGACGCTTAAGTAGAGCTGGAGGTCGTCGGCATAGAAATGATATTTACAGGAGGACAGAACCGACGAAATATCGTTGACATATAAAGAAAACAAAAGTGGTCCTAAGACTGATCCTTGTGGCACTCCCGAGGAAACATGTTTCCAGGAAGATTTTTCATTTACGCAGACAACACATTGCTGTCTGTCTTTTAAGTAGCTTTCAAACCATCTCATTGCACTATCAGAGAAATTAAGCTGTTGCATTTTTCTGAGCAATATGTCAAAGTTAACAGTGTCAAAAGCTTTGCTGAAGTCCAGTAGCGTCAATATTGTTGCCTTTCGATTGTCGATGGCATATTTCAGGTCATCAGTTACTTTAATTAGAGCAGTGTTTGTGCTGTGATGTTTACGGAAACCGGATTGAAATTTGTCATATAGGCTGAATTCATGCAAGTGTTCAGTGATTTGGTCATGAACAATATATTCAAGTGCTTTGGAAACAACAGGCAGTATGCTAATTGGTCGGTAATCACTAGGCAGTTGCGGGTTTTCGATCTTAGGGATGGGTCGAATTAGGCTTCTTTTCCATGCAGTGGGATATATTCCGTTCACGAGGGAAAAATTAAACCAATAAACTCTGGGAGGATGAATGGAACACTGTCAACACTTTTCTAATGTGTTTCCTGTGAGGCACAATTTTATGAGATCAATCAAGCCTTACTTGCAGTAGACAAAAAGCAACAAAACTATTTTTAATTCTTTTTTACCAAGAAACAACAAGATTAACACAAAACAATTACTTCAGATACAGTAGAGGTTTAAAAAATGCCTCAATTGACTTATTGATTTATAAATCAAGGTTAACATATTCTGTCGAACACGCTCAAAGATTGAGGATTGTTCTCAATTTCTACGGCTGCTGCTTCTATCGGGGTAACCAGGTCATCATGTGATTCAACCGTGATTTTGTAAACAAGGTTGCGCATCTCACCGCACACTAAAAATGTCCAGAGTAAGCCATGGTACAGGACCACCTCTGCCAGTCCACTTTCCCGGAAACTGCCGGATCACGAATCGAAGCACAGGACGTCATTCAGTGATTCTGGCAATGTTGTGGCGAGGGAATAGTAATAATGACTGCCATTTAATGGCCTAGGTAGGAGATATGGCCCATTTAAATAGTTATCAACAACACCGCCCCACATATTCACGTAGAACCGCCTTAATGAGCGCGAGTAAATGTAACAGATTGATTAAACTCTTCCAAACATGTGAACTGTGGATGTACGCGTAGAAGACCCCATCGCTATGTGATAGGCACCAAGCACGTCAATGTACTCACTCCAAGTGTATCGCTCCATTTGTGGACAAGTACTGTGCTGGGTGAAGATGTGCAGCTAAATGCCAATGTAAAACAGGTACTACAACTGAAGAGTGAAGTATGCTCCCTACCGGTACCATAGGAACCGTTACAACACAAATCAGTCATTACAACAGAAGAGTGGATACGCCCTTTACTGGATTAAATAATGTTCACAGGAATTATGAGGTTAGATAACAACATTTGGTGCAAGTGCAACCTCCCAGAGTTTGTCAGTTTAAATAAGTTTCACACTGTATAAATGTTCCGATGGATAACGTCAGAAGTTCTGTAAGGCTTTTGGCGGATGATGCTGTTGCTTATAAGACAGTTGCAACGCTAGAAAACTGAAGCAAATTGCAGGAAGACCTGTGGAGGACCGGTACTTCCCTCTGGGACTGGTAGTTGACCCCCGAAACAATAAAGAAAGGTGCTGGACACATTAGGAAGAAGGTTGCCATTACCGTTCATTTATACCATGGGAGATAAACCACTGATTACAGAAGTGCCGTAAAATACCTTGCGGTAGTCATCCGGAGCGACCTAAAGAGCAATGAAGACATAAGATTAGTTGCAGCAGAAGTAGATGCCAGACAGAGATTAACTGGAAGAACACAAAGGAAAATATAATTCATACAAGAAAGAAGTGGCTTTGCAAAAGACTGGTTCGACCGAATCTTGAGTAGAGTTAGTCAGTCTGGGATACTCAGCTGAGAGGATTGATAAATGGGACAGAGGTAACGCAAAGAAGGATGGCAGCTTTCGTTATGGGATCGTTCAGTAAGTGCGAAATGCTCATAATATTGCAGTGGCATAAGCTACAATACACGTGCAGTACACCACGGAGAGGTTGATTGTTAAGGTTCCGGTAGCCAACGTTGCACGAAGATTTCGGGGGACGTGTTACTTCTCACGAAAGATGTGTCAGCAGACGAGCATGATGGAAAAACTGGAGAAATTAGATCCCATACTGAGTCTTTCCTATAAGCATTCTTCCCGCTCACTGTTATCATCTGGAACAGGAAAGAGGGCAGTCTGCAGAGGAAAAAAAAAAAAAAAAAAAAAAAAGGTTCAAATGGCTCTGAGCACTATACAACTTAACTTCTGAGGTCATCAGTCGCCTAGAACTTAGAACTAACTAAACCTAACTAACCTAAGGACATCACACACATCCATGCCCGAAGCAGGATTCGAACCTGCGACCGTAGCGGTCGCTCGGCTCCAGACTGCAGCGCCTAGAACCGCACGGCTACTGCGGCCGGCGCAGAGGATACAAGCAGGCAATATTGTAACCATGGAGACAAGTCCTGGGCAAACCAACACTAGCGCGCTTTTACAGCGGTTGGACAAAAATTTGGAGACACCACAAGAAGTACATGTTTGAACATAAATGCAGATGCTGCACGTTACGCTGATGTATTTGATCATGAACGGCACGTGTGCAGTGTCGCCAATACGTTGCAGGTGTCACCGCGGTCACAACAGTATTCCGCGTTATTGCGAGGGCATTATGTTCGACGTAAGTTAATTCCAATGTCGGCATATTGTTAGTATGGTGGGAGTGCTTCCGTAACCAAAATAGCCTATGTGTCTGGTGTTCCAAGAGGCACCTCACCGGCGGTTTATACCGCGGGAAAACATCATCCGCTAAATCACAACGCGGACGAAAGTATATTTTGCGAGATTGTGACAGACTATCGTTGACGAGGATTGTATCGAATAATAAGAGGACGACAGTCACTGCAGAACTGAATGTCGCACTCAGGAACCCATTCAGCTCCAAAAAACAGGAACAACTGCTCCATAAGCAGGGAATGACAGGGCGAGCTGGAATTCCAAAACCACTCATCACGGATGCAAATACCTGTGACAGGAAAACGTGTCGAAGCTGTAAAACATGGACTAACCAACAGTGAAAGAAAGTCATTTGGTCGGATGTGTCTTGTTTCATGCTGCTTCCAACTTCTGGCCGAGTTCACGGTGATGACGTGGGCAGCCATATTCAATGGACCCCATTGTTACACTGCAAGGTCGCATTACTGTCAAGGATTATCTGGCCATTTTGGCTGCGCAGGTCCAATGTTTGCTCCCCAACGCTGAGGCTGCGTTCCAAGAAGACAGTGCCCCTGTTCACATAGCTCGCACCGCCTAGGACTGGTTTTGAGGACGTATTTTCGCAATCTGCCCTGGCCACCTTAGCAGATGTCCATATTACTGCGCCTTTGTAGCCAACTTCGCAGTGAAGGTTTCATGATGGCTGTTCATCTCTATCATCGTGACGTGAACTTGCCACTATTTACGATTCCCTTGAAAACCACACAGGACCTGTATTTATCAATTCCGAGGAGACTGAAAGCTCTTTTGAATCTCAAATTGTTTCCTACAACGTATTAGGTATTGTAATGTGTTGCGTTTTCAGTGTTCCCATATTTTTGTCCATCACCTGTAGATGCAGCTCCCTGGTAACGTTCTGTTTTGGATATCAACTGGTTTCCTACAACGTATTAGGTATTGTAATGTCTTGTGCTTTTAGTATTCCTATATTTTTGTCCATCACCTGTAGATGCAGCTCCCTGGTAACGTTCTGTTTTAAATGTCAACTGGTTTCCTACAACACATTAGGTATTGTAATGTGCTGTGTTTTTAGTGTTCCCATATTTTTGTCCATTACCTGTAGATGCAGCTCGCTGGTAACGTTCTGTTTTAAATGTCAACTGGTTTCCTACAACACATTAGGTATTGTAATGTGCTGTGTTTTTAGTGTTCCCATATTTTTGTCCATTACCTGTAGATGCAGCTCGCTGGTAACGTTCTGTTTTTACTACATCGGAGTAGAATACGGAGTTTCGCTGTTGACGGTCCAGGGCACCTTCGGCAGTGTAGCGCCGACCCTGTATGTTCTCGTGAGACGTGAGTCCCATGCATTACAGCACTTGTGCTTTGTCTTCTCACTGTCTTGCGGACAGTTTGCGACAGATATAGTGAACCCAATCCGCTGAAGGTGGATGAAGTTATCAGACACGATACCTGACAGTTCACGTTTCGAGACTGTTTACAGCTCGTTTAAACAACAACGCACAGTAAGGTTCTCCTCAGGAAACGAGCCTCAGCGGACGTCTACATATTTGTTTCATTCGCAGTTCCAGAGAAGTACGAGGACTTTTGGTTAGAGTGTGACAGTATCAGACACGAAAGTGGGTCGTGTCTTACCGTTGCTGAAGATAAGCCCGGTGTGACGACGCTGTTCCACGTCGATGTTTTCTTTTGCGTATATTAGATGCGGCCGTGAGCAGCTGTTGAGAGAGGCTTTGGGCGCGATGTCTGTGAGTTGGCCAGAGCTTCCTTTTCTTCTGTGGCCTGCTGCCTCGCTTAGCAGAACGTCCGTTATCGAGGCGTGCAACAGAGCCGGCTTTCACTCGCCGTCGCACTGTAACACCGGCTCTGGCATTCCCTGAAGCTTCCCAGCGGTTACGAACTTCAGCTTCTTACGGCACAGTCCTGTTCGACGAGCGCTCCTGCAACTCTCCACAGTCTGTTTGTCGCCTCGATTTCAAATAACGGGTAGATGTACGAAGTACGGCTTTCGTAGGTGTGGTAACACAACTGATCTATCCACCGTAGTAGCATACAGGCTATCAGTACCAGGGTAACCTCTTGAAGCAAATTAAGCAAACAGTTTTGTGTCATCCATATAAACGACAATGAAGCACTAATTTCATCAGATTTGATTCCAGAGTTTAGAAATATCTTTGAGATGACGACACTGTCTCAGCAACACTGTTCATTGCCGGCCGGGGTGGCTACAGTCTGGAACCGCGCGGCTACTACGGTCGCAGGTTCGATTCCTGCCTCGGGCATGGATGTGTGTGATGTCCTTAGGTTGGTTAGGTTTAAGTAGTTCCAAGTTCTAGGGGACTGATGACCTCAGAAGTTAAGTCCCATAGTGCTCGGAGACATTTTTTTTTAGCACTGTTCATTTACTGAGACAACCGTTTACTTACGCCATACTGCAACCCACCTCTTCGTCCGATGTACAGTACAGTCAATCGTGTTTAGATGCACCTAATTTTTCGGGAAGGCATCGATTCCAAAGGAAATTCACCGAAACGATGTGTGAATATTGTGTAACTAAACACCAACATGGCAACTGAACACACTGTCTGCATAAAGACTGAATGCAAAGAAATGAAATGGTAAAGATCAGTTTCGATTGGTTAGTCGAATTTTCATTAACTAACATTTGTACTTTAGTGAAATTCAAATGATGCAATGAAATAAACCGGTCGCCAATCGTAAGGCGAACAGTTCACTACTGAAACCAATTGGTTCTAATCGAACTTAAGTTCACGTAACAATCAGTAGCAAAGGCATTGGGCACGTCGGTCATTGCTTTGGCGGGAGTAGATATTCATGTCAAGGGTCCACGAAATATTTAATTAACTGAAAGTTCATATCGATAACTTTAGAATTCTTTAACATAATGCTAAATGAAATTAAAGCTGCTACTGATCACAGTAATACGCGACGCGATGACAACGACGTCACATTATTCTTTATTGTTGCGAATTTTAACAGCGAACTTTTTCAAATCCTTAAAAATCACTGTCAGTGTTAATTCATTTACACGTTACTGATTTCTAAGAAACAATAAAATACCATGGTAAAGTTGGAATACGACAACCGAGACATCGATACACAACATTACCAAAGTAACACAAAATTAATTAATATAGTTAAGTAAGAAGTAAAATTTACTATGATCAACCAGATTCAAGGATGGTTCAAATGGCTCTGAGCACTATGGGACTTAACAGCTGTGGTCATCAGTCCCCTAGAACTTAGAACTACTTAAACGTAACTAACGTAAGGACATCACACACATCCATGCCCGAGGCAGGATTCGAACCTGCGACCGTAGCAGTCGCACGGTTCCGGATTGCGCGCCTAGAACCGCGAGACCACCGCGGCCGGCAGATTCAAGGATTTCAACAATTATTTCAATTGTTCATTTCGAACGTTACTCATTACTGTTTTAGCTAAAAACTTCTCTAATTACCAGGACGTGCTGAAAAGTAAAGCCTCCGAATTTTGTGTGAGAAAATTCTTACAGCTTTTTAAATATAGCAGGATAAAATACCACATCTTCATTCTTCTTGCCTACACATTTTTTTCTCAGCATAGTCACCCTGGAGACGACCCTATTTCTCACTACGAGAGATCACTTTGTTGATACTTTCACTGCAGAAAGTTTTACTTTATTGACGGAGCTACAACCTCACCCCAGCTTGCACCGCTTCATCACCGTCAGAGTGAAGTCCTCGAAGGTGTTCTTCAAGTTTTGACTGATGAAAAATCGAATGAGGCCAAAGGGGGGACTGTATGGGGATTTATCGATGCCAGTGAACCAAACGCGCGGGATTATTCCAGATATCGCAGCGCTCGTGTCTCGTCTAGCATCAGGCGAACGGTCTACCCGACGGGAGGCCCTAGCCACACGACATTTCCATTATTATTGTGGAGGAGAGGGTGTTCCATGAGTGGACAAAGTTTGCTGCGGTTAGAAACTCCATTACAGGAACGCTGTTTCTCATGCACCAATATAGTTATGGACACCGCCATGTTACACGCTACTATTCGGAACCGTATAATGGCAGGGGGCTGCAAATACGAGGTTTGGAACTTTAATAGTGGTAACTATTTATTTACAGCTCGTGCAAAATAGATACGTGTTTCAAAGTTTTACTGACCTTCAAAGTAGCCACCAGCATTGTGTACAACCCGTTACCAGCGATATGGAAGTCGTAGGATACTCTTAGCAGTGACAGTTGTGTTGACAATTCGAGCGGCGCAGTCTATTGCCCGACGAATTTGTAGCAGTTCTGAAACTAATGTCGTGAAGTGTTTCCTTCAGTTGTTGAACTTACGAGGGCTTAAGTCAGGGGAGTGCAGTAGGTGGTATAGCATTCAGCAGCCCCATCAGTCAAACAAATCAGTAACAGCTTGCACTGTACGTGCTTGAGCATTGTCCCGCAAAACGATGGTCAGGTCCTGCAGAAAGTGTCATCACTTCTCTCTCTATGCTGTTTGTTTTTGGAACACAACCTATGACCAGCTTAGAGACAGAAGTGATGACACTGCCTGCAGGACCTGACCATCATTTTGCTGGACAATGCTCAAGTATACCTGATACGCAGAATCAGCGATGTATTTTGTTCTAAAGACGGACAAACAAGCTATTAAGCAGGTGGTCATAATGTTTTGGCTCAACAGTGCAAATGATGTTGCGGATAACGTCCGAAGTCCTGTAAGGTATTGGCGGATTATGCTGGTTGCGTACAGGACAGTTGCAACACTGGAAAACGGAATTGCAGGAAGACCTGTAGAGGACCGGCGCTTCGTTCAGGGACTGACAGTTGCCCCCAAAACACGCTCTAAGATAATAATAGTAATAATACAGCGAAGCAACATGAAGGCAATATTCGAATGGGGAGGAAATTTGTGTCTTGAAGTTTTCTCGGCGGATCGAATACTCATAATTTTTCGGGAGAGCATCCGGGATATTATCAATTCTTGAACCGATATTTCGGCTTTCATCCATTCTCAAGGAGAGTCACTTGCGAGATTTTTAAATCATTTTACACTGTGGAGTAAACGCTCTTGCGTCAAAGATAGCAGTGTCGTTAGCACGAGCGTCAGTCGTAGATAAAAATTTACGCCCCTAAGAGTAAAATGAAGAAAGTGCAGAGTCAGCTAATCCACACTGCTTACGATGTATTTGGCTCATTATTGTGGATGGCATATGTAGGAAAGCCTGGCAGTGAACACATAGAACGTTGTTTACTTTGAGAACGCGGACGTGAAATGACGGGTTTCCAAGATTTGTCGAGCAGGAAACTCTCGCCTGGGCTGAGCAGATTGTCTGCTGAATGCATTTCCACAGCTTCCTTGAGCACTGAATCCTAGCAGGATGAGGTTGTTGCCAGTATCTTAACTTTTCCGTAAGCCGTAGAATACAACGTTCAGCCGCTGTAGATTTATTGGTCTGTAGCAGAAGAGCGTATCGTTGATGTTCATTGCAACGTTCTCTTACAGTGAATGTTGTGTGTGCTCATCCGCCTTTCACAAAAGCAAATCATCCTTCACAGATCGCAGAAGAGCTGCCGTCTTGGCCGATGCAAGGAAGATCACATCCACTTTATTCTTCTTCATCATTCTTGCAATTTTGCAAAAATACTTCCCACGTACGATAGGAAGGCCGTAAGCTTTACAGCTCTTTCTTTGTGCTCTTCTTTTGGTTGGTCTGCCGTTTACGCTTGCAAAGATCTCTTAATTTGATGGTCTGTATATCCATTCTTACGGAATGTGTCTTGCAGGTGTATCATTTCACTCTGCAGGCCAAGTGAAACCGTGTACTAATGTTTTACATACACTCATAGTTTGCGAAGGATGGTGGCACTAGAGGCGTGCAAGAATACATCGGTATAGGTGGGCTTACCCATTTTCCTTTCGTCGAAATAATACATGCACAAACGGTAGACAACCATTTATTTCCAGTTCCATTGTTAATTTGATATTTTCCCGGATGGAGTTTAGATATTAGAGAAAATGGATCAATTTGAGTGTGTCATCGAAA
Organism: Schistocerca americana; assembly: GCF_021461395.2. NCBI lineage: Eukaryota > Metazoa > Arthropoda > Insecta > Orthoptera > Acrididae > Schistocerca > Schistocerca americana. The sequence goes on along the minus strand of NC_060124.1, from coordinate 79,905,128 downwards.
TATGTCGAGAACACTGTCGATTTTAAAACTGCAGAGTTGAGTGCTTTTTCTTCAACATCGTTCGCAAATAAATTAGCTCCCACGGGAGAGATAGGACTCCCAACGGGAACACCATAATCTGTTCAAAATATTAGTTATAAAATAAAAATGATAGTGCAGGTTAACGCATGATTAAATAATCTCTATTGCTGCATTCTTTCACAACTTTTTCCAGAGCTCTTTAATCAGCTTTTCTCCGCAGTGACGAAGTTAGCGAGCACATCGCCATGTCTGACGCTGTTTTTCACCACACCTGGTTAAACAGCTCGCTTTCCTAGTTCGCATTAGTAACAACGTGACTGATCTAGTTTCTGAATGCTTCCTCAGCACTAATTAACAATTGTTTACGGATCCAAATCCGACAACGCAGCAGCACCTTCTACTTGTTTTGGCATAGATGATATCCTACAGTAGGACCTGTGGTGCAACAGACGACAGGTGGTCTGTTGCATGCGCCATCTATCGGCCCTGGCCTAGCACAAATTCTAATTAAATGATAAAATTGAGTTGCGGGTTAGGATTTGTTAGTTATGTGCTTAAATACTGCGGAAGTATTTGGTTTTTATATGTGCAGATAATTCAAACACCGAGCCAGCAACCGGAGCGGACTTCCGTTGACGCGGCAAGTAGCGGGCCGCCATGGAGCAAACACGGTGAGGCTGATGACGTCGCTCCATGGAGGTCCAGAGTCGCGGCGGTGGGATACTCCGAGGCGGTTGTTGGACTTTGGAGGAAAAAAAACGAAGAATGTATAATGAGGAACTTTGTGTATAACAGCGAAAGTAGGAAGAAGCAATTTAACGGCCAGTAAACGCAGTAGGCGGTACCTCAAGAGCCGACTGCACATAGGTATCAGAAATAAATCGCTGCAACTATTGTAAAAAAAAGAGTTCTGAATAAGAGTTATTACGAGAAGCAGTCACAGAGCGTCAGTTACTGGTGAATGGTCGCCATAGGCGACATTTTCTTCATCAGCTGCGCCGCTCCCTCTTTCACTCGACGAATTTAGTCAACATTAAGACAGAGCCGAACTACGCAAATAATAAAACTCATCAGTGGGGCGGGGACAGCGCAAACCCATGAATGCACTTCACTAAACCCATAATATGCCTCTACGATTAATCTGCCTCCGTAGTATTCTATTATGCTGTACGGAAGGGTAATGAACTTCAACAGCCTTTTGATGCCATCGAATCTCATTTCCCTGCTATCTAATAACATCCACTTGCATATTTAAACTACGGTGACACACAAGTTGTTCCGTGTATTACTTCCAAAGCTGTGGCAGCAACTTGGTAACAATTAATGTGCGTGCTTTTGCAATGAATCCGTTGCGGTTGACGGTTCGTGGTACTTAAACAACTAAGGAGATCGCTCCAGCAGCCGAAATCATGTATCCGAAAAAGCGTCTCGCTGTGTCCCCCATTTTATGACAAACGCGAGGAGCAACATCTTGGCATCAGTGAGCCACACAGAGTCCGCGTAGCTCGTATCTGCTGCTCCTTGTCACCCAACAGCAAACAAGACGACTGCGGGAACAATAGTTCACTCCTTATCAGCTTTAACGGGATCAATAGGGGCTTAGTTTTCTACTGATAGCCGCAGGAGCGCTGCATTCAGGTAGCAAATAAGAAGAAATGTGGACAAGTGTTGAGTGTGACTTTTTTCACTGAATCTCGCGACTACGGCTGAATGGTAATTAAACTAACGGTTCTGGCTTCGAAAGTCGTAACTCAAGACCACGACGCACGTGTCCTAACCAGTTGCTGTGAACAGGAAAATTTCCTCACACTGAGATTCGAAGATGGAGATCCTGTTTATCGTGAGCATTCGCCTCAGTCAGGACATCCTAGTATGCCTACGGGACCGATATATCCATTCAGCGTCACTTGGTGCCAATTTACATGGTTTTTAAAGTAAGCAACGTTGCGCACACTGGGGTGAACATGAGGAGTCAAGTCGCGTGTGGTTAGGCGCGCTACAAGGCGCATGTCGGCTGCTCCTACCGCATGCAATGAGCGAAAACTGTCATCGCGTCGGGTACTGAAACGAAATCATCAATTCTCGCTCTCTCTGTTGCCGTTGCAGTGAACAACGAGAAAAGATGAAAATACTCATTATCGGTGAAAAAGTGGATGAGCAACGGAAGGAGAGGGGAAGGTTAACGATTCTTCGAAAATACATCCTTTTAGAGGTCGAATACTTGTTGCGGAATTAATAGACGATGGGCGAGAATAAAATATTATCGATTGCTACTGGAGCCTGTTGCACAGAAACCAACGTAGCGGAACGGTGTGATGAGAAAAGCAATTATTTGTTCCGAGAAGTTACCGGCTACTGTAAGATTTCATAGCACCGATGAATCGACTTGCCTTTTTTGGCGGTACTGTGAACGCAGACTTTTTATCTTCTTTGTAATTCTCTCCGCCGATATCTGCAGACTTCACTGTTTTAACGTACAACGTATTTCATTTGGTGTTATGTCACGTTTGTGCCTATTATAATTTTTACTTTCGATGTTAAAAATACGCGGCTCATTTCATATTGTTGTTGTGGTCTTCAGTCCTGAGACTGGTTTGATGCAGCTCTCCATGCTACTCTATCCTGTGCAAGCTTCTTCATCTCCCAGTTCCTACTGCAACCTACATCCTTCTGAATCTGTTTAGTGTATTCATCTCTTGGTCTCCCTCTACGATTTTTACCCTCCACGCTGCCCTCCACTACTAAATTGGTGATCCCTTGATGCCTCAGAATATGTCCCACCACACGATCCCTTCTCCTAGTCAAGTTGTGCCTTCTCTCCAATTCTATTCAATACCTCCTCATTAATTATGTGATCTACCCATCTAATCTTCAGCATTCTTCTGTAGCGCCACATTTCGAAAGCTTCTATTCTCTTCTTGTCTAAACTATTTATCGTCCACGTTTCACTTCCATACTTGGCTACACCCCACACAAATACTTTCAGAAACGACTTCCTGGCACTTAAATCTATACTCGATGCCAACAAATTTCTCTTCTTCAGAAACGCTTTCCTTGCCATTGCCAGTCTACATTTCATATTATCTCTACTTCGACCATCATCAGTTATTTTATTCCCCAAATAGAAAAATCATTTACTACTTTAAGTCTCTCATTTCCTAATCTAATTCCCGCAGCATCACCTGATTTAATTTGACTACATTCCATTATCCTCGTTTTGCACTGTTGATGTTCATCTTATATCCTCCTTTCAAGACACTGTCCATTCCGTTCAACTGCTCTTCCAGGTCCTTTGCTGTCTCTGACAGAATTACAATGTCATCGGGGAACCTTAAAGTTTTTATTTCTTATCCGTGGATTTTAATTCCTACTCTGAATTTTTCTTTTGTTTCCTTTACTACTTGCTCAATATACAGATTGAATAATGTCGGTGATAGGCTACAAACCTGTCTCACTCCCTTCCCAACCACTGCTTCCCTTTCATGCCCCTCGACTCTTATAACTGCCATCTGGTTTCTGTACAAATTGTAAATAACCTTTCGCTCCCTGTATTTTATCCCTGCCACCTTCAGAATTTGAAATAGAGTATTTCAGTCAACATTGTCAAAAGCTTTCTCTAAGTCTACAAATGCTAGAAACGTAGGTTTGCCTTTCCTTAATCTTTCTAAGATAAGTCGTAGGGTGAGTATTGCCTCACGTGTTCCAACATTTCTACGGAATCGAAACTGATCTTCCCCGAGGTCGGCTTCTACCAGTTTTTTCCATTCGTCTGTAAAGAATTCGCGTTAGTATTTTGCAGCCGTGGCTTATTAAACTGATAGTTCGGTAATTTTCACATCTGTCAACATCTGCTTTCTTTGGGATTGGAATTATTATATTCTTCTTGAAGTCTGAGGGTATTTCATTTGTCTCATACATCTTGCTGACTTGATGGTAGAGTTTTGTTAGGTCCGGCTCTCCCAAGGCTGTCAGTAGTTCCAATGGAATGTTGTCTGCTCCCGGGGCCTTGTTTCGACTCAGGTCTTTCAGTGGTCTGTCAAACTCTTCACGCAGTATCATATCTCCTATTTCATCTTCATCTACATTCTCTTCCATTTCTATAATATTGTCCACAAGAACATCGCCCTTGTATAGACCTTCTACATACTCCTTCCACCTTGCTGCTTTCCCTTCTTTGCTTAGAACTGGGTTTCTATCTGAGCTCTTGATATTCATGCAAGTTGTTCTCTTTTCTCCAAAGGTCTACTTAAATTTCTTGTTGGCAATATCTATCTTACCTCTAGTGATATGCGCCTCTACATCCTTATATTTGTCCTCTAGCCATCCCTGCTTAGCCATTTTGCGCTTCCTGTCGATCTCATTTTTGAGACGTTTGTATTCCTTTTTGCCTGCTTCATTTACTGCATTTTTATATTTTCTCCTTTCGTCAATTAAATTCAATAACTCTTCTGTTACCCAAGGATTTCTACTAGCCCTCGTCTTTTTACCTATTTGATTCTCTGCTACCTTCACTATTTCATCTCTCAAAGCTACCCATTCTTCTTGTACTGTATTTCTTTCCCCCATTCTTGTCAAACGTTCCCTAATGCTCTCCCTGGAGCTCTCTACAACTTCTGGTTCTTTCAGTTTATCCATGTCCCATCTCCTCAAATTCCCACCTTTTTGCAGTTTCATATTGTCAGTTAAAATGCTCTTGAATTCTTTTCACCAAGTTGCGATATTCTGCTTCAGCCTTCTGGGAACCACTTTGTGTGTGCGCCTCGGGAGCTGCGCACAGCTACAGGCAACGCAGTTAAACACTTCGGCTTGTATCGGCAACATCCATATATCACTGCATGCGCTTCACGTATGCATACAGACCTGCGTTCGGTTCGGTGCAACCTGTAGCAACATGGGGTGGGGGTAAAGTGTGCAGGCCGACTGCAAAATTCCACGGATCCTCCTGGTCATAGGAAGCAAACCGCCAGGGATTCCCCCTTTGGTAATGACATCACAAGTTGAACTGGCAAGGGAGAGGACCATGGCTTGCCTGCTGTACGGATGTAAACCAACTGGATTGGACTCAATGAAATGAAAGGAATAGTAGTGACGGGCATCTGGATTCGAATTTCGGTCATCTATCACAACACATTCATTATGTTGCAGCTTCAGCATTTCTGAAAATATTTCACTGGCATAATTTCGTGTCATTATGTTTCTACATCTACATACATACTCCGCAATCCACCATACGGTGCGTGGCGGAGGGTACCTCGTACCACAACTAGCATCTTCTCTCCCTGTTCCACTGCCAAACAGAACGAGGGAAAAATGACTGCCTATATGCCTCTGTACGAGCCCTAATCTCTCTTATCTTTGTGGTCTTTCCGCGAAATATAAGTTGGCGGCAGTAGAATTGTACTGCAGTCAGCCTCAAATGCTGGTTCTCGAAATTTCCTCAGTAGCGATTCACTAAAAGAACGCCTCCTTTCCTCCAGAGACTCCCACCCGAGTTCCTGAAGCATTTCCGTAACACTCGCGTGATGATCAAACCTACCAGTAACAAATCTAGCAGCCCGCCTCTGAATTGCTTCTATGTCCTCCCTCAATCCGACCTGATAGGGATCCTAAACGCTAGAGCAGTACTCAAGAATAGGTCGTATTAGTGTTTTATAAGCGGTCTCCTTTACAGATGAACCACATCTTCCCAAAATTCTACCAATGAACCGAAGACTACTATCCGCCTTCCCCACAACTGCCATTACATGCTTGTCCCATTTCATATCGCTCTGCAATGTTACGCCCAAATATTTAATCGACGTGACTGTGTCAAGCGCTACACTACTAATGGAGTATTCAAACGTTACAGGATTCTTTTTCCTGTTCATCTGCATTAATTTACATTTATCTATATTTAGAGTTAGCCGCCATTCTTTATACTAATCACAAATCCTGTCCAAGTCATCTTGTATCCTCCTACAGTCACTCAACGACGACACCTTCCTGTACACCAAAGCATCATCAGCAAACAGCCGCACATTGCTATCCACCCTGTCCAAAAGATCATTTATGTGGATAGAAAACAACGGCGGACCTACCACACTTCCCTGGGGCACTCCAGATGATACCCTCACCTCCGATGAACACTCACCATCGAGGACAACGTACTGGGTTCTATTACTTAAGAAGTCTTCGAGCCACTCACATATTTGGGAACCAATCCCATATGCTCGGCCGGTCGGTGTGGCCGTGCGGTTCTAGGCTCTACAGTCTGGAACCGCGTGACCGCTACGGTCTCAGGTTCGAATCCTGCCTCGGGCATGGATGTGTGTGATGTCCCTAGGTTAGTTTGGTTTAAGTAGTTCTAAGTCTAGGGGACTGATGACCACAGATGTTAAGTCCCACAGTGCTCAGAGCCATTTGAACAATTTGAACCATATGCTCGTACTTTAGTTAGGAGTCTGCAGTGGGGCACCGAGTCAAACGCTTTCCGGAAGTCAAGGAATATGGCATTCGTCTGATACCCTTCATCCATGGTTCGCAAGATATCATATGAAAAAAGGGCGAGTTGCGTTTCGCAGGAGCGATGATTTCTAAAGCTGTGTTGATGCATCGACAGCAACTTCTCTGTCTCAAGGAAATTCATTATATTCGAACTGAGAATATGTTCGAGAATCCTCCCCTCACACATTCCACCGCCTTTATTTCAGTGAAGGTATGCCCTTTTGGTGAGTCAGCCAAAGTCGTCCGCCGCATCCATTTCCCCACTGGTTGGCAGTCCTAACTCTGGCTGTGTGTTCGCAAAAAATGAGAGAGAAAAGAACAGGACGGAAAGCCGAGTAGTGCTGGGCGCGTGGGGTGGTCATAAACAGTAGGTCAGGCAATGAGGCCCATTGTGGTAGTTGCACGATCAGTATTACCGCACACATTCCACTGATGTTTTAGTGCCGTGTCACACAGTTCACCCACACTGATTCCATTCATTTCAGAGAGTTTAATTTGTGTAGTCAGACCCTCAAGTTATGGCGATAAAACTTTAGCATTAGTTAGACGACAGAAAATGAAGTACTCGAGGCTAAAAATTAATTCAGGACATTAGTAATTAGTGAGAGGGAGGATGTACACGCCGCTTTCATTTTTCTCCCACTGGTAGCGCTGCATCCCAGCTCCGGCGGACCTCTCAGCGCCGACCGGCCGCCGCATCGTCGTCAGCCACGTGACGTCATGTCATCTGCTGCAGAATGGAGGGTGTAGGGTCAGTACGGCACTCCGCTCTCCTAGACCTCGGAGCCGGAGCTCATCAATAGACCAGCTCCTCAGTTGGCCTTACAAGGCTGAATGCACCCCGTTCCAGTCCTCCTGCCGACGAAAAATCCCTGCCACTACCGGGAGTAGAACTCGAGTCCTCAGCACCCCAGACACGGCGGCCGCTCAGCTACAATATACGTGTGTATCCAGGTACTTTTCCACAATTTTTGCTTTTCGATCATGAAAGAGTGTAAATTCGTATTGCATTGTGGCACTTCACGACCAGAGATACAGAAGCAAGGTGAAGTTGGCCGTCAGGAGACGCCAATGCTGACACGATGGCAATGAAGGAGCCATGGCTTACAGCGTGACATATCCTGATCGAAGAGCTCCGTCAGTCATTGCGCTCTTAGGTGCTGAACGTCCACCTTGAGAAACAATTGGTTTGAGAAGCGTGGTGGTAACAGACGAAGATCAGCAAGAAGTAAGAAAGTACAAGTGTTTGTTTTAGCTGCAGTACACAACGGTTCTCACATCAGCTTAAGACAAGTTGCTGCAGCCAATGGTATCAGCCTTATATATCTGTGTGGCGAAGATCACACAAAGTCTCATTCGTACCAACTGTCGCTGACACAGGGCCTGCATGGATATTGTTTCAGTCGTAGAGTTCCTTTCTGACAAATTACGGTGAAGTGATGCGTCATAATATGCATTACTGGGCCATAAAAAATCCTTCACAAGCACGTCACGTCGATCGTCAAAGGAAGTGGTCTGTTAATGTGTGGTGTGGAATTCTTGGAGATGAAGCCATCGGTCCCCACTGCTTCAAAAAAATGGTTCAAATGGCTCTGGGCACTATGGGACTTAACTTCTGAGGTCATCAGTCCCCTAGAACTTAGAACTACTTAAACCTAACTAACCTAAGGACAGCACACACATCCATGCCCGAGGCAGGATTCGAACCTGCGACCGTAGCGGTCGCGCGGTTCCAAACTGTAGCGCCTAGAACCGCTCGGCCACTCCGGCCAGCCCCACTGCTTCGCAGGTACTCTGACAGATGGGTGTACTGAGCTTCCATCGCCGACACTTTAGGTGCTCTCCATGAAAATGTCAGTCTAGACACTAGAGGACGCATGTGGACGCAGCACGATGACCGACCATTTTGCTCGTCATATTATGCAAGACTCGAACAAGAGATTTTCTGGAAGATGGCTGGCACGGTGCGGTCCTCAGGGAAGGCGCACACAGTAGCCTGACTGAATACCGGTAGATTTATATCTCTGGCTACATCTCAAGAGTGGTGCTTATTTTAGCTAGCCAACAACCGGAGAGGACTTGAAACAGCTCATCGAAGATACCTGTCGATCCGTGACACCAGCAACTTCGTCTACGACATGTTACATCCCTGTCTAAAAATTTGAACGTTCCTAGCTCGCTAACGATAGATATTTGACTTAAAGTGGTTTGTACGCTGTTTAAACGCATCAGCTAAATGACAGAGCAAATAATATTCCATTTAAAAAGCATAATTCGTTGCTGCAATTCACTGTAGAAAAAAAAGACGCACCACGAAGGAATTATCCAAATCGGAGGAAAATCGTTAGACGCGATGTACATGTGCAGACAAAGAGTTTAGGAAAAACTAGATGATTTATTCGAGAGAAAGAGCCTCACAAATTGAGGAAGTCAATAACGCGTTGATCCACCTATGGCCCTTTTGCAAGCTGTTATTCGACTAGGCTTTGATTGAGAGAGCTGTTCGATATCCTCCTGGGGGATGTCGTGCTGCGGATGGCAACCAACGGGGTCCGGCTGTGATATGCAATGGTACCCAGCCCATCAGTCCTGGCAGGTATGGTATGGTATGGTATGGTGCCAGGGTCCGGGGCGTCTGTAGACACATCTTGGGCTTGGAATCCCAGTTACTGGAGTAGGATTATAAGTACATGACATTGTCAGCAGCAGAGCGATCAATTAAATCAATGTAAAGAAAGTTTATGATCTTTTATTGCCTTGTCGCATGTATATAGACTGGATTACTATTTTCGGCAGGACAAAGCTGCCATCTGTGGATCTGAAGATGACAGCTCAGTCCTGTCGAAACTAGTAATCCAATGTATATACATGCGACGAGGCAAAAAACTTCATGTCAGAAGCTTTACTTACATGCAGTAGAATCTTGTTCAGTGATGAGTGCCGCCTCGAACTGAGCCCCGACGGCCGGCGAAGACGAGTCTGTAGACGCCCCGGACAGCTGTGGGATACCAACCTGACTGTCGCCCTGACAACCCGGAGTGCTGGTCAGGGGAGAAATTTCTCTTCATATCGGCACCCCTCAGATTTCATCCGTCGCACAGCGGTGCGTCGACGATATTCTACTCCCCATTTCGTTGCCCTTCATGGTAACCCGTTCCAGGCTAACATTTCAGCAAGATAATGCCCGCATGCACACGGCGAGAGTTTCTTCCTCCTGTCTTCGAGCTTGTAGCTTGTCAAACCCTACTTTGGCCAGCAAGTTCGCTGTGTCTGTCCCTAGTTGAGAACGTTTGGAGCAATGCGGGCAACGCCCTCCTTCTGTAACAACAACGACTCTGTACTATTGTACATATAAGTAATTATTTTCATCTGATTTTACGATAAACTTGTGTAATTGATGTTCTGATTTTATTTCTTTTTGTTTCAAGCCATTATGTTAAGAAAACTGTAAATAAGTTTCAATGTGAATATTAATGTTTATGTCAAATGTCAAGTAATATTGTAATAGAATTGAAATGTAACAAATGTTGAAACTGTTGTAAGATGTTTAAAATTGTAACTGTGCGTCTGGTCCATACGTAGGCAATGTGTTAGGATATGTAGAATGCAAAACCTCGGGTGAATACCTTGTCTGTCAGGGAGCGGTAAAAGGTGGATGGCAGGCGGGCGCGGGAAAATGCGCGAGGGCACTGCACGGCACAACGGGCACGGTTGTAGTTGCAGTTTGGCACTGACTTGAGCAACACCTTCTGGAGCGAGGAGGCTCTCCTGGAAGACATAGCTTCACTGAGCCTCGGGTATGCCGTTCCAACGCCCACACAGCATGGCAAAATTCCGTAGGCACTAAATGGAAAAGTATTGCGACGCTAAGAAGAAGTATAGTGCCGATACGTCAAGAGCCATAGCTGTGGTTGTATGTGTGCTCTGTGCCTCGCCATCTTGCCGCCCGCCAACCGCCGCATCGATACTAGCAGGTTGAAACTTTTGGTACTGTATTCGTATGGATCAGAGAGTGAACTGTGTTTGTTTGGTGCAATAATAACCTAAATTTTACCAGAACTTTTCCATCATTTAATTATCCTCACAACTAACCTAGACAGGGTCCTTTCCAAACGTTGTGCAATCCGAGTGTCCCGAAATGAAAATTAAAAATTGTGTTAATAATAATTATTTGCAGAACTAGCTATATTAGAATGGTGTTTAGAGAAATGTTTTGTTAATGAACCAGCAAATGAATAGCGAAGGTCTAACGAAGTTGAAAGATAACTTTAGTATTGATATAGTAATGAAATTTATTTCGAGACAGATTTAAAGGTATTTAAATGAGCAGTAAATAAGATGAAAAGAGTAGTGACTTATATACTGGAAATCTTAAATGAATAATAAATTCAGTAATCACTTTTTTAAAATACAGCGATCATAACAGTTTCGGGATCCTCGCTTCATTCATTTGAATTCTGAAGTTTGCTAAATTCGTTTGACCAGAAAAAGTTAAAGTTAATATAAAAGTCAAAATTTATCAGTGTTTTATCTTTATCAAAATTGACATTTTGTGTGTGGCATGAAAGTACAATTTCTGGGGTAACCTATGCCCGATTTTAATCAGATTAATAAACAGTATAAAGTTTTGTAAACATTATATTGTAGTGTAGTACACATTATAGTGTAGTGTTATGTATTCATGATTTCCCATATCAGTACAGAACGTGAAACTATCAGTTCAATAGATTTTCTGATTCTAAAATTCTACTATATTATGCAGTGTTACGACTTGTTGTTTTGCATGAATATATACCAACTTGTACAGGGAAGAAACTCAGTTAATGCCTAATTAGGCTGGCGACCGTATTATTGTCACATCGGTAGCATCTTCTGGTTTACTTTTGATCCATCCTGACGTGTAATTGCATTTCGCACTTACCTGACGGATCATTGTTATTACAGAGTGGATGTAAGTCTGATTTGCCACAATTCAGGTACACACGGTCGATATCTAAGCGAAAATCCTTTCTCATAAGGTGAATCCCGCTCACTTATCATAGCACAGGCTTTAACGAGTACTGTGTCAGGGATTACACTACTAGCTCGGAATTTTGGCGATCTAACGCGCCAACTGGACAGAATCTCTCAGGAGAGCACCCAACAACTCTGTCGATCAATGCCGAGCCGAATAACTGCTTGAATAAGGGCCAGAGATGGACCAACGCGTTATAGACTTACTCCATTTGTGATGCTGTTTCTCTTGAATAAATCATTCACTTTTTCTGAAATTGTAATAATTTGTTTGTACAGGGTGTTTCAAAAATGACCGGTATATTTGAAACGGCAATAAAAACTAAACGAAAGCGATAGAAATACACCGTTTGTTGCAATATGCTTGGGACAACAGTACATTTTCAGGTGGACAAACTTTTGAAATTACAGTAGTTGCAATTTTCAACAACAGATGGCGCTGCAAGTGATGTGAAAGATATAGAAGTCAACGTAGTCTGTGGGTGCGCCATTCTGTACGTCGTCTTTCTGCTGTAAGCGTGTGCTGTTCACAACGTGCAACTGTGCTGTAGACAACATGGTTTATTCCTTAGAACAGAGGATTTTTCTGGTGTTGGAATTCCACCGCCTAGAACACAGTGTTGTTGCAACAAGACGAAGTTTTCAACGGAGGTTTAATGTAACCAAAGGACCGAAAAGCGATACAATAAAGGATCTGTTTGAAAAATTTCAATGGACTGGGAATGTGCCAGACGAACGTGCTGGAAAGGTAGGACGCCCGCGTACGGCAACCACACAGGGCAACGCGCAGCTAGTGCAGCAGGTGATCCAACAGCGGCCTCGGGTTTCCGTTTGCCGTGTTGCAGCTGCGGTCCAAATGACGCCGACGTCCACATATCGTCTCATGCGCCAGAGTTTACACCTCTATCCATACAAAATTCAAACGCGGCAACCCCTCAGCGCCGCTACCATTGCTGCACGAGAGACATTCGCTAACGATATAGTGCACAGGATTGATGACGGCGATATGCATGTGGGCAGCATTTGGTTTACTGACGAAGCTTATTTTTACCTGGACGGCTTAGTCAATAAACAGAACTGGCGCATATGGGGAACTGAAAAGCCCCATGTTGCAGTCCCATCGTCCCTGCATCCTCAAAAAGTACTGGTCTGGGCCGCCATTTCTTCCAAAGGAATCATTGGCCCATTTTTCAGATCCGAAACGATTACTGCATCACGCTATCTGGACATTCTTCGTGAATTTGTGGCGGTACAAACTGCCTTAGACGACACTGCGAACACCTCGTGGTTTATGCAAGATGGTGCCCGGCCACATCGCACGGCCGACGTCTTTAATTTCCTGAATGAATATTTCGATGATCGTGTGATTGCTTTGGGTTATCCGAAACACACAGGAGGCGGCGTGGATTGGCCTCCCTATTCGCCAGACATGAACCCCTGTGACTTCTTTCTGTGGGGACACTTGAAAGACCAGGTGTACCGCCAGAATCCAGAAACAATTGAACAGCTGAAGCAGTACATCTCATCTGCATGTGAAGCCATTCCGCCAGACACGTTGTCAAAGGTTTCGGGTAATTTCATTCAGAGACTACGCCATATTATTGCTACGCATGGTGGATGTGTGGAAAATATCGTACTATAGAGTTTCCCAGACCGCAGCGCCATCTGTTGTTGAAAATTGTAACTACTGTAATTTCGAAAGTTTGTCTGCCTGAAAATGTACTGTTGTCCCAAGCATATTGCAACAAACGGTGTATTTCTATCGCTGCTCGTTTAGTTTTTATTGCCGTTTCAAATATACCGGTCATTTTTGAAACACCCTGTACATGTACATCACATCTAACAGTTTCCTGTACATTCGGATAATTCCTTGGTGGTGGGTCGTTCTTTTTGTCTTAAAGTGTAAATAAACAATTTTAATAACTCCACTGGAACAATAACGCTTTTTTTACGTATACCTGCTTCAGTATTTATTCCTCTCATATACTATTTTATAAGTTATACCTTACCCGAGACAGTCTGTATGTTGACGGAATGTCGAGATTACTTCAAAACGTACAAGTAAGCTACGTGGCAGGTCAAGAATGGCTAAATACACTGTGCCATGGCTAAATAGCTTCACTGTTTCGTATCTTCTTCGCATCAAACACTGATAGAAATAAACTGTATGTAGTGGTTCCCGAAGGTAATAATTAACATGCAGCGAAGTGAAGAGATCCAGAGTTTTTTTAATTGCTGCCCGATTTCAGTTCTTTTTGAGCCTCATGTAATTTTTCCTCTCTGTACGCACAGCGAGTTCACGTAGTCTCTTCTCCTGTTTCAGCTGCGATAGTGTATAAATGTGCCTACACGGACGTCCTTATCATCGACCTTTTCATAGTATTGCATTGTAAAATCAGCCATGGGTAGCAGCTTCTGTATAAAGACTGATATTTTCACTATGGGAGAGAAATTTTTCGATTAAAAGATAGAAAGGCAAATTTCGACGTCAAGTTTTTCAATATAGTAATTACACAACAACACTTTCGTATTTCTTGAGTTATACAGAGCAGTCAGAAACAGTCTGGAAAGCTTGTAAGTGTGTTGCAGGGCGGTTCTGCTGAGAAATAACTGCTAAGAAGGAAGTTCGATACGTTGTACCGTTTCCGAGCTATTTAGCATTGAAGTTAGGCCAAGCTCGTCGTCATTCGCGCAAATTCAAGCAACCTGCCACAGACAGCGTAGCCAAATGTGTTCTTCGTTGGGGTTCCTCAGACTGAACAAACGTAGCTTTTACTCACCTAGCTCAAATTTATCACTTCCGAAAAAGGCACATTTTACACAGTAATGAGTATCTGAACAGGTGGTAACTCACGGACCCACAGATGTATTCCCGTTACCGCGTGTAAGTGCTTGAATTTGCGAGCGCAGCGACCTGACTGCCCAGCTTCGACGCTTAATAACTTGGAAACGGCGCAACGTGTCGAATTTTTTCCTAACAATTATTTCTCAGTAGATCCCCCCGGTAACACCCTTAAAAGCTTTTCAGACTGTTCCTGACCACCCTGTATATTCCTACAATTAAGAAAAGCTACGAGTTGAACGTGCATTTGTGATACGAAGTCTGTCCCGATTCCGGGCAGACGGAAAAATATTTAATCATGTAAAAGAACCTGTAAATTGAGCATAGAAAAGACGAGATACTACAACGCAATTGGCGAATGAATAAAATAAAAAAGGGAGTAATGGGTCACCCAGATGCAATGATGGATAAAACAGTGAGAAAAAGCCAGGCGTCACTGCCCAGTTCAAAGTGATTCAGCGGCAGACTGAGTGGCCAGGTGGAAAGGTGAGGGCTGCTCCGTAGTGCTGGGTATCGAGTCAGATGGCCGTGCAGGGCTTATCGCGTGACTCAGCTGAGACAGGTCGCCGTGACGCTGGCGGTGACGTCACGACAGGTCGGGCAGGCAGCATGAATCAGAGGCTACTGGTGACAGCGCATACCGCGAGCTGCAAGTAAATGCAGCCAGCACAGCGGAGTTCTGACAGGGTGCACCCGTCCTTAGCATCAGTCGGAATAAATGCTTGTAGTGCATGACTCACGTTGGATTTCTTGTCGATGCTTGGTGACCGCAGCCGGAAATAATCCGGAAAATCTCAGAGTCGTTAACGAGCTTCGTGATAGTCTGTGGAATCCAGCGTTACTTCCTTTCTCGAGTCTTCATGTGGACATTTCATCGTCATCTTGAGTTGAAAGGTACAGCTCTGACATACTGATGTGTGGTATTCTGGATAGTGTCAATTGTTAGCGAATTATAATGTCTCGATCACTGTAGTAACGCACTTTATGTTGTAAAAAGGAATCCTCTGTAGTACACTTAGAACCCGTCACATCTTTATTCAACAGTAATTATTCCATTCTAATACCAAAATGAATAAATACAGTATTTCTTACGTAAAATAGTTACAACAGCAGATTTCGAAAGTTAGCGAAAATATTCTTATTTTCGCCACTTACTAATCGATGGGTAAACTTTAGTCTATTTGTACTATTAACACACGAAATTTAATATTTCGTAATTGTATTGGAGTGAATAGCATAAAAAAATAGTCGAATCAAGTTTATAGAAACACAACTTTGTAAAGTTTGGAACAAACGAAAAATCATTAATTACTAAAAAGCCTTTGTTGTAAAATAAAAATGGTATTATATAAAAGCTCGTAAATTAAAAACAAACAATATTGCATTAAGCAACTGAATTACATCTATTTTTGTTTCAGCGCCAACATTGTCAAGGCACATAGTGGCACTAAGAAGTTCGAGGAAAGTAGAGTTTAGCCGGCCGGAGTGGACGTGCGGTTCTAGGCGCTACAGTCTGGAACCGAGCGACCGCTACGGTCACAGGTTCGAATCCTGCCTTGGGCACGGATGTGTGTGATGTCCTTAGTTTAGTTAGGTTGAATTAGTTCTAAGTTCGATGCGACTGATAACCCCAGAAGTTAAGCCGCATAGTGCTCAGAGCCATTTGAAAGTACAGTTTAGAAGAAGTCAGTGGGGAGACTTTCAGTCAGAACGTAGGACTATTGGGATTGTCCAACATATATTGGAAATTATATTGCAGAATGTGTGAAGTTTGATGACATGGATTCTTACTACAATTTATGTCAGTACAGCCAAATCATGTATTTCAGGTAACAGAAAACCGGTGAACACGACATTACTGCACAACGGAAAAAAACCTGTTCTCGTCCACTTTGTAGTAAAGTGCGCAGAACTGATTTCCATTCACAAGGGATATTACTGGTTCAGAAACTGGCATTTCGTGCTACATGTGGTGTAAGTTCGCGAAACTCTTGTCGATCCCCGTTCAGGACTCTGTGAATTCTGACATGGGCTTCTGAATGTATATTTTCTGTAGAGTTGTTCGTTGTTAACAATATGAGCTTATTCCTAATAATTAACAGCTTTCACTCTGTTAATGCGAATTTTCTTTAATCTCGTCTATCGTTGCAAATCTTCGTTTTTTTTAACGGGGTTTTCAACTTCGGGAATAAAAAAAGCCGACCGAAGTGGCCGTGCGGTTAAAGGCGCTGCAGTCTGGAACCGCAAGACCACTACGGTCGCAGGTTCGAATCCTGCCTCGGGCATGGATGTTTGTGATGTCCTTAGGTTAGTTAGGTTTCACTAGTTCTAAGTTCTAGGGGACTAATGACCTTAGCAGTTGAGTCCCATAGTGCTCAGAGCCATTTGAACCATTTTGAATAAAAAACGTCCGCTGGGTCCAGGTCTGGAGAGCACGGAGGATGAGTCAGAACAGTGGTTTCGTTTTTTGTGCAATAGTCACTCACCAGGAGGGATGAATGTGGATGGGAGGGGGGGGGGTGCATTATGGTGACGCAAGAGCCATGAATTGTCTCGCCACATTTCACGCCATTTCCTCCTCCTCACATTTCCTCACAGGTGTCGCAGCAAGTCGCGATAGTACCATCGATTAACGGTTTGTCCCTGTGGCGTGAAACCATGACGAAATTATCCTTCAAAGTCAAAGAAAACTATCATAATGGCTTTGACATTTGACCTGACCTAACGAGCTTTTTTCGGTGTTGGAGAAACTTCCCCGACCCACTGTGAAGACTGAACCTCAGTCTCAACATCATAACTGTAGACCCACGTCTCATCACCAGTTATGATTCTCTTAAGGAACATCTCGTTCTCATTTGCGCGATCCAAAAGTTTTTACCGATTGCGAGGCGAAGGTCTTCCTGATCTTGACTCGTGAGCCGTGGGACGAACTTGGCGTCAACACGAAGCATTCCACGATGTGTCAGGATTTCATGATCCAACTGAATTGTTACATTCTTCTGCACTCTCTCGTACAGTCAGTCTTCGATTGGCACGCAGGAATTCGTTGACTTCCCTGACATGAGCGTCGTCGGGCGTTTTGAACGAGGCTCATCTTTAACTTCCGTTACGCCGTTTTTAAACCGTGAGAGCCAATCGAACACCAAATATGGCTTAAGCACTCATCACCGTAGGCTTCCTACATCATTTGACGTGTCTCTGTAAAGGTTTTCTTGAGTTTCATGCAAAATTGCATGCAGACGCGTTGCTCCTCTAACTCCGCCATTCCGAAATTCGCAAATTGTGCAACACAACGGTCTACTCAATACAGCACTGAACAATAACTAGAAGACATACAAGAATGTAACTTCCGGCAGCTAGACATTAAACACAGGCGTGTGCAGGGATGCCCACCGCATTTCGCTCGAACATACCACTGGCGCGAAATTACGAATGTTCCGGAATTTTTTTGACAGACCTCGTATACAGGGTGTATCAAAACTACACCGGCAAACGTCGAGGGGATATAGATGGTGTCTCGAGGAAATATGGAGAGGAACCCGTGTCCGGAAACGTCATCCACCAACACTATAGGGTGTCGAAGTTACAGGCGTCGGCACCTGCCGCTAGGTGTCTTAGTGCGCGAACCGCACGGACCGCGGGCGGGTCGAGACCTACGGTTTTTTGATATTCAATGACTGTGACTGATTACGACGATTGCCAGTGTAGCAGATGGAGCTAGCTGCTGCATACATGGGCCTTATCTGGTACGAATGCGATGTTCTGTTGCCGTGCTGACTAATGGTGTCGGACACGGGCATCTATCCGCAGTGTATTGTTTCCCAGGACCCTCTATACAATCTCTGTTATTCTGTCGTATAGTATATGGGATGTAACAGACAGAACGGGGACGAACGTCGACTATGCAGCAGACATCGCCGTCACTCCGCTGGAGTGTCCGGCAATCGGCGGCATTACATGAATAACGGCAGAAATCCCGAGACGGCGGCACCTTTATTGATTTAAAGGACAGGAACCATGAATGCAAGGAAACGGGGTGGAACCACACGTGTAGACGCTTTGGCTAGGATCAGACAACAAGATCCAAGGAATGTACATTACCATTTATTCCACTGGTACAAGAAATTAAATACACTTGTACAAAGTGAACAACATGTGAAACAAACGTTGAAAACTAAATGTTCCATTGTGATCGAGATGGTTCTCTTCACGTGTTTAAATTAGTTCACCGGATCTCTGGTACTCCCCCCTCCCCGCCCCCCCCCCCCGGCCCCAAACAATGATTTCACCACTTACGAATTAAATACGGTTATAGCAAGTGCTCAAAATGCCTGCCTCCAGTGTCTCAGCAAGCCTGACATTTTCGTATTATTGACTGCCGCACTCACTCAAACATACCAGGCGTGGTGCGGACAACCACACACGCTGCGGCGTTTCGTGTACAACATTCTTCAGAAGGCCGCATAGGAAGAAGTCCAGCCGGTTGAGGTCAGGCGACCGAGACGGCCACGTTAAAGGGCCACCTCACCGAGCACGGTAGCGCAGTGGTTAAGACGCTGAACTCGCATTCGGGAGGGCAACGGTTCATACCCCCGTCCCGCCATCCTGATTTACGGTTTCCGTGATTTCCCTAAATCGCTCAAGGCAAATACCGGGATGGTTCCATCGAGAGGCCACGGCCGCTCTTCTTCTCCAGCCTTTCTACATATACATCTATGTGATTACTCAGCTGTTCACAATAACATGCCTGGTTGAGGGTCCAATGAACCACGTAATCAGAGTTGGTGCTCCGTCTCCAATGACCTCGTTGTAGACGTGACGTTAAACACTAATCTCCTCCTACCCCTTCAAGGCCATCTTGACCGACCAATCCAGCGATCCCCAAAGCTGCGTCCGACAACTCGACTGAGGTGTATGGGTGCCCCCTCGTGCTGGAGCCAAAAACCGTCGACGGACCTTCTCCAGTAATTTCCGCAGCACTTAGCTGATGGGCGTTGTATAGCTGTCGCCAGTGAGTCGAGGGAGAAGCATGTAGGGGCCAGCAAAGTAATCGTGGACCATGCAGCCCACACGTTGATAGCGAACTTTTACTGGTGACCTTGTTCGTGGGTGGCGTGGCGGGTCGCTTCCACACCCTCACAGCTGAAGGACGCCTCCTCTGTGAACAACACACACGCAGCGTAATACGGCTGCTTAGCCCACGCTGCAGGAATCACTGCCCGAACGCCACACACGGAGCAAATTCGTCGGCCAACAGCGGCTGTGCCTTCTGGAGATGGAATGGATGCCTTCCCTCGTAATGCAGCACCCGCCAAACCGCTGAGCTGGAGCTTTGTATTGCGTGTGCCGCGGATGGATCTGCCTCGAACCTCTCTAGTACGTTCTCCCCAAATCGTGATCCGCGTGCGCTTCGCGCGCGACCTCTGTCGTGTCGACGCCCTGCGGAACCACCCGCTTCACCAAGACTTCGATGGATGGCCGCAAAGATGAAGTGATGCGGCTGATGCCTGTTGCGATATCATTGCCCATAGATGCGGGAGCGCTGCGTGCCCATTAGTTTTCGCCTCAGCATAAACGCAACACATGTCGAGGCATTCGGCCCAGGTGAACGCCGTCAAGATGTGGCTTTCCAGCACGTGACGAACTACGACTAAGCGCTGTGTTGCTGCTGCATATGTTTGCCGTTCCCCTCCGCCGTCACCGCTGTTTGCGGTCACTACAGTGTTGGTGTGATAGGTGTGGCCGCGTTCAGTGCCATCTAACGCCCAGGCTGCTGTTGTCACGTACATTGCGAGGCATTCTGTTCGCGTACAAAGTCATGCCCGTTGCCGGCGGAAGACCTAGCAAAATATGCCGGAGCCTATAACCTGAACGCTGTGTAGCGTCGCTGGATGACGCTTCCGGGAGTTCCTACCCTCATTTAGTTCGTCAAGACACCTTCTTCAACTCCTCGAAGTTTGTCGGTGTAATTATGAAACACGTGGAATCAGTCAGCTCATACAACTACCTTGGTCTAACAGTGCGTAAGGTTAGCAAATCGAACAATTATGTACGCTCACCAGTAGGGGAAGAAGTTGGCAGACTTCAGTTCATTTCTAGGATACTGGAAAAATGTCGTCATGCTAAAAGGAGACCACGAAGCACTCGTGCAACATATCCTAGAATACTCGTCAAGTGTATGGAAACTATACCAAATAGGACTACCAGAGGGTACAGTCTTACAAAGAAAGAGAGCAGGGATGCCCAGGTTGATTTAAACCATGGGAGAGAGTAACTGCTGGACAAACTGAAGTGGCAGAAGATAGACGTTAGTTATACCGTGAAACCCTAAAAACAATTTTTCGAGTGTACTACATTCCGTCTTACGGACTGCGAGGACTAGATTAGACTTACATTGGGCACGTAGGTGTTTTCCCGCGTTCCACACTTGAAATGCAATGGGGAGAAGGTATAAAGGGGTTTTCACACGTTCAACATATATTCAAATGTTCAAATGTGTGTGAATTCCTAAGGGACCAAACTGCTGAGGTCATCGATCCCTAGACTTACACACTACTTAAAGTAACTTATGCTAAGAACGACACACACACCCATGTCAGAGGGAGGACTCCAATATTTATTGACAATACTAATTTGCCAAACCTTCGATATACTGGAGCGACCTGACATTATGCCCTTTCGAAGGAACCACAGAAATTGTCAGCTCACAACGGCACTTCACGAGGTTAAAATGTCGAGCGCCCACAACAAAGCGTTTGCTGCAGTTGTATTAGCAACAGCTTGCAAGCAACAGAAAACAACGAAAATGGGCCCGAGAGCAATTAAACAAATGGAGCGACTGCTCACGTATTAATTTACTGACTGAAATCAGAACCATGTCCCCGAAGGCTTTCTCTAATTATTGTTCGATGAGTCCTGTATCACACGGGAACTCGTTAGTGTTGATACGAGATGAAACAGTGAAGCAAATTACGTTAATGAGAGAGGAAATCGCAGTCGACAGAATATTAGGGGCAACATCGAGATATATGGTGACAGGCAGGTCATTCTAATGCTCGAAGTTCAGTTCTGTAATATTGGCAAACACAATTAGCAAAATTCTGTGCAAACCTGTGAAGCAATTACGAGGCGTGTGAGAAAAGTAATGAGTCGGACAACACTGCGAGCGATTAGGCAACGCTGTGCAGTTCCGCTTGTGTAGACCGGCGTGTTCACCCCTTCCTGGGTCTCAGTCCGAGTTTCAGCCCGTACAGCCATCACATGATTTTTAAGAGAGCATGAGTGAAGTAGTGTTCTCTTGTGTGTTACGAAAATTGAACAACGTGATTTAGAGCAACGTTCAACCAAATTTTGTGTAAAACGTGGAGAATCCGCGAATGTGACCTTTGACAAGTTGAAACAGACTCATGGGAAACATTCCTTACCAAGAACATAAGTTTTTCGCTGGAAGAAATTAATTTGGAACGCAGAGAAGACATAGAAGCTCAACCTCGCCCAGGGAAACCCTCAACTTCAAAAAGCAACGGAAACGTCGTGCGTGTGCGTGTTCTTTTGAGATCAGATCGACGTTTAAAGATAAGGGTGATAGATGATCTGTTTAACACTTTCATCGTACATGAAATTTTGACCGAAGTATTGCGCACATGAAAGGTTTGTGCCAAAATGGTGCCGAAAACCCTCACAGCTGAGCAAGAGGACAATTTAAGAAACGTGACTCTGTTCACCTGGCTGAGTCCTTGTGACCTTTTTCTTTTCCTGAAATTGAAAATTGTCTTGAAAGGAGGCCATTTTGGGACTCTGGAGAACATTCAAAGGAATGTGACCGACATATTAAATACCCTACAAGGTGAAGCCTTAATGTGCTGCTACCAAGACTGGGAACAACGACTCCATCGGTGTACAGCTGGCGAAGGAAAGTCCTATCAAGGGGACAGTATCGTTGTTCGAAAAAGTAAAAGAAAATAAAAACTGTGGTGGAGAAAAAGTCAGTCTGATTACTTTTCTCACATACCTCGTATATCTGCCGGGCAAGGACCTGAGCAGGCAATTAACGTAAACATTTTTTTTTTTACGCTATGAAATAATTTGGTGAAGTTGATATGCATCCGCAGACCTCTTACTACGCATTGCAGATATATGACGTATTTTTCCAAATGGGAGCGTTCTTTGAAACTGCTATGTAATACATCAAACTATACAATATTTTTACACTACTGGCCATTAAAATTGCTACACCAAGAAGAAATGCAGATGATAAACGGGTATTCATTGGACAAATATATTATACTAGAACTGACATGTGATTACATTTTCACGCAATTTGGGTGCGTAGATCCTGAGAAATCAGTACCCAGAACAACCACCTCTGGCCTTAATAACGGCGTTGATACGCCTGGGCGTTGAGTCAAACAGAGCTTGGATGGCGTTTACAGGTACAGCTGCTCATGCAGCTTCAACACGATACCACAGTTCAAGAGTAGTGACTGGCGTATTGTGACGAGCCAGTTGCTCGGCCACCATTGACCAGACGTTTTCAGTTGGTGAGAGATCTGGAGAATGTGCTGCCCATGACAACAGTCCAACATTTTCTGTATCCAGAAAGGCCCGTACACGACCTGCAACATGCGGTCGTGCATTATCCTACTGAAATGTAGGGTTTCGCAGGGATCGAATGAAGGGTAGAGCCACGTGTCGTAAAACATCTGAAATGTAACGTCCACTGTTCAAAGTGCCGTCAATGCGAACAAGAGGTGACCGAGATGTGTAACTAATGGCACCCCATACCATCACGCCGGGTGATACGCCAGTATGGCGATGACAAATACACGCTTCCAATGTGCGTTCACCGCGATGTCGCCAAACACGGATGCGACCATTATGAAGCTGTAAAGAGAGCCTGGATTCATCCGAAAAAATTGACGTTTTGCCATTCGGGCACCCAGGTTTGTCGTTGAGTACACCATCGCAGGCGCTCCTGTCTGTGATGCAGCGTCAAGGGTAACCGCAGCCATGGTCTCCGAGCTGATAGTCCACGCTGCTGCAAGCGCCGTCGAACTGTTCGTGCAGATGGTTGTTGTCTTGCAAACATCCCCATCAGTAGACTCAGGGATAGCCATGCCGATAAGATGCCTGTCATCTCGACTGCTAGTGATACGAGGCCGTTGAGATCCAGAACGGTGTTCCGTATTACCCTCCTGAAGCCACCGATTCCATATTCTGCCAACAGTCACTGGATCTCGACCAACGCGAGCAGCAATGTCGCGATACGATAAACCGCAATCGCGATAGGCTACAATCCGTCCTTTGTCAAAGTCGGAAACGTGATGGTACGCATTTCTCCTCCTTACACGAGGCATCACAACAACGTTTCACCAGGCAACGCCGATCAACTGCTGTTTGAGTATGAGAAATCGGTTGGAAACTTTCCTCATGTCAGCACGTTGTAGGTGTCGCCACCGGCGCCAGCCTTGTATGAATGCTCTGAAAAGCTTATCATTTGCATATCACAGCATCTTCTTCCTGTCAGTTAAATTTCGCGTCTGTAGCACGTCATCTTCGTGGTGTAGCAATTTTAATGGCCAGTCGTGTAAATTAATGAAGTAAGTAGTGTCATAGGGTGTAACCTCCCCACAAAAATTTAAAAGACAATATTTAATAGAAATGAGAGCCTAGAAGCAATATCGTCCCCACAGAAATATTTAAATAAAATATAATAATAAATGGGAGCCAAGCGTAACCTCCCTAGCAATTAAATTTAATGACAATAAAAATGAGAACCGCAATCTGACTCAAATATAAGTTCCTCACAAAAAAATTAAAGTCCATTCAGTGATAAGAAAATCTCAGTGATAATGATAACTCAATTAAACCGAAATATCGGTCTTTGGCCCTGTGCAAAAAAAATCAGAATTAAATTCTTACCTCAGTATAACTCCATGTCAAATTTCTGCTCTTATTGTTGGCCACGGCTTGGAGGAACTGCATTGCAAGTAATATATTTTTTTTTGAAATTTAACTGAAACTTTACTTTAAAGGAAATGGAAGGAAATCGTTGGTTCAATTAAATGGTTCTTTTGTAAAAATTGCTTTGAAATGAAAATTATTATTGGGGCACTTGTTGAAAATTAATTACAATAAATAAACTTTACATTATCTGATGACTACCTTAATTAACAATATACCTCATTCAGCATCTTGACCAGAATGCCATGTCGACGCTCGCCGACTCCTCACACACACAACTGCACTCGACTGCTACTACCGACATACTGCACTGCTCACAGACTGCCCACTGACAGACTGCTCGCAACTGTACTGCACGACTACTACTAGCGTACTGCTCGCAACACTCGCGCGGTCAAGCGCAGACTAACCACGATAAATGGCTCTCTGGTCAAAGATTTTATCATGCTTCACCATCGCTGCTACGTTACATACGTGTTTCAAGGGACGTTGACCATCCTAAAATGGTATATTCAGTGGTTACCCTTCCATAGGCCTATAACGATTCTTTTGTGTTAAAACACTCCTTAAAAACTGAATGTAAGGTATAATATACACAATGGAGAATTTAAAGAAATAAACAGTGAACACTAACGCCGCGTGGTTGATTCCCGAAGCCCTGCCAGCATCTGAATGGAGAACACTGTCAAACCGTCAATACTTGAACTCACACATTCAGTGTGTACTGACAATACTGAGAATATTTTGAGGGCCATTAATACTCTTCGTCAGTATTTACATTATTGACAATACGGGCAATATATAGACAATTTGACAATATTATCGAATGCTTGAGGGCCCCTTAATGTGTGGTACAGTGGAAAGTACCCAATGGCGTGCACTTCATAATATGGACGCAGATGTAGCCGGTGGTAATCTTACAAGAGCAAAGGATCGTCATTTTCGATCGAATGATTTGTCAGTCGCGGGGCAGCTGCCGAAATTTGTACGAGCAGGGAGGAGGGGCCGGGGGAGGAAGCGAAAGGTTCGACGCGCCTGCCGGACGGCTATTCGGCGGTGTCGCCGGGTGCTCCATCGCTTTCATTCGGGTAGGCGACGCTGCACTGCGCAGTCGCCAACCAAAGGCGTCCGCTCGGCGCCTGGGCTGACAGACCGTTTCCGACAGAGCAGACATTACTGTGATCGGTCACCGCTGAATATTTCAGGAGCTGCCGTCAGCACCGGCAAGGCAGCGCCTTGCTGCCCGGATCCAGACACCGGGGCTGGCTGCAGGCGGAGCGGCGCTCAACGTCGATCTTCAGCGTCCTGGCGGCATCGGGAACAGGAGGGACATCAGCGCCACTGGTAGCCTATTATGCAGGAAAATGTAACTCCGTCCTGGGTTGAGGAGCGTGGGACAGCGGCAAGAATTGACATTGTTTTATTAGGCAACTAGTTTTGACGTTCGGATCATGTCATCTTCAGGCCTGTCGCATGAATGTCACCGAGTACCACTCGTGCAAATATAAGACAAGGCACAATACTCGTTTCTGGTTCCGTAGCTATCTGAACTTCACGAGCTCATTCTCATGCGCATAAAGTTCGGATGTCTACGGAACCAGATGGAAAATGGAAATGAGCGTTTGGCGTCATTGGTCGGGAGGCCCCTTACGGGGCAGGTCAAGCGGCCTTGGTGCAGGTCTTATTACATTCGACGCCACATTGGGCGACCTGCGCGCCGGATGGGGATGAGACGATGATGAAGACAACACAACACCCAGACCCTGAGCGGAGAAAATCCCCGACCCAGCCGGGAATCGAACCCCGGCCCCTTAAGACGGCAGTACGTCAGGCTGACCATTCTTTTTTTTTTATCTCATTTTGTTCGTTTTCGCTCGTTGCATCTGCACGGGGCAGATGTCGCAGGACACCCGTTTCATTTCGTGTTGATCAATTAACTCACTTTTCTTTATTTTTTTATTTTATTTTTTATTACAGAGGGCAGCTGACACACTGACCGAACACGCTGAGCTACCGTGCCGACTTCTTTTTTCTTATTTACTCCTTTTATTTTTTTTAATGAAGGGGAGGCAACAGCGACTATCGGGGCGGACACGGAACCAGATACAAGTATAGGAGCCTTGTCTTACACGTGCACCAGTGGTACTTGGTGTCATTCATGTGACAGGTCTGAAGATGACGTGATCCGAACGTCAAAACTGGTTTCCTAATAAAACAATGTCAATTGTCGGTATAGTGTTGTTAGATTTCATCGACCAGCCGCTGTCCCAGGCTCCTAAATCCGGGACGGAGCTACATTTTCCTGTACAATAGGCTAAATCTTCCGGTATGTTTCTCTCAGCTTTGATGATTCCGAATGTGTACCTTGTGCATGGTTAACCCATTTTTACAATATTTATTATTTAATGCTACATGTATGAAGTGTACCGAACAGTCACTGCTGTGAATACAGATATTTAAAATGCTCTTTTCGTATAAGAGAAAAACTGAAATGTAATATTACATGGCTATGGAAATGTATACCCAGAACTTGCTTGGTAGTTTTTAAAATTTTAAATGTAATCAGTTAAGAACTCGGTACCAATGTCTTCAAATATGAGTCTTATGCAGTACAAGCTGTGACTATTTGTTAGTTTTGGCCCTTATATAGGTACTTGTAAAAGTGGTGTTTATTTTTTAATCATAGGCGGGTACATGAGGAAATGTGGTATTTTTATTGTATAGAGGAACACAAATACCCTACTGGCCACTAAAATTGCTACACCACGAAGATGACGTGCGGCAGACGCGAAATTTAACCGACAGGAAGAAGATGCTGTGATATGCAAATGATTAGCTTTTCAGAGCATTCACACAAGGTTGGCGCCGGTGGTGACACCTACAACATGCTGACATGAGAAAAGTTTCCAACCGATTTCTCGAACACAAACAGCAGTTGACCGGCGTTGCCTGGTGAAACGTTCTTGTGATGCCTCGTGTACGAAAGAGAAATGCGCACCATCACGTTTCCAACTTTGATAAAGGACGTATTGTAGCCTATAGCGATTGCGGTTTATCGTATCGCGACATTGCTGCTCGCGTTGGTCGAGATCCAATGACTTTTAGCAGAATATGGAATCGGTGGGTTCAGGAGGGTAATACGGAACGCCGTGCTGGGTCCCAACGGCCTCGTACCACTAGCAGTTGAGATGACAGGCATCTTATCTGCATGGCTGTAACGGATCGTGCAGCCACGTCTCGATCCCTGAGTCAACAGTTGGGGACGTTTGCAAGACAACAACCATCTGCACGAACAGTTCGACGACGTTTGCAGTAGCATGGACTATCAGCTCGGAGACCACGGCTACGGTTACCCTTGACGCTGCATCACAGACAGGAGCGCCTGCGATGGTGTACTCAATGACGAACCTGGGTGCCCGAACGACAAAACGTCATTTTTTCGGATGAATCCAGGTTCTGTTTACAGCATCATGATGGTCGCATCCGTTTTTGGCGACATCGCGGTGAACGCACATTGGAAGCGTGTATTCGTCATCGCCATTCTGGCGTATCACCCGGCGTGATGGTATGGAGTGCCATTGGTGACACGTCTCGGTCACCTCTCGCTCGCATTGACACACTTTGAACAGTGGACGTTATATTTCAGATGTGTTACAACCCGTGGCTCTCCTATTCATTCGATCCCTGCGAAACTCTACATTTCAGCAGGATAATGCACGACCGCATGTTGCAGGTCCTGTAGGGGCCTTTCTGGATACAGAAAATGTTCGACTGCTGCCCTGGCCAGCACACTCTCCAGATCTGTTACCAATTGAAAACGTCTGGTCAATGGTGGCCGAGCAACTGGCTCACCACAATACGCCAGTCACTACTCTTGATGAACTGTGGTATCGTGTTGAAGCTGCATGGGCAGCTGCACCTGTACACGCCATCCAAGCTCAATGCCCGGGCGTATCAAGGCCGTTATTACGGCCAGAGGTGGTTGTTCTGGGTACTGATTTATCAGGATCTATGCACCCAAATTGCGTGAAAATGTAAGCACATGTCAGTTCTAGTATATTTGTCCACTGAATACCCGTTAATCATCTGCATTTATTCTGGGCGTAGCAATTTAAATGGCCAGTAGTGTATATAACTTCATGTTACAGTGAGACGAACTTTTATTAATAGTTTCATCTAACATTTTACGAGTACCTGTTTTGCATACTTCATGATAGCTTTGTCGCTTGCTGAGTTGAGGAAAAAAATGTATTCTTTGAAGGTTTGGTTTCTTGTGCAGGTACCCTTACAATGACCAATTCGCTATTGCAGTTGCGTATGTATGTTTTTGATAACGACGTATAAATACATCACAAATATCCCTCCACTCTTTTCCAACTGCGGAAAAAACTCAAGAATCCCAAAATTTTAACAGTAACTGCTCGACTGCAGCTTTCGACTGCGGGAAGAAATGCAATTACACACACCAAAAAAAGTTATGCATCACACCGGTTCCCAGAATTCCTGAAGGTAGACGTTGCTGTGGATATTGTATCACAGACACAATCCCTTCGACTGTTCAGAGATGTCACTAAATCCGCCCAAAGATGTAAATAACCAAACATGAGCAGCGCCTGTAAACGGAGGGAGTCCGACAGCCGATCAGTTCCAGTCATTCCACCAGGAAGGAGGTACATGACTCGTGTTGTCTGTTGTTCAACCATGCCTAGACAGTCAATACCGCGGTTCGATCGCGTCCGCATTGTTACTTTGTGCCAGGAAGGGCTCTCAACAAGGGAAGTGTCCGGGCGTCTCGGAGTGAACCAAAGCGACGTTGTTGGGACATGGAGGAGTGGTAGAGAGACAGGAACTGTCGCTGACATGCCTCGCTCAGGCCGCCCAAGGGACTGCAGTGGATGACCGCAACCTAGGCATTATGTCTTGGAGGAACCCGGATATCAACGCCACCATGTTGAATAATGCTTTTCGTGCAGCCACAGGACATCGTGTTACGACTCAAACTGTGCGCAATGGGCTGCACGGTGCGCAATTTCACTCCCGACGTCCATGGTGAAGTCCATCATTGCAACCACGAAACCATGCAGCGCGGTACAGATGGGCCCAACAACATGCCGAATGGACCACTTAGGACTGGCGTCATGTTCAGTTCACCAATGAGTGTCGCATATGCCTTCAGCCAGACAATCTTCGGAGACGTGTTTGCAGGCAACCCGGTCAGGCTGAACGCCTTAGACACAGTGCCCAGCGAGTGCAGCAAGGTGGAAGTTCCCTGCTGTTTTGAGGTGGCATTATGAGGGGCCGACGCACGCCGCTGGCGGTCATGGAAAGCGCCGTAACGGCTGCAGGATACGTGAATGTGAATAGTATAACACGAGGAATACAGGCATGCATCAGTGCAAGAGCACTGCTTCTGGGCATTAGAGGTACCAGTGTGAACAGCGGTCTGGACCACCACCTCTGAAGGTCTCACTGTATGGTGGTACAACACACAATGTGTGGTTCTCATGAGCAATAAAAGGGGTGGAAATGATGTTTATGTTGATCTCTATTCCAATTTTCTGTACGGCTCCGGAGCTCTCGGAACCGAGGTGATGCAAAACTGTTTTTGATGTGTGTATACAATTGGTTTCATGTTTATAACTGCTTTTATTAACCTATTTAGAATATACAATCGACACCAGGTCCTGGTTCCTAGTTGTCTCTCCGGCAATTTATGGTCCAACGCAATCTTCGTTCGGGGTCACTTGGAAATCTAAACATGCGAAAACAAATTTTACAATATTTAGTAGAGTTCACAGCCGAGCAGTCACTCATGTTTACGACGAATTCTTCAACGTATTTAATGATAAATCACTATTCGCATATGGACTGGTGTGTAAACAGATATGAGTATCATGCAATTGGAGAAAACATGGTGGACAGTTCTGCTAGTGTGACTACGGCGGGCCGCTCCTCAGGCGTGCGCTGCGGTCCTGCAAACAGTCGGCATGTACTCTAGGCGTTGCGGTGATGGCCGACTCCAATATGGGTCGTTTGATTAAAAAAGAGAACATTCTCCGGCTAAGATTCTGAGCTAAAGAACATTTACTGAGAAAGTTCTAAACTGCGGGCGAACAAAAATTTCGAACCATATTCTTTGATCAGGGAGTCTTTTCTCACTAACTCCCCTCCTTCTCGAAAAGGTTCTCGGGGTGTGTCGTCTGCCGCGCCCGGTGTAGAACATACGCGTAATACACTGAGGTGACAAAACACGTGGGATAGCGATAGGCACAGATGGCGGTAGTATCGCGTACAGTACACAACGTATAGAAGGGCAGTGCATTGACGGAGCCGCCACTCGTACTCACATGGGGAAACTCTCCATTGCACACCCCCCCCCCCCCTCCCGCGCGTAGATTATTTAGTGGTGGTAGGCTCAGTGGACACCCCGTCAACACCCGAACACAGATCAAGCTTGAAAACAGGAAGCAGATAAACTGAACGGTGAAAAAAAAAAGCGAAATAAAAACAGTGAACGGTTGAGGTACAAGAACTGCAATATGGAGCAACATAAAATAGCAACGGCGTTATGCTTACGTCGTCACGGTGTTGCACTGCCATGCAGGCGAGCCATGTTCAAACCTCCCTCGTGCTAAATTTATTTTCATTTATTACTTTTTTTCACTGTTAGCTATATTGAAATTTGTGTCTGCGTCGTGGTGTAACGTCCGTTTGCAACAGCGAGCTGTAAGGAAGGGACCTATAATGACACTTGATTCTGCACAACTACTCTATTAGGAGCCGAAAGAAAGTGACTTCGAATGGGAACTGCAAACGTTTGATGGCAAGGCGACACGTTAGCCGAATCCTGCACCAGAAAACACGTGAGGTATGTTATACATGGCATTAGTGACAGTACGGGCGTCATATGATAGGAATCTCTTACCGGTACACCTCATTTGTACGCCTGGTAAGTGAGTGAGATGTACCGACTTGTCAGATTTAGTTGTCCGAATGTATGTGAATGTGATCACGCTCAAAGAAATGATGAAAACTTAATATTTTGTCACATAAGCTGCAACAAATGAACGTAACAGTTTTGCTATCACATAGTTTCTCTGCGCTCCGTCAAAACATGTTCTTAACGTTTTTGAAATGTCGTTCCGTTTTGGAAGTTTTGATTCGAATTCCTTTGATGTAATATAAATTCACATCCTTCTATTTGTTGTTTTCAATTCTGTGAGACGTCTTCGTGGTATTTCGTCTGCTCTTACTATTCATCGCGTTTATTTGCGCCGGTAACGTATTCTTACATGACTTATATTATATAACCAGTGACTAGTGTGACAGTGACAACTGTACAAGACTACAGAAAGAGGACAACATGTCAATGACCGGACGGACAGTTCATAATGTTGTGAAAAAAACAAAGGGCACGAGAAATATTTCAACACGACTCGCCCGCAAGGCAGACCAACACCGTGACCACTTAATCACGATGCCATTACTGTTTCAATCTGATCTATATTGCACTTCTTGTTCTTCCACCGTTCACTGTTTCTATTTTGCTTTTTTCCACAGTTAAGTACACCTTCTTCCGGCCGCCTTGGTGCAGGTCTTATTACATTTGACGCCACACTGGCCGACCTGCGCGCTGGATGGGGATGAAATGATGATGAAGACAGCACAACACCCAGTCCCTGAGCGGAGAAAATCCATGACCCAGCCGGGAATCGAACCCAGGTCCGTAGGACGGCAATCCGTCACGCTGACCACTCAGCTATCAGGGCGGACACCTTCTCAGGTGAAATATATCCTCCGACTCGGTTTTTGCCATACGAACCTGAGAACATTTCTCGAAATTCCGAGAATAAGGTTCATTCCCTCTTTTATTCATGCGACCCATTAATGTGCTAGGGCATCAGTCGCAACGGGTACTATCGAGGCAGCCGTATGCTAAACGCTGCACACTGTTGAGATCTGTAGAACTGCGGAAAGTGTCACAGAAACACTTCTGTCTGCCAGGAGTTCCGGTACGACAAGCCATGTAATCCGGGGGCAGCGACCTCAACACACATTGCGCTGATTGATGTCTCGAGTTCTGTCTGCAAGGAAGTCCCGAATCCAGTCACAAATCTGGTCCGGTTCTCGGTAACTTCGCATTTTGTTCCCTAAATGAGAGAGTTGGACCCGTGGTTTCGGGGCACCATCTATGACTAATAATCAAGAAAATCCTTGGTCGCGGGTTCGAACCTCGCCACTGCTTAAAAGTCAAATAAAATTCATTACTAAGGCGGCCGAAGACCTCCGGCATAGGACGTCACCCTCGTTCTGCCAACGGCCTTGTCAAAGAGGGCGGAGGGGAAGACAGAGTTTCATGGATCTCTCTTGCTCTTTGTGTGGGAAACTGCCCCTAAAAGGAGAAAGAAGCAGCAGCGACCAAAGGCATGAGGATGCAGGAGGCAATGCAAACCACTGCATTAAAGACACAAAATACACTCCTGGAAATTGAAATAAGAACACCGTGAATTCATTGTCCCAGGAAGGGGAATCTTTATTGACACAATCCTGGGGTCAGATACATCACATGATCACACTGACAGAACCACAGGCACATAGACACAGGCAACAGAGCATGCACAATGTCGGCACTAGTACAGTGTATATCCACCTTTCGCAGCAATGCAGGCTGCTATTCTCCCATGGAGACGATCGTAGAGATGCTGGATGTAGTCCTGTGGAACGGCTTGCCATGCCATTTCCACCTGGCGCCTCAGTTGGACCAGCGTTCGTGCTGGACGTGCAGACCGCGTGAGACGCCGCTTCATCCAGTCCCAAACATGCTCAATGGGGGACAGATCCGGAGATCTTGCTGGCCAGGGTAGTTGACTTACACCTTCTAGAGCACGTTGGGTGGCACGGGATACATGCGGACGTGCATTGTCCTGTTGGAACAGCAAGTTCCCTTGCCGGTCTAGGAATGGTAGAACGATGGGTTCGATGACGGTTTGGATGTACTGTGCACTATTCAGTGTCCCCTCGACGATCACCAGTGGTGTACGGCCAGTGTAGGAGATCGCTCCCCACACCATGATGCCGGGTGTTGGCCCTGTGTGCCTCGGTCGTATGCAGTCCTGATTGTGGCGCTCACCTGCACGGCGCCAAACACGCATACGACCATCATTGGCACCAAGGCAGAAGCGACTCTCATCGCTGAAGACAACACGTCTCCATTCGTCCCTCCATTCACGCCTGTCGCGACACCACTGGATGCGGGCTGCACGATGTTGGGGCGTGAGCGGAAGACGGCCTAACGGTGTGCGGGACCGTAGCCCAGCTTCATGGAGACGGTTGCGAATGGTCCTCGCCGATACCCCAGGAGCAACAGTGTCCCTAATTTGCTGGGAAGTGGCGGTGCGGTCCCCTACGGCACTGCGTAGGATCCTACGGTCTTGGCGTGCATCCGTGCGACGCTGCGGTCCGGTCCCAGGTCGACGGGCACGTGCACCTTCCGCCGACCACTGGCGACAACATCGATGTACTGTGGAGACCTCACGCCCCACGTGTTGAGCAATTCGGCGGTACGTCCACCCGGCCTCCCGCATGCCCACTATACGCCCTCGCTCAAAGTCCGTCAACTGCACATACGGTTCACGTCCACGCTGTCGCGGCATGCTACCAGTGTTAAAGACTGCGATGGAGCTCCGTATGCCACGGCAAACTGGCTGACACTGACGGCGGCGGTGCACAAATGCTGCGCAGCTAGCGCCATTCGACGGCCAACACCGCGGTTCCTGGTGTGTCCGCTGTGCCGTGCGTGTGATCATTGCTTGTACAGCCCTCTCGCAGTGTCCGGAGCAAGTATGGTGGGTCTGACACACCGGTGTCAATGTGTTCTTTTTTCCATTTCCAGGAGTGTATGTATCCGAAGGACCTGTGGCCTGTAATTGAAAAAATTGTCATGATGATCTCTCTGTTGGCAAAACATTCCGGAGTAGCCCCCCGTCCCCCCATTCGGATACACGGGAGGGGACTGCCAGGGGTGGGGGTGGGGGGTGGCAAGCTGATCCCGAGAAAAATAACCTATAAAATGGTAACATTCTACGAGTCGAGGCGTAATGTGCTAGGAAAGTTGGAAAATCTGAAAAGGGAAATGCTAAGACTCAACCAAGATATAATGGCCTCAGTGAAGTGAAATGGAAAGAAGACACGTATTTCTGGTTTGACGAGTATAGGGTAATATCAACAGCAACAGGAAATGGTATAACCGGAGAAGGATTTGTTATGAGTAGGAAGGTAGGATAGAGAGCTGCTGTGAAAATTTCACTCACAGGGATGTTCTCATGAGAATCAACAGCAAAGCAAGGCCGACAACAATAGTTAAGGTATACATGTCGAAGTTGCAAGCAGAGAATGAAGAGACAGAGGGAGTATATGAACTTGTAATTCAGCACGTGAAGGAAGGTGAAAATCTAATTGTCGTGGGGGCTGGAATGAGGTTGTAACGGAGTAAAAGAAGGGGTTACAGAAGAATATGAGCTTGGTAGTAGGAAAGAGAGAGAAGCAAGACTAATTGAGTTCTGTAATGAATTTAAAGTAGTAATAGCAAATACTCTGTTCAAGAATCACAGGAGGAGGAGGTATACATGGAAAGGGTCGGGAAATACAGGAAAAGGTATGGTATCATGCTCAGGCAGAGATTCCAAAATCAGATACTGGATTGTAAGACAACCCAGGAGCAAAAATATACTCAGATGACAATTTAGTAATGATGAAGAGTAGGCTGAAGTTTGAGACCAGTGAGGAAGAACCAATGGGCAAAGAAGTGCCGTGCGGAGGTAGCAGGGAATGAAGAGGAATGTTTCAAGTTTTTTGAGACTGTAGATACTGCGATAATGAACAGCTCACTAGGCAGCTCAGTTGAAGGGAAATGGACATCTTTGAGCAGGGCCATCACAGAAGGTGGAGAGAAAAACATAGGTAGAAGGAAGGCAAATGCGAAGAAACAACAGGTAACAGAAGAAATACTTCAGTTGATCGACGAAAGAAGGGAGTACAAAAATGTGCAGGGAAATTAGAGAACACAGAAATACAGATCACTTAGGATCGAAACAAATAGAATGTGCAAGGAAGCTAAATGTCTGCAGGAAAAGTGTGAAGAAATCGAAAATGAAATGACTGTCGGAAGGACTGAAGAGAATCGAAGCATCTGAAATGTGCTACTGAAGAAGAAGGCTGAAAATCAGGTGGACTGATAAGGAATGAGGGGGTGTTTCACAGAATCGGTGAGGAAAGGAATATATGGAAAATACTGAGAAGAAGAAGGATCAGAAGGACAGGACATCACGGAATAACTTCCTTGGTACTAGAGGAAACTGTAAAGGGTCAAAACGGATAAAAACTGTGCAGGAAGGCAGAGATTGGAATACACACAAAGATAACTGAGGACATAGGTTAAAATTGCTACTGCGAGGTGAAAAGGTTGCCACAGGCGAGGAATTCATGATGGGCTGCATCGAATGTCGGAAGACTGATGGCTTAAAAAAAAGTGCAGGATTGTATCAGTGCTTTCCTGAAGTCAAGTAACGCGGTATCAACCTGAGCGCTGTTCTCCGAAAACGCCATAACACCGGAGCATAAAGCGTCTTTAGTAATTTTATATCGGATTCTCTGCTGAGGCGACAATGGGCGCTACAGCACTGCCACAGGTGTGGGGGAGGTCGCTTCGACTGGACCGTCTCGTTACTCGCCGATGGAAGGTTGCGAGTGTGTGGGAAACAACGCGAGGCCATGTACCGTCTAGACGGGGGCCTGAAGTAATCACGTATGGGAGGTGTTCGCATGCTACGATGTCGGACCCTCTGCAACGTCACCCACCTTGCACGATATGGGAACATTCTCCGCAATCACAGCGTGTGAGTCAGCTGCTTCGCCTGCCTGCGCCACCCCACCCAAGGCTTGCCACATGTCCCGTATTGTACGGGACGTCCTACATGTGAGGGGAAAATTTTCCGTCCCCTTTGTCTTTTTTTGTCTCTGACTATTTTAAAATCTGTATTTGATTTGAGCACCGTTGAGTTCCCGGGTTCGATTCCCGGCGGGGTCAGGATTTTCTCTGCCTCGTGATGACTGGGTGTTGTGTGATGTCCTTAGGTTAGTTAGGTTTAAGTAGTTCCAAGTTCTACGGGACTGATGACCATAGATGTCAAGTCCCATAGTGCTCAGAGCAATTTGAACCATTTGAGCCAAGCACCGTTGAAGTTCAAAATAGCTAAATGTTTTTTCTTTGGAGCCTCACAAGGAAATCCCGTGATTAGATCATATTAGCACTTATTCCATAGATCATGAATAAGACACTTCGTAATGATGTGGAACGTGTCACTTTAACAAAAGGTTTCTTTACATGCCATAATTCAAGTGTTTTCTTTTCTTTTACTAAATTATACGTATCTAAAAATTCAACTATTTATTTGGTTTTAAATGTTCCTTGGCTATCTGTCAGACTTTTGACCCTACTTGGTAAGTGACCAAATATTTTTGAGGCAGCATAATTCACCCCTTTCTGTGCCAAAGTTAGATTTAACCCAGAGTAGTGAAGATCAGCCGCGAAGCTACTGTGAATATCCCTAGCACATTAAATAAATGTCTGCAAGATGATCTTGGATGGGCTCCAAGATTACACGTTTTTGTGCAATGAATACTTTTTCCCTTAATCATGAATTACTCCAAAATATGAAGCCATACGAAAGCAGTGAATGAAAATGGGCATAGTAAGCTAATTTACTAATATGTTTTTAGCCAAAATTTGCAGTGATCTAATGAGTTTCTTCCAATTCAATCTTTCATCAATGCACACACCCAAAAATTTGGAATATTCTGCCTTAACTACAGACATCTGTTCAACCTCTATATTTACTAACGCTGTTGAGCCACTTTACTGTACAGAACTGTGTCATGTGTTTTATCAGATTTTAATGAGAGTCCATTTACAAAGAACAACATAATAATTTTCTGAAAGACATTATTTACAATTTCCTCAGCTAATTCTTGTTCGTTGAGTGTGATTACTAGACTTGTATCATCAGCGAAAAGAACTAGCTTCGCATCTTCGTGTGAATATAGAGTGGCAAGTCATTAATGCATATTAAGAACAATAAGGGATCCAAGATTGAATCTTGAGACGCCGTTGCTGATACCTCACCAGTTTGAAGAATCTGCTCATTTCTGCACATTATGTGAACATTTTATTTCAAACTTCTGCACTCTTCCAGTTAAATATGAATTAAACCATCTGTGTACTGCCCCACTCATACCACAATAATTAAGCTTATCTAGAAGAATTCCAGGATTTACACAATCAAAAGCTTCTGAGAGATCACAGAACATTCCAACTGTTCGGTTGTTCAGAGCATTTAATATTTAATCAGTGAAATCATATACGGCGTTTTCTGTTGAAAAGCCTTTCTGAAAACCAAATAGGCATTTTGTCAGTACTTTATTTTTAGAAAGCTACTCTTGAACACATTACTTTTTCAAGAATTTTGAACAAAGTTGTCAGAAGTGAGAAAAAGTCTCGGCATTCGCTGGTAAAGCTAAGCGTGCTGGGTTGATTACCTCGTCTTCCGCCGCGTACTTCCTTAGCTCTTCCCCTCCACTTTCCAACGCCATTGTTCGTGCTGTTTGAAACTAAATATACGTAAATTGTGAAGTTATCAAAGTTCATCGAAGACAGTAGCGTTAAGATGTCAGATTCTGATGTAAATTCAGTCAGTGCAACTCATATGAACAGAGTAAAACGAGTAACTTCGTATCAAAATAGGTGCGAATCGTCGTATACGTGGGTGAAACCTGTTTTTGGACAATGTTCTATTTGTGCACGTGAATACTCTTATGTCTTATAGCGGTTAATCAGATCTTAGGTGACATGCTAGAAGTGAAATGCTTGAAGAAAATACAAGATCACAAAATAAAACGAAAGAACTAGGTTCGTATTTTTCTAATCAAGTGACCTCTCAAACACAGCACGATAAAATGACTGTAACAGAACTAACTATTGTTTTTCACAGTGTGAAAGTTAACCACAGTTAAGCCAGCATGGAGTGTTCGAATAAACTAGTATCTCATATTTTTGGTGATTCCAGTATTGCTACGAGTATTTCGTGTGGAATAACGAAGGGAGGAAGTCTGATGCAAGATACATTGGCTCCACAGTCTCTAAAAGGGGTTGTCTCCGAATTTACTTCCTTTCAGCTGCAAAAGATGCCAGCAATAAAGGTAATCGTAAAATATTTCCTGTGTAAAATATTTCCTCTCTGTGTAAAATACATGCCGTATACAAAACAAGTTGCTGGACTTTTAGAAAGTGCCCATGAAACCGCAAGTTCAATACCTGAATGTATCATTTAAGTGGTTAATGGAAATGGTCTGCCTTCAAAAAAGATTACTGCCTATACTGCAGATAACCCTAATGTCGATTACAGTAAGCACTATTCTGTTTTTTGGCTGATTCATAATGCATATTGCAGAGTTCTGAAGTCAAATTGCTAGCCGGCCGCTGTGACCGAGCGGTTCTAGGCCCTTCAGTCCGGAACCGCGCTGCTGCTACGGTCGCAGGTTCGAATCCTACCTCGGGCATGGATGTGTGTGATGTCTTAGGTTATTTAAGTTTAAGTAGTTCTATGTCTAAGGGACTGATGAACTCAGACGTTAAGTCCCATAGTGCTTAGAGCCATTTGAACCATTTTCAAATTGCTAAGCTCGTGCTGTCCATAAAACAATGAAACCTGCAACTGATTGCCTTGCAGTAGACATAGAAAACGTTATTCTGAAAGTACATAGTAATTTCTCTATGTCTGCGAAGCGCTGCGAAGACCTAAAGAAATACTTTGAGTTTGTGTATGTTGAATCGAAGGAGATATTGAGACACGTTACAGCTTGCTGGCTTTCCTTAGATTGCACAGTAGAAAGATTAATCCACAACTGGCCTGCCATCGAAAGCTAC
This sequence comes from Schistocerca americana, assembly GCF_021461395.2. Taxonomy (NCBI): domain Eukaryota; kingdom Metazoa; phylum Arthropoda; class Insecta; order Orthoptera; family Acrididae; genus Schistocerca; species Schistocerca americana. The sequence continues at coordinate 79,865,826 of NC_060124.1, read as the reverse complement.
TTCAGATCACTGCGAGAGGACTGTTCCAAAGTTCTGAAGAAGTATTTTAATCCAGAAGATGAACTTTGGGATATATAGCTAGAAATCCATTTACTGTTCTTCAGCAATGTAGCTAAGATTTTTGTTCAGTGCATCAAAAGTATTAGAAAGAGACACTATTTCTGTGGCTGAAACTTGTTACGAAATGTACTTACTTGAAGAGAAAACTGGAACAAAGGAAAGAAGACAAGGTCTTCGAAACTGTAGTTAAGAATGCCATGGAAGCTCTGTCTTCTTCAGAAAGGACCAAACTGGAGAGAAGACGTATGCAGGTCTGTCAAGATCAAATGTGAAATACACATGGAGACAATACGGTAGTTAATACCGTGTTTTTTCTGTGTGTTTTGTCACAACTAGAGACCGGATTATATGCCTTTACATGTTGCGTATGTATTTGCATACCTTTTCACCGGTTATTGTGTATTTTAACTAAAATTGGTGACGATGCACAAAAAAAATGGTTCAAATGGCTCTGAGCACTATGGGACTCAACTGCTGTGGTCATAAGTCCCCTAGAACTTAGAACTACTTAAACCTAACTAACCTAAGGACATCACACACATCCATGCCCGAGGCAGGATTCTAACCTGCGACTGTAGCGGTCGTGCGGTTCCAGACTGGAGCGCCTTTAACCGCTCGGCCACTTCGGCCGGCTGACGATGCACATTTTTGCTCTATGTTTACAATAATTTAAAAACCTAGACGGGCGCGGTCTAGCTCGACCTCGTTTTGATGTCTCACAGAGAGACCGCGACCTACAACTACGTGCGATCGCTGACCGAGATGCTACTGTCTAGCGAGCTGGTTACTGTACAGTAACGGGCAGGCAGAACCAATGCGCCCCCGCTTAATCCCCTCCCCCATTATACGGCACGCGTCGGCAACAATTAAATTACGCACGTTGTTAGTCGCATGTTCATTGTTTCAGTTTCGTTTTCTTTTTATTTGTACAAAGTTTAACGTGCTTATATTTAGTGTGTAACGTGTTGTGCACCAAGCAGCCCGAAAAAAGAAATGTCGTTTCTGCTGGTGATCGTGGAACATTCAAAAATCGCTGAGATGTGGAGTTTTCGCGAAAAATGTTTCGTGCAAAAAAAGTTTCAAATAGACCAGCATGTCAAGACAAGTCTCCATATCGCAGGAATGCAAAACAAAGGCCCACGACAATGTTTGACAACCGGAAGTAGCAGTAACAGTGATTTGACCTCCAAAGGTAACCAAAAGAATCGCTTTAACATGGACCTATGCGGAGCATTCATTGCAAGTAATATTCTTTTTAATAAACTTACAAACCCTATCCTCAAAAGCTTCCTGCGCAAATATTGCTTGAATCAAAATATATCCGATGAATCAACATCGCGTAAAAATTACATACCGATAATTTACCTACATCTCCTGGAAGAAATAGGCAGTGAACCCAAGGACAAGAATTTTTGGATTTCAGTTATAGAAACTACCGGCGCTTGTGGCCGTTACATTGCAATCCTAATTACTGGTGTGTAAAACAAGAGCCTTCTTCTTCCTATTTAGTGGCCTTCAAAGAACTTCAAGAGATAAATCATTCTACGATCGCCAAATTAGTGAATGAGGGTATTAGAAAAATATTTCCAGATTCTTCTGCAGGTGAAAGGGTGTTTTTGTTTCTCTCAGATACTGCTCTCTATATGATCAAAGCAGGAAAAGCCCTCCAAGTACTTCATCCGAACTTGATTCACGTGACGTGCTTTGCTCACGGAGTACATCGTCTTGCTGAAGAAGTACGATCCACGTTTGGAAATGTATATAAACTGATTTCATCCACAAAGAAAGTGCTTCTTAAGGCACCTGCTCGCATCAAGACCTACAAAGAAAATCTACCAAATGTGCCTTTACCTCCCAAACCAATGGTAATTCTGGGTATGTGGACTGGAGCTGTATTGTTTTACAATGAACATTACGAAGCCAACAGGGGCGTAGTAAACGACTTCGACAGTGCAGAGGCTTTGACATTTTTGCAGTGCAAGGAAGCATTTAATGATTCCAGTATTTAAAAAAACATTGATGTGAGTAGCATTCATTTTTCCCATGGACCTGAGAATATTAAAACGCTTGAGACTCAAGGTTTGGCGTTGAATGAATCTATTCAGTTAGGCTAGTGAACTCTTCACTGCCGGAGGTATTCCCGAGACCACTTAAAGGAAAGTTTGAAGACATTTTGAACAATAACCTAGGCTTTGAACCCTCGTCCCAAATCGGTAGTTTATTAATGGGACGATTGAACTTTCTCCCCAGTTCAGATACTGCCCAGTTACCTCAGTTGATGCCGAATGGTCCTTTTGTAAGTGGGCTGCTTCAGTGTTGGCAGCGCTGTGTAGCGCTTTGCATTGGATATCTGACTGCGCTTTCTTTGTAAGAGACTCTGGCTAGTCGGACCCGTTGTTGGAAGTTAGTCGCCAGTAGTGTTGGGCAGTTGGAAGTTAGTCGCCAGCAGTGATGGAAGTACTGTTGGGCAGTTGGAGGTGAACAGCCAGCAGTGATGTATGTTCACTGCTGCATTGATGGAGGATAGAGGTCTGAAATGTTAGCATAGGCTAACGATCTGTACATGTTAGTCTTGGAAACTGAATATTATTCGTGATTATATACCTTTGTACTAGATTTCAATGACGATTTATATTCGTGTTTGAACTGGATGTCACATTATCAATGTAAAAATACGTTATTTGGTTTGCAACAAAATCTTTCCTTTGCTAACCACATGCCTATTAGTAGTTAGTGGCTTTAGTAGTTAGAATCTTTTATTTATCTGGCAGGATTGACGCTCGCTGTATTGCAGTAGTTCGCGTAATGAAGATTTTTGTGAGGTAAGTGCTTAATGAAATGTATAGGGTATTGTTAAGATTTCATTTTAGTCAGGACCATTCTCTTGAATTAATTATTAGAAGTCAGGTTGTAATTTTTTTGAGCAGTCAGATTGCGTTGCGCTACAATATTGTGGGTCAGTGTTGACATGATAAGAAAAAGTAAAGAGAAAGTAGGCTCAGTACTTTCAGTTTTACTAAGCTCTTTCAGAATCAAATAACGTAGAAGTTTCATCTTCTCAGTCATTCTGCAATTTAAGTACAGATTCACTCGTTTAACTAAAGACGTTCCCCTTTTCTTCTTACAAAATTTTTTTGAATGATCAAAGACATGATCTTATTACCCAACATTTGGAACAGTACCTTATCATGTATGTTTACAATATTAGCAAAATGTAAGATAATTTCTCAACAATACTTTAGTTCGATAGTATTAATTAAACGTTGATGTTGTTCAAAAAATTCCTTTACCACCAAGTATACAGATCATGAGATCAGCAATCTAAATGTCCCGATTTCTCGCGTGGCCGGCGCTCTTGCTCGCAATCGATATGCACAGGTCTACCTTCGAGACATACCGCTCGCAGCAACTACTATGTTTTTTATTATTTGATCTTGCATGTTTCGACACTTTTAATCCACATTTTAAGCATTTTAATGCATATTTGAGTGCATATTTTGAGCGATTTATGTTGCATATAATCCGGTCTCTAGTATTATTAATACACTGTACCGTATGCAGTGGTAAGAGGGTGTAAGTTTCTTTTGAGAATTTCAATAATTATCTAATTCTGCTAATGAAACTAATTTATTGTAACTGAAAATGGTACGTAGAGTTTGATTTCCAAGTATTTATCAACTGTTCCTTATTTTTGTGAAAAATCACGTATTTTTAAGTAAATGTCCCTCATTTCGTATATCAAAAAATGCCAATCCTATCCCACCCACCGGTGTCTCGTACCTTCAGCAAGACGATGCACCCGCCTAGATGTATGAGAGGTGTTCTGGCAACAAACTCGACTACTCTTAATGAACACGATTGGAATTGACGTGTGGGATTAACGAAACACGATGTGTGAATGAATGAATGTCTCTCTATTAACTCTTCAGGGGGGTGGTAAACGCCATAAAAATTTACCCTTGAGGGACGTGAACAATAATTTACATATTTCCAATTTAATCCACTTGTAACACTTAAGTTTTATTATTGCGGTATGTTTACTACAGTAAGTCTGTAAAAATTCATCTTAAATACAAGGTTCAAATGGCTCTGAGCACTATGGGACTTAACTTCTAAGGTCATCAGTCCCCTAGAACTTAGAACTACTTAAACCTAACTAACCTAAGGACATCACACACATCCATGCCCGAGGCAGGATTCGAACCTGCGACCGTAGCGGTCGCGCGGTTCCAGACTGTAGCGCCTAGAACCGCTCGTCCACCCCGGCCGGCTAAATACAAGGAAATATTAACATTAAATGTGGTCACCGGAGATAACCATCATCGCATGGCGGTATACAATTTCAATGGTTGGTGGTTCAACTTTGCTATAACTTTCTTTTAATTTTTGTGGTAACTCAGTTTTTGCCTGCTCTCAGGCAGAACGGTACTTTGCACACTGAGCGCATCCACAGAGTTCGGTCCAGGGTTTTCCTTGAACTGCAAACTGTACATCTTCTAGGTGATGAGTGAATCGCTGATGATTACTGCTTTCGTGGGGAATGCTTTCATTTACGTATGGCTTGTGTGCATTGATCTAAGATGATCAATTATTTTTGTATACAGAGAATGAAGCAGCAGCCACTGAAGCCATTTTTGGAGCCAACAAACGCTTTTACACCTCTCGATGAAAGTGAATGTCGGGTCATTGTCATTACTTTCGTCATTGTCAGCACTGTTTTCGCTAGAAGCAATTTCATCAAAGAATATTCGTAACATTCTTCCTCTGTTATTGTTTTTTGCCGCGGCATACTAGATGGAAAAGACGGGCGGTGGTTAGCGCTACTTACCACGCAAAAATTCGGCTGTGAAGAAAAGAAAATTCTCTCCGAATAAAAATTAATATTACATGTAGATTTATAGAAGGTCAACAGATAAATTTAAACAGTCACTGCCAAAAATAGGCATATAAAGAAGAGCTACAGAAAGAAATGCACGACACTTGCACGAACACAACCAGCAATGCATGAAATACTAACTCGTGTCGTAAATACGAGATAAAAGTACTGCACTGAGATTCTCGTGCCACGTAATGAAACTTTAGGCAATAATTAGTTGGGAGAACTGCCATCCTTTTGAGTGGTAAAATGATAAAATATGTGGTTAGCCACAGTGATTTTCGCCTTTTACAGTGAAGCGCGCGCTTCAGAGAATTAAAGCACTGCCTCTGTTTTCTTTCAGTGTGCAACAGAAAGCCGGCGACGTGTCAGGACACTCTGGTCCCTGGTCAGCGACCAGCCAGAGCCGACACGTCGTTAGCCGCGCTGCCACACGCCACCTTGAATAATTGATTAGGCACGACAACAGGTGGCGGGGTGGACGTTCGAGTCGGCCAGCTTCTGTGTCGCCCATCAATAGAGGCGCGGAACTAATAGGCTCCGCGCGCGGCTCCGGGGCCACAGTACACCTATTTACGTGCTCTGGAAACCTGTCCACAGTGCGTGGTGGCAGGCACTCTGCGATTTCCTGTGCTGTTCCATTACAACTCTACGTTTATATTCACTGATGAACCAAAACATTATTACCATCTGCTTAATAGCGTATTGGTCCACTTGTTGGTGTTGTCTCTGGAAGCTGTCTTGATGCAGCTCTCCACGGTACTCTATCCTGTGCACGCCTCTTCATCTGCGAATAACCTACATCCTTCGGTTCAAATGGCTCTGAGGACTATGGGACTTAACATCTGTGGTCATCAGTCCCCCAGAACTACTTAAACCTAACTAACTTAAGGACATCACACACATCAATGCCCGAGGCAGGATTCGAACCTGCGACATTAGCAGTCACGCGGTTCCAGACTGAAGCCGGCCACACCGGCCGGCTACATCCTTCGGAATCTCCTTACTGTATTCATCTCTTGGTCTCCATCTATGACTCCTCCCCCCCCCCCCCCCCTCCTACCCAACTTCCCTCCAATACTAAACTGGTGATTCCTCGATATTTCAGAATGTGTCCTATCAACCGATCCATTCTTTCTTTCAAGTTGTGCCACGAATTTAAATTCTATTCAGTACCCCATCATTAGTTACGTCATCTACCCATCCGATCTTCAGCATTCTTCTGTAGTGCCATGTTTCAAAAAAGGTTATTCACTTTTTGTTGGTTCAAATGGCTCTGAGCACTATGGGACTTAACTGCTGTGGTCATCGGTCCCCTAGAACTTAGAACTACTTAAACCTAACTAACCTAAGGACATCACACACATCCATGCCCGAGGCAGGATTCGAACCTGCGACCGTAGCGGTCGCGCGGTTCCAGACTGTAGCGCCTAGAACCGCTCGGCCACTCCGGCCGGCTCACTTTTTGTCTAAACTGTTTATCGTCTATGTTTCACTTCCATACATGGCTACACTCCAGACGCATACCTTCAGAAAAAGACTTCCTAACACTTAAATCTGTATTTGATGTTAACAAATTTCTCTTCTTCAGAAATGCTTTTGTTGCCGTTGTCAATATACATTTTATATCCTCTCTACTTCGGCAATCATCAGTTATTTCGCAAAATTCATCTAATACTTTTAGTGATACGTTTTCTAATCTAATTGCCTCAAAATATCTGATTTAATTCGACTACATTCCATTATCCACGTTTTGCTTTTGTCGATGTTAACAACAACATCTTATACCCTCCTTTCAATACACTGTCCATTCCGTTCATCTGCTCTTCCAAGTCCTTTGCTGTCTCTGACAGAATGACAATGTCATCAGCGAAACCTCAAAGTGTTTGTTTCTTCTCCCTCAACATTGATTCCTGCTCCAAATTTGTCTTTGCTTTTCTTTACTGCTTGCTCAATGTACAGATTGAATAAAATCTGGGACAGCCTACAACTCTGTCCCATTCCCTTCTCAACCACAGCTTCCCTTTCATGCCCCTGTAGTCTTGTCACTGCCGTCTGGTTTTTGTACAAGTTGTAAATAGCTATGTAGCTCCATGTATGTTATCCGTGCTACATCCAAAATTCCAAAGAGAGTGTTCCTGTCAACATTGTCAAAACGTCAACGTCTACAACGTCCGCAGCTCGTGGTCGTGCGGTAGCGTTCTCGCTTCCCGCGCCCGGGTTCCCGGGTTCGATTCCCAGCGCGGTCAGGGATTTTCTCTGCCTCGTGATGACTGGGTGTTGTGTGATGTCCTTAGGTTAGTTAGGTTTAATTAGTTCTAAGATCTAGGGGACTGATGACCATAGATGTTAAGTCCCATAGTGCTCAGAGCCACAACGTCTACAACTGTTGCAAACGTAGGTTTGCCTTTCCTTAACCTATCCTCTGAGAGAAGTCGTAGAGTCAGTATTGCCTCGCGTGTTCCTACATTTCGCCGGAATCTAATCCGATCTTCCACGAGGTCGACTTCTAACAGTTTTTCCATTCTTCTGTAAAGAATTCGTATTAGTATTTTGCAATAATGACTTATTAAAATGATGGTTCAGTAATTTTCACACCAACTGCTTTCTTTGGAACTGGAATTATGATATTTTTCTTGAAGTCTAAGAGTATTTCGCGTTGTGATGGAATGTCGTCTACTCCCGGGGCCTTGTTTCCACTTAGGTCTTTAAGTGGTCTGTCAAATTCTTCCCAGAGAATCATGTCTCTCATCTCATGTTCATCTACGTCCTCATCCGTTTCTGTAATAGTCCCTTCAAGTTCATTTACTTTGTGCAGACCTCCTATACCATTCTTCCACCTTTCAGATTTCCTTTCTTCCCTGGTTTTCCACCTGAGCGATTGATATTCATACAGCTGCTTCCCTTGGTTCACTTCCGGAACGCAACACGGCAGTGATTCTGCGTTGCCTCGACATGTCCTTGGTAGGTTTCCGGAGATACGTATGTCACAGGGGACGTCTGTGCAGAGTACACACAATTCCCGTAAACTACAAGGCGATGGTTTGTGGTCGCTGAACTGGCGCCCGATGGCAGCGGAGATGAGTTCCATCAGGTTCAGATCAGGCGAATTTAGTGGGCAGGACAACATGAGTTCACTGTCATTGTCCTCAAGCTACTGTAGCATAATTTTCGTCTCGCGAAGCGGACAGTTATACTGCTGTAAACGCCATCGCCGCCTGGGAAGACATCGAACATGAAGAGGTAATACACGGTACCGTTAACATAGCCCGCAGCTGTCGTGGTTCCTTCGATACCACCCCTGGTCCCATGGATGCACAGTGAATAACCCCTATAGCATAATACTGCCCAGCACTGCTCTGTGTCGGTGGTGCTGTGTATGTTTCGCCGGCCGGGGTGGCCGAGCGGTTCTAGGCGCTACAGTCTGGAACTGCGCGACCGCTACGGTCGCAGGTCCGCCTCCTGCCTCGGGCATCGATGTGTGTGATGTCCTTAGGTTAGTTAGGTTTAAATAGTTCTAAGTTCTTGGGGACTGACGACCTCAGAAGTTAAGTCCCGTAGAGCTCAGAGCCATTTGAACCATTTTTGTGTAGGTTTCGAGCAAAAAGTGATTCATCAGACCAGGCGAGGCGTTTCCATTGGTCCATGGGCAGTCTAGATGGACCCTGGCCACCGAAATCGCTAATTTCAGTGTCGTCACGAAGACGTACCGGTCGCCATTGCGGAGCCCCATGTTCAAGAGCGAGCGCTGAACAGTGTATTCCGAAACCTGAGTGCCCTCTGTCATCGTCGCCTATCCAACTTTACACAGCGGGCAAGTACCCAACATCCACATCCTCTGATGAGGTGTGGGCGCCCAACACCTTGTCGTCTGGGCTCGGTTTGACCAACCTCCGACCGCTTTCCACAGATGCTCACGACAGTACCACTCGAACAGCTGACTCTTATCAGGCCCCGCTACATAATAATCTGCCTTTTACCCAAGTACGTTCTGACAGCAGTTTTCCTCATTTGCAGCCCCTATCTTCGCCTCCGCTTCGCTTATACAGTATATACTGTGGGCAAAGCAAAACTGTCCCGGGAAGTATTTCGTGCACCGCACGATAGGCAACCCAACTCACATCTACCGCGCTTGAGGTGGATGATGGGTGTTGGGGTGCCTGTGTTAAAAGTGGACGAAATATTTCCCGTTCCAGGATTACGAGAGCGTGATGAAAGGAATGTCTCCGAATTTTTTGTGCATGAAAACTTTTAAAGCTTTTTAAATAGAACACACATTATTAACATGCTATCCCTTTATCCTTCATGTCTATATATTCGCAGCCCTATGCCGCTGAAGGGCTCCGAATTGTAGCTTGTTACATGGCCTTGTGTAACGAACCTACGTCGGCGTGTGAGAATCAGCGTGCTGTAATCGAGTTTCGAAACCGAAGACTTGGTCCACAGATGGAGAACCCTCTTCCTCAGCATGACTATGCCAGACAACACACGAGTGCTACGACATCTGCAGCAGTCCGACGCTTTGGGTTCACTCTCATCGATCATCCTCCATACAGTCATTACGTGCCCCATACATTTTAATCTGCTTAGGTAATTTGAAGAACAACTTCGAGAACTTCACGTGTTCGTCGCCAGGATAAGTATATTGAGAAATAAATATGTAGACATGAAGAATAAAGATGCAGAATGTTAATAACGTTTGTTTTATTTGAAAAGCTATAAGAGTTTTTACATAAAAAATTTTGAGGCATTGCTTTTTACCACACCCTCGTATAATTTTTTTTAAAGAAAGAGACACATTTTTCACGAAATAGTATTGCAGATATGGGACGCGCTGACCGTTCCTACAACCGGCCTGCAAATGTAATGTTGACTTGAAGCGCAAGAAGAGTGTAGTGTTCCATTCTCGTCAAAAAGGGATGCATTTTGAATTCGATAGCATGCCTTGCAATTAACATTGTTTATGATTGCCCTAAATCACATTATTTGACCAACGGATCGACTTATTGTGCAAGCCTATCGCTAATTTACCTCCTTTCGATTTTACACTGCAATCCATACATTGCAACATTTAGTAGTCAACATCTTCTAATAAATATTGCATTCCGAAGCTTGTATGCTGCGACTGCCGCCTCGTACGAAACTCGCATAAACATTGTTCTAATCAATAGTATCTGTACACGTATCGTAAATTACACGTGTTCGGACGTGGAAGCATTTCATGCAGCCACCTCCTGTAACTCTTCAGTCTCTCATATTACCTTCGGGTGGACACGAGTCACGGCGACCAGGATGATATTTAATGCATTCAGTGTTTGTAGGGTGTTTCATCGTTGTATACTAACCCCCCGTGAAGTCAAAGACATGTGTACAATACAAGGAGTAAAGTAGTTTTTAAGGGAGCTAGCTACTGCCTTAAAATACGTTATTGAACGCCAAATGGGAAACGGTTTGCTTAGAATGAAGTAACGGCAACTAGCAGTCGCCGAACATTTAACAGGAAACAACGCTCCACTGTCCGTTATACATTACGGACGTATACCCCTTTACGAAGTACCAAGAAAATGGCGCCCTAACAATGCTTGCAGCACTATAAATCTGGACTTGAAGTAAGTTTACACGTCGTCTAGGAAGTCAGTGCGAGAAAACAACAGAAAAAGCCGCCTCCGCAGAGAGCCCCGATCCTCGCCACTGGTGGAGGAGCGGAGGAGTCTCGCTACTTGATCAGCGGCGAATAGGCGGCCGCCTGGAAGTGAGGCAACCCACGCTACAGCCGTACACGCCGTGTAGTCTGACTTCCCGGTTAACGTCCGGCAACAGGCTTTCGAAACAAAAAATACTGTAGGCGAGAGCCCCACCTCATTGGTGTTCTTGTTGTTGACGGCGTTTCCAGAGTGCGGTGGCAGCTGGTGCTTCAATCGGTCCATCATGCGATAGTGTGGGGCCCAGAGGAGCCCGCAGACGTCACACATGGCTTGTCTTAGGTGGGTATTCCCACTGCCAACACATTCTGCCTGCGAGCGTTTGTATTGCAGATAAAGTCATGAAGTGGTCACATTAGAAATCTGAATAGCATTTTTGTCTTTCCAGGACTACCACTAATTAATAAGAAACTATCATCTCCACTTCCATTAATATCGAAAAACAGAAAACACCTACTCTCTCTTGATAGTGGAAAGGCATCTCGACCGGACAAATAACCTGTGGGACCTTAAAGAGATTATGTGAAAGAATTCGCTCCCCTTCTAGCAGTAGATTGTCGTATATGGCTGGAGCAATGCCGAGTACCTAGCGACCGAAAAATGGATCAAATCATTCCGGTTTACAAGAAATGACATAGCACAGATTCACATAATTATAGGCCTATATCGTTGACGCCAACCTGTCGTAAAATTATGCAACACGTTTCATGCTGACATTACGACGTTTTTCGAGAATGAAAACATCGTCTATAAGAATCAGCCTGGATTCTGGAAACAGTGATCTTGTGAAACTCAGCGTCTTCTGTTCATCCATGAGATGCAAAACCACGGAGACAAAGATCAGGTTGATACCGAGATGCTTGCCTTCAGGGAAGCGTTTAGAAATGTTTCGCACATCGTTTAGTGAAAAAGAAACGAGCTCCATGGCAGATTTGTGACAGTGTTCAGGATTTCCTTGCAGACCGAACTCAACACGTCGCACTTAACTGAACGAAATTAACAGATGTAAATGTTATTTCAAGACAAAGTCTTATAAGCCGTTACTGTTTATAGTACACACAGTTAGAAGATCTGAGGACCAGCAGCCAACTCGTCTGCGTGCTAGACACACCGGAACAATACCTGGCGTTATGGGCTGGGGTACGATTTCGTATGACAGTAGGAGCACTCTCGTGGTTATCCCAGGCACCCTGACTGCAAATTCGTACGTCAATATGATCGTTCGACCAGTTGTACTGCCATTCGTGAACAGCATACCAGGGGCTGTTTTCCAACAGGATAACGCTCGCCCACATACCGCTGTCGTAATCCAACATGCTCTGCAGATTGTCGACATGACCCTGGCCTGCTCTATCGCCCGATCTGTCTCCAATCGAGCACAGGAGGGTCTTCATCGGATGACAACTGCACCGTCACCCACAAACAACATTAACAATCTCGGTACTGATTGGACAACTGCATCCATTCCACAAACTGACATCCGGAACCTGTACAAGACAATGGATATGCGTTTGCATGTTTGAATTCAATATTATGGCGGTTAGACCGCTTATTAACGTACCAGCATTTCCCATTTGCAACTGCGTATCACGCCCTTACTTTAACATGTGATCTTGCAGTGATAATCGCTTAAATATGTTACCTATACAAATGTATTTCCGAAATTTCATGACTCTACGTTAATTATTTTTTGTGTGATGCATTTTTTCCGTCAGTGCATTTAATCAAAACTATCTCCTAATCCAAAACTCTGATAGAATCCCGTTTTGGAGTAGGTGAAAATGTGATGTATTCTTAAGATTTTGTTCGCCATAACGCGTTCGCCTAACTTCAGTAACACAAAAGTGTCGCGCAAGTCGAGAACTCGGTATCATCGTCAGAAGACATATTTCTGTAAACTCTGCAATCGTCTTAATAATTTGTTGCCGCATATAAAACTAAATTCTAAACGTAGTGCAACTCGTCCAGAAGACACTGACGCCAGATATATATTTGTGTACTGCTAGTCTGCCTGTTTGAGCGATTTGAATGAAATGTTAAGATTACGCGTGTGTTCTGTGCCGGACGCGATAGATGACACACACCGAGAACCTTCTCAACACGGACGTGAGGTAGTGAGAAAACACTCTCTGGTCAGAGAATACGCCTCGAATATTTTATTCATACGAAACTGAGAACTTTCCGAGAAAAAGTTCTTTTGCTCTGAGAATCTTCTCCGCAGTGTGTTCTCTTTCTTATTCATTCGACGCGCTGTCCCTTTGTATTCTGACTCATATTGTAAATATTCATATCAGAATTTTTAAGAGGCCAATCAAGAACCGCTACGTTACTTTGGTCGTCAATGGTCAGACTCCTATTTCATTTCACTTTGGTACACGCAGCGGTGTATTCCCCATTGCTTTATGAGTGAAGAGAGGATAAAGCCAGTCAAACCAACCCTGCAAAACTCTGTTGCTTCTCCTGACTGTAAATTTATCCGCACACAACACTTGGTCCAGTCAGGAACCATAGTTTCCTGGAAAACCTTCCTGGTGTTCCCCTACCATCCCATGACTTCGCTTCCTGGCGTTTAGCAGCCCTGTAGCTAGCAGCAGTCACCAACGCCAGTGTCGCCTGTTCACTAGCGAGGGTTGTGGCAATGAGATACTCGCGGCATATACACACATCAAAAAAAGTTTTGCGTCATTCCGGTTCCCAGAACTCCCGCAGACACACGTTCACCGTGGATATTGTATCACAGACACAGTCCCTTTGACTGCTCAGAGATGTCACTAAACCCGCCCAAAGATGTAAAGAACCATGCATGAGCAGCGCCTATTAGAAGGAGGGGGTCTGACAGCCGATCAGTTCCAGTCATTCCACCAGGAAGGAGGTACACGGCTCGTGTCGTCCGTAGTTCAATCATGCCTAGACAGTCAATAGCGCGACTCGATCGCGTCCGCATTGTTACTTTGTGCCAGGAAGGGCTCCCAACAAGGGAAGTGTCTCGGAGTGAACCAAAGCGGTGTTGTTCGGACATGGAAGAAATCCAGAGAGACAGGAACTGTCGATAGCATGCCTCGCTCAGGCCGCCCAAGGGATACTATCGCAGTTGTATGACCGATATCTACGGATTATGGCTCGGAGGAACCCTGACAGCAACGCCACCATGTTGAATAACGATTTTCGTGCAGGACGTCGTGTTACGACTCAAACTGTGCGCAACAGCCAGCATGATGCGCAACTTCACTCTCGACGTCCATGGCGGGGTCCATATTTGCAACCACGACACCATGCACCGCGGCACGGATGGGCCCAACAACAGGCTGAATGGACCGCTCAGGATTGGCATCACGTTCTCTTCACCGATGAGTGTCGCATATGCATTCAACCAGACAATCGTCGGAGACGTGTTTGGAGGCAACCCGGCCAGGCTGAACGCCTTAGACACACTGTCCAGCGAGTGCAGCAAGGTGGAGGTTCCCTGGTGTTTTGGGGTGGCATTATGTGGGGCCGAAGTACGCCACTGGTGCTCATGGAAGGCGCCGTAACGGCTGTGCGATACGTCAATGCCATCCTCCGATATCGGCAGGTATGTACAGCGATCTGGACCACCACCTCTGAAGGTCTCGCTGTATGGTGGTACAACGTGCAGTGTGTGGTTTTCATGAGCAAGAAAAAGGGCGGAAATGATGTTTATGTTGATCTATATTCCAATTTTCTGTACAGGTTCCGGAAATCTAGGAACCGAGGTGATGCAAAACTTTTTTTTGATACATGCCCCCCGTCAGATAACTCCTAGAACAGGGTGCATGAAAATATTGTGCACAAATCTGAAGAAGCTGAAAGAAGAGTCCGAATACATTATCTTTTGAATGGTTTTGGAGTAACCTGAGCCACTGAAAGATCTTGAATGTGAGGAACATTACGGACATACAATGCACACACACACCATATGTTCATCAAAAGCTCAACAATGGTGCATATTACCGAATGCACTCAAAATGATGATCACTGCGGTGTCTTCGGGTATCGAGAGCGGCTCAAACAGTATCGACCACCGCAGAGATACTGCACAGCAAAGCGGTGTCACGAGGCCTTAGTGAGATGCAAGGAGGAAGCCGTACCTCCCGTAGTTCCGAGTGGCCACCGCCGCACCTCTGCCCTGAAACAGCGTCGCCAGAGGCCAGGAAGGCAGTTCCTGTTCGGAGTCGAATCCTGCCCATTTCCAGCAAGTTCCTGTCGGAGTAACGCCGTTGTGCTACCCCGTGTCAACCGTCGGTGAGTGAAGAGACTTCCGTCTCCTATGAACTGTGCCTACGCGCCAACGCTATCAGAACTGTGTCAACAAATTTCTACGAACATGCGTTTTCTAGTGACTAGTGGTGCTACAATACGGCCATTCTGAACTTGTATCAGTTCGCCACTGAGTAACCGTGGATCATTTACTGTGTTAAGAACCGCAAGTCCGTGTGTGCAGTTTCACAGCCGCAGACGAGCCTGGTGACCAAAGATAATTTTTGTTGTAATTAATAAAGTATTACTTATTCAG
Organism: Schistocerca americana; assembly: GCF_021461395.2. NCBI lineage: Eukaryota > Metazoa > Arthropoda > Insecta > Orthoptera > Acrididae > Schistocerca > Schistocerca americana. Next base: position 79,850,657 of record NC_060124.1, on the reverse strand, counting down.
AGTGCTTTGTTATTAGCCGCCTTAGTGTCCAAGAAGTCGGACGCAACAAACACCACATTCAGTAGAGACATAACAACTTCCTAGAAAATTCTGACGCGCTCTACGAAGTGCACCAGGCAACGCACGAATTTCGTCATACGCTACAAGTGTGCTGGCGAAGTTGTTTTCCCGTCGGGAACTGGTGTCACGTACTCGAGGCTTTCGATATGCTCCACAAAAAAAAAAAAAAAAAAAAAAGGCATCAGATCAGGCGAGAGGGGTTGCCCTTTAACCAGCGTCTGGGATGTATAGCAGTGAATACGTCACGTTCTTGGACAGTAAAGTCTTCATCTAACCGTACGCACATAGAAAAAGCTCTTTAAGTTTCTGAAATTAAGCAGCATGCCTAGTGATTGTCTTCGTTTTTTCTGATATTGCAAAGCTCTCACTGGTTCAGGATAATTTCCATCACTACAAGTTCCTGTTCCAAAGTTGCTGTATGTCGACTACTCTGTAAGTTCCTTCAATTTCACCGCAAGCTTATCGATCACTACATTTTCTTGTCGGTCAGTAGCTGAAGGCAATTTCAGTGTTTGTAAATGTACAAGTTAAATGTTGGGATTCTGGTTATCGGAACTATCCATTGTTATTTCTTTTTTTTTCATTAAGGTAGTCATTGAGCCTAACCATTTGACTCTAAACTGCTAAAATTTTAATAATTTGGGGATAACCTGTCATGCTGATGTTTGTTAAATCCAGTTCTTGATTTTCTCCGTAAATAGGAGTAACCGCAGACCTTCTTGTTGTTTCAGATTGGACATTGTTTCTAATCATTTAAATTTAAATTGGTAAAATTTCAATAACTTGGGGATAAGCCCTTCTGTTGTTATCTTGTTATAGTGGCTGCTGTGCGTAATCACGAATTCAAATTTTAAAACTTTTGTTTAAGAAAGGGATAATCCCTAAGCTTATTTTCAGAGGTGGCCCTTCTGCCTAATCAGTTAACTGACAGTCAGCTGTTTTTACTTTGGCCACTGCACCTGAGAATTATTATTTGCTTTCTTGATTTTTAAAAAAGTTGTTTAGAATAACCCTTATAATCAGTCAGCCGTTCCACTCTCCCTACGGTCTAGTACGCTGTTCATAGTACACGATTCACATCCACATATGCCTACATTGCAAGCAAATACATTCATGAAAAACATCCTAACACCTAAATTGATATTCAGTGTTAAGAGAGTTTTCTTTCTTCAGAAACACTTTTCTTGCTGTTGATAGTCTACACTTTATTCATATTTGGATCATAGGCAGTTGTTTTGCTGCCAAAAATAGTAAACCACGTCTACTACTTTCAGCTTCTCATTTCCTAGTCTATTTCCCTCGGCATCTATTGATTTAATTAGACCTACTCCAATATGCTCGTTTTACGTTTAGTGATATTCCATATTTATTCTGTGCGACAGATGTCCCAAGTCATTTGTTGTCAGTGACAGGAGTATAGTGCCAACAGAAAACCTTCAAAGTTTTATTTCTTCTACCTGAACTCTAGTTCCCTCTCAGATATCTGATTCGCTTCCACTGCTGCCGGCCGAATGTACGGACTGAATATGTCGGGGGTTAGGGTAGGATAGGTGACAACACTATCTCACTTCCGTCTTTTCTACTGCCTCCCTTTCACGTCCCTCGGTGATTTGAAATAGTTTTCAGAACTTTTGTTGCCTGATCAATACGACACTTTTAAGAAAAGTTTTCAAAACTTTTGCTGCCTGACAGCTTGCAACGGCAAGGGGCAGAGTAGCACGTGACACTCCAAACAATGGCGTCTGTCTGTATTGGTCGCGTACAACATGCAGCGCTGATTTTTATGCCGGTTTAGGTAATATTAAAGAAAGGCAATATGAGTAATCCACTAAATTACAGGCCTGTATCATTAATGTCAATATGCAGCAAGATTCTGAAACATATATTGTGTTCGAACGTTATGAATTACCTCGAAGAAAACGATCTATTCTCACAGCCAACACGGATTTAGAAAACATCGATCTTGTGAATACTCACAGTAAGTGTTGACTGCTATCAAAAAGCGATTTCAGACTGATTCCGTATTTCTAGATTTCCACAAGGCTTTTGGCACCGTACGTACCTTACCAGCGGCTTGAAATCACATTGCGTGCTTATGGAATATCGACTGTTATGTGACTGGATTCGTGATTTCCTGTCAGACAGGTAGCAGTTCGTAGTAATTGACGGGAGGTCATCGAGTAAAACAGAAGTGAAGTCTGGCGTTCCCCAAGGTAATATTATAGACCCTTTTCTGTCCCTCATCTATATACACGAATTAGGAGACAATCCGAGCAGCCATTTTAGGTTGTTTGCAGATTATACTGTCGTTTATCGTCTAGTAAAGTCATCAGAAGATCAAAACAAAATGCAAAACGATTTAGGTAAGGTACCCGTATGGTGCGAAAATTAGCAATTGTCCCTAAATAACGAAAAGTGTGAGGTTACCCACATGAGTGCTAAAAGCAATCCGTTAAACTTCGGTTACACGGTACATCAATCAAATCTAAAGGCTGTAAATTCAACTAAATGTCTAGGAATTACAATTACGGACAGTCTAAATTGAAAAGAATAAATAGAAAATGTTGTGGGGAAGGCGAACCATTGTAACGTTGTTGCATTAATTTGTTCTGAAAGCGGTGCTGATATTCAAGACCATAAAAGTGGGTTAAAAGCTGTGAGCTATCTGAGGAAGTTAACCTTGTATTACTGCGCAACTGTTTCACCAGGTATGCAGTCTAGCTTACCAAATTCCCGACCAGACTAACATTAATTATAATCTTTTAGTACTCATCTTACGATAACCGGTGATATAATATATATATATATATATATATATATATATATATATATATATATATATATATATATAAAGACAATTTAAATAAAAAGAAATAAATCAGTTTATATTTGGACATTTATTTTAACATTGATCATTGTTCCGTTAAAATTTCAGCATACCAACTTGATTCATAACTGAACTGGTGCCTTATTTAGGATTGTGAAAATGTGAGTTTGTAATCTTACAGAGCACATCAAATAGGGGGCCAAGATTGGGAGACTACATACAATACTGCATTCATAAAATAACACACGAAGAACGTTGAAACATATCCAAGAGGAAATTAACGGCAACCAACCGATTAAATTTTCACCCAAAGAAGTTACGTTCGTAGCACAATCCTGTCCGTCATGAAATTACCACACACTGGTATACTAAATTCATACTAACTCTCTGTGAAATCTTCCCGAAAATAATAGCTGAGGGCTACTTTGATGCTTACACCACATGCTTCGCGTGATCAACTTGGTTTACACAAAGAGTGTAACTCCACAATAATTTTGATAATTAAAATAAATTACATCGAAACGCAATTTACAAAAGAAAAACCTCGAACTGGTTACTATCGTCTTACTATTAACCTGATGGGTCAAACAACTGTATAAGCACGTGGCACTGGTCTCACAAAGTACACCCCACGTGGGTTGAACATAAAGAAAAGTTGCTATATTGAAAAATATTGTCAAGACGAGACGTTATAATCTCACGCACATTTGCATTTAAGATTGATGATCTTAGTTAGAGTTACTGATCAACACTTGGTTTCACTTTACTCACAAAGTAGTGACAAAGCAACTACCAGGAGATATTCTGAACTTCGCACTCGAATTACACTGTGTTGCAATTTGAGATAACATTAGATGTTTTAGAGCTGCACCTGAAATAAAGGTGATTAAATTTTCAGTTAGGCTGAACTTAAGAAATCCATTGTCCTACGGACTTAGCAGACACGCGCTTAGCCGGAGATCTTACCACTTCAGACGCTCGCCGCGGACAGACTGACCTGGGCTCCTACCGAGCGTGCTTAACAGATACAAATGGAAGTGACCAGAGAAGCAGCTTCCTATACCAACATGACAAGGGATGGACAGGACCATACTAAGAATAGAAACCTCTCTGCTTTTAGAAAGCGTAGCTACCTGTTCCGACGTTGGTCCTACTGTTCTCTAGCAGACAGGCTTGTCTGCTACCATCAAGCACGCAACTAGAAATACATTTGCTCATTCATCCTCTCACACAGAAGGGAAAGGGGATGACAGTATCTTATCATATACAATATATAAAAGAAAGCGGATGTAGGTTCCGTATGAGACTGTGTGACATGAATTACATATAAACTGTGTTTTAAAGTGTAGTAGTGTGACAGATCGTTCTTGTTTATGTGTAAAAGTAACACGTTTCACTGCTCAGTCTCCTCCCAGATAGTCAGTAAATTTAGGAGAGGAATTTATGCCGTAAATGACAACAGATTTAAGAAATTAACATGAAAGGAATCCAACAGGGACCTTTCACCATAGGCTGCATTTTCTTGGTGGAAAACTTATAAAATGCAACAGATATAGTAAGGAGACTGCCTACACTATGCTCGTCCGTCCTCTTTTGGAGTACTGCTGCGCAGTGTGGGATCCTTACCAGATAAAATTAATGGAGTACATCAAGAAAGTTCAAAGGAGAGCAGCACGTTTTGTATTAGGGGAGAGAGTGTCACGGACATGGTACAGGTTTGGGGATGGACCATTAAAACAAAGACGTTACTCGTTGCGGTGAGATCTTCTCATGAAATTTCAATCACCAGCTTTCTCCTCCGAACGCGAAAATATTTTGTCCACGCCGACCTACACAGGGAGAAACGATAATTTTAATAGAATAAGGGACGTCAGAGCTCGCACGGAAAGATAAGGGTGTTCGTTTTGTATCGTGCGCAGTTCGAGTGTGGAATAGCAGAGAATTACTGCGAAGGTGATTGGATGAACCCTCTGCCGGGCACTTAAGCGTGATGTGCAGGGTATCCTTGTAGATGTAGATGTAAATGTAGACGAAGGGATAGGAAGGGTACTCAGCCTCTGTAACGCTCATTTGGGTGACATAAGGCAAACACGACGAATGTTACGTCAGGAAGGACAACGACAGTTTTTCGAGAATACGAATAAAGTCTTCTGGCCCTGTATGATGGTGATCCCAGCTTTTGCCAATTACCATGGTAGGGAACGGTTGGAAGAGGAATGGGACAGAGGCAGATACAGGGACCTGAAACTCTCGACGCCGCAAAATATGCTTCTTGTCTGTCTCTGCTTCGATCACATCGCACTGCCGCCTGCTTCGTGCACACCACTGCTGTGTTAGTCACCAGATACAGGCTAGACTGCTTCATGAAGCCCTCTCAACGGCGATCGCGCCTGTGGCACATCTGCCCGTTCTGGCAAGCTCCAACACTGGTTAGCAGCTCTCGTGTGTTTGTGTCCCCTCGCAGGTTACAGGCGCCACGCCCGTCGTACAGCAGAGCTCAGCCCTAGGGTGTGAGACGTCTGGGCAAATATTGGCTCGCTAAGCGAATTTCCAGACTAAACCAAATACGCTGCGGCACCGTACAGCCAATAAGTTAGTTCCTGGTTGCGCCGCAACCTGCTGGCGGCGCTGTTGCCCTGTCTGCCGGGTTGAGTGTGCGCAGTTGACAGCGCTCTCTCTCTCTCTCTCTCTCTCTCTCTCTCTCTCTCTCTCCGCCAATGCTGACCTACAGTCTAATACGATACCCGATAAATCCAAATCCGAACAGCATCGTTGCTATTCATTTATGACACGGTTTTTTTTTTTTTATAAAAGGGGACAAATGTAATGTAATAAATTGCAGCGTCAATAAAACAAAGACACTATATTTGTCATTCTTTAGCGCGCTGCATGTACAGCTTGTTCGGTAATTCCCGTTACAAACTTCTAGGATTTGTTGAGGGGAGTGAGTACATAATGTTTTGTGTACGAATCCATGCATAGGAACGTTATCTGACGACACTACAGATCGTCGATGTTACAAACACCGGCGCCCGTAAATTGAATTGAATGAAATTTTACTGTCGTTTAGCTCTTACAGCAATTGACAAAGTCAAGCTACATATATACAAGTTATACGGCATATATACATGATTTGAAGATCAATATGTCACTATTAGTTTTCCATAAAATACAATATTTAAAATGAAATAATATGAAAACATTGCATCATAAATTACTCAGTTAAAGAAATTATGCTGCACTCTCCAAACCGGTACCACTATGATATTTTGCAGTCATAAAATTCCTGAAGTGAGTAGCAAGGATTTGCAGCTAACCAACTGAATAATTTGTCTTTAAATAAATCAAATGGAGTTTCTACCCATTCTAGTGGTAGTTTGTTAAACATCTTCATACCCACCACTTCCTAGCTGTTCAGTGACTTGGATAATCTGTAGTAAGGTATGTCAAGATGGCTACTATTTCTGGTTTCCTGAGACTGTACTTCTCTTCTACACTGGTACTCTGATAAGTTGCTCTTTATACGCAGTAGGGCAGTGTAAATATACATGTTTATAACAGTTAATATTTTTAAGTTGATAAACAGTGGTTTGCAGTGGGCCAGTTTATCACTGTTTGTGATAATTCGAATTACTTTCTTCTGAAGTATCAAAATGTCCTGAAGGTGTGAGCTATTGCCCCATATTAAAAGCCCATAACTTATAATGCTTTGAAAAAAAGCAAAGTAGGCCGATCTTACAAAGGCCGCAGGTACATGGTTTTTTAAATTCCTTAACAAATACATTAATCTAGATAGCCTTGCAATAATGTATTTAATATGTGGCTCCCAAGTCAATTTACTATCTATAACAATAGCTATGAATTTAACACTATCCATGAAGTCTCCTACTGGCATATCTCTAAAACTAAATACAATATTTTGAGTTTTACTCTTATTAAGCAGGAACCCATTTGCTCGAAACCAGACTGATGCCTGTGATATTGTGTCATTTGCCACAGTTTGGAGTATATCCATGTCTGAGCTGATATTGAAAAAAGTGGTATCATCTGCATAGAGAATGTAGTGAGTATTTATATAAGATGGTAGATCGTTTGTCATTAGGATAAATAGCAGAGGTCCTAATACTGAGCCTTGTGGCACACCGCACTTAACTTCAGCTAGCTGTGATCTCTGTTTACCAATACAAACAATTTGTTTGCGGTTGCTGAGGAAAGATTCGAAAATGTTGTCAACATCACTGTTTGTGATTCCGTAATAAACTACTTTGTCGAGGAGGGAAATATGCTCCACACAATCGAAGGCTTTGCTAAGATCACAAAAGGTAGCCTGAGCAAAATTTTTTCCTTCATGAGCATTAAGCACGTTTTTAATCAGGGTGTTTACACACAGGGTGATTCCGTGAAAATGTTACAAACATTCAAGGATGATTGAAAAGGATAAATGTTACCAATTTTAGATTAAGGCCCCTTTACCGGAAACAAACGCGTCGAAAGGTATAAGCGAAAACTGTTCTGATACCTCTAACAGTGGACTACGCATACCGGCACTGTTGTTGCTAAGACTTTCAGGTGGTTCAAAATGGTTCAAATGGCTCTGAGCACTATTGGACTTAACATCTTAGGTCGTCAGTCCCCTAGAACTTAGAACTACTTAAACCTAACTAACCTATGGACATCACACACATCCATGCCCGAGGCAGGATTCGAACCTGCGACCGTAGCGGTCGCGCGGTTCCCGACTGAAGCACCTAGAACCGCTCGGCCACACCGGCCGGCTTTCAGGTGGTAATATGGAGCAAACAAGAAAAAAAGCCCAGTAAAGATGGGCTCGAAATGTATACCTCAGGAGCTCATACTAACGAAGACGAACAAGTGGTCATAGCTCCACAGGAATGCATTTTAAAGCCCATGTTTACTAGACTTTTTTCTTCTTTTGGTCCATACCACCACCTCTGGAAGGTGCCTACCCTACATTCTTAGACATAACAGTACCGGTACAGGTACTCCACTGTCATGGGTATCAGAATGATTATCGCTTGTAACTCCCGGCTCGTTCGTTTCCGAACAATGGATCCTTACCTCAAATTGATACATCTTTCTGTCTCCAACATCCTTGAAAATTTGTAATATCATCATGGAATCATCCTGTATATACATACAACTGGAGACGCTAGCACCTATAACTTTGGCGCTCTGTAGCGTCGATGGGTGACGATTCTGGAAACGGGTTCCTACTCAAAATATTACTTACTCACTCCCCTCTACAAGTTCCAGAAGGTTGTAAACGGAATTTTTGAACACACTGTACGTCTACATTTACACTCCGCAAGCCATCCTTCGGTGTGTGGCGGAGGGTACTTTGTGTGCTATTGTCATACCCCCCCCCCCCCTTTCCTGTTCCTGTTAAGGTCACGAATGGCGTGGGAAAAAAAGCTGTTGTTGGCGAGACTCCGTCCGAGCTGAATCTCTGTTTTCACCTTCACCGTCTTTTCCCAAGGTACACCCGGGAACCAGCTGATCCTTCTAGCAACGTGCCCCTGTCTGAGTCTTAGCTGTAGACCACACTGTGACGTATAATGGCTATCTTGTAGCGTCTGTAACTGGAGCATCTTCAAGACGCTTCCTAAACGAACGCGTGACGGAGCACATACTACTGCTTTTGATCTCCTCTATTTCCTCGATGATTCACAGCTGGTACAGGTGCTGTCCTGACGAACAATATTCAAATATCTATAGAACAAGGGTTCTCTACGCTAATTCTTTCGTGAGTGGACTGTACCTTCCGAGATTTCTTCAAATTAGTCTCAGTCTGGCATCTCCCTTACCAACAATTAGTTTTACGTTATCGTTCCACTTTAATTTGTTTTGTACACATACTACCAAAAATGTAACAACAGTGACTGCTTCTAGCGATTGTTCTGCTATTCACCTGTTTATTCGCAGTACCTTACAATGGTTAATTCGAGGGTGAACTGGCAATTTTTGCGCCGAACCATGATCCTCTGCAGGTCTTCCTGCATTTCAATAAGATTCTCTAGCGTTGCGAGTTCTCTGCTTACAACAGCTACGTCCACAAAGACCAGCAAGGAGCTTCGGACATTATCCAATAGGTAATGAGTATATACTGATTTTAATTATATGTCTTTCAAGTATTTTCACAGTTATTAAAAAAATTACATACGTTTTCAGAACTATAGGGTTAGGAATCTGTATGGAACTAAGAGAAATTATTTCATACTTTTCAATTCGAATTAAAAACGTGTTATAATAAAAATTTCTTTTTAGTTAAATAATAATGTTCTGCTTTTTAGTTTTGCGTGTGAAAAATTTCTCAATGGATTTAAGCTTTTTGATGAGATAACAAGAGAGACATATGTTAAATTTCAATTTTATTCCATCTTGTCACAACTGAAACAGAATAATGTTGCACCTACCCACTAATAATATGCCAATCTGTTTAACTATTATTTTCCTAAAAAATAAAATAGAGAAGCAAGTAAAATTCATTTTGTATGATTTTTTATAGATTTTTATTTCATTATCAAAACAATTTTTTCCACATCCTTGTTAGTTATCAATTTAAAATTAGTAGTTGCAAGCCGGCCCCTGAGGCCGAGCGGCTCTAGGCGCTTCAGTCCAGAACCGCGTTGCTGCTATGGTCGTAGGTTGGAATCCTGTCTCGGGGCATGGATGTGTGTGATGTCTTTGGTTAGTTAGGTATAAGTAGTTCTAAGTCTAGGGGACTGACGACCTCAGATGTTAAGTCCCATAGTGCTTAGAGCAATTTTTTTTATTAGTTGCATCATACTTTCCTTCTCCTTCAATGCGTCTTCATTGCACGGTGTCTATCCAGTGAGTTTTGAGCAGTCGAGTGCCTCTATTGGTAATCCATCCAATGAACAGACACGACGCAATGTCCTGAAACGAAATCCCATACTGCCCCCACAACACGTTAGTCCTGCTGGGCACCTAAGACGTCGGGCATTACCAACCCTTTTCACCCCCATGCCGTGGGAGGTAGTTGGATCAGAGAGACAAGAGAGCGACTTAATATTGCATTATCATCTAGTTCTGAGCTATGTTTCAAATTTGAATCTCTAGCATATCGGAAAGGTAGTTTAAAATCAACTGCAAAGTTTTGACCGAACAGACGGACGGACAAGAAAGCAATCAAATAAAAACACGGTTAAAAGATGAGATGCATTCACCATGGCTATTGCTCTATTGTGTGATCCATTGGTAAACAGATTAGCGATAGAGAGGTAGATCTTTATGCACATATATAATTAACATTGTTACTATTATTTCCATTGCTGTTAGGCACTTTTAATTCCATTTCCATTCCTATACTTCAATGTCTGCATCCTTCGATTGAACAAAAGTAGATGTACCGGTAATGTAATGAAATGTCGTGATAGTGCGGCGATGATAAAGTCCAGTCGACACAAATAAAACTAAATATATTAGTGCTGTGTGGTCTAGAATGTGCCTCGGAAGCAGAACCCGTAGGCAAAAGAAGCGACACCTAAAGTCTCACGCGACGCGCCAGATAATCCGCCATCGCTGCATCCCGATGCAGCAGCCAGATCGTAAGTGACCGTCGTCAAAAGCGCATTCAGCTGTTCGCGAACTGCGACCAGCTCCTCCTTCATCCGCACACAGCAGGCACACATCATAACCATCCTAGCAAGACTAACTGAAAAAGTAAACTGTAAAAGCAAACAGAACTCTAGATACGCAACTTGCTACCCTCCTGATGTGTCGTCAGTGGACACTGATGCTTTAATGAGCATGTAGCTGGCTTTTCGGTGAGCAATTACTGCGCTACAGAGCGAATGAATTTACACTTACAAAAACACGAGATTAAAAGTCTTATACAGAAAAACACAGAAAAACACAGAAAAAGATAAATACTTAATTTGCCGCTCTGTAGACGTATATCAGCCGGGAGCTGGAACCTGTCTTAGTAACTAGGTTGCAAGCCATTTGCAAATGGCAGCAAATAAAATAAAAAATGTCGCTTGCTTCCTTCCTTCCCTTCTTCAGCTCGCCAGACAGCGACGTCCCTAGGCGCCCAGCTGCCAGCGTGGCTCTCGCTGTTTGACGTTTTTCTTTCTTTTTTTGCGTCACAACTCTTCTGACTCGATGCATGTGACCCGCTGCGAATTCCTCTCCCCTCTCCTGTGCCAGTCTCCTCATCACAGAGGAGTACTCCCATCCGACATCCTCAATTATTTGTTGAACATATTTCAGTCTCTGTGTTCGCCGACAGTTTTTACTCTCCACACCTCCTCGCCGATTCTATGGAGAACTTCCTCACATCTCAGCTCATCTAACTTGCAATATCCTTCTATAACATCGTATCTCAAACGCTTCGATTCTCTTATTCTCCGGTTTTCGCACATTTCATAGTTCACTCTCCGCACATTCCATTGTTCACTCCCGTGCAGTTCTCTGCTCCAAACGTACAACCACCAAATTCTTCGTTAAACTGAGGACAATGGTTGATACTAGAAAACTGCTTTTGGCCAGGAATGCGATCTTCCCCTATGGTAGTCTAATTTTTGTGCGCTCTTGTTTCTTCCGTCATGTTCTACTTTGCTTCCAAGTACCAGAATTCTTTCCCTTCCTCTACTTCGTAGTCTTCGTTATTGATGTCAAGTTTATAGCTATCTCATTTCTGGATTCATCATCACTTTTTATCTTTCTTGGCTGTACTCTCAATCCGTAATCCGTGCTCTTTATATTAATTATTCCATTCAACAGGTTCCGTAATTCTGAATCACTTTCGCTGAGAATAGCAGTGTCATCAGTGAATCTTATCATTGATATTCTTCACTCTGAACGTTAATCCTAATCCCACTTCTTTTATTTCTGTCGTAGTTTCTTCGGTGTATAAATAGAACAATAGTGGAGAAAGACCTACATCACTGTCTTACACCGTTTCTAATCCGGGCACTTCCATCTTAGCTTCCATTCTTATTGTTACCTACTCGTTCTTGTACAAAACAAATTGTATATTAGCCGCCTTTCCCTACAGTTTGCATCTACTGTATTTTCCTGACATTTTCCTAACAATTTTCTTCATTTTCTTCTTCCTCTCTAGGTCGACAAAGCCTATGAACGTGTCTTGAGTTTTCTTCGGGCTTGTTTCCATTATCAAGGGAAACGGCAAGACTGCCTCTCTGGTGCTTTTACCTTTCCTAAGGCCACACGCATCGTCATCTAACATTTGCACAATTTCCTTTTCCATTGTTCTGTACTCTCTTTTGCCAGAAACGTGGAGGGTTCGTTGCCACTTTCCTCAATTATTTTAGAAAATACGAAGGACGCTTTTCTACATGATCCACCTTATTTGACCGCAAGTCTTCCAAAGATGTGTCAATTCTGATTCTAATTCTGGATCCTCTATGTCTTCCATATCTAATCCCATTTCTTGTTCTAATACGTCAACAGACATTTCCCCCCCCCCCCCCCCTTTTCTTTGTGCCTTCAGTGTACTCTTTCCACCGGTTAACTATCTTGTTTTCTGTCCTTAGCAATGGAATTCCTCTTTCACTCTTAATAACGACGCATTTCCTTTTAATTTCACCGATCGTTGTGTTTAACTTCTGTGTATGTTGAATCAGCCCTTTCGACGACCATATCTCTTTCGATAACTTCGCTTTTACCTTCAGCCTTTTCATCATGGCTTCCCTCCAGGTCCTATTCAATTCAGTCCTAAGTAGCTTATATTGCTGAATTCCTGTGTTCTCCTGAACATTTTTGTACTTCCTTCTTCCGTCGATCACTTGAAGTATTTCTTCTGTTACCCAAAGTTTCTTCGCAGTTACTATTCTAGCTCATATGTTCGAGTGTTGAGCTTCTGTAATTGTCCTGTTCAGACACGTAAATTCCTCTTCAACTGAATTGTCTACTGTCGTATTCATTATGACAGTTTCTACTACCTTAGATTTCAAACTCTTCTCAGGATTCCTCAGTGGTTCATTATCCCACTTCTTTCCACACTGATCCTTCCGGACAATTCTATTAAACTTAAGTGTATTCTTCATGATTACGAAATTACGATCCGAGTCCATAACTGCTCCTGTGTACACCTTACAACCCAGTACCTGATTTCGGAATCTCTGTCTGACCACGATGTAATCCAGCTGGAGTCTTCCCATTTCTTCCGGCCTCTTCCACGTTATCTTCTGCTCTTCTGATTTTTGAACAATGTATTCGCTGCAGGTAGCTGAAATTTATTGCAGAACTCTATTAGTCTTCCTCCTCTCTCTTTCCTACTACCGAACCCACATTCTTACGTAGCTCCGTCTTCTATTTCTTCACCTACTACCGCGTTGCAGTCACCTGTATTAGATTATGGCCTCTCTTCGTATAGTGAATTAGAGGTTCAATATCCTCATATACTTTCTCTATATTTTCATGTTTTGCTTGTGACGTCGACATGTATACCTGAAATATTTTTTATTGTTGTTCGTTTCCTGTAAGTTCCAGTGAGAATAATCCTGTCAGTGCACTGTTCACAGTAATTCAGTCTTTTCCCTAGTTTCCTACACGTGACGAATCCTTCTCACACCAGAAATCCTTATCTTCTTTCCATTACATTTCACTGACACATATCTAGACCGAGTCTCTGCATTTTTCTTTTCACATTTTTTAACTTCTCTGACGTATTCACCTTCTGACAATCCACGCTCCGACTCTTAGAATGTTTCTCATTTTTTGGTTATTCACTCTTTTCCCATAGTTACCTCTCCATTATCCTCTCCCGGAGACCCGAATGAGAGAGTAATCTGGAACCTTTTAGCAATGGAAAGATCATCATGGCACTTTTGAATTACACGGCACATTCGTTTGCCTTTTAAGGGTAGTCAAGAGTCTGTCCGCTTCTCCACCGTCTTTGAGAAGGCGGTTGGAAGGACGAGGTTGGCTCCTTATGCCGGAAGTCTGTGGCTGCAGTTGCTGAGATTTTCACTGAAACTTTAAGCAGTGACTGTGATCAAGCGTGGGAGGCAACATGTTTCGATTAGTAGTAAAAGAAGCTACCTTTGGATCAAGACGACCTTTATTTGTGTACCTGGAGCTTCCGTTTCAAAATTATTGGAGATGTAGGCGGAGGAGCAGTATCATTCGGAAGTTGTGACCTTTCGGAAACGGGAGCAAGTTGCGCTGCATCCCCAGATGGAACGGGCAGTTATAGATGCCTTTCAAGGCGGGTGGGAAAGTGGACCTAAGCGACCATCCGTGAAGTGGTGGTGGCGGGCTGGCGCGATCGCACGCCCCACAAAGGAGCCCAAAATACTCGCAGCGCACACCACGGCACAGCGCTGTGGCACGGCCGTCGCACTTACGACACAGCGGGCGTCACCCCGCTGCGTGGGTGGGCGCTTTCACTCTGCTGGCTGAGGCGCTCCTCCTGTCGAATTCCACATCAACTTCGATAGTACCTAACCCAAATTATGCTCCAGGCAGGCTACCCGCTCTGCTCAACTGTTCTCTTAGGTCTTTCGTAGTTTTGCCCCGATGCGACTATTCCACTATTTTCTTCCGACTGGTTCGATGCTCCCACCACGACACCCACTCCTGTACCAACCTCTTTCTCTCCGACCGTAACTTATACTAAACGTACTAGATTATTTGTTGGATATATTCCAATCCTTATTTTCTCCGTCAGTTTCTACACTTTGCGGTTCCCTTTGATACCACAGAACTTATCGGTCCGCGCTTGAAAATGCGATGCTTCAGGGGGTCATATCTTGGGTTCTGTTGATCACAGAGACAAGGGGTCAAGTGTTTTGGATAGCCCTTGACCTGGAGACCACTATCACAAGAACAGATATTTGTAGCTAGCCTATAGTTTTCCTTCTTTTTTTTTTTTTAAATCATCAGTCTTGTGACCGGTTTGACGAGGCTCGCCACGAATTTCTCTTCTACGCCAATCTCTTCATCCCAGAGTAGCACTTGCAACCTTCTCAATTATTTGCTGGACCTATTCCAATCTCAGTCCCCCTCTACAGTTTTTACCCTCTGCAGCCCCCTCTAGTTAACAGACGTCCTATCATGCCGTCCCTTCTCCTTGCCCCTGTTTTCCACATATTCTTTTCCTATCCGATTCTGCACATCTTATCAGTCCCCCTAATTTCCAACTTTCGTCTATAGCACCCAATTTCAAAAGCTTCGATTCTCTTCTGTTCCGGTTTTACCACAGACCAAATGTCACTACCGTACACTGCTGTGCTCGAAACGAACGTTCCCAGAAATTTCTTCGTCAGATTAAGGCCTGTGTTTGATGCTGGTAGACTTCTCTTGGTCAGGAATGCCCTTTTTGCCAGTGATAGTCTGCTACTGATGTCCTCCTTGCACCGTCCGTCTCGGTTATTTTGCTGCCTAGGTAGCAGAATTCCTTAACTTCATCTACTTCGCGACCATCAATCCTGATGTTAAGTTTCTCGCTGTTTTCATTTCTGCTACTCATTAATTTGGTCTTTCCTCGATTTACTCTCATTCCATATTCTGTACTCATTAGATAGTACTTTCCATTCAGCAGATCATTTAATTCTTCTTCACTTTCACTCAGGATAGCAATGTCATCAGTGAATCTTATCATTGATATACTTTCACCTTGAATTTTAATTCCACTCTGAACCTTTCTTTTAATTCCATCATCCAATAGTACAGGGTCCAACTTTAAACGTCGCACACTTCCTCCAACCCAGGCAAATTAAGCAAATCGGATCGGTTACTTCATTTGCATGAGGCACCGTCTATGGCAGACTTTAGATGGCTTGTTCATTGGCGGTTCCTGAAAAAACTCCGAGACACCACGATTTTTGGGTATTAAAAATGACAACTTCCATAATTTATATTCATGGCAGGTAGTCGGGACTTTTGTCATTTGTTACCCGTTACCGAGATCCAGAAGTTCAAAGTTGCCTTACTTATCCATGTAAAATGCGGTCTGAGGCGTAAATGTAGTTTTAATTGACATAGTGAACACATGGAAAGGGCAGTAGAGTTATTGCTACGGTTCTGAGGTCACCAAACTATGTTTTTAGTCAGCATATTTTCACCAATAAAACCCTATGACGGCTGTCGTTGTATAATAGGCACTTCATGGCTACGCTAATACATTCATAGTGATACTACAGTGACAAAAGATGGGCTAAAAAGGGTCTTAACAGGCCTGAAAATAACTAAAAATGACCGCCAAAAATTATGTAAGACTGCAAGGACTTTAAATTCAGTTTTTTAAGATAGAAACCGTAAGCCGGGCGTTTTCGATGAATTGCGATCTGAGTAAAGTATCCAGAAAAAATGTAAATCAAACGATTTTTTGACAAATGTAATATTATGCATTATTATTTCTTGTTTATTGTGTCGAAATATGTAAATGTGTCGAAGTATATAAATAAACTGTCAAATGCTTACTGACCTATAGACTTCGTTTTATGTGAGTAGCACGTCCTGCTGTTGCAGGGGAAAGAATGAAGCCAGCGGAAAAATGCTACTGTCGAAGCACAAAAAAGGAGAAAATCTTCCTCTTTAAAAGAATCTGACAGAAAAGCTAGGAAACCAGCTGCATCAACCTTCATTCCGCCTTACTTGCCAAAATTTCGGCATTCGTTCGTATTTGCTTTTTTCTTTCTTTTTTTTCAAATGGCTCTAAGCACTGTGGGACTTAACATCTGAGGTCATCAGTCCCATAGACTTAGAACTACCTAAACCTAACTACCCTAAGGACATCACACATATCCATGCCCGAGGCAGGATTCGAACCTGCGACCGTAGCGTTCGCGGAGTTCCAGACTGAAGCGCCTAGAACCGCTCTTCCACAGTGGCCGGCGCGTTTTTTGTACTGAAAGAGAGTAGCAGAGAGGCAGTGACGGTGGAAGACAGAGGAGACATTGCCAGTGGGGGAGAAAAAGAGAGGAGACATAGATGGCGCGAGAGAAAAAATGTTACGGTAGTTAAAGAGAAAGAGAAGGCAATAGCAGTGGAACCCCAAGAGAAAGGAGATATTGATAGTGAGAGACAGTGGCAATAAAAGAGAAAGAGAGATGGATGGAGATCGAAGCAGTGGGAGTAAAAGAGAAAGAGACAATGAAAATGAAAAATACAGGAGACCATACATAGGCTTGAGGGGTTTGGACCTTCCCAGACCGGCGAACTTTAGCACGTACATGTAGGGGAAGGCTCATTTTGGATCGAAATTTTAAACAATCGGAGATACGGAAAAAAATTTGTACCAGACAGAACTTTTGAGCTGGCAAGGTATGGTAGAGACGGTGGTAGCGGGGAAGAACGATAAAAGGAGACCGTGTAATTGAGAGAGGAGTCAGTGGCAATGGGATATAATGTAAATCGATTGGAGAAGAAGGATACAATGAGAGAGAGAGACATACATAGACAGTAATCGTGTGACCGAGATGCTGAGTATGAAAGCCTAACTACAAAGAGAGACTGGGTGGAAGGATTTAGAATGCTCTGTGTTTAAAAGAGCGCGAATATGTTTACGTGCCAAAATTTTTGTGAGGAAGATGGAATGAAGATTGAGGCACCTGTTCCCCACTTTCCTGTCAGAGTCTTTTAAAGTGGGACATATTCGCCTTTTTTGTGCTTCGACAGGAGCATTTTTATGCTTTGCCGCTGGTGTCTTAACATACTTCCAACCATGGTGCTCTTTCTTTCTATCAGTGTTTTCCGCACCTTGGTTTCCTAGCCGATTGTACGGAGCCCCTTCTCATTTATCAACTTAATTTTCAGTAGGCTTCTGTAACACCACGTCTCAAACTCATCTGTTTCCTTTTATCTGCTGTTTCCCACCGTCCACAGTCCAGTCGTGCAAACCCAGAAAATTACTTCTCAAATTAATGCCTATATTTGATATTACCAGACATCTTAAATAAGGAACGCTCTCTTTGCCTTTGACTCCTTTGTGCTCCTTGGTTCGTCTGTCAAGAGGTATTTTGGTTCCAAAGTAGCAGAATTTCTCTTCACTTCGTCTGCTACAGATGCGGTTGACGAAAATGTTACACCATAAGCTTCTTGACTGTTCGTCGTGGAACTGATAAATACTCCATTCTTTCCATACCTCTGACACGTATTATTTGTCATCTCCGAGGAACTACTGTAACCAACATCCTCCTGAATCTGCTTACTATATTCATCTCTTGGTGTCCCTCTACAATTTTTACCCCCCACAGTTACCTCCAATAATAAACTGGTGATCCCTTGACGTCTCACAATGTGTCCTATCAACCGTTCCCTTCTTCTATTCACGTTGTGCCACAAATTTCTTGTCTCACCAGTTCTGTTCAATACCTCATCAGTTAGATGAACTACCCATCTAACCTTCATCAATTCTTCTGTAGCACCCCATTTCCAAAGGTTCGATTCTCTTCTTATCTAAACTGTTTATCGTCCATGTTTCACTTCCATACATGACTTAACTCGATCCAAATACTTTCAGAAAACCTTACACTTAATTCTATATTCGGTGTTAACAAATTTCTCTTCTTCAGAAACGATTTTGTTGTCTTTACCGGTCTACATTTTATATCCTCTCTACTTGGGCCATGATCAGTTCATTTTGTTGCTCAAATGACAAAACTAATCTGATAGTTTAAGTGTCTCGTTTCCTACTCTAATTCCGTCAGCATCGCCTGATTTAAATGACTACATTCCATTATACTTATTTTGCTTTTGTTGATGTTCATGTTATATCTTCCTTTCAAGACACTGTCCATTCCGTTCAACTGACCTGTGGAGTATGTTTAGTTAAAATTTCATGCAAACTCTCAGTACAGAAAATGGTCGTTCCTGGAGATGGAGAACGGCGTGATTATGTGATGAATGTAGAGAGAGTATAACGTTACTACAACTTTTCAAGTGGAGGCTGCAACACATCGTGCTCACAAGATATGCGCGTGCAGTTTCCCGCCATTTCGTTTGCATGAGGGACGCGGGAGTATTAACTCGACAGGTGGGACAGACAATTGCTCTAATTGAATGACAGCAGAGAGAATGGTGACGAGATGGATTCAGAACAACATTGTAGGAAGAAATGTAGAGACGGGTCCTTCGAGAGGGACTACACCACGAGAAGATGGTAATATCGTTCGATTGACTGACAAACAGACAGGTGACAACAGTTGAAATCCGAGCGGAGGTTAGAAACAGAGTGTCGCCGCCAACTTCGGGAACAGATTACTGGAAGCTGGGTTCGGATTTTGAGCTACCACACGTTGTTTGCCGCTGGTAGCATACCACAGGGAACGGAGACTTTCATGGTGTAGAGTCAGAGATAACTGGCATATTGAATATAATTGTCTGGTGTTAAACAGAGACTCTCCCTTCTCCTCACTAGGCCTCAACCGCTACGTCACCCTGGCACAGTGGCTTTCCACAACTGTACCGATTCACCCTAGCACGACCCCCTCCTCAATCCAAATTCCAATTCACGCCCCAGCCGTCTTGGTATTCTCTCTAAACTGCAATAGCACTGTAAAGTTTCTCCAGCTGTATTGGAGTAGCACCCAGCATGGAACGAAACGGGGGATCCTGACTGAAACCCAGGCATACGGGCTTTAATCCAATGAAATTACACTGAAGCGCCAAAGAAACTGGTATACGCATGCGTATTCGAATACAGAGATATATGAACAGTCAGCGTACGGCGCTGTGGTCGCCAAAGCCTATATAAGACAAAAAGTGTCTGAAGCAGTTGTTAGATCGGTTACTGCTGCTACAATGGCAACTTATCAAGATTTAAGTGACTTTGAACATGGTGTTATAGTCGACGCACGTACGATGGGATACAGCATCTCCGAGGTGAAGTGAGAATTTTCCCTTACGACCATTTCACGAGTGTGCCTTGAAGATCAGGTTTCCGGTAAAAGATCAAATCTCCGACATCGCTGAGGCCGGAAAAAGATCCTGCAAGAACGGGACCAACGACGACTGAAGAGTATCGTTCAACGTGCAACCCTTCCTCAGACTGCTGCACATTTCAATGCTGGGCCATCAAAAAGCGTCAGTGTGCGAATCATTCAACGAAACGTCATCGATAGGGGCTTTCGGAGCCGAAGGCCCACTCGCGTACCCTCGATGACTGCACGACACAAAGCTTTACGCCTCGCCTGGGCCCGTCCACAGCGTCATTGGACTGTTGATGACTGGAAACATGTTGCCTGATCGGACGAGTCTCGTTTCAAATTGTATCGAGTGGATGGACGTGTACGGGTATGGAGACAAACTCATGAATCTATGGACCCTGCATGTCAGCAGGGGACTGTCCAAGCTAGTGGAGGCTCTGTAATGGTGAGGGCCGTTTGCTGTTGGAGTGATATGGGACCCCTCATACGAGGTGCGGCTAGAAAAAAACCGGACTAGTACTGGTGAAACAATAAAACGAATGCAATAAGGCTGAAAGTCGCGTGGCCTGTCACGTGACTCTCGCTCCGCCTACTGCTCGAGTTTCATCTGCCTCCTGCACTCAGTCTGCCCGTGGCGTCTGTTTTAAGTAGTTGACGTTTTGTCTGTGCGTCGGAAAATGTTGAGTGTACAGAAAGAACAGCGTGTTAACATCAAATTTTGTTTCAAACTAGGAAAATCTGCAAGTGAAACGTTTGTAATGTTACAACAAGTGTACGGCGATGATTGTTTATCGCGAACACAAGTGTTTGAGTGGTTTAAACGATTTAAAGATGGCCGCGAAGACACCAGTGATGACACTCGCACTGGCAGACCATTGTCAGCAAAAACTGATGCAAACATTGAAAAAATCGGTAAACTTGTTCGCCAAGATCGCCGTCTAACAATCAGAGCAGTGTCTGAGTTAACAGGAGTTGACAAGGAAAGTGTTAGGCAGATTCTTCATGAAAGTTTCAGCATGAACAAAGCGTGTTCAAAAATGGTTCCAAAGTGTCTCACAATTGAACAGAAGGAACGCCGAAGAATGATTTGTTCTGACATCCTGGAAAACATTGAAAGTGATCCCACCTTCTTACAAAATGTTATTACTTGCGATGAATCGTGGTTTTTTACTTACGATCCCGAAACTAAACGCCAATCGATGCATTGGAAAACTCCTGGTTCTCCACGACAAAAAAAAGCACTAATGTCAAAATCGAAATTCAAGGCAATGATGATTGTTTTTTTTTTTGACATCAAAGGGATTGTGCACATTGATTGGGTACCAGAGGGACAAACAGTGAATCAGCATTACTACATTAGCGTCCTGGCTACCCTACGTGAGCGAGTACGGAGAAAACGGAACGATTTGTGGAGAAAAAAGTCATGGATCCTTCACCAAGACAATGCCCCAGCTTACGTTTTTGGCAAAGCACAACATTCCCATCTTAGATCATCCACCCTACTCACCTGATTTGGCCCCCTGTGACTTTTTTCTTTTCCCTAAAGTCAAGTCAGCTTTGAAAGGAACTAGATTTGAGACTGTTGAAGCAGTAAAAGAAAAAGCGACGGAAGTAATGTATGGACTTACCGAAAATGATCTGCAGCATTGCTATGAGCAGTGGAAAATTCGTATGGAGCGGTGTAGAGACCGAGGAGGAGAGTACATTGAAGGAGATAACATGAAATTGTAAATAATTGTAAATAAATGTTTTTTCCAGCATCAGTCCGGTTTTTTTCTAGCCGCACCTCGTACGTCTAGATACGACTCTGACAGATGAAACATACGTAAACATCCTGTCTGATCATCAGCATCCATTCATGTCCATTGTGCATCTAGAATTGCTACAGAGTGGCTCTAAGAACACTTTTCTGAGTTTAAACACTACCGCTGCCCACGAAACTCCCCAAACATGAACATTGTCGAACATATCTGGGATGCCTTGCAACGTGCTGTTCAGAAGAAATGTCCACCCCATCGTACTCTTCCGTATTTATGACAGCCGTGCAGTATTCGTGGTGTCATTTCCCCCCAGCACTACTTCAGACATTAATCGAGTCCATGCCAAGTCGTGTTGCGGCACATCTGCGTCCTCTCTGGGGCCCTACACGATATTAGACAAGTGTACCAGTTTCTTTGGCTCTTCAGTGTATATGGTTCCAGAGACTGTTTCAAGTCTTAAACGTCGGTATGTCCATACGCAGACTGAAGCCACGAATGATAATTTTTACTCAGGCCGCGATTCGGAGCCAGGTCTACTGCTCACTAGACAGATGCGATGTTCGTTGCTGAGGTGTTATTCCAGTACAGACGGAGGCCCTCCGCAATGTTTTTCGAGTTTAGGGAGAATACCACATGGGCTGAGGCGTGAATGGGAATTTGAGTTGAGGAGGGAGGCGTGCTAGTGTAGTCTGCGCAGCTGTGCGAAGCCACTGTGTCAGGGAGGCGTAGTGGTTAGTGCATCTGCCTCGTAAGCGGGAGACCTGGTGTCGAATTCTGGCCTTGATACAAATTATCATTCGTCGTTTCGTCTGCATATATACATCATTGATGTCTGAGCGTTGAAAAGATCTCTATAGCCACATGTTTCACTTGAACTCGCTGCCGTTCGTGGCGGTCAGATCGATGCCAACGTGTCCGTAGGCGACCTAGCGGAGGACAATGGGAAGCAGAGATTCTGGACACCCACACCTCTAAGGCGCTTCGAAGGGGAGCTGTTGGATGTGACCACAGGACTGATTAGTTAAGTGTTGAAGAGAGGCTGAATACTCGCCAGCATGTGGCGAGAATGGTAAACCCTGTTGTGATGCCCCTGAACGGCATATTTCAGCGTCATAATACGAGACCCTGCAGCTCAGTACACAACACAAACTCTTTGGGCAGTCTTGACTGACCTGGCAGGTTTCCACTGTTTTTCACCCACTAGAGCATGTCTGGAATGCGATGGGAAGAGGTATACTTCATTACCAACCACCAGCCAGCTGCGTTTCACGGATGTGACGAATTCCTCAAGACGATATTCGGACTGTGTTTGCCTCTATACGACAACGACTACAAGAGTGTGTCGGCGCGCACAGGAGTCACACCTGATACTGATACTGACGACGGACATCAGTTCCGAGCAGAATGGAAGTCTTACCGTTTAATACTAGTCAACTCATGAACATTACAGCCAGTGTACACGCTCCACAGTTTTTCTGCTAAGTTTATGTCTAATATCATTTGCGCTGCTTCTCACTACTTTCGTTCATCTTTGGTTCAGTCTCAATACACATTTCCCATGCTCATTAGACCATAATTCCATTCAAAAGGTCTTGTAACTCTTCCTCACAGTTACTGACGACAGAAATCTCATCGAGAAATGTAATCATTCAAGTCCCTTTTTTATAAACGTTTGTACCACTTCCGAACCTTTCTATAATTTCCGTCTTTGATTCCTCGACTTACAGGTTGAATAGCAGGGGAGAAAGACTCTATCCGTCCATTGCGTCGCTTTTAATCCGAGCACTAGTCCCTAGATCATAGATTCTTATATTTCCCTCTCGGTTGTCGTACATATTATTCACCGATGAGCCAAAAAATTATGAACACATGTTTAATAGCGTATTGTTCCACTTTTCAAATACTGTACAATAGCGATTCTGCTTGGCATGGCTTCTACAAGTCCTTGACAGGATTCCAGAAGTATATGGCACTAGATGTGTAGGCACAGGTCAAGCAATTCTTGCAAATTACGGGATGGTAGTTAGAGGCATACAGCTGGCGCCCGATATGCGTTCCAGTCGGTACAGATCAGACGAATTTGCTGGCCAAGACTCCAGTGTGAGTTCGTTATACTGCCCCTCAAACGACTGCAGCACGATTCTGACCTTGCAACATGGACAGTTATCCTGCTGGTAGATGTCACCGCAGTAGGGGGAGACTTCAAGTACGAAGCGCTCAATCTGGTCCGCAATAATGTTCACTTAGTTCACTGCTGTCATTACCACCACAGATACCATGGATGCCCACGTTAATGTGCCCCATACATTCTTTCGTCACCGGCCTGTACCTGAGGCGGGGTGGATGTTTCGCGCGCCTATTCGCCTGGATGACTGTGCGTAAGGACCCAGCGATCGACCAGGTGTAACATGAAATGCGATTCATTCGAGAGGCGACACTTTTCTATTGATCCACGGTGAAAACTCAGTGATGCTGTGTCCACTCCAATCGTATCTGTCGATGTCACTGGGTCAACACAGGAACACGTAGGGGTCGTGTGATGCGGAGCTCCATGTTCACCAGCCGCCTTTGAACGGTGTGAACTGAAACACTTGTGCCTGCACCAGCATTGTACCCTGTCGTCAGACCTGCCACAGATCGCTGCCTGTCCTGGACTACACAGTGGGGGATTCTCTGATATTCACGTTTCGTGAGGAGACGTGGTCGTCCGATACCATTCGTCATATTCTGTATTTCGCCATCGTTCAGTCACTTTCCATAGGTGCTCACGAAAGTAGTACGCCAACAGGCGACCAGCTTCGCCGTTGCAGAGATTCTCGTTTCCAGCCGTATGGTGAAAACAAAATGCCTTTTATCAAAGCTACTTACATCGGTGGATTTCCGTATATGAGGGCCCATTCGTCTCTCTTCCGCTTACATTCTCTTTCCTTACCGCGTCACGTGCACGCAACACTATCAGGTGGCATTCAGCCTCGTGGTGGACAGTGGTCACAATGTTTTGGTTCATAAGTGTGTGCTACCCACATCTGCCTCTAGCGTATACTTACTTTTCACAGGGCTGCAAACATGTTGCACCTCTTTACAAAGTCGATGCTAAGTCGACGAATCCTGTGACTGTGTCTTGATTTTTCTTAACTTTTGCCCGCACATTATCAAGCGCCACTTCGCCACTTCCGTTTATCCTCGTAACTTGCGACGTAATCCTACACCTGTTTACTCGCAAACGTTTCGGTTCCGGATTAATCCTCTGCACTGCTGCGCCGTTAAACAATTCTAAATAAAACTCACCAGTTTCCATCTGATCAGCGGAACAAGGTTAAACATGTCATTACTCTGAAGTCAATAATTAAATCTCTGCAGCTACCCAATAACTTTCAGAAAGATTTCGAGATGATACTGGTGGACCGGAGAATATACACCGCTCCTCTAACAGTTGAGATCACGCCACCAGCTTCTGCCTGCAATCTCAATCACCAAAACAGGCTTACTGTTCAAAGTCGGCAGATAAAAGTCACACAGAAACACTACAGGTAAACTTCCCTTACAAAGAAATTGAATGTATCTCCTTGAATTAACTGTCGCCAAGTGCATCACTTTTATCCGAGTCGAGCTCCAGCTGGCTGCAGTGCCCGCGATCTGGCAAGGCGCCCCTGTGTATCGAGCAAGCGCTCGCTCACAGGACCGCAGCACTGGAACCAGGTGGCTTCAAAGTGAACGCTTTATTTGTAAAGGTCCGTTTTGATCACACAAAAGTTGCAATTCTCTATTACTGGTTTCGGCTACTGCCATCTTCAGGTCTGCTTTAAAAAAAACTTAGTTCAATTAGCTGTCGGCCGTTGTGGTCGAGCGGTTCTAGGCGCTTCAGTCTGGAACCGCGCGACCGCTACTGTCGCAGGTTCGAATCCTGCCTCGGGCATGGATGTGTATGCTATGTGTGATGTCCTTAGGTTAGTTAGGTTTAAGTAGTTCTAAGTTCTAGGGGACAGATGACCTCAGATGTTAGGTCCCATAGTGCTCAGAGCCATTTGAACCATCAATTAGCTGAAGCAAAATCTATAACAGGCCTGGTGACACATAGGAAAAATAAATAAAAAAATATTTATACGATTAATAACCACGCGCACCAGCCATACACACCATAAAATATTCTTATATTGGTATCAACATCAAAATCTATACATATAGATACATAATAAATGCTAGTGATGGCCTGGATGCGTCTGGTATTTATACAAATAACTGAGGCCAGCGGAGAGCACTATAACTAGGGTACATGATTAAAAGAATATTTTAAATTTAATGGTTAAAAAGGCAGTATTCACATGACAAAATGAGAGTCTGACAATGAAACATGAACTGCCTGGCAAAGTAAATAACACCTAACTGTGTAAATGGCAGAATAAAAAGTTAAAAAACAACATCACATCTATAAATCAAGACCTTCCAGTATGACAAAACAATTAAACCACAGCCGTAAGTGTAAGGTAACTAACGAAACAGTGACTATTAACTAAAAACTCGATAGTCGATAACACATCCGGGAGTGGGTTCTCAGTAGCGCCGCTTCGTGGCTTCTCTCTATGAACTTCTTGTTTTCCTGTGGAGGAGCCTGCGGGAGAAGGTCGCTGGTGGCCGGCGCACACGACTGCACGCCAAGCTGCTGGGGCGCACGACGCTGCTCAAACCAGTAGGTTTCTGAATACATCCATGTAAGCACTCAGGTTACAATCATTCTGCCCATTCAGCAATAATTCCGACTGCCGTTTTCTGTTTACATAAATTTCCATTTCTTCGAGTAGGTTCGGAAATTATCCCTCTTGGTGCCTTATGCACCGCATCCACATTATCCTCTAAGTTCTCTGCAACATGTCTTTGAAAGCGCTCTTATTTTTGCTGTATGTGCGCTCTCTAAAACGAGTCTTGAAACTCCTTCCCGTCCGACAGCTATAAAAGTGAAATGATAATTAAATCAAGACCCTAAGTTGAAAATGTGTGCCCCGACCGGGACTCGAACCCGCGATCTCTTGCTTACATGGCAGACACTCTAACCATCTTTTTTTTCATTTTGTTCGTTGCATTTGCTCGGGGCGGACGTCGCGAGACACTGGTTGAAGTTCGTCGTTGATCAATTAACTCAGTTTTTTTTTTTTTTTAATTTCAGAGGGCAGCTAACCCTCTGACCGAACACGCTGAGCTACCATGCCAGCTAAACCATCTCAACCACCGAGCCACAGAGGATAGTACGACTGCAGGGATATATCCCTTGCACCCTCCCAGTGAGACCCACATTCCCAACTTAATGTCCACACACTACATTCGGAGTGGCCCTGCCCACTACACTCATTACTCGCGGCAGACCATCTTACCGAGTCCCGTAGGAGTTTGGGCAATGCGTGTGCCTCCAACACAGAAGATGGAGGTCAATGGCCCGGTAGCCTTACCTATATGTAGATGGTATCTTTTCTTTCGGACGTGTCAGAAAGAACAGATACCATTTTCATATAGATATAAAACTTGTCAGAGTCTTTGCAGTGGATCATAGAGCCACGAGATTCTAAATATTTCTTACTGTTGTTGCCAACTTTGTGTTGTACTTTTAGTTTGAAATCCAATTTTTGCCTTCGATGATGAGGATCATAGAGACGCGCACGAGAACGCACTCGAGAACTCTTTTGATGCGTTCCGGGTCGACGAAACTACTTTACTGATCACTGAGAAAGACTCAAAGCCGACTCCCTACATGCAACATTTTACATACATGTTCCGCCATAGGAGGCCCGCGCCTTGCTCCCAACACCTCTGCGATGTACGGGCCGACTGGAAACCGCTCCACCGAACTCTTTCAAAATCCAGGCGTTTCACGCAACCGGCCTCTGGAGGCGTCTGCACACATTTCATTGGCCGTTTCCTGTTCCTACTAAAGCACTACGCCGCAAAGCGTTGCTTTCTGAGCTTTCAGAAGTGTCTCTCCAACAGGAGACGGAAAACAGCTGAGCCGCACAGTTAGAGGCGCCATGTCCCGGATTGCGTGGCCCCTCCCTCCGGAGGTTCTAGTCCTTCCTCGGGCATGGGTGTGTATGTTGTTCTTAGCATAAGTTAGTGTAAGTAGTGTAAGGCTAGGGACCGATGACCTTAACAGTTTTGTCCCTTAGGAATTCACACACATTTGAACATTTTTGAAAACAGCTGTCATCCTCGGGGGGTGAAATAAGCCCAACAGGCCTGCACCACAGCCTGTTCAGAGGGACCGCCCGCCACCTCTATTCGGACAGGAGGAGCCCCCAGCCAATGACGGTTCTCAATCTTCCTGCCACCTTTACCTTTCCTAAATTCGAAGTCACCCTCAGTTCCATTTTCTACTCTCCTATATATTTCCCGTTCAACAGTTTGTATGCAAGGACTGTGAAGCTGACTGTGCTATAGTTGTTGGATTTATCTGCCCTTAAACAAAAGATAAAGTAATTATCCTTCTGTGTTTATACAGACTTTGTATACCTTCACAATACAATGTCCACACATACATGGATGTCTGAAGGAACAGACACGGCTACTGCCGGCCGAAGTGGCCGTGCGGTTAAAGGCGCTGCAGTCTGGAACCGCAAGACCACTACGGTCGCAGGTTCGAACCCTGCCTCGGGCATGGATGTTTGTGATGTCCTTAGGTTAGTTAGGTTTAACTAGTTCTAAGTTCTAGGGGACTAATGACCTCAGCAGTTGAGTCCCATAGTGCTCAGAGCCATTTGAACCATTTGAACACGGCTACTGAAGATTACAGTTGAGGTAAAGATTAAGAAACAGATCCGCATATTGTGACTACACACTGGAGTAAGCTTATTGCGACACGTGAAAATTTGTGTGGTACCGGGACTCGAACCGGGATTTCCCGCTCATCGCAAGCGGTCGTCTTAACCACTTCAGTTATCCGAGCACACCTCCAGACTCCCATACGTCACGCAGTCACAACCCTTATGCTCGCACAATAATTCGTGATTCTCGCACAGGGAGAGAAATACTGTGCGTCCGCAAAGTCTCTACGCAGCGGAGAGCTCCGGGTGTCTCGCCTTGCTGAGCGCGTAACGTGTGCAGCACGTTCGAGTCTCGTCTGCACGTGTTCCGTGGACCTGCAGTAGAAGGGTGGGGGTAATAGCGTTGAGTGTGCATTGCAGTTGTTTAGTTGTGTTAATGTCTAATTCAGTGGTTCCCAACCTTTCTGAGACTACTACCCCTGAGTGCAATCAATTATTGGCTACAACCCTCCCCTCTCCCCCCACCATCAATATCATTAGCGCCTACCTATAGAATGGAAAATAATATTCTTTGAACGCTTTTATTTTTTAAGTTATGGAAGATAAATGACATTTAGTTTTCATAGGTGTGTTATTAATCCCGGAAATAATGAGTCAATGAGACAATTGGTACCGCTTAATTCTAACAACTTTTTATTTATATTTATAGAAGGATGAAATAATTCACAACTCCTCCTTAGAAAAGGAAGCTAATTATCCACATTGATCACAGATACTTATCACAAAACGTGCTTCCTCTGCACCACTCCTCTCCCTCGTGTCATCTGCTTCACTCACACCCTGCAACCCCATTTTAAAATCAACCAAGTCAAAGAGTGTACGCTATACCTACTGCTAGTGTGCCACTAGATTCCTGGACACCTTACCCCTGAAATGGTGGAAATTGCAAGACTTCAGGCTGCCAATGCCTTGCGTCTGACCACTGCCGTACAGCATTACGTAATTGTATCGTGATCTCAATTAGATTGTTTAAGGTAGCGAAGTGAATAATGAAGCAGTTTCTGGTCCAATGTCGGAACTACATACAACTCGGAGGAGGCATTTTCATGAGGTAT
This sequence comes from Schistocerca americana, assembly GCF_021461395.2. Taxonomy (NCBI): domain Eukaryota; kingdom Metazoa; phylum Arthropoda; class Insecta; order Orthoptera; family Acrididae; genus Schistocerca; species Schistocerca americana. The sequence continues at coordinate 79,821,272 of NC_060124.1, read as the reverse complement.
TGAAGCATATATGTAACAATTTTACTGTCACAGATGGATGATACAAAGTATATGTGCAGTGTGAGGAACAAAGAAGATGTTGTTCAAAAGCTGTAACCTCCACCACATTGACCCAAGCGTTAATGCTAGTATTTGAAATGAAAATGTGATTATTTGTAACTTATGTAATCGGTATTACATTTTTACGAAATAGTGATGATAATAACAATGATCTTCTGAAAATAGTTCAGTTTCGAGAACCAGAAACCACAGAACCCTTTTTTTTTTAATTTAGAAACTCATTTTACCTCTCAGAGGGTAATTGCCTCCTGGTTGAGAAAAACTGATCTAGTTCTTGTGTACGGTAAGCGTAGTGAGAATGCTTACTAACGCAGTGAAAGCGTTTTCAGTGGAAAATGTTTTCCGTGCTAGATGACACTTTACGGAGCATGTGAGGTGAAAATTTAGATTGCGTTTTCCTGCTTCGAGGTGTCCACCTCGTGACACTGTAAGTGATTTAATTCGCAAATTTCAGATAACAGGCTCAGTTCAAGATGCACCACGAACTGGTAAGCCCACAATTTTAACAGAATTGAACCTATTAGCGTATTGCGAATGGCTTCAGCGATTTGTTATTCGACATCGGACCTTTTTCACTGATGAGGATTGGTTTCACATATCTGGCTACATTAATTCCCAAAATTCACGTATTTGGTCATCCGAAAATCCAGAGAGACACAAATATGCCATTGTTAAACGCCTCTTTAAAGAAGGAGATGGCAAGAACTTCCGACCTGTTTCACTGCTGACATCATTCTCCGAAATTTTTGAGTAGATTATGTATTCCAGACTAGTATCTCACCTTCGCAACAATAGTGTCCTTAGCAAATCACAGTTTGGGTTTCAGAAGGTTTGCTTTATTAAGAATGCAACTTATACGTTCACTCACCGGATTTTATAAGGATTAAATAATAAAATAGCGCCGGGTGGCATATTCTGCGACCTCTTTAAAGCATCTGACTGTGTGAATCACAATATTCTCCTAAATAAATTGACATTTTGTAGGATTGATGGTATACCCAACTAATGGATAATATTAACTGTAACCAAAAAAGTACAGAAGGTTGTACTGGATAATTCGACTAATACAGTCCTGGAGGCCGGCCGGTGAGGCCGTGCGGTTCTAGGCGCTACAGTCTGGAACCGCGTGACCGCTACGGTCGCAGGTTCGAATCCTGCCTCGGGCATGGATGTGTGTGATGTCCTTAGGTTAGTTAGGTTTAAGTAATTCTAAGTTCTAGGGGACTGATGACCACAGATGTTAAGTCCCATAGTGCTCAAAGCCATTTGAGCCATACAGTCCTGGAACATAACTCTCACTACGGGAGAAATCACATATAGGGCTCCCCAAGGTTCAATCTTAGTCCACTACTATTCCTCATAAATGTAAACGATCTTCCATCTAGTATATAACGAGCAGAGTTAGTTCTTTTTGCAGATGACACTGGTATTGCATTCAGTCCAAACATAGATACAGAAACAGAAGAAATAGTAAACAGAGTTCTTAAAAGTGTCATTGACTCGTATTCTGCGAATTGTCTTGCCTTCAACTTTAAAAATAAGCAACATATTCAGTTCTGCTCATCTAGAGGTACTACACCATAAGTGTAACACGTGGTGAGGAGATAATAAATAGGGTGGAAATTTCAATATTTTTAGGAGTCCACATTGATGAAAATTTAAACTGAAAAAAAAACACATTTTAGAAGTCCTGAAACAACATAGTCAACCACATTTGCGCTTAGAATCATTGCAAATCTTGGCGTGAGACAAATCAGTAAGTTGGCATATTTTGCATATTTTTCATTCAGTAGTGTCATATGGAATGTTGTTTTGGGGTAACTCATCTTTAAGAAAGAAAATCTTCATTGCGTAGAAATCTGCTGTAAGAATAATATGTCATGCTCACTCACGACCATCTTGCAGACATCTGTTAAAGAAGTCGGGCATTCTGACTGATTCTTCACAGCATATTTATTCACTCATGAAGTTTGTTGTAAATGGTCCATTACAGTTCAAAAGGAACAATGAGGTACATAATTATACTACCAGAAGGAATTATGATCTTCATGACTTCACATTAAGATTGTTTCTAGCACAAAGGGTGCACAATTACGCAAAAAAAACTTTTTGCCCATTTACCCACTGATATAAACTGCTCGACAGACAGCAAAGTACAATTTGATAACGAACTGAGAAAGTTTCTCCTTGACAACTCCTTCTATTCCGCAGAAGAATTTCTACTACTGTAATCTCTGAAAGGTGGTGGTGTGAATTACTAACTAACATCTGTATATATTTTTTTCTTTCTGTAAAAAAAGAAAAACAAAGCTTGGAAAAGTTCAGAATGTAACCGCATGTACAAATCAATTTGCGATGTGAATTTAAATGACTTGTTCCATCGTTCCAATCATTACGATCTACCGCACAAAATGATCCATGGAGCATGTAAGTAACTAACTAACACATGCCTTAAGAGAAATACCATTGCACGCACCGTTGAACGCAGAGAAGATTGGAGTGTGGGTTGCCGTAATGCGAGCGCATATTGTGCGACCGATCTTTTTCGATACTGCTGTCACTTCCGATGTCTGTTGTTTCCACACAATTTATCCATTTATTGCCCTGTTGAATGAAAGTGAGATCAATGATTTATCCAACAAGAGAAGGCTATTGCTCAGTCCCTACGACTTTTAGGTGAAATCTTTGAAGACAGAGTAATTACGAAAGGTGGCTGGTCCCCGACCTCATCGGATCAGTCTCAGCCCGATTATTTCATTTGGGATGCGGCTAAAACATTTGTGCATCAAAATAACCCAAAGACAATAGATGAACTGAAGGCAGCGACAGTTGTTTATCTGCATTCGATTACACGTGAAACACCGATAAAGGTGTCCCGCAAATAAAGTAAACATGTTGAACTATGCCTTCAGGAAAGAGGACAACATATCAAAAAAATGTTCATATCTGTGTGAAATCTTATGGGACTTAATTGCTAAGCTCATCAGTCCCTAAGCTCACACACTACCTAACCTAAAGTATCGTAAGGACAAACACACACACCCATTCCCGAGGGAGGACTCGAACCTCCGCCGGGACAACATATCCAGCACTTACCGTGATACTCGTGAGCACATTTTATTTAACTGTAATTAGTACACTTAATTAATTTCATTGTTTTAATTGTAATACTGTTGAATCCCGTGTCCCGACATAACTGCAGCCATGAATGTGCTGCCAACCTTCCCGCTTCCCGCTAGGGGATACACGCAGAGCCCGCCGTAGCGGAGACTCTGCGGACGCACTGTATTATCGTCATTTTAGCCCGTCGGGTCGGAAGTCCGACAGCAGCGCTCAGTATCACAGACTTTTCATAACCCAGCTTGGCTCACTGATGTCTCCTTCAGATCCAAGATAAGAAAAATGAATGTCTGAATACTAGGCTATTAATTTTTCGAGCCGAGAAGTGCCCTCGGAAAGAGACGCTGCCCCCTGTTAGGCGTCGCCAGCTAGTGAATCAACAGGCTCCTCTCGACTCCTCGTATAAATTAACAGCCGGCAGCGCGCCCATTCTGGAGGGTCCAAGGCTGGGCTGCTGCCTCGTTAAAGGCTAGGCGTGCAGTGGGAGCTGAGCGGCCAGGAAGCTACCCCCCAGCCTTGCTGCAACACGTGGCGTCAGCGCTGCCGACGGGACTGGCGAAACGAGAGAAAGTTCAGCGGCAGCGGCCCTCTGTGTCTGCTAACGAGCAGAGCGCACTGTTGCGCTGCCGCCAGAACGGACGCGGGACGTGGGGGCAGCGGAACTGGACGGGACGCGTCTTACGCCATACAGCACAGTAGAGTAGGGTACAGTGCATGCGGTACCACAGGCCGGTGGGCACACGCGAACTGACCTCGCGCTACACTCGGCCCGTGTCCGCCCGCAGCCTCGCTCCAACTAGGAAGGGAGGGGAGAGGAGGGGCCTTGCGAACGGGCCAGCAGCCTTTTCAGCAGTTGCAGGGGCAACAGCCTGCATGACTGGCCTTGTAACATGAGCAAACACGGCCTTGATTTGCTGGCACTGCGAGCGTCTGGGAGGAACTACAACTGTTTTTTTTCTTTTTTTTCGGGGCATACAGCTCTACTGTATGGAAAAATGTTGAAGGCATCCTCGTGGGCAAAATATTCCTGAGGCAAAGCAGTCCCCCATTCGGATCTCTCAGGAGTTGCTGTCGATATATCAAAAATCGGTATCTTCTCATACTGGTATAGATATACTGAGTGATCAAAAAGTCAGTATAAATTTGAAAACTTAATAAACCACGGAATAATGTAGATAGAGAGGTACAAATTGACACACATGCTTGGAATGACATGGGGTTTTATTCGAAAAAAAAAGTTCACAGAATGTCCGACAGATGGCTCTGGACAGCAAAACGTCAGCGACTGCGCATGACAATCGTGTATAAAAGTAGCTGTAATGAGAGAGAGAGAATCAGATGCCCCAGCAGTCGCAGCATGTTGTCGTTACCTGAAAAGTCGCTTTTAGGACAGCTGTATTATCAGAATGGGGAATGTGCTTGTTCAGCCTTACGATCCTATCGCCATAGGAAGGGGATTAGAACGGGTAAAGGTCCGTTGACAAATGCAGCTGTGGCGAGAATGATTTCGAAGTTCGAAGCCACGGGTTGTTTAGACGATAGACCCCGTAGTGGCCGACCGAGCACAAGGCGTAATGCTGCTGAGACAGTTCAGGAAGAAATGGAGACTGTAGCGGGTTCGTCTACGCACGGGGAAGTCAGCGCTCGTGCAGTCGCACTTCGCACCGGCATTCCCATACACTACTGTTTGGTTGGCACTGAGGCGTACCCTCCGATGCTATCCGTACAAAATCCATCGGCATCATGAACTGTTACCTGGCGATTTAGTAAAGCGGAGGGCTTTTGCGGTGTGGACGTTTCAAAAGATGGCGGTAGATGACGGTTGGTTGAGTAAAGTGTTGTTGACCGACGAAGCTCATTTAACGCTCCGAGGGTCTGTCAACGCCCACAACTGCAGAATTTGGGCTACCGAAAATCCTAGAACTGTCGTGGAAACTCCATTGCACGACGGGAAAGTCACGGTATGCGTTGGATTTACCACATCTACCGTTATCGGGCCTTTTTTCTTCGAGGAATTGCGTGATTCTCGTTTTATAACTGCTACCGTGACGGGTGAGAGGTACGCCGATATGTTACAGAATCGCATCATCCCCAGCCTGGCTGATAAATACCTGCTGGAACGTACGATGTTTATGCAGGATGGCGCTCCACCCCATATTGCTAGACGCGTGAAAGATCTCTTGCGAGCGTCGTTTGGTGATGGTCGTGTGCTCAGCCGCCACTTTCGTCATACTTGGCCTCCCGGGTCCCCAGACCTCAGTCCGTGCGATTATTGGCTTTGGGGTACCTGAAGTCGCAAGTGTATCGTGATCGATCGACATCTCTAGGGATGCTGAAGGACAACATCCGACTCCAATGCCTCACCATAACTCCGGACATGCTTCACAGTGCTGTTCACAACATTATTCCTCGAATACAGCTATTGTTGAGGAATGATGGTGGACATATTGAGCATTTCCTGTAAAGAACATCATCTATGCTTTGTCTTACTTTGTTATGCTAATTATTGCTATTGTGATCAGATGAAGCCCCATCTGTCGGACATTTTTTGAACTTTTGTATTTTTTTGTTTCTAATAAAACCCCATGTCATTCCAAGCATGTGTGTTAATTTGTACCTCTCTATCTACATTATTCCGTGATTTATTCAGTTTTCAAATTTATACTGACTTTTTGATCACCCGGTATGTGTACACTTTGCCAGTCATCGATACTACATCGATTAATCGGAATTAAACAGTGAATATCGATAATGTATTGTTTATAATCTGTTTTTTTCTTGTCTCATGGGTACTACGGTTCTCATCGGCAGATTTCTTACCCACCCCAACAACTAGGAATCTTCGCATTTTAACAGAAAGTGAGCACCGGATTAGAACATGAATGTATCTGTACCGCATATTCACGAAAGTTTGCTACTTCCTTGCGTCATTCCTACTACTGCAAAACGAACGCGTTTGATGGCAGCAGTCTATGAGAATGGTGAAAATCACCACTCTCTGCTCCCAACTATGAGACAGAATGTGCACTCCCTTTACCTCCTGTGCCTGTGTTAAGAAAAGAGAGACGGACTGTAAAAATAACGCAGACTCAGCACAAAAGTCATACACATTACTGAGGTGTTTAATTGAAAACGGACTCCTGTTGTCTGAATTGTTTACGGTAAGTACAATATTTCATATGTAGAACACTTATCAGAAGCCGGGCGAAGTGGCCTTGCGGTTCTAGGCGCTGCAGTCTGGAACCGCGAGACCGCTACGGTCGCAGGTTCGAATCCTGCCTCGGGCATGGATGTGTGTGATGTCCTTAGGATAGTTAGGTTTAACTAGTTCTAAGTTCCAGGGGGACTAATGACCTCAGAAGTTGAGTCCCATAGTGCTCAGACCCACTTATCAGAAGTGTTTCACTCCCGAGACTTCTCTCGCATAGGAATGAGCAAAAAATATCGATATTTCAAAATATCGATGTTTTTGTCTCGATAATTTCCATGTATCCTATAAATATGGATAAAATATATATACATATCGACATTTTTTAAAAATTTGCCACTCGCTACTCAGGAGGATGTCATCTGGAGAAAGAAAACTGGCATCCTACTGGTCGCACTGTGTAATTTTAAATCCCTCAGTTGAGAAGGGAAAGGAAAAGGAAATGGACAGGCTGAATTTGGGTGAATAAAACGTTCTCGATTTCCAAGACGCGTCAATTCGAATAAAATCCTCGACCTTCCGATGACCATCTCCGCCATCTTCTTCAGGGGTTCACTGAGTGCGGGGGCTGCTGTAGCTTCTCGCTTATATAGGCATGATGATATCATCATCAGCCAATCAGATAGACCTAATGTGGCACGCGCGCGTTAGTCGACCCGGGCAGCCAGCGGAGCTATTGCCCGTGGCAACACCGGTGCCGTCAGCTGGCACCACGGGCAGGCTCCACGTTTGAAACTGCCGCTCCCTCGTCGCGCATCTGTCTTTGCTTTCTTTCGATGTCCAACTCCCACCCCCATGCCCTGCTGAGTGTGTACCCCTGGTCTCTGTTGAAATTGTTGTTGTCTAAACGAATCTCGGCCGCTTCCTTTATAACGGAGTCCCAATATGTAATTGCATGAGCCAACACTTTTGTATTTTCGAACTGTATTTTATGTCCGTTTTCTAGGCAATGCTCCGTTATGGCCGACTTGTCAAGCTACCTTTGTTTTATATGGCGCTTGTGCTCAGTACAACGCTCCGCAACCGTGCGAATTGCTTGTCCGATGTACATGCTGCCACATTTACAGGGTACACCGTGCACGCCGGACACTCGAAGAGCGATGTCGTCTTTAACAGGGCGCAACATATCTCGTATCTTGGGGGCGGGCCGGAACACTGGTCTTAGCCCACGTTTCTGCAGCAGACGTCCTAACTTACTGCTAGTTGCTCCACAGTATGGCAGGATTGCAGTCCGTTTGGTCTCTTCTACTGGTTCACCAGGTGTCTTTCGTCGGTCGGCGGCCCTTGAAAGCGTTTGCGATGTCTTTTTTGCTGCAACCATTTTCCCCGAAAACACGTTTTAAGTTCTGCAATTCAGACTGTAGGTGGTCGTCGTCAGAGATAATCTTGCCGTATTATCACGGGTTGCTTAAGACCTACTCCCGTGAACAAACTCCATTGCCTCACTGGCATAGCTCCTCCTGGAATCAGACGTGATTTAGTTGCGAGATACGAGAAAAGTAAGGCCACAACGAAGGAAGTCCATCCACTATGTGGTCGTCAGCCCGCACATCCTAGGCTGAAATTAAGAATGAGCTCCTTGACAACTACTGTGCCTCTCATCGAGAATCCACAGACGGCAAGGATCTCGCGATGGCAGGAGAAATGTCGGTATTTGGGAGAATGGAAGGTTCCAAAGGAAGAACTTCCCCCTGGACATTCGGAGGTCTCTCAATAGATTACGATCAAACACAACGAGATGCCTGACCAAAACGTAGGAAATCGAATATCTTGAGAAATACCAGAACAAGATTTCTATAATAATTAATTCTGAACAAGAAAATAATTTAATTATTTCATTTTTATAACAGATTCTCAGAGTTCAGAGATATTACTGATATAAATAAACCAAGGGAAGTAGAGAAACATACCATTAACATCGCTGATATAAAGGCAAAGAGATGGTTTCCATTCATAGAAGCTGAGCATTTCTACGAAGTATTAAAGCTACTTAATATTATATTACGAAACGTAATCAATTTACTATAAGGAGACATTGGTTTTTAGGAAAGTAATTTCAAGTTCTTCGTATATTAACAACAGAGATTAATAACTTACGAAGTGGTCTTCCAAACTCGTTCAGCTACTCTGATTGTAGTGATAAAGTAGATTCATCTTACAGTTTTTACGTGAATTTTGAAGTTAAAAAAACCTGTTGGTTTTGCAGTAATTATTAATAACCGGTAGATGTTACCGTGATTTTGACCTGGATTAATGATACGGCGAGTAGATGTCATTTTTGAGAATTTAAAACCGTTCATGTATCAAAGATACGTTTGATTCTGTAGCGACAGTTCTATTGAATGTCAATAAGCATAACGAATTCTGAGTGTGCAATTCTAACAAAAATAATAAACTGTTCTACTACTTACTGGAATCTGTGAGGTATATCAGGCGCTCTTGCGCACATTATTTATTAATTTATTATTTCTGGTGTACATGCTGCGTCTTATTACAATTGAATGGAGTGTAGTTATTGTTCGACAATACCGTCATTAACATCAAAATACGGTACAATATTAAATCGTATGAAACGAAAGGCGAACTTACAAACTTCACTCTATAGACAGGGCTGGCGGGCATAGTACAGCGCACGGTACTGGCGATTTTCAATATTAAAAAAGTAAACGAATATAACAAAAATAGGAAAGAACTGGCAAGCATTTCAACTCTTATAATATACTGTACTCTCTGATCTTGACGGCTGGTGAATGAAAACACTGAAGCTCCGGATAATTTTTATCTTGTCTTCCACTCTCGAAGAGCGTTCACGGCCCACTGGACGGCGGTGCAAGGGTTGGGAACTGCTACTCCAGTAGAATACTGTACGGAGCATAAATTAATCACCACTAACACTTCGTTTAAGAATCATGAAAGAAGAATGTATACGTGGAAGAGACCTCGGGACTCTCGAAGATTTCAGGCTGGTAATGTAATGGCAAGATAGATTTCTAAACCACACGTTACACTGTAAGACATTTACAGTGCAAATGCGCACTCTGACCATAAGTTACTGATCAAATGTGAAGAAACTGCAGACATGGTAGGAAATCAAGGAGATGGGACCTCGATAAACTGGAAGAACCAGAGGCTGCTGATAGCTAAATAGGAATCGTCCAGCAACGCTCGACTGAAACAGGAGAAATGAATGAAATAGAAAACTATTCCGTAGCTCAGAGATGAAACAGGGAAGGTAGCAGAGAATCAAATAGCTGAAAAGAAGTCTTTGGATATCTTAGGGCATATTGAAATTCACTGACGAAAGGAGAAAATATAACACTGCAGCAAATTAAGCAGGCGAAAAAGAAAAAGACTGACAGAAAGCGCAAAATGGCTAAACGGGAATGGCTAGTTAAAAATGTAAGGCTGTGCATACAGGACTAGGAAAAAGATAGATGCAGGTGGTGACCGTAGCGAGCGATGAGGTGGAACCACGGAAGCAGTCAGCGGCCGTGCGAGGGGGGGGAGGTGGATGCAAAGTAGCATTGGTCGCCTCCCCATCCCCACCCCACAGCCGACGCCATAATTGTAGGGTGTGGCGCCAATGTCTCGTGTCTGTGAAACGTGTCTCTGTCTGGTGTCTGCCGTGTGCGGAGCAGGATACACCTCAGAGTCAAGAGACAGCACAGATGGACCGAGCTGTGGCAGTGGGCCTCGCAGCGACACGTAACTTACACCACGTGAGCGGACAGTGCGAGAAGGAGGGGAGGGAAGTGCGCGCTGCTTGGGGCGGGGGGGGGGGGGGGGGGGGAATCTGCCGCTAGTACTCTGGGAGGCCCGGGAGAGGCAAAGTGACTGAGAAAAGGCTTGGCACCGTTCTGGCGACTTGCTCAGTCTGTGCTGTTCTTGACAAGAAGCCTCTTTCTCGATACTCTTTTGATCTCAGAAACTGCCCCGTACTGGTCGAGTACACACTACTTTTTGCAGGAACTGACGTAATCGTGGCGCAGTGGCACTGCGAAGGCGACCAGAATCGAGGCTACCGATTTGTCGATCGATATAGCGCCGAGTAAATGTTTATGGATGTGTCAGCGACAGGAAGACCTCAGTTGTAGCGAGAACTCTTTACGGGAATGTGTTTGTGGATGAGCAACGTCCGCAATATTTGTGACAAGGAAGAATATGAATGTTATTGCTCATCGTTTCACTTGCAGCAATTAAAGCTGTCTTCTTGGTGTGTTGCCTAACCACACACTCGGAAATCGTCACATATTCGGAAACAAAGAGATAAATACTTGTGAGAAGGAAGAATATGAATTTTATTGGAACTCGTTTCAGTCTCAGGAATTGAAGCGGTTCTCTATGGCTCCTGCCTAACCACACACTCGGAAATTGCCACATATTCGGAAATAAACAATGAAGTTTTTGTGACAAGGAAGAATATGTATTGATTCTCGTTTTACTCGCAGCAATATAAGCTCCTAGTTTCGTGCCTCAGCACACACTCTGAAATCGCAACATATTCGGAAATGGAGAGCGAAATATTTATTTCACCCTTTGTTCACTAATCAAAAGGAAATTTTAAATAAGATCGAATATTGAAGAACATGCTTGTATTACATTCATAACAAAGTCCCAGAATGTGTTAACAACGCTAAGATGAAATAAAACCATGTTAACATGTAACAGGATGCGAACCTACCATTTCTAACTCTTTAAACCCTGGCGTTATTCGTTACACTACAGATTAATCGTATGAATTTTGTATCTTGCCTCGGTTGTCATAATATCTCTTGAAGTCTTATACCTTTGATGATTACTGACTGACATTTATTGACAAGAGCGACGTGTTTGTGGTACATTTTCAATGCGCCGCTGCTTTGAAACGGCATACTGCGGCACACACGCTACAAAGGAAATGAATAATCGAAAGGCACACAGTTCACACTGGGGTCGTTCACACGCGCTCGCAAAAATCGATAGTCGAAAGGCCACTAGCGACTTCACGACTGCAAAAGTAGTATGAAATCTATTCGAAGCGACGCGCACAGCCACCTGTGTGACGGAGGCGTAAGGTAAGGAAAGCATCAGTATCTCCCGCCGCGGAGCTCGTGAGGACGGCTGACGCTGTCGACACGCTTCGAAGAGACAGCCTCACTCTACGGCAAGAAGGGATTACAGCACGGCAAGTTGCCCGCAGACCTGGCTACAGCACAGCGATGTCATTCTAACATTCGATCGCTACCGTGAGGTGCGAGACCCTGGAGACCTACATCGTAGTGGTGACCCGCCGTTAACACCACCGGCTGCTGACGCCTCTGCCTGCAAACTCCACATCAGTTTGGCCTCTAGGCGTCCATTACGAACAACAGCCAAACCCCCCAAGCACCAAAGGAACAGGGTGGGTCACAAGCCACGATCGGAGAAGTATTAAAGGAACTTAACATATAGTTTCGTAGTTAGGTGGATCTGGAAATGTAGTTCTATTTTCTTACCAAGGCGATACTATTGTAAACATTTGTGTTACAATGGTGGATAGAATTATATTCACAATAAAGTAATGTATTCTTCTCAGCATATGGTGCATGAGAAGGACGAATGGGTTATACATATGATGAAATAACGGAAAAAGTTTTTAATCGGTTCAATAAACAAATCTTCGGAAACTGAAAAGAAAGACCTTTGCAGCAGGGTCTGTGACAGATGCACTACGCAGTCCAAGACCCAAAAAAAAAAACAAACAAAAAAAAGGACAAGGAAGCGGTCGGCGGAGATGAACGTTTCCAGAATTTCCACGCGTCGCTGGATGAAGAAAGAACGTTGCCATTCATTTCGACCCAGCAGGATGAATGAATTGTCATCTTGAAAAGAACACGCGACGTGATTCTTGCGAACACTAATGTACGATAATTGGCTGTGGTTCTTCTTGAAGGAAAATATTTCCGAAACTCGTATGACTTACACTGAAGAGCTGAAAAAAGAGATTACCCGCACCCTGCGCCGAGAAAGCAGACGCACATAGCAGCGAATGATGGTCAGCATACAGAGAGAGTTTGAAATATACAAGACGACTGGTTTCTGTGCTTTCTCTTCTTGCGTGTATCTCTTTTTCTTAAATACAATTTCTGCTATAACTAGGGAGTCGTTTCATGTTCTTGTTTGCCTTTCATGTTGCTTCTTATTTCAATACGATAACATTAATCATTTCCGATCGCGACTTCTGGTCCACGTTGTAGTAAATGGAACACCTGGAATGGAGCCTGGATCAGCGGCGTTGACTTTTCTTCACCGACGAGCGAAAGCTACACCTGCCGCCTGACGACAGTCCCAGAACAGTGTGGAGCTGGCAAGGTAGCGGGCAGGTGGTCCAGTCCCGTTGTCTGCCGGTGTCACGTGCCGATGTCCGCCGCCACCAGTATCACGATATTTTGCAGTATCACGTTATGATGCTACAACACTACCGCCCAGCCTTACGGTCAACACTCCAGCGGCGAGTTCGTCTTTGTAAGCTACAAAGCACGAGCACGCCGGGCCCACCTTGCCATGTGAACACCGCCCTCCAGGGCGCAGGAATCAGCGGAAAGGAGCAGACAGTGCTGTGCCATCTGCTGACGTGAACCGAAGCGGGCGCGCCTGGAGCCAGCCGACACTTGCTGTACGACGCCACAGCAGCCCTCCTCGCACACTGAATCATCAGGAGAGTCGCAGTCTAAGGAGAGGGATCTAGAGCAACCTCTCGATCGTATAGACTCCTGCGTCCATTTCGACGTCGGGCTGACCTGCCTCTGTGTGTCTTCAACTACACTCTGGGTGCTCCAGAGGTTTCCCAACTTGCGGGCAATTCCTTGAACAGTACACCATCTCCTCGAACCCGCTGGCGGGTCTCCTTCCTCTTCCTCTACATGAATTTCGCCGCAAGGAACCTTTTTACAGTCGAGCTAATAAACAGGTGCGCGATCTGGCTAGCTACAAGCGCTAATGTAGTTGCATGAACGTAATGAAAGAAATTTCCCATCTTCAAATTCTGGGATACGTGCCAGGTTTCGCCATTAGTGGGTGAAGGAAATCAAGCATACGTAAATTAGGGGTAATCGGCGGGGAAAGGGCCTTTGCTGCTCCTTAATCTGAGTTGAGAAAGTTAACTACCGCGCCATATCGTTCGGTTATGTGTACATCGAGTGCAGCGTAACAAGCGAACGGAACTGACGTGACCTACGCTACTAACATGACGTTTCATTGCGACATGACGCGATGCCCGATTTCTCGCTACAGACGCGTCACTCGTCGCTGTGATGCGTGTGGTGGGACACGGAACAGGTGCCAGGTGCGTGCTCTGTCCTCTGACCTCACAAAATAACGCAGCGCAACGGTACACCACGTTCCGTTCTTAGCTCCGCCTGTGTGCCCCTAACAACCTCCTCGCGGCAGCCCGCTGTATTGCATCGTTTGAAGGGAAGAATGACCGCGAGGGGCAAGGCTGCACGAAGAAGAATAGTGACGCAGCGGGCTGTACCTTCACAGAAGGGACACTGCGAACGGAATGACCGCCAGCTTTGCTCACGCGTGCGTTTCAGATAATGGCACCTATGATGCGATCTGTGACACCAAATATATTGCGGTAGATTTTGCAGTTATCTTAATGGTTCAAGAATAGGGAGGTACGAGTATAACAGATGAAATCAAACAACACGTTTAATATCTAGAAAAATGCAGATACTGCGTAGAAAGAGAAAGTGCTCAGTTAGTTAATAAACATCATTTGCACAAATGGAAAAGAAACTGTTGCAAGTACGACGGCGGAAACAGGCATGAAAATCGTGACTGAAAAACTGGAATTATTAAAGACAAGTCCTGAGCTTCCGAGTACGGCATAGAAAGTGTACGGTAGTTAGTCACCTGACTGGTGTGACACGTCCCCACAATTTCCTCTCCTGTGGCAACGCCTTCATTTGAGAGTAGCACTTACACTCAACGTCCGGAATGGCATGTTGGATACATGGACCTCTGGTATAAGGAGTCATCATCGGTAAGCCAACGGCCTTGTCAAAGGGTGCGGAGGAACACGCAGAGGTTCAGGGCAAACTCTTGCCGCTGTAGTGTGAAAATGGCCATAAGAGGCGGAAGAATCAGCAATGATCGACACGAGGACTCAGAAAGCAATGGAAAGCACCCAATCAAAGTGACAAAAATTGTGTATGCACAGAACATGTGGCCTGTAATTGAAAAAAGCTTCACGATGATCTCCAGATTGGCAAAATACTCCGGACTAATCTCCCATTCGGATATCCGTCAGGGGAAGGTGAGAACGAGAAGAAGACTGAATAATAATAAAAAAAAAAGGGTAATGAAACTTCCTGGCAGATTAAAACTGTGTGCCCGACCGAGACTCGAACTCGGGACCTTTGCCTTTCACGGGAAAAGCTCTACCAACTGAGCTACCGAAGCACGACTCACGCCCGGTACTCACAGCTTTACTTCATATCAGTTTCATATCAGCGCACACTCCGCTGCAGAACGAAAATCTCATTCTGGAAACATCCCCCAGGCTTTGGCCATGCCATGATTCCGCAATATCCTTTCTTCCAGGAGTGCTAGTTCTGCAAAGTTCGCAGGAGAGCTTCTTAAAAGTTTGGAAGGTAGGAGACGAGGTACTGGCAGAAGTAAAGCTGTGAGTACGAGGCGTGAGTCGTGCTTCGGTAGCTCAGTTGGTAGAGCACTTGCCCGCGAAAGGCAAAGGTCCCGAGTTCGAGTCTCGGTCGGGCACACAGTTTTAATCTGCCAGGAAGTTTCATATCAGCGCACACTCCGCTGCAGAGTGAAAATCTCATTCTGAAAAAAAGTTAATACTCAGCGACTAGGAACGTCTTCCAAACCTCTGTTAAACACTGACTGCAATACTGATCCACCTGCGACTTCCATATCTATTCACATTTCTTCTTCTCTCACGTCATCAGCCAGTTCCGGAGCTCATATTCCCCCGTCTTCTGTTCTTTCCTCTACTACACCCGTGGTCTAGCGGTAGCGTCTGTGACTGGCAATCAGAACGTTCTCGGTCTCGAGTTCGAACCCAGCCACCATTTAAACTTTAAATTAAAATCTTCAGCAATGGCAGTCAAAGACTCCCAACGTAATAAATACCCTCATTCTGTCAACAGACCTGTCAAAGAGGGCGGAGGAGCAGATAAGGTTCAGGACACTCTTGCCCTTGAGGTGGTAAAGTGCCCTAAAGGGAGAAAGAATCAGCAATAATCAACGACGGGCTGCAGAAGGCAATGGAAGTCACTGCATTAATGACACATAATGTGTGTCCACAGAACGTGTGGGCTGTAACTGAAAAAAGTGTCATGATGCTATCACCATTGGCAAACATACCGGACTAGTTACGCATTCGGATCTCCGGGAGGGGACTGCCAAGAGAGAGCTGACCATGAGAAAAGGACTTATTAACCAACGAAAGGGTAAATTCATTTATTAACTAGTTTTTGAAGTGTTTATTACAGTTGCAGTATATATATTTTTCCGACTAGTTTAGATGGCTCTGAGCACTATGGGACTTAATATCTGTGGTCATCAGTCCCCTAGAACTTAGAACTACTTAAACCTAACTAACCTAAGGACATCAGAAACATCCATGCCCGAGGCAGGATTCGAACCTGCGACCGTAGCAGTCGCGCGGGTCCGGACTGAGCGCCTACACCGCTAGACCACCGCGGCCGGCGACTAGTTTAGAACCGATTGGTCCATTCTCAAGTCACACCTATTGAGGCTGCACTGAAAGTATCTGATCTTAATGACGCCCATCTAAAATTGGCAACACATGCGCCTCACAGTGTCACAATATGCATACATATGCTCACTATACAAGTCAAAAGAAACTGTATTGCGACTTTAATCTAAGGTCATTGTGAGATACATGTACTGCAAATTTTAGATGGTTGTCAATAAAATTAGGCATTTTCGGTGCTGCCTCGTAGGTCTGGCTTGAGAATGAACCAGTCGTTTCGAAACTAATCGCCGAAATATATACGTACTGCAACTGCGACATACTCGTAATAAACATTTTGTGAAATGAAAGGGTTGGTCCTACGTCAGCAAAATATTGAAGTTGCAAAATCAACTAGTTTTACTTTCTTTCAATTGTAAAATTTTGACCTGATTGCTGGCTAGATAACCTTCACTGAAAAAAACTATTTTATTTCTCAAATGTATGTTTTTGATTAACAGATGTTTGAAGTTGTTATTCTGCATGTTACTCGCCCAAATCTCGCTCCACATAACCCAGTGGTGAAGAGCTCTGCGGAGATTTAGCAACTGTAATTCTTCCCAAGCAACATTCGCGAATGGAAAAAGGCGGAAGGGGGAGGAAACGACAGTTTTACCCGAAGTACCCTGTGCCACATTTCGCAATGTTATTCGATGAATGCAGGTATCGATCAAAACGAGCGAGTGCGCCGCTGAGGAATATAAGGCAATGTGCTGTCAATACATCACGACCAGCGGCGGCCACGCAAATTATTTGGGAGGCGCACTCTCTTTGGGCACTGTCGTGCTGACAGTGCGAGAGTTTACGTTCGAGTGCGCGTAACTTTCCGAGTTAGTTGAGGATCGACGGTGAGAGGCTGGGCCGGTGGGTCCCGTCGCGAGGGAAGGTAGAGTGGAACGAAGTTGTGTTGAAGACTAGCGTTGAATATCACAGGTGAGATAAGTGGAGACAGGAGTTAAGAAGTGTAAGTGCGACTAGAGGAAGAAGCTTAAAGAATTTAAGTGAGAATGTAATACCAAGCAGTCGTTAAGGAGTGCTCAAATGTTCAAGATTAATGATCGCGTGTGCATGATGAGAAACAGTTAAAGTACTGTACCAGATGTCGCGCAAACTTTAGCAATTTTCCCGGTAAAATCGAAATTGGAAATTTGTGGTAAGTTCCTACATGGGACCAAACTGCGAAGGTCATCAGTCCCTAGGCTTACACACTACTTAATCTAACTTAAACTAACTTACGCTAAGGACAACACACACACACACACACACACCCATGCCCGAGGGAGGACTCGAACCTTCGACGGGGTTTGCCGCGCGAACCGTGGCAAGGCGCCTTGGACTGCACGGCTACCCTACGCGGCGAGTGGAAGTTCCGAGGATATGGTGCTGTAAAGTCAAAGGCGAGTACGAGTAGACTGTTGTCTAATACACAGTGACAGTTGACTACAAGTGTCGTTCATTAGATTTACTGAATGCAAATCACATGCGTTTATGGAACTGTAATACAATCGAGCTCTATTAAAATTGGAAGAAGGACGTGGGACTGGTATTAGCGTTGTTCAGCTCTTTGCTCATTCGTCTCCACGCTACCAAGTGGGTTCCTGTTGCTTTCAATTTACTAAGAGATCGCTGATATCAGCGGAAACACAGTGAGACGAGGAAGCGAGTTCCCAGTGCGACGCCGCTGCTGCAGTGGCCTTCTGGCTGCTATGCCGCCACCCTGCCTCTGCACCGTAATATTCGGCAACGGGGCGGTATTATATTAAACGCTAATATCTGCAGAGGTCGGCATTCCGATGTTTAAGCGGGAACCGTGGAGAATATGTTGCAGAGAGCTGCTCCCCTATCTCGTGTCTACTGCGCTGCCAAAGTAAATTCCAGACGTAAATAATCGCTACTTGTTTGCTCTTCCACCCCTTCCCAGTTCCCCCTCCTGTCCAAGTATTCTCTATTTACAAACCCCCCCGCCGCTGTCAGACATTATCAACAGGGAGCCCGGCGGATGCCTCTGTCCCCTACTGCTTGGGCGTGGCTAACAGGGTCTGTAAGGGGTGGAAAGGGGGGAGGGAGGGAGGAGCAGAAGCAGATCCGAACCGCCCACTAAAGGGAAGGGCGCAAGCCCTCGTCTTGTCACGCTTCACTCGAGCTTCTGACCTGCGCATGAAAGGGTACAGGGTTTCGCAGATGCTATCCAAACTGTTTCAGGATGTATGTATGCTAATTTAAAGGTACTGGTAGACTGCATTCTGCACACAGGCACCCCCTTCTCTAATCGCTACAGAGGTCAAATATGGTACCACAATTTACACACGCCCACTATAGTCACAATCGCTCAATAGGTACACTTAAGACACAACCACCGCGAAGAAAAGGCTCATTGAAACTTCCTGGCAGATTAAAACTGTGTACCGACCGAGATTCAACTCGGGACCTTTGCCTTTCGCGGGCAAGTGCTCTACCATCTGAGCTACCCAAGCACGACTCACGCCCCGTCCTCGCAGCTTTACTTCTGCCTGTACCTCGTCTCCTACCTCCCACACTTTGCAGAAGCTCTCCTGCGAGAGAAGCTCTCCTCGGTCGGCACACAGTTTTAATCTGCTAGGAAGTTTCATATCAGCGCACACTCCGCTGCAGAGTGAAAATCTCATTCTGAAAAGGCTCATTGTGCGCACATGAAGAAAGCCCTTCCCGACTGGGCGGTAGAACCTACCCCTCGGAAGCTGGAATTACATCACACACACAGGGTGTATTCTAACTCAAGACTCTATCCACTGTACTGACTGGATAGCGCTGCTACAACGTTCCCCATGAACATATTTGTGGCGCACTTGAGAGTACTGCGGCTACTCGTTGACTTTCAGTATCGACTGAAAACATTTACAAGGCGAACGTTTCTTATAGGCATTATTGTATTGCTGGTATATAAGGTATTAAGCGCCAACTATTGTACACTCCTGCTACTGCTGTACTGCGATTTTTCTAGCACAGCCACATACGCTGAGATACAACCGGATACATAATTCTAAAGACATGTGTCTCATTTAAACAATGCCCAGGTTCTGTATTAATTATTTTACGATATATATACGTCTTAAGCCTCACAAATTGCTATACAGAGTAATTCAAAAAGAAAGAACAGATTTCGATTGTTTATTACAAACTATGAAAGAAAGAAACACATTGCGCATGTCGGTGGATAGAGGAAGGTTCAAAGTTTTATGTTCGCACAGACAGTACACCATACACGCAACATGACTATTATGCTTCGCTCGAGGAATGTCGAAAGGGTAGAGCATTTCATTCCACACACGAATCAACAGCGTATTTATTAAATCGACAGCTTCAACAGTTCGTTTTCTCAGCTCATGAGGAATAGCTGCCGTACGTGAGACAAAGACTCTGTCTTTTATGTACCACTACAGAAAGAAAAACCGCATGGTGTGATGTCTGGCGACTTGGGAGCCCAACAGCAACGAACAAGAACTTGTTACCCCTTCTCCCAATGCAGCGTTGTGGGGTGATGTTGCTAAGATAACGCCACACCTCAAGGTGGAAATGAGGCGGTGCGCCGGCATGCACAAAAATGAAGTTGAGGAAACAACCAACTTTGCAGTATGTCCAGGCATGACATACCTGTCACAGCTTCCTTCACAAAAAAGTAAGGTCCATAAACGATCTGAACAGGAACGGCACAAAACACGTTCTGTTTCGTTGAGTCTGTTTCAGTTTCGACGAAGATGCCGGGATTTTGTGACCCCCAAATTCTTATTTATGGCGGTTTACTTTACCCGATAGATGAAACATGTCGTTCGGAAAAAGTGTCCTCGGCCATATACTGTAGAACACAAATTCAAAATTGGTACCTTATAGTATGGTGGCCGGGACGCAACTGGTGCACTGACTGCAACTTGTAAGGCTTCGTATGCAGACGGCGTTTCAGAACACGCCACACCGTTGTTTTAGAAAGTTGAAGTTCCTGGTCCGCCCGTCTCGTAGACTTCCGAGGGCTCCGTGTGAAAATATCTCGGATACGCTCGACATTTTCATCAGACTTGCGTGACCGACCCCTTCCCTTTGCATATGCAACCAACTTCCAAGAATTTTATACGCCTGTCATAAATAAGCTTGTGCAGAGCCGGCTTCTTGCTGAATTGACGGCGGAATGCAGGTTGAAATTCAACGACGTATTGACTTCGCGCAAATTCCAACACACAAAATGGTCCCTCTTGTGGCGTAGTCACCATGTTACTACAAATAAACAACAGCGCAGCTGTGTCAAAACTTTGAATCTTCCTCTATACAGTGACATGCGCAGTGTGTTTCTGTCTTTTATAATTTCTCCTTTTGGAATCACGCAGTGTAATTGGAAAATGAACTACTTGCAAATACGATCAGCTACGAAGAAGATCTGTACAGTAAACATAGCGGCTGAGGAGTGATATAAAAATGACATCGTAATTGCAACAGTATACAAGCTAGGAATAAAAACCGGCCGGCCGGAGTGGCCGAGCCGTTCCAGGCGCTTCAGTCTGGAACCGTGCGACCGCTACGGTGGTAGGTTCGAATCCTGCTTCCGGCATGGATGTGTGTGATGTCCTTAGGTTAGTTAGGTTTAAGTAGTTCTAAGTCTAGGGGACTGATGACCTCAGATGTTAAGTCCCATAGTGCTCAGAGCCATTTGAACCATTTTTTGAACCATAAAAAGCGTAAACAAGCATTTTAATTAATGATTAACATTGCTGGTCTCTAACAAAATAATATCAGGTGTTGGCAAACTGTGGTTACGAAACGGCAGGGGAGTTTATGTTTCTAACAATTGGTCTCTCTAGGGTGTTTTCGTCTGTAACATGCTACATATCATCTATTTAGATAGGTCAACATAACAAACGTTACAGCAACGAGTTATAATTTTTTGAATGGAACATTGTGTTTTTATATCGCGTAGCTGATGTAATGAAACAAATTGTGCAGAAATCAGTTTAAATCAAATTTCTTCCAATTTTCGTTAGGGAGCTAAGGAACTAAAAGCTCCGTCCGGTCTGAACAGGTCTCGGAACGCCCAACGGCACTGACCGACCGCCGTGTCATCCTCAGCCGACAATCGTCGCTGGATATGGATATGGAGCGTCATGTCGTCAGCACACTATACTCCCAGCCACTGTCAGTTTTCGAGACCGGAGCCGATGCTTCTCAGTCAAGCAGCTCCTCAATTATCCCCAAAAGGGTTGAGTGCAGCCTGCTTCCCATAAGCGCTCGGCTGACCTGGAGGGTCACTCATACAACATCCAAATGCTAGCCAAGCCCGACAACCCTTAACTTTGGTGATCTGACGGCAGTCGGTGTTAGCAATGTGACAAGGCCGCTGGTACAGTTAGGAAGCTAGGGAGGCTTAAAGTGTTAGGGATGGACGCAACTTACATAACTCGCTTTTTTCAGACGGATATTCCGGATGTGGAGTGTTTATTTCAGTGAGGGGTTCAACAGAGTGTCCATTTCCCTGAATGCATAGTTCAGTGCGGCTTATAAGTGACCTATAGACGACACGTAAAGCTACTGGCGTCACAGAGCGACAGTCTTCGTCGGTGAGTTGTTTGAAGTCAACTAGG
Source organism: Schistocerca americana (assembly GCF_021461395.2). Taxonomy (NCBI): domain Eukaryota; kingdom Metazoa; phylum Arthropoda; class Insecta; order Orthoptera; family Acrididae; genus Schistocerca; species Schistocerca americana. The sequence goes on along the minus strand of NC_060124.1, from coordinate 79,799,539 downwards.
TTAGACTGGAGAGTGTATATTTACAGTGCCGTATGGAACACAGGTCAGAATGCACGAACAAACAAACTTCCGTCCGCCACGGACACTGACGTGGAATAAACGTGGCATACACTTCGAGCGAGTATACTGACATATTGCTTATGCTGGGCGAATGCTGATACCACATGAATGAAGGAGCCGTGGCATAAGCCGTGAGCCATCCTCGTCAGCAGATCGTTTAGAAGACGCACTGAGCTGTGCATTCAGGAAAATAGGCACCCGTTTGAACATCTTACTTAAATGAACCTTCCGGAGCCAGAACATTTGTCTGAACACAGCAAATTATGTACAGCACGTTGCATCCATCAGTAAAACATTGCACGTTTCTAACAACTTGACTAAAACTGATAAAAATTTGATTTAAATTTATTTGTACACAGTTGGTTTACATACATAGAGTACGTGATAGAAAAACATACCGTTCCATTGACAAAACTAAAACTCGTTTCTCTAACTCTCTGGAAACTAACTATATAAACCATGTTTATAACTGCGGAATAACGTAAAGTTTCTTACGTTTTCCCGTGTAAATAAATATTGCTTTCATTTATTATTTTGCAAGTTATAGAGAAAAATACCCTACCTGAAACGCACTGCTACAGTATACTATACTGGATCATCTGACTGTTGTTCTGATTCTCTGTGCAGCTGGATGGAGTCATGCGCTTTCTAGTCGACCATACTTGTCATATAACAGAACCTAATGACCCGTTTGAAGGTCATTTTAATTTTTAGTTTCTAGCCTATGAATACCGAGGCTAACAACTTCGTACTTGGCCACATCTGTAGCGATAATCTGAGCGCTTTCAAACATTTGCAGGGTAAACGTGCAACTAGTTGAAAAGTCGGTGAACCGGTGTGTAGGAACAAAACGCCCGCGATACTGTTTGATTAACGGTTCAGTAGCACTGCTGACTTAACAATTTCAAACTTTGCAGAACCATCTGTAGCGGAGAAATACAGCTATTGGAGACGTTATGAAAGCGTGTGAGTGTAGGTACGTGTCCCCAGTTAATTAACTGTTGGGCAAGGTAAGCAAGAGCTCGGGAGTGGTAAGGTCTGGCAGCCCAGAACAAAAATTTAAAATTCCTATAAGATGTTGCACGGAAATGTGACATGTTACATCAACCAAAGAAAGTAACAGGTAAAATTATATGACTTTTGCAAAATTCAAAAGAAAATGATGATGATAAGTTTAATTTTATTTACAGCAAGTCTCATCTGATAGCACAATAAATGTTAAAGGAAAAAAAAGCCTCAACTTCTTGTAGCTTAACTTGAATCTTAATTGAATCAAAATTTATACTGACTGAATTAAAATGTAAAAAATAATATTACTGAATCCGTCCTTATTTTTTGACAAGAATTACAAGTTATAAACTGACATCTGACAAATATTTGATACGTATTTTACAACATGGAAATTCTGCGAGTGATACGTCTTTTCAAAAATGGTTCAAATGGTTCTGAGCACTATGGGACTTAACATCTGTGGTCATCAGTCCCCTAGAACTTAGAACTACTTAAACCTAACTAACCTAAGGACATCACACACATCCATGCCCGAGGCAGGATTCGAACCTGCGACCGTAGCAGTCCCGCGGTTCCGGACTGAGCGCCGAGAACCGCTAGACCACCGCGGCCGGCCGTCTTTTCAAGTGAAAATAATTGTAGGCAAAGCACTATCGACAGAACGGATACAAATATATTCTTCCGCCACCACACGAACCGGAGAAACACAGCGCAGGAATAGCAGAGTGGCACTTATAAACACTAGTGTTCTTGACATGAGAACACACCTGTTACGATAATAAATCTGCAGCTAAGTTCTCTGTGACATAGCAAGTGAGAACAATTAGCTATAACTTTAGCTGAATCACTGCAGTTAGTACAATTCCGTGAAGTCTAGAGAGAAATTAAAAAAAAAAAATGCACTTCGAAAGGCAACAGATCAAGACCAGAAAACATAATTGGGCGCACATAAGCGCAGCATGTGTATGGTTCAGATTAAACAATAATGCCAGCAGCTCACAGAGAAGGACCAGATCAGTTAACTGTAACCGCAACCGTTGTCTGACTGTAGTCGGGGCACAACCGGGAGTTAACTATATATCACGGGACACAGTGTTCAGTGTTTTCAAACGCAAATCTTCTCCAGTCACGACGACCTGCGTGCAGTCGCTCTGATGCAGTTGCAGTCCTGACGTTTAACGTAGTCCTTATGCCAGCAACAAATCAACTCCAAAACGGCCAGGGATAGCAGAAATCAAAATTTCTTATCAAGACTGCACATCCATGTAATGTGCTCCACTATCAACGGTCACTGGTTGCGCATGCGTTCCTGGCGGAAAACTCACACACTTCTCTCGTAGGCTCGGCCGCACTGCCCTCCTGCGGTGAGGGACAAAGCTCTTGAGGCACTCCACCCAAAGATCTTTGGTATCTACATCTGCATCCATACTCCGCAAGCCACCTGACGGTGTGTGGCGGAGGGTACCTTGAGTACCTCTATCGGTTCTCCCTTCTATTCCAGTCTCGTATTGTTCGTTGTTTATCCTCATGGTTTCCTCGCGAGATATACGTAGGAGGGAGCAATATACTGCTTGACTGCTCGGTGAAGGTATGTTCTCGAAACTTTAACAAAAGCCCGTACCGGGCTACTGAGCGTCTCTCCTGCAGAGTCTTCCACTGGAGTTTATTTATCATCTCCGTAACGCTTTCGCGATTACTAAATGATCCTGTAACGAAGCGCGCTGCTCTCCGTTGGATCCTCTCTTCTATCAACCCTATCTGGTACGGATCTCACACTGGTGAGCAGTATTCAAACAGTGGGCGAACAAGCGTACTGTAACCTACTTCCTTTGTTTTCGGACTACATTTCCTTAGGATTCTTCCAGTGAATCTCGGTCTGGCATCTGCTTTACCGACGATTAATTTTATGTGGTCATTCCATTTTAAATCACTCCTAATGCCTACTCCCAGATAATTTATGGAATTAACTGCTTCCAGTTGCTGACCTGCTATATTGTAGCTAAATGATAAAGGATCTTTCTTTCAATGTTCAAAATGGTTCAAATGGCTCTGAGCACTATGGGACTCAACTGCTGAGGTCATCAGTCCCCTAGAACTTAGAACTACTTCAACCTAACTAACCTGAGGACATCACACACATCCATGCTCGAGGCAGGATTCGAATCTGCGACCGTAGCGTTTGCGCGGTTCCAGACTGAAGCGCCTAAACCGCTCGACCACTCCGGCCGGCTTTTCTTTCGATGTATTCGCAGCACATTACAGTTGTCTACATTGAGATTCAATTGCCATTCCCTGCACCATGCGTTAATTCGCTGCAGATCCTCCTGCATTTCAGTACAATTTTCCATTGTTACAACCTCTCGATGCACCACAGCATCATCAGATCGATTGCTTTGATAAAACGGGATCGATCCGAGACGACCACGGCTCAGTAATTTACAGCAGAGAAGTGCTACCGGATTGTTACTCGTATTTTCTACAGCAATACAGCAACGGAGGAAGCAGCTTTCGCGCGTAGATAAAGCAGTTGAGTGGAACAGGTGGGTAGCCTGTTCAGCAAAGACTTAACGTGTCGCCTGCGCTCGTCTACTCGCATATCTAACGACCGATCTGGCGTCTGTGTGGGACTGGGAAGGATTTGGGGGGGGGGGGGGGGAGGGCAGAGAAAAGGCGGTGTGGGTGACCGGCAGGCGCTCTGGAGCCGCGTAGTCCAGAAATGCCAAGGCCGGCCGGCGGGCGCTGCCGCTGGAACTGGGCTGGAAGAGGAAGGTCGCCTTTCTGCTGTCTCCAGTCGCTACAGCAGCAGCAACAGCCAGACATACTCTAGGCAGCCACCGTTCCAGCCTTAGAGCCGTAGTACAGACTGACCCAACTCCACCATAGGCGCGCCATCTTCACGAAAGGCATGGACCCAGTGTGCTATATTGCATTAAAAATCGCTCTTCATTGTCAGGCACAGTTTCTAAAGTATTCAGATTTCACAGTAAAATGAGCAAATCATGAGGTTGCTCTTCGTTGCTCATTTTCTGGTAATTTCTCCTTGTCGATGATGGATTTTTACTCAGTAGCATGATTTGATGATCGGTTCGGTGGAGTTCATTGCAGGGTGACAATTACTGAACTATACGAATTAAAATCGTCATAGCTTCTGAACGGTTTGCGTTATGACGTTCAAACAGCACGGATGACCGCGGGGCGTGATGGGAATTCGTATGCGCATGCGTACGTCCCTTGTTATCGGCCATTTGCACATGAAACTGTCACGGTACGCGTGTCGGAGCATGTTGCGCTTATGAGCAACAACAGCCCAACTGCGGCTCAAGGGAAGTTTGTGATCGAGTTCAAGCTGAAGACAACCGGTTCAAGTGTGCTAACAATCAAGAATTTGATTCGAAAGTTTGAGAGAACGGATAGTGTTCGTGATGACAGTGTTGGCAATATCGGTCGTCCAAAAAGGGTGAAAATGTCTGACACCGTCGAGAAGACGCGCTGTGTTTCAAACAATCCCAGTAAGTCGATCAGCCGAGCTGCACAACGGGTGGGAATCAACCGGGAGACACTGCGACAGCTTGTTGTTGGATACCTGCATCTCTTCCCATACAACATTCAAACCCATCAGCCATTAAGCCCCAGGGCCATGGAACAGCGGTTGTGTTTCGCCAACACTATTGTCCACAGAATTGACGAACAGGACTTTGATGTGAATATAGTTTGGGTTAGCGATGAAGCCCACTTTCATTTGGATGGTTGGTCAATAAGCAAAATTGGCGCATTTGGGGGACTGATAATCCGCATTTCACGATCTGGAAGTCACTTCACGCTCAATGAGTGACTGTGTGGTGTGCAGTGTCGAGTCACGGAATAATTGGGGCGATATTCATTGATGGCACGGTGACTACCGAACGGTACGTAAAGGTTTTGGAAGATTACGTCATCCCCAGTATCCAAAGTGACCCTGATTTCGACAAGATGTGATTCATACAAGACGTAGCTCGACTGCATCGAAGCAGGAGAGTGTTTGATGTCCTGGAACAGCACTCTGGGAATAGCATTCTGTCTCTGGCGTTCCCAGGGGCCACTGGCATGGGCCTCGATTGTCCGCCTATTCTCCGGGTCTGAATACAGACGACTGCTTTTTGTGGGGCTATATTAAAGACAAGGTGTACAGCAATAACCACAAAACCACTGCTGAGCTGAAAACAGCCATTCAGGAGATCATCGACAGCGTCGACGTCCCGACACTTCAGCGGCTCATGCAGAATTTCGCTATTCGTCTCCGCCACATCATCGCCAATGACGGCAGGCATATCGAACATGTCATAAGCGAAATCCAAATACCTTGAAACGTCCCCTTTGAAGAATTATACAGGACTGTGCTTAAACTGACACACAATATTTTGTTAGCGCAACGCAATCTGACTTTCAATAATCCCTACAAAAGAATGGCCCTGACTAACATTAACCTATACGTTTCACAAATCACTTACCTCACAAAAATCTTGGTTACTCGAACTACTGCAATACAGCAAGCGCCACTACTGCCAGCTAAATAAAAGATTAAAACTACGGAAGGCAGTAACTACTGATAGGGATAGTTAGCAAATGAAAGATATTAATAGAGAACAAACAATGTATTTACCTTAATAGTCATAATATATATAGCGGTTCGTGACAAATTACAAAACTCCGCCATCTCTCTCCCCACATCCACCACTGCTGGCGGCTCACCTCCAACTGTGCAACGCTACGCGCTGTTCACAGCCAGCTGCCTAACACTACAATGGCGAGTATTACAACAATGCAAAGCAGCCACAGACTGCACACAGCACAGCCAGTGATTTTCATACAGAGGTGGCGTTACCAATAAAAAAACCTAAACAGCCTACTTACAACCTGTACAGACGTTTACGTGTTGAATAAAGTGTGTGCACGCCGTAATTTGTAACTAATTTACGGTTTCTTTCATATACTTCAATAATTGTCACCATGTAAGTACAGTGAATTGAGATGCCACCAAAAATCATGCCAAGAGATTCGTCTAAAACTTTAACTTTCCTGAATGATTCAATCTTGGACGACATTCCCCACTTGCGAATTACTGTGCAATGCAACCGTAAAATTCAATACACTACTTGGCTGTCTTTCGAATGCCTCCTCTGCCCACCTTAGCGACCGAACATGTCTGTAGATTCCTCTTCAATGACTGCCGTAAATGTACGCGCGCAAATACAAGCTATTGTATAAAAACTCACTATCGACCCCACCAGGTGCTTAACCGCGCGTTGTCGCACCTCAAGGGCGTTATACTCGTGTTTGTCGTCGTTAACGATCGAGATGCAGCAGTGCTGACCTTACAAATCCCGCGCACAATACTGTGTGCAGTTGCGAAGTGTGCCTGAAGGGGAGACAAGATGTGCGCGTCCTCAATGACAGTCATTCATTCATTGCTGGTGTACGTGTAGGCCTGCTATCTAGAAATTGAGAGAAATGTAGCTAACTTCTATTGCTAATAATAAATAGCACTCTATATTTTTATTTGGTAACTATTGTACGAGTGGCGTCCAGAACGTAATGCGACACTTTTTTTCTCGGCCAATTTCGGTTGAAAACTTACGGAATTCGTTGTGGGACATCGCGGAATGTTCCCGCTTCAACTTCTGTGGCTTCGTGAAGTTTCGATAGGTGGCGGTGCTATCTGTAACCTTCAAAGTGGCTTCTGTAACTGAGGTGAATTCCAAGCTGACAACTGTCAGTGAATTTCTTCTCACGGAAAACCAGAGCATCGCAAATATTCATAGGCGCTTGCAGAATGTCTACGGAGATCTAGCAGTGAGCAAAAGCACGGTGAGTCATAAGGCAAGGCGTCTGCCTTCATAGCAACTAGGTCGCGCAAGCCTGTCCGATCTGCCGTGTGTCGGCCGGCCGCTCACAACTGTGACTCCTGCAGGGTTGGAACGTGAGGACACTCTCATTCCAGGTGATCGACGGATCACAATCAAACACCTCGCTGCTCAGCTGGACTCACACAAGTCTGCGCACCTGAGAGGAGCTCACGGCACTTCCGTGGACTGTTGTTCCTCATCTGCTCTACAGCCCGGATTTTACGCCTTCCGACTTCCATCTGTTTGATCCAATGAAGGATGCGCTTCGCGGGAAGCAGCATGTGGACGATGGGGAAGTTATTGATTCAGCAAGACGTTGGCTCCGACGTCGATCAGTAGGAGCTAGAGTGGTACCAAGCGGGCATACAGACGCCCCCCCCCCCCCACCCACCCTCTCCCATAAGGTAACATTAGGCCGTCGCACTGAAGGGAGATTATGTTGAAAAATAGGTTTCTGTAGCCAAAAGTATGAGAAATAATACTGTGTATTGAAATCCTGAATAAAACCATCCCGCTTTCAGAAAAAAAACTGAACGCCCCTTGTATAAGGGGTTACAATTTCCGGATAATTCGTTGCTTACTAATCATGAATACAACACCACGAACTAACTCAGCTGATAAATGTTCTAACTGGTTACTAGTTGAGATCTCTGTCCTTTCTTAACGGCATTTCGTACGAATGATTATTTCGCTTTCAGAGTTCTATATTTTCCAAAGCACTACATGTAGAAACGTGAATGATTCATGAGTAGAACGGTAAAGTTACCAATTTCGCATTCTCCGCACCAGTCGCCCAGTCACCAGTGCACTGCCTTGACTAAATGGCAACAAAGCAAGAACACAGTTTTAACAGTGCAGCGCGCGTTCAGAAGGAACTATGGAAGAGAACCGCCATGTAAATAGAGCATTGTGTGCTGGTATCGACAGTTCAGGGACACTGTTTGTCTGTACAAACAGAAAAGAACCGGTCGATCAAGTGTGCCAGATGCGACCGTGGAAAGACTGAGGGGAAGATTCGTACGGGGTCCAAAAATATCAAATCGTAAGGAATATCAAACATCCCAGTGAGTTCACTTGAAGTGCAACTCACCTCTAGCCGATGCAGCGCCTGCCGCAGCGGTACTGCCGTAGAGTAGCCAGGAACTTACCTGCAAAACAGAACAGAACAAAATACAGGTATTAGTATCAGTCATAAGCGAGACAATCATTTGTATCTTTCATTATGAAAGCCACATTGCAAAATATAGTAGTGGGACAGAACCTAGATGAACGATCATCTAAGATACGAACATAAAGTAGAATCATTGAATGAATGGTTGTATAAAAGCTGTTTATGTTTTAAAAATACTCGTGGACAGCTTTCATACTGAATTGGGAAGGAGACACATTTTGATCTAGGATTTGTTTTGTCGCTTGTCGCTTCTTTCGCCTGTTAAAATTATTTTTTTCTGTGAAAAATGCTAGATTGCTTAGTGGTTCTGAGTCCATACTAAACTGCAGATTTAATTTTGCACATAACACAATTTAATCATTGCGAACACTTGGTTCGGGAATCACGAAAAATGTCTTTATATAAGGAAGAGACCTGCAGACACTGGAAGGTTTCAGACGGATTATACAGGTCATTCAGCTAAGCTGTTTAACACATAAATTTCCTAAACAGTTTGAGATATCGTAATTGTGTTTTAGCCCATGTTAATTGTGAGGAAGTGCTCACTAAACAACGTGTAGTTTCTTTTCAAGACGGTATTACAGATATCAGCTTAACTAATTCAAATGGAAATATAATAATTTCTGCTGCTAAGTAGTGTCACAATTATGAAAGAGACAAATTCAGTGTCGTATTACTTTTCAAAATCCGACTACTAGTTTCAGAGAAATTGCGAATTACCTGTTTTGAGCATGAAACTGATTGCTGTATTATGCAGAAGTTCGCGATTTCATATCAAAATAAGGAAATACGTCGCTTCGTATGAGAAGGAAACAGAGTATTGCATCACCACGATACCAGTTTAAAAGTGGCGAAGGGTTAACGTAGCTTTTAATATGTCTGTGTCGTTCACGTGTGTCGAGTGCTGGTCAGTTTGAAAAACTACGATTTCTTTGACAAACCAAGAGAAACTAGATACGCAGAAAAAACGAGAAGAGGATAGTTGTGTTGTACGCACAAGTGTATCCCAACGAGTACGTCCAACGAGAAAGACGATTCAGTGAATGTGCAAAAAATTGTCCTCGGAGTCTTTACAAGCGTCATTTGTAATAAAATACTCGAGCTTTCGACAGCTGTCTCCAACATCGTCACCTGCTGTTGAAATCACTGACTCCCGGGGCTGGCAAGTTGTCCTGCTTATACAGATGGGATGGCAGTGCCTGGAACCTTCTAGAGAGGGCCGGAGTGGCGCATACGTGGAAGGAAGTTGGGCAGCTCTAGGAGTGTCTCTGGAATAAGTCGGCGCAGCGTTGCTAGTATTTTGCGCGCAAAACAGCTTCCATCCGTAGCATATGTCACTTCGCCGGCAGGCTAACCAGAAGGACAGCAGAAGGCGCAAGAATTTCTGTGGCTCGGTTCTGATGCGACATCAGGACAACAGCTGCTTTTACAAATCGTGGATGGTTCAAATGGTTCTGAGCACTATGGGACTTAACATCTATGGTCATCAGTCTCCTAGAACTTAGAACTACTTAAACCTAACGAACCTAAGGACATCACACAACACCCAGCCATCACGAGGCAGAGAAAATCCCTGACCCCGCCGGGAATCGAACCCGGGAACCCGGGCGTGGGCACAAATCGTGGAAAATGAATATAAGAAATATACGTTATTGGACTGCTGAGAGTCAGCACTGGTTGACGAAGGTTGAATATCATTATTTATGACCACATTCTTTAGTGATTTCCTTCTTGTTGCTGTTCCTGATGTAATTTTGCAACATAAAGGAGTATCTTGACATTAAACTCGTGACGCGGATTCATTGTTTAACGATCTTTATATCTCAAATGGTTGAGTACCCGGCGTTGCCTGGCTATGTGTTTAATCCAGTCTTCTGATAGTGGATGTTCTCCTTCACCCTCTCTCTGTCCACCTCTTCCCACGCCAAATCTTTGTGCATCTGCGCCCATACCATTTCTAAACATTACCCCTTCCCCTCTCTCTGTCCCTCCCTCCCCTCCCCCTCCCCACTCCCCAATCTGTCTCCATTTCCTCATTGCCCCTCTCTGTCCATCTCCCACCACCTTCTCTTTCCACGACATCACCCCCTCCCTCCCCCTTGCTAAAAGAAGGCTGCTCGTTCTTACCCCCATCGTATTTATTTCCAGATAGTAAGTAGTATGTTTGGTAGTAGTATTTGGTTACAATCGGTCCAGGAGTTTAGGAGGAGCTTTTTTAAAAAAAATGGTTCAAATGGCTCGGAGCACTATGGGACTTAACTGCTGTGGTCATCAGTCCCCTAGAACTTAGGACTACTTAAACCTAACTAATCTGAGGACATCACACACATCCATGCCCGAGGCAGGATTTGAACCTGCGACCGTAGCGGTTACGCGGTTCCAGACTGTAGCACCTAGAACCGCACAGCCACTCCGGCCGGCGGAGCTTTTTACCCGTGACGAATATTTAACATATTTCTCACATATTTGTACACGTAGTTCACGTGTATCTTAGAGAATTTCACCCTGCAGTTTCAGTTTCACGCAGCTCATTGTAAAGACATTGTACCTCCTGAATTACGAGTGTAGGTACATTCACCCCATTTGTGCGTACTGTCTACGAAATGTGTTGAGAATAGAGTTAGCAGGTATATTCGTCGCTATATCCGAATGCCGTCTGCAAAATGTGTCGCGAGTAGAGTTAGCCAACTACTCACAATCTGAAATGCAGGATGAATGAAGTCCAGATATTCGCGCGTCATGGGCTACACCACTTTTTCACCCCCACCCTTACCTTATTGATAGGAGAAGGTTCTTACCCACACAGCGATTCTTTCCAGACGGTAAGTGGTGTGGGTACTAAGTTTGGGTGAAATCGGACCATTGGTTTAGGAGGAGATATTGAAGATACTCTCGTACGTACATACATACATATATTCAGAACATTCATTTTTGTATTATGTATTGATTTCTTATATTAAATTTACATTTAATTTTTGACGGGTGCTATTTTTTCAAGGTTCCGGTATGAAGAAGAGCTGAACTGTTACATAGCTATAGTGGTGAATCATTCTCGGATACCAAGTCCTTTGCCTTCCGGTTGGTGTGTCGGTCCTGCCTCATATAGCAAAGTGTGATTAGTATCAGTCTTAAATTAAACTCCTCTCCACTGTTCCGCCGTTGTGGGCAGACTGTCTCAGCTGCATGTAGCTGCATCAGTCTAAAGCGACAGTTTCGTATAACACGAATTTCCGCACAAGACCGCAATCCATTTCATGTTCCTCACGAAAGTGGCAAGATTGGACTGAGCAAAGTTTGGGAATTTGTAAGGGCGCTGTTAACTGCGCAGTTGATAGCCCCACACACCAGACATCATCGTCATCTTGATCATCATCATCTCATGTTCAAAAGATAATTCATTAGTTCTAAGTACTATAATTTCTTTGCAACTGCTAATTGGATTTTTGAAGAGTGTAACAACTTTGAATCAGCCTCTTTTAGAATTACGTTACTAGCACCAGAAGTCACTAGAGTTTCATTAAAAAAAGAGAATTTGACAGCAATTTTTCTGTAATACAGCTATGGAAAGAGACTTACGTCATATAGTTATGATTTTTGCACAGTTAATTTGAGTGAAATCAGAATTACGTTGTCTTAAAGGGTTCATAAAATATTTCAGTGAACAACTTAGCTGAATCACGCTGTATAATAGTATCGAAGGTTAGAAATGAAGAAACTGAAAGGTATGAAATTAAGCTAATGGTTGCTGGAAAAGCTGAAACAACCAAGGGATGCTGAGAGTTTCAAAGGCAGCATTGGGCAACTACGAACCGAAACAGGTGAAAGTAATACAATAGAATATGAGAGGTTAACTTTGAGAGATGAAATAGTGAAGACAAGAGAGGATCAAATGGGCAAAAAGACAAGATGAAGTACTAATCCTTGCAAAACACGTGACACGTAAAATGTAACTGACCGACAAATAAAATATAAAGATGCAGTAAATGAAGGTGGTGGAAGGGAATACAGACGTCAAATAATGAGACTGTCAAAAGTGCAAAATCGCCAAGCAGAAATGGCTAGTGAAGAAATGCAGCGCTGTAACTACAGGAAGGACAGATACTGCATATTGGAGAATTAAAGAAACCTTTGGATAAAAGACAAACTTAATACCTGGAACCTTACCACTTGGTAACTGGGATATATGACACAGGCCAATTTTCATCTGATATCACGGAGAGTGTAATAATTCCACTGCCAAAGGAGACAGTCGCTGGTAAGTATGTTACCTAACCAGTTTAATCAGATACGGTTCCAAAACAGTAAGATGAATTATCAACAGAAGAGTGCAACAATTTGCAGAAGTCGATCTGATTACCGTGTACGCTGTCTCTGTCATATTCACACCCCCCGTCGGAGGTTCGAGCCCTCCCTCGGGCATGAGTGTGTGTGTTGTCCTTGGGGCAAGTTAGTTTAAGTTATATTAAGTAGTGCGTAAGCCTAGGGGCCGATGACCTCAGCAGTTTGGTCCCATAGTCCTTACCACAAATTTCCAATTTATTATACACTTTGGTGACAAAAGTCATGGAATAGCTCCTAATATCGTGTCTGATCTCCTTTTGCCCGGCGTATGCAGCAACGTGACGTGCCAAGGACTCAAGAAGTCGTTCGAGGTCCCTTGAAGAAATATTGAGACATGCTGCCTCTATAGCCGTCCATAATTGCCAGTGCAGGATTTTGTACACGAACCGACCTCTGTATTATGTTCCATAAATGTTCGATGGAATCCATGATGGGCGATCACGGTGACAAAATCATTCGTTCGAATTGTCCAGAATGTTCTTCAAACCAGTCCCGAACAACTGTTGGCCGGTGAAATGGCGCAAAGTCATCAAATAAAAATTCCATCGTTGTTTGGGAGCATGAAGTCCATGAATGGCTGAAAATGGTCTCCAGGTAGCCGAACATAACATTTCTGCTCAATGAGCCACTTAAACACATCCCACATCATTATGTAGCCACCACCAGCTTGCACGATGCCTTGTTGGCTTCGTGGCATCTGTGCCACTTTCGATCCTTGCCGTCAGCTCTTGTCAACTGAAATCCGGACTCGTGTGACCAGGCCACGGTTTTCCAGTCGTCTAGGGTCCAACCGATACGGTCACGAGCCCAGGAGAGGCAGTGCATGGGATGTCCTGCTGTTCGCAAAGGCACTCGCGTCGGTCGTCTGCTCCCACAGCCCATTAACGCCGAACTTTGCAGTACTGTCCTAACGGACAGGTTCGTCTATGTACCGCATTGATTTTTGCAGTTACCTGAAGCAGTGTTGCTTGTCTGTTAGCACTGACAACTTACGCAAACGCTGCTGCTCTCGGTCGTTCAGCACGTCCACAATTGTGTTGTCGGTAATGAGAGGTAATGCCCTCAAATTCGGTATTCTCGCCACGCTGTTGACAATTTAGATCTCGTAATACTGTATACCCTAACGATTTTCGAAATGGAATGTCCCAAGCCGGCCGGTGTGGCGGAGCGATTCTAGGCGCTTCAGTCTGGAACCGCACCACCGCTATGGTCGCAGGTTCGAATCCTGCCTCGGGCATGGCTGTGTGTGATGACCTTAGGTTAGTTAGGTTTAAGTAGTTCTAAGTTCTAGGGGACTGATGGCCTCAGATGTTAAGTCCCATAGTGCTCAGAGCCATTTGAACCAATTACGTAATGCTGTACGGCAGTGGTCAGACGCAAGGCATTGGCAGCCTGAAGTCTTGCAATTTCTACCATTTCAGGGGTAAAATGTGCAGGAATCTAGTGGTACACTAGCAGTAGGTATAGCGTACACTCTTTGACTTGGTTGATTTTAAAATGGGGTTGCAGGGTGTGAGTGAAGCAGATGTCACGAGGAGAGGAGTGGTGCAGAGGAAGCACGTTTTGTGATAAGTGTCTGTGATCAATATGGATAATTAGCTTCCTTTTCTAAGGAGGAGTTGTGAATTATTTCATCCTTCTATAAATATAAATAAAAAGTTGTTAGAATTAAGCGGTACCAATTGTCTCATAGACTCATTATTTCCGGGGTTAATAACACACCTATGAAAACTAAATTTCATTTATCTTCCATAACTTAAAAAATAAAAGCGTTCAAAGAATATTATTTTTCATTCTATAGGTAGGCGGTAATGATATTGATGGTGGGGGGGGGGGGGGGGGGGGGAGAGGGGAGGGTAGTAGCCAATAATTGATTGCACTCAGGGGTAATTTTTTTCACATATAATCACCTGAGTACAAATGACAGCTCCACACATACACAAACACACACAGACATACACACACACACACACACACACACACACACACACACACACACACACACACACACTCAGGTCTCTGGACCTTGTTTTGCGTAGTTTGAGCAATCATAGCCTTGCCTTCATATGTTATGGAGCTGAGAAATTTTGACCTCACTGTTATTGTTTCTCTGATGTTCTTGTCATCCAGTTTTTCTGAAACTGCCTTCGCTACTTGCCACGGAATTACTGCTCAAGTAGCAGGTCCGACCAGCGAGTAGTCGGTCGACAGTGGACCTGGTTGCCCAGATCGGCGATATACCTATTCTGACTGCTGCACCAATGCATAAAACTGGCAAGCAGCCTGTTTAAATCTACCACGTAGAAACGGTACGCCTGCTATCTCATGCACTTCTGTGGTGCTCGGTTCTCGCCTCGGCAGATGTAGTTCAAGGCGTAAAGCTTTGTTTTGTACCAGTTGCAGTGCAAATGACAGCTCCACCAATGCGCTGCCCTTTTATACTTTGTGTACGCGATACTACCGCCATCTGTATACCTTCGTATCATTATCCTGCATGCAACCCACTGTATGCACGCGTGGCACCATTTAACGTATATGGGCTCAGACGTTAACTAATTTTAGACAAAGAGTGGTAAGTAAGGCCACATGTTTCACGTATTCCAACAATGCTCTACAACTTCAGGTTTCGAAATGTGACATAAACGCGCTAGGCACTTTAAATAACTGCCCCGTTTCGAAGAAAACAAAGAGCAACAGCAAGTTCTGGGTTTACTGCAATTTCTTTGTTGAACTTTGCGCCTTTTCTTATGAACTAATGCTGTTACGCTGGCCGGTGTGTCCGAGCGGTTCTAGGCGCGTCAGTCTGGAACCGCGTGACCACTACGGTCGCAGGTTCGAATCCTGCCTCGGGCATGGATGTGTGTGATGCCCTTAGGTTAGTTAGGTTTAAGTAGTTCTAAGTTCTAGGGGACTGGTGACCTTAGATGTTAAGTCCCATAGTGCTCAGAGCCATTTGAACCATTTTGAATGCTGGTACCACGTTCGCCAGAATTTCTAAATCGGAAGGTGAGCTACTAGTGAGGTTAGTGGCAGTACAGTAGGTTTAATCCCCGCCAGCTGTTCCTGCGGTACGTTGTCGCCCGTCGCGCCTCTGTCTACGTTCACACAAACTAACGAGTACTGATAGTGCGAGACCGCGTATGGGTACGTCGCCACCGTCGCTAGGCGTAACGCAGCACATTCTGCGAGGAACAGCTCTGCAGGCGATTTGAATGCGAGAAGTGTTTGCCGCCAGTGTGGGCAGAAGAGACGTTAACAAGCAACGACGTTGCAAAGCTTTCTGTGAACAGCGCACAAAACGTGTCTGCAATGCAAATCTGTTTCCAGTGGCGGGCTGCACGCGGCTTGAGACAGACCGCTAATGAGCAGGTTCCAGCAGACAGTATTCCGGGCCGTATTCTTGTTGGTGCAGGCCGAGAAGCAGGGGTTCGAAGGCGCCCGAAGCGACGCTCCCACACGTCTGGAGCTTAGGGTGGACTTGGCCACACTCAAACAGAACGAAATTTGAGAAACAAGTCGGCGAAATGTTTTGTGAAATGATTTGTCTAAAAGTAAGAAATAAAGTAGATTACAGAATCATTTGACGCACTTCATCTGCTGTCCATGATTTCGGGCATCATTGCATGAAGCTCCGAACGTTTCATTAGCCTATTTGTTTATTACTTTTAGACAAATCATTTGACAAAATATTTGACGGTCAGTTTTCAAATATTTTACTTTCAAGTTTTGTTCAGGCAGCAAGATCTTGTAGACACATTGCTTTTCTGGTCTTCTTGTTCTCGAAATGCCCTGTATTTATGATCTGATTCGAAGGAAACCATTTTGACAGTTAAATAACGCACCAACGTACCTCTTTATGTGCTATGTAGCTTGGCCTTGGAAAGATACACTCCCTTCACACTTCTGTTTTCTAAGGATGTCCTAAATTTAATGCTAGATTGGAAGGAAGCGTTTTCACAGTTGAATATCACACCAATGTAATTTTTTATGAGCTGAATAGCTAGGTCGTAAAGTGATGAACATTTGGCGCTTCATTCACATAGCTATCAGCAGCTGTTCGTGAACTATTTCAATTTTTCCTCAAATCACAAAGTTTTTCCTAAGTACTCTGATTACTTTCAAGCAAATAAATGGTTTTTTTTTTTTTTTTTTTTTTTTTTTTTTTGCGAAACTAGAGCTCACGCTCACCAATTTGATATCCTTTTAGTTCATTACCCACTCTTCGTTTTGCCATGAAAATTCGATCAAAACCCAGTGAGTAATTTATACAGAGCGTCATTTTCAGACGTGGAGGGCGGCCGGCAGTGTCGTTAGCGTAGCATGGCGTTTAGCACACTGCTGAATGAGGACAACCGTTAACGTCGGTGGGCGAAACCGCCCTACAGTCGGATTTCATATCGATTCCTGTAAAAGAAGACATTGCTTCGGGTGCCAGCTGTCGCGATTGCGGTGTTAGCTATTATTTATGTATTTTTTAAAAATGTTCTATCCGACACGACGATTTGTGTGAGTAAGCCAACCGTAAGTGGTGCACAGAATAGAATACGAACTGTTGAACGGAAAACGCAATACGCCGATCGCAGTTTACTTGTTTTCTTTTCTTTCTGTTGGCAGTCCACGTCGGTCTGATGTGTTGCGCTGTTGTTCTGTATTGCCAACGGCTATATTACGCTTCCCTCTATTGTATGCCCTCTCTTTCCTTCCCTTTTCACAGCAGAAAAATAATTGGCTGTATATGTTTCTTTTAAGTAGGCTTATTTCATTATGCATTATATATTTCTTTGTGCTGTTCAGTCTTGATGTTACGGAACAATAAAAGATTGTATGAAAAACGGAAAATGTCCAAAGTCGAAAACAAACGAGTGGTGAGGGATGGCGGGGAGGGAGCCGAAATGTCTCTGGCATGGCTAGGACTGGCAGTGGAAAGGGCAGATGGTTGGCGAAGGAACTCGTCAAACGACAAGATTTCCTTTCCTGGACCACTAACGTTTGTACTATGGAGGAAGTTAACAAAACACCCCAATTCTGCCACCTATGATAATTAATAAATGCTACCATGCGGCCGGTGGAGAATGAAAACATACGACCTGAAAAGCTACGCAACACATGTCAGCTCTGAAGAGGACTGCATCAGCGGCAGGGGAGGCATGTAGCACTGAAGTCACAGCGACCAACAGCACAGCAGGTGGAAGCCATGTATTTCACTCGACGCGTGTCTACTGTGGATGGAGCAGAGACCGTGGTGCCGCTGTATACCCATATCGCTCCCAGCACCTGTACCGGGGGATAATTATTTGTGGGCAGAAATACAGTAGGTCTTGGTGGAATTCTGCATGTCCTTCATCGATACATTTTACGGAAGTCGAGGGACATGAAAGGGAAGCAGTGGTTGGGAAGGGAGTGAGACAGGGTTGTAGCCTCTCCCCGATGTTATTCGATTTGTATATTAAGCAAGCAGTAAAGGAAACAAAAGAAAAATCCAGAGTAGGTATTAAAATCCATGGAGAAGAAATAGAAACTTTAAGGTTCGCCGATGACATTGTAATTATGTCAGAGACAGCAAAGGACTTGGAAGAGCAGTTGAACGGAATGGACAGTGTCTTGAAAGGAGGGTATAAGATGAACATCAATAAAAGCAAAACGAGGATAATGGAATGTAGTCGAATTAACTCGGGTGATGCTGAGGGAATTGGATTAGGAAATGAGACACTTAAAGTAGTAAAGGAGTTTTGCTATTTGGGGAGCAAAATAACTGATGATTGTCTAAGTAGACTGGCAATGCTACTATGCAAATTTGTTAACATCGAGTATAGATTTAAATGTCAGGAAGTCGTTTCAGAAAGTATTTGTATGGCGTGTAGCCATGTATGGAAGTGAAAAGTAGACGATGAATAGTTTAGACAAGAAGAGAATAGAAGCTTTGGAAATGTGGTGCTACAGAAGAATGCTGAAGATACATGGGTAGATAATATAACTAATGAGGAGGTATTGAATAGTATTGGGGAGAAGAGGAGTTTGTGGCGCAACTTGACTAGAAGAAGGGATCGGTTGGTGGGACATGTTCTGAGGCATCAAGGGATCACCAATTTAGTATTGGAGGACAGCGTGGAGGGTAAAAATCGTAGAGGAAGACCAAGAGATGAATACTCTAAGCAGATTCAGAAAGATTTAGGCTGCAGTACGTACTGGGAGATGAAGCAGCTTGCACAGGATAGAGTAGCATGGAGAGCTGCATCAAGCCAGTCTCAGGACTAAAGACCACAACAACAACAACATCATCAACAAAAGTCATGTTTTTAGTCGAATCTGTGACGATGACCGTCGCATTAGATTTTCACGTCAAGTTTTGTAGACTAAATTTTGAATGATGGGAGATTTAATGAATGTAGCTAGTACGGCTTACGTAATTTTTAAGGAAAACAGAGATCATTTCTAGGTTGTTCCGCTACTGGCTCTAAAAAATTATAGTGAAGGCTTTCTGATGCTAGCGAAAACGAAGGACAATGAATATAACTCTGACAATTAGTTTTCTGCTAGTGTGTGTAACGTAAATAATGAATCGCCTGTTATGCATTTCTACTACTTTGAAAGTGTATAAAAGATAACGTACTTTTTCGAAAATCAGCTGCTGTGAAATTGTTTTTCCGATTCGCGTCGCTCCCCTACGCTCTGTAAAAGAAGTATGGGACTCATCATCATCACTGTCATTGCAGAAATACTTTTTATGGATTTTCCAAGCGTAAGAGACATTTGAGAACATATTCAGTCAGTCCAAAAAGGTTCCAGACCGTATAAATAAAAACCACAGAAAATTAAGATGGTGGTTTTTGTGCTCCAAGTCTTCTACACAGCCGCTCTGCACCTGTGAACAAAGCACAGAATGTTCATAGAACCACGTGAAACTGTTCTTCTTTGAGATGTTTAACTCGTGCGTCACGTGGGCCTGAATGTCACACTGTGAGTAAAGCGTTGGCCCTTCATGTGGATTTCTCCACTCTGTCATTTTGTGATAGTTTTGTATTTACAACACCAACACTCGCCGCCTGTGATGATTTTTCCAGGAAAAAACTGTCCGCGTTTTGCATTTCAATCAACTCGCAGCAGGCATCCACGCGTCTTTTTTGTTGGGGAGTCAAGGTGTGCGTTACAAACTTCGTACCTTTTAGCACTTGACAATGAGTCGTTGCTGTACTGTGATTTGTGATCCATCAATGCTGACGGACTGTGGCCGCACGTCCACTTCCTAGCAGTGGCTACTCACAATTGACTGGTCGAATACGTATGTACTGTTTACAGTTGTTAGTTGAAGCTGCTGCATTGACGCCACTTGACGCCACTTATACGTCAGGAACAAAATGAGTATCGGAATTTTCTGAACGGAAGTTTATTCAAAATGGTTCAAAATGGCTCTGAGCACTATGGGACTTAACTTCTGAGGTCATCAGTCCCCTAGAACTTAGAACTACTTAAACCTGACTAACCTAAGGACATCACACACATCCATGCCCGAGGCAGGATTCGAACCTGCGACCGTAGCAGTCGCGTGGTTCCAGATTGTAGCGCCTAGAACCGCTCGACCACCCCGGCCGGCGGAAGTTTATTATGCGGGAACGAGAAAAGCTGTATTCAAAGATCAGAGGGTATAACTTCGATGATGAATAGCTCAGCAGGAAAAACTGAAACAGTTTTAGAAAATATGGAATTAAAAACAATTAAATCTTAGTTGGTAGGTTCCCATTATTTCCAGATCAAGAAAACTGTAATAAATTGCTAATATTTCACTAATCTCGTCGTTCGTCCGTCTTATACATTACATCACTCACATTAAATGTGTAGCTGTACAGGAACTACTCGCTTTAGCCACGTACCAGATAACTATATGTACCGTAAGTGCCGCTTTGGCGTTACTCGCCATATCGCTGCCTCGTTAGCGACGCTGCCTGGTTGTACGTCCCGCGCGCGGTCTGGAACAAACAAGGCGGCCGACTGAGGCCATCTCCCTACTCGCTTGTCAGTCCGGCAGTGCTACTTCGCGACGTGGCTACGAGATGGCGGGGCAGGCGCCGCGCTGTGCACTGGACGACGGGACTTGGCCGACGCGACGCAAACGCAACGCGACGCTCGCTGACTGCGCTTCGACCTGATTTGCCGGCTCAGTGGCGCGTCTCGCATTTTTACTTCGTCCGCTAAAAAGACAGCCTACGTTAGCAGCAGTGCCGACAGCTCGAGTGTCGGCGACACGACAAACCGTCGCGAGGGTAAATCATTATCAAATGCCAGCAACTCAATTAGCACGTTCCCACATCTCTGTGTATCGACGTTTATTGCAAACTAGACACCAACTACTCCCTCATTAGCCCCCAGTTTCCTACTCCGGTGCGTTCCCTTGCGTATCACGATAATATATCCTGTTCCAATTGAACTTGAGCACGCATACGCTCCCGGGCATTGACATTTACCCTCATCTTTCAGAAGTCACCGATCCGCCCTTCCCCTGCAGCGCTACATTAACTTACTGAGTCTGGTTCTATGTCACCTCACGGTGCAGAGGACACGAGGCCGCTACCTCAGTCTACCTCACTCACAGAATTACATTATCTCGTCTTTTGAGGATTCCTGGTAGATGAAAACTCTTTTCTTCCGCAGGCAATGCTTATACCGTTTGAGCAATCGAGCCAAGCCTCCACACATCGAATTATACACTACTGGCCATTAAAATTGATACACCAAGACGAAATGCAGATGATGAACGGGTTTTCATTGGACAAATACATTATACTAGAACTGACATGTGATTAGATTTTCACGAAATTTGGATGCATAGATCCCGAGAAATCAGTACCCAGAACAACCACCTCTGGCCGTAATAACGGCCGTGATACGCCTGGACATTGAGCCAAACAGAGCTTGGATGGCGTGTACAGGTACAGCTGCCCATGCAGCTTCAACACAATACCACAGTTCATCAAGAGTAGTGACTGGCGTATTGTGACGATCCAGTTGCTCAGCCACCATTGACCAGAGAATGTGCTGGCCAGGGCAGCAGTAGAATATTTTCTGTATCCTGAAAGGCCCGTACAGGACCTGCAACGTGCGGTCGTGCATTATCCTGCTGAAATGTAGGGTTTCGCAAGGATCCAATGAAGGCACGGGTCGTAACACATCTTAAATGTAACGTCCACTGTTCAAAGTGGCGTCAATGCGAACAAGAGGTGACCGAGACGTGTAACCAATGGCACCCCATACTATTACGCCAGGTGATACGCCAGTATGGCGAACACGAATACACGCTTCCAATGTGGGTTCACCGCGATGTCGCCAAACACGGATGCGACCATCACGATGCTGTAAACAGAACCTCGATTCATCCGAAAAAATGACGTTTTGCCATTCGTGCACCAGATTCGTCGTTGAGTACACCATCGGAGGCGCTCCTGTCTGTGATGCAGCGTCAAGGGTAACTGCAGCCATGATCTCCGAGCTGATAGTCCATACTGCTGCAAACGTCGACGAACTGTTCGTGCAGATGGTTGTTGTCTTGGAAACGTCCCCATTTGTTGACTCAGGGATCGAGACATGGCTGAACGATCCGTTACAGCCATGCGGATGAGATGCCTGTCACCTCGACTGCTAGTGATACGAGGCCGTTGGGATCCAGCACGGCGTTCCGTATTACCCTCCTGAACCCACCGATTCCATATCCTGCTAACAGTCATTGGATCTCGACCAACGCGAGCAGCAATGTCGCGATACGATAAACCGCAATCACGATAGGCTACAATCTGACCTTTATAAAAGTCGGAAACGTGATGGTACGCATTTGTCCTCCTTACACGAGGCATCACAACAATGTTTCACCAGGCAACGCCGGTCAGCTGCTGTTTGTGTATGAGTAATCGGTTGGAAACTTTCCTCATGTCTGCACGTTGTAGGTGTCGCCACCGGCGCCAGCCTTGTGTGAATGCTCTGAAAAGGTAATCATTCGCATATCACAGCATCTTCTTCCTGTCGGGTAAATTTCGCATCTGTAGCACGTCATCTTCGTGGTGTAGCAATTTTAATGGCCAGTAGTGTACCAGTGCCTCCCCGCAAGGTGCAGGGTACAGAAGCTTCACCCCTCCGCAAAATTCCTTCCCCCTCCCCTAGAAAAACATATTTCGACCTATACAAACCCTGCCCCGCCGAACAGACACCTTTCCCACTACCAAGAAAGCCGAAACATGAGATCGATATTGAAGGATAACAAGCGTTCGCGGAGACATTTGTCGTGGAATCCATTGAAACAGTACGACTCATTTAAAACTTTTTTGTAAGATTTTCCAAAGTGGCCTTG
This sequence comes from Schistocerca americana, assembly GCF_021461395.2. NCBI lineage: Eukaryota > Metazoa > Arthropoda > Insecta > Orthoptera > Acrididae > Schistocerca > Schistocerca americana. Next base: position 79,776,741 of record NC_060124.1, on the reverse strand, counting down.
CTATGCTGCCATACTGCGAACGGCTAAAAGCAAGGGGAAACTACAGACGTTACTTTTTCCGAGGGCATGCAGCTCTAATGCATGGGTTAACGATGATGGCATCCTCTCGGGTAAAATATTCAGAAGGTAAAATAGTCCCCTATTCAGATCTCTGGTAGGGAACCACTCAGTAGGGTATCGTCATCAAGAAAAATGTAACTGTCGATTTAGTGGTCGGAGGGTGGAATATTAGATCCTTTAATCCGGGTACGTAGGATAGATAATGTAAAAAGGGAGATTGATAATTTGAAGTCAGAATTAGTGAAGTGTGCTGGCACGAAGAACGCCACTTCTGGTCAGGTGACTATAGGGTCACTAGCACAAAATTAGAGTTACAGGAAATGTATTTGCAGTTGCGAATATGAACCACATTTGGCTGCATATTAGGATCACGATGAAAATTTGAGTCGGATCGGACCTCCAAGCCGGATTTTCCGTTTTACGAGAGCAATCGTCTTAACACCTTTGGCTGTCTGTGCACGAATCACGGCGAGATCCAAACTTCCACATATCATCGTTCTTGTGTCACAACCTGAGCTCGTACCTTACATATATTCCTGTCCGGGAAAAACATATATATTGAGAGTCGAGGGCCTAATATTGCCGTGCGCTTAAAGGCGCTGCAGTCTGGAACTGCAAGACCGCTACGGTCGCAGGTTCGAATCCGGCCTCGGGCATGGATGTTTGTGATGTCCTTAGGTTAGTTATGTTTAACTAGTTCTAAGTTCTAGGGGACTAATGACCTCAGCAGTTGAGTCCCATAGTGCTCAGAGCCATTTGAACCAGCCTAATATTGGCGAATACAGACGAAATAGCGGTGCCTGTGTTATTGAGAAGTACGACGCAATATTCCTTGGCACCTCTTAATAACACAGGCACCGCTATTTCGTCGAATACGGTTACTGCAGGAGTAGGTCTAATAATGGAAAAAAAATGGTTTAAATGCTCTGAGCACTATGGGACTTAACTTCTGAGGTCATCAGTCCCCTAGAACTTAGAACTACTTAAACCTAACTAACCTAAGGACATAACACACATCCATGCCCGAGGCAGGATTCGTACCTGCGACCGTAGCGGTCGCGCGGTTCCAGACTGGAGCGCCTAGAACCGCTCGGCCACACCGATCGGCTCTAATAATGAAACATAAAATAGTAATGTGGGTAAATTAGAATGAACAGTATAGTGTATGCGTTATTGTAGCCAAGATAGACACGAAGCCAACATCCGGCAGAGCAGTACAAATTTATATAAAATTACCAAATATGCAGCAACCAGTCGCAAAATCATGTTTTATTTGTTCACTTTTGCAAATCGATTTCAACTGATTATCAGCCATCATCGGTGCTTTCAACCAATATGTACCCTGATTAGTATTACTGTCTTTGACTTCTGCTTGAGACAGTATTACTACTCAGGGCACATATTGGCTGAAAGCACCGATGATGGCCGATAATCAGTTGAAATCGATTTGCAAAAGTGAACAAATAAAACATGATTTTGCGACTGGTTGCTGCATATTTGGTAATTTTATGGTTTACGGTCGCTGCACGACTTGGGAACGACGCAGAGCCCACCGTTGACAAATGATATGTCGACTAGCTCCGTAGATGATAAATAGATTGAAAGAAGCAAGACGCAGAGGAATTGAAGACATCAGCTGCCAGTCGCCATTGATTTATATCAATTGGGTAGTTGAAAATTTGTGGCAGACTGGGAATCGAACCCAGGTCTCTTGTTTATTAAAGAAAATGTCCTGACTACCACAACCACAGTGCCCTGCCACGCCTCCCATCAGACTCCCATTCTCAACTTATACCACACGCTACTGCTCATTAACCTCGTTACTCGCAGGAGTTCGACCCTGATGTGCATCTGCGCTGAAGGAATCATTGGCAATACATCAGTAGTGCGTGACACAAGTTAAGAATTCCGGTTGATGGAAGGTGTGATAGGGTAATTCATGTAGTTCTAGTAGTGATCACTGTGTCTGCGTGGTCAGCGCATCTACCTAATAAGCAGGAGGCCCGGTTTTGAATCCTGCTTCGGCGCAAATTTTCAACTTGCTCCATTGATATAAATCAATGCCCATTGGCAGCTAATGTCTTTCATTTCCTGTGTCTTGATTCATAGAGGCTGCAGGATGAAAATGGTGTCTATTCTTTCGGATACGTCCGGAACAGACGATACCACATATACAGGGTGTTACAAAAAGGTACGGCCAAACTTTCAGGAAACATTCCTCACACACAAATAAAGAAAAGATGTTATGTGGACATGTGTCCGGAAACGCTTAATTTCCATGTTAGAGCTCATTTTAGTTTCGTCAGTATGTACTGTACGTTATCATGATTTCATACGGGATACTCTACCTGTGCTGCTAGAACATGTGCCTTTACAAGTACGACACAACGTGTGGTTCATGCACGATGGAGCTCCTGCACATTTCAGTCGAAGTGTTCGTAAGCTTCTCAACAACAGATTCGGTGACCCATGGATTGGTAGAGGCGGACCAATTCCATGGCCTCCACGCTCTCCTGACCTCAACCTTCTTGACTTTCATTTATGGGGGCATTTGAAAGCTCTTGTCTACGCAACCCCGGTACCAAATGTAGAGACTCTTCGTGCTCGTATTGTGGACGGCTGTGATACAATACGCCATTCTCCAGGGCTGCATCAGCGCATCAGGGATTCCATGCGACGGAGGGTGGATGCATGTATCCTCGCTAACGGAGGACATTTTGAACATTTCCTGTAACAAAGTGTTTGAAATCACGCTGGTACGTTCTGTTGCTGTGTGTTTCCATTCCATGATTAATGTGATTTGAAGAGAAGTAATAAAATGAGCTCTAACATTGAAAGTAAGCGTTTCCGGACACATGTCCACATAACATATTTTCTTTCTTTGTGTGTGAGGAATGTTTCCTGAAAGTATGGCCGTACCGTTTTGTAACACCCTGTGTATAAGGCTGAAAGAATGTATGACGAGATAAAAGAAATTATTCGGATAGTTAAGGGAGAGGAAATTTTAATTTTCATGTGGGACTGGAATTTAGTATTCGGAAATGGGACGAAGGAAGAATAGTTGGAGAACATGGACAAGGGGAAATGAATGAAAGAGAAGCCGCCAGGCAGTATCTTGCTCACAGGATAGTTTAATCATCGCTAACACCTGGTTTAAGAATCGTGTACAAATTCTGTATGTATACGGAAAAGACCTGGAGCCACGGGGGCAAAACAGTTGTATGGCACAACTTGACTGAAAGGCAAAGCATTTTCTGAGGTATCAAGCGACTGTTTAGCTTTGTAATGGATGGAACTGTGGGTGCAGTGAAATATAGGGAGAGACCACATCTTGATTTCAGTAAGCAGGATAAAGTTCGTGGATTATCTAATAGAGATAAGAAAAGATTCACACACGATAGTGAGTTGCATCAAGGCTGCCTTCCAGCTGATGCAACCGTAACAGTAGCAGTAACAGCACCAATAACAACATGGTGCCGAGCCACCCGTATGATTCGCATTCAAGTTCGATTTGAGTGGTTGTCGATAAGCGGTGTGGTGATCCGAACGTCAGGTAGCAGGGGAGTACATCTACCACCTCCGGCGCAGAACTGGTGGGGGAGGGGGGTGGGGGAGGGGGAAGGAGGGGTTGAAACGCCTCGACGGCCCGCGAATCGTTGGAAAGGGAGGGCAGTATCAGAGTCGACAGGGAGTCAGGCACTGAAACGTTCGACACGTAATACGACTTGCGATGCGGGACGTCTTACGACGGTTCTGCTCTTTAGTTCCCCTGTCGTGGCAGGTAGCCGACAGCTAAGCAGGCCCCTTCAGCCAAAGAATACTGCCAAGCTGAAAATTGGCACGTGCGAGTAGCACTAGCGCTCTGAGGATTCCGTAAAACTTAATAATGTGTGCAGGCAGTTCATCCATCCCAGGAGTCGAGGATCTCGACGATTTTTGCCTAATGCTGGCAAGATATCGGTCCCGGATATTCTAACACGTTGGAGAATGTTTCAATTTTAAATCTGAAGTCGGATAACAAATGACAAAATGCTTTTCGTGTTTTATAATTACAAATTAATACTTTCCTGAGTTTTCCTTTACTTGTACTGTTAAACTTTGCTTCTTGCCAAAGTTTATGATTCTAGGTCAACGCAAAGTAGTCTATAGAGTTTGATGAGTCAGTCTGCGAGCATCAACATACGTGACATAAATGGCCGTATCTCTTGATTGTGATTAGTTACAAGCTTATGTTTTTTTATACCGGCAAGGAATCATAGATCACAGTACGTGACATAAATTTCAACTTGATGCGTCTAACTTATTCCTGAGAAAAAGCGGTTTTAACGGAAGGACCGGTAGGCAGGCAGCCACATAAGAAATGACAGAAAGAATTTTTTTCGTGTGATGTAATTACAAATTGAAACTTTTCGGACTTCTCATTTAGTTGAACTATGAAACCTTCCTTCTTGCCAAATTTTATGATTCTAGGCCACGCAATGTGCCCTGTAGGTTCTGATGAATGGGTTTTCGAGTGTCAAAATATGTGATATAAACGACAGTATCTTTTTATTGCACTGACTTAGGAGATTAAATTTTTTACACCGCCGAAAGACCGTTGACCCAAGTAAGTGCCATAAATTCCAATTTGACACGTGTACCTTACTGACAAAAACGGTTATTCACAGTGGGACTGACAGACAGATAGACGGACGGACAACGAAGTGATCCTATAAGAGTTCCGTTTTTAGCGACTGAGATACGGAACCGCAAAAATACTAAAGGACGGTAAAAGAGAGCGGCGGTTAAAATAAGAATGGACGATTTTGGTTTGGTAGTGACATACTCCAATGATGATGGAATTGGAGGTACTGTGGTTTCGCTGGAGATCGTTAATAGAGGAAACAAATTTTCTAAATGAGTAGCGATCATTGTATATAAAACCGTCTTCATCGCTTAATAAATTTCTTTATTACGCCGTCTCGGCTACTGCACCATGAGATATCAGCAACTTAGAAGTTGCGAAACATGGTGCATCTACATCTGCAATCCATACTCACGTGTTACTATTAAAACTTAGATCTACTCTTCCCAAGTACGTATAGGTTTTTAATGATGATACAGAACCTCGTTTTGTACCGTATAAGTTTGTGATATTTGATGACGGCAGCAGCTGAATCGGCGTAATAAATAAATTTATTAAGCAATCAAGACGGTTTTATTCTTCTGGAGCTTGAAGATGAGCTCCGCGTAAAATCACGGGTGGATGGAGTTTTTGAAACAGAAAAGAAGGTCTGATAAGAGTGGGGAGGTAGTGAGGAGGTGTGGATAGCTGGAACGAAATTTTCAGTGAGTTTGGAAGAGGTGGGGTAATGGAATGCGACCTAGTTGTTATTATGGTGCGGATGGTGCGCAGGGTGGGTGGGGTAGGGATTAGGTGAGGGTATCTGAGCGGGAGGAAGTCACACAGGAGTGGCATTAATATGAAATACACAGCGGCCTGATAGTCTCATCTGTTGGAGGGTATCCTGTAGCCCAGTTGGACGGGTACTTTGATAGTGACAAAGCGGAATATGTCTTCAGTGGTGGGAGCAGGGCGCTGGAAACGGTTTAACTGCGCAAGTAATTCAGGTTTGGTAGGAGGAGCCGTTGCCTTGCACTTGTAGGGGACGTGGGGATGTGTCACACAGGTGCGGGCATCCACGACTGGCAGGAGGTGAGTGGCCTTGAACTGGGGACAGGTGCGAAGCCTGAACACCAGACGCGCACGTTTATAAAAAAAAATACTAACACGGCTAGAAACTATCTGCTCATTCACTATTCACTGCTAACGAAGTACTCCGCAACGAAAGAGGTTGCCAAGTAGAAAACAGCTTGATCAGCATTTGAAAACAGTACTCCTGTATGCTATACATTTTACTCTCGCGAGCAGACTGTACAGAAATTTACACTTACATGACAACAGTCAAGGGATAATGATATGCACATATACACTTGGCGGTAATATCGCGTACACAAGTTATAAAACGGCTGTGCATTGACAGAGCTGTCATTTTTATTCAGGTGGTTCACATGAAAAGGTTACGGTCGCACGACGCGAATTAACACGCTTTGAACGCGGAGTGGTAGTTGGAGCTAGATGCATAGAACATTCCATTTCGGAAATCGATAAGGAATTCAATATTCCGCGACCCACAGTGTCAAGAGTGTGCCGAGAATACCAAATTTCAGGCGTTGCCTGTCACCACGGACCACGCTGTGGCCGATAGTCTTCACTTAACGACCGAGATAGACAAGCAGTACTGCATCAAATAACCGCAGAAATCAATGTGGGGCGTACGACGAACGTATCCGTCAGGACAGTGCGGCGAAATGTGGCGTTAATGGGCTACGGCAGCAGACGACCGACGCGACGCGAGCGTCTTTGCTAACCGCCTGCAGCGCATCTCCTGGGCTCGTGACCGTATCGGTAGGAGCCTAGACGACTGGAAAACCGAGGCCAGATCAAATGAGTCCTCATTTTCGTCGGTAAGAGCTGTGATGATATAGTTCGAGTGTGGTGCAGACCCTACGAAGCCATGGACCCACGTTGTCGACACGGCACTTAGCAAGCTGATGGTGGAGCCATAATGGCGTGGGCTGTGTTTACATGTAATGGACTAGTTCCCGTGGTGCAAATGAACCGATCATTGACTGGAAACAGTCATTTGCTGCCATTCAAGGACTTCATGTTCCCAAACAATGATGGAATTTTTATGGATGACGATGCGGAATGTCACCACGCAACAGTCGTTCGCGATTGGTCTGAAGAACGTTCTGGACAGTTCGAGAGAATGTTTCGGCCTTTCAAATCGCTCGACAGGATTCCAATCGATCTTTTATGGGACATAATAGAGAGGTCAGTTTGTCCACCAAATCCTGCACCGGCAACACTTTTTGCAATTATGGACGGCTACAGTGGCAGTATGGCTAAATAATTCTGCACGGGACTTCCCACGACTTGTTGAGTCCATTCGAAGTTGAGTTGCTGTACGCCGGGCAAAAGGAGGTCTGACACGATATTAGGAAATGTGGGCTTCGTCACCTTAGCGTATGTGACTGTATTTAACTGTTTTCTTTGCGAGCGTTAGATTCACTAGACGGCAGTGCAGATCGTTTTCTTTGTAGTATTAAATTTGTGAATAAAAATTACTATCAAACTCAATAGATAGCTGAGAATAAATTTTATCTGTAAATAAATATACTATGAAGCTGTAGTTGGTGTTTTCGTCTGCTCAAACAAGAGCCTAGCTCATGTGCGCGAGTGGATCTCGTACAGTGAGTGACATCGAATAGTGTTGCCTAAGCCAGGAGTTACCCCAAAGTATACTTTTAGATACTAACTGCTCGAACATTACGTCCATCTACTATCATTCCCACCTACGAGGCCTTGATATGACCTACCCTCTCCTACGCTAACGTTGCCTGTATCTGTGCTCAACCAAACCTACAACTCTCTTAAAACCGTAGAACATGAAACGGTTTTTGCTTTCCGTTTACCTTCTCCCACGTGAAAGTCTTGCCACCTCAGCAAACTCTCACTCCTCCTCACTCACATTAAATACTACCTCTCGTACAGCCCTCACTATCGGCAAACTCTGCTTCTATAGCCCAATAGTTTTCCTTCTAACTTCCAACGCCTGTTCTCTGCCGTACAGGTACATCCCACCAAGCCAACGCTTACACACACACGGAACTTCAGCCGATCACCTCTCACACATGCCAACATCCGGCCCGACGTTAATTATCCTGTTACCCTATCAGCTCCCTCGCTGTCCTACCCCATATCAGGCACGACACCCCTTTTTTCATTTCCTCTTCACATCAAGGCCCGATCCACACTCCACTCCCGTACTATACTGCTCTCCTACCGTTCACCATTGCCCTCCCATCCATCATCCTCACACAACAACCCACATGCCCCCTTTGTTTGTACATGGTGGGGCAAGTAAAAGTGACGCGAAGAACAGAGTTCCAGGGTACAAACGAAAAACAGCAGAGGAAAGGAAAGACAGTACTAACATGAGCATAGCAGATGCTGAAAGTGACCAACATTCATCTCTTTACACTTCTGGGTGTACAGCTACCTCTAGTACCATGGAAGTTATTCCCTGATGTCTTAACAGATGTCCTATCATCCTGTTCCTTCTCCTTGTCAGTGTTTTCCACATATTCCTTTCCTCGCCGGTTCTCCGGAGCACCTCCTCATTCCTTGCCTTATCAGTCCACCTAATTTTCAACATTCTTCTGTAGCATCACGTCTCAAATGCTTCGATTCTCTTCTTTTCCGGTTTTCCCACAGTCCATGAATCACAATCATACAATGATGTGCTCCAAACGTACATCCTCAGAAAATTTTTTCTCAAATTAAGACCTATGTTTGATACCAGTAGACTTCTCTTGGCCAGGGATACAATTCTGCCAATGCCAGTCTGCCTTTTATGTCCTCCTTTCTCCGTCCATAGTGGTTTATTTTTCTGCCTAGGTAGCAGAATTCCTTAATTTCATCTACTTCAGGATCACTAATCCTGATGTTAAGTTTCCCGCTGATCTCATTTCTACTACTTTTCATTACTTTCGTCTTTCTTTGATGTATTATTAATCCATATTCCGTACTAATTAGACTGTTCATTCCATTCAGCACGTCATGTAATTCATCTTAGCTTTCACTCAGGATAGCAATGTCATCAGCGAATCTCATCATTGATACCCTTTCATGCCGAATTTTAATTCCACTCTTCATCCTTTCTCATATTTCCGTCGTTACTTCTTCGTTGTATCGATTGAACGGTAGGAGCGAAAGACTACACCCTTTTTAATTCGAGCACTTCTTTCTTTGTCTTCCAGCGTTATTGCTCCGTCTTGGTACTTGCACATATTGTATATTACCGGTGTTTCCCTGTGGCTTACGCCTATTTTTCTCAGAATTTCGAACGCCTTACAGCATATACATTGCCGAACGCTTTTTCCATGTCGACAAATCCTGTGAATTAGTCTTGATTGTCGGAATGACTGACTCAGAAAATAGAAAAGTCGAAATAACCTTCGGTGAATTTAAAAATAATAGCAATAGCATTAAGAGTGTAATGGGAAATCCACTGTTAAATGCAGTACGTTGAAACCACCCATGAAGGCGAAGACTTGTCTGAGTACGTGATATAGTAGGAAGAAACAGTAGTCGATATAGAAGAGATAGGGGATCCAGTATTAGATGCAGAATTTAAAAGAGCTTTGGAAGATTTAAGATCGAATAAGTCAGAAGGGATAGACAACATTCAATCAGAATTTCTAAAGTCATTGGCGGAAGTGGCAACAAAACGGCTGCTAACGTTTGTGTGTAGAATGTATGAGCCTGACAATATACCATCTGACTTTCGGAAGAACATCATTCTGAAGAATGCAAAAGCTGACAAGTGCGAGAGTTATCGCGCAGTCAGCTTAACAGCCCATGCATCCAAGTTGCTAACACGAATAATATACAGAAGAACGGAAAAGAAAATTGAGAGTCTCAGATGATGGTCAGTTTTGATTTAGGAAAGGTAATAGCACCAGAGAGGTAATTCTGACGTTGCAGTTGATAGCGGAAGCAAGACTAAAGAAAAATTCGGCGTATTAACGCAGGTAATAAACTACTGGCCACTAAAACTGCTACACGAAGAAGAAATGCAGATGATAAACGGGTATTCATTGGACAAATATATTTTACTAGAACTGATATGTTATTACATTTTCACGCAATCTGGGTGCATAGATTATGAGAAATCAGTACCCAGAAGAACCACCTCTGGCCGTAATAACGACTTTGATACGCCTGGGTATTGAGTCAAACGGAGCTTGGATGGCGTGTACAGGTACAGCTGCCCATGCAGATTCAACGCGATGCCACAGTTCATCAAGAGTAGTGAGTGGCGTTTTGGGACGAGCCAGTTGCTCGGCCACCATTGACCAGACGTTTTCAGTTGGTGAGAGATCTGGAGAATGTGCTGGCCAGGACAGCAGTCGAACATTGTCTGTATCCAGAAAGGCCCGTACAGCACCTGCAACATGCGGTCGTGCATTATCCTGCTGAAATGTAGGGTTTCGCAGGGATCGAATGAAGGGTAGAGGCACGGGTCGTAAAATATCTGAAATGTTAAGTCCACTGTTCAAAGTGCCGTCAATGCGAACAAGAGGTGACCGAGACGTGTAACCAATGGTACCCCATACCATCACCCCAGGTGATACGCCAGTATGGCGATGACGACACACGCTTCCAATGTGCGTTCACCGCGATGTCGCCAAACACGGATGCGACCATCACGATGCTGTAAACAGAACCTAGATTCATCCGAAAAAATGACGTTTTCCCATTCGTGCATCCAAGTTCGTCGTTGAGTACACCATCGCAGGCGCTCCTGTCTGTGATGCGGCGTCAAGGTTAACCGCAGCCATGGTCTCCGAGCTGATAGTCCATACTGCTGCGAACGTCGTCGAACTGTTCGTGCAGATGGTTGTTGTCTTGCAAACGTCCTCATCTGTTGACTCAGGGATCGAGACGTGGCTGCACGATCCGTTACAGCCATGCGGATAAGATGCCTGTCATCTCGACTGCTAGTGATACGAGGCAGTTGGGATGCAGCACGGCGTTCCGTATTACCATCCTGAACCCACCAATTCCATATTCTGCTAACAGTCATTGGATCTCGACCAACGCGAGCAGCAATGTCGCGATACGATAAACCGCAATAGCGATAGGCTACAATCCGATCTTTATCAAAGTCGGAAAAGTGATGGTACGCATTTCTCCTCCTTACAGGAGGCATCACAACAACGTTTCACCAGGCAACGCCGGTCAACTGCTGTTTGTTAATCGGTTGGAAACTTTCCTCATGTCAGCACGTTGTAGGTGTCGCCACCGGCGCCAACCTTGTGTGAATGCTCTGAAAAATTAATCATTTGCGTATCACAGCATCTTCTTCCCGTCGGTTAAATTTCGCGTCTGTAGCACGTCATCTTCGTGGTGTAGCAATTTTAATGGACAGTAGTGTATGTTGTGGGCAGAAACTAGAAGAATTTTCCTGCAGTAACGTTTCACCGTTTTGGTAAGATTTCTGATAGCCCTGGAAGCTCGGTCTGGACCGCAGTGAGACTGCGTGGGCAGTCAGAAGGCACGTGGTGAGGGAGGCGCAGCCGCTGCCGCCGCCGCCGCCTTGTGGTGGGTTCCCCGCGCCGCGCCGCGACGCCAGAGCCGCCTGCTGCCTGCCGCCTGCTCGCAATCGATCGGCCGCCGGCGCGCCGTCCCGTTTAAGCGCCTGACCCACACACAAGTTATCTGCCCGGCGGTCTGGGCTGCGCCGGCGCCCACTTCCCCTCTGCTTCTTCCTGCGAGCGTCAGCAGTTCTGCAGTCTGTCCAGTTCACATCTACATACTTATACAACTCGGAACCCACGGCACGGCGTCCGCCGGAGCGTCCTTCCTTGTACTGGCGATTCTCTTCCCCGCTCCGTGAGCGTCTGACGCGGGGGGAAAATGAGACTCTGTGCGGTGCTTCTGAACGTACTGGAATCTCTCTCATCTTATTCTCACGGTAACTTTGCAAGATGCGAGAGGTGGACTGTAAAGTTTTGATTGTTGTTGCTGTGGTCTTCACTCCAGAGACTTGTTTGATGCAGTCCTCTATGCTATTCTATCCACTGCAAGCTTCTTCATCTCCCAGAACCTACTGCAGCCTACATCCTTCTGAATCTGTTTGGTGTATTCATCTCTTCGTCTCCCTCTACGATTTTTACTCTCCACGCTGCCCTCCAATACTAAATTGGTCATCCCTTGATGCCGCAGAATATGTTCTACCAACCGATCCCTTCTACTAGTCAAGTTGTGCCATAAACTTCTCTTCTCCCCAATTCTATTCAATATGTCCTGATTAGTTACGTGATCTACCCATATAATCTTCAGCATTCTTCTGTAGCACCACAGTTCCAAAGCTTCTATTCTCTCCTTGTCTAAACTATTTATCGTCCACCTTTCACTCCCATAGATGGCTACACTCCATACAAATACTTTCAGAAACGTCTTCCTGACACTTAAATCTATACTCGATGTTAACAAATTTCTCTTCTTCAGGAACGCTTTCCTTGCCACTTCCAGTCTACATTTTATATCCTCTCTACTTCGACTATCATCCGTTATTTTGCTCCCCAAATAGCAATACTCATTTACTACTTTAAGCGTCTCATTTCCTAATCTAACTCCCGCAGCATCACCCGATTTAATTCGACTACATTCTATTATCCTCGTTTTGCTTTTGTTGATGTTCATCTTATAACCTCCTTTCAAGACACTGCCCATTCTGTTCAACTGCTCTTCCAAGTCCTTTGCTGTCTCTGACAGAATTACAATGTCATCGGCGAACCTCAAAGTTTTTATTTCTTCTCCATGGATTTTAATACCTACTCCGAATTTTTCTTTTGTTTCCTTCACTGCTTGCTCAATATACAGATTGAGTAGCATCGGGGAGAGGCTACAACCCTGTCTCACTCCCTTCCCAACCACTGCTTCCCTTTCGTGCCTCTCGACTCTTATAACTGCCATCTGGTTTCTGTACAAATTGTAAATAGCCTTTCGCTCCCTGTATTTTACCCTGCCACCTTCAGAATTTGAAAGAGAGTATTCCAGTCAACATTGTCAAAAGCTTTCTCTAAGTCTACAAATGCTAGAAACGTAGGTTTGCCTTTCCTTAACCTGTTTTCTAAGATAAGTCGTAGGGTCAGTGTTGCCTCACGTGTTCCAACATTTCTACGGAATCCAAACTGATCTTCCCCGAGGTCGACTTCTACCAGTTTTTCCATTCTTCTGTAAAGAATTCGTGTTAATATTTTGCAGCCGTGGCTTCTTAAACTAATAGTTCGATAATTTTCTCATCTCTCAGCGCCTGCTTTCTTTGGTATTGGAATTAATATATTCTTCTCGAAGTCTGAGGGTATTTCGCCTGTCTCATACATCTTGCTCACCAGATGGTAGAGCAGTTTCGATTATCAGCCGTGTAATTAAGTTTTTGTTTGTCTGCACGTACACGACTGCAGTCCCAGGACACAAAGAAATCCTCGCAGTAGGGACGACGGTTATCCCTGGAAGAACCGGTTTTTGTTTGTACCGATTCTTTTCGTCTGCAGTTTAACCTGTTAAAACCGCTCAAAATAACCGGTTTCTGAAATATCCGATCTTCAGTTTTTTTTATTGCTGGCTTTTCCTGTAATAAACGTAGACTTCGAAGGAAGACTGAAAAATTCAAATACGTGTGACGGAGTAGTAGATCTCGATAGATATGGGGTTGAGAACCTGGCAGAAATCTGTCTCGGCGTCTCCAGCAGAGGGGGCGAACATGGAGGGGAAGGGCGCGGCGACGTCGACAGCGAAAGATTACTAGCTAATGGCTTCCCTGCATAGTCACTTTTTCATGGTATCAATTTTTCACTCTAAAAATGCAGGAATATTAGGGGTTCAGTTATTATCCCAAGTTTACAGCAGATCAACAAAATTACAGCATATCAAACAAATTTACCTCCTCTTTCAAGAAGCAATGTAGATTTATGTAGGTATTGAGGTGGGGAAAATCAGCTGATAAATAATCGTCGAAATTCATGGTGAAAACTGTCGGCTATCTTTTATTTTGCACAGTGTTACTAGTATCGGTCAAAGACCATTTTCAAGCTAAGCACGCATAAAAGGCAGGAATGTTATGCGATGATGTAAACGATTACAAGCTGCTGTTGCAGGGCAACCAAATTCAATAACATTGTCACCAATATAATAATTCAAATGGTTCAAATGGCTCTGAGCACTATGGGACTTAACTTCTGAGGTCATCAGTCCCCTAGAACTTAGAAATACTTAAACCTAACCAACCTAAGGACATCACACACATCCATGCCCGAGGCAGGATTCGAACCTGCGACCGTAGCGGTCGCGCAGTTCCTGACTGTAGCGCCTAGAACCGCTCGGCCACCCCGGCCGGCGAATATAATAATTGTACATAGCAGTTGGCACGAGATGGGCTATTCACATCGAAAGTCACAGCTGCTCTGGACAATGATTATATTGCTGACATTTTTACTCACTACGGTTGCGCTGGAACAGCAGCTTGATATCGTTCACATCAGGATATAACATTCCTGCCATTTATGCCAATTAACCTTGAAAACACTGAGCAAAATAAAAGACAGCTGAAAGTTTTCACTAAGAATTTCAACTTTGTTGTTACTTTCTCCTTATACGATATCGCATGTTTGTTGTGCCTCCTCGCGTTTTTAATCTTTCAATGCAACTGCAACATTGTACTCCATTGTTACCACATTTCGTAAAATACTTCCAAACTAGGGATGAGGCCTTTCTGCAATATAACCAATGTCCAAGGACGACAGTGAGAAAGTATCGTGTCGACCAGGTGTTCCGTGCAACAGCCCACGTCACACAGCAACAGGTACGTTTTTGGCTCACCTGTGCTGTAGTGGTTGTTGTGTCGTATTTTTGTTGCTCGTTTCTGTCGGTATTGTTATTAAAATAGCAATGATCACTTTTCCAATTTTCTATTAGAACCGAATATTTCAAACCAAAGCAAATCTTACGAACAAACCTCATTCATTAAAAAAAAAAATTATTTAAAAATCAAGTATTTCAGCACTGCTGCTATGGAAAATTGATATGCCGGATTTTTTACCCGGTTATTAGCAAAAAACAAAAAAAACCTGTTATAACCGAAACCAAACAAACACCGAAAAATACCGATTATTCGGTACTAACATACTGGTAACGGTTTAAAGCGGTCGGCTCTTCCCCTCTCTACCTCGCGGCACATTGCCGACTCAAGCTGCTAGAGCAGGCAAAACGAAATGGCGTAGTACGTTCATGAAGTGGAGCAGCCTACGGTGCAATAATTCGTTTTCGGTACCAGTGGGAGTGTTGGAGCTGTGTCTGACCAATCTGGATTGCTAAGGAAGCCATCTGAACTGGCCTGATTCTATTCTGTGCCACGACGGCAGAGATGAACCAGCAAACAAACAAAACTTGGTGTACGATTGCACACAAATGCAGAATGTTGCGGCGGTATAAATGTACACAGTTTTCTCGAGCTTTCTGCCGCGTCAAGGGGTTAAATACAATGTACTTTCGGACGACTGGCGAGGGCCAGCCATTACAAAGTGGTGAATGTCGTTTTTTTTCCTTTAATAGTCATTTCGGGTTTCTCGCAAGGTGCGGGTTCCCTGCTGAGAAAACTGCTTTCCAGCCAAATGTTTTACATTTTTCACAATCGTCTAATATTTATAAAACATACATTGGGAAACAGAATTTTTTATCATTAAAATTTCATTACATGATCTGAATTTTCAGTTGGTGGCTGACAGAACATGACAACAATTTTAAATTGGGCACAGTTTCTAACGTTCTCCAAAATATTTATGTGCTCGCGAACCGGCTTTCCGCTTCTTACGCCATCGTGAGTTGACAATTTTTGATGTTTACAGCTCTGCCCTGACTGATTACATCAAATCAGAAAATGGATAAAGTTACACCACCTGTGTACGCTGACCAACAGCAGTCAGCAGTAATTACAAAAATTGGTGCCTAATCCCATATGTTGGCATAATTTCATAAAACCTCGTAACATAAGCTCGTGGCGGTTTTTTGCAAGTTTAACAAAGATAACAGCTACATATAAGAGAGACTTTAGTCGCCAATAACATACTCCCCTCCGCTATTTACAACAATCTGCCAAAGCTTTTCGCTTCCGCGATCCATGTTCGGAGCGCGTTTTCATCCTGGAAGGAAATTCCTTGAAGGCTGTGCGACAGAAAGCGCAAAATGTGTGAATCTGAGGTCGCAAGAGCAGGTGAATAAGGTGGGTGCGAAATGACTTCCCTACCCAACTCATACATAGGAGAACGCGGGCGGACGCTATTGTGGAGTATCATCACTTTCGCAGTCTTCCTGGTCGTTGTTGTTGTACCGCGTCTTCAAGACATCTCAGTTGTTGACAACATATGTAAGCAGTGATGGTTACACGTCGCGGAAGCAATTCGTAGTACACCACACCACACCTGTTCCACCAGACAGCTGCTGCTCTGTTTCGGCTCAACCATTCTTTTCTTTTCCTTATGTTAGCATAAAGACACCATTTCTCGTCACCAGTGACGATACAGGGTAGGAATAGTCGGTGTTGTTCATGAGACAATTGATGAGGAGCAAACAGAGATGCATACATGGTCACCTGCTGGTTTTTGTGATATTGGCTTGGAGCATGCGTTTGCCATACACCCGAATTTTGAACCTTCCCCATGGTATGCAAATGTCGCACGATAGTGAATTATCATAGTTCATCAGGTTTGCCAGTTCTCGAGTACACTGACGTGAATCGTTGTGGAACAATGCATTTAAACGGTCTTCATCAAACCCCGAAGGTCTTCCTGTACGAGGAGAATCAGTAATGCAAAACGATCATTTTTAAAGAGAGAAAATCATTTTCATGCCTTGGACAGTGCAATGGTTTTGTCCCCTACACGGCGAAAATGTTTCTGGCTGCCTCCGCTGTCGTCATTCTCTACTGGATTCAAACAGAAAAATACGTCGGAATTGTTCCTATTTCTCCACGTGCACTCCATTTTCTAGCGTCCACAGCTCCGCTCACTATTTCCAAATGACAAAATGACAATATGTCAACTCAAATAGCAACAGTAAGCTACAAATAAAAAATAGCAGTCGATAAATAAGCCCATAGCAATCGAAATCCTAACATGCAAAACAAAAACTCTACGAATTTATGCACCAACCTAATGCAAACTTGCATTCTGTAATACCAATAGCATATCAAAGTTTTTTTTTTTAATAGTAAAGACAAACTGTAACCTATCGCGGAGTGAGGTGTATGTGAAATCACAATCTAGCGCCGCGAACAAGTATTTTTTGATCAGTGAGGTACAGCTATGGCAATAACGTTATCTGAACACAAAAGAAGCTCGAGATTAAGAACGAACGATTCAAACTCTGCAAACCATTCTTTTAACAGAAAACTGCCGACATGATGCAGATCGTATACTTTGTCACTTTGTTAAGAAAAGCAGAAAGATTACCCTTTTGAAAATATTTGAAATTAATGAATACATGTGACAGGACGGCAGTTCAGTATTAAATGACCAAACTGTTTCCTTTTTTCCCCTCTGTTAAGCTTTAGTCGCATAAATATTAGAGCAAAA
This sequence comes from Schistocerca americana, assembly GCF_021461395.2. Taxonomy (NCBI): domain Eukaryota; kingdom Metazoa; phylum Arthropoda; class Insecta; order Orthoptera; family Acrididae; genus Schistocerca; species Schistocerca americana. The sequence continues at coordinate 79,759,437 of NC_060124.1, read as the reverse complement.
TTATAAATTCAACTTCATTTTTCAGCTGTTGGTAAATGTTTCTTCACATAGAAAAGCTTTATTTTTTCCTTTTAGGTTCAATGGAACTATTTATGCATGACAAAAAATACTTTCCTATGTAAACACACTAGATATCATCATGATTATATATTCTGTTTAAATAATAACTATGTAAGTCGCGAGCTATTTTAATCGTGCTTGTGACATCCAATCGTCACCTGTCGATGGACCAAGAAGCGGAAACCCAGCTCGTTATCAAATACATATACTTTTGCAGAAAATTAAAAAGTGCAGTCATGTATAATAGATTACTGCGAGGAAAAAAATCTACATAAAAATGTATTCAGATCTGGATAATATTTCAAAGTACTGCAAAGATTGGCAAGTTGCTGTAAAAGTTGAGAAATGTAAAACTGCAGACTTCACAAGACGCAGAAAATGGAATGTTCAAATAGACTTAGTCGCAGGTACAGCACGTGGCAATCTGTGGTTCATTTATGGTACACGGGGGTAATGCGGTCTGCAGAAGAGATTGTACACATAACGCCCTTGCGACCCACTGTAGAATATTGGTCAACTGTGTACGCCCCACACCCAACAGACGATGCTGAACGTGTATGAAGGAGGGTAGCACGAATAGTCACAGGTTTGTCTGGCCCACGCGAGAGAGTGATTGAAGTTCTGAACTGACGAAATGACAGGCGCTTGAAGATAGATACCAACTACCACGCAATAGCCTGTTTATAAGTCACTGTATTCATATCGCGTCTCCAGCCGGAACATCTCGTCATCTGGACACAATATTTCGGCGCATCACCTAGCCGCCATCTTCAGGTGAGTAGCCCGTCGCACTGTCTCGCCGGAACTGAAATCAAACACGCCGCGGCGGCTCCTTCATACACCGACCGTGGGCCCACCGCGCGTGCGCGAAAATAACTTCCCTCTAGCAACAGGCACAATAGCGCACCGGTGGTGAAAGCTCGTGATAACAATAAATCGATATAAAACTCTACTGACAGTTTTTGAAGACCGAGACAAGAACCGTTGTTTCTTAATGTCAAACAAAACAGGGTTCCAACTCTTACTTAAAGGATACCCCTTATCTCTGTTTATAACACTGTCAGATAGCCAGATTTCAATGGCTTCTTTCACTACACAGTCCCAATACCGCGGCGCAGGGGCAACCACTTGTGTCTCATAGTAAAGCATTTTATGTCCTTCCGTAAGACAACGTTCCGCCACTGCAGATTTTTCTGGATGAAATAAACGCGTGTGGCGAAGATGCTCCACGCAACGATCCTGGACCGTACGAATTGTTTGTCCAATATAGACCTTCCCGCAGTGGCGGGGAATCTTGTAGACTCCTGGCTTTCTCAAACCTAAATCATCCTTCACTGAGCCGAACAGCGCTCTGGTCTTAGCCGGCGGACGGAATACACTTTTAATATTAAATTTCTTTAAAATTCTACCTAGTTTTGAAGATATGTTCCGAGCAAAAGATAGGAATGCCACCGACTTGCCTGTATCTTCCGTTGGTTCCCGCGTAGGTCCACACCGCACCGTTGGTTCCCGCGTAGGTCCAAACTGCAGAGCACGACGGATCTGATTGTCAGTATAACCATTATGCTTGAACACAGTTTTTACATGGTCCAGCTCTTGTGTCAAGCTATCTGCATCTGAGATGGCGTAAGCTCTTTTTACCAATGTACGTAGGACCCCGTTGCGTTGTTATGATGGATGAGAATTTGATGCATGAAGATATCGGTCCGTATGCGTGGACTTAGGATAAACACAGTGTCCTAATGTGCCATCATGCCTCCTGTAGATCAAAAAATCTAAAAACGGACGTTTTCCATCGTTATCAACTTCCATCGTGAACTTAATATTGGGATGCAGGCAGGCTGTTTATAAGGTTTCAAAAATTAATATTTACCAGGGAATTTAGGATTATGCTAAAGGCCCTTGCGTGTCGCTCCAGTAGGGAGCGCAGAGACGAGATAAGACTAATTACAGCGTGGTCGGAGGTGTCTAAGCAGTCATTCTTCCCGAGCTCCATATGCGAATGGAACGCGAAGAAGGCACAACATGTGATGCATTGCTGTGTACCTGCTGCAACGCACCTGGCAGTGGTTTGCAGAGTATGGATGTATACATCAGCGAGCCGTGTAAAGATTGTTCTGAGTCCTTCCATTCCATCGTTAATTGATTATTTCATATTTATCGTTATGCTGCGTGCGATTCTGTTGAGATTCCCCTCTGGCGGCGTGTCTGGTCTTATCGATCTTCGAGTCGTTGCTTCCTGTTAGCCTTGTGTAAGGGAATAAGATCTTTGCGGGGATGGCCGGTTGGTTGCCAAGCGGTGACGAGTCGGTCGGTTTTTAAAATCAGGAATTAGAGAACGTCGTGCGAGGAGACCGCGGCGTGGCGTGGCGGTGGAGAGTTGGCTGTTGTTCCGAGAAGCCGCGTGGTCTATCCTGGCGGTGCGAGACGAGTGGGGCGAGTTGACGGGAGAAGGCTGTGAGCTCTTGCTGTGAACACCCGGGGGCCACGGCTGTGGTTCCGAGTCACTACTTGGTGGGAGCGGCAACGGATGTCTTTAAATTTTCCGTCTGGAGGCGGGAATGATGGACTAGTAACTCGGCTAACCTGAGGAGTGATATCTCGCCGCCGTGAGTGCAGAGAAGACGAGGGCTCCGGTGACAGAGCACGTGGCTGCGTGACCGTGCCCACTTGGGTACGATGGCGACGTGTACACGGTCGGGTGTGAGGAACCTTTGCATAGGAGTTCACTTGCTGTTTCTCTGATAAACTGCAAGTTTAGTTGGTTTAACTGTTAATTGAAGAATTTTGGTTTGTGCAACCAGCGTCTTTTCTGCCTTGTGGCCTCCTGCGTTTGGGCTTCCTGTCCCTGTCGCCGGTGTATTTATAATTAGTGATCTTTTCCGCTTCTTATTAGTACTGCCCGGTAGGAAGTGTATTTTTGGGCAGGGGGTTATGGTTCCTGATTTGATTCCTCCTCATCCCCCCCCCCCCCTGGCCTCGCGTGAGGTCGATGTGATTACTGAATGTGAGGCGTTATGGGTCTGTTAGTCCGCTTCTAGCCTGAGCATCCTTCGGGAGACAATTGTGGCTGCCCTTACACCCGGTCGGTTAATTACTTCTATTGCAGGACATTTTGGTGCCAGGGCATGGTATTAAAGCTGTTAGTTATTGTAAAATGTTAAATGGTTGTATTTTACTCTGATTGTTTTTGGCCACTGTTTAAAAAGGTTAAGTTTCCCTTTCGTTGGTGGGTTTTTAAAATTACGTGGCTTTAAAATTGTTAGTTATTGTAAAAGGTGAATGACTGTATCTTTACTTTGATTGTTTTAATCTGCTTGGCATCCTTTGAAAATGCTAGTTCTGCCTCCCTGCTAGCGAGCCCTTTAATTTAATACCATGTTGTGCGAAAGTTTAAAAGAAGTTGGCTCCCTGCATGTTCGATAGCGAAACTGTATGCAAATTGGTTTTTTTTGGTTTCATTACTTGGAAAGTTTTAATTTTGTTATTAAATGCTTTACCAAAGTCTGTTTCAAGTAAAATGGCTTGGCTATTAACGGTAAAGTAAAGTTTTTAATTTCATTACTTGGAAAATTTTAATTTGTTATCAAATGTGTTATCAAAGTCGGTTTTAAGTAAAATGTCTTGGCCGTTAACTGTAAAGTAAATTGTTTTGAAAAGGCACTCATGCCTACTAGATGTTTTGGATCTGTTCTTGGTCAAGCGATAAAGAAATGACTTTTAGTGGTTGAAGTAATCAATAAAGAAATTGTAAATTGCAACTCGACAGTAACCAACTGATTTTGGCCCCGTTTCCCAACTGGGGGTTTTCCTTGATTAATCGTAAGACCCGTCTCAATCAGGAAGGGATGGACAGCGCTAGTCCGGAGACAAAAACTGGAGATACGTTCAGAGTACCGCCGCTGCCTCATATGCCAGTGGGTCGAGCAGCACACCTCAAAGACAGCCTCTGAATCTGTTTTGGTGGTAGACGGAGCAGAAGAGGCGGTCTGGCAGCCACCGGTTATGAGGGCTGGCTGGCTGACGCGTTGCCTCCGTCCCAGTGTGCAGCTCCAGCTGTGGGAGACAGTCTGCTCCAGCTGGGTGGTGCCACGCCCCGGCGTTTGCATAACGCTGGACTGCCGTGTGACTTCTCACTGTGCCGCGACTCCCTTACACCGCGGGTGCTGAATTTCGAGTCCACTGCAGCTGCGCTGCCTTACATCCCACCGGATCGAGTAACACGTCTCGAATGCAGGCGGCGAGGCAATCCAATCCGGTGGCACTGCGAACGGGCCGATCTGTGCCAAACCACGAGGCGACGGGGCTACGCGTGTTCTGCACTACTGTACCTTAGCGAGCGAGTCTACTGCAACTCACGCCCTCCGCTAGCGCAGATTAAAAGACTATCACGTAACAAATGCTGATGCTGCAGTCAACGTTTATCTGCAAGTATTTCGAGCACCTGTGGATGTAAGTTTGTAGATCGACGGAGCCCACGACTACTGCAAAATGATTATACCTTCTCTTCAATCATTCAGCTAGTTGTTGTCTATTGCAGAAGTGCAGGCGCACGCCTCCTCTTAACATTTTCGTGATTGTTTCTTTGCATGTGGCTAATGAAAAAATTAGATGCTATTCTTTGTGTAACATAATTATTGCTTACTTCCGAAAATGTGTCGTTTGTTCTAGTGGTCTTCGGTACGAACAGTGGTTCGATGTAGATCTTCACGCGACCTATGCTGTCCAAACCTCTTCATCAAAAGAATGGCTCTGAGCACTATGGAACTTAACATCTGTGGTCATCAATCCCCTGGAACTTAGAACTACTTACACCTAACTAACCTAAGGACATCACACACATCCATGCCCCATGCCCGAGGCAGGATTCGAACCTGCGACCGTAGCAGTCGCGCGGTTCCCGACTGAAGTGCCTAGAACCGCTTGGCCACCGCGGGCGGCTCTCTTCATCGCAACCTAACTACTGCCACCTACAGCCATTAGAACTCGCTTGCTGTAGCAAAGCCCTGAACAATTTGTCCTCCCTCCCCCACCAACCACATTTCTGCATTACCAAATTTGAGATTATTTGATGTCTAGTGGCCGAGCGGTTCTTGGCGCTACAGTCTGGAACCGCGGGACCGCTACGGTCGCAGGTTCGAATCCTGCCTCGGGCATGGATGTGTGTGATGTCCTTAGGTTAGTTAGGTTTACGTAGTTCTAAGTTCTAGAGGACTGATGACCTCAGAAGTTAAGTCGCATAGTACTCAGAGCCATTTGATGTCTACCAATCTAACAGTTCTTCTAGTTTAGTCAAGTTGCGCCATAAATCTTTTGCTCCCCGATTTAATTAAGTGCCCCTTCTTCACCCATCCGATACATCATTGTAATAATCAGAATCTTTTCCAGCATCACTTTTCAAAATCTTTCGTCTGAACTGTTTTACTTCCACATAAGTCTAGACTCCACAAACAAATATTTTCGGAAATTCTTCCTACCACTTAAATTTCCGTTATCCATTTTTATTCTCTTTACTTAGGCCATTGTCACCTATTTTCGTGCCAAAACAGCAAAACCGTCTACCAGTTGTACTATGTTATTTACTACTCTTGCTTATATTTTGATGATGTCCACCTTATAACTTCTTTTCAAGACATTCTCCACTCTGTACCACTCGAGCTGTGACGGATATCAAACGGGGGATTTGATCATGTGAATTGAATCTGAAATCAAATATTGACCACGAAACGTGTCTTAGAAGTAATTAAAATTTTTATTCTGATGGTTTTCAAACTTTATATATTAACCATTTGCATACAGTATAGTGCTATGTCTGATCCTGTGGACATCAGTTATTTCAGTAAGGTGTAGGTGTAGTTTAACCTGAAAAATAATATTTAATTTAAAACACATTCGAATAATGAGTAGTGAGGGTGGGTGTGTGTCTTGATGATCGTGTGGGGATGCGCAAAGTCGAAAATGGTGCGGTCCTGCGTTCTCATGGGAGTTTCATTGGCAAGCGATATGCTTCAGCTGACACTTCCGGTAGTCAGTGTGTGTGTGTGTGTGTGTGTGTGTGTGTGTGTGTGTGTGTGTGTGTGTGTTTGTATGACACAGCGCTGAGCAGGGTTTCAGCTGGCACGCTAGACTCTGCAGTTGTCCGGCTGAGCAAGTTTCAGGTTGCAGGGGGAGACAGTGAATAGCAAAATGAAGCGAGCAGTCCAGAAGGGGGATCATCTGATCCTTACAGCGACCCATTGTGGGCTGTAATCATCGTATGGCAGCGAAACGTGGTAGATATTCTAAAGCGTTAATACGGAACCGATTTACGGTAGAAAAACAATTAGTTCCAGTTGTGGCCACCAGGTGCAAACCTGACGCTATCAGTGCAAATAGACGTATATAAATTTTTCCTTATGTAATGGATTAGGAACAGGACGTGAGCATTAACTTACAAAGTGGGAATGTTATAAGGTTGTTTTTATTATTAACCGCCCCTTACACACCGGAGACGTTGACGAGATGCTGCACAGAGCTACTTTTGCAGCTGGTGGCCAAAATTAGAAGTTATTTGTTTCTTGCGTAAATCGGTTCCGCATTAACGCGTTAGCATATCTATCAAGGTCCGCTGCCATATGACACACTAATTACAGCTCACACTAGACCTCCGCGAATAGGTGCAGCTTTAATTATAACCAAGCGGTACGTCCTGATCTCTGACCTGAATTCTCTCGTTCGTCATTGTCTTTTAAACGCACACAGGTTATGAAATTACGAGCTCACAGACTTGTACTGTAGAAGTACACATACACGCGGAGGGGTAGGCGTTTATAGCAGACATTCACTGCTTTGGCAATACTGCGCCGACGCGGACTCTTCGAGTATTTGCTGCACTAAATAATTATAAAAAGCGTTGTTATTAAGCTATTTTTAAACGTGTACAGGTATTATAAATATAATATAAGTGTTGTCGAATTAGTGGAAGTGTTAGTGAAGTATAAAATAAGATTAAACGGGGTAAGAAGCGTATTTTTCTTCTCGCGCCTGTAGCACGAATCCTAGGCCTAATTTCACAAGTAAGCAGTGAATTAAACTTATAGATAAACGTTTCCAGTTGGTATAAATATAATATAAGTGTTGTTACGTTAGTGGAAGTGTTAGTGAAGTGTTAAAGAAGATTAAACGGGGTAAGAAGCGTATTTTCCATTTCGCGCCTGTAGCACGGAGTTTAGCCTTAATTTCACGCGCGCGTATCGTAAGTAAACAGTGAGTTATATGTAATCACCAGTTTTTTTATTCAGTACTCTTTCAATTTATTTATATCTGCCTGAATAGTTTCTAGGGTCGTTTGTTTACGTTTTAGTCACTACTTAAATCAGCTTATAAGATTTCTGTTTTTACCATGAGTGAGAAGTGTGTGACGTGCCGTAGGATCGTTAGTTCCAGGGTATGGTGTGATGGGTGCTGCAGTTTCTTTCATTGGGGCGAATGTAGTGGCGTGGGAAATGGGGACATAAATGAGGCCCATCAGTGGTATTGTAGGATCTGCAGTAGAGATAGGAAAATACTGGAACAGGAAGGGAAAATTGCAGCTCTTCAAGCTGACCTAGACAAGGCAAGGGAGGATCTGGACAGGTTAAAGAGGGAGAAGGGTGAACAGAGGTGGGAAGTGGCAACAGGTAATAGGGGGAACAGGCAAAGGAGAGCATCAGACAGCTTTGTCATAAATCTTGAAAATAGATTTGACCTGTTGCCTCAGTCAGAATCGGATGAGCCTCATGTAGCTGAAGCTGTAGAAAGGGCACAACAAGCTTTCAAGGACTTGAAAAAGGTAGGGAAATTTGTAAAGAGAAAGAAAGTTCTGTTAGGTAGTTCCCATGGTAGAGGTGTTGGCCAACTACTGCAGGAAAATCTAGGTCCAGAGTACCAGGTCACAAACTTTTTCAAGCCTAGTGCAGATCTGGGTCAGGTAACAGAGGATATAGGTACTTTATGCAAGGATTTCACAAAGGAGGATGCCGTGGTTATAGTGGGTGGTCCGGGAAATAGCATTGGCAGAGACTCTGAATATTCCATAGAGAGTGACCTGGTGAAGATAGCATCAGCAACGAAGCATACGAGTGTGGGATTTGTGTCTGTGTTGAGACGCCATGATCGGCCTCATTTGAACTCTTCCGTAGGGAGGGTGAACTTGGAGTTGGAGTGGCTGCTTAGGACGGATATAGAGTCCCATATTGGTTTGATTCCTGTAGATGCTATCGATAGGTGGGACTACACTAGGCATGGCCTTCACCTCAATAGGAAAGGGAAGGGAAAACTGTCTGGGTTGATTGCAGAAAACTTAAGGGGGGACACTGGCACAAGTGGTGAAATACCAGTGGTCACAGGTGTCAGAGGGATGCCTTTTTTAGGATAGGGAAGAGGGAAAGAAAACGAGTTTTAAGAGAGATTGGCAGACACACTCAGTTTGAGAAAACAGATGAACAGGAGTCAGATTTTATCATACAGCCTCCATTTAAACAGTGTTTAACAGAAAGTAATCAGAAACTGCCAGTTCATCTTCGCCAAAGCAGTTACAATCCCATTAGTATGCAGTATCAGTTATCTTTATTACACCAGAACATTCCGAGACTTAGAAATAAAGTTGATGAACTACTCATTTGTATCGATGAAATGAATTCATCTAACCAAATTGACATAATCTGCCTCTCTGAACATCAAGTGACCACTGATATGTTAGACATTTCAGGATTTAAGCTAGCTTCCTACTTCTGCAGAGTAGATATGGATGGAGGAGGAGTTGCCACATTTATCAAAAACTGCCATAAATTCAAGAACATTGACATTAATAAATTCTGTTTAGAGCAGCATCTAGAAGCATGTGCAACAGAAGTAGAGTTCCATAACAGATCCTATATAATAATAACTATTTACCGAGCACCTGCAGGAAATTATAATCTATTCTTAGATCGTCTAGAAGCTCTTTTGGATTATTTAACAGGAAGAAACAAAGAAATTTTGATTGCTGGTGACTTTAATACAGATTTTCTAATGCAATCTTTCAATAAACATTCCATGCCGTTAGTAATGTTGTCTTTCAATCTAACTCACACTGTAAACTTTCCAACTAGAATCACTAAATCCTCAAGGACAGCCATTGATAACATTTTTATAGATAAATCAAAGGAACAAAATCATATCATAAAACCTGTTATAAATGGACTATCAGATCATGACATGCAGCTCCTTGTTTTAGATGTAAATTCTAAGCAGATTACCAAGACTGCTAAATCTGAGTGCAGGAGAGTAGTCAATCAACCAAAAATTGAGTGTTTTAGAAAACTGCTCAAAGATATGAACTGGAAAGATGTTTATGGTGCTCATGACATGAATGAAAAATATAACACATTCATGAACAATGTCAGTACCATGTTTGAAAACTGTTTTCCTCTAAAAGTTACTCAAATTAAACAGAAGTCTATAATAAAACCATGGATTACACAAGGAATAAAGATTTCCTGTAAGACAAAAAGGAAAATGTATCTGTCGACCAAGAATAGCTCCAATGCTGATGATTTAGCTAAATACACTCCTGGAAATGGAAAAAAGAACACATTGACACCGGTGTGTCAGACCCACCATACTTGCTCCGGACACTGCGAGAGGACTGTACAAGCAATGATCACACGCACGGCACAGCGGACACACCAGGAACCGCGGTGTTGGCCGTCGAATGGCGCTAGCTGCGCAGCATTTGTGCACCGCCGCCGTCAGTGTCAGCCAGTTTGCCGTGGCATACGGAGCTCCATCGCAGTCTTTAACACTGGTAGCATGCCGCGACAGCGTGGACGTGAACCGTATGTGCAGTTGACGGACTTTGAGCGAGGGCGTATAGTGGGCATGCGGGAGGCCGGGTGGACGTACCGCCGAATTGCTCAACACGTGGGGCGTGAGGTCTCCACAGTACATCGATGTTGTCGCCAGTGGTTGGCGGAAGGTGCACGTGCCCGTCGACCTGGGACCGGACCGCAGCGACGCACGGATGCACGCCAAGACCGTAGGATCCTACGCAGTGCCGTAGGGGACCGCACCGCCACTTCCCAGCAAATTAGGGACACTGTTGCTTCTGGGGTATCGGCGAGGACCATTCGAAACCGTCTCCATGAAGCTGGGCTACGGTCTCGCACACCGTTAGGCCGTCTTCCGCTCACGCCCCAACATCGTGCAGCCCGCCTCCAATGGTGTCGCGACAGGCGTGAATGGAGGGACGAATGGAGACGTGTCGTCTTCAGCGATGAGAGTCGCTTCTGCCTTGGTGCCAATGATGGTCGTATGCGTGTTTGGCGCCGTGCAGGTGAGCGCCACAATCAGGACTGCATACGACCGAGGCACACAGGGCCAACACCCGGCAGCATGGTGCGGGGAGCGATCTCATACACTGGCCGTACACCACTGGTGATCGTAGAGGGGACACTGAATAGTGCACGGTACATCCAAACCGTCATCGAACCCATCGTTCTACCATTCCTAGACCGGCAAGGGAACTTGCTGTTCCAACAGGACAATGCACGTCCGCATGTATCCCGTGCCACCCAACGTGCTCTAGAAGGTGTAAGTCAACTACCCTGGCCAGCAAGATCTCCGGATCTGTCCCCCATTGAGCATGTTTGGGACTGGATGAAGCGTCGTCTCACGCGGTCTGCACGTCCAGCACGAACGCTGGTCCAACTGAGGCGCCAGGTGGAAATGGCATGGCATGCCGTTCCACAGGACTACATCCAGCATCTCTACGATCGTCTCCATGGGAGAATAGCAGCCTGCATTGCTGCGAAAGGTGGATATACACTGTACTAGTGCCGACATTGTGCATGCTCTGTTGCCTGTGTGTATGTGCCTGTGGTTCTGTCAGTGTGATCATGTGATGTATCTGACCCCAGGAATGTGTCAATAAAGTTTCCCCTTCCTGGGACAATGAATTCACGGTGTTCTTATTTCAATTTCCAGGAGTGTACAAGGAATACTGTAAAACATTAAAAAAAGTAATTCAGACGTCTAAACAAATGCACTACGAGAAGAAGATAGCAATGTCAGGGAAGAAAATAAAAACAATATGGGATATAGTGAAAGAGCAGACTGGCAGAACCAGAAAGGAACAGAAGCAAATAGCACTAAGGGTAGATGACACATTAGTAACTGATGGGCATAGTGTGGCAAATCTATTTAACAAGTACTTTATATCCGTTACTGATAGAATGGGATCAGTAAATAATGCCCTTGAATATCTGAAACTAGCCTTCACAAATAGCTTCAAGGACATGAATATATCACTCACTTCACCAAAAGAAATAACGTCCATAATAAAATCTTTAAAAACAAAGCATTCTAGTGGGTACAATGAAATATCAACAAAGTTAATTAAGGCATTTTCTTGTGAGTTTAGTACAATTCTAAGTTGCTTGTGTTACCAGTCAATTATAACTGGGACATTTCCTGACTGGCTAAAATATGCAGATGTTAAGCCTCTATTCAAGAAAGGGGATAAAGAGATACCATCAAACGATAGACCAATTTCACTTTTGCCACCATTCTCAAAAATTTTAGAAAAAGTAATGTACAGGCAGCTGCTCAACCATCTGGCCACAAATAACATATTATCAAGAACACAGTTTGGATTTCTGAAGGGTTCTGATATCGAGAAGGCTATTTACACCTACAGTGAAAATGTACTTAATTCATTAAATAACAAATTACAAGCAGTAGGTATTTTCTATGATTTGTCAAAGGCATTTGATTGTGTGAACCACAACATCCTTTTAAATAAATTATAATTCTATGGTGTCACGGGCAGTGCTGCAAAATGGTTCAAGTCATACCTCACTAACAGGAAACAAAGGGTGTCAGTGCAAGGGACTAGTGAATTAAGTTATCAGTCATCATCAGAATGGGAAGAAATTACATGTGGTGTCCCACAAGCATCCATCTTAGGGCCATTGCTTTTTCTTGTGTACATTAATGATCTCTCATCAGTTACACTGCCAGAAGCAGAGTTCGTTTTGTTTGCAGATGACACAAGTATTGCAATAAATAGTATGTCAAGTGTAGTTCTAGAAAGATCTGCTAATGATATTTTCATGGATATTAATAAATGGTTTCAAGCCAACTCACTGACATTAAACTTTGAAAAGACTCACTATATGCAATTCAGAACCTGTAAGAGGTTTCCACCCAGCATATGCATAAAATACGAAGAAGAGCAGATAGAAGAGGTTGAAAGTCTTAAATTCCTGGGATTACAACTTGATAATAAATTCAGTTGGGAAGAGCACACCACAGAACTGCAGAAACGCCTTGACAAATCTGTATTTGCAATTCGAGTGTTAGCAGACATAGGCGACATAAAAATGAAAAAGGTTGCATACTTTGCCTACTTTCATTACATAACGTCATATGGTATAATATTTTGGGGTAACTCTTCAAGTCAAACAAAAATTTTCGGGGTCCAAAAGCGTGTAATACGTATTATTTGTGGAGTAAATTCATGGACGTCCTGTAGAAACCTCTTCAAAGAACTGGGTATACTAACTACTGCCTCTCAGTATATTTACTCATTAATGAAATTTGTCCTGAATAATATATCTCTTTTTCCAACCAACAGCTCAGTTCATACATACAATACCAGGAACAAAAATGATCTGCACAAGGACTTAAAAGCACTTACTTTAGTTCAAAAAGGGGTCCACTACTCAGGAACACTCATCTTCAATAATTCGCCAGTAAACATAAAATTTTAGTTACAAATAAAGATCAGTTTAAAAGGAGCCTGAAAGACTTACTAGTGGCCAACTCCTTCTAATCCATTGACGAATTTTTTAATAGAAACAAATGATGTATTGTATATATTCATACTATTAGTATTGTTATTTCAGCTTAAAGAAAATAAAAATTGACATGTTCCACATCCACAAGGATCTCCTCAGCACGGATCTATGGAACGAAAACTAATCTAATCTAATCTAATCTAACATTCTATGTGAAAAAGTCAAATGGATTGATGATCTGAATAAATAAATGGTACTTGAGTTTACAGCAATAATTTTAAAACTAGGGAACAACAGCCTGATTATGGAAGCTCTGTAAAGGTCACCAGAGTGCGGTATTGAAGAGTTTTTCAATTGCCTGGAGGACCTGCTGGAGAAGACATCAGCATTAAAAAAACATGTGCTGTTTGTTGGAGACATCAACATAGGCTCTTTAAATAATAGCAATAATTATTTGCGGTATGTTGACCAATTTCAGTATTATAACTATTATCACATAAACTTAGAACCTACAGGAATTACTGTAGAAAGACAGGCAGACATTGACCACAACCTCACATAAACATAACCACTGTAGAAAACGGCATATCTGACCACAGAGTCTTTACTATATAAACTGATGTAGGGAATGTAGATATGACTATAAGTGATACGTTTATGTATAAAAGAAAGTGTAATTATAGTAACTTACGAGGGGATTGTGCAAGGAAAAATGGGAGCCAATTTACAATGCAACAAATCTGAATGATAAATGGGAAAATTTGTGTAAACTATTCAATAAAATTTTAAGTAAAACATGCCCTTTAGAAAAACAAGTAAAGTTATTAATCGCAGAGGTGAGAATTTCCTCCAGAAAGGGTTGAACTGAGAGAGAGCATGGAAGACTGTTACATACTTTTTAGAGGCACTAAATTACAATATTATTTAACAAAATACAAACTGCTCAGAAAAAAATACAGAGATTCCTGGACTCACTTTAAAGCTCATAAATATGCTTATCAAATAAGCAACTAAATCTGAGTTAGTAAAGCAGCATGGCAGATAATGTATAAATAATGTGGGAAACATCTCATGAACAAACTACCACAACATAAAAGAAAATGACGATATAATAAATGACCCAAAAGAAGTGCGTGAGAAATTCATGCAGACGTTTAATACAACTGGCACAAATGAAACAAATGACTGGGCACCCAATTTATATGTTACAAAAACTAGCCAATCTTTTTTCATCTATGGCATTACTGATAGGGACCTCCTAGCTATCATTTCAAAATTTCAAGCTAAAATGTCTTTGTGGCTTGGATGACATTTCACCTAAGCTGCTAACGGAATACAGAGGACAATTAGTGAAGCCTCGGACACATCTAATGAATATCTCCCTCTGCCATGGAGAATTCCCGCATCTTTTGAAAATCACTGATATCCTGTCGGTGTATAAGAAGGGAATAAAAAGTGACATGAAAAACTACAGGCAATATGATTAACTCCAGAGCTTTGGAAATTATTAGAAAAAGTAATATTAATTCAATTTGAGGCATATTTCATCAAACATAATCTATTTAACAATGTACAACATGGTTTTAGAAAAGGACTATCTACTGTAACAGCATTAGCAACCTTTATACATGAAATATTAAAAACGTTAGATGAAGGAGACAAGCTAAATGCACCTTGCTGTATATGAGTGACTCTTCTGATACACAGAGTCATACAATTCTTTGCGTAAGTTAGACGCATATGGGATGAGAGAGGTTACCTCACAACTACTTACCTACCGGAGTTCATAACAACCAAATCAACCCACAAGATACTTCAGTGTGGTGTGCCCCAAGGAAGTATACTGGCACCTTTTCTGTTTCTTGCGTATGTAACGATTTGACTGAACCCCAAAACTGTAAGGTTGTAAACTATGCTGATGACACATCTTTTGTCATCTCTAGCCATGATATGCAAACTACTACAAACTGTAATGAGATCAATCACAATTTTCTGTCAAATTATCTTACTGCAAAGTAAGCTACTCGTAAATAAAGAGAAGATAGTGACAATGCAGTTTATGCTTAGCTATAATCAGAACATCAATAGAAGTCTATTTTACCCCTCCATTGCCACTTAGCTACACAAACAAACACAAATTTTTGGGTACAATTGTTGACGAACACCTGCCGCGGAAAGAATATATAGACTATATGCGTAAGAAAATCAGCATAGATGTGTATTTACTGAAAGGGTCTCAGTCTTCCTGGACCATGATAGCTTGAGGCAAATCTATTTCTCAGTGACACATCCACATTTTCAGTGTGGTATTGAGATATGGGGTGGGGCGCCAGCTGTCTATACAGACAGAATCTACAGTTTACAGAAAAGGCAGTAAGAGTGGTAGCTAAGGTAAACAGGAGAGAGCCTTGTAGAGAAACCTTCAGAAAATATAAAATGCTAACCACGGCTGCAGGCAATGATGTTTGTGAAATAAAATCCAGAAAAAAAACAAAAAAAAGAGAGAAAGCTGCAGACCACAGTCCACATACAATAGAAACCATCTTTTATAACAAGACTTCCATCTGACCTGATTTAAACACTTTCAAGAATAAACTTACACATTTATTAATAGAGAAAAGCTGTTATTCGGTAGAAGATTTCAATTTACAATATCCCTTTGTAAAACAATGTGTATAGCATAAGTTTGTTTTTGCAACACAAAAATGATAATTTCTAATCTTCACACACTATATCAATGTTGTGAAGTCTCGCTGTAAAACCGTGTCTACTGTAGTGTTGGCAGAAGAGCCAACACTGTGTTTCTAGAGGAGGCCGAAATGCACGCGTTTAATTACACGCTGACTGGCGCGAAGGTCTGGAACAGTTAAGGGAATTAATAGTAGCAAATAAAGTACGTAGTTGATATAATACTTAACTTTAATCCACAATTGTAGAACATCTCTCTTGACGGTACATGTTATAACCACAATATATATATAGCAAAGGATTATGGCGCCTTGCTAGGTCGTAGCAATTGACGTAGCTGAAGGCTATGCCAACTATCATCTCGGCAAATGAGAGCGTATCGGTCAGTGTAGCTTCGCTAGCAAAGTCGGCTGTACAACTGGGGCGAGTGCCAGGACGTCTCTCTAGACCTGCCGTGTGGTCGCGCTCGGTCTGCAATTACTGACAGTGGCGACACGCGGGTCCGGCGTATACTAATGGACCGCGGCCGATTTAAAGGCTACCACCTAGCAAGTGTGGTGTCTGGCGGTGACACCACATCTACAGCATAAGTTTGCTTTTGGTGCAAAAAAATGATAATTTCTGACCTTCACTATTTATATCAATATATGTGCTTATGAATGTTAACTAAACCTTTGTATATGTGAACTAAAATCTATGACAATGTCCGAAAAATTATTGTTATGTGGACAGTAAACGAACAAATAAACATCTAATTAAACTGCGCTGTCTACATAACTGCCACTTCTTTTTAAGATATTTCACTTACAGCAGCTCGATTTTGTCTCTTTTATTTTTTTTAAGGAAGATAATTGATCACTTCTTTTCTTTTCCGTCTAG
Source organism: Schistocerca americana (assembly GCF_021461395.2). NCBI lineage: Eukaryota > Metazoa > Arthropoda > Insecta > Orthoptera > Acrididae > Schistocerca > Schistocerca americana. The sequence goes on along the minus strand of NC_060124.1, from coordinate 79,743,013 downwards.
TACGCCCTCCGCATTTACATACTTGGCAAATTTTTTATTACCTTATTTAACTTCGTGTTCAGATGCCTTTCCTGACGCCAAAATCGTCAAAGCAACCTGTGGGAGGGAAGCCATCTATGAGGCCAGCATTAGCCTAAACGAGCGTGGAAAACCATCTGAAAAATCACACTCAGGCTGCCCAGTGCACCGGATTACGGTGTTTCATATGTCGCGCCAATTCGATGCCGGTCTGGCCCAGATTTCTGCCTCCAAATTAGCGCGCTGTGCGTTATGCTACATCAGCAGATTATGTGTACTTACAGGGTGTTCCACAATTCATCTTACATAGGTGTATGGGTTCTAGAGAGGATTAGTAGATATAGCTTTAATAAGGAATCCGTGTCCGGAAATTATTTCTTACCATAAATATTTCATTGGTATTTACTTAATTCGTACATCCGTTGACATTGCCTTTTCCCGTACACAATATACTTAACAGATTTACCACGATAAGTTCACGTGTATCTATTACTGCCTACAAATTAACGCAGATACTCTGCCTGTCACTGTTTTATTAATTGCCACGGCACGAAGTAAAAAGTAGAAAGAGACCCAGTTACATAATTCATTAGATGAATTTCTCCCCAGCCAATTCGTGAAACGTATCCCCAGCCAATTCGTTAAACGTATTGACAGCTGTCTGTCTGTGGTGTAAATTACACAAATGTTGTGCTAACACCAGATTACGTAATTTCAGTTTCAATCATAATAATATTATTAAATAAGCGATGAATGTTTTGGTATTTCTGGAACGTTTGAGCTGCGAGTTTATTTGAAGTTAACCACAAATCAGTAGGAGTGACAAATCTGTTTTACTTGCCAATTTTTAAAACCGAATATAAGGCCATAAGAACGAAGTAAAAGTGGAAATGGCGTTCATGGTGCCTCTGCAGAAGGTTGCGTATTATATTCTTTTCATACTCAATCAGCACTTTGTGAAGGATTGATGCATTTTGAGAAAGTCTCTGAAGCAGTGTCAACTGAAGTTTTCGTATGCTTAAACCGAAAAACGAATAAAGGAAACGATCTTAACTGAACATAAATGAGTAACTTTCGCTCTGCGCAGTTTTCTGTATTCGGAATAGCCTCAATATGTAATCGAACAATTTAACGAGTTAAGATTGGAAGTTGGCGTGAGAACCACTAATATTATATACAATCATTGAAATTATAATAGTACGAGCCAAGTCACACAAAACATTAATGCCGTTGTATGCAGGTGAAGACGACTTGAACTGAATGGTGAGTAAATGGGACCCGCAATTTCCAAAATTGAGCTTTCGGCGTCTCTAAAAAGAAAACATTACAATGAGCGTGTGTGCCCAGGTTTGACCTGTGGAACTGAGAGCAATGGAGAGGCGACTATTTAGAATAAAAAGGGGAGATAGCGAAATTAATGAATCAGGAGACAGATTGGAATAGTGCAAGTAGTTACGATTCCCATGGAAATGAAATGGTAGCGTGTGATACATATAGGAAGGCTGGACTGAGGAAGTCACCTGCTGTATTAAAAAAAAACGATCAAAGTTCTAAACCTCGACCTGATGGGAGATGGGTAAGTGACATCTCAAAACGTACACGACTGGCTCGCACAGTTGCACAACGCTGGAAGCCAGTCTCAAGTGCTGCACCTATTTCCTCAGACTTATCTGTAAGGTTGCTGCTAACTCGTATTCGCCAAAAACCGAAACGCCGCCAGACACAGTCCGAAGAGCACGCCGCCTCGCATATAGTCCGTCCGGCCCACATCCTCCCCTCCAGCCCGCTTTTGGTTCTGCAGAAGTCCGGGCACGGCGCAGAGAAATATCCAGTATCTCTCTTCACTTACTTACCACGAAGGAATTATCCGAATGGAACGGAAATCGGCAGATGTAATGCACATGTACAGACAAACAAATGATTACAACTTCAGAAAACTTGGATGATTTATTCAAGAAAGAGAACTTCAAAAATTGAACTAGTCAATACAGCGTTGGTCCACCTCTTGCCCTTCTAAAAGCTGTTATTCGGCTTGGTATTGATTGATTCGTTAGCTGTCCCCTTCAGGGGTATCGCGCCAAATCCTGTCCAATTGGCGTGTTAATCGCCAAACTTCGTTGCTAGTTGGAGGGCCCTGGCCATAATGCTTCAAACGTTCTCAGTTGGGGAGAGATACGGCGACCTTACTCGCCAAGGTAGGGTTTGGCAAGCACGAAGACAAGCAGTAGAAACTCTCGCCGTGTGTGGACGGGCATTATCTTGCTGAAATGTAAGCCCAGGACGGCTTGTCAAGAAGGCAACAAAACGGGCGGTAGAATATCGTCACGTACCGCTGTGCTGTAAGGGTTACCCGGATGACAACTAAAGGGGTCCTGCTATGAAACAAAATGGCACCCCAGACCATCACTCCTGCTAGTCGGGCTGGCTGACAGTCGGGTTGGTATCCCACAACAGTGCGTCGCGGCTCCAGATAAGTCTTCGCTGGTTATCGGGGCTCAGTTCGAAGCGAGACTCGCCACTTAAGACAATTTCTACCCCACTCAATGAGATTCCAGGCCGAAGACGTGTCTGGAGTCGCCCCAGACAAGGGTGGGATATTAACCTGACTGTCATCTACCCCTACATCTACATCTACATGGATTGCAAATCACATTTAAGTGCCTGGCAGAGGGTTCATCGAACACCTTCACAATGCTCTATTATTCCAATGTCGTAAAGCGCGCGGAAAGAATGAACACCTATATCTTTCCGTACGAGCTCTGATTTCCCTTATTTTATCGTGGTGATCTTTCCTCCCAATGTAGGTCGGTGTCAACAAAATATTTTCGCGTTCGGAGGAGAAAGTTGGTGATTGGTATTTCGTGAGAAGATTCCGTCGCAACGAAAAACGCCTTTCTGTTAATGATTTCCTGTATCATTTCTGTGACACTCTCTCCCATATTTCGCGATAATACAAAACGTGCTGCCTTTCTCTGAACTTTTTCGATGTACTCCGTCAGTCCTATCTGGTAAGGATTCCACACCGCGCAGCATTATTCTAAAAGAGGACGAACAAGCAAGCACTGTGTAGGCAGTCTCCTTAGTAGATCTGTTACATTTTCTAAGTGTCCTGCCAATATAACGTAGTCTTTGGTTAGCCTTCCCCACAACATTTTATTTGTGTTCCTTTCAATTTCGCCGGCCGGAGTGGCCGTGCGGTTATAGGCGCTACAGTCTGGAATCGCGTGACCGCTACGGTCGCAGGCTCGAATCCTGCCTCGGGCATGGATGTGTGTGATGTCCTTAGGTTAGTTAGGTTTAACTAGTTCTAAGTTCTAGGGGACTGATGACCTCAGAAGTTAAGTCCCATAGTGCTCAGAGCCATTTGAACCATTTGACCCTTTCAATTTCAATTGTTCGTATTTGTAATACCTAGGTATTTAGTTGAATTTACGGCTTTCAGACTAGACTGATTTATCGTGTAACCGAAGTTTAACGAGTTCGTTTTAGCACTCATGTGGATGATCTCGCACTTTTCGTTATTTAGGGTCAACTGCCACTTTTCGCACCATTCAGATATCTTTTCTAAATAGTTTTGCAGTTTGTTTTGATCTTCTGATGACTTTATTACTCGATAAACGACAGCGTCATCTGCAAACAACCTACGACGGCTGCCCAGATTGTCTCCCAAATCGTTTATATAGATAAGGAACAGCAAAGGGCCTATAACACTACCTTGGGGAACGCCAGAAATCACTTGTGCTTTACTCGATGACTTTCCGTCAATTACTACGAACTATGACCTCTCTGACAGGAAAGCGCAAATCCAGTCACATAACTGAGACGATATTCCATAAGCACGCAATTTCACTACAAGCCACTTGTGTGGTACAGTGTCAAAATCCTTCCGGAAATCCTGAAATACGGAATCGATTTGAAATCCCTTGTCAATACCACTCAACACTTCATGTGAATAAAGAGCTAGTTGTGTTTCACAGGAACGATGTTATCTAAACCCATGTTGACTGTGTGTCAATAGATCGTTTCCTTCGAGGTCATTCATAATGTTCGAACACAATATATGTTCTAAAATCCTGCAGCATATCGACGTTAACGATATGGGCCTGTAATTTAGTGGATTACTGCTACTACCTTTCTTCAATATTGGGGTGGCCTGTGCAACTTCCAGTGTTTGGGTACGGATCTTTCGTTTAGCGAACGGTTGTATATGATTGTTAAGTATGGAGCTAATGCATCAGGATACTTCGAAAGGAACCTAATTGGTATACAGTCTGGGCCAGAAGACTTGCTTTTATTAAGTGATTTAAGTTGCTTCATTACTCCGAGGATATTTACTTCTACGTTACTGACGTTGGGAGCCGTTTTCGATTCGAATTCTGCACAGAGAAGGCATTGATTGTTTCTTGCCGCTAACATTCTTCACATACGACCAGAATCTCTTCGGATTTTCTGCCAGGTTTCCAGACAAAGTTTCGTTGTAGAAACTGTTATAGGCGTATCGCATTTAAGTCCGCGCTAAATTTCGAGTTTCTGTAAAGGATCACCATACTTGGGGATTTTGCGTCTGTTTAAATTTGGCATGTTTGTTTCTTTGTTCCTGCAACAGTGTTCTAACCCGTTTTGTGTACCAAGGAGGACCAGCTCCGTCGTTTGTTAATTTATTTGGTATAAATCTCTCAATTGCTCAAAAAATGTTCAAATGTGTGTGAAATCTTAAATGCTAAGGTCATCAGTCCCTAAGCTTACACACTACTTAACCTGAATTATCCTAAGGACAAACACACACACCCATGCCCGAGGGAGGACTCGAACCTCCGCCGGGATCAGCCGCACAGTCCGTGACTGCAGAGCCTGAGACCGCTCGGCTCTCTCAATTGCTGCCGATACTATTTCTTTGAATTCAAGCCACATCTGGTCTACACTTATATTATTAATTTGAAATGAGTGGAGATTGTCTCTCAGGAAAGCGTCAAATGAATTTTTATCTGTTTTGGATAGGTATATTTTTCGCTTATTTTTCGAGGATTTGGGGATTACAATATTCAATCTTGCTACGACAACCCTGTGTTCACTAATCTCTGTATCGGTTTTGATGCTCGTCATTAAATCAGGATTATTTGTTGCTAAGAGGTCAAGTGTGTTTTTACAACCGCTTATTATTCACCCGCCATACGGCCCGACAAGCAGGAGTGATGGCCTGGGGTGCCATTTTGTTTCATACAAGGACCCCTTTGGTTGTCACACGGGGCTACCTACAGTAAAATTTTACGCCGACGATATTCAACGGCCCGCTTTGTTTTCCTTCATGGCAACGCATCCTGGGATTACATTTCAGCAAGATAATGTCCGCCGCATACGCCGAGAGTTACTACCGAGGATATCCAGCTCATTTGTCAACCGTGTGATTATTGCCATGTATGTCCGTCAGTATAAGGGGATTCTTTTACCTGGTTTCCATGTTTTTCGCGTTTGAAAACGCGATAATGTTGTACAGAAACATGTTGTGGCAATAATTACACGATTGACAACTGGGCTGAATATCCTCAATAGTGCTTCTGTAAAGTTTGGAAGGTAGGAGACGAGGTACTGGCGGAAGTAAAGCTGTGCGGACGGGCCGTGAGCCCGCGAAAGGCAAGGGTCCCGAGATCGAGTCTCGGTCCGGCACACAGTTTTAATTTGCCAGGAAGTTTCAGTTGCATGACGGCTTAACATTAGTTATTTCTACTGTTTGTCTTCGTGCTTGCCAAACCCTAACAGGGCCAGGAAGGTCGTCGCATCTCTTCCTAACAGTGGAACATTATGGGCACGGCCCTCCAACGAGCTCGGGATTTTGGTGATATAACGTGCCAATGGACAGAATTTGGTACGGTATCTAACAACTCTGTCAAACGGTGCTAAGCAGAATAACTGTTTACATAAGGGCCAGAGGTGGACCACCGCGCTATTTACTTGCTCAATTTGTGAAGCTCTTTCTGTGAATAAGTAGTCCAGTTTTTCTGAAATTCTGATCATTTATATGTCTGTACATGTGCATCACAGCTATCGATTTCCATTTCAGTGGGATAATTCCTTAGTACTGCGTCGTCTTTTTGTCTTACGGTCTAGTTACTGTTATATCGATCAAGCACTCACGACACTTTACTACATTACGAGCCATATCGTCGACATCTTCTTCGCCCTTGCTTTTTGTATCATTTCTTTCTTTCGGTTGATTTAGAGAAATATAGTTTTTTTAGGATATGTATCTGTCATTGTAGCCAGTTACTTGAGTGAAAATTCGAATACGAAAATACGCTTGTAAGATGAACGATACTGTCGAATACGGTAAGTTAAGCAGAATTATTATCGATAACGTACCATTTAGGATGTATAAAACCACTTCAGGATTTATTATCGATAGCAAAACCTTACAGAAAGCTTTTATGGACACGGGTCCGAAAATCGTCCTTACAGAGTTATGAAAGGAATTCCCCGAAGTGACTCCTTGTTGCGTAATTTTCCTCAAATGTGCATGTTCCCTCCCTCACTCTCTCTGGTTTACAGTTACTCAGGGCATTCATTCGGTTTCGTCTGATAGTCATTTGTTCTGTTTTAGACTGATTTTCATCACAGGAATGACGGATACGCACTACATGTACGGGCTAGCAGACGGGAATGCGGACGCAGGGCGTAAACTGTATGCTTAACGTTACCCTGGGAGGCAGTTACCTCGTACAGGCACGTTGTACGACTTCACCAACGCTAGCGAGAGACAGGCTTATTTGAGAAGAGAGTTGTAGATGGTGGGACACCTCAAGATGTACGAATGTCTGACTTCGAAGAAGACGTTCTTCGTACTGTGGATGAAATTTCATCAACTAGTACAAGGAGAATTACGAGAGGGGAGGACGTAACCACATGAGGGTCTGGAACATTCTGCATGAAAATCTTCCATATTCGTATCAACTTCAACAGATGCAAGGGTTAAATAATGCAAACTTTCAGCCAAGAATAACTGTCTGCCAACGACTGTTAGGGCAGCGTTACAACGTGTGTCTTATTCACTGATGAGGCTGACTTTTCACGTCATCGTAACAATCACATCTGGGCTTATAAAAACCCACGTGAAGAGCCGCAAGACAGACATCAACCGAGGTTCAGCCTCAGCGTGTGGGATGGAAACACTTACGGTCATCTCACTGGCCCCAACTTCTTTCGGGAACGTGTTACTGGTCAAACGAACCTGCAGTTTGTCACACATGAGTTGCTTCAGTTACTTGGTGATGTACCTCTAGATTTCGTCCAACGAATGTGGTTTATGGAGGACGGTGCTACAGCGCACTTTACACGGATAGTTTACCAGCAACTCGACAACCTGTTTCCGAACTAGTGAACTGGTCCAGGGGAATACACTGCATGGCTTGCCACAGGGCCAGATTTGAATACAAAGGCGTTTCTCCTTTGAGGACATTTAAAATCCTTGATGCATTCAACGTCTGTGCACAATGTCGATGTTCTGCGGAAGCGTATGCTAATGAATCTCACTAAATGCGGAACACACCAGGAGTTTTCCTCAACGTACGGCAAAGAATGGAATGAAGGCTCAGGGAATGTACGGAAGTGGTCATTTCGATCACTTTTTGTATATGTAAATATGTTTGGTAAATGTACCATTTACGTACCGTGAATGATACATCCTTTCATACCTCCCTATCGAAGGATTGTCGGACACATGTCCATATGAACTTTTTGTAATGTTTTAATGTCAAGAATAAATCCCTGAAACTTGTGGAACATCCAGTATAGTATAAATCTCACAGCACTGACGGGTCAGTATATCTGGAAACAAACATAACAGGCTGGCGCTTATAAGGTTATTGTTCCAGTTACTGTCTGTTTCTGAGGCCAAATTCAATCCTTAACTCATTTTCCGGGAGATGTGTAGCTGTTTCCAGGTAATATTCCTTATAGATCTCCTCCCCCCCCCCCCCGCCCCCCCATCACGTTGTATTTGGGTCTTGAACTGTAGAATAATATGATCACCTTTAGCTTGGGAACATATTTTACCAAGTTCTCGAACATGACTTCACATTTCATTGCATGCATCTTCTTCTTGCATAACACAGAATATAGTGATAGATATCTGTTTCCGAAGTCACTACGCTACGGCGTCTACCTAGGAATCACTACCGTAATCCGTGGGTTTACCCCTAAACACTAGCAGCAATTTTGCTTTTTTAGCATGTCAGTTCTTCAGTTGCTATCTTTTTATAACTCGAGCTTTTACATCGAAAAGCGATGAAAAGGAAACCATTTGAGGGGGGCGACTGCCAGAAAACCACGAGCGTTCTATCACGCTGTTTGCTGCTCTAATCGTTATATTACAATAAACGTAATTTTGTGACAAATATGTACTATGTGTAGCAGGGTTACCTCCATCAGTCGGCGAGACATAAATGAACAGATGCTGCTGATTTATTCGTTAATTTACTGTTAACGAAATAGGAAGAAGGGCAGCAGGAATTGTGACAGATTTTATCAACGGGGGGCATCACTCAGGATCTGAAAATCCTGGACTGGCAGGCGTTTGAGGAGTCCCATCATCCCGCAAAAGCCTACTTACAGAGCTTCAAGAACGAGCGTTAAGTGAGGAATTTAGGATTACACTGTAAACCGCTACGTACCGCTGCCTTATCAGTCTTGAAGATAACATCAGACTAACTACATTTCGCACAGACGCGTTTAAGCAGTAGTTATTCTCGCTTTCCGTACCCCAATGGAACGAGAAGGAAGGCAGATACGTTGGACAATGAAAAATACCGTTTCCACGGACTTCATAGTCTACATCTACATCTACACCTACATTTATACTCCGCAAGCCACCCAACGGTGTGTGGCGGAGGGCACTTTACGTGCCACTGTCATTACCTCCCTTTCCTGTTCCAGTCGCGTATGGTTCGCGGGAAGAACGACTGTCTGAAAGCCTCTGTGCGCGCTCTAATCTCTCTAATTTTACATTCGTGATCTCCTCGGGAGGTATTAGTAGGGGGAAGCAATATATTCGATACCTCATCCAGAAACGCACCCTCTCGAAACCTGGCGAGCAAGCTACACCGCGATGCAGAGCGCCTCTCTTGCAGAGTCTGCCACTTGAGTTTATTAAACATCTCCGTAACGCTATCACAGTTACCAAATAACCCTGTGACGAAACGCGCCGCTCTTCTTTGGATCTTCTCTATCTCCTCCGTCAGACCGATCTGGTACGGATCCCACACTGATGAGCAATACTCAAGTATACGTCGAACGAGTGTTTTGTAAGCCACCTCCTTTGTTGACGGACTACATTTTCTAAGCACTCTCCCAATGAATCTCAACCTGGTACCCGCCTTACCAACAATTAATTTTATATGATCATTCCACTTCAAATCGTTCCGCACGCATACTCCCAGATATTTTACAGAAGTAACTGCTACCAGTGTTTGTTCCGCTATCATATAATCATACAATAAAGGATCCTTCTTTCTATGTATTCGCAATACATTACATTTGTCTATGTTAAGGGTCAGTTGCCACTCCCTGCACCAAGTGCCTATCCGCTGCAGATCTTCCTGCATTTCGCTACAATTTTCTAATGCTGCAACTTCTCTGTATACTACAGCATCATCCGCGAAAATCCGCATGGAACTTCCGACACTATCTACTAGGTCATTTATATATATTGTGAAAAGCAATGGTCCCATAACACTCCCCTGTGGCACGCCAGAGGTTACTTTAACGTCTGTAGACGTCTCTCCATTGATAACAACATGCTGTGTTCTGTTTGCTAAAAACTCTTCAATCCAGCCACACAGCTGGTCTGATATTCCGTAGGCTCTTACTTTGTTTATCAGGCGACAGTGCGGAACTGTATCGAACGCCTTCCGGAAGTCAAGAAAAATAGCGTCTACCTAGGACCCTGTATCTAATATTTTCTGGGTCTCATGAACAAATAAAGCGAGTTGGGTCTCACACGATCGCTGTTTCCGGAATCCATGTTGATTCCTACATAGTTGATTCTGGGTTTCCAAAAACGACATGATACTCGAGCAAAAAACGTTCTAAAATTCTACAACAGATCGACGTCAGAGATATAGGTCTATAGTTTTGCGCATCTGCTCGACGACCCTTCTTGAAGAATGGGACTATCTGTGCTCTTTTCCAATCATTTGGAACCCTCCGTTCCTCTAGAGACTTGCGGTACACGGCTGTTAGAAGGGGGGCAAGTTCTTTCGCGTACTCTGTGTAGAATCGAATTGGTATCCCGTCAGGTCCAGTGGACTTTCCTCTATTGAGTGATTCCAGTTGCTTTTCTATTCCTTGGACACTTATTTCGATGTCAGCCATTTTTTCGTTGGTGCGAGGATTTAGAGAAGGAACTGCAGTGCGGTCTTCCTCTGTGAAACAGCTTTGGAAAAAGGTGTTTAGTATTTCAGCTTTACGCGTGTCATCCTCTGTTTCAATGCCATCATCATCCCGTAGTGTCTGGATATGCTGTTTCGAGCCACTTACTGATTTGACGTAAGACCAGAACTTCCTAGGATTTTCTCTCAAGTCGGTACATAGAATTTTACTTTCGAATTCACTGAACGCTTCACGCATAGCCCTAGTTACGCTAACTTTGACATCGTTTAGCTTCTGTTTGTCTGAGAGGTTTTGGCTGCGTTTAAACTTGGAGTGGAGCTCTCTTTGCTTTCGCAGTAGTTTCCCAACTTTGTTGTTGTACCACGGTGGGTTTTTCCCGTCCCTCACAGTTATACTCGGCACGTACCTGTCTAAAACGCATTTTACGATTGCCTTGAACTTTTTCCATAAATACTCAACATTGTCAGTGTCGGAACAGAAATTTTCGTTTTGATCTGTTAGGTAGTCTGAAATCTGCCTTCTATTACTCTTGCTAAACAGATAAACCTTCCTCCCTTTTTTTATATTCCTATTAACTTCCATATTCAGGGATGCTGCAACGGCCTTATGATCACTGATTCCCTGTTCTGTACATACAGAGTCGAAAAGTTCGGGTCTGTTTGTTATCAGTAGGTCCAAGATGTTATCTCCACGAGTCGGTTCTCTGTTTAATTGCTCGAGGTAATTTTCGGATGTGCACTCAGTATAATGTCACTCGATGCTCTGTCCCTACCACCCGTCCTAAACATCTGAGTGTCCCAGTCTATATCTGGTAAATTGAAATCTCCACCTAAGACTATAACATGCTGAGAAAATTTATGTGAAATGTATTCCAAATTTTCTCTCAGTTGTTCTGCCACTAATGCTGCTGAGTCGGGAGGTCGGTAAAAGGAGCCAACTATTAACCTAGCCCGGTTGTCGAGTGTAACCTCCACCCATACTAATTCTCAGGAACTATCCACTTCTACTTCACTACAGGATAAACTACTACTAACAGCGACAAACACTTCACCACCGGTTGCATGCAATCTATCCTTTCTAAACACCGTCTGTACCTTTGTAAAAATTTCGGCAGAATTTATCTCTGGCTTAAGCCAGCTTTCTGCACCTATAACGATTTCAGCTTCGGTGATTTCTATCAGCGCTTGAAGTTCTGGTACTTTACCAACGCAGCTTCGACAGTTGACAATTACAATGCCGATTGCTGCTTGGTCCCCGCATGTCCTGACTTTGCCCCGCACCCGTTGAGGCTGTTGCCCTTTCTGTACTTGCCCAAGGCCATCTAACCTACAAAACCGCCCAGCCCACGCCACACAACGCCTGCTACCCGTGTAGCCGCTTGTTGCGTGTAGTGGACTCCTGACCTATCCAGCGGAACCCGAAACCCCACCACCCTATGGCGCAAGTCGAGGAATCTGCAGCCCACACAGTCGCGGAACCGTCTCAGCCTCTGATTCAGACCCTCCACTCGGCTCTGTACCAAAGGTCCGCAGTCAGTCCTGTCGACGATGCTGCAGATGGTGAGCTCTGGTTTCATCCCGCTAGCGAGACTGGCAGTCTTCACCAAATCAGATAGCCGCCGGAAGCCAGAGAGGATTTCCTCCGATCCATAGCGACACACATCATTGGTGCCGACATGAGCGACTACCTGCAGATGGGTGCACCCTGTACCCTTCATGGTATCCGGAAGGACTCTTTCCACATCTGGAATGACTCCCCCCGGTATGCACACGGAGTGCACATTGGTTTTCTTCCCCTCTCTTGCTGCCATTTCCCTAAGGGGCCCCATTACGCGCCTGACGTTGGAGCTCCCAACTACCAGTAAGCCCACCCTCTGCGACTGCCCGGATCTTGCAGACTGAGGGGCAACCTCTGGAACAGGACAAGCAGCCATGTCAGGACGAAGATCAGTATCAGCCTGAGACAGAGCCTGAAACCGGTTCGTCAGACAAACTGGAGAGGCTTTCCGTTCAGCCCTCCGGAATGTCTTTCGCCCCCTGCCACACCTTGAAACGACCTCCCACTCTACCACAGGTGAGGGATCAGCCTCAATGTGGGCAGTATCCCGGGCAACCACAGTCGTAGTCCGATCAGGGGATGCGTCGGACGAGCTGGCCGTCCCCGACAAACCCCCATCCGGACCCCCACAGTGACGCCCATTGGCAACAGCCTCAAGCTGTGTGACCGAAGCCAACACTGCCCGAAGCTGGGAGCGAAGGGATGCCAACTCAGCCTGCATCCGAACACAGCAGTTGCAGTCCCTATCCATGCTAAAAACTGTTTTGCAAAGAACGTCTGAACTAATCTACAGAGAGCGCAAACAAATAAACAAAATTTAAACGGTTATTAAAATACAAGATTGCCTAGTAAATGCAGTAATGCTGCTACTTGCGCACTGCTGACACTGCTCGGCGGCGGGAGGAGACTACGCAAATTTACACTATTCAGGTACTAAAACGCGATGCTACACTCTCAAATACTATAATACGCCCGAAATTTATGAATTAAACAATGCAAGTACCAAAAACACGCAAAGAAGTTAAGAATTAAACTATGTAACAAATGATTGAGCTAGGAGTATACGACTTGCTGCTCAGCTGCTTATCCAACGGCGGCAGGGAGCACACTGACTGTGACCAACCGACACTGGCGGTTCAAAACAAAAACAGAAGACAAACGACTACGCGAATTTACACTATTCAGGCACTAAAACGCGATGCTACAACTCTCAAATACTATAATACGCCCGAAATTTATGAATTAAACAATGCAAGTACAAAAACACGCAAAGAAGTTAAGAATTAAACTATGTAACAAATGAGTGAGCTAGGAGTATACGACTTGCTGCTGCAGCTGCTTATCCAACGGCGGCAGGGAGCACACTGACTGTGACCAACCGACACTGGCCGTTCAAAACAAAAACAGAAGACAAACGACTACGCGAATTTACACTATTCAGGCACTAAAACGCGATGCTACAACTCTCAAATACTATAATACGCCCGAAATTTATGAATTAAACAATGCAAGTACAAAAACACGCAAAGAAGTTAAGAATTAAACTATGTAACAAATGAGTGAGCTAGGAGTATACGACTTGCTGCTGCAGCTGCTTATCCAACGGCGGCAGGTTTTCAGAGTACACTGATATGTACAATCACATTACCAACGTTGTACAACAGCTGTGGAATAATGTTGACAGTCCCCGAGTGCCGTACGCAATGAAGCCACTACTTGTTCCGCTATGCAACAGCAGAGTTGTGCCATCCCAATCCGATAAGATGGCGGTCGGTTCTTCCTCGTATTGGTACACACAGTGCAAATCATGTGTGGTGGCTGTCGCTCTTCTGTCAGACGTCTGGTAGAGCCATACATTTTCCTCCTCTTGTTGCGTGTGTCTCCGTAGGTAAAAATACCTGCCGTATTTGCACAGAGATACGACGTGTAGTCTCTCGCTCAGCCACGAGTGGGGGCAGGCGCCTATAGCCGAGAGGAAAACAAACACGTCCCGCTTCGCCCGCGCGAATTCGTTAACGTCTTATCTCTCGCATACTTCGCCGATCCATTAGGAATTTCACTCTGAGAAACAGAGATCGCATGTACTCTAAAATACGATGCAAAAATAAAAGGCTGATCAACATTTCTGTTCCACCCTGCGACTTTGACATTTTTTATTACCAGAGTAGTATATGCAATACCACGTCTCGTGCAGATAACCGATGCCTTGTTCAAGTCTAATCTAGTGCGTCCTCTTCGCAAGTGATTAGTCGTTCCCACACGACTTCTCGTCTAATTCTTAGAACTGAAATATAGATATAAGTAGAACAGAATTCTGGAGAGTACCTTTCTTATCCCAGAGATCTAGTTCTGCCGAAGAACAGCTGCACAGCTTTCGCGGAGGCAATATCTCTTCGTGTATTAACTAACTTAGCGACCACTGCTTATCTCACGTTTGCGCAGTAACTACAACAAAATAATTATATTAACATATATTAGGCGTATTGAAAAATGAAGACTCGTTTCTTTTTCTATGGAATTGTGACAAAGCCCATTTGTCATTTTAACTGTCGTGATAACTACACTACTGGCCATTAAAATTACAACACAAAAAAGAAATGCAGATGATAAGCGGGTATTCATTGGGCAAATATATTATACTAGAACTGTCATTTGATTACATTTTCACGCAATTTGGATGCATAGATCCTGAGAAATCAGTACCCAGAACAACCACCTCTGGCCGTAATAACGGCCTTGATACGCCTGGGCATTGAGTCAAACAGAGCTTGGATGGCGTGTACAGGTACACCTGCCCATGCAGCTTAAGCACGATACCACAGTTCATCAAGAGTAGTGACCGGCGTATTGTGACGAGCCAGTTGCTCGGCCACCATTGACCAGACGTTTTCAATTGGTGAGAGATCTGGAGAATGTGATGGCCAGGGCAGCAGTCGAACAACTTCTGTATCCAGAAAGGCCCGTACAGGACCTGCAACATGCGGTCGTGCATTATCCTGCTGAAATGTAGGGTTTCGCAGGGATCGAATGAAGGGTAGAGCCATGGCTCGTAACACATCTGAAATGTAACGTCCACTGTTCAAAGTGCCGTCAATGCCAACAAGAGGTGACCGAGACGTGTAACCAATGGCACCCCGTACCATCACGCCGGGTGATAAGCCAGTATGGCGATGACGAATACACGCTTCCAATGTGACTTCACTGCGATGTCGCCAAACACGGATGCGACCATCATGATGCTGTAAACAGAACCTGGATTCATCCGAAAAAATGACGTTTTGCCATCCGTGCACCCAGGTTCGTCGTAGAGTACGTTGAGTCTGTGATGCAGCGTCAAGGTTAACCGCAGCCATGGTCTCCGAGCTGATAGGCCCTGCTGCTGCAAACGCCGTCGAACTGTTCGTGCGCATGGTTGTTGTCTTGCAAACGTCCCCTCTGTTAACTCAGGGATCGAGACGTGGCTGCACGATCCGTTACAGTCATGCGGATAAGATGCCTGTCACCTCGAGTTCTAGTGATACGAGGCCGTTGGGGATCCAGCACGGCGTTCCGTGTTACTCTCCTGAACCCACCGATTCCATATTCTGTTAACCGTCATTGGATCTCGACCAACACGAGCAGCAATGTCGCGATACGATAAACTGCAATCGCGATAGGCTACAATCCGACCTTTATCAGTCAGAAACGTGATGGTAGGCATTTCTCCTCCTTACACGAGGCATCACAACAACGTTTCACCAGGCAACGCCGGTCAACTGCTGTTTGTATATGAGAAATCGGTTGGAAACTTTCTTCATGTGAGCACGTTGTAGGTGTCGCCACCGGCGCCAACGTCGTGTGAATGCTCTGAAAAGCTAATCATTTGCATATCACAGCATCTTCTTCCTGTCGGTTAAATTTCGCGTCTGTAGCACGTCATGTTCGTGGTGTAGCAATTTTAATGGCCAGTAGTGCAGTTTTCTTTGATTCAGTTCACAAATTGCAACACTTTGTAAACTTTTCACAGTAATGAAGGCCATAGA
Organism: Schistocerca americana; assembly: GCF_021461395.2. NCBI lineage: Eukaryota > Metazoa > Arthropoda > Insecta > Orthoptera > Acrididae > Schistocerca > Schistocerca americana. The sequence goes on along the minus strand of NC_060124.1, from coordinate 79,727,036 downwards.
AGCATGTTCTTTTGCGAATGTACTTCTGGCCAAAAAGCGGTTTTGGGAGCTGGAGTCTGATTTTTAATAATCTTGCCTTTTGCGTTCTTGTTGTGGTATTTGCATACAAACTTTCATCCCACTCCACATATTTCTTTATTTTTAATCAAGAAGTCAGATATCAGTTCTCATAGATTTTCCTTTAAAATGTTTTAATAAAACATTTTCATATAAGTTTTCATCCCTCTTTCTCCTCGTTGGAGGTTGATATTCCAAAAACATTCAAACACGTATTTTTTTTATTTTCTAATCGGAAAGTGAAACACCAATTTTCATTGATGTAGCTTTGAAAAATAAAAAGTTCTTTAATAATGATTTATTAAAAAAAAGACTTTCACCTGCTTTTTCACCCGTTTTTGGGTTGAATTCCCAAAAATGCTACAACACTTTTTTTTTTGTTTCTGACCGAGAATCAAGCACCAATTTTCGTAGTTCTGACTTAAAAATTGCTTTAATAGCGACATATTTTCACAAAATATTTCAGGTCCTATTTCACCTCCTTAGGGTGAAGTTCTTTCTGAAACGATGCCTATAGTATAAGATGAACATTCTCGCCAAATTTCAAGTTTGTATCGTTAGCGGTTTGGGCTGCGCGATGGTGAGTCACTACATCAGTCAGGACATTTTGTTTTATACAGTGTATAGAGACAGTATCGCACATTGATCCATACCGTCAATAGAATTGCGATCATGTTGTTCCTTTCTATTTGGAGTAGTTTGTCGAATCTTAGGAACCTCGAAACCGCTTTCCTGGCTACAGAATTCGCATTCCGTCCAGCATGCTGCCACATTTTGCCGTCGCCGACTTCACATCAATAACTCTAACGACGTCCGCTTCGGTAGCTGCGTGGTCAGCGCGGGAGGTTGCTAACAGAGGGGATCCGGGTTCGATTCCTGGCCACGTCGGAGACATTTTCCGCATGGGGACTGGATGTTTTACTGTCCTTACGTTCGTATCGTCTTAACTGACATGAAAATCTTCTCCAATACTCTGTCGTATCGGCTTCCCATAACTGTGATAGCTGAATGGGCACGACCCGATACCGAGTTAAATTTGGAAAAAAAAAGAAAAAGCACTCTAATGACTGCAGTAACAAGTCGTCGCTTCCGCCCACGATCCCTGTCCTCCTTGCTCGCTGTGAGGTAGCTCCACACACGACTTTTGACGTGAACCTGGCCCGTACAAGAGTGTTGTGGATGTATTCATAAACGATTCTGTCGTGCAAATTTTGAGAACCGGTAAGTCAGACAGACTGTGGAACTCCACTTCAAACCCCGCCGTTTCGTATGGGAGCTGTAAGTGGCAATTTGGCGCCGTTCACCAAATTTTCCTTCCCCTCGAAACCGACTGGAACGCGAAAGCCACAAATTGTAGCGGTACCAAGCATATTATGGACTGTATGGCAAGCTGAAGCATCGAGTTGTGCTGCCTTATAGAGACCTGGCTATTCGGCTGTTTCGAACCATTACATTTAAGCTACGTCTTAATATGGTGTTAAAATTTGTGTCCGATTTGAAGGAACGGGGATTAAAAGATCATATATTCACTGAAATACAAAGTTTTATCCGGTAGAGTAATTACAGAAAAGGACTTTTATTGATGTTGGTTATTACACTTACTCTATCATTCAAATAACTGGTTACAATGGCATGTAAATATCTCAAAAAAAGCCTCGAGGTTAGAGGCAGCATGTCACTGATTGCGCAGCCCCTCCCGCCTGAGGTTCGAGTCCTCCCTCGGGCATGGGTGTGTGGTTTGTTCTTAGCATAAGTAAGTTAGATTGCGTAGTGTGCAAGTCTAGGGACCGATGGCCTTAGCAGTTTGGTCCCTTAGGAATTCACACACATTTGAACATTTTGAACATCTCAAAAAAAAGAAATACGATGCACCACGAAGGAATTATCCTCATTGGATTATTGGATGGAAATCAGTATATGTGATGTACATACATGTCAATAACACGCTTGTCCACCCATGGCTCTTAGGCAAGCAATTACTCGGCTTGCCATTGACAGAGTTATTAGATGTCCTCCTGATGGATGTTGTTGTTGTTGGGGTCTTCAGTCCTGAGATTGGTTTGATGCAGCTCTCCATGCTACTCTATCCTGTGCAAGCTTCTTCATCTCCCAGTACCTACTGCAACCTACATCCTTCTGAATCTGCTTGGCGTATTCATCTCTTGGTCTACCTCTACGATTTTTACCCTCCACGCTGCCCTTCAATACTAAATTGGTGATCCCTCGATGCCTCAGAACATGTCCTACCAACCGATTCCTTCTTCTAGTCAAGTTGTGCCACAAACTTCTCTTCTTCCCAATCCCATTCAACACCTCCTCATTAGTTATGTGATCTATCCATCTAATCTTCAGCATTCTTCTGTAGCACCACATTTTGAAAGCTTCTATTCTCTTCTTCTCTAAACTATTTATCGTCCATGTTTCACTTCCATAAATGGCTACACTCCATACAAATACTTTCAGAAACGACTTCCTGACACTTAAATCTATACTCGATGTTAACAAATTCCTCTTCTTCAGAAACGCTTTCCTTCCCATAGCCAGTCTGCATTTTATATCCACTCTACTTCGACCATCATCAGTTATTTTGCTCCCCAAACAGCAAAACTCCTTTACTACTTTAACTGTCTCATTCCTAATCTAATACCCTCAGCATCACCCGACTTAATCGACTACATTCCATTATCCTCGTTTTTCTTTTGTTGATGTTCATCTTATACCCTCCTTTCAAGACACTGTCCATTCCGTTCAAGTGCTCTTGCAAGTCCATTGCTGTCTCTGACAGAATTACAATGTCATCGGCGAACCTCAAAGTTTTTATTTCTTCTCCATGGATTTTAATACCTACTCCGAATTTTACCTTTGTTTCCTTCACTGCTTGCTCAATATACAGATGGAATAACATCGGGGATAGGCTACAACCCTGTCTCACTCCCTTCCCAACCACTGCTTCCCTTTCATGCCCCTCAACTCTTATAACTGCCATTTGGTTTCTATACAAATTGTAAATAGCCTTTCGCTCCCTATATTGTACCCCTGCCACCTTCGTAATTTGGAAGAGAGTGTTCCAATCAACATTGTCAAAAGCTTTCTCTAAGTCTACAAATGCTATAAACGTAGGTTTGCCTTTCCTTAATCTAGCTTCTAAGATAAGTCGTAGGGTGAGTATTGCCTCACGTGTTCCAGTATTTCTACGGAATCCAAACTGATCTTCCCCTAGGTCGGCTTCTACCAGTTTTTCCATTCGTCTGTAAAGAATTCGCGTTAGTATTTTGCAGCCGTGACTTACTAAACTGCTGGTTCGGTAATTTTCACATCTGTCAACACCTGCTTTCTCTGGGATTGGAATTATTATATTCTTCTTGAAGTCTGAGGGTATTTCGCCTGTCTCGTACATCTTGCTCACCAGATGGTAGAGTTTTGTCAGGACTGGCTCTCCCAAGTCCGTCAGTAGTTCTAATGGAATGTTGTCTACTCCCGGGGCCTTGTTTCGACTCAGGTCTTTCAGTGCTCTGTCAAACTCTTCACGCAGCATCTTCATCTACATCCTCTTCCATTTCCATAATATTGTCCTTGTATGTCCCTTCTATATACTCCTTCCACCTTTCTGCTTTCCCTTCTTTGCTTAGAAGTGGGTTTCCATCTGAGCTCTTGATGTTCATGCAAGCGGTTCTCTTTTCTCCAAAGGTCTCTTTAATTTTCCTGTAGGCAGTATCTATCTTACCCCTGGTGAGATAAGCCTCTACATCCTTACATTTAACCTCTAGCCATCCATGCTTAGCCATTTTGCACTTCCTGTCGATCTTATTTTTGAGACGTTTGTATTCCTTTTTGCCTGCTTCATTTGCTGCATTTTTATGTTTTATCCCTTTATCAATTAAATTCAATATTTCTTCTGTTACCCAAGGATTTCTACTAGCCCTCGTCTTTTTACCTACTTGATCGTCTGCTGCCTTCACTACTTCATCCCTCAAAGCTACGCATTCTTCTTCTACTGTATTTCTTCCCCCCATTCCTGCCATTTGTTCCCTTACGCCCTCCCTGAAACTCTGTACAACCTCTGGTTTAGTCAGTTTATCCAGATCCCATTTCCTTAAATTCCCACGTTTTTGCAGTTTCTTCAGTTTTAATCTACAGTTCATAACCAATAGATTGTGGTCAGAGTCCACATCTGATGCTGGAAATGTCTTACAATTTAAAACCTGGTTCCTAAATCTCTGTCTTAGCATTATATAATCCATCTGAAATCCGTATCTCCAGGCTTCTTCCATGTATACAACCTTCTTTTATGATTCTTGAACCAAGTGTTAGCTATCTCCTGATGGATATCGTGCCAAATTATATCCAACTGGCGCGATAGATCGTCAGAATCCCGAGATGGTTGGACGGCCCTGTTCACGGTGCTCCAAACGTTTTCAATTGAGGAGAGCGCCCAGCGATCTCACTGGAAAAATTAGGGTTTGGCAAGCACGAACAAAAACAGTAGAAAGTCTCACCGTGTGGGTGCCGCCATTTTCTTGCTGAAATGAAAGCGCTGGATGGCTTGTCGTTAAGGGTAACGAAACGGGGCATAGAATATCGTCGACGCGCCGCCGTGCTGTAATGGTGTCGCCGATGTCCGCCATCTATGAAATGAAATGGCACCCCAGACCATCACTCCTGGCTGCCAAACTGTATGGCGGGAGACAGTCAGGATGGTTTCCCACAACTGTTCAGGGCCTCTTCGGCCTGGAATCTCGTTGACTGGAGTAGAGTTCTCAGTGATGAGTCCCGCTTCAAAATGAGCCCCAGTGACCAGTGAAGACGTGTCTGGAGTCGCCCCGGACAGTTGGATACCAACCTGACTGTCGCCTGCCGTACGATCCAGCATCTCGGAGTGATCGTCTGGGATGCCATTTATTTTCATAGCAGGCCCTTTTGGTTTTCACCCGCAGCATCCTTCCAGCACAGCGATATTCTACGCCCCGTTTTGTTGGCCTTCATGGCAAGCCATCCTGCGCTTACATTTCAGCCAGATAGGGCCAGCATGCATGTGGCAGGAGTACCTACTGCTTTTATGGCTGCCTGCCATACTCTCCCTGGGCCAGCGACGCCGCCGGATCTCTCCCCAATTAAGAATGGGTGGAGCACTATGTGGCGCCCAAGCTCGAGGTTTTGACGACCTAACGTGCAAACTGAACATAATTTGGTACTATATCCCTGAAGAGAGCACATAACAACCCTATCAGTCAATGCAAAGCCAATAACTGCTTGCATAAGGGCCAGAGCTAACACGTAGTTGATTAGCTCAGTTTGTGAAGTTTTTTCTTTTGAATAAAACATTTTTTTCTGAAACTGTAACCTTTTGTTTCTTTGTACATGTGCGTCACATCTACCGATTTCCGTCCCATTCGGATAAGCCCTTCGAGATGCGTCGTTTTCCTTTTTTTTTTGTCTTAGAGTGTACATATATATCTTATCTATTCAGAGGAGTCGTAATCCTACATTCTCAATTGTGTTCTATCTTGTTGAAATCACGGCATCAAAGTGAGTTCACTACTACGCTCCTTCAACCACTGTACTGTGTTTTTGACCCTGTGACATGAGCAGTTGTCCTCCTAAAAGATGGCAAAGCCGTCGAGGAATACTTCAAGCATGAAGGGATACAGGTGGTCCATCATAAGTTCACGCATTCCACATCTTTAGTCACTAGCGCAGACCCCATAGAATGATTATGGACGCACAAGAGGAATAAACAGAATTTGAACTCAGAGTGGTAGATGTAGCTAGACACATGGGGCACTCCATTTCGGAAACCTTTAGGGAATTCAATATTCTGAAATCCACAGTGTCAAGAATGTGTCAAAGAAACCAAAGCGCAATTGCCGACGGACTTCACTTAACGACCGAGAGCAGCGGCGTTTGCGTACAGTTGTCAGTACTAAGAGACGAGCAACACTGCGTGAAATAACTGCAGAAATAAATGCGGGACGTGCGACTAACCATGGGCTGGTCACATGAGTCCCGATTTCATTTGGCAAGATCTGACTGTAGGGTTCGAGTGTGGCGCAGATTCCGCGAAGCTATGAGCCAAAGTTGTCAACAAGGCGCTTTTCAAGCTGGTGATGGCTCAAAAATGGTGTGTTTTGTATCCCGCCTGGAAGGCGGCGCGTGGGTCTGCTCCTGAAAACTGAAAGGTTGACCGAATGAAGGAAGTGAGTAGGAGCAGGAAAAGGTAATGCACATTGGTACTACGAGTGAGTAAAGGTGGGTTACTGTTGCATGAATATTTACAGAGGCATACATAGCTTAGTACGTAGGTGCGAAGCTGAAGCGAAGTGTCCCGGCCGTCTGCTCTTGATCAAATGGGCAACATCTGGAGCGGAGCTCGTAGATCTGGACAGCGCCTGCTAGAGGGCGCTGTCGTCGGCGTCGGTGTCGTAGTGCCAACCTACGCCGTGGCATCGTAGCCATCGATACCAAAGTTGGACTGTATTTACATGGACTGGACTGGATCCTCTGGTGCAACTGAACCGATCATTAACTGGATATTATTATGTCCGGCTATTTGGAGACCACTTACAGGCATTCATAGATTTCATGTTCCCAAACGACGATGAAATTGTCACGAGACCGCAAACGTTCACGATTGGTGTGAAGAACTTTCTGGACACTACGGTATATTGATAATTTTTACTTATGGACCGTCTGGACACTTCGAGCGAATGATTTTGCCACTCGGATAGCCCGATAAGAATCCCATCGAACATTTATGGGACATAGTCGAGTTGTCATTTTGTGCACAAAATCCTGCGCCGGCAGCACTTTCGCAGCTATGGGCGGACATAGACGCAGCATGGCTCGATACTTTTGCAGGGGCCTGTCGTCTTGTTGAGTCCGTGCCTTGTCGTGATGCTGCACTACAAAGGTGAAAGGAGGCCCGACACGATATTAGGAGGTTTCCCATGGCTTTTTTCACATCAGTGTATAACTGGTTGATGTCTACGGAATGTGAAATTTAGGATTGCATATAACAGAAAAGCTGGAAGTAAGTACCTCAGTGACGAAAAGGCGTACGCGGGAATGCAAAAGGTGAAAGGGGGCGGTTTGATTTTTTATGTCAAATAAAACAGGGTTCCAACTCTTACTTAAAGGATATCTGTTATCTCTCTTTACGTCAAATAGTTCGATTTCAGTAGCTTCTTTCACTGCACAGTCCCAATAACAGCAGCGCCGATACTTCCAAGTGCAATCCTGGGAATTGACTGACAGTTCGTCCTGGGCAATATCAGTTTACATCTGAAGCAGTCGATTTTCAACAGATCGATTGTTGCAGTCGATCTAGGATGTACGAAAAGGGCGACGAGTGGAATAGAACTGTAGCACACTGTCAACGCCAGAAGCTTTCCCGGCCAAAGTAGCTGCGCCTGTTCACCCCGAGTCCCCCACAGTAGAGGACCCTCGCCGCCGTGGTGTGACGGCGGCTGCACGTTTGCCTGCAGGCGGAGGCAAATTCGCTACTCTCTGATCGCGCCCGTCTGCTTATAGCGGCGTGCGCCACGTGGAGCCGCACGGCTGCCAATTACGAAACTCTGAGCAAACATCCTGCATATGATTTGTGGTTCGCCGCGTGACGGAAAACTTTTTCGATTCCGCGGCATCCTGGATACTGAGCGTCAGTGCCCAAGTTTCAGGTGGCCACGTTTCAGGTAGCCGACCTCTTAGCTTCACCGGACAGAATCAAAAGTCACCCAACTGTAATTAAGTAGAAAAGCGATGTACTCCCATTGTCAGAAAAGTTCCAGGACAGATTTCTTTCAAATGGTTCAAATGGCTCTGAGCACTATGGGACTCAACTGCTGAGGTCATTAGTCCCCTAGAACTTAGAACTAATTAAACCTAACTAACCTAAGGACATCACAAACATCCATGCCCAAGGCAGGATGCGAACCTGCGACCGTAGCGGTCTTGCGGTTCCAGACTGCAGCGCCTTTAACCGCACGGCCACTTCGGCCGGCCACAGATTTCTTTACAAACAGAAAATTGCACTTACCAGGTAATGATCCCAGAGCCTATCGAAGTAGTACTCTTGGTTATCTCTATATCTATACACAGTTGCCAACGTTTCTGGCGGTCTTCGAAGCAAACAGGGAAATTTTCAACTGCGATGCTTGTAAGCTCATTTGTCACCGCCCGCTGGATGTCTGTGATATGTTGATGAAGCTTCTCTTTCAGTTGTCTTTCCGCTCACGGAAACAAGGAAAAATCGGAAGGGGAGAGGTCGGGCGAGTATAGCGGATATGGGATGGCAATAACAGAATGTCTGGCCAAGTACTACGTAATAGATAAAGCAGTACGGGGTCTTGCATTGTCACGCTGTAAGAACCAGTCCTGAGAATGCCACAAATCGGGGCGAGGGCGTCGAATTGCTTGTCGCATTCGTTTCAAGACTTTGGTGTGAAGAGTTTGGTTCACTGTTAGATATGGAGGAACATGCCGGCCCATATGGCAGAGCGGTTCTAGGCGCTTCAGTTCGGAACCGCGCGACTGCTACGGTCGCAGGTTCGAATCCTGCCTCGGGCATGGATGTGTGTGATGTCCTTAGGTTAGTTATGTTTAAGTAGTTCTACGTTCTAGGGGACTGATGACCTCAGATGTTAAGTCCCATGGCTCAGAGCCATTTGAACCTGAAGGAACATACTCTTGGTGAACTATTCCTTTACTGTCAGAGAATGCGATCAACATTGTCTTTGTTCTCGAAGGTTGTCGTTAGACTTTTCTCGAGACTGGTGATCCAGGACTCCGTCAATCAGCACTTTGACGCTTCGTGTGAAGGTCATGCTGGTTGCACCAGCTTTCATCCCCAGCAATAACCTTTTGCAGAAGTATGGGATCGGCTTTATCCAGTAGTTCAGCAGAAATTCTTCGTGTTTCCTCTTTCTGTTAGTGTGCGGCGGACGAGTTTTGCATTAAGTTTCCGTTTCTCTAAATCTTATGACACACACCACTATTCAAAAAAAAAAAAAAAAAAATATGTGAAATCTTATGGGACATAACTACTAAGGTTATCAGTCCCTAAGCTTACACACTACTTAACCTAAATTTTCCTAAGGACAAACACACACACACACACACACACACACACACACACACACACACACACGGCTAATCCCGCGCGGCGCATCACTATTCACATTACGTTCTTGTGATATCGCACGCACAGTTACATGACAACCTTTTTGAAATAATTCTCTTACACGCTCCACGTCTGCAACGGTATGTGCTGTAGACGGGCGACCGGCTCTGGGATCGTATTGCACTGTATCTCTGCCTTCAAGAAACCTTTTGTGCCACTCGAAAACACGACTTCTTGAAAGTACCTCGCCAGCATGTGCCTGCCTAATCATTGCCCATGTTTCACAAGGGGTTCTCCCGAGCTTAACGCAGAACTTATTGTTAACTAATTGCCCTCACTCAGCACCCATTGTGTCACCATAACTAATGCACCAAGAACCCAAACAGTGTGCTGTTAAGCATAGCCCTGCCACTTAGCGAGTTTGTGCGAAAATAATGCCAAAGTCATTTCAAGGACGTACACATACCAGGTAAGATAAAAACAACATTTGTTCCTCAAAAATAAAAAAAATCCTGTCCTGGAATTTTCTGACGGAGTAGCAATGGGTTCCACCCACATTTTCAGAACTCATTTTCTTCACCATACACATTTATGCATGATCGTCAGTTGGTCCTTATGTAAGTTAATGCCAACAACAAAGACAACGATCCATATAACACCCGATTACAAGGTGGTAAAAATAATGAAAATCTTGAACGTGTTGCATCATACAAGTAGTTACGTGCAACGCCAAGAAGCGGTATTAAATTGGACGATCACGTATAAACATATTAGGGCTGGCGAATGGAACACAGATTTGTTGTAAGGCTCCTGGGGAAGTGCGGTGCATTTATGAAGGAAGTACTCGTGCGACCAATTCCAGAGTACTGTCCCAGTGACTGGAGTCATTGTCAAAGCTGGTATCGTGGGCCCCTGCGCGTAATTTGGAGCACCTATATATCTAATAACCTACACGGCGCATTCTGGTGGTACATTCAGCAGTTACTAGTACTAGTTCGTAGTTTCACCTGCAGAGTGCCCTTACGCTGCAGCTAGTTTTGCCAGCGAACAGCGAGGTTATCTTCTTTTCATCGCCGGTAAAAACTTTTAAGGTAGATATTTGTAACAATATTACTACACTTACGCCTATGAAGTTACTCATTATGATATTTTACTTCTATTGCAAAGGTACTAAAGTTTATGTTTCCGCATTCATATTGTAATTATGCTTAAGGTTAGACGATGGAAAGTTTTTGTACACAAAAAGGGCGGTTTTGGTATTATAAGCCCTTACCGTGCTGGCAATATGAGACCCCAAAGGGACGCAAATTATCACTACAGAGCTTCTGCTCAGTTTTGTGCTGCAGACGGCTCGGAAACAGTTAACACGTAGGACCAAACAAAGGCCGGCCGGAGTGGCCGTGCGGTTCTAGGCGCTACAGTCTGGAGCCGAGCGACCGCTACGGTCGCAGGTTCGAATCCTGGCTTGGGCATGGATCTGTGTGATGTCCTTGGGTTAGTTAAGTTTAATTAGTTCTAAGTTCTAGGCGACTGATGATCTCAGAAGTTAAGTCGCATAGTGCTCAGAGCCAAACCATTTGACCAAACAAAAAAGAAGTACCTGGGATAAACAAGACATGGTATGAGCCTTACAGGCACTAACGGAGAAAAGAGGTGGCCTAAAAAAAAGGCAGCAAAAGTGGTTTCTGTGCCTAGAGCAACCCTTCAAAGTCTCTTTTGTCTTGACTTGTCATTCGAAGAGGCAGTTGGTCGAAAATTCGGAAGGAAGTCAATTTTGACTGCTGGTTATGAGACTGACATTTACGTCTGTGTTTTTGTAAACAGATAAAGAGTTTTTCAAAATACTGAAGCTAAAAGAATCTTGATAAAAATTATTTTTTAAATAAATTTAAGTATCGAGAAGATCTCCTAGTAAAGTTCCGCATTGCACACTCTTATAAGTATGTTTTATTTAATAAAACCGTTTTTCTTGTAAGTTCTGGTTTAATCTCTTGAATTTATCGCATGGGACACAAATTACCAACACGCCTTCTTTTTCGCAGATTGTGTAAGGTTCCATAAAACAAATTACATTTTTACCCCATGCATCATTCCCGAAAAATTGTATGATAAATAAGTCAAAGAGATATCATAGTATGTGCACAGCAACTTTTACGTAGATAGTAAAGAAACTGTGGCAGTATATGTAAAATTTCGGGTCCATTGTATCACCTCTTCCTCTACGCACGACATCAGTCATCGAACGAGTTCAGAGTGGGGCTGCTTGGATAGTAACAGGTCGGGGCAGCCCACAGGAAAGCGTAACAGAAATTTTCGGGGAACTTACAAGAGGACCATATAGCAAGCGGATGTCTGGCACGTGATGTTTAGAACTTAACCCCGTCTCTAATGACCTCGATGTCGACAGGATGTTAAACTCAATCTTCCTTCCTTCCTTTAGTGCTCACCTATCAATCATCAAAAGCAGTTCCATGCAACTCTCAAAAATTTTCGAGGAAATCGACTTTGAAGTTTTCTGACCGCCTTTGGTATACTAAAGCAAGGCAAATTTTTCTACAGAGGTCGTGTGGCTCTGTGACAGTACGCCAACCTACTACTTGTGTGGCGCAGATTCAATTCCCAGCCCATCCAAAATTTCAAACAAAGATGCTTATTCATGAACATTTCCATACTGGTAAAATACATGAGGGCGAAAAAGAATTTAATTTGTAATGTTTTTTTAATCCTTTATTTTTTACGCACAGAAATATTGTGAAGAAAAAGTATTAAGTTACTTAAATTATACGGTCATGTGAAAAATTTAACATACACTGTTCCAAATTACAGTATGTTACCTATAAGTATTAGCGCCCACAAAGGGCGCATGGGCGCTATATAAAAGTACCACAATTTTGCTCCAGCTGTGCTGAAATAATGGGTGCATTTTGCACAGTTGCATGTGAAATTTCTTAAAACAATTCCTTACTGCTACGAAGTACTGAACAATTCCACTTTTTCCGCATTTTACAGTCGTTTCAAAGTCTACATCTTCGCTTTTGACTGGGCAGTGACCAGAACTGACATGCAGTATGTCACTTGTTGGCGCAGAAGCTGCTGTTTTGTTCTTCTTCAGGTCTTGTTTACTCAAAGTCAGGGTTTCTTTTTCAAGAAAACATAAGTTCATTTGCAATGTTCCAGGTAAGAATCCACTAACAAATTTGTATAATAACTCACCTTCAAGTCGTCCTCTTTCCGTTTATAAGCAGTTTTCTTTGCAGAGTAAAAAACAGCGCCACAAAATCATATAAAACTACTATATCGGTAGCTGATATTCACATAACCTTGCAAGATGTGAGCTAAAGATGTGCACTAATCAGAAACTTTTCAGTAGACACAACAAGATGTCGCTACATACGAGAGCTTAACTGTTGCTTGCAAGCACCATCATCCATCCAAAGACGAAACTTGAAACATGATGCAGGAAACATTGTGTAGTTTTTGGTATTGCTTGAGGGCAACATTGCTAAATAAAAGATTAATGTACACAATCTTTTATAAAAGACCAGTAATTAAAAATGCATATTTGCAATGAAGGCTGGATTTTTGTGTGCAATATGTAATTATGATAAGAAGTCCATTTTTCATAAAAACAGCAATTAGATATATGTTGGCATATGTTTTATGAATTTTATACTGGTGCAGCGAGTATAAGAGCAAATGTTTTTGTATGTGATAACCTTAATATATACACACATCAGTGTATTCGTTGTTTTTTCCGTGCGTAGAGCAGTCTACCCACAAAAACGTCACAAATTTTCCGAGCTGATGTTTTTTGCATGGCCTTATCTGGGCCGGGAAGTGAAGTACACCTGGTAGGACAGACTTTCCGCTTTCGTTCCTCGCGTCCATACTTCAATACCTGATCTGCTTCCCAGGTGGAAAATGTACACTATAATGGTTTTAAAAATAGTAGCGACTTTTGATGTTTGGCTCACCGCAGAAATCAAGACGCCGTTGCCCAGGTAACTAACACCAATGGCGATATGCCTTACCCTACCATGCCTCCAGCACTTCGTTTGGTTCAAAAATGATTCAAATGGCTCTGAGCACTATGGGACTTAACTTCTGAGGTCATCAGTCCCCTAGAACTTAGAACTACTTAAACCTAACTAACCTAAGGACATCACACACATTCATGCCCGAGGCAGGATTCGAACCTGTGACCGTAGCGGTCGCGCGGATCCAGACTGTAGCGCCTAGAACCTGTTGTCATGCCATGGATAAACAGTACATCTACATCTACATCTACGTGATTACTCTGCTATTCACACAGGGTTCAATGAACCACCTTCAAGCTGTCTCTCCGCCGTTCCACTCTCAAACGGCGTGCGGGAAAAACAGGAACTTAAATTTTTCTGTGCGAGCCCTGATTTCTCTTATTTTATCATGATCATTTCTGCCTATGTAGATGGGTGCCAACATAATGATTTCGCAACCGGAGGAGAAAACTTGTGATTAAAATTTCATGAGAAGATACCGTCGCAATGAAAAACGCCTTTGATTTAATGATTGCCACTGCAATTCACGTATAATATCTGTGGCACTATCTCCCCTATTTCGCGATAATACAAAACGAGCCGCCCTTCTTTGAACTTTTTCGATCTTACCCATCAGTCCCACCTGATGCGGATCCCACACAGCACAGCAATATTCCAGAATATGGCGGAAAAGTGTACTATAAGCAAGTAGATCTGTTGCACCTCCTAAGTGTTCTGCCAATGAATCGCATTCTTTGATTTACTCTACCCACAACATTACCTATGTGATCATTCCAATTTAGGTTATTTGTAATTGTAATCCCTAAGTATTTAGTTGAATTTACAGCCTTCAGATTTGTGTGACTTGTCGCATAATCGAAATTCAGCGGATATCTTTTAATACTCATGTGAATAACTTCACACTTTCACTTGTAAATTATATATTGCAGCGATCAGTTGTTCTTTTTAAATTTTATTGTGCGGATCTAGATTTCGGATAGAAGCTAGCCATTCTCAATGCACTATTATTTTCGCTCAATAGTGCATTGAGAATTCTAGCCGAAAACTAAATCTGCGCAATAAAATTTAAAAAGGACGACTGAGTGTGCAATCTATAATTTACAAGTCAATATAACAGTCTCTGAGTGCAACAGCTTTCTGAATGGAAGGTAACCTGACTTCACACTTTTCTTTATTCAGGGTCAATTGCCACTTTTCGCACCACACAGATATCTAAATCATTTTGCAATTCGCTTTTGGTCATCTGATGACTTTACAAGACGGTAAATGGCAGCATCACCTGCAAATAATCTAAGAGGGTTACTCAGATTGTCTCCTATGTCGTTAATATAGATCAGGAACAACAGAGGGCCTATAACACTTCCTTGGGGAACGGCCGATGTTACTTCTGTTTTACTCGCTGACTTTCCGTCTATTACTACGAGCTGTGACCTTTCTGACAGGAAATCACGAATCCAGTGGCACAACTGAGGCGATATTCCATAAGCACGCAGTCTGTTTAGAAGACGCTTGTGAGGAACGGTGTCGAAAGCCTTCTGGAAATCTAAAAATATGGAATCAATCTGACATCCCTTGTCGATAGCACTCATTACTTCATGCATATTAAGAGCTATCTGTGTTACACAACAACGATGTTTCCTGAATCCATGCTGACTATGTGTCAATAAATCGTTTTCTTCGAGGTAATTCATAATCTTCTAACACAGTTCGAAAACCCTACTGCAAATCGACAATAGTGATGTTGTTGTTGTTGTTGTTGTTGTGGTCTTCAGTCCTGAGACTGGTTTGATGCAGCTCTCCATGCTACTCTATCCTGTGCAAGCTTCTTCATCTCTTCATCTCCCTGTGCCTATTGCAGCCTACATCCTTCTGAATCTGCTTAGTGTATTCATCTCTTGGTCTCCCTCTACGATTTTTACCCTCCACGCTGCCCTCCAGTACTAAATTGGTGATCCCTTGATGCCTCAGAACATGTCCTACCAACCGATCCCTTCTTCTAGTCAAGTTCTGCCACAAACTCCTCTTCTCCCCAATTCTATCAATACCTCCCCATTAGTTATGTGATCTACACATCTAATCTTCAGCATTCTTCTGTAACACCACATTTCGAAATCTTCAATTCTCTTCTTATCCAAACTATTTATTGTCCATGTTTCACTTCCATACATTGCTACACTCCATACAAACATTTTCAGAAACGGCTTCCTGACCCTTAAATCTATACTCGATGTTAACAAATTTCTTTTCTTCAGAAACACTTTCCTTGCGATTGCCAGTCTGCATTTTATATCCTCTCTACTTAGACCACCATCAGTTATTTTGCTCCACAAATAGCAAAACTCCTTTACTACTTTAAGTGTCTCATTTCCTAATCAAATTCCCTCAGCATCACCCGACTTAATTCGACTACATTCCATTATCCTCATTTTGCTTTTGTTGATGTTTATCTTATATCCTCCTTTCAAGACACTATCCATTCCGTTCAACTGCTCTTCCAAGTCCTTTGCTATGTCTGTCAGAATTACAATGTCGTCGGCGAACCTCAAAGTTTTTATTTCTTCTCCATGGATTTCAATACCTACTCCGAATTTTTCTTTTGTTCCCTTTACTGCTGACTCAATATACAGATTGACTAACATCAGGGAGAGGCTACAACCCTGTCTCACTCCCTTCCCAACCACTGCTTCCCTTTCATAACCCTCGACTCTTATAACTGCCATCGGTTTCTGTACAAATTGTAAATAGCCTTTCGCTCCCTGTGTTTTACCCCTGCCACCTTCAAAATTGGAAAGAGAGTATTCCAGTCAACATTGTCAAAAGCTTTCTCTAAGTCTACAAATGCTATAAACGTAGGTTTGCCTTTTCTTAATCTAGCTTCTAAGATAAGTCGTAGGGTCAGTGTTTCCTCACGTGTTCCAATATTTCTACGTAATCCAAACTGATCTTCCCCGGGGTTGACTTCTATCAGTTTTTCCATTCGTCTGTAAAGAATTCGCGTTAGTATTTTGAAGCCGTGACTTATTAAACTGTTAGTTCGGTAATTTTCATATCTGTTAACACCTGCTTTCTCTGGGAAGTCTGACAATAGTGATATGGGCCTGTAATTCATTGGATTACTCCTTTTACCCCTTTTTGGGTATTGGTGTGACTTGAGCAATTTTCCAGTCTTTAGGTACGGAACTTTCTGTGAGCGAGCGGTTGTATATAACTGCTAAATATGGAGCTATTGCATTAGCGTACTCTGAAAGAAACATGACTGGTATACAATCTGGACCGGAGGCCTTGCCTTTATTAAGTGATTTAAGCTGCTTTTCTACACCGAGGACATCTACTTCTGCTTTAGTGGCACTGCCATCAGTAACTTCACCGTTGTTATCGCGCAGTGAAGGTATTGCTTGCGTCTTGCCACTGGTGTGCCTTATATATGACCAGAATCTCTTTGATCTTCGTTGATCCATTATGGACCATGGGACAACGGCTGACAAGTATTTCTTGATGCAATAATTTCCAACAGCCGTATGTGTTGTAGAAATTTATTTTCTGAATTCGTAAGTGCTACCAGTTTCGGCATTACATTGATGCCATCTTCACGCCCCACACGTCATAGTCGTAAAATCGCTATACACGGAAGGAGCCATACAACTGAATCCGTGTATCAAATCGTTATGCAACAGCTCCATCCAGTGATGCAACAGCATTTCAGTATCTTTAAAACTAAAGACTTTAATATGCACAATGAAGAAACCTTTTCACAATGAAATTCTGAAGTAACCACTTCTTAACTCTTCAAGTGATGGCAGCATATGATATCTTAGATGATACCATTCCACTATAGCTCAGTACAGGTATCATCTCTGAAAGCTATGTATCTGTATCTATTTTATTTCTTGATTTATTACGTCTTTTATATCTTTGTTTATTACGCAAATGTTTGTCTGGACAACATATTCTCCAGATTTACATACCAAATGATCTCTGCATCAACATCTCATATTTTGTCATACTTGTGTTTTTATTTAAAGAACAGTTTAGTATTTTGTCAGTAACTTTATTTAACTGTTGACTGGAAGTGCTGTTACAAAAGTGTGCTAATTTAAAAGTGGTCAGTTTCATGTGTTTGCGGACACCACAATTTAAGAGAGAACTAAGAATTGCTTCTGTCTAGGAGGCATAAAAATTGTTTAAACAATATTTAATGACAGTCTTTTGTCATTTATTATGAGCACACTTGCGCAAGAATGCTGGCTTATTTATTTATGAACCAGTCATTACGTGTATTTATTGTAAATGATCTGATTGTAACCAAACGTTTATGAGATTTCTTTATTTAGTCTGGGAATTGGTCATGTTGAGTCAAATCATGCCTGTAGAGCTTAAGAACAATGGATTTTGGTGGGGATGGGCTTCAGCCATTGGAAAAGCAGACAGTAGGGGAACACTATTGGAGTCAAGTAGAGACTGGGACTTTCTGAATGAAGAGGTCAAGGGAGCGATTCTAGACACTTTAATGCGACTTCTGGAAGGACGCAGACCTACTTGTGGTAAAGAGTGGTATTCGGTTGTGGGATTGTTTGATTCTGGGCAGTGAGAGGCCGCTACCATTGTGATCAAGAAATGGACTAAATTTTCGTGTGACTGTTTAGTTTGAGGATTTTGCTACCATTCTCATAAGGCTCTTGATGCATCATTTTCTGTCTGTATTTTAATTGAATATTGGAGGACCACTACCCACTTATTTCAGATGTTCTTTCTCGAATAAACATTTTTCAACATAGTTCTCTGTGATCTACATGCATTACTGACGCTAGAATAGAACCCTTTTATTAAATTATTCATTTATCTTTTATATTTCTCTGTATTTTATTGTCCGCCTGCTTAGCTGAGTGATAACGTGTTTGCATACCATGCTGTGGGCCCAGGTTCGATTCCCGGCCGGGTTGAAGAGTTTCTCCGTCCGTGGACTGTCCTCATCATACACTCCTGGAAATGGAAAAAGGAACACATTGACACCGGTGTGTCAGACCCACCATACTTGCTCCGGACACTGCGAGAGGGCTGTACAAGCAATGATCACACGCACGGCACAGCGGACACACCAGGAACCGCGGTGTTGGCCGTCGAATGGCGCTAGCTGCGCAGCATTTGTGCACCGCCGCCGTCAGTGTCAGCCAGTTTGCCGTGGCATACGGAGCTCCATCGCAGTCTTTAACACTGGTAGCATGCCGCGACAGCGTGGACGTGAACCGTATGTGCAGTTGACGGACTTTGAGCGAGGGCGTATAGTGGGCATGCGGGAGGCCGGGTGGACGTACCGCCGAATTGCTCATCACGTGGGGCGTGAGGTCTCCACAGTACATCGATGTTGTCGCCAGTGGTCGCCGGAAGGTGCACGTGCCCGTCGACCTGGGACCGGCCCGCAGCGACGCACGGATGCACGCCAAGACCGTAGGATCCTACGCAGTGCCGTAGGGGACCGCACCGCCACTTCCCAGCAAATTAGGGACACTGTTGCTCCTGGGGTATCGGCGGGGACCATTCGCAACCGTCTCCATGAAGCTGGGCTACGGTCCCGCACACCGTTAGGCCGTCTTCCGCTCACGCCCCAACATCGTGCAGCCCGCCTCCAGTGGTGTCGCGACAGGCGTGAATGGAGGGACGAATGGAGACGTGTCGTCTTCAGCGATGAGAGTCGCTTCTTCCTTGGTGCCAATGATGGTCGTATGCGTGTTTGGCGCCGTGCAGGTGAGCGCCACAATCAGGACTGCATACGACCGAGGCACACAGGGCCAACACCCGGCATCATGGTGTGGGGAGCGATCTCCTACACTGGCCGTACACCACTGGTGATCGTCGAGGGGACACTGAATAGTGCACGGTACATCCAAACCGTCATCGAACCCATCGTTCTACCATTCCTAGACCGGCAAGGGAACTTGCTGTTCCAACAGGACAATGCACGTCCGCATGTATCCCGTGCCACCCAACGTGCTCTAGAAGGTGTAAGTCAACTACCCTGGCCAGCAAGATCTCCGGATCTGTCCCCCATTGAGCATGTTTGGGACTGGATGAAGCGTCGTCTCACGCGGTCTGCACGTCCAGCACGAACGCTGGTCCAACTGAGGCGCCAGGTGGAAATGGCATGGCAAGCCGTTCCACAGGACTACATCCAGCATCTCTACGATCGTCTCCATGGGAGAATAGCAGCCTGCATTGCTGCGAAAGGTGGATATACACTGTACTAGTGCCGACATTGTGCATGCTCTGTTGCCTGTGTCTATGTGCCTGTGGTTCTGTCAGTGTGATCATGTGATGTATCTGACCCCAGGAATGTGTCAATAAAGTTTCCCCTTCCTGGGACAATGAATTCACGGTGTTCTTATTTCAATTTCCAGGAGTGTAATTTCATCTTCACGGACGCGCAAATCGCCCATTGTGGCGTCACCTGAAATAAGACTTGCAACCCGGCAGCCTAACTTCCCTGGATGGTGCCTCCCGGCCAACAATGCCACATGATTATTTCATTTCGTGTATTTTATTAATTCGTAAATCTAGCCAATGCATAGACTATTTGAGTGCAGGACCACAGCTACCGCTTATTATTTGCAGCTAATTAACTGTGGAGCATGCACGCAACGTGTGCGGTTCGACCCTATGACTACATCGAGCCAATCATCTTAAACACAGCCGTGCATAGCCCAAGTACCTACAGTACGAGTAACCAAAGGTACAGACGCGACTGCTTTGCTCGTATTGGATGCTGTTTGAAAGAGCAAGTACTCAGCACAAACCATTAAGTGCCGCCGCAAAGTGGCTGTCATCAGACATTTTTCTTGCCAGGCAGTAAAGCTTTTCGTCGTGGCTAATTTTTCTGTTTGTATACGTAAATCCCGTCAAAAGTGTAGCAACGATACTTGATGTATCCACCTCGGCCCATAGGCATACCGATGACTTTTAAATCAACACATATGAGACTTTAATGCTGATCATAGTAGAGGTAGTGTAAAATATCACTCATGTAAATTTCATTTGGTAAGGGCTACATATACCACTGGGATGGAAGGTAGTACATTGCTATTCAGTAATAACATAGTTTTCAAACTGGTTTCCGAACCATCTATGAAAAAAATTCGCGTGTGTTTTCCGTAGCATTCCTTATATAACAAGAAAACGATACTAGTATGAAAACGATACTAGAATGTAACAAGAAAACGATACTAGAATACTAGAAGCCCTTATTACAGAGGAAATCCTATCGCAGGGGTCTCACCTAGACTGGAGATACTGGGAAATGTTGAATAGACTAAGGGCACGGGCCATCAAAAGAACTTATGACAAGGTAAGGCTACACAGACACTACAAATGTGAGTGTGGTGAAACACAGACATTGGAACGCCTTCTTAAATGCCCTTTAGTGACTGCGCCCAGAGAGTGCACTCAAGACGGCCTCCTGAATTATAACGAGATAGCTATAGCTTACACCGAATTCTGTAAAGGAGAAATATATCTTATATTCCAGAATGAGATTTTCATTCTACAGCGGACTGTGCGCTGATATGAAACTTCCTGGCAGATTAAAACTGTTTGCCGGACAGAGACTCGAACTCGGGACCTTTGCCTTTCGCGGGCAAGTGCTCGACCGATTGAGCATCCCAAGCACGACTCACGCCCCCTCATCACAGCTCTACTTCTGCCAGTACCTCGTCTCTTACCTTCCAAACTTTACAGAAGCTCACCTGCGAACCTTGCAGGTCCCGAGTTCGAGTCTCGGTCCGGCAAACAGTTTTAATCTGCCAGGAAGTTTCAAGAAAACGATAGCTAAAAAACAGAAATAAAGATGCAAGAATCTTCATATAGCACGAAAACAGGAGCTAAGGAACAAGAATTGTTCGTTTCAAATTCATTGTACCAACATCTATAAAGACTGGGAATTTTTCTCTATGCAAAAATTCCTTTGTTCAATAGTGAAATGCGAATATGAACATTATAATTCAGCCGTTACAAAGCCATTGATATTGCAGTTTCTGAAAAGGTCCTTTGAGGCATTTCGGATAATTCTGTAGTAAGGAGACCACTGTCACCACCTGTCGTATTTAGGTGACGAACTCTTACTGTATTACTCTTGAGATGATCGCTTGAGAAGGCTTTAGCTCGCCTCCTGTTTTTGCTGTGCTGGTCTCCTTTATCCGTGCTAGGCGTATCCAGCCGCCTAGCCTAGTTGGTTTCGGGGACAGAGCTTTTTGTCTAGGTTTGCTGTGCGAGACTCACGCTCTGTCCATAGATCGGCGCTGCAAGTGTTTTATGGCGAGCCGAGACTGAAACACCGCGGTGCCGGTAATGAGGTCCCCAGAGGCACCGTATTGTGCCTGAGCTGCAGGCGGCACGGCTTATGAGCAGACGGGATCCTTGTCTCGGCGTGTCGCCAACAGGGCTGCGACCTGTGACCTTATGGAAGGCCGGGCTGGCAAACAGACAAGCTGGTGAGAGCGAACCTGGAAGTGATGAACAGTCGCACAAGCGGAACATAGCTTACAGTAGTCCGCAGCTGCATTTCACCGGGTTCCAATCAGACGTTCCGCCAACATAATGTTTAGTAACAACTCAAACTAGTGCAAATCAAATGGTTCAAATGGCTCTGAGCACTATGGGACTTAACTGCTGTGGTCATCAGTCCCCTAGAACTTAGAGCTACTTAAACCTAACTAACCTAAGGACATCACACACATCCATGCCCCAGGCAGGATTCGAACCTGCGACCGGAGCGGTCACGCGGTTCCAGACTGAAGCGCCTTTAACCGCACGGCCACACCGGCCGGCTAAACTAGTGCAAACTCCGCCAACATAATGTTTAGTAGCAACACAAGCTGGTGCAAACAAAGTTGTATTAAGATGCAGATGTTTCTGAACTGAGCAAGTGCAGTGCAGATGTAGTGTATCTTGGAAACAGCCACTTACGAGGGGACAGTACGAATTTCCCCTCGCCGGTTTCGGTGTCTAGGGCACGACTAGGACATCAACATATGTAAAAAGAAAGACACAACTTTCAATCGTTCTTGAGAGAACAGAGTTTGAAAATCATAGGCCTGCTTATTCCGTAAGCCTTATAGGGGCGCTAGCGTTCACGGAACCTGTAGCCGAGCGTGGAAGTTCTTGGTTTCATTGCCGAAGGTCTCGGAATCGAAACTCAATGCCGGTAGTCTATTTTTCATTTCCACTTAATTCTAATAACGGATTCATTACGACCGTGAAAAGTCTCAATATTTAATCATTCATTTACAATTTTCAAAATCTTTAACATGAAAAAAGAGATAAAATATTTCTCTTGAGGAGACTGAAAATGAAAAAAGATACACGAGAACTTTTAATCAAATCACTGCAGTCACTTTATTTACAATATTGTATCTACGTTTCTGACAAGTATAATGTGTAACCTAAGCAGCACTACACGAATCAGGATGGTACGCATAGAAAGAATATGGAAAGCAACAATTATTGTGACATACAGCAGATGTAAGAAAAGCCGAATTTTTGCATGTCCATTGTTTTTTCAATGCGTCTATTGCAAACAAACTTGGTTTACATTCATAAACGGTTCTCCATTAGCACACAGTTAAACGGCCTATCACACATATCGAAGCATAGCACCGAATATTGATGCAAATAACTACCGGGAGCGAGATTCGATCCCGAGACTTCGCGCTCGGCTGTGGACTCGTTGCCTATTACGACCATACAAAGTAAACTCGTGTTCAGGAAAAAAAAAACGGAACAGCTTGAACGACTAGACATACGACGTTCATATTCACAGGACGAGTACATTAGTAGTTCTGTGGAAATGATTAGCATTCAGTCCTGTGGTATAGCGATCCATGCTGCACTCACCTGGTTCCAAAGTTTATATGTGGTGACTGGTACTGTGTCACAGCGCTGCATCCATCGTTTCACCAAATTCCAAACATTTTCCATTGGCGACAAGTCTGGAGATCTGGTGAACCAAAGAAAAAGGCTGACATCCTGTAGCACCAAGAAGGCACGTTTTCCTGCAGCAAAACGTGGTCGTGCATTGTCTTGCTGAAAAATGGCGATTGGGGTGTCGTGCAGAAAGGGTATGGGTGTGGGTCGCAGAGCGTCATTCACGTCACATTGGCCACAGTGCCATCTGTGATCTGTTGTTGTACCCAATAGCACCCCACACCCTAAAGCCTTGAGTATGTGTTGTGCAAATGCAGTTATCAGTTTCAAACAAACACAACCAGCATTCGGCTGAAAACACTATCTGACGCCATTCCTGACTCCAGTGATGCCATTCCATACACCTTTGGTATTTAGCATGTTTCTGCACACTCGTCAAAGGTAGACAGAGAAGTGAACGACGCACACGTAACCTGTGCCGTAATAAACGGCGATGGACTGTCAACCCTGACAGTGTGTTACACTGTTCCACTGTTGCGCCATAGCCGAGGAGGACGCACATCTGTCCTGTAATGCCATTCACATTGGGTGTCGGTCTTCTCGAGGGGAGGGGGGGGGGGGGGAGGCGGGAGGAGGGAGTGGTCTGTTTGTTGCGACCTGACCCATCTCCTCGTGTTCTGCTGCCTTCCGTGAACCTTCTGCACACACCCGTTGCACTGCCGAAACTTCGTACCACATGAGCAGCAGTTTCTCGGATAGATGCATCACATTCTCTTGTGCCAATAACGCGTCATCTATTAGACTCGCTGATTTGGCGGTACGGTTGGCGCATACGTCTGCGAGGCACCCTTAAGGTATGCCCAAGTCACTCTGATCAATTACCTTCGGTTTATGGCGACAATGAGAGCCGCAGGCACATTTTACCGATAGGTGGTGTTGCGCCGCGTTATCAATGTTGACCTTGGACCCGCGGGCCGACATGTTTCAGAAATTAATCATTTCTCCAGCACATACTGATGCGAATATGAACGTTCTGTGAATATGAACGTCGTCTCTCTAGTCGTTCAAGGTGTTCTGTTTTTTCTGAACATGAGTATATACAAACACGCCTAAAATTTTACGACTCGATTTTTTCTAAAACCGTCGAGAGTTGGGTCTTCCTATTAAAAAATGTGGAAATCCTTGTCGTGGGCTACTAACCCTGTCAATACGAATCAAATTGGTGAGGGGAATTTCGTACGGTCCCCTCGTTAGTTACCTCAGGTCTTTCATATCGGGAGGCAAAACGAGACTTCCAATGTTACTAAAGATTCCTGCTTTAGATAAATGGGAATGTAGAACCTCAGACGATGCATTTGCATCTCACATGTGCGATTTATTCTCAATGCTGCATACGTCATTTTGGACTTTGTTTAGATTGCGCGCATAAGCAAACGTGACGTCTTCTTTGGGAACACCTAGGTTCTGGTTTTATGCCGCAGCCGTGGCGCCTACGCTTTGTCCGACATTTCGTCGCGTAGGGTAGGCGATATCGTCAGAGATGGCTGAATCGGCTCCCTTCGGATGACGACTTCAGCGCGGCGGCCGCTGAACATGCGCAAGGATTGCGATTTGTAACCGTAGAGCTTTACGCGTGATTAGGTTTCCTTATGAAAGAAAAAAGTACTTGCCAAAACTTACGGCAAATATCACGACGAGCCAAGTCCCAACAACCGGAGGGCACCGAGGAAGTAATAAAGACTGATCGTGAAGCCTACATTGCCTGTAGACGAGGTAAAAACTTCCCAGCACACACTTAGGTGTTCTGGTATTAGCGAAAATCGGTCTTTGTTATAATGGTACTTGTTGCACTAGTTATAAGAACACTCTACATAAAGACCTAAAATCACTTACCTTGGTCCAAAAAGGGGTCCTATATTCAGGAACACACATTTTCAATAAATTTCCAGCAACCATTAAAAACTGGGCTTCAAATAAAGCACAATTTAAACGGATTTTGAAAGACTTTTTGATAGGCAAATCCTTCTACTCTACAGATGAGTATCTTAACAGAGACTGTTAAGCCAGCTTAAGTAAAAATGTCTGTTAGATTTCAGTTTTGACAGCAGTTGATCACAAGAGTCAACATTAGGTATTTTGTGTAAGATAAATTTATTAATAGTGAATAACAACGTTTCATTCTGACAGCGTGTTAATTCTGTAAATATTAGCTGTTCCATTGCATTCACCTATTTAGACAATCTTCTGACAAATGATGACGGGAGTAAGTATTATATTCAAATGTTTTATGTTTTCATGTTACACTTTCTGACATTTTCCACACCCACGAGAAACATCTCATTTTTTGGGTCTATGCAACAAAAACTGAATCTAATCTAATCTCTAGTAGCCGAAGTTGAAGCGTCGCTTCCCTATTGTGTCCTCGGAAGATCCCATTGGAACAAACTTGCTTCTTTATGCATAAGACTCTTCAATCCTTCTCGGTAGCTGCGGTGGCTCTAAACTGGTTGAAAGAAGTTCTACTAATAGTCTGTGACATGTGGTCGACACCAGAGGTAGATTTAAAACACTTTAATCACACTCTCCGTGAAATATATTCACTGATATTGCCAATTTCACGTCTCACATACAGTTCGAATTAAAGGAAAGCAGGTTGTTACAATACTACAATAGTTTATGGACTGTTAAATGGTCCTCGTGCAGTACTCACACAACGCAGTCCAAGGGTTCAAAACGATTCACATGTGGCAAAAATTTAACGTTCATTTCAGCACATCACAGTCCCCCGTATATATTTAATAAACTCGAAACAATGAAGACAATTCACAAAAATAATCGTCAACACCGTCCTGCTAAACAGTCATTGCTTATAGGAGTCAATATTCACTGTGTTTTTCTAAGAAGTTCTCACAAGGAATTAATTAGTAGTTACTGTCACAGAAGTCATGAATGAAACCCACGAGTGGAGAAAGCGAACTCTACGCTATATATGCGAATGTTTCAGGATGTTAGTTATCGGACTACGGCACACTGCTCCCGTCAAGAGAGACACGTGTTGCTCACTTTACTCTCAGCCGCAGACTGCCTGACCTCAGATGTGTTGCGCTTGTATATAGTTTCGCCTATGAACAATATGTTTTACACTGCTCACTACTGGTGGCAGCCATCTTAAATAAAATATTTTAAGACCCTCAAAATATTGAACTGTCGAGTTAATTAACAAACGCTGCACGTCAAATGGAACATAAAAAAATATATCTGAAAAATTATAATGTGCAAGTTCAGAAGTTTGACATAATTTGTAACTTAAATTAGCAGTGTTGTAAATGTTTAATGCTAATTAATTCGGAATATTATTAGTTTCAGACAGTTTTAGATATCTTACGGAAAAGTTGGTGATATGTACTTTCAAATGACAGGCATTAATATGTCGAAATACGTTTTCTACCGCTCACTAAATGTATAAAGTGTACCTTTTCTATTAATAATATTTCGTAATTAAGAAAATTTCTGAGTTAATTAATTAGGTCCCTGCAACTATATTAGCAAACAGTATGGAATGAGCAATGAAATTCAATGGGACTAAGCTTATTTATGAATTTGAAATTACTATGCACTCACTGGGCCCTAGTTATATTATCACATAATCATTATCATAGTTTAGGAGAAAATTTAGAAAATCTTGAGATGCAGAAAAACATAGCAGATGGCTCTGGATACTCGACACGCTTCGTCTAATCGTGACGTTGTGCAAAATCTCTCTCGCGGCCGCGGTCAGAATCCACAAGTGGAACGCGCGACACAAACTACGCGAGGTAGTGCTGCTTGGGTTTAATAGGAAACGTTTATGGGCGGAACCGTATTAATTCCCTGGCCTGCTAAGCTATAAAATTAGTCTAATCTGAATAAGGGACTCCAGTCTCGATTTTCCTCGTGAGACGCGGTTAAACTGGGTCACTCTTATCTGCCAAAACGGACCGAACACCTGAGCAGCGCTGTCCTATTTACAGGGAGGGGGGGGGGGGGGGGAGGGGGCGGTAACAGCATACATTGCAGCGTCCTCACGAGCGGAGCCCCGACACATGCTACACGCTAGCAAGCCAATGCCCTGCGCACAGGGATTGGGACAAAAATATGGAAACACAGCTGGAAATGCATGGTTCAATACAAACGCAGATGCTGGCCAAACCTGTAGTTTGCGCTGTTGTATTTGATCACGAACAGCATCTGTGCAATGCCTTCAATGCGTTGAAAGTGCCAGTCTTAGTCAGAACACGGTTCTGTGACGATACGGAGATAAATGGCGTAGCCGAAGTTTTTGCTGTTTCATAAGGCACCGTATCGAAGATTCACAGCCCATACAGGGAAAGCGGGAGAACGTCATCCGCTAAGTCACAACGCGTTGTGTAATACTGACGGATGATCATTGAAGAGGATTGTGACGAAAAATAGAAGGACAGCAGCTGCAAAAGTCACTGCGGAACTGAATGTCCCACTAGCTAACCCTGTCATCAACAAAACAACACGAAAGGAATTCCATAAGCTGGAAATTGAAGGGCGAGATGGAAATCCAAAACCACTCGTCAGAGATGCATATGACCATAACAGGAAAATGTGCAGATACAAAGATACAAGGTTAGCAAAGGAGATGTACACAAAGCAAAAATTGATAGAATAGGGAATGAGGATACGGAAGAGACGAGCATTGTAAGAGGTCTAAGTTATAAACGCTCGCTGCCACCAAGGGAATTCAGCATATACGGAGAAGTGATAGGGAAGGCCACAAAGGACGCTGGAGTCGTAATTGGAGCAGAAAGATTAAAATCTGCAGATGGTCAAGTAGCGCTAGCAGAATCAGAAGAGGAGCTGTAGCAGATGAACAGTTATTGCAAGAAGGGGGGAATATGGAAAGAAGGTAACTATAGGAAAGACAAATGTGGTAGAATGAGCAAGAAGGAAGCGACAGTTAAATTCTTAGACGGAAAAAAGACAGCATAAGTAGAATCGTTTCTGTGCCTGGGAAGTTTAATGACATGGAACGGAATCTGTACACAAAAAATAAGGACGAGCGTATCTGTGGGAAAGTCAGCAGTCGAAAAAGTGAAGCAGTTGCTAACAACTAAAAGAATTTCAATGGAGCCGTGAAAGAGGTTTGCTAAATTTTATGTCTGGAGAGTAATCTCACACAGCATAAATCATGGACAGTTAAAAAGTAGCCATAAAACATGGAAGCTGTGGAAGAAAGTCAGTTGGTTCGATGAGTCTGTTTTCACAGGGATTCCAAATTTTGGCTGAGTTTACGTCCGGTGAGTGAAACACAGCGGGGGTTCAGGCAGCCACGTCGTTGTATCGCATGGGCCCAACAGTTACCCGGCAAGGTTGCATTACTGCCAGGGATTAAGTATCCGTTTTGGCTGATCGGATCCATCTCGTGACACGATGTTTGTTCCCCAATGCTGTCTGTGTTCCATGACGAGAGGCCCCTTGTTCATATCGCTCACATTATCCAGGACTGGATTTATGTGCACGAGGGTGATTTGTCGCATCTCCACTGGGCACCACAGGCTCCACATTTTAATTTAATTCATCCTTTATGGCTGCTTTTGAAACAAGGTGATCACTGTCCACCTCCATCAGCGATACTGAACTTCCCACAGTTTCGCATGAAGTATGGTATAAGGTTGCCTTGAAAACCAAACAGGACCTGCATTTTCGAAATAAACCACTCGCCACTGTAATTCTGGTGTTTGAGTGTTCCGTAAAAATCTAGTATAGTTTGCCTGTTTTGAAACTAAGTCGTCTCGTTCACACATGACATCTGGCTCATTATGGCAACTTTTAAAATAAAATCCCTTATACAAAACTGTTTGTGTCGAAGGTGCTTTGCTAGCCTACATGTCCAGTTTTGTGCAACAAAAGTTATGAATATTTCCTGAAGTCGGTACTGAAATGGCTGCCTAATAAGACACTTATCCATGTCATCGATCGTATAATAATTGTTTGCATTTTGCTTCTTCTCCTTTAACGTAGGCACTTCCATACGTTTCAGCATCGTGTCCATCCTTCCGTAATTTGTACACCGTCGACTTACTTCAACATTTTCCTCGCACGCCCTGTCGCCTTCTCCGCCTGCACTGTAAGGCTCTCTGATTATCATCGTAAGTAAAAGTAATGATGTCAACAGGAAGCTGTCACGGATCTCCTCGAAGGCATCTTCCGCATTTCACTGCGAAGCGACGCAAAACGCACTACTTATAGCTGCGACGTGTCCGTAGTTGGTGATGGGACAACGTCTGCTGAGTAACATTCCCATTAAAAATGTGCGTCCTGTATCGTCATGTGCGTCACCTCCACACAGAAACTGCCACTAGACGTAACGGCGGTGGCGGGGCATATTTTATCGCCATGCCTCGCATTGGTTGACAGATTTCGAAGACGACTTGTGTACCTGTGTGACTTCGTCGTGATACTCTTTCGTGGTCGATCAAAGTAATGAGAAAAGGAAACAGTGACATGAATGGATTGGAAATATCAGACTGCAGTTCACTAAGACGGTTTGGGACAGATTTGTTTCCGTACGGAAGACGTCGCTTACGACACACTCTGGAGTGCAGACCTGTCATTTGTATGCTCTTTTCTGGTTCCTTGTATTTCTATATAAAGTCTTAAATTTGAGAAAACTGCTGCAGATATGGACATCTAGTTGAAGGTAGCTTCGACGAAATATTGGAAGCCAGAGACGAACTCGCAAAGTGTAAAATGGCAAAGGGATCAATATTGACGGTGATACTAATCGCGGATGGCCGCATAGGCATCACGTGTGAATCTACTGTACTGGACAGAGGAGTAGGAAATCCAAGGACTTACCTAACAGTCCCGAGTGAAGAGAATCGTTCAAAGTGACAGAAGTGCAACCCTTCCACAAACTGCTGCAGGTTTCAATGCTGGGCTATCAACAACTGTCAGCTGCAAACCATACAGCGAAACATCATCGATACGGGCTTCAGAGCCGAAGGTCCACTCATGTACCCTTGATGAGCGGCTACACAGCACAAACCTTTACGCCTCACCTGGGCCCGTCAATAGCGACAATGGACTGTCGATGACTAGAAACATGTCTGATCGGACGACTACTCAAGGTTCCCTCCGCCACACACCGTCAGGTGGCTTGCGGAGTATGGATGTAGGTGTAGATTGTATCGATCAGATGGATGTGTACGGCTGTGGAGACAATCTCATGAATCCATGGACCCAGTATGTCAGCAGGGGACTGTTCAAGCTGGTGGAGGCTCTGTGTTGGCGTGGAGCGTGTGCAGTTGCAGTGATATGGGACCCCTGATACGTCTGCGACACTTCTGTGTGCTCGCGGGGGCCTTACACGATACTAGGCAAGTGTACCAGTTTATTTGGCTCTTCACTGTATATTAGTATCCGTACAGGAACGTGTAGGCAGGAGTTTTTTTTCGAAAAGCGTCGTTAAGTGGAATAGCGGACAGTACCACGTGAGTTTTGTCGTACCATCTTACGTGACAACAAATTTTACTCTGTATCTTTATCAGTGTTTTATAAGACTTGCGAGTGAGCTATGAAACAATAATTATGACAGTAAAGGTATTTTTTATTATATGGCATGCCTTTTCACTAAGACAATATCCGTACAAGAAATAACACACGTTAGAAAAGCATGCAGGATGTACCGCCTCCGTAACTGTGGTTCAACGACATATGTTTTCTCATACATCGTCACAAATAGCACACCAGCGTACTGATTTGTAAATGAATGTAAGAGAGCTGTACACATAATGGATCTTTAAGCCCCTAAAATAGCTTTCCTCGCTTCTTACGGGAAATGCATTAACTACACTACTGTTATATGTAAGCATACTCTTTTGCGGCCGTTGTCACTGTCAATTTTTTCAGGGTATCTGACCACTCTGTCAATACATAGCCTCTGATGATTGGGCCACTATTGCAAATGGCCTTCCTCGGTGTGTTTCGCTTATTGCTGAATAATAAAAAAAAAAATCATTAGTGCCACGCCTCTGCTGGAAACGGACGGAAGGCTACGTCGAAAATTTTCCGATTTCTTCACGTGGCATCTCATTTTCTAGCGTTAATAGTTCCACTCACTATCACCGAATGTCAAAATGACAATACGTAAACTGAAATAGCAACGGTAAACTACACATAAGAAATGGAAGTCGGTAAATAAACCCACAGCAATACGAACACAGACATGTAAAACAGAAACGCTACGAACTTATGCACCAATATTAACACTTATTCCAAAGTTGCGTGCTCATTTGGACTGGTAACCGTATTTTTAACTGGCTACAAATAATTACAACTGCTAAATGTATCTCTGTTCAAACATTGCTTTCTAATCTATACTCCCCCGTGCAAATTATTATTATTATTTTGAGACGACACTTCAGTTGCTTAAAATCAAAAAATGGTTCAAATTGCTCCGAGCACTATGGGACTTAACATCTGAGGTCATCAGTCCCCTAGAACTTAGAACTACTTAAACCTAACTAACCTACGGACATCACACACATCCATGCTCGAGGCAGGATTTGAACCTGCGGCCGTAACGGTCGCGCGGTTCCAGACTGAAGTGCCTAGAACCGCTCAGCCACACCGGCCAGCCACTTAAAGTCCGTTAGTTAAATGATCACAGCCATGAATCCTTTAAAAGAGTAACACTAACTTGCTATTAAAGGGCTCTTGTACAGTGATGGTGCAGACACAAGCGTTTCGTTCAACGCACGTTGTTGAGCATGGGGCTGCACAGTGGAGAGACTCTGTGCGTACACGTGTTCACCTAGAGTCATCGTCAGTCTACGACTGTAGTGAAGCAGTGGAAACGAATCGTATGGCAGGGTGATGTGGGTTTGTTGTAACACCAAGTTCACAGTTTGACCGTAGACGCCGTCAGCCAGGCGATGGGATGCTCGAAACATAAACCGCACCGTGGACGCAGGCGGTGGGAGCAGTGTTCTGCTATGGTGGACCTTTACCTGGGCGTCCATGGGACCTATGGCAGCAATCGAAGACAGCATGACAGCTGCAGACTACGTGAATGTTGTTAGGTGCTACCTGCATCTTTCCATGCTCTTTCCCGACGGTGCTGGCGTTTTACAGCAGCCTAACTGCCCGTCTCACAAGGCCCAAATCGTGATACACTGGTTTGAGGAGCGTAACAGTGAACTCACATCGATTTCTTCCCCCCCCCCCCCCCCCCCCCCCCTCCCAAAGTCGTCTATTATGAACCCGATTGAAGTCGTCTAGGAGGCTATCACCCGTTGCTATTTGAGTTTACGTATTGTCATTTTGTCCTCCAGAGATAGTAAGTGGAACTGTGAACGCTAGAAAATGGGATGCCACGTGAAGAAATCGGAACATTCCCGACATACCATTCAGTCCGTTTTCAGACCCGCTCTAACACAGCACCGGGCCATAATTTACGGGAACTGCGAAGCTAGACACCTGTTACCACATATATGCGGAAACCTACCAAGGACTTGTTGGGTCTCTGCCAGGCGGAAACGCTGTTGTATTGCGTTGCAAAGGTGGACCAACACGCCTATTGATGTGTTGGCAAATGTGCCAACACCTTGTAGATAGAGGAGGCCTAAATGCACGCTATCTAGCGCACACGGGCTTGAATTCTGGAACAGGATAAGTAGTGAATTCTAACAAGAAAAGTATGCAGCTCCTCGAATACTTAACTTTTATTTATCCTTGTTGTGAATACAGCATTCTTGATGAGACATTTCATACGATAACTATCAAACTATGTAAGGCTAATGGCGCCTTGCTAGGTCGTAGCCATGGACTTAGCTGAAGGCTATTCTAACTGTCTCTCGGCAAATGAGAGAAAGGCTTCGTCAGTGTAGTCGCTAGCAAAGTCGTCGTACAACTGGGGCGAGTGCTGTTCCGTATCTCGAGACCTGCCTTGTGGTGGCGCTCGGTCTGCGATCACACAGTGGCGACACGCGGGTCCGACATGTACTAAATGGACCGCGGCCGATTTAAGCTACCACCTAGCAAGTGTGGGGTCTGGCGGTGACACCACACCTATAAGCAGCTGGTCGCAATGTTTTGGCACATCAGTGTGTTGGTCTGGAAATTGTTGCACTTCCCGTACGCTTCGAAAAGTCAGCCTGCGAAGAGATGAGCATGGATGGGAGGGGAGGGGCTGGCGTCATTGAGGGTATCTCTGTTCTGCAACTGACCACACGTGAATGGTGAGACCAGATATTGATTCAGTTGGGAGATACACGGCTGTCAAAGAATGGACTGTTCTTCTCTCGATGCTGTGCCTGTGGCGTACGGAAATTTAAAAGCCAAACGGGGCAGTTTGCTCGTCATTATCACTAACATTTGCGCGCGAGTGTCTGTGTTTAGTTAGGTGTGGCTGATTCTAAACAGGTAGTGGATTATAGGTCGGTGTGTGGCGTTACAGCCTTGCAGAGAGAGAGAGAGAGAGAGAGAGAGAGAGAGAGAGAGAGAAGCTGAACGTGTCGGATTGTAGCGGTTGGCAGCGGCCAGCCGGTCGGGTTTCTGAAACCGAAGCCAGTTGTAGGCGTCGGCGGTCGACAGAGTGATGTACTTCGCCACTGCACCTACCTATAGCTGATCAGACAGTGGCTGCCATAGACTACGGGTGCTCATTTCTCCCTCAGGCTTCTGGGTGGTCTGAGGCGGACCATCGCGATATACTCTCCAGTGCCAATCCTTTCAGCTCAGAGTACATCTACATCCACATTTACATCTACATAGATTCTCTGCAGTACACCGTACGAGCGCGTGGCGAACGATACTCCGTGCCACTACTAGTCATTTCCTTCCCTGTTCCCCTCACAAATAGAGCGACGGAAAAGCGACTACCTATGTACCTCCGTATGAGCCCTTATTTCTCGTATCTTGTCCTCGTGGTCCTTACGCACAATGTATATTGGAAAAAACAAAATCATTCTCCAGTCAGCTTCAAATGTCGGTTCTGTAAATTTCCTCAATAATGTTCCTCGAATAGAATATCACCTTCCCTCCAAAGATTCCGTAACACTTGCGTGTTGTTCGAACCTATCAGTAACAAATCTAGCAGACCGCTTCTGAATTGCTTTGATGTCTTCCTTTAATCTGACCTGGCACGAATTCCAAGAACTCGAGCGGTACTCAAGAATAGGTCGTGTACTAGCGTCCCATATGCGGACTCCTTTATAGACGAATCACGCTTTCCTAGAACTCTCCCAATAAACCGAGGCGACCATTCGCCTTTCGTACCACAACCCTCACCTGCTTGTTCCATTTCATATCGCTTTCCAACGCTACGTTGCCTCCCCTGAATACAATGCTTTGTTCCAGACGTACATTCTATGAAATTTCTTCCTCAATTTTATATCTATGTTTGATACTAGCAGGCTTCTGTAACAGCAGGGTGCCCTCTTTGCTTGTGCTAGCCTGCTTCTTATGCCCTCTTTACTTTGTCCCTCATGCAAGGTAGCAGAATTCCTTCATCTCTTCTACTGCGTTTTGAGGTAAAGTTTATCGCTAATCTCATTCCTGCTGCTGTTTCTGTGTTTCACACTTGTATTGCTCCCCAAAGCGAAATTCCACGTTGTGAAGTCACAAAACTGGCTCAGGTCCACAACCACGTTCTTCTTTACGTCCCGTGTTATGGCAGCGTAAGACAAGGAGAGGAGGCCAACATTATTCACAGTCCCAACGCCCACTGCACGAAAGTGCGACGTAATAAGGGACGATAGCACCATGGCCGGCCGGGGTGGACGAGCGGTTCTAGGCGCTACAGTCTGGAACCGCGCAACCGCTACGGTCGCAGGTTCGAATCCTGCCTCGGGCATGGATGTGTGGGATGTCCTTAGGTTAGTTAGGTTTAAGTAGTTCTAAGTTCTAGGGGACTGATGACCTCAGAAGTGAAGTCCCATAGTGCTGAGAGCCGTAGCACCATAGCTGCCTCATTCTGACAAAACTAAGCTCATCTTCAGAGCCACAATATACCGACATTGTCGTAGCCCCCAACTACATACTTTAGCTATATTTTTGAAATCAAAGACATAGCTTTAGGATTGTACTTATCAGCACAAATATGATCATGGACTGGGGAGAGCAAAGGCCTTGTAACGATCATTGTATGTCCACAATTCCAGAATTTTAGAGATTTTACTCACATTCGTCTTGGAATTTTCTGACATGGCAGCTAAGAACCACCCTGTTGAACGTCCTAAAATCACATCAGCATCCTCCCACCCGTCAGTCGCCATTTCACCACATACAGCATAGCAGAATAAATGCACTCGTTCAATAAGTGTCAATACTTTATCAGTCATTTTGTCCAAGATTTATTAACAACAAACTGGGGTTGTTAATTATGCTAATAAAATTCTTGGTTACATACCAACACCACTTGCATAGATGATCCATACTAGCGGGCGATTGTTTTGCATAGCAGCAACAGCAGCTGCGCTAGTTAGCCATGCGGTAGAGTGCATACCCACTTACTCTGGTGACCTGGTGCCCGATAAACAGGTCTGGCTGTGTTATCGAATTGTCTGGGACGCTGTCGAGCGCATACTCATTCAATTTGGTGACCTGGTGCCCAATAAACAGTTCTGGCTTTGTTATCGAATTGTCTGGGATGCTCTCATCTGCACAGCACCAAATCAAGTAACCAAGCAAATCCTGTATTCCGACAGTAACACAGTTGCCTGCACGCGACGCTAAAACGAGAGTGCCGCAGAGCCCACGCCTATGAACGCTGAAACAGCGATCCTACATAATAGTAGTTCTAACGGTAAGAACATACTTTACCAGGCTGAAAGTTATTTAAACCGACACTCTCTGTGAGATCGCACGAGACATCAAAACAAGTATTTTTCTCTAACGTCATATTTTCCTGTGAGCATTTTTTTAATCCCGCAGAAGGCGCATTCGCTCGTCAGTTACACTCCTGGAAATGGAAAAAAGAACACATTGACACCGGTGTGTCAGACCCACCATACTTGCTCCGGACACTGCGAGAGGGCCGTACAAGCAATGATCACACGCACGGCACAGCGGACACACCAGGAACCGCGGTGTTGACCGTCGAATGGCGCTAGCTGCGCAGCATTTGTGCACCGCCGCCGTCAGTGTCAGCCAGTTTGCCGTGGCATACGGAGCTCCATCGCAGTCTTTAACACTGGTAGCATGCCGCGACAGCGTGGACGTGAACCGTATGTGCAGTTGACGGACTTTGAGCGAGGGCGTATAGTGGGCATGCGGGAGGCCGGGTGGACGTACCGCCGAATTGCTCAACACGTGGGGCGTGAGGTCTCCACTGTACATCGATGTTGTCGCCAGTGGTCGGCGGAAGGTGCACGTGCCCGTCGACCTGGGACCGGACCGCAGCGACGCACGGATGCACGCCAAGACCGTAGGATCCTACGCAGTGCCGTAGGGGACCGCACCGCCACTTCCCAGCAAATTAGGGACACTGTTGCTCCTGGGGTATCGGCGAGGACCATTCGCAACCGTCTCCATGAAGCTGGGCTACGGTCCCGCACACCGTTAGGCCGTCTTCCGCTCACGCCCCAACATCGTGCAGCCCGCCTCCAGTGGTGTCGCGACAGGCGTGAATGGAGGGACGAATGGAGACTGTCGTCTTCAGCGATGAGAGTCGCTTCTGCCTTGGTGCCAATGATGGTCGTATGCGTGTTTGGCGCCGTGCAGGTGAGCGCCACAATCAGGACTGCATACGACCGAGGCACACAGGGCCAACACCCGGCATCATGGTGTGGGGAGCGATCTCCTACACTGGCCGTACACCACTGGTGATCGTCGAGGGGACACTGAATAGTGCACGGTACATCCAAACCGTCATCGAACCCATCGTTCTACCATTCCTAGACCGGCAAGGGAACTTGCTGTTCCAACAGGACAATGCACGTTCGCTTGTATCCCGTGCCACCCAACGTGCTCTAGAAGGTGTAAGTCAACTACCCTGGCCAGCAAGATCTCCGGATCTGTCCCCCATTGAGCATGTTTGGGACTGGATGAAGCGTCGTCTCACGCGGTCTGCACGTCCAGCACGAACGCTGGTCCAACTGAGGCGCCAGGTGGAAATGGCATGGCAAGCCGTTCCACAGGACTACATCCAGCATCTCTACGATCGTCTCCATGGGAGAATAGCAGCCTGCATTGCTGCGAAAGGTGGATATACACTGTACTAGTGCCGACATTGTGCATGCTCTGTTGCCTGTGTCTATGTGCCTGTGGTTCTGTCAGTGTGATCATGTGATGTATCTGACCCCAGGAATGTGTCAATAAAGTTTCCCCTTCCTGGGACAATGAATTCACGGTGTTCTTATTTCAATTTCCAGGAGTGTATAATGACTGAATTGTTGCTGTAACGGTTTCTCTTGTACCGGTAGGGGGCATACTTCGGTCTTGTAATAGCTGCTTCGCATTCGCATTTAGTTGTACATCTTGGCCGGTCGTTGTGGCCGCGTGGTTCTAGGCGCTTCAGTCCGGAACCGCGCTGCTGCTATGGTCGCAGGTTCGAATCCTGCCTCGGGTATGGATGTGTGTGATGTCCTTAGGTTAGTTAGGCTTAAGTAGTTCTAAGTTCTAGGGGACTGATGACCTCTGATGTTAATTCCCATAGTGCCTAGAGCCATGTGTACCATTTGTAAGTCTTGGTTCAGAATAGTACTTGGAGCGACACACCTGGAGTGAGTACACTGACATGGTTGGTGCTTACCACAACGAACCGCAGCGAATGAGCAGCACAGCGCGTTTATCAAAACCGAATCCCTATCGCCGCACCCTGCATCGTTCGACGTTTACTGCTGTGTATCACATTTGCGTGAGATACGGTGAACAGGGACGAACTCGAACAGAACAAAGTCTGCAATTTGAAGAAGCTGTCCTGCAGCAGGTGGAACAAGGTCCTTCCATCAGCACTCGTGCAACTATAACATGGTTGCGAATAAGACGAATGTAAGAATCGTCCCTGACAAGTAGGTATTACATCCATTTCACGTACAGCGTGTTCACGAGCTGGAACCATGATCATCACTCGGAGCACAGTTTTCGCAGAGTTGCCTAGAAGTGTGTCAAACACAGCCTATATTTCCATCCTCAGCACTGTTTACGGATGAAGCAACGTTAGGGCGTGATGGTGGTCTTCCGTATGTACAGTCTGCATGCTTGGTGTGAATTTATCCGTGAGCCACGTTTACTCGCGCTCATCAGTTGTGGTTCCAAGTGAACGTGGGGCAGGTGACTGTTTAATTGCACTATATCTCATACCTAGGCCATTAAATGGCACCCGTTATTACGATTTCCTCGCCAGAATGTTGCCAGAATTGCTGGATGACGCACCACTCGCAGGTCGGCGCATGTGGTTCCAGCGTGACGAGGCGCCGGCACATTTCAGTCGTCATGTGCGTCCATTATTGAGCCGACAGCTTCCAGAAAAGTAGACTGGCGAAATGGCCCTCTATCATGGCCTACTCGATCCCCCGATTTGATGCCTCTGGACTTTACGTGTACGGAAAGATGTGCAAGCTTATTTACAAAACGCCTGTTGTATGAGAAGAAGATCTAGATACCCGCAAGAGAAACTGAGGACACTTCTGTATTCTATGACCGTGTTAAATAGAACGTGACCAGCTGGTGTAACCTCGTATAAATGTCAGTGGAGACATTTTTAGAAGTAATTTCATTAACACTGTTGTCTTGGGTAACAAAGAATTACGAATTGTTTGTGTTATTTTTTGTCTACTTTAAGACAGATGTGATGTCCTCGAAAAATGGAACCTCACAGGAAAACACAGCTGAGAAAGTGTATTCAGTGTCCCGTGCAACATCCTGGAGTTTGTTGGCTTAATTAATTTTCCAGAGAAAACTCCCTCTACCTGTTTAAAAAATCCTCACAGGAAAATATGAAATCAGAGAAAAATATTTGCTTTGATGTCCCTTACAACCTTCCAGTTTGTCGGTTTAAATAATTTTCACACAGCATATCTCAACGTAAATTGCTTCTCCGCTTTTGATTTAATCTCTACTGCTGCCATACGACTATGTTACATTCTATTACTCACTTTTGACGATAACATAATAAGGAAATTGTTTAACACGGTTTTAGTAAGACCGACATTTCTTAAACTCCACACATTC
The DNA here is from genome assembly GCF_021461395.2 of Schistocerca americana. NCBI lineage: Eukaryota > Metazoa > Arthropoda > Insecta > Orthoptera > Acrididae > Schistocerca > Schistocerca americana. Next base: position 79,687,733 of record NC_060124.1, on the reverse strand, counting down.
ATCACTATTATTTTTCATATGGTTCAAATGGCTCTGAGCACTATGGGATTTAACATCTGAGGTCATGAGTCCCCTAGAACTTAGAACTACTTAAACCTAACTAGCCTAAGGACATCACACACATCCATGCACGAGGCAGGATTCGAACCTGCGACCGTAGCGGTCGCGCGGTTCCAGACTGAAGCGCCTAGAACCGCTTGGCCACACCGGTCGGCACTATTATTATTATTATTATTACTATTATTACAGTAAACACATAAAAAGAGTTCACTACATTGTATTTTGTATTTTGTCACTTGTTGGGCATTTCCGAAGCGTCTAGGAGTGCGTGTTGCACTCGTACTAGCGAATACGTCGAGCTGTTTCCAGGAAGGCGGCTTTCTGTATTTGGCAGATGTATATTTTGTAAATGCTAATGGTTCTCAAGTGCCCAGTAAGGTGTTTTGGCACTGCCCCCACTGAGCCGATAACCACTGCGTCCTTTGATTTCTTCTGGTTTACACCAGAGACGCTGTAGTTCGATTTTCAAGTCCTCGTATATGGCAGTTTTTTCCAATTGTTTCTCGTTGATTCTGCTGTAGCCTGGGAATGCAATGTCATCAATTCATAATTACTTTTTCTCCACAGCTGTGATGTCTGGCCACAGTTGTGATGTCTGGTGTACTATCCTCCACTACGTGTTTCGTCTCAAGTCGGAAATCCCGCAGTTAATTTGGCATGTTCGTTTTTTTAATCTGTGCTCCCAGTAGTACCTCGCCTCCAGCAGATGGTAGCGTTCCTGTGGACGATTTGTGCCATGGCTCTATGCCTCTGCTCGTCTCAATCTAAGCGATATGTTTGCAACAGCTTAAGATGTGGTCGATTGTTTCCTCAGATACTTTGCAAGGTCTGCACTTTCGGCCTTGTGCTTGTTTCTCGATTTCTGATTTGAAGGCACTGGTTCTAATGGCTTGTTCCTGTCCAGGGAAAAGCAGTCCTTCAGTTCCCTTCTTTCGGAATCCTTTAGTCAGCCAAGACCCGGCCTTTTCCTTATACACTCCTGGAAATGGAAAAAAGAACACATTGACACCGGTGTGTCAGACCTACCATACTTGCTCCGGACACTGCGAGAGGGCTGTACAAGCAATAATCACACGCACGGCACAGCGAACACACCAGGAACCGCTGTGTTGGTCGTCGAATGGCGCTAGCTGCGCAGCATTTGTGCACCGCCGCCGTCAGTGTCAGCCAGTTTGCCGTGGCATACGGAGCTCCATCGCAGTCTTTAACACTGGTAGCATGCCGCGACAGCGTGGACGTGAACCGTATGTGCAGTTGACGGACTTTGAGCGAGGGCGTATAGTGGGCATGCGGGAGGCCGGGTGGACGTACCGCCGAATTGCTCAACACGTGGGGCGTGAGGTCTCCACAGTACATCGATGTTGTCGCCTGTGGTCGGCGGAAGGTGCACGTGCCCGTCGACCTGGGACCGGACCGCAGCGACGCACGGATGCACGCCAAGACCGTAGGATCCTACGCAGTGCCGTAGGGGACCACACCGCCACTTCCCAGCAAATTAGGGACACTGTTGCTCCTGGGGTATCGGCGAGGACCATTCGCAACCGTCTCCATGAAGCTGGGCTACGGTCCCGCACACCGTTAGGCCGTCTTCCGCTCACGCCCCGACATCGTGCAGCCCGCCTCCAGTGGTGTCGCGACAGGCGTGAATGGAGGGACGAATGGAGACGTGTCGTCTTCAGCGATGAGAGTCGCTTCTGCCTTGGTGCCAATGATGGTCGTATGCGTGTTTGGCGCCGTGCAGGTGAGCGCCACAATCAGGACTGCATACGACCGAGGCACACAGGGCCAACACCCGGCATCATGGTGTGGGGAGCGATCTCCTACACTGGCCGTACACCACTGGTGATCGTCGAGGGGACACTGAATAGTGCACGGTACATCCAAACCGTCATCGAACCCATCGTTCTACCATTCCTAGACCGGCAAGGGAACTTGCTGTTCCAACAGGACAATGCACGTCCGCATGTATCCCGTGCCACCCAACGTGCTCTAGAAGGTGTAAGTCAACTACCCTGGCCAGCAAGATCTCCGGATCTGTCCCCCATTGAGCATGTTTGGGACTGGATGAAGCGTCGTCTCACGCGGTCTGCACGTCCAGCACGAACGCTGGTCCAACTGAGGCGCCAGGTGGAAATGGCATGGCAAGCCGTTCCACAGGACTACATCCAGCATCTCTACGATCGTCTCCATGGGAGAATAGCAGCCTGCATTGCTGCGAAAGGTGGATATACACTGTACTAGTGCCGACATTGTGCATGCTCTGTTGCCTGTGTCTATGTGCCTGTGGTTCTGTCAGTGTGATCATGTGATGTATCTGACTCCAGGAATGTGTCAATAAAGTTTCCCCTTCCTGGGACAATGAATTCACGGTGTTCTTATTTCAATTTCCAGGAGTGTATTTAAAAATGGTCACGAACAGTCTCTACCGGAAAAGCACTTACTTCGAAAGTAACCGGTTTCGGTGAGTTTTTGACCATCCTCAGACACTCATACTGAAATATGAACTGGATTTAGAGGGATTTCTGATAATAGTAATAAGCTACAAAACACATCACATACAACGATTATTAAAATAAAACATTATAACCATGATGGTAGGCAGTGGCGGTGAATGGAGCGGGTTTTGTAACTCCACGAACGTCAGCTGCTAAGAGCAACGCAGTTGTTGCTTATATACGCGATGCCTCGCCCGCTGCATATCGATTTACGTCAGTGATAGTCAATCAGGCAAACAGGACGTAAAACAGTTGTTACAGTACGCTATATACAAAATAGTTACACAAAAGGTAAAAACAAATGAAGAAATAGGTACATTACATTATACACTGAAGAGCCAAAGAACCTCGCACATCTGCCTAATATCGTGTAGGGCCCCTGCAAGCACGCAGAAGTGCCGCAACACGACATGGCATGGACTCAACTAATGTCTGAAGTAGTGCTGGAAGGAACTGACGTCACGAATCCTGCAGGGCTGTCCATACATCCGTAATAGTAGGAGAGGATGGAGATATCTTCTGAACAGCACGTTGCAAGGCATCCCAGATGTGCTCAATTATGTTCATGTCTGGGGAGTTTGGTGGCCAGCGGAAGTGTTTAATCTCAGAAGAGTGTTTCTGGAGCTTCTCTGTAGCAATTCTACAAGTGTGGGGTGTCGCATTGTCTTTCTGGAGTAGTCCAAGTCCGTCGGAATGCATAATGGACATGAATGGGTACAGGTGATAAGACAGGATGTTTACGTGTGTGTCATCTGTCAGAGTCGTATCTAGGTGTATCAAGGGATCCCATATCACTCCAACTGCACACGCCCAACACCATTACAGAGCCTCCACCAGGTTGAACAGTCCCCTGCTGACATGCAGGGTCAATGGATTCGATACAATTTAAAACGAGACTCGTCCCATAAGGCAACATGTTTCCAGTCATCAACAATTCAATGTCAGTGCTGACGGACCCAGGCAAGGTGTAAAGCTTTGTGTCGTGAAGTCGTCAAGGGTAAACGAGTGGGTCTTTGGTTCCGAAAGGTCTTATCGATTATGTTTCGTTGATTGGTTCGCACGCTGACACTTGCTGATGGCCCAGCACTGAAATCTCAGCAATTTGCGGAAAGGTTGCACTTCTGTCACGTTGAACGATTCTCTTCAGTTGTCGTTGGTCCCGTTCTTGTAGGATATTTTTCCGGTCGCAGCGATGTCGGGCATTTGATATTTTACCGGATTCCTGATATTCGCGATACACTCGTGGAATGGTCGTACGGGAAAATCCCCACTTCATCGCTACCTTTGGGATGCTGTGTCCCATCGCTCGTGCGCCGACTATAACACCACGTTCAAATTGACTTAAATCTTGATAAGCTGCCATTGTAGCAGCAGTAATCGATCTAACAACTGCGCCAGACACTTGCTGTCTCATACAGGCGTTGCCGACCGCAGCGCCATATTCTGCCTGTTTACATATATCTGTATTTGAATACGCATGCCCGTATAAAAAAAAATGGCTCTGAGCACTATGGGACTTAACTACTGTGGTCATCAGTCCCCTAGAACTTAGAACTACTTAAACCTAACTAACCTAAGGACATCACACACATCCATGCCCGAGGCAGGATTCGAACCTGCGACCGTAGCGGTCATGCGGTTCCAAACTGACGCGCTTATAACCGCACGGCCACACCGGCCGGCTTGCCCGTATCAGTTTCTTTGCGCTTCAGTGTATACAGTTTGCTTTCAACGACACCGACAGCTGGCATACAATCTACGAGTTTCCAATAAATCCCCACAGATGGCTATCGGTGTTCTCACAACCGATTATGATTGGTTATCTCTTTCAGTTGTAGTAGTAGTAGTAGTAGTAGTAGTAGCTTTATTCATCCGTGCATCTCTTTCTGCGAGGATATAGGACACGTCAAAGTATTTACAAGTTTAGACCAATTTAAAATAAGCTAATTCGTACACACATACATTTACAAACTTCTAGTTAGAGCCACTCATTAGATTTACTCCTCGTGTACAGTACAGTTTTTACAAATAATTTATTAAATAATGTAGTGCCACACTGTTCACTCACATCTCACTATCAGTCACTGCACACGCTATACACACATTGTTTCGTGACACTTCACTCACTCACTACACACACACACACACACACACACACACACACACACACACACCGGTGATCTCTGGGCCATTTTCTGTGCCACAACTTCACACTTACTATACTGAAAAACTGAGTCAGCATCCCTCCATAATGAGTGAGATGTCGAGCTCAGAAAGAGAAGAGGTGTCAGTGTTATGCTATGCATAGCTTGGGGGTATGTATTTATAGGAAAGGAAAAAAGAAGGGAAAAAACATAGTGTGAAGGTGTTATGTGGAATGTTGGATGTTTTATAATAATTACACTGGGCAACAATGGAAATGTTTCGGGCTTAAAAATAGTAAATTTACATGTATTTCCATCTGCTGAATTAAAAAATCGCCATAAAATGACAGATTAGCTCTTGTTTTGAAGATAAATTGACATTTCATTTTTTAGAGTGAAGATTTTAAATTTGGGGATTTTTTTTTTTTTTTTTTTTTTTGGAGTTGGCTCACCTGTCAAATGACAAAATACAAATGCTCTTCAGCTGTTTGTAAGCCATAAACATAGATACTGTTGCTGTGACTGTGAATTACATGTAGTTTCTACTCAAACTAATGCAAAATTTCTGGTTCGCGAGTGCTTTTTTAGTGTACAATTTGTAAAAATTCCACGAAAATGTGTAAATATGGTGAATAACTTTTGTTATATTTGTGGTGAAATAACATTTTCCTCACAGAAACGCAATCTGACGCCACTTGTAAAGACTGCCTATCAGTATTATTTCGGTATGAAAGTAGGGGACCAGGATAAGTCTTCGGCCCCACATATATGTTGCAACGCATGTTGAGTGACACTGCGAGAATGGCTGAAAAAGAAGAAACGATCTATGGCTTTCGCTGTGCCTATGATTTGGCGGGAGCCTACAAACCATACAGATGACTGCTATTTCTGCCTGACTCCACCTATAAAGGCAGGATTGTCTATGAAGAAAAGAACAGTTCAGTACCCGAATCTTCCATCTGTTATTCGATCCATTCCACATTCGGATAATTTACCAGTTCCTACTCCACCCGAAAATTGTGTGTTTGAAGTAGAAAATGAAGATAGTGTGGAACAAGAAGAACCAAACAAGCCTTTCACATCCCATGGCCCTGATTTTGAGGGAAAAGATGATAAACCGCACAGACTTAGTCAAGCAGAACTGAGTGATCTCATTAGAGACCTTGGCCTGTCAAAGGAGAATGCAGAAATTCTTGGGTCTCGACTACAGCAATGGAATCTTCTCCAAAGTGATGTGAGAATCTCACAGTACAGAAAACGTCACATGGAACTGCTTTCCTTTTTTGAGAAGAAAAATAATCTTGTTGCTTGCTGCGACATTAATGGCTTGATGAAATCTTTGAATTTGAACCATGATCCAACAATGGAGGCTATTCATAGACTCCTCCAAGCTTAGTTTGAAAGCTGTGTTACTTCACAAGGGGGAACCTTCTTTCATCTATTCCTGTTGGTCATGCTGTTCACATGAAGGAGACATATGCAAATATGACAGCTCTCTTGGACTCAATTAAATATCATGAACACAAACGGAAAATCTGTGGTGATCTAAAAGTCATTGCCATACTCTAAGGAATGCAACTGAGTTACACAAAGCATTGCTGCTTCTTATGTATGTGGGACAGTAGAGACAGGAAATTGCATTATATTAAAGAAGACTGGCCTGCAAGAAATCTTCACCCTAGCGAGAAAAATGTCGTTGCCAAGCCTCTTGTGGACTATGAACCGAGAAGGACGGGCCTTTAAGTACATAAGAGAGAAATTTTCGAAATTAAGTGATGCAAAAGTTAAGGAAGCATTTGACCAAGTTTTGGAGGGGAAAGAAAAGGAAGCTTGGGAAGCCTTCAAGGGTGTTGTTCATGGATTTTTATGCAACAAAAGAGATGACAATTACAAGCGTTTGGTGACAGTGCCCCTGCAAAAATACAGTAACCTTGGATGCAACATGTCCCTTAAGATCCAATTTCTCCACTCCCACCTAGACTTTTTCCCTCCTAATTGTGGAACTGTTAGTGATGAACATGGTGAGAGATTACATTTCTGTTATGGAACAAAGATATCAGGGCCGTTGGAAAGAAGTAATGCTTGCGGGTTACTGTTGGTCTTTGAGTAGGAATTCTGCAGAAATCCATTACAAGAGGTAAGCTAAAAGACGACGAAGTCAATAATGGCTCTGAGCATTATGGGACTTAACAGCGGAGGTCATCAGTCCCCTAGAACTCAGAACTACTTAAACCTAACTAACCTAAGGACATCACACACATCCATGCCCGAGGCAGGATTCGAGCCTGCGACTGTAGCAGCAGCGCAGTTCCAGACTGAAGCGCCTAGAACCTCTCGGCCACTCCGCCCGGCGACGAAGTCAATAGGCCACCACATGATTCTCTTCAGACACGACCAATTGCGAAGTATTTTTCCAGCAATTTAGAACTCTAAGCATGTAATTACCAGTTTAAAAAATCAAATGCACTTTCATTGTTGTTAGCATGTATGTAATTAAAATGAATCCTTTTCTCTCAATCCGTTAGTATGTAATACTTCCACCTTGTGTATATCATAGAAACTGGAGCTAATAAAAATTTTTCATTGTGATGTTTGTTTTTCTCAACCCAAAATTAATAGGAATTGCCTCATGAAGTGCTCGAAACATTCAAAAATTATTTTTTTGTTGCCCAGTGTTATTATTATTTATTTGTATAACATTTTTTTACCAAATTCCTACTCTGTTTTATCTAAGTAATTCTTCAATGTATAAAATGTATTGCATAACGTGTACTTTTTAGCTGTCTTTCTAAATAAGTGTATTTTTGCAATTTCTTTAATCCCTTTTGGTAATTTATTGTACAGTTTTATTCCTTGGTAGAATATATTTTTGTGACATTTTGACGAAATGGTGTTTGTAGCACTTAAAATGGTTCAAATGGCTCTGAGCACTATGGGACTTAACATCTATGGTCATCAGTCCCCTAGAACTTAGAACCACTTAAACCTAACTAACCTAAGGACACCACACACATCCATGCCCGAGGCAGGATTCGAACCTGCGACCGTAGCAGTCGCGCAGTTCCGGACTGAGCGCCTAGAACCGCGAGACCACCGCGGCCGGCTGTAGCACTTACTTTATTGTATAATGTAATGTACCTATTCCCTCATTTGTTATTAACCAGCGCGTTACTATGCTGTACATATCTTGTTGTTACAACTGTTTTACGTCCTATATGCCTGATTGGCTATCACTGACGTAATTCGATATGCAACGGACGGAGCATCGTGCACTTCACAAACAATTGCGTTGCTTTCCTTAGCAGTTGACGTTAGCGGAGTTACAACATCCGCTCCTACCCCCATCTTTTAAAATTTTATATACAAGATGTATTTTGTATGTTTCTACTATGATCATGCATCCCTCTAAATCCATTCTATGTTCATATTTCAGTGTGAGGCTTGAGGATGGTCAAAAACTGACCGAAATCGGTTACTATTGAAATAAATGTCTAAGCGGTTGAAACAATTTGGTTTTGCCTGACAGCTGTTTCTCCACGATTCTTTTTCCTTATCCAGTTTGACTCGCCCACAGCGGCCAGCTGTACATTCGTTACAGAATCAAAGCGGTGTATTTTATGTGAGAGTACGAGTCACTGAACAGTAGGTGGAAGTATCCTTGTGGTGTTAATAACACATCGTAAGATCACATGAGGCTACGTACAACATATTCACTACAGCTTCGTCCCATGGACAAATAATTTTATCTTTGGTATCGTTAAGGCTTTCTATATTCAAGTGCCCAATAAATAAATAACTTTGAAGTGTCTCTATAGACGAAAAATAAATTACGAATAGATCGCTGTGAAACACCTTAATCGCTTACTTTTAGAAATTCTTAGGATTGTAATGGAATGTCTTTTAACGTGAATAATAATTTATAGTTTCGTAGATTCGCGTGGACAAACACCTTTTGCGTGGTGTACTTATCATTAATTCAAAGCTGAGCATTTTCCTAACTGTGAAAACTCTCGTCACTTGAACAAAAGATAGCCGTGAAGCGGCAACCACAAGAGTCTGTTTTGATACCGATACTACTGTTTGCAAAATGAATATAATTAACTTGACTTTAATCTGTTTACTCAAGAAACTAATTGTAAACCATCTCCTTTTGGCTTTACGCCACGTAACATTGGAGTAATTTAAAAAAGAATCTGCCGTCTTAAAAATGGCGGCCAAAAATACTTATTGCGACTCGCGTTATACCGCGCGTTGTTAATCCCTGAAAAAAAGCACAATTAACTTTTACTGTACGTAGCTAATGCAACTTAAATAAGTGATTTGTTTATCAATAATAGCATTTTCTCGTAGGTATATTCAGCCCAGAAATTCTATTTCTTTTATTTTCATTGTTCGCAGTATCTTTACGAAATACATATTAATTATCATGAAATATCGATACTGCTTTTGATATTCATCACAGTGAGATAATTAATATTTTTACTTACTCTTTTGTTCACAGAATAACAGTTCGTTTTGTTATGCAGACTTTTCAAATCAACCATAATAAAATGTTTCTCATTCCCAGAGGACCAGTACAACCTGTAGTGCAAGGCTATCTGGTGGCTGGGAGAGAAGAGACTGTTGACATTTAGCCTTTTCTTGGCGTGATATTTTGTTAAAGACGCAATTACGCCATTGGCGGGCTGTAGTAGAGAAGATTGGTGGTCGACTTCTGTTGGCGGGAAGAAGGGAGCAAGCAGCTTTCCACAAGCTTGAAGAGAAACACTTCGTCACTGGGCTTGGAGCGGAATAGACAAGAACTCTCTCTGCAGGCTGTGCTCTGAACTGGAGGAGCCGACTGGGGTGTTGTGTTTTGGCCCTCGGCAGACCGATCGTAGCGTCGAACTTCATAGCAGCGAGGCACTGTGCCTCCACTCTGCTCGTATTAAGCCGACGATTATGGTGAGCGTCGCTTTCAGCTGCGGCAAATTAGGAGAAGCGAGAATGTGTAATTCATATTCGTGGCAGGTTGCACAATCTCATGCTCGTCAGCGCATCCTCAGATCTTTAGGATTCTCCAGTTCTTAACTCTGACAAACAGTGACTATAATCGTCATACAGCCAGGTTGGGATACATCACACAGAGTCAAACGCGAGATTATTCAGCAACTACACCCCATCGAGTCACTTTGACAACCGATAGTCACAGCTGCAGTTTTCACCGGAAAGTATGTCCTAGTAACTGAATCTCAAGACTATCTGTTTCACCATTAAACCCGTTTCAGTTAAATCCACGCACGCATGGGGTTTTGCAGTGTATATTGGAGAAAATTACTGAACTATCAGTTTAATAAGCCACTGCTGCAAAATACTAGCACGAATTCTTTACAGACGAATGGAAAAACTGGTAGAAGCCGACCTCGGGGAAGATCAGTTTGGATTCCGTAGAAATATTGGAACACGAGAGGCAATATTGACTCTACGACTTATCTTAGAAAACAGATTAAGGAAAGGCAAACCTACGTTTGTAGCATTTGTAGACTTAGAGAAAGCTTTTGGCAGTGTTGACTGGAATACTCTCTTTCAAATTCTGAAGGTGGCAGCGGTAAAATACAGGGAGCAAATGGCTATTTACAATTTGTACAGAAACCAGATGGCAGTTATAAGAGTCGATGGACATAAAAAGGGAAGCAGTGGTTGGGAAGGGAGTGAGACAGGGTTGTAGCCTATCCCCGACGTTATTCAATCTGTATATTGGGCAAGCAGTAAAAGAAACAAAAGAAAAATTCCGATTAGTGATTAAATCCATAGAGAAGATATAAAAACTTTGAGGTTCGCCGATGACATTGTAATTCTGTCAGAGAAAGCAAAGGACATGGAAGAGCAGCTGACGTTATGGACATGGTCTTGAAAGGAGGATATAAGATGAACATCAACAAAAGTAAAACGAGGATAATGAAATGTAGTCGAATTAAATCGGATGATGCTGAGGGAATTAGATTAGGAAACGAGACACTTAAAGTAGTTAAAAAGTTTTGCTATTTGGGGAGCAAAATAACTGATGATGGTCGAAGTAGAGAGGATATAAAATGTAGACTGGCAATGGCAAGGAAAGCGTTTCTGAAGAAGAGAAATTTGTTAACATCGAGTATAGATTTACGTGTCAGGAAGTCGTTTCTGAAAGTATTTGTATGGAGTGTAGCCATGTATGGAAATGAAACGTGGACGATAAATAGTTTAGACAAGAAGAGAATAGAAGCTTTCGAAATGTGGTGCTACAGAAGAATGCTGAAGATTAGATGGGTAGATGACATAACTAATGAGTAGGTATTGAATAGAATTGGGGAGAAGAGGAGTTTGTGGCACAACTTGACAGGAAGAAGGGACCGGTTGGTAGGACATGTTCAGAGGCATCAGGGGATCACAAATTTAGCTTTGGAGGGCACCGTGGAGGGTAAAAATCGTAGAGGGAGACCAAGAGATGAATACACTAAGCAGATTCAGTAGGATGTAGGTTGCAGTAAGTACTGGGAGATGAAGAAGCTTGCACAGGATAGAGTAGCATGGAGAGCTGCATCAAACCAGTCTGTGGACTGAAGACCACAACAACAACAACAACAACAACACTATTGTCGATTTGCAGTAGGGTTTTCGAACATAACAACATTAGAGAGCTCGCCATTCAGTGATGAGTTTGTTCCATTTTTTAAACTTAACAGGGACGAATCGACTGCATGATTGCTGTATGCATCACTGGTTGATCCCTCGTAGTTCAGAACAACTCGGCAAAAGCGGCAGCGTAGCAGTTTTACGCGTGTCCATTATCGTAAACTATATGCGTGCTTTGCGCGCCGGATATAGGCGACATCCCTCACAGCTGTCGCAAATCGCGATGAGGAGCTCGTTTCGTTCCGTGTGAACGTAGCAGGTCGTTTCAGGGTGTGAACCAGCCGCGATGAAAGCCTCGTTTGGCGCGCTTCGCGAAGCGAGAAGCACGCTCCGTGCGAGGACGGCTTAAGGCGAAACAACACCAGCTGGGCCGCTGCTCTCACAGGACAAGGAGGCGGCATGAGAGGATGAGACAGGAGAGGAGAGGAGAGGAGGGAAGGGCCGCTTTATTACATCACAGCAATTAGGCCGCTCTGGCGCTCTCCAGCCGCGGGGGTGGCGGCCGGCGGCGGGGGGCGGGGATATCTGGGGCGGCGGCAATCGATCAGGAGGCGGGTGGCGGCGGCAGGCGGCGGCGTCTGGCCGCCACGCCTCGCACGGGGCTCCAGTCGGCTGCTGCCGCCGCTCAGGCCCACAGGCCGACCCTTGTGAGGCAATATGCCGCTAAAAACGTCTTCGCACGGGGCGTGTTTCTCACCGCGAAGCACACCTGTCGTGGTTTCCATCGTAGTTGCTGCACTCTCCGAAACGAGCTGGTAGACTACATCACGCGAGACGTGACGTAACGTGCTCCCCAACGTGATCTGCGACGGGAGCTCTCTGCAGCAGTAGTTGTTGGTTGTATCAGGCACAAAAACCACTCAGTTTGTTTACGAAGCTCCTACATTAGCTTTACACTGAGGTAACAAAAATAATTGGAAATCTTCTAATACCGCGTCGGACCTCCTCTGCCTTGGCGTATTTGCAGCATGGACTCAACAAGTGCCGGCCGGAGTGGCCGTGCGGTTCTAGGCGCTACAGTCTGGAACCGCGAGACCGCTACGGTCGCAGGTTCGAATCCTGCCTCGGGCATGGATGTGTGTGATGTCCTTAGGTTGGTTAGGTTTAAGTAGTTCTAAGTTCTAGGGGACTGATGACATCAGCAGTTAAGTCCCATAGTGCTCAGAGCCATTTGAACCAGCCAACTCAACAAGTCGTTGGAAGTCGTTGGAAGTCCCCTATCTCTATAGCCGTCCATAATTGCGAAAGCGTTGCCGGTGCTGGATTATGTGTATCCACTAATCTCTTGATTATGTCCCATAAATGTTGGATGGGATTCGTGTCAGCGATGTGGGTAGCCAAATCATTCGCTCGTATTTTCCAGAATGTCCTTCGAACCAATGGTGAACAGCTGTGGCCCGGTGACATGGCATCCTGTCATCCATAAAAATTCCATCATTGTTTGGGAACATGAAGTCTGCCAAAGGTTGCAAACAGTGTTAAAGCTGCTGAACATAATCATTTCCATTCCGCTGGAGCAGAGGATCCAGTCCATTCCACGTAAACACAGTCCAAACCATTATGGATCACCATGATCTTGCACAGTGCCTTGTTGACAACTTGGGTCCCTGACTTCGTGGGGTCAGCGCCACACTCAGACTCTGCCATTAGCTCTTACCAACTCAAATAAGGACTCACCTAACCAGGACACGGTTTTTCAGGAGTCTATGGTACACCTGATAGGATCACGAGTCCAGGAGAGGCGCTGTATACGATTTCGTGCTGTTAGCCAAGGCATTCGAGTGTGTCGTCTGCTAGCATAACCCATTAACGCCAAATGTCGCCGCACTGTCCGAACGGATACATCTGCTGTACATTCCACATTCATTTCTGTGGCTATTTCACGCCGTGTTACTGATCTGCTAACACTGACAACTTTTTACGCGAATGTCGCTGCTCTCGGTCGTTAAATGAAGGCCGTCGGCCACTGCGTTGTTCGTGATGACTGGTAATATTTGGAATTTGGTATTTTCGGCACACTTCTGACACTGTGAATCTTGGAATATGGAATTCCCTAGTGATTTCCAAAATGAAATATGCCATTGTCCAGCTCCAACTATCATTCCGCGTTCAGAGCACGTTAATTCAATGCGCACAAAATGCCGTGGCCGCTAGATGCACAGTCGGCTGGGGAAGCGTGGGTAGCGTGGCAGTGGTGGCGGGTCGCTCAGAGAGCTGTAGGGGAAACGCCGACTTCTGGAGGGGAAGTGCAGCTCTAAACTAAAACCTACACTCACGTTTTTTCTGAATATTAAGTGGGGCCCACACTTGCATGGTGACCATTCAAAAAGATCTGTCACCCCTTTGGTTAGTACATAAAAAAAATTCTACCAAAATGAAGTGATTTATTTTTACCTGGTTTGTTAACTTTTTGTGACTTTCAGAGAAGAGTCTTGAGCGGGGAATTTTGAGTAAAGCCTACACATCTCTTGTTGCCATATTAAAATTTGCTTCTTTTGTCAAACCTCAGCGGAGACTAGACAGTCTCACCTCACTAACATGTTGTGCAGACGCAATTGCGAGAAAATTCTCAAACAGTGGTTCATTAAGAGTGGAACTGAGGAAAGGTAAGGTGACCATCTTATGAGATAGCACATCCTCAGTACAAAATAATCTCGTTTCACCAGCTATCGATGGCTCTTAAAAATTACACATTCTTTCATCGGAAAAGTCTATCTCTTTGTGTTCTATCATTTGCCAACATCTCATTTCGATATTTCAAACCGTTTATGAAATAAGAGGAATGTTGTTGATATTTCACTCTGGCACAGTGCGATCGCAAATGAGTGCACTACATCAGATCAGATTTCTTGAGATTGGTGACAGAGACTTCCAACAAAGTCTAATGAAAAATTCAACATGTTAGCTAAATTTCATACGCAGCAACATCATAGCGACCCCTATTTTTCATTGCAGCTTGTTTGGAATACTTCCTAAGAAGTATCACAATAACTATGACCATTCACGAAATGGTGGCCACGTCGCAATGAACCTGACATATAAAGCTACAAGTAAAGCAAAAGTGATTTTTTTTTACCGAATAGTTTCTGTAAAATCGTTGGAGAAAGATTGCAGGACGTGCGCGTCGATTCTGTCATCGCCGATGGGACGACAGGTGCAAACGCTTGTCGGCCTCCCCTTCTGAACAAACGAACGAACGCGCGCAGCTCTTTGGATGAAAACTGGTCACTGCCCTTCGGCCCCCGTATCCTGCGCGACCTACGCCTTGCGAACGCGGTACTTCCGCCATCTACGTACGCGCATATTGCTATATGATGACTTTAGTCACCTCAGTGTATTAAAACACACATTTCGCCATTTATTCATTTATTCATATACTAGCCACGTGGTTCTATCTGTGGTGTAAATAATGAAAAATTTGTATATTAAAAATTGCAATACCTATGACAATGCTACAAGGAACATAGAAACGTTGCATGTTCGTCCAGAAAGGACGGCAGCCTAGACTTTCATTGAAAACAGTGCAACAGAATTTTACACTAGTCTTCCACATCAGATAGAAATTGTATTCTCAGCCTCACCTTTTATTAAAACGCTATGGGCATTTATACTGCTCACTGCTTCTATGTTTCTATTCAGCAACATAATCTATAAAATGTGTGAAATAAAAGAAATACGAAGCAAGCAAAGTGTATAACACCTCCCAGGGCAAGCAGTGCAACCCTTTCTTGAACATAAATTAATTAAAACTGAATCACGCATTGACGTTCACAGTAATCCTGTAAATTCATTGGTCAATGATCCGTGGCACGTTCTCAAAATCGGAACATGCTCACACCTGAACGGAGAGCACCCTTTCATACCCTTAACATCGAAAATTGCAGAATCTTAACGAAAACACGAAGGTGAACAAAAAAAAAAAAAAAAAAATAAATGCAGGAAAACAGAACACAATCAGCGCTTACATCTACTAAACTATAGTTGACAGATGTAATTTGGAATCTATGTCTTTTATCTTACGGGTAACAAAGCTTAAACACCAGTACGTCATTATCTGCCGTTTATTTATAACACGTCGAACCAAAATAGAAACGCGTTTTCGATAAATCTCCATCGCGACAGTGCCTGAAACGGCATACTTTCGTAGCACGTAAGCTATAATATGAAAAGCGACAAACAAGAACATCTTTTAGGCACTATATTTCATTTCCCATCACTTTACTACTACAAATTTTACGCAAAATGACGCGTTTTCTTAGTTGTGCTTGTGACGTATAGTATGAAGGCACCTTGTATCACACAGACTACGAAGCTGAGATCTGACATGTGTGATTGTTTCTTTCACGCTTCGCTGATAGCCTCGCCGTTGAGCTCCTCCTCCTTCTTGCACGCTTGCGAATGCTCTGAAACATCGAATTCCACGTTCTGACGTCACAAAACCCGACTAGCTCCGCGTCTCGTTTGCTTTCACGTCCCATGTGAGGAGTTTGAGGCACACATAGCACTGCGTGTCACGAGTGTCAAGGCCTTTGCAGGCCATCCTAAAATAACGCAATCATGAAGATGCGAACACTTCAGTGCTTTAAGAATGTCACTCACCACCCCACAGAGAGCAAATCATGGAGTGAGGCCGTCAGTTCATTCACTCGTTCACACATCGTCTTCCATAAATCCCATAATGAAGCAGAATCTTTCTAGATCTGAAAAAAGCTATACACTAACAGGCGTAAGCATCCACTGCAGAGCGCTAACAGCTAATTACGGCGTGCTAGTATACACTGATAATTATAGACTTTCATTCTTGATTACCTCATACAGGGTGACTTTTATATGTCTTCAGTAAACGAAATGTTTTGCTGATAATGCTCAAAGGAGTAGAAAAGCTTTATACCATTTTTTCACTTAAACCAAGAAGGATTTGTCCGAATGGGAGGGAAATAGGTAGACGTGAAGTACAGGTGCAGACAAACAAATTATTACAGTTTCAGAAAAATTGGGTGATTTATTAAGACAGCAAGTCAGTAACGCTTTGGTCCACCTCCAGTCCTTATGCAAGGAGCTACTCGGCTTGGCACTGATTGATAGAGTTGTTGGCTGTGGTGAGGGATATCGTGACAAATTCTGTCCAATTGGATCGTTAGATTGTCAAAATCTCGGAGTGGCTACGGATACCTGCCCATAATGCCGAATCGTTCTCAATCGGGGAGAGATCCGGCGACCTTTCAGGCCAAGGTAGGGTTTGAAAAGCAAGAAGATAAGCAGTAGAAACTCTCACCATGTGCGAGCGGGCGTAATCTTGCCCAGGATGGCTTGCGACGAAGGGCAACAAGGTGTAGAATATCGTAAGGGTGCCACAGATGGCAACCACAGGAATTCTAGTGGCACCACATGCCACCACCCTGGTTGTGGAGCCATACGGCGGGTGACCGTCAGGAACATATCCACCGCTGTCTGTGGCGTCTTAAGACAAGTTTTCGTTGGTCATTCAGTCAATGAGATTCCAGGCTCCGGTGTCAGCAAAGACGTGTCTAGAGACGTCCTGGACAATGATGGGTTACCAAGCTGAGTGTCACCCACAATAGGGCCCAACAACCAGGAAAGATGGTCTGGGGAGGTATTTCAGTTCATAGCAGGAACCCTTCGGTTGTCACCAGCGACACCCTTACATCACAGCGGTACGTCGATGATATTGCCCTCCATAGCAAGCCATCCTGGACAAATATTTGAGTAAGATAATGCCCATCCACACATGGCGAGAGTTTCTACTGCTTGTCTTCGTGCTTTCCAAACCCTACCTTGGCCAGCAATGTCGCCGGATCTCTCCCCTGTTGTGAACGTTTGGAGCATTATCTCAATGGTCCTCCACCCAGGTCGGGATTTTGACGATTTAACTCGCCAGTTGGACAGAATTTGGCACAGTATGCCGCAAGAGGACAAGCAATAAATCTATCAATAAATGACAAGTCAAATAACTGCTTGCATAACGGCCAGAGGTGGAACAACGCGTTATTGACTTGCTCAGTTTGGGAATCTCTTTCTCTGGAATAAATCGTCCGGTTTTTCTAAAATGATAATTCTCTGTTTGTGTGTAAATACATATGGCATCTACTGACTTCCGTCTCATTCGGATAAATGCTTCGTGGTGCGTCCTTTTCTGTCTTACAAGGGGGGGGGGGGGGGGGGGGGCACGACATTTGGAACGCTGATTTACTGCAAACTTCGTACACTCGTATTACTCCATTAGGACAACAAAATGTGTAAGCAGTAGCGCGTATTTCTCAAGCGTTATTGAGATAATCGCAAGATAATTTCGGTCGTCCAATATATACGTGTGTGTGGCCATTTTTATCATGAACCGGCGGCAACCGACTGGTTAGTGTTCAAGCCCCGTAATCGTTGGGTCGCTGGATCGAATCCCGTTCGTCAGTTTTTTCTATTTTGAACGGTCATTTTATTTACTATTTATATTACAATCGATATAATGGAAAAAATACGTGTAATCAGATGAACTTTTATTAAATTTACAATGTTATTTGTCAGTCTACAAATTTTTATTATCACAAATAATATAATTTACTATCGACTAGTAAACGACGAAACGCATAAAGTGATAATGAAAATGTATGCTTGTCCGTGTCTTCAAAATTGTTCGTATTCAATCGAAAGAGAACGAGAAATTGCTTCTCGTGAAGACGCTATTAAAATACAGTCGATACTGCACGACCAATTCGCAGCGCCGATATTTAAGGAAATGCTGCGTTATGCATGGTTTACTTCCAAATTATCGTCTGAAAGAGAGGTTTTTGATAATGTTAACGAGATCTGTTTCCCCACGGAGAACCTCAAAAGACCTTGCATATGCGGAAACATAGCATTTATTCAATGCAGCTGGTGCCGTTTAACTTTGTTTTCCATGTTTTTACGAAAAATACCATCCTGAAACTTGTAATAGTAATGCCGAAAGCATCGATTAATTGTACATCTTTCGAAAGCCGTCTGTGCCGCTCATAAACTTGGAGCTAACAAGTCGCTACGGGCTCCTTCCAGGTATGAGGGATTTCTCAAGTCACGGACAAGCATACAGTTTCAGTATCACTTTATGCGTTTGGTCGTTTACCAGTCGGTAGTTATGAATATTATATTATTTGTGATAATAAAATGTGTAGACTGCCAAATAACATTATAAATTTAATAAAAGATCATCCGATTACACGTATTTTTTCCCATTATATCAATTGTAATATAAATAGTAAAGAAAATGAATGTGTTGAAAATTAAAAAAAAAAAACTGACGAACGGGACTCAATCCAGCGACCCAACGATTACGGGGCTTGAACGCTAATCACTCCGTTGCCGCCGCTTCATGGTAAAAATGGCCACGCTCAGGTATATATTTCACGACCGAAATTATCTCTCAATTTTCTCAATAACGCTTGAGAAGTACGCGCTACTGCTTACACATTTTGTTGTCCTAATGGAGTACTACGAGTGTACGAAGTTTGCAGTAAATCCGCGTGCCAAACGTCGTGGCCTCCCCTTGTTGGATCGTATGCGGAGCTACGGGTGCTTTTTCTGTTGCTAACTTACGCTGTGCCGTGTCGAGCAGTACGGTTATTTCATCGTTTCCAGAGAGACGTGCGTGCTGAGCGTCATGCTGCGGTCGCGAAGTACGCACAGCGCGGACACATGTTGGCCGGGAGCGTTGCCGTGGCCGAGCTGGCGGAGATGTGGAGTCGGTAGCTGGACGGACACGGACGAGCGAGCTCTGGGTCTCAGGAAGCTGGTGCGCGGCGCAGCAGTCAGCCGGACGTCACTTCTGTCTTTGTGGGCGTGGCCGCTGTGTGGGCAGCACGGCCTGGAGGAGCCGTCTTTCCCCCGCCGGACGGACAGCGGTCCCGGCAGAGACGGAGAAGGGGGATTCCGCATACCAAATGGAGCACTACCGGAGTGGTTTTGAAGCTGAGGTGTGCGCGCTGGTGGTCGATACAGTACGCTCTGTGCAAAACACGAGCGGTACAGCATGCATGTAGCCACTAATTCTGCACAGACGTCAGTGGATGTAGAGTGACAAGTGGCTGAGTCCGTTTGTGTACACTTTGAGCGAGACCAGTTCAAATTTGTTGACTAGACGCTGTGACAGTGATTAATTGTGTATCTTCTAAAGTGTTTTATTTAAACTATGCTGTGATTGAACTCTGTGGCTGACACAGATTACACAAGTAACGGGCAAGGCGAACTCTGGATTGCGGTTTATTGGTACAATCCTGAAGCGATTCAATCCTTCAACAAAGGAAATAGCTTACAATACATTAGTTAGTCCAGTCTTAGAGTATTGTTCGTCTGTATGGGACCCTTACCAGTTGGGTCTGATTCAAGAGATTGACAAGGTCCAAAGAAGAGCGGTAAGATTCGTGACTGGTACATTAAGCCATCGCGATAGCGTTACAAATCTCAAAAAAAGTTTGAAGTGGGACACACTTGCAGATAGACGGGGCGCTAAGCGGAAGGGGCTGCTCACTAAATTCCGAAATCCGATCTTCGCCGAGGATGTAGAGCTTATATTATTACCACCACCTTTCAAATCGCGCAATGATCACCATTCAAAGATAAGGGAAATTAGAGCTCGTACTGAGGCGTTCAGACAGTCGTTTTTCCCTCGCGTGATCGGCGAGTGGAACAGACGGGGGGAAATATGACTTTGGCGCGAATTGTGCCCTCCGCCACACACCGCTTGGTGGCTAGCGGAGTATATACAGGGTGTTTCAGAAATGACCGGTATATTTGAAACGGCAATAAAAACTAAACGAGCAGCGATAGAAATACACCGTTTGTTGCAATATGCTTGGGACAACAGTACATTTTCAGGCAGACAAACTTTCGAAATTACAGTAGTTACAATTTTCAACAACAGATGGCGCTGCGGTCTGGGAAACTCTATAGTACGATATTTTCCACATATCCACCATGCGTAGCAACAATATGGCGTAGTCTCTGAATGAAATTACCCGAAACCTTTGACAACGTGTCTGGCGGAATGGCTTCACATGCAGATGAGATGTACTGCTTCAGCTGTTCAATTGTTTCTGGATTCTGGTGGTACACCTGGTCTTTCAAGTGTCCCCACAGAAAGAAGTCACAGGGTTCATGTCTGGCGAATAGGGAGGCCAATCCACGCCGCCTCCTGTATGTTTCGGATAGCCCAAAGCAATCACACGATCATCGAAATATTCATTCAGGAAATTAAAGACGTCGGCCGTGCGATGCATAAACCACGAGGTGTTCGCAGAGTCGTCTAAGGCAGTTTGTACCGCCACAAATTCACGAAGAATGTCCAGATAGCGTGATGCAGTAATCGTTTCGGATCTGAAAAATGGGCCAATGATTCCTTTGGAAGAAATGGCGGCCCAGACCAGTACTTTTTGAGGATGCAGGGACGATGGGACTGCAACATGGGGCTTTTCGGTTCCCCATATGCGCCAGTTCTGTTTATTGACGAAGCCGTCCAGGTAAAAATAAGCTTCGTCAGTAAACCAAATGCTGCCCACAAGCATATCGCCGTCATCAATCCTGTGCACTATATCGTTAGCGAATGTCTCTCGTGCAGCAATGGTAGCGGCGCTGAGGGGTTGCCGCGTTTGAATTTTGTATGGATAGAGGTGTAAACTCTGGCGCATGAGACGATACGTGGACGTCGGCGTCATTTGGACCGCAGCTGCAACACGGCGAACGGAAACCCGAGGCCGCTGTTGGATCACCTGCTGCACTAGCTGCGCGTTGCCCTCTGTCGTTGCCGTACGTGGCCGCCCTACCTTTCCAGCACGTTCATCCGTCACGTTCCCAGTCCGTTGAAATTTTTCAAACAGATCCTTTATTGTATCGCTTTTCGGTCCTTTGGTTACATTAAACCTCCGTTGAAAACTTCGTCTTGTTGCAACAACACTGTGTTCTAGGCGGTGGAATTCCAACACCAGAAAAATCCTCTGTTCTCAGGAATAAACCATGTTGTCTACAGCACACTTGCACGTTGTGAACAGCACACGCTTACAGCAGAAAGACGACGTACAGAATGGCGCACCCACAGACTGCGTTGTCTTCTATATCTTTCACATCATTTGCAGCGCCATCTGTTGTTGAAAATTGTAACTACTGTAATTTCGAAAGTTTGTCCGCCTGAAAATGTACTGTTGTCCCAAGCATATTGCAACAAACGGTGTATTTCTATCGCTGCTCGTTTAGTTTTTATTGCCGTTTCAAATATACCGGGCATTTTTGAAACACCCTGTATGTAGATGTAGATTCTGCTCAGAATTCGCCTTGTTTTCTAAGTGAATAATCTATTGTTTGAACTACTCTACAAACATTATTCAGGTATATACGTAGATAATTAGTTGTGTGTATCTTATTTTGGTAACTATCTGGTGATCACAGTAGTAGTAGACCAACGCATACTTGCGCGTCGAGCAAAAAAACCGCCGCAGCTGTACGGTTACTTTATTTCAGAAGCACGACCAAATTCGTAACGGTTAGTTACATCATCAGGTGAAGTCAATTACAAAATTATACTGGAGTGTGATTCACATTAAACTCTTGCCCCGATTCCTGGAATTTCACTCCACTCTACGAGGGTTCAATGAAAAGTAATCCCTCCACCTTCGTTAATTGGGTTAGGATGGGAATATTTTAAAAAATCAAAAGCAGAAATGATCCTTAGGATGTGATCTTTCATTACCAATATTCACTTTTCCACATAATCACCAGCCAATTTGATACATTTCTGCCAACGATGAACACGTTTTCTGAGGGCGTCACGGAAGAAGTTGACACACTGTTTCCGTAACCACAGTCGCACAGTTCTCTCAATGTCCTCATCAGAAGCATAGTGATGTCCCCGCAAATTGTCTTTCACTATCGAGAACAAATGGAAGTCAGACGGTGCTAAATATGGACTGTATGGAGGATGCCATACGGTGGTGAGATTCAGTCTCTGAAGTTCTGCTGTGGTGGCACGTGAAGTGTGTGGTCTGGCACCGTCATGCTGCAGGTAAACATTTCCCTTTTCCTTTCGGACCCCTGTCAGCCGTGATACGACGATCGTCCTGAATCAATATGTCAACATTTTGCTTGTGAAACTCGGTGGTTGCTGTCACAGGACGTACAACTCTTTGTTTGTCACGTAGGTCAGATGTTCCCGCCTCAACATCTTTAAACTTACTCGCCCAACGACGCACAGTACTCACATCAGCACAATCACCATAAATTGCTTTCATTCTCTGATGAATCTCCTTTGGGGTGACACCTTCTTCGCCGGCCTGAGTGGCCGAGCGGTTCTAGACGCTCCTGTCTGGAACCGTGCGACCGCTGCGGTCGCAGGTTCGAATCCTGCCTCGGGCATGGAAGTGTGTGATGTCCTTAGGTTAGTTAGTTTTAAGTAGTTCTAAGTTCTAGGGGACTGATGACCTCAGAAGTTAAGTCCCATAGTGCTCAGAGCCATTTGAACCATTGAACACCTTCTTCTGTCAAGAATACAATGACTGCACGTTGGTTAAAATGCATTGACCGACCGTCTGCGCAGGGTTCCATACTTTACACTGTAACAACACAACCGTTGAATGCTAAAGCTTCCTGCCAATTGGAGCTGTAGAGAAGAGGCTACGGAACAACCCAGTACCTTCCGCATACAAATGGTGACGACTGTTGAAGAGTTACGAAGGTGGAGGCATTACTTTTCGTCATCCCTCGTAAAAAAGCATGTTGCAGCCCACGATAAACTAATGTAGATGCCAATGGCCGTAACCATGTTCTAGTGGGTCCGACATGTGGAGCTCAGTGCAGCAGTCAACACAATCCTCCTATTTGCCCCTAACAAAACAGCGTGCAGTTCTGTTGTAGTCTGCTTGAGGAAGATACGGATCATAACTTCTAGCTACATGTGCCATCAGCTGGTGATACTGACCGCGGTCGAGCACTAAAAAGGGGACCATTCGAAGTTTTGTAATTTTTTATATTTATGGTACGTGAAGTTCAGAACTCAAATGCGAACTGTTCGATTCAACTCTCAAAAATTCTAGAGAAAATCGACTTTCAAGATTTCCGACCTTCTTCAAAGTGCCAAACCAAGGCCAATTTTCTACGACAGGTCGTGTGCCTGCGTGATAGAATGCTCGTTTACAAAGGTGCATGTAGATTAGAGAAGATAAACTTCTTTTTCTCGATAACCGGTTTCGGTAATCAATGTTACTGTCTTTAGATCTCGGCGGACGGGTTCTTGCATAGCGATCTTGGCGAAGAATTTTTTCTGCAGCTTGCCCCTTTCAGCTCAAAATGAGTAAACTAAAGGTGCATGTTCCAAAAAGAAGACGTTCATTTTTCATAAAAATGGCCATACGATATCTGTTAATTCGCATATATTCGATGAATTATATATTTAAATGGCGTAGTATCCCCTATAAAAGGGAAAAAAACGAAAAAAATAATAATCGAAAGGAGACTCGAATCAGCGATTACCAGTGGCAAGCGTTACTGATTTTTTTCCATTTTTATCTATTTTAAATTGACAGAATTAGTAGTAGGACATGCACCTCTAAAAATTTCCGTAAGCCGAGAATCGAACCTAACCACCTACGTAGCAAGCAAGCATTCTACTACACGGCCACACGGTCTGTTGACAGTAACAGACCTAGTTTTAGCATGTTAACGATGGACGGAGAAGATCAAAGACGATTTTCTCGAGACTTCTTGGGAGCTGCATCGAACACTTTTTGAGGCAGGTTTTGAATGTTTTCTTGTGTCTCAGCAGCGAACGGATGCTCGAATGACGCCGCTGTGAACTTCCACTGCTGGCAACGCTCCCTGCTGTAAACTGATGATACGCTCGCTGTGTAAGTTCAAAATTAGCCCTCTAGGCAGACTGGCAGACTGGACAGCGAACACAAATCTCATTATATCCCATTTACGGCTGGATCCACTACTGAATTGTACTGAGGACGCAGGTATACATTCTGCTCCATGACACAAGTGGCTCTGAACGAGGCGATAATAGAGAAACATAATAATAGAGAAACAAGTCCCCCCCCCCCCATTATCAAAAAAGAAAAGATTGTAGTAGTTTAAACGGGGGTGCAAATACATTTTGTTCGAGCAATTTTCAACGTTATGAGTTACCCATATTTTTGCTACACTTTGTACACTGCGCAGAACAGTTAAAAGGTCACTTATTTGAAACCACAGCCATTGCGACACAAAAATGCAAAATTTGACTGAAAGGTGCCTGCAGCCTTCCTCTGTAATGGAGCAAAAGCGTGGTGCCCTGCATCGCCCCCTCGGGCTCCGCGGCGGTTCAAAGAGCAAACCGTCGAAGGATGCGAAAAAAAGATAATAGCCCCGAAATTCATGTGGGTTACTGATCTCACATTGGCACCAATTCTGCCCAACGCCAACGCGGTCGTGTCACACGATGCAATGCTCATCACAGCCTCATAACCCACATTTCAGCCCTTCTGTTGACACCTCTGCAATGGAGGTAGAACCGCGACGTCCGGGGTTGAAACCTCTCAGTTTTTCGTGGGTGGTCGAGGAAAACATGTCTTAGTAACTACACGGAAAGGTGTCAGGAGGTGGCCCCTTCCCTTGGGCGTTCATTTACACACATCTTGAAGTCGGCAACGACAGGTTGCAGTGCGATGTACAGCAGGACGATGTTCTTTACAACCTTTAACACTGCTGACACAGCCTTGGACCATTCAACTCTTCCTTAAGGACATCGTGGAGCTGCAACCCCATTCATTGCCATCTGACCGCTTTGGAGCGCAGCGCAATTTTGTGTCTGGTGTACTGAGTCGAACCACTAGGGGCCGTTCAATACCATTCGAAGAAATTTGAACGTGAACTGAAACAGCAAAGTGTGTTTTCGGTTTATCAGGCCCCCTATCTCGCGCCCTCATGTGGCATGGTCATGGCGGTGTGTGACATTGACACATGTGTGAATAAGAAGGCAAAGGGACCCTCTGAAAATCTCAGTGCCACCTGCACAACTTTACTGAGCACTTCAAAACGGTACCTGTATACTGACAACCGTTGACGGATTCCTAAGCGCCTGTAGGCAGACAACCACTCCGACACCCCTCAGATTCTGCATGCCCGAAAGCAGGTGCTAGAGCAGCAGCGTACCGCCACTCAGCTAACGGTGTCAAAATGGTTGCCTGCCTGCAGGTGGCTAAGACTCTGTCAATGGTTGTATCTGTATAGGTACATGTTTAGCGAAGCAGAAGGGCCGAAAAAGCATAAACACACTTTACTGCTTAGAATAACGTTCAGATTTCGTCGAATGATTTTGGACGGTCCCTGGTGGTGCGACTCTGTTCACCAGAGGGAAAAATTGAGGTCGCTCTACACTCCAAAGGGGTCAGATCACTTTCAATGGTGTTGCAGCCCCCACGATGTCTTTAACGAAGAGTTGGAGCGTCTGAGAGGTGTCAGCACTGTCACAGTTTGCCAGGAACGTCGTCCTGTTGTACATCGCATTGCAAACAGTCGTTTATGCAGTGTGTGTAAACGAACGCCCCAAGGGAATGGGTTGTTTCACTGACTGTCTTTGTGCCACTTCCTGAGACCTTTTCGTTTCGATTCTGAGTGGCGGTGTGTTTCATACGATTTTCTCGGCGACCTGTAAGAAAAGCGAGTGATTTAAACGCTGGGCGTCGCTGTTTTAACCTCCTCTGCAGAGGCGTCAAGAGAAGGGGTCAGATGTGGACGAGGAGGTCGTGATGACCTTCGCGTGTTTTGAAACGTCCATGTTGGCGTCCGGCAGAATTGTTGTGAAATTTGGTGCCAATGAGGCATCAGTAACCCACCTAACTCCTCACACGAATTTCTGAGCTCTGGACTATTTTTCGCATGTGCCGACACTTCGCTCTTTGAATCGTTGCTGAGCCCGAGGGTAACATCGCAGGCCGCCATGCTTTTGCACCGCTGCACAGGAAGGTTAAGCGATGTTTCACACTTCTCCGTCGCAATGGGAAAAATGGCGAAGTTTCAAACAGGTGATTTTTTTGTTTTGCGCAGCGTAGAATAGAGGTAACCAGTGTATCAACCACTTGCTGGAACTCTCTGGCATTAACAATCATTTCTGTCAGGGCACGTGGTGATCAGAATGTGTTGTGGTTGTAGCCATGGGAGGTGTATGCTGGATACAGTGGGTGAGGCACTCCGCCGCTCTGGGATCAGTGAACGTCGGGCGACGTGCGGCAGCTCGCGCGGACAGGCGACGACAAGGAGAGCGCTCCCTGCTGTTTTGTGCTGAGTGGCCCCGACCTGCCGCTCTGCGCTCAGCGCTCCACAAGGAATGCAGTTGTCGGCAGCCAGTCAGGGGTCGTTGCTCTCGTCTCTCCAGACTGCGCAAGAAACTGAAAATAGCCAATGCGTGTGTCCACTACTTGTAAATAAAGTCGTTTTGTTACTCATACTGGTTTCAACATCAACCCTATCTACACCACTATATAAATAGAAGTCGGTGTTTAAAGTTGCTACCAAAAATCTCGAAAAGTTCTTGACCAGTTTACTTCAGGCTTTTACCCGATATTCTATATTCGTTTGGGCGGACATAGGCTACACTTTTTTCAATACATGTGATATATAAATACATATACACAACAATAAGGGTAAAGACTGTTAGCAAAAATCTCTAGGAGTTATTCATCGATTTACTTCAGATTTTTACACGAAACTTTAATAAACTTTCAGACAGACATATGCTACATGTTTGTTAATATATACGGTATACAAACACCTGCATACTCTATGAAGGGGATTGAGTTGGTGCGTTGCTGGCGCCAGTTTCCATCGATTGTCTTTTCATCGCTGAGGCGACTTCGATGCTTATTTGTCTTCTTCGCATCTTTGGCGGCGGGGGATTTTAACTGCAGAGCGCGCGACCTGCTGGTGGCTGGTGTGCGGGTATCCGCGGTGTGAGGTGGAGTGACGTGGGACTGTGTTTGTGTGCAGCACGGCTAGAGGCCGAGTGGGCACGGCGAGGAGCGTGGCCTGCCGCTATTGCGAGTTTAACCGTTACAATGCAAATCCTCTGGCCATGTTGATGGGGATTTCCTCGAGGTTGGAAGGACAAGTTCCGTCGAGTTGGTTACAAGTTACACAGACCGAATGAATTGGAGTCGTCGAGTTGCTTCGGTGGCTGGTGTTCATATTAACTAAATATTCCAGTGTACTAAAAACCATTTGGAATTCTTCCAGTGGCTTATCACTGAAACTGGTGTCCTCACTTGATAACTTGACGGCAGTTAAGGAAGTGTAATGACGACCATCAAACAGACACGAAGCATGGCTAAACACGTAGCTACAAGTGCAACTAAGTAGCGCGTAAGTCTGTGTTCGGTGTCCCAAGCTGCGCTGAAATATTTTTCACATTCTACCTGTTATGTCATTATTTTAGTCTTGCCTTTAAATATCTCTGAGATTATTCTTGATATTCTAACTTTTATGCCATTATTTTAGTGATGGTTTTAAGGGCTTGACTAATCAGATTTTAAGAGCTTTGACTGCCCAAGTAAGTCACGGAGGTTGATTCTCTTGGTTTCATTTGTGGAATATGTCGTTGCAAGATATTGATAACTAGTTGTGCAGTTAGGATTGTGTATCTCATACCTCAGATTATTGTCTGCCGCTGATGTGTTTTATGTTGCACATAGATGGTTGACGAGAGCAAAGTGGGATCGGACTACCACGGTGGCAGTGTGATATTTAAGGCCCTGCCCCGACCCACGTCTCGGGTTATGTGGTTACTGTCCTGTAATTCCATCCTTTCGGTGGAGATTTATGGTTTCTTGAACTTGATCGCAATGCAAAGTTGAGTACCTTTTTATTTCGTTTCCTGTCCCTTGGATTTCTTGGACTGGTTAAAATCTTTTGGTGTGCTTGCGTCCATCACTAATTCTCATGTAGCTTGGAAACGGCCCCTGTTAATTTTTCTTGGGAAGATCTTCTCGTTATAGTCAAGTACTGGACTCATACGAACCTGGTATATGCAAGTAGTATTGTTCTAATTAATCTGAAGTTGGCGGAGCAAACCTTAAAAATTTTGGGGTTGTTGAGCTCAGAACTTTGGTGTGGGTTAGTCATATTAGTCACATTTTATGCATCACGATTTTATTAACATTGTATTAGTTAATGAAAAGTTGGCCGAATAAACCTTAAAATTTTGGTGTTTGTTGAACTCAGAACTTTTAACTGGGACAGTTACGTTGTCATATTTTACGAGCATGCTTTATGAATATTGTATTTGAATTATGAACAGTTGGCCAAAGAAGCCTTAAAACATTACTGTCTGTTGAATTCCGAACGTGTATGAGCTGAAAAGATACATAAAAGAGTTTCCATGTAAGTGATGAAGTAGGTGTGGTCATTTGTCAGTCATGTTGAATTAATTATGAGTCCATGGACATGGTTTAAATTACTGTAAGTGGTTGAAAGAAACTGATATGTGGAAGATATCTTAAAAGATTCTGGTGTTTTATACGACAAGCTTTGTTGTAATTATGGTTGCTGTGAATGTATTATGAGCAATGTATTTGTAATAAAGAAGTGTATGGCAACTTCAGCTGATTACGATGGTAATTTCGGTGTGTCCTAAGGGACCACTCCACAGGGGATAAGTAGTTGGCAGAAATTTCTAAAAAATCTTGATCAATTTGCTTCAAATTTTTACACAATACTCTAATAAAGATTAAGACAGACAGATTATATAACCTTCAATGATTTAGTTCAAATAATGAACATCTGGACACACGCAGGCCGTATATTTTAATATATGTAAATTTATAAACACAATGTATTGTTTAACGTCGTTACCAAAAATATCGAAAAGTTCCAGACCGATTTACTTCAGATTTTTACATGATATTTTTTTAAAAGTTCGGACTGACATAGGCTACATATTTTTAAATATATACTGAACGTAAATATATATGTAATATATAAAGAGAAAACTTGGTTAACAAAAATCTCGAAATATTCTTGACTGATTTACATCAAATTTTTGCACAATTCTCTAATAAAGGATATAAAATGTAGACTGGGAATGGCAAGAAAAGAGCTTCTGAAGAAGAGGAATTTGTTAACATCGAATATTGATTTAAATATTTGGTATTTGTATGCAGTGTAACCATGTATGGCAGTGAAACATGGACGATAAACAATTTATACAAAAAGAGAATAGGAGCTTTTGCAATGTTTTACTACAGAAGAATGCTGAAGATTGGGTAGATCATGTAACTAGAGATGAGATATTGAATATAACTGAGGAGAAAAGAAATTTATGGCACAAACTGACTTGAAGAAGGGATCGGTTGACAGGCCACATTCTGAGACATCAAGTGATCACCAGTTTAGTACTGGAGGGAACTGTGGCGAGTGAAAACCGTAATGGTTCACCAAGAGAGGAATGCAGTAAGCAGATTCGAAAGGATGTAAGTAGTAGTGGTTATTCGGAGATGAAGAGGCTTGCACAGGATGGAGTAGCATGCAGAGCTGCATCAAACCAGTCTTCAGAGTGAAGACTACAACAGCAACAACAACAACTCTAATAAACATTCAGACGGACATAGGTTATATATTTTTAAACAGCACTGTACAATTTTTCTGTTAAAATCGACTGGAAAAATTATGTGCTGTGCTGTGGTGTGAAAATGTGTGGTTTAGTTCCCTCTCGCAGTCAGTTTTAACTACGATATCAAGGTATTTAAATCATTAGCCTACCAATTCGCAGATGCCAATATATATCAATGACCCAAACTGATTTACTCATTCATTTTAAACGTCTTCAGTTCCCATTCAAGGTTTCCTTTGCAACATCGATAAACAAAGAGTAGGTGAACAGAGAGAGGGGAAAAAATAAACAGGAGGAGATGGACGAAGAGAGGAGGCAAGGAGAAGGACAGAGAGAGGAAGAAGACGGGCACGAGTGCGTACATCTAATTCCCGTTAACATTCAGAAATTGTGAAGCATTGCCAGGTTCACTGGTCTCAATTACACACACAGAGCTAAAATGGTATTGCACTTCTTTCCGTAGTTTGTACTTATTTTCGTAGTTCCAATATGAACTTGTCCACAACTGCATGGAATTTTATACTGCATAAAATAAAAATCCTCTAACAGATGTATTTGTAATGATTCTAAATGAAATGATGCAAATAAATAATCTTATAAGCTTAAACAATTAAAATCAATGTGTGCTTATAAGAACTGAGAACTTCATTCTGTAAACATCCTATCCAATTGAAACTCCCTGGCAGATTAAACTTGTGTACCGATGCACCTCAGACCCCTAATCTTTGTCTTCTTCGGACAACTGCCGTACTACATGAGCTTTTCAGGCTTCACAGAAGTTTTCCTGCATGCCTTGAGGGACTAGCACTCCCGCAAGAAAGGGTATTGCAGATACATGCCTCAGCCACTACCTGGGCGATTGTTCCAAAATAAAGTTTTCCTCTGCAGTGGAGTGTGCACCAGATTGAAACTTTCGGCAAACCCAAACTGTGTGCTCCTAGCTTGTGACCAAGCCATTTCTCCGGAGTATCCTTTCCTACGGCAGTGCCAAGTCCGCAAGGTGTGCAGGAGAACGTTGAGAAGTTTGCGAGGTAGGAGACGAAGTAATGGCTGCAGTAAAGCTGTCAGTACGTGCTTCGATAGCTTCGTTGGCAGAGCAGTTGCCCCCGAAAGGCAAAAGCCCCAGGTTCAAGTCCCAATATGATACTCATGTACTCATTTTTAATTTGTCATGAAGTTTCAGCAAATATCAATACTTGCTGCACATTAATGACCTCAAACGTTTCGTAGTTTCATGTAGGAACACAAGTGATCTAAGATTAAGAGAAAAGGAGGCGACTTACCCAAACTGTCTGATGATGAGGGAAAAAACTCAATACTAAAAACTCATAAACGGTGCAGTCATATGAACCGGAGCAGAGAGTCGCTAACTGAACAGCAGTGAAAGGAACAAGAAAAAGACAGCAACAAGCACTTGCAAAGGAGTACCTCAACCAAACATATATATTATGTAACGTCCTCTACACAGAGTGGAAAAAATTAAAAATAAACAATTAATAATAGAATAAACATTAAAAGAACTATAATGAAAGATTATAACAAAGTCAATTACACCGTTGTCATGAATATGTCATGAGAATGTTGACAAACAGGGCCCATAACGTATGTTCCTACATGAAGAAGAAATACTAGCGAAATTTTGGAAAAAAAGAAAAAAGTCTGGATATGCAAATTATTAGGAATAAAGGATGGTGGGAATGAAACTGGGAACTCACACATATGTGAACACGTAGCACAAAACAGCGTCACCTGCTAAATGCAACTTGGCTAGTCCTGTCGAAGTGTATGAAAGCCTGTGAAAACGATTTCGTTGGGAGTCTTTACAAACATTCGTGGTGAGCCTCTCCAATTCAACAAAACTTCCTGCCACGCAGGGTTTCTCTCAGTGGAAAGAGCACCTGGAAATCACCCAAGAAAAAGTCCGAGCAAAGTACCCAGTTGGCACACATAAATGCATGGGAATAAAAGCGTGGAGAATATGCAGTGGAAAGAAATACTGAAAAATATTAAGTGGCCGCTACACGAAGAATAACGGCGAAGATATCGCAAAAACCTGATTCAGAGAGGAAACAAAGCATATTATTTAGTCCCCTGCATGTCAGTCTCGTAGAAATAAAATTAGAGGCGTTCTGAAAATAATTCTTCCCACACTTAGGTACGAGTACTACAAAATATGGTAAAGGAAAGTACTCTCTGCTACGAGCTTCACTTCATAATGATTCTAACCGTCTACGCGCGGATTCCGAGGACTTCGTTCTAAATTACTGCCACAGTTCATAAATTTTAAAAAAGAAGAACATTTAACCGAGTGCAGTGCCTTGCCACACCGAAATGAATTTGCATAGAAAGAGATCACGCCGTCAGCAAATGGGATACTGGAGACAGGACGGCTAGTCAGTGTACAAGACACAGTAACAACGAAACTACATGACAATGTTGTGACTGATAACTCACAAGTTACAAGTACTTTCAACATCACTTTCTGAAGGCCGCAGTAAAAGCAGGGTTAAATAGTTCAGTTGAATTAGCAAGAGACTATTTAAAAAAGGAAGGGCCTACGAGTAGTATCCTTCACCGAGAATAAGGAACTATAAAAATTCTAAAAACAAAGGATTATATGGTGTTGACGCAATTTCAAAAAGAATGCTGAAACGTTTTTCTAACTTAATAAGCAGTGTACTTAGCAACATTTGTAATGCAGCACTGGCACAGGGAATTTTTTCATACAGGTCAAAATATGCACTTGTTAAGTGCTGACAAGAAAGACTTAAATAATACTCGTCTAGTTTCTTTTTGACATCTTTTTCCAAAATAATCGAAAAAGTAATGTACTCAAGAGTAGTCTCACATTTTAATGGGAAAAATTTACTTAGAATCTATCAGTTTGGGTTCCAGAAGGGTTACTTAACTGAGAATGCTATTTACACATGTTGTTGTTGTGGTCTTCAGTCCTGAGACTGGTTTGATGCAGCTCTCCATGCTACTCTATCCTGTGCAAGCTTCTTCATCTCCCAGTACCTACTGCAGCCTACATCCTTCTGAATCTGCTTAGTGTATTCATCTCTTGGGCTCCGTCTACGATTTTTACCCTCCACACTGCCCTCCAATACTAAATTGGTGGTCCCTCGATGTCTCAGAACATGTCCTACCAACCGATCCCTTCTTCTAGTCATGTTGTGCCACAAGCTCCTCTTCTCCTCAATTCTATTCAATACCTCGTCATTAGTTATGTGATCTACCCATCTAATCTTCAGCATTCTTCTGTAGCACCACATTTCGAAAGCTTCTATTCTCGTCTTGTCTAAACTATTTATCGTTCACGTTTCATTTCCATACATGGCTACACTCCATACAAACACTTTCAGAAACGACTTCCTGACATTTAAATCTATACTCGATGTTAACAATTTTTTTTTCAGAAACGCTTTCCTTGCCATTGCCAGTCTACATTTTATATCCTCTCTACTTCGACCATCATCAGTTATTTTGCTCCCAAAATAGCAAAACTCCTTTACTACTTTAAGATCTCATTTCCTAATCTAATTCCCTCAGCATCACCCGACTTAATTTGACTACATTCCACTATCCTCGTTTTGCTTTTGTTGATGTTCATCTTATACCCTCCTTTCAAGACGCTGTCCATTCCGTTCAACTGATATAGACTAATCGTTTTGCGTCTATGTGTCCACATTTCAACGCCTGATCTGCTGCCCTGTGACAAATATAAATTAGTGGCTTGCTCTTCACACATGTGTTTGCAGTTACTAACCTAAAAACATGACTTGTAATACCTATTATTATTAGTCTGCTTATGACATGATGTTGTTCAGTACACTGTCCTTAGCCACCAACAGAAATACCTGCACTTACATCCGTTGCATCCTGCATGCGAATAACCTTCCACAACATTCAACAAGCAGAATTGGTATCTTTTGTACACAATATCAGTGTAATAATAAATCCCGTTGCAGAGAAAGAAACAGGAGAGATTGTTAATGACGTTTTACAAAGAATTATTAAGTGGTTCTCTGAAAATGAACACTCCTTAAAATTTGAAGAAAGCACACTATATTCAGTTCTGTACAATAAACAGTATTACTAAATTTTTTTATCGAAATTAGACATGTTGGTCTAACAACTGGTGTAGCACTTTACCGGGAGTCAGTAAATGGGTAGAATGCACCAAATTTTTGAGTGGACATATTGATGAAAACTCGAGTCGGAAGAGGCATTTTGCCGAGCTTCTAAAAAAATTCATTACAGCTACTTTTACTCTTCGTATAACTACTTGTCTTGGAAACAAAAGAATCAACCTCCTGAAATACTAAGCACATTTCCACTCAGTAAAGTCTTATGGAATAAATTTCTGGAATAACTCATCACTTAGAAAGAACGTATTGATTGCACAAAAGTGCACAGTAAGGATAATATGTGGTGTTAGCCGACAGAACCTGTTCAAGGAGTTCGGAGATTTATCTGTACAATCACAATGTATATATATATATACTAATGAAATAAATCATAAATAACCCATCACAATTTGAGAACAGTGATGCCTGTACCTACACTATTAGAGGAAAAAAATGACACTTATTTCCACTCACTAGCCTTTTCCCCACAGCTTCACCTGCAATACATTCGATACATATATTGAACACGTCTCTTCTTCCTACCTACACGTGCACCTCTTCCTCCCTCTGACTCTTCATCTCATCCTCCCACCTCTGTCGATCTATCTATTCTTCCCACTCCTCCCTCCTCTCTATCCATTTCCTCCACACCCTCTCCCTGACTGTACTTTCTTCCCCCTCCCTCTGAAACATCGTCCTCTCCCTCTCTCTTCTATTTTCATTTCCACCTCCCACCCCTCCTTTCCCACGAGACCACCACCCCACTACATCTTCGATCTGCCTCATGCCTCTCCCTTTCCTCCCCTTTCTCCATCCAATTTCTCCTCCTCTTTGTTCTGTCTACTCCCTCCGATACCTATCTCAACCTGCCCCTAGCCTTGCTCATTGGCATGTATAGCTCCTGCAATACAGTTCAAGGAAGCAGGATGCTACTACTGCCGCAACATGCCTGCTATGCAGGGGTGGCTACACGTCAGGGGCTTGAAAATAATTTATTTGCCCTGATGTAAAGGCTGCCATGTAAAGAAGTTCGTTAAGGCAGGCCAATACTACTCCAACACAACATGCCTGTCAAGCAAGCCAGCCTACATGTCACGGCCTAGGAAACTGTTTCTTGCTGCTGACATGTTGATTGCCCTGCAAAGCTGATTAATTTGGCAGGTCGATACCTTTCCCTCACAACAACCCTATTTTGAAGGGCAGCCTATACGCCAGGGACTGTAAAAACACGTTTTTCCCATATCTCCACTCCTACTGGAGCTAAAATTGAACACTGAAGGGCCAAAGAAACTGGCACACCTGCCTAATATCGTGTAGGCCCCCTGAGGGTATGCAAAAGTGCTGCAACACAACATGGCATGGACTCGACTAATGTCTGAAGTAGTGCTGGAGGGAACTGACACCATGAATCAAGCTGGAGGGAACTGACCCATGAATCATGCATGGCTGTCCATAAATCCGTAAGAGTATAAGGGGATGGAGATCTCTTCTGAACAGTATGTTGCAAGGCATCCTAGATATCCTCAATAATGTTCATGTCTGGAGAGTCTGGTGGCCAGCGGAAGTGTTTAAACTCAGAAGAGTGTTCCTCAAGCCACTCTGCAGCAATTCTGGACACGTGGGCTGTCGCATTGTCCTGCAAGAATTGTCCAAGTCCATCGGAATGACAATAGACACAAATGGATGCAGGTGATAAGACAACATGCTTACGTATGTATAATCTGTCAGAGTCGTATCTACATGTATCAGAGATCCCATATCACTACAATTGCACATGCCCAACACCATTACAGAGCCTCCACCAGCTTGAACAGTCCCCTACTGACATGCAGGGTCCATTGAGTCATGGGGTTGTCTCCATACTCGTACACGTCCATCCGCTCGATACAGTTTGAAATAAGACTCGTCCCACCAGGTAACATGTTTCCAGTCATCAACAGTCCAATGTCGGTGTTGACGGGCCCAGAAGATGAGTAAAGCTTCGTGTCGGGCAGCCATCAAGAGTACACGAGTGGGCCTTTGGCTCCAAAAGCTCGCATTGATGATGTTTGGGATTAGCCGAGCGGTCTAAGGCGCTGTAGTCATGGACTGTACGGCTGGTCCCGGCGGAGGTTCGAGTCCTCCCTCGGGCATGGGTGTGTGTGTTTGTCCTTAGGGTAAATTAGGTTAGGTAGTGTGTAAGCTTAGGGACTGATGACCTTAGCAGATAAGTCCCATAAGATTTCACACACATTTGAACATTTTTTTTTGATGATGTTTGGTTGAATGGTTCGCACGGTGACACTTGTTTCTGGCGCAGCACTGAAATCTCAGCAATTTGCGGAAAGGTTGCTCTTGTGTCACGTTGAACTATTCTCTTCAGTCGTCGTTGGTCCCGTTCTTGTAGGATTTTTTTCCGGTCGCAGCGATGTCGGAGATTTGATGTTTTACTGGATTCCTGATATTCACGGTACACCCGTGAAATGGTCGTACGGGAAAATCCCCACTTCATCGCCGTCTCGGAGACGTTGTGTTCCATCTCTCATGTGCCGACTATAACACCGCGTTCAAACTCACTTAACTCCTGACAAGCTGCCATTGTAGCAGCAGTAATCGATCTAACAACTGCGACAGACACTCGTTGTCCTATGTATATATATGCCGTTGTAGTAGCAGTAATCGATCTAAAATCTGCGCCAGACACTTTTTGTCTTATATAGGCGTTGCCGACAGCAGTACCGCATTCTGCCTGTTTATATATCTCCGTATTTGAATGTGCATGCCTATACCAGTTTATATGGAGCTTCAGTGTATAATCTGTAATATGTATATGTTTATATAACAGATAAAGCTATCAGCGGCTCAGAAAAGAGTTCAATATGATGCAAAAAAAGGTTTGATTATTTGCCCAATACCATGAAATGTCTGTCAGATAGCAAAACAAGTTGTAAATCTAACCGCAACTCACCTCTCCAGGAGAACTCATATTCCACCGAGGGATTTCCTTTTAAAAACCTGTAGACTGTCAACAAAGAGAAAGAATGAATAGCACAACAACCTAGTTTTTAAGTATGGTGGCATGAGCTAAGGTGTGGATTAAAGTTAGAAAAAAACTTTTACTCATATCCTGTAAACTGGCTCATTTCACATCATTTCGATGAAAGAATCGTTCAAATGATTTAATTAACTAACTTACGAAATGCGGAATGACTTTAAGACCTATGAGCACTCTATGTAAAAACATGCAGCTGACCTGAATATAAGAAAATTTCATGTAGTATCCGTGAATACAGAAGAACAACAGAAAACATTTCACTACACGGACGGAAAGACGATCAGTCACTGCAATAAGTCATATCTGTCAAGTGTCAGAGTATTTGTTCTCGTGAACTAGCTCGTAAATCAAGACACAGGAAAGGCACGTGACACACCGAGATTTATAGGAAGAATTCAGAGGACGGGTAAACGGCACAGAAAGCAGGTCGCTCACGAAACCTTAACTAATACTTGACTACTGTACATCAGCTTGGAACATTTTATAAATACACTACTGGCCATTAAAATTGCTACACCAAGAAGAAATGCAGATGATAAATGGGTATTCATTGGACAAATATATTATACTAGAACTGACATGTGATTACATTTTCACGCAATTTGGGTGCATAGATCCTGAGAAATCAGCACCCAGAACAACCACCTCTGGCCGTTCAAAAATGGTTCAAATATCTCTGAGTATTATGGGACATAACTTCTGAGGTCATCAGTCCCCTAGGACTTAGAACTACTTAAACCTAACTAACCTAACGACATCACGCACACCCATGCCCGAGGCAGGATTAGAACCTGCGAACGTAGCGGTCGCGCGGTTCCAGACTGTAGCGCCTAGAACCACCCTCCGTGAAAACATGGCAATATGCTGACCATTTACACTACTGGGCATTAACATTGCTACACCAAGAAGAAATGCAGATGATAAACGGGTATTCGTTGGACAAATATATTATACTAGAATTGACATATGATTACATTTTCACGCAATTTGGGTGCATAGATCCTGAGAAATCAGTACCCAGAACACCCACCTCTGGCCGTAATAACGGCCTTGATACGCCTGGGCATTGAGTCAAACAGAGCTTGGATGGCGTGTACAGGTACAGCTGCCCATGCAGCTTCAACACGATACCACAGTTCATCAAGAGTAATAACTGGCATATTGTGACGAACCAGTTACTCGGCCACCATTGACCAGACGTTTTCAATTGACGAGAGATCTGGTGAATGTGCTGGCCAGGGCAGCAGTGGAACATTTTCTGTATCCAGAAAGGCCCGTACAGGACCTGCAACATGCGGTCGTGCATTATCCTGCTGAAATGTAGGGTTTTGCAGGCATCGAATGAAGGGTAGAGCCACGGGTCGTAACACATCTGAAATGTAACGTCCACTGTTCAAAGTGCCGTCAATGCGAACAAGAGGTGACGAAGACGTGTAACCAATGGCACCCCATACCATCATGCCGGATGATACGCCAGTATGGATATGACGAATACACGCTTCCAATGTGCGTTCACCGCGATGTCGCCAAACACGGATGCGACCATCATGATGCTGTAAACAGAACCTGGATTCATCCGAAAAAATGACGTTTTGCCATTCGTGCACCCACGTTCGTCGTTGAGTACACCATCGCAGGCGCTCCTGTCTGTGATGCAGCGTCAAGGGTAACCGCAGCCATGGTCTCCGAGGTGATAGTCCATGCTGCTGCAAACGTCGTCGAACTATTCGTGCAGATGGTTGTTGTCTTGCAAACATCCCCATCTGTTGACTCAGGGATCGAGACGTGGCTGCACGATCCGTTACAGCCATGTGGATAAGATGCCTGTCATCTCGACTGCTAGTGATACGAGGCAGTTGGGATCCAGCACGGCGTTCCGTATTCCTCTCCTGAACCCACCGACTCCATATTCTGCTAACAGTCATTGGATCTCGAGCAACGCGAGCAGCAATGTCGCGATACGATATACCGCAATCGCGATAGGCTACAATCCGACCTTTATCAAAGTCGGAAACCTGATGGTACGCATTTCTCCTCCTTACACGAGGCATCACAACAACGTTTCACCAGGCAACGCCAGTCAACTGCTGTTTGTGAATGTGAAATCTGTTGGAAACTTTCCTCATGTCAGCACGTTGTAGGTGTCGCCACCGGCGCCAACCTTGTGTGAATGCTGTGAGAAGCTAATCATTTGCATATCATAGCATCTTGTCCCTGTCGGTTAAATTTCGCGTCTGTAGCACGTCATCTTGGTGGTGTAGCAATTTTAATGGCCAGTAGTGTATCTTCTACAGCGCTAGCAGGGTAACTATTTGGGTCAGCATTATTTTTCTTGCGCTCTTAAACGAATTTATTTCACTGCACAAACTTAAATGAAAATAACCTTTACTGAAATTAAAAGTGAAGGAGTTAACATCAAGAGTGCAAAAAAAAGTCTATTGGTAAACCGTCTGATGGTATAATAGATAAAGTAATTGGAATCGATGTGATAAGACACGGGGAGTCACGTATTAGAGTCAGAGTTTAACAGAATTTTAGAAAACTTGCGATCAAATGAGGTGGAAGGCAGAGATGACATTCCTTTGGAATTTCTAAAATCAGTGGGGCTGATGACAAGCACACTTAGACCATAGTGACGTATAGACAGCGCAAGCCCCTATTTCTGCTGAGTTAATGCTTGGAAAAAATGTCGAAACCACGAAACGGGGACCGACAGTCACACTTCTTCTCATTTATAGCTGATTTTAACAGATGAGCGACTCGCTATATTAGTATCTCACATGTAATAAGCAGTAAAGCTAATATAATTTTTCAGACATTAACATTTGACCAAGTAAACGGATAACAAACAGTTTTTACAGAAGGATCTTTATTTTTATGAGCGACAGAATTGCAGCTTTCCAGTGAATTCCTGATCTGTTGTATTGTCCAGTCGTTTAGTTCACTGCTTTTTAGATAAATAAAGGACGAAATATCAGTTTAGTTTTCTGAAAATAACTTAGAAATAGTTGTGAACTGTTTTATTGTGCTTTTATAAGATATTTCATACGTTTTTCAATCCAGTATAGATATAGAAACAGCATTAAGATAAGAAACGTAATACATTAGAAAACGTTGATTCTAGAGAAAACTTTTTTAGTGAGATTAAAATTCTGTCGTCTCAACATCTCCGTCATTCAAAGAGTTGTAGATCTGACCACCACAATGCGTTTTTACGAGATAACTATAAATTCATCCTTATACGATTCGTAATGTTCTGATACAAATAAATATTCTCAAATATAAGTCCATTCGAATTTTCTTGGTAATGATATCACTCCTTATCTTCTACCTGTTAACTCTCTACCTTGCTCTCGAAAACTCTGTTCGTCAATTTCTGTGTTTTGAGAACAACATGACCTATGGAACTAAATATTACCTCCTTTCACATATCTGTTTGTGAAACACTTCATTACTGAAGTGGTAGAAATTGGACGACGTCAGGCTGTTAATGCTTTTTATCTAACCGCTCTAATAATAATAATAATAAAATTGTATACAGCATTGTAGTGACCTTATTTAATTACTGCTGTATCGTGCTGTCAGTTAATTCATTTATCTGTTTCGAAGCGAGTAATGAACTTCTGGGCTACTGCAGATGCTATCTACAACTTAGAGAAAGCGTTTTCTTGAGATATTTAGCATTTGTTACGTATACGTCTCAC
The DNA here is from genome assembly GCF_021461395.2 of Schistocerca americana. Classification (NCBI taxonomy): domain Eukaryota; kingdom Metazoa; phylum Arthropoda; class Insecta; order Orthoptera; family Acrididae; genus Schistocerca; species Schistocerca americana. The sequence goes on along the minus strand of NC_060124.1, from coordinate 79,646,899 downwards.
TTCTTTCCAATTTAAGTAGTTCGTAATTGTAATTCCTAGGTATTTAGTTGAATCTACGGCCTTTAGACTCGGCTGATGTATTGTGTAACCGAAGTTACAAGGATTCCTTTTAACACAGATATGGATGACCTCGCCCTTTTCTTTATTTAGGGTCAATTGTTAATTTTCGCACCATAATGATATGTTACCTAAATCGTTTTGAAATTGATTTTGATCTTCTAATGACTTTACTAGATATAAACGACAGCATCATCAGCAAACAACCTAAGACAGCTACTCAAATTGCCTCCTAAAATGTTTATATCGATATGGAACAACAGAGGGCCTATAACACAACCTTGGGGAACTCCAAAAATCAGTTCTGTTTTACTTTTAATTGCTACAAACTGTGGCCTCCCTGACAAGAAATCACAAATCCATTCGCGTAACAGAGACGATATTCCATAAGCACGCAATTTGATTACAAAACGCTTGTGAGGTATGGTGTCAAAAGCTTCCTGCAAATCTAGAAATACGGAATCAATTTTAAATCCTTTGTCGATAGCCCTCAACTTTAAGAATGTGTAAAGAGGTAGTTGTGTTTCATTAGAACGATGTTTTCTAAATCCTTGCCGACTATGTGTCAATAGACCTTTCTCTTCGAGGTGATACGTTATGTTCGAACATAATCTATGCTTAAAAATCCTGCTGCATATCTACGTTAATGATATGGGCCTGTAATTCAGTGGATTGCTCCTACTGCTTCTCTTGAATATTGGTTTGACCTGTGGAACTTTCCAGTCTTTGAATACGGATCTGTCGCCGAGCGAGCGGCAGTAGATGAATGTTAATTGTGGAGCTATTGCGCCAGCGTACTGTGAAAGGAACCTAATTGGTATCCAGTCTGGACCGGAAGACTTGCTTTTGTTACGTGATTTATGTTGCTTTCATATTCCGCGGTTATCTACTTCTATATTACTCATGATGGGAGCTATTCTTGATTCGAATTCTGGAATATTTACTTCGGCTTCTTTGGTGAAGGAATCTCGGCCAATTTCGGCTGAATGCGGAATTTATTGTGGAACATCGTGGATTGTTCTCGGTTCGGCGCCCATGGTTTCATGAAGTTCCGTAGATGGCGGCGCTATACGTAACCTCCAAACTCGCGTCTGTAACAGAGATGCGTTCCAAGCAGAGAGCTGTTATTGGGTTCTTTTGGCGGAAAACCAGAGCATCGTACATATTCAGAGGCGCCTGCAGAATTTACACGGAGAGCTGGCAGTGAATAAAAGCACGCTGAGTCGTTGGGCGAGGCGTCTGTCATCATCGCAACGTGACACTTTCCACATCATTACGAAGTGTCGTATTCATGATCTATGGAACAAGTACTAATCCAATCTAATCTAATCAAGATAGCGCAATCTTGTCCAATTTCCCGCGCGTCGGCCGGCCCCAACAACAGTTGCAATGTTGGAATGTGCGGACACTCTCGTTTGAGATGATCGACGGATCACAATAAAACACATCGATGCAAAACTGGGCGTCTCTGCTGGTAGTGCTGACACACTCGTCCATCAGTTGCGGTACTCAAAGGTGTGTGGCCGCTGGTTTTCTCGCCGCCTAACAGAAGGCAAGAAAGAGCGACAAAGGATCATTTGTGCGGAACTGATTGCGCGTTACGAGGCTGGTCGTGACCATTTTCTGTTTAACATCGTCACAGGCGATGAAACATGGGTTCATCACTTCGAACCGGAAACAAAATGGCAAATCACGAAGTGGCGCCACACCACCTCTCCTCTGAAGAAAAACTTCAAAGTCGCACCATCAGCCGGTAAAATCATGCTGACAACCTTCTGGAGCTCGGAAGGGTTATTCTGTTTCATGGGCTCACTCATGGTATAACGATTAACTCTGGAGTGTTCTGCACTACCCTCGAAGAAACGAATTCAGCATATTTCGTCGCCACAAATATGCAAACGAAGTTCTTCTCCATGACAACACAATGCCTCACGAGTTTGCACAGCAAAGATAAGCTCAGAACACTTCGTTGAATTGTTCTTCCTCGTCCACCCTACAGCTCGGGTCTCGTACCTTCCGACCTCCGTCTGTTTCGCCCAATGAAGGGTGCACTCTGCAGGACGCCGTATGTGAATGATGGGGAGGTTACTGATGCAGCAACACGTTGACTGCGACATCGAGCAGTAGAACTGTACCATGAGGACATGCAGGCCCTCCCAATAAGGTGACGTAAGGCCGTCGCATTGAACGGAGATTACGTTGAAAGATGGGTTTTTGTAGCCGAAAGAGTGGGGAATAATATGGCGTACTGGAATCCTGAATAAAACTAACTTGCTCTGACAAAAAAAGTGTTGCATTATTTATTGAACGCCCCTCTTATAACCGCCGGTACAAACACAGTGATGCTTTTGCTGCATCAAACTGTCGATTATAATCAGGCTGAACATTGCATGGCCTACTCTTCAGACGTGCGAGATACAGTTACAGAAAACTTGTTTTTCCTGTCAGTTATGGTTGGAATTGGATATTACCGACCATATCCTTCTGACGGATGAGATACAAATTACAATGAAGAGTCGTTATCCGTGCTGAGTTTCGTCGGAATTGAATAATCCCTACCACTAACTTAAGTTATACGAGGCGCCAAACTAAGCTACACAGTAAAAACTATTGTTTGTACTTACATATATATTGCAAACTGCGACACTAAGGAAGCTGTATCTGGTGATGTCCTGATCGGAGTGGTTGCAAAAAAGTGAACAATTTCAAAATACTGATGTGTCACACAATTCACGTGAACAAACACGAAAAACACGCGACGTGTACCCAACCCATTAAAGCGACTGTTAAATGCTGAACTTCATTGTCTACTATTTAAATTCCAGCGCTGCTGCAACGCCAGCTTGCATCAGTGGACGTTGAGTGAACTATAAGACGGATTTTGCCGCTGCCACCATGTGTTTTGCAACGAGATACCAGAGCCACGCCGCTTAAGTGGACAGGAAGTGGACTCGCTGCGTCCGCCGGTATAAGCATTTGACACATATGCGATAATCACTTCACACAGGTCGATGCCCTATACAGCCACAGACAATGCTATTCTGCAGCAGAGAGAGGAACAGTTAAAAACGCCCTGAGCGCGATAACATATAAATGGAATACATATTAACTCGCTATAAGCAACAGATTTCAAAATGTAAATACGTGATAACACAGATGCAGATTGCACCCAGTAAACGAGCAACAAGGGTAACTGAAACGTGTTATCTAGATTAGCTTTGCACACCTCTGCAAATAATTTCTTTGTAAAGCTAATGAAGTATTTTGTTACAGGAAGCACATTGTCCTCTATTTATTTAATACCTTTTGGTACGATTTTCGTTTGTTGTACGCTGCCCTGCTGTACAAAGGGTGGGACCATACTCACCCGCCACTATTTATCTGGCTGATGAATTTCATATACCACAAGCTTGGTGGGGCTTAAACCTCCTGGCTCCAATAGGACCAGAGATAGGGCAAAGCAAGTTTTTTGAGCCCCTGGAGCATAGGCTGCCCTGCACAACAGGCTTGTTGTGTGGGAATGGTACTGGCCTGCCAAATCAACCTGCTTTGCAGAGCAAAAGGCTAGTTTTTAAATTTTTTTATGAACCAAATCGTTGATGTATCATATAGGGAAGTAGGCTAGATCATCATTTGGATCTCTAGGAGCGTGCTACAACGACATTCTATGCGTCTTTTTATTCTTTGACACTCTCTTAAACAATTTTTCGGGTTCTTGGAGATGTGTTCCGTCTATGCACTAATTGAAGGCAGCTTATTCCCATAAGCGTTTCGCTTCTTTTATTTGTGAAGCATCATCACGAATAAAGGAAGCGAAATGCGTATGGCAATAAACAAGCTGCCTTCAATTGGTTGCATAGACGGAACGATCTCCATGAATTTTGGAGTAACTAAGGAACGATGTAAAACAAAAAGGAAAGGACGAATTTTTCGGGTGTTTCTGTACACATATTTGTACTGTGTGATACTACACACCAGTCCTAACTCATGTCCCGAAACGTAAAATCCAAAACAAGATGTTGATGCGAATGAGAATAAAATGACATAATGTGACATTTATGACAGTTTCCAGAATACAGTCAATATTCTATCGTTATCATGCATTCATGGAAGCCCGTAGTCAGGGAAATTTGAACAGTATTACGTACTCTAACCACACTTTTCGGTATTGTGAAAAATGGCATGCCAATGTCGGCTGCTAGCATCTTCGAGTTCGTGCTGCTGTGGCGCTGCAGTGCGCATGCGCGGATGTGAGGCAAATTGCTTTTCATTGGTTGGCGTGAGGAGAACTGACAACAGCATTTCGGTTCGCTTTTGAAATGCTTACTGAATAATATTCGGGCTCTGTTCGACTGTTTGGTGCGCTAGCGTACCGAACCGTTCGGCAAAATGAAGGCAAGATACAGAATAGCGCCCGAGGCTGGCAGTTGTTCATCGGCGACAAAGGCCCGAGTTTTCCACGATAGTACTGCACTGGCAACTGGTGGCCTTTTCAGAGGAATCACGTTTTATGATCCATCGGACAGATGGCCAATGACGTGTAAGGCGTGAAACGCATGAAAACAAACAAGGAGGGAGCATTATGGTCTGCTTAATGTTTCCGTGGCATTTTCGGATCATCTACTCATTCTGAAATGCACAGTGCATCACCATAAGTATGCATCTATCCTTGGGGACCATGTCCACCCCTGCATGCAGTCCGTTTTTCTTCAGGATGATGGCATCTACCAGCAGGCCAATGCGACATGTCATACAGTTCGCAAAGTAGACGCGTAATTCGAAGAGCACCAGGATACGTTTATCGTACTCCACAGGCCACCAAACTTCCCGAATTAAAACCCAATCGAGAATCTGTGGGACCACCTCGATCGGGCTGTTCACGCTGTGGATCTTCAACCGAGAAACCTAGCGCAGCTGACTACAGCACTGGAATGGGGATAGCTCTACATCCCTGTCGGTAGCTTCCAGAAACTCATTCACTCTCTTCCTGCACGTCTCGTAGCGGTCCAAGCTGCAAAAGGTAGTTGTTCAGTCTTTTGACAGGTGGCCACTTTAATGTGACAGGACACTGTAGTATTAAATACTTGGGGTACATAACAAATTTCATTTCATTTAGAAGAAATTTTATTGTATGGTATGTGAACTGGGGATCTAGAACCGACGGAGAGGCTCCCCACGACGACTACCAGAGTCCACTTCAACCCTCCGTCGCCCCACACCGAACCCAGGGTTATTGTGCGATTCGGCCCCTGGTGGACCCCCCCAGGGAACGTCTCAGGCCAGACGAGTGGTACAGTAATGGTGGAGTACGCGTATGTGGAGAACTTGGTTGCGCAGCAATCATCGACATAGTGTAGCTGAGGCGGAATAAGGGGAACCAGCCCGCATTTGCCGAGGCAGATGGAAAACCGCCTAAAATCCATCGACAGAGTGGCTGGCTCAGCGGACCTCGACACAAGTCCGCCAGGCGGATTCGTGCCGGAGACCAGGCACTCCTTCCCACTCCGGAAAGCCGTGCGTTAGACCGCTAGGCTAACTGCGGGGGGGGGGGGGGGGGGCTAGAAGATGTATAGCATAAATTGGGTATGATACTTTTGTCTTCGGACGCCAGCCGCTCAGCGCGCCAGCAGACGGCAGGTAGCTGTGGCGGCGCTCAACACGGGCCGCCTTGCGCCGGCCGTGGCAGCGGCAGACGCCCTGGCCCCGGGTTGCTATTGATCCGGCCTGCGGCGGCCGGCGCGCTAATTGCTGTGCCGTGACGTAGCAACACGCCGGCACCAGCTGGAAGAGAGAGAGGGGGTGGGGGGAATGGGCAGCTTACCTCGTCCCTCCTCAGCTGCCATCAGCCCCACCCCCTGCTTATGCGAGGTCCCGCAAGCACGAATGCCGCAGAAATGCGGACACCGAGGTATGCGAACAGTACAGTTTGCCGGATACTTGCAACCACCTTTGCCAGATACTTTGCGCATCGATCTCTCGGGATGAGGGAAGTTCTTCCACGAGCTGGTGATATCCGGAAATCTCCGGTGTCCGCATAGCTTCGGACACCGAGCGCAATGCTGCGCCATCTCCTATATATAGCAATTGACTAAGGGAGGCACCGATATCTGGTTGTGACAGGGGAGAGGGATGAGTCGTTACTCATCACCAGACCTCTTCCCAAATTTCCAGAGCGAAGCTTCATCTCTTTTGAAACCTCCGGAGATTAAAAAAAAAACCTGTCTACAAAACTCCGACTCGAATCCGGACCCTTATATTTTGCGGGGAAATTTCTTACTGATTGAGACATCCAGATAGCACTCACAACCAGTCCCCACAGCCGCAATTTTGTCAATTCAATTCTCACCTCAAGTTAAGGCGATGCGTCGTTAGTCGTGTCCTCATGGGTGAATAGGTAAGAACTTTGCCTGCCGTAGACAAGGTTTTCGGTTCGACTCCCAGCGTAGCACACATTTTTGATGTACCCTAATTTCTTGGGCAACGGACTTGCCGCAGTGGGTACAACGGTTCCCGTCAGATCACCGAAGTTAAGCGCTGTCGGGCGTGGCCGGCACTTGGATGGGTGACCATCATGGCCGCCTTGCGCTGTTGACGTTTTTCGGGGTGTACTCAGCTTCGTGATGCCAATTGAGGAGCTACTCGACCGAATGGTAGCGGCTCCGGTCAAAGAAAACCATCATAACGACCAGGAGAGTGGTGTGCTGACCACACGCCCCTCCTATCCGCACCCTCGGCCGAGGATGACACGGCGCTCGGATGGTCCCGATTGGCCACTTGTGGCCTGAAGACGGAGTGCTAATTTCTTGGCTCATTATCCAAGGCCGACTGAGGTTTCTACGAGGGGTGTCCAATAAAGTAATGCATCATATTGTTGCCTCAGCCAATTTGTTGTGGGGCATCGTGGAATATTCCCGCCTCGTTCCCTATAGTTTCATGAAGATCCGATAGGTCGCCGCGCTGTACGTATCCTTTAAAATAGCATCCTCAACGGTGGTGCATTCGAAGCAGACAGCTGTGTTTGAGTTTGTTTTGGTGGAAAACCAAAACATCGCAGATATTCATAGGTACTTGCAGAATGTCTAAGGAGACCTGGCAGTCAAAAGAAAGCACGGTGAGTCATTGGGTAAGGCGTCTCTCATCATTGCAATAAGGTCGCCAAACTTGTCAGAACTCTTGCGTGCCGGCCGGTCGCACACAGGTGTCAATCCTGCAATGCTGGAATGTGCGGACACTCTCAATCGAGGTGATGGACGGATCACAACCTCGCTGCACAACTGGAAGTCTCTATTGGTAGTCCTGACACACTGGTCCACCGGTTGGCATACTAAAAGGTGTGTACCCACTGAGTTCCTGGCAACCAAACAGAAGAGCATAAAGAGCAATGGAGGACCATCTGTGTGGAATTGCTTGCGCATCACGAAACTGATCGTGACAATTCTCTGTTAAACTGTCACAGGCGATGAAACATGGGCTCATCACTTCTAACCGGAAACAAAACTGCAGTCCATGAGGTAGCGTCCACCACCTTTCCTCTGAAGAAAAAGTTCAATGTCGCAACATCAGCCGGTAACGTCGTGGCGAGGGTCTCCTGGGATTCTGAAGGGGTTGTTCTGTTTGATGACATCGTTCATGACGTAAAGATCAACTAGGAACTGTCTTCTGCTACCCTCAGGAAATCGAAGAGACGTCTTCACCGTGTTTGACTACACAGAAATGGAAAATCCACGACAACGCAAAGCCTCAAACAAGTCTGCGCACCTGAGAGGAGTTCAGAAATCTACTTGGATGGTTCTTCCTCCAACACCCTACAGCCCAGCATCTCTAATCGTCCGACTTCCATATGTTTGGCCTAATGAAAGAAGCAGGAAACCGTACGTGGATAATGGTGAGGTTATTGATGCAGCAACACATTTGATCCGACGTCGACCACAAGCAGCAGAGTGGTACCATGCGGGCATACAGCCCCCCCCCCCCCTCCTCCCCCCAGTAAAGTCGCGTAACGCCGTCGCACTGAACGGAGAGTGTGTTGAAAAATAGGGTTTTGTAGCCAAAAGAGTGGGGAATAATATGGTATTGGAATCTGGGTAGGACATACTTGCTTTCAGAAAAACATATGTTGTGCTACGTATTGACTGACACTCGTGAGAGCCGCTCAACCAGAATTTTTGTACGCTACTGGCCATTAAAATTGCTACACCACGAAGCAGACGTGTACAGACGCGAAATTTGACCGACAGGAAGAAGATGCTGCGATATGCAAATGATTAGCTTTTCAGAGCATTCACACAAGGTTGGCGCCGGTGACGACACCTACAACGTGCTGACATGAGGAAAGTTTCCAACCGATTTCTCATACACAAACATCAGTTGACCGGCGTTGCCACGAGAAACGTTGTTGTCATGCCTCGTGTAAGGAGAAGAAATGCGTACCATCACCTTTCCGACTTTGATAAAGGTCGGATTGTAGCCTATCGCGATTGCGGTTTATCGTATCGCGACATTGCTGCTCGCGTTGCTCGAGATCCAATGACTGTTAGCAGAATATGGAATCGGTGGGTTCAGGAGGGTAATACGGAACGCCGTGCTGGATCCCAACTGCCTCGCATCACTAGCAGTCGAGATGACAGGCATCTTATCCGCATGGCTGTAACGGATCGTGCAGCCACGTCTCGATCCCTGAGTCAACAGCTGGGGACGTTTGCAAGACAACAACCATCTGCACGAACAGTTCGACGACGTTTGCAGCAGCATGGAGACCATGGCTGCGGTTACCCTTGACGCTGCATCACAGACAGGAGCGCCTGCGATGGTGTACTCAACGACGAACCTGGGTATACGAATGGCAAAACGTCATTTTTTCGGATGAATCCAGGTTCTGCTTACAGTATCATGATGGTCGCATCGGTCTTTGGAGACATCGTGGTGAACACACATTGGAAGCGTGTATTCGTCATCGCCATTCTGGCGTATCACCCGGCGTGATGGTATGGGGTGCCATTGGTTACACGTCTCGGTCACCTCTTGTTCTCATTGACGGCACTTTGAACAGTGGACGTTACATTTCAGATGTGTTACGACCCGTGGCTCTACCCTTCATTCGATCCCTGCGAAACCCTACATTTCAGCAGGATAATGCACGACCGCAAGTTGCAGGTCCTGTATGCGCGTTTCTGGATACAGAAAATGTTCGACTGCTGCCCTGGCCAGCACATTCTCCAGATCTCTCACCAATTGAAAACGTCTGGTCAATGGTGGCCGAGCAACTGGCTCGTCACAATACGCCAGTCACTACTCTTGATGAACTGTGGTATCGTTTTGAAACTGCATGGGCAGCTGTACCTGTGCACGCCATCCAAGCTCATTTTGACTCAATGCCCAGGCGTATCAAGGCCGTTATTACGGCCAGTGGTGGTTGTTCTGGGTACTGATTTCTCAGGATCTCTGCACCCAAATTGGGTGAAAATGTAATCACATGTCAGTTCTAGTATAATATATTTGTCCAATGAATACCCATTTATCATCTGCATTTGTTCTTGGTGTAGCAATTTTAATGGCCAGTAGTGTATTACTTGTTTGGAACCGCAGCACGGAGGAACACTTACGATACAGCTCACAGGGGGATAGCGAGGGCAAGCGCACAGACTAGCGCGATGTCAGCAGGGCTGCTCGCCGCCTGACGCCAATCGCTTGCCGGCACGAAATTGCACCGCCAGGCGAGGCCGGCGCAGCTAACAGCCAATCAGCGTACAGCCCCAGGCCAGGCGCTCAGCTTGATGACCGGGGCGCCTCATCAAAGAGGCGCGTCCGCGCACCCCATCCCCCCTCCCCCCCCCCCCCCCTCACCCTTATTGCTCGACACGAGGCGACACCTGCGACGAGCGCTCATTGGATATGCGCGCCGCCACGCCTCACCCGCCGCCTCACGTCCCGACCTGAATACAGTTCCATCCTAATTTGCTGTACTCTATCTTCTCAAAATACGAGGGGCGTTTGAAAAGTCCGTGCAAAAATAAAAACTACTTACGTGTTTGGGGTGAACCTTTCTTATTTTTCGACATAGTCTCCTTTTAGACTTTTAAACGTCTCTATGAAGTCGTTTCAGAAGACGCTTGTCGAATTCGGTACAACTTACTCACTTTACTGCCTACTTTTAGCTCAATTCATTAACTCTTCCAGAAAGACCGAGCACTCAGATAAGGCCTATTGAATATTATATGTGTATTTTAATGTGGGGTTTTCGGTCTTGTTTTGTGGGAAACGCTGAGTTGGTTATCGTCTGCTGGGAGCAGACGATGTTGCTTCTCGTTCGAAGGAGAGCACAGGATGACCAACTTAGGTTTCCAATACCTGAACAGAAAGGTTTACCAATCTTAGTCGAAGGCTGTTTTTGTGTGTCAGGTTGGTGACGGAGGGCTACCCCTCTGGTAGCTTCCGCTGTACAAGGAGCTAGGTAATATCGAAAGAGAAAGGGGCACTCTTCGGTGAACGCTTGGTGAGTACAACGCAATTTGAAACACGCGCCAAAAACACATCAACCAATCAGAGACTGTGCTCGACATCTATTGAGCATCCCAGAGAGCATCCCAGAGTGCCCCAGAGAGCATCCCAGAGTGCCCCAGAGAGCTAAAACACCAAGAAGAATCGCTTCTCGGCTTTTGGCAAGATCAATGTGTAGTATTTGTGGCCCTTAAAACGGCCGTTTTTGACAACTGCTTTCAATGATTATATAAAGTACAATCACCCACAATGCGACAATCTTCCAAAGAAGAAGGACCACTAGCCTTCACCCATAAGTGAATACTACAGTCGGAATTTATCTTAAAACGTCTACGACAAGACAAAGACAAACTCCCGTGCGGTAAAAGGTAGGAAACCCTCACTAGCAATAATAATCTCTGAAACAAGTATAGTACGGCAAGATAAGATTTCACGAGTTTCAAAGTATTCCAAACCGGCTCTTCCTGCATTGTTACAAGCAACGAAAGCTACAGTTATCCATCCGTTACCCAAACTGGATGAAGAAGAAACTTTCATTAAAGAAAAATTTAACTTCGCACCATAAAATAAAGTAGGTGCATGAATAAGAACAAATTGAGTAGTTTTACCTACTCCTCTTACTTCGTTCTTTTTACCATTCGCAGAAGATGTCGAAGCACCAAGAGTGCTCTTAAGGCGGGTTGCAGGTGATAGGAAGCAGATTGAGGTTCTTTTTACCATTCGCAGAAGATGTCGAAGCACCAAGAGTGCTCTTAAGGGGGGTTGCAGGTGATAGGAAGCAGATTGAGTTAGGACTTCGTTATGTTTAACTGTTGAAATACTTAAGAACTTCAGCTTAATTGAAGCGTGTGAAGCGAGTTATTTTTCCGAAAGTGCCATAGTTATATTACTTTAAATAAGCGATTTTTAGGTGTTTGATTTAAAAGTGTGGAAGTTAATTTGTTCATTTTGAACAACGATGAAGTAGAGTTTCAAACGGTAAATTTGATTAGGAAATGCTGGTTAGGATCACTTCAACCGTACGTGAGTGTAATACTGTGTCGAAGCGAGTATGATTTTTAATCTTATATTTTGCGGAAGTTGCTTTTGTCTTTGTGTGTCGATTTTTTGCCACGTGTTTAGTAATCAGTGACCCTTCTGGTCCACCACGGCACCGCAATAGGCTTTATTTTAACAGTTTGCTTGTTTAATGAGCTATAATTTCTGCAAGAATATCTGTTCTTTCGTGCACTTTCTCGAAATCAGCACAACAGATTGATTCAGAATGCACCACGTGCTCTAGTTCGGTCGTTTGCAAGCAGCAGACGCAGTTAGTATGTTGAATAATTATCGCACAACCTCGTGCAATGGTTAAACCTCTGTCCAGAATAGTGCATGCGTAGAATCGCAATGCAAATCCCACTGAGATATTTTTATGGTATGAATGCAAAGGAGATGATGTATCATTGTCTCCCACCCCCGTTTTCTGTGTTTCTACTTGCTGTAGTTAAATTGTGGTCTGCTACATTCTCACGTAATGCTTACTTAAAGATTTCTAGTCAGGCACCACTTGTGTGTGTAGTTAGGATTTGCAACCAAATACTTAGATACAACAAATAATTTACGTGAAAGATAAATTCTGTGGTGTTGATCGTACCCACTTACTCCGATTTCCATTCCTGAATTAATCAAGTTGCTACATGCACGAGACGGAGTGCTATTTATCTGGCTACTTAAATAAATTTGCATACTTGTAATTAAGTTGTTAAAGTAATTAAACTACTAATTTTCCATCTCCGTTGTTTTTCTAAATGGCTAGGGCTGGTGCCGACCCTGAATTTCTGAATTTTTATCATTATTTGTGTGAGAAAAGCAGCTAGAAATGAGAGATAACGTATATGGCTCGATGAGAAACGTCGTAAAGATAGTAATACGTTACAACTTATACACTTCGTCCAACGCTATTCTAATTTGTTGATCCCTTCCGAATAAAAGGAAATGTCCAAGTCTGCAAAATAGCTATTAGTTGCTGCAATCACCTCTTCGTTTGAATAAAATCTTTGTCCCGCCAGCAACTTCTTCAAATTGTGGAACAAATAGTAGTCCGAGGGAGCCAAGTCTGGAGAACAGGGGGGATGTGAAACGAGTTGGAATCCTATTTCCATTAATTTTGCGACCTCAACTGCTGAGGTGTGTGCTGGTGCATTATTGTGATGGGAAAGGACTTTTTTGAGGTCCAATCGCCGGAGTTTTTCTTGCAGCTCGGTTTTCAAACGGTCCAATAACGATAAATAATATTCACCTGTAATAGTTTTACCCTATTCCAGATAGTCGATGAGGATTATCCCTTGCGAATCCGAAAAGACAGTCGCCATGACCTTTCCGGACGAATGGTCTTCGCCTTTTGCGGTGCAGATTCTCCCTTGGTAGCCCGTCGTTTAGATTGTTCTTTGGTCTCAGGAGTATAGTAATGTATCCATGCTTCATCCACAGTGACGAAAGTCCTTCGGTTTCTTCCTGAACAGCTGGAAACCATCTTGCAACATTTGACACGATTCCGTTTTAGGTCAAGCGAGAGCAATCGCGGAAGCCATATTGCAGATAGCTTCCTCATGTCCAAATGTTTATGCAAAATGTTATGTACCCGTTCATTCGAGATGCCCACAGCACTAGCAGTCTCATGCACCTTAACTCTTCTGACATCCATCACCATATCATGGATTTTATCAATGATTTCTGGAGTTCTAACCTCCACAGGGCGTCCAGAACATTGAGCAGCACTTGTGCCCATATGGCCACTCCGAAAATTTTGAAACCACTTACGAACTGTTATAATCGAAGGTGCAGAGTCACCGTAATGTTTAACAAGCTTCTCTTTAGTTTACTGAGGCGTTTTGCCTTTCATAAAGTAATGTTTAATCACCACATGAAATTCTGTTTCGTCCACTTTTTGACAATCACTCGACTTCCTTGATTCACGCGAATGCCAAAGACAAAGAAATAGACCAATATGGCTGAAACGTGGTTTCCGTTCTTTCAAAAGATGCTACTAACAAGACATGACCTCGATATGCGCCGGTGGTGCCATCTCTCGGACTTTGCACAGACTTTTCAAACGCCGCTCGTACACACTATCTGAACGTAAGTATCCGGGCACAGCTCTGTGCAATATGTCACGAAAAGCAGACCCGCCAGTAGAAATGTTATCACCGGAGAAGAAGTAACAACAGAATGGATGGACACCTCAATGACCTCGAATGTGGACTAGTCATTGGATGTCACCAGAGTAACAAATTCAGCAGGCACAAGATACTATATCTAGGACATCCGCCACTGAGAGGCATGATTATTTAATTTAAAGAGATCCATTTCAGTCGTAGTAATGATTTACTCAATCCAAGACCAGTCTAGGGTTGTTAAAATCATCTTCGCGGCTGTGAAACTGTAACACACAAAGAAGAGGTGGTAATAAATATAATACAAGATATCTGGAAAAGCCTGATGAGGAGACTAATGAAACAAGGCGACTCACTTGTTGTATTTGCAAATGAATAACATGAGGTTCGGCCAGTCAGTGCAAGGGCTCCGATAACTGTATCTTAGGCGAAACTAGAGAAAAAGGGAGAGGACCTACTAATAAAACGGACCTAAAAATGTAACATCGGGATGGGTAGCGCGAAGGAGAAAGAAACCAAAAACATTTACTCACGCTGCCGGCTCGTTTATAATCTACAGTCCTTGCGAACGAAGTATTGTAAGCATTTGAATCAGTCAGTTAATATTTTCCGTTTCTTCACTAATAAGGACGTCAGTTTGATTGCGCTGCATCGCACCTCCAGGTCTCCGCCGTGGCACTCGCTCACTCGTGGTTGGCGTCCAAACTGTGCGGCTGCCCGACGGTGGACAGTATGAGTACTGTGTTCTCTCTCGCTTTCTTTTTCCTTCGTCCTATCCGCCTGGACGTTACGTTTTTAGGTCCGTTTGATTATTAGGCCCTCTCCTTCTTTCTAAAAAAAAAAAAAAAAAAAAGATCCGATTAAGATGTAGTAATCGGAGTCCTCACATTGACTGGCCTGACTGCAAGATGTGTTTCTTCCCTCCTCTTTTTTGTATGTTGTAGGTTTGTGTACCTGAAGATAGTATATTAAAACCTCGAAACCGTACGTACTTTGAACAGATCACTTGTACAACTGAAGTAGATTCTCTAAATTAGTTGAAAACCATCAGGGATATTCAACCGTTCGCTGCGCAAGTCGACTACTGGTGATGTGGTTGTGAAGAGGAAACGCTAGGGAACAACCACAACTCAACCGAGATCTGACAGACCTCATGTACTGACGGGCAGGAATCGTCGAACGTTGCGGCGGGTGGTTGTAAAAACTGCATGAAACCAGCGTAAAGAATCACTCGCGAATTCCTTAAACGCTACCAACAGTCCAGATAGAACAGTGACTGTGCGTAGGTACTTAAAAAGAAAGGGGCATAACGGTGGAGCAAATGCGCATCAGCCACATATTTCTATAGGCAATCTTAAGCGCCACTTGATAGTGGATGACTTGAAGCGAATGATTTGGAGCGTTGAATCACGCTATACACAAAAGCAGTCCTGTGGCAGGGTCTCCGTTAGGCCAATGCCTGCAGAAGGTTACCTGCCGTGTCATATGTAGTGACAACTGTGCAGTACGAAGCAGGTGGTGTTACAGTACACAGATGTTTTTGGTGGTAAGGTTGCGGTCCCCTTACTGAAATTAAGAAAAAGCAAAATGTGCATGCATATCAAAGCATTTTACAGCTTTATGTACACTACTGGCCATTAAAATTGCTACACCACGAAGATGACGTGTTGCAGACGCGAAGTTTAACCGACAGGCAGAAGATGCTGTGATATGTAAATGATTAGCTTCTCAGAGCATTCACACAAGCTTGGCGCCGGTGGCGACACCTACAACGTGCTGACACGAGGAAAGTTTCAAACCGATATCTCATACACAAACAGCAGTTGACCGTCGTTGCCTGGTGAAACGTCGTTGTGATGCCTCGTGTAAGGAGGAGAAATGCGCACCATCACGTTTCCGAGTTTGATAAAGGTCGGATCGAGACATTGCTGCTCGCGTTGGTCGAGATCCAATGACTGTCAGCAGAATATGGAATCGGTGGGTTCAGGAAGGTAATACGGAACGCCGTGCTGGATCCCAACGGCCTCGTATCACTAGCAGTCGAGGTGACAGGCATCTTATCCGCATGGCTGTAACGGATCGTGCAGCAACGTCTCGATCCCTGAGTCAACAGATGGGGACGTTTGCAAGACAACAACCAACTGCACGAATAGTTCGACGACGTTCGCAGCAGCATGGACTATCAGCTCGGAGGCCATGGCTGCGGTTACCCTTGACGCTGCATCACAGACAGGAGCGCATGTGATGGTGTACGCAACGACGAACCTGGGTGCACAAATGGCAAAACGTCATATTTTCGGATGAATCCGGGTTCTGTTTACAGCATCATTATGGTCGCATCCGTGTTTGGCGACATCGTGGTGAACGCACTGAATGGGCAGCTGTACTTGTACGCGCTATCCAAGCTCTGTTTGACTCAATGCCCAGGCATATCAGGCCGTTATTACGGCCAGAGGGTGGTTCTAGGCGCTACAGTCTGGAACCGCGCGAGTTCTACGTTCGCAGGTTCGAATCCTGCCTCGGGCATGGGTGTGTGTGATGTACTTAGGTTAGTTAGGTTTAAGTAGTTCTAAGTCCTAGGGGACTGATGACCTCAGAAGTTAAGTCCCATAGTACTCAGAGATATCTGAACCATTTTTGAACGGCCGGGGGTGGTTGTTCTGGGTACTGATTTCTCAGGATCTATGCACCCAAATTGCGTGAAAATGTAATCATATGTCAGTTCTAGTATAATATATTTGTCCAATGAATACCCGTTTATCATCTGCATTTCTTCTTGGTGTAGCAATTTTAAAGGCCAGTGGTGTACTTCTTACGGTAGAGGAACAGTTCGTAGACGATGGTTGTTTACTTCAGCATGACAATGCACCCTGTATTTGGGAGCCACTGTCTTATGGACAACAACATTCCTCAACCGTTGTTGAGAAAGTCCCGACCAGAACCCAAAGAAACACATCTGGGATTCCCTCCAGACCCCAAAGTCGAAAATCAGCACCTTTGTTGGTGTTGGCTATTGAGCAAGAGTGGGTTACCATTCCGCCACGGACACTCAGACGACCGGTTGAAAGTGTGCACAACGAAGTTCAATCCGTCATAACGTCGAAGGGTGGACACACTTCATATCAACGTCTGCTGATACGTGTCGGATACTTTTGATGAGGTAGTGTACGTCTGTATTCTCATAAGCTGTGACAGAGACAGACAAACAGGTAGTTTCCGTCTTCCCGAACGCGTCAAACACGTTCGATAGGTCTCTCCCCGTCCACTCGTAACTAACGAACGATCATACGGAATATCTCCACAGATCCACGATTGGTTCGAGGAACATATCACTAGGAGAACCATGATACGGTCAACGTTCCACTGAAACGAAAGTAATATCGGGTGTGCCCGTGGGAAGCGTCCTTACATGAACGATTTACCAGCAGCACTATACGATTATTCGACAACGATGCTGTTGCCAAAGAACTGTATCGTCGTTGGTGAACCGTAAGGAAACGCAGGGAGACTAGGATAATGCGCACCAAATGCAGGTTTTCCCCAACCGTTCACGTGAATAAGTACTCCGCGAAAAATTATTAATAACATGTCGGTTTTTTCGACATTTTGACGGTACTAATTCTTTTTTAAAAATTACTATGATTTCTGTGGTATTAGTTATGATTTAAAATTGTAGTAATCACTGAATAAAATAATGTCTTCTCGTTTGTTAACATTTTATTAACCTTCAAAATAACAAGATATTCCATCAAAGGATCAGGATTCTCAAAGCGTTCTATCAGAGGAAAAGATTGGGAACCCCTGCCCTGTAATGAATGTCAGAAAGCTTTTAAATGTGCGTAAGTATATGATAATCCCTACAGCAAATACCCGAGTACAGAATCAGTAACTAAAATTCAGACCTAATGCAAAACAGCAATAAGGAATGGGACGATCATATAAAGTCAGTTTTAGAGAAGGCAGATAGAATACTTAGATTTGTTGAAAAATGCAATACACCTACGAAGGAAAGCACTTAAAAGACGCTAGTGCGATCAGTTCTGCCGGCCGAAGTGGCCGTGCGGTTCTAGGCGCTGCAGCCTGGAACCACGAGACCGCTACGGTCGCAGGTTCGAATCCTACCTCGGGCATGGATGTGTGTGATGTCCTTAGGTTAGTTAGGTTTAACTAGTTCTAAGTTCTAGGGGACTAATGACCTCAGAAGTTGAGTCCCATAGTGCTCAGAGTCATTAGAACCATTTTTTTGCGATCAGTTCTAGTTTTCTGTTCCAGTGTTCGGAGTCCATATCGAGTGGCCATGACAGCAGGCATAAAACGAGTCCAGAGACACTCTGTAACGATTGTAACAGGTTGGTACAGTCCGTAAGAAATTGTAAGAAAAATGCTCTGACAACTTAAATGGGAATCGTTGCAAGAAAGACGACGCATTTCTGGAGAAACCATGCTCGGTAAATTTAGAGAAGCTGTATTCGAGGAAGACTGTGCGACCACTACGCTGACACCTCGTGTCTCTCGCCCAGGTATCATGACAACAAGGCGACAGAGATTACGACAAGTTCAGAGGCACATGGATATTTCTCCCTCGCTCGTTACGATAATGTTGGGGTGATGTACCCTCCACCATGCACTGCACACAGAACAAAGTGCTCGGATTAAAATCGGTGTAAAACAAGGATGCAATTATTCGCCCCTACTGATCGATCTATATATCAAAGAAGCAATGATGGAAATAAAACAAAAGTAAAAAAATGGATTAAAACTGAGGGAGAAACGACATCAATGTTAAAATTCGTTGATGATTGTTGTGTTGGCAGAAGAGCCAACACCGTGTTACTAATGGAGGCCGAAACGCACACGTTTTAGCTCACGCAGGCTGGCGTGAGGAGGGAAGAACTATACTGACGTGAGGTCTGGAACATGACAAGGAATTAGAATTCAGAATGCGGACGTAATTAGTTTGATACTTAACTTTAATCCATTAATGATGAACGTCGCTCTTGGCGGTGCATGATTCACAATATTAACTGTTCAGAATACATTCTTGAAGATACTATCATTACTAACTGAATATGGCGCCTTGCTAGGTTGTAGCAAATGACGTAGCTGAAGGCTACGCTAAATTGTCCTCTCTGCAAATGAGAGGGTATGTAGTCAGTGAACCATCGCTAGCAAATTCGGCTTTACAACTGGGGCGAGTGCTAGGGAGTCTCTCTAGACTAGACCTGCCGTGTGGTGGAGCTCGGTCGGCAATCACTGATAATGGCGACACGCGGGTCCGACGTATACTAACGGTCCGCGGCCGATTTAAAGGCTACCACCTAGCAAGTGTGGTGTCTGGCGATGACACCACAATGACGTTGCTGTCCTCAGTGTAACTGAAGAACAACAGGGTGGTTCAAATGGCTCTAAGCACTAACATCTGAGGTCATCAGTCCCCTTGACTTAGAACTACTTAAACCTAACCAACCTCAGGACATCACACACATCCATGCCCGAAGCGGGATTGGAACCTGCGACGGTAGCAGCAGCGCGGTTCCTGACTGAAGAGCCTAGAACCGCTCGGTCACAGCGGCCGGCGAAGAACAGGAGGACCTGTTGAATGGACTGAACTCTCTAATGAGCACACACTACTAGTTGAGAGCAAACCGAATAGATAGGAATGTAATGAGGAGTAGCGGAAATGAGATTGGACACGAAAACTGGTAACCACGAAATAAAGGTATTCTGCTACCTGTTCAGAAAGATCCCAATATGCGGCAACAAAAAGTTTTGATCATTTGCCCAATACCATAAAATGTCTGACAGGTAGCAAAGCAAGTTTTAAATCTAATTTAAAATCATTTCCCCTGGTCATCTCATTATATTCCATTCACGAAATTCTACTTAAAAACTGGCAGCCAAGAAAAAAAACTTTGTTTTAAGTTTAAGTGCACGAGTAGGACTAAAATAGTCATGTATACATACCATATAAACTGCCTCGTTCCACATCATTTCTATAAAAGAATCGTTCAAATGATATGTGGAACATGTAACTAACTAACTAACTAACTTGGACACAAAATTACACATAAGGGACGAAGTATGGATGACGTAAATAGCAGACCAGCACAGGCGAAGATGACACCACTAGTGTCAAACAAAGGCCTTAATTAGAAGAAGAAATTTCTGAAAATGTACGATTGGAGCAAAAACTGTATGGAAGTGACTCATTGGATGTAGAAAACTACAAAAGAAGAGAATCGAAGTGTGTGCAATGTGGTGCTATAGAAGAACGTCGAACATTAGATAGACCGATAAGAAATGAAGAGGTTCTCCGCATATTAGGGGAGGAGAGGAACATGTGGAAAACACTGACAAAAGGAAAGGGAAGAATGATAGTGTGTTGAGAAGTCACGAAATAACTTTCATGGTAACAGAGGGAGCTGCAGGGGGTAAAAACTACAACCGTAGACAGAGATTGGAATACATCCACAAATTTTCGAGGATGTAGGGTACAAGTTATACGGCACAAGAGAGGAAATCATGGCAAGCCGTATCAAACCAGTCAGAAGACAACGGAAAAAAATATGTCTACGCGTATCGTTTAACACCATATTATCCTATGGTTCAAATGGCTCTGAGCACTATGGGACTTAACATCTGAGGTCATCAGTCCCCTAGAACTTAGAACTACTTAAACCTAACTAAGCTAAGGACATCACACACATCCATGCCCGAGGGAGGATTCGAACCTGCGACCGTAGCAGTCGCGCGGTTCCGGACTGAAGCGCCTAGAACCGCATGGCCACCGCGGCCGGCATCATCCTATGATGGAACATGTCCGTAGCCCTCTGAAAAAGAGATCAACTTTATACATCCTCAAAATTTAGTGTCGTTGTCATACGCAAGGTGTGTGTTTGAGGGAGCGGAACGTTTATTGCAGCTGCATAATTTTTGAACGTAAGAGTTCTCGGAGTTTTGCGAATAAGACAGACCGCGATGCGCAGAGCGAGTCTTTCTCTCTCTCTCTCTCTCTCTTAGCGCTTCTCTTCCCACTAAATTGTGCTGACCGCCTCTGCGTCAAGCATGTTTATCAAATGAAGCCGTGACAACAAATGTGGGTCGTCTTGGTGTCCCGCCAACTCACAAATAAACTCTCGCATTGCAGCGTTATCTAGGACTTGGGTTGGACTGTAGACCTATCTCTCACCGCAACCTAAACTCCAAAAAGTAATACAGAAGCAAAGAATTATTGCCAGTGATTTTCTCTGTTTGTGCAGATGTGCAAGTATCACATCACACGTCAGAACATTTACACATCACCAGTCGAACCCAATGTCCGGGATCTATAGGTTCAACGGAACATGTTGCTTCTAAAATATTGAATCAGCAGATCAAGGAAATCAAGTACTCCGAGATAAGGAACTAACGTCCGGAAATAATTGATTAGTTTCTATATTGTGACAATCAAGTTGCATTTTACAACAACTGGTCATTAGTGCACCTCGTACAATTCTGACACAGATTCTCATCACTCGATATGTGGCCATTGCGGCAACTGAAAACACCATCACTGTAAGAAGCCACACACGCGAGCAACACAGACCGCAGGAAATTCGCCACTGTGGTGCTGCGCTGTGTAATCCACTAATGGAGTTGGACTCTGGGTTGAAAACCGCGAGGCCCAGTTCCTGGACACGTCGTGTATGAACAGGTGTAATACGTTTTGCCCCAGCAGTCCCCGCACTCTGCACTGCCAAGCGTGGGTTTCACGGCTCCTTACCGCTGATCTCCTCCCATGGTGTCCTCCATCTTCTCCTCAGGTTCTGCTTACTGTACAAACTGTTTACGTCTCAAAATTGAAAACACTATGTGGCTAGAATGAGTTTCTATGGAGGGCAACAGATTTCTTCAAGTGTGGAAACGATTCTCTGGACATACTTTCGGCTTCCTGCGCCACACATTAAACGCATGTCTGCAGGTCCACGTTGCGAGCAGTGCTCCTACTTCGACAACCAACACTAAATTAAGGCAAAAAGTAATTAGAGACCTTCACTACGAATGGGAATTGAATGAAATCAAAGGGGGAAGTTGAAAATTTGTGCCAAACCGGGATTCGAGCCCAGGTCTCCTGCTTGCTAGGCAGATCCTCTGACGACTAAGCCGTCCGGACACGAACTGCACATACTACCCTAGCGCGACGCCCATAGACCCAAATTCTCAGCTTATCCACGCACTATATAATTCAGGTAATTCAGGGAGACGGCCAGTGGTCTCTTCAGTGTAGATGCACTCCAGGCTCGAACTCTTACTGGAATTGGCGGAACGGATAGTGGGCAAAGGACGCTACATCATTAGTGTGTGGATACGTTAAGAATTTAGGTCTGGCGGGAGGCGTGCTACGGTAGTACGCACACTTGCAGTGTTCGGATGGTTCAGTGGTCAGAGCGTCTGCCTAATATCCAGAAGATCCGGGCTCGAAGCCCGATCCAACACAAATTTTCAACTTTCCCCATTGATTTCATTCAGTGCCCATTCGCAGCCAATGTCTGTAATTCCTTTGCCTCTTAATTCATAATAGTTGCTGGATCAAAATGGTGTCCGTTCTTTCCGACATGATACCTACAGGATGAACATTAATAAAACGGACAAACTGTAGGGACGGATTCCTAACTGGAAGTGGGGGAGAAAAGGTTCTACGAACATGTGTCAGGAAATGGAAGGTGTGCAGGCAACGACAACAAACCGTTCCGGAACACATTACAGAGCTCCATCACATTCACGTCACAACAGACGTTCAAAGTGTTCTCCGTGGGATTGCAGGTGATAGGAATAGTAACGGTCGTCACGCAGGATACACATAATCGTATTTTGCCTTACACATCGTATTTTGCAGCATGTACTAGGGATCATGTCAATCTTGTAGAACTCCTTCCTCCGAATCTGGTGTACGCACAGTCACCTTCATCCATGTACTTTCGTCTGTCTGAAAGGTCCCATGATCACACAAAAGCTCAAAAAGGGCTTGAAATGTTGTATGATGCTGTCGGTGTCTGTGGGGGTGCCTGTTTTAGTTTTGCCCTGCTGTCTCTTGACAGTTTGCATCTGCTTGGCCTTACCATACCGGCTTGTTCCCGGCATAAATACTTGACCTTTCTACTGTTTACAGTACGCTGCCGCAATCACAAAGCCTGCAACACACACGGAAAGCACCGCGCGTGGTCAGAGGAACTGTCATTCGTCAGTGCCATCTGCCGTGGCAATAACGCATTTCTGAACACATGTTCAAAGGACCTTTTTTCCTTCATTTATAGTCAGAAATACATCCCTGCAGTTAGTCAGTTTTATTAATGTTCAAACTGAATTGTCGACACTCGTAAATGCAATGTCAGTACAGCGCAGGCGACTGTATACTGTTCCGCAAGGTAGCACCACAGAAGTGGAAGTGGTAGGCAACTGTTTGTTATGAAACATTAAGTGGCTTACGAACACACGTTCTATTGATAACCTCGTACAGTCTTGAATATTTATTTGCTCATTCATTATCTCAGAGTACAAACTATAGAGTTCCTTATCGTGAATATAATTTTGACCTTACAACTTTAGAAATTACGTTCTTTCAATTTGTAGATCGTCAGCCAAACAAATACTGCCCATCGTGTGTTTTAATTGACGTCCAATGACAACGGAAAACGTCGGTTTGCTTATTGTTATAAACAAAATGTTCTTTGAACAGCTATTTTATGTGCCAAGTCGTCAGATCGGTACCTAACTACTCTACTACGCTATACGATTTAATGATATGTGTTAGCAGCGACTGAAAAGCACGAATAGTGAGTAGTATCCCCAGCACCGACTGACTAAGGAGCGAGGCACTGTGCACAATTATTCGCAGACACGCTGAGCACTGGCGGACTTTGGAACTGGCTGTACTTTTAATCCTAAAGCGCAGTACATACAGTGCAGAAGACATTATCGTGTTAGGGATATCGAAATGAAACATCAGGCCATTTTGCATAAAACGCGATGATCTGAGATTTAGCCGGAACGTACCAGCACTGTGCTTTATCCTCTTAGCTTCCATTGGTGACTTTTATTTGCATACAAATTTGGTTTAACACCAAAGGTACACGCGCCAATACTTCGGTTGCGCCGGCCGGTGTGGCCGAGCGGTTCTAGGCGCTTCAGTCTGGAACCGCGCGTCCGCTACCGTCACAGGTTCGAATCCTGCCTCGGGCATGGATGTGTGTGATGTCCTTAGGTTAGATAGGTTTAAGTAGTTCTAAGTCTAGGGGACTGATGACCTCAGATGTTAGATCCCATAGTGCTCAGAGCCATTTGAACCATTTGAACTTCGCTTGGTTTCCACTAGCAGTCATTTCCTGCAGCAGCAGCTTTCAGCACTCTGTGTGGTCAGATGCATGTAACAGAAAAGAGACAAACATATTTTTCTACTAATGGAACTGAGGAGGTTATATCGGACAGTCTGCCCTGATGCAATCAATAACAAGAGAAGAGACATAAAATCAAGGAACACTTGTTCGCCACTTCTTCCTTGCCCTACTTTTTTCCTTTAGTTGTCGTTACAAGTGCCATGCAGTCTGCCTGTCTATTATATACACTGCCATGCAATAGTGTTATTACACTGGCTGGGGTGTTGGACATCAAATGGTTCAAATGGCTCTGAGCACTATGGGACTTAACTTCTGAGGTCATCAGTCCCCTAGAACCTAGAACTACTTAAACCTAACTAACCCAAGGTAATCACACACATCCATGCCCGAGGCAGGATTCGAACCTGCGACCATAGCGGTTGCACGGTTATAGACTGTAGCATCTAGAACCGCTCGGCCACTCCGGCCGGCTGTCAGACATCCTTCTTGGTTCTCTGTGCCTGTTAACACATGTCGTTAAACTAAACATCACACTATTCTAATATGGAATTATTGTAACGAATGAGCTCATAAAATTTTCATTAAAATTTTTTCAGTGAGAAACAAACCATCGCTCTTCACTGACAAAGAAACTCACGTACGTTGATCATCTGTGGGTTGCGTTGGCAACCAACTCAAGAAGAGAACTGGCAACCAAAACCAGTGGCTTTGTACACAGGATGAACAGACGGTACCTGGAAGCCAAGCTCAATGTGGCTCTGGACAAGACGGTCTTCGTATTACTGAAAGGAAAACTACAAAGAGATCCGATTACAAAACTGCACAACGCAAATATTTGCAGAAAACACGTAATTACAAACGTAGGGTACAGGCTGATGATCAACTGACGTTTAACCAACACGTGAAACAGTCGAGTGATAAACGAGAAAAACTGTACACAAATTCGGACGTATCACCAGAACCCCTACAGCTTCTTACTGCAAGCCATACGAAGCTGTTCCTTGTCTGAATCAGCAGTACGCTTCGCGGCGAGCAGATGGGCGTACACGTTGTCTCACAACGACCAGAACTGTCGTTAGGCGTGTTCAAAGAAGTGTCTGCTCAGACTCCCAGGGGGTTTCAGCCCAACGTCACTGGAAGCTGAGAAAAACTGGCTGAAGAGGGAAGACTATAGAAGATAATGGAAAACACGGGGGAAGCCAATTAAACAGTGGCGAGTGAATGCATGGCAGCAACAATGGGCAACCAGTGTTGAAGGCCGTAAAGTTTACTCTTATTTATCCAACATACGGGAGCGGTTAAAAAGGTGGCATGCAAACCACAGCCGACACATGGAGCATTTTTTAAGAGAACAGGACCCACAGCCGATGCACCTTCAGCGAATGCACCTCAGTCAGTGTATGGAGTGCTCTTGTGGTGAACCAGGAGCTCCTGATCATGTACTTTTACACTGCACACTGCACATGTCGACCCGACAATTAAATTTCATATCCCACCCGTAGGAGGTTCCAGTCCTCCCTCGGACATAGGTGTGTGTGTTGTCCATAACGTATGTTAGTTTAGGCTAGATTAAGTAATGTGTAACCTTAGGACCAGTGACCTAAGCAGTTTGGTCCCATAAGATCTTACCGCAACTTTACTTTACCATATTTCATACATGACGACATCTATGAATTGATAAGAGATCCACACGAAGAGCATGACATAGACAGAGCCGCTGACACTACATCATGTATACAATATTTCATGGCGAATACACAGAAGCAAGACCGTACAGACGAACCTGACATGCAGTTACCTGAGATGAACATAACAAATGGGAAATATCTGACACAGGAAGGAACGAAAACACTGACTCTGACAATGACAATTTACAATTAATGAGCGATGCAGTGGAAGCAAAACGGGGCGCACAACACTGACATATTGACAGTTAATAACTCCCAAATCAGGAGACGCCAAGAAGTAACATATGTAGACCATAACTAGTAGCTAATATCGCTCCGGACTATTTCCTAAATAGGCACATTAAACCTGTAACTAGCTATAATGTAGAAGTAGTAGCACTAGATCAGTACATCGGAGATAAACGAAACAGTCTAACCAAACACACAGAACGATACAAGGACTTTGATTAAACTGGAACAGAATCTCATAGTAGACAGACTTGAGGCAGCGACTCCACATTAGCAGATACCCGAGATCACTAGGATTAGAAATCAGTATACCATGCAGAGGCAAGTGGCTCGAAGTTTACTGCCGAGGTCCACGCATTTGGAATGGCACTGTCTATCTTATGTTCTACTTTTTTCTTCCTAATCAAATAATCTTAAGTTAAAGTCTTCTAACTTCTCAATCTAACTTTTTTAAAGTTTTCATTTAATTGTAAAATCACAAGTATATACTAGGATACAATAAAATATCTTTTGTACAAACTTCAAAACAATGTAATGCACATAAATGTAACGTAAATGTCAGTAACACAACGACCACGCCTGAAGCGTAAAGACCTGGTGTGTTTTGATGAACAATATAATGTGAGAACTACACTTAACTTCTCAAAGATGCACTGACAAAGTCGCTACTGGATGTTCCACAAGCGTCACGGCTGGTATGTAACTGCAGGAAGACGGGAGTCCAGCATACTTTTCTTCGGTGTGCAAGCGAACCTTAAACCGACTTTTTGCTGATCAGTGGATCGATAGAGGAGGAGCGATTCACTTTGCCACGAGGGTCGCCAGATGCAGCTCTCCTTGACTGTTCATTTCGAGGTCTCGTCAAAGACGTTGTCCCATCAGTTCTGTCCTACAATGCGAGACGATACGAAAGATACGCCTCCCTGTCACACACAGTTTCAAAGAGGCAGAAAACATTTTGAACATCTACTACTGTAAACCGTAATATGTGGCTTTTCTAATGATTTGCGTCAGTAGTGAAAAAAGTTTAAGGTGCCAATTATGATCAGGAAAAGGGGGTAAAAGGTTCTGAAAATATATACGAAAAGGTCTAAAAATGTGCTGATGAAATTACTTTATTTGCGGTGAAGCCACCTACATTAACTTTCTTTGTCTCATTTACATGGTTTTGTTATACACATATGGTAGAGCACTTGCCCGCTACATATGGTTTCAATGTTTTTGACATTAAGTACCTGGCGTTTAAGCTCAATAGTTTCTTACATACGAAGAAATTTCGCTCGACATTTACAGAAACCAATGGAGCATATCTTGAAAGCACCTATGAAGGAAATTCAGTCAATTGCAAAGATTTACACATCTGGATTGTTCTTCAAATTTAATTCGAATTAGTCTCGAGCAAAATCATCAAGTATGCCCTAATACCCATCAGCTTCTTCCACTGTTCCACCTTCTCCATACCTTCTTCTTCCAAACTCTGAATTACACCAGAAAAATACTTGTAGCCATACAATGTAAAAAGTTCCAACTCGTTATTGACTAGTAGTTGGGCCTGCTTGATAGCAGCTGCATCCATTGACTCTAGGACACACATGAAGGGCCTGTTTTTATCAAATTTTTCGCATAAGAAAACTGCGCATCTTATTCAAGTACACACCTTGGGATGACAAGAAACTGGAAGATGGAGCTCTGTCATTTCTCGAAACAAAACTTGACGACTGGAAGCCTTTACCAGAATCTTCTTTACAGCAGCAGTGAAGTCATTTATCCTGCAGTAATTCTCCCAGATACACACATGAAGGGCCTGTTTTTATCAAATTTTTCGCATAAGAAAGCTGCGCATGTTATTCAAGTACACCACCTTGGGATGACAAGAAACTGGAAGGTGGAGCTCTGTCATTTCTCGAAACAAAACTTGACGACTGGAAGCCTTTACCAGAATCTTCTTCACAGCAGCAGCAGTAAAGTCATTTATCCTGCAGTAATTCTCCCAGATACTTTCGCAAACATGGTGTAGACCCTGTGCGACAAATGTCACGTGGTTGAGGTTGGGGTATGTGACCGACAATTGCTGGAAAGCCGAAAGCATGTAGCGTGCTTGATCAGTTACTACAAGCCTGACACTTTCGTACTGTATACTGCCCGGCCACAGGTCATACATGAGTCGTTGAACGATTGCGTTATCGTGCAGGAATTTGTCTTCTCGAGTTGGTACATTTTAAAAAGCATGGATTTTACTCGTTCACCAGAAAATGAAAAAACAAAAACATTCAATATATACAGAATGAGATTTTCACTCTGCAGCGGAGTGTGCGCTGATATGAAACTTCCTGGCAGATTAAAACTGTGTGCCCGACCGAGACTCGAACTCTGAACCTTTGCCTTTCGCGGGCAAGTGCTCTACCATCATTTTTTTTCCCCTTTGAAAAGCCCCTTAGGAAAATGGAACTAAAAAAACTTTTCATCCTATAACAAAAAATCTGATCAACTTCAGGCGTTGGCTCCCGAGTAAACCCACCCCAGAGAGCTGCCTATATACCAGGGGAAATATGGGAAATCAAGGTTAGGGCTATCCTTTGCCACTTTTTTTTTTTTTTTTACATGATTACATTTAGGGAACTTGTACAAATGAGAATTCTAGTAACTAAGTGTTACAAGTAAATGTTACAACAACAAAGGTGGCATAAAAGAGTAATCAAAAAATAAAAATATAAATCACTGATGTAATTCCAACTAAAATGTTCTTCAATAATGTAGCTGGTTCCACTTGGAGCCTCGCCATCGTTATCTGATATCTCCAATAGCGCCTTTGAAGGGCATCTGCAACGGAGGCATTCTGCTTCGCTAGTGCCTCAAGGAAAACAGCATCCTTGCAGCAGCTTGTCTCTTCGTTCGCTCATGGCTGACAAGGCAGAACGTTCAGCCGTTAGTGTGATGCGGCGCAGAACATTAACCGCAGCTTGGCACTCCCCAGCTGAGTGGGGGGGGGGTTAACGAAAACGCTGCTTAAATAATTTGCGAAGAGCGTACGGTATTTCGGTGTGCGTTCGAGGGCATTGTGAGCATTTTGTAGGAACCACCAATAATCAAGCTGCTCTTTCTCTCCGTCGCTAAAGATGTAGGCGACGGTTAAGTCCTTTGAACCATGTAAGCGCATGATATTTTGCAGCCGGAAAGTAAGTTTCATCGGGACAGAGTAGGGTCTGAGGTTCAATTATATCAGGTGTGACCCGAAGGTAACAAGCCAATATCTTCTGTGTTAGTCGCCAAACTCCGGACGATGATGCGCAAGTAAAACCATCTTCATCGGTACCCGAAAGGTGACAATCTGGGCAATAAGGGGATTCTGCCAGTCCAATAGTGTGAAGTCGTTGTCTTGTGGCGTATTTTTTGTTGGCGATCTGATACCACTTCGAACGCACCGTGGATGACAGAAAGTTGTGTGTATCGTTTTCCACACTCTTGGCCAGTGAATTGTAGGGTACTTGTTTTCCACCACGTTATGGGGAACAGCCCGCAGAAGGTTGGTATAAAAATCTTTCGCCTTTGGTGGACGTGTGGCGGAGAGGTTCGAGCTGACATAGCTGTAATCAAGAATGAAGGTCGACACATGGGAGAGCTGTGGTGCGACGTGCGCAACCGACACCGGCGGGACGTTAGAGACTGGCATCAGAACCTGTAGTAAACGACCCGTGAGAGAGGTATATTGACTTTTCCATCGTTTCTTCATGTTGCTCATGTAAAGGGCAGCTGCTCTCGCCCTGACGTTGACCAATCCCAGGCCTCCTTTGTGCACTGGGAGGGTAAGAGTGTCGTACCGTGCTTTAAAGATATGACCTGCGGAAACGTAGTAACTGAAGGCCGCCTGAAGCCGGCGACCTATCTCCAGCGGTAGTGGGAGGACCTGTACCACGTGGTTGAGTTTTGATGCTACGTAGAGGTTCAGGTATTCAACACGTTGTAGCTGATTCAAGTCCCGGAGCAGGATCTGTCGCACCATTGCGCGTATGATCTGTAATAACCGTCGGTAGTTTGCTGCAGCTGTTTTACGTACATCTTTCTTGAACGTGATTCCCAAATATCGCAGATCAGAAACTGGTGGGAGGGGAACGAGGGCTTCCGGTCCGAGACCACGCCCAATATCCAACGCCGCCGACTTGTTGATGTTCAGAAGACTGCCTGCGGCCTGTCCGTATCGCTCAATCCAGGTTAGTACGCTTTGAACTTCGTCATTGGAACGAACCAGCAGTAGCAGGTCGTCAGCGTATGTCCTGTAGCGAAAGGTGACGTCCCGCAGCGTGATGTCAGATAGGCGGTGGTTAAGGCCCCCTAGGAGTGGCTCGAGTGCGATTGCATAAAGGTAGGTAGAAAGGGGACAACCCTGTCGTAGAGACCTCTTAATGGGTACTGGTCCTACCGTCCTTCCATTGACCTGGACGTGTGAGCTGGCTGCGGTCCACAGACGCCGTAGGGTGTCGATGAGGCCCGGGGGGAATCCCATACAGTCCATCACTCGTAGGAGGAAGTTGTGGTGCACTCTATCAAAGGCGCGGTTGAAATCGACGGAGACGATCGCCGCTCTCAGACGGCACGCAGAAGCGATCGCTATTACGTCCCTGCAGTCACCGGTGGCCATGTGTAATCGTCTTAATACGGCTCGCCATAATCCTGGTGAAAATCTTGTAATCGGCATTCAGCACTGTAAGCGGCCGATAGTCGTTAATCGATAGCCCTCCACTTGGCTTGTGTACCGGTATGAGAAGACCTTCTACAAACGCTGGCAGCACAACACAGTCTGGAGACATAAGTTCGCGGAACATTATAACCCAGCGAGGCATCATGATGTCACGGAAAGTCCGGTAGAATTCGATGGGCAATCCATCAGGTCCAGGAGACTTATTGACCGCACCTTTGTCCACGGCGTCTTCGACTTCTTCGAGTGAGATTTCCTCTATTAGTGCATTCACAGTAGCCTCGTCGATAGTACGTGTTACCTGCTGTAACACTTCAATAGTGGCCTCGTCATCGACGGTTCTTTCCTTGTACAGATGGCGAAAATGATCCTCCACCGCCTTTAGTATGGTTGCTTGGGTCGTACGCAAGCGACCGTCGTGTGTCCTGAGTTGTGTGATTAAATGTTGCATTGTCGGCGCTTATCCGCCACAACGTGGTGCATAGTGGGTTCCTCTGCAACCGTTCGGTCGTGCCGTCGCGAGCGGACTACTGCACCTTCTAGTCGGCGCGTCGTCAATGATAGTATGTGAGCCTTGATTCTGCTTTGGTCATGTTGTCTCCCCGGGGAAGGGGGTAAGGCGTCGACGTCCCTGAGTGCCACGTAGTAAAAATCGAGGGTCTGTCGATGCCACGCAGTCACGTACTTGCCATATTGCATAAGTGTCCTACGGATTGCTGGTTTGGCACAGAGGAGCCACCACTCCAGGGTCGAGGTGTATCGTGGGTGGCGGCGTTCACAGTCAGTCCACGTTGCTGCAACTTGCCGACGGCAATCCAGGTCCTGGAGATGAGTTATGTTGAGCTTCCAAAAGCCATTGCTGTGCCAGACTTTTTGGGGGCGTAGGTGAATAGTGCAGATATAGGCACTGTGATCAGAATAAGCTTGAGGTCATAGTTCGGCGTCCACCACACCTTGTGTGAGATCTTGTGACACATATATGCGGTCAAGTCGGCTGGCCGAATGACTGGTAAGATGAGTGTGGCCAGAGCGGTTACCGTGGACTTTTTCCCACGTGTCGCGCAAGTGAAGTTCTTGGATCATCGCACCCAGTTCCGGACAAGGCATGTAATGTGGGATTTGGTCCTTGGGGTGAAGTACGCAATTAAAATCGCCGGGGAAGACGCTGTGGTCGTATCGTCCAAGGAAAAGGGGAGCGACATCTGTGGAGTAGAATCTGGCGCGGTCGTGACGTCTTGTGGTACCCGACGGCGCGAAAACATTAATGAATCGGGTGTTGAGTGCCGTAAATGCTATTCCTCGCGCGGAGCGAAGAAACGTGACGTCTGTAACTTCAATACCTTCACTCACTAATATTGCCACTCTGGTGTCTGCAGGGCTACCGGGCGTCACATGTGTGGCGTAACCGTAAAAGTGCGGGAGTTACCATCTGAGCTACCGAAGCACGACTCACGCCCGGTACTCACAGCTTTACTTCTGCCAGTACCTCGTCTCCTAACTTCCAAACTTTACAGAAGCTCTCCTGCGAACCATGCAGAACTAGCACTCCTGAAAGAAAGGATATTGCGGAGACATGGCTTAGCCACAGCCTGGAGGATGTTTCCAGAATGAGATTTTCACTCTGCAGCGGAGTGTGCGCTAATATGAACTTCCTGGCAGGTTAAAACTGTGTGCCCGACCGAGACTCTAAATCGGGACCTTTGCCTTTCGTGGGCAAGTGCTCTACCATCTGAGCTACTGAAGCACGACTCACGCCCGGTACTCACAGCTTTACTTCTGCCAGTACCTCGTCTCCTACCTTCCAAACTTTACAGAAGCTCTCCTGCGAACCATGCAGAACTAGCACTCCTGAAAGAAAGGATACTGCGGAGACATGGCTTAGCCACAGCCTGGAGGATGTTTCCAGAATGAGATTTTCACTCTGCAGCGGAGTGTGCGCTAATATGAACTTCCTGGCAGATTAAAACTGTGTGCGCGACCGAGACTCTAAATCGGGACTTTTGCCTTTCGCGGGCAAGTGCTCTACCATCTGAGCTACCGAAGCACGACTCACGCCCGGTACTCACAGCTTTACTTCTGCCAGTACCTCGTCTCGTACCTTCCAAACTTTACAGAAGCTCTCCTGCGAACCATGCAGAACTAGCACTCCTGAAAGAAAGGATATTGCGGAGACATGGCTTAGCCACAGCCCGGGGGATGTTTCCAGAATGGGATTTTCACTCTGCAGCGGAGTGTGCGCTAATATGTAACTTCCTGGCAGCATGGTTCGCAGGAGAGCTTCTGTAAAGTTTGGAAGGTAGGAGACGAGGTACTGGCAGAAGTAAAGCTGTGAGTAGCGGGCGTGAGTCGTGCTTCGGTAGCTCAGACGGTAGAGCCCTTGCCCGCGAAAGGCAAAGGTCCCGGGTTCGAGTCTCGGTAGGGCACACAGTTTTAATCTGCCAGGATGTTTCATTCAATATATATCTCTGCAGCTCATTAACAGTTTCTTCTAAAACGAATCCCACTTTATGTTTGCCGACCACCTCTTTTATTTTCTCTAAAACGTTCTCATAAATTGGCTTTATGTAAATTTTTCTTAGAGTGCTCTCATCCGGTATTGACCTTTGTGTTTACTTCTCAAGAAATGATTTGAATGCAGGATTGTTTACCCCGTGAATTGGAATCCTGAGTGGATTAATGTCATGGCAAGATCCGCATTAAATTCAGTCAATGTTTTTCAGATAATGACGTGAAGGCGTGTATCAGAATAGTTTGCTTAGGTTTCGACTTAGAAGTTCAATATTCTTTAACCTTTGTTGTTCTGGATGTGCTGGTTTATTGTTTCTCTGATGCTTGCCATCGACTGCAATATTCAGTTTGCAGACGACACATCAGTGAACGATGCCATAAGAATACATAAACTGAATCTTGAATTCTTTTGAGAGAGCACACTTCTTCTCTTTCTTAACCTTCGGCATGATTCTGTTGTGACAAACCACTGGCAAACCACTGATATTGCCAAGAAGACAATACAGAGTCTATAGACAGGAACCTTTAAATTAATGCCAGCACTGACTAAATTCATGTTTCGACTGTTGCAGCATCATTTTATATATTTTATTTCACAGCAACAGGTAGGCCATTGTTACTGAGGTTGACTATTTTTGCTGGGGGTATAAACAAGTACTAGTGCTTTCCATAAATTTCATTTTAATATTTATTGACTATCCTAGTCAAGAAGAGAGAAAAAAGTCTAAGCTATTAAAACGCAGATAAAAATCGGGAGAAAGATGCTTAAGCAAGAAGCAGAAGAGGACAGGTGCAAAATGTAGTACTCTCATGAGAAGGTGCAACAATCTGTGCTTGTTTTACTTCATTTCATGTCACCATATGCACATATGTTTTGGCAAGGTGTTGCACCTTAAAGTGCTTTCTTCAATTATAAGTGTTAAAACTTCAAATATAGTTTACACAAAGTTGCAAGTGAAAGAAAAAGTTTCTCCCTCCGTGCGACATTAAAAAAAACACATTTATTATCCTATAGCTTTCCTTTTTCTTTCCTTAAGCGTTGTTCAAAGTTTCAGCTCCAGAAAGAGTTTTCTGATGATCATTGAAAAGGGGCTTATCATAAGAAAAATGATTTTAGACAAATATATTCATTTTTTGAGATATTGTCAACGATGCTAACTTTTTTCCAAGTTCGCATTTGGGATCCTGAAACTAGTTTGTATTCTTAATTTCCCATCAGTTTCCAGGCAATGTAAGGTTTACGATTCTATTTGCCCTTATCGGTTTGCCGAAAACGTATTTGAGCCGAACATTGTCGGACACACAGTTTCTGAGAAAAATTGCCCCTATATTTGGTCTGAAATATGGTGATTCGGCTGAGTCGTGGATAAACACTTCCGGATCCGTTTTAAGATATCGTAATTATATTTTCGTTCAGATTAATTGTACGATAGGCCTAAGCGACAAACAGGTAGTTGGTGTAAGCTTCGATTTTGCGAATGGAACACTAGTGATTTCTGCTGTCGGTATCGCAGATCTAAAAGAGACGAATTCAGGCTTTGTATCACTCTCCAAAATCCGATAAGTAGTTTGGAAAAACAATGTAATTTTTAAAATATCAGATTTATTTGAGAATAGAACCGCAGAGTTATGCATAACTTAGTGCTTTCGTACCCAAGTAAGGAAATACTCCAAGTCGCCGGCAGTAGTGGCCGAGTGGTTCTAGGCGCTTCAGTCTGGAACTGCGCGACCGCTACGATCGCAGGTTCGAATCCTGCCTCGGGCATGGATGTGTGTGGTGTCCTTAGATTAGTTAGGTTTAAGTAGTTCTAAGTTCTAGGGGACTGATGACCACTGCTGTTAAGTCCCATAGTGCTCAGAGCCATTTGAACCATTTTTTTTTTTTGCAATACACCGTACGGCGCGTGGCAGAGTCATTTCCTTTCCTGTTCCACTCGCGAACAGAGCGAGGGAAAAATCAACTGTTTATATGTCTCCGTATGAGCCCTATTTTCTCGTATCTTATCTTCGTGGCCCTTCCGCGAAATTTATGTCGGCGGCAGTAAAATCGTTCGGCAGTCACCTTCAAATGTCGGTTCTCCAAATTTTCTCAATTGTGTTCCTCGAAAAGAATGTCGCCTTCCATCCAGAGAGTCCCATTTGAGTTTCGGAAGAATGTCCGTAACACTTGCGTGTTGTTCGAACCTATCAGCAACAAATCTAGCAGCCTGCCTCTGAATTTTTTCGAAAACTTCCTTTAATCCGACCTAGTACGAATCCCAAACACTCAAGCAGTACTCAAGAATGTGGCGCAATAGTGTCCTATATGCGCTCTCCTATACAGCTGAACACTACTTTTCTAGAACTCTCCCAACAAACCGACGTCGATCTTTCGCCTTCTGTACCACACCCTCGCATGCTCGTTCCATTTCATATGATTTTGCAACGTTACGCCCAGATGTTTGGACGACGTAACTGTGTCCAGCAGCACACTACTAATGCTGTATCCGAAAATTACGTGTTTGTTTTTTCAACTCATCAGTTTTAATTTACATTTTTCTACATTCAGAGCTAGCTGCCATTTATAACACCAACTAGAAATTTTGTGTAAGTCATCTTGTATCCTCCTACGGTCACCCAACTTCGTCATCTTACCATACAACACAGCACAATCAGCAAACAACCGCAAACTGTTGCCCACCCTGTCCGCCAAATCATTTATGTATATGGAGGATAACACGGATACTCTCACTCTTCCCCGCGGCACTCCTGACGATAAACCGAGCAAGATGGCTCAGTGGTTAGTACGCTGGACACCCGCTTGGAAAGACGACGGTTCAAACCCGTATCCGGGCATCCAAATTTCACTCAATCGCTCCAGGCATATGCCAGGACGGTTTCTGTTTAACAGGGCACGGCCGATTTCCTTCCTCGTCCTTCACCCAATTCAAGCTTATGCTCCGTCTCTAATGACCGCGATGTCGACAGGACGTTATAGCCAATCTTATATCCTTTTCTGACGGTACCCTTCTCTCTGACGAACACTCGCCGTCTAGGACAACATACTGGGTTCTACAAATTAAGGAGTCTTCGAGTCACTCACATGTCTGTAAACGTAGTCCATATGCTCGTAGCTTCTTTAACAGCCTGCATTGGGGTACCGTGTCAAACTCATACCGGGAATTTAGAAATATGGAAGCTGCCTGTTGTCCTTCATCCGTGATTTGCAGTATATCCCGCAAGAAAAGGACAGGTTCAGTTTCGCACGAGCGATGCTTTCTAAAACTATGCTGATTCGTGGACATCATATTTTCGATCTTAAGAAAATTTATTAAATTCGAATTAAGATCGTATTCAAGGTTTCTGCAGCAAACTGATGTTAGTGATAATGGTCGCTAATTTTGTGAGTCTGTTCTTTTACCCTTCTTACATACAGGAGTCACCTGCACTTTTTCTCCTAATCGTTTGGGACTTTGCACTGGGCGAAAGATTAGCGATAAATGCAAGCTAGGTAAAGGGAGTATTCTTTGAAAAACCTACTTGGGATTCCACCCCCGGAACTGGAGAATTATTTTTCTCAAACCCTTCTGTTGTTTCTGTACGTCAGGGATGTCGCCCATGCGGTAGTCTGTTCGGTGATCAAACAATGGTATCTTTGTGCGATTCTCCTGCGCGAACGATTTCTTGAAAGTGAAATTTAAGACTTCAACTTTCGTTTTGCTATCTTCAACTGCCATTCTATTTCATTCTCTTCCGTTGGCGTAGTTCATGTGTATCGGGTGCTGGTTATTCTGAGAAAACAGCTGCCTTTTAGAAAGGAGGAGAGTTAAGGCCATCTTCTTCCTCGCCGAGAACACAGAACAAATGGATAGTGTATAGCCAATGTGTCCGGACAAAAGCAAGGATAACATGTACTATGTGATTAAAAGTATTCGGACACCCCAAAAACATACGTTTTTCATATTAGGCGCATTATGCAACCATCTACTGCTAGGTACTCCTTATCAACGACCTCAGTAGTCATTAGACATCGTGAGTGAGCAGAATGGGGTGCGGAACTCACGGACTTCGAACGTGGTCAGGTGACTGGGTGTTACTTGTGTCATACGTCTGCACGCGAGATTTCCACTCTCATAAAACCCCTAGGTCCAATGTTTCCGATGTGATAGTGAAGTGGAAACGTGAAGGGACACGTACAGCACAAAAGCGTACAGGCCGACCTCGTCTGTTGACTGAGAGAGACCGCCAACAGTTGAAGAGGGTCGTAATGTGTAATAGGCAGACATCTATCCAGACCATCACACAGGAATTCCAAACTGCATCAGGATCCACTACAAGTACTGTGACAGTTAGGCGAGAGGTGAGAAAACTTGGATTTCATGGTCGAACGGCTGCTCATAGTCCACGCATCACTTCGGTAAATGCCAACCGACGCCTCACTTGGTGTAAGGAGCATAAACATTGGACGATTGAACAGTGGAAAAACGTTGTGTGGAGTGTCGAATCACGGTACACAATGTGGCGATCCGATGGCGGGGTGTGGGTATGGCGAATGCCCGATGAAGATCATTTGAGAGTTTGTGTAGTGCCAGCAGTAAAATTCGAAGGCGATAGTGTTATGGTGTGGTCGTGTTATTCGTAATTACACGACAATAACATCCCTGTAATGGACTGGCCTGCACAGAGCCCTGACCTGAATCCTACAGAACACCTTTAGGATATGAAACTTCCTGGCAGATTAAAACTGTACGCCGGACCGAGACTCGAACTCGGGGCCCCAGTTAGAGTCTCGGTCCGGCACACAGTTTTAATCTGCCAGTATGTTTCATATCAGTACACACACTACTGCAGAGTGAAAAATCTTGTTCTGGCACCTTTGAGGTGTTTTGGAATGCCGACTTCGTGCCAGGCTTCACCGACTGACATCGATACCTCTCCTCAGTGCAGCACTTCGTGAAGAAAGGGCTGCCATTCCCCAAGAAACCTGCCAAACCTATTTGAAAGTATGCGTGCGAGAGTGGAAGCTGTCATGAAGGCTAAGGGTGGGTCAACACCATATTGAATTCCAGCATTACCGATGGAGGGAGCCACGAACTTTTAATTCATTTTGAGGCACGTATCCGGATACCTTGGATCACATAGTGTATGTACTGGTACTGTTGTTCTAAGATTGTAGGGTAGGCAAGTTTCTGAGGCAGCAGTATGGACCAAACAAAGAAAAAATGTTGGATGATGCTTCCGGACATGGGTTCCTATTCAAAATGTTATGTATTCGCTCCCTTTTGTTAGTCCTTGAAGTGCGTAACGAAAATATCCGAACTCCCTGTGTAACTAAGGGGAGACGGCCAATGATCTCTTCAGAGCAGATACACACCAGGCTGAAACTCTTACGGGAGTCGGTGAAATGCCACGAGTAGTGGGGATAATGTGTGGATAAGTTGAGAATTTGGTTCTGACGGGAAGGGTGCTAGGGTAGTTAGGGCATCTGCTGTAACCACTGTTTCCTGATGGTTCAGTGGTTGAACCAGACATTCTTAGGCAGCAATAGCACCATCCAGATGGCACTCAGTGAATACCGCGATTCGATCGCATTGGCGAAAGTATGTCAACTACATGGAGGTCTGACATTCATAAACTTCGATCGATCCTTCGGCGGGGTCAGCCATACCTGCATTAAGAAAGTGTTGAACAGATGAAATTCCCACAGCCCTTCATCGCCACGCTGATGGGGTTACTACTCGGAGCCACGTCTAAAGTGTTTGCTAATGGATGATTGGTTGGGCCCCTTACTATTACGAGATCAATCCAACAAGGATGTCCCTTATCCACTATCGTATATGCACTGGTCCTTGAACCACTTCTCAGCGGCATTCGCCAACGCTTGATGGGACTTCACGGGACTTACACTATTACTGGTGGTGTGGATTGGCAACGACAGAAACGCGGCGTTGAATTGGATCAATAGATACGGCGCCGCTAAAAATAGCCGTATGAACGTAGACAAATCGGTCACACAGAATATTGCGACTAGATTACCTGATGACTGCGTTGTACCCTTCCAGATAGGAGAAAGCATAAAGTTTCAGGGGATCGTCTTCACAAATGACGTTAGAGGCACGGCGGCAATCAATTTCATGAGGTTGCTCCACGGGTCG
The DNA here is from genome assembly GCF_021461395.2 of Schistocerca americana. Taxonomy (NCBI): domain Eukaryota; kingdom Metazoa; phylum Arthropoda; class Insecta; order Orthoptera; family Acrididae; genus Schistocerca; species Schistocerca americana. Next base: position 79,607,566 of record NC_060124.1, on the reverse strand, counting down.
CCTACATAAATACCAACTTAGCTTCACGTATCCCCCACTATGCACAGTCTCTTCCGATGTCGAAGACGATCGCTCGACGCATATTGGCAGCATTTGGATATTTCGTCAGCGCAGGATTACTGTTCAAGATCCGATACGATGCCTTGATCCTAATCACTTGTAGAGGAGGCCCCGGGCTCGTACACGTTCACGATCGTATGGTGGCGCTTTATCTCAGCGCGATGTTGAAAACGTGGTGTAGACAACTGCCGGGATCTTGATAGACAAACTGGCACCAGCTTCTCGAATTGCGCTGGTGATGGTGAAGAACATTTCCTAACCATTTCATCATATCAGAGATTTTTTTCTTGAATACAGCTACGTTATGACAGATCTACCGCTCAATAGACCGGCGATGGCGCGCGACATCGATCGAATACTCAGGAACAGGCGTTCCGCCAACCCTGTGGAAGCACAGCACCCCACAACCCACTGGCCGGTGATATAGCGGACACTTCATCCTAATACCCTTGACGCAAAAACACGAACAACATAGTACCTGCTTGTTAACGGTAAACAAGGTACTGCATTCCGCCTCCACGCCATCAATACACTGAACTCTCCGTTATGCCCACCAGTTTACGTGCGGCCCCTCTACGGAAATGTGGCAGCTAATCACGAATATGTTTCCTTCCTTCTCCGAGCCATTGACACTATGACTGTTCTTTTTCCGGACAGAACGACCTACCCACTAGCTAAGGTGATAGCAGTAACATGGTTACGAGCGCAAGCGGTGCATTATTTGCTTCGCGATGGCCCGAAGAATATGCTGGACCTCTGGAATCACCTGCATGAACGACATACGGCGATTATGCTCGACTCGAAATACCAAACAATGTTTTTTTTCTTATTTCCTGGGGTATGAGAAGCTGAGTTTGAACACGATGAAGAAGCACACAGTGACAGGTTATCTCCTTCACTTCTGCGAGACGACGTGCCCGGAGGCAAGAGAGGACCGCTCCAATGCTCACCCACCATCGGAGATTTTCTTTTCTTTCTCTCTTCTCCTTAGTTATTCGAGGACACGTATCATTTTCTTAATGAAGAGCGCCCTGTGAATGATATTGTTAACTCAAAAAGAAGGTGTATTTTGTTTATTTTCAGATGTCCCTTTTTCAAACAGTTTTAATTCCTCTCCTGCTTTTGAGTTGTAAAAATTTAAAAAAAATGAAACAAAATAAAAAATGTGAAGACGTTTCCAGCTACAACATGAGATCAGTCCATTATTTTTTTTACTGAAAGAAGCTGTTTATGTTTATTATTTGTTACACCATTATGTAACACAACTTCCTACTCTTAATAACAATACTTCAAAAAAAAAAAAAAAAAAGGTTGTCAAAAAACGGTCACGGTTAGAACACTAGCAGTACGGGTTCAAACCAAACCCGTACACTTTTTCGTTTTTCTCTTTTTTTTCAATTTCATCGTACAGAATATTAAGTAGTATTTTTGATGCAAATTTATTCAAAAGATATCATTTTACCTTGGCAATTTCATTAAAAAAATTGTGAGAGATTTCTCCATTGATTTCAATCAATGCTCGCTGGCAACCAAATTCTGTAATTACTTTGTGACTCGCCGTTTATTATGTTTTAGTCTGGGTAATTTGCGCTCTACTTTAAACGAAAGCTAATATTTGACGCATCTCCATGTTTATGACGTCATATCTCCTGAAAAAGTGTGGAACAATTATATAATTTTGCTGGTACTGTCAGTAAAATGTGAATGTCGTGTAACAAGGGCCTCCCATCAGTTAGACCGTTCGCGGCGCAAGTCTTTCGATTGACGACACATCACCGACTAGCGCGTCGACGGGGATGAAAATGATGATGATTAGGACAACACAACACCCAGTCCCCGAGCGGAGAAAATCTCCGATCCAACCGAGAATCGAGCCCGGGCCCTTACGATTGACATTCTATCGCGCTGACCACTTCTCTTTATCTCATTTTGTTCTATATTGTTCGTTGAATTTGTTCGTGGCGACCGATGACACCCGTTCAGGTTGTTCGTTGATCCGTTCACTCATTTTTTTTTTATTATAGAGGGTAGCTAAACCCCCTGATCGAACACACTGAGCTACCGTGCCGGCACCACTCAGCTACTAGGGGCGGGCGGAACATTCCGTAATGTATGCAAATACTATCCGCAGATTGTGTTGCGAAGAGAGTTTGTAGAAAAGAAGAAATAAATTCACACATTATGCGTCATGTTGGCGTTTTACTGCGCGCCGTTTTACGCAAAACCTATTTTTCCCCGCGTCTCAACGTTTATGACGTCATATCTCGTGAACTATCTGTCGTACAATGACATAATTTTGCAGATAATGTCAGCGGTATACGTGAATACTGTCTGCAAACTATGGTGCGAATAGAATCGGTAGTATAGAAATACTAAAACGGTATGCCTGTGATGAATTTTGAATGCATGAACAGCGAAAATGTAGTAGGCGACACACTTTTTACCTTCATCGTTCGAGGGGGGGGGGGGGGGGGGGGATTCTGGGACTACAGATTTTGTAAAGGTTTGAAATTATGTGTAAAGTTTGTTGAAAGTCGCTAAGTGTTCTCATCATATTTGCGCATGATCGGTAATGCTGCAACAAGACATTGCACCGTTCTTAACTGCAATATTAACATACTGCGTTAAACTTTCAACGTAAGATTATATGCCTTAAATAAGTAGATTACGACAGCATTTTGAATTTCTAAATTCAGCCAATAACTCTACGAAATATTGACAATCAAACTTTTGTTGGCGCTGGAAGCCATTAGAAAGGCTCCGGAACACCGGGTCCCGGAATAGCGTTCCAGCAATACAGATAGCTATGGCTACAGTCTAAGCCTGGTTTACAGAGAACGTCATAACAAATCGCCTGGCTGAAAACTTTATTATGGCGTCCTAAACGGTTCTGGAAAAAAATCTGAGGCGAAGAACTTGGCTGAAACGGCCTGTATACTGTAGACAGGGTGGCTTTGTAACGCATCACACGGCTGTGACATATGAGCACCCTGTTTACATCAGCGTTTTTAACTCAGCGTTCTCTTCATCGGTTTTTCATTCACGTTTCTTTTCAAAACGATGAGGCTCTTTCCCGAGCAAGTATATCTCTGCTACCGACTCACTTTCATTTGTCACCGACGAAAGAACGAAACAAAAAAAAGACGATAATCGCTCGTCCTTGTTCTGGTAACAGTCTCGGTGAGACGATGTCAACTTGAAGCGCGCTCGTGTTTCGTACCTGATTTTGCTCAGTACAGCGGTGAGTAGACAAAAAATTTTCTATTGCCTGCCTACATTATTTCAAATATTTAAAACTTGACGCTACTATATGTTTAAGAAAGTTATCAGCATGGAGAAAGCAGAAACGGAGTGGAGTGTAAACAGAATTTGAAGCAACTGGTGATTAGAAATCGAGACAGACAACTTTTTATAACTGACGTTAGGCGTAAAACTCTTTTTACACTACTGGCCATTAAAATTCCTACACCATGAAGATGACGTGCAACAGACGCGAATTTTAACCGACAGGAAGAAAATGCTGTGATATGCAACTGATTAGCTTTTCAGAGCATTCACACAAGGTTGGCGCCGGTGGCGGCACCTACAACGTGCTGATATGAGGAAAGCTTCCAACGTATTTCTCATACACACACAGCAGTTGACCGGCGTTCCCTGGTGAAACGTTGTTGTGATGCCTCCTGTAAGGAGGAGAAATGCGTACCATCACGTTTCCGAATTTGATAAAGGTCGGATTGTAGCCTATCGCGATTGCGGTTTATCGTATCGCGACATTGCTGCTCGCGTTGGTTGTGGTGACTATTAGCAGAATGTGGAATCGGTGGGTTTAGGAGGGTAATACGGAACGCCGTGCTGGATCCCAACGGTCTCGTATCACTAGCAGTCGAGATGACAGGCATCTTATCCGCATGCTGTAACGGATCGTGCAGCCACGTCACGATCCCTGAGTCAACAGATGGGGACGTTTGCAAGACAACAACCATCTGCACGAACAGTTCGATGACGTTTGCAGCAACATGGACTATCAGCTCGGATACCATGGCTGCGGTTACCCTTGACGCTGCATCACAGACAGGAGCTCCTGCGATGGTCTACTCAACGACGAACCTGGGTGTACGAATGGCGAAACGTCATTTTTTCGGATGAATCCAGGTTCTGTTCACAGCATCTTGATGGTCGCATCCGTGTTTGGCGACATCGCGGTGAACGCACGTTGGAAGCGTGTATTCGTCATCGCCATACTGGCGTATCACCCGGCGTGATGGTATGGGGTGCCATAGGCTACACGTCTCGGTCACCTCTTGTTCGCATTGACGGCACTTTGAACAGTGGACGTTACATTTCAGATGTGTTACGACCCGTGGCTCTACCCTTCATTCGATCCCTGTGAAACTCTACATTTCAGCAGGATAATGCACGACCACATGTTGCAGGTCCTGTACGGGCCTTTCTGGATACAGAAAATGTTCGACTGCTGCCCTGGTCAGCACATTCTCCAGATCTCTCACCAACTGAAAACGTCTGGTTAATAGTGGCCGAGCAATTGGCTCGTCACAATACGCCAGTCAGTACTCTTGATGAACAGTGGTATCGTGTTGAAGGTGCATGGGCAGCTGTACCTGTGCACGCCATCCAAGCTCAAGGCCGTTATTACGGCCAGAGGTGGTTGTTCTGGGTACTGATTTCTCAGGATCTATGCACCCAACTTGCGTGAAAATGTAATCACATGTCAGTTCTAGTACAATATATTTGTCCAATGAATACCCGTTTACCATCTGCATTTCTTCTTCGTGTAGCATTTTTAATGGCCAGTAGTGTATTTCGTAAATGTTCCAATAAATCGAAAAATGTTTTCGGCAAATTATAATAGGCAGAGGGCCGCGTAATTTTGATACATGGTGGTAACATCGGTTGCCTTCAGATCACCGGAGTTAAGCGCTGTTGCTTGGATGGGTTACCGTCTGAGTCTGCCGAGTGCTGTTGGCATGCGGGGTGAGACCAATTGAGGAGCAAATTGATTGGGATATAGAGACACCTGTCACGATAATTGACAACGGCCGGGAGAGCAGTGTGCTGCCCACGTGACCCTCCCCATCCGGTGACGCCGAAGGGCTGAGAATGACTCGGCGGCCAGTCAATACCGTTGGGCCTTTAAGGCCTGTTCGGAGGTGTTCGTTCGTTTGTTTTTGTTAATGTTATTAACTTCTTCATATGGGAGTCGGTGCGGCTTTTCTAAATGGAACGGTATACCTTTTTTAACTGCTTTCATAATCTATGGCAAATACGAATACAATTCATTAACGTATGTTGGTGTTGGCGTTGACAATTTACCCAAAATAACCTGAAAAAAGAGCAAGAAACTAAGACGCGAGGCGGCCAGAGGCCTCTACTGCGGTGCAAGAACTGCCAAACGGTTCCGCCTCGTTCTGTGCAGCATATACTCACATGAAGATATACCCATGTCTTAAATAGTTGTAGCTGTCCCCTTCTCATACCCATATAGTTCGTATACAATTCGATTTTAAAAAATCGTAGCTGACTCGGTATCGCTCTTGCATACAGTGTGGGGCCAAGAGTAGTTTCGTTTAATCTCACAAGGGCCCATCGGAGCTATTAATCATAGATTCTGATGAGTCTTAGACGTTATGTAAAGATAACTGTCCTGTGTACCTGGCTAACGGTTTTCCATGCGACGACCCTTAGTTCAAGAGAAAACCGAAATTGAAGTTTTATGCTTACCTCCTGCACCGAAACTTTAGCTTCGACCAGCCGGAAGTAGCGCAGCAGCTAAGGTTTACGGCTAACACGCCGGTGCTACATGTTCAAATCCTGCCCGTGTGCTCTATTTTTCCAATTTCATCGTACAGAATATCACTGAATAGTATATGCCACACAAAATTATTCAAAAACGGTCATTCTGGCCATAGTAATTTCATTAACAAATCATTCATTACAACAAAACTTCTGCTTATATCTGTATTCCGTTTCTCACAGAATAGATTACAGTACCGTAGTATTCGCTATCGTTTGTGCTGTAAGCTGTGCTAGAAAAGAATTCCGCAAGGGATATGTAGTAGAAGCAACAGAAATGCAAACTCATTTAATGACAACTATCGCCTTACAGACGCAAGTATTTTTCAGTAGCGAACCGGAAAACACAGCTCGTTTAAGTTAAAAAAAAAATTGTTATTTCTTCGTCAACATCGATGGGAACCACACGTATTTGATCAATCCTGACGAAGAATTAATAGAACATACTTTTATAGAACCTTCCCTCGAAGCAATTTCTCTATTAGTCTTTAGCAATTTGGAAGCATTTGGAATTTTTTGTGAAAATTTTAGCCTGCTGTAAAAATAACATCTCAAGGCTGGAAAATTGGAGTACGTTTGAGTGAGATAATTTTTACAGAACAGGTGGCTGGTTTTCTTTCATATACAAATATCTTACCACATTGCTGTTCAGTCTGCCCTCCCCACGAATCAAGCGAACCTTATCCAAATATTTGGGAGTTTTAACTACGAACTACGAAAGGAATACACATTTGAAGGACGTTTGCTCTTATGATTGATTTACTAATGAAACAACTATAGCGATAACGACTATTTTTGAATAATTTTGCACGGCGTATTCTATTTAATGATATTCTGTACGATGAAATCGAAAAAGAAAAGTAGATGGGAGGATTCTGACTCGTACCGCATGCGTGTTAGCCGTGAACCTTAGCTCCTGCACTACGTTCACTCGGTCGGAACATATTTAACGTTACGGATATAGGAGATACATATAAAATTGCAACATCGATTTTATCGGGAACTAGGGGCCGTCGCATGAAAACCCACGAGCTAGCTACTCGGGGCAGATCTCTCTGCAACAGAGGTTCTCAACCTAGTGGTGAAGACGATGTGGCTTTGTTTCCTTAGCCTCCCACGTCGGCTGACCTAATTCCTTGTGACTTTTTCCTCTGGTGGGGGAACATTGAGGGCCGTGTTTATTTACCCCCCCCCCCCTTTCCCTGCCAATAACACTACAACAGCTCCGAAAACACATCAACGCTGCTTTTATGACCACGGACAGGATGTTGCTACATAAGGTATGGGACGAACTTGACTGTCGCTTGGACGTGTGTCGTATGACCAGAGGGGCACCCGTACAACACTTGTGGAATGCAAAAAAATGGTTCAAATGGCTCTGAGCACTATGGGACTTAACATCTGAGGTCATCAGTCCCCTAGACTTAGAACTACTTAAACCTAACTAACCTAAGGACGTCACACACATCCATGCCCGAGGCAGGATTCGAACCTGCGACCGTAGCAGCAGTGCGGTTCCGGACTGAAGCGCCTAGAACCGCTCGGTCACAGCGGCCGGCTGTGGAATGCAAATTGTATATATGGTGAGTTTACGGCTCTATTCAAGCATCAACCATATTTGCAAATGTAATACTTTGGAAAATGCAGAGCTCTAAAAACGAATCAATCGCTTATAGTAGGCCTTTACTGTTCGCAAAAAATACCGAGAAACGTGCTAAGTTCGAAAAGCAAGGCGGCAGCTTCGCTGTCTCTGTCGTTGCATAAAACCTTTCGACTGTTTGCGTGTTTCCACAAAAGCTCTACGCGCACACATTTGAAATAGTTTTCCTAAGCCCTTTCTGAGACGCTAGACGCTAGCATTCCAGTTCCATTTACAACAGTCGTACCGATTTTCTATTTATGTCATGTAAAGTAGTGTCAAGAGAAAATACACAAAACAGTTATTGTTAATGAGAGTAGAGAGTTTCCACTGGGCTAAAAGGTACATTCTTAGACCTTGTCGTCTTTTTCGTGATTTTATTCTTATTGCGAGAACCTTTACGTGAGAAAGCTACAGGTACTTGGACTAAACCTAACAATATTTTCTTCGTTTATTATTACTCTGATGGAGAAAGATAGCGGCATAACGGAGCACAGTTTCTCAGCATTGTCTGTCTGGCGAGCTTGCTACGCCGTCTGTGCACTTGAATTGCGCTGGCAATATAGACGTGACGAAACAGGATCTAACGGAGGTTTTTGTCTCCGCGTTCACCGTCTGAATCATAGACGCAACGCCAATAGGAAATTTTCTCAAGGCTATACTGTATCTGTGCCGTTGTATGACGCATTCACCACCGACTTCAATTGCAGATTATGAAGCCATGTCACGTGCGCTGCTGTGACCGACCCCTCCTCTTACATATGCAAAATGTTCGATCCGCATTACGTCTACTTCTTTAGTAAGCAACCGCTACGATCAGCAAAGAAGAAAACACTATCAATTATTTTAACCGAGTCATGAGAAGAATGACAGATTTCATGTTCTTGCACAAGATACAGGCAATCCGACCTTACCTTAGCGATGTCTAGAACAGTATGTGAGACGACAGCACTGTTTACGGCTATTGCACTCGTCACGTGGTAAGGATTATTAACTGTTGCTATAGGGTCCGGGCTATTAAGCTTCGAAATTATCAAGTCCATACATACTTTAACAGCAGATGCCGGTTCATGATGCTTCGTCTGCAATAAACACATGGAAAATGTAATTCCTGTACGCCACTAAATATCAATTAAATAACTGTTCACCAGTGCGATAGCATTCGATATTGAAGTGTACCAAAGAGCCACACGATCGCGTAAAAGACCGCTTTGTTACAGTATTACAACGATCCTCTTGGAAAATCTTAACCTCAAACACAATTAATTCACACTAAACTCCGTCCGAACAGGCCTTGGCAGGCCCAACGGTACCGACAGGCCGCAGTGTCATCCTCAGCCCACTGGCGTCACTGGATGCGGACATGGAGGGGCATGCGGTCAGCACACCGCTCTCCCGGCCGTATGTCAGTTTCCGAGACCGGAGCCGCTACTTCTCAATCAAGTAGCTCCTCAGTTTGCCTCACAAGGGCTGAGTGCACCCCGCTTGCCAACAGCGCTCGGCAGACCGGATGGTAACCCATCCAAGTGCTAGCCCAGCCAGACAGCGCTTAGCTTTGGTGATCTGACGGGAATCGGTGTTACCACTGCGGCAAGTCCGTTGGCACAATTAATTCAAAACTGTTCAAAAGTAAGCTTTAATAAAAGCATATCAGGAAATGCGGGAATTACGTAAACCTCACAAGTCGCACCAGGGGACGACAAAAAGGAAAGTTATTGGTGTTTACTCTCATAGAGACGAAGTGCTTTTGAGGACACGGCATGCTAAGTCAGTCTGCTACCGACCTGTCAAAGGAACGATCCCAGCATTCGTCTGTTCACCTGCAAATAGTTTTTGAAAAGCACGAAAATCTTTTGGATCTTAACGTCAGTACCGGTCCAAAACAGGGGACACCAGGTAGGGTAGGGTAAGGTAGGACAAGAGCTAGCAGTGTCCAGCCAATGCCAGTGTTTGGACGCCTGTGCCGATGCTGATGCAGTGTTGGGGCGTCGAGGCCGACATAAGGTACTGATGTTTTCAGTTGAATGACGCACATGTTTAATGTCAACATAGGAATGGATTGGTAGTGTCATTTAAAAGACGTTAGAAATGAGTCTTTAAGTTATTAACGGCAATAACAACGCAGCTGGTGTCCAGCACAGCCTTTCAAGAGGTCACGTAAAGCATATAAAAAGGTAACGAAGAAACTGCATTAAATCTTACAATGTCCAGCGGACCACCTCTGTACCTCCTAACGCTGCGGTCATGACTTCGAACTCTTCCCCACTCCAAAGAGATATACGGGTCCTATAGCGTACGTCATACCACATGACACTACAGGTTTATGAGTTGTAGCTGCTGACTCCAGCGGGGAACGACTTAAATATTTCACATAATTTAATAATTCGTAGCTGCGCGTTTAAATAAAGCCAAGTTCTCGATAACACACGACGAAGTTCGGTGTTTTAGTGTGTACCGTTTCATTCATTTACTGATTTCCCTCCTATACCCGGACGTAGAAGCATATTCTCGATGTATGTCAGGCAAGGCACTAGTGTGACGTCACAAGTTCACTGCGGGGACCCGTATTTCCCGTGGGCCGCACTCTGACGTCAGCGCAGCGGTCAACTTCGCCGCGCGACTCGCAGGAGCCTCAGCACCGAGGTCGAAACGACAAAGGCGACCAAAAACCACCTCAGAAAGTGTGCCATACTCTCAACCTCGAACTGTCTAAAAAATATAGTTTCCCAGCCAGCGTCCTTTGTTCAGATTCCTACGCTTGTGTCGTTGTCGTTCTGATCAGGTCGCAGGTTCTGCGATACACTCTTTAAGGTAAGTCGCTCGGTGTGGCTCTTCCCGTTGCCACGTGTTTTCACGTTCAGAGAGTGGGGGCGTTTTCTGCGACACCCGACGATAAAGTGAAGCAGGTGGAGCCCTAATGCAAACAGTGCCGGTGCGGTTTAGCTTCCAGTATCCAACCTCCACAAAAGATATGCACTTTCTCTCTTACGCATTTTCTGTCTAACGAAATGCGTATACACCTACAAAAATGTGGAATGCATATTTACTGTGAGGTCATTTCGTACATTTACAATTTTACTTTCGTATTTTAAAGCATTATGCATACTAAATTATATTAGGATAACGTACTTTTTATTTTGATAACTCTCTTTCTTTTATATGGAAGAATCTTCCTTACATTGTACCAGTGTACTGCTGACTTATGTGCGAACGCTGACTTGTTAACATGTCACATGACTGACTATGCAACCTTAGCTGTTCCATCGTCTGTACTTTTCTCTACGTAGTTTGATATTACATTCTTTCCTCTACTAATAAACGGATCCTTGCTGCATTGGGTAGGAATAGGTCCATTATGTTAAAATGTTAATTGTAGTATCATTGTCAGTATACTTTATAGTGTTTACACTTACGTACTTTTTATATTATCGGGCCTCATTCTCGCTTATTCCAAATTCGATCTGAAGATGCCTGCCAGTGAGATCGATTTCGATCGCCATTAATAAAAAGATATGATACGAGTACATAGGATGTTTTCGTTCATTTTACCAACGGAGATCAATTATGGTCGACTAAAAAGTCGTGCGCCGCGCCAGCGTCAACCAGTCCCCACAGGATGACCTCACCTTACCACAGCTCTCAACCAGCACCACACAGCGAGCGCGTAGAGAACCACATCGCGGTGGCGCGAGGCGACACCGCCCCTACGTCCTTCCTTTGGCGCACTCACCTGCAAATAACAGAAAATGGTCGTGTAAATAAACAGTGAACAGAAATATTTCTACAGAAAGAACACCAGATTATTTTTTAACTATCAGCAGAAGAAATGTACGTATGGTACTCTTGGCCATGTGTCCCCTCCAGGAGCGTTAGGGCACCTTGTGCAAGCGTTACTACATGACGCCTTTTTTTGTAAAAAATATAAATTCTTATTTACAGATTTTTAACAATTACAGATTTTTGCATGACGTTTTCTGCTACATTTTTAATAGAAAACAGATATTTTTCTAGTTTTTCTTTTGTTTGTGTTATTGTATTGTCTTTTGTTAAGTAAGAAAACTTTTATTCAGACGGTTATCGTATAATATGTTCATGCATTTCGTTAACCCGCTAGGTTAGCCGCGAGCGCTAATGTGCTGCTTCCTGGACTCGGGTGGGCGCGCCAGCCCCGGGTCCAATCCGCCCGGCGGATTAACGGCGTGGGGCGGTGTGTCGGCCAGCCTGGATGTGGTTTTTAGGCGGTTTTCCACATCCCGCTAGGTGAATACCGGGCTTGTCCCCATATCCCGCCTCAGTTACACGACACGCAGGCATTTGTAACACTTCCGCACTATTTCATGGTTTACACTAGACGCAGACATCTGGGGTACACTGATTCCGTCCTGGGGGGTATGGGGCATCCGGCCACCCCTTTCAATTAACCTTGCCAAATCCGTTGCAACCACGCCGACCCTGCGAACATTGCGGGACAAAGGCGCAAGTGAAAGAAGAAAGAAGCAGATGTTCATGCATTTCGTTGAAACAGTTGTATTACTTGGTTTGTTGTAGTTTGAATTAATCTGTGATTTAGATTTTGCATGTACGCTGCAGGATTACGGAAAATGCACAGAGAGAGGCATGTTGACGATATAGATGACAAAAACATACATGTGAATAAAAATAAAAATAACTTTGATATACTACATTTAGGTGGACGAACACATTTCAGGTTCATATTGATAAGGCAAAGGACGTATAAGGTGAAATACACTTACGATTACTAAATAGACAAAGAAACATACCACATTTAGGCACATGAGGAGCAGAACTATATATGCACAGGGTGAACATTAATAAAACCGACGAACTACAGGGACAGCTTCCTGACTGGAAATGCGTCGTTGCCACGATACATGATGAAAGTTTCTCTGACCACGTGCCGTGTGTTCTTTGTGTGTTGCAGGCGGTGAGATTGACGCAGCAGAATTGACCGGTATTCATGTGGGGAACAAGCCGAGATAGTGTGTTGCTAACCAGAGGGAAACGGTCACGAGGCAGCACGGCCGTATCAGAACAAGTGCCCTCATAGACACCAGCCCCATCATACAAAATTTCGAGCCCCTTTTGGGCATTTGTGTGATCATGTGTTCTTTCAGACAGACGAACGTGCAGGGAGGTGGCGGACAGTGCGTGCACCAGATCTGGAAAAATGTTCAAATGTGTGTGAATTCCAAAGGGACCAAACTGATGAGGCCATCGGTCCCTAGACTTACACACTACTTGAATGAAACTTATTCTAAGAACAACACACACATCCATGCCTGAGGGAGGACTCGAACCTCCGGCGGGAGGGGTCGCGCCATCCGTGATATGGCTCCTCTAACCGCGCGACCACCGGACCTGGAGGACCAGCTTCTACAGGATATTGAGACGAACCCTAGTACAATATCCAGGGAAGATGGGTAGGGTATGAAGGCCCTGTAGCATAGCCTGCTAGGTCACCGGATTTAAACCCCCTGGACTTTTACCTTTGGGGGCATCCGAAAAGCGTTGTGTATGCTGAACAAGTTTCTGACATGCAAACACTTCAACAACGTGTTCACGACGCCTATACGCTATCCGCAGAGAGGCCGAAACCTGCGAAAGAGTGATGCAACGTGTGAACGCGTGCATTGCATCACATGGAGGTCACTTTGAGCATCTGCTGTGACGTGGATGCGATGCGGCTCTGTACTGTGTTCCGAGACGATTTGTTGTCGTTGCATGAACACCGTCTTTTTCCTGACACATATTAACATGACCTTTCTTCCCCCATTTCCAGTCAGGAAATCGTCCCTGCAGTTAGTCGGTTTTATTAAAGTTCACCCTGTACATCAATAAAACAATGACAAAGTAACCCTCTATTTTGAGCAATGGGAAGATGTATGCAATTAAGAGAGAGGGTGGAGAAAGTGAAAGTGTGAGTGTAGAGCAGTGGTCGTCAAAAATGGTTCAAATGGCACTGAGCACTATGGGACTTAACATCAGAGGTCATCAGTCCACTAGAACTTAGAACTACTTAAACCTAACTAACCTAATGACATCACACACATCCATGCCAGAGGCAGGATTCGAACCTGCGACCGTAGCAGTCCCGCGGTTCCAAACGAAAGCGCCTAAAACCGCTCGTCCACAGCGGCCGGCGCAGTGGTCGTCAAACTGCCACCGCGAGCCGCATGCGGCCCGAAACAAGTATTCGTGTGTCCCGCGATTCTCAGCCGTATTTTATAACAATATGCATCTGACAACTAACAACCGAATCCAAAACCTCAACTAACGTTAAGAACTGTAGTTTTACTGCTTAGTAACAAAAAAATTCTTACACAGCCAGTTAGGATTTTAAGATTTGCTTAATTGTAATCGATGTTGATGAATTTGTCCATGAGCAAAGTAAAGTTGGCCGCTTAACCCAAGGTATAGGGGTCAAGTAGCGCGGCCACTGCTGTGTTACAGCGGGAATCGTTTATTAATGTTTCTTCCAGTACCGATAACTCTAGTGTGCAAGGGTCTCGTAGCGATCAGCTGTTACGGTATGACTTTTGAGATAGAAGTAACATGGATTTGTGAAAGCGTGTTGCAGAGACGATCATCTTCATACACTAGTGGCCATTAAAATTGCTACACCAAGAAGAAATGCAGATGATAAACGGGTATTCACTGGAAAAATATATTATACTAGAACGTACATGTGATTACATTTTAACGAAATTTTGGAGCATAGATCCTGAGAAATCAGTACCCAGAACAACCACCTCTGGTCGTAACAACGGCCTTGATACGCCTGGGCATTGAGTCAAACAGAGCTTGGATCGGGTGTGCAGGTACAGCTGCCCATGCAGCTTCAACACGATACCACAGTTCATCAAGAGTAGCGTCTGGCGTATTGTGTCGAGCCAGTTGCTCGGCCACCATTGTCCAGACGTTTTCAATTGGTGAGAGATCTGGAGAATGTGCTGACCAGGGCAGCAGTCGAACATTTTCTGTATCCTGAAAGGCCCTTACAGGGCCTGCAACATGCGGTCGTGCATTATCCTGCTGAAATGTAGGGTTTCGCAGGGATCGAATGAAGGGTAGAGCCACGGGTCGTAACACATCTGAAATGTAACGTCCCATCAATCCGAACAAGAGGTGACCGAGACGTGTAACCAATGGCACCCCATACCATGACTCAGGGTGTCACGCCAGTATGGCGATGACAAATACACGCTTCCAATGTGCGTTCACCGCGATGTCGCCAAACGCGGATGCGACCATAATGATGCTGTAAACAGAACCTGGATTCATCCAAAAAAATGACGTTTTGCCATTCGTGCACCCACGTTCGTCGTTGAGTACACCATCGCAGGCGCTCCTGTCTGTGATGAAGCGTCAAGGGTAACCGCAGCCATGGTTTCCGAACTGATAGTCCCTGCTGCTGCAAACGTCGTCGAACTGTTCGTGCAGATGGTTGTTGTCTTGCAAACGTCCCCATCTGTTGACTCAGGGATCGTGACGTGGTTGCACGATCCGTTACAGCCATGCGGATAAGATGCCTGTCATCTCGACTGCTAGTGATACGAGGCCGATGGGATCCAGCACGGCGGTTCCTATTACCATCCTGAACCGACCGATTCCATATCCTGGTAACAGTCATTGGATCTCGACCAACGCGAGCAACAACGTCGCGATACGATGAACCGCAATCGCGATAGGCTACAATGCGACCTTTATCAAAGTCGGAAACGTGATGGTACGCATTTCTCCTCCTTACAGGAGGTATCACAACAACGTTTCACCAGGCAACGCCGGTGAACTGCTGTTTGTGTTTGAGAAATCGGTAGGAAACTTTCCTCATGTCAGCACGTTGTAGGTGTCGCCACCGGCGCCAACCTTGTGTGAATGCTCTGAAAAGCTAATCATTTGCATATCACAGCATCTTCTTCCTGTCGGTTAAATTTCGCGTGTGTAGCACGCCATCTTCATGGTGTAGCAATTTTAATGGCCAGTAGTGTATGTGGTACTAACTTGCAGCGAGGAACATTACATTAAAGATCTTATAATACAGTGCAATGAGTGGAAGAAAACTGACATTAAAATCATATGTCACTCTGTCTCATACTGAATAATGCTTTGAAACATAAGTACAGTTACTTTTATTAGCCAATTAACCA
This sequence comes from Schistocerca americana, assembly GCF_021461395.2. Lineage (NCBI taxonomy): Eukaryota > Metazoa > Arthropoda > Insecta > Orthoptera > Acrididae > Schistocerca > Schistocerca americana. The sequence goes on along the minus strand of NC_060124.1, from coordinate 79,591,888 downwards.
TCCGTTCAGACAGACAAGACTTAGTTACGCAAAGCTGTGCTACGACTTTGGGGTCGCTGAGGGTGCAACAATCTGAAATACAGAACAGTGACACGAAGTGGTGTGAATGGTACCGATTTTTGACGATCACTACATGGGGGACAGCTGCCAACTTATCCCCCTCTTATCACTGGATGCTTGCAACTTACCGGTTTGTATAGCTTACCAATTAATAATAAGATTGGTACATATGCGGCCCGAGGTGTCGTCCCTCAGTGTTAATACTGGCTCTCGAGCAAAAAGCTTTGACGATCACTGGTGTAGAATATGAGTGTGTGTGTGTGTGTGGGAGAGAGAGAGAGAGAGAGAGAGAGAGAGAGAGAGAGAGAGAGAATTATGGCAGAGCTTTTTGCTACCTGAATTATTTTCCCACGAGGAAAGGACGCTGTTGAAGCAGGATTGCCTATGTGGGATACACTTCGGGACTGTGATACTAGCACACTTTCACCTGGTATTTTTGCACGCTTTGAGCATACACTTTGACACACAACACTGGTCTTGACGTTGGGGAGATGGAGAGATGGGAGGATGACGTCGGCAGCGACGGTGGGCGTGGGTGTTTGGGGAGACCGGCAGTCATGGAATGGGAAGCGTGTCTGAAGACAGAGTCCAGTAGAACCTGCTGGAAGCTCTGGGAAGTCTCGCGATGTTTACCCTCTTGTATTACTCCCACAGGCCCGTGAGGAACCCCATCTTGTCTGCATGACATTTGTTGGCTTTTGCGTGTGCGTCGTGTCAAGAATTCACATCGCGGCCAAGTGTTTTCAGTTTGGAAATGGTTTTGCCTCAGGGATGTCTCATGTCTTCTACTGATCTGGGGAATAATTTTTCTACCTATCGCTCGTATTCTGTAGTCCTTCTGCACTGGAACCGGCGTTCTATCCTGTCAGTCTGATTGCAGAGTCCGCAGTCTGGTGATTCCCTCATGTTAATGCGTGCCCATCTCTCGTTGGTCAGTAGTACCAGATGTCTCTAGCGTGCACTGATAGAGCCCGTGGGCTTTGGTGACTTACGCATCGATGACGATCTACATCGACATCTACATGGTTACTCTGCAAATCACTCGTAAGTGGGCGGCAGAGGGTTCATCGAACCACATTCACAACAATTCTCTGTTATTTCAGTCCCGCATGGCACTCAGAAAAAACGAACAACTGTATTCCTTATTTATTATAATGATTTTTCTCCCCATGTAGGTCGGCGTCAACAAAACATTTTCACATTCGGAGGAGACAGATGGTGACTGAAATTTCGTGAGAAGATCCCACCGCAACGAGAAACGCCTTTGTTCTAATGACGTCGATCCCACAACTTGTACTATGTCCGTGACACTCTCTCCCCTGTTTCTCGATAATACACTCCTGGAAATTGAAATAAGAACACCGTGAATTCATTGTCCCAGGAAGGGGAAACTTTATTGACACATTCCTGGGGTCAGATACATCACATGATTACACTGACAGAACCACAGGCACATAGACACAGGCAACAGAGCATGCACAATGTCGGCACTAGTACAGTGTATATCCACCTTTCGCAGCAATGCAGGCTGCTATTCTCCCATGGAGACGATCGTAGAGATGCTGGATGTAGTCCTGTGGAACGGCTTGCCATGCCATTTCCACCTGGCGCCTCAGTTGGACCAGCGTTCGTGCTGGACGTGCAGACCGCGTGAGACGACGCTTCATCCAGTCCCAAACATGCTCAATGGGGGACAGATCCGGAGATCTTGCTGGCCAGGGTAGTTGACTTACACCTTCTAGAGCACGTTGGGTGGCACGGGATACATGCGGACGTGCATTGTCCTGTTGGAACAGCAAGTTCCCTTGCCGGTCTAGGAATGGTAGAACGATGGGTTCGATGACGGTTTGGATGTACCGTGCACTATTCAGTGTCCCCTCGACGATCACCAGTGGTGTACGGCCAGTGTAGGAGATCGCTCCCCACACCATGATGCCGGGTGTTGGCCCTGTGTGCCTCGGTCGTATGCAGTCCTGATTGTGGCGCTCACCTGCACGGCGCCAAACACGCATACGACCATCATTGGCACCAAGGCAGAAGCGACTCTCATCGCTGAAGACGACACGTCTCCATTCGTCCCTCCATTCACGCCTGTCGCGACACCACTGGAGGCGGGCTGCACGATGTTGGGGCGTGAGCGGAAGACGGCCTAACGGTGTGCGGGAGCGTAGCCCAGCTTCATGGAGACGGTTGCGAATGGTCCTCGCCGATACCCCAGGAGCAACAGTGTCCCTAATTTGCTGGGAAGTGGCGGTGCGGTCCCCTACGGCACTGCGTAGGATCCTACGGTCTTGGCGTGCATCCGTGCGTCGCTGCGGTCCGGTCCCAGGTCGACGGGCACGTGCACCTTCCGCCGACCACTGGCGACAACATCGATGTACTGTGGAGACCTCACGCCCCACGTGTTGAGCAATTCGGCGGTACGTCCACCCGGCCTCCCGCATGCCCTCTATACGCCCTCGCTCAAAGTCCGTCAACTGCACATACGGTTCACGTCCACGCTGTCGTGGCATGCTACCAGTGTTAAAGACTGCGATGGAGCTCCGTATGCCACGGCAAACTGGCTGACACTGACGGCGGCGGTGCACAAATGCTGCGCAGCTAGCGCCATTCGACGGCCAACACCGCGGTTCCTGGTGTGTCCGCTGTGCCGTGCGTGTGATCATTGCTTGTACAGCCCTCTCGCAGTGTCCGGAGCAAGTATGGTGGGTCTGACACACCGGTGTCAATGTGTTCTTTTTTCCATTTCCAGGAGTGTACAAAACGTGCTGCCCTTCATTGAACTTTCTCGATGTACTCCGTTAATCCTATCTGATAAGAACCCCACACCGCGCAGCAGTTCTCCAACAGAGGACGGACGAGCGTAGTGTTGGCAGTCTCTTTAGTAGATCTGTTGCATCTTCTAAGTGTTCTGCCAATAAATCGCAGCCTTTCGTTCGCCTTCCCCACAACATCTTCTAAGTGTTCTTTCCAATTTAAATTGTTCATGACTGTAATTTCTCGGCATTTTGTTGAATTTACGGCCTTTAGACTTGACTGACGTGTAACCGAAATTTAACGGATTTCTTTTACCACTCATGTAGATGACCTCATACTTTTAATAATGTTGAGTCATTTGCCAATTTTCGCACCATACAAATGTCTAAATCGTTTTGCAGTTGGTTTTGGTGTTATGTTGAGTTTGCTAGGCAATACACTACAGCAACTACTGCAAAGAACCTAAGACGGCTGCTAACATTGTCTCCTAAATCGTTTGTATAAATAAGGAGCAGCAGAGGACCTATAACACTACCTTGGGGAACGCTAGAAATCACTTCTGTTTTTCTCGATAACTTTTCGTCAGTTACTACGAACTGTGACCTCTCTGATAGAAAATCGGGAATGAAGACGATATTCCATAACCACACAATTTCATAGCAAGCCGCTATGAGGTACGGTGTCAAAAACCTTCTGGAAATCTAGAATTACGGAATCAACTTGGTATCCATTGTAGTCAGCGCTCAGCACTTCGTGCGAGTAAAGATCTATTTGTGTTTCACAAGAAAGATGTCTTCTAAATCCGCGTTGACTGTGTCTCAATAGATCGTTTCCTCCGAGGTAATTCATAATGTTCGAACACATTATATGTTCCAAAATCCTGTTGGATATCGACGCTAATGACATGGGCCTGTAATTTAGTGGATTACTCCTACTGCCTATCTTGAACAGTGGTGTCAGCTGCGAAACTTTCCACTCTTTGGGTAGGATGAAATGATGAGGACGATACACACACGCGCACCTAGTCCCAAGGGGAGAAAAACCCCTATCCCGGCAGGCAATCGAACACAGGGTCCCATAATCGAGAGTCAGCAATGTAATCACAAGACCACGAGCTGCTGACATCAATAGGAAAAGATCCAACGAATGTACACTTTCATTAATCATAGAGAGCACTGCTACAAGCGCGGCTGATATTTCCAATCGACTACACGTTCGCCGCTCGAGCAGCTAATCAGAAATAGCGCTACTTTGGGCAGCAGCCAATGTACTCACTTCAGTAGTGTGTTCTACGTCGCTGTTGTTGTTGTTGTGATCTCCAGTCCATGCAGTTCATCATGCTACTCTATCCTCGGCAACCTTCTTCATCTCCAAGTAACTACTGCACCCTACATACTTCTTAATCTGCTTAGTGTATTCATCTCTTGGTCTCCAACTACGAATTTTACTCTCCACGCTGCCCTCCAATACTAAACTGGTGATCCCTTGATGCGTCAGAACATGTCCTACCAACCGATCCCATCTTCTAGTCAAACGTACGTCGCTTGACTAACGTTCTCTTCTCCCCAATTCTATTCAGTACCTCCTATTTGTTACGTGATCTACCCATCTAATATTCAGTATTCTTCTGTAGCACCACATTTCGAAATCTTTTATTCTCTTCTTGTCCAAACCTTTTATCGTTCATGTTTCACATTCATACATGGATACAATCCACACAAATACTTTTAGAAAAGACTTCCTGCTACTTAAATCTATAATCGATGTTAACAAATTTCTCCTCTTCAGACACGCTTTTCTTGCCATTGCCAATCTACATTTTATATCCTCTCTACTTCGACCATCACAAGTTATTTTGCTCCCCAAATAGCAAAACTCATCTACTGCCTTAAGTGTCTCATTTCCCAATCTAATTCTCTAGGCATCACCTGATTTAATTAGACCACACTTCGTTATCCTCGTTTTGCTTTTGTGACGTTCATCTTATATCCTCCTTTGAAGACACTGTCCATTCCGTTTAACTGCTCTTCCAGGACCTACTACATCGGTTAAATTATGCGACAACATTCGATTCTGATGTCAGAGTCTCCTTCAGTTCAGAATTCAATGGGTAGTACAACACAAAGTACAGACAGAGTAGGCGAACTGTTGTAGCTCTGACTTGAGCTGGCTCAAATCCCACATCACCGGCGTCGCATTAGCAGCAGTGGTCCACAGTACGACTCCACGCATCAGATGGTGCACGAGTAGCGTCGCTTAAATCACCCACCACTCTGCAGTGTTCTCCAAACTAAAGGTCAAGCGACCTTACTGGCGCACTCCCCACAATAAAACAAAAAACTTTGGATTTCATTTCGCACAAATTCATCACGAAATCAATTTCTGCTTATAGTCAACAAGCGTAGGAAATTAAAAACATGAGAGATTCCGTCTACGTCAGGGTACTGACTCAGGTATGATGTTGCAGTTTCTCATACCCATCCTCACCCTCATAAAAAACTGTAAAATGGAGAACAAGATGCCATGTATAATTCTATGTATAAAATTTCGGCCCATCCACTTACAAGAATTGGGCTGCAAATTCCATTAGAATATCGTGTAAAACTAAGAGAAGACAAAATGAAATATTATCATTATAAAATCTCTTGTAAAATACTATTCAGGCATCAGATTAAAGACTTGTAAAAAAAAATAACCACCTTTAGTACTGAGATAAGAACTATTTGGAACATAGTGAAAATAAGAAAGGTAAAACCAACAAGAAAAATGATGGCATTCCTTTACTGATTAATAATGAGTGCATCGCAAAAAGAACCTAGTTTTGGGACATTTCTAATGTATAATTGTTGCCGGTCTGGCCCTGTGTGCCACAATAACGCAACGGCTTCGAGAAAGGATACCTTAACCATCAGCTGCGTAGTCGGATATAGGCAACTGCCTAAAAGTCAGTCCACAGCTCGTGGTCGTGCGGTAGCGTTGTCGCTTTCCGCGCCCGGATTCCCGGGTTCGATTCCTGGCGGGGTTAGAGATTTTCTCTGCCTCGTGATGACTGGGTGTTGTGTGTTGTCCTTAGGTTAGTTAGGTTTAAGTAGTTCTAAGTTCTAGGGGACTGATGACCATAGATGTTAAGTCCCATAGTGCTCAGAGCATTTGAACCATTTGAACCTAAAAGTCAGATCCAGGCTGGCCGGCACATCAGCCCCCATCGTTAATCCCCCGGGCGGATTCGATCTGCAGCCAGTGTTTTTCCCCGAATCCCGGAAGCGGAGTACCAACGCGCACGGCTATCCGGGGGCCGGGTCACTGAACGCGACAAACTGTACATTTCGAATACCCTGTGACAGACAGTCAACCGAGCCAAACTAAGTGCGGTGTTTAGGCGTGTTTCTCTGGCTACAAGATAATTATTCCCCCACTTTTTTTTGCACTTTTTGTGTTCTGGAAGGTCTTTTATCCCATCCCCGCCGCTGCTGACATTTTGTTCTCTTCTTGTTGTTTGTTCAGTTACTCTCTGGCTGACTTTTGACAGTGGTTCGGGACAGCATAAAGCGGTTTCGTATTGTAATCGTATCTGGCACTCATGTTTTAATACACTTGTGGCAAATTCGTGCGACGGCAGTAGCAAAAAAAAAAGGTTCAAATGGCTCTGAGCACTATGGGACTTAACTGCTGTGGTCATCAGTCCCCTAGAACTTAGAACTAGTTAAACCTAACTAACCTAAGGACATCACAAACATCCATGCCCGAGGCAGGATTCGAACCTGCGACCGTAGCGGTCTTGCAGTTCCAGACTGACGGCAGTAGCGTTGTGTATGAGAGGGAGAGCGGGACAGAGAGAGAGAGAGAGAGAGAGAGAAAGATAATGTATCTCGAGTGCCTGTTCCACAGCGACATGGTTTTTTGCACAGGCAAAACTTGCTCCTACTGCAATGGAGTGTCATAAATCATATCCTTTACATCGCTCCACAGAAAAAAAGAGTAACGGAGATAAATTCGACGATTGCCAGAGTCGTGCAATTGACCTTTCCGCCGCAATCCATCTTCCTTTTCCGAATCTCTAATCGAGACTGCACCCGGCCGCATTTGCGGATCGTTGTTTCCGTTAGATGTCGGAGGAACGGCGCCGGCGGTGTTTCTCGCAACAGCACCACCACGACGTACGATTTACCCGGCGTAACGGTTCGTTCGCGCAGCAGCAGCACTACGCATAGGCGCTCGCTTTCACTTATTTCCTTTTTTCAGGCGAGTAACCGTGTGTTTCCAACATTACGGCTACCACGACGTACGCTTCAGCCGGCGTAACGGTTCCTTCGAGCAGCAGTAACGCAACGCACAGGAACTCGCTTTCATTTATTTTCTTTTTTGAGGCGAGTAACCGTGTATTTCCAACATTATGACCGTATGAAACATCTTGTGTAACAGCCACCCGATGTAAACTCCACAAAGTTGTAGCTGCAGTTTCTCAGTGACGTTGTGCACAGAATGGAGCCAGTACCTTGAAGTTGGACATACAAATTTAATTTATGACTAACGTTCCCGTCTACGCAATGCAATTTTGAGAATGTTTGACGAAATTGAACTCGAAATTGTACATCCTGCTCAACTGACCATTCTACTAAAGCGAAAGACAATATAATGTATTCGAAACAGGGTTAAGGAGATTCGATCTGCACCGCGAATTCTGGGCCATCAATCTTTCTTACTCTTATTTAATTTCATTTCGCGCATTCATGATTTACGGTCACTTACACGTCATACTTACACTCATGACCAATCGAATTAGATTGATTGAACTTTCTCATGTTGAGAAATCAGAAGGCGCGATCTGTTTTACTTAGTAAGAACTTTCTAACGTCATGATCGCATAAATACTCACTTCTTTATTTACAACCTGTTTCGACAGACTTTGCTGTTACCTTCAGGTCTTCAAAAATTTTTGTTATAAAATGTGCTCATCCTGAGTTGGAGACTCACGTCAAGTTGTCATGTTAGTGGATAAAATGTAGCACCTTTTACAAAGGTTTGTCCTAAATAAAACATTTAAAATCAAAAAGTACCTCTTTCATATGACCATGTCCATATTCGTAACGCTCACAATGATTGTTACGTCATAAAAATCACAGTACGCAATAAAATGCACAGTAGCACATCCATTTACGTTACCTGGATATTCTAATCGTTAAAAATCCACCATAAACGTCGCATAAGAAGGTCCCTTACACGCCGTCTAAGGTGGGTCTTCAATGATTAGTACTTGTCTAGCTAACGTAAACAGATGTGCTACTGTGCATATGATTAGAATATGTCCAGCTAACGTAAACTGATGTACTACTACGCATTTCACTGCGTACTGCGATTTTTATGACGTAACAATCATCTATGGACATGGCCATGTGCACAAGATACTTTTTGATTTTAAACGTTTTATTTATGACAAATCTTTGTATAATGTGCTACATTTTCTCCACTAACATGACCACTTGGCGTGAGGTTCCAACTCACAATAAACGCTTTTTATAACAAAAATTTTTGAAGACCTGGAGACAACAGCAAAGTCTGTCGAAACCGGTTGTTGCAAATAAAGAAATATTTATAGGATCTTTTCTTTAGAAAGTTTTCGCCATGAATTAGATACTTAATATAAGGAACCGTTCTTCTTCGTCAGCTCCTTCAACGATGTTAACAAGAAGATAAAAACAAATATTACACATATTTTCTAACAACAATAATAGAAATTCGGACGGATAATAATTGTTCTTATACACGCGACTGAATTCAGACGTGGTCGTTGTGCTGCAGAAAGGGAGACAGAAGGAGAAAGGATGCGAATGACACCGTTACGACTGCGAATGGAAAAGACTGTGTCACTGGACATCGTCAGAGCTTGCAGGTGTCCACGAGTCCTCGGCTTGTCAACCGGCGCCGTGGCGGGGGGTGGGGGTGGGGGGGGGGGGCGAAGTGGTGACATGTGGGCACGTGGGTGTGGGCAGGCATATAAGGAGGCATCTACTGTAAACACTTTCCACGACCCACCGTGTCAGAGCTGCGTCGTCACGTCACACAGCAGGTCGCTGCAAATTCCTCACTAAAACTGGGAAGATTTCCTGAGATCTAGAAGACCTCCCAAGTGCTAATAATTAATACATCCGACGATAAAAGCTCAAAGGTCTGTAACACATAACGGCGATTAATCCTTCCATATTATGGCAACTTCTAACACTACATCACAGTGCCTTATTTATTTTACAGCCACTTGATTTAAAACTGTTTATTGTAATTACATGATTTATTAGTTTTGTCAGTAATTAGCATTTATGAAACTGTAATATGATGTTAGAAGAAAAAGTAAGAAATCATTATCTTAATGCTTTCTAGTAAACAAGCTGACAGTCAAAGAAATTCATACTGTACGTAGCTCAAACAATATCTTTTAATGTGACAACAACATCGTTGGTGCTAGCGCATGCAGTCATAGTAGTGGAGGCAAAGTGGAGAGCTGCGAATCATCTGTGATGGGATACCGACGTGAAGTGTTGGCGCACTTCTGCCAAATGGAAATTGTTCCGTAATTAATTTTGTAATCTGTGGCAAGGCAAACTATGTAAGTGAGCGAGGGCGTTTATGGGCACAGTACATGGTTATAAGAAGATCTCGTAATCAAGGAGTTATTCAAGCTCTAACCATGAAGAGCCTGTTACCAATAATGGATACCATGTGAAGCGTTACGTCGCACCACAAGCAACTCTTCGCAAACAAGGTCGAACCAGAATGAGATTTTCATTCTGCAGCGGAGTGTACGCTGATATGAAACTTCCTGGCAGATTAAAACTGTGTGCCCGACTGAGACTCGAACTCGGGACCTTTGCCTTTCGCGGGCAAGTGCTCTGCCAACTGAGCTACCGAAGCACGACTCACGGCCGGTACTCACAGCTTAACTTCTGCCAGTAGGAGACGAGGTAGCTCAGTTGGTAGAGCACTTGCCCGCGAAAGGCAAAGGTCCCGAGTTCGAGTCTCGGTCGGGCACACAGTTTTAATCTGCCAGGAAGTTTCAAGGTCGAACCAGTTATTTTGTGGTTGTGTACAAGGCTTGCTAGCGTAGTAGCTAAGTTTTTTGAACATTATAGTGTTGTTCAGTCAAATCACAAACTTAGCAAGTGAAATTAACCATCCTGCCACGCAAACTTCCGAAAAAGACACAAGTGAAAGAAATAATTAAAAGAAGAGAAATCGAATTAATTGCACAGTTAACTTTCATTCAAATAATTATTGAGATCAGAGGCAGTAGTAATTATAGTTCTCCACAAAGTATTGTACCACTACAACGGCGTATCCAAAAGTCATTTAAAAGCAATTTATATTTCAGTGACAAAAGTATGTTGATGCTATTGCGACCAAAGTGATTTTATGATTTCATGTTTTCTTTTACAAATACCTTCCTTTGTTTATGTCCTGTAACACTTGACAAATGGTTGTTGCTATAAATGAAACCACTCATGACCTTAATTTAAGAAATAACCATTAAGAAACAGTAATTAATTTTGGTCCTGATTTTGAAAATCTTCAAACAGACAGCATGACTGTGACTGATGTAAATACAGTAAAGTTTCCATCAGGTTTTGGTGGTTATTACTGTTACCGGTGTTTGTGACTGTAAATGATTACGGTATTCCAAATGAACATCATCCTGTTCAAGTTACACGTGTCTTTAACATCTAAGCTCGCGCGAGTGTATTTTGTTCAATTGTTTCATTATTATTCACTCACAGTTATTACGTGAGTCACGTCAGTCATTAGCTAAATTTAACTGCTGCTCGCTTTTGAACTAACAATTCTCCAATCCGAATTTATTCGACTATTTACTTGTTTTGCAAATCAAACTGCCTTTTCCTGCTGCTATTTATTTTATTTAATACCTACGCGTTTCGCCTTCTACTGTTTTAATTGCTCAAGGCCTTAAAACAGTAGAAGGCGAAACGCGTATGGATTAAATAAAATAAACAGCAGCAGGAAAAGGCAGTTTGATGTGCAAAACAAGTATTTATATGCTTGCTGCTGAAGATGGCCACACAAACAAACGAGTTATTCGACTATTTGATTATTCAAAATTGTTGCTATCTCGAGTGAATCATTAACTTGGTATTATTTTTATATTTCGATTGTTGTTGAAATTAATAAAACCCCGTGCTGTAACGACCAGGATGTAGCTACCTGTATTGTTTCGGGAAACATTGTTCTTCGTAAATGATGTCTTGCTTCCATTAATTGCGGAGCATTAGGTACACGCGTCAGAAAACCTTTTATACGCAGAGAGTATATATACGTTAAGAGTTTATCGTTATTCACGTCCTTCTTTTTTAGATTCGATATAACACCGACAGCACCAGTATCATTCCTTCAGATTCGAAATCAGCAATTGCCCTGACAAAGAACATCAACGCTGGAAAAGCGAGTCGCCCTGCAGCACACAGATATTGCACGTTTTTAGAGGAATCTTAAACCACAAACGCCAAGTCGCCATGTGCTGGATCAAGGATCGCTGTGGGACACACGGAAGCGAAACTGTAGACAATATGGTCTAACAAGCCATTAAATTACGTAGAAGTCTTTCCTATTCTACATGCATCTCTTTTCATTGATGCAACATCCTGATAATGTCGTGAAATGGTGTACAATAATCATAAATACATGTGGTATTTTACGTGTGACTCGTGGCAAATTTGTAAGCCATGAAGTGGTAATATTGTAAGGATAAGTTTTTTGTGATACCCAGCTGACCATATTTTACTTAGTCTGGAGATCGTGCAATATAGGCCGAAATCGGATACTGAATAACAAATACAAAACATGTGCCGTTATTGCATACACAATGAAAATCCTCACATCTATTTGTTGCCTGCTAGCCTCTGAGAACTCCATGGAAGGTGAAATCAAGTTACGAATTCGAAACGCTAATGTTTGTTACGAGAGTGTTACTAGGACTTTCGTGTGCAAGATACTTTGTAGGTGATCTAAATTGCACATTTATAAATTATTAATCACACCAGTTTTAATCTAGAGATCTGAAACCTGGAATTTTACAAAAAGAAGTAAGGACTTTTGAATAGTAAATGTTAAGGAAAAATTTGCACCCATGATAGACGGCTATAATAATGGCCCATACCAGTACACATTGATTAATATTGAAATTTATGCGATGAACTTGAATAACGAAGTTCTGAATATGTGAGTGCAACATTGTATACAAGCGAATTATGGAGTCTGGGAAAAGGTGAAAAGGAGAGAATCGAAGCGTTTGAGACGTGATATTGCAGGGCAGAAAGGCGCTGAAAACCAAGAGGACAGATGGCAGACTAGACGGTTCTCAGCTGAAATGGCGAAGAAAGGAATACCTGATACCAGAAGCATCTCCGCTGCAAATCCTGAAGTGGCTTGTGAAACATACATGTAAACGAAGACGTAGAAGTATGTGGTAAACGCTGGTTATAATATGCGATAAGATGACTGCACGCGTGTTAAGACATCAGGGAATAGAGCGACCCGCATAGGCCACGTACTCCAGGTGGGTGCGGAGACCAATATGAGCTGCCCTGAGACGAAGAGGCTACCACAGGGGATGAAATAGTACCGACCTGCAACGTATCCGTCAGAAGACTGGACGAAAAAAAAAATCGCAGCAGCAAGGAGAAGTTGTGCGACATAAACAAAAGTTGGTAGGCGTGCTTCTACATTAGAAAGATGACGTCTGTTCAGATTTCGCGCCATTCCCATCTGAGTTGCGCTAGTAACGTCGTAGTATAAAGATGCTAATCAGGTTTGCTTTTAAAACTTCCTGGAAGATTAAAACTGTGTGCGCCGACCGAGACTCGAACTCGGGACCTTTGCCTTTCGCGGGCAAGTGCTCTACATTAGACATTTCGCGGGGAAGTGCTCTACCGGTTTGTAACAGTTCGTTGTGTCACTGTCCCCCAGGCTGTGGCTAAGCCATGTCTCCGCAGTATCCTTTCTTTCAGGAGTGCTAGTTCTGCAAGGTCGCAGAAGAGCTTGTGTAAAGATTGGAAGGTAGGAGACGAGATACTGGCAGAAGTAAGGCTGTGAGGGCCCGGCGTGAGTCGTGCTTCGGTAGCTCAGATGGTAGAGCACTTGCCCGCGAAAGGCAAAGGTCCCGAGTTCGAGTCTCGGTCGGCGCCCACAGTTTTAATCTGCCAGGAAGTTTCATATCAGCGCACACTCCGCTGCAGAGTGAAGACCTCATTCAGGTTTGCTTTTAAATATAACGTGTAACGGTCATGACCGTTAGTTACATTTATCATTCCGCGTGGTGAGTTGATGTTAGTCAAGAACACAAGGCGAGAAACATTAACACTTCAGTAAGTTTAAACGAGGTCTCGTAAAAGGTTTACGAGAAGCTAGATGTTCCTTCTACGATGCAGAAAGACTAGGAAGGAATGTAGCCACTGTACCTGATTGCTGGCAGCAATGGTCACGAGAATGTAGGGTCGCAAGAAGACCGGGCTCAGGACGGTCATGTGGTACTACCGAGAGGGACGACCATCATGTCCAGAGTAGAACAACTGCGGCAGCAATCTGAGCGGCAGTTGGCACCACGGTGACACAACGAACTGTTACAAACCGGTAACGTCAAGGACAGCTACGAGCCATACGCCCTGTTGCGTGCTTTCCAGTAACTACAAACCACCGCCATTACTTATAGTTTGGGGTGCGATTTCGTATGACAATAGGAGCACTCTCGTGATTATCTAACGCATCCTGACTACAAATCTGCACGTCTGTCCGGTGATTTGAGCCGTTGTGCTGCCTTTCGTGAACAGCATACCAGGATTTTTTTTTCAACCGGATAACGATCGCCCACATACCGCTGTAGCAACCCAACGTGCTGTACAGGTTGTCGACATTTTGCCTTGGCCCGACAGATCACCAGATCTGTCTCCAATCGGGCACATATGGGACATCATTGGACGACAACTCCTGCGTCACCCACGGACAGTATTAATCGTCCTTGTATTGACCGACCAATTGCAACAGACGCGCAATCCCATCCCACAAACCGACATCCGGCCCCTGTACGACACAATACATGCACGTTTGCATGCTTGCATCTAACATTCTGGTGGTTACACCTGTTATTAATGTACCAGCATTTCATATTTGCAATTGTTTATCTTGCTCTTACATTAACTTGTGATCCTGCAGTGTTAATGACTTACATATGTTACCTTGATAGTTTAATTACTCTACATTAATTGTTTTTTGGCGTCGCAATATTTTTTTGTCAGTGTATCAACACTTAGGTAGCGGCCCACCCGCGTTATTGAGGAGACACTGCCTGCTGCGTTATGCGGAACGTCGCAGTGCTGCTGCTAATGTTATGCGTTTGGTTGCAATGTAGCTTAGATGTTGTGAAGAATCGGAAAGTAGTATTTTTATAGAAGTCAGCTGTGTCCAGTGATGTGTAAAACCTGTTCTCGCCTGCAGTGTTTATTATTATGAAGATTTTTGTGGCTGTGTCACTAAGAAACTTCAGTAACACTACCAGGTTGAACTCTGCCTCTCGTTTCCAAAAGTGTTAACTGACAGTACGACAACGGTATTTTTCAACATTATTGTGGTACTAGGTCGCAAAAATGTTCTAAATTAATACGTCTAGTAACGAAGGATCAAGAATTAATTCTGGCCACACACATGTGATTTACCGTTTTCCTCTGTGCAGTGTCTAAGCCAATCTCTTATTACCACTACATGGAAATAATGAAAATAATAGTAATGCTTAGTAAGCCTTACTAGCTGCGACAGTGATCTCGTTGGGTTGGATATTTCTCAACATCTTGAGTAGCGAAAAGAGATGGAGCTTAGAACTTTCCTATTTAGGAAGCTGAATGTTTATGAGTTTGCTTTTCATTTAACTTGTGTTCATTGTCCATATATATATTAAATGAAATGTAACACGCTTTCACTTTGCATCTTACACATTTTGATCAACATTTTCAATGTTATTCTGCTCAAAATATGTCCAATCGATACGTCTAGTTGATAGAAGGTCAAACTCAAAAATGCTCTACGCAGTACTAGTATTCCCGGCAATATACTGACTTCAAAGATCACATATCAAAGATAGTAGCCACAATTTCAACAAAAGTGGTTCTCTAATATAGTATGTTCTTTACGTAATTTTTCGAATGTTCCAGTAATCAATAATAACAATAATAAAACAGTATTTTCAATTGTAATTTCAATATCGAAAATATCATAATTAATTAATTAAAATGACACAATGTGTGGAATATTGTTGAACCAACCTCATTAGAATGCAGTTGTAGTCTACATATCTATTTCATACGGATACTTGTAATTCCACATTTTATTATCATCTCCACAGCTCCACGATCTCAAAGGCAGCATGACTTATATTATGTCAACTGACTGTGTCTTCAGTAGTGGCTCATATTAAAGACAAATGTTGGTGCCTCAGCATCGTCTTCTCTTGTCTTGCCTGGCATGGTTCCTTCTTAATAAATAAGTCGTAAAAGGTTGTATAATTTTATGACGTAAAATTTGACTGAAATTACAATATTGCGAATGTTTACTTCACTCGTTTGTCATTTGGTTCATTTCTTGCCTAATCTGGTTTTTTAAATATTTTTCACAGAATTAACTGTTCTATGTTGGTCGTCTTAATACAATGATGCAACTGATCGGCCATTATCGTGGCTCTAAGCGAAAATTGCACTATCAAAGTTAGAATTTGCAATCACTTAGATTTTATCCCCACGAAGTCCGGTATTATTTAGAAACGTCATTCTTCCACAAAGTCAACAAAGACACGGTCACGCATCGTCATGTTAAAGACGGGCCGCTACTACAGGTTTCGTCGATTTTGAGTTACTCTCGTCAAAAAATTGTAATTCTTCCTCCTCACTTTTGCTTAACATATTCTTTTGCAATTAATATTTTATCAAAAGAAGTTACATGAAGAAAAATAGCGATTACATGCTGTCTGTCCTTCCTTTTAATGTCATTTAAGTTATAGATAAAAATGTATTTGAAACTTCGTTGGGCGATGTTCTGTATTAAAGAAATATATAATGTTTTTCAATAGAGAATGAGAATATCTTTGACCAGACTCATTATAGATGCTTTACTTCACTGAAGGACTGTTAGAATATACGTGAATGTACTGCGTAGGTTGTGGGGTGTTATTCGACTCCCATCTTGCTACCAACAAAGGTAACGCTTCATGGTGCGACCTGCCGCAGTGAGGACAATGAACGATTGCAGCCTGTGTACCACTGAAAGATGCTGCCATACTGTGACTGGACCATAACGAAAATACAACTGCACCATGCACATTTTATGTCGTAATCCGCCATGTATGGGTGCAGGCAACGCAGTGGAATATCCTGTCAAAATAGTATCGATATACAGACAGCCGAAAGTGGTTACAGATCGATGGGAAAGAAACAAAGAGCGAGACACTGTAACGAAAGTTACAGCCAACGGATTGCAAACTCTGGGGCATGTTATTAGAGGACCAACAAGGATGATCACCAAGAGAGTGGCTTGCACACCCGAGTAAAAGATATCAGACTGACTTGGAAACACCAAGGCAGAAGAGACTGGAAAATTATTTGTGAGGACAGGACAACGTTGTTCAATGTTGTTCATTCAACACAAGATAGACTGTGTAGCTCGTGGAAGTCGATACGGTAGCAACAATAACAGAGCTGCGAGCACATTTGGCGGCAGCAGTGACACAGACAGCCATGCGCCAGGCGGCCGGCCCCCTCTTGCAGCTGACACAACACGACCGCGCGGTCCCTACCTTCCCACCCTCCTACGGGACGCCATGGCGCGCTGTGGCACGTGTAGGGCGCGTGGCCCGCCAGTTGCCGCCCATGCGGCAACACGCACGGACTGACACGTCATAGCTCAGTTAGAACGGCTGCAGGCAAAATGGATAGCGAAAACTGACCGGTTAAAACCGATACCGGTATTTTGCTTCCCAATAGCCAGTATTTTTCGGTATTTGGTCTCAGCTATAACAAATGTTTCCATTTTTTATTAATAATCGAATAAAAAACCGAAATATCAATTAACTACAGCAGCAGTGCTAAAATTGTTCGTTTTGAAATGAACCCTTTTAAAAAAAGAGTAATTTTTATTCGTAAAATTTACATTGGTCTGAAACATTGCGTTACTAAAAAAATAGGAAAAGCGATTAGTGCTATTTTAATAACAATGTCGACAGAAACAAGAAACAAGCACGTGAGCCAAGAATTGGTACAGCATTCCTGAGACAATAAGGTACCTGCTAATATCCTTTCTTCCTCGTGTGCTAGTCTTACAAGGTTCGTAGGAAAGCTTCTGTGAAGTTTGGAAGGTAGCAGACGACGTACCGGCGGACCTAAAGCTGTGAGGTGAGGACGGATAGTGAGTCGTGTTTGGGTAGTTCAGTCGTCAGAGCACTTCCCTGCGAAAGGCAAAGTTTACCAGTTCGAATCTCGCCTCGACACACAGTTTAACCTGCCAGGAAGTTTCATATCAGCGCACACTCCGTGAGTGAGAATTTCATTCTGGAAACATCCCCCAGGCTGTTGCTAAGCCATGTTTCCGCACTATCCTTTCTTCCAGGAGTGCTAGTCTTGCAAGGTTCGCAGGAGAACTCCTGTGAAGTTTGGAAGGTAGAAGAGGAGGTACTGGCGGACATACAGCTGTGACGACGGATCGTCAGTCGTACATGGATATCTCAGGCACGGTAGCTCCGCGTGTTTGCTCAGAGAGCTGGCTGCTCTCTGTCATAAAAAAAAAAAACTGAGTGAAGGGATCAGCAACGAACCTCAATGGCCGTCACGTGATGTCCGCTACGACCAAATAAAACGAACACTCACGGGGAAAAAAAGGTGATAGAGCATTTACCCACGAAAGGCAAGGTCCCGTGTTCGAGTCTCGGTCCGGAATACAGTTTGAATCTATCACGAAGTCTCTTAGCACTGTACCTGTTCCTATGCGTCTAGGCTTAAGGTACGCGTGTACGCGCAATGCGTAAGACCTACCTCTAGCTGGTCTATACGTTAGTTTCTCGCTGTCATTGCCGGACAGCAGTTGTTTTGCGGACTGGCACTATTCCTAGTCTGGAAAGTGATGTAGCAATGAATTACAATATCTCCTTTGCTTCAAAATAATAAATATTTGTCTGCCACTTCTATGAAATAATAAAACAGGAAGGAAATTTTGGAAAAATATTTCACAACTACTAGTAAATAGTATGCAGTAGAAATAGAAAGTACCTGGTGTTCTGCCTGTGTCTCCATAATGTCCCTTTATCTGCTTTTAGCCCTTGAATACGGTCGAATTATAACGAAAAGTAGAGTTCTTCAACCTCAGTTTTCATCCTATAGCACTGACTATTTGTAGTTCCCAAATAGCGTGATGATTCGCTATTGTAACATGATTTTTGAGCAGAGTTTCAAAAAATTAGAGTTAATAGGAAAATACACTCCTGGAAATTGAAATAAGAACACCATGAATTCATTGTCCCAGGAAGGGGAAACTTTATTGACACATTCCTGGGGTCAGATACATCACATGATCACACTGACAGAACCACAGGCACATAGACACAGGCAACAGAGCATGCACAATGTCGGCACTAGTACAGTGTATATCCACCTTTCGCAGCAATGCAGGCTGCTATTCTCCCATGGAGATGATCGTAGAGATGCTGGATGTAGTCCTGTGGAACGGCTTGCCATGCCATTTCCACCTGGCGCCTCAGTTGGACCAGCGTTCGTGCTGGACGTGCAGACCGCGTGAGACGACGCTTCATCCAGTCCCAAACATGCTCAATGGGGGACAGATCCGGAGATCTTGCTGGCCAGGGTAGTTGACTTACACCTTCTAGAGCACGTTGGGTGGCACGGGATACATGCGGACGTGCATTGTCCTGTTGGAACAGCAAGTTCCCTTGCCGGTCTAGGAATGGTAGAACGATGGGTTCGATGACGGTTTGGATGTACCGTGCACTATTCAGTGTCCCCTCGACGATCACCAGTGGTGTAGGAGATCGCTCCCCACACCATGATGCCGGGTGTTGGCCCTGTGTGCCTCGGTCGTATGCAGTCCTGATTGTGGCGCTCACCTGCACGGCGCCAAACACGCATACGACCATCATTGGCACCAAGGCAGAAGCGACTCTCATCGCTGAAGACGACACGTCTCCATTCGTCCCTCCATTCACGCCTGTCGCGACACCACTGGAGGCGGGCTGCACGATGTTGGGGCGTGAGCGGAAGACGGCCTAACGGTGTGCGGGACCGTAGCCCAGCTTCATGGAGACGGTTGCGAATGGTCCTCGCCGATACCCCACGAGCAACAGTGTCCCTAATTTGCTGGAAAGTGGCGGTGCGGTCCCCTACGGCACTGCGTAGGATCCTACGGTCTTGGCGTGCATCCGTGCGTCGCTGCGGTCCGGTCCCAGGTCGACGGGCACGTGCACCTTCCGCCGACCACTGGCGACAACATCGATGTACTGTGGAGACCTCACGCCCCACGTGTTGAGCAATTCGGCGGTACGTCCACCCGGCCTCCCGCATGCCCACTATACGCCCTCGCTCAAAGTCCGTCAACTGCACATACGGTTCACGTCCACGCTGTCGCGGCATGCTACCAGTGTTAAAGACTGCGATGGAGCTCCGTATGCCACGGCAAACTGGCTGACACTGACGGCGGCGGTGCACAAATGCTGCGCAGCTAGCGCCATTCGACGGCCAACACCGCGGTTCCTGGTGTGTCCGCTGTGCCGTGCGTGTGATCATTGCTTGTACAGCCCTCTCACAGTGTCCGGAGCAAGTATGGTGGGTCTGACACACCGGTCTCAATGTGTTCTTTTTTCCATTTCCAGGAGTGTACTAGCACTTTTTGTTGTATTCAATCTCCTATCACTTTTCGAGGAAAACAGCGAAAGACGGATAGTCTAAGTTTTCTTTTATTTCCATATTTAATTTAATATTTTTAGTTCTATGTATCTTGAAGCTGAGAGAGTCAAAAATTTTCAAACTTCATTCTATTTCTACTTCATTACAGGAAATAACAGGATAAAAACTGAAAATCGTTTGTTTTATAAACTGATTATTTTGACCGGTTTTAACAGTCAGGTTAAACTGGCGTGGAAAAAAACGATATAACCGCCATTCCTAGGACAAACCGCCCCGTCAGCACAGTCCGGCAGCTCGAAAGGCGTTCTGCTGTCTCTCAAGTGCAGCGCAAAAACAGCACTACAGATCTTCACGAGCTCCTCACCTGTTCGGGCGTCTGCTGTCACTCTTTTACAACTGGTTGATTTTTTTTCAGCACCATCACTGTCACTTGCACGGCTGAAAATCAACCCTCGTATCAGTCGAGGTACTGCACCCAGCATATTTTCTTTAAACGGGACGAAGTAACTCTTATGGCCTTCGAACCAAGTGCTGTTCTCATGGAAGTCTCAGCATTTCGACTATTCACTTGTTTCCACAGAAACTGTTCACTTGAATATGACTACGTGCACGCATTTGACGTAATTTTCCTGAGCTGCTTTATATGTGCTAGAAATAAGAACATAGATCCATTTAAAGAAATTGTAGCTGATCTTTACCTATGCTGCACACCGCATGCTCAACAGAAGGTTCTTTTTACGTCAATACCTTTGCCCTACACCGTTGCTGCATATAACGACGGGACTTGGCGAGGGAGCACCACGTGACGTTCACACAGAAACAGCCAATTCCAGCCGCGTTGTCTTTCAGTTTTACAACATTTCTCGAATATGGCTGCGAAAAGTTTCAGCGCCAAGATTAACAAGTGTTATGTCACTGTAGTAGTCCTTTCAAGAGCCTTCGAATACCGTTAAAATACATACATTGTTGTATTTAAAAAAATACTTGTTTCAGTTTCCCGGCAGATAAAAAGGTTAGGATTACTACCCATGCAACACAATTACGTGTTCTTCTGCCAACTATCATTCATAGGAAATCTCCTTTCCATATCTCGAACCGTTCAGGAACTAAAATAGGTTGTAATTGTATACGTGTGAGTTCACGCGCGCGTGTGTGTAGAGTATTCGTAAGCAGACGCTTTTTAAGTATCACTTAGTCTCAGGATGCTGCAAGTGCCATTTGGGGGAAAAAGTAACTGGTTCGTCAAGTAATTTGCAGTGGCACAAGAAAAATAACACAACCCTTACGTTTATTTCTTATTAAAAACAGCAACACCTTTTTTCGGCCTGATAGTTCCGTAGTATTTTGGGGTTTATGTATTGCAGGCTTTCATTGTGATTATGTCCTGTAATGAAGGCGAAATGACGTTGCTAGACTTAGTAAGAACGCACGTCTTCTTCCTCACAGCTCTGTTCGCGTCCTCCTGGAGGATAAAACCTTCACAGGCTCAGAGCGTGTCATTTATGCCGCGTCCACTACAGGCACTACTGTGCGATCCGTTTAAATCAGATAAATTATAACAGGCTGTGGTTTAACTCATCAGCTCATCACGTCCAACGAATGTGTCGATCCTTCCCGGCAGTTTCTTCCTATTTTCTCCTTGCCTGAGTTTGCTGTACGTTTAAATCGACCAGTTAGTAGCTAATATGGACGAAGAAATGCAGCCTGTTCCCAAAAAACTTTCCTCGAGAGATCTAACGCGACCAGACGGCGGTGAACCGTGGCGCACAGTGCCGGAATCAGCAGGTGGGCGCCCCTGCATGATGGGCAGCCCGCATCACAGAGCTGTTCTGCTGGTTGCCCGCATTTCAGGCGCCCGGTGACGATTAGCCACCGATTTACAGTAACGAGCCGGGTGGATTTCAGCTTATCCGTTATGTAGAGCAACTTAAACGTCTATGGCGAGCTCAGCCCTAGTAAAGCAGTCAACATGATGTCGGCGAGCCCCTGTACACCAGTAAAATCGACTGGTTGTGGAGGCTGTCTACGACAGGAATGGAACGTTGATAACACGTAAACCGCAGACGAAACACACACACACACCAATCTACTCTGAGCGACCGATTCTGTAACAAAACTGACCGCTCTGCGGACTATTCTGGCATTCCATAGGGTTGAGACTTCTGTGGTTGGCCCAGGAGGCGTCGTTACCCAGCGACAATGGTAGCTTCCACACTAACTGCTGACACAATGGCCGTAGCCACACACGCACTGTCAGTGCGGGCAATTATAATCCGCCATAAACTTTCAAAAACTCCCAGAGTGAAGCAGGGGTAGTTTTCCTCTGACGCGTGGCGTGGCACTTTCTGCGCTCTGCCCTAAACTGTTAAATTGTTGGTTAATGATGTGTTTATAAAAATAACACGCGACACACTACCTTGAGCACCTACTTTAAAACGTCTTTTACATAATCCGCGTGTGAAAAACTCATGCGGATTATATAGATGCGTTTAGATTCCAAGATTAAGTATGCTGTTGTGGTGATCTTCAGTCTGAAGACAGGTTTGATGCAGCTCTCCACGCTATCCTACCCTCTGCAAGCCTCTTCATCACCGAGTAACTACTGTGACTACATCCTTCTGAATCTGCTTACTGTATTCATCTCTTGGTCTCCTTCTACTATTCTCACCCCCCCTCCCCCCACTTCTCTCCAGAACTAAATTGGAGATGTCTTGATGTCGTAGGACGTGTCCTATCAACCGATCCCTTCTTCTGTGCCACAAATTCCTTTTCTTCCCAATTCTATTCAGTACCTCTTCATTAATTACGTGACCTATCCATCTAATCTTCAGCATTGTTCTGTAGCATTATATTTCAAAGGCTTCTATTTTCTTCTTGTCTGAAAAGTTTATCGTCCATTTTTCACTCCCATACATGGCTACACTCCAGACAAATACCTTTAAAAAACATAGCATTTAAGTCAATATTCGATGTTAACAAGTTTCTCTTCTTCAGAAACGCTTTCATTGCCATTGCCAGTTACATTTTATATCCTCTCTACTTCGGCAGATTAAGTATGGTAGACTAATTTCTACTTTCAGTGTTGTACTCTGTGGATACTGGATTCCCCTTATTATTTGAGACTGATGCTTAAAACTAGTAACTACTCTTTCACTAGCGGAGTGTTCAGCACACAATGTTGGTCTGCCAGGAAGTTAGAAAACAGCACTGAGTGAAACTCGTTCTGGAAAGAACGCAGTAGGTTGTGCCTAGGACATTTCTCCTGAATATCCTTTCTTTCAGGAGTGCTATTTCAACACGGTATACAGCAGGATGGGATGTACCGGGGCAGTTGAAGGTTTGAGCGCGGGTCGTGAGTCGTGTCTAGGATAGCTCAGTGGATAAGAGCACTAGCACGTGGCAAGCAAGGTCCCGTTTCGAGTTCCGGTCCGGTGTACAGTTTCAATCTGAAGCACGTTTCAGAGCACCACACATTCGGAAAGTTCCCTCTCAAGACTGTAAATCTCTTCCGCTCACTTATTGACTACAAAAATTGAAACATGTCACTTTCTGGTTGCAGTTGTCGACTCGCCCTGTTCGCCATTTCAACTGGCAGAGCCACGTTCTGGTGTTTGGATCACAGGACTGCAGTTGCTGATCCGTCTAAATGGTTTGCGGTCCCAGCCTAATGGGCTGGGTGAAGGACTCGTGACTTTCTGTGGCGGTAGGCGTTACCCAGCACCTCTTAGAAAGAAACTTGGGAGTAGCCGTGACAGGAAGCAGCTCTTTGCGGAAGAGCGGCATCAGCGTGAGCACGAAAAGGCCAACTGAAATGCCTGTAGCCAGCTGATGACGCTGTCTGTCACAAAGGTCAGGATGCTGAATTATTTTCGTGGAGCCATTTGGGGATCGCGAAATCGAGGAGTCGGTCGACGGCGTGCAGTGGTGCATGTGAGCGGAATGAGTGGTCCTCAGCGATCAGTGAACGTGATGTACCGAAAACCCTTAAAGAGTTCGTCACTGTGTTCTCGTGCATAGACGTAGGATCCTGACTGAGTCGTTTCCGGTCATCTTGGCGAGTGCTGTGGTTTTGTGAGCGAGGGCGTCCTCAGTGGAGACAGAGGCCTGATATGAGAGCTAGAGGCAGGTGGCGTTCAAGGAACGAGGCGGATTTGCGACGCTTAACCCATTGGCTTACTAATATTCTTCCTCATAGTCGACCTTATATCTACTATTTAAATTTAGGAAAATCTGCTTATTTCGTTTTAGACACTTTTCACAAAGTTATATAATTTTTTGATAAGGATTCTTTATAAATCCATCCGTACTATTTATTGAAGTGATGAGGAGTGAAGATAATGTTGTTTTAAAAGTTTTTGTTGGTGTGGTTTTTCCGAAAAAAATATAGGCATATCCAAGCGCCACTAGACATTTCTCATACTCATACCGCGAAGCACTTTTCTTCTTCGTTGCTTTGCACACTACACAATTTCTGGAGGGTGCTTTCTTGGTAGTATTGGGGGATAAAACGAACAAATCATACAATGAAGGCTTTCACGACCGGATGTTTCAGCTGCTGAGAATTTTTCCGGGTTGTATGGCCGTGGTCCATAGAACTCTTCAATCTCTGACGTTTCGTCCAAAGCTACGTTGGACATCTTCAACAAGATTCAGCACAACCAGGAGTACCTCCGAAGACGTCCAACGTAGCTTTGGACGACGCGTCAGTGAGTGAAGAGATCCATGGACCACGGCCATACAACCCGGAAAAATTCTCAGCAGCTAAAACTAACAAATCCTGAAAAGATCATTCACAACTAGCAGAATATAGAAAGAAATCGAGTGCGTTATATACCATTAAATAGAACAATTTCTCAGCTTTACAGTGGTATATAACATGTCATGCCACCTATTGACAGAGAAGAAGAAACACAAAGAGGAAGCTGTGGCTGCTGGGGCCCGTAATTACGCACTTGAAACATGCGGCCGGTTGTGAGACGGCTGTACAAGCCAAGGGGTTACTTGAAACCACAAATTATATTTGTTGAGGCGGACATTTCAGAGACTTGACTTTAAACTGTTAGCTTGTTTTAACTTTGCGCAGATCATGGCCAGAAGTTGGTAGTGGCCAGTTGCAGACGCTGTGTAAACTGTTAGCGGTGTACATATGGCAGTCCATCGGTCGGACCTCGGAATTTCCCTGGGAGTAGTTAGTTGGCTACAGACCTCTTAATTACTGACATTGCAGTGATGGGAAATGGAACCGTGTCTCACGGGTCAAAATGACGGGGCTTATTTAGACTGACTTTTAATGTTTGTCGGTGCAGCAAATTAACACTGGTTTGCCAGTAAAGGTTTCCGACTACATCGGCGGCGCAGTGCGTCGCGTAATTTGCGACGCGTGCGTCGCAAGGAGTGCAAGGATACAGGCAGCAGCCGACAGGGAAGCGCCGAGGCGTGGACGAAAGGAACGTTCCAAGCTCCTCATTTTTAACTTTGTAACTGTGCTTTCCACTTTTCCACTTTCTGAGGAAGACAATCTACCCCAGATTTTTGCGCTGGCCGTGCACGAAGCAGCCATCTGCAGTGAGCTGCAAGGCCGGCATCGGCGACCCATTTCCTCTCCAGAGCGAGCGAGTCGCATCCTACCGCCCGCAGCTGACGTCACAGATTGAGATCAGCAGCGAGCAACTGGCATTACCTGCTTACTGAGAGCTCTTCATGCGGGCTAAGGGAACGAGCGTCCACGGTTTGCCGGCTCCCTTCAAAGGGACCAATTACGACGAGCTGCTCGCTGCACCGTCTGCTGCGCGGTCCTGAAAGGGCCTAATTACGTGAAGAAGGGCGTGTCGTCAGGGTGGCGCCAAGCAGCGACGTTTCCATATCGCGAGGTAAGGAGGAAGGGGCACTGCATTCGGCCGCTGGACGCCGTCCCGCCGTCTAATCAGGGTAGACACAAGGACCCTGTACCGAGCGACTTCACCCGCACAAACCAGTACCCTTGTAAGATGACAGGTCTTCAGCACTCCCACACATGGTAGTTGACCCATCACGGCAGTCTGTCTTCCATAATTATGTCTGATACTGTTTACAAGATGTTTCCGTATGAGCGTGCAAAACTTTAAGAGAACGTAGCGGACGCTCCAGCGATCTATTTGAGGTAGGGAACCCGGGGTCAGAGAACTCAGCTTAAGGAGGTAATAGGAATAAAATCACATTACTGTGTACTTTTATATTTACATTAGTTACAGTTAACTGCAAATACATCACTGACACAGTGAACGTACCATTTGTACCGTGTCTTACAAAATGTGCTGAAACTGACGGCCATCGCCGGCCTCGGTGGCCGAGCGGTTCTACGCGCTTCAGTCCGGAACCGCGCGACTGCTACGGTCGCAGGTTCGGATCCGGCCTCGGGCATGGATGTGTGCGATGTCAAAAAAATGGTTCAAATGCCTCTGAGCCCTATGGGACTTAACTTCTGAGGTCGTCAGTCCCCTAGAACTTAGAACTACTTAAACCTAACTAACCTAAGGACATCACACACATCCATGCCCGAGGCAGGATTCGAACCTGCGACCGTAGCGGTCGCGCGGTTCTAGACTGTAGCGCCTAGAACCTCTCGGCCACTACGGCCGGCTGTGCGATGTCCTTAGGTTAGTTAGGTTTAAGTAGTTCTAAGTCTAGGGGACTGATGACCTCAGATGTTAAGTCCCATAGTGCTCAGAGCCATTTTGAACTGACGGCCATCGACCTCAATGCAAGTATGGCATAGACGAACAAGGTTCTGACGCATCCTGACAAACATTTCTGGTGCATGTCGAATCACATGACATGCAGCTACAACTCTGGCAATCAATTCCATCTCCGTATCCACTGGGGTATCACGCACAAGTGACGTTAGATATCCCCATAGGAAATAATCAAGGAGATTCAGATCAGGTGACCTCACAGGCCATGCAGTAGGATCTACCCTTCCAATCCAGCGACTAGGGAAAAACAGCATTGAGATGGTTGCGGACATATACCCTGAAGTGAGGCGGCGCACTGTCACGTTGATTCAAAGCACGCTCTGTCAAGGGACAACGCGTATACGATACAACAGAGCCACCCTATGGACAAGTAAAGTAGACAAAGCCTGCATCATAACCTAGTAATCAAGCTCGTCCTTCTTGTTTCCTTCCAGGAAATAAAGAATGTACCTGTAAATACACAGGACAGTACGTGTAAACGTGTACGCATGTTAATTGTAAATAAGCTCGAAAACAGTAATGGTACACAAAGCGGTAGATAAGTTCACTTTCATATGTCCTTAAGCTGGCTTCTCCGTCCCCAGGTCCCCTACCTCAAATTGTTCAGTGGAGCTTTCTTTATGTCCTGTTACATTTTTGTATCCTCTTAGGAAACACCCTGTATATGCAAACCACCAGTAATATGCGATAGACATACTTAGTTACGCAAATCAGTGATCGGATTCTCTGTACCGACATGTAAGAGAACAATTTGCATTGGTGATGGATATAATTTTTTAAATCATTTCTCCTTCCGCCTTGCGACCGCTGTGGAGGTGACAGCTGCCAGCTTTGAGTATGGCTGGTGAGGGGAGGAAGCTGACGGACTTGCAGAAATGTGGCCGGTATATCCACAATAGCCGCGCCGGCCCATTGGTGAATAGACTGCAGGCGGGAAAGATGCCAGCCACAGTACAGGCGCCTAAGAAGTCTCCCACGGCTCGCCTTCTAATGTTGGCAATTGGCGGCTAGCGGACGCTTCCGACACCGTTTTACGAGGGCGAACGGCGTTGTCCAAAGTAGTGTGTTTTGGGACAGAGGACAGACGCTATGGCTTATGATATTGTCTGCTGGGGCTTCGTCCGCCTCGATGTGTGGTGCGCCACGGCAGCGTCGCCCGTGGACCATGTACTCAGCATAGACGGTCGGTGTCCCACGACCGAGAGCTTCTCGCGCAAAGATCTTGCGGAGGCTGTGAGTGGAAGTTGACTCTTGCGTCAGCTCATCATTACGGCCCCCGTGGAGATAGGTGGGAAAAGCTATCACTGGCGGCTACAGTGACGAAATTCTATAGTGAGAGATTTGCTGTTTTTGTTTAATAGCTATGATTGGCGGCAAAAATTTTGGGCCGCGATTGGCTGGTCACTAGGGCAACGGAGCAGAAGCTCTGGCGGAGCCGTAGCGAAGAAAACACAAACAGAGTCGTCCAGATCGTCGCAGGAGTCGGACGATACTTGCTCTTCTTCACTTTGTCAGAGAGTAGTCCTACCTGTCCGGTCACCCGGACAAATAGAGTTTTCGCGGTCGAGTTTGCAGCCCTCTACCTCGGACGCCCTCAGCCTCACCGCAGCCGTCGTCTACACGCCGAAATTTGCTGTTTGTAGAAGTATACGCTGCTCCGGCTAATCGGGAATTCGTCAGTCGATTTCACGCTCCAACGCAGTAGCCTTGTCTTCACAGCAATTGGACTTAACACGACTTTCCTTTCATTGGCAATAGGGTGGCAAAATGTTCCATCACTGACACTTTAGTTGCGATTACAATTAATTTGCATCTCATTGCGGCCCTCACAGCAGTTTGCTCAGATAGGTCCTCTATTGAATTTTACCAGCGCTTCTACCTATTTTTGTTACAAAATTTGACAGTAACTCAAAGCGCTTATGATTCTCATGTTACTCATACTTCAGTTTCGTGTTAATGTTTGTCTTTGAGTCAATAAATCTCATCGTAATACTCTTGGTCAGATTTTCTCTGTTGAGTTACATAATTCTCCTGCGTTCCTACCTATCATTATTTTGAACGGGAAATAATAATCAATCTCTTAACTAAATTTATGTGAAGTTTAGCTGGCTCAAGATGGATTACACTGAGTCCAAATCAATTAAGCATCTTTGATTGTGTATAAGTGATATGCACCCTCATGAGTGTGGTATGCATCAGAGCTTCACTCTCGTTCTAATTTGGATGATAGTTAGGGGACACCCACAAGCAGCCACGGGCTAACTTTCACTCTCGGTGGTTTTTATCATGGGGGTATCAGGTCGCGTTCCAACGCACGTCTCTGCAGTTAACGCGTCGTCTCCTAATGCTGCACACATCATCAGTATGTGTAAAGGGTTTGAGAATACTGCCGGAAAAAAATGCAACACCCTCAAGGACAAGGAGATTTCATTGACAAGCGATGTGACAGAGAGTTAATAACTGTAGGAGTTTATGATAATGAATTCGGACCAAACGTAACACACGTCACAGTAAAGGATTCCCAAACAGTCGCATCATTATTCAGGGTACCTCACCTGGAGGGGGGGGGGGGCAATGCTGACGTGTATTCTCACTAACAAACAATCATAACGGTACCGAACGGCGTCCTGCGATAGATTGTCCCAAGCAGCATGGACCTTTTGTTACAAGTCGGCAATGGTTATCGTAGGCTCTGGAAAATGAGTAATTCCCCGCTTCACCATACGTGTTCAGTTGGCGAGAAATATAGTGATGTTGCTAGCCAGAGTAGTTGTACATCACGAAGACCACGTTGTGTCACAGCAGTTGTATGTGGACGTGCGTTGTCCTGCTGAAAAATCACATCACCTTCCTGTCGAAGAAATGGCAGTAACTCGAGAATAACAACATTGGGCACTATCCTCTGCAGAAACACCAAACTTGACCGCGAGTTGTAACTGATGGGCTGGGGTGGACCTGTTCGTCATGGGCGAATGCACTCCAGAACAGGCCACTCATTAGTCCTACGCCATAACTGTACACGCATACCTCCATTACCCGCTTACACGCAGAACCTACTCTCATCAGTGACGACAAAGGACCGCCATTTCACTTTTCAGTCGACAGTTTCACGATAACATGGCTGACGCTGTCGTGGTGCTAGTGACAGCCTGGCCAGAGGCACAAGTTCTTCTGCAAGCAGACGGTTCCCAATTGTCCTTCGTGAAAAATCAGGTGCAGCATGTGCCCAAATTTTTCTGTGGGTGACGTTCAAAAAAATGGTTCAAATGGCTCTGAGCACTATGGGACTTAACTTCTGTGGTCATCAGTCCCCTAGAACTTAGAACTACTTAAACCTAACTAACCTAAGGACATCACACACATCCATGCCCGAGGCAGGATTCGAACCTGCGACCGTAGCAGTCGCGCGGTTCCGGACTGAGCGCCTAGAACTGCTAGACCACCGCGGCCGGCGGGTGACGTTCGGTCGGCCACTGCTGCTCTCACAATACGTCGGTCTTGATGTGCGTCTGTACTGCGTGGAGGTCCAGAACCTGATGTACTGGTGTGGGAATGTTCCACGGACCACTACTGAAAGGAGCGACATGCCACCGATACATTGAGCCCAACAAGTGCAGCAGCCCGCGATGCATCCATCCAGCTTATTGCAGGCCCTAATGCGGCCCTGTTCAAATGATTGAAGTTTTTCAACAGGAGTACGTACTCATCGGGGGGGGGGGGGGGGGCGTCATGGTTGTACTCCAGAATGAATGTTGCACACGCCGTTAACCTCTAAACTCAGCACAGCCACTGCCTGCTGAGACAAAACAGAGGGCGCACGGAAAGTCCCCCCTCCCCCCATCCCCCCTCCTCAACCGAACGCCATCTGATCGCCGATCACCGTGACAAATAAATCGCTAATACTACAGCTCCTCAGTGTACATATACAACCTCTGACAATGAAGTTCGGTGAATGAAGTCAGAACGGTCGATCGGGCAACACTGGCGACCCACAACGCTGCACCTGCGTAAAGCCCGGTGTTGACAACCTCCCCCACAATAGTTCATCTGAGCATCGTGTGTGTTCTGTGTTATTTCTGTTGACGAAGTTCTTGTTTAGTGCGTTGATTGAACTGAGAACAGGACAATGAACTAGCAAAGGATCAATTTATATTTTTAAGCTTGGCAAGAAACCGAAAGAAACGCATGCAAGTGTGTGTAAGAGTGGTTCGCCCGTTTTCGAGGAAGCCCGAGAAAGTGTTTCTGACAATAGCCGTAGCGGACGATCGGCGACCGCCGTCGGTGACGAAAACATTGAGAAAGTGAGGACATTAGCCACGAATGACCGTTGATTAACTGTGCGCATGACAGCGGATGAAGTGCAGGTGAACCGTGAATGAACGCGACAAATCCTTACCCAGGAGTTAGGGAAGAAGAAAACGAATTGTCATCTTGTGCCGCGTCACTTGACTGACGAGCAGAAGCAGCCACGTTTAGAGGCTTCACAGAATTTTGTCGAAACGGTGGATGCGACACCCAATTTTTTGAACCGTTTTGTCACTGTGGATGAAACCTGATGTCTCCGGTACAACCCTGAAACGAAACGGCAAAGCATGGAATGGTGTTCTCCGGCACCACCTCGTCAGAAAAAGTCAGAGCCGAAAAATAACGCATAAAAAACGTTGCTCATCACCTTTTTGGATAGTCAAGGCATTATCCACAAGGAACCTGAGGGAACGACATTGAACACTGCACGGTACGTTGAATTTTGGCCCGTTTCATGCAAAGTCTGCGCAGGGTACAGCCCCAGTACACACAGCAAGGTTTCCGGTTTTTTGTTCACGACAACGATCGCCCACACACAGCCAATATCGTAAAACAGTTCCTGACAAAAAAGGGGCTGGTGCAACTTGAATATCCACCATACTCGCCGGATGTCAGTCCTCCAGACTTCTTCCTACTCCCTTGACTCAAACTCGTTTGAAGCGAAAGACATTTGACGATATTTCTGACATCCAACGAAAGGTGACACGGCTTTTGAACACCATCGCAAAGGAAAACTTCATGCAAAGCATGTATCGCCGAGCTCAGCGGTGCATAGTTATCGGAAGTGACTATTTCGAAGGACAGTAACATAACTGTAGTTCATAGTTCATCAACGTTAATGTTAATGGACTATGCACCGAACTTTATTGTCAGAGATTGTATTATATCCTCGTGCCACTGAACATAGTCCTTCAGTGTGCTGCAATTGTTTTTTTTCGGTAACATTGTTTGGAACTATCTACCACAAGAAATGATGCCAAGTACCCACGAGTCCAAGACTAAATTTGTTGTTCGCCCCATTGTGCACAAAGATGTCACCAGTTAAGTGGTGAAAGGAAGCAGGAATCTACCTCGGTTTAATAGAAAGAATTTAAAAACGATGAGAAAGCAGATACTGTTTCAGTCTCGGTTTTAAAGACAATGCGCACGAAAGTACAGACAAAATTTACAGCTATCTGTGCGTCAAGCACTGCAAAAAAAGATTCAGTCGAGAATGAACAAGAGGTCTCTAAGTGTTAGCTAGTCAAGTATATTAAGCTGCAAAGTGGTGCTTCTTTAATTTATGTACTCATCATCCTCTCTGTAAACTGCAACGTATACACTTAGCCAGGTCAATGACCACAGTGTCAGAATTGTGGTACATTACAGCATCCGTAAATTATTTTCCGCTTCGCATTATAATTTATCACCATAGTAATTTCAGTTGTCTTAAATTTTCTCGTAAATTATTTTCCACCTCGCATTATAATTTATCACCATAGTAATTTCAAGTGTCTTAAATTTCCTCGTAAATTATTTTCCGCTTCGCATTATAATTTACCACCATAGTAATTTCAGCTGTCTTAAATTTTCTCGTAAATTATTTTCCGCTTCGCATTATAATTTATCATCATAGTAATTCCACGTGTCTTAAATTTTCTAATTTGTATTATGAAAAGTTCGCCAAACCGTGCCGCTCCTTGCGGTGCCAACCTGTACTCCTATGCGCCATATTTTCAGAAGTCATTGTGCGGTTGTTTTGAAAGCTAAATCGTACGTGTTCAGGTTTCCCAAATAAGCTACTGCCGAATTTCTTTTAGAAATCACGATTAACGTTTACGCAGCGTATAACTGCACGCACAAAAGCAATAAAACTGCAAACATATCTTATTTCAAGTGAGTACCGTTTAAAAAAACTGTTTAAAACCACTGAAAGAACTTTCACGGGTTTAACTTTT
Source organism: Schistocerca americana (assembly GCF_021461395.2). NCBI lineage: Eukaryota > Metazoa > Arthropoda > Insecta > Orthoptera > Acrididae > Schistocerca > Schistocerca americana. The sequence continues at coordinate 79,559,149 of NC_060124.1, read as the reverse complement.
CTTGAATGTGTGAATTTATTGTTTTATCCAAGGTTTCATAGTTTCCTTACGCACTATCATGTCCATGCTCCTTTGTTTTAACTTCCAAAAGCATGACATGGGGTTGTGTTCGCTCCGGTCTCGATGTTCCCTCTATATGGTATTCCATTTCTTTCACGCTGATGAAATTTTTTGCCAGAGTGTCCGAGAAATGTGCTATAGTTGAAAGGAAATGCAACTGGAGTCTGCATGTGGGGCGTAAAGACCGAAAAAATATGCACTCATGGCAGGATCCATAGCTGCTAAGATTAAACGTTATTCCTCTTGGCTGTGCTATGTACGACATAGTACAGGGTCAGCTACGATTGCTTAAAATGTAACTATGTGCTAACGAGTAGCATATTAGAAGGGAATACGGAAGCTACTTCATATGTGTGTAAAAATACTCATGTGCAAGTGACCAGCTTCTGTGGAACTGTATACAGTCGGAAGGCTTGGTACATTAGAACCCCACCTGGCAGTGAACAACACCGCATTTAGCCGATTCCGGCGACCTTACCTTTCAATTTTAGCACGTTCCTCAAATATTTTTGCGCAATATTTTAATACCGATATTAACAAACGCTTTATCACCGTGTGCAACTGTAATTCCACTGTTAAACGCAGAGAAGAGAGCGGTTAGGTGGAAAGAATACACTGAAAGCCTCTGTGAACGGGAGGACTTGTCTGGTGACGTCATGGAAGATGAACCAGGAGTCGATAGAGAAGACGTAGGTCGTCCAGTATTAGATTAAGAATTTAAAAGTGCTTTGAACCACTTAAGATCAAATAAGGCTGGAAGGACAGATAACATTCCATCGGAATTTCTAAAATCATTGGGCGAAGTGGCAAAAAACGAGTATTCACGTCGGTGTGTAGAATCTATGAGACGAGCGACGTACCGTCAGACTTTCGGAAAAATATTATCCACGCAGTTATGAAGATAGCAAGGGAAAGGCGCGAACTATCACACAATCAACTTGATAGCTCATGTATCAAAGTCACTTGCATGAATAATATACAGAAGAATGGAAAAGAATACTGATAATCTCTTAGATGACGATCTGTTTGACTTTAGGAATGGTAAAGGCACCAGCGACGCGGTTCTGAAGTTGCACCTGACAGTGGAAGCAAAACCGAAAGCAAATCAAGACACGTTCATAGGCTCTATCGTCGTATAAAATGCGTCCGGCAATATAAAATGGTGCAAGATGTTCGATATTCTGAGAAACATGGGGGTATGCGATAGGGAAAGGCGGGTAATATACAGTATGTACACGAAAGAAGTGCTCGGATTACAAATAGTGTAAGATAGGGATATAGTCTTTCGCCTCTACTATTCAATCTGTACATCGAAGAAGCAATGATGGAAATAAATGAAATGTTCAGGGGTCGGATTAAAGTTCAAGGTGAAAGGACATCAACGATAAGTCGCTGATGACATTGATATCCTCAATCAAAGTGAAGAAGAATTACAGTATGTATCGAATGGAATGAACTGTCTAGTGGGTACAGAATACAGATTGAGAGTAGATCGAAGAAAGGCGAAAGTAATGAGAAGCAGCAGAAATGAGAACAGCGAGAAACTTCAGAATTGGGAAACACGAAGTAAAAGAAGTAAAGGAATCCTGTTACCTAGTTAGCGAAATAACCCGCGACGGACGGACAAAGAAGGACATAAAAAGCAGACTCTCACTGGCAAAAGGGGTATTCCTGCCCAAGAGAAGTCTACTGGTATCAAACATAGGTCTTAATTTGAGGAAGGAATGCAGTTCTGGAGCACAGGATTGTATGGTTGTGAAACATGGACTGTGGGAAAAGCGGACCAGAAGAAAATGGAAGCATTTGACATGTGGCGCCGCAGTAGAGCTTTGAAAATCAGATGGACTGATAACGTAAGGAATGAGAAGGTTTTCCACAGCATCGGCGAAGAAAGGAATATTCGATTCATGCAAGAGCTAAGCGCATTACCCAACCAACATCATTAAGCTCCTCTGCTTATCGTTTGTCGAAAACTTCATTTAGATGTCTCGAACCGTTCACAAAATAAAAGGGCAGTAAGTTTTGGTGATACGCCCTGTGTTAAAGACAAGCAGACAAAATAGTCTTGAATGGTTAAGTGTGTTTGTACAAATCCACCTTTGTTGGATGAAGCTCGTTAACAGCCTGGGCAAAAGGTCGCTATAACGCCTGACAAATTGCGCGGCCCGACCTCGGTGTAACCCCGCCGGTGGGAACAATTCATCCACGCACTCGTCGATACGTCTGGCTCCAAATCGAGAGAAATGACATGGAATCTAAAATATTCATATCCTCATTTTACAGCCCGATTTATGCATGACTGTATTGGGTTATCCCCCCCCCCCCCCCCCTTAATAAAGCTCTCAGAGAAATAAAGTGAGGATATAGAAAAGGAAACCACATCCAACTGCATCACATAGCTTCAACAACGGAATCGCACCTGTTCCACATTCCTGAGACGGTTGAAAAGTTTGGTTTGTGAGCCTCCGGAGATCTTAGGCGAGGACTTCGTGGCAAGACGGGTGAGGCGTGTGAGGAAGATTTAAGCGATTGCGTCAGTCGCTGGTACGTAGGCGTCAAGAGTTCTGTTGACACTGTACGCAGCCACTAGGAACATTTCTCTCATTTGGTTTCTCGTTTAGAGCGGAAAATTGTTCCTGCATCTTCAAATTTGCTCGTTTTTAAATTCATTGACATAATAGAAAATGGAGAAAAATTATGAAACATGTATTTTAGGGTTACAGCAAAATCCAACGTCGAAGACGATTATCATATATCCTGGTTCGAAGGCATAACAGTAGACGTTGGTGTCCGTAATATCGATGTTGTTTATTATCGTCGAACGAGATTTGTCGACGTGTACTCCTGTCCACAATACAACCCCTCCCCCCCCCCCCCCCCCAGGTACTACAATTCGGAGCCATACCAATACGGGTGAGAGGAGATCCTTCTACTTGAAAATGACAAACTATCGAAATTGCAGTTATAAGTAAAGCAGCCATAGTCATAAGTAGTATTCATGATGTTTAAATACATAGGAATATATAACCGTGGGATAACTGGAGGACGATGTAAAATGATTGAGAAGAAATTTACTGTAGCGGTAGCTGTCAAGCGGAAATGGCGATACATTCAAATTATTTCACACGAAGTCGAGAAATAATCACGTAACGTTCAAGCGCAGCTTACCGGTGGACTCAGTCGCAGTGTCGATACACGGAACAACATTAACTGGCTAAAATGTGTAGATGAGACCACGTGCTTCCTTTTTTTTTTTTTTTTTTTTTTTACACATGCTATTTATCACACTAATGCCCAGTCAGCTATTTACTTGTTTGCAATCGATTTTGGATCCTTTTATGGCTTCGTTTTGCGAGTACTTAGGCCCAGTTATCGAAACTAAACACATCCTATCGCTATACGACAGCGCCTTCTAATACAGTAAACATAAGATCGTTAAATTCATCACGCTTCTTTTCGGCACACTACCTAGCAACCGACTAGATAGACTGTGCCTGTATTTTCAGAGTGCATTCGGCTCTGTACTATATGGTGGACTGACAATTACACACCATGATGCATCGGATCTTCTGCGATAGGTTATTGTCCAAGAAAATTATTGACTGAGTCAGTTCACTGCACGCTACTGCACGGCGAATGTTCAGCTCAGATTAAAGTTAACACCTATCGTGCTCCAAGGAACTGTAGCTGGACCTCTGAGGTTCTCGATTTGATTTGATTTGATTTTTTATTGGTCCAGTTTTATCATATAGCACAAATTGTACAATTGATATTGGACAGGTAAAATCTCCACAAACATCTTCTGTTTGCAGCTACATATTTATGATAAATCTACAGTCCATACTTAAGTATCTATCAGAGGGTTCTTCGAACCACCCTCAAACTATATCTTTACAATTCCACTCTAAAGCAGTAGGCGGGTGAAACGAACACTTTAATCTTTCTGAACGATCAGATTCAGTGTGGTTTGTAACTATTGTATGGCAGTGAAACTAGGTAAATATTCTAATGCGATAATGGAGAACCGATCTAAGCTGGAAAAAATGGTTCTAATTTTAGGTACCAGGTGCAAATTTAGCGCTTTGAACACAAGAAATTCGTATAGAAAAATTTCCACCTTCGATAGGTCAGGAATGGGACATGGGCACAAGAGGTCAAACGAATGAGAAAGGCATAATGTTGATTTTATCGTTACTGCCGTTTACACTGTTCGTTTAGCATGAGCATTTGAGACGTCGAGGAGATGCCGCGTCCATAAAACGACGTGATCAACAGTTGCTCACAGCAGCTCCGGTGGAATCTGAGCAACGTGTTCCTGTATACTCGCCTTAGATCGGCAAAGACCGAACGTGTCCCTGGTAATAGAGCTGTTTTGGATATCCCCTGCGCCAAAAGTCACTTGGTTTCAGACCAGGTGACCTTGCAGGCCATGTATCTGGAAGACCTACGGATATAAGACATTCGTGGAAGGTTGTATTAAGCAGATTTTTCACTGGGCATGAAAACAGTGGTTTCCACACAGCTGCGCCCTTCCTACGCAGGAATCACAAGCTGTACAAGGAGATCTCGATAACTTGCAGACGTCGAGGTACACCTGACACGCCCTCTGTGTGTATTCTCTTCAAAGAAGAACGGACCGAGAATAAAGGTGATTCTGAATCCACACCCCACAGTCACATATGGCGAATGCAGTGGTTCTTCGTGCGCAACATGCAGCTTAACAGTATCCCAAATTCGGCACCGCACGCTGTACTGCAAAATCGTCTCGTCACTCTATAGAGTATTGCCCGGCCGCAGGCCGTCAACTTCGATCAGTGTCAGGCACCACAGAGCAAATTCAGAACCTCGCTGCGGATCATGAGGTTTCAGTTGCTGCAACGTCTGGAGCTTGTACGGCTACCATCGTAAAATAGACCGCAAAACTTTTCGTGCTGTCGACCATGGGATGGATGATTTTCGTGACTCTGCACGAGCACTAGCACTACCTGGGGCACGTGCCGCATGGTTAGTTACAGCAACAGCATCCACGTCAGTCCACCGTGATAGGACGCCTTCCTCTTCCAGATGCCACACTAAGCTCGCCCGTGTTTCCGAGATTCATTATCATCTTCTTTAAACCATTGAAGGACATCGCGACTCTGCTCAAACCGTTTAGTCAGCGATACTCTCTCTGTGTAGCAGTATAATTGCCACTGCTCACAGAAAATAGCTTCACTAACAGCATACGGGCCCGCCCGGTTGGCCGTGCGGTCTAACGCACGGCTTTCCGGGCCGGAAGGAGCGCCTGGTCCCCAGCACGAATCCGCCCGGCGGATTTGTGTCGAGGTCCGGTGAACCGGACAGTCTGTGGATGGTTTTTAGGCGGTTTTCCATCTGCCTTGGCGAATGCGGCCTGGATCCCCCTATTCCGCCTCAGTTACACTATGTCGGCGATTGCTGCGCAAACAAGTTCTCCACGTACGCGTACACTACCATTACTCTACCACGCAAACATAGGGGTTACACTCGTCTGGTGTGAGACGTTCCCTGGGGGGTCCACCGGGGGCCGAACCGCACAATAACCCTGGGTTCGGTGTGGGGTGGCGGAGGGGTGGACTGCGGTAGTCGTCGTGGGGTTGTGGACCACTGCGGCTGCGGCTGGGACGGAGCCTCTCCGACGTTTCTAAGTCCACGGTTAACATACAATACAATACAATACATACAACAGCATATGGGGTCTCTCTTCTCGACAGACATACTCTCTAATCACTTTATGGCTTGTAAATGACAGCGTGGATGTCATACCGTCATACAAACAGTGTATAGTGCCATATCTGCACGTAGTGGCCACAACTGGAAATACATAATTTGTTTTTCAGCGTAAACCTGTTCCGCATTAACGCATTAGCGTATCTACCAAGTTTCACTGTCACACGATAGTTACAGACCATTCTGGACGTCCTTGAGTAGATGCACTTTATTTATAACCACCAGGTATTATCGGGACGACCTTCTTCGCGCCTCAAGGGTTCATTCTCAAGATTTCCACAAGACAAAACCTAGCGTTACTGATACTAACGCACGAAACTCTACAAGAAATCTTGTTGTAATAATGGAACTGGTACAATACACACATGCCATCACTTCTCGGTAGGGCTTACACAATGTTTCTATAAAATTTATAGAGAGTTTAGAGTGCAAAACTGTATTTAAACTAATACTCAGAACATTAATGTGTGGGGTCAGAATAGGAGATAATACAATAAAAAGTCATCTTATACGGTTAGCCAGAAACAAACTGATGACTTCCTCTTTTGCATCGGCTTCAGCCGTCAAAGGCATTCCCCGCTGTGCAGTGCACAGCGGTAAGGAGAGTGGCACCCGGCGACCCGCTGACTCTGCTGCTGCGTCCACATGTTGACCGGAGGTGCAGCACACGCGCGCTTCGCCACTTGCTCGCTTCGCGTTTCTTTCGTGGCTCTTGTTTTAGTTCTTCGAGGTCTACTCGCTACTCCTCACTACATAGACTCTGAAAAATGGAATAAAAGACAATTATTTTGCGCTCATTCGGAACATTGCGTAGTGACTGTGGTTCTCTCCATTTGACAGCAAATATTTTCACGTGTTCAGCTGCATCAAGTAATTTGCCTTTTCCTATCTTGAACGTAACTTTATGTATTCTAAACACCTTGTGAGTGAGGCACCACAGTAGATTTTTCTGGTTTAGAATCCTCAAAAAATAAATAAATAAATAGCTCTAAGCACTATGGGACTTAACATCTGGGGTCATCAGTCCCCTAGACTTAGAAATACTTAAGGACGTCACAGACATCCATGCCCGAGGTAGGATTCGAACCTCCGACCGTAGCAGCCGCGTGGTTCCGGACTGAAGCGCCTAGAATCGCTCGGCCACAGCGGCCGGCTTGGCATCCTCAATATGCTCTTTTTACCATATTCCAAATATCCTTTGCACTTTACTAACATTCTGGACCAACACGGATTTCATCGGTAAAATTCCGAAAAGTTACTCAGGGATATTTTGGTGCAAGGGACTCGTGGTCTTCGGTGGCTCGTTAGAGAGTAATAATATGATTACGATATATTCAGTTTGTTACCCAGTTACTTCTGCTTCTGTGGAAATACCTGCATAATAGTTTATAAGCATGCAATATGCAATCACCAAAACGTACAACACAAATCAAAGAATAATGCAACAAATCTCAGATACATGTAAAGGTACTGAAATGTGGTTGCCGTTTGCGTGAACAATTCAGTATTGCGTCGTTTTGCTGCTTTTCCACTGCACATATACGTCGACCAGCTGTTCACCAGTAAACCTATCCACCGCTAACGTGCAACTAACACTGCTCAGGAAACAGACCAGCGACAGAATCGAGCAGTACAGAACGCAAGCGTCAGGTCGAAGAGTAAAATGAGTGCTACTGTTGGTCAACAGCATGCACCGTGACTGAATGGAACGAGTTTGTTTTAGTACAACACATATTGCGATCTTTTCAAATTCATGCTATATTAAGCTCCGTGATGCCAATGCTGCTTTTTAACATTTCTAATGCCTTAGCCCGTTGTCATACAGTGACTTCTTTTGGACAACTCCTTTCCAAGTTCTCAACAAAAGATTGTAGGGGCTTCTTGCTAATTTCTTTTCTTTAATTACCTTCGAAATCAATCCTGTTGATTTTGGGTCGCAGTGATATAGAGGTACACAATTTGAAGTTTGAATACTCGAGAGTTGGATTTCACGAAACTTTGTCTAATCAAGGTGAAATCAGGGGAAAGTGGAAATGAGCGCTCTGCGTAACGTAAACCTATATATCAAAATATTATGTTTTAAAATGGCATAACGCCGAAATCGCAATCGTAAAATGAAACACTAACAGCTGAACTCAAGATGATATCATATGGAAGATTTATAGAAGCTGTAGACCCATATTACAAGAAATCCGATAAACTGTTGCATCACATATATAAATGCATGGTTCAGTAAGAGCCCACCCTTACACTGTCAACTCTAATGTCCCCCATTCCACATCCTCTTAACAACATATTTATTAGCATTTCCCGTAGTTGCGAATCGTTTTCTTCTACCTGTAAATCCATACATGTTCTACGTTTGTGTGATGTAAATTTCTCAATTTTCATATCTATATCTTTATCAACACTTCTCTATGAAATGGCTATAACACATCACTCAGCCACAATATTGAACAAATTTTAGATTATACAGTGCCTGACAAAAAAAGTGAAGCACCGGAAAGACTTGGTTGGATGTCAAAGTAACTTTGTGTACAGGTAGGCACACAGCATCGGCCGATATATTCATGATTAGATTCCCAATGTTCTGTGATAGGTAGAACGGCTATGAGAGCGCATTAATATTGCTCCTAGGCTTAGTAAGGTACATAAGGGGCTTGAACAGCGTCTAATGTTGAGCGATCACTGTGAAAGCCACGGATATGCTGGGTTATAGGGTGAGACCTTATCAGCACCTTTCAGAGTCTGAAAACTTGGAAAATGGAAATTTGTGGTAAGGTACGATGGGACCAAACTGCTGGCGTCATCGATCCCTAGCCTTACGCACTACGTAATCTAACTTAAACTAACTTACGCTAGGGACAACACACACACACATGCCGAGGGAGGACTCGAACCTCCGACGGGGGCAGCCGCGCGAAACGTGACAAGGTGCCCGAGACCCCGCAGCTACCCCGCGCAGCCCAGAGTCTGGAAAGGGCCTCATTATGGGTTTCCTCTTGGCCAGCTGGTTGAATAGGGCACGCATAGTCAACAGGCTGGTCGACCACATCTCACTGCCACAAGATAAGAGTGCCGTACTGTTATAACATTACAGGTCGGGATTGATCTATGAGGTCTTGAATATCTTATTTGTATCTGTCAGCTGGTATGGAGAAATTGAGATTTCTGGCATTTATTTATATATTTTCGCGTGTTGAAGTCCCGGTGCTATGCAAAGCTGTCATTTAGTTATGTGCGATTTGCGATCTGTTATGTTTTATTTTTCGATAATAAATCATATTTTTTCTGACTACCGTTAAAATATAATGACGATAAATCTTTGAGGCCATTTGGAATAATATTTTAATAACTATGTAGATGACGTGACGTCATTCTTTTACTCTTAGAAAAAAAAGGGTTTTAATTGTGCGTTTATGAATGGTCAGTGTCGGGATCAGTGATTACGATTCTAGAAATAATTGATTTGACGAAGTTCAATTGCACAAAATCGCACGAGGCGAATTATGACCTTGGAATTGATTGTAGATGTAAATTTCGTGACAGGCTAGTAAGCGTCGCGAGTGTGTCGTGGTATCAAGACTGTTTTCGCGCCGCCGATGGTTTGCTTTAAACTCGCAAAAATACAATTTACGCGAATTCTTAACTATCGCGAAAGGGTAGAATATTTTATGGTTATCCCACTATTGGTGGGCCATTGTGGAGGACGTAAGTTTGGATAGAAAGATCATTTTCAAAATCCAATATAAATCATGTTGATTGAAGTAGCCTAGCAACCTAAAAGCTCATACGTGGTTATCAGCAGAAACAATGTACTAATTTTCATGCACACGTTTACACTCTACATCGAGGTGTGGATGATTTGTGGGTGCAAAATAAACATTTGAAAGCATTTGATTGAATAAAAGGAAAGATATAAAGAAGTTTATTCGTATATTTTGTTATTTCATGAACAGTGATATTTCCTTATGGTGGTGTAGAGCCTTACGTAATATTAATATCGTGACAGACTGATCGTAAGTGCTCTGGTTACAGGTCGAGTTTTGGGCCTGATTAAGAGTATATCGTGACAGACTGATCGTAAGTGCTCTGGTTACAGGTCGAGTTTTGGGCCTGATTAAGAGTATCTGGTTCTTAGAGTCTCAAAGATTAAGCGAAGAATAGAATCACACTTAAATAACGCTGCATCGAAACTATCTTTATACTGTGGCAGTGATATTTTTCATGTCTGGTGCAAAGTGAGATCAAAAGTGCGCGAGAGTTTTTTTTGTCAACTGTTATTTTTTATCTTTGCCGTAAGACTATAGGATCTCCTAGTTTTTGTTACTTCTCTGTTGTTTTTAGTTTTCTTCTCATTGTGAGTTTTCACGAATAAATACTTTTTCGTTAACTCATTATACCGGACGGCTATGCAATTATTTGTTGTAGGCAAGTCGCCTACATAATTGGTGACCTCCGATTAAGGAACTTTAAATCTTTCATTAGCTTCGTCGAACATTATCTGCAAAGGCAATGAACGGCGACGGCAAACGATACGGTTCGATAACGGAAGAAATTCATAGGCTTCAGAATGAGATAGAAACTTTACAGTTGCATATTTCGAAAGATATGAACTTAAAGCATATACCGGACCAAAGGAATGACGTTGGTTCAACAACCATGGCAGCATAACCACAGCAAGTAACAGCAACGGAAGTACCCGCTGGTTTCAACGCTTCACCAACTCAACGGTTGCAACTACGGGCGCCCCCATTCATGCCTTCTCGGCCACACACATGGTTCGCGGTAATGGAAAATATATTTCTACAACAAAGATTATTCAGTGATCACGAGAAGTTCACCTTGGTGATAAGTAATTTGGACCATCAGACCTCGGTTTTGATATCTGACATTATAGTGAACCCGCCTACTGAAGGAGCATACTGTAGACTGAAAGAAGAATTAATTTCTCGGTGTGTGAAATCAGTCGACATCAGAGTCAAACAAGTACTGTACCAAGAGAAACGGGGAGATAGGACCCCGTCAGAATACTGGCGCCATTTACGCAGCCTGGTAGATAGATCGACAGTCTCTGATAGACTGTTACTCCACGTATGGCAACAACAGCTACCAATGCAAGTAAGAACTACGCTAGCTATATACGACGAAAGATCAGTTGACAAACTGCTGCTCGCTGCAGACAGAATCTACGAGACGCACGAGCCTACTACAACAGTCGCAATGACGTCGACAGATGCCACGTACGGTAACTACCATTACCAGCACGACCAAACTGACGATATAACAGTAAACTGTGCCGCGGTCGCAACGCGACAAACAACAAAAAGTTCAAACGAAATTAGAGATTTAAAAACTGCAATAGAGGATTTGCGAGCGCAACTACGCACGCTACAGCGACCACAAGTTATCTTTAAGCGCAAGAGAAACCGGGCTGGGCGTGAAACACGAAGTCAACAAGAGGACGAGCGTAAGGTGTGTTGGTACCATAAACGTTTTGGGAGAGATGCTATAAGATATACATCACGGTGCGCCTACTCAGACAACCAAGGTATGTACAGAAACAGTGCAGTGTTTTCATGTCAGCGACAACAGTCGTCAATACATATGCCTCCTGCTTCGAGAAGATTGTATGTATCAGACGTACTTACGGGTACAAGCTTTTTGGTGGATACCGGGTCAGACATTAGTTCGCTTCCTGTCAGCCATGCACCACACAACGAAAAAGACATACAGCCACGTTTGAAGGCAGTGAATAACTCGGTGATTAACACGTACGGATGTAAAGTGTGCAAGACTGATGTGGGTTTTTCCAAACAGTTTACCTGTTCTTTCGTGATAGCTGGTATATCAGAACCTATTTTGGGCGCTGATTTTCTGGCACATTTCGAGTTGGCGGTCGACTTACAAGGAAAACGTTTGTTAAATCTGACGGACAACAGTGCAATATCAAGCACTAAAGGGCACACAACTTGTGAGAAGCTATAGGCGATTGGCAACTCTGTAGCCGAAGAGCTACATGACGAAGAGAAGATTCGGAGATGTTCTGACGGACAGACAAAAGAAGTTAAACATAGTACGGTTCACTATATTCGGACCACGCCAGGACAACCAGTTTCACAACGAGCACGTAGAATCGCACTAGAGAGATTGACAGAAATCAAGGCGATATTCGAGGAAATGTTACAGGCGGGAATAATTCGCCGGTCCGACAGTCCGTGGTCTTCACCCCTACACTTAGTGCGTAAGAAAGATGGATCATCGAGACCGTGTGGGGATTACCGAGCATTAAACTCAAGAACCATTCCAGATAGATACCCAGTACCTAATATACAGGACTTCACATGTGCTTTGGCCGGCGCGAAAATTTTTAGCGTCCTCGATTGCAAGAAAGCATACAACCAGATACCGGTGGCTCCAAGAGATGTTCAGAAGGCAGCAGTAATTACACCATTTGGATTATTCGAGTTTCTATTTATGCCTTTTGGCCTTAAGAACGCAGCACAGACTTGGCAGCATTTTATCGACGAGGTGATAAAGGGATTAACATTTTGCTTTGCTTACCTTGATGACATTTTGGTTTTCTCTCCGGATAGTCAAACACATGAACAGCATCTGTGTCAACTTCGCAAGCGTCTATCTGACTACGGAGTCGTTTTAAACGAAAATAAATGTGTCATGCACAAGAACCAAGTCACTTTCCTCGGCCATACTGTGTCATCAGAAGGTATATTGCCTCTGCCAGAGAAGATCGCGGCGATACAGGCCCTTCCGAAACCGACAAACTACCAAGAGCTACGACGATACATGGGATTAATAAATTTTTATAGACGTCACCTACCAGCAACGGCTGCGGTGCAAGCACCACTCACTGATGCACTCAAGGGACGCGACGCCAAAGGTCGACGAATTGTTAAGTGGACACAAGAAATGGACAAAGCATTTAATGATCTTCAAGCAAGCCTCAGCAAAGCAGTGTTGCTCGCTCACCCAGTTCACTACGCACAGCTAGCTATTGTTGTAGATGCGAGCCAGTCAGCAATAGGTGCGGCGCTGCACCAGCGTGTAGAAGGGCAATGGCAACCACCTCGGTTTTTCTCTAAAAAGTTACAGACTGCAGAACAGAAGTGGAGCGCGTATGACAGAGAATTGTTCGCGATCTACGAAGCAATTCGATACTTCCGCCCACGAATAGAGGCTAGACCAGTGACTGTGTTTACAGACCACAAACCCATAACATCGGCTTTTAAGAACACCAGTGATAAATGCTCACCAAGACAGTTCCGTTATATTGAGTTCATAAGTCAGTTTACGACAGATATACGCCATTTAAGAGGCGCAGAAAATTTAGTGGCTGACTATTTTTCACGTATTTGCGGGATTTCAGAAATTATGATAAACGTGCAGTGGAACAGACCAAGGATGCAGAGCTACGACAGCTGTTAAACGACCCGTCTACAGGTCTGAAGTTCGAGCAAATTCTGGTGCCTAACTCCAAGCGGAAGCTGTGGTGCGACTTTTCTGAAGGCAGACCAAGACCATTCATTTCAGAAATATTGCGCAAGACGGCATTCGACAGTGTCCACACACTATCGCACCCAGGAGCCAACGCTACAATAAAGCTGATGACAGACCGCTATGTGTGGCCTTCTATGAAAAGAGACGCGCGCCTTTGGGTACGTTCCTGCATTCCTTGTCAACAGAGTAAAGTAGGATGACATGTGCGTGCTGATATTGGAGATTTTCAAGGTACCTCTGCTAGATTCGCACACGTTCACGTGGACCTGGTTGGACCTCTCCCACAGTCAGAGGGTTACAGATATTTGTTTACGGCCATAAATAGGTGCACAAGATGGGCAGAAGCAACTCCAATAGTCGATATTTCAACCGAAACTACTGCTAAGACGTTTCTGTGTACGTGGGTTGCCCGTTTTGGATGCCCCCTTCATGTCACAACTGACCAAGGACGTCAGTTCGAATCTACGTTGTTCCTCGAGCTATCCAAAATGTGCGGTTTCTAACGCCACCACACGACTGCCTATCACCCTGCCAGTAATGGTATGGTCGAACGATGGCACAGAACACTCAAAGCAGCATTGATGTGTCATCAAGAGAGATGGACGGAAGCATTACCATTAGTGTTGTTAGGCCTGCGGACAGCTCACAAACCCGATATTGGTGCATCAGTTGCCGAGATGGTTTACGGCGAGCCGCTACGGATTCCTGCAGATTATTTAGTACCAACCTTCCTACCTGGATCAGAGGGCCTCACACACTGGGTGCAGCAGCTAAAACGTCACTGCACAAATATACGTTGCCCGCCACCTTCTCGCCATGGTAACCGTAAGGTGTTTGTACACAAAGACTTGTACAATTGCTCTCACGTAATGTTGCGAACAGACTCAGTCAAATCGCCTTTACAACCACCATATACGGGCCCATTTCAGGTGCTGAGTAGAAATAAGCATACCGTGGACATAATGTACAATGGTGTTCCGACAAAGGTATCGATTGAACGTGTCAAGCCAGCATGGGTTTTACCCTCTCCGACCTCTGACACCACGCCTGTGCATCAACACATGATGGACGCAGAGAATACCGAAACACCGCTCAGTACATCGTCCGAGACAGGTGAATCACCACCACAAACAACAACGTCACCGCCCCCGAGACACCCGACGCACACCAGAGCTGGACGTCGAATAAAATTCAAGTATCAAAATATCCCTGGGGCTCCGCACTTTAAGGGGGGGGGGGGGGCTGTGTGGCAGTGATATTTTTCATGTCTGGTGCAAAGTGAGATCAAAAGTGCGCGAGAGTTTTTTGTTTGGTCATGTGTTGTTTTTTATCTTTGCCGTAAGACTATAGGATCTCCTAGTTTTTGTTACTTCTCTGTTGTTTTTAGTTTTCTTCTCATTGTGAGTTTTCACGAATAAATATTTTTTCGTTAACTCATTATACTGGACGGCTATGCAATTATTTGTTGTAGGCAAGTCGCATACAATACTATAGTAAGCTAGCTATTCTGGAATCAGGTGGTATCGTGGCCGCGCAGTTGTGTGTTGTCAACAACAAATAGGTAAACACAAACATAAACATTTCTCATGTTCTGATATCGACGAGGCAAAGAAGAGTCGACAACGACGACATACACGTATACATATACAAACTGCATACGTGGCGCCTTACAATACAACATAACGACGTCACGGTATACTGTGTAGGAAGCGCATCGTAACCATCCGAGCACAGGTAATGGACTCCAAGCAACATTCTGTGTCAACCCAATCCATAGGTCGGAGACTAGCAGCAGCCGGGGTGCTGTTAACATCGCAACACAAATGACTGCGTCTGAAGTTGTGCCGCGACTGGGAAACATGGATTACTGCATGGCGTCGAATTGTGCTCCGCAATGAATCGCGTTACTGTGCTACCCCGCATAACCATCATCGGTGAGTACGGCAGCGACCTGGGAAGAGGTCTCACTCTTCCAGCGTTTTATAGAGGCACAGCGGTGTTACTCCTTGCTTTATGGTGTAGGGATCCATCACGCGTGACTTCAGAATACGGCTGGTAGTGATTGAGGGAACTCTGGCGGCACAACTATACACCACAGACGTCCTGCGTGCTCTTGTGTTACCTCTCATTCGAGCGTATTGTGGTGCCGTATTTCAGCAGGACAATGCTCGTCCACGCAGGGGAAGTTTCTCAATGAACTGCGTGCGTGATGTTGAAGTACTCCTGTAGCCAGCAGGATCCCCAGAACTGTTCCCGATATAACATATGTGGGAACCAGGCGTAGACGTCAGCACTGTTTCAGTGCCAATATCCAGCATAACGCAGACCACTTACAGCAGTTGAGGGCCAGGTTGCCTCAGGACAGGATGCAACGGCTACATGACAACCTTTACGATCGAATTAGTGTGTGCATTCTGGCCAGAGGGGGTGCAGCATCATACTGACAAGTTGTGTTATTCTGTCAAGTTCCTTGCATATTTGACTCGATGTTGTGGTCACTGAAATAACACCAGACGCCCTGTCACCCCGTGAAATTTCGGTTATTTTCCCCTTTCCCCTTCTGGCTGCTTCACTTTTTTTGTCAGGCAATGTGTGTTCCAAAACCTTGCTGCCAGCTTCGGCGTGCAAGTAACGGACTTATTTTCTGGAACAAAAGTAATCATTGCACAGAAATGTGTCTAAGGATAATACCTAGTGTCTATTTTAGAACTTCGTGTAATCAGTCGTTTACAAAAATAGGCATACTAAAAGCATCCGCACAATACACTGTAACTCGTACGAAGTTTATGTTTTAGAAGTATTCACGATGTGGAAATAATACAAACATCTACAAACGTGACAATGGGAGCAAACGTGGCTCCGCCTTTGCGCAACTTAACGTTAGTCCCGCGCAGATACACACAAAGTATGCATCTAATTTTTGTTTGACAACTACTCCATAGATGAATTTGTGAACTGATCTCTGCGTCAGTAGGCAATCTCAAATATCGCACCTTCATAGACATCTTAGTACTATCATTGCAGGATAGTCGTAGAAAAGTTGGTCAAAGTGTGCTTGCAGGCCACAAATTGACTTACAAAATGTATGGCTGAATCAAAGCTTCGCAACGCTTCTCTCGAGGCAGAACCGCATGGAGGACGCAGCCACACGTTAAATATTGAGAAAACGTGCAGTATTGGACGGTCGAGCGTTAAAGATGTACGAATCAGCTGATGCAGTACGCTTAGCAGAAACAAAAGAACACTTTACATAGAAGAAACGTCAAGGAACTGCGTCTAGACTATGTGGCGCAGTTGTTGACTGCCAAACAAAATCGCTTGCGAAAACGCTAAGAATGGACCACTTTACAGATGACGCAAATTATTCTCTTCGCCAGTTTCTTACTGTCTCTCCACGAGTACACGCCAGAATGAAGACAATTCCAACGATGGCAGGAGGCCGCTGGCCATGTCCCAAGTGTCTGTTGATGTACGAGAGGACTTCATCTACCGAAACGCTTATGGCCAGTAGGTTTTTAAGGATCACCAGTCTACTGACTGGTTTGATGCGGCCGCCCACAACTTCCTATCCTGAGGCAAGCTCTTCATCTCAGGGACTATTTGTTGGATGTTTTGCAATCTCTGTGTTCCCCTGCAGTTCTTGCCCTCTAAGATTCTCTCTAGTAAAGCGTAAGTCATTTCCTGCCGTACTAGCGCGAGTGCTATCGTCCTGTCAACGA
This sequence comes from Schistocerca americana, assembly GCF_021461395.2. Taxonomy (NCBI): domain Eukaryota; kingdom Metazoa; phylum Arthropoda; class Insecta; order Orthoptera; family Acrididae; genus Schistocerca; species Schistocerca americana. The sequence continues at coordinate 79,542,104 of NC_060124.1, read as the reverse complement.
CCGGGAAAAAGGTGTACTGGCTACAAGCGCCTGTATACCGCAGCCGATGACGCCACTGCCGGAGGATGACAAGGCGGTCGGTCAGGCCTGCCTGGTCCACCTGTGGCCAGAGCGTGGAACTTTCCCTTTCTACCTGTCACCCCGTCCCTCCTTTCAGTTAGTATTCATTTGCTCGACTCCTCATTTCTTACCTAATCAGTCCACTTATGTTTCAGCACGCCTGCGTACCACGCTTCAGACGCTGCATTCCTATTTTCCTCTTTTCCCGCAGGCCACTTCAGTACGTGTTCCATACGTAAAGTGTCAGTAATTTCTTTCACAAGTTAATACCTGTGTCTGAAGCTAGTAGACGTCTTTCGCTCGTGCTAGTCTCTCCCTTTAAGTCGTCCTTTGTTCGACCGTCATTCATTATTTTACCTTCAAAGTAGCAGAATTGACTCCTTTTTTACTGTTCCGTACCTCAGTCTGCTAAGCAGAATCCTTATAGGATCACTTTGTCTGTGTGTATGTCAGTCCGACTGTTCAGAATCCTTTTTCTCGTGAATGGGTAGACGTATCAAGTTGAAATTTGTCTCACATACTAAGGCCTATGGTCCGTTGGAGGTTTAATAAATGTAAGGGTCTAAGTCAATGCAACCAAAAGATACAGCCATTTGGTTCATATATTGTGATACTCGCAGACTCACTCATTAAAACCTATTGGGTTCTTCCCGTTGGAACGAAAAAATATTTTTTTGTAATTTTTCTCTGATTGTTTGTCTGTCTGTTAAGACAAGGGCGGGTAGACGTATCAAGGTCAAATATATGTCATATACTACATATTAATGTAGTAAATGTAAGCTTCTAGGTCAATGCAATCAAAAGATACAGCTATTTATTTCACATATTTTGATATTCGCAAACTCAATCATCAAAACCTACGGCATACTTCCCGTTGATCTAAATTCATGAACTTTGGCAACAAGTAAGGTTTCACAGTACAAGTACAGGAAAAAATCCGAAAATTGTTAGCTCGTGATTATATCAAACGAAAATTATTTTGTGATTCTCGAAAGTCTTGGAATTCTCGGACCGATATCTTGCGAGTACCGATATTGCAGGTAAAAATCGTCGAGATTCTCGATTCCCGGGATGGATGCACAATCTATATTCATAATTAAGTATGTACGAAACCTTCGGTGCGCGAGTCCTGGTCACATTTATCTGAATTTTTTTTTTCTTTCGTTGTCTCAATTCGGTCGACAAGTTTGTCTCTCATCGCATTTTCGCTACTCTTCAATACCTGTAAAGGAACATTCCTGTCGCATACTATGCCGCTATTCTGTACCATTTTTGTGAAAAAAGTACGTAATGCTAGGCCTGGATTTTAAAAGATAAACATTATCTTTCATCAATAGAATACACCTGACCCGAAAACTGGTTTAGTACCAGAATTTGTAGTTGGAATCAAATGAAACGCAGAGGAGCCGAGAAATTTTCTACCGCGTCTGGTAAGAGGTGATGTACAAGTGCCCACCGGTACCGCGTGCTAACGCAACATAACGTAACGTAACCGTGAAGGCCACACGCGATGGTCTTCGGCGCCCTTCGCTGCCCTACTGCAGTCGCCTGCTCGAAGACGCCGCACTGCAATCTTATCTGCGCAGATAGCGCCAGCGTAGTGACAAGGCAGTTTATTACACCGGATTACCGCCCCCCGCTACGTAATTTCCGCGGCATCGAAGCAGGCGGGACCTCCAGGCCACGGAACGCTGCTCGGCAATCATTTGTCCGACCGCTTTCGCCCGCTCAGCAGCTTTTATTGCCCCAGTTCCAGAGACAGTACGTCTCATCCACGAATCAACGCTATCTGGTGGCTTTTAGTCGATCTTAACGTCTTCGCGATTATCGACGTTTGTATACCGCAGATCACAGCATGGTGATCAGCGACGCTCTTTTATTCCAGGATGGATGGCAGAGAAGGAGTTATCAATACAACAGCGCGGGCGCCGTAGCTACTCTAAACGTATCGTCACGCCTGTTACCCGTTACGTAAGGTGTACGCGGGAGGATGCTGTTTGTGTCTTTAGTTGCACGGGAAGGTCTGACCTCAGGACTTCGAGCTTGGTGCGCAGCAGCTGCCACTGGATGCAGACTGCCGTACATTGCAGAACCCGCAAGGCTTTGATATACAGTTTTTTCTGTTAACTGCTAATACTGATGATAAGGCTACAAAACCCGCTAAATCATATTTCAGGACAGTAGTCAGCAAACTAAAGACTTACTTTTTGGGAAACTCCTCAAAGATATGAGCTGGACTCATGTACGAGGTGACCTCAAAAAAATGTGGAACTAGATCCTTGGATTAGCACTTAACTCTTTCAGCGATGCACTTTTAATCTCGTCTAAGCTTATAAAACGACAGCCTTTTAAAGTTCTCTGACCAAATCTGGCGGACATGGAAGCTGGGGCATCATAACAGAGTTGTTTTCGCCAAATATTCACGAACAAGCAATGATGTTTGAACAGATGAGTTAACATGATGCAAAAGTGACGAATTGTTTCGCCACAAATCCGAGCGTTGTTCTCGGATTGCTTCCCGAAAATGTTGTGGTACTTGTAGGTAGTACTCCTTGTTGATCGTCTGCCCTTTTGGCAAGAACTCATGATGCACTATGCCGTTAAAACGGACATAAGCAGTGAGCAGAACCTTCACATTCAACCGCACTTGCCGAGTTTTTTTCGGTTTTGGTGATCCAGAACGCCTCCACTGGCACGACTGAGCCGTATTTTTGACGTCATACCCGTATACGCATGTTTCGTCACCTGTTAATGATACTTTTCAGTAGTTCTGTATCGTTGTTGACTTCATTTAGCGACCTGTGATCAACCTACATTGGCTGCTTCTCTCAAAACCTTCGGCACAAATGTTTTCTGTCACACGTTTGATATCCAAAACATCCGAAAAGATGCAGCTTCTCTGAGAATGATTCAGCGATTATTCAGAATAATTTCTTTCACTTTTTCCACACTTTATCTGTTGAAGATGTGCTAGGGTGTCCAGAATGTTCGTGTTCTTCAACTTATTCACGGCTATCTTGGAAACGCTTACGCCATTCATAAACCCTTGATTTAGGCTACTCATACCATACTCACGGAAAGTAATATTCACCGTTACTAAAATTTTGTTACATTTTATTCCGTATTTATAGTAAAATTTAGCGCGGATTCTCTCATCAATTTTTGGAATAAATCAATAATCGCCACTCGTAAGAAAACACATGTAACCTCCCTAACAACTAACGACAGAGTAAACATTGAATATGGCTACCAGTATACAAATGCGTTTCCCTCATGTTCACCAACACAACAACGAAAAATTACTCGAATCGGACAAATACAGCCCGCGAAATTACAGAATTCCCGATACTTAACGAACACTCTTATACACTCTCGCGACACGAACAAAAAAAATTATTAATAAAGTATATTCCTTATTTGAAAACTGTTTACGATCTAACCAAAATCCGCAAATAAAGCCATGGATTAGTCAACGAATAAAGGTATTTTGTAAGGCAAAAAGGAAACTGTATCTGTCGAAACCAGCTGTGGTTACAAGACGTACCGCTATATATTTGCGACAGTAATGCCTATATCGAAGTAAATGCATTACGAGAAATAGACAGCGACGTCAGGCAATTAAATAAAAAGAAAATGTGATATAGTGAGGGGGAGACTGGTGCAAGATTGGTAACAAATGTGTCTAGTGTTGCACAAATTTTTAACAAACATTTCAGGTCTGTTGCTGAAAAGGTGGGTTTGTCAACTGCAATGAATGCTGCCATGCAACATCTCACACCGGCGAATACAAGTAACTTGAGTAATATGAATATCATTGTCACTATAAAAGGAGAAATAATGTCCAATATATAAACTTTAGAAGTAAAGAATATTGCTTATGATAAAATATGAAAAAACTTAATTAAAGGGCGTTCTTTTGAGTTTACTAACATATTAAGTTATTCTTATAATCAGTTATTTATCACCATAAGACGTAACATAATTTCATAATAGATTATAGAACCGATAACTAACCAATTTATAGCAACTGTATATTATTCTTTTCTTATACATAAGAAATATTTATGATAACATCGCAACACTGCTAATTGCTTCGTCATTCCATTAATACCCTAAAATCTTTCTGAAATTGTATTTTAGGATTCCTGTAAGAAATCCGTATTCCATGTGATAACATATTTTAACAAAGGGAGCTCTTGTGAAATATTGCAATTCAAATAAACGACAGTTTTGAAAGGTAACGTTTATTCAGCAGATGCTGAAGTACAGAAGAACATATTTTACACATACTGTTGCACGTCAAAAGGATTAATTGAATTAATTTACCAAAATATAAATCATAACATGAAATTCTCTGTTACTTCGTAAATATTACATACTTGTACTATCTAACAGTAGTTCCGAAATCAGCCCAAAAATACCTTTGAGATGAGACACTTTGCAGATAAGTTGTCAGTCGTTTTAAATTTCGCAAAACTTTTACTTACTATATTTTGATTAGATGACAGACATGTTTGTGGAAATAGTGCGAAACACAGCTTGTTCTTTTATCGCACGATATCCTACGAGCCATTGATGAACGGCAACAGGTATATTCCATATTCCTAGATTTTAGGAAAGTGTTTAGACACGGTGCCCCACTGCACCCTTTGACAAGGTATCCCACCGTACTGAAGGTCCGAGCATACGGAGTAGGTTCTCAGATATATGAGTGGCTCAAACACAGTACGTCGTCCTCGACGGATAGTGCTCATGGGAGACCAGGTTATCGTCAGGAGTGCCACAGGGAAGTGGGATTGGGCCGCTCTTGTTCTCTGTGTACATGACGGTCTGTCGGACAGGGCGAACATCAGTCTGCGACTGTTTGCTGATGATGTTGTAGTATACCGGAAAGTATCGTCGATGAGTAACTGTAAGAATATACAAAATGACTTATAAAATTTCTACTTGATGTGACGAATGACAGCTGTCTCTAAATGTAGAAAAATTTAAGTTAATGCGGATGAGTAGGAAAAACAATCCCGTAATATTCGAATACAGCATTAATTGTGTGCTACCTGACACAGTCACGTCAATTAAGCATCTATGCGTAACGTTGCAAAGCGATATAGAATGGAAAGAGCACCTGAGGTCGATGGTATGGTTGCTACCGCATTAATATAAGAGTTCAGTTGTGTTAAATATGCAACAGAAAAATTCTTTTAAGTTAGTACTAATATAAATATAAGTAGCCTTCAGGCAGCTAAATTCTATCAATAAAACATGTTTCTACTTCGTTTCGTGGCATCCCATACATTAATCTGGTTGGGAGAGGGACGTCTTTTACATATACGCCAAGAGTCATTTCAGAGTGAGTTGATGTTCTGGTACGTCATGTATGTAGGCCTGCAAAACGTTTTATTTTTGTGCATACCAAACAAATTTAGTTTGGTAATAGTGCAAGAACATGTCCCAATTTGTATTGTTGCGTCTTTTTTGAGTTGTGCACGAAATAGATACAGTGGGATGAAAACATGTTTTGAATTCTCAATTGCGCGTATTACATTGCACATATACAGAAAAACCGAACACCACAAGTGAACTTTGACACCAGAGACTTGCGGAATCGAGCGCAGCCATTACGTTCACTACATTACACTGAGGAAATTCACGAGATGGATTTATGTCATGCTTAAATGGTGGCTTATATTTTATGTTTACTGACCCCAAGAATAGGTAAAGCTACAAATATTTCGCAATTGGCTGAAGTACTCTGGTCCTAAGCGTCTGTATAAGACAGAAGGTAAAAAAACACCATCAAACTTCAGTTCACAAAACCTCGCCACAACTTCCGAAAATTTTCCAAAAGATAATACACAAATGGATTCTTAATAATCTAACTGCAAGTAATATTTTGTCAAAGCTAAAGTTTAGATTTCTAATGGGTTCCAAAATTCAAAAGGCTATTTACAGATACAATGATAATGTACTTAATACATCTTAAAACAAATTACAAGCTACTGATTTACTGTGCCATCTGGTAAAGACATTTGACAGCGTAAATCACAGCATGCTCGTGAAAATGTCCAAAAGTTTGAAAAAATTTTCTTGATCTATAGAAAAGAGCATTTCATGCTGATTTCAAAAATGTATAGTATATGGGCATTATCATTTTCCGTTAGTTCTAAAATTGAGGTTGAACGTAATGTTGCACAGGGGCCACGCCCATCTGTCACTTTGAAGTGCGTCAGAAGACGTGATGCATTATTTTGTTCTTTCGTTTTTTCTGTCGTTAGTTGCGGATCGTTAACACAGGTGTTCTTCCGGAACCAAAGTACAGGCATGTCTAGAAGGGTATGTTTCGAATGTAAACAAAGATCTGAGAATATATGATTTCGGAATTTCATACGCATGTGGTTTTGTAGTTATTGTGTGTTGTTTTGTATCTGTGTGTCTGTTTACTGTGCTACAAATGCCGAGAGTAAAGAAATTTAGCCCCAAACTAAAGTTTCGCGGCAACCAGTTCCAAACACAGCCGAATAATATACATCAGTTGCTTCAAAAGTCGCCCGCGGAAACTGTGTCTACAGGTAGTGCTTCTAGACGTAAACTTTCGCTTTCTGAATGTAATGAGAACAAGCCTAGTAGTATTGTGAGCAGCAATAACAAAGAGAATATTATTGTGAACCTAAATTTGGTGTCAAGACGTTTGAAGAATGCTATGAAATTTAAGCACTGCAATTGTGAAAATAGTATTGACGTTTCTGAGGACATTTCAGCAAGGAAGAGTCTTTCAAGTCGGTTAGTGATTGCATGTAACTCGTGTAAGATGTACAGTGGTACTATGACATCGCCAGTAACTGACAGTCGACATTACAGTGTAAATATTCAGCTTGATTATACAATGCGATGTATTGGAAGGGGGAGGAGAGCTGCCCAGGCTTTCTGTGGAGTGATGGCTTTGCCTCAACCTCCACTGAGGTTTGACAGATACAATAAATTAATACATAATGCTTTATGTGGTGTAAGTGAACATTCAATGAAAAGAGCAGCAGAAGAAGCAGTAGACTTGTCTGAGAATACAGCATTTCATGGATCTTGGCAGAAGAGAGGTCATACTTCTCTGAATGGGGTTGTAACTGCCACATTTATTGAAACTGGTAAGATATTAGATCATGAATGTCTAACGAAGCACTACCAGGGTTGTTCAATTAAATTTATTGGCACCCATGTTTGTGTAAAGAACTTTGATGGTCCAAGTGGAAACATGGAAACGAAAAGAGTTCTAAACGTTTTTAGATGATCAGAGGTCAGTCGTGGTGTGATGTATGTGGGATATCTTGGGGATGGAGACTGTAAAGGACACATTACTATTGTTAATGACAGACCATATGGGGACACACTGATAGAAAAGCTTGAATGTGTTGCACATGTACAAAAAAAGAATGAGAGCTCGGCTGAGAAAATTATGTAAAGCCTTCAGTGGAAAAAAATCTGTCAGACGGAAAACACATAGATGGTAAAGGTCGTCTAACAAAAAGTGAAAGTGATTCTTTGGCTCAATATTATGGACTACAAATAAGGAGAAATGTAGATTTGGAGAACATGAGAAGAGCTGTCTGGGCAACATGGTTTCACAGAGTGTCAACAGATGAAACACCACAGCATGGTTTGTGTCCAAAAGGGGAAGATTCGTGGTGCAAGTACTGGTTGAGCAATGCTGAAGGCATATAACATACCCATAAGCATTCCTCACCACTTGCTGTAATGGTGCAATTAGGTCTCTACATAGGGATCCGGCAAATAAAAATCTACTTAGGAAATGTATGCATGGTCTCTCTCAGAATGCAAATGAAAGATTCAACAGCTGTATATGGAAGAGAACACCTAAAACTGTATTTGTTGGGCTGACAGTGCTGAAGATTTGTGTAATGGATGCAATAATAACATTCAATGTTGGTGCAATTTCAAGGAGCAATTTTATGAGAAATTGAACATCCAGACGTGAATGAATATGGCTTTAGCCCTAACTGCTATTGATAAGCGGCAGGTAACCGAAGCAAAGACAGCTGCAGAAGCTGCTACCAAGGAATCAAGGATATAGAAAAGAACGAAGAGAAACAGGAGGACAACTGGAGTATGCAGATGGAATGTGCTAAACGAGCATAGTGCTAAGTTAATAAACCTGTAAATCTTCTTTTGCGATTTACCGAAAACTGTACGCTTTTGTGGTGTAAGTGTCCCTTCACGTTTCCGCTTCACTATCACATCGGAAACAGTGGACCTAGGGATGTTTAGGAGGCTGGAAATCTCGCGTACAGGCGTATGTCACAAGTGACACCCAATCATCTGACGACGTTCGATGTCCGCGAGTTCCGCGGAGCGCCCCATTCCGCTCTCTCAGGATGTCTAATGACTACTGAGGTTGTTGATATGGGGTACCTGGCAGCAGGTGGCAGCATAATCCACCTAATATGAATAACGTATGTTTTTGGGGATGTACGAATTCTTTTGATCACATAGTGTCTAATGTGTTAATTTTGTTCTGTGTGTGGTAGTATTTTAAGTGTTCGTATATCTTAGCCTATATTCTGAGGTGGAAATTAGGGACCAGAAGAGCAGTTGCCCAAACGAGCGTGATGAACTGCCTAAAAATGACAATTATACTGGGCTGTGCACCAGCCACGTTGTCACTCCGCCGCACGGGTTCAAACCGCAAGCTAGTGCGCTGTGCGTTTACATTACACGAGCAGGTCAAGTTGTAGAATGGACACGGTATATTGTGCTTACGACACTCATCTTTGCAACAAACAGTTTCTTCCTCGACGACGAGTTTCCTTAGAATAGAATGCCATAAGACATTAGTGAATGAGAATAAGAGTTTTAAAATTTTTAATCCCAAAGCTTGCTGTTACGCGAAATGCACAAACTAAGGAACTTTGAATTTAGGGAATAACGTAGATGCCTGAACTTAAGGAATTTCTTGCGAGAAAGGGTACCTCAGTGGCTTAAATGGGGCCTAAGGCGGTAACTTCTCATTAAAATAGACTCGTGGTTTATACTAAAAGATACGAGTGGTGGACCGAGGGTTAGAGCATGGAAGTAGGGATGGGCAGATTTTTTAAAAATATCGACAAATTTGTAATATCGAGACATAAATATCGATGTCTCCATGTATTGGTCGATATATTCATATTTACAAGAATTTCAAAAACTGATCGAAGTGACAGAAACTATTAACAGACATTTAAAAACTGACAAATACTTTATTATATCCAACATTAACTAATAAAAGATGCACAATGTACTACAAAATCACTTATTTACAAAAAAATAATTAATGTAACCAATGATTATCACCGATAGACATTAACAGAGCACTTTTTTTTAATATGTTTAACTCTTTGTTTAATATGCTCCCCTATCAGTGTGCTTCTGTTATCTGGCACAACAAAGTTTACTAAGGAAGCCACTCTGTCGGACGAAACAGAAGAGGCTGGTATATTAAGTGTTTTTGAGCAAATTCTGACAAAACAGATATGAAACGACGACTAACACAACAGACAACGGTTCTCAGTTTCCATTAAATACCAGTGCAGTAATGTGTGCTATTTCTGTGCAGAGCGTACGTTACTTTTATAGTGCGTCTACCTTCTCTTGACGTCGGCAGTCAGGGGGTAAGAGGAGCGCACATTCTGTCTCATAGTCTGGAGTACGGAGTAATAATTTCCACCGTTCTCATACAGCGCTGTCACCAAACTGTGCCTTTTGCAACTTGTACCTATCATTTGCAATGGTATAAATGACACATCCCCCCATGAACCATGGACCTTGCCGTTGGTGGGGAGGCTTGCGTGCCTCAGCGATACAGATAGCCGTACCGTAGGTGCAACCACAACGGAGGAGTATCTGTTGAGAGGCCAGACAAACATGTGGTTCCTGAAGAGGGGCAGCAGCCTTTTCAGTAGTTGCAAGGGCAACAGTCTGGATGATTGACTGATTTGGCCTTGTAACAATAACCAAAACGGCCTTGCTGTGCTGGTACTGCGAACGGCTGAAAGCAAGGGGAAACTACGGCCGTAATTTTTCCCGAGGGCATGCAGCTTTACTGTATGATTAAATGATGATGGCGTCCTCTTGGGTAAAATATTCCGGAGGTAAAATAGTCCCCCATTCGGATCTCCGGGCGGGGACTACTCAAGAGGATGTCGTTATCAGGAGAAAGAAAACTGGCGTTCTACGGATCGGAGCGTGGAATGTCAGATCCCTTAATCGGGTAGGTAGGTTAGAAAATTTAAAAAGGGAAATGGATAGGTTAAAGTTAGATATAGTGGAAATTAGTGAAGTTCGGTGGCAGGAGGAACAAGACTTCTGGTCAGATGACTACAGGGTTATAAACACAAAGTCAAATAGGGGTAATGAAGGAGTAGGTTTAATAATGAATAGGAAAATAGGAATGCGGGTAAGCTACTACAAACAGCATAGTGAACGCATTATTGTGGCCAAGATAGATACGAAGCCCACACCTACTACAGTAGTACAAGTTTATATGCCAACTAGCTCTGCAGATGACGAAGAAATTGAAGAAATGTATGATGAAATAAAACAAATTATTCAGATAGTGAAGGGAGACGAAAATTTAATAGTCATGGGTGACTGGAATTCGAGTGTAGGAAAAGGGAGAGAAGGAAACATAGTAGGTGAATATGGATTGGGGCTAAGAAATGAAAGAGGAAGCCGCCTGGTAGAATTTTGCACAGAGCGCAACTTAATCATAGCTAACACTTGGTTTAAGAATCATGAAAGAAGGTTGTATACATGGAAGAACCCTGGAGATACTAAAAGGTATCAGATAGATTATATAATGGTAAGACAGAGATTTAGGAACCAGGTTTTAAATTGTCAGACATTTCCAGGGGCAGATGTGGACTCTGACCACAATCTATTGGTTATGACCTGTAGATTAAAACTGAAGAAACCGCAAAAAGGTGGGAATTTAAGGAGATGGGACCTGGATAAACTGAAAGAACCAGAGGTTGTACAGAGTTTCAGGGAGAGCATAAGGGAACAACTGACAGGAACGGGGGAAAGAAATACAATAGAAGAAGAATGAGTAGCTCTGAGGGATGAAATAGTGAAGGCAGCAGAGGATCAAGTAGGTAAAAAGACGAGCGCTAGTAGAAATCCTTGTGTAACAGAAGAAATATTGAATTTAATTGATGAAAGGAGAAAATATAAAAATGCAGTAAATGAAGCAGGCAAAAAGGAATACAAACGTCTCAAAAATGGTATCGACAGGAAGTGCAAAATGGCTAAGCAGGGATGGCTAGAGGACAAATGTAAGGATGTAGAGGCTTATCTCACTAGGGGTAAGATAGATACTGCCTACAGGAAAATTAAAGAGACCTTTGGAGAGAAGAGAACCACTTGTATGAATATCAAGAGCTCAGATGGCAACCCAGTTCTAAGCAAAGAAGGGAAGGCAGAAAGGTGGAAGGAGTATATAGAGCGTCTATACAAGGGCGATGTACTTGAGGACAATATTATGGAAATGGAAGAGGATGTAGATGAAAATGAAATGGGAGATAAGACACTGCGTGAAGAGTTTGACAGAGCACTGAAAGACCTGAGTCGAAACAAGGCCCCGGCAGTAGACAACATTCCGTTAGAACTACTGACAGTCTTGGAAGAGCCAGTCCTGACAAAACTCTACCATCTGGTGAGCAAGATGTATGAAACAGGCGAAGTACCCTCAGACTTCAAGAAGAATATAATAATTCCAATCCCAAAGAAAGCAGGTGTTGACAGATGTGAAAATTACCGAACAATCAGTTTAATAAGCCACAGCTGCAAAATACTAACACGAATTCTTTACAGACGAATGGAAAAACTAGTAGAAGCCGACCTCGGGGAAGATCAGTTTGGATTCCGTAGAAATACTGGAACACGTGAGGCAATACTGACCCTACGACTTATCTTAGAAGAAAGATTAAGGAAAGGCAAACCTACGTTTCTAGCATTTGTAGACTTAGAGAAAGCTTTTGACAATGTTGATTGGAATACTCTCTTTCAAATTCTAAAGGTGGCAGGGGTAAAATACAGGGAGCGAAAGGCTATTTACAATTTGTACAGAAACCAGATGGCAGTTATAAGAGTCGAGGGACATGAAAGGGAAGCAGTGGTTGGGAAGGGAGTAAGACAGGGTTGTAGCCTCTCCCCGGTGTTATTCAATCTGTATATTGAGCAAGCAGTAAAGGATACAAAAGAAAAATTCGGAGTAGGTATTAAAATCCATGGAGAAGAAATAAAAACTCTGAGGTTCGCCGATGACATTGTAATTCTGTCAGAGACAGCAAAAGACTTGGAAGAGCAGTTGAACGGAATGGTCAGTGTCTTGAAGGGAGGATATACGATGAACATCAACAAAAGCAAAACGAGTATAATGGAATGTAGTCGAATTAAGTCGGGTGATGTTGAGAATATTAGATTAGGAAATAAGACACTTACAATAGTAAAGGAGTTTTGCTATTTGGGGAGCAAAATAACTGATGATGGTCGAAGTAGAGAGGATATAAAATGTAGACTGGCAATGGCAAGGAAAGCGTTTCTGAAGAAGAGAAATTTGTTAACTTCGAGTATAGATTTAAGTGTCAGGAAGTCATTTCTGAAAGTATTTGTATGGAGTGTAGCCATGTATGGAAGTGAAACATGGACGGTAAATAGTTTGGACAAGAAGAGAATAGAAGCTTTCGAAATGTGGTGCTACAGAAGAATGCTGAAGATTAGATGGGTAGATCACATAACTAATGAGGAAGTATTGAATAGGATTGGGGAGAAGAGAAGCTTGTGGCACAACTTGACCAGTAGAAGGGATCGGTTGGTAGGACATGTTCTGAGGCATCAAGGGATCACCAATTTAGTATTGGAGGGCAGTGTGGAGGGTAAAAATCGTAGGGGGAGACCAAGAGATGAATACACTAAGCAGATTCAGAAGGATGTAGGTTGCGGTAGGTACTGGGAGATGAAGAAGCTTGCACAGGATAGAGTAGCATGGAGAGCTGCATCAAACCAGTCTCAGGACTGAAGACCACAACAACAAATGACACATGGGAGTAACAGGCTTTCGTGAATATGCAGTATGGATACATTCACGTTAAAATCTGATGCTCATCTGTAATACTGAATACGCAATTAATCTAAGCCCATTGTGAGGCATTTACTGTCAGTTTGAAAAGACTGGTAGTAGAATGGACAAGAAATCTGCCGATGAGACCTTTAATGCCTATGAATCAAGAAAACTATAATAATATCACTTTCGATATTCAATACCGAAAATCGATTAATCGGTAATTAAAATATCGACTACATACGTCGATATTATTTTGAAGCAATATCGGGATTTTGATATACTGATATTTTTTGCGCATCCCTACATGGGAGCGCCTTGCGAGGTGTGTACAGCTTGATGAGAGAAGAGATTGCTTGGAGACAGACGACTGCAGAACTGTCAGGCACAGGCAGAGGGCCTCGCCAGTAAGGACGACGTCCGCACTTGTGACTCCATTGCGGAGGTCCGGGCGCCAGCCAGACCAGGCAAAGGTCAGCGTAACCCCAGCAGGGAGCTGGCGTCGCTTTAGAGCCACCCAGCCCATCATTACGTCGCCGGACACTAAAATGGAAACAGGACCTTTCCGTGATGCACAACGCCTCTTTTTCAGCGTTTGCCACTCGGGTTTGTTGAGCATTTTTATAGCGCTTTCGCGCAGACTAAAGATGCCGTTACGAAACACGCCGCTCATCGTTGAATCTTCTCTGTCTCTTCTATTAATCATGGTAAGTGTCACAGAATGATGAACTAAAGTCAAGAATCGGTTTAACAGGTATTTTGAAAGGCGCTTAATCCATCAATGAATTATATTTCCCTTCGGTTTTTCGTATGCACTTCTGCCTGGCACCTGCCTTTCCTACTATTCGTTTAATGTGGTCATTCCACTTCAGGTAGTTCTGGATGGTTACTCCTAGGTATATTACGGTGATTGCTGTTCCCAGTGATTTGCCGCCAACATAGTAGTGGACAACAGTGGATTCCTTCGCCTATTTATGCGCAGTGCGATACATTTGTTTACGTTCAACGTCAACTACCAGTCCCCGCATTGATCAAGTCTTCATGCATTTCGCTACGGTCTTCTGCCCTTTGTACCCTCTGACAGACATGTGACGGATATAAGCTCAGATATTTTTATATTTGTTACCTTAATATGTACACGCACCAGTGTGTTGGTTGTTTTTTTCTCTGTGTCCAAAAGTCTTTCCACAAACACGTCACAAACTTTATTAGCTGATGTTTACTGCTGTACTAAGTGGACCACACCTGACAGTATAGATTAACCGCTTTGCTTCACACGTCCACACTTGAGCACCTGACCTGCTCTCCAGGGGAAAATAAGCATTAATGGCTTGCTCTTGACACACGTACTTGGAGGTACTAGCCAACCTAAAACCATACGATTTATCCTGGCTATAATTATTAGTCTGAAAATGACGTAGATACTGACGTAATGTTGTTCAGTACACCGCCGGCACTCACCAACAGAAATATCTTCAGTTATATCTGTTACAAGCTGTGTACAGCATGATTTTAGCTAAGCCTTTCACTTCGGATACATGCTGGAATTCCCCCCATGAACCATGGACCTTGCCGTTGGTGGGGAGGCTTGCGTGCCTCAACGATACAGATAGCCGTACCGTAGGTGCAACCACAACAAGGGGTATCTGTTGAGAGGCCAAACAAACGTGTGGTTCCTGAAGAGGGGCAGCAGCCTTTTCAGTAGTTGCAGGGGCAACAGTCTGTATGATTAACTGATCTGGCCTTGTAACACTAACCAAAATGGCCTTGCTGTGCTGGTACTGCGAACGGCTGAAAGCAAGGGGAAACTACAGACGTAATTTTTCCCAATGGCACGCAGCTTTACTGTATGGATAAATGATGATGGCGTCCTCTTGGGTAAAATATTCCGGAGGTAAAATAGTTCCCCATTCGGATATCCGGGCGGGGACTACCCAAGAGGACGTCGTTATCAGGAGAAAGAAAACTGGCGTTCTACGGATCGGAACGTGGAATGTCAGATCCCTTAATCGGGCAGGTAGGTTAGAAAATTTAAAAAGGGAAATGGATAGGTTAAAGTTAGATATAGTGGGAATTTGTGAAGTTCGGTGGCAGGAGGAACAAGACTTTTGGTCAGTTGAATACAGGGTTATAAATACAAAATCAAATAGGGGTAATGCTGGAGTAGGTTTAATAATGAATAAGAAAATAGGAGTGCGGGTTAGCTACTACAAACAGCATAGTGAACGCATTATTGTGGCCAAGATAGACACAAAGCCCATGCCTACTACAGTAGTACAAGTTTATATGGCAACTAGCTCTGCGGATGACGAAGAAATTGATGAAACGTATGATGAGATAAAAGAAATTATTCAGATAGTGAAGGGAGACGAAAATTTAATAGTCATGGGTGACTGGAATTCGAGAGTAAGAAAAGGGAGAGAAGGAAAAATAGTAGGTGAATATGGATTTGGGCTAAGAAATGAAAGAGGAAGCCGCCTGGTAGAATTTTGCGCAGAGCATAACTTAATCATAGCTAACACTTGGTTCAAGAATCATGAAAGAAGGTTGTATACATGGAAGAACCCTGGAGATACTAAAAGGTATCAGATAGATTATATAATGGTAAGACAGAGATTTAGGGGCAGATGTGGACTCTGACCACAATACATTGGTTATGAACTGTAGATTAAAACTGAAGAAACTGCAAAAAGGTGGGAATTTAAGGAGATGGGACCTGGATAAACTGAAAGAACCAGAGGTTGTACAGAGTTTGAGGGTGAGCATAAGGGAACAATTGACAGGAATGGGGGAAAGGAATACAGTAGAAGAAGAATTGGTAGCTCTGAGGGATGAAATAGTGAAGGAAGCAGAGGATCAAATAGGTAAAAACCCGAGGGCTAGTAGAAACCCTTGGGTAACAGAAGAAATATTGAATTTAATTGATGAAAAGAGAAAACATAAAAATGCAGTAAATGAAGCAGGCAAAAAGGAATACAAACGTCTCAAAAATGGTATCGACAGGAAGTGCAAAATGGCTAAGCAGGGATGGCTAGAGGACAAACGTAAGGATGTAGAGGCTTATCTCACTAGGGTTAAGAAGGATACTGCCTACAGGAAAATTAGAGAGACCTTTGGAGAAAGGAGAACCACTTGCAAGAATATCAAGAGCTTTGATGGAAACCCAGTTCTAAGCAAAGAAGGGAAAGCAGAAAGGTGGAAGCAGCAGATAGAGGATCTATACAAGGGCGATGTACTTGAGGACAATATTATGGAAATGGAAGAGGATGTAGACGAAGATGAAATGGGAGATATGATACTCCGTGAAGAGTTTGACAGAGCACTGAAAGACCTGAGTCGAAATAAGGCCCCCGGAGTAGACAACATTCCATTAGAACTACTGACACCCTTGGGAGAGCCAGTCCTGACAAAACTCTACCATCTGGTGAGCAAGATGTATGAAACAGGCGAAATTCCCTCAGACTTCAAGAAGAATATAATAATTCCAATCCCAAAGAAAGCAGGTGTTGACAGATGTGAAAATTACCGAACTATCAGTTTAATAAGTCACAGCTGCAAAGTACTAGCGCGAATTCTTTACAGACGAATGGAAAAACTGATAGAAGCCGACGTCGGGGAAGATCAGTTTGGATTCCGTAGAAATGTTGGAACACGTGAGGCAATACTGACCCTACGACTTATCCTAGAAGAAAGATTAAGGAAAGGCAAACCTACGTTTCTAGCATTGGTAGACTTAGAGAAAGCTTTTGACAATGTTGATTGGAATACTCTCTTTCAAATTCTGAAGGTGGCAGGGGTAAAATACAGGGAGCGAAAGGCTATTTACAATTTGTACAGAAAGCAGATGGCAATTATAAGAGTCGAGGGGTATGAAAGGGAATCATTGGTTGGGAAGGGAGTGAGACAGGGTTGTAGCCTATCCCCGATGTTATTCAATCTGTATATTGAGCACGCAATAAAGGAAACAAAAGAAACGTTCGGAGTAGGTATTAAAATCCATGGAGAAGAAATAAAAACTCTGAGGTTCGCCGATGACATTGTAATTCTGTCCGAGACAGAAAAGGACTTGGAAGAGCAGTTGAATGGAATGGACAGTGTCCTGAAAGGAGGGTATAAGATGAATATCAACAAAAGCAAAACGAGGATATTGGAATGTAGTCGAATTAAGTCGGGTGATGCTGAAGGAATTAGATTAGGAAATGAGACACTTAAAGTAATAAAGGAGTTTTGATATTTGTGGAGCAAAATAACTGATGATGGTCGAAGTAGAGAGGATATAAAATGTAGACTGGCAATGGCAAGGAAAGCGTTTCTGAAGAAGAAAAATTTGTTAACATTGAGTATACATTTAAATGTCAGGAAGTCATTTCTGAAAGTATTTGTATGGAGTGTAGCCATGTATGGAAGTGAAACGTGGACGATAAATAGTTTAGACAAGAAGGGAATAGAAGCTTTCGAAATGTGGTGCTACAGAAGAATGCTAAAGATTAGATGGGTAGATCACATAACTAATGAGGAAGTATTGAATAGGATTGGGGAGAAGAGAAGCTTGTGGCACAACTTGACTAGAAGAAGGGATCGCTTGGTAGGACATGTTCTGAGACATCGAGGGATCACCAATTTAGTATTAAAGGGCAGCGTGGAGGGTAAAAATCGTAGAGGGAGACCAAGAGATGAATACACTAAGCAGATTCAGAAGGATGTGGGCTGCAGTAGGTACTGAGAGATGAAGAGATGAAGAAGCTTGCACAGGATAGAGTAGCATGGAGAGCTGCATCAAACCAGTCTCAGGACTGAAGACCACAACAACAACAACAACATCATGGAACCGTTGAAGATACCGTAATTCTGTGTTCGCCGATATAAATTGTTGGGAAGTCCTCGCAACATGACATCTGTTTCTGCAGATTACAAAGATTTGTAATCTGCCTTTTCAAACAGATCTGTAGCAGTTTCTGCGTGCTTATAAAACAGAGGAAAATTCAACGCCGTTCCACTCTTTAAGATCAGATTACATGCTTCGGCGTAACCACAGTATGCAGAACTTGTGATTCATCTGTTCTGAACATAACACATTGCTGTCCTACGACGAAGGCCGATTTCATATCCACGCAAGAAAATACGTCACGTTGTGTAAGGAGAAGTAGACTTTATTCTATCTGTGTCGTTGAAGCCTGTCGACCACTGGTTGGCTTGAAAAAATAAATGTCTTTCACAAACCCAGAGAAACTCGATATGCTACTTCTTTACGGAGAATGCTAAAGGACCGCGAGAGGAACGGTTGCGTTTGCACGCAAAAAAGTCTTCCGACAGACGGTGTCCAATAAGAATGTTAGTTCAGCGAATCTGCAAAAAATTGTTATTACAAGGGCAGCGGGAATACCAAGCAGATGGTAAGGAGTAGTCCTACAAAGAGCGGAGCAAAAGAAATAGACGTTGGGACAGTCCACATGTCAGGTCCTGAGAAAGTCTGACTGTATCTAGAATAAGTCAGTAGAGCGATGATCGCATTTTTCTCGCAAACAACTTCCATCCGTATCATCTTTCACTCCACCAGCAGATTATTCAGCGAAAATGAAAAAGATGTATCGAATTCTGTTGCTCGGTTCTGGCACGTCATCTGGACAAAAGGTTCCGTTTTTAGAAACAATTTTCTTTGTCGATGAAGATACCTTTAAATAACAATCGTGCAAATGTAAACTCAGGAAATATGCATTATTAGGACGACGAGAACCCGCAGTGGCAGAGACAGGTGGAACATCAGAAGCAGTGAAATGTGAATGTTTGGTGTGTGAATATTGGACACTATGTCTAAATCCTCACTTCATTGAGGAAGAAAAGTTAACAAGTAAAATATGCACAAAATTTCTAACCGAAGTGCTACCAACTATCCAAGAGGAAGTACCATTTGAAATACATAAACGTACACGGCAGCAGCACGCTGGCTGCCTGGCTCACTACTCGCTTGTGACATGGAAAGCGCTCACCAGCTCTTTCCTGATCGATGGGTAAGAGCCGGCGGCGATATCACTTGGCCTCTACACTGATTTGACGAGACAGGACGTTTCTCTACAAGGTAAACTGAAATATGAAGTCCGAGCGCAAGTTCTGACAGCCCAGGAGTATTTCGAACATCATAGTGTTGCAGCATGTGCACCGATATCGATGGTACCTCCTTTAGACTGTCCAGAGGTGCTTGCATCAGCGACTACAGACGTGTATTACATTAAACGGTGGGAATTTCTAATACTTGATGAGATACGAGGGCATGCCGAAAAATAATCCCTCAGAACTTTTTATTGTGTTCTCAACACCTATAGAGGTATTACGTGTCACGCATATTCCTCGGTCGGCTTCCCAGCTTCCATGTCACAAGTTGCAAATCCTCTGTCGCTAGAGGGCTCCGAATTGTAGAGTGTAACATGGCAGTGTGCACTGTAGCTATGTCGGTGCGTGAGAAACAGCGTGCTGTGATAGATTTTCTAACCGAGGAAAACGTGACTCTGATTGAAATCCACAGAAGAATGAAAGTTGTTTACGGTGATGATTCTAAAGACATCAGTGATCCGTAGAGTTGCTCTTTCCAAAACTACAGTTCGGTAGTTTTCATACAGTACCAAAGTGACGTAGTAAATGGTAGGCTTACCAATACTGGAAGCACTGGTAGGGAAAGAAACAAATGAATGTGTGAGAGAGAAATTGGGAGCAGACGACATCTCTTCTTCTTTTTTTTTTTTTTTTTTTTTTTTTGCTTTGTACGTAATTAGAATCGCACGTCATTTAGTGTTAGTCAACTGTGTTTTTTTATGTTATTACAAAACATAAATTTCATTTTATAAATAATAAAAATTGGTTGACAGCGTAACTTCTGCGCTTCTATGTAACCAATTACTTTTAATCACAAAGCGAAAAAAGTGGTCCAACTAAAACATTCATATTTCTTTACGTACTACACGAATATGTAATAAAAAAATGGGGGTTCCTATTTTAAAAAAACGCAGTTGATATCCGTTTGACCTATGGCAGCGCCATCTAGCGGGCCAACTATCTGGTTTCCCCCTTCAAGCTAGACAAGTTTCTTTCTGTGTAGTTTTTTCGTTTGACGCTTATTTCGTGAGATATTTGGCCCGGTCACGATCAATGGACCACCCTATATAAAATTTGCGTCGAGACCCTGTAGCATCACGCAAAGCATTCTGCCTCATTTCAGCGTTCTTTCTGATCTTCCACGAGTCTGTCATTTTTTTTCTTAATGGAGTCTCTTTCTGTCTTCAGTCTTACTTTGCCACTGGTTTCTTTGGGACTTCATTCTCTGGCCGCATATTCCACTTGTGCATCTTATCCTTGTATACATTTCTGTCTTCAGTTCCTATTGGATCGATTTTGCTGCTTCGAGGTCCACTTTCACTTGTGTGATCCATGGTATTGTTGATTTCACCTCTTGTAAGTATGTTAGAATTCTCTCCGTGAGTCGTTTTGGTGATAGCCGGATGATGGGCCCATATAACTTCAACCTTCTTTTTTTGACATCTGCTGCTATGTTTGACATCTTCTCTGTAGTTTTCCTAGAGTGTAATCTGTATCCCTCTTCTGTCAGCTTTGGGCCGAGAATTTTCCTCATGATTTTGCTTTCTTCCTTCAGTAAGCTTTCCATGTCACTTTTCGTATGGAGTGTTTGCGTCTCATTTGTTTACAGCATTTCAAGCTTGATTACTGTGTTGTAGTGTCTAACTTTTGTGTGAATAGACATGCATCTTTTATTATTACGTGCTGTGTCTTACCAAACGCTCTCTTCATTTTTTGTAGTCGAGTCTTCTGTGCGATATTTTCTCCTCCTGTAGGTTCCAGGATTTCACCTAGATACTTGAAGTGTGCAACTGTGTTTATTTTGAAGTAATTTGTGTCTAATTTTGTTATATTTAATTTTGAGCAGAAATATTCAGACTTCTCGAAAGAGAACTGCAGCCGAACTTTTTTCCGCGCATTGTTTTAGTACCTCTATTTGTATGGTTGCTGTTGCTTCGCTGTCTGGTAGTATGGTCAGGTCGTCTGTGAAAGCTAGGTTTGTTATTTGTATTTCGTCCCGGAATTTTCCTTGTCGTGTTGGTTTCCACTGTCCTTGAGTTTTCAGTTCTTTATCCCATTCCCTCATTACTCTGTCCAGCACTAGGTTGAATAATAGCGCGTATAATCCGTCAACTTGGCCCTCTCCAGTTTTGATTATGAAGGGATCAGAGATTTCACCCATGAATTCAGCTTTTGATGTTGTGTCGGCTACTGTCTCTCTGATTAATCGTAGTGTTTTTGGGTCGAGTCCCTGTCCTTCTAAGACGTTGAACAAGGATTGTCGGTCTCCAGAATCATACGCTTTCTTGAAATCTACGAAGGATCAAATGATTGGCGCATTTCTGATGGCCTTGTATTTTCGAAATGTTTTTAGATTGAGCATTTGTTCTGTGCATACCTTCCTGGTATTCACCAGTTTTGTGTTCTAACTGTTCTGGTGTTCTCTGGAGTAAGCATACTTAGAAAATTTTGTAGGTGACTTGTAGCAGCGAGATTCCTCTGTAGTAGTTCATATTTGTTCTACCTCCTCTCTAGTGCAGTGGATGGATAAGTGCACATTTCCAATCGTCAGGAAGTTTTTCTGTTTACCAAATGGTAGAGATTATTTGCTTAAGCTCCTGTAGTGACTTTAGCCCAAGGTTCTCTAGTAATTCTGCAATGATGCCGTCTTCAGCAGATGTCCTGTTGTTTTCTAGTTTAGGTACATGTTTGTTGATCTCTTCACATGTCGGTGGGAGTGATTCTGGATGGGTGGAGGTACAGTTCTGTACTGGAAATATTGTTACAGTTTCAGGGCCTTAAGGATATATATATAGTTATTTTGTACTCACTAGAACATTCTACATTATGATCGAAGGCAAGAATTTCCTGTTATTATTGATCAACGCGGAAGTTGTTTTGTTTATGAATAACAGAAACACATTATTTACGAGTTCCATGAAGTACTGAAGCGATCTTTGATATATTTTTGTTGTGCAGTCTTTTTTTTAGTTTTACCTTCCTGTTAAAGGCAACGCGTTTTCTAGCGTTGCATATTTGTCGAAACCTAGGTAAAGAATTTCTTTATCCATTGCAACTGGTCGGCTGTTTATAATTTTATTGCGTGAAACCGTTGCTATTGTGCAGCTATGTTTAAAATAATAATAAATCATATTGTTAAGTTAAATTTTATAGTGATTGATTTGGATTGAAGTATTTAATTCTATACACGCCACTAAACGAGAGCTATGGTGCTTCTCGCTCAACTGTGGACAAGGGCGCAGTCCGATGCCACGCGGCTTCCAGGTCTGGTGAGACGACCCTTCAGTGTGTGGTGCTCGCGAAATGCAGATTTCAGGACACCAAGTCTTAATTAAATTTATTTTACAATCAGGTGCGGGGGCAGTGGCCAGTTTACCAACTGAAATTATACGAGCACAGTTATTGGATTTGATTGAGTAAGCCGGCCGAAGTGGCCGTGCGGTTAAAGGCGCTGCAGCCTGGAACCGCAAGACCGCTACGGTCGCAGGTTCGAATCCTGCCTTGGGCATGGATGTGTGTGATGTCCTTAGGTTAGTTAGGTTTAATTAGTTCTAAGTTCTAGGGGCCTGATGACCACAGCAGTTGAGTCCCATAGTGCTCAGAGCCATTTGAACCATTTTTTTGATTGAGTAAGTGAGTATGAGAATGGGGGAAAGTTGAATTTCTTTTTTTCCATTTTACCTAACAACCGTTTGGGAAACATTCATCTACTTCCACATCTACACTCCGCAAGCCACTTCAGTGTACGTGGGCGGCGTCACTTCGTGTGTCAGCCTCACTTGACACCCTGCACCCCGTCCCTCAGTGCCGCCGCCCACGCCTCTTCCTGTCCCAGTCGCGAATAGTATGCGGGCAGAAAAAATGGTTCAAATGGCTCTGAGCACTATGCGACTTAACTTCTGAGGTCATCAGTCGCCTAGAACTTAGAACTAATTAAACCTAACTAACCTAAGGACATCACACACATCCATGCCCGAGGCAGGATTCGAACCAGCGGGCAGAATTATAGGTTCGCAAACCTCCACGTGAGCTCGAATATCTCTTATTTACCTTCGTAGCCTTTTCGTGAGATATTTTTGAGAGGAAGCAATATACTGGTTCTATGAACGTACGTTCTTGGAATTTTAACGATAAACAACAACGCCTCTTTTGCAGCGTCTACCACCGAGGTTCGATAAGCATCTCCGTGTCTCTTACGAACTAAAGGACACTTTCCCGAAGGCGCTGCTGTTCTTTAGACCTTCTCTGTCTCCTCTGTGAACCATATCGTCATCAGTGAAGATCAGTTCTGCACAAGCCACCTGACGCTGTGTGGCAGAGAATACTTCTGGTAAAACTATCTGATTCTCCCTTCCCTGTTGCTTTCGGGAATGGCGCGTGGGAAGAATGATTGAAGGGTGAACCTCCCTATTATCTGTAATTTCTTGAATTTCGAAAGACGTATGTGAGAGGAAGTAATATGTTGTCCGACTCTTCCCGGGCCGTAGTCACTCGGAATTTCAATTCTATACCGCACTGACACGGATCGCAGACTGACGAGCAGCATTGAAGTATTGGTAGAACGGGGCTTCTGACACCTTTGTGATGGCCTACAATTTCAGATGATTCTTCCTATGAATCTCATTCTGATACTTTACTAACCTGCGATTAGTTTTATGTGACGTTCCCCGTTTACACATACCCCCAGATACTAAACGGCTGTTACTACTCCTAGTGTTGCGCGTTGTGGTTTTCAGACCGAAGACTTGTTTGATGCAGCTCTCCATGCTACTCTATCCTGTGCAAATCTCTTCATCTCCGAATAACTACTGTAACCTACATCCCTCCGAATCTGCTTACTGTATTCATCTCTTGGTCTCCCTCTACGCCGGTCGCTGTGGCTGAGCGGTTCTAGGCGCGTGAGTCGGGAACCGCTCTGCTGCTACGGTCACAGGTTCGAATCCTGCCTCGGACGTGGATGTGTGTGATGTCCTTAGGTTATTTACGTTTAAGTAGTTCTAAGTATAGGGAACTAATAACCTCAGATGTTAAGTCCCGTAGAGCTTGGAGCCATTTGAACCATTCTCACTCTACGATTTTTACCCCGCAAGCTTTCCTCCAGTTCAAATGGTTCAAATGGCTCTGAGCACTATGGGACTCAACTGCTGAGGTCATTAGTCCCCTAGAACTTAGAACTAGTTAAACCTAACTAACCTAAGGACGTCACAAACAGCCATGCCCGAGGCAGGATTCGAACCTGCGACCGCAGCGGTCTTATGGTTCCAGACTGCAGCGCATTTAACCACACGGCCACTTCGGCCGGCTTTCCTCCAGTACCAAGTTGGAAATCCCTTGATGTCTCAGAATATTTCCTATCAACCGATCCCTTCTTCTCGTCAGCTTGTGCCACAAATTTCTTTTTTCGTCAGTTCTGTTCGGTACCTCATGATTAGTTACGTGATCTAACCATCTAATTGTCAGCATTCTTCTGTAGCATCACATTTCAAAAGCTTCTATTCTCTTTTTGTCTAAACTCTCTATCGCCCATATTTCATGGCATACATGGCAACAATCCAGACAAATATCTTCAGAAAAAGACTTCTTGACACTTAAATCTGTATTCGATGTTGACAAATTTCTCTTCTTCAAAAAGCTTCTTTATATCCTCTCGACTTCGGTCGTCATCATTTATTTTGCTGCCCAAATAACAAAACTCTTCTACTACTTTAAGTGTCTGGTACCCTAGTTCAGTTACTTAAGCATCACCTTAATTGGCTTCATTCCTTTACCTTGTTTTGCTTTTGTTGACGTTCATCTTATATCCTCCTTTCAAGAGGCTGTCCATTTCGTTCAACTCCTAGTGATTGTTCGGCAATCATGAAATCCTATCTGAAACGTAACATTGAGGACGAACTTCTATATCCTGGGCCAAGAGCTGATTCTCTTGAGGTCTTCCTGCAGTTCGCTACAATTTTCTGGAGTTGTGAATTCTCGATATACCTAAGCATAGTCCGCGATCAGCTTCATCGACCCCACTGC
Source organism: Schistocerca americana (assembly GCF_021461395.2). Taxonomy (NCBI): domain Eukaryota; kingdom Metazoa; phylum Arthropoda; class Insecta; order Orthoptera; family Acrididae; genus Schistocerca; species Schistocerca americana. Next base: position 79,516,834 of record NC_060124.1, on the reverse strand, counting down.
TGAGTGACCTAAATCTACACACACACACACACACACACACACACACGCACGCTCGCACGCAAATGCATGGATACAGAACACAGTGTCAGTGCGCTGGTAGCCACCAGAGTGGCGGCGCTGTAGCGTGCAGAGGTCACCAACAGCTGGTCAGGTGTCTGACTGTCCGGCGTCGTCAACACGGGGTCAACTGGGGTCAAGCGCCGAGCAGACAGCAGAGCACGAGAAGCCCCGCCGTGTGTGGCCGGCCGCCTCAGCACTCTGTGCCGGGGACAGAAATCGAATTGCGGAGACCGTGTATGGAATCCATTTTGTTAGCCGGGGAAATATCGACGTGAAATAAAACCAGTGGAAATCGTTCAGCTATGGTAAATATCCAGAGTAATGGATATAAAGTGGTGACGGCTGTAAATTTGAGAGGGACCGGGAACTGAACTTCGGTTTGCAGTTTACCGCGAGCAGCCGCCTCAACCGTTGTTAGTAGAGACCGGATTATATGCACATGCATTGTATATGTGTATTTGCACGTTTGGCTGCTTTTCACCGGTTATTGCATATATTAGCTAAAAACTGGTGACGATGCATATTTTCACTCAGTGTGTATAATAATTTAAAAATCTTGACGGCCGACCTCTATCTCGACCTCGTGTTGATGTCTCACAGAGTGACCGCGACCTAGAACTGCGTGCAGTCGCTAACGGAGAGCCCACTGCCTAGCGAGTAGGAACAGGCAGGCCCCGCTCCCGCTTAATCCCCTCCCCTGTCATACCGCAAGCGTCAATTAAATTAAATTAAGCAAGATGTTACTAGCATGTCGATTGTTTCCTTTTTATTTGTACAGAGTCTAATGTGTTTACGTGTAGTGTGGAACACGTTGTGCACCTTGTCGCCCGAAAAAAGAATTGTCGTTTCATGGATAGCAGACCACCCTGGAACATTTATTTACATATGAAGGAAATGTTTTACATTGTTGAGTCCACTAGAAAAACGTTTCGTGAAAAAAATATTTCAAATAAACCAGCATGCCAAGATAAGTTTTCATGTCGCAGGAATGCAAAAGAAAGGCCCACGACAACAACTTTTGATAGCGGTAAGTCGCGGAGCAGGGATTTAACATCCAAAGGTAACCAAAAAATCGCTTTAGCATGGATCTATGTGAAGTATCCATTGCAAATAATATTCCTCTTCACAAACTTACAAACCGTATCCTCAAAGGTTTCCTGCGCAAATACTGCTTAAATCAAAATTACATACCGATAATTGCGTAAAAACTGCACACCGACAATTTCACTACAGCTTCTGGAAGAAATACGCAATGATCTCAAGGACAAGATTATCTGGATTTGAGTTGACGAAACTACCGACACTTGTGGCAGTCGCATTGCAAACTTAATTGCTGGCGCGTTAGAACAACTCCACATCCCAGAGGCTCCTCTCCAAGGAATCCATGGAAAACGATAAATATAATATAATGTAATGTAATGTAAAGTAAGAGCCTTCTTCTTCCCATTTGGTTGGTTGCAAAGAACTTGAAAAGACAAATCATTCTACGATCTGCAGAATTGTGAATGAGTGCATTAGAAAAATATTCCCAGAATCTCCTGCAGATGAAAGTGTGTTTGTATTTCTCTCAGATGCTGCTCCCTATGTGATCAAGGGAGAAAAAGCCCTCCAAGTATTTTATCCCAGTTTGATTCGTGTGATGTGCTTTGCTCACGGATCACATCGCTTTGGTGAACTACGATCCACGTTTGAGAATGTAAATAAACTGATTTCATTTACAAAAAAAACAAAGGAAGTGTTTCTTAAGGCATCAAGACCTACAAAGAAGAACAACCAGGTGTGCCTTTACTTCCCGAACAAGTTATAACTCGTTGGAGTACACGTATCGAAGTTGTTTTGTTTCACAATGAACGTTTGGAGGCCACCAGAGGCGTAGTAAACGACTTCGATAGTATAGAGGCTTAGGCAGTTTGCAAGTGCAAGGAAGCATTTAATAATTATAGCATTAAAGAAACGTTGCTGTGATTGGTACTCATTTTTCCCATGCACCTGCGAGTGTTAAAAAGCCTGAAACTCAAGGTTTGGCGCTCAACGAGTCTATTCAGTTAACGAATTAGTCTAGTGAAGTCCTCATTGTCGGAGATATTCCCGAGAAAACTTTTAAAAAATTATTAATGGGATGGGTCACTTTTGCCAGAAACAATAAGAGCCAACATACACTCAAGCGCCAAAGAAACTGGTATAGGCATGCGTATTCAAATACAGAGATATGTAAACAGGCAGAATACGGCGCTGCGATCGGCAACGCCTATATAAGGCAACAAGAGTCTATCGCAGTTGTTAGACCGGTTACTGCTGGCAGGTTATCGAGATTTAAGTGAGTTTGAACGTGGTGTTATAGTCGGCGCACGAACGATGGGACACGGTATCTCCGAGGTAGCGATGAAGTGGGGATTTTCCCGTACGACCATTTCACGAGTGTACCGTATATATCAGGAATCCGGTAAAACACCAAATCTCTGACACCGCTGCGGTCGGAAAAAGATCCTGCAGAATGGGACCAACGATGACTGAAGAGAATCGTTCAACGTGACAGAAGTGCAACCATTACGAAAATTGCTGCAGATTTCAATGCTGGGTCATCAACAAGTGTCAGATTGCGAACCATTCAACGAAACATCATCGATATGGGCTTTCGGAGCCGAAGGTCCACTCGTGTACTCTTGATGACTGCAAAACACAAAGCTTTACGCCTCGCCTGCGGCCGTCAACACCGACGTTGGACTGTTGAAGACTGGAAACATATTGCTTGGTCGGACGAGTCACGTTTCAAATTGTATCGAGCGGGTAGACTTTACAGGTATGAAGGCAACTTCATGAATCCATGGAACCTGCATGTGAGCTAGGAATTGTTCAATCAGGTGGAGGCTCTGTAATGGTGTAGGGCGTGTGCAGTTGGATTGATATGGGATCCCTGATACGTCTAGATACGACTGTGACAGGTGACACGTATGTAAGCATCCTACATGATCACCTGCATCCATTCATGTCCATTGTGCATTTCGATGGACTTGGGCAATTCCAGCAGGACAATGCGACACCCCACACATCCAGAATTGCTATAGAGTGGCTCCAGGAACAGCCTTCTGAGTTTAAACACTTCCGCTGGCACCAAACTCCCCAGACATGATCATTATTGAGCATATTTGGGATCCCTTGCTACGTGCTGTTCATAAGAGATCTCCAGCCCCTCGTACTCTTACGGATTTATGGACAGCCCTGCAGAATTCATGGTGCCAGTCCCCTTCAGCACTACTTCAGACGTTAGTCGCGTCCGTGACACGTCGTGTTGCGGCACTTATGCGTGCTCGCAGGGGCTCTACAGGCAGGTGTACCAGTTTCTTTGGCTCTTCAGTGTTACAACCCAATTCAGACACCCCAGTTACCTCAGGTGATGTAGGACGGTTCTTTTATGGTTATAAAAATGTTTTAAGGCCTCAAAAAGTAGTAGTACCTGGTCGACTATGTTTACAACAACAAAGAAATGCAAAAGATGGTTCAAACGGCTCTGAGCACTATGGGACTTAACTTCTGAGGTCATCAGTCCCCTAGAGCTTAGAACTACTTAAACCTAAGGACATCACACACATCCATGCCTGAGGCAGGATTCGAACCTGCGACCGTAGCGGTCGCGCGGTTCCAGATTGTAGCGCCTAGAACCGCTCGGCCACACCGGCTGGCATTGTAAAAGAATTTGTAAACGATACTTTACTGTGATAATATTAATTAAACGTTAATATTGTTCAAAAAATTCTTCATTGTATGTTGTTTTTTAAATAAAATATTACGGAGTTCTTGTGCGTGCGACTCTGCATATCATATCTCTAACTTGGTTGGACCTATACATATCGATTGTTGCGCGGGGACTAACTCGCATCGCATTCTCTTAATACAGACAACAATACCAAAGAAGGAACAATATTTGGAAGACGGTGAGCGTCTTCTTTCTGAATTTTTTTAAAACCGTGTCTCAGAACGGACTCTCCCTAGCCTCTTCAACAAAATATACAGATCATGAGATCAGCATTCTAATTGTCCCGATTCTCTGCGTGGCTGGCGCTCTTCCTCGCAATCGATAAACACATGTCCAACTTCGATATATATCGCATACAGTAACTACTACGTTTTTTATTATTTGACCTTGCACGTTTCGACACTTTTCATGCTTACAGTAAGCATTTTTCATACATATTTGCATATATGTTTTGATCTTTTTATGTTACATACAATCCGGTCTCTACTCACTGGGCCAGCCAGGTGCGACTGACTATCTGAGGTGTGTACACTGTGGTAACAAAAGTCATGGAATAGCGATATGCACAAATAAAGACGGCGGCAGTATCGCGTACGCAAGATATAAAAGGGTAGTGCATCGGTGGAACTGTTGTCTGTACTCAGGTGATTCACATGAAAGGGTTTACGACGTCATTATGGCTGCATGAGGGAATTAACAGACTTTAACGTGGAATGGTAGTTGGAGCTAGACGCATGGAGCATACCATTGCGCAAATCGTTAGGGAAATCAGTATTCCGAAGTGCACAGTGTCAAGAGTGTACCGAGAATACCGAATTTCAGGCATCACCTCTCACCGCGGAAACGCAGTGGCCGACGGTCATCACATGACGCTCGGGAGCAGCGGCGTTTGCGTCAGTGGTAACAGAGAAGCAACACTGCGTGAAATAAAAGTAGAACGTACGTTGAACGTATCTGCTAGGACAGTGTGATGAAATTTGGCTTTAATGGGCTATGGCAGCAAACGACCCACCTGAATACCTTTGCTAAAAGCACGACATCGCCTTCAGTGCCTCTCCTGGGCTCGTAACCATTCAGCTTGTATTCTAGACAACTGGAAAACCGTTGTCTACTGAGATGAGTCCAGATTTAAGTTGCTAAGAGCTGATGGTACGGTTCCAGTGTGACGCAGTCCCCTCGAAGCCGTGTAGTCAAGTTGTCAACAAGACGCTGTGCAAGGTGGTGGTGTCTCGATAATGGTGCGGGCGGCGTTTACGTGGACTGGAACTGAACCGATCGTTGATTTGAAATGGTTCTGTTCGGCAACTTGGAGACAATTTGCAGCCATCCATGGACTTCATGTTATGAAACAACGATGGAAATTTTATGGATGACAATGTGCCGCGTCATTGGGCCACAAATATTCGTGAGTGGTCTGAAGAACATTCTGCACAATTCGAGAGAATGATTTGGCCATCCAGATCGCCCGACTTGAATCCCATCAAACACTTTGGGACATAATGGAGAGGCCAGTTCGTGCAAAAAATCCTGCATCGGCAACACTTTCGCAATTACGGACGGCTATAAGGCCAGCATGACAGTATTTCTGCAGAGGACTTCCAGCGACTTGTTGAGTACACGCCACGACGAGATGCTGCACAGCGACGGGCAAAACGAGATGCGACGCGATGTTAGGAGGTATCCCACGACTTTTGTCACTTCAGTGTGCATCACGAAGGGAGGACCGAAATAATCCACGACGCTCTCGGTCAGAGTTGCGTCGCGCCTCGCATTCGAAAGGAGTTTCCAAAGAGTGAATTAAAAAGCCTGAAGTTCACAAGCCACACCAAGTCTCACTTCATGACCTTAATTCGATTCTGGGATCGCATAGTCGTCAGTCCTTTAGCCGTTCTAGTGCCTTGAAAAGACTCGACCGTTTTGTAGATTTTTTATTCGTAAAGGAAAGGAAATCAAAATGTAATAGGTAGGCGCCCAAACTACAAAGGAAACTCAATAAATTCGTATTTCCTGGTCAGTAAGTTAAATATGAATGAAATATGTCGAAAGAATCCGATTTTGTCCATTATAATTTTTTTTAAGCTTGCGACTGTGAAAACAATGGGATTGTTTACAAATAACTTTTCTGCTACAAGTCACGCTTTCCTTTTACTTTTTTCATTTTTCGGAAAATGATTTCCATTTTCAAGTGTGTATTTCTTTGTACAGTGTCAGTTTTACGCAATGTTTTCGAAGTTGAGGTTCAACAAAATGAAGCAGAACTTCACACATTGAAAACATTACGTAAAAATGACGTAGTACAAAGAAATACACACTTGAAAATGGGAATTGTTTCCCTTGACGCGTCGTGTAAAATATGAGCAAAGAAACTCGTGACTGGTAGCGGAAAAGTTATTTATGATCAATTCATTGTATCGAAAGTAGCAAAGCAATACCGCTAAATTTTTAATATAAGAAGCTAAAACACCAAATACGTCTATGCTGCCAAGTAAATTGAATATTAGTTTGTATTTGTAAAGATAAGATTGCATCGCTAAATTCTGTCACTGACGTTACCTCCTGACGATAGTACTGTTAACTTAGATAAATAATAATAAAAACAGCGCCGTCTATTGGCTCTGTGGTATAAAAAAAATGGTTCAAATCGCACTATGGGACTTAACTGCTGAGGTCATTAGTCCCCTAGAACTTAGAACTAGTTAAACCTAACTAACCTAAGGACATCACAAACATCCATGCCCGAGGCAGGATTCGAACCTGCGACCCATAGCGGTCTTGCGGTTCCAGACTGCAGCGCCTTTAACCGCACGGCCACTTCGGCCGGCGGTTCTGTGGTATATTTCGCTGTGTTGATTGTGCTGCTGAGATGAACATCCAAACTACTAAGCTGAGCAGACTCCTAAAATTTTAAAGTGTGATATCTTTTTTCTCGTCATCGGACTTTGATGAAAGAATGTAATACGTTGGCCCACGCTGCACCCCAATTACCTGTGAAAACTCCAGGTAAATTTCTCTCGTAGTTTTGGAAGTTAGCCTGTTCAATTACACAAACAAACAGACAAACATTTTAAGATAGTCTGTTACACTCCGTACATCATCCGCAATCAATTTTTGACAAATATTTTCAGTGCACAGACGTGACATTTTTACATTTTTATTATTAGTATAGACGATCGCAGCTGCATTTCTCTCATCTCCAAGTGTAACGAAGAAAATAAATAAATAAAAAATAAATTAATAACCGAGTGTGAAATTATGTAACGTAAAGTATGCCTGTTTGAAAATAGTCTTTTAGGCGTAAATAACTCGTGAGAGTACATTTACAGTAGCTATGTGGCATGTATTAGCAGAAAATAATTAATTCCGTTTACTATTGTGAACTTGTGAATTGAAAGGCATTGTCTTGTCATCGTCTTCGACATTATTTATTGAAGTAGAAGATGATTTATTCTCATCTAAAGCAATTAGACTGCGACAAAAGGAAGGGGATTCTAATGCAACAGCTTAAGATTCTAATACAACAGCTTAATAAGAGGTACAATAACTTCGACTAGTAACTTCGGTGGCGACTGACATAACATGCAATGGGGTATTATTGATTTTCAATACCACGAAAGGTGACGTCGGTTTTAGTAATTAAACATTTTCGTTTTCAAGTTTGTTCTAGAAACGGGAAAAACGTGTCTACTATTAATATCATCAATTTACTACTGAAAATATCATTACCACTTAAAAATCGCGAGGAATATTTGTGTTTTACGCCTGGGGTAACAACTACACACGATCGCTATTCCGCACATGGCCATACAAGAAGAAGCCATCTTGGGATAGGTACATAAAAAAACGGGCGTAACAGCACATCAATCACTGTACGCTTACTCTGTGACCAGTTTCCACTTGTGTGTGTGTGTGTGTGTGTGTGTGTGTGTGTGTGTGAGAGAGAGAGAGAGAGAGAGAGACAGCAGGCCCACTTCATGCAGCAGTACCCCAGCCTGACCTGACCTGTCCTCTAATTGCCCCGGCCTGTGCGCGACAGAGTCAAGTCCGCCTCCGCCTGTGCTATCGCACCGTGTCTCGTTCATCGTGTCGTATCGCGCCCTGCCTCGCCACGCTTGCCGCCGTTTCCTCCCTGATAGCCAGCCATGTGTGTATATTGAGCCTGTGTGTGTGTGTGTGTGTGTGTGTATGTATATATATATACTGGTCGAGCGCCGGGCGCGGCTTCCGCTGGAAAAAACCACGTCCTGCAACGCCCCGCACGTCCTCCACACCTGTCCAGGCTCTGAAACAGCCTCCAGTCTCTTACGCCTCCAGGCTTCCCTAAGCGAGCTCATGCTGCCCTTATTATACCGTCTGACAATTGCTAAGGAACAGTGAAGTTGTTGGATAGGAATAATCACAGGCAATGATAGACACCATGAAACATAGGACACACACTATGTGATCAAAAGTATCCCTACACGTGGCTGAAAATGACTTACAAGTTCGTGGCGCCCTCCGGCGGTAATGTTGGAATTCAATATGGTGTTGGCCCACCCTTAGCCTTGATGACAGCTTCCACTCTCGCAAGCATGCGATCAATCAGGCGCTGGAAGGTTTCTTGGAGAAGGACAGCCCATTCTTCACGGATTGCTACACTGAGGAGAGGTATCGATGTCGGTCAGTGAGGTCTGGCACCAAGCCGGCGTTACAAAACACCCCAAAGGTGTTCTATTGGATTCAGATCAGGACTCTGTGCAGGCCAGTCCATTACAGTGATGTTATTGTCGGGTAACCGCTCCGCCACAGGCCGTGCATTATGAACAGGTGCTCGATCTTGTTGAAAGATGCCAGCCTCGAATTTCTCTTCAACAGTGGGAAGCAAGAAGGTGCTTAAAACATCAATGTAGGCCTGTGCTGTGATAGTGGCACGCAAAACAGCAAGGGGTTCAAGCCCTCTCCATGAAAAACATGACTACACCTTAACACCACCGCCTCCGAATTGTACTGTTGCCACTACACACCCTAGCAGATGACGTCCGCCGGGCATTCGCCATAACCACACCCAGCCATCGGGTCGCCACATTGTCTATCGTGATTCGGCACTCCACACACCGTTTTTCCACTGTTCCATCGTCCAATGTTTACCCTCCTTACACCAAGCGAGGTGTCTTTTGGCATTTATCTGCGTGATGTGTGGCTCATGAGCAGCCGCTCGACTATGAAGTTTCTCACCTCCCGCCTAACTGTCATAGTGCTTGCAGTGGTTCCTAATGCAGTTCGGAAATTCCTGTGTGATAGTCTGGATAGATGTCTGCCTATCACATTACGACCCTTTTCAACGGTCGGCGGTCTCTGTCAGTCAACAGACGAGGTCGGCCTGGACGCTTTTGTGCTGTACGTGTCCCTTCACGTTTCCACCTCACTATCACATCGGAAACAGTGGACCTAGGGATGTTTAGGAGAGTGGAAATCTCGCGTACAGACGTATGACACAAGTGACACCCAATCGTCTGACCACGTTCGAAGTCCGTAAGTTCCGCGGAGCACCCATTCTGCTCTCTCACGATGATTAATGACCACTGAGGTAGCTGATATGGAGTACCTGGCAGTAGGTGACAGCACAATGCACCTAACATGAAATCCGTAAAGGAGGATAACACGTAAATATCGGTCATGTTGACGCAAGTCAAACTCCCAACATAAAGGTCGATATAGGAATACGCCCTCATCGGCCACTAATACACAGCTTGCACCTTTTGTTCATGCTTGCTACGAAACTATTGAGGAGCTCTTGAGTATACTGTCCCACTCCTCTCTCAAGGCAGTTTTCACTTCTTGCACGGTTCGGACAGGGGATGTTCGTTGAGAAACACGCCTGCCTTTTAGGGCTTTAGGTCCGCTTTCTAGTGTGTTCAACACTTCAGCGATTCTGTATGGGCGGGCATTGTCGTCCGTAAACAGAAAGTCGGGACCTCTCACACCCCTGAACAGACAGACATGATCGAGAATAATCTCCCTGCAATGCCGCTGTTCTGTAACTGTACCTCGCGTAAAGATACGCAGTCGGTGATCGGCCATTGTGCATAATGCCTGCCCACACCATAGCCCCTAGGCATACCAACGACTTTCATCAACATTCTTTGCTATGTAACGTGTTCCTCCCCCCCCCCCCCCCCCCTCTTTCTCTCCCTATGTGGCTCTCTCACCACATTAACTGGTGGCCAGAATCACTTAGTACATTCGTCGGAGAAAGAAAAACACTCTGGACAAATTCAGAGTGCTGACTCTAACCAGCATGCTGTCTACACTAATAAACTCTTCGACGATAATGTGGTTGAAATGGTATGTATTTAACATGCTTTCAAGCATACAGAAGAGCCTGGTTTAATCACCGCAAAGTGGTTCTGGCAGAGGGGCGTATATAAGTACCGGTTGCAAGCTCTGCAGCGATCTGCCGAGGAGTGAGATGACTGTTCCTTTTCGCTACTAGCGCCACGTATCAATCCCCTTGCGGTGTGGTGGTCTGTCTATGACCACGGGTATGTTTCCACCCTTAGCGGCCTTTTCACATTGCGAGATGACACTTTTGAATACACGCATTACTGTGGCCGTACAACTGCTCGTCACCGAGCGTAAAGCCGTCGGCACACGGGCAGTGCATCAGAACGCTGAGCGTTGAGCGTGCCGAGTTTCTGACGTCGTAGCGTGGAATAGCACGTTCGGGAGTATTTCCGAACGTGCAGAGCAATATCTAGCATGTCAGATATTCTGAACGTGCGTCTGAGCATTGACCAATGAGATAGCACAACGCCACCTACGTCACATGCACGCCATCTCCCTTCAACACAGAGTTGTGAGGCGCCATATTAGCATTCATTTCGAGCCTATACGTATATATGCCGTTTCTGAGCACCAGCAAATTGAGAATCACTGGAAAACTCGTTGTTAACTGTGTGATTCGTTCCAATAAAATAATGAGAAACATCATATTCGTGGAAAAAGAATTATAGTAACTTGCGTATTATGAGAATATGCTATTTGAAGGCAGCGACACACCGAAGATCCACCCAAAACCCATTGTTCTTGGAACAATTTGTTGTAATTAAATTTCAGTCAATAACATACCTGCGATTAAAGTTTTCAGCAAGTGGTAACATGCCATGATTTATTATCAGGAATGTGTTGTTGGTTTAGCAGTCCGCCTTTGGCGGCAGAGCAGCTCGGACTTGTTTACGTCCTGGCTGCGAACGTTCGCGGAAGAAGCGGTGTTTACACCGTCGTTACTTGCGTGTGTTACTGTTTGAATCGAACGCAATGGCACACAATTTCCGAAAAACCACGATACAGTTCACGTTCTGTAAGGGGCATGCAAGACCGAAGGCTTTCCAAATCGAACGTTTCTTGAGGGACGAAGTGCATCTTAATTACACGGAGATTATTGGAATTCACTTATCAATCGTGAGCAGCACTCTTTACGTAAAGATGATTGACGATGCAGCATGCGATAGAATCACTGAAGCCGCCAAACGAGGATTCCAGTGCCGACACTCCGATGATCATTAGTAGCTCATTCGGGCCTGGGCGTGCGTACGATTCGAGTCTCCGAGTTGCCTTTCGAGGTACCCGAATCATTTGTCACTGAATCACTCCAGCCATACGGCAGAGTTATTAGTCATATGGCCGAACTTTGGGCAAGTTTTAGCACGTATCCAGTCTCAATGGTGTCCGATAGGTGCATATTTCCCTTACGAAACATGTGCCATCTTACATAAACATCGGCGGCTGTAGATCTGTTGTCATCTATGATGGACAACTCCAGACATGCTCCGGGTGTGGTGGTGAAGGACATATTCGATCTGCGTGTATGCAGAGGAGACTCGTGCAACTCCCCAGCGGAGACTTCCGGAATCCGGCTATACCAACGTCACTGCCGCTGACTTACCTGACGGCGCTTCGCGGGGAGCTGACGTCGAGGTCGGAGAGCACTATCGAGCCAACGATGCCGTTGATTGAGGCGCCTTCGGGCCCCACAGAAGAAGGAATGACTCCGACCAACCTCCAATCCCAGACACTACAGGCGGTGCACAAAGAGGATGACAGCACCACGCTAGGCATGGAAGGTGAAGTGGAACGGCCCCAGGGCGTTGTGGCGGCGGCGAGACAGCAGGAGATACAAGATTCGCCAACACCAGAGGCCGAGGTTACGGCCCGCAAACAACGCTCGCCCAAGCGCCGCAAGAAGCGCCGACTTTGCGTTGACGCTCCCTTCTCTTCTTGGGAGCCCAGATGAGTCTAACACTATGGACCTGTCTGACTTGGAACCACAAGCTTCGGACGTCGCTGACCATATGAATTCGGACAGTGAAAATATGTCATGTCGCTCAGACGACGCATCCGCTCAGGGGCCCGATACCCCTTCTGCGGCAGAGTCTAAAGCTGCGAATGATCCACAGATGCCACACATCAATGCCGCACAGGGCAATTCGGAGCACCCCAATAATATCAGCTGGGATGAGCAGGACGAGGAATTCACCAACGCGCACCCTTCTATTGGTGGGGACTCGCATCCGTCCGCATCTCAAGAAACCTAATGCCGCAGGGACACGTCAGTCGGGCGACCCTCTACGGATGTGCAAAGGGACTATTGACACGGTGAATTTTCGTCATTTTAACATCATGCGGAGATGACAGCTACTCTAACCCAGGCATACAGAATAGGGACAGTGAACGTAAATACCATTAGATCGCCCGTGAAACAGAAATTGTTTAGGGACATGATATACGCGTCGGATGTGGATATACTGATGGTGCAAAAAATTTACATTCTTGATTTCCAGGAGGTACATGGATACATCTCCAACAATTGGTTCAAATGGCTCTGAGCACTATGCGACTTAACTTCTGAGGTCATCAGTGCCCTAGAACTTAGAACTACTTAAACCTAACTAACCTAAGGACACCACACACATCCATGCCTGAGGCAGGATTCGAACCTGCAACCGTAGCGGTCGCACGGCTCCAGACTGTAGCGCCTAGAACCGCTCGGCCACTCTGGCCGGCGCCACTATAAAGGAAGTAGATTTGTTCCTTGCATATAGCCATTTCTGGGCGAAGGAATGTTAATCTCGGAAAGCTCGAGTTTGAACTCCGATCGTGGAATTACAATCGGTTAGCAGGGGAAAGGCATCAGGACCAGATGAGATACTTGCCAGATTCTACAAAGACTATGCGAAAGAACTTGCTCCACTTCTAGCAAAAGTTTATCACAGATTACTGGAGCAACGAAGGATACCTAGCAACTGGAAAAAAGCGCAGGTCATTCCCGTTTTCAAGAACTATTTTAGGATCGATGCACACAATTGTAGGCCTGTATCGTTGACGTCAATCTGTTGCAGAATTATGGAAAACGTTTTACCTTAAAAAATTATGACGTTTCTGGAGAACGAAAATCTCTTCTATAAAAATCAACACGTATTCCACAAACAGAGATGTTGCGAAACTCAGATCGGTTGTTCCTCCATGAGATTCGTAGCACTGTGGACAACGGCGCTCAGGATGACGTCGTGTTCCTTGAATTGAGGAAGGCATTTTACACAGTGCCGCACTGCAGTCTAAGAAAAAATACTAACTTATTTAGGACCAGATTTGCTACTAGATTCAGGACTTCCTTGTAAACAGAACTCCGCACGTCGCTCTTAACGGAAAAAATTCGCCAGACGTAGAGGTAATTTCCGGAGTACCCGAATGAAGAGTGATAGGACTATTACTGTTTACAATGTATGTAAATGATGTAGTATAAAACGTCGGAAATTCTCCTTAACTCTGTTCGCAGATGATGTGGTTGTCTGTAAGAAAGTAGTAACGCCCGAGAGGAAACTGATCAACAGGAGTTTGATGAATGGTGCAGTCTCTGGCAGTTGACCCTGAACGTAGTTAAATGTAACTTATTCCGCATGCATAGGAAATTAGATCCACTGCTGTTTCAACTACACTACTGATAAGACAGTATCTACCGTGAAGTATCTAGGAATAAGTATCCAGAGCGACATTTAGTGCGATGACCACATGATACAAATAGTAGAAAAAGCAGTCGCCAAACTTAGATTCATAGGAAGAGTCTTAAGTAAATGTAAGTTATCCACGAAGAAAGTGGCTCATAAGGCACTTGATAGACCGATTCTCTGATCGAACGAAGAGCGGCGCGTTTCGCTACAGGATCTTTTAGTGACCGCGAGAGCGCTACCAAGATGCTCAACTGCAATGGCAGTCGCTTCAAGAGAGCGTTGTGTCTCACGGAGACTGATTTTTTGAAATTTCGGGAGAGTTGGTTAGGGGGCCTAAATTTCATCACATTGGTACGTCACAACCTGTATGAGTCATGAAAGGCCACGGAAAAGTCTACAGATTGTCGTATATATTCCCGAATTTATGCTCCACTTGAAGGAAAGTTACAATTAAATTGCAGTAACACACTAAATCCAGTATTTGATATATACACTAACACTGCAAAAACAAAAATACAAAAAAGTGTTCGTAATTTCGTCCACCACAACAATTCTCTAAAGTACAACTAATTCAAATGTATTTTCCCTTTCTAACATTGCCTGTGAGTTTCACTACTGTCGGTCACTTGAATGTTGAATGAACAATCGTTGCGAGTTTCTTCATTATCTAAAGATGTTTTCCAATAGAACTTGTATGTCTGCGTAGATAAACAGCGTGTTTCGTGATAACAAACTAAGCATTTCGTGCAACGAATGCATTTCTCTTCCCTTGCTTTTTCCCATATCAAAAAAGTAATGTAATCTTTACAAACAGCAAATAATACCAGTGTTTAATAACAGTTCCAAATTTTCTTGATGCAATAATTTGCCAACAGCCGTATGTATTGTAGAAATTTGTTTTATGAACTTCTTATGTGCTACCAGTTTCGGCATTACATTGCTGCCATCTTCAGGCCGAAACTGGTAGTACATAAGAAGTTCATAAAATAAATTTCTACAATACATACGACTGTTGGTAAATTATTGCACCAATAAATGCATGCCAGCCGTTGCCCCACAGTCCATAATGGATGAACAACGGTTCCAAATTTTGTCCCCGGAACGTAAATAGGAACTGCACGGGGGACGAAATTACGAACGTCCTCAGATTGATTGTATTTGCGGCTACAGCAACATAGACCGAACCCTTGATTGTAACGATTACAGACCATAAACTACAACACAGTACTGAAATACAGCTCTGTATTTGAACACAAATCAGTGCTCACTCTAGGAATTGCAGGCTGTTAATTTGACTGCTACACTAACTCAAATTCTAATGCCTCTGAGCACTATGGGACTTAACACCTGAGGTCATCAGTCCCCTAGAACTTAGAACTACTTAAACCTATACAACCTAAGGACATCACACACATACATGCCCGAGGCAGGATTCGAACCTGCGACCGTAGCAGTGGCGCGGTGCCGGACTGAAGCGCCTAGAACCGCTCGGCCACTGCGGCCGGCTACACCAACTCACCTCAGCATTAAAAAATTAATTTCTTCACACACGCAAGATACACGCGCTCCACTCAACAAACTCTCAACAATGCTATGGAAAACTAAACATTTGTTACCAAGTGTGGAAACCAAAAATTCCTAAGGGGACAAAATTAGGCGCGGGGACGATATTAGGACCCGGACAAAATATCACTTCCTCCCACATACAGGTCATAAAATGACACCGACGAGAACATTCGAGAAATTATAGCTAATACGGAGGCTGACTGACAATCACTCGTCCCATGCCCCATTCGCGAGAAGAACAGGGGAGGTGTGGGGACAGTTAGTGGTACCAGAAGTACACACCGCCACACACCGTCAGGTCCTTGAAGTGTATTGATGCAGCTGTAGATTTGACGCGCTCTGGACATCGAGAAGATCTCTACAAGATATTCAGAGTACGACAGTGCAGCCCGCGGCTGCTGAACAGTTACCGATGGCTCCCGAGCACACGGTCCGCACACACAGCCGGTGGCGGTCGAGGACGCGCACAGCGCCTGTGGCTGCGGCTCTTACCTGCCGAGAGCCGCTGTGTGTGTGTCGCCACCGTGCGCCTGTGACTCCAGCAGAAGGGAGCTGCATGTATGTGTGTGCGGCAGAGGCCACCCGTCTGCTGGAACGTCAGCGGCGGCGGCGCGAATTAAACGCCGCCAATGCGGATGTCCGGCCCAGGCCGCGCCTTTACAGTGGCGTGGCAAGTTTCGTGTCGTCTCGTGTTACCTTGCCTGCTCCGTCCTGCCCCACACTAGCCTACACTATGGTATGTACCGTAGAGCCTACAGTACTTGCTGATCTCGCCTCTGGCACATGCGAGCGCATAGCCCGTGGCTGTATCAGCGTCTTATTGAAAGCCGTTATCAGCCCTCTGTTACGACTGTGATGCAATAAAAAAGCTACTCCACTGTCGTCCACAGACCCTACACTCTGTGTTGACACTGAGACGTCACTTAGCTCCCGTAATGACAATACGATTTATCGTCCACGCTTTAGTCTTTCATCAAAGTCGTATTCTCTCCTCGCTTTCTGCGCACAAACTGATACGGTCTATACAAAACTATGATTTTTGTTCCTGAGTTGACGATGATGTTGTGTCGTCTTCAACTTTACTTTGGCGCCGAAAACGTAGCGAATAAGTGGAAAGGTTAATTTCCTTGGGAGTATCAACGAAAACTAACTGAGGCGACAAAACTCATGGGACAGCGATATTGACATGCACATTGGCGGTAGCATCGCGTACACAAAGTATAAAAGAGCAGTGCTTTGGCGAAACTGTCATTTGTGCTCATGTGATTCATGTGAAAAGGTTTCCGACGTGATTGTGGCCGCGCGACGGAATTTAAGAAGAAAAAAAATGGTTCAAATGGCTCTGAGCACGCTGGGACTTAACATCTATGGTCATCAGTCCCCTAGAACTTAGAACTACTTAAACCTAACTAACCTAAGGACAGCACACAACACCCAGCCATCACGAGGCAGGGAAAATCCCTGACCCCGCCGGGAATCGAACCCGGGAACCCGGGCGTGGGAAGCGAGAACGCTACCGCACGACCACGAGATGCGGGCGGAATTTAAGAGACTTGAACGCGGTATGATAGTTGGAGCTAGACATATGGGACATCTCATTTCGGAAATGGTGAGGGAAATCAGTATTCGGAGATCCACAGTGTCAAGAGGGTGTCGAGAGCACCACATTTCAGACTATGTGTGTTCTTTGAAGTCAGTTAGACAGGTTTCTAGAATAGTAAACTGTGTGTTGTATTCCTTGTATTGACACTTCACGTTTTCTAATGTCTCTTTCAGATACGATAAAGTCACTGCAGGCGTCGTTTTCGTATACACCTCAAACAGAGCTTTTTAGGCCTCATTTGGTTTGCCTCTGTGGTACTCAGGCTTGGCATTCATACGTAGTGGCCATCTCCTCGTGATGGGAACTGAAAGTCGCTTTTCCAGGGACAACTGAAGTGGCGTAGTAGTGTAACTTGTGTATAAAGCTTGTAAAGCACAGCAGGAACCGCCATAGTATAATAGCAGCAATGTTTAATAACGTATACAGCGAATTATAGCACATAGACAAGCAGAAATAAAAATTTAACAATTAAATGGAAAAATCTTCTCCCCAGAGGCACTTGAATTTTTCGCAGCATTCAGTCACTACGCCCTTATTGTCAACCTCATCCATATCCATGTTCGTTTACAGCTATGAGAGAAATGAAATAGGCATGGAGGTGGGAAACAGCGCGCACGATACGACCGTGGCGAGGAGTCGCGTCGGCGGGCAGAGCAGTTCCGTCGCTGCCACCAGGGGGCTGGCTTGTGGCTCGCACACTCGCCCGCCGGCGTCGCCGTGCCAATCAACTCAACGTCGGGAGTGCCGCTCCTGTTCGGTCTCGTCGTCAAATGGCTGGCCTACACACATGCGTGCCGTCTGTAGGCTAAAAGTTTATCTTCATAGTAAGGTGTTTTCGTTGGCCTATGCGTTTCAGCCATACACTTCTCCAGTGTGTGTCTCTGTCAGACCATTACTGGACTAACCGCTGGTATTCTCCGCTTTTGGACAGTGCATGGTCTCTACTTGGAATGTCTGTATTGAATTACTGCACGGAGCTACCCGGCTTTGAACGTAGTACATCAGGAACACCTGATCACATACAACAAGGATGTCTAATTTATTAAACGTTGATGTCAGAAGAAAAGGCCGGCCTCTCTGGCCGAGCGGTTCTAGGCGCTTCAGTCCGGAACCACGCTGCTGCTACGGTCGCAGGTTCGAATCCTGCCTCGGGCATGGATGTGTGTGATATCCTTAGGTTAGTTAGGTTTAAGTAGTTCTAGGTCTACGGGACTGATGACCTCAGATGTTAAGTCCCATAGTGCCTTGAGCCATTTTTTTTTCAGAAGCTACAAAACTGCAGTACGGAGTCCTCTATAATGAGTACTGTGTGATTCAACGAAACAGAATTTTCTGAATGAAGTAGCTGCTATTTTTGCACAGCCAGAAGAGAGCATGGTGGCCAGCTTTTCATACAGAGGGAATTACTCAACCTACGGATGCCACTCAGCTCTTTTTATCCATGATGTCCTCAAAATGAGAGACGTAAACCGCTTATTGAAATTTAATATGTGCAAAATACGTTCCATGACAATAATAATATTTATTATCGCGTCGTTACATTACTTGACTTCGTTAAGTCCGAACCAAAGTATGAGCTCTGAACTCAGTCTAGGTCTCTGACTACGCTAGAGGTCAGTCTATAGCCACAATTGCCGGCCGGTGTGGCCGTGCGGTTCTAGGCGCTTCAGTCTGGAACCGCGTGACCGCTACGGTCGCAGGTTCGAATCCTGCCTCGGGCATGGATGTGTGTGATGTCCTTAGGTTAGTTAGGTTTAATTAGTTCTAAGTTCTAGGCGACTGATGACCTCAGAAGTTACGCCGCATAGTGGTCAGAGCCATTTGAACCATAGCCACAATCTACATTTCAGAAACTAGCACAAAACCAGAGTAAATACTGACAGCGTTCGTCTGAGAGAATCCCACCGTCTAGGGCTTAAGACGGATCGTCGCATCAAGCTCAGAAATGGCTCTGAGCACTATGGGACTTAACATCTGAGTTAGAACTACTTAAACCTAACTAACATCACACACATCCATGCCCGAGGCAGGATTCGAACCTGCGACCGTAGCGGTCGCGCGGTTCCAGACTGAAGCGCCTTGAACCGCTCGGCCACACTGGCGGCTTCGCATCGAGCCCGTCACTCTCGTCTTCCACAGTCTACAAAATATACCACAGGCGAAATAGTTACCGGCGGGCACAGCTAGCAAATGCTGTTAGCGGACACGTCTCAGGGTTAAAACCATCGATTATTCCAAACTCCAAATCTGTTCTAAATTTTTGGCAGTCAGAAGATATTGAATACCGCTCAACAGTGGTGGAGGCGCTGTGCAATAACAAATTCTCAAAGTCCTGGCGTAACAGTTTCAGCGACACCTTCCACCGACACTGGATAGCTTTAAAAGTTTCAGTTTGGACCCCCGCGGCCATCCCGAACGCCGGCCACACAAGGACCCGAACCCAGCACGCTGCCTGCTCCACCGCCATTTATATACCAAGCCTCCACCCAAAATGGGTCTTAGCACTGTAGAGCCACACGCCCTGTCTCTGCGCACTCATGACGTCACGCGCCTCACTGACATAACGCAAGTGATCAGTGCCGCCGGTAGGGATCAGATGATTCAACGCAGCAGTATGTGCCCCTGCTCAGAACAGGAGGGTGCGACGTGGCTGGCTGGATCAAGAGAACTGCTTGATATCCAAACATGAATGAAGTAATCGGATAAAGCGAAATACTCTGAGTTAGACGTTAAACGGCCTCTGAATCAGGAGACTGAAACGGACTCAGTATCTCTATATCATTACAATCCTTCTGGGTAAATTGCCGCGTCGTTTTAAAAATACTTCAGATGCTAAAATACTAAAACAACCAATATTTCGCCCCGTGTTTCAGCACACTTCCTCGCTGCATAGACTAATTAGCTGGGAAGTGGGTACTTCACTGTATTTTATTTCTAAGGATATCGAAAAAAGGCTATCGACATCACATCTCTTAGAATATTCATTCGCCCTAAAATACCACTGGTCGGTGTTAGAACAGAAAGAGGCGGAATACAGATGAGTCAGAATGAGCGGTACATGCTTTGAGGGGGGACAGTATTAGTGATTCTGAACAAAAAACGTCGTATGAATGTTTGTCCTGCTCTTAAAAGTTTTCTAGGAAACTAAAGCAAACATTGGGGAACAGTGCAAATGAAGGTGATAAAAAATGAAACATTGTGATTTAATGTTTTGTTTCATTGTGTACCTTACCTACGCAGTATATACACTGAAGTGCCAAAGAAACTGGTATAGGCATGCGTATTCAAATGCAGAGATATGTAAACAAGCAGAATACGGCGATGCGGTCGGCAACGCCTATAAAAGACGACAATTACGTGGCGCAGTTGTTAGATCGGTTACGGCTGAATATCCGGTAATACATAAAATCTCCGACATCGCTCCGGCTGAAAAAAGATCCTGCAAGAACGGGACCAACGAAGACTGAAATGGATCGTTCAACATGACAGAATTGCAACCCTTCCGCAAATTGCTGAAGATTTCAGTGCTGGGTCATAAACAAGTGTCAGCGTGCAACCATTTAACGAAACATCATCAATATGGGTTTTCAGAGCCGAAGACCCTCTCGTGTACCCTTCAAGACAGCACGACACAAAGCTTTACGCCTCACCTGGGTCCGTCAACACCGACATTGCACTGTTGATGACTGGAAACATGTTGCCTGGTCGGACGAGTCTCGTTCCAAACTGTAAAAGGTGGATGGACGTGGAAGGGTATGGAGACAACCTCATGAATCCATGGTCCTTGCATTTCGATAGGGGACTGTTCAAGTTGGTGGAGGCTCTATAATGGTGTTGGGCGTGTGCAGTTGTAGTGATATGAGACCCCTGATACGTCTACATACGACTCTGACAGGTGACACGCACGTAAGCATCCTACATGATCACCTGCATCCATTCCTATCCATTGTGCATTCCGACGGACTTGAGCTTTTCCAGCAGGAAAATGCCACACCCCACACGTCCGGAATTGCTACAGAGTGGCTCCAGGAACACTCCTCTGAGTTTAAACACTTCCGTTGGACACCAAACTGACCAGACATGAACATTATTGAGCGTATCTGAGATGCTTCGCAAGGTGCTGTTCAGAAGAGATCTCCACCCCTTCGTACTCTTACAGATTTATGGACAGCCCTACAGGATTCATGGTGTCAGTTCCCTCCAGCATTACTTCAGACATAAGTTGAGTCCGTGCCACGTCGTGTTGTGGCACTTCCGCGTGCTCGCGTGGGCGCTACACGAAATTTGGCAGGTGTACCAATTTCTTTGGCTCTTCAGTGTAAAACAAGAGCAAGAAGTTCCTCCTCTGTGTCCACTCTGCGCTTATAGATTTTGATCCTCAACCAACCCTGAATCAATAATCTAATGGAGTAAGACAGGGTGATCTCGGGTGCCTAGAAATGACTCCACGGTAACTAATACAACGTCCAGCATACATTTCAGTGAGGTACTGTGTTGCCACTGACGGTATGGACTGTGTAGGAGCTCCGACGTGCTGAAATGGTCAGAAAACACAACACTGCGTAGCCTAATGTCGCTTTGGTTGTAATCGCATGTGAGTGCTGGTGAAGGAGGACATGCAACGTACAATCGTGATGTTCATACAGCTGAATATCGAATACATGTAAGGAAATGGCATACATTCATTTGAAGTTTTTTTTCAGAGTCAGCAATACTATGATCTCTTAAAGCACGTACCTTTCCTCCTGACTCACCGTTTACGAAGGCTATTCCATAACTCATGGCAACTATGGTATATCGTGCTAACGTGTTGGCATCACCGTAATCGCAGTAAATACAATCGAAAGCCAGCGATAAATATCACCGAAGCCAATAGATAGATTGTGACCACGTGCGAACATGGCTCGGTACCAACGTCTGAAACATTCAGAGTGAGCTTGGTCGTGCTAAAAGATGGATCCTCCCCCGCCCACCCTCCTCACCAGATCTCAATCCGTGCGACGTCGACCTCACTTCACAACTGAGGAAACGGTTGCGTGGGAGGTGCTTCGTTTTAGGAATAGGGCGAATGTCCTCACAGCATTTCGCCGGCTGGTGGGACACATTGATGGCAATGCCAATGACTTTCCGCCCCTTCCCCACCGTTGGCAACGCTGTCTGTGTGCACTGGGGTACTATTCAGAATCGCAGTAGTTGATTTTGATTCATTTTTGTTGCATTTGTACTCGTTCACAATGAATTTACACAGAATTTCAGTGCGTGTGTTTCATTTGAAACTTTACCGTGACCTCACGAGCTGGAACCCTGTTTTATGTCGCCATTCATGTACAGGCTGGAGTATCGTTTCAGTGCACATCGCGGAATTCTCATGCTGTTGCATTATCACGAGGTTTACCACAGTTGCCATAACTTACGGAATGAGCTTCCTACACATGGCTTGCACGGCTCGCTGGCGGTTGGTGGTCCGCTAGAAATGAGCGACAAACTTCTGTTTTCCTACCATTAGATGAGGACAAACGACGGCCGTTGAGCCTGCGCTGGACGTTTAGTTCAGACTGTGGCGCCAGGATGATGTCCGATAAGACCGCTGCCCCGCGTGCCACGACACGCGACCCACCGCACCGGGATCGATGGCGGCCACGACGCCGGGAGCCTGTAGCAGTCCTCTCTGCCGATGCTGTCGCGCTGCTTCACGATTCCAGATGCCTTTCAGATTATTCGCGTGCTTATCCACGGGTGTGTTACCAGTACTCATGCTTTTTGGATCTTGACCGGCTGTCCTGACTGCACCATTGATGCCGGTCTGTTCAGCTGCCCTACAGTGGGTGCCAAGAGGCCATCCGGTTTTCGCAGAGTAGGCGCCACCACACACACACTGAATCTCATATACACCTGCGGTAGAGACGGCTTTTTCTGTGCCCTCACTTCGCCCCTACCAAATCCTGGATCCTGCAGATTACTCCAAAAAATGGTTCAAATGGCTCTGGGCGCTATGGGACTTACCTTCTGAGGTCATCAGTCCCCTAGAACTTAGAACTACTTAAACCTAACTAACCTAAGGACATCACACACCCACATGCCCGAGGCAGGATTCGAACCTGCGACCGTAGCGGTCACGCGGTTCCAGACATCACACACCCACATGCCCGAGGCAGGATTCGAACCTGCGACCGTAGCGGTCACGCGGTTCCAGACTGTAGCGCCTAGAACCGCTCGGCTACCTAGGCTGGCAGACTACTCCAGAAGACTGGTTTGATCACTTCACCTTACCTTCTCAATCACTGATGCCCTTGACGTAAGGTAACCGCACCAGCGGTTTTTTTTTTTTTTTGCCTGTATCTGGCGTGGTAAATAATATCAACAAACGGATGGAACGCCAACGGGATCTCCTTCTCGCCACTAACAGTGAATAACTAATTGCTGGTTACCTTCACTGCTATCTTCCAGATACTACCAGACACTTTGTTTGGAACTGAGAGTGGGTTATTTACCATGATAATGCAGGCGCCTAAAAAGTGTTCGTCAAACCAGGGAAGTGCACAGGGAGCCCTGTGAATACCGCTGTTGTCATCTTGGAACACAACAGTATCTGCAGGATACTCATCATGATGATACAGGTCTTGGGCAACACCTGACCGCCGAGGACGTTGAAATAAATATCCCGGGGCCCATGTGCAAGATGGAACGAATGAGACGGCAGAAGTCATCATACGAAAAGCATTACCAAAAAACAGCAGGAAAGCAGCTCCGGCTTGAACTACACTCTACGTACACAGTAGGTTCAACTTCACAATCGGTCGTCGATACACTCGACGCCTTGCATAACTTGAAAAAGAAGCGAAGCGCGACCGTTGGAGCACACGGCGCCCTTCCAGTCAGCTACATCCCTGTTTCTGTGTTGTAATGTGCCGCTGCAAGGAATGGACTTCCGCGAGTTATCGGAAACGTCCATTCCATGCAGTTCCGTTCGCAATATCCGCTCGCAAACTGGACCTGCGTTCAGTGCGCAGCGTGCCTTGTGTCTGCGTTTTTTAAACTACTGTGTGAGATGCTGTTGGCCCCAGGTGCGCCGCTTTAGGCGCCGCCAAACGGTTTGCCTGCATCTCTCTTTTTGGCCTATGGTTCGCATTAGGATGATCTGTAAAACCAAACACTTTACGATACGGTAATACTCGCTAATTAGCACCAAACTTTTTGTGGAAATGTCATCAAACAACATTAACGTGGTTAGGCTTGATTTTTAATTACAAGTGGAATATGACTGTAATCAATTCTTTATTCTGTCGATAGTATACTAGACGTGATAGTTTAACAAGTAGCAACATAACAATAAATAAATGACCTTATATTTACTGATCTACGCTTAGGAAGCGCCACTGCATCAGAGGCAAGTATGCATAATGTTATAAACAGTTTCCTGCTCCACATATCACCAACGACATACATTACCCGTGTGTCCTACTACGCCATGTAAGGCTCGCAGTTCGGACGCTCCTTTAACTTCGGGAGAAGGTGAAGGAAGGTTTTCTGCCCACTAGCTGTCTGGCAGTCGTTTAAGCTTTCAAAATGGTGAGATCTGATTAACACGGGATTTTGAGTGCACTGGAGGTTAGTGTCATGCAGGGCTGTGCTATGTACTGCTAGGCAGCCATTTGCCCTACCTCGGGAGGCTCGTTGAAGGAAGCAGTCAGTTGGCGCCAAAACAGGATTGGCCGTTTCCATCCAGTCTATGTCGTTTCACCACCCTGCAGCCATAAATTCAGGATTGCGGACTTTTTCTCCTGACAACTAATTAAAGATGATAAATTGTCCGGGACACCAAACCTTCTGGGACCTAAGAGCTCGCTAGCGCTTTGTGAGTACCATTCCCGTTTCACCACTTCGTCGTCCGCCCCCCCCCCCCTCCCTACACTTTACTTAATGCTAACGTAAATTAAATGCTATGTATTCTCTCTCAACTGCCAGCACCACTCTCTCTCATGTTTGAGGCCTGCCGGTGTAGCCGAGTGGTTCTGGGAGCTTGAGTCTGGAGCCGCGCGACCGCTACAGTCGCAGGGTTGAACCCTGCCTCGGGCATGGATATGTGTGATGTCCTTAGTATTACTAAGGTCTAAGCAGTTCTAAGTTCTAGGGGACTGGTGACCTCAGATGTTAAGTCCCATAGTGCTCAGAGCCATTTCACATTTCAACCATTTTTTGTCATGTTTGAATCCGACTACTATTTGCAAGGCTTGACACTGCTCTCGGATTCCTGTCGTTTAGTACCTTTTTACGAGCACTGATCGTACGTCGTATTACAGGGCTGCTAACAGTGCGGTAATCCTTCGAGACGGTCTAGAGAGTGCGCGTTGGTGCATCAATAATTTGAGCGTCTTCACCTATGGTGTAGTTACGGGTAAATCCAGATGCAATAGCTCCTTTCTGCCATGAAGTCTGAAGGTCGACCCACCTTAATGCGCTGATCCCACACAAGCGATGCCCCAAACACACCAGACTTTGCCATGTCGCACGTCAGATAGGAGGGTTGTATGGCCGCTTGGTACCAGATCTACAGAATTTACACCGTTGCAGAGTGACCAGTGCGCTCTTTAAAGGGACTGGTGAGCTTACTTGGTCATTTGAAACAAAGTAAATACACACATCAGCAAAAGTTTTGCATCACTTCTTTATTTCGAAATTCACGACACGGAAAACAAAAAACAATCACGAAACCCAAAATTTGTGTAGTGACAAAATCACCTGTTTCCCGCGGAGGGTATCTCACACCACTGTTGAGCGACGTCAGTACGCACGACTTACACTTTCTCGGATGCTGGCTTGAGTCAGTCGAAGCACACCATCGACGAGATCATCAAGCCAGTCCTGGTTCAAAACAGTCTCATTCTCCAATGGTTATTCTGCGCAAGTCGCGCACAGTATGTGGTCGTTGTCGACGTCCACAAACACCTCGTTTTAATCGATCCCACACATGTTGTGTTGGATTCATGTTAGGGAAAGAGGTAGGCCACTCCATGGTGGTGATCCTGGCGTGCTTGAAGGAACTTGTTAACGAGAACAGCACGATGAGCATGCAGGTTATCATCCGCCAAGATGAAATTGTCATCTTGGCCATACGGTCCCACTACTGGTTGCAGAATGTCGTCCCTGTACAGCAGACTAGTTAGATTACAGTCAACAACCACGAGTGGTGAACAGCGGACCGTTGTAATGCCGTGGCAGAAAATCACTCCACCACTACCTTGTTGCACATATGGGACACAGTGTTGCAGGCGTCCGATATTAGCGGTTTCTCACCAAACTCGTTGTCTCCGATTATCAGAGTACGAACAGATTAGAAATTCGTCAGCAAATAACACCAACGCCAGGCCTGGTAGCGTCCATTCTGCATCATTTCTTGCCCATCTGTAACTCAGCCCATGGTGCTGTGGTGTACGGCGCGATGCTCGCCATGGTTGTCGGGAATGGAGATTCGCCATCATGCAATCGTCTCCTAACAGTTTGATGCGACACATGACGTCCTGTGGCTTCTTCGAACGCCGAATTCGGTTGTGGCACTCAGTCCACGGTTTCTTTGACTCAAAAGTCGTAGATATCGATCATAAGCCATAAACGTTCGAAAACAGGAAAAGCTATGGACTTGACGACATCAGGAATGAAATAATTAAAAATCTGTCCGAAATGCCAAAAAGTGGTTATGAAGCCTTTTCAGTTGCTGATGGACGAGAGAGAAAATTTCCAGAATATGGAGGCACCCAAAGGCCATCGCAGTTCTTGAGCCTGGAAAGAACTCAAATAACTCCAAGAACTGTCGATCAATATCGTTGCTGCGTTCGCTTCTGAAACTTTTTGAACTTATGAACAGAATAGGTGGATATATTGGCAGCTGTCTGACTGAAGAACAGGTAGGTTTCGGACAAGGGAAATTCTGCACATGTCAGGCTCTCCACCTGAATCAATTTATTGAAGACTGCTTTTAGAGTGGCTTCCGTCAGGAGTAGAGTTCATTGACGTAACTGCAGCATATCACACTGCAAACCTGAGAACTCTCATTTCTAAAGTGCATCGGATGACAAACAATGACAGATCATTAGAAATTGTTAGGACACTGCTGTTTAATAGAAGATTCTTCGTCGAATTCCAACAAAAGAGAAGCAGTTGGAGATATCAGAACAATCGGTTGCCACAAGGTAGTGTGCTGTCGACACTGCTGTTCAAAAATGGTTCAAATGGCTCTGAGCACTATGGGACTTAACTTCTGAGGTCATTAGTCCCCCAGAACTTAGAACTACTTAAACCTAACTAACCTAAGGACATCACACACATCCATGCCCGAGGCAGGATTCGAACCTGCGACCGTAGCTGTCGCGCGGTTCCAGACTGAAGCGCCTAGAACCGCTCGGCCACCTCGGCAGGCCACTGCTGTTCGACATACGTACTAGTGACTAACCTGTCGGCGAAAAGACTCAAAAGTTTTTTATTTACGCAAATGATACGGCAACTGATAACCAAGCAAAATCTTTCAGTGAAATTGGAAATGGCTTGAGCGAAGACCTCACAACGCTCACAAACTACTACAGACTTAATCATCTAAAACCGAATCCCAGGAAAATGCAAGCGTGTCTTCTTCACCTTAACAACTGGGAGACAGAAATGGACTTAATGTCATATGTCATCTGGAATGGTACGTGCTTGAACAACTGTTTCCATTCAACCTATCTGGGGATCACTCTCGACAGAAACTTAACATATAAGAAACATATAGAGAAAACAAAAGCTAAAATACAAAGATGGCAAGGCAACAAACTGGCATCTACAAAGCGTGGCGCCAAAGCGAACGTACTCTGTTCCACAGCACTCGCCTCCTGCTTTTCGGTTGTTGAGTATGGATGTCTAGTTTGGGAAAGATCTCATCACATTAGAAAAATAGACGTGGTCCTAAACGATACCGGTTGGAAAATAATTGGCTGCCTGAGATCTACTACAGTGGACCATTTATATTCATTATCGGGTACTGCCCCACCAAATGTTAGGAGATCATTCCTGAGCTTGAAAGAAAGGCAGAAACGAATGAACGACCAGCGTCTCCCGCTTTACAACCATCAACCGATCCCTAAAAGCTTGAATCTAGAAGAAGTTTCTTATACTCTGTACAACCAACTTGAACTTACATGAAATCATTACGGCAAGAAGAATATCCAGAAGCCCTTATTACAGAGGAAACCCTATCGCAGGCGTCCCACCTAGACTGGCGACACTGGGAAATGTTGAACCGACTTCGTAAGCGCACGGGCCATCATTATGACAAGGTGAGGCTACACAGACAGTACAAATGCGAGTGCGGTGAAACACAGACATGGGAGCACCTTCTGAAATTCCCGTTAGTGACTGCACCAAGAAAGTGCACTCAAGAGGGCCTCCTGAATTACACTACTGGCCATTAAAATTGCTACACCAAGAAGAAATGCGGATGATAAACGGGTATTCATTGGACAAATATATTATACTAGAACTGACATGTGATTAGATTTTCACGCAATTTGGGTGCATAGATCCTGAAAAATCAGTACCCAGAACAACCACCTCTGGCCATAATAACGGCCTTGATACGAATGGGCACTGAGTCAAAATGAGCTTGGATGGCGTGTACAGGTACAGCTGCCCATGCAGCTTCAACACGATACCACAGTTCATCAAGAGTAGTGACTCGCGTATTGTGACGAGCCAGTTGCTCGGCCACCATTGACCAGACGTTTTCAGTTGGTGAAAGATCTGGAGAGCGCTCTGGCCAGGGCAGCAGTCGAACATTTTGTATATCCAGAAAGGCCCGTACAGCACCTGCAACATGCGGTCGTGCATTATCTTGCTGAAATGAAGGGTTTCCCACGGACCGAATGAAGGGTAGAGCCACGGGTCGTAACACATCTGAAATGTAACGTACACTGTTACCTGTAACCAATGGCGCCCCATACCATCACGCCGGGTGATACGCCAGTATGGCGATGACGAATAAATGCTTTCAATGTGCGTTCACCGCGATGTCGCCAAACATGGATGCGGCCATCGTGATGCTGTACACAGAACCTGGATTCATCCGAAAAATGACGTTTTGCCATTCGTTCACCCAGGTTCGTCGTTGAGTACACCATCGCAGGCGCTCCTGTCTGTGATGCAGCGTCAAGGGTAACCGCAGCCATTGTCTCCGAGCTGATAGTCCATGTTACAGCAAACGTCGTCTTGCAAACGTCCCCATCCGTTGACTCAGGGATCGAGACGTGGCTGCACGATCCGTTACAAAAAAATGTGTGTGAAATCTTATGGGACTTAAATGGTAAGGTCATCAGTCCCTACGCTTACACATTACTTAACCTAAATTATCCTAAGGACAAACACACATACCCATGCCCGAGGGAGGACTCGAACCTCCACCGGGACCAGCATATCCGTTACAGCCATGCGGATAAGATGCCTGTCACTCGACTGCTAGTGATACGTGGCAGTGGGGATCCAGCACGGCGTTCCGTATTACCCTCCTGAACCCACCGATTCCATATTCTGCTAACAGTCATTGGATCTCGACGACCACGAGCAGCAATGTCGTGATACGATAAACCGCAATCGCGATAGGCTACAATCCGACCTTTATCAAAGTCGGAAACGTATTGGTACGCCTCTGTCCTCCTTGCACGAGGCATCACAACAACGTTTCACCAGGCAACGCCGGTCAACCGCTGTTGGTGTATGCGAAATCGGTTGGAAACTTTCCTTATGTCAGCACGTTGTAGATGTCGCCACCGGCGCCAACCTTGTGTGAATGCTCTGAAAAGCTAATATTGCATATGACAGCATTTCTTCCTGTCGGTTAAATTTCGAGTCTGTAGCACGTCATCTTCGTGGTGTAGCAATTTTAATGGCCAGTAGTGTTTAACGAGACAGTTATAGCTTACACTGAATTCTGTATGATCGAAATATGATATAGCTTATATTGATGATTATATATTTATGAATTTGACTGGTATATTTTTATATAAAAATACCTATTTTGGATTTCAAGTTATGCATTTGGCTTTTTCAGCTGCTATATGTTTTATGGTGTAGTTCGTATACGAATAATCGATCATCCTGTGCTCCTGTCTAAGGTGGACGGCCTGTGCGGTGTAAGTCCTCAACACAACCTGTCAATTGGGATCGATTCCAAGTCCGCACCACATAACTTTGACGCCGGTGCACATGTCGATAAACTTCGCTGCCGGCCGAAGTGACCGAGCGCTTCTAGGCGCTACAGTCTGGAACCGCGTGACCACTACGGTCGCAGGTTCGAATCCTGCCTCGGGTATGGGTGTGTGTGATGTCCTTAGGCTAGTTAGGTTTAAGTAGTTCTAGGTTCTAGGGGACTGATGACCTCAGAAGTTAACTCCCATAGTGCTTAGAGCCATTTGAACCATTTGAAACTTCCCTTGTTGACAAGATTTATGCGCTTAACATGATGACGAGGTCTTTGGTCGCGATTGTCCTCCGTGGCATGATGGATTCTACTTTCCCATAGACGTCTCTAATATGTCCCTACTGGTGCTCTACTTGCAACTGAAATGCTGCAGTCCATTCGAGTGCGGCGTCCTACCTTTAGGTAAGATTCATAGTAACTGTATGTATTGCTAATAACATTAGGGGGTGACCTTCTTATCCGTACGGGAGGAGTGACAATAGCAACACACCTCCAAAAAAATGTAGTCGTAATGCAACATTTTGTACATGAGAACTAAAGTGCCGTGTGTGATGCACGCTTGCCAGATGGAGCAGCAGCAGTGCCTGGTACCTACGAGATGCGCGCCGCACGCTCCGGCGAGCTGGCGCAGGCAGCGTGGCCGTGCAGAGCCCGCGCACTTCCGGTGGGCGCGCAGGCGCCGTAGCGAGTAGCGAGTAGCGAGTAGTTGCTCCTACTCGTGCTTCCCAGCACCGACCTCACGCCGGTAGGCTGCTCCACACTACGACCAGGTACTCCACTTGATGGTGCCTGATTCACTAACCAAGCGAGCGCCGACAGCACTGTACTTTGCACTAAGGCACCAGATCCAGTTGCAAGGCAGTAGCTCAAGCACCTTCCCTAACGAGTGACTGAAAGTCGAGCCACCATATTGGTTTCATCACATTTCGGTTGTTTCCGTATTAAAACTTGCGCATTATGACAGCATGACGTCTTAAGGCAAAGGCGCAATTATGCGTCACTCTAGGTGTCATTATTATGATTAAACGTCAGTTAATTACACGTCGTCTGTAAAATTCATAAGACAATTAACTATGAACAGTTTCCTGTGGCACTGCCTTCGTGATAAATACAGGCCTTAGCGCACAGTCGGTGGACTATGCGGGCGAGCTTGTATTTATATGAAGTCACGTGTTATTTTCTATTTGTACAACGCCTAGAAGTTGTTGTGGCCCTGGCTGCAAGTATGATTACTTGCATTATAAAGGAGAGTGTGTGTCAGTATTTCCTTTTCCTTCTGATGAAAGAAAGAGGAAAATGTGGATGAAAAGAAATCCGAGGAAAAACCTGACGGCTACGAAGAACACAGGCGTTTGCATCCAACATTTTTATGAAGATTAAATTATTCGCGAAATCAGAGCAACTCGATCTGACGGTAAGTAATTGTTAATAACTCTCAAAATATTTGATAGGGTACAAAAAATATGGATATTTGTACTAAAGAAAGGCTTATTCTTTTTTAGGTTCTGTGCTAGCAGTTTCTCGTTAAAAGATGGATTTGGAAAGTGATGCCGTTCGATACATATTTCCAAATTTACCGACGTATTTGTTGTCTGCTGATGTGTCTCAGCGCAGTGATCCAGAAGTTCGACGAAAAGTTTATAGAAGACACGAAATGGACAAATACACTGATTGGCTCTTAGAAGACAACATCAGCACTTTAGATGACATTACATATGATCAAGGCAGATTTAACTATAACGACTGGCTAATTGAAAAGCACAATGATCGTTTATACTTTATGAATTTAGAGCTTAACGAATGCCCTTCATTTAAACATTGAAAAGTAATTTTGAAACTCACATACTGTGAGATAACAAACACAGAAGCTAGTAGGTTTAACAGGATTTTAGGACCGCAACTTATTTGTAATACATATGCTAAACTGCACAGTTTGTTAACTGCAATTAGAAATACTGAGGGCAGAGAAATTATCAATAAGGAAAACGTATGTAGAATTCAGGCACTGTTAACTGAATGCATGGGAAAAAATTGAAGCCGAAGATGATGATGATACAATATCAGGTCTGAAGTTAATAAGTGAGCATCTGCAGGTCCTCACATTCAAGCAGTTGAGGTATCCCTCAGTACTGCTTCTCAGTGCTTGCAGTTTTTACTTTTCATTCCCAACAGCTCATAAATTCTTGCAGGAGTTGAAAATTATTGTTTTTGTCACCTCCACATCATTTGAAAAAGTTTAATTTATCAGGTATTAACAGCGTAAAAAGCAAGTCTCTTAAAAAGCGTTTGCAGACTAAGCATTATGCCCTTCAACCACACGAAAATTTAATATTCATTTTACTGGCTGAAATTTTTGTTCAGCCAAAAATTACATATAAGGAAAATAGACTGGTAGGGATGGCCAATAATTTACTAGATATGAAGGCAGCTTTTACTGTCAAGATGTTAATGTTTAACTCAATTTTTCCTTAGAATAAAGATGTAGTTCCTGTAAAAAATTTAGATGCTGAATTTTTAGACATCATAACAGTGAATATCCTAAGAATACTTCATGCACTTGGTTGTAATTATGTATCATTACTGATAATAATAAGGTCAGTATCAAACAATATAAGACAGTTACACAATAAATCATGTATATATAAACCATCCATGTGACAGCTGTAAAAAGTCTTTTTTTTATACAGTTCACTTACTCAAAAATCTTAGAAATAACTGGTTGAATGATAAGAATAATTCACTTCTTAATCCACCTATGCCTAACGTAAATAGCATAGAACAGTGTAACTTCAAGCACAAAACAAAAACGTGACACTGTAAACCATGCTCCTGTACTTTCAGTCAGGGTTTGTTATCCGAATAATGTAGAAAGGCAAAATGTCAGTCTTTTTGTACCTCTGTCTGATGAGAAAACTATAGTTGCTGTATCAACATCCGTAGGGATCGATGATGATGGCACTAAAGAGTGGTTACAAATAACAAAAAATTTGGTGGATGGCAGTAAATGTTTAGCATTCTAAAACGGGGATTCATTTAAGAGATCAGTATGCTGATCCCATTAGTACCATGGATCACGAAAATATCATGTACTTGCACTCATTCTGTACTTGGTTGCAAAACTGGGATGACATGCTTGTAATCGATTCTCCCAAGAACCGTGGGAAAATCAGCGGAGAAACATTCACAGATTTATTACACACTACTGACATACTAAGTTGTGTGAATATATGCTCAGTGAATTAGGTCTGCAATATTTAATGTTAGAGATTCCAGGAAGATGATTTGAAACAGAGATTTGGGAAATATAGAAGAATGAGTGGTAGTAATTACAATGTGTCAGTTCAGAAAATGGTAGAATCTGAAAGAAAATTAAAAGTTACAACTTTGTTAGATTGAAATTGGAATCTGTGTGTGCCAAATATTTCTGGTTCTTGTTTCACATCAATATGAGACAATGTTTGTAAATTGTGAAATCCGCAAGGGTTTTTGAAGGCATTAATTTGAGATATGATGGACATGCAGTACTCTCACATAACTTGTGAATGTTGTAAATGTGTAATGGAAATTTCTGGCAGTAGTATAGACATTTGGGTGAATGTGCTGCTAATTAATTATTCCAAGACCAAAAACCATTCTTTTATTGAAAAGAAAGCCCACAAAACCACAAAAAGAGCTGAATGTGATGCAGCTATAAAAAGGCCTAGGAAAGCTTCGATATTTATATAGCTATAGTGATGTAGGATATTACACACTTGATCATTAAAAATTATTATTCTGGATTTACAATGTGAGTACATTTTTCCAGCACCTATTCTAGATTACAGTAAGTCACTAATTATTGTTCTCCACTCTTCTCTATTTGTCCATAAATCTTCAGGAATGTTGTTCTTCCTCATTGCTGACTGAACTCCCTGTATCCATGTATCAGGTGGTCGTCCCCTTTTTCTTCTTCCAATTGGTACCCAGTCGATTATGCATTTTGGTAGCCTTTCCTGTTCCATTCGTCTGATGTGTCCATACCATTTAAGTTGTTTGTGCTCGATGAAATCAATAATTGAATTTTTACATTTCATCTTGTCTCTGATTACTTCATTTCTTATTCTTTCTCGTCTTGATATTCTTGCTGAACGTCTCCAGAAATCCATTTCTGTGGCTAATAATTTTGATTTCAGTTGCCATTTTGTTGTCCACACTTCTGAACCATATGTAATAATGCTCCTAACTATTGTTTTAAAAATCCTTATTTTGTTATCAGTTGTTATGTGTTTGTCCCAGAGAATTCCATTCAATAAAGAGATTGTCGTCTTTCCAGAATTTATTCTTGATCTAATTTCTTTGTCCTGTTTCCCATCATTTGTAATTTTCACACCTAAATATTTATATTCCTCAGTAGCTGTTATTGTTCCCATCCCTTCTTCCAATATTAAGTCTCCATTCACTCCACCAATTACCATGTACTTTGTTTTATTCATGTTTACATTTAGACCTGATTTTTTATATTCTTGAATCAATTTTCTGGTCATATACTCTATGTCCTCACAGTCTTGGGCAATAATCAGTTGGTCATCTGCAAATTGTAACGAGTATATTGTTCTATCATTTATTGGTATTCCCATAGCGTGACATTTTTTCTTCCAATTCTGTAAAGTTACTTCTGTATATATTTTATACAATGTAGGTGAGATGCTACATCCTTGACGTAATCCTTTTGTGACTTGGAATCCATGTGATAGATATTTACCAATTTTTATTTTTGAAATAGAATTTTTATATAAATTTTGAATTGCTTTAATTATTCTTGGATTTATTCCTATTGATATTAAAGCTTTCCATAAACTGGATAAAGGCACACTATCATAGGCTTTTTCTATATCTATGAATACTAAATGTATAGGTTGTGCCCGAACCATTTTTTTTTTCAATAATTTGTTGTAGGCAAAAGATATGATCAATTGTTGATCTTCCAGCTCTAAAACCTGCTTGTTCTTCAGCCTCCTTTTCTTTGTATTCTTGTTCTAACAAATATTTAATAATTCTTCCATATAATCTACTCAAGGTATTGGTCACTGTTATTCCCCTATAATTTTTACACTATCTTTCGCTCCTTTTTTATGTATCACTGAAATATATCCTACTTTCAAATCATTTGGGACATCTTCCCCATTTAAACATCTTTCGAAAAGGTTTCTTAATAATTCCATTAATTTCTTTGTTCCTAATTTTAATAATTCTGCAGGAATACCTCCAATGCCTGTAGCCCTTCCATTCTTTAAAGATTTTATTGCAGTTTTTACTGTCTCTATTTCCAAACGGATGTAATTCTCTGCTTGTAGATCTATCATTTCATTATATTCAGGGTTTCCCAAGTATTCTTCCCTGTTTTCTGTTAATAAACTTTTAAAATATTTTTCCCAAGAGTCATGAGTAATATATTTAATATGTGTTGTTTCTTTAGAATTCCTTCTTAAATTTTTTATAGTTTTCCATACTTCTGTGTTTCTTTTACCACCAATATAGGATTCAATTTTTTGACATGACTGTTCCCAAACTTTGTTTTTTGCTTCTGCAACCTTTTTCCGGATTTTCGCTTGTTGTGCATTAAGCTCTATTTTATCTTGAAGATTTCTGGTATTTAACCATTTTAAATATTTTTCTTTCTTTAATTTCACTTCCTTTTTAATTTCTTCATTCCAGTAGTATAATGGATGGTTTGTACGTGTTTCTTCTGTTTCTCCTAAAGCTTCCTTGGCGGCTTCATGTAGTTTATTTACAATATAATGATATTGATCTTCTGTATTATCAAACTCTGTTTCTACCAGTTTTTCATCTAATCTCTTTTGATATAAAAATATTGTGCTTTCATTCACAAAACTATTCAAATTATATTTAGGAATTTTGATGTCTGTTTGTATATTTTCTATAGGACAATTTCGATTTTCTACAGTGCTTTTTCCTCTGAAGGGGAATAAAAATTTGGAATTTACCAAATAATGATCGCTAAGAGTTACCCCTCTATATACTCTTATGTCATGTATTTTTATCCTCGTTTGCTGTTTAATTATAATATAGTCTATTATTAATTTTTGATTCAATGTATCTTTATGCCATGTGTATTTATGTATTTCTTTATGTTGATAAAAGCCATTTAATATTTTCAAATGGCTTTTATCAACATAAAGAAATACATTAAAAATTGTTCCCTTTAAATACTAGTGTGATAAGTAAAAGACAAACAAGTCAAAACTGCACTGTTTGAGGACAGTAATAAGTGCTTGTTTGCATGATTATATGGGTACCAACATTAATTTGATATGGAGCTTACTAATGGAATCCAATATACCATATTTTGACAAGTTCATTTTACCCTTTCTTCTCTATGTATGTGTGTATGCATACATGCGTTATTAAATGGTATACTAACGCAAAAAGTAATTACGAAGAGGCTTAATGTAATTATACATGAGTCCTATGTTACAACAATAAGTGTGCGATACAATGTCTGTCATTATATGATCACGTAGTTAATTTCGAATGCATCAATACTGGATATCATGTAACAGTATTTTAAAATGCAGGGAGTGGAAATCATGTAAATCATACTTAACTTTACATGAGAAAATACAATCCCACGAGACGAATTTGATCTACGTCTGCGTAATAATCTGCCGCCTCACAGTGTGACATCATCAAAGCTGTACTACGGCCTTAACTTCTCGAAGGCAGTGCCTGTAGTCGTGTGTTTTAGAGATGCAATGTGCTAGGGTGGTAGAAAGTAGGTTCGAAACTAGGTACTTGCCAATATTTCTTTTTCATTTTCGCGTTTGTAACACATTCTGGGAGTTTCTTATTCATGTAACAGTATAATCTTCTGGAGTATTCGATGTTCTTTGTATATGTAAGAATGTGCTCTTCCGTAATTAATTCCTTCCATTTTGTGACTTCACTCTGATTATTATCATGCACGACGGAAATTCACAGACTTTCAACGCGGAACGGTAGTTGCAGCTAGAAGCACGGTAGATTCCATTTCGGAAATCATTGGGGAATGCAGCATTGCGGGATCCACAGTGTCAATGGTGTGCTGAGAATGCCAATTTTCAGGCATTATCCCTAAGGACAACGTAGTGGCAGACGGCCTTCGCTTAAGGACCAAAAGCAGCGATATTTGCGTAGAGTTGTCAGTGCTAACGGACATGCAGTACTTTGTGAAATAATCATAGAAATCAATTTGGGGCGTACGGCGAAGGTATCTCTAAGGGCAGTACGGTCAGATTTGGAGTTAATATGATTTGGCAACAGTTGAAAGACGCGAGTGCCTTTGCTAACAGCACATCACCCGCAGCTTCTCTCTTGGACTCGTGACCATATTGGTTGGACCTTAGACGACTGGAAAACCGTAGGCTGGTCAGATGAGCTCCCAATTCGGTTGGTAAGAGCTGATGGTAGGATTCGAGTGTGGCGCAGACACCACGAAGCCATGGACCCAAGCTGTTCAAATGTGTGTGAAATCTTATGGGACTTAACTGCTAAGGTCATCAGTCCCTAAGCTTACACACTACTTAACCTAAATTATCCTAAGGACAAACACACACACCCATGCCCGAGGGAGGACTTGAACCCCAGCCGGGGTCAGCCGCACAGTCCGTGACTGGAGCGCCTTAGACCCCAAGTTGTCAACAAGGCACTGTGCAAGCTGGTGGTCGCTCCATAATGGTGAGGGCTGTGTTCACATGGAATTGACTGGGTCCTCTGGTCCACCTGAACGGATCATTACTGGAAATGGTTATGTTCGACTACTTAGAGACCATTAACAGCCATTGATGGGTTTTATGTTCCCAAACAGCGATGGAATTTTTATGGATTACAGTGCGCCATATCAGACTGGATTACAAATGCTCCATGTCAGGAGATTCTGGGCAATTCGAGCGAATGATTTGGCCAACCAGATCGTCCGACGTGGATCCCATCGAATCCTTTACGGGACACTATAGAGAAGTCAGTTCGTGCACAAAATCCTGCACCAGCAACACTATCACAATTATGTATGGCTTTAGGGGCAGCATAGCTCAGAATTTCTGCAAGGGGCTTCCAACGACTTGTTAAGTCCATGTCACGTCGAGCAGTAGCACTACGCCGGGAAAAAGGAGGTCTGACACGGTATTAGGAGGTATCCCATGACTTGTCCCTTCAATGTATTTTGAATATGTACCACCACGAGTATCTTCGTATGACCGAATACATACTCGCTGTTTGGCTACCAGAGGTTATAGTATTATTTAAGTAGAGCTAGAGAGAGGGAAGGAATCGGAAGCAGTTGACGGCCAGAGAAGAGAGAGAGTCTCGTGTCATGCCAGAGTGAGGAACTTGAATGGCGGACGTACCTCACACACAGTTGAGGTGCTCCCTGATGAGTAATTGAGGACAGACGAAAGGGGAAGCTGAATAATCATGGTAGTGTGAAGATTTCAATGTGTCTAACAATATC
The DNA here is from genome assembly GCF_021461395.2 of Schistocerca americana. Taxonomy (NCBI): domain Eukaryota; kingdom Metazoa; phylum Arthropoda; class Insecta; order Orthoptera; family Acrididae; genus Schistocerca; species Schistocerca americana. The sequence continues at coordinate 79,478,161 of NC_060124.1, read as the reverse complement.
CTCGTGACGATATACAGAGTCAATTAACAGTCATGTGTTGAGTATTTTAATTAGCTTTCTCCTTTCACTGTTAGTTAACATATTTCATTAACAAAGGCAAAGAGTTAATATTATGTAATTTAAAGATAGTGTACAGATATTTATGGTGTGTGACAATGCTAAGGAAAAGCCGTAATTTATGTTAGTTTGAGTTTATTTTCTGTCTCATTAAAAGCATTCGATATAATTGCAGAATAGTCTGATGTTCTCCCAGCTGGGCACACTTGGCAAAGGTTGGAATGTTTTATTTCACTTTTGACTTGAGCATACCTGCTCTACATTTTGGCCACTGTTTTTTAGCAACGTAATTTTACGATTTATCAAAATTACATTCTGATGAAGACATCATTAGTGGGTTTCGAAAAGTAGGTCATTGTAGCTAATAGTTATGAGCAACCGATTGGCCGTATAATCCTTTGTTGAAACTTGTATACGGTTGTTGAGTAACAGCCATGTTTAAAACTGCAAAATTGCAGAATACTTTCCTATTAATTTATAAAAATTTCATGAAAATCATCCCCACTAGTAAGTGAAAGATAGATTTGATAAAATCTGCACTGTCACGCCTTGCTCTACTGCCTGGCCAGCGAATCGTATTAAAAAAAAAAGAAGAGCAAATGTTTAATTTAGTAAAACAGCCTTATAAGTAAAATAAAATATAATAATGCAGTTTGCCGCGCAGAGATTTGTTTCTGGTACATACAGTTAAGCACTTTACATTCTTGCAGTGTGCAGCAGAGCAGAGACGAGTTGTCCGTTGCCGTGACAAGAATCTCATTTCAAGGGGGCTCGTGTTGCTGATCAAAAAACAACCCGTCCGCCGTCTTGGGAAGTGTTCATTTAGAATTTGCGAATAGCGAGGAGGCACTCCGTCACGCTGCACCCGCATGCGTTCTGTGAGGCCCCTTTCCTCAAGCTGAGGTATTAACCATGCTTGTAAGATACGTAAATAATTTGCGCCATTCACAGTCCTTTCAAAAAGCAAATCTGAAGTCATCGGTGCCCATATCACTAAGTAAGGCGAGTTCCTTCCTAACTTGGCTGTGTAATGATAGTCTTTGGCCCAAACGTCAATATTTCTGTGGTGTGCGTACTTTAAGACCTTTGGTACACACACCATCAGATTATTTGACTCGTCGCTCTAACGAAGTAGGCGAGTGTCAGCATTATGTCTCGTGGTCTTATGTTGGCGTGTTTATCTTCTGCCGTTAGGTCAGACGATAGAAATGCCACTTGCATGCTTAGAGTAGCAGATTGACGGTGACCAACTTTAAACAGAACTTGATTAATTTTCACACACATTTATCAAAATAATAACAAGCATTAACATTACATAACTTGATTCTGGATGCTATTTACAATTGACAATCTGAAGTTCCTTTGGTCTTGGTACGTTAATCTTATTCTCACATATCTCTGATACATGACAAAGTGTCTATACATTTATCTTCATGGCTATGTACAGGAATATGACAATCTTCTTAGGTGCAGACTGAAACTTGACTATAGACTGGTGCAGACTAATGCAGACTGGTACAAATTGGTGCAGACAAATGCAGACTGGTACAGACTGGTGCAGACAAATGCAGACTGACTAATCGAAGGTCTGTACACTCGTTATAATATCTCGCGCGTTCAGGTATCACTGCACGAGTGTGATCCGCAAGGAGAAAAGGTTCTACGTTAGCAGCAATCTCATTGGCTGCGTTACATATTAATACGCGGATCGGCGGAAGCAGAATTTGGTCCGTCTCTAAGGAAGCGCCATCTCGTAGTGCGAAGACGGACGAGCGCTGCGCCTGCGCTGTTGTGCTTAGCGGGGCGCTCTCTAGTGGGAAAGTTGTGTGCGCACTGACTACGCGGAACTATGTACACAACAATTTCTAGCACATGAGTTGCGATAAATGGCACTTTCATCTGAAAATTTAACATTGCCACGGTTTACGCGCTCATTCCGATCTGTATCCGATACCTCTTTTACGAATGTCGGTCGAAAAGGTCTGACTGCAAGGTCTTTTTCCGTGTTATCTCGCACTGTTGTCCTCGGTGTACCGAGTTCCGGAGCAGGTTCACACGTCGAATTTGTAGACGGTTGTTCAATCGAAGCAGAGACTCCGGCTCATCTTTCTTCTCGCGTCTTCTTTCTCCCACTCCGCCAAAAGCAAAAGCACGCCTTTCGCAATCCAGAGGTATTGCCTTTCGCTTTGGAGCCTTATTGAATCTTTGCTGGAATTGCACCCATAATCTGTCTCATTGCCTGCCCTGTGTGTTGCCGTTCGCGCACCCACACACTTGTCACTGACCGCTCCTCAGTAGTGTAACTGCGACCGCTCACGTCTGTCATCGCTACAAATTAAAACTCGACTGTGACTGCGACTGCGAAAACATGTAAACGTGAATCCCAACAATGGATTCTAATAACCGATAAGAAGTAAGCTACCAACCTGCATAATAACATTTTATGCTAAACAGGTGTACGAGGACTCCTCGCCCACCCTGTAGACCAGAAGACATAAACTCCACTGCAAATGGAATTTAAAAGTGCTTGCTTTCACATTGCTAGCGAGAGGTTTTGTCACACGCAGTTCTTAGTTGACTAGTTTAAGCGTATTACCTTCACGGTTCGTTACCCCATTTACAATTTTTCTGTGGAAATATCTTCGCGACACGAAAAAGGCTGTAATATACAGTCACCATAAGTTATGACACAAAACACTGCGGAAACAGCTCACCTTAACCTCGTCTTTTGGTTGCATTCAGTGAACCCATGCACGCGGTTCAATCGACCAACTTTTCATCAATAAACCTGTCCATAGTACTGTGTACCGCTGTTAACATACAACTAACACTGCTGGAATAACAGACCGGAAACAGAATGGAGCAGCGCTGAATGCAGCACTGGGAGGAAAGACTGCAGTGAGAAAGCCGTCCCCCACGGGACGGGGCAGCTAACGTTGACGTGGACGCTGGCGGAACATCCGACCTCACGTGAGGCAGAGTCGTCGCCACACGGGACGAGCTGGTTAAAGTGGTTTGCGCTCTCAGCGCTCTCCAGCGGCCGTTGTCGGCTTTATTTGGCTCGCAAACGTTATCATGCCTGGCCACTTGGTGAACATTCCAGTCGTTAGCCTTTGCAAAAGAATTGCAGAAAATATTATTTATAATAAATAATATTGAATTTTGAGGTAACATTTGTATTAAATGAATAACGAAGAACCAGAATATTTTAGAAAGCAAAAGATGAAAAAAAATTTGAGTGGAGGCGGACGGAAACCTGCTACACTTCACTTTTTCACAGTTCCTGACGCTACCGACTGCGCTGCAGTTACTACAGGCGACGAAATGGAACGTAAAGACTTTATCTACAAATGTCATGTTTCATATTCTATATACAAACTGTACCAAAAAGACGAGCTTACTGCTAGGACTGAAACGGTATACTTCTGAAGCACACATGTTATAACACTAAGAATGTCAACTACAGGAAGCCTTGGCCTACCGATATGTACCTTCCTGTCACAACAAATCGTAGGTAAAATGACTCGTTTTCGAGAGATCCTCAATTTGTTGATGCTTTGAAACATCTTTTATTCGTAGCACGTGGTCTATAACAAAGAAAACTCACCAAATATGTTTAACGGCACACAATATGGCGGCCACATGGCTCTACCAAGAGGCAAAACTCTAACACGCCAGATTCTTTATTTCCCGCCCCATAGTGTAGTAGAATGTGGAATTCAACTGTGTGACGTCACCAGATCCTCGTCCACGTGTATTTCCACGTGCTGTAAGAGGACGGCTTCACTGCCATCAGTAGCAGGTAGTGTATGTGAATGGAACGATTCGGCAGGGAAGCAGTAGCTTTTGTTTCGGATAGCTGACTTAGGTTGCGACAGCCTCCCCATGCGGCGTCCAAGGGACGCCGTTGAAAGAAACGAGCGACGGCAGTGCCTTCTCATTGCGGACATTATTTTTAATGAGAGTCGCTAAGTTTTCTGACACGTAAAAAAACGCAGTCGTTCGACATACTTTGTTTACCGAAAAACCGCGCAGTTGATGGCTAGTCGAACCTCACTCTCAGCGTCGCTGTTTAGTGTAGGAGCCCTGAGCAAACACCCGTTACGCAGTAACAGCAGTCCATCTCTGAGACCTCCTTCCTACTCTCCCGGCAGTAGAGTATTACAACTAACAAAAAAAAAAAAAGCAGACTGCAATGGCCAGGACGGAACCGGGAAGCACACTGGAGTCCGGAGAGGCCTCTTTGGGCCAGCGAGCACGTTCCTGCCACAAGGTGGCCGTACTCCTCGGCTGTTCACACGGCCACAGCTCCCAGGATGAGGGCGACAACTCGCTAATGAGGGCCGTCCCTCCAGCAGCCACAAACTAAATTTAGATCCCGGCCGCCAAATGGGCTCCTCTGCCCTGACCGTGTTCAGCACGTCAACTGAACACCAACTGAACGTCGCCGCTGACGTTGCGACATAAATGTACACTACTGGCCATTAAAATTGCTACACCACGAAGATGACGTGCTACACACGCGAAATTTAACCGACAGGAAGAAGATGCTGTGATATGCAAATGATTAGGTTTTCAGAGCATTCACACAAGGTTGGCGCCGGTGGCGACACCTACAACATGCTGACATGAGGAGAGTTTCAAATCGATTTCTCATACACAAACAGCAGTTGACCGGCGTTGCCTGGTGAAACGTTGTTGTGATGCCTCCTGTAAGGAGGAGAAATGCGTACCATCACGTTTCCGACTTTGATAAAGGTCGGAATGTAGCCTATCGCGATTGCGGTTTATCGTATCGCGACATTGCTGCTCGCGTTGGTCGAAATCCAATGACTGTTAGAAGAATATGGAATCTGTGGGTTCAGGAGGGTAATACGGATCGCCGTGCTCGATCCCAACGGCCTCGTATCACTAGCAGTCGAGATGACAGGCATCTTATCCGTATGGCTGTAACGGGTCGTGCAGCCACGTCTCAATCTCTGAGTCAACAGATGGCGACGTTTGCAAGACAACAACCATCTGCACGAACAGTTCGACGACGTTTACAGCAGCATGGACTATCAGCTCGGAGATCATGGCTGCGGTTACCCTTGACGCTGCATCTCAGACAGGAGCGCCTGTGATGGTGTACTCGACGACGAACATGGGTGCACGAATGGCGAAACGTCATTTTTTAGGATGAATCCGGGTTCTGTTTACAGCATCATGATGGTCGCATCCGTGTTTGGCGACATCGCGGTGAACGCACGTTTGGAGCGTGTATTCGTCATCGCCATACTGGCGTATCACCTGGAGTGATGGTATGGGGTGCCATTGGTTACATGTCTCCGTCACCTCTTGTTCGCATTGACGGCTCTTTGAACAGTGGACTTTACATTTCAGATGTTTTACGACCCGTGGCTCTACCCGCCATTCGATCCCTGCGAAACCCTACATTTCAGCAGGATAATGCACGACCGCATGTTGCAAAGCCTGCACGGGCCTTTCTGGATACAGAAAATGTTCGACTGCTGTCCTGGCCTGCACATTCTCCAGATCTCTCTCCAATTGAAAACGTCTGGTCAATGGTGGCCGAGCAACTGGCTCGTCACAAGACGCCAGTCACTACTCTTGATGAACTGTGGTATCGGGTTGAAGCTGCATGGACAGCTATACCTGTACACGCCATCCAAGCTCTGTTTGACTCAATGCCCAGGCGTATCAAGGCCGTTATTACGGCCAGAGATGGTTGTTCTGGGTACTGATTTCTCAGGATCTATGCACTCAAATTGCGTGAAAATGTAATCACATGTCAGTTCTAGTCTATTTGTCCAATGAATAACCGTTTATGATCTGCATTTCTTCTTGGTGTAACAATTTTAATGGCCAATAGTGTAATTCCTGTCGCAAGCAATCGCCACTAAATGTGCTCGTTTAACAGATGAGAGCGGCTTTTCTAACTCTTCAGCCTTGCTGAGCTCCCATGGGGGGTTCTTTTCGCGAAACATATAGCTCTTCCATTGAGCACAACTGTCCTATTTCAAGAGTATAATAAACGAAATATTGTCTTATATTTCCACAAAACAATAATGTCCGCAGTACCATCCTTATGAGACCAATGACAATGCTTTCGTTCAATACAACTAAACGCCTTTAAACGTGTAATTTTATCGACTTGTAGTGAAATCGATTTTTGTATCGATTAACGTTGCTCATATTTTACAAATTTTTTTTTTTTTTTCGTATCAGTCTGACTGGTCTGATGCGGCTTGCCATTAAATACGCTCAGTCCTCCTCACGTCAGGGTACCACTCCTACCCAACGTACTCGAAAATTTGTTTGGTTTTCCTCTACAGTTTTTAATGCTCTACTCCCTCTATTATTCCCTGGTGTGTTACCACACGTCCTATCATCCTGTCCCTACGTGCAGTCAGCGTTCTCCGCATATTCATTTCTTCTCCAGTTCTGCGGAGACTCATTTTTTATCTTATAAATCCACCGACAGCGCCACATATCATGCGCTTCGATTCTCTTATTTTCCGTTTTTCCTACAGTCTATGATTCACTACAACACAACGACGTTCTTCAGACGCACATTCTCAGAAATTTATTCCTGACTTTACAGTCGATGTTTAATACTAACAAAATACTTTTGACCTGGAATCCTCTCTTTTCCTGTGCTAGTCTGTATTTTATGTCTTTGTTGCTTCTTCCATCACGTGATACCTTGCTTCAAGCTATACCTTCGCTTCGTCTGCCTGGTTCACAAATATGATCTTAAGTTTATTGGTAATCTCAGTTCTGTTACTCCTCATTGCTTTCATCTTTCAGTGGTTTAGTCTTAGTTCTATTCTCTGCCCATTCCGCTCAAAGGGTTCCAGAATCTTTCATCAACACCTCAAGCTTGCGATGTCATCACCGAATCTCAGTACTGATAGCGTTCACCTTGAATTTAAGTCTCACCCGTGAACCTTTCTCTTGTTTCCGTCATTGCATCTACGATCTATGGGTACAGCAGCAGGGGAGAAAGACTACATACCTGCCTGTCGCCTTTTTAATCGGAATGCTACTCTTTTGTCTCCCATTCGTTATGCTGGCTTTTCCTTCTACATACTGTACGTTATCATTACTTCCCTATAGTTTACATTAGGTTTTGTGAGAAGTGAAAAATCTTGTATCATTTTACTTTATCGAACGCTTTCTCCAGGCCGAAAAATCCTATGAAGATGTTTCGATCTTTATTCAGTTTGGCCTCCACTATCAAGTGCACAGTCAAACTTGCTTCTGTCGTGCCTCTACCTTCCCTAAGGAAAATTGATTGTCATACAACGTTTTGTCAATTTCTTTTGCATTCTTCTTATCAGTAACTTAACAGCATTTATGGGCGCTTGCTATCTTCGGGATCGTGTGAACGATATTCTTTCTAAAGTCGGAAGGTATGTCGCAGTCTGACAGATTTATGTAGTGACTCGGATGATTGCCTGGTTACCGCTTTCTCCAATGTTTTTATAAATTCCGGAGGAAAGTTATTCATGTCTTCCGCCTTATTTGATCGCAATGCTCTGTCTCTAATATTGGATTCATTACGTCTTCCAGATCGACTCCTATCTCTTCTTCTGTCACGTCATGAGACAGTTCCTCCAGTCCGAAAAGTCGTTTAATGCACTCTTTCCACTTATCTGTGGATTCATTACGTCTTCCAGATCGACTCCTATCTCTTCTTCTGTCACGTCATGAGACAGTTCCTCCAGTCCGAAAAGTCGTTTAATGCATTCTTTCCACTTATCTGTGGATTCATTACGTCTTCCAGATCGACTCCTATCTCTTCTTCTGTCACGTCATGAGACAGTTCCTCCAGTCCGAAAAGTCGTTTAATGCACTCTTTCCACTTATCTGTTGATTCATTACGTCTTCCAGATCGACTCTTATCTCTTCTTCTATCACGTCATGAGACAGTTCCTCCAGTCCGAAAAGTCGTTTAATGCACTCTTTCCACTTATCTGTGGATTCATTACGTCTTCCAGATCGACTCTTATCTCTTCTTCTATCACGTCATGAGACAGTTCCTCCAGTCCGAAAAGTCGTTTAATGCACTCTTTCCACTTATCTGCGCCCTTTTCATTTTCTGCATTTAACTGCGGAATTCGTATTCCATTCTTAATGTTACCACCCTTGTTTTTAATTTTACGGAAAGATATATTGATTTTTCTACGTGCTGAATCTGTTCTTTCGACTACCATTTTTTTCCAGTTTCTTCAGTTTTCCTGAAGCCAGTTCGATTTAGCTTTCTTGACTTTTGTAAACATTTTTTCTCTTGCTTCTTTCGTCTATTATTTGAAGTATATCTACCGGCAGCCAACATGTAGTCCCAGTTTGATTCCTTGTACTCATATCGCGTGTGTTCTGCCACATACACTGCATACAACTACGAAAGCAGATGGTACACACTAAAGCAGACGTGCAGCGAAGAGTCAACAGTCGATGAAATACTGTATATAACTGAATTTGAAATGCCCTTTTTTTGTGACAAGTTAGACCCATTAAATAGCGTTGTCTGGTAGCGACAGTTGGTAGCGACTAGAAAGGAGTCAATATCGATTAATGGTACTGGATTTCTATGTATACAGCTGCTCCCATCACGCAACTGGTGAATGTGGTGGTGGAGTACGCACACAGTACGTGACTGTAGGGCTTCACACGCCGCATCATCCGCGAGAACGCAGAACACGCAGTTAAGTTGCTCGCCGGAAGACGGACGATGAGAGCGAGCAGCTAACACGGAGAGAGTGAGCATCGTCGACGGGAAAATTTCACAGGATGGCCCAGGTTGTAGAGAAGTGCACAAAGAAAGTAGCTGTGAAACTGAAGAGCTCTGACTCGAAATTCGTTGTTAAGGGGGAAAAGTGAAACTTTGCGTTAGGATGCTCACCATTTGCCATTTTGAACATTCCTCGCCTGGCGTCTACTTGAAGTTCGAACTTCGCACGAAGGCGCAGTATATGAGTAAAAATACCGAAAAAAAACTTCAAGAGCTACAGAATGAGTCTCCATTGTGCTAATGGAAATGTGCACGTAAAAGACGGGACCTGCTGGTCTTTGAACGTTTAAGAAACAAGAACGATCCTATCGACGTAAATCACAGAGATTGTTTAAAACGAATCTATTGATCGGAAATTGTACGCGAGGCAATTTGATTCATTAAACATAGCAGAAATCATTTTTCTGCTCATATTTTAAGGGATTAGAGGCACATGACAGCTTGCAATAGCTTTAAAACACGGAAAGGAGTAGTAAGTAAGTTTTATACCGCATCATATTCAGAAAAAGGAGAAATTAACCACATGCTTGAATCAGTTTTTACGGAAATACGTCATCATTACCACAATAATCATTACCATGACTAGCATAACGAACAGCCTTTTGACATGCATTGCTACAATAAATTACTATAGTCTTTTTCTCACATCACGGTCTTCAGCTGTTAGATCCTTGTAGCTCGTCTACTCTTTCTAACACTATCTGCACAGTAACAGGTCAAAGTCCATAGAAACTGACAGAAAGTCGTCGAGTGAAACACAAATGATGTCTGAGGTGTAGCAAGAGAGCGATGATGTTAACTCTTCTGATGTTTTTTATCTACACAAACGATTTAGAAGACGATCTAACCAGTCTTCTTGTAGCAGGTGGACCAAAATATGGAAACACCACAAACACATTACCACGTATAATACGGTATAGGAAAACTGCTGGCGTTAAAAAGAGCTTCCAGTCGTCTATAAATGCAGGTCCTGTACGGTTTTCACAGGAACCTTGCAAAACAGTGGCATGTTCAGATAACGAGGGTGGAAGAAAAAGGAAGGAAAATTGAGTTTAACGTCCCGTCGAGGTCATTAGAGACGGACTACAGGCTCAGATTGAGTCAAGGATGAGAGGGGAAATCCGCCGTGCTCTTTCAAAGGATCCATCCTGCGCTTGCCTGGAGCTATTTTGGGAAATCAAGGGAAACCTAAATGTGGATGGCCGGACGCGGGTTTGAACCGTCGTCCTAGGGAATGCGAGTCCAGCGTGCTAACGATAATGGAAAAATTGGTGAGATCTGGTGACTATTCTGGCCAGAGGAGATGCGCAATATTCATTTCCGTATCTTCTGGTAAACCTTCCGGGATGTAAGGTCGTGGTCCATGAAACTCTTCAGCTCCTAACGTTTCGTCCAGAGCTGCGCTGGACATCTTCAGAGGGGTGTTTCTCCTCCGGTGAGTCTTGCCGACTCAAGTCCATATTTTTATCCAGCCCTGGTAGACTGTTTTCAGGTGATGCTGTCGTTTACCGTCCAGTAAACTCATCAGAAGTACAAAATTAATTTCAAAATGATTTACAGAAGATAACTGAAAAGTGCGAAAAATGGTAATTGACTTTAAACAATAAATAGTGTGATGTCCACTAAAGGAAGTACGCTATATTTGGGAACACGATATATCGCAAAAATGTAAAGATTATCGATCAAAGTAAATATCTAGGTATTCTAACTACGAACAACTCAAGCAGCAAGTATCGCACGGAAACTGTCGAACCAAAGGCTGTTTCGTTCGCAAAACAATTAGTAGAAGATGCAACAAATCTACTAAGAACAAGCTTGTCCGTCCTCTTCTGGAGTACTGCTGCTCGTAAAGGGATTCTCACCAGATAAGATTGACGGAGAGCATCGAAAAAATTGAAAGACGGACGGTTCGTTTTATATTATCGTGAAATAGAGGAGAGAGTATCGCGGACATGGTAAGCGAATTTAGGTGGCAATCATTAAAACAAAAGCGTTTTCCGTTGCCACGAATTTTCTACTCCGATGCGAATATATTTTGCAGACTCCTACCTACATGGAGAGAAACGAGCACCATGATAAAATAAGAGAAATCAGAGGTGGCAAGGAAAGATTTAGTTCATTTTTCCCACGCGATAATCTAGGGCAGAGCAGTCGAGCAATAGTCTGAAAGTGGTTCTACTGTATGAACCCTCTGCCATGCACTTAAGTGTGAACTGCAGAGTAGTCATGTCCATGTAGATGTAGGACTCTCTCCCTTCCACCACGCCGTCATCTCTGTCCACTGAAGTACTTGCTGGGCCCGCCTAGCGTCCATTCGCCTGCTCACATGTCTCGCCCACCTCGGTTCCACTTTTAGAACGGTCATAACTACGTCCTCCACTGCAGTCTGCTTCCAGATCCAGCTGTTTGTTTTCCTGTTTCTCCTAGAAAATCCTATCATTCATCTCTCCATTGAGTCGCTGAACAACGTCCTTTTTATGCGTCACTGACTAAGTCAGGAGTGTAGTACGCACCCTCCATCCAGTCACTGTCTTCAACTGTCCTAAATACAAAACCTACACTTGCCTTCCACATACAGATTTTGTTGCTGCAGTAAAGGAAAAGGTTCATCAAAAATGGTCACAGGCGTGGGAGATCCCACAGCAGTCCAAAGGAAGACATTATGCCGCAGTACAGCTGCGTACTCCGCGAAAAACCTGGTTCTCCCAAATAAAGCGAACCAGACGTCACACCACTACTAAACGCGCATCCGGCTGGGTCACGGCTGTCATTCTTCGCATCTTCACAGGATTAAAATTCAGCCATCTCCAAACTGCGAAGTCCATCCAGTTGAGATTGCAGACCTCAACCATGAGATACTCTGATGTTCACGCAATGACAGATTCCGTCCCAAATTTCTTAAAGCTTTGATCAGAGCAGGAATTTTCCAACCTACATCTGTAACGGTCCCGTTTCGATAGCTTACCATAACGCACTATGTCATGATTGCCCGATTCCTGCAAGAAGCGGATATCCAGTTATAAGTCAGACACAGACGTTCCAGCTTAAGAATCTGTGAATGTGCAAAAGGCACCATGAAGTTTACCTGAATATAATTTAATTTCTAATGCCTACGCTGTATATACACTGAAGTGCCAAAGAAACTGGTATAGGCATGCGTATTCAAATACAGAGATATGTAAACAAGCAGAATACGGCGATGCGGTCGGCAACGCCTATAAAAGATGACAAGTATGTGGCGCAGTTGTTATATCGGTTACGACTGCAACAATGGCAGGTTGTCAAGATTTAAATGAGTTTGACAGTGGTGTTATAGTCGGCGCACGATCGATGGGACACACAGCATCTCCGAGGTAGCGATGAAGTGTGGATTTTTCCGCACGACCATTCCACGAGTAACCTGAATATCCGGTAAAACATAAAATCTCCGACATCACTCCGGCTGAAAAAAGATCCTGCAAGAACGGGGCCAACGAAGACTGAAGTGGATCGTTCAACGTGACAGAATTGCAACCCTTCCGCAAATTTCTGCAGATTTCAATGCTGGGCCGTCAACAAGTGACAGCATGCGAACCGTTCAACGAAACATCATCGATATGGGCTTTCGGAGCCGAAGACACACTCGTGTACTCTTGATGACTACACGACATAAAGCTTTACGCCTCGCCTGGGTCCGTCAGCATCGACATTGTACTGTTGATGACTGGAAACTTCTTGCCTGGTCGAACGAGTCTCGTTTCAAATTGTATCCAGCGGATGGACATGGACGAGTATGGAGACATCCTCATGAATCCATGGCCCCTGCATATCAACAGGGAATTGTTCAAGCTTGTGGAGACTCTGAAATAGTGTGAAGCGTGTGCAGTTGAAGTGATATGGGACCCCTGATGCGTCTACATACGACTCTGACAGGTGATATGTACGTAAGCATCCTGCCTTACCAATTGCATCCACTCATATCCACTGTGCATTCTGACGGACTTGGGCAATTCCAGCAGGACAATGCGACAATCCACACGTCCATAATTGCTACAGAATGGCTCCAGAAACACTCTTTTGAGTTTAAACATTTTCGATGGCAACCAAAAGCCCCAGACATGAACATTATTGAACGTATCTGGGATGCTTTGGCAACGTGCCGTTCAGAAAAGATCTCCCCCCCCCACACACCCCTCCCCCCCCCCCCCCCCGTACTCTTGCGGATTTATGGACAGCCTGCACCATTCATAGTGTCAGTTCCCTCTCCAGCACTACTTCAGACATTTGTCGAGTCCATGCCACGTCGTGTTGCGGCACTTCTGTCTCCTCGCGGGGGCCCTACACGATATTACACAGGTGTACCAGTTTCTTTGGGTCTTCAGTGTATGATATTATATACCAAATCCGTAGTTACTCATTTCTGTAGCTAAATGGTAAATATAAAGGGCAATATATTAAAAATAAATGAATAAACAAAAATACAAAATTCAAAACCTCAACTAGTTCTACCTTGTTTCAAATATGTTATAGATTGTTAGTTACACATCATTTTGACGCTATTGAAAATGCGTTCCAAGCCTACTTTCAAACTTGATGTATTAAGTTCCTCAATTTGTTGGCCAACTGGAGGTGAGCAGCAGAATGTCATCCGTCAACAGATATTCCCTTTTGTTTAGAAGTTCAGGAATAGGGTAACTTCCTGCAGGACCGTAGGGAATAGTTTTGACGATATGAAATCTCCTTGTTTTAGTTTTCTTTCAGTTATGTTTCTCGTTATTCTGGTGACTCACAATGCGAGGTGTACCATTGACGCGTACGTTCGGACGTTGGGCTGAATGAAGCGACGACTGATTTCCGCGGGGCTGTCACTACATATTTTCAAGGGGCAGTCAAATGAAAACCGGACACCCGCCAATGATTCTATTCAGAGGTAATCACTAAACGCGTTAAAGCCATTTATCTCACTGGGAGACGAGACAATCAAATACTATTTCGCAGAACGCGCTCGGCCACTGACGGATTCACAACCACACCCAGTCTTCGCTTCCTCTTCCGACTGAAATAGATGTCCACGCACGTCTTTCTTCAGAACGCCAAAGATTTGAAAATCACACGGTGAAAGATGAGGACTATAAGAACAATGTTCCAGTGTTTCCTAACTAGATCGCTGCAGCGTAGTTTTCGTTCGATTGGCAGTATGAAGGCAGTCGTTATACAGAAGCTTATCGGAATTCGCTTGAACAGTTTTGGATTTTTTTTGGCCGAAATGTGGGGTGTTCCTACTACTGGATTTGCCGTTTGCCCTCAGACCGTCCGCAGGCTATCGAACGGAACAATCCTGTTGCACGATAACGCACACCCCCCGCACTGCTAATCGGACAAAGGCTACTCTTCAGCGATTTGCCAGGGAAACGCTGCAACATCCTCCATACAACCTGGATCTGTCACCATGTAATTTTCACATCTTTGACGACCTGAGGAAACACACGCGTGTACGTCATTGCAGTCGGATGAGGAAGTGCAAGAGCGCGTGCGGTTGGCCCAAAATGGCTCTGAGCACTATGGGACTCAACTGCTGAGGTCATTAGTCCCCTAGAACTTAGAACTAGTTGAACCTAACTAACCTAAGGACATCACAAACATCCATGCCCGAGGCAGGATTCGAACCTGCGACCTCAGCGGTCTCGCGGTTCCAGACTGCAGCGCCAGAACCGCGTGCGGTTGTGGATCTGTCAGCGGCCGACCGCATCCTACGGTACAGGATTTGATGGTCTCGTCTCCATGTGGGATAAACGTCTTAACCCGTGTACTGATTACTTTTGAGTGGAACCATTCCATGGCCCCCGTGTGGTGGGAGTTCGACTTTCATTTGACTGCCCTTCATAGTCGAAACGGAGTCCAAAGCTTTACCAAAATTTATTAGACCCAGGTAAATGCACTAGTTGCTCCACTTTATACTACAAGCGCAACTTGCGCTTGGTCCATCTTGCTATAACCCGTCCTACTTTCACTTTCAAATGTACAGCCGTGGTATTTGCCGAATTCGGTTTAAAGAAACCAAGCAAAACCTAAATCTGTCACTTTCATTCACACACTTTGAAGTTCGGAAAGAGCACTCCTCACGTCACCCCTATAATACAGCTTACGACAACATGACATTAAAAAGTAACCTTCCTCGCTTTTTCATACATAGCCAGCACGCAAATTTTTACAGACTGCAATTTGTAATAGACAGTAGTTCCTCGTTCTTCATCATTTTCATTACGAAACCTCGACACCAGGTGCATAAGATCAGTAGCAAACCGCCTATAGTCTCAGTGTTAAGACAAAAGCAAAGCTTCGTACAGTAGCATAATACATTTTCTGAGGATTGGCCTGTCGATGGGTTGAGTATCGAAACGTGTGTTGGCTTGGTGCACGTGGCGTACTGTAAATGCTCATTTTTCCACTAAAATGATTTGAAATTTAAGTAAATTTGAATGTTTCATTGCTAACATCCTTTGCACATGTTACAGAATCAAAAGCAACATATAAACGTCAAATAGAGTCTATGCCAGCAAAACCAATTGTAGATACAGGGTGACAATTATTGAACTGTACGAAAAACGGTAAATTAGTTACAAACTATGACGTACACACACTTTATTCAACATGTAAAAATCACTACAGATATTCGGATTTAGGTTATGACATGTTCGATAAGCCTGCCAAAATTGGCGATGATGTGGCGCAGGCGAATAGCGAAATTCTTCATGACCTGCTGAAATATCGGAACGTCGATGCTGTCGGCGACCTCCTGAATGGCTGTTTGCATCTCAGCTACGGTTTTGGGGTTATTGCTGTATACCTTGTCTTTAACAAAGCCCCACAAAAAGGAGTCGCATGTGTTCAGATGCGGAGAATGTGGCGGCCAATCGAGGCCCATGTCAGTGGCCTCTGGGTATTCCTGAGCAAGAATGCGGTCCCCACAAGTGTTCCTCCAGGGCATCAAACTCTCCTGCTTTCATGGGGTCGAGTTTCGTCTTGCATGAACCACATCCATCTTGTCGAAATCAGGGTCACTTTGGATAATGGGAATGAAATCATCTTCCAAAATCTTCACGTACCGTTCGGTAGTCACCGTGCCATCAAGGAATATCGCTCCGATTATTCCGTGACTGGACTCTGCACACCACACAATCACCCGTTCAAGGTGAACAGACGTCTCGATTGCGAAATGCGGATTCAAAGTCCCCCAAATGCGCCAATTTTGCTTATAGAATAACGTATAGAAATGAAAGTCGGCTTCGTCGCTAAACAAAAACCATATAATTCCCATCATGCCCCGCGGCCAACCGTGCAGTTTGAACGTCCTAACGCAAACCGTTCAGAAGTTATGACGAATTTATTTCATACACTTCAATAATAGTCACCCTGTATGTATAGCTACTACACGATCACTAAACTTCGCGTCCAGAATGTTTAAGCAGCATACAAGAACGACAGGTCCTGCAGCACCAAACACTCCTCTACGTAGATTTTCAGAATAAGACATTATGGGACATCGAAAGTTCTGAGCAATGTCAGAAATGATAAATAAATACAAAAATAAATTATAATTTTCCATCGAGCAGGAAAAAAAACATTGTGATGTTTACAAAAACGAAACGGCATGAATGAGTGTGCAAAGGCAAGAAACGACGGAGACATGTTACAAAAATTATAAGATGCAGTTTATCACATGTACTTCTCGGTCTTTTTGTTAATAAGAACGAAAATATCGAAATAAAATTTCTGAACAAAATAACAAACGTAAGAGACATGGGAGTAGCTTCACTGACCGTAGGTGATGTTGCCCATCTACCTCGAAATCATGAACATTTAGAAGTGTTATTAAAGAGGTTAGTTGAAGGTTGGCTGAATCGCACATACATGAAAGACAAGAGCAAGGAGAGGCAAACAACGATAATAACAGTAAAAAAAGAAGATACAGTAGAATAAGTTTGATCGGAACAGTACTGCACGAATGCTGAATAGGTCGTTTAGCAAAACGTCATCAGCTGGCAAATGATCAGTTTAATATTACGCATTTCTGGATAACCCATCATCAGATATCTGTGAAACAGAGGATACATAATCAAGTAATAAAAGCAGCAGCAATGACACGGAACAAAATTCTACCGGCGAGGACATCGTAAATGCCCGTAAATCTTTTTAAAAAAATTTATTTTACTTATGTAAAATCGTCTCAAGATCTTTATTTCTGCTATGTTGCCTATAAGCCAATAATTACTTATCTCCTTTTTTCTGTCGTTTGGATCTTTCTGGTTATACGACATCATGTACTTTTAAAAATTGTAGCACGTAAGTATTAGTCTGTTACAAGATGCTGTGTAGCGCCACTAAGGTAACACTATCGCCACCTCCGCTAGAATTTTGTTTCGTGTTGCTATTATCCTTGTGGAATGGCTTGTCTGCCTTCGACAGTTACGTATGTAACATATATCTTCAGTTCATCTGTCAAACTGGATCTGTCTGGTGTGTGTCTTTTACTTGTAACTTAGGGTTATTTTTGTGATGCGTCATCACACTGATGTCGCTTTTTTGGCATGACTACAAATATTCACAGATATATAATGATGGGTTATCCCGAAACGCGTAATATTATCAATCACTCACCAGCTGATGACGTTTTACTAAGTGACCGTTTTAGCATTTGTGCAGTACTGTTGAAATTATATAATATAGTCGCAAGCGTCTGGAATGTAAAATCTGCACGACTGCCAGGGAAAAGAAGATACCTGGTGCTGTATACCTCGCCGGAATTTCTGGAACTTCATGGTGACTAAAATATCTACCTAGTAGCACGACTTATGTCCACATTTCAGTCATCGTGAAGCTCCTGAAAAGTCTATGATGATACATCAGAGCAAATGAAAACAGCTTCTATGTGAACCATGTGAACCGAGAACACTAATCTCAAAAACTGAAATATGACTAAGACTTTTGTTTCAGCTGCACATACGAAGTGAAGTGTTGTGCTAAGCTGTGACGTACACAACTGTAAAACAAGAGACACGGAGTCCTTTTAATATTGTGGCGCAGCAACTGATGAAAATTAAGTGGGGCGAGGAAATGAAAAATGAAGATGAGACTGAGAAGAAGTCAATGGAAAAGAAGGAATATGTCGGTGGAGTATTTGCCAAAGTAATTTGGCATACGTTATTTGACAGCAGAGACAATCAAAGAGAGTGGTATGTAAAACAACTAAGTAGAATCACTAGAAAGGTAGCGTGCAAAAAATGAAATTAAACCTAGCATTTGTTGTTTTGCGCAGTGCCCAGAATTCTCCATGGTGTGAAATATTGGAATCATAACGAGGAAAGAATTGTCGAAATAGGGATTTTAGTTGCCGTGTGCCGTCTGGATGTCTTCGTTACGGAATTGCGTGGCTGAAAAAAAAGCGCGGCAGGGCTTTGTGTTGCTAGGGGAGCCAGGCGTTATTCACACAGCTCAACGATCAAAGCGATGGCTCCGTAAAAGCAGCACAAAAATGGGTTCATTTCCCGCCACACTAGTTTAATGCCTCCGGCGTTCGCGTGCTCCTTTTGCGACACGTCACTGGTGACGATGTCTTTATTCTACTACCGTGTGTTAATTTGCTAGGGCCAATTAGTCGGTCGATTACAAACTTTCAATATTCTCGACGGCTCTTTAAGGGGAGTTGGAATGCCGGAAAATGGAAAAAATTCACATTTTCAGTTTTTAACCTTATAACTTAATTTGAAATTTTCTGCTTAAAATGGTGCAAAATTTGTTAAGAAATTCCAATTGGAAGTATTTTTATTTAATTTTTCAAAATTACATGTGCGCCCAGCAAAGTTACCCATCTTGTGATTTGTACACATTTAAATCTTCGCATTTCCGAAAACATTACATATAGAAGGCTGTGGATTTCACTCTTCAGTTGTAGAATCTTTGATCCTTCCATAGGTACCATTGTTTTTACGACTAGCTGTGTTTATTGTTCAGTTTTTGATCTGTGAGTGTTTGTTTTGAGCCTCGAGTTTAGTTTGTCGCTCATTTGGAGTTTGTTATCTGTCTTGTTTTGACTTTCAGTGGTGAGTGCGTAGTTTCTACGATGCCTAGGAGTGCATCATTATTTAAAAAGCGAAAGTTTCGCGGTAATAGATTTACAAATAACGTTTGTTCAAGTGATTCTGCTTCAGCACCTGTTGATGCTGGTGAAAGTTCTGACGTTTGTACAGCTGAGATGTGTGAAGGAGACACGCCCACCAGTGCATCAAAAAAGAAGTTATCAAACTGTGCAAGTGAAATTACAGATGAAGCTTCTAATGAACAATATGTTTTAGTCGACTTTCCTGTTTTTACTGAGTTTATGAAGAAATGTTTGTGTTGTAATCTTTGTGGAGGTTCTTTTGATATGAACATAACAAAATCTATAGGACTTTCCTGCAAAATTGCTATAGTTTGTGCCAGTTGTGAAAATGAGACCTGTTTTTGGAGCTCTAAAACATGCAGTAGCAATTTGTTTGAGAGTAATATCAGGCTAATGTATGCAATGAGAGCAATTGGTAAAGGACATACTGCTGCTCAAACATTTTGTGCCATAATGAATCTTCCACCTCCACCTGCTAAAATTGACAATTACACTGAAGTGATAGGAGATGCTGTTCAGTCTGTAGCAGATTTATCAATGAAAGCTGCTGCCAGTGAAGCAAAATATATAAATGAAGGAAACCCAGATATCCCTGTTGCTTTTGATGGAACCTGGCAGAAAAGGGGTCACACATCCAAAAATGCTGTTGCTACTGTTACTAGTGTGGACAGCGGTAAAGTTTTGGACTATGAAGTGCTCACTAAACATTGTTACCATTGTGCATCTGGTAAGATAGAAGCAGCTCACATATGTAGCAAGAATTATGAAGGTACGAGTGGAGGCATGGAGGCTGCCGCTGCTGTGAAAATGTTTAGCAGATCAGAAAAAGAACGGGGAGTATTTTACACAAAATTCCTTGGAGATGGGGACTCCAAGGCATACAAAAGTGTTACAGAATCCATGCCATATGTCAATAAGACAATAACTAAACTAGAATGTGTCGGTCATGTTCAGAAACGAATGGGCACTCGTCTAAGGAAACTGAAACAGAATCTGAAGGACAAAATTTTGTCAGATGGTAAAACCATTAGAGGTCGCCTGTCAGATAAAATTATAAATGAATTACAACAATACTATGGTATGGCAATAAGAAATAATGCAAATAATTTGCAGGAAATGAGACAAGCTGTATGGGCCACATATTTACATCGATCATCAACTGATGATAATCCTCAACATTTTGCTTGTCCAGATGGTCCTCAGTCATGGTGCAATTATAGAAAATCTCAAGCTACTGGGGATCCTTATCACCATAAAAATTATATTCCATTGGCTGTTATGGAAGTAATTAAACCAATATATAGAGACTTGGGGCATCCTGATCTTCTGCGAAAATGTCTTCATGGTTGTACCCAGAATCAAAACGAGTCGTTCAACAACCTCATTTGGACTCGTGTACCTAAGAATGTATTTGTTGGGATAAAAACATTGAAATGGGGAGTCAGTGATGCTGTTATTTCATTCAATGATGGTCATATGGGTAGGCTAAAGGTCATGGCAAGGCTCGGCATTGCTCCTGGTATCAACACCATCAGAGGTCTTCAGCTTCTGGACAGCGTGCGAGTAAGGAAGGCTCAGTATGCAGCTGAATTTAATACAAAAAAAGCAAGGGCAGCAAGGAGAAGAAAGCTTCTAGGTGAAGAAGAAGAACTAGAAGATGACCCTGATTACTCTGCTGGACACTTTTGATAATAGAATAAAAGGTATTTGTGAATTTTCATAATAAATTACTTTAATCGCATTTTCTGGCATTTGACATTTTTAGTGTTACATGTACCTTTATCTCATAAACCACTCAACCAACAACATTCAAATTTTCAGAAATGCTGCAAAACAGTTCAAAGAGGCCACTGAACTAGAATCATGACAAGAACTGGCTTATTCTCTGAACTAGGGAAGTTTATGTTATACTTTTTCCAATAAAAAATGGCTTAATGGTAAAAAATTCATAAATACTATACCAACAAAAAGAAAACATTGGTTCTAGTTCAGTGGGCTCACAATATATGCTGAAAACCTCTGCCAGAATTTCAAAGTTCTGAAGATAATAGTTCCAAAGAAAAAGGTACACAAAGTTAGCAAATTTAACATTGGCGAGATAGGGCATTCCAACTCCCCTTAATTTTAAAATCATTGTGTAAGAGTGACTGAATAATATGGCGTCATCGTTGCAGTGAATCTCAAGCGGTATACAGGTGTAACAGGTAAGCGAGCAGATATTTCTGTTGGTGACTCAGGACGGTCTACTGAAAAAAAATTACATTCATTATTTACGTCATTTGCAGTCTAATAATTATAGGTATTACAAGTCGTATATTCTTAGGTTGGTTGGTATCTGCAAGTGTGTGTGGCAAGAGCAAGCCACTAATGCTTCTTTTACCCTGGGCAGCAGGTCAGGTGTTGAAGTGTGGTCGCGTGGACGCAAAACAGTCAGTCTATAATGACGTAACGTTCATGAAAAACACGCACTATTTAAAAGAAGCACGAAAACTATGCTTCTCATGAAATAAACACATTTATTGTTACGTTCCTTGGATTATATATATTTAACCTTTATACGGAATTTAAAAATTTTATTTTAAAAATAATGTATGTACCCTTTCTTCAAAAACTATTCAAGAGATTTCTACAAAATTGTCTGTGTATAATCTCTTTGCGTATAGTAAGCCTCTCTCATGAGGTTTTTTGAACATATCAAATAGAAGAATTTTAATAATTTTTAATTATAATTCTATAAGTATAATATAAAATTCATGCCAACATCCAACCACTTGTGCCATATCTCTGCTTACACTCACAATTTCAAAATTTACCTTTCAGAAAACATTTATTGAGTTTATAGAGATAAGTGCACAAAATTTCCATAATCCTAGCCTTCATAGGTTCTGAGGAATAGGTACATAAACTTTAAAAAACATAATTTTCTGGAAATACAATTTAAAGTTCAACATAACGTTTATTCTTGTGTCACCCCTTCAGAAGGCCCCAAATTTGTACTCAGGGTCCTCTTTCCCTTCAAGGCCTCTCTTGTGGTTTCTTGTTTCCTGCCTTCTTTCCTTTACCATGTCTTCAGTCGACTTTTCAGCTGCGGAGAACCGCCGTAAATCTATTTCTCTCAAGCCATCTTGAGTGAAATTTCCTATCTTAAAGCCCTTTCTCTCTAATATCTTCATCTTCCCTACATTCCATCATTAAATACGAGAACTGCGTCGTAAGTTTCAATTCTGACAACTGAAGCAGACGAGAAACAAGAACTGCTTCTTCATAAACAAAGCAGCTGTTTTGTTATTGTATCTAATATATGGAAAAGTGTCACAGATGATCTATAAAACCAAGGATTCTATCTCACAGTCTTCTAGATGTATGATGAGCAAGTTTGCTTGAAAGTAACCCACGTAATCGTTGCTCACCGAACTAGTATTGAAATGTAGGTCGCGTCACATATTTAATTATGTTTCAGGCACTTCGGGTGCGATTTCATCACTGAAATATTTGTAAACTTATTGTCCTTGAGCTCTACTAATAAACAAAAAATAAATCGATAACTGACGATTTCGGTCAATTTAATGAACGCCCCCTTAATGGTAGAGTTACGACCGTGCAGAAAGCAACAGCTCGTAAAAGTTTGTAACGTGTATGTGGGAAGACGCAGAGGAAAAACATCCAACACACTGATATGTGTACATATTAAGGTACCACATATAAAAACATCTACACTTAATACCCGTTTCACCCTGTACATGCGGCAAGGGTTTTTTAAAATTGGACAGTGTTTATTTTAGCCAAGGTAATACATTTTTTAATATGAGACAAATATAGCGACATAACTGTTTTGCAGATATGATAAGAAATTATGGAGTAAAAGTACATTCAATATTAGAATTCTTGTGGTGTTGTTGCGGCAGTTTGGACGGCGTGCTGCGTGTGATCCTAACCTGCCGAGACCAACGATACGTGATGTTTACGCCAATCTCGATGGAATCTTTTCTGGCACTGGGCAAGTAATAGTACAATAATTAAAGTTTTTAACTCTAGATTTGATGTTCTGAAGCAATCGTTTTGCGTGTGTGCATGGCATGTAAGTTCCCCCTCCTGACTCTGAACACTACAGTCCATTTAATTCGAAGGCGTCGTATATTTCGAAACACGACCGGCAAAGGATTAAACAGTGTGACCACTGCCCGTGACGTGACTGTAATTAACTGCCACACAAAAATTAATAAATAGCGATGACGAGGATCCTCTCCAATAAAGACGATGTCCGCTGACTTGATGCGTTAACCTTCAAATAACAAAACACACTTCAAATGCGCTTCTCATTCACACTGATCTCGTTCACAAAATATCCACATCCGTTTATTCCAGAGAAACGGCAGTTTGTTCGCGTTGGTTCAGTACGAATCTGCTAGTAAATATAAAAAAAAAAGTCGCCTGTAAGTTATACCACGTAACGGTGTCTGCATTAGCTGTGGGTATTCACACGAATAGTTCGTGTACACACACACGCACATACACGCCCTGGGTTGACATCTGTTCCCGTAAATCTCCTTCTGCTCAACGTTGAAGGTTAACGAATTCATTTCTTCTAAATAACCTTTGCATATCAAATACGGGGGCATACCGAAGAGTAAAACATCCCAGTTTTTATATGAAAATCTTAAAGCTTTTTAAGTAACACAAATGTTATTAACATTCTACACCCTTGTACTCTGTGTCTTTCGCGGTGGCATGCTTCAATAAAATCTTCTCGGTTTACAAGCCGCGTCCTTTAGAATAAAACTCTAGCTGTCTCCACCATCGTCGTCAGGAGTTAAAATCACAGCCTAATGACCATCCAGAGTCTGAATTTCAGCATTTGAAGCACGTGTACAGAGAAAGTGGTTGCAGCAAGGGAGAAATTGCAAAAGTTTTCAAATGCCACCGACGAAAGAGGCCTCGTGAGTTGGTGGAAGAGGCAAAGACAGCTGCATTACTTCCATACTGTAGAGCAACTACTAGCAAAATAGGGCGCGTGCTGAAGAGACCAGTGTTTCGCCCCACCTTCAAGGTAAAGGGTATGTTGGGCGCCATTAAAGACAACATAGGCCTTCGAGTTCTTGGCGTGTATGGTGTCCCCTGTGAATGTGATAGAATTTACATAGGTCAAACCAAGTGCACTGTTGCTGAGCGTTGTGCAGAGTGTTCATGACGCATCAAAGAACGGGAACTTAAGAATTCGGCTGAACATTACTTAGAAAACTGGCATAAAATGCAGTTTGAAAAGACGAGGGTTTCGGCTCAAACACCTTCATACCGGTACTTTATTGGTTCAAATGGCTCTGAGCACTATGGGACTTAACTTCTGAGGTCATCAGTCCCCTAGAACTTAGAACTACTTAAACCTAACTAACCTAAGGACATGACACACATCCATGCCCGAGGCAGGGTTCGAGCCTGCGACCGTAGCGGTCGCGCGGTTCCAGACTGTAGCGCCTAGAACCGCTCGCCCACCACGGCCGGCCGATACTTTATTATAAAAGAAATGGCCGAAATTGGAATAAACAGGAACAAGGCTTAACAGAGACCAGGAGTACGCACTTAGTAGGGTAGGGGCGCAGAAATTAGACGTTGGGCGACAGAAAAGACTAGGCTTGATGTTCGTAGGGGCGCAGGAGCAGCAGTTTCAAACGTGCCGCAGGCCATCGAGCCATGTGACGTCATTCGGTCCCTACGAGAAAGACAGGCCGTGGCGCCTACGTCACGAAGGTAGTCCTACGCTCACTCGCTCATTCAAATCGGCAGGCAAACTACGATTCTACACCTGTTAACTCGTAACTAGGCGTGTCCGTACAAACGAAAACTGAATCTTCTACTGGAATCCGCTATTTTGGAATCTTAGTGTTATTAGTCCTATAATGATGGGGAGTCCATGAGCCTACTTATAATTTGTTTCGACTGTACTGGCGTACAATAAAATAAAATCATGCTAAAATGATTAGCAGTTGCATAAGGCACCACTTCCAGCATGTAATGAGTACTGTTGATCGGAGGAGACTAAATGCTATAAACAAGCCGTTATACAATTTATATCGAGTGTTGATCTTAAATTAAATTAATCAGTAAGGCTTCATAATAGCAGATTCCAGCGGAAGATGCAATTGTCGTTAGTACTTACACGCCCAACTGCGAGTTAACATGTTTAGAAACGCATTTTGTGAGCTGAGCTCAGCTGAGCGAGTGAGGGATGTTCAGGACTACCTTCGTGACGTACGCGCCGCGGCCTCGGTCCCGCTGCTGGACGGTGCTACTAGGAGCTGCCCAGCTTGCCTTCCACGCATGCGTCTCTCCGGCCCTCTCTCGTAGGTTCCACACGCTTCCATTACATCCATATAAACACAATGCCGTGCCTTCCCCGGCAGTTAGCTATTTTAACTCGTAGTGACACTGGCGGAGACACCTATAGAAAGATCGAGTGTTTCATTCGAAGTATTCTACGTCTTTATTCGTCATGTCTTTGTAGTGTAATTGCAACCCTCTGCCTCTAGAGAGCGCCGTATCGTAGCGCGTACCATGGTACCGTGTAACTTAACTACGTCGGAGAGTGAGAAGCAGCATGCTGTAATCGGGTTTCCTATTCGAAGAGTTTGCCCACACATAGAATTCCCTCTCCTTCAACATGACAATGCCGGATCACAAACGAGTGCTGTGACATCTGAAACAATCCGACGCCTTGGCTTCACTGTCATCGATCATCCTCCATACAATCCTGTCTTGGCTCCATCCGATTTTCATCTGTTTCCAGAATTTAAAGCCGGCCAGATTGGCCGAGCGGTTCTAGGCGCTACAGTCTGGAACCGCGCGACGGCTACGGTCGCAGGTTCGAATCCTGCCTCGGACATGGGTGTGTGTGATGTCCTTAGGTTAGATAGGTTTAAGTAGTTCTAAGTTCTAGGGGACTGATGACCTCACAAGTCAAGTCCCATAGTGCTCAGAGCCATCTGAACCATTTGAACCAGAATTTAAAGAACATCTTCGAGGACTTCACTTCGAAAGTCATGAAGCGGCGCAAGCAGAGTTGCGGTTGTGGCTCTGTCAGCAAAGCCGAACATTCTACAGGGACGGTATCGACAAACAGGTCTCTCGATGCGAGAAATGTGTTCGTCGGAAGGGTGACCAGATTGAGAAATACGATTAAATATGTAGACATGAAGAATGAAGATGTAGAATGTTAACAACGTTTGTTTCATTTATAAAGCTTTAAGAGTTTTCACACAAAAATTCGGAGGCATTACTTTTCAGCACGCCATCGTAATATAATCCTCGTTATAACTGCTTCCCACTTTAGCTTTCACGTGTCCATTCCACGTGACTCTAATGCCATATGTTATCTCAGTCGACGTCAACTTCCAACTCCAAAACCACTACTGATTTCGCATGCTCGCTCCTAACAACAAAAGATACTAGAAGACGAAGCTCACCGGCTAGCGCATTCTAATCCATATAGTACAACTGTCAAAGACATTGTGCTCTTACAGTGTTTATTTATTTTTATTTACACCTCAAGTTCCGTAGGACCAAACTGAGGAGCAAATCTCCAAGGTCATGGAACGTGTCAGTACATCAAATTACAACATAAACGTAATAACAGACAAAAATTAATGTTCATGAACCTGAAAAAAGTCAGTCCATAAGTTTAAGTAAACGCTATCAACAATACAATATGAATCAGCTTAATTTTTCAAGGCACTCCTCGACAGAATAGAAGGAGTGACCCAAGAGGAAACTCTTCAGTTTCGATTCGAAAGCGCGTGGATTACTGCTAAGAGTTTTTAATTCGAGTGGCAGGTTATTGAAAATGGATGCAGCAGTATACTGCACACCATTTTGCACAAGAGTTAAGGAACTACGATCCAACTGCAGGTTTGATTTCTGTCGAGTATTAACCGAGTGAAAGCTGCTTATTCTTGGGAATAAACTAATATTGGTAACAAGAAACGACAATAAGGAATATATATATTGAGAGGCCAATGTCAAAATACCCTGACTCTTGAACAAAGGTCGACAAGAGGTTCGTGAACTTACACCACTTATAGCCCGAACCGCTCGTTTCTGTGCCAAAAATATGCTTGTAGAATCGGAAGAATTACCCCAAAATATAATACCATACGACATAAGCGAATGAAAATAAGAAAAGTAGACTAATTTTCGTGTCAAAGTATCACTCACTTCTGAAACCGTTCGAATAATAAAATTGGCAATATTAAGTCTTTGAACAAGATCCTGAACGTGGGCTTTCCACCACAGCTTACTATCAATCTGAACACCTAGAAATTTGAACTGTTCAGTTTCAGTAATCATATGCCCGTTCTGTGAAATTAAAACGTCAGGTTTTGTTGAATTGTGTGTTAGAAACTGTAAAAACTGAGTCTTACTGTGATTTAACGTTAGTTTATTTTCTACAAGCCCCGAACTGAGGTCATATACTGCACTATTTGAAACCGAGCCAGTGTTGCACACAACATCCTTTACTACCAAGCTAGTGTCATCAGCAATCAGAAATATTTTAGAGTTACCCGTAATACTAGAGGGCATATCATTTATATAAATAAGGAACAGGAATGGGCCCAACACTGATTCCTGGGGCACCCCCCACTTGACAGTACCCCACTCAGACCCTACATCACAGCCGTTGTCAACATTGTGAATAATGACCTTCTGCTGCCTGTTGCTAAAGTAAGAGGTGAACCAACTGTGAGCTACTCCCCGTATTCCGTAATGGTCCAACATCTGGAGCAATATTTTGTGATCAACACAATCAAATGCCATAGTTAAATAAAAAAATACGCCAAGTGTTCGAAGCTTTTTGTTTAGCCCATCCAGAACCTCACAGAGAAAAGAGAATATAGCATTTTCAGTTGTTAAACGACTTCTAAAACCGAACTGTACATTTGATAGCAAATCGTATCACACAAAATTATCAATTATCCTTACATACACAGCCTTTTCAATAACTTTGCAAATACGGGTGGTATAAAAATAGGTCTAAAATTATCTACATTTTCCCTTTCTCTCTTTTTATAAAGTGGCTTTACTACTGAGTACTTTAATCGCTCAAGAAACTGACCATTCCTA
This sequence comes from Schistocerca americana, assembly GCF_021461395.2. Classification (NCBI taxonomy): domain Eukaryota; kingdom Metazoa; phylum Arthropoda; class Insecta; order Orthoptera; family Acrididae; genus Schistocerca; species Schistocerca americana. The sequence goes on along the minus strand of NC_060124.1, from coordinate 79,450,058 downwards.
AAGGAAAAATTACAAATATGGCTAAATACAGGGCTAACATGTGCAGCGCAGTACTTTAATATTCTGCTAGGCACTCCATCATAACCATGAGAGTCCTTAGTCTTCAGTCATTTAATTATTGACTCAATTGTGGCGTATGTGTGTGCAGGCAAAAGCCATACATGAAATACACTTTCTATCTCTCTGTATGTTAGAGACTGACTGAATTCGTGACAATCTAATCCACAGACAAAGAGGGGAGGGGAGGAGGGTGTTTCCAGCCTAGCGGCGCCGGCCGGAGGTGCTGGCGTGACGTGCCTGACGCTGTGGCACGCAGCGGCTCGGTCGTTGAGGCAGGCGCGGTATGGCCGTCGCCGCGAGCCAGCCGCCCACACGCCGCCCGCATGCCGCGCTCTGCTCTGGATTGTGACGTCACGACGTGACAGGCGGGAGGGCGCGCCCACCGACGCTGCTATATCTGGCAGCTGGCCAGGAGGCTGCCGTGACGTGGAGGTGGTATCCAGACGTTCCCGAAAACTATTTATTACATTATTACGTATTACCTAGAGCCTGGCCTACACCGTCGCCTTCAGAGTAGTATGAAACTTTTTAAATGCATCCTGAGAGTCTTTCTTTGTTATGGTGTCCGTGATTCCGCTGGAATGTCCTCCATTACATCAAATGTTCGGCATTTCAACTTGATTTTCATCTCGGGGAAGAGGAAGAAGTCACACACAGCCAAGTTTGGTGCGTATGGCGGGTGGGAAATAGCCGTCATCCTGTTTTTAGTCAAAAAATCGTGAATAATATCGTCCGTGCGATGTGGTGGTGGAGTATCCAACCGCTCTTACGACACCTCTGTGTACGTTTTCTCATCTTGTCCTCGCGCAGACTTCTTATAACATCACGGGAGACCTTCTTATTGATCGTCTGACGACAAACGAACACTTTTGGGACAGTCCCAGCACTACTATCAAAAATACATCAACAGTATTACTCTTGGCATGTGCGATTTTTTTTTCGTCGAGGTTTAGAAGGAGCCTCCCACTGTGCCGCTTGCTGCTTGGTTCAAAGTCACAGCCACAAACCCAGTTTTTGTGACCAGTCAATATTTGAGAGAGGAGTTGTATGGTCTTGATGCAGTTCCGCAACTCCTTTGCTTATAGCGTCTCTTAGCAACCATGACCAACTTCGCCGCACTCCTTCTCGTGTTCAGTTTTTCTGTCAAAATGCGTTAAGATGTATAATACTTTATTTCCAGGATGTTGCCATCGTCTTGGAGGGTCTATCTATGAGCTTGCAGAATCAGATCCCTCACTGGTGTGATGCAAGTTGACGTTCATGGGAACGGACGTCAACATCAATAATGTTGAGTGGTACTTAAGATAAATAAATAAATTAGAGAAATTATAAAATAAATGAAAAACTTAGTTTAGAAGAATTACACACTGGCAAACAACGGATAAAGGAGTAGTGGGAACGGCCGGCACTTGCAATTCAGCATAGCACGTTCAGGAGAAGCTGTCGATTCAGCCGTCAGGGCATCGCCCAACCGGCTCACGTTAAGAAGATTCTTCGAGAAGCTTTTCACGTGACAGAAGAAGCCATCGCCCTCCCCACATAAGCGGGCGCTGTCGATTCATCCGTCAGGGCATCGCCCGACCGGCTCACGTGTTTCTCAGTTGTCACATGTGAGCAAAGGCCCTCGCCTACATTCCAAGAGACAATGACCGACGTTAAGAAGATTCTTCGAGAGCTTTTCAACGTGACAGAAGAGGCAATGACCGAGAAGTCGTTCACCTCCAGTGAACTGAAGTGAATAAATACGTGCGACGCAGTGGGCCCAAAAAGAAAAGAAAGAAGGAGAGTAGCAGTAGTTTTCAGTCAGTTTCGGTGCTGAAGACCGTCATGCAAGAAGAGACTACATCATACACAGACGCACCAAGTCCGCCGCTGTAATGGAATAGCAAGCAGCAGCCTCGGCGCCAGAAGACAGAAGTTAAAAGGTATTTGAAGTCTGATTTTTACGTACCCGGGTGACTCGTGAGGACGGGAAGGAGACGGCCTCACATCAGCAGTCACCTGTGAGCTGGGATGAAGATCTGACAGCCGAAGACTGGCAAGCGGGAGTCCGTTGTTCGAGTCCGGGAGACTGGCCTTCCCCCGCCGCGCCGCTCCGCTGGCCGACGCACCACACGCGGCCGCTTAGAGAAGAGAAACACTGGGACGCCACATCCAAGGTATCACCGTCCGATGCACGACTTCGTTCTCAATAATTAAACGGGCCACAGCACGATGCGCGTCTCCAGTCAACTGGGCGAGACGGCGACACGAGATACACACCGCCAGGCGTAATCAGACGCCGCCGCTGCCGCAGCAGGAGGCTTCGCAAACGACACAGCTGCCGCTCTCCGAGCCAGAACATCGAGTAAGGAAACAGTTGTACGAAACTTGCAATAAAAGTTATCTTATGTAAAAATGCTGCCGGCCGAAGTGGCCGTGCGGTTAAAGGCGCTGCAGTCTGGAACCGCAAGACCGCTACGGTCGCAGGTTCGAATCCTGCCTCAGGCATGGCTGTTTGTGATGTCCTTAGGTTAGTTAGGTTTAACTAGTTCTAAGTTCTAGGGGACTAATGACCTCAGCAGTTGAGTCCCATAGTGCTCAGAGCCATTTTTTTGTAAAAATGCTGTTTCATTCTACCTCATACCCGAGCCAAGGAAGAACCCACCCTGCCCACATGTTGTTAAGAGAGAAAAATTAATTTATTTAGTATTTTCACCCTGACATAATGCTTTAGAATCAAATGCCCATTGCAGTAATGCTCATCCTGACAATTGACTAGCATCAAAAGAGAGAACACCCAGTTACATTGAGTAGCAGAACTGTTACATTTAGTGACAGAAGTGTTACAATAGTTCTTCGTCTGCTTTTGAAATACCTATATCGGTCATAAGTCTATGCTTCACCTAAAGCGCCGTCTCTAAGAGATTGCTTCAACGTTTGGTGCATTCCTGCAGCGTTTTTCCCAACTTCAAAACAAACATCTATACAGATGTGCTTCTCAGTTACGTAAGCCAGTTCAGAACCGAAAACGCTCGGAAACACGACGATGGAGATATGCTCACCATCACGAAATTGAACGACTCAGCTTCTGGTCACTTATCGTACTCATTCAAGGAGGATGTGCTATGGTGAGCAGGGGCGCCAGCCGCAACCCTCGCGACAGTTACGATGCGCGGTTCAAAGCAGGCGACGCTCGCGCGATTCGTAGCAGCCACGCGAGAACATCAAGTATACGAGATCTGTTCAAAAAATTGCGGAACTTTGTCCACAAAAATCTTTTACGCTTACCTTTTACTTATTGATACACCGCTCCCAACACCGTTTCCACTTCCGGAAGCACTCTTGGTGAGCCTCTTGCTGGATCGCGCGAAGTGCTATCTGCGAATTTTCTTTTATCTAGTCTATCTTGCAAATATTCGTCCTGCCAACGGGGTTTTCAACTTAGGAAATAAAAAAAAAAAAAGACCGCCGGGGCCGGTCTGGAGAGTACGAAGAATGATGCAACACAGTGATTTCGCTTTTTTATGCAATAGTCACGCACCAACAGCGATGAATGTACGCTATCGTGGTGCAAAAGCCATGAATTATCTCGCCACACTTCAGGCCGTCTCCCCCTTCCATTTTCTCGCAGGCCTCGCAGCACGTCCCGATAATACCATCGATTAACAGTTTGTCCCTATGGGTACGAATTCATGATGAACTAATCCTTCATAGTCAAAGAAAACTATAAGTGTGGTTTTGATATTTGACCTGACTTGACGAGCTTTTTTGGTCTCGGAGAACCTGCCATGCTACTGATCTCAGATAAAAGCACTTAGTACAGTCCAAAACCTTAGGATGTCGGTGGCTAGAGCTGTCCAGAGACAAACTGTGTGGCCGCGTACCGTTGTGGAAGCGCTCGCTATTCCTGGGCGCGCTACACGCGATGCAGAGTGCAATAGCGCGGTTGGGGGCACGGTACGGCTGCACTACATGACGGCGCCAGGCTGCGCTACCGGCTTAGGACGCTGGGAGGTGGCAGCGGCAAGCACGTCCATCAGAAACAGGGCAGGCTCCAGTGACAGCTGAGGGCGAAGCTGTCCGCCTTACCCTGTGTCCGCGGCAGTCGTCGCCTGGGGGACCATAGTGGCGCAGGGCTGAGCCGATGGGAGGAGGCCGCGGGAAGCGCCACATGGCGGCAGCACCGCCAACTCACCTGCAGGCACAAAACACCGGCAACATTAACGACAGCACACGTAGTGAGTGGCACAGTTAACACAGACAACTACATACACATGTTGGCAGCAGTAAGCACATAGAAAAGTCCTTTTCATGCACTTTACCTTGTCCTAGAATACAGATCCATAGTTATGGTGTTACCACAAAAACAGGTGGATAAACGGGAATTTTAAGCCAAGCTATAATGATTATATTAATAGCGGGTACTCGATGAGCGTCCGCAGCTCGTGGTCGTGCGGTAGCGTTCTCGCTTCCCACGCCCGGGTTCCCGGGTTCGATTCCCGGCGGGGTCAGGGATTTTCTCTGCCTCGTGATGACTGGGTGTTGTGTGATGTCCTTAGGTTAGTTACGTTTAAGTAGTTCTAAGTTCTAGGGGACTGATGACCATAGCTGTTAAGTCCCATAGTGCTCAGAGCCATTTGAACCATTTTTTACTCAATGAGTGATATCTAAGATCATGCAATGTTGGGCAATATGTTGCCACTGGATTGTCAGAGACAGAGAGGGTAAATAAACTGGGGGACAAATAGTGTCTCCTGGTGTGTGGTGTTACATTAGCCACGTAAGAAGAAGGCCACAGGTCGACCCCAGAAGGAAACATATATATATATATATGCAACAAAACTGAGGGCTCTGATTGGCCCAAAACACAAGGAAGCACTTTCCTACCCTCTGTCGAGGTAACAAAGTCAGTCGGGAAGGGCCGAGAGGTTCTAGGCGCTTCAGTCTGGAACCGCGCTGCTGCTACGGTCGCAGGTTCGAATCCTGCCTCGGGTATGGATGTGTGTGATGTCCGTAGATTAGTTAGGTTTAAGTAAGTTCTAAGTCTAGGGGACTGATGACCTCAGATGTCAAGTTCCATAGTGCTTGGAGCCATTTGAATCAGTCTGGAAGGGACGGCAGAGGTGAGCGGTTGCGTATCGGGCGCAGATCCCGCTGATCACGGTAGAATATGCCTTATCACTTAAACTGTGACAGTGTTTAGAGTTTGTTAAATGCAACTGTCTTTGTTTTGGCACGATACGCGCATGTAATCAGTGCACGGTGCAGATGAATGATAAGTGATGATGTAAACGTGTTTTGTAAACCACCACAAAATAAATTACTAGAATTTAAAAAAGGCATCCCCTCAAAAAACCTGCGCGCTATTATTCGACCACTAACTCCTGTCAGACTTCATCTCATTTCACAACGTTAAATCCATTCATCCAGATTCTCAGTCCGGTGAATCCACGACCAGCGCTTCTACTGTGCAGAGGGGACACCATCGTCTGAAAGACGCAGGTTAGTGTATTTCAGGTACCTACAGCGAGATACGACAGGCGTGCATGTATCCACCAGCAGCCTCTTCGAGTTCAGACGATCTATCACCATTAGGTTCTGTGGCCAGTTGGGAGCATTGAAAAGTAGCGTAAGGTACGAAACACGGCTATCTGGCTATCTGCTATCTGGCTATCTGGTCCTGATAGGATAATCAGGACCGACTGACCATCATGTCATTCTCTGCCACTGGCTCCATTTTATGCCGTATGGAGGGGCATGTGGTCATCACACCACTCTCTCAGCCATTCTCGGCTTTCTTGATCTTGAATCCTATTCCCCTCATTCAAGCAGCTCCGAAACTGACACGCAAGCAATCCAAGTGTGGTCGGGCACAAAGGTTTGTAGCCAGTAGCCACACGACATTTATTTTTTGTACACTGTCGAAAACAACTCGAAAAAAAGTACAAGAAACGTGGGCAAAATGAGGAAGTTCTGCGGAGAACTGGCGATCGGTGGAGGAATTGTAGATCGTTTATCAACATAAATAAATGTAGTCTATCGTAATAAAGTAGACGGAGGGACGCACTATTATTCCATTACACTATTGGCTATAAATGGCTGGAAACAGCCACAACTGTACAATAGCTTTTCACCTTTGCGTCTGGAGCAACCTCAAGTGGAACGATTACATAGAAAAATTCGTAAGAAAGTCAAGTACGAGACTGGTATTCAGTAGAACAACCCTAACTAAACGTAACTCACTCACGAAATAAGCAGACAAGGATTCCGATTTTGAGCATAGCTCCCTAACCAGCAATGATTAAAAGGGGATATGCAGAAGATGTCAGGAACGATGGCTGTGATTCTACCACTATTTCATTCAATAAGCTTTACGGAGATGGTCAACAAACTCCGATGACAGATGCTACAAGGCAGACGTTGCCTGATGTGGAAGGGTTTACTTTTAGAGCTACGAGAGTATGTTCCAAAAGAAGTGGCTGGCTCTGAGCACTATGGGACTTAACTTCTGAGGTCATCAGTCCCCTAGAGCTTAGAACTACTTAAACCTAACTAACCTAAGGACATCACACACATCCACGCCCCAGGCAGGATTCGCACCTGCGACCGTAGCGGTCGCGCGGTTCCAGACTGTAGTGCCTAGAACCGCTCGGCCACTAAGGCCGGCGCCGAAATAAATCAGGCAACATACTCCCGATATATAAATCCCACGGAATCAGACAAGCTCTAACTCGTACAAAACCTTACCGAAAGTAGTTCATCCCTCACGCAAATCCCGGATGAAATATTTGTCATTAACAGCGCTAGCACAAGTACCCATCACCACACACCGAAAGTTAGCTTACCAAGTACACATTCGTAAAACAAAGCATCTGCCACTAAATCTGACTACGTTGCCATTGTAGGAGTGCGGCAGTAACTCTCGCCAACAGAACCAATGGCCCTGCCATACGCTGCTCCTTGTCCGAAGACAGCAGACAACTGGATTGGTCATGGCGGAACGCCACATGCTACAGGGAGAGGAACGTGATATGGACACCATGCATTGTACCCTGTCATCAGATCAGCCACACATGGGCACCTACCCTTCTTAGCAGAACACACAGGTCATACAGTCTCCACATTCCCTGATGTGGCGTGAAGGTCCGCCATTCTGCCGCCTATTCGTGGTTTCACGTTCACTGAAGCGCTACCTATAGTTGCTCACAATAGTATCACGCCAACAGCCGACCAGTTTCCTCGCTTCCGAGATGATCGTTCCCTGGCGTTGGGTCATAACAATCTGGCCTTTGCCAAAGTGGTTTTTGTCAGTAGATTTCAGCATACGTGGACTGTATGTCGCTAGAATGATTCCCCATTCGTCTCTGCACTGCTTATATACTCACCTTACCGCGTGCCAGATCGGTATTCACGCTCGCTGTGACCAATGGTCATAATGTTTTGGCACATTTACATCCATAAGTTGAGATTGAAGAAATGTATGATGAAATAAAAGAAATTATTCAAATAGTGAAAGGAGACGAAAATTTAATAGTCATGGGTGACTGGAATTCGGTGGTAGGAAAAGGGAGAGAAGGAAACGTAGTAGGTGAATATGGATTGGGGGTAAGAAATGAAAGAGGAAGCCGCCTGGTAGAATTTTGCACAGAACACAACTTAATCATAGCTAACACTTGGTTCAAGAATCATAAAAGAAGGTTGTATACATGGAAGAAGCCGGAAGATACTGACAGGTTTCAGATAGATTATATAATGGTAAGACAGAGATTTAATATATTGGTTATGAACTGTAGATTAAAACTGAAGAAACTGCAAAAAGGTGGGAATTTGAGGACATGGGACCTGGTTAGATTAGGTTAGTGTTTTTTAACGTCCCGTCGACATCGAGGTCATTAGAGACGGAGCGCAAGCTCGGGGTTAGGGAAGGAAATCGGCCGTGCCCTTTCAAAGGAACCATCCCGGCATTTGCCTGAAACGATTTAGGGAAATCACGGAAAACCTAAATCAGGATGGCTGGAGACGGGATTGAACCGTCGTCCTCCCGAATGAGAGTCCAGTGTGCTAACCACTGCGCCACCTCGCTCGGTCATGGGACCTGGATAAACTGGCTAAACCAGAGGTTGTACAGAGTTTCAGGGAGAGCATAAGGGAACAATTGACAGGAATGGGGGAAAGAAATACAGTAGAAGAAGAATGGGTAGCTTTGAGGAATGAAGTAGTGAAGGCAGCAGACGATCTAGTAGGTAAAAAGACGAGGGCTAGTAGAAATCCTTGGGTAACAGAAGAAATATTGAATTTAATTGATGAAAGGAGAAAACATAAAAATGCAGTAGATGAAGCAGGCAAAAAGGAATACAAACGTCTCAAAAATGAGATCGACAGGAAGTGCAAAATGGCTAAGCAGGGATGGCTAGAGAACAAATGTAAGGATGTAGAGTCTTATCTCACTAGGGGTAAGATAGATACTGCCTACAGGAAAATTAAAGAGACCTTTGGAGAGAAGAGAACCACTTGTATGAATATCAAGAGCTCAGATGGAAACCCAGTTCTAAGCAAAGAAGGGAGAGTAGAAAGGTGGAAGGAGTATATAGAGGGTGTATACAAGGGCGATGTATTTGAGGACAATATTATGGAAATGGAAGAGGATGTAGATGAAGATGAAATGGGAGATATGATACTGCGTGAAGAGTTTGACAGAGCACTGAAAGACCTGAGTCGAAACAAGGCCCCGGGAGTAGACAACATTCCATTAGAACCACTGACGGCCTTGGGAGAGCCAGTCCTGACAAAACTCTACCATCTAGTGAGCAAGATGTATGAGACAGGCGAAATACCGTCAGACTTCAAGAAGAATATAATAATTCCAATCCCTTTTACAGACGAATGGAAAAACTAGTAAAAGCCGACCTCGGGGAAGATCAGTTTGGATTGCGTAGAAATATTGGAACACGTGAGGCAATACTGACCCTACGACTTATCTTGGAAGCTAGATTAAGGAAAGGCAAACCTACGTTTCTAGCATTTGTAGACTTAGAGAAAGCTTTTGACAATGTTGACTGGAATAATCGCTCTCAGATTCTGAAGGTGGCAGAGGTAAAATACAGGGAACGAAAGGCTATTTACAATTTGTACAGAAACCAAATGGCAGTTATAAGAGTCGAGGGGCATGAAAGGGAAGCAGTGGTTGGGAAGGGAGTGAGACAGGGTTGTAGCCCTTCCCCGATGTTATTCAATCTGTATATTGAGCAAGCAGTGAAGGAAACAAAAGAAAAATTCGGAGTAGGTATCAAAACCCATGGAGAACAAATAAAAATGTTGAGGTTCGCCGATGACATTGTAATTCTGTCAGAAACAGCAAAGGACTTGGAAGAGCAGTTGAACGGAATGGATAGCGTCTTGAAAGGAGGATATAAGATGAACATCAACAAAAGCAAAACGAGGATAATGGAATGTAGTCAATTAAGTCGGGAGATGCTGAGGGTTTTAGATTAGGAAATGAGACACTTAAAGTAGTAAAGGAGTTTTGCTATTTGGGGAGCAAAATAACTGATGGTGGTCGAAGTAGAGAGGATATAAAATGTAGACTGGCAACGGCAAGCAAAGCGTTTCTGAAGAAGAGAAATTTGTTAACCTCGAGTATAGATTTAAGTGTCAGGAAGTCAATTCTGAAAGTATTTGTATGGAGTGTAGCCATGTATGGAAGTGAAACATGGACGATAAATAGTTTGGACAAGAAGAGAATAAAAGCTTTCGAAATGTGGTACTACAGAAGAATGCTGAAGATTAGATGGGTAGATCACATAACTAATGAGGAGTTATTGAATAGGATTGGGGAGAAGAGAAATTAGTGGCACAACTTGACTAGAAGAAGGGATCGTTTGGTAGGACATATTCTGAGGCATCAAGGGATCACCAATTTAATATTGGAGGGTAGCGTGGAGGGTAAAAATTGTAGAGGGAGACTAAGAGATAAATACACCAAACAGATTCAGAAGGATGTAGGTTGCAGTAGGTACTGGGAGATGAAGAAGCTTGCACAGGATAGAGTAGCATGGAGAGCTGCATCAAACCAGTCTCAGGACTGAAGACCACAACAACAACAACATCCATACTCTGCTAACCACAGTAAAGTACACTGAGTTGACAAAAGTCGTGGGACAGCGATGTCCACATACACAGAAGGCAGTAGTATCGCTTACACAAGGCATAAAAGGAGTTGTCATTTGTACTCATGTGACTGATGTCAAAAGACTTCCTATGTCATTACGGCCGCACGACTGGAAGTAACAGACTGAACGAGGAATGGTAGTTGGTGCTAGACGCATGGGACATTTCATTTCGGAAATCGTTAGGGAATTCAATATTCCGAGATCCACAGTGCCAAATGTGTGCCGAGAACACCAAATTCAGGCAGATGACCGACGCGAGTGCCTTTACTAACAGCACGACATCGCCTGCAGCGCTTCTCCTGGGCTCGTGACCTCATCAGTTGGACCCCACACGATTGGAACACCGTGACGTGGTCAAATGAGGCCCTATAGTAAGAGCTGATGGTAGGGTTCGAGTGTGGCAGAGACTCCGCGAAGCCATGGGCCCAAAGTAGTCAACAAGGCACTGTGCAAGCTGGTGGCGGCTGCATAATGGTGTTATCTGTGTTTACATTGAATGGTCCAACAGAACCGATCATTGACTGGAAAAGGTTATGTTCGGCTACTTGGAGAGCATTTGCACCCATTCATAAACTTCATGTTCGCAAACAAAGATGGAATTTTTATGGATGACAATTCGCCACGTCACAGGGCCGCAATTGTTCGCGACTAGTTTGAAGAAAATTCTGTACAATTCGAGAGAATGATTTTTCCACCCAGATCGCCTGACATGAATCCCATCGAAAATGTGCACAAAATTCTGCACCTGGAACACTTTCGCAATTACGGACGTCTACAGACGTAGCGCGGTTCAGTATTTCTGCAGAAGATCTCCAACGACTGGTTGAGTCCATGCTACGTCGAATTGTTGCACTACGTCGGGCAAAAGGAGGTCAAGCACGATAGAGGGAGGTATCCCATGACTTTTCTCACCTCAGCGTGTATGACAGAGAGTACTTCCTACTGTGCCGTTTCATTCCCGTATGGGGCGCAGGAAAATAACTGTTGTACGTTTCATTGCCTGTTATCCAAAATACCGTTTTTTTCATATCTATGCCGTCATCAGCAGATCTTCTTTATTCAAATGTGTGAAATGCGAACGTATTTTGAATGGAAACTAATCTAGGCAAATTAAGCGTATTTACAATTTTACGTCATCACATTTGCCAGCAACGTTTGTACATTATCATGTACTGGTAGCTGGCCATCTGCCGTCTGTCGCCTATCAGTACATGATAATGTGCAAACGTTCCTACAGTAGTTATCAATTAAATTACGATAATGCTTCACACATCTGAATAAATAAAACCTACTGATGATGGCACAGAGGTGTTTGGGTTTGATGAGAAAAACAGTGTTTTGCGTAACGGGCGGACCGTATCTATTCCACTGTATAAAGACGAGGCGCTGTAAACGTTATTACCAAAAATTTTGAAAAATTCTGGATCAATTTACATAAAATATTTACGCCATGCACTAATAAACAATGGGATGGATGTACGTTGTATATTTTTAATACAGGATGATTCAGCTGCCCTTACTGCAATGTTATATCTGGTCTTCATAACGCACGCGTGAGATTTTGATATTCCTCCGCTCGCTACTCGCGAATTATTACTCCTACAGAAAAATTTAACGAGACTTTTTTTTTGGTAATTTAATGTAGCTACATTTTGTACTGGGATACGTTTTCGCTGGAGGCCACGGTTTTCGATTTATTAAAGAAAAACTTACAAAAGTGAACTTCAAACGCACCTCCACTCCCACACTCACCCCCATCGGTCAGGATTTCTAGTATGTTGTTCATGGCACTCCATCCTGTCACTGTATAAATATTTACGACTGCACGAATTACTTCCCACATTCGACCTTTTTGGTCTTCTTACGCCACCAGCTTACAAATTCTATTACTGATGGTTGAGAAAATTTTACTTATAATTTTGTGAATTTTAACAGCATGTAAACAATTACATCGTATTCGTCAGGTCTTCTGTTTGTAGGTGTTAGGTTTGGAGTGAAGTGTCAACATAATTAGTTTTGACGTAATGTTTAGAAAAGTCCTTTCTCGTTCATTACCCTCACGGCCACGTTCAAATCAATAATATTAACGAGGTATCCGACTATGCTGGCGGCGCTAGCTCAATCAATAGAGGCCAATAAGGACGAATATCAGGGATAGTTCGTGTAGTCGTAAATTTTTGTACAATGGTAGGAGGGAGTGGCACGCAAAAAATACTAGAAATCTTGACTGGTGAGGGATGAGTGTTGGGGTGGAGGTGCGTTTGAAGGTCACTTTTGTATCTTTTTCTTGAATAAGTTGGAAACCATGGCCTCCAGCGAAAAATTATCCCAGCATAAAATTTTACTGCATTAAATTTTCTACAGAAAGGTCCTGCTCATGTTTTTACTAGCAGTAACAGTTTGCCCGTAGCGAGCGAAATAATATGAAAATCTCGCACATGGTTTATGAAGGCAAGTTATAACATTGCGTAAACGACAGTGGTAGGGGTAGCTGAATCAAACTGTGTATGCAGACGGGTCAGAAACAGTCTGAAAAACTTGTGACAGTGTTGCAGGAGAAGTTGTGCTCAGAAATAACTGTTTAGAAAAAAAATTCAATACATTGCGGCTTTTCCGAGTTAATTAGCATTAAAGTTAGCCAATCAGGAGGTTGTGGTTCAAATTCAAACGACCCGCCAGAGATGATGTTGCCAGACGTGCAATCTGCAAAATGTTGAATAGATCGCTAAAACAAAAGTTACTTTATTATTCCAGTATTACGCGTTTCGGACATGACCGCCATCCATACTGGAACATCACGTTGCACATAGATACAAAAGTTAATACGTTGCAGTAGTAACCACTATAAGCAGTCGATAGGTCGAGCGCGGCTTGTACCTTTGTCTCCAAGATCACTTGACCTCAGTTCTATCTGTCTGGGGGCATCTCAGATGTGAAGTCTACAGCATTCCAGCTGATACGGTTGAAGGACTGCAGCAGCGAGTTTTTCAATCCTATCAAGATTTACCAGATGATCCGGGAGGGCAGAACCGCGGGTGGAAAACAAAATGGTTCAAATGGCTGTGAGCACTAAGATACTTAATTCTGAGGTCATCAGTCCCCTAGAACTTAGAACTACTTAAACCTAATCAACCTAAAGACATCACACACATCCACGCCCGAGGCAGGATTCGAACCTGCGACCGTAGCGGTCGCGCGGTTCCCGACTGAAGCGCGTTGAACCGCTCGGCCACTCTGGCCTGCCCCGCGCGTGGAGCGCCTCCATCAACAGGTTCGGGTGAACAGTGTTATAACACGCAACATTCTGAAGCAGTAGTGTATACTTTGTTAACGTAGGCCACGGGTGAATTTTGAGCCGAATTAGATGGGAACGTGATCGAAAAGCTTACACTTCAAATACATTTCTACTGACTAGGGAAATATTTCATACAGGAGTCAACGCCGGCAAGCAACAACACGGTCATAATTACTTCACAAACTATTCGTTTGTATTCATGTTTATTGGAGAGCATTTGTTTCCATTATCGTATATTTTCACTCGTGTTAGTTTCAGATATTAATTGTGATACATCCCTCAAAATCCTTTTTAAAAAAGAAAAAAAAACAGTTCTTTACACCAATCAATGAAACTTTACTTGTCACTGTTCGTTCGCGTCTCTTTCACCGATACACATCTTACGTTGAGAGAACAAGAACACAAAAAACATCTGAAATATAAATCTTTGTCTTTTATTGACAGTTTCAGACGCTGTTCACGTACTGAAACTTCCTTTTCGATTTCCGAAATATTTTGTACAGATACGACTGTGAAATTCCACTAGCTCATTTCCGTAAATAGGTTTCCTTTTACGCAATTATACCAGATGAGCAATGGTGGCCAAAGACTTCCGATATAAGAAATCACATTCATTCAGCCAACGGCTTTTTCAAAGAGGGTGGAGGAGCGGACAGAGGTGCAAGGCACTCTCTTGCCCTTGGAGTGGGAAACTGCCACGAAAGGCGGAAAAATCAACAGTGATCAACGACATGAGAATGCAGACGGCAACAGAATCCATACATTAAAGGCACATAATGTGTATCCAGAGGACATGTGGACTGTGAATGAAAAGATGTCATGATGAGCTCTCCATTGGCAAAATATTCCGGACTAATCTACTATTCGTACATCCGGAAGGGGACTGTCGACGCGAACATGCCCATGAGAAAATCATTGTATAACCAACAAAAGGGCAACGTCCCGCGATTTGGGACATGAAAGAAGTTTGAACGTGGTAGGGAAGCTAGATAATGGGGAAAGCGGAATGCAAAGGCTCGACCTAGATATAGTAGGGGTCAGTAAAGTGAAATTGAAAGAAGACAAGGATTTCTAGGCAGATGAGTATAGGGTAATATAAACAGCAGCAGAAAGTAGTATAACTGGAGTATGATTCGTTATGAACAGGAAAGTGGGGCAGAGAGCGAGTTCCTGTGAACAATTCAATGATAGGGTTGGTCTCATCAGAATCGACAGCAAAGCAACACCGACAACAATAGTTCAAGTATACGTGTCGACATCGCAAGCAGAAGATTAACAGAGGGTCAAAGTGTATGAGGATATTGAACGGGTAAAGGGAGACGGGAATTTGAAAGTCATGAGGGATTGGAATGTGGTTGTAGGGGAAGGAGTAGAAGAACGTGTTACGTGAGAATATTGGTTTGATAGTAGGAACGAGACAGAAGAAAGAGTAATTGAGTTCTGCAACAAATTTCAACTGGTAATAGCGAATTCTTTGTTAAGAATCAGGAAGAAAGCATACAAATGTTCTGTGAAATTCAGGAATACAGAAATACAAGTTACTTAGGAATCAAAGAAATAGGAAGTGCAGAGAAGCCAAGGCGAAATGACTACAAGAAAAATGTGAAGAAATAAAAAAAGAATTGACTGTAGGAAGGACTGATTCAGCAAACAGAAAAGTCCAAACAACCTTCGTTGAAATCAGAAGCATGGTTTGTAACAGTAAGAGTCCAATGGGAAATTCACTGTTAAATGCATAGGGGAGAGCGGATGGGTGGAAAAGCTTACTTTGAAGGCCTCTATGACGGGGAAGACATGTCTTATGACGAGACAGGAGAAGAAAAAGGAGTCGATATAGAAGAGATAGGGGATCCAGTATTAGAATCACAATTTAAAAGACCTTCCAAAGACTAACGGTCGAATAAGGCAGTAGGGATAGATAATATTCCACTATAATTTGTAAAAGCATTGGGGAGATCTGGTGTACAGAATATATGAAGCTGGCGATATACTATCTAATTTTCGGAAAAAGATCAACCACACAATTCCGAAGATTGCAAAAGCCGTCAAGCGCGAAATTTATCGCACAATCAGTGTAACGTATCACGCACCCAAGTTGCTGACAATAATAATATACAGATCAATGGACAAGAATATTGAGGATGTGGAAGATGACGATCAGTTTGGCTTTAGGAAAGGTAAAGGCACCAAAGAGAAATTCTGACGTTGCAGTTGATAATGAAAGCAAGATTGGGGAATAATCAAGACACGTTTATAGGATTTTGTCGACCTCGGTGAAGCATTCGACAATGTCAAATGGTGCAAGATGTTCGAAATTCCACATACTGTCATTAATTACAACTACAAAGGAGGGCAAGTTTCGCGCAGGTCCCCTGTTTACAATTAATGCTCAACTGATAGACACCGGGAAAACTGTTGTAGTACCATGGATAAACCTAACACCATTTTATCCAAGCATTCCTTTTCCACTGACAAGAAGACCGGTTAAAATCGCATTTGCGATCACTATAAACATCTCGCAGAGACAAGCGCTTCAAAGAGCAGGTTTGTATATACCAAATCCCGTCTTTACCCACGGACAATTATATATAGTCTTTTCAAAGGTAAGTAAATCAACTAAAATTTTTGTATCCTTTAAAGAAAAAATGGTGTAGCCTTTCGTTCCTACTCTTCAATCTACACATCAAAGAAACAATGACTGATGTAAAAGAAGGTGAAAGAATATCAATGTTAAGATTCACTGATGACATTGCTACCCTCAGTGAAAGTAATGAACCGGCCGGAGTGGGCGAGCGGTTCTAGGCGCTACAGTCTGGAACCGCGCGACCGCTACGGTCGCAGGTTCGAATCCTGCCTCGGGCATGGATGTGTGTGATGTCTTTAGGTTAGTTAGGTTTAAGGAGTTTTAAGTTCTAGGGGACTGATGACCTTAGAAGTTAAGTCCCATAGTGGTCAGAGCCATTTGAACCATTTTTGAAAGTGATGAAGAATTACAGGATCTGTCGAATAGAATGAACAGCCTGATGGGTATAGAAAAGAGTAGTTGTGGAAATTAAGAGAAAACATCTTTAAAAATAAACCTAACGACGCGAAATAATAATTATGAATTTATGATAAATCCTTGTTATATATTTCCATGCATAAATAGTATACATGATACTTCCAGTAAAGCAGTCGATGTGAAGTTGCAATACCGCTTTCGAAATTTTTCGTGTACAGTACAGAGCGTCCGCATGCCGAATCTCCACCTCCAGCGTGTGAGGTGCATGCAGTGCTGTGACTCACCCAGGACAACAGGTACTCACAGCGGTCGAAAGTTACGTGGGCCTCAACAATGACCTGCCTGTGACGACGGCTGCCGCAGTCAGACGTCTGGCCGCCTCCACAGTACGCCCACACCCAGAACTCCTCCGCGGTGTGAAGTTAAAAAGCTATGGGCAGGCGAGACAACGCTCCGAGGCCGTTGCGGTGCTGGGTATCCTTCGCTATAGCGGTTCCTTATACTGATGTTTCAGCGGGTCGAGACACTATAGTCTAGTGGTGGCGTCTTTTATTGGTAATCGGAAAGTCCTTGGACACGGGTCCGATCCCAGCGTCGGTTTAGATGCTCAGTGAAAAGGCCGGTCGAAGACTTGCGATGTGAGGAGTCATACTAATTCTGCCAGCGGCCTTGTCAAAGAGGGCGGTGAGCGAGAAGACGTTCGAGGCGCCCTCTTGCCCTTCACTTCGAAAACTGCCCCTAAAAGGCGGAAGAGTAAATACAAGGGTTCAGAAGCGGAAATTAGTGCGTTATCGACACGTAACGTGTATCCACAGGACGTGTGATCTGTAACTGAATATTTTAAAATTACACTACAACCAGCAAAAGTCTTCTTGAAATGATTTTATTACACCGTTACTTATTTCGGGTCTGAGCCTGTCGCCAGTTGGTAGCGTTGACTTCCTGCAAGTTCTACATTTGTATCCTAAAATATAAAGAAGTTTTGTGATGTATAGTTTACAAAAGAATATTCATGTTACATTTGCACCCTAAATTTTAACAAACTTTTTGTGATTACATAGCGCTGTATATGCTCCATACATTGTACTTACTTCCTTACAGGAAGCGTATAAAAGTATAACACTATGTAATTAAAAAAAACTTTGCTAAATTTTAGGACGCAAATGCAAAATGAAAAATCTTTTGTAAATTATGCATCACAAAAACTTAGTTATATTGTAGGATACAAATTTAAAACTCGCTAGAAGTCAATGGTACCATCTGACGACGGGCTCAAGCCCGAAACTAATAACAGTATAATAAAATCATTTCAAGAAAAGTTGTGGCTAGTTGCAGTATTTCCCACAGTGTAATTTACGAAAACAGCTGCGGTGTTCTCCAATCAAAAATGGATAAAATTGCTGAATATTTGTCGTAATGGTCTCTCCACTGGTAAAGGTTCCCTTACTTCCCCATTCGGACCTCAGGGAGTGGACTGCCAAAGGAGGTGGAGACCATGAGAACAAGATTGAATAACCAGCGAAACGGAAACGTTCCACAAGTCAGGGCGTCGAATGTTACTCGTAGAAGTTGAATGTTAAGTAAGGTAGAAAATTTGAAAATGGAAATGCATATGCTCAGTCTAGGTATAGTGGCGGACAGTGAAATGAAATGGAAAGAATATAAGAATCTCTGGCCACACTAATACAAGGTCACATGAAGAACAGCAGAAAATGATGTAACAGGAGTAGCATTCGTCATGAATACGAAAGTAGCGCAGAGAGTGAATTATTATGAAGATTTCAGTGATATGATTATTCTTATCAGAATCGACGCCATACCGTCACCAACAGCAATAGTTAAGCTATACATGCCGCCATCACAGATGAAGAGATCAAGAATTAGTATGAGGATATTCAAAGTGCAATTCAGTATGTAAAGAGAAGCGGAACTCTAATAATCGTGGATTATTGGGTTCTGCATTAAGGGAAGGAATAAAGGACAGAGTTAAGGGTGAATATGGTATCGGTAATAGGAATGAGGGAGCAGCAAAACTAGTAGCGTTATAAAATAAATTTTAGCTAGTTATAGCGAACACACTGCACAAAAGTCACAAGAGGAAGACGTAGACACGGAAAACGCCTCGAGACAAGGAAAGATTCCAGCTGGATTAAATCATCTTCAGACACAGAGCCCCGTGGTGTCGTCTGAAGAACGAGGTCCCTTGCCAAAGCTGGTACCTCACGACGGAATGACAAGTAAGGAGAGTCGCGTAGACACGCCCTGAAGAAGTTTATACGCCGCCGCTGCCAGAAGATTACTTAAGTGAGAGCGCAGCGTCGCTCAGTCCCACTCAGTAATTACTGTCTACGACGACAGCATCGTCTTACTTCAGATCCGGCTGCGACATAACGAAACTATTGGCCAGAAGTGTGAACAAAAGTTTGTAGTCAATTGTATGCCGAGATAAGACCATCATTCTGCTTTGTATCAAGTGATAATTCATAGTGTTCTGCGACAATAACAGCCACAGATTGTCATTGATGTGGACATTAATTGTTTCCACGTGAAATATTTTATATTGTTCAATCAATAATAAAGTGATCTAATATTATCTATGTTGTAGTATGCACTCGATCTCCATCAGAAGTAAATCTAGTCTTGCTACGACACACTACAGTGCAAACCAGGTTTTTTCGTCCCTCACTACAATTCCAAAATGCCGGAGCAAATGTAGACTCAGATCGAAATTTAGTAATGATGAAAAGTGGACTGAAGTTTAAGCGATTCATCTGCAAGAATCAATGTGCAAAGAAGTGGGATACTGAACTACTGAAGAATGATGAGTTGCGTTTGAGGTTTCCTACGACTGTAGATATTGCATTAATGAGTGCCATAACAGGTAGTTCAGTTGAAGAGATATGGACATCTCCAAAAAGGGTAACACAGAAGATGGACAGACAAATATACGTACAAGGAAGGTAATTACGTGTTGCGTGCCCAAAGTGGGCACGAGGAATCAGTAGTATTGGCGCAGAGAGGCGCAGAAAACCATTTAAAAGTAATTCAGGTTTCTAGATCAATGGTCTTTTCTTGTATAGTAGACAAACTTACGAGTGTCCTTCCGAAAGAAAGTTTCGTCATTTCACACGGAAGCTTTATTGCCAAAAACAAATACAACATGGCATCATAAACTATACACCTCACACTATTTTACGACACAGTCATCACCGACATTGAGGCATTTCCCATGGCGTGCGATCAGTTTGAAGAAACCACTCTGTAAAACTCGGTGCCCTGAGATGCGAAGAATTGTCGCACAGCCTGCACCAATTCAGCTTTGGTTTGGATGCCTCCTCGTCACTGAGGCGGTCTTGGATTCTGGGGTAAAGAGGTGTACCCATGTGCAGTATGTACTATACTTTATTACATACTATTGTATACATTCATATCGCCGACTATTTTACATTTCATATCACCACCCTTACCACGCACAAAAACACAAACATTATTATCATGACCAAATTTACAAGACCTACGCGTTCCAACACACAATGGTTCATCAATAAAAAAAATTGTCGATGTTTCTCCAACACCACGAACTTGAGACAGAGTGATCATAAACGTACGAAAACGAAGAACATCGCGAGGAGGTATCTGCTCCAATGACATAGCAAGACTTTTCATTGTAGTGTCAATACGTGATGATTCTGAACAGAAACTCGTTTGCTTATTGCGCATACCGCATCAAGTCATCGTGGCTCATACCCATTCTTGTACGTTTGTGAACCGGGATCAGGTTTCTCGGTCCCCATTTTGCAGACACTCTTCGGTAACCCAACACATCTTGGAGCATGTGATCGGCCTCAGCTTGTCCAGTACTTACTGTGAACGCCACGTCTGACAC
Organism: Schistocerca americana; assembly: GCF_021461395.2. Lineage (NCBI taxonomy): Eukaryota > Metazoa > Arthropoda > Insecta > Orthoptera > Acrididae > Schistocerca > Schistocerca americana. The sequence goes on along the minus strand of NC_060124.1, from coordinate 79,429,665 downwards.
AGTTATGCGCATGTCTGCTAATACCGTGTCCTGTACTCTAGCAAAGTTGTTTCCATTCGTTGATGAGGAGGATCGGCCACCTCGCCTTCATCCCCAACACTCTGCTTTCCTTCGCTGAACATGCAACACCAGCGATCCAACATTTAACGAGACTTGACCTCTTCACCATATACGGTCTACAGGCATTCGTAGATGACGAACACACTAGTCCCAAGAGCCCATTCATACCGGATAACAGCACGCACTTCCGTTGGCGACCACGTTGTCAGTACACGTCCATCTGCCAACGTGACGTGTAATCGAGGAACCTCGGACACGCCGGTCTGCTGCTACTCTAAACATCTACATCTATACCCTGTAAATCGCTGTGAAGTGCATAGCAGATGCTACGTTTCAATGTACTAGTTATCAGGGATTTTTCCCGTTCCATTCACTTATGCAGCGCTGGAACAATGATTGTTTAAATGCCTCCCGCCGGCCGAAGTGGCCGTGGGGTTGAAGGCGCTGCAGTCTGGAACCGCAAGACCGCTACGGTCGCAAGTTCGAATCCTGCCTCGGGCATGGATGTTTGTGATGTCCTTAGGTTAGTTAGGTTTAACTAGTTCTAAGTTCTAGGGGACTAATGACCTCAGCAGTTGAGTCCCATAGTGCTCAGAGCCATTTGAACCATTTTTTTTTAAATGCCTCCGCGCGTGCTGTAAATAAATTAATCTTATCTTTACGACCCCTACGGGAGCGATGTGTAGCGGGTTGAAGTATATTTCTAGAGTCATCATTTAAAGCCACTTCTTGAAACTTTGTTTGTAGACTTTCTAGAAGTAGTTTCGTCTACCCTCAAGAGTCTACCAGTTCAGTTGTTTCAACATCTCAGTGACACTCTCCCGCAGATCAGACAAGCCTCTTACCATTCGTACTGCCCTTCTCTGTATACGTTAATTATGCCCTGCTAGTCCTATTCGGTATGGGTCCCACACAGCTGAGCAGTTTTCTAGGATGAGTCGCACGAGTGATTTGTAAACAACCCGCTTTGTAGACTGATTGCATTTTCCTAGTATTCTACCAATAAACCGAAGTCTACCACCCGCTTTACGCACGGCTGAGTCAACTTTATCGTTCCACTTCATGTCCCCACTAAGTGCCCTGCGCATGCATCATCATTCCACCTCCGCTTACCACCCTTCTCTCGCTGAACCAGCAATGGGTGTTGCTTTACATGTTTCTTTTTTTTTTTTTTTCACTTAGTGTACCATCTTGTCTTTCAAAAACAATGAGGAAACTTACATTCGGAACGTCCCTCGTACTTCGTGTCTGGATCACCTGTCTCGCGAGGCGTATCCCCAACGCATTACGCTGTACCGCACAGCAATAGTCGCCTCACTACGCGCAGGCAAGCTTCACTTCCAGTGCAAGTAGGTTTCCGTCGTCTGGCTGAGAACTGCAGTCACGACCGTCACTGCGAAAAAGTGATCTGGGACACGCGGTGCTTGATAAATCCTCGTGCGTCTTTTAGGTTGTGGAGGAAACTGTTAGTGTCGGCTGATTAGTAACTAATTGGTGTAGTTCGCAGGCAATTTAACTTATCTTTGAGTGCAAAACAGAAAGGCCGTGTTTCAGCTACAGGCGTGTAAGTGAAACTGGTGCTCTTCTCGTTCACAAAGGCAGCAGGCAAGGCAGAACGGAGGCGACATGGCAGCCAGTGAGTCGGACACGGCTAGCTGGTTGGCCCTTCGCTACTCGGCGAGTGACCGCTCACCCGACGACACTCCAGCCGCTTACATTTGCTCGCGACAGTACTTTATGCATCGAAAGGGAACTTTTAGTGCACCTATAGAAACGTCGTTTACCAGTCATAGATTCATTTAATAAGTGGTACCTACTTTCTGGCAGTAAAGCCTTTCCCACACAATGCTCTAGTTGGCATGAGTCAGAAAAAATCTCCAGAATAACCGGCATGGATTCTGTCGGCACAGACCATGCGAAATCCAAATCGTGATATTCGTAAATGGGATTCTAGAATCCACGTCTTGTTGGTATTAAATGAATCCATTGTTTGTTAATTTCGAAATGTTCCACACAGATTCTACCAACATCTATATTGAGTATCAGGACGGATTTATAAATGGAATGCGGACTCCATAAAAAAGAGAACACACGTTACTTTATTCTATCCAGAGTGCAGTTCACTGGTTCATGAGTAATTTCGTTGTGCTCTGAGGAAGTGTGAAAGAAACTAAAGAAAATAGGTGTCTACCGAGTATCTGGTTGGATTTATAAATTTCAATGCGGTCTGCGTCAAAGAGAGGAGACGTTACTTTATCCCATGCGCGGGGCAATTCAATGGCTCATGAGTAATTTAGTGTGTGTTCTCAGGACGTGCGAAAGGACCACTACTGTTCACATTATTTCGGAATGACTTTCATAGAAATATCAAAGAAAGTAGAATCTGCAGAAATATCAAGTCAGATACTGACAAGATATTAAATCGTTGGGAACACTGGCATATTGGTCCTAAATGTAATATAATGCAACGTTAGAAGTCACCCAGCCATGTCATACTAATACTTAAGAACCAATACACTGAAGAGCCATAGGAACTGGTACATCTGACTAATATCGTATAAGGCCCCCGCGAGCACGCAGAAGTGCCGCAATACGTGACATGGACTTAACTAATGTCTGTAAGTGCTGGAGGGATCTGACACCACGAATCCTGCAGGGCTATCCATAAATCCGTAAGAGTACGAGGGGGTGGAGATCTTTTCTGAACAGCAGGTTACAAGGCATCCCAGATATGCTCAGTAATGTTCATGCCTGGGGAGTGTGGTGGCCAGCGGAATTGTTCAAACTCAGAAGAGTGTTCCTGGATCCACTCTGTAGCAACTCTGGAGGTGTTGGGTGTCACGTTCTCCTGCTGTAATTGCCCAAGTACGTCAAATGCACAATGGACATGAATGGATGCAGGTGATCAGACAGGACGCTTACGTACGTGTTACCTGTCACACTCATATCTAGAACTATCAGGGGGTCCATATCACTCCAACTGCACAGGCCCCATACCATTAAAGAGCCTCCACCAGCTTGAACACTCCCCTGCTGACACGCAGGGTCCATGGATTCATGAGGTTCTCTCCATATCCGTACACGTCCATCCGCTCGATACAATTTGAAACGAAACTCATCCGCCCAGGCAACATGTTTCCAGTCATCAACAGTCCAATGTCACTGTTGACGGGCCCAGGCGAGGCATAAAGCTTTGTGTCGTGCAGTCATCAAGGGTACACGAATGGGCCTTCGGCTTCGAAAGCCCATATCTATGATGTTTCCTTGAATGCTTCGCATCCCGACACTTCTTTATGGCCCAGCATTGAAATCTGCAGCAATCTGCAGAAGGCTTGCACCTCTGTGACGTTGAACGATTCTCTTCAGTCGTCCTTAGTCCCGTTCTTCCAGGCTCTTTTTCCGGCCGCAGCGATGTCGGAGATTTGATATTTTACCGAAATCTTGACATTTACGGTACGCTTGTGAAATGGTAGTACGAGAAAATTCCCACTTCATCTCTACATCGGAGATGCTGTGTTCCATCGCTCGTGCGCCGACTATAACACCACTTTCACTTAAATCTTGATAACCTGCCATTGTAGCAGCAGTAACCGATCTAATAACTGAATCAGATGCTTGTTGTTTTATACAGGCGTTGCCTAACACAGCGCCATATTCTGCCCGTTTACATATCTCTGTATTATAATACGCATCCTCATACCAGTTTCTTTGGCGCTTCAGTGTATTTGTTTCATAAATTCAGGCCCATTTTTCTGGATACAATCTACATTCATCGTATGACCAGAGCAAGGGCAACGCAGCTATCGGTTGGACCAACGAGAAACCGTAAATAACATTTTGTTCATGTAAAAATTACAGAGTGAACTGTTTCGATTATATATCACATGAAAACCAAAACCGTATTATTCAAAGTGAAATCCACTGAACATGCCTTTAATATAAAAGGCGAAACGCTAATGAGACATTAATAAATATTATATTCGAACGTTTGAGTTAATAAAACGAATATTTATACAATTCCTGACCGCAACAAAAAACTTGATCTAACTGTAACTGTATGAATATGCGGAATGGGACGATCGCGAAGGTCCACTCGCGGGTGATGCAAGTGGGAGGCATGGTTCGGTGGTTCATTGGTAGGTTGCTGTCAAACTGGAATTTGGTTACGAAAGACACTGCTAACGCTTTTACGCTGCAATAGCACTTCACAGTGTGGATCGCATGCCCGGTTGGTCTGACACTGAACTTGGGATGTATTCAAGGAGGGCAGTGTAACGAAGGCTAAAAACCTGCTTAGAAGAATCTGTGAATCGGTTACAGCGTATGAGCCAAGAATATCCTCCAGCTCCCTACATACTTCTTCCGTATCGACCGCGAAGATAAAATTAAACTTCCAGCAACTCGCAAAGGGGCATAGCCCGAGAGGCAGTGCCTCCCTTCTATCAAAAGGAGTTAGAGTTGGGGGAGGAACAGGAAACACGTGGTGCAATAAGGAATGTCTTCTGCAGCACAAATCACAGAGATGTTTGTTAATCAGTTCTGCCATTTACAAAATAAGGCAAAGACCACAGTTGTCGTAAACTTCACAAGTCCACTGCCGAAGTGTCATCTTTATGCTGAAACTCGGTTAACAATGTGGATTATATTTGCTACTCTTGAACTGCCTTAACACAGAGATATATATTTCATTTGTGGTAGTCAATAATGTTTAAGCGATACTTCTGTACACGTGATTTTTCCATCGTAAGCAAAAAGGGGTATGGAAATAATTAGATTTTGACTCATAGTTTATTGTTTTCATGATTGTAAAAAGTAATCATCACTATCGGTTTATGATGGTTCCTACATAAATATACACACAATTAGTGGAACTGACGACCCATCTATGGATTCGTACATACCGTTTTAGTATCCTGTTGATACTTACTGATGATTGGGAAACCGAAGACAAACAAACCCCATCACATGAAGCGAAAGCAACGTCAAGTCCGGCTTAAAAATGGCTCGGACAAACAATTAGGTTTACTAGGCTCACGAAAGCTCATATTATGCAGATTGCCATAATTGGTATTAACAGAGACACATTAAATGACGCTCCGTGATTCAAATCTACTTAGGTCGCAAACAATTAAGAAACTGACGTGGGGTCCATCTACTATCCTTTCTGCAGCCCGCCCGGTTAGCGTGCGGTCTAACGCACTGCTTTCCGGGCAGGAAGGCGCGCCGGTTGGTTCAAATGGCTCTGAGCACGGCCGCCTGTATTAGAGGCCGTAGTCGTCAAGCTGACAACGTCGTAGCCTGTGACGTCAGTAGGCCGGCTAGCGTGAGCAGCTACGCCGAGACTGAAGTTTAGATTTCGTCGATTGCAGACGACGTGTCAGATATAAATACGCAATCACTTTCTTTTTTTTGTAGATTTGGTCCCTATAAGTAACACAGTAACCTAGAAAAGCTAATTTCTCGCAGTATTACGCCGACTTTATGTCGGAATTCCGCATTTTATTCTCGTTTCCTTGCAGCGATGAACTTTACAATAACTCACATGTGCTTCATAGCAGTATATTATGGCGTTTCGTACCCGAGATTTGGAGATACAAGTTCAGCAAACAATTTTGTGAGATGCCTACTAACATTATTTGCAGACTTGCAATTATTTCAGTCTGTTATTTGAAATATATTATCATGTTCCTTCCTATATAAATGACAAACTAATATAAGAGTTTCTGACAGCTGCAACATATCTTTCACACCTTTATATACGAGGGTGGCATAATAACAATATTTTTAACGAGCGTTTTTTTGTGTATTGTTCATTAGTAGGTTAGATTTTTTTTTAATCACAGGTCATACACAATCTACACATCTTTCTGAGTCAGAATGAACTGGGGACCTTGCTGTAGGATTTGCATAAGAAGCATGACTGAAATATATCAGTGCATTAAAGTTTATTTCATAGTGGCCACCTCCTCCTTGCCAGTACTAATCAGAGCATTTAAGGACTGAGGTTATGGGTAAGAAAAAAGTTTCTTAATTTTGTGTCAAAAGTTATGTAATGTTTTTAATTTTCTATTAACTTCCTCCTTCTTGGAACATATTAAATGATCATTTTGGAGTTTGGTGTAATTATTTAACAATATGTTACACATAATGGAAACCAGCTTTTTGTAGATATCAGTAAGTGGCCTTCCACAGAGACATGAATCTGTTAGGGAATCAGTAGGGAATCTGAACACTGAGATGTAACCCTCTTCCTTGCTGGATTTGTAGTTGCTGTTGCAACCAGGAACACATTTTTCTGGCATCTGCAAATAGAATGATGCATTAATTGCAAACATCTTAAATCAACATACTATTATGTAAAATTAGCAAATGAGAATTTGGATGGACTGGTTTTTTCTACTGCTTGGACATCACGAAACACAAGTCTACAAATAGAATCAAATGTGTAGAAATATTCATAATATTAACACAAAATCACTTAGGAGAAGATTCTGATACTAAACTTATGAATTCAAAACTTTATTTTCAAATTATATCTAGAATATAGTAGAACTTTTGTTGCAGTTGTATAGACGAAAGTCGATCACGTAACACACTTGCACATATACATGTAAAAACGCTACAAACTTCACAGAATTATATACTTAATTGTGTTATATCTTCGACTGTAGTCCCGACTACTTGCTATAAAACAGACACCGCGAAAGTACGTAAACAACTGCTTCCGTTTGCTACCTTATAGCCACAGCCATACGGTAGGCCTTAACGTAACGTTGCCACATTTCAGTCCTCCGGCCTCTAATACAGGCGGCCGTGCTCTGAGCACTATGCGACTTAACTTCTGAAGTCATCAGTCGCCTAGAACTTAGAACTACTTAAACCTAACTAACCTAAGGACATCACACACATCCATGCCCAAGACAGGATTCGAACCTGCGACCGTAGCGGTCGCTCGGCTCCAGACTGTAGCGCCTAGAACCGCACGGCCCCTCCGGCCAGCGGCGTGCCGGTCCCCGGTACGAATCCGTCCGGCGGATTTGTGTCGAGGTCCGCTGTGCAGACTAATCTGTGGATAGTTTTTAAGGCGGTTTTCCATCTGCCTCGGAGAATGCGGGCTGGTTTCCCTTATTCAGCCCCAGTTACACTACGGTATGTCGGCTTTTCCTTTCTTAATACGGGAGGTGTAAGGAAGCGGCATGCAGCTGTTTTGGACATACTGACTCTTGAATTCCCATGTTGTAATGTAGTTCACACACGTTTATTTGTTGTTTTCATTTCTGTGAGATGTCTATACGGCGTCTCGCCTGCCCTCACTACTCATCATATTTACTTGTGACGGTAATGTATTCTTATCACATGACAATAATAATAATAATAACAATAATAATAAAATATAAATAAATATATAATAAAATATAAACTATAATCGACGTGTAGTATGACCATTGCCAAGAGTACAGAAGGAGAACAGACACATTAATGACGGGACGGAAAGTACATAATTTAGTGAAAAAAAAATAGGGCAGGAGTGAGATTTGAACACGGATGACAGATCCATGTTTTGCATTCCAACACCGTGGTTCTTGCAGTTTGTTCGATGTAGCATATCTTATGCTTAGACCGTTCACTGTTTGTATTTTGCTTCTTTTTCCAAAGATCAGTACACGTTCTTCCTGTTTTCACGCTTGATTCGTGTTCAGTTTTTGACGTGCTATCCACTGAATCATTTTACTATTGAATCTGAGGGGGGCTGCGATGGGGAGTTTCCCTTGCCAGCAACAGCAGGCAAGGTGACCAATAACACGTTACGTGTCGACTTTAATTACGCTTCCAACGTGACTAAAACGTAATGTTTACGATCGAGGCGTTTAGCAGTACTGACTGAACGGCAGTGGGACAAAGACTTTACCGCGACTATCTTCCAGGAACTGACGACTGCTCAGTGAGAAATCGAGAGATGAGTGCTGGACTTTAGTGCCAGAGATGGGGCAGTGAAAAAGTGAAGCAGGGAATGGAGTGGAGCGGAAGGCGTAGTTATGGCAGTCATGATGGTGACATGGAGGTGGCTAGGACGTTTCGCTGGCCGGATGGGGGCCAGGTGGGTACCGAAGTGCTCTGGTGGATTCTAAGAACTGAGCATAAAGTCTGAGACGGGGATCTGACGGAAGGTGGGCAGGTGATATTACACTGCTAGACAGCCGCTAAGGAACAACTGATGCTTCCTAAGGAACAACTGCTAGTTACTACGAAAAGCAAAAAGCAATAGCTACAGAACACCCGACCAATGATAGTTAAAGGAAATATAGTGGGCGGGACGTGTTAACTACAGCGAAGCCTTTGGACGAACGCCCTGTATGTATTCGACACTTCGTGCGGTGCGATGTTCTTGTAGAACCGATCACTGCGACATTCCGTGTGGTGTGGCAACATTTCTACAGGATAACATTCGAGTGCTTACGATCGTGGACGAGCAGCTGGGCGGCTCGAAGTCGGTTAACGTGTCACTGCTGTGGCCACAGTAATGCGTGTTTTCGAAAGTGTCATCTTGAGATTAAAAAACGACGCTGAAGGTGGAAATGCTATGCGAAAGTATTGCGGTGGTCGTAGACGGACCACTACACCGGAAGAGGATCGATACGTAGCCCCATTGGCTGATAGCTGCAAACCTTGCAGTCGCTACCAGTACACATGCCTCTGCCAGAACAATTCCTTGGCAATTAAATTAGGTTGGTTTGTATGCTCGGATGCCTGTTAAGTGTAGTCCACGTCAACCACGCCATCCTGGAGAAAGAGTTCATTGGTGTAAGGAGCATGCTGGTTGAGAACAGCGACAGTGGTCCAGAGTGATGTTCTCCGAGGAATCCCGCTTCACTGTGGCAAGTGATTCAGGCCACCAGTTAGTGTGGAGTCAGAGTGGAACACGTTAGACACCACAGAACGTTGATGAACGTCATCGGTATGGTCTAGGTGTTATGGTGTGGGCAGGCATTATGTACAATGGCCGAATACCGCTGCATATCTTAGCTCGAGGTACCGTTACAGCATTGCGGAACAGCAGGGAGATTATTCTGGATCATGTCCATCTGTTTAGGAGCGCGGTAGATCCCGATTTTCTGTTTATGGAAGATACTCTCCGCCCACATAGGACCGATGAGTGAAGATACTGAACGTATGGAATGATCTGCTTACTCCCCGGTCCTAATCATTATAGAGCATGTCTGGGATGCTCTTGGCAGACGTGTTTCTCAACGAACACCCCCTTCTCGAAGCGCGCAGCAACTCAATATCGCCTTGAGAGAGAAGTGGGACAATATCCTCCACGAACTCCTCAAACGTTTGGCAGCCAGCATGAAAAACAGATGCAAAATATGCATTACTGCCCGAGGAGGGCAAATTGCTTACTGACAGTCCGATATCAACCATTGTGGTGGGAGTCTCACTTGTGTCAAACATGAACGTTATTTATGTCTGTTATCCTGCTATCCCATGTTGTGAAGTCTGAACAATTTATCATTATAAATGTAGTACACTACCACTATTACGTATGTACTGTTTTTCGTATCATCCATAATTGCCTGTGATTATCCCTGTCAAAAAAAAAAAAAAAAAAAAAAAAAAAAAAAAAAAAAAAAAAAAAAAAAAAAATTATTCAAATGGCTCTGAGCACTATGGGACTGAATTTCTGAGGTCATCAGCCCCTGGAACTTAGAACTACTTAAACCTAACTAGCCTAAGGACATCACACACATTCATAACCGAGGCAGGATTCGAGCCTGCGACCGTAGAGGTTGCGCGGTTCCAGACTGTAGCGCCTAGAACCGCACGGCCACTCCGGCCGGCTATACCTGTCCAACAATGTCGCTGTACCTTAGCAATTGTCAAGCAGTGTAGAAAAAGTATACACAGGCGCAGCAAGTTGCTAAGGCTGAACACCGAAATGTGTGGAAAATTCTGGTGGGTGGCTTCATACAGCTGTGGACGCTGAATTGCTGGCGATGTTAATTACTCTCAGTTTATCTGCAAGTCAGACAAGATATACGTACGTCAATTTTCACAGCAGAGAAATGTGTCTTACTAGCATGCAGAACCGCACGCCACATTCAGATTATACCGTCGCGGTTTACACAAACTGGCTATTAAATGTTTTAGCGATTATCGATAGCGATACGAGGATTAAATGCTGTCGCTATTTACACACCTTTTTAAAACTATGTCACACCAGCAATAGAACTCGGAACAGTGCCTGGCAGGCAGTGCTCTTACGGTTACCACCACGTGAGCCTTCCAGGTTCGAGTTGCGTCGCAGCCTGCAGCCCCACTCAGCTAGTTCCTAACAGACTGTATTTTCTCACAGCGGGTGTGCTTCAGAATTCATAGCCTCGGTCATCGTCTCGTGACCAACCTCACGTAGTTATCGTTTCCTCTGACTATCTAAGGAGTAGATGAACTGCGACCATAACGAGCGGTATAGTCAGTTGCAGCGTGTTCTGATGCTCATCGATACGATTATCTCGGACTGAATTCACACAGCTGCAATTCTAAGGATTTACGCGCGCACAAGACTTTCACTACGCTCTAGACTTTACGATGTGAATAGCGGTGTGCCACTCGGCGCCATGCTCCCTATTTTCGTGCTGCGTACGGCCTGTGGACAGCGTGATCAATATTCGCAGAAGCCGAGCAGCAGAACCTTACCGTTACAAATATAGAAAGGACGCGGGCGGCAGCAAGTTTTTGAGAACCAGTCTGCCTCTGATTAAGAACGATTCAATGAAGCGGTGGAAAATCTAGATGAGAACGCGTGCAGCCCAACTGGTGCACATCATTTTCCGATCACGGCCAACAGTACTAACGAGTAATCCAGTCGCAGAAATATTAAAACCAGTTCTCTAAGATGTCTAGGAGTGAGAGAGGAGAAATGCTGGAGTCTGAATACGATTTTCATTACCAAACAACCAGGTATACTTGCGTCTCAGAAGAACACCGATGAACTCAACCACGGCCGTTCGTCTCTCCCCCTGTCTCGATGCGCACAGCGCACTTTCCAGTCCAGGATGAAGGTTACCGTCGGCTGTACTGAAAGTGTGTCCTTCACTAATGGGATGGGATAAAAACGTACTGAACCTCAGTCTCAACATTTAGCCCGCCGTTTGAGCAAAGGATACATAATCGAAGAGTTTAATATTTAACTTTAAACCTGTCTCATAGTTATTTTTTAAGTTGTTTTTCTTCAAATGTATCCAACTCCGTAACATACTACACTGCTGGCCACCGTAAATGCAACACCAAGAAAGACAAGAAGTAGCACAACAAGATTTATTTTGTAGATAACATGTTGACCAAGTATCAAATGATTACGTTTACAGACGTCTGTGACATGTGGTTCCTGCCAGAATCAGTAGCCAGAGTAGCCGCCATTGTTGGAGATCACCGCTGCCACACGTCTCGGCATTGAGTCAAAGAGACGTTGGATGTGTTCCTGGGGTACAGCAGCCCAAGCAGCTTCCACACGTTGCCAAAGATCATCTGGTGTGGCAGCTGGGGATGTAATCTGGGTCACTCGTTGAGCAACCATGGACCATATGTTTTCTATCGGCGAAAGATCCGGAGAGCGAGCCGGCCAGGGAAGCAATTCAATCTGGTTATTGACGAAGAACCTTTGGACAATGCGTGCCACGTGTGGTCGCGCATTATCCTGTTGAAATATGGCTGTGGCCGAGCCCTGAAGGTAAGGAAGGACAACTGGCTCCAGCACCTCGGATATGTAGCGCCGGCTATTTAAAGTACCGGCAATGCGTACTAGAGGCGTGCGAGAGTAATATCCAATACCGCCCCATACCATAATACCCGGTGCAAGACCAGTGTGGCGGTGCATAATGCAGCTGTCCAGCATCCTCTCTCCACGGTGTCTCCACACTCGAATCCGACCATCGTGGTGCTGCAGACAGAAGCGTGCCTCGTCAGTAAAGACAACGTCATTCCATTCTGCCGTCCACATCCGTCTGTCATCACACCATTGGCGACGGAGACGTCTGTGGTTCTGCGTCAATGGTAGACGAAGCAATGGACGCCTTGCGGGCAGACCACTCTGCTGTAAACGGCGTCCAATGGTACGCGCAGACACTGGATGATGCGTTACAGACGCAATGTGCTGTGCTATGGTTCGGGATGTCACAGAGCGATCCGTCACTGCCATGCGCACAATTTGCCTATCAGCACGTGCAGTGGTGCACCGAGGTGAATGCGATCGACCACGTCGGTCCGTCGTACGCTCCTGCATCCAACGGTCACATATCCGCATTATAGTTGTTTGGTTTCGTCCAACACGACTAGCGATTTCTCTGTATGATAATCCACAATCTCGGTAAGCCACTATCCTTCCTCTGTCGAACTCGGATACTTGATCAAAAGATGTTCGCTGTTGTCTACGAGGCATAACTGATCGTCTTGTGAAACAACCACAAGGTAAACACACGTGCCGAACGTACACTCGTCGAAATCGCCAAGCCTTAAATGGCGCTATGAGGTGGCGCCACAGGCGCGCGTGATGCGTCTGCGCTGAAATTCTAATCAGTTGCATATCTCATCGTTGCAAACCCATGGTGTAAATTTCACTCGATTCGGATGCTTCCTTCAGGGTGTTGCATTTACGGTGGCCAGCAGTGTACTTCGAAAATAATAGGAGAAACACAGTATCTCCAGTCACATCTGAATAACCATATTTTGCAGCGCAGACGTCTGCAAGACGTGCAGGAAGAGAGAATCACTGAGGTTGTGGAAGGTAGCGACACGGGTGTGGAGCCATGCCGACTCACAGTGACATGGCAAGCTGCGCCAGGTTTGGCGGTGGAGGATCCATGGTGCGAACAGAACGATCGGGGTGGGCCCACAGTTTCTCATTTGGGTTTAGATCCGCGCAGTTTAGTGACCAGGCGAGCTCTGTAACTCATCTTGGTGCTCTTCAAACCACGTACGTACACTGTGAGCTCTGTAACACGTTGCTTTGTCCTCCTGCTGGCAGATGTTTATTTACCCTTCCTGCTTTCACCCACCCCCCACCCCCTCTTTGAGGGGTTATTGCACGTTGACGTCGAACAGAGACGGTGGTCACGTTAATGTGACTGGGCCGTCTTGTTTGTTACAGAGAAAGAAATCATGAAGACCTGAAGCAGAAATTCGTTTTGATGTCGGACCTACACGGAATGAAATGCACTGCGCTGCGAGATTAATATATATTGATACGATGGTAGGAGGTGTTTATTTGCCGCTCGTCGAACATACGTTCTTTAAATTCTGCATATCTGCGTGCATAATCCGCAAGCCACCTAGTAGATAGTGTCGGAAGTTCCATGCGGCTTTTTGTGGATGATGCTGTAGTATACAGAGAAGTTGCAGCATTAGAAAATTGCAGCGAAATGCAGGAAGATCTGCAGCGGATAGGTACTTGGTGCAGGGAGTGGCAACTGACCCTTAACATAGACAAATGTAATGTATTGCGAATACATAGAAAGAAGGATCCTTTATTGTATGATTATATGATAGCGGAACAAACACTGGTAGCAGTTACTTCTGTAAAATATCTGGGAGTATGCGTGCGGAACGATTTGAAGTGGAATGATCATATAAAATTAATTGTTGCTAAGGCGGGTGCCATGTTGAGATTCATTGGGAGAGTCCTTAGAAAATGTAGTACATCAACAAAGGAGGTGGCTTACAAAACACTCGTTCGACCTATACTTGAGTATTGCTCATCAGTGTGGGATCCGTACCAGATCGGGTTGACGGAGGAGATAGAGAAGATCCAAAGAAGAGCGGCGCGTTTCGTCACAGGGTTATTTGGTAACCGTGATAGCGTTACGGAGATGTGTAGCAAACTCAAGTGGCAGACTCTGCAAGAGAGGCGCTCTGCATCGCGGTGTAGCTTGCTGTCCAGGTTTCGAGAGGGTGCTTTTCTGGAATCGAATATATTGCTTCCCCCTACTTATACATCCCGAGGAGATCACGAATGTAAAATTAGAGAGATTCGAGCGCGCACGGAGGCTTTCCGGCAGTCGTTCTTCCCGCGAACCATACGCGACTGGAACAGGAAAGAGAGGTAATGACAGTGGCACGTGAAGTGCCCTCCGTCACAGGCCGTTGAGTGGCTTGCGGAGTATAAATGTAGATGTAGATGTAGATGGTACATACATCATGCAGGAAACATTACACTACTTTTACATAACATCTTTTCATTCTTTTCTGGGATTCTTCGTGGAAAGAACGGCTGATTGTGCGCTTCAGGGAAAGGCTTGGTCCCTCTATCACCAAGAACGCTGCCTGATATGTAAACTGAATTGCTATGTTCTCAAAACTTCATATGCAGCCCGCTTCCTTGACACGCTCGCGGGGTAGTCCACCCGGCTGGAGTATCACGGAGCAGTCTTGTTTGCTTTATGAGCATTGTTCGGGACACTGAGCGCTGGTTATTAGTTCGGGCGCTCTTAGTTTCAGCACTGCCTCTGTCTAAACGTCTCATTTGCAGCCCGCACCCGGGCCTCAGACGGTACTTGAACACGGTGTATGCCCTCTATTACACTGACCTACTTTACTTGTACGTAAATGGTGACCACTTGAGACAGTCTGTAGCCACTGCTACCACAACGAAGCACGTGGAGCTGGCGAGCTTCTGACGATAGCTGAGAGTTGCCTAGGACGCGCTATGGAGCCCTGTTGGGTCTTGTCGGGTCCTCTGACCTGACCACAAAATTTATTAGTCTTTTTGAATGCCGGTAAGTGAGCTATGAAACAATAATTTAGATGTTATCTAGCAATATAGTGCAACACCCTACGTGTCACTCCCATAGAGACATCGTAATATTGTTTCCTCCGGAACGCACTGTCAAAACGTCTTCACTAAACGGTACGTAGTCTTTTTTATAGCTACAACAATCACAGAGATATCGGTGTCAACTTTACTTTTTCAGATGGAACTATAGTAATTTCTGCTGATAGAGTCGTAGTAGTAAAAGAGACGAATTCAATGCCGTTTCATTCGTCAAAATTCGATTACTGGCACCGAAGTGACTGCAATATTTAGAAACTACGATTTATCTATTTTGAACATGAAACCGATTGCTCCCTTACGCGCAAATTAGCGATGTCACACCTAAATCAGGAAATACGTCACGGCGTATAGCAAGGAAACAAAAGATGTTGCACAGCCGCAACACCGATAGGAAAGGGTCCCACACGAAATGCAGCTTCCATTCTGCCTGTATCGTTCACGTGTGTCGAGTACCAGCTAGTTTCAAAAAAATAAATGACCTTCACAAACTAAGAGAAACTGGATACGCTACTTCTTTTCGGAGAATGTAGAAGGAACGCAAGAGAACAACATAACACACAAATACACACGAGTACACTGCCGGAAAAAACTAGTACACCCTTTTACATGTTTTTAATTCACTCAAGAATTATTGCTGCGACAGTGCATATGGAGTACATTGAAATTATTACATTTACAGGTCACTAGCACAAGTTGTTCTGAGGTACCAGGCATCGACCCATGCTGAAACACCCAAGTTAGTACATGGTGTAGCCTCCATGGGCGGCAATGCAGCTGCTGACTCTGGCAACCAGTCGATCGTACAGACGGCGAATACTGTCCTGGGAACACTATTCCACGCTTGCTCGACCTGTTCACGTAGTTCTGTGAGAGTTATAGATTAACATGTCACACTAGTCCCATCATATTCCACAGGTGCTCCATTGGAGACACATCCGCAGATCGTGATGGGCAGATTTGACGCATGTCTTGCACAGCACGCTGAGTTTCAAGGCCAATGTGTGGTCGAGCATTATCCTGTTGGAACAACACATCACCTTCCTGTTGCAAAATACGAAGTCTAAAAATATTCTGCACGTACTGAGCGCTCGTTAGCGTCGTCTCCAGAAAGACCAAAGGTGAACGAGAGCTGCAACTTAGCGCACCCCAGACCAAAAGCTGTGGGGTGGGGCCAGTGTGTCTTGGACGAATAGTTGGTTGGTTGGTTGGTTTTGGGGAAGGAGACCAGACAGCGAGGGCATCGGTCTCATCGGGTTAAGGAAGGACGGGGAAGGAAGTCGGCCGTGCCCTTTGAAAGGAACCATCCCGGCATTTGCCTAGAGCGATTTAGGAAAATCACGGAAAACCTAAATCAGGATGGCCGGACGCGGGATTGAACCGTCGTCCTCCCGAATGCGATTGGACGAATACACTCTACGAGAAAGCGCTCACCAGGTCCACGTTGTACACGCAAACGACCAGTGCAGGCGGAATCTGCTTTCATCGCTGAAGACCACAGCGTGCCATTCCATCTTCCAACTGATCCTCTGATGGCACCAATTAGCTGTGAACGTCAATGCTGTGGCGTCAGTGGAAGACTGGCTAGAGACGGGCGCGTCCGTAGTTCCACTGATAGTAACCGGTTCGCAACAGTTCGTGCTGCTACGTCTGAGCTCACAAGCCCTCTTACCTGTGGTGTGGTAGCTGTGCGATCTACCACTGCTGCCCTTACGATACGACGATGCTGACGAGCATGTGTGCTGCGTGGACGTCCAGAGACTCGTCTATGGGCGCGAGAATATTCACGTGACCACTGATACCAGCATCTTTGCACAACGGACGCAGCACGACCAACTTGTGTGGCCGAAAGGATCATCCAGCCACTTGGAAGCCACAATCTGACCCCTTTCAAACTCGCTCAGTTGGGTGTAGGAAACACGAGTGCTTCTCCATGGCATGAGTGTCTGCTTGCTTCATACTTTTGCACCACACTGGGCCTTCTGGCTGTGAGCTTTCCCTATTAAAGGGTAGACGCAGATGGCACTCTAGTACCTATGCCACTACGCGATGTCTTGGCGGACGACGTTGGAACCATTATCAGTTCATCTACCACGCCCCACGTGGCATAGGCCGTCATCGCATCAAAATCGACGTCGTCTTTCAAGGTGTATGAATTTTTTTCAGCAGTGTATAATGATTAAACCCGTCATATAAATACATAATTATGTGAGTGTTATTGGCTAACGTGTTTGGCATGAGCTGAGAAATCAGTATCGCGTCCGGTACTAATTGGGCCCTAAACAAATATGACTAATCTCTCTCTCTCTCTCTCTCTCTCTATCTCTCTTTATGTAATTCATTCGACGCCCAGTGTCAACGAAAAAATAAATTGCTAATGTCTGTCTCAGCACCAGAAAAATGCTCCTGACGAAACTTAGGAGAGACACCCTACATAATGTGAAGAAAAAAGGAGGTCGGCATGCAATTACTCATCCAGTTTCAAGATAAAAGTTTATCTAGCAAAATCAGACTGGGTGCATTTTGAAAACACATATACGAAAATGAGGAGCTGGCAACAGTGTCACATCATGCAGTATATCAGAATGTATAGAGAAGCGTGTATCGCCTCCCGCTATCTTATCAGCCATCGTAGCTTACTGAGTAGAATACCAGCACGATAGCTCAGCGAAAAACCGAGTAAAGGAATGAATGATGAACTTGAACGTGTCCGCGACGACCAAATGCAACGAACAAAATGAAGAAGAAGGGAAAGAAGGTATACTGCTGGGTCATCAAACCCACATACACCATGGAGCTGCAGTTTCAACCTCGTCAGGTTTCCTTTTTTTTATTTCTCAGACGTCCGTTTCCGAGTTATCGTCATTTATAAGTAGAACATTATTTTGTCACATGACAATAGCCTATCACATGACAGTGGAATCCATTACACTGCATGCATGTCTCTACTAACCGCACAGTGCACAACCGTAACTGGTCCTGTCAAGTTTATGTAGGTATTTGGTGCGGGGTGGTTCCAATAGCCAAGCTAATGCTGCTGCTTATGGTCCTGCTCTGTTCGTGTGTATTCTGCATGGTAACCTCAAAGGCGGTAGGCCGATAAGAATATTTTTCGTCGGCTAGAGCAGCGATTTGAAAAACTGGTAACCTTCGTCCACAAGTAATGGACAGAGGTTGTCCAAAGACGCGATTCTAGAAGCCATTCACACATCAGCTCGGCGAAGTACCTATGATACTCGTATTAGAACGCAGTTCCAGATGTATCAAAGACTCGTTATTGAAGTATTTTATGCGTCCATATGTATCCACTATTATTTTGTATTGGGTTAATTTGTATCATGGACGAAACTAAATGGTCGTTTACGCCAGTCTTAATGTCTGGATAAAGGTAACAGCAACAGAAAGAAATACATAAGATATCCAAGTCTAAATTGGATACAATTTGACGCTTTAACTGCAAAAGAAAAAAAAAACTTTACTGCAAACGCGACGCCAACATCGGCGAGTGTGCGTTTCATTCCCCACGGCATCGCTCTGGCACAGCGCAGAGTTCATGCTGCCTGTTCTTGACCACACTGCACGCAATTACAGCGTTGACAGACTCTCGTTTTTCAGATCCCATTTCTTTTAAAGTTACTCGTGAGTCTAGGTTTTGCTTCACACACTTTTGTCTTGAACTGGGATGAGGAATCGCATGCCGATCAGTGCGGCACTTTTCCTTCACCCTGTATATATGTGAGATATTTCGTAGAGTAACTGAGCTTCACATGCAAATGTATCCTGATAGACGGTATTCAACAACGCCGACAAACCACCAGACGTGTAACAAAAATTTATAGGAAGGGTACGGGAAAGATACAAGGCTGCAATGAACGAAGCGAACTAAATACATGTTCTGTCACTCTCTGCTCATAGTCCACATGTCAGCTCCAAGGAAGCTGCCAATGCCTCTGGAATAAGGCAGCTCTGTGCCACTCACATTTGCGCGCAAGCGGCTCTATGCGTATCTCGTGACATGTCACCAGCGGAGTAACCAGCGGCGTTAGAGGAGATACATGGTGTTCTGCCGCTCGGTTCTGAGCGACGTTAGAACATTAAGTTCTTTCTTCAAAGAATTCCCTCATTGCCATTAAAGCTACATTTACAAAGCAGGGAATGTTGAATGTAAGGAATATGCGTTTCTGGATCGCTGAGAATACGCACTGGCTGAGGAAGGTCGAAGATCAGCAGCACTGGAGTGCGAACATGTGATGTGGAATTATTGGAGAATAGGTAACTGGTCCTTTCCTCATTGGCGAAACCTTAACGAGTACAAGATACGCACAATTTTTTACCGAAGTGCTACCGCTTCTTTTAGAGGGCATCCACTTCAAATGCGTAGAAGTATGTGGTACCACCATTGTGGGTGCACGACTCACTACTTGCTTGCGGATAGGAAAGCGCGTACCCGGTTCTCTCCTTGCCGCTGGATAAGACGTGAAGGCGTTATCAGCTGGCCTGTACGTTCGCCTGATTTGACGTCACAGCACATTTTTCTCTCTGGTACTCTCAAAGGTAAAGTCTACACCCAAGTTCTGACGACCGAAGAGCATTTAAAATATGCCATTGTTGCTGCATGTGCAATTATATCGAAGGACTCTCTTCACTTTGTCCAAAAGTCCTTGCACCAACGTCCGCACAAGTGTGTTACAGTACACAGTGCGAGTTGATGACCTAAATGGAATTTTAAGGAATTGTTAACGACCTCATTCTTTCGTAAGCTTTTTTCTTTTTTTTGTTCTGTTGCTGATGTAATTTTGCAACATAAGAAGGCAGCTTCACATTAAATACACAGCGGAAAGTTATTAGTTAACAATCTTTATACAGAAATTCCGTTTTTTATAAATCCATTCGATTTTTGACGTGCAGCTTTCTTTCAAGGCTCTACGAGGAACAACTTAACTGGCGAATCAACCTTAGAGACCAAGTCCTTTGTCTTCCACAGAGTGTGTCTGTCCAGTCCCACGTAGCCAAGTGTGATTAGTATGTTTAAAGTAAATTTTTGTCCATTATTCCTTTTTTGGAGGTAGACTCTCTAGCTGCGTCATGTTGGAGCGACCCATCAGCCTGACTAGAATGTTTCGTATAACACCAGCTTCCGAAAAAGACAGCAGTTAGTGTCATGCTCAGAACGGACAAGTGTTATGTTGTAAACATTGTAATTTCTCTGAAACTACTAATCGAAATTTGGAGAGTGAAACGCCATCGCATTCGATTCTTTTAAAATGCGATATTAACAGCAAAAAAAGCGAAGTTAAAGCCAATCTCTCTGTAATGAATACAGCTACGAAAAGAGATTACGTCATTTAGTGAGGACTTGATATTATTCTTGAAGAAGCAACTTTCCCAACATCGGTACTAATTCTTTTTATTACTATTACCAGTTTCCACGTCCGCCTCTGGTAGCTCAGTCGCCAGCGCGACGGAATGTCATACCTACGGGCCCGGGATCGATTCCCAGCTGGGTCGAAGACTTTCTCCGCTCAAGGACTGGGTGTTGTCCTAATCATCATCATTTCATCCCTATCGACACGCAAGTCGCCGAAGTGGCATCAACTCGAAAGACTTGCACCAGTCGAACGGTCTACCCGACGGGAGGCCCTAGCCACACGGCATTTCCATTTTTTACCGGTTTCGACAGAGTTACGATGACATTATCGAATCTTGTAACGTTATAGCGGAGCTCTGTCGAAGCCGGTAACAGTAACAAAAATAATTAACAGCGATCTTGTCAAACTTGATAGTTCAAGAGTAATATAGCCTTCAGATTGTGTCCATCGATTGACGCAATGCCAAACATATATGAGTGCTTTATCACAGTTTATTTAGCTGAAAACGGACTTATGACATGTTAAGCGGCCCAGGAAATACCTAAGGTGAACGGCTCAGCTGCATCACGCTGTACAGTGGACACTGACGGGACAAAACGTTATGACCACTGTCCACAGCGAGACTGAGCGCCACGTGAATGCGTTGAGAATACTTGGAGCGGTAAGGGGAGCGTAAGAGCGGAGCGGAGACTAATGGCGCATCATTACAGGGGCTTTGAGAAAGGGCACATCGTTATGGCCTGGCGCCTGGAAACGAGCGTCATGGAAACGACGAAGCTGAGCAGCTGTTCGCGTGCTGCTCTCGTGAGCATCTATGGAAAGTGGTCGAAGGACAGTGAAACCACGAGTAGGAGACTATGTTTTGGACGTCTGCGACTCATCACAGGACGCGGAGGTCGGAGGTTCAAAAATGGTTCAAATGGCTCTGAGCACTATGGGACTTAACTTCTAAGGTCATCAGTCCCCTAGAACTTAGAACTACTTAAACCTAACTAACCTAAGGACATCACACACCCACATGCCCGAGGCAGGATTCTAACCTGCGACCATAGCGGTCGCGCAGTTCCAGACTGTAGCGCCTAGACCCGCTCGGTCACCCGGCCGGCGGAGGTCGGAGGCTTGTCCGCTCTGTAGAGCAGGATCGGCAGCGATCCGCAGCAGATCTCACGACATCGTGTAGTGCTGTCACACACACAAGTGTTTTGGAGCACATCGTTGTTGAACATGGGGCTCCGCAACAGACGACCCCTACCTGTTGAGCCAACTAAATACACTGATGGAAGAAAAATCACAGCAGCAAGAAGGAGTTGTGTGTTGGTAGGAGAGTTTATACATCTGAAAGATGATGTCTATCCAAATGTGGCACCAGTCGCATAAGAGTGACGCTAGTAGTGCCACTATGAAGGTGCAAATCAGTTTTGCTTCCAATACACGCTGTAATGGTCGTAAGCATTAGTTACCTTTTAGACTGGACGTGGTGAGTTGGTGTTAGTCAAGAATGCCTTTAAGACGACAAAGCCGCCATTATCAGCATCTCACTGAGTTTGAACGAGGTGGTGTAATAGGCCTACGAGAAGTTGGATACCCCTTCTGCGATGCTGCAGGAAGCTGGTAGGAATGTAGCCACTGTATACGATTGCTGGCGGGGGTGGTCACGGGAATGTGCGGCCGAAGAAGACCGGGCTGCCGACCGGTGTGGCCGAGCGGTTCTAGGCGCTACAGTCTGGAACCGCGCGACCGCTACGGTCGCAGGTTCGAATCCTGCCTCGGGCATGGATGTGTGTGTTGTCCTTAAGTTAGTTAGGTTTAAGTAGTTCTAAGTTCTGACCTCAGAAGTTAAGTCCCATAGTGCTCAGAGCCATTTGAACCACGACCGGGTTCCGTATGGCCATGTGGCACTACCGACAGGGAAGACCATCGTGTTCGGCGTATGGCTCCAGCGCATTGTACTACATCTGCAGCAGCAAATTGAGCAGCAGTTGGCAGGACAGTGGTACAACAAACTGTTACAAATCGGTTACTTCAAGGACAGCTCTTAACAAGACGCCTGTAGCGTGTATTCCAATGGTCCAAAACCACTGCCATTTGCGAATTCAGTGGTATCAAGCGGGAGCCCATTGGACTGCAGGGTGGAGGTCTGTTGTGTTTTCTGGTGTAAGCTGGATTTACCTCGGTGCCAGTGATGGCCATGCGTTGATTGAGAGGAGGACAGTTGAGGGTCTGTAATCAACATGTCTGCGTTCTAGACACACTGGACCTACACCCGGAGGTATGATCCGATTTCGTATGACAGCAAGCGTCATCCCAAGCACCCTGATTGTAAATTTGTACGTCTACCTGGTAACATGATCTGTTGTGCTGCGATTCATGAACAGCATTCCATGGGGTGTTTTCCAACAGGATAACGCTCGCCCTCATACCGCTGTTGTGACCCTACATGCTCTACAGAGTGTCGACATGTTACCTTGGCCTTCTTGTTCACCAGATCTGTCCCGAATCGGGCGTATATGGGACATCATCGGACGACAACTCCAGCGTCATCCACAAATAGCATTGACCGTGCGTGTATCGACCGACCAAGTGCAACAGGCATGGAACTCCATGCCACAAACTGACATCCGATATTTGTACAATACAATGCATGCGCGTTTGTGTGCTTACATTCAACATTCTGCCAGTTACACTGGTTGTTAAGGTACCAGCATTTCAAATTTGCAATGGCTCGTCTCACGCTTGTGTTAACTTTTGATCTTGCAATAGTAATCAATTTTTTGTGTCGCGATTTTTTTCCTTCAATGTAGTCAGTTGCAGTCGAAATGGACACAGCTTCGTCGAGACTGGACAGTGGATCAGTGGAAACATGTCACCTCACCCGATGAATCACGTTCCTTGTAACACTAGGTCGATGGTCGTGTCAGGATACGTCGCCATGCAGGCAGGCGAAAGGCTCCGCGAAACAGGCACTGCGTCACTGACTTAAGGCCGGTTCCCACTAGAGCGCGGCAGCGCGGCGTGCGGCAACGGCAGCGGCAAGCGTTTTCCGCGTTGACGCGGCGGCTCGCGGAATTGGCGTTCCCATCTGGAAGCGGCAGACGTTAGCGGTAGCCAATGACGGACAGCCACTGAGGTACGGGGTGGGACCCACCGAAACGCGCGGTGCGTTTGATTAACTATATCTTACACCTACATGAAGGAAAGACGAAGTTGGGTGAAGACATACCAATTTTTCATATTCTGTACAATGTACTCTTTCACATATTTCATTATTCATGTTTTCTCATTTCACCATGAACAGATTTCATGACTACCGTTCACGATTGTTCACTATCTCCTAACACATTGAAACAATGTACGACAAAAGAAATTATTCAGATAGTTAAGCGAGACAAAAATTTAAAATGTGATACGGTAGCAGGTACACGAGACAGTAAGAACACAAAGGCTAGGGGGAAGGGATGAAAGTGGAAGCCACCTGATAGAATTTCCCACAGAGCATAATGTAATCATCGCCAGCACCTTGCTTAAGAATCAGGAAAGAATAATATATATTTCGAACAGTTTTCGAAACCAGATTTTAAATTGTAAGGCATTTCCTGATGCAGACGCAAACCTGACTGAAGACTGTCAATAGCAAGAAAAACGTTCTGAAAAAGAAAATTTGTTCATGCCGAATATAAATTCTAATGGTTGGATACTATTTTACAAAGGTATTTGTGTGGAGTGCAGCCTTGTACGTAAGTGAAACGTGGATGATGAACAGTTCTGTCAAAAAGACAATAGACGCTTTCAAAACGTGGTGATTCATAAGAATGCTGAACATTAGATACGAGGATCGTGTGACTAAAGAAGAGGTACGGAATTAAATAGAGGAGGAAGAGGAAATTATGGCACAACTTTGACAACAATAGGGGTTAGTTGACAGGACGTATTATGGGGCGTCAAAGAGTGAGGACAAAGGGGTTGGTTGATACTATTCTGATAATAATCATCTGTTGAAATACTATTCTACTATTTTATCTGTTAATGTAAGCAGTGAATTTACTCTTCCATGCACTCCTCCACAAAACATTTAAACCAAAACTGAAATCAGCTGAACACCAAATCTTTCAACCACTGTCTGACAACTACTGGATTCACTTTCAACTTTCTATAACTATCACCGGCTAGCCACACACATACAGATATAAGGAGAACGAAAATAAACAAACATTAGTTTTCAGCATATAATTCTGCAGTTTGGCAACATGTACATAAACAAACCAGACAGGAAGGGACATGAGGTGAACACACTGTAGTTACGACGTCAAATCAGAGTTTTCAGTAAAACGTCTACTGCTAGTGACAGAAGAAAAAAGAGCGAACATGAAAATGTGCTTGTGTTCCATAATCTAAGTTTTAGTTCAACCTCCAGCATGTGACCAGGTGAGGGGAAACGTATATGTCCGCCAAAAATTCGATTCACTGAAAGTAATCAGTCATTCACGTAAAAAAAGATGTGAACTGTTTTATAATCTGCAAGTATCACATATCAAAACAAAACTGAATCATTCTAGATTCCACCGAAGATGCCTTCAAGTAAAAGGCGAAACGCGTCTTGAATCAGTAAAGTACACTGGATAAAGAAAAAAGAAAGGAAATAATCAATAGCTCTACATATTTAGTAAATTACATCTTATGACATACCAGCAAATTAGTTTCGGTTTAACTTCTCATTCGACATGCTATTAATGCCGTTTAAAAAAATTCATCTATCCCTTCTGAAAAACTGTAGTTACTTTCATAACTTGGTAGATAAACAGATTTAGGATATTTATCATGTGACGAAATACATGACTTTTGACAAGTTATCGTTTGCAAAAAAAAAAAAAAAAAAAAAAAAAAAAAACCTTTCGATTTCTTGAACCGTTTACGAAATTTGCGGTTGATACAACCACATGGTTTACGACGAGCAGGACGAAGTACCGGTCGCGTCGCCGAGCAACCCGCGCGCGGTCACGGCATAGCCCGTCCGCCGACATATCAGACAATATCTCGAGAACGGTGATAGCTATCGATCTGCTCTCAGCTTTAAAAACAATTTCGATATGTTGACTAAATTTCATACGCAATAATGTATTACCTAAAATGGACTGTACGCAAAGTCCACGCAATGTGTTTTTACCTCTGCACACTCATTAAAATTTCGTGTAAAGGTTTACGTAAATGCGATACAGCAAGTAACCAAGACGAATAACGAAAAGAAATTCGGTCCTTTATCGAGAGAAGATATCAGGCTGTAACATGCCCAAGAATCAAATTTTTCTACCGAA
Source organism: Schistocerca americana (assembly GCF_021461395.2). Lineage (NCBI taxonomy): Eukaryota > Metazoa > Arthropoda > Insecta > Orthoptera > Acrididae > Schistocerca > Schistocerca americana. The sequence goes on along the minus strand of NC_060124.1, from coordinate 79,404,106 downwards.
TAGTTTCCTTGGAATCGGATGATAAGTATTTCATAGCTGCCGCCGCGTCCGCGCCAGCGGTTCGGCGAAAGTTCGTGTGGCCCGGGAGTCCGTACCTGACGTCACGCTCAGCGCGTTCTGTGATTGGTGGCGCGCACCTGGAGCGCGGCACGCGGCAGCGGAAGCGGTTCGACATGGTCAAACCGCGACGCAGAGCCCGCCGCGCCTTGCCGCTGACGCCATTTCCATGGCAACCACGCCGCTGACGCGCCGTTTTGACGCGCGGCAGCCCTAGTGGGAACCGGCCTTTAGGCTGATGGAGGCAGTGCTATGCTACAGGGAACCTCTTGCATCCTTTCATGCGTGATGCCTTCTCTAGCGGCGATGGCATCTTTCAGAAGAATAATTGTCCGTGTCGCAAGATCACAATCGTGCTACAGTGGTTTGAGAACCATAACAGTAAACCGACATTGACGTCTTGGCCTTCAAATTCACCATGTCCGAAACCGATTGAGCACATCTGGGACGCTACCAACTTCCAACTCTGCACCCACAAACCGCAGGCCCGTCGTTAATGGAAAACTAGTGACCTATGACTAGACTTCTGGAAACCTAGCAACGACTTGTCGAACTCAGGCCACGCAGAATCTTTGCTGTATTGCGGTGTTAAGGAGGTGATTATAACGATTTGGCTCATTCGCGTATGCACAGTGATGGTCCTATGATATTCACAGGCTGTTGTATTTTTGGTGCACTATTTCACGTTGCGTTAGTGTCTGTATGATGTTACTGGCAAAGGGAGTGGAGTTTATTTACATTTCAAACTGAAAAGCACGCGAATGAAATATTGCAGAAAGGGCTGCATTGGCTAACTCAGTCTGTTCATTGTGGAGATGAAGTGATGGTTGTCTTTTATGTACACATATTTCTATCTCTTCGAGTCGATTTATGATGCTACCTTTCTCAATATGACGTAAAATCTGGAAGTGATCTTCAATGCATTTTATCCCATGTCTGTTGAGAGTTGTGTGCACTGTAAACGTGGATTGTGATATATTGTTCAAATGTATGTCGTCTACTTGCCTTTTGAAGATCCTCCCAGCTTCTTTTATATAGCATGGTAGGCAACTTTGGTGACTGATTTTCTATATCCAAGTTCTTTGGTATGGGGGTTGTTATTCCTTAAATCATGATTGGCTAGCTGCTGAAGTTTGTTGTTGGTGTGGCAGCTTATCTTTAGGTTTACATTTTTAAGGAGGTGTCTTATTTTGTAGGATATTCTCCTTAAAAACACAGTTGTGCAATGTTTTTTATGTTGCTTTCTACTGTCTTTGGTGCTAACAACATGGGTGTCTGGTATGAAGCTTTATTGTTTTCTGGATTTTTGTGGCAGTTTATTTATTGTGACAGGACTATATCTTTTGTCTGAAACTATCGATTTAGTGATGGTAGTTTATTTATGTTTTCAACTGATTCAATGTGGACATAAAATATGCCGTCTTATGCTAGTTTGAATGGCATGATGACCCGCTGACGCACATATGAGTCGCTGTTGATTTTCTGTAAATTTCAAAATGATGTTTATCGTTTTTGTTGGAAATATTTTAAGTCTAGGAATTGGCTACTGTTATTGGTCTCATGCCCAGCTGCGAATTTAATATTTCTGTGCAAACTGCTCAGATTTCTTCCTAATGTGTCAATTTCCTCACTGGTGCTATCAAAAAGAGTTATTGTGTCATCCATATACCTTTTATAGTAGATTGATTTTTCTGTTGATGTGACTAGTAGCTTTGAAAAATATTTGCTCTAAGTGGTTCATGTAAATATTTCCCAACATCCCTTCTAGGCAGCTACCCATTGCCAAACCATCTTTCAGTTTGTACAATTTGTTATTAAAACTAAAGTAAATGTATGAGACTATCAATGTAAATAACTCAGTGAGCTCATAGAGCTCTGCCATGCTCATGGATGTTAGCATGAAGGTTCTGACCATGTATTCTGGGTGCTACATTTTTTTTTGCAGGTAGTGTAGTTTTGGCAGTAATTTCAGGGTTTTCTTCAAAAATTTATATTGGATATAGTTGACAAATATATCTGCCACTGTCTCAGTGAAGTAAATGCCCAAAGCTGGTCCATCTGTTTGATGGTATCTCTTATTATTAAAGGGAAAATAGTTACAATCTTACACAGTTTCAAGCAACGCTATAAATTCCACTAGTTCACCAGTACTCATCTTTGTGTGTTTCAGTAAATTGACGATAATTATATCAATTGTTATTTTAGTGGGAATGTTTGTATAAAGGTTTTTGACTTATAAAACTGAGATCTTAGCATCATCCAGAATTTTTGCAGTATAGATTTTGTGGGCCAGTCTGTAACAGTTTTTGATACTGAATGTTTGTTTGGAAATGTATACGATCTTTGTTGTGTTGGCTGAAGAGCCAACACCGTGTTACTAGTGGATGCCGAAATGCACGCGTTTTAGCTCACGCAGGCTGGCGTGAGGAGGGAAGGACTATATTGACGTGAGGTCTGGAACATGACAAGGAATTAGAATTCAGAAAGCGGACGTAATTAATTTGATACTTAACTTTAATCCATTAATGATGAACGTCGCTCTTTACGGTACAGGATTCACAGTATTATCAGTTCAGAATACATTCTTGAAGAATATGGCGCCTTGCTAGGTCGCAGCAAATGACGTAGCTGAAGGCTATGCTAAACTTTCGTCTCTGCAAATGAGAGCGTATGTAGTCAGTGAACCATCGCTACGAAAGTCGGCTGTACAACTGGGACGAATGCTAGGGAGTCTTTCTAGACTAGACCTGCCGCGTGGCGATGCTCGATCTGCAATCACTGATAGTGGCGACACGCAGGTCCGACGTATACCAACGGACCGCGGCCGATTTAAAGGCTACCACCTAGCATGTGTGGTGTCTGGCGGTGACACCACAATCTTAATATATTTTTTAACTTTTTAATTAGTTTGTAAGATGGTCAACTGACGTTATTTACAATAGGTCTAACATCCACCTTATGCAGTTTCGGTTGAGTCATTTGTGGGTTCACAACTTTTAGATATTCTTTCTCTTTTGACATTAAGAAGAAGTTACCTTTCATATATTAGCTTTCTAACGTTTGTTTGCGAAATCTCATTTTTTGTACAAAAGTGTACAGTTTTATTAATATAAGCATTCTCTCTGACAACAATAAGTATGTTCCCTTTGTCCACTTTAGTGACCATAGCCCTTCCAGTTTACTATTAATACAGGAAGCAAAATGAATTTTTCTTGTACAGTACTGCAATTTATTATTAATGCTTTTCAGAGTTTTTAAATAATTATCAGGTTTTAGTTTATTTTATGAATTAAGTGAGTTTATTCCTTATTAAACTTGATTTCGGTCAGGTTCGTTATTCTTGGATAGAAGTTATGTATATTGTTCATGACAGCTTGTGGATTTTATCGTTTTTAATCAATGAACTAATTTTTGTATGGTGCTTGTCTTTTATGCAATCCACTATGTCGTTTATTATTAAATCTATCGAATTATGTACCATCGAAAATATCATAAAATAACACAGCTGCGAAAATGCAATCTTTATATTTGTCTATTTAAAAATTCTTTAAGCTTTTATATCTCTCTGATTTTAGGTTCAATGCAGTAGTATCCATAGTATGTCTGAAATGAGTATAGGTAGTGCTGACGAAGCTGGTGTCTATGAGAACAAAGACGGAGGCTGTGATTAGACGTCCCAGTGGCACAATATCCCCGAATGCCAAGTGCTGGGCGCGGCAAAACGCTACAATGGCTCGCCAGTGAGTGAAGTTACACCTACGACGACAACGCTAGCTTACACTGAGGTGACAAAAATTATGGGGATACCTCTTAATATCATGTCGGACCTCCTCTAGCCTGGCGCAGTGCAGCAACTCGATGCAGCATGGACATAACAAGTCGTTGGAAGTCTCCTGCAGAAATGTTGAGCCATGCTGACTCTATAGCCGTCTACAATTGTGAAAGTGTTGTCGGTGCAGGATTTTGTGCACAAGCCGACCTCTCGATTGTGTCTACAAATCTGCGATGGGATTCATGTCAGGTGATCTAGTGGCCAAATCATTCTCTCGAACTGTAAAGAATTTTCTTCAAACCAACCGCGAACAATTGCGGCCCTGTGACATGGAGCATTGCCATCCATAAAAATTCAGTCGTTGTCTGGGAACATGAAGTCCATGAATGGCTGCAGTTGGTCTCCAAGAAGCCGAACATCAACATTTCCAGAGTTGGACCAGGGGACGCAGTCCATTCTATGTAAACACAGCCCACTCTATTATGGAGCCAACACTGTCTCGCACAGTGCCTTTTTGACAACTTGGGTCCATGGCTTCGTGGGGTCTACGCCACACTCGAACCCTACCATCAACACTTATCAACTGAAATCAGGACTCATCTGATCAGGTCACGGATTTGCAGTCGTCTAGGATTCAACAAACATGGTCACGGGACCAGGAGAGGCGCTGGAGGGGATATCGTGCAGGTAGGAAAGGCACGTGCGTCGGTCGTCTGCTGCCATAGCTCATTAGCGCCAAATTTCTCCGCACTGGACTAATGTATACGTTAGTCGTACGTCCCATATCGATTTCTGCGGTCATTTCACACAGTGTTGCTTGTCTATTAGCACTGACAATTCTACACAAATGGCGCTGGTCTCGGTCGTTAGGCGCAGGCTGTCGGCCACTGTGTTGTCCGTAGTGAGAGGTAACGCCTGAAATTCGGTATTTTCGGCACACTCTCGACACCGTGGATCTCAGAATTTGAATTCTCAAACGATGTCCGAAATGGAATTTCCCAAGCGTCTAGTTCCAACTGCCATTCCGCATTCAAAGTCTTTTAACTCCAGTCGTGCGGCCATAATCATATTGGAAATCTTTTCACATGAATCACCGGAGTACGAACGACAGTCCCGCCAACGCACTGCTCTTTTATACCTTGTGTACGCGACACTATCGCCATCTGTATATTTGCATATCGCTATTCCATGACTTTTGTCACTCCAATGTATTTGCGTCTCCGTGGCGCTGCCCCGCTTAACATTTTCGTTGCTCAACAGAAAGAACTTTCGGGGCCAGGTACCATTACAAGTTGAGTACAACCGAATAGTTCGTTCAGTTACATGACAGATGGCAATACTTCGTTGCTGCCGCTAGGTTTTATTGTAATATGTTTTTAACGTTGTTACGGAAATTTTAATTAGCAGACTTTCTAGTTACGCGAGTGGACGGGTTGTGACTAGACACTGCGTAATGCCGAATATTGGCCTGGAGACATCGGTACACTGGCCCGCCAGCGGGAGAAAGTTACGCAGTGCCAGCTGACTTGTCTCTGGCGTTCTGCGCAACATAATCTCTGACAAGCAGAACGGATCTTCTGTGCTAGTCACTGTGGCAACCAGGAAGGTATTATTGTATAATGGGCGATGACGTTGCAGACTTGCGCTGTACGTTGTTTTGAAACCGGCGCCGCCATGTTAAATGCATCGAAATATTAGAAGAAAGCTGTTTACGATTACTTCTCGTTCTTAATTCCTGTTGTGTGCACGCAACAGTTGTATAAATAGCAAATGTTACAGTGCTTTCGTAGATAACACAGCTGCAGGAAGACATTGTAAGACGACTTTCTGGTATTATATGATCCACTAATACAATGCATCTCGTCTCGTTAATGTAACTTTCCTTTCGATATGCGTCTAGAATAACTGAGAAAAGAAATACGTGATATGAAAAGATTGATTTCATAACCCAGCATTTTCCTTTGTACGGACTGACGAAACGGACGTTCGATCTACAGCTTTTTCCCGAAAATGCTGAAAACATATATTCCTATGATTGGTCGGTTTTCAGTGTTTCCTTTTCACAACGTTCACTCAGACAGCTTTTCGAGTTGGACTGATAGGAAATGTCAGAAATAAAATCACTATAGTAAAAGTAGAGAAATCAAAACTCATGTACCAGTATATAAAAGAAAATATCGTTTGAACGAGTCCTCTTACAAATGAAACGTCATCCTTTTACACTTATACTACAGTCAGAATTATTAGTACACCTGTATATGACATAAGGTAGCATTTTTTATCAAAATACTTCCATCAGAAACTTTAGTTTTGGGGCAACTAACATGGCGGACGTCGTCTTCAAGTTTGTTGTTGTTGTTGTGGTCTTCAGTCCTGAGACTGGTTTGATGCAGCTCCCCATGCTACTCTATTCCGTGCAAGCTTCTTCATCTCCCAGTACCTACCGCAACCTACATCCTTCTGAATCTGCTTAGTGTATTCATCTCTTGTCTCCCTCTATGATTTTTACCCTCCACGCTGCCCTCCAATACTAAATTGGTGATCCCTTGATGCCTCAGAACATGTCCTACGAACCGATCCCTTCTTCTAGTCAAGTTGTGCCACAAACTTCTCTTCTCCCCACTCCTATTCAATACTTCCTCATTAGTTATGTGATCTATCCATCTAATCTTCAGCATTCTTCTGTAGCACCACATTTCAAAAGCTTCTATTCTCTTCTTGTCCAAACTATTTATCGTCCATGTTTCACTTCCATACATGGCTACACTCCATACAAAACTTTCAAAAATGACTTCCTGATACTTAAATCTATACTCGATGTTAACAAATTTCTCTTTCAAGTTTACGATTTCATAATTATCCCCCTTACTACATGGTGGCAACGTATACAAATAGCTCGGTCAAATATACGGCAGTGGGCAGTTTTTAATATTCTGGTCGTTGTTGTCGGACTTTTAAATTTTTGTCAATAATATTAGTAGACTGTGAGCAATATTGTATTACTTTCTTGTGTACAGTAAGAAGATTTTCTGTTTATACACAAGCTATACGTGAAGTTTAATCGTTTTCATTACTGATCGCATGAACGTTGGGTGGAGTTTTCCTTTTGAAAGACCCAGCCTCTGTTAGCTAGTCAGCAGCTGGTCACAGGTACCAGCCGCTACTACACAGATGTTCCGTACACCGCTCCTCGTGTCATCTGGGTAACGCATCATCTCGTATCGTAACTAGTGTTACTGTTATGTTAGTTTTTAACGTGGCTAAGTGTCATACAATTCCGTCATGAATGCTGTACAAGGTGAGGCAGCTAAGACAGACACCCCAAGTATAACCACAATGAATTGCTAGCGAAATGCGGTTTTCGCGAAGTTATAGCGTACAATATGGCGAATTTCCTGACGTTCGCAAGTAATTTTTATCGTTTGAAGTTGCCGAATTACTAGAATAACTTTGTTTTTTTTCCTACTGGAACTATGTACTTTTTTCTGTGGCATGTGGATGAATTTTCTAACAGAAATTCAACGACATAACCTATATGGGACTTGATCAGAAGGTATCAAGCTAACAGTACCACAAACCACTGTCCTGCAATCAGGAGAAGAGGATCTAGAAACGCTTGTCCTATTGTGTCAAATGTGAGCAAGCATATAAGTGTATTTACGATCACGATTGTCATATCAAATGTTGACCTCGAGCATTGCTACATCTCTAAAGCGATTTTGGAGAAACAATACTGCACGTTGAATTTCATCTGCAGTTAACGGCAGCACCAAGATAAAAAAAAAATCAAATGGCTCTGAGCACTATGGTACTTAACTTCTGAGGTCATCAGTCCCCTAGAACTTAGAACTACTTAAACCTAACTAACCTAAAGACATCACACACATCCATGCCCGAGGCAGGATTCGAACCTGCGACCGTAGCGGTCGCGCGGTTCCAGACTGTAGCGCCTAGAACTGCTCGGCCACTTCGGGCGGCCTAACGGCAGCCCATGCTGTAATGCATTTCGCGACACCGGAAGTCGTCGGTGTTTCCTAACAGACTTCGTGATTTAACTCTTGCCACAAATAACAGTATAAATATGTTAAACGAGTGTGCAGACTGTTTTGCTTTTCCTGAACGATCGTTCCAACGCTCTCGAAATGTCCCCGTAAGAGGGTCTGCCGTTACAGGTGCGGAATAGGAAGAATAACCGTCAAGTTGGTACAACACTAATTGCCTCATGTCCAATATAACGTCTTCCAGCAACTGCGGCAGCACCAGATCTTAGGAACTCGAGATACTTGAGCGTATTTAGATTCCCATCTATAAAACGGGAACCAATGATACGGACCTTGAAAAATACGCTCCAAACTTTGATAGGCCACGAGTGACTCAACGTGGAGATTTTCAACTGACAATTAGCGCATATTGCGAAGATTGACTTGTTCATTGTTTGCAAAAGATCATCTTCCTTAAATGTTTTTCCCATAGATACTGAAGGTTCGCAAATTCCCGTTACAGACCTCTAGGATCTTTGGAGGAAAGTGAAGAGACAATATTTTGAACTGGAACCCATGCCGGGCAACGTACCATGCCGTCTGAAAAAATGTTTGCTATGCAGGTACGCAACGCAGTAGTCATGGATGGGGCAGGAGAGGTCAGCGGATGTCATTTGACGTCCATCCTGCCTCTCTGACCTGGTTCGAGCTTCATTCATGTGTCTGTGAGTATTACAGCAATATGATTGAGTAGCTGTTTGCAGAACACACCGATATGATCCTTGTGTATGGCGAAACTCACGGTAGACGAAGAGCTGTTCGTCGCCTTTAGCAAGCTCGTTCTCCACAACGTCCAACTTTATCGCATACCCTTTTCGCCACAATTACGCAACGACTTCGAAAAGGGGTACATTCACCGTCAGCAGGTGTGACTCTGGGGCTCCAAGGAGACGCTCCATATCCGAATTTGAACAGGCCGTACCGTTTACAAGAGTGATTGTCAAAACCGATTAAGCTTCCTTTTTGTTTATTTGGTTATTAATGAGTGGAACTGTAAAACAAGTGATGTACTGGGTCACGCCTAATAAATTACTTGCAAAAGTGGACGCGTTACCATCATGTTTTCAAATGGTTGTACCACGAAAACGGTACGTTTAGGGACGTGGGTTCCAATTAAAAATATTATCTTCTCAGTCTCCTCTACACATCCTAGAAGTTTGTAAACGGGAATTTACTAACATCCTGTATACTGCCTCACTTTGCACTTTTCGTAGATAACATTCGGAGAACTGTAACCAATTTTTGGAAGTCACTGGCATGAAGCTGTAGATGCAGCGAAATGTGAAGAGGATGAAACACGATGGGATGTGACGTTCGCAGAACTCGTTTGATTCATTCCTCTCGCACTTTCGAGATGCCTCTTGGCGACGTTTCTATTGTGTGTTACTTCTGTTAAAATGTTAGTTTCTATTTCTTTCACCAGCTGCTCCTCTTTTTCCTTTGTATATTTTACTCTCCACTCTTTCAGTTTCTAAATCTTTTTTATATAATGTCTGCAAAGACAGATCGTGAGTGCTGGGAGCGATCTGGATACTCGTCAGCACACAAGCTCACCGCTGCTCTAATAGTTTGGCGATAGTCGCCATCAACAATGTTCACTTTTTCGACTGTGGTATGCAATGCAAATGTCTCAATACATTTAGGAGCAGAAGACAGACTGATGGGCTTCAAGCGCACAGGTAAACAAAAGAACCATACGTGAATTACAAGTCTGCTTACTTTTCGCGTAACAGGCAGACGTTTGTGGAACCTCTCGCCCGACGGCTGGACTATGCTTTGCGGCGCTTTCATCTACATCTACATCTACATCTACATGACTACTCTGCAATTCACATTTAAGTGCTTGGTAGAGGGTTCATCGAACCACAATCATACTACCTCTCTGCCATTCCACTCCCGAACAGCGCGCGGGAAAAATGAACACCTAAACCTTTCTGTTCGAGTTCTGATTTATCTTATTTTACTTTGATGATCATTCCTAACTATGTAGGTTGGGCTCAACAAATTATGTTCGCATTGGAAGAGAAAGTTGGTGACTGAAATTTCGCCGCGACGAAAATCGTCTTTGCTTTAATGACTTCCATCCCAACTCGCGTATCATATCTGCCACACTCTCTCCCCTATTACGTGATAATACAAAACGAGCTGCCCTTTTTTGCACCCTTTCGATTTCCTCCGTCAATCCCATCTGGTAAGGATCCCACACCGCTCAGCAATATTCTAACAGAAGACGAACGAGTATACTGTAAGCTGTCTCTTTAGTGGACTTGTTGCATCTTCTAAGCCTCCTGCCAATGAAACGCAACCTTTGGCTCGCCTTACCCACAATATTATCTATGTGGTCTTTCCAACTGAAGTTGTTCGTAATTTTTACACCCAGGTACATAGTTGAAATGACAGCCTTGAGAATTGTACTATTTATCGAGTAATCGAATTCCAACAGATTTCTTTTGGAACTCATATGGATCACCTCACACTTTCCGTTATTTAGCGTCAACTGCCACCTGCCACACCATACAGCAATCTTTTCTAAATCGCTTTGCAACTGATACTGGTCTTCGGATGACCTTACTCGAAGGTAAATTACAGCATCATCTGCGAACAACCTAAGAGAACAGCTCAGATTGTCACCCAGGTCATTTATATAGATCAGGAACAGCAGAGGTCCCAGGATGCTTCCCTGGGGAACACTTGATATCACTTCAATTTTACTCGTTGATTTGTCGTCTATTACTACGAACTGCGACCTTCCTGATAGGAAATCACGAATCCAGTCCCACAACTGAGACGATACCCCACAGGCCCGCAGCTTGATTAGAAGTCGCTTGTGAGGAACGGTGTCAAAAGCTTTCCGGAATTCTATAAATACGGAATCAACTTGAGATCCCCTGTCGATAGCGGCCATTACTTCGTGCGAATAAAGAGCTAGCTGCGTTACACAAGAACGATGTTTTCTGAAACCATGCTGATTACGTATCAATAGATCGTTCCCGTCGAGGTGATTCATAGTGTTTGAATACAATATATGCTCCAAAACCCTACTGCAAACCGACGTCAATGATATAGGTCTGTAGTTCGATGGATTACTCCTACTGTCCTTCTTAAACACTGGCGCCACCTGCGCAATTTTCCAATCTGTAGGTACAGATCTATCGGTGAGCGAGCGGTTGTATATGATAGCTAAGTAGGGAGCTATTGTATCAGCGTAATCTGAAAGGAACCTAATCGGTATACAATCTGGACCTGAAGACTTACCCGTATCAAGCGATTTGAGTAACTTCGCAACCCCTAAGGTATCTACTTCTAAGAAACTCATGCTAGCAGCTGTTAGTGTTTCAAATTCTGGAATATTCCATTCGTCTTCCCTGGTGAAGGAATTTCGGAAAATTGCGTTCAATAACTCCGCTTTAGCGGCACAGTCGTCGGTAACAGTACCATCGGCACTGAGCAGCGAAGGTATTGACTGCGTCTTGCCGCTTGTGTACTTCACATACGACCAGAATTTCTTCGGATTTTCTACCAAATTTCGAGACAATGTTTCGTTGTGGAACCTATTAAAGGCATCTCGCATTGAAGTCCTTGCCAAATTTCGCGCGTCTGTAAATTTTAGCCAATCTTCTGGATTTCGCGTTCTTCTGAACTTCGCATGCTTTTTCCGTTGTCTCTGCAACAGCGTTCGGACCTGTTTTGTGTACCATGGGGGATCAGTTCCATCTCTTACCAATTTATGAGGTATGAATCTCTCAATTGCTGTTGCTACTATATTTTTGAATTTGAGCCACATCTCGTCTACATTTGCATAGTCAGTTCGGAAGGAATGGTATTTTCTCTTAGGAAGGCTTCTAGTGACACTTTATCCCCTTTTTTAAATAAAATTATTTTGCGTTTGTTTCTGGTGGATTTGGAAGAAACGGTATTGAGCCTAGCTACAACGACCTTGTGATCACTAATCCCTGTATCAGTCATGATGCTCTCTATTAGCTCTGGACTGTTTGTGGCTAAGAGGTCAAGTGTGTTTTCGCAACCATTTACAATTCGCGGGGGTTCGTGGACTAACTGCTCGAAATAATTTTCGGAGAAAGCATTTAGGACCATCTCGGAAGATGTTTTCTGCCTACCACCGGTTTTGAGCAAGTATTTTTGCCAACATATCGAGGGAAGGTTGAAGTCCCCACCAATTATAACCGTATGAGTAGGGTATTTATTTGTTACGAGACTCAAATTTTCATGTTGATACTATTTGATCAAAATGTTCAAATGTTCAAATGTGTGTGAAATCTTATGGGACTTAGCTGCTAAGGTCATCAGTCCCGAAGCTTACACACTACTTAACCTAAATTATCCTAATGACAAACACACACACCCATACCCGACGGAGGACTCGAACCTCCGCCGGGACCAGCCGCAGAGTCCATGACTATTTGACCAAATCCCATACATGTTACGTTGTTCAATTTCTCTTAGGAGCTTCTTTCAAATGCTACAGAAAAAGTATATAGTTCCATTAGAAAACAAGGTGTGTGTCGTACTTGACAAAAATTACTTGCGAAAGCCAGGAAATTCACCATACAGTCCGCTATAATTTGGCAAAAGCCGCACCTCAATATATTTATTCATTCGGGATATAGTTGGGGTGGCCTGTCTTAGCTACCTCATTCTGTATATTTCTGATCATGGTCTGGGGGTGGACCGAAACCGGTAACCTGAACTTTTTTAAAAAAAAAAAAAAAAAAAAAAAAAAAAAAAAAAAAAAAAAAAAAAAAAAAACTACTGCCCTCTGGACTGATTTTTATTGAAATAAAATAATAACAAAAAGAAAATTGGATGTCTGCACTGAAATCCAGTAAATGTACATATTGTGTTAGTTTCCAATGATTCAGCAAATTACGCGAAATTACCTGTGGTAGTTGCGACTGAATGTAGTCTATCAGCGCGACTTACTTTTAATGCAGAGTAATAACGGGTTAGAAATCGAAGATGTACCATTGCACAGGAGTGGATGAGCAATGCGTGATTAGCTATTGAATATAATTATATCACAAAGAGTGTTGGCAACGGCCTTGCCGCAGTGGATACATCGGTTCCCGTGAGATCACCGAAGTTAAGCGCTGTCGGGCGTGGCTGGCACTTGGATGGGTGACCATCCAGCCGCCATGTGCTGTTGCCATTTTTCGGGGTGCACTCAGCCTCGTGATGCTAATTGAGGAGCTACTCGGCAGAATAGTAGCGGCTCCGGTCAAAGAAAACCATCATAACGACCGGAAGAGCGGTGTGCTGACCACACGTCCCTCCTATCCGCATCCTCACTGAGGATGACACGGCGGTCGGATGGTCCCGATGGGCCACTTGTGGCCTGAAGGCGGAGTTAACAGTTAACAAAGAGTGTTAATCACACGTCACATCGGAGAGGATATTAATGCTATATACATTGGGAAGTTTATGATTAACGTTTTAGTTTCCAGTTGCCGTGGCTGCAGGAATAGCTCCATCTCGTTCGTTCCAAAACTGGAGCAGTCTCAGTGGAGCTGCCAGAGACGGGCAGATGCTTGGCTACGCTCACGCGAACACTCGACACTCGACTGACAGTTGAGAGGGCTCAGAGCGGAAAACCGCCTGCCCTTGAAGCTCGCCGCGGAGTTCCCACTCCGCCCTGCTGCCCTGCGAATCTCAGCCCTCAGTCTGGTAACTTGACTTCTGGAGCGCGGAGCTAATTTAGTTGCAAATTGAGGGTAGGTATTTAATAGCCCCCTGTGCAGTACTAGACGCGCACTGATGGTAATTCCATTCATCGACAAAGCGACGTATATTTGCATCTCTAACGCACGCAACAACAGCTACCTACCGTTCCAGTCTTCCCCCATCCTCCTTTGAAATGTGCAAAATACAGTACTGAACGACATAGCGTCATCTGCTACACTACTACAAAGTTGCAAATCAGGTTTTCCGTGAATGAATGCCTGTTCGAAGGCGATAAATAGCTGTCGGATGATCTGTACGTGTGTCTGCGTTAAAAATCGAAAAATGTGGAGTTTAAAAAGCAGATCGAATGAGGTGGCGCAATGGTTAGGAGACTGTACTCGCTTTCGAGAGGACGACGGTTCAAATCCACGTCAGGCCATCCTGATTTAGGTTTTCTGTGATTTCTCTAAATCGCTCAGGCAGTTGCCGGGATGACTCCTGAAAGGACACGGACGTTTTCCTTTTCCACTCTTGAACATTCCGAGCGATGTTCCGTCTTTAATGACTTCGATGTCAGCGGGATGTTAAGCACTAAACTATGTTCCTTTCTCCCTTAAAAAGTGGAAATTTGCTTCTTAATGACTTCGATGTCAGCGGGATGTAAAGCCCTAAACTACGTTCCTTACTCCCTTAAAAAGTGGAAATTTGCTTTCTTTACACAGTCTTCCCGTTGTACGTATCTGTAGCACACACTAGTTAAATCTTTGTAACATCAATAAAAGGGAACGATGACCTCGCAGTTTGGTCCCTTGCCCCCTTCTTTTAAACCAACTAAAAAACTGAAATACAGAAATATACATATCTTCGAGCGTACCGTTAATTAATACAAATGTCACATCAATTAAGCTTTCAGTTACCTGTCAAATGTTAAAGTAATGTCCACTATCGTAACATTTACTTATGTACAACTGTTTCTCATCACTTGTTTCTTTCTTTTTCTGTACAACACAGTACTTACATAACACCTAGCAAAGTGGTTACTTTCTTTGTTGGTTTTAGTTGGAACCAGTGCTCATACAACTTAAACTGCGCGTAATGGAACGTTTATACACTGTATATTTTCTACTGTCACATCAATGTACATATCGTAACATCTCTCTGAAAAAGAATTTCTTTTGGCACTGTTTCATCTGTGATATCGCCATGTTTGTATACAGCCTTCCATGCGGAAAATTCTATTCGTATTCGGTGTGTGTGTGTGTGTGTGTGTGTGTGTGTGTGTGTGTGTGTGGTGCTCTACATATGTGTATGTTCAAACATGTTATATATTTTTTACTATTTCGTGCACACAAGCAGTCAACAGTGCAACATAAAATGCGGGAATTTCGATGTGAGTAACCTAAAGTTAGAACAGTTCTACCATAGAGATTTGTTTGTATTGTTTTCATTCGTTATTAGGTACAGTTACAGTCACAGGCCGTTACTAACATCGTTTTCTGCTGTAGTGCACCACCATCCCATGAACATTAACCACAAGGTCGAATAAACGACAACAAATGTAATCTACACGTAAATAGTAGTCTGAAGATGAAACTGTCGGTTCTAAACTGGTTACGACGCTATATGTGTAAATAAATAGCGTTATTAATAGTGGCTGGTCGTTGTTTTCTTCTTTACAAGAATCATCTCGTATTTACAGAACTGTCCGATGACTCAAACTACAAATTTGAATTTTCCAGAATCAATTATAATTTCGCATGGTTCAGTGGTCTGGTGCAAGTCATTCATTTGGACCCCACTTCGGCGACTTGCGTGTCCCTAACCTTTCCCAGTTATCCAAACGGGGAATGGTTCAAATGGCTCTACTCACTATGGGACTTAACATCTGAGGTCATCAGTCCCCTAGAACTTAGAACTATTTAAACCTACCTAACCTAAGGACATCACACACATCCATGCCCGAGGCAGGATTCGAACCTGCGACCGTAGCAGCAGCGCGGTTCCGGATTGGAGCGCCAAACGGGGAAAGGCGACCTACAGTTGAACGTGGAACATGGCGACTCCTCACATGGTCGAGACATGAATGCTAGGTTAAAGGCAGACTGCAGATTCCATGGTCTGACGGGGTTCGAACGCGCGACCTCTCTGTTTCCAGTTACGGTCTTTTGCCACAAGGCTAACAGACTCGACAATTAAAAAAACTGGAACAGTGTATGGTTTGGAATTAGGGCAGAATTTCCGGTACTGTCGGGTTTGGCAATGACAGTTCTTCTGTAATTTGCTACCATTTATTTGCGTGAATCGTCAATTTCAACATTGCTGTATATGAAATGGAAATATCGCTCGAGCCTTCAGAACATGGATAGTGCCATGAGCCCAGCAGTGCGGGCACTAAACCGCACTTCTTGGAGCAAGCACTCACATCCAGTGTATTTTCCAGCCTTCAGCAAAACACAGTTTTTTATATTCACACTGTATGTGATTAATCAGCAACGTAATTTTTTAATACTGTTACCTATTTCATTTCAATGGCGGTGTTTGAGTTCATTACTTTGGACGTACTTTTATAACAATATATTTATCTAGTTCAATAATTTTTTCTCAGACATTGTTCCCGAATACGAATTTAGTCGATCAGTAGTTCAGCAAAAATGGTCGTTGGGATAGTGTTCATATTCCCACTGAGCCAGCGGACTCAACAACTCCACATTTAATTTTAATTTATCGTAGATGCCTTCAGCAGGCGATGTCTGTGTGTGACCCGTAATGGAAGGCAACTTTCTATAAATGGATCAGCACCGTTCTGCCGTGTAGTTATCCCCTCCACTGCTTCTGAAATACCGCCACCTGTCGTGTACAGCGCTGCTGTTAAAGCTACGCCCTCTAGTGGCTGTTTTTCGCGACCTGGGGCGTGCAGCGGCCAGAGATCTGGTCTTCTCTCGAGCGATATGGGGAAGTGCTAAACTAGCTAGCAGTATGAGCTGCGTCTCACGATTGTGGTTGATAGCTTTTCCTCGTTGTATCGCCGGGGCGTAAAGTCATGTACACTACTGGCCATTAAAATTGCTACACCACGAAGATGACGTCCTACAGACGCGAAATTTAACCGACAGGAAGAAGATGCTGTGATATGCAAATGATTAGCTTTTCAGAGCATTCACACAAGGATGGCGCCGGTGGCGACACCTACAACGTGCTGACATGACGAAAGATTCCAACCGATTTCAAATACACAAACAGTAGTTGACCGGCGTTGCCTGGTGAAACGTTGTTGTGATGCCTCGTGTAACGAGGAGAAATGCGTACCACCACGTTTCTGACTTTGATAAAGGTCGGATTGTAGCCTATTGCGATTGCGGTTTATCGTATTGCGACATTGATGCTCGCGGTGGTCGAGATACAATGACTGTTAGCAGAATATGGAATCGGTGGGTTCAGGAGGGTAATACGGAACGCCTTGCTGGATCCCAACGGCCTCGTATAACTAGCAGTCGAGATGATAGCCACCTTATCCGCATGGCTGTAACGGATCGTGCAGCCACGTCTCGATCTCTGAGTCAACAGATGGGGACATTTGCAAGACAACAACCATCTGCACGAACAGTTCGACGACGTTTGCAGCAGTATGGACTATCAGCTCGGAGAACATGGCTGCGGTTACCCTTGACGCTGCATCACAGACAGGAGCGCCTGCGGTGGTGTACTCAACGACGAACCTGGGTGCACGAATGGCAAAACGTCATTTTTTCGGATGAATCCAGGTTCTGTTTACAGCATCATGATGGTCGCATCCGTGTTTGGCGACATCGCGGTGAACGCACATTGGAAACGAGTATTCGTCATCGCCATACTGGCGTATCGCCCGGCGTGATGGTATGGGGTGCCATTGGTTACACGTCTCGGTCACCTCTTGTTCGCATTGACGGCACTTTGAACAGTGGACGTTACATTTCAGATGTGTTACGACCCGTGGCTCTACCCTTCATTCGATCCCTGCGAAACCCTACATTTCAGCAGGATAATGCACGACCGCACGTTGCAGGTCCCGTACGGGCCTTCCTGAATACAGAAAATGTTCGACTGCTGCCCTCGCCAGCACATTCTCCAGATCTATCACCAATTGACAACATTTGGTAAATGGTGGCCGAGCAACTGGCTCGTCAAAATACGCCAGTCACTACTCTTGATGAACTGTGGCATCGTGTTGAAGTTGCATGGGTAGCTGTACCTGTACACGCCATCCAAGCTCTGTTTGACTCAATGCTCAGGCGTATCAACGCCGTTATTACGGCCAGAGGTGTTTGTTCTGGGTATTGATTTCTCAGGACCTATGCACCCAAATTGCGTGAAAATGTAATCACATGTCAGTTCTAGTATAATATATTTGTCCAATGAATACCCGTTTATCATCTGCATTTCTTCTTGGTGTAGCATTTGTAATGGCCAGTAGTGCAGTTAGAGGTTGTTGGGACTGGCTTTCCGTCGTACAGTCGTGGGCAGTACAATGTACCTCCGTACTGTTTGCTATTCTTCCGCGTTGCTGAAGACCTTGGCGTGATTCGTCATGTTGTTTGATCGTAGTTACGCGTTCGTCGAATGTTGGAAGCTTCAGATTCAATTCGCATGTTCTGGTATCTGTAGTAAAAGGTGTTTCTTGTAGAGACCGGTAAGCTGACGTCCCTGTGGTTTGTGATGAATGTAGTGTGCGTTTGTGTTGCTAATCTTTCATGATTTACGTGTTCTGAAGTGCGTTGGCTCCACTGGGCGTTGTTTAGCAAACGATTTGTGGTTAGTTATTAGAAATACGTGTTGTTCGTTTGGTGTGCGAACCGGGCGTAGGTACGGCTTTTAATTTTGTGTCGGTCTCTTGTTTTTACTCCAGTTAGCGTGTGTGTTGTCGGCTGGTTTTGGTACCAAGTCTGGTGAAATAGTTTTGATCGCCTGGAGAGGTATCCAGCGTTACGTGCCATTCCTAGAGGGATAAGTTTGCCATACGTGCGAAACGTTTGGAGGTTTAACCCTCTAAGGTTTATTCCCGATGGTTAGTACTGTCATCTGCATATTGATGTAAAAGTTGCGCATTGTGGTTGATATCCTGTATTCAGTTCTCGTGATTGTGGTTGCAGCATTCACGTAGGGAGTTCGGTCATGTGTAACGAAATCGGCGCAGTGTTAGATCCTATACAGTATTCGCCTGCAAGTGGAAGAATTATTCAGTTATTTCTCTCAATTGTTACAGTACTTGGGAACTTATTGTAAAGTGTGAAAGTACTCGCTAGCGTCGGTCTTGTTCTATCGGCACCAGGTTAGCTTCCGTTTCCTGCGTCAGACACCGACTACCTGTTCTCAGTCGGTTTTTGTGTCTTTGGTTGGCGTATGTTGTCGTGGTCTATCATGTATCAAATGTTTCGTAAGGAACAATGGACGTGCTTTCGTTGGCGTGGTTTTCACTTTCTCCAGCAGCTGTCTCCTGAGCTCCCATCTGCATAGTCCTACAGCGAGAACTGTGATAAATTAGTTTAATGCGCTAGATACTATTTAGGCTACCGTTGTATGCCGAGTTGTGTTGTTAGTGTTGATCAAACTTGCTATAATGAGGTTAAGATCTGGCTCTAAACTGAAAACTTAGCTTAGGCTAGGCTAGTGCAACTTAATTAAATCATATTTTACAAGTGCCTACTAGCATAATTTTAAGTGACTTTAAGCTCTGTAAAGGTATATGTGAACGCTCTAGCTTAAACAGCTGTAGGTGTAGTTTAGGCAGCGGGTGCTACACTGTTTACTAACATGTAGTAACGTTTGTTACTAACTGGGGACGTGGGAAAATCTGAACGTCGTAACTTCTTGACTGTATTAGTTTTTCAACCATTGCGTACGCTCCTATCACGTTTAATATTTGAGACCAGACCTTTATTTATTTAATGCAGTTCTGATTGAGTTTTAGGACAATGCTCAACTGAATGTTTCGATGTGATTTTAAGTGTCGTCAGCGAGTAGTGGCCTTCCTTGAAATGAGCTAAAGTTGCTTACCCAGATCTGTTTCAGAGTAAGGGCGTTTCCGTTCATCGTATACTCTATAATCAGTTAGTAAACAGAGTAGCGGCCGCTCTCTAAACTACAGCTACAGTTACATGAGCTAGAGCGCTCACTTATCAACTTTACTGGGCTTAACATCACTTAAAACTATGCCAGTAGGCACTTATAAAAGACGATTTAATTAATCGGCACTAGCCTACCTAAGCTAGATTTTCAGTTTAGAGCCAGAACTTAACCTCTTTATAGCTAAAAAGGCATTAGCCTGATCAACACTAACGGTACAACTTGGCATACCAGGGTAGCCTAAATAGTATCTAGCGCATTAGACTAATTTATCACTAAAGAATTAGAGCAGTTCTGGATGCAGGACTATGCACGTGGGAGGTCAGGAGACAGCCGCTGGAGAAAGTGGGCAACCACGCCAACGCGCCGTAGTTGCTCCAGCGCCGCGACGGTCGAGGTGGGCGGGTTCTCGCGTCTGGCAGCCACCACACTCAGAGGATGTCTGGCGTTCGTATTGGCGTCGGATCTGAACATTTTGTTTTAATGAAAATTAAGTTTGAAAAATTAAGAAACGAAGAAAAAAAAAATGTCGGCCCAACCACTGTCAGTCGCAAACAACCGAGCACTGCCCTCCCCAACCACGTTCCTGACCGTCGCAACCGTCACAGAACCATCGCACCTCTGTCGCATAGATCGCTAGACATCGAATCTCAGTGGCCACTGTACTTGGTGCAGTATTTTAGAGTATTTCAAAGTTCACTGTCACCGGCAGTGTGCGTTGTACATCATAGTGAGGTGGGATTTGCTTCGTAGTGCACAAATTCCTACCGAACATCATGGGTGATAGCCAGATTTCCACGTGCACCGAAAATCTCTTCGCTGTTATTTCACGCTGTATTAGAAATGAAGACGCTCAACAGATACAGTGGTGTCGTTTGCGTTACACAAAATTCAACACTGAGCTGGTATTATTATTGATAAGTATTAAGTGTTTCTTTTGTACGCCGTCCAGTTAAACATGAAAAATTGTTAAGTGACGAAAATAATATGTGAATTTCTGCTTAACGCCATACTTAAACAACACTTGCTCGCGTGGCTTTGGCATACTTTAGGGTTCACGAACATAAAAGATCAGAATAGCAGAAGACCTTGAAAGTATTCGAAGAGGACGTGACCGAATAGGTGCGATCGGAACAGGCCATAGAAATACCGAATTGTCACATTTGCAAAATTTTCCAAGTAAGACGCCCACTATCTAGTAAAAAGATATTTCCGTAGTTTCAAGAGCTTGTTTCTCATCTGCGACTTAGAAGTGCCTCTCGGTCTGCTACACGTATCCTCAACGTGTGGCATTATCGAGTTACAGTCCGCATGGAGAAAAACATGCGGTCGTCCTTTCCACGTTCATACCGTCAAGGTGGAGGCTACAAAACTTCAGTGCCATAACGCAATAAAAAGTTCTCCCCGTGGCTTACCTCTCAATTACAATATTGTCGATGGTTACTAGGTGCTAGCCCATCCTGGGAGGCGCATTTCAGCTTCTGATTTGCGGCAGGCAGTTGTTCAGAAATGCGTGCAGCAGTGGAACGCGTTTTAAAGACAATACAGCTCATAACGTGGGCACGGCGGACCTCAGCAGTTACTGGTTCCAAAATCCAGGCCATCGCGTCTGGCGAAAGGCGGGCGCAACTGGTTCCACTCGCCTGCTTTCTGCCCCACTGCGCCGCGAACGTGGCACAGGGACCACCGTGGCAGGCGGCCGAGTCTGGCATGCAGGTGTGGGGCGCCGCTGGCTCCGACTATATTGCCCAGCAGCCTGCTGCCTTACTCAGCCTGCCCGCTCTGTCCTGTGGTCACCACGTTAGGTGTTTCCGCTCATTTCCCGTTCAATTACTCAGTAATGATCCAGCTATATCATAGGCTGGATGATGTACGTCCGAAATACCACATCTATGAATGAAGTCTCAAAAATAAATGACAGTAGAGATCAAACGACGTCACATTACACCAGAGGTTGAAAATACCGCTACAGTTGTACTGTTCTGTTATATAGAAGACGACAGGTTTCGTGCTGTTGTACACCCATCATCAGGTGTTATGACTTCGTGCTGTGTCCCCGAGCGCCGCGGTGGGCGAATACCGGACACGGTGTATTACCAGCGAGCGCAGAGCACGGAAGGCCTGGATTTACTTGCTGTAATCCTTAGATTTTACTTCCTACATGAAAGCAAAACTTTGGTGCAGCTCCACTAACTCCATGTTGCATCACGATCCACCACCTGTACTTTACCAAAGAGGCATATGCCTGAAACTTCCTGGCAGATTAAAAGTGTGTGTCCGACCGAGACTCGAACTCGGGACCTTTGCCTTTCGCGGGCAAGTGCTCTACCAACTGAGCTACCGAAGCACGACTCACGCCCGGTACTCACAGCTTTACTTCTGCCAGTACCTCGTCTCCTACCTTCCAAAACAAAGTTCTGCAATGTTCGCAGGAGAGCTTCTGTAAAGTTTGGAAGGTAGGAGACGAGGTACTGGCAGAAGTAAAGCTGTGAGTACCGGGCGTGAGTCGTGCTTCGGTAGCTCAGTTGGTAGAGCACTTGCCCGCGAAAGGCAAAGGTCCCGAGTTCGAGTCTCGGTCGGGCACACAGTTTTAATCTGCCAGGAAGTTTCATATCAGCGCACACTCCGCTGCAGAGTGAAAATCTCATTCTGGAGGCATATGCCTGTTTTTTTCCTGTCCCGCTTGCTGTAATTCTTAGGTTTTGCTTCCAAGATGCAATGAAAACTTTGGTACAGCTCTACGAACTCAGCGAAAAATTCGTGAGTCAAGTGCTCTGCGTTGGCTGGCAATACACCATATCCTGTACTCGTCCACAGCAGCGCTTGGGGTCGCAGTAAAAAGTCATAACACCTGATGATGGGCGTCAACCCCTCTACTCCTCGGGAGGAAATACGATGTACCCCAACTGTCTGCATGGAGTGTCATGCATGTGAAAGTGTGCCAGTCGTGTGACTCAGGCGAGACTTGGGTACCAGACCAGTATTCGCCTAGTGGGATGTGGGAAACCGCCTAAAAACCACATCCAGGCTGGCTGCCGCACCGGCCCTCGTCTTAATCTGCAGGGAGGATTCGATCCGCGGCTGGCACGCCTGCCCGAATCCCGGAAGCGGTGTAGTAACACGCGCGGCCTTCTGGGCAGGTAAAAACTAATAAACAATTTATGAAATTATAATCTGTAGGTTTGGAATATTAAAAGTGCAATGGGAATTCCACTGTTAAATGCAGAGGAGAGAGCGGATAGGTAAATGTAAATGTCGTGTGACTTGCGCCTCCCGTCGGGGTAGACCGTTCGACGGGTGCAAGTCTTTCGATTTGACGCCACTTCTGCGACTTGCGCGTCGATAGGGATGAAATGATGATGATAAGGACAACACAACATCCAGCCCCTGAGCGGAGAAAATGTCCGGCCCAGCCGGGAATCGCTGGCCGGAGTGGCCGTGCGGTTCTAGGCGCTACAGTCTGGAGCCGAGCGACTGCTACGGTCGTAGGTTCGAATCCTGCCTCGGGCATGGATGTGTGTGCTGTCCTTAGGTTGGTTAGGTTTAACTAGTTCTAGGCGACTGATGACCTCAGAAGTTAAGTCGAATAGTGCTCAGAGCCATTTGAACCATTTTTTAGCCAGCCGGGAATCGAACCCGGGCCCTGAGGACTGACATTCTAACGCGCTGACCACGCAGCTACTGGGGGCGAACAGCGGATAGGTGGAAAGAGTATATTGAAGGTCACTATGAGGGGGAATCATTGTCTGATGTGGTAGAAGAACAAATAAGTGTCGATTTCGAAGAGATAGGGACTCCAGTATTAGAATCAGACGTTAAGAGAAGAGACGGGATAGATAACATTCCATCAGAATTTCCGAAATCATTGGAAGAAGTGGCAACCAAATGACTATTTACGTTGGTGTGTAGAATATGAGGCTGTCGATATACCATCAGACTTTCGGAAAAACATCATCCATACAATTCCCGAAATTGCAGGAGCTGATACTTATCACACAAACAGCTTAACACCTCATGCATCCAATTTACTGACAAGGATAATATACAGAAGAATGGGAAAGAAAGTTGAGGATATGTTACATGGCGATCAGTCTGGCTTTAGGAATGGTAAAGGGACCAGAGACGCAGGTCTGACGTTGCGATTGATGATGGAAGCAAGACCAAAGAAAAATCAAGTCACGTACATGGGATTTGTCGACCTGGAAAAAGCGTTAGACAATGTCAAATGGTGCAAAATTTTCAAAGTTCTGAGAAAAATAGGGGTATGCTATAGGGAAAGACGGGTAATATACAATACGTACAAGAGGCAAGAGGGAACAGTTCGAGTAGAAGACCATGAACGAAGTGCTCTGTTTAAAAAGTATGTAAGACAGGGATGTGGTCTTTCGCCCCTACTGGTCAATCTATGCAGCGAAGCAGCAATGACGGAAATAAAATAAAGCTTCAAGAGTGGAGTTAAAATTCAACGCAAAAGGATATCAATGATAAGATTCGGTGATGATATTGCTATCCTCAGTGAAAGTGAAGAAGAATTTCAGGATGTATTGAATGGATGAACTGTCCACTGAGTATAGAACATGGATTAAAAGTAATTGACAAGCAGCAGAAATGAAAATATGAGGAAACTTAACATAAGCATTGATCGTCATGAAATAGATGAAGCTAAGGAATTCCACTACTTAGGCAGCAAAATAACCCTTGACAAACGGAGCAAGGAGGACATAAAAAGCAGGCTAGCACAGGCGAAAGGGCATTCCTGTCCAAGAGAAGTCTACTAGTATCAATAATGGACTTTAATTTGAAGAAAAAATTTCTGAAAATGTACGTTTGGAGCACAGTATTTGTGGTAGTGAAACATGGACTGTGGCGACACCTGAACAGAAGAGAATCTAAGCATTTGAGATGTGATGCTACAGAAGAATGTTGAAAATTAAAGAGTACTGATAAGGTAAGGAATGGTTTGGTTTTTCGCAGAATCGGCGATGAAAGGAATATACGGAAAACATTGACAAGAAGAAGGAACAGGATACTTCCATGGTACTAGAGGGAACTGTATAGGGTAGAAACTATAGAGGAAGACAGAGACTGGAATAAGTCCAGCAAATAATTCAGGACGTAGGTTGCAAGTGCTATTCTGAAATGAAAAAGTTGCTACAGGACAGGAGTTCAAGGCGGGCCGCATCAAACCAGTCAGAAAAATGACGACACAAAAAAAGGAACATAATCGTGTACAGAAGTCATATGCAGTTAAGGGAAAAAAAAGTCGAAGCAAATAGGCGAAGAGTTGCAATTACGGTGAGACTGACTGATCGTAAAAACTAAGTGTACGGAGGAAAAAGTGAATCTATTTCTAGTTTAGTAGCATACAAACGGCACCATCACCTTCACTGTGGAACGAAATTTATTACATGGCTTTTTAAAGTTGTCGTGTTTAACTGCTTTTTCATGGCAATAAACTAGAGTATCCGGCCATCAAAATCTTCTTTATATTGCACCGACTGTCACCTGATTCTGATAGTGTTGTATGTATTATTGTGCTACAGTTAAAACACTTAACTTTTGAAACTTTTTTTTTCAAGTGTTCCACACATCAGTCGGTAAAAATGGAACGCTTATAGAATCACCTCGTCTGTCTGTCTGTTCGAAACCCTTTTTCTGAGGAACAGGTGTCACGTATTAAGGTCTACTGCCCTTTGCCAGTATAATAAAGGTTAGTTTCTAAGCCAATGCAGTGAATAGATTCGGCCATTCATGTGACAAAAATGTTCAAATTGAAATGTGTGTGAAATCTTATGGGACTTAACTGCTAAGGTCATCAGTCCCTAAGCGTACACACTACTTAACCTAAATTATCCTAAGGACAAAGACACACACCCATGCCCGAGGGAGGACTCGAACCTCCGTCGGGATTAGCCACACAGTCCATGACTGCAGCGCCTCAGACCGATTCATGTGACATATTTTGATACTCGCAACCTCACTCATAAAAACCTACAGGGTAATTGCCATTGGTTTAGAATTATGAAATTTGGCAAGGAGGGTTTCGCAGTGCAAGTAAAGGAAAAAGAAATCAGAAAATCGTTAATTTGTAATCATATCACATGGAAAAACATTTTTTTGTCATTTATCTGACTTCAAGCTCAAAATTGAAACCTTCTCGAGAGTCTTGGCATACCTGAAGCCTACACCTTGCCAGTATCAATGTCTATAATAGGCAAAAATCATATATAGATTGTTGATTCCCGGAATGGATGAACTGTTTGTGTACACCAGAGCCGGCCACGACGTACCAGGCTTCACGCAGGCCGAGTGTGCGGTCCAGCTGTGGGCCTAGGCCTAGGTGTGCTCCCTGCCGCCGTTGGATAAGCAGCTGCAGCAGCAAGTCGTATACTCCTAGCTCACTCATTTGTTACATAGTTTAATTCTTAATTTCTTTGCGTGTTTTTGGTACTTGCATTGTTTAATTCATAAATTTCGAGCGTATTATAGTATTTGAGAGTTGTAGCATCGCGTTTTAGTACCTGAATAGTGTAAATTCGCGTAGTCGTTTGTCTACTGTTTTGTTTTGAACGGCCAGTGTCGGTTGGTCGCAGTCAGTGTGCTCCCTGCCGCCGTTGGATAAGCAGCTGAGCAGCAAGTCGTATACTCCTAGCTCACTCATTTGTTACATAGTTTAATTCTTAATTTCTTTGCGTGTTTTTGGTTCTTGCATTGTTTAATTCATAAATTTCGAGCGTATTATAGTATTTGAGAGTTGTAGCATCGCGTTTTAGTACCTGAATAGTGTAAATTCGCGTAGTCGTTTGTCTACTGTTTTGTTTTGAACGGCCAGTGTCGGTTGGTCGCAGTCAGTGTGCTCCCTGCCGCCGTTGGATAAGCAGCTGAGCAGCAAGTCGTATACTCCTAGCTCACTCATTTGTTACATAGTTTAATTCTTAATTTCTTTGCGTGTTTTTGGTTCTTGCATTGTTTAATTCATAAATTTCGGGTGTATTATAGTATTTGAGAGTGTAGCATCGTGTTTTAGTACCTGAATAGTGTAATTTCGCTTAGTCTCCTTCCGCCGCCGAGCAGTGTCAGCAGTGCGCAAGTAGCAGCATTACTGCATTTACTAGGAAATCTTGTATTTTAATAACCGTTTAAATTTTGTCGATTTGTTTGCGCTCTCTGTAGATTAGTTCAGACGTTCTTAGCAAAACAGTTTTTAGCATGGATAGGGACTGCAACTGCTGTGTTCGGATGCAGGCTGAGTTGGCATCCCTTCGCTCCCAGCTTCAGGCAGTGTTGGCTTCGGTCACACAGCTTGAGGCTGTTGCCAATGGGCATCACTGTGGGGGTCGGGATGGGGGTTTGTCGGGGACGGCCAGCTCGTCCCACGCATCCCCTGATCGGACTACGACTGTGGTTGCCCGGGATACTGCCCGCATTGAGGCTGATCCCTCACCTGTGGTAGAGTGGGAGGTCGTTTCAAGGTGTGGCAGGGGGCGAAAGACATTCCGGAGGGCTGAACGGAAAGCCTCTCCAGTTTGTCTGACGAACCGGTTTCAGGCTCTGTCTCAGGCTGATACTGATCTTCGGCCTGACATGGCTGCTTGTCCTGTTCCAGAGGTTGCCCCTCAGTCTGCAAGATCCGGGCAGTCGCAGAGGGTGGGCTTACTGGTAGTTGGGAGCTCCAACGTCAGGCGCGTAATGGGGCCCCTTAGGGAAATGGCAGCAAGAGAGGGGAAGAAAACCAATGTGCACTCCGTGTGCATACCGGGGGGAGTCATTCCAGATGTGGAAAGGGTCCTTCCGGATGCCATGAAGGGTACAGGGTGCACCCATCTGCAGGTGGTCGCTCATGTCAGCACCAATGATGTGTGTCGCTATGGATCGGAGGAAATCCTCTCTGGCTTCCGGCGGCTATCTGATTTGGTGAAGACTGCCAGTCTCGCTAGCGGGATGAAAGCAGAGCTCACCATCTGCAGCATCGTCGACAGGACTGACTGCGGACCTTTGGTACAGAGCCGAGTGGAGGGTCTGAATCAGAGGCTGAGACGGTTCTGCGACCGTGTGGGCTGCAGATTCCTCGATTTGCGCCATAGGGTGGTGGGGTTTCGGGTTCCGCTGGATAGGTCAGGAGTCCACTACACGCAACAAGCGGCTACACGGGTAGCAGGGGTTGTGTGGCGTGGGCTGGGCGGTTTTTTAGGTTAGATGGCCTTGGGCAAGTACAGAAAGGGCAACAGCCTCAACGGGTGCGGGGCAAAGTCAGTACATGCGGGGACCAAGCAGCAATCGGTATTGTAATTGTCAACTGTCGAAGCTGCGTTGGTAAAGTACCGGAACTTCAAGCGCTGATAGAAAGCACCGAAGCTGAAATCGTTATAGGTACAGAAAGCTGGCTTAAGCCAGAGATAAATTCTGCCGAAATTTTTACAAAGGTACAGACGGTGTTTAGAAAGGATAGATTGCATGCAACCGGTGGTGGAGTGTTCATCGCTGTTAGTAGTAGTTTATCCTGTAGTGAAGTAGAAGTGGATAGTTCCTGTGAATTATTATGGGTGGAGGTTACACTAAACAACCGAACTAGGTTAATAATTGGCTCCTTTTACCGACCTCCCGACTCAGCAGCATTAGTGGCAGAACAACTGAGAGAAAATTTGGAATACATTTCACATAAATTTTCTCAGCATGTTATAGTCTTAGGTGGAGATTTCAATTTACCAGATATAGACTGGGACACTCAGATGTTTAGGACGGGTGGTAGGGACAGAGCATCGAGTGACATTATACTGAGTGCACTATCCGAAAATTACCTCGAGCAATTAAACAGAGAACCGACTCGTGGAGATAACATATTGGACCTACTGATAACAAACAGACCCGAACTTTTCGAATCTGTATGTACAGAACAGGGAATCAGTGATCATAAGGCCGTTGCAGCATCCCTGAATATGGAAGTTAATAGGAATATAAAAAAAGGGAGGAAGGTTTATCTGTTTAGCAAGAGTAATAGAAGCCAGATTTCAGACTACCTAACAGATCAAAACGAAAATTTCTGTTCCGACACTGACAATGTTGAGTGTTTATGGAAAAAGTTCAAGGCAATCGTAAAATGCGTTTTAGACAGGTACGTGCCGAGTAAAACTGTGAGGGACGGGAAAAACCCACCGTGGTACAACAACAAAGTTAGGAAACTACTGCGAAAGCAAAGAGAGCTCCACTCCAAGTTTAAACGCAGCCAAAACCTCTCAGACAAACAGAAGCTAAACGATGTCAAAGTTAGCGTAAGGAGGGCTATGCGTGAAGCGTTCATTGAATTCGAAAGTAAAATTCTATGTACCGACTTGACAGAAAATCCTAGGAAGTTCTGGTCTTACGTTAAATCAGTAAGTGGCTCGAAACAGC
Source organism: Schistocerca americana (assembly GCF_021461395.2). NCBI lineage: Eukaryota > Metazoa > Arthropoda > Insecta > Orthoptera > Acrididae > Schistocerca > Schistocerca americana. The sequence continues at coordinate 79,375,069 of NC_060124.1, read as the reverse complement.
ATATCCAGACACTACGGGATGATGATGGCATTGAAACAGAGGATGACACGCGTAAAGCTGAAATACTAAACACCTTTTTCCAAAGCTGTTTCACAGAGGAAGACCGCACTGCAGTTCCTTCTCTAAATCCTCGCACAATCGAAAAAATGGCTGACATCGAAATAAGTGTCCAAGGAATAGAAAAGCAACTGGAATCACTCAATAGAGGAAAGTCCACTGGACCTGACGGGATACCAATTCGATTCTACACAGAGTACGCGAAAGAACTTGCCCCCCTTCTAACAGCCGTGTACCGCAAGTCTCTAGAGGAACGGAGGGTTCCAAATGATTGGAAAAGAGCACAGATAGTCCCAGTCTTCAAGAAGGGTCGTCGAGCACATGCGCAAAACTATAGACCTATATCTCCTACGTCGATCTCTTGTAGAATTTTAGAACATGTTTTTTGCTCGCGTATCATGTCATTTCTGGAAACCCAGAATCTACTATGTAGGAATCAACATGGATTCCGGAAACAGCGATCGTGTGAGACCCAACTCGCCTTATTTGTTCATGAGACCCAGAAAATATTAGATACAGGCTCCCAGGTAGATGCTATTTTTCTTGACTTCCGGAAGGCGTTCGATACAGTTCCGCACTGTCGCCTGATAAACAAAGTAAGAGCCTACGGAATATCAGACCAGCTGTGTGGCTGGATTGAAGAGTTTTTAGCAAACAGAACACAGCATGTTGTTATCAATGGAGAGACGTCTACAGACGTTAAAGTAACCTCTGGCGTGCCACAGGGGAGTGTTATGGGACCATTGCTTTTCACAATATATATAAATGACTTAGTAGATAGTGTCGGAAGTTCCATGCGGCTTTTCGCGGATGATGATGTAGTATACAGAGAAGTTGCTGCATTAGAAAATTGTAGCGAAATACAGGAAGATCTGCAGCGGATAGGCACTTGGTGCAGGGAGTGGCAACTGACCCTTAACATAGACAAATGTAATGTATTGCGAATACATAGAAAGAAGGATCCTTTATTGTATGATTATATGATAGCGGAACAAACACTGGTAGCAGTTACTTCTGTAAAATATCTGGGAGTATGCGTACGGAACGATTTGAAGTGGAATGATCATATAAAACTAATTGTTGGTAAGGCGGGTACCAGGTTGAGATTCATTGGGAGAGTGCTTAGAAAATGCAGTCCATCAACAAAGGAGGTGGCTTACAAAACACTCGTTCGACCTATACTTGAGTATTGCTCATCAGTGTGGGATCCGTACCAGGTCGGGTTGACGGAGGAGATAGAGAAGATCCAAAGAAGAGCGGCGCGTTTCGTCACTGGGTTATTTGGTAACCGTGATAGCGTTACGGAGATGTTTAATAAACTCAAGTGGCAGACTCTGCAAGAGAGGCGCTCTGCATCGCGGTGTAGCTTGCTCGCCAGGTTTCGAGAGGGTGCGTTTCTGGATGAGGTATCGAATATATTGCTTCCCCCTACTTATACTTCCCGAGGAGATCACGAATGTAAAATTAGAGAGATTAGAGCGCGCACGGAGGCTTTCAGACAGTCGTTCTTCCCGCGAATCATACGCGACTGGAACAGGAAAGGGAGGTAATGACAGTGGCACGTAAAGTGCCCTCCGCCACACACCGTTGGGTGGCTTGCGGAGTATCAATGTAGATGTAGATGTAGATGTAGGCTCCGCCTGTATGCCTTTACTCCTTCCTTCCGAGAAGTACTCGGTACAGCGCAACATTCGGCATTGCGGCGTGGCATTTTTCGGTCAGCACAGCTCTCTTCAGCTCGGCAGAATCGTGGCGTCAGCGCTGTTTGCCCTTCGCTATCTTCTAGTAGAGTGAATGACGTTCACAGGTCCAGTGGAAGTTTGCACAAAAAGAGGCACTCTGGTGCCTCTAAGAATAAACGGGAATGACGGAAGAAAGCGATGAGAGTTTTCAATAGCTATGATGCAGTCGCATAAGGGGCGTGTACTGCAAATTTGCTATGGAACAAAATTACAATACCATGCAGACAAAAATCAAAGATTTAGTTGACAACGAAAGTGCAAAAAATTGTAACGATCGGTACACAGGAGTCGTTGTTCTACACACCAAGAAACACTTCGTGCTAAATTTGCAGGCACAGAGCACACGAAGAAACTGGTGGAACGAATACTAAAATTTCTGGAGTCGCACGGATTATACCACTGTTAGTTGCAACAGTTTTCTACGGAACTGAGCGACGAGTATGGAAACACCATACGCACATAATACTGCAAAGTACTTTGGTCAAGTCAAGGGAAAAGCCTGGAACGATCTTTCGATTTAAAACTCGCTATTGTTGAATTTATGGAGGCAAAAGGAGAGCAGAAACGAAAATTTAAACATCCAGAATGGATTGCAGACCTCACTTTCTGAGTAGACTTGAGTGTACACTGTCCACAGTACGACACTGCAATGAGAGGAACTACTACTTTCTGAATTGAAGGGGAAGCATTTAAAAACAAAATAGCGTTACAGAAGGGGAACACTTCAACAAACATAGTCCAGTCCCCTAAGCTCAATGTCATCAAAGAAAATGCGAGGTTTGAAGAATTACAAAGATAGTTCTTAAACGTTTTGCTGTCACTGTCGATACTGCAACAGTTTTCGAGAGCGTTTGCTGTTTCAGGTGAAAGTGCCGCTGTACATGTGCAGATGTAACTGAATAATCTGCTAGGTAATTACCGTTTTAATGTCAAATGTATTTACGTCGAGACTGTACAGGACGTCTACCTTACTGCCCTTAGGTAGTTACCACGTCTCCATAATGAGGTTGCAAAAGTCCTACACTATCGTGATCCACATATTTCTGTAAAAGACCTTGTTTCGCTTATGAAACTAAAAGAGTTCACGATTATGTGGCAACCTGAGTGCGAAAATCTGTGAAACTGTCTTCGTCTGTACGTATGCCGACAGTTTGTGTCAAATAAAAATTGTCTTCAGGGCGCAAAAAATAATTAAATAATACTGATGTGTTTTGTTTGTGATCTATGTTGTTGAGAAATATGAAATATGTATCCAAGTCATTTAAATGCGGCTGGTTCGCAATCCCCCTCCTGCCGCTCAGACAGAGCATTGTGGCACACAGGGAAATGTGCAGCGATGCTGAGCGCTATAGCATTAGTGCCAGGGCATGGCCCGCGGGCCGAAATCTTGGCCGTCGCTAATGTAACATAGTTAAGTTTGTATGTAACCCTCAACGCACGAGCCCAATTTGTTTTTATTATTCTTTTATTTTTATTTTACATCTGCATTATATAAATTATATTCTCATAAACTAGGCAGAAACAAATTATACTGGGTGATCAAAAAGTCAGTATCAGTTTGAAAACTTAATAAACCACAGAATAATGTAGATAGAGAGGTAAAAATTGACACACATGTTTGGAATAACATGGGGTTTTATTAGAACCAAAAAAACAACCCCATAGTCCTAGACGCGTGAAAGATCCCTTGCGCGCGTCGTTTGGTGACGATCGTGTGCTCAGCCGCCACTTTCGTCATGCTTGGCCTCCCAGGTCCCCAGACCTCAGTCCGTGCGATTATTGGCTTCGGGGTTACCTGAAGTCGCAAGTGTATCGTGATCGACCGACATCTCTAGGGATGCTGAAAGACAACATCCGACGCCAATCCCTCACCATAACTCCGGACATACTTTACAATGCTGTTCACAACATTATTCCTCGACTACAGCTATTGTTGAGGAATGATGGTGGACATATTGAGCATTTCCTGTAAAGAACATCATCTTTGCTTTGTCTTACTTTGTTATGCTAATTATTGCTATTCTGCTCAGATGAAGCGCCATATGTCGGACATTTTTTGAAGGTTTGTATTTTTTTGGATCTAATAAAACCCCATGTCATTCCAAGCATGTGTGTCAATTTCTACCTCTCTATCTACATTATTCCGTGATTTATTCAGTTCTCAAATTTATACTGACTTTTTGATCGCCCGATATATAACCACTTAAGCAATTGTTAAGCATTCAATTGGTTGTAATGTTAGAGAAATTTTTATATATTATGTTCTTTATATTATTTAAAAAATCGTTAACAACCATATACCAGTAACATTGTAATCGTGAGAAGTCTTTGCTGTTAGATTTAGAAGCATCCGACACACTTTACATTTCAAGGTGGTGGGTTACACTGTACTGTTAATGAAATAAATAAACTTTGAATCTCTGTACAATATAATTCAACACGATATTAATGAACGAAAAAATGTGTGAATTGTCTGAGGTTGCTTGTGGTAGAGAGTCACAGACTCGCTTGGACACGAACTGCCTACGTAATCGAAAAATGCTGCTCAAGGAATTCCAGATAGTGTTGTATTTTTTCGTATCTAACTTGTCATAAGTATGTAATGGTTCGGTGTGATCTGTTTTAGGGACTATAGTACCTCACTGAAGGCGATTACTGGCCCGGAGCCTCATCCTGTCTAGAACTACCTGTTGAGTTCCGAGACAATTCCTAGGTGAACTGATGAGAGCAGGAAAGAGGAACACGAGCGTCGACATTGCTCTCTGGTGTGGGTACTGAACTGTTTCACTTCGATTTGCAGAGCAAAAGTAGAAGAGACGGTGGCATCAAAGACCTTCGAGTAACAACAAACCGCGGATTTCCAACAGTATTTCTTTGGAATCCGTGATGGGAAGATAGGAGGGAGAGAGTAATCTACAGACTTCAGGGCTAGCGAGAGGTTCAACAAGGAGTAGTGTTGTGTCTCGAAAGGCTATCTAAAGCGAAGGGAAACGTGGCCAGAGCGCCGAGAGGCCTCGGTTCCAGCAGAAGACTCCGGAGTGCACCAGGACGTCGCCACACAGGCGAGAGGGCGCGGCAAAAACTGATAAGAGCTGACTTGAGCGCTGCGAACAACGTGCGGTCCTCACCCTACAACACAGAATGCATGTTCATCTTGACGTTTCAATGACCATTCCCGTCGGATAGACTTTGACAATCAAGAAGGTGCTTTATGTCCTGCTTCACAGTTAGGATATAACGTATTTGTATTTAAATCACCAAAAACCTGCTATTTAACTCCATCTTCCAACAGTTGGTTTTGACTATTTCCTGGTGATCTGGCAGACTGCCATGTTGACGCGATTATAAACTGATATTGCTTTTTCTTCCAATATAACTTGTTGAAGTGTATGATCTTGATGCACTTCATTAACAAGCAAAACCACTTGCAGTAAAAAGTCTGTTGCAGCTTTTTGATGGTGTACAGCGTGTTTCACAATGCCTCTTACAGGCTTCTAGGGGTTGTTGGGAAGACTTAATAGATAAAGTTCTGATGAGGTATCCACGTTCGTAAATCTACGTTTAGATGTAAAGTAAGTGCGAAGATCGGACCACTTTCAAATGTCACGGTATGATACGCAATGGTAGACCCGCTCAACGCATACATAGAGCATTTTCCGGGTCGTCTCAGTGCATCGCTTACCATTTTCTTCCAATTAACAACAACGACTGCGAGAAACTGATACGTTACCAAGTAGGACGACTGATTGGGTGCTCCACGGATGCGCACCAGGGTACGTGGACCGTGTGTATGAAAGCATGCGTCGCAGATACACCTTGTGGAGCGAACAGCAGAGTCGCCACGTGGACTAGCTCCTGCACAGCACGCAGGTCAGAGCTCACTGGCTGTGCTGAGCGCGTAGCGTCCAGCGGTAGATTTGAAATTGATCCGATCTTCAGAGTCACTTTACATCGAAATTGTAGGTTTCCGCACATGGTTTCCCCGTCTAATCATCTACTAAGTCCCCTCTACAACCCCTACAAGCCTGTAATAGGAATTGTGAAACACTGCATACAAAAATGTCAGTCCAGAAGCACATTGGCTCGGAAGTGGTGAAGGTGCCGATCTCCACTGACGTGCTACACAGCCAGGAACTAAGGACAAACGTTGTGCATTTCAACTCACTCTTATATCTAACTAAATTCCCAGGATCCAAGACGCCGCCCGCCAAATCTCTCTTCTGTTGGGCACCACTGCAACCACTAACAGAAAATTATACGCTGCTTGCTGACCCACTTTTGTTTTCAATATTTAGGATCAACTGAAGCTCATGTTTTTTTTCTAAATAAATAACACATTTTAGTACCGAGTGCATATCGATCGTGCAGAAAGAATGTACAAGAAAATGTGTAAGCTACAAAAACTACTAACTCCATATGTTACGAAGATGCTCTTAAAAATAATTCAGACCGTCTACAGCAACAGATGGCCGGAGAACGCTGAAGTATCGTACAAGAATAGAAAGGGAAGGGTACCCGCTACCAAATACCAGACATGGACGGATAATAGACAAAGCACGAGAGTATCAACAAAAACAAATGTGATTCAGACAACAGCAAAACATTTGGTTGTATTAGTCATTCATAAACGTGGCTATTACTTAGCGCTATGCAAATATAAGAACATCAGATACAGTTAATTACATGTCTGTACAAAAATGAAGAGGCAGCGATATTAATACAACAAAATACCGTATTCTGTGAGGTATTAGACAGATGTGAACACTCTTTTACTTTTTTTTGTCAGAAATACATGATGAAAACGGCATGCCTGAAATACATGATGGAAACTGGCATTAGAACTGGGCTGGTGGGATGGGGCGGGGTGGTTGAGAGAGAGGGAGAGGAAGGGTGAGAGGGGGAGGGAGTGGGGGAGGGAGGGAGGGAGGGAGAGAAGCAGGATTCAGTCGACAGCCTGAGATGTACTGATGGCACAAAGCTTACAGCATACGCTGAAGAAAAGATATTGAAAGTATCCTCGAAAAAAAAAAAATTAACGTCGGCGGATACAAATGGAGAAATTGTTGAGGAAGACGGTAAGTACACCAACAGTTCATGCTCTGATCTAGTAAAGAAAAGAAATCAGTTTGGGAAGCTTACTGGAATTAAATTAAGAAAGTTGTTAAAAAGATCGAAATGTCTACAATAAATGAAAATAATACACCAGAAACTTCTTGTAGTCCAAGAATGATTCTGCCTTACGTGGGAGACTTGCATAAACGATGATTCCCCGCGTGTTTTGACCCAGACTTTGGCGAAGAATTAACCGTAGGCAGCCGAAAATTACTAATCAGCTGAAATAGATGTCCATTGAAGTTTTTACGCGAATATTTGGTAACCGTGAACTTTATTATTAAAACACAAAACAAAGACCACGAAAGAGATTCGTCTTGTAACAAGTTACAACAGCTCTTGGCACGTGCGTTTCAAAACACGTTTATTTGCCAGGGCGCAGCTCGACGCACATACGTTTTAATGCTTTGTCTGTATTAAGTTATTTTATTTCAGCGTGATAATACACTCACACAGATGCATTTGGATGAAACAAAGGGTTGAAGTTTCGATCAAACTTGATTCTCGAACAGGATTATTATATTAAACATCTGTAAATGCATCTATATTTGCTTAATATGATCCTATGATAGTTACAGTATGAATAACAGTAAACAAAGGCAGCAAAGTACAAAAAATTTAAAAAATGTAATGGATCTAACTGTGCTCTAAATTCCTCAACAAAATACAAAGGATCTCACTGTCCTATAAATTCCCCAACAGAAAACAGTTCGCTCTAATGTAGACCTGATCTACATTTTAGTAATATTTTTATGTCATGCTCTACAGAAAAATTGCTTGAAAAAGTTATTTTGTTGCCTTAGGATGCTTGTTACTGTTTTACTACTTTACTGAACCTACGGTTGGCTACTTTCGTTCCACGGGAATGATCAAGCGACACCAGTCACAAATTACGTTAAGATCTACGCTTCTAGCGTATCACGGTCCATACGACAGCGTATTGCATTCATACTAGCAACGCCGTTTAATGTATGTCTTTCCACACGATCACGCACGTAATTTTTGAGTGATGTCGCTCGATCATGTCGAAGAGGACGAAATTTACTAAACACAAATTAAATAAAAAGTTCATAAAATAAAATAATAAATAGCCTCATGCAGGAAGATCACTTCTTTCCGTATATTCTAGAGGCTTTTTCGCTGCATTTCTAACAGTATAAGCTAGAACAGTTGAGTGAAAACGCTGCAGAAACTTTCAAGTCAATCGGATAACACCGCAAATGGACCACACAGTCTAGAACATATTCCACCACCGTATCAAAGACTGGGTCTTAAACGATATTGCATTTAATTTCCACGAACAGAGAGCGAAACTTTCCGTCAGCACAGACACCGTAGGAAGAGCTAACAGGTTATTCTCCGGTAACATTAAAAACAACGAAATAATATCGTAGTTTCCTATTACTCTTTAACTTGAACGTCTCTGAAGCTCTGGCAAGTACCCTCGGATTCTCGTTACACATTCACCCAGCCGGTATGCTGAACACACGGCAATACATGCTCGCGTCGTTAAAAAAAAAAAAGAAGAATTTTGTTTAGTTCAGTACGTTACCTCACGCGAGACGAAAGCAAGCACCAATGCTTCCTGGCTTTCATTCGCGGTAAACGGTAAACATTGAGGTTTGTGCTACCAGACAAGCAGCCACGCGCGATAAGATGTCGACAACACATACAGTCACATAAATATGGAGGCCTTTATCTCCAGTTGCTTCGCAATGACTTCCGGCCAAACCCCGCACACCGGTTTCAAGTCGCATCAGATATTTCACACCCATTCCTTCGCAGGAGAGGGCGCCTTGATCGGTTCCTCGCAACAGATATTTGCAGCAAAAAATTAGTAAACTCAAGAGGAGGAGTAGATATTAACTACAGCAAGACTAAAATTTTAGGTAACTAGAGTGCTAAAAGAACGGAGAATACTCATAATTAATTACGTTTGTGAACCAGGTGACGAAACTGTGTATAATGTGTGGACAGACACCGAAGGAAACAAACAGAAGATTAAGAAACCTTTGGGATTTATTTGCACAATTGAATGACCTGTTGAAATGTAAATTCCCGGCCAAGTCTGTCGTCGTTCACTACTTTCAAAAACAATATTGACGCAAATCGTGCAAAAACTAAAATTTTATTAGAAGAGCGACGAAAACATAAATGTTTAAAATGTGGACAAGGAGAGACTCTCCTCATAGTCAACAGAACGGTAGGTTACATGTGAAAACTTGGGTGCATGATATCATTAAAAATAAAGTTATATTCGCCTCGACAGATAGTGAGTTTGGGTCTGAAACACTATCAAATTGTGAATTTTAAAATTTTCCCGGCGTGCTGAATGTTTGAAGCAATTTCGGGCTCGTAGCAGGCCGCAGTTTACTACACTGAACTGTATTTCGACTGGGCGCCTGACAGTCATCGTCAGGTGAACTATAGAAGACTGACTGAGACTTACCCCGTCCCGCAATTTACCAACGCGCTATCGGTATTCCCCGCATGCGTAAACTCTTTGAGCCGCAGATAAACGCCACAAAAATTTACCCTAGAGGTAATACTTAAATTTTACTATTGAAGCATAGGTTTGTAAAAATTCACCATAACAACAAAATATTACCATTAAATGTGGTTACCGCAGCTAGCCATCACTCCATTGCAGTATATAAATTTCATATCTGGTGCTTCAACATTGGTATCATTTCCTTTTAATTTTCGTAGCATCTCTTGAAACACTTCTTGCTTGCTCTCAGGCAGAAATGTTCTTTTCACATTGAACGCATCCACACGGTTCGGACTAGAGTTTTTCTTGAATTGCAAACTGGACATCTTCTAGATGATGTACTCTGATGTTTACTGCTTTCATGGCGAATACCTTCGTCTACGTATGACTTGTGTGACTGGACCTGAGATGGTTAATTATATACAGAAGATGAAGCAGCAGCCATTGAAACTATTTTTGCAGCCAACAAACTTTTTTTACAGCTCTCGACGAAAGTAAACGTCCGGTCACTGTCAACACTGTTGCCAGCAGAAGGAATTTCATCAAATAATATTCGGTAACATTCTTCCTCTGTTATTCTTCTTTGGTGAGACATACGGATGGAGAAGAAGGCCGGTGGTTAGTACCACTAACCGCGCAGAAATCCATTTGTTAAGTATAGAAAATTCTATTCAAATAAAAAGTAATATTACATGTAGATTTATGGAAAGTCAACACATAATAATAAACAATTACTAATAAAAACAGCCGTACAAAGAAGAGCTACGACACTTCCACGAACATTACCAACAATGCATGAAATATCAGTTCGTGTTGTAAACACGCGGCAAAAGTACTGCCCTGTGATAGCCACAGTGACCACCGTCCCTTCAAAGCGTCTGTGTACCTAGTAGGTTACAATGATGCCCGATCTTCAAGGAGTCAAGATCGCGGTGACAGTTTGAACACACTGCCCGGCGGGCAGTATCCTCGCCATTGGAACCGCGGAACTCAGATATTCTCTCCTTGGGGCTGCCGCTCGCCGCGACCATCGGCGTACTCTCACGTCCTCGAATAAAAGCAAGGAAGATTAAGGTTTCGCGTCCGGTCGACATCGAGGTCATCAGAAATGAAGCACATGCTCGGAATGTTTCAAGGATGGGTTATGTAATAAGGTATACCCTTTCGAAGAAACAATCCTGGCATTTGTCTAGGGAAATCACGGAAAACCTAAATCTGGATGGCTGGACGCAGATATGAACCGTCGTCCTCCCAAATGCAAGTCCAGTGTGCTAAAAACTGCACCACATCGCTCGGTGTTCTTCGGCTAGAGCCAATAACTAGAAATAATGGGCTTCCACTCATTACCCAATTGGTATTCGCTATCAAGTGAGCCCATACTCTGGAGCAAAGGGGGGCAGTCCCACCCCCTCCTAGCTCTCAGGGTGAGGAAAAAATATAGCGTAGTCAGGTGCTTCTCTTTCAAGAAAATTATTTAAAAGTCGTTATTACGTAGGTTTTTAGCAGAGTCGGAAACGGAAATTTTTTATGGACACTTATAAGTCGCAATTCGTCTTCCAAAATATTAAAAATACTCCATACCCCAAGATCCAACCCCAACCTCCCCTCCCCCGCCACAACTATCGATGGGTGCCAATGACCGCTTTGACGGGTCATCTGATTTTCCGCTATGCGCAGTCCCTGGTACTGATACTAGGGCGTCCTTAAAAGACTGCTGTGGTCGACATTATTGTTTCATCATACTCCATTTAATGTACGAAGCAGAGACAACGCTCGGCAATAGCAGACCTGCTTGGTAGCAGAAGGTAAGTGTAGCGTTTATGTTCGGTGCAGCTTTCTTCCATGGTGAACGCTGTCTGATCAATGTAAGTGTTACCATACTGGCAATGTATTTATTAAATAGCAACTTCCTCAAAAACAGATCGTCCTTCACTGATCCCGGAAGGTCTACAATCTTAGATGGTGATAAGAGAATTGCCTTCATCTGAAATTTACGGAGAATTCTGGATATGTTGAATGAAATATTGGCAAGGCAGGGAAGACAAGCTAGAGATTTTGCCGGCGTAGTGTCCTATTTATCCACCTAAGCCATCCCATGAACATTCACCGCCATTCTGTAAGGGGCAGATCTTACAGTAAAATGTCCAGATTCAATACCTGCTTTAAAGAGCTAATCATGGCAGTATTTTTCTCAAAGGTCCTAAAACCGAGCGAGTTGGCGCAGTGGTTAGCATACATTCGGGAGAACGACGGTTCAAACCCGCGTCCGTCCATCCTGATTTAGGTTTTCCGTGATTTCTCTAAATCATTTCAGGCAAATGCCGGGATGGTTCCTTTGAAAGGGAACGGCCACCTTCCTTCCCGATCCTTCCTTAATGCGATGGGTCCGATGACCTTGCTGTCTGGTCCCCTCCCCCAGACCAACCAACCAACCAAAGGTTCTGATGCAAGTTCCAGATATACAGAGAACTGGAAGAAGACGAAACGGCCAAACAGACACTTTAAGATATATAAACTCATCATATCGTAAGACAACAGAGAATATTTAGTACTATGAAGGAGACGCAATATTTAAGAGGATTTTTCTCTGGCAATTTTCTCTTCCTAATTACGAAGCAGGCTCGAAAACTGCTCTTTTTTTCTCCATTAGCTAACGAGATCTCATGGAACCATGGCGGATTTGGCACTAATAAAGTAAACAAATCCTTCACAAACAACGAAAGTACAAAAAAATATTCACTGTAAATAGCTACAGAGATACACTTTAAAATCAGACAGTGATAAAAAAAAACTGGGCTGCATTTGTAGGATGAGGCCACCCCTTAAAGCCACAGAAGCGCCACGACCTCAGAGAAAACGCTTTGACGTGACGTGGCGCTACGTTGACGAAAAGGTGTGTCGGACCGGGACTCGAACCCAGAACTTCACCTATCGCAGGTAGTGCTCTACAGACTATCCTACCCAGGCACGAATCAAGATCCGCATTCACAGCTCTTCTTCCGCCACTACCTCTTTCCTACATTCTAAATCCGCCAAGGAGTTCTGGTTACGGTGACGTCCCGCTGGGCTAGAGTCATTGTGAAAGTCGTTATTAAAATTATAGGGGAGAGCGCTCTAAGGCGATTTTCCGTCACGTGATGGGACGTTGACCTTGCGTGCAGCAGCAATCCTTCTCAGTCCCGCGTCTGACAAACAGCATCTGCAGACCTGGCGCAGCAATTACTTCGTGGGACCCGCAAGCGGGAGTAACGCGGATCAGATTTCTACTTTCCTTAGTTCCTCTAAATCAGTAAAAGGAAACGTAGTAACGATTCCTTCGACAAGTATACTACCGATTTCCTACCTCATTTTTATCTTATCGGAACTTGTGCTCCGGCCCTATCCACCTCGTTGCCGACGCGACGTAACACTCTAACCCTCCTTGCTCTTCTATCTTCTGTCACACTGTTAGTCTTCCTTCTCTAATGCAGTGTGTGTGTGTGTGTGTGTGTGTGTGTGTGTGTGTGTGTGTCCATGTTTGACTCCCTCCCTTTGACCCGGCATGCCTTAGTGATACGGACAGCATTTGCTCGGAGCAAACACAGAGAGAGCGCGACTTAGCCAGGCAGCACGATCACCTGACTCAAGACCCTGCACGTCTGACACGGTGAGCAACGCACCACGCGACACAGGAGGGGAGTCAAACCTGGGACTCTTCAGTTAAAACTTCCGGGCAACGAGGCAGTTGCTGTTTTGGCTCCGAAGATAAGTCGAGGACGAAAATTAGAAATAGTTTTACACCAGTAACCCCCCACCCCTGATTCTTTGTAGAGTTGAACTCACATCTATAAAACATCCGTTTCAGGTATCTCAGTGTTTATGAAGTCATATGGCCTGGAGTACGTGTCGTACAGTGATTTTATGCAGGTAGATACTGTCCGAAAAATGAATCGCGAGGAGAGTTAGTTTAAAGAAGTAATAAATTAAAACTTCATACCCATTGCTCACGTTTTACTGCATGACCAGTAAAAATATAGCAAGCGATATTTTTTTCCTTTCATTATTTTGCGGGAGGTGTCAGCGACAGAACCTTTCGAAAGGTGTTGAAATTATGTGTAAAGTTTGTCTGAAGTCGCCAAGCGCTCTCACACTCAAATACTGGATGAATGCATTATGCGTGAGTTGTGCGTCTATGAGTATTGTAGCCTCAGCATATACAGTTTCTAACAATAGCACTTGTCGTTCTGTGTTAAACCTCTTGTAGCTCTTAATGAGTAGATTTTAAATTTTTAAATTCGGCCAATAATTATATGAAATACTGAAAATCAACTTTATGTTGACCTTGGAAGCCCTTAGAGAGGCAACATGGAATTGGAACCGTTCTGAGGGCTAGTCGCTTAGTAATATAAATGTGGATCGCGGCCCTCTTCCCGCAAGTTTTAACGAAACTAGACACCGGCCGTGAAAGCCTGCGTTGTTTGATCACACCTGCCTTTGCTTTTGAACTGATTCAATACTCATCACAAATGTTGGAAATATTTCATAATTCGATGCCGCAACAGGAAGTGAGTATCACTGTATTCAGGAAGAAACGTCAAACACTTCCCATAAACTATCTACAAGTTTTTTAGATGTCGGAAAAAGACTTCACCAATCTTACCCTAAGTAAAAATAAGATAAAGCGCCAGTTCTCAACTCGGACGTTTAAACACCACACTGCGTTACGAGGCTTGGCCCTTTAGGAGATGTTGTGGCTTCCGACTTTAGAACAGACCTTCCAAGTCATTTGTAGGCCCATCGTCAACTGAAAACACGGTACAAGTTATCATTTCTCACAATAACAAGTCGCCACTAGAGATCACAGAAACGATAGACGACAGGCAAATTCCTAGCAACGACGCTGTTTCGAACTTCGAATTTGAAGTCTGTCACCTGTTTGTGTAAACTGACACTAAATATATCATCCGTTATTAGTTGTGTTTTTATTTTTAATGCATTCTGAAGACGACATAGCGTAAAAAATATAAAGTAAATGACCCTCTTCTCTTTATTTTCTTCTATTTCACTACACTTGAAAATGTAAATAAGAGTCAAAACACCAGAAACTGAAATAACATATATGTACAGGAATATGAGCCACGATGATCCGCTACAGCTAGCTAGGTGTTAACCACAGCACTGCTCACCCAGACTCCTGACCCGTCACAAAGGACGAGTTGCCACTTGCGTGCCAATCACACCTTTTCCACTTCGCCAGGCTACTTCCGTAGTTGATGGGCTTCCTCGCATCTTTTACATTCAACACTACGTTCCCTACCTATGCACCAAATCATGTACAGTACATTATGTAATCATCATTTCAGTAGTTACTTAAATTCTCAAGCACAATTTAAGCACCATCGTTCAAAAGTTCACATAGCTGAAATTAAACACAAAGTCAAAGAATTTCCATGACTGATACAATTTTATACATACTAAATACTACAAATTGCACAGAAATATCGATACGGATACAAAATAGGTCGAAATAGGTGTTATAGCTCACCCTGGCCGGAGGCGAAAGAAAAACTCGCGAGAAGTGCCGTGCACCACACGTTTTACTAAAGAGTGAAAATGATGAAATAATTTTTATCTTATGTGGAAGACGATGCTAAACTTGTATCGCACTGTTTGTGATGGAACGTTTACAAACTAATGTCCTTACTGACTCGACATGAAACTTTCATTTCTGTTTTACACATGTTCATCGATATTGAAGTTTTTATTTATGAATACTAGAGACACAACAACATGACTAGCATAAGGACAAGGAGTAAATAGCCGTTCTAATACAGCTAACGTACGAATTTTCACGCCCGTCCCTTTCGTAAACAAACTGTGTGGTTTGCGAGCCAGATACAGTCGGCACCTGGCGCTGGAAAGCGCTTCAGGCGCAAATCATGATGACGAGCAAGTTATGTTCCGTGCGATGCACCGACTCGTTTCTGAATTACATGTTTGGTTGGTTGGTTGATTTGGGGGAGCGGACCAAACAGCGAGGTCATCGGTCCCATCGGATTAGGGAAAGATTGGGAATGGCGTCGACCGTACACTTTCAAAGAAACCATAGCGACATTTGCCTGAAGCGATTTAGGGAAATCACGGAAAACCTAAATCATGATGGCCGGACGCGGGTTTGAACCGTCGTCCTTCCGAATGCGAGTCCAATGTGCTAACCACTGCGCCACCTCGCTCGGTGAATTACATGAAATGTATTCGCAGTTGCGAATACGAACAATCATCAGCTGCGTAAGGGAATGAAGACAACGAAAATTTGTTCCGGACTGGGAATCCTCGAGCTCGGATTTCCCGCTTTACGCGAGTGGTCGCCTTAATCGCTTTGGCTACCTGTGCACGACTCACCGCCAGACCGCAAGTTTCAAATGTCTTCGTTCCTGCTTAACAACCTGCACTCGTACACATACACTACTGGCCACTAAAACTGCTACACCAAGGAGAAATGCAGATGATAAACGGGTATTCATTGGACAAATATATTATACTAGAACTGACATGTGATTACATTTTCACGCAATTTGGGTGCATAGATCCTGAGAAATCGGTACCCACAACAACCACCTCTGGCCGTAATAACGGCCTTGATACGCCTGGGCATTGGGTCAAATAGAGCTTGGATGGCGTGTACAGGTACAGCTGCCCATGCAGCTTCAACACGATACCACAGTTCATCAAGAGTAGTGACTGGAGTATTGTGAACAGCCAGTTGCTCCGCCACCATTGACCAGATGTTTTCAATTGGTGAGAGATCTGGAGAATGAGCTGGCCAGGGCAGCAGTCGAACATTTTCTGTATCCAGAAAGGCCCGTACAGGACCTGCAACATGCGGTCGTGCATTATCCTGCTGAAATGTAGGGTTTCGCATGGATCGAATGAAGGGTAGAGCCACGGGTCGTAACACATGTGAAATGCAACGTCCACTGTTCAAAGTGCCGTCAATGCGAACAAGAGGTGACCGAGACGTGTAACCAATGGCACCCCATACAATCACGCCGGGTGATACGCCAGTATGGCGATGACGAATACACGCTTCCATTGTGCGTTCAACGCGATGTCGCCAAACACGGATGCGACCATCATGATGCTGTAAACAGAACCTGGATTCATCCGAAAAAATGACGTTTTGCCACTCGTGCACCCAGGTTCGTCGTTGAGTACACCACCGCAGGGGCTCCTGGCTGTGATGCAGCGTCAAGGGTAACCGCAGCCATGGTCTCCGAGCTGATAGTCCATCCTACTCCAAACGTCGTCGAATTGTTCGTGCAGATGGTTGTTGTCTTGCAAACGTCTCAGAGATTGAGACGTGGCTGCACGATCCGTTACAGCCATGCGGATAAGGTGCCTATCATCTCGACTACTAGTGATACGTGGCAGTTGAGATCCAGCACGGCGTTCCGTATTACCCTTCTGAACCCACCGATTCCATATTCTGCTAACAGTCATTGGATCTCGACCACCGCGATCATCAATGTCGCAATACGATAAACCGCAATCGCGATAGGCTACAAACCGATCTTTATCAAAGTCGGAAACGTGATGGTACGCATTTCTCCTCCTTACACGAGGCATCACAACAACGTTTCACCAGGCAACGCCGGTCAACTGCAGTTTGTGTATGAGAAATCGGTTGGAAATTTTCCTCATGTCAGCACGTTGTAGGTGTCGCCACCGGCGCCAACCTTGTGTGAAAGCTCTGAAAAGCTAATCATTTTCATATCACAGCGTCTTCTTCCTATCGGTTAAATTTCGCGTCTGTAGCACGTCATCTTCGTGGTGTAGCAATTTTAATGGGCAGTAGTGTATTATGTAATTTCAGTACGGGGGGAGGGAGAGTTTTTAATTGAACGTCGCTGCCCGATATCGGCGAATAAATACGATATTGCAGTGCGTGTGTTGTTAAGAAGTTCGAAGGAATAATGTGTCGTTCTTCTTAACATAGGCACTGCAATATCGCGCTATGTAAAGCACATCTGTAGCGCTAAATGGCGAGAAACACGTCCCGCGTGATGACGGCTTAAACACACTGCAGGAGCAGGGCTGGCTCTGCGTCGCCGTGGCGCCGCAGTAATCAGGCGACGTGTGGGGCTCCGCCACCTGAGATGGGGCAGTTTCTGCTCGCCCTGGTGTCGATGGCGGCGGGCAGCGAGGACAGGTAACTTAATACGCAGGAGGGCACAACAAGGTTCCGTGTAACTTGACGACTGTAGGTGCTGTCGGGCTATACAGTGGCGGACACAGCACTACGATCTCATTAAGCAACATATCTGACCAGTACCTTCACATGGCCGTCACGGTTTAAGGTATTTCAATGGAAAGGCCTACATCTGCCTAACAAAAATCTTGATACAACGTCACCGAACCTTCTGCTGCTTGCACAGCCCCTTGCACTCGTTTCTGCCGGAAGCCACATCGAAGCCTACCCCGAACGCAGCGCCATGCACTAACCGCATCACAGATAATAGACAGGTGGTTCCTTAGACCGGACACGAGTCTGCAGCCCTGCGAGGTTCTCGGTTTGTGTCAAGCTTTGTACTTGAACGCATTTTTGGCCACGAGTCTGCGAGGACCCATGCGTCCACTCAAGCGATGGCGGTTATTGCTGAAAGGACCGGTTTTCGGTTGCACCGGTTCTTTTCGTCTCCAGTTTAACCTGAATGTTAAAACCCCTAAAAAACCGGATATTGAAATAACCGATTTTTGTTTTTTTAATGCTATTCCTTCCACTAATAAACGTAGACTTCGAAGAAAGATCGAAAAAATTCTAATGAAGGTGAAGGAGCAGAATGTCGCGATCAATACGGCGTGACAGAA
Source organism: Schistocerca americana (assembly GCF_021461395.2). Taxonomy (NCBI): domain Eukaryota; kingdom Metazoa; phylum Arthropoda; class Insecta; order Orthoptera; family Acrididae; genus Schistocerca; species Schistocerca americana. Next base: position 79,356,820 of record NC_060124.1, on the reverse strand, counting down.
ATCGGTCTCGTCGTCTCCAGCAAAGATTCGAAAGGTGAAGGAGACGGGTGCGCCCACGGCGGAAGCAAAAGGTCACAGGTTGATGATCTCCCTGTGTTGTCACTTCTAGACGGTATCAGTTCTTCATTATGAAGGTGCACCAAAGTTAAGAGTTTAGCTATTATCTCAAGTCAAGATTTTAAACATGGCTGCAGCAGCAACTGTTAAAATTCTTCACAATAAAGGATGGCAGCCAAAGACAGTTGCAGGATAGAATTTTTTTATTAAAATTCTTGACCAAGGTTTCGGTACATATAAATATACCTTCATCAGAAGTACATTTCCTGAATAGAAAGACACATTCATTAGAAAAGCCATATCAACGAAAGTGAGAAACAGAAGCTTAAATAACGGTGAAATTGCTAAAGTAATACAGGCACACAATCTTTAGTACTTACTAAAATTACATCATGCACGGGAGAATAATGAAACAATTATGCCAAAAGGCGTCGTCAGTAATTAAAATATCATCTCCATTTGTACAACATGTGTAATGGGTACAGGATCAAAGCGAACAGTTTAACAATGTTACTTCGCCTATGAACTGTTGAGACACGAGTGTGAAGGCACTAAGGTAGATTGTTTCGCCGAGAGAGGGCACTTGCATGTGCCAGACTCGCGCATATTACAATCCATAAATACATACATAAGCGCATCAAAATTATTAAAGGTTGTGTTAATTCAAACTTTGTCTTAATAAATAAAGCGTATCACGCCAATTAAAGACATTTATGTAAACTAGAAATATAGAACCAAATTTACCTGTGTCCTAGTGTCAAACGGATAAAGCTTGCGCTTGGAACATCTAACGAGTTCATAGGCGAAGTAACATTGTTAAACTGTTCGCTTTGATCCTGTACCCATTACACATGTTGTACAAATGGAGATGATATTTTAATTACTGACGACGCCTTTTGGCATAATTGTTTCATTATTCTCCAGTGCATGATGTAATTTTAGTAAGTACTAAAGATTGTGTGCCTGTATTACTTTAGCAATTTCACCGTTATTTAAGCTTCTGTTTCTCACTTTCGTTGATATGGCTTTTCTAATGAATGTGTCTTTCTATTCAGGAAATGTACTTCTGATGAAGGTATATTTATATGTACCGAAACCTTGGTCAAGAATTTTAATAAAAAAATTCTATCCTGCAACTGTTTTTGGCTGCCATCCTTTATTGTGAATTATCTCAAGTTCAATGTACGTCAATAATATTATAAGAACATCAATCAAATATACTTTTCTCTTCCAAGGAACATTGCGGACGTTTTCTCATCATACGACGTCACAAGTTCGTTCTCCCTCATCCAGTTTTTAATCTTTTATAGCAAACACAGCGTTGTATTCCATTCCTACCGCACTTCATAGCCGCGCTGGGTAGCCGCCCGGTCCTAGGCGCCTTGCCACGGTTCGCGCGGCTCCCCCCGTCGGAGCTTCGAGTCCTCCCTCGGGCATGGGTGTCTGTGTTGTCGTTAGTTTAAGTTACATTAAATAGTAGGTAAGCCTAGGGACTGATGACCTCAGCAGTTTGGTCCCACAGGAACATACGACAAATTTCTAATTTTGCACTTCGTAAAATAATTGCAAACTAGGCATCACACCAAGCTCCAATACAACTGGGGTCTGAGGACGACAGCGAGAAAATACCCTATAGACCACGTGGGGACAAGTCTTGCACACGGCCTGCACATGTTTACCGTGTAATTGCCACGCCATACGGCAAGAATTACATTACTGTCTGTGCATTGCTGCACCGATTCTTACGTGTTTGTTGCAAGTTTCTAACTGTAGGCTTTGTTATTAAAATAGTGCTGATCGCTTTTCCTAATTTCTGTAATAAACCAATATTTCAAACGAAAGGAAATTTTAGGAATAAACGTTGCTCGTTTTATTTAAAAAAAAAATTTCATTTAAAGCAAAAATTTTAGTACTGATGCCATGGCATATTGATATGCCGGATTTTTACCCAGTCATTAACAAAAATGAAAAAGAAAACTATACAACCGAGACCAAACAAATACCGAAAAATACCGGTTACTTAGAGCTGCCGTAGCGTGCAGGCAGCTCTATAAGCTCTGCTCCAGTTGTGCATGCTGTCCCGTACAGACTTGCACCGACTGCGCCCAGGGGCGCATCTACACTGATGTTCGCGTTAACTCCTGCCTCGCACTGAACTGGTTTTTCGCCAGGAAACGGGTCACGAGCCAGCATTTTCTGTGCGCTGTGATCCTATCTAGTAAGAGTTCTGGCGCGAATCATTCACAGGCGTCGACTAGTGTTGCCAAGTGTCGCGATTTTTGCGCAAAGTCCCCATTTTAAGATGACCTATTTCGCGTAAACCTTTCCAGCGACGCCTAATGTCACGACTTTTGGGCTCTGCTAACAATTGAAAATATAATGAGTGTTCACTTCAACAGTGGTTGTGTACTTGGAAATTCCGAAAAGAGTTCCTCATTGCATCGTTGGCGGTAATTAGGAAAGTCAGAGTACGGTGCGCTGGGAAGTTGCGATCGGACGACGAACCAATGTCTCAGCACGTGCGCCGACTGTACGCTTCCAAAAGACGGCGGCAGCGGCGTGTCTTCCAACGTTGTATTGTTACCTCCACACTGCTGTTTTCTAAACAGTGTTTCAAGTTCTCTCCTCTCGCCCACCGAACTGGCCGAGACTTCTCTTCGCGCTCCAGTTTAATTCTGTACTGTCATTCCAAGGTCGTCACAACCCTCTTGCTTGTTTCGTGATTTCGTTTTTACAGAGAAACAAAACCGAGAGGCAGCTGACTTTTAGGTGTGTGCAAAATGTCTGTCCATGTGCAAAATGTCCATCCACGTTCTCATTAGGGAAGACCTCAGACACCGCCAACAAATTCGGGTCGAATATGGTAGGTTCTTGAGTACAACTGAAAATGAAAGTGAGATATTTTGGCTCAGAGTAATATCAGCAGCAGCAGAAAATGGTATAACGGAGTAGGATTAATTATCAATAGGAAGGCTCAAATGGCTCTAAGCACTATGGCACTTAACATCTGAGGTCATCAGTTCCCTAGACTTAAAACTACTTAAACCTAATTAACCTAAGGACATCACAAACATCCATGCCCGAACCAGGATTCGAACCTGCGACCGTAGCAGGCGCGCGGTTCCGGACTGAAGCGCGTAGAACCGCTCGGCCACAGCGGCCGGCTTAATGGGAAGATAGGGCAGAGAGTGAATTACTGTGAACAGCTCGGTGATAGGATTGTTCTCATCAGAATCGAGAGCAAACCAACACCGATAACGATAGTTCAGGTATATACGCCGACGCCACAAGCAGAAGACGAAGAGATAGAGGAAGTATATGAGAATATTGAACGGGTAATTCACTACATAAAGGAAGACGAAAATCTAATGGTAATGGGGGATTGGAATGCGGTTGTAGGGGAAAGACTAGAAGAAACGGTTACAGAAGAATATGAGCTTGGAACTAGACATGAGAGATGCGATAGACTAATTGAGTTTTGCAACAAATTTCAGCCAGTAATAGCGACTATTCCGTTCAAGAATCACAAGAGGAGGAGGTATACTTGGAAAAGGTCAGGAAATACAGCGAGATTCCAGTTCCATAACATCATGGTCAGTCAGTTTCCAAAATCAGATACTGGATTGTAAGCCATTCTCAGGAGCACATATAGACTCTGATCGCACTTTAGTACTGATGAAGAGTAGGATCAAGTTTAAGAGACTAGCCAGGAAAAATCAATGCACAAGGAAGTGGGATACGGAAGTACTAAAGAATGACGAGATAAGCTCGAAGTTCTCCAACGCTGTAGATACTGCCATAAGGAGGAGCTTAGTAAGCAGATCAGGTGGTGAGGAATGTACATCTCTGAAAGGGCAAGCACAGACGCTGGAAACAAAAAGATACGTACAAGAAACGTAACTGCGAAAAAAAAACAAAGGTAACGGAAGAAATACTTCAGATTATCGATGAAAGAAGAAAGAAGAAAAATGTTCAGGAAAATTCAGGAATATGGAGATACAAGTCAATTTGCAATGAAATAAATAGGAAGTGCGGGGAAGCTAAGGCGAAACTTCTGCTTGAAAAGGCAAGAAATGGAAAAAAGATATGATTGTCGGAAAGAATGACTCAGCATACAGAAAAGTCAAAACAACCGCCGGTGAAATTAAAAGCAAGGGTGGTAACATAATGCGTGAAATGAGAATTCCACTGTCAAATGCAGAGGAGAGAGCGGATAGGTGGAAACAGTACATTGAAGGCCTCTATGACGCGGAAGACTCGTCTAATGACGTGATAAGACGAGTCGGAAGTAGGTATAGAAGAGCTAGGGGACCCAGTATTAGAAGTAGAATTTAAAAGAGCTGTGAAAAATTTAAGATCAAATAAGGTAGAAGGGATAGACAGAAATCTAACGGAATTTCTACAATCATTGGGAGAAGTGTCAACAAAACGACTATTCACGTTGGTTTGTAGAAAATGAGCCTAGCGGTATACCACCTGACTTTCGGAAAAAACATCATCCACACAAATCCCAATATTGAAGGAGCTAAGTATTATCGCATAATCAACTTAAGAGCTTATGCATCCAAGTTGCTGACAAGGATAATATACAAAAGCATGGAAAAGAAAATGGAGGATGAGTTAGATGACGATCAGTTTGCCTTTAGGAAAGGTAAAGGTGCCAGAGACGCAGTTGTGACGTTGCGTTTGATGACGGAAACAAGACTAATGAAAAATCAAGTCATGCACTTGGAATTTTTCGACTTGGAAGAAGCGTTCAACAATGTCAAATGGTGCAAAATTCTCGAAATGTCGAGAAAAATAGGGGTAAACTATAAGGAAAGACGGGTAATATGCAATATGTACAACAACCGAGAGGAGTAATAAGAGTGGAACACCGAGAACGAAGTGCTCGGATTAAAAGCGATGTTAGACAGGGATGTAGTCTTTCGCCCCCACTGGTCAACCAGTACATCGAAGAAGCAATGACGGAAATAAATGAAAGGTTCAAGAGTGGAAATAAAATTTAAGGTAATAGGATATCAACGATACGATTCGCTGATGACGTTGCTATCCTCAGTGAAAGTGAACAAGAATTACATGACCTGCTGAATGGAATGAACAGTCTAATAACTAAAAATGTTGATTGAGAGTAATCGAAGAAAGGCGAAAGTAACTAGAAATAGGAGAAATGAGAACAGCGAGAAACTTAACATTGGGATTCATAGTCACCAAGTGGTTGAGTTAAGGAATTCAGCTACCCACGCGGCAAAATAACCCATGTCGGACGGAGCAAGGAGGACATCATAAGCAGACTAGCAATGGTAAAATGCGCATTCCTGGCCAAAAGAAGTCTATTAGTATCAAAAATAGGCCTTAATTTAAGAAAATTCTGAGAAAGTAACTTTCGAGCACAGCATTCTATGTTAGTGGAACATGGACTGTGGGGAAACCGGAACAGAAGAGAATCGAAGCATCTGAGATGTGATGCTACAGAAGAATGTTGAAAATTAGGAGGACTGATAAGGTAACGAACAAAAAGGTTCTCCGCAGAATCGGCGGGGAAAGGATTATATAGAAAACATTGTCAAGAAGAAGTGACAGGTGGTAGGACATCCGTTAAAAGACGCCAGGGAATAACTTCAACAGTACTAGAGGAAACTGTAGAAGGTAATAACTGTAGAGGAAGAATGAGATTGGAATACGTCCAGCAAATAATTGAGTATGTAGGCTGCAAGTGACTGAGATGAAGAGGAATTCGTGACGGGCCGCATAAAACCAATCAGCGACTGATAATAGAAAATAATATATTTATGACTCGCAGTCGCCTCAGAATGGACGGGATCGACAGATATTTGAAAACTGACCGTTTTACATCATCGTATATGGGGTCCGTAAACGCGTAGTTTCCTAGAAATCGAGGAAAGAAACTCTCACGACTACCACTGATGTGCCCATAACATTAACGCTGTTCGTGGAAAGCGCCGCGGCGCAGTGACAAGGTCATGCCGTTGCGGTAACCCAGGGACTGGCCACCATCTGTAATAAAAAAACTGAGAGCTGTCATGTGACATTTCACTGTGCAGCAATAGTATACTATTGTTGTCGTGTTATTACTGAAATCAGAGACTATCATTAGAAGCACCTTTGGCAAAGTTACCTTGCTTGTACAGCAAGTACTTATTTGCTGATTGTGTGCCCTGTTATCAAGACCACCCAAATTCCTTGGAGTGCACAAACCGCAGCACTATTTAATATGCACAGAACCAATCAGTACGACGACTGATTGTAGCGAAACCTGAACATGAGTTATCAATGTCTGGTGTAGGTACAGCATTTACAACAAATCGTAGTAAACTATCAATCAATTCTTACAGTCGGTGAAACCTTCAGTCACCTATAGAGATTTTCCGTCGAGAGTGATTTAATGTCTTTGACCAGAGCCGGCCGGAGTGGCCGAGCGGTTAAAGGCGCTACAGTCTGGAACCGCACGACCGCTACGATCGCAGGTTCGAATCCTGCCTCGGGCATGGGTGTGTGTAATGTCCCTAGGTTAGTTAGGTTTAAGTAGTTCTAAGTTCTAGGGGACTTATGACCACAGCAGTTGAGTCCGATAGTGCTCAGAGCCATTTGAACCTTTTGAACTTTCGACCAGAAGTCAGTGCACCGTATAACAAACACTGGTAGTCAGTATTAACCTTCAACATACTAAAATCCTCCAAATACCTCCTTGAACTTATTCAGAAACTGTTTCTCTGAATAGACCAAATCGAGTAGTTAAACTGTGACCCCCGATACGACAGCTCACCAAACTCTTCGCTGCTATAACTCCACTGCCCTGTACAAGTCCTAACATTCAATTGAGTTGCTTAAATCTGGTACTTCACTGACCACCATCCCATGCTAAAAGCATCTAGGAATCATTCAGCAAACAAGCGTTCATCGCTACCGTTACTTTTAGCAATCGGTTATTATATCCTGCAACCATCGACTCTTGCTTCTTTGGCCAGTTCCTGTATGTCTAGATGTAATCATTGCAGCAGACTGCAACAGCTGGCGACGAGTGCAACTCGAACCTTCTTAGACCGCTCGCTCTGCTTTGTACCGGAGGAAAATCTCGCAGCACCCAGACTACAACATTAAAAAAAAAAATAATAATAAAAATAAAAAAAAGTTATACTAACATACATTTTAGTTCTCCAAGTTCTCTCTATGGACTAACTCAGTTGCTAGCACAAGAAGTTAAAACGACTTAACTCCTGTGACGACAAAATTTTATCATTACTTTTTGACTCGTCATTACTATCACAGTGAACTTTAGAAGAAAAAACGACGAAGAAACCAACAGACAAAAAGAAAAAAAGAGCCTCTGACCGGGGAGTTTGATTCCCAAATGCACTCTGCATTTTTTGTTCTGTATCGAAATTATACACTCCTGGAAATTGAAATAAGAACACCGTGAATTCATTGTCCCAGGAAGGGGAAACTTTATTGACACATTCCTGGGGTCAGATACATCACATGATCACACTGACAGAACCACAGGCACATAGACACAGGCAACAGAGCATGCACAATGTCGGCACTAGTACAGTGTATATCCACCTTTCGCTGCAATGCAGGCTGCTATTCTCCCATGGAGACGATCGTAGAGATGCTGGATGTAGTCCTGTGGAACGGCTTGCCATGCCATTTCCACCTGGCGCCTCAGTTGGACCAGCGTTCGTGCTGGACGTGCAGACCGCGTGAGACGACGCTTCATCCAGTCCCAAACATGCTCAATGGGGGACAGATCCGGAGATCTTGCTGGCCAGGGTAGTTGACTTACACCTTCTAGAGCACCTTTGGTGGCACGGGATACATGCGGACGTGCATTGTCCTGTTGGAACAGCAAGTTCCCTTGCCGGTCTAGGAATGGTAGAACGATGGGTTCGATGACGGTTTCGATGTACCGTGCACTATTCAGTGTCCCCTCGACGATCACCAGTGGTGTACGCCCAGTGTAGGAGATCGCTCCCCACACCATGATGCCGGGTGTTGGCCCTGTGTGCCTCGGTCGTATGCAGTCCTGATTGTGGCGCTCACCTGCACGGCGCCAAACACGCATACGACCATCATTGGCACCAAGGCAGAAGCGACTCTCATCGCTGAAGACGACACGTCTCCATTCGTCCCTCCATTCACGCCTGTCGCGACACCAGTGGAGGCGGGCTGCACGATGTTGGGGCGTGAGCGGAAGACGGCCTAACGGTGTGCGGGACCGTAGCCCAGCTTCATGGGGACGGTTGCGAATGGTCCTCGCCGATACCCCAGGAGCAACAGTGTCCCTAATTTGCTGGGAAGTGGCGGTTCGGTCCCCTACGGCACTGCGTAGGATCCTACGGTCTTGGCGTGCATCCGTGCGTCGCTGCGGTCCGGTCCCAGGTCGACGGGCACGTGCACCTTCCGCCGACCACTGGCGACAACATCGATGTACTGTGGAGACCTCACGCCCCACGTGTTGAGCAATTCGGCGGTACGTCCACCCGGCCTCCCACATGCCCACTATACGCCCTCGCTCAAAGTCCGTCAACTGCACATACGGTTCACGTCCACGCTGTCGCGGCATGCTACCAGTGTTAGAGACTGCGATGGAGCTCCGTATGCCACGGCAAACTGGCTGACACTGACGGCGGCGGTGCACAAATGCTGCGCAGCTAGCGCCATTCGACGGCCAACACCGCGGTTCCTGGTGTGTCCGCTGTGCCGTGCGTGTGATCATTGCTTGTACAGCCCTCTCGCAGTGTCCGGAGCAAGTATGGTGGGTCTGACACACCGGTGTCAATGTGTTCTTTTTTCCATTTCCAGGAGTGTATATGTAAATCAGCAGTATGCATTTAGTTGTTCGGAAGACATGTAACACAGAGTGAGTGAAAGAGCCATTATGAAGTGAGCAGGATTAACATTGAGAACTTTATTTGGCTACCTTATTATTATTCCTTACTGATTTATGTACCTCATTAACCCTTCCATTTCTACCAATTTCGACACGGAAAAATAAGTCATTATACCACCAGTGCTTTCTATGAGCAGCGTTTACCTCACGCGTACATACGTAGCTGTCGAAAAAGTTTCTTTCCTCGATATCTAGGAAAATGTGCGTTTGTAAATTGTGATGAACTTTTCAGTTACCTATAGACTCCTTCAATTCTGAGTCGTTTGCGCGTCATGGACTTTATGGGTAATTTTTCTGAAAAAACAGAGTATTCAGCCAAAATACCTTATCTTTCATTTCAGGCTGTACATAGGTGATCTGCCAAGTACGAGCCGAATCTGTTGGCGGCCTTCCTTTGTCAGTGAATTCACTCAGTGGAACTTTTTTTAGAATGTGCATCTAATTCGAAATGCGGTGCGTACAAATAATATTAATGAACCTACGTGCTAGTAAGGTAGGTGAGGTACCTACACTAATGATGTAATCATTGACCCGTGTTCCTCGTTGATGTGTTTTTGAGAAAAGTAAAGCATACCATTCTCCATTGTGCGTGGGTTTCTTCGTATATTTCGTTTTCTCTAGAGTGTATACAAGTTTTGTATTTTTCTATTTGGTACGTCATTTTAAAGGTGTTTGATAATGACATGGTAGTCTAAATTGGCCAACAGCACAGCAAATAATTGATAGAAACACACAGGTTACAATGGACGGTGTTTTCTTTCACGAAATATTTGATGGCTGTGCTCCTGCATATAAACGAGATCGTATTCGTATTCTACCCGCAAACGTGCGTCTTCTTTTCTTTCACCATTTATGATTTATTGTGCACGAGCTTATGAGTCATACACGTCAGGAAAACTAATGAAAAATCGAAGTTCATTTTTTGCGAAGCATTATTCATTGCTTTCTTTGAACAGAACAGCACTGCTCTGTACAGTTGTACCACTGTAGTTACTTCGTTCACAATATATGTTATGGAAATACTTATCTAATGATTCAAACTTTACGTCTTTCTTGTCCCTACTTGTAGGTCCTTGTTCCGCCGGTTTTTTTGCAAACTGGATCTGGGGAACAATAACAGGGACGCCTGGCGCCGCGCTGCGTGGCGGTGAACCTGGGGATGAAACCCGCCACGGCGCGCACGAGTGAGGCCCGTGGTCACCCCCTGCTGCCCGCCCGCCAGCCACTCTGCGCTCCACGTCAGCAGCCGACTTCTGCAGGGTGACATGAACGCTCTGTAGCGTCACTAACCCATTTCCGAAGCTCGGGTTTCTGTGGTCATCGACCCGTTTGTGTGCTAAGTATTTTAACATTGAAACTTCCTGGCAGATTAAAACTGTGTACCGGACCGAGACTCGAACTCGGGACCTTTGCCTTTCGCGGGCAAGTGCTCTACCAAGGTTCGCAGGAGAGCTTCTGTAAAGTTTGGAAGGTAGGAGACGAGGTACTGGCGGAATTAAAGCTGTGAGGACGGAGCGTAGGTCATGCTTGGGTAGCTCAGTTGGAAGAGCTGTAGAGTGAAAATTTCATTCTATTTTAACGTTATTTACTACGTTTCTCAACAGGAGTACGCTGTAACTATAAAAATATTGTGTTCTGCAGTTTTTTCATATTACTGCCGATTACCAGCGGAATATGAGATGCCTCCGCAAACTTGGCCGCGCTGTGTAGCTGGTCGGTAACTCCGTGCCCGCCGACGGCCATCACTCTCGGGACAACGCACGCGAAGATTTATTATTTCCAAGCAACGACGTTACACAGTCTATTGTTCTCAGAAGTAATAATGTTATCAGTTATTATTCTGCAGAGGGTGTTGCAAGACGTGCAGATTTACGTCGATTTTGATAAAAGTAAGAGTCGATAGGTAAGTGTTTATTTCTGTGTAGTTAAATATTATGCAGAATAATTTCGACGAGCGATTTAATTAGTTTTGCCCGCTTTAAAGCTATAACATCCAGCATAGCAAATTTTGACAGGAAAGGAAAATTGATTTAGGGCAGAAGTTACTCACATCACTACGTGAAATCAACAGTATACTATTGAGAATTCTCACAACACTTTTACATATGTACAGTCTGTGCCAATCAGAGGCAAATATTAAAGTCCATTCACAGTACGATATGTGGAAGAAGGTAATTACTGTTTTCATCTCTGCACCGCTCCTACCAGATGCGAGAGGGCTGTACAAGCAATGATCACACGCACGGCACAGCGGACACACCAGGAACCGCGGTGTTGGCCGTCGAATGGCACTAGCTGCGCAGCATTTGTGCACCGCCGCCGTCAGTGTCAGCCAGTTTGCCGTGGCATACGGAGCTCCATCGCAGTCTTTAACACTGGTAGCATGCCGCGACAGCGTGGACGTGGACCGTATGTGCAGTTGACGGACTTTGAGCGAGGACGTATAGTGGGCATGCGGGAGGCCGGGTGGACGTACCGCCGAATTGCTCAACACGTGGGGCGTGAGGTCTCCGCAGTACATCGACGTTGTCGCCAGTGGTCGGCGGAAGGTGCACGTGCCCGTCGACCAGGGACCGGACCGCAGCGACGCACGGATGCACGCCAAGACCGTAGGATCCTACGCAGTGCCGTAGGGGACCGAACCGCCACTTCCCAGCAAATTAGGGACACTGTTGCTCCTGGGGTATCGGCGAGGACCATTCGCAACCGTCCCCATGAAGCTGGGCTACGGTCCCGCACACCGTTAGGCCGTCTTCCGCTCACGCCCCAACATCGTGCAGCCCGCCTCCACTGGTGTCGCGACAGGCGTGAATGGAGGGACGAATGGAGACGTGTCGTCTTCAGCGATGAGAGTCGCTTCTGCCTTGGTGCCAATGATGGTCGTATGCGTGTTTGGCGCCGTGCAGGTGAGCGCCACAATCAGGACTGCATACGACCGAGGCACACAGGGCCAACACCCGGCATCATGGTGTGGGGAGCGATCTCCTACACTGGCCGTACACCACTGGTGATCGTCGAGGGGACACTGAATAGTGCACGGTACATCCAAACCGTCATCGAACCCATCGTTCTACCATTCCTAGACCGGCAAGGGAACTTGCTGTTCCAACAGGACAATGCACGTCCGCATGTATCCCGTGCCACCCAACGTGCTCTAGAAGGTGTAAGTCAACTACCCTGGCCAGCAAGATCTCCGGATCTGTCCCCCATTGAGCATGTTTGGGACTGGATGAAGCGTCGTCTCACGCGGTCTGCACGTCCAGCACGAACGCTGGTCCAACTGAGGCGCCAGGTGGAAATGGCATGGCAAGCCGTTCCACAGGACTACATCCAGCATCTCTACGATCGTCTCCATGGGAGAATAGCAGCCTGCATTGCTGCGAAAGGTGGATATACACTGTACTAGTGCCGACATTGTGCATGCTCTGTTGCCTGTGTCTATGTGCCTGTGGTTCTGTCAGTGTGATCATGTGATGTATCTGACCCCAGGAATGTGTCAATAAAGTTTCCCCTTCCTGGGACAATGAATTCACGGTGTTCTTATTTCAATTTCCAGGAGTGTATTATACGCAAACGAGGAAAATAATGCCGTCTGTTTCATCAGCGTTGGTCATCTGCTAGACGCTCAGGCCCGGGCATCCGTAGGTTTACGGAACTGCACGTGGATGAGCAGATGCGTCACGAAAAATGGCGACGACGACAGAAGGAGAAAAGGAAGGGGAAAACTTCTTTAGGAGATTAAGAAAGTTGTGGAAAAGTGGTGCGCAACAGAAGAGAACATCGCGAATCCACAGAGAAGTCAAAAGTTGCCTCCTGGACAAAGACGGACCGACGCGCGTGGCCGCCGTGGCTGAGCCCTAGGGGGCAGAGATAAGTGGCAAACCTTGTTAACAAGCGCCGCGGTACTGCTTGAGACTGGAAGATTAGCACGACTCGGGAGTCGCGGGGGAACGCAAGCGTGCAGGCTACAGTTCCAAGTCAGCCGGAAAGAATGTAAAACAGAAGCGAGGCTGCAGTACTACATCCCTCAGAGCTTTGCGAAACAGTGTAAATAAGGTGCACTGAATGATGATTTTTTTGTATGAATAAAGTCAAATTCCGATTATGATTTTTTTTGTATGAATAAAGCCAAATTCCGATTATGGCGAGAAAAAGGTGCTACACACAGTGAATCACGGAGATGGTTTGGTGGAATGGAGGGCATATACGCCTAGATTTTAGCGAGCTGGATATACTGAATCTACTGATACCTTCCGTTTGCCTCGATGTCATCAGAATGGCGAACATAAAGCATGCTTGGATATCAGTCCGCGTAAAATACGCGCCGTAACAAGAATTATAGGGATTCTCGTGGCACCACATTCGTTCGCTTCGAAAACTTACACCCGAGCAGCCACCTCCCAACTTAACCTCGACCACGGGCTACGCTACAGATCAGCGTCTCACCGCAAACCACATTCCAAAAAAATAATGTAGAACGTGTGGCGAATAAGACTAATACCGAAGAACGATGTGACAGAGCATCTGTGAGCAACTGGGAATCTGGGAGAAAGTGGAGGCCCTGCCGTTCCATGAAGGGCTATCATGATCCAGGCGTAAAAGTGAACATCGGTCATCCATCAGTTTTCACATCTTGCGCGGCATTTGAAACACGACATAAGTCCCTGCCTGCTGGATTTCTTGACTGCTCATAGTCACTTAAAAGAACCGCAGACACGAGACAGCAGCGGAAATATTGCAGCTGTCTGTGACAGGCAAATCCAAATGACTTCTGTAGATGCATCATCACAGTGGACAAGTGGTGCGCGTGTCACTGTGATACACAGACAAGGGAGCAGCACGACCTATCGTTTCACGTGGTTTCTCCCTGCCGAAAAAGCCGAAGATAATGCCAAGTGTTTTTTGGGACTGCCACGGCGTTGTTATAACACATTATGCTCATAAGGGGCAAAGCGTCACAGCAGCGAACTACCGAAACCTCCTGACGAGGTCGCCGGGCGCTGCCAAGGCGAGGCGTCGCAGGAAACTGTCCGAGGGAACGACTGTACTTCACGACAACGCCCCAGACCACTCTGAGCGTGCTGCTTATTTGGGCTGTCAGATTCTGCCTCAGTTGTGTGTTCTACTGACATGCCACCCACTAGCGTCTTAGTCTTCCGTCGGACGAAGAAACCACTGAGCGGCAGGCACTACCAGAAAGACGACGAGCTGATTTTCGAGGTGCAACGTTCCCTGAACAGCCAAAATGTACACTTCTAGAACCAGTCGGCGCGAAGTCATGCATTGTTGGGAAAAACGTGTCGCGTTGAACGGTGAATACGTAGAGAAGTAGAGAAGGGCTGACACCAATACCACGTTTCATAGTCGCAACTTCCTTTTTTCAGAGGTGATTAAGTTTTGTGACTACCTCTGGGTACGTCCAGTTCTGAATGGTGGATACCGATTGTGCGCGAAAAGGTTTACTGTTTGTCCAACTGCGTGTTACTATTTACAATATATATAAATGATCTAGTAGAAAGCGTCGGATGCTCTATGCGCCTGTTCCCAGATGATGCGGTTGTCTACAACAAAGTAGCAACGCCAGAAGATAGTAACGATTTGCAGAGAATTGATGAATGGTGCAAGCTTTGGCAGTTGACCCTGAACGTAAATGAATGTAGCATATTGCGCATACACAGGAAAAGAAATCCACTACCGTACAGCTACAATATTGACGATAAACTGCTGGAAACAGAATCTGCCGTAAAATATCTATGAGCAACTATCCAGAGCGACATTAAGTGGAACGACCACGTAAAACAAATATGGGAAAAGCAGAGGCAAGACCCAGATTCATAGGATGATCTCATCCACGAAGAAAGTGGCTTATAAGGCGCTTGTTCGACCGATTCTTGAGTATTGTTCATCTATCTGGGATCCCTGCCAGATAGGACCGAGAGAAGAGAGAGAGAGAAGATCCAACGAAGAGCGGCGCGTTTCCTCACGAAATCGTTCAGCCGGCGCGAGAGCGTTACAGATATGCTCAACAAAAACTCCATTGGCAGACGTTACAAGAGAGGCGTAGCTCATCATGGAGAGATTCACTATTGAAGTTTTGAGAGAGCACTTTCCGGGAAAAGTTGGTCAACATATCACCTCCACCCACACACGTCTCGCGTAATGACCACGGGGTGAAAATTCGAGAAATTAGAGCCGATACAGAGCCTGACCGACCATCATTCTTCCCACGCGCTATTCGCGAGTGGAACGGGGCTGGAGTGCTCTGTTAGGGGTACAAAAATGACCTCCGCCGCACACCATTAGATGGCTTGAAGAATACCATGTAGATGTAGACGTAACAGGTTCAGCGTCATCTCAGTAAGCGGGACGACTGCGCGACGAGGTATGCTATGAACAGCGCGTGCGTGCGTTTCATTTTCTACTTGGTAATGTTTGCACTCAACTGTTGGTAGCATTGTCACCATTACGTTCTCCGAGTGTCGCGCTCTCCGTGCCACTTCCTACTCCTCGTATGTGACTAGGAAGTTAGAAATGGATTGTAACGTTCTTGTGAAGCATATGAAAAGTGCAAGGGACCATAAGTTGATCGTTCTTGGAAGAAACAAATTTCGGAAAGACGGAGAAACACAAAGTGCAGTAGCTTGGAGATGCACATTAAAAACGTGTAAGAGACGCACTTTCTTAAACGATTATTTTCTTCATGTGGAGCACCATAGCGATAATTTTTTATAGGACATTTTGAATTTTTCTGCCTCGGCTGTTTTTTGCAAGTAAATTATTCAATATACACAGAAGAGCGAAAGAAACTGGTAGACCTGGCTAATATCGTGTAAAGCCTCCGTGAGCATGCAGAAGTGCCGCAAAACGACGTGGCATGGACTCGACTAATGTCTCAAGTAGTGCTGTAGGGAACAGACACCATGAACCCTGCAAGGCTGTCCATAAATCCGTAAGAGTACGATGATTTGGAGATCTCTTTTGAACACCACGTTTCAGGGTGTCCCAGATATGCTCACTGATGTACGTGTCTGGGGAGTTTGGTAGCCAGCGGAAGTGTTTAAACTCAGAAGAGTGTTCCTGGAGCCACTCTGTAGCAATTCTGGACGTGTGGGCTGTCGCATTGTCCTGCTGGAATTGCCCACGTCCGTCATAATACACAATGGACAGAACCGCTGCATGTGATCAGATAGGATGCTTACGTACGCGTCACCTGTCACACTCTTATCTAGACGTATCAGGGGACTCGCATCACTCCACATCATTACAGAGCCTCCTCCAGCTTCAACAGTCCCCTACTGACATGCAGGGTCCATGGATTCATGGAGGTTGTCTCCATAACCGTACAGGTCCATCCGCTCGATACAATTAGAAACGAGACTCGTCCGATCCGGCAATATGTTTCCTGTCATCAACAGTCCAATGTCAGTATTGACGGGCCCAGACAAGGTGCAAAGCTTTGTGTCGTTCAGTCGTCAGGGGTAGTAGAGAGGGTCTTCGGTTCCTAAAGCCCGTTGAATGATTCGTACGCTGACATTGTTGATGGCTCAGCACTGAAATCTGCAGCAATTTGCGGAAGGGTTGCACTTCTGTCACGTTGAATGATTCTCTTCAGTCGTTATTGGTCCTGTTCTTGCAGGATCTTTTTCACGCCGCAGCGATGTCGGAGATTTGATGTTTTACAGGATTCCTGATATTCACGGTACACTGGTGAAATGATCATACGCGAAGATCCCCACTTCATCGGTACCTCGGAAATGCTCTGTCCCATCGTTCGTGCGCCGACTATAACACCACATTCAAACTTACTTAAATCTTGATAACCTGCCAATGTAGCGGCAGTAACAGATCTAACACCTGCGCCAGACACTTGTTGTCTCACCGGTACACAGGCGTTGCCGACCGCAGCGTGGTATTCTGCCTGTCTGCATATCTCTGTGTTTGAATACGCTTGCCTACACATGTTTCTTTGCCGCTTCAGTGGATTGTACATAGCACGATAGGCCAATTTCGCCCTTACAGGTCAATTTCGAGCGCAGTAGGTGTAAATGTACTGTATAATCATTCTTGTTAATAAACAGTGATATAGCCGATCTGAAAGAGAGTACATAATGTGTAAGCGTCAGAATGAAAATTACAAAGCTTACTGCCTGCAGTAATGGCCATCTTTATATCTAATGCCGCGTTGTAGCGCACTGTATGTGCTCGCTTCTGTTTCGTTTCGAGAAGTTGAATATTACGAAGAACAGCCGAGATCAAGAGCTTTAAAATGTCCTTTTATTTAATTCTTTTTACTAATGAAGTTAGTCATAACCAAGAAGCCATTGATAACTTAAACAGACAAATGACTTCCAACAATGTAAAACGGAAGGATGTTACTCTATTATGGGAAAGTCCTTTAAAGTTAATTCGTAAAGAAGTTGCCTCCAATATTAGCGAAGATATTACTAACATTAAAGAAATTATTTATCGGACCAGAAGGTCTATTTTGCCGCCATTACCGAAAGCATTAAATAAAGCTCGAATCGTTTCTTAGGAAATGTCTATTTAAAGTGTAAAAAAAGAAAATATCCTTCTCATCCACCATATTCATATCGTGTGCCTTTCAGCAGAAAGTTTTATCGAGCATTTTTAACCGTACCAATGAGTGGTCTAGTTCAGGAATCACAGAGAGTCCTAGGTCTCTGAAAATGAAAGGAAAATTCTGCAGTGACTCAAAAACTGATCACAACACGCAGTTGACCACTCCAAAGAGTCGGGATTACGCGATGCAGAACCCGGCCAGGATCGATCTACTGCTTTTTGAAGCAAGTCCTTTAATTCTGAGAATATTAGCAACCCGGTCGTGGTATCGTCCAAAGATCGCGGTGCACACCAAAGTCGGCAGCGCGCATCGATACCATATTAGCGATGCCTCGCTGCAATCCGGAAGAATGAATGGGAAGTGCTCCTCTTTCTCAGCACAATACAACCGTCGCGTCGATACAGAGGCGAGCACGGACTCGCTCTGCCCAATTCGTGACTTCCGAAGAAACAGTGAACATCGTCTAGTCAGGACACGAGTGCTATTCAGCTCTCAGATGGAACTGTACGTTTGTAAATGTCGAAATTGTACTTCAAGACAAAAGATTGTAATTGTGTGCATCACGTGATGCTATAGGCCTACTGTTCAAAGAAAGTTGCAAATATTCGGTCATTCCTGTGGCAATGGATTGCGTAAAGTTAGGTAAATCTTTTCATCATTGTCTTAATAAAGTGAACTAATGTTTCGTACAAGGGGCGTTCAGTAAGTAACGAAACATACATTTTTCTCAAAGCACGTTGGTTTTATCCAGGATTCCAAAACACCCTATTACTTCCCACTCTTTTGGCTACAAAACCTAATTTTTCAACATAATCTCCGTTCAATGCGACAGCCTTACGGTACCTTACTGGGAGGTCGTGTATGCAGCGTCTTACCTACGAATAACCTCCTCATAATCCATGAACTTCTTCCTGCGTGCGTCCATCATTGGGCCGAACAGATGGAAGTCCGAAGGTGCGAGATTTGGGCTGTAGGATGGATGAGGAAGAAAAGTCCAATGAAGTTTTGTGAGCTTCGCTCGGGTTGTGTGAGTCCTTGCGTAGTCACAGAGAAGGGGAAGCGACGAACACACTGGAGTCGATTCTTCAATTTCCTGAGAGTAGCATAATACACTTCTGAATTGTTCGTTGCATCATGAGGGAGGACATCAAATAGAAGAACTCCTCAGAGTCACAGAAGACCGTCGCCACGATTTTACCGACTGAGGGTGCAAATTTGAACTTTTTCGTCAGAGGAGAGATGGTGTGGCGTCACTCCATGGATTGTCGTTTTATTTCCGGTTAGAAGTGATGAACCCACGTTTCATCGCCTGTGACATTGTTCGACAAAAACCTGCCACGATTAGTCTCGTAACAGACAAGCAGTTTAGCACAGATGATCCTTCGTTGCTCTTCATGGTCTTGTGTCAGGCGGCGAGAAATCCAGGGTGCACACACCTTTCAGTATTCCAACTGGTGCACGGGTGTGTCAGCACTACCAACAGACGCGTCCAGTTATGCAGCGAGCTGGTTGATTGTGACCCGTCGACCACATCAAATGAGGGTGTCCGCACGTTCCAACTTTGCAGGCATCACAACAGTGTGCGGCCGGCCGGCACGCGAGAGATGGGACAGATTTGCGCGACCTTACTGCGATGGTGACAGACGCCTCGTCCAGCGACTCAGTGTGCTTTTGTTCACTGCCAGGTCTCCTTTGACATTCTGCAAGCACCTACGAATATCTGCGATGCTCCGGTTTTCCGCCAAGAGAGACTCAATGACAGCTCGCTTCTTGGGACGCATCTCCGTTACAGACGCCATTTTGAAGGCTACGTACAGCGCTGCCACCTATCAAAACTTCAAGAAACTATATGGGCTGAAGCGAGACTGTTCCACGACGTCCGAGAACCGAAACTGGCTAAGAAAAAAATATGAAACTTCCTGGCAGATTAAAACCGTGCGCTGGACCGAGACTCGAACTCGGGACCTTTGCCTTTCGCAGGCAAGTGCTCTACCAACTGAGCTACCCAAGCACGACTCACGCCCCGTCCTCACACCTTTGCTTCTGCCAGTACCTCGTCTCCTACCTTCCAAACTTTACAGAAGCTCTCCTGCAAAACTTTCAGAACTAGCACTCCTGAAAGAAAGGATATTGTGGTGACTTGGCTTAGACATAGCCTGGCAGATGTTTCCAGAATGAGATTTTCACTCTGCAGCGGAGTGTGCGCTGATGTGAAACTTCCTGGCAGATTAAAACTGTTCCGGACCGAGACTCGAACTCGGGACCTTTGCCTTTCGAGGAGAGCTTCTGTTAGTTTGGAAGGTAGGAGGCGAGGTACTGGCAGAAGTAAAGGTATGAGGACGGGGCGTGAGTCCTGCTTGGGTAGTTCAGTTGGTAGAGCACTTGCCCGCGAAAGGCAAAGGTCCCGAATTCGAGTCTCGGTCCGGAACAGTTTTAATCTGCCCGGAAGTTTCATATCAGCGCACACTCCGCTGCAGCGTGAAAATCTCATTCTGGTAAGAAAAAAATATGTTTCAAAACTTATCGAGCGTCCCTCGTGCGTGCCTCCTCACAGAGCAATCAAGGAAGTCACAGTTATGTCCGGACGTCAGATCAGAACACAGTTAAAGGAAGCAGTGCGATTTTGAGACTAACGTAAAAATAGTCTACGTAGTGTGTCCCTGCAGTGTTTCACAAGGTGGAGGCTGGCACTGCCCCTCCTCAGTGGCGCCGCTGGCTCGGAAGCGACTGCTCCGAGTTGCCAGAGGCCTCGGCAGACAGGCAGACAGACGGGCAGCCGCTGGCTGTTCTCCACTCCGCCCTGCTGTGCCGCAGATCCGGCCGTGGGCGCCGCGCCGCGCCGCGCTTGTCCTGACGGGTTTCCAAATACGGGCCAGCCAGCCGCGGCCAGAGCCGGGCCTCGCTGCAGCGTCGCAGTCCGGGCGTCTCCTCGTCCACTGCTGCACAGCACAAAGGCCTCTCACACGCTTCCCCATACGTTACCACCTCCACTTCTGCGCGCCCAATTTCCTCCTCCTCGTTTCTTTGTGGCGGTATCTAGAAGTCCCCAAAAAATTATTTTAATTAAGCTTTTCACAATGCTGATTAACTTTTTTAAACTCTGGAGATAACAGAAATAATAATCAGGGATCGGAAGATTACATACAACTTGTCCAGAAACAAACTGCAGTTATAAGAGTCGGACGACTTGAAAGGGAATCCGTAGTTTGGGAAGGAGTGAGACAGGGTTGTAGGCTATCCCCGACGTTATTCAGTCTGTAAAATTAGCGAGCTGGCAAGGAAACCGACGACATATTTGTAAAGGCGATTAAAGTTTAGCACAAATAAATAAATAAAAGCTCTGCGGTTAGCAGATGACTTCGTAACTCCGTCAAAGAAGGCAAAAGACATGGAAGAGCAGTTGAACAGAATGGATAGGGTCTTCGAAAGAGGTTATAACGTGATCATTAACAAAATTAGAAAAACCCAAACGAAGTGCAATCGAATTAAATCAGGTCATGCTCCGGTAATTACACTACTGGCCATTAAAATTGCTGCACCACGAAGATGACGAGCTACAGGCGCGAAATTTAACCTACTGCAAGAATATGCTGTGATATGCAAATGATAAGCTTTTCAGAGCATTCACACAAGGCTGGCGCCGGTGGCGACACCTACAACTTGCTGACATGAGGAAAGTCTCCAGCCGATTTCTCATACACAAACAGCAGTTGACCGGCGTTGCCTGGTCAAACGTTGTTGTGATGCCTCGAGTAACGAGGAAAAATGCGTACCATCACGTTTCCGACTTTGATAAAGGTCGGAATGTAGCCTATCGCGATTGCGGTTTATCGTATCGCGACATTGCTGCTCGCGTTGTTCGAGATCCAATGACTGTTAGCAGAATATGGAATCGGTGGGTTCAGAAGGGTAATACGGAACGCCGTGCTGGATCGCAACTGCCTCTTATCACTAGCAGTCGAGATGACAGGCATCTTATCCGCATGGCTGTAACGGATCGTGCAGCCACGTCTCGATCCCTGAGTCAACAGATGGGGACGTTTGCAAGACAACAACCATCTGCACGAACAGTCCGACGACGTTCGCAGCAGCATGGACTATCAGCTCGGAGACCATGGCTGCGGTTACCCTTGACGCTGCAACACAGACAGGAGCGCCAGCGATGGTGTACTCAACGACGAACCTGGGTGCACGAATGGCAAAACGTCCTTTTTTCTGATGTATCCAGTTTCTGTTTACAGCATCATGATTGTCGCATTCGTGTTTGGCGGCATCGCGGTGAAAGCACATTGGAAGCGTGCATTCGTCATCGCCATACTGGCGTATCACCCGGCGTGATGGTATGGGGTGCCATTTGTTACACGTCTCGGTCACCTCTTGTTCGCATTGACGGCACTTTGAACAGTGGACGTTGCATTTCAGATGTGTTACGACCCGTGGCTCTACCCTTCATTCGATCCCTGCGAAACCCTACATTTCAGCAGGATAATGTACGACCGCATGCTGCAGGTCCTGTACGGGCCTTTCTGGATACAGAAAATGTTCGACTGCTGCCCTGGCCGTCACATTCTCCAGATCTCTCACCAATTGAAAACGTCTGGTCAGTGGTGGCCGAGCAACTGGTTCGTCACAATACGCCAGTCACTACTCTTGATGAACTGTGGTGTCGTGTTGAAGTTGCATGGGCAGCTGTACCTGTACACGCCATCCAAGCTCTGTTTGACTCAGTGCCCAGGCGTATCAAGGTCGTTATTATGGCCTGAGGTGGTTGTTCTGGGTACTGATTTCTCAGGATCTATGTAGCTAAATTGCGTGAAAATGTAATCACATGTCAGTTCTAGTATAATATATTTGTCCTATGAATACCCATTTATCATCTGCATTTCTTCCTGGTGTAGCAATTTTAATGGCCAGTAGTGCAGATAATGAAATGAGAACCTAGAAGTACTAGATGAGTTTTGTTATTTGAGCAGTACAATAACTGATGATAGCCGAATTGGAGAGGATATACAATGCAGACTGACTCTGCCAAGAAAAGTGTTTCTGAAAATCAGGAATTTCTTAACATCGAATATAAATTTATCAAAGAGTCTTTTTTTTAAGGTATTTGTCTGGAATTTAGCCCTCTGTGGAAGTTAAACGTGGACTATCAGGACTTCAGACAAGATATAGAAACTTTTGAAATGTGGTGCTGTAGAAGAATGCAGAAGATTAAATGGGTACATCGAATAACAAATGAGCAGATACTGAAGTGAAATGGACGAAAAAGAAATTTACAGCATAACATCACTTTTTAGTGTCGGTCGATACGACACATTCTTAGACATCAGGGAACAGTAAATTTCGTACTGGAATGAAGTTTGGGGGTAAAAGTCGTAGAGGGAGATCAAGGCTAAGCAGGTATATATGGATGTGCGTTGCAGTAGTTATTCGGAGATAAGAGGCTAGCACAGGATAGACTAGCATGGAGAGCTACACCAAACCCAACTTCGCACTAAAGACGACAACAACAACAACGTCTTACTTAGATCTCGTGCTGCACCATCGCCTTGGCAGTATTCCCCTTAAGAGCCAATACACCAGCCCCTACGTCCCTGCCACTTTTGACATACATCCTGGGTGTCTTCCTTTGTTATAGTGTTCAGTACCCCTTGCGACTCCGCTTGAATCTCCTCCACTGTATCAGATCCTCACCTCTTCAATTGATTTTCATTTTGGAGAAGAGGAAGAAGTTATATGGAGCTAATTATCTGGTGAGTATGGAAGGTACGAAACAACTGTCACTTTGTTTTTAGCCGGAAATTTCTGAACAATGTAGGTCATCTACGGCCTTGCATCGTCATGGTGGTGTGCCCAGTCGCTCGTACGCCACTTCTGTAGACATTTTCTTCTCGTGTCCTCTCTCAGACTTGTCATAACATCGCAATAGACATCCTCATTGACCGTATGATCGAGAGGGACGGACTCTTTACGAATGATCCCGTTTCACCAACAAGAAAATAATGGTACTCTTCACGCGTGGAGTTTTTTTCCGTCGACGTGAAGAACAGCTCTGTCATTGCGGCGAATGCTATAAGACAAAACTCAAGTATCGTAACCATTTAAAGAAAATTTGAATAATTTTGAAGAATTTTTAAGAACACTGCAGATTTGCACGTGGCGTTCCTTTTGCTGTTGATAGTCTTAAGCAGTCGTTGTTCAAACTTCGCCGCAATCTTCTTACATCTTTATCTACATGACTACTCTGCAATTCTTACTCTAATACCTGGCAGAGGATTGACTGAACAACGTTCAGACTACTTTTCTGCCGTTCCATTCTCAGCGCACGGGAAAAACTAACACTTAAATCTTTCCGTATCAGCTCTGATTTCTCTTATTTTGTTACTATGATTGTTTCTCCCTATGTAGATGGGCACCAGCAAAATACTTTTGCATTCGGAGGAGGAAGTAGGTGGTCGAAATTTCGCGAGAAGATCTCCCGCAACGAAAAACGCCTTTGCTTTTAATGATTGCCACCCCAACTCGCGTATTATTTCCGTGACACTCTCTCCCCTATTTCGCGATAATACAAAACGAGTTGCTCTTTTTTGGACTTCTTCGACGTCCTCTGGCAATCTTGTCTGGCAAGGATCCCATACAGTACATCAACACCAGCGGACTGATAAGGATAATGTCGGCAGTCTCTTTAGCTGCCCTGTTGCATCTTCTAAGTGTTCCGCCAATAAAACGCAATCTTTGATTCGCCTCCCACACAACATTATCTACGTGATCGTTCAAATTTAAGATATTCATAATTGTTATCCGAATTATTTAGTTGAACTGATATTATAGCCTTTAGATTTGTACGGTTTATCGTGTAACCGAAATTCAAAAGATTTCTTTTAGATCTGAATTATTTTGACAGAATGCGCTCACACGTACCAAACTTATTCTCAAAGTGTTTCTGGGGTCGTGCATGTCTGTGTACTATCTTGCACTATCAGATCCGTAGCTTTCTAAGAATTTTATGGCGTGATGCAAACCGATGGCCGACCGCAACGGTCGTCACCGCCAATCGATGTTCTCCCCTTTTGGAAACGCTCGTACCAATCGTGAGTCTGTGTCTGTCCTAAAGCGTTCTCTCCAAACGTTGGAAATATCCGTCTCTGTAGCGGCTCTCAGAGCAGCTATCGCGAAACCGCAAACAGACGGAAACACAACATTGGAGATACGCTCGCCAACAGCTAACCGGACCAGTCAGTAAGCTCGCAGCCAGTTGCTGGATGTGTGGGAAGGCATTAGGGATGGAAAAAGCGACCGGTTGTAACCGATGCCGGTATTTCAGTTCTGAATAACCGGCATTTTTTGGTATCTATTTGGTCTCGGTTATAACAGGTATTTTTATTTTGTAGGAAGTTCCGTGGCTTCTGAAAGATCGGTATCGACTTTGAACGATATTGTTTCTGATGGCAGGAGTCAGCTTACAGATCAACACATTATAAAGAGTATTTATGAACAGACTGGTCAAGAAATATTGGCGAATGGATTATTTCAGTACTGAAATTTAACTATTGGCGTGTAATTGTTCCTGCTAAATGCTATATTTTGCCTACTATCTGATCTGTGTATTCGAATTTTTTGAAAGAGCATTTTTGTTTTTGTCAGCAAAAACTCAATTGGATTCAAATTCCCGTTAAAAAGTAAAGATATATATTTGACTATAAACGGGGTTTTCATTCGAGATACTTAAATAAAAAGAACGCAACAAATTTTACACAAAACTTATTATTTGTCTGTCATTTCTATGAAGTAATAAAACAGAAAGGAAGTTATGGTAACGTTAATAAATTAAGAACTCAACAATTAATTCATATTTCACAATACAAACAGAAAGTAGTTGATTTGCTGTCGGTGTCTACTTAATATGCTTTACCTGCTTCTAGTCCTTGGTAACGGACAACTTAACAGGAAAACAGAGCTGCCCAACTTTTGTTTCTACCTGCACAGATAGTGATATGATCCTCTATTACAAAATGATTTTTGAGCAGATATTAAAAAAAATAGAATCAGGAGTAGAACAGTAGTGAATTTTTAGTAGTATTCAACCCCTCATTACTTTTCGAGAAAAGCTGCGAATGTGGATGGACTAAGTTTTCTTTTATTAGCCTATTTTATTTGATATTTTGATTCCATGCGTTTTGAAACGTATAACGTGAACGTGTGAGGGAGTCTCAGAATTTTTCAGTCTTCATTCGACTTTTACGTTTATTGCTGGAAACAGCAATAAATAACCGAAACTCAGTAACTTCAGGAACCGGTCATTCTGCGCGATTTTAACAAGCAGGTTAAACTGGAAATGAAAAGAAACTGGTATAACGGAAAACCGATTGTTTCAGCAGTATCCGCCTTCCCTATGGGACGCCTGTCGCTATTTCAGAGCGCTCGTCATCATTTTCGCGAGAATTCAGGTTTCGGAACTGTTGGACAAGACCTCGTGTATACTTACATGGATATGGTGTCTGTTCTTTAGGACATGTCCGAAAGAACAGACACCATTGATGACCTGCAGCCGTCTAGAACGAAATTAGAATTAATTTAATACCTTCAGCTGCTGACGGGCGTTGATATATATCAACGGGGACAGGTGAAAATTTGTGCCCCGACCAGGACTCGAACCCGGAATCTCCTGGTTACATAGCAGACGCTCTATCCATCTGAGCCATCGAGGGCACAGAGGATAATGTGACTGCAGGGACTATCTCGCGTTGATATATATCAACGCCCGTCAGCAGCTGAAGGTATTAAATTAATTCTAATTTAAACCTCGTATAGGTCTTATTCTATGTCTTTCCTCGCCGCTGGCCGTCCCCAGTCCACCTCAACCAGTTTCATCGCGCTACACGCCTGCACCAGCTGCATTTCAGTGTCTTAACAGCCGCTATAACTTTCTCAACTCATGTATTTCCTCTTATCCATATCTTTGTTTTTCTGACCGTTCTTGTTACGTAAAACAACCACCTTTGCGTTACTCGTTCCGCAACCGCCAATTTTCTGACTGCGCGTTTAACTTCCATGTTTTACTTCCATGGACTAGTACTGGCAGTACACGACTTCTTACAAACTTCCTTGTTCAATCACACTGGGGATCTACTTTTGTATGCAGTATCCACTTTTCCAAATGACCCGTGAAATGTTTTTATCCTCCCGTTTCTTTCTTTGTCAATCCGCTCGTCCATTTCAGTTGTCCTAAGTGTATAAATTCGTCAACTGTTTTTAAAACTTCATCATTAATCTTTACTATCTTGCTACCGATCTTGCCGCAGTGGTAACACCAGTTCCCGTAAGATCACCGAAGTTAAGCGCTGTAGGGCTTGGCTAGAACTTGGATGGGTGACCATTCGGGTGTACCGAGCGCTGTTGGCAAGCGGGGATGCACACAGCCCTTGTGAGGCCAATTGAGGAGTTACTTGAATGAGAAGTAGCGACTCTGGTCACGAAAACTGACAATGGCCGGGAGAGTGGTGTGCTGACTACATGCGTCTCCATATCCGCATCCAGTGACATCGATAGGGAGAGGATGACATGGCGGTCGGTCGATACCGTTGAGCCTGACGAGGCCTGTTCGGACGTAGTTTAGTTTATCTTGCTATAGACATACTTACCGCAGTTCTTTTAAAGAGCATCATATTCGCTGTTGACTTTAGGAAATTTTGCCTGACTGTGAATCTCGACTACGAGAAGCTAATGACAGGACATTATTATGGTCTTGCTGTAATTAATCTTGAGACCTATTGCTATACTTGATCTGTTCACCTCTTTCATCCTTTCCGAAGTTCATCTGGATTCAAAACAATCTAAATTACGTCGCTGGCAAAGCAAACGTGCTTCAGGTATTACCCATCCATGAGTATTTCCTTCCTCATCACGGCTTAATGATTGTTAATACCGCTTTCAAGGCTGCACAAAATAGTTTCCTTGAGAAAATAGCTTAACATCTGAATGTAAAAATATGAATTTCCAATCAGAAGTAAACATCCTGCCAGCAGGCAGCCAAATTTTAACACAGCATGTTGTCGGCAGCGCATAGACCATGACTCAGTACGACTAAGACCTGAAAAACACCGTGACGCATAATAAGAAGTCTGCAGGTTTCGACATGCACCAGCATAGTACCCGGAAAGCGACGGCACCCAGCGGGATGGGTAGTTTCCTCCATCGGTTACGTCACAGGTGAAACTTCCTGGTAGATTCACACTGTGTGCTGGACTCGGAATCAAACTCATAACCTTAGTTTTTTGTGGCAATGCTCTTATCCACTGAGATATTTTCAAAATACACTGCCCGTCCTGTGATGGAAAGTACATTGGACATACGAGAAGAACATTTTCGATCAGATATAAGTAACATAATTATGCTTTCATATTATTAAGGAACTACGACAAATCAGCTGTTGCGTATCATGTGTGCAAAGAAAAACAATCTTTATAAAGGATAAGAACATGACTTAGAAATTCTGAGTATAGACAAGAAGAGACGAAAACGTCGAAGACGAATTGGAGATAGCCACTCACGAAAGAAATATGACAATATTCTTAACACGCAAGTGAAAGACAGCAGAATGAGATTTCTTAAAGATTTCGTAGAATTATTTTGGAGCTGAAGTATAATTATATATCTGCACCACATCTCTGACGAAACAGCTAGAGTCTGACTATCACAGATAGCATGCAAGTAGTATATTCGAAACGCGAAAAAGCAGATGACCAACAGAGTGGCAAATATGGTTGAGCTAATAGCTGCGCTCACACAGTAATACCTAGGACATCTCAGCTTACAACTCCCACACACCTGGACAACAACCAACTTGACACTCTTGAAGCCCTCGGCTGATGCGGAAAACGCGGCCTGCGGCACAATACAGTCTGAGCTGGGACGACTACCGACACACGAAGACAATTTCAGTGGAAGACGAGGACCGATAACCCAACGCTTTTTTAAATCTATGTCATTTTATTAAAGCCGCAAATGTGCTGTTGACTTTTTAATGTTTTGCGAGGGAGGCTTGATACGTCTGATAAAAAAGGCAAGAAAAAATGTTTGTTTCGTAAAAACTCGGCTTACTTCTGCACATAGTATCCTTTGAGGAATACACACTTGGTCCAGCGATCGAATAGGAAAAATAGGTTCTGCCAAACTCTGCAAAATCCTGGTTGACTACAACTATCACTTCTTCATTTGATGAAAACTTTTTCCAAACAAGCCAAAGATTCAAGGTAGGAAATAAGAAGAAGTCACTTATCGCTAAGTATGGTGAAAGGAGTGGATGAGGGACCAATTCAAAGCTCAATTCGTGCACATTCGCCATTGCTGTAGCTGATGTACGGGATGGTGCATTATCGTAGTAAAGAGCATTTTTTTCCGTGCCAACCTTGGTCTTTTTCAGACAACGCAAGTTTCAATCGATCCAACAATGAAGGGTAATACGGTTCAGTTAAGATTCTGCCTTTTTGCGATTAATCTATGTGGAGTATTCCCTGAGAATCCCAAGAAATAGTGGTCATCACCTTTCCAGCTGACAAAATGGTCTTTGCCTCCTTCAGTGCACTTTCACAAGCCTCTGTCCATTGTTTTGACTGCCGTTTTGACTCCGGTGTGTAATAATGGATCCAGACTGCTTCAATAGTCACAAGTCGGCGCAAAAAGTCGTGTGGATTGTGATTAAACATTGTGTTGAACTGTGCAGGACGCACTTTTGATCGACTGTGAGCAATCGCTGCACACACCTCACACACGGCGTATTCTTAGCCGTTCTCATTCCCGCGTCCGGGTTCCCGGGTTCGATTCCCGGCGGGGTCAGGGATTTTTTCTGCCTCGTGATGACTGGGTGATGTGTGATGTCCTTAGGTTAGTCAGGTTTAAGTAGTTCTAAGTTCTAGGGGACTGATGACCACAGATGTTAAGTCCCATAGTGCTCAGAGCCATTTGAACCATTTTTTTCTTCGTAGCCAATTCTCCATACAGGAGATTATGCACCCGCTCAGTTAAGATGCCTACTGTCTCAGAAATCTCAAGAATTTTTGTTCGGTGATCTTGTATTACCATATCATGGATTTTGTCAATGGTTTTCCTTTGTGGTGACCTCGGTTGGACAGCCAGAGAACGCTCCGTCTTCGGTGTTTGTCCGACCACGTTTAAATTCATTGATCCAAAAGTAAATGGTCTTCAATGATGGCGCAGAGTCCGCGTGAACTTCATCCAGTGCTATTTAGATTTGTGCGGCAGTTCAACACTTCAAATCAAAATGTTTTAACAACAGCACGAAACTGTTTCCTCCATTTTCAGTAGCAGTTGGCACACTGATCAATTCAGACGGCTGTCAACAATGAATTATACGATGTACATTGTTGAAATTCTTTATACGATCCTCGGAATAATCAAGCTTACCAACCACGAAGGCGAAACAAAAATGTTCCATTCTTTCATGGAAATTTACCAGCCTTATCAAACAACCCTCGTGCTCTTATGAGTTGAGAGTCACAACAAGACATAAACCGGTTAAATGCCACCAATTATTACCGTTAAAATACGCTGGAACAACCGCTACCTCACATCCTTAAAATACAGAGTATTAAATTTGTCAGAGTCGTGTAGGTCAGTCTTAGCACTTAATCTAAGTTAAAACGGATTTCGAATATTCGTAATATGGTGCAATCCGCCACAAGAGAGCAGAATGACAGCATGGACTTCTCCGCGTGGCGTTTTGCTGACGTGTCACGGCGCCGTCGCTCACCTGGTAACAGCGTCCCAGCTTGCTACTGGCTAAGCAAAGCTCCACCGTATAAGGCAGCACGAAATTTCCTTTGCTGTCATTGACTAAAACACTAAGGACAAACTCTCTCTCGTATCCGCAGAAACTTCCACATCATTGCTGGTAGTCCCAGTTTACTGGCGGTGGGCACCGTGTGAGGTCGAGTCGATTAGGACTCTCGGTACTGGATGAGAGGTATTGTTTACTAAGAGACTGGGTAGTGAGGGTCGAGCTGCACGATCGCTTTGGATATGGCTCTGACAGATAGTTACATAGCCTGTGACCCGGGTCTGAGTGTGGTCGCATGTGCGAACTATTCTACATCTATTTCTGCGACCCACTGTGAAGTGTATAGAAAAAGGTGCGTCCCATTGTACCAGCTATTAGGGTTTCTTCCCGTTCCATAGGGAGTGCGGAAAGGATGATTGTTTAAATGCCTCTGTGTGTGTTATAATTAATCTAATCTTATCCTCACGATCTCTATGGGAGCAATATTAGGGGGTTATGGTATATTTCTAGTGATCATTTAAAGCCAGTTCTGGAAAAAACTTTGTTAATAGACTTTCTCGGGCTAGTTCCTATCTTTCTTGAAGAGTCTAACAGTTCAGTTCTTTCAGCATCTCTGTGACATTCTCCGCCGGCCGAAGTGGCCGTGCGGTTAAAGGCGCTGCAGTCTGGAACCGCAAGACCGCTACGGTCGCAGGTTCGAATCCTGCCTCGGGCATGGATGTTTGTGATGTCCCTAGGTTAGTTAGGTTTAACTAGTTCTAAGTTCTAGGGGACTAATGACCTCAGCAGTTGAGTCCCATAGTGCTCAGAGCCATTTGAACCATTTTTTTGACATGCTCCTGCGCATCAAACAAACCTGTGACCATAACATCCTCGCAGCGCTACCAGGAGGCATTCAATCTCATGATGGAAACCCGTCATAATGGTTTGGTTCAACAGTATGACGTATGCCACTTTGGGTTGGAAGAGATTCTATCTGACTTCTGGTGGCTGCCTGAAATGGTAAAGACTGCCAGTCTTGCTTGGGAGATGAAGGCAAGGCTCAGCATCTGTAGTATCGTCGACAGGACCGATTGCGGGCTTTTGGTACAGAACTGAGAGGAGGGTCTGAATAAGAGGCTCACACGGTTCTGTAACCGTGTAGGCTGTAGATTCCTTGACTTGCGCTTTTTGGCTTAGGGTATCGGGTCCCGCTTAATAGGTAAGGCGTCCACTCCACAAATGAGGCGACTTCACGCCTAGCGGCACATGTGTGCCTGTGTGGAGCGGACTGGGGGCTTTTTAGGTTAAAGGGTCTCTGGAAAGGACGAAAAGAGCTTCAGTCTCAAACGGTGCAGTCGAACAAAGGACAAGCGTAGACCGAGCAACAACAGGTATTATAGGAGTAAATAGAGGTGGCTGTGTTGGAAAAGAACCAGAGCTCCAAGTGCTAATACGAAGCACTAAGGCCGGAGATAAATTTATCCGAAATTTTTGCAAAGGACCTACCTACACTCCTGGAAATGGAAAAAAGAACACATTGACACCGGTGTGTCAGACCCACCATACTTGCTCCGGACACTGCGAGAGGGCTGTACAAGCAATGATCACACGCACGGCACAGCGGACACACCAGGAACCGCGGTGTTGGCCGTCGAATGGCGCTAGCTGCGCAGCATTTGTGCAGCGCCGCCGTCAGTGTCAGCCAGTTTGCCGTGGCATACGGAGCTCCATCGCAGTCTTTAACACTGGTAGCATGCCGCGACAGCGTGGACGTGAACCGTATGTGCAGTTGACGGACTTTGAGCGAGGGCGTATAGTGGGCATGCGGGAGGCCGGGTGGACGTACCGCCGAATTGCTCAACACGTGGGGCGTGAGGTCTCCACAGTACATCGATGTTGTCGCCAGTGGTCGGCGGAAGGTGCACGTGCCCGTCGACCTGGGACCGGACCGCAGCGATGCACGGATGCACGCCAAGACCGTAGGATCCTACGCAGTGCCGCAGGGGACTGCATCGCCACTTCCCAGCAAATTAGGGACACTGTTGCTCCTGGGGTATCGGCGAGGACCATTCGCAACCGTCTCCATGAAGCTGGGCTACGGTCCCGCACACCGTTAGGCCGTCTTCCGCTCACGCCCCAACATCGTGCAGCCCGCCTCCAGTGGTGTCGCGACAGGCGTGAATGGAGGGACGAATGGAGACGTGTCGTCTTCAGCGATGAGAGTCGCTTCTGCCTTGGTGCCAATGATGGTCGTATGCGTGTTTGGCGCTGTGCAGGTGAGCGCCACAATCAGGACTGCATACGACCGAGGCACACAGGGCCAACACCCGGCATCATGGTGTGGGGAGCGATCTCCTACACTGGCCATACACCACTAGTGATCGTCGAGGGGACACTGAATAGTGCACGGTACATCCAAACCGTCATCGAACCCATCGTTCTACCATTCCTAGACCGGCAAGGGAACTTGCTGTTCCAACAGGACAATGCACGTCCACATGTATCCCGTGCCACCCAACGTGCTCTAGAAGGTGTAAGTCAACTACCCTGGCCAGCAAGATCTCCGGATCTGTCCCCCATTGAGCATGTTTGGGACTGTATGAAGCGTCGTCTCACGCGGTCTGCACGTCCAGCACGAATGCTGGTCCAACTGAGGCGCCAGGTGGAAATGGCATGGCAAGCCGTTCCACAGGACTACATCCAGCATCTCTACGATCGTCTCCATTGGAGAATAGCAGCCTGCATTGCTGCGAAAGTTGGATATACACTGTACTAGTGCCGACATTGTGCATGCTCTGTTTCCTGTGTCTATGTGCCTGTGGTTCTGTCAGTGTGATCATGTGATGTATCTGACCCCAGGAATGTGTCAATAAAGTTTCCCCTTCCTGGGACAATGAATTCACGGTGTTCTTATTTCAATTTCCAGGAGTGTATATTCAGAAAGGATAGATTAAATACAGTTGGTGATGGCTTCTTTTGTTGCTATTGGAAATAGTTTACCTTGTAGTAAAATTGAAGTAGGTACAAGTTACACTTGACAACCGGATTAATTAGTAAATGGTTCCTTTTACCAACCCAATTCAAATGATGCAGATGCTGAACAGCTAAAGAAAAAAACTTGTGTCTCATCACAAACAGATACCGCACTCATAAAATTATAGTTAGTGATGACTTCAATCTAGCCTCAATATGTTGGCAAAAATACAAGTTCAAAGCCGATGGTACGCATAAAACATCGTCCGAAACTGTACTAAATGCTTTCCCCAAGTATTATTTTGCGCAGTTAGTTCAGAAAAACTTGTCTCTCTTGAATCCTGAGCAACTAGCTAATATAATGGATACAGGGATTTGTGATCTTAAGTCGTTGTAGCGAGGCTGAATACTGTAACATCCAAACCCACCACAAATAAACGCAAAATATATCTACTTAAAAAACAGATAAAAATTCACTTGCCTCGTTCCTAAGAGATTCTCCATTCCTTCCAGACTATCTATGTTAGCGTAGACAAGATATGGCTTGAATCCAAAGAAATAGTATCGACAGTCATTGAGGGACTTGTACAAAATAAATTAATAAGAGACGGAACTGATCGCCCACGGCACACAAACCTGGTCAGAAAACTGTTGCAGAATCAACAAAAAAGCCTGCCAAATTAAAAATAAAAGAAGATGTAAAATCCCGAATTAGGCGAAGTCTTTTAGAAACTCGAAATGATGCACGGGCTTCAATAGGTGCTTTTACTACTTTCCACGACGAAATTCTGTCGCAATATTTGGCAGAAATTCCAAAGAGATTCTAATCGTATTTCAGAAAGCCAGCGGGAAGACACAATCAATACCCTCACTGCGCGATAGAGATGGTAATGTTACTGACGACAGTGCTGCTATTTCCGAAATTCCTTCACCAAAGAAGACGAAGAAAATATTCCATAATTCGAATCAAGAACAGCTCAGAACGTCAATAACTTAGCGCCAGTGTAGCGCAGCAAGTCAAATCACTTAATAAAGGCATGTCTTCCGGTCTACACTGTGTACCAGTTAGGTTCCTTTTGGAGTATGCTGATGTAATAGTTCCATACTTAGCAATCACATAAAACCGATCGCTCAACGAAAGATCATTACGTAAAGACTGGAAAGTTGCACATGTCGCACGAGTAATCAAGAGAAGAAACAGAAGTAATCCGCCGAATTACAGGCTCATGTCACTGACACCGATTTTCAGTAGGATTTTTGGACATGTACTGTGTTCGAACATTATGAATTACCTCGAACAAAACAATCTATTGCACAGAGTCAGCACAGTTTCAGAAAATATTGTTCTTGTGCAACACATGTAACTCTTTTTTTCTCATGAAGTAATGATGGATGCGTGATTTCCTAGCAGAAAGGCCACTGTTTGCAATAATTGACGGAAAGTCATCGAGTAAAACAGAAGTGATATTTGACGCCCCCGAAGGATGTGTTCATAGACCCTCATCTGTTCCTAATCTATATAAACTATTTAGGAGACAATCTGAGCAGTCCTCTTAGATTATTTGCAGATGAAGCTGTCATTTGTCGTCTACTGACGCCATCCGAAGATGTAAACCAACTGCAGAACGATTTAGGCAAGATATCTGTATGGTGCGAAAAGTAGCAAATGGCCCTAAATTATGTTAGTGTGAGGTCATGCACATCAGTACTAAAACGAATCCGTTAAGTTTCGATTACACCATAAATCACACAAACGTAAAGGCTGTCAGTTCAACTAAATACCTACGAGTCAAAATTACGAACAAGTTAAACCGGAGTGATCACGTAGATAATGTGGGCAAGGCGAACCAAAGACTGCGTTTTATTGGCAGAAAACTGCCTGCACTACGTTTTACCATTCTCTGCTAGAGTACTGCTGTGCAGTAAGAGATCTTTACCGGATAGGATTGACGGAGGACATCGGAAAAGTTCAGAGAAGGACAGTTCGTTTTGTATTATCGTGAAATAGAGGAGAAAGTGTAATGGATATGATGCGCGTGTTGGGATGGCAATAATTAAAACAAATACGTTTTCGATGCAGGGAGATTTTTCACGAAATTTCAGTGATCAAATTTAGTCGACGCCCACGTACATCGTGAGAATGATCATCGCAATAAAATGAGAGAATCAGAGCTCACGCGGAAAGATTTATGTGTCCGCTCTTCCCGGTCGCTGTTCGAGAGTAGACCGGTAAAAAATAGTGTGAAAGTGGTTGTACGAACCCTCTGCAAGGTACTTGGGTGTGAACTGCAGAACAGTTGTCTAGATTTAGATGTAAGAACCTCAATATACATTACACTGTTTATAAGTAGGCGTACGGGGACTTCCCGTACACTCTATAGCATGGACGTTTGTTGGTTTGATGAGAGAAGGAAACGCCTTTATTACAAGGGATATTCGACAAATCATACTCCGGAGCCAAAATTGGAAATCTCCAGAAGAATATAAAACAAAAAGTTTACATGTTGCCGCTCTGTAAAGAAGATATTTATTCGTTTACGTGATATATAACCCGAAGAAGCCACCACACTTCCTCATAAATCTCAATCTTGAGGAAAATACAGGCCAATCACCAGCCTTCCTCCTCTCTAAACACGGCTGACAAAATATATAAAGGATAAAACTGACCAGCTCTTAACAGTGTGCAATATACCTGCCGAGGAATATCGACTCTTTTCACAAGCTGCGACATAGTAGCGAATTGAACAGTGACCCGAACACAAAATAAATTTCCTTTACTTCAGGTCTATGGTTACTGGGGTAGTTTATTTTGAAGATAAACCTTGTATATCCCATTATTTATATACATTTGCCGATGCTTGCGCTGATTTTGCGTTTCGCATTTGACGATGCCACTATGACTGCAGTATATTAGGACATGTTTTTATAAAACAGATCTGAAGATGGTCATTATAGTCCGAAACCGGTAGTCTAATGACAAAAAAAATTGTGACCACAGACGTGAGGTAAAGGAAATTTATTTAACATCGACTGTGTTCCGACAGGAATGGTACAAATCTCCATATCTCCTATGTTGGTTACAAAAAGACTTTTGATAGCGTACCAAACTCATGACTAGGTAAAATATTAGATAACACCAAAGAAAGTTCAACTGGGGATCATAAAATCCGTGCAGGGGCATGGAGTAGGCAGCAAGGAGAACACGAATACATGCATAGGCAAAAGAAACAGCTACTGCAACCAGATAATTCCAGTCAGGCGATGAACGTTCCAAGCAGATGGCTTCGAGTGCCCTACTATCAAAGCTCTCACCGCTTCACTCAGAATATCTGGAAGAGAGTTCTCCGTCACATCAGGTAGATCCAAATAGTGCATACTATTTCACCTCTTCTACGTGGACGACTTGATATTATGTGCGCCCTCAAGACAACATTTCATTGATCTTTCACTGTCTAACACTTCTCAGATAGCGACTGCATGACGTATGGCTACAAAAAGAGCAACACTCTTGGTAGAACACAAGGAGAAATTGAGAATAGGGCACGACATACACAGCATTGAGAATATTACCAAAATGAATGAAATTGAGTAACACAGGTACCTGGGGGTAAGACAGTTAACTAGGAAAGTGAGCTGGTAAAAAATCAAATCCAAAAAGAATTCAAAGCGGCACTTCACGTTTTGTGCAAGTCACACATCAAAGGAAAACATCTCATAACTCGCATGGATACGCTGGACAGCAGTGACGTAAGGTTTCGGAATTATCTGCATCTACATGGTTTGTGTAGCACGGTCATTTCTTCCCTTTCCTGTTCCAGTCGCAAATGGTTCGTTGGAAGAACAATTGCTGGTAAGCGTCCGTGTGGGCTCGAATCTAATTTTACTTTCACGGTCTCTTCGAGAGATATACGCAGGAGAAAGCAGTATATAGGCAGGCTCCTACAGGAACGCACGCTCTCGGAACTTCAACAGTTAACCATTCGGTGATGCAGAACGCTTCTCGTGTTGCGTCTGCCGCTGGAATTGTATTTGTATCTCCGTGAAGCTTTCGCGCTTACTGAATGAAGCTCTCTCGAAAGTGCTGCTCTTCTTAGAATCTTCTGTATTTCCTGTACCAAGTCTATCTGATATGGATCCCAGACAGACCAGCAATATTCATATACTGGTCGGACGAATGTTTTGTGAACTACCTTCTTTGTTGATGGACTTCATTTCCTGAGGATTCTTCCAATGAATCTCAGTCTGGGATCTACCATTAATTTTGTGTGGTCGTTCCACTTCGAATCGCTCCGTGTGTTTACTTCCTGACATTTTATGGAAGCAACTGCTTCCAGTGACTGGTCTACAGTCGCATGGTCACACAGTGGTCTTTCCGTCTATTTGTTCGTAAACGTTACATTTGTTTATGTTTAGGGTCAACTGCCAATCCCTGTACCACGCGTCGATCCTCTGAGCTCTTCCGGCATTTCGCGACAATTTTCTAGCGTCTCTGTATATAACACTATCATCCGCGAAAACCTGGAACTTTCGACTCTGTCTACTAGTTCATTCATTTCATTTACATGTATTGTGAAAAGTAATGGTCCTGCCACACTCACGTGGAAGTCCACCCCCGGTAGCTGATTGGTCAGCGCGGCAGAATGTTAGTCGTAAGGGCCCGGGTTCGATTCCCGGCTGGGTCGGAGATTTTCTCCGCTCAGGGATTGGGAGTTGTGTTGTTCTAGTTATCACCATTTCATCCCCATCGACGAGCAGGTCGCCGACAACTCGAAAGACCTGCACCTGGCGAAGGGTCTACCCGACGATCCACACTACCATTTCTCAAAATATTGAAAACAAAGAGCTTGCAGCAGAAGAGACTGGTTTCACATTATCGAAGACAAAGACGTCCTCATAGCTCCTAAGTCATGCATTTTAGAACCAGTATTTTCTAGACTTGGTTTTCTTGTTTTGGTCCATACATGTGCAAGTCTGTCGGCGTAGTTCTCTTCACCCTGTTTGTCTTATCGGACATGACTTTTGAATCATCCTGAAAATGTGGTATCCTTCCAAAGAGTCGTCAGGCGCTCTTTCTCTGGTGTTTCGGCAGATATTTGCAATTTCATAATTTTTTCATAATATTGAAAACAAAGAGCTTGCAGCAGAAGAGACTGGTTTCACATTATCGAAGACAAAGACGTCCTCATAGCTCCTAAGGCATGCATTTTAGAACCAGTATTTTCTAGACTTCGTTTTCTTGTTTTGGTCCATACATGTGCAAGTCTGTTGGCGTAGTTCTGTTTCACCCTGTTTATCTTATCGGACATGACTTTTGAATCATCCTGAAAATGTGGTGTCCTTCCAAAGAGTCGTCAGGTGCTCTTTCTCTGGTGTTTCGGCAGATATTTGCAATTTCATAATTTTTTCATAATGTGGGGCCAAAGTCATAATATATTTCTTTAACGTCAGTACCACCATTAGAATGTTCTTTATTTGCAGTGTTACATTTCTGCTTTTACCAGAAATATTGACCCTTAGACAATGTGTCTAATAGTGTATTTTAAATACGACAGTATGCCATCTTAGGCAATATATAACATTTAAACACTTGATAATGGCACTTTAAAGCCGAAATCACGATCGTGTAGCCGGCCGTAGTGGCCGAGCGGTTCTAGGCGCTACAGTCTGGAACCGCGCGACCGCTGCGGTCGCAGGTTCGAATCCTGCCTCGGGCATGGATGTGTGTGATGTCCTTAGGTTAGTTAGGTTTAAGTAGTTCTAAGCTCTAGGAGCCTGATGAACTGAGAAGTTAAGTCCCATAGTGCCCAGAGCCATTTGAACCATGAACGTGTAAATGTAACACTGCAAATAAAAAACAGTCTAATGGCGGTACTGACTTTAAAGAAATATGCAATTTCGTTTCTGCAATGTGCAGCTGGAGTCAGCCCAAACAAGTCTTGCTCATCACGCCTTTCATGCGACGCCAGTGACGACGGAAAGCGTCGGTTTGTTTCACGTTACAAACAAAATTATTTTTAAAGCGGAATTTTACATGCCCATACAATAGAGCGGTTCCGAATTCGACTAGTGCGATTTTCGTTTTATCGAAATGCATTGACAGAAACATTAAAACACAAAGAATAACGATAACTCCGGCGGCGACAGCGCCACCCTACCCCGCGCTGTCTGCTATCGCCGTGCTGGAGTACTGGTTATTCTTCGTGTTTTACTGTCCCTGTGAATACATATCGATAAAACAAATATCGACCTAGAATAATATGGGACCGCTCTATTGACTGGGCACGCAAAATTCTGTTTCAAAAATAATTTTTTTCGTAATGGGAAACGAACCGATACTATTCGTCGACATTAGGCGTCGCGTGAAAGACGTAATCAGCACGACTCCAGCTACACATTGCAAAAAGGAAATTGCAATACCAGCCGAAACACCACGGGAAACGCGCCTGATGACTGGTAAGAGAGACACCCACGACACATACAGTCCGGAACATTGTAAACAGCACACCGAGAATGGAGTATCAGATCGAAACTAAATTTATTAGACATAATAATTCAGATGAGGGATTCACTTGATCCCAAAATCCAGACAAGTAAACAAATACAGAGAGTACAAGTAGACAAATACAGTGCAGCATCAAAACGCGTTGGACGACCTTCTGCTGCAGTACATGCCGCGACACAGTCCGGTACCGAATTGATTACACGTCCGATATTTTCCTGAGGCAGATCGGCCCACAAATCTTGACCTCCAGATCATGTCCAGAGTGACACGGTGGCATCTGGCACTTCAGCTGGCCCCACACATGCTCTACAGGTGACGAGTCCAGGGAGCAGGTCGACCATGGAAGTCGGAACGTGACGTAGGAAGTCTTGATCGACTCGAGCTGTGTGCTGGAAAAGTCCCCCTAGTAGGCCATGCACGAAAGGTTCCACCTACCACAGGCCACAAGTAGACGGAACTAGCTAGCCCCCCCACCCCCACCCCCTCCGGCTCTGCGTCTCCGAAGACCGTTAGGCCGGCTATGAGAGAGTGTGGCGCACGGGACAGCATGGGTGGGACTGTACTGGTCACCAGGCTATCTCCATACTCGCATGCTGTTATTAACCGTCCCCGTTCGTCTCCGTAGCGTAGCGGTAGCGTTACTATCTACCACGCAGGGGGCCCGAGTATGCCCAGTAGTACTACTAGTTTTTTTAATTAATTTTTTTTCATTATTTGTACTATATTGTCTAGGAGACAAGCATTACTTAGTGGAAAGTGCCAACAAGTCATATTTTTTTAAATGATCTCCTTTACTATGTTCCCTATAAAATTATATTGTTTACTCACACTCTCCTTTCTGCTTCTCTTATATAATGTGACAAAATTTTCTCTCTTCTTCAATTTATGTATAATCTGTAGTATATGTAAAAAAGTTTCTTCCACTTCTGCTCCATCTATCATGCTGATGTTTCCCTCATACTGTCCCACCTAACAGTGCAAACTAGAGGAAGAGATCACACCAGAATGCACAATGTGCCTGTGGCATCACAAGTGCATCACATACAGCAACATGAACTCAAAATCAATGTGTCGATGCTACATATAAATTATTATGCCTGACCTGCAATGTCTACCCCAAAAAAAAGATGACGAATGGCCATGTAAAAGGGTTCTTGTTCTTGTTTTTGGAGGGAAGAGACCAAACAGCGAGGTCATCGGTCTCATCGGATTAGGGAAGGAGGGGGAAGGAAGTCGGCCGTGCCCTTTCAAAGGAACCATCCCAGCATTTGCCTGGAGCGATTTAGGGAAATCACGGAAAACCTAAATCAGGATGGCCGGACGCGGGATGTAAAAGGGTTCAAGGAACAACAAAAAGAGAAAAACGAAAAAGGAAATAATATAAAAACGAAAACCTACAAAATGATAGTAATATTAACCAACACTAGGAATATAATAGGTTAATAGAATAAAATGTCTTTAAAAAAAAAAGGTTCGATTCCCGGCAGGGGACTGGGTGTTATGTGTCCTTCATCATCATTTTCATCATCATCATTGACTCGCAAGTCACCGAACTGGCAGATCGCGCTGGACGCCGCCTTCAAAGACGCCCTGCGTTCCCACACGCCGCGATCGCCGCCGACGCCGACGCCGACGCCGCCACCACGCCGACACACAACGCCCTCCCATAGTCCCTCAAGTTCCCACCGTTTGCTGACGCAGACACCCTCCCACCCTCCCACATCCTCAAAGTGCGTGTTAAATGAGTGTTGATTGTGCTTGTGTGACAAGTGCCAGTGCATCATCTGCGTTCTCACATGTGAAAGAGTGCGATACAGCAGTCATATCGTCACACAACTAGGGAAAGTGCTTAAATATTGGCGATCTCCTGCGTGTCCAAAAGGTGTTTATGTAAGTACTGAACCATAACAACTAACATTCATTGTAATAATCGTGAAAACCATAAACAGTTGTGACTCAACAGAAAATGACGATTCGCAATGATTTATTATCATATATCAATGATTCCCTCTCACTTTCTCTCTATCTCCCACTCACTGTCTCTTTCTCTCTCTCTCTCTCTCTCTCTCTCTCTCTCTCTCTCTCAAACACAATCAATAATACCTCTCACTGAAATCACTATCCATATATATGTATATACATTGTTTGTTGAGTGTACCCATAGAAGTATGCCATAGTCACTAGGTTCAAACCAATTTAAAGAACGCCATCATTTGGCACCAATCAAATTAATCTCATTAAATGTCATCAGATATTCTTTTTAAAAAAAAGTACAGCACTAAAAAGTGCACACAGAACTAGAAATTAAAAAAAAAGACCACAGCGCAGAAAAATCAGACTAGAAAACAGACAAATATAACCAAGTACATAATTAGAAACAAAATTTGCTTTTCAGAAAGAACCAAATCATAAAAAGAAATACAAGAAAGACTATAGAAAAAAAAGATACGATTACTGTATGTATAAAACCTAAACGTACCTTTGATCAAGCAATGTATTTGTTAACTTGTAAATAAAAGTTTATTACGCTACAAAGAAAAGTGGCGTCAACTAAAAAAGACTTGCAAAACAGGGCCCGAGCTCCCCCGAATAGGACCTCCCGGCAAACAATG
Source organism: Schistocerca americana (assembly GCF_021461395.2). Taxonomy (NCBI): domain Eukaryota; kingdom Metazoa; phylum Arthropoda; class Insecta; order Orthoptera; family Acrididae; genus Schistocerca; species Schistocerca americana. The sequence goes on along the minus strand of NC_060124.1, from coordinate 79,314,403 downwards.
CCATACGATCATTTCCATCAACCGACCCAAAATGAATCAGGATTCATCGGTTGAACACCACTTTTTGCCAGTCTGTGGTACACCACGTCGTTCTGGCTTGGCATCACTGTAGACGGAGTCGCCAATCTCTCTATGTGAACGGCAGGCGCCTGGATTGCAAATTCGCATCCGCAAGGCGCGTGGAAATGGCTTGTGGAACAACTGGCACCCGTACGTCTGCTCGTATAGTGGAGCGAGTCACTGCAGGACCGCTGATCGCTTGCCGCATGCTCCTTCGCTGCTCTCGCCTTGTCGTCTGCCTGGTCGCTCCAGACCCGGCACGCCACAGGTGCGTGCCATCTCGTGTCCACTGCTGCCGAGATCGTCTGACGGAACAAATGGCTCTGAGCACTATGCGACTTAACTTCTGAGGTCATCAGTCGCCTAGAACTTAGAACTAATTAAACCTAACTAACCTAAGGACATCACACACATCCACGCCCGAGGCAGGATTCGAACCTGCGACCGTAGCAGTCACGCGGTTCCAGACTGAAGCGCCTTTAACCGCACGGCCACACCGGCCGGCTCTGACGGAACACTTCGACTAATCGACCCGGCGAGGTACACGGCACGTCGACCAGTCTACCCTGAAATTGGCTTAACTGTGAGAAAAGTCGTCTAACACGTCTACCTTTCACAAGAACGATGCAGCAGCAGGATGTTAGAACATGTGTTGTGTTCGAACATAATGAATTACCTCAAAGAAAACGGTCTATTGACACACAGTTAACATGTGTTCAGAAAACATCGTTCTTGTGAAACACAACTAGCTCTTTACTCACATGAAGTGCTGAGTGCTATTGACAAGGGATTTCAGATTCCGTATTTCTGGATTTCCGGAAGGCTTTTGACAATGTACCACACAAGCGGCTCGTAGTGAAATTGCGTGCTTATAGAATATCGTCTCAGTTATGTGACTGGATCTGTGATTTCCTGTCAAAGAGCTCACAGTTCGTTGTAACTGACGGAAAGTCATCGAGTAAAACAGAAGTGATTTCTGGCGTTCTCCAAGGTACTGTTATAGGCCCTTTCCTGTTCCTTATCTATATAAATGATTTGGGGGACAATCTGAGCAGCCGTCTTCGATTGTTTTCAGATGACGCTGTCGTTTATCGACTAATAAAGTCATCAGAAGATCAAAACAAACTGCAAAACGATTTAGAAGAAATATCGGAATGGTGTGAAAAGTGGCAGTTGACCTTAAATAACGAAAAGTGTGAGGTCATCCACATGAGTGCTAAAAGGAACTCGTTAAACTTCGGTTACACAATAAATCAGTCTAATCTAAAAGCCGTAAATTCAACTAAATACCTAGGTATTACAATTACGAACAACTTAAATTGGAAAGAACGCATAGAAAATGGGAGAGGCTAACCAAAGGCTGTGTTTTATTGGCAGCACACTTAGAAAATGTAACAGGCCTACTAAGGAGACTGCCTACGCTACGCTTGTCCGTCCTCTTTTAGAATACTTCTGCGCGGTGTGGGATCCTTACCAGATAGGACTGACAGAGTACATCGAAAAAGTTCGAAGAAAAGTAGCACGTTTTGTATTGTCGCGAAATATGGGAGAGAGTGTCACAGAAATGATTCAGGATTTGGGGTGGGCATCATAAAAAGAAAGGCGTTTTTCGATGCGACGGAATCTTCTCACGAAATTCCAATCACCAGCCTTCTCCTCCGAATGCGAAAATATTTTCTTGACACCGACTTACATAGGGAGAAACGATCACCAAGATAAAATAAGAGAAATCAGAGCTCGTACGGAAAGATATAGGTGTTCATTCTTTCCGCGCGCTATACGAGATTGGAATAATAGGGAATTGTGAAGGTGGATCGATGAACCCTCTGCCAGGCACTTAAATGCGATTTGCAGATTATACATGTAGATGTAGATGTAGATGTACCTGGCACTCTGCGCCCACTAATGTCCTCCTCGAGTCGAGATGTGATCGTCACTTGTATGACTCGTTTAAATAGGGTCCGTTGCCCGACTGCAGCGCCACTGTACGTCTGTGGACATGCGCATTGGCATCAAACTGGTTCATTTCCATATCGGGTATCACTTTATTTATTTGCAAGGCTTCGCGTTTGTACCTTCCTTCCCTCTGGGTGCGTCATTTTCAATGTTCCTTTGTATACAATTTTTTCGATGTCTGCCGTAAACTTATTTCAATATTTAATATCCATTCGTGGAAAGTCTAACAATTACTTTCGACCCGTTACCGAATCAGTGATGAAAATACGGAAAAAAAGGAAGAAGTATGGTCTCTAAATGGTGACTGATTATTAAAATAAACTTACAGCAGTCTTCGAAAAAGTTAACGAAATTAGTGATAAGCTAAGCAACTCGCTATTAGGCCACAAACACAAGTTGCTAAGACCAAAAGAATAGGCAAACGGCCAGCTTTTTGGTTGCTGAGACGTAACAGTGACGTTCCTATGTTCCCTGATTTTCAGTAATTAAAACTTCCGGGCTAAGAGGCCGTGGTCCAATAGTAGAAATACTTCTCCCTGACGTTTCGTTGCCAGCTGCGGGCAACATCATCTGAGGTGAGTCTACGACTGGCTGCTAGGCCGTGGAGGTCCTGTTTATATAGAGCGCGTAGAGGGCGCCACCACTCGTCACGTGTTGTCAACAGTAAAACTATCTCTGGCGTCATTACTCTCGATCGAAGGTAATCGATTGTCACATCTTTGGTGCAGAGTCGATCGCCATATCTTATCTAGCTTCAAGCCTTCTTCTTTCCTGTTAAAATTATTGTGGTGTTTAAAAATCTCTACAGCCTCTCTATACATACGTGTACAATAATGCGATGTCTTAGCTAGCATGCTCGTCTCACTAAATTTTATTTCATGGTCACCCGTTTCAAAAACATGTTCTGCTACAGCCGATTTGTCCGTGTGTCCCAGTCGACAGTTCCTTTTATGTTCAGTTAGGCGAGTACTGATACTTCTTTTTGTGGTTCCAATGTAAACCTTCCCACAACTACACGGAATCTTATAGACACCAGGAGTAGCTAGAGGGTGTCGTGCATCTTTCACCGATCTTAAGCATTCACTAATCTTCTTGGTGGGTCTGAGGATTGTTTCAACTCTGAACTTGGCCAGCACTTTCCCGATACGGTCAGAGTTGAAACAATCTTCAGACTCACCAAGAAGATTAGTGAATGCTTAAGATCGGCGAAAGATGCACGACACCCTCTAGCTACTCCTGGTGTCTATAAGATTCCGTGTAGTTGTGGGAAGGTTTACATTGGAACCACAAAAAGAAGTATCAATACTCGCCTAACTGAACATAAAAGGAACTGTCGACTGGGGCACACGGACAAATCGGCTGTAGCAGAACATGTTTTTGAAACGGGTGACCATGAAATAAAATTTAGTGAGACGAGCATGCTAGCTAAGACATCGCATTATTATACACGTATGTATAGAGAGGCAGTAGAGATTTTTAAACATCACAATAATTTTAACAGGAAAGAAGAAGGCTTGAAGCTAGATAAGATATGGCGATCGACTCTGCACCAAAGATGTGACAATCGATTACCTTCGATCGAGAGTAATGACGCCAGAGATAGTTTTACTGTTGACAACACGTGACGAGTGGTGGCGCCCTCTACGCACTCTATATAAACAGGACCTCCACGGCCTAGCAGCCAGTCGTAGACTCACCTCAGATGATGTTGCCCGCAGCTGGCAACGAAACGTCAGGGAGAAGTATTTCTACTATTGGACCACGGCCTCTTAGCCCGGAAGTTTTAATTACTGAAGACGCCGGCCGTGAAAGCCTACACGCTATGATTCCCTGGTTTTGTTTGTTTGGCATATACACTCCTGGAAATGGAAAAAAGAACACATTGACACCGGTGTGTCAGACCCACCATACTTGCTCCGGACACTGCGAGAGGGCTGTACAAGCAATGATCACACGCACGGCACAGCGGACACACCAGGAACCGCGGTGTTGGCCGCCGAATGGCGCTAGCTGCGCAGCATTTGTGCACCGCCGCCGTCAGTGTCAGCCAGTTTGCCGTGGCATACGGAGCTCCATCGCAGTCTTTAACACTGGTAGCATGCCGCGACAGCGTGGACGTGAACCATATGTGCAGTTGACGGACTTTGAGCGAGGGCGTATAGTGGGCATGCGGGAGGCCGGGTGGACGTACCGCCGAATTGCTCAACACGTGGGGCGTGAGGTCTCCACAGTACATCGATGTTGTCGCCAGTGGTCGGCGGAAGGTGCACGTGCCCGTCGACCTGGGACCGGACCGCAGCGACGCACGGATGCACGCCAAGACCGTAGGATCCTACGCAGTGCCGTAGGGGACCGCACCGCCACTTCCCAGCAAATTAGGGACACTGTTGCTCCTGGGGTATCGGCGAGGGCCATTCGCAACCGTCTCCATGAAGCTGGGCTACGGTCCCGCACACCGTTAGGCCGTCTTCCGCTCACGCCCCAACATCGTGCAGCCCGCCTCCAGTGGTGTCGCGACAGGCGTGAATGGAGGGACGAATGGAGACGTGTCGTCTTCAGCGATGAGAGTCGCTTCTGCCTTGGTGCAAATGATGGTCGTATGCGTGTTTGGCGCCGTGCAGGTGAGCGCCACAATCAGGACTGCATACGACCGAGGCACACAGGGCCAACACCCGGCATCATGGTGTGGGGAGCGATCTCCTACACTGGCCGTACACCACTGGTGATCGTCGAGGGGACACTGAAAAGTGCACGGTACATCCAAACCGTCATCGAACCCATCGTTCTACCATTCCTAGACCGGCAAGGGAACTTGCTGTTCCAACAGGACAATGCACATCCGCACGTATCCCGTGCCACTCAACGTGCTCTAGAAGGTGTAAGTCAACTACCCTGGCCAGCAAGATCTCCGGATCTGTCCCCCATTGAGCATGTTTGGGACTGGATGAAGCGTCGTCTCACGCGGTCTGCACGTCCAGCACGAACGCTGGTCCAACTGAGGCGCCAGGTGGAAATGGCATGGCAAGCCGTTCCACAGGACTACATCCAGCATCTCTACGATCGTCTCCATGGGAGAATAGCAGCCTGCATTGCTGCGAAAGGTGGATATACACTGTACTAGTGCCGACATTGTGCATGCTCTGTTGCCTGTGTCTATGTGTCTGTGGTTCTGTCAGTGTGATCATGTGATGTATCTGACCCTAGGAATGTGTCAATAAAGTTTCCCCTTCCTGGGACAATGAATTCACGGCGTTCTTATTTCAATTTCCAGGAGTGTATGTGCTGTCGTGGTGGAGGTGGAATAAACAAGAATATAATCATTCTGTCTGCAATGGAGCTTTGTATGTTTTCCGTCTGAAGCGCTAACCATGGCATCCAACTTTCAGCTATCACTCGTCCTATTAACGGAGCGCATCTCACAAAAGACAGCGTCCTTGGAGGCCATCTGATTGCGACAATCGGTCATTTTCACCCTGTCAGCGCTACTTTACAGCAACAATATTGTACAATTGACTTCCGTCATAAGTCAGGACTAGCCTTACACTCCATAACGTTTCAATAAGAGGACGAGTAGACGAGTTGGAAACGACCCCAGCGCCACCGTACTCATGCTCGGCGAAATGTAGCGCGAAGGAAGGACTCCTGTATAAGCACGACAGGCGGCGCCTTGGTTTCTAATGTATGCAACGGTCAACGTCGGAACCTGGGTGAGCTCCATAGTCACAACTCGCGCTATGCTGCAACATGAGCTGGGCCCATGGAGGTAAGAAAAGAAGGGAGATGCCATTACGTCACAAACTTGGAGCCCACATCCGCCATCTTGGGTAGTCAAAAACGTTGGATTCATCGCATTTATAACTCCATGGTTCACCGCGGCGATACTTTCCCGTGACGTCACTCTGATGTGCCTGTGTCCGTGCCTGGAGACATCTATTGACTTTCGTGATCGTATCCCAAATAGCAAATGTTTCTTTGATTACGTGGAGACCTAAGTGTTTCACCAAAAATGCCAGCTTGCGTCGTTTACTAAAAACAAAACAAGGATAATGGAATGTAGTCTAATTAAGTCGGGTGATGCTGAGGGAATTAGATTAGGAAATGAGACGCTTGAAGTAGTAAAGGAGTTTTGCTATTTGGGGAGCAAAATAACTGATGATGGTCGAAGTAGAGAGGATATAAAATGTAGGCTGGCAATGGCAAGGAAAGCGTTTCTGAAGAAGAGAAATTTGTTAACATCCAGTATAGATTTAAGTGTCAGGATGTCATTTCTGAAAGTATTCGTATGGAGTGTAGCCATGTATGGAGGTGAAACATGGACGATAAATAGTTTGGACAAGAAGAGAATAGAAGCTTTCGAAATGTGGTGCTACAGAAGAATGCTGAAGACTAGATGGGTAGATCACATAACTAATGAGGAAGTATTGAATAGGATTGGGGAGAAGAGAAGTTTGTGGCACAACTTGACCAGAAGAAGGGATCGGTTGGTAGGACATGTTCTGAGGCATCAAGGGATCACCAATTTAGTATTGGAGGGCAGCGTGGAGGGTAAAAATCGTAGAGGGAGGCCAAGAGATGAATACACTAAGCAGATTCAGAAGGATGTAGGTTGCAGTAGGTACTGGGAGATGAAAAAGCTTGCACAGGATAGAGTAGCATGGAGAGCTGCATCAAACCAGTCTCAGGACTGAAGACCACAACAACAACAACAATCGATCCGATCGTAAAGTTTAAAGTAATCACATTTCATTCGCAATTGGAGCCGTTCACTTTTATTGCAGTGGTTTTATTTCTGGCACTTGACGTTAGATCATCAACCCCTATGCAGTTCTGCTCCGTCGACATTTCAATAATCTTACACTTTGTTGACATGTAGCAAAGCAAAAGATAGGGTAGCATGCCTTGCTTCTTTCGTCATTGAACATGTTTATAAACTAACAAAGAACGCATACGTAAGCTTTTTTACAAACGTGAACATTAAAAATGTTGTGCATATAAGTTGAAAGCTGAAAACGTGACGAACAAGAAGCAATACCAGGAAGCAAACTATCATTGGTTTCGGAGTTCAGCTTCATTTGCTATCGATACAAATACAGCAGAAGTGCAGTTAAATGTGTTACAAAAGCATCCTTTTCACTTCACATCCTTCTCTTCTTCGTTATTCGAAATATATCAACGAAAAACAAGCTGCATTTAAAGAGGCCACATGTGTCTACGCATTCAAGAACAGAAAAACGTAGCATCCTGACGCTATGTTACTCACGTAAGCACCGTAATTTTCAGTTTTTATGACCGTTGTTGCGTGCAAACGACAGAAATAATAGACAAGAAGCAGTTGTAAATAGTAGTCTGCTAATGTTTTGAGGTGTTTACAATGACGGCAGGCCCCGCCCACTCTGGCTTCAAAACAACGTACAAGTCTATAGCGCCATCTCCCGTCTTTTTTTCACCTACATGGCTGGGCTGACCGTGAGGAAATTCTCTTTGCGCAAGTGACGTCACGCCACCTCGTCTCTGCAGCATCTATTCGACATGCTGACTGCCCCATTCGAAAGACGCGTGCAGACGCAGCAAAACTCTTGCAGGTTCGGAAGTTACAGTTACACTAGACCGTCCTATAGGACTGCGATTCAGACCGAAACCAATAAACCCATAGCCGGCCGGAGTGGGCGAGCGGTTCTAGGTGCTACAGTCTGGAACCGCGCGACCGCTACGGTCGCAGGTTCGAATCCTGCCTCGGGCATGGCTGTGTGTGATGTCCTTAGGTTAGTTAGGTTTAAGGAGTTCTAAGTTCTAGGGGACTGATGACCTCAGAAGTTAAGTCCCATAGTGCTCAGAGCCATTTGAACCAATAAACCCATACATAAAACAGATTCAACCAACTGATTACTTTACAAACTAGTTACTGTATTAAATATCTGATTTCAAGCATGTAAGCGAGGAAAAGCTTAGAAATGGTTTGAAATTATTCTTAAAGTTTGTTAGGAGTCGCTAAGTTCCCTCACTGTGAAACACTAGACGATTATTGTCTGAGAATTTGCGCTCCATCTTAAGCAAAAAAGCAGTTTTTCGAGTATTTCACTGTTTATGCCGCCAAATCTCCTGAACTGTGGGTCGTACAGTGATATAATTTTGCGGGCACATTCAGCGGTATTGTGGGTACTGTCTGAAACCTGTGCTGAGAATAGAGACAGTAGTAAAGAAGTAATAAATTAAAACATCATCCCTGATGTTGAAATTCGACTGCATGAAAAGCGAAAATGTCATAGCGATAAACTCTTTTCCCTTCTTCAATTTGTGTGTGTGTGCGGGAGAGGGTGGTGTCAGAGAGAAAAGTTTCGAACAGGTTTGAAATTAGGTGTAAAGTTTGCTGCAAGTCGCTAAGTCGTCTCATTCTCAAATACTGGATGCAAGAAATCCGGGTCTTTGCGCTTCTTCAGTTAACGCTGCCTCAAGACAAACACAAAGTTTCTGATTGTAATAGTGTACTTGTATTATTGTGTTACCCTTGTAAAGAAAAGATTGTAGCTCATATAGAGTAGATTATGGCAGCATTTTAAATTCGGTTAATAATTAGCCGAAATATTGAGATCGAAGTTATCTTGACCTATGTTGCAACTGGTACCGGGATAGCGTTTTAGAAATATTACAGATTATAACGTAGCTAATTGAAACATACAGGCAAAATAATCGGTGTGTGTACCAATGCACAGACGGCACGTCTCAAACGCTATAGCGAGGTACACATCTCGTCTGAGTTACAAGGTAATAATAACAAATTATAAATAAATAATATTCCACTAAATACCACGCTGCTACGAGCAGTCGTTATATCTGCGACACAGTTGTCGAGCTCGATATACAAATCAGTTTTTTTAACAACCAATTACAAATCATGACTTCTAAAGCATTAAAGGAGCGGTGAGATAACTGGCCAAAAATTTTATGGGCAAGTGCATAAATTTACTCGTAAAATGCGAATAAGACCTAATGCTATGGATTAAAACTTCTAGAAGTGAGCATGAAAAGAAGTAACACTTTTGCCATAGTCTAACTGACAATCCAGAAGGTTCCTCCACTGCGTAATTTAGTAACCGTTCCCTAAAATACCAGCGACATAAATAATCTTCTCCAAGGTCATACAGATAATGCGCAACAGATATTTTTTCCTGCTTGGTACTTTTCGACTATATTCTCTTTCAAGAACTTGCGTGTAATACAAATGGAATTTTTCTGCTTGACTATACTGTTATTCAAGTTAACTGGCGTTATTGAGAGCAAATTTGGGTATTAATACCATATTATTAATTTAACCGGACTTAATACTATTACTAGCTCACTTAATTACCGGGACAAATTGCCATTTTATGTGATCTCCACTAGATATGCAAGGAGAGTTGCAAAGTCACACGTGTAGGACAGTTCCATACAGTCCCAAGCAAGAATTATTAACGACAGGGTGAATTTCTTTTCTCGAGTTTAAATTTTCCGACTGTAGGATACTTTTGTAAGATACAAGTCTTCAGTGGTAGTGCGATATGCGTTGGGGTCCGATAAGACTACTAACTGACAATAAGCCAACAACTTTCTCATAATATTCGAAACACGTTCGGGCAAAGAGCTTTTCATATGTCGTCACTCGACTTAATAATTCGAGAGCTCTAGTTACAGATCAATAACAATGAAAGAATGACCAGTTCCGTTACAGGACGCCCTATTCGAACTACACTTTTAAGGTATTCTATTCGAACTGCGCTGTACGGTAGGAATTCGTTAGGCTATAGGAAGGCTTACCTTTCGCTGGACATCGAACACGTCTCCGTTGATGAAACAGCAACCGCACAGCACGGAATACGGCACCAGACAGAATAGCGTGTAACTACGAGCCACTTACTCCGAACACTTCACATAAACTGCAGCAACGCGTACAAATCATTCGGTGAAATGACGTCACGGATGCGGCCTGGCCAATCCGGTTGCTGCTTCTGCGAATCTAAAAATACGCTGTAGAATCTTACGCTGCCGCAGCACTAGTGAACTTAGCTTTTTCTGAAGTTTTTATTACATTTGGAGGTGAGTCTGATGATCGATAAAAGGGTCTGATTATACGTTTATGCCCACCCTTCATACCGATTCTTACACAGACAATCTCGCATACAGCTGCAGTTTCTATTTTAGTGGATTTAAATTTCCTGTCTACTGCAAAAAATCCACCACCTCATTTTCCCATTAGCCTGTCCTTTCGACATGCACTTAAATTTTCCCCAGATATTTCACTGCTACCAATTTCGGGTTTGAACCAACTTTCTATGCCTAGAATAATATGAGCTCCGCAACTTTTTAGGAGCACTTAAAAATCTGTCGTTGCGAATGCTTCGGCCGTTAATCAATGTAATTTTGATACTCTCGCCTGTAGGAGGCATTTCTTTTGATCCTAGACCGAAACTTCAAGGTCCCCTGCAAATGACATGGATTCAGCTGATGGAAAAAAAAAATTGCACACGAACCTAGGTGGCAGCCTCTGATGTGCAGTGCACAACTGACCCATTTGGGGGGCCCACAGTTCTCAATCCTATGGCGCAAGTCCAGGAAATTGCAGTCTAGTTTGTCACAGAACCTTCGAACTCTTTGTTTCGATCTTTCCACTCAGCTCAGAAACAGAGGGCCACGATCAGTACTGGGGACAATGTTGCAAACTGTGAGATTCGTTGAAACTCCACGAGGCTAATCTACTCAATCCTCTATGCCAGCAGGACCTCAGAGCCCAAACGATAGTGCTCATTTCTTTCAACATGCACCACAATCTGCAGTTGGCTGCAACCAGTTTCCTCAGTAGGTTCTGCAGTAGCCTTTTCAACTTGCTGAATGAAGCCCCAAGGCGCACGCACTCTGTGTACCTGGTGTTCTTTCCTGTCTCTTTCTGCCATTTCCCTAATGGGTACCACTATTCGCCGTACGTTTGAACTGCCAACGATTATTAGACCTTCACGCTTTTGCATCTGTCGCCCTCTTGACATAGGATGCAGCAGATTTCCCAACAGGTGGAGTGAATCTCACCAACACAGGTTCAATTTTAGTGAATTATAGGATTCGGACTTGCTGGTTAAAGGGGTAGGTACAAAACCCTGAGTTGTTCCTGGTCCCTGTCTCCCATGTACAGGGTATCTAATCCTACCACTGACACGCCACTCACATTAGAGAGGACGAGAAGTGACAGAATCCTGTGCTTCCTGTAGACGAGACAGCATCCACAGAGAGGAAAGTACTTGTGGTACCCTTGGTATATCTGGTACACGAGTCTCGGTAGCTCTCCCAACACGCCTGTTCGCAACAGCTTCCAATTGTTTGCCAGTACTCAGGGTGATTTCCAACTGCTTACAAACGTCAACTAACTCATTCCGTGTTGGAGAACAGCATTGACAGTGGGACTACATTGTGGCTGGTCCATTGTTTTACAGGACAGTAAACAAATAACTTTAAAATAAGTCTGCTGATTCCCTTTCATTGCGTTAAGTTATAGATATTACTAATACACTTAAAGAAATGAAGCATTTAGTACACAAAATGAGATTCCTATTAAGGCAACACAAAAACCTAGGGTAAAACGTACTATGTTAGCAGAATCTTCCGTCGGTTCTTGGTAAAACAACATTACAATAAATGAAAAGCACCAATTTGCTTTTGTTCCACCGTATATACTGTGGAACAAAAGCAAACTGGTGCTTTTCATTTATTAAAAGTTACTAGCTTCCTGAAACTTTTTGAGGTTATAGTCGTTAACAGTTCGAAACTAGCGTTAATTTACGATAAATACAAATAACGTGCACTCCTGCTGAAAGGGAAAACTAGACGTAACATGATTTGTTATTTATACTAAGTGTTACAGTACCGGTAACTAAATCACAAACGCCAATTTACTACGAAATACGAGGTGTGATCAAAAAATATGGCGAATAATTTAACTAGAAACAAAGTCATAATCTTGCATGGAATTTGATTTAATCTCCTTCATAGTACTGTCCTTGACTGCCAGTGCACTTAACCCAACGTTGAATCCCCGACTGGAAGCATTTCCGGAAGGCTTCTTTTGGAACGGCGTTTTAATTTTTGGGAAGAGCCAGAACCAGTATGGTGTTAAATCTGGTGAGTAAGGCGAATGTGGACAGACAGGAACATTTTCTCTCGCCAAAAACTGGCGAATCAAAAGCGAGGTTGGCACGGAGCATTGCCGTGATGAAGAAGAAAGACACTGGCTCATTTTTCTGGTCTCTTTCTTCTTACATCGATTCGCGAACGTTGCAGTGCGTCCTTGTAAATTTTGGCGTTGACGGTTGTTCCCCTTGGAACGAACACTGATCACAATATGCCCTCAATGTCGATAAAAACAGTGAGCATGACTTTGATATTCGATTTTGATTGATGTAACTTTTTAGGGTGAGGAGATTCACTAGTTTACCATCGGAAAACTGAATTTTCGTCTCAGGATCGTACCCATAGACCTAAGTTTCATCTCCAGTTACAGTTTTGGATATGAAGTCCGGATCTGAATGAAGACGATCCTTCGACTCACAACTCACTGACTCACAATTTTCCTTTTGTTCACCATTCAAAAGTCTGGGAACAAATTTTGCACTCACTTCTCTCATTTGCAAATTGTCAGTAAAATGCTTTGCACTGACCCTTAAGAGATGCTACGTTCTTCGGTAAGCTCTCGTATAGTTATTCGCCTGTTTGAACGAACAATTTTTGCCACATTTTGCACGTTTTCTTATGTTTTTATACGTTAATGAACGCCCCGAACGTTGCTCGTCTTCTACCGACTCATTTCCGCTTTTAAATCACTCATACCACTTGTGACCCGCCTTCAGAGTTACAGCACTATCACCACACGCCAATTTCAACATTTCATGAGTTTCTTTGGCACTTTTTTGCACCTTAAGGCAGAACTTCCAATGTTCACGCGTTGTTCGAAATCTGTGATGCGCGACACAGTGAACACAACCTCACCCTAGAGTCTCTGGACGCTGATTAAAAATTCAAACCGTGTTCCAACTTGACGTTGCCTCTCTCAACGGATTAGGCTATCGGAAAAGTTACATTAAATGTTTTAGCGTTAACAGTTGCTGCTAAAAAAATTCATTCAGTGTACTTTCTTATCACATCTCGTAGCTTATGCACACACCAATCGTAAATACCGAAAATTGTCAAAAATGTACGTTTATTCACGTTGATACATACCGAAATTTGAGGTGAACTAGTCTTTGATGGTAACTGTAAAATACAAACGCCGATTTCCTACGAAATAAGATATCCGCTACACTGATAACTTACGAATATTCTCAAAAACATACATGTGTGAGCGTCCGAAAATTCTCAAAAATATTATCAGGGGACGATTATTCTTGAACGAGGGTACTGTTGTTAAAAGTTTCTAAAAAACACAGTTTAAGTTTAGGCCTACAACTGACGAAACAGTATGAGTTTTTCGTGGCACTCGCTAATGTTCGAAACTTCACAATATATCACAATGCACACGAATACTGAAGCAAACAATTAAAGATTATGCAGAAGCAACTCTAACAACAAAATATGCGAATCTAGAATTGCCAATCGGCACAATAATCTGGCACACGTCGTCTCATGCAAAGAAAAAATGGGAATTCGACATATACATGTAAATAAACATGCGAATTGCACGGAATTTCCACTTAGCTGAGTTTATGATACCTTCTACACTCAGTTGCCAAAGATGAACACTGCAATTTATCACAATCAAAATTTTGAAAATTGTGGAATACCAACAACGCACTCCTTCTGCTTGAGGCAGCCGTCAGTAATATTAAATAAGGCTGATTTGTAATGCACGCAAACCTCAACATTGGACGCATACTCACTCCGTTTCTGATCCCTATTCTCCACCCTATAGCGGAGTTCGAGAAATCCACAGACAAGATCGTCACAAAATCGCCTGAGCCTTCCACTCAGCTTGAAACCAGAGGACTGTAATCGAAATTATTCGCTGGTAGAATGCAACGCCTCGAAGGAACCATTATGACAAAACAGTCACTACATCATGGAAAGAATGGTTCTTCCAAGGGAAAAATTACCAGAGGACTGGCTGACATGAAGTGATGGTATTCGAAGCAGAATTATTCCATTCAGGAGAATTTCAGTATTAAGACCCAACTATGGCATTATTGCAATGGTTTCCAATGAAGACGAGAGAATACACCAAACTCGTTCAGAAATTTGTCAAACCGAATCAGCTGCGACTGAGGAAATGATGGGCTCCAAAATCATTGCATTCTTCTTCACGAAATGATCAGCTCCAAAATCATTGCACTCTTCTCCATCACCGGTACTTGGAGTTGAAATTATCATACAGATACTATGGAAAGGACACCTAAACCAAGAATTCAGCCAGGCGATTCGGGAGAAAACGTTTTCTCCAGTAAAATGGAGTAGAAGAAGAAGAATTATGCAGGTCTCAAACTAAAAAGTGAGCATTGCAAAAGATATGGTTTTGAAACGGAGGAAATTGATCATACTACTTCATATCACTTCTGTCTGTAACTGACTTGCCCAAGAACATTCCCTTCGGACACACTCAACAATAGCCGGCCGGAGTGGCCGTACGGTTCTAGATGCTACAGACTGGAACCGCGAGACCGCTACGGTCGCAGGTTCGAATCCTGCGTCGGGCACGGATGTGTGTGATGTCCTTAGGTTAGGTAGTTTTAAGTAGTTCTAAGTTCTGGGGGACTGATGACCTCAGAAGTTGAGTTCCATAGTGCTCAGAGCCATTTCAACCATTTTTTGAACACTCAACAATAAACGATCTACATTAGAAGACTGTGGAACTACTGTGCAAGAAAAACAAATAGAAAGCTGGAATACAATTATGAAGCATACCATAGCCTAGAAAAAACATCGTCATCACCATTGTTCGTATGACGTCCGCAGCTAGATAAAGGCTTCGTCTACTTCTCCGATATTTAGCCATTCACATCCACATTTCTGTTGTGCATTCCCTAATCTCGCTTAGCCACCATCCCTCGGTCTTCCCTTACCTACTGGAATCCAGTAAGGATCTCCTTAGTTCATCTGCCATCCATTTGCCCGGACACCCATATTTCATTTCCGTTATTGACATTACTAACCTAATTACGCCCCACAGTAACTTCTCTTCCCTGACCCAATTGTTTGCTACTCTGACCCCTCCTAGTAGTTTGCAATATGTATCTCTCACCTGTACACTGAGCAGCCCGTACTTTCTGAATTTTTGTCGCATTAAAAGATCATGTTGCATTGCCATAATTGACTGTAAACTTTCCATTTCAGACACACCGGAAGCACTCGGTCCATTAAGTTGTTTCACTCCCTCCAGACGAAATAAAAGAAAACACGTAATTCTAAATACACTCTATGACGAAAATAACAACGCACCACAAGGAAGTATCATGAATGTGATGGAAATGGGTACATGAGACGTACATGTAAAGACAAACAGATGATTACAATTTCAGAAAAAATGGATGACTTATTCAAGAGAAAAAGCTCCACAAATTCAGGAAATTAATAACGCGTTGGTCCACCTCTGGCCCTTATCAAGCAGTTATTGGGCTTGGCATTGATCGATAGAGTTGTTGGATGTCCTCATGAGGGATATCGTGCCAAATTCTGTCCAATTAGCGCATCATCCCGAGCTGGTTGGAGAGCACTGTCCATTATGCTTCAAACGTTCTCAACTGGGGAGAGATCCGACGACCTTGCTGGCCAAGGTAGGGTCAGTCAAATGTGAAGACAAGCTGTTTTCGGGCGGGCATTATCTTGCTGAAATGTAAGTCCACGATGGTATTCTCCCCCCCCCCCTCCCCTCTGTCCGGGGAGTCTCCAGACACGTACACGTCTTCGCTGGTCATCGGGGCTCAGTTCGAAGCGGGATTCGTCACTTCAGACAATTCTACTCCAGTCAATGAGACTCCAGGCCGAATGTGCCAGACACCACTCCAAACGGGCTTGCTGACGTGCATAGATCAGTGGTAGTCGGTACACGGGGTGTCGTGAGCTGAGCTCCCTTTCTATGAGCCGCCTATTAATGTTTCTTGTGGTCACTGAAGCACCAGTTGTCCGCCGGATCGATGATAATGAACGAATCCGTGGCTCTGAGTGCCTCTCTGCCGATTGCTCGGTCCTCTCGCTCTGTCATTTCTCTGGGTGACTGCTTACCTTCTGATGCTGTGTTCGGCCATGGTTCACCCACTCCTGCCAACATCGTCAATAGTTGCATCGCTCCTATTCGAATGTCGATCGATTCGCCGATTACTCCAACCACCTCCTTTGAGCGCAACTACACGTCCTCTCTCGAATGCTGACGTCTGCGGATATTGTTCACGCGCCTGTCTGCAAGGCATAGTTGCTGTCAAACTGAGTACACGGAATTAAATTTGCAAAGAGTTTATGCCCTGGTATCGACACGTCCTCTGTTTACCATTCTTGAGCGCGTGAAATCGCGCTGCAGAGTCACACATTCATCCATCGACCATCAAAGTTTATAATCTTGCATTTTCCGTCGATAACTGTATGAATAGTAATTTATGACCACTTTGCATAACTGCTTCGTGGTGAGTCTCAGAGAGCATGGACCTAACACCGTTTTAACGCACGAATGATTCGAAGACGATAGGCCGTATATCCCCCCCCCCCCCCCCCCCCCTGAACCATGGACCTTGCCGTTGGTGGGGAGGCTTGCGTGCCTCAGCGATACAGATAGCCGTACCGTAGGTGCAACCACAACGGAGGGGTATCTGTTGAGAGGCCAGACAAACGTGTGGTTCCTGAAGAGGGGCAGCAGCCTTTTCAGTAGTTGCAGGGGCAACAGTCTGGATGATTGACTGATCTGGCCTTGTAACAATAACCAAAACGGCCTTGCTGTGTTGGTACTGCGAACGGATGAAAGCAAGGGGAAACTACAGCCGTAATTTTTCCCGAGGGCATGCAGCTTTACTGTATGGTTAAATGATGATGGCGTCCTCTTGGGTAAAATATTCCGGAGGTAAAATAGTCCCCCATTCGGATCTCCGGGCGTGGACTACTCAGGAGGACGTCGTTATCAGGAGAAAGAAAACTGGCGTTCTACGGATCGGAGCGTGGAATGTCAGATCCCTTAATCGGGCAGGTAGGTTAGAAAATTTAAAAAGGGAAATGGATAGGTTGAAGTTAGATATAGTGGAAATTAGTGAAGTTCTGTGGCAGGAGGAACAAGACTTTTGGTCAGGCGAATACAGGGTTATAAATACAAAATCAAAACGGGGGAATGCAGGAGTAGGTTTAATAACGAATAAAAAAAATAGGAGTGCGGGTAAGCTACTACAAACAGTATAGTGAACGCATTATTGTGGCCAAGATAGACACGAAGCCCACGCCTACTACAGTAGTACAAGTTTATATGCCAACTAGCTCTGCAGATGACGAAGAAATTGAAGAAATGTATGATGAAATAAAAGAAATTATTCAGATAGTGAAGGGAGACGAAAATTTAATAGTCATGGGTGACTGGAATTCGTCAATAGGAAAAGGGAGAGAAGGAAACGTAGTAGGTGAATATGGATTGGGGCTAAGAAATGAAAGAGGAAGCCACCTGGTAGAATTTTGCACAGAGCACAACTTAATCATAGCTAACACTTGGTTTAAGAATCATGATAGAAGGTTGTATACATGGAAGAACCCTGGAGATACTAAAAGGTATCAGATAGATTATATAATGGTAAGACAGAGATTTAGGAACCAGGTTTTAAATTGTAAGACATTTCCAGGGGCAGATGTGGACTCTGACCACAATCTATTGGTTATGAACTGTAGATTAAAACTGAAGAAACTGCAAAAAGGTGGGAATTTAAGGAGATGGGACCTGGATAAACTGAAAGAACCAGAGGTTGTACAGAATTTCAAGGAGAGCATAAGGGAACAATTGACAGGAATGGGCGAAAGAAGTACAGTAGAAGAAGAATGGGTAGCTTTGAGGGATGAAGTAGTGAAGGCAGCAGAGGATAAAGTAGGTAAAAAGACGAGGGCTAGTAGAAATCCTTGGGTAACAGAAGAAACATTGAACTTAATTCATGAAGGGAGAAAATATAAAAATTCAGTAAATGAAACAGGCAAAAAGGAATACAAACGTCTCAAAAATGAGATCGACAGGAACTGCAAAATGGCTAACCAGGGATGGCTAGAGGACAAATGTAAGGATGTAGAGGCTTGTCTCACCAGGGGTAAGATAGATACTGCCTACAGGAAAATTAAAGAGACCTTTGGAGAAAAGAGAACCACTTGTATGAATATCAAGAGCTCAGATGGAAACCCAGTTCTAAGCAAAGAAGGGAAAGCAGAAAGGTGGAAGGAGTATATAGAGGGTCTATACAAGGGCGATGTACTTGAGGACAATATTATGGAAATGGAAGAGGATGTAGATGAAGATGAAATGGGAGATATGATACTGCGTGAAGAGTTTGACAGAGCACTGAGAGACCTGAGTCGAAACAAGGCCCCGGGAGTAGACAACATTCCATTAGAACTACTGACAGCCTTGGGAGAGCCAGTCCTGACAAAACTCTACCATCTGGTGAGCAAGATATATGAGACAGGCGAAATACCCTCAGACTTCAAGAAGAATATAACAATTCCAATCCCAAAGAAAGCAGGTGTTGACAGATGTGAAAATTACCGAACTATCAGTTTAATAAGTCACGGCTGCAAAATACTAACACGAATTCTTTACAGACGAATGGAAAAACTAGTAGAAGCCGACCTCGGGGAAGATCAGTTTGGATTCCGTAGAAATGACTTTCGACTTGGACGCGTGCGAACCGTGGTCCCTGACCTCAACTTAGTACATTTACTCTTCTCCTTCACTCTTGGAATTTCACATTTTCATCACGAAAACGCCCTGTATTTGTTTCTTAACATTACTTAGCTTGCTTCCTCTGCATCCAATTTTTTTATTTGTCACCACCAGATTTCCAATCATTTGTAAATCAGCTGTGAATCATTTATGTACAGATGTGGTAACTGCTTCTTTTTCTTTCTTTTTTTTTTACTGCTTTAGGACTAAACCTACCTGTTGCTATCCAGTCTGCCAGCCAATCCTCGGATAGAATGCTAAAGCAAGGAAGGAAGGAAGGAAGAATACTTCTTTGTTTACTACAATAGCTACCTCGATAGGGAAGGCAGTTTCCTGTTTTTTGATCACCACTACAACGATATACGGCCTATCGTCTTCGAATCATTCGAGTATTAAAACTCAACACGAAGGAGTTATGCAAATTGGTCATAAATTTCTATTCATACAGATATCGACGGAAAATGCAAAATCATAAACTTTGGTTTACTATTTTTTGGTTCAAAAAACTGATTTTTTTAAAATTGCATTGTTGGATCCATAAAAGTGTTTAGAATCCACCACTGAAACGGTTTTTCCGAATACGGAACGGAAATGTTTGTTATGGCGGTTGAACAAAAAAAATGCACCTGCCTGGAATAGGCCTTTTTCACGCACCAGTTTCTTTCGGGAATTTCGACTTTTTAGCCGCGAAAAATTATTCTATGTACCTGCCCATGACTAAAACTGACTCGAGCGATCGCTATATGGCGCTGCGTGTCTACTTCATTTACCGACCGTCGGTAAATATTGCGATATAGATTCCTGTGTAAGATTCACTTCTTGGATCAGTTTAGTCTGTGTTTACGGCGTGTAAACAAGCACACGTGTGACAAGTGCGACGAAAATGCCGAGAAAACCCGGGAGAGACCGTCGCTCGATTGAGAGGGCGAGGAAGTTCAAATGGAACCAGCACATGGCAAGCACAAGACTACGTCACTAGATCCCGCGGAGTATGAAAAATTATAAAGGTCTCATGAAGAACAATGCAGCGCGAATCATTCCGGAAGCGCGGGCAAAATGGAGGTCGACGCCGTGAAGGAGATGTTCTGTAGTTCGGAAGAGTTATTCGGCTTGAAGTACAAGTAGTATATTGGGGCGGCGATACAAAAACTTTCAAAGGCCTCGTTGATTTGAACCCGTACCCAGGTGTGATCGTCGAGAAGAAGGAATGCGTAGGACACGTAGAGAAAAGAATGGGCACGCGGCTTAGAAATGCGAAGAAACAAAACAAAGGCATCGGAGGAAAAGGACAAGGGAAGCTTACTGATAAAGTGATCGAGGAGCTTACGACGTACTACGGCTTGGCAATCCGACGGCATTCCTTTGGTGGAACAGATGTAGAAGGCAAATTGGACAACGTATTTCCGCAAGTGTTCGACGGATGACCACTCACAACACCAAAATTGTCCGGCTGGGGAAATTAGTTGGTGTAAGTGGCGCATTGCAGAGGCTACCGGACATCTGGTCGAATATCAACACGACCAGCCGCTCTTCAAAGAAGTTCAAAAAGTGGTTCATCCGATATACGAGGCCCTTTCGGAGGACGAGTTATTGTACCGGCGCTTGGGAGGAAGCACACTAAACTCAAATGAAAGTTTGAATGCGACGCAGTTCGCCAAACATTCGGACGACCACCGGATTCAAGCGGCCGAAAACCGCTTGTCACCGGCCGTACGAGCGGCTCTGCAGCAGCGCAGGATGACCCAGATCGAGCAGAACGCCCTCTTTGAGGAAAAGGAAGGACTAGTTTATGGACCCGGAATAGCAGATTGAACATAAGCTGCATAATATTTCATTTATATGCAGTCAAAACTACAAACGAGTTTTTCTCGAAATGACTTCTTTTATGGCACGGTATGGTAACTTCAAATCTACTGAACGATTGGCACTAAACTGTCTATGAGTAGTACCACTTTTATTCGGAGTCATCAACTGTAAATATTTTACTTGGCCGACGAAGTCGAAAAATCGATGAAAAAAACCCTATTTTGTTTCCTATGGTCCAAATAACTTAAGAGAGGTACGACTCCTAAAGAATCTTACATACTTCGCTAATGTCAACTCAATATTGATTTCAGACGAGCCGGCTAACCTGTGACATACCGCGCGTGGAGGTCTACGTCGAAATTTTGTTTCGTTCCTACGCCACTTCCGCCTTTGCTCTTCGACATTTCCGATCGAAAAAATTCCCAGTTTGTTGAGGAAATATCAATAAACTTTTTGACCAAATTTGACATTAATACTATAACACATCCCGAGAAAAAAATTCTCAAAGAACATGCTTTTTTCGGGCCAACTGTTTAAAAAATTAGGCAGTTAACAATGGCTTCACAGTACAGTTACTCTCTTATTTAGTTAGTAGCGAAGAATCAGGCACTATTTGAAAATAACAGTAGCATGGATAAACATAAAACTAGAAACAAAAATATCCTTTAGTGCACTATCCACACCTAACTTACTCATGGAAAAGGAGCAAAATAAGCAGCCACAAATACACAGGATGGTTAAAATAAAATTTCCGTTGCTTGAGAGGTCCCCCATGAAAAATGAGCGGACTCAGGATAGTGAAACATTGCGGAAAATCTGCAAGGAAACCCATAAGAGAAATGACGACAAGCCACTGAATGAAACACACTGTAATTTCCATGTTACTGGGGTACCATGTTTACGTTTCAGGTTACAAACGTTGATCAACGTGGCGACACACACTGAGGTGACAAAAGCCGTGTGACACCTGCCAGTATCGTGTCGGACCTCCTCCTGCCTGGAGTAGTGCAGCAGCTCCACGTGGCATGGTGGGACTACTCAACAAGCCGTTGGAAGTCCCCTGCACAAATACTGACCCATGCTGCCTCTGTAGCCTTCTATAACTCCGAAAGTTTTCAAGGTGCAGGATTTTGTGAACGAACTGATCTTTCAGTTATGTACCGTATATGTTCGATGGGATTCATGACGGGCGATCTGCATGGCTAAATCAAACGCTCGTGTTGTCCACAATGTTCTAACATGGCACATTGCATCGATAATAATTCCACCGTCGACTGGGAACATGAAGTCCATGAATGGCTGTAAATGGTCTTCAAGCAACTGAACAAAACCATTTCCAGTCAATGATCGGTTCGGTTGGACCAGAGGACCCAGTCCATTCCATGTAAACACAGCCCACACCATTATGGAGCCACCACCAGCTTGCACAGTGCGTTGTTGACAACTTGGGTCCATGTTTTCTTGGTATATGCACCACACATCAGCTCTCACCAACTGAAATGGGGACTCATACGACCAGGTCACGGTTTTCCAGTCTTCTGCTGCCATCGCCCATTAACGCCAAATTTTGCCGTACTGTCTAAACGGATGCGTTCGTCGCACATCTCACGTTGATTCTTGCGGTCATTTCACGCAGTGTTGCTTGTACCTTGTCACTGACAACTCTATGCAAACGCCATTGCACTCGATGGTTAAGTGAAGGCCGTCGTGCAGACATACTCACTTCGGAAACCTTTTCACATGAATCGCCCGAATACAAATGGCAGCTCCGTCAATGCACTGCCCTTTTATACTTCATGTAAGCGATACTATCGCCATCTGTATGTGTACATACCGCTACCCCCTGACTTTTGTCACCTCAATGTATGCATGTCATTAGGTTACATCTATCAGAGACTGAGATTTTTAATTTCCATTTATGTACATTACTGGCCATTAAAATTGCTACACCACGAAGATGTGCTACAGACGCAAAATTTAATCGACAGGAAGAATATGCTGTGATATACAAATGATTAGCTTTTCAGAGCATTCACACAAGGTTGGCGCCGGTGGCGACACCTACAACGTGCTGACATGAGGAAATTTTCCAACCGATTTCTCATACACAAACAGCAGTTGACCGGCGTTGGCTGGTGAAACGTTGTTGCGGTGCCTCGTGTAAGGAGGAAAAATGCGTACCATCACGTTTCCGACTTTGATAAATGTCGGATTGTAGCTTATCGTGATTGCGGTTTATCGTATCGCGACATTGCTACTCGCGCTGTTCGAGATCCAATGACTGTTAGCAGAATATGGAATCGGTGGGTTCAGGAGGGTAATACGGAACGCCGTGCTGGATCCCAACTGCCACGTATCACTAGCAGTTGAGATGACAGGCACCTTATCCGCATGGCTGTAACGGATCGTGCAGCCACGTCACGATCCCTGAGTCAACAGATGAGGACGTTTGAAAGACAACAACCATCTGCACGGACAGTTCGACGATGTTTGCAGCAGCATGGACTATCAGCTCGGAGGCCACGGCTGCGGTTACCCTTGACGCTGCATCACAGACAGGAGCGCCTGCGATGGTGTACTCAACGACGAATCTGGGTGCACGAATGGCAAAACGTCATTTTTTCGGATGAATCCAGATTCTATTTACAGCATCATGATGGTCACATCCGTGTTTGGCGACATCGCGGTGAACGCACATTGGTAGCGTGTATTCGTCATCGCCATACTGGCGTATCACCTGGCGTGATGGTATGGGGTGCCATCGGTTATACGTCTCGGTCACCTCTTGTTCGCATTGACGGCACTTTGAACAGTGGACGTTACATTTCAGATGTGTTACGACCCGTGGCTCTACCCTTCATTCGATCCCTGCCAAACCCTACATTTCAGCGGGATAATGCACGATCGCATGTTGCAGGTCCTGTACGGGCCTTTCTGGATACAGAAAATGTTCGACTACTGCCCTGGCCAACACATTCTCCAGATCTCTCACCAATTCAAAACGTCTGGTCATTGGTGGCCGAGCAACTACTTTGATGAACTGTGGTATCGTGTAGAAGATGCATGGGCAGCTGTACCTGTACACGCCATTCAAGCTCTGTTTCACTCAATGCCCAGGCGTATCAAGGCCGTTATTACGGCCAGAGGTGGTTGTTCTGGGTACTGATTTCTCAGGATCTATGCACCCAAATTGCGTGAAAATGTAATCATATGTCAGTTCTAGTATAATATATTTGTCCAATGAATACCCGTTTATCATCTGCATTTCTTCTTGGTGTAGCAATTTTAATGGCCAGTAGTGTAAATGGTCAGCATATTGCCATGTTTGCGCGGAGAAAATATATCTTACTTGCATATACCCGTCCAACATCATTGCGAATGGTCTCGAATATGATCGACGGAACATGCAAAAAACTAAAGTACAGTAAGCTTAGGTTGTGCTAGTGATAAAACTGTTGCTCAGTGAGTACTATGCCTTTTATCAAAACATATGGACTTCCGTTATGGAGAAATTTAGATCTATCTGTAAAGTCAAAAGTAACTAGTCTTGCAAGCTGTACTTCAAAAAAGAAAAAAAAAACTGCTTAACGCACA
The DNA here is from genome assembly GCF_021461395.2 of Schistocerca americana. Lineage (NCBI taxonomy): Eukaryota > Metazoa > Arthropoda > Insecta > Orthoptera > Acrididae > Schistocerca > Schistocerca americana. The sequence continues at coordinate 79,290,093 of NC_060124.1, read as the reverse complement.
CACGCAAAAAACACCATATCGACGTCCCTGCTGCCAGACATGAAAAAAGAAATAGTTATACACACAGTTGCTCACAGTTCCTTAACATGTCGCCGGCTCAGGCATCTGGTATGTCACACCTACATCTACAAACACACCCTGTGAACCACTGCGAAGTGCATGGCATAGGGTAATTAGCGTTGTGTCACATGTTAAAGTTTCTTCTCATTCTATTCTCATACGGGACATGGGACGAATGACTGCGTATGCCTCTGTGTACACTGTATAATCTTACCTTCGCGGTCCCTACTGTAGTACAGTCCTAGATTCTTTACTTGCAGCGTTCAGAAGCACCACACGAAAATGGCTTAGAGAAAAGGCATTTTATTCATAAGACACATTCAGGTAGTCTCCTAAAGATGATCCTACGTAACTGTATGTAATTCTGTTTGAGTTTATTAGTCTCATTGATTTTTTCTAAAAAGACGGCATTTATTGTTAATCGTACAGTTGCAATTTCAGCTATAAGCCATTATTGCGTTGTTTACGAGCTGGAACACAGCAACTGTCAACAAGGGCAAAAGAAATAAAACAGATGTCAGGTTGTATAACTCTTTGTTCGTTACACAGACCATCTATTTCCGATTTTAACTACCAAGGGCAACGGGTTAGGTAACTTGCATTGACACGATCTTGCAATTATTTCGCTTCCATAGGTGTAGTCTCATTTACGTTGTACATTTATGTGTATTTATAATGGATACCGGCAGGCCATGTATTGTTAGGCGGTCAAATTTGTATTTTGATCAGTAACAGCAATGGCCAGTTATATCTCAAAATATTTTTTTCACAATGTGTATATGCATTGGTACATGTATCTGTGTATGTACTCAAACTGATAACATCTTTGGTTCTTATATGATTAGAGATGGATAGTAAATAAATAAAATTCTAAAAAGAAGCTGTACAACACTTCCTGGTAGTCCTTCATGTCTTCTTTTACTGCTAGAAATGCTTTTTTTGCTAGTATTACTGGTACCTCTGATTCCTCAGTAACATCTTTGCCTGTAACTGTCACTGTCAGTGATTTTGCACCTGTTTCCCATTAATAATTTTCTTTTAAGTTTTGGTGTGTTTGCAAACTATAAAAATCTGTTTGTTTGTTTGGGTGTCTCGATCCCTAAATTAAGATTACAATCGCTGCAACGGTTTGACAAGGTAATTTAAGAGTGGTAATAATAACAATAATAATAATAATAATATACATTAGTTTTCATTTTGTTGTTCTGCTGGCTTTCCTGGTTTAGGCTGAGGTAAGCCTGTTCTGGATTCCCTATCTTGTCCTGTGTCAGCCCACTGATCTGGTCTTCTCCCCAGAGGTTTATTATGTTAAGCTAACTTTGGGATCCCGTATCCAACATAAGCAAAAGATGTTCCTTCCATTCGTTTCCGTTCTGTGGAGCTTTCTCTATTACAGATTTCACACCCTAATTCTACCTTATGCAAAAGTACCTGGTCTTACCTTCTCTGCTGCAATATTTTACTGATCTGACGAAAATCATTTCTTGTCTTTCATATCGACTAAGAGCTTTCTTTCTCGGAGCCCGACTTTCTGGTCCGTAGAACAAGGTGGATACTAACATTACTTTATAAAATCTCATAACATTACTTTTGACGTTTCTTGCAGATGTTTCATAAACTAATCAGAGCAGTGTCGAATGCACAAGGAATACTGACGAATGAGCAGAAGTTGAATAAAACTATAGTCTCAAAACATACAAAGTAAAGACTTCAATAACAAGGGAAGCATCGAAGGAACTAAAAGGAACCAAAGACAGAAAATTATATAAAGCTTTACAGTAGAGTGATCAAGAAGAAACAGGCAAGTTGAGAAGTTGATATATTAAAACACGAAAAGTGCTGAAATCGTATTTGAGAATAAACTTAGGTATCAGCAGTTTTATCGTATTTGAGAATAAACTTAGGTATCAGCAGTTTTCAATGTTCTAATGTTTATTTCTCTGTAGTCTGTTAACAAGAGTGAATAAGGCTATAATCACGTTCTGATGGTGGATTTTAGCATATGTGATGTCACATACTTTCGTCTGATGTCTAACTCATGTAGCAGTGAACACTATTACTCTAGTGAAACTCATGCACAAGATTTCGGAGAGGACACAAAACTGCTGAACCTATATGAAAGGCGTCCAATGCGTCCCAAATAGATTACGTTGCACTATGGGGATATTTCAATGTTCGTGTTTTTAACTCCCTTAATTTTGAAATGTTCTTTGTGTGCATATCTTCCGTGACTTCCCAGAAATTAGACATCGAATTCTTGTAAAATTAAGTTAAGAGAACGTTGTCCGTGGACTTCTCACTTGGTTGTGTCAATCATCAGTACAAAATTTGTTAAAACATCACAGAAGGCTTAAAATAAATTGTTCATTTTATTAAGAAAAAACGCCACAATAAATCACACTATTATCTGAAGATGAGATGTTCATTTTTGAACATGGCCATCAGAGCCAAACAAAACAATTTTTATGATGTTGAATCATATGTTTCAAAAGAATATTATTACATAATAATATTGAACACAATAAAACTATCAGGAAATTACGTTCCCAGGTCTCATCAATGCCAGTGAAAGAACAGATGTATATTTACACAACAGCGAGGAACTGCCTTTCGTTTGCTTTCAAACAACATCGTTTCTTTTTGACGTCAAATATCTGCCCTGAATAATAGTTGAAAAGTTCGGGAACTCCAGATGATGGAATGACGGAAACAGTAGCAATTAAGACCTTCACTTATTTTCCAAAAATTAAAAACACACTTCCGATAATGTATAGATTCCCTGTGTAACCGTAAACACTTGTTTGTGCATGGGTGGGTTTTCTGCTACGTATTTCCCGCACGGGATGATACAGTACTAGAGCCGAAATCGTGACAAGACATTGAACCAAAAACTAAAGGCTCTGCACAATAACTAATTACATTGCACTATTGTTTCCTAGGACCATTGTCGGCGTTTTTCGTTATTGACAGAAACTTCCTAGAATTCTGATACTCATTTAATAATGGTAGTACTAATTTCATCCTAACGATTCCTTCTGATAAAAACTTTTTACGGTCAATAATGATAAAACCCGACAGTTTTAGTCGGTAAAAATTTTCATAAAATTAATAGTGTTTTTTAAAAACAGCAGTTTGTGATAATAAGTTCTTAGGATGAAACTATACTTACGCGCAGAAGAAAATAAAGCAACTGTGTCGGCTCGCGTATTATGAAGACCTTTCTAGTAGCAAACAGTCATGCCGGGAAGCCGGAACCTAACGAAACTGCATCGCAGTCTTCAGCATCTCTCTTATCTGAGACTGAGATGAAGGTATTAACAGCTGACGGGCCAGATACGGACCTAGAACGCGCCGTCAGGCTGAAGCGACAGCAAAGAGACCAATTGTCACGAAACATCTACTAGGGCGATCCGTAGCTGTCAGACAAATCGAAAGAAACTAACAGAGACGTAAATCGCTACTAAACATAGGAGACAGACGTGCGAGGATAAAATACACACATCTCAGTGGTTGGTAGAATTAACTACTCGTGCAGTCAGCTAAGAACTGTTTATCGCAGCACAGACGTACTTGTGGCTTCTTGTAAAAAATAAACATACATCAGCAAATTACCCAATGGAAAAATAGTTTCAGCCTGAACAGCAGAGAAAACGCGTTTGACAGAGTGTGACCTAGACTGCTTTCAGGAACGCCTCTGTTGTGCCTGCAACAGTGAGCACTGTTGAACTTCACTAATAACGCACAGACTTAAGCAGCAATTACTCGTGCTGCTCAACAACAGGGCACCCGATTGATGTCACTGGCTAGGCTCGAGACAAACAGCATGTGGATACGCGCGTCGTCTGCTGCGGTAAGAGGACTCCGGAGCCAGTGCACAGATGATGCCGCCGCGTTACTTCTTTCACCTGTGCTTTCTTCACTTACCTAAGGCCGGTTTTCGAACGGTTCGCTGCCCGAATGTAATTCTTCCTCCTGCCGCTTCATAAAGTACAGCTTCTTCTTCTTCCGCGCACTTGGTAGGTGTATCCACAACGATTCGCACAATTTTGTACCGTTTCGGTCAGCAGTACCGATTTTCGCCGAACGTCCTGCACCGCCTACGCGTGCGCAGAAACAACAGTGGATCGCGTTGACCAAGACGACTTCTGTTGGAGAACATCGGAACTGATACGTCGATCTCCGCGGCAGGCACGTCGTTCCTACTCTACCATACGACCGTGCTGCTACCTACTAGCATCTTGAAGAACCTCGTCTTGAGGCCGTGTTACGTTTATTACAGGTGATACCTCTCCCTCCTCGTAAAGTGCTTTAATGTTTGAATCTATGTAGCGCGAGTCCTTATGTCTAGGCGCAGACAACTTGGCCATAAATCTTTTGATATACAACCCTACCGTTCCTCCTGCCAAATATGCTTATAAATCCCAGGACACTCTGACTTTCATTATTGATTTGAAACCCCCTTACCCGACAGGTCCCATCAAACAATATTTAACTTCGTATTTATAAAACGTGGCATTCGATAGAGACGTCGCTCGAAATGTAATTATGTTTTTAAAATCGTCCGTATATTGTTTCTCCGTTGTGTAATTCGCTGAAAATATTTTTAAGTAATTTCTCCTGTGTGCCAACACAGTATAAGTTACTAGTTAGAGCATGTATTATGATTTATATAATTATTTTAAAAGCTCTTGAGAGGTTTATTTCTTCGCTAATTCCAATAATTATGGAATCCATTTCGTTAACTCTGTTTTCTCCAGCTCTGATTATCTGTTGCCTATTAGTTTAAGTTATGCTGTTTACTAGAATTTTTAATCTATTCAACTTGTACTATATATTTCCCCTTCAGGCAGAGTGAAGTCTGTATTTCTCAGCAGTTATTTCTTCTGTTTCCTTAAACGCTATTGTAGCTATCGAATAATATGCAAGGAACACCCTTGTGCATTTTCCATTTTCTCACATATTTACCGTTACCACATTGCATGGAAAAACACGAGTTGGCCATTTATTTACACACTTCACTGTCCATTCCTCCGTATTTCTAGCATTTTAATGCACCTGATCTAATTCTCCAATCTGGATATAAACCTACTTTTTTATAACAAACTGTACCTCATTCATCATCCTCTTGGTCCACCCTATACTAGCTTCCATCACCAGCTTTATCAAGCTTAATGATATGGTTTAAGCCAAAGCCTAAATTTTTAGGTAGCTCAAGGAGTTAGTCATGAGTTATAAATAACTTAATATCCATGAAATATCACAGTACTAATCATATCACTCATAACATTACTTTTTAGATCACAAGCTAATATAAATGTAATAAAATATTGTATGACAGATTTAAGTAGTAGAGGAATCAAAGATTTGTATAAACAGCATGAGAAGCTGCATACGTGATTTATCATTTTTTGTAACAAGAAAATGTTCCTTTCTTCGCTTGTCTTTTCGAGACTGATTCCTCGGTTCAGGAAGCAAGATGTAGGTTATGATCTGTGGTCTGCTTATTGAATAATTACGTATTAATTTGTGAAACTTTTCTTTCATAATGTTTTAAATACCTTAATTCCAATGCAAAAAATTACTACTTACCAAATCTGTAATTGGTTTTAGAGGCTGTAATTTTAAAAAGGGTTGGAACCTCACTGTTCAATGAACAAACAATTTTAACTCCATGTTGGCTCTCTCCTAACTCATTCTCATAATGTAGAAAGAACTTGTCTCCATGAGTGTCAAAGTCAGATTTTATTAATTTTTTTCACATTTATCTGTGTAAGAACCTTACAAAAATTTCATGGTTAAAGGCCACTGAACAATGACAGCAGACAACCAAAACATGTTGGCCTGAAATGAACGCTTTTTGGATTAGTGATTAGTATAAGAAATGCTATTTCTTATTCATTTCAGTTCACCAATAGTTGATTATGAAAGATGTAAACAATGTTTGTTAGCTTTATACATGAGCCCATCAATGATGGGAATGTGCCTTCTTGTCACGACAAAAGTAGACATGTGAAACATTGAATTGTCCACATTTCTTAATCTCATTTTGTTGGAGGATTGTTCCATTCTACAACTTCCTCTATGTGATTAGCATCATTTCATCTTTGAGTTTGTAAATATTTATATGGGACACATCAATATAATGAAGAAATGATGGGCGATTTGGTGGTCATGAAATATAATTTCATAAATCAGTTTTGTGAAATATATCAATCCATATTGAGACAGAATATGGAACCATGATTTGTTTTAGCAGAATTCAAGCAGCTTCAGTTGAATTAGTGGTTAAAAAATGGGAACAATCACTTATTTACATTATGCTTAGTTTGTACATACCTAAACACATTTTAATAAAGTACTACAGACTGTGAAAATATGGCACTACAATGGAATATTCTAGGAAAAAATTTAACAACAAATTGTTATGAAATATGAAAAATTACCAGCTTCCAGCCATTCTGTACAGGAATGAAAAGAGTGTTGTATGAGTAAAGTATAAGTCTTGCATCTTATTTTCTTAATTTTATTTCTTGTGGAAAAGTCACTCACTGTAAAATAAAACACATTCTGAATGAAGTTGTTTTGTCTGTTACCATAAGAGAACACAATGAAAGTGCTGGAACACAATGAAAGTGCTGGGAAGGTATAATTTGTCTGTAAACCAAAAACTGACCAGCACTCATGGTGGGGGAAGTTGGCTTTCCCATAAAAACAATACATAAAGAATGACTAATAATCAATTTCCCCTCTAGTAGTGTACAACAATCTGCAAAAATTTACATAGAAATCCATATGAATTACTTGCATTCATGTTATTAGGAAGGTCTGGGAAGTACTAGAAAAGAAGGGAATGGAAAAGAGAGACAACAAACACAATGGAATAGATGTACTGTGGAAGTCTGGGTTGTGTGAAAGTGAGAAATGAAAGGACAGATTGGTTCTAGTAAACAAGTGATGTGAAACAGAGATGTGCATTATCGCTTCTCTTCTCCATTGTGGTCTTAGATGAGATAATGATTAAGATGACAGAAAAACTGGAGAAGACAAAATGAAAGCAATGGGGTTCATGGATGACTTCATGATCTGGAAAAATAGGGAGGAGGAGATTCAGGAACAGCTGGATGCTTGGACAGAAATTGAGGAACAGTACTGAATGAAATTTATGTCAACAAATGTGATATCCTGGTTACAATTAGAAAGGAAGACAGACCAACTAGCGGAAATAGAGGTGAACAATAGAAGTAGGTGGAAAGTGTCAAGTACTTGGGAAATGTGAAGGAGGAAAATGAAAGTATTGAGAAAGATCAGTGAACCTGGTAGACAGGCAGAAGCATTCCCACGAATCCTTAGGAGCTTGTTTCAGAACAAAGACGGCCCACAAAAAAGCAAAGTAGTAATATATGTAAGATGTAAGCTTCTACATCCCAATACTGACCTATGCATCTGAAACATGAATAATGAAGAAAAGAGATATAAGCAGATTACAAGCTTACAAAGTGAAGTTTCTCAGAAGTAGGTCAGGAGTAACAAGGAGAGAGAAGGAATGAAAAGATAATGGAAACACTGAGAGAGTAACCCTTGCAAAGAATAATAGAAACATTGAGGCTAAATGGTATAGATAAATAAAGAGAATGGGAAAAAACAGGATTCCCAAAAAGATACACGAAATGGAGATGTGAAGGAAGTGACCAAGAGCTGGGAAAACTGGACTAGATGGCAAAGCTTATGTTCCAAACAGCCCCAGTATGGAAACTGTTCAAGATGATGATGGTTAGCATTCCATGTAGCATTAAAGTATTTTGTGCAAAATAAGCCTTCCCGGGCATGCTTGCGCACTCTGTCACCAGTGATTCAGAAGGTGTGCTGTGGAGGGACCATTTAACTTTGTGAATCACTCTGTCATTGCTTCTTACGACATAATGGGGCAGATAGAGTGGGGAATCACCTGCTTATCTTTCAGTTAGCAGATCTATGTAGAAGGGAAGTGCATGAGAGCAACCCAGTGACATAGCTTCCCTCGCACTTGTACCTCATGCATCCCCCCCCCCCCCCCCCCCCCCCTTTGCAACCTGCTACACCACTAGGACACAGTCTCTCTCTTAATATGGCTCTACTGCACTTAGGCATAGAACACACTTTTAATATTTGTTATTAATAAATTTCATTGAAAGATAAACAGTAATTTCTTCATTTAGAACAATATTTTTACTGATCTGTAATTTTTCCATCTCCTGCAACACAGAAATATGGATGTAACCTCTTTTATAGGAAATTTAATGTAATTTAAATTTGTATGGTGAAATATTTTCGCTAGGAACTGCTGCATTCGAGTTACTTGACAAAAACATACAAAACTGACCTTTAAATACCCTACCCCAAAGCTCATAGCCAATCACTCATGCTTTTTAGTATGTTACGCACGACACTCCCTCCTATGTTGCGCAAAACTTTGTGACTGCACAGTTTTTTTTCCCCCTTAATCGACCCTTTTTTTGCCTTCATTTAATGGGCTAACTGTCCTGAAATGAATGAATCAAATTACTTTACTTTACTTACTTTACACGTGGCTAAGGCCTTATCGACCATACACCTGCTCTACGAGCCTCTTCCAATTATTTCTATCCAGGGAAATTGTTGTCCAATCAGAGTTGATGCCCATCCTAGCTGCATCTTCCCGGATATTCTCCATCCACCTAATTCGAGGTCTTCCTCTTCTTCTCTTTCCTTCTAATTTCTTAGTGGATGCTATTTTGGGTAGTCTGTTCTTCGGCATCCTTGCTACATGACCAGCCCAGTTCAGTCTTCTCTTCTTTAACATTTCCACAATGGTTCATTTTTCCTTATCCTCCACTCCATGACATTTTCATCGAAGATTGGTCCAAATATTTTTCTTAGTATTTTTCTTTCAAATATCAACAGTTTTTCTTCATCTTTTTTCCTGAATGTAATAGCTTCACATCCATATAATGCTACTGGTACAATAGTTGACTGATAAAAACGGATTTTGAATTCAGTACTAAGTGATCTTATCCTTAAAATTTTGATACAGCTGTAAAAAGTTCTATTAGCTGCTGCTAGACGGGCATCTATTTCTATTTCTGCTCTATTGTCTCTGCTAAAAAGACTCCCTAAGTACTTGAAGTGGTCAACTGCCTTGAAAGTGAGACCATTTACGGTCAGTGGTGTATTTTTTTGGGGTTTTTTACTTATGACTAGATATTCTGTCTTTTCTTCATTCACACGAAGTCCAGCTTTCTCAGCTATTTTGTAATAATTTTGCATCATCCTGATTAATTCAGCTTTTGAAGTGCTTATTAAGGCTATATCATCTGCATAAGCAAGTCTAGTAATGTTCTGTCCCTGCAGTTGGATCCCTTGTGGATTAGTTTTGGTGAATTCTCTATCAATCTTCTCTAAGATAATATTAAATAGAATAGGTGAGATGGCATCCCCTTGTCTCAGTCCAGTGTACACCTTAAAATTTTCAGTCTCTCCTGAATCAAATACTCAAGTGAAAATGAGAAAAATTCACATGTACCTTTGGTATGGTGACAATGACAAAAATAAAAGGAGACACTTTTTCATATAATATTTATTTGTACAACATGCCCAAGGTGCAGCATTCACAACAGCAGTTCAAAATTGCATCTCCAAGTAATTCATTACCTTTTCTGGCTCTGATGATTTCCCAGTCAAAGAACTAAAATCCTGTATGACTCTGCAGTGCTACACTCGAGTTACCCTTGTAAACAATCAATGATTCACAGAGTCTTCCCTGAATGTCTTAAGTATGCAGTAGTAACACCAACATATAAAAGTTGAGATGAGCAACTGACTAATTGTTGACAGATTTCTTTCCTTACTACATACTCAAAATTTCTCAACAAGGTAGCTCACAACAAAAAACCGAACCACCTTTCCGGGAATAACCTCTCAACAACACTTCAGTTTAGATTCCCTCTAGGATCTTCTATTGAGAAGGCAATATACGACCTCAAACTCAGTTCTACCAAACTAAATACAAAACACCCTATAGGCATGTTTTGTGGATTTTGCCGAGATCTTTGATCATGTGGAATGACCATAAAATTCTGCTAGGTGAAACTAAAATAATATGGCATTAAAGGTCTACCCCTCACACACATGGAGTCATTTCTCAACAACAGAAAACAGGGGGGGCATATCATCAAGCGATAAATTAAAATATTAAAGACCATGTGCCACAAGGTGTGCTCGTCCAACTCCTGTGACAGATGTTTTCAAACATAGGTATTTGGCCTGATACAGCTTCTATACCATTACCACTTGCTTCTCTATACACAAAAAGTCACACTCTTAATTCTGTAACCAAAATAGTACCGTTTCATTCAGGATTATCCACTGTATAGTTCAGATTGTAAACACATACTACTGTATTACTGACTTCTGAACAGACTGGCCAATCCAGTGTACATTCCACACCATCTGTAGTGTATTACTGGTGTTTTCTTGTCTCCATTACTCGTACCATAAGCTGGCATGATGCCTGGGTTTTCACCATAATGTGAGCAGATGTGTGTGTAAAATTTGGAAATTTGTGGTAAGGTCTTATGGGACAAACTACTTCAACTTACGCTATGGACAACACACACACACACACACACCCATGCCCAAGGGAGGACTCGAACCTCCAACAGGGGGAGCCGCACAGACCGTGACAAGGTGCCTCAGACTGCATGGCTACCCCATGCGGCCTTTGTGTGTAATGAACACTGATTCAGAGGTTTTTTATTTCTACTGACAGAATTACCGGACAACATATTTAGCTCTGTAACTTTCAACATGCCCATTTCTGGAAAAGGGCCGATATGCTTTCCCTGGAAGTCAAAATCACCATCCACTTTCTTGAGAAGCTTGTGGATATGATTTTTAACACAGTTATGTTACAAGAGCTCAGTAATTATTTTTTGTAACTCCACTATCTTGCTGCAACCTACAAGACGTGAAATTCAAGCTGCTGTGCTGAATTTGTGAAAACCAAACTGTTTATCATGAGATCAGAATATACCATTTTTATTCTGCAGCAATATTACATGTACCCACTCTTTCTTATAAACAACAGCTTTAAATATTTAATGTCTAAGATACTAGATTTTATTTTCTATGAGCTGAAAGAATTTGCACACACAAAAATTTATACAAGACTGAAGTGTTAAAATAGTTTCATTTCCTATATAGAACACAATCTAAAGCAATTCTTCATAGCCCCTCCATTGGACTATAAACTTTAAAGTCACAAACTTCTTTGTATGTGGGAAGTTATGAAAGTCAAAGGAGGCTAAATATGACAAATGGAACAGACATTCCAACAATTTGTACCAAAGCATCTCTGGCCAGTCTAGGACTTGTAGACAGTTCCGCACCCAATCGATCCAGAAGACTTCCAGCACATTTGCCAATTAAAGTTAACTAAGTGGAAGTAACAGATGGCTATTCACTTTTGCATTCCAGAAAATGCTGCCAATAGCTTCTCCATTTGATGGATTTTTGGTGCAATACCAATGGGTTATGCCCACTGCTTTGTTAGCCATTTCATTTCTCGGATGAAATTAGATACAAATATTGTCTATCAAAAGAAATTTTCACATAAAATTTGCATGATTCTTTTTAAAATGATCCTGACATTTGTTTTCACATTTACTTTTGCCCCCATTAAGCATTCTTGTAATTAACTCCTCATGTAAACTATATCTTACCCTTCTTTCAGATGTGCCCACTTTGTCAGCTGCTTCATATATCTTTGTCAGTTGCTCATTACACATTGCTCACTTTCTTGATGTTTCGGCTATGGAATATATCACCTATGTACCACCTTACTGTTGTGCTTGGATTCATCCACAGACAATGAAGGAGCAGATTTCTTATAGGGTTTTCACAGGTTTCCCAAGTGGAATTCCCTGATTTCCAGATGAGTTTTAGCATTTTTCCCTCTCAAGGGTAACTGAAGATGTAAGGTGACAAAAAATATAAGGAATACCTTTATTTCTAAATGTGTGAACAAAAATCTTAAGTACTAAAATAAACAACTTTTGTAATGAACTGTTTTTAGATGGAGAAAGCAAGTGAAATGGTACATATTATTTTATTAAGACCACTGACGTTATTTTACTTCAATAAAATGAAACACATTTGGTGACAAAAATACGCATTTCTTTGGAATTGTAAGGCAGATTTAAGATACCTTCACTGATTTTAGAAATAACCTCAGAAAAAAGTAGACCTTTTGGAAGTAGTGTATAAGCCAGGGAAGAGTTGTTTAAACCAACACTATTAGTGACTGCCAATAAAATGTTGGTTCTACTATGTTAGTTATTGTCAGTTATTACCCAATGTTATTTTACAGGTATTCTGCGGTTTTTCTTTCAAGAAATACTTGAGTACATAGCATACAAACTCCCAGCAACTGGCACACTTTTCTTCTTCTTATTGTCCGTCCTTTCTAATATATAAACTACTTTCGGAGTGCCAGAATGTACTTGAATGAGTAAAATGTCTATAAAACCCCACACTGTACAATGTACTTGTAGTGAGACAGTCGCAATTCCTGGAATCCATCGCCGATGGCTTCTGGCCTGCCCAGGAGCACCACAGTCCTGGGGCCATAGATAAACTGTGTAAATCCACTGCATTATGCCATACACAGTCAGACCGGACTGCAGACAGATTGGTGAGACAAGATCCATTGTCAGGCCTGCACATTCGTGGGAACCGAATGGCTTCAGATTAGGAGGCCCGATCCGTTAGAGGTAACTGCAGAAATGGCCTGTCATGGAAGTCCATTCGTGTGGCCATCTCTTCGCATGTCACAGACACGATGTTGTTGAAATGAGACCATGGTGATCAATCCATGCAACAGGTAAGTTGCACAAATACTCTGAGAATCAGTACGAATGATATGATGTAGCTACTCACCGTAAAGATGATCGCTGAGCTGCAGACAGGCACATAGAAAAGACAATCACACTCTCACAACTAAATTTTTGGCCATAGCCTTTGTCAGAAAATGACAGCATAACACATTCATGCAATCACTCAAATACAACTCACGCATACATGGCCGCCGTCTCCAGATGCTGTGTCAACAGTCTCTGAGGATCAGATCCAAACAAACCACTCCTCACGCCTCCCTACCTCTCGTCAGCAGCTGGTAGGCTAGTGGCAAGAAGTGGTCACAGCACTGACTGCAAGCTGAGGGGAATCGTAGAAACAGGAGAAGCAGTACGAATGGGGGAGTAAGGAAGTGGTGCACGTACTAAGCTGCACCCAGCCAGAGATGATGTAAGACATCTCAATAAACAAACCATTACATCTACTGAGACAAAAATGACATTTTTCCAGGGCTTTTTTTTTTTCAAATTTCCCTGATATTTTCCACATACATTTGAAGTTCTCTGATATTCCCTGATTGTGGCAACCCTGTTATAACAACCATGTACAATTTCTATTGGCAATAAACCATCAACGGTGGAAAACTTTGACAGATAGCAGTATAATCTCTGACCGGCTGTGACTTTCTCGCCTTGTCCTTGCAATGTACTGCATTGTGTGGCACATTAAAGGAATTGTACAATAACAAATATTCCATTAAACAAAATACACAGTGCAATGCCTCAGTGGAAAGGACTGTACAGAAATAGCAAGTAGTGCAAGGAAATCACTAGAAAATAAGAGGCTGATAAAGCATGGAGGAGGGGGAGGGGGGGGGGGGGATAGGTTAGGCAAGGGGAGGAGACTAAATGCATACAGATTACAGCCTTTTGTAAATTTACAGCATCTGTTGGTGAGGCTCCTGATCTGCTAAGTGATTGTGTCACAAAAACTGACAGATTTGTGGGGGTGTTGATAATTCAGCAGCTGCACATATCAACAGTGTAAGGGTACAAGTACCAGTCTAGTATCAATTGTCTCCACACACAAAGCCAGTCCATTCAGTGACCTATATTCTGATTATTACAAAGCCACAAACCCCACTGCTTGTGGAATAAGGAGTGTGTGATAATCACACAAGTATAACACTTGAAATGCATAAAGGTATTGCCAAGGGTTTAAAATAGTTAGAATCATTTGAAAAGGAACTGTTTAAATTTTGTGTGACAGTTTCTCTCATGCCTGGGATATGGTTACATGTCTCCTCACCAGATATTATAATAAAATTTAAATTTTCGAGTGACAAGAAACTACTGTAGCCTATATAACGTGCTAAACAGGACACAAGGCATGACAAAAAAAAAAGCTTTATGTAACTCACAGGAATCAGCACCCCAGTCATTATTTGCAATGGAAGTCAGTGTGTGTGTGTGTGTGTGTGTGTGTGTGTGTGTGTGTGTGTTACCATGACTAAACTGAATAACGGTGTGGAATTTCTGTGTGTGATTTATTGAAAATTTACATTATTGTTTACACTTTCTCTTTTACATTATAACTAGACAAATTTACAACATTTTACATTATGAAAGTTTCTGTAACAGTGGTTCAAGACGCTCACATACAACAAAAATATATCTCATTTCAAACAGTGTATGTGAAACATCAAAATATAACTTACAATGCCAGAGCTAACATCTATACAGAGCAACAATAAACCAATGAAATTTTGAAGAAAATAACTGAAAATGTAAGAAGAGAGGAGGAAGAGGCAGACTAAGAGGAGGAGGAGGAGGAGGGGAAAAGAGGTGGGGGGGTGGGGGGGAACAGAGAGAGAGAGAGAGAGAGAGAGAGAGAGAGAGAGAGAGAGAGAGAGAGAGAGAGAGAGAGAGGAGGAAAAGCAAAGAATTAACAATCCGTATTATAAAACAGTCAATCTTAATGGTGAGGACTGACAAATATCACATTCAGTTATATGTTATTTATTCATGCATGTGATGCCAAACCTCAAATCTTGTTTCAGTCTTTGTTTCTGCTGGAGCTGAAAAGCACATTTTCTGATCCCAAACATACCTTTGTAGAAGAGAGTGGCACTTACAAGGATCAGAATGCCCACATATCAAACCACCCAAATGATAAACTTTAACTTCATGAAGAGTTGTGGCATGTATATAGAAGAAAAAAAATCTGTTCTCCAAATTTTTGGTTTTTAGTAAACACAAACATCAAATGAACAAATAATTAGCACAAATAATTCTAACAAATATTTTAAGAGAAGAATATGTTCTATTAATATTATTTGGTATTAATGGACAGGCAATGGATATGATCCATTGAGCTGACATGTAAGTGAATTGATGGTACACAAACTCCTCTCAAACATGCCACAAAGAATGAATGTATATTACAGGAATCCTATTGAAGGATTACAGAGCTAACAAGATGGGAGTTGAGAAGCCAGGCACTCCATGTCCACTTATAAGGAAGAGGAAATTAATTTTGCTGGGTTCAGATGGCACGACATAGGGATGGGGGGCAGTCAACTGCTGCTGGTGCCAACTACGAAGGAGAACACTGTAAGCGGCGATCACGGTCGCCATCTGAGCTGTTGCTCGAGTCGTCTGAAGAGTAGCTATCTCCCATCTCGTCCTGCTGCTGCTCTCGTGTGCCTCGGGCACGGCCCTGCAGGCAGAAGCAATATTTAGCATGGCATCTGTGCTACCACAGGAAATGTAATCCTAGTTTCTTTTAATTATCTCATGACAAAGAGGCAAAATGATATCTACATTTTTATACAAACAAAGTAAACGGCCCAGATAAATTTTATTCCTTAGGCTACAGTGCAAATTATTACATAAAAATAATTATGTCTCTGAATTTCTAATAGCCAGTGGACTTAAACTACGGCATTACAGTGACTGATCAAGTGCCAATCTACATATCAGAAAGTGTCAGGTTTGATATATAGTGAGTCCTGGGATCTGTATTTGTCACTTCTCACTTATTTCACCTCTGCCAGTGTTTCTTAATGTGAAAAATGGCGAGTTGCAATGTGGTTCAGTGCCCATGTTAATGTGTAGGCTGGGCAGGCTGGGTAAGCCTGTTCAAAGGGTGGGAGAAACACAAGGACATACCACTTCCATTAGGACTTTGTCTAATACCATTTCATAACAGTTAATTGTGGAAAAATTTTAATTGACATACAAATATCTCACTTTAGTTTAAATGGGGGCCAAATTTGTGGTAACATTTAAGAGAAGAGAGACCTTTTTTGAGAATTTTTGGGGTATCAGCTTCAAAGAGTCACAGAAGCAGGGCCACAATTAAATTAATAATTTCCTTTGTGCAGTGTGAAGATGTAACCATTCTCTAGTCACAGGTGGATTTTCATTGTTTTCTGATTAGAGTTTTGTCGTAGTAATGGTAGATGTAGACTGCTGCAATTCCTTAGTGGCGATATGTGTGAACAAGATAAAAAGTGTAAATGCAAGCTCTGTTGTTGCCTTTCACAGCTGTCAAGTTTTTATACACAGAAATTTACATAAAGCACAAATAGCTCTTGTTTAATTCCATTTGTTTTTGCATCCTTACCCGTCCGATGCTTATGTCGCCAGACTTCTGAAAAGTATTTCATTATTGCAGTGTTTACATCAGGGTTCCCAATCAAATAGGAAACAATCTTACAGCTACTCATTGCATGTGTGTGAGACACAATCCTCACATATAATCAGCTGCCTTCTACTTGTTTGACACCACACATTGTTTACAGAGCTGTGAAGAAGTCCATTGTGATCAGTGCATGCATTTACTTCGAGGCCAGTTGGGGGAGGAGGGAACAAAATCAACAACTTCCATATGGAAAATCAACAACTTCCACATGGAAAATCAACAATTCCACATGGAAAATCAACAACTTCCACATGGAAAATCAACAACTTCCACATGGAAAATCAACAACTTCCACATGGAAAATCAGTTTCTAACAGTAGCAGCCGTATTTTAAATGTTGAAGATTGAAGCAGAATATTTTCCTGATATGAGTGAAACAACCTTTGGACTCCAGATACAAAAAGTAAAACAAAAACCTGTGCTAATGAAAAATAAGGGATTAGCAGGAAAAAAAAGAGAGGAGTTCTAACAGGAAATGAGACACTTGCAACACACGAGATGCCCACTTATTACACTTATGACAGTCAGTGTGGTGCAAATCATTTGGAACAAAAAATGCCTTGTTCAGCAGGTATCATATACAATTGTCACAAAGAAAGTATTTAAAAGTGGAATGGTTGGAAAAGAGAAGTTCTAGCACCACTCAACTCTTGAAAATTGGTTCTAATGTGCCACATTGAGAAAGAAGATGGGTTCTTGCAAAATGTCATATTTTGCTGGACAAAAAGAAGGTGCAGATTTTCATTCTGAGACAAGTGCTAGACACTACGAAGAGTGGCTTTGAGGAGTTCTCAAAAAATTACCAAACAGTCTCCAATTTTTATAGGTCAAGCTCCATATCACATGATGATAAATGCAATATCACTGGGAAATGGAGGAGGGGTTCTATTACTGAATGGATGGAAAGCAACAACACAGAGCTTACACCTATGCCAAGTCATATGAGGAAATTACTGCAACAGGCCTACGACGACATGTGTGACGACATTTCAGGTCGTAAGAATACCTTTTGGAAAGTGTACTACACTCACTGAACAAGAAATTGAACTTCTGTGGTTGCCTGTGGCATATTACAAACTTGACAATGTTGTACTTCTTTGAGCCTTTGTAAAGAACAAGGTAACTGAGGAAAACAAGCACAAATACTGGGGAAGAACTCTGAGAAATATAGTTGTCTTAAAACATTACAATACTTGTTTCTACATTAAAAGTAATTTAATTGCATCCCACTATTGGCTCATTAGGCCTAACATAGCTGGAGGTTTTCTATCTGAGTTTATTCCTGTAGCTTACAGTCCCCCACCAAACCTGCAAGGCAGCTGGTCTCCCTCACTTGGTTCAGTCTGCAGGCCAATACCACTGCCAGGTGAAAGCCCTTGGAGGCCCAGGTGATAGCCCTTGGAGCTAGAAAATGTGAATTGATTGCCTGGTGTGGACCAAGTTAATGCTGATGTTAAACACTACGGCACTAAAACCTCGCACCCAATAACTGTTTGTTTCTAATTTATTAAAAGAATCTGGGTCAGTGTGATAGTCAAGAACTGTATTTATCCTAGTTGTGTAAATTAAAACTTTCATGAAAGTGTGACAAAAGTAAAACAAAATTCCAGTTGTGTGAAGAGCGCGAAACATCTATTTTGTCCAGGATTTACTGTCTATTCCCCCAAAATGATACAACTTGAGTTATGCTGCAAAATAGCACACAAATTTTTAACTCTGTGCCACAGAGATTGCATCAAAATCATTGAATTTTTTTTCTTTTCTTGTGCTGCTACAGGTTGCCCAAACTATCAGCAGAACAGTGTTCTCTGCATGGCTTTTCTTTTTCTTCACAGAAAACTGTATCACATGAAATCATTCTTTACTGACAGCCATCTCCTATCGCCAGTTGAAAACAAGAACACTAAAATTAAAATGTGGCCTAATTTTCTCCTTAAGACTACTCATGTGAAGGATGTTCCAAAACTGCAAACACAAATGAAAACATCAAAAATGCTGGCCCAAGAAAATCTCTTCTTTGACCTTCGTTTTCTCCTTTCACACTGATACTTTTGAATTTATTCCTCTGTCTCATTCCCCCCCCCCCCCCCCCCCCCCCACCTCACTCTCTTAAATATTGCCTTTCAATTTTCTGGATCATCCTCTGTTGTATTTTGTAGTGCACAATTTGCTACCTGCCACCTCACCACTAAGTATGTAACCACAGGAGTAACTCTCAAAACTTTTCAACATGGAAAACAGCATGTCTGAGTCAGAATAGGCAATTCATCCCCATTCTACATCTAAAACATATGTTGCTGTTGTTGTTGTGGTCTTCAGTCCTGAGACTGGTTTGATGCAGCTCTCCACGCTACTCTATCCTGTGCAAGCCTCTTCATCTCCCAGTACCTACTGCAACCTACATCCTTCTGAATCTGCTTAGTGTATTCATCTCTTGGTCTCCCTCTACGATTTTTACCCTCCACGCTGCCCTCCAATACTAAATTTGTGATCCCTTGATGCCTCAGAACATGTCCTACCAACCGATCCCTTCTTCTAGTCAAGTTGTGCCACAAACTCCTCTTCTCCCCAATCCTATTCAGTACCACCTCATTCGTTATGTGATCTACCCATCTACTCTTCAGCATTCTTCTGTAGCACCACATTTCAAAAGCTTCTATTCTCTTCTTGTACAAACTATTTATCGTCCATGTTTCACTTCCTTACATGGCTACACTCCATACATATACTTTAAGAATCCAAAACACATGCTATATAAATATATTTTCAACACTAAATATTGTGTGTCCTAAATACTCACCATAAATTTTGTCTCTCAATTTTCTCAAACCAATTTTCCACCCTCCTTTACCTTTTTCTGATTGATACTGGCTGTAAATTTAGCATTCCGTTCACACAGTCCTTCTCAACCCAATAAGCCACTTTCCTTCATGTTTATCTCCACCTCAAGGATGGCCACATCAGTACCTCCACCCCCATCAAACCTAGAAATGACCAACAGTACCTCCACTTCGATAGCTGCCACCCTTTCCATACCAGTCCCTTCCATACAGTCTAGCCACCTGTGGCTGCCAGATCTGTAGAGATGAGCAGCCCCTCTCCAAATATGCCGAGTGTCTCACTCAGCCTTCACAGACCAAAATTACTCTCTGATCCTTGTCCATAAAGAGAAATTCTGCACTTTGTCACTCCAGTCACTACTTCCCACATACCCTCTGCCCATCCTCTCATTATTCATTACCATAAAGGACTGGAACAAAACTCACATTCTCTGCCAGAGTTTTGATTACCTCCCGTCATGCCCTGAAATGAGAAATATCCTCCCCATCACTCCCACAATGGTATTTTGCCACCCACTGAACCTACACAATATTCAACCCCACTTGATTCTTGGTTCATATCCCTGGAATAGACCTAGATGTAAGTCCTGCCTCATAAATCCTCCTCCTACCACCACCTACCACCACTACGGTCTGGTCACAGGCATCTCCTACCAGGTCAACGACAGAGCTACTTTATATGGGCATTACAACAAACAAGCTGTCTATCCACATGAATGGCCATCTCCATACTGTGGCCAAGAAACAGTTGGACCATCCAGATGGTGAACATGCTACCCAACAGAATGTATTCACTTTAATGACTGCTTCACAGCCTGTACCTTCTAGATTATTCCTACCAACATCAGTTTTTTTGAAATGCGCTGATGGGAACTCTACTTACAACATATCCTTCATACCTGTAACCCCCTGGCCTCAGCCTTCACTAGTCCTTGTCCTCCACCTGCCTATCGTCTTCCCTACTACCAGCTCAGCACTACATATTCCTTCTGTCCCAACAACACTGCTACTAGTCTTTTCCCTTGACCCCCCCCCCCCCCCCCCCCAGTACAGTCCACACCACTGCACCTAACAGTCTATCCTGTCTCCAACACGCTCCAACTAGCAACACAACATCCTTCCCCCAATGCTATCCTGCTATCCCTCTCTCTTGCATACTGCAACCTTACCTTCACTACCCACCACAGCAGATTGCTGCTCGCATCATCTCCAGCGACTTGAGACAGTGACCACTGTGAGCATTGTGCTTTTGTGAAGGTGTTTGTATTTTGTGTGTTGGAAGGAGGAATTTGTATGAAACTTTAATGCTTAAGCAGTCTTTCTCATTGTGCCATTCTGCCACTCAGGGCCGCCTCTACGTGGTGAGAAGCAATGTATCCTTTTCACATTACTGTTATCATATCCACGACCTTCCACTGTTTGATACTTCTGCTTTTGCACAATTAGGTAGCTTGTCATGTTATCTCTCAGTCCTCAACTTCTTCCTCATACAATGTTAACGTTAATGTTGTTGTTGTTGTTGTTGTTGTTGTCTTCAGTCCAGAGTATGGTTTGATGCAGTTCTCCATGCTACCCTATCTTGCGCAAGCGTCCATCTCCGAATAACTATCGCAACCTACATCCTCCTGAATCTGCTTAGTGTATTGATCTCTTGGTCTCCCTCTACGATTTTTACCCTCCATACTGCCCTCCAATACTAAATTTGTGATCTTGATGCCTCAGAACATGTCCTACCAACCGATCCCTTCTTCTAGTCAAGTTGTGTCACAAACTTCTCTTCTCCCCAATCCTATTTAATACCTCCTCATTAGTTATGTGATCTACCATCTAATCTTCAGCATTCTTCTGTAGCACCACATTTCAAAAGCTTCTATTCTCTTCTTGTTTAAACTAGTTATCATCCATGTTTCATTTCCATACATGGCTACACTCCATACAAATGCTTTCAGAAAAGACTTCCTGAAACTTATATGTATACTCAATGTTAACAAATTTCTCTTCTTCGGAAACACTTTCCTTGCCATAGCCAATCTACATTTTATATCTTCCCTACTTTGACAGTCATCAGTTGCTTTGCTTCCCAAAGTGCAAAACTCATTTACTACTATAACTGTCTCATTTTCTAAACTAATTCCCTCAGCATCACCTGATTTAATTCATCTACATTCCATTATACTTGTTTTGCTTTTGTTGATGTTCATCTTACATCCTCCTTTCAAGGCACTGTCCATTCTGTTCAGCTGCTGTTCCAGGTCCTTCAGTGTCTCTGACAGATTTACAATGTCGTTGACAAACCTCGAAGTTTTTATTTTTTCTTTGTCGATTTTAATTCCTACTGCAAATTTTTCTTTTGTTTCCTTTACTGCTTGCTTAATATACAGATTGAATAACATCCGAGATAGGCTACAGCCTTGTCTCATTCACTTCTCAACCACTGCTTCCTTTCATGCCCCCTCGACTCATATAACTGGTATCTGATTTCTTTGCAAATTGTAAACAGCCTTTCGCTCCCAGTATTTTACCCCTGCCACCTTTAGAATTTGAAAGAGAGTATTCCGTCAACATTGTCAAAAGCTTTCTCTAAGTCTACAAATGCTAGAAATGTAGGTTTGCCTTTCCTTAACCTATCTTCTAAGATAAATCATAGGATCAGTATTTCCTCACGCATTCCTACATTTCTCCAGAATCCAAACTGGTCTTCCCCAAGGTCAGTTTCTACCAGCTCTTCCATTCTTCTGTAAGGGATTCATATTAGTATCTTGCAGCCATGACTTATTAAACTGACAGTTCGGTAACTTTCACACCTGACAGCATTTGCTTTCTTTCGAATTGGGATTATTATATTCTTCTTGAAGTCTGAGGGTATTCCTCATACATTATGCTCACCAGACTGAAGAGTTTTGTCATTGCTGGCTCTCCCAACGCTATCAGTAACTATAATGGAATTTTATCTACACCTGGGGCCTTGTTCCGATTTAGGTCTTTCAGTGCTCTGTCAAATTCTTCACATAGTACCATATCTCCCATTTCATCTCCATCTACATCCTCCTCCATTTCCATAGAATTGTATAGATCCACTATATACTCCTTCCACCTTTCTGCTTTCCCTTCTTTGCTTAAGACTGGTTTTCCATCTGAACTCTTGATATTCATACAGGTGGTTCTCTTTTCTTCAAAGGTCTCTCTAATTTTCCTGTAGGCAGTATCTATCTTACCCCTAGTGATACATGCTTCTACATCCTTGCATCTGTCCTCTAGCCATCTCTGTTTAGCCATATTGCACATTTGCATTCCCAAGATCATGTAAGAAACAGATCGCCCGATTGCTTGGTCTAGTTGGCAACCCTTATCAGGGAATGGCCACCAGGCGGCAACAGTGTCACACCCGTACTTGTGGCACCAACCACCAGATGGCACTCCGTTCTGTGAAATATGTGGCAACCTCGTCCGAACGCATGCAGCCACTAGTCCCTTTCCACCATCTGGCATCTGAAGTACAGCTGTTTCTGACATACCGTTGCTTGAGGATCGAGTCGTCATGCCAAGTGCCTGTGAGTACATCAACTGTGGAAGGAGTAGACAGACAAATCCTGAACTAAAAATGTTCAGATTTCCCATCAAAGATAAAGAAGGGTTACAGAAGTGGATTTTAAATTCACGTAAATTAATAAGTTAGTTGCGAGTATGAATTAATAGCGAGCCCTAAGCATTCGATCCTGTTTTTAAATTAAATCATTGCTGCGATTTGATTTTTTTTGTAGCTGTTTACTCACTTCACTATCATAATTTTGGCTGTAGAGGCTTTTTTTCTGTGCAATGTGAAAACTGAAACCAATATAAGGTATGTATAACAAAATGCAAAGTGTAGTGTGATAACATTTGGTAAACACAATTTAAGAAGCATTACTTTACAAAACCTTTGTCTTGGTACTTGAAAATGGCTCTAGAGCTGAAATCACCACAGTGAAATAAATGAATAATACTCATCATCTAAATCCTGGTGTACACTAAAGCGAACGAAGTGAACGAGTGTAAAATCTTGTTTACACTTCTGCAAACAAGTATTCATAGGTAATTCGCTATAATTCACTGCCATTCGTTTATACCTGTGAACAAGCATTTACACTGGAATTACAAGGGAGGAGAATAGAAGAGAACGAGCATAGCATGCAAACTATAGACGCGGCCTATTTTAATTTTTTTTTATCCATGCGGTAATAATCCTCATACAGCTTTTACTTGGAAACAACACTACTTACAGCAAATGTCTGTGCGGATGCGGATATCCCCAGTAATAATTGTGTTGAAGAAAAAAAATGTTCCTCTATTGCGGATATCAGTGGGTTATCTTTAAATTGTACAAAGTAAATTTTTAAAATACTTATGGTTTGCCGTCTGTGACTCTTCAAAGTTGACATCGCCAAAATATGCTCAAAAACCACACTTTCACTTGTATGTTACCGTGTTTGTAGCCCCCTTCCAACAACAATTAAAAATTCATCACGTACAAAATGTCTTCTCATCAACTGCCTTTCTACTTAAAAAGAAGGAACAAATATTTTTTCCACTCTTATATCATTTACAGTAAGTTACATGCAAAGTGAAAGAATTTAAATTTGAAATGACTGTCACTGAAATATGACCAGCCTTAATTCGCATCATAACCAAGTGCGGACATCAGCAGACAAAAATTCAGGCCAGGCACAAGTCTTTTGACAGAGCAGCAGCAGGTTACACTGCTTTACAAAACATTAATATCTGAGAATGCAGATATGCAACTTGGCAGATGTGGATAATGATCTAGTGGATGCAAAGCATGTATGGGTAACATTTTTTTTCTTGTCCGCGCAGACCTCTAATTACAGCTACGATGTAAATAGTTGATATTGAGATAGGATCATTTTGCCCGCTGGTTTTGAAAAAGAAAGCAAAGTTGTGTAGGAAAATAATTTGTACTTAGATGTGAAATGCATAGTAGTGCCAGTGCACTTAACACTGAATTTACAAATCATGTTTCTTAACTTTTGCAGAAACTTCAGACGCACGGTGAAAAGCGAGTAAAGTTTACTAACAAAACACGACAATGTCGTCTGCTCAAATTCGTCTATACATATGAGAATCCAGTTTTTCCTGATCTAGCTCGCTCAGTGTTGACCAGGCTTAAAACATCCTTGCTGTAGGACCACATCCCTAGAATTAATCATAGTGTTTGAAGTTCAAAAAAGGTTGCAAACAAAGAGCTCTCTTAGCAAATACTTAATGAAAGATTCCTTTCTATCAAGTTAATGTAAAATGAGCTACTAAATGTGTTAATGGTATATAAACATATTGTATTTTTTCTGATAGATAGTTATTGTTACACGCAATTTCAAACTGCTGGATATGGACCCAGAAAAATTGCACAAGACTGCTGTGTGATGCCCATTTTGATGAAAAGTCATTCATGAACAGCACGAAACAATGACGTATTCACACAGCAGTTCCTGTAAAATTTACATCTGATACTGGTTCTTCAGCAGTATGTGAGAGAACTAGTGATACGACTGATCTGTCATCACCTGATCTGAACATGAATATTTCAAGGAGAACATACAGTGCAGCTAGTCACCTTCTGGCAGAAACAAATGCAACACCACGAAAGTGTGAACCATTACCAGATATGAAAGAAATCATAGAAATGCCAGTGAGACAAGTTAAAAGGAAACTATGTATGCTACATGATGATGATGATGATGATGATGATGATGATGATGATGATGATGATGATACTCCTAGAAAGCGAAAAGTGAAACAGAAAATGCATAATATAAACAGATCATTGAAAAACAAAACTTCCTACTTGTCAAAAGTTAAGGGTAGATTGTTGCATTGTAGGGGCTCAAATAATATTGCCCATGTGTTCAGCAGTTTCTACTTCCCATCTGATTACTCCAGGGCACTGGCTGCAATGCAGTGCAAGAGCAAAAAATGTCCGTGGTCTTCTATTGAGAAAAATCTCTCCCTAATATTGTTTTACAAATCTCCTATCTCCTGCAGAATATAAATTTTTGTGAAAATTGGGTATCGTATTACCTGGACTGTCCACAATTAGACGATGGATCGGTGTCACAGGTGTCTACAGGGTTTAACAAACACCGTTTTAGTCAACTTAGCAAGAAATTTGAGGCACAAACCTATTTAGAAAAGGCATGTGTAGTACGAGGGTTGACTGAATGCCTCCACCTTCGTAACTCTTTAACAGTTGGCAGTATTGGTATGCGGCAGGTACAGGCTGGTTCTGTAGCCTCTTCTCTACAGATTCAGTTGGCGGGAAGCCTTAGCACTTAACAGTTGTATTGTTACAGTGTAAAGTATGGAACCCTGCGCAGATGGTCAGTCAATGTGGTTTATGCAACATGCAGTCATTAAATTCTTAACAGCCAAAGGTGTCACCCCAAACGAGACTCAGAGAATGAAAGCAGTTTATGGCGATTGTGTTGATGCGAATACTGTGCGTCGCTGGACAAGTAAGTTTAAAGATGTTGAGGCAGGAACAACTGCCCTGCATGACAAAGAGTTAGATATCCTGTGACAACGACCACCGAGTTTCATAAGCAAAATGTTGACAGACTGATTCAGGACGATCATTGCATCGCTCAGAGAGAAATTTCAAGCACAATCGACAAGTAACAAGGGTCCGAAAGGAAAAGGGAAATGTTTTCCTGCAGCATGACAATGCCAAACCACACACTTCACAAGCCACCAAAGCAGAACTTCAGAGAAAATCTCACCACCGTCGGCATCCTCAATACGGTCCAGATTTAGCATGGTCTGACTTCCATCTGTTCCCAATAATGAAAGACGATCTGCGAGGCCATCATTATGCTTCTGATGAAGACATTGAGAGAACTGTGAGACTGTGGTTGTGGGAACAGAGTGTCTACTTCTTCCGTGACGGCTTCAGAAATGTATCCATTGGCTGGTGATTATGTGGAAAAGTGAATATTGTTAATTAAAGATCACATTCTAAGGATTATTTCTGTACTTGATTTATTAAAATATTCCCATCTAAACCCAATTAACGAAGGTGGAGGCATTACTTTTCATTCAAGCCTCGTATCTTTTGATGAGATGTCGACAATGTGTTATCTGGAATATGCAAAAGATTTCGATTTAGTAGAAGGTCTACAAGATTTGGGTGACAGGGAAAGTGCAAATTATGCATTTGTTTTTACGATAAGAGGCAGCTACAGTAACTAGAAACAAAACAGCTTGTTTCATATTTTTTGTCTAATTCAGGAGTAAAACATGCAAATTTATTGGGACTCTTACAGGAACTAATTATTTTATTGCAAAATACAAACCTAGAACCAAAATTAGTCATTTGTGATCAGGGAGCTAGTGCTCTTAAGTGTTGTGAAGCATTTACAGGTTACGCCTGAAGGACTTTACTTCATTGTGAATGGACATAGACTGTTTTATATTTATGATGTCCCACATTTATTGAAAAGCATACAAAACCATCTCCTTAGTGGTGACTTCATTTCCAACAATGCTGTTGTTTTATTCGAAGACACCAGGAAAATGTATCACAATGATAAGAAAAAAAGAAGGAAAAAAAGAATCAGGATTATGTTAAAACTCATTGACAGTCATTTTGCAACCTGATTCATTCCAGAAAATGAATGTGAAAATGGCAGTTCAGGTCCTAAGCCACTCTGTTGCTGCAGCTATCAGAACTTGGGTAGCGACTAAAGAATGCAGAGTGATACAGCAGAGAACACAGCTACTTTTTATAGAATTTATGAACAATTTGTTTGATTTTTGAATAGCAGGACAGCATTTTCCTCTAATCCACACAGGTGTGCACTATCAAAACAACACCGAGTAGTAATGGAAATGCTACAGAATGCAAAGGATGTCTTAAGTACTATAAATAAAACCGACAAAAAGACAGCTAAAATAACGACACCACTGTGCATTAAGGGTTTAATCCAGACTGTTAATGCTACTGCTCAGTTTTTTCTTGAGGAACAAACTGTCAGCATTAAATTTTTAATGACCAGTAGATTGAATCAAGGTGCTCTTCAGAATTTATTTTCTGTGTACCCTCAGAAATAGGCAACAACCATAATCCAACAGTTATAACACTAAGGTGCTTGTTTCAAACAAGTGCTATTAACTCACTAATGAAGCCTTCTGATGCTTCAAATTGTGGGAATGACACTGACAACATGCTGTTACTGAACAACTGTGTGTTGCAAACGGAAGGTGAAGAACCTCAGCTGTTGGAGAGCTCTAGAAACGTCAAAATCCCAAACACCCCTGGTTCCCCTAAGGATGAAGAAGGGAGAACCATCGAGGCTGACGAGTATTTTTCTGACTCACAGCAAGACCTTTCCTCTGAACAGTGTTCAGAAGTATATTTTTCTGGCTACTTAGCAAACACGTTTCGAATGGTATGGTTGTTTGAAATGTAAGGAGACATTTACTTGTAGCAGTGAGCTTCAAGAGAAGAGGGAATTATTTATTCTCCACAAAAAATACGTAACAGGGAATTTGCGTCATTCTTCAGTGGGACTCAGCACTCCAACTGTTGAGTTTAGCAATATTATTGAAATGTCTTTACAGGCACACGAGTTCTGTTTTTTACAGTTTATTTATAAGATAAATATAAAGTTTAGCATTGTTAACTACAAGAAATCAAAACTTAAAAACTTTCACTGGCTGGACAATGAGGAATGTGGAGAACACAGATTTTTCATTTTGAATCATCTTGTGAAATTCATTGTATTTAAGTGCTAAATGAAGAGTCTCCGTTACACTTCACAAATCAGTTTCACTGTCTTTCCTTGATCACTGTACCACATTTAACTAGAAAGAAGTAATGCGTTAAATTTGAGCAAAACAGTACTGCTTGTGACAATAGTAGATGTGCTGACTGCAAAGTTAAGATGTTTACCGTCTCAGGTCGTGTGTTCACTATGATGTTTGTAGTAGCTTATCCGCATTTATATTTTTTTTATTCATTATTATACCTACTCCTGCATTACCCTTATTTGATTTTATATTTATAACCCTTTATTCACCTGACCAAAAGTCCTGTTCCTCCTGCCACTTAACTTCACACTATATCTACTTGTAACCTATCTATTTCCCTTTTTAAATTTTCTTACCTACCTGTCCAATTAAGAGATCTGACATTCCACACTATGATTCGTAGAACACCAGTGATGTCTCTGCTGATAACAACATATGACACTCAAGATTTTCAGAATTCTAAATCCTGCTTACAGTCATGCTTACCGTCACAATCCAAGTGCTTTTTTCTTGGAAAGTATTTTTCACATTTACTCAGGATAACATAATTTTAAAAGACAAACTAAAATTTTAACCATCATCATCATGTTTTCCTTATAGCAACTCGTGTAGGAATTTTGTGAACGATATGCCTCCACTGGTTTCTGTCCTTGTACAGCTCTCCTGTCTCCACTGCTTGCATGTTACTCCTCCCCTCTTGAGGTCTTCATTAACCTGGTCTGCTCATCTCTTCCAAGGCTGCCCAATAGGTATTCTTCCTGGTACCTCCATCTCTAAATACTGACATGGAGTTCCAGTTGTGTGCATTCACTTCACATGACAACCCACTTCAGTCTCATACTGCTCATTCTTTCCTCCATGGTCAAGGTCACCTGCAGGTGCCTCTTCAGATATTTGTTTGTAACTCTCTCTCTCTCTCTCTCTCTCTCTCTCACCCCCCCCCCCCCCCCCCCCCAGTTTTTCTGTAGAGCTAACCTAAGGAACTTCATTTCACATGCTTGTATTTCACTCTCTTCTCTCGTATTTATGACACTTTCTTATATATTGTTGAT
Organism: Schistocerca americana; assembly: GCF_021461395.2. Classification (NCBI taxonomy): domain Eukaryota; kingdom Metazoa; phylum Arthropoda; class Insecta; order Orthoptera; family Acrididae; genus Schistocerca; species Schistocerca americana. Next base: position 79,260,770 of record NC_060124.1, on the reverse strand, counting down.
ATTCCAATCTGGAGCTTCCACTGTTTTATTTATGACACAGGTCTCCAACTATACATTACGATTAGCAAGAGACAGGTTTTATACACGATCTATTTAGCTCTTAGAGGGATTCCCTCACCCCACATTAGGTTTCACACTTGCTAGAAGAAGCTGGATCCTTTTGTTACTGTTTAAAACTTCTAGTTTGACACTTCTATCATTTGATATGACCCTGCCCCAGATAACTGAAATTTTTTACACACTCAACCCTCTCTCCTTCCAGTATGATGATACAAAGTGTGACTGTCCTACTCACCTTTATTGCCACTGTCTTTTACCATAACAGTCAAAATGCAATTAACATCCAATGTAAGGAAACATTTACCTACAGAAAAATACAAGGTGGGCAAATCTACTTACTCTACGCCTCTCAGTTCGACGAATGTGCCGCCACAGAATCCACAACATCTGGCCGTCAAAACTGTCTGGATCGCGACCACTTTCTTCTTCTCTTGCTCGGCGGTTGCGCTGCAGAACCTGCCACAGAAAAAATTAATCTCTAGTACACATAATACATTTTATAAAAATTATCATCATTTACAATAAGAACCATTTGTACAATCATCAAAATTTTGGGCTGAGTGCAAGCACTTGTACTAATAAAGACAATCACTCATTGTGCAGGCGTGTGTGCCTGGGACTCCGACTTTTCCGAACTCCACCCCTTTTTTCCTCTCCCTTCAACACTCCTGCTATGAGGAGGATCCAATGGCTCTGAAATCTTGCAAACTTCAATACTTTTATATGTGTCTTCTCACTTGTTGACTCTGCAGAAGAGCTTCTAACTTCTAATATGTCCACTTCATTTTGAATACCCTGCTGTAACACAACATTTCAAATGTTTTTATTTCATCCCCCACAGATCATGATCCACTTACATACAATGCTGTGTTCCAAATGTACATTCTCAGAAATTTCTTCTTCAAATTAAGGCCTGTTTGATAAAAGTAGAATTCTTTTAGCAAGGAATCCGTCTTTGGTTATACTAATCTACCTCCTATATCTTCCTTGTTTCATCCGATATGCCTAATTTTGCTTAAAAAGTGGCAGAATTCCTTCCTTCATAATCACAATGTATGTTAATAAATTGAATGTGTGTGTGTTGTTCTTTTCCAACCTGCTTGAAGATAACTGAAGTTGTCTCTCTACATAAAAAGGGAGACAAGTCAAGTGCTTACAACTAATGTTCTATTTCTCTTGTACCAATACTTTCAGAAATAGTAGAACATTGCATGCGCCAACAAATCTGCGAACACTTCACCTGCAATGGAACACTGACAAACACTCAGTTTGGCTTAAGTGAAAATTCATCTTCACCGAAAGCTGTTGAAAATAATGTTTCAACAATACTTGGTGTCTTTGAAGCAAAATCATCTGTTGATGCCCTATTGACTGAAATTGAGGAAGGCATTTGACTCTGTGGGTCAATCAGATTCTAATAAACTGAGGTGCTGTGGCATTGAAGATATAAACTCATTCTTATGGGATGATATTTTGAAAGCAGGAAGCAGAAGGTACATTTTAATGGTATAAGCTCTGGATTCCTAGATGATTCAAGAGGCAGGCCTCAAGGCTCCATACTGTGATCCTTATTGTTTGCATCTATATTAATGACCTACCTAGTATTATGCCGTGTAAATCTGTTCTACCTGCTGAGGCTAGCACTTTCACTGCAACTGGAAATGAGATACAGGACCTAAAGGAACAAAGCAAAGGCAACCTAAGAATTTATATTATCCGGTATAAAGACAGTGAATTAACTGTACACCAAAATGAAACTGAAAATGTGATTTTTAGTTTATGCAATACCAATAAGGATTGTATGTTTGTTAAACTCCTGGGTGTACACTTCAATTCCAAATTAACATAGAACCTCTACACAGATTCTATATGCGCTAAATTATCAAGAGTAATATAACTATGAACTTCGAGGATGTTTGAGTGAAAACATGATGCTCATTTCCAGTTTTGCATTTTTTAATAGCCACATAGCATACTGCATACTGCTTTGGGGCAACTCCACTGAGGCAAAGAGTGTTTTTATGTGGCAGAAAAAGGTTAACATATGTGTAGCAGGTGTCTGCAGAAACACTGTAGCCACTCTTCAAGAAACTGGGTGTCATGGTAGTCCCATCAATATTTATACTGAGTTGCCTCGTGTACACAAAAGGGAAAATTAGATAGCTACAAATTAAGGCAATCATTTCAATGCCACAATGTACGTCACAAAAAAAAAAAAAAAAAGAGTGACCAACCCTTTACAAGACTAAGCAAGACTCGCAATAGCTATACATACCTTTGAGTAACACAGATTATGTTTTTGGTGGCAGTGCACTAAACAATCTCATTAAAATCCATCAGAAATGTTCTACAAAACTGGCTTAAAAGTGAAGCTTTCTATGTCTTACAGGAATTTTTTGATTGTGCAAAAGACAATCTCCAATTTTAACTTACACTCATTGTATGTTTTAATGCAGATCTACAAGATATAACTTGTCTTTCTTCGTTTGCTCTCAGCCCATATTCTGTGCTCATTAGGTCGAATATCCTGGGATAATTCTTCACTATCACTGAGGATCTCAATGTCATTAGCAAATTTTGTAACTGATACCCTTTCACCTTTAATTTTACTCCCACAACTGAACCTTTCTTTTATTTCTGTCATTGCTTCTTTGATGTACAAACTGAACAGTAACAGAGAAAAACTGCATCTCTGCCTTACACCTTTTTAATCGGAGCAGTTTTATATTCGATTGGTCTTCCATTGTCAGTTTTCCCTCTTAGTTCTTGCAAATATTTCAAACTGCCCGTCTTTCCTTTGAGTTTATTCCTGTTTTGTCCAAGAATTTCACAGATCTTGCACCATTTTACATTGTAAAATGCTTTTCTTAGGTAGAGACATCCAATAAAGCTGTCTTGATTTTCCCGATGGCTTGCCTCAGAGCTGTCTCCTTCATTTTCACAAATATAATATAATGTGAGAACAACAGCACTCTTTTGCTACCAGGCTTTTATACTGCTATGAGGTAACAAATACATAAAAAGATAGGTCCAAACTCATCATGTCTAGAGTGACTTTTCTATCTTTGTATTGCTCAAATTACCCACTGATTCTTTCTTAGCTCACACACATCCTGTAACTACACAAAAATGGGCACAAGCATCATGCTCATAAATGTTGGTACGAAATGCAAGGATTGTAAGGCTGCACATGAAAGGCTGCATTCGCCTGAGTGGGCGAGTGGCATCAGGGGGGAGTTCACCATAATTAGTCGATGGAGCAAAATGTCATGAAATGTCAGAAGATAGTGAGGAACTGTGTTATTGATGGGTTTCACCTTACAATAAGGTAGACAATGGCTAGCATGAGTGTCTAGTACCTCAGTTACACAAAGCAAGCAGTCAGTAGTCATATACTAAAAATACCATCTCGTCAACTATTTACATTACATTCAATCTACATATATCAAAAGATGCATCTCTGAGACAAGTCCAGTTATATCACCCACTGAATTGTATGAGTAACTGTGAGACAATGGTCTCATGTTTAAGTCAAGGTCTGGCATACAGTTTTAATATGCCAGAAAATTTTAAAAAATATAGAATTTACAGCATATGAAAGCAGACAAACAGGCCAATACATTATTAAGGCCAACAAACCGCTAAATGCTTCAAACCACAGACTATGCAATATCTTAAATTTAAGATCTCATTGAGAGCTACCACAGTTTAGCCATGAAAACCGTAGTAGTATGAAGAATGGTGGCAATACACCAGTGACACAAAATCAACACTAACACACACTTGGCAACCAGTACACACTGTATAGTTTAGTTATGTAGAATTGCTATTTTATTACACATACACATAATTAACAACTGATACAAAAGGGTGCAAGAGACAAGCAAATGAATGGTACCACTAGTTAACTTGTTTGTACATACATGATGCTAGTTCATATCCTACTTACATTGGAAGCATAATTTAAGAGTGTGTTTCTGTTGTGCAATTCAGATCAATGTTATTATTCAAATGTATTAGTATTGATCAAACTTCCTTTGGCTTCTGTCTTGGGTTCTTTGGCTGACATTTGTTTGATGATTTTTCTTATGTTTTGTCAGTATGAGTGACTGACACTGCCAAAGCTGCACTCTCCATAGCTGGTAGCTTCAACAAAGCCAGTCACTCTAGTTAGAGAAAAGTCAGAAAAAAATAGTGAAACCAACATCAGCTAAAGAACCGGAGACAGAAGCCAACTGACTCTTTGTCAATAAGTGGCCACGAAAGCCTTAATAGTTTTGCATGGGTATTACCATATTTATGAATGATCTCCCTTAATATGGATAAACTAATAAATATTTATGTTAACTGTGTGTCAAATGTAATTTAAATTGTGGGCATTACTAAAAAGCTCCTTTGTTCCACAATCTGAACTCCAATTCTGGATGGTGGTGCACAACACTGCTAAGGTTACAATATTTTCTGTGTAGCAAAACCTAAAGAGACTGCGCAGTCATCAGCTAATGCACAGGTGTGAGTGCAGTCTCGCATTGTTGCTTTGAATGACACAACTTGTAGTTTAACTTAATGTCTTGATTTAGCATTCTGGAGCTTTTATTATTAACATTAAGGGGGATACAGCAAAACATTGTGATACAATCTTTACTATGGTATACAGGTGGCGAGAAGTTTACAATTTGTGAAACCCAATGTTAACATTTCGGGAAATGAACTACTGAATGAATTGTATATAACACATTCCAATGCTTCATTTAAATATTGCTGTATCACTGTTACATGAACTTGCAGATAGATACTGTAGCCAGAGACATAAAATAAAGAGGCCACACACAACATTTTTACAAAAGGTGTAAGCTCACAGTCCTTATATCTAAAATAGTTCTCCTCCTCCTCCTCACCATAATTTTACAGTACTGTTAAGCCTAGGCATTCCTTGTCTTCAAGTTTGTTAGCCATTGTTTCCTTCCTGTTCTGCATTTTTCCTCATAGATACACTAATAAAATGAAAGAGGCAGAGGACTGAACAAATTCTATGGAATGAATAGCAAAAAAGTGGATAATATAGGGCAAGAAGGAGAAAAAATTAAAGATTAACAACAAAATAAATAGTGTGTGGGAATTTCTAGAACTATGGAAGGTATGCTGTACAAAAACAGAACAAACTTGTGAGGCACTTGTATTCAGAGCTCTCTATTATTTCAACTCTACAACATCATAGTTTATTTTCTAGCACTATACAGAAAATATGCAAAACCAATCAAGTTTACAGGAAATTCAATGCAGAGAAGAACATAAAAATGATTGTAATTACAGATCAATAGAACAGATGTGAGCCGAATAGCACTTCTCAACAAACATGTTAAGGTACACATTTAACGTAATGTGGAGAATCACAGAAAACTGGTGATTGTCTAACACACTCAAAACAACACGGTGTTTCACAAATAATGGCTCCAGCGTCTGCCAAACAAAACCTTGATGGGCTCCTAGTGGGGAAACAGGGCACCTGCGACACTTCTGTCACATAAAGTGTTTCCTTGTATCTCCTCTAAATACTCTAAAATTTGAATACATAGTGTGTGTGTGTGTGTGTGTGTGTGTGTGTGTGTGTTTTCCTCTCTCTTCTTAATCATACTCTACCTATTCTGGATCCCCTTTCCATCTCTGCAGTCTTGTCATACATTTTTCAAGCATCGACTTATATGCTGTCTGTTCTTCAGAGAATTTCTTCTTCTGTTCTCTCTATCTATTACACATTTCTGAGTTGTTATTTCTTTATGTGGTCCTGTCTCGTGTAAGTGTCCTGAGTATTGCCAGAATGCATTAGGTCTTCTCTGATTTTGTCAATGTATCAGGTATATTCATGGCTGGGATGCAGTTTCTCACAGTACATCAGCACCTTCTTTGTCAATCTACTTGACTGTGGGTGTTTTATATGACCACAGAATTTCAGCCATCGTTACACTTGCACATTGCTCATGATCTTCACTCATCATCTTGGTTCTTTCTAGGTTCTAATATCTTTATGATAAAACGGCTATCTGAGCACCAGGTCTTTCTGATCTAGTGAGACTGCACCTGCAGCATAAAGAACCAGTGGCCTAATAACTGTAGTGTAGTGACACTAATATTTCTCTTATTATACAGTTTAGCGATAGTCCTATACGTTGTTTCCAATTTAACAGTGCGAACCTTAGTTGTTTCTCTTCTGTCATGTTCTCTAAAATGATTTTACAGACTACTTAAATTTTGGAACCCATTTGATGCAGTCAAACTGTAGCGGTAGTAGCATTTGTGTCGGTCATGCATTCTGTCTTTTTGAAGAAAACCTGCAATCTGGTCTTTACTGCACATTTCTTCAAGGTTTTGATCTGGGTGCGTGCTGTGTCAATGTCCATGGAGAGAGTGGCCGAGTCATTCTGTCCATGGGACACCATCTTGTCGAAATACTGACCATGCAAGTGGAGAGTCTTGCAAGTTCGCATGAAGCTGTAGGTATGCCAGCTGCAGTGCAGCTGCTGGGAGGGTCTCCCATGCCAGCCGTGTCTTAGCAGATGAACAATGTTCCAAAACACCCCATCTCTCCCATAGCCCTTCCCAAATCTCCCAGAAAACCAACTGTGTTAAGATATACTTTTAACTGAGCCCCAGGAACATTGCGTGACCACAATGAGTAATTAACCTGGCACAACGTGCAGTTCCGTGGTGTCGACTGAATAAATCTCTAATTCTCCTGGGGCCAAACTGGAGAATACTAACAAAACAAAACAAAAACGGAAGGACTTATGAAACCTCGAACATCCAAACAAAAGGGGTGGAACTGATTGAAGATATTTCCACAATTGCATTGGATATAAATCAGTCCAAGAAGTGTAAATTGTCACTGAGATGTTGGACCAGGTCAAGATCAAATCCTTGCCTGGGGTTCAAAGGAGGAAACTTCGCAAAGAACAAAAAGGAAAGGAAGGTAAAGAATGGCTTTCTAACTATAAATGAAGGGACCTAAAAGGTCTTGAACCTAAGACCTCCAAAGAAGACAGTCTCACAGTGAAGAGAGTAATCAGACCCCTTGTATCTCTTAAGATAGGTAACAGGAAAACAAGGGAGGAGTCTGATACTCCCCTTCTCTGGATAAAAAGATCCAGAAAAGGCAGACGCAAGAAACACTACTGCAGTCTTAGTATTTAGGATGGCAATTATCCAACAGGGATATTCACTGATCAAGAGGTGGAGTATGTTTAGATAGCTCTCTTTGAGAAGATTTCAGAAAGGGGGGAGGGGGGGGGAGGAGGAGGGGGAGGGGGAGGATTAAAGTCCAGACCCCAAATTTAGGACAGTCTACAGTCTATCTGGCCAAGGGTGCTCTAATCTTTGTCCATGAGGTGACGGTAACAGTGGACTGGCTTAAGGAAATAGTATCAAAGAAACTTCTGTGAAAGAGGTGAAGCGGCTGGTCAAGGCAGTGGCTGAGCTCTTCAAACCCACAAAGATATTGACTTGTATAGTGACACTTCTTGGAAGGATAGTCCTCGCAAGACACTGAGAAATTACGGGCACAGAACCAGGTCTTGATAGAGGACTGGAGGGTAATCAATTGAAAGGTTTTATCAGATGGCCAAACCTTTCTGGAGGAAATCTGAAAAATCCCCAATGGCACTGTGAAAACAGGATCCAAAATTGTACTTAGGGTTCCCACAGGTTGCCATCAGTGTCATATACCACTAGTTCTGGAATCTCAAGCTCCTTAATGAAACTTAGCCAGCATAAGGTCAACAGCACATAAATACTCAGATGCAATACTAGTTGGAGGCAATTTAACCTGCTGAGTATAAATTGGATGTCTATGGATTCACTGTGGGAGGACAGTCATGCAAAATACTTTTGAACACGTTTTCTGATAATTGTCTTGAGCAGCTAGCTCGGCAGCCCACATGCAATGGAAATGTCTTAAACCTTGTAGCTACAAATAGGCCGGACATTATCGACAATGTCAGTATAAAAATGGGAATTTGTGATCATGATACTATAGCAACTATGATTATAAAAGTTAATAAATCAGTCAAGAAGGCTAGGAGAGGGTTTCTGCTAGATAGGCCAGATAAGTAGTTTTTAATATCTTACTTAGATAGTGAACTGACATGGATGTAGAGGAATTATATGCAAAGTTTAAGCAGATTTTAAATCGTGGTCTGGAGAGTTACATGCCCAGTAAGTGGATAAAGGATGAAAAGACCTACCATGGCTTAATAACAAAATCTGTAAGATGCTGAGGAAGCTGAGGCTATTGCACTCTAGGTTCAAAAAGGGATGCACAAACGGCGACAAGCAAAGATTATTAGAGATTGTATGTGAAAAGACCTGTGTGTGAAGCACATGATAACTACCACCATCACAGCTTAGAAAAATATTTGGCAGAAAATGTGAGAAAATTCTGGCCATATGTAAAATCGCTAAGTGGGTCTAAGGCTTCCATTCAGTTCCTTGTTGACTGCTCTGGTGAGGCACTTAAAGATAGCGAAACGAAAGCCAAAGTTTTAAATTACACATTCAAGAAACTGTTCACACAGGAGAACGGTACAAATATACCATCATTTAACTGTCAGACAGACTCCTGTATGGACGACAGAAATAAGCATACATAGCCTAGAGAAGCAACATAAAGATTTGGAAACAAATAAATCATGAGGTCCAGATGGAATCCCAGTTTGAATTTACAAAGAGTACTCTATGGCAATGGCCCCTTACTTAGCTTGCATTTATCCTCTCGCCAGCACAAAGTACCATGCGACTGGGAAAAAAGTGCAGGTGACTTCAGTATGTAAGAATGGCAAAAGAATGCACACCCAAAATTACAGACCAATATCCCCGACTTCTGTTTGTTGCAGAATCCTTGAACACACATTCTCAGTTCAAGCATAATAAACTTTCTTGAGGTTAAGAAGCTTACGTCCTTGAATCAGCATCATTTTAGAAAGCATTGCTCGTGTGAAACTCAGCTTCTTCTTTTCTCAGATGATATACAAGGTGGAATCCAAAATTTTCGGGACTGGCACTGCCATCTGGAAAGTAGGAGTAGTATATCTTTGCACCGCTAGGTCGGTGTGCGAAGTGGCATTCAGCTGGGAAGACATGTTGCATGTCCACAGAGATTTTCGTAATACTCTGTGTTTGATGTGTGGCGATGCTACGATGGATCCGCAAACAAAACAGCACATGCATATCAAGTTCTGTGCGAATCTTGGGAAAAGTGCTACGGAGACCATTGCAAAGATTCAACAAGTGTTTGGGGGACAGAGCATGAGCCGTACGCGTGTGTTTGAGTGGCATGCTCGGTTCAGGACCGGCCGTACAGACGTCGAAGATGATGCTTACATTGGAAGACCTGTTAGCCGCACAATACCGGCATTGTTGCCAAACGTCAACAACTGGTTCATGCAGACCGACATCGAACCATTCTAGACCTTGCGGATGAAGCAGGTATTGGTTATGGGACATGTCAACGAATGTTGACTGATGAATTGGGCATGCATTGTGTCACCGCAAAATTTGTGCCAAGGATCTTGACTGCCGATCAGAAGGCACAGCATGTTGAAGTGTGCATGGACCTTCGTCAGACAGCACCAATGATCCAACCTTCTTGTCACGGGTTAGCACTCGTGACGAGAGCTGGATTTACAGTTATGACCCAGAGACAAAGCAACAATTGTCCCAGTGGAAGAGCCCGGGCTCCCCAAGACCCAAAAAAGCTAGACAGGTGAAAGGCAAAGTTATATCAAGGGAATTGTGTACAAAGAATTCATCCCACCCAACCAAACAGTGAATTCCACATACTACTGTGACATTCTGCGATGGCTCCATGAAAATGTGCAGCGACAACGGCCCAAACTTTGGCATCAAGGGAACTGAACTGGCTGCTGCACCACGACAACGTGCCCTGTCACACCTCCTTGCTCACCAGGACCTTTTTGGCAAAAAACAACATAGCGGTTGTACCCCACCCACCATACTTGCCAGATTTGGCACCTTGCGACTTCGCGCTATATCCAAAACTGAAACTAAAGTTGAAAGGCCGTCGGTTTAACACTCTTAGAGAGGATTCAAGAAGCATCGCTGGCAGTGATAAACATCCTCAAAGAACAGGACTTCCAGAAAATGTTTGACCAGTGGCAGAAGCACTGGGACCGACGTGTACATGCAGATGGGAACTACTTCGAGGGTGATGGTGACCATTAGTCCAAAAGTAAGTTTTTCAACAGATGGGGGTGGGGAATTTAGATCCGTATTTCTTATAGCATTGAAGTTAGACCTTGATCGCTTAGAGACTGCTGGTGTTTGACCACCAGCAAGAGATGTACTATGCTTCATGGCGTGTCATCCGCCTTGATGCCACACAGTCCGACCAGGGGACCTCCCCACAGGCGCCACCCAGCTGCAGCAAAGGCAACCTGGAAGGATGGCCATTGTCGGGAGTCCCCGTTGCCCCATGGTGACACGGGCATCTACTCCTTGGCACGCATGGGGAGTTAACGGTGCAGGCATCTGCAGAGCAATCCCTGTGTGGTCAGGGGGCTACAACCAACAGGGTACATGGTGGCCCCACCGCAACAGACTGGCTACCGTGCTGAATATCAGGCGTAAACGAGCTAAGAAGTCCATTATCGTCGACAATGCAGAAAGCAATACTGCACAGAGGATGGAGGAAAATGCACCCAGAAGGGTGACTTCACTCAACAACTCGAGAATGATCGGAAGTGCAGATCCAAGTCGATAAAGGATGCAAGAGGTCTCAGTACACGATTGATATTATGCATCATGTAACACGCAATTCCCCAATTGGCTCGCTCTTCAGAAAAATTTTGAAAAATGGAGGTCAAACCCTACAGGGGAGCATCACAAAGGCTGAAAGGTTTGAGACTACTTTTAGCCGCCTCTTACTACAGGTAGGAATACCTCGAGCCTATTCTAACCTCTGGACCCCCAGGGAGGGGGGAGGGGGGAGGGGGGGGGGTATTGGACTGGAGATTGTCCTAACCATCGCTAAGAATATGGTATAATCAAAACCGCATAATTGAATCAGGAGGCAGCATGGAGAATACTGGGTTATGATTCAAAAACAAAAACATGGGAAGTTGATGATGCCAAAGCCATGTTTCAAGACAACTTATGTGATCCTCAGCTAGAGCAGCAAACACCTTATAATCATAGTAGACTTATGACTGGCCATGGGAACTTTAAGAAACAGCTACACACAATGGTTATAGTGGAAGAAGCCTGTAAGTGCAGACTTTAAGGTGAGGAGGATGGAACACGTAATTGTCCAATGGAAAGCATTAAGAGGGCAAAAGGCATAGAATATTCAGTCCTGAAGAAATTGAGTCTAATAAACCAGTGAAAGGTTTCCTATTACTCTTTACAGGTACCAGTTAGCTTTATTAGAACCACAGGGACTGATACCACACTATAAAGTTCGTTTTGGTAACAGCAATAGTGGGCTTAATAGAACTGGTATTTGCTTTCCTGGGCAAATCAAATAAAATGGCTAAGTCATCAGGGATTGCCAAACTGTCAATTTCTTGAACGGCTCTGTGCATCATCCTCTTATGACATTTTCTAGAACCAGATTAAGTAATAGAGGCGACAGGAGGTACCCATTCCCAGATGGTTCGAATATCCTTTCTTCAATCACAAAATCAACAAAAAATTGTAGCATATTTAATGAAAAATGTGCTGCAAGGTATCAAATGCTAGTATAAAAATATAAAACCTGTTACACAAACAGTAAGTGCAAATTTTTCAAAGAAGTGACTATGTTAAGACAGTTTAATAAGTGACATACAAAATGAGTGTTCTGCATGCGAGAAATTTTATGAAAGTATGAATGTCATAGTTTGTGCAAACTGCAAGGCTGGTTCACTGAAAACACTGTGGTTAAAGAGCAAACTTTTACTGGATACATAATTTACCATAAAGAGCATTTTTGTCCTTTCACCTTTTCACTCAAACAACTGCTGCAGTTCATACTTACAGACTTAAGACCTGTCATGGCAGGCTCTTGCTCACAAGATGGAACCCAAATCTTCACATCATCATCTAACCCACTTGTAGCAATAACTGGAATCTGAGGATGTGGCTCAAGACAATTGACCTATGTGAAGAAATAAAAGTATTATTAATTCAAAATTTGTTTGATGAAATACATTTAAACTAGCTCAACTACATTTACACACGTCTAGGACCTTCATTATGTCAAATGTCATCATACAGCCAATTTTATAGAATGTTGGAGTATTACAGAAAATAAGATTTTGCATATAACAAAGGGATAGCAGATGCTGCAACTAATTTTATATAAATCCACTTCAACATAGTACTGGTTGCTGTTGCAATACACTAAATTTTTGCATTGTGATCCATGAGCAAAGGTCAACACAACAAAGACAAGTTTGTAAATGCAGAGCACATTCACTTAGATCAAGACAACGATTAGAAACCTAGAACCTTGGCAGATATATAAGACTTCTGGGATTGAAGGAAACAGTAAATATATAAAACAGACGAAGGAGACAGAAAGATTACTTAAAAAATACAACTACAGTGTAAAATTGGAAGTAAATACATATATTTCAATAAATCTTGCACTCAGATTACAAGTAGTTGTCATAAATGAATATGGTTCCAGGTTGTCAGACTGGACCTAACCTGACATTTTATCTACACATCATAAGATTTGAATGCTGTTTACAATGCAGGAGATTTTGCAACCCACAGCTGACCAACAGCCTCTACTCTACATGTTAGGTAAAAATTTAGGCATTCAACTTTGGTGAAATGAATGCTCAATTGATAGTAGTGGTTTGCCCTTACCTCTACGAGAGATATCTGGCGAAACAAATTTGTGACTGAAGTGTTAAAAGATAAAAGGAGTTATATGAAATGGAGAATTTAAGAAAGTGCACATCAAATAAGTCACAATGCATAAGTTACTCTTCCCAAAAAGCAATAAAAAAAGGTGCCAAGGCATTATGCCTCCAAATGCAGAACACGTTGGCTTTAGCAGCAACAATACTTTTGCCCAATTCTAAGGTGTTTATATCACACAAAACATTTCCTACAATAAAGTAATATTGTTTAAAAATAGTCCAGTGTGCCACAGGTCTAATTTTAACTTACCTAAAATAATCTGAAAAAATGACCACATACATGTTTCCTGGAAAGTAGACACTTCTAATAATTCCACCAAAGAAACTCATACTTCTGAAACCTTTATCTGACAGATATTGTGCAGCTACTGTTCCGCTGTGTGGGAGCTTTGCTGTTCAGGATTGACTGATGGTACAGAAAATGTTCACCAACACATAATAATAATAATAATAATAATAATAATAATAGTAATAAATCTGTGCAACTGGATACAGATTTATTTTCAGAGAGAGAGCAAAATGACTGTTCTTAAAATTCTAAGAAACCATCTTCCAGTGGAACTCAAGGAAGATATTACTCCTTGTCACATATCCATCACTTGATAAGCAAAAGTCTAAATTTCTGTTGAGTTCATACAGACTTATGAAGCAATCTTCCATCTTACACACTATTTGTCAATGGAACCAAAAGCACGAGGAGTGCTACTACTAATACTGGCATGGTACAGTGCATTAACAGTCCCATAAGATGGTCTACTTGTGCATCTGCCCCCCCCCCCCCTCCCCCTCCTGCTGCTGGTGCCTGACTGAGCTGCCATTCCTTTTTAACTTTCCCCGATCTCTCCCTCTCTCCTCCCCTGTAGACAATGACCTAATAGTTACAGAAACTATGACTGCATTGTCAAGTGTACTTCTATGTGTGTTTATCAGTAATACCAAACATTTTGATTCTTGAAACTTCCTGTCAGATTAAAACTGTGTGCTGGACCGAGACTCGAACTCAAGGCCTTTGCCTTTCGCGGGCAAGTGGTAGAGCGAAAGGCAAAGGTCCCGAGTTCGAGTCTCGGTCCGGCACACAGTTTTAATCTGACAGGAAGTTTCATATCAGCGCACACTCTGCTGCAGAGTGAAAGTCTCATTTTGCTTCTTGATGGTAAGCACTAACTAGCAGTTTTATCTCAGTTAATTAGTTTAAATGCAGGTGTACTTTCACCATTTAAATCCATTGATCAGACTCTCAATCTGCTTAATATCTAAGAATTGCCATTAACTTTTTTGCCCTCCAAATTCCAGCAGACTTTTTTTCTGAGGGTGATTTGAATGTACTTATGTGCAACTAAAGTGATCATATCACTAACAGTTTACTGAACTATGACACAGAGGCAGGTTGACTGACTGTTACTGTATGGTGCAAAAGGGAAGTAAGTGCCCACCCAATTTTCCAGAAATAATAATGATGAATTACTGGTGCCATCTATATGATTATCTGTGAACCAAATATCAATTTGTCAATTGGATTGTAAATATTTTCTACATTTTTATTTCACTTTTAGAAACTATTCAGGCACAACATTAATTAAAAGCAAACTTTTATTACATTTCTTCCTGGTTATTGTAAAGAGGCAGCACTCACCACACCATTTTCATCTCCACGCATCCATTGTACAATTGCCTCTGTATGCTTCTCCCAGAAATAAATATTTCCACAGTCCGATCCAGAGACCACAAATTCGCTTCGAGGTCCAAAGAAACCAACACCTTTCACTGGAACAAACATCATTATTGTCTAGAGAAGCATGTTTCTAATTTGTTATATTTCTAATCCCCAGTTTTTACTTTGGGCACATATACAATCAAAATCCACGACATTACATTCATGTGAACTTAATCTTATTTGCCCTACTCATGCAACACAACAAAGGTGTTAACTCTCAAGTACCTTACTGCTTCCAATATATTAACTGTTTTAGTAGCAACCCACTAATGAGAAATTTACCTGCTTTGAAACAAAAAGAATCACTTCCAACATCATGCACAGTAAAAATCTGCCCTATTTCCTTAGCTTCCTTTTTATAACACTGGGAATTGGAGTATAAAAAAACTGTGGACTTTTATTGAAAATTACTGTTTGAATTTGGTGAATTTCACAGAATCAGTTAGGTACAACAGAAATCTGCTGAAAGCATGATTCTTATTCTGAACTGAGCAGTTGCCTGAGAAAATATAAGGCTCAGTGAATTCTTGTGGCACTCTCTTAGAAGTACAAACAATCAGTAAACACTACTGCCAACCTATAACACAACGCATATAAATTGTGCTGATGACAAAGACAACAATGTACAACAGTCAAAACAATTGGACTATTTTTTTGTGAAAATTACTTGTAATGCTGTCTGAAGGTCTGAGCAGAAAATTTTAAATGATGTGCAGTAAGTGAAAGTGCTACTATTTAAGCTTTATTTTCAAAGGGGCTTGGTTCACAACTGATGGCTCATTACTTTGAAGAGGACTTGAGTCATTGACTGATGCTTCAATAAAAATAACACTGTTTTTCCGAATCGTACAGAACGTACACTAACTAATAGACTGATACTCCTTTAATGTCAGTTTGTGCAGTTACAAACGTAGTATCCAAAGCAACAGCAAACTCATGATCTCCAAATTAAAGACTGCTGCCCTTCTGAAAATATGGGATTTACTTATGAAAAATACTCACCTTGCATCATCTACATGTACATGACCACTCCCTAATTCACACTTCAGTGCCCAGCAGAGGGTTCACTGAACCACTTGCACACTATTTCTCTACCATTCCACACTAACATCATGCGGGAATAGCAAACACTTAAATCTATCCATGAAAGCTCTGGTTTCTCTTATGATGAACATTACTCTCTACATAGGCAGAGGTCAACATAATATTTTTTGATTTGGAGGAGAAAGCTGGTAACCAAAATTTTGTGAAAAGATCAATCTGCAATGAAAAAGAACTTTGTTTTAATGATTGCCACTCCAACTCTCCCCTATTTCAAGATAATACAAAAGGAGCTGTCCTCCTTCGAACTATTTCGATGCCCTTTGCCAAGCCTGTCTGCTAAGGATCTCGTACTGCATAACAATACTCCACAAGAGGATGGCCAAGGGTAGCATAGGCAGTCTATGTAGTAGAGCTGTTGCGTCTTCTGAATATTCTGCCAATAAAAACACTGTCTTTGGTTAGCTTTGCCCACAACATTTTCTACATGACAGTTCCCATGCAAGTTGTTCATAATTGTAATTCTTAGGTGTTTTGACTCAATTTGTCAGCCTTTAGATTGGTGTGACTTACCACATAACCAAAATTTAACCAATTCTTCTTATCACTCTTGTAGATGGCTAAATTCACACTTTTGATTATTTAGAGTCAATTGCCACTTTTGGCACTATGCAGATATTTTGTCTAAATCAGTTAGCAATTGGTTTTGATCTTCTGATGACTTTACTATATGGTAAATGACAGCATCATCTGCAAACAATCTAGGAGAACTGCTCACATTATCTCCTAAATTGTTAATATGGATTAGGAACAGCAGAGGGCCTATAACTCTCCCTCAGGGAATGTCAGATATTACTTCTGTTTTACTCTGACTTCCTGTCAATTACTGTGAAACATCACCTTTCTGGCCTGAAGTCATGAAGCCACCTCCACACCTGAAACAATACTCCACAGGCATATAATTTGATTAAAAGTCAGTAGTGAGGAATAGTATTAAAAGCCTTGTACATTTATGGAATCAATTTGAGAACCCCTGTCGATAGCAATCATTACTTCAAGAAAATAAAGAGCTAGTTGTGTTGCAAAACAACAATATTTTCCGAATCTGTGCCAACTGTGTGTCAATAGATTGTTTTTCTTGAGGTAATTCATAATGCTTGAATGCAATACATGTTCCAAAATCCTACTGCAAATTGATATCAATGCTAGGGGTCTGTAATTTGGTGGATTAATCCAATTCCCTTTCTTGAGCATTTGTGTGACCTCTCCAACTTTCCAGTCTTTAGGTATGTATGTTTCATTGAGTGAGCAGTTGCTTATGACTACTAAGTATGGAGCTATCATATCACCATACACTGAAAGGAGCCTAAGTGATATATTATCTGGACCAAAAAACTTTCTCTTGGTGTGGTTGGGTTTCAAGTTCCACTGAAGAGGACAGGAGTCCACTACACTCAGAAGTAGCTACACGGGTAGCAGGGGCTGTGTGGCGTGGCCTGGGCAGTCTTTTACGTTAGGGGATCTCAGGAAAACACAAAAAGGGCTTCAGTCTCAGAGAGTGCATGCCAAATATAGAAAGAACATAGATACAGGAACTATCAGTATAACAGTTTTAAACTGTCATAGGTGTGTTGGGAAAGTACCAGAGCTCCAAGCGCTAATAGAAAGTAGCGATGCTCAAATCGTAATAGACACTGAAATCTCGCTAAAGCCGGAGATAAGTTCAGCGAAAATTTTTGCAAAAATCTAACAGTGTTCCGAAAGGATAGGCTAAACACAGCAGGCGGTGGCGTGTTTGTTGCTGTTAAAAGTAGATTATCTTGTCGCAAAATTGAAGTAGATAGTTCCTGTGAGTCAGTATAGGCAGAGGTCATTCTTGGCAACCGGAATAAAATAATAACTGGTTCCTTTTACAGACTTCCCAATTCAGATGACACAGTTGCTGAAAGGTTAAAAAAAAACTTGAGTTTAATTTCAAACACGTATCCAACTCATTCAATTATCGTTAGTGGTAACATTAATTTACCCTCCATATGTTGGCGAAAATACATGTTAAAACCTGGAGGTACGCATAAAACATCATCCGAAATTATGCTAAATGTGTTTTCTGAAAATTATTTCAAGCAGTTAGTTCATGAGCCCACACGAACAGTAAACAGTTGTGAAAACACACTTGACCTCTTAGCAACAAAGCAGATCAGGGTTTAATGACCACAGGGTTGTCTTAACGAGACTGAATACTGTAACCCCCAAATCCTCCAAAAATAAATGAAAAATATACCTATTCATAAAAGCAGATAACAATTCATTTGATACCTTCCTGAGAGAGAATGTCCACTCCTTCCAAACATGAGTAATGCGGAGGTAGATATCCACAGAGTAGTGAAGCAACTTCAATCACTTAACAAAAGCAAGTCTTCCAATCCAAACTGTATATACCAGCTAGGTTCCTCTCATCAGAGTATGCTGATACAATAGTTCCAAACTTCACAAGCACACTCAACAAAAGATCCACACCCAGAGACTTGAAAGTTGCACAGGTCACACCAATATTCAAAAAAGGTAGGAGTTAACCACCAAATTACAGGCTCATACCATTAATGTTGATATGCAGCAGGAATTTGGAACATTATGAATTACCTTGAAGAGAACAGTCTATTGACACAGTCACATGAATTTAGAAACATCATTCTTGTGAAACATAACTAGATCTTTATTTGCACAAAGTGCTGAGCCCTATTGACAAGGGATTTCAAATTGAATCCACATTTCTGGATTTCTGGAAGTCTTCTGACACTGTACCACACAAGCAGCTTGTAGTGAAACTGTGTGCTTGTGGAATACTGTCTCAGTTATGTGACTGGATTTGTGATTTACTGTCAGAGGGGTCACAGTTCGTAGTAACTGACAGAAAGTCATTGAGAAAACAGATGTGATTTCTGGCATTCCCCAAGGAAGTGTTATAAACCCTTTGCTGTTCCATATCTGTACAAATGATTTAGGAGACAATCTGAGCAGCCGCCTTAGGTTGTTTGCAGATTATGCTGTTGTTTATCAACTAGTAAAGTCATCAGAAGATCAAAACAAATTGCAAAATGATTTATAAAAGAAATTTGAATGGTGTGAAAATTGGCAATTGATCCTAAATAATGTAAAATGTGAGGTCATCCATGTAAGTGCTAAAAGTAATCCGTTAAACTTAGGTTACACGATAAATCAGTCAAATCTAAAGGACGTAAATGCAACTACATACCTAGGAATTACAATTGCGAGCAACTTAAATTGGAAAGAACACACAGAAAATGTTGTGTGGAAGGCTAACCAAAGACTGCATTTTATTGGCAGGAAACAAAGGCATTACTTGCTGTGGCAGAATCTTTCCATGAAATTTCTATCACCAATTTTCTCCTCCGAATGCGAAAATACTTGGTTGATGCCTGTCTACATAGAGAGAAATGATCATCATAATAAAATAAGGGAAATCAGAGCTCAAACAGAAAGACATAGGTGTTCAATTTTCCGCGAACTATACAAGATTGGAATAACAGAATTATTGTGAAGGTGGTTCGATGAACCTCTGCCAGGTACTTAAATGTGATTTGCAGAGTATCCTCGTAGTTGTACATGACGTGACTCGAGTACCGAGGATATCTATTTCTAGTTAATCATGCTTTCAGCAGTTCAGAGTTCACATTAAATTGTAGGTTACCCAGTAACTTGCCCAATACATCATTTCAAGGGATCTGAGGAAGGGAAGGATTGTACCATATCCAATAAGGTGATGCATAGTGAATCACTGATAGTTAAAGACAGTTTTACTTATATTTAACACATCAGTACCAAAATGTTACGCATTTTTAAACAGGATATAACATTCAAATGATATTTCCTCACTTTATATAAACGCATGCACTCTACAGAAACTGTAATAAATCTGGATCATGTTTCTCCCCAACATCAGCTGTATAAACTGTAAAAAGGCACAGCAGGCAGTCTATTTAATGTAACATACAAACAGTGATTATGATATACTGATTATCTATTTTGAAGTCTGAACCGCTTTTTTATTATCAGTCTTCTGACTGATTTCATCCACCCATCAGAAATTCCTCTCCTGTACTAACCTCTTTATCTCAGTTCTTGCACCCTATGTCCTCAACTACTTGTTGGATGTATTCCAATCTCTGTCTTCCCCCACAGTTTTTACACTCTACATCTCTCTCTGGAACCATGGAGATTATGTCCTAATGATGCAACAAGTGTCCTATCATCCTCTCTCTTCTTGTCAGTATCTTCCATATGCTCCTTTCTTCATTGATTGTGCAGAGAACCTCTCTGTTCCTTAGCAGCCACCTAATTTTCAACATTCGTCTGTAGCACTGCATCTCAAATACTTTGATTCTCTCTCGTTCTGGTTTTCCCGCAGTGCATGTTTCACTACCATACAATGCAGTGTGCCCCAAATGTATGTCCTCAGAAATTTCTTCCTCGTATGAGGACCTATATTTGACACTACTAGACTTCTCTTAGCCAGGAATGCCCTTTGTATCATTACTAGTTTGCTTTTTATGCCCTCCTTGGTCCGTCTGTCATGGGATATTTCACTGCCTAGGCAACAGAACTCCTTAACTTTATGTAATTTGTGATCACCAAATCCTGATGTTAAGTTTTTGCTGTTCTAATTTCTGCTATTACTCATTATTTTCACCTTTGGCTCTGAGCACTATGGGACTTAACATCTTAGGTCATCAGTCCCCTAGAACTTAGAACTACTTAAACCTAACTAACCTAAGGACATCACACACATCCATGCCCGAGGCAGGAATCGAACCTGCGACCGTAGCAGTCCCACGGTTCCGGACTGCAGCGCCTAGAACCGCATGGCCACCGCGGCCGGCTTTTCATCTTTCTTTGATTTCATCTCAATCCATATTCTGTACTCATTAGACTGTTCATTCCAGTCAGCAGATCATTTAGTTCTTGTTCGCTTTCACTGAGAATAGTGAATAGTAAACGTCCTCAGCGAATCTTACCATTGCTATCCTTTCACCTTCAATTTTAATTCCACACTTAACCTTTCTTTTATTTGTCACTGCTTCTTTGTTGTATAGATTAAATAGTAGGGGTTTTGAAAGACTGCATCCCTTTCTTCCACCCTTTACAATCCAGGCACATCACTCTTCTTGTTCACTCTACGTTCTTTTACATATTGTGTATCAGCCATCTTCCTCTAAAGCTTCTTCCTATTTTTCTCAGAATTTCAAACATCTTGCTCCATTTTACACTGTCAAATGCTCTTTCTAGGTCAACAAATCCTATAAAAGTGTGTTGATTTTTCTTCAGTCTTGCTTCCATTATAAAAACACAATGTCAGAAACCCTCTCTGTTTTCTTTATCTTTACTATAGCCAAACTGGTCATCATCTAAAGATTCCTTAATTTTCTTTTCCGTTCTTCTTTATATTAATTATTCTTGCCAGCAGCTGCACGAACAAGATTTTAAGTTGATTGTGCAATAGTTCTGCAAGAATTTGCCCTTGCTATCTTCAGAATTGTTTGGATGACATTTTTCTGGAAGTCAGACGGTACATTACCAGTGTCAGATTCTACACACCACACTAAAAATGCAAAAGTGAGTTAAAAAAAATATGGCTGTAATCAAACGCAAGCCTGCAGCACATCACACATCGCTTTGTATCTCTGTGTATATTCATTATGCTACACTGAGCTCCCGTAACATGTGACCTTATCTTGTATGTTACTGTCTTCTGAAGGCTTTAATCACAGATATGTTATTCACTAACATTTAATTACAACAAAGTGAACCAAGAAAAATATGTTTTTGATGGCTCTTCATGACCTTGAAATGGTACACTTTCATATCACAGAAGTTACAATGTGAAAATTATTTAACCACCAATGTAAGGATAATCAAAAAATCCACTGAGCAAGTGGTAGCAGGAAAACACATGTAAAAGACATTACATATGCAAACTGTCAGAGCCAGTGGTCCCTTCTTCTGGCAGAAGAGTTGAAGGAGAAGTACGAGTTGTGAAGGTAGGGACTGGTGAGGTTTAGGAAAAGAGGTAGAGTTCGGAAAAGTCACCCAGAACCTGGGTCAGGGGAGACTTACCAGACAGAATGAGAAGGAAAGGCTGATTGTTGGGGATTGCACCAGGTGAGTTTTGTAAACCTGAGAACTTACAGGTGGAAAATAGGGTAATATGCAATAAAGAAATTACTGCTAAAACATCTTGCATGAGTTAATAACACCAAAAAGCTAAGTGCATTGTATGTGACAGAGGTTGGAGGGGATGAGGAAAAAGGCAGGTCAGAAAATAAAAGCCGTAGAAAACAAAACTGGAGTGAAGAAAGTAATAATTACTGCGAAGAATTGCAGAGACCAAAGAAATTAACATAAATTAACACCAGGTGGGTTGTGAAAACCAAGGACATGTGGCACCAGTTCCCACCTGCAGACTTCCAAGAAACTGTTTTCTGGGGGAAGAACCCAGATTGCACTTATGGTGAATCGTGCACCAAGGTCACATGACTGTCATGTTGTTCTACATGCTCTGCAGGAGGGTATTGTGTGTTGCCAATATATACACTCTGCCTGTGCCCCTTCATCCTAACTGATAACTTGCCGATGTAAAAGGTCGAATAATGTTTACATAACAGCTGGTATGACTTTTTCACAGGTGGCTCTCCCTTTGATAGTACATATTTTGCTAGTTACACGGCTGGTATAGGTGGTGGTATGAAGGCATGTAGGGCAAATCTTTCAGCAGCGATGGTCACAGGTATAAGAGCCATCGGGTAGGGAGATGGATGCAGAAGGAACACAGGGTATGGCAAGGGTATTGCAGAGCGATGGGGGAGCGATGAAAAGCTTTTCTAGGTGTCGTGGGCAAAATCCCAGACAGAATAGATCTCATTTTAGGGCATGGTTTTAGGAAGTCATGGCCTTGACAAAGTAGCTAATTTATACATTCAAGATGAGGATAATACTGAGTGACAAGTGGTGGGCTCCGAAGTTGTTTTTTGGTGGGATCAGCAGTACCACAACTAGATGTGAGGGTCCAGGATTGGTTGGTTGGTTTGGGGTGTAAAGGGACCAAACTACAGGGTCATCGGTCCCTTTTCCTGAAGCAAGCAAGGCTCAAGGTACAGAAACACCCAACACCACACCTAAAAAGAAAACTAATGGAATGAACAAAAAATGGGGAAACCATACACCACAAGGAAAAGTAGAAGGTACTAAAACCAAAGAGCACATGGTCTGGGCTGGCTGATCACAATAATAAAAGAGGATGAGCCAGCCACTTTGCAACACATTAAAATGTCCACCCCAAAAAGACAAGGTGAGATGAAG
Organism: Schistocerca americana; assembly: GCF_021461395.2. Classification (NCBI taxonomy): domain Eukaryota; kingdom Metazoa; phylum Arthropoda; class Insecta; order Orthoptera; family Acrididae; genus Schistocerca; species Schistocerca americana. The sequence continues at coordinate 79,237,661 of NC_060124.1, read as the reverse complement.
ATATGTAGGGAAAAGATGACCACCAAGACAAACAAATGCAAAGAAAGTGCGACAGAGTTAAAACGGAGGGAAATGGCGGCCTGTGAGAGAATACTAAATGCCCACCCTCAGATGGTACAATACCCCCCCCCCCCCCCCCCACCCCCATGAATAAAACATAAAACTAAATCTGCTTTTGTAGCATTGTCACCGAACACCGAAGGTAGAGTGCTGGGAATGTTACAAGTCCGCCGCAGAGCAGCTGAAAGTGGGCAGTCCAGCAAGATGTGGATGACAGTCATATGTGAGCCACAGTGACACCAAGGTCAAGCGACGGAGGAGGTAGCCATGTGTTAGCCACGTATGGCAATTGCGGAGCCAACAGAGAACCACAGAGCCCCTGCGAGAGGCCCATATGAAGGTCTTCAACACATTCGTAGTCTCCTTAATGGCACGCAGTTTGTTGTGCGTACTGAGATTATGCCATATAATAATGACTGCAGGTCAGTCACAGGGATGCCGATCTCCAGTACCAGTTTCCGTGTAGCCTGTCCGGCAAGTTCATTCTTTGGGATTCTGACATGCCCTGGAGTCCACACAAACACCACGGAATGACTGGACCGTTCCAGGGCATAAATTGACTCCTGGTTGGTCTGTACCAAAGGACAGCTGGGGTAGCACTGGTTAATAGCTTGTAGGCTGCTCGAGGAGTCAGTACAGAGAAGAAACGACTCGCCAGGGCACAAGGGGATGCGCTCAAAAGCATGAGCAATGGCCGCCAGCTCTGCAGTGAAAACACTGCAACCATCTGGCAAGGAGTGCTGTTCAATATGTCCTCCATGAACACACGCGAAGCCAATGTGACCATCAGCCATCGAGCTGTTGGTGTAAGCCACTTCATGGTCCCGGTAAACGTCAAGAATCAAGAGGAAGTGACGGCGGAGAGCCGCGGGGTTAACTGAGTCCTTAGGACCATATAAAAGGTCCAGGCAAAGCTTTGGCCTAGGTGTACACCATGGAGGTGTATGTGAATGGACCTCGAGGAGAGGTGGTAAAGGAAATGACTCCACTTTAGACAGAAGTGATCGTACGTGTAAGACCTGACCTGGGCCTCCCATGCGGGAGATCAACTGCCATGGATGGGAAAAGGAGACGGTAATTCGGATGCACACGAGAACTACAAATGTGTGCAGTTGTGCACACCTAACTTTCAATGGAGGAACTCTGAACTCCACCAGGATGCTGGTAACCAGACTTCTCCTAAAAGCTCTCGTTACCAGTTGATCGCCATAGTGGTGCACTGGGTCAAGTAAATGCAACACAGAAGGTGCCGCCAAACCATAAACCAGACTCCCATAGCCAAGGTGGGATTGAACAAGGGCTCTGCAGAGCTGCAGCAGCGTAGAGCGATCTGCACCCTAGTTGATATTGCTCAGGCAGCGGAGGGCACTGAGCTGCCAGCACTTCCACTTCAGCTGAGACAGATGAGGAAGCCAAGTCAATCGGGCATCAAAAACCAGTCCTAAGAATTGATATGTCTCAACTACAGTGAGTCAATCGTCATTAAGGTAAAGTTCTGGTTCTGGATGAATGGTACGATGCCGACAGAAGTGCACGACACATGACTTCGCGGATGAAAACTGGAAGCCGTGGGATAGAGCCCATGACTGTGCCTTGTGGATGGCTCCCTGTAGGTGCCATTCAGCAACACCAGCACAGGTGGAGCAGTACAAAATGCAGAAGTCGTCTGCATACAGAGAAGGTGAGACGGATGGCCCAACAGCTGCTGCTAGGCTGTTAATGGCCACTGAAAATAGACACACACTCAACACACAGCCCTGTGGGATCCCATTCTTCTGGATATGGGGGGGGGGGGGGGGGGGGGGTGGAGCTATGGGAGGCACCAACTTGGACATGGAAAGAACGAAGTGACAGCAAATTCTGGATAAAAATCGAGAGTGGGCCCCGGACACCCCACTCGTATAATGTGACAAGGACATGATGCCGCCAGGTCGTGTCACAAGCTTTTAGTAAATCAAAAAAGACGGCAACCAGGTGTTGAAGTCTGGAGAAGTCTGTTCAGATGGCAGACTCGAAGGAACCTAGATTATCAGTGGCAGAGTGACTCTGGCGGATACCACCCTGGCATGGAGCCAGTAAGCCACATGACCCCAGGAGCCTACCCAACCGCCGACTTACCATACGTTCTAACAGCTTACAAAGAACATTATTGAGGCTGATGGGCTAACAGCTATCCACATCAAGCGGGTTTTTACTGGGTTTGAGCACTGGAATGATGGTGCTCTCCTGCCACTGCGATGGAAAGACGCCATCGCACCAGATCCGGTTGAAGATGACGAGGAGATGTCGCTTGTAGTTGGACAAGAGATGTTTGATCATCAGACTGTGGATCCAATCTGCCCCAGGAGCTGTAGTGGGGCAATGTGCAAGGATACTGAGAAGCTTCCACTCTGTAAATGGAGCATTATAGGGCTCAATGTGACTTCAGTGAACGACAGGGCTTTCCTTTCCATCCGCCATTTGAGGGTGCGAAATGCTGGGGGATAATTCTCTGACACAGAGGCTCAAGCATAGTGCTCAGCAAAGTGCTTGGCAATTGCATTTGCATCGGTAGATAACATGCCATTGATGTTAATGCCAGTAACATCTGTCAGACTGTCAGAGTGTGGTACCCACAAACATGTCTGATCTTCATCCAGACTTGAAAAGTGACGTATGGCACCCAATGGTCGAGACGTACCGCTCCCAACATTCCTGTTTCCATCTTTTAATAAGCTCGTGAAAACAGGCACAGAGCCAACACTCTTTAATGACCTAAGTGATTTCCAGTGACCACCAAGGCACTTACTTTCGCCGGGAGCACCATAATGAACAAGGGATCGTGTTTCCCACCGCAGAAATGATAATTATAGTGACCTACTCAACAACCACATCGATGGTATCATGTGGGGAAGGTTCAACTATGATAGCAGAGGTGAAAGCTTCCCAGTATCCATTCCTATTGTGAATGAGGCATCAGTGAGATCCAGGTCCTCAGCTGACCCTGAGATCTCCACCTCATCCGCAGGTGCAGAATTGATAGGGAGTGGTGGTGTTGGGGCCACCGGAGGATCCTTTTTCTTAGCGGACTACTTTGTTTGCTTGCCCTCTCAATTCTCTTTAGGGGCTTACTGGGAGAACTTCTCTGAAGTAGCTTCAGGCACGGAGGAAGACCGTGAAGCTCTTCATCCAGCAGCTTTTGGCTACACTGTGGCATTAGTAGAGACCTTGGGAGAGAGGATCCCAAGGGATCCCTTCTGCATGAGAGGATCTGGAGGAGGCAGTTTCTTCTCCAGCTGGGGATCGGGACCGATGTCCCTGCTCTGGGCAGGTGGGTGGGCTTGCTCCCAAAGTAGGTACCTTGGGAGCAACAGAAGGAGATATTTTTTCCCCCTACCACCATGGCGGTGGATGTATCCTGGAGGCCCTACTGTTTGTGGCATAGTGTGTGGTACGACTGGTAATTGAGACGGCGATGGTAACATAGCTGCTGCGTATGTGTATGTCAACCGAACAGGTGTAATCGTTCAAATTTACATTTAGACTCTTGGTAAGTCAACCGGTCCAGGGTCTTTTACTCCATGATTTTCTACTCATTTTGGAGTATTGTGCAGTCTAGCAAGCAGGGGGAGTGCTGCTCTCTGCAGTTGATACAAGTGGGAGGAGGCGCACATGGAGTATATGGATGCAGTGGACGTCCGCAGTTTCGACATGTGGTGCTGGAAGTGCACAGGAAGACATGTGCCTAAACTTCCAGCACTTAAAGCACCCCGACAGATTCCACCCAGCCACAGCAAAGGCCACCTGGCACGATGGCCGATGCTGGGAGTCCTGATGCCCCAAGAAGGCAGGCATCTACTCCTTGGTATACGTGGGGAGTTTACAGCTCAGGCATCAGCAGTACGATCCCTGTGTTGTCAGGGGGCTACCACTAAATGGGTACATGACGAACCCACCACAACGGACTGGCTACCATACTGAATATTGGGCACAGAGAAATCCAATACTGTCATGGGGGTGAAAGAGGAAAGGAGGCGACGGAAGAAGATGACTTACCCCAGAAAGTGTCCTCGTCTCAATAGTTGAATTGCAGGTGGAGATGCAAAGCCATGATACGAGGTTCAGGAGTTCGAATCTAGGAGCACTATGGATAACTAATGCACCATAAGGTGTCCTTCCCCATATGGGCTGCACTTCCGTAGAATTTGGAATGTGGCAGGTCAAACCATAAAATGGGGCCTGAACTTACAAGACCAAAAAGTGTGAGACTCCTTTTAGTCGCCTCTTACGACAGGCAGGGATACCTCGGGTCTATTCTAACCCTTGGACCCACGAGGGGGAGATGGTCCAGGAAATCTGCTTTTGAACTAGGCGGGAGAGGTAATTATGTCCAGTGAAGACTGAAGTGAGAATGATGGTGGTGTACTGTAAGGAGTCTGGATCTGAATAAATAAGTTTGCCTCAAATACCAAGGTTGTATGGGAGGGAACATTTGACATGGAAAAGATTGCAACTGTCAAAATGTAGGCACTGTTGTTTGTTCGTTAGTAGGTTTAATGTGGAAAGAAATGTGTAGCTGGCCTTCAGTGAGGATGAGATGTAAGGTAAGTGGCATGGAATTTGGAATAGAACCCTGTGAAATTTAATTATGAGAATGGATTTAGCAATCCAAGGAATTTTAAAAGGTTGGCCTCACCACCAGTCCATATGGCACACTGATGATATCTTTGCCATCTACCTGGTTTAATTTACATTAACTTATTTTGCCTCAGCATTTCTTCATAGTAACTATTCCTTTCTTCACTCCATTTTAGTTCTCTACATCTTTCATTTTCTGACTGTGTATTTTTCGCCATCCCACTCCAACCTTTATTGCATACAATGCACTTAGCTTCTTTCTCTTATTAACTCGTGCACAATGTTTTAGCAGTAAGCTCTCAGGTTTCCATATCCCTGTTGCAGTCTCTAACAATCAGTCTTCTCATCCCATCCAGTAAGTCTCCCCTGACCCGGGGTTCTGGGCGACTTTTCTGAGCTCCATCCCCTTTTCTAAACCTCACCCACCCTTTTCCTTCACCCCTCTTCCTTCCCCTTCAACCCTTCTGCCAGAAAAGAAGCCACTGGCTTTAAAAGCTTGCAAACATACTGCCTTTTTATGTGTGTTTTCCTGCCACTGCATGGTGAGTGGATTTGTCTATTTAATTATAATGTGTTTCCATGAATTTATTATTTTTGTTGATATGTTAACCACCAATATGAAGTTCCCCGACATTTTATCACAGCAAATTATACCAATAAATGACGAGTTTTAAAAAGATAAATTTGCTAGTGATCTGAAACAGCATGTATTCACAGGATGTAAGTTATAACAAAACTCAAAATAAGGACATCAACCGAAAGCCAATATGGCATCTCAAGACACTGTATGAAAACGGATGATGTGCATGTGATGCTGGTTGCATTCTTCCATCTCACTGTTCTACATTGAAGTAGATGTCCAGAATATTTGTCATGCTTGATATTGCTCTACACATTTGGAAAGACTCCCCAATGTGCTTTTTCCATGCTCTTACTCACACACTTGATTGCACAGTCGATGTGCTGATGGCTTTAGGCACTGCCGATTGCTTTAAGGATACGTGGGTATGGAAACATGGTGCACACCTAAAGTACGTTCAAACAATTGCTTACACTGCATGCATGGAATATTAAGTTCTGTAATGATATCACAGTTGAAATGAGATTAACTTGGTCCTGAATTTGGAAACTAAAAACTATAAGCCAAAAAGTGTTACCTGTCATCCAGGAATGGTCTACATTTTTATTCATGGGTTGGACTATGATCTGGCACTGCAATGAGCTCAACTGGCCACTGTACAACACCATTAGTGCTTAGGGTGATACATCTGCACGCACACAATACGCCGGTACATGTCCACATAAATCAGACACACATCCACACCAGCGTACCACATGCAATCTGCCACTGTTCCAGCTATGTCCAGCCGCAACATGAGCAGCTGCACCCCATCTGCTGCTGTTACAAGCACTGGCAAGAATGCGTGCAGTGCGCTGACATTCACTGTCGTCATCATCATCGCACGACAGTCAAGGCATACACTTGTGAGATGCCCCTGTTTGTGGCAGGCAAAGCAGATGTCATGGAAAGGGCAGCAAGCTCACTGATTCTGTAGGCCACAATTTGATGGCATGAACTTTTTCGAGACAATTCAACAATGAAGAAAAGAAAATTGTTGCATCAGCCTCTGTTCTCTCACAGACACACTGACTGCAAACAAAGTGCTTCTGTTTCGAATGTGTACCAATGATGAGGGCACAGGATTTTTAACTAGTGAACTAACGACCACATCCTCTGTTGCTGGAGTACCGGATGAATAGACGCTCAGTAAATGTAATGACAGCACTGATCTGAAGTCATCAATTTATCGTAGAGCACAATGGCAACTACTATTATACTAACAATGTCAACACTGTAAGTATTGTGAAACATGGCTTGCACTGATGCAATTACTTCGCTGTGTTTTGGCAATTTAAGCACATCACTCAGGCTTGAATCTGGTGAATCTAAAGGCTTAGCATCAACTACTCTACAAGGAGAAAAGAATTAATGAGTTAACATATGAAGTGTCACACTATTTACAGGAAAAATTACACTTGCACGCTAGTCCTTGCAACTTGACAGCCGATGCTGTGTAGGATTGCTTATTTAGCTTAACACATTGATTAAACCTGTGCCTAGTTGCAGCTGCATGTGTCTGGTGACCGTGTAGTCAGTCAGCAAATCACAATCATCAGGAAAGCTCAAACTACTGGAGGTTCAAGAATGGGTGTAGTTTCTGCACCACTTTGTACAATTTATTACTAGAAGACACTAAGAGCATACTCTAACACTCTGTGTCAGTTATTTGACTAGTCTGGCAATGAAGAACAAAAGAATGTAAATAGACCTCCCAACTAGTATTTGCCTCATCAAAGCAAGCTAATGGTGGAAAAGGAGGCAAGGCAGCTGCAGCTGCCAACTGCTGCTGATTTTGTGTTGGTAATATGATCACTCCCACTGGCAGTAAAGCAGATACCGATAGAACAAATGGGCACTTCCCAAGGTCAATGATGGCGGTGTCCACAAAGCGAGGTAGCTAACTAAAACCAAGACCAGAGCAAGGCAAAGTGGTCTTAAGCATATATAAACAGTCCAGGGAGCACTCAAAAACTTAGCATGGGCAAGCTCAAAACTTTATTAGTCAATGGCTCATGCTAAGGGCTTCAATGACTAGTGCAAGACAGGGCGGTAAGTATGGGCTGCTTTATTTACAGGCAATCTCACATCAGCAGACAGCTCCAAGCGATGTCATAGCTACAGTAGTGCTCATCGTGAGAGCAAGCTGTGGCTGGAATATGAAGCCCAAGTATCTCTGACGTGTCTCCCATATTGATATGTGGACTGGGAGGGAAAATCCGAATCACTGTGAGAAACTAAACAAACAACAATGGCTTTGAGAATCGTTGTTCCTCCTGGTTGATAACTGCTTGCTGTTGTTTGACTTTTGTACGTGAGAGATCTACAGCTACAAACTCGTCAGGAGCCAGCTTGTGGGGGTACAGTAATGAGTGAAGGACAGGTCTCTAGATTCTAAAATGCTTGTACAAATGTGCATGATGAAGAATAGAATGTGAGGCGCTGTATCCAGACTTTCGAATCCTACACAAACCAGAACCCACGATCTTCGCAATAACCGAAGATTAGTCAATGAATTTAGTTATCTTTGACACACCATTGTTTTCAATACTGTTACAGGAAAGCTCAGTTATTGCAAAATGTGTGCGACGTGTATACTGAAAATACATACTGACCACTCAAACAGCAAAGAATGTTATTCAGACAAGCACTTTTGGATCGCTACTGACGAGCTGGAGATATGATTTGTTTTCCATATTGTTGAGAGCCTCAAGCCACAGATATTATGTACACCAATGCAGAATCATAACAGTCAGTTCAACTGTAGCACATTTCAGCTTCACAAATACCAAAATAAAATTCAAGCCGTCTCCTCACTAGAGTCAAAATTGATGGCTACCATTTTTAGGGACAAAAGGGTATTATTTCGGTTGATTTCAAAGAATATGGCCCAATAACTACAGCTGAAGTGTAGTGGAATAACACTCGCCAAACTGAGGTGTGTCATCGAAAACTGAGGATACTGGAAACAAACTTCCAAGATAATCCTCCGCTGTTACAATGTACATCTACACACTGTTGCCCATACAAAGGATCCTGCATTTCCACGGAGAACGTTTTAAGCACCTGCCCTATAGTCCTGAGTTTGCAGCGAGCAACTATTAAGTCTTCCTGCACTTGAAACGACAACTGAGTGGAGAACTTTTTGGAGACAACTAAGAACTCTAGACCACCACTGTCAACTGGTTCAATTCTCGGGCAGAGAAGTTCCAGGTAGGCAAGACGAAGGATAGCACTGAGAAGTGAACAGTGATTATCTTGAAAACTGAAGTAGGTTTATAGGAAATAAAAGCTGCAAATAAAAGCTTTTTCTAAAATATATAAGTTTTAATGAATGAGCAACCCTTACTTTCTAAACACGCTATAGAAAAAGTACTGTATTTACCCAAATATAAGACATGCCCAAGTATAGAAAGGCCCCCTTTTGTTAATTTTTAGTATATTCTGACTTATTAAAATTACAAACTTTTGTTAATGTAAAGTATCTGCCTACAAAGTTAACAATGCATCTATTCTAAACCTAGGCCATTTATTCACTGTCTACATTTTGATACTACAAGGGGAAATAAAACAGGCAAAAAGAAATGGTCTACATTAATTTTTATCATCACTGCCTTTTTGTTTACTGTCGTATGTAGTATCACTATTTTTAATCATCACTTATCATCCTAAAGGACAGCTGTGAAACATATATCTATATTGTCACAAATATTTAGTATTTCTTTCAAATATGTCATGATTTCTGAGGTTGTGGCTAAGGTGGGACCTGGGAACACAGCTTTTTTTCTGAACACACGACGATTTTGCTTCTACACTGACTTGAGAGTGTTGTGAAATATCTTGCTTCCAAACATATTGTCTACCTGCCACACTCTCATTGGCTGCGTAGAACAATCACTTGACATACCCCCTATCATTCTCGTCATACCTCATGGTGAGCATAGACAACATTGCTGTATGAAGTAATTAAGTACGTCACTGGCCCCAATCTAGACTTTAGCATCTCCCACAGAAATGCATGCAATTGTTGAGTATTTGTCGAATTTTAAAGTCAGTTTGATTCCGAGTACAAATAGAATTGGGCGTACTGCAGTTTGAATACGATAGATGTCCATAAAAAGCCATAGAACCCAATATAAATTCCTGCGGCTGGTAGCAGGATGAAATTTGCTGCCTGCTCAGCACTCCCCTTCAAGCACTGAGTGTAGTTCTCAGCCAAGGCAGTGTAACTGTTGCCCCCTCCGACCCTTCTGTACTGCTGCACTTGAGCAATAGAGAACACAGACTGTAATACCTTCTACGATGCAGGTCATATGCACCAACAGCTACTAACACATAATTTAAAGATGACAAACATGATTCAGTCCAATTCTCAAACTTTCACTCCTTCTGTGATCTCGTGACATCTGGTGGTACTATCTTCACAACAGGTTTTCCATTTTAATTTATTCTTGCAATAACAGTTGCAGTCAGCTTAAAGTGGTTTATTTCATTTGTTAGGTATTTAATTCTGGATTAATTTTCTTTCTTGTTTCATCTGAAAGTCACCATCTTGTTCTAAAGGTGATTAAAAGCTGGTGACATTTTCCCCAGTATTCTAATACACAAAAAGTGACCGAATTTCTCATTTGCAACCCACTTGGAAAATCATTAATTTCTCATAACTAAATAAAATTTTGACTTGGGTTCAGAATCAAGTAATGATTTTTGAAGGACAAGATTTTCGCCTTTGAATGTCACCCTTACTTACAAAACAGTACAAATGGACTACATATGTGGTACTGGATACCATGACAACTTTTATTGCAAATCTGTTTGAATACAACTTAAGTTTGTAAGTTGATAGAATTTAATGCTATTTCTTCCTGTGTTTTACAAAACTTTCAATTTTAAATCCGAGTATTAAATAGTTGAAGTGGCTAGTTCAGGGTGACTCGCCCTTACACTAGCACTGCCAGTCAAATATCGCGTGACTGTTCGAGCAAAGTCAATACCGTATCAAGCACTGCATGCTTATCAGGAAATCTCTAGCCTATTTGAACAAAATCGCTGTTTGCTAAGCCCAACCCTTGGGAATTCTTCAAAATAAATCTGTACAAAGACTCAGTAGCCAAAGCTTCATTTGTAAATAAAATGTTAAATGATGTAAAAATGTTGACATCAGAAGCAGTAGTTCAATCTGCAAATATAAGATGACCCCATATTTTTAAATTGGGGAATTTGGGAGAAAACCTCGCCTTATAATTGGGTAAATATGATATAATTGATTGAACTACTTTACCTTTTTTTTATTATGCTTGGAGTACTCACCAGTAGCATTGTTCCTGTGACCTTCATACTTATGGATAAATTCTGTTCCTGTCGTAGAACGAGTGTCAAAAAGATAGATATCTTCATCATTGTACGAAGCCAACAGCTCAGTACCATCATGATTGAAAGTGGCACACGTAACATGCATACCGGAACCTGTTGTACTACGTTCTGCCTGTGATTATACACAACAAAAACAAACAAGATTATTATGTATGATTTTAATACATATATCAAAAAAAAACCCTTAAATTACCTGGAACCAACCCTCCAATCTAACCAATGTCAGCAGCAATAGTCACGAACAGAGTTCTTTAGAGCAAGGAAGACTCTCAACTCGCTTGCAATGATAGTGAATGACATGTAAACACCAAATAAAAATTGTATATTTATGTAACTGCTGTTCTTGCATGACACAAGTTATATATATAAAAAAAAAAAAAAAAATGATCATAGTGGAGTGAGTATCTGCAAGTGCATGTAGAAGACAATACAAAATTAAAACTGTAAACTCTGCATAAATGTATTTCTGCAATTGGAGCTGTGATTTATTCAAATCATTAGTAACAGATGCCGATGTTTCACCCAACATAAATAAAATACTGGATGAAAATGATAAATTGAAACTGTCTGAGAAGCATACAAATTCTTCACATTCACTTCACAGCCATCTGATTGAATTTTTGCTTCAGTTTTACATTATTCCAATTAATCTCGCTGCTTCATTATCAGACAGATATTTCTAAAAATACTTTCAGTTCTACATTATTCCAATTAATCTCGCTGCTTCATTATCAGACAGATATTTCTGAACATACTCTCGGGCTTCAAAAATCTGCACATTTAACATTTCTCCAATTCAAATGAAGTCCAACCAAAATAATCCCCACAGGCTTCATTTTATATTCTGCTCATCAACTGATTTAGTCACAGATGCCAAATGACAATGAATTGCAGAAAAAATTCATATTCCTTCTTTAAAATATACTGCAATAAAATATGATCACAGTTTAATTTCCAAAAATTAATTTCACACAAGAAACTTAAACCGGCAAGAACATCTTTTGCAGCTACACTTGCCAACCTGTTGAGAAGTAGTCTTCTGTTAAGAAAAACATCAAACACTACATTAGAAATTGTATGAAATGTGACATGCAAAAATCATACTGCCAAATGTACTAAAGTAACACGTGTGCATTTTATTACCTGTTTAATACTGCTGCTGTCATGTCTATTTCAGTACTTGCAGACACAGGGTCCAAAGCAATGGACAACAGATGTTGTTATCCAGAGTGAACATTAAAATTGTCTTTTGTAATGCAGTAACTAAGTAGAAGAAAGGAAAATGCACCCACGAAACAATAAGCAAATGAGGACGGTTGTTCTTAATACAGGGGAACAGTGTAACAACTGCTCATGGAAACACCTCAGTGGCATCCCAGAATAATCTTGGACGAAACTAGATATTTGAAGCTGAACGGACTATGAAGACGAGTCACTGGACTCCAAGCGATAGCCTAATACAATTAAAGAGAGGTGCTTGTGGCAATTTACACAGCCCAGGGGGTGGGGACTGCCTCCCACCCATCATATCTAATATGAGCAATATGAAGTTCTGATCTAAAATTCTCGAAATGGAGGTTTAGAAAGTTGGCAGCTAATGACTAGAGACATAAAAAAACACCATATTAAACTGTTTAACTGGAATGGGCACAATTTTTAATGTTTTTATAATAGGTTTACTTGCTGCAATCCAGAAGCCCGATGTGTCCTGGGATGATGGAACGAAGCCCCCCCCCCACAACCCGCCGCCGAAAGAAATGCTCATTAGAGCTAATGCTTGTGCTACTCGGAGCAAGAGGTAGAGCATTCAATCAATTTGCTAGCTCATTGTGCAGGGATATAAACCTGCCACACTGTGTGTTGCCATCACGGTTTAGACTCCACCACACCACTGGGATGAAGTAACCAAATTATAAATCTCCCTCAGCATGTGTCCCTCTTAGGCTTCTAGAGTGATGCGACTTTGTGATAGTGTAAGGAATCCGTATTAATCACAAAATGTGCACGGAGAAACAGAAAACAGTCATACATATTTCGACAACCAGAACCATTATACACTAACACTGCGACGTCAGCATCTCTGAGTGTCACATACATCCTCAATCTATTATGTACACACACTTCGTCACAGCATACAACAAGAAAGAAAGAGACACAATTGAAAATAGAATCTGGAAGGAGTAGTGTTGAAGCTAGACCTTTTGCATCAGTGAGCATCATTGTCTGTCCATTCCATCTGTATGTGATATGCACGAAGAAACTGATAATTTATTGCCAGTGGAGCAACTGCAACTACATATGCAACATTATAAACCAAACCTATGGGTCACGCACTTTGAGCAGGCCTTTTGGATATTGAGTACCAACACTTACATGAACTTGTTATGCAAAATTTCCAGACAGGGCATGAGCATAGCGAGATAGGCCCCAAAGGATGAAGGCACGGGAAGGAGAAGTACACGAGTTCTACAATCCCTCGTGTTCCTGTATTCTGCCTGCGAGAAGAACCCTTTCCCTCAGACGACAACTGTATCTGCATGCTACCGTCAGTGTCATTTCTACAATGTCATTTCATCCATGTAGCACGATGTAGAAACGACTACTATCGAACAGCTGTCTGTCGGTAATTACGCTTATGTGGCAACAGTGTGACTGGTTCACACAGCTGCTGCCTACACAGCATGTTCACATTCAAAAATGAAAGTTCTTGCTAATAATTCGCTGCAGCATTGCCTACATCTACATCTACATTTATACTCTGCAAGCCACCCAACGGTGTGTGGCGGAGGGCACTTTACGTGCCACTGTCATTACCTCCCTTTTCTGTTCCAGTCGCGTATGGTTCGCGGGAAGAACGAGTGTCTGAAAGCCTCCGTGTGTGCTCGAATCTCTCTAATTTTACATTCGTGATCTCCTCGGGAGGTATAAGTAGGGGAAGCAATATATTCGATACCTCATCCAGAAACGCACCCTCTCGAAACCTGGCGAGCAAGCTACACCGCGATGCAAAGCGCCTCTCTTGCAGAGTCTGCCACTTGAGTTTGCTAAACATCTCCGTAACGCTATCACGGTTACCAAATAACCCTGTGACGAAACGCGCCGCTCTTCTTTGGATCTTCTCTATCTCCTCTGTCAACCCGATCTGGTACGGATCCCACACTGATGAGCAATACTCAAGTATAGGTCGAACAAGTGTTTTGTAAGCCACCTCCTTTGTTGATTGACTACATTTTCTAAGGACTCTCCCAATGAATCTCAACCTGGTACCCGCCTTACCAACAATTAATTTTATCTGATCATTCCACTTCAAATCGTTCCACACGCATACTCCCAGATATTTTACAGAAGTAACTGCTACCAGGGTTTGTTCCGCTATCATATAATCATACAATAAAGGATCCTTCTTTCTATGTATTCGCAATACATTACATTTATCTATGTTAAGGATCAGTTGCCACTCCCTGCACCAAGTGCCTATCCGCTGCAGATCTTGCTGCATTTCACTACAATTTTCTAATGCTGCAACTTGTCTGTATACTACAGCATCATCCGCGAAAAGCCGCATGGGACTTCCGACACTATCTACTAGGTCATTTATATATATTGTGAAAAGCAATGGTCCCATAACACTCCCCTGTGGCACGCCAGAGGTTACCTTAATGTCTGTAGACGTCTCTCCATTGATAACAACATGCTGTGTTCTGTTTGCTAAAAACTCTTCAATCCAGCCACACAGCTGGTCTGATATTCCGTAGGTTCTTACTTTGTTTATCAGGCGACAGTGCGGAACTGTATCGAATGCCTTCCGGAAGTCAAGGAAAATAGCATCTACCTGGGAGCCTGTATCTAATATTTTCTGGGTCTCATGAGCAAATAAAGCGAGTTGGGTCTCACACGATCGCTGTTTCCGGAATCCACGTTGATTCCTACAGAGTAGATTCTGGGTTTCCAAAAATGACATGATACGTGGGCAAAAAACATGTTCTAAAATTCTACAACAGATCGACGTCAGAGATATAGGTCTATAGTTTTGCGCATCTGCTCGACGACCCTTCTTGAAGACTGGGACTACCTGTGCTCTTTTCCAATCATTTGCAACCTTCCACTCCTCTAGAGACTTGCGGTACACTACTGTTAGAGGGGGGGCAAGTTCTTTTGCGTACTCTGTGTAGAATCGAATTGGTATCCCATCAGGTCCAGTGGACTTTCCTTTGCTGAGTGATTCCAGTTGCTTTTCTATTCCTTGGACACTTATTTCGATGTCGGCCATTTTTTCGTTTTTGCGAGGATTGAGAGAAGGAACTGCAGTGCGGTCTTCCTCTGTGAAACAGCTTTGGAAAAAGGTGTTTGGTATTTCAGCTTTACGCGTGTCATCCTCTGTTTCAATGCCATCATCATCCCAGAGTGTCTGGATATGCTGTTTCAAGCCACTTACTGATTTAACGTAAGACCAGAACTTCCTAGGATTTTCTGTCAAGTCGGTACATAGAATTTTACTTTCGAATTCACTGAACGCTTCACGCATAGCCCTCCTTACACTAACTTTGACACTGTGTAGCTTCTGTTTGTCTGAGAGGTTTTGGCTGCGTTTAAACTTGGAGTGAAGCTCTCTTTGCTTTCGCAGTAGTTTCCTATCTTTGTTGTTGAATCACGGTGGGTTTTTCCCGTCCCTCACAGTTTTACTCAGCACGTACCTGTCTAAAACGTATTTTACAATTGCCTTGAACTTTTTCCATAAACACTCAACATTGTCAGTGTCGGAACAGAAATGTTCGTTTTGATCTGTTAGGTAGTCTGAAATCTGCCTTCTATTACTCTTGCTAAACAGATAAACCTTCCTCCTTTTTTTATATTCCTATTAACTTCCATATTCAGGGATGCTGCAACGGCCTTATGATCACTGATTCCCTGTTCTGCACTAACAGAGTCGAAAAGTTCGGGTCTGTTTGTTATCAGTAGGTCCAAGATGTTATCTCCACGAGTCGGTTCTCCGTTTAATTGTTCGAGGTAATTTTCAGATAGTGCACTCAGTATAATGTCACTCGATGCTCTGTCTCTACCACCCGCCCTAAACATCTGAGTGTCCCAGTCTGTATCTGGTAAATTGAAATCTCCACCTAAGACTATAACACGCTGAGAAAATTTATGTGAAATGTATTCCAAATTTTCTCTCAGTTGTTCTGCCACTAATGCTGCTGAGTCGGGAGGTCGGTAAAAGGAGCCAACTATTAACCTAGCCCGGTTGTCGAGTGTAACCTCCACCCATACTAATTCTCAGGAACTATCCACTTCTACTTCACTACAGGATAAACTACTACTAACAGCGACAAACACGCCACCACCGGTTGCATGCAATCTATCCTTTCTAAACACAGTCTGTGCCTTTGTAAAAATTTCAGCAGAATTTATCTCTGGCTTCAGCCAGCTTTCTGTACCTATAACGATTTCAGCTTCGGTGCTTTCTATCAGTGCTTGAAGTTCCGGTACTTTACCAATGCAGCTTCGACAGTTTACAATTACAGTACCGATTGCTGCTTGGTCCCCGCATGTCCTGACTTTGCCCCGCACCCTTTGAGGCTGTTGCCCTTTCTGTACTTGCCCGAGGCCATCTAACCTAAAAAAACCGCCCAGTCCCCGCCACACAACCCCTGCTACCCGTGTAGCCGCTTGCTGCATGTAGTGGACTCCTGACCTATCCAGCGGAACCCGAAACCCCACCACCCTATGGCGCAAGTTGTGTTGGTAAGGTGATGCTGAAGCTAATGTGCTACTTGACTGAGGAAATACAATTTTTGCCAATTGAGCACTGAGCGAGACTGTTTCAGCTATAGAGCTTTAAAGTATTCAACAGAATAAGAAATGCTATGGGAAACCACTTACATATATCAAAACATTTCATCTGACCAATTTCCCATCAGCAAACACATTACAGAAAAGCTCTTTGCCTTATCTTGAAAAATGTGCAGCTGATTTTCATGGCAAATATAGCAGAGAGAAATAGATTTTGCCAGGACCTACAGTAACTTGTGTGAAACCAACTATTGAAGTAACACCTTCTCCATAGGACACCACACAATGGCAGTGAGCTTTCTATGCTTAAAACAAAGAAATTCAATGAAGAATGCAAACATAATTCTTGAAAGGAATGTTGTCTCAGCTCTTAATTAGGCCCTTTTTCTTCCACTTTTAATTAGTAATGTATTCACTACTGATAATGAAGAACAAACACAATCTGTCTATTATTATTATTATTATTATTATTATTATTATTATTATTAATAGTGTATGTGGACCCTCTTGGATCACACAGTACATTCAGACTAGTTTTCCTTATCTCCAATATGGTTCTCATTCTCTCTCCATAGTCTATTTTTCTTTCTTCAGGTCACTTGGTAAATCATTTTTTTGGAACCTCATTCTACCCAACAATTTGTGTTTTGTTACAGGTCACCTGATTATTTCAGTATTGTTTTTAGGTGAAAGATGTGTTCTACACATGAGCAGCCTAGTAAAAACCTAACTTCATATTCACTGATATTACGTTCACACTGTGCTTGTCTTCTTTGAATTAAACATGCTGAGAATCTCATGTGACTTGAACAGGGATCCCTCTGTAGTTATTTAGGTCTGTCCTGTTCCTTGCTTGTGTAGAAAGTTGATGAATGTGTACTTCCAATCTTCTGGCAGTTTTTGTGTGTGCCAAGTATCTGTGGTGATTTGTGTTAGCTCCTCACATGTGTTTATCTCTAGGTACAATGATGCCTCTTCCATAGATGTGCTGCTGTTTTTGAGTCTCAAGATTTGTTTGCAGCTTTCATCTCTGCTGGAAGTCTCTCTCTCTCTCTCTCTCTCTCTCTCTCTTTCTCTCTCTGTGTGTGTGTGTGTGTGTGTGTGTGTGTGTGTGTGTGTGTGTGTGTGTGTGCACTCAGGTGTCTTCTTGTGATATTTTGGAAAGTGGTTCTGGCAATTATGAAGCTCAGAGGAGTATCGAAGTTGCTCCCTACAGTAGTAGGGAGTGAGTTTACTGTCATGATTTCTGAAACCGATTCTGTGATGTGATGCACACTGTGTAAAAGACATGCATGTCATGTTTCCTGAAGTTATTTTCAATAATTTAATATTGATCTCTCATGTGTCTACTCTTTGTCTGTCTGATTAATGCTGCCACCTGCTTTCTGATCTCAAAAACCAATTTATTTATGCAATATGTTACCTAAATACAGTTCAATTAAATAATATTTTTCAATTATAAAAATAGTTTAATCTAAATAGAAAAATTCAGAAACGCAGTTTTACGGGCATGGGGGGAGGGGGGGGGGGGGGGCTACAGCACAGATTAGGCTGTCCTGACAATGGTACAGGATCACCTCAGTACAGCTTTGGATCACGATAGCGTTGATTGTGAATGGCTGGCAACTTACAGACCACATGCAATTAATTTCATAATAACCGGAACAGGTACCCTATTATGGAACAGAATCCAGCCTGTAGTAAAAAGTTAATTGCTGTAATAATGAGTAACATGTGAAATGTGCTAGTAGCAAGTAGTTGCATACTGCGAACAAGATCTGCACACCACACAGCATCGATTAACTGATCAGAGATGTAACGAATCCTGATGGAATTCATGATCTTACCATAGTTGCCAAAAAGATAAATATTCCAACCATGTTCTCAATGCAATACTGGAAGTGAAGAATAAAGAGAAAAGTGCATTTTCTGTGACACTCAATCTCAGATGTGACGGGCTGCTGTAATATATTTTGCAGTCCATAGAACAGTAGTGCATTTTGTCACGGCTTCATTTAATAAGTGTGGAAGCACCACAGATATGTCCGTTCGTCTCCAGGGGTGAATGATACAAGAAAAGCAATGTGCATCGAGTTCTGGTTTAAGTTAAAATTATGTGAAGAGTTAACTAACATTTTGCTTACTCCTATATGTATCTTGCAAATGCACCACAAGAGTAAAATTAGAGAGATTTGAGCTCCCATTGAGGCTCTCCAACAATCTTACTTCCTGAATGGCACTAAAGTCTTGGACAGGAAAGTGGGGAGCACCCCAAGTTCCCTCCGCCACATAATGTATGGTCATGTGTCGAGTTTAGTTGCAGATATCTATGAAGCTAGCAGTGATTAACAATACATATGTAACAGAAGAGATTGCTTTTGTGCTTTCAGACTGAGATGAAGGAAAATTAGGTACTTTATGGAGAACACTAATCAGCTACAAAAATTGCATGAAACGTAGGAAACAGTCCATACTGTAGTAAACCGGCTGGGCCCATAGCATAATGGAGCAGCTCTCAGTGTAAATGAAGAAATCTAAGCAATGAACTTCAAATCAAAAATAAGAAATTTTCTTCAGCTTTACTTCAAAATTATTTTTCTTTATGTAGAGGAATTTCAAGTTGATGGTGCTCCTTGTCTCTGAGCTTCTGTTAATCAGTGTCTCCACAAAACTGGTGTTAAGAACTGTTCGTTAAGCAATATTTGTGCACTTTTTCATACAAGTACACTCTATGTCAAATCCACACAAAAGCACAAAGAGATTGGCTTCAAGCTGGACAAAGAAACTATTGTCAGTGCAGTGTAACCATGAATACATTTATACCCAAGCAGGCACATGAGGTCCGTAGCATTCTTTCATCAGACGAGGATTTAAGGTAACAGCTACCAGTATATCACAAACAAAGCCCACCACTAAATTCCTGATTCTTTAAAGAGTTGAACTCTCGTATATAAAAGAGTTTCAAATGTCTGTCTACTTTACAAATGAGTTAATGTGTTAAATAGTGGACTTTAAGCATATAAGCAAGAAAAAGTTTAGGAATGCTTTCAAATTACGCATAAAGCTTACTGGAAGTCACTAAAGTGCTCCCATTATGAAGCACTGGATGAATATAATTTGGGAAATTTGCACCCCATTTTATGCAAAAGCTAGTTTTTCATGCATCTCAACTGTTTATGACATCATACCTCCTGAAATATGGGTCATACAATGATATAATTTTGCAGGTTCAATCTGTGTTATCTGCAGATACTACCTGCAAATTGTGTTGTGAATAGAGTCAGTAGTTAATAAACACTAAATTGAAATATCTTGCCAGCCACTGAAATTTGACTGTGTGAACAGTGAAGATGCAGTAAGCTACCATCCCCCCCCCCCTCCCCCCCCCCCTCTCTCTCTCTCTCTCTCTCTCTCTCTCTCTCTCTCTCTCTCTCTCTCTCTCTCTGTGTGTGTGTGTGTGTGTGTGTGTGTGTGTGTGTGTTGGCGGGTGAGAGTTTTGCAAAGGTATGAAATTATGTGTAAAGTACAGTACAGTAAACTTCCATTTATCCTAAATGATTGGGGTGGCGGGGCGGTTCCGATAATAGAAGTTTCGGGTTAACTGAAGCCCCCTGTTCCCACGCATGAAACACCCCAAATAGTGTCAATATCGCAAAATAGGATATTAAAACTTACGTACAGTATGTAGCACATTATTGATATGGTTGTGAATAAGCCTGCATGTTCTTGACTGAAAAAATTGACTTGTGTTAAAAAGGTGCCAAACTATGATTGAAAACTTCAAGTTTTTAAATGCTGAATAACAAAGCCTGTTTATTTTGCATTCTTACAGGAAAAAATGAGCCTTATTTGGCAGCAGGAAAAAACAGGGGTTTTTATTTTATTACCTACTCTTTTGAATAGAAAATAAACTACCGGACAAAATTATGAAACAAATCTATAGATTACTCCCAGGAATGAAAAGTTCGTCTACAGAAACTCTAAAGTAAAAAAACACTTAACTTATGGATGTTGACATTCTAGGACGCTTCATTATTATTTATTGTTTCGTAAAAAAGTCTGTAAGGTTTTTTTCGTTTTTTGGCTTGAGAAACTTTTGTTGCACCTATATATCTCCAATGTTGGAAACAAACAATTTCGTGATAAGTTGCCGCCTTCTGTTGGCTGATGTACTCCAGGGCGGTTTGGATCACTTCATAATCAACTGTCTGAGGAATCTTTTTTCTCTGCTTTGTCATCATACATATTCTTCCAATGCTTTCTGATTGATCACAATTTGGATGATTTCTTCCTCAGTCAAATCAAAAAAGTCCTTTTCCATCCACTCTTCAATGTCTTCGAAGTTCGCGTCTTCACAACCCAGCAGATTTCCAGTAAATTCATCAAAATTATGTCATATTCATCTGTTTCTGGCATGTCAGCTTGAGTTCCGGTGTTGCCTCCTCCTTCCAACCACTGATGAATTGCCTTATGATCTAAGTGTTTTTTCCAAGACCTCACAAGAGAAATTGGAGAAATTAGATTCCAAGCTTCAGCAATCCAATGAATGACACTTAAACATTGATTTTTTTAAGAGCTTTGCAAAAGATGATCTTCAGCATCAATCGCACTGATTAAGTATTCCAGCAGTTTGCGTCTGTAATGTTTTTTCATTGCCTCAAGAACACCTTGGTCCATCAGTTGACATGGAGACGTGACATTTCGTGGGAGAAACAACTTTGATATCCCCTTCTTGTAGATCATCTGGGTGAGAAGGAGCGTTGTCCACAAGAAGTAGCACTTTTTGAGGAAGTCCATTTTCCTCTACGTATTTTTCTACAGCTGGAACAAACTCTGCCTGGAACCACTGTTTGAAGATGGCACCATTTATCCATGCCTTAGAATGATTCGTGTACCACACTGGCAAAGGTTTATCAGCTGGTCACCGTCTAAATGCATTGGGTTTTTGGATTTACCAATTAAAGTATGGTGCAGTTTATGACTGCCAGTGGCATTACTGCATGCAAGGACAGTAACTCTTTCTTGGCTTTTTTTTTTTACGTCCGGATGCTGCTTTTTGTTGGCAACATTTTGTAATTCAACCCAGTTTCATCACAGTTGTAAAGCTGATCGCCAGTATAATCTCCTTTGTCGATGATTGTGTGCAGTTTCTTCTTAAAATCAGTGATAGCGGTTTCATCCCCAGATAATGATTCACCCCTGATGGCAATTTCATGAATGCCATGCCGCTTCTTGAACTGATCCAGCTAGCCATGACTTCGGAGGAAGTCTTGCTCCTTTCCTTCAATCAGCTCATAAAGTCTTCACTTTTTCATGAAGTAGAGAACCTGAAACTGGCACACCTTTGGCTCTTGGTTGTTCTTGCCACAAAAGTAGGACCTCTTCTAACTGAGGATGTGCACCTTTTCTCATTGTTTTCTGAGATTTCATTGCATTGCCTGATGCTTGTATGAAACAAATATTTTTTTCTGATCGATTTGTCTTCCAATCAGTAACCATACACCTACCAATGTTCAAACCCACAGCAACTTTTGCGAGTGGCTCAGCAGCACCTATTCTCTGCAAAACACGAAGCTTTTGTTCCAACGAGATCACATTCTTTTTTCGTTACGCGCCTATAGTCACGTTCAGCGTTTTTTTACTGACATTTGACTAATTCTTTTTTGGTTTTTGGTCACTTTTATCTCAGGACATTTTAAAGCATGTAGAGCAAGCACAAAATGTTAAATCGAAAACACACAAATGCACGACTGGACAACACTTGAGATGCACTAGACAAAGCTTTTGACTTTTGAAACCTGGCTGTGGCAGCCATCGAATGAAAACATTCGATACATCTATCCCCTCTACTAAACAAGCCCATGTCAGAACACAACAGTGGGTTGTATGTTCACTGTTAAAAAAAAGAATGAAAACATTCGATACATCTATCCCCTCTACTAAACAAGCCCATGTCATAACACAACAGTGGGTTGTATGTTCACTGTTAAATTGTTAAGTGCTCAGCTTTCTCTGATGTACCGACAACAGGTGGAAAGTGTTCGGCGCCACACTCTCATTGTCGATTTCAACAGGCCTAAGTCACGCTGCATAGAGCAATACTGAACATACTGCACTAACAAGGAGTTTCAATAGATAGCAATGACATAAAACTACATAATACGAACAACAAACACGCTAAAACTTCAACCTACACACGCATGAATTGATGACACTCTGACTTCTGACACGCGCCAGTGCACTGATTAGCAGTAGATTGTCAAAAAACACCAGCAAATGCGTGGCTCCAGATGCAGACATTTAAACTTGTCAAATGTCAGTCTAGCTAGCCAAAAGCGTAGCTGCGCAATTCGTCGGACAATACCAATGCGAGCCGCAAAAATCTGAAAAATCTGTTCAAATAAAATGGATTACGGATAAACTTTATTCAGATAATGGGAGTTAACTGTTCTCGTATTCTAAAATTTTGGACTAATTTAGTCAATGTTGTGTGTGCCCCGTCAGTTACGTGCCTCAAGACACACACAGTTTCTAACTGTAATACTTGTCTTATTGTGTGTTCGTAGATGATGATGGCATGTTACGCAGTCGAAAATTCGTTCTACAATGACCAGTCAACCTGGCTGCATGCCTGAGAGACCTTCAAGCAGCTTGTCTTATTGTGTTAAACTTTTAATGTAGGACAATACCTGTTAATGAGTGGATTGTTACTGCACTTTATGTATTTTTTAATTCTGTCAATAATTACACAAAATACACTCCTGGAAATGGAAAAAAGAACACATTGACACCGGTGTGTCAGACCCACCATACTTGCTCCGGACACTGCGAGAGGGCTGTACAAGCAATGATCACACACACGGCACAGCGGACACACCAGGAACCGCGGTGTTGGCCGTCGAATGGCGCTAGCTGCGCAGCATTTGTGCACCGCCGCCGTCAGTGTCAGCCAGTTTGCCGTGGCATACGGAGCTCCATCGCAGTCTTTAACACTGGTAGCATGCCGCGACAGCGTGGACGTGAACCGTATGTGCAGTTGACGGACTTTGAGCGAGGGCGTATAGTGGGCATGCGGGAGGCCGGGTGGACGTACCGCCGAATTGCTCAACACATGGGGCGTGAGGTCTCCACAGTACATCGATGTTGTCGCCAGTGGTCGGCGGAAGGTGTACGTGCCCGTCGACCTGGGACCGGACCGCAGCGACGCACGGATGCACGCCAAGACCGTAGGATCCTACACAGTGCCGTAGGGGACCGCACCGCCACTTCCCAGCAAATTAGGGACACTGTTGCTCCTGGGGTATCGGCGAGGACCATTCGCAACCGTCTCCATGAAGCTGGGCTACGGTCCCGCACACCGTTAGGCCGTCTTCCGCTCACGCCCCAACATCGTGCAGCCCGCCTCCAGTGGTGTCGCGACAGGCGTGAATGGAGGGACAAATGGAGACGTGTCATCTTCAGCGATGAGAGTCGCTTCTGCCTTGGTGCCAATGATGGTCGTATGCGTGTTTGGCGCCGTGCAGGTGAGCGCCACAATCAGGACTGCATACGACCGAGGCACACAGGGCCAACACCCGGCATCATGGTGTGGGGAGCGATCTCCTACACCGGCCGTACACCACTGGTGATCGTCGAGGGGACACTGAATAGTGCACGGTACATCCAAACCGTCATCGAACCCATCGTTCTACCATTCCTAGACCGGCAAGGGAACTTGCTGTTCCAACAGGACAATGCACGTCCGCATGTATCCCGTGCCACCCAACGTGCTCTAGAAGGTGTAAGTCAACTACCCTGGCCAGCAAGATCTCCGGATCTGTCCCCCATTGAGCATGTTTGGGACTGGATGAAGCTTCGTCTCACGCTTTCTGCACGTCCAGCACGAACGCTGGTCCAACTGAGGCGCCAGGTGGAAATGGCATGGCAAGCTGTTCCACAGGACTACATCCAGCATCTCTACGATCGTCTCCATGGGAGAATAGCAGCCCGCATTGCTGCAAAAGGTGGATATACACTGTACTAGTGCCGACATTGTGCATGCTCTGTTGCCTGTGTCTATGTGCCTGTGGTTCTGTCAGTGTGATCATGTGATGTATCTGACCCCAGGAATGTGTCAATAAAGTTTCCCCTTCCTGGGACAATGAATTCACGGTGTTCTTATTTCAATTTCCAGGAGTGTATAAAAAAATCAAATTTTTTGGCCCTGGGGAGCTGTTGAATATGCAACCTGCAAGTGGTACTAGGTTCCAGGATTGGGATTTAGTAATATAGATAACCTTGGGTATTTATGAAATAACTGATTCCTCTGTTCAAGCTCTGCCGAAATACTAGTTGTCTCTCCTAGTCCAAGTGTAAAACTATCTGGAATCATGGAAAGAAACCACATAAGTAATACTTTTTAATTTAAAATCATTATTTATTCAATAATTCCAAATTCTAAGCCTTAAGTATGGAATCCAAACTCTATAACTAATGCTTTTCTTATAATGATAAACTTTCTCCAAGCAATCCAATTGTACCACTTAAAGCCCACTATAAAACTGTTTTGAACCAGGTTTTTGGTTTACATCAAATCTACTAAACTGTATTAAATCACCAGCTGATCTCCACTAATGACCAAATTTTGTCTGTATTCAACACAGAATTGCACTGCACAACAGTACTATTTCTTGGTGCCTCAACATTCTAACACTTTTTTCTGAAGTGCACAAATTTTTTGATGGGTTAACGTATTATCAAGAAGAGATGTAGACCTACATATTTGGGAATGACACCAAGAAATAAGTGTGAGAAGTGGACAAAATAAACAGAACTGTATCAAGTTGAGACCAACTGAATGAAGAAGGAAGAAAGAGACACTGTGTACCACCGTATGTGTTTTCAAATTGAGAGAGACTAGACAACTATTTCTGTTTTCTTGAAGATGAACAGCAAAATTCTATTACCATTAATTTGAAACTGCCAACTACAGTAATGAAATTTTCTACAAATGAAGTAGAGTTTCAGCTTGCATGGTTAGCCAAACTCAGGAATCCAAACATACAAAAAGCCCATCTAGAACACAAACAAAATAAGAAATGAGCACATTATTATGATGGAGGAAAACCAGTGAGGATTCCCTATGGAACTTCTTTATTGTGCCACCTAACAGAATCACTTCTTCTGTTATGAGTATCATCAAACCTTCAATTTATATATAAATACTTACACCAGGCTTACTGTTCAGATATCACCTTCCATGCCACCACAGCAAAATTATAACAAAACTGATCAAAAAAACTTGCATTAAGCTCACCAGATGGCTGGGACAGAACTTTGTAACAGGCTGCGCATTACTTTCAGAACAATGGCGACGATCGTAGATTCGTACAGCACAGTTACGGCCACTGACACAGAAGAGGTTGCTGTCTAATGGATTGGTATGGATGCTATACAAAGCAATCTTCTTATCACGTTCCTTCGCCACCAGCAGCCTACATGTAAGGAAATAAATTACAGAGTAACTACTATCTTACTTTGTACATCGCAACAGGCCCAAGTCATTACAATTAGAGAAAGGAAGTGCTTAGAAATGTGTGGGGCAATAGGTTATACTTCTAAACACAAACAAACAAACAAACACACAAACACACACACACACAAACACACACACACACACACACACACACACACACACACACACCTGATATTCCATCAAGTGTTAAAATACCAATATTATTTTCTATTTTATCTCCCTGGCACTGTTTCAACATTTATCTTTTCACATCAATAAACCATAAAGTTTGGTTTTAGAGTAAAATCCCACTGATTTGAAAGTGTTTTTATTTGAAAGTGTGGGTACAAGATACTGGTGTCTTTCCTAGCTGTCTCACAGTTCAACTTATCCATACAAGCATAATTACTTAAAGAAAACCAACTACCCATTTTTTTTTCAGTGTGCAAATATAATAAAATGGAAATCAAGTAACTGATTGAGGTTTTCGAAGTTTTATATGTTTCAGTTAATTATTCCCCACTGAATAATTGTCAGCTAGGTCACATTTAGCTTGAGTGACAGGAGTGTAAAGCACAGGCAGGGAAAGGAAATATATCACAGTAATGCGAGATAAAACGTGCATGTCTCAGCAGTCCCAGCTGAATTAATGAAGAAAAAGTAGTAAAAATATGAATCACAAGGGGAGACAATGGAAAATTGCTCTGTCATCATCAGTTAAATATTTACTTTCAAGAGATGGGTTGGTTAATATCACTGGTGTGTTCTGCCTGGTGCAATATATTATTGTAGTTGTAATAAAGACAGTGAATCTTCAAAAATTCCAGAAACATTTCTGCTACACTAAGATGTTTGTTTTCTGAACTTTAACTGTACTCACTCCAATTGATCCTAGTCCACAACAATAATTCTATTTCTGCAAGTTGGTAGACAAATGGAGCACTTCACACAAAGATACGACAGCACTGGCGAAAAAGTTTTACTCGGTACCTTTCACTGTACACTTTAATGGAGATGTAGCCAATGAACTGACAATCTAAATATTTTTATCTATAGAAGTATTAAGGCAAATCTTAACCACAATTTTACAGAAGGTATACAGTGTGTAAGTTAACTTTATATGCCAACATCACATTTCTGATATTAAAAATGTCTTGTTCATCACTGCCGTAATTCCAATGACTTCTTGTTAAAGCTTTATTATGAGTCCATTGGAAATGAATAACTGTTAAATTTTACAATATGAATTAAATACAAAATAGTAGGCACAGAAAGAAAAAAATATAGTTATTTTTTATTCTAATGAAGAAACTCTCACAGAAAACTAAATAACACTGTTGAGCATTTGACCATATCAGTCTCCCAGCTGCCTAATTGTCTGCTACTGCTGCTGACATGTACCACATAATTTCCATGCTTGTTATATTATCTCAGTTGAGAAATTGCTATTTTCTGAGTGACACATAGGAGTTTTAATTACCTAGTTCAATTTTGTGAACTATATTCTCGTAGAGAAAACGATTTTGAATTTTACAATGAGCATACATACGGCAATCTGTACCTTGTATGGCCTATCTAAGTAAATAATATATCTCTCTGGAGTAATACGGTGCTAATTAATATTAATAATGAAATTGTATACACACAAGTAGTGAAACTAGTATACTCGTTTCTCAAGAAGCTTTAATCTCATTTCACTACTTACTTTTCTTCACCCCGGAGGCCTACATTTTTATGGTGGATTATGACTGCAGGCTGGGGTGCACAACAACCTGGCCCTGTCCACAATGCTGTTCCACTTGTCTAACTATGTCTACACTGATATTTCACTTTCAGTATACCAGTATACCTGGCCCCAAAAAGCATCTGCATTCTACACTCTAAAAAAATCAGTGTTTGATCCTTTAATTTTTGTAACTCTAGTGTAATTTACTGTCATGACCGCATTTAATTATCCATAACTGCGTGCTCCCTCTCTCTCTGTTTCCCTTACCTCTCCTTATCTGACACACATATTTTATCCACCTTCCAATATTTTTATTAACTACTAGATGTGCTCAGCCATTCATTGCTATGGCTCAGTCTGGTTAAATGGAAAAGGAAGGAAAGACAAAGCATATGTTTCTAATATGTATGGGAATTGGATATACATCCTAATCTCCTCCCCCTATCTCTGCTCATCCCCTCCTTTGAACTGTCTATATCCATTTCCTCCCACCCCTATCCATCTCTCTCTGACCTTGAGCCACATTGTAGTAGTATTATACTCACAAGCCGGTAATCCGTAAATACAGTTTTCCTGCCTGCTAACAAGTTTTCACTGTTATTTATATATCTTATATCCATCAGAATGTTCATTAACAGTACTGTGTAAAAATTTAAAGTATCTCAGTTAAGAAATTTCTCAAGATTTTTGGTAATACCATTTCCTGTTTATATATTACACATTTATTTATATATTATACATATTAAAAATAGGTATATAAAAATACGCACTTATTCAAATGCAATGCTGTGTCAAAATTTCAAAGCAATTGGTGAGCAGATTAAAACAGACTCAAAATCAGGACCTTTGCCTTTTGCGGGCAAGTGCTCTACTGACTGAATTACCCAAGCATGAATCATGAACCATCCTCACATCTTTACTTTCGCCAGTATCACATCTCATATCTCCAAATTCCATAGCTGCTCTCCAGCGAATCTTGCAGGGCTAACATTCCCGGAAGAAAGGATACTGCAGAGATATGACTTGCCACAGCCTGGCTGATGTTTCCTGAATGAAACTTTCACTCTGCAGCGGAGTGTATACTGATGTTAAACTTCTTGGCACACTAAAGCTGCGTGCCACTCCAAGACTATAATGGCAAATGTAAAACTGTGAGGATGTTTCATGATTCATGCTTGGGTAACTCAATCGGTAAAGCACTTTCTCACGAAAGGCGAAGGTCCCAAGTTCGAATCTCAGTTTTGATCTGCCAGGAAGTTCCATATCAACACACACTCTGCTGCAGAATGAAAGCTTCATTCTCACTTACATTTTTATTCACTAAGCACCTTTCACTGTACACTTTAATGGAGATATAGCCAATGAACTTACAATCTAAATATTTTTTCCATCTTCATAGATGGAAATGTTCATTTGTACGAAATTTTAAAACTCCAAAAGTTCTTCATTGCATGCTTTGAAATTTTGACACCACGGTGCATTTGGATACATGCAATTGCAACTTTATTTATTTAGATACACTATTCTGACTATTATTTTTTTTTCTTTCCAACACAATGTATTAGTAGATATTCCACTTAGAAGTCACACTGAATATTTTGGTATATTTTACTAAAATTTGTAGTATTTGCTCCATTACGAACTCATTTCATGACAGAAGACACAACCTACTTACTTGTCAGGCTTTGGTGCACGCACATCCACCGACATTACAACTGCATCTTCACCAGAGCTTAAGAAGACGTGTGGGCTGTCTGGCAGTATGGACAGCTTGTGGGCTGGTCCACGGTGCTGTGCAAGGCGTCGAGTTGCACGACATTGTCCTGTGGAGGAAAGCTCCGCCAGACGCACCTGGCCATCTCGTCCACAAGATACAACGTGTGTGTCACCCCGCAGGGGAAGGAATTTTACCTGTCAAAAATAACTACTATTAACGCCGATGGTAACAAACTTGTGAAATTTTTTATCGGTATTCAATGTGTGTGTTGGAAAGGCCACTTATTAAATGAAGTTAAAGGTTTACTTTTGGTCAGAAAAATGATCAGGCTTTACAGTGGCTCCATCAACATTTCTAGCGGCAGATGTGGACTCTGACCATAATGGTTATGACCTGCAGATTAAAACTGAAGAAATTTGTGAAAAGTAGAAAATTATGGCAGTGGCACCTGGACAAATTTAAAGAACCTGAGTGGTTAACACAAGATATACTGAATTTAATTAACAAAAGAAGAAGTGTAAACATGCAGCAAATAAAAACGCAAAAAAGGAATACAGGTGTTCAAAAATAAGACTGACAGGAAGAGCAAAATCGCAAAGCAGGAATGGCTAGACAAGAAATACACAACGAGAAATGCAAGACTGTAGAAATATGCACTTGGAAGAAGATAGGTACCAACTATAGGAAAAATAGTCCTTTCGCGGCTAGCAGGCATACATGAATGTCTTGCAGGCAGAGATCCAGATGGCTACAGGTGTACATGTACACCCAGCAGTTAGAAAGGCAAGACAGCCACAGGCTTTCATTTACACCTGGTAGGTGGGAAGGCATGATAGCTAAGGGCCAGGGTGAGGAAGTGAGTAAATGTGCACTATAGAATGGTGGCTCACTGTTGTCCACATTTCAGCATTCCTAACAACGCAATCATTATCTGTTTCTCTGGTCTGAAAGCACTTAAGCTTTCACCTGCTTCCTGTTCCTTTCAGCTTACAAGTCGATCTTAGATACAATTAATTTTGTAACCTACTCAATACAAAAGACGACAACATATATATTCTGAAGGCCATGAATTATTCTAATGAACTGACATATAGATGTGGCAAAAGCGAAACCATGCAGAAAACAAGTGCATTTTCTCAGTAACGCTCACTGCCATACGGAACAGCAAATGACACACCATGGGCAACAACAGCAATTTGCTTTCTTAATCTACAAAGTATATACGATATAAACACACACAAACTGAAAGATTCTACAGGATGTATGTACACATTTCCAAAGGCAAACAATGCAAGAAAATATGTACAGTTTCTCAGCAAAATTCACTGTCGCAGGGAACAGAAACGCCACACACTGGCAAACAAATGCAATTTGATTTCCTAATGTACAATGTATACGATGCAAAAATATATAGTTTGAAAGGGCATCAGTTGGTCTACAGAACTGGTGTTTCAAAAGGCAAACAGTACAGCAGATACATACACTTTCTCAGTAATACTCGCCACCATGCAGAAAAGAAGACAGTCTGAGTTTTGAATGGCTACACTTGGACTGCTGATTTTAAGACTATGTATCTTGAAACTTATTTGTCCCGTATTAATGTAATTTTAATATGTTGTAGGCACCTATATAAAGCAGAGTAAGTCTCAAGTTACAGTATTTTCCAAACACAATTTTTTTAGCATTTTTCTCAAATAATTTTTTCTCAGCACAGAATAAACTTATAACAGAAAGGTTGGATCACTTTTTAAGCTTTCTTTTATGGTTATGATAAACAGCAGCTAGTGTGACCGTACAATGTAATACTGATTTTATAAGGAGTATTATTGAAGAATGGAACGTTGAAATGTGCGGTTAGCCTATATTGGCCGTAGCCTGCGGTGATCATCATGGTGTCAGCTATCTGCTTGTGAGGCACATAACACATTCGTCC
Organism: Schistocerca americana; assembly: GCF_021461395.2. Classification (NCBI taxonomy): domain Eukaryota; kingdom Metazoa; phylum Arthropoda; class Insecta; order Orthoptera; family Acrididae; genus Schistocerca; species Schistocerca americana. The sequence goes on along the minus strand of NC_060124.1, from coordinate 79,206,333 downwards.
TCATTGGCCAACAGAAACATGGCAGGACCTATGATATGCTTGTAAAGCCCTTGTGTGATAAATCATACTACTGTCGCGTATCATCATGGTGACAACCAAAACTTTGGGACATGTTTCATGGTGAATGTCGAGTGATACTAATGTGTGTGTACACACAAGGACTAAGTTTTCTGTAAAAATGAATGATTTGATAAAGTACAATCCCTATGTATTTATTCTAAATTTTACTCTCTCTCAACAATCCACCATTTTCGCTAATCCGGCACCCCTACGTGTGAGGAGTGGTGGGTTTAGCTAGAGTCTAGTGTACTACTACTACTACTACTACTACTACTACAACTAGGTACCCTCTGCCGTACACCATATAGTGGCTGCAGAGTAAACTAGGTACCATTTGCCATATACCATATGGTGGCTGCAGATGAAGAATTAAATATGGTGATGCCGATTGAATTATGTTTGAAAATTAGACACAAAATAGTCCAAGACGGCCACTAGCAAGGCTGTGGGTGGTATCAGCCATCAGGATGACATTTTTGTGTGATAAAAGTAGTACATATCAGCTGGTGTTTATACTCAGCAGTGTCAAAAGTGACATTTGTCTTGAGGCACAATATCTGAAAGAGAGTTATGGTGCAAATAAGGCTGTTCAAGTGCTCAAAGTTTTGAAGTGCAATTGGTCACCACGAGCATGAAGGGACCATCATCATGAGCACTCCTCCCATGGTGCTTAGCTTGAGCCAGTACTCGTGCTGCATCTGCATGTTGCACATCATCAGCTAAGCTTAGAGAGCAGCAAGCCAACTTCAGTGCTGCATCAAGAGTTCCCACATGCCAGCCACCCAGCCATCAGCCATCAATGACAGCTGCTGGCAACTAAGCAGGCACTATTATGGAACCGGTTTCAGCACTATGCTGTGGCATAGCTTACGAAAAGCTGTTTTGCAGGTATTCTCAAGGGCGAGAATTGTGTGGTGTCCCGATTAAAACCCACAACTTGTGTCTTAACATCTCAGTACTTTACTGTCAAATTAGTGATTGGCTGTCATGTGGCTTTTGTAGTTGACAGAGGCTCCCACCGTCCCACTTCAGTGATGTGTCTGTAACACCAACATTCAGCTTTTTGTCCTACAGGGTTCCAGGTCTGAGCCATAAGTGCAGACACTGGAGCAAACTATGTGGTTTTTGCTGGTGACAGCTGCCTTTAGACTAAGTAGCAAGGGAGGTCACATGACGCGATAACTGTGGCATCGAAGGCGAGAAGAAATGGGACACCAGTGAGTAGGAAGACCGGTGCTACTAAGACAACTAATTCAAGTGACATTGTTAGTAAAGATGCAGTTTCGAGCACACTTACTGCATAGAAAATTGTGGCAGTTGATTAAATTCTTAGTGATTTACAAACTGCACTGAAACAAACAAGATCATCAACAATAATTACAGCTCAAATCAGAAAAACAATTCGGGCATCTGCACTAACACAGGCAAAACTTGGTGACAGAATGAAGAGTTATGTGTAGAAAACAAACACCTATGCTGTGACTTGGCAGGTGCAAGTAGGCTGGAAGTGAGGACAAGACAAAGACTAAGCAGAAAGGGAGAAACTAAAGCAAGAAAAAATACAACATACAAGTGAAGTAAGGCTAGATTGCAGCTGGCACTGCTAGCGGGCCAAAAAATATTGTAGAAGCTAGGATACAACATATGTGGGCGAAGTAAATAAATATTCTGTTTTTTCAAAACTACCAACAATCAACATATGCACACTGTTGGGGAAATACTGACGAATAAAATCAATCTCCGACAAGGCACTGTGTCACAGACAGACAGCAAAAGATTGCAGGAAAAAACTGCACTGATGAAGGAATTAGGTTCGAAGGGCCAAAAAAAGAGGTGGCCATTCTTATCAATCGCAGACACTTACTGATGAGGACTTTCTCAATGAACTGTACAACACCAATCTAATGACGACCTATATAAAGAGTAGTTCAAGAGATAGGTCAAGTTATGAAGCAAAATAGGACTAAGGAGCTAGATCACACAACAAAGAAGTGTACAAAACGGGAAGTAACTAGCGTCAAATGTAGCAAACCATTGTAGTGAACCAAAAGCATAGGGTGCACGTCAAGTACGTGGCGAAGAAAGAACTGCGACAAGGCAGGGGACCAGAGTGTGTGGCATACAGACAGTTATACGACAGACAGATCACACACACATGGAATACGACCACATATATGTTCACTCACATGCCACACGAGTGTGACAGTGAGCAAACACATACTGCAGGATAAAATATCTGCACTGGGGAGTGTGACAGTGAGCAAACACATACTGCAGGATAAAATATCTGCACTGGCTACATGTAAACTCCATTTCCAACACAGTGTGGAAGAAGTGCAAATCACCATCAACCAGAACACATGACTGGTCTCATGCAGTTGCATGGCAACGACAAATAGGCTTCATAACTCACTGTTGAATGAAGTGCTTAACAGGTACATTAGAACAATAGGCTACAAAGCAACAAAGTAATGCAAGGTATAGTCGACTGCAAGATTTCTAGGCAACTCAAGCATGAACTATACAAATGTACATTTACTCAAACGGGATTAGCTTTAGGTACTGAGTTAGGAGTATGAGGTCATCAATGGGGTACGTATAAGTGAAAAGGAAATGTGTGGGTGTATCTTAAGGAAACAAAAAGCACAAAGTGCACAATCAAACATATCCTACATCACAGTATCAGATCCAGAAGAGCACCAACAGATTGACGTAAAAATCCCCATTTATCTGACACACCCATCACACAAATCATTCACACAAAAAGTAAGACCAGGCACAGAGATGAACATGTAAACCATCAAAACATCACACAGCAGAAAATGAGTGACTCGAGAGATCAGGCAGAATGCAAAAACTATGACAGAAACATTGGATAAAAAGAATATGACTCAACAAAAAATAGTCAATATGTCAAGACAGTACACTTCATTATCATGGGGGCTACACAGATGCTCACAGCAAATACTACATCCAGAACACAAATTTCCATTACAGAACACTGACTGCATTGGCAATGACAGAAATGGTAACTGACTTCTTGACAACACTGACAGCATGTTCGCAGGGTGTATACGTGGACAAGGAAAAAAAAAATCCCGGTTTTTTCCCAGATTTCCCGGTTAAAAATACACATTCTCCCGGGTGAAAAAAACAACTTTTTCCGTGTTACATGACATTTTCCCTGCGAAACTTATCAATCCTTTGAATGGTTATGATTTTATACAAGGGCTTTGAATTTCCCGGCACTTTTGAAAACGAAACTCAGGGAAAAACACACATTTTGGAATTATCTTTGATGTGCAACAACGTGTATGCTGCATATTTTTGTATTACACAAGTATACATTGGAATTCCACCAAACACCGCATGTTACTTTCCGAATCACTGGAATCGAGATTGAGATGCACTTCTGTAAGCCAGTCATAGCTCATGTCACGTGATCTCGACAGCCGATGACGGCGGATATTCAGAGCATGGGACACGTGATGTAGTCAGCCAACAGCAACATCACTGTTACGTAGCACGAACACACAAACAGGGAAAGTTAATAGTTTAAATTAGTATGCATAGCGTTGCTGCAAGAAAAACAAAGCGTTCACATATAATATCAGTCTCTAAGGTTAATAAGCTGCAAGAGAAGTTAAGCTTTTGCATATAATGTTGATATTTTTTGCGTGTGTTACACTTTAAGATATATCAGACAAATGTGCCAGTAAAATTTTTAATAGTGACATAAATGTCTGATCTTCATGGTTCGAAATTCTTCTAAATGGCCCGCCATCAAAGAGTTGATTTTTAAATGAGAGTCAAACGCTCTGTGATTTATGAAATTCATGGTACATTGTCGCACATAGTTCAACTTGCGTAAAAGGATATTTACTTTGAAAGTAACGCCTTTCAAACCACCATACACAATATTTCCTCACAACCTCTTAGAAATAGGTTCGTTTCAGCAGTTGCCAGAGAGCGCAGGTAACAGGCGACACCGCGCTTATGCAGCTACCATGACACTGGAAGCCCGTATGTACGTACATGTAAAACATTGAAAGATAATACATTATGTCATAAAAGAAACAAGACATCAAAGGATACTCCAAGAGCATCGGAATTTCTCGAACCATACTTAAATGTGCACATTTAAACTGCATACTTAAATGTGCACATTTAAACTGCATACTTAAATGTGCACATTTAAACTGCATACTTAAATGTGCACATTTAAAATGCATACTTAAATGTGCACATTTAAAATGCATACTTAAAGTGCACATTCATATGTCCAGATTCCCAATGAAGTAGACCTCATCTGATATTAAGTTTTTCAGTGTGGTTTTCAAGATTTAAATTTTCTTGGAGCAACAGTATTGTATTACACAAAACATATGTGTTCGAGGAAATGTAAGACATGTTGTTAGGTCGTAAGTGTGCCAAAGTGCAGCATTCTTTTATCGCACGTCACTGTATTTCGCTCTGTGGAATTTAAACATGTATATCTTGTAATAAATGCCAACAAATTATATTCAGGGCAGTGGAAATTGAAATGTTCTGTAATGCCTCTCCTGTTCCCAGTCAGCCTGTTGGACAGCTTGCCCCACAAAAAAAAAAAAAAAAAAAAAAATCTCTCAATTAATAGTGAATGGGATTATTTGTAATCGGGAGAACAAGAACTCTTCAGAAAATTTGCACTCTTTATTGCCTATTAGCTAACAACTTGCCCTTTTGTGTGTAATAAAATTAAATATAGGATACATAAAACCAATAAAGACACGAGCCAAGCAATAAACTACACATTTCTTCAATTAGCTCCCAGCACTTTTTTTTTTCCTATCTAATCTGGTTACAGCTTTACATGGCGTGGTTTCCTTTCTGCGAGAGAATCTATTTCCTCATCAACTTTCATCAAACATTTTGCTACATGAAAAATCGAAATGTCATAATCTAAAACTGAAAAAAACTGTCAATACAAATAATACGCAAGACTGGTGTGGTTTCTCGATCTGATTATGTCTATTTCGTCACTGTCTGCTAGATAAAACAAAATAGGTCTTTCTAATATTGCAGAAATTTTGTAACACACATCTAATAAACGAGACTGTTTTGGCACAAATGGTTATTTTTATAACATGACAGAATAGAATTCACAAAGCACCAATGTCAAATGCCTATTAGGCCTACTACAAGCAAAAAGCTTTATGTTAGGAAATAGTTTCACATTTCATTCATACGCACCAGTGTCTCAAGCATGAGATCAAAAAGTAGTATTACGAAATTTTTATATAAATTTGGAATTGTCTTATTCTTCCATAATTTGTGTGATGTCCCCGTTTCCCCTCCTTCCTCATTCTAACAAACAATCTTGTCATCACCAATCCTGTAGTTATTCCTGCCATTGCCAAAATTTGTTCGCCGATTAACTTCACAAACCCTGGCAGAATCACAGGTTTAGTTATCCCGCGATTATTCTCCGGTTAGGCGTTGTTACATGTTCGTACAACAGGTTTTCCGCGTTACTTCCAGAATATAACTTAAGCGGCTGACAACTGGTTCTTACTAACGTAGCGATCTGGCCAAAAATTTTCTGTCAAAATTTCATTTTCTTGGATGCACCGAGAAGATAATACGTAATCTTTCTCACCTGTTATTTCTGTTAGTCGTTTATTTCCATTCTGGCAGTATGAATCTATGGATTTCACTAGTAATTATAACAACACTGATCATTTGCAAATCCAATCAACCACATAATCAGATAGCGATTGGCATTCATTCATCCGTTCGGCTTAACTCCGCTCAGCTCGTGTAGCCCCGTCCCCTTTTGCCAGTGAAACATTTATTTCTAGATGCGACGAGGATTCTCCTGACAGAGGCATCACGTACACTATGCACACAATCAAAAATCAACTTATGATTCATTCAGAAATCAACTTAAAGTGTGTTCAAAAACGAACAGGGATGCGTTTCAAAATCATATGAATAATTGATAGACCAACGCGCGCTGGATTCTAGGCGCTTTGTGAAACAAGTTTTTTTTCCCCTCCAGAATATGAATTTGGAGCCCCCTTTTCCCGGTAGCATCTAGCAGCTTGCTGCGACTGCTTGCACAGCCAACAGCCACATTCCTGTAGCCGGAAGCAGGAGAATCTACTACTCAAACGCAACTCAACTGCGCATGCGCATGAGCCCGTTCGTAACTGCTAAAACAAATCTAATGTAAACAGTTATGACTTCACGCTCATCGGAGGTAATTTGTTGTTATGAAGCGTTGCTTAGTCTTCCTAAAGCCTTTGACACATTTTGCTGTTGGCACATGCTTGCATGAGCACTGTGTGTCGTCGTTGTATATGGCACATTTCCTTTGTAATTTAAGTTACTTTCGTTTTTTTCTCTCATTTATATTTTATTGTTGAAGTATTATTCTGCAGTAGTGGGATACAGTAATATCCATTGTTAGAGTATCAGTTCTTACCAGTCAAAATTACAAAAATTTAACAGAGAACTAGAACAATGAAAAATTCCCGGAATTCTAAAAAATTCCCGGGTTTTTCCCGGTTTTCCCCCGGATGAAAAAATTCCCGGGTTTTCCCGGATCTCCCGGGTCGTATACACCCTGACAGACATACTGAGCCAGACACAGCAGACCACAGATGACGACACACGAGCCAAACATCCAGCAAATACAGACAAAGAAGAAACTGACTAAAAAAATAAAATGTGGAAACAGAACAAGCACTCACAGAATCCAACAAAACTACTTCTATGACTACAGGACCCCAGAGAATAGCTTGCACATTAACAAACTGGAACAATGAGATATCTTTCAAAATTCCTAATGTTTCATAACATGCAAAATGCACCCAAATGGGAGCACATTATGCTTTTCCTCTACTGAACAATTAAACCAAATGATCTTAAAGGTTGAAACTATCCCGAATGATACCCACATACTGCTTGAACTCTTAGAGAAAGCATGAGTACAGAGATTGGAAGGTGTATAGACTTTGTGATGGCACATGGTCACATATTCTTTGATTCAAGTAGGATAGACATAAAATGCTTGTTTTCACCAAGCATCCATGATGCTGTTCCAATTAAATGCTATGCAGGTACTGTGAATGTGAAGCTGCAAAATGTCAGACGAGGTGTGTACTAACATGGTGTGCTTACAAGAACCATACACAAGGAACAGATGACTGACTGGTCTTGCAAAGAACGCAACAGTGACCACACGGGGGCAGCGAACCGAAAGCTGTTATCATATTAGTCAACAGGCAACGGACTGCTACAAAGATGTCACAAATATACTCTGATCATGTTGTGACGGTACAAATATGTAACGGAAATTATGTATGGGTAATTTTGTCATTTATGCACAGTTTTCAGATGAGATTAATCCAAACAGAAAATGGAGAACTGCACAACACGCATAACATAAAAAATTAATCACCACTGCAGATATCAATGTATATTCAACACTATGGCAGTCATCACAGACAAATACTTTGCAACGCTACATTAATGACTGATACTGATGAACAACCTATACAAAAGTAATAGGGAGGATTAATCCCACACACATAGCAATACTGACATTACAGCAGCAAATATGAAATCTATTAGGCTCATCACATCATCAGACATATTCAACAGGGCTAGACGTAGATTTCATAATATCAGTCACGAACACTGCCAGACACATGACAAGAAACACACAACAACTGGTTTATGTTGAGTAAAGCAGACTGGCAGACATTACAGGACTTTGTAGCGATGTACAAACTATCACAGATTGAAGGCAACACTGATTACAAGATATACAGACAGACGCAGATCTTGCAAGAGGCGAAAGATAAAGCAATCCCAACAGCAACAAGAATAGAAAGAAAATACTCTGGTCAAATGAACTTACCAAACTCAAAAGAGATTCAAGAATCAAACACCGATTCCAACATAGGGCAGTAACTGCTAGAGAGGGACAAATATGACCAACATTTTAGGGAGGCGAAGCAAAAGTACAACCATCTGCTACACCAAAGAGACAACTTATGGGGAGCACAGTACAAATTGATGACAGACAGGATAAAACAGTTTTGTTCTAGCCACAATTAGGTAGTATGACAGAACCTTCACACAGGGATCAAGTAGTACAGAGGAATTTCTGCTTTATGAGCTCCTTCCCAATGACAACCACAACACAGATGATGCACACCAATTTAAAAGCTATAATACAAACAGAATACACAACAGAGATAATCACCTGCTGCTTTGACCAGTATGAGGTAGTGCTACCCATTGCTGAATTAAAAGTTAAAAAAGCACTAGGCCCACACGGCATCCACTTTTAGACCCTTAAGCAAACAGCACTGCAGATTACCCCACTTTTACACGAAGTAATACATGAAGCTTTAAGACTGGGAAGAGTACTTGCAACCTGGAAATTAGCAAACATAGTAATCATCTAGACCAACCAATCCAAAGTCATATAGGGCAATCTACTTTATTAACACCTTGGCTAAGGCCCAGGAGCAGCTCCTGTGCAACCAGTTACAGCGGCAACAAATGGGGCTCAATCCACACCAATACAGGCTCCATGAGAATAAATCAGTGGACAATATAATTAACTGAGCATTTGAATTAGCACACAGTGTCAATTGCAAGCACATAATGGCCATACCCTCAATATCACCACAGAATTTGATAACCTCTGGTGGCCAGTGACGTTCGTGAGACTACAAGAGCTGTAGGTGTCAGTGATACTGTACAATGGTCAACTAGACTACTGTGATAATAGAATAGTGGCAGGTGAGTAAAAGTTATCACGAGAACCACAAAGGCGTGCCCCGCATGGTTCAATCTGTGGTTCCATCTTTTGGGATCTGTCCATTGAGCTCTTCCTAACAGAAATGGACACGGATACACACACTCATGAGACTGTCCCACACAATGATGATTTGCTGGTTGTTGTGTCAGTCAAATCAAGAAAGGAACTGGAAACCAAAGCCAGTGGCATTCTACACAAGACAGACAAAAGGTGCCTGAAAAACAAGCTCAGTGCGGATCAGGATGAAACAACCCACATATTACTGAAAGGAAAGCTACAGAGATGAGTGCCGATAAAACACACACACACACACACACACAGGTGCGCGCGCAAAAGCTACAGAGAGATCCAATTATAAAACTGCACGAGACAAATATTCACAGAAAACACTTAACCAGATATTTGGGGGTGCAGACTGGCAATCAACTGACATTTAGCCACATACAAAACAGACAACTGATAACGTAGAAAACCTTGTACACAATCTCACAAGCATCCACACAGTCACTCACACACTTCCACTACAAGCTAACAATTGTATAGCTGTGCCTTGTTTGAATCCAAAGTATGTTCTGCAATGAGCACATGGGCACACAGACTATCACAAAACGCTCATAGCCGTTGTTAAAGGAGGTCAAAGAAGTGTTCTGCTGAGCCTATTGAGGGCTTTCAGTAATCTGTAGTGTTCTGAATATATGTGACTGACCCAACAATCGGTCAGTGAGCTCTGACATACTGAATTAAGAGGGGGCAGACTAGACAACATAAAGGACTACAGAAGAAGATTTAAGGGACAAACATCAACTAAAATCTGGTGAATGAATGCATGACACCATGGATGGGAACCAATGTCAAAGGTTGTAGAGTTTCTTCCTTTTTCCCTGACATCTGAGAGCAGCCAAAAATTTCCTGAGCAAGGCCCAGTTGAGGCTTGGGGCACTTTATAAAGAGGGCACAGCCACTTACTGAAAGCAACTCTGCCAGAGAATACAGTGTTCCTGTGGGACATTAGGAACCCCTGTGCATATACGCCTACACTGCACACATGGACTCAACAAACAAGTTTAATCTAGGAATCCGTAAGAGACTCAGGACAAATAGAAAGACCTGGACAGAGCCATTGACACTACATTGCGTTTACTGTATGCTGCATACATAGAAAGAACACCAGACAAGCAATTACCTAAGATTAATCTGACCCATGTTAAGTATCTGACACTTAAAAGAATAAAAACAGTGATCTGACAATGCCAATTTATAATTAAAGGGTGATGCAGTGGAAGTATAATGGAGCACAAAATACTGCCAGACAGGTGGCTAACAGCTCCCAAATCAAGAAGTAACATCTATAGACTATAACTAATAGCTATAACTGTGCCAAGTTACTTCTTAAACAGACACTTTAAACCTATAATAGCTACAGTGTGCAAGTAGTAGCACTGGATCACTGCATCATAGATAAATGAAATACATTAACCACACAGTTAGAACTATACGAGGACTTAGATTAAATCAGAATAGAATAGCACAGAAGGTAGACTTAGGGTAGTTACTAATTTCATTCAGAGACGCTTTTCTACAGTCAGTCAATAACTAAGATTAGAAATTAAGCCACACAGGGGTGATTGGGTCGAAGTGTTCTACTGAGGTCCTCACATTTTGAATGGCACTGGTGGTGGGATCTTATAATTTCTTCTTCTTCTTCATCATCATCATCATCATCATCATCATCATCATCATCATCATCATCATCATCATCATCATCATCATCATCAAATCAATCTTTGGACTGAAGAAGATCTCCACGCTACTATATCCTGTGTAAACCTCTTCATTTCCAAATAACTGCTGCAATCTGCATCCATTTGAACCAGCTTATTGTACTTGACTGTCTCTCTGCAATTTTTCCCTCTACAAATCCCTTGAATACTAAACTCGCAATTCTTTTATATCTCAGAATGTGTCAAATCTATCAATCCATCCCTTCTTTTAGTCATGTTATGCCTCAAATTCTGTTTCTCCCTTATCCTATTCAGTACATTATCACTAGTTATGCAATCTACCAACCTAACCTTCAGCGTTCTTTTGTAACATCACATTTCAAAAGCTTCTATTCTCTTCTTGTCTGAAGTGCTTATTGCACATGTCTCATGTTCATACATGGCTACACAACAGACAAATGCCTTCAGAAAATACTTTCTAACACTTAAATTTATATTCTGTTTTAACAAACTTTCCTTAAGGAACATTTTTCTCTCCATTGTTATTCTACAGTTTATATCCTCTCCTACTTTGGCCATCATTATTTATTTTATTGCCCAAATAGCAAAACTCATTAATACTTTTAGTGTCTTATTTCCTAATCTAATTCTCTCAGCATCATCTGAATTAATTCGACTATAAATGTAGTGTCCTGGAAGCCTACATACTCGTATTAACAAGTTTTATTACAAAAAGAAAATTACAATACTTAACTTTTGCAATTACACAGATGTGTCGCAAGCAAAGGGCAACATACAAAATAACCAATCTACTTCAGTATAGACAATCACAAGTCTGTGCTACATAGAGAGAGTACAAGCGAAGTGGTCTAGCACTGATGGTGCCATCCAAGTCACTAGTCTTGAAACTGCAATTGAACTGGGCCGTCACCAGTCTGTCGCAGCACTTATGTCCTCTTCACATAGGCGCTGCTGGTCTTGCATTGTCCTGGAGGGAGGTCAGGTCAGCATGTGATTGGCTGACTACTTCTCAAAACCACCCCTTCTTTATTGTTCCCGACTGGCATGCCGGCACTTCACTTTACGCCGTAACAATATATTACCCTTATTTTGCTTTTGTTTGTGTTCCTCTTATATCCTCCTTTCAAAACACTGTCTGCTCTGTTTAACCACTTCTCCAAATCTTTTGCTGTCTCCGACAGAATTACAATGTCAAAGTAACCTTAAATTTTTTAATTCTTTAATCCCCACTCCAGATTTTTCTTTGGTTTCCTTTACAGCTTGCTCAGTGTACATATTGAATAACTTTGGGGATAGGCTACAACCCTGTCTCAGTCCCTTCTCAACCACTCATTTCCATTCAAGCACCTTGGCTTTTATAACTGCTGTCTGGTTTCTGTACAAGTTGTAAATAGCATTTCCCTCCCTGTATTTTACCCCTGCTACCTTCAGAATTTCAAAGAGAGTATTACAGCCAACACTGTCAAATGATTTCTCTAAGCCAAAAAAAAATGCTATAAACATAGGTTTGCCTTCCCTTAACCTATCTTCTAAGATAAGTCGTAGGGTCAGTATTGCCTCTCAAGTTCCCACATTTCTCCAGAACCCTAACTGATCTTCCCCGAGGTTGGCTTCTACCAGCTTTTCTAAATGTCTACAAATAATTTCCAATACTATTGCCTTTAAGTTCATTTACCTTTTATAGCCCCTCTATATATTCCTAAAACTTTTCAAATTTCTCTTCTTTGCTGCTGGTAAACCTTTCGGGGTATAAGGTCGTGGTCCACAAAACTCTTCTGTTAATAACTTATCATCCAGAACTGTTCTGGACATCTTCAGAGGCATTGCACTTCCACTGAGTGGACAATGACCTTATACTCCGAAAGGTTTACCAGTACCAATTTCATCAGGTTGTGTAAGCCTTCCATCTTTCTCTTCTTTACTTGGTACTGGTTTTCCATCTGAGCTGTTGGTAGTCTTCTGTTCTCCAAGGGCCTCTTTAATTTTCCTGTGTGCAGTATCTATCTTTCACCTAGTTATAAATGCTTCTACACACTTACATTTGTCCTCTAGCCACTCCTGCTTAGCCATTTCAGGTTATGTCACCTCATTTTTTACACTTTTTATTCCCTTTCATCTGTTTCATTTGCTGCATTTTTATATTTTCTCCTTTCATCAACTGCACCCAGTACATCTTGTGATATCTATGGATTTCTACCATGCCTGACTTTTTACCTACCTGATCCTCTGCTGCCTTCATTACTTATCACCAAAAGCCATCCAATCGACTTCTACTGTATTCCCTTCCCCTGTTTCAGGCAATCATTGCCCAATGCTCCTTCTTAATCTCTCAACAACCTCTGGTTCTCTCAACAACCTCTGGTTCTCTCAACAACCTCTGGTTCTCTCAACAACCTCTGGTTCTCTCAACAACCTCTGGTTCTCTCAACTTATCCTGGTCCCATCTCCTTAATTTCCCATCCTTTTGCATTCTCTTCATTTTTAACCTACAGTCACGAGCAATAAACAATGGCCAGAGTCCATGTGTGACCATGGAAATGTCTTGCAGTTTAAAATCTGGTTCTCGAATCTAGGTCTTACCACTACATAATCAATCTGAAACTTTCCAGTGTACCAAGGTCTCCACCACATATCCACCCTTTTTTCCATGATTCTTAAACCAAGTGTTAACAATGCTCAATGTAACAATTATATCCTAGCTTCTTTTTTCCCTTCCTAATAAAGATTCTTAAGTTAAATTTCTGTACTTTCTTGATCTAATCTAATTTTTCAAGTTTTTATTCAACTATAAAATCGCAAGTATATATTAGGCTACAACAAAAACATCTTTTGTACAACTTGTAAATAAAATATACTACAAACAAGAAAGAATCCATTTCATCAGCTATGTGATGGACCACCATTAAAGATAAATTTAAATTTAAAAATTGTAAATTTTAGTCCACAAGTTTTGCTATTTTGGCAAAAAAATAACTGACAGTGACCAGAGTACCATGGTGTGCTCAAAAGTAATGTATTAGTAATTTTTTGTGGAAACTCTAAACATTTTTTAAATAAAAAACTTTATTAATGTTCTACATCTTTATTCTTCACATCTATACATTTCAACGTAGTAACCCTGGCGAGAAACACATTTCTCCCAATGAGAGACCAGTTTGTTGATACCATCACTGTAGAATGTTTTATTCTGTTAACAGAGCCATAACGTCACCTCTGCCTGCAGTACTTCATCACTATCAAAGTGAAATCCTCAAAGGTGTTCTTTACATTTTTGAAGTAGACAAAAATTGGATGGGGTCAAGTTAGGATGGTATGTAGGATAATGAATGACAGTGAACTCAGGGCATCCGACTGTTGCAGATGTCACAGTGCACCCGTGTGATCTGGCAATGTCATGCTAAAGGAAAGGGTGCTCCACATGTGTGCAATTAGAAGCTCGGTCACAGTCACTGTTTCACATGTTCCAACATAGTTATGTTACACACCCTATCATGTTACACGCTGTAATTTGGAGCCCCCTAGTCGCAAAGTGTTGCAATTTGTGCCATTGAAGTAGGAAAGTTGAGCGAGAAGTATGCTTGGCATATAATACCTCCACTGATACTGAAAACAGATTAAAAAATTCAGAAACATTACTTTTCAGAACATCTTTGTAGAAAGGATATGGATGTGTACTGGCAATAGTAAGAAAAAAGTTTCTGAAATAGATGAATTTGATAATATTGAGTCTAAATTTTAATGTTGGGAAACCTTTCTGGAGGGTATTTGTTTGGAGTGAAACTTTGTATAGAAGTGAAACATAGACAATAATCATTTCAGAAAGAAGGGAATAGAAGCTCTTGAAACTTTGTGCTACAAAAGAATGCCGAAGACTAAATGACTACATAAAATAACTATGTGGTACCGGCTCATATTGGGGAGAAAATAATGTTATGGCACAACTTTATTAAAAGGAGGAATAGGTTGATAGAAAATATCCTGAGGCATCAAGCAATCATTAAATGTGTACTGGAGGCAAGTGTGAGTGATGACAATTGCAGAGGGAAATCAAGGCTAGACAACAGTAACTAAGTTCAAAAAGATGTTTTAGGAGTTGAACAGAGCTTGTGCACAACAGACTACCATGGAGACCCGCATCAGCTCAATCTTACGACTCAAGACAATGACAGCGACGGCAACGATGAGGATGACATACCAGAATTTCAGTTAGAAAGCTATCAATTTTCAGTTGGATCAAAAGCTGTTCATCCAGTGTTTCTTGTCTCTAAATATATAAAACTGCCACATATTTTTAAACTACATTTTTTATTGCAGGGATATCATACTCTCATTTTGGAAAGTGGATATAGTGTTCTGGTTTAAATAAATATATTCTGCACATTACACGTATAGGCCACACTCTTGTCAAACTTCTGTAGCTTGTTAATTTACTCAAGTTATGCAACAGAACGTACAAATTTGAATTCATGCACATAAATGTGGTCACAAAATTTTACATTTACCTGCATATCACTATCAGTAAAGTCCAATAGAATTAATTTTGGCACAGATTACGAGATGTGTGGAGGGAAAAATAAAAATTCAACATAACAGACACTGAATTGTTTGCACATGAACAACAGACAACATTCCCCTTCAGCGTGGGCACGCCGTGTGCTGCAAGCTGAATAGCTTCAGAAAGAAGACTTTAATAGGGAGATGAAGGTAGATATAAGCCTTGAACCTCTTATCCTATATTTACAATCAGGTGGTTCAGACTAACTCAGACAGCAGTGACGATAGTTAATCAAAGTAGACTTTGGAAAAAAGTATCATCATAATATTTCTTGGTTTTGAGAACTCATTGTTTAAAAAATCATGTTTGTCAACATGTCAATTGCATACTTGGTATATGAGAACTTCCTAGCCTTTATTGACTAGGAATTTGTATCTGATGAAGAATGTAGGCTACATTGTTTCGCATATTACCCGAGGAGAATTTAAAATTTGCCAAGTGCGTTGTAAGATGTAACTACTCGCAAGAATGTAGCTGGATAAATTTGTTGAAAACTCTGGTATTACAATGAGTAAACCCCTATCATTTTCAAGGCAACAACTGAAAAATGTTTTAAAATGACAAGAAGAGTTACCTATAAAGAAATCAGTGGTTTTCGACGTTATCTATCAGCATTCCCTAGAGTTATTCATAGAAGATGATTTAATTATTTGCCTATTCAGTGGATCATAAATGTGGTCTTTCATTGCAATGTCAAATGAGTTAGTTTAGACTCATAACACACATTGACAGTGAAAAATATAACATACTGGCAGGCTTCATGAAAGTCTTTTGCACTAGTCTTTGCTACTAGTAATACACTCACTCTCTCTCTCTCTCTCTCTCTCTCTCTCTCACACTCACACTCACACACACATTATATTAAAAATATATGCAGTAGAAACGATTGTCAAGTATGTATAATGATTTCGATTTGAGTTTGAACTTAATTTTCTTATGTATTACACTTTTACTCATAATACAATTCACACTGCAATAAATGACAATTGATGCAACCAGTTTCGATTATCTCGTCTTTAGACAATCGTCGTTTTGGAAAAAAATGACGTGTCACCTGTTCTTCCCTTCCAATGTCATGCAGACTAATGCTGAGGAGCAGTGGACACAATGTCAAGATGTGAAGCAAGATTTCTCCAATATAGACGGCTGATCGAAATCAGTTTTAAAAGGTATTACCCCCTCATACATTTGAAGATGTAATACGATGTACCATAGAGAAATGAACCTGACTGTTGACTGCAGCAACACAGTTCAGCGAGGCAGTCTTTTGTTTGTCCGCACTCTACTGCCATGCATGCACAGGCTTCATCCCCTCCATGGTTGCCTATTGCTCCACCTCTATGCGCGGAAGCGCCGTCCTACAAGATGCGGGCTATAGCAAAGCCACGTGGGTGTACAGCCAACTTCTTGAACAGGACTATTGTTAGACAAGTTCTCCTGAATACTAGTTGCTGCATAGCAGTGCCTTGAAGAAGAATTAGCCAGTATTAAACCATTGCCCAGGGATCGTCCAGTTGCTTATGTATTCTACAAGTGAATATTACATTCCGGTGTTGAAAAATAGTGCCCACACAACAAAGATTAATGCAAAGTTTAAAGGGGGTCCTCAGAGTTATCACTGGTATTGTTACATTACTCCGATTCACTGGATACCTGTCCTAACTAAAACCGCTCCGCAAGATCTACAGAGAAAAGCAGATGAGGTAAACTTGCTCAAAATAATTTCTCGTAACAACTATCCCTTGTATAATGCCCGACAAGATCCAGCAACAACTCGTCTGAAATCTTGCAAACAACCCTGGGTCAATTAAGGAACTAAGAGTCCTTTCAACGTGACCAAGTGGCAACAGTGCTGTGATGAACAGCCATCCAACAATGCTCATTTGGTTCAAGATCCAACAAAGAAGGTTGAGTGAGGGATTCCACAACTCCGCCAAATCTGGGCAAAGCTGAAGAACAGCATTAGGGCAGGTCAAGGAAGGTATGGTTACACCTTGAAGAAGTGGGGTTTCCATTCATCTGCTGACTGTGTAACACAGGACCAAACAGTAGACGATATTGTTAAGGAGTGCCCACTTTCAGCATCTGATGGTGTTCTGAGGACCCTAAACCAAGTGAAAGTACTTTGGACCGGTTCCCAAATTTGGAAAGTTCCAAATGATGAAAATATTTCTGTGTACAGTACTTGTAAAACCATATGAAACATTTGCATATATATCCTACCTTGTTGGCTGAGAACAGCTTTAACTGACCAACACTCACCCCACATGGTAACAAGATTCTAACAATACTGATATAGAAGCTGTCTTCCTTTTTTTAATGTTGTAAAAACACTTGTTAGCCACAGATTACTTAATGATTTCAATTATTTAGTCACTTGCATTTCATTTCCCTTTTACAAATGTTGCCAAGTATGAGTATAGCTATAATTTCCATGAAGTATCATTTTCATGGGCAAACTGAAAAGCTCGGTTGAGTTCAAACCACAAGCAACTGACATATGTATTTCACTTATCTGCTTAGTACTTAGACAAGCAGAATAAAAATGCCTGGATACTGAGAAGTAGATTTCCAATTTAACTTTGTTGTCTGAGATTTTGGGGCATAACATTATTGTAGCACACTAGCAAAACTAAAACTGTTATATGAATTTAATACAGTGAAAGAGAAATAATAATAATAATAATAATAATAATAATAATAATAGTAAAATGTAACATATACCGTACAGTTAAAAGAGAGTCACGCTTGATCAAGGTCCGCGTCACTTTCCATTTTTAACCAGAAATAACGTCTGAGAAGGGAAAGGGAAAGATAACGATAATAATAATAATAATTTTAATTAGGGGCAACACTGAGAAGTTTGCACAAAATATACTCGTAAATAGTGAAGAGCTCCAAATGAGAAAGACTGGTCAGTCAATATAGGCTTATTAACCAAGTTGTATTATCCCTACCAACACAATGAGAAAGTTGAGAGGTTTAAAAAGATTTTTTAGACATATGTTTCACTGTCCAAAAAATTTCTTGCAATGACTTATGGCACTACACCCCAAACACTGTGGTCACTGCATATAGTGTGCTACAGTACCTATTACACAAGCCTCTCAGGTGCTGCTTCCACCAATTCGTTGCACTGATTTGTATGTGCCCCGGAGTACTGAGTAATGTACCACATAACTTGCTTTAAAGTCATGAAATCGGGGCACTTGAGGAATTTCATATTTCTTATGTGCCTCGTCTGCTTTAATGCCCTCGACAATGCAGATACCTCTTTGTAATACCATCGGATTTCAGTTTAAAGATACAACTGGAGCAGTCAAGGGTCTGTCTATGTATAAATTCATTAGTGTAAATCGAAACACAGTACTCTCATCAGATGGTAAAACAGTTCTTAAATGTGCAAATCATCCAAAAAATGGTTTTAGCAAATTTCCTTTCACAAAATTTGCCATGAGATTTAAATTCAATTTGTTACTGAAACCTTGAGACACAATCTAACAAAAATTGTGAATGAACAGTATACAATATGTAAATGCGGCAAAAATTCGAAGAACTTTCACTATCTTCAACAAGATGATGCAGTCAAAAGTAGGAAACTGCCCAATGGTCAAAGGAGGAGGGGGGGGGGGGGGGGGGGGGATGTGTAAATGGTGAGACAAAAATGGCGAGTTAATGATGTCATAGGTAATTTTATGAAACTGAGAGCTTCTAAAAGTATTTTTCAATTATCTAACAAGTTCATCTATATTAATAAAGAGTTTCAAACAACAAGCATCATAGCAACTGATCTACCTTCACTAATTCTTCATAATGCACATACACTTAGTTTAAGATTCTGATAACATCAAAGCTACAAACATTGAACCTAGCACAATACCAACATCCTGCTTTCAAACAGAGCAAAATCTAATATTATATCAAGGGAAAAAAAAACCCAAGCACAGAACTACAGTATAATAAATGTAATGATGTTAACACACATGGTCTAACATATTATGTGACACATACCTGGAAGACATTGCTCTTGTGACCACTGTCGTAGGAAACTAATGTCTTTCCAACAGCCCAGTCCCATATCACAACACCAAGGTCATCTGAACCACTAGCAAGCTTATTTCCAGCTGCATTGAAGTGGAGAGCATTCACACATCCTTGATGGGCATCCAACTTGTACATCAACTCAAGACGCTGGACGGCATGCAGCGAGCCATAACAACGTTGATGAAAGAGGGAAGGACCTTGGCATCGGCCGGGGAAGCCGCGCTGCCTGGAACAAGCAACAAAAACATATACCTTCCTTCAAAATAAAGAGTGAGGTTGTGAAATAAGTACTTCAAATGCAAAGTAATTTGCTTCAAATGTGTGACATTTATTGTATGTTTACAGAAGTATTTTACAATAAACATTTTCTAAAGCTGTATTTCAGTACATGACAAACACTGGGTCCTTCTCATTAAAAAGCTCAGTCTGTATCAAATCAAACCTTACAGTGTACCTATAGAGCAAACAAAAAATACAAAATTTCACACACTTTCTATGCATTCAAATTTCATAAAGTGAACACTGCTTATTTTCTGAGAGTACCATGAAACAAAACAGCCCATAACTTTACAACTATTAACTCCAAGTGTGGTACTGTGCACAATTAATACCACACCGTGCCAGTCCATGCTTAGAAGTTGGCAGTAACCCATGTGACTGCACTGCCAATCTGCAGCCAGCTTTGACACACCTTCCTCAGCACACGGTGCCAGCTCTGC
Source organism: Schistocerca americana (assembly GCF_021461395.2). Taxonomy (NCBI): domain Eukaryota; kingdom Metazoa; phylum Arthropoda; class Insecta; order Orthoptera; family Acrididae; genus Schistocerca; species Schistocerca americana. The sequence goes on along the minus strand of NC_060124.1, from coordinate 79,186,395 downwards.
CACGAAGCTGACTTTAAAGGACTGTACCGAACTCCAGTCAGTCTGTTCATTCAGATCTGCCTGTGTAATCTAAGCTTTGTACATTAGTCTCTTGTTACTGTGGATGTCGAACCAGCCTATCTCAAGAACTCACACCGCAATATGCTCTGGACTTGCTGTTATTTTAAGTTAAGTACAGGAAGTTATTTTGTTCTGTATCACAGAACCCACCCACTCCTTGGTATCCACATCGGAACGGCCCAACATCTGGTGACAAGGCAGTTCTCACATGTGTTCCACTGCATTTTCTACTTATCATCATACAAACAATTGGCAATGATATTAACTGTGAATCTTTCTTGCAGAACATGGTGCTTTGCCATACTTGTCTGCTTCTTTGCTTCGGTGTTTATGATTGTGTTTCAGAACATTTGCCCTATAACTGATTGTGTCTTCTTGTTCTTTTCAGAGCCTGATCTTCCTAGCGATATTAATCTGTACTTTCTTTAGCAGTTGCGCTCTATTTTCAAGTGTCTTTTTGTGTGTTTGATCATGGCTAGACCCCCACAAGAACTGTCACTAACTCAGGTACTTCAGTTTCTGACACAGCAGATGCAGCAGCTGGTGGAGATTTCGCAGTTTGCTGCAATTCTGCTACCAATAGGTGATGTTTGTTGAGTGAACAAGTAGTTTTGGGAGCCCAAGAGGAAAAAAGCGCTCGATAACTCGCCTCGCACTCTTGGATGGATAATTATGTTTTCTGTCGTTATTTTAAAATTTGTAATGTAGTGAAAAACTGAAGTAAATATGGAAAATAAATTTTTAAGTGTGGTCTTTTTTTAGAATGTATTACTCTTTAAGATATATCAATTACATATGTGTTAGTAATGTTTTAATTAATGGCATAAATGGCTGATCTTTATGTCTGAAATCCTTCTAAGTGGCTGGTCTTCAAAGCGTTAAGTATCCTCAAGGTTGCCAGCAAGGTCCCCAAAGCAAAATTTCCTGATAGTTCCCTGTTTTCCAGACAAGTTTTAGCATTTTTCCTTGACAAATTTTGAGATCTAAAGGGTAAGTACAGACATAAGTTGACAAAAAAATGTAAGGGCCTCTGTATTTCTAAACATGTGAGCGAAGATCTAAATCAACATCTCTTGTAATGAACTGTTTTTTTATAGAGAAAGAAAGCCAGGGTGTTCCAAATGAATTTTACAACTTTGAAAACTCATATAAATTAATTTGTAGTACCTACAGAGGTGATTGTAGTGTCAATTTGTAAGGAAATACATCAAGTTTTGTCTCGCGTAGATTGCTAGAGCCAAATCTCACCGTAAAGAGCACTAGCAGCAGTTCTGTTAAAGATGGCTGCCTTCACTGAACCCGAGAGTGCTAGCTGCATGTTTAGGTTTGAAGAATCAAAGTTGGCGAGAACAGTTCAGCATAATTCCTGTACCAAGAACACTAATACCTCCTAGTAGGCCTACAATTTATGAGTGACAAATGTTTTGTAGAAGCAGGGTGCTCAGAAAGACATGGGAAATAATCAGGTCGTCCAAGCACATCTGACGACGTCACTGAGCGAGTGAGACAACATTTCTGTCAACAGCCTACAAAAATCGACCCAGTGTACATCTCATGAACTGCAAATCCAAAATATGGCTCTTTGGCATGTGTTGAGAAATCATTTGCATTTGAAACCATACAGATTGATGATGATCATACAACCAATAAAAGACACTGATAAAATTGCTCAAAAGAACTTGTGTGTGGATATGTTAAATCGATTACATGGGGATGAACATTTCTTGGACAGTCGACCTTTCACTTAAGTGACAAGGTTAACACACACAATTGTAGGATTTGGGGCAGTGAAAATCCACATCAAACATTGCAACATGTTTGTGATAGCCCTAAACTGGACTTTTTTGTGCACTGAGCAAGAACAAAGTGTATGGCACCTTCTCTTCCGCACGAGAACCATCAACGGGGTAGTGTACCTGGATATGTTACAACAATTCTTGATACCACAGATTGATGAGGATGACCAAAAATGAAATGTTTACATCATACAAGATGGTGCACCACCCCACTACCTAGCTGACATCTGGGATTTTCTCAGTGACTGATTTCGTGGTCAATGGATTGGCCGTGATGCACCAATTGCATGGCCCCCACGTTCCCCAGACCTGACACCACTTGAATTTTTTTATGGGTGTGCTGGCTTCTCTACCTGAACTTAGAGCAAGAATTTATGCTGTCACTGATCAAGTGACACCTGCAAAGCTACAGCAAGTTTGGGAAGAAAATGACTTCCGATGGGATGTGTTCAGCATAACCTACAAAAGCCACTTACAACATCTTTAGTTTAAGGTTAAAAAAAACTGTGTGCTGCCCTACAAAATAACACTAAAGCCGGCTCTATCTTCTTTCCATAAATTTATATGAATGCTTAAAGTTGTAAAATCCTTTCTGAAAACACCCTCTAGGTTTCATTAAGACCATGGATATTATTTCATTCCAACAAAACAAAAAACATTTAGTGACAAAAATACGCATTTCATTAGAGTCAGAAGGCAGATTTAAAATACCTTCACTGATTTCAGAAATAACCTAAGAAAAAAGTAGCCTCTTGACAGAAGTATGTATGGCAAAAAAGAGTTGTGTAAAACAACACTTTAGGTGACCACTATAAAATGTTGCTTCTACTATGTTCATTATCGTTTGTTATTAACCACTGTGTTATGTCTATTATTTTACAGGTATTGTGTGGTTTTTCTTTCAACAAATACACGAGTACATAGCCTACAAACTGCCAGTGACTGCCACAATTTTCTTCTTCTTATCATCCATACTTTCCAATATATAAACTACTTTTGGAGCCCCAAAATGTACTAGAATAAATAAAATGTTTATAAAACGCCACACTGTACAATGTACTTGTGGCGAGACAGTTTCACTTCCTAAAATCCATTGCCCATGGCCTCTGGCCTGCTGAGGAGCACTGCAGTCCTGGGTCCATGGATAAAGCACAAAAATCTGCTGCATTATGGCACACACAAACAGACCTGGCCTGCTGGCAGTTTGGTGAGACTAGATCCGATGGTCAAGACCTTCACATTAGGGAGAAACGATGGACTTCAGATTGGCAGGCCCGATCCATTAGAGATGCCCACAGAAATGGTTTGCGGTTTTGGCCCATCATGGAAGTCCACTCATGCAGCCAGCTATTCACTTGCCACAGACACCATGTTGTTGAAATGACACAACGGAGATCAACCCACGCAACAGATAACTTGCACAAATACTCTTGAGAACTAATACTAATGATGATAGGTAGTAAATCACCATAAAGATGATTGCTGAGCAGCAGACAAGCACATAGAAAAGAAACACTCTCTCATAACTAAATTTTTGGCCATTGCCCTTGTCAGAGAACGAGAGCGCACACACATTCACACAATCACTCACACACACCTTGTGCACACGTGACCACTGTCTCCGGCCACTGTGTCAAAAGTCTCTGAGAATCAGATGCAAACAAACCACTTCTAACACCTCTCTGCCTCTCACTGGCAGCTGCTAGACTAGTGGCAAGAAGTGGGGAGTGGTAGAAATGGGAGAAGCAGTAAGAATGAGGGAGTAGGGAAGCGGCGCACACACTCAACTGTGCCCAGCCAGGGACGATGCACGACATCTCAATAAACAAGCCATTTCATCTAAGTAAACAAGCTATTCCATCTACTGAGACAAAAAACAAGATTTTTCCAGTGTTTTTCTTTTTTTTTCTTTTTTCTTCAAATTTCTCTGATATTCCCATGATTTTCCTGACATTTGAAATTCCCTGATATTCGCTTATTTCCTGAACTTGTGGCAACCTTGATCCTGATCCTAACCTAGCAACAGGTTTAACCATTAGTGAATCACAGACTTTGATTCTGCTCCTATTTGTGCAGTTGAGAGTAATGCACATTGTGCCCATAGGTCACATGCCGCGGGGTGCGGAGTCTCAGCCAGGGTTTTGGGCCATGATTTACACAAAACCAGTGTGCTAGGAAACAGCCTAGCAGTGTTAAATACTGCCCTCAATGTTTCACAGCACAATGCCACAGATGTGCCAGTTGTGACACTAAATTTTGTCACTGTGGCAAGGATGGTCTATCTGTGGAAACTAAGACACAACAAGCACTCTGCACATTAACCAAGCTATCAGTCAATGCACAATCTCTTCAAGCCCAGTAGTGATTCTTGAGTTACATGGTACAAGTCAAATGCAACAGCAAAAATGTCACATAATTCTTTCATCCAGTGTCAGGCTAATAAATTGATTTTCAATCTGCAGACTGCCAAACACAAAATATGCATGCAATTAGACACTGGTGCATCAGTGACTCTGTTGCTGAACAGAAGCATACAGGGTGGTCCATTGATCATGACCAGGCCAAAATAACTCATGAAATAAGTGTCAAAATAACAAAAAAAATACAAAGAACGAAACTTGTCTAGCTTGAAGGGGGAAACCAGATGGCGCTATGGTTGGCCTGCTAGATGGAGCTGCCATAGGTCAAATGGATATCAACTGCATTTTTAAAAATAGGAATCCCGTTTTTTATTACATATTCATGTAGTATGTAAAGAAATATGAATGTTTTAGTTGGACCACTTTTTTTGCTTTGTGATAGATGGTGCTGTAATAGTCACAAACACATAGCTCACAATTTTAGACAAACAGTTGGTAACAGGTAGGTTTTTTAAATTAAAATACAGAACGTAGGTACATTTGAACATTTTATTTCAGTTGTTCCAATGTGATACATGTACCTTTGTGAACTTATCATTTCTGAGAACACATGGTGTTACAGCGTGATTACCTGTAAATACCACATTAATGCAATAAATGCTCAAAATGATGTCCGCCAAACTCAATGCATTTGGCAATACGTGTAACGATACTCTCAACAGCGAGTAGTTCGCCTTCCGTAATGTTCGCACACACATTGACAATGCGCTGACGCACGTTGTCAGGCGTTGTCGGTGGATCATGATAGCAAATATCCTTCAACTTTCCCCACAGGAAGAAATCCGGGGACGTCAGATCCGGTGAACGTGCGGGCCATGGTATGGTGCTTCCATGACCAATCCACCTGTCATGAAATATGCTATTCAATACCGCTTCAACCGCGTGCGAGCTATGTGCCAGACATCCATCATGTTGGAAGTATATCGCCATTCTGTCATGCAGTGAAACATCTTGTAGTAACATAGGTAGAACATTACGTAGAAAATCAGCATACATTGCACCATTTAGATTGCCATTGATAAAATGGGGGCCAATTATCCTTCCTCCCATAATGCCACATCATACATTAACCCACCAAGATTGCTGATGTTCCACTTGTTGCAGCCATCATGGATTTTCCGTTGCCCAATAGTGCATATTATGCCGGTTTACGTTACCGCTGTTGGTGAATGATACTTCATCGCTAAATAGAACACGTGCAAAAAATCTGTCATCGTCCCATAATTTCTCTTGTGCCCAGTGGCAGAACTGTACATGACATGCAAAGTCATCGCTATACAATTCCTGGTGCATAGAAATATGTTACGGGTGCGAATGATGTTGATGTAGCATTCTCAACACAGACGTTTTTGAGATTCCCAATTCCCGCGCAATTTGTCTGCTACTGATGTACAGATTAGCTGCGACTGCAGCTAAAACACCTACTTGGGCATCATCATTAGTTGCAGGTCGTGGCTGACGTTTCACATGTGGCTGAACACTTCCTGTTTCCTTAAATAACTTAACTACCCGGCGAATGGTCCAGACACTTGGCTGATGTCGTCCAGGATACCGAGCAGAATACATAGCACACGCCCATTGGGAATTTTGATCACAATAGCCACACATCAGCACGAAAAAACACGGGTAATGTATCACGAAGCAAATACCGTCCGCACTGGCGGAATATTATGCGATACCACGTACTTTTATGTTTGTGACTATTACAGTGCCACCTATCACAAAGTGAAAAATGTGGTCCAACTAAAACATTCATATTTCTTTACGTACTACACGAATATGTAATAAAAAATGGGGGTTCCTATTTTAAAAAATGCAGTTGATATCTGTTTGACCTGTGGCAGTGCCATCTAGCAGGCCAACCATAGTGCCATCCGGTTTCCCCCCTTCAAGCTGGACGAGTTTCGTTCTTTGTAGTTTTTTTGTTTGATGCTTATTTCGTGAGATATTTTGCCTGGTCACTATCAATGGACCACTCTTTATATGAACTGCAGGAAACTTTTTCTGGTTATGGTGGACATGACATTCCGTTGCTAGGCATTTGCAGCCTAGTTGCCACATTTCATAATATTAAAAAAACTATTGTTCACAGTTTTGTGCCGCCATGAAAGTGAAAATAGTTTTGGTATGTACTCCTTTGATCTGTCTGATGTACACATTCAAGACAATGTTCTCTCTGTGAACTCTTCTGTGCCTGCAGACAGGGTAGCTGAACTTTGTGATTAACTTAGTGACTTTTTCAAGGTGGCCTACGCAAAGCTAATAATTCTGAGATTCACACGAAAGACAATGCCCACCAATGGTTCTGCCTAGCAGGGGTTGTCCCTCATGCTATCAGATCAGGTGGCATAGGTACTCTTATCTTGGTAGGAAAATTGTCTCATTTTCCCCATTGCAGTCAGCACTTATAAAAGAAACATTCAGACAAATTACATTATACACAAATTTCAAGGCAATGGTAAACCCACAGATGTTACTGACTTTGCCTTTAGCACAGCCTGAGGAACTCAGGCACAAGCTTGGCGCAGACTGTTTCTTTTCCAAGACTGATCATTGTGATGCTTATTTGCTGCTTCTCTTGGATAAACAGTCCAAACCCCTACAAGGGGTTATTCAAGTTTTTAAGGCTGCAACTTTTCAGCACTGGTTATCACAGCTGACTGATACACTTCCTTCTTTTTCGTATTTGGATGATATAATAGCTTCGTGTCATTCTCACAATGAACACCTTTCCATTCTCAGGAAATTATTTCAAGAGCTCTCAAACACTGGGCTAAAGTGCTCCTCTTTCCAGAGTGAGACTGAATATTTGGGACACATTATCAATAGTTATGGTATCCACCTTTTGCAGTCACATTTAACCACCATCTGGGGACCCCCTCCCCTCCTAGGAATGTCAGTGAGCTCCAAGCTGTAATGGGTAAACTAACTCACTACATTTCATTCATTCCAAATGCTGCACAGATTGCGGCTCCAGTGCATCGTCTTCGACGAAAGAAAATTCCGTTTGTGTGGGCTGGGTTGTGTCTTGTTGCACTTCAGAAAATAAAGGACATTTCATCGAGCGATTGCTATTCGGTACATTTTGATCCCACTATGCCGGTTGTGCTGACGGTTGACACATTCTCTTATGGGATAGGAGCTGTTCTCTCTCACAGGGTTGGATCATTGGACAGGCCAAATGACTTCACATTCAAACTCTTTAAACAACGCACAATACAACTATTCTCAGATTGGGGAGGAAGCTCTTTCTATTGTATATGGGGTAACCAAATTCCATCAACACTTGTACAGCAGAAAATTCTACTTTGTAAAGGACCACAAGCCTCACACCACCTTGTTCGGCCCTTTACATAAAATCCCTCCATGCACACTGCAAAAGCTGCAGCAATGGTCTCTGCTCCTCTCCAGTTATCAGCACGGAACTGTATACTGGCCAACAACTAAACATTCTTTCTAACCTCCCAGTAGGCATGGATTCGGCATCGACACCTCTGATGATTCTTGTTTTCACAATGATGTCCAAGACAATGAAACACTTGATAGTTTTCCCACCAGCCAGCAAGAGCATGCTCAAGCAATGGCTGCAGACCCAAAACTCAAGATTCTGTTGCAGTACCTCCACACTGGTCACACTCAAAATTAAGTAAACTAGCAATCCAGTCTTAACATACACAGTTATTTTGCACTTTGGCACAGCTTTGTGTGGGCTGCATGATTCTCCCATGAGTTTTTCCACTCACAGTATCAGTGGCCAGGAGGATCCTGCAGCCTCAGCCACTTTTGCCTCCCTCGGATCCCGGGCTGTGGACACTCCAGTCTCTGATGTGCCCCTGCCAATAGAAGATTCTCCATCCCTGGGCAATGTTTCCAGCCATTCGCAAGATGAATGTCTGAGTGCAGGCAGGAGCTTTCCATCAGCTGAAGTTCTGTTTCCTGCCTCCTCAACCATATCCCCAAACTATTTACTTCCTACTCCCACCTTTGACTACCAACATCCATCGCACCTACAACAGCTTAAAAATCTTCCACACATCCCCTCATAGCCTTGCTGACCTACTACATTTACACACCGTCAGAACTCCCTCCCACCAATATACAGAATCCAGAACAGATTAGATGCCATGGAATCCAGAACAGATTAGGTGCCATGGAAGGTGGAGTGTTCACGTTGTTGACAGAAACTGTGTCTATTGAGGTTGAAGTTGAGCGTGACAGTGAAGCTACCTGGTCGCGTACAAGAAGTGTCGATGAAACTAAGCTAATTTTGGATGTTTTCACCAGCCACTTGATTTCGCTGCAAGAATTCTCAAGTCATTCAAAGAAAATCTACGGTCAGCACAGCATAAATAACCAGATCATGCAATAACAGTTGGAGGTGACTTTAAGCTACTAAATATAAATGGGATGTCTATGGATTCATTGCAGTGGAACAGACAGACAATCTTGCAAAGTACTTTTGATCATGTTTCCCAAAAACATGTCTTCAGCAGCTAGTTTGGCAGTCCACACACAATGGTGATATCCTGGACCCTGCAGGAGCTTATTGACGGTGTCAGTATCGAGACTGGTATTACTGATCAATATATCATAGCGACTTTGTTACAAAAGTTAATGAATCAGTCAAGAAGGCAAGGAGAGTGTTAAAGAGCAGATAAGCAGTTCTTAGCATCTCACTTAGACAGTAAACTTACATCACTTAATCCTATTATCATGGGCACTGCAGAATTGCGTGTAAAGTGTAAACAGATTTTAAATCATGGTCTGGGAAAGTATGTGCCTAGTAAGTGGATTAAGGATGGAAAAGAACCACTGTCATAACAAAATTTGGAAAATGCTGAACAAGCAAAGGTTGTTGCATTCTTGGTTCAAAAGGGAATGCAAAAATGACTGGCAAAGATTAGTAGAGATTCGTGCACCTGTGAAAGAGTGTATATGCAAAGCATACCACTGTCATACCTTACCAAGAGATCTGTCCGAAAACCCAAGAAACAGACAGACATCGAATCTGGGTCTAAGGCTTTCATCCAATCATTCCTTGAACAGTCTGGTGTGTCAATGGAAAATAACACAAAGGAGGCTGAAGTTTTAGATTCCACATTTAAGAAATCACTTACGCAGGAGAATTGTACAAACATACCATCGTTCAACCACTGAACAGACTCCTATATGGACGACATACTAATAAGTACCCCTGGCATAGAGAAACAACTGACTGAGATGAATACAAATACGCCACCAGGTCCGGATGAAATCCCCTTTCGGTCTTACAAAGAGTACACCTTGGCACTAGCTCCTTACTTAGCTTGCATTTATCAGGAATCTCTCACCCAGTGCAAAGTCCCAAACAAATGTAAAAAGGCACAGGTTACTCATGAATGTAAGAAGGATAAAAGAATGGACTGCTAAATTACAAATCAATATCCTTAACATAGGTTTGCTGCAGCATTCTTGAACATATTCTGCCTTTGAATGTAATAAATTTCCTCGAGACTGAGAAGCTTATATCCACTCATGCAAAACTCAGCTTGCCTTTTTCTCACGATATACTGTAATCTATGGAAGAAGAACTACACACACATCCCAAATTTCTATATTTCCTAAATGCATACGACACAGAGCCCCACTGCAGACTGTTAATGAAGGTACAAAGTTGTGAAATAGGTTTGCAGATTCATGAGTGGCTCAAAAACTTTTTAAGTAATAGAACCAAGTATGTTGCCCTTGATGGCGAACGTTCATCAGGGACAAGAGTATTTCTAGCTGTTGCGATGAATGGCAGCTGGCTCTAAATGCAGAAAAATGTAAGCTAATAAAGGCAAGTAGGAAAAACAAATCTGTAATGTCTGGATACAGTATTAGTAACCTGCTGCTTGATACAGTTATCAATTAAATATGAAATGGAATGAGCACATCAGGCTGGTCGTCAGGAAGGTGAATGCTTGACTTTGTTTTATTGGGAGACTTTTGGGAAAGTGTAGCTCACCTATAGAGGAGACTGCATATAGGATGCTAGTGTGCCCACACAGTGCCCACTGCCAGTACAATAATGTGGCTTGCAGAGTATGTATGTATATGTAAATGTTGCCCATAACCTACCCTACTACACAGAAGTAAAAGACACCTGCCATTTCCTCCACCAACTCTCCACAGTTCTTATTCCTTTATCACACAGCACCCCCTTCACTACTGATACTGTGTCCCTCTACAAAAACATCCCCAATGCTCATGACCTTAAAGTTGAACACTACCTTCCCCAACTTCTGACTGACTCCAAACCAACAATCTCCTTCCTGATCACCATGTCTAAATATATCCTCACCCACAATTACTTCACCCCTGAAGGCATCATCTACAAACAGTGGTATAGCAATGAGCACTTGCATGATACCATCCTATACCAACCTATTCATGGACCTTCTAGAAGAATCCTGCCTAACCACCCAAAATCCCTAACCCCTCACTTGGTTCAGATTCACTGACGACAACCCTGTCCACATTTCTCCAGAACGTCAACACCTTCTGCTCTATTCGCTTCACCTGGTCCTCCTCAACTCAACAAGCCACCTTCTTCACTGTTCACCTCAATCTCAAATATGGCTACATCAGGACCTCCATCCATAGCAACCATACCAACCACCACCAGTAACTCAACTTTGATAGCTGCCACCCATTCAATACCAACAAATCCCTTCCATAAAGCCTAGCCACCCATTGCTGCCACATCTGTAGTGATGATCAGCCCCTGTCCAAATACATGAAGGGTCTCGCTGTGGCCTTCACAGACTGAAATTACCCTCTCAACCTTGTACAGAAACAGATCTCCCATGCATAGACTCTCCAGTAACCTACTGCCTCCCACAGTGATCTGGCACACACAATAGCGAAAGCAAAACACTATCTAATTTTCAGTACTAACATTTCCTTCATCGGAGATGAGATAGGGATAGGTTGGGGAAGATTAAAGAAGACAGAATGAGCTGTCCTGCCTTATACCCATCCCACCAAATCCCTTTTCCTTCCCAAGGAAGGAATGATTAGTTCTAGAAGCTAGGAAGTTACATGTGTCTAATCAGCAGTACCACATATTTTATCTCCTAAAGGCAAGTACTGGCCAGAAATTGCAATTATAAGTTTTTGGTTTTCTCGTTGAGTTTTCCTCTGATATAATATGTATGATCCAAACTTTTCAAGTAAAAAATAAAAGGGGCAGTTTTCAGATGTCAAAAAATCATTTTTTTTAACATTTTGCACTATTTATTCAATCCCTCAGTAATAGTGTGTTGTATATCAAATTAAAGTATAGTTCAAGAGCTATAAAATCACACGAGTCAACTCCACAGCTTCAATTGTTTCAGTGTTATAAGCAAATACATTCCTCAAAACATATTGAAAATTGGACAGTTTTTCAAATTTTGAAACTCAAAATCAAGAACTAGCATGGTCAAAGTCGCTTAGAATTTATACTACTTGTTAACTACACTAATAAGAAACCAGAAATCTGGGACATCGAGGTACAAAACATGACCAATAGCGTCAATTTCGTACAGATTGACAGCTTAGGAACACAACACACGGATATGGACGTCATCTGACTGCATGCTAGGTAACACAGAATACAAATAGTTGCCTGTCTACCAGGAGTTCTACTGACCACAGCTGCTATCTTAAACTGATAACTCTGAAGCAAGTTCACAGCTAAATTTTAAGGCATTCACAAGAAGAGCAGGCTAAAATCAAATTATTCCATTCACGTTTTCTCAAAAAACTGATCACACGAATATACCTCTGATGTCATGGAAATGTTTTCACAATTGGTTGACAGCTATGAGCCATAGCAAATGGATTCAAAATCTGAGAACAACCTCCCTCTATATCTTTATAGATAGTTGGCAAACCACAGTTAGATGCACAGCAGAGGATATTTAGCACAGTACCGCATATTAGGTATTCTCATTCAAATCAAACATGAAGGGAGGAAGAATGACTGCTTAAATTTTGTCTTCATAGTCCATGTGACAGTTACACATAGTGAACTAAATAATATTTCTAGATTCTTCACTTAGTAATGGTTCTTGAAAATTTGTAAGTAGGACTTCAGAGGATAAATGAAATCTATCTTCAAAAGGCTGCCAATTCTCATCTTTCAACACTTCCATGACATTTCCTATGAGTCGAGTAAACCTGTAGCCATTAGTGGTATCCCTCTTTCCTTATGTTCAACATTCCCTGTTTGTCTTGTAATGGGCCCATCACATTTGAGCAAAACACACAAGTTTTGTGAGCAGTCTTCATCGTAGACTGACACTTTCCCCAGAATCCTGCCAACAAACCGATGTCTGCCATTTGCTTTTCCTACGTGATTATTCCATTTCATACTCCTACAAACTGTCTCCATACAAGATAACATGCTATGCTCTCTCTACCAATAAATCCTCAATCCAGTCACAAATTTCATTCAATACTCCTTACATTGATATTTTTTTAAAATAAATATTGGTGTGGTACTGAGTCAAAAGCTTTTGAGAAGTCAAGTAATACTGCATCTGTGTAACTGGCTTGGTCCATGGCTTTTAGAATGTCCCGGGAGAAAACGAGTTGGGTTTCATATGATCGATGTTTTCAGAAACTATGCTGGTAGGCATGAAGGATATACCTTCTATTTGAGATATTTCATTATTATGAAAAGGATAGTTGCTACTCACCAAATAGCGGAGATGCTGAGTCGCAGAGAGGCACAACAAAAAGACTGTCAGAAAGTGAGCTGTCAGCTACAGGACATTGTGTGGAGGGGGATCTATTTTCGACAAAGGCCTTGTTGGCCAAAAGCTCACTTACCTACAGTCTTTTTGTGGTGCCTACCTGCAACTCAGCATCTCCACTACAAGGTGAGTAGCAAATATCCTTTTCATAATATTGTTCCATTCCATCCTGGATTTTCCTTTGTTAGATATTTCATTATGTTTGATCTCAAAATATGTTCTAGAATTCTACAAAAGATGAACATCAATGGACACTGGACAGTGGCTTGGTGAATCACTTCTGCTACCCTTCCTGTAGACAGTTGTGAACTTTAATCCTACCACTGGGCAAAGTTTTCTGTTCAAACAATTCGTGATATGTTATGGTTAAAATAGGGACTAAATCAGCTGCAAACGCTAAACAGAACCTGAAAGAGATTCCATCAGCAATGGAGTCTTGTAAATCTTCGTGATTTTTAGCTGATTCTCAATACCACTCACACTTTTGCAGTTGTGAGAGAAATAAAGTGGGGCCATTACTTCTGTTCCTTCCTCGGTAAAGGTATTTTAAAACCAATTTCAGCTTGTCTGCTTTTGCTTTAGTACCCTCAACTTCAGTTTCTGTGTCCTCCATGGGCATCTGGACACTAAAATTTGTGCCACTGACAGCCTTTACGCATGACCAGTATTCATATGGGTTTTGTAAAAGATCTCAACAAGATTCTACTCCAGTAGTAATCTATACAGATCCCTAAATTAAGACTTCTTGTAGGTTTCCATGAATGGAAAACAGCGGTGCTTCATAGCATCACTATGAGATACGAATGTCTATCTCATTTCAACATGATGCTTATAAGAATAGGACTCCATCAGACACAAATTCCCCTGTGACCACGTATCACAAGTGACATTTCCTACTTAATAAACATCATCCTTCCAACATTTTCCTCTTACTGAATCTAAAACGTTGCTTTGTTTGTGGCACTGTTTGATCCTATCCCAACTTTATTATTATCTTTCCGTCTATTTAAATTTGAGTGAAGCTCTAATTTGGCAAGCATCTTCTCTATAAACACTTTCCAATCTGATATGGCTTTGAATATGGGCTTTCCAAAAGAATCTCATTGCAATGAAACAACTGAGCATAGAGACCACATGAATGCAGTAACCTTCACGAAAAAGTCATTTCAGAGTTGCAACTACCATTATTTATTTCTACAGATGCTTGTATATTTTCTTTTATTGCAACATTATATCTCAAAGTGTTCATGTAAATGTGATCCATAGAACATGCAAATACTTCATGAATTAACATCAAATATGTGAATGATAATGACAAATTTCCTGTACATTCAAACTGATTGCCAGACCAGGACTCTACACTGGGACCTCTGCCTTTTGCGGGCAAATGCTATATCAACTCAGCTCTCCAAGAACAACTCACCCTCACAGAATCACTTCTACCAGCACCTCGTCTACTGGCTTCCAAATTTCAAATAAGTTCTCACGCATACTTTGTTGGGGTCAGAGCTGTGAGCGTAGGTCACAAGTCATGCTTGGATAGCTCAGTTGGTGGAGCACTTACCTGCAAAAGGCAAAGGTCCCAGGTTCAGGTTCCAGTCCAGTGCATGGATTTAGTCTGCCAGAAAGTTTCAAATCAATGGACACTCTAGGTGCAGAGAGAAATTACACTGCCAAATAATAACAGCTGATACATGGACACTGCAACTGCCACAATTATAATTTTTATTCTATTGTCTCCTTGTACAACAGTGTTAATTCTAGTTTCCTGGCAGATTAAAACTATGTGCTGGACCGAGACTCAAACTCCGGACCTTTGCCTTTCGCAGGCAAGTGCTCTACCAATTGAGCTACCCATGCACAACTCGTGCCCCATCTTCACAGCTTTACTTCTGCCAGTACCTCGACTCCTACCTTCCAAACTTTACAGAAGCTCTCCTGCGAACCTTGCAGAACTAGCCCTCCTGAAAGAAAGGATATTGCAGCGGAGTGTGTGCTGATGCAGAGTGAAAATCTCATTCTGGGAATGTTAACTCTAGTTACATTTGGTAGGAACTGTGCCTTCTTTGAAGTCAAGATTTCCTTCATTCTTCGTGAGAGGGCTTTCTTACACACTTCCATCCAAGGAGCACCATGCCTTCTTTTTGTTGTTTGCCTCAGTGTAACCCGTTTGTCACTATCTTCTTGCAGAAGAGATCCCTATCATACACGGCTTTGGATATGATTTTTTAGTGGTTGCAGGTCTTCTTTGGTATTTCTAAATCAAGGCATTGTGGTTTTTGGGTTTGGAGCACAAAAGTGTAAGATTATACTGGTCAACCTGTTCCCATCCACTCACATGTCAATTCGTGTGAAGCGACTGTAATACTGTACACGACTTTTGTGCATGTTTGAGAACTTTTGGCATTCAATTGCAAGATTATTAGTGGCCTTTGTACAACAGTTTAAAACAAAAGTTGTTGAAGTTTGTTATACAAAAATTTAAAAGATTGTAAAAGTCAAACTCTACTGAAAAATTTCTACCCACTCCTCAATCTCATTTACTTCCACACTATCACTCAAACTGTGAAACTGTCACTGTCATAAAAGCTTCTTAAAACATGGACAGAATAACAGAATAAATATGAAGTAAGTGGATTACTTACAAGAAGACTGGATCAGCCAACCACCCTGACACATTAAAACCGTCATCCTTACTGTTTAGAAGACAAGTGTGACATACCAAAATATCATAAAAGATTTACCACATTCTTATCATCACATCATCTGCTGAAAAACAATTCAGATCTGCAAACAAGCTTCTGTTTTCGTCTCTGAATATTAAACACAATGTGGTGAAATCCATAACATCACAAGCATCACACACTGGAGGGTCCTCTTGTCAAAGCAAGCATCCTCTGACAGTATCCTTGCCATAGATGACTGAGAAGATGACCACCACCACTACCACCACCACCCCAAGAGGAGTAACACTGCAGCCGACCAGTTTGCTTCACCAGCTGCAGCTTCTTGCCCGTCACTCCTGGCCACGTTCCATCCCACCAACACAAAACTCTATACCTCAACAGCGAAGTGATGGTATGTAGGATGACGACACGCACAGCCATCGGATTTTTGGTACATGCTTCCTGGCTGTCAGATCTATCAATTCATTGCCATATTTTTGTGTACTCTGGCAATAACAAAAATGACACCTTCCATAAACTTTGTTTGCCAAGTACATTGTCTGGGAGGTTTTAGACTATTTTAACTGCTAGTTGCATGTTGTTTATTAATTTATGAGCACTCAAGGAAGTCTAAGCAAATGAAACATTTCTCATCATAAATCTGTATCCAGCTCAGCTGCTTTCAAGCCACATTTAGCTCTGCGTAATATACAGCAAACTCATTATAGGATCTTTGACACACCAATCAAATACCATCAAGGGTCCCCCTTCTTTCTGCCATCCCCATATACAAATACTGCCATACAGTTGTGGTGCTCATTAAAAGTTTTATAAAGCACCGACTTAAAAACATATCCAAGATTGCAATACCCCTACACAAAGAGCACTCTACAAACTGACCAGAATTTGCCTTCAACTTCAGGTTTGGGTATGCATTTACCCTAGACCAGTTGCCACTTGGTTGAGTTTACAACAGACCCCAGGAAGACTTGTTGCATGTGAGCAATTCATTAAAATCTGTTCTATTACAGGGACTGTAATGATTTGGTTTACCAACAGCTTTGGAACAGCATAGCATCTACTTGCCTCAAACACCTTGAGGAGATGTTGCCAAATGGCAAGTGACAGCTCTCCAGCCACTGCACACAGTCTGGAAATGGGGGTGGGTCCTGAGGACATGTGCAAAAAGCTTAGTCCATCCATTGTGCATAATGTTGCTGGTCTTTAGGTACACAAGCCTTGCTGATCCACAAACAATTCACCGAAAACCTAGCTAGGACCACACAAAATCTTTAGAAAACTGAAGCACTCACACCCTGTCTTTTCTCAAGACCTGTGGCTAATGCACTTCAAGATGTTGTGTGCCTTCACGTCCCTTAGATGAAGTAACCATGAAAACTTTGAATCAAATGAAATGAGGTCTTGGCAACTGGTGAAATGCTAATGACAGAATAGGAGGACAAACAGAAAATTGCAAAATTATTCGCAAACATGGAGCACTGCAAAGGACTGCTTACTGTGGATGTTATACTGCTACTGGCAATGGTGAAGAGGGACACCGTTCTTCCTTAAGGGACACCATTCTCCTGAAACGCACCAGAAAGAACTTCTCCAACACCTACAATTCACCACAATAGGAAGGACAAAATACAAATAAATTACCCCACTGATGTAAAGGTACTAGTACACTGTGACTACAAGTAGTGTTTCCTACAACAAAGCATATTCCTATTAAATGTTGTTTCTATCAGAAAGTCTATTATATACCCAAATCCACCAGGATTAGATTATCAATTATGCAGCACAGTGCAGACGTCAGCAGTGAAATGTCGATCTAGGTTGGATACAAGCATCAGCAGAGCAGTATTGAGTAGCTATGATAAGCTCTAAACCAGATAATGTCTGTATTATCAAAGGCAGGTATAACTCATTGTGTGCATAACCCTTTCAGCATGTATTACTCAGATGTCACCCACACGCATGAAGATACAAAATTTTAATATTCAATCCACTCTTTTCTTGTATCTGTCTGTGTTATCATGGTTTTTTTACATTTGTTTCTTCAATGTAGATGAAAATGATGTTGAAATAGTGGTAGCTCATGTGCTTTGTGTGTCTTTTTCTCTTCACTATGTAGTATCCATTTGGTCACTTTAATCTCCAGGATCATCCTTTCCTCCAAGCAAATGGGACATTTATGACTGGACAGCATGGTTGTAACACAATTAACACACAATGGCACAGATGTATGTAGTCTGTCAGATTAACAGGTATCTATCACGAAAGTGTTGCTTGGCCCTTGCATGTTAGCCTAGTGTGCCCAAAAACTGCCATTTAAAATACTTTTGAGTTTATTCATAAAATAACTTTCTGCTACCAGTAACTTTTCTTTTTATTTATATTTTGCACACATTTCAGGAAATGATTCCCATTTTCAAGCATGGGTTTCCCCCCCGTGTTACGCCATTTATTCGTGGTGTGTGTGTGTGTGTGTGTGTGTGTGTGTGTGTGTGTGTAGCTCCGTTCTTGCAGTCCATTTACACAGAAAATCACAAATATTAAACATCATTCCAAACTTTCAGTCCACAGTAGCCAATGAAAGCAAGAAACCTACAGAAACAAAATATTTCGCCAACAATTTGTAGTGGAAAAATCAAAATTCAAAGTTAAATACATTCAATGTATTTCAGAAGAGCATGACTGCTGAAAGTCAACACAAATGCCACTGTCTTCTGCTGTTAGCCGCTGACCTTTTCTAATTTGAAGTACATCAGTCACACCATCAGCCTACAACACTTCATTTAATGTAAATCCACTAACATGCAATAAGTCAGTAACCCCTTTGCTAAAACCTAGGATGTTGGGTGCTTCTTGTCCCCAGTCATTATGCATTCTGCAGCAATAGCCTGCTGTGATGCGACTGTTCCTATAACTGAGTCCCATGTCAAAGGAGTTTCGCCATCTTAAAGCATTTTTGGTATCCCATACAATGCTTTCTGCAGGGAGAGAACTGACAGTTTTTTAGAGTATTTTCTCCTTTTAACTAAAAAGTGTTTTTAATTTATGTGCATTCTATTAATCTTATCCTGTCTGATTTTTGTTGGCATGTGTTCTTGTCTGAACTGAAGACTTGTTGTTAGACTGGATGTTAGTACTACTCAGTGACCCACTAATATCTTTGCAAATGACTAGACCTAGTGCACTCTATGCGAGTCTCAGATGCAGGTACGGAATTGAGCTGTGATACGTGCCCCAGAGGTTGCAAGGAAAGTAACTAAGATCCATCCCAACAGCCTTTGGCATACCTCGTGTTGGATTTTTTTAACATTAGAACATGCTGCAAAATCTGGGCAGTTAACCCCATTTCCAGTGATACACTATATTCCACCATCTCCTGCACAATGATTGCTGTACAATTTGCACAGATTATGGTTAAAGATGACTCCACTCGCTAGCATGCAGACAAGGGACCCACATTTGCCAAACCTGCACCAATACACAAATGGATATGTTCGATGAGGTGACTGCCATTAGGCATGTACCAAAAGACATGTGTGGTCCATTAAGTCTGACAGACACAGCGAGCATTTCATCTTTCTTTCTCTTTTGATTTCATGCAATATGTGACTACGGAAATGATCTATCAAAGTAGCTTCAGAGTCAAGGGAGCCACTACTTTGATCTGTTGGCGCTATTCCGGATACTCGATTAAATCAAAATTAAAATCAAGCTTTATAAGCAATTGGAGAATGCAGAAATTTCATCCTTTTGTTGACACCATTATATGAGCCATATGTCAGGCGCAGTTCTATTCAGACTTCAAATGTCCTCATTCTGTATGTGAGCAAGCTATGGTGTTGCAAAATTACACACGTTTGTGGCAATTGTAATATAAAGAAAAACTGTAAAATTATGAATATAACTCTCAAAATATGTAATGAAACTGCTCCAGCAAGTAGTTTTTAAGACTTGAGAGCAACATTACAGCTCTTAATTGGAAAAATTAGCTACATTAAATTCACTCAGTCAAGTGTCATGAAAATTGAAACAAGCCAGTGTTAGTATACCTTGCTGAATCAATGTTCTCACAATCCGTATGAAACTGACTCAGTCAAAATATAGTATGCTGTATCACAAAATGTGACCACAACATAAAATGACTGCCATCTCCTCTGCAGTGGTGTAATACACAGTACTGCAATGTCCATAGTGTTAGCTTAATGATGGAGCACTGCAATAGCAATCAACTTCTGTGCACTAATGTTTTGAAATCCACTGGTGCACAATGAACTTTTGACAAGCACACATTCCATTATGTGGGTTAATACTGCCTCTCTATATATATATATATATATATATATATATATATATATATATATATATAATAGAGGGAAACATTCCACGTGGGAAAAATATGTCTAAAAAGAAAGATGATGAAACTTACCAAACAAAAGCGCTGGCAGGTCGATAGACACACAAACAAACACAAACATACACACAAAATTCTAGCTTTCGCAACCAATGGTTGCCTCGTCAGGAAAGAGGGAAGGAGAAGGAAAGACAAAAGGATATGGGTTTTAAGGGAGAGGGTAAGGAGTCATTCCAATCCCGGGAGCGGAAAGACTTACCTTAGGGGGAAAAAAGGACAGGTATACACTCGCACACACACACATATCCATCCACACATACACAGACACAAGCAGACATGAATGACTCCTTACCCTCTCCCTTAAAACCCATATCCTTTTGTCTTTCCTTCTCCTTCCCTCTTTCCTGACGAGGCAACCATTGGTTGCGAAAGCTAGAATTTTGTGTGTATGTTTGTGTTTGTTTGTGTGTCTATCGACCTGCCAGCGCTTTTGTTTGGTAAGTTTCATCATCTTTCTTTTTTTATATATATATATATATATATATATATATATATATATATATATATATATATATATATATATAAAATGCCTCATACTGAAATACCATGCAACACACTCATATGCTGAGCTGCAAAATTTAGCATTTTCAGAGGAGTCTTGTTTTAGCCTGTCATACTGAGAGTCACTTATTGTTAGGAGTTGTTACGATTTGACAGCCTGATTATACAGAACATAATTAAAAGAGCCAAGTTAGGTCCACTAATATAGGATACCACCTTGAATCTTTTGTATTGAACATAATGTGAACAGCAACCAGTACATTTTGGATGAGAGAGAGGAAATGGATAGTGTATTTCTCCTTCCAGTCTCGTAATTATAAATGTTACTATTGTTTTCAAATTGTGACTAATTGTTGACAACAAACCTCTTAAGGGAGTACACATACTATGTGAGTATCACAGTCTTTTCTACAGTTTAAAGAACTACTACAAGAGGTTCTGGATTGGATATCACATATTATACTTATTACATGCTTCTGTCCAGCAAGCTCTTTCTTCCTCAATGAGGAGTTGCCCAGAGTATGACATAAGCTATAAATGAATGAAATTGGCAAAAGTAAGCCAACTTTTTCACATTTTCATCTCCACAGTCTATTGGTATCCATCATAAAAAAGTTTGACAGTGTAAACATTTAAGACTATTTGTAAAATGTGAGTAGTTCAGGTTCTTATTAATATAAACACCTGAGAATTTAGAATTTTCCATACATTATTTCTAATGGTGTGATCAAGTCTTGCACAGCACTAAACTACTCCATATAATTGTTTTAACAAGTTCAGTTACAGTGCATTAGCCGAAAACTAGTTATTAATTTTACAGAAAATTTTATTCTCATTTTTAAGTGTTGAAGTCTCTCCACTAGGTTTGATTATAATTCTTGCATCACCAGCACAGAAAACTATATCTGATTCTTGAATACATGATAACAGGTCATTACATATTACACAAACAAGATCATATACAATAGTGAGAAATGTTTATGCCCAGGGCTCTTGTGGCACCAAGCTGAGAGGAGCACCACAACTAAGAATTCTACACAGGATGCATCACAACCAGTAGCAGCCACTTGGGGCACTATGCTGAGAGAAGCACCCAAGTGCAAGATCTGTATGCAGTACATATCACAACTAGTGGCAAAAACTGACACAGGTGAAAATGGATGAGAGAATGTTGTTGTTGTTGTTGTGGTCTTCAGTCCTGAGACTGGTTTGATGCAGCTCTCCATGCTACTCTATCCTGTGCAAGCTTCTTCATCTCCCAGTATATACTGCAACCTACACCCTTCTGAATCTGCTTAGTGTATTCATCTCTTGGCCTCCCTCTACGATTTTTACCCTCCACGCTGCCCTCCAATACTAAATTGGTGATCCCTTGATGCCTCAAAACATGTCCTATCAACCGATCCCTTCTTCTGGTCAAGTTGTGCCACAAACTTCTCTTCTCCTCAATCCTATTCAATACTTCCTCATTAGTTATGTGATCTACCCATCTAATCTTCAGCATTCTTCTGTAGCACCACACCTCGAAAGCTTCTATTCTCTCCTTGTCCAAACTATTTATCGTCCATGTTTCACTTCCATACATGGCTACACTCCAAACGAATACTTTCAGAAATGACTTCCTGGCACTTAAATCAATACTGGATGTTAACAAATTTCTCGTCTTCAGAAACGCTTTCCTTGCCATTGCCAGCCTACATTTTATATCCTCTCTACTTCGACCATCATCAGTTATTTTGCTCCCCAAATAGCAAAACTCCTTTACTACTTTAAGTGCCTCATTTCCTAATCTAATTCCCTCAGCATCACCCGACTTAATTAGACTACATTCCATTATCCTTGTTTTGCTTTTGTTAATGTTCATCTTATATCCTCCTTTCAAGACACTGTCCATTCCATTCAACTGCTCTTCCAAGAGCATGAGAGAATAAGGGGACAAAATGGTTCAAATGGCTCTGAGCACTATGGGACTCAACTGCTGTGGTCATCAGTCCCCTAGAACTTAGAACTACTTAAACGTAACTAACCTAAGGACATCACACACATCCATGCCCGAGGCAGGATTTGAACCTGCGACCGTAGCAGCCGCACGGTTCCGGACTGCGCGCCTAGAACCGCGAGACCACCGCGGCCGGCAATAAGGGGACACCAAATTATAAGTCACTTTTGTGGAAAATTGTTCTTGAATTGGTTTTATGTGAGCTCCATTTGAAGAACCACAGGTGCCGCTTCTTACCAGGCCTGCAAGTACACCCAACACATCCACTGAAAATATGTGAACTTGTTTTATGCAGCCTTCAAGTAACTACTATTAATGCTCTGTGGATTTGAGTACAAAACAAAGGTACGCAGATTGCCCAATATAACATCCAGGTTCTCTGATTCCACGCCACAACATTTAGACCCTTTGATTGCAGCATATGTGGGCAAAATACCACTCTGCATTCTCCAGACAGGGATCATTTTCAACTCTGTAAATTACCTAATCCTTGTGATTTGTCATGTGCCTAATATTATCTAATTAGTGATTTTGGTCACATGCAGAATAAATGATGTTGCAATTCTCATGTGTGTATATTTTGTACTCATCTGCATCACATCTAATGCCCTCATAACATGAACACGTCAGTTTCACACAGACACTGTGAGCATTGTTTCAGATAGCCAATGGAAGTAAAAAAGAGGCAAACTATTTTGAGTGAAGATATTGACCACTTTACATTCTTCACAGATTATCAGTGGTTGTATTTTGTCACGACACGTTACTTTACACTCTCGTCCCCACCCCTTTGATATTTGTTTTGCCGTTTTCTTGGAAAGGCTATAGTGACAGACAAATCTCTAGCAGCCTGAGGTCTTAAGGCCAACAAATGTAAAATCATGAGAAAATTCACTGAACTGTTCAAGCAATGATTCAGAAGTGTCAGTCATCAGAGATTACCTTCATCTGGCATTAGGGAAGTGTCGGATTCCATCTGTCTGCTTTGACCCATGTCACCAATATGGTGGAAACACCTAACTCCAGTGTATAAAAAGTGGTAACAATGTCATCACTACATACACATGCCAGTAAATGCAAAAACATACAAAAATGACACAAGAATGTTTCATTCCAACAATGAAATGAAACTAGCGCTAGAACAGTGAAAACTAGGGGGCTTCGGGTGGGTACAAACTAAATAAATAAGCATGCCATTTGATTTGACAGCGAGAAGGAAGAAGAAGTTAAATGCTGATGAGTACCTGTTTATATGGGCCAAAGTCGGCAATGGCAATTGTAAAATAAAGATCAACGGTGATTGTATGATTTATTATAGACAATAAAGTTCGTTCTCTCCTTTCCTTATCTCCCGTGAGATTTTTTTTTAATTAAAAAAACTTAATCACTTTTTGTTTTGGTGGCCGTGCCGCTCATGGTTGCTCGCTCAAACAAAGCCCACATTACCAAAAAACTGACATCCGCAATTCCGAAAAGCAGAATCGGACATTTCCCTTTGACATATATACCTCAACCAAAGTCTACAATATGAAAAAACCAACACCTAAAACTCTGTAAAGTGGGACCCGACACTTCCCTTGACCTATATAGCTCCAACACGGCTCCTGATGCTTACTGGTAAAAAAGAAGGGAAAAAAAATTCACACCTACATAACTCACTGGAACCAAATTACCAAAAACCCAAAACAAGAATTACTCACCAACAAAAGCTTCTGACAAAACCATCTAGGTTCGACACACACACACACACACACACACACACACACACACACACACACACACACAAGAGGAGGGAGGAGGAGGAAAACACCCATTGTAACTCACTGAAAACAAAGTAAACACTTCGAAATCCATGTTACAGCACAGACTACCCAGACTCAAATGAACCCATGCTACCATAGTAATAACCAAAACTCAAATTAACCCAATACCATACGTTAAACTCTACACATCAACATGACATCTACAAACATGAACCAACTCAAAAACAATGCACCACACAAAACACCACGTTTAAGTCACTGGTCAAAGCAGACAGGTAGAATCAGATGCTTCCAATGACCACTGTGTCTCACCACTTGGCATTCTAATTTCTGCTTTATACTTACCAAAATAGGATTTGTGTTGTTACTTGAACTTTTGCACTTAAAACTACTGTTTGCATCAGCACTTGATACAATTGCTTCAGCTCTTTGCTATGAAATATGTTATTGACCTGTTACTACCTTATTGGATATTTACAATCAGTTGTTGATGTGCTCTCTTGCATTCCCATTAGATTCCACAACAAACACAGACAAAATTGCACTATTGTTTGAGTCTTACTCCAATGTTTTGCGATAAGAAAATCTTGCAGAACTGCAAATAATCTACCCACAATCTAACCCAAATATAGTGAGGGCTCTACGAGATTACATTAAAATCCTAAAATTATGTACATTTAATCAGTGTCTTAGGACTCTTGAATTAAGGTACTTCACCAATGATGTGGCCAAGAATGCAAGAAATGCGTAGTGAGGCAACAGAGTCCCAACTGCCAGAAACTACTACATACTGTACCCTGATTAATAATCACCTTAGTACTTATAAATGAACATAATAATATAACAGACAAGCTGTTAAATTAGAAGAAGCTGTTTCCCAAATTTTGTTAAGTAGCTGCTCTTTATCTCCTAATGCTTGCTCCATGTTGAGAACACTTTACCAGTTATCAACATACTGCAATAATTTCAACAACTCAAACAAAATCCTGGTGAGGCCCCTGTACATGTTCAGCAGGGTCGACAGAAGCGTCCCATCCCACGCATCGGCTTTGACCCGTGACGTACGGGTGTTGTGTGTGACGTCACGACGGCGCGGAGTTTGGTTTGAGTGTAGCTGTCTCCAGTTCTGTTTTATCTTATTTTATTTACTTCTCTGATCTGTTCGTTCTATCTCGTGAGCTTTATTTTTTTAATCTAAAAACACTTATTACTTATTTTAATTATCTGTTTCCTCCTATTTCTGTTTTAGTTTATTATATTTATATTTCTGATCTGTTCGTTCTATCCCGTGAGATTTTTTTTTTTAAAAGACAAAAAACACTTATCAGCTACTGAAGCATCTTTATCTTCTATGGGTTGCGGGGGTTACGGCCCCTGGGGAGGTGGGTGGGTATTCATGCATGGCTGTCTTCACTTACACGTTGTAGCTACGCAAGGCGTGTAAATTTGTTTATATTTAGTTTACCCCCCACCCAAAACACCCCATTTTCCGCGCTTGTCCCGTTAGTGTCATTAAGCTTCTTGTGGAAAGTGTGTGTGTTTGTATTTTTCCGCCATATTTGTGATGTCATGGGTCAAAGCAGACGGGAGGGATCGGACGCTTCCGTATTTCCGTTCAGCATGCAAATAAAATTGAATTTCTAACAAATATGTTTCTCTCTTTAAAAATCTCATATTATGTGGATTTCCTCCCATGCCTTTGTGTCAGCAGAAATGCTTCACTTTTCTCTGCATGCACAGAACATTCAGAAACATTTGCAAGTGTTTTCACTACAAACTTCTGGAAACCTATGACCAAGCAGTATGTGTCAATACCTACCAACACTGGGGTAGGATTTAACTTTCCAGTTTTACTCTTCATTGCACATGGTGTCCCAGGAGAAATGGTCAATATTCAGGGGCACGAGACACACACACACACACACACACACACACACACACACACACACACACACACCTTACAGAGCTATGAGCACTTGACCATCATCATTGCTGAGAAATATCTCTCTTTTGATGAACAAATGCTCATAACTCTTAAGGTACACATTTGAGATCCATATTTACTAGGTGTTTTTGCTTAAAGTGATCGGTCCTGCCATGTCGCTGATTACTGAATTTCTCCTGTGGCACCTTGTATACCTAGCACCCATTTTCTCTAACTTTTTTGGTAAATATTTCTATTTATGATTTTAGCGTTCTTATTTTGGAGACTGAATTATCAAAAATATGATAACAAGCCTACAACTTAAGAGGAGGATACTTGTAATCAACAGCATCAGTGACAGTGGCTTTGCTCGTTTTGAAGCACTGAGTACAAGCTCACTTCCTATTGGAATACATTTCAAAAATCACACTGCATCTCTCATACTATCGATAAGCTACTTTACATCTCACTAAGGTTGTAAGTGTCTTTTCCTACACAAATGTTTAATTGCAATTGTATGCAGACAATGTTTACAATACGTATGTGTGTAGCACATATCTCTTACTTCATATAATAAATTTGTACTAAAACATGTCTTTATTTAAGATAGGACAAAGTAGTTCCAAATTAAAACACTAACCTTTCAACAACTTCCTTGGTAACACACCATCTGTGTTTTGGTTTTGTTTTGTGGAGTACTGGCGGTGTCACTTTACCATCCTCCTCTTCACTAGAATCAGTATCAGGCCCATCAGTTGGCACAGAGCCTGCACTGTTACTTCTGCTTCTTGAGCGGCGGCGGCGTGGCCTCAGTTCTTCTCGAGGTTCAGAATGGACAGAATCATCTGCTCCCAAATCAATTATATCAATTTCATCTGGTAATGGTCGTTCTCGTTCTTGTTCCTCATCGTTAGGTCGAGCAGGGGTTTCATTCACAGCCTCTTCTGTTGCATTGTTGGAAGTTTCTTCATCAGAACTCAACGGAGAACTTCTCTTTCGGTAGCATCGAGTTTTTGATTTCGGCTTTAATTTTGGAAACTCTGGATAGTCAAAATCTGGGAAGCCACGGAAGCCAGATGAATCGTCGTCTTCGTCACCATTGCCGTTCTTTTCTCCATTACCTTCATTTTCTTCTTTGTTTTGCACTTCCACTTTATTAGATGCATTGTCATCGGAACTGTTTTCGGATTTTTCGACTGAAATTCCGCTATCATCTTTTTCCATGTGTCTTCTCGCTTTAGCCGAAGTTTCATTTGATTCAGAGCCTGCGGGTGGAGGGCTTTCAGGACTGTCTCCTGGGGAATTTGTAGTGATTTCACGTTCAGCATCTTTATCATCGACTTCCATACCTTCCTGTGAAGTATGGGGGTCCATCATTCGTCGTTATCGAAATTAAAGGTAGTCCAACCAGTTACCTGACTACCTACAATGAAACGAAAATTGCCGAATTAAAACCTATTTTTTAAGGATAGGAACAAATGGTTTGCAGTGGTTGTCATCGGAAATGAGATGATATTCGTGCTTTACAAGACTTACTAAAGAAAATATAAATGGAAAAGCTGCACCGGCACAAAACAATGAAATAAAAAAAATAGGATGAAATAATATATTTTGCGTCTTATGTCAGACATGTCTACATTCCCAAAATAGAAACTTTCCGTACGTCAACATCGAAAGCAACGGTTTTCGTAAAAATAACACTCACCTCTGTAGTTACTTCATTGCTTATTACAGGCAATGGAGAGCATTTTTACCAAACTGGCAACAGAAAACAAACTACACTTCATCCTGTCTCTCCCATATTCGACTTTCAGCCGTTTCGCAGCAGCTGATCAACGCCACCTCTGTATACCACCTCAAACTTAATTTAATCGAGATCGATTTTCAGATGTGTTCTTGTCCTAGGAAAGAAAATGAAAATTCGATATACACAAATGAAGACACCTGACTGTCCATGTAATTGATCATTCGATTTTGTACCGACTGCTTTCGGAAATACAGCTTGTAACATTTGGTGGCTCCACTGTTGCAATTGATTACAAAAAAAGTACAACGGGTTTATGAATTTGCGTATCAAGTGTTACTTATTACATCTTGGTACTGCTAGTTAAATCACCTCAACGTTTCTTTCACCCGTAGAACAACAAATATTCATAAAACTGCTATTCCTCACACGGTAGACTCGGCGGCTGTGTTGTTTCGTCGACCCATGACGTGTGTCAACTGTTTCTAAATGTTAATTATCGATTGTCGCTTCGTTATAAAGTTCGATAGTTGGAAATCGCAATTGTTGCAGTGCGATATTCGAATCAGGCACATACAGCACTTGAGCACTGTGCCTCCTGGAAATAAATTAATAACAACTTGGCGAACTTATAAACGTTGTCGAAAGTGGGCTAACGACTAGAGTACCGTGAAAAGTTACTTGCCGTATTTCAAAAATATCATTTAGAGAAATATTAATTATTGCAATAAGTACTGGTAACGAAATTATGCCTTCGAACACAGTATCAAAGTAAGGCAACGCATAAATACAAATCCCACAGTCCCTTGTGAGCTGAGTTTAGTAACATTAAGTTGTAACGAAATACAATTATTTACCTTATAGATAATTTCGTATTGTTGCAGTTATCAAAATTTTGCAAGAATGATATGGATTAGCAAAACCAGGAGATACGATATGTACATTTTTATGTTATTTTTAGTATGGATGATTTTCCCTTATGAATGCTCGAAACTTCCAATCGAAATGAGTGCGTGGTTCTATGATATCGCTCAATATAAATTTAAAAGCAGTCGATTTTTGAAGGACTTAAGAAAAAGGCACATGGATACTAATAAGAAAATTTACAATCACAAGGGTGTCATATTAATCTTGGTGAAGATCATACCACAAATATAAGTACATTAACTCCTATATTGTGTTTGTCAGGTTATACACCACTGCTGGCTACTTCTGTAAAGTATACTGACAATAAATTTGCATATTTGTAATCCACTCATACTGATAATTATGGTAATGATTTCCAGATTACTTTATACATGTATATTAGCGGGAAAATGAATTTTGAAAACAGTCCATCTACCACCTCCTCACATGGGGTACTGCTGCGACATGTAAAAATAAACAAACATTTTAACCGATACAACTATGGGTTCCTGGTGAAACATTGTATAATGAATAATGTAATCAAAACACATTTCTGTCTAATTTCATATCATATGATGTGTATTTGTTTTGTGGAAGCCTCACAACTGATTCCAGATACAGTATCCAAGCAAAGATGAATATATCAGCCCCCTCAATCTATTGCTTCTCAAGTTAAACTAAAAGATGCCTCGGCTGATTATTTCAATTGTGGAACACTTACATCTGTATTGTACAAACTCATAACAAAATTTAGTGTAACACAAACCGGTGAAGAGCCACGTACATAGGAACCACGACATTGGTTACATTAGGCCTAATGGATTTTGTAATGTTACCTTTTTATGAATGGTGGCCCCAAGGTTCAAAACCATTATCAGCTTAACCCATCGTCAAAGTTACAACAAATCTAGTAGGAATGAATAGTTGTAGTGAATATGGAGATACACAATCTCCTCCTTTTTTTATCCAATCAATGTGTTCAGCAGAGGATGAATCTGGCTTCTTTAGTCTCCAGTTTCTGTGGTGTTCTCTGAAGAGACAGCCCAATCCGTCCTATGAAACGACTGACAATTTTGGCATACGATCTGAATTTCTTAGAAGAGAACCACTGGAAAAACATTTAGTGTATTGACACAGACATGTTGATAATATTCTTTGTATGCAGGAAATTTCCACTACACAACCCCAGAAGCTATTAGGAAATACAAGTCAGTGGCAGACCAACATGAAGTCTTCTTGAGATGTGGGAAGGGAAAGGAGATGGTGGATCATGTGGTGGAACGCTGCATGTTCGTATGGTATTGGGTGTAGAGAGGAAGCTGGGACGAACATCTTGGTAAAGGAATGTTTACGAAAAATTTTAAATTTATGGTTCCGTCTTTTCTTCTGAACCCGTCCTGTACACCACCCTTGATCTGGGGTTCTGGTGTCTTTTTCCATAACTGTGCCCATTTCCTAAATCTCACCAGTTCTTATCCTTCATCCCTCTTCCTTCCCCTTTGACCCTTCTGCCAGAAGAATGTGCCACTGGCTTCAAGAGCTTGCACGTTTTCTAACTTTTGTATGTGTTTTCTCCTGCTGCCATTTTAGTTAGTAGTCTTTTTATCTATCCGTTTATGTTATATTACCATAAAAGCTAGTATGAAGTTAAGGAGTTCTGCCATTACTATTCTATCTTCAACTTACATGCGGAAAATAGCAGCTATAAATTTTAAATTTATTAGAAAGATTCATTTACCACCACATTCATCCTAGCTTCATCTCTACACCCAATAACTTACAAACATGCAGCATTGACGCATTGACCCACAGTCTGCCTTCCATCCCCACTTCTCAAGAAGACGACTGGGAATTTAACACAATCAAAAAAATAGCTACAAACAATGAACTTAAGTCCAACATTACTGATAGTAATTTAAATTTAAAAAACACTGAAGAAGCAAGTGAGATCCCTGCTGTACCCAGGGAACAGCACAGACCAAAAAGGAAATGGCGCATTTTGCTTTTTATGGATAAAATTTCTAGTAGGATAAGTAACAATCTGAAGGAACAGGATTTCTCTGAGTTTTTCTATGTCCCACAGACACTAAGCAGATTTTTCTTCATTTTAAAGGGTAAATGACCTGCCTTAATGAAAAACAGGGTTTATAAGATCATACAGATATGAAGCTTTGTCAATTCAATAGCTGACATTCCGAAATGTTTATCTACACTTATCATGATCAAATCTTGCCTATCCTTAAAATGTTTCTCATTTCTGATATAAATGCATGATCCCTCACCCTTTAAGGGAATTCTACTTAGCAACTTGCCCTTTACATGATGATAGCGCTTCACTCTGTAGTTCAATTCTCTATGTCTGTGCTCTGTAAGGCATACCATTGCACTGTTCAAAGATTATAATCCAACTTCAAGTAATATTTGTGCAACTTCCAGTGTGGTAAATTCTGTCTGCTGTGTAGCTGTTGCAGAAATCTTGAAACTGATTGAGATCGTTTTTACAGTGAGAGATGTGTTGTTGTGACCCTTTTTAAAAAATCCTAGCTCTCCCACCCTCGACAACAGGGATTTGACCATGCTTAGCCCCATCCCCCATCTGCTCTGTTCCTACTAATTGACTCTACCAGCCTTCCCTTCCCAGCCCTACTGAGGTACAGGAGACACCTAGTGAGCCCGATCTCCCAATGCTCTCAGCCAGCATCAGTGCAATATTTATCTGACGGGCAGTCATGGACACCATTACCAATACTATATTGACTTGTCATACAGTGCTCCGAGATGGGGTTGATCATGGTTCCGAAACAGCTTAAAAAGGTGCGCATTTGTGATGCCAGTTAAGGAGGCTGTCTTGTTCATACCACAACCTATGACACACACCCTCACTCTGCCCAAGCCCTTCCCTGTCCCACCAACTATTACTACCTGATCACCTTCAGTTAAATCCTTATGCATAAGCCTTAAGTCCTCTGTTACTTAACTGAGCTCTGCATGTGGCTTGAGAAAGCTGTTGACCTGATATTGTGGTCCTGCAGCAGTACTTTCTTCTAACTAGCAGTATTGATGTTTCTCATTTTCTTTATTATGAGCAAAGTGTTCTGAAAATTTTGTACTTCTGCTCCGGCTTAAAGCTCCTCTGGCAGCTGGAATCTGTTTCTTGTACTTACAATAAAACTATGAGACAATGTCTTCCTCCTACCAGCCTACCAGCTGCCAGTTCCCAACCATCTCCCTCCCCATTGCCGTTCTTCATACTCATTACAACTATCTTACTTCATGCTTCTCCATCCCTACCACACATCATGGAGCTCCAAGAGTGGGCTTCTGTGAGTCTTCGTTGTTGTCCCCACTACATTCACCCCAGTGAAACCATTTGTCATAAGCTTCACAGTGAATCCCACAGCTCACTTTCTTAAGACTGTTACCACCATTTTTACTAATGGTCAGAAAACCACTACAAATGAATATTCTGACTTGGTTATATTTATTCACAATAAAAATGTGTCAACTTATGAGAATGCACTAAATTGATTTCATTATCAGTGTAAGTTCAGTAATGTCACCCGTATGTATTTAAATGAAATTCTATGGTTACTCCTAACTGAAATTCAGAAAACATGAGATATTTTGTAAAACGCACTGCAGAATGTCAAATCTTTACTCCAGTCACTGTAACAGATATTGTAACAAACATATTGTTTTATTTCTAGTTTTCCCTTAAAGAGGCATGCATACTACTTACATTTATCATAAATTAACTCTATTTTCAAGTTTGCTAAAAACTAGAACCAGCCTCAAAAAGTTTAAGGAAACTTGTAATTTTTATCACAGGTTTTCTGATTGTTAATAGCACACTCTGTGTATTTGCTCCAATTCGTATAGGGAATTAGCATTTTTTAATTCAGCAGATTAAGATAATCAGCAGGCTTAGTTTAATGTTATTTGTTCACTCTCCTGTAATACATTACACAAGCCAAAATGCAGGCCCACTGTGAATGCTGTTGTCAAACAAAGGATGAGTTGGTTTACATTCGTAAGTAACTGAAATCGCCCTGAGTGCTGTCAAATGATTGGCAGCTGCTGTGAATCAGTACGTTGGAGCAGCTCCTGAGAGTCATGTACCTATGGTACCAGTACCAAAAGTACCTCAAATACTACCCTCTCCTGTGGACCATGTCTTTTCTGCAGGAAGTATGGGATCGGTCATTACTTGTCCTCTTGACTGTGAGTGGCATTTCAATGCTAGATCTAACTGCCCTGTGCAGGATGGATGGGGACCACTGAGGATGAGTCCTTAGTGGTCTCCATCCATCCTTCAATACAAGACAGTGCCTCAAACTTGTTAGTTGGGGAATTGGTACAACATCCTGAGGTACTATGTTACACTGAACTGAAATTGAGCCAGTGAGACTCACTTCACTTGTTTTGTGGAAATCTTTTGTGTCCATCATCACAAGGAAGCAAATGCAAAAGGGTAGGGGGTCTATTAATCATCAGCAATTCAGACATACGAGGTCTGTTCAAAAAATTCTGGAACATTTCTAATTTCGTACCAGTGGTGTTTTGGTGTGAAATGTGGCTGGCGTACCTGCACACACCTGTATTTAATGTGTAACTGCCAGAAGTTTCAGTACTGTATGTCTGTTAGTTATTGATGAGGCTACGAAGGCTTTCCCAGCGTAATAATTGATAATATTCTTCTCGGGTATGCAGCTGGATCATAACGTCCTCATGACACAATATTTCCGCGGTCCATCTGGCCGCCATCTTCAGGTGAGAGTGCTGGTGCACGAACTCGCCGGAACTGACTTCCTAGCGCAAGCTGCGGCCCCTATATAGGCCAGCAGAAGACCCACAACGCGTGCGCAAGAAGGTGCCATAACTGCCTTCTAGCGCAGTAAACATACCGCGCCGCCAGTGGTGGAAATAGGCAAAATCGAGATATCGCTGTCAAAAATTAAAAAAATTTTTTTTTTTATTCCGACGATCAAAACACACACCGTTGTTTTTTGATGTCAGATAACACCGGGTCCCAAGTCTTACTTAAAAGATAGCCCTTGTCTCTATTAAGAAGATTGTCAGATAAACGAATCTCTATGGATTCTTTTAAAACACAGTCCCAATAGTGAGATGCAGGGGCAACCATTTGTGTCTTGTCATAGAGCATTCTGTGTCCTTCGGTGAGACAGTGCTCTGCCACTGCAGACTTCTCAGGTTGAAGCAGCCGTGTGTGCCGCTGATGCTCAACACATCGGTCCTGAATGGTCCGGATTGTCTGCCCAATATAAGCCTTCCCACAGTGGCAAGGGATCTTGTACACACCGGGCTTCCTCAAACCCAAGTCATCCTTTACAGAGCCAAGGAGCGCTCTAATCTTGGCTGGCGGACGAAAAATACTTTTTATATGGTATCTTTTCAGAATTCTTCCTATCTTCGAGGAAATGCTCCCAGCAAAAGGCAGAAAGGCCACCGATTTGCAGGTATCTTCTGGTGGTTCAGGCGAAGGTCCATACTGGAAAGCACGACGGATCTGTTTATCTGTATAGCCATTCTGCTTGAACACAACCTTAAGATGGTCCAATTCTTGTGTCAAGCTTTCTCCATCTGAAATGGCATAAGCTCTTCTCGCGAACGTCCGCAGGACCCCCGTACGCTGGAACGATGGATGACAGCTAGAAGCATGCAGGTAACGGTCCGTGTGCGTAGGCTTTCGATAAACACTGTGTCCCAGTGTCCCATCATCGTTTCTGTACACCAGAACATCCAGAAACGGAAGCTTCCCATCTCTTTCCACCTCCATGGTAAACTTGATGCTAGGATGCAGGGAATTAAAATGATCTAGGAGGCGGTCAAGAGCTTCTCTCTCATGAGGCCACACCATAAACGTATCGTCAACGTACCTCCAAAAACAAGTTGGTTTTAAGGACGCCGTCTTCAGCGCCATGTCCTCAAAATCTTCCATAAAAAGATTGGCAACTATTGGGGACAATGGGCTCCCCATAGGCACTCCGTCAGTCTGTTCAAAATATTTGTCATTAAATAAAAAGTATGTCGATGTCAGCACATGGCGACAAAGCCTGGTTGTTTCCTCATCCAGTTTCTCACCAATTAATTGCAGGGATTCTTCCAGAGGAACCCGGGTAAAAAGCGACACGACATCAAAGCTCACAAGTAAATCCGAGGGACTAAGAGACAAGGACTTCAATCTCTGAATAAACACCATATAATTGGAAATGTGATGTTCGCATTTACCGACGTGAGGGCCAAGAACAGATGCTAAATACTTGGCTAGATTGTAGGTAGGAGCACCCAAATTACTCACGATCAGACGAAGCGGGACCCCTTTCTTATGAATCTTGGGTAGACCATATAATCTCGGTGGCACGGCAGCACCAGGTCCTGCGGACGTTGGCGAGAAGAGCTTATGCCATTTCAGATGGAGAAAGCTTGACACAAGAATTGGACCATCTTAAGGTTGTGTTCAAGCAGAATGGCTATACAGATAAACAGATCCGTCGTGCTTTCCAGTATGGACCTTCGCCTGAACCACCAGAAGATACCTGCGAATCGGAGGCCTTTCTGCCTTTTGCTGGGAGCATTTCCTCGAAGATAGGAAGAATTCTGAAAAGATACCATATAAAAAGTATTTTTCGTCCGCCAGCCAAGATTAGAGCGCTCCTTGGCTCTGTAAAGGATGACTTGGGTTTGAGGAAGCCCGGTGTGTACAAGATCCCTTGCCACTGTGGGAAGGCTTATATTGGGCAGACAATCCGGACCATTCAGGACCGATGTGTTGAGCATCAGTGGCACACACGGCTGCTTCAACCTGAGAAGTCTGCAGTGGCAGAGCACTGTCTCACCAAAGGACACAGAATGCTCTATGACAGGACACAAATGGTTGCCCCTGCATCTCACTATTGGGACTGTGTTTTAAAAGAATCCATAGAGATTCGTTTATCTGACAATCTTCTTAATAGAGACAAGGGCTATCTTTTAAGTAAGACTTGGGACCCGGTGTTATCTGACATCAAAAAACAATGGTCTGTGTTTTGATCGTCGGAATAAAAAAAAATTTTTTTAATTTTTGACAGCGATATCTCGATTTTGCCTATTTCCACCACTGGCAGCGCGGTATGTTTACTGTGCTAGAAGGCAGTTACGGCACCTTCTTGCGCACGCGTTGTGGGTCTTCTGCTGGCCTATATAGGGGCCGCAGCTTGCGCTAGGAAGTCAGTTCCGGCGAGTTCATGCACCAGCACTCTCACCTGAAGATGGCGGCCAGATGGACCGCGGAAATATTGTGTCATGAAGACGTTATGATCCGGCTGCATACCCGAGAAGAATATTACCTATTAGTTATTGTTCAGTGCTGTATTGACTAGAACGTTGTGGTGCACAGTTTGCAAGAGGAGCAACGCGTTTTCATGAAATTTTAAATGAAACTCTAGAAAACCATTACAGATACACACCAAATGGTGCAGGAAGCTTGCAGTGATGAGTGTATAAGCCATACTCGGTGTTACGAATGCTTCACACGGTTTAAAAATGGCCAGAGGGAAATTAAAGATGACCCTCGTTCAGGATGCCCTTCATTGTATACCAACAATGCTCATGTCCTCATTTCAGAAACATTCAGTGCTGTATTGAGCAGATCGTTGCACAGTTTGCAAATTTCGAGATGGCAGAGTTAGAGGAGCAACGCGTCTGCATGAAATTTTAAATGAAACTCTAGAAAACCTTTACAGAGACACACTAAATGACACAGGAAGCCTTTGGTTATGAGTATTTAAGCAATACATGGTGTTACAAATACTTCATATGGAAATTAAAGGTGGCCCTCATTCAGGATGCCATTCATTGTATACCAACAATGCTCATGTCAGGAACATCAATGAAATCGCGCATGTCAATAGAAGACTGACTGTCTGAGAGATTACAGAAGAATGTAACATTTCAGTTGGATCATGTCATGAAACACTGAGAGGGAAATGGCCTGAAATGTGACAAGACAATTCATGGTTTTTGCATCACAATAAGGCACCCCCAAATTCATCCCTGTTGGTGCGTAACTATTGCATAAAAAACGAAATCACAGTCCTGCCTCATCCTCTGTACTCTCCTGACCTGGCCCCTGTGGGCCTATTTTATTTGCAAAGTTGAAAAGCCCATTGAAACGACAGATTTGCATCAATAACTGAGATAAAAGAAAATTTACAGATGGCGCTTCGCACAATCCAGCAAGAGGCATATCAAGACTGCACCTGGAAGTGGAAATGGTGTTGAGAGGGCTGTATAACTGTGGAGGTGAGTATTTTGAAGGAGACCAAGCACAGTAAGTAAAACACAAGTGTAGAAAAATTTTTTGGACAAAATTCCTGAATTCTTTGAATGGACCTCCTACAGCAAAGGACAATAAAGTACACCAGGTGCTCTCAGTGTGTATGGCTGGTGGCTTCATTCAACATGGTGGATAGACTATTCTAGCAGCCATTGAGGGAACAGGGTGCAACAAACTGCAGACTGCAGCCCATGTTGGAACAAATTATGCTTGTTGTCTAGGCTCTGAGGTCATACATGGATTATTCCAGTGATTGGCAGAAAAGTTTGAGAAGACCGGCTTTGTGCACGTAGTTTCAATGAAGGTCACAATTTGCAGCATTGTCCACAGAACTGATCATGGCCCCTTGGTTCTGAGTCAAGTGGAAGGACTTTGAAGGATCTGTAACAAGCTGTGCTGGGACTTTCAGGACTTGCACCATAAGGTTGAGAACTGTAGGGTCCCCCTAAATGTATCAGGTGTACAACAGAGGTTGCTACTCTTCTAGTAGACTTTTTTTAGGGTGCACAAAAGGGTTTTGTAGATTAGGTGACTCTCCATTCAGTCTATGTAACAATAGGTGTAGAAAAACCAGAAATATCAGTTAAGATGGAAAGACATGCCTCCCACAGTAGGGTGTACTAAACTCCAAGTAGATAAGTGCTGAAGCAAGCTCAGCAAACAAAGTCCCAGAGTTCAAGGTGCCCCTGAAAAGCAGTGAAGCTCACATAGCACCCAGAAATTGACAGCAGTGAGATTTTTGGGGAAAATTTAAGTGTACAGGGCTATTACAAATGATTGAAGCGATTTCATAAATTCACTGTAGCTCCATTCATTGACATATGGTCACGACACACTACAGATACGTAGAAAAACTCATAAAGTTTTGTTCGGCTGAAGCTGCACTTCAGGTTTCTGCCGCCATAGCGCTCGAGAGCGCAGTGAGACAAAATGGCGACAGGAGCCGAGAAAGCGTATGTCGTGCTTGAAATGAACTCACATCAGTCAGTCATAACAGTGCAACGACACTTCAGGACGAAGTTCAACAAAGATCCACCAACTGCTAACTCCATTTGGTGATGGTATGCGCAGTTTAAAGCTTCTGGATGCCTCTGTAAGGGGAAATCAACGGGTCGGCCTGCAGTGAGCGAAGAAACAATTGAACGCGTGCGGGCAAGTTTCACGCGTAGCCCACAGAAGTCGACGAATAAAGCAAGCAGGGAGCTAAACGTACCACAGCCGATGGTTTGGAAAATCTTACGGGAAAGGCTAAAGCAGAAGCCTTACCATTTACAATTGCTACAAGCCCTGACACCCGATGACAAAGTCAAACGCTTTGAATTTTCGGCGCGGTTGCAACAGCTCATGGAAGAGGATGTGTTCAGTGCAAAACTTGTTTTCAGTGATGAAGCAACATTTTTTCTTAATGGTGAAGTGAACAGACACAATGTGCAAATCTGGGCGGTAGAGAATCCTCACGAATTCGTGCAGCAAATTCGCAATTCACCAAAAGTTAACGTGTTTTGTGCAATCTCACGGTTTAAAGTTTACGGCCCCTTTTTCTTCTGCGAAAAAAACGTTACAGGACACGTGTATCTGGACATGCTGGAAAATTGGCTCATGCCACAACTGGAGACCGACAGTGCCGACTTCATCTTTCAACAGGATGGTGCTCCACCGCACTTCCATCATGATGTTCGGCATTTCTTAAACAGGAGATTGGAAAACCGATGGATCGGTCGTGGTGAAGATCATGATCAGCAATTCATGTCATGGCCTCCATGCTCTCCCGACTTAACCCCATGTGATTTCTTTCTGTGGGGTTATGTGAAAGATTCAGTGTTTAAACCTTCTCTACCAAGAAACGTGCCAGAACTGCGAGCTCGCATCAACGATGCTTTCGAACTCATTGATGGGGACATGCTGCGCCGAGTGTGGGAGAAACTTGATTATCAGCTTGATGTCTGCCGAATCACTAAAGAGGCACATATCCAACATTTGTGAATGTCTAAAAAAACTTTTTGAGTTTTTGTATGTGTGTGCAAAGCATTGTGAAAATATCTCAAATAATAAAGTTATTGTAGAGCTGTGAAATCGCTTCAATCATTTGTAATAACCCTGTATATCGAAAAGATAGGCTAATGGGGAAATGGAGATGGTGTATTTGTCACAGTAGACAAGAAAATCATGTCCATTGAGACAGAAATTGAAGCTGTGTCTGAAATTGTTTGGACGAGATTCAGTATTGGCAATGGTCATAAAATGGTAATCGGATCCATCTATCACCCCAAGAGTCATCACCTGATGTAACCAAAAACTTTAGAAAAAACCTTAGTTCACTTTTACATAAGTCCCCCAATCATACTGTAATCATCAGTGGAGACTTTAATAATCAAACAATTAATTGAGAAAATTACAGTTTTGTTAAATGTTGCTAAATGCCTTCTCTGAGTACTTTCTAGAACAGATAATTTGGAAGCATACTCATTGGACCTAATGGCAACAAACAGGCCTGTCCTCTTTGAGGATTTCCACATCGTAACTGGTATCAGCAACCAGTAAGCAGTTGTGGCAACAATGATTACCAAGGTACAAAGAACAACTAAAACAACCAGGAAGATATGTATGTTCAGTAAATTAGTAGTGTCAGATCTCAATGAGGAACTTGAAACTTTCAGCATAGGGCAGGATAAATTATGGCTCAAGTTTAAAAGAATAGTTGACAAAACACTGAAAAGATATGTACCAAGTAGAACAGTTCATAATGGGATGGTTCCTCCATGGTATATAGTCACTGTAAAGAAACTTCTAAAGAAACAGACTACTGCATAATAGGTGAAAACAAAGCTTAGTACTAGAGATAGAAAGGTACTGAATGAAACGCATATGGCTACCAAGAGAGCAGTGCACGAAGCCTTCAATGACTATCGCAGCAGAGTGTTGTCAAATGATCTTTCACAATATCGAAAGAAAACCTGGTATTGTGTAAAGCTGTTAGTGGCACAAAGGTTAGTGCCCAGTCCCTAGCAAATGAGACAGGAACTGAAACTGAAGAATGCGAAGCAAAAGCTGAAATACTTAAGCTTGTTTTCAAATGTTCCTTTACAAAGGAAAACCCAGGAGACTTGCTCCGGTTTAATCCCCGTACTACTGAAAATATGAGTGAAATAAGTATTAGTGTCAGTGGTATTGAGAACTAGCTGAAATCATCAAGACTGGACAAAGTTCTAGGGTC
This sequence comes from Schistocerca americana, assembly GCF_021461395.2. Lineage (NCBI taxonomy): Eukaryota > Metazoa > Arthropoda > Insecta > Orthoptera > Acrididae > Schistocerca > Schistocerca americana. Next base: position 79,145,876 of record NC_060124.1, on the reverse strand, counting down.
TAATGGAATCCCTGTCGGATTCTGTACTGAATTTGCAGCTGAGATAGCTCCTCTTTTAACTATAATCTGTCATAGATCCTTTGAACAAAAAACCGTTCCCAGTAGGTGGAAGAAAGCACAGGTCACACCTATCTACAAGATGGGTAGTAGAAGTTTTCCACAGAACTACTGTCCAAAATCTTTAACATCAATTTGTTGTAGAATCCAACATAATGAGCTATCTCAAACTGAATGACCTCTTCCATGCCAACCAGCATGGATTCCAAAAATATTGATCGTGTGAAACACAACCCACATACAGATACCTAAATGTGACACTTTATAGGGATATAAAATGTATTGATCGTGTAGGCTCAGTCGTAGGAAAAGCATACTTCAGTTTATTAGTAGAATATTGGGGAAGCATGATCAGTATACAAAAGAGGTTGCCTACAAACCACCCGTGCGACCCATTCTAGAAAATTGCTCAAGTCTGTGGGACCCACACTAAATAGGACTAACAGAGGATATTGCCTGTATACAGAGAAGGGCAGCACAAATGGTCACACGATTTTTGACACATGAGAGAGTGTCACAGAGATGATGAAAAAACTGAACCGCCAGACTCTCAAAGATAAACATGAACTATCCTGAGAAAGTCTACTAACAAAGTTTCAAGAACTGGCTTTAAGTGGTGACTCTAGCGATATACACAGAGATGACGAAACTCATGGGATGGTGATACACACAAATACAGATGGTGGAAGTATTACACAGACAAGGTATAAAAGGGCATTGCATTGGCAGAGATGTCGTTTCTACTCAGGTGATTCATGTAAAAAGGTTTCTGATGTGATTATGGCCACACAACAGGAATTAACAGTCATTGAACGTGGAATTGTAGTTGGGGCTAGACACATGGGACATTCCATTTTGGAAATTCCAAGGCAATTCAACATTCCAAGATCCATAGTGTCAAGAGTGTGGAGAGAGCACCAAATTTTAAGACAAAGCAGTGGCCAATGGCCTTCACTTAACGACCGAGTGCAGCCATGTTTGCGCTGGGTTGTGAGTCCTAACAGACAAGCAATACTGTGTGAAATAATAGCAGAAATCAATGTGGGATGTATGATGACTGTACCCATGAGGACAGTGTGGTGAAATCTGTGCTGCAGTGGGCTATGACAGCAGATGACTGATGCAAATGCCTTTGCTAACAGCACTTCATTGTGTGCAGCACCTCTCCTGGGCTCGTGATCATATTAGTTGGACCATAGACAGCTGGAAAACCACCACCTGATGAGATGAGTCTCAGTTTTAGTTGCTAAGAGCTGATAGTAGGGCTTGAGAGAGGCGCACACCTCATGAAGCTACAGACCCAGATTGTCAACAAGGCACTGTGCAGTCTGGTGGTAGTGGATCCATTATGGTGTGGGCTGTGTTTACATGGAATGGACTGGGTCACTGACTGGCAAAGGTTAAGTTTGGCTACATGGAGACCATTCGAAGCCATTTATGGTCCCAAACAACAATGGAATTTTTGTGGATGACAATGCACCATGTCATTGGGCCACAATTATTCACAATTGGTTTAAAGAACATTCTGGACAATATGAGCAAACGATTTGGCCAACCAGATCACCCAATATCAGTCCCATCAAACATTTATGCGATGTAATCAAGAGGTCAACTCACATACAAAATTCTGCACCAGCAACACTTTCGCATTTATGGACGGCTATAGAGGCAGCATGGGTTAGTATTTCTGCAGAGGCTTCCAACGACTTGTTGGGTCAATTCCACATCAAGTTTCTGCACTAGGCTGGGCAAAAGAAGATCCAACACAATATTAGGGGTATCCCATGACCTTTGTCATCTCAGTGTACTACAACACACTACATTTTTCTGACATAGGGGTTGTGAGGATGCAGCAATCATACACATCAAATTCAGAGCTCAGAGTAAAGATGTGCATGATCTTAACTAGTTTGTAAACATAAGGCCACATGCTTTGGGAAAGTATTACTCAATAGTTATGGAGTCTTCCTGCTGGAGAGCTTTTGTAATTACCATGAAGCAAGGAGGAATGGAGCAGCTCTGATACCATGAAAGATATCCAGCATCAAGGAAGACAAATATGATGTATATAAGCAATTGTTAATATATACTATTCACAGACATGCTAATGTGAGGTCTTTGAAACAGTAATATTAGTTGGTTCCAATGTAATATGTAACAGTTTGTGAAAGTTTACAACAATAGACAGAGTTCATTGGAACCAGTATACGCTTTATTTAAGTAGAGAAGCAATGTTTTGTTTTATAGCCATTTCACTTACGTACAGAAAAAAGAAATTTGATGCTGAGGAAGAACAGGGCACAGCATAGCTGAACCCTGAGGTAAATCATAAGAGTTGTAGGTTGAATATGTACACCAACCTAATAAGGGAGTGTTATGGTGGTGGTGTTACGTGTATCTGGATGGAGTAACAGGTCTAGAGCAGACGTTGCTCAAGTAGTCGAAACATCGTCGCACTAGCTATATACAGCAGTCATCAGCCAAAGACTCCAAGGACAAGATCAGAATAATTACTGCATGCACAGAGATATTCAAGCTATCATTCTTCCCACACTCCATATGTAAATGGAATGAGGAGAAATCCTAACAACTGGTACAGTGGAATGTGGTCTCTGCCTTGCACTTCAAGGTGATTTGCAGAGTGTAGATGTAGATGCAGATGTAGAAAATGTACGATAGTGTGAAAATTAACTAAACAATGCATATGAAAAAATAAGGTAGAATGTGCAAAATGCATTATCAGTGTGAGTTCAGTATACTCACTCTATGTCAACAGACGTCACACCTAAGTTGTGTGTATTGTAACTTCATCTTATGAATGAACCTTCAGTATTATAACTACCACATAAATTAAAGAATGTATCAACAATGTAAAGCTGATAAAGGAACAAATAAAATATGATTAAAAACTTTTTTTTAAAGATACAGAAATTGCATTCATTCAGATGTGTTTGCTGTGCCTCCTCCTTTCCCTACAACATGAATAGTATGTGCCACATAGACACAACAAGCAATCAGAAATCACTATACCCAACTCCTTTGCCACCGCAGAGGGCCTCCCCTCTTTCTCACAACATGTGGGTCCCGGAGTCTGATGACTTATCTTTCCTTTTTAACCTTTCCCAATCTATCCCTCTCTCCTTCCCAAGGATGGAACTATTAACTCAGAAAAGTAAGATACTTGTCTATGTGTCTATTGACTGAACTGACACTTCCCTTAAATGTAAGTATTGGCCAGCAATTCTGTCTCATAATAATGTGTATTAAAGGAAAGTTTGTGCATCGTAGGTTTTCCTGAGTGTACAGGCAGTGATACAGGAGGCCGACAAAAAATAGAAACACTGAAAACACAACACATTGCCCTGCCTAATACATTGTAGAAAAATGGTTGGCATTCAAAACACCTTTAGAATGGATAAATGCGGGTGCTGTATAGTTTTCAATGCAATCTTATACCATTTTTTCTGCAAAATGGTCACAGAAACAGCATCTCAGAATGGATAAATGCAGGGGATGTATAGCTTTCGATGTAATCTTATACCATTTTTTTTTTTTGCAAAATGATTGCAAATTCAGGTAAGATGATGGAGATGACTAGCAATCACACAACTTTCTCTCCACAGTAGACCACAAAAGCTCAATAATATTGACATCTGGTGACTGTGATGGTGGGAAGAGATGTGGCAATTCATCCTTGATGTGTCCTGCAGTGGGCACACTCCAGCAGGAACACATGAATATCTGAAACAAAACACATTTTATTCATAAGTTTAAGTTCTGAATGTTTGAGGCACAAATTGGTTTGTAAAGTTTTATCACTGCCACAAAACCAAACAAGTTGAAAACAGAGTTGACAAAGTTCCTCTTCTGGTAATTTGTAAACTAAACAAATAGTCTCTTCCAATTATTGCAATTAATTAATTCTTGGCTCACTTCTTTGAATGCATGTCACTGTCTGGTGGGCAGTCTATCAGTAAAGACAGCCTGTGAAAAACTTAAGTCTGTTCAATGAAATATTGTCTTCCTTGGTGTATAAGGAAAAGACTGACTTACACTGGAAAAAACTTAAGTCTGCACTTAAAGTGCCTCTGTAAACATAAAGTTCACTTTGATAGCCTGAGACAAGTCTGCCGATCGATTCAGCCAAACTCAAACTGCGCTTCCAGCAGAACAATGCCCTGGCAGAGTGGAGTGATTGTCAGCATCTGGCTGTGATTAGCTGTATGATCGGTGGGCATCAGGAAGCTGACTGCAATGGAGCTGCTAGCAGGGCTGCCAGCACAGTCCTAAATATGCTGGCAGTGTATGCATACAGGACTCCTATTGGTAGCACAATGTATTAGCAGAAGCATAGTGTGGTGGAACATTTTCCGCCAATGAAGCTGGTGATGCATGCACATCCTCACCACATGACCTCCGTGCCAAAGGGCCATCTGGCACCATACATTGAACTTAGCCAAATGCTTGCCTGCAGCCACTGGCTTGCTACAGGGCTCTAGTGGTCTTGGGGATGGTGAGAAATTGGGGGTGTGAGGGGAAATGGCACACAAGACCTGTTTGCTGACTAGGTCTGGGGGATAGTACCTGTCTGTGAAGACCCTGGTGGGACATTCAGCATATTGAGCAAGCGAGATTTTGTCACTGCCGATATGCCATCACCCGTGTGGCCAGGGTGTATGGGAGGGATTTTTTGCCACCATCCCAGGTATTTCAGCGGTGTGGTGTCAGCACTCAGTCACAACACTCCATTCCTCATCCACCCCTTATAGCAGCTAAACCCTATTTAGCTGATCTTTTCAACTTGCCACATTCCCCAAAACTCTCTAGCAACTCTCCACCAAATCCAGAGTTGAAACATTCCTGTAACACTGTTGTTAACTTTTCCACCAAAACCCTCAGCTCCACAGAAGTTCTATCCTATCCAAGGGCCTCACCTTTAGTCATACACCCAAATTTAACCATGCATGACTTGTCAAAGACCTACTCTCCTTCTCCTGATTCCTGCAATGAAAGCACTTCTTTGCCATCAATCCCTCCAACCAAAACCACCCTTATTCTGACACTGAATCTTGCCTCTTCCAGTTCATACCACCATCCAATTGTGATCCCCCCACCCCCTCCCACCTAATCACTTGCAGGTCACCTTACAGGAATTCTTAACCTCCAACTTAGCTTCACCATCCATCCCCAGGTCCCTTCCTCAGATCACCTACCTTTCAGAAGAAGAAAGAACAGCCATACACAACCTTGAAACAAATCCTGACCTAACTGCCCTACCTACAGACAAATTTGCCACCACTGTTGTTATAAATCACAGTGACTACCTGGCAGAAGGCCTCCACCAATTATCTGACTCCTCCAGCTCTGCACTCTGCCCGACTGATCTGTCCAGAAGTTTAACACAAACTCCAGTCCTTGCTTAAAGTCTTAAGCCCTTCCCAGAACATCTCCCCTGAATCAATTTGTCTCCTCACTCCAACAACATCCCACCCACTTACCTTCTACGTGCTCTCCAAAATCCACAAACCCAACAATCCTGGATGGCTCTCATTGGCAAAAACCTCCAAACAATTGTCCGTAATTTAGCCTCCCATTCCAAAGATACCAACCACTTCCTTCACCGACTTTCCACCATCACTACCTCTTTACCTCCTGGATCCCTACTCATCACTGTTGATGCCACCTCTCTATACACCAACGTCCCTCATGCCCATGGTCTCACTGCTATTGAACACTACATTTCCCAATGTCCTTCAGACTCCAGACACACTACCTCATTCCTCATACACCTTACTAACTTTATCCTAACCCATAATTGCTTCTCATTTGATGGGGAGGTATTTAAACAAATCTGCAGCACAGCCATGGGCACCAACGTGGCACCCTCCTATGTCAACCTTTTTATGGGCCATCTAGAGGAGATCTTTGTAGACTTCCAAAAGACCAAACCCTAGTTTGGTTCTGTTTCATTGGCGATATCTTCATGATCTGGACTCAGGACAAAGACATCCCATCTTCATTCCTTCACATCCTCAACACCTGAGGTTTCGTACATGTAAATAGTTTGCAGTGTACAGGATTTTTCGTGTAATAATCTATGCTGACATGTACGTTGCAGTCATTGGCCTCTAGTTAGGTGCTTGGTGGTAGAACTGTGTGTGTGTTGGCTCTAGAATAATAACTAAATATCTTTGAATGTCTTCTTCTCTTATTAACATGCAATTATTGAAGTTGAATGTGACACATTTAGTGGTTATACACCCATCTTCAGTTTTACATGGGTTTGCATTTATCCTCACTTGGGTTCCACTGGACATGACTTGTGGCAGTGCCAGTGTTTTTGTCATAATAGTGTATGTATTGTCAATTCATAGATTACTGTAGCATGCTTATAGTCTTACATTAAACAGATGTATTGGTATTACTTATGATTAAATTGCTGGCATGCTGTGTGGCCTATTCATTGGTCAGTTAATAATGTGATTTGTCTTTTAGATGATATGTATGGCTAGTATATTGCTTTTTAAATTTTGATTGCATGGATGCAATGGCCTTTGGTTCAAATGTGGTTAAAAGACCAAGGTGTGTGCTGATTACTGTACACTTATTCATAAGTATATGTAATTTTTATTTTTTGTGTTTACTTGTGTTTAATACATATGAGTACTTTCTGGGTGGTTTTGTTAGTCAGATATCTTTTCTGATACTTGATGAGTAGATACTGTTATCTTTTATGGTACACTGCATTTTCGTAGGCTAGTTAGATAGTGTCCTTGTGTATTATTGTTTCACGGCAGTAAGTGATATATGGATGCTTTCGGACAAGAATGTTGTTCATCATGAATAATTTCTTGTGGGGTTTTTTCATATGTTCTTCATATATTATGATTGTATGTGGTGCCCTACATTTGGTCCTCTGACACATCTTGGACATTCATTTTACATATATGACGTAAGTATGGCCCTCAAAAGTTTACAACTCTGCATTTTACACTTTGGCTTGACATTAAGATGTATTTATATTGTCATTTTGACAGCTTATCATACTGACATTTAGATTTTGTTGAGATTGTCTTTCAGAGAGGGCAACTTTCTCACAGATGGCTGGATCTTGTTCATTCTGAACTTTTTCTTGAGTTCTGTATATTCAGTACATGGCATGACATAGGTGATTCTCTACATTTGGTCTCTTGACATGTTTTTGACCTTCATTTTATACATATGACATAAATATAACTATATTCAGCTTTCAGCTTAGCATTTGCAACTTTGAAGTGGTGCTGTCCTTGTGCAAGGACTAGTTGTGCATAGATGAATGTTTCTCCACTTTACTTATCTCTGAAGCTGTAGTTCTTTCATACATTTCTACAGTTCTTTTCTGCAGTTATTTTGGTCAGTTAGAAGTTTATTTCAGGATTGTGCAGATAATGTATCATCCATCTGCTCAAGAAAAATCATGGAATATTTAATGAATAAAGTTATTAATAAATAGTATAGTAGTACAATGTGCAGAATAGACATTCGTTATGCTATACTTTAGGTATGTGACAATGGATGTATCTGTTTATTTCTATCAAATGATTGCTGTAAATTCACTTCTAGAGTCTTGTTCTTGCTTCTTTTTCTATTTATAATCTGTTTTTATATTGTGTGATTGGTAAGTTGATGATGCCATCATTACTGTGTATGCATATGGTCCTGAAGATGGTGCAATGAAGCACTGAAACTGGTAGCCATACAATAAATGACATCATAAGGACGGCTGTAGATGTCTCATTTCCTTACATAAATGAACAGCCAAATCCCACAGAACTGCAGTCACAAGGATGAACATACAAAAAATAAACACCTTCTCTCCTATGCACTTCACATCCTTCACATCATCCTCCTCAGTCCAGCATACTACCTTCCTAGATGTTGACTTCCTCCTCTCTGATGGCCCCATCCACACCTCTATCCATATTAAATGCACCAACACCAACAGTACCTGTATTTTTACAGCTGTCATCCCTTTCACAGCAAAAAATCCCCCTGCCACCCAGGCACACTGTTTCTGCAGAGATAAAAACTCCCTTGCTCAGTATGCTGAGGGTCTTACCAAGGCCTTCACAGATGGACACTATCTCCCAGACCTAGTCCACAAACAGATCTCTTGTGCCATTTCCCCTCACACCCAGTGGCAAATACGTATGGGGGGCATGTGGAGTGTGCCCCCCTCCTCCCCTTGCGGGGCTGCTTGCATTGCCACCTGCACTCCCCCAGCCAGTCAGCCTGCACGCTGTTTGTTTGCTTCTTTTGTCAATCGACATGAGTGAATCGAGTTATCGAGTAGTTGTACTTTCCTATGTAGCACGTGTGTCCATGTCATCATATTTTATACATTTCTGTCTTGCACATAGATAGCTAACACATACTTTCAAGAAAAGTCACAGCCATTCTAGCGACCTCAATACATTATTCTGTCTGGCATGTGTTTGAGAAAAGTCACAAATGTTCTACTGTTTTCTTGTACAGAGAACCTTAGATACATAGCATTATAAATATGGACCATTTGCTGAATAGGAAGCTGTTTACATTCAGAAGCAGAATTATTAAGACTGAAGAATGAATAAGTAAAAAGCCCTAGTTGTAGCAACTGCAAGTGTGAAGATTAGTCAACAGTGAAAGTAGTCAGTGCATTGTGAGGTATTAATAATACTAATTCAATGGCTTGTATATGTATATAATCAGTTTAAATAAAACTTTTGTAAACTTTGCGTGTGATCTGATTATTTTTTATTATGGTAAAAGTAAATGTAGCTCAAGATACCTTTAGTACTCCCTCCTTGAGGTTTTTCTGTATCCGCCACTGCTCGCCCCCCAATCCTCCCACCATCTCCAAGAACTAGCCACAAAGGAATGTCCCCTTCATCACCCAGTACCATCCCAGACTGGAACAACTGAACCACATCCTTCACAAATTCTTTTAATACCTGTAATAATGCCCTGAAATGAGGAACATCCTACCTGAGATACTTCCCACCCCTCCTAAAGTGGTATTCTGTCACCCACCCAACATCCAGAACATCCCAATCCATCCCTATGCCACTCCCTATCTCAGTCCCTTGCCACAAGGATCATATCCCTGTGGAAGACCCAGGTGCAAAATCTGATCATTCCACCCACCCAGCACTTCCTACTCCAGTCCTGTCACAGATTTATCCTAGCTCATCAGGGGCTGGGCCACCTGTGAAAGCAGCCATGTCATACACCAGCTCTGCTGCAATAATTGCATAGCTTTTTATATTGGTATGACTACCAACCAGCTGTCCATGAGGATGAATGGCCACCATCAAGCTGTGGCCAAAAACAAAGTATAACACCCAGTAACACAACATGCAGCTGAACGTAAGATGCTTGATTTCAATGGCTGCTTCACTACCTGAGCCATCTGGATCCTTCCCTCCACCACCAGCTTTTCTGAACTGTGCAGATGCAGATTAGCCTTACAACACATTCTCCACTCCTGTAATTATCCCTGCTTAACCTATAGTAATATAGTGTCCCCACAACCTCCACTCGACAGTTCCCACCCCTTCTGTCCTATCATCTCCTCCCCTAACTCATCTCCCACCCTATTTATTTGCAGTCCTTTGCAATGCATCTGCCTGTCTTTCCCAGCTCCTCTCCTTTTTTGCTCCTTTCTTCTCCCCTCCCCTGCCCCACAACCTCCTGACGCTGCACCTGTTGGCAGTCTAGTCCCTGCGCACTCCACTGGAAAGCATTTGTCTCTCTCCCCACCCATACACTACTATCCCTTCTTCACCCCTGCCCCCTTGAGACTGCTGCTTGCATCTCATATGATAACTGCATTCCAGCTGAGATGCTGGAATTGACAGTCATGTGGGCATGGGATATGCTTGCTTGTGTGTGTGAAAGGTGTGTGACTCTCTTTTACTGATGAAGGCTGTGGCCAACAGCTTTATGTAAGTGTCTTTCAATTGTGCCTGTCTGCAACATGACATGTCTTTCTTATGGTAAGTAACAATCTGTCTTTTCCTACGCTGTTGATATTCCTGGAGTCTCCACTGTTTGATTTTTGCTGAACGGTCTTCTATCATCTCACAACACTGTCATTTTTTCCTTTGTTACTCTTCTCTATAGCATTACTCTTCTCATTGTCCATTCTTTCTCGTATTTATTCACCACCTTTCAAACCACATCTATTTTCAAGCCACACCGTTTTTCACGTTATAGGTGGAATCCACATGCTACATATTGAGAACTTTAGTTTAGCTACTCATTACTGTAGATCTGTTATGAAAACAGGTGGTGTTGCAATATTTATAAAAAATAATATAGTGTATAAATCCCTAGATTTAAGCAAATACTGTGATGAACAACATTTTGAGGTGTGTGGCATCGAGTTAACAGCAGACAGTGCAACTGTTATTGTTCCGGCTGTTTACATGCCACCTGCTGGGAATCTAAATGTATTTCTAAGACAAACAGAATCACTTCTGTCCCACCTATGTAGGTAAACTAAATCTATCATTGTTATAGGTGACTTCAATGTGGACCTTTTAACAGAAAATAGAAACAAAACAGACTTCGAACATTTAATGTGTTGTTATTGTTGTTGTTGTTGTTGTTGTCTTCAGTCCTGAGACTGGTTTGATGCAGCTCTCCATGCTACTCTATCCTGTGCAAGCTTTTTCATCTCCCAGTACCTACTGCAACCTACACCCTTCTGAATCTGCTTAGTGTATTCATCTCTTGATCTCCCTCTACGATTTTTACCCTCCGCGCTGCCCTCCAATACTAAATTGGTGATCCCTTGGTGCCTCAGAACATGTCCTACCAACCAATCCCTTCTTCTGGTCAAGTTGGGCCACAAACTTCTCTTCTCCCCAATCCTATTCAATACTTCCTCATTAGTTATGTGATCTACCCATCTAATCTTCAACATTCTTCTGTAGCACCACATTTCGAAAGCTTCTATTCTCTTCTTGTCCAAACTATTTATCGTCCATGTTTCACTCCCATACATGGCTACACTCCATACAAATACTTTCAGAAATGACTTCCTGACACTTAAATCTATACTCGATGTTAACAAATTTCTCTTCTTCAGAAACGCTTTCCTTGCCATTGCCAGTCTACATTTTATATCCTCTCTACTTCGACCATCATCAGTTATTTTGCTCTCCAAATAGCAAAACTCCTTTACCTCTTTAAGTGTCTCATTTCGTAATCTAATTCCCTCAGCATCACCCGACTTAATTTGACTACATTCCATTATCCTTGTTTTGCTTTTGTTGATGTTCATCTTATATCCTCCTTTCAAGACACTATCCATTCCGTTCAACTGCTCTTCCAAGTCCTTTGCTCTCTCTGACAGAATTACGATGTCATCGGCGAACCTCAAAGTTTTTATTTCTTCTCCATGCATTTTAATTCCTACTCCGAACTTTTCTTTTGTTTCCTTTATTGCTTGCTCAATATACAGATTGAATAACATCGGGGATAGGCTGTCTCACTACCTTCCCAACCGCTGCTTCCCTTTCATACCCCTCGACTCTTATAACTGCCATCTGGTTTCTGTACAAATTGTAAATAGCTTTTCTCTCCCTGTATTTTACCCCTGCCACCTTTAGAATTTGAAAGAGAGTATTCCAGTCAACATTGTCAAAAGCTTTCTCTAAGACTACAAATGCTAGAAACGTAGGTTTGCCCTTCCTTAATCTAGCTTCTAAGATAAGTCGTAGGGTCAGTATTGCCTCACATGTTCCAACATTTCTACGGAATCCAAACTGATCTTCCCCGAGGTTGGCTTCTACTAGTTTTTCCATTCATCTATAAAGAATTTGCATTAGTATTTTGCAGCTGTGACTTATTAAACTGATAGTTCGGTAATTTTCACATCTGTCAACACCCACTTTCTTTAGGATTGGAATTATTATATTCTTCTTGAAGTCTGAGGGTATTTCGCCTATTTCATACATCTTGGTCACCAGATGGTAGAGTTTTGTCAGGACTGGCTCTCCCAAGGCCGTCAGTAGTTCCAATGGAATGTTGCCTACTCCGGGGGCCTTGTTTCGACTCAGGTCTTTCAGTGCTCTGTCAAACTCTTCCCGCAGTATCGTATCTCCCATTTCATCTTCATCTACATCCTCTTCCATTTCCATAATATTGTCCTCAAGTACATCGCCCTTGTATAGACCCTCTATATACTCCTTCCACCTTTCTGCTTTCCCTTCTTTGCTTAGAACTGGGTTTCCATCTGAGCTCTTGATGTTCATACAAGTGGTTCTCTTATCTCCAAAGGTCTGTCTAATTTTCCTGTAGGCAGTATCTGTCTTACCCCTAGTGAGATAAGCCTCTACATCCTTACATTTGTCCTCTAGCCATCCCTGCTTAGCCATTTTGCACTTCCTGTCGATCTCATTTTTGAGATGTTTGTATTCCTTTTTGCCTGCTTTATTTACTGCATTTTTATATTTCCTCCTTTCATCAATTAAATTCATAATTTCTTCTGTTACCCAAGGATTTCTACTAGCCCTCGTCTTTTTACCTACATGATCCTCTGCTGCCTTCACTACTTCATCCCTCAAAGCTACCCATTCTTCTTCTGCTGTATTTCTTTCCCCCATTCCTGTCAATTGTTCCCTTATGCTCTCCCTGAAACTCTGTACAATCTCTGGTTCTTTCAGTTTATCCAGGTCCCATCTCCTTAAATTCCCACCTTTTTGCAGTTTCTTCAGTTTTAACCTACTGGTCACAATAGATTGTGGTCAGAGTCCACATCTGACCCTGGAAATGTCTTAAATTTAAATCCTGGTTCCTAAATCTCTGCCTTACCATTATATAATCTATCTGAAACCTGTCAGTATCTCCAGGCTTCTTCCATGTATACAGCCTTCTTTTATGATTCTTGAACCAAGTGTTAGCTATGATTAAGTTGTGCTCTGTGCAAAATTCTACCAGGCGGCTTCCTCTTTCATTTCTTAGCCCCAATCCATATTCACCTACTACGTTTCCTTCTCTCCCTTTTCCTACTACCAAATTCCAGTCACCCATGACTATTAAATTTTCATCACCCTTCACTATCTGAATAATTTCTTTTATTTCATCATACATTTCTTCTATTTTTTTTGTCATCTGCAGAGCTAGTTGGCATATAAACTTGTACTACTGTAGTAGGTGTGGGCTTCGTATCTACCTTGGCCACAATAATGTGTTCACTATGCTGTTTGTAGTGGCTTACCGGCATTCCTATTTTCCTATTCATTATTAAACCTACTCCTGCATTACCCCTATTGGATTTTGTTTTTATAACCCTGTAGTCACCTGACCAGAAGTCTTGTTCCTCCTGCCACCGAACTTCACTAATTCCCACTATATCTAACTTTAACCTATCCATTTCCCTTTTTAAATTCTCTAACCTACCTGCCCGGTTAAGGGATCTGACATTCCACGCTCCAATCCGTAGAACGCCAGTTTTCTTCCTCCTGATAATGACATCCTCTTGAGTAGTCCCCGCCCGGAGATCAGAATGGGGGACTATTTTACCTCTGGAATATTTTACCCAGGGGGACGCCATCATTATTTAATCATGCAGTAAAGCTGCTTGCCCTCGGGAAAAATTACGGCTGTAGTTTCCCCTTGCTTTCAGCCGTTCGCAGTACCAGCACAGCAAGGTCGTTTTGGTTATTGTTACAAGGCCAGATCAGTCAATCATCCAGACTGTTGCCCTTGCAACTACTGAAAAGGCTGCTGCCCCTCTTCAGGATCCCCACGTTTGTCTGGCCTCTCAACAGATACCCCTCTGATGTGGTTGCACCTACGGTACGGCTATCTGTATCGCTGAGGCACGCAAGCCTCCCCACCAACGGCAAGGTCCATGGTTCATGGGGGGGGGGGGGGGGGGACATTTAATGTATACTACATTTAATGTACTGTTACAATTTAGTACCAGTCGTGGACACTCCAACTAGAGTAACTGCCAGCTTTAGCACTTTAATAGATAATGTATTTGTAAATAAGGATATTTGCAATAATTTAACCATGAAAATATTATAAATGGTCTCTCTGATCATGAAGGGCAATTCCTCACTCTAAACCAAATGAATGTACAAAGAAAAGAAAATTTCATTTGGAAAACATTTAGGATTATAAACAGACACACCACTGAAACCTTCAATCAGCAATTACAGTTTGTGGACTGGTCTCCTGTACATGCTACAGTTGATGTTAATTCAAAATTTAATATATTTATCAATGAAGTTACAAAGCTTTTTAAAGAAGCATTTCCTAAAAAATCAGTGAGAGAAAACCTGTTCAAATCTGGAAACAAGCCTTGGATTACTAAAGTCATCAAAATCTCTTGTAAAACAAGAAGAGAACTATATGCTGCAACCAGGAGTTCAAATGATAACAATAGGATTACACACTATAAAATCTACAATAAAGTTCCGAATAAGACCATTCGGGCAGCAAAGAACATGTTCTTGAAGGCAGAAATTGACAACTCGAGCAATAAAGTAAAAACTATTTGGAAATTTGTAAAGAAGGAAATGGGGAAAAATGCAGTTTGTAGCGAAAATATCCAAATCAAAAGTGAGGGTAATATTGTTAGCGATCCAAAAACAGTTCCAGACACATTCAACAATAATTTTTTAACAGTAACAGAAAAAAATAGGTTTACAAGGGTCCATGAAGCAAGCCATCAATCTTTTGAAAGCTAGAGTACCTGGTTCAGTACAACACATGAAGGTAAAAACAGTCACTGTTCAAGAAATTGAAAGAGTTATTAAATCCCTGAAAAGTAAAAACTCTGCTGGAATTGACAACATTTCTAACAAATTATTAAAATACTGCTCCAGCCGTGTAAGTAAAGTCCTTTACCACATTTTTGATGCGTCGCTTAAGCAAGGAATAGTTCCTGAGAGGCTTAAGTATGCAGTTATAAAACTGCTGTATAAGAAGGGGGATAAGATGGATTCTGCTAACTATATGCCAATATCACTACTGACAAGCTTTTCAAAGGTTTTAGAGAAACTAATGCATGCCAGGATAGTTAAGCATCTCAGTGGACACAATATCTTCAGCAAAAGTCAGTTTGGATTTCAGAAAGGTTTGTCAACAGAAGATGCAATATTTGCATTTACTGGCAATCTCTTGGAATCTATCAACAAAAAACTGAAAGTGATTGGCATATTTTGTGACCTAACAAAAGCATTCGACTGTGTAAATCACCAAATTCTTTTACAAAAAGCTGCACATCTTGGTATAAGTGGTGCAGCAGGGAAATGGCTTGACTCATATCTGTCAAACAGGAAACAAAAAGTTGCAGTAGATAATTAAGATGGTGTCCCATTATCTTCAGAATGGGTACCATCACATGTGGTGTGCCGCAGGGCTCAGTTCTGGGCCCCCTACTTTTTATTGTATTTATAAATGATCTCCCTCTCTGTACGGAATATTGTAGATTCACCATTTTCACTGATGACACTACACTACTTATTGATAATTCAGTAGATAAACGTGAGCTAACAGCAAATAACATTTTAAATGAAATGGTGAACTGATTTAACACTAATGGTCTTTCTTTAAATTACTCTAAAACAAACTACTTTCAGTTCCACACAACATCCAAAGATGAGGAAATAGTAGTAAAAATAGGTGAGCAGACAATAACCAAGGTAGATTCCTCAAAATACCTAGGCTTGCATATTGACAGCAAACTGAATTCGTCAAACCACATCCTGGATCTATGCAAAAGACTAAGTTCAGCAACATATGCATTGCACATTGTTTCTTCTTATAGAAATATCGAAACCATGAAGTCAGCATATTATGGTTACTTTCATGCAATTATGGCATTTGGAATCATATTTTGGGGAAATCAGCCACTGGCTAAAAAAGTACTGTGTGTACAAAAAAGAGCCATAAGGATCATGTGTGGAGTCCATCCTAGAGCCACATGCAGGAATCTTTTTAAGAAGCTTGAAATACTTACATCCACCACGCAATTATATTCTCTTTGATGTGCTTCATAAGGAAAGAAAAATCCATCTTTAAGCTGAATAGTGCATATCACAGTCATAATACTAGAAGGAAACATGATATCCACTATGAACAGCCAAATCTAAGTATGGTGCAGAAAGGTGTCCATTTCAGTGGCTGTAAGATTTTTAATGCCCTCCCTTCAAGAATTAAGTGTTTGGTAGATGTTGATCTCTTGTTTAAAAAAAACCTTAAGGCAGTTCCTATTTCAAGGATCATTTTATACAATAGAAGAGTTCCTGAACTACAGTGTTTAACATTTCTTGCATTGTAAATTGCAAATGTATGCCCAAATTTGTATTTGTAATACCGAATATTTTTATTGTAAACATATATTTTGCAATATTTATTTCTCTGTAACACTTATTATTTTGTAATCTTTAGCTATCTCTAAAATGTATTTTTTGTAGTGGGACCTAAGTTACTGTTTACTGTTTTTTTTTTTTGTCGCTAACTATCTCTAAAATGTATTTTATGTAGTGGAACCTAAGTTACTGTTTTTGTTTTGTTTTATGTACTACCATAAATTCTGTCCAAAAGCTTGTAAAATTGACACTTCCATATCCTGTGATAGTGTCACAACATGGATCACTGGAACAAAAGATAAATAAATAAATATAGTAATCTGTGCACAACACAGACTTTGTGACCACACAGATTGTTAATGCAGCTCCTAGTGCCTCAGATTTTTTTCTCACATTGTAAAAATTACATTTATTCCTACTGATCCAAATTCATTCCTCATCATGATGTACTTCAGCATTTTGTTTTCCACATCTGCCTGTGCCACACGAATCTTTGATCTTCAACATAGTCCATCCTCTCTCCCTCTCTCTGCGCTTATAGGAACACACAACACTCCCATATCTCATCGTTTCTTTTCACCCATGTATCTGTACATTTTAACTCAATTTTGCATATTTTTATGTATTTGCGTGTATTTTTATATGTCTGTGTGCATTTCTGTATGTCTTTATGCATTTTTTTTATCTTTACACATCTTTACGCTTATCTTGCTCCTCTCACAACCATCAACACCAATTTTGCCCATTTCTGCCTCATTCCTATTACTTTTGCACCATTCTTCCCACAATGGACCCTTGCCCCCTCTTTCTGTACCAGTTCAAAAAAGTATCACTTTCCCTGGCTAAAAACAGGTCCCACATCCTGTTTCTCAAATGCTGCCAAAACCATGGAATCACCCCAAATGGCTTAACTTTAAAGATCCTTTCTCTGAATCCCACCTCTCTTTTCCCAGTGACCTACACCTTTTCATATTCCTCCAACCCCTGGCCCTACCAAACCTAGTACTGCAAAACCACAACTCCATGGCACAGGCATCCCAGAACAACCTCTACTTCCTCTGTGAGACAGTACTACTCTGCAACCCTACTCCATGCATCACATCTCTGAAATTGAATCCCTTGCTCTCTAGCATCTGGAGGAACATTCCACACACCACCTCCATAAGTTATTCAACCTGCTGACAACCTACTGCCACATTGGGGCACCACTACTCAGCCCTTATTGTACCCAAATTTTTCCTCCTCATCCACCCCTCATAGCAGCTAAACCATGCCTAACTGACCTTTTCAACTTGCCACATTCCCCAAAACTCTCTAGCAACTCTCCACCAAATCCAGAATCAAAACTGTTGCTATCATTTACACCTTAACCCTCAGCTCCACAGAAGTTTCTGTCCTATCCAAATGCCTCACCTTTAGTCCTCGACCTAAATTTAACCAAGTATGACTTGTCAAAGACTTACTCTCCTTCTCCTGATTCCTGCAATGGAAGCACTTCTTTGCCAACAATCCCTCCAACCAAAACCACCCTAATTCCAATACTGAACCCTGCCTCTTCCAGTTCATACCACCATTCAACTGTAACCCTTCCACCCTCCCCCCCCCCTCTGCCCCCCCACCTAACCACCCATAGGTCACCTTACCGGAATTCCTCACCATCCATCCTCAGGTCCCTACCTCAGTACACCTACCCTATAGTATAAAAAAGCCATACATAACCTCAAAACAAATCCCGACCCAATTGTCCTACCTGCAGACAAATTTTCTACCCCTGTTGTTATAAATCGCAGTGACCACCTGGCAGAAGGCCTCTGCTAATTATCTGACTCCTCCACATGTAAACTCTGCCAGACTGAACTCAGTCCAGAAGTCCAACGCAAACTCCAGTCCCTGCTTAAAGCCTTAGGCCCTCCCCAGAACACTTCCCCTCAATCCATATGCCTCCTCACTCCTACAACACCCTAAGCACCCACCTTATACATGCTATCCAAAATCTATAAGCCCAACAATCCTGGACAGCCCACGGTGGCTGGTTATTGTGCCCCTAAATGAAAAAATTTTGGCCCTCATTGACCAACATCTCCAACCAATTGCCCATAATCTAGCCTCCCACGTTAAAGAGACCAACTGATTCCTTCACTGACCCTCCACCATCACTAACCTTATACCTCCTGGATCCCTACTCATCACTGTTGATGCCCCCTCCCTATACACCAACTTCCCTAATGCCCATGGTCTTACTGTTATTGAACACTACCTTTCCCAACACCCTTCAGACTCCAAACCAGTACCCCACTCCTCATACACCTTACTAACTTTATCCTAACCCACAACTACTTCTCATCTGAATTGGAGGTATACAAGCGAATCTGTGGCACAGCCATGAGCATCCGCATGGCACCCTCCTATGTCAACCTTTTTATGGGCCATCTAGAGATCTTCCTATCCTCCCAAAACACCAATCTCTAGTCTGGTGCAGGTTCATTGATGATATCTTCATGATCTGGACTCATGTCCAAGACACCCTATCTTTGTTCTTCATAACCACAACATCTTATCCCTCATCCACTTCACGTGGTCCTCCTCAACACAGTGTGCTATCTTCCTACATGTTGACCACCTCCTCTTGGATGGCTTCATCACCACCTCTGTCCACATTAAACCTGGCAACCAGCAACAGTATCTGCATATTGAGAGCTGTCATCTATTTCACAGCAAAAAATCCCTCCCATACACCATGGCCATAAGGATGATGGCATATCAGCAGTGACAAAATCTCCCTTGCTCAATTGCTGAGGTATTCATGAAGGCCTTCACAGACAGGCATTAGCCTCCAGACCTAGTCAGCAAACAGGTCTCCTGTGACATTTCCCCTCACACCCCCCAATCTTCCCACCATCCCCAAGAATCACCCAGTACCAACCCAGATTGGAACAACTGAGCCACATCCTTCACCAGAATTTTGGATGCATTTTGGCGTAGCCATTCGTCTGGAAGGTTTTCTTCATGTGCTGCATCTCAGTAGATAAACTGTTCTTGTCGCATATGTCATGAGTTCAGAAGACAGGGGTAGTGAGCACAGATTTCCATTGTGCTAGGTGATGGCAACTGTTGGCGTTGAGGTACGGGTCTGTGTGTGCCATCCGTTTTCTTCTTTATTAGGATATTGAGGAAAGATAGACACCCATTTTCTTCTAATTCCATTGTGAACTTGATGTTCTCATGTATGCTGTTCAGATGGTTGAGAAATTCCATTAGAGTGTCCCCACTGTGCAGCCAGACTGCGAAAGTATTGTCCACATACCAATAAAAGAACTTGATTTTAAGGCATGCTGCTTCCAAGGTGATACCTCTAAGTATTCCATGTACAGGTTGGTGATACATGGTGCCGGTGTGGACCCCATAGTGCCTTCATCCACCTGTTGGTAAAACTTGCCCCCACACTGGATGTACATGGTTGTGTGTGCATGGTGGTATGTGGACAATACTTTCACAGTCTGGTCACATGGTGAGGACACTCTAATGGAACTTCTCAACCATCTGAACAGCATACATGGAAACATCAAATTCACAATGGAATCAGAAGAAAATGGGCGCCTACCCTTCCTCTATATCCTAATAAAGAAGAAAATGGATGGCACACTGGGACACTTGGTCAATCAAAAGAAAACACATACAGACCTGTACCTCAATGCCAACAGTTGCCATCATCCATCACAATGGAAATCTGTGCTCACTACCCTTGCCTGCAGAGCTCATGACATATGCGACAAGGACAGTTTATCTACTGAGATTCAGCACATGAAGAAAACTATCCAGAAGAATACATACACTGAAATGCAGATTAGATGCACTCCCAAGATGAGCAAGAAGAAAAAGGAGGACCTTCAGGAGGAAGAAAACAATGAAGGCCTGGTGTTCCTCCTGTACACATGGCCACCCATGGCGAAGATTGCCAGGATATTGCAGAAGCACAACATGAAAACCATCTTCCATCCCCCAGCAAAAATCAGGAATATCCTGGGCTCAATGAAGGACACATTGTGTCTAAGAACACCAGGTGACTACAGCATTTCCTGTGAATGTGGAAAACAGTATATCAGACAGACACAGCATTGCATCACACAGTGCATGTCTGAACATGTGAGATGCATTCACTTTGGACAAAAGGAAAAATCCATGGTAGCAGAGCACAGACTTGGTGAAGAACACATGTTTCAATTTGAACAAAGCACGCAGTGGAGATATGAGTTTGTGGTAACCTGGTCAACCAGGGTAGTGGCTTTCAACTCAACACCACATGGAACACAACGTTAGCAAGAATATGATGAGAGTGCATGGAAGGGGGCAGGTAGGTGGCAGTAGATGGAATAAACAAGCTGCACCGAGATGAGACTTCGGGACCCCCAGCCCGTGGCTCCCCTCCACCACACACCGCCGCACCATGTCTGCTCATGCCTGATTGGTTCGGCCAGTGCCGAGAATGCAGAAAAACCCATGGCCCAGTGGCTATAAGGATCCAGATGAGATGTAAAACCAACACTTTGCCTGAAGATGGCAAGTAAAAAATTTTCTGAAATGTTGCCGGAGAGTGGTGCATTGACTCGCTGTTAACCTGAGAAGATTTTATCATCAAGAAACATCCTATCTGAGATATTTCCCACCCCTACTAAAGTGGTGTACTGTCACCCACCCAACCTCCACAATGTCCTAGACCATCCCTATGCCACTATCATTCCCAACCCCTTGTAACAAGAATCATATCCCTGTGGAAGATCCAGGTGCAAAACCTGACCAATCCACCCATCCAGCACTTCTCTTCCAGTCTTGTCACAGATTTATTCTACCCCATCAAGGGCCAGGCTACCTATGAAAGCATCTATGTCATTTACCAGCTCTGCTGGATTAATTGCACAGCTTTTTATATTGGTATGACTATCAACCAGCTGTCCACCAGGCTGAATGGCCACCGCCAAACTGTGGCCAAGATGAACATAGCACAATTTATTTCAATGGCTGCTTCACTAACCAAGTCATCTGGATCCTTCCCTCCACCACCAGCTTTCCTGAACTGTGCAGATGTGCAAACTCTGCTCCTGTAATAATCCAAGCCTCAACCTAAGGTAACATACTGTCCCCGCACCCTCCACCCAACAGTTTCCATCCCCTCTGTCCTATAATCTCCTCTCCATTCTCATTTTTGACCCTGTTTATTTTTGGCCATCTGCCAATGCATCAGCACGTCTTTCCTCACTCCTCTCCTTTTTTGCTCTACTGACGTTGCACCTGTTGGCAGTCTAGTCCAAGCAGATAGCATCCGTATCTCTCTCCCCGTCCATACACTACTATCCCTTTGCCTTCCCCACCCCCTCCAGATCGCTGCTTGCATGTGATAGTGATAGAGATGCTGGACTTAGTAGTCTTGTGTGTGTGAGCTGTGCCTGCTTGTATGTGTGAATGGCGTGTGTCCCTCTTTAACTGATGAAGGCTGTGTTTGAAAGCTTTATGTGAGTATCTTTTAACTGTGCTGTCTGCAGTTTCACATGTCTTCTTTACAATAAGTAGCAATCTGTCTTTTCCTACATCGTTGATATACAAATAAACATTCATTGAATTCCTTTTTCTGGTATTTCTGGTAAGCTCAGTAGTCTCATTAACTTTTGAATTTTGCCAGCACACAATACTCACCCTCTTCTTGTTCCTCATCACTACTGTATTCTTCATCAATTATATAACCCCTGTCCTCATTACAAATGTTCCCTTTCATCTGACTTGTTGTACCACTGCAATTTAACATTAACAATTTCATTTTCCCAGCAATCCCACTATTTGGCTCTGTAAAAATGAGTTCCTCAGTTCCTCAACTATATCATATCTTTGCTTTAACAACCCAATCAGTTCCCAAAATTAAGTCCTCATTAATCTCAGGAATGATAAGACAACCTTGTACAAAGTGTACACCATCAATTTCAAACTATACCGCTACTTGAAACTAGTGTTTTACATTGCCTTCCGGTAGCTCCTTTTGAGCCCCTGTGATGAACAAAGAAATGTTTTTGGAGAATAAGACAGATACAGTGCCATATGGACATTATTCATGATTATCATCAACAGTACAGTCATCATCCTCTCTAAAAAATAAAAATACTAACAAAAAATTTTGTGTATAAATGGTGGCTCTATTCAATAAGCTCAACAGTGTTCAAAATAATTAGTGAGGTACAGGTAAAATTTTTGTATAACATTAGTAGGTGTGAATACATGAGCACTAGACATGGGGAAAAATTTGTATGGAGCTTAATAATGAGTCTAAGATTATTTTATCAGGAAGATTTTCAAATTAATACCTGAATGGGAGTTTCAAATTTTTGGAGGAGGACAGATTAAGTTGAGATATAAAAGAATGAAGAAGCTTAAAAATAATAATAATGACTTTCCTGATCTAGTATTTCTAGATTCAAAATTTTATTTTTTTATTCTTAATATTTAGAATCTTTAAATGACCAACTCCAAGCAGCGTAGTCAGTGTACTGAAATATAATGATAAACATCAAAAAGATAGGTATTATAATATTTGCACAGAATGTGATACGATTTACCAGACAGTTAAAGTTATATGTGAATTTGGTAGAATTGTGGTCAAGTGTGAACTCAAACAACATGAAAAATTTACAGTTCATAACAATCTTATGTCTGCTAAAGAAAAAAAAATTAGGAAAATTTTAAGTAAACATTAAGTAATAGAAGAATTTGTTTCCCTTAGTTTCTGAAAATTGTTTTTTGTCTTCATTCTTGGGGAAACTTAATTTTCTTTGGGGAAAGGGGCACATAAGCAAAAATAAAATTATTAAAAATAGCAAAATCATTTAAAAAATTAAAAAAATATTTAAAAATCGTAAAAAAGTAGTTTATAGTAGTAAAAATCTGTTGGGTTTGGGTCACTTTTTCTTAAAAGAAATTTTATGATTTTTGAGGGATTTGAAAAAAATGAGCCAGAACCTACAGATTTTTACTACTAAAACTGATTGGAACATTGCGACTAAAGTTCATTTTACTGAGCTTGGTGTTTGGAGTGTTCCATGCTTATTAATTTATGAGGCTATCTTGGTTGCTATGGACTACCTCTTGAAAACAGGTAAACGGCTACAGACCAAGAATGTTACACAACTACCTGTACCAGAAGGAAATCAAATATACACCAATCATATTCCAGTACAGCAGCCTATCAGAGGAGAATAATTAACCTTGGTGTCATACTACACTATAAGATACTAGAAGAAATAAAAATGGCAACTCATCCAATGTTTAAAATGAAAGTAAAAGCGTCTCTAACAAAGCACTGTTTCTGTTCTGTAGAAGAATTTCTCAACATGTAATATAAATATTACTTAAAAAATTTGGCAACTATTTCACTGATACTATGCATTACTGCATCTTTCTTTTGACCTGTCCTTATACAATTACTAGTAAATGTAGCTTATAAGATTACCTACCTATTTACTTTCACTTCTTTCTGCTGATACTAAAAATAACTGTATCTTCATTTTGACCTGTTCAATACTAACTGTGCAATTTGTGCCATGTAATGAAGCTGGCTCAGTAAAAAAATCAATTTAACTAATATATATCAAGCCTTATTTAGGTGCTGCTGAATATTCTTGATACTTATCTGTAGCTAATGTCCCTGTGAGCTCTTTACATGGTTTCTGAGAAGCAAACATTTTCTTCTTCAGTTGTGTTACTTATGACAGTCTTACGCAGTTTTGGACTTTTTTTTTCTTTTGAAAGTAATTGGACATGTTGCACTGAAATACCTAAGGGCTGTGTTATAAAAGTTATTCCACTTGTCTGCAAATTTTTCTGCACAATATACATCATTCTAAGTCTGACTACAATGGGGATTTTAATTTCTCTAAAGATTTTTCACTTAGTTCCTCAATTTCATGCATGCTATGCAAATCATATATATTTGACATTTCAGTTGCCTGGCAAAGGTTATAAGAGAAGTGAATATTTATTGATGTGAGTAATTATCTATACAGGTAATGGTGTCTTTAGTCAGTCTAGTTGGCCCATCAACTCTGGCTGCCTGATTACATGCTAGTGTCTCCATACTGCAAAAAGCAAAGAGGAAAAGGAGATGTTGCTCTCTTTGTTAATAGCTGCATCAAGAGTGATTCAACTGATGTACGGTACACAATTTTTGTTCAGAGCAACATTTTAAAGCATGTGTCATTGAACTGCCTGTAAATAAATTTGCCTTGTTAATTGTTCTTCTTTATTCTTTATTTGTCCATGGGTCATTTCTTACAACAATATTGGACACTTCATGTTTACATAAATCTGTTATGTATACATGTATTTTATTGAATTTTCACAGAAAATGTCATTAAAGCACATTATAAAAAAATGTATACTGACACACTATTTAATTTTTTATTTCAAGATATTGTAGCAAGACACAGGGCATCTTCTGGGAATCTTCATCTTTTCTTCAAACAGCTCACTTGCTACTACTGCACCTATTTAAATGCAACACAGATGTCATAGTACTTGGAGATCTCAGTATCAATTTCATAATGCATAGCATGGGGAAGACAGACCTAGAAAATTTGACATACTCTGTGTCATGGAACTGGTCAGTGCTCCTATCTCCCTCTCATATCAAAGAATATTATAGTAACATAAAATTTATGACACAATCCAGAGGAATCAAGACTGTAAATCTAACAACCAGAATTATCCTCATACTTCTTGTAAATTGAGCTAACATATAAAAATGATACAATATTCAGTAAACATGAGTATTTTTACTTACAATGAGCTACAATACTTTATGACCAAGAAATTCTTCAAGGAGCAGCAAGGAATGGGTATTGAGCACTTATCCTTCCTTCCTAATAATTAGATGCACATATTTAGTGATGTAAGCTAAACAAATGCACTTGCTTTGAACTTAAACCTTTTTATTTGGTTATTCAACATTATAGAGGAGATTGTTTGAAGTTACAACCTCCAAGTGGTCAATTTTCTTGCCAGAGTAACACCAAATTCTTGCAATTAAATCAAAACAGTCTGGGACCTAATAAGGAGCAAGAGAAGTGACAGCTGTGCCACTAAAACCAAAGATATTGTCTCAAATATTGACAATATGCACATAAGCAATCAAGAGATAATTGCAAACATTTTCAATGATGATTTCTTAAGTGCTGCTGAACAAATAAACGGTGGTGGCTCCTTAGATGCTGTTGTGGATATACTTAAACACTATTTTCCTAATATTATAAATGAGATAAGTGTATTCCACATAAATAGAAACAAAGTAAAAAAAAAAAAATCACTGCCTCTTTAAAAAACAAAGGATCATCGGGTGTAGATAATATTTCCAGTAAACTTTTAAAAGCCCATTCAGATCAATTATGTTAAGTTTTGTCCTACATATTTAATGCTGTTATGTATCAGAGTGTGATCCAAATGGAATCAAGCATGCTATGGTGAAGCCTCCCCACAAAATGGGAACACAGTAAAAGTTACAAACTATGATCCCATGACACTCTTGACCACATTTGCAAAAGTCCTCAAGAAAATATTGCAGTCTAGAATATTGATTGGCACCTCAAGAACCTTGGCTTCATCAGTGAAGGGCAGTTTCTTTTCTGAAAAGGTATGTCCAAAACTGAGGCTCCTTGTTTCCTTTCACAAACTACGTACTGGAATCCCTATATGAAAAAATGAGGCCAGTTGGAATATTTTGTGTTCTTTCTCAAGCTTCCAACTATGTAGCTCACAAAATATGAACTTTATTCGGAAAGTAAGGACCTATCAGGTGTGAAATGGAAACTACTGTGAACATCCAATGGAACTTTGCACAGATGTGTTGGGCAATGTCTTTACTGTGCCTGTAGATTGCTTCACATCACTTTTTTCAGTTCAGAGTGCAAAGTGATCATATACAAATGCTTAAAACAACAGTGTCTCCTGCCAAGTATGTGGATCTGATGAGAGATTTCACCTGAAGCTATGCAGTCCAGGTAACATAAATGACACATATTTCTTTCTTCAAGACAATTTTCAGCCAAATTCTGCAGGGGCAATGAAAATGCTCCTGCAGCATTTTCAATGGGAAGTGTTTGATCACCCACAATATAGCCCGTAACTGGTGCCCCCCACTGTTCATCTCTGCCCTCATGAACCACCGGCTGTGAAGACAACATTTTGGCACAAACATCAAGGCAGACCAGTATAGAGAATTGGCAGAAAACACGGGCAGCTGCTTTCTGTGACAAGGGCACTGGAAAGTTTGTACAATACCGTGACAAATGTCTAAGTCAGAGCGATGAGTATTTAGAGAGATAGCTGGAAGGTGTAGTTAACTGTTGTGAATAAAAATTTTTTTATTTTCACTGTGGTTTTCATTTTCTGACTGATCAGACATTACTTTCTGAACAGCCCTCGTACTTCTCAACAGAGGATGCTTAGTATGACAGCACTGGCTAAAAACAGGGAGCAGAAGGTAGTTTTGGATGAGAGCAGAAAAGCAGGTGAGGGAACAGAGATTGACTGGGACACTGTACTCCACCGAGGCCCCCAGGGACCTGTCCTTGGTCTGTTACCATTTCTCACATATACAAATAACCTGCCTCTAACAATATTACGAGAAGGAAAGTTGCTAATCAAATTATAGCAGAAATGCTGATTCAAAGATATGCATAACAAATATATTTTCACACTTAAAGCTTTCGGCAATGGCTTTTGTCAACAATAGACACACATGTGCACACACACACAAGCGCACACACACACACACACACACAAACACACACACACACACACACACACACACAAACACACACACACACACACACACATGACTGCAGTCTCAGGCAAGTGAAACTGCAGTTGCCTGAGACTGTAGTCATGTGTGTGAGTTGCATTTGCGTGAGTGTGTGTGTGTGT
Organism: Schistocerca americana; assembly: GCF_021461395.2. Lineage (NCBI taxonomy): Eukaryota > Metazoa > Arthropoda > Insecta > Orthoptera > Acrididae > Schistocerca > Schistocerca americana. The sequence goes on along the minus strand of NC_060124.1, from coordinate 79,118,511 downwards.
GTGTGTGTGTGTGTGTGTTGTGTGTGTGTGTGTGTGTGTGTGTGTGTGTGTGTGCGCGCGTGTGTGTGTGTGCGTGTGTGTGTGTGCGTATGTTTGTCTATTGTTGACAAAGGTCATTGGCTGAAAGTTTCCTTCTCATAATATTGTTACATTCCATGCTGGATTTTCCATTGTTTAATAACCTACTTTGTCATACAAACATGCAAGTTACTTATGTTTTCTGATGACAACAGCATTCTGATAAACAGCTAAACAGTCCCCTAAGCTAGAGGCTGATGCTATCAAATTACTTTTAGAACTTCTAACCTGGTTCAAAGTAAATTCAGTGTCAGTAAACCTGAGTAAAACAGTAAAACAGTTCCCTGAGCTAGAGGCTGACCCTAACAAATTACTTTCAGAATTCCAGAATAAGATTTTCACTCTGCAGCGGAGTGTGCGCTGATATGAAACTTCCTGGCAGATTAAAACTGCGTGCGCCGACCAAGACTCGAACTCAGGACCTTTGCCTTTCGCGGGCAAGTGCTCTACCATCTGAGCTACCGAAGCACGACTCACGCCCGGCCCTCACAGCTTTACTTCTGCCAGCATCTCGTCTCCTACCTTCCAAACTTTACAGAAGCTCTTCTGCGAACCTTGCAGAACTAGCACTCCTGAAAGAAAGGATACTGTGGAGACATGGCTTAGCCACAGCCTGGGGGATGTTTACAGAATGAGATTTTCACTCTGCAGTGGAGTGTGCGCTGATATGAAACTTCCTGGCAGATTAAAACTGCGTGCGCTGACCGAGACTCGAACTCGGGACCTTTGCCTTTCGCGGGCAAGTGCTCTACCATCTGAGCTACCGAAGCACGACTCACGCCCGGCCCTCACAGCTTTACTTCTGCCAGCATCTCATCTCCTACCTTCCAAACTTTACAGAAGCTCTTCTGCGAACCTTGCAGAACTAGCACTCCTGAAAGAAAGGTAGAGCACTTGCCCATGAAAGGCAATGGTCCCGAGTTCGAGTCTCAGTCGGCGCACGCAGTTTTAATCTGCCAGGAAGTTACTTTCAGAATTACTAACATGGTTCAAAGTAAATTCAGTGTCAGTAAACCTGAGGAAAACTAAGTATGTCCAGTTCAGCTCTGATCACAAATTCTTACATGAGATACCTGTAGTACAAGACAGATGGTAAACACAAAGGGTATACTGCACCAAATTCTTAGGCCTCCACATAACATTTTAGATGAACATCGTGATCAGAGTACTGTAGATACAGATGGGCCAAAACATGGTGACCCCTATTGAGTTGTAGCACCCATGTTGATATTAGCGTAACACACTGGTTACGCAGAACACAAGTACTATGCTAGAAAACAAATGCTGGGATGAGCTGTAGGTGAGAATCTGGCTGACATACTAAACCTCATGAAGTCCAATTCTGTCACAGTGGTTTCACAGAAGAGAAATAAAAGCCAGATTGCAGCATCTGATCATCAAGGGAGAACAGAATGCAAGTGCTCTTCCTCTAAGCAGGTTAGCACCTTCAGTCTGAACCAGCAGAAACTGATTGGCACCACATGATCTTACATAACCCGTAGTACCCCCTCATGGCATAACTGCAGAGATTTGCACACTGTTGGTGATGGAACACCACAAACCCAACAGCACATTTCAATTTCCAAATTGCTGGATACAGCATCCTTCCCCCAATGAGGCAGCATATGAGGTCTGTTCAAAAAATTCTGGAAAATTCATAATTTTGCACCAATGATGGGTTGGAGAAAAATGTGGTTCGCACCCCTGCACATGTATGTGTTTAATGTGTAACTGCCAGAGGTTTTATTGATTTATGTCTGTTAGTTATTGCTCAGTGCTGTGTTGAGTAGAATGTTGTGTTAAACATTTTGCAAATTTGGAGAAACACATCTACATTACATTTTGCATGAAACTCAAGAAATCCTTTACACACACACCAAATGATGCAGGAAGCCTACAGTGATGAGTGCTTAAGTCATAATTGGTGTTATGAATGGTTCACATGGTTTAAAAATGGCTGGACAGAAGTTAAAGATGACCCTCATACAGGACACCCTTTGACTACACTGATGAGGCTCATGTCAACAACGTCAGTGAAACTGTGCATGCCAATTGGAGACTGACCGTCCAATAGATTGCAGAAGAATGTGACATTTCAGTTGGATCGTGTCATGAAATCCTGACACAGCATCTTTGAATGGATTGTGTTGCCACCAAATTTGTCCCAAGGCTCATGAGTCAAGGCCAGAAAGACCTTCGCTTCACAATCTGTGGAGAGCTTTTGGATCGTGCAAATGAGGCCAAAATGACAAAATGTTCCTTAAGAGAATCATAACTGGTGATGAGGCGTGGGTCTACAGTTATGATATTGAGAGCAAAGTTCAGTCTTCACAATGTGTTGGGAAAGTTCTCCAAGACCTAAAAAACCTCATCAAGTCAGATTTAATCTCAAAGCCATGCTATAGTTTTCTTTGGCTTTGAAAGTTTAGTTAATCAGGAATTCATGCCATGGGGACAAACTGTTAATCAATGGTACTATCGGTATGTGTTGCAACACCTGCGGAAATGTGAGAAGGACAGCTTGAAATGTGACATGACAATTCATGGCTCTTGCATCATGATAACACACCCACACATTTATCCCTGTTGACACATGACTAGTGCACAAAAAATGAAATCACGGTGTTGCCTCATTCTCCATACTCTTCAGACCTGGCCCCTATGGACATTTTTTATTTCCAGTGAAAACACCATTGTAAGGACAAAGATTTGCAATGATAGATGAGATAAAAGAAAATTTGATGATGGTGCTTCATATGATCCAGCAAGAGGCATACCACGACAGCTGCCAGAAGTGGAAACAGCATTGGGAGTGGTGTATCAATTGTGGAGGAGGGCATTTTGAAGGAGACCATGGACAATAAGTAAAAGTAAGTGTAGAAAAATTTTGTGGACGAAGTTCTGGAATTTTTTGAACAGACCTCATACAGCAGCAGTACTGGTCTAACTCATGACACCTCTCATGTGGAGGGAGAGGGGCCGCCTTGGACACCCAGGGATGCACTTCCTCGAACTCAAATTCATCTGTCCAGTGATACTGGGCACTGAAGGACTGTTGATGAATTTGGCATGCTGCTTGGTCATGGTACTACTGAGAGTATTGTCATGTCAGCAATGTCTCCACAGCATCAGTGTTGGCTGCCACTTCTTGCTGTGGGCAGGGAGCTATGAGTCACTCCACAGAACCCACAGAGAAAGAACACCTGCACAGTCCTCAGTGCTATAGCTGGATAGGAAATGGTGTGGAGGCTGAGGCATGGAAGGCTCAGTTTGCAGCAGGTATGATGGGGAAGGTTTGGTGCTGCTGTGGGCAGCCTAGAATGCAACAGATTCTGATGAAGTTGCCACTGGTACCGATGATAGTTGCAGGGACCCAACCTTGCCACTTGTCCAACACTTGCACCCACATTGTGGGGTCTGTGCAAAACCTCTGACACACTGACGTTTACTAATGTGCTGTTAACAGAGTAGGTGGAGGAGGGCCTGAGGCTGTTTGTCATGCATGAGGGCTGGAGGACTCCTCCCAGCAACTCACATAGCCTTGTAAGTTCTCAAGAAAATCTTTGATGCATCTTCTGCAGTTGTTGCCTTAAATGCTACCTTGTGTTTTTCTTTGGAAGTGTGAACCATTTGCTCCTGTCTCTGATTGAGGATGGAATAGAGCAATGCAGTGATGCTGGGTTCTGCTATGATTGCAAAAAGTCTTAAAGATGGATGAAATTGGTTGGTATTGTATTCGACCCCTACCCTCAGATGACCTCAAAGGTGAAAATTTGTGGTAATCCCTCGAGTGTGGTTCCTGCTACCATTGTTCACATTTGCCTGACATATGGGAACTTAGCAAAAGCATACACCACTATGAGTTACACAACATTTAAAAAAGGTCATGTGAAGTCCATATATGAGTTGAAACCCCTTTTCTTTAACTTATTTATTCAAATTTTAAGCACAAATCTTAAATCCCCTTCAGAGCACTCTCCACTTGCGCTAATACACTTGTCTAATCTTTTTTCCATTTTTCTAACCTTTGTTTAAATTCATATTTTGTGATGCTTGACAGCATCTCCATTAGTTTTTTCTTCACCTTAGCAATATCAGCAAAACACTTTCTGTCCCCGTCTCTTTTCATCCTTTTTTTTTAAAAAAAAAAAAAATAAGAGAGAGAAAAGGGGAGAGGGGGACAGGTTGGGGGTCACATGGGGCAAGGCCAGGTGAGTGTGAGGGGTGAGAAACAGGAGTCATACTAGTTTTGGTCAAGAACTGTCGTACAGACAGGGCTATGTGAGCAGGGGCATTGTCATGATGAAAAGACCAGTCACCTGATTGCCACAAATGAGGCCACTTCCACTGCACACTGCTGCACAATGTTTTCAAAACTTCCAAGTAAAAAGCCTGGTTAACTGTTTGATCCTGTGGAACAAACTCCTCTCACATCAAAAAAACAAATCAGCATTGTCCTAATGTTTGACTCCACGTGATGAATTTTCTTGTGACGAGGTGAACTTGAAGTCTTACAGTGATTTGATTGTTGTTTTGATTCAGGATCGTAAGTATAGCACCAAGTTTCATCACTTATTAAAATTTTATGAAAAATAAATTTCAATCATTTCAGTAATCTTATTTCGAAGCACAACATGGTTCCTTGTGGCCTTGTTTTTGTTCATCAATTTATTTATTTATTCTCCATGGACAAATACAAGGATTTGTTTCAGATAGTTCACATATTGATCATTTCCCCTTATAATGTTGTGGGAAACAATTATATACAATAGGTCTAACAGATAAAGAATTATATTGCTTTTTTTGCACATTTAATACTATTTATACAAATGAAAGTATTCTACTCCTCTGAGAGGAATTCCTTAATACTACAAAAACACTTATTGCTGAGGAACTCCTTCAAGGCAATTTCAAGGCAGCTTCCACTTAAGCTTTTTAATTTTTTTGGAAGTTTGTTATAAAATTTGATCCCCATGTAATAGGGACTCTTGTCTGCACTTTTTGTATTATTTCTTTCCAGGTGATAATCATCGTTCCTTCTAGTATTGTACATGTACACATCTCTATTTAGATGATTGTACTGCCTGTATTTAAGCACCAGCTGAACAGTTTTATAAATATATAGTGATGGGAGTGTTAGTAGTTTCAAATTTTGAAAATTGCTTTGCAGGACTCATTATATCCAAGCATACACATGCTCCTAACTGCCTTTTTTTGCAGGATGAATACCCTATTTACATGCTTGGCAGCAGCACACCCCCAGACTTCAATTCCATATGTGAGGTATGGATACACTAAAGCATAGTAGATTGTACCCATTTGCTCATATTTAAGAAATTGTGACATTGTACACATTGCATAAATTGATTTGCTAAGTTTTTGGTGTAAGAAATCGATATGATGTTCCCAAGAGAGGTGCTGATCTAACATTATGCCAAGGAAGGAAGTTTTATCTTTCATTTTTATTTCTGAACCTTCATCAGACCCAATGCTCCATTGTATTTCATCTTGTTTGTGCTGTATTTGAAATTCCATTAGATTTGTTTTATTGATGTTTAAGCTTAAGTGGAAGTAATTCTTCAATCCAAATAAGACATCAGAACAATTTTAGGCCAGATCATTCTCGTTGGTTCCCGCATAGTTAAGTATCTTGTTGTTGTGTTCTGTGGGCAGATCATTAACATATAGTATGAGCAATAAAGGACCCAGAACTGATCCTTGGGGCACACCATACTTTACTATAGCTGGACTGGAGCTGTACTTCTTAATGACAGTGCCCACTTTGTGTGTGACTTGTGTCACCTGATATCTGTCTTGTAGACTGTATAACTGTATGAGACTTTTGGCTATTCCTCTGATACCATAAGTTTCCAGTTTCTCAAGTAGCAGCTCATGAGATACTCTGTCAAATGCATGCGATAAATCTAGGAACAAACATGCTATGCTTTCTTTTTCATCTAATTTCATAAGTATCATATGTACTACATCACATATGGCAGATGATGTTGAATAGCCTTTCCTAAAACCATGTTGGGTTCCTCGTAGCACTTTTTCTTTGACAAGAAAGTTTTCTAACTGTATCGAAATAATTTTTTCTAATACTTTGCTTAGGATTGGAATTAAGCTAATGGGTCAGTAGTTTTTTACTTTGTCAGTACTACCTTTTTTGTGCAATGGCTTGACTATTGTATATTTTAATTCAAACTTTCATTGAAAAGGTGGACCAGAACAGGTATGAGTAAATGTTTGCATCGTTTTAATATAATGGAGGAGATTTCATCCCATCCCATAGAGAATTTGTTTTACACTTTATTTATGATTCCTTCTACTTCAGTTGCATCTGTTTCATACATAGACACTGATTTTTGTACCTGGTAAGAAGTTCTGTAGTCATCAGTGTCAGACATCACACACGTTACCTGAATTTATAAAGTGAGTATTGAAAACAGTACTGATCATATATGGATCTGAAATATTTACATTATCAGTCATTAGTTGGATATTGTTGACACTAGGCTTTGGTTTTCTGCTGATTCTCTCATTTACACACTTCCATACTGATTTCCTTATGTTATTTGAGATAGCAATTTTTTGCTGTACAGTTTCCTTTGTGTATACATTCAGTGCTTGTTTATAGGCTTTTCGACATGTTTGGTAGTTGTCTCTAGTTGATGTGTCCTGAAACTCTTTATATATTTTCTAAGTAATAAACATTTTCTTCTTCAGCTGGTTTACTTCTGAAGGAAGTATTATATGGTTTTGGGTATAATTCTTTTTGAAAGTAACTGGGCATGTTACATTGAAATGGGCAAAGAAATTGTTATGAAAGTTATTCCATTTGTCTGCAACATTTTCTGCACAATATATGTCATTCCATGTCTCAGACTGCAGTGAGGACCCCAAGTTCTCTAAACATTTCAATTGTCTCATATGTATTTTGTGAATCATACATGTTCAATATTTCCAGTGTTTGGCAAAGATGATCAGCTAGAGGAGTCTTTAGGTAGTCTGCTTGGCCCATTAACCCCGCCTGACAAATTATAGCTACACAGAATATCATTTACTTTTTAATAATCTTTAAGTAATCTATATTAAAATCACCAGCTATAACAATACCTATGTTATTATACTTATTACATCCAATTTCTATCATTTTTCCATGTTTTGTAAGAAATTGTCCACAATACTACTAGGAGATCTGTACAGAGTTATAACAATCAGGGGCACTTTGTTTACCAACAGCTTTATTGCTGAAATCTCAAATGTCACTTCCACACTAAGTTCTGTTATAAAATCCAGTTTTGTGACATTTAGATGGTCTTTACAATACATGGCAACTCCCCCACTTTTATGTTCTGTTCGCTACTCAGAGTATAGTTGTCAAATTTAGTCATTGTAATTAAAGTAATAGACAATCAATATCCTGTAATAATAAATACATCTGCATTTTCCTCACTTAGTGCTTCCTGTAATTGTATGCACTTTTTGCTTAGGTACTGAATGTTTTGATGCAACACTTTGACACCTGCTTTATTTTTTGTTTCTTCAGGACGTTCCTCCCGAAAAACTGCCATTTCACAACTTTGTGATGTCTTAGGTGCAGAAATGTGGACATTTTTCTGTTTAAATAGTTTACTAACCCCATCAGGATATATCAGTTTCCCTCATTTATGATTTTGCAGACATCTGTATACATTTTACTTAAAATGTTCAAATGAAAACCAACCCTCCCTAGACATTTATCATTTAAAAATTTATTAGGATCAATGAATATTGCTCCAAGTCTGTTGCACTGCTCTCTCACACCACTGTTTATTTTGAAAATGTACTTTTCACTTACCGACCTCCTATTTACAATGCCACTAATTATAGTTTTCGAGATGGATAAGCATGAATCAGGTTTCTGGCTTCATTGATAAGTTCTTCTTCACTGCTATTTTGAATAGAATTCATCCCAACATGGACGAAAATGCCTTTGTGATGTCTGGCTTCCACTGCATTGGTTCCCACACCCTGTTTCGCTGTCAAAATGTTTGTAACATGTTTACTGAGTTCGTAAGTTCTAATTCCAGGACGAACATTGATTTTGCAGTCTGGTATTACTATATTTTTTAACAGTGAATCGCCTATTATCAGATATTTTTTAGGTTGTATGTTTTCATCACACATTTTTTTTCGCTTCAGTATCAATCTTTTTTTTTTTCTTTTTACTATAATTTACTGTCTTCCATTTGTATTTTGAGACTGATTACCTGACTAGTGCTTTATTTGTCATCTTCTTGTGAGATACACAGCCAGCAGTTGTGGCACAAATTTCACAGCTACCCCTTTGATTCCCAAATCTTCTGTCACAACTCACTGTGCTGCACTCCATTTCACTCCCAACAGCTCCACAATTTCTTCAGTAGTCCTTTATTGATCTTCGTTGATGGCTGCATGAATGTTTTCAACATTTTAATGTATTCAGGCTGTGGAAGGATGACCAGAATGAAGTTTGTCAGAAGCTGACATTTCACCATTTTTGAAACAGGAAAACCACTGAAACACTTGATGTTTCCCTATAGCATCATCTTCATAAGCTGTTTTTAACATTTAAAGAGTGTCTGTTTCACTTTTTCCAAGCAGAACTCAGAATTTCAACACTGCATGCTGTTCACAAAAATCAGCCATTGCAAAAATGACACTCATAGAAAATAATTATTGTAAACTCTGGAAAAACTAGTTGTGACCTTGTTATTGACTCTAGAATGTTTGCTCTATGTGCTCCTAGCAGTGAAACATGGTGCTACTTAAGCTCTGCCCACCAAAAAATTATTTCTGTTTCTTTTGGGTACTCCCTTGTACACACAGTCCCAAAAGTGTTGAATGGTTGAGGCAACGGGGAAGAAACCATGGGGGCAGCAGCCTGGTGAAATGCACACTCCAAACACGCATGGACCAGTTGCTCAATTTCCTTGTACACTGCTGGCCAATAAACGTTAAGATGGACCAATATCTTTTTTGCATGGTGTAATGAATTTGCTTTGCTATATAGAGTAGGTGGAAAAAATTTGCAGGACTAGTCTTCCATACCAAGAAGTAGCGCACCATCCTGAGATATTAGACATTACCTCATGTAAAAATAATTTTGTTGTTGAGTCCACCTACGCTACACAGGGGTGCCCATAAGAAGGTGGCAGTATGATGTATTCCATGCCGAGAAAGAGAAAGAGAGAGAGAGAGAGAGAGAGAGAGAGAGAGAGAGAGAGAGAGAGAGAGAGAGACTGAGACTATTCTTTGCGGCATTACCAGTGTGCCCTCTGTCTCTGTCCCACACCTGATGCTTCAGCCATTGGCTACCCTAGTAGCTAGCAATGCAGTGGTGAGCACAACACCTGATTATTGTTTCGGCTTCTAATTCTTACTAACAGAATTTCTATGCTCGGAAAACAACCTTTGTCTCTTCTTAATGTAATCTCTCACCGAGGCCAAAGTACAAGTGAATGGAAATAAGTGCAATTGACACCTGTATAATGTAAAGGCAAAATAACAGACCAACATAATCACAGACCAGTATCCTTAACATCAGTATGCTGCAGAACTCATGAACACATTCTGAGTTTGAATATAATAAATTTCTTTGAGACAAATCAACACAGATTTAGAAAGAGTCACTCATGTGAAACTCAGCCTGCTCTTTTCTCACATGATACCCTACAAGCCATGGATGGAGAGCAACAGGCAGATTTCATATACCTAGATTCCTGGAAATCATTGGAAATGGTGCCCATCTGCAGACTGTTGATGAAGGTCCAAGCATGCAAATTGGGTTCCCAGATATGTGAGTGGTTCAAAGACTTTGTAAGTAACAGAACCCAGTATGTTGTTTTCAATGGCGAGTGTTCACCAGAGGCAAGGGTAACATCAGAAGTGCCACAGGTAAGTATAATAGGACTGATCTATAGGTAAATGGACAGTATGAAGAACCATTAATGGCTTGTTCTAATTGGTGTGATGAGTGGCAGCTTGCTCTAAATGTAGAAAAATTTAAGTTAATGTGGATGAGAAGGAAAAATAATCCTGTAACATTCAAACAGAGCATTAATAATGTGTTGCTTGATTGTCATCAATTAAATATCTAGTCATAACATTGCAAAACAATATCAAATAGAATGAGCACATCAGGTTGGTAGTCACGAAGATGAATACTCAACTTTATTTTATTGCAAGAAATTTGCAAAAGTGTAGCTCACCTATAAAGGAGATGGCATATAGAATACTAGTGTGACCCATTCTTGAGTACTGCTCAAGTATTTGAGATCTCACCAGGTAAAATTACAGGAAGACACTGAAGCAATTTAGCAGTTGTAATCTTCCCTTCCGTCACATCACCTGTTGATTATCATTCTTCAAAATAACTAACTCTTTAATAAGCTTCGAGAGGAGTAAGATTTCAAATAAACTTTTTACTTATCTTCTTTTCTTTGTTTTGGCTCCAGTTCATCATGTCTAGGGTTGATTCTTGAGGCTCAAATTTTTCACTTTGAAGGTTCCAAATGACATGATAACTATTAAAGATTTGCCTGCTTTTCTCTTGAATTATATTTTTTGTCACTTTTTTCAATATCACATTGTCTTTACAATTACCACTTCATTATTAAAAGTTATATTGTTATTGCCAAACATAAAGACACTTACGATCACATCAGATGCATGCCCACTACTAACTCATTCCGTGGTACTAACAATATTCCAAAGAGTCTACAAAACAAAAGAGTTTACAAACTTTCTTGACAAAAGAAGAATCTTCACCAAGTTATACCATTATTTTATAAATGAATACAAAAGTAAAAGTAATAAATATCATCAGATTGTGCAATTAATAATAGGAATTTTACGTCTGCCAAATATTTTGTAATTTCAAATGTTTCTAAAAAAACAGTAATTTTAACTGTATGTATGGAGCTAGTTCTGGTCTCGGAAACTGACATACAGCTGCGAGAGTGGTGTGCTGACCCTATACCCCTCCATATCCACATCCAGTGACACCTATGAGCTGAGGATAACACGGCGGGCGGGCGGTACCATTGGGCCTTCATGGCCTGTTTGGGAGGAGCTCAGTTCATATCGATTGTAACAAAAAAAAAAAAAAGTAAAGCATTTTCTTTTTATCCATTTTAGCCTGAATTATACAACATCATATACAAAATCATATGAAATTCTTTCAGTTAAACAGCTTAGCTAATATTAACCTGTATAAGTTCGAAAACATTTTTGGTATTGATTACTTATGTTGAATGAAATTAATGTTGAAGTAGGGTGTATTGTGGAAATACTTTGTGATCTCAAATGGGAATCCCCGTAGAGAGGACAGGCCTCTTTTTGCGAGGCACTTTTGCAGAAATTTGGAGAACTGGCATTTCAAGCCAACTGCAGACCAGTTCTACTGCTGCCAAAGTACATTTTCCGTAAGGACCACAAAGACAAGATGAGAGCAATTAGGGCTTGTATGGAGGCTTATAGACAGTCATTTTTTCCCTCACTCTATTTGCGAGTGGAACATCAAAGGAAATGACTAGTAGTGATAGTGCCCTCCATCATGCACCATATGGTAACTTCAGTGTGTATGTAGATGTAGAATACTTGTTGTGTTGCCACCCACAGTGAACACTGTCATGTCTAAGCACCTCACCACACCTAAACTGCTATGAAGATCAAAGGTAAATGTTGCACATGCATCCTGATGCACGTTACAGTCAGATGAAGCAAAACAACACTATTGGCTGGATCAACACAGGGTACACTGCTCCTTGCCACTGCACATTGTCCCACCACCCACAGTCTTAGGTGCACACCATTATAGTAGGTGATAAGCCCAGCCTAATCTCACCCGTTTTAGGATCTGCCAAAGTGTATACTCCTTCTCCGATCCTGCTACGATCATTAATGTTGTGACTGGGATATCTTCCACAGTATGGTATGTCTCAGCATTTGTCTTGAAATGAATAACCTCTGGTTGGTTGAACTTCCGGTTTGATCCAGCCAGGAGCCTAATTATGCATCTGTGTTGGCATGACAATATTGGTATGTTTGTACACAATGTGATAATGTCTTGCTGACAGGAACAGGGCCTACTTCTGTACACGCTGTGTTGTTTTAACTGGTAATGGAGATCAGGAACTGAACAAAACCAGCAGGGGCTTGTGGTCTGTCACCCATAGAAATGTATGGAACCTACCAACACTGCAGATAATAGCCAGAGCTTTATTCTTGATATGAGAGGAAAATGGTATACATCTACATACAAACACTGCAAGCCATCATACAGTGCATAATAGTGTGCATCTTGTACTGTTACTAGTCATTCCCTTTCCAGTTACACTCACAGATGGAGCAGAGGGAGAAATGGCTGTCTATATATGCTTCTGTATGAACCCTGATTTTTCTTATCTTGCCCTTGTATTCCTTATATGAAATGTATGTTGGCAACAGTAAAATTGTTTTACACTCAGGTGCAAATGACAGTTCTCTAAATTTTCTCAGTAGAGTGTCATGAAAAGATTGTCATCATTCTTCTACTGATCCCCATTTGAGTTCACAAAGCATCTCCATAATATTTGCATACCAGCAAAAAATCTAGCAGCATGCCTCTGAATTACTTCAATGTCTTCCTTTGATCTGATCTAGTGAAGATCCCGAACGTTTGAGTAGTACTCAGTAAAGGTTACACTAATGTTCTACATGTTTTGTCCTTTATAGAGTAGCTAAACTTTCCTAAACATCTTCCAATAAATCAAGGTCAACCATTCGCCTACCTACTATTCCCTACTATCGATCTTACTTGTTTGTTCCATTTCATATCGCTTTGCAGCATTACACCTAGATATTTAGGAGATGTGACTATGCCAAGCAGCAGCACCACATCACCAATACTGTATCTGAACATTACAGGATTGTTTTTTCAATTATTCTGCATTAACTACATTTAGAGCAAGCTGCCAAGCTGCCATTCATAACACCAAACAGAAATTCTGCATAAGTTTTTGCATTCTCAAATACTTCTCAAATACAGTTAATTCAATGGAGCGATCCTGCACACAGTGGGATAAAACTGCTGCAGTACTGTACCACAAGGCATCCATGATCCATGGCTAGTATTAATGGTTTTCCTGGAGAGTGCTGGGCTAACAAGATACTGAGTGAATTGCCATTTTAATGGTGTAGAATTTTGTATCACAGTCAGAAGACCAAATAAATTTAGCTCCCTTCTTTCACGGGGCATATTGAGATACAAACTCTTCTGCTCAAAGAAAAGGGAACATATCCACAACAACTAGCATATTTGCTGCTCTGATGTCCCCATACAGCCTAAATGAGCCATTTGTCTTCCTAACAACAACTACTGAAGAAGCCCAGCAGCTAAATGAAATGCCTGTGATGGCACTTAATTCCAGTAACTGGTCCAAATCCACCTTGACTCCACCGTACAGACTGTGAGGTATTAGGCGGGCTCAGAAAAAATGGGGAACATCAATTTCATCCACACGGATCAGAACCTGTAAGTCATTTCCATAGCATAGCCCAGGAAAAAAGGATGGAAAATCTTAGTGCACAGTTCATTGCCATCTCAAAATAGCAGCTCAGTGGAAACCAAGTGAATTTTTTCATTAATGGAGAATATGGACATGTTAAAAGCACCTAAGCCAAAAATATTGTAGGTGTATAGTGAAATGATAACCAAGAGAGAAATGCTTCTGACAACAGACATATGAAAAACTTCAGTCTGGAAAGTCCCTTTTATTTGGAGTTAATGGTTGAAATGGCTCTGAGCACTATGGGACTTAACATCTGAGATCATCAGCCCCCTAGACTTAGAACTACTTAAACCTAACTAACCTAAGGACACCACACACATATATGCCCGAGGCAGGATTTGAACCTGCGACCGTAGCAGCAGAGCGGTTCCGAACTGAAGCGCCTAGAACCGCTCGGCCACAACAGCCGGCATTTGGAATTAATTATCACTACATGAGGCCTGTTCAAAAAATTCTGTAACTTTGTCCATAAAATTTTTCTGCGCTTATCTTTTACTTACTGTCAATGGTCTCCTAAAATACTCTCCTCCACAATTGATAAACTGCTCCCAATGCTGTTTCTCCTTCCAGAAGCTGTCTTGGTACACCTCTTGCTGGATCGCCTGCAAATTTTCTGTTATCTCATCTATCATTGCAAATCTTCATCCTTCCAATGGGGTTGTCAACTTTGGAAATAAAAAACTTCACAGAGGGCAGGTCTTGAGAGACAGAGGATGAGGCAACACAGTGATTTCAGTTTTTGTGCAATAGTCGTGCACCAATAGGGATGAATGTACAGGTGTGTTATCATGATACAAGAGTCATGAATTGCCGTGTCACATTTCAGGCCATTTCCTTGTTACATTTTCTTGCAGGCATTTCAACACATCCCTGATAGTTCCATTGATTAACAATTTGCCCCACCATATGAAATCCTGATGAACTAATCCTTCAAAGTCAAAGAAACCTATCAGCGTGGCTTTGACATTAGACATGACCTGACAAACCTTTTTTGGTCTTGGAGAACCTTTCCCAACCCATTGTGAAGACTGGACCTTAGTCTCAGAGTCATAACCACAGATCCACGTCTTATCATCAGCTGGGATTCTCATAAGGAACTTCTTGTTCTCATTTACATGCTCGAAAAATTCTTCACAGATTGTGAGGCAGAGGTATTTCTGGTCTTACCTCATGAGCCTTGAGACAAACTTGGCAGCAATGTGGTGCATTCCAACATGCTGTGTCAGGATTTCATGACACGAGCCAATTGAAATGTTACGTTCTTCTGCAATCTCTTGCACTGTCAGTATTTGATTGCCATACACAATTTTGTTGACGTTCCTGACATGAGCATTATCAGTAGACTTCGAAGGGCATCCTGAATGTGGGTCACCTTTACCTTCTGACTGGCCATTTTTAAACCATTCATAACACTAAATCTGGCTTAAGTACTCATCACTGATGGCTTCCGGCATCATTTGGTGTGTCTGTGTAAAAGTTTTCTTCAGTTTCACACAAAATTTAATGCAGACGTTTTGTTCCTCTAATTCTGCCATCTCAAAATTAACAAACTGTGTGACACAATATTCTACGCCATACTTCACTGAGCAGTAACTAATAAACATACAACAATGAAACTTCTGGCAGTAACATATAAAACACAGATGTATGCAGGGATGGCAATTGCATTTTGCTCCAACACTTCATTGGCACGAAATTATGAATGCTCCATAATTTTCTGAACATATCTCATATGTAGTCACTTACATAACACATGGTTGTAATGTAGAGTAATCCAAGCAATATATATGTACATATATATGTTCCTGTTAATAAGGGAAGTCAAAGTGTAAGATGACTAACCTGATTTTTGTTGTTTCTTCTTTTCTGCCTATTTGGAAGCATGTCAGTCTGTAGCTGGGAAACTGAAAGTCTTAATAAATACTGAATAGTGCTTGCTTAATAACATATGCAACATCACAACTTCGTTTCCACATTTTCACACATTTGTTATCCTTAATGTCCTATTGGTGGAACAATGGCCAGTTACTTAACTTTCTTAGATAAACAATGTATAAGTCAAGTTAACTCTCACAAACTAACAAACAAGAGTCCAGTGGCAGAATTTATCAGATTAGTTATAAGGTTGTTGAAGCACTGTTTTTGGAAATACTGTCCAAGCATCAGTAGTAGTTCTAACAAGCCATTAAGACAAAATGATTAAGTCCAGCACATAACAGAGTTCATATTTATAACACTCATCACAGCACACATACAGCCTTGCATTAATCCATCCAAGAAGGTCACAGAGCAATATTTCAATTAGTTCAGTGCTTAATGAATGTCTCCACACGTAGCAATCAATTGTGACAATAGTGATTTGACCCTCCTATGAGCCACAGCACAATTTAGTTAAAATATTCACAAACTTGAATTAAAAGAAGTCACTTGTAAGTTCTTAGGCACTGACATTACAGAGTTTTTGCACATACTGATAGATGTATTTTCATGGGCAGGTTGCACATAGCTGTTATGTGAGAGATTACCATGAACAGACTTAACAGGTGTGTTACTTGTTTGGTGACATCCGACTGTTTAAAGACTGGCAAAAGAGAGTGCCATCCTTTACAATGAGTAGTGTCACTAAGCCCATAAATACACATTAGATCACACGATTTTTGTTAAGTTGTACTGCAGTAATGAGTTTTATAATCATATCCTTCCATTAGCAACACACGAAAACTACACTAGAAGAATAAGCACTTTACAGTTAATAACCTGAACAGTACATCTAAGTGAAATTCAGCCTAGATAATATTTTGAAATATTTATATAGTTACCCCATGTAAATTAAGTAAGTAATTGTGGACAAGTGGAATGAATGACTAATTACTTTTACCTTGCAAGCTGGTAAGCTAATTATCTACACTACAACATACACCTAACATATGTATTAGCATCTCATCAGAAATTATTAAGCAGAAAAAGTTTTGTTAAATACTGTGTTCTGTGTAATGATGAATCAGGTAGTATGCCAAAAAGCATCTTGGGTGATATCAAACAGTTCATAAAATGTCTCTCACTAAGTCCTATTACATGGTGAAGGTAGTGACAGATTATTCACTAAATAATTAAGTACCCTTCTAGACAGAACTCAGATAATGGTACAGTTGTGCACTGTATTAATACAATGATGAAGAACCAGGAGATACCAAATAACTAAACTGAGACAGAATCCTATGCATAGAAAAGAGATGACCAAGTGGAACAGAAAAGATGGAAAGAGTGGTTACACCGAGCTAGGGAAGGCATTACTTACCATGTAATGTATTCACCAAAGAGCTGTGAACCCCTTCCCCCCTACCCAGTTACTTTAGTCATTGTCAAAAGTGTTTCCAATTCTGTTTACAAACTGGATATCTCCCAGATTTAAAAAATCTTAAAAGTTAGATGAATTAAATTTCAAACATTTCATAGATAGAGTATTTGGTTTCAAATTGATTACCTTTTCAGGCAAAATATTTTATCAGATTTA
This sequence comes from Schistocerca americana, assembly GCF_021461395.2. NCBI lineage: Eukaryota > Metazoa > Arthropoda > Insecta > Orthoptera > Acrididae > Schistocerca > Schistocerca americana. Next base: position 79,101,345 of record NC_060124.1, on the reverse strand, counting down.
GGATAGGCAAGTTCACAGGTATTATCATGAACAGTTCTGCCTATGTTGAATGGACATGCAAAACTTTTTGTGTCTCCTCATTTATCTCACTGGATTTTTCCTTAGTCTTCACTACTATTAACACCTCTACGTTGAAGCTGCTAGTTTTAACATTATTATCATGTCTCCTCTTCCTTTCCAAAGCCTTTTCCTTTTTCATCTCTTTAGCTAAGACAATTTTTTTTCATCTTCAGCTGTTTCATGTAAGACGGAAAATCAGTCTCCTCCCCAACACTGTTAATAAATTTCTCCCAAAACATTAGTTCACAAGGAGCTGATCCATTAGACTTATTCCATAGATTGTTAATAAAGGTCTCAAAGTTGTGTATATGATTGACTCAAGCAAAATTTTTCTTATTACAGTATGTCATGCATAATTTTGATTTATTTCATATGCTTTCTCTCAAAGTAGATGGAAATTTTTATGAGATTAATTTTGTGCATGCCAACACAGTGCATAAATCTTTCATATGCAAGCTGAGGCCCAGTGTTTGAAAAAAGTGATTTTGCTACTCCTATATTGTAAAAATAATCAGTTTCCAGTTTTTTTCCTATATTTTCAGTACTGGCCTCCTTTATAGGCTAAAATTTTACATTTTGTGAAAAAGAAATATTCAGAACTACAAAAATATATCTACAACCTCCAGTGTTTGTTGGCGGTGGTCCCTGTGGATCGACAGCAATTAATTCTCATGGAGCATTAGGAACTACTGATTGCATTAAAACTTTAGATGGAACAGTAGTGGTCTTAACTCTTTGGCACTTATCACATCCAGCCATTCTCTACTGTACCCTTCTCCGTAATTTATTGAAATATGCTGTTTCCTGAATTTTTAGCCACAGTTTTGCTGGTACCATAAATGCCATAACTGTCCTGTATGTAATTAATTAATGCATGGGAATTCCAGCTGGTAACACTCACAGGAAGAAGCAGAGCACTAGTAAATACAATTAATGCACATTTTATTGATAAACATGGATACACAAAGAAACATGTGCACAATATAATTGTAAACAACTAACTGTATTAGTCAAAGATATCCTCCCTGTGGAAGGCTAAACTTGCTGCCAAAGAGCCCCACAAATGTGTTCACATGTTGCTCAGGAAAACACAGTTTTCCCTCTTGTTTGTCCAAAAACTTCATCCTGGATAATGGATCCTTGTATACTGCGTAATACTGTCCAACCTTGATGTCACCATCTGAATTGTGACATTGCTTAGTTACTCTCAAATTTGGATCTTAATTTTGTTCCCTTCTTGTGTTTCAGCTAATATGCCTAATCAGTTTTTCATCCTTGAGTTGCTGTAAATAAAATAATCTTATCTGCCTCCCATTTGCTTCATAACATCACCACTGTTTCTTTCTATTGGCATCAACTATTATGCCATCCTTTCCTTTGATGTACCTAATTGCTTGGTCAAACTGTTGTAAATACAAAGCCCATCTAGTCAATCTAGGATGCTTCAGCCTATGTTGTTGTAAAAACCTAAATGCTTTGTGATTTGTGTAACTGTGACAACCATCCCACAAAAATGCATGAACGGCTGAAGTTAGTTGTGTCTGATATCTGTCGGCATGCATATCTACTGATAGGCATCATTCTGGCAGTGTGTGGCACACAATGGCATGAGTTAGTAAAAAAAGCAATGACAGTGCGAACTGAGCCACAGATACATTTTTTGAGAGTCTATAACTTCAATCAGTGGGTCAAGCGGGTCGAGCTTAATGATTGGTTGGTTGGTTGTTTGGGGAAGGAGACCAGACAGCGAGGTCATCAGTCTCATTGGATTAGGGAATGGCGGGAAAGGAAGTCGGCCGTGCCCTTTGAAAGGAACCATCCCGGCATTTGCCTGGAGCGATTTAGGGAAATCACAGAAAACCTAAATTAGGATGGCCGGACGTGGGATTGAACCGTCGTCCTCCCGAATGCGAGTCCAGTTTATAACCACTGCGCCACCTCGCTCGGTCGAGCTTAATGTCATCTCCCCACAGACAAGTATGGAAGTTTATTTAGTGCTCTCCATTCCTTTCTGCCATTGCTTCATCAAGCCCACAAAATACATGGTGTTCCACAATTATGAGAAAAAGGTTCAATTTGTTCTGCGCACATGTTCTCCTGCTTTCACATGATCAGATGACATGTTCATCACCATGGAGTGTACACCATCCAGGATCAGTGTTTGATTGGAACTGATTAATGGATTTGTGATCTGATTTCATTTTCTCTGCATTCCTTTAGTTACTTAGGAGAAATGTCATCCCAGCCTCAAGACACTAGCTTGAAGTTTTGAAATCATTGCTAGAAGGTCCCTCTAAGTAATGCCATGGATAAAAAAAGATTGTCTGGTTTTTGTAACATTTAAATTGGGTGCCCAGTCATGTGTTTCATTTGTGCCAATTGTATTAAACATCTGTATGAATTTCTCAAACACTTCATTTGGGTCATTTGTTACACTGCAATTTTCTTTTAATGTTACATTAGTGTGTTCATGAGATTGCTGTTTCCTACATTCTTTATACATTATTTTCCAGGCTCTCTGTGTTTCTACAGTAATTCTAGAAGGTTCTGAGTTTATGTTATAATAGTTATAGCACCGAAGTAAATCAACATAATGCAAATAATTATTGCTATTATTTAAAGTCTATGTTGATGTCTCCAACAAACAGCACATCTTTTTTATACACTGATGTCTTCTTCAGCAGGTCCTCCAAGTAACTCAAAAGTTCTTCAGTATTGCCTCCAGGTGACCTGTATAGAGCTACTATAATTAGACTGTTGTTCCCTAGTTTTAAATTTATTGCTGCAACCTCAAGAACCATTTCTTTACTCAGATAATCAACCCACTTGACTTTTTCACATGCTATATCATTGCTGCTGTAAATGCCTACCCCTCAACCTTTATGTGTCCTTCCACAGTACAAGTTTATGAGCTCATAATTTCTTAGTCTGTACCCATATGCTTCCTCTTTCTTGCAAGCTAATTCACTTGCTATGAAGAAATGTGGTTTTGATTCATTTAGGTATACATTAAATTGCTAATTTTTACTCCAAAAAAGCATCCCTATCATCTTTGTTATTGATAATTTTGTGTAAGTCATCTTTTTCTGAGATAATTTTTGCTTATTTTCTCACATAATAGTTTCTTGCCTTCAAAATTTAGATGCACCCCGCATTTGGTATGTAAACATTTGTTCACTTTACCTATATCCTATTCTACATTTTCTGAATGAAGCACATATCTGTTTGGTTTAGATGTTTGTTCTTCATATCTCCTTGCTGACATACGAATTGTATATTAAGTCATGCCTGTGAGATAGCATTGTAACTATTGTGTTTTGAGATTTGTTGGCATCTAAGAACTTTTCCGGGCTTGCTAGGCAATTTTGTGTCTCATTTTTTGTGACATCCTTGGAACCAGCTATGCATATGACATATTCAGTTTCACATTTCATTTTTTCATGCAGGTCAACATCAGTAACATTTTTCATACTTGCACCGATTTTACTCTTCCCATTGTTTGGAAGTCTTTGTTACTGTCATCATCCTCATCATCTTGGACAGTTTCCAGCCACTGACTGGGTCTGTCGGGAACACAAGCCTCTCCATCGTGTTCTGTCTTTCCACCATTCCCCCTCTTCCACCTTCGTCCAGTTCTCTCCTCTTCTCGCCACACATTCCTTCACTCTTTGTTACTGTCTTGTAAAATTTCACCAGGATTCTGCTGTGGTTGTTTGTTAAGGAAAGATCATTGTACCTTTTTTGTGACTCATTCTTGGTTCTGTTGTCACTGTGTGTCATTGTTTCATTCGGTCCACCACTGCATTGTTTACAAACTTCATTGCCATCACACTTTACACTTTCATGTTTAAGCACTGATACTCATGATTTCCCATTTCATAACTATTATCTTGTGGCCCAATAGACATTCCTCAAATTTCTGAAATACAAAAACCATTGCTAAAGCTTCCAAGTCAGAAATGCTGAAAATTTCCCCCAGATATGGATAACCCTGCTGACAAATGCTACTGTTCTGTGTTCGACCCCTTTATGTGTTTCTGCTAATTGAAAAATTCCAACCAGCAAATCATAAAAGCTGACCTAATGTTCCAGTAACCACCCATCACACCAAAATAAGTGACTTTGGGGCCATGTAATTTTTGCAGCATTTTATTACTATTATCTGGTCTGTTATTTTCCCTCGACATCATTTCATTTAATTTACTAGCATCTGAAACAACTCTAACATACCCATTCTTTTTTCCAACTACTATCAGTGGGTTGTTGTACCTGCTGCCCAATTTCTCAATTATTCTCCAAACAAGCATTTTATCAGTGTCCTTTCTTACAGCTTCCTTTTTAGGAAATGAGGTAGCTTAAGGCTTAATGAAAAAAATGCCCATGTTCTTTAAATTTTAATCTTCACTCAAAATCTTTCACTATGCCAGTTCTACATGAAGAAACCTTACTATTTTGCACTGACATTGCCTCCAGACACTCTTTTGGCTAGCTGTTATACTCAGAATAATCTCAATTTTCCCTTTTATTTCTAATAGTACTTTGTCTTCTTCTGATTTATCTTTGTCATTTTCAGTTGATAAGTATCTAAAGGGAAAATCAAACTCACTGTGTATTTCTGCACCCATTTTTTTTCTGGGAACGTCATTTCATACAAATTTCTTCCAACAACAAAATCAATGTTGAAATTCCATTTAAACAAAACCTCTGTACCTAAAATCACATCTATGCTAACATTAGGCATCACTAAAAATTTACATTCAAATAAGTGACCTGCTAATTCAACAGTTGGCAGTATTTCATGTTTAATGCTTTCGGATATTTTTCCAGAAGCAACTATAATCCTGAAACATGCATTATTATCACCCCTTATTTGTCTTTAGTTGACTTAAAAAACATGTGAGAAATTCCATTAATTAACTTCCACTGTCCAGTAAACATTTAAACAGACATATCCTGAACATTAGTCAAAATCACGGGATGCCACATCTCACTGTTACTTACCTTCATTACCCCCCAAGACACTGAGCTGCTCACCCTCTTCACCTGGCAATGTCTCCTTGGTTGATTTCTGTTTCCTGGATCAGGTTATATCTCTTTCTCATTAATTGTGTAGCACAAAAATGAAATTTCTTTGTTGACAAATTCAGTTACTCCTATTATTTTTTGTTGTGGGTCTCATTCCACTTTTCTGCATATAATTAAAAAACCTGTTAATATACTCCTGTAAAGTGCTTTGTTTATCCATCCTGTGGGTACTGCTGTCCTGAAGATGGGTGCTGTACATACAGATGCATGCAAAATGTCAATCTTATGTATACACGATCAGCTTGCAACCTCCATGCCCACCAGGCTGGCTCCTTATTCTCCCCTTTCATTTCATTTTGAGTAAACATTAGCAGACAAACTATTTCATACAGATGCATGCAAAACGTCAATCTTATGTATACAAGATCAGCTTGCAACCTCCATGCCCACCAGGCTGGCTCCTTATTCTCACCTTTCATATCATTTTGAGTAAACATTAGCAGACAAACTATTTTATAACAAAATTTACTTCTGTCATGGTGTGAATTATATCTTAGATGAGTATCATATGAGTATGAGAGTTTTACAACATGTAGCTATGTGCTGCAGGTAATTATCTGTAACCTAAGTTTGTCTTCCCCTGTTAAAATTATATTATATCATGTTATTATTAAACATTCTAGTACACACACAAAACTATTCTGCTTACTGCATTGCAAAACATTATGACCATCTTCCTCATAGTGTGCTGGTTCACCTTTAGAACAAGATACAGGCAGTAATTCTCCATGCCATGGTATGGATTCAACAAGTTCTTGGTAGGATTCCAGGGACATGTAGCATGAAAGATCCGTGGACAGGCCATGAAACTCCTGTAAATTTTGGAATGGCAGTTTTGGGTGTGGAGCTCCACACCCTATAGCACCCCAGATGCACATTTAAGATCAGGTGAATTTGATGACCAAGATATCAAAATGAGTTCACTATCATGCTCCTCAAACCATTGTAGCATGATTCTGGCATTGTGGCATGAACAGTTACCCTTTTGGACAGTGTCATCTCTACTGGGGAAGATATCAAGCATCAACCAATGCAGGCGATATGAAAATAATGTTCATGTAATTCTCAGCTGTCATAGTGCCTTAGATTACTAGAACATGTCCCATGGAAGACCATGTGAATGTCTCCCAAAGCATAATACTGCCAGCACACTGCTCGCATATCATGTGACAGCTGTGAATTACATGGGAACATATCACCATGACAGCTGCAGATTACGCAAACATTATTTTCAAATCACCTGCATCATTGATGCTGCCCTCAACCTTCATTACTCACTGTCCTCGCCCATCCAGCCCCTTTCCCGTTCCCAGTCCAGTATTACATAGCCATCATTCCACCACCATGCCCAGTCTTTTTATTTCTCCCCTTTTCCACTTCTTTCCCCCTCCTTCCCATCTCCCCCCAGCCCTCAGTCTAACCTGTAACCCTTCGCTATCTGACAACCTCACCATACTATCCCTCCCCCTCCCCACTCCAGCTTCCTCCTTAGCCCCACCCAGTCGCCACCCCCATCACGCACTGGTGCTGCTGCTTGCAGTGTGATTTCAGTTTCCTGAGACTGCAGTCGTGTGTGTGAGCTGCATTTGTGTGTGTGTGTGTGTGTGTGTGTGAGTGTGTGTGTGTGTGTGTGTGCGCGCGTGCATGCGCACTTATGTCTGTCTGTTGTTGACAAAGGCCTTAACAGCTGAAAGCTATAGTTGTGAGAGTCTTTTTGTTGTGCCTATCTGTGACTCACCATCTCCCATATATGGTGAGTAGCAACTTTCCTTCTCATAATATTGTTACATTCCATCCTGGATTTTCCATTATTTGATCTCTTAATTATAAGTAAAATAGCATACTTAGTGAAACTAATTTGCTTCAGAACCTTCAACATTGCAGCGCGTCAGCAATCATTGGTTAATATATTAAAAAACTAAAAACCCACCTCGATTGCAAGAAAAGCACCTAGTGTTAACCCAGGTTTCGGCATAGATAACTACACCCTCTTCAGAACAACAATAAAACCCACAAGTGCCTAAGAAGACCTTTGTCAATGATTAAAAGAACACCATAGCTATACATTTATAAATGAAAAAGAAAAGAAAACACAAACAGTACATATGTACAAAGTCAAAACCACTACTTAACTTAATAGTGTATGCTCCACCTCACACTGCAGCTTATGGCGGGTCATGGCCCATCAAACATAGGCCAGTGTGAGGTGGAGCGTACACTATTAAGTTAAGTAGTGGTTTTGACTTTGTACATATGTACTGTTTGTGTTTCCTTTTCTTTTTCGTTTATAAATGTATAGCTATGGTGTTCTTTTAATAATTGACAAAGGTCTTCTTAGGCACTTGTGGGTTTTATTGTGGTTCTGAAGAAGGTGTAGTTATCTATGCCGAAACCTGGGTTAACACTAGGTGCTTTTTTCGCAATCGAGTCGGGTTTTTAGTTTTTTAATATAATTTGTTTCATCTCAACTGAACCATCAAATCAGCATCATTTTCCTTACAGCCAAACTGTTAATACCAACACTTTATTCTCATGGTAAATTACATTTTGAACAAATTTTAAAATTTACAATAGTATTCTAAAGTACATTTCTGCAAAACCCCACAATAAATTTCAACATATTCATTTTACTGAATAACATACAATACTTAAAAATAAGTAAGCGCCAAAGAATTATAATTACTAAATGTATTTTGTAATGACACACTTCAGGGTTGCAAAGTAGATGTATATCAGACATACAGAAAATCAATAATATATGTACATACGTCCCTTCTACTTCTCACTTCATCAACAACAGTTACATAATCACCTTCACAAACCTACAACTTCATGACTCTAACAAATGAGTTAGGAAGTTCTTTTTGAATATCAGTAAAAAGTATGATGTGAGGTTAACCTTCTTTCTTCCCTTCTTTCAGTTCAAGTCTAGAGATCTGCTTCACATTTCTCTCCCAAGAATTCTGAAAAATGAGATTTTGGGCTTTTATATGACAGTGAGAATAATACATAAGTTTTACAATAATAGTCCTAGTCAAATGCTCACAACCATGTCAAATTCAAAGTAACTAACTTCATTTTCAGTATTTTTCCAACAGTGATAATCCCCCATTTTTGTTTATTTCCAAAAATGCAATCAGTAAGCCAGACAGTTACCAAAGTTTATGCTTAAGTGTCATCTATTTATAGTCAACTACAACATTATATTCAGCACTGCATATGAATCATCCTAGTCATTTCTGTCACGCCAATACTATGTATCACAATAAAGTTACCAAATGACATTCACATACCACAAATATGTCGGACCCACTGCAATCATCTCAGAAATTCAACAACATAATCATAGACTAAAACTTTACATTAACAGATAGCATTAATTCTCCTTAGTCATTCCCCAAAACCATACATAGTATACTGTGAGATACAAGAATAAAATAAATTACAAATGAGAACACACTTGTAAGTACCTAAAACATCATCATCCTAACATCATCAGAAATGTTACAGAATAACTACAAAACTTGATATTAACATCTGAAGTAAACTTCATTAGCTTCATCACAATACCATAGACCTCACAAAACACCTCTTCATAGCTTCCACAAAATTTTAAAATACCCTAACCACAAAAGTGCTCTGGATATAATTTATACAACTCACCCATGTAAATGCAGCATATACTCTAAACAAAGTAACATGTTAAAAAGTAACTGAACTTTCAAGCATCTTATTATATTTGTGGCGCCGATGAAATTGACACCAATATCGATATGCATTCATCTTTGGACTCTAAGCATTATCTTTGGCTGTTCCGCCATGTTCAGTTCAGTTCTTTGTGATCCTTGTATGTGTTAAGGTTAATAAATGAACAATTGCTAAATGGGTGTGATTATTGGTGCAACCAACCCAGTAATCCTCCTCACTGGTGACCCCGAGTTGTAACGTCTTCTGTTTTCACCGTTTTACTGTGTCCGTGACCTCAGTGTCAGTTATTTTCGCGTGTATTACATCGACACAGCATTCAAACAATGACATCGGCCCAGCGCCTAATGCCAGATTTTGTGATCGACATCATGTTGCGGGCGATGGACACCCACCAGGACTGCAACACGATGCCTCTCACTTGATGATTCCGCCGATTTCGCTGGCCGTTTTCGAGCCTGCAACAATAAGTGAGGTTAGGAGTGCGCATAACTCCGGCTATCAAATGCCTTTGTTACCACCACATGTGCCCTCCCTCATTGACTGTGCAGTTACCTCTTACCGATCTCCATGCAGCGTGGAACCAATGCCGATTTCTGCAAATGCTTTGTCGGACAACCTGCTACCACCAGGACAACGATTTGCCAGGATCAGTGCAGTGCCACATGGATACTTGCCACGTGGCCAGAACTGCTTCATTCGCAGGTCTACCTCCTCAGCATCTGACCACACCCACACCTGCCTCAGTTCAGCATCAGCACATGCCTTCCTACTTTGATACCTCTGATTGCAACAGGAACAATAACTTGTTATCTGTATCTGACCTCCACCTCCATCCCCCTGCTATGCTTCAGTGTTTTGTGCCACGACATTCACCATATCTGCACACCGTTTTGAGTGGAGTGACTATGAACAGTGAACATTCACACATTCCATCCCACGTTCGACATCATTTCCCACACTGTGCTTCTGGACATCCCGCAACTCCACAGCCTCCCTGCAACACAGGTGGCCCCGGCTCTGATCATATGTCGAGCTTTTCGCGGACTAACACGCGTTCTCGAACTTTGAACTTTTTCTCACCTGTCGCCCCCGTGCCGGCTCCAGTTGAGCTTCCACTACCATTCTTGGCACATCTCAGTGCCTCATCTGTGTTGGTCTTCTGCAATGTGTCAATCCAAACACACAATGTGTTGAGCTTCTGCAACCGCAATTGACAAACCACGGTGTCTCACCCGCGTCGGCCTTCCACGTCGCGACGGATCGTACTCAACCACAACATGTCACCTTCACGCTGCCACCCAAACAGCCGTCATTGCCACATCCCCTGGAGGCACACTCTCTTGGAAACTACAGCAACAACAACTCAATTCAGGCAGTGCCCCGACGAACTCAACTCAACCTGTTCTTCCGAACATTTTACAATGCTTACCGACACTGCCACCATTTAATCCTGACAGAGCAACAACGTGGTTCAAAATTGTGGATGAAGTGTTCGACCATTATAAACTCGACGAGTCAGCCAGGTTTCTGTGCTACAACACCCACCTGCAGGACCAGGAGGACTTGATTGCTGACCTGGTCGATGCCCTGGACTCATCTACCTGGTACACTCTAGCCAAAAAGACAGTTCTATGTCGGCTTGCATGCTCAACTGAGGCAGCAATACGGCAAGTGCTTCACGTCGAGCAACTAGGCAATGACAAACCTTCCCATTTATGGAGACGGCTACGTGCCCTGGTCAGCGCCGATCTACTCTCTGACACAGCTCTCCTCGCCATCTGGCCAGATAAACTATCTCCTCACATCCACTTTGCTCTGGCTCAAAGGTCTCCTGAACCTGTCGAGCAAAGAATGACAATTGCTGACAAGCTGCATGATGCATCACTGCTCTATTTCGCCAGCCACTGCCTACCTGACAAGTCTCAGGTTCAGGCTCATTGACCTGCGTCCGGACACGGCCGGGGCCGTACTGTGCTGATCGTTCCGCTCACTCTGGGAAGCAGTAAACAAGCAATTGGGACATCACCAGCCCTGCCCAGGGTCACGCCCCCTCCTGCAACTGAACCTGCTGTGGCCACCGAACCTCAGCCACCGCCACTGGCTACTAACAACGAATCTACAGCAGGAAATGCAACCGCACTACCCGTACTGTTACTTCCATGCACGGTTTGGTGAGGCGGCACAGAACTGCAGACCACCCTGCTACTTCCCAAATGGCAATCACAGGTAGGTCCAGGTGTGCCTGCTGCGCACAACATGACAGGCACCTCCCAGTGCTCCATTCTGTCTGGGAACGACCAGATAATTGCGAACGACCTTACATTAAAGACATTTCATTGGGATACCTTTTCCTAGTGGACACAGGCGCCGATATTTCACTGCTGCCTACGTCCTTAGCATCGACGAACATCCGCCCTCATCATACTTCACTGCAAGCCGTGAATTCAACTAAACTACAATGCTCGAGTTCAACTTCCTACGTCGTCTCACTCTCTGCAAACTGCAAACTCAAATGGACTTTTTAGTGTGTGAAATTGACCACAAACTTTCACCCGACCTAGTGTGAAACATCGTGTATTATCAGCCGTCCAAGACTCACTTCCCCTGTGCTCCGTCAAGCACAAGCTTTGCCTCACGTCAGGTCCCCCGATCTCTAGTAAACCGCGTCGACTTTGTCCCGAGCGCCTCTCCAACCTTAAAAATCAGATTTCTGAACTACTAAGCTCTGGCGTCATTGAACTCTCTGCCAGTAGCTGGTCTACTCCCATGCATATGACACCCAAGAAAGATGGGTCCTGGTGCATGTGCGGAGACTACCGTCGACTAAACACACGAATAATTATGGACATCTACCCCATACTCAACATTGCCGACTTTACCAGTTCCCTCACAGATGCAACCACGTTCTCTGTCATTGATTGCAAACGGGCATACCGCCAGATCCCCATGGCACCTGAAGACATCGAGAAGACAGCAATCACCACCCCAATCAGGTTATTTCAGTTTCGATTCATGTCCTTCGGTCTGAAAAACGCAACCCAGACCTGGCAACGCTTCATCAACAAAGTGCTATTCAACCTAAAATTCTGCTTTGCATATCTTGATGACATTCTTGTGTACAGCTCCTCCGTCGAGGACAACATTCGACTCTTCAAACTGTTATGAACACTCTCACGGCAGCAGGCATCAAGACCACCCAGGACAAATTGCAGCTACATCAACCCGCTGTCACTTTTCTTGGTTTTCAGTTCTCTGTCGACGGCATTTCACCACCCCATGAGAAAGTACAAACAATATTAAACCTACCCAGACCTTCATCATTCCAAGAGCTCTAGCACTTTCTGGACTTATTATCGCCGACATCTACCTCGGGCTGTGGAGATTCAGGCTCCACTGACGGATGCCTTGGCAGGCACCAACACTTCCGGATCTTGGTCCGTTCCATGGACCCCTGCTATGACTGACTCTTTCATTGCCCTCAAAAATCTTCTTGCCGAGGCCTGCACCATTGCACATCCTCGTCCTAATGTGCAGCTTCTCATTACACAGATGCAAGCAATACTGCCATCGGCGCTGTCCTTAGCCAGACAATCGATGGCCAAACTTTGCCTCTGCAGTTCTCCTCATGCAAGCTCACCAATGCACAACGGAAATATTCCGCATTTGACAGGGAATTGCTCGCGGTCTATGAAGCGATTAAGCATTTTAAGACTGACATTGAGGGACGCCCTTTCTACGTTTTAACAGACCACAAACCTCTGGCTGCGGCCATTACAAACCTGTCAGCTGACCCGCCTCCTCGCCGCTTCAGATACATGGACTTCATATCTCAGTTCACCACCGATGTCAGACACATAAAGGGTGCTGACAACATTGTTGCTGATTTCCTTTCACGAGTCGACGCCATCCATTCATTGTTAGACCTCTTTGAACTGCCTAAACTTCAACCCGCCGACAAGGAAACACAAAACCTGATTTCAGACTCTACTTCTTCACTACACTTCGTCCGCACCACCTTCCCTGGCATTTCAGGTGAGAACTGGTGCAACGACAGTACGGGCACCCCTCATCCCAACCATGCTCCATCGAGCTGTCTTCAACGCATTGCACAATTTAGCGCCCCCCCCCCCCCCCCCCCCCCCCCCCCGGTGTTCGTGTGTCCGCCTGCCTCGTAACAGAGTGCTTTGTGTGGAGAAATGTCAACAGGGACTGCCAGCAATGAGAGCAATGGGTATGCTCCTGCGTCACGTGCCAACACTGCAAAGTACACAAGCAGATTTCACCTCCCCTGGGAGCCTTTTCGATCCCTCCTGGGCGTTTCCAGCATATTCACATTGACGTTGTCAGCCTTCTCTCCCCCTCTAACGGCTTTCGTTATGTTCTCCCATCTATTGACCGAACAACTTGCTGGGTCGAGGCTGTCCCCCTCCCCAATATTACGGCAGAAACTAATGCTCAAGCTTTCGTCGAGTCATGGGTATCACGTTTTGGATGTCCAGCTATCATCACGAATGATCAGGGCAGACAATTTGGGTTGGCCCTGTTCAATGGGATTTGTAACATTTGCGGCATCCGGCGCATCCGTACCACAGCATATCACCCGCAAAGTAATGGGCTAGTCAAGCACTGGCACCGCACTTTCAAAGCGGTTCTTCGATGCCACGACTCCCTATGGATGGAGGTCCTTCCCCTTGTGCTACTCGGCATTCGTGCGATCTATAAGGAAGACCTCAAAGGCACAATAGCTGAGTTCGTATACAGGCAGAACATTGTTCTCCCTGGCGAACTTGTGAGTCCTTCCACTTCTCTCCCTCAGTCCGACTTACCTTCCTTCGTGGACTGCATCAGACACCACTTCATCAACCTCCATATCCCTCCACCCTCCAGCCATTCCCACCCTAAGGTTCACGTCCCGAAATCTCTGGACAATTGCGAGTACATCATGCTCTCAGATGACACTGTCCGTGATCCCCTCCAACCTCCATATACCGGCCCATACCGAGTTCTCCGGCGCTCAGCCAACGCCTATGACATCCAGATAAAAGATTCAGCTGTTACAGTCTCTCTCAACAGACTCATGCCTGCTCATGTCGAGCCTTCTTCTCCCCCCCCCCCCCCCCCCTTCAGGCCACGACCACGCCCACTCTCTGACCTGGCTCATGACGCTCTGACCACTCCCTCCACGTCGGACTTACACACTTGATCGAGTGACTTCCAGCTCAAATCGTCGAGCTCTCCTCCGACCTCGCCCTCTTCTCCGGTCTCACACACTCTCTCGAGTGACCACATGCTGCCCACGTCGAGCTTACCTACAATCACTCCCTCACCGCTGGGCCCTTCGCCAGTCCCTTCCACCTCTCCACCGTCGCCTGCCTTGCCCTGTCGAGGTTTCTCACACCCCTCTGTCTTGAACGTGCCCTCGCTTGAGCCGTTTGTGCCTGTCCCCTCAGACATAATCCACGACATCTCAATAATACTGAGCGATTATACACTGTTCGTCGTGTGTTTCTCTTCATCCAGTGCTCATGACAGAACCTCTGCCACTCCCTGCCACATGGTGAAATGTGTTCCCCTCCTGCCCGATGTCGACCTGCACATGCTTCGTGTGTTCGCCACGCCCACTGGAGACATTGTCGTCGTCACTCCGTTCCACCTGCAAACCGCCGGCCTACCTGTCGCCGCACGACCAGCATGCCCAGTAAGACGCCCGACTCGCTTCAACGACTTCCAGGTTCAGTGGCCGAACCTTCCTTCACGACATCTACCCACACAGGTCCCCGACGAGGCTGTCGAGCTGATCGTGGTCCGGCTCTCACGGACTACCCCTGCCGATGCCATAGTCACCCCACCCCCAGCCTCTCAAGAGTTCAAGAGTACTCCGTACTGCGGGTGGGGAGGGGGGCTATGTGGCCTCGATGAAATCGACACCAACATCAATATGCATTCATCTTTGGACTCTAAGCATTATCTTTGGCTGTTCTGCCGTGTTCAGTTCAGTTCTTTGTGATCCTTGTATGTGTTAAGGTTAATAAATGAACGATTGCTAAATGGGTGTGCTTATTGATGCAACCAACCTGGTAATCCTCCTCATATTCATATAATCTTCATACTTCAAAATTCATATTTGCTATTATGATCTGAGCAAATCTTCTTCTCTAGTAAGCTCTTTCTCTTGCAATGACAAGAAGTTGATGTAATCTGCAAAAGTAGATCTAACATTTTTATTTCCTATTATCATTTTTCATTCACTAAAATTTTATATATTTCATATTACTAATAACAGTAGCTGATTATAGTTACAATAAAATAGTAAAAATATTTTCAGTCTAACTTCCCACTACGTAAATCTAAATTTCTTTTCCAAATTGCACATTAGTTCCCAGGACATTGGTATTTCATAACTATATACCTTCACCTATTTCAACATAGCAAATACACAACACACAATAAATTTGTTTTAATAATACTGATCAAACGTAAGTTATGTTTGAAAAGAGCATGGAAATCTTCCCATGACTAACTTTTGTTCGTATTGATTTCATAAAATTCAGGAAGAGTATAAATTCAAAATACTGCAAATGTTCTCTTAAAAAGCTTCTCAATATAAACAGTAATAAATATTCTTCCTTTCAATATCCCAGAAAAGCATATGTAATTAATCAGTAAATTTTTCCTGACTCGGTGAGATTATTTCTTTATCTAAAGACATCTATACATCTATGTTATAAGTGAAGAGTGTTTTTTCAAAACTTGATAAATGAAAAAAAATTAAGGTGACACTTTTTTTAATATCATGACAAAATATTAATTACATAAATAAGATAATTTAACATTTACACAGCTCTTGTAATCAGGATTTTAACTGTGTGTTTATCTTTTCTAAAATGTTCTTTGTTTATTTCAGAATAGAGGTACAAAGTCTGCAAGATTTTTTAAAAGTCAAAAACTACCGGGATATAAGTTAAAAAAGTTTGTTAATATGCAAATTCAAATTGATTTTTTCATTTCTTTTTTTATCTTCAACATTAATTCCAAATAAATCTAATATATTGCTCATTTTGTATAGAAATACAATGATGTACTAGAATTTCACACTTAAGTATCATACTTTTCCATTAATATTTGGAAGCAGAAGTGTAAAATGCAACAAACGCTATTGAAATACAATACAAAATATTGGCTAGAAACAATACTAAACTGGAAACCTATGGATAACTTTCAGCAATGTCCTTATACAATTCCTGTGCTCTTTCTGGTATGTTAAAATGCCTCCTGCCTCATAAGTTTCAAGACATACTTTTTCTTTTCCTTGCTGACTGTGTTCTTTTACAGGGTAGCTGCCTTCCACACTTCCTGGCCTCAGTTTCTCAATTCCCATATCTTAGCCTGCACAACAGTTCCATTGTAAGTGTTCAATACTGAAAACAGTACTTCCGTCTTAAAATTTTCATGAGCTGTCACTCTCTGAGCAGTTATTTTGAAAGGTATCTTAGATTGGATGGCTTTTAGTCCACTCGGCTTGAGATTCTTTGCTTTACAACCTGTATTTAGTATCTCGAGGATGCCATGTTGTTTCAGCACTTTACAGGATTCAGTTAGTGAAAGAATATCTTCCTTGTTCTGGCAGCCATTATCAACTGCACTAAACACTCTGTCATGACTATATCTGAGACCATGAATATGGAAGTAATGTACCAGATTACTAAATTTTTGCTTTCATCCATGAAGGCCATTGTTTGGACTCTGCTACTCACTCCAACTGCCATCTAGTGGCAGCTTCAAACTGGGCAGGTCAGACTGTCCAGTATAGTCTGCTCCCTGTCGGAAGAATTTGCAACCTACGTGCAGAAGCGGATCTCCCAGGTCTTTTGTGCACGCAGGTAGGATTAGCCATTGTAACGGCCGAGCAGGTAGCTGCGAGATCCCGTAGCGGACGGGCATGTATGTCTTACAGCTAAGCCAGGAGCCGCAGTTGGCGCGCTGCCTGTGCAAGTTGTAAAGTTTAATGTAATAAACACTTTTGCCAGACAACTTGTTCCGTCTAGTTATTGTGAGTGGAAACAAGGCCATCACGGGAGGAAGAGCCCTCGCACACATTTATTGGTCCTCCAGGCCGGATACAGTGACCACGCGGAATTTATGTTCACGCAGACTTATTTTCCGGTATTTGTGAACTTCTAAAAAACCACGTGTGAGCTGCGCACGTTATCTGTTTCATTGTTGACTGCTATCGAGTGTCCCAAGGCCTGTTCGGGACTTCGACAATAACAGCCTTAACAACGGTGATCGGGGACATATTTGTGAACATTCAATGTGTCTCTAATTCAAACGCAAGAGGCACAGAAACGTGTCGGTGTCAGCATCATCGGTGACGTCACGTCCTGCTCCCGCCGAAACTTCGCGCCGCCGGAGGCTGCAGCGCCTGCCTGCCACGCCAGCTGCCAGTGCCCATGACGCCGCTGCCGTTCCAGTTCGTACTGCCTCGTATTGCCGCTGCAGCCTGGTAAGTGCAACTGTTGGATTCCTGCTATCATCTTCCTGGTCCTAAAATGGAGCCCTCAGAGAAAACAAAGTTAGTCAAGCAGAGAGGTGTACCAAAGGCCACTCTCGCGCGCTTAGCAAGCTTTGTGCAGTCTGCAGACAGTGCCAGAATCGAAATGTTGGAATCAAAATTAAGTCGACTGAGTTGGATTCAGACTGATTTTGAGTCATCTCAAACACAGCTGGAAATTGAAGACGAATCAGCAGATCATAGTAAGGACAGGGCAGAATTCAAGGATTTGTGGGACTTTGTTGAATCCACTATCAAGGGTTCAATGAAGAGGTACACCCAGCTTCCGCAGCCTTTGGGCTCGAATCCATCAGGCAGTGTCAGTTCTTTGAAACTACCCGCTATTAACTTGCCAAATTTTGAAGGTGACTACCTTAAGTGGTCATCATCCAGGGATACGTTTTTGAGTCTCATTATGAATAACAATTCAATTGATGACGTTCATAAACTTCATTACCTTAATTCGTCTTTGCGAGGTGAAGCTAAAGAGCTTTTGAAACATATACCTGCCACAGCTGGAAATCTATCGATAGCCTGGGGACTTAGTACTCAGAGGTATAATAACCCAAAAATAACTGCAGCCAGACATGCTAAGGCTTTGTTGGCCTTGCCTACAGTCGGCCATGGCACAGCGAGCGATTATAGGCAACTAATTAATCACATATGCAGCCATTTGAAGGCCTTAGAAGCTCTCAAACCTGATGTTCCACTTCATGAAGTTATTCTTTTGGAAGAGATTCTGTCTAGTATGCGACCCACAGATCATCATGAGTGGGAGGTAAAGATGTCTGGGTCAACATCTACATCTACATGACTACTCTGCAATTCACATTTAAGTGCTTGGCAGAGGGTTCATCGAACCACAATCATACTATCTCTCTACCATTCCACTCCCGAACAGCGTGCGGGAAAAATGAACACCTAACCCTTTCTGTTCGAGCTCTGATTTCTCTTATTTTATTTTGATGATCATTCCTACCTATGTAGGTTGGGCTCAACAAAATATTTTCGCATTCGGAAGAGAAAGTTGGTGACTGAAATTTCGTGTATCATATCTGCCACACTCTCTCCCCTACTACGTGATAATACAAAATGAGCTGCCCTTTTTTGCACCCTTTCGATGTCCTCCGTCAATCCCACCTGGTAAGGATTCCACACCGCGCAGCAATATTCTAACAGAGGATGAACGAGTGTAGTGTAAGCTGTCTCTTTAGTGGGCTTGTTGCATCTTCTAAGTGTCCTGCCAATGAAACACAACCTTTCGCTCGCCTTCCCCACAATATTATCTATGTGGTCCTTCCAACTGAAGTTGTTCATAATTTTAACACCCAGGTACTTAGTTGAATTGACAGCCTTGAGAATTGTACTATTTATTGAGTAATCGAATTCCAACAGATTTCTTTTGGAACTCATGTGGATCACCTCACACTTTTAGTTATTTAGCGTCAACTGCCACCTGCCACACCATACAGCAATCTTTTCTAAATCGCTTTGCAACTGATACTGGTCTTCAGATGATCTTACTAGATGGTAAAATACAGCATCATCTGCGAACAACCTAAGAGAACTGCTCAGATTGTCACCCAGGTCATTTATATAGATCAGGAACAGCAGAGGTCCCAGGACGCTTCCCTGGGGAACACCGCGTATCACTTCAGTTTTACTCGATGATTTGCTGTCTATTACTATGAACTGCGACCTTCCTGAAGGGAAATCACGAATCCAGTCACACAACTGAGATGATACCCCACAGGCCCGCAGCTTGATTAGAAGTCACTTGTGAGGAACGGTGTCAAAAGCTTTCCGGAAATCTAGAAATATGGAATCAACTTGAGATCCCCTGTCGATTCACCACATTAAATCAATTAATAGATTTTTTGGAAACAAAATGCCAGGCCCTTGAGTTGATCAGGTTCAGGGATAACACCTCAAGGGATTTGCAAGGAAATTTAAATAATTTAAATCAAACGAGACATTTGAGGAGGGCTCATCTTGCTAATGCTGATACTGAGGAATCATGTAATTTTTGTAGTGAACCTCATAGTATCACTAAATGCAAAGGGTTTCAATCACTAAATGTCAATGAGCGGTGGACATGTGTGACAAAATATAAGCTTTGTTTTTTGTGCATCCACTCTGGTCATTTCTCGACTAAATGCAGGATTTCTCCTTGTAAGACCTGTAAAGGAAGGCACAACATACTGCTTCACAAGCCTGCTGAACCAAGGAATGGGCAGAATAGTGAACTAGGAGGCCATTCCTTGGCCCATCAAGCTACGAACAGGAATCAAACATCCATTGTAACGTTTTGTTAGCAACAGCTGTTGTCAACATTAGAGACAGCATGGGTAGACAGCAGGTTTGCAGAGTGCTGCTAGATAGTGCGAGTCAGCTATCCTTTATATCTAAAGGTATGGCAGAGAAATTAAAACTGAAACAAAGTAAACATTTGTTTCCTGTGAAGGGTATAAACAATGCCTTTGCAGCCTCAGTGTCTTACACTTGTGATGTTGAACTGTCGTCTAGGGTCAACGACTTTCATGTCAGAACCATTTATGCTATTGTAGATCATGTCACCAGTGACCTACAAGCGAGCAAGACAGACACAAAGTCCTGGAGTGTCCCATGTAATCTTTCGCTCGCTGATCCAGAATTCAACAAGCCTGCCACAGTAGATTTAATTCTTGGTGCTGAGGTTTTCTTTGACGTTGTTTGTGAGGAAAGGCTGGTGAAACAAAGTCATCCGTCATTGGTCGAAACAAGATTTGGCTGGATTTTGTCTGGTAGGATGCCTTCAGCTGCATGCAACATGCCTCATTCTACAGTGACCTCGTGCTTTGTTAGATGTGACAATTTAGATGCCAAACTGCAAAGGTTTTGGGAGTTAGAGGAACAGTCTATGAAAACGATGAGTAGGCAGGATAAAATATGTGAGGCTCACTTTCAGCGCCACACAGCACGAGATGAAGAAAGGAGATTTGTGGTTTGGCTACCAGTGAAACCTGACTGTAAGTCATTAGGCAAGCCTCTCAGAGACTGGCGCATCTTGAGAGGAGCTTTAAAAGGCAACCGAATCTGCAGAAGGAATATGCTGCATTCATGCACGAATATGTTGAACTGGGGCACATGGAGATCTCTAATCCTCAAGGTATTATTGGTCCAAGGTGTTACCTTCCACATCATGCTGTCTTCAAAGCATGCAGCTCAACGACTAAGTTGAGGGTAGTATTTGATGGCTCTGCTGCAACTTCTAATGGAGTATCTCTCAATGATATCTTGATGGTTGGTCCCACTGTCCAGTCAGATTTATTTTCCATTATTATAAAATTTCACTCCATTAATGTGGCTCTGTCAGCTGACATAGCAAAAATGTATCACCAGGTGTCTCTCCATCCTGATGATAGGAACTTCCAGAGAATTCTGTGGCGGGAATCAACGTCTGAACCGATGCAAGAATATAGATTGTGTACACTCACTCATGGAACCACTCCTGCTGCCCATCTTTCTACCAAATGTCTTCAAAGATGGCTTTGGAAAATCAAAACAGGTTTCCAATTACATCACAAGCCTTGATGTCTAGCTTTTATGTGGATGACTTCTTAGGAGGCTCAGCTGAAGCTGAAGCTGAAGCTCAGGAACTTCAAATCCAGCTGACTCAACTACTTGCTTCTGGGGGGTTTCCACTGATAAAATGGTGTTCCAATAGTCACAAGGTCACGAAAAAAATTCCTGTGCAGGACAGAGAAACGTCTTTGCCTTGTCATCTTACTGGTGAACAAGCCATAAAAACGTTAGGGATATTATGGCACCCTGGCTCCGACACATCCCAATGCCATGTGCAGCTGAAGAGTCATCGACTCTCAAAGGTTACAAATGCAATGTCCTGTCTACAATAGCATCCATCTATGACCCGCTGGGGCTTCTAGGTCCAGCAGTCATAAGATGTAAATTGTTCTTGCAGCGCTTGTGGCAACTAAGCCTTGATTGGGATGAAATTCTTCCATCCAACCTCACTGATGAATGGAATGCTGTTAGTGTGCAACTGCCTTCCCTAAATGGTATTTTGATTAACTGGAAGATCATTCCTTGCCCCCAGCATGTTAAATTAGAAATTCATGGTTTTTGTGATGCTTCACAGTTGGCATATGGTGCGTGTGTATATGTCAGATGGTTCTTCCCAATAACAGTGTGTTGGTCCCATTGCATGCAGCCAAATCTTGGGTTGCATCTGTAAAACAACAGTCTCTTCCACGACTAGAATTATGTGGTGCACTGCTTCTTGCCCGACTCATTCACAAGGTGTCCAATGCCTTAGGCATCATAGATAGTGGTGACATTCATTTGTGGGCAGACTCCACAATAGTTCTCTGTTGGCTGCAGTGTAGTCCTTGTCACTGGAAAACTTTTGTTGCTAACAGAGTCTCTGAAATCCAGGAACTGAGTTCAGTTGCCAACTGGAGACATGTCAAATCAGAGGATAATCCTGCTGACCACTTATAACGTGGTAATAATCCAGCTGCATTGAGTTCACTTGTTCAGTGGTGGTCTGGCCCGTCGTGGCTATCCACTTGCGACCTTGACTGCAACACTTGCACTCCACTTAGTGTAGAAGATGTACCCAACAGAAGGTGTACACAAGTATCCTTGGTGTCAGTCATTAATCTTGATGATGAACTGCTGTGTAAATATTCATCATTCAAGAAAACTTACAGAGTTTTGGCCTATACACTGAGGTTTGCTAATAACACTAGGCTTCAGCAATTAGACAGGATAATTGGGCCACTCACTCCACAAGAATGCCACAACGCTATCAAAAAGGCATTTGGCGCAGCTCAACATAGTGAATATGGTAATGAGATCGCTTTGTTGAAGGCCAGCTCCCCTATTCCACATAATAGCAAATTAAGGGATTTGCACCCGTTTGTTGATGCCAAAGGTATTTTATGAGTGGGAGGGAGATTAATGAATGCTGATGTACCATATGATGAGCACCATCCTATTATCGTACCGCCTAAGCATCATTTGACAAAAATTCTCATAATAGATGAACATGAAAATCTGTTGCACACTGGGTCACAACTTTTGTTGGCTATGTTGCGTAGGAGGTTTTGAATCCCCAATGGGCATAACACAGTCAAAGGAGTTATCAGGAAATGTTTAAAATGCTTTAGGCTTAAGTCCAAGACAGCAGTTCAGCTCATGGGTCAGCTACCTGCAGCTAGAGTAAACCAGTCTCATCCATTCCAGCACTGTGGAGTAGATTATGCAGGCCCTATTGCTGTAAAGCATGGTGGAAAACAGAGTAAAGTTACCACCAAGGCTTATATTGCTTGATTCATTTGCATGGCAACCAAGGCCATCCACTTAGAATTAGTTAGTGACTTGGTAACAAGTTCATTTTTGGCCGCCCTCAGGAGATTCATTGCAAGAGCGAAACCTTCTCACATGTACAGTGACAATGGCACCACATTTGTAGGTGCAGACAATGAGCTTAAACGTTTTTTCTCTAATTATGCTACTGTTGAAGGTGTCATGAACTTTTTGACCTCAGAGGGAATCAGTTGGAGGTTCACTCCACCTCTTGCCCTTCACTTTGGTGGACTCTGGGAGGCAGGAATAAAATGCATGAAGTCGCATCTCAAACGCCTCATTGGCAATGCAGTACTGACATTTGAAGAACTGACTACTGTGTTAATTCAGATAGAAGCATGCTTGAATTCAAGACCATTGTGTCTTCTCTCTGATGACCTAGATTCTCCTGCTGCTCTCACTCCTGGTCATTTCCTAATCGGACAGCCCCTTTGTGCTCATCCTGAACCCTCTGTCCTTGAGGTTCCCGCCAACAGGTTGCACAGATGGCAACTTGTGCAGCAGTTGCATCAGTCCTTTTGGAAGAGGTGGTCCACAGAATACATACATGATCTGCAGCAACACAAAAAATGGACATCGGAAGGAGCTTGGCAACCCCAGATCGGCGATCATGTGCTGGTCAAGGAGGATAATTTGCCTCCCTTGGTGTGGAGGCTGGGTGTCATTAACCAGCTGTTTCCCGGTCCTGATAAGTGTGTGCGTGTGGTGATGGTAAATCTGATAATGGGCAGATTAAGAGGCCTATAGCAAAATTGTGACCCCTACCTAAGCAGTGAATCAGTTAAGTGTTCCCTCAGATCTGTGTAGTGGTATATGATACAAGGCCACTGCCTAATTGCCATTTACTGGAATAACCTCATAATTCATAAGATCAGCTTGCGAAGCTGTGGATGTTTCTTGTGGACTAACTGCTGTTAGTATTGATTTCATGTTTTTATGCAGTATAATATTAATACTTTGTTGTTTTGTGTCCTACATGTTAGTACCCATCATGTTTCACATGCAGCATGACAGTGGTGGTTTGGTGATATGGGCATCCCAAATGTTAGTGTATTCACATTTTATGTGCATTGATATTGTGCCTAGTTATATTTTTATTGTTTACTTATTTCGGTTTTTTTGTTTGTTAAAATTTTGGTTATTTGTAAAATGAGAAAACTCATTTTAGAGTGGGAGTATGTTTAGACTCTGCTACTCACTCCAACTGCCATCTAGTGGCAGCTTCAAACTGGGCAGGTCAGACTGTCCAGTATAGTCTGCTCCCTGTTGGAAGAATTTGCAACCTACGTGCAGAAGTGGATCTCCCAGGTCCTTTGTGCACGCAAGTAGGATTAGCCGTTGTAACGGCCGAGCAGGTAGCTGCGAGAACCCGTAGCGGACGGGCGTGTATGTCTTCCAGCTAAGCCAGGAGCCGCAGTTGGCACGCTGCCTGTGCAAGTTGTAAAGTTTAATGTAATAAACACTTATACCAGACACCTTGTTCCATCTAGTTATTGTGAGTGGAAACAAGGGGAGGACAGTAAGTCCTCTCGCACTATACATTGACACTCCAATGTGCCACTACGGGAGGAAGAGCCCGTGAGCACAGCCATTAGAGTGCACATCATTGTGAATGTTCTGATAATTGTGTTACAGCACACGTCCCAGTAAAAGTAAATATTTCACGAACAGTAATGGAATTACCAGCAAAAGGAACCAGGAATCAATGTAATACAGCTATGCCAGAAACTAAAGTTCTTATGTTGACTGACAAAAATGGCAGAAACTGTGCAAGCCTGTTAAATGAACTATCACAAGAAATGCTCTCTGTATTGTACTTTGTTAAACCAAGTGCATTATTTAATGAAGTTTCTATGGACATTCATAGCAAAATCAAACACCTAGTAAAAGAAGACACACTAATAGTCTGTGCTGGATCAAATTACAACATAAACTGGAAGAAGACCCATAATATCAGAAATGTTGTACAAGAGTTAATCAGGAATATGTTACACACAAGGGTGATACTGTGTACAATTCTATACCAGCAAGACAGAGTGCAGATAAATTATGTCATGTATCGGATGAACAAGTACACTGTAAAAGCAGGTGAACAATACAATCATGCCACAGTACTTGATGTAAATAGGTTCCTAAGAAAGAATTGATATAAACAAATGAGGAAGAAAGAAACTATGCAGAGAATTAAAGTATGCAATAACAAGCAGACTATAGTTATGGAAAAAACATAGCAGTAACCATCATGCCAGAAGTAGAAAAATCTTCTACAGAATCAAAAAACCTGGAAGGTGGAAAAACTGCACCATCACATTCCAACAATGACATAGACCATACTGAAGCAACAAAAATAGAAGCAGATGCAGCAATAACAGCAGTATTGGATCAAGTACACTGTAAAAAACGGGAAGATCACAATGTGTCAACAGAAACAACTGTCCACCCCTGGTAGCTGGGTGGTCAGTGTGACGGAATGTCATAGCTAACGGCCCAGGTTCGATTCCCGGCTGGGTCAGAGATTTTCTCTGCTCAGGGACTGGGTGTTGTGTTGTCCTTATCATCATTTCATCCTCATTGACATGCAAGTCTCCGAAGTGGCATCAACTCAAAAGACTGGCTCCAGGCAACCGGTCTACCCGGCAGAAGTCCCTAGCCACACAGCATTTCCATTTCCAACAGAAACAACTGATTGTGGATTAAACATAATAAAGGAACCACCACACACAGCACCATAAAAAGGTAGTGAAATACATCAACAACTTCCAAGGTTGAACAAATAGAAAGGAAACCAAAGCGGACTTCGCAGAGAGTACGAGCAGTTCCCTACTATTTAGCAAATGATTTTTTATTCCACAGCCAATGAAAGAGAATAAGGGCAAGATGAATAATAATGAATACAGCATAGTCACATATCAAGCTCCAACTACAATAGATATTCAGCAACCCAGGGCTCATAAAAAAGCATTAAAATCTTGTACCAAAATATTCAGTATTTAGGCAACAAAAAACTTTAAGTGGAAGTGGTTCTGTATGAAACACAACTGGATATATTATGCAGCAGTGGGCATGGGCTAAATGAAGCAGTACTTAACAGCCTAATAATAAAAGACTATGATTTGATTAATTATTTTTGTAGATAAAAACATTAAGGTGGAGGTGTTGTTATATACAAGAAGAAAATCGGAAGCCTACAAGATACTGAATTTTGTAAATATGTAAACCTTCCAGCTTGCATTAAAAAAGGTCTTGAAATTACTGGCATACTGAGTGAAGAACTCAGAATTATCTGTTCAAACAGGTCCCCAAGTGGTAATATTACAACATTTCTAAAAAAAACTAGAAAAGCTACTACTGAAGATTAAAATGAAAGCTGTTGTAACATGTGGAGACTATAACATGGCTATGGGTAAAGAAACAAAACCAAAACAGAAATTGAAAGAGACATTATTACAGCATAACATGAAAACAATAATAGATGTACCTACAAGAGTGAGTGATTATAGTCAGACCATCATTGACAACATAATCACAAATATTGAAAATAGTAAATGTGAAGCAAAAGTTCTACCGACAGCAATCTCTGATCATCATGGGTTAATAATTCACATCCACATACACCATGTGATCAAAAGTGTCCAGACACCTGACTGAAAATGACATACAAGATTGTGGCTTCCTCCATTGGTACTCCTGGAATTCAATATGGTGTTGGCCCACTCTTAGCCTTGATGACAGCCTCCACTCTCACAGGGATATGTCCAGTCAGGTGCTGGAAGGTCTCTTGGGGAATGGCAGCCCATTCTTCACGGAGTGCTGCACTGAGGAGAGGTATTGATGTTGGTCGGTGAGGCCTGGCATGAAGTCGGTGTTCCTAAACATCCCAAAGGTGTTCTGTAGGATTTAGGTCAGGACTCTGTGCAGGACAGTCAATTACAGGGATGTTATTGTTGTCTAACCACTCCATCACATGCTGTGCATTGTGAACAGGTGCTCAATTGTGTTGAAAGATGCAATCACCACCCCCGAATTGTTCTTCAATAGTGGGAAGTAAGAAGGTGCTTAAAACATTAATGTAGGTCCGTACTGTGATACTGCCATGCAAAACCACAAGGGGTGCACGCCCCCTCTATGAAAAACATGACCACACCATAACACCACCACCTCCGAATTTTACTGTTGGCACTACACATGGTGGCAGATGATGTTCACTGGGCATTCGCCATATCCACACCCTGCCATCAGATTGCCTCATTGTGTACCATTATTTGTCACTCCATACAACTTTTTCCACTGTTCAATCATCCAATGTTTATGCACTTTACACCAAACAAGGCATCATTTGACATTAACCGGCATGATGTATGGTTTATGAGCAGCTGCTTGACCATGAAATCCTAGTTTTCTCACCTCCCTCCTAACTGTCAAAGTACTTGCAGTGGATCCTGATGTAGTTTGGAATTTCTGTGTGATGGTCTGTATAGATGTCTGTCTATTACACATTATGATCCTCTTCAAGTGTTGGCGGTCTCTGTCAGTCAAGAGATGAGGTCGGCCTGTATGCTTTTGTGCTGTACGTGTCCCTTCACATTTCCACTTCACTATCACACCAGAAACAGTGGACCTAGGGATGTTTAGAAGTGCGGAGATCTCATATACAAATGTACAGTATGACACAGGTGGGACTTAATCACCTGGCCACATTTGAAGTCCGTCAGTTCCACAGAGCACCCCGTTCTGCTCTCTCACAATGTGTAATGACTACTGAGTACACTGGTATGGAGTGTCTGGCAGTAGGTGGCAGTACAATGCACCTAATATGAAAAACATATGTTTTTAGGGGTGTCCAGATACTTTTCATCCCATAGTGTAAGCAGGAGCTCAGAAACAGAAGAAATGGAAGGCAAGAAAGAAATCAGGATTATCAATGTACAGAACATGAACATTTTCAAAACAACACTGAAAAAAGAAAAATGTGTCAAAACAATGCAAGCACAAGGTACAAATGAGAAGTATGATGCATTTCTTAACACACTAAGGCATTACTTTCATGTAGTCTTCCCCAAAGAAGCCTATCAAAAAAAGCAGGGTCACAATCAGGAATGAATTACGAAAGAAATAATTGAACTTAGAACTAGAGTGAAAGAACTCAGACAAGCAGGGAATATGGAGACATATGAATAGTATCAGAAGAAATACAGCCATTGCAATAAACAGTGCCATGGCAAATTCAAATCAAAAAAGTAAAATAACTTGGGATATAATCAACAGCGTAAGACATAGCCAAAAAAGTGTAAAAAACTGCAGTTTTATTAAGTCAGTGAGAATTGATGACAACATAGTTACAGATGGAACAAAAATTGCTAATATACTAAACAACAACTTTATAGATGCCGTACAAAAGTTAATAGGGGAAACAAATCATCAGTGATTGAAACATACTAAAACACTTGGCCAACCATCCCATTCAATGTTCCTGCAACCAGTGACAAAAAAAGAACTCATAAAAATAATCCAAAAATTAAAACCCAAAAAGTTTGCAGGAGATGATGAAGTATCAAATTATTTAATAAAACATATGAATGAAGAAATAATCAAGTCTCTTTTGGATATTACAAACTGCTCATTTAGAGAAGGAGTATTCACAGAAAAATTAAAAGTAAACAAAGTAGCACCAATATTTCAGAAAGGAGACAAAAGTGATCGAAATAACTACAGACCAGTGTCTTTAATTTCTGGTTTCTCAAAAATACTAGAGATGCTAATGCACAGTAAGTTGACCACATTCCTGGAGAAACACAGTATCCTGATTCCTGCACAACATGGTTTCCAAAAAAGAAATCTACAGAAACTGCCATCTCAAGCCTCACAGAATTCATTATAGATGCATTAGACAGAAGAAACTCTGTGTCTGCTATGTTTCTGGAGTTGTCTAAAGTGTTTAGCACAACCACCCACACTACCCTTATTGAAAAAGTTGAAAGCTATGGTATTCGCGGACATGCAACCAAGTGGACAAAATCATACATCAGCAACAGAAAGTAGTATGTGGAAACAGAAACTGGATGCAGATCTGAAATCAGAAATATTAAGTACAGAGTGACTCAAGGATCTGTACTTGGCCCACTTTTGTTCAACCCATTTGTAAACACCATTGATGTCAGTGAGTAAGATAAAAAAGTACAGGGTGTCCGAAAAGTCTTTCCCTGATTACATAAATTGATAACTCAGGCTAGAAGTAAGATACAAATATGAAACTTGTGTTGAATTGTTTACAACTATCAAAGTTTTTTTTCTGTTTTAGGTTCGCTGTACGTAAGCAGTGAATGAGGTGCAGTGCCCAAGAAGCCATGTTAACCAATCAGGAGAAGGCACAGTGTGTCCCATGGTACCATGAGATACGATCACCAACCACAGTGCAGAGACACTTCCAGACAACATTTGGAAGGAATCCACCTGATGTCAAGAGCATTAAAGCCTGGTATGAGAGGTTCAAGAACACAGAATCGGTTCTGACCTTCTGAGGTCTGGTCGACCAAGAACCTCAGCAGACAGGGTGGAAGCTGTAAGGCAGTCTTTTCTGCGAAGTCCGAAGAAATCAGTGCGCAGGGCCTCACGTGAATTACAGATGACAAAAAGCTCTCTCCATGACATTTTACACAAACGTTTATTGTTTTGTGCATACAAAGTGCAAATCGTTCAGGCCTTGTTGCCCAATGACAGTACACGTCGATATGACTTTGCGGTCAGAATGCTATCACGTATTGAGCATGATGATGGTTATCTCAGACGAATTGACTTTTCCGACAAAGCGACCTTTTTTGCAAGTGGAGTAGTGAATCGCCATAATGTGCACATTTGGGGTTCACAACCCCCTGGTGAGGTCATGGAGTGCACCAGAGGCAGTCCAAAGGTGAATGTTTGGTTCGCACTATTGCACGATCGAATTATCGGGCCATTCTTCTTCACTGAGGCTACCATCACATCTGCAGTGTATCTGGACATGTTACAACTGTATACTGCTCCTCAGCTGCTTCAGTATCATGCCGATGTCTTGTTTCAGCGAGACGGTGCACTGCCTCATTGGGGTTTGAACGTCCGTGCCTATCTCGTTATGACCTTTCCTGGGCAATGGATTGGTCATGATGGGCTAACGGTTTGGCCTCCACGCTCTCCTGACATAACCCAATTAGACTTATTTTTATGGGGTTATGTCAAGGACGAGGTCTACCAAACACGTGTAGCAGATATTGAAACCCTGTGGCAAAGGTTAACCACAGTCGTTGAATTGATCCCTCTAGTGATGTTGAATAGAGCCTAGATGTGCTACGTGCTACCAAGGGTGCTCATGTGGAAGTTTACTGATGTGTGAAAAAAACTTTGATAGTTTGTAAACAATTGGACACCAGTTTCATATTTGTATCTTATTTCTAGCCTGAGTTATCAATTTGTGTAATCAGGGAAAGACTTTTCGGACACCCTATATGCAGATGACATGACACTAATGAAAGCAGAAAAAAATGGAAACACTGGAAAGAAATGCATTTATGTCAATAAATAACACAGTACAGTGGCTTATACAAAATTACTCAATTTTAAATCTAAAAAAGGCAATGTTCATGGTGTTCACACGTAGAGAAAAGAAAGAGCACATAGATATATTCATACATGAAACAAGACTGGAAGAAGTTACCACTATTAAATTTTAGGGGCTACAGTTGACAATCAGCTCCAATGGAGTCAACATATGGCTAATGTTTGCTGTCAATTAAGCACTGAAATATTTTTATGAAACAGCTTGCACATTATGCCAACAAGGAGAGTGTACCATGCTCTATTTGAGTCATACCTACAATATGGAATTACTGTTTGGGGAAATTCCAGCAGCAAAAATGCAAAAAGAATATTTACATTGTAAAAGAAGGCTGTTGGGACCATCTTGAACAAGAAACAAAGAGACTCATGCAGAACTGTTTTCCATAGCTTAAAAATACTGACATTTCCATTTCTAAACATTTACAAAACAGTAATATCATTTATTAAAGGAAATACACTACTAGAAATAAATGTAAATGTTCATACATGTGAAACAAGAAATAATGTCCATCTGAGAAGTATACAACACTGACTGACAGTTGCTGAAAAAGGTCCTTGATACACAGGTGTCAAACTCATAAAGTGCCTTCCAAAGAATTTACTGGACAACTTGAGCAAAAAGACATTCCAAAAACTTTTAAAGGATTATTTAATAGAAAGAGAACTTTATAGTGTAGAAGAGTATATGTATCAATGAATGAAAAATGCTACTATTACTGTTATAGATGTACTGTAAGTAATTGAACATATTATGATATGTAAATACTGTAACTTGAGAACATGAATACTGAGAGAAAAATGTAATTATGAGTATAATGTAGTATGTAAATTATTTTCAGGACACAAAAAATGGGCGAAAAATGTATGCAACATTATTATAAGTATTGCCACTTTGATGTATTAAATTGTAACAAACAGATTAAATACTGTAAGCAAATAGGTTTAAGTTGACTTGTCCTATATTACAAGTACACACTTTATACAAAATGTAATCAAATGGGATCAAATAAAAATCAGTCAATTGCTGTATTTTTTATTTTGAGTGATAGAGGATTTAGAAAGTAAATGAATTTTGTTTCAACCTTTTTCTGGCTGGGAGGCCTCAAGGTTTCTGAGAAAATTCAAAAGAGCAGAGGTTATTTGGTTTCATCATTCCAGTCCTCTGGTTTCTGAGTAACATAAAAAGCGTCCTTTCCTTTGTCTGTATTCAGGAATGAATCATAATGCACAAATTGTATAGCCAAACCCATCTTGAATACAATGCTTCACCTATGGAGAGATTTGGTATAGGCTGATTCTGTTGTACATCAGAACATACTTTAAGGACATTTGGATTTTCCTCCTCCATTAACGTGTAGAACTTATTTGCATAAAGTTTGTACAACCTGTAGATTTGTTATTAATTGATTCTTTTTCTCCAGATCTTGTCCCTTTTGAGGGTTTGTCTTTGGACATTTTTGAAAGTTTCTTGCAATGTAGTAACATGTACAGGTACTGTCTGGGTATCTTTTTCCTTTATGCTGTACTTTATTGAATTAGTAGTCTTCCTTCAGGTTTCTTTCTTGATAGTCCTCCTCCATGACAAAGCTAGCTCAAACTGAGCAATAAGCAGGAGTTAACATTGTTTATTGCCATTGTTAGTTCTGGCAGCAGATGCTTGCCTACAGTGTCCCCCCCTCCTCACAGAAAAGTCTCTTACATTATCCCTGACAGTATCACTGACAATGACATCCTATGGTGTTATCCTCCATTCAGGTCTCTCACAAGCAAAGCACAGTTCGCATTTATTGACTTTTGCTTTAACTGCCTGCGAGAAAATACTGATTTTCGCAAAAACTCGTAGTTTTCAACAATGAAGGTAACTTTTGACAATATCATTTCAATAGGTCATGCATGGCAAAAAGCTAGATTTGTAACTACAAAAATCTAAATTTTGAACAACTGAGCATTTACTGACTTTTGAGAAAGTGCATTAATAGACTTTTGAAAAAGTGCTCCTCAATTTATATACAACATAGAAGAAAGGTGTAGAAGATAGTATTGTGAAAAGATGTCCATTGTTTTTACACAAAATAGAAGCAGACAGTAGACGATAATTGTGAAAAGATGAACAGATGAGTTGCAGAAAACATGCAATAACACTGCACAAGCATTGAACCCCTGGGTTCGCTAAGCTCACATCACAAAAAGAGCTTGTGATCCTCTGATGGTACCTCCATTGCAGTGTCTCCATATCACTAGCCTGGTCCCTACTTGCTTCCAATACTGTCACTGTTTTAATAGCAAGCCCTTGTTTTATCACTTCTCTGTTCAGTACTTCTATAGCACGTTACACATAACAGGAAATACGTGTTCTTCCTGTTATGTTTTTTTTTTTTTTTTTTTTTTTTTTTTTTGTAAATTTGAACCAAGTCATGTTATTAGCAGCACTAGTAACACACACATCTACCCACATCTCAACTACGTTAGTCAGTTCAACAGCATAAAGGTACAGTCATCAATTGTCCTCTAAACATTCTCCATATACAGTTCTGCCTGTAATTTACATTTACTTCTAATTACTCTCCTTTTGATAAATTAGTACAAAATAATGGAATGCAATATAGAATTAAAGACCCACTCAGGTGCCACATTTGATGACCAATTAAATGATTCTCTGTTTGATTTAAAATGTAATAATTTCATAATACATCTTAACATAGGCAGTCTATCAGTAGAAATGATGAAACAAAGTGTATGAACTAGAAGTATTTCTGGAGAGCACAAGTTCTGTAAAATTTATATGCTTAAATGAGCACTGGCTTAAAAGTGAACATATAAACTTGATGAACTCACTTTCAGGTTACAATTTAGCAGCGAGTTTTTGTAGAAAAAATGGTTTTGGAGGATCGTACATTCTACTAGAAGAATCACCAAACTTTGAAGTCAAGTGGACTTTTAATTGCTTGAACAAGGAACTATTATTTGAAAGCTGCTGCATTGAAATTTTGGAATATGGCATATTAATTATTAATATATATAATATCCCTGACTATTCTGCTACATGTGCATTTTTAGACAAAAGTGAAACCTCATTGTATAGATTACAGGTAGAAAAGTTATGTACAAAGGTCATAATTTGCGCTGACTTCAACATAAATGTAAGAGCTGATGACAGGTTTGCCATTTCTCTGAAGGACATGTTGCCTACAAACGGCTTAACATTAAAGTTTAGTGAGTACACTAAAATAACAGCATCTTCTGCAACATGTATAGATAATATTGTGAGCAGCATCAACTATGATGCTACAGAAAAGTTCATCTTAGAATTAAGTATATCTGACCATTCAGTCCTTTTTATCTCATTGCCAAATTTAGATAAAACTGTAACAGTGAAACAAGTCAGGAACTTCAGCCAACTCAATGTAAATACATTTGTCTCAAGAATAAATGGAACATCCTGGTCTTTCAGCAAGCGGGCCTCCGTAAACACAAACTACAATGCTTTCATACCAGAATTCATGAGTGTTTTCAATGAATGCTTCCCCTTCATAACAGCACGTGACAAAAACTGTAAAAAGAACTCATGGATAACTGAAGGCATCAGAATCTCTAGTATGAAAAAGAGGAAACTGCACATGCAAGCAAAGAACAACCATGATTTAGAGTTTGCCACATATGTAAACAAATACAAAAGAATATTTGGTAGAGTAGTTAAACAAGCAAAACAAATGGCAAACAGTAAATACATATCAGATGTCACAAATAAATCAAAAGCTATATGAAAAATTGTCAGGAGTGAAATAGGTGCCGAAAAAACAAAAAGTTTAAATCATAAATTAGAAATAGATGGGGAATGATTACAAAATCCAGACAAATTTGCGAAGAATTCAACAGGTATTTCATAATTTCTAACAAAATTGACAAACTCCCTCCTCCACACGTAAGTCCCAATATAATGCAGTGCAGCTCAGTAGAATTCAAATCCACTCATGTATCCAGCTATGAGGTGGCTAACATTATAAAATCCTTAAAAAAATCTCAAATAGTGGGGTGAGATGAAGCCCCAACAAAAATAATAAAGGCAGGATGTGATAGTATTGCACCCCAACTCTGTCACATAATAAATGAATCGTTTGATGAGGGCTGCCTTCCAGATAGGCTGAAGTATGCAGAAGTTCGACCTATCCACAAAAAGAGCAGACAAGAGGGGATACGAAATTTTCACACTGTACCAGTACTAACAATTACTTCTAAAATATTTGAGCATGTAGTGTGTAACCAACTAGAAAAATATAACAAAAAACATAACATTATTCTTAATAATCAGTATGGATTTAGGAAGAGCCGAAGCACTGTGCATGCTGTTAATGAACTAATCACTAAAATAAGCAAATACCTTGATAACAAAGAGAGTGTATCCGGTATCTTCTGTGACCTCAGTAAGGCGTTTGATATCATAAACCATAAGTAGCTGCTCCTCAAATTAGCTTCTTATGGCTTCCATGAAAAATATTTAAATTGGTTAAAGTCATATCTCAAAAATAGGAAGCACAGGGTAGTTATACAACATAAGGGTGAGAAAGCTTGCTCTAGTTGGAAGTAAATACAAGCAGGTGTACACCAGGAGTCCATACTAGGCCCATTACTATTTCTATATTATATAAATGACATGCCACGTACAGTAACTTCAGATACGATTCTGTATGCAGATGACTCAACAGCAGTAGTCTGCTGTAAAAACACTGAAGTATTAGCACAGAAAACAAAACAGTCTCTTCAAGAACTAGAAACTTGGATAGATAATAGTGCTATAAAACTACACTTAACAAAAACAAAAATTGTACACTCATGACAACATCGATTGCATGTAAATGCTTAAAGATGGATAAATAAATAAATAAATAAAACTGTTGAATATGTAACATAGTTAAGTTATGAAGGCAGAGAACTGATAACTGCGCATTCTGTCAAATTTCTCGGAGTGACCATAAACAAAAACTAGTCATGAACTGATCATGTGGATTGCTTACTGTCGCAGTTAAACAGTTTTGTTTATGCAATGAGGGTTCTGAATAAAGTAACTGACTTAGCTGTTAGGAAAATTGTGTATCATGCATATTTTATATCAGTTGTAAGATATGGTATAATTTTTTGTGGAGTTGAAAAAAGAAGCCTCCTCAGAGTGTTCAAGCTACAGAAAAAAGTTATCAGAGCTATGACTGGAACAAACAATAGGAAATCATGCAAACATTTATTTGCAAGCCTTGACTTACTGGCAATTCCTTCCATGTTTATAAATGAAACACTTCTCTTTGAATTAAAAAGCCCACATGTTTTTGAGGGAAATTCATTTACACATACTTAGGAAATGAGGCACAAACAAGATTACATGCTACCTTTTCACAGACTAACATTACTTGAAAATACTCCATATTACATGGCTTTGAAGCTTAGCAATAAAATCCATTGAAAGTTGAAGGACTGCAAGCTAGAATCCACCTGTGCAAACTTTGGAAAATATTTAAAAAGCAAATGCTACTACAGTGTGGATGATATTATAAATGAGGAAGACAAGTAGAAGATATTACATTTGTTTCATTTTCCTGTTTTTTTGACGTTACGTTTTATACGTATGCTTATGTTTCCTTTTAATGGAGGTATATGTTGTTTTTATATGTGTTCATACTTATAAACTATGTATCATGTGAACTATGTATCTAAATATCTGGATCTAAACATATATACTACTTTTATTAAAGTATGTGGTCTTTCACTTATGTCTATATTTATAAACTACAGAAACAAAAATACTTTAAAAGAATGATTTCAAACCGCTGTGAAAATTTTAAGAAAAAGGAAGAAATCCAACATGTAATTATCTTTTTATGTTGTAATATGCTTCCAGGAGCATCCACATGCGTTATTTTAATGTATCTTGTTTTAGCTATACTAAGGTAGGCATAGAATTATTCATTGACGAGTCACCAATGTTTCAATCAAATGATTGTATATAACATGTCATTGACAATAAAGACTCTATTTTATTCTGTTCTATAGCAAGTATGGTCCAAAATGTCATTACATACCACTACAGGTAAGTTTATAGATGGTGAAGTTGTGTCTACACAAGTTTCCTGCACAACAAGAACATTTCTATCTGCCCTGAAAATATAGTTTGAAATTTCACTACCATCAACTACAGATAACGTCATGGATGATAGATTTGTGTCATCACAGGTTTCCTGCACAGCAAGAATACTATTGTCTGTCCCAATGAAATGTTCCTCTTCAACAACAGGACTGATTTTAGAATTGATTTCTTTTATTGTGTTATCCAACGAGATATTTGCTTCTGTAAATTGTTTAATTTTTTCTGACTAAATTCATCCTTAAAACATTTTAATTGGACACTTATGTTAGATACAAGTTCAAATTTCAGAAGGTCACTGTTAGCTTAATTGTTAATTTTAACTTACCTTGTACTTCTAGTTTTAAATAGTTACAGCTGGATTTTAGTATAGAACAGACATTAAGCAATCATATTCTGATTTTAATGTGTATCTCAAGTCGTCTAATCTAGCTAAAACTTCCTTCAAAAATACATTTTCTTCGATTTCCATCATTCTTACTGTCATATTGAAAAACTATGTTGCATAAAAACAAAAAGTTTTGAACTAAAGAGTCACATATCTCAGTTTCAGCTCCTGTACATTGTTTTCAAGTTCACTGTTGTCCTTTTTAACTTTCATTCGTTGTTTTGGTTATTCTTGAAACAAACATGGTCCACAAATTTAATAATGTCCAGGTCCAAAATTTTTATACCTTTTTTGCTGCAGAATAGCTTTTTTAAACAATATTTCAGAATAAGTTATTCTTCATTATCTGGAATACTAATAAGCAAAATTAATGTCTTCTCAACAATACAGGATACTAGCATGAGACCTCGAATCTAACAGTCCCATCCCCACAGTCCAATCAGCAAGATATTACTAACAATCTGTAAAAATGCAGTATGAGACATAGCAGCCATATTGCACACAAAATTTCAAATTGTCTTAGCCATATTGTTTACTGAATAGCTAATAAACAATTTGAAATTCTGACAACAAGAAATTATTGAAATGGTGTAATTTAAGTATTAACTATTCTTCATCAAGGCTATACCATTATGTGATAGAAAATAGCAGTGTAGAACAACAGTTCCAGTGATGCTTGTAGCATAAACTAGAAAACAATAATAATACAATATTCATCTATTTGGGGTAATTTGTGGCTCACCTCATTATTCAACTATATTTTGAGATATGATTCATTAGGAGGCCCAGGTTTTTAGAGTTTCAGTGAAAATATTCATTTGCAGATGCAAAAGCATTGTAGATTATTTCCAAGTCCAATTCTCCAATGATTAATTTCTTGTATTTAAACCTTTGGTTACTGGCTAAAGACAGATAATGATTCCACAAATTATAAGATTGCATTGCTTTTCATAGTTGTAGAATTATAAAAAAATAACAGTCTCATTAAACATTGTGTTCACAGTCATCAGTTAAACAGGTAAAACTCCATTCCATGTCATATGGAAGTGAGTCCAACAGTTGAATTTACACCACTGTCTCTCTCCATTATTCAGTGACACATACTGAGAAAAAGTGAACTAAAATATCAAAACTTGTTGGCACAAAGCATTAAAGATACATTTTCACGATATTAACATCATGATCTTTTCTGGCATTTATGAAAAATTGAAGCAGATTTTATTTTTATGGATAGTGAATGCTATGATGAATTTCCATAGTCAAATATTTCAAAATGTGGAATACGTACCATTTACAATCACAATAAAGAAATGAAATTTATTGGACAATTAATGTTCTTAAAAGTCATATTACAGATAATATGAAAGGGAAAGAAATTTCAAATAAATTTTTACAAACAAAATATCTATCCTACAGGCTTCCTTTTTGAACACTAGATTTGCAGTTTTTGAAAAAAATGAATGGAATCGGAAATTTTGTCAATCAGAATATGTATCATACTCTATTACTGAACAGAGGTCCCTTTGGTACAGATTCATTATAACTCGGATGACAATGAAATTATATTGCAAATGAACCTGCAAAAGTTCCAACTGGGAAGTTCTAAATGAAACTAATTGCTGACTTTCTCCTCATGGAAGGACAACAAGATGAGCAATGCATCCACTACGACACACCCCCAGAAGTGTTCTCCAATCAATATAGACGGTTGTTGGATGTTGGTCTGGAGTCAATCACTACCACATTTTCAGCAGATGGATTTCCCTTGATTGAAGCTTCTGAAAAGCAAGCTCACCCCCCCAGCTTCCACCACTGGAACAAGACACAGACTCTGCTTTGACACCATTACCTCTCTTACTTCAACCACCACAACTAGCCAACCCCAGACTTCGCTCTTATTTTGGACAACCTCATCATCTACCACCTCACTTTGTGGATTACCATCTTTTTGGCTTCCGCCAATCACACATGCTCTCTCTGCCCATCATGATGAGAAATGGTTCACATGTGTCTCTGCATTAGCAGCCAGCCACACTGTAGGTGGTTATGCACACCTGTCACTAGCCAGAGAGTTTCCTCTCCATGGCAGCCTCAAAACAAATCCTAACTCAATCGTCTTCCCTGGAGATAAATGCTCCATCACTGTGCAAACTGTCTGATTTGCCTACCTCTAAGCTCTGCTGTGGGGATCCCATCCCAGAAGTCCAACATAACCACCAGTTCCTACTGAATTCAAAGGCCCATACAACAAACTCTCTCCAGAGTGCATTATCCTCCTCATATCAACAATGCCCCACACAGTCACATTCTACATGCTCCGCAAAATTCATAAATCCAACAATTCTGTCCACCCCATGGTAGCTGGTTCTTGCGCTCCTGTTGAAAGAATTTCCACTCTTGTTCACTGACACCTCCAACCAAATGACAAAACCTTGTCTCTCACATCAAAGATAGTAACCACTTCCTTCATAGACTCTCCATCATCTGCCTAGTCATCATTCTTCATGCCACCTACCTACACACCAACACCCCTCATGCCCATTGCCTTCTTGCTACTGAGCACAAACTCTCCCAATGTCCTTCAGACTCCAAACCCAGTACCTCATTCCTCACACCCTTTACCAACAATTAACTACTTCTCCTTTGGGAAGAAGGTACATAAAGAAACCTAAATACACAGCTAAGGACACCCCTTTGCCAACTTTTTTGTGGGCCATCAAGAGGAAACCTTCCTAACCACTCAAAATCCCAAGCCTCTCATCTGATTCAAGTTCATTGATGATATCTTCATGAGCTGGACTCAGGGCCAAGACACCCTATCCTTGTTCCTCCTCCACCTCAACATCTCTACTCCAATCAACTTCACCTTGTTTTGCTTGAATCAATGTGCTACCTTTCTGGACATTTACCATCACTTCTCTGATGGCACTGTCCATGTAAAACCCACTAACCACCAACAATACCTGCAATTCAATAGGAGTCATCCCTCCACACCAAAAATTCACTCCAATACAGCCTGGTCATCTGTGGAACGCACATCTGTAGTGATGAGAACTCCCTTGTCCAGTCTGCTGAAGATCTCATGAGGACCTTCACAGACAGGCACTAGGCCTCAAACATAGTCCACCAACAGATTTCTTGTGCCATATTCTCACAGAACCTAATCATCCCAAAAGCACCAAAAATGAGTTACAAACGAGCATCATCATCACCCAGTACCACACTGCACTAGAACAACCGAACCACACCCTTTGCCTGGGGTTTGATTATCTATCACCGTGCCCTGAAATGAGGGACATCCTACTCAAGCTCCTTCCACACCTCCTAAAGTAGTCTTCCATTGTCATCCTAATCCATCCCTACACCACTCCCTCTCCCAGTCTCTTGCTGCAGACATCATATCCATGTGAAAGACCCAGATGCAAGACCTGCCCAGTCCACCCACCTAGCACTTCCTGCTCCAGCCCTGTCAATGGTTTATGCTATCCCATCAGCAGCAGGACCATGTGTGAAAGCACCTATGTCATACACCAACTCTGCTGCAATCAGTGCACAGCTTCTCACATTGGTATGACAACCAACCAGCTGTCCACCAGAATGAATGTTCACTTTCACACTGTGGCCATGATCAAATTTGTCCACCCACTGGGACAATATGTAGCTGAGCAAAAAATTCTCAATTTCAATAGCTGTTTCACAACCTGGACCATCTGGATCCTTCACCCTACCACCAGCTTTATTGAAATATGCAGATCAGAGTTATCATTGCGATACATCCTTCACTTTCATATTCCTCCTGGCCTTAATCCTTATCAACCTACTGTTCTTACACCCTCCACCCAACAGACTCCCTTCTCTGTCCTATCACCCCCTCCCAATTCCTGCCTGCATGTCATGTTCATTACGTGCTGTTCCTCATAAGCTCCAGCACACAGCCACGACATGTCTAGTCTGTGCACCTGCTACCCCTCCCTCCTGGATTTGTAGCCAGCAAAACTGGCTGCCTACCTCTGAGCCACTAGATACTCATCCCCAACTCCTCTTCCAGCCTCCTGCCTCTCTTCCCTTTACTCATCCTACCCAACAGAAACCTTCCTCACATAGAAGAATGTGACAACCTTAACATATACTGTCACAATGTGCAAGGATTGAGAAATAACATAAGTGAACTTGAAATTCTTATGAGTGATACTAACATTTTGTCAGACATGCACTTACTGTGTATTGGTGAACACTGGCTAAAAGAGTCAGAATTACCTTATCAGTATATTCAAAATTTCAAATTAGTTCACCACTATTCTAGGAAAAATTACAAAGGTGGTGGTACTTGTGTCTACATAAGAAATAGCATTAGCTGTGAACCTTTCCATCCCTGTGAACTATATTCCTTAGACAAAGACACTGAAATAGCTGGGGTAGTACTTGCCAACATAAATATGTATTTAATGTGTGTGTATAGATCACCTAGTGGTGACTTTTCTGTCTTCCTCAGAAACATTGCACTATTGCTAGAAAAAGAATGTCACAATAATTCAAAAAATATAATAATATGTGGTGATCTCAACATTGAACATCGCAATTAGTATATTTAATGGTGTCATTCAACTTAAATATGAAAGTTATATGTCCAACGAGATTAAACAGCTGTCTTGATCAGGATACCACTAACACAGATTGCACTGTAAAAATTATATATGTTGGTTTTTCAGATCACAGTGCACTAACAATATATTTTAATCCACCACACAATGTACTCCCAACAGGAAAAACAGTTATTAAGTGTAGAAGTAATAGTGACAGTAACATAAATAACTTTGTACTCAGCTTAAAGAAAGAAGACTGGCAAGGTGTATTCACTTCTTTGACTACAAATGAAAAAGATGACAATTTTCTGCAGATATTTGAATATTACTTTAATTGCCATTTCCCAGAGAAAACAAAGGCTATCACTAACAAAAAACAGAATGCGTGGGTCACAAAAGGTATTAAAACTTCATCAGAAAAGATACGAATGCTGCACAGACTTAGCAAATTGGACAGTGGCAAATCCAAAGAGTTCAAGGTATACTATAAAAATTACAAAACCACATACAGGAGAAT
The DNA here is from genome assembly GCF_021461395.2 of Schistocerca americana. NCBI lineage: Eukaryota > Metazoa > Arthropoda > Insecta > Orthoptera > Acrididae > Schistocerca > Schistocerca americana. Next base: position 79,059,363 of record NC_060124.1, on the reverse strand, counting down.
TATCAAATGGGCTAAAAAAGCTCATAATGATAAAACAATTAGGTGCTCTTCCATCAAATGTAAGACAGTCGGGGAATAGTAAATGAACAGACTGGTAGAAACTTAAGGATAGAGGATAAAATCACACTAAATATAGAGGGACAAAAGACTGAAAATACACATAAAATTGCCAACAAATTCAACAGCTATTTTTCAGTAATTTCCAAAAACCTCCTAACCAACTCTTCAAATACTGTAAACTCTCTTCCTACAAATCTCCTGACTAACTCTCCAAGCACTGCACACTCTCTTCTCAAAAATAATACTCCTCTGAACTCCTTTTTCCTATCTTCTACAACACCATATCAAATTGAAGACATTATTTTAAAAAGAACTAAAGTGATTTATTCTGCAGGGCATGATATGATACCCTGCTTCTTACTTCATAAGCGTTCAAATTACATCAGTAGACGCCTGTCAAAGATCATAAATACCCCATTTCTAGAGGGAACATTTCCAAACCAGCTCAAACTTGCTAAAATTATACCTCTCTACAAGAAGGGAGAGAAAACAGATATGGCAAACTATAGGCCAATTGCTATACTATCTGCCTTCTCAAAAATATTTGAATACTGTATGTCAATTAGATTAGAAACATTTTTAAATTCTAACAACATAATCACATTTACCCAATATGGATTTTGGAAAAATAGGTCCACAACACATGCTTTGTATGCATTTCTAGAAAGGTGCTCAAGTTTCATTGACCATAAACAACCTGCTGTTGGTATATTTCTTGATCAGTCCAAGGCATTTGACATGATCGACAACAAGCTGCTTCTTATGAAACTCCAGAAGTATGGGATTAGAGGTGTAGCCCACAATTGGTTCTGTAGCTACCTTAGTGAAAGAAAGCAATATGTAGAAATAAGAAAACCAAAGACACTCCAGGCACTGCAGGTCAGATACACTACATACAACAAATGGTGTCCCTCAGGGATCTGTTCTTGGCCCTGTACTTTTCATATTGTTCATAAATGATCTCCCAGAACACATACCAAATGCCAGCTCCGTTCTGTATGCCGATGACACAAATATCCTGGTAACCAGTAGAGGTGACACACTGCAAGATGCAGTCAATGAAACTACTTGTCAGTTACAATCTTGGTTTGAAGCAAATAGTCTACTCATAAACACTCAAAAAACTGTAAGTATGAACATCCAAACTAGCCAAAATCTTACCCCCTGCAATGCAGTTATAGTTATAGACAAAGATGACATTATAGACAGGCAGAACACCAAATTTCTTGGACTTACTATCAGTAACACCCTAAATTGAAAACCACATCTTGAGGCACTGTCACAAAAGCTTAATAAAATATGTTATCTATTAAGATCATTATAAGACACAGCCAGTGTAGATGCCTTGAAGCTGTTTGAGTCTGTCTTGTGCTGTGGCCTAATCTTCAGGGGAAATAGCTCTGATTCTCTCACAATTTTCAAGTTACAAAAACAAGTGGTAAGAATAATGAAATGTAGGAAAGAACTGAACACTGTAAACCACTGTTTCAACAGTTAAAACTCCTGTCACTGCCATGCCTCTATAGAGTGGAACTAGTCTGTTTTACCGTACAACACTCCAATCCCTCCATAGAAATGCAGACTGCCACACACATGGCACCAGAAACAAAACCCAATTGCCAATTATACACTCCTGGAAATTGAAATAAGAACACCGTGAATTCATTGTCCCAGGAAGGGGAAACTTTATTGACACATTCCTGGGGTCAGATACATCACATGATCACACTGACAGAACCACAGGCACATAGACACAGGCAACAGAGCATGCACAATGTCTGCACTAGTACAGTGTATATCCACCTTTCGCAGCAATGCAGGCTGCTATTCTCCCATGGAGACGATCGTAGAGATGCTGGATGTAGTCCTGTGGAATGGCTTGCCATGCCATTTCCACCTGGCGCCTCAGTTGGACCAGCGTTCGTGCTGGACGTGCAGACCGCGTGACACGACGCTTCATCCAGTCCCAAACATGCTCAATGGGGGACAGATCCGGAGATCTTGCTGGCCAGGGTAGTTGACTTACACCTTCTAGAGCACGTTGGGTGGCACGGGATACATGCGGACGTGCATTGTCCTGTTGGAACAGCAAGTTCCCTTGCCGGTCTAGGAATGGTAGAACGATGGGTTCGATGACGGTTTGGATGTACCGTGCACTATTCAGTGTCCCCTCGACGATCACCAGTGGTGTACGGCCAGTGTAGGAGATCGCTCCCCACACCATGATGCCGGGTGTTGGCCCTGTGTGCCTCGGTCGTATGCAGTCCTGATTGTGGAGCTCACCTGCACGGCGCCAAACACGCATACGACCATCATTGGCACCAAGGCAGAAGCGACTCTCATCGCCGAAGACGACACGTCTCCATTCGTCCCTCCATTCACGCCTGTCGCGACACCACTGGAGGCGGGCTGCACGATGTTGGGGCATGAGCGGAAGACGGCCTAACGGTGTGCGGGACCATAGCCCAGCTTCATGGAGACGGTTGCGAATGGTCCTCGCCGATACCCCAGGAGCAACAGTGTCCCTAATTTGCTGGGAAGTGGCGGTGCGGTCCCCTACGGCACTGCGTAGGATCCTACGGTCTTGGCGTGCATCCGTGCGTCGCTGCGGTCCGGTCCCAGGTCGACGGGCACGTGCACCTTCCGCCGACCACTGGCGACAACATCGATGTACTGTGGAGACCTCACGCCCCACGTGTTGAGCAATTCGGCGGTACGTCCACCCGGCCTCCCGCAAGCCCACTATACGCCCTCGCTCAAAGTCCGTCAACTGCACATACGGTTCACGTCCACGCTGTCGCGGCATGCTACCAGTGTTAAAGACTGTGATGGAGCTCCTTATGCCACGGCAAACTGGCGACACTGACGGCGACGGCGCACAAATGCTGCGCAGCTAGCGCCATTCGACGGCCAACACCGCGGTTCCTGGTGTGTCCGCTGTGCCGTGCGTGTGATCATTGCTTGTACAGCCCTCTCGCAGTGTCCGGAGCAAGTATGGTGGGTCTGACACACCGGTGTCAATGTGTTCTTTTTTCCATTTCCAGGAGTGTAGTTCACAACACAAAATAATATACGAATGGGATTAGGTGTATGGGCATTAAAATATACAGCCACCTCCCAACAGACATAAAAGCAAACAAAACCCCAAACATAATGAGAATTAAATTAAAGGAATTACTACTAAATCACTGTTTCTATTCTGTACATGAATTTCCTGAAACAAAATTTTAATTACTTGTAATTAGCTGTTTATTCACTTGTAGATATTTCTACTTAGTAAGATAATTTAATTATTGTGTCTTATTTATATTCTGTCTGTATCTCATATATGTATTCTGCTATGTGTATTATGTACCAACACTGTCATCTCTCATCACACACCACTTTTTTATATTTTTCTATATATCCTATATATATTCTGCGATGTGAGTTATGTACCACTACTGTCATCTCTCATCATACACCATCTTAACATAATTTTTAAACTGACTTGTCCTATATCATGGTGTGTTTTCCTGTACAAATTGTATGATCTACAGGACTAATATTAAATAAATAATCCTAACAGCCATCCCATCAGTCCACCTGATGAACTGCAATACATGCATTGTGCATCCAACCAGCACCATGTAGGGACCCAAAGGTGTATATATTTGTTCTCTAACTCAAAAAAGGATTTATTCTAGAAGTTAGTAACTTTTTCTTCTCTTTTGTGTGTGTGCGTGTGTGTGTGTGTGTGTGTGTGTGTGTGTGTGTGATATTTAAATTTATATTAGATGTTAAAAAATTCCTCTTTTTCAGAAATTCTTTTCTTCCTATAGCCAGTGTGCATTTTATATTCTCTCTGCTTCAGCCATCATGCTCCCCAAGAAGCAAAGTCATCCACTACTTTCAGTGTCTCATTTCCTAATCTGATTTCCTCTGCATCACCTGATTTAATTTGGCTACATTCTAAAGGTTGGCATCAGAGGGAAATTTGTGGTGGGGTCACAAAAAAGAACAGTCAAAAGACTAAAACACTGTACATTCGTTCAACTGTTCTTCCAAATCTTTTGCTGCCTCTGACAGAAATACGTCACTGGAAAACCTCGAAATTGTTATTTCTTCTCCCTAAACTTTAATTCCTTCTTCACATCTTTATTTTGCTTCCTTTAATGTTTGCTCAGTGCACAGATTTAACATCAGGGATATGCTACAATCCTGTCTCACCCCCTTCTCAACCACCACTTTCCTTTCATGCCCTATAAATCTCATTGGTTTCTGTACAAGATGTAAATAACTTTTCCATCCCTGTATTTTACCCCTACTACCTTCAGAAATTTAAAGAGTGAACTCCAGACAACATTGTCAAAAACTTTCTCTAGGTCTACAAAATCTATAATCATACGTTCGGTACTACCTCACATGTTCCAGCATTTCTCCAGAATCCAAACTAATCTTCCCTGAAGTTGGTGTCTAACAGTTTTTCCCTTCTTATGTAAATAATTCATGTCAGTATTTTGCAACCATGGCTAATCAGATTGATCGTTCAATAAAGTTCACATCTGTCAGTACCTTCTTTCTTTTTAACTGCAATTATTACATTATTCTTCAAATCTGATGATATTTTGCCTGTTTCACACATCTTGTACACCAGGTGGAATAGTTTTGTCACAGCTCAATGAACGATGTCAACAGTTCTGAGGGAATGTCATCTACTCTAGTGGCCTTGTTTCAGATTTCAGTATTCTGTCAAATTCTTCTCACTGTATCATATCTCCCATCTCTTATTTATATACTAGCTCTTCCTTTTCTGTAATATTGCCTTCAAGTTTATTTCTCTTGTACAGCTCCTCTATATATTCAGTCCACGTTTCAGCTTTTCCTTCTTTGCTTAGTACTGATTTTCCATCTGAGTTCTAAATATATACGACTACTTATCTTTTCTCTGAGGGTCTCTATAATTTTTCTGCATGCAATATGTCTTTCCCATAGTTATACATGCTTATATAGCCTTACATTTTTCTTCTAGCCATTCCTGCTTACCCATTTTACACTTTCTGTCGCTCTCATTTCTTAGACATCTTTTTGCCTTTCATTTGCTTCACTTTTTTATTTTCTCCTATCATCAGTTAAATTCAACACCTACTGTGTATCCAAGCCTTTCATCTCCTGAAGTTACCAATTCATCTTCTAATGTATTCCCTTTCTCTGTTTCAGTCAATAATTGCCTAATGTTCCCTTTGAAACTCTCAACCATGTTACCGTCATTCAACTTACCCAGGTCTCATCTTTGTAATTTTCTACCTTTTTGCAATTTCTTTTATTTTAATCTACAGTTCATAATCAATAGATCAATAAATTATGATCAGGATCCACATCTGCCTCTAAAAATGTCTTACAGTTTAAAACTTGGTTCTGGAATCTCTTTCTCACTACCACACATTAATCTGAAACATACCAGTATCTCAGGTCTTTTCCATGTATGCAGCCTTCTTTCATAATTCTTAAACCAAGTTTTCAGTGATGATTAAATTATGCTCTGTGCAAAATTCTACCACATGGCTACCTCTTTCATTCCTCCCCCCCCCCCCCCCCCCCCACTCATCTACATTGTTCTATTATTTTATATTTCCTTCTCTTCATAATATGCAATTCCAGTGCCCCACAACAGTAAAATATACATTTCCCTATCACAATAATTTCTTTTATCACAACATACATTCATTCAATCTCTTCATCTGCAAATCTAATTGTCATATAAATTTGTACTACTGTGGTGAATGTTGGCTTTGTAACTATTGTGGCAGCAATAATGTGTTCACTATGCTGTTCAGTAGATTACCTGCAATCCAATTTCTTAATCATCATTAGTCATATTCCTCCATTATCCCCACTTGATTTTGTATTTAGATATAAACTTGTACTCAGCCAACCAGAAGTCTTGTACATACCGCCACAAAATGTCACTAACTCCCTCTATATCTATCTTCAGTCTATCCATTTCTTTTTAAGTTCTCTAACCTGTCTACCCAATTCAGGGATCTAACATACCATGCCCCTACCTACAGAATGCCAGTTTTGTTTTTCCTGGGTAATCCCCACCTGGAAATCTAAAAGGGAGACTGTTTTACCTTTGAAATATTTTACCCAAAAGGATGCCACCATCACTAACCACATAGTGTAGCTGCTTGCCCTCGGGAAAAATTACAGCTGTAGTTTCTCTTTGCTTTCAGTCATTCACAGTACCATCATAGCCTGGCCATGTTGGGTGATTTTAGAAGGCCTGATCAGTCAACAACCATACTGTTGCCTTTAAAACTACTGAAGAGACTATTGCTCTTCTTCAGGAACCATATATCTGTCTGGTCCTTCGCATATGCCCTTCTGGTGTGGTTGCATCTATGATATGACAAACAGTAACATTGAGGTATGCAAACCACCCAATCTCAGAAATGTCCATGGTTTGTGAGGGGACGGAAAATCTCACATGCAGCTTCAGTTTCTGTTACAGTGCGTTTGAGCTCTTGTCTACTCTGACAAAGACTCCACCTTCATTGCCACCTTGGCATATCCTTGTGGTATACTCTTTAAATTTACCTCAAAAATCTCCTCCTGCCAGCTTCAGGCTGCAGACAAAATGACAGTTATTACCAAGCTGTTGATAATACAGTAGAATCTATACAAATTTTGGGAGATGCTTTTCACTGCTTTACTGTAGTTTATTTTTAATTGTTACAAAGCATTTGTGCTTGTGTGGAAATATTCTATAATATTTTTTTCTTATGACTACTACAATTTTTTTAGTTTATTACTACACATTTTACTTCATACACTATCTGTATGATTAACCAGTTACATCTAACTACAGTTCTGTCCAGTTATCACTACACATAAGGCTTTAATACCACTGTGAAAGAATGTGGTGCCACAAGTGAGAGGTTTCAGAGCTCTTTTGTTCATCTGTGTCACTTCCTCGCCACTTTACTTATAAAAAGATACTTTGCCCACTGGTGTTTTGGTGTGTAACACATTTACTTTATGTAAGCACTCTAGTCTCTGGCTTCTTCTTAGTTCTTCCATGTTTGGGTAACTTCTAATATCCGCCTGTGCATTTTTGATTAAGTCATCTATTTATTGCCTTTGGGCATATTACTCAGCTATTTCATTTCATGGTTAAAAAACTACATTTTAGTTTATTGTTTTCATGAAAAAATTAAGTGTGGTCACTGTTATTGCTGTAACAGTTACTAATGTTGACACGGACTTTATCAATGACCCCAATAACCATGCCTTCATTCCCTATTCTATATTACTATATCTGTGTCATTTACCAGTCATGACTGGACAGACTGTCAAGATTAATTGCATATATACATTTAAAAAAATATTCACAAAATGAAGACATTTATACTTAATAGAAACAATATTTGTTTGTCCATTCACTTTGGTCACTATTAAAGAATTCACCAATGGAGTACAATGGGTGTTCTTTCAGGTCCTGTGCTACTCTTCTACTGAATTTTCCTAGCAGCAGGGATTGCACTTCTTGAGGCAGTGCGTTGAACATCTTTAGGGCAACCACTGGAAAGCTGTCTTGCATTCCCATCAGTCGACACCTGGGTATTTTGATGCTCCTCTTGTTATGGGTATTGTGGTTGTGTATATGTTGTCTCATGCTGAAGACTCCTTGGTTTTCTTTCACGCTGATGAGACATAAAAACACATACTAGCTGAAGACTGTCATAATTCCTAACTGCTTGAATATAGGCCTGCAGTGCTCCTGTCTTTTGCTTGATGTGATTATTCTGAGATCTTTTTTCTGTAGAATTAGCACATCCTTACAACCTGCAGAATGTCCCCATAACAGTAGGCCATAATTGATATGGCTACGGAATAGGGTATAATATACTGTTATGAGATATTGGTCACTCAATACACCTTTTAACCTCCTCAGAAGGTATATTACACGGGAGAGCTTGGAGCACACGTACACTGTGTGTTCGTTCATTGCTAGTTTCCTGTCTATCATGAAGCCCAACAGTTTGACAGCCTCCATATTATCATGGCATCCGATGTTGTTAAGGGTGCATATCAGATGTTGTGTATTTTCTTCATTCATTTTCATTTTATTTTTGATGAACCATTCTTTAATGTTTTGGAAGAGTACATCCGTTTCTTGGAGTGATTCTGCAGCAGTTCTTCCTTTGGCAAAAAGGGTGGTGTCATCAGCAAACTGTAACATATTGTTGTTATAACCCATATCATTGACATAAATAAGGAACAGGAGAGGCCCTTGGGGTACTCCATATTCCAGCTTTTGTTCTTATGATGTTGCTCCATGAATTGATACCACTTGACTCCGGTTTTCCAGATAAGACTGAAAAGTTGCCAGAACAACACCTCGGACACCATAACACTTCAATTTATTGAGCAGTATCTTGTGGGAAATACAGACAAATGCCTTGCTAAGATCACAGAGTGTCAGTGCCACCCTTTCTCTGTCTTCGAATCCTTGCCTTATTTTTCTGGTTAAGTCCAGTGCTGCCGTAAATGTTGACTTTCCCTTGCGAAAACCATGCTGTGTGTCCTGGAAGAGCTTATTTACTTCAAAATAATTCTGTAACTGGAGTTTCATAACAGTCTCCATAACTTTAGCTAGAATAGGAATGATAGAAATTGGTCTGTAGCACATTGAACAATTATACTTTTGGCTTTCCATCCGACTGAGTTAACACGGAAAACCCAAGGAAATTATATTAGTTCAGTTTCTATTTTCTTTACAACAGTAATATTGTAGTCCTTTTGCATAGCTTGAAAAGTGTGCCCATGTCTAGTGCTGTTGGTTTTCCGTTTCCTCTGTTTCAAATACAGTGTAGTACACCACAGCCGAGAAGACATCTGATGCTGGTCTATTTGTGATGGTTACAGTGCCGGCAGGATTTCGTGTGTTCCTGTTTCATACTTTTTAGCAGTGCTACATATTGAGCTATTGTGCTAATGGGATCATGTGTTTTGATTAGTATTTTATATGAAAATTTCTTGATTTACCTACATCTTTGATTTACTTGTAGGCTACTTTTCTGCAGTGTTATGTAATGTGTTCGTGTGTTTTCACTTTTTTGTAGTATTTTATTTTCAAAATATCTTGTTCAGTAATCTCTCTATTGTGCATGTTGCACTCACAATGCAGACAATGGGCTGACCCATTCTTAATAAACGTACTGGAGTCGCATTTGGAAGACCTGGGGTCTATTCCCCGTTTGGCCATCCTGACTTGGTTTTTCCAAGGGTTTCTTCTTGTTGCTAACGTGAATGCTGGGATGGTTCCTTCGATTTCCTGCCCCTATCCTCACATTATCCACAGCGTACGATGTTAATGTTATATGCGTGTATATCATCTGTCATCTTTCTGTCATGTCCAATGCTACTGTACTAAATGGTCTATGGACGAACAAATAAATAAATGTCATACTAACAAATGACTTCATAACTAAGGACTATGTGTACTGCAAATTCATAATAAGGGGCAAATGTAATATATTGTCATAGCAGTATTCAGTATTGTGATTCTCAAAAGTTGCCCTGAGCTACTGTAAGAGTATCTTCCATGTATAATCAATTTATTAGTGTGTTTTTGCGTACATTCCGATTTCAGATCAACAGCGCATCCGCGGTTCACACAACTGATGTAGGCCCATCTGACAATGATCTTGTAAAAGTACACTACTGTTTTTAGGGCTACAAAACGCATTTAGTTCATAGGAGAAATGCATTTATATAATCGAAAGGACCCAGTTATAACAATGGGAGGCTACGAGACTTTGCAGAGACGTGTATGTTAATATCTACGGAACCGCTGTTTTCGCAGCTAAATACGCACATGCGAGACATTACTATTATTATTGTTGTCTTAATACTGTATGTGTGTGGTTTTCGCATATAATCCCATATCATGGTACTGACAAATGCTTTCAAATGTAATCGCTAGATGGAGGAAGGATCGAGACATTAAGGATTGGCTCTAGTACGCACCAGTAGCGGTAGATGGCGATATGCTCTGTGTTTTGAATTAAAAGTCAATGGCGGTGAATGTTTACACCTGTGTTCGACATTTTGTGTGATTGTTCCGCTATTCGGTACTGTTAGTTGGTTGTTACAATAACTGCATTGCGGATACCGACGGCTCTTGTTTTGTTTACACGTCCGATCGTGATTACTGTACTAACATTGCTTGTGCAAGACTAATTACATGTGTGTTTCTGCTTGGTGCTCAAGAGCGTACCCCCGGGCTATCTGTTTATGACATTAATGTTTTAGGTTGGAATCCCCAGTGCTCGCCGAGGTTGCCTGCAGGTGCGTTACCTACCTGATGCATGATACCCAACACGGAAATAATATTAAATTTCGCCTCACTCCAGGCGCTCTAGCTTTCACGAAGTAATTGCTGTTTAAACCTTATAATATCAGAATCCGCTGCATGCAGATTTTGAAGTCCGGCAGGTCGTTTTCATAAACACTTTGATTTATAGGGACGAATTTGATATTTCCCTACATCTTAGGTAAAGTGAGTTTTAATGAGCGTCGTAACAAAACCATGTGCACTGTGAAAAGAAACGAATTTTTTGATGAGGTTGACTGTTAGAAAAGGGTTATTACAACTTAATAGTTTTTCTCCAGTGAGCTTGTAATTGATGTTATAGATTCAAGCCTGATTGTCAGGTAGCAGAAAACCATGAATATACAACAATCCTTAAGTGAGCACGGTAAACTGGATGTCAAAGAGCTAATATCTAAAACAAAGCTATACATGTATGCTCACAGCCCTGTCCCTACTTCTGCATGATGTTCAAATGCCTGCTTTTCTATTCTTTATGAATAGCCATTATTTGGTGACATCTCACAGTTTCTGTTTATTTTTACTAGATAAACGACTCTGGATCAGAAGACAATGATATGGATTTTCTCGGTGTCTGTACGCATGTATATGTAATTTCACTTTTGTATCTTCACATTGTCCCCTGTTAACAGTGCAAGCGATTCTGCCTTAGAGATCTGATAGTACAACTACTACTCGGTGCTGAGGTAAACTGAAACTGTTTATTGCCGAAACATTGCTAATTATCTTTTTAATACTTTAAGCTACGGACGAACTTAATATAGCCTAGAACTCCAATAATTATAAACTCCTACAGTATTACAAGTCAACAATGACTTAGAATTATACCAAATTTGCAAAAAAGAATCCACCTTTTACAATGTCTGTTAAGAATGACTCCCCATAAAATATTTTTGTTGTCTTTCCGGTATGTATAGCGTTTTCATCCAATGTTAATTGAGAAAAGCAGCCCTAATAATCTGATCTCCGATACCAGTACACTTAATTCTCAAGTATCAATGTTCAAAATAATATGCAGCATCAGTATTTATACATTTTACTGCCCATTGTCTATATGACGTGTTTTACAAAGTCTTCTCTTATCTTGAAAATATCATGTAATCATTTATGTTTATTTTTATACTTGAGTAGGTTTGTGTGAAATTTTACAGCAACTTGTTGCCAAATAAACAATTTCCAATATAATAAAAATATGGGATATGATCTGTTATTGAGTGACATGAAAAACTGAAAACATGTTATGGTCTGATGGAAGATGTAATATTTACAGGTTCACTCAAGCTCAACCAGCTCTTTGGCACTGCTGCTACATTGTGAGGTGAGTGTCTTGTAGATCATGACGTAACATCAACCCATTCTCACATCACGTTCTGTCAGTCCCATGTTGAAGGAGGGCCTTCGAGGATGCTGAGTGAGTCAAGTTTTACATTAGCAGGCAGTGACAGCCATGGCTGGTTCCTTCCATGAAGTGTACCAACAACAACTTGAGGGGTTCTACTTGTGATATTTCTCGAGATATACCACATTTCAGCTGACTTTTTCTTTTGACATTATGTGCAGAATATCAAGTTACAATTTAATGTGAAATATTCTGCTGAAGTATTGTTTCGTCACTATTAGTTGAAGCCATTTATTAGGATGTTGTAACAAGATAGCAATACTGAAGTACTCATTCTGCTAGATTAAAGTGCTTTGGTTTAAAGGAAATGAACTAGAGAAATTGAATTAACCAGACGGTGCAAAATAAAAGCACAGTAAATGGAATTTATTTCAAATTAATCAAATTATCTCATGATCTACACACTACTGAATATGAAATTAGGTGAAACTTGTGCTATTTTATGAATGATACACAAATTTACTTGGATTCATGTTCAAATGTGTGTGAAATCCTATGGGACTTAACTGCTAAGGTCATCAGTCCCTAAACTTACTCACTACTTAACCTAAATTATCCTAAGGACAAACGCACACACCCATGCCCGAGGGAGGACTCGAACCTCCGCCGGGACCAGCTGCACAGTCCATGACTGCAGCGCCTTAGACAGGGCGGCTCTTTATTACTACCCATTTTGGTAGTGTGCCGTCATATCTGTATGAAAAGATTATTAATCTCATGCCATATCAATTATCAGTATGGAAGTCCATATGATACATTTCTTATCTGCGCTGTTACACATGTACAGAAAACCATCTGATTTCTTATCACAAGTGCAGTTTTAACCATGAATTCTAATAGATTATGCCATATTTTGTCCTAAGACAGCAGTTGGTTTTCTGTATAAGTGTTGCAGTGTAGATAGGACTCACATTGATTTCCATGTTGATAAATGATTTGATATGATCAGTAATTGATCTTTTTATGCTGATATGATAGTAGATTAAATTAGACCAGATGTAATTTTCAGTCCAATAGCTCCACAGTGATGAGATCCTCCAGGATGTAGAACATGTCAGAAAAAAATACCAAAGCCAATAATAATAAAAGACTATTAATACAGTTTCATCCCATTCATTCCAAACAATATATTACTACTGTTAGAAATTGCTAGTAAAAAATTTTCTATCTTTTTTTATGATTTTGTTGTGTCCTGTAAGGGATTGCTAGAAATACAATGAGTGTCACATGACAAATTAACGCTAATCAAAGTTGTTGAGTTACTTTGAAATTATGCTAGGGATTTGTGGATATTGAGTAATAGTCAGACTATGGTAGAAATGTTACAAAACACAAAACAAGAATACATTTAATTTGTTTTATTTTGCATACCAGAATGATGGTAGTAACTGCTAAACACAAAACAAGAATACGTTTGCATACCAGAATGATGGTAGTAACTGCTATGTGTTTCATTGCAGCAGGGAGAATAAGTGTGAAATTCAGTATGAAGTTACACCGATCAGAGGTGTCAGCAGAAATGAAATTATTATTGATGATGTTTCAGTTTATTGTTGTCACGTATTTCAATTCCTATATGACTGTAAGATGCACCAGAAAAATTAAGATGTAACACTATACATTGACTGCTACATGCATCCTTAGATTTTTACATGAGAGGGGTATTAAATACATGTAATAGTCATGTTGAAACATAAAAAGACCTGTGTGAGGTAGCTATTGGAATGTAGAATTTCTCTACAAATAATACTGAACAGTTTTGAGTTCTCGTTTCTAAGGATTCAGAAGGCTCCTGCAGTAGTTGCAGTCATTTTTAGTAATGTGACGTATGATCCTCCCATGCATACAAAAATGACGGATTTACAGAAACAATACTGAGAAATCGAAAAGTAACTCGTATCAGTTTGATAGGGAGAAGGGCAGCAGCTCTTACGTAGTGCCTATTAGAACGAATGTCGATTGTATGGGAGAATTGTCCCTCTAGAAGAGTTCATAGTTTGCTTACAGGACATATGAGCAGACCTGCAGACCCTAATAGCTGACGCCAGTTTGTTGCAGAGTTGTTAACATGGTTTCGTTTCCAGAATGTTGAGCTACTTAGCATCTACACGAGTTTCATAAGCACTAGAGTTGTAAAACTAAAATAGGCTACCACAGACCACCATAAATAAGCATAGATTACGATAGTTTTCCTAGTAGTTTTGGCCAGTTAAGATCGTACCCGCATTATCTGTACGTTAGGAGTGTTGCATACCTATTGGGCGTACCTCATAACGATCGCACTCAGTGTCTTACTAGATTCCCCTAAAAATAGGAAACTGATGAGGCTACATAAAGTTTCCGATAGCCTACGGAACATTTTTGTTCTACGTCTTATTCTACTGGTTACTACTTAAAAATAAACAGTATTTATAACAAAACTGAAATTGTCAATATTTAATCGGGGTTTTATTTGAAAATCGTTGATTTGTAGCGTGAAACGGAGGGATATTGTAGTAAACATAAAGAAAACAATACCGATTTATCATATGGCGCTGAATAACACTATTTCCTTTACAAAAAAATAAAATTAAAAAAAACGCGAAATAAAAATATATTAACATCGCTTCAGTACTTCAACGAACTTGCATAAAACGTGCTTCTGTTAGCCATAAACAACTTTCTCATTTATCGGTAGTAACAGGAAACACCTGCACTTCATCATTATGAAGAACGTTCTGTTGAGTACAAAATACCAAAGTGCAGAAGTTATGCGATCAACTAATTTTTGTTACTTACCAAATGCAATGTATATTCTGTAAGGATATAAATACACTGTAAGCTAAAAGTATATGATGTGTGGGCTCTAATTACGTGTGAAGCAAACAAAGACGCAAACAGAGGTTCCCAGTTTCTCTCTTACACATTTACGTTTCTTTCCTTGCCAATACTACCGGTAATACTGTTAATCCTACCATTTACTACGGCATTTATGTACTGTACCTAAAACTATCAAACCGTAGTTTTGGTAGAGTGGAATTCTAATACGCTGAGGTGACAAAAGTCATGGGATATCTCGTAATATCGTTCCGGACCTCCTTTTGCCCCGTCGTAGTGCAGCAACTCGAGATGGCAACGACTCGAGAAGTCATTGGAAGTTTCCTGCAGAAATATTGAGCGACATACCTCTATAGATGTCCATAATTGTGAAAGTGTTGACGGTGCAGAATTTTGTGCACGAACTAACCTGTCCCATAAATTTTCGATGGGATTCATGTCGGAAGATTTGGGTGCCCAAATCATTAGCTCGATTCTCCAGAATGTTCTTCAAACCGATGACACGGCGCATTATCGTCCATAAAAACTCGTTGTTTAGGAACATGAAGTCCATGAGTGGCTACAAATGGTCTCCAAGTAGCGGAGCATAACCATTTCCAGTCAATGATCCGTTCAGTTGGACCATAGGAACCAGTCCATTCCATGTAAACACAACCCACATCATATGGAGCCACCGCCAGCTTGCACGGAGCTTGGTTGACAACTTGGGTCCATGGCTTCGTGGGGTCTGCATCGCACTCGAGCCCTACCATCAGCTCTTACCAACTCAAATTGGGACTCACCTGACCAGGCCACGGTTTTCCATTTGTCTAGGGTTCATCTGATATGATCCCGAGCCCAGGTGCTAGCAAAGGTACTTGCGTCAGTCGTCTGCTCCCATAGCCGATGAACGCCAGATTTCGCCGCACTGTGCTAACGGATTCGGTCGTCGTACGTCACACATCGATTTCTGCGGTGCTTTCAGGTGGTGGTGCTTGTCTGATAGCAATGACCTCTGTACGCAAATACGGGTCAACAGAAGCGTCCGATCCCACGCGTCGGCTTTGACCCGTGACGTAAGGGTGTTGTCGTGTGTGACGTCATGACGACGCGGAGTTTGGTTTGAGTGTGGCTGTCTCCAGTTCTGTTTTATCTTATTTTATTTACTTTTCTGATCTGATCGTTCTATCTCGTGAGAT
The DNA here is from genome assembly GCF_021461395.2 of Schistocerca americana. NCBI lineage: Eukaryota > Metazoa > Arthropoda > Insecta > Orthoptera > Acrididae > Schistocerca > Schistocerca americana. Next base: position 79,043,531 of record NC_060124.1, on the reverse strand, counting down.
TTTTTTTTTAAATTTAAAAACACTTATTACTTATTTTAATTATCTGTTTCCTCCAATTTCTGTTTTAGTTTATTATATTTATCTTTCTGATCTGTTCGTTCTATCCCGTGAGATTTTTTTTAAAAAAGACAAAAAACACTAATCAGCTACTGAAGCATCTTTATCTTCTATAGGTTGTAGGGGTTACGACCCCTGGGGAGGTGGGTGGGTATTCATGCATGGCTGTCTTCACTTACACGTTGTAGCTACGCAAGGCGTGTAAATTTGTTTATATTTAGTTTGCCCCCACCCAAAACACCCCATTTCCCGCGCTTGTCCCGTTAGTGTCATTAGGCTTCTTGTGGAAAGTGTGTGTGTTTGTTTTTGTTTCCGCCATATTTGTGATGTCATGGGTCAAAGCAGACGGGCGGGATCGGACGCTTCCGTATTTCCGCAAATACTGCTGTTCTCGGTAGTTAAGTGAAGGCCATCGGCCACTGCATTGTCCGTGGTGAGAGATAATGTCTGAAATTTAGTATTTTCGGCACACTGTGGACACTGTTGATCACGGAAAATTGATTTATTGATTTCCCTGACGATTACCGAAATGGAATGTACCATATGTCTAACTCCAACTACCATTCCGCGTTCAAAAGTCTCTTAATTTCCGTCGTGCAGCCATAATCACGTCGGAAACCTTTTCACATGAATCAGCTGAGTGCAGATGACAGCTCCGCCAATGCACTGTCCTTTTATATCTTGTACGTACGATGCTACCGCCATCTGCATATGTGCATATTGCTGTCCCATGGCTTTTGTCATTTCAGATTAGGCACCTGTCGCGTGAGGTCCAGCTCTATTCTTCGCGAGATCCTGAAGGATTAAACAGCGCAGTCGAGGCTTGTTTCTTAACTTGCTGAAAATCTTCAACACAGCTTACAATAATGTCTGCGAAATAAATATGACCATAGCGAGTATAGCGTGAATTAAATACTTCCCAGCAAAGAGGAACTCAGTACATGGTTTTTAATGTTGAAGCTAAAGTAGCGTCAAGCATACCCAAGGAATTGCCTTAATTTAAGGGCAATTAGTCTGATAACTTGTAGCATGAGACCCATACCTACTTTCTGACTACCAGTACTTAGCCACATACCACCTCCATCTCTGCAGTGAGAAACTGCCCTAGTACAAATGTTCGTGCAAACATTCTGAGAATCAGCACAGGTAGGTTTCATTCTCGTCACCTACCCCTGGATACCTAAAAAAAGTTGGAAACGGCTTTAATACTCGAGACACACATGGCAGATTAATGTTACGACTGAATAACTTAAGATGCTATGCATACCGACCAAGCCAACTGGCTTTGAATTGCCGTGCAACATCTGGTCCTTTCTTAACCGAATAAGAACCAGAATTGAAGGTCTGTCGTGTCTTTGCACAAAGGGAAGAAAATATCTTCACTCACAAAGTTTTGACTGTGGCGCTGAAAAGCAGACTGCTCGCCTGTAATTGAAGAATGTCCTCTTGCTACCTGGCCGTATTGGGATACAGGGTAACGACACGCCTGATAAAGTTACCAAAGAAGCATATTGGGATGGTGCTGTCCGTCAATGTCCGATCCCGTTGCACGCCATTATCTCATTTTGTGACAAATGCATCATGCGTCAGTGGGAGACTGAATGTTTGCAGCTGACAGACAACAAACTGCGGTCGCTCAACTCGACCACAAAGGCTTGTCGGACTTCGTATTAGCCTCGCCGCTGGAAGGAGGTTTTGCTTACCAGACTGCGCATCGGCTATAGCCCTTTCACACATGGCTTCCTCCTGCGGCGGGAGGATCCAGCATTCTGTGAAGTTTGTGACGTGCCACTTTCAGTTCAGCATATTGTGGCTACGTGTGTTGTGTGTCATACTGATATTAGGGCAGCCCTCGGTCTCGCTTGAGATCTGCCTACCATCCTCGTAGATACCGATACCAGTGTTAACAGAGTGGTGAAATTTTGTGAACTGTCAGGCCTCATCCCTAAGCTGGTAGGGAAGGGCGGCAGACGTTAATAGATTATAAACTGGTCCACATGTGGGGACAGCCTTCGCCCCCACCCATGAGATTTGAGTTTTCGTCAGGGCACTAATGACCATGATGTCAAGCGCCCCCTCAACCCTAATCATCATCATCGACTTACTGGTGAAGACGAAGGTATCAGTAGACAATCTTCGTGGCCAGTACATTAGCCTGTAGTTTGAGATAATTGTAATATTATTTTTGTGTGATGTATATCCACACGCTAAAATAATTCATCGAGGCAGCTGTCAGTTGCGGCTTTTATTACTACTGGTAAGTAGCAGCTACCAGTTGGTAACAAACAGCCGAAACCTGACGTCAAGTGAGATGTCCTGTTCCGACATTGATCGCGCTGATGCACTCCATCGGATGCGTGCTCTCTTACTTGGCGTAATGTGGATACTTAAATGCTATCTTGTCTTCATTGCCCCCACGCAGTTGAGTACCCGTCATCGTATACGTGCCGATAAGGTGAGCCAGTTTCCCTTGGCCGTAAATAAGCGCTGTATTCTCCCTTCGGATGCGTTAGAAAATAGTTAATATCATCCAGCTAGCTTATTTCGTAGAGATAAGTGTCCGTGTTAATTGGCGGCATTACCCCCCATACAAATATTTCTTCGTATGTACTTTATATTATTATTAACTGAAAATAGTTTTCTTTCTCTTCTTATATACAGCAGGATCGCTTAGTCTGTCCAGCCAAGAGGGGACTGCTTCTAAAACTTGATGTAAATCATTGCCGCAGTGAGAGAATTCTTTAGATGTTCCACAAAAATTGAGACGTCGTGCTGCAGAATTCGATCAGCCGCACATTTTGAGTTTGCAGCCACATAATATATATCACTTCAAAATGTTTTTCTACAAAAAAAAAAAAATCATTTAATACTTTCGGTTGGAATGCAGGCTCCGTTATTCTTCATGTAACTGATATTAACGCTTGAGCTACCACCAAAGTCAAATTTCAACTCAAGGAATTAAGTGAAACTATTTCAAGAGATTGTTCAAGATTAGCCGCTAAAGAAATTAAGCTTTCCCTCTTTCAAATTTTCCAGAAATATAATTCAAACAATTTTTCTAAGATACATGAAATTTTCGGTATATGTTCTGACGTGCTTAATATTTTCCATCATAGACTTCTCACAAATAACTTTCAAAGGAGCGTCTCGAAAAAAGCCAAAATTGATGTATCACTCATAGGCTTTTCATTGTTATTCAAAAATCATTAAAATTGAAAAAAAACATCTCTTCCTAGCTTGGAAGAATAAGGCTATTCAGCATACGTAGTCAACACATATTTGAATTTACACACTTTTTTATAACACGTCGATATACAGTGAGTGGTCATTCACGTTCAAGACATGTGTACAAATCCATCATACATAAACTAGTTTCTGACATCCATTTAATAAGAATGCGCAGAGAAGATTTAACAATGATGGCACGATGTTCTCACCCCCTCGAACCGCCGGCGCCGTTTTGTTTAGCGATTCGCATTGCAGATTATTGCGTCGGTAGAACACCGTTGGATCACTTTGCCAGCGTCTATCCCGTACGACATTAAACAGAATAAAAAAAAACAACATTGTAGTACACACACCATATACCAAATACATAATTCAATACTACAATTTTCTTGCACACGTGATGTTGCTCAAGCGGAAGCTAAGGACGATTCTGTTCCCTAAAATCTACAGCACCACACAAGCAGCTGCCTCGCTGAAGTATTGTGGGATAAACAAAACGTGATCCGGTGGCATGCCCGAGAACCATATGTGGAACGTATCCGCCGGGGAAGCCTACACAGGTGCAATTTAGTATTGCGAAATTTAAATACCTACACTCCCAGATTTCATTCCTTTTACCTTTCTTTTTTTTTAAAAAAGAATCCTCCTCCCCGAACCAAGAAATCCCACACCAGAAACCGCAAGTGAAGTGCAAGTCCTAAAGTTTACCAACCTCCCCTTCCCCCCGCCCCTCCCACCCATTTTTACGTAATAATAGGATGAATAGGCATGGGTTTGGATAGTGAAATGGAGTGCGTCGACAGTGAGTATTAATTATTATAGTTAATTAAATCTAGCTCCCACCCGTTCTCACACGTCTTCAACAGCCGCTTGTATCTAGCATAATAATATATCTTCGTAACAGAGGATGCATAGGGTAGTACAACAAAGATCCTTGTTAGTTATTTAAACATCTTACTTAGTAGCTGCTCAGGAAAATAAACTACCATGGAAATAAATAGCCAACAGACATCCATCTCCTGAGGTTTTCGTTTGTAGCTACAATCAGTTGTGAGGTAAATAAAGGGATGTGGAATTCCACCAGGCACGGAAATACGTGTAGGCTAAAGAAGAAGAAACTAATGTGAAATAAGTATAAACTATAGGTAGGATATTTCATAAACGGAAAAAATAAACTATTTCAAAACGAAAGAAAGCTTGCCTAACTCAAGGTGAGAAGGGCTTTGAGGAAATATAAAATTGGTCCTTTTTTTCTACGAGATAGTTCTGTAGCATGTTAGAAATGTTATCGCCAGGTTTCAGAAGTTAATTCGTGCTATAAATAATGTAAAAGCCGTCTTGTTGGTACCCAAGCGCGGTGCCATATTTTCTTTTCCACACGACTCTGTTCTTGTTTGCGATATTTTACTATTTCCTGCCATCAGAGAAGATATCTGTAAAGTCGGAAGGCTGTGAGCCCATTTACGATGCGATTATTTACGATTTATTAAAGAAATGGTGGAGCACAAAACCCGAACGAAAGCTTTAATACCCTCATTTAGAAGAGACGCCCAAAGACTACATTTTGCTCACCTACTGTCTGGTGTTCGATGATGGTAACACGATAAGAATCGTGACGCTTCAGGCCTAGTATTTGATGCAGGTTGCTTCACTGAAAACCTGTTGAGAAAGACGTGCGTATTACAAGTTTTGAAATATCAGTGAAGGATATTGCTAGAAAGGCACGCCAGAAGGATCAGATTAGAAGGAAAGAGCTACATGATGACCAAATGTATGGTTCTGACCAGTATTAAGGTGCTTGTTTCTGCATAAATACTAATAACATCCCTTTTCCAGGTTTCCCCAACTTTCGTTTTTCAGTGTACAAGGAACATTTTCTGTTGAAGCATTGCAGATAAAAAGGTGAAATTAGCAATAGACTTTGTGTATGCTATAACACAACTCCCTATGCTACAAATTTTTCGAAGTGCATTACTGTCAGATTTGTTTACATTTTTATGAATTAAAAATTCTGTGCGTCATATATATAAATTTAAAAAAATTACCGGATTTCTAAAGCTGATATTAAAAAACTGGTGCACAAATGTCTCTAATTACAAAAAATAACCTACCACATCTTGAAAGTGGTGGGTAAAGTTACCTTTGAGCAAATGTTCCTCATGTGACAGTTGTTGTTGTTGTGGTCTTCAGTCCTGAGACTGGTTTGATGCAGCTCTCCATGCTACTCTATCCTGTGCAAGCTTCTTCATCTCCCAGTACCTACTGCAACCTACATCCTTCTGAGTCTGCTTAGTGTATTCATCTCTTGGTCTCCCTCTACGATTTTTACCCTCCACGCTGCCCTCCAATACTAAATTGGTGATCCCTTGATGCCTCAGAACATGTCCTACCAACCGATCCCTTCTTCTGGTCAAGTTGTGCCACAAACTACTCTTCTCCCCAATCCTATTCAATACTTCCTCGCCCGCATCTCGTGGTCGTGCGGTAGCGTTCTCGCTTCCCACGCCCGGGTTCCCGGGTTCGATTCCCGGCGGGGTCAGGGATTTTCTCTGCCTCGTGATGGCTGGGTGTTGTGTGATGTCCTTAGGTTAGTTAGGTTTAAGTAGTTCTAAGTTCTAGGGGACTGATGACCATAGATGTTAAGTCCCATAGTGCTCAGAGCCATTTGCCAATACTTCCTCATTAGTTATGTGATCTACCCATCTAATCTTCAGCATTCTTCTGTAGCACCACATTTCGAAAGCTTCTATTCTCTTCTTGTCTAAACTATTTATCGTCCATGTTTCACATCCATACATGGCTACACTCCGTACAAATACTTTCAGAAATGACTTCCTGACACTTAAATCTCTACTCGATGTTAACAAATTTCTCTTCTTCAGAAACGCTTTCCTTGCCATTGCCAGTCTATATTTTATATCCTCTCTACTTCGACCATCATCAGTTATTTTGCTCCCCAAATAGCAAAACTCCTTTACTACTTTAAGTGTCTCATTTCCTAATCTAATTCCCTCACCATCACCCGACTTAATTCGGCTACATTCCATTATCCTCGTTTTGCTTTTGTTGATGTTCATCTTATATAATCCTCTCAAGACACTGTCCATTCCATTCAGCTGCTCTTCCAAGTCCTTTGCTGTCTCTGACAGAATTACAATGTCATCGGCGAACCTCAAAGTTTTTATTTCTTCTCCATGGATTTTAATACCTACTCCGAATTTTTCTTTTGTTTCCTTTACTGCTTGCTCAATATACAGATTGAATAACATCGGGGAGAGACTAAAACCCTGTCTTACTCCCTTCCCAATCACTGCTTCCCTTTCATGTGCCTCGACTCTTATAACTGCCATCTGGTTTCTGTACAAATTGTAAATAGCCTTTCGCTCCCTGTATTTTACCCCTGCCACCTTTAGAATTTGAAAGAGAGTATTCCAGTCAACATTGTCAAAAGCTTTCTCTAAGTCTACAAATGCTAGAAACGTAGGTTAGCCTTTCCTTAATCTTTCTTCTAAGATAAGTCGTAATGTCAGTATTGCCTCACGTGTTCCAGTATTTCTACGGAATCCAAACTGATCTTCCTCGAGGTCGGCTTCTACTAGTTTTTCCATTCGTCTATAAAGAATTCGTGTTAGTATTTTGCAGCTGTGGCTTATTAAACTGATTGTTCGGTAATTTTCACATCTGTCAACACCTGCTTTCTTTGAGATTGGAATTATTATATTCTTCTTGAAGTCTGAGGGTATTTCGCCTGTTTCATACATCTTGCCCACCAGATGGTATAGAGTTTTGTCAGGACTGGCTCTCCCAAGGCCGTCAGTAGTTCTAATGGAATGTTGTCTACTCCCTGGGCCTTGTTTCGACCCAGGTCTTTCAGTGCTCTGTCAAACTCTTCACGCAGTATCGTATCTCCCAATTCATCTTTATCTACATCCTCTTCCATTTCCATAATATTGTCCTCAAGTACATCGCCCTTGTATAGACCCTCTACATACTCCTTCCACCTTTCTGCTTTCCCTTCTTTGCTTAGAACTGGGTTTCCATCTGAGCTCTTGATGTTCATACAAGTGGTTCTCCTATCTCCAAAGGTCTCTTTAATTTTCCTGTAGGCAGTATCTATCTTACCCCTAGTGAGATAAGCCTCTACATCCTTACATTTGTCCTCTAGCCATCCCTGCTTAGCCATTTTGCACTTCTTGTCGATCTCATTTTTGAGACGTTTGTATTCCTTTTTGCCTGCTTCATTTATTGCAATTTCATATTTTCTCCTTTCATCAATTAAATTCAATATTTCTTCTGTTACCCAAGGATTTCTAGTAGCCCTCGTCTTTTTACCTACTTGATCCTCTGCTGCCTTCACTACTTCATCCCTCAAAGCCACCCATTCTTCTTCTACTGTATTTCTTTCCCCTATTCCTGTCAGTTGTTCCCTTACGCTCTCCCTGAAATTCTGTACAACCTCTGGTTCTTTCAGTTTATCCAGGTCCCATCTCCTTAAATTCCCACCTTTTTGCAGTGTCTTCAGTTTTAATCTACAGGTCATAACCAATAGATTGTGGTCAGAGTCCACATCTGCCCCTGGAAATGTTTTACAATTTAAAACCTGGTTCCTAAATCTCTGTATTACCATTATATAATCTATCTGATACCTTTTAGTATCTCCAGGGTTCTTCCATGTATACAAACTTCTATCATGATTCTTAAACAAAGTGTTGGCTATGATTAAGTTGTGCTCTGTGCAAAATTCTACCAGGCGGCTTCCTCTTTCATTTCTTAGCCCCAATCCATATCCACCTACTACGTTTCCTTCTCTCCCTTTTCCTACACTCGAATTCCAGTCACCCATGACTATTAAATTTTCATCTCCCTTCACTATCTGAATAATTTCTTTTATTTCATCATACATTTCTTCAATTTCTTCGTCATCTGCAGAGTTAGTTGGCATATAAACTTGTACTACTGTAGTAGGTGTGGGCTTCGTATCTATCTTGGCCGCAATAATGCGTTCACTATGCTGTTTGTAGTAGCTTACCCGCATTCCTATTTTCCTATTCATTATTAAACCTACTCCTGCATTACCCCTATTTGATTTTGTGTTTATAACCCTGTATTCACCTGACCAAAAGTCTTGTTCCTCCTGCCACCGAACTTCACTAATTCCCACTATATCTAACTTTAACCTATCCATTTCCCTTTTCAAATTTTCTAACCTACCTGCCCGATTAAGGGACCTGACATTCCACGCTCCGATCCGTAGAACGCCAGTTTTCTTTCTCCTGATAACGACATGCTCTTGAGTAGTCCCCGCCCGGAGATCCGAATGGGGGACTATTTTACCTCCGGAATATTTTACCCAAGAGGACGCCATCATCATTTAATCATACAGTAAAGCTGCATGCCCTCGGGAAAAATTACGGCCTTAGTTTCCCCTTGCTTTCAGCCGTTCGCAGTACCAGCACAGCAAGGCCGTTTTGGTTATTGTTACAAGGCCAGATTAGTCAATCATCCAGACTGTTGCCCTTGCAACTACTGAAAAGGCTGCTGCCCCTCTTCAGGAACCACACGTTTGTCTGGCCCCTCAACAGATACCCCTCCGTTGTGGTTGTACCTACGGTACGGCTATCTGTATCGCTGAGGCACGCAAGCCTCCCCACCAACGGCAAGGTCCATGGTTCATGGGGGGAGGCATGTGACAGTTTGTGTTCTACCATGGCGCTGCTGGATACTTTTAGAACATGTGACAGTGTGTGTTCTAAAAGTATCCAGCAGCGCCATGGTAAAATTATTTGCCAAATAAATTGGCCCAGATTTTAGCCCTTTTTTAAACATAATGACATCATGTGCAGAATTTGGTTCAATTATCGCTCAAACAATAAAAATTACATTAGGTTATATGTACCCGTGTATTTTCTCATACGTCCCCTCTTAAGGATCTAAACAGCCCAGCCGCATGTTGTGTGTTTTCAATTACAGTGAGGTAGTCGCGTTGTTTCACTAGTTTGCTCTTCTTGGTTTTGCAGATATGTTAAATTATTATTTCTTCCCTCCTCTCCTTTGTGCTTTACAGTTTCATACACGTGAAGTTTGAATTTTAAAATGACGAAACCGGTCGTCGTTTGGATAAATATTTAGTACTACTGAAGCGGATCTCTCTAAATTAATTATCATGCCTCTGTGTTGCGGATGTCCTACATACCAAATCTTGTGCGTAAGAAAAACAGCTACGCAGTGGTCCTAATTGTACAAATTAAGATACTGGCGAAGGGTGGATATGAAGGTATCACGCGAAGAACGTGGCCAACTGCCAGAAGCCACTTGTAAACACTGGTGTGATGGCTGACATAGAAGCTGGGAGGGGTGCTATGAGTACAGTGCAAATGTTTTCGAAAACATCAAAGGTGCTGTATTACCTGTTTTAATATTGAATATGCGTAGTGAAAACAAGTATTCATGGTGAGGTCCAACTAGCTCTGTTCGTTCATGTGACCCAGAAGGCAGTAGGCAGCAGAGCTGACTGGCATAAAAGTTTCCCTGGGTGTTGCATCGTACTGTAAAATGAAGGTCACCGATTAGAACCGACGTTTCTGCGGCTGTTTGTGCGGTCTTGTTCAGCGTCTACTACGAAAGACACTGCCACCGTGGCCGAAACACTGGGTTTCCTCGGTGACAGGCAATTCACAACATGACGCGGGACCATAACCTAGAAACTCTGACTGGAGAAATCTACACCGCTATATGGCGGAGATGATATTTATACCGTGTTTTTGGACCCACAACAAGGTTCCGCACTGTCTACGCTGGGAGACAATCTCTACTGCTTCCAAATTAACAGTTTAAGTGTGGGTCAGATGTAGCTTGAATTCAAAGAAATACAGGGTGTTTCAAAAAGAACCATCCGTTTTGGTACGTCTCTATTTCTGAAACTAATAACCATATACAATGAAACTCAAAGTTGTTTTCCAAACCTTTTCATAGGCGTTCAAGATGCCCCTCTTGAGATGCACGGTATATGTCAATGCGTTATTCAAGTTGTGCCCACACTGCAGTGAGCATGTCTTGAGTTACGGCTTCGACAGCTGCTGTTACACGATGTCTGAGTTCATTCGTTGTAGTTAGTGATGGAGGCACATAAACAGTGTCTTTTATAAACCCTCCACAAGAAATAATCACATACAATCAGGTCCAGTGACCTTGGAGGGCAGTAGTTTAAGACTGAATCATTTGGTCCAGTGCGGATGCGTTCGACGTTTGTGTCAGAGACTCGGGGACGGCCCGGCGAGATTTGCCTGTACACAAACCTGTTTCTCGAAATTATACTGTAGGAGGATCCACGCCATACCTAGTACGAAAGTCAAACTGAACAGTTATTACTGACACGCACTGCGTAAAACGTAGATCTCAAAACGCACTCTGTTTTCCCGATTTTAGTAGAACTGAAGTGAGCGCACACTGCTGCTACCTAGCGCGACCTATGTAAAACTCGAGAGTTTACTCTTTCCAGCAGTACTTTGTTCATGCACATATCTCAAATAACATGATTGTTATGATTTTTTAAATAGGGTGATTTTGTTGATGCACCCTGTATTATCGACAGCAATTGACAGATTTGTATCAAATGAATTAACAAACGACGGGGCTGATCCCCCATGGTGTACAAAGTAGGCGAGAACACTGTTGCAGAAACAACGATAAAAAGCATGCCAGATTTCAACGAACGCAAAACCCCCAAGATGGTCGATCTTTTACACAAGCTCGAAATGTAGCGTGGACTTCAGTGCGAGATGCTCTGTCTAGAATATTTTTCTCGAAAGGTGGTAGACAATCCAGAGATTCTGGTCGTATGTAAAGCAGCCTGGCGGCACGACGTAATCAATGGGTTCTCCGCGCGATAGCAATGGAAATAATATAGGTGACAGTGCTGTTAAAGCAGAGCTACTAAGCACAGCCTTCCTAAATTCGTTCACCAAAGAAGACGAAGTAAATATTCGAATAAGAAATAGCTGCCAACGTGAGTAACGTAGAAGTAGATACCTTCGGAGTAGTAAAGCGACTGAAATCAATTAATGAAAGCAAGTCTTCCGGTCCAGACTGTATACCAATTACGTTCCTTTCAGCATAGACCGATGCAATAGCACCGTATGTAACAATTATCTACAACCGCTCGCTCGACGAAAGATCGTACTCATAGACTGGAAAGTTGTCCAGGCCATACCATTATTCAAGAAAGACAGTAGGAGAAATCCTCTAAATTACAGGCCCATATCGTTAACGCCGATGTGCAGAAGGATTTTGAAACATATATCAAGTGGCTTGGAATCAAATTTCGTGCTTATGAAGTATCGTCTCAGTTATGCAACTGTATTCGTGATCTCCTGTCAGTGAGGTTACAGTTAGTAGTAACTGACGGAAAGACATCGAGTAAAACAGAAGTGATTTCTGGCGTTCCAAAGGTAGCGTTACAGACCCTCTGTTGTTCCTTATCTATATAGACGGTTTAGGAAACAATCTGAAGAGCCGTCTTAATTTGTTTGCACATGATCCTGTTGTTTATCATCTAGTAAAGTCGTCGGAAGATCAAAACCAATTGCTAAAAGGAATCCGTTAAAATCTGGTTACACGATAAATCAATCATATTCAAAGGCAGTAAATTCGACAAAACACCTAGGAATAACAATTAGGAATAGCTTAAATTGTAAAGACAACATAGAAAATGCTGTGGGGAAGACGAACCAAAGACTGCGTTTTATTGGCAGAACACTTGAGAACATGCAACAGATCTACTAAAGCTTGTCCGTCGTCCGGCGGGGGAGTACCACTGCGCGGTTAGGGATCCTTACCAGACATGATTGACGGAGTAGATCGAGGAATTTCGAAGAAGGGCAGCACGTTTTATATTATCGAGAAATAGGGGAGAGAGAGTCACGGACATGATACAGGATGTGGGGTGGACATCTTGAAACAAAGGCGTTTCTCGTAGGGGGGGGGGGGGGGGGGGGGGGGAATCTTCCAACGAAATTTCGGTCGCCAGCTTTCTCCTCCGAATACAAAAACATTTCATTGACGCCGCTTTACAAAGAGAGAAACGATCATCATAATAATATTAGGGAAATCAGAGCTCGCACTCAAAGATACAGGTGTTCCGTTTTTTCCTCGCGCTGTTCGAGAGTGGAATAATGGATAATTATTGTTAAGGTGGTTCGTCGAACCCTCTGCCAGGCGCTTAAGTGCACTATTATGCGCTCACATAAGCGACGGGTACTACAAATTTACCATGAAACGATATTACAATACCATGCAGAAAGAATTTAAAGGATTTGACTGACAATGAAAGAGCAGAAAATTGCAACGATCGACAAACGGAATTCATTGTACTGTACATCAAGAAACACTTTGTGATAAATTTGCAGGCATGCAGCATGTAAAGAAATTGGTGGTACGAATAGTAAAGTTCCGGAAGTCGCACATATTATTCCACTGCCAGTTGCAATAGTTTTCGGTGGAACTGAACAAAGAGTGTGGAGACTTTATATATTACTGAAAAGTATACTGGTTAAGGAACATGCCTGGAACGATTTTTCGATTGAAAACTAGCCACTGTTGATTTTATGAAGGAGAGATGAGCACAGGAACAAAAATTAGAACATCCGGAATGAATTGCAGCCCTCGCGTTGCAGGTGAACATGACTGCACACCGCCCACAGTAAGACACTGCAAGGTGAGGAACAATTTATTTCTGATTTGATGGGGACACATTTAAAAAGAAGATTGCTTTATAGAAGGAACACATTCTGAGAAACACAATCCAGTTCACAAGCTTACTGCCACTAAAGAAAACCCGAAATGTGAAGAACTCGTTCTGGCCTTGAAAGAATTGCAAGGATAGCTCCTAAAAAGTTTGAGAACACTGTCAATCGTACATCTTTCTTTTTCGAGTTGTTTTCGAAACCGTTTGCCGTTTGAGTTGAAAGAGCCTCTGTGCACGTGCAGATGTAGCTGACTGAGTTGCAAGTTAATTCCAGTTTTAATGACAAATCTTTCTGCTTCAAAACTGACCAGGACGTCTACATCATTTTCCTCAGGTAGAGTTTCCATGCCTCTGTAACGAGGTTCCGAAAGTGCTACAATGTTTCGATCGACATATTTGTGTGAAAGCCATGTTTCGATTATGACAGTAAATAAGTCACGATTATGTGGCAACTTGAGTGCGAAAATCTGTGAAATTGTGCTTCTGTCTGTATGCCGATAGTTTGTACCAAATAAAAATTTACAATGTCTTCAGCGCGCCAAAAATATATAATACTGAAAATTTGTTTTGGCCGTGATCTTTATTGTCGAGAAATGTGAAATAGAAAACAAAGTCGTATGCAGTGCGACTGCAGGAGTCATGTAAATGCGGCGCGTCCGCAGTTTCCTCCTGCCCCCCCCCCCCCCCCCCCCCCCCTCCACCAAGGCTGAGTGCTGTGGCACTCGTGCCATGGCATGGCCTGCGAGCCGAATTCTCGGCTGGCCCTGTTGTAGAGAGGCCTCTTCGGAGTACCTGGTTAGCGGTTTCTCATGCGACGGTCCCTAGTTTCCGGGAAAATGGATGCTGAAGTTGTGTGTGTACCTTCTACATTTGTAACGTTTATTATGTTCCGAGCAAATGAGCGCAGGGGCTAGGATTGGCGCTGCCACGCTGGAGGTGCGGCTTTAAAATCTGCCCGAGAACTTTTCATTTTTCATCGTACAGAATATCTAAAATATTATATGTTATGAAAAAATTATGCAAAAGTAGTAATTTTCGCTGTAGTAATTTCATTAATAAATCAGTCATTACAGCACACTTTCTTCAAATGCGTATTCCGCTTATGGATCGTAATTAAAATTCAAAATATTTGCACAGCTTCAAAGCGTACTCAACGATGGACGAAGCATTAGCAGCTGCGGAAGGATTCCAAATACAGACAAAAGTGCTCATCCCTAATTTTGACCTTGATTATATAAATAATGTCGATCAAACTGGCTGCTAGCACCAGTCGATGTACAATAATCTTTTCGAAACAGAGAACGAAAACCCATTTGAACAAGACTATTCAGTCCTGCACAGCGTAGTGTATCATAGTTGCACCAGAAAAGATATTCCCTTGCGTTTTCTTATGTGTGCGGGAACCACCCAGGAAGTTGGGTTGGAATGTTCGAAAAAGAGTTAACATATTGACTCATAAATTATGAAATGTAATTGCGACCTGCGCGAAACCTGGGAAGCTCACAAAAGTACTGCACGAAGAGTTTTTTAAAATCTGTCATTCTTCCGTATGCAGGACAAGAAAAAATTCTTTATATTATTCACTTACGGTCAAATCTTTGTTGATGAAAGACAAGCATGGACATACTCTGTAAAAATTATCCCACCTAAATGCACTCCCACTTTGCCAAACTTGTGGTGTTTATTTGTACACGCAGGTTAAAATTTTCACGACCTGCTAAATACTAATAGGGAAATTGCTTCGAGGGAAGATTCCATTTAAATACATTCTTTAATTCCACATCAGTCCAGTGCACCTGCTTTCAGAGAAATGGTGAGATACGCGTGGTACATATCGAATTTGATCGAAGAATTTTTGAATGTAAACGAACTGTGCTTTCCGGTATCGCTGCTGAAAAAGCCGCGTGCCTGCATGGCAGTAGGCTTCACTAAATGTGCGACGTGCTCTAAGGAATTCGTTTTTCGGTTGCTTCGGCGACTTCTAGCACAGCAGGCGATAGCGAGTAGGACGAATCTGTGATCTATTCCGTAACAAACGGCATACACAGTCGAAGAAAGTTTGCTATATTGATTGATTTACTAATCAAACTACTACGACGAAAATGGATATTTTTGAATAATTTTGCATGACATATACTACTAAATGATATTCTGTACGATGAAATCGAAAAGTTCGCAGGCAGGATTTGAACTTATACCGACAGCACGCTGGGATTAAAATTTAACCGCTGCGCTAAGCCGCCTTGGTCGAAACGGAGCTAAAGTTACAAGTGCAGGAGGTAAGAATAACATGTCAACATAGATTTTCTCTGAAACTAGGGACCGTCGCATGAAAAGCCGCTAGCCAGATAATCAGGACAGGTCTGTCTACGACATACCCCAGACTCGTCAAAATCTGTGATTAATAAGTCTGATGGTCGCCTTGTGAGTGTGTAGGAGAATCAGTTTCAGAGATAATACCAACTGAGATGACGCTGTCCATTTACTGCAACGAGTCAGAGAGCTGTGTTGTTGTTTCTGTGGCAGTACTGCAGTAGTAAGCGTCTCAGCAACTCAGGTCTAAATCGAGAGACATTTGAAGATGTCATTGGCGAAAACTGTGTACATACACCTATTCCGTGTTTCGGTCTTGCGCGTTACAACGATTAGTTATTGTTGTTGTTCTGGTCTTCAGTCCTGAGACTCGTTTGAATTAGTTAAGCAGGGCCATGTCTGTGTGACAACCACTTAGAATTCGGGTCTAGTGAATAACACAAGCCATCTGTATCTTCTGAGAAGTGTGGCGTCATACGCTACTGACCATTAAAATTGCTACACCAGGAAGAAATGCAGATGATAAATGGGTATTCACTGGTCAAATATATTATACTAGAACTGACATGTGAATACATTTTCACGCAATTTGGGTGCATAGATCCTGAGAAATCAGTACCCAGAACAACCACCTCTGGTCGTAATAACGGCCTTGATTCGCCTGGGTATTGAGTCAAACAGAGCTTGGATGGCGTGTACAGGTACAGCTGCCCATGCAGCTTCAACACGATACCACAGTTCATCAAGATTAGTGACTGGCGTATTGTGACGAGCCAGTTGCTCGGCCGCCGTTGACCAGACGTTTTCAATTGGTGAGAGATCTGGAGAATGTGCTGGCCAGGGCAGCAATCGAACATTTTCTGTATCCAGTAAGGCCCGTACAGGACCTGCAACATGCGGTCGTGCATTATCCTGCTGAAATGTAGGGTTTCGCACGGATCGAATGAAGGGTAGTGCCACGGGTCGTAACACATCTGAAATATAACGTTCACTGTTCAAAGTGCCGTCAATGCGAACAAGAGGTGACCGAGACGTGTAACCAATGGCACCCAATACCATCACGCCGGGTGATACGCCAGTATGTCGATGACGAAAACACGCTTCCAATATACGTTCACCGCGATGTCGCCAAACGCGGATGCGACCATCATGATGCTGTAAACAGAACCTGGATTCATCCGAAAAAATGACGTTTTGCCATTCGTGCACCCAGGTTCGTCGTTGAGTACACCATCGCAGGCGCTCCTGTCTGTGATGCAGCGACGAGGGTAACCGCAGCCATGGTCTCCGAGTTGATAGTCCATGCTGCTGCAAACGTCGTCGAACTGTTCGTACAGATGGTTGTTGTCTTGCAAACGTCCCCATCTGTTGACTCAGGGATCGAGACGTGGTTGCACGATCCGTTACAGCCATGCGGATAAGATGCCTGTCATCTCGACTGCTAGTGATACGAGGCCGTTGGGATACAGCACGGCGTTCCGTATTACCCTCCTGAGTCCACCGATTGCATATTCTGCTAACAGTCATTGGATCTCGACCAACGCGAGCAGCAATGTCGCGATACGATAAACCGCAATCGCGATAGGCTACAATCCGACCTTTATCAAAGTCGGAAACGTGATGGTACGCATTTCTCCTCCTTACACGAGGCATCACAACAACATTTCACCAGGCAACGCCGGTCAACTGTTGTTTGTGTTTGAGAAATCGGTTGGAAACTTTCCTCATGTCAGCACGTTGTAGGTGTCGCCACCGGCGCCAACCTTGTGTAAATGGTCTGAAAAGCTAATCATTTGCATATCACAGCACCTTCTTCCTGTCGGTTAAATTTCGCGTCTGTAGCGCGTCATCTTCGTGGTGTAACAATTTTAATGGCCAGTAGTGTATATCACGACATGATGTGTGGCATTTCGCCCATGTATCTATGTTTCAATATAGATGTTTGTTTTGTTTAAAATGAGTCGTGTAGTTCTTTTGGGTAAGGTCTGGAATCGTACAGATTACGCCTCCTTTATAGATCAAGTGCAGACGGCAAGCAATTTGTGGGACCATTGTTTTGGTTGTGTTGTATATATTAGACCTATATAGATCTATTGGAGGTGGCTGGTCTTTGGTAAATCGCAATACTGTCTTTCTGCTTCGACCAGCGATGCCACCATCGCTTTTTTTAAATTTTTTTAAATTGAAATTGTGGTCACAGCTAATCTATACTGTAACTTGAGGTCTGTTAGTTACGTTTACAGTGCGTGGACAGAAATAGGGAAACACGAAAAACACAACGTGGTACCACGCCCAATACGGTGTAGGGAAACTGTTCGCATTCAAAACAGCTTCCAGCCGTTTCGGAATGGATACATACACGACTTGTATGATTTTCAAGTAAATGATATACTATCCTTCCAGAAAAGTAGTGGCAAGTTCACGTAACGATGATGGAGGTAGCAATCACGCACCTTTCTCTCCAAATAGACTCCACACAGACTAAATAACTGTGATATGTGGTGGCTGCTGGCCAGGCGAGTGCTCCCAAAACCAGTCCTGGGCGATGCTAGCTCGGTGAACAGCGGTCCTGTCGTCTTGGGACACAGCATAGCCATTGGGGAATAAACATTGTACTGTGGACCTGATCACCCAAAATGGTCACGCAATCCGTGGCAGCAATACGACCGTGTATAGTAACCATGGGATCCATAGAATACCATGATATACCTGCCCACATCATCACCGAACCCATTCGTGTTTCACTCTTGGGAAACAGACTCGGCTAGAAGTTGGAAAGAATGTGAAATAATACACATCTGACCAAACGACTTTCTGTCATTGCTCCATAGTCCAAGCTTTATAGCTTCGAGAACACCTTTTCCTGTTACGGCCATTTTCATGAGTTGTCTTAGAAATCCAGACCATCTTGCAGTTTCCAGCTTAGGAGCCCCCTACGTGTTGTTTTGGCGCTGACTGGGTTTGCGAGTGCGATATGCAGTTCTGCACCCGTCGTCCCCTTATTTTTCGTACAATCCTCTTCCACATATATTGGTTAAAAGCATATCAAAGCTTTGATGTAACTTGACTGCTGAGAGATTCTGTTGTGTCTAGACAAGACAGTCTAGACACAGTGAGAGGAAGCCGAAAGGCACGCGCTAAGTTAAAGCAGGATGGCGTGAGGTCTGAAACAGGATACGTAATGAATGCTATAAAGAAAAGTACGTAGCTTCTGGAATACTTAACTTTAATCCATCCTTTTGGTACATCTGGAGATTGTGGCGATACAAGTGAGACTCTTTAGATACATGCAATGTTACTAATGGCGCCTGGCTAGGTCGTAGCCATTGACTTAGCTGAAGGCTATTCTAACTATCTGCTCTGCAAATGAGCGAGGCTTCGTCAGTGTGCATCGCTAGCTACGTCGTCCGTACAACTGGGGCGAGTGCTAGTCCGTATCTCGAGACCTGCCTTGTGGTGGCGCTCGGTCTGCGATCACACAGTGGCGACACGCGGGTCCGACATGTACTAATGGACCGCGGCCGATTTAAAACTACCACCTAGCAAGTGTGGTGTCTGGCGCTGACACCACAGATTCTTCCGGTAACTGTTTGTCTTGTTTTTCCTGTGATGTCTGTCTGACATGAGACTCGACTGTCAGTATTCTGAGACCAATTGTGTCAGGTGTTTGTACAGTTTCATTGGATAATTTTGATATTGTTCAGTTTCAGAGTAATATGGGACGCTTTTAGCCGTTCTGTTGTACCCTACGTCCTGGTAGATGACTATTAGCACTAATAAACAGCTGCTGTTTAAAATGCAGTTTATAAAATACTTTACAGATGTTGAACCTTACCTTATGGAAACATTTTCAATAACCGTCTGTCACGATCACTCAACACACACTTCGTCCGCGTTATGATTAGCGGATAGTGTTTTCTCGCTTTCCCTGTATGAGATAAATCTTCGCTACGGTGCCTGTTGAAACACCAAACACTACGGCTACCTTGACTACGGAAGAACCCACCATACGAGCACCAGCTGTTTGCCCATATCGGAATTCACTTACCTCCGACATATTGCTCAAATGGCTCTGAGCACTATGGGACTTAACATCTGTGGTCATCAGTCCCCTAGAACTTAGAACTACTTAAACCTAACTAAGCTAAGGACATCAGACACATCCATGCCCGAGGCAGAATTCGAACCTGCGCCCGTAGCGGTCACGCGGTTCCAGACTGAAGCGCCTAGAACCGCACGGCCACACCGGCCGGCCCGACATAATGCGCTCACAGCTATACAGAACACTGTTCTTACCACGACTGGTACTTGCAACGTACTGAGCGCATTGCACAGGTGCCTTTCGTGGTCAGTTACTAACAGTGCAAGCCGCAGGCTTGGCCAACATATGCATTTATGTTCAAGCATGAATTTCTCGTGGTGTTTCCATATTTTTTCTCAATCCCCGTACGTCCTCGTGACATCTGTTGGCACATAATACTTTGATATTTTCAAAGTATAGACACGTTTCAAGGCGTTAATAAAGAGGCCATCTCTGCACAAAACCCTCCGTGGAGGTCTCGTCAGTTTGTCGGTCTTTGTATTGGTAATATTTTCGTACGGATACTGCCTATCTCGAGGGTCGTATCTCGTTCATGTTGCCGGCCGCTGTGGCCGAGCGTTTCTTTGCGCTTCAGTCCGGAACCGCGCTGCTTCTACGGTCGCAGGTTCGACTCCTGCCTCGGGCATGGATGTGTGTAATGTCCTTAGGTTAGTTAGGTTTAATTAGTTCTAAGTCGAGGGGACTAATGACCTTAGATGTTAAGTCCCATAGTGCTTAGAGCCATTTGAACCATTTTTCGTTCATGTTGATGGCGTCACCAGTCTGAGATCGCACATCGCGTTGTCCACTGATTTTCACGGCTCGTATTTGGAAGCAACGACAAATGTGCCGAAGTAGCGGCACTGCCCGAGGGAGCCAATGTTTTCTACACCCCCCCCCCCCCCCCCCCCCCCCCCCTATTGTACACCCGAGTAAAGAGGGCGCGGATATGTGCAGCGTACATTTCTATACTCTCGCACCGAGTTTGGAAATACTCTGCTTACGTCACCCCAAAATTTACCTGATTCAAAGGAAGTATGAAACGGCTGCGCCCTTGAATATGGTGTTTTTAAGTCGGAGGCATTCGATCCGCAATAGGACTCCTCAGAAACTGCTTATGCAACTCGTCCTCAATTCTGTTGTAAAGGTACGCAGAACAACAAGAGCCCCTGATGTATTTTCGACCACTTGTGCTCCAGATGACCTATCGCGTTGGTCGATGTGGTGGCCTTGTCGATCCTTGCTGTCATTCAGCCTCAATTATCAGCCTGGAGTTGCTGTTGATAGGCGGCTATATCATCACTTGTTCTCAAGGCGCCGGGTCAGAAGAAGCAGTGCCAGATTTAGTTCGGTCGGGGTCCCAGGCACAGACGAAATTGTCGCCATCCCCTTCTCACAAATAAAGTAGATCTTAACCTTATTTTCAAAGAAATAAAAAATATTATGTGGTACAGAATGGTTGGGAACATAACGTTGACCTTTACACGGCTTTTGTTTACTTCAGAAAAGGCTTGTGACAGCCTACACCGGTGCACAATCACCAATGTCTTGAAAGAGTTTGTTTCCGCAAAAGTTGATAACTGTTGTACTGATGTTTTTAGGGGAACCCTATTGCGAGGAAAAATTGCTACAGGAGTATCAGAGCATTTTGAAGTCAAGAGATAGTCTTAGACAAGGAGACACATTATCGCCAGTACTTTTTAATTTAATTTTATAAATGATAGAAAGTGACGCCAAAAATGAAACCAAGCTGGAATAAAATTAGGCAGCAACTTGCGTATACGGATGATGATGTTCGAATGAGTGGTGGCAAAAAGGACTCGCAGCTCATGACGAGTTATTACAGCAACACTGCAAGGAAAGCAAGTTTACAAATTAATGAGGAGAAAATTGAGCAAATAGACGTGAGCAAACACCCAATGATGGTACCCCGTTGACAGCTAATGAAGTAGCTTTTGAAGGAATAGATACATCTAAATATTTGTGAAGCATTTCTAGCGAGCAGCATAGAATGGAAACTGAGATTAAGGGAAGGATCGCAGCGGCACAAGGAGCATATTTTGGATTACATGACGTGCTGTGCAGTAGAGCAGTTTCCAGAAGTTTTAAAGTCAGACCATGCCAGAGTGTAATTCTCCTGGTAGCTCTATATGGCTCTCAAACATTAAGCAAAACGGATGAACTGAAACTACTAGTTTTGGAGAGAAAGATATTAAGCAGAATTTGACCCCAAGAGGGACACCCAATCACAGGAATGGATGATATTAAAAAGTCAGGAACTAGCAAACCTATATTGAAAAGCTGACACTATGCGAAGGGTGATGAAAAAAAGATGATGCGGGCTGGACACCTTATTAGGATCGAAAAGGAAAGACTACCACGAGTGGCATTATCAGGATCTGTTGAAGGCAGAAGAGGGCGAGGGAGGCCACGGACAAGATGGAATGCTGATATCAACAGGGATACAGAGGCGACAGGCCTGAGAAAATGGACTACGAAAGCCAAGAAGAGAAATGATTGGTAGAGCAACACTTAAGAAGGGGAAGAGAAACAAGAACAGAATTAATATTTTACATCTTCATAGCGACGACCTCATAATTCAAAAGTGACAACACCTTCGTGTAACTTTGCCCTCTTTGTCTGTGTTATACTTTGCACAATGTCCAAGGACGATCAGTATCACTCTTTGCTAATGGTCGTTCTATGCTCGTGAAAGTCAGTAAAAATCTCACCATGCCTCCCTAATACAACCGACTGTGGTCCCACAAAATGTCGCATCTGTTTGTATCAAAACATGGGAAGTCACAACTTTTTTCGACACGGGGATCGTGAATGCTTGATTTTAATATTTTTGTCTTTAAATCAATTCTCTGCAGGAGTAATTGGAAGCCTGTTATGGGATCACAGTGTATACAGGTTTGACTTCTGTGGGGGTTGAACTGTGTAGAAGTGAATGGTGTGGGGGTTGTTGTGGTGCGAATTTGTGATTTTTTTGTTTTGTTTTATTCTGTTACAGAGTTCCTCAATCATTGCACAATCATGACTATTATTATAAGAAACTGTTTTAGTTGTATTGATTTCATTCTGCTGATGTGTGATACTCATAGGAATTTATTGCGTAATGTACAACATAAGTCTGATATATGCCACGATCTCTATGAGCCTGCCATAATTGACAAAATCTCTGAGAGTAAAAACAACAACCACAATTTTCCGTCAACATATCCTCAACGCGCTGACAAAATTGGCTAGTACTCCTTTCCTTAAAAAAATAAATAAAATAAAAAATCGAAGATACTTTGCACCCTCAATTATACAGGGTGTCCCAGCTATCTTGTCCACCCAAAATATCTCTGGAACAATAACAGCTATTGGAAAATGACTTTCACCGGTATCAATGTAGGGCTGGGGCCCATGAATGTACATATTTGAAAACATTCTAAAACGAAAGCATATGTGTTTTTTAACACAAACTTATGTTTTTTTAAATGGACCTCCTATATTTTTTCTTCAGCAATCCATAGCATGACAAAGCACATACACAATGGCGTTGATTGCATCGCAATATTCCCATTACATCCCGAGATATTGAGACGCGAAGTTGACGCTTGAAACACCCGACATGCGCTGCTAGCGCACGTCCTGAGGCTCAGGCGTGAACCCCGTGCTGCCCGTAATCGCGATGTGATTGACATGCGTAACCACACTTCCATACTTATCAAGAGGTCCGAAACGAATAATACGGTCTGCTGCCATCCTGCATTAACGTCGTACATTCCAGCAGGTATTTATCCCATAGGCTAGGGGTGATGCGGTTCTGTAACATATCTATGTACCGCAACGTTAGTCACAAAGTTAACTTCGCTTATCGTTAATCCGTTACTAAAAAGGTAATGCCGTTCAAGCGTCAACTTCGCGTCTCAATATCTTGGGATGTAATGGGAATATTGCGATGCAATCAACGCCATTGTGTATGTGCTTTGTCATGCTATGGATTGCTGAAGAAAAAATATAGGAGGTCCATTTAAAAAAACGTAAGTTTGTGTTAAAAAACACATATGTTTTCGTTTTAGAATGTTTCCAAATATGTACATTCATGGGCCCCATCCCTACATTGATACCGGTGAAAGTCGGTTTCCAATAGCTGTTATTGTTCCCGAGATATTTTGGGTGGACAAGATAGCTGGGACACCCTGTATATAAAGTTTATCCACAGCACAGTGGTTAGCACGTTGGACTCGCATTCGGGAGGACGTCGGTTCAAACCCGCGGTCGGCCGTCCTATTTAGGTTTTCCGTGGTTTCCCTAAATCGCTTCTGGAAAATGCCGGGATGGTTCCTTTGAAAGGGCATGGCCGGCTTCCTTCCCTAATCCGATGGGACCGGTGACTTCGGTGTTTGGTCCTCTCCCCCCGAATCAACCAAACAACCAACCACCAACCAACTAACCAAAGTTTATTCACCTGTCTGCAAATCAAGTTACTAATATTTCAATATTGTATATCTTTTTTGTAGTCAGTAAGCTTTATGGTACTAAATATATAATAAATTTGTAATTCACTGTTGACTGCATCGTTCGATAACAAATGTGGTTTTATGTTATTTGTTAATTACATTTATTTCTACGCTATTTTGTAAAATAAGATAGTAATATTGCAAACCCCCAGTTGCTGTTTTATTTCTCTCTGTCCAGTACCTAGTGTTTAATTTAAAATACTTGTTTGAATTTAAGTTAGCAGTAATATAATCTGCCCTTGCTTTGCCGCAGCGGTAGCGCCGGTTCACGTCCGCTCACAGAATTTAAGCGTGAAATGATAATTAAATCAAGACCCTAAGAAGTCGACAGGCGTTGATATACAACGGGGACAGTTGAAAATGTGAGCCCCGACCCGGGATCTCCTGCATTCATGGCAGACGCTCTATCCATCTGAGCCACCGAGGGCGTGCATCCCTTGCACGCTCCCCGTGAGACCCACATTCCCAACTTAATGTCCACACTCTATATTCGTAGTGTCCCTGCCTATTACACTCATTACTCGCGGTCGACAGTCTTACCGAGTCCCGTAAGAGTTTGACCAATGCATGTGCATCCAGCGCATGTCCAAAAGAACAGATAAGATCTTCATATAGTTAAGGCTAACCGGCCATTGACCTCCTCCTTCTGTGCTGGATGCGCACGCATTGCCCGAACTCTTACGGGACTCGGTAAGTTGTCTGCCGCGAGTAATGGGCAGGGGCACTACGAATGTAGTGTGTGGACATCAAGTTGGGAATGTGGGTCCCACAGGGAGCGTGCAAGGGATGAATCCCTGCAATCGCACTATCCTCTGTGCCCTCGGTGGCGCCGGCCGTTGTGGCCGAGCTGTTCTAGGCGCTTCAGTCCGGAACGTCGCGACTGCTACGGTCGCAGGTTCGAATCCTGCCTCGGGCATAGATGTGTGTGATGTCCTTAGGTTAGTTAGGTTTAAGTAGTTCTAAGTTCTAGGGGACTGATGACCTCAGATGTCAAGTCCCATAGTGCTCAGAGCCATTTAAACCATTTGAACCTCAGTGGCTCAGATGGATAGAGCGTCTGCCATGTAAGCAAGAGATCCCGAGCTCGAGTCCCGGTCGGGGCACACATTGTCAACTGTCCCCGTTGATGTATATCAACGCCTGTCGACAGTTTAGGGTCTTGATTTAATTATCATTTTAATTCTAAGAGAGCTGCATGGTCACCGATGGTATCTGTTCTTTCGGAAATGTCCGAAAGAACAGATACCATCTTCATAGAATTTAAGCATTGTCGCGCTGTGCTAACGCTTGGCTGGGTGACTGTCCTGGTCTGCCGTGCGCTGTTGGCAAGCGGGGTCCACTTAGCCCTTGTGAGGCCAATTGAGGAACTAGCTGATTGAAACTAACTGATTGAGAAGTACGACAGATGACAGCGACTGGAAGAGCGGTGTACTGACCACATGTCCCTCCATCTGCGGATCCAGTGACGCCTATCGGCTGAGGATGATACGGTTGTCGGTCGGAACCGCTAGGCCTTCCGATGCCTGTTCGGACGGAGTTTGAGTAATATAGCTTTCTTTTCTTGGAGTGCTGTATCTTGTCGCTGCATCGTTGTATTGCAACTTTGGCGTCTTCTACCTTCTGACTCGTATTTCAAACTCCCCGGGGGATTAAAACTGTATGCTAGACCGAGATTCGAACCCGTAATATTGACCTTTCGCAGGCAGATGCAGATTCTCTAGTGCATGAGCCATTCAAGCACGACCAACGACGACCCCCCCCCCCCCCATGTCACATCTTCAGGTCCGCCAGCACCTCACTCCTAGCTTCCAAACGTCACAGAAGTTCTGCTGCGTACCGGCGTACCGTGCGGGACTAGATCTTGCGAAAGATACGGTACTGAGGAGGTACGGCTTAGTCACATTCTAGAGGAATGCCCCCAGAATGGATTTTCACTCTCCAGCAGAGTATGAACTTGTGTGAAACTTCCCGGCAGATTAAAACTGTGTGTCGGACCGGGTTTCGGACCTAGGACCTTTGCCTTTCGCGGGCGAGTGCTTGCCGACTGAACTTTTCAGTACGAACAGTGAAAATTCATTCTGAATACTCCGTATTTGTTTTAATCTGATATAATGAGTAAAAACACATGGGACATGTAGATAATTTGTGTTGCTGCCCAGCGAACGTGAATAATGCTTTAGACCACGGTCAATGGATGCGAAAACACGAGGAGTAACGTATGTATAGTTCATTGGATAAAAATATAAAAACAAATGTTGCAGCTTGTCAATGCAGCTAATTTGCATTCCAACACGAGATTTAATGCAGTCATCAGAGTCAAATTTGTGTGTCTTTAGGGCAACCCACTTGTAAACAAACGTCGACGTATTTTTATAAAAGCCGTCTGAAGATGAACGTATAAATTAGAAACCGGTATAGTCGTTTTTTTCAATCAATTAAATAAAAACCAAAATGTGTCGGTTGCTGATGTACACGCTGCTACCATTCGGTATCACTTAAAAGCCACGGTTCTACAATAATGTCATTGTCAGACAAAGTAGCAGGACAGTCGCATGCTGTGGCAATTTATTCTTGCCACTTCAGAGATTTGCCCAAGATTTTTAGTAGGGTAACTGGATACCATCAAGAAACAGTTTCACGAGAATGTTCACTGACCAAATTTTGGTGCGATATGCGGATCACGTGTGACTTGTTAGGTTTTAAGAAAAAAGCTTTGTATCGATCGTTAAACTGAATGAAAGTCATTATTATCACCACCCCATGATGTAGAAGCAATTTTATTGGAGCTAACTCTTGGATACGTCTGAATGCCATCACCAAATAATAATTACAAGAGTATAACACAGATGAAATATCATTAATAAATAGGAAGGCAGCGGACCAGGAGTGAACGCTGATGAAATGCAGGCAGCACATGTTTCCGTGACGCTGGTAGCGAGCGAGGCAGCGTACATTAAGGACTCGCATTCGGGAGGACGACGGTTCAAACTCGCGTCTGGCAGTCCTGGTTAAGCTTTCTCACGATTTCCGTAAATCGCTTAAGGCAAATGCCTAGATGGTTCCTTCGAAAGGACACGACCGATTTGCTTCTCTATACTTCCTCAATCCGAGCTTGTGTTCCATCTCTAATGACTTCGTCGACGGGATGTTACATAACTTTTCCTCCTACTACTAGTCGTCCTTCTCCGCGAGGGCGGGGGACACAGAACCTGTGCAAAGAATGGCAGAGCCAGGGTCACAGGTTTGTGTACCCTTGGGAAGAGTGTCACTGAGAAGCTGAAAGACCTGACGGGCAGACACTTGAAGACAGACGCCAACTTCCCACTTCCAGCACATGCAAAGACATTTAAGCTGTATTTCTTCTCGCACTCCACACGTGAATAGAACGAGAGGTAACAGTATTATGTGGTGCAATGCGAAGTATGCCAAGTACATCACAGTGGTTTGTAGAGTATGGCTGTGAATGCATAAGGGATGATCACAAAATGTCTGTTAGAAGGGGTTGCTGTAACGTAGCGCGACTCCGATACGGATATGTACACAGATGTGACAAAAGTCATGGGTTAGCGATATCCACATATAACAGATGACGGTAGTATTGCGTACTCAAGATATAAAAGTGTGGTGCTTTGGCGGAACTGTCATTAAAGATTTTGAAGGCCGCACGACGGGAATTAGCAGACTTTGAACGCATAATGGTAGTTGGAGCTAGAAGCAAGGGACATTCCATTTCGTAAATCGTTAGGGAATTCAATATTTCGAGATCCACAGTGCCAAGGGTGAGTCGAGAATATCAAGTTTCGAGCATTACCTCACACCATGGATAGCGTTGTCGCCGACGGACTTCAATTATGGGTCAAATGGCTCTGAGCACTATGGGACGTAACATCGGAGGTCATCAGTCCCCTAGAACTTAGAACTACTTAAACCTAACTAACCTAAGGACAGCACACACATCCATGCCCGAGGCAGGATTCGAACCTGCGACCGTAGCAGTCGCGCGGTTCCGGCTGAAGAGCCTAGAACCGCTCGGCCACCGCGGCCGGCGACTTCAATTACCAACCGAGATCAACAGCGTTGCGCAGAGTTGTCAGTGCTAGCAGACAAGCAGCAAAGCGTGAAATAGCCTTAGGAATCGAATCAATGTACGAAGGTCACTTCAAAAGAACTGCACACAGTAAAATTACAGTTTTCATTCTGCATGTGTGAAAGTTTTACAGTGTGTAGATACATCCTTCCCGCTTGTTTTCAAACTTAGGTCAACCTGTTCCCGTCAGTGGCGCCGTCACAGCATGTCTTCAAGATGGCTGCTACCCTTGACGTTCGTCAGAAGCAACGTGCTGTCATAGAATTCCTGTGCTGTGGTAACGAGACAGTGGGAAACATCCACAAGAGGTTGAAAAAGGTATATGGAGATGCTGCAGTCGATCACAGTACAGTTAGTCGGTGGGCAAGCAGGTTACATGATGAAAGCGGGCACGGCAATATTGAGGATTGTCCTCGCAGCGGCAGGCCTCGTACTGCACACACTCCAGACAATGTGCAGAGAGTTAACGAATTGGTGATTGCTGACAGACGCATTACAGTGAACGCACTGTCACGCTACGTTGAGATAGGGGAAGTAAGTGTTTGCAGAATACTGAAAGTGTTGGCGTTAAAAAAGGTTTGTGCCAGGTGGGTTCCCAGGATGTTGACAGTGGCTCACAAAGAAACGAGAAAAACGGTATGCAGCGAACTTTTGGAACAGTACGAGACTGGTGGAGATGAATTTCTTGGAAGAATTGTGACAGGTGATGAAACATGGCTCCATCATTTCTAACCAGGGACGAAGAGGCAATCAATGGAGTGGCATCATGCAAATTCACCCAAGGAAAAAAAAATTCAAAACCACACCTTCTGCTGGAAAAGTTATGGCTACGGTGTTTTTCGATACCGAAGAACTTGCTTGTGGACATCATGCCAAGTGGAACCACCATAAATTCTGATGCATATGTGACGACACTGAAGAAACTTCAAGCTCGACTGATGGTGAGTCGTGTTCGACCATGTCGCCAAACGCAGGATGTTTTGCTGTTGCACGACAGTGCACGGCCACATGTCAGTCAAAAAACCATGAAAGCGATCACAAAACTCGGATGGACAACACTGAAACACCCGCCTTACAGTCCTGGCCTGGCTCCATGTGACTACCATCTCTTTGGGGAACTGAAAGACTTTCTTCGTGGAACAAGGTTTGTAGATGATGACTCCCTTGTGCACGCTGCCAAATAGTGGCTCCAACAGGTTGGTCCAGAATTTTACCGTGCGGGTATACAGCCGCTGGTTCCAAGAAGGCGTAAGGCAGTTGAGAGGGATGGAAATTATGTGGAGAAATGAAAATATTGTTCCTAAAGGATGTATCTACACATTGTAAAACTTTCAAACATGTAGAATAAAAGATAGATTTAAAAAAAAATAGTGTGCATTTCTTTTAGAGTGACCCTCGTATGACGTACGACGAATGTATCCGTTAGGACAGTGTGGCGAAATCTGGCGTCATGGTCTATGCCAGCAGTCGACCGCTGCGATTGCCTTTGCTAACAGTACGACATTGCCAACAGCGCCTCTCCTGGTGTCGTGACGATACGAGTTGGACCCTTGACAATTGGAAAACCGTGGCCTGGTCAGACGAGTCCCTATTCCAGTTGGTAAAAACTGATAGTATGGCTCAAGTGTGATGCAGATCCCACGAAGCCATGGACTCGAGTTGTCAACAAGGCACTGTACAATCTGGTGGTGGCTACGTAATGATGTGTGGGTTGTGTTTACGCGGAATGGACTGGGTCCTCTGGTCCAACCGAATCAGTCAGTTACTGGATTGTGTTCGGCTACTTGAAGACCATTTGCAGCCATTCTAGGACTTGATCTTCCCAAACAACGATGGAATTTCTGTGGATGACAGTGCGCCATATCACTGGGTCATAACTGTTCACGATTAGTTTGGAGAACATTCTGGACAATTCGAGCGAATGATTTGGGCACCCAGATCGCCCGACATGTACCCCAACGAACATTTATGGTTTATAATCGAGAGGGCAGTTCAGGCACAAAATCATGCGTCGGCTACACCTTCGCAATTATGAACGGCTGTGGAGGGAGCATGGCTCAATATTTCTGCAGAGGGCTTCCAACGACTTGATGAGTCCGTGCCACGTGGAGTTGCTGCACTTCGACGGGCAAAAAGAGTTGCGACACCATATTAGGAGGTATCCGGTGACTTAAGTCACCTCAGCGTATAAGCATCGACGTGAAGGTAAGGGATTAGTGCGGCATTCGTATCTTTGCAACATTCGTGCTGTAAATGCGGAATGTTATTATGAAGTGCGTCAAACAGAACCAGCGTTCTGTTATTCTTTTCTTGGCTGTCGAAGGACAAAAACAGGTAGGCATCCATCGGAAAATTAAGAGAGTGTATGAGACAGCATGTCTGTCACAAACCACCCTTGTGTGATGATGCGACAAGGGGTGCTGTTGCTTCATGATAACGCACGACTGCATATCGGAAATGCCGTAATGCAGAAGTTGCGCCAACTCGAGTAGCACCCGCTCGATAGTCCTGATCGCTCCCCAAGCGATCATCATGCCTTCGGTCCGTAAAAAAGCCCTTGTAGGGTCGAGGATTCCCGTCGGACGAGGATGTGCAGCAGACAGTTAAGGTCTTCTTCACGCAACAGGAACTCTGTGTTTTACGAAACCTTCAACCTGTTGCATCGATGGGATGATTGCCTCAAGACTCACAACGATTTTGTCTAATTGGCGTACTTATTCTGTACTCTACGGCCTTCGAACTGGAATTTTTTGGTCGCCCCTTGTACAGGGTGTCCCAAGAAAACACTAACAAACGTTAGGGACAAATTCCTTATATTGAAATAAGTACAAAATTTCTAGTAAACATTGGTTCTAAAATGCGTACCTTAAGAGGTGTTCGTCTTCGATAATGTGAAACAGTTCTACTGAAACGTCTTTGCTTTATACAGTTTGGGAGGAGGATTTATTGACCAAAAAAGAAAAAACGTCCAGTAAACATGGGCTCAAAAATGCATACCGGAGGAGCCATGAGCACTTGTCCATCTTCGCAGCTATGAAATACGTCTCGTCTATTGGATAAGTGCTCATAGCTCTTAAGGAATGCAGTTTGGGGCCCATGTTTGCTGGACATTTTTTTCTTGTTTTAGTCCATGCCACATTCTCTCAAAATATGAAAAGCAAAGAGCTTGCAGTAGAAGAGATGTATTTCATAGTATCGAAGACGATTAAGTACTCACATCTCTTAAAGGCTTGCGCTATAGAGTCGCCGGCCGGGGTAGCTGAGCGGTTCTAGGCGATACAGTCTGGAACCGCGAGACCGCTACGGTCGCAGGTTCGTATCCTGCCTCGGGCATGGATGTGTGTGATGTCTTTAGGTTAGTTAGGTTTAAGTAGTTCTAAGTTCTAGGGGACTGATGACCTCAGAAGTTAAGTCCCATAGTGCTCAGAGCCATTTGAACTTTTTTTTTTCTTTCTACAGAGTCCCTGTTTACTAGACCTTTCTTCTTGATCTGGTGTAAGGAACCTGTACCTAAAGTTATCGGTGTTCTTTTGTGATACCCTGTACGTCATCACGTGCCGGGTAACTACTCGTATTATTTTGGCCGATTTATGGAGTATCTAAGTTGTCCCAATTACGTGGCTGACACTCCATGTCATATGATTGTTACGTCAGGATTGTGGTTGGTTTCTTCTCCTGTGGGACTGCCAGCCAGTCTGTTAACATCCTTCAGTGTGCAGTAATGCATGCGCCTTTTGACAACAGTCCGCCTACCTTTGGACTTCAGAGCGACGCCGACCGCACAGGAAGACACCTGCAACGGGGAAGCCGCTGCTTCAGAGTACTTACTGTTTTAGCTGCCGCGGAAGTGACGTCACCGACGACTGTGGCAAGCAGTGTCCATAGTTATAACAGCTAGAGTGACCACTTTCAGCTGTTGACTGCAAATGCCACGCATAGGAATTACTGATACTGACACTGGACGTTCTTTTGCATGTTCTAAGTTTTAATTTGATGATAGCGGTTGCCGAAACAACTTTATAAATAATGTAATATACCAGGGGCGTGAGTAAATAATGCAACACATTTTTTCTCGGCCAATTTCGCTTGAAAAAAATGTGTAATTGGGACATAGTGGAATATTCCCGCTTCATCCTGTTTCATGAAGTTCCTATAGATGGCGGCGCTATACGCAGCTTCAAAATTGTCTGCAACGAAAGTGCGTTCCAAACAGAGAGCTACCACGGAGTTTCTTTCTGCGGAAAATCAGAACTTCACAGATATACATAGGCGCTTGCAGAATATCTACGGAGACCTGACAGTGAACAAAAGCACGGTGAGTCGTAGATTGAGGCGTATGTCATTATCGCAACAAAATCGCGCAAACCTGTCCGATCTCTCGCATGACAGACGCACACAGCTTGTGACGCCTGCAGTGTTGTAACGTGAGGGCACACTCTGGGTGGGCACACCTCTCGAATTGTGCACAGTATGTAATTCAAATGAAAGAAATACTTTTGAAATAAGCTAACAAAACGAGAAAGTATTTTGCAGGGTGATGGTTGCGGTATTTCTTTTTCTTTAAGCCATAATATCCAAACCAGTTTGAGACGTAACGTCGTTCTTCTTTAAACAAAAATGAATTTATATAAAACTGCAGCATCTAAACCTCGATGAAATGTGAACAGTCTATATGAGTGGTTCATCTCAGGTTGCTTACCTTAATATCTGCTTGTTGTTCTGGAGTTCTTACCGAGAACTGGATCCAAATTTTTGGATCCATTCAGTGTCCTACGTGAATTAAGATACAGATACGCCTTTATACTTTTTCATTTCATGTTTATTGCACAACGTGACACACAGGTGCTGCGTCCTAAAACCGCTATCAACAGTGACTGTCAATAGTTGGCTTTCGATCATACATATCATCTCTAACAATTATTTGTTACTACTGTTACAGATTTTCGATATTACGTTTAAAAATAATTCATCCAATTGAATTGACTCGCGTACATTATAGTTCCAAATACTCTCATCGGTTTTAGAACTACAATTTAGGCAAATTGTAATGTTATTACAGGGACTTAACATTAAATATGTAAAACAAAAATCACCTTATTAGTATTCTTAATTACATGAAGATGAAATTTAGCATGACTCTCCCACCATGTTTTCGTTATAGCCTGTATTTAAAAAGAGCGTTTTAATGGTACTGGCAGCAGTATTGTCTTTTACACAGAGAGTATCTTTTGACGATTTACTGACATGTTTTCTTTGGCATAACACTGCAAATTAACTTACTTAATTAGCAATTAGTGACATTGGTTGCATAAATTTGTTATATAGATGGATAATAACAGTGTATGATTTGTTTCAGATTCTTTAGTGGATAATAGACTACATTATTTCATTACATGTCAATTACGAAAGAATATGATAATTTCCAACGTCCCTACCAATCAACTGAGTTCCATAAATTAGATGTATCGATGTTTCGTAGTTATTTAGATTTTATACCATCCACAAGTTAGAGATTACTGGTTCAGACATTGTTCTGGCATGATTGTTATTCCGATAATTGAAATCTGGATGATTATTTGCCCTAAGTTAAATTATAGTCATCCTTCGATCAGTGTAATATGCTTCCAAAACTGGTTTGTTACTTATCACGATCCAATTAATGGGGTGTAGTATAACACACAGTTATCGTGCGTTGTTACCAGTGACATGAAAGGTTCCGCTGAGGTTTTAGAAGAGCGCGATTGGCTGTTTGCTATTCTATTTCTCAGGAACAGCTGTGCTAAAGTCTGGCTGCTGTCACTGATTTTGATGGTAAGCAATGAGAAGGTTCTCCGCCGTATCGACAAAGAGAGGAACATACGAAAAGCCCTGATAAGGAGGAGGGACAGGATGATAGGACATGTGTTAATTTGTGGAATATTAACTTCCATGGCATTTGAGGAAGGTATAGACGATAGTAACTTTAGGGGAAATAAGGTGGAATACGTACAATGCCTCACAGTTCGTAAAAATGTTAGAAAAGTGGTTCTGTGAACGACATCGAACTGCTGGTGGAATAAACCACTGTTACCTGATGGTTGGTTGATGGAAACTGGAAGGTAACAGAGATTTATTCAAACAGCTCTCGGTCATTCACTAACAAGGCTTTACTCAAATTAGTAGAATGCCTCGTACCGGGACGACTTGTATTTGCGTTGCAACTCCAGTTTGATGCGCCTTTCACCTTTCGAGAATGAAGGAGAAATCTGAATTTTAAATGCAGTTTTACTCTGTATGTTTCGTCCCATAAATGAAATAGCGACATCGCTGAGTACGCGTATGTCACATAGAGAGCTGCTGTTCGGAGCCAAAGGACAGCACATTTGCAGCAAAGGACACTATCTCGCCAGGAGAAGGAAGTGATCCTCGTTTTATAATTTTATGATCGGAGCGCAGTCTAGATCAAATATTTTATTTTTATTGTAAAGGACTATTCGAGAGGACTGTACCGTCTGGAGGATACTAGCATAATTCGGTTTCAGCTGGAGCGCGTCGTTAAAAAGAAGTAAAGGTAAGTTGAGATGAATGTAACAGGCAGTCATATATGTAAAGGTAGCTTAAGATTTATAGAAAAAGGCTGCCGTATAAATAGTCGACGTGCACGCGTATCTTTCATTGAGAGGATGTATTGTAATCTGATTAATAGCGTAACATAGTGAGAGAGCATAATCATCGTGAGCGGAAACCAGTTGACGATACTGGTGCTGATTTTGCATTTAACATTTGACGATGCCACTATGGCTGCAGTACATTAGGACTTTGTTTTTATAAAACAGATCTGATGATGGTCATTATAGACCGAAACCAGTAATCTGTTAACAAAAAGTTTGTGACCATAAACGTAAATTAAAGGATACTTCTTGTATATACCGGTCACCGTTTTATATGCAGGAGGCGGCTACACGGGTAGCAGGGGCCGTATGGCGTGGACTGGGCGGTTTTTTAGGTTAGAGAATCTCGGGAAAACACAAGATGGGCTTCAGTCACAAGGGGTGCAGGCTGAACACAGGAAGAACATAGATACAGGAACCATTGGTATAACAGTTGTAAATTGTCGTAGCTGTGATGGGAAAGTACCAGAGCTCCAAGCGCTAATAGAAAGCACTGATTCTCAAATCGTTATAGGCACTGAAAGCTGGCTAAAGCCGGATATAAGCTTAGCCGAAATTTTTGCGAAGAACCTTACGGTGTTCCGAAAAGATATGCTAAACACAGTTGGCGGTGGCACGTTTGTTGCTGTTAGAAGTAGTTTAACTTGTCGCGAAATTGAAATAGATACGTCCTGTTAGTTAGTATGGGCAGAGGTCATTGTTGGCAACCGGAATAAAATAATAATTGGATCCTTTTACAGACCTCCCAGATCAGATGATGCAGTTGTTGAAAGGTTCAAAGAAAAGTTGAGTTTGATTTCAAACACGTACCCGATTCGTACGATGATAGTTTGTGGTGACTTTAATTTACCCTCGATATGCTGGCGAAAATATATGTTTAATTCCGGAGTTACGCAATAAATATCATCCGAAATTGTGCTAAACGCATTCTCTGAAAATTATTTCGAGCAGTTAGTTCATGAGCCCACGCGAATATTAAACGGTTGTGAAAACACACTTGACCTCTTAGCAACAAATAATCCTGAGTTAATAACCAGCATCAAAACCGATATAGGGATTGACTGCTACGGTCGCAGGTTCGAATCCTGCCTCGGGCATGGATGTGTGTGATGTCCTTAGGTTAGTTAGATTTAAGTAGTTCTACGTTCTAGGGGACTGATGACCTCAGATGTTAAGTCCCATAGTGCTCAGAGCCATTTGAACCGATATAGGGATTAGTGAACACAGGGTTGTCGTAGCGAGACTGAATATTGTAATCCCCAAATCCTCGAAAAATAAGCGAAAAATATACCTGTTCAAAAAAGCAGATAAAAAATTCACTTGACGCCTTCCTGAAAGACAATCTCCACTCATTCCAAATTAATAATATAAGTGTAGACCAGATGTGGCTTAAATTCAAAGAAATAGTATCGGCAGCAATTGAGGAATTTATACCAAATAAATTAACAAAACGGGTTAGAAGACTGTTGCAGAAACAACGAAACAAACAGGCCAAATTTAAACAGACGCAAAATCCCCAAGATTGGCGATCCTTTACAGAAGCTCGAAACTTAGCGCGGAGTTCAATGAGAGACGCCTATAACAGTTTCCACAACGAATTTTTGTCTTTAAACCATGTAGATATTGGCGACAACGTCGCAGCTTGTGAAATGACAAATACGTTCTGCCAAATCAAAACAAACGTTCCTTAACCCAGGGTCATAATAGCGTCGCTGACATGATTTCCGAAGTGGTGGCATCATGGGAAAAAACTGCTTACAGATTCTTGACGTAGACTGCGAGACATAGTAGTTGAATGCGTTCGCGGAGTCTGCTATCCAGAACGCGGTGCGTGGGGCGTCCGCGTGCGATTACATAGCAAGGTTCACCAGGATATCACACTACTGCCGCAACGAACTGAATAAGCACGGACGAGAGTGCACGGTTTTCTTCTCACATCCTCTTCCCGAACGAACTTCCAACTTATCTTATTGCGTGCCCCTTGGCTTTTTATATTTGGATCATCTGTTTGCCCTGGGTGAGGGAAACTTGCAAAAAGTCAGCGAGGGTCACGGTGTGTGTGCATCTGCTGTGCCCTTTATCTTCGTTTTGTTCTTCAATTTCATCTATCAGCAGGTTGAGTTCTCCGGTTTGTCTAATGCTACGGCCACTTTCTTACTCTCTGTAATATCTGTTCATTCTGTGACTATTTGGAGGATAGACACATTTGAATTTTGAAAGTTAAAGTCTCTCGGTTCTGTGCTAATAGTTGTGTTTTCTCGCAGAGCTCTATCGAACGTTCTGTTGTCGGATACATCCACGCATGGTTTTACACTAGACTGTTACTGGTACTTGGTTCATTTCCAAATATGTGGAGTATTTTACATTCATGAGGCATAATTTTGAATGTTTTGGTTTTTAAGGGCTGCGTAGTTCAGTTGGTAAAAAAGAAACCACTGTTGGATGGCTTTTGTTATTTGCCTGCCTGTCTGTCTGCCCGACTATTAAGAACCCTTCTTATATGGAACGGGAAGAGGTATCTAGTTGTAACATGGTTTTTACGTCACGGGACGAACGGGATATCCGGGAAAAATTCGGGAATTTTTTTATCCGGGAGAAAACTGGAAAAAACCGGGAATTTTTCGGAATTCCGGGAATTTTTCATTGTTTTAGTTTTCAGTTAAATTCTTGTAATTTTGACTGGTAAGATCTGCTACTCTAACTAAGAATATTACTGTATGCCGCTACAGCAGAATAATACTGCAGTAATCAAACATAAACAAGAGAAAAAAATAAAACTATAGTTGCAAAAGAAATGCGCCATTTACAACAACAAAACAACGTGCACACACAAGCGTAGACGAACAGCAAAATATGTCAAAGGCCTTAAGACGAAGACTACGCAATACTTCGTAACAATAAACTGCTTTCTAAGAGAGTGACGTCAGATCAGCTAACACGAGGTTCGTTTGAGCAGTTGCCAGCGGGCTAACGCGCTGGCACTGTTGAATCGCGTATGAGCAGTACCTTCTCCCGGTTACTCGAAGTGTGGCTGTTAGTTATCGGTAGTAGCAGCAAGCAGCCAAATGCTATCGAGAAAAATTTTTCTGGCGCGCCTTAGCTGCTAGATTTGCGCATGCACTGAGTTATAGTGGGGAGGGGTAGTCTCCACGTGAACCGTATTTACCTTTAGTGATTTCGCTGTTTCCTCTTCGTTTACGGGTCCCACGTCAAATGGAAACAAAACGGATTTCTGTGGCCGGGGACTATCAAGTGAATTAAAATACATTCACATAATGAGGGAGGCAAAAACGTATTACTTGTTTCAGTCCTCTAATTTTATTTTATTTCCACGTTTTTGGCAGTCAAGCGTTCATCGCCCGCTGTGGCCGAAAACGGTTCTAGGCGCTTCAGTCCGGAACCGTGCTGCTGCTACGGTCGCAGGTTCGAATCCTGCCTCGAGCATGGATTTGTGTCATGTCCTTAGGTTAGTTAGGTTTAAGTCCTTAGAACTCTAAGTCTAGGGGACTGATGACCTCATGACCTCGGATGTTAAGTCCCATAGTGCTTAGAGCCATTTGAACCATTCATCGCCTTGCAGAACAATGAAGTTATTTTTGTCTGTCTGCTAAAGAAATTCGGCTTTTTCCCGTTGAGGCAGTCAATTTATTTGAAACGAATCCCACAGTATTGTCTACTTCCAATTGTTCGCTCAATTCCAAGTGCACGTTTTCATCTTCTGGCATTTATGGCGTCATCCCATAATAAAGAGCCACACTGAAAAGCTTAATAGGTGAGGCCTACTTCATTTGAATCTGGACAAACCAAGGTGCACTTTAAGCCGAATTATGCATTTCAGTGTAGTTTACGAAATTCCGATGCTCTTGGAGTATTCTCTGATGTCCCGTTTCTTTTATGACGTAATGTAAGATTTCTTAATGCTTTATACATACACAGAGCGTTTGACTCTCGTTTAAAAGTTAAACTTCGAGGACCAGTCACTTAGAACAATGTTGAGCCCAGAAGACCAGACAGTTATGCCATTATTTTAAATTTTACTGGCACATTTGTATGAGGTATCTTAAAGTGTAGTACACGCAAAAAAAGAAGACCAATATTACATGTGAAACCTTAGCTTCTCTTGTAGCTTATTAATTTTCTTGACAAATATTATATGCGAAAGTTTAGCTTTCATTGTAGCTGCACTATGTATGTTAATGTAAACCATTAACCTTTCCTCTCTGTGTGTTCGCGCTACTTAACACTAATCTTGCTATTGCCTGACTACATCACGTATCCTATGCTCTGAATATCTGCTGTCATCGGCTGGCGAGTTCACATGACATCAGCTATGATTGGCTTACAAAAGGGCATCGCAATCTTGATTTCAATGCTCCGGAAACTAACGTGCTGTGTTTGGTGGAATTCGAATTTATACATTCGTAATACGAAACTATGCAGCGCATATGTTGCTGCACATCAAAGGTCTTTCCAATGCGTTCTTTTTGTTTCCTAAAGTGCCGGGAAGTTCTACGAGGGTGTACAAAACGTTAACCATTCCTCGTCCGTGTATACACCCGGTATAATTTATGCCATATAGTAACAGGGGAAACTCCCCCTCAGATTTAGTGGTAAGGTGTCTCAGTGGACAGCCCGTCACAAGCTGAACACAAATCAAGCATGAAACCGGGAAGAAGGTGTACTGAACTGTGAAAAAAGAAGCAAAATAGAAACAGTAAACGCTCGGAGGACAAGAAATACAATATAGAGCAATCTAAAACAACAACAACAACGGCGTCGTGGTTAACTGATCTCGTGCCATTTTTGTTTCCACAACACTATGAACTCTCCGCCCGGTCTTTCTGTAGTCTTGGCATTTGTCATCCTATACACTGGCTGTAGACTATAGGTCGTGTGGTAAGAACACGTTACCATCGTAAGTAAACCTGATGAATAGTGAGAGCAGGCGAGATACCTCATAGACTTCTCACAGAAATGAAAACAACAAATAGACGAATGTGAGCTATGTTCCAACAAATGAATTCAAAACTTCCCAAACGGGAACGCAACTTCAATAACGTTAAAAACACATGTTT
This sequence comes from Schistocerca americana, assembly GCF_021461395.2. Lineage (NCBI taxonomy): Eukaryota > Metazoa > Arthropoda > Insecta > Orthoptera > Acrididae > Schistocerca > Schistocerca americana. The sequence continues at coordinate 79,003,784 of NC_060124.1, read as the reverse complement.
TGACAGAGCACAGAGAAACTGCGTTATTGTGAAACTGTTACGTTCATTTGTTGCAGCTTATGTGACAAACTATTATGTTTTCATCATTTCCTTGAGAGCGTTCACATTCACATTCAACATCGGACAACGAGGCATATCTCACTCACTCACTCACCAGGCGTACAAATTAGGTGCGTCGCTAAGAAATTCCTATAATATAAAACACGTACTGTCACTAATGCCGTGTATGACATACGAGACTTGTTTTCCGGTGGAGGATTCGGTTGACTTGTCGCCCTGTCATCAAACGCCTGCGATTCCCATTCGAAAGCCACTTCCATTCGGCTGCTAATGGAGTAGTTGTGCAGAATTAGCTGTCATTATAGGTCCGTTCCCTACTCCTCGTTGTTGAAAACGGACGTTACACCACGACACAGACACAAATTTGAATACAGCAAACAGCGAAAAAAAAAAAAAAAAAAAAAAAAAGTTGCCCGAGGTAGGTTTGAACACGGCTCGCCCGCATAGCTGTCCAACACCGTGACCACTCCCCCCCCCCCCCCCCCCCCCCCCTCCCCTTTTTATGAACTTTCCCGTTGCCCAGAGTTAGAGATGGAGGCAGAGAGGGCAGGGATCGCAACCCGAGGCCTGGCCACCATGTCCCTTTCCCATCCTCCAGGAATCAAGGAAAGCGTAGGGAACGTGGAGTAGTGGTACAATAAGCATCGTTTACTCTTTTTTTCTTTTCATTCCTTTTTATTTTTATTTATTTTTGTCATGAATATCAGGAAACCGGCATCACGCGAGGAGGAGGGCACAGAGAGACGTAAGACTAATTGAGATTATCAAACGTATAGTTTTTCCGAGTTGAACATTCCGAGCACTAGTGAGTATATCAGTTCTAAGTGTGGAAGAGAAGACGGGTATCAACTCTTCGTGACAGGAATTCCCCAGCTCTGGGGTGGCTTCAGGAAGACACTGGAGAGGAAGCTGGAGAAAAATTGTAAGCATTTTGGATTGCGGACAACTGCACAATGGCGTTCATTAAAGAACTGCCAAAAGTCAAGTATACTTTTCTCACCATCAACAGTACTGTGCTGTGTGTCCACAAATCCATCTCACAGAGTTCGTTTTCGCTTGCGGGAAGTATCCCGCGCCCGGAAAGAGGAGCAGTTGAGTAGGTATCTGATGAGGAGTCGTACGGCTAATTGGAGACAACATCTGTTGCACCGAGAACCAGACACCTCTCGCCGATCTACACATCAGGCGGTGCTCGTCTGTGTTCATAACATCACAGTCGACACACAACGGAGTGTCTGCGAGGTGAATTCTGTGAAGGCGTGACCGGCATGCTTGCTTCCCATTGACAGTAAGGTACCGTGCAGACTGGACGTCAGTGTTACGGTAAGGAGCGCACACCGATCGCTAAATGGAACTCCATTCGACGTGAGGAAGCTTCCCTTCAACCACATTTCGGTGATCTGTGCTGCTGAACGAGATCATCGATCGCCTTCGTGGGTGTCAACTGCGCCGGCGTTATCACAGTACAGACGTTGCTCAGTTCAACGAAAAAGTGGCGGAAGTAAAAGACGGGCTGTGGGATATTTAACCACGACGCCGTTTTTCATTTGGACTGCTCTGTATTGCACTACTTGTTCTTCTGCCATTCACTTTTCCTGTTTTATTTTTCTTCACAATTCAGTACACCTTACTGCTTTCATGCTTTATCAGTGTTCAGTTTTTGACGGGCTATCCACTGAGCCATCTTACCGGTAAATCTGAGGAGGATGTGATGATGAATTTCCCTTGTAAGGTCTACGGTCCCTTGGCGGTGTAAAACATTTAACCTTTTAAGTCAATGCAGTCAAAAGGCAGACCATTTATGTCACATGTTTTTATATTTTGCCAATATGTATATCGATAGCAGACAAAAATCGTCGAAATTGTCGATTCCCGGGATGGATGAACCATCTGTATACAAAACTAAGTTTCTACGTAACCCTCGGTGCACGAGTTCTACTCGCACTTATCCTACTTTTTTGTGTGTGGCGAATGCTGGGCTGACAGTTTGCAGTGTCCTTGGCTCGCGCCTCCTCTCGCCATAGTGGTATATTAGCATCTTTGGCGGTACGTCTCTTGAAGTTCCTGTATTTAAATACCACAGTTTACTTGTAATACGTTGGGTGTGTGTCGCTCAAGCACAGAGAACTCTTTCCACTTTGTAGGGGATCCTTATCAGCCGTTTACAGTGTCTTGTGTGTGACTTTCTGCGTATCCACTTCCCTCTTTTTTTTCCCCGCGACGTGCTCAAGTTTGGAACGCTAGAGCAGAAGGCGATCTCCCGCTGCCTGCAGTGGCTGGCGTTTCTGGTGGCGGCTCGGGCGCGCTCAGAGGCGCCGGGCCGAGAGTAACTGGGCGAGCGAGAGCGCGCTCAGCCAATCACGGCGCGCCGGAATTTGCGTCACAATTAAAGGGGCGAGGCCGCGCCGCGCAGCGCCGGGACTTGAGAGCTACAGGCAAGCCACCGCCGCCTTAACAGAGCACAGCCAACTGCCGAGGCGGTGCTGTTAGCGTGACACGCTCAGTCTTTATTTAGTCGACAATGTAAACATAAAGATAACTCCTAATGTACGCCGCAATCGATCGCAGTATAATGCATATCTCCGACACTTGCTTTCAACGCTTAATACCTCGTCATCAGTTGTATCTTCCCATCTAGTGCTGTCCAACATAAAACACCAGTTTCCTATAAAGATTTCAAATAACTGACTTTCAAACTTCCTGGGATCCTAATTTGATGTGTATATCTTAAGATATTATCAATTTTCAACGGCTTTTAACCCATTTTGATTTTTTTCTATTACAGCGCTGTCAAGCAACGAAAATCCGTTAAATACAGAACTTACGTATTTTTTCCCGAGGATCCGAATCCGCAATAAAAAATTGTTTCTATTTAAGATTTCAAAGCTGAAACCCTCATGCCCCATGAGAGAGTTTTCTGCCATTGAATGAGCCCCTTGGAGACGATCAATTTTTATCACAAACATTTTTTGAATCTGCTTTGTAGTTTCCCAGATATTTTCATTATCAGGTTTAAATGCCTCCCCCTGTGTATTCTGAGAAATAACTCTCCATTGGGTACGTCTGAAGTTTCTTGTACGTCTGAAGATTTCTGTTCGCCGAGAATGACATGTAATGTCCTGTGTGCCAGAAAATCTCCCATCTGACCGCACCAGCGGCCTGCTATTACGTGCGCTCGTGTCCTGCCCATTAGGCGGCTGTGCATAAAACCCTCCGGGTTCCAGAAGACGACTGAAGTAGAACTACAAGATATGCAAAGAAATGACACCTATCAGCGGATAGAGCATTTGATTCGAATATATACTGTGGAGTAGTTACAGAGCATACCACTAGGAACAGCGTCACAGAACATGTAGACAAAACACCCGTTCCATATTGTCGCATCCAATTAGTCGCGCTTGCAGATAGGCAAAGCAGTGAAGAGATTTCCAAAGTGGTCTGTGCCGTTGTACCTTCCTGGACAAATCGTATCAGTGACATCAGTCAAACACACGCAAGTATTGACGTTTGGCACGTCACAAACGGTGCCTATATTGGGCACGTTTGACGTGAATTTAAAAAACTTCGCGAGTTGCTGTATTCGCTGATGTTTACGCCTTGTAGTTTTCGTGCAGTCATCTTCTGAAACCCTGGAGGTGCTTACGAATAACCCAGTATAGTTTGTGGGTGCGGAGTTGATGACTCGTTTGCTCCCAAAGCATGTCGGCAAATACTTTTAAAATTGGCTCACCCGTTTCATAGAAAAGAACAAATGGACTTTCACACTCTGAAGCGACATAGAGTTGCACATTTTCTGAGAATGCTAGTCATAAAATGTTTGTTTGCATGGAGACAACCAATGTGCCTCAGTCAGTAAATACTACACGTCAAATCCAAAGGTATGAGATTATATGCACAGTCAGTCATGTGGTTTTTTTATTTTTTTTTTACTTCTGTTAATGTGAAAATGCCATGTTGTACGGTGATATGGAGGCCAACGTCAGCTCTAAGGTCAGAAGAAAACACTGCCGTATCACTGCCTACAGGACCCCACCTAGTCAGCTGTTGTGGTGTTCAATATGAGGAAAGCTTCATTTTTTTCATGTCAAAACAAAAGGAACAATTTCGAACTTATTATTTTCCTGTGAAAATAACAACTGTTTGTGAATCATCTCAAGTTTCGTGTTAGAATTTTTTTTAATAATTTGGTACTGGTAATTTTTTTTTGTTTCGATATAGAAAAAAAAAACATGCATTTCATCACTCCTCATTTAATTTCTTCTGATTGCACGACAAAGCTGATAAAATTTCTCTTTAAATGCTGTCGCGATTGTCAAACATTCCCATACACTTACAACTGTTTGATCCACTTAGAATGGAAAATCTGAGTATGTCCTGCTAAATACAAAATCAGCTTGACATACAGGGTGGTTATAATTAAACTTCAGCTAGTTGTGAGGGCCCCCATGTAAAACGAGTGATCGTAGGACTGTGAAACTTTGTCGAAACATTTGTAAGGACATGTCGAAGAGAAAGAGCGAATAAACCATTGAAAGAAACGCGTTTTAATTTCCACGCGAGAGGGTAACATTTCTCAGTAGCGTCCATGTTTACATTTCAGGTTACCAACGCTGTTCAGTTTGACGACCATCTGCATCCACGGCGGCCTGGAACAACACTAGAGATAACCACCATTTCACACTTGTTCACAGCACTTTTAGAACGGTGGACCATTGAATGTTCGGCTGCAGTGACACAGCTCGTTTACTACTTCAAGATCACTCGTTGCTTCCACCACTCTCAGACATGTCAATAGCAACTTCGTCAACAATTTGCTACAAAATTGGTCATCGGCGTCTCTCAGACAATTACCAAATCGCCAGTTGATAATTCCCAAATCGTCAGTTGATTAGAACTTCCGAATCATGTCCTTCAACCCCGGTGCGGAAAAAGGATGTCTCCGTATTACTTTGTGGGGCCCAATCCCCAAATTGCGTTATGTTTAAATCATGTCAGACCTTCCTCAAAATAACAACAACATTGGATTGCTGTATTTGGGGATGGGACCCTGTCACACAATACTCGCTTAGAGCAGCAGCACCATTGCTGTTGTTTTGGTAAAACGGCTTTACGAGTAAAGCCCAGCTCACTGTGTCCAGACCCATGCTGACCGTCCGTAGCTACGATGCACACTGATGCTTCTGTTTCAACCCTACGTTGCTCCGCCAGCACCGGGAACTAAGGGCAAGTTATGGCACTAGCACTGCAAACAACGTGAATCTTGCAGCGCACAGTCTGGAAACCATTCCTATAAAGTTGAGTACCCATATGGTAAATAGTTTTCCTTGTACGCTGGCTCAAGTAAAGATTAAAAATAACCACACTGTATTATTTAGAACTGTGAATTTGGACATATTCTCGTGCACTCAAAAAACAGCAGCAAATTTTAAACTACTTTCTTCTTCTCTCAATTTCAAATTCCACTGAAGCGAACGTACACGTACCACGACTAATGAAGGTTTTTTACTGTATACAAATCTATCAGAATTTCTTGTCGAAAACAGAAGGAAGTCGGTTCGGTGCGCCCTTTTGAACTTCCCTCGCACCTCCCGGACCAAAGTAGGTGTCCCTGATGACTAAAATAGCGGTGAAACTCCGTCTCCGGGAAATCCGCGCTGCTAGATCCTCTGGCTCCATCCTCGTTTTCTAAGAGACGGAATTTCATGAAGGTCGGCGAAGAAAACATTTTATTGGCGGACCTGTGTTATCTTCATTACGCATTTGAATCTTGTAGCTGTCTGACTCCCCAGGGGCCGGCCACTACTCGAGAACAAGTGTCTCCACTTTACCCACAGCTGGCTCCTCAGAAGAACGTCCTATTTTACAAACAAGTAATTGTTGACAACATCTCATAAGTACAACCGTTAGAACAGTCGCACTAAATCCGACACTTCAGTTTTCGCCGAAATATATCAACATGTACAAAGCTTGGCAAGTTCGATCTTTCCACCAATTGTTTAGTTTGCCAGTAGCTCCTCAAACCGACGCAAATCAACATACCGAGGCAAAATCACGGAGCCCAACAAGAGCAGCCGACTGACGTTTACTCTGTCCCAGTTGCTCTCTGGGCTAAAAATTAACGCACAGTCTCGCATACTGTCCTCCTCTTGTGCTATTTGACGCCCTTCAGCTTGTTGAGGTCCTTTTAGTAGTGCCTGAGGTGGCATTCCTAAAATTGCTGAAGAAATTAGACCAATTAAAAATGAAGACGCAGTGCAAGAAGGTGATACGGAGACATAATCTTTAACTATGAATTTCAAAAAGCTGCGCACGAATCAGGAGGAATAATTGTCGTTGATGAAATACCAGCGAAATTCTTACGGGTCTAAGGCCAAAGTTCAGAGCAACAAATGGGCAAGCTCGTGAATAAAATTCATGTTGGTTAAGTTACATCACAAAACTGTAAAATCGCCATGTCTGTCTGTCTGTCTGAACGCTCCTTTCCAAACTATTAGACGAATTTTCATGGTGTTTTCTCAGGTAAATTGAGCGTAGCTAGGGGCAACATAATAAAGATCGGAACACAGAAAAAAATGATGTCATAATCTAAAATTTTGTCTAAAATCGTCTGATCAGATTAGTAGTTTGGTATACTACGCCGTGGTGATTAAACATCAAAAGAACCAGTAGGTGCCGCTGTTAGTTTCGTAGTACACCAAGTGATCAATAGATGCCCTCTTAGTTTTAACTCAGTGACAGATGAATTTTCGAAAGTCTACGACAATGACAGAATTAAGCCCCGCTAACTTATCTCAACTGATAAAAAAAAATGTTGAACTGGTGTGAATAGAATGTACGGATTTTCTGATTTCACTTTGTATATTAAAACCTTAACAACATTGCTTTGTTTCTTTCGATAGGTTTCATTTATTTCCTTTGCTGGGAAAACGAATTTGCACACGTGTACAGGCAAACAAATGATTACGATTTCAGAAAAATTGGATCAGTTATTCAAGAGAAAGAGCTTCACAAGTTGAGCAAGTCAATAACGCGTTGATCCACCTCGTGCACTTATCCAAGCTGTTGTTGTGCTTCGCATTCATTGACACTATTGGATGCCCTCCTGATAGGTAACGTGCCAAATTCTGTCCAATTGGCACGTTATATCGTCAAGATACCGAGCTGATTGGCGGGTCCTGCGCGGAATGCTCCAACCTTTCTCAGTTGGGGAGAGATCCGGCGACATCGCTGGCGAAGGTAGAGTTTGCCAAGATCGAAGAGAAGCAGAAGAAACTGTCACCGTGTGCAGCCGGGCATTATCTTGCTGAAATGCTGGCCTAGGATGGGTAGCCATGAAGGGCAACAAAATGGGTCTTAGAATATTGTCGACGCACCGTTATCCAGTGAGGGAGCCACAGATGAAACCAAAGAGCTCCTGATATGAAAAAAATTGCACCTCAGAGCGTCATTCGTGGTTATCGGGCCGTATGGCGGGCGAGAGTGAGATTGGTATCTCACTGCTGTCAGGGGCGTTTGAAGATACGTCTTCAGCCTGGAATCTCGTTGATTGGAGTTGAATTATCTTCAGTGATGAGTCCGCTTCGAATCGAGCCCCGATGACCAGCGAAGACGTGTCTGGAGGCGCCTCGGGCGGCGGTGGGATACCAGCCCGACTGTTACCCGCTTTGCGGTCCCTCAACCAGCAGTGATGCTCCGGGGCCCAATTTTTTTCATAGCAGGACCCCTCTGGTTGTCGTCCGCAGCACCATTACAGCACAGTAGTACGTCGACTATATTCTGTGTCCTGTTGTACTGCCCTACGTGGCAGGTCATCCTCGGCTTGCATTTCGTCCCAAACGGCGAGAGATTCTGCTGCTTGTCCTCGTGCTTGCCAAACCCTACATTGACCTGCAAGGTCACAGGATTTCCCCCCAATTGAAAACGTTTCGAGCATTATGGGCAGGGTCCTCCAACGAGCTCGGGATATTGACGATCTGACGCAACAATTGGACAGCATTTGGCGCGGTATCCTTCAGAAGAACATCCAGCAGCCCTGTCAGTGAATTCCAAGCCGATTAACTGTTTGTACAAGGGCCAACGCATTATTGACGCTCAATTTATGAAACTCTATATCTTGAATAAAAAAATCAAGTTTTCCTGAAGCTGTAATCTTTTTACATGTATCCCATTCTGATACTTCCTCTGTGATGCTATTTTTTTTTCCTCAGGATTTTTAATACTATTGGAACATTATTACTAATAATAAATGCCGTGTGATTAGGGCCTCCCGTCGCCTAGACCGTTCGCCGGGTGCAAGTCTTTCGATTTGACGCCACTTCGGCGACTTGCGTGTCGATGGGGGTGAAATAATGATGGTTAGGACAACACAATACCTAGCCCCTAAGCGGAGAAAATTTCCGACCCAGTCGGGAATCGAACCCGGACCCTTAGGATTGACATTCTGTCGCGCTGACCCTTTTTTTTTTTTCATTTTGTTCAGTATAGTTCGTTGCGTTTGGCCTGTGCGGACGTCACATGGCGTCCGCTCACGTTGATCGTTGATTCCTTTACTCAGTTTTTTTTTATTACAGAGGACAACCTGCCCTCTGACCGAACACGCTGAGCTACCGTGCCGGCACCACTCAGCTATCGGGGGTGGACACGTTATTACGTAACAGCTGTTTCGTTTTTCCTTTAAATCTAAAGGGGGTGGAAGGGTTGACCCTATAAAGTGAATATTTCAGTTCTATTGGGTTTATTAACTCCCCAAGACGATTTAACAGGCGCCACTTGGGCAAGATTTCTCTCAAGAGACATTCATTACATAAAATCATAAGTTAATAAAACATTTCCCATACACATTAAGGACCGCCAAGCAGGCGAAATATTTAAGAAACTCATTACATAAGATCATAACCAGGTTAATAAGTTATTTGCCCACAATCTCCCACCAAAATTGACAAAAGCCACTAAGGCTGAATTTAACCATAACTTTAACAAAACTCTAGTTAAGACACATTATTTAAAACCCTTTTCATTTCCAAACTAAACATGTAAAATAACAGTTGACACAGAGCCCCGACTTTACAGAAATACTCAAAACATGTATATATTAAACGTAACTTGTCAATCTTCCAGAGCTAGCAACTTGTGAGATGAACCTTTATGGCTTAGAAAGTTACAACTTTTTACAATGATCAGTATGTAACAACAGAAGCAAGTTCCAAGCTTATAAGGCCGAAGTTTAACCACGAACGGTAGCACCGACTGAGAGAAGTAATACTTCGAACCAAGACGCAGCTCCGTTTGCAACTCCACGTCGAATGGACCAAAATGTGAACCAAGCAAACGCTACCGAAGAGGAACACGAGCTCAGGTGAAGTCCACCACCCGTAAGCCAAACTTGTAATCTACAGGGAAACCCTGTGCTTCAGTTGCCCACTGCCTCAGCTCACTCTAACACAGATCACACCCAACTACAGGAATCAGAAAACTTTTCTTAACCTTAACATTTAAGATTGACCAGTAAATTACCCTATAAAATCAAGGCTAAACAACTAATTTCACTCATAAGTGCTTCCTTTAAGAGAAACAGTACTTGATAACACTATGAGTGAGAAATGAACTGATTCAAGATGATCCTTGGAAAGCTATGTTTGAGCCCCCCCCCCCCCCTCCCCCGCTTCCCTCCAGTACTAAATTGGTGATCTCTTGGTGCCACAAATTTCTTGTCTCCCCAATTCTATTCAGTACTTCCTCGTTGGTTACGTGATCGCGCCTTCTAATCTTCAGCATTCTTGTGTAGCACCACATTTCGAAAGATTCTATTCTTTTCTTGTCTGCACTGTTTATTGTCCATGTTTCACTTCCATACATGGCTACACTCTGGCATATATATTTAGAAAAGACTTACTAACACTTAAATCTATATCCGATATTAACATATATCTCTTCTTCAGAATTGCTTTTCTTGCCGTTGCCAGGCTACATTTTGTGTCGTCTCTATTTCGGCCATCATCAGTTATTTTGCTGCCCAAATTGCAAAACTCGTCTACTACTTTAAGTGTCTCGTTTCCTGATCTATTTTCCTTTTGTTGATGTTCATCTTCTTCCTCCTTTCAAGACACTGTGCATTCCGTTCGACTGCTCTTTCAGTTCCTTTGCCGTCTCTGACAGAATTACAGTGTCATCGGCAAACCTCAAAGATTTTATTTCTTCTCCCTCAACTTTAATTCCTACTCCAAATTTTTCTTTGGTTCCCTTTCCTGCTTGTTTAGTATACAGATTGAATAATATCGAGGATTGGCTACAACCCTGTCTCATTCCCTTCTCAACCACTGCTTCCTTATCATGCCACTCGACTCTTATAACAGCCGTCTTGTTTCTGTACATGTTGTAAATAGCGCTTCGCTCGCTATATTTTATCACTGCGACCTTCAGAATTTCAGTGAGAGTATTCCAGTCAGCATTGTCAAAAGTTTTCTCTTAGCCTACAAATGATATAAATGTCGGTTTGCCATTCCTTAAACTATTTTCTAAGATAAGTCATTGGGTCAGTACTGTCTCGCATATTGCTATATTTCTTCAGAGTCCAAACTGGTCTTCCCCGATGTCGGCTTCTGCCGTTTTTCCATTCTTGTGTAAAGAATTCGTGTTAGTATTTTGCAACCGTGACTTCTTAAAATGATAGTTCGGCAATGTTCACATTTGTCAGCAACTGCTTTCTTTGGGATTAGAATTAATACATTCTTCTTGGTGTCTGAGGGTAGTTCGCCTGTCACATACATCTTGCTCACCAGATGGAATAGTTTTGTCATGGCTGCATCTCCCAAGGCTATCAGTAATTCTGGCGAAATATCATCTACCCCCGGGTCCTTGTTTCGACTTAGATCCTTCAGAGCTCTGCCAAATTCTTCTCAAAGTATCATATCTCCCATCTCATCTTCATCTACATCCACATCCAATTCCCTCTGTATATTATTGCCTTCAAGTTCATCTCCCCACGTTTCAGCTTTCCCTTCTTTGCTAAGACAGGTTTTCCATCTGTGCTCTTGATATCCATGCATGTGTGATCTCTTTTTCCCAAAGATCTCTTTAATTTTGCTGTAGGCGGTATCTGTCTTTCCCCTAGTGAAGTATCCTTCTAAATCTTTACATTTGCCCTCTAGCCATTAATGGTTAGCCATTTTGCACTTCCTGTCAATCTCATTTTTTAAATGCTTATATTCCCTGTCACCTGTTTCATTTTCCGCATATTTTAAATGTTCTCCTTTCATCAGTTAAATTCAATGTCTCTTGTGTTATCGAAGGATTTCTACTAGGCCTTGTCTTTTTACCTATTTGATCCTCTGCTGCCGTCACTATCTCATCTCTTAAAGCTACCAATTCGTCTTCTACTGTATTCCTTTCTCTTGTTCTAGTTATCTGTTGCCTAATGCTCCCCCTGAAACTCTCTTTCAGCTGATCCGGATATCATCTCCGTAATTTCCTACCTTTTCACAAATTCTTCAGTTTTAATCTACAGTTCATAATCAGTAAATTGTGGTCAGAGTCCACAACTGCCCCTGGAAATGTCCTCAAATTTAAAATCTGGTTCCTAAATCTCTGTCTAACCATTATATAAGAAAGTTAAAACCTTCCATGGCTCCAGGTCTCCTCTATGTGTACAACCTTCTTTTATGATTCTGTAACCAAGTGTTAGCGGTGATTACCGAGCGAGGTGGCACAGTGGCTAGCACACTGGACTCGCATTCGGGAGGACGACGATTCAATCCCGCTTCCGGCCATCCTGATTTAGGTTTTCCGTGATTTCTCTAAATCGCTTCAGGCAAATGTCAGGATGGTTCCTTTGAAAGGGCACGGCCGATTTCCTTCCCTAATCCGATGAGACCGATGACCTCGCTGGCTGGTCTCCTTCCCAAAAAAACAACCCGTTAGCGGTGATTAAATGATGTTCTGTGCGAAACTCTACCAGGCGGCTTCCTCTTTCATTCCTTCCCGCCAGCCCATATCCGCCTGCTACTTTTCTTTTTCTTCCTTTTCCTACTACTGAGTCCCAGTCCCCATCACAATTGAATTTTTGTCTCCTTTAACTATCTGAATAATTTCTTTTATCTTTTTCTTTTGTCTTCATCATCTGCGAAGCTGGTTGGCATATAAGCTTGTACCATTGTTGTAAGCGTGGGCTTCTTGTCCATCTTAGCTACTACAATGCGTTCACTACGCTGTTCATAGTAGCTTAAGCTCATTATTGTCTTCTTATTCACTATTAAACCTATTCCTGCTGTAACCCATATGTGACTTTGTATTTATAACCCTGTATTCATCTGACGAGAAGTCCTGTTCCTCCTGTCACCGAACTTCACTAATTCCCACTGAATCTAACTTCAGCCTATCCATTTCCATTTTAAAATTTTCTAACCTCCATGCCCGATTAAGGGAGCTAACATTTCACGCTCTGATCTGTAGAATGCCAGTTTTGTTTCTCCTGATGATGACGACATCCTCCTGAGTAATTTCCCCCCCCCCCCCCCCCCCCCCCCCATCCGGAGATCCGAATGTGGGATTATTGTACATCCAGAATGTTTTACTCAAGAGGATGCTATCACCATTTAAACATACAGTAGAGCTGCATGCTCTCGGGACGAATTACGGCTGTAGTTTCCCCTTCGTTTCAGCCGTTCGCAGTACCAGCGCAGCAAGGCCGTTTTGGTTGATATTACAAGGCCAGGTCAGTCAATCATCCAGACTGTTGCCCCTGCAACTACTGAAAAGGCTGCTGCCCCTCTTCAGCGACCACCCATTTGCGTGGCCTCTCAACAGAGACCCTTCCGTTGTGATGCACCTAGGATAATACTGTGTGTATCGTTAAGACACGCAAGCCATCCCGCCGACGGCAAGGTCCGTGGTTTATGGGAGGGGGGGACAGGAAGGAAATGACTACAAAGTCTGTGAAATGCGGTATCACACGATGCTGGAGATCAGATGAATTGCTGGAGTAAGGAATGAAGGCGTGCTGCAACGAGTCAACGAGAAAAAAAAAATGCCTAGTGAAGAACACGATGAGTTTTGTGGTGCCATTTAGCGCAGCGCGGCAACAACCATACTGCATGAGACTTCTGATTCGAAGCAGCTGGCAGCGTTTTATGCTGTTGAGTAAACGCTTCTTTTTTTATTATTCAGAATATGAAGGCGGTAATATGTGTTACACAGCAAATTATTTTCACCGCATCATTTTATTGGAGGTACATTGATCAACGTTGTCTATGCTTCAACCTGAAATCTATCGTTTTTGTTTCCTGTATTTCAGTATTCTTTCATCTTCTTCGGGTGTTGTTTTCTTTTTCCATCAGCAACAAAGCTGCTGCCTTATTTAACCGAGTTTTAATAATGTGGTAGTTATTAAACGTTAAGACAAAATTATATGAAGTATTTGTACAAGGGCTATGCGAAAAGTAACTCTATTTTCATGTAGCATGGAAATTAGTAGGAACAACAGAATATCGCCTGCACTGATACTCGCAGTGGGTCAAGTGTGCTATAGCGAGACCGCCACACTGCTTTTTCCTCGCCTTCGCGTTGCGATGTGGAATCCGCTCCGCAGTGCTATATTTAGTTACAAAAAATGTCAAATGTGTTGACATTCACCGCAAAATTTTTGCCCTATACAGACCGAATATGATGCGCAGATGCTGTGCGTAGATTGTGTCGGAAGGTTTTGTGGAATGTGGAGCCTAGTGTGTCAGACATTAAGATAACTAAGTAGAGTGGTTCAGAGCAGGCGACTCCGTGACTGGACTGCCGGCGTCCTGTGATAATGTTTGACTGCGCTGTGCTCGGCAACACAAAAACTGTTCCGCCAGGTAGAAATGGGACGTTTTTGAACATCCGCCTTACGGCCCAGACTTGGCTCCAAGAGAGTCACAACTCTCTATGATCATGAGGAAGTTACCTGTCTCCCAGCTCTTCGCCTATGACGAGAAACTTTTTGTACTGCCACAGGCTGCCTCGAATCTGTCGGTAGAATGCTATTCAGAGTGAGTTTGTCAAACTGTTCGGAGATATTGTACAGGGTGTATCATAATCAATGTCCTGAACGCGTACAGTTGTAAGTAAGCGACACTAGAAGCAAAAAAAGTCTGGTAAACGTGGGCTCTGAAATGCACACCGTACTAACCATGAGCACTGATCAGTAGGATAAATTTGTTACACAGTAACCAAGGTGAACAAATACTCATAGCCCCTAAGGTATACATTTTAGAGCCCGTATTTTCTAGACTTTGTTGCTTCTAGTGTCGTGTACTGTCAACTGTATGCAATTGCGCCATTAATTATGATACACCCTGTATAAATGCTCAAATCCTTGTAGTGATTGTGTTGAGAAGTAATACGAAAACGTAATTTGAATATTGTTTTTTTTTTTTTTGCTTTACGTATTCAGATATTTTATTTACAGTCTATTGGAGGTTACTTTTCAGCCAGCCGTTGTATTTGTAGCCTCTGCCTATCGCCAATGCCAGCTATTTTCGTTCTTCTCTACATAACCGTCAGTTCATTCCCCTCGACTTTTAAATAGCCTTTTATTCAAATAGATGGCGAGGCAACTTGCTGTCGCTCGAGTTGCAACTTAAGGCTTGCGATAGAATCTGCCAACCTGAGGTGCGCGCTCTGGCGACCCGAGTCGTGGGCGTCGGTGAGATAGCGCACGCCACACCACTCACCTCACTGGGGTGCTGTAGGGGTGCATCACTCCCCCCCCCCCTCCCCCGCTCCCCCCCCACCCCCCACCCCCCGCACCCTCATCTCCTCACTCTCACCCTCGCAGCGATTTGTGCTCGCGAGAACGGAAACGACATAGAATGTTGCACTATCCCCACCACGTCGTCCCAGCTCTAACCAAGTGATCGATAAAAAGTCAGAACTGGAAGGCCAATCGGAAAGCGTTATATTTCACCCGCGTGCAGCTTTATGTTCCTGTTCTTACTAAAGTTGTTTTTCGCGCAATGAAGATTTGTCACAAGCATATCACCCTTGGTAGCATTTCGTATAGTTAAATATCAGTTAGCGACGTATCGACGGAAAAGCCATTAGGAGATCCCAACATGAACAATATCTCTGATACTTCTGCTCAACGTTCGTTGTGGCCGGCCGTGTGGTTAAAGGCATTGTATTAGCGTGTCAAAGGTCGTTGGTACGCCGTTCGTTGCATGCAAAAACATTTCAGTTCATTTAACAAATAGAAAAAATTTAAAAAAATATGTTTTAGAGGCATTTAATATTTATAACGTTGTGCACAATTTACATTTTAGTAATACGAAATAAACAAAAATTTATTATGAAAAAGTTTTTAAAAACTTTACACTTGTATACTTCCACAAATAGCTGCCAAATAGGATCCCAAGTACAAATAATCAGAGTATCACGAAACAAAATTGGAAGAAGTTATTACATCGAAGAAAACATAATCTAGCTGCAAAGAAGATATAACACCTCCCAGAAAGTTGTAGAATTTCTGTGTTCCTTTGCTGAAACAAAGAGCACTGCTATAGGATATTCCTCTGGGATTTATATCTGAGAGTTTGGTTTTGTGTCGTTTAAGAACTAGCCACATTTTCCCAGCAATTTAGACTATGAAAGGGCCCAGTGTTATTTGTCTCTTCCAGTTTTACAGCCATTCTTCGAAAGTCATTGCAAGTAAGCATTAGGAAAGAAGCTTCCATAGCAAGGAGGTATTGAACCAGCTGTTCATCATGACTTGTAACCAAAAGTGTAGGTCTGGCCCGTTTAGTTTTTGCAGCTTCCTGAGGTGTACTGTGCTTCTTTTTGGAACTTTAAACTGCTTACTGGCCTTCTCCCAACTCACTTGTTTTTTTTAGCTACATCAACAGCTTTAGTCATTTCAGACTGACTCCACTTTATTTGATCAACGATTCCAAATACACTCTTGGAATCAGCAAGAGAATAAGAGAGTGGGCTGATACAGGAAGAGCCGGCCGGGGTGGCTGAGCGGTTCTAGGCGCTACAGTCTGGAACCGCGCTACCACTACGGTCGCAGGTTCGAATCCTGCCTCGGGCATGGATGCGTGTGATGTCGTTAGGTTAGTTAGGTTTAAGTAGTTCTAAGTTCTAGGGGACCGTGTTTCCATTCCATTATTAATATGATTTGAAGAGAAGTAATAAAATGAGCTCTAACATGGAAATTAAGCGTTTCCGGACACATGTCCACGTAACATATTTTCTTTATTTGTGTGTGAGGAATGTTTCCTGAAAGTTTGGCGGTACCTTTTTGTAACACCCTGTATATGTTTTTTTTACCCACGACTTCTGATTATTTTAGTCCTTGCAGATCTAGACCATGCAGCCAGCACCGTACCAACGTTACTGACAAACCTGCTGTGATTTATATGTTTCTATGTAGCATTGGCCACCAGTCAACATTGGCGGCGACTCGTTCGTCGTCATCGTAACAATATTTATCCAACCTTAGTACTCAAAAATCGGTTGAACAAGTGTTCTGTAAGCAGTTTCTTTTGCGGATCATTTTCTTAAGAGCCTTCCTGTAAATCTATCTGGTACCTGCTTTTCCTAAAACTTGTAAGTGAACATTCAGCTGTAGGTGTCTTGTATGCGCAATGTGATATATTCATTGAGATTCAGGAGGATGAAGCGACGGCCCCTGCCCCAAACATCGATCGCCTTCAGGTCTTCACGCAATTCACTACAGTCTTCCGACGTCGTTACTTTCTTACACACAACCTCATCAGTTGCAAACAGTCTCATCAAACTTTCGGCGTTGTCGAACACATCATTCACATATACTGTAAAAGTAACGGTCCTAGTACTACACTTCTTTCGGTACTCACGAGATTACCTTTACATCTGTCGGTTCCGCTCCGTGAAGACGACGTGTTGAATTCTACGAGGGCATACTGAAAATTAATGTCTCTTAATTTGCAAAACTCTGAAAGCTTTTTAAATACAACAAACGTTAGTTCTTCATGTCTACATATTTGCAGCCCTGTGCCGTTAAAGGACTCTGAATTATAGCGTGTAACGAGGTGGTGCGTAACCTAAGTTTGTGTCGATGAGTGAGAAACAGCGTGTTGTAACCGAGTTAGGAGTTTGAAGACTTCGTCCACACCTGAACACTGTCTCCTTCGGCATGACAGTGCCAGACAACACAAAAGCGCTGCGACGTCTACAACAGTCCGGCGCCATGGATTCACCGTCATCGATCACCCTCCATACAGTCCCGACTTGGCCCCATCCGATCTAACCAAAACCTCAAGAATACCTTCGAGAATTTCTCTTTGATAGTGATGAAGCGGTGCACGCGACCACTACGGTCGCAGGTTCGAATCCTGCCTCGGGCATGGATGTGTGTGATGTCCTTAGGTTAGTTAGGTTTAAGTAGTTCTAAGTTCGGGGGGACTGATGACCTCAGATGTTAAGTCCCATAGTGCTCAGAGCCATTTGAAGCGGTGCAAGCAGAAGGGAGGCCGTGGCTCCGTCAACAAAGTCAACCATTGTACAGTGACGGTACCAGCACGCTGCCCTCTCGTTGGGGGAAATGTGTTCAGCTCCAGCTGCGTTGTGAAATAAATATGTAGACATGAAGAATAAAGATGTAGAATGTAAAAAACGTTTGCTTTGTTTAAAAAACTTCAAGAATTTTCAGAGGCATTACTTTTCAGCATACCCTCGTACCTGCAGATAAGTCCTGTCGGCAATCGCAAATCTGGTCCGATACTCGGTAAGCTCGTATTTTGTTCACCAAACGATAGTGGGAAACTATATCAGATGCCTTCTTGAACTCGGGGAACACGGCATCAACCTGAGCGCTGTGGGTGTCATGGTGAAATACATAGAATGTTTTTAGGATCTATGTTGATTTTTGTCAGTGAGATTTTCTTTGCCTAAAACTGTCGTAGTACGTGAGCATGAAACGTATTCTTTAATTCTACAACAGACGTCACATGTACGAGGGGCGTTTGAAAAGTCCGTGCAAAAATAAAAACTACGTGATTGGGGTAAACTTTTTTACTTTTCGACATAGTCTCCTTTTAGACTTATACACTTCGTCCAACGCTGTTCTAATTTGATGATCTCTTCCGAATAATAGGAATTGTCCAAGTCTGCAAAATAGCTATTAGTTGCTGCAATCTCCTCCTTGTTTGAATGAAATCTTTGTCCCACCAGCCATTTCTTCAAATTGGGGGACAAATAATAGTCCGAGGGAGCCAAGTCTGGAGAACAGGGGGGATGTGAAACGAGTTGGAATCCTGTTTCCATTAATTCTGCGACCACAATTGGTGAGGTGTTTGCTGGTGCATTGTCGTGATGGAAAAGGCCTGTTTTGCGGTCCCGTCGCCGACATTTTTCTTGCAGCTCGGTTTTCAAACGCCCCACGATGAATTATATGCACCTGTAATAGTTTTACCCTTTTCCAGATAATCAATGAGGATTATCCCCTGCGAATCCCGAAAGACAGTTGCCATAACATTTCCGGCTGAAGGAGTAATCTTCGACTTTTTTGGTGCAGATTCTCCCTTGGTAACCCATTGTTTAGATTGTTCTTTGGTCTCAGGAGTATAGCAATGTATCCGTGTTTCATCCACAGTGACAAAACGACGCTTAAAGTCTCGCGGTTTCTTCCTGAACAGCTGCAAACCATCCTTGCAACACTTCACACGATTCCGTTTTTGGTCAAGCGTGAGCAATTGCGGAACCCATCTTGCGAATAGCTTTCTCATGTCTAAATGTTTATGCAAAATATTATGTACCCGTTCATTCGAGCTTCCCACAGCACTAGCAATATCACGCACCTTAACTCTTTTGTCATCCATCACCATATAATGAATTTTATCAATGATTTCTGGAGTCGTAACCTTTACCGGGCGTCCAGAATTTTCAGCATCACTTGTTCCCATATGGCCACTCCGAAAATTTTGAAACTACTTATAAACTGTTCTAATCGAAGGTGCAGAATCACCGTAATGTTTATCAAGCTTCACTTTAGTCTCCTGAGGCGTTTTGCCTTTCATAAAGTGATGTTTAATCACCACACGAAATACATTTTCGTCCATTTTTTGAAAATCACTCGAATTCCTTGATTCACACGAATGCCAAACACAAAGAAATAGACCAATAGTGCTGAAACTTGCGTTCCTTCCAAAGATGCTACTAACTAAACATGACCTCGTTACGCGCCGTTGGTGCCATCTCTTGGACTTTGCACGGACTTCTCAAACGCCCCTCGTATAAGCGTATCAGCATCTATCCTATGACATTTCTTGAAAACGGGAATGACTTGTACTTTTTTCGAGCCGTTATATACTCTTCATTGCTCGAGTGACCTACAGTAAGCCATTGCCAGAAGGGGAGCAGGTTATCGCCTGCCGGTGATCTCAAAACTATTTGAGAGGCTAGACGTGCAGAAACTGCTGCGAAACGCGCAAGCAGAACCCAAGAGTTCCCAATTAGCTGGCCTGGTTTCGGCGCGGGCGGGAAACCAGTCGACCTCTGAAACTGTTGTGGGGGGGCATTGGTGCCAACAGAGTTCTAGAATGGCTGGAGATCTAAAAGATCGAAGAACAATATTTGGTTGCAGTCCAGACACAAAGCAAGCAACAATCTTTCGCAGTAACAGAAGAGGGCTAATTATATTCGCCGTTGACTGTAGAGTTTATTTTCGTGGGTTTGATAAAAAGAAGTGCGGGCCGATGTGGCCGAGCGGTTCTAGGCGCTTCAGTCTGGAACCGCGCTGCTGCTACGGTCGCAGGTTCGAATCCTGCCTCGGGTATGGATTTGTGTGATGTCTTTAGGTTAGTTAGGTTTCAGTAGTCTAGGGGACTGATGACCTCAGATGGTAAGTCCCATAGTGCTTAGAGCCACTTGAACTTGATAAAAAGAAGTGACAACAGTACCGTAACATGAAGGGTGTGTTTTAAATGGCATGTTGCCTGTAGCTGATAGCAGAAGGTCAGTTGGAGTAGAGCAATGAGGGGTGATGGCTGTGTCGGAATCGCTTGCAGTGTGTATTGTCTGCAAGTGCGGGAGGCCAGTTCAAGCTTTCAAACACTGTAGGGACAGTCAGTTACTACAGCCTACTACAAACAGTTTCTTGCGACATTATTTTCGTCCCGCTCTGAGAAGAGAGCGACTGGCGTTTCTCGCACTGCATCCCTTCATCCTTCATGACAGTACACTATTCCACGCGACGAACCCCGTGCAGGGGCTCGTGATTACATGGGGGTGGCACATACTGAAATGTCCACCGTGTGATTAAGACCTGTTCGCCGAAATGAAGCAACCTCTTCGTAGCACGCGCTACGACACAAGAGAAGATATCATCCGCGGCGTCAGGGCGGTCCTTGCCAGACATCGACAGAAATGGACGCGCTGACGGCATACGACGCCTGATATCTGTGTGGGGGAAGGTGATGGAGATGATGGCATGTAATACGCTGCACGCCTGTCAATGAAGTCCTATATCCTTTATCACAGTGTTGCCACTACTTTGTATCCAACCCATATATATCATAATTGGAATTTCGGCGTCTAGGTCATTATCAACATGTATTAAAGAAGCTTTTTTTAACCTTACGAGTGGATCATTATATGTAAAGGCGTATTTTGTCAACAAATGTATAATGGTTGTCGCTGGAATGTACTATCTCAGAGAAGAGTAACGAAAATAAAACTTCCGAATGTATTTTCGCACCAACTGCCGCACTTCATATGTAAACATTGTGTAAGAACCACGGTTTATTGCTGTTTGTGAGAACGATGTATTGTTGACAATAGTTCATGTAACTTACATGTGGAAAGATTTTGAAATTTGACATATGTTGAAGCAAAATTAAGTGATGTATTATTTTTGCCGTTCTTGGAATATGCTGCTGCGTATATGGCATGTTCGCGCAGTTGCATATATATAATTTGGGACCTAATCTGTATTTCTTAGCTTTGACAATACCAGTTGATAATGGAATTAAGGCTGAAATTGCAATTGTGATATAAATAATGTCCACACTCACCGGCGAGTATGATGTTGTTCAACAAAAATATACATGACTTTGAGACCCAACAATGAGAAGTTACAAAATTTTTAAGGCTTCTGTGGCCACTGGTTGGTGAACTGCCTTTTGGCTTCTGTCTCCGATTCTTCGGCCGACGTTTGTTTTCTGACGTTTCCTCAGCACAAGTGATTGGCACTGTGAAAGATTCACCTTCCATTGACGGTGGTGGACTTCAGAAACATTGTCAGACACGCGTCGGCCGAAGAACCGGATTGAGAAGCTAACAGGCAATTTGTCAGTGAGAAGTTAACTATAACTCAACGCACAAAATACGGTGTCATCGGGTTAGCAATAAAAGGCAGAGCACGAGGTCAGTCAGCCATACCAAGAGAAACTCATAAATTATAGAGTAGACTTGTTTGTATGACGATAAATTGTTTGTGTCTAATGTAATGAATTGTAGCCTGACACCATCATCTTGCTATAAGAAAGCCGTGATTTTTATGAGACCGTCTGCAACCGATATAGCGAACTTCAAGTCGGAATGTTTCCGGAGGGAAAAATGGAAGGAAACAGAATTCGACGTCCGACTAACGACTAGCTGGTTAACCAAGCACAGGCTCGGACTGGACAAGTACGGGGATGGAAGTCGGTCTTGTAGTGTCCAAAGGAACCGTCTTGAGATTTGCCTTATTCAGTGTAAGACGATTCAAGCATTCAGCCACTTAACTGGCCTGAACTTGTGTAACTATGTCCGAAGGCTAGTTTGAATCCTTATTAACAGATAATACGATAACTGTATTCGTGTAATGTAATTTTGTAAAATGTAAACTTTCACGGCTGTAAATACCACAATTAATAGTATATTCCGGGCTGTTATGCCGTGGTCGGATGGATTTTCCATTAAAACCCAACGTTTCGTCCCCATCTGCGAAGGACATTTTCAAGGGAGATAATAGCTCCTGTGAATGTCCAATTCACACCTAGGCTTGTTACTGACAGTAAAATGACTTCCGCAGATGAGGATGAAACGTTGGATTGTAATGGAAAATTCAGCCGATCACGGCATAATAGCCCTGAATATTTTATTGATTGCAACGTAAATAACTCCCTGGTGAATTCAGACGCCCACACTTCCCCGCACGCTATCGATGTCTTAATCCGGTATTTTCTTAAAAAGTAACAGAGTTGTTCCCTAGGGGTACGGTACTCCACGTGTATTCCGCGTCCCTCCTGGACGTACTGTCCGCCGGTGCACGCAGGGCCAGTTCCCACGCGCGCCGCTGTGCTACGACTTGACAGGAGTGTGGGCGGAGCTTGCGGCAGCGCGGAGCAGCTCGGCGCATGCGCGCGCCCCGCCGGAAGTGCGTGCCCGCGGCGGTGTTGGTGCTGGCGCCGGCGGAAGCGGCGGCTCCGGTTCCTGTTCCGGTCGTATCGGCCATCGCCGCGGCGTCCGCAGGAGAGAACGTGCGTGCGGCCTCCTACTGTTACTCCATATCGAGAACGTTTGTCAGGCGAGTTTGGTACTGCTGAATAACTTCACCGGCATTGCCAGCAGGCAGTACCATCAGCAGTAGAGCAAACTAACTTGAGTGTACTGCTGTCTATAACAGAATAGGACGGCTCCGTACCGGCACGTCGTGTCCGAAAGACCAGACCAGCCACGTTGGTGAGTCCGTGAAAACGGAGTGCGCTCATATGCCTCGCAGCAACATATCTCCTGAACATCCGATGTGGAATTGCCCGTTGGGCTACGATATGCGGAGGATGGTGTTCTCTCATTCAGTCATCATCTCGTGGTCGTGCGGTAGCGTTCTCGCCTCCCACGCTCGGGTTTCCGGGTTCGATTCCCGGCGGGGTCAGGGATTTTCTCTGTCTCATGATGGCTGGGTGTTGTGTGATGTCCTTAGGTTAGTTAGGTTTAAGTAGTTCTAAGTTCTAGGGGACTGATGACCATAGACGTTAAGTCCCATAGTGCTCAGAGCCATCGTTCAGTCACGCTGCCACAGTGCTGAGGGACCCTGTCAAGAGACGTGCAGTGCTACAGAAATCTGCGAAGGCAGCTCTGGCGAGCAGCCATGACTTTCAGAATGAGATTTTCACTCTGCAGCGGAGTGTGCGCTGATATGAAACTTCCTGGCAGATTAAAACTGTGTGCCCGACCGAGACTCAAACTCGGGACCTTTGCCTTTCGCGGGCAAGTGCTCTACCAACTGAGCTACCGAAGCACGACTCACGCCCGGTACTCACAGCTTTACTTCTGCTAGTACTTGCCCGCGAAAGGCAAAGGTCCCGAGTTCGAGTCTCGGTCGGGCACACAGTTTTAATCTGCCAGGAAGTTTCATAGCCATGACTTTGTCTCGAGGCCAACACCTCAAAGTTGTGGCTAATCTGGGCCATCATCCCTGTAACAGGCTGACACTAGGAAAGGTGGTGGAGAGTTCTTCTGGCTGAACTCGCTGTACAGGGCAGCCAGTTCCCCATGGGTGCTGCTGACACGCTGCAAAACTGATAGTAGTATTGCTGTAACTAACAGGTGTTCAGAATTGAAGTGCAGGTACTGGCATAGGTCCAGTGTGCGCTGTAATTCAAATGGTTCAAATGGCTCTAAGCACTATGGGACTTAACATCTATGGTCATCAGTCCCCTAGAACTTAGAACTACTTAAACCTAACTAACCTAAGGACATCACACAACACTGCGCTGTAACTATCGGGTGGCAGCGAAACTTGGTAGATTTCTAATGGTATTAATGCCACATCGATTTACTCTAGGAAAAAAAAAATATTTTCAGTTTTGGCCAAGAGGTGCAAATCTGGCACTATGGACGGAAGAAAAAGGAACAAAAGTGTTTTGGTATGTAATGAACTGGGAACGAACTGTGAGCCGAAAAGGCCTAACAATTGAGAAAGGCATAATGTTGATTTTATTATTGATCACCATTTACAAAATTTATTCAATATGAGCACCAGAGACGTTGCCAGGATGCTATACAGCGCCAGATTTGCACCAGGTCACCAAAATTGGAACTATTTTTTTCCAACGTAAATGGGTACCGCATAGCATGAGCATATCTACCAAGTGTCGCTGCTATGCGATAATTACAACCCGCACTGGACCTCCGTGAATAGCTGCACTTTAATTGTAACCACCCGGCAGATAGAGGGTCCGTCCCCTATACAATATGTGTGGTCTCTCTTCTATTAATCCCACATGACATCCCCCTGTGGGTCCAGGGGTTAGAATGGGCCTGAGGTATTCCTGCCTGTCATAAGAGGTGATTAAAAGGAGTCTCACACGCTTCAGCCTTTATGTGATGGTCCCCTGTACGGTTTGACCAACATTTTTCAAAATTTTCCCGATGAGCGAGCCAATTGGGGAAGGGTGCCTTACATGGTGCATGGAGTCCATCATGCCCTGAGGCATCTCGCATCCTTCATCAAAGTGGATCTGCACTTCTGTTCATTCTCCAGCTGTTGAGGGACGTCACCCTCCTGGGTGCGTTTTCCTCCATCCTCTGTGCAGTATCGCTTTCTGCACTGTCGATGATAATGGACTTGTTAGCTTGTTTGCACCTGATATCCAGCACTGTAGCTAGTCCTTTGTGGTGGGGCCGCCGTGTACTCTGTTGGTTGTAGCCCCGTGACCACACAGGGATCGCCCTGCTGATGCCTGCGCTGTTGACTCCCCATGTATGCGAAGGAGTAGACATCCATCACCCTGGGGCATCGGCACTCCCGGCAATGGCCATCCTGCCAGGTGGCCTTGGCTGCAGCTGGGTGGCGCCCGTGGGGAGGGCTCCTGTTCAGAGTGGGGGCATCAGGGCGGATGACATGCCATGAGACATAGTACATCATCTCTTGCTGGTAGTCAAACACCAGCAGTCTCTAGGCGTTCAAGGTCTAACTTCAACGCTAAGAAATACAACCCCAAATCGTCCCCCACCCCCACTCCCTGTCCACACCATGAGAGCAATGACAGGCTAAGGTTGGCAGCAAAGCTTATTCACCCCAGTACCTTGTATGTCCGAGAGTTGATGGGGAATCATACTAGTCAGTGAAAACTCAGTTTTTTGTGGAGCATTTAGAGGACACGTTTGGAGAGGTAGAGGACTTGTCTAAAATGCAGTCAGTGTCAGTCTTGATCAAAACAGCATCCTCTGCCCAGGCACGGGCACTACTCGCCTGTGACAAGCTGGGGGATGTTTCTGTTTCCAGAACGCCCCATAAGAGCTTAAATATTCCATTTCGTCCAGCGCGTCCACTGGGGTCCGAGGGATAATCAGGTTGCCACTGCTGCCTTCATCTTGGCCTCTGAGGGTGACACATTACCCGAGAAGGTCAGGGTAATAGTCTACTGCTGTGACGTAAAGCCATATATCCCTGCCCGAATGCAGTGCTTTAAGTGCTGGAAGTTCGGCCATATGTCTTCCTGCTGTACTTCCAGCGTCACCTGTCGGCGTTGTGGACATCCTTCACATCCCAATACTCCCTGTGCCCCAGCTCCCATCTATGTTACAAACTGTGGAGAGCACCATTCGCCTTACTCGACAGATTGCAGGATTCTCCAGAATGAAAGAAAAATAATGGAATACAAGACCCTGGACTGACTGACCTACACTGAGGCTAAGAAAATATGAGAGGCTACATCCTGTGCACATGACGTCAACATACGCCGCCGCTACAACATCGTTTCTACCATCTTCCGTTTCACCATGTTCAGTTTTCACTCAGAGCCTTCAGACTCCAGCTGCCTCCACTTGATGGTGAGGGAGCACTTCCCTCCCTGTTGCTCCTGCACAACCTATTTCAGGAGCAACAACCCCCCCACCACCAAACCATCGGGGATGTCAGTTCCCGCTTCTCAGCCAGAGAAACGTAAGTCTTCTTTGGATTCTCTCGCCTGGAAGAGATCCCTTGGGTCACTCCCTTCGCAGGTTCAAGCTGACACCTGTCAGTGGCTGAAGCAACCACAGGTAGCTGGTCTTAGGGCTTCACAGTTTGCCTCAGTCCCGACTGAATCAGTGAAGCCCTCCCAGCTGGACAAACCTAAGGAGTAGCGAGAGAAACCTAAAAAAAAAAGACCCCCAAGAACCAAGGCACTGCGGTGGCACCCACACCACCACTACCTACAAGCTCTGTGTCTGAGGATGAAGTGGAGAGTCTGGCGTCCACTGAGGACCTAGATCTCGCCAGACCCTGATACACAACGGATATAGACTGCTCAGGCAGCAGGTGACCCTGAGGTGTAAACTGCCTCATTGAATGTTCCAAGTCTTCCGAGTCTCACGATGACGTCATCCTCCAGTGGAGTTGCGGCGGTTTTTTCCACCGCCTGGCTGAACTACAGCAACTGTTAAGCTATACGCCTGCTTTCTGCATTGCCCTACAGGAAACCTGGTTCCCAGCAATGCGGATCTCTCTCCTGTGCGGCTGTTAGTGATGTTATAGGAAGCATAGCGACTATAATCGAGTGTAAGGTGGAGTTTGCTTTTATGACCTAAACTCAGTCTGTAGTGAAACTGTGTCCCTTCAAACCCCTCTTGAAGCTGTGGCTGTCAGAATAAGGACGACGCAGGAAATAACTGTCTGCATTGTGTATCTTCCTCCAGATGGTGCATTACCCCTGAATGTATTAGCTGCATTGATTGATCAACTCCCTAAACCTTTCCTACTTTTGGGAGATTTTAACACCCATAACCACTTGTGGGGTGTCACCGTGCTTACTGGCCGAGGCAGAGATGTCGAAACTTTACTGTCTCAGTTCGACGTCTGCCTTTTAAATACTGGGACCGTCACACATTTCAGTGTGGCTCATGGCAGTTAATCGGCCTTGATTTATCAATTTGCAGCCCAAGACTTCTCACATCGATCCACTGGAGAGCACATGACGACCTGTGTGGTAGTGACCACTTCCCCATCTTCCTGTCCCAACGTCAGGCACATGGACGCCTGCCCAGATGGGCTTTAAACAAGGCGTACTGGGAACTTTCACCTCTGCTGTCACCGTTGAATCTCCCCCACAAGCCGGCCGGAGTGGCCGTGCGGTTCTAGGCGCTACAGTCTGGTACCGAGCGACCGCTACGGTCGCAGGTTCGAATCCTGCCTGGGGCGTGGATGTGTGTGATGTCCTTAGGTTAGTTAGGTTTAAGTAGTTCTAAGTTCTAGGGGACTGATGACCTCAGAAGTTAAGTCGCATAGTGCTCAGAGCCATTTGAACCATTCTCCCCCACACGGTACCATCAATGTGATGCTTGAGCAGGTGACTAGCACAATTGTTTCTGCGGCAGAAAACGCGATTCCTCGTTCTTTACGGTGCCACCGGCGAAAGGCAGTTCCTTGGTGGTCGCCGTAAGTCGCTGAAGCAATTAAGGAGCATCGGCGAGCTCTACAGCGGCATAAGCGGCACCCTTCCCTGGAGCACCTCATAGCCTTTAAACGGCTCTGTGCCCGCTTTCGCCAACTTATCAAACGACGGAAGCAGGAGTATTGGGAGAGATACGTCTCGGCCAATTGGGTGCCATACGTCACCTTACTAAATCTGGGCAAAGATCAAACGTGTTTTCGGGTACCAGACTCCAACAGGTGTTCCCGGTGTTCACATAAATGGTGTGTTATGTACCGACGCAAACGCGATTGCCGAGCACTTTGCTGAACTCTATGCTCGAGGCTCTGCGTCAGAGAATTATCCCCCAGCCTTTCGCACTTTCAAATGTCGGCTGGAAAGGAAGGTCCTCTCGTTCACTTCACGCCGCAGTGAATCCTGTAACGCCCCATTTATAGAATGTGATCTCCTCAGTACCCTTGCACATTGCCCTGACACAGCTCCTAGGCCAGATCGGATCCACAGTCAGATGATTAAACCCGGTAAAAACCCGCTTGATGTGGATAGCTATCGCCCCATCCGCCTCACCAACGTTCTTTGTAATCTGCTGGAATATATGGTGTGTCGGCCGTTGGGTTGGGTCCTGGAGTCACATGGCCTACTCTCTGTGTCCCTCGAGTCTGCCATCCGAACAGCCTTTTCCAGACGCCAACACCTGGTTGCCGTCTGTTTTGATTTACGAAAACGTATGATACTAGCTGGCGACATCATATCCTTGCTACATTATATGAGTGGGGTCTCCAGGGCCCACTCTCGATTTTTATCCATAATTTCCTCTCACTTCGTTCTTTCCGTGTCCAAGTTGGTGCCTCCCATAATTCCCCCCATACCCAGGAGAATGGGGTCCCGCTGGGCTCTGTATTGAGTGTATCTCTATTTTTAGTGGCCATTAATGGTTTAGCAGCAACTGTAGGGTCGTCTGTCCACCTTCTCTGTATGCAGACGACTTCTGCATTTCGTACCGCTCCATAAGTTCTGGTGTTGCTGAGCGGCGCCTACAGGGAGCCATCCACAAGGCGCAGTCATGGGCTCTAGCCCACAGTTTCCTGTTTTCGCCCACAAAATCGTGTGTTATGCACTTTTGTCGCCGCCGTACCGTTCATCCGGAACCAGAACTTTACCTTAATGACGATGCACTCACTGTGGTGGAGACATATCGATTCTTAAGACTGGTTTTCGACGCCCGAATGACTTGGCTTCCTGACATTCGTCAGCTTAAGCGGAACTGCTGGCAGCACCTCAATGCCCTCCGTTGCCTAAGACAACTGGGGTGCAGATGGCTCTTGCTGCTGCAGCTCTACAGAGCCCTTGTTCAATCCTCCCTTGATTATGGTAGTCAGCTTTACGGTTTGGCGGCGCCCTCAGCGTTGCGTGTACTCGACGAAGTGCACCACAGTGGCGTTCGCCTAGAGACGGGAGCTCTAAGAACGAATCTGGTGACTAGTGTCCTGTGGAGGCCGGAGTCCCTCCATTGCGGGTTAGGCGTAAACAACTGCTGGCCAGTTACGTTGCACACGTTCGTAGTTCTCCTGCGTATCCGAATTACTGTCTCCTTTTCCCACCCACTTCGGTTCATTTCCCGCATCGGCGGCCCAGGTCAGGGCTTACGATTGCCCTGTCTGAACTGCTTCCCTGTAACACCTCTCCTCGAGGTCCATTCACGTACATCTCCATGGTGTACACCTAGGTCGCAGATTCTTCTGGACCTTTCGCATGGCCCTAAGGACTCCGTTAGTCCTGAGGCTCTCTACTATCACTTCCTCTCGATTCTCGACGTGTACCGCGGTCATGAAGTGGTTTATAGTGACGGCGCGATGGCTGATGATCACGTAGGCTTTGCGCATGTTCATGGAGGACACATTTAACAGCACTGCTTGCCAGATGGCTGCAGTGTTTTCACTGCAGAGCTGACGGCCATATCTCGTGCTCTTGAGCACTTCTGCTCATGCCCTGGCGAGTCATTTCTCCTGCGTACTGACTTCTTGAGCAACCTGCAAGCTATTGGCCAGTGCTACCCTCGCCATCCTCTTTGGTAGCGTCCATCCAGGAGCCCATCTGTGCCCTCGAACGGCCCCGTCGTTCAGTGGTGTTTGTGCGGACCCCAGGACACGTCTGAATTTCAGGCAACGAACTTGCCGACAGGCTGGCCAAACAGGCTACACGGAAACCGCTTCTGGAGATGAGCATCTCCGAAACTGACCTGCGTTCTATCTTACACCGCCGAGTTTTTCGGCTTTGGGAGACGGAGTGGCATAACAGTACGCACAACAAACTGTATGTCATTAGGGAGACTACGAATGTGTGGAAGTCTTTCATACAGTCCTCTCGCAGGGAATCAGTTGTCCTCTGCCGGCTCTGCATTGGCCATACGTGACTAACACATGGTTACCTCCTCCGTCGCGAGGACCCACCTCGGTGTCGCTGTGGCTCACAAATGACGGTCGCCCACCTCTTGCGCTGAACTGCCCACTTTTAGCCGCTCTGCGGCGGACTTTTAACTTCCCCAGCATCCTATCTTCGGTATTCGGCGACAGTGCCTCAACAGCAGCTTTAGTTTTACGTTTTATTCGTGAGGGTGGGTTTTATCATTTGACCTAAGTTGTAGCGCATGTCCTTTGTCCCTCTGTGGCCTCCACCCTAGTGCTTTTATGGTGCAGAGTGGCTGGCTTCTCCTTTTTATTTTCTTGGTCAGCAAGCCATGCTAATCTGCTCTCTCGTTTTGATCCCCTTTACATGTTTCTTGCGTCTCTCTGTGGTTTTCTTTTCTGATTTTGCACATTTAAGTATTTGTTGCCCTTCTGTCATTCTTGTGGTTTTCTCCTTTCTTCCAGCTGTGTTTTCTATGTGCCGATTATTTTACTCCCACCCTTGTGGAATTGTTTTAATCGGAGCGAGGGACCGATGGCTTAGTAGTTTGGTGTCCCCCCCCCCCCCCCCATGTTTTGAACCAACCAACTCACGAAACAGCAGTCTCAGACAGATCAGCTGTATTCGAGAGTCGGTCTTCTGAGTGTTGTTATTGTTCTTATGGTGAAACATTTTGTGGGTGAATTACATCTCCTTACGACTCTTCCGGCGACAATCAGCGTAGCATTTGCTTTTCCTAAAACTATCTTCATGTAATGATACCAGATTAGGTCACTCCGGATAGTTACTCCCAGATATTTTACAGTTTATACTGTTTCCATTAATTTATCACCATTACTGCAATAGAAAACTAATGGATCCTTCTACGTAGTCATATGCAATACGTTGCACTTATTCCCATTCACATAGTGAATCTTGGAACGGTTAAATACCACACCGGTGCTTGTGATTCGATTTAAGCATTGTCTACGGAGTTGAATTATTGTCATTAACATGGACACGAGCACACAGCGAGTGCCGGGAACCGCATGAGCGAGTACACAGTGCCGTGTCGACATGTAAATCGCGCTATACGGTAAGTGGTAGTGGTTCTGCTAATGCTTTATTGCATTGTGGTTTGAATATTCTGAAGAATTTGACGAAAGTATTTTTATAGCCGTGTACTGAATTTGGTAAGAAATCGAGAGTGTTGTTGCTCGTACTGCTAGATGCACGCGAACATGAATTATTATTAAAATAATGACCGAGAAACTTCAGTATCATGACTAAGCTGAACTGTATTTCCAGAGTGTAAAGTGTTTACTCACAATTCGACACCAGTACTCATGAACTTTATTGGAGCAACAAGTCGTAGAAATTTTTGAAATTACTCGTACAATAATGAGTAACCAGTAATTAGTTCTGAACATACTCGTACGATTAACAGTTATTAGATGTGAAGAGCACTGGGTTCATTTCGTCGAAGAATTTTCGGAACACATACCAGTGTACTTTCGAGTTTTTGGTACCTCATTCGGGACTCGTTTTGTTACTTATGTAGTTAGCACTTTCAGATGCGTTCTGTTGGCCTGCCGGAGAGGTCGTGCGGTTCTAGGCGCTGCAGTCTGGAGCCGAACGACCGCTACGGTCGCAGGTTCGAATCCTGCCTCGGGCATGGATGTGTGTGATGTCCTTAGGTTAGTTAGGTTTAATTAGTTCTAGGCGACTGATGACCTCAGAAGTTAAGTCGTATAGTGCTCAGAGCTCGTTTTATTTAGTGCGCCATGTACAGGTATAGGAAACGCGGTCAAATATCGTAACATAAACAATACAGGCGCTCACGTTCCAACGTTCCTATTGAGAGTCGCTCGAGACCAGCCTCAGCCTCATGGAACTTCCGATGTTGTCTGCCCCATCATTTACGTATATATAAACTGCAGGAACGGATTCCCGACAAGAAATGGAGGAAAAAATGTTCTATGAACTTGTGTTCGGAGATGGAAGGTTTGCGTGCGACGACAACAAAGCGTCCCGGTACACACTACGGAGATATATCGCATCCTCATCAACAGATTTTCGAAATGGCTTCCATAGGATCCGGTGCACGCGGGTTCACTCTTCACATCATGGATTTCTGATTACAAATATCGTATAATTGTGATGGTCTGCTGCAAAAACCATCGACAAAATCCATACCGTACTATCTTCATATACAGGGTGTTACAAAAAGCTACGGCCAAATTTACAGGAAACATTCCTCACACACAATAAAGAAAAGTTGTTATGTGGACATGTGTCCGGAAACGCTTAATTTCCATGTTAGAGCTCATTTTAGTTTCGTCAGTATGTACTGTACTTCCTCCATTCACCGCCAGTTGGCCCAATTGAAGGAAGGTAATGTTGACTTCGGTGCTTGTGTTGACATGCGACTCATTGCTCTACAGTACTAGCAACAAGCACATCAGTACGTAGCATCAACAGGTTAGTGTTCATCACGAATGTGGTTTTGCAGTCAGTGCAATGTTTACAAATGCGGAGTTGGCAGATGCCCATTTGATGTATGGATTAGCACGGGGCAGTAACCGTGGCGCGGTACGTTAGTATCGAAACAGATTTCCAGAACGAAGGTATCCCGACAGGAAGACGTTCGAAGCAATTGATCGGCGTCTTAGGGAGCACGGAACATTCCAGCCTATGACTCGCGACTGGGGAAGACCCAGAACGACGAGGACACCTGAAATGGACCAGGCAATTCTTCGTGCAGTTGACGATAACCCTAATGTCAGCGTCAGAGAAGTTGCTGCTGTACAAGGTAACGTTGACCACGTCACTGTATGGAGAGTGCTACGGGAGAACCAGTTGTTTCCGTTCCATGTACAGCGTGTGCAGGCACTATCAGCAGCTGATTGGCCTCCACGGGTACACTTCTGCGAATGGTTCATCCAACAATGTGTCAATCCTCATTTCAGTGCAAATGTTCTCTTTACGGATGAGGCTTCATTCCAACGTGATCAAATTGTAAATTTTCACAATCAACATGTGTGGGCTGACGAGAATCCGCACGCAGTTGTGCAATCACGTCATCAACACAGATTTTCTGTGAACGTTTGGGCAGGCATTGTTGGTGATGTCTTGATTGGGCCTCATGTTCTTCCACCTACGCTCAATGGAGCACGTTATCATGATTTCATACGGGATACTCTTCCTGTGCTGCGAGAACATGTGCCTTTACAAGTACGACACAACATGTGATTCATGCACGATGGAGCTCCTGCACATTTCAGTCGAGGTGTTCGTACGCTTCTTAACAACAGATTCGGTGACCGATGGATTGGTAGAGGCGGACCAATTCCATGGCCTCCACGCTCTCCTGACCTCAACCCTCTCGACTTTCATTTATGGGGGCATTTGAAAGCTCTTGTCTACGCAAACCCGGTACCAAATGTAGTGACTCTTCGTGGTCGTATTGTGGACGGCTGTGATACAATACGCCATTCTCGAGGGCTGCATCAGCGCATCAGGGATTCCATGCGACGGAGGGTGGATGCATGTATCCTCGCTAACGGATGACATTTTGAACATTTCCTGTAACAAAGTGTTTGAAGTCACGTTGGTACGTTCTGTTGCTATGTGTTTCCATTCCATGATTAATGTGATTTGAAGAGAAGTAATAAAATGAGCTCTAACATGGAAAGTAAGCGTTTCCGGACACATGTCCACATAACGTATTTTCTTCCTTTGTGTGTGAGGAATGTTTCCTGAAAGTTTGGCCGTACCTTTTTGCAACACCTTGTATACTTAAGTGTTAGTTGCAGAGTAGTCATATAGGTGTAGACGTAACACACTCATATGGACATCCAATAGGGAACAATATAGGGAAAGTGAGTACCACGAAGCAATACTGCGATGTCGAAGGACATTGCGTAGTACTATACAGACACTGTAAAATAGAGGCACAGCAAAAATTGTATTACATGCCAAGACATACCACAACGACGATAGTATCAATGTGTCTCTGTGTGCGGGAATCACAGAAAGTCTGCGAGTAATAAGGAACGTGGACACTGTGGTATACGCAGCTTTCTATCGATCCGGGAGGCATGCACGGATAGCCGAAGTTGTTCAGGCTGCACTCATATTAAGCGGAAAACCCGCGTTCAGGTCCTTGTCCAGCACAAATTTTTATGTGTCACTGATTATTTGTACAGCTGTTATCTAGTCGTATTCGTAATTTGAAAATGCATCTCTTCTACTCTGGATTAATTTCCTATACAATACGCAAATGACTAGGGATGTGCTCTTACTGGAATGGGTGGTGTCAGTTCTGCATGTCCGATCTCATTTGGTATTTAGCTGATATCGATAGACTAGCAATGTTTTGCACTTCGTTATGCTGGAGTACCGGTTATTCTTCGTGTTTTAATATATCTGTTATTACTTTTCGATCGAACGAATATCGAACTAGATTATTTTGGGACAGCTCTTTGGAATGACCACGTAAACTCCTGCTTTAACGGGAAACAAAGCAGCGCTTTCTGTCGAAAGTGGGCGTTGCAATAAAGACGCAGTGAGCAGTATTTTTTGGCGCCGACTCCAAGTATAAATTTCAAAAGCGAAATTGTAGATGTATACCGAAACACCTGAGAAAATACTTGTGACTACTCTTAGGAGGGACACACTGTGTCTCTGATTCCTATGATAGTGGAACTAAAACGAGGAGAAAGCCACTGCTGTAACTGGAACGTTAATTCCTAGTGTTATGGCTGTGCTCTCTTATAATTTTTTGTGGTTCCTGACTGGACGAGGAGAGGGTTCTATGGTAGGTGTGTGGCCGGTTTCCTCTCACTGCAACGCAAAATGCACACGTGGTTAAAATACACTTTATTACAGGAACCGATTGAGTACTTAACTTCAATTATGTCTAATCTGAAGTTCTGCGTTTAACAGCAATCAAATAACATGTACGTACTAATTCTTGAATCTTTTCCGTCTCCATATCACAACTACGAGGGTGAGTCAAATGAAAACAAATTTGTAATAACAAATCGAAATTTCGCAACGTTATCCTGTAAGTTGGTAAGCGCGCTGCAAACAGCGTGTCAGAATGGCCTGTATGTGGCAGTATAGTGCAGATGCACACAAACCGTCGCAGTATCAGTATAAAGATGGTCGCCGCACTTGCGACTTGCACCAGGAAAGAACAGCGTTCTGTTATTCGGTTTTTGCGTAGTGAAGGTGTGAAACCTATAGAAATTCGCCG
This sequence comes from Schistocerca americana, assembly GCF_021461395.2. Classification (NCBI taxonomy): domain Eukaryota; kingdom Metazoa; phylum Arthropoda; class Insecta; order Orthoptera; family Acrididae; genus Schistocerca; species Schistocerca americana. The sequence continues at coordinate 78,968,735 of NC_060124.1, read as the reverse complement.
ACGAATGAAGGTTCAGTACGGTGATGCATGTTTGTCACAGCAGCAAGTCTACGAATGAAGTTGGAAGTTCGCAAATGGTGTGACTTCAGTGGGAGATGCTCCTCGTCGAGGTCAGGCATAACGAGTTGTGACTCCACAGAAAATTGCAGCAGTTGAAGCCATAGTGAAGGAAAACCGCCGAGTGACACTGAATGACGTTGCAGCATGTTTACAGATTAGTCATGGGTGAGCACACCACATTGTGCATGATGTGCTCCAGTTTCACAAAGTGTCTGCAAGATGGGTGCCACGGCAGCTGACTCCTGAAATGAGAGAACGACGTGTTGAAGCTTGTGAAGAAGTTTCGAACAGAACCATCAGCAGTGAAGGTTATGCTGACCCTGTTTTGGGACGAAAAATGCGTCATTTTGGAGCATTACATGCCTGGACCACTGTCACCGGTGCATCATACGCAATCTCCTAAAAAATCATCTACGGCCTGCAATCAAATCAAAGCGACATGGATTGCTGTCAGCAGGTGTCCTTTTGCAACATGACAATGCAAGGCCCCACACTGCCAGTGCAACAGTTGCAACAATCACAGACCTGCATTTTGAGTGTCTTCCTCATCCACCATACTCACCAGACCTTGTCCCAAGTGATTTCCATATGTTTGGACCATTCAAAGGCGCAATGGGAGGAAAGAAGTTCCGGTCTGATGAAGAGGTACGCCACGCTGTGCATGAGTGGTTGCGTGGACTACCAAAAGAATTTTTTTCCTAAGGAATTTATGCACTTTGTAAGCGCTGGAGGACTTGCATTGAGCGTGGGGAAGATTATGTTGAAAAGTGATACAGCTTTGTTCCACTTGTGCACAATAAATAGTATTTAAAAAAAATTTAAGGTTTTCATTTGACTCACCCTGGTATATACAATGACTAACGTTCCCTAACAGCTGCTGGCTAAGGTGCGAGGCGACGACTATCACTGTGGAAGACTAGAGCACAGTGCGACGTATTGTGGTGCAATGTGAACTGACTCCCGAAGCGACGTGCTGAGGTCCTGAGATTGAGGGATTGAGACAGCTGGGTCGGCGGCGGCGCCCTGTATGCACGCTGCCCAGGGGCGTTATCGGCGCGTAGCCTCGGGGCGTGTCTTGGTCTTCTTTTGTCATAGTTCAGCGCCTGCTATACAGTGCTTCCTAGTGCCGACCGGTGTGCTGGAGAAAGCGTACGCCAGCACACCTAGAGTCAAGGTCATTTGTTTAACTAGGGTAAGTGGGTTCATTGTCATAGTTCATCTCTGCGAAACAAAATGTCACTGTAAAAATACCATTCCCCCTACCGTGTGACAGCAATAGAAATGCTGAGGTTTTCATGAGGTATTAAAATCCTATTGCAGCCGAAAAGAGATCTGTACGCGCTGTAGACCCAACTGTGTTTAAACAATACGTAAATGTCCTCTTTATGGCACAAGAGAATGCGACGGCGTACACAGTGTGGCATGCAACCACCCGTGGTTTGTGTGCTGTCTGAGAATGATGAATCTGGTACTACCCCCAACGACTAACTGGCGAGTTGTAAAATTTTTGAAGTGTGTTGAAGACTGCCTACATACGCTGTCCGTGGCAGAGGTTCCCTGCGCACGCCTTCATCTTTCTGCACGGTGCTTAGTGCATAGACTAGTAGCTACAGTCATAAAGTGAATTGTTTTTTCTATATGCCCTCTGGCGCCGTGCGTGCACGGAGCGAGTGAGCGAGGGCGGGGGGGGGGGGTGCTTTAATTTTGTTAATTCGGGCATGGCTGCTGCTGATGACTATTGGTCGAGGCAGCGAAGTGGTGGCTGTCTTTTATTTTCTAAATTTTACACTTAATTGGGACACTGCTGCTAGCAGAAGTTATTCCCTGCATTAAACAGCACTGCAGAATGCAACAGCGCCGATGGAGATGCTGTTTCCCAACGCAGACAATGTTAGCAAACGGAGGCGCGATAGTGAATCATTGGAATGGGGAAAAGTACGCGAGATCTGAGTACGAAAGTTGCTTGGCGATGGATACATCGAGGAACCACAGACGTTCTGGAGAAAGACTCAGAATTTTGTTTATTAAATGTTAGTTATCTGTGTCCACTTTTGGCAAAGCAAGTTGGAGGAGAAGCCTACAGGTCATCCGAACTTTAATACAATAATACCATTATACAGCAAACCAGTTAGTTCATTTAAATAATTCAGTGTGGTAGTTGCTAGATATAAACCCATTTAATATCAATATTTGTTTAAATAATACACTATGGTATTTGTTAAACATTAAAAGTCAGGTATTTACAATAATCTATGTGCGTCTTTGCATGACGATATTGAAAGTGGGTATTTGTATTACTGGGAAGACATCGGCAGAGATACCACAGATTGTCACAAATTGCCCCAGAACTGTGAAAAATTGCCCCGAAACTGTAAATAGAAACGGAAGGTGGTCATATTTTTGAGTGCTTGCAGAAAATGCCATTGGACAGCCTTTGTGTCATTAACTTTTAGTAATTCAGTCAATATGATAACGCTCCTTTTAATTTCGTACATGCACTGTAGTGTCTGACTTCATTTTTTGGGTCACAGATGATGATAATGAAGATAGGCTGAAAGCATCGTGGCCATTTTATTTAAATAAGGGCGGTTTGTCAGATAATATGATGTGACTAGTATGTTTACATAAAGAGAACAATGGACTCCTTGAGACAGAACACACACTCCTTCTGTATTAGTGATGGCCACAGTCAGCAGACTTTCATTCTGTTTGCACGTGTCAAAACACTGTTGGAAAACGTTCCCTGTGCTACGAAAATGTCGGCTACGCCTTGGAATGATTCCTGGTTACCAAGAGTACAGATTGTCTGGCCTATTTCAAGGCATCATCGCTTCAGTCGCGGAAGAGGTTCCCAAAATGTATCTGAACTGAGGCAGTAGATGTGTGATGCCCTGGGCTTCATTACCTCTGAAACACATTTTTTTTGTGAATTCTTATCTCTTATACATATAGTGTAATCTTCGGTTAATGACGATATCTTGAGGATTAATTCTAGCGAGTGCTCACCGACCTCCAACACGAGAGTCTCTCCACTCAGTGAATCTTTGGACTGTGCGACGAAAACGTGGATTTTGTCTTCCTGACAGCCTGAAAGATGTTAGACGTTGAACCACACTTTCGAGTAATAACAAAAATTTGGTCACACGCAGTTTAGTCGCAATTATGCAGTTGGCATGAAGAATTCTAAGAGAATCCGTTACTTCCTTTAAGCAGGCATGACATCAGTCACAGGCCGAATTCAGAGACCTACACCACTAGGATCGTAAGAGGTTGGCATAGTACAACAGAGGTGAAAGGAAAGTCGTAGGCAGGGTGTCCGTGTAATCAGGGAGACAGTATTCCTGGAAGACTGCGTGACCACTCTGCTGGCAAAATGATAGATACAGCACGGGGAGCATTCAGGATTGACAGACAGGAAAACGAATATTGAGAACTGAAACGAGGAAAGAGTGTACTAGTATCGAATATCAGGGGTCACATGTGAGCATCAGTTAAAAATAAAAATTACAAAACGATACGAAGGAAGCTAAAATAGGATTGAGGCGAGCGAGAGACTGAAATACTAGCAATGAGTACGAGCAGTGAAGCATGATGGCGTGTTATCTAGCCTGTTGGCTGTGATATCTGTCATTTTGCAACCGGCAGCCTGTGGTTGCCCGCCGATCGTGTGCGTCACGCGGATCATTTATGTCCCAGAGAAAGCAAACGCCACACTCGATTGTCAAAACTTGTCACCACTCGTGTAAGTGCATGAAGCCTTAGAGCGCAATTGACACTGACTTGGCGGACGCTTGTTCACTGCTCCAGAACACGAACGCAAATGAGGCTGAGTGACCCTACTGGGTCCTGTTTAAAAACTGTCTCAGCAAGAAAACGGTGGATTGTCAGTGCAGGCACTATTTCCTAATGCAACCTTGAAAGGGTGTTGCTACAAACAGGTATGTCCAACTTACAGACGAGTTCTGAGGGAACTCTCCAGATCTCCCATGGAAGTATCCCAGCGCTCCTGGCGTCCTTCGGCAAACCAGTCACCACCAAATACTACAGTTCGAAATGAATTGTCTTAATATGAACCTGGTGCAAAATCTGTGAGAATCATCGTATGTGATTTCCATCTCACTGTCGTCTTACGGACACTTAAAAAACCTGAAGGCAAGTTAATTCTTTAAGCAAGTATATGTACTATAAGAATCGGCATATAGACACTCACCGTCACTCAATTTGTGAACAGAATATATTTTTCTCTATTTATTATTTCACCTGGCGAGACAAGGGGCATCATGCCTTCTCTTAGATCTAATGAGGTACTCTATATATTTTACATTACATCCTGACTGCAAGCATCTTACAGTTTATGTGTAATATAGACTATTTAAATTACAAATTACGATAGTGCAGATAAAAACACCAACTTGCATTCTTTCGTGGTTTGTACAACAATAGATGGAAATTACAGAATGGTAGGTTTAAAGTACGAGCGCTAGCAGCAATGAACGTGAGAGAAAGGGGAAGGGGGGATGGGGGAAGTGTAAGACGAAGAAGAACGTGACAATACACAGTACATGAAGAAAAGAGAAAAGGAAGTGGTGTGACTCACAGAGAAACGAAGAGAGACAGAAATGCAACTTGGAGAAGTGGAAGCATTAGCTTTCCTTGTTGATAGAAGGAAAAGTGGCCACTTGGGTGAGCTCTAGGGAAACGGTATGAGAATGGTACAAGGAATTGCTTCAGCTTCTTGTTGAAAACAACAAGGGCACTGAATTGTGCCTAGAGCGCGAGTTTCTTATTCCAGAGGCAGACGCAGTAAGAAGTTTGCAAATTTTTGTGTTTTATGAATGGGCACAACTATGATGCTAAATAAGTGAGACGTTGTCTTTCCATTATAGTTAGTTGACTGGCACTTAATGTCTGCTGCAAGGTAGTGGGCTACATGTCCAATAAGGAGCCGATGAAGTAGACTTAGTGTTTGCTAGTCAGTGAACTTGTCTGGGCGTATGAAGAATTCACGTGCTCTTATAGATAGAATGTTGCAGATGTAAAGCACAGGAGCATTCTTGGCCATTTGTAGCCCTCTAATGTTCTTACTGCTTATGCTGTGTTGGACTAGATTGCAATAGTGGCGGTTCGGTAGGACAAATGACTGCATAAGTTTACTTTTCACACCATATGGAAACACGCTGACGGAAAAAACGCAGTGCCATGAAGAAGTTGTGCGACATAAACAAAAGTTGGTAGGCGTGTTTCTGCGTCTGAATGATGATATCCGTTCATATTTCGTGCCAGTCTCACAAGAGTGGAGCTAGTAAGTTTGTTTTTACACACGTTGTAACGGTCGTGAACATTAAGTACCTTTGGGATTGTATGTGGTGAGTTGACGTCAGTCAAGAATTTCTTTAAGGTGACAAAGACGCCGTTATCAACACCCCACTGAGTTTGAACGCGGTTTTGTTATAGGGCTGCTAGAAGCTGGACGTTCTTTCTGCGATACGGTCGCTAGTAGATGGTGCTCCGGATGGCCACGTGTCACTACCGAGAGGGAAGACAAACGTGATCGGCGTATGGCTCTGTCGCATCGTACTGCATCTGCAGCAGCTATTTGAGCAGCAGTTGGCACCACATTGACATAAAGAACTGTTAAAAGTCGGACACGTCAGGTCAGACGCCCTGTAGCGTGTATTTCACTAACCCCGAACTATCGCTGAGCCGTGCTGTGGCTCGTGTTGGTGCTGTTTGTAGGCTTCCGCCCTCTCTTGGAGAGTGTAGTTGGCATGGTTGCGGTTGTTTGTCTTCTTCTCGTGTTGATTGGCGCCACTCGGTTTCGCAAGTGTTGCCTCTCCGCTTGTGGCAACAGCGGCGGTTATCGATATGTAGTAACTGTTGCCCTATCTTTGGGGCGACGTCGTTGTTTTCCTGATGGTGCGAGAGGGCTAGTTCGGCTGGGGACTCAGGAGGAGCCAGGTCCGCGCAGTGCCGGGACCACTGGCGGACTGCCGGATGGAAGGGCTGTGGACACGAGGGTGCATGACCTCGTCGTAAACCAGATCCTGCAGGCTTTAAGATGGGTGCATTTCAATTCAAGTAGGGAAACCTCTACCATTGTGACATCTCGCGATTCTCCAAAGCGGATCTGATCAGCTTTCCCCGACTTCTCATTACTGTTTACTGCGTTCAGCTTGTTACAATTTGTTAAGTTCAACCAGCGGTATTTTCGTGCCTGGTGGCCGCTAACGCCCCAGTTACCGACCTTGGGGGTTACTGCGTTTAACACCAGTGTACGTTTCCTCGCCTTGCCGCTGCTGTCTGGTAAGGCGTGTAGTTTTCGCAGCTTTCTTGATTGTAGGCCGTTTGTGATTTTCTACTCTGGTGGTAGTGATTCCTTTCTCGTTCCAGGCGCTCTAAGCACAGTATTCTGGGGGCATAGTGCAGTCAGCCGGTTCCGGCTTTGGCGTGTTTTTCCATTCTTGCATTTGGTTTATTGGACGTCAGGTAGGTTCTGCAAGATTATCATTAGTCATTCGTTAGACTGCCACTAGTCTGAGTTACCATCTTGTGAAGTGAAGTGAATGCAACTCTTGGCTGCCTATCTCATCGCTCACGAAAGTGTTTGTTGCCGGACCTTCTCAGAGGTCGATTCCTGGACCACCGTCTTTGACTGATCCTCGTGTTTTATTATTGTATTATTTATTACCATACCTCGTAATCCCTACATTAAAGGTTATGTATATCTAGTTAGTAGTTCTGGTCACCTTCTGGAATAACTCTGGCATTGTAAGGGTTGTGTTACAAGGTTTACCATTATCTTATTTCACCGGTTCGGTGGTCAGTTGCTTGTTTCTTTTAATTAACCTTTTCTTGTATTTGCTGTTTTACAGCAGGTTTCTAAATTTTTTTATATAATTACCGTTCCTGGCGTGTAAGGCCTTCAGCCGTGATCGTGGTCATTTGCTTTGAAAAAATAATTTGGTATTTGTATTTTAGCAGTAAGCCTTAAAAACTTATTTACTGCCATTCCTGGCGTCTGATACTGTCTGCTTTGTTTGTGGCCACTTACCTTTTAATATTTCAATACCTGTAAGTTGTAATTGGAGCGAGTTCTTAAACATTCTTAATTTATTGCCATTGGTGGCTTGCAAGGCCTTCAGCCGTGATCACTGTGGCTTGTTTTTTTAAACATTATTTGTATCTGTATTTTATGGTGATTTGCTAAATTGTAACGCACTGAAAACACTATTATTTACACAGTTATTTATTCCTTCATTAATAACATGTGGTATTTTTTGTTTATTGTTGAGTCTGGCAGTACTGTTTTAAAAATAATTGTGTGTAACTGTAAAAGGCAAATAATAGTAACTGATTACGGCCCCTTCCGCTATCGTAACTGAATCCTGCCTTCCCTTGACTATCAGGTTTCAACCGCCATTTGCAACTTCAGTCATGTCAAATGTTAAATGTGTGTGAATTCCTAAGGGACCAAACTGCTGAGGTCATTGGTCCCTAGACTTACACACTACTTAAAAGTAACTTAAAATAACTTACGCTGGGAACAACACACACCCATGCCCGAGGGAAGACTCGAACCTCCGGCGGGAGGGGCCGCGCGATCGTTACAGGGCGCCTCTAACCGCGCAGCCACTCCGTGCAGCTCAGTGATGTCAAACGAGAGCTTACTGGAGAGCAGGGTGTATTTTCTGATGAAAGCTTGTTCTGCCGCCGTGCCAGTGATGGCCTTCTGTTAGGTAGAAGGGCAGTCAAGGGCCCGCAACCGGTCTGCGTGTTAGACACTAGACACATTGCACGTACTGTTGGAAATCTGGGATGCGATTTAGTATGACAAAAGGAGCATTGGGTTGGGTTGTTTTGGGGGAGAAGACCAGACAGCGAGGTCATCGGCCCTATCGGATTAGGGAAGGACGGGGAAGGAAGTCGGCCGTGCCCTTTCAAAGGAACAATCCCGGCATTCGCCTGGAGGGATTTAGGGAAATTACAGAAAACATAAATCAGGATGGCTGGACGCGGGATTGAACCGTCGTCCTCCCGAATGCGAGTCTAGTGTGCTAACCACTGCCGCCACCTCGCTCGGTGGCAGGAGCATTCGCGTGGTTATCTGACACACGCTGACTGTAAATTTGTACGTCAGGCTGGCGTTTCTACCTGCTGTGCTGTCATTCATGAACAGCATTCCAGTGGGTGTCTTATAACAGGGTAACAATGGCCCACATACCGCTGTTGTAACCCAACATGCTCTACAGAGTGTCGACATGTTGGCTTGGCTTTCTCGATCACCAGATCTGTCTCCAGTCGAGCACGTAGAGACATCATCGGATGACAGCTCCAGCGTCATCTACAGCCAGCATTAACCATCCCTGTATTGACCGACCAAATGCAACAGGCATGGAACTCCATCCCGCAAACTGACTTTCGGCACCTGAACAACCCAATGCATGCAGATTTATACTGTTGCATTCAACATTTTTGCGGTTACACTGGTTGTTAACGTTCCATTATTTCTTATTTGCAATGGCTTATCTCGCGCTTACATTAACCTGTGATCTTGCAGTGTTAATCACTTAAATATGTTTATTTAGTAACCACAGTAGTCCACAGTAGTGGTCGCGTACACATTGTTATTGTTTATTTGTGGATGCCCGGTTTCGATCTACTGCGGAGATCATTATCAAATCTACATTCCTGACGTGGAGCATGCCCGTCCGTGCTGACTTTGAGAACACGTCTGCTCTGCGTCAGAAATGTAGATCTGATGATGGTCTCTGGAGCAGATGGAAACGGGTCATCCACAAATAAAAAGTAAGAACTTATACCCGACCACGACTGTGTTTACTAAATAATTACGAAACCACTAGATCGCTGTTGCCTGGAACAGTGTTCAAAAAAACTTAAATACGTAGGTTGGAACGTAAATAGTGGCAACACTGCTATTTTTGCTGATAGCACACGTTGTTGACATACCTACCTCACCTCCGAGCAAATGGACTCCCCCGTCCCACGTCACCGGCGTGCGCACAATCGAGGGAAACACACTTACTTGTGAGCGAGCGGTCTAACGTAACGCTGTCACTGGGGTTGGATAAAGATTGGATGTGCCTGAGGTCGTACAGCACGACAGTGTCGTCAAAGCCTTCAAGAGGCGTGCGGGGAATCGGCATTGTCGTACAGAACAGTGGCACTTTGGCTAAAAGCCTTCAATGAAGGTCGGCAAACTGTGGCAGACATGCATCGGGCAGGTCGTCCTAGCGTCTCTGAAGAAGAAGTGCATGCTGTTGCTGCGTTAGTGGACAGTGATCGACGCCATACGATTCGTGAGCTCTCCCACGAAACCGGATTAGCGCATACGACTGTGCTTCGTATCATGAAGGAACGCCTGGGCGTGCGAAAAATTGCATCACGATGAGTTCCGCATGAATTGACGGAAATGCAGAAATAGATGCGTTACGACGCTGCTCAGACCCACGATGAGCGCTATGACCGCGAAGGAGAGGCTTTCTTATCCCGTATCGTAACACTGGATGAGACATGCGCCACATCGTACGAGCCAAAACTGAAACGTCAGTCCAACGAATGGCGTCATTATGGGTCGCCGCGAAAGTCGAAAGTGCGTCAGAGCCCCAGTATGGTGAAAGTTATGGTGATTCTCGTGTACAACTGTGATGGTGTTATCCTAACGCATTACATTCCTCCACGGCAGACCGTCAATGCACAGTATTACTGTTTTTGGAGCATCACCTGCGACCAGCTTTGCGAAAGAAACAGCGACACTTTCTGCGCAAACCCAACCATCATTTTGCACGACAATGCGCGGGTGCTTACAGCGAAAGCTGTTCGGTCGATGAGACTGGGAAGTACTGTACGATCCACCATACTCCCCGGATTTAAGTCCTTGTAACTTTGATTTGATTCCGAAGATGAACGAACAACTTCGTGGCATTCGCTTGAGAGCTGTTCCAGAGATTCGACTGGGAGTAGACTGCTCCATTCGCACCATCAACAGAATAGGCTCTGCTAAAGGTATACTACGCCTTCCACATCGCTGGCGACGGGTTCTACACAACGCTGGTGACTACTTTGAAGTACATTAACAGGTGCAGACATGTAACTCTTTTATATCGGTTGTGAATAAATAGTTGCCACTATTTAAGTTCCAACCCTCGTATGTTACCTGGACGAATCTGTTTCCGAAATTTCATTATCCTGCATTAATTATTTTTTTGGTGTTGTGATTTTTTTCCGTCAGTTTATATTCTGATTTTTATTTGCGGGTGTAGACGTAAGCGGAAGTCTTCCTGTATGTCGCATCAGTATTTTCTGCTCAATTGAGGCACTCACCCAAAATAACACTGTTTTCTGCTACAGTGTTGGAGTACCGTCGAGAAGAATAGGAGGCAATTGTTCGCCCAATTCAGAACTTACTGATTTTTGAAGTGATACTGAGATTACTTGTGACTTGACGTTTTGCGCCCATCTTCATCTGCTGGACGATAGTACACTACTGGCCATTAAAATTGCTACACCAAGAAGAAATGCAGATGATAAATGGGTATTCATTGGAAAAATAGATTATACTGGAAATGACATGTGATTGCATTTTCACGCAATTTGGGTGCATAGATCCGGAGAAACCAGTACCCAGAACTACGACCTATGGCAGTAATAACGGCCTTGATACGCCTGGGCATTGAGTCAAACAGAGCTTGGATGGCGTGTACAGGTACAGCTGCCCATGCAGCTTCAACACGATACCACAGTTCATCAAGAGTAGTGACTGGCGTATTGTGACGAGCCAGTTGCTCGGCCACCATTGACCAGACGTTTTCAATTGGTGAGAGATCTGGAGAATGTGCAGTCCAGGGCAGCAGTCGCACATTTTCTGTATCCAGGAAGACCCGTACAGGACCTGCAACATGCGGTCATGCATTATCCTGCTGAAATGTAGGGTTTCGGAGGGATTGAATGAAGGGTAGAGCCACGGTTCGTAACACATCTGAAATGTAACGTCCACTGTTCAAAGTGCCGTCAGTGTGAACAAGAGGTGACCGAGACGTGTAACCAATGGCACCCCATCCCATCACGCCGTATGATACGCCAGTATGTCGATGACGAATGCACGCTTCCATTGTGCGTTCACCGCGATGTCGCCAAACACGGATGCGACCATCATGATGCTGTAAACAGAACCTAGATTCATCCGAAAAAATGACGTTTTCCATTAGTGCAGCCAGGTTCGTCGTTGAGTACACCATCGCAGGCGCTCCGTCTGTGATGCAACGTCAAGGGTAACCACAGCCATGGCTCCGAGCTGATAGTCCATGCTGCTGCACACGTCGTCGAACTGTTCGTGCAGATGGTTGTCGTCTTGAAAACGTCCCCATCTGTTGACTCAGGGATCGAGACGTGGCTGCACGATCCGTTACAGCCATGCGGATAAGATGCCTGTCATCTCGACTGCTAGTGATACGAGGCCGTTGGGATACAGCACGGCGTTCCGTATTAGCCTCCTGAATCCACCGATTCCATATTCTGCTAACAGTCATTGGATCTCGACCAACGCGATCAGCAATGTCGCGATACGATAAACCGCAATCGGGATAGGCTACAAACCGACCTTTATCAAAGTCGGAAACGTAATGGTACGTATTTCTCCTCCTTACACGAGGCATCACAACAACGTTTCACCAGGCAACGCCGGTCAACTGCAGTTTGTGTATGAGAAATCGGTTGGAAACTTTCCTCATGTCAGCACGTTGTAGGTGTCGCCACCGGCGCCAACATTGTGTGAATGCTCTGAAGAGCTAATCATTTGCGTATCACAGCGTCTTCTCCCTGTCGGCTAAATTTCGCGTCTGTAGCACGTCATCTTCGTTGTGTAGCAGTTTTAATGACGGGTAGTGTAGTTTTGGTTCAAATGGTTCAAATAGCTCTGAGCACTATGGGACTTAACTTCTCAGGTCATCAGTCCCCTAGAACTTAGAACTACGTAAACATAAGTAACCTAAGGACATCACACACATCCATGCCCGAGGCAGGATTCGAACCTGCGACCGTAGCGGTCGCGCAGTTCCAGACTGTAGCGCCTAGAACCGCTCGACCACTCTGGCCGGCGTAGTTTTGGTGTGTTCAGGTTTGCTGCCACATGGGTCAAGTTGGGGTCGTCGACATGGAAACGATACTTACAGGTGGAGAGAACAGAGGAGGTGATAACGGCATCCAAGGAAAAGAAAAGTGGTCGTGGTGTTGACCCCTGTGGCACTCCGCAGCGCCGCGCCTCGCCACGCTACGCCACGGGCCACCCCGGGCTGCCCCTGCCCTGGTGACGTCGCGCTCGCTTGCCGCCCCTGCCGCAGGGCCGCAGCTGGCAGCGGTCGATGCCACGGCAGATCGATGTCCTCTGGCAGCGGGCGGAGTCTCTCCTCTGCTCTGCTCTCCTTTAAGGCAGGCGGCGGCCGGAAGCGGCGCCAGATACCACGCGTCACGTCTGCTCCGGTCTGGCACCCGCCGGGGCTCCCTATCCGACGTGTCGTGTGCTGATACTCCGACATAGGCAAGCCCACATTCGTAGAATAACAGTGATAGAAGACCGAGAACCAGGTGCTCGTATTTAAGAATGCATAATGCAAGTGACGATAAATAGTTTAGACAAGAAGAGAGTAGAAGGTTTCGAAATGTGGTCCTACAGAAGAATGCTGAAGATTAGATGGGTAGATCACATAACTAATGAAGAGGTATTGAATAGAATTGGAGAGAAGAGAAATTTGTGGCACAACTTGACTAGAAGAAGGGATCGGCTGGTTGGGCATATTCTGAGGCATCAAGGGATCACCAGTTTGGTACTGGAGGGCAGCGTGGAGGGTAAAAATCGTAGAGGGAGACCAAGAGATTTTTTTTTTATTCTCGAATCAGAAACATACAAATTTACAGTTACCATACACATCAATAAATATGTACACACAAATTGTATTTATATTACATGTGCCCAGTACTTTGCAACCTCCAAGGCGCTTGGAGTGGCTTGCAGGAGATCAATCGTCGTGCAGGATGTAGGGCACAAAAGGCACTGGAGCATGTGGCTTGTGGTTTGTTCTTGTCCACAATCACAGGACGTATCTTCTGTTATGTAGCTCCATCTATTCAGGTTGTCTCTGGATCGTCCAACTCCTGATCGTAATCTGTTTAAAGACTTCCACACCAGCCAGCTCTCGTTGTGTCCAGGTGGTAGTTCTTCAGCTTCTGGCTTCTGCAAGTGAGGCGTCGACTTCTTCCATAACTCCAGCCTTGCCTTCTCTGGTAAAATGGTGAGCTTCTCGGATGCTCTCAGGACCACAGGTGACCACCATATCGACCAAGAGATGAATACACTAAACACATTCAGAAGGATGTAGGTTGCAGTAGGTACTAGGAGATGAAGAAGCTTGAACAGGATAGAGTAGCATGGAAAGCTGCATCAAACCAGTCTCACGACTGAAGACCACAACAACAACAATGCAAGCGATGCGGGCTGTCGCTCCCTGCTGTTCAAATTCAGCTGTGGCGACAAAAGCATGGGATAGCGGTATACACATATACAGATGGGGGCGGGGGGGGGGGGGGGTATGGTATCGTGTACAAATCTTATAAAAGTGCAACGTATTGGGGGAGCCATCATTTGTACTCAAGTGATCCAGGTGAAAAGGGGTCCCACGTGATTATGGCCGCACAACGGGGATTAATAGACTTTGAACGCGGAATGGTAGTTGCAGTTAGACGCATGGGACATTCCATTTCGTAGATCGTTAGGGAATTCATCATTCCAGGATCCACAGGGTCAAGAGTGTGCCGAGAATAGCGAGTTTTGGGTATTACCTCTTACCACGGGCAACGCTGTCGCCGGAGCATTAGGCAACTGTTGTCTACAACAGGGGACAGGAATACTGTAGAAGACGAATGTGGGTAGCCTTAAGAGATGAAATAGTGAAGGGTACAGAGGATCAAATACGTAAAAAGGTGAGACATAGTAGAAATCCTCGGATAACACAAGAGATATTGAATTTAATTGATGAAAGGAGAAAATTTAAAAATGCAGAAAATGAGACTGGCGAAAGGCAATAAAAACGTTTAAAAAATGAGATTGGCAGGACGTGCAAAAAGGCAGGAATGGCTAGAGGACAAATGTAAAGATTTAGAAGCATATTTCACTAGGGGAAAGGTAGATACCGACTGCAGGAAAATTAAAGAGGCCATTTGGAGAAAGGAGAAGCATTTGTATGAATATCAAGAGCTCAGATGGTAAACCAGTCCTAAGCAAGGAAGGGAAAGCTGAATGATTGAAAGAGAATATAGAGGGTCTCTGTAAGGGAGATGAAAGCAATATTATAGAAAGGGAAGTTGACAAAGATGAGATGGCAGATACGATGCTCCGAAAAGAATTTGACAAAGCTCTGCAAAATGTAAGTCGAAGGAAGGCCCGGGGGTAGAAGATATTCCGTCAGAATAGATATTCCGTCCGTTGATACGGAGAGTCAGCCATGACAAAACTCTTCCATCTGGTGTGTGAGACGTACGAGACAGTCGAAATACCTTCAGACTTCAAGAAGAATGTAGTAATTCCAATTCCAAAGCAAGCAGGTTCGGACAGGTGTGAAAATTATCGAACTACCGGTTTAATATGTCACGGCTGCAAAATAATAACACGAATTCTTTACAGAAGAATGGAAAAACTTACAGAAGCCGACTTCGGGGAAGCTCAGTTTGGATTCCGGAGAAATGTAGAACACGCGAGGCAATACTGAACCTACGACTTAGAAGATAGGATAAGAAAAGAAAAACTTGTGTTTATAGTATTTGTAGATTTAGAGAAAGCTTTTGACAATGTTGAGTGAAATACTGTTTTTCAAATTCTAAAGGTGGCATTGGTCAAATACAGGGAATGAAAGGCTATTTTCGACTAGTACAAAATTAGACAGCAGTTATAAGAGTCAAGGAGCAAGAAAGGGGGGCAGTGGTTGAGAAGGGAGTGAGACAGGCTTATAGCCTGTTCTCGATGTTATTCAATCTGTACACTGAACAAGCAGTAAAGGAAACCAAAGAAAAATTTGCGGTAGGAATTAATGTTCAGGGAGAAGAAATAAAAATTTTAGTGTTTGTCGGTGGCATTGTAATTCTGTCAGACAGAGCAAAGGACCTGGAAGAGCAGTTGAACGGCATGGTCAGTGTCTTGAAAGGAAGATATAAGATGAACGTCAACACAAGCAAAACAGTGGTAATGGAATGTAGTCGAATGAAATCAGCTGACGCTAAGGAAATTAGATACGAAACGAGACACGTAAAGCCGTAGATGAGTTTTGCTATTTGGACAGCAAAATAACTGATGATGTCAAAAGTAGAGAGGATATAAAATGTCAAGAAAAGCATTTCTGGAAAAGAGAATTTGTTATCATCGAATATAGATTTAAGTGTTATCTGATGGTATTTGTTAGGTGTGTAGCCATGTATGGAAATGAAACATGGACGATAAACAGTTTAGACAAGAAGAGAATAGAAGCTTTCGAAATGTGTTGCTACAGAAGAATGCCGAAGATTAGATGGGTCGATCATGTAACTAATTGAGGAAGAACGGAATAAGATCAGTGTGACAAGAAATTTGCGACACAACTTGATCGAAGAAAGGTATCGTTTGACAGGACACATTCTGAGACGTCAACGGATAACTAATTTAATACTGCAAGTACAGGGAAATGTGTGGAGAGAGAAATAAAAATCGTACATGGAGACCAAGAGATGACTACAGTTAGCAGTTTGAGAAAGATATGGGTTGCAGTTGTTCGGAGATGAAGAGGCTCGAATACTATAGAGTAGCATGCAGAACTGCATCAAACCAATCTTCTGACTGAAGACCACCACTACCACCACCACAACAACAATAACAACAACAACAACAACGACGACGACGACGACGACGACGACGACGACGACGTTCGCCACTAATTTTGAGACAGCATAAGGTTCTCTCTCTTTCTTATACAGGCATTTTATTACGTTTACCCGCATTTAGAGAGAGCTACCATTCACAATACGACATGGAAATTTTGTACAAGTCTTCCCGCTATTCATTACAATCGTCCAGAAACGATATTCCATGGATGTACTAATCCTATAAGATAACTTGTTTAAGTGTATTGAGAGCATTAGAAGTCCTTCTACGTTTCCTAGGGGCACACCCGATGTTACTTCCATTTCTGTGGAACAATCGACGTCCAGTATAACGCACTACGTTTTAACGTGGACTCTGAACTACATTGTAATTCGGCTTTTTTCACTATAACAGGTCTCTGCTAAGCTTAATATGCGACAGGAAAAAATCCCTTGGTCTGCTGAGGACTGAACCGAGGATCTTATTCATATTCTTATACAGGCATCCATTAAGCGATCGGGGATAAAATACAGGGAGCGAAAAGTTATCTACAACGTTCACATCCTGCCGTTACAAAACTCGAACAGTTGTTGAGAAAGGAGTGAGACAAGTTTCCGGCGTGTCCACTGTGGGTTGGCCAAGCTGTAAACTGACCCAAGGAGAATTCACAAAAGGAATTAGTGTCAAGGAGAAGAAATAGAAATTTTGATGGCGATGACATTGGAATTCTGTCAGACATGGCGAAGGGCTTAGAGGATTAGTGGAACGGAATGGATAAAGAACTGAAAGAGGTTACAAATGTGATACTAACAAAAATGAAACAATGCTAATGGGATTCAGGGGGATTAAACCAAGCGGTGCAGAGGGAATCAGATTAGGAAATGAGACAGTGAAAGTATTAGGTGACTGTTACTGTATACGCAGCAGAAGGGGATAGAAAATGTTAACTGGAAATAGCAAGAAAGCGTTTCTGAAAAAGAGAAACCTGTTAACACCGAATATAAATTTCAGTGCGAGAAGTCTTTTTTGGAAGTATTTGGAATGTATCCTTGTATGGACGTGAAACGTGAACGATAAACATTTCAGGCAAGATTAGAATAACAGCTCTTCGAATGGAGAATTCTGAAGATTCGGAGAATACTGAAGGTGAGATAGGTAGGTTGGTTAACTAGTGAAGAAGTATTATATCGAAATGGAGAAAAAAAAGAGTTTTACGGCACAGCCCCTATCGGTTGATAGGACACATCGTGGGGTATTCAAGAAATGGTCAGTTGGTAGTGGGGTGAGGAATGTGATAACACTTGTGGAGGTAAACAAAGGCTTGACCACAGTAACCAGATTGTAATGGATGCAGATTGCAGTAGTTATGCGGGGATAGTAAGAGATGCCCAGGATACACCAGTGCGGAGGACGACATGAAACAAGTCCTCCAACTGAACACCGCAATATGAAACATGATGATGATGACCACCGGGATTGATTTCGCGAAGCAGAGAAAAATGTTGACAGTTGAGCAGAACAAGTCCACCATACGTCCCTTGTGTTTGAGGACGCTTTTGGCAAGACCGATCTCTGCACCTGACCTGTAGCGAATCATCCGCCCCCGCTAGCTGAGTGATCAGCGCGACAGAATGTCAATGCTAAGGGCCCGTGTTCGATTCCCGACTGGGTCGGAGATTTTCTCCGCTCAGAGACTGGGTGTTGTGTTGTCCTATTCATCATCATTTCATCCCCATCGACGCGCAAGTCGCCGAAGTGGCGTCGAATCGAAAGACTTGCACCTGGCGACTGGTCTACCCGACGGGAGGCCGTAGTCACACGACATCTACATCGCAGATAAATACACGACCGACCACCACTAACCTCTACATGATCAAAGCGATATAAGTATTAAACATACGTATAAGAAGACTACGTAATGCAAACACACAAGTTGCTGTATGCAGCTCGTAAACAGACGTACCGGTAAGATCACTGCAAGGTGCAATTCGTCCCAGAGCTGTGTAACGTTCGATCGCATACTAAGGAATACAGTGCAACTAGACTAGTGAGGTAAACAAGACGTTGGTCACCTATTAGAACATCTCAGCTTATTTACCATTATAGTATCTCGTTGTAGCTGAAACTACGTGTAAGTTATATAAAAGTAGCGGTATAGCAAAAGTATGGTTTTCAAGAGACTGTCTTTTGTTACATTGTTCTGTGTGTAGAGTTATCTTCATACACTTATATATCTTTTTATTCGTTGGAGTGTTATCCTCGATGTCTCGCAAAGTTTTATTTTTCCTTTCATGTGCTTCACTGACTGCAAGTAACAAAACAAAAAATAACAAAAGTAAAATAAAAAACACTGTATCTGTCGCCAACTCGAAGGTCGCTTTGAACAGAGCAATGCTTTACTATGCTCGCCCTCTTTGAGGTGGTATGCGAAGCCTTCTTCTGACTTCTGAAGCAACTTTTCCAGTCAGCTACGTGGGGAACTAAAGTTTAGCATATCGTCAGATCCACGGCGCAACTTGCCATTTTTCATTTGCACAATTTTGGACTCACTGAACGGCAGAATCACAACCCATGGACCCTCGAGTAGTGCGGATTAGAAGAATAACACACCCTTCAGACGTAACTTTTGCTACAGGCGCAGAGAGAGAGAGAGAGAGAGAGAGAGAGAGAGAGAGGTTACACACACCCCTTACTCGGAAACACACTGCGATGGACACTTCAACGATAAGTCAGCGCGTGTTAATCTGTTGCGGTGCCAACGCACGTCTCGCCAGTCCATGGCGTGTTATCTGTGCTCAGACTCGTAGTGGAGGATTTCAGTGATCAAGCTGTATCAGATTAAAACGATGAATATCTCTTTGTAACGCACTCTCTGTATTATGGTGCAGCATCGTAAGTCGACAAACGTTGCTTTCAGAGTTTCGTTATTCATTTCCCCGCTGGCGATCTAATTCTTCAAGGTAATGACACTTCTTTCAGTTGTAACTCTTTGTGGCGTGTCAGTCATTAAGTGCACCGTAATAGGGACTGTGTGTGTGTGTGTGTGTGTGTGTGTGTGTGTGTGTGTGTGTGTGTGTGTGTGTGGTAGGTAATGGTGAAATGGTGAAACAGGAATAATTCGTAACATTGGGTATATGTTATTAGCAGCCCTGTCTGCTGCAAGTATGTGTGTGTAAAGAACGTTGCACGTAATGTAGAATTCCTTGTCTAACTATACCTGTAAGTAAATATGTGCCTTTATGTGCCAATTCATTACACATTCTACAATAAAAAAGACACACCGCAAAGGAATTATCCAAGTGATGTGCATGTAAAAACAAACAAATGATTACAGTCACAGAAAAATTGGGCCGTTTACTCAAGAGGAAAAGCTGCACAAATTAAGCAAGATGGTAACGCTTTGGTCCTCCTGTGGCCCTTATGCAAACGTTGGTTCACAGAGTTGTCGGATGTCCTCAGGGATATCGTGCCAAATACTGTCCAATTGGCGCGTTAAATCGTCAAAATGCCGAGATGGTTGGAGGACCCAGCCCATAATGCTCCAAACGTTCTCAATTGGGGAGACAACCGGCGGCATTGCTGACCAAAGTATGGTTTGGCGAGCACGAAGACAAGCCGTATAACTCTCTCCATGTGCGTGCGGGCATTATCTTGCTGAAATGAAAGCCCAGAACAGCGTGCCATGAAGGGCAACAAAACGGGACATAGAATATCTTCGAGGTACTGCTGTGCTGTAAGGGTGGCGTGGATGAAACCAAAGGGGTCCTGCTATGGAAAGAAATCCATCATCCTGGTTACTGTGCTGCATGGCGGGCAGTAGTCAGGTTGGTATTCCACCGCTGTCCGAAACATCTCCAGACGTCTTCGCAGGTCATCGGGGCTCAGTTCGAAGCGGGACATATCACTGAAGACAATTCTACTCCAGTCAGTGAGATTCTACGCCGAAGACATGTCTGGAGACGCCCCGGTCAGCAGTGGGGTGCCAGCCTGACTGCGGCCCGCCGTACGGCCTGACAAACAGGAGTAATGGTCTGGCGTGACATTTCATTTCGTAGCAGGATCCCTTTGGTTGTCATCCGCGGCACCTTTGCGGCACAGCGGTACGTTGACGATATTCTACGCCCCGTTTTGTTGCCCTTCATGGCATGCCATCCAGGTCTTGCATTTCTGCAAGACAGTGTCTGCACGCACATGGCGAGAGTTTCTACTGTTTGTCTTCGTGCATGTCGAACCCTACCTTAGCCAGCAAGCTCGCCGAATTTCTCCCCAACTGAGAACTTTTGGAACATTTTGGTCTGGGCTCTCCAACCATCTCGGGATTTTGACGATCTAACGCACAATTGGACAGAATTGTTCACATATCCTTCAGGAGGACATCCAGTAAATCTGTCAATCAGTGCCAAGCCGAATAACTGCTTGTACAAGAGCCAGAGGTGGACCAACGAGATATCGACTTGCTCAATTTGTGAAGATCTTTCTCTTCAACAAATCATACAATTTTTCTGAAATTATCATTTGTTTGTTTGTATATCACATCTGCCGTTTTCTGCCCCATTTGGGTAATTCTTTCGTGATGAGTCTTTTTTTGTGTCTTAGAGTGTAATTACGAAGCGTGTTGTTAAAGTAAACAATCGTTTTCAAATATGGCAGCTGTGGTGGGCGTTCTACGCATGCTCTCCCCCAAACACCTTCATGTGTCAGCTACCTACAGCTGCCATAACGGTAGCATTCGTCTGTGCTTGTGTTTCTCGCTATTCAAAGTACCTTAATTAATTGAAAATTCTCATGAAATGTAAATGCAGTGATCCGTCTCTTGTGCTCAAAAGACGTGAATAGAGTCAAAATCGGTGACAGATCAACAAAGTTTATGCAGAAAACACTACGCCGACGGTACGCTAACAAGGGAACCTCCCCATCGCACCCCCCTCAGATTTAGTTATGACGCAGCAGATAGGCCTTGAAAAACTGAACACAGAACAATCGAGAAAACAGGAAGAAGTTGTGTGGAACTATGGAAAAAAACAAGTAAAATATAAAAACTGAGTAGTCCATGCGAAGATACGTAACATCAAGGAGATCCTGATCTCAGGAGCGCTGTGGTCCCGTGGTTAGCGTGAGCAGCTGCGGACCAAGAGGTCCTTGGTTCAAGTCTTCCCTCGAGTGAAAAGTTTAATTTTTTATTTTCAGTTTGTATGACAAACTCTTATGTTTTCATCACTTTTTTGGGAGTGATTATCACATCCACAAGAAAACCTAAATCGGGCAAGGTAGAAGAATCTTTTTACCCATTCGCCAAGTGTACAAGTTAGGTAGGTCGACAACATATTCCTGTCATGTGACGCACATGCCGTCAACAGTGTCGTATAGAATATATCAGACGTGATATCCTGTGGAGGAATGGGTTGACCTATGACCTTGCGATCAAATGTTTTCGGTTCCCATTGAAGGGGCACGTCCTTTCGTCTACTAATCGCACGGTTTTGCGGTGCGGTCGCAAAACACAGACACTAAACTTATTACAGTGAACAGAGACGTCAATGAACGAACGGTCAGATCATAACTTTGCGAAAATAAAGAAAGTTAACTTTTCACTCGAGGGAAGACTTGAACCAAGGTCCTCTCGTTCCGCAGCTGCTCACGCTAACCACGGGACCACAGCGCTCCTGAGCTCAATTTATCCTTGATGTTGCGTATCTTGCGCATGGACTACTCAGTTTGTATATTTTGCTTATTTTTTTCATTGTTCCACACAACTTCTTCCTGTTTTCTCGATTGATCTGTGTTCAGTTTTTCAAGGCCTATCCACTGTGCCAACTTATAACTAAATCTGAGGGGGGTGCGATGGGGAGTTTCCCTTGTAAGAAAGTGGGTTAAAGTTTTTAAAGATGGCACTACTAACGTTCCATAAAGAAGAGTGAAACGGGCGACCGTCTGGCGTCAGTCAGCAAGACTTGATGGAGAAAGTTGATGTAAAAGTTGTTATGATTTCATCCATATGTGTTGAGATAACTACTTTCGGAGGTAAAAAAAAAAATTGGCGTTCAGGTCCACGACAGCTACTATGACGAGAGGTGATGTTTGGTTTGTGGGGCGCTCAACTGCGCAGTTATCAGCACTCGTACAATTTCCCAACATTTGCTCACTCCAAACTCGTCACTTTCATGAATGATGATGAAATGATGAGGACAACACCCAGTCATCTCGAGGTAAATGAAAATCCCTGACTCCGCCGGGAGTCGAACTCGGAGTTACTATGACGTTACAGTGATTACTCATTAGTGACTGACAAACCAGATGGCGGATTTTTCTGAAAGTGGAATTCGGCCGTTATTTTATCGATATGATGACTGCCTAAACGTTGATGGAAATTGTATTGAAAAGTGGACTAAGGTAGATTTCATGTGCAAATAAAATTATTTTTAAAATTTCACTGTTGTTTGTCTAATGTGGAAATGTTTCTTGAATACACGATTTTGATGTTATAAGTTATGTTTAGTTGTTGTATTACGATGATATGTCAAATACAACATTAAATAATGTGTCGATGAAAAAACAGCTGACTGAGTAGTTTAAATGATTCACTTCGCGGGGAAGTCAATGTACTAGCACATCGCGCATTGAAAGTATATACCAGTTATTGTGTTGTAGGCTGCTTTACTTTTTAAATTATTTATCGAACTGACTTGTTATTTTTATGTTTTACCACTCGATGTGTAGTAATTGTGTTCGTTTCTGCTTCGCAGTTACTAGGAACTTCAATCCGCGTGAGATGACCCATTTGTTGACAAGTTGGCGCGGCAGTTTCCGAGGTGCAGTAGTTGGGGCTGGTTCCGCCGGCGCTTAGTTAAGCATGTGGAGCTACCCACTGGCGGGGTTCCGACCGTAATTACGCGCACTCGCAGTAGCCGCTGGATTAAACCGCTCTATTAAGAGCGCAAATGTGCTCGTAATCGCATGAGGCGCCGCTGTTGGCTTTAACTACAGCGCTCGCGCCGGGAGTGCTGTTGCCGTCTGACGCTTCGTCGCTTTCTGTTCATTTCCTGTAAAGTCAAAAACTGAGGTCAGAATAACTTCCGTATTCACCGTCGCTTCTTCAACTTTTTCCGGCGGATG
Organism: Schistocerca americana; assembly: GCF_021461395.2. Classification (NCBI taxonomy): domain Eukaryota; kingdom Metazoa; phylum Arthropoda; class Insecta; order Orthoptera; family Acrididae; genus Schistocerca; species Schistocerca americana. Next base: position 78,945,664 of record NC_060124.1, on the reverse strand, counting down.
GAATCTCGAATGATGTACCGGGCGTGCAGTAATACTGCTCTCCGGATACATGAAATACGTTACTCATTTGTCATTAACATTGTCTGGAGGTATATTTGTGATTCTAACAAAATTTCATTTTGTATAAAGCTTATAGCTCTCTTAGTATGATGATAAGTCGGTGACTTTCCTCTTTTTTACGTGTTGTATTGCTTCTCGAATTCATGATGCTCATTGTTGTTGTGGTCTTCAGTCCAGAGACTGGTTCGATGCAGCTCTCCATGCTACTCTATCCTGTGCAAGCCTCTTCATTTCCCAGTACCTACTGCAACCTACATCCTTCTGAATCTGTTTAGTGTATTCATCTCTTGGTCTCCCTCTACAATTTTTACCCTCCACGCTGCCCTCCAATACTAAATTGGTGATCCCTTAATGCCTCAGAATATGTCCTACCAACCGATCCCTTCTTTTAGTCAAGTTGTGCCACAAACTTCTCTTCTCCCCAAATCTATTCAATACCTCCTCATTAGTTACGTGATCTACCCATCTAATCTTCAGCATTCCTCTGTAGCACCAGATTTCGAAAGCTTCTATTCTCTATTTGTCTAAACTATTTATCTTCCATGTTTCACTTCCATACATGGCTACACTCCATACAAATACTTTCAGAAACGACTTCCTGACACTTAAATCTGTAATCGATGTTAACAAATTTCTCTTCTTCAGAAACGCTTTCCTTGCCATTGCCAGTCTACATTTTATATCCTCTCTACTTCGACCGTCGTGACTTATTTTGCTACCCAAATAGCAAAACGCCTTTACTACTTTATGTGCCTCATTTCCTAATCTGATTCCCTCGGCATCACTCGACTTAATTCGACTACATTCCATGATCCTCGTTTTGCTTTTGTTGATGTTCATCTTATATCCTTCTTTCAAGACACTGTTCATTCCGTTCAGCTGCTCTTCCAGGTCCTTTGCTGCGTCTGACAGAATTACAATGTCATCGGCGAACCTCAAAGTTTTTATTTCTTCTCCATGGATTTTAATTCCTACTCCGAATTTTTCTTTTGTTTCCTTTACTGCTTGCTCAATATACAGATTGAATAACATCGGGGAGAGGCTACAACCCTGTCTCACTCCCATCCCTACCACTGCTTCCCTTTCATGCCCCTCGACTCTTATAACTGCCAGATGATGCTCATAACGCTGTGATTTCTTCCGAACAGTGCTGCGCTACCAGGTAGGACATTGTTTTCATTGTGATTCCTGATTGTGTGACTTGATCCGTCTGGTTGCTTATTGTGTAATTTAAGCTGTGGTCTAATGTGTTATTATTTTGAGGATAGTGGTGAATTGTGCTGGTTAAAGTCATCAAGATTTTACACATTGTGAATGCAGTTTTGCGGGAGAACTTTCAATTTGTTCTCTCCATTTGACCAGCTGATCGATTATCTGAATTTTAGGCCTTTTCAGATATGTTACATTTGCTGCAGGTGACTGGAGGAAAACGAATGTCTTGCACTTAAAAATTTTTTAAGCTGTCCTCGTTCATAAAATATCAGTTTTCTCTGTAGCGGGAACTGGAATTCGGGGAAAGGTGGTGTTGTGTTGAGAGACGTGTACACACTTAATAACCAGTTATTTCTCCAAACAACTGAAATCACTACTCCAAGAGGATGTGTACCCTGTTCCCTATTATGAACATACATTTGTTCTACAAAACACCCTCTTAACAAAATTAAACCTTCGCATAATTTGTAAAAGTTCAAATATGAAAACAGAAAACTAGCCTAACAAATTTCCAATTTTCGTAACGCAGGTCTGGTCAAGCTCCATCTACAGCACTCTCAAATTAATTTCTTTAAATAAATAAACAAACTGTCCGTCCAAGTTTCTCAAACTACACACGTTTCTGATGGTGCTGATCCACACTCATACTATGTTTTATGAAAGAATACACCGTCATTTGACCATATATTACTGTATTTTTCAGACCATTAATGCGTCATATCGGTATAGTTAGCCCGTAGCTGGTAAACGCAAGAGTATCTCCTTCGGGCTGACTTTACTGGGTATGAAGTGTTAGTGGTCTAAGAACATTTTACTGGGTAATGAAGTAAAAGCCGAAATCTATACTGTACAGAAGAAAAATGCAGTAATACACAGTCAAATGGCGGTTTATTCTTTTAATAAGGAAATAATAATAATAATAATAATAATAATAATACCCAAGTTGCACGTGCTGGTCAACCTCCAGCTTCGACTAGGGTTTCAGTAACCTTCAAGGCCGCGCAGTCTAAGGTGTCTTGTCACGGTACGCGCGGCTCCCCCGTCGGTGGTTCGAGTCCTCCCTCGGGCATGAGTGTGTGTGTGTCGTCCTTAGAGTAAGTTAGTTTACGTTAGATTAAGTAGTGTGTAAGCTTAGGGACCGATGACTTGAGCAGTTTGGTCCCATAAGACCTTACCACAAATTTCTAAATTTCTAACCTTCAAGGTTCGTATCCAAAGTTAACCTGCGCCTAACACGGCTGCAGCCGCGGTTTTAAGGACAAATAATACACTGGCAAGCACGCCGGAATGACGCGTGTGTAAGGAATAGTCAGTACAAAATATTAATGTCGCACAATCAGACAAATTACCATTTACTGCCAAAGAGGAGGGCAAAGATTCAAATGGTTCAAATGACTCTGAGCACTATGGGACTTAACATCTGGGGGCATCAGTCCCCTACACTTAGAACTACTTAAACCTAACTAACCCAAGGACGGCACACACATCCATGCCCGAGGCAGGATTCGAACCTGCGACCGTAGCAAGAGCGCGGTTCAAGACTGAAGCACCTAGAACCGCTCGGCCATAACGGCCGGCTTGAGGGCAAAGTCGCGTAGTGTTATATGCTTCCTCGTGTTGGTATCCACCAGCCGAAAGAATGGTTTCAGTATTACACACAGTTCATCGGATAAATTTGATGACATATGACAAATTTCTCAGGATCTGCTCGCAATGTCTCACGAAGGCAGTGAAAAGCTCCTAAGCTTAATCGAGAACTAGTTATTGGATCAGGTTACCTTCCACTGGGAAAGTGGGTGCACTCAGTGACTGTTATGTAATTTATAAACTATAGAGTGCAGCAATCAGTCTTCCTTTTTTTTGAAGGTTTTATTACATAAATCCAGATTTCGGCTAGTGCCTAACCATTATGAATGTAACATTTTCTAATCTCGATGCATGTTAGTTGTGCCTGTTGTTCGGGCGTCAGTCAACAGGGAACTAACATGCATCGAGTTTAGAAAATGTTGCATTCATAATGGCTAGGCAGTAGCCGAAATCTGGATTTGCGTAATAAAACCTACAAAAAAAAGGACGACTGATTGCTGCGCTCTATAATTTATAAATTTATTGTTATTGGATGGTACCACTGCTTTCTTTTCTGTACGAAGACCTCAGCAGTTTGGTCCCAAAGCAAGTTACCACAAATTTCCAAATTCCATAACAACTGCAGCAGCAACAAGTATGGCCTCTACAGCAAACATTTTGTAACTGCATGGTTCTAGAAACGATAGGCAGCAGTTGTTTTTAGCTACCACGTGACAGCTGCTGTGGGCGGGAGTTTTGTCTCTGAGAGCGGAAGAGAGGCTGCAGTGAGCGGGACTTCGTGTCTGTGCGGCGAAGACCGGCGGCAAAAAGCAGCTCACTGCATCCAGATGCACGACGTCCCGTGTGAAAGGCCCTAAACGGCGACCCAGGCATATGCTCTAACGAGGCGCTCTTCCCGCACTGTGGACAGGCAGTAGCAGTTTAAAATGGTAGCGCACGTGTTGATGGGTACATAGTACCGCCACGCTCGCATCAATTGTAATGTCGGTATGCCTCTTGTACATTAATTTCGTCATATTCTCGAGTCTTTTTCTTTTCTTTGGTGGATCTGATATTCTCTATTACTGATGAATCAGCATTTCTTAGAGGAACACTTTAAAAAAGATGTAAACAAAATAACACCTGGCTGTAAGATACCGCATGTGTGGCAATAGAGCAAGTGTAGTTGTGCCTTTTGTAGAAAAGCAACGTGTCTCCTCGAGCGACGAGGAGTTTACATTGACGGGAAAAATCCCGATACCAAGAACTAATCAACGTAGAGTAATGAAATTTCGTGAGTACATTTGTCAAGGTAAGATATTTAAGTGATTAACGTTGGAAGATCAGAGATTAATGTAAGCGCGAGATAAGGCATTGCAAGTATGAAATTCTGGTACGTTAATAACCGGTGTAACCACCAGAATGTTGGATGCAAGCATGCGGACGTGCATTCACTGTGTTGTACCGGCGCCGGATGTCAGTTTGTGGGATAGAGTTCGATGCCTGTTGCACTTGATCTGGCAGTGGTTAATGCGGGTTGTGGATGACGCTGGAGGTATCGTTCGAGATTCTGTAAAGCATGCTTGGTTACCACAGCGGTATGTGGACGGGCGTTATCCTGTTGGAAAACACCCCCTGGAGTGCTGTTCGCGAATGGCAGCACAGCAGGTCGGATCACGAGATTGGTGTACAAATTTACAGTCAGGATGCTTGGGATAACCACGACAGTGCTCCTGCTTCGTACGAAATTGCACCCCAGACTATAAATATAGGCGTAGGTCCAGTATGTCTAAGCCACAGACAGTTTGGTTGCCGGCCGAAGTAGCCGAGCGGTTCTAGGCGCTACAGTCTGGAACCGCGCGACCGCTACGGTCGCAGGTTCGAATCCTGCCTCGGGCGTGTATGTGTGTGCTGTCCTTAGGTTAGTTAGGTTTAAGTAGTTCTAAGTCTAGGGGACTGATGCCCTTAGATGTTAAGTCCCATAGTGCTCAGAGCCATTTGAACCATTTGAACAGTTTGGTTGCAGGCGCTTACCTGGTCTCCTCCTAACCAACACACGGCCATCACTAGCACTGATCATAACCATCTTTTACCAGAAAACTCAACAGACCTCCCCTCCAGCCTCCTGTGAACTCCAGCTCGAAACCACTGGTCGGCGCAATGCACGATACAGGGCGTCTGACTCGGAGCTCTCCTTGAAGTAACCGGTCTGTAACAGTCTGCTGTGTCACTGTGATGTCAACTGCTGCTCAAATTCCTGCTACAGATGCAGCACGATGCGACAGAGCTATACGGCACGCACCATGGTCTTCCTTCACGGTAATGCCACGTGGTAGTCCAGTGCCCGGTCTTCTCACGACCGTACGTTTTCGTAACCAGCGCTGCCAGCAGTCAGGTACAGTGGCTACATTTCTGCCAATTCTTTCAACAGTATCGCAGAAAAAACACCCAGCTTCTCGTACCGCTATTACACGACGCTGTTCAAACTCAGTAAGTTGTAGATAATGGCGTCTTTGTCGCCTTAAAGGCACTAACATCAACTCACCACGTCCGATGCCAAATGTAGCTAGTGCTCACGACAGTTACAAAGCTCTTTTGAGACTGGCGCTAAATTTGAATAGATACCATCTTTATTTTGTCAGTGTATTATAGCCATAGCTTGGAGACCTGGAAGCACACCAACTGAATGCACATAGCAAAGGCACGTAGCGAGATCGTGTGGCAGCTATCCCTGTACCGATGAGCGGAACCGAAGCCCACCGCGAGAGTGAATACCGCCTGCTGGCGGAATAAGGAAAGGCTATAAGTGGAGCAGAGACGAATGGGGAGTCATTATAGCGACGATGCGGTCCGCGAACGGGGAAATCCACTTATATAACCGACTCTGACAAATGGCAGCTTCTTGTGGCTCGTCGCCTGGGAACGAGCACCTCTGAAACGACCAAACTGGTTAGCTGTTAATGTGCTGATGTCGTGGGCATGTGTAGGCGACGAAAGATTGCGCGTCCAGGCCACATCAAGAACGTGGCGTTAGAGAGTTGTGTGCTCTGTTCAGCAGGATAGGCGGCGTTCTGTGGCGGATCTGATGACGTAGATGACAGTGCTGGTACAGGCACAACTGTTTCAGAACACACCGTTCAGTGCACATCGTTACACAGAGATATCCGCACAGACGACCCCTGAGTGTTCCAATGATGAATCAACGTCATCAGTAATTACGATTGCAGTGGACACAGCTGGATAGAGTGTGGACCTTGGATCGATCGAACGCGTCACCTGGTCGGAAGAATCACAGTACGCTATGAGGACATTCATCTGGTAGCGCCCGAAGGTGCTATAACAGCTGCTGACCACCTTGCATCCCTTCATGCTTGATGCCTTCGCCGACGGCAATGGCATCTTCCAATAGGATAACTGCCCGTGTCACAAGGTTAGAACCGCGTTACATTGGTTTTAGCATCATGATAGTGAACTCACGTTGGTGTGTTGACCACCACATTCCCTTTATCTGAACCCGGTGGAATACATCTGGGACGCTATCGGGCGCTATCTCCACGCCCGCACACCACCGACCCTTAATTTACGCTGCTGTACTGCGTTCCAAATGTAGACCAAAGTGCTATTAAGCAGGTCGTCATAGTGTTTCGGCTCATCAATGTAGGCCGTCTCCAGGATGGAGGTGACTCCAGTGGACGCATAAATGTCCTGGTATGCATGGCCGGTATAGGCCAACCGCGGCTGGTCCAGAGGCGCACGCAAAAGTGCCGCAGTGCTGCGTGGCATGGACTCGACTAATGTCTGAAGTTGTGCTGGAGGGAATTGACACCGTAAATCCTGCAGGGCTGTCGGGGGTGGAGATCACTACTGAATAGCATGTTGCAAGGCGTCCCAGATGTGTCAGTAATGTTCATGTCTGGGGAGTTTGGTGGTCATTGGAAGTTTTTAAACGCAGAAGAATGTTCCTGGAGCTAATCTGTAGCAGTTCTGGACTCGTGGGGTGTCGCATTGTCCTGCTGGAATTGTCCAGGTCCGTCAGAATGCACGATGGACAGGAAAGGATGGAGGTGATCAGACAGGATGCTTACGTGTCGCCCGTCAGAGTCGTATCTAGACGTATCAGTGGTCTCATACCACTCCAACTCCCAACGCCCCACACCATTACAGAGCCTCCACCAGCTTGAACAGTCCTCTGCTAACATGCAGGATCCATGGATTCATGAGGTTGTCTCCATACCCGTACACGTCCATCCGCTCGATGCAATTTGAAACGAGACTCGTCCGACCAGGCAACATGTTTCCAGTCATCAACAGCCCATTTTCGGTGTTGACAGGCCCAGCCGAGGCGTAAAGCTTTGTATCGTGCAGTCATCGAGGAAGAGTACACTAGTGGATCTTCAGCTCCGAAAGCCTATATCGATGATGTTTCGTTGAATGGTTCTCAAGCTGACACTTGTTGTCGGCCCAGCATTGAAATCTGCAGCAATTTCCGCAAGAGTTGCACTTCCGTCACGTTGAACGATTCCCTTCAGTCGTCGTTGGTCCCGTTCTTGCAGGATCTTTTTCCGGCAACAGCGATGTGGAAATATGATGTTTTGCCGGATTCCTGATATTCACGGTACACTCGTGAAATGGCTGCATTGGAAAATCCCTACATCATCGCTACCTTCCCTATTGCTCGTGCGCCGACTATAACACCACTTTCAAACTCACTTAAATCTTGATAACCTGCCATTGTAGCAGCAGTAATCGATCTAACAACTACGCCAGACCCTTTTTATCTTATATAGGCGTTGCCGATTGCAGCGCCCTATTCTCCCTGTTTACACATCCCTGTATTTGAATGCCTATAGCAGTTTCTCTGACTTTTCACTGTACATCTACACTGTGTAACTCACTTTATGGTTAGCGGCGGAGGACTCTCGCTGTCCGCTTTCCATACTCTAGTCGTTGTCGGCACGCGGGAAGTGCCATTGTCGGTAGGTCTTCCTATGACCTCTAACGTCTCTGACTTTCTCATTGTGGTCACCTCATGATATGTCTATGAGGAATTGACAGGGTGCCAGACTCTTCACTTGCTAAGGGTTCAATGGTGGCGAGCAACACTCAAGAATCGATTGAATATTTTTAACTCAATTTTTTTCGTGGACGAATTACTTTTCCTTAGCACTCGTAGGGAACAGGGTATCAGACGAGGGTGCAGAAATTCGCCGACTCTTTTGGAGGTATACCGCCTAACAAAAAAAAGGTGGAACACCCAGAAGGGCAGCAAGAAACGAAAATGATACTTCACAGGTTGAAATGGTTTGTGGTGTTATTTCAATGATTACGAAATCGGGTCAAGTTTACAAAGAACTCGACAGTATGAGCCCACTTACCAGTATGATGTTCTACCGCTTGTGGTCTGAGTGCATGTGTGGATTCAGTTGAGAAGGCGTTTTATCGTCTCCTTGAAACAAGATGGTCTTGATATCATGGTTACTGGTACTAGAACGAAATTTGATGTTCCAGCTGTTCCCACACTTGCGCTTTTGGGGACGGATCTGGGCATCACGCTGGCCACGGTAGTACCTCAATATGAAGCAAACAGCTAACAGAGACAAGTGCCGTGTGTGGACAAGCATTATCCTGTTGAAAAGTAGTATCACATTACGACAGTAACGTATGAGGACGGAGGATGTCTCTGACTTACCATTGTCCTTCGACACAACAAGTCATGACATGAGGTGGTACACGATGGCTCCCCACTCCCTGACTTCAAGAGTAACACTGGTGTGCTTCTCCAAAACATTGGAAAAACTGGACATCTCCCTAGGTCGCCGCTGTACCCGCCGACGGTGGTCATCGGGGGTGTCGCGGAACATATTGCGACACCGTTCATCAGCAACCTGTACTTTCTGGTCACGATAACATTTCAGACACAGAAGCTTGTGTTGTGGTGTTAACGGCAGTCCAAGCATGGGAGGGTAGTTCCCTAGTCCAGCTACTGCTAGTGTGCGATCAGCGGTGTGGGATGACACAGAATGGTGTGGGGAGTCCATTACTTGTTCTTGGACGGTGGGCGCAGATGCGAAGGGTTACGGTGTGCTCCCTGAACATCAGGGCGATGCTGCTTTATAGCGATCAGACGGGGTCGACGGGAACTTTGACATGTATGCCTGCCCTCCTGTTCGCACGCAGTCCAACATCAGGGCACTTTCACATACGAGTGTCCCACAGATCTGCATATTTTGCGATTCTGCCAACCAGCCAAATCGAGACCCCACAATGAGGTCCGTGTCATCACGCAGCATCTTCATATCCACAGTCATCACTCAACATCTGATGCTGTTCACACCCCGTATATGCCCAATCAGACCCTTCCTTCCTTTCTAAACATGTACATACTCGTAAATACTCCTCAAGCTACCGTATGGTGCATGGCGGAGGGTATCTCGTATCACTGTTTGTCATTTCCTTTCCTGTCCCAATCACAAACGGAGCGAGGTGAAAAGGCTGTCTGTATGATTCCATACTAGCTCTATGCTTCCATGCTAGCTCTGATCTTGCGCATGTTTGTGGCAGTAGCATCGTTCTGCGTGCTGTCTCATATGCTGGTTTTCTAAAATTTTCACAACAGTTTCTTTCCTAATGGGCCCACTGCATGCATGAGGCCGAAGAACGACATGTTTAATTTTTGGCTCACGTTTATCCTGCACTGTTCAACTCTTTACCCGTAATGATTACACAGTTACATGAGGAGCTCGTTTCGGCATTTTCCCATTATCAAGCGTACCTGTACAGATGGTATGATAGGTATGCTATTCGAGAATGAAATTCTCGTTTTGCAGCGGAGTGAATGCTGATATGAAACTTCCTGGCAGATTAAAAATGTGTGCCGGATCGAGACTCGAAATCGGGACCTTTGCCTTTCGCGGACAAGTGCTCTACCGAGACTGAGATAACCAAGCACAATTCACGATCCGTTGTCGCACATTTGCTTCTGCCAGTACCTCATCTCCTACCTTCTAAACTTCGCGGAAGTTCTGCGAAGCAGAGCTCCTGCCCGTGTAGAGCAAAACTCCGGAGTTCGAGTCTCGATACGCCACACAGTTTTAATCTGCCAGAAAGCTTCAGGTATAATATTGTTCCTTACGTCTATGTTAGGTTTATTTCTACGTATTACACAGTGTGCTTACATATTAACCGGTACGTTGCATCTTTGAGCGTAAGTCTCAGTTGGCTTTCTGTTACGTTATGATCACATTATTTCCATGTACTTTTATTTTTCTGATTTCGTCAAAATTATTTTTACAGCATTTTTACTGCTCCGACTACAGTGATGCTATATGTTTACAGTGGAAATTATGTTTCGCGGAAAGTCAGTGATTCCGTTTAATTTTAGAGATAGTATTTCGTGGTTTTAAGTAAATAATAAATGTTTTATTGTTTTGTGTTAGTCGTGATGATTTACCGTTTTTATTTCATTTTGTCAGTAAAATGATCCAGGTATTTTTTACGTGTAAAATCTATTCATTAACGATGTCCTCTAGATATACATCACGGGACCTCAAACTATCGCATATAAAAGTGCACTTCGCCTGTCCAAAATGCATTGTTTCACTTCGAAGGTACTACAGTTCCTTCAGATGGTCCACTATATTTTAATGTTAAAGGGGATTTGAAAGAAAAAAACTTATTCAATTTTTTTATTTTTGTCCCATTACAAAATTTGGTATTTTATTAAAATAATAGTGTATAAATCACTTTTAAATTCACGTTGTTACTATTTTTTAAAATATAGTCTGCACTTGTTTGGAAGTGTTAAAAAGTGAGACGTGTTATATAGAGGGCTGTGGATTGCGGTAGTAAAAAGGCGAAATTACTTTGTTTCTGTCATTGTCGGAAACAGTATCATAGCTGAAACTTCCTGGCAAATTAAAACTGTGTATCCAACCAGAACTCGAACCTGGGGCATCTGCCTTTCACGATTTAGTGCTCTACCACTGAGCTACCCGAGCATGACTCACGAAATGTCCTCACAGTTTTAATTCCGCCAGTACCTCAACTCCAGAGTTCACAGAACTTCTCCTGCGGAACTTGAAACGTCCAGCACTCTTGGAAGAAAGGATATTGCGGAGAAATGGCTTAGTTATAGCATGGGGGATGTTTCCAAAAATGAATTTTTTTTATGGAAGTTAGGAGATGAGGTAGTGGTATAAGTAAAGGCTGTGAGAGGACGAATTGTGTGTCATGCTTGAGTTGCTCTGTCAGCAGAGCGCTTGTCCGCGAAATGCAAATGTCCCAGGTTCGATTACCGGTCCATCATACACTTTTAATCTGCCAGGAAGCTAGTTCCATATAAGCTCGCACTCTGCTGTAGAGTGAAAAATTCATTCTGGAAGCATCACAGCTTTTCATAAGATAAGTTTGAGAAACGAGAAACTATCTGCTGGTATAACCATTAGGAGCAGGCTTACGGACTTAATGAATTACAGCAGTACTGTGGCATGGCCATTAGAAATAACACTGATAATTTGTTTCCGAATGAAGCAAGCAGTACTGGCTACCTTCTTCCACACACTGTCAACAGATGACAAACCAACACCTCAGCTTTGCCCTGCCGGACCAGATTCACGGTGCAAGTATCACAATGCCAATTACTCAAACACTTGAAACGACCGGAACATTCTATTCCAGCAGCTGTTGTGCAGTTCATAAAGCCCATTTACAGAGACCTGGCACATGCCGACCTGTTGAAGAAGTATCTGCTTGGACAGATTCGGAATCCAAATGAGCCAACAATCTCACGTGGAGCTTGCGTAACAAAAAAGTTTTTGTTGGAAGACACTAAATAGGGGATCTGTGATTCTGTTACTGCTTTTAATGATGGCAAAACTGCTAGGGTGACAGTGGTACAGCATACGGGAGCTATCCCTGAGTAAACTGCATCAGAGAACTTCAACTGCTGGACAAGGTTCGATAGAGCACAGTATACAGCAGATATGGCCACTAAAGTATCCAGAAGCGAGAAAAAAGTGAGATCCCTGGAAAATGATTAGCTGGACGATACACCGTTAGTGCACAGTGCTTCTAAGAGAGTAAAAATAAAACGTTTTGTAAGAAATTTTTAGTCATTTCAAACTTTAAAATCTGGTTTTGACAGCTTACATTTTCAGCTGCACTTTTCTCTAAAGCTTATGAAACTCTTGGAATATTGAAATTTCGAGGGATTTGCAACGTAGTCACACTGAGTTTACTGAACTAGAATAAAAACGCGTAGTTCAATATAATTAAAATTATTCTGAAGAAAATACAGAAAACTGTACAGTATTTTAACTGCATAGTTAAAAAATTGTATTTCCGAAATCTGTGGCTGATGTGCAATGATTTTAGTTCAGCACACTAATAAGATAATGTTTAATGTTCTGTAAAAGTTTCTTGTACGCTACTACTATTGTTTCTGAAATACAGGGAAGAGAAGCAATAAAATTTAACACTGTCGATATAGGACATTTCAAGTTTGAGATGAAAGATGCATACTCCATTATTCGTATCGTCAAGGCCTATTTTCTTTGTAATATCAGATGTGTTGATATGACCACAGCGATCAGACCAGTGTTAATGACGCACAGCTTAGAGTGGGCATCTTACTCCCAAGGAACATATACCAGAAGTATCGTGTGCCTACCGGTACATGCCATTTGTTTTTGCCATTTTGAGGTAACCATTACGTCTACCGACCTTTGCTAACGACTCGCATCTATTACCGATGAGTTCTCAATCACATCCACGAGCCCTGCAACATTTAAAGGATTTATCAAACTTCTCACGGCATGCAGCCATGTATCTTCCAACCTCGTCTGATATCCAGCCACGACTCCCCACCACTCATTGCCTCCCGCATCACCCGTAACGTCAGGCGCCAAACCGAGCTTCTCGATCACTTGGGGTTCCCCTGGCGGCAGTGCTGCTGTGATAGGCCGCTATGTGTAAGATAGAGATATCGATACTCAAAGAGTAGCTACAGGGTGTTTCTGTAAGGCGTGCAAAAATGTGATAGGACATAGAGAACGCTCCACTGAACAATTTGAGGTAGGGAACCCGCGGTCGTAGAAACCCGCCAGGGTAGTTGAGAGCGCTAACGCGCTGCTTCATGGACTCGGGTAGGCGCACCGGCCCCGGATCGAATCCGCCTGCCGGATTAACGACGAGGGCCGGTGTGCCGGCCGGCCTCGATGTGGTTTTTAGGCGGTTTTCCACATCCCGCTAGGTGAATACCGGGCTGGTCCTCACGTTCCGCCTCAGTTACTCGCGTCGCAGACATTTGACATACGTGCGCACTATTTCACGCTTTACACTAGACGCAGACAAGTTGGGGTACACTGATTCCGTCCGGGGGGGGGGGGGGGGGGGGTACGGGGTGGCGGCAGGAAGGGCATTCGGTCATCCCTACAACCTAACATTGCCAAATCCGTTGTAACCACGCCGACCCTGCGATCGCTGCGGGACTATAGCGTAAGTGAAAGAAAAGTAAGAACCTGCGGTCGTAGAAGCCAGCTTAAGGAGATATGGAAGTAAACTTGTCTACCGCTTTGTCTAGCATTACTGTTTTCCAGCTTGTTTACAACTAACATGCGTACAAGTGTACACGTAATGTGCTGTTTGTTTACATGTACGTTCTTTGCTTCCTGCAAGGAAACATGGAGGACGATCCTGGTTACTAGGACGTCATGATGCAGGTTTTGTTTACTTTACTTGTCCGTAAGATGGCTCTGTTGTGTCATATTTCCATTGTCCAAGGACAGAACGTGCTATGATTCAACGACAGGCCCATTCATTACTCACTGTCATTCAGAGACGTACAGTACAATACGATGGAGCAGTACCGGTACAATTTCACAGAGCTCACTGACATGTACCTTGTGTATGGGGAAGCACTTTGCATGCTCTCGCTGCTGAAAGGCTGCACAGGGAACGATTTCCTAACAGGCATCGTCCGTCACGGCGAGTGTTTATTTCTCTCGATCAAAGAATGCGGTAGACTGGTTCATTGAAAAGAAGAAACGAGGGACCTATCAACATGTGAACCACCCGCACACCCGATTTGGAAGAGGAGGCGCTAGAAGTATTTCAGCGGACCCCACTACAAGAACTCGTTGTATTGCACGTGGAATAGGCGCTGCACATACTAGCGTGTGGCGAGTACTCCACCAACAACATTTACACCCGTATCACCCACAACGACTCTATGCAATGGTTGTGACTGACTTTGCACCAAGGTCGCATTGTGTCAGTGAGTGCTCTAGCAAAGGATTGATCGAGTAGATTTCCTCCGAATCGTACTGTCTACTGATGAGGCCTCATTTGATCGTGATGGTGTTTCGAACTGCAGGAGTAGCCATGTGTGGGATGAGGAAAACCCCTTGCGCTGTAGTAGTCACACCATTAAGTACGGCCGGCTGCTGTGGCCGAGCGGTTCTAGGCACTTCAGTCTGGAACCGCGCGACCGCTACGGTCGCAGGTTCGAATACTGCCTCGGGCATGGATGTGTGTGATGTCCTTAGGTTGGTTATTTTTACGTAGTTCTAAGTTCTAGGGGACTGATAACCTCAGATGTTAAGTCCCATTGTGCTCAGAGCCATTTGAACCATTAAGTACGTTTTGCTGTAAATACTATTGTAGGCGACTATCTCATTGGGCCATATCTTCTACCTGGCTGTCCAAGTGGCCACCTGTACTTGAGGTTCATGGAAAGAGGTCTACCTGAGTTGTTGTGGAACGTACTCTTGGCTGTATGTGAGAGCATTGACAGGACGTAGATACAACATGGCGGTGCACCACCTCACTTCAGTGTGGATGTCCGCAACCATCTCAATGCTGGTCGCTGGATTGGAAAGGGAGGACCTATTCCATGGCCTGCGAGATCAACTGACCTGAATCCACGTGATTGTTTCCTGTGAGGATATTTAAAGTCGCTTCTGTATGCGACTCCAGCGGATACGGAGATGGAATTAGTTGCCAGAATTGTAGCTGCTTTTAATGTGATTCGGAAAACGTTATGGATATTTGTCAGGGTGCGTCAGAATTTTGTTCGCCGATGTCATGCTTGATCACCGTCAGTTTCAGCACATTTTGTAAGGTGCGGTACAAATGTGATTTTATTCCTATCATCTCCTTCATGTCTTCTCCGACCCCAGGTTCCCTAACACAAATTGTTCAGTGGAGCATCCTCTATGTCCTGTTAAATTTTTGCACGCTCTTACGGAAACACCCTGTATATCAGTAACCTTACAGGGACATTTCCGCTTCTCCTAATTACTTTCGTTTTTTTTCGGTTTTCTGTGACTACGTAGCGTGTACTCATTGGACTGTTATTCCCATCGAACAGGTCCCCTATTTCTTCCTCACTTTCGCTGAGGATATCAATATCATCGATATCTTTACACCTTTAATTTTAGTTCCACTACTGGACGTCGCTTTAGTCCCTCATTGCTTCTGCGACGTACAGTAACGGAGATAGACTGCAGTCGTTGCTTTGCGCCCTTTTAATCCGCGCACTTGCCCCTCGAGCTTCGGTTCTTGCTGTTCCTTCTAATTTCTTGTACTCATTGTTTGTTTCTTGTCTCTTTCTTTACCATCGGTCTGTTTCTATGAGGATTTCCGTCATTTTGCATCCCCGTACATTATGGAACCTTTATGGCAAGTGGACAACCTGTATGATGCTGCTTAACCGCTGCTCTGTTTGGTACTGCTGGTTAGACCAGTAGCAGCAGCGGCATCGTGTACTACTACTGTAGTAGCGGTGGCACTAGCAGTTGTAGCGCGTCTCTCTCACCCCTGCGGCAGCCGCCGAGATCCCGCGTCCTCTGCGGCAGCTGCAGCGCCGGCGGTCGATAGGGTGCGGGGTGGGGCCTCGCACCCACTACTAGTCCGCACGGCGCGCCCCTAGGCTAGGGATGTGCTCTCCTCGTTGCCCTAAGTGTCTTTCACTGACTGCGCTGTCATTTTGCTACTCCGTGTGGCCTGCCGGTGTGGCCGAGCGGTTCTAGGCGCTTCAGTCTGGAACCGCGCGACCGCTACGGTCCCAGGTTCGAATCCTGCCTCTGGCATGAATGTGTGTGATGTCCTTAGGTTAGTTAGTTTTAAGTAGTTCTAAGTTCTAGGGGACTGATGACCTCAGATGTTAAGTCCCAAAGTGCTCAGAGCCATTTGAACCATTTACTCCGTGTGGGAGGTCATCCGTACCTAACTATTGCTTCGTAACAACGCGTGTAGCTTGCTCGTTTCTTTTGGCTTCACCGGTTCAAAATGAAATAAATAAATAAGTTCTGCCTGCCACCTTCTACATTACCATACCTTACCATCAGATCAGAACAACCTCACCTGATGATCTGCTGCTCTGTGCACCGTGATGGCATCGGTTTTTTCTTCATGTACTGCAGGGATTTCGATTGCTGATTGAAATTAATTGAATAATGAAGAGAACAGGGGGAGACCACAACCGGTAACGGACAGCTGAAAGAAAAGCAGATAAATCCTCGTAAACACATCGAAATGAGATGTGCACATTAGTGACTGGTCAGTCCACAATTTCGGACTAAGCAGGCGAACCGCTGGTTTCCTGTGGGCTGAGCCAGAAATACTTGGAAAGACACCAAATATGAACAAAGAGAACGTTAACTATTCCAGTCGCTAGATAGAGTTTTGATGCAGTTCAACGAAGATGAACGTCACAAGTTATGATATAGAGCCATGGGTGGAAACATATTGCGGACAGGGGCAGCGCGACAGAGACTACAGATTTGACATTAATAAAACCGGAAGACTCATCTCTCGCGGCCCAAACCGAATATTTACACCATAAAGACCATTGGCTTTGCTATGAGCGTTCTCTCGCGAACGAGTTGATAAAAAGTTAGTGTAATGGTGCTTGGTTTCTTCCACGGCGGTGGAAACCAACAGATGCAGCGCAAAATGGCGTACGATGCCGCGCGACTGCTGGTCACGAAATAAAGACTTCAGAGTAGTGCTACGAACTGACTCCACCAAGCGCTGCCACGAACTGAGGGCGACAGCGCGACAGACTCTCAATACTTTTGTAGCCTCGCGTCCTTCCACACTGTATGCTCCCTGCCAATATGAGCGGCGTCTGGAATGCCGACGGTCACTCAGACACTCAGCCGAGGGTCCGCTGCGC
This sequence comes from Schistocerca americana, assembly GCF_021461395.2. Taxonomy (NCBI): domain Eukaryota; kingdom Metazoa; phylum Arthropoda; class Insecta; order Orthoptera; family Acrididae; genus Schistocerca; species Schistocerca americana. The sequence goes on along the minus strand of NC_060124.1, from coordinate 78,928,650 downwards.
CCGCCCACGCACAGGATGGCGTCACTAGGGTGGCGTCAGGCTTCTGCCCGTCGATGAAGAAGATGCTGTAACTTCGCGCAACCATCGTCTGGGCATGGAGAAATTAATGAATTAACTGATTCCCCGTTCCCATCATCTGATAGTCTTGTACTCAGCAAACTAACTATTGTTGCAGATGGCTTGACAAAATTACTTTTAAAGCCCAATCAAGCGAATTAAATTAATCGTCTTTCCAATAAAGAGGCATGCAGCCCCAGGCCTGTTACCAGTGAACTCACAATAGTATATGCAACCTCAATCTGTGATTGGAACAGCGCTTCTAATTTTATTTTACCCTGTCTCTTTGCATAGTGGCTGCGCTGGGTCACTATAGAGACTTAGACGTGTGCTCTAAACGTCTCTGAAAGTCTTTGTGTTACAGCACGGCACGGAGGACCGAGTAATAGAGTCAGAGTCTGAAAGCGCGTAGGAAGCCTTGCGAACAAGCAGGGACAAGTGACAGCTGACATTTCTTCACAATTTCTAACATAATTGGAGGAAATGGCAACCAAATGGCTAATCAAGTTGTTTTCTAGATTCTGCAAGACCAGGACGCTTATGGGCCTTTATGAATATTATCGTCCACACAGTCCTGGATATAGCAAAGGCAAGTAAGTGTGAGAATTACCATACAGTCAGCTTAATAGTTCATGCAGCCAAGTTGTTGATGAGAATCATTCACACAAGAATGAAAAAGGGAACTGAGGCTCTGTTAGATCAGCGTTTTTCAACTTGGGGTCGCGACCCCTCCCCTATCCCCTCCCCACCCCCTCCGCCCAGGGGATCGCAAAATCTTGCTCGGGGGGTTTTCGTTCGCAGCAGGAGGCAGTTGCAGCATGAACGATATATGTTTCGTGACGATCATCTGCTACAGTACGAAGGACGTTCAGTAAGTAATGCAACACATTTTTTTTTTCTGAAAACAAGCTGGTTTTGTTCAGGATTCCTATGCACCATATTATTCCATACTCTTTTGCTACAAAATCCTATTTTTCAACATAATCTCCGTTCAATGTGACTAATTACGTCAATTTACTAGAAGGGCCTGTATGCCCGCATGCTACCACTCTATTGGTCGACGTCGGAGCCAACGTCTCGCTTCATCAGTAACCTCCCAATCACCCACGCACTGCTTCCCGCGGAATGCATCCTTCATCGGGGCAAACGGAGGAGAAGTTCGTATGCATTTCTGTGGCAACGAACTCGCCGAAGTCGTTTCTTCAGTTTCCTGACGGTAGCACACTGCACTTCACATGTGATCGTTGATCCATAAGGGAAGCCATCAAATAGAATAACCCCTTGAGAGTCCCAGAAGACTTTAACGGCTCAGCGTGTGGCTTTGAACTTTTTCTTCGGAGGATAGGTGGTGTGTCGCCACACCATCGATTGCCGTTTTGTTTCCGGTTCGAAGTGATGAACCCACGTTTCATCGCCTGTGATGATGTTCGACAGAAAATTGTCACGACCAGCCTCGTAACGCGCAAGCAACTCCGCACCGACGGTCCTTCGTTGCTCTTTATGGTCTTCTGCTAGCTGGCACACACTTTTGAGTACCCCAACTGGTGGAGGAGTGTGTCACCACTACCAACAGAGCTGTCCGGTTGAGCAACGCGGTCTTTGATTGTGATCTGTCAATCACCTCGAATGTGTCCGTACGATCCAACATTGCAGGAGTCACAGCTGTGTGCGGCCAGCCGGCGCACGGGAGATCAGGCAGGTTTGCGCGACCTTGTTGCGTTAATGACAGACGCCTCACCCATTGGACTGTCCATGCTTTTGTTCATTTCCCAGTCTCTGTAGATATTCTGAAAGAGCCAATGTATGTTTGCGATGTTCTGCGCTTTCTGCCAAAAGAATATCAATGGAAGCTCTCTGCTTGGGACGCACCTCCGTTACAGACTACTTACTGGATCTCGTTTAAAATTGAAACAAATGAGCCCTCGGTCACTATTATTTTTAGTCTTATTGACCAGGTTTCAACACTTCTAAGAGTACCTTCATCAGAATTAAAACAATTAAAATGACTTGTAACATAGTTGCAAATTTATAGCAAAAGACATTTTTTGTATAAAAATTGTAAGTACTGACTAACAATAAAAGACAGAGGCAGTACTTGAATGCCACATATAAAATAATTAACAAGCCAGAATATGTGACATATAAGTACTGCCTCTGTCTTTTATTGTTAGTCAGTACTTACACTGTTTATGTAAAAATGTCTTTTCCTATAAATTTGTAACTATGTTATAGGCCATTTTAATTGTTTTAATACTGATGAAGGCACTCTTAAAAGTGTTGAAACCTGGCCAATAAGACAAAAAATAATTTGTTTCAATTTTAACTTAGAAAAGGTCACTTAACCAAGCAGCCATGTTTAAAACTTTGGATCTCGTTTATTTAGTTACAGATCTGCTCCTGAAAACGGTTTTAAGGTTTTGCGTTTATTCATCCTTAAAACGGTATATTCATTATAAAACAAAGTACGTTGTATTCAATTCAGAATTAATGGGCAGTGGCAGCAGACGACAAACGCTAGTGCCTTTGTAACAGCACAACATCTCCTGCAGCCCCCCTCCTGGCCTCGTGATCGTATCGATTGGACCCTAGGCGAGTGGAATAACATGGACTGGTCAGATGAGTCTAAATTTCAGTTGGTAAGAGCTGATGGTAGGGTTGGAATGTGACGCAGACCCCACAAAGCCATGGATCCAAGTTGTCATCAACGCTCTGTGCAAGCCTGTGGTGGCTCCATAATGGTTTGGACTGTGTTTACATGGATTGGATTCGGTCGTGTGGTGCAACTGAACCAACTATTGACTGGAAATGGTTATATTCTGTTACTTGGAGAACATTTGCAGCTATTCATGGACTTGATGTTCCCAAACAGCGATGCGTCATGTCACCGGGGCATAATTTTTCTTAATTGGTTTGAAGAACATTCTGAACAACTCGAGCTAATGATTTGGGCACCCAGATCGCCCGACATGAATCCGATCGAATATTTATAGGACTTAATCGAGAGGTCATTTCGTGCACAAAATCCTACTCCGCAAACACCTTCGCAACCACGGACGTGGCCGCTGTGGCCGAGCGGTTCTAGGCGCTTCAGTCCGCAACCGCGCTGCTACCACGGTCGCAGGTTCGAATCCTGCCTCGGGCATGGACGTGTGTGATGTCCTTAGGTTAGTTAGGTTTAAGTAGTTCTGAGTTCTAGGGGACTCGTGACCTCAGATGTTAAGTCCCATAGTGCTCAGAACCATTTGAACCATTGTGTACTACGGACGACTGTAGAGGCATCTTGGCCCAGTATTTGTGCAGGGGACTTCCAGCGACTTGTTGAGTCCATGCCACGTCGAGTCGCTGCACTATGCCAGACAAAGGGAGCTCCGACACTATATTAGGAAGTATCTTATGACTTTTGTCACCACGGTGTAGACATCTGAGTATGGGCATGCTGAAGCTGTCCTACAGCACACTGTCAAAATTTAAACAGTACACACTTCCTTCAGCCCTCGCAAATCGGCCAAATTGGTTGGTTGGTTGAGAGTGGACCTTATGCGGCTCATAAAAACACCATTTGTTCGTAGGTAGAACAAAGTACGACAAATACCAGTTGTGAGGATGGCTACGTCTATAATCTCTATTCGTAGCAGATCGTCTTAAGATTCGGCGAACTTCGAATCTTTTTTCGATTTCATCATACGTTACCGATGTCCAGTGGCTCAGATTTAGCGTACTTATGCAGAAAATCGGTAAACCGGCTTTTACACGTTCTTGCACCATGGCCGCAATTATCTAAGTAGCAAATGGCTCAAATTGTAACTGTACATTCTTTAGACATTCATCTAGAAAATCTGTATCCGGTATCAAGACACTTCCGAAAAACTATGATTTTTGTGTACCAGAAGTACCAGTTGTGGGTATGGCCACTTCTGTAATTTCTGTTCATGGCAGATAGTCGTAATTTTTACCGATGTTCTTAAGATGTTCTCGGGTAACTTCGAAATTTTTTCATATATCATTAGCCGTTACAGAGACCGAAGGTTCAAAGATACCGCACTTATGCACGTAAGCCCAGTCCGAGGCGTAAATCTAGTTTTAACTGACTTAATGAACACACGGCAAGGCTTCTAGCGTCATCGCAAATGTTCTGAGGCCACCAAACAGTGTTTTTAGTCAGGATTTTTCACCAATAAAACTTTGAAGCGCTGTCTCTTTATAAGGGGCACTTCGCGCCTGTAGAAATATGTCCAAAGTGGTACTGCAGTGACAAAAATAAGGGCTGAAAAGGGTCTTAACACGCTGAAATAGTCTTAAATGACTGAAAAAATTATGTAAAACTGGAAATGCTGCAAATTCAGTAAATATTTCTAATAACATTTTTATTGTTCTAAAATACAAATCATCAGCCGGACGTTTTCGATGAATTGCGATCGATAAGTAAAGTATCCAGAGCAAATATAAAACAAACTATTTTATGTCAACTATATATTATGCGTACTTATTTGTTGTTGATATATGTGAGAAGGTATAAATGCGCCGGAATATAAACATAAACTATCAAGACTTTATTGACACAATAGAATGTGTTTCATATAAGCCGCGCACTCCACTGTCACAGTGAAAGAAATTGCGCCGTCCTCAGTAAAAATTTTGGCAAGCGAACATATTCCCGCTTGTTTATGCTGAAGGATACTAGCAGAGAGACAGTGACGATGGAATAGAGAGTAAATAGTTATAGCGGGATGTACGGTAAAACAGTGGGAGAAAAAGAAGGCAGCGGGAGAGAGACATAGACAGACATTGCCAATGATAGGGATTGGTTGGTTGGTTGGTGGATAGATTTGGGGAAGGGACCAAACAGCGGGATCATCGGTCAATGAGAGGGAAGTACGGATTGTAAAGGCTTATCTACAAAGAGAGGCTCGGTTAAAAGATTCGGAATGTTCTGTGTTAAAAGAGCTCAAGTATGCTCGCATGTCAAAATTTTTGGCGAGGAACACGGAATGAGGATTGAGGCAGCTGGTTCACCACTTTTCTGTCATGATATTTTAAAAGAGGAACATATGCTGCCTTTTTTGTGCTCCAACAGGAGCATTTTTCCGCTGGTAAAATAATGGCCGTTGCAGTATTTTCGTGCGGTTGTTGAGCTTCCTTTCTGTGTGACCAATTTGTGCCAGCTATTAAACAGTCACGAGCAACTTGAGCGTAGGTATTATGTGACGAAAGGTTCGAATCGACTGTCGTTTTTCTATCTCGGTATCATCTTTCATGTCCGACACTGCACTACTGCCTTTTCGCTGAATATGGCATATAGTGCAGGGAGCTGTTGAAACTTGCATTTCATATACCTCTGATAGCATTCGGTCGTTTGTACATCGGGTGACGTCGGCACGTAGCACCATGTTGACTGGCAAAGCTTGGGCAGATCCCCCCACCCCAGCAACCCCTTCCACCTAGCCACCCACACACCCACCCACACACACACACACACACACACACACACACACACACACACACAGACAGACACACACACACACACACACACTTTTCCGGCATTTCCAATTTCTGCGGATGCAAGACTTTTTTAATCATGCGCGTGTATCGCGGCATTTGACGGTTTTTCGGATCAGCCGTGGCGGCGGTAAACGCGGGCCTTTTTAATTCACGGCAGCTCGCAGATCTCGTGATCCGGATCGGCTAGGCGGCGACGCACCTGCAGTCAGCAAGTGCTGTACCACTGTAGTGTGAGGCCCGCTGCCGCCCGGAGTGGCCGAGCGGTTCTAGGCGCTACAGTTTGGAACCGCGCGACCGCTACGGTCGCAGGTTCGAAACTTGCCTTGGGCATGGGCATGAATGTGTGTGATGTCCTTAGGTTAGTTGGGTTTAAGTAGTTCTAAGTTCTAGGGGACTGATGACCTCAGCAGTTAAGTCCCATAGTGCTCAGAGCCATTTGAACCATTTTGAGGCCCGTTCGGTGAACGAGATTTTAGTTACCTAAAGCTGTCTATGCTTTCTTCTAGTAGCCATCCCTCTCTCTTAGCTGTTTCTTCTTTTTCATTTCAGTGTATACCAAAACTTCCTTGTTTCGGCATAACCCATTTTCTGCATAGTCTTCTTCCGTCTCTTTGTCTTTTTGTTCTGTATTCATGTGTTAAGTTAGGAAGTCTTTACTCGTCCATTCTGTTGCTGTGAGTAATGTGGCAAGGAGAGTTCTGACCAAAAACGCTGACGTAAAGTTCGTCAACACTTTTAACTACCATAGAATACCTGGAATCGTTTATTCGGGTCGAGAGCGTTGCGGAGATGTTTAACAAACTCAGTTTGCATACGTTACAAGAGAGGCATTGTCCATCACAGGAGATTTACTATTGAAACTTCGAGAGAGTACTTTTCGTGAAGAGTCAGACAACGTATGACTTTCCCCCCCCCCCCCCCCCCCCCCTTACATACGTCTCGTGTAATGACCATAAGGAGAAAATTCGAGAAATTAGAGCCAATATGGTGGCTTACTGACAATCATTCTTCTCACACGCTATTTGCTAGTGGAACAGGGTTGGAGGGCTGCGTTGGTAGTACTAAACGTACCCTCCAGCACACACCATTAGATGGCTTTCGGAGTATAATGTAGATGAGTCCTACCATTCTCGTCCAGTTATGCAGTTTATATTTCGTTGACAACAGCATGAGCACTTCCCTATCTCCAAACCCATTTCGGGAATCATGACATCCGGCCCGGTGCCAAGGCCAAGAAGGGTACGGAGAATAAAGGGGAGGAAATGCCCCCACCCCCGACCCACCCCTTCTTGGCAACCAAGTACGATAAAGAGTCTGATTTGCCTAAAATATCGAAAAAATGGAAATGGAAGAGGATGTAGATGAAGATGAAATGGGAGATAAGATACTGCGTGAAGAGTTTGACAGAGCACTGAAAGACCTGAGTCGAAACAAGGCCACGGGAGTAGACAACATTCCATTAGAACTACTGATGGCCTTGGGAGAGCCAGTCATGACAAAACTCTACCATCTGGTGAGCAAGATGTATGAAACAGGCGAAATACCCACAGACTTCAAGAAGAATATAATAATTCCAATCGCAAAGAAAGCAGGTGTTGACAGATGTGAAAATTACCGAACTATCAGTTTAGTAAGTCACAGCTGCAAAATACTAACGCGAATTCTTTACAGACGAATGGAAAAACTGGTAGAAGCGGACCTCGGGGAAGATTAGTTTGGATTCCGTAGAAATGTTGGAACACGTGAGGCAATACTAACCTTACGACTTATCTTAGAAGAAAGATTAAGAAAAGGCAAACCTACGTTTCTAGCATTTGTAGACTTAGAGAAAGCTTTTGACAACGTTAACTGGAATACTCTCTTTCAAATTCTGAAGGTGGCAGGGGTAAAATACAGGGAGCGAAAGGCTGTTTACAATTTGTACAGAAACCAGATGTCAGTTATAAGAGTCGAGGGGCATGAAAGGGAAGCAGTGGTTGGGAAAGGAGTGAGACAGGGTTGTAGCCTCTCCCCGATGTTATTCAATCTGTATATTGAGCAAGCAGTAAAGGAAACAAAAGAAAAATTCGGAGTAGGTATTAAAATTCATGGAGAAGAAGTAAAAACTTTGAGGTTCGCCGATGACATTGTAATTCTGTCAGAGACAGCAAAGGACTTGGAAGAGCAGTTGAACGGAATGGACAGTGTCTTGAAAGGAGGATATAAGATGAACATCAACAAAAGCAAAACGAGGATAATAGAATGTAGTCAAATTAAATCGGGTGATGCTGAGGGGATTAGGTTAGGAAATGAGACACTTAAAGTAGTAAAGGAGTTTTGCTATTTAGGGAGTAAAATAACTGATGATGGTCGAAGTAGAGAGGATATAAAATGTAGACTGGCAATGGCAAGGAAATCGTTTCTGAAGAAGAGAAATTTGTTAACATCGAGTATAGATTTAAGTGTCAGGAAATCGTTTCTGAAAGTATTTGTATGGAGTGTAGCCATGTATGGAAGTGAAACATGGACGATAACCAGTTTGGACATGAAGAGAATAGAAGCTTTCGAAATGTGGTGCTACAGAAGAATGCTGAAGATAAGGTGGGTAGATCGCGTGACTAATGAGGAGGTATTGAATAGGATTAGGGAGAAGAGAAGTTTGTGGCACAACTTGACTAGAAGAAGGGATCGGTTGGTAGGACATGTTTTGAGGCATCAAGGGATCACAAATTTAGCATTGGAGGGCAGCGTGGAGGGTAAAACTCGTAGAGGGAGACCAAGAGATCAATACACTAAGCAGATTCAGAAGGATGTAGGTTGCAGTAGGTACTGGGAGATGAAGAAGCTTGCACAGGATAGAGTAGCATGGAGAGCTGCATCAAACCAGTCTCAGGACTGAAGACCACAACAACAACAACAACAACAATCTGATTTTGATCGTTTTCGTTGGTTTCATCTGCTCGGGGCGGACGTCGCGATACACCCGTTTCAGTTTATCGTTGATCCATTAACTCAGTTTTTTTATTACAGAGGGCAGCTAACCCTCTGAGCGAACACGCTGAGCTACCGTGCCGGCGGCCACTCAGCTACCGGGGGTGGACATACGGGCACTGATGACCGCGCAGTCAAGTGCCTCACAAACCAAACATCGTCACTAAACTCCGATTTTGTTCGTACTGTGTGCTGTCGTCCAGCAGAGCGGGCGTAAACGTTAATTAGGAATAACGCCAGAGGTATGGGGCACGAGAAAATCGTAACTGTGAGTACTTAATACGTATAGCTTCCATAGGGCATTAGGTCAGGGTTCCCGGCTCAAATCCCAGAGACGACAGTTTTCTTTTACTGCATTATGCGTGAAAGTGTTAATTGTATAACATGTTTGTGACATGTAAAAGGGCTGATGGGGTTTAAAAGAATGTTCTCTTGGCAATCTGCTTTCGCTTCGTTTCTTCGAAAATAGTAAACCTATAGAGCACATTCGTAGTTTCACAGAATATAAAGTCAGAACAGAAAAATAAAGACACAATTCCATCACACAAGCTTTCAACTAACGAAGTGAAAGCGGAGTGCCAAAAGAACACTGCTAAAAACTCTGAAAAGTCCTTTTACATGTCAGAAAAACGTAGCTCCATGTTACAGTTTCATACGTAAACATTGTCATCAGTGCGGTCTGAACGCGGGACCTTTGGTTCGACGAACTCACGCTCTACCATCTCACCCACGCGAGACCCACAGCGCCGGCCGCGGTAGCCGAGCGGTTCTAGGCGCTCCAGTTCGGAACCGCGCGACCGCTACGGTCGCAGGTTCGTATCCTGCCTCGGACATGGATGTGTGTGATGTCCTTAGGTTAGTTAGGTTTAAGTAGTTCTAAGTTCTAGGGGACTGATGACCTCAGATGTTAAATCCCATAGTGCTCAGAGCCATTTGAGTCATTTGAAGACCCACAGAACACTCACAAATACGCTTTTTGTATACTCCGTAGTTCTAGTGTTACTTTTAATTACCGTTTACGCGTATTCTACAGGACGAAAACACAGAGCATGAACTAAATCGGTGTTTTGGTTGATACGCTGTCGAGATACAACGTTGGTACCTATCTGAGTGTCAGACATCTGTAGGTTTGGGTGTAACCGATGCTTGAGGTGGGGTATAGAGCGATGTCACTGGACAATGGATGACTGGAAACGAGTAATTTGAAATGATGAATCACGCTATGTCTTGAGCTAATAACGATGTAAGGTTTTGGGTTTGGCGGGTGTCTGGAGAACGTTACCTTCTATCGTGTGTAATGTCAACAGTGAAGTACGGAGGAGGAGGTGTTACGGTAAGGGGGTGTTCTTCGTGGTTAGGGTGTGGTCTCGTTACTGCCCTTAAGAAAATGCTAAGTGGGTCAGAGCGTGAAATTTTACTGCATTGTGTCCTGTGTACAGTAGAAAAACGGTTTAGGGAGGATGATTGTATCAGCCTGACAGTGTACCCGATCATAAACCAGCGTCTGTGAGACAATGTGGACAGCAACATTGCTGAAATGGACAGGCCTTCCCAGAGTCCACACATGAACCTAACGGGATGCCTTTGCGATGAGCTAGAATGCCCACTTCGCTCCAGGCTTCAGTTTCCAACATCACTGTTATCTGTGGTTTCGGCTCTTGAGAAGGAATAGGCTACCGTCCCTCCACAGACATTCTGACATCTTGTTTCAAGTGCCGCTAGTTGAGTTCAAGCCGTCACAAAGGCCAGGGGTGGACACTAGTCGGTAACTGAATACGTTTGATCAGAGAGTGTATTTCTTTTTGAACAGAAATCCAGAGCCACACATTACTGCAGTTATTATTATGTATTATTAATAATATTTTTTCATTCCTTGCCACTAGTTTCGCTGGTGCGGTGGCGCCACTGTCCAGCGCTCTGTCTGTTACACAGTCAACCTTTGCCGCTGGACCAGGTATCTTCACTGGTCAGACTGATTACAGTGAAGTTGTAGAATAAAATATAAACACATAAATTGAAAGCAATGATGTGTGACTCTGAAACTTGTAATTAGAAAAAGAAATTAAGTTTTTGTTGAATTCGTACTGTTGTAGCACTATTGCAAACTTCACACAAAAATACTCAGTGGGCTCTAGAGACAGGGCTGCCGTGCGTACAAACAAATTCGTCGTCATCGTGAATTTGTTTCGTGAATGAAGAGTGTGGCGTGGGGAATTTGTCGACATCTAACAAGGGGACCCTCCATACTGTAAATCACGGATTTTGATGCGCTTCAAAAATGGCTCTGAGCACTATGGGACTTAACATCTATGGTCATCAGTCCCCTAGAACTTAGAACTACTTAAACCTAACCAACCTAAGGACATCACACAACACCCAGTCATCACGAGGCAGAGAAAATCCCTGACCCCGCCGGGAATCGAACCCGGGAACCCGGGCGTGGGAAGCGAGAACGCTACCGCACGACCACAAGCTGCGGACTGATGCGCTTCAAACATGTTGTAGAGGCACTTATCCTGAGTAACTGGCTATCCGGTTTTTTTAGCGAAGGGCCTTGGTTTTTGAGAAAATCGATTTTGAAGTTCATTGCGCGATTTGTATATCCGTAACATTACATATATTTCCAGCAAGTCAGCACAGCACAGGGATAAAGGTTCACTGCTACCGCGCTAGAGATACCATGTTCGAATCTTACTCGTGTAATTTTTTTTTCAAAATCGATCGAATTTTTCAATTTTATTTCAAAGAATATCAGCAAACAGCGTAAAGTGTGCGAAATTATAAAGATGTATTCAACTATTCATTTTTCAATTATTCATTCCGTTTGTGGTTCGCAGTTGGCGTTCCAAATGTTCGTACAACGGTCGCTTCTTGTATTACATGAAATCGATCTCCGCCCATTATCACCCCCTCTCCCGTGAATGCCGTTAGCCGTGGCGGGAACCCCAGCTCCTAGCTGCGGCCAATGAAGATGCGAGTTGCATTCCTTTACGTTCGCATCTAGCTATAGCGTCAGTTGCTCGTAAAGCGTCTCTAGTGCCTTGTGTTAGAAAAATTCGGTGAAGTGGAAGAACCAAGTGTTTCTGCAGTAGTGCAGCCAGAAGAAGATCCACAAGTAGAGGAGTTGAGCGAAGAATCATAAGGCGAAATCACAAGTGCCAATAAATACGCCGAAAATATACTCCGCGATTTGAGTCTCTTAACAAAGTTGTGTGAAAGTGGGGAGGGAACGTACTGCATGGTTCAAGCTGGAAAATGGGCTGCGACAGGGAAGTGCACTTTCGCCTTTATTGTTTATTATTGTTATGGATGAAATCCTACAGCAAGTATCAGATGCAATTGGAGATCATAAAATGAAAGCAGTGCTTTTTGCCGATGACCTGATGTTATGGGGAAATTGCGAGGAGGTGCAAGAGCAGTTAGATGTATGGGAGGCAACGGCAGCACAATATGGAATGCATTTCTCTGCAAAGAAAAGTGAAATAATTGTCACAACAAGGAAGAAGAATAGGCCAAATGTGGATATAACTTGTGGAGGGGAAAAACTACAAGTGGTAGAGAACTTCAAGTACCTGGGAAGCATGATTGAAAGTAAGGGGGGAAACGCAATGGAAATAAATGAAAGGTGCAGAAAAGCAGGGCAGTACTTCAAATGCATTAGGGGGCTTATTTGGAGCAAGGAGGTGCCACAGAAATCCAAGGGAATTATATACCGAACCTACTTTGTCCCCATATTGGCACACGGAAGTGAGACATGGGTTATGCACAAAAGCGACAAAAGTAGAATACAAGCTAGTGAAATGAAGTTCCAGAGGAGCAGATTGAGTGTAACAAGACGAGACAGATTGCGAAATGTGTATGTAAGGGAAAGACTAAAGGAGGAACCAGTACTGGACAGGATAGAAAAATCAAGACTGCAGTGGTATGGACACATGAAGAGAATGGATGAGGGAAGAATTCCAAAGAGGATGTTTAATCTGCAACTGGAGGGGCAGAGGCCCAGGGGAAGACCAAGAGATAGATGGGTGAAGGGAGTGAAGGAATGTGTGACGAGAAGAGGAGAGAACTGGACGAAGGTGGAAGAGGGGGAATGGTGGAAAGACAGAACACGATGGAGAGGCTTGTGTTCCCGACAGACCCAGCCAGTGGCTGTCCAAGATGATGATGATGAACAAATACATCGCCTAGCGTGATCTCTGCCAATTCCGTTGCAATAGACGATGAGATATTTATCACAATACAAGATCTCTTGGTCGAAAGACAGATTTTTACAGATGATGAATTGATAGATTTCAACGAAGAAAATGAATTGGGAGAATATGATGCGAACAACAAACGGAATGAATATTTGAAAAAATTAATAACTGAATATATCTTTATAATTACGCGCACCTTACACTGTTTGTTGATATTCAAATTCGGTCGATTTTGCCGGCCGAAGTGGCCGTGCGGTTAAAGGCGCTGCAGTCTGGAACCGCAAGACCGCTACGGTCGCAGGTTCGAATCCTGCCTCGGGCATGGATGTTTGTGATGTCCTTAGGTTAGTTAGGTTTAACTAGTTCTAAGTTCTAGGGGACTAATGACCTCAGCAGTTGAGTCCCATAGTGCTCAGAGCCATTTTTTTCGGTCGATTTTGAAAAAAAAAAAAAAGTACACGAGTAAGATTCGAACACGGTATCTCTAGCGCGGTAGCAGTGAACCTTTACCCCTGTGCTGTGCTGACTTGCTGGAAATATATGTAACGTTAAGGATATACAAATCGCGCAATGAACTTCAAAATCGATTTTCTCAAAAACCAAGGCCCGTCGCTAAAAAACCGGATATCCGGGTACTCAAGGTAAGTGCCTCTACAACATGTTTGAAGTGCATCAAAATCCGTGATTTACAGTATGGAGGGTTCCCTTGTAAGACATTTTTATCTCAGAATGCGCGGTCTAGGCATTAGTGTAGTTCCTGTGCTTTCGCATATCTGGCACCATTGGCGACGTTTCTCACAGTGATTTGTAGAGCTCGCAGTTGTAGTCAGCTGCAACCCTTCCCTTCGCTTTACCCCTTTTACGTCTGACTCCTGGGGTGATGGTACTGGCTCTGGTGATTTGATCAGTAGCCGCGGCAGGGGTCCGTACATCTGCCACACGCCCCACTACCCAGCACCTCACTGTCTCCCAGCGATTCGCGGCCACCCGTCGACCCGTATGTGGCGCAGCGGCTTTTGTCCCTGCCGTGTAGGGACCAGGCTTGCTTCTCTAGCTGTTGACCATTACTAGCGTCGCATTTTGCTACCTCTTCAAGAGCTCGACTTATATTTTCCATTTAGAAATTGATGTTAAAGTTCCCTCAGTAATTACTGCTGACTTTATCTAACGGGAGTGTATCAAAAAGCGACAAAAGTTTAAGGAACATGTTACAGCCCGGCAAGATTATCGCCACAGAGCAACATAGTTATTTCTGTCGAAGCACACTCTGCGCCGCCTTAGGTGCTCTACAAACTACTATGCAGTGCACATCAGAGAGTATTTTTTTCATATTCGACTCACATGCGTATCCTGGGACAAAGATGTCGAACGTGACCTACGTATCTCCTTTGACTGGATAGTTTGTTTACACATTATTTTAATTCGCTCGAGCAGCTACTGTATGTATGGTATATGTATGATATTGTAACCGTGAAATAAATGAGAAATTATCATGCGATTCTGGGTAGTCGGAAAAGGAAGAGAAGGAGAAGTAGCAGGGTGACGTGTACAATGAGAACCCCCCTCGTACAGTTTCGCACAGAGCATAGTTCGTTCATTCCAAACACTTGATCTGAGAGAAAAACTTTCTAAAGCCAAGGTCGCAGATTTTTTTTGCAAGGTACCGGTTTCGGCAGAGTTTGCTGTCATCTTCAGGTCTTCACAGACCCCACGCCATATGAACACATCCTATAACATAAATTTTTGATGATCTGAAAATGACAGCAAAGTATGTCGAAACGGGTTCTTTGTAAATAAAGAAATATTCATGCGATCTTGGTTCAAATGGCTCTGAGCACTATGGGACTTAACATCGGAGATCATCAGTCCCCTAGAACTTAAAACTACTTAAATCTAACTAACCTAAGGACATCACACACATCCATGCCCGAAGCAGGATTCGAACCTGCAACCGTAGCAGTCGCGCGGTTCCGGACTAAAGCGCCTAGAACCGCTCGGCCACAACGGCCGGCTGCGATCTTGACATTAGAAAGTTTTTACCAAGTAAAACAGATCACTTGAATTTCTCAGCGTAATAAAATTCAATCAACTTCGTCTCAGAATCATAAAAGGAGGTTTATTCCCGGAAAAGACCTTGGAGACACAGGAATCTTTCAAATAGGTTATACAGAGTAATAGCAACTAAACTGCTGCTAGTTCAGAGGACCCCCATGAAAAAAGAGTGATAGTAGGACAATGAAACTTTGTGGAAACATTTGTAATGACAAGCGCAAGAGAAATAACGAGAAAATCATTGAAAGAAACGTATTTTAATTTCCAAATAAGTGAATACTATTTATTAATTGCGTACCATGTTTACGTTCCGCGTTACAAATGTTGTTCAATGTGACGACTATAAGCATCGACAACAGCCTGGAACTGCACTAGAGATACCATTTCACGATTTTTCTCAGCACTTTTAGAACGATGGACCATGGAACCTGTCGTGACTCAGCTCGCGCGCTGCTTGAAGATCGCACACGCTACGTCCAGCATTCTCAGCCAATAGTAAAAAGTAAGTTCTCCAACAATTTGTGGCGCAATTGGTCGTCGGCCTCTCCAAAATCGCCTGTTAATTCGTACTTGCGAATCTTGTTCTTCAACCCCGGGGCCGAAAGAGAACCTGTCCGTATTGCTTTAATGCGTCGATACTCGCGAAGAGCACCAGCACCACTGCTGTTGTTTTGATAAAACAGCTTTACGAGTACAGAACTGCTCATATTGTTCAGACCCATGATTGCTGCGACTGTAATGCACACCGATGTTTGTGTCTCAAGCCTACGTCACTGTGCCAGTACTGGGGCCTAACAATAAGTCTTTATGCTAATATTGATAACAACCCAAAAACTGCAGTGCACAGTCTGAACATCATTCCCATAAAGGTGGGTACCTAAACATAGTTTTCCGCCTACACTGTATAAAAAAATGTAATTAACCGACGATCTCGAGGAAGCTGTAGCTCGCGTTAGCTAGTGCGAGAGTGGATTTGTGGATTACGGATATGATCACATATTGGCAACTTAACGGCGCGGGTTACCATATTAATTGCAGCTCCAGGTTTTCAATCTCATTATGCGTCACTCCTTGCAGTCAGTCCGAGTAGTTCATATAATTGAACTAAAGTTCTTATCAAGGAACTACAGAATCCCAAACGAAATAAACATGTTAGTAGAAAACACAAAAAGTTGTAAAACAACTGATATCGTATTTGCTGGCCAACCTATTTTACTCCGTTCATGAATCTCCTAATAGGCTCACTTAATACATCTAAATGTAGATTAAAATAAAAGCCGACAGCGTGTCTGATCAACACGTCGGTACGAATATACTTCAGATGAGGCAGTCCCGCCTCCGCAGCCGATGCCGCCGACGTAGTATTATCCGGTAGCGCTCGACTTGGAAATACCCACTTCGAATCTCGGCGGAAAAATACATTGTCTTCATCGTGACTTGGCCAGCAAGGGGAGGGGGGATGCGGCATAGCTCCAGACCACCAGACTGTGCTGCGTGTCCAAGGTTTAGTGCCAAACCCGTCGGCAGTGTTTCATGGAGTGAAGGCAAATGACACTGTTGGTCGTGATCCGTCTGTGGGCCTAACTCTGGCTGTCGCATTGCTGCTGTGTAAGAGGAATTGGCTGTGTACCGGCCCCGGTTTTCATTGTCTCCATTCTCTACCATCGCCATCAAGATTCATTTATTCATGGTGTAGATACATGTCAGTCAGTCTCCGTAGCTGAGTTGTGAGCATAGATGGCTGCTATGGGGTTGGGCTCGGTTGAATTCCCAATACTGGCAGGGATATTTCCTCGGAGGAAAGTCTGGAATGGTGCTCACGATCAGCGTAGTTACGCAATTTGAGGGATTTTTCTTGAGTGAGAAGTAGCGTTTCCAAAGTCTGGCACGCTGACAACGGCCAGGAGAGCAGCGTGCAGACCTCACATGGGAGAGGATGACAAAGCGGCAGGTCGGAATTATATTTAGTAGCTGTTTTCAGGACAATACTTCCTTGCAGATAATTTCGTAGTTACTGCGAAGAACGTATTGACCAAATAACTACGTAAACTGATCAGCCAGAACATTATGAGCACCTACGCAATAGCCGGTATGTCGACCTTTGGCACGGATAACAGCGGCGTCGCGTCTTCTTAACACAATCATTACTTTTATAGACAAAGCTGTTGCATCCTTGAGCCCCCAGTTTGCGATGTACGACTAGCGGTTCTCGGCTGACGCTACAAATCAGAAATTTTCTAAGTCCGGAGTCTGAGTGTTATCCCGTACGCGTGCTGTAGGCTTTATAGCAGCACGCGTACCCGGTGGCTTGTCATGTTTGTAGGTCGCTGGAGGAGTTGGCACCGCATCTGCACACACAAGTCACCTAATTCCCGTAAATTCCGTGGAGGGAGGCGATGAGCGCTGACGCCACGTTCAATCACATCTCAGATGTATTCGGTCGGGTTCAGATCTGGCGAGTTGGGGGGTTAGCAGATCAATTGGAACTCACTACTGTGTTCCCAGAATCACTCCATCACACACCTGGCCTTGTGACATGGCATATTATCTTGTTGAAAAATGCCAATACCGTCGAGAAACAGGATCATCGTCAAGGGATGCTCGTGGTCTGCAACCAATGTACGATACTATTTGCCCTTCATGGTGCCTTGCACGAATTCCACTGGGCCCATGGATGGCCACGAGAAGGTTCCCCAGAGCATAATGGAGCCGTTACCAGGTTTTCTCTGACCCGCAGTACAGGTGTCAAGGAGCTGTTCCCTTGGAAGACCGAATTCGCGCCCTCCCATTGGCATGATGAAGAAGGTATCGGGATTCATCAGACCATGCAACACTCTGCCACTTCGACAACGTCCGTTGCGGATGGTCACGTGCCCCTTTCGTTCGTAGTTTCCGATGTCGTTGTGTTACTATTGGCACATGCATGTGTCGTTCGCTGCGGAGGCCCATTGTTAGGAGTGTTTAGTGTACTGTGTGTTCAGACATACGTGTACTGTGCTCAGCATTAAAGTCTGATGTTAGTTCCGCCACAGTACTCCGCCTGTCCTGTTTTACCAGTCTCCCGTGCCTGCGACGTCCGACATACGTAATGACGGGTGACCGCTCAACCTCACGACTTCTGGACGTGGTTTCATCTTTGTTTGGCAACGTGTTGAAGGCACTCTGCGTAGCACTCCTCGAATACCCGACAAGTCGTGTAGTTTTCGAAATGCTAGCGCCGAACCTCCGGGCCGTCGTAATCTGTCCTCGGGCAAATTCACATATGTCGTGTGCCTTCCCCGTTCTACACCCACAGACATCACGCATACTGATACTACATGCACCGTGCATGTATCCGACAAGTAGTCATTCCTCGCCGGGTGACGCTGCTAACGCCTGAACAGGTTAATATCGATAGTAGGTCGGTGGTCATGATGTTGTGGTTGATCATGTATTAGTTACTATCTCGTTCTTAGCTGCACAGTGAAAAAAAAAAAAAATACCGCCAAGTTTATTATCTCCGACACTAGCGCAGAGCTCCTGCAGTCTGGAAGAGCTTGAACAGGATAAAGAATTCGAATCTGGTAGTCTCTGCATTCCTTAAAAAGTGGCCAGTGATCTGCTGTGCTTTCTCCCACTCGCAGCCTGTACCCGGCTGGTCTCGGCGGAGGTTCGAGTCCTCCTTCGGGCATGTGTGTGTGTGTTTGTCCTTAGGATAATTTAGGTTAAGTAGTGTGTACGCTTAGGGACTAATGACCTTAGCAGTTAAGTCCCATAAGATTTCACGCACATTTGAACATTTTTTGGGCAGCCTGTACCCTTCTATACAGAAATTGCTGTCAGACCAGTAGCGAGTGCGGCCACTGGCTGCACCGACGGTCTCTGGCACAAAAAAATGGTTCAAATGGCTCTGAGCACTATGGGACTTAACTACTTTGGTCATCAGTCCCCTAGAACTTAGAACTACTTAAACCTAACTAACCTAAGGACATCACATACATCCATGCCCGAGGCAGGATTCGAACCTGCGACCGTAGCAGTCGCGCGGTTCCGGACTGCGCGCCTAGAACCGCTAGACCACCGCGGCCGGCCTCTGGCACAAAACTCATATCTGAATCCTGCGCGCGCACACACACACACACACACACACACACACACACACACACACACACACACACACACACACACACAAATATCCTCCGTGAAACGTACAAATAACTCATGCGGGCTCGACGACAACTGCACCAAATAAACTATGGAGACTGTTCAGGATATTTTCTGACTATTTTGGTACAAGGGACCCGTCATTTCCGGTCGTTTGTTACAAAGTAATTGCATTTAGTTTGACTTCTAACCTCTACTTGTAAATGTATTGCTCTGAAATATATGCAAAACAGTGCGTGTGTCGACGGTGTATTATCCGACCACGATACTGTAGCCATTGGCTTCTCGAGACCGTCGTCCGAATCACGTAGTGACGATACAGTAAACAAGTGCAGTGGTGACTAAGAAAAACGCATCGCACGTTGAATGATTTCACGACAGCTGTGCATACACAATCAAGTGGTTGAGCGTGTCCTCGTGAAACATCACGACGTGAACTATCGATAAGCCGAACGAAGCGCCCTCACTACCAGGTGCAATAGTATCGTGGTCGACGGTGACGCTGCGTGTCTTGTTTGGAAACGTTCACTGGCTGTTCTCGTTGTTGATAACGGTAATGCTCACTTGACCCTTCGCCGTATTGCTCCGTTCGGTCTTGGGTTTGCATCTTCCTGCGGTGTTGGCTGTACTTTTAACAGCGATACGCAGCAGTATAGATAGATTTACTGATGAAGGGTTGGGTGATGTGCGCCTCGTTTGTGAATTTACTGGTTGCAGTGGAAAAGCGGCGCAACTACTCTATGCTTCGCTATTCCTACAGTAACGGTAAACCACATCAGAATTGGTTTTGCATTACGTTGTTTTGTGTTCTACATTTTGGTAATTGACTATTAAATAGGATTTTTCTTTGTTACGCAGGTATTTTCACAGATTCGAAAGTACCTGGATTAACAAATCGAATAAATGACTATTACATTACTACTCTGCAACGATCCACCTCTGGCGTTAGGAACTTGCTTATTAATAATAGTGATGCTGTAACTGTTGTTTGGTAATATTTAGTGACAAAATGCAACCTAACGCTAGATTGCGTACTTAACGGCTATCCTGTGTGGCCGTTTTTTAGTACGACATGAAAAGAGATAGATTATTAATTGATCACCGATGCATCGATTCTCAAATGTGTTCAGGAGACGTACGGATTGATTACGCGAATAATTGACCTTTTGACAGGGATTGCCTTCACGCAATCAGAATCTTCGATGAAAATACCTAAGGGACCTATCTGAATATAAAAATGGAAATGAAAGCAAATTAGTGGAATTTCGTAAGAGAAAGATTAACAGATAGGAAGTTGAACATATTAGTGGTCTCCCAAATACAATCGACACACTGCGATAAAGAGCGAACCAGTAACAAAGCTCATATACAATTTGAACATCATTTTTAGTTAGTGAAAGGAAGGAATAAGAAGAAAATTACTGCATCGTAAAATATTAATATATTTTGAACAAATTTGCTTTAAACTTCTACACAGTGACAAATACACAATAAATGCATGTCTTACATCTGATATTTCTTATGAAAATGGCGCAGTCCAATAATCGCTGCTTTGTCAGTCCGTTCCTTCTTAAAATTAAATATCCTTGCGTGTGCATAAGTACATTGTATCCACATCCGAGCAACCGAAATGTTTTTTTCGTCGTTTCTGATAGTTTTACACAAAATAAGAAAACAACTTGTAGCAATGCTATGTAGTACGTCTTAATATGTCGGCGACCAAAAGTACAAGGGATAATGAGGTACCGGCCGGAGTGGCGGAGTGGTTCTAGGCGTTACAGTCTGGAACCACGCGACCGCTGCGGTCGCAGGTTCGTATCCTGCCTCGGGCATGGATGTGTGTGATGTCCTTAAGTTAGTTAGGTTTAAGTAGTTCTAAGTTCTAGGGGACTGATGACCTCAGAAGTTAAGTCCCATAGTGCTCAGAGCCATTTGAACCATTTGATAATGAAGTCTCTAGAATATTTCTTAACAAAAAATAGATTGTTCTTTCTTCTGTTTCGAAGCTTCTTGCTATCAAGCGCTGCGGCAATGATTTTAAATATCTGCGCCCAGCGGGTCAAAGTGTTTATTTAGAGTATTTGAACGCTGGACGCGCATTTTGGTATAGGCGCACATCAAAAAAAATATTTCATCTCTTTACTCTCGCGCTGTGATGCTTAGCATCTTTA
The DNA here is from genome assembly GCF_021461395.2 of Schistocerca americana. Taxonomy (NCBI): domain Eukaryota; kingdom Metazoa; phylum Arthropoda; class Insecta; order Orthoptera; family Acrididae; genus Schistocerca; species Schistocerca americana. The sequence goes on along the minus strand of NC_060124.1, from coordinate 78,907,562 downwards.
CGAACTACAGCTCGTTGGCTGTCCTTTTCTTTAATGTCAAATATCTCACATGCAAATTAGCTCAAATCCAATAATATTACACACCGAGCGCCAAGGGCCTTTTGTATCAAAATACTCCGAAGGTAGCCCTAATGAACGTCCGAAACTTTTTCAGCGGAGTTTCGATTCACTCTGTAACACAAAGCTCCTGGCATTAGTGGGCGGCTGTTGTGTCCTGATGATGGAAGTGCTGCGTGCAGACCTCACAGCTAAAATTTTCCTATATGTGTGATTGTTTCCGTAAGTTGCGACATGGTCGCGGAGTAAAACAGTGATCTGGGAAGTGTCTAACATTTTTTATTCCCGCCAGTTATCACAGAGCTTTTGCTCCTTTGACCACCGGTTTCGGTACACAAAGCGATCATCAGATCTGCAGCAAAACTTGAGAAACGAATTACAACTATGTATACCGTAAGAAAAAAAAAATATTACTTTCATGTATGTGTGGTTAAAGGCGCTGCAGTCTGGAACCGCAAGACCGCTACGGTCGCAGGTTCGAATCCTGCCTCGGGCATGGATGTTTGTGATGTCCTTAAGTTAGTTAGGTTTAACTAGTTCTAAGTTATAGGGGACTAATGACCTCAGCAGTTGAGTCCCATAGTGCTCAGAGCCATTTGAACCTTTTTTTTCATGTATGTGTACACGAAACATGCGCAAAATCAGCTTAGCATCGTCGCACGTATTTAAATTACGCTGTAAATTGGGCCACAGTGCCGGCGGAGTCACATCATAGTATCAGTAGCGCTACTGTTCATAACGGACTGCAGTACAGTAGCCACAACACACGTTTCCCGAATGAAATTTTCACTCTGCAGCGGAGTGTGCGCTGATATGAAACTTCTGGCAGATTAAAACTGCGTGCCGGACCGAGACTCGAACTCGGGACCTTTGTCTTTCGCGGGCAAGTGCTCTACCAACTTTTGTTTCTTTTTTTTTATCGTTGTGTTTGGTCGTTGCGGACGTCACATGATATCCGTTAAAGTTCGTTTGTTGATCCTTCCACTCAGTTCGGTCTTTTTTTTTTTTAGTGGCCAACCAGCTCTCTGACCGAACACGCTGAACTACTGTGGCGGCAAACCAACTGAGCTACCCAAGCAATACTTACGACCTGTCCTCACAGCTCTAATTCCGCCAGTACCTCGTCTCCTATCTTCCAAACTTCACAGAAGCTCTCCTGCGAACCTTGCAGAACTAGCACTCCTGGAAGAAAGGATATTGCGGAGACATGGCTTTGCCACATCCTGGGGAAGCAGGCGCTGCCCGCGAAAACCAAAGGTGCCGAGTTAGAGTCTCGGTTCGGCACAGTTTTAATCTGCCAGGAAGTTTCACAACATAAGTTTGCTCCGCAAGCTCGTTAAATGTCGTTATTATGAGTGTACACATATTCTTCAATTATAAAATTGTACAAAACGCAATAAACGAAGAGTAGAGGACTTTAGCCTTATGTTTTCATCCTTTTCGCTTATTTCCCTAGGTATTGTATGAACTTTATATTATTATCTCTGTATATTATTAACTTATTACGCTTGTTCTGGTGTATGTTATTATTTTTATCTAAAATATCTGCAAGAGCGTCCCAGAATCACATATTATCTCTTAACTATTTCCTTTTAACAGTTTTAAATTTAATTTGTATTTTTCATTATTACATTTTAGCACTAATAACTTACACATTTAGCAGGGGAGGACGACGGTTCAATCCCGCGTCCGGCCGCCCTGATTTAGGTTTTCCGTGATTTTCCTAAATCGCTCCAGGCAAATGCCGGGATGGTTCCTTTGAAGGTGTACGGCCGACTTCCTTCCCCGTCCTTCCCTAATCCGAGGAGACCGATGACCTCGCTGTCTGGTCTCCTCCTCCAAACAACCCAACCCCTATTATCAAACAGCTATGCCTCGTTATAGTTTGTACACCCGTCAAAGTAAAAATTTTTCATTACGGTATATTTTATCGTTTTAAGATGTACTCTGCCCACAAAGTTTTAATTCATTTCCCATGTTTTTGCTGCAGACCTGAAGATGGTTATTGCTGACTGAAACCGGTAGTCTTACGGACCAGAAGTTTTGTGATCATTACCGGAAGTAAAAGAAATTATTGTGTGATTGTTTTGACTGTGTCAGGAGGGAATAGTGCTGACAGCTCTGTCGTGTGTTGCAGGTGTCCTGCCGATGGTTTCGCAGTCTTCGCCCGAGCAGCAGTAGGATTGCAGCCGGCGTTCCCGCGGGTGAGTTAAGATGGGTTGACTGCACGCCTTATGGCCACCAAAGAGCCTTTTGCTTGTTTGATGACGCCTGTGATGTGATCACGGTAGTATAACGCAAAGTTTTTAACGTCGGAGAAGTTTGTGTCGCTCTGGGAACAGTTACGTTTATTTCAAGAAATTTGGAAAGGCGGTGTTGTGCGTATGTCTACACGTTAAAGAGGGCGGTGAGAGGTCGTGAGTTTTTCCGGCGTCTATTCCTGCTTATGCTGTGGCAAAGGGATGCAGCTTATAGAACGGCGCCCCCTCATGTTCGCACTGATCAGCAGCCTGTGCACTTTGTCGATAAATGTTGCCGTTAACGTCATTCATTACGTGTATAGCCGTGTACTAGCTTCGGTAATAGCTCATAAACAAGAGCTCATTACTTCCATTACACATACAGCCAAAATTTGTTTTCGGCTCTTATGCGAGAAAAAAAGATATACAACGACAGGTATCGCCAGGTAAGGTGTATATCTAAGGGGCAAGCCAGTAAAAACTAGACAGATGCAAAAAGTGAGTAAACTGTTTATTATTTCAAAAGTAATCGCCGTAACAGTTAATACTCGTCCATCTATCCCACTGTTAGATAAGGCGGTCGATGCCTTCATGGGAAAATGTTTGCGCTTGTCTCTTCCTCTTGCTACGGAGCAAACCTACCTCCACGTTGTCTTTCTTCAGAGCTCCATAAATATGGAATTTGCATAGGGAGAGATCTGGACTGTATGGAGGGCATGTAAGGGCTTCCCAGCGGAATTTTTGCAGCGTAGTCTAAACAGCCTCGGCAGTCTGTCCGCAGGCATTATCCTGAAACAGAATGGTGCCGACCGTCAACATTACCGGGTGTTTGGACTCTCTGGCGCGCTTCAGTTTTTGCAAAGTGTCCACATACCGCTGTGCGTTTATTGAAGCACACCATCAAATCCAAACGTCCAGGCGTGTTCACGGACAGCATCACTCTGTTTGCAGGGTAGTGTCTGCCCACGTGATGCCAATGTTGTTTTGACCACGCTGCGGAAGTTTTGCTTGGAAGCCCGTACACGTTCTTCATACAATCCCGATCTCTCCCCATGGGATTTTCATATTTTTGGAGACCTGAGGAAAGACATTCGCGGCCGTCAGTTTGCTTCAGACGAAGTCTGGGTACTTTTTCAAACCAACAGCTCAATTCATGGAATCAATACTAGAAATAAGAATAATCTTCACAAGGATTTAAAGTCACTTGCTCTTGTACGAAAAGATGTGCATTATTCAGGAACACACATTTTCAATAACTTGCCAGCGACCATAAAAAACTTAACAACCAATGAAATTCAGTTTAGAAGCCTAAAGGATTTATTGGTGGCCAACTCTTTCTACTTCAGTGATGAATTTCTCATTACAACCAAGTGATTTGTGTATATTAACTTCTGCACAATTTCAGTGTAGTAATGTGTTCATTGTAAATAAGTGTGTGTGTGTGTGTGTGTGTGTGTGTGTGTGTGTGTGTGTGTGTGTGTACAGTCTAACTTCCGCACCATTTCAGTGCAGTAATGTGTCCATTGTAAATAAGTATTATAGTAGTTCTATTACATGTTTATTACCTTATAAATAAAAAAACCTTTTTTATTTTAAATTCAGTGCATTAGTGTTTATAAAATGATTCTTTCATATAGTGCTCATTAAAAAAATGACGATCATTCCACTTGGGACCTGTGGAAGGTACATTAGCTTATTTGTTTCAGTTGTAAATTTGTGTCATGTATTATTGTTTTTCTGACATTTTCTACATCCTGGAGGACCTCCTCACTACGGATCAATTGGAATGAAAGTAAAAAAAAAAACATGTTTCTGTAGGGAACCGCCAACATTTTTCCATGAAGGAATTGCCCGTCTTCTCTCATATTAGGATAAACGTATTAAGAGCTGTGGCGAAATGTTTTGAAATAATAAGCTGTTTACTTACTTTTTTCTATAGGGACTGAATTGGGAATATTCCATGATGTCCCACAACAAACTCTGCATTTTTTCAACAGAAATTGGCGGAGAAAAACAATGTGTTGCATTACTTATTGAACGCCCCTTGCAGAGTCGCACATCGTTCAGTGTTACCCCATATGTATTTTATATCCTTAATTTTGCTGTTTCTCTGTACTCACCAGGACGAAAAGGAAATTGGTTCTTGTGTGGCGACAATGAAATTAGTAACTTGGTGTCTGAGTGCATCTGTCCATCCATCAGCGAAAGCATTTTGACTTATAATTTTGTCTGTGACAACAGTGTGAAGATGTTGATATAAAGCTTTGAGCAATGTGAGCCCCATAGCATGGTCAGGTCGTCGCGTGCATACGTCTTCGATAGGTTGCGATTGTTAACTCCAACATTACAGTGCAGATATTCATCACTGAAATTCGTCATAAATAAACCATCACAGTTTGAGAAGAAAAGTGACGTCCGTACCTAGAATACTAGAGTAGTAAATGACCTTTATTACCCATCATTACAGCTGTCGTTGGCCCAAAAAGGAGTTCAGTATGCAGCAACAAAAATTTTTTGATTATTCGGCCAATAACATAAAATGTCTGACAGGTAGCAAAGCAAGTTTTAAATCCAACGTAAAATCATTTCTTCTGGACAACTCCTCCTATTTCACGAGCGGATTTTGATTTATTTATTTAAAAAGTGGGTAGGCTGTAAAAAAACTAGTTTTTGACAGCGAAAGTTTTCAAAACGCCGCGTCTTGCAACTCTGAAATATTGAAGAGGAGACATACTTAAATGTTCAACGCCAAAGGTCCTATTTATTTACTGACTCAATAGTTTAGGGCTTTGCCCATTTTCGCAAGCCACGTATTTTGTATAAATAAGCCAGCGTGACCCATCATGCTGGATAACGAACTTCTGAGATACATTACTAAGATGACATAAAAAGAACTGTCCACAACAAGCACATCCTAAATAAAAATACGTAGTTTGCGAAAATAGGCAACAGCCGAAACTAGTCTGCCAGTAAATAAAAAGCAGCTTCTGTGTTAAACATTTGAAAATGTTAGTTCTTCAAACTGTTTTAAGTGTAGCTGTATCAGTAAGACTAAAAATATGTTCATTTATATTAACATTAATCACGTATACATATCCTGTAACGTAACTCGTTTCACGTAATTTCGATTAAAGAATCGTTCAAATGCTTAATGGAACATATAACCACAAAATAACTAACTACCGTCGTGTGCGGCCTTGTGCCTCAGGTCGCACTATTCTTTAGCAATCTGTAAATATTTTTTTTATTAAAAAAAAGTTCTCGCTGCGCTTCCGTGCGGGGCTGATCCTCGGTTTGCGCGAATCTCAGTAGCCGGCTGGAAGGATGGAGCAGCTGTGTGTTAAATGCAAAGCGCTGCAGTGCGGCATAATTGATGTACTCTCTAGTATAATTGTACGCGGAAGGGCGTGCTTTAAGATGCGCGGGAAGCAGAGTGAAGTAATGTCATGGGGGGATGTGTGTCAAATTGGTCAAAAATATTGAAACTTTTGCTGTCGCCAGATAGTTCTGTAGCGTGTTAGAAATGTTGTCTCCAGTTTTCAGAGTTTAATCGTGCTACAAATGACGTAAAAGCCATTCTTTTTCAATCAGTGCACAGTATAACGCCCCCTTTTTTGCACGACTCTGTTCTTGCATGCGATATTTTATTATTTCCTGCTAGCAGAGAAGACATCTGTACAGTGTAGTAGTCTGTGAACCAATTTAGGATGTGATTAATTGCAATTTACTAAAGAAAAGCATGCATCTTGAAACGCAATACTCGAAAGAAAGTTTTAACGGCTTCATTTAGAAGAGACAGGCAAAGAAATTTTGGTCATCCACTACTGTTAAAATTTCTCACGTGATGAACCTACTCAAGAAGACTGATGATTTGCGTATTGCTAGTTTTGAAATACGATGATGAACATTGCTAAAAGAGCACGCCAGAAGGATCGTACTAGAAGAAAACAGCTAGATGAAGAACAAAAAGACCACATGTATCGTTATGGTCGACATCAAAGTACTTGTTTCTGTCCTGAATGCTAATAAAATCTTCTTTCTGTTTTCTAGCCACTTTCATTTTTCAGTACATTAGGAACATTTTTCGCCTGAATAATTACAGATAAAAACGTGAAATTCACTACAGACTTCGTACGTACTATAACACAATTTCCTGTGGTACTAAATTTTTCAAGGAGCATTACTGTCAAATATTTTTTGTGAAATAAAACTTGCTATGTATCATAACCATAAATTTAAAAAAATGTTGGAAGAGTTCCAAGTCTGAAGTTGAAAAACCAGGACATATTTGTTTATTTGGTTAATAAGAATAAACCTACTGCATTTTGAAAGTTGTAAATAATGTAACCTTTGAGAAAATGTTCTTCATGTGACAGTATGTTCTTCAAGTATCCAGCAACGTCCTGATCCAATTATTTAACAAAAAAATTGAATAAATAAACCAAGTTATGGCGAATAATACAATAACAGCATGGGTAAAGTTCAGTTCAGTCATCTCTCAAACAGTAAAAGTCAAGTTAACCGGAGACCTAAAAACGACGGAGAGGCTCCGTCCCCGCCGTAGCCGCAGTAGTCCGCAACCCCACGACTACTACCGCAGTCCACCCCTCCGCCGCCCCACACCGAACCCAGGGTTATTGTGCTCTTTGGGCCCCCGGTGGACCCCCCCCCCCCCCCCCCCCCCCCCAGGGAACGTCTCACACAACCCCTATGTTTGCATGGTAGAGTAATGGTGATGTACGCGTACGTGGAGAACTTGTTTGCGCAGCAATCGCCAACATGGTGTAACTGAGGCGGAATAAGAGGAACCAGCCCGCATTCGCCGAGGCAGATGGAAAACCGCCTAAAAAGCATCCACAGACTGGCCGGCCGGCTCACCGAACCTCGACACATATCCGCCGGGCGGATTCGTACCGGGGACCAGGCGCTCCTTCCCGCCCGTAAAGCCATGCGTTAGACCACACGGCCAACCGGGCGGGCTTGCTTATAGATACCTGTCTGTTTTCTCATACGTCAATCCTTAACAACCACATGGGTGATAAGAACGTAGGCCAAGGCCCTTTCGCAGTGGTAACACCGGTTCCCGTCAGCCCACCGAAGTTAAAGGATGTCGGGCTGGGCCAGCACTTGGATGGGTCACCATCCGGTCTGCCGAGCGCGGTTGGCAAGCGGAGTGCACTGAGAACTAGTGAGGCGAGCTGAGGAGGTACTTGATTAAGAAGTAGCGGCTCCGGTTTCGTAAACTGATATACAGCCGGGAGAGCGAAGTGCTGACCAGATATCCCTCCATCTCCGCATCCAGTGACGCCTATGGGCTGAGGATGACACGGCGGCCGGTCGGTACCGTTGGGCCTTCATGACCTGTTCGGGCGACTTTTTTTAATTTTTATATAGAGACGTAGCGCCATGCTTCGGTGTTAAACTTGAGAGTGTTTATGTACATATTGCTAACCTCGCAGTGCTAGAGCCGCTTGAGGCAGACGCTGGTCCAGACAGCGAGACAGCGCCGCAGCTACCTGGCTGCCGCGTTCCGCCAGCCTCGGCGTCATTATATCTGCCGCGGCTGGGAAGCCGTGATGGCAGTGGCGGCCGCCAGGTGCGAGCAAGACGGCTTCCCTCCCCGCGTCGGCCATTAATCAGAAACACGCTCGCCCTGCTACATAGCGCTCGCGCTCGCCTGTGTATTTCCCCTGCGGCCGCGCCGCCGGCGCTGGCTGTCTGGGTCGTGGCCTCATCGCGCTGAGTGCACCCAGCCCAGCCCAGCCCAGCCCAGGCACCTGCCGCTGCCGCCTCACACCTGGCTGCCTACCCGCGCCACAGCCGCCGTTCGCTGCACCAGGACCGATCCCTCAACACTGCTGCAAGCTTTCTCACCTCGCGTGCGGAGGTGTGCGATTGGTGGCGACACCTAGTTGTAGGTGACAGTTCCTGCACATTTCTCGGCCCCACGAGTAAAAATTGCAGTGTGTATTTTCTCTGTACCTCGAGGACACGTCGTGTGAGGACAGGGCGTCACACTGCCTGCTGTTGGCTGGCCACCACATTTATTGACTGCCTAACGCTTAGCCGCGTATGTCGCAACACCGGCGTCACCTTCCCGCCCAGCTGACCCTCGCGTACACAGCAGTCTCTGCGCAGTTTCCGCCCCGCCGTGGGCGAAGCGGCTGGCAGGCGGCCACGGTGCAGTTCGCGACCCGCCCCGTGCCGCGCGCCGGCACTGCGCGTCCGCTTACCGCACACCTGCCGTCCCGCCAACATTGCGCTCCTGCGAACCCAGCCCTGATCTTTCAGCAGGTCGGCTACATTGCTTCTGTACGGCCACCCGCCTCAGTAACGGAGTCAACTACTAACACTGCAAAACTGACAAGTACCTTCGCCATTTATTGTATTGTATGTTAACCAAGGACCTAGAAACGACAAAGGGGCTCAGTCCCCGCCGCAGCCGCAGTGGTCCACAACCCCAGGACGACTACCGCAGTCCACTTCACCCCTCCGCCGCCCCATACCGAACCCAGGGTTATTGTGCGGTTCGGCCCCCGGTGGACCCCCCCAGGGAACGTCTCACACCAGACGTGTGTAACCCCTATGTTTGCGTGGTAGAGTAATGGCGGTGTACGCGGACGTGAAGAACTTGTTTGCGCACCAATCGTCGACACAGAGAACTTCCTGGAATCGACAATTCTGCTCCAGAGAAGCAAAATGGAGCGAACACGCTTCCGAGATCCTAGACATGTTTCTGGCTGCCTCGAGGCATCACTTCACCCATGTATCCCGCTGCAGTCGCACAAAATTCTCGCTTCGGGTACACGACTACCGAGACTCCGTCTACAGTGTAGGACTTCACGTCGTTTCCTACACTATTGAAGATTACGGTTTTATGTAAATTAAGCAAAGCTGCTTCCGTTTCCCAAGTTAGTTTCTGGGATTCACAGTCTATGAGGGGCAGTCATTTGAAAACCGAGCATCCGCCACAATAGGACGGTAGATTGGTTCCATTCAGAAGTAATTATCACACGTGTTAAGACATTTATTCCACTGTGAGAACAGAACGCGATCAGCGGCTGACGGATCCACAACTTCTCTTGCATTCTCTCATCCGACGTCCACCCATGTCCTCCTTCAGGTCGCCAGAGACGAGAACACCACTCAGTGAAAGATCCGGGCTGTACGGAGGAGCCGGCCAGGGTGGCGCTATAGCCTGGAACCGTGCGACCGCTACGGTCGCAGGTTCGAATCCTGCCTCGGGCGTGGATGTGTGTGATGTCCTTAGGTTAGTTAGGTTTCAGTAGTTCTAAGCTCTAGTGGATTTATGACCTCAGATGTTAAGTCCCATAGTGCTCAGAGCCATTTGAACCATTTTTTTGTACGGAGGATTTTGCAGTGTTTCCCAAGCAAACCATTGAAGCGTAGCCTTCGTCCGATTATGGTTCCAGGCCCGAGGAATTTGTTTCCATATCATCGCTGTAGTTAGTGTAGCAAGCGGACGAGAAATGCAGGTCACATCTGCTACACGGCTGCCTGAAGCATCGTCGAATCATAGGCGCTAGCCGTACGATACTATGGCAGCTGGATGAATACGCTAGGCCCGTCCACCAAGAACCAAGGTCATAATCCGACAACTGTTTGCACCTGTCATGTGGCACTATGCCATTTCCACACCACAGCAGTGACAGCTTCGAAATGTAACAACAGTGGGGCCACCTGTCGCACGGACTGTATGCTGTGACCTGTGTTTTCATTTGACTGCCCCTTATACCTGAAGATTATCGATTTCAATAAAGCAAGCATAAATACCGTTATTTATTCACAATAAATAGAATTCTTAACAGTGGCCGGTTGCTGTTTCTACATTACTGTTAGAATTAACCTGTATTTTCACATACAAATTTGATATTTGCATAAATAATAATGTTCTCATTCTGCCCGCCCAGATACTAGTGGGTGTTACAGGTTCCTTCGGACATGCATGCATATCCGAAGGAACGTTGAATCGTACTTCTGAGCAACACAGGCACTGCGATATCTTATTTAAACTCCGACACCGGGCAACGACTTTCGATTAAAATATCACCCCTATACGGGAATATACGTAATAAATTCAGAGGAGATTGTACACATATGGCTGACGACATATGTAAGTTTGGGTTTGCCCATGAGTCGTGCTCGGATAGCCTAATGATAAGACGATCGCTCGCGTTAAGCGGGAGATCTGGGTTGGAGTCGCGGTCAGGCACATATTTTCATTTTCTTTCCATTGTATAGTTGATAGTTGTCCACATTCGCAACTGCAAATACATTTCATGTAGTACAAGCAGACAGTTGGACTCCACGTATTCCGTACCGCAGGATAACGCAAAGGTGATAGGAAGGACGTCAGAGCACCCCCCCCCCCCCCCTATGAACTATGCATCATTAATAACCATGCCGAGCCAGCGCCAGTCCGGGACAAAGGCACAAGAGAACGACAAAAAACAAAAATAATGTTCTCATTCAGTTGCCGACTGCTGCCGATTGGAGTCTAACAGCATTCTGTAACGCGAGGTGTTGCTCTCGCCTGTGTTACTGGAATACTCGACAGCAGCTTGTCGAGGTGGAATCGCTCCCTTCCCTTTAATGCCGCTCGACTCTTATAACGTCTGGCTAATTTCTGTTCAAGTTACAAACAACATTTCGCTTCTTGTATTTTACTCGTGCTACCTTTAGAATTTCAAAGAGAGAATTCCAGTCACCATTGTCAAAAGGTCTGTGTAAGTATGCAAAGGTTGTAAACGTAGATTAACTTTTCCTTAACCTATCTCCTAAGGGAAGTTGTATGGTTACTATTATCTCATGTGTTCCTAAATTTCTCCGGAATCTAAACTATTCTTTCCCGAAATCGGCTTCTAGCAGTTATCCATTCCTCTGTAAAAAAAATCGTGTAACTATTTTGAAACCATTACTTATTAAACTGACAGGTCAGTAATGTTAACATATATCAGCACCTGCTCTCTTTGGAATTGCAGTTACTATGTTCTTTTTAAAGCCTTAAGGTATTTCGTTTGTTGGTTGGTTGTTTCGGGGAAGGAGACCAGACAGCGAGGTCATCGGTCTCATCGGATTAGGGAAGGACGAGGAAGGAAGTCGGCCGTGCCCTTTGAAAGGAACCATCCCGGCATTTGCCTGGAGCGATTTAGGGAAATCACGGAAAACCTAAATCAGGATGGTCGGACGCGGGATTGAACCGTCGTCCTCCCGAATGCGAGTCCAGTGTCTAACCACTGCGCCACCTCGCTCGGTATTTCGTTTGTCTCATACATCTTGCACACCAGAGTTCTGTCATGGCTGGCCCTCCCAAGGCTAGTTTTGACGAAATGTCGTCTGCTCCAGGGTTCCTGTTTCGACTTTGATCTTTCAGAACTCTGTCATATTCTTCTTGCAGTAAGATATTACCCATATGATCTTTATCTACTTTCTCTTCCTTTTCCATAACGAAGGCTTTTAGTAAACTAAGGAACGATCGGTCGCCATATGGAAATTCGCAGTGAAAATCAAAACTGTTTTATTTGCACCAGTTAGCTATACCTTCCAGCTACTTCTCTACGTACTAGCCGCTCCGACTTTGAGATCTGTCGTAGCGCAGTACCAACTTTCCGATACCCTCGTCCTAGAAGGCAGCCTCCTGTGCTTTCCGACTATTCCCTGCGCTGGTGTGCAATTGGTTGTCTGTTCCAAAATGTTGTCTTCATAACCGTAGCGTCCTCTTTGTCCCTTTAGTGTACGGCCGAGAACTGTAATGAAGAAGGAAATGCATGACATTTACGCTATGTGAGATTGCGTGCAGTCAGTCGAAATGTCATGTCAGGCACCCACACATGGCGGGAGAAACTATTTTGCTGGCGTCTTTAAGCGTTAACTGCGCCCTCAGAACCGAGAAGAGCAACGTACGCTATCTACGGTCGTATTACACACTGCTGCTCAACACCCCTGTGCAAAGCTTCATGGGAGTTTCACTGTCGTTTCTGCTTTGCGACATATCTGACCTTACTTTCCGAATAGCCCTCGTATATTGTCTTCAAGTTCGTCTCTCTTGTATAGGCCTTCTATATACTCCTTTCTCCTTTCAGCTGCCGGCCGAAGTGGCCGTGCGGTTAAAGGCGCTGCAGTCTGGAACCGCAAGACCGCTACGGTCGCAGGTTCGAATCCTGCCTCGGGCATGGATGTTTGTGATGTCCTTAGGTTAGTTAGGTTTAACTAGTTCTAAGTTCTAGGGGACTAATGACCTCAGCAGTTGAGTCCCATAGTGCTCAGAGCCAGCCTTTCAGCTTTCGTCAGCTGTTTCCCCACACAGGTGAGATGTACGGATAGACCGTGCGACCTTGCTTCCCAACGGCAGACTAGCGAGCCAAGCTTCTGCTCCCCATTATTGCTGTGCCCTATAGTCGGAGCTGCCGGAGCACGTTCCGTGGCCGCTGTAATTTTCTCTGATATTTACGTTTAGTTGGCGCTTTGCCTGGGCAGTAGTGTGAGACACAGCCACCCCTTCCCCCTGGTACAAGTGGGCTGGCTGGGGTTCACCTTCCTGGCAGGTTGACTGACGTTGCCTCTCGGCTCGTCTTGCCGACGACCAGACCGTGGCGTCGGCGCAGGGGGTAGGGGGAGGCGCGCCCTTGCCAGCCACCACCCACAACCCATCTCGCCGGTTGCCAGCCAAACCCTCTTCTCCTCCCCCACCACGGCTCACTGCATCACTTCGGACTCTGAGGAGGCAGCCACGACAGGGCAGGGACCTCACACCCCTGCGGCAGTGTCGCTGCGTACAATACAGTAGTCACACAGTTATCACAAAATCCCCGTCCTACCCTCGCCCCCATCTCTCGCTCTCTGACACACACACACACACACACACACACACAGACACACACACGCGCGCGTGCGCGCGCACGTTTCCACCAGCCGGTCATCACCTTAATAGTGTCAGCAGATAAAGAGAGAATACGCATCGAGGATTCCGTACAAACTTAATTATGTATTATATACAGGGTGCTCTAAAATTCCCCTTACAAACTTGTTGCACTTGAAGAGGGAACTGAGTGGATAATATTGGGTTGTCTCGTAAGTTGCTTCGCTTTTCCCCTTACAAACTTATGGCACTTGAAGAGGGAACTGAGTGGATAATATTGGGTTGTCTCGTAAGTTCCTTCGCTTTTCGTTACAGTGCAGTCACAAAGAACGCCTGGGAACACATCTCCCCGCAACACAACTACGACAGAAAGGTTGCTGGCCTGTATGTTTACACCATTCACACACGAGGTCGTGCACGATGTAACTAAATACGGCGGATCGGTTTTGTAAACTATTTATTTCCTGCAGTAAACACCATTATTGTCGATAGTGTATTGCTATTTCTCTGGAAGCATATAAATGCCATTCTTGCATAATGTGGGGCTTTCAGGTTGATGAAGTCTTCGAGGTTCAGTCTCCAGTCCTCCTACGAGATGAGGCGTTTGCCTTTCAGGAAACTCTGCAGGGAATGGAGTAGCTGAAAGTCTGGCGAATCGACGGTTGGGGCAACACATTCTATTCAAAAGAACAAAGCTTTTGCCCGGTCATCATATAAGTATGAGGTCTGGCGTTGTCATGGTGAAAGACGGATCCCGGCGGAGGACCGAGTCCTCCCTTGGGCATGGGTGTGTGTGTTTGTCCTTAGGATAATTTAGGTTAAGTAGTGTGTAAGCTTAGGGACTGATGACCTTAGCAGTTAAGTCCCATAAGATTTCACACACATTTGAACATTTTTTTTTTGTCAAAGACGGTATCGTGTTCCAAATCCGGTCGTTTCTCATCAGTGGCTACCACGAGGGGGCCCAACTGCGAACAGTATTTCTCGGAAGTGATGGTCTCATTCGAATGAAGCTGGTAATACAGGACGCCTTTGCAATCCCATCAGACTCATAGCAGAACCTTTCTCGGACTTTGTTATAGTTTAGGAACCGGTAGTGGTGGCTGATCTGCCTTGCGCAACGATTTACTCTTCCGGGCGTTGTTGTACACGCTCCTCTTCTCCTCTTCAAGTACCAGCCGTTCCAGAAAAGGAGCATTCTGAAGGCTTCTCAATAAGGAATCACAGATGGACACAGGCCGAATCAAATTCGCTTCACTCACTTCATGAGGAACCCACACATCGCGAATGTTCACGTAACCCAGTTTCTTCAAATTCCTGGCTACAGTAGCACGAGCGACAGGGATCTCCAGTGCCAACACCCACGTTGTCATTCGTGGTTTGCTGATTCTCATGTCGTTAAGACGTTCCACGTCTGTAGCCGTTGGCCGTCCAAATCGAGATAACCTAACCTAACCAGTCTGTTAGGGAGAAATTCTCAGCTCGAAATCTACTGAATCGCTTTTGATATGCTCGAGCCGTTATTGCATCGTCCCCGTAAACAGCACAAATCTGCTGCCGTCATTGTGAGGCGGTTTTCCACTTAAGATAGTAAAACAGCATAAGATGTCGGAAATGTTTCTTCTTGCATTTCATAGCTTGCAAACACACATTCATGCCGTTCCATCCAACGCCAGGTACACACAACCACTGAAATATTCAGTGGTGCGTCAGGTTATCCACCTCTACATCGTAGGGGCGGTTAGGCAACTGTGTTACCCCGGGGAGGGACGGCGGGTGCAGGGTTTGCAGGCGCTATAGTTGGTACGCGCGAGCATTCTGATCCACTACAAGTAAGATTCGATGTAGCGACCAAGTTCGGTGCACACATTTTACCTATAAATGACATTGTACATATAAATGATGTTGTTGTGGTACATATGCTGTATCACACCTGGTGTGTCTGTAGTTTGTCCTGCAGCGTCCACAACTCGTGCCACCTGATCCGTCTCCTCAGCCACTCACAGACACGTAAATGAGGCTCGAACCAGGTCAGAGAGGTAGGACAGACGTCAAATAACACCGACCGATCCGACGTAAGCTCCACGCACCATGACTAACGTATTGCATTCCTAACTAGCAAACATGTTTTTGAACGGTCTTGGGTTCTAATTCAAGTTACTATCTACTCAGTCCCCTCTATCAGTCCTAAAAGTTTCTGAGGGGGATTTTAGAGCGAACTGTATGTACTTCACCTATTCTGGGAATCGAAAATTTAAACTATGATTTGTCTGTTATCTATAACGATACTGGCAAGATATTTTTTTCGAGAATTCCGTAACTGTATCAAAATTTCTACAGAAGTTCCTCAGACTAGCCCAAACGCACAAAGAGAAGGCGAGCAGGCGACTTCTTTTCATGTATGTAGAGAGGAAGATTTAATAAAAAATGTTTTATTTACTTTCAAAATCATCACTACAACTTGAAATATATGTTTGCATGCAGTAATGTTAGTCTATTAAGCTTTTAACGGATGATGACTGTAATGTACCTTCAGTGTGTAACCTCCCCCTCAATTATCGACCTTAATGACAGTGAAAAATTAAACCGCGTGCACCTAATGGAAATTTGGGAAAAGCAATCGTCACCGAAGTTAATTTGTCGGTAAAGAGGGAGGAAAGGGTTACGTCTAAATGAAAGGAAAAATGCAAATGAAATTGGTGGAAATTAATTTTGAGAAAAGGGTAAAATTAATAAAGAGAGTAAATGTGCGGTCGTTACGTTAACAATTAATTGGCGTTAATTAGATATTTGAGATTTGGGGAAAATTACGGTCGCCAGTCCTATGGACAACTACTATAATAACTGAAAATGAAAGATTAATGCACATACAATTAGCACTAAAAGCGTGGCAACTGAAGGTTGACACGTGTTGTGTGAATGCTGAATGTTTGTCAGAAGTTATAAATTTCGCTACACTCTGACTTAATTTAGCAATAGAATTAATAAAACCGGAAAATTGAAAGTTAATTTAGTGACTGAAATTAATAGTGAACTTTGTTTCTGAAGCACTACGAAATTCAATAAAATAAGGTTAGTCTTGGGCTACCTCAGCAATCATTTCAAAAGCTACTTGAATCTACGCAATTTAGGAATAAGAGATTTAACATTGAACTTGAATTAAACGATTCTGAACAATTAACAATAGTAAAATTTAGTACGTACCAAGCTGAGCTGCAGTCACAGGTAAGCTAAAATATGGTAACAGAACCCGCACTCTTAATTTCTGCTTGTGTAATCTAAATATTGTAGCCAGCTATGAATACTTTAACTGAACTTTGAAATTAAAGCAGTGAAATGGAATGATATTATTTCAATGCTGGCGTATGAATTTCAACGACACTCGGGCTCTTTCCAGAAAAGGAAGGGACCCTGCTTGGCAATGCAATTGGGACAATGAGCAACAAAGGTTCATGCTAAGTTGCTGTATTTTGTGATGCAACAGTTTGAAAAGCTGAGGTCTGCCATACAGTTCTAAAACTTTACGTGCTTTCAGTCTTCCTTGTTGGTTGATTGAAGGTTTGAAGTTGTCGATCGAGGAGGTGGCGACAGTCACTCATTGTCGGCCGTCGCTGTTGCAGAAGCTGGATGTTGGCGCGCCTTCTTCTCGACACTGTCACCAGGCGAAACGGGCTCTTGATGTGCGCCAGCTAATGCTTCCCGTCCGCGACACCGTGTCAGAAACTATCATAGCAATTCGAGCGCAATTACATGCTGCCAAACCCTGAAAGCGCGGCAACTCGCGGGAGCGTCACTCAACACACCTGCTCCACCGCCCTATTCCAGCCAGACCCCTCTGCCCGCGCTCCATGCGGCAGAGTCAACACTACCAAAGATCCTAAACACTTTGGTTCTCCACACGACCTATCGATGTAATCGTTCGATAGCATAGTTTTCCCTAGACCAGACCCAGCGTAAAAATACAAATAATATTTACAAAACAAACAAATCATACATCGACATAAATGCATATATATATATATATATATATATATATATATATATATATATATATATATATATATATATATATATATATATAGTAAACCAGTTACAATATACAGGATGTTACAAAAAGGTACGGCCAAACTTTCAGGAAACATTCCTCACACACAAAGAAAGAAAATATGTTATGTGGATATGTGTCCGGAAATGCTTACTTTCCATGTTAGAGCTCATTTTATTACTTCTCTTCAAATCACATTAATCATGGAATGGAAACACACAGCAACAGAACGTACCAGCGTGACTTCAAACACTTTGTTACAGGAAATGTTCAAAATGTCCTCCGTTAGCGAGGATACATGCATCCACCCTCCGTCGCATGGAATCCCTGATGCGCTGATGCAGCCCTGGAGAATGGCGTATTGTATCACAGCCGTCCACAATACGAGCACGAAGAGTCTCTACATTTGGTACCGGGGTTGCGTAGACAAGAGCTTTCAAATGCCCCCATAAATGAAAGTCAAGAGGGTTGAGGTCAGGAGAGCGTGGAGGCCATGGGATTGGTCCGCCTCTACCAATCCATCGGTCACCGAATCTGTTGTTGAGAAGCGTACGAACACTTCGACTGAAATGTGCAGGAGCTCCATCGTGCACGAACCACATGTTGTGTCGTACTTGTAAAGGCACATGTTCTAGCAGCACAGGTAGAGTATCCCGTATGAAATCATGTTAACGTGCTCCATTGAGCGTAGGTGGAAGAACATGGGGCCCAATCAAGACATCACCAACAATGCCTGCCCAAACGTTCACAGAAAATCTGTGTTGATGACGTGATTGCACAATTGCGTGCGGATTCTCGTCAGCCCACACATGTTGATTGAATCGAGGAAGTACAGTACATACTGACGAAACTAAAATGAGCTCTAACATGGAAATTAAGCGTTTCCGGACACATGTCCACATAACATCTTTTCTTTATTTGTGTGTGAGGAATGTTTCCTGAAAGTTTGGCCGTACCTTTTTGTAACACCCTGTTTAAAGACACAGAAATGTCATATCTTCATGTCACAAAATAAGGAACAATTTTATAGTACAATAATTGGAAATTACCTCATAAAAATCTGTCTTATTTCTTACTTTTAGACAAATGATCTCACAAAAAATCAAACTGTTTCTTATTTTCAAATTTTGTTCAGGAAGAAGGACGTATTACATACCCTCCAAGACAAAAAAAGACGCGCGACGAAGGAATAATCCGAATGGAACGGAAATCGGTAGATGTAATAATACGTGTACAGACAAACAAAGGATTCGTTTCAGGAAAATTGGACGATTTTTTAAAGAGAAAGGGCTTCACAAATTGAGCAAGTTAAAATGCGTTGGTCCACCTGTGACCCTTATGCAAGCAATTATTCGGCTTGGCATTGATTGATACATTTGCTGGATGTTCTCCGGAGGGATACCGTTCCAAATTCTGCCCAGTTACTGTGTTAGATCATGCCCATAATGCTCCAAACGTTCTCAATTGAGGAAAGATCCGGTGACCTTGCTGACCAAGGTAGGGTTTGACAATCACGAAGAAAAGCAGTAGAAACTCTGGCCGTGTGCGGGCGGGCATTATCTTGCTGAAAGTAAGCCCAGGATTGCTTGCCATGAAGGGCAACAAAACGTCGACCTACCGCTGCGCTGTAAGGATGCCGTGGAGGTTAGGTTGTTTTTAGCACCCCAGACCATCACTCCTGGTTGTCGGGCCGTATTGCAGTTTGGTACCCATTCACTGTCTGGGGCGTCTGCAGACACGTTACTTGCATTCGTGCTTGCCAAACCCTACCTTGGCCAGTAAGGTCGCCGAATCTCTCCCCAATTGAGAATGTTTGGAGCATTATGGGCAAGGCCCCTCGATCCAGCTCTGGATTTTGACGATCTGGTGCGTCGGTCGGACAGAATGTGGCACGATATACCTCAGAAGGACATCCAACAACTCACTCAATTAATGCCAAGCTGAATAACTGCTTGCATAAGGGACAGATGTCGACCAATGGGTTATTGACGTGCTCAATTTTTGAGCTGTTTCTTTGGAATAAATCATCCAATTTTTTCTGAAATTTTAATCATTTGTTCGTTTCTACAGGTACATCATATCTACCAATTTCCGTCCCGTTGGATAATTCCTTCGTGGTGCGTCTGCCAGTTGTCTCAGAGCGCATTTAAATATTTATCGGTAGTATATTG
The DNA here is from genome assembly GCF_021461395.2 of Schistocerca americana. Taxonomy (NCBI): domain Eukaryota; kingdom Metazoa; phylum Arthropoda; class Insecta; order Orthoptera; family Acrididae; genus Schistocerca; species Schistocerca americana. The sequence continues at coordinate 78,888,170 of NC_060124.1, read as the reverse complement.
TTATTGAGAGTAAATCGATCAAGAGAAAACAGACAAGTTTCAGTTTATGCTGTGATTTGATATTTACTTTATTTTTCCAATATGAATGAAAGAATTTCACAATTTGTACACCGATGTAACTTTTTATGCTATAAGTAGCTAGGCACTAAAACATGAACTTTTTGATACTTCGTTGGCATTGTTAGCAGCAGCTGTTCAAGAAATATTTGTATTTTGCCTCAGATAGCTAATTATTTTTTCTTAACTACCCAAATTACTTTCAAGCAATTAATATTCTCCCCAAAAGTAGATCTCACGCCGCTGAATCTGATAACCTATTTTTTCGTTTCGCACTCTTCGTTTAGCTATGAAAAATCGGACTAAAACCCATTGTGTAATATCTAGTGAGGCTTGTTTCGTTTCGCTCAAACAATTGAGCAAAAAGACGTAGCAAAATGGGTCCTATGAAGCTAGTGTTAATAAAACCTTTATCGTATTAATATTACTATTTCTTCTCTTATTAGCCTCTGAAAGTAGCTTGAATAAAATAGAGGGACAGGAAGGCTATCTACAAATTGAGTCGAAGGACATGAAACGGCAGCAGTGGTTGTGAAGGGAGTTAGACAGAAGGTACGCAGTACACTTGCAGGCCTCTGGCCCAGCATTGGTACATTCAAGTTTTGAGCGTATAGTGCGAAAGAACTCACTACCCTCCTCTTATTTCCACTCGTCAATGAATATACGGAATACAAATTATTATATAAAAATATTTAATTCCGTATTACCTAACAAGATGCTATTTACGAACTGCACAAGGTGACCGCGAGCTGCGACCTGGTCGAGACGTACTTCTTTTCTCCAGCCTACCTGTTATTGTAATACACGGCAAGAAACAACGGATTCTGCTCACTGCGGCACTTATCGGGTTGAGACATCCATCTGCCGCTGCAGGGCCTCCAAGTTAACGCTTACTCTAACACATGGAACAATGCATTCCGCTCACAGCGGTGCTTGCCTCGCATTGTCGCATCTGCACGCCGCACATTCTCCCTTGTAACTGCAGCGTCCGCTCACTGCAGCCCCTCGGCAGTACCTGCTTGCACTGAACGAAGAGACAAGTAGGCGCTCACAGAAGCAATTGCAAAGCTGCCGACAGGGAACAGCGTATACTGGACAAGCTAACGTGTCCGGTGTGCTAGATTCCGCAGTAGATACCGCTAGGAGCGGCATACGTGAGTATAACGCGACTGTCTGTGGACTGAGCAAACATGAAAGAAAACCAAAGAAAATTCAAATAAAACAGTTATCTGTGTCAGTCACTCGTTTTATCTCAGGGCGCGTTTCGAGAGTTTACACTCTCATCTTCAGGTGGAACAATGATGGTGTGTTACATATTTGCCAGCCAATTTTTTGTTGTGGTTTCACTTTGCTACAAAAACGTGTAAGTGGCACTTGTTAGAGATATATGACACTAAGATTATGAATTTTAAACGGTGATAGAATTAGTTACAATCTGTTCCAGTGCACAGAAGCCTGCGGTTCGACATAAATATACGTATTTAACTTCTTTTTTTTTCGCAGAACATGAACCGATAACGTAAACAAACCACAGATCGTAACTACGTAAAGATATAATGCCTTGCCTCAGAGATTTACAGTCACAGTTCTTTACAACAGTCCAACATAGACGACATAAGGTCAAAGGGGACCAAGGAGAAATCTGGAAGGAGCATTGAAGTTCAGGGAGAAGAAAAACATTTCCCGATGGCGCTGTAATTATGTCAGAGACGGCAACAGACTTCGAATAGGAGTTGAACGGAATGTGTAGTGTCTTCACAAGATGTTACAAGATGAACGTTGACAATAGTATACCACAAGAGTTATGTTGCCGTCGAATTAAACAATACTATGCTGAAGGAGCTGGATTAGAAAATGACACACCAATAGCAGTAGAGGAGTTTCCCTATTTGGGCAGCGAAAGTAACTGATGGTGAATGAACTAGAGAGGGCATAACGTACAGACTGGTGAGCAAGAAAAACATTTTTCAAAAAGAAGAATTTGTTAACATCGTATGTAAATACAAGAATTAGGAAGTCGCTTATGAAAGTATTTGGAGTGTAGCCGCGATATGAAAAGAAATTTGGTCGATAAGCAGTTCAAACAATAGGAGAATAGAAGCTTTTAAAATGTGATGCTACAGGAGACAGCTGAACAATGTATTGGGGGTAGAACTGATAAGTAATGAAGACTCATTGAATCGAATCGGAGACTGAAAAAAGGATAGGTTTGGACACTCGAGGCTTCAAGAAATCGTGAGTTTTGTGATGATGGGAATTGTGGGATGGATAACACGTGTATAGGGGGAGAGGCCAAGGCTTTTATATAGAAAAGCTTTCACATTGAAATGGATGTCAGCTGTAGTAGTCGCAGAGGGATGGAACGACTTTCACAGGGTAGGCTAGCGTGGAGAGCTTTACGATACCAGCCCCTTCGAACTGACGACGACTACGACAGCGACGTCGTCGACGACGTCACCAACATCGACATCATATTCAACATAACACCCATCCTTAACCACACAATACATCACTTGTCGTAGACATATGAAACAGCTTGGCAAAATCTTTTACAAAAAGGCCAATGTGAGGTGAAAGTGGGGGGGGGGGGGGCGACTTTTATCATTTTGGTCAAAAACTGACGCGCAAAAACGCTAAGGTGGGTCGAAAAGCAACGACAAAGAATAAATGCGCACCATACTGTAAAGGTGTAGCTACAGGTAGCCTATATAATTTTTTTCCTAGTAGTATTTTCTCTACTCATTATGTTTAGCAGTAAATGTCATTTCATTAGAATGTCATAAGAACATAAACGTTTCTATATATCTTCGCAATAAGAGAGCGTGTCTTCGACTAGCGAAACTGAACAGTCGATTGGTAGCACGGTGGATAGAACGTTGATTATTGACGTGTGGCGTGGCTGTTGTGTTGATTCTTGTGCGTTTAGGCACGGATAAGACGCTTAAATCCATGTGTGCACCGTATCGTGTGAACTACAAAAAGACAGTGATTAACGCTGAGTGCTCTGTCAACTGTGAGCTTTGCTTTGTGCTTGGATCAACTAAGTGTTTTGGTGTGCGCAATGGACGCAGATCGGTGGGTCACTGGTGAAACTCTGCGTGTGCACACTATCAGTTTTGTACATTTGGACTGTGTTTTGATAGGAATAAGCCTTAACTCTGTCGTAGCAATCAGTGACTTGAAACTGTTTTGCGGATGCCACGGAGTAGCACAATCTACAGACGAATAATCTCCGTAAATGCGTCAGTGCCGCTTGTTTCAAATTGTAGACACTCTGGAACATTAAGCTCAGGACAACAGCTGCGGCATTAAAGGAGTCCCATCAATATCTGCACCAGATGTATAACGGGTCTGGAGACATTCTGTACAACGCAGAGTCGCCAAATACCAGTATCACACGTCACCGATACCACACGATTTTGGAATCCTGCAACGAGGTGAGCCGCAAGAATGCACAAACTTTCAATAAAAACTGCGAAACCAGATAAGGCTCTCAGTTTCAAACGTAATTAATGTAGTACCCGCTTCTCTTTAAAACAAGATTTTCTTCCACTCACATAATTTGTCGTTGTAACAGTACCGAAATATAAATCTAGTGTTTGCTCCTTGCTACAATCTTTTCTACTATTTAGTAAAATAATGCTCTGTTTTTCAGTAATGCTTTTCATGCTATAGCAAGTCTGCATTTTATATCCTCTGTATTTCGCCCTGTGTCAGTAAGTTCGCTGCCCAAACAGCAAAACTCTTCCACCACTTTTAGTGCTTCACATCCTAATCTAATTCCTTCAAAATCACCTGATTTAATTCGACTATATTGCAGTACCGTTGTTTTACTTTCATTGATGTTCATCTTATTACCTCTTTTCAAGACATCAACTCGTCCAACTGCTCTTCCATATCCATTCCCGCCTCTGACAGTATTACCATGTTTTCTGTCTTCTCTATGAACTGTAATTGTCTTTCCAAATTTCTCTTTGGTTTCCTTTCCAGCTCTCTAAATGTACAAACTCTATAACATCATGGATAGGCTATAACCCTCCTTAGCTACCGCGTCCCTTTCATATGCTTAGTCTCCTGTAACTGAGGTATGGTTTCTGTACAAGCTGTAAATAAGCCTCAGCTCCCTTCTTTTTCATCCCCGCTACCGTCAGAATTTGAAAGAGTGTACTCCATTCAACATTATCAAAGCTATCTGTAAATGTCGGCCGGCAGCTGTGGACGAGCAGTTCTAGGCGCTTCAGTCCGGAACCGCGCTGCTGCTACGGTCGCAGGTTCGAAGCATGCCTCGGGCATGGATGTGTGTGCTGTCCTTAGGTTAGTTAGGTTTAAGTAGTTCTAAGTCTATGGGAATGATCACGTCAGATGTAAAGTCCCATAATGCTTAGAGGCATTAGAATCATTTTTGTAATGGGCGATCAAACAGTTTCCGTTCGAAGGTCATACAGTCCAGAATCGGTATGCCGATCAGGCAAAATCGCCGTGAGCGTTGAGGGAATCATCCCACCGACCCACCAGGTTGAACATAACAAATTGGCAAAACACCGTGTCTTGCTGCGTGGTGGTGGTGGTTAGTGTTTAACGTCCCATTGACAACGAGGTCATTAGAGATGGAGCACAAGCTCGGGTGAGGGAAGGATGGGGAAGGAAATCGGCCGTGCCCTTTCAAAGGAACCATCCCGGCATTTGCCTGAAACGATTTAGGGAAATCACGGAAAACCTAAATCAGGATGGCTGGAGACGGGATTGAACCGTCGTCCTCCCGAATGCGAGTCCAGTGTGCTAACCACTGCGCCACCTCGCTCGGTCTTGCTGCGTGAAGAAGTCCGTAACTACCTGCTGCACATTCTCGTCTGAAAGGAGTCGCCGACCCGTCGGTGCCTTTCTAAAGGAAGATACCGGTGAAATTTCAACACGGTCGTAAAAAATTCGCAGTGGATTGAGAATTTGTTTCATGACATATGTTGGCATGCTGAGTTCAGTGGGTAAATCCAATTTCCTAAACAACATTTCTTTCATGTCTTTTGATTTTTCAGTTTTGAAAAAATCGGTATTTTTTTAATCCACACGTGAGGTTGTTGGTCGTCACGGAATGTAGTCACAAAAATTGTTTGAGCCAAAAACTTATAAAATTGACGGAGGAGTAGCATTGTTTAATGTGACCTTTTTGATTTTTTTCAAAAAAGTTGAAGCGTAGTTAGTTTTCTACCAGTAGATAGGTACATACGGTGAAGAAATTTAATTGAAACATTAATTTTGTTATCCCCCCCCATGAAACATGGATCTTGCCGTTGGTGGGGAGGCTTGCGTGCCTCAGCGATACAGATAGCCGTACCGTAGGTGCAACAACGGAGGGGTATCTATTGAGAGGCCAGACAAACGTGTGGTTCCTGAAGAGGGGCAGCAGCCTTTTCAGTAGTTACAGGGGCAACAGTCTGGATTCTGGATGATTGACTGATCTGGCCTTGTAACACAAACCAAAACGGCCTTGCTGTGCTGGTAGTGCGAACGGCTGAAATCAAGGGGAAACTACAGCCGTAATTTTTCCCGAGGGCATGCAGCTTTACTGTATGGTTAAATGATGAGGGCGTCCTCTTGGATAAAATATTCCGGAAGTAAAATAGTCCCCCATTCGGATCTCCGGTCGGGGTCTACTCAAGAGGACGTTGTTATCAGGAGAAAGAAAACTGGCGTTCTAAGGATCGGAGCGTGGAATGTCAGATCCCTTAATCGGGCAGGTAGGTTAGAAAATTTAAAAAGGGAAATGGATAGGTTTAAGTAAGATATAGTGGGAGTTAGTGAAGTTCTGTGTCAGGAGGAACAAGACTTCTGGTCAGGTGAATACAGGGTTATAAACACAGAATCAAATAGGGATAATGCAGGAGTGAGTTTAATAATGAATAGCATAATAGGAATGCTGGTGAGCTGCTACAAACAGCACCGTGAACGCATTATTGTGGTCATGATAGATACGAAGCCCACGCCTCCCACAATAGTACAAGTTTATATGCTAACTAGCTCCGTAGATGACGAAGAGATTGATGAAATGTATGATGAGGTAAAAGAACTTATTCAGATAGTGAAGGGAGACGAAAATTTAATAGTCATGGGTGACTGGAACTCGATAGTAGGAAAAGGAAGAGAAGGAAACGTAGTAGGTGAATATGGAATGGGATTAAGGAATGAAAGAGGAAGCTGCCTGGTAGAATTTTGCACAGAGCATAACTTAATCGTAGCTAACACTTGGTTCAAGAATCATGAAAGAAGTTTGTATACATGGAAGAAGCCTGGAGATACCGGAAGGTCTCAGATAGATTATTTAATGGTAATACAGAGATTCACGAACCAGGTTTTAAACCGTAAGACATTTCCAGGGGCGGATGTGGACTCTGACCACAATCTATTGGTTATGAACTGTAGATTAAAGCTGAAGAAACTGCAAAAAGGTGGGAATTTGAGGAGATGGGAGCTGGATAAACTGAAAGAACCAGAGGTTGCAGAGAGCTTCAGGGAGAGCATTAGTGAACGATTGACAGGAATGGGGGAAAGAAATACAGTAGAAGAAGAATGGGTAGCTTTCAGAGATGAACTAGTGAAGGCAGCAGAGGACTAAGTAGGTAAAAAGACGAGGGCTAATAGAAATCCTTGGATAACAGAAGAGATAATGAATTTAATTGATGAAAGGAGAAAATATAAAAATGCAGTAAATGGAGCAGGCAAAAATGAATACAAACGTCTCAAAAATGAGATCGACAGGAAGTGCAAAATGGCTAAACAGGGATGGCTAGAGGACAAATGTAAGCATTTAGAGGCGCATATCACTAGGTGTAAGATAGATACTGCCTACAGGAAAATTAGAGAGACCTTTGGAGAAAAGAGAACCACTTGCATGAATATTAAGAGCTCAGGTGGAAGCCCAGTTCTAAGCAAAGAAGGAAAAGCAGAAAGGTGGAAGGAGTATATAGAGGGTCTATACAAGGGCGATGTTCTTGAGGACAATATTATAGAAATGGAAGAGAATGTGGATGAAGATCAAATAGGAGATATGATACTGCGTGAAGAGTTTGACAGAGCACTGAAAGACCTGAGACGAAACAAGGCCCCGGGAGTAGACAACATTCCATTAGAACTAATGACAGCCTTGGGAGAGCCAAGCCTAACAAAACTCTACCATCTATTGAGCAGGATGTATGAGACAGGCGAAATACCCTCAGACTTCAAGAAGAATATAATAATTCCAATCCCAAAGAGAGCAGGTGTTGACTGATGTGAAAATTAGCGAAGTATGAGTTTAATAAGCCACGGCTGCTTTTCTTGTCCGATTTTGTCCATTTTAGTGTTTGTTGCCCTTCTGCCATTCTTGTCGTTTTCTCCTTTCTTCCAGCTATGTTTTGTATGTCTCGATTATTCTACTCCCACCCTTGTGGAATTATTTTAATCGGAGCGAGGGACCGATGACCTAGCAGTTTGGTCCCCCCCTCCCCCTCCCCTCTTTTAAACTCTCCAACTAATTTCAGTGTCACGATTCCCCTATTTCGCGATAATACAAACCGTGCTGCCCTTCTTTGAACTTTCTCGAAGTACTCCGTCAATCCTATCTGATAAGGGTCCCACACCGCACAGCAGTATTCGAAAAGAGGGCGGACAAGGGTAGTGTAGGCAGTCTCTGTAGTAGATCTGTTACATTTTCCAAGTGTCCTGCCAATAAAACATAGTCTTTGGTTAGCCTTCACCCAACATTTTCTGTGTTTTCCTCCCAACTGAAGTTGTTCGTGAATGTAACTCCTAGGTATTTATGCGAATTTACGGCTTTTAGATTTGAATGTTTTATCGTCTAACCGAAGCTTAATGGATTCATTTTAGCGCCCGTGTGGATGACCTCACACTTTTTGTTATGCAGGGTCAATTGCTTTCCTAAATCGTTTTGCTACTTGTTTTGATGTTCTCATGACTTTACTAGTCGATAAACAACAGCATCATCTGCAAGCAACCTAAGAAGGCTGCTCAGGTTGCTTATAACTTCGCCATAGTTTACATCTATGCATTTATCGCACGCACGTCGAAAGGACACGACTACCGCCCTAATCCCGTGCCTACACGTCGGTGCTTATATAACCGCATCCGAGTCGCGCGCCGGCCGCTGTGGCCGAGCGGTTCTAGGCGCTTCAGTCCGGAACGGCGCTGCTGCTACGGTCGCAGGTTCGAATCCTGCCTCGGGCATGGATGTGTGTGATGTCCTTAGGTTAGTTAGGTTTAAGTAGTTCTAAGTCTAGGGGACTGATGACCTCAGAAGTTAAGTCCTGTAGTGCTCAGAGCCATTTGAACCATTTTGTAATTGTGACCATTACATTCATCTTGAAAAGTGAGTATATTTCGCCCGCCTGCCATATATATTGCCTACCTGGTGGAATAGTTGTGTCACAGCTGGTTCTGTCGTGGATCCCAGCAATTCTCAGAGGATGTCGTTTACTCCAACAGCCTGTTTCGGTTGTGTGTGTGTGTGTGTGTGTGTGTGTGTGTGTGTGTGTGTGTGTGTGTGTGTGTCGCTTCTATAAATGGGTTACAAAATCTACAATCACTTGTAGTGAAACACTGATATCAATTCCTAAGAAAGATGGGTTTTTTTTGGGGGGGGGGGGGTGAGGGGGGATGGTAGATGGTTTAAATGTCTACAGCAAGTAGTCATAAACTTCGTAAATAACTACTGTTCGGTAGGGCGGATGAGATATCCATACTAATCGTATTTGTGGAGTTACATAGTTCAGTCACACAGTTTGTGCAAAATCACAGGAAATTTTGTTCCACGGCCTCTGTCAAGAAGTGTTATACGTTTCTTCCGTGTTCCGGTGTATTGGCCGGCATCGATGGTTTACTCCATCTGAAAAAGGAAGATAATACGAATGTTGCACTTTTCACATTGCTAAAGGCACTCGCCATCTCTTTATCTGCATAGCGCACAGTTTTGAATTTTTTCTTCTCCGGTGAAGTGTTCAGCGTTTGAGTGACTTGTGCTACAGCCCATTGTCTGTTGACTATGGCAAGCTTTGCTTTCGAAAATAGTGGCGGCTTTGCTGTGTTGCTGAGCCGAGAACTGCTGCTGTTGACGTGTTGCGCAACGGCGACTGTGCAACTACTAATCACGAACTGTAACTTGTCATCTGGCGAGCCGGAATTGGGGGAGATGGTGGGGTGCGATGGCGGGGGGGGGGGGGGGGGGGGCGAATACTCCGCGTCCTCGGCTAAGTACGCAGTGCAGACGACAAAATCCCCTTCAGCTATATGTGGCTAATGGTACGCTACAGTTGCCAACGAACATTTGGAAAACTCTATGGTACGAAGTCTCCCGACTGCTGCCGATTCTACCTGAAATCTGGTTTCGCAGGATAGAGCGGATCAGGTTATGGTTGTGGAGGAGGCTGTAATCAGTTACTGTTAGTTGCACAGAATACACAAACTTTATTTTCCTAAGAACCACTTAATTACACATTGCCTTAATAGGATCAAATTAAAACAATACGGCTGAAAGCCTAGTTAAGAAAACTTGCAATACCTCCTGGGCTGAAGGCCCAAAACCACACCAAAAACAAGAACGGCTGAAGGCCTGAACACAAGTTATAAAAATTACTTTAAAGAATACACGCGGCTGAAGGCCTTACTTGCAATATATATATATATCACGTAAATCACAGTCTAAAACCAACAGAACAGTGGTGCTCAGAAGTGTTCCAAGGGTCGGCCTGAGGAGGTAGCTCTAACGTGAGGTGACTCAGGCAGCGAAGAGTAAGGTTAAAAAATGCGTTGGCAAGTCGACCCAGGGACGGCTGAAAGACCGACCAACAACCTAATCAATTCCCTTCTGCCCAACCATTGGTACGACAACAGAAAATATCAGCCGAGGACGAAGATACCAGCCGCACTACGTCTTCAAAATTGGCGTCTATAACCACTCTTAAGAAAAAAAAATGAACAAACAACTAAAAGGTTGTCGAACTACACGCCGTGTCGTACAGCATCAACACGGCAAGGAAAACAAACTGCCGGATAACTACACTAACGACCAGGGCACGTAACTGGGGCGTTAACGACCACAAGGCATAAAATAGCGCTGCTGCACTTCACTGATAAGTAACAACCAATGTAATAGTTAAAGACCATACAGGAAGACGACTGCAAAATTTCGCCCACTCCAACACACCATACGTTTCTGCTAGCTGGAACGGCCCAGGAGGCAACAACCGGCAATGAACAAAGAGATGTCACAGCAGTTGAGGTTTCATAACAGGTTAACTGATCTCTCAACTTGAGTGTCCAGGTTCGGTGGCAACGAACTTTGTAGCTCTCGCAGCTCGTGTCGCAATCTGACCGCGCATGCATGCCGCCAGCGGTCCCGGCCTGACCCACAGAGACCTCCTCGCTGCTCTGTGCAAACCGACCGACTCATTCAATCCAACACGGAGACAGCATTAAAATAACAGCTCAGTCAAAACTACACAAGCTACACACGATTCCACAAAAACCCTTCCATAAACAACTCGAAAAATACTAAATCCAGTCACTGCGGAACAACGAGGAGGAATCACAAGTCGACACACACAGAGAACCCGGAAGCGGTCGGCAACCAAACATACGTCGTCCGATGAGGCGACCGACTGAACGACCAACCAAGGTCGTCCCCACTGAAGTCACGCGTGCCGGCAACGGTCGGGCGAGTCATGGCTGTCCGGACCTCACCGCTGCTGCTTCCCCACTCACCTCCCGACACACGACGACCCGGAAATACAGGGCTATTACAAATGATTGAAGCGATTTCATAAATTCACTGTAGCTCCATTCATTGACATATGGTCACGACACACTACAGATACGTAGAAAAACTCATAAAGTTTTGTTCGGCTGAAGCCGCACTTCAGATTTCTGCCGCCAGAGCGCTCGAGAGCGCAGTGAGACAAAATGGCGACAGGAGCCGAGAAAGCGTATGTCGTGCTTGAAATGCACTCACATCAGTCAGTCATAACAGTGCAACGACACTTCAGGACGAAGTTCAACAAAGATCCACCAACAGCTAACTCCATTCGGCGATGGTATGCGCAGTTTAAAGCTTCTGGATGCCTCTGTAAGGGGAAATCAACGGGTCGGCCTGCACTGAGCGAAGAAACGGTTGAACGCGTGCGGGCGAGTTTCACGCGTAGCCCGCGGAAGTCGACGAATAAAGCAAGCAGGGAGCTAAACGTACCACAGCCGACGGTTTGGCAAATCTTACGGAAAAGGCTAAAGCAGAAGCCTTACCGTTTACAATTGCTACAAGCCCTGACGCCCGATGACAAAGTCAAACGCTTTGAATTTTCGGCGCGGTTGCAACAGCTCATGGAAGAGGATGCGTTCAGTGCGAAACTTGTTTTCAGTGATGAAGCAACATTTTTTCTTAATGGTGAAGTGAACAGACACAATGCACGAATCTGGGCGGTAGAGAATCATCACGCATTCGTGCAGCAAATTCGCAATTCACCAAAACTTAACGTGTTTTGTGCAATCTCACGGTTTAAAGTTTAAGGCCCCTTTTTCTTCTGCGAAAAAAACGTTACACGACACGTGTATCTGGACATGCTGGAAAATTGGCTCATGCCACAACTGGAGACCGACAGCGCCGACTTCATCTTTCAACAGGATGGTGCTCCACCGCACTTCCATCATGATGTTCGGCATTTCTTAAAGAGGAGATTGGAAAACCGATGGATCGGTCGTGGTGGAGATCATGATCAGCAATTCATGTCATGGCCTCCACACTCTCCCGACTTAACCCCATGCGATTTCTTTCTGTGGGGTTATGTGAAAGATTCAGTGTTTAAACCTCCTCTACCAAGAAACGTGCCAGAACTGCGAGCTCGCATCAACGATGCTTTCGAACTCATTGATGGGGACATGCTGCGCCGAGTGTGGGAGGAACTTGATTATCGGCTTGATGTCTGCCGAATCACTAAAGGGGCACATATCGAACATTTGTGAATGCCTAAAAAAACTTTTTAAGTTTTTGTATGTGTGTGCAAAGCATTGTGAAAATATCTCAAATAAGAAAACTATTGTAGAGATGTGAAATCGCTTCAATCATTTGTAATAACCCTGTACTAGCGGTCGCTCCAAAGATAGTACAACAGTGCTCTTATCGATAAGCGCTGCTGCTGCCACTCAGGGGCAGGCAAGCCAGCAACTTAGTGAGGCCAGTAAATCGAATAAAAAACGAGACGGCAGTACAGCCAAGACAAGATGTGAAGCAATAACGGCACGAACACGAGCCATGCACGGCTCACTACCTATCAGAACCAGGAAGCCTGCATGCCAAGTTACAGTTCCGTAACGGGTCCAGCTGGAGCAGAATTGCTGGAGTAGCTATGTGGACAGTAGTGTCGGCAGTCTGGTAGGACTGGCCAGGAGCGACGCTGCCCAACACATTACTTAGTAGCCTCTAAGGGACGACCAGTATTTGACTGACAATGGTAGGCTTGCGGCCGTCTGGAATTACCGTGAACGTAGGTTGCGAAACGATGGAGAAGAGGAGCGGACTGGGTGCAGTTGAGCTATCTTAATTAATAGGCGTTCAACGAATTACTATAGTAATAAGCTTTATTTCACAATAACTACAAAACAAATAATAAAGTACATGTAAATTCACCCTCCAAAATTTAACATTCAAGCAATATAAATTAAAATAGCAACATCACCAATACGAGTTGGTAAAACAATTGATATACGTGCACCATAAAATTTTACATTTTGATATTAAATAATTAAACAGTAAGAAACCCATCCTAAACCACCTCGTACTAATAAAACTCTAAGTTTGGACTAATAATTAAAAACTGTGGCGCGCGGGATTAGCCGAGCGGTCTACGACGCTGCCGTCATGGACTGTGCGGCTGATGCCGGCGGAGGTTCGAGTCCTCCCTCGGGCATGGGTGTGTGTGTTTGTCCCTAGGATAATTTAGGTTAAGTAGTGTGTAAGCTTAGGGACTGATGACCTTAGCAGTTCAGTCCCATAAGATTTTTTTAAAAACTCTGTTGAAAGAATATGTATTAAAACAACAGTAATAAAAAATATATTCTTTTCGCCATCATATAATACTCTCTACAATAAATTACTAAAGAAGAAAAATACGGTACAAAAGATACAAAAATAAAAGGTATTCAGTCCAAAATTAAAGGCATTGTCATGAAATTAAAAAATCCCACTCAACAAAAACCTCAGAAGTCAATCATTAAATAATAAATGCCTAAAATAAAGATTATGTTTTTAGATAAAATGAAAGAAAGAACTTAATGAAGAAATAGAAATCAAATACACGACCTAGGATGAAAAGCCTCATATAATTGATCCCGCAAAAAAATATGTATGTTAAAATACTTAACCAAAAATTTTAAACAAAGAAATACCATTTAAAAAAAGAATATTTAAAAGGAACCAATCTAAGAGTAAAAGATATTTACATAAATAATTAAGAGAACAAGTATAAACACTAGCGCAGTTTATAAACACTAGCGCAGTTCTCTGTGTGGCAGAGGTGGTGGGGAACAGGCACATCAGAGAGAAGGCCGTGAGAGGTGGAGGAGAATTGGGACGTGGAACCCCACCGTCTATGTTTGCGGTGTCCTTGACATTTGTGTTGCTCCTAACATTGCTCGTAGCTACATATTAACATTCTACGGGGTGGTTTATTCCAGGATGTACCAACTCTAGGGTTTGATCGATGACAGGATAGGGAACAGAAAAAGGTCTAATGAACTCATCTCCTGAAATGCATGGTTTACTTGCTAGAGACCATTTATTTGATCATATTTTGTTTCAGAGACTGCGGTCTAATATGCGTTGCGCCATGTAGCCAGAGTTACAGTACGCATGGTTTCCGCCTTCGATTCACTTCTCTTTCTGACTCACCCGAATCGAGAGCTTCGCGACAAAGTGTTTACTTCTGGAAAGGCGAATGGCAACTGGCGGCGGGCAGCAAGGTTGTATCAGGAGACCTATCCCACCGATAACACCCACAACATTTAATGTTTCCAATAGTGTTTCGCCGTCTGTCTGAGACAGCGTCGTTTCAGGAAGCAGGAAATCATGAAGGACGTAACCCGATATGTTCGGACACCAGAAATGGAGGAAAATGTGATTAACAAATGGTTCAAATGGCTCTGAGCACTATGGGATTAAACATGTGAGGTCATCAGTCCCCTATAACTTAGAACTAATTAAACCTAACTAACCTAAAGACATCACACACATCCATGCTCGAGGCAGGATTCCAACCTGCGACCGTAGCGGTCTTGCGGTTCCAGACTGTAGCGCCTTTAACCGCTCGGCCACTCCGGCCGGATTGTGATTAACACTGTGGAAGGCGACCGTCGTATCACTACCTGCAGATGGGCCGCCAGTACAGGTAAAGCCAGAAGACCTTGTGCAACATTCTCCAGAAGTGTTAAAACCCTTATCACTTACAGCGTGTGCAGAGCTTACTAGCGCCAGACTTTCCGCATCGGAAGTAGTTTTCTCACTGGTTTCTTCACCAGACAACACAATTGCGCGATTTGTGTCATCCATCCTATTCACAGATGAGGCCACCTTTGCGTGGAGTGATATCTTCAACTTCCATAAGTCATCTGTGGGATAGTATGCAGAACACCCATGGTATGGTGACAGCGAATCATCAGCATCGGTGCAGCCGGAATGTGTGGGCCGGGATAATTGGCGACCGTATTTTGGGAGCAGTTTTCGTTCCACGTCGTCTAACAGGCCGGAACTATTGGCGTTTCTTGTGGGTGACTTTGTCTCCTCTGCTGGAAGAAGTTCGGACGAGGGGGTCCAGTTGCAGGGCCTGCTCGTTTACCGGATCTCAACCCATGAGATCTCTGGTTATGGGTCAATCTCAAAAGTATCCTGCATGCAGAGCCATTCCAGATACACCGAGCGAGGTGGCGCAGCGGTTAGACACTGGACTCGCATTCGGGAGGACGACGGTTCAATCCCGCGTCCGGCCATCTTGATTTAGGTTTTCCGTGATTTCCCTGAATCGCACCAGGCAAATGCCGGGATGGTTCCTTTGAAAGGGCACGGCCGACTTCCTTCCCCATCCTTCCCTAACCCGATGAGACCGATGACCTCGCTGTCTGGTCTCCTTCCCCAAAACCAATCAACCAACCCATTCCAGATGTGGAGGCACTGGAGCGGGGTATTCATGCTCCCTTCGACACTGTTCGGATGCAGCCTGGCCGATATGAACGTGTGAGACAAAGCATGCTACTGAGCGTACCCGCATGCGTAGAGGCAAGTGGAAACCATTTTCAACACGTACTGTAACTGTGACTTCACGGTACAGCACGTATTAGACCGCAGTATCTGTAACAATGTATGATTAAGTAAATGGTCTCTAGCGTGGAAACCATGCGTTTCCGGACAATAGAACTTTTTTGTTCCCTATCCTCTCATCGATCAGTCCCTAGAATTTGTCCACTGTGGAAAAAATCACTGTACTTCTGGGACCGTTTTTACAGGAAGAGTGCCGCTCAGTTACTATAGGGCTCATACAAGTTTATGTGTTCTCCCACATTCTCATGAGTGTTTTGCCTCATGCTCGTGTCTTGATAGTACACTGTTCAGACTGCCTCAACAAAGAACAAAAAGATCTTCAAATTCATTTTACTTTTACTGCGTAATCTGTAGTCAGATCTACAAAAGACGTTAAAGGCTGAATTTTTCTCGTACAAATCCGCTCTTATGTCTCAAAAGAATCTGTGGTCTCATTTAAAAGAATGCTAGGGATCGTTGTGGTTTGTAGAATGTGTCATTGGAATGATTTTTGGTAACGTTAACAGGCAGGTCTTTTCGAACCATTGTCTGAACCACTTTGTCGCCACATTAACGTTGGCATTACCCTTTAAGTTGTTACAGCAAGGTGGTATGCTGTGCTTGTGTAGGGCGAACTACATGATTTGGGCACCCCCAGTTTTGTAAACGGTTATAGCTATCGAAACGCAAGTTTGCAACAAATGAGGGTTACACTTGTATCATTTTAAGCCCGTTTTATGTGATCAACGTTTTGTCTCAGTTGACTACTCGAGACAAGTGCGTCTTCTGCAGCGCCCCTGGCGTTTTCTTCCCGTACCGAGTCTCGCCTGTTTAGCGCCAAAACAGCTGGTGTTGTGAGAAATGTCTGCCGTGCAGTTTGGCATTTGAACGATGAAAGTGAGGTTCTGAGGACTATCCTTTTGCCGGCCGCGGTGGCCGAGCGGCTCTAGGCGCTTCAGTCCGAAACCACGCGGCTGCTTCGATCGCCGGTTCAAATCCTGCCTCGGACATGGATGTGTGTGATGTCCTTATGTCAGTTAGGTTTAAGTAGTTCTAAGTCTGGGGGACTGATGACCTCAGATGTTAAGTCCCATGGTACTTAGAGCCATTTGAACCATTTGACTATCCTTTTTACGGAAAAATCGAAATACAGTAGCAGAGTATAGGAACAAGCTATGGCATTAGTGTTTATTAATGACCAAAGCAGAATTCATTGTGTAAGTTCTTGTCACAGCTCGCGTGGTAATTAATTTCTGTACACTTCTGAGAACTGAAGAATATGAAGAGTGTCATCCAAACATTTCAGAACATATACATTTATTTGCTAGAGAAAATGTATACTTGTAAACACATCAGGCAATATGTTCAACGCCTTCTTGCTTTATCCTTTGTATCTTGATTCTTGCTAAGTGCCAAATGACAACGAAAATTATTTTTCTCGTCCAATAATTCTGACCTTTTCACTGTTGTTATAATTTTCATTAAAGCAGGCGTATCTATTTACGTTGTTATTTATACATAGTGTAGGTTTTTTCTCTGTGAAACGTAAATACTTTTTGTTTTCAGATGCTTTGTCTCTCTTGTAGAACATTAGTAGGAAAAAATACGAGGAGTTTGTGTAACTTTTCGGTGTGTCACGAAAGCAAAGCAGACAGCATAATAAAGTTAAGAACGCACAAAATCCATTCCTACAATATGAGTGAGCTCGACAAAAATAGGTTTTAACATCCGATGTTAACAGACTGCGCCATAGTCCCTTGTCTCTGCGAATGCGCAATGGCCGGCCGCTGTGACCGAGCGGTTCTACGCGCTTCCGTCCGGAACCGCGCTGCTGCTACAGGTCGCAGATTCGAATCCTGCCTTGGGCATGGCTGTGTGTGATGTCATTACGTTAGTTAGGTTTAAGTACTTCTACGTCTAGGGGACTGATGACCTCAGATGTTAAGTCTCATATTGCTGAGAGCCATCTGAACCATGCGCAGTGTGTAGCATACACGGAAATTCAGAACTCCACAATGATCTGTAGATCATTGACGTCAGACACAAATTCGCGTCGTGGTTGGTTGCTGATTTACATGTAGGCACGAAACGCGCACGCACGTTTAGTAGTCGATTTTGACCCAGAAAGTCGTTCGTGTAAAACGGGCTTTAATTTATTGGGATATTGAAGCTTCTATGATTTTCTGTATGTGGCTCAGTGGATCAATGATAAAATGCCAGACCAAGACTCTAAAGTTCTTCGTTTCGATCCCCAGTCAGTCCTAGTATCTTTATCTGTTGCTCATCACTTCTTTCACCTCTGGCAATGTTTGTTAAAGTTAAAAATGCCGTGGTTCGGAATCCACATTAAAGTGTACGTCCCCCAAAAACTGACGGGGTCGGTCAGTTCATAGGTCAAAGAAAGGCAACGGAACACCACCTTCAGCAGGACCATACCTTGGAGAGCACTCGAGAGCACTGTCGTGTTCAAGACAACCTCCAGATTAATGTTTGCTTTACTCATGATTTTCTAAATGAAACGCCATACTTCTGTAACCTCAGTAGAAATCAATTGAGTGATGTTATGTTTCAAAGTTTGCAATGAAAATTCGCAAAAATAGCTAAGTAATTTTCTAAATACACATATCAAAAATTTTTTTGCATCACATCGGTTCCGAGAGTTCCGGAACCTGTACAGAAAATTGGAATAGAGATCAACATAAATATCATTTACACCCTTTTTATTGCTCATGAAAACCACACATTGCCTGTTGTGCCACCATACAGCCAGACCTTCAGAGGCGGTGGTCCAGATTGCTGTACACACCAGTATCTCTGATACCCAGTAGCACGCCATCCTGCATTGATACATACCTGTATTCGTCGTGGCGTACTATCCACAAGTTCATCAAAGCGCTGTTGGTCCAGATTGTCCCACTCTTCAATGGCGATTCGGCGTAGATCCCTATGAGTGATTGGTGGATCACGTCGTCCATAAACAGCGCTTTTCAATCTATCCCAGGCATGTTCGATAGGGTTCATGTCTGGAGAACATGCTGGCCACTCAAGTCGAGCGATGTCGTTATGCTGAAGGAACTCATTCACAAGATGTGCACGATGGGGGCGCGAATTGCCTCGCCAATATGCTGCTGATATGGTTGCACTATCGGTCGGAGGATGGCATTCACGTATCGCACAACCGTTAGAGCGCCTTCCATGACCACCAGTGGCGAATGTCGGCCCCATATAATGCCAACTTAAAACAGCAGGGAACCTCCACCTTGCTGCACTCGCCGGACATTGTGTGTAGGTCGTTCAGCCTGACCCGGTTGCCTTCAAACACGTCTCCGACGATTGTCTGGTTGAAGGCATATGTGAAACTCATCGGTGAAGAGAACTTGATGCCAATCCTGAGCGGTCCATTCGGCATGTTGTTGGGCCCATCAGTACCGCGCTGCACGGTGTCGTGGTTGCAAAGATGGACCTCGCTATGGACGTCGGGAGTGAAGTTGAGCATCAAGCAGCCTATTGCGCACGGTTTGAGTCGTAACAACATGTCCTGTGGCAGCACGAAAAGCATTATTCAACATGGTGGCGTTGCTGTCAGGGTTCCTCCGAGCCATAATCCGTAGGTAGTGGTCATCCACTGCAGTAGCAGCCCTTGGGCGGCCAGAGCGAGGAATGTCATCGACAGTTCCTGTCTCTCTGTATCTACATCTACATCTATACTCCGCAAGCCACCCAACGGTGTGTGGCGGAGGGCACTTTACGTGCCACTGTCATTACCTCCCTTTTCTGTTCCAGTCGCGTATGGTTCGCGGGGAGAACGACTGTCTGAAAGCCTCCGTGCGCGCTCGAATCTCTCTAATTTTACATTCGTGATCTCCTCGGGAGGTATAAGTAGGGAGAAGCAATATATTCGATACCTCAACCAGAAACGCACCCTCTCGAAACCTGGCGAGCAAGCTACACCGCGATGCAGAGCGCCTCTCTTGCAGAGTCTGCCACTTGAGTTTGCTAAACATCTCCGTAACGCTATCACGGTTACCAAATAACCCTGTGACGAAACGCGCCGCTCTTCTTTGGATCTTCTCTATCACCTCCGTCAACCCGATCTGGTACGGATCCCACACTGATGAGCAATACCCAAGTATAGGTCGAACGAGTGTTTTGTAAGCCACCTCCTTTGTTGATGGACTACATTTTCTAAGGACTCTCCCAATCAATCTCAACCTGTTACCCGCCTTACCAACAATTAATTTTATATGATCATTCCACTTCAAATCGTTCCGCACGCATACTCCCAGATATTTTACAGAAGTAACTGCTATCAGTGTTTGTTCCGCTATCATATAATCATACAATAAAGGATCCTTCTTTCTATGTATTCGCAATACATTACATTTCTCTATGTTAAGGGTCAGTTGCCACTCCCTGCACCAAGTGCCTATCCGCCGCAGATCTTCCTGCATTTCGCTACAATTTTCTAATGCTGCAACTTCTCTGTATACAACAGCATCATCCGCGAAAAGCCGCATGGAACTTCCGACACTATCTACTAGGTCATTTATATATATTGTGAAAAGCAATGGTCCCATAACACTCCCCTGTTGCACGCCAGAGGTTACCTTAACGTCTGTAGACGTCTCTCCATTGATAACAACATGCTGTGTTCTGTTTGCTAAAAACTCTTCAATCCAGCCACACAGCTGGTCTGATATTCCGTAGGCTCTTACTTTGTTTATCAGGCGACAGTGCGCAACTGTATCGAACGCCTTCCGGAAGTCAAGGAAAATAGCATCTACCTGGGAGCCTGTATCTAATATTTTCTGGGTCTCATGAACAAATAAAGCGAGTTGGGTTTCACACGATCGCTGTTTCCGGAATCCATGTTGATTCCTACAGAGTAGAGTCTGGGTTTCCAAAAACGACATGATACGCGAGGAAAAAACATGTTCTAAAATTCTACAACAGATCGACGTCAGAGATATAGGTCTATAGTTTTGCGCATCTTCTCGACAACCCATTTTGAAGGCTGGGACTACCTGTGCTCTTTTACAATCATTTTGAACCTTCCGTTCCTCTAGAGACTTGCGGTACACGGCTGTTAGAAGGAGGGCAAGTTCTTTCGCGTACTCTGTGTAGAATCGAATTGGTATCCCGTCAGGTCCAGTGGACTTTCCTCTGTTGAGTGATTCCAGTTGCTTTTCTATTCCTTGGACATTTATTTCGGTGTCAGCCATTTTTCCGTTTGTGCGAGGATTTAGAGAAGGAACTGCAGTGCGGTCTTCCTCTGTGAAACAGCTTTGGAAAAAGGTGTTTAGTATTTCAGCTTTACGCGTGTCATCCTATGTTTCAATGCCATCATCATCCCGGAGTGTCTGGATATGCTGTTTCGAGCCACTTACTGATTTAACGTAAGACCAGATCTTCCTAGGATTCTCGGTCAAGTCGGTACATAGAATTTTACTTTCGAATTCACTGAACGCTTCACGCATAGCCCTCCTTATGCTAACTTTGACATCGTTTAGCTTCTGTTTGTCTAAGAGGTTTTGGCTGCGTTTAAACTTGGAGTGAAGCTCTCTTTGCTTTCGCAGTAGTTTCCTAACTTTGTTGTTGAACTACGGTGGGTTTTTCCCGTCCCACACAGTTTTACTCGGCACGTACCTGTCTAAAACGTATTTTACGATTGCCTTGAACTTTTTCCATAAACACTCAACTTTGTCAGTGTCGGAAAAGAAATTTTCGTTTCGATCTGTTAGGTAGTCTGAAATCTGCCTTCTATTACTCTTGCTAAACAGATAAACCTTCCTCCTTTTTTTTTATATTCCTATTAACTTCCATATTCAGGGATGCTGCAACGGCATTAAGATCACTGATTCCCCGTTCTGCGCTTACAGAGTCGAAAAGTTCGGGTCTGTTTGTTATCAGTAGGTCCAAGATGTTATCTCCACGAGTCGGTTCTCTGTTTAATTGCTCGAGGTAATTTTCGGATAGTGCACTCAGTATAATGTCACTCGATGCTCTGTCCCTACCACCCGTCCTAAACATCTGAGTGTCCCAGTCTATATCTGGTAAATTGAAATCTCCACCTAAGACTATAACATGCTGAGAAAATTTATGTGAAATGTATTCCAAATTTTCTCTCAGTTGTTCTGCCACTAATGCTGCTGAGTCGGGAGGTCGGTAAAAGGAGCCAACTATTAACCTAGCTCGGTTGTTGACTGTAACCTCCACCCATAATAATTCACAGGAACTATCCACTTCTACTTAACTACAGGATAAACTACTACTAACAGCGACAAACACGCCACCACCGGTTGCATGCAATCTATCCTTTCTAAACACCGTCTGTGCCTTTGTAAAAATTTCGGCAGAATTTATCTCTGGCTTCAGCCAGCTTTCTGTACCTGTAACGATTTCAGCTTCGGTGCTTTCTATCAGCGCTTGAAGTTCCGGTACTTTACCAATGCAGCTTCGACAGTTTACAATTACAATACCGATTGCTGCTTGGTCCCCGCATTCCTGACTTTGCCCCGCACTCTTTGAGGCTGTTGCCCTTTCTGTACTTGCCCGAGGCCATCTAACCTAAAAACCCGCCCAGTCCACACCACACAACCCCTGCTACCCGCGTAGCCGCTTGCTGCGTGTAGTGGACCCCTGACCTATCCAGCGCAACCCGAAACCCCACCACCCTATTGCGCAAGTCGAGGAATCTGCAGCCCACACGGTCGCAGAACCGTCTCAGCCTCTGATTCAGACCCTTCACTCGGCTCTGTACCAAAGGTCCGCCGTCAGTCCTGTCGACGATGCTGCAGATGGTGAGCTCTGCTTTCATCCCGCTAGGGAGACTGGCAGTCTTCACCAAATCAGATAGCCGCCGGAAGCCAGAGAGGATTTCCTCCGATCCATAGCGACACACATCATTGGTGCCGACATGAGCGACTACCTGCAGATGGGTGCACCCTGTACCCTTCATGGCATCCGGAAGGACCCTTTCCACATCTGGAATGACTCCCCCCGTTATGCACACGGAGTGCACATTGGTTTTCTTCCCCTCTCTTGCTGCCATATCCCTAAGGGGCCCCATTACGCGCCTGACGTTGGAGCTCCCAACTACCAGTAAGCCCACCCTCTGCGACCGCCTGGATCTTGCAGACTGAGGGGCAACCTCTGGAACAGGAAAAGCAGCCATGTCTGGCCGAAGATCAGTATCAGCCTGAGACAGAGCCTGAAACCGGTTCGTCAGACAAACTTGAGAGGCCTTCCGTTCAGCCCTCCGGAATGTCTTTCGCCCCCTGCCACACCTCGAGACGACCTCCCACTCTACCACAGGTGAGGGATCAGCCTCAATGTGGGCAGTATCCCGGGCAACCACAGTCGTAGTCCGATCAGGGGATGCGTGGGACGAGCTGGCCGTCCCCGACAAACCCCCATCCGGACCCCCACAGTGATGCTCATTGGCAACAGCCTCAAGCTGTGTGACCGAAGCTAACAGTGCCTGAAGCTGGGAGCGAAGTGATGCCAACTCAGCCTGCATCCGAACACAGCAGCTGCAGTCCCTATCCACGCTAAAAACTGTTGTGCAAAGAACGTCTGAACTAATCTACAGAGAGCACAAACAATTCGACACAAAATTTAAACGGTTATTAAAATACAAGATTGCCTAGTAAATGCAGTAATGCTGCTACTTGCGCACTGCTGACACACTGCTCGGCGGCGGAAGGAGACTAAGCGATTTTACACTATTCAGGTACTAAAACGCGATGCTACACTCTCAAATACTATAATACGCCCGAAATTTATGAATCAAACAATGCAAGTACCAAAAACACTCTGCCGTGTCCGAACGACATCGCTTTGGTTCACTCCGAGACGCCTGGACACTTCCCTTGTTGAGAGCCCTTCCTGGCACAAAGTAACAATGCGGACGCATGGCTGAAATACAGACAACACGAGCCGTGGAATGACAGGAACTGATTGACTGTCAGACCCCCTCCGCCTAATGCATGGTTGTTTACATCTTTGGGCGGGTTTAGTAACATCTCTGAACAATCAAAGGGACTGTGTCTGTGATACAATATCCACGGTCAACGTCTGTCTTCAGGACTTCTGGGCACCAGGGCGATGCAAAACTTTTTTTGATATGTGTGCGTATATCAATACAATTGGGGAGAGGTAAACAGCAGTCGGCTCAATATTGGAAACCTAGATGAAGTTGGAGGAGGCCCGAAACTCTATCCTTTGTCAAGACGGCTACTTACAAGAATCTGAAGACGCTATTTGTCGAGATAGAATTGACATTGCAAAATACAACTTAGGAAGTGGCTCCGACTTCAGAGTTCTGCGTACCATGTTTACGGATTAACAAGCCGGCCGGGGTGGTCGAGCGGTCCTAGGCGCTTCAGTCTGGAACCGCGCGACTGCTGCGTTCGCAGGTTCGAATCCTGCCTCGGGCATGGATGTGTGTGATGTCCTTAGGTTAGTTAGGTTTAAGTAGTTCTACGTTATAGGGGACTGATGACCTCAGAAGTTAAGTCCCATAGTGCTCAGAGTCATTTGAACCATTTGAACAAGAATTCGGAAACCTGTGGGTTCGAACGTCGCTGTACAGCAGCACGCTTGAGGCTCTCTAAGTCACCTCTGCAGTGCTTGTAATGCGTAAAGCAGCTTGTAAGTGTGCCAAACACCTGAAATGATCTGCATGTTGCACGAAATGGTGTGACAGTCAGCGGTGAATCGTCATCTCCCTGAAACCATCGCTTTCCCTTGTCTGTTTTTTATGCTTGGGTCGTGAGCTCGTTAAGTCGAGGTATTGCTTAAAAAATAGAAAGCTCAACAGTCGCACAAATGCAAGACACGCTGATGTGCATAGAAACAGCGCAGCTTATTGCCGCTTCAATCAATCCTAGACAAGTCTATTTCTTTAAGCAAAGTCGTCTCGCAATAGCTATTGGCTCTGCCAGCTACAATAAGAAACGGCTACATTCTTCAGGACGTCTCACTCGTCGAAACCGTATAATCTCTCTGTAGCGCTCGTATCCGCAAGCGTGTCAACTGAAATGAAACTCGCAAGTAGCTTGCGAATCGTTCCTTGTGTGGCCGAATAGGAGTCTGGTGACGGCGCGACTTTCAAGGACCTCACCAGTAAGTCGTCCGCAACGTATTACCAGCCAGTTTCTAACTTAGTCACCTCACACAACGTCTCTACCAAAAAAGGACTGTACGCGTTGGCGGCATTTTGAGCTACAGGCATGCACGATCACGTTCTAAAGTGAACCCACGTATTTGTTTCTGCAAGTCGACACGCGTCAGTGAGTCTGCAGCTTGCAAAACTTACCAGTTTCTCTTTCACTGCGCAAGTTCTGCGTCGTGCTCTTGCTGGTGGCATGCGTACACTCTGAATGAAATGACTGGTCAGTATAGATGTTGGTTGGCCAGAAAAATAAGTGCGCAACCCGTCTGGTAAAAACAGACTATTTGTTGAGCCATTGTGCCAATTAAGTTGGTATACATAACGAAGGTATTCAAAATGAAAGATTTATGTGCGTCACACCAGAATTCATCGAACCTTGGGGGGAGTCACTAATTCTCAGTAATCGTCTCCCTACTGTGTACTTGTAACACCATAGCTCTAATGCTGTGCTGATTTATTTTGCCTTTGTTTCATTTAATGTTACATCATTGAGCTTCTGTAAATATTGTTTGGTTGAAAGATAACACAAAATTGTATACTCCTTTCTTTGTACAAGCTTTGATATCATGATTTGATTGTATGCTGTGTAGCATATCTCTCGTTTAAATGCTTTGACCCATTTGGAGGGAACAAAACTTACTGTAGTAAATTCTAAAAGGTGAGTCAGTTTCTTGCAATTTTGTCAACATTGTGTTTCGCTGTAGTAAAAAGTGGGAAACTGCAATAATAGAAAACTATATGTTCATGTTTGCTAAGTGTTTGTCTCTCTTGTGTATTAGAAGTGCATATTAATAGTAATGTTATAAAGACTATCCACTTTGTGTAAGCCCTGAAAGTAATAGTGTGTTTCGGTAGCTGTTATAATTTTGCAAATAGTTTGTGCTGCCCCTACTGTTAGTTTCAATCTTACCATAAACATATGAGTGTGTCAGAGTTCATTGCACTCGCGTGTGGCCAAGTATAGGTTGTGTTTATCCGTTAAAATTGCTAATAACTATTTTCTTCAACGAGAATGTTGATCATTCTTTTGCCTAATTAGGCTGGCGACCGTTTTCTTTATACGTTAAACAGTGCAGATAGGCAAAATTTTGTTTATTACTGTTCAAACATTTACGTTATTCTGACTTTCATTTCCGATAAGCCACCTCTGTTAGGTACAACACGGTGAACTTAACAAAATTCCTCCCAGAGGATAACACTGCTCTGCTGCTTTGTACCATAATTGCTTTTACAAAATAGTTTTATGTCACAACCTGTTTCTAGCATTGAGGTTATGGTGCAGTAGTATTAGCAGACAGGAGTGTTATACGTGGCTTTTCCGTGACAGGTCTATTTTGTTTCTGTTGGGGCATACTACGTAATAAACCAAACTTGGTATTTCATAGCATAAGCTACGTAAATACGCTCTTGCAGTGTTATATACTCTACGATATAAGGAACCAGTTGGAGATAACCCAACAGGCGAACATTACACCAGAATATTAAATTACGCCTGCAGAAATAAGGCTGCCACGCTGGACTTTATACAGTAAACCCCCAGACAAGGTCTTTCTCAGCCAATCCCCTCACATAATACCTCCAGCAAAGGGCTCTTATTCCTATTTGTAAAATTTTCTTTTTTGTGACGTCAGGCAAGTCATTTTTCGTAACAACTGTAATTAAAACACTCTTATTAGGTCCAACGGTGACTGTCGTTTTTGCTCACTCGGAGTCACTCTTGCGAAAAATGTGGGATATACGTTTCTTACCCTGACCGTGTTTTTACTGGTGGACTATTTCGCGTCATTCCCCTTTCTGAGATGGGGACGAGTCCAGAATGTTGTTAAGGGGTGCCTCTCTCCTCAAACAGCGTCTTACTTTTAGTTTCACCGCAGCTATTTCTACGTCAGCTTCCAAAACATTGGGTACGCCTCTTTCACCTCTCTCTGGCACACTGCTCCACTTCTAACGGTGCTGTTTCTCGTCACCTTGCGTAAATATGGGCAACAGACACGGCTGGGTTGCATCTCTCTAATTCTGCTGCTCTGCTCGATTATAAATTCCATAACACTGAAACCAAAGGTTAGATTTACATGCAAATTGCGTCAATAAATTGCAAATTTACAAGCATACGTTTTACAGCCTATTATGCAATAAGTATTGTTTTACCTAATTTCAGAGATTACGGAATACATCAAGAAAAAGTCGCACCACGAAGGAGCTATACAAATTAGTAAATTAGTCACAAATTGGTATTCATAGAAGCATCGACGGAAAAAGGAGAATTAGGAACATTGGCAGCCGAAGGATCAATTTGTGACTCTGCAGCGCAGTTCCACGCGCAAGAATGGTAAACAGGGGACATGTCGATAGCAGGGCATAGAATCTTTGCGAATTTCTTTCCGTGCACATAGTTGGACTGTAACTATGCTGTGCAGACAGGCGCGTGAACAATATACGCAGATGTCAGTATTTGAGAGAGAACGAGTAACTGGACTCAAAAAAGCCGGTTGGAGTAGTCGGCGAATCCGTCTGCATTTGAACAGGAGCGATGCCACTCTAAGAAGATTTTGGCAGGAATGGGTTAACCATGGACGAACACAGTGCCATGAAGGACGCAAAGTCATGGTCTGTTTACCTCTCCATCCGCATCGTATCAAAGTTTACAGTTCTCCAGCACATGAGTGTGGTTCTGAATCGGAAGTTCATGTAAACCACATCTGTTTTCGTGTCCCAAATATGACTGTGAAAGACTTCACTTTTTGACAACATTGCTGAGTATGGGATGCCATTTCCCTCAACCAATTCCTTGTGTTCTATTTACCAAACAGATTCGACTTTGCATACCGATTGTTAATTTTCTTAAGAGTATTTGGAAAAAGTCATTGGTTTTATTAGCATGCGTTTCTCATTTTTGTAATTTGCTTGTAAAGCAGTTTACGTATTGGTGTGAATTTATAACTCACAGCTGTCTCATTTACTTTTCAACATGTTTTAATCAGTTGTTGGTAGACTAAATTGTGACAACTTGAGCTCTTAAATATGAATTTTCGTATTGTTTTCATACAATTGAGAAGGAGGCGGTCGACCTAGAGGGACGACAGAACGCGAGGACCGAGCAATCGTCAGAGAGGCACTCAGAGCTTCGGATTCATCATTTCATCGATCCGATGTGCAAATGGTGCTTCAGTGACCACAAGGACCATTAATAGGAGGCTCACAGAAAGGGGACTGAGCTCACGTCGCTCTTTGCGCCGACTACCAGCGACCTCTGTACACCAATAATCACATTTGCAGAGATGTCGCGCACATTCGGCCCCGTATGTCATGAGACTGGAGTAGAAGTATCTTGTGTGATGAATCCCGCTTCGAAATGAGCCGCCATGAGCATCGAAGACGTGCGTGGAGCCGCCCTGGACGGTAGTGGTGTACCAGCCTGTCTGTCGCACGTCATACGGTCCGACATCCAGGAGTGATGGTTTGAGGTTCCACTCAATTTCATGAGGACCCCCTGGTTGTCACCCGCTGCACCCTTACAGGACAGCGCGACGTCGACGATAGTCCGCAGCTCGTGGTCGTGTGGTAGCGTTCTCGCTTCCCGCGCCCGGGATCCCGGGTTCGATTACCGGCGGGGTCAGGGATTTTCTCTGCCTCGTGATGACTGGGTGTTGTGTGATGTCCTTAGGTTAGTTAGGTTTAAGTAGTTCTAAGTTCTAGGGGACTGATGACCATAGATATTAAGTCCCATAGTGCTCAGAGCCATTCGAGCCATTTTTCGTCGACGATATTCTACGCCCCCTTCACGGAAAGTCATCCTGGTCTTACATTTCTGCAAGATAATGCCCGCCCGCTCACGGCCAGAGCTTCTACTGCTTGTCTTGGCCAATAGGATCGCCGTATCTCTCCCCAATTGAGAACGTATGGAGCATTGTGGGCAGGGCCCTCAAACCATTTCGGGACTTTGACTATCTAACGCGCGCATTGGGCAGAATGTGGAACGACATCCCTCAGGAGAACATCCAACAGTTCTGTCAATGAGTGCCAAGCCGAATAACTGCTTG
The DNA here is from genome assembly GCF_021461395.2 of Schistocerca americana. Taxonomy (NCBI): domain Eukaryota; kingdom Metazoa; phylum Arthropoda; class Insecta; order Orthoptera; family Acrididae; genus Schistocerca; species Schistocerca americana. Next base: position 78,859,573 of record NC_060124.1, on the reverse strand, counting down.
TGTAAGGGCCAGAAGTCGACTGGTGAGTTACTCACCTGCTCAATTTGTGAAGCTCTTTCTCTTGAATAAGTCGTCCGTTTTTTTCTGAAATTTTCATCATTTGTTTGCCTGTACATGTGCATCTCATTTACCGATTTCCATCCCATTCAGATAACCCCACGTGGTGGGCCTTTTTTGTGTTAAAGTGCAGTAATTAATCCCTTAATACGTGACTAAATTTCAACTTCCAAAAAATAGAAAATCATAATTTGCAATAATTAAAATTTTTGTAATGATGTCTTACAGAGTACATAAGGTCAAATCTAAGATATGTTGCACTTGTCAGGTATAATTGGGTACGCCACATATTCGCGGCAATAGGCGTTTGAGACACTGAACACTTCCAACTCTTCATTTTGTAGAAGTTTTTTTATTAGTATTTTGATGGTAGATTATTTTTCTGGATTTGAATTCTAGAAGAAAATTTCATGAAGTATTTTGAAACTCTTCAAAATGGTTCAAATGGCTCTGAGCACTATGGGACTTAACATCTAAGGTCATCAGTGCCCTAGACTTAGAACTACTTAAACTTACCTAAGGACATCATACACATCCATGCCCGAGGCAGGATTCGAATCTGTGATCGTAGCAGCAGCGCGGTTCCAGATTGAAGCGCCTAGAACCGCTTGGCCACACCGGCCGGCTTTGAAACTGTCACAGACACTCTCCACTCACACTGTATTATTCTGGTAGTATTTGGAAGTATTTGGATTCACTTCGCTTGATTTCATGTCTCTCATGCGCCCACAAAGGTACGGAAACGCTTAATAATGCGTATTTTGCGGGAAAATTATTTTCGAATACAGTTGCACGTCCAGCTAGTGATTTATCGTGCAGAATATGCACCTACATCTATTGGTGCTCATAAACAGTCACCCTGCCATTCAGTATCGTCGCTTTGGTATGAAGCAAAGTCATGACACAAGGCACTAGGTCGTTGATAGTAATTTGAGACTTTTTGTAGATGACGCAGTTTCCTGTACTGAAGTATTGTCCGAAAAACGCTGCGCAAATATTTACTCAGACTTCGAAAATATTTCAAAGTAGTGCAGAAGTTGTCAGCTTGCTTTAACAAAAATTTTAGTACCAATCAGCAGCGTCACGCTTCTTCGTACAGCATTCTTCTGTGATACGTCACTGTATTTCGCTCTGTGGAGTTCAAACGTGTATTTATTTATTTATTTATTTTGCAAGGATTGTCTGTCGTACCAGAAACGAAGCAGTATCGATGTCGATACTTTTTCCGCTGGTATCGACGTGTATGGATTTGTTCACTGCTTTTGTTTATTCTCTGTTTTGAAAGTCTTGCAATGTGGTTTTGTGAATTTCTTAATCGATATTCTTTGCCTGCGTTGTTTTGTGCTCGATTATGGCATATTATCGCACAAAGTGCCTAGGATTCGTTGCTTGAACCGCAAGCGACGTCACCAGGGTAAGAGATTCAGAGTAAGGCGTGCTTCAACAAATGTTACACCAGTGGCAGAAGACTGCAACCTCTTGGTGCCGGTAAACGAACTACCGCCGCGTGCTTCGAGAAGAACACTTGTTTTTGGCGCTAAATGAAAACGGAGGCTGTGAATCTGATTCGTGCAATATTATTGTCGATGTTAATACACTGTCACAGTCAATATTGGACAATGTTGTGTGCAAGCATTGCTTTAGTGCGCAGTGTGATTCTGTGGTGGAAGATGAGGCTGCCAGGAAAGGGCGTGCTACACACTTAACTGTACTCTGTAGCAAATGCAACCTTGGTACGGGTTGCATGACATCTACAACCATAAACAAAGGACATGATGTGAATGCGAAGATAGCGTATGGCATGCGCTGTATTGATAGGGGACAGAAAGCATCAAGAACGTTTTGCGCTGTGATGAATCTTCTACCTCCTCCAGTAAAATTTGAGAGATATTGTGGCTTACTGCTTAGTAGAATAAAAGACGTTGCAGAGTCATCAATGAAAAGTGCTGCTGAAAATCTGTTGCCGAAAGTGATGGCAACAGGGACACAGTGGCCGCTTTTGATGGTACCTGGCTAAAAAGAGAGCCCACTTAGTTGAACGGAGTTGTTACAGTCAACAGCTGTTGACACTGACAAAGTACTAGATGTGGAGCTTTGAGCAAATTCTGTCAGTGTGTGTGAAAGGGATTCCAGATCATGAATGTAATATGAACTATAAAGACTCAGGTAGTGTATGAAAGTTCCAGGAGTTGTCAGATTGTTTACCGTATCAGTAGCGTCCTGCAGACTGCAGTATGCAAATATCTTCGTGACGGTGACAGCGAAGCTTTCCTTGATGTTCAAAAATGTGCTGCGTATGGAAATGACACTCATGTGTAGAAATTAGAATGTGTGGGGCAAGTACCGTCAGGAAGAAAGTAATCTGATGGGAAGGGAATAAAAGTGTTAGGGTGACTGACAGATACAGAAATTGACAAGATACAGATATATTATGACTTGGCAATAAGAAGGAATACGGGGGGGTAAAAACACGGAGCAAGAAGTTTGGAACTTATGCTTCCATAAAATGTCCACAGAAAATAACCCTATCCACAACTATGCGATCACTGCATTCCATATCCACACAGACTGTTACAGCCACGTATGAGTTGATTGAGTCCAGTTGTGATTCACTTCAAGGAAAGTGACCAAAGATCAATTGCTGGTGGTAAAGAAAATCATCGCAGGAATTGTCTACCAATTGCTGTAATAGAAGCCGTCAGACTTACATTCAGCGACCTAGTGAAAACTAATTGGCGATAGGCAAAACCCAAATGGACGTTTTAACCAATGTGTATGGGAAGGATTGCCAAAAACCACTTTTGTGGAAAGAAATGCACTTGGTATTAATGTTTATGATACAGTTTCATGTTTTAACGATGGTGCGCTAAACAAGAATTTTTTTTTTTTTTTTTTTTTTTTTTTTTTTTTTTTATAGAGAATGTAGGATATTAGCCCTGAGTGAACTGCATGAAAGCTTTGGATGTGATAGACTGAGAGCCTGTAGTGAAAGCAGATAAATCATTTTTGGAGCAGACAAAATCTAGAAGAGTGCATTATAGGAATGTGAGGTGGAAGAACGACTGATGTAGATAATGAAAAAGAACCTCCTTATGGTGCTGGACTGTTCTAAAAGAATACCAAATACAAGCTGAAACTTAAACGGTCATTTTCCGCAAAACACAAATTTGTGTACGTAGGTACATAAACACTCAAAGTAAAAGTCCTATTACTTTCAAACATTATATGAATATAAAACAAAACCTCCTTAATCTAGAATTTTCCAGATCTATTAACATATAATTAAATAAATCCTAGAGTTTCAAATATTTGCGGGAATGGTTTGTATGCTCTCCACAATTCATCGAAGAATCTCTCTTACTTACGAAGAAAATGCACCTGCATCAACAGCGCCATCCAAAAGTTATTGAGAAATGAAGAGACTTTACATGCAAAAAAAAAAAAAATAAATAAATAAATAAAATAAAATAAATAAATAAATAAAATATTCTGTTAGGTTTTGGAACTTCCACTACTGTGAGTGTGAATCCTTCCTACCCCTCCCCCCCCCCCTCCCCTATATGTATATAAAAGTAAAATTGTGCGCTTTAGAAAACGAAAAGAATATGGTACCCTATGTCTGCAATGTCAGTTAATCACAACTGGAATCAGTCAACTCTTACGTGGCTGTAACAGTCTGTGGGGATATGGAATGCAGTGATCGCTTAGGCTCGATCACAGGCAAAACAGGTGGCAGACAGCCCGCTAAACGAAACTTCCTGTCAAATTAAAACTGTGTGCTGGACCGAGACTAGAACTCGGGACCTGTTGCCTTTCGCGGGTAAGTGCTCTACCAACTGAGCTACCCAAGAGCGACTGACATCCCGTCCTCACAGCTTCAATTCCGCAGTACCTCGTCTCCTACTTCGTCTCTGAGCCTGTTAAACAATCATGCGACCCATCCTAGAATACTGCTGAAGCCTGTGGGACTCGTATCAGCAAATAAAGAATGCCAGTAGGAATTTTTACTTATTTTTATAAACGGGAGAGCGCCAGGGAAATGCAGAAAAAAGCTGAATTGGCAAATTCTCGAAGGTAGGCGCCAGTTATCCATACAAAGTTTCGAGAACAAGTATTAAGCGAAGAACATAGAAATATATTACAAATCGCTACGTATTCTATCCGTAGGGAATGCAAAGACAAAATTAGAGTAATTACAGCATGCACAGGGGCGTTTAATGAATTACTGTTTCCGCGCCCCACGAACGGAAAGGTGAGAGGCGTGGTACAGTGGGGAGTACAGCCAGCCATGCACTTCACAGTGGTTTTGCAGACTATGCATCTATATGCAGATCAGATGATTTCGAGTTCGAAATCACTACAAGGCAGTTCCGCAGCGCGGGGCGCTGTAGGTGTGGCTACTGTGTGCGGGCGGCGTCGCTAGCTGGGTGCCGTGCCGCACCCTCCTCTGCTACATCCAGCCGGCCGGCTGCTGCGGCGGTCGTTGTTTTGAGGAGGGCCAGCCAGCCACCGTGTGACGTAGGCAGCGGGCGGGCTAGCGCCAGCGCCAGCGCCGGCCAGACGCGCGCCCAGGCCGGGGCCCGACCGCCGCCGCGTCGACCCAGCGATCGATAATCCCGGCTCGCAGCGCAGCTTCGCGGCCGCCCGGCCAACTAGCGCGCTCTCTGTGACGGGCGGCGCCGGCGGCCGGAGCGCGTGCACGTCAGTCGCGGTCGGGACGCCAAGCCGACCTGTTGTGGCGGGTGGTGTTTACGTGTGCGCGCGCGCCTGGAGTCTCGGCTCGCGTCGGGTGCGGTCGCCAGCTATAAGGCAGTGCTGCTGCTATAGGGGCGGCGCGGTGCAGCGTGGCGTGGCGCGCACTGTGCATTGCCGCTGTGACGTGGTGAGACGGTGCGTCGCTGAAGGCGGGCGCGGCCCGCAGCTCGGCGCAGAGATCGGGGGACCTGCCTGCTCTCCTAGTGCCAGGAGGCTATGGTCCTCGCAGCGCCCATGTTCCGGCGGCCGGCATACCGCGTCTTTCAGTACCTCGAGACTACCGAGTGAGTAGGCCTACCTGCTACCCAGGCATCCGGCCGTGCTCTCACAGCCGAAATATCTGTCCGATAACCCGTCACTATGCACAACAGAAAATCGATAAACATACTGAGGGATAGTCCACGTACTGGTGTGCAGTGTCAGGTTCCACGTTTCGGGATCACTGAGAGGGATGGGCGAGTAGTTGTGATGCTGAATTAGCGTTTACGCACTTATTACGATCTGGTTCAAATCCGGGTTCGTCGTTCCTGACTCAGATATCCATATTTTACTTTTACCGCTGCGTACTCTACACCTCCCTCCTCGGTATCCCAAACGCACCAGTCTTTCATTTTCTGCAGATGATTTACGATATGCGTACGTATTATTTCCCAGAAATACTCATCGGAGAAGTACAGCTTTTCCAAATGATCATCCCTTGACGTGTGCGTTATTTATATCGAAGAGTGTTACATATGGAGCCAACGCAGATGTCCGCCATCGCTACGGATCATTTTGTTTCGAATCGAAATTTGTATCCTATTCACATTTGTTGGTGCTAGCCAACTCACAGCCAGATGTCATCTTCTTACTAACCTAGACCTCGAGCTACGCTACGGCTCAGTCTTGTCACTACAACCAGAGGGAGGAATACTGTCACACTCGTATCTATTTCTCTAATAAACCAATAAATGTAAGTAGCGGATAGGTGCCTGCGATGTCAAGGCCATCTTCCCATATGCTTTCCCAGTTGAGCTTTGCCTAGTCTTAATCTGTTTTCCTTAAAGAGAAACAGTCTGTCAACTAGTATCATTATATCTCGATCTCTTCGTTTCTGGAGCATTTATATATATATTTCCACTGTCTGTGGCTTGAATATTTTGATAAATATTCTAATCTTCGTGAGTTTGCAAAATTTTATCGTTTTCTGCGGCTTTCAGTTCTAAAACTTTATTCCTGGTTGCCTTAAGACATATTCGACTAACTTATTTCGTTTTTTATTTTGTACAGACTTTGTCTTTCCCTAGCATCTAACTTTTAATTATGACTACGTTCTTAATATCCAAGATCCATCGCTGCAGCTGTTCTTCCATCTAGTCGTACACACGGTGGAGATCTAAGAAGACACAAATAATTAACGTGGCCCATTTTGTGACAAAGATCATATGGTCAGTTCTTTACTTGTGTATTTTTTCTAGTACGAGTAGCAATGCATGTTCTGTCTTCTTCTACACTTCAGCCGTTAGGTATTTCCCTGTTGGTACTTGATTTAAATTAATAATTATTAACTTTATTTTTAACATTGGTTCAGTCTCAGAGTTGAGGGAACTACAAGACCCAAGGTTCTGATTCTGTTTTTTTCAATGAAGTTTTCATTTTATCGTTTGTGAGAAGAAATTTCTGTCTTCGGTCGGCATATCTCTCGACTAGCTGATGAACATATGTACCTCTTAGAACAAGGTAATAGAAGTAGTCTAGTCAGTGATTAGAAGGCATCAGCTGGAAACCAGCCGGTTATCATACCCATTTTTCACTGTCTAGGCTACACTATTTAGTGGCAGAGTCTTTCAGGCCCAAGCCTGATATTCACAGGGGTTCCTTGCATGTATTAATACAACTACCTCATTACTCACTAAAGAGATATCTTAAAGACGTAAGAGGGTACTGGCCACGAGCTTCTGTCAGTGTATCCATTCTCAGTTGTGGAAGAAAAAACTGGGATTTTATTGTAACAACAGTGCAAAAACTGAAGGAGGTGCGGTTATCACTGAGGATATACTGTTCCTCCCGAACATACGCATGATAACTGCCTTGTGGGTTTCTCGTACCGAAGAAATATACGGGGGAGGCAGTAAGTTGTCCGCCACGGGCTGTTCGGGTATGTGACTATTTATTGCACGAGAGCGTAGGGGCTCGTGGAACGTCAGTAACAGTAGAAATCAGTCGTTTGCGACTGAGGTGAGTCCAGTTGTACTTGAGCTCAAGTGGCTGACTTTACGTGGCGCCCGCGGTGCAGACGGTAACTGAGGTGTCCGTTTAGTTAGCCGCGAGGACTTAGTGAAACCCGCGCATTATTGCGTCTGCCCTAGTGCCGACGTGTTCTCGTTAAGATGGTGTGTGGATGGAGTCCGCTGAGAGTAAGCCAGCGCCAGGGTTTCGCTGGATGGTGCGGTTCCTCCCGCCGGTTGCTATATACACTTACTGTGCAAACAGATGGCGGCGCCAGACGAGTGAAACGCAGGCGAGGAGGCGGCCGCCACGCACTGCGCGTAGTGTGCGTGCGTGTGCGTGCGTGGCCGCCAGCTGGCGCTCTCCTCCTCACGGCAGAGGCAGGAGGCGGCCGCGTTTATTGCGATATCCGGCCGGCCGCCAGCCGCGCTCTGCCCTCGCACCTCGCAGCCCCGGCGGTTAAAACGCACGACCGCCCGACGCTTGCAGTCGGCGCGCCAATCCCCTGGTAGACAACGGCAGGGCTGCAGCAGTGTCTGCAGCGGCCGTACGTCGCTTTGTATGTGGAGTGGCACGACGAGGGCGCAATTCGGACCGTTCTCTCGGCGAAATCAGTTTACACTACTGGCCATTAAAATTGCTACACCAGGAAGAAATGCAGATGATAAACGGGTATTCATTGGACAAATATATTATACTAGAACTGACATGTGATTACATTTTCATGCAATTTGGGTGCATAGATCCTGCGAAATCAGTACCCAGAACAACCACCTCTGGCCGTAATAACGGCCTTGATACGCATGGGCATTGAGTCAAACAGAGCTTGGATGGCGTGTACAGGTACAGCTTCAACACGATACCACAGTACATCAAAAGTAGTGACTGGTGTATTGTGACGAGCCACTTTCTCGGCCACCATTGACCAGACGTTATCACTTGGTGACAGATCTGGAGAATGTGCTGGCCAGGGCAGCAGTCAAACATTTTCTGTATCCAGAAAGGCCCGTACAGGACCTGCAACATGCGGTCGTGCGTTATCCTGCTAAAATGTAGGGTTTCGCAGGGATCGAATGAAGGGTAGAGCCACGGGTCGTAACACATCTGAAATGTAACGTCCGCTTTTCAAAGTGCCGTCAGTGCGAACAAGAGGTGGCCGAGACGTGTAACCAATGGCACCCCATACCATCTCGCCGGGTGATACGCCACTATGGCCATGACGAATACACGCTTCCAAAGTGCGTTCACCGCGGTGTCACCAAACACGGATGCGACCACCATGATGCTGTAAACAGAACCTGGATTCATCCGAAAAAATGACGTTGTGCCATTCGTGCACCCAGGTTCGTCGTTGAGCACACCATCGCAGGCGGTTCTGTCTGTGATGCAGCATCAAGGGTAACTGCAGCCATGGTCTCCGAGCTGATAGTCCATGCTGCTGCAAACGTCGTCCAACTGTTCGTGCAGATGGTTGTTGTCTTGCAAACGTCCCCATCTGTTGACTCAGGGATCGAGACGTGGCTGCACTATCCGTTACAGCCATACGGATAAGATGTATGTCATCTCGACTGCTAGTGATACGAGGCCGTTGGGATTCAGCACGGCGTTCCGTATTACCCTCCTGAACCTCACGATTCCGTATTCTGCTAACAGTCATTGGATCTCGACCAACGCGAGCAGCATTGTCGCGATACGATAAAACGCAATCGTGATAGGGTACAATCAGACCTTCATCAAAGTTGGAAACGTGATGGTACGCATTTCTCCTCCTTACACGAAGCATCACAACAACGTTTCACCAGGCAACGCCGGTCAACTGCTGTTTGTGTATGAGAAATCGGTTGTAAACTTTCCTCATGTCAGCACGTTGTACGTGTCGCCACCAGCGCCAACCTTGTGTGAATGCTCTGAAAAGCTAATCATTAGCATATCACAGCATCTTCTTCCTGTCGGTTAAATTTCGCGTCTGTAGCACGTCATCTTCGTGGTGTAGCAATTTTAATGGCCAGTAGTGTATTAAGCCAAAACAGTATGTTCCAAAGAGCTGTACTGGCTTTCAGTAATACACCGCCGGAAAAAAAGGTAGTACACCCTTTTAGAGGTTTCCAGTTCACTGAAGACTTAGTGTTGCAACATTGCATATGGAGTACATGAAATGATTCCATTTACATATCAGTAGCACAAGCGGTTCTTAGGTACTAGGTATCGACCCATGCTGAAACACCTATATTAGTACGTGGTGTAGCCTCCATGGGCAGCAATACAAACGCTGACTCTGGAACCCAGTTGGTCGCGTAGATGGCGAATACTGTCCCGGGATACGTTATGCCACAACTGCTCGCCTGTTCATGTATTTCTGTAAGGGTTGTTGGCCGACAAGTCGTCCCGTCATGTCCCATATGCGCTCTATTGGAGACTATGTCTTGAGATTGTGCTGGTCAGAGAAATTGCTGCACCTCTTCCAGAGCACGTAGAGTCTCGCTGGCAGTGTGTGGGCTACCATTATCCTCTTGGAACAACACATCGCCTTCTGTTGCAAGAATGGCGAAAGAAAGGGTCCACTAACATTCTGCACATACTGTGCACTGGTTAGCGTCCCCTACAGAAATGCTAAAGATGGACGAGAATTGTAGCTTCTCGCACCCCAGACCATAAGGCCTGGGATGGAACCAACGTGTTTTCGACGAATTCCCTGTACGAGATAGCCTCACCAGGACTACGTTGTACGCGCAGATGACCATCTCTTGCATGCAGTCTGAATCTGCTTTCACCGCTGAAGACCTCGGCGCGCCGTTCCACCTTCCAGCTGATCCTCTGATGGGACCGGTGGAGCCGTGACCGTCGATGCTGTGGCATGAGTGGAAGATGGGCTAGAGGCGTGCGTGCCCGTAGTCCCAATGTTAATTACTGTTTCGCAACAGTTGAGGTTGACACATGTGGGTTCATAGGTGTGCTGTGGTAGCTGTTCGATCTGCCACTGCTGCCCTTAAAATGCGACGTCGCAGTGGACGTCTGTGTTGTGTGGGCGTCCAGAACTTCGTCTACAGGTGTGGGAATGTTTATGTGCCAACTGATACCAACATCGTTGTACAACTGATGCAACACGCCCGACTTATTTGGCATTTCTGCTAAAGGACTATCTTGCCACTCGGAAGATCACAGTTCGACCCCTTTCAAACTCTCTCAGCTGGCTGTAGGAAGCACGAGTGCGTTTCCCTTGCATGGTTGCCTACTTGCTTCACACGTTTGCACCACACTGAGCCTTCTGGCTGTGAGCATTCACTACTAAAGGAAAGACACTAATGGCGCTCTGGTGGCTATGTCACTAAGCTGTCTGTTGGTGGACGACGTTGAATCCATTTTAAGTAGCCTACATCTACCATCCCTCAAGTGGCATATGCCATCATCGGACCAAATCGACATCGTCTTTCCAGGTAATTCTTTTTCCGGCAGTGTAATATAGATTGATTCAGTTGCCCCTACTGACGTCGTTTTATGCAACCCGCACTTCGTCTGTATCAGGTACGGTGTCCAGACATGCGATGTAATCGATATAAGTTTGCTCATAGTGTCTTGGGCGACTGTTAGCAAACGGAATCATACTTAAAAAAATTAACGAGGATTATCCATGAGTTACAGGGCATTATTGGATGAAGTTATACCCTATCTAGATATCTCCAATCACTGTTCGTGTAATTAGAGATGTAGTCATACAGATTTTGGATGTCTCTGTAATTTTATGTCGTTTATAGTACTTAATCTTTTGTAAATAGTTCAGAAACGTTGCGTTGTAAAGTGTGTTTCACCATTGGAAACAAAGAAATTGACAGGAGATATCAAAATGGGAAGTGTGTAAGTAATCTTTCCAGAGTATATAACTCAATGAAAAGATTAATATATGGGACGCCACATTAAGTATTGCAGTAGTGTGATAAACAAAATTTGTACAGTAGATCTAAGATGTCTTCGTATACATTATTTTGCAACATTTTGACAATGCTCTTCATATTTTCAGAGTAAACCAGCCAACACCATTGTTCTGTCGTGCGGTGTTTTTATCAGTAGGGGCAGTTGATTCGCCCTCTATAAATTTCGGAATATTATATCGAAAGATGGCGGCCTCGTCGCACAGCACACCCACAATGAAGAGTCAAAACAGTGTCGCGTCCTGATACAGGACCTGTCACCAGCTTTGGGCGAAAGTATGGGTCGCATGGTGCCTTCAGGGTGTTGACGACACTACTAAGTCCCCTTCAATGAAGGGCGAGGAGGAAAGTCTTCTAGGATGCTTAGCTCAGGTGATTTTGGAACCTAGACGACAAGTTGTTCCCGTAGTAGGAAGAGAATAAGGGTGCAAACGCTTAAGCATATAGTTGAAGATCAGTTTATTTCCCAATAGTCGAACCTTATTCGGAGAGGTGTCATATAGTGGCTCTATATCTTTACTATACCACTCTATATATTAGTTGTTTCCGGCAACTTTCCGTTATTGCGTTCTACCTTTCGCTATCAGAAACGAGTGCTCTGCTTGCGAGAACGTACAATCAAATACTACAATCACAATCAGAGAGATGTGCGAGAGAGCATCACTTATCCTCTTTATATCCTACCACAAACAAAAAAATGTCGAATGTTGCCCACTGCGACAATACGCAATCATTTATAATAGGAGACGAGTGCGAGACAGCAATTGTTCATTCCTATATTCTGACGCACGGTATGTATCAACTATTACTTGGTACTACTGCGAAATATATTGAGCTTGTTTTGACGAACAGGCAGAAAACAGGATAATAACTGTTGCTGAATACTTCTCGGAAACGTAGTTGTCTTCCCTCGCAAAAAGTGTGCACAGCCTTCTCGTGGATTTTGCTGCTTCAGCTTCAACGTGTCACTGTATAGTTACTGCACCCGACGACTCGACTTTTGTACGAGCTCTTCCTGCTAATCACTACTTCGTAGTACTGACTCTACCTGCGACCGACTTAATTTGGTGCTCTAGTCACTTTATATACAGGGTGTATCAAAAAGAATCATCCGATTTGGCGCTTTAGTATTTTTGAAACTAATAAAAATATACAATCAATTTTGTTTTTGATGAACGGGAAACTGAAAAAAAAGTTTTCTTCATACCTTTTCATAGGTGTTCAATATGCCCCCCTTGAGATGCACGGCCTATTTTGTTCCCACACTGCAGCGAACATTTCTTGAGTTACAGCTTCCACAGCTACTGTTACGTGATGTCTCAGTTCATTCATTGTTGCTGGTAACGGAGGAGCATAAACAGTGTCTTTTATAAACCCCCGCAGGAAATATCACATAGAGTCAAGTCCGGTGACCTTGGAGGCCAATAATGTAAGGCTGAATCATTTGGTCCAGTGTGACCGATACATCGTTCAGTTGGCCTTTGATATAAAAATTCCCGCACTTTCTGATGGCAGTGTGGCGGTGCCCCATCCTCTTGGTAAATGAAATTGTTCGAATCAGTCTCCAAATGTGGGAAAAGAAAGTTCTCAAGTGTATCGAGATATGCGCTTCTTGTAACAATGTTCTCGGCAAGGAAAATTGGACCATACACTTTTCTGTGTGAAACTGCACAAAACACATTAAATTTTGGAGACTCCCTCTCAAGTTGTACAACCTCATGTGGTTGTTCCATACCCCATATTTCCACATTTCCATTTAAGATAACGTTGCGTCGTCACTAAACACTAAGCGCGGAAGAAAGCTGTCATCCTCCATCTTGCCAAGAACGAAATTTCAGAACTTCACACGTTGTTGTTTGTCACCTTCACGAAGAGCTTGCAGTAGCTGGACGTTTTCATGTTGGAATGTCGACGCAACATACGTCAGACGAACATCGGGGGCGTGTTGAGCTGCAACGGCGAACGGATTTCTGCGGACTCCTGAAACTATTGCGGATGCGCTCGACGCGCGTGTCTGACACTCGGGTACGGCCCTGCGATTTGCCTTTACACAACCTGTTTCTCGGAATTGTCAAATGCTCTGTACTGTGGGAGAATCAACACCATACCTAGTACGAAAGTCACGCCGAACAGTTATTACTCACCCGCACTGCGCAAAACGGAGAACACAAAACGCTATCTGTTGTCCCGACACCAGTTTTACTAGAACTGAAGTGTGCACACGCTGCTGCTACCTGTCGGGAACCGCGTAAAACTCCACAGTTTCCTCTTTCCAACAGTACGTTGTTCACACATATACCTCAAGTAACATAATAGTTATGATTCTTTTTAAAAATCTGGATGAGTTTCTCTAGCAGCGTCGCCTCCCCTGAAGCTACCGAAAGTCTTCCTAATTTCTGGAAACATCCAGCTTTTGTGGAAAATGAGTCCGTAACGCGGTAGCCTTGCTGACATTTCCATGTTTACGTCCGCCATCTGGCTTCAGTTACTGCTATTGCATACATGCGTGTTATCGCCCCAGCAATGACCGTGGCTGTGACGCACTACTTTCGTCTATGTGTGTTGACAATTATGCTCGCTCTACTTTCCGCCGACCGTGTTCTACACGCATCGTGCACCTCTCTATATTACTGCAATTTGACAGCCATGATATTTCTTACATTAATAATATTTCATAGCCAAAACATTAATAATATCTCATAACCATGACGTTATGACCATTGCCCAGACTGAGTGCTGCCTGGTAGTGTTACCGGCATGCGACGCGGTAAAGAAAGGTTGTAGCTGGAGCAGAGAGAATGGGTACTCATTCTAGCGACTATATTATCCGAAAATAGGGAAACACACAAGCCGGCCGCGTTGGCCGAGCGATTCTAGGCGCTACAGTCTGGAACCACGCGACCGCTACGGTCGCAGGTTCGAATCCTGCCTCGGGCATGGATGTGTGTGACGTCCTTAGGTTTGTTAGGTTCAAGTAGTTCTTAGTTCTAGGGGACTGATGACCTCAGATGTTAAGTCCCATAGTGCTTAGAGCCATTTGAACAATTTTTTGAAACACACTGACACAAACCACTTCGCAAAAGGGCACTTCGTTATGGCCCGCAGCCTGGGCACGAGCACTTCGGGGACAGCCAAGCTGGTCGGCTTCTGTCGCGTTACTGCCGTAAGCGTCTGTGGAAAGTGGCCCAAGGAAGGTGAAACTATGAGCAGCCGACAAGGTGCTGGAAGTCCCCGTGTCATCACAAAAGGTGGAGGTCGAGGCTTGCCCGCTCTGTAAAGATGCACAGGCCGCGGCTTGGAGTAGATATCACAACAGAGTACAGTCATGCCACAGGCACAACTGTTTAGGTGCACGTCGATCAGTGCACTTTGCGAAAGATGGTTTACATTGCAGACTATCCCTATGTGCTCCCATGTTGTGACCCATCTACATCATCAATTCCTATTGCAATGGGCACGGGATGACAGAGATTGGACCGCGGATCAATTGAAATCTGTCGCCTAGTCGGGTAAGTCGCTTTACTCGTTATTAGGTTGGTGCACAAGTCCGTAGCGTTTTTGCTTTGCATGTTGGTGTTTCGGTTGCTATGGGTTTATTTATCGATTGTCATTTTCTGTTTGTAGTTCACTGTTGCTATTTAACTTTACAAGTTGCCTTTTGTCATTTGGAGGTAATGAGTTGAACTGTAGACATTAGAAAATGGAGTGCCAAGTGGAGAAATCGAAACATTTCCGGCGTACTCTACTGTTTCAGTTCAGTAGACGGGTGACAGCAGCAGAGACAGCCAGAAAAGCTTGAATCGTGTATGCGGACAATGTCATTGGACATCTCGTTTTAAGAAGGATTCTTTTGATTTTAGGGACTGTCCATGTTTAGGAAGACACTCGGGCTTTGATATAGATCATTTAAATGCATTAATCCACAATGATCCACGTCATTGTACTCTAAAACAGGCAAACGTGATGAACTACGATCATTCCACCAGCGTGTAACTTTTGCATCCAACGGGAAAGATTCATCAATCGGCGGGTGGCCATACGTGCATCTCTGGTTGCTCGTCAACAACTGGCTCGTGAACAAAACCGACCATTCTAATCCTGTATCGTTACTGGTGACGAGAAATGGTGTCTGTATGCTAACATAAGGAAAATAAAGGAATGGCTGAGCCCAAACGCCGGCCGAGGTGGCCGAGCGGTTCTAGGCGCTACTGTCTGGAACCGCGCGACCGCTACGGTCGCAGGTTCGAATCCTGCCTCGGGCATGGATGTGTGTGATGTCCTTAGGTTATTCTAATAATTTCTGGGTATGCAGCCGGATCCCGTCGACATTCTGCCACGACATTTCGGCCCAGAGACGTCCGGCCATCATCAGGTGAGTCCAGGTGCAGTCGCGGTATTTATGCCGAATCTCGCGCATGCGAAATGTACTGGCATCTTACAGCGCATGCGTCAGGTGTTGACATGCGCGGCATAGCCGAGTTGTACTTGCTGCCCTCGGTGGTGAAAATAAAAGATCATCTAGGCATTGAATATCGAATGACGCTGTCGATTCCGCTGAGATTGTATAATTTTAATAACAGGATTCCAATTTTTATCCAGCTGAAAGCCGTTGTCACGATTTATAAGATTATCGGCAAGACGTATTTCCACTGATTCCTTGACTACGGAATCCCAAAATCCGGAAACCGGGGCTAAAATTTTTGTTCCATTGTATTCCATTGAATGTCCCAATGAAATACAGTGCTCTGCTACTGCCGATTTTGACGGTTACCGCAGACGGGTGTATCTTTCATGTTCTGTACATCGTTCATGAACAGTTCTTGTCGTCCGGCCAATATATGCAGAGCCACATTCACAGGGAATTTTGTAGACGCCTGCTTTCTTCTGTTGTAAATCGTCTTTAACGAATCCAACCAGGGTCCGGTTCTTTGCTGGTGGACGGAAGATAACCTTGATTTTATTTTTCTTCAGTAATCTGCCTATTTTCGACGACACATTCCCGGCGTATGGAAGGAACGCAGTTGATTTAGTCTCCATCAGCGTCCTCAGTGCTTTGCTTCTTGTTATGACAGTTGCGCAAGGCCTTCCTTATTTGGCGTGAAGTGTAGCCATTCTCTTTAAAAACCTTCTCCAAGTGTTCTAATTCTGCGTGGAGGTTTTCATCATCCGATATTACATGCGCTCGATGTATTAAGGTACTGAGAACACTGGCTGTTTGTGCTGGGTGATGGCAGCTTGACGCCTGGAGATACAGATCTGTGTGAGTCGGTTTCCTGTACACAGAATGTCCCAATGACCCATCATTTTTACGGCGTACTAGCACGTCTAGAAATGGTAAAGTGCCATCTTTTTCAATCTCCATCGTGAATTTGATGTTCTCATGTAATGAGTTTAAGTGATGAAGGAATTTCTCCAGTTCCTGTCTGCCATCAGGACATACAACAAAAGTATCATCTACGTACCGCCAGAAGACCATAGGCTTTAAAACAGCAGACTCAAGTGCTTTCTCCTCAAAGTCCTCCATAAAGAGATTAGCTACCACAGAAGAAATGCGCCGGGAAAATTTCAGAAGTCCTTAGGTTAGTTAGGTTAAGTAATTCTAAGTTCTAGGGGACTGATGACCTCAGAAGTTGAGTCCCATAGTGCTCAGAGCCATTTGAACCAATTTTTGAGCCCAAACAAAGCAGCAACTTCCTGTACAGAGACTTGCGCGCACCGCAAAATGTGTTGTGAATAAGGTGGAACAGCGACGATGTGATGTACTACGAATTGCTTCCCCGAGCTGTCACCATCACTGCTGACATGTATTGTCAACAACTGAAAAGCCTTGCAGAGGCAGTCAAAGAACAACGACCAGGAAGACTGTGTGAAGTGGTGCTACTCCACGATAACGCCCACCCGCATTCTGCTAGACTGACAAAAAACACTACACAGAGTTGGGAAGCCATCCAGCACCCATCTTACTTACCTCAAACTGCGCCATGAGATTTTCACCTTTTCCGCTCTCTATCGTTCACCCAAATGTGGTGCTACAGAAGAATGCTGAAGATTAGATGGGTTGATCACATAACTAATGAGGAGGTATTGAATAGAATTGGGGAGAAGAGGAGCTTGTGGCATAACTTGACTAGAAGAAGGGATCGGTTGGTAGGACATGTTCTGAGTCTTCAAGGGATCACCAGTTTGGTATTGGAGGGCAGCGTGGAGGGTAAAAATCGTAGAGGGAGACCAAGAGATGAATACATTAAACAGATACAGAAGGATGTAGGTTGCAGTAGGTACTGGGAGATGAAGAAGCTTGCACAGGATAGAGTAGCATGGAGAGCTGCATCAAACCAATCTCAAGACTGAAGACCACAACAACAACAACAACATCGTTCACCCTTCAAAGAACTTCCTTTCCGAATGAAAATGTGCTGCGAACATGACTCGACGAGATCTTCGCCTCAAAACTAGCGTGATTTCTACAGTCGCTTTCAGCAGTCGCAGAATCGAAAACTTACCCCGGCCTTGGCTGTCTGACCTGAAAACCGATTTATGACGATATTTTCACAGGCAACGTAATGTTTTCGAATACCATGACGCTGCATCGCTCCTGACATCTACCAAATCTTTACGTATAAGAAAAAAAATCACGGTTTTGGTGCCTCAGATTTGTTGCCTAATAGACGATCTATAGTTTGGTGTCAGTTATCACATTATTTCATGCCTATTTTCCCCTGAGGTGATAAGTCATGAGATAGTGATATGCAAATATACAGATGGCTGTAGTATCACGTACACAGGGTATGAAAGGGCAGGGCATTGACGGAGCTATCTTTTGTACTCAGGTGGTTCTTGTGAACACATTTCCGACGTGGTTATGGATGCACGACGGGAATTACGACTTTGAACGCGGAATGATACTTGGAACTAGACGCATGGGACATTCCATTTCCGAAACCTTAGGGAATTCAATGTTTCGAGATCCATAGTGTCAAGACTGTGCCGAGAGTACCAAATTTCAGTTATTACCTCTCACCACGGACATCTCAGTGGCTGACGGCCTTCACTTTACGACCAAGAGCAGCGGCGTTTCCATAGTTGTTAGTGCTAAAAGACAAGCAACACTGCGTCAGATAACCGCAGAAATCAATGTGGGTCGTACCACGAACATATCCTTTATATCTGTGCGGCGAAATATGGCGTAAATGGGCTATGGCAATAGACAACTGACGCAACTGCCTTTACTAACAGCACGACATCGTCTGCAGCACCTCTCCTGGGCTCGTGACCGTATCGGTTGAACCTTGACGACTGTAAAACCGTGGTCTGGTCAGATGAGTCCCAATTTTAGTTAGCTGATGGTAGGGTTCGAGTGCGTCGCGGACCCCACGAAGCCATGGACCCAAGCTATCAACAAGGCACTGTGCAAGTTGGTGGTGGCTCTATAATGGTGTGAGCTGTGTTTAATTGGAATGGTGTGGGTCCCCTGGTACGAACCGATCATTGACTGGAAAGGGTTATGTTCGAGTTCTTGGAGACCATTTGGGCCACTCATGGACGTCATGTTCCGAAACGACGATGGGATTTGTATGGATGACAATACGTCATGTCACCGGGCCACTGTTGTTCTCAGTTGGTTTGAAGAACATTCTGGACTATCTGAGCGAATGATTTGGCCACCCAGATCGGCCGACATGAGTCCTATCGAACATTTATGTGACGTCATCTAATGGTCAGTTCGTCCACAAAATCCTGCACCGGCTACACTTTCGCAATTATGGACGACTATAAAGGGAGCATGGCTCAGTATTACTGCAGGGGACTTCGGCGACTTTGCGAGTCCTTGCCACGCCGGGCAAAAGGAAGTCCGACACGATGTTAGGAGGCATCCCATGACTTTTGTCACCCTAGTATGAGGTCTATCCAACTAGTTGGGCAAAACAAAACCGCTCTTAACACAAACAATGTAGTTTGTTGCTGTCATGACTGCTTTCCAGGGCCGCTCCCAGCGGAAAACCGCGACCAGAATGTGATCACTGGTACCCTGATAACTCGCCCTGGAAAGCGGTCCCCTAAAACATTGCCATAATTATACAAATTTCATCCAGTCTGGCAGTCTGACATTCTTAAGTGCTAATTATACAAATTTCACACAGTCTGGGACTTCAATGTATTCTTAATAGCTAAATTTAGTTGTTCTTGATGGAAAGCCAGTATTTGTTCAACTCGTAGGGGAGAATTCTCCACAGTTTGAGGCGCTCGGATTTAATCAAGCTCACAATGTGTGAGAGCTATATAGCTGACCAGCGGAAATTATATCTTTTACATCTTCACTGAAGCAGGCGGAACCGTCCGCTAGAAGATATTGTTGTGCTGTTACACCACCAGAAAATAACGCTCGTTGACCAGGCGTTGCACAAGGTGTGTGGGAAGCAGGTTGCAAGGATAAGAAGGTATGCGTAGATTTTGAAGACCTCGATCCATCTGGTGAACACACAGTGCTCAACGGCAGACTGCGTGAAACTCATGCATTTATTGGTAAGAGCTACGCTTGCTACCCGAAGGATGGCATGGAAACGTTCCACGATTTAACCTCTACAACAATAACATAAACAAATTCTTGACAGAGGTCAGTGAAAGTTTTAATGACCTCAAATTCCTCACTAGTTAATCAGTGGATATTCTTACGATGGTAGCGTTAATGGGAGTATTTCTTATGAGAGTTTTGCGTTACACGATCAAACTTTTTTGCATAATTGCTGTTTATTTGTGAGTAACAACTTTCATCTCTTCTACTTGCAGAAATTTGCAAATGTTTCCCCGCAGAGTATGCTAACACGTGGGCAGTATAGCGAGAGGATGGCCCGATGTGAGATTCCACGCTGGTTTCTCCGTTTAGCTCGCCTCGCAGCACGGTTGTAGTATGAGCTGCGGCCTTCCCCTGCTCCTTCCATTCTTCGGGGCTGGAACCTCGGACTTCGTACTGCCCGACGCAAAGAACATTACGTAAAAGTCAACATGACAGTCATATAAAACGACCTTCACATACAAATCGTTGTACCAGACTGTCATCGTGACACTATGAAAGGAACGTTTCTGGCGAAGTTCTAATGGATTTATCGTTCAAGGGGAGCGACAGTTTTGTTTATCCACATAACGACTCAAAAGTACCTGCTCGCCGCGCGGTTTGAGGCGCCATGTCACAGATTGAGCGACCCTTCCCGCCGGAGGTTCGAGTCCTCCCTCGGGCATGTGTGTGTGTGTGTGTTTTGTTCTAACCATAAGTTAGTTTAAGTAGTGTGTAAGTCTAGAGACCGATGACCACAGCAGTTTGGCCCCTTAGGAATTCACACGCAGTTGAACAGTATCTGCACCCTGTCGCTTATCGTCTTGAGAGAATTATCAAAATAAAAAAAATTGAGTAACTGGATCGCACGTGAGTTGTCTAACAAAAACGCCTTGAGCTATTTCTGAGCAGGTGGATGGAACTTTAACTCACCGTGTACAAAGGTCTGTAACATGTACAAAACAGCCAAAGTCGCCAAACTAGTGGATCTCAAGAATTCGAGAAGAGGCCAACGTACGTGGACACACACATACATTCGTCAACAGCGTCAGTATTGCGTAGAATGTACATACCCTCAGACAGATGATATCAGGGTACAAATAAGACGACAAATCCTCTACAAGATGACTATACTAGAGACTTTATAGACGCTAATGTTAAAACTGAGCAGCAAAGGACCCAGGACACTTTTCTGGGGGAAGCCTGAAGTTACTTTTAGGTGCGCAGCTACTTCAGGTAGGCGGAAAACGTTTCGTGCACTCACATGTATCGTACCCAGCTAGATAAGTCAATTGGTCAGTTAATGGAAACAAAGTTACCGAGGTGTTCGTTCACTGCCCGGCGTTTCGAGTCGAAAGCAGTGTGGCCATGGTGCAGGTATTAAGTCACCCGCATCATTGTTGAAGCTGGCTGGCCACACGAGGCCGGGTGGCGCCCGTCCGCATCACTTTGCCTCTTGGAAGGCTGATAACAGTCATACACACTCGAACACAGGGTCTTTAGACCACCGACGTTACATTTATTAGATTTTATTGGCTCTAAAATAACATTGATTGGTATAAGGAGAGCAAAAGCTCAACTGACGTTGTCTTCTGGTCATTAATAGAGCGAAAACACGGCAGCTTGTCGCTGATTCGTAGCGGGCTACCAGTTGTCAGCAAACCATGCAACCCACAAATAGTCGGACACTCGCCTCCTGTATTTCTCCTTATACCCACCAATAAAATCTAATAAATGTGTCGTCGATGGTGTAGTGATATCTTCAGTAAACCGGTTATATTGTGCTGCACCCACATCCAAGCTAATCAGTTTGTGCTCTGAGGACGGCAGCTAAGATGACCTCTCAGTACACAGAGAATATTTTTAGTGAAATGACACCGGCCGCGAAAACCTACTACGCATTTACAACACGGTCACTTACCAGCAACACGTAATTGCTAAACTGCCGTGATTTCCTGGAACACAATAGACACACCTGTTATTTGCATCATATTCGCTCTTTTACGAGGCACCGCTATTTTTGGACACTGGCAAGAATTGATCTTACCGTGTATATTTTTGAGTGTACATTTAAGTACAGAAACCGCTATATTTAACTTCTGACATGCCATCATCGTCTTAGTGGGAAATTCTAGAATGGCACGCACATTACATCGGGCAGTATTCCAGAACACTTGCATCTGCTCTAAAGGAGAAGTTTGTCGCAGTCTTATCACAGTCCCACTGAGAACGGCAGCCTAGAGCGCGTGGTGCGAGCGAAGTGTTTTTTGCACAGTATCTCTTTTCACTTCACTGAAAATATGACTTGATGTTTTCTTTATTACAGCAGTATAGAAAATTAGGCTTCTGCGTTTATATTAAGGCGAAATGACGGAATCCGACGTTTTTTTCTGTTTTGTAAGTGTGACTTTTGTTGACATACTTAAATGAACATAATAGTTGGAAGCTCTCAGGCCAATATTGAGTGAAATGTTCGTAGCAGGAGAAACGACCCTGCGAGGAATGCCTGCATACACTTTGCTGTTGCTGTTATTTGTGGAAACAGGGGATATAATATCTGAAAAACAGAGACGGTGGAGGACAAACTTTGTACACGATAAGAAAATAGGCTTCCTGGAAGTTAGTGCGTTGTAGTGGTTACATACTGCAGGTAATTTTTTTGGAAATTTGTAGTAAGTTGCCATGGGACTAAACTGCTTGGATCAGCGGTCCCTAGGCTTACACACTACTTAATCTGACTTAAACTACCTTACACGAAGGACAACACAAAAACCCATGCCCGAGGGAGGACTCGAACCTCCGACGGAGGGAGCCGCGCGGACCGTAGCAAGACCGCGCGGCTACCCTGCGCGGCCATATGGTAGGTCTCTAAATTCCTTCACATACTACACTTTATATTGACATCTCCTATTTTCGTCGTAATTTCGTTTTAATGCTTTTGATCTTTAGCTTCATCACGAGTATTAATGAAATTTCTTTTACATGCAGTTTTCAAGTAAGTTTCTGTTTGGTTTAGTTTCTTTGTTAGATAAACTAAACTCACCAGTGTTGTTCGGCTTGACTGCTACGAACTTATTTTTCACAATTAATTGTGTTGCTCCCGTTCTAATGCAGAGAAACCAAGTGAAATACCTTTCACTGACATTGGAAACTGCAAGAGTGTGGCTGTCTGCAGAAACGTAACGCCCGCGCTGTGTTGCATGTTCTTGCCTTTCGGAGAGTACCGCCGAAGTGGCAGTTCCACCCTGCTACCGCTGGCCTGTGTCGTAACTGATATGTATAGCTAGCACGCTCATGTAATTACGCTGCTTTGTGCGCCAGTGCCAGTGAATGGTGGGAACCGACGTGAGGCCGTGCTGCGAGTGTGGAGTAGCTGTGCGACTGAGAAGCGAGTGGTGGGCCGTCACACGCGGCTATGCGAGCACTGTGAATGGAATGGAGGCAGGGCCGCGCTGTGTTGTGCGGGCTGCGTACAGCGAGGTATGCAGGCGCCGCGGTACCACACGTCCTCTCTCGGCCTCTCGAGCTTCAGGGAACGGTTCCGCTCTGAACCTGAGCTTCACGGACGAAATTTCGGAGGTTACTCAGGGATATTTTTTAATTATTTTGGTGTAAGGGTCCCGTGATCCCCGCACCTCGTTACAGTATAATAATTTAATTATAAGGGGCGATCAAAAAGTTTCCGTTCAAGAGCCCTGCAGTCCAGAATCAGTATGCCAATCAGGCAAAATCGCCGTGAGCGTTGAGGCAATCATCCCACCGACGCAGCAGGTTGATGATACCCCTTTGGTAAAACACCGTGTCCTGCTGCGTGAAGAAGTCCGTTAATTGCCTGCTGCACATCCTCGTCCGACTGGAATCATCGACCCTTTCAAGGCCGTTTTTAAGGGACCGAAGGCAGGATAATCGCAATGGAAGATACCAGGGCTATAGGGCTGGTGCTCGAGTGTCTCAGTCCGCAGCTTGTCGCCTCGTGGTCGCGTTCTCGCTTCCCGAGCACGGGGTCACCTACCTCGAGATGACTGGGTGTTTGTGTTGTCCTCATCATTTCATCATCATTCATGGAAGTGGCGGGATTGGACTGAGCAAAGGTTGGGAAATTGCACGGGCGCTGATAACCGCGCAGTTGAGCGTCCCACAAACCAAACATCATCATGGAGTGTCTCTCAAGTTGGCGCAACTTCTGCGTCCGACATTCGTGAAATGGGTACGTACGTTATCGCGACCAGCACAGAACTTGGTGCACCATTGCACAACGGTGGTTTCCGACAGACATCCTTATTCTCCGATGGATGTCCACCGGTGTTTGTCCTTTGGCAGTCAAGAAAAGAGTAAGAGTGTTGGTCCTGTTTGGAGAAATTTGGTAATAATGACGCCGTAGTTCAGGTCTCCGCATTTACCGCACGCACGTCGTAAAGACACGAATGCCACAATAATCCCTCCTCTACATGTCGGTGCTTCTATACCCCATCTTAATCTTGCTACATTGCACAATACTGCAGCAATGACCTCAAACGAAAATTTTTCGATCGCCCCTCATATTTATCCGGTTTGTTATTCCAATTACCCATGTGTTGGTGAAAATAGGTCCCCCGAAACGTGAAACTCAGAGTAATGCAACAATCCTCTTATGTGTAGAAGAGGTGCAGTACTGTGATGTGTCTGCCATAGCTGCGGGAGCACCTCAGGATAGCACCGGTATGGCGCTCTTGCATTGCAGTCAGTGAACCCAGACACGAGGTGTATATTGGACGTTACTTCATCTGTGAACCTGCCCGTACTACTGTGCGCCGCTGTTTAGGTACAACTAAAGCTCCCTGAAAAACAAGAGTACTGTGAGCGAGGGGAATAAATTATTCTCCAGCCAAGACACAGCAAATATCGTCGACTTTTGCACTGTTGTAGAGAAGACATTTACAGTCCCATACAGATACATGGATAAAAGGTGACAGATTAAACTAAATGTAATTACCTTGTAAGGAATAACCGGAGACCTCGGGTCCCTCATACCAAAACACTCAGAAAATATCCATGAACGTCTTCAGAAATTCCTTCCGTGAATTTCGGTCTCGCTCTTCTTACACACACATCGCTACCTTCTTCAGCAGTGGACAGGAGTTCCGACTGAACGGGCATTTCTTATTAATCATATTTTTTCCTGTCTACATTACCGTGCACGTTGCTTGCAGCCTTCTTTACTTTCTCCATTCCACCGACTAACAGCAAGAACAATGAACTAAATACTGTTCTGAGCGCTAACTACAGACAAGCGTCACATATTTCGCACGAACCTGTCTGCAAAGTAAGCCTGTCGCGAACCCGGACGTTTGCTGTGAAGACCGCATCGCTTTCGTAGGCGTGGTCTTCGTGCAGTCGGTATGGCTTTGGCTTTACCGACCTTAAAACAGACTTCTGACTTCGTCTGCCAGTTACAGGGGAGACGCATTGTCTCCCAACCGCAGCGCAACTCGGCGTTTCTCGCGTCAGCAAACATTTCCAGAGGGGAAACAAACGATGAGTGACAGAAAAATCGCAGGAGCCCGGAGCTATAAGTTGGCAATTTGTCACCTTACAAGTACTCGTTCATACTTATCCTCCTCTTACCCTCTTTTGTGTCGTGTTATTGAATCACTTGAAGTCAGCGTTGGGATGGTTCGATTGAGAAGTCAGCAGCTGGGATTGTTCAAAAATGTTCAAATGTGCGTGAATTCTAAAGGGACCAAACTGCTCAGGTCATCGGTCCCTAGACTTACGCACTACTTAAACTAACTTATGCTAAGAACAACACACACACACACACACCTATGCCGGAGGGAGGACTCGAACCTCCGGCGGAAGCTGGGATTGTTGCCTAGCCTCATGCGAGTTGCAGGTTAAGTGAACACGCTGTCGACTAAAGCCAGACGGCATCATTCCTCCTCTGTCTGCATCAGTAGTGTGATAACATGCGTAATTTCTCACGTACATTACATATGAAATCGCCGAGGAGCTGTTAATTAAAATCCACAAATGAAATTGCACAGTGTTTTAATTACACCCCAAAGTAGATTACTTTGCAGATGACATTGCTATATTGAGAACATGATTCGTCCTGTCGTGCTTGTTTGGATTGTTTTAGACTTGTCGTGCGTTTCTAGTGGACATTTGACTTCCATGATAAAGTTTCGAGCTTATAACTCAGATTACAGCTGGTCAATATGGACTCAGTTCGTGACGCGGTAAACGTCAATTTGACAGTAAAACTCTCGCCATGAACGCCCCAACTTGTGATGATCGATACCGGCGACCGCATTAATTGTCCTTCCCAGCAATTCTCCCAAAGTAAATGGCAGTGGAGGTATGAACACACGATCTTTGATGTAACCCCTTAAATCAGAGGGAGTAAAGTCATGTGTCCGTGGGAACAGCGAAGAAGAGGAGAGTCTTGAATGGAAACACGTCCATTCCAACACTGAGACAGTTTGGCATTAAGGTAATCGCGAACATCTGAAAGTAAGTGTCCTGGAGCACTGTCTCGTTGCAAAACGAAAACATCAATGTATTACTATAATTATGTTCAAAAATGGCTCTGAGCACTATGGGACTCAACGGCGGTCATCAGTCCCCTAGAACTTAGAACTACTTAAACCTAACTAACCTAAGGACATCACACACACCCATGCCCGAAGCAGGATTCGAACCTGCGACCGTAGCAGCAGCGCGGCTCCGGACTGGAGCGCCTAGAACCGCACAGCCACCGCGGCCGGCTGTAATTATGTCTTAAGCCATTACGGCAGCATGTCCAGTTCCACAAAACCAGTCACAGTTTTCTGCGGTAGTAAAAATGGTCCGCAAAATTTTGAAAAGGACGTGGCCCGAAACACTTTGACTTTAGGTGTATCAGGAATGTGCTCCACGATCTTCTGTGGGAGTTCTGTTCTCCCAAAGTAAATGACAGTGGAGGTATGAACACACGATCTTTGATGTGACCCCATAAATCAGAGGGAAAACGGGTCTTCCTATGGCAATCGCTAAGTCATTGCAGAAGTCAGTGAGTGAAGCTCGTTGCCCGGAGTCGTCAGCACATGTAACAAGTACCGCCGGTATGGTCTTAGACATTGGTGTTTGTCTAGAATGACAGTTGACTGTAGTATCTGCAGTTCTCTGCTTACACACGTGGCCGTTTATATGGGCTCCTAACGGATGATTCCTACATTCATTCTACAAATGAATTGCCTTGCCCGTGTAACTGTTTCGTGAAACCTAGTACAAACTACTAGCTGACCATCACGACTGAACCACGTTTAGCTATTTCAAGGGCACAAAACGGACTCATAGCTGTATTGCACGCCGTCGTGTGACATTCCTGCTGACTAGTGATGTGCTCTGCAACTACACAACGGCATATATACACTGAAGAGCCAGAGAAAGTGGTACACCTGCCTAATATCGTGAAGGGCTTCCGCGAGCACGCACAAGTGCCACAACACGACGTGGCATGGACTCGAAAAATATCTGAAGTAGTGCTGGAGGGAACTGACACGATGAATCCTGCAGGGCTGTCCATAAATCCGTAAGAGTACGAGGGGTAGGGATCCCTTCTGAACAGTACGTTGCAAGGCATCCCAGATATCCTCAATAATTTCATGTCTCGGGAGTTTGATGGCCGGCGAAAGTGTTTAAACTCAGAAGGGTGTTCCTGGAACCACTCTGTAGCAATTCTGGGCGTTTGGTGTGTCGCATTGCCCTGCTGGAATTGCCCAAGTCCGTCCGAATGTACAATGGACATGAATGGATGCAGGTGATCAGACAGGATGCTTACGTACGTGTCACCTGTAGGATCTAGACGTATCAGCGGTCCCAGTGAACAGTCCCCTGCTGACATGTAGGGTCCATGGATTCATGAGGTTGTCCCCATACACTTACACGTCCATCCTCTCGATATAATTTGAAACGAGACTCATCCGACCAGGCAACATGTTTCCAGTGTCCAACGTTGGTGCTGACGGGCTCAGGTGAGGCGTAAAGCCTTGTATCGTGCAGTCACCTAGGACTCACGAGTTGAACCTTCGGTTCCGAAAGCCTATATCAATGATGTTTCGTTAAATGGTTCCCACGTTGACACTTGTTGATGGCCCAGCATTAAAATCTGCAGCAATTTGCCGAAGGATTCCACTTTTCACGTTGAACAAATCTCTTCAGTCGTCGTTGGACCAGTTCTTGCAGGATCTTTTTCCGGCCGGAACGATATCGGAGATTTGTTGTTCGGTACACTCGTGAAATGTTCCTTTGGTAAAATCCCCACTTTATCGCTACCTCGGAGATGCTGTGTCCCATCGCTCGTGCGCCGACTATAACACCAGGTTCAGACTCACTTAAATCTTGATAACCTGCCATTGTAGCAACAGTAACCGATCTAACAACTGCGTCAGATACTTGTCTTATATAGGCGTTGCCGACCCCAACGCCGTATTCTGCCTGTCTACAAGTACATATCTCTGCATTTGAATATCCATGCCTATATCAGTTTCCTTGGCACTTCAGTGTATAATATGTTTGTCTTTTCTACATACCTTGTTGTTTTCGGTCAGTAATCTTCTTAAGCCTCAGAGTTACGCACGGAAAACCTTGTATTGAACTGTGGTTGTACTAGCAACCCACATAGTTTGAGCCTGTTAGTCTTCAAACAGCAATTAAAGTAATGTGCTGGCAGTGTCTACAGAGACCGTAAACAGTCGATAAGATACAGAGTTACTGCATATAAAACATCGTGTTGGTTGGTAGCTCTACAATAAGCCGAGAGATGGCAGCTCTGTGTGAAATTTCAGATACCCACTAATGGCAAATTTGTAAGGATATGTGCATGTAAACAGTGGTACGTGCCGAAAACATGGCTGTGTTCGTACCATAAAAAGGCTTTTAAGGGACAAAGGTCCTGAGTATGTTCTTGAGCGCAATTATGGTTACATGTTTAAGCGACTGAACTGTTGTGTCCCTTACCATAGTTTATGTGAATTTGCGTGACAAGGCAATGGTAGCCACGTTGAGGACCATCCTTTGTGCATGTGCTGTAGTGAGGTGCTTGCTAAAATTAATTTTATATTGTGTTGAATCATAAACTAATTTTTGAGGTTGTTGTGCTGTACTGTTGCGAAAATTGTTAATGTAAATCTTAGTATCATAATTAAACAAAGCAGACCTTTTAAATTTTGTTGCGTTGTTTTGCGGTAATGTTCCGTTAGTTCATCCAGCAACTAAACAGGTGTAAATCAATGCTAACCCATCGTAGGTGCACTCAGTTTGCAAGTAAACCATGTTACTTATCCATCAGGAATTATTAAGCGTAAAAATTTGGGTAGAATGTGGAATTTTGAAAATATATCATTACTGTCGATTTATTTGAAAACAATGAATTATCTGGCTACTCTGAAATTTATGAAATTTTACTGACTCTACTGCGTAGTTTCTCCAAACAACCAATTTGCCTCTTACCATTGTTTGCAGCCCAGGTCTTCAGATGCCGCGTGCTGTGGGTTTAATATGATGTGTGTATGGGGGGAAGGGGGGAGGGAAGACGTGTCGATGCAGCTTCGGCAGGTGGCGCAGCAGTTGTAGGAACGCTGCTGCTCCCGCGCCGGCTGCTACTTTTCATTCCGGGCCAACCAGGCGTTCCGCTGTTCCCAGAACTCGTGGGCGGCGGGCGGCGGGCGGACGAGCCACCTGGCATTCCCGCCGTGCGTGCTGCGCGCCTGCGGGAGGGAGGACCTGTCTGTCTGTCTCTGTCTGCCTGTCTCGAGAGGCCTGCACAGTACACACCCGACGGTCTTGGCCCATTCGCCTCTTGGCCGCGGCCTTAATGCCATGTCATGGACGTTACCGTCAAAGAAGGCAATTAAGTCGACCAGCGAATCGGCACTGCTCCTTTTTTCAGAAGCCTTTCCAGCTCTTATTAGTCCTTTGCAATAAGTTCGTCAAACACATGAGGGACGTTCAATATCTAATGAAACACTTTTGATCGGCCAGTGTCGGCTGAAAAAAATGCGGAATTTGTTGTGGGACATCGTGGAATATTCACGCTTCAGCCCCTACAATTTCGTGAAGTTTCTATAGGTGACAGCGCCATACGTAGCCTTCAGAATGGCGTCTGTAAAGATGGTGCATTCCAAGCAAAGGTTGTCATTGAGTTTCTTTCAGCAGAAAAGGCAGAGCATCGCAGATATACATAGGCGCTTGTAGGATGTCTGCGGAGACCTGGCAGTGCACAGAAGCACAGTTAGTCGATGTTCGAGGCGTCTGTGATCAACGCAACAAGGTCGCGCAAACCTGTCTCATCTCCCGCGTGCCGGCCGGCCGCGCGCAGTGGTGACTCGTGCAATGTTGGAACGTGCGGTCACTCTCATTCGAGGTGATTGACGGATCACAAAGACAGCGTTGCTCAGCCGGACGTCTCTGTTAGTAGTGGCGACACACTCGTCTATTAGTCCGGGTACTCAAAGGTGTCTGCCCGTTGGGTTCCTTGCCGCCTCACAGAAGACGATAAAGAGCAACGAAGGACCATCTGCGCGGTGTTGCTTGCACAATACATTGTCAAAGGCGGTGAAACTTGGGTTCACCACTTTGAACCGGAGACAAAACGACAATCCACGGAGTGGCGCCACACCACCTCTCCTCCGAAGAAAAAGTTCAAAACCGCATCCTCAACCGGAAAGGTCATTGCAAGGGTCTTCTGGGACTTTTCCTTATGCACATAATGAACAGTACCGTCGGCTTCAAATTCATCCCGAACACGATAAATTGTTGTACATGTTAGTGGCTGAGTTCCGCACTTGTTACACCATAGCCATTGTACTTCTAGTACCACTTCACTGCGGGCGTGTAATGCTCAAACGACAGTCTTATTTCATTCATTGCTGCAGTGTCATGTTCTGGACACTGGACTCGCATTCGGAAGGACGACGGTTCAATCCCGCGTCCGGCCATCCTGATTTAGGTTTTCCGTGATTTCCCTAAATCAATCCAGGCAAATGCCGGGATGGTTCCTCTGAAAGGGCACGGCCGACTTCCTTCCCCATCCTTCCCTAATCCGATGAGACCGATGACCACGCTGTCTGGTCTCCTTCCCCAAACCAACCAACCGACCATCATGTTCTGGAAAACGCGCTCCAAGATCTGATGAGAAAACAATGGACTACTCTGCCACACAAAACTGCAACGATATGTTATTTTGTAACAAGGAGTGTCCACGAGACTTCCTGGCAGACACAAACTCGGGACCTTTGCCTTTCGCGGGCAAGTGCTTTACCATGATGAGTGTGTGAGTAAAACTCGTAGAGCACTTGCCCGCGAAGGGCAAAGGTCCCGAGTTCGAGTCTCGGTCCGGCACACAGTTTTAATCTGCCAGGAAGTTTCATATCAGCGCACACTCCGCTGCAGGGTGAAAATCTTATTCAAGGAGTGTCTACATTTTTCTGGACCCCTTTGCATAGTCAGCTATTCGTCTCGCTTTAAAATTTCCCTCTCACCCACTCCTGTCACCAACTGTACCACACGCTATTCTCCGTTATGAACTGGCAGTTCCTTGATGCCTCAAAATGTGTCGTATCAATTTATCTTTTTAATCAGGTTGTAGGTTGTATTTACTTTTACCCTGATTCAATCGTTACCTTTTCGTCACTTATCTGATCTATCCATGTAGGCTTCAACATTCTTCTCCAACATCCCGCTTGAAATACTTCACTTGAACTGTTTATTGTGCACGTTTCACTTCCATACAAGGCAATACTCCAAACATATACTTGCACTGTTGTCCAACAAGCAAACCGTTTTCTACTTTTTTGGCAGGGAGAGGACGATCTTTGATCAGTACCCAACTTGTGCTGATGTATGGTCGAACACCCGTGTTAATGGTGACAGCCGTGCAGACTCGGTGATATTGAACATTATGTGATGCTCGAGGCAGCACCATTAAAAGAAATGGAAGAGTGTGGTGCCCGAGTGATGCCGCAGCCACGATAGCGCCACACTGTCTCGTCAAGAGCAGGCCAACGAGTTGGATGGGGTGGACAGCACTGCTGAGGGGGGAGGGTCGACTGTGTGGGCGTGGTCCAGCAAAGGCAGAAGTAATCTGACGGGCAGCTTATAGTATCCTGTATGTCTTCCAAATTGCTGTGTCCCTGTTCTGAAGCTCTATTCCATACTGTCTGTGGGATTGACTCCTTTGGACTATTCGGGGTCATTTGGCACACACGCCCTACACGTTCATTAGTGTACGGTATTGTCTGCGCCATGCTTTTATGCTTTGAATATCTGATGTCGGTTTGTGGCACATTTGACGAAACTCTGTCCACCAGACTGCAGAGTGATAAGTCGACAAACTAAACTATCACATTTGCTTTCTCCTCGACGAGTACCAGTTTAGAAACTTTTAGCGACCGTGCTTACCTATCTCAGCAGACCAGAAGAAGTCTGAAACAATCGATCCGAAGAGTTTTGTTTGTGGTTTGGTTGCCCGCGTCTTTATTACATTGGAACGTAAAACTCAGTGCACTGGGACTCTGAAGACACGGGAACGACTTGAACTTCTTTACCGCCATTTTTTTAATGATGCCGATACTTGAGGCGACAGGGCGAATGCAAAGTCCGTCGAAGTCTTTGCTACGAGTACTAATCGGCAGTTCCCGTAGGCGCGGTGGAGCAGGCGTGGGGGAGTGTCGTCGGATCGCGGTCGCGCCCCATCACTCAGCATGCATGCGCCGTGCTTGCTGGCGTCCTTCCAGCTGTTGACGGGATTGTCTACCCGGCCCCAAAACGTGCCGTTGTTTTTGTCAGACTGTGTTTACCAAATAAGATTTGGGTTTAGCAATGAATCTCATGTTCATTGCCGCGCAGGTTCTTTGACCGTCACAGATTGTTGCTGCATAACGGGTATCACTGCACCCTGCTAGCTACATACGACTTCCACGTTTGTTCCTTAACGCGAAACTAACGCGTCAAATGTTGCAAAAACTTAAAAACTAGAGGGTACTACTAATTATGTGTAATGTGTTCCTAACAGTCTTAGCACCGCTTTCAGAGGCATGTACTGGTGTATATATATATTTATTTGTTTGTGCATTAATTGCTTACAACAAAAGACGGAACAACACAGTACGTGTGTTACAGGTAGTGACATCGTACGAGCTTTGTAATCATAAAATTTAAATTCTGAAAAGAAAAATATAGTAGTCATTTTGTTTCGTATTTTGCAAATGTAAAATTCAGCAAAACAATTCCATTTGTGTACCATGTGGGGACTGTTTTGGCCACTCCGTACTCGTGTCCTCGGGCAGACATAACGGAACCAGTCAGGGGGAACGCGACCTCTTATCACAGCCTGCGTGCACAACAAGTAAACCATGGCCAGCAAACATTCCTCGTCACAGTCATTTATGCCGAAACGAACTACCGGCCAGATTAATTCTAGTGGATTTTTTTTCGCAAATATCTAACGCAACTAAATCCTGTCGTTGGTATATAAGGTCACTTTTTTTTTTTTTTTTTTTTTTTTTTTTTTTTTTTTTTTTTGCACGTTATAAAACTGGACGCCATAGGCAAAAGTAGTTTTTCTCAGATTTCCCATGCTGACCTTGAAGTTCACTTCTGTGCGACAACAGGTCTGAAGTATTACCAAAATTGTTGTTTCCTATTGTTGTTGAGAACATTGCTGTATAATAACAGTTTTATCCACATAATCAAAGGATCATTTCTTTCGTACACTTTGCTTTTTCTTCGCGGGGGGGGGGGGGGGGCGCATTAATGCCACTCGGCACTGGTTCGTGTCCCTCATTCTGTAACTTGTGCATCGTGGACTCACTTTAACATTTTACTCGTTCGCTGTGTTCTCCGTCTGCACTGTCGCTGCTTCCTCCTCCTTATCGTCAACAAAGTTAATGACGTCAGCAGTAATTCACATTCGCACTGCGAAGTGACACAGAGCGTACAAGTTTAAGCTGGAACGTGGCTGTAGCTAGCCAGTCATCCGATCAAGTTAGCACATCGTCCAGTAACAGCCCAAGAGTATGGCAACATAGAGCATAGAACAGAATACATTGCAAACCAACTAAACAATCTTTCGTGTTTCGTTGGCAGAGGAAATTATTCTGACGACCCGAGAAAGCGGTGTCTTTTTTAGATCCTGAACGTGAAACTTTCGAGATACACTTTCGTTTACCTCGTATCCTATAAATTTAAGTTATTTAGTTTGCTGGAGTGATTGTAAAATGTCATTTTTACCGTAGACCGTGTGCAATGTGTTTTGTTTCAGTTAAGCTGGAATGCATGTTGTACAAGGGAGGTGCATATCTTCCCTAATTTTCTAAATCGGACTCGTTGCTTTCTACTTCTCAGATGTCGTCTCCTCCCATCTGCAGATAATTCGTAGTTTTTACATATACTTGCCTCCATAGTCCCTTTATGCGACTACGATCGTACTTCCGAAAGCATAACGGAAGCCTTTGTTTTGTTTCGCTAACGTGCTTTTCGCATCACGCGATGATGTGTGTCGACACACACAAAGCATGTCCGCGCGCCCTTTGACGTGGGCTGTCCTCCACCCATTAGAGGCCCTGACGCGAGTCTGTGTGTGTGTGTGTGTGTGTGTGTGTGTGTGTGTGTGTGTGTGTGTGTGTGTGTGCGCCAAACAGAGAGAGAGAGAGAGAGAGAGAGAGAGATAAGTTAATGCGTTTTCCCTTTGCGTGGGTCTACTGGGAATACTGATAAAATCTTGACGTCACCAACACCATCTCTCACGGAAGCTTTCCTGTGTATCCTCTGTTCACGCAAAGGGAGAAAATAAAGTACTAATGAGATAGGACTCCAATTTTCTGTTTTTTCTAATAAAAAGACGTGAAGGCGGTTTGTCTATCTTTTTTCTTTCTAGCTAAGGGATTAGAGCAGAAAGGCATCCATCCCAGTGATGCTCTTAACTGACACACTCTAATTTCTTCTTACTACAGAACAGTGGCCGTGGAGTTGTGGCAAGTAGATCGCTCGGCTCCGGCCCTGGAGGTCTCCGCTTCAATCCCCGGTGGGAGCGGTGAATTTTTGTCGTTCCAGTGCCTCTAGGATTGCCGCAGGTCCACTAAGCGCGCAATCAGGTTGCGTACTTGGCCACTCTGGAAGAATGCCGGAGTGCCTTTTAGGCCTGCTTTAAGCCTAGTATTTTAACTGTGTTGACTCACTGTACTTTCTAAACCCATAAAAATATCATCGATGAGAGCGACACGTTAGTTCGCGTAAAGAAACCGAGCTTTCGATAAGTTTCATCAAATCAGTTAAAAGAGCAAAATACATTGTGCTGGAACCGTTCCTGTTTCATTTATTCGTAAGTGGAGCACTGCAATTTTGAACTCTTGAGAAAGCAGTGGAACGATTGCCCCCCCCCCCCCCCCCCCCAATCCCTCTCCGCATAACTTGCATCTACAGTTTTTCCTTGCCATTCGTTCTTTGGTAGGCAGCGCAACTGATCCAGCGGTTATTCTGTTTTCCCCATAAGGAGCTGGGTGGCACTCTGGTCCACGAGAAGACCATTGTGTGAAAGATTTTGCAATTCGATTTTCGTGCAACAAACGAAAACCGAAAAAAGCAAAGGTAAAGTGATCATGAAGCCGAAGAGTATGTAAGATCGTAGGCTCTTGTGGCTGGAGTCAGTTTCAGTAACGTTCTTCTTGTTGTGTGGCCGCGTCGTGTCAGATAAGTCTGCCATCCTCGTCACGTTACCTACAATACAAGCCGCAACGTCTATAGCTTTGCTATCACAAATGACGCGGTCACACGCCCACAACAACCGCATTGACTTCTGAACGTTTTCAAAACCACAGGGCTCTGCTAGATATGGCACCATGCTCTCGCCTCCTGCGACCCCTTGATCTGGCTTATGTAGCTGTTCTGAGCCGTTGTGCTCTTCTGCATGTTACACCCACGCAGACGATTGCTTGACGTGAAACAAGTGCGTGACGGTTATAGTAGAACGGTGTTGGACCACTGTTTCAGAGGCCTCTTTCATATAATTCTAAGCTGCTTGTAGACATAACGCCTCTGATATCCATTAAGTAAGTACGTCAGAAATGACATACACACGACAGAAGAAATGCATTCATTGACATGGAGGGCTTACGACACACGTGTCGATATGTTTTAAAAAAGAAAAAAACCCGAGAGGTGTATCAAAAGTCCGTCTCTAGGAGACCCTATGAAAACGGGGAGTGACGCTAGAAAATAGGAGGAAACGAAAGAGGCTAGTGGTGAATGGGGGGGGGGGGGGAGGTTTACTATGTACGTAGTGCCACTGTCAGAAGCTCATGTAGGCTAACTCTCCAAGAACTGGCCATGTATCAGTTACTTCGCTGGTGTCTTTCATCAACCCGAATTTTGTGTATGATATGGAGATGTAAGGGACAACTCATCTAAGAAGAAGAGAAGCTTCGAAGTAATGTTACTATGTGTTTTTCACGTTCACATAGTAAACAGGCGTTAAGTGGAAAGGAAAGTTTCAAGACCGGTGATCTAACACTGAATATTGGACTCATTTGTTGGAAAATTAAAGGAGTTAGCTGTCAAGCTACGGTAATGAAGAAGACAGATACGAAGACCTGTAGGAGACAGTTAACTGACAGCAAACCCTGTACTTCATGTGTCATATCACTGGCTCAAGTATACTAATTAGTGAAGAATAAACTGAATACAATCTTCGGATATAATGTATTGTTGCTTTGTGCGGACGTGGAACTGTCGATGCGTAGTGAGTATACTGTATTCATAGAAAATGAAAGAAACAAGAAAAATCTCACGTGCTTCAACAACATTCCAAGCGTATGGTGTATTTGCTATTTTCAAAGATTTATTTTCCCTTTCCTCTTTTGTAGCATGTTTTTGTAATCATAAATTTTCAATATTTCCAACCCTATGTGAGCTTTTACTGTCAGTATTTTTTTACTTTTTTTTCTTTCATGCGTAGCGGACTCATATCATACAAAATGTCCAAGCCTATGTAGAATCTACAAGCTGTTTTCCGTTAATACAATTAAAAATGTCGTGGTTGTGGTGGCCTTAGTCTTCAGTCCGAAGGCTGGTTTGACGCAGCTCTCCAAGCTGCTCTATCCTGGCAAATCTCTTCATCTGTGAATAACTATTACAACCTACATCCTCCGAAATGTGCTTTCTGTATTCATCTCTTGTTCTCCCTCTTCGATTGCCCGCCCCCCTTCACCCTCACCCTCACATACCTCCAAAACTAAATTGATGATGCCTTGATGTCTCAGATTGTGGGCTATAAACAGATCTGTTGGTTTAGTCAAGTTGTGCCACAGACTTCTTGTCTCCACAACTCTATTTTGTATCTCTTCATTAGTTAATGAATGCTGTTGTTTTGCAGCACCACAATTCAAAAGCTACTGTCTTCTTTTCTAAGCTGTTTCGCTTCCACGTTTCACTTCCATACGTAGCTGCAAATGAAATACCTTCAGAAAAGACTTCCTAACACTTAAATCTGTACTCGATGTGAACAAATTTCTTTTCTTCAGAAACGCCTTTGTTGGCATTGCCAGTCTATATTTTATATCCTCTCCATTTCGGCGATTATAATTTATTTTGCTGCTCAAATAGCAAAACTCATCTGTTGCTTTTAGTCTGTCATTTCCTAATCTAAATCCCCCAGTATCGCCTGATTTAATTCAACTGCATTCCATTACTCTAGTTTTGCTTTTACTGGTATTAATCGTGTATCCTCCTTATAACACCCTGTCCAATCCGTTCAACTACTCTACCAAGTCCTTTGCTGTCTCAGACAGAATTACAATGTCATCGGCAAATCTCAAAGTTTTTAGTTGTTCTCCCTCAGCTTTAATTCCTAAGCCATATTTTTCTTTGATTTCCTTCACAA
This sequence comes from Schistocerca americana, assembly GCF_021461395.2. Classification (NCBI taxonomy): domain Eukaryota; kingdom Metazoa; phylum Arthropoda; class Insecta; order Orthoptera; family Acrididae; genus Schistocerca; species Schistocerca americana. The sequence continues at coordinate 78,822,180 of NC_060124.1, read as the reverse complement.
CTTGTTTCATGTAAATATGGGCTAACATCGGGGATTGGCCTCACTTATCTCGCAACCACTGCTTCCCTTACACGTCCTTCGACTCTTAGAACTGCCCTCTACGAGGGTTGCACAGAAAGTAATTCACCGCATTTTTTCCTCGGCCGAAAACAATGCTACGAATGCGGAACGTTACGTATGTTATTATTTGAAGTCTCCTGAGTGAGCGCGCCAAGTTTCCGTCACTCCCGACAGATAGCGTAGCTGCGGGACAGTTTCAAAATGGCGTCTGTAGGTGATGTACGTTAGAAGCAACGTACTGTCATTAAGTTTCTCACTGCAGAGAAAGAAACCGGGGAATATTCACAGATGCTTGTGCACAGTACATGGAGCATCTGCTGCTGAGAGAAGTACAGTTAGTCGCTGTGCAAGGAGGGTGAGGTCATCAGAAGGCGGTTCGGTGGATCTCCACGATTTGCAGCCGTCGGGGAGACCGTCCATGGCTGTCACACTTGACATGTTACAGCGAGCTGATGTTGTTTGGGCCGTTAAAGGATGCCATTCGCGGAAGACATTTTGAGGACGATGAGGAGGTGATTCACACAGTGAAGCACTGGCTCCGCCACCAGGACAAGGATTGGTACCGAGAGGGCATACACGCCCTTATTTCGCGCTGGAGGAAGGCCTTAGAACGGGGTGGAGATTACGTGGAAAAATAGGGAGTGTAGATAAAACACCATTCTGTCGTGTGTGTAGTTCTCATTATGTTCAATAAAGAACTGTTGGAAAAAAATGCGGTGCGTTATTTTCTGGCAACCCTCGTAGTTTGTGTACAAGTTGTAAATAATCTTTCGCCCACTGTATTTTACGCCTGCTACGTTCAAAATTTCAAAGAGTTTTCCAGTCAACGTAGACAAAAGGTTTGTGTAAGTCTACAAGTGCTACAAACGTAGGTTGCCTTTCGTTAACCTAAGTGATTTCAGTATCATAAGTATGTCCGTCCCTTTAGCTGAACGGTCAGCGCGTTCGAATGCCACGCAGGGGGGCCCGGGTTCGTTTCCCGGCTGGAGAGGGAGAGTTTCTCCCCTCGGGGACTGGGTGTTGTGCTGTCCTCATCATCATTTCATCCCCATTGTCGACGCGCAAGTCGCACTCAATAAAACTTGCACTTGGCGGCCGAACTTCCCGCCTGGGAACTCACGGCCACTGACGCCATACGATCATTTCCATCACAAATATAAGATACAGTTTCGACCATTTGAAAATTTCTATACGAACAAAGACAACAGCTCTGTTACCTGCTACTGGAATGACTTGAAGAAAAAATGAATTGTGATAAACGACTGAACGGCATGTGCAATATAAAGCCGTGTACGGAGCATTTCAGAGGCTTCTATTCTATTCTTGTCTGAAATGTTTATCATCCACGCTTCACTTTTAAACAATTTACACTCCAGACAAATATCATCAGAAAAGACTTCCTAACATTTAAGTTTATATTCGATGTTATCCGATTCCTTTCTGGTACTAATTGTCTGAATCATTTTTGTACAAAGTAAATAATCGTCTGTAGTACCAACACATACAGTACGATAGCTGGTAACAAACTACATATCCATCATGGGTAGCACTCTACAGATACTTTAAAAGCGTGTTAAACAACACTGCAGCAGTGAAACAATCGCGCGAATCGGAGTAATACAACGCGCAAAATTACAAAATTTCAGTTACTTTTTGAATGCTTACGTGCGCTGAACACTTGGCGCAGCCTTGGGGCGTAGAGATTTCGTGCCTGGTGGAGGCGTCTCCTGGAGGTGAGGTCAGGGTGTGCGCCGGCTGCACTGTGTAAGGGTGTGGGGGGAGGGGGCTGCAGGCGCGGTGCAGCGGCGGCCGCGACATCGATAGTGCAAGTCGCCGGCTGGCTGCCGCGGCGGGGGCGGCGGCCCGGCCCAGCCGAGGCGCGCCCACCCCCGGGCGGGCGGTCTGGGGGCGGGCGGCAGACGCAGCGCCAACTGGCGTGCGTGCGGGGGCGGGGCCGCGCTGCGGTGCCAGCAGGCCGCCGTTCTCCCGGCAAATGCACCAACAAAGCAGTACAGTACAGTACAATACAATTCAGTGCGACGCCGCAGAGTGGACTAATGTTACCGTCAACCGCCAATCTAGTCAGCCCCCGCAAAACGGCCAGCACGCGGGCCCTCTGCTGCCCCGCCTATTGTATTCCGCAGTTGAGCGACGAAAACAAGCAGGGCTTCACCAGTTGAAATAGCCGACGTACTGTCACAGCGTTAGGCATAGTACACTTCTGTCACATACACAGGTGAGTCGGTTCGCAAAACTTCTCCCCTTAACCAAAGACACAGAGTTTCCTCGTAGACCAGGGTCGTGCTCACGTATTGTCTGTTGGCCTTCGTCTCCGGATACTGACCAGCAAGCTTTCTGGTGTTTACAGAAGCCGTGCCTTCCAAGCAGACAGCTGTCATTGAGTTTCTTTTGGGGGAAAACCAAGACATCGCAGATATTCATAGCTGCTAGCAAAATGTCTGCGGAGACCTGGCAGTGAACAAAAACACGGTGAGTCGTTGAGCGAGACGTCTGTCGTCATCGCCACAAGGTCGCGCAAACCTGTCCGATCTGCCGCCTGCCGGCCGGCCGCGCACAGCTGCGACTCCAGCAATGTTGGAACACCTCGCTGCACAGCTCGACATCTCTGTTGGCAGTGCTGACACACTCTGCCACCAATTGGTGTACTCAAATGTGTGTGGCTGTTGCGCTCCGCTGCCTAACAGAAGTTCATAAAGAGCAACGAAGGACCTTGTGTGAGGAATTGCTTGCGCCTTAGAAGGCTGATTGTGACAAATTTTCGTCGAAGATCGTCACAGGCGATTTAATATAGATTTATCACTATGAAACGGAAACAAAATAGCAATCCATGTAGTGCATAGAAGAAAAGGTTCAAGGACGCACCCTCACCCGGTAAAGTCGTGGTGACGGTCTTCTGGGACTCAGAAGGGGTTATTCTGTTTGATGTCCTCCCTCATGGTGCAACGATCGACTCTGAAGTGTATTATATTACCCTCAGGAAATTGAAGAAACGACTTTAGCGTGTTCGCCGCCACAAAAATGCAAAATAACCTTTCCTTCTCCATGACAACGCAAGCCCTCACACAAGTTTGCGCACCCGAGAGGAGCTCACAGAACTTCATTGCGCTGTTCATCCATTCTACAGCCCGGACCTCTTACCTTCCGACTTCCATCTGTCTAGCCCTACGAAGGATGAGCTCCTCGGAGGATGGACATTGATGCAGCAAGATGTTGGCTGCGACGTCGACCATTGAAGGCCTTCCCAGTAATGTGGCGTTAGGCCGTCGCATGGCCCGAAAATTATGTTGAAAAATAAGGTTTTTTAGCCTTAATAATGGGGAATATTATGGTGTATAAGACTGAATAAAGCGGACCTGATTTCAGAAAAAAATCACTTATTGAATGCCCCTCATAGTAACCTCAAGATCTGCGAAAAATAAACGGAAAATACAACTATTTAAAAAAGCAGATAAAAATTAGCTTGGCGCGTTTCCAAGTGGAATTATTGACTCTTTCGAAACTAACTTTTTCGCGTACACGAGATGTGACTTACTCTGAAACAAATATCCAGAATGAGATTTTCACTCTGCAGCGGAGTGTGCGCTGATATGAAACTTCGTGGCTGGTTAAAACTGTGTGCTGGACCGAGACTCGAACTCGGGACCTTTGCCTTTCGCGGTCCGGCACACAGTTTTAATCTGCAACGAAGTTTGAAACAAATATTATTAACGGCAGTTGAGAGTTTGGTTCAAATGGCTCTGAGCACTACGGGACTTAACTTCTGAGGTCATCAGTCACCTAGAACTACTTAAACCTAACTAACCTAAGGACATCACACACATCCATGCCCGAGGCAGGATTCGAACCTGCGACCGTAGCGGTCGCGCGGTTCAAAGTAGTAGCGCCTAGAACCGCTCGGCCACCCCGGTCGGCAGTTGAGAGTTTCATACCAAGTAAAGTAAGAAGGGGGGGGGGGGGGGGGGGGACAGATACCCCATGCTACACAAAACGGCAACTTTAAAAAAGCCAGGTTTAAAAGAACACAACATTTCCAAAACGCGTTGTTTTATAAAAACTCGAAATTTAGTTCGGACAGCAATATTGGATGCTACATGGCGAAATACTCTCCTCTTTCGTTGCTATCACTTCCCATAATCACGTTGAATATCTCAAATCGTTTATGATACACGAGGGATGCTGTGTATATTTCATTCTGACTTCATCACCAGTGTGCACCATCGGAATTTAGTGCGCTACAGCAAATAGATTTTATCGAGGCTTTAGATAGCGAAGTCCTCCCAAATCTAAAGAAAAATCGAATGTGTTTGCAAAATTCCATACGCAGCACTGTATGGTGTAATATGCACCAAGCACTTTTTGCATTTCATTACAAAAACTGTTTAGATTTTCGCACTGTTTTACTTAAATGTGAAAATGTAATTGATATCTGGCGCCCGCCGAGGAAGGTTTATACGCCTTCTACCGTCCCTAATCTATATAAATGATTTAGGAGAGACTCCAAGCAACTTCTCTTACATTTATTATCTAGTAAAGTCATCAGATGATCAGCACTAATTGCGAAATGATTTAGGCAAATTATCTGTACAGTGCTATAAGTGGCAGTTCACTCTAAATAAAGAAAAGTGTGAGCTCATCCACATGATTGTTAAATGGAATCCATTAAATTTCTATTGCACGATGAATCACACAAATCTAAAGGCTGTAAATTCTAGTAAATACTTACGGCTTACAGTTATGAATAACTTAAACTGGAACGATCACAAAGATAATGTTGTGTGGAAAGCTAACCAAAGACTGCGTTTTATGGGCCGAACACTTAGAAGATGCAACATATCTGCTAGACAGACTGCCCACACTACGCTTGTCCTATGCTAAGGTATTGCTGTGCGGTATGGGGGTGGTTACTAGATAGAATTGACGGAGGACATCGAGAGAGTAGAACGAAGGGCAACACGCTCTGTGCTGAGGGGATGTCTCGGATATGATAAGCCGATTGGTGTGGGAGTAATAATAAAACAGGAGAACTCAGAGTTCGTACGGAGAGTTTTAAGTGCTCGTTTTTGCGAAAGCTAATGAATCTTAGGAATAATGATTTGCAATACCTAATACTTTCGAGCGTGAAAGTGATATGCAGCTAACCAGGTAGTGTTCATTTCAGAAATGTTGTCTGCAAAAGCAAAATAATTGTAGGTAACTTATTAGTATTAGTTTATTGCACACTAGTGGATAAGTTATCATGCGAACCTTATTCCATTTGACCTGTGTATTAAGTTCTTTTTAACTGACCTGGTCCGCAGCTCGTGGTCGTGCGGTAGCGTTCTCGCTTCCCGCGCCCGGGTTCCCGGGTTCGATTCCCGGCGGGGTCAGGGATTTTCTCTGCCTCGTGATGACTGGGTGTTGTGTGATGTCCTTAGGTTAGTTAGGTTGAAGTAGTTCTAAGTTCTAGGGGACTGATGACCTCAGCAGTTAAGTCCCATAGTGCTCAGAGCCAATTGACCTGTTATTCATTTAAGGACCATATACATAACGTAACGTTGTGTAATTGAGACTAAGTTACCTTTTCTTTCTTAAATGTATCAGTGTTTTCTGTCCTTTTTATTCTGAAAAGTACCTAGTGTGTTTTACCAAATGATCAACGTGTTTTGAATATTTACCGGCATTTGAGTGTTTCGTGCTCAGTTTATGAATTATTGACAATGGCACCTCTGTCTTTGGACAGAGCGCTCTTACATGTACATAACATCGAATATTGTAAAACACGTTTTTATTAACGTAATAACAGAGTACCACAAATTATCAGAAAAGCTAAGGTATAAATAAGTAGATATAGCAGGACCCGAACGAACGCACCAGCTACATTTCGCTTTGTAAACTGAAGTCACTGCCCACTATGCCATTGTGAACGGTTAGAATTTGTGCCTTCGTTTTATACTTACACGTCACAAAGACATTAACTGCCCATCTGTCATTGCCTTAAAATTAACTTTAAAAATTGTACCAATACAAACGCGTTTTCGAGAGATCCTCAATGTCTGAAGGAGCATATATTCATAGGACGTACTACGTAATTTAAATACGAGCTTTATGTAAAACGGAAAACCCCAGTATGGCTTCACCCATATTTCAGAACTGTAGATGACTACGAAAGTCGATACACATCCCAAACGGCCGAGACTGAGCACGTACACGTCGTATTGACGTCACGGAGCTGTATCGCCGTCTGCACATGGACGGTGCATTCGAACGTTGAGCGTGCCGAGTTTCTGACGTCACAGCGTAGAAAAAGAACGCTGAGGAGGTTTTCCAAACATGCAGAGCATTATCTAGCATGACAAATATTCTGAATGTGCGTTTGAACGCTGAACAGTGAAATGGAAGGACGGCGTAACGTTGTATGCACGCTATTTTTCTCCAGTACAGCGTCGCTTTCAGCTGAAACCCGTATGTATATATATGGCGTTTCTAGGCATCAGCAAATTCAGGATCTTTCGAAAATCTGTCCTTAATTGTGTGATTTGTTGTAATAAAGTGGCGGGAAACGTTATACTGGTGATTAAAGAATTTTTGTGTCCGCCACCATAGCTGAGTGGACAGCGCACCGGCTCGTCATGCTGGGGGTCCGGGTTCGATTCCCGGTTGGATTGGACATTTTCTCCTCTCAGGGACTGGCTGTTTGCGTCGTTTTGATCATCGTCATTTCATTTCATCCTCATCGACGCGCAAGTCGCCGAAGTGGCGTCACCTCAAAAAACTTGCACCAGGCGATCAGATCCACCCACCGGGAGGCCCTCGCCACAGTACATTTCATTTCTAGAATTATTGTAACTTGCATCTAATGAAAGTGTGCCCTTTGACGGCGACAGCACACTGAGGATCGATAAGAATGTGTTGTAAGTAAATGTCAATTAGTAAAATGTCTACGATTAAAGCTTTAAGGAGACGGTAACATGCAAAGCATGGTCACAAAACTGTCATGGTCGGTACTGCGCAATGAGGAGAGTGGTAGAATGGCAAGGGATCGTCTAATCTGTTGCTGGTTCGCCTCTCGCTGCATCCATTTTTTATAGTAACCTTTGTCTTTTCTGGTCGGTTCTGATAATTTCATATTAGTTTGATAAAAGTATATTGTATAATATTCGACATTACGTAAATCTGAGTGGTGTCTTTCTGAGTTTGTTCGATTAGTTTGATCTACGACACAGCTTTGACTACTTGCAGTAAGATATTTTGAATTTTCTTGTTTTAAGTTTTGTGTTTCACATGTTGTAAAGATTCTACTGCTGAATAGGAACGGTGATCAAGTGAGAATGACCTGAGGATTTTAGTAAAAAGCGAGAATGATGATATAATTTTTATCTTACGCGGAGAACTGTTGTAAATTTGTATCGCACTGCTTGCAATGGAGGCCGATGTCCTTGTTGGCTGGACATGGTACTTTCCTTTTCGCATTATAAAATATTCACGGGTACTGAAGTTTTTATTTATGTGTAACTACAGACAGAACAACGTGGCTATCGGATGGACGAGGTGGTAAATGTGCCTTTTAATAGAGCTAACGTAGGAATTTTACGTCCGTCCATTTCGTAAATGACTGTGATTCGCGAGCCAGACACAGCCGACAACTGCCGCTGGAGCGCGTTGCGATCGCGTATGGCACGTTGAGGCACACGTACCGTACGCACAAGTCGAATCGTTTCTGAGCGTTCACTTGCACGTTGACATTCGACAGCAGAATTCGCGAGCCGACGGTGGCCGCAGAGCAGCGGGGCAGGTGGCAGACAGGACAGCCGCGCAGGACCGCGGGTCTCGCTCTGGCTCTGGCTGGCCGTGCCGTCCTTGGCCCTCGCGTCTCGGCCGGCCTTGGCGGCCCTCCTCACACCGAGAGGAGGCTGAGCAGTGGACTGGCAGCCAGCACGGCACAGAGCGCCACAAGCCGACGCCTCCGCACGCTGGCGCTCCGTAGCCACCTCGTCTTCAAGCTTCCCGCTTCCTTCCACCCTACTTCAGCACCGTCTCCTGCGAAGCCTCCTATATTGTACGTACCATTTCTTCTTGCCATCAGCTCCAGTCGTGTATCCCGTGAGAAGCCTCTTGATACCTGCAGTACTACAGCACCCTACGTCGACTTGAACCCTGTTAACGGAGTCAAGTTTTGCCTCCTCTCTGCAACTCCCGTCCCCTCCCCCACCCCTCCCGACACACACACACACACACACACACACACACACACACACACACACACACCCTTCTCTCTTCATTACCAAATTGACCATGGCTGTACGCCGGTCGCCGTGGCCGAGCGGTTATGGGCGCTGCAGTCCGGAACCGCGCTGCTGCTACGGTCGCAGGTTCGAATCCTGCTTCGGGCATGGATGTGTGTGATGTCCTTAGGTTAGTTAGGTTTAAGTAGATCTTAGGGGACTCATGACCTCAGATGTTAAGTCCCATAGTGCTCAAAGCCATTTGAACCATTTCACCCATGCCTTTACCCCCAGGATGTTGACTGAGCGAGATTGCGCAGTGGTTAGCACACTGGACTCTCTTTCGGGAGGACGACCGTTCAATCTCGCGTCCGGCCATCCTGGTGTAGGTTTTCCGCGATTACCCTAAATCGCTTCACACAAATGCCGGGATGGTTCCTTTGACACGGCACGGTCGACTTCCTTCCTCATCCGTAATCCGATGGGACACCGGTGACCTCGGTCTTTGGTCCCCTCCTTCAAATCAGCCAACCAGGGTGCTTTTATTTTTATTTATTTATTTATTTATTTATTGTTCCTTGGGACCAAATTAAGGAGAAGTCTCCATGGTCATGGAACGAGTAAATACATGAAATTATAACACGATATTAGAAACAGATAAAATGAAATATATTAAAAAAAACATATTCAGGTGACAAGTCGTAAGTTTAAATAAAGAAAATCAACAATGTAACACTAGAATTTGCTTAATTTTTTAGCTCTTCCAGGAGCTCCTCGACAGAATAGGAGGAGTGAGCCATGAGGAAACTCTTCAGTTTAGAGATAAAAAGAGTTTGGGCTACTGCTAAGATTTCTGAGTTCTTGTGCTAGCTTATTGAAAATGGATGCAGCAGAATACTGCACTCCTTTCTGCACAAGAGTCAAGGAAGTGCATTCCACATGCAGATTTGATTTCTGCCTAGTATTAACTGAGTGAAAGCTGCTAACTCTTGGGAATATATGCTAATGTTGCTAACAACAAACGACATTAAAGAAAATATATACTGCGAGGGCAATGTCAGAATTCCCAGACTATTGAATAGGGGTCGACAAGAGGTTCTCGAACTTACACCACATATTGCTCTAACAGCCCGTTTTTGAGCCAAAAATACCCTTTTTGAATCAGAAGAATTACCCCAAAAAATACCATACGACATAAGCGTATGAAAATATGCGAAGAAGACTACTTTTCGTGTTGAAATGTCACTTATTTCAGATACTGTTTTAATGCTAAATAAAGCGGCATTTAGTTTCTGAACAAGATCCTGTACATGGGCTTTCCACAACAGCTTACTATCTATCCGAACGCCTAGGAACTTGAACTGTTCCGGCTCGCTTATAATATGCCCATTCTGCGTGATCAAAATATCGGTTCTTGTTGAATTGTGAGTTAGAAACTGTAAAAACTGAGTCTTACTGTGATTTAGCATCAAATTATTTTCCACAAGCCACGAACTTATTTAATGTACTACATTGTTTGTTACTGTTTCAATATTACACACAAGATCCTTCACTATCAAGCTGGTGTCGTCAGCAAACAGAAATATTTTTGAATCACCTGTAATACTAGAAGGCATATCATTTATATAAATAAGAAACAGCAGTGGCCCCAGCCCCGACCCTTGGGGAACGCCCCACTTAACAGCGCCCCATTGAGACTGAACATCACTACCACTCTCAATATTGCGGAGAATTACCTTCTGCTTTCTGTTCTTAAAGTAAGAGGCGAACCAATTGTAAGCTACTCCCCTTACTCCATAATGGTCCAACTTCTGCAGTAATATTTTGTGGTCAACACAGTCAAAAGCCTTCGTTAAATCAAAGAAAACACCTAGCGTTCGCAACCTTTTATTTAATCCATCCAAAACCTCACAGAGAAAAGAGAATATAGCATTTTCAGTTGTTAAACCATTTCTAAAACCAAACTGAACATTTGACAGCAAATTATGTGAATTTAAATGCTCCAGTAACCTTGTATATACAACCTTCTCGATAACTTTAGCAAACACCGATGACATAGAAATAGGTCTAAAATTGTCAACATTATCAGTGTATCCCTTTTTATAAAGTGGCTTCACTACCGAGTACTTTAATCGGTCAGGAAACCGACCACTCCTAAAGGAAAAGTTACAGATGTGGCTAAGTACTGGGCTAACATACATAGAACAATACTTCAGTATTCTGCTAGATACCCCATCATATCCATGAGAGTTCTTGGTCTTTAGTGATTTATTTATTAACTCAATCTCCCTCTTGTCAGTATCATGGAGGAGAATTTCAGGTAACAGTTTCGGAACACTTTTTTCTAAGAGAGCTATATGATTCCCTGTTGGGACTAGGTTTCTATTTATTTCACCTATTATTAAATACTGTACATATGAGACTTATCAGTAACACGGACATTCCCACTACGCACTGATTCTATATCCTCGATCTGTCTCTGCAGACCAGCCACTTCCTTTACGACTGACCATATGGTTTTAATTTTATCCTGAGACTTAGCTATTCTATCTGCGTACCACGTACTTTTTGCCTTCCTAAGAACATTTTTAAGCACCTTACAATACTGTTTGTAATGGGCTGCTGCATTTAGATTTTGACTGCTTCTAACGTTTTGATATAATTGCCACTTTGTTCTACAAGATATTCTTATTCCTCTAGTTAGCCACCCAGGCTGCCTGTTTGTGCTAGTACCCTGTTGTGAACGTTCTAACTGAAAGCAACTTTCAAAGAGCATGAGAAAAGTCTTGAGAGAAGCATTATATTTATCGTCTACTGTATCAGCGCTATAAACATCTTGCCACTCTTGTTCCTTGATAAGGTTTACAAAGGTCTCTACAGCAACTGGATCAGCTTTCCTGAACAGCTGATGACTATATTTAACACGTGTTGCAGCACAAAAATCTTTTAGAGTTAAAAGTTGTGCATCATGATCTGAAAGGCCATTCACCTTTTTGCCAACAGAAAGCCCTTCTAGTAATGAGGAATGACCAAAAATGTTGTCTATGGTTGTTCTACTGTTCCCTTGCACTCTCGTTGGAAAAAATACGGTTTGCATAAGATTATATGAATTAAAGAGGTCTACCAGCATCCTCTTCCTTGCACAATCACTTATACAATTAATATTGAAGTCACCACATATAACTAACTTTTTGTATTTCCTGTAAAGTGAACCAAGAACCTCCTCTAACTTTAGCAAAAATGTTGTGAAGTCGGAGTCTGGGGATCCATAAATAACAACAGTTAGAAGTTTAGCTCCGTTAAATTTAACCACACCGGCACAACATTCAAACTCCTTTTCAGTTCAGTACTTTGAAACATCAATTGACTCAAATGAGATACCGTTTTTCACATACATGGCTACTCCCCCACACCGCAAAGAGTTCCTCGAAAAGCTGCCAGCCAACCTGTATCCTGGTAAAGGAAGCCTCTGAATTATCTCCTTATTTAAGAAGTGTTCAGATATACCAAAAATTTCAGAGTCAACATTTATAAGCAGTTCACTAACTTTATCTCTAATACCTTGTATATTTTGATGAAATATACTAATTCCCTCATCACTCGGATACCTAAGCTTTGTCAAAAGTGGTTCCTTTGTTAGAGAGACTTCCCTTAAGCAGGAATACCTATCAGCTGACTTCAGTCTAAAAAAGGTGCAGCTCTAACACCCACTACTGCAGGAATTTTCCCATGAGTGATCCCACCAACCCCACCAATGCTGTCACCTATAAGCTTTGCCAACCTCCCCTTCCCATACCTGTTCAGGTGCTGTCTGTCAACCCATCTCTCTCTCTCCCTCCCTCTCTCCCTCTCCCTCTCTCTCTCCCTCCATCCCTCCCTCCCTCCCTCTCTCTCTCTCTCTCTCTCTCTCTCTCTCTCTCTCTCTCTCTCTCTTCTTTCTTTTAAGGCGCTTACGCATTAAGCCAACCAAGTCCAAGTAACGACAGAGACTGGATTCAGCCAAACGTTGGTCGCCAATGCTGCCGTTCGGCTTCCCACCTACACCAAACAAACGGGTTTCGGGGCCGAGGGATTCGGCCATGTGGAATCGCATTTGGCTCTAATAACATACCGACGTTGCTCCCAGTTTGTTATTGCTGTAAGGTAGCGTTTTAATTGCAATTTCACGGACGATATTATCAAGGAAGAAGTGGATTTAGCAGTCGTTGCATGTGCAGCATTTATTTTACTACGAGAAGCTGATCATCATCATCGCCATCATAAGAAGAACAAAAAGAAACTACGTTGGTGAACGACCTCCCTTTTAAAAAAGTAGGGAGCACTGTGCTGGGACAAAATTAATGCGTGCCTTAAAGGTGAATTCGAATATGTGTTATTTCATAGTTTTTTCGTGATTAAAGGTACAGATTTGAAATTGTTACTGAATTGTGCGCGTCCTAAAATTTCCAAAGATAACACCCTTTTTAGGAGAGCCTGTACCCGCAACAGAAAGTTAATAATCAAGTCTAGTTTTGCTTCTTTCTCTTTGTAGTTCATGGCGAAAAGATGTCAATAAAGACACCATTTTCTTTTTCACATTCTGCAAATCACTTACTATTAGCTGAGTTATCTCCCTCCGAGTGTCTAGTCTTTTCAGTTTGTTTTTATAATCGCAGTTTGTGGTGATCATAAACATTCCCGTTCACCATAAACCTATCAGCCTCAATGCTCTCTCCAAATACCACTCTAAGCTCCAGTATTTTTAAACACAATAAATACACCCCCATGAACCATGAACCATGGGCCTTGCCGTTGCTGGGGAGGCTTGCTTGCCTCAGCGATACAGATAGCCGTACCGCAGGTGCAACCACATAGTGCATAGTGAACGCATTATTGTAGCCAAGATAGACACGAAGCCCACTTAGGAAACGACTGACGACAAAGAAATACAGTCGAAAAAGAATGGGTAGTTTTGAGAGATGAAATAGTGAGGGCAGCAGAGGATCTAGTACGTAAAAAGACAAGGGCTAGTAGAAATCGTTGGGTAACAGAAGAGATATTGAATTTAATTTATGAAAGGAGAAAATATAAAAATGCAGTAAACAAAACAGGCAAAAACGAGTACGAACGTCTCAAAAATAAGATCGACAGGAAGTGCAAAATGGCTAAGCAGGAATGGATAGAGGACAAATGTAAGGATGTAGAGGCATGTATCACTAGGGGAGAATTAAAGAGACCTTTGGAGAAAAGGGAACCACCTGTATGAATATCAAGAGCTCAGATCGAAAACCAGTCCTAAACAAAGAAGGGAAAGTATAAAGATAGGTGTATATAGAGGGTCTATACAAGGGCGATATATTTTACGGCAGTATTGTGGAAATGTTAGAGGACTTAGATGAAGATGAAATGGCAGATATGATATTGCGTGATGAATTCGACAGAGCACTGAAAGACCTAAGTCGAAACAAGGCCTTGGAAATAGACAACATTCCATTAGATCTACTGATAGCCTTGGGAGAGCCAGCCATGGCAAAATTCTTCCACCTGGTGAGCAATGTATATGAGACAGGCTAAATACCTTCAGACTTTAAGAAGAACATTATAATTCCAGTCCCAAAGAAAGCAGGTGTTGACAGGTGTGAAAATTACCGAACTAACAGTTTAATAACTCAGGGCTGCAAAATACTACCACGAATTCTTCACAGACGAATGGGAAAACTAGTAGAAGCCGATCTCAGAGAAGATAAATTTCTATTCCGTAGAAATGTTGGAACACGTGAGGCAATACTGACCCTACGACTTATCTTAGAAGAAAGATTAAGGAAAGGCAAACCTACGTTTCTAGCATTTGTAGACTTAGAGAAAGCTTTTGACAATGTTGACTGGAATACTCTCTTTCAAATGCTGAAGGTGGCAGGAGTAAAATACAGGGAGAGAAAAGCTATTTACAATTTGTACAGAAACCAGATGGCAGTTATAAGAGTCGAGGGACATGAAAGGGAAGCAGTGGTCTGTAGCCTATCCCCGATCTTATTCAATCTGTATATTGAGCAAGCAGTAAAGGTAACAAAAGAAAAATTTGGAGTACGAATTAAAATCCATGGAGAAGAAATAAATACTTTGAGGTATGCCGATGACATTGTAATTCTGTCAGAGACAGTAAAGGACCTGGAAGAGCAATTAACCGGAATGGTCAGTGTCTTGAAAAGGGGATGTAAGATGAACATCAACAAAAGCGAAACGAAGATAATGGAATGTACTCGAATTAAATCAGGCGATGCACAGGGAATGGGATTACGAAATGAGACACTTAAAGTAGTAGATGAGTTTTGCTATTTGGGGAGCAAAATAACTAATGACATGCGTTTTAGGGACACAACCAATCGCTACTGAACCAACCAACCAACAATCAACCTGGCGTCCACACTAAGGAGAGGGACCACAATGCCAACCAATCGCCAACACGTTGATGTTACCGCCAGTTGACCGAACCGCAACCAACGCCAACTGCTCGTTGTCTCCGATTTGGCGTTCATACATAACAAGCAAAAGACGGTAAACGAATCGGGCCGCTGTCGTTCATTGCCCTTGTGCGTACGCGCCTTACTGGTGTTTACAGTGTCACCGGCAACGGTCGCCAAAGGTCACCCGATAACATCGGCCGACAGCATGGTCACTGGCTCCCTTTCGTCAGTTTTTCGCGGGATGCAGGAGGTTAGTTGGGTTGGGCTAGGTTAGCTTACGTTAGAATCTATTTGAACCTCCTTCAGCGAGATACATGCTACGCCGCCCCTGCGCCTGGAGATAAATGCTGCATTGCGGCTTTGCCGTTAAAAAATATGCGGAATCTGTGCGAATGAGCTATATCTGTCTTGATAAGAACGTGGTGCGTACTGTGTTTTCCTTCCTGTGTTATCGGAATATTTACGAATACACGAGAGGAATAGCGAAACGCTCTATTACATTCTGCATGTGATTGGAGGAGGCACTGAAAAGTCAGATTACAAACACACTGCACAACTTCAAGTAAATTCAGCAAAACATACAGACATCATTTAACCTGCAGTGACTGTGATTCAGCATCTGTGAAAGATAAGTATAAATTTGGTATAAAGTAGTCTATTTCCGATATCTAAAGCTCTGAAAAGCGGAAACACATACATCACATTTGAAAACCACCGCATATAACGGAATCATCATCCCATTGGCATAAAAACGCCAGGAAGCAGAAATAATAATTCGTAGACAGATAATGCCAAATTCCAAAAAACCTCCATTACATTCATTTTAAGCATACGGCATACCACAGAGGTTATAATTTGTGCCTAAAATTTCCAATAAAGATTTTATCTGCTTGGGCTTTCCAGTAAAGCTGCAGCTTCAGTCCGTAGATTACGAGCTATATCCCCATTGGACTAAACTTACCTGTACCGCACAGTCCATATTTCCTGTGTGAGAACGTCGGCCGATTCGACTGAAGAAAACAAACTGATTTGAATTAAAACTGTTGTCATGCGGAATCTGTACGTTCGGGCGATGAGATCGGTTGCATTGTGACCGCGCACGTAATGGCGTAGTGACTTGTAAAAAAGATCGGGCATCTTCTGTCGATGTCGTCGTTGGCGGAATCCACTGATGTCTGTGCAGCTGTAATCGCAGTCTTACTCGGTTTCTACCACAAATTTCACTTCTCCCTATTTCGGTTCAGTACCAGTTATTCAATGTACCCATGCGATCTTTCGGATTTTCCTGCTGCACTTCGTTTCAAAAGCTTCTCTTCTAGTCTGTACTGTTTATCGTCTACGTTTCACTTCTGTGCAAAGCTGTAATCCAAATTTCTTCACTAAAGACTTCCTAACAAATCTGTATTCGATGTCAACATTTTTCATTTTCAGCAGCGATTCTTTTTTTGTCATTTTTCGTTTTATATCATATTTACTTCGTCCGTCATCAGTCATTTTACTGCCCGAATTGCAAAACTCATTAACTAGTTTTCGTGTCTCTTTTCGTAATTTAACTCATTCAGCATCGTCACATTTAATTCGACTACATTCCATTACCTTTGTTTCTCGTTTGCTGATATTCGTCTTATATCTTCCTGTCAACACACTAGCCATTAATTTAAATTGATCTTCGAAATCATTTTCTGTCTCTGTATCATTAGCAAACCTTAAAGTTTTTACTTGTTCTCCCTGAACTTAAGTTCCTTTACTAACTATCTCCTTCGTCACTTTCGTTGCTTGCTCAATGTACAGTTTGAATAACATCGGGAATAGGATACAACCCTGTCTTAGCATCTCCTCTACCAATGGTTCTCTTTCACTTCCTTCGACTCTCGTAACTGCAGTCTCGTTTTTGTACAAGTTGCAAATTCCCTTTCGCTCTTTGTTTTGTGTACCTTCTACGGTTTGGAATTTCAAAGACTGTATTTCAGTCTACATTGTCAAAAGCTTCATCTAATCCAGAAATGCTGTAATCGTAACTTTGCTTTTTTCCAACCTGTCTTGCAAGAAAATCATAGGGCCAGTATTTCCTCATGTGCTCCTACATTTCTTCGGAACCCAAATTAATGTTCCCCAGTGGCGGCTTCTACCAGTTTTTTCCATTCTTCTGTAAATAATTCGGATCAATATTTTGGAACCATGACTTATCAGACTGATGGTTCGGTAGCTTTCTCGCATATCAGCACCTGTCTTCTTTGGGATGGCAGTTAGTACTACATTCTTCTTCTCTTCTGAGATTAGTTTGCGTCTGTCATACGTCTTGTACACTACGTGGAATTCTAACTCCTCACCCATTCGTAATTTATGAAATGCACTGAAATGAAGTAAATTGATCGACCGGTATGAAATCAGTAAAGACGTAATAACGTGAAATACGTGCGAAAATAATTGGGAGATGTTTAACCTGCCGTTATATCGAGTATGACATGGCAAATTACACTTTCACTAGCTGGAGATGCGTAAATTCGGGAAGTTGCCTCAGGACTGGAGGCTAGTCAGGTAGCCTACCTAATGGTTGAGACGACTGGTTTCCAAAAGCAGGAAATATGGGTTCGAATTCTGGTGTGGCACACGTGCTCTCAGCTGTCAGGACTCATTCATTACTAGTTCTCATTATATACATGCAACGAGATGCTACCCATCGGTTTTCTATCATTTTGATATCGCATTCGTCACATACGTTTACAATCTTCCTACGAGTGTGTCTGCTGTACTTTGACTCCTGTGGTATATTATGCACTTTTCTTCGCTGTTCTCGTTGAGTCGATAGTTCTGCCTCCATCTGGAAATATTGCTCTAAGTTTGGCTGCCAACTGCCCACAGGGAGGCTAAAGTCAATTAGTTTTGCTCATTGCTGAAGTGCAATACAGCTGACCTTGCTGCGAATGAAACGTGCAGTAAGTACTTGGTTGTCCACTGAGGAAATGTTCCCATGGGCAGATACAGACAATACAGTGGACTACAGCAACGACGATTACTAAATGGTGAATGAAAAAAAAAATCACATACCGTCGGAAATGACGAAACGCAGATTTTCTGCATAATTACACTTTCTAAAAGAGAGAGAGAGAGAACGTGTCGCAAGCATCCCATGACACTGACAAAACTGTTCTTGAAACCCGTGTTGCGGACGCAGAGAAGATGATGAATAGGGACCTGATTTTCGTGCAGTAATAAGCCTTTAAATATGTATCCATTTATGCACCAAAAAATTTAAAATATGCACGTAAACTGTTCGCATAAAATGATATAAAAACTGGATTGGTATTGTTTTAGTCCAAAAACGATTTAGGTGAACTCTGTGAATGATTCACAAAGAAACGTTCACGAAACCTGCAAGAAAACTAGTATTTTATATTAATTTACGAAAGCTATTGTACTCAGAATTATTTTTCCACTCACTTCTGTTACAATTCACAATCACTATATGTTTCGGGTGTTCGAAAGTAAGCCCTCTTCTGTTGTCCCGCGGCCGGCCGGTTCTAGGCGCTTCAGTCTGGAACCGCGTGATCGCTACGGTCGCAGGTTCGAATCCTGCCTCGGGCATGGATGTGTGTAATGATGTCCTAGGTTAGTTAGGTTTAAGTAGTTCTAAGTTCTAGGGGACTGATGACCTCAGCAGTTAAGTCCCATAGTGCTCAGAACCTTTTTTTGTTGTCTCGCACAGTGTGCTTGTAGCGGGTGAAACTCCTCTCTACCTCACAGGCACTTTAAGGGTGCATGTACGAAAGCGGCTACTTGCTCTGCTGTTAGCGACGTGTTGCTCGGAAGTTCAGTGCGCTTACCCGTTAAAATTTCTTCAGTTTCATAAATTTATTCGTATTTTGGATTTTTTAAAAGAATTCTCTGAACTTTTTCCGTCACTAGTTCACCAACACTTGCAGGGGCAGAATCAAGTTCAGAGACTGAGGTTTTGAACTCACTCAATAAAACACAAAGATTAAACTTCCTGTCTCCTTAGAAACAATTGCCGCTGGAAGACGAGAAAAATGAGCAGACTTATGCGCAAGATTATCTCATATTTCTGGGGTGTTCATAACGTCGTGGGCAGTTTGCATTGGGGCTGCTATTTTTTTAGGATCAAATGTAGAAACGATGCTCTTAATAGTTTCTGAATGTTCGGTGTAGCAAATTACTGCAAACAGCCACGTGCCCCAGCGCGTTCCGGCGGCAGGAGAAGTCAGGTGCTGCTGCTCTGAAGGCTTGTTTCTGTAATGTACTTTAGCAAACACCTTTACAGCAGACACCAGCTTGTCAGGAGGGTGAAAAATTGCACGAATAGCTTCAGCAGCACGATGTAATCCATGACAGAGACAAGTCAAATGTTTCATGCTGGGAAATATAACTTTGAGAGCAGTACCAACTCTGATAACGTAACTTGCAGTATCAGTCACAAACGACAATACACTCTCGTACTGAATGGCATTTAGCCAATTCATGGAATCTATAAAAAAATGAGGAAACTGCAGAGCTATTTTTCACTTTAAACTGGTCTAGTGCAAGTAGATACGGAGTAGACCGTACATTTTTGTAAAGAGATCGAATTACAATATTTGAAAAAAACCATTCCTCACAGTTTTGTGTTTCTTCGATTGACAACTGTATAAAATTATTTTGAATCTGATCCCTCATTTTTTCAATGGTTTCGCCGTTGCACTGCTGTACGTAATTTTTACGTATAGTGAATTCGTCTGGGACTTTACATTCTGTGTACTTCTTAATGAAATTTCTCAGAATAGGATTAGTTAACTTCCCCGGTGGAATATCTACCGACAAAGAGGCTTCACGCAAATCAAAAGAAAACTGCGGAAGAGTACTGTTACAAGATTCATCTGGACGGTAGTACTTTTCTTGGATTTACGTATAATGTTCTCTTTGTGTTTATTGGCACCCACACTCTGAACGACTTAGAAACGTTTTTCACTACCAACTGATTTTACGTATGCACAGCAATGAAGTATTTTGCCATCGGTCGTTATCATATCCCCTTTGACTCCCGCTCATACTCTTGCAATCTACACTGATTACTTGTATTCGCTTTTGGCAACGCGCTTAATAGTAAAGAACTTAAAACACACCACGAAGCCACTAGCCAAGTGTCTCCGCTCACCACAAATATTAAATGATTTTCTGCCGGCAGAACATGTAGTCAACTGAAGACTGGTATCTGAGGGGGGCTTCGAAAATGAATCATTCGTCACTTTATTGTTATATTAATTTAAATGTTATAAGCATTATAAAATTAAACATTTAAAAAAACATATTCAGATTAAGTAGCACTATTAAAACAGTTGCTTGGTGTTACATTGTTAGCAACTCCAAAAGACAAAGTGCCGATTAATCCCTTAATACCTATGTTGGTGGTGGTAAGTTCCTATGGGACCAAACTGCTGAGGTCATCGGTGCCTAGGCTTACGCACTACTTAATCTAACTTAAACTATCTTATGCTAAGGACAACACACACACACACCCATGCCCGAGGGAGGATCGAACCTCCGCCGGGGGGGGGGGGGGGGGGGGGGGGGAGTCGTGTGAATCGTGGCAAGGCGCCTCAGACCGCACGGCTCCCCTGCGGGGCACCTGTGTTGGTGCAACTCTACAAGGAGGCGGGCAAGTGCCGCAAACAAGGCTACGTACTAAGTGAGCAAGCGCGAAGGGTAACTCCTAGCGGCGAATCGGAAAGAAAGGAAGATCATAAACAAACACACAAAAATATGCTTTCACAAAAACCAAACAAGTGAACACCATTATTGAAAATGTCCATTTTTTGAAGAACAAGTAGTATCTTAATTAAAAAGCACGCAAAATATGCAGCACAATTAAAGATTTTCGAAAAAATTATGCTTATTCAGAAAACAGCAAAATATGCGTGTATATGCGCTATAAAACTATGTCTGAAATGTAAGAAAAGAAATAATTCGAACATTTTATCCAAAGAACACGCCTCTCGAATAATAGAAAAAATTGTGCATTCGCATGAAAATCCAACCGCTACTGATGACAGACGCTGGGACGGTTACCTACCGATTACAGTCGATCTCGCTGAACCCGAAGCGACTGTAATGATTGTAGGATACGCGATATTCTCATAATTAACATGAATTCTTTGTTCCTTAGGTGGTTTTCGTCGTTCGACAAGTACGGTTACGCCTTCTGTGCATACGAGGCGGAAAAAATTACTGTCCACTTAAAGTAATTTTCGTAGTGGTGTTGGAGAAAATAATGGAAGATATTCCTGGATATCCGACGACGTATGGACGCTCTTGCGGACGAGCCATAGACAGTGTATTTGTTTTTTATTTTGTTTTATTTAGTTGGTTTCAGGCAAAGGTCATGTCACCAGATAAAATTGTCACATAGTGATACAAACATGTTTGACTGACTTCCTTACAAAATATAAATTTAATTGTGCGAGGTAATTAGTCGCAAAGTAAATTCATGTGACTGCACCCATTACAGCAAAAGTCACACATTAATATAGAATCCAGTTATATGTATATGTATGTTATGAAACATAAGAAAGGAAACTTTAAAGTTGTCTTTAACAAAGACGCATGGAAGGGCAAATACATTTGGCAATGGACCTATCTATGGAGCTAAGAGCTACTCTAAGAGGAAAATAATCCTTATATTCTAAAACATCTACAGTGTAATTGTCATTGGATCACATTCATCACATTGTTAGTATATGTACAGTGCCCTCATCAATGAGGCAGGAATCAAAGCTTGGTGCTATTACTATTCATGTGACGTGCTCTTAGTCGGTCAACAGTAACTGTTTATTTTCTCGTAAATGCCGAATTGAAGGGTGGCGCTGCAGTCATGGACTGTGCGGGTGATCCAGGCGGAGGTTCGAGTCCTCCCTCGGGCATGGGTGTGTGTGTTTGTCCTTAGGATAATTTAGTTCAAGCAGTGTGTAAGCTTAGGGACTGATGACCTTAGCAGTTAAGTCCCATAAGATTTCACACACATTTGAACATATTTTGAAGGGTGGCGTGGACTCTGTTGTTGAATCGCCCATTACGACGTGCCTTCGGTATCACGATCCATGTCCGCTCACATAGGTCATTCCTTCTCTGTTGGTTGGCGAGTGTAGTGCGAAGACGACTGTGTGGTACAGGTATGTCGGTGAGAGTTAGATGCTCCAACATTCTCGTGTTCGTTTCCACTAACACCAACATGTCCCGGTATCCATTGTACATGAAGCAGCTGACATAGCTCCTTTGCTCTGTTGAGACGTCTCAGTATATTGTGTGCGAAGGTATTTGCAGTTTTACGGCTGTCCTCATAGAGGGCCGTAGTGCACTCGTGGAGTCAGTGACACATATTAGAACTTCGTAGACTTGTAAATCGACTACGTAAAGAATAGCTTGATGAATGGTATACAACTTCGCGATTAATTTCGACGCTTTTGTTAGCAATGATGAGGATTGGCTCCACGTTGTTTGGTCATCAGAAAAATGAGCTTCTGCAGAGAGATACATTTTGGAACCGTCCGCGTAAGTTTGCATCAGACCTGCCAGTTACGATCCAAATTTTACGGCTGTTGACGCTCTCTCTGTTCACTTGGGGATTCGGGTCTTTTAGTTATATGACCAAAATACACAGAACAATGAATTTCTGAAGTGAAACCGTAGACCGTTGGATCGGTAAAAGCACGCTGGCTTTCCTCGTCCACGTGCGTCAGTTTGGCTGTCGGCGATAATCGGAGAAATTGCGATAATCGGAGAAATTGCGATAATCGGAGAAATTGCGATAATCGGAGAAATTGCGATAATCGGAGAAATTGTACAGCGACGAGACAAAATATTACGACTACCTGTTTAATAGTCTGTTGGTCCACTATTCAAGCACAGTTCAACAGCGGTTCTGCTTGGCATTGACTCTAAAAGTGCTTGATTAATTACCAGATATATACTCACAGGTCAGTAAATTCCCGCAAATTGCCTGACGGTGGTTTGTGGGCACGCAGCTGACGGGCGATTCATTTTCCAATGGGTAAAGATCAAGGCCACTTGCTGGCTAAGTCATTAGTGAGGGTTCACTATCATGCTCCTCAAACCACTGCAGCACGATTCTGGCCTTGTGTCACGGAGAGTTATCCAGTTGGAAGATGTCATAGCCATCAGAGAAGACTTCAACCATGAAGGGGAGCAGGTGGTGCGCAATAATGTTAACGTAGGTAGTTCACTGCTGCCTTGATGCCTTCGATTGCCACGAAAGAGCCCATGGAAGCCCAACTCAATGTACCCCGCACCATAATTATGTCCTCACCGACCTGCATATGTGGCGCTGTGCACGTTTCGTGCAGCTATTCACATGGATGATGGCGCGTAAGGGCTCGATCATCGACCTGGTGTAACAAGAAGTGCGATTGATTCGACAGGCGATACGTTTCTGTTTATCCACGGTGAAAACTCAATTACGCTGTGCTCACTGCAACCGTAAATGACAATGTCTTTGGGTCAACACAGGAACACGTAGCGGTCATGGAGCTCCATATTCAGCAATGTCCTTTGAACGGTGTGCTCCGAAAGACCAGCGTTGTACTTCGTCAGCAAGTTTGCCACAGATCGCTGTTCTCCTGGATCACACTGCGGAGAATACTCCGACCGCTACGTTTTATGATGAGAGGTGGACATCCAGTTCATACTGCTTACTCGTTATTTCACCATCCTTCAACCACTTTCCATAGGTGTTCACGACAGCAGTACGCAAACAGCCGACGAGCTTCACCGCTTCAGAGATCCTCTTTTCCAGCTACAACGCCGCAACGACGTGCCCTTTGTAAAAACCGCTTATATCACTGGATTTCCGAATTTTCGGCCCGTATCATCGCTACATTGATTGCCCATTCGTCTCTCTTCCGCTTACATTTTTTCCTTACTTCGTCAAATGCCCAGAAATCACCAGGAGGGCAGTGGTCATAATGTTTTGACTCATCAGTGTACGTGAATATCGTACGAGCTGTCAGAAGCCATTACACCCAGTGTTTCGGTCTTCCAGAGCGTAGCAGAAGCAGTTGTCTCATTTCTTAGGAGAGCCTGCGCAAAACAGGGCCACACTACATCCCGAAACACGTCAGGGCTGAAACTCAAAGGTCGCCGCCAGAGTGCATGCGGTCTGCGGGAGATGTTGGGGGTGAGGGCACTAGAGTTTCGCTGCTCCAGGTTGTTTCACTGGGGTAGCTCGTCTGCAGACTCAGATCTATCGAGCTGAAGAAACTGTTGTGCCCGAGAGGGCGGTGCAAAGTCGCTTGTGGGCCAAGTAATGCTGCAGCAGAATTATATGGAGCCAACAGCCTCGTCCGAGTAGACATGGTTCAATGGTTAAGCCGCTCAGTCAGTAATGGAGTGGGTCGGGGGGAGGGGGGTGGGTGTCGAAATCCCCCTACTGTGATTGTGGTTACTCGACTGGACCACATATCGGGATGATTCCTTAAATAGGGCTGCAGCCGCCATCCTTCTCTCGTACGTGAGTAAACGGGCAGTCCTAGGCGTACACATGCTGTGTGAGATCAGCCGATCTAACAAGAACGCCACTCCAGCTGCTACGTATGAGATCTCTTTGTGGTAATTTACTATCGTCCATGATTATTGTGGTCCATCCTGAGATTGTTGCAGTTCACCAGTCTGCACCATATGCTGTGGGTTCCATTCTGTTCCCCTAATCAGTAATACAATCTGGTTCACACGTGCTCATCTGCGCTGCATCTCCATTCAAAACACGAAGTAGCCTCTTAGTCAGTCCCTCTCGCAGAGTATCGGTGAACCAGGCATTATGAGTACTAATAACAACTTTGGAAATAATGTTATGTGTATTACTTATTTTTTTATTGTTTTGTGGCTAAGGCAACGAAATAGTTATTTCGAAATAACATACTTTGCATAGGAAAATTACTTCGCTCAAAAAATTCGCAGTGACTGTGGGCCCAAGGATACAAAAGACCATTGTTTAAAATGAACGCAAGACTACGTGGGAATCGGTCGCTGAGTGTTTAATCGAACATTACACATTACTTACGTTCATCCGCGGCACTTAAGATGGAATCTGTAATTGGCAAAATGGGTGGCGCTGCGTCGGCAAGTGGTCTTTAATTCTGCTCATCACGTGTGCTGACATCAGCGTATAAATTACGGAACGTGTTTTCTTTAGCACACGAGACTGGGGAGCTAGTGCTCTGAAATGTCGTCATTCATTTCACTTTCGAATAACGACTAACCCTCCTCTCTCTCTCTCTCTCTCTCTCTCTCTCTCTCTCTCTCTCTCTCTCTCTCTCTCTCTCTCTCTCTGTCTTAATTTATGTAATGCTCCCATCAACTTCTTCTTCTTGAAAAGGCTTCAACATCAGCTGATAAATTTGTATCTTTGCCACTACCACTTTTGATATGTTCTTAACCATATTTTAGTGAATCAATCTCTCTTCTTTTCTTCCTCTTCCGTTATAGTTAATAAATTCCTCTGTCTAGGCGATACTACCGTGATCTTTTCTCTATTGGTCTTATCTGTATCTGCTCATACCCTTCTGTCTTCTGCGCGCCTGTCACTCTATTCATATTCACTCACTGTTACTCTCCTAAGAGTTACTAATGTACCGACAGTTTGTGCACAAGATTTATTTTGTTTTTGAGATGATTTTTATTTGTGGTGTGGAGCGATTCTTCGGTTCTCTCCAAATAAGGGAAACAGCAAAACCCCGCTGGGCTGAAACATCGTGCTAATTGGCCTCTGTATGCCTCCCAGGTCGCGTTTACACCTTCTTCGACAGGCTGTATTGGTGAATTCGTTCGTGACCTGTCCAATAAGATAATTCTCGCTGACGGCATTGCCGTTTCCCGCTCGACGGTCCCCGATCACCGCCGGCCAGTTGCAGGGTGGAGCACGGCCATTGCCACCGCCATCCGTGATCGCCGGCCCGCTTTGCAGTATCTTAAGCGGCACCCGTCCTCCGCCGGTCTTATTCTTCGCACCAAAGCCTGCTACTTAATCAAACATAGAAAGCGGGTGTGTTGGTAACGCCTTGTCTCCTCTCTAGGTACTTTTGTCTCTTCGTCGTGGGTGTGGGCTACACTCTGCACCCTCCAAACTTGCCATTGCCAGTCTTCCTTTCCGGACATTGCCCTTCCAGGGGGCCTTTGTACGGATCCGTCATTTCTCGCGAAGCATCTCAATTTTGTGATGATTTCAGCGTCAATCTCCGATCCAGCTGCGTTCCTCCTCCGGAAACAGCGGGCTGAAGCTTCCCACTTGCGTTTTACCCTTTTCAGTTGGAATCCTACAATGAACAGTTTACGGAATGGAACTTCTTCTGGCTCTCGCTTATTGACACGATTCGACCCCTGGCGCTGATTCCATCTACAACGAATTGCTTCAACACCTCAATCCTCTCCGACGGGAATATCTCCTCCGGGTGTTTATTTGTATTTGGCTCCAAGGCATTTTCCTCTCTCAGTGGAGAGACAGTATT
The DNA here is from genome assembly GCF_021461395.2 of Schistocerca americana. NCBI lineage: Eukaryota > Metazoa > Arthropoda > Insecta > Orthoptera > Acrididae > Schistocerca > Schistocerca americana. The sequence goes on along the minus strand of NC_060124.1, from coordinate 78,795,948 downwards.
GTGCTTTCTGTCCTTAAGCTCAGCAAGGATCAGTCGTCCCTTAATACTTACAAGCCTCTCAGTCAGACCAATGTCCCATGCAGGTTATTGGAACAAATGGTGGTTCGTTGGCTCAAATAGGTGCTCGAATAACAGGACCTTTCATCTCCATTCCGGTGTGGCTTTCAGGAGGGACAGTCTCCGATGAATCATCTGCTTCGATTGCAAACCATAGTTCAGCAGACCTTTTCTCAGCACTGCCATCTTGTCGCAGTTTTCATTAATCTTCTTAAGGCGTAAAACACAGCTTGGTGCCATCACATCCTACTTACACTTCATGAGTGGTGTTTTCAGGACCCCCACCCGATTTTTACTGGCCAGCTCGTATCCCAACGGCCGTTCAGAGTTCACGTTGGCACCATTCTCAGCTCTCTGCAGAACCAGGAGAATGACATTCACTTGGCTCCGTATTGTGTGTCCTTTTTCTCACTGCTGAAACCTCCACCATACCTTTTGCCACCCCTGTATGTGGATGATTTCTCTATTTGAGCTAGCTCCCATTCAGTGGCCTCTTCAGAGCGACAGTTACAGGGCGACATCCAGCGTGTTTTTGCATGGACATTCTCGCACGATTTTCAGTACTCTTCCTTAAGTCAGGGGTGGTGCTTTTTACGCTGTACAACGGTCCATCCTGGTCCAGCGCTCTATTTCGACACCCAACGCGTGACCACGGTCCCCCAGTTCTGTTTCTTGTGTCTTCATTTTGATAACAAGCTTACTTAGGTGCCCCATATCCGCCTTCTGAAGGCTCGTTTTCATAGACTCTGTCCTTCGCTTCCTCGCCCACATCTATTGGGCGTCAACAGTTATTCTCTGCCTTTATCGGGCATTAGTTGTCTCACATCTGTATTATAGTTTTCAAGTTTATGGATCAGCTGCCTCATGCATACTGCTCCTCATGGACCTGGTTCACCATCATGGTATCTGTTTAGCCATCTGTATCTTTCGCATTAGCCCTTTCGATAATCTCCTTGTAGACACTGGGATCCCTCCCCTTTGCGTTCGATGGTCCGAGGCCCTGGTTTCCTATGCCATCACTGTCCGCTTCTCCAGTGCTCACCCCTCGTAGTCTATTCATCGCCGACCCAGTCCTCCCTCAGTTAGGTTTGCCGATTGGGCTCCGTCTTGCTTCTGTCTGCCGAAATTTCCAACTCCCCTCCTTGTCCTTTTCCGCACATTCTATCCTGACCCCTTGGTTAGCTCCTTGGCCCCGGATTCAGTTAGCTCTCTTCTGCGCTCCGAAGGTCTCCATTGCTCCATTTGTGTTCCGTTGTTTGTTCCGCCTGCTCTTTCGGGAGTTTCGGTATGCTGTTGCTTTTTACGTCGATAGTTTTAAATCCACCTATCACGTGGAATATGCCTTCACTTCTTCTGTTGGCACCATCTCTTACGTGCCGCATGTGGTTTGGAACGAGGACCATCTATTGGGCCCTGTGCTTTAGTATACACAGTCCTCTCTCACCCGAATTTTGTCATGTACGGGCTCGATGTGTGGCATTCGGGCTATCGCTCGGTGTTTTTCCTGTCACCCTTTGGTCTCTGTCATCCGTGATTTTCTCGCAGATCTTGGCAGCTGCTTGTTTGGTTGATTTCCTTTGGGTTTCTAGCCACATTGGCATCCTGGATAATGAATGGGGGGGGGGGGGGGGGGTGGCCACATACCCACCGTTACTCTTGACCCTCCGGGGGTGGATTTGCGGCTTGGCTTTACTTCAAATCCCCTTTTTGCTCAATTGTGGGCCAACTCTTGGCTGGCCACCCACTGTCATAGTAAACTTCGCATGATCAAGGAGACTTCCACTCCCATGACGTTCTTCCCGCCCCTTCTTCCGGCGGGAATCTGCCATTCTCTTCCGCCTTCGTAAACGCCATATCAGATTGACGACCCATGGATTTTTACTACGCAATGAACCGCCCCCTCCCATGCCTTTGTAGTTGCAGGGTCCCCCTCACATATTTTGCTGGAATGACCCCAGCTTTTGGCCCTTCGCACCAAATACGCCCTCACGCCTTCCTTGTCCAGGTATTCCCGGACGACCCTCGCGTGGTTACGTCTGTCCACAGTTTCCTTCGCGAAGGTGATTTGTCCTTCTAGGTTTAAGTGCCTGAATTTCCGTCTGGAATGGGAGTCCTTCGGTTAGCGTTGACGTTGCTTATTGAGGCCTCGGCCTTGCCTCCGCACCGATCAGGTTCTCCTTTTCCCTGCGTTTTGTCTGGTCTTTGGTGCCGTTTTGTTTTGCCTTTCCTTGTGCCTTCATCCCCTGGTGTTGCTTCCGTTGTCGTATAGTGTGGGGTGCTGGTGCTCCAATGCGCGTGGCGTCCCCAAGTCGTACCGGCTCTAGCCGTTCCCCCTGCCTTCTTCCTGTTATTTACTCTTCCTGCTGCCCCGGCGTTCCATTTACCTTACTGTCTGCCCGTTTTACCTTCCCATTGATTGGACTGTTGTTTGTGTTGTTCCTCCCTTGGTTTGTATCACCAATGACCTCATTTTTCATCCCCTTCTCCAATCAACCGACCAGCCAACATGATTTTTTTAACCATCCTGTTGCTAGTGTAATACGTGTAAAACAGCATACGTTGGTGGCTTATTTCTTCTCCTGGGTGCGAAGATTACACCCAAAATGAAGTTAGTGGCATTTCTTTTCGAGAGGTTTCCTCTGAAAGTTAACTATCCACAGATGTTGAAAAAAGAAAGTGTGCTATGAACGCAGGTCCAAGGGATTTGAGCATGACCAATCAGAAATGCTACTAAATCTCCATTTCCTAGAGATGGATTTCCGAACAGAGGATTACGCATGAGAGCTTCTAGCTCATTTACAACAGTTACACTCGCAGAATAATTATTAAAATAAGGCTCATAAAAGTATACAGAGCCCAGTGTTTTCGTGGATTGCCATAGATGTATGATAACATGTCTGTGCGTAAAGACCCACAATTGCGATAAAAAATCACGTTTTCGTTCTTTTTAACAAAAATGTTGTTGACCAGCGTAATATACAAAAGTCTGGTCTTAGACGACGACGTTTGATTAGGACTGACTGCAGAAGACGTTCGGTGTGGCGTGCACAAGTGTCCTCAAGTTATGGTGGCGCCGCGTCACATTCCTCTGCAGTGCGGAGTGTGAAGGATCCAGCTGATGGAACCGCACCCTGACACACCGCTCTGACGGACCCGCGGCAGAGTGTTTCGGCCGCCGAGAAACCACGTCATTGTGGCGGAGGCCCAAATGCGAGGGCTCTGCTTCCGCGATATAGTCTACAGATGTGAAATCCGTTAAAGAGAAAGCTGCACGGCGCAGAAAGCCGTGGAAGGAACGTGTTGAGACCTACTTACAGTTTATTTTAAATGGCGTTAATTCGAGCCACCACGTGTAACGTAGCGAAACTTGTCAGGTCGCGCGTTTGGTATGCGCCACAGACTGTGTAGGTAGTGCAAGGCACACGGACACGAGGGTGTGTCGCGTGTTAAAACGAACTCGTTTAGTGGCTGCACTGGTAATTATTTCGGAAAATTCACTGTCCAGTCGCATTAATGTGACCAACTGTCAAAAGCCTGAATAAACACCTTTTTCAGCGCAAGACGAGCAGGTCGAAACTCAGTGGCGTTCTGGAAGGTACCAACAGGGGTGTGGAACTATGCCAACTCCAGTACCGTGGCGAGCTGCGCTATGTTTGTCTGTTGAGGATCCATGGCCGATCGAGGTGGTCCCACAGATTCTCGATTAAGCTAAAATCCGGGTAGTTTGGTGGCCAGGGGAGTAAAATAAACTCATCTTGGCGCTCTTCGAATTTCCCATGTACACTGCTACCTGCATGACACATTGCATTGTCCTGCTGGTAGATGCCATCGTGCCGACGAAAACCAAACTTCATGTAAGGGTGGGCATGGTCCCCAAGGATAGATGCATACTTATGACGATCGACTGTGCCTTCGAGAATGACGAGATCACCCAGGGAATGCCAGTAAAACATTCCTAAGTCCATAACGCTCCCTGCTCCGGCCTGGACCCTTCCAACAATTGTTGTGCGGTGTTTGCTCCGATGGAGCAAAAATTTGAGTCATCTGAACGTGAACCTGTCGCCACTCGTTAGTCGTCCACTTGCGGTACTGACGTACGAATTCCAGCCGTCGTCGCCGATGAACAGAAGTTAGCGTAGGTGAACCAGGCGCCTGCTTTGGAAGCCCGTGCGCAACATCGTTCTCTGAACGGTCGTTGAGGAGACACTGTTACTGTAAGTCCCTTGGTTCGTCTGGGCCGTCAGTCGCTCAACAGTTGTACGTCAGTTCACCCATACACCTGCCCGCAGCCGTCATTGACTCCTGTCATACGTGGGCCGCGCTGCCCACAGTTGCCTCGGCGCTGGTTTACGGTAGCACCGTTTTGCCACGCACGGTATACTTAAACCACTGTGGCACGCGAACAGTTAACAAACTTAGCCGTTTCGGAAATGTTTCCAAATTCTTGGCCCGGAAGCCAGTGATCATGTCCTTCTGTACATTAGATAACGTGCTCTATTTTCGCATTATGACGACGACTACACCAGTATCTGTGCCCCCCTGACACGCTTTATATGCCTTCCACTGTTAGTGCTGCTATCTGTGAGTGGTTGCTCCACGTTGAATCCGATCTTAGTCGGTGACCACGCAAATGTTAACTCGATGCAGTCGTGATCTTTTACTCTGTCATGTAGAGGTGCGACTATAAATGACTGACGTGTTTTTGGATAGCGAACGAAACGTGGAAGGCGAGCAAACTGACTTTAGACTGTTGTTAACTGGAGAAGCAAAAACGGCATTGACCTTGTGACTGAGCTGCCATTAGCAGATACTCAATTAACGGTAGACGCTCGTTATAGCAGATTCCCAAAGCCACATCTCCTGTGAATACGTTTACGTTGCTGTCGTTCGTTGCCCAGAGTTGTAAGTCCACGACTCCATCTTTACGTTGAAAGCACTAAACTATCTCGTGACATCAACGTTTCAAAATTCATCCTTCGTTATCAGTACATCGCCACCTTGAAGATACCCACATCTGTAGCGGACGATAGCGCCAAGACTCTCATCACAACCACCGGTCACACAGCTGCCCAGGTGCTTCTGCACCTCTCCAGCTGAGGTTGTTGCTCCTATTCTAGTGGCTAGCGATGTCATTCCCAAACGCCAGAGAAGCTCTCCGTCAAAGTTATCTTTCTTATCACTCAAATTAAGGTTCATGTAACTTCAAGTTATTTTCAAGCCCAACTGTTCAGATAGTTGAGTGCAGGCACTCATAAATTGTGAGTTCTGATTGCATGAAAATCGTGTTTGTAATCTAGTGATTGAGCCCATTTGAAAGATGTTGAAAGGGCTAAAATATAAAGCATAGAAAAATACGAAAATAAAAATCACACAGAATACTGATGTTATGTATGTCAAAGCATTTCCATTTGATCAGAGGATTTCTAAACTTAAATTGGATATTGTCAAAGAAAACATTTTCGGAAGTTGTTATCTGTTTTTCAGTTAGTTAATATTAATTAAAACATTTTCTTTTAAGCGAAACCAGTGGTCAAAATTTAGGTATTTTGACTTCATAGTTCGATCGAAATACGGAAATGCTTAAAAAGAGTTTCCCAAATTAGTGTCCAAATTAAGGTGAGTGGTGTTCTGATATCGGGCTTTGTAGGATTAGTTGATGGAAGCTAATCACCCACAGAACCTGTTGGGGTACTGCTAATAATAGGTGTTTCTGACTCCCAATACCTGTTAGTAAAACTGGAGGTAATTTTTAAAAGTGAAACCAAACAGGAGAACTTGAACCACATGAAGAAAGCTGATAAAGTAAATATCAGGAAGAGCAGTATGAACCGTGTAGGTGATATCAAGCAATTTTATGTAGTAGCCAAAATTTTGCTTTGTTACATTAGAATAATTCAGTTTCAGGTTTATGATATGCACAGTAAGTTGAGTAGAATTATATCACAGAGTTCTGTCTGTGACATAAAGAGAGATCCCATTAGAGTTTCCTCACATTATAAGCCTTTAGGAAGCAGAATTAGTGGGCAGACTGAAAACATGATGGGAAACTGCGACACGCTTATCTCAGCCTAAATCTTGAAAGCCAGGAGGACAAAGAACAAATTACACAAGCAGAGTGTATGTGTACATGTCTGGGATCTCCTCTCAAACCCATGCATTGATTTCAACCAAATTTGGCACAGAAACAGTATTCCACTTTAGTGTCAGCACTGTTGGGTTTGTAACTTTCTCGTTCCATTGGGAGTGGAACTATGTACCAAAAAGTACTTCCAGATTAACATGCTTTGCATGGCAGACTACTTGTCACAGGGAAGAAGCTGTTTTTCTGGCTTCCATGTGTGACAGGTGTATTGTGGAAATGATATCGGCCTGCTTTATTGAACTATTTTGCAGGGCTACACCTGCTGATAAGCACCGCTGGAACAGGTTGAAATTGTTATTGGGGGGGGGGGGGGGGATGGAAAAAGCCAGGTGAGAAGGAAATGGATGGACAGAGAGAGGGGGAGATGCGTGGGGCAGGTGGAAGGTGCAGAGGGGTGGCAGGGATGGAAAGTGTGTGGTGAGCAGATAAGATGGATAGACGCAAAGCATGGGTAAAAGGCTAGTGACTGTGTGTGTGTGTGTGTGTGTGTGTGTGTGTGTGTGTGTGTGTGTGTTTGTGTGTGTGTGTGTGTACGCGCACGCGCGCGCTTGCGTGTATGCGTGTCCCTTGGCTTTGCCTGGGTATGCGTTTGTGACATATATTGCACACATGTCTGCCTGTCCTCCTCCTCCTCCTCCTCCTCCTCCTCCTCCTCCTCCTCCTGCCCTCTCTCTCTCTCACCCCCCTCACCCTGCTGGCTCCCGCTACCCCTTCCCTCTCTCTCTCACCCCCCTCACCCTGCTGGCTCCCGCTACCCCTTCCCTCTCTCTCTCTCTCACTCCCCTCACCCTGCTGGCTCCCGCTACCCCTTCCCTCTCTCCTCCATCCTCCATCCTCCATCTCTTCACCTCCCCCCTCCACTGCCATTTTCCCCTCCCCCCTTCATCTCTCCCCCCCCCTCTCTCCCCCTTCATCTCTTCCCCTTTCATCTCATCCCCCCCACCCCCACCCTCTCTGTCCACCTCATATGCAGCTCCCTACTGATGGAGTTGATAAGATTTCTTGTTCCTACACATTTGTCATAAGCAATTGTGTCAACCCAAACACAAAGCAGGTTCCCACATGTATCGTGTATACAGGAAGCAACCCACCATGATTTATAGACGTGGGTTTAAGTCACTCCATTATTAGATTCATATGTCGCCGGTAGGTGCTGTGGTTATCAGTTTATTGACGAATCACTTATTGTAAAGTGGCTTTGTAAGACAGTCAGGTTGCGTCCATTATAGACTTTAGTGCGAGTGACTGGCAATGTCATTAGGAGCTGTTGTTCCGTGGGAAACGGTATACTAATTTGCTAATGAAGGGTAACGACCCTTCTCTGAGGCAGAACGCGCCAGGATGTGAGACATTGGCTGCCGCAGCGGTGCTCGGGTGCGCCATTTCGTTCATTCGCTCATTCAGTGGCGGCCACTACTGCTGGGTGTCGCTTCCGGCCGCCACTTGACAGCCGCTGGCAAAGGCAGCTGCCGGCTCTGCCGGTGTGGTCTCTGTGCTCCTGCTCTGTTCCTTTCACGCTCGGCGGCCCTCCTGCTGTAATAAGAGTACTCGGAGAGCACCGCGCCGCCTCAATGAATGCCTGCTGGCCGGCCGAGCGCGCGTCTTTCACGTCGCGCAGTTCACGAACGCGGCAGTCGGCATTCACACGGCTCACTTAACTCTTGAGTGTCGCGTTCTCCCGGCCCGGTCTCACTAGTTAGCGCGGGCGGCTCTCCTATACATTAGGCCCCTCTCTTTTATCCACTGCCTCCTCAACCCTCTGCGTCTGCACTCCAAATTACTCCCTCCGGACGTAATTCCAGCAGCAATGCAAGCGAGCATACTGATTCACCAGTACAGGGTTGTTCGTAAGTACCACCGGCGTCTCCACAAGACGACTGAGCGAAACCTAACAGACACACAGGATATATCCCCACATCAGTGGATGAAGCATCTCTCGAAGTTTATAACTCACATTGCAGGTGCTTTACTATGGGAGCCGTTTTTATGTGGCAAACGTCACCATTTGCGTGTAATTCACTAAAGTCGCTGACACTAATTATGCGGGTGGCCGCGACAGTACTCCGCCTTCCAAATCTGTTCATTTGGTTGCCTATCTGCAGGCGCGAACTAATTCCATGCGATAGTGCGGAGAGGATGAGTTTTCTACCACTCTCCATGTTTTTACACCTGTGGTCCCATTACAACTGCGCTACACCGCGCGTTACGAATCTGAACTTGGTGCACTATCCACTGTTAAGTGTCATTTTTCTGCACGTTTAGTACTTTTAGCGCATCATTTTCGGAGCCACTGAGGTACTGACGAGTAGTGCTGTGGTAATTACTTCTTCCTGAAATTAAAAGCGCCGAGCAAAAGGTATCCTTTTGAGGGCATTGCTGCAGCATGTAGGCAACGTAACGTGACACCAGTGGGGTTATACAAGCACCGACTTCTAGGTAAGTGATTAGTGTGGGATTCGTGACCTGCCGACGTGCGTGCGGTAAACGCGGAAAGGTGAACTATTGCGATGTTATTACTAAATGCACCCGAAAAAGACTGTGGTGTTGCTCTTTTCTTGGCTGCAAAGGACAAAGACCGATAGATATCATCGGAGAATGAAGAATATGCATGGGGTAGCGTGTCTGTCGATGACCACCGTTGTGGAATGGTGCGACAAGGGGTGCTGCTACGTCATAATAACGCACGTCCCCATAACTACAAATGTAGCGCACAAGTTTAGCCAAGTCAAGTGAGAAACACTCGAACACCCGCCCTGTAGTCCTCATCTCTCCCCATGCGGTTATCCAGCCTTCGGCCCCTTAGAGAGTACTTTTAAGGGTCGACGATTCCTGTCGGACGAGGACGTAGGTCGGTCGGATGATTGCCTCAGTGGTCAGGACAATTTTGTTTGATTGGCATACCGATTCCGGACTCTAAGACCTCGAACGGAAAATTTTTGATCGCCCCTTACACACCACTCAAAGTAAAAAAAGTCGTCGCTTTTGCGAAACCCTGTAATTGTCTCGCATTGCCAAGAATAAGTTTCAAATTTGGCTGCAACCGTCCTCTGTAACGGCACCCCCGGGCTCGGCGACGCTTCAGACAGCAAGGTGTCGAAACACGCGAAAAGAAAAGCAACAGTTCAGATGTTCATGTGAGGCGTAAGGTGGGTTAATGACGTCACATTGGCGCAAAACTTAACGACAATTCCGCCCACCGCCGTCGTGGACATGTCACACGGTTGGAAGTCGTCACACCTTCCCTCTGCCACCCATAAGAAAATCGCGTGATTCCAACGCTGGGAGCTGTGGTTTTGACTTCAATTAAAGACGCGTCCAAAGAAGGAGTGAAATTTGGATAAGAGGAGGTTTGGCGACCCTTCTAATCCCTTGACGAGTTCACGGTGGCGTCGGGCAGAATTGTGGTGAAACTTGGTGCTAGTGTGACATCATTAATCCACCTTACACCTGACATGAACTGCCGAGCTGTTTGAAGCGTCGGGGAGCCAGAGGGTGCCGTTGCAGGGCGCCACGCTTTCGCACCGCCTCAAAGGAGGATCATAGGCACCCTTGAATCAAATTTTAAACTTGCACTTGGCAATGACAGACAGATAGAGGACTTCGCAAAGTGTCATTTTTTGTTTTGTTTTGAGTAGTGCATGTCAAAAATATAGAGATAAATATAGTGATATTGTTGGCGTTCATATATTTTTGAATGTATCAGATTAAAAAACCTACAATTACAGTTAAACGTGAGCTTTGGGTGTTTTTAATTTATTGGTAATCCGTTCTGGTCGAGCACTAACTTCATTGTCTGAAGTTTCTGATGAGACGTAAGAGTTTGTTCTATTTTGGTCGCATAATGTGATAAGGGAGGCGTTCAGTTCCTGCCTGGTAAGACCGCTAGACTTGAACCATGGAGCATCTGTAATAATCATCGCAGATGCTTTATTCTGTGCGATTTGAACTTTAATATGAGAGTCTGTGGCCACGCGACCAGACTTCACCACTAGTTGGAAGAACCATCAGATTCCATAGTAGTGGTCCGGCTTCGGTAATATGTACATTTCAAGCAAGTTTGTGGTCAATTTTAAACATCCTTTCGTGGAGACGTAGTCTGCGCTTAGGTTGCCTCTTTCTGGCAATGACGATAACTGCTTGATATTTTTCTGGACTAATTTCTGTTTACCGAAGGTTGCACCATTGAGTAATTTCCCAAGCTGCCTCTGAAGACTCATTCTTCTGTAATCGTGTATCTGCTATCGGCCAGTCAGCAACCCGTGGTCTAGTGGCCAGCGTTGCTTCCTCTGGATCACGGGTTCCCGGTTTAGATTCCCGGCTGGGTTGGGGATTTTTATCATTTCGCCATCATCATCATTCGTGACAGTGGCTAGATTGGACAGAGTAAAAATTGCACTGCGTAAAAATTGAGACTTTGTACGGTCGCTGATGACGGCGCAGTTGAGCGCCCAGCAAATCAATCAATCATCATCATCATCATCTATCGACCAGCAGCTCCACGGTGACAAATCACGGACCCATACTTTGTGGGAACTACATTACCTGTAAGCAAACATTTGTTACCACGTGCCTCCGGAAACCTAACAAGGACTTGTGAAATGGACCCCACGTAGAATCGCTGCTTTATCGCCTTTGAAAGGTGGACAAACACAGTAGTAAGCGAACAGTGATAATGTTTCGGCTCACCAGTGTATTTCCAGGAGTTACCTTTCCTGGCCACAGAATTATCCTTTCAATCCCTGGATTTCCGTTCTCTGTTTTCCCGCGATATCTATCTGCCCCTGCGCCGGCCGGTGTGGCCGTGCGGTTCTAGGCGCTTCAGTCTGAAACCGCGCGACCGCTACGGACACAGGTTCGAATCCTGCCTCGGGCATGGATGTGTGTGATGTCCTTAGTTAGGTTTAAGTAGTTCTAAGTTCTAGGGGACTGATGACCTCAGATGTTAAGTCCCATATTGCTCAGAGCCATTTGAACCATTTATCTGTCCCTGCACGCTCGTCGATACACAAAGAATTTTCTGTTTCGTTTCGTAGCGTCCAGCATCCAGTGCCTGGTTTTGAACTGTCCCTGCATCATGGCGAGTGGCGCCAACTACTGGTCGCATATCAGTCTTAGCGTTTTTGTAGTTGCACCGCCCTGCCGTACTTTCGCCCTCATCGCAGCATTTCCAGTCTTTAGCAGGGTGTTAGGAGCCCGCATATCCTCCGCATTTGCGTCAACATGTCCGTCGCTCGCAGCTCGCCAGCAGTCGCAGAACCGACGTGGCCACGGCGCTGTCACCGGTAGCGTGTATTCCCCAGTGCTTACGCAGCTACGAGCACTGTAAGCTGTTTCCACACTTTGTGACTTCTGTGGCAGCAGAAAGCAAAATTCGGGGATTATCCGTTCCGACAAAGTACATACACTGATCAGCCTAATAGATCGCGCTGTTTCTGTTTAAGACGAACGGATTCGCGCTGTGCCTTCGGCATGATGAAGAAGGTATCGGGATCCATCAGACCATGCAGTGCTGTGCCGCTGCGCCATCGTCCAGTGCCAATGGTCGCATGCCCATTTCAGTCGTAGTTGCCATTGCCATTGGCACAAGCATGGGTCGTCGGCTGCAGAGTCCCATCGTTAGTTGTGTTCGATTAAAGTCTGATGTTCGTTTCGCCACAGGTAGCCGCCTGGCCCGTTCTACCAGTCTGCCTATCCTCCAACGTCCAAGTCTGTAATAAAGGGGGGGGGGGGGGGGGGTTGCCCAACCCTACGACGTCTGGACGTGGCTTCGCCACGTGTTGAAGACTCACCACAGCACTACTCGAATACGCGACAAGTCGTGCAGTTCCCGAAACGCTCGTGCCGAATGTCGGGGCCATCACAACTGACCTCGGCTAAATTCAGACAGGTCGCGCACCTTCCCTGTTCTACACACGGGCAGCACAGTGACTGTTACTACATGCACCGAGCGTGTGTCCGACTAGCAGTGATTCCTCGCCAGGTGACGCTGCTATCGCCTCGACGGGTTTACATCGATAGTGGGTCGGTGGTCATGATGTTGTGGCTGATCAGTGTAAGTTCAAAATGGCTCTGAGCACTATGGAAGTTAACATCTGAGGTCATCAGTACCCAAGAACTTAGAGCTACTTAAACCTAACTAACCTAAGGACAGCACACACATCCATGCCCGAGGCAGGATTCGAACCTGAGACTGTAGCAGTCGCGCGGTTCCAAACTGAAGCGCCTAGAACCGCTCCGCCGCACCGGCTCAGTGTACGTAATTTCCAAACCACAGTGATGTGGGTGATAGACGGTTCTTCTCACTGTACCACTAGAGTTGCGCTCTACCAAAACTACAGTTTGTTAGTTTTGGTACACTACACAAATGACGTAGTAAATGGTAGCGTTACCAGTACTATTGCTAGAATTGCTAGAGGCGGAAACATAACTAGATATATGAGAGAGAAACTGGGAACCGACGACTTCTCCTTGGTCTTTGTTCGTTTTGCACATAATTAGAATCGCACGTCGTTCATTGTTAGTCCCTTGTGTATGTTGTATCCTTACAAATATAAACTGCATTTTATAAGTAATAAGCATCTGCGCTTTTATGTAACCAAAGGTTACATAAAAGATGCAGCTATGCCGCCCATTGTGGCCGAGCGGTTCGAGGCGCTTCAATCTGGAACCGCGCGACCGCTATGGTAGCAGGCTCGAATCCTACCTCGCGCTTGGATGTGGGTGATGTCATTAGGTTAGTTAGAACTACTTAAACCTAAGTTCTAGGGGACTGATGACCTCAGATGATAAGTCCCATAGTGCTCAGAGCCATTTGAACCATTTTTTAGATGCAGGTATAGCTTTACATGGAGAAACATAAAAAAACCTATATAATTATTGTTGTTATGTTGTACTCAGTACAGCTTTCTTCATCATGATCAAAGACACCAGTTTCCCGCTATTATCCATAAGTGCGTAATATGTTTATGAATAAGAAAAAAATGTTTTATATAAGCTCCACTAGGTACTGAATCCATGTTTAACGTGCTTTTGTTTTGCGTTTTTTATTTACATTTTTATGAGGAAATTGCGTTTTCAGGCCCTGTATTATTGTGTTTTTTTTTAAATTTTTACTGCAACATCCCTCTGTTTCACGTCACAAATCAACTAATTCGAATAAAACCTGTATTTACTGAACGAGGCGGCGTAGTGGTTAGCGCACTGGACTCCCATTCGAGAGAACGACGCTTCAAACCCGTGTCCGGGCACCCTGATTTAGTTTTTCCGTGATTTCCCTAAATCGCTTCCTAGAGGGCGCTCCAGTAGATGTGTGGTGGGTCCCTCGCACCCTCCCACCCTCCTCGTCTCCCTCGAACAGTGCCTCCACACCCAATCGCCGTTCACTCTTAAATTAAATGCAAGGAAGCCTGAAGACTGTGCTAGGCGTGTTCCCATTAGCACTTGTACAGCATCCTATCCCACATGACTCAAGTGCAGCCTGCAAGACGTGTGGCGTCAGCCGGGCTGTTGGCTGCGGCGAGGTGACGGACGGAGCCGAGTCTGCCCCACATATGCGGAGTGCCGAAGTTCACGGGGAGCGAGCTGGCGAGCGAGGCGTGGCGTTGCGTTGCGTTGCGTTGCGAAGACAGAGATGCGATACGCCCGCTGCCCAGCGCATGCGCTGCTGCTGTCCCCTCGCACGGCGCGCCGACATGCGGGTAGTTGGGTGCGACGAACCCTTCTGCGTGGCGCCGGTGTTGTCGTAGTTGTCGCTGTGTCCAGTCCCAAAATTATGATGATTGGCGCTTAGTAACACCTGTGGCTTACGCGGATGCTGCTTTGTTGTACATAAAGCTAAGTTCAGAATACGATCTTAAAACGCGTCACTGTAGTCTAATCCTTTCGTAAAATTACGGAATGTGACTACTTTTTACTTGTAATTATGAGTTATTGGAAAATGATATGAAATACAGACGTTACAGATGTGCATGACAATCACGTTTTGTTGAAATTAGCTAATCACACGATTAAATAAACATTGCATTATAGCCTACTACTGACCATGTTTACGTTTATAATTTTTGAAGGAATTCTTCGCCTTCTACGTTCTGGTTTCAAGGACGTTTCAAGCGTATGAATGTTTCTAGCCGAATTCAAAATGACTGTGGCGCCATTTTCTTAGGAAAAATACGGCCCAACAGTGCCGGAAGACCCAAGAGCACATCAGACAGTCACTTTTCAAGTGGATACGGTATAGATACTCAGCAGGCCAGTAAGCCGGTTTTGTTTATTGTCTGTTCTGTTTAGATGCAAATGAGCCTCATCGCTCATCAGTAAAATCTCATTATCACTCAAAATCAATTGCATTTTGCAAGCAAAATCTTCCTGTACAGCGGAATGAGTTGGCTTCAGTTGTTGCACGATAAGAAGTTTGTACGGATGTAATTTTAATGTATCTATGCAAAATTCCTCTAACCGATTCACAATTGATTGTTTGCTCTCTAACATGACGTCTTGCTGACCGTTGTGGGCTTCTGACTACTGCTCTTGATCACATCCGTTCGTGCCCTGGGGAGTCGTTTCTTCTCTATACTGACTTCTTGAGCAGCCTACAAGCTGTCGACCAGTGCCACCTTCGGCATCCTTTGGTAGCGAGCATCCAGGAGTCCATCTGTGCCCTGGAACGGTCCAGTCGTTCAGTTCTGTTTGTCTGGACCCCAGGTCGCGTCGGAATCCGAGGCAACGAACTTGGCGACAGGCTGGCCAAACAGTCCACGCGGAAACCGCGTATGGAGATCGCCTTCTCTGCAACTGACCCGTGTTTAGTACTACGCCACAAGGTTTTGCGGCTTTGGGAGACGGAATGGTATAACCTCAGTATGCACAACAAACTGCGTGCCATTAAGGAGACTACGAATGTGTGGAAGACCACCACGCGGGCCTCTCGCAGGGACTCTGTGGTTCTCTGCTGGCTCCACATTGGCCACACTCAGGTGACACACGGCTACCTCCTGCCTCATGTCGGTGCGGCGCCCGGCTCACAGTGGCCCATGTCTTGGTGACCTGTCCTTCTTTGGCTGCCCTGCGACGGGCTCTTCAGTTACCGAACTCGTTGCCATTAATTTTAGCTTACAGCGGCTCATCGGCTAATTTAGTTTTACGTTTTATACGTGACGGTGGGCTTTATCATTCTATATAAGTTTTCGCTCATGTCCTTTGTCCCTTTGTGTTCTCCACTCTAATGCTTTTAGGCTGGATGTTTTAATGTGTCGCAGAGCGGCTGGCTTTCCCTTTTTGTTCTCGTGGTCGGCTAGCTACGTCATCTGCTCTCTTATTTTTATCCCTTCTACCTGCTTCTTGCTTCTCTCTGTGGTTTTCTTTTCCTGTTTTGTCCATAGTAGTATTGGTTGTCCTTCTGGTTCTTCTATTCTCCTGTTATTGTGCTGTACGTCTCCTTTCATTTCTTTTTTCCCTTGTGTAATTATTTTACCGCGAACAAGGGACCGATTACCTCCCAGTTTGGTCCCCTTCCCCCCCTCCCCCCACCCCCACCCCTTCTGTAAACCAACCAACCAACTACCGTTTACCTCTTACCCTTGCAACGTTTTCTGTCGCCGTTACACTGCGTCTCCGGCCTTTATGTTTCTTATTCATTGTGTTCCCAGATGATATGAAGTGTCCGTCTCAGGACTGTGTTACGGCGCGGAATAGCTCCTGTCGACCGAGGTTCGGTTGTTCACGAAACATTCGCTGCATAGCTGTAACACCCACCACTTCCAAAGAACCTGTCGTAGACGATCAAACGATGCTGGAAGTCCCACTTCTCCATTGTAGCTGAAATGGCGTCTTGTATGGAGAGCTTAGGGCCTATTGAGGGGCACACCCGACGTTGCTTCCGATGCGCTGTCCACCATCTTGGTTACTGTCATCACACGTGCCCCTGTTTAGGAAGCTCCAGCGACGGCTATGTCCACCACAACTCACGTCCTCCACCGTCCGCTCTTCGCCGCCGGCTTCCAGCTCGACCCCCGGCGAGTTGCGCAGCTCTCCAAAGCGCGCTCGTGTTGGCTGCTCGCGTGCTGCGCCCCTCTCCTCTTTATTCCTGTTTGCGTGCCCACTGGAGCCGAGCAATTAGTGCAGAGTACAGAGCAGGGCAGGGCAGGGTACATAGGATAGGAGAGACTGCAGCGCCCCCTCCAACTGCTGCGTGTACCGGCCGAGGCGGAACGCTAAGCACCGCGCGCTGCCCCGAGGGAGACCCCGCGTGCCGGCTAAAGGCGCAGGCAGTCAGGGAGGCCAGCGGGCCGCGCGTGCAGAGGCAGTGAGCCGCGCAGCCCACGTGGCTGCCGCTCACGGCAGCTGAACTGGCGCCTGTCGTCGTGCTGCTCACTTACAAAAAAGTTACCCGTCGAGAGAGCTGTTGGAGTTGCCGCTGGTATTGTCATTGTGGAGTAATGCAAAACACGCGAAAACGTTGCTACGCTCTCTTCACGAAATTGACTTTCGAGAGAAAAATTTATAACAAAACTTACTATGTAGAGTGTCCTGTAATATTAATGTGACCACTTGTCGTCCGCCCCCGGTAGCTGAGTCGTCAGCGTCTCAAGTCAATCCTAAGGGCCCGGGTTCGATTCCCGGCTGGGTCGGAGATTTTCTCCGCTGAGGGAGTGGGTGTGGTGTTTGCCTAATCATCATCATTTCATCCCCAGCGACGGGCAATTCGCCGAAGTGGCGTCAAATCGAAAGACTTGCACCCGGCGAACGGTCTACCTGACGGGAGGCGCTAGTCACACGACATTCAAAAAAATGGTCCAAATGGCTCTGAGCACTATGGCACCTAACTTCTGAGGTCATCAGTCCCCTAGAACTTAGAACTACTTAAACGTAACCAACCAAAGGACATCACACACATCCATGCCCAAGGCAGGATTCGAACCTGCAACCGTCGCGGTCGCGCGGTTCCAGACTGTAGCGCCTAGAACTGCTCGACCACACCGCCTGGCGGTGCATGAACTAGGCACTGCTGCGGAGGTCCATAGACAGCAACGTTCGCTGAACGGTCTTTGAGGAGACACTGTTCGTAACGCCTTGGTTCATCTGAGCGGTCGGGTGCTCAACAGTTGCACGTCTATTCGCCCGTACACATCTCTGCAGCCGTCGTTCACCCCTGTCATTTGTGGTCCGTGGTGCACCACAGTTGCCCAGGTGGGCGGTTTTGATTGCGCCATTTTTCCATGCGTGGTGTACCGTAAGCACTGCGGCACGCCAACAGTTTACAGACTTTCACCCTTCGTCCGGAAGCCAATGATCTTGCCCTTTTGGGCGTCGTATATATCGCTACGTTTCTGCATTACGATAATGACTACATTGTTTTCCGTGTCCCCCCTCCCAACACACTTTATATACCCTCCACTGCTAGTACTGCCACCTGCCGTCTGTGAGTGGTTATTGCGCAATCACGTCGAACATAGGCGGTGGTCGTCTAAATGTGACTGGACCGTGTACCTAGCTGACGTCCATACCCTGGGACTACAGTCAGATATGCCATTGGTCTTTTTCTGTTGATGACTCGTTCCTTTTGCTAGAAAAACTCTTCAGTTCACCTCATCGTGTATGTAAGCCTCCGTGTGAGCTCCATTGACTCCTTCTGGTCTTTCCGCGAGATATACGTAGGAGCAAGCAATATATTTGTTGGCTCTTGTAGGACCGTACATTCTCGGATCTTTATCAGCCACTCCGTGATGCAGAAAGCCTGTCTTGCAGCGTCTGCCAATGGAGATGACTGTGCATCTCCGCGAGACTTCCCTGCATACTAGATCAACCTATTAACAAAACATGCTGCTCTTTCTTGGGACGTCTCTATTTCCTGTATCAGTCCTATCTGGTAAGGATCATAGATTGCCGAGCAACATTCAAGTATTCACCGAACGAGGGTTTTGTAAGCTACCTCCTTTGTGGATGGATTCTTCCAATGCATCTGTTCGGACTCTGCCTTTCATGCGATTAGCTTTAAGTGGTTGTTCCACTTCGAATCTCTCCGTACCGATACGTTTAGAAATGCCTGTGTATTCATGATACATTACATTTGTTCATGTTGAGGGTCAGCTGCACCAAGCGTCGATCCTCAGGTCTTCCTGCTTTTCGCTGCAATTTTTCAGTATTGCGACTCGTCTCTGTACAACACCACCATCGAACTTCCGATGTCATCTACAAGGCTGTTTATGTATATTGTGAAAAGCAGTAGTCCTATAACACTTCACCGGAGTCCGCCCGAAGTTAGTTTCACATCTGGAGATTTCTCTCCGTTCAGAATGAGATGCTATGTTCTGTTTGCTAAGAAACTCTTCAATCCAATCAGACAGTTGGTCTGATTTTCGTCCACTCAATCAATTAGTCAATCAATGAATTAGTCATACGCTCGTATTCTGTTTATAGGATGTAGTGCGGAGCTGTATCCAACTCCTTTCGGTCGTTAAAGAATGCCGAATCAACCCGGGCGCCAATATCTACTGCGTTCGAGGTATAAATTGTATTTTATAAGTAATAAAAATCAGTTGATCGCGTAACTTCTGCTCTTTTATGTAACCTGTGAAATTACTGTTGATGCAAGTACAGTTTTCATACACAAACTTGAGGAAGTCTGTATACAGTAGAACGTTAGCCATCATGATCAAAGAGAAGAGTTTCCAGTTATCATTGATAAGTGGGGAAAGTTGTTTATGAATAATAGAAACATGTTTTGTATAAGCTCGAAGAAGTACTGAAGCTGTGTTTAATATTTTTTTGTTTTGCATTTTTAATTGTATATTTTTGTAGGAATTGTACTATGTAGCGCTATATGATAAAACTGTATTTTTTATTTTAACTACTACAACGTCCGTCTGTTTCAGGTTACAAATCAACAATTTTCAATATACAACCAGAATTAAACATTGACAATTTCAATTTTACTATGAATACTATTTATTTTTAAGTAACAGGTAGGATGATGATAACAGTGTAGAACAAAACCGTTGCGTAAGTTAGGTCCATAATATATCTTCACTTAGTATCTGGATGTTTCACTGCTTCCGGTTTCTAGGGGAACCTATTCAGTGGCTGATCACATACGTAAACAAAGCGATCGGAATGATAAAACGCCCGATAAGTATGCAACATGCCTAACGTACGGGTAACGCGATTACGATCTTAACTGACCAAATCTACTAGAGACTGATTAAAATTACTTGATAGTTGACACGCCACCCGTTGGAGCTGGTTTCTTCTAGTCAGAGCGCTCAACGTCACGCCCGAACCGTTCGCCATTGCCAAACTGCGACAACAACTTGTCAATTCACTTCCAATTCCTTGTCAGGCATTCTTTTTTTATGTGTTTGGATCCCGAATCGTAGGTGTGGCACATTTATACGAGGGTTGTCCAGAAAGTAAGTTTCGATCGATCGCTAAATGGAAACCACAGTGAAAATCAGACACACTTTATTTGCAAGAGTTAGCTACACTTTCTAGACACTTCTCTATATAGTCGTCGCTCAGACCTAGAAATTTGTCGGAGCGTTATCCCAAATTTCCAACACCATCGTCATAGAAGGTAGCCACCTTTACTTTCTGATAATTCGCTACGCTGGTTTATAGCGTGTATGCCGCGCCCGAGTGTTGTCTTCGTATGCAGCGTTTCATGCGAACAGAGGTGATGCTCAGGACGAGCCAATTAGGGCTGTGTTGTGGGTGATCGAACACTTCCCATCGAAAAGGCTGCAGGAGCGTCTTCACTGCCCGTGCAGAGTGCTGCTGAGAACTGCCACGAAGAAGGAAGTGCATGGCAGTTGTGTTAGGTGGGCTGCATTCATTAAGGCGAAGCCCCTCAGCGGGCCCTCATACTTGGCGGGAGACATCGTTGTTCTAGGCACCTTTAGTCGCTCACAGTGCGCTCACAACTGAAATTAGCGTCTTGATGCGATCGACAGTCATACTAGAGACACTGCCCAACACATCTCTGCAAAGCTTCCACGGGTGTTCACTGTGGTGTCCATTTTGCGATCGATCGGAACTTACTTTCTGGACAACCCTCGTAATTCATCACAAATTATAACAACACCGAGCACAACCCACACATAACGATGCTAATGAAATACACATGTTTCATACACAGTATTAACTAAGCACTACTGGATACTTCCTATTGGCTTACGTTAGATAAGCTTCGCACGGCATTGCGTGAACCCGAATTTTTGAAGGCTGAAATTCATCGCTACGACTGTCACCACAGTCATAAATGTAACTACTTTATTCAGTGATGTAGTGTAGCACAGTGGGTAGCATATAACCCCCTCTGTAGAAGGTCGTAGTTTGGAATTTCACCAAATGTAGTGAAACTTTTTTTATTTCTATACTCCAAAGAGTTTGATGACAATTCGTATTCAGTTACTTGGTTGAAATATAATTTTTATTTCTAATTTTGTGTCACATCATTTTTATCATCAAAATGACTTTCTCGTTGCTCTTATTTATCATTCTTTTTTCTTATGGAATCTGCGTGTGTGGCCTATAATCTGGAACAAGTGCCAACGACAACTGCTCATTGGTTGGTAACGCGGCAGGTCGTGTAGCCAGTGTGAGGATAGTTAGGCAATCAATGATAGCGAGAAATTACAGTTCGCTTTTAGAGCTGAAACTTAATTTTTTCTGTCTTGAGAGTGCTCGTAGACGTTAGCTTTAGTCGCAGTCAACAAAGTGGTCGTGATTTTAGTTCTGCCGCGTATTATTGATGGCCGTTTTCTCGGATACATTGCACGTAACAAAATTGTCGTTAAGTTACGACGTGAGGGGCTACAAAACTTGTCGTCTGCCAGAGTTCAGTCATTGGTCACTTAAAGTGAGCTGTCGACAGAGCATCTCGCATTTGCGATTTACGTCGTGGCGGCCACGCGCAGTTCAACAAAATAACACTCAACCCCACGAAGACTGCTGCAGGGCTCTTCACCAAGAAGAGGCTACCGGTACTATGTTACCCCCTAAGGGTGCTGAGGCAACCTATCCTATGATCACACTGTTGAAGTATCTGGGGATCATTCTGGGTAAGTCCCTGACCTTCCCGATACATACACAGCAACGAAAAAAGGACATCGTGAAGAAGGCTCACGCACTGACACCATTATTCACCAGCTCTCATCTCAACGCCAAGTGCAGCTCTACATGGCGACAGTCAGCCAAAACTCGTCTCGGCTGTGCAGCGTGGGGCGTCACTTGTGGTACCGGTACATGTCTACCCCAATCAATACAGAACCGGTGCCGAAGGTGGACGCCGGGGGTTCCCCGAAGGCGAGAACCAGGAAGATACATGAAGCCGTATAGGAGAAACACCAAGATCTTGTTAGCTATGGCTAATATGCACCATTCAACCCCAGCGCTGGCATAAGAACCACGGGTCTTAGTTCACTGGCACCCGCCGTAAGTTTGTGCACCAGCCATCGAAAAGCTGCGAGTACCACGGCAGGTGCAACGTATTAAAGAAAGGTCCCCCAAAATACCAAATATTTTGAACATTGCTTCGCGTTATACACTGATCAGCTAGAATATCATGATCACCTACCTAATAGCCGGTATGTCCACCTTAAGCATGGATAGCGGGGGTGACGCGTCGTGGCATGGCAGCTATGGGGCCTTCGTAGGTCGGTGGATGGACCTGGCCCCATATCTGCACGCCCAAGTCACCTAACTCCCGTAAATTCCGTGGAGGGAGGCGATGATCTTTGACGCCACGTTCTATCACATCCCAGATGCGTTCGATTGGGTTCAGATCTGGCGAGTTGGATTGCCAGCACATGAACTGGAACGCGCCAGTGTGCTCCTCGAACAACTCCATCACACTCCCGGCCTTGTGACGTGGCGCATTATCTTGTTGAAAAATGCCAGTGACGTCGGAAACCCGATGGTGTGCAATTAGTGTACGATACACCCTGGTCGTCATGGTGCATTTGATGAGCTCCACTGAATCCATGGATACGCACGTGAATGTCCCCCAGAGCGTATTGGAGCCGCTGCCAGCTTATCTGCGCCCCGCAGTATAGGTGTCAAGGAGCTGATCCCCTGGAAGAAAACGGATTCGCGCCCTCCCATCGGCATGATGCGGAAGGAACTGGGATTCATCAAACCATGTAACGCTTTGCCACTGTGCCAACGTCCAGTGCCGAAGGTCACGTGCCCATTTCAGTCGTACTTACCATTGTCGTAGTGTAATACTGGCACATGCATGGGTCGTTGGCTGCAGAGGCCCATCGTTAGGAGTGTTCGGTGCATTGCGTTTTCAGACACACTTTTACTCTGCCCAGCATTAAAGTCTGTTGTTAGTTCCGCCAAAGTAAGTCGCCTGTCCTGTTTTACTAGTCTGTCCAGCCTACAACGTTCGCAGGGGGAGGGGGGGGGGGGGAGGGTGGCTGCCCAACCTAACGACGGCTGGACGTGGCTTCACCTCGATTTCGTCCCATGTTGAGGACGCTCAATGCAGCACTCGTCCAACACTCGACAAGTTGTGTCGTTTCCAAAACGCTAGCGCGGAGCCTCCGGGCCGTCACAAACTGCCCGCGACCAAACTCAGATAGATCGCGCACCTTCCCCATTCTACACTCGGACAGCACGCTGACTGGTACTACATGCACCGAGCGTGTGTCTGACTAGCAGTCATTCCTCGCCAGGTGACACTCCTATCGCCTGGAGGGGGTTAGATCGATAGTAGATCGTTGATCACAATGTTGCGGCTGATCAGTGTTGATCGACAGCGTTTATGAAGCAGCCCGCCGTGTTTTTGTGTGACCTATAAGCGAGCGGTAGCGGGCAGTCAACGTGGCAACACTGTATAGATGACAGACGTCAACTATGGAGTGATTTTAATCGGACTGTAACAAAACTACCATAGTCTACTCTTACTTACTACAGTCTGCGGTAGCCTACAGTAGTTTACAACTCTAGGGGTGACGCGATAGTGGCGGTTAGCGGTTTGTCTGCAGTCAGCCGAGGGCGTGCGAAACGACGCGGAACGTTCAGTGTATAGCGGACCGCTGCACCTCTCTGCATCTGCGTGCATGCGGTGCCTGTGAAGCGGCCCCCGGTTGCCCGCGGCTGCAGCTCCGGGCCGGCTGTCGGTCGGCTATCGAGAGGGGAGCGACGCGTGCTGCAGGCAAGCGTCGTCCCCCCTGTGACGTGAGGTGAGGCGAGGCGTGGCGGCCACGCGTGTCCTAGCGAGGGCGCCGTATCGAGCGCAGATGCGGCGCGCCCTCCATCTCGAGTTGGACAGACGTAGGCCAAAATGCGTAGTGACATTTGAACATAGATACAGCAGAACCTTGATAATACGTCCCGGCGGAGGTTCGAGTCCTCCCTCGGGCATGGGTGTGTGTCTTTGTCCTTAGGATAACTTAGGTTAAGTAGTGTGTAAGCTTAGGGACTGATGAACTTAGCAGTTAAGTCCCATAAGATTACACACAGACATTTGAACATTTAGAAACTTGATAATACGGCATGCTCGGATATCTGTCAGTACCTGATTATCCAATATGCCGGATAATGATCATTTTAGTAAACCTGGTTTAAAGAAAGGAAAACCTATAATTTCTACGTACAAAAACAAGTAAGTGTTATCTGTCATAGTTCGTAGTAATAGACGGAAAGTCATCGAGTAAAACAGAAGTAATATCCAACATTCCCCAAGGAAGTGTTATAGACCCTCTATTGTTCTTTATCTACGTATATTAACGACGTAGGAGACAAACTCAGTAGCCGTCTTAGATTGTTTGCAGATGATGCTGTCATTTACCGTCTTGTAAAGTCATCAGATGATCAAATCGACTTGCAAAATGATTTAGATAAGATATCTGTATGGTGCGAAAAGTGGCAATTGACCCTGAATAAGGAAAAGTGTGAAGTTATTCACATGAGTACTAAAAGTAATTAGCTAAATTTCTATTACACGATAACTCACACAAATCTGAAGGCTGTAAATTCAACTAAATACTTAGGGATTACAAATTACAAATAACCTAAATTGGAACGATCACATAGATAATATTGTTGGTAGAGCAAACCAAAGAATGCTATTCATTGGCAGAACACTTAGAAGGTGCAACAGGTCTACTAAAGAGACTGCTTACACCACGCTTGTCCGCGTGATACGTGAATTGGAGTGGCAATCATTAAAACAAAGGCGTGTTTCGTTGCGACGGGATCTTCTCATGAAATTTCAATCACCAGTTTTCTCCTCCGGTTGCGAAAACATTCTGTTGGCACCCACCTACATAGGGAGAAATGATCAGCACGATAAAATAAGAGAAATAAGGGCTCGCGCAGAAAAATGTAAGTGCTCGTTTTTCCCGCGTGCCGTTCGAGAGTGGAATGGTAGAGAGACAGCTTGAAGGTGGTTCATTGAACCCTCTGCCAAGCAGTTTATTGTCAATAGCAGAGAAATCACGTAGATGTAGATGTAGAAACACAACAGGAGAGTTTACAGCATAAAAGATTTGAAACAGTGTGCTACTTTCCTGTAAAATCAGAACTGAATTAGAAGGCTAATACTGTGCTGCTCTGTCAAATCAGTTCAAGACTCCAAGTTTTAGAAAGTTTCAGTATACATACCCACTTTTTGTATGCCAGTTACGAAATAAAAGAAGAGCACTGATTTGAAAACATCAAGAACAAGCCAATTAGCACAAATTGTTACCAAGAATTTGGTGCAGTTCAACTGGAATCACTGTCTTTAAGAATAGCACAGATGTCTGACATTACCGAGGGTGTGAAATATGTAGGATTGGTATCCGCCACTAGTAGCTGACCTGAAGTTTTCGTCTGAGCCCTCATGAACATTGTAGAAATGATAACTTGTTTCCTGGATTGAGCTCTTTTTCGACAAAAATTATTTTATGTGCTTTGGATATTTATAATTTCAGAAGCGTTGTATCGTTGGCAGCTCTCAGCGAGTTTCACGAAAGTGTTTTACTGAAGCCTAAACCCCAAGAAGCGTGAGTTGTAGGTGTTTCTTGTTCGTGGCTCTCAGTTTCTGGTGCCTCATGTGAGTTGTAAACTCTCCATAATATCACATCTCAATCAGATCTTCTTCAATAGCTAAATTTCTGTCAGTTTCGGCCCATTCGCAAACGTCGTCTTGTGAAAAAGCACTCGGTTCATTAGTGGATGTAGAATTTATCACCCGAACAATTTCAGAGCGAAAAGTTCTCGATACGTCGACATCTCGGCTTCTTCGACCAGTTTACGCCATAACTTCTTCAAAGACCTGTGTGACGTTGTATTTTTCGCAGAAGTCCACACATTTACAGCCGTGAGAACAGCTTTCTTTGTGTAAAAACTGCTTAGGAACTCTTTGGCGTTGCAATGTCGGCTTAGAAACTTTTGCACGAGCATTCCTCTGCGCCAAATTTTGTATGAGCCTTTGGTAACGTAACATTGGCAAAAAGATAGGTGTACAAAATGTTGCCTGATTTCTGATGCGTACCGGGCTGTCGGCTCTGCCAGATTATCGCTGTCTTACTCTATCTCCTATAATACTATAGTAAAAATGTTAAAACTTGAGACTATTGTGTAGGACATAATGTATGATATTCTATGCTGTTCCCGAGAAAAGGTACATTACATCTCAAAAGTATAACTCTACAGCAAATCTCATTTAAATTTTTAATTTCAATTTTTAACAACATTGACGTATCTATAGTCGCTAATGATGTCCATATCCATAATCTCCACTGTCTTCCTTGTCATTATGGGGTGTTCGCTTCCTCTGCCTCCGTTGCCTTGCGAACTTGTGCACATTTTCTTTTTCTGCCTGGCTTTTATCAAGCTGAAGCTTCCGAATATCTTAAGTGTAAATGCACCTGGATGGAAGCCTAATGTCTGTAGGCATTTAATCCTACCTAAATTTCCACTATTAAATACTACATAGGCATCACATGCAGCTATCTTCACAGCGTTTGACAACACAAATACTCTTTTGGATAACGCATCCATGTAGGGTGATTTCAGATCTCGCTGGTATTTTGTGTTTAACCATGCACACATTTTTTCAGCAGTTCAGGGTTGGTTTCATAACATTTAAAACAGCAAATGGCAAACCATAGTAATCGCTGTATGGCTTTCCAATGGCTTCTGCCTGAAGATCGTTTCACCACGATATGTGACAAAAGAAATGATGAGCTTCATCTGTGAAATGTTTGCGGAAGAACATTGCTCACCCTGCTTGTGGCATTGTTTTTACACTATGTAGATTGTCTCTAATGGCTTTTCCATACTGTATTAGTGATGTGTGAATTTCCTTGTCTGACAATCTGTTAACACCTGTCAGTGGCTTTCCATCTTCTAATATCTTGCCCTTCATTTCTTTCACAGCCTTCTAGATACATCTGCAGTTCGTTTCGATTCTGTGACTGAAAAGTAGATACAAAAAGAAGTCAAATGTAGAGAAGGTGTGGCCCGCAGCACGGAAAAAAGTGTGCGGCAGGCGCAGATGGCCAAAGAAAATTTTTTAAAACTTATTTTCTAGGCAGGTTTACATTATAAGACTCTGAGATGTCATTCTTAAAGTGTCACTTTAATAAATTAAGAAAGAAAAACCTTTCGAATTTTTTCGCCTTTTTGCCCTACATCCGCCCCTCAAAATGTTACACCCCCGGCTGTTACAACTACTGTCACAGAGTTACACATCCAGCTCGTTAATTTTAAACATCAAGTAAATTTCTTTATTGGGAATAGAGTAAGGTCCTATTCCACCCATCCGCTTTGACCAATGACGCCATATTTCAGGTAAAGACGATAGTTTGCCGTAGTTGCCAAGAAACCAAATATATAAGTAACATTTAGTAACAGCTCGATTACACTCTTCAACATGGCGACCACAAGATAGATCATTATGTTTGGAAACAAACGTAAAAAACAAGAAAATAAAATGAAATTAACGGGACAACCGCTTGAATGATGGAACAAACTTACAAATTAGTGAAGCTAAGATCATTCCACAGCAGCTAAAAAATCGAAAAATACATGCGAATTCTTGTGAATAAACGGAACGGAAATGTATAGAAAATACAAAACTGGAATAGAATAACGCTTGATCTAAATGGCTGAAACGGAGACGGGGATACCAGACCCCCCCCCCCCCCCCCCCTTATCAAAGCAACAAAATATCGAGAAATGACGTACATGAAGTTGTCTAGAATAAACGAAACATAAAAATACAAACATTGCGCAGCTGCAATCGAATATTTCCCTTGACGTATGCATCTCAAACGAAGACAGCGATGACAACAGTTTCTGACCTGGAGGGAAACTACACCCAGTGGCACTTTTGCACAGGCTGGCGTCGAACCCTGGGGCTCGATGTAGACTTTTTTTTTTTTTTTTTTTTTTTTTAGAAAACACTGCCTTAGACGGAGTCCTGCTGCGATTCGGTGCAGCACAGCACCTAATTTCGAAGTTTTCTAACCACAAACTTACTTTCTAACACTATACGAATACAGTCTAGTACAGTCACGTTAAATACATAGAATCGCTAAAATCGCAAAGGATCGTGGTAGCAGCGTGACCAGAGCTGTGCTATGTAGCCCTTGAGTGTGGTCTGTTAGTCTCTCTGATATTTAAGGAATATACACAGAGTGCTAATAAAGTTTTCGTCAGTCTTGGATAGCTCACCTGAGTATGACTGTCAGTTGCTCAGTCGAAATATCGTAATTTTAGCTAACAACGACTGGCTGCAACCCCAAAATTACATTAAACATCCATGTGCTCATTCCACTGTAAGTTGCACCGGATGATTACTTCTAGGTATTTTGCTGTTTCCAGCGATTTGTCGCTAATAGTGTAATCAGTTAGTAGTAGGGCCCTCCGTCTAGTTATTCTCAGTACGTCACAGTTACTAGCGTTCTTGGTCGACTGCCAGACCCTGCACCAATCGCCGATTCTCATGTAACCTTGCTTCAGTTCACTACAATACTCTCAGTACGGTTAGGCATTGCCTTCCTAACGACAACGGCGATGATTGGCCTTCAACTCTCATTAAAAAAGTTAAAAAGAGAGCTCCAACCGGAGCGCAGAGGCGTGTTGTTACTGCAGGGAGGGTGGCGTCAGACAAGGGTGTCCCAGAGGGGTTGAACAAAGCGCGCACTGGGGTCAGTCGCGCGTTAACTCTCCCCCAGCGCCATATGCGCCGCGATAAACAGTTGCGTGGCCCCTCTAACCCCTCCCCCTCCCTGTCGGTTAAACAGCCGCTGCGGGTTCTCTCTGAAAAATGGGTGGCGACTGCCAGGTTACGCACTGTGTGGTCTCACTTTGCCCGTCTTGTACGTCTTCGAAAACAGGGCGCTCGTTTTTGTTGCTATCGCCTATAAATCTGTAGTGTCAGCGGCTCTATTCTGTCAGTATAGTAGTGGCTATTCTAGATTTGGAATTAATTTTACTGTACCCATATGATATTTTCAGCCAGCGCAAGGCCCCTTAATTTAAATCGGTATTGGGCCGTACCAGATCAAGGCGTAGCAGGTCGCTTCCTTGTCGACAGCCCTCGATACCAGAGTGAGAACACTTTTTGTTCTACTTCTTGATTCTCGGATGTATGTTCCTTTGCACTGATTGATAGAGTTGTTCGATATCCTTCTGCATGATACCGTTCCAAATTCTGTGCAAATGACGCGTTAGATCGTCAAAATCCCAAGCCGGTTGGAGAGCCGTGCCCACAATGATCCAAACTGTCTCAATCGGGGAGAGATCCAGCGACCCTGCTGACCAATGTAGCGTTTGGCAAGCGTGAAGACAAGCAGTAGAAATTCTGGTCGTATGCAGGCGGGCATTATCCTGTTAAATCAGTCCAGAATGGCCTGCCATGAAGCGCAACAAAACTGGGCGTACAATATCCTCGACGTATCACCGTGCCGCGGATGACTACCAAAGACCAAGGGGGGCCCTGCTACGAAAAGAAATGGCACCCCAGACCATCACTGAAGACAGTTCTACTTCAGTGACGGCAATTCCAGGCTGAAGACAGTCTGGAGACGCCCCTTTCTGTTGTGCTTACACTGTAGCAAGGTAACGCCGCCCGCAAGCGAGAGTAGTGTCTGCTGCTTGTCTTCGTGCTTGCCAGCCCTTACATTCGTCAGCAACGTTGCCTGATCTCTGCCCAATCGAGAACATTTGGACCATTATAGGCAGGGCCTTCCACCAGCTCGGCATTTTACCGATCTAACGCGTCAATTGGACAGAATTTGGCACGATATCCCACAGGAGGACATCCACAACTCCGCCAATCAGTACGAAGCCGAATAACTGCTTGCATAAGGGTCAGAGGTGAACCGACGTGTGCCGCGCGGGATTAGCCGAGAGGTCTGGGGCGCTGCAGTCATGGACTCGCACAAACGAAAAAATGGCTGCCATCGAAATAAGTGTCCAAGGAATAGAAGAGCAACTGGAATCACTCAACAGAGGAAAGTCCACTGGACCTGACGGGATACTAATTCGATTCTACACAGAGTACGCGAAAGAACTTGTCCCCCTTCTAACAGCCGTGTACCGCAAGTCTCTAGAGGAACGGAAGGTTCCAAATGATTGGCAAAGAGCACAGGTAGTCCCAGTCTTCAAGAAGGGTCGTCGAGCAGATGCGCAAAACTATAGACCTATATCTCTGACGTCGATCTGTTGTTGAATTTTAGAACATGTTTTTTGCTCGAGTATCATGTTGTTTTTGGAAACCCAGAATCTACTATGTAGGAATCAACATGGATTCCGGAAACAGCGATCGTGTGAGGCCCAACTCGCTTTATCTGTTCATGAGACACAGAAAATATTAAATACAGGTTCCCAAGTAGATGCTATTTTTCTTGACTTCCGGAAGGCGTTCGATACACTTCCGCACTGTCGCCTGATAAACAAAGTAAGAGCCTACGGAATATCAGACCAGCTGTGTGGCTGGATTGAAGAGTTTTTAGCAAACAGAACACAGCATGTTGTTATCAATGGAGAGACGTCTACAGACGTTAAAGTAACCTCTGGCGTGCCAGAGGGGAGTGTTATGGGACCATTGCTTTTCACAATATATATAAATGACCTAGTAGATAATGTCGGAAGTCCCATGCGGCTTTTCGCGGATGATGCTGTAGTATACAGAGAAGTTGCAGCATTAGAAAATTGTAGCGAAATCCAGGAAGATCTGCAGCGGATAGGCACTTGGTGCAGGGAGTGGCAACTGACCCTTAACATAGACAAATGTAATGTATTGCGAACACACAGAAAGAAGGATCCTTTATTGTATGATTATATGATAGCGGAACAAACACTGGTAGCAGTTACTTCTGTAAAATATCTGGGAGTATGCGTGCGGATCGATTTGAAGTGGAATGATCATATAAAATTAATTGTTGGTAAGGCGGGTACCAGGTTGAGATTCATTGGGAGAGTCCTTAGAAAATGTAGTCCATCAACAAAGGAGGTGGCTTACAAAACACTCGTTCGACCTATATTTGAGTATTGTTCATCAGTGTGGGATCCATACCAGATCGGGTTGACGGAGGAGATAGAGAAGATCCAAAGAAGAGCGGCGCGTTTCGTCACAGGGTTATTTGGTAACCGTGATAGCGTTACGGAGATGTTTAGCAAACTCAAGTGGCAGACTCTGCAAGAGAGACGCTCTGCATCGCGGTGTAGCTTGCTCGCCAGGTTTCGAGAGGGTGCGTTTCTGGATGAGGTATCGAATATATTGCTTCCCCCTACTTATACCCCCCGAGGAGATCACGAATGTAAAATTAGATAGATTCGAGCGCGCACGGAGGCTTTCAGACAGTCGTTCTTCCCGCGAACCATACGCGACTGGAACAGAAAAGGGAGGTAATGACAGTGGCACGTAAAGTGCCCTCCGCCACACGCCGTTGGGTGGCTTGCGGAGTATAAGTGTAGATTTTGATGTAGACTGTTCGGCTGGTCCCGGCGGAGGTTCGAGTCCTCCCTCGGGCATGGGTGTGTGTGTGTTTGTCCTTAGGATAATTTAGGTTAAGTAGTGTGTAAGCTTAGGGACTGATGACCTTAGCAGTTAAGTCCCATAAGATTTCAGACATATTTGAACATTTTTTTGAACCGACGTGTTATTGACTTGCTCAATTTGTGAAGCTCTTTCTACTGAATAAATGACCCAATTTTCAGAAATTGTAATGATTTGTTTGTCCGTACTTGTACGTCACATCTACGGATTTCCGTCCCATTCGAATAATTCTTTCATGGGGCGTGTGCGCACGCGCGCACGTGTGTGTGTGTGTGTGTGTGTGTGTGTGTGTGTGTGTGTGTGTTTACATATTTCCGTCCAGTAACAATAGGGTGACCACCTGTCAAAAGCCTGAATGTGGAGGCATGCCTACTCCATTGGCGTGTCCAGCTGCGCTAAGGACCTCTGTTGAGGATCAATGATGCGAATAGCCCGATCGAGGTGGTCCTACAAATTCTCGACTGGGTTTAAATCCGGCGAGTTTAGTGGTTAGGGGAATATGGCAAACCCATACTGGTGCTCTTCGAATCAGGCACGTACACTGGGAGCTGTGTGACGCGTTGCATTATTCTGCTGGTAGATGTCATCGTGGGGAGGGAAAACAAATTACATGTAGAGTCTGTATGGTCAACAAGGATAGATACATACTTATGTTGGTCCTTTGTGCCTACCAGAATGACGAACTCATCGATGAATGCCACGAAAATATTCCTCAGAACATAACGCTTCATCCTCCGGTCTCGACCCTTCCAACGATTGTTGCAGGGCGTTTGCTTTCAACCTGGTAGAGCATAAAACACGATTGATCGGAGAAGGCCACCTTCCGTCTCTCAGTGGACGTCCAGCTGCAGTGTTGACGTGCAGATTCCAGCCTTCGTCGCCGACGAACAGCAGTCTGCAAAGGTGCATGAACCAAGCACTTGCTGCGGAGGCCCATACGCAGTAACGTCCACTGAACGGTCGTTGAGGACACAGCTTTGTCCTGTTTGCGACTTATAACCGCTTGATGAACTCTGGTTCGTCTGGGCGCTCAGCTGCACGTCTGTTCTCTCCTACACATTTCCGCAGTCGTCGTCCCCCCATGTCATCTATAGCTCGTGGTGCACCAAGGTAACGTCGGCGGCGGTTTGGAAAAGCGCCAGTTTGCCTTGCACGGAATACTTTAACAACGGTGGCACGCGAACAATTTACAAACGTAGCCGTTTCGGAAATGCTCGCATTGACTAGCAGGGTGCCTTTTCCATCTCGTTGTCTTCAGTTTTATTAAGCCACAGGATATAATGTACGTAGCCATACGTAGAAAAATTACATTTGTTTCATAAATTTTCGGTTGAACTGTGGGATGCCTACAAGTTGCTGCCGCGATATTTCGGCGCAGTCTTCTGAGCATTTTCAGGTAAATACTGAAGAAAAATGCGCTGAGTCCCCGCAGTAGCGTATGCGCAACACCAACTGGGTACACCAGCCATGCGCTGGCGGGGGTCTTTATACCTCAGTGAATTTTGGTCAGCATTCACCTGAAGATGGCCAGAAGTCTCTGTGGTGGAACATCGCAGCAGGACGTTGCGGACATCCGGCAGTTCAGCCGAAATTTTATGAAACAGTCTGTATGCCGCCTAAGTTTCAAATTTCACAGAATTACAGTTAATTGCAACTGTTGTCATTTCAAATAGAATGAAGGTAATCGATCTCGTGGCGCATTTCGCCTTTACCACACGTCTGGGAACTGCAACACAGCATCAAAATTTACTGTATTCGCTACACGCCAGATCAGGTCGCCCCTGTTTTGACAGCACAGGAAAACAGCTCGTTCAATATAATGTCAATCGCTGCTGTCGATACGAATCTGTCGTGCGCATACGGGTAAAAATCAGTAATTTGTCGTGTCAGTTTTTCTGACGTGCATGACACAGCCCTCTCTTTTCGAAAAAAAAGAAAAGAAAGCTCTGTGGGGTGCTGTTTTGCCACGAGTGAAGTTGAGGTACTGTTAGGAGCAATTGTAGCATTCAGGAACTGTAACCACTTTTGGGGCCGGCCGGAGTGGCCGTGCGGTTCTAGGCGCTACGGTCTGGAACCGAGCGACCGCTACAGTCGCAGGTTCGAATCCTGCCTCGGGCATGGATGTGTGTGATGTCCTTAGGTTAGTTAAGTTTAAGTAGTTCTAAGTTCTAGGCGACTGATGACCTCAGAAGTTAAGTCGCATAGTGCTCAGAGCCATTTGAACCAAATAATTAATTGTTAATGGAGCGGCTCTAGCAGCGAATAAGCTACATGTGTTGTTTTTCCTTTGTTACAGGTACGTATGTGATGCCAGCTGCGCGCCTTGGTGTACCTGAATCGCTGTGAGACGAAGGACGCCTCACAGGTCGGTTCGCCACATTGAAGTGCTCCAGGGAACCGTTGCTGCTTTGAGCTGTGGTCCGCGTTTTGTTTTACCCAGCTCAGTACAAAAGCCCCCTCCCCCCAGATGCGATAGGGATTATTTTCTTCGTCGAGTAATTAACAGCTTTGTCCTGTTTGCGACTTATAACCGCTTGATGAACTCTGACCTTATATGTAAATTGATGGTTTGGAGGGCCGAGGGGGGGGGGGGGGGGGGAATAGGGTGGGGAAGATAGGAGAGGGAAGCGGCTAGTGATGTCAGTGCCATCGAACTTTACGTGGAATCAGCGTCGACGAGTGAAGACGTGTGCCGGTCCGGGATTCGAACCTGAGTTCTACTACTTACTAGGCAAGTGCGTTAACCTTCTGCGCCACCCGGATACAGTGGTTATCGCAACTGCGTGGACTACCTCGATCCGCCTCTCGGCCGACCCACACTCCCACCTATATCCACCCATCCGCAGTGGCGCTAGGAGATCCCGGAACGGCATACATTTCCACTGGTCACCGCTGATTCCACGTGAAGTTCCGATGCAACTACCATACAACGGTGGGCATTTAGCCTTCTCTCCGAGGCCGCCACCCTCCCCCTCCATTTTAACTCTGTCGCACTTTCTTTCCATTTGTTTGTCTTGGTGGTCGTCTTTTCCCTACATGTGTTCATCTCGCCTTGCCTTTTGGGGTGGACATTTTAATGTGTTGCAGAGTGGCTGACTCATCCTCTTTTATTCTTGTGATCAGCCAGCCCAGACCATCTGCTCTATGGTTTTAATACCTTCTTCCACTTTTCTTTGTGGTGTATGTTTTTCCCATGTTTTGTTCATTTCATTCTTTTTCTTTTTGGGTGTGGTTCCCGATTCCTTTTCCCCCTTTTACTTTCTCAGACGTACTTAGGTTGTTTTTGTACCTTGAACCTTGCTTGCGTCAGGAAAAAAGGACTGATGACCCTGTAGTTTGCTCCCTTTATACCCCAAACCAACCAATCCGATACAGCTGCCGTCACTAGTACCTCTCCTTTGCTTTCCTTTCTTCCACCCCCACCCCCCTCCCCCTACCATCAATTAGCATATAATGTATCACAGCTGTAGATTCCGCGTGGCGTCTGTTCTTTTGGACATCTCCGGAAGAACAGACACCACGCATTCATGGAACTCTGATGTGTTGGAGTCGATTGCTTTGCTTTTAAGGTTACAAGATTTTCTAAATATGACAATCTCTGCGTTCATGGAGATGCGAGAACGTCGGCTACCGGTACATAGTTGCACTTGTATTGGTCAACAACGAGCCTTCGGCGACGAACTATTGTTTCAATGGTGATAACCAAAAAGCCTCATGTTGAATTCCCGATAGTGACAATAACTAGATAAGTAACCTATATTGTCGTTATTTTACAAAAACAGTCACGGTAGTTCTAAAATGGAACCGACGTACGTATTCAACGCACATGTCCATTCAGTGCATAAAGCTGCCTCACAAGTGTGGTGCATTTAACTTTCTCTGTGATCGGGATCAGTCACACAGCTGACACCACCACATATGCAAGGCGACGACAGTCCAGTTATAAAAAATGTATACACTCGTTAAAAGAAACTTTCATTGGCTTTTACTACAAGCCTTTAACAGTTTCCCGCGTAGTCGCTGTTCACGTCGCAGCATTTTCTCGTAACGCTGCACTAGCTTGTTCTAGCCATCTTCGCTGTTCTCCTCTTAGGAATTTAATGACGTGACTACGGTGGTTTCGAAACCCTAGTCATCTTCAGACCTCTGCGCCCTTAAGTTGCTTCAGCCGCAAGAATAGATAACGGTCGCTGGCTGGTGGGAAAAGTTCTCAAAGGAAGCGCTGTCTAAGATCGTATACTAGGCGCGGAAAGTGGACTCGTTATGTAGATGGTAAGCATCGCCATAAATAGATGCGGCTCTAATTTTTTATTGGTCAGTAGTTTGTTACTTCTACATTAAGCGACTTCCCTGTTGCACATATCAGCCCAGAGACAGTAAGTTAAGAGCTATCCTATTTCAGTGTTAAACATGTCTTTGCCTACGTTGACTTCAGTCAATCAGTGTTAACGTTTCTGGCATATTCTATACACTCAACAGTCAGACTGTACACCCTTATCGCAACTGGTTTTGATTATTGCATGCATGACTCCACAGCCGTCACGTGATTCGGAATGTCATCTGAAAACTCCAAGAGCTGGAGTATCAGTTAGTGACTAGTGTTATAGATCAAGTCGAGATAATGTTATAAATACAGCATCTAAGACCCGACTGTTCTGAACATCATGATGCACAAAAACTAGAGTTTGTCGACATCAGATACGCGAACAAGTCGAAAGTCCCCACTCCGCTGCCGGTAATGGCTGTCGTTTCTTTGGATAAACACCCGGAGGTCACAGACGTGTGAAAGTCAAATCCAAGTCGGTTTTGGTATCGCCACTGCACGCTTCAGCCAAGTGAGCGCTACGTGTGTGGATGATGGTGACGACGATGTCAAGTTAGGAGGTTGGACCGACCTGCCGCCCTTCACGTCTATTTAATTATCTAATGAAAAATTACTGTAGTAGCTTTCTGCGATTTAAAATTAGGATTCACGGTATTCTTTATCTCAGATATAATTTGAAACTAACGTAGCACATGAATTATGTTTTGTTCTAGACACGGAGCATATGCAATAACGGCTCATTTGAAATCGACACCGGATCTGAGGTGCCACGCTATATCGCGACCATGGTGTGGTGGTAGCCACTGGCCGATATGTTAAGACAGGGGAGTCATTTTGCTCTTAACAGGCAAAGCGGCCAACGGGCAGTGCGTCCGTAACAGACTCGAGTTTCTTACGTCTGTAGTCTTCACCGAAACATATCTTTACCAAATTTAGCTCCAAACATTATCTTACTCGTCACATTACAGCACCGACGGTTTCCTTCGGCAGCATAAGCCGTAGAGGTACACTATTATTGGATATTCTTCATTACTGTAGATGTATGACATTTTAGCCAGCGCTGTACAAACACAGTTAACCGACGCGTATGTTTGATACACTCTCAATACTTCGCACTACTTCACTCACAACACACCATGGGCTGCGCAGTCAACCAGCTGGTTTAATGGTAGAAAGACAAAGAGGTTCAAAACAACGAGATATGTTGCGCTAGAATAAAACGTGAAAGGGGGTGAGTGGCAAGACACTTTCCTGTGCGCCACTGGCACATTCAGAATAGGGATATAATTATATATATGAAGTTTTTTGCCTCAAATGATCGTTCCTGTCATATCTCTGAATATTGTCAATTCCTCCTGGGACACCCTGTACACATCACATGTGGTTTGAGATTTCTTATGTAACATCAAACTTAGCATGTCGTATATAATTTTATTACCAAAATGTGTAATAGGTAAAAAACATATAAATCAAAAATGAACTGATACCTTTTCTCTACTTTCCTACATAGTCACTAACGTTCTCAGCGTATTCCTGCCACCGTGGTACCAATTCCAATTCGCCCCGTTCCTAAGAGTCCGTTTCGTTAGAGTGTAGCCATCTGAGGACTGCTGGTTTCACTTCTGAATCTGTCGCAAAGCCTTGGTCGCGCGGGAATTTCTTCGTGGGACCAAACAGATGGAAGTTCGACGGTGCAAGGCCTGGACTGTATGATGGATGCTGGTGCACCTCCCACCCAAATTTGGGGAATTCCTCACGAAGACGAACAGCAACATGGAGGCGAGAATAGTGTTGTGGCGTTTCTCACAAAGAGCACGACGTAACGTAACCAAAGTTTTAACATAGCCTGCAGCATTCACTGTGGTGCTGTGTTTAGCCAAGTCCACCAGTAAAACACTATCCATATCCAAGAACACTGTCACAAGCACTTTTGTACCAGATGGAGTCACTCTGATTTTTTGTACCCACCAGCCAGCATGTCTCCACTCCATAAAAGCCTGCTTGGTTTCGGACGAGCAGTGGTACGCCCACTAAGTGACGATTTCTTTCAGAAAGTAATACCGTTCTGCGGCATTAATTCATCTAAGCTTGTCATCATTCGCTGACCCTTCTGGTTGTGTGTCAGGTTCTTAGTCACCCAGGAAATACTAAGGTCATGAAATTTCAACGTTTCTTAAACAATACATACACAGCACCTTAGGAGATGTTCAAAATAGGGTTCGCAGTTGCACACTCCATTCGTTCAAAATTGCTATCCGGGTGGCTCCTACATTCTGCGGGGTTGCAGCTGTTACCCGCCGCCCGAAGCGTGGCCAATCACGAAGGTTCACACGGCCCTCTTGGAAGACTGGAGACTTTGGCAAGGTCCATACAGCCGTCTCATACACGCCACCCACGTCCCTGTCAATGTCACTCGATTTATGCGCTTTGGCCCACAAATATCGAACTATACTTCGCTGCTCTTCGCAGGTTGACGACAGTAGCATGAGCTCCATGTTTTTTTCCGTAATTCAGGCTTCTGTCGCTAGAGCTGCACGTGAAAACAAAATATCCTCTGTAGTGCAAACTTCAAACTATATTATTGTGAAATATCAATATTCCAGCTGCAATACCAGGGGAGAAAAAAAAGTATTGTGTAGTACTTTCCGATCTTCCCTCGTCTCACACGTACTCCGAACACAGTTTCACAAGCACATGCTTTGAATGTGAAGTGGAAGTGGCGCGAGTGAAATAAAAACCTCTAGCTCGATACCAGAATAACTACAAGGGATGCCCGAAGCGACAGTTCCACCTCTTCTGCCTCAGCACCACCTTTACGTGGAAGTGCCTACTCCGTTGGCTCTTGTGTGTCCCGTCATTTTTCGCCGGCGTTGCTGTGTGCCTCTTGCGTCTCAGCAGTTATTAACGCGCAGGTTTCCTGTGGCTGCTGGTGTTTCGTCTTTGAGCGAAGATTGCCTGTCGCTTGTCAGTTCCACTCGATTACAGGATACAAGAGGAAGGCTGTGCCTCCGCCTAATGGTCGGCTCGGAGCTACAAGGATGCCGAGAAAGTGACGTCATCTGCGAGAGCCATTGGCCGTGACAGCGCAAGAAAACAATTACTGTGGGCGGCAGCCGGCGTGTGACGTCGGCCCTGAGAAACTCTCGCACGTATCCTGGTTAACCACAGGAGCGATGGCACAGCAGCGGCAAGCGAGTGGTTCTCGTAAGCCACTGTTTTCGTCTCGTTGAAGCCGCTTCGTCATAGCCCACCCGCATCCACGCGACTCTCATGTTCCCGATTGTGGGAACTGATCAGACGACGACAATGTGATTAGTGTGAATGGCTCCTGTAGGCGTGAAATCCACGAATGTGAATAGTATTGAAACCAAATAAGTCGCCAGGTCCCGAAGGAATCTCAGTTCGGTTTTACAAAAAGCACTTACGGGTATTGGCGCTTACCTAGCTAGCATTTATCGCGAATCTCTCGCACAGT
Organism: Schistocerca americana; assembly: GCF_021461395.2. Lineage (NCBI taxonomy): Eukaryota > Metazoa > Arthropoda > Insecta > Orthoptera > Acrididae > Schistocerca > Schistocerca americana. Next base: position 78,756,956 of record NC_060124.1, on the reverse strand, counting down.
GCTGTGACACAAGTAACTGGAAAAAAGCGCAGGTGGCTCCTGTGTATAAAAAGAGCAAAAGGACGGACCCGCAGAATTACAGACCAATATTTCTAACATCAGTTTCTTGTAGAATCGTTGAACATATTTTCAGTTCCAATATAATAAATTTCCTTGGGACCGACAAGTTTATGACTACGGATGAGTATGATTTTGGAAATCATCGCTCGTGCGAAACTCAGCTTGCCCTTTTCTCACATATATTGTGAACTATGGATGAAGGGCAGCAAACAGAGTCCACATTAAACTTCCTGGCAGATTAAAACTGTGTGCCCGACCGAGACTCGAACTCGGGACCTTTGCCTTTCGCGGGCAAGTGCTCTACCATCTGAGCTACCGAAGCACGACTCACGCCCGGTCCTCACAGCTTTACTTCTGCCTGTATCTCGTCTCCTACCTTCCAAACTTTACATAAGCTCCCCTGCGAACCCTGCAGAACTAGCACTCCTGAAAGAAAGGATATTGCGGAGACATGGCTTAGCCACAGCGTGGGAGATGATTCCAGAATGAGGTACTGGCAGAAGTAAAGCTGTGAGGACGGGGCGTGAGTCGTGCTTCGGTAGCTCAGATGGTAGAGCACTTGCCCGCGAAAGGCAAAGGTCCCGAGTTCGAGTCTCGGTCGGGCACACAGTTTTAATCTGCCAGGAAGTTTCATATCAGCGCACACTCCGCTGCAGAGTGAAAATCTCATTCTAGAGTCCACATTTCTTGATTTCCGGAAAGCATTTGACACGATGCCTCATTGGAGACTGTTAACGAAGGTACCAGCGTGTGGGATAGGTTCACAGGCATGTGGGTGGCTCGAAGACTTCTTAAGTTATATCTGGTTATGTTGCCCTCGAGAGCGAGTGTTCATCAGAGACAAGGATACCGTCACGGTGCCCCAGGGAACTGTGATACCACCGCTATTATTTTTCTATCGTCGTTGAGCGACTGTAAGATGATAAGATGACTTCGACAAAATTTCTAGTCGGTGTGATGAATGACAGCTGGTTCTAACTGGAACAATGCAAATTAATGCGGATGAGTAGGAAAAACAAACCAGTAATGTTAGGATACAGCCTTAGCAGTGTCCTGCTTGACGCGGTCACGTCATTTCAATATCTGAGCGTAACGCTGCTGAGAGATATGAAATGGAACGAGCATGTAAGGATTGTGCTAGGTCAGGCCGAGGCAGATTGTTGACTGCCGTTTATTGGGACAATTTTGGAAGAGTGTTGTTCAGCTGTAAAGGAAACCGCATATAGGACGCTAGTGCGACCTATTCTTGAGTTCTGCGCAAGTGCGTTTGGAATCCTCACCAGACCGGGTTAAACGAAGACATCTAAGCAGTTCAGAGGCTGACTGCTAGATTTGTTACCGGTAGGTTCCGAACAACACGCAAGTGTTACTGAGACGCTTCGGGAACTCAAATCGGAATCCCTGGAGGGAAGGCAATGTCTCTTAGAGAACCGGCATATGAAGCTGAATGCAGAACAATCGTATTGCCACCAACATGAATTTCGTGTAAGGGCCATGAAGATAAGATGCGGGAATTTAGTTCTCAAAGGACGCGTATAGAGAGTCGTTTTTCGCTCGCTCTATTTGCGAGTGGAAGAGGAAAGGAAATGACTAGTAGCGATGCAGGGTATCCTCCGCCGCGCAGTATGCATGGAGATGTAGAACCGGGAGGCGATTTATACAGGGCTATTACAAACAATTGAAGCGATTTCATAAATTCACTGTAGCTCCATTCATTGACATATGGTCACGACACACTACAGATACGTAGAAAAACTCATAAAGTTTTGTTCGGCTGAAGCCGCACTTCAGGTTTCTGCCGCCAGAGCGCTCGAGAGCGCAGTGAGACAAAATGGCGACAGGAGCCGAGAAAGCGTATGTCGTGCTTGAAATGCACTCACATCAGTCAGTCATAACAGTGCAACGACACTTCAGGACGAAGTTAAACAAAGATCCACCAACTGCTAACTCCATTCGGCGATGGTATGCGCAGTTTAAAGCTTCTGGATGCCTCTGTAAGGGGAAATCAACGGGTCGGCCTGCACTGAGCGAAGAAACGGTTGAACGCGTGCGGGCAAGTTTCACGTGTAGCCCGCGGAAGTCGACGAATAAAGCAAGCAGGGAGCTAAACGTACCACAGCCGACGGTTTGGAAAATCTTACGGAAACGGCTAAAGCAGAAGCCTTACCGTTTACAATTGCTACAAGCCCTGACACCCGATGACAAAGTCAAACGCTTTGAATTTTCGGCGCGGTTGCAACAGCTCATGGAAGAGGATGCGTTCAGTGCGAAACTTGTTTTCAGTGATGAAGCAACATTTTTTCTTAATGGTGAAGTGAACAGACACAATGTGCGAATCTGGGCGGTAGAGAATCCTCACACATTCGTGCAGCAAATTCGCAATTCACGAAAAGTTAACGTGTTTTGTGCAATCTCACGGTTCAAAGTTTACGGCCCCTTTTTCTTCTGCGAAAAAAACGTTACAGGACACATGTATCTGGACATGCTGGAAAATTGGCTCATGCCACAACTGGAGACCGACAGCGCCGACTTCATCTTTCAACAGGATGGTGCTCCACCGCACTTCCATCATGATGTTCGGCATTTCTTAAACAGGAGATTGGAAAACCGATGGATCGGTCGTGGTGGAGATCATGATCAGCAATTCATGTCATGGCCTCCACGCTCTCCCGACTTTCTTTCTGTGGGGTTATGTGAAAGATTCAGTGTTTAAAACTCCTCTACCAAGAAACGTGCCAGAACTGCGAGCGCGCATCAACGATGCTTTCGAACTCATTGATGGGGACATGCTGCGCCGACTGTGGGAGGAACTTGATTATCGGCTTGATGTCTGCCGAATCACTAAAGGGGCACATATCGAACATTTGTGAATGCCTAAAAAAACATTGTGAAAATATCTCAAATAATAAAGTTATTGTAGAGCTGTGAAATCGCTTCAATCATTTGTAATAACCCTGTAGATGTGCGAAGGGTCACACAGTGCGAGTTTTGATAAAAAAAATGGTTCAAATGGCTCTGAGCACTATGGGACTTAACATCTATAGTCATCAGTCTCCGACAACTTAGAACTACTTAAACCTAACTAACCTAAGGACATCACACAACACCCAGAGTTTTTATACATGACCACCTTAGGAAAGCAATGATTTTGGCGCTGTTGTACGCTCCTCGCAGTGACGAAATGAGCAGCGTTTCATTGCATATCGTCCCTAGTATATTTCGTTAGACAGGTTAGGGCTCTGAACTACGTCGATTTCACAGTAATCAGTGATGGAGCATAAGCTCGGGTTACGACGAGGAAATCAGCGGTGCCACACTGGAACAAACCAACCGCCTTCTTGGTGCTCCTCCCGAATGCGAAATTCCTTATTGTGTGTTGTGTGTGTTGTAAAAAGTAATGGGGAAAGGTCGAAGAGGGGTAAGCTCATGGTGGAATTTGGAGCCGGGAACTACGAACTACCATATCACTTAGCCACATATCAGACAGCTAGGCAACGTATGAGGCACACCATTATATGGAACTGAATTGTGGCTGTAGGAAAACCGGAAAAGAAGGGAATCGAAGCGTCTGGAACGTAATACTGCAGAAGAAAGATGCTCGGAGAATTACGTTTGTGGTCATAATCTACAGTTTTGTAAATAATTCTTCTTTGTGTTGACGTTATTTTTCCTTCAAAACAAATGACGTTTTGTAATGCACGGAGAGGTCTATGTATTTTTTTTCCCCTCGAGTGCGTGATATTTGACTTGTAACAAAAGGGAAGTTTCCAAATAATATTTTAGAATTTACAATACTGTGTTTTGTTATTCATTGCACAAGGAGACCAACAATGGTCTCCGCGAAATTCATGACGAAAGAAATACTGCGTGTCCCAAAAAACCACCGACATGCGTTAGGGACAGGTTCCACCCACCAAAGCGGAAAAAGAACGTCTAGTAACCATGGGTTTAAAAATAAATGCCTTGACAGCTATGAGCACTTATTCATCTTCGATACTATCAAATACATCCGTTCTACTTCGAGCTCTTTACTTTCCATGTTTTGGCAAAAGAGTCAAAAGAAGAAAAAAATGTCTAGTAAACCTGGATTCTGAAATGCTTACATTAAGGGCTATGATCACTTGTCCAGCAGAAGAGATGTCTTTCACAGTAGCGAAGTTGAACATGTGCTCATGAACTCTTAGCGAATGCGTTTTAGAGCCCATGTTTACTGCACTTTTTTTCTTGTGCTGGTATAAGGAACCTGTCCCTAAAGCTCGTCTTTGAATACCCAGTATATTGGAAACTCTGACTGGAAGGAGGGGACAGGATTATGTTGGAATATACCGAACAGACAGTTGCGCATGTTTAGTGTAAGTGCTACTTTCAAATAAAGACGTTGAGAGGAAATCTTGGTAGGCATTTTCAAACCAGTCACATGACTGATGACAAAAAAATTATAGAAGAGCTAGACAAGGATGGAGAGGCTTGAATGTGAGGTTGCGAGAAACGGCCTAAAGGGTTGTAAGAAACTCCCAAAAAATTCTAATAAATGAGGCTACGAATGAGCATAAGGCAGAGGACGTACTGCTTGTAGCAGGTCAGTGGCACAATGTCGCTATCATTTGCGCCGGCCGAAGTGGCCATGCGGTTAAAGGCGCTGCAGTCTGGAACCGCAAGACCGCTACGGTCGCAGGTTCGAATCCTGCCTCGGGCATGGATGTTTGTGATGTCCTTAGGTTAGTTAGGTTTAACTAGTTCTAAGTTCTAGGGGACTAATGACCTCAGCAGTTGAGTCCCATAGTGCTCAGAGCCATTTCGCTATCATTTGCCAGCGGTGGACGTAAGCGCATAGAGATTCAAATCAAACGGACGACGATCTGACCCATGTTGAAGAGAAAGTCGTCGAAGAAGACAGACATTACTACACCTGCAGTGTGCTTGTGTGTGGCCGAGGGTACTTTATTTAGCACTGTCTGGTCTCCCCATTTGTTCCATTCACGAACGGCGCCTGGGAGATTGACTGTCGGTAAACCTCCGTATGACGAATAATTTTTTTGGTTTTCTCATCGTGGTAATTTCGCAAGACGTGCGTGGGACGAAGTAATATTTGTCATACTCCCTTGAACGTACTGGCTCAGAATTTCACTAGAAAACCACCCCGCAACGTACATCGCCCCGCCTTTGGAGTCTCCCGTTAGAGGTTGGAGTTTCTCCGTATCACTTTCGCGACGACTAAAGGATCCGGTGACGAAACACGTCGCTCCTCGGAGAATCTTCTCAATCCCTTCTGTTTTTCCGGCTCGGAAAGAGTCTCCGACTCGTGAACAGTACTCAATAATCGGTCGAACAAGTATTTTGTAAGCTATTTCATTCGTGGATGAATTACATTTCCTTAACATAATCCTAATGAATCTGCCTGGCATCTGCTTTTTCTAGTTTTTTTTCTGCGATCATTCCGTTTTACGTTGCTCCAGATGGTTACTCCTACGTATTTTACGGTAGTTACTGATTTCACTGTCGCTGGTAGTGTATTCATACGTCCGTTGATCTCTTCTCCCATTTATGCGAAATACGTTACATTTATTTACGTCCAGGGTGCACCAACCGTCGATCCTCTTCAGGTCTTATTGGATTTTGCTACAATCCTTTGGCGTTGAAACTATCTTATAGACATCAGTATCCTCCACGAAAAGCTTCAACGTTTGCAATACAACATTTATATGAACTGTAAATAGTAGTGGTGTTGTAACACTTCCTGCGGGTGCTCTCGAAGTAACATCTGCATTTGTAGATGTCCTTTTGACTTCCAGTTGAAAGGAAGTAGTATCCGATTACAAATCTGGGCCGATACTCGGTAAGATCTTACTTTGTTCACTAAACAGCAGTGCGGAACAGTGTGTAATCCTGAGCACCTCTTATATCCATCTTTTGGATCTGCAGCCCTTGTCTGATGATAGCACAGAGGTGCTGAAACATGTCTTACTCAAAAGAGAAATCGGTGTTTGCAAAAGGCCATATTCTATAAACCTATTATACTACAGCTGTGTTAGGTGGCTAAAATCAGTAGGTCTCTTGTTTCGGGCGAAAGATGTTGGCAGATACGTTTAACAAAAAGCGACCTAACGGAGCAGTGATATAAGATTTGCTCAGAGTTGAGACAGTGCTTGTTGCCCCCGCATCTGGACCTGCATCGTTAACCTTCCTCATGTCAAGGATCATGCCATCTACTAGTTCGCCTTCGTGTACGGCGACCTGGATCTCACGGACGAACAGAACGAGCTGAATTTCGCCAGCTCCCTGCTTGAGGAATCCAAGTGGATTTTTATAGAGCAGATTTCCGTTCTCCAAAAACGCCGTAATGCCTCAGCATCAAACATACTCCATAATCGTACGACAGATTGATGTCAACAACATAGACCTATGATTACGCGCGTCTTTTGAATGACCTTTCTTGAATAGGGGAATGAGTGTGTCTGCTTTTAATCGCTACGTGCTGTTCGATGCGCCATTGACCTACGATAAACTACTGCTAGAATGGGAGCAAGTTATTTCTCATAATGTCAGTAAAAGGTCACAGGTATCGGATCTCGTCCAGTTCCTTTCCACTATTGAGCAGTTAGAGTTACTTGTTTATTTTGCTTTTGCTTATATCAGTATCTGCCGTCCGCAGCTCGTGGTCTTGCGGTAGCGTTCTCGCTTCCTGCGCACGGGGTCCCGGGTTCGATTCCCGGCGGGGTCAGGGATTTTCTCTGCCTCGTGATGACTGGGTGTTGTGTGTTCTTCATCATCATTGACTCGCAAGTCGCCGAAGTGGCGTCAACTAAAAAGGACTTGCAATACGGCGGCCGAACTTCCCCGCATGGGGCCTCCCGGCCAATAATGCCATACGATCATTTCATTTCATTTCAGTATCTGCCATTTCGTTATTCGTGCGATGATTGAACGGGGAACCGTATTACCATCTTCCGCGGTAAAACAATTTCGGAAGGAATAAGTTAGTATTTTGGTCTTCTCTTCGTCGTCATCTGTTCGGTGGCAGTATGGTCAACAAGCGACTGAATAGATTATTTCATTTCGGTTACTGACTTAACACAAGACCAAAACCCCTTAGAACCTTTAGTCAGTTCGTTCGGCAAAATTTTACATAGAAATTCACTGAATTATCCTCGCATAGCTCTCTTCACGCTCGTTTTGGTTTAATTCAGCTTCCTTCTGTGTACTAGTGCGTTTTCACTTCGGCAATAAAGCTCGCTTCGCTTTCGTTACAAATTTATAACACGGCTGTCAAACCACGCCTGGGTATTTTCCATCCTTCACATCCCTGCTAGAAACGTACTTGTCTAAGTTGTAGTTACCGGACATTGTCAGTGTACACACAGGGATCTGTTATTTCAGTGAAAATTGACTTATTGTAAAATCTTTATTCATGTAGGAAAATACATGCCTAAGCCATATACAATCCTTGTGAGATTTACCCGTTTGTGCTTCACATCTTTGTCCACAGAACTTAATGTTTGATGAAGACTACTTAGATACTGTACTTATATAGAAACTGTAAATGTTCCTAATCGCAAGTCTCCGAAAGTTTTTGAGCGAATGCTTTCAAATTTTGACACAATGTTGCTCTGGATTAGGCGTCTTTTTATGTACCTATTTTTAATATATCTAGTGTGTGTGTGTGTGTGTGTGTGTGTGTGTGTGTGTGTGTGTGTGTGTGTGTGTGTGTCAAATGCACGGTAAAATAAAATGTGGTATAAAAATGGGAAATACCAAACAGAAACAGAAGAAGAAGCAATGCTTTATTTGTAGAGACTGAACACTGAAAACATCTGCTGCTTGTGAGAATGTAACCAGTGACTTCACAGTTATCAGACTTGTACACTGTCCATTTAACTATCGGCAATTTGATCGAAATGTTTGAAATTGTTTAACAGCGCTTCGAAAATCTTGAAAGACAATTTTATCCATTTCGTTTGTAAACTGCGCCATTCTGATTTAGGAAACTGGTGTTCTTGCACCGACCTCCACATCCTAACGACATGGAAGAGGACCAGTCGGCGAGGTCCCCTCGCCAGTCGCGGTGTTTGCCCCGTGGATACCCAGCAGCTGTGGCTGAAGCAACTCTGGGCATCTAGACAGTGACAAAGTGTTTCGGACGTGAAATCCATGGGCAGTTGGTGATTTCGAGGGAGGTTTGTAAGTCTCGTAAATTTTCATGAAAGGATGGAACGTTTTTGTTGCACCTTCATGGTTGGTAAGTTTGGTTATTCCAACAATCGCATAAAGAATTTCAATAATGTACATCGTTCAGTTTATTGTTGACTGCGGTCTGAATAGGTCAGTGTGTCGACTGCGATTGAAAATGGTGAAAACAAGAGTTTGCAGGTGTTGTTTAAAACTTTCATTTGAAGGGTTTGACCGCCACACAAATGAGAATAGAATTGGCTGGAGTTCACGTGGGCTCTGCACCATCATTGAAGACCATTTACGTATGGAATAAAGACTCTAAACGTGGTCGGACAAGCACCGAAGACGAACCACGCTCCGGTCGTGCAGTTGAGGGCACCACAAAGAAAACCATTGACAAAATCCATGATATGATAATGCAAGACAACGGAATAAAAATTCGTGAGATTGTTGAGACTGTAGGCATCTCAACTGAGCGAGTGCCTAATATCCTGCACGGAGAATTGGCTAAGAAGAAGCTGTTGGAGAGGTGGGTGTCGTGATTGCTCACAGTGGACCAAAAGCGCATCCGGTACAACATTGCAACACAATGTCTGGCGATGTTTAATCGCAGCCCGCAAGACTTTTTGCGCCGGTTTATAACTGTTGATGAATCCTGGATACATCAGTACACAACAGAGTCAACACGGCACTCAAAACAATGAACAAAGGCTGGTGGAAGCCCACCAAAAAAAGGTAAAGACCGTTTTGTCAGCTGGTAAGGCGATGACCATTGCTTTTTGCGATTCCCAAGGAATAATCCTGACAGATTTCTTGGAAAAAGAAAGAACCATAATAACTGGACCTTATTATTCTTCAGTGTTGGATTGCTTGAAACTTGCGTTGGCTGAAACAAGACTAAAGTTGGGACGCAAGAAAGTGCTCTTTTACCAGAATAGTGCACCATCACGATCATCGGCAATAATAAGGGCGAAATTGCATCCATCTGGCTTTGAGTTGGTTCCTCATCCACCCTATTCACCAGACTCAGCACTAAATTATTTCTTCCTGTTCCTTAACTTGAAACTTTGGCCTGCTGGGAAAAATTTTCATCAAAGAGGAAATGATATTTGCAAACGAGTAGTTAGCAGAGTTCGACAGAACGTATTTTTCCCAAGGGATGAGAAATCTGGAGAATGGCTGGAACCAAGTGTATTGCACTCAAAGGAGATTATGTCGAGAAGTAAGGTGAGTTTCTTAGGAAACAAACATTTTAATTGTTTTTTTAGCAGACTTATCAAACCACCCTCAACGTCTGCTTTTGTATCAAGCGTAACGTAGAAACGAGGATTGTTTTTGCACGTTCAGAATGCCGTGTAACAGATATTTAACGGATAAAATGTAATGCATACACAGTTTGTACCCGACGACTGATAGCAGTCGATCGCGTTGTGAACATTGAATAAAATAACAGTATTAACACTGGAATAGACTGTAAATTTACTGAAAAGTGACTTTCAACGGTATTCAGTGCCTGTTCAAGTGAACCTCAATAGAGTTCTGATGCTCCTGACCACTTCCTTAAATTGCACAAAGTGCCGACAAGGGAACAGAGCGTTGTGCGTAGACTTAATAGTAGGAGACTGATAAAGTGTGAACAGCCACTGTGTGTTTCCAACCAATATGTCAGTTTGTTTTTAAATTGTAGCTGATGACTTTACGTCGTGTGTACACCAAGTCCCACTGCGTGTGCCAGTTCGATTGCAGTGTAGGATCACAGCGGCTGGGGAGGAAAACACGAACAATATTTCTGGGCGAATCGACGACATGCAACAGGTAGGTGCACTTGTCGTAACATCCTTACCGCGATACTTACCTGTAGGACGGGGCGTTATTGTTGGTGAACTAGCAGTACGCCAAATCGTTTAACGAACAATTTGCGTATACCCGCCGTTTGATGACTGGTCCGCAGGCCGCTGTGCCTAGCGGTTCTAGGCGCTTCAGTCCGGAATCGCGCTGCTGCTACGTTCGCAGGTTCGAATCCTGCCTCGGGCATGGATGTGTGTCATGTCCTTAGGTTAGTTAGGTTTAAGTAGTTCTAAATCTAGGGGACTGATAACCTCAGATGTTAAGTCCCATAGTGCTTAGAGCCATTTGAACCACTTTTTGATGATTGGTCAACTGAAATGTTGTTGCCTACTTTTTGTACGAGTAGCTTGCGACACACAAAACAGACCTCTGCTTACTTCTAAAGTTGTCAGTAGTTCAAGTCGAAGTTTAGAGGCTACCAGTCCAGGAAATCCAGCTGATTTCATTCTGTCCACCATTGAAAGGTCGTGCTTCAAGGATCCGTGTATCATGTTGGTACAGTAAAGGTCCCACTCCAAAATCTTAGTGGATAATATTATATCGAATATTTTCGCAGTCATTTGTGCTCGTTTCGCGAAGTGGTGGTCAAGCCTAATTCTGGGAAAAACTATAGGGATCGCGCCCCGCCTTAACTGCGTTTCTATCTCCTCAGAACACAATGAGGCAAGTAAAGTGCACATACCTTTTTGTGGTGACAGGCTTCTGGCTAGCAGGAGTACTATCTTGGAAACACAGATCTGCAGACTATCGACGAATTGTTCCATTGCTCACATCGTCACGTGTACTGCAACGGAAGCAGTAGACAACAAGCATAGTGGACTATCGGCACGCCCGTTAAGCTTCAGAATTCGGCAGCTGCCGACAGTTATTTCTTCGATTTCATCAGTAGTTCTTAGGCCTACGAGGGCTATGATGGGCTAAGTGTTATCCTCTTCGTAATGACATCGCATCAGTGGAATTGCGCACATGGATCTCTAGTGGAAACCTTGTGGCAGTCATACTTCCGGGCCTCTTTCAAATCCTTTGTCTCCATCGCTTTTTCGTCACGGAAGACGTAAATTGATCTGCTGTATACAAACATCCCTCGCGTAGCCTGACGTCACATATCTCTTTTCAGAGGAGAATTGGGAGACCGCGGAGGGTGCGTTCCCATTACTGCGGCAGAGCATGTGCTCCACCCACGAGTGGAATCGAGCACTTTAACGAACGGCCGGCCTAAACAAGCGGCGAAAGGGGTCCGCTGCGGACAGACACATTAACGACACGCGCGAGCAGGGAGTAGAGAGAGTAGCCTGTTTACAGACGCTCCCTGCGCGTGACGCACACATGCGCGCCCTCCTGCTCGCAAGCAGGCATTACTCATCAGGTCAGAGTCAGCCACCCCCCTACGACCACCGCCAACCAGTACCACTAGGGCGTCACACGCGCAACTGGCGAGGACCTCAGCAAAGGCCGCGCGAGCAGAGCAGACACTAGCATAGAGCAACTCCTACCATGCGGTTTACGTCGCTTTCGTCAGTTCAGGTCCGTTTGAGGCAAGTGGAATCGTTAGAATACTCGAAAGTAAGGCCATTTATTTCTATACAGCAGACCCACAGACTAATAGTGTCTCACAAACAGAGGAATTTGTGGTTTAGATCTATTGCAGCAGTATTTGGGGAGACAGGAAGCCCTTGGTAACCGAGGCAGCGACAAAGTGGTACAGGGCCGTCATTTAGAACGGTCGACAACCGTGCACGTGGGTTCGAATACCACATCTGACATATTCTTTCCGCTCTCGTAGAGAATGAAAGCTGCTACAAAATTTATATACTGTCGTCCTTTCGTTTCGCCCGACGTCGTCTAAGTTAGATCAATTACTTTTTATGTTCTGTTCCCTTGTGTTAGCCCAGTATTATTTCATTCTTTTTGATCTTGCTTTGCTTTCTTCTTCAGAGATTTGGATCGTTTGTTTGGTTTTGATTTGGACTCTCATTCTTCACTTTGCTTTTTTCTAGTTTTATCTGTGAGCTGATTTTCTGTGTGCTGTTTGAGGCTTTCCCGGCGCTGCATCTGCTTGATAGGTTCCCGGGATTTACGCCGGATAATATTGTAGAAGCCGCACAATATTTCAGCGAGACAACTACCCGCCATCTTTTCTGGAACATCTGAACTCCTTCCATCCAAGTATCTGTTTTACCATGGAGGTAGAAAAAGATGGTGAGCTCCCGTTTCTGGATGTTTTGGTGCGTAGAAAAGGAGACGGCTCCTTGGGTCACAGTGTGTTCCGGAAGCCTACACGGACACAGACTTGTATTTACAAGCTACGAGTTGTCATCATCCCTCACAGCGCAGCGGTGTATTACGGACGCTAGTGCATAGGGCTAGAGCCATCTCAGATCAGGACAGCTTATAGGCAGAGCTCAACCATCTCCGCTCTGTATTTGCCCAGAACGGGTACTCCGAGAAGCAGATCCGGAACGCGTTTCGACCAGCACGCTCCAAACCTCAAGAACAACCTGAAGAAGCAGATAACACCACGGGGTTGGTTTTTCTACCGTATGTCGGTGGCGTGTCTTTTAAGGTGGGCAGAATTTTCAAGAAACACCGGATTAAATGTGTTTTCCGGCCTCCAGCAAAAGTGAAATCGATGCTGGGCTCTGTTAAAGACAACCTCGGCCTGAGGAGACCAGGAATATACAAAATCCCGTGCCAGTGTGGAAAATCTTATATTGGCCAGACGTGTCGTACGGTCAAAGACAGATGCGCCGAACATAAACGTCACACGAGGTTGGGTCAGCCAGAGAAATCTGCGGTTGCTGAACATTGCCTTGACACGGGACACGGCATGAATTATGAAGAAACCAAGATCCTCTCGCATGCTTCCACATACTGGGACTCCATCATCAAAGAGGCCGTCGAAATACGTATAAGCAGTGACCTAATAAACAGAGACACGGGGTTTCACCTGAGCAAAGCCTGGGAACCAGCCTTGGCGGCATTAAGGAATCGTCAGCCACAGATTAGCAACCGCACCGAGTCAACACAGATGGGAAGCCTTAGCGCAGATGCTTAAATCGCGCGCCAACACCTCGCGCGCGCGAACGGGGTCCGTCGCTCCCGGCCGCATTTTCCCGCGCCGCGGCGCGCTTCCGCAGACCGCGACCCGTTTCTCCAGCAGAGGACTCTGGTATTCGACGCTGTCTACGATTGGTCTTCGATGACGTTATGCCCCGCTGGCGCCTGCGCTGTTCTAGAAAGCCAGCATATAAATTGGCGCGCTTCTCAGCGACGCGACAGTAGCACCTGAAGATGGCGGGCAGTTGTCTCGCTGAAATATTGTGCGGCTTCTACAATATTATCCGGCGTAAATCCTGGGAACCTATCAAGCTGATTTTCTGTGATTTGGATTTCTTTTAAGTCCTCCTGTTTTATTACACCCATTAATTTGGTTGAGTTTTTTATTGCGGAAGCAATAAAACTTTCTTTGGTTAGTCTATTTGGGTTCATTCTCAGAATGTGTCCATAAAGATCAGTTCTTCGTTTCCTCGTTGGGTCATATACTTTTTCAGTTCTTTGATAAAAGATTGCGTTTCTGATATGCATTAGTTTATTGTTGTGGAATTTGGGATCTAGCATTTTTTTAAATATCTTCCATTTTTTATCTCCAGCCTTTCTACTGGGCCGTGGTTGGTGATGGATAGTGTTTCAGCTGTGTATTGGGCTTCTGTTTGATTGCCGTGTAGTAGTGTCTAATTTTTGCGTTTATTGTTTGTGCTTCTGGTGAGTTGGATGATCGGTTCAACTTTATTTTTTCAATATTCCATTGCCTTTTTCTCGAGGACATTCCAACTCATACATTCTCCAAGATACCGGTGTTTGGATTCTTGAAGGATTTCTGTTTTTGTTCTCTCACTTAAATAAAAAGTGTTTTTATTTTTTATATATATTTGTCACTATTTTGGTCTTTTCGAAGGAGATTTCGAGACCCATTTTTTATGTTTGTTGCTGTAATTCGGTGCACTTTGCCTTCTTCCCAGATCTCGTCTAATAGGACCGTATCATCTGCAAAAGCTAGACAATTGATTATGATGCCTTTTTTTGTCCTTGTTGCATTCCACATACTTGTCTACAGTTTACATACATTGAAGAGTCAAAGGAACTGGTACACCTGCCTAATATCGTGTAGGGCTTCAGCGAGCACGTAGAAGTGCTGCAACACGACGTTGCATGGGCTCGGACTAATGTCTGAAGTTGTGCTGGAGGGAATTGACACCATGAATCCCGCAGGGCTGTCCTTAAATCCCTAAGAGTACGAGGGGTTGGAGGTCTCTTTTGAACTGCACGTTGCAAGGCATCCCAGATATGCTCAGGTATCCCATATCACTCCAAATGCACACGCCCCACACCATTACAGAGGCTCCACCAGCTTGAACAATCCCCTGCTGACATGCAGGGCCTATGGATTCATGAAGTTGTCTCCATACCCATACATGTCCATCCGCTCGATACAATTTGAAACGAGACTCGTCCGACCAGGCAACATGTTTACAGTCACCAACAGTCCAGTGTCGGTGTTGACGGGCACAGACGAGGCCTAAAGCTTTGTGTCGTGCAGTCATCAAAGGTACACGAGTGGGCCTTCTGCTCCGAAAGCCCATATCGATGATGTTTCGTTGAATGGTTCGCACGTCGACACTTGTTGATGGCGCAGCACTGAAAACTCAGCAATTTGCGGAAGGGTTGCACTTCCGTCACGTTGAACTATTCTCTTCAGTCGTCGTTGGTCCCTTTTTTGTAGGATCTTTTTCCGGTCGCAGCGATGTCTGAGTTTTGATGTTTTACCGGATTCCTGATATTCGCGGTACACGGGAAATGGTCATACGGGAAATTCTCACTTCATCGCTACCTCGGAGATACTGTGTCCCACCGCTCGTGCGCCGACTACAACACCACATTCAAACTCACTTAAATCTTGATAACCTGCCATTGTAGCAGCAGTAACCGATCCAACAACTGCGCCAGATACCTGTTGTCTTATATAGGCGCTGCCACTGCAGCGCCGTATTCTGCCTGTTTACGTATCTCTGTATTTGAATTCGCGTGCCTGTACCACCTTTTTCGGTGTTTCAATGCATATACAAAAAAAAGGAAATGTGGTTAGCATGCATGGATGCCAACGTTTACGACACGTGTTTGATTCTCGTTTTTGGCCAGTCACTTGTCTACTGTAAGTTTTTAAAACAGGGAGGTACTTGAAATTGATCATGTCCAGCTGTGTGCGAAGGTAGCTGTAAAGTTTCCGTGGATATTGTGACACTTGCTTGTCCTGTTCATGCTCCAGAGAAAGAGGTGTTTGGGTGGGGTTGGATTGTTTGGGGGACGAGACCAAACAGCGAGGTCATCGGTCTCATCTGATTAGGGAAGGACGGGGAAGGAAGTTGGCCGTCCCCTTTCAAAGAAACCACGCCGGCAGTTGCCTAGAGCGATTTAGGGAAATCACGGAAAGCCTAAATCAGGATGGCCGGACGCGGGATTGAACCGTCGTCGTCCCGAATGCGAGTCGAGTGTGCTAGCCACTGCGCCACCTCGCTCGGTAAACAGGTGTTTAACAGCAGATTTATGAGGATATAAAGCAGAGAGGATATAGAATGAGGACTGGCAATAGCAAGAAAAAGAGGAAATTTATAACGCCGAATATAAATTTAAGAGTCCTGAAAATTAGATGGGTGGATCGAATAACAAATCAGGAGAGACTGAATCATTTGGGGAGAAAAGAGATCTATGGAACAAAAAGAAATCGGTTGACAGGAGACTTCCTGTGGCATCGAGGAATCGTCGGTTTGATAGTAGAGGGGAGAGCGTGGGGCGGGGGGTTAAAGATTGTAGACGTAGACCAGGGATTGAACACAGTGGCCAGATTCAAACGGTTGCATGGTTCAGTAGTTACTCGGCGATGAAGAGGCTAGCACAAGATAGATTAGCGTGGAGAGTTACTACACTGAACGCCACAACAACAACATTATATCTTCCACGACAACAACATTTTATCTTCGATCCAATAGAAGTGCGCGGGCTGCACGAATGGAGTGGCTTTAGAGTACGTAAAGTATTGTTTACTGTGGTGGCGTCCAGGAAACTATAGCACATGCAGAGAACATGTTTCATAAGGTGTTGAAGAGAACTGAGGCTTGCAACAAGGAAACACTGTTCGGCCGACGCAGCAGCTAGCACACTCTCCTTGTGTCACAGCTGCAGTGAAGTGGTTCTTGAAGGCGTCCGGAAACTCGACGAGGTAAGTCTGGAGCCTGCTGGCTGCGGCCGCCTGCGCTGTTTCCGGGTTTCCTCCCCTCCCCTCATTTTCCTCTCGTTTCCTTCTCTCTCCTTTGCTTTTCTCCACCTTACTCTCACCTCTTTTCTTCTCTCCTTGCACTGTTGGGCGCGAGGCTGTAGGCGAGGTCGCGTTCTTGCGCCAAGTCTGCCGCCAGCCCGTGACCCCGGAACACCTGGCAGGCAGGCAGGTGTACAAGGTTAGCCGTGCCCGCGTTTTTACAAACACCAAATGGTGGTTGAAGTTTTGTCGTTAGCAGTTCCTGCTGTGTTAGGGAAGTAGGTACTTTGCAAAGTTTGTTTCTCCAATTTTTGAGGTCCATCGCGTCCCCCTTACTCCTGCTCTGTGCCCTCCCGTACTGTTAATCATCCAGGATCTGAAGTATCTTCCTCCCTCTCTTCTCCTTCCCTTCTGCATACCCTTCCGACATTGTTTTTTTAAGCCACTACGTCTTCGTGTGTCCTACCAAGAATCTTTTTCTTCTTTACATTACGTTCGATAATTCTCATATCTTCCAGTCTTCTATTCATCACCTCAATTTTTTTGTCTATACATTGAATTTATTCACTCCTTCCTTTGCCACGTCCACATCTCTGCTCCCTCATTGTCCACACTTCAACACCATAGCCGGCCAAGCGGTTCTAGGCGCTACAGACTGGAACTGCGCGACCGCTACGGTCGCAGGTTCGAATCCTGCCTCGGGCATGGATGTGTGTGATGTACTTACGTTGGTTAGGTTTAAGTAGTTCTAATTTCTAGGGAACTGATGACCTCATAAGTTAACTCCCATAGTGCTCAGACCCATTTGAACCATTTCAACACCATACGGGAGGACGCTATATCTGAAACATTTAATGCTGGGGCAGTCAAATAAACCGAACATCCTTCACAACGGGATCATAGAATGGTTCCGTTCAAAAGTAATCACCAGCATTTTTTCCACCCTGAGAAGAGACGATCGACTCCTGTTTCGTAAAACGCAGTCGGCCGCTGACGGATCCACAACCGCACCCACTCCTACACTTCCTCGTCCCACTGAAAGCGAGGTCCACGCATATCGTTCTCAGATCTAAAAAAAAAAAATGTGAAGATCCAGGCTGTATGTAGGCTGTTGTAGTTCTTGACAACAATATCGGTTAAACACGGCATTCGTCCGATCGGCAGTGTGGGGTCCAGCGTTATCATGCAACAAGGTAATTCCGTCGGACAGCATTCTCGGCCGTTTCGACTTTATGCCGCGTCCCAATTCCTCCAAAGTGTCTATCCGTGGCACTTTCTCCCCCATATCGCGGTAATACAAAACGAGCTGCCATCTTTGAACTTTTTCTGTATCCTTCGTCAGTCTTGTCTAGTAAGGATGCTAACTCGAGCAGCACTACTCCAGAAGAGGACGAACAAGCGTAATACAGGCAGTCTCTTTAGTAGACCTGCTACATTTTCTCAGTGTTCTGCTAATAAATCGCAGTTTTGGTTCGTCTGTCCCACAGCATTATATATGTGATCGTTCCAAATTAAGTTACTCGTAACAGTAATCACGAAGTACAATATTTGATCAAAGGCATCCGGATACCTGACTGAAAATGACTTTCAAGTGCTGCACGAAGTGGCCAGGCGGTTTGAGGCGCCATGTCACGGATTGCGCGATCCCTTCCGCCGGAGGTGCGAGTTCTCCCTCGGGAATTGGTGTGTGTGTGTGTGTGTGTGTGTGTGTGTGTGTGTGTGTGTGTGTGTGTGTGTGTTGTTCCTAGTATAAGTTAGTTTAGTAGTGTGTAAGTTTAGGGGCCGATGACCTCAACAGTTTGGTCCCTTAGGAATTCACACAAGTTTGAACACATTATTGACTTACAAGTTCGTGGCGTCCTCGATCGGTAATGCTGAAATTCAATAAGGTGTTGGGCCACCCTTAGCCTTGATGACAGCTTCCACTCTCGCAGGCATACGTTCAATCAGGTGCTGGAAGGTTTCTTAGGGAATTGCATCCCATTCTTCACAGAGTGCTGCACCGAGGAGAAATATCGATGTAGGTCGGATAGACCTGACGCGAAGTCGGCGTTACAAAACATCCCAGAGGTGTTCTGTAGGATTCAGGTCAGGACTCTGTGCAGACCAGTCCATTCCAATGGTGGTGGTGTCGTCTAACCATTTCGCCACAGTCCGCGCGTTATGAACAGGTGCTCGATGGTGTTGAAAGATACAATCGCCATCCCCGAATTGCTCTTCAACAGTGGGAAGCAAGAAGGTGCTTAAAACGTTAACGTAGGCCTGTGCTGTGATAGTGCCACGGAAAATAAAAAGGAGTGCGAGCCTCCTCCATGAAAAAAACACCACCGCCTCCGAATATTACTGTTGGCACTACACACGCTGGCAGATGACGTCACTGGGCATTCGCCATACATCGGATCGCCACATTGTGTACCGTAATTCGTCACTCCACACAACGTTTTTCCATTGTTCAGTCGTACAATATTTGCCCTCCTTACACCAAACAAGGCGTCGTTTGGAATTTACCGGCGTGATGTGTGGCTTACGAGCAGCCGCTCGACCATGAAATCCAAGTTTTTTCACCCCCCGCCTATCTTTCATAGTACTTGCAGTAGATCCTGATGCAGTTTGGAATTCCTGTGTGATGGTCTGGATAGACGTCTGCCTATTAGACATTACGACCACCGAGCGAGGTGGCGCAGTGGTTAGACACTGGACTCGCATTCGGGAGGACGACGGTTCAATCCCGCGTCCGGCCATCCTGATTTAGGTTTTCCGTGATTTCCCTAAATCACTCCAGGCAAATGCCGGGATGGTTCCTCTGAAAGGGCACGGCCGACTTCCTTCCCCATCCTTCCCTAATCCGATGAGACCGATGACCACGCTGTCTGGTCTCCTTCCCCAAAACAACCAACCAACATTACGACCCTCTTCAACAGTCGGCGGTCTCTGTCAGTCAACAGATGAGGTCGGTCTGTACTCTTTCGTTCTGTAAGTGTTCCTTCACGTTTCCACTTCACTACCACATCGGAAACAGTGGACCTAGGGATGTTTCTGAGTGTGGAGATCTCGCATACAGACGTTTGACACAAGTGACACCCAACCACCTGACCACGTTCGAAGTCCGTGAGTTTCGTGGAACGCTCCATTCTGCTCTCTCACTATATCCAATGACTACTGAGGTCGCTCATATGGAGTACCTGGCAGTAGGTCACATGGATCTTCGGCTGTCTCTAATGGTATTGATGATGATGATGATGATGATGATGATGATGATGATGATGATGATGATTGGTTTGTGGGACGCTCAACAGCGCGGTTATCAGCGCCCGTACAAATTCCTAACCTTTGCTCTGCCCAATCTCGCCACTTTCTGGAATGATGATGAAATGATGAGGGCAACACGAACACCCAGTCATCTCGAGGCAGGTAAAAATCCCTGACCCCGCCTGGAATCGAACCCGAGACCCCGTACTCGGGAAGCGAGAACGCGATCGCGAGACTACGAACTGCGGACATTTCCTGGAGAGCAACCCGCCACACGAGACGAAGTGAACCCCGCGACGCTCTGGCACCAGCGCCCTAGACCACGCGTGCTGTACGTCAGTGATGTGAGTCTGTAATTCAGGGGATTACTCCTGTTTCCTTTTGGTGTGAGCTGTGCAACTTTCCAGGCTTTAGGAACTTGCTAATCTGTTTACATTTTCTGTATTCGTCGATTATTGTGGTGGAGAAGCTCTATGGAAGTCGACCCGATACATATTTGCAAAGATGTACTGGAATCTTCAGAATTGGTGGACACCTGGGCGGATGCGCTGTGGGGAGGCCGGCAGGTGGAAGTGCTCGGTGCGGGCCTGCCTGCGAAACAAAAGCCAGCGAGCGCCTGGCGCGCGTCCACGTTCGCAGCGCGCCGCCGATGCGTGCATGCATCGCGCATGCGAGTTAACGTGCCGCGCTGCGTGCTGACAGCGTGCTGCGGATGTTCGCGAGGGGCGCCGCGCATCCCGATTCACCGTTCGGCGCTGCTCCACCATCACCAACAGCGTCGGGCAGTCGCGTGACTCGAGGCGGCGTGGAAGGAATGGACGGTTTCATTCAGTGGTGGCCATGGGAGGATGGGATGGGAGGGGAGGAAGGAGGAAGACAGGCTGCTGGCTGCGACCCACTGCGCCGTCCTGCACGAACTTCCGTAGCGTTAAAACAACATCGTGTCGCATCTGCAACGACCTTCTATGGTCGTGCTCTGCCAAAACAGTCTGCCAGAATGCAAAATATTGCGCGCGAAAGACCAGACATTGGAATTACATTCGTCAGCAGTCAGAGTAAGGGAATCAACACCCAGGTGGAGTGCATTCAAGTTCCTGATCACCGTACGCAAATTAGTTGTTTCTAAGGTTATGCTAAGTTTCTCAAGGCAAATGCTGGGATGGTTCTTTTGAGAAGGACACTGGCCATTTAATTTCCCGTCTGCCGGCGTCATCGTAAACGAGACGCTAAGCCACAATCTCACTCTCTCCTCTTCGAATCCCATAGATTGTGAGACGTACGTGAGCGGAGATGACTCTGAAATCGTTGGAGGGGCAACGTTAATCAGTGATGTGGGTGTCGACATGGTAGTAATGGTGGCTAAGACACCAATATGGAGTGCCAATCAGCCCACGGCGCAGATTTAGGTTTACAGAGTGTTTAAATTGATTATGCAAGTACGCTCTCTTTCACTACTAGTGGTCTCGCAAGGCATACAGGAGGACTTCCGTGCTGTTTGAAAAGTAGGAGACGAGTTGCTGGTGGAAGTGAAGCTGTGAGGGCGGGTCGTGAGTCACGCTTGGATAGCTTAGTAGGTAGAGCACTTGCCCACGAAAGGCAGAGGCCCCAGTTTAGGATCAGTTCTTACTACTCTGGCCGCCGTATAAATGGGCCAGTACTCGCTCGTCTGGAGGTCCGTTTATGAGAAGTTTCATTCTGGAAACTTTCTGGCAGAGTAAAAGTACGTGCCGGACCGAGACTCGAAATTGGGACCTTACCTTTCGCGGGCAGGTGGTCTGCCAGCTGAGCTACCCAAGCACGACTCACGACCCGTCTTCACAGCTTAAATTCTGCCAGTGCCTCGTCTCTTACCTTCCAAACTTCACAGAAGCTCTTCTGCGAAACTTGCAGAACTAGCACTCCCGGAAGAAAGGATATTAAGACATCGCATAGCCACAGCCTGGACGATGTTTCCAGAAATAGATTTTCACTCTGCAGCGGAGAAGCAGAATTGAAGCTGTGAAAACGAGTCGTGAGTCGTGCTTGGGTACCTCAGTTGGTAGAGAACTTGCCCGCGAAAGGCAAGGCCCCGAGTTCGGGTCGCAGTCCGGCACACGGTTTTAACCTGCCAGGAAGTTTCATATCAGCGCACACGCCGCCACAGAGGGAAAATCTCATTCGTTTCATATTTGCCCGGCGTCGTCTAAACAGCACACGGCTGTCGTGTTGCTGCTGCTGCTGCTGCTGCAGGTTTCCGGTAGTCCCCACCGTTACAGCCGGCTGCCGGCAGGTGGACTAGAGGTTACTACGTAGCGTGGTTGGCATTCACATCTGGCGATACACGCTTTTGTTGTCGTTGTCTCCAATGCTTTTGTGTGCTTTCATGTGAATTACACTCCTGGAAATTGAAATAAGAACACCGTGAATTCATTGTCCCAGGAAGGGGAAACTTTATTGACACATTCCTGGGGTCAGATACATCACATGATCGCACTGACAGAACCACAGGCACATAGACACAGGCAACAGAGCATGCACAATGTCGGCACTAGTACAGTGTATATCCACCTTTCGCAGCAATGCAGGCTGCTATTCTCCCATGGAGACGATCGTAGAGATGCTGGATGTAGTCCTGTGGAACGGCTTGCCATGCCATTTTCACCTGGCGCCTCAGTTGGACCAGCGTTCGTGCTGGACGTGCAGACCGCGTGAGACGACGCTTCATCCAGTCCCAAACATGCTCAATAGGGGACAGATCCGGAGATCTTGCTGGCCAGGGTAGTTGACTTACACCTTCTAGAGCACGTTGGGTGGCACAGGATACATGCGGACGTGCATTGTCCTGTTGGAACAGCAAGTTCCCTTGCCGGTCTAGGAATGGTAGAACGATGGGTTCGATGACGGTTTGGATGTACCGTGCACTATTCAGTGTCCCCTCGACGATCACCAGTGGTGTACGGCCAGTGTAGGAGATCGCTCCCCACACCATGATGCCGGGTGTTGGCCCTGTGTGCCTTGGTCGTATGCAGTCCTGATTGTGGCGCTCACCTGCACGGCGCCAAACACGCATACGACCATCATTGGCACCAAGGCAGAAGCGACTCTCATCGCTGAAGACGACACGTCTCCATTCGTCCCTCCATTCACGCCTGTCGCGACACCACTGGAGGCGGGCTGCACGATGTTGGGGCGTGAGCGAAAGACGGCCTAACGGTGTGCGGGACCGTAGCCCAGCTTCATGGAGACGGTTGCGAATGGTCCTCGCCGATACCCCAGGAGCAACAGTGTCCCTAATTTGCTGGGAAGTGGCGGTGCGGTCCCCTACGGCACTGCGTAGGATCCTACGGTCTTGGCGTGCATCCGTGCGTCGCTGCGGTCCGGTCCCAGGTCGACGGGCACGTGCACCTTCCGCCGACCACTGGCGACAACATCGATGTACTGTGGAGACCTCACGCCCCACGTGTTGAGCAATTCGGCGGTACGTCCACCCGGCCTCCCGCATGCCCACTATACGCCCTCGCTCAAAGTCCGTCAACTGCACATACGGTTCACGTCCACGCTGTCGCGGCATGCTACCAGTGTTAAAGACTGCGATGGAGCTCCGTATGCCACGGCAAACTGGCTGACACTGACGGCGGCGGTGCACAAATGCTGCGCAGCTAGCGCCATTCGACGGCCAACACCGCGGTTCCTGGTGTGTCCGCTGTGCCGTGCGTGTGATCATTGCTTTTACAGCCCTCTCGCAGTGTCCGGAGCAAGTATGGTGGGTCTGACACACCGGTGTCAATGTGTTCTTTTTTCCATTTCCAGGAGTGTATTTTCGTTACCTGTTTTCATCATGATGGACACTGAAATATTTTAGAAATTAACATTACTTAAGAAGAAAGAAAGTAATTGGTGCCGTGATGCCAAAGCCATATCGGCATATATCGTTTTTCAGTCGGATGATTTCGCCCTTAGACGGTTTTGACTACGATGAAGTAGTAAAATTCAGGCCGAGAGTGTTAGATATCGCTTCTGAAATTAAAAAATGCAAAAAAAGAGAAAAGAAACAGTACATGAGAAAAGGAAATGCTTATCGTAGCGCATCCCTTGGACACCATTCAGCTCAGGGTGGCCACCACCATGCCCTGCAGACCAGTTACCAAGACTGCACGGAGACGATTTGCACATGTCTCCGCCGTCTCGGACCACTCCGAAATCTCATCAGTGAATTCATTCGTTTTGCATTTAAGATTTTTATCTGTTACAATATTTTAATACATAAGTCTTTGTTACTTAAGTAAATTTCGTTTACATAATACTATTAATACATTAAAGCCCCTTGAAACAGGAATATAAATCATAATAAAATTTAAAACGTTTCGTTTTCCCTGATTGTAACTGCCAAAATGTGTATAGGTTGCATACATTCTATAAAAGATGTGTTGCAGCTTTGGACTGACTCCTTAAGTCTTACATGCAGATCATGAAATGTTTGCGTACTCATCCCAAAAAATTTGAAAAATTGGTCACTACGTTTCTGAAGCCCTCAAAAAGGATAAAGAATGCTCCATCAGCGTATCTGCTCATGTGGGGTAGACGAAGCCACTGCATCGCATTGGAATTTTTCTTTTGTTCAGGCGACTATGAAAGAAGACTCATGTAACTAATGTTTTTGCGATCCACTGGTTCGGTTCTGTCTCAAACTTTAGGACGTCTGATGTACTATTGCCGCTACGGCTTTTCAGGTGCTGTCGGCAAACGTTACCGCGCCGTTTACACTGCAGCCGTGTTGATGTGAAAAGTGCCTTTCCGGCAACCGGACAAGTGTGAAATTACTCCTTTAGTTCCGGTCCAACATAGTTTTAATCACTCAGTACGTTCCAGATCGAGATACTATATGCCACAAGTTTGGGAGAAAACTTTGGGAACTTACAACATCCTTTAAATACATCAGATAGTTCTATTAAAAGATGCGAAGTGGGTCAATCACTTAAGTCTGTATTAGGGAGAGGCTAATTAAAGAGTTGGATGTGTCAGAAGGACTCACTCAAAGTGGAGTGCATTTGTAAACGAAGTAGCACACACGACGCTATTGCGACCAACTCTACAATAATCCTCCAGAATTCGCAGTCGTTATCGGTACAGGCCTCACGAAACTGAAATAAGAATATTTGGAAAGGAGGCAAGGTAGATCTCGGAAAAAGCTGTCGCTTAAATTTGTGAAAGTAATATTCGGGAAAAACTGTGGGTCGATTCTGCTGCCACAGTCATACATCTGGAACAGGCATCGGAAGAATGAGATAACGGCGCGTGCAAAGGCATGTAGACAGTCGCTGTAGACGCTAATGGGAAAGGACCTAAAATAGACATGTCTAGTGTGAAGTACCCTCCGCTTGCGGAGTATGTTTGTAGACCTTGACGATTCACACACTGGACTCTGATTCAAAGGAGTGTGACTTTATATCCTCCTCGGGTTTCCGCTAATGATTTTTGTGATAACGTGTGGATGGCTTCAAAAACGATCGCCGTCCAGCCCGAGACAGTGTCGCGTCTCCAGTGACCTTCACGTCAACGGGAAATGAAACCGTTCAGCTCCACAGGCCTGTGTTTCAGATTTCACGTCTCTCTGTATCTCGTCCTCTAGTCACTCGGTGAACGTATCCTGAGGTCAGTGGAAAATTGCATGTGTTTCCCATCTGTTACGGTCATTGCCGCCAAAACGCTTTTGCGCTAATAACAGATGTCGTTCAACGATTGTTTTTGCTAACCAAAGCCACTTTAGACTCAGTAACTTAATTTACGCATTCAGTTCGCTGTACGAAGCCCTACATAAGAAGCATGTGGTGTATGTTTTTGCTGTGGGAGTCAGTATTGCCAGCGATACAGATGCAGAATGCGGAAGTGTGCTTCAGGGATGTGGAATAACACACGCACAGTGTTATCCCGCGTCAAGGGGCCTTCTGTATACCTTGCACTGTCAGAGCGACGACAGTAGCCACCATCTGTTAATGAATCTTGATGTATGCGTGTTACAGAAAGTCAGCTGCTAAGAAGAAAAGTACAGAAAAGTGAGGTAGAGCGATAAGGGGTGACACAAGGATATACTTGACACAGTATAAAGATGTAATGTATCATTCCCTCTTCCCACCTGTGTGCTCTCCCACAGTTTCCCTCTACGCCAGGGTCTGTATCTAGCGGAAAAAAGTTTCCTCCAGCCCTTCAAAAAAATGTTCAAATGTGTGTGAGATCTTATGGGACTTAACTGCTAAGGTCATCAGTCCCTAAGCTTACACACTACTTAACCTTAATTATCCTAAGGACAAACACACACACCCATGCCCGAGGGAGGACTCGAACCTCCGCCGGGACCAGCCGCACAGTCCACGACAGTAGCGCCCTAGGCCGCTCGGCTAATCCCGCGCGGCTCCAGACCTTTCCTAAACCTCCTAAATGGATTGCGGATGGGGTATAAGGCCCCGGCTCAAGGGCGAGTGATTTCTCCATGACGTCAGATATTCCACAGCACCTGTTGAAATTCTGAGCAGCCCTGACAGGAGGCGGCGTTTTGCAATGGTTGTTAGCGCGGGTGGGGAATACCCAAAGAAATTGCCAGTGTGCCACTACTAGGTCTGAATGCCTGTAAGATAGGGCTTTTAAAACAAGTTGGGGAAGCGGTTTCGGAGCTCGCGAAATCGGGAGTCGAGTGGCAGGTCGGTGGCCCTCGTGAAATGTCAGATAAATTCGGTTGCCTTTTTTAGTGCCGTCACGATGTATTTTGAGTTGTGATGGCAGCCAGGAAGTACGTTAAGTTGAAGAGCTTGATGTACGGTATGTCATATTTTTCTAACTAATATCCATGGTAAAACCTGTGTAGTAAACAGTCAGTAGAATGTCGAGCCACACAAGCATTCGAAAAGAGGCGGCAAAGATCATCCGTGCGTCGTCGGCCGCAGCAGCGATTGGGCACGGCAAATTTCATCCTGAGCCAGCAGATCGCTAGAAGAACAATCGATGACCACGAGATGTTCATTTGTAATTGTTAAAAATAACGGTAGCGCTCTATTTTGTCTAAACGCGTGGTTCACCTCTGGTTTTTTGTGGGAGGTACAGTCAGTCACCGTTGAGAGTCGAAGAGAGAGGGAGCCAAGTTCAGTATGCGACGTGTTCGTTACTCCAGATAGTTGTGAGACATTTGAGAATGTCGGAATCAACACCCAGTTGTTGGTAAGTGTATCGATTACTTCGTGGGTTTAAGAATTTTCACGAATTTTACTATGAATATACATTACTGGCCATTACAATTGTTACACCACGAAGATGGCGTGCACAGACGTGAAATTTAACCGACGGGAAGAAGATGCTGTGATATGCAAATGATTAGCTTTTCAGACCATTCACACAAGGTTGGCGCCGCTGGCGACACCTACAACGTGCTGACATGAGGAAAGTTTCCAACCGATTTCTCATACACAAACAGCAGTTGACCGGCGTTGCGTGGTGAAACGGTGTTGTGATGCCTCGTGGAAGGAGGAGAAATGCGTACCATCACGTTTCCGACTTTGATAAAGGTCGGATTGTAGCCTATCGAGATTGCGGTTTATCGTATCGCGACATTTCTGCTCGCGTTGGTCGAGATCCAATGACTGTTAGCAGAATAGGGAATCAGAATAGGGAATCAGGAGGGTAATACGGATCGCCGTGCTCGATCCCAACGGCCTCGTATCACTAGCAGTCGAGATGACAGGCATCTTATCCGTATGGCTGTAACGGGTCGTGCAGCCACGTCTCGATCTCTGAGTCAACAGATGGGGACATTTGCAAGACAACAACCATCTGCACGAACAGTTCGACGGCGTTTGCAGCAGCATGGACTACCAGCTCGGAGACCATGGCTGCGGTTACCCTTGACGCTGCATCACAGACAGGAGCGCCTGCGATGTACTCAGCGACGAACCTGGGTGCACGAATGGCAAAACGTCATTTTTTCGGATGAATCCAGGTTCTGTTTACAGCATCATGATGGTCGCATCCGTGCTTGGCGATATCGCGGTGAACGGACATTGGAAGCGTGTATTCGTAATCGCCATACTGGCGTATCACTCGGTGTGATGGTATGGCGTGCCATTGGTTAGACGTCTCGGTCACTTCTTATTCGCATTGAAGGCACTTTGAACGGTGGAAGTTACATTTCACATGTGTTACGACCAGCGGCTCTACCCGTCATTCGATCCCTGCGAAACCCTACATTTCAGCAGGATAATGCACGACCGCGTGTTGCAGGTCCTGTACGGGCCTTTCTGGATACAGAAATGTTCGACTGCTGCCGTGGCCAGCACATTCTCCAGATCTCTCTCCAACTGAAAACGTCTCGTCAATAGTGGCCGAACAACTGGCTCGTCACAAAACGCCAGTCACTACTCTTGATGAACTGTGGTATCGTGTTGAAGCTGCATGGGCGGGTGTACCTGTAAACGCCATCCAAGCTCTGTTTGACTGATTGCCCAGGCGTATCAAGTCCGTTATTACGGCCAGGGTGGTTATTCTGGGTACTGATTTCTCAGGATATACACCCAAATTGCGTGAAAATGTAATCACATGTCAGTTGTAGTATAATATATTTGTCTAATGAATACCCGTTTATCATCTGCATTTCTTCTTGGTGTAGCAATTTTAATGGCTAGTAGTGTATATTCCGAATTTAATTCTGAGTTAGGCTCCTCGTATTTTATATTGTGTATGACGGAAGGTCACATGACGTGAAATCGTGTACGGGCTTAAAGTGATTCTAGTACGCTGATTGTGATGCCTGGTGGGAATTTTAGTGTCTCATGAGATATGACAGTTTTTAATATTGAATTCGGTATTTTTCTGGGTGGGTCCGTTTGTGGTTGCTTTGTTCCTAGTTTGTGCAAACGCCCAGTAGATTGGGTGTTGCAAATGGTTATTGATGACTGAGGAAGGTAGTTGAGTGTTAGCCATTAGTGTGTTTTTATATAGACCCGTACAACGAGGTAGTAATGTTTGTTGTGTATAGGGTGGAGCTTTATCGAGCTGCAGTCTCGAGTTCTAATTGAACAGTGGATCAAGCACAGAAACACGCGGACCGGAATTCATGCTTGCAGTCAGCATCCTTCGCCCGTTAGGAGTAATATGTTGACGTGACAATTGAGATAGTAGTACCCGAGTTGAACCATTCTGACGCGGAAATCCAACCTATTACCATTATTTTAGTATTTTAGCTTCACAATTAAATGTGGTGGTGCGTGGGTTTTTCATTTAATTTTTTTTTTTTTTTTTATATTTTTGATGCCGCTTAGGCTGCGGATATAGTTTTGTCTTCATTTGTTCACATTACGAAGTTTGTGTATTGTGTAAACACATAGTGAAAGAGAGAAAAGAACTATAGTATGTAAAATCTTAAGTACCACGAGTTTTCATTTCCATTCAGATATATAAATCATTTATAACTAATTTAAAAGGAAGAGAATTTAATGAAATTCAGTTTTACAAGTAGCACAAGCTTTCTCTTGTGCTGGGATGAGGTTGTGCCTAAACGTCTTCAACAGGGCAAATCACGTGGACATTCGCAGGTAGCAGTTTCCGCACAGTGCACCCAGTACCAGAGAGTTTCTGTTTCAAAGTGTTTCGTTGTAACCGATAGTTGGTGATCGTTCGTGGACGGTCGTGGAATTGTGTTTAGCGCTTTTCTTGTTTTTCTAGGCGATTGTTGTCTTTTATTAGGCGTGCTAGTGCTCGATAAGAAAGAAGCGTCCACTGTGGAAGCGTGAAACGGTTAGCAAACTGGAGTTGTTGTTCGATCAACGAAGCGGAGTTGGCGAGGTTTAATTGAAACTGAGAAATTCTGTTTATTTCCCTCGAAACCTAAGTGTCTCGTTGTTAGAAGAATATCGGTGCAAACTGTTAAGAGGCAGCTGTAGACGGTATGTGAGTTGTTAGCGATGTAAACATTCCAGTGGGTGGTCGGAGGTTCTAATCTACCTGCAAACAATTGGATTAATACGGGCCATTGATAATTAGACTTCGAAGTTGTGAGAACTTTAACTGCGCCACACGGGTCAAACTGAGGCCGGTGACTCTTATTTAAACTAACTGGATAATGAATAACATTTTCTCGGTGTTGAAGTCACATCATTTAGAATAAAATAGTCGAGCTTTCGATGGCTATCTCCGCCATTACGGTGAGCTGCGTAAACCGGTGACTGCCAGCGCGGGCACGGTTTTCCGCTTATATAGGCACGATTGCAGCATCTGGCACTGGAGGACCGAAAAGTCGCGTACACTGCAGGCGAGTTGGGCAGCTAATAGCAGCTCCCTCGCGCCGCTGGACCAGTGACGTCAAGTGGTGCGTGAGGACGGCGCCACTTTTGAAACTGACGCTCCCGCCTCCCTACATGCGCCAAGCATCCGTCTTTACTTCTTTTTGATATCGAAAGCCCGTTCCTACGCCCTATTGTGTGCGTACCCCTGATATCTTAAAATTGTTGCTATTTATTGTAATCTCGGACGCCTCCTGTATAACGGTGTCGCAGTAAGTTGACGCATGAGCCAAAATTCTCGTTTCCTCAGACCGTGTCTTTTTACACTGATCGATACTTGAACGCCAATATTTTTCACCACCCTGTACACAAAAAGGTGGTCCTAAGCACATTAGTACACAGTGCGAAAGTTGTTTCTGCCGACGACCAACTACAGGCTGAGACGCTTGTTCAGAGATAATGGTTACAGCAAAAGAAACATCCCAGACGCTTTCGGTTGCCACCGACGAAGTACATCTTGTGAAGATGTACTGTGGGGCAACGAACTGCTGGTTAGGACGTGTGCTGCAGAGACGTCGACTGAGACCAGTGTTCCGGCCCTGCCCCAAGATAAGAGATATGCTGCGCTCTGTTACAGGCGTCACAGCTCTTTGCGTGCGTGCCCGTTGTACACTACTGGCCATTAAAATTGCTACACCAAGAAGAAATGCAGATGATAAACGGGTATTCATTCGTCAAATATATTATACTAGAACTGACATGTGATTACATTTTCACGCAATTTGGGTGCATAGATCTTGAGAAAGCAGTACCCAGAACAACCACCTCTGTCCGTAATAAAGGGCTTGATACGCCAGGACATTGCGTCAAACAGAGCTTGGATGGCGTTTACAGGTACACCCGCCCATGCAGCTTCAACACGTTACCACAGTTCATCAAGAGTAGTGACTGGGATATTGTGACGAGCCAGTTGCTCGGCCACCATTGACCAGACATTTTCAATTGGTGAGAGATCTGGAGAATGTGCTGGCCAGGACAGCAGTCGAACATTTTCTGTATCCAGAAAGGCCCGTACAAGACCTGCAACATGCAGTCGTGCATTATCCTGCCGAAATGTAGTGTTTCGCAGGCATCGCATGAAGGGTAGAGCCATGGGTCGTAACACGTCTGAAATGTAACGCCCACTGTTCAAAGTGCCGTCAGTGCGGACAAGAGATGACCGAGACGTTTAACCAGTGGCACCCCATACCATCACGCCGGGTGATACGCCAGTATGGCGATGACGAATACACGCTTCCAATGTGCGTCCACCGCGATGTCGCCAAACACGGATGCGACCATCATGATGCTGTACACAGAAGCTGGATTCATCCGAAAAAATGACGTTTTGCCATTCGTGCACCCAGGTTCGTCGGTGAGTACACCATCGCAAGCGCTCCTGTCTGTGATGCAGCGTCAAGGGTAACCGCAGCCATGGTTTCCGAGCTGATAGTCCATGCTGCTGCAAACGTCGTCGAACTGTTCGTGCAGATGGTTGTTGTCTGGCAAACGTCCCCATCTGTTGATTCAGGGATCGAGACATGGCTGCACGATCCGTTACAGCCATGTGGATAAGATGTCTGTCATCTCGACTGCTAGTGATACGAAGCTGTTGGGATCCAGCACGGCGTTCCGTATTACCCTCCTGAACCTACCGATTCCCTATTCTGCTAACAGTCATTGGATCCCGACCAACGCGAGCAGCAATGTCGCGATACGATAAACCCCAATTGCGAAGGCTACAATCCGACCTTTATCAAAGTCGGAAGCATGATGCTACGCATTTCTCCTCCTTACACGAGGCGTCACAAAAACGTTTCACCAGGCAACGCCGGTCAACTGCTGTTTGTGTATGAGAAATCGGTTGGAAACTTTCCTCATGTCAGCACGTTGTAGGTGTCGCCAGCGGCGCCAACCTTGTGTGAATGCTCTGAAAAGCTAATCATTTGCATATCACAGCATCTTCTTCCTGTCGGTTAAAATTCGCGTCTGTAGCACGTCATCTTCGTGGTGTAGCAATTTTAATGGCCAGTAATGTAAATGGTGTCCTTTGCGAATGCATCCGCATTTGTATAGGTCAAACAATTCGCACAGTAACAGAGTGCTGTACCGGCCACAAGCGACATATTAAACAAAGGGAACTTGACAAGTCGGTTATAGCTGAGCATTGTCTGCAAAATGGAAACAAACCACGAAGACGGAAGTCTTGGCTCGTGCGTCAAAGTATTGGGATTCCGTTATGTAGGAGGCGGTCTAGATTAGGATAAATAGCAACCACTTTAACAGAGACCAGGAACACACAATCAGTATGGTGTGCTAATTGGCTTTGGATGTCGACAGAAAGCAAAGACGGATGCTTGGAGCTTGCAGGGAGGAGATATCGTCGATCGTGGCGCCGGCCCCTCGCCCCACGTGACGTCACTGCTCCCGCGGAGCGCCAGAGGTGCTATGCGCTGCCCAACTCGTCTATTGCCCACGCGTCGTATCGGTCCTCTCTGATTGGTCGCAGATGCTGCAATCGTGCCTATGTAAGCGGAAAGCCGTAACAGCCGTGGCAGTCAGTGGCTTTTACTCGTGACGGTAATGGTGGAGATTGTTGTTTTTGTGGTCTTCAGTCCTGAGACTGGTTTGATGCAGCTCTCCATGCTACTCTATCCTGTGCAAGCTTCTTCATCTCCCAGTACCTACTGCAACCTACATCCTTCTGAATCTGCTTAGTGTATTCATCTCTTGGTCTCCCCCTACGATTTTTACCCTCCACACTGCCCTCCAATACTAAATTGGTGATCCCTTGATGCCTCAGAACATGTCCTACCAACCGATCCCTTCTTCTAGTCAAGTTGTGCCACAAACTTCTCTTCTCCCCAATCCTATTCAGTACCTCCTCATTAGTTATGTGATCTACCCATCTAATCTTCAGCATTCTTCTGTAGCACCACATTTCGAAAGCTTCTATTCTCTTCTTGTCCAAACTATTTACCGTCCATGTTTCACTTCCATACATGGCTACACTCCATACAAATACTTTCAGAAATGACTTCCTGACACTTAAATCTATACACGATGTTAACAAATTTCTCTTCTTCAGAAACGCTTTCCTTGCCATTGCCAGTCTACATTTTATATCCTCTCTACTTCGACCATCATCAGTTATTTTGCTCCCCAAATAGAGAAACTCCTTTACTACTTTAAGTGTCTCATTTCCTAATCTAATACCCTCAACATCACCCGACTTAATTCGACTACATTCCATTATCCTCGTTTTGCTTTTGTTGATGTTCATCTTATATCCTCCCTTCAAGACACCATCCATTCCGTTCAACTGCTCTTCCAAGTCCTTTCCTTCACTGCTTGCTCAATATACAGATTGAATAACATCGGGGAGAGGCTACAACCCTGTCTTACTCCCTTCCCAACCACTGCTTCCCTTTCATGTCCCTCGACTCTTATAACTGCCATCTGGTTTCTGTACAAATTGTAAATAGCCTTTCGCTCCCTGTATTTTACCCCTGCCACCTTTAGAATTTGAAAGAGAGTATTCCAGTCAACATTGTCAAAAGCTTTCTCTAAGTCAACAAATGCTAGAAACGTAGGTTTGCCTTTCCTTAATCTTTCTTCTAAGATAAGTCGTAGGGTCAGTATTGCCTCACGTGTTCCAGTATTTCTACGGAATCCAAACTGATCTTCCCCGAGGTCGGCTTCTACTAGTTTTTCCATTCATCTGTAAAGAATTCGTGTTAGTATTTTGCAGCTGTGGCTTATTAAACTGATTGTTCGGTAATTCTCACATCTGTCAACACCTGCTTTCTTTGGGATTGGAATTATTATATTCTTCTTGAAGTCTGAGGGTATTTCGCCTGTTTCATACATCTTGCTCACCAGACGGTAGAGTTTTGTCAGGACTGGCTCTCCCAAGGCCGTCAGTAGTTCCAATGGAATGTTGTCTACTCCGGGGGCCTTGTTTCGACTCAGGTCTTTCAGTGCTCTGTCAAACTTCACGCAGTATCGTATCTCCCATGTCATCTTCATCTACATCCTCTTCCATTTCCATAATGTTGTCCTCAAGTACATCGCCCTTGTATAGACCCTCTATATACTCCTTCCACCTTTCTGCTTTCCCTTCTTTGCTTAGAACTGGGTTTCCATCTGAGCTCTTGATGTTCATACAAGTGGTTCTCTTATCTCCAAAGGACTCTCTAATTTTCCTGTAGGCAGTATTTATCTTGCCCCTAGTGAGACAAGCCTCTACATCCTTACATTTGTCCTCTAGCCATCCCTGCTTAGCCATTTTGCACTTCCTGTCGATCTCATTTTTGAGACGTTTGTATTCCTTTTTGCCTGCTTCGTTTACTGCATTTTTATATTTTCTCCTTTCATCAATTAAATTCAATATTTCTTCTGTTACCCAAGGATTTCTACTAGCCCTCGTCTTTTTACCTGCTTGATCCTGTGCTGCCTTCACTACTTCATCCCTCAAAGCTACCCATTCTTCTTCTACTGTATTTCTTTCCCCGATTCCTGTCAATTGTTCCCTTATGCTCTCCCTGAAACTCTGTACAACCTCTGGTTCTTTCAGTTTATCCAGGTCCCATCTCCTTAAATTCCCACCTTTTTGCAGTTTCTTCAGTTTTAATCTACAGTTCATAACCAATAGATTGTGGTCAGAGTCCACATTTCCCCCTGGAAATGTCTTACAATTTAAAACCTGGTTCCTAAATCTCTGTCTTACCATTATATAATCTATCTGATACCTTTTAGTATGTCCAGGGTTCTTCCATGTATACAACCTTCTATCATGATTCTTAAACCAAGTGTTAGCTATGATTAAGTTATGCTCTGTGCAAAATTCTACCAGGCGGCTTCCTCTTTCATTTCTTAGCCCCAATCCATATTCACCTACTACGTTTCCTTCTCTCCCTTGTCCTACACTCGAATTCCAGTCACCCATGACTATTAAATTTTCGTCACCCTTCACTATCTGAATAATTTCTTTTATTTCATCATACATTTCTTCAATTTCTTCGTCATCTGCAGAGCTAGTTGGCATATAAACTTGTACTACTGTAGTAGGTGTGGGCTTCGTATCTATCTTGGCCACAATAAAGCGTTCATTAAGCTGTTTGTAGTAGCTTACCCGCGTTCCTATTTTCCTATTCATTATTAAACCTACTCCTGCATTACCCCTATTTGACTTTGTGTTTATAACCCTGTAGTCACCTGACCAGAAGTCTTGTTCCTCCTGCCACCGAACTTCACTAATTCCCACTATATCTAACTTTAACCTATCCATTTCCCTTTTCAAATTTTCTAACCTACCTGCCCGATTAAGGGACCTGACATTCCACGCTCCGATCCGTAGAACGCCAGTTTTCTTTCTCCTGATAACGACATCCTCTTGAGTAGTCCCCGCCCGGAGATCCGAATGGGGGACTATTTTACCTCCGGAATATTTCACCCAGTCAATCATCCAGACTGTTGCCCTTGCAACTACTGAAAAGGCTGCTGCCCCTCTTCAGGAACCACACGTTTGTCTGGCCTCTCAACAGATACCCCTCCGTTGTGGTTGTACCTACGGTACGGCTATCTGTATCGCTGAGGCACGCAAGCCTCCCCACCAACGGCAAGGTCCATGGTTCATGGGGGGGGGGGGGGGGGGGTGTAATGGTGGAGATAGCCAATCATTTATTCAAAATGATGCAACTTCAAACCCGGATTTTAATCCGGCATGCAACACGAAGTACTCAGGGGACGCATTAAATTTTGTAATGTGGCAGACCTTGCTGATCAGAACGTCGCATACTCACAACGCCGAGAGTGCTGTGTAGTCAGGCCACGCCAGGCATGGGACCTGGCGCCACTCCACGGAAGCTCCGAGCCGCGAACGAGGAGGGATGTTTCAGTGATTTTGCCGGCAAGGCAGATAGTAACGAGGGTGAAAGGCGCATCGTGCTCTGTATAGAGGGCGAGTACGTTCCCACAGCGGGGACAGGAAGACGACTCCGTGTCTGCCCCGGCAGATGGCGCAGCCCTGCGTGACTGCAGAACGACCTGCGGCACGCAACGGCAGCGACAGACACAAACAGGGCCGCGTCATTATGCGGCAGCTCGATGCGCCACCACCCAGGGAGGGCCTGTTCTATACCGTAGCTGCCTAGCTGCGCCGGCTGACGGGGGCGGAAGTGGAGTGGAGTGGGCGACACCCCACGTCACTTGTCTGTCCGTCTCACCAGCTGTTCGCATTACGGCGCATTAGTGTCGCTGGTTGTCTCCAGAGGGCCTCTTACCACCCTCATTGTTACATCACTATTGTCCTTTCAGCTGAGTTGTATACGTAATGCCCAACTTCCAAGATTTGTTCGCTACGATAAAACTGTATTTATTAAAATGAGTGCAGGAATTATTTAATAATGATATATACGCCCTCCCCCTTACCTGGCCACTATCCTGACGCAGTTGTTGTTATTAGGTTTACAGCTTTGCTTGCGCCGTTTTTTCTCGAAGTTCGGGGCTTTATTGTGAAAAACTTACAAAAAGTTACGATTCAAAATACTGACTGTCGTTGGCTACTACTTTTTTCCATCTTTCGAGCAGCATACGAATCCCGCGGCGGAAGAACTCGGCGCCTTTGAGGAGATCCATGAGTCGATCCAATTTTGCAGTTGTTCATGCGACCTGAAGGAAAGTGCTGCTTAGCCAGGCTGTGTGCCTTTGAAGAAGGTGGTAGTCAGAGGGAGCAATGTCTGGCGAATACGACGGCTTGGATAGAACTTTCGATTTCAACGTTTCCTAGAATGTTTTGACAGGTGTGGTGACATGGGATCGAGCATTGTCATACTGCAATATCACCTTTTCAAGTTTATCGTGGCCGTTTATCTTTTAGTGCTATTCTCAAACGCATGAATTGCTTTCGATAAGTATCTCCTGTGATTATTTCCATTGAATTCAGTAGCTTCGGAAAGCTTACATCATTTTGAATAAATGATTGGCTATCTCCACCATGTGCCATGTCGGTCTTCGAAGTCAAAATCACCCTTCTTGAAGCGTTGAAACCATTCTGTGCAAGTTATTTCACTAATAAGTGCCTCACCGGACGTCTCCCCCAACCTCTTATGCTCCTCAGCCGCAGATTTCTTCATGATAATGCAGAAAATTGACGATTCGTGCAAATGATGAGAACTGGGCTTATAAGTTGACATATTCAGTCGAGTGCACCTTTATCATGCAATCACAAATCGGCTAATATTTTGATGGCGGTATGTATACAATTTCCTAAGCTTTATTGTGTGACACGACCTATCACCTGCACTACTTGGCGCTACTGCAGTCTTTTGCAAACCGGCGTAAGCAAAGCTGTAGATGTAATACATGTTCATTCTTAACCCTCCGTCGGTCGCAACTTTTTCGTAACTTCGTTCAGTCTCAATGCGCCAAAAAAGCACACATTTCAAATTGCCACAATTTCCATCTCATTTTGGATTAGGTGGATATCCCTTTGTATTAACCTTCTTTAGGATCTAGATTGAGAGATTAAAAAAAGGATCGAAGGAATGAAGATTTTTATTGCCTAAAAAATACTATTTTGAAAACAACCATTTTTTAGCCCTCCACTGTACTTTAGTCAAACTTTTGACTGAATGGTGACATAAACATTAAAAGAAAACACAGAAAACCACAGAGGCACTTCAGTCTGTTCCTAGTGAGCTCAGTCCTCTTCAGATTCGCTCGATTTAGGCTCCTCAGAAAAAGTTGGAAGAGTGGTAACTTTGCACTCATCGCAGACGTCGTTTGCGTGTTTATTGCATATAGGTTTGGCGCAACACAGACACCTAGACACGGCAAGCCTCCTCAAACTAGTTTCCGTCGTGCAAGGCACACACCTACGCCTCTTGAAGGGTGGTTCGTCTTTTTGGTCATCATTATCAAAATTCATTTTGGGGTTGAACTTCCTCAGGCGGATTTGGAGACTGGAGGGAATACCATGCCTCTTCTGGCTCCTCCTCTGCAGCTCCGGCAGAGTAAGCTCGTGGGCCAACTTTTTGAGAAACGCCCTCCTGCACATTGGTTCAAGATCATTGCCAAGATAGACGAGGAGAGAGTTGATCTCAGCCAAACTCATCGTCGAATAAAAGATTACCATTGGCCAACGCTTGTTGTTTCAACATATGCCATAAGTTGAACACATCTGGTCTGCACTATCCACTCCACCTTTTGTGGAGTTGTAAAATGTTATGATCTCTGGCTTCTTGACCTGTCCAGATGAAGAATCAATAGCATCGTCGTTATGGAGAGAAGAAACGAGGAGAACATTTTTTTTCTCTCTCTTGGAACGTACGAGACCAGAGTTTTCCGATAGTTGAACCCGAACATACTGTCATACTGTTTCCTTCCTTTCACATTCACAAAGGCTGGAGGCAACTCTCTCTTGTTTTTCCTTGCCGTACCAACATAGGTGAGCTTATGGCTTTTGAGCTCATCAACAAGCACAAAGTCGGTAAACTAGTTGTCTGACGTGATATTTCGTCCACTTCCCAGTAAGGGCTGAACCATTCGTTTGACAACGTCAGGTGGTTTGTTTCTCACCCTGAAATGACCTTCAGGCTGCGTACCAGTGTACACTTCCAAGTTGTATGTGTAGGTCATCTCTGCACCCACGAGGGCCAACAGTTTGATCCCATACTTGTTGGGTTTCGAAGGAATGTACTGACGAAAATGGCATCTTCCTCTCAAACCTGGGAGCATTTCGTCGAAGGTGACGTTCTCTCCAACACAGTAGTTCTTTTGAGAATACTCGACAGATACTTGTAAGATTTCACGAATAGGACAGAGCCTGTCAATCTTTTTCCTTTGCTCTCGAGAATTGCGATCATCAAAGCGAAGGCACCTGATCAAGGATTTAAAGCGTCTTAGGCTCATAATCAGGCCTAATTTTTCAATTCCGTCGTTTTCACGACCCCAAAGCTCTTCTAAACTTTGACGATTGGCCTTATAGGCTCCTGCAAGGCACAGTAAACCAATAAACCCCCGAACTTCAGTCGTATCTTTTGACGTAATGTCTCTCGCTCGAGCAAAAACCCCTTGATGCTCGCGATATACTGATTGGTGTATTTCACCACCATTTCAAGCATGGCATCAGTGAAGAAGTGATTCCAACACTCCGCTGGAGTTTTCGCCAGTCTAGCTGCTCCTACGACTTCTGGAAGGTGAGTGATAATATTTTCTGGTCCTCTGCGCCTTCCCCTATTCGGTGGCTTCTTGGTCCATTTGGTCTTCTTATCCTTCCCTAATAGTGCCTCCTCTTCTTCAGTATCACAAGCCTCTTCATCGTCAGGATTGTCAGTAAACTCTTGCTCAGAGGCCGTATCATCTTTTCTTTCTTCAACCCCATTTTCTGACGCAATATCGCTTACTTCACTTAAATCATGTGTTATCATTGGATCTTCATCATTATCAGCTGTCTAAAGTCTGAATACCTCCTCGACATCTTTATCGTTACTCAGATCGAACGTTCTCTTCGCCATATTGTCCAAAAATCTGAAACAGAGGACAAACGAAATAAATTAGTTTCGCCATAACGAGTTCTGTCGCAATGTGCAAATTTCGCACACCTCATGGAACACCATTGTTATCTAGAAATACGACAAAATAACCTTATAAACTCATGAAATATAACGAATAAAGATGAATGCAAGAAAAAAAATCAGAATACGACTTCTTCGGTCGCAATGTGCATTTTTGGCCACTTTCTCTGGCTCCGGCTGCCGTGACGACGTAGCGACAACAATCATAGGTCGGTAAGACCTCCCCAAGCCAGGAGGGTACCAGGGAGGGGGCGCAACTATTCGCTTTTAAGCAGGAGAGCCAACCAAAAAACTGTAGCTGTGCTTTTTTCGCTCAGTTGCGACCGACGGAGGGTAAAGGCTCTCACACGCCCAGTATTTATTGTGCAACAATATTGTCAGTATATAGCCCGAAAGTGCGAAGCCAAGAACTGCATAATATTATTGCGCAATAATTGGGCCCAGGAGGCCTCAATAGAACTCTGCCTTCGTAGCAAACAAGTCGCCGATCACTGTTACAGAACTCGCATGTCTTGCAGTCACAATGTGCTTCTAAAAGAAAAGCAAGAGGAAGCGGCGATGGACTTAAATTTTGGCTTGGAAGATGATCTACACACGACCGTACCAACATGCTTAGAGAACGTGCAGCAGAACCAGATGATTATTGGAATTTTTTAAGGAT
Source organism: Schistocerca americana (assembly GCF_021461395.2). Classification (NCBI taxonomy): domain Eukaryota; kingdom Metazoa; phylum Arthropoda; class Insecta; order Orthoptera; family Acrididae; genus Schistocerca; species Schistocerca americana. Next base: position 78,716,801 of record NC_060124.1, on the reverse strand, counting down.
GAACGAGGAATCTTTCAACGAATTGATGAACTTCATGTCACCTTATGTACACAGGAAAGATACTGGTCATATAATCGTCGGATTTCACTTTCCATAATGCCGAATTCATATTCATATGCTATCGCTGTACCAGTTACGCATATCACGTAGTCTCTGTATCGTCCTTCAGCATATTGTGCAAACTGTCAACACTACCCTCAGAGCGTCAATATTATTGAACAATACTTTGTATTGCGCAATTCGCCAGGGTAGCCGAGAGCGCTGACGCGCTGCTTCCTGGACTCGGGCTGGCGCGCCCAGATGCGGATTAACGAAGAGACCGGTATGCTGATCATCCTGGATGTGATTATTAGGCGGTTTTCCACATGCCGCTAGGTGAATACCGGACTGGTCCCCACGTTCAGTCTCAGTTACACGTCTCGCAGACATTTGAAACACATTCGCACTATTCCATGGCTTACACTAGATGCAGACAGCTGGGGTACACTAATTCCGTTTCGGAGGGTTTTGGGATGGCGGCAGGAAGACCTTCCAGCCACCCTCTACCACAGTCACATTAATTGTAGCAAGACCGACCCAGCATTGCCGCGGGAATAAAGCCTCAAACGAAAGTGAAACTCTGTATTGCGCAATTAATATGGAGCTTGGGAGGAACATTTTACGATAAAATAAAATCAGCGATCAGCCACCAATAAGAGTGATAGTTATTGAGAACAAATAGTGCAGTTCCCGTGCTCGAAACGATAGGCTTATTGTCAGACGGATGCTCATGCTTAAAACTGCATTTATCGTATTGTGTACATTGGATGCTGGCTACCTTCTGTGGTGGCGAAAGTTTATTCGGATGGCCGTGCCCAAAGAACTTCCGTCGCAACGATAGACAGCCAACATCGCATTTACAGCATACGCCATGAGTAAATATAAAAATGCAGTAAATGAAGCAGGCAAAAAGGAATACAAACGTCTCAAAAATGATATCGACAGGAAGTGCAAAATCGCTAAGTAGGGATGGCTAGAGCACAAATGTAAGGATGTAGAGGCTTATCTCACTAGGGGTAAGATAGATACTGCCTACAGGAAAATTAAAGAGACCTTTGGAGAAAAGAGAGCCACTCCTATGAAAATCAAGAGCTCAGATGAAAACCCAGTTCTAAGCAAAGAAGGGAAAGCAGAAAGGTGGAAGGAGTACATAGAGGGTCTGTACAAGGGCGATGTACTTGAGGACAATACTATTGAAATGGAAGAGGATGTAGATGAACATGAAATGGGAGATATGATACTGCGTGAAGAGTTTGACAAAGCACTGAAAGACCTGAGTCGAAACAAGGCCCCAGAGTAGACAACATTCCATTAGAACTACTGACGGCCTTGGGAGAGCCAGTCCTGACAAAACTCTACCATCTGGTGGGCATGATGTAAATAAATACCCTCAGACTTCAAGAAGAATATAATAATTCCAATCCCAAAGAAAGCAGGTGTTGACAGATGTGAAAATTACCGAACTATCAGTTTAATAAGTCACAGCTGCAAAATACTAACGCGAATTCTTTACAGACGAATGGAAAAACTGATAGAAGCCGACCTCGGGGAAGATCAGTTTGGATTCCGTAGAAATGTTGGAACACGTGAGGCAATACTGACCCTACGACTTAACTTAGAAGAAAGATTAAGGAAAGGCAAACCTACGTTTCTAGCATTTGTAGACTTAGAGAAAGCTTTTGACAAAGTTGATTGGAATACTCTCTTTCAAATTCTGAAGGTGGCAGGGGTAAAATACAGGGAGCGAAAGGCTATTTACAATTTGTACAGAAACCAGATGGCAGTTATAAGAGTCGAGGGGCATGAAAGGGAAGCAGTGGTTGGGAAGGGAGTGAGACAGGGTTGTAGCCTATCCCCGATGTTATTCAATCTGTTTATTGAGCAAGCAATAAAGGAAACAAAACGGTCGCAGGTTCGAATCCTGCCTCGGGCATGGATGTTTGTGATGTCCTTAGGTTAGTTAGGTTTAACTAGTTCTAAGTTATAGGGGACTAATGACCTCAGCAGTTGAGTCCCGTAGTGCTCAGAGCCCCCCTAAAGGAAACAAAAGAAAAATTCGGAGTAGGTATTAAAATCCATGGAGAAGAAATAAAAACTTTGAGGTTCACCGATGACATTGTAATTCTGTCAAAGACAGCAAAGGACTTGGAGGAGCAGTTGAGCGAAATGGACAGTGTCTTGAAAGGAGGGTATAAGATGAACACCAACAAAAGCAAAACGAGGATAATGGAATGTAGTTGAATTAAGTCGGGTGATGCTGATGGAATTAGATTACGAAATGAGACACTTAAAGTAGTAAAGCAGTTTTGCTATTTGGGGAGCAAAATAACTGATGATGGTCGAAGTAGAGAGGATATAAAATGTAGACTGTCAATGGCAAGGAAAGCGTTTCTGAAGAAGAGAAATTTGTCAACATCGAGTATTGATTTAAGTGTCAGGAGGTCATTTCTGAAAGTATTTGTATGGAGTGTAGCCATGTATGGTAGTGAAACGTGGACGATAAATAGTTTAGACAAGAAGAGAAAAGAAGCTTTCGAAATGTGGTGCTACAGAAGAATGCTGAAGATTAGATGGGTAGATCACACACTGATGAGGAGGTATTGAATAGAATTGAGGAGAAGAGGAGCTTGTGGCACAACTTGACTAGAAGAAGGGATCAGTTGGTAGGACATGTTCTGAGACATCGGGGGATCACCAATTTAGTACTGGAGGGCAGCGTGGAGGGTAAAAATCGTAGAGGGAGACCAAGAGATGAATACACTAAGCAGATTCAGAAGGATGTAGGCTGCAGTAGGTACTGGGAGATGAAGAAGCTTGCACAGGATAGAGTAGCATGGAGAGCTGCATCAAACCAGTCTCAGGACTGAAGACCACAACAACAACAACAACAACTTTAAACGTGGACGTCTATCTGATGATAAATATATGTGTAACTGATAACAGTGACTGCCTGCTATATTTACTTGTTTCTAAGAATTAAGCTGTATTTTTCACACAGCCGCGATCTCACTGTGTCAGATTTCAAGAAAATAGGTATTATAGATTCTCGATGTGGTTATAGTCTTTTCCGAATACCCTTCATCGCTACCTGACTGCCGAAACCTGCGATCAGTTGAACCTGATTGCTACATTCAAGCTTAGGCCTCTTTTTGGAATTTTAACACGTCCCCTCCCTCTCCCCTTCATTATTAACCACCGCATGCACAATTCGTTCAGTACGAGTATCGGAGTCGACGACGACACCGACACACACACACACACACACACACACACACACACACACACACAGTGTGCAATATTTATCAGCCTAGTCTGAAGGTGGGAGCTTACAGGATCAGCAGATTTTTTCTTAAGCTTAGGTTTTCCTAAGTGGTTGTGTATATACAGTATTTCGATCTAGATATTAAAAGGGTACTTACTATGAAGTATTTCATTTGCTGCTGCTTGTAACTGCACTGTCTCTTCGTGTTTTTTTTTTTTGCAGCAGCTGGAACTTGTGTAACTACCGGGGAGAGAAGAAAGGGTACCCCCAAGTACATGTACGCATGATATGCGGCATTGTCCAGGAGTCGTAGAGTGTGGTATGTGCGGAGATTAGAAGCGAATGGACCGCCGAAAGTATTATTTGAGCAGCCGTAACAGTTGCCCAGCATTTGTTATTGCATAATGATTGCACGAGTTCGACCATCTCGCCAGTGTTCCATTCACCAACCGTTTGTAACAGTTGGTAGTGTGGACTGAACGATTGTTTTCACAAGGAAACTTGTGTTCGCTTGTGTTATTTGCTAGCTGTACCCATGTGCCACTTTTTGCGATATTGTAGACGGTGTAACACAGCCGATGAGACTGTCGGACCTTAAATGAGGATCCGTGTAACCCATAGGCGGCTGGGTTCTCTAGAGACAGCGACACTGCTCGATCAGCCGGAGAAGACAGCCAGGGGCCCTATTCTGTATCGTTCATACCGATCGGTGTAGTAGGTTTGTCTCGGTGGTGACGTCATTTTCGGTTCTTTATCGAAATATCCTATTCAGTAAGCTTCTGAGACCTGTTACCGAACGGTCCTCCCACCGATTTTACGACAATTGTTCAAAATGGCTCTGAGTACTATGGGACTTAACATCTTAGGTCATCAGTCCCCTAGAACTTAGAACTACTTAAACTTAACTAACCTAAGGACATCACACACATCTATGCCCGAGGCTGGATTCGAACCTGCGTCCGCAGCATTCCCGCGGTTCCGGACTGAAGCGCCTAGAACCTCACGGCCACTGCGGCCAGTTATGACAATTGTACCAAGAAGTTTTGGATTTCGGTGTGGCCCTGTCGATCGGTGAGCTGTGGTTTATATACACTTATAATTTGTTATTTTAAACGTATTTAGCGGTTTTAGCTTTGGATTTAGTGATTGTGTTACTAAAAAATCACCACATGACACATCTGGTTGGAAAGTGAGTTCATAATAAACTTTCCTTCGTTAGAAATATGGTTAGGTTAGGTTGTTACTATGAATGATTACATCCAAAAAAAGCTTTCGGTCAATATTCTCTCAAAATTCGTGTTATTTTTATGCAAATAAGAGTTTAAAGATCATTAAATATCAGGACATCGGCTGTGCTTACGTATATTACATGAGTGTGAACTGACGTTACTAGTGCCTTTGTGTACTTTTTGCCACAAATGGTTGAGTTAGTAATTATCGAAACGTGTTTACAACTTTCAAGTAACAATGGAAAGCAATTATGTGAAGCCTGATATTGGAAACCTTCCAAACTATCACGCATTTATGACTTACGCAGCACCGTTTAGCAATGAAGTCAGCCTGCGTTCCTCTGCACAATAGTACAAGAATTGAGCGCTCAGTTATTGATGTGGCGTGGCCAAGTGGGTAGTGCGTCAGAATGCCATACTAAAGGACATGGGTTCGCGCAGGGATGGGCGGAAAAAAAAAATTTTCTTCTTCATGTATGCATCACGTTCTGAGACATTGTTACTAGTGTAAGTTAAGAGTTTTCTGCAATATTCGTTATTACTTACATGTAAAAGCGCATTCCTCACTAATGATTTTGTGATTTCAGTGTGTTTAAAAAACGAAATATGAAATTGCTGGAGATGAAATTGCTGTGAGTGAAACAACATACAGTCTTCTTGTCAGAGATAATTCACCATTTTTTCCGAATACGTAACGGTTTACGAGTTGCGGTTAGACAGGAATCTAAGAGCACAACTTAAATTACTGGGAATGTAACTAGCAACGATCATCTTCATAATCTTGCTTGTCACAACTGTTTATGTGCGATCGAATCCTCAACAACAGTAGACAGAGATGAAAGATCTCCGCCGTAATATTTTTAGACTGTAGCACCGTGTGCAAAACATTTTCATTCATGAGATGCATGTTATAAACTTCTACGAACTGCAAGAGCTCTCGAAAACTCGTTTTTTTCAAATTTGTTGTTAAGACCCAAATCGTTGGCGTATCATATAGGGGAGTGGGCTACTTAATCATTTGGATCTCAAGGTGCGAGTTATACCCACATTCTGCTTATCTTCTTATTCTTTGAAACTCTCAGAATCAATTTTTCGTGTGTTTTTATATGTGTATTAGTACAATGTGGTACTACACACTATTTCTAACTCATTTTCCGAAACGTGAAATCCAAAACACGATGTCAATGTAAATGAGAATAAGATGACATAATGCGGTATTTACGACAATCTGCAGAATACAATCAAATAAGCTATCGTTATTATGCGCGCATGGAAACATGCGGTCAGGGAAACTAAAAATTTCTATGAATTTCAGCAGAGAATCATGCGGCGTCATGCGTTATGGCAATTTTCGGTACTTGGAAGAATAACACTCGTGTGTCGTCTGCTAGCTGGACTGTGTACGTGGCACTGCAGTACTCAGGCGCGGATGTGCGGCCGCTTGCTTTTGACTGGCTTGCGCGACGCGAAGCGACAACAGCGCTTTGATTCTCTAGACCCGAACGGTATCGCTACCGAAATGCATACTGAATAATGCAGGGGCTCTAATTCGAGTAGTAGACCGTTCGGTGCTCTTGAGTACCGAAACGATCGGCGCAATGGCGGAAAGATACAGAATAGGCATCCAGACTTCGTACAGTCGCCTTCACTAAAGTCACCCTGTCAAGACTACTGTACCCATAAACGGGGTCAGAGATGGAACTGCAGTCGGAAATTGAGACATTTCGCGGTCGCAGGACTAGCTCTGCTCATGTTTGCGCTGTTCAAACTGCGGCTGCAGCGAGGCGTCGAGCGGCGGGGCGCGCCGGAAGAGCCAGTCGGCCGCCGGGTTCTGGTCAGTTGGGTCGTGCCGTCGCGTCACCAAGCCGCCGTCTCGGCCTGTTTCCACATACGGTACCGTCTTCCGAGTGTGTTTCGACTGTGCGCCGACTGTGTCACGAAGAGTGGAATCGCGACTGGACGCGTTGGTTCATTTGGGGGAGGGTACCAAACAGCGAAGTCATTGGTCCCATCGGATTAGGGAAGGAGGCGGAAGGAAGACGGCTCTGCCCTTTCAAAGGAACCATCCCTGCATTTGCGTGAAGCGATTAAGGGAAATCCTGTTCACATTGCATAGGGGCAGAGTGCCTCGTTTCTGCATAGCCATGCTGCCTCGCTGCTGTGCATGTACCGTGCGCCAGTCATACTGTAGGCAATCCGTTGGGAGAGATTCCACGACAGATAACAAGTGCGCACCGGGAACACAGTACGTCATATGGAAACAACATCATCACACCGCTGTGTCGCCTATTGGCGGTCCTTTGGTGTTCGTCTATTTCCGACTTTGCCGAAGCTGCTACTAATGTCTCTCGAAAGCACGCTTTCTGTCTGGCCTGACACTGGGCTCTGCGTGTTTTTCGTAAACATGGACGACGATTTTGCAGTAGTTGTTCAGCAGCTGAACTCTACGATTCGTCGCATAAAGATTTATCATCGACAGCACCTAAACAGTTGGAAAACTACCACATCTCGCCAAAGTCAGCAGCAGTCTTCTTACACGCTGTCTCAATTGGCTATGGAATTTCAACAGGCGACAGACGCTTCCTGAAGAGCTTACAGGTGGAAATGGTGATCCGATGAACTGATGCAGGGGGTTTTCTGTAACTGAAGCTCATAGAAACTTGGGAATCCCCACTAGTAAGGCATCTACAAAACAGTAAATTGGAACGAATGAATAGCGTGAACAATATAATAAGCAATCAGTGATAAACGTATAAATAAATCAGACGTACTTAATGGTGATCCAGTTCGAAGTCGTTAACTTTGTGTTACAGCCAGACTTTCCTCAGTTGAAATACACTTCGCCTCTTTCATATATTTTATCTTAAGCTCAGAAAGAAAGGAATGGTAAAGATTCTTTTATTTAGTAAAACTCCTTAGAGGATACTTAACGAATTTCACAGGATGATCAGCGGGCCTATTAAATGTGGGTTGGAATGCTCCCTCGTCGTCCCCAGCTCTGAGTAGAGCGTGAATCCAGTGACGACGTGTCTTCCTTTCCCGCTCTTGTTTTCTCCTCAGCAAAACTAAATAAGTCCAGAGAGCCACGACAACATTCTCGTCTATTTGCTCCATTGGTGACTGCACGCCGTTCGCACACGGTACGTTATGGGGGAGTGCGCGCGACGTGGCGCGGCAGGAGCACTGTCAGAACACGGTGCCCAGCGTGGAAACCGCACTTACTACAGGCTGTAGAGTGTAGGGTACAGGCCCAGCTGAGCTGCCCCCACTCCCCTTCCCCTCCCCGTCATGATGCCACGCCAGCCATCTGAGCCACCGGCTGCGGTTCCTCTGTGACCAAGGCCTTGATGCTCTGCGGTCGCCTCCACATTTACTCCGCATTCTCCCAAACACTTCATCGAGACGGACTGTATAACCGCAACCACACCGCCATATGTCGTTGGACTCGAAATGACAAGTCTGTTTTTCATTCCCGCTCCTGGATAAGTGCCCCCCGTAGACTCCTTACTGAAATTACCGTATTCGACAGTAGTTATGCCAGCAGATGCTTCCGTAAGTTTCCCATTGCCGTTTACCCACCTGCCATAAAGTCACCGTTCCGTCTTTTCCTGACTATCGGCCCGTCGATTATCCACTCGCTAGTCTACGTACTTCTCCACCCGCCGCCATGTCATTATCACTATCATTACAATCCCCCGTTCTACTCCCAACTTTCCGTGATCAATTTCGTCCTCTTTCTTCAACTCCTAGCAGTTACCACCACGCAGCTGCTCTAGCGCCAGTGTTTGACGACACTGGTGTCCAACATTAAAGAAACAAACGGAAATTTTGCAAAGTTGCGTTTATTTTACCTCGAAACAGTATAAAAAATGATGGAAAAGTAGAAACAGTGTAAAGAATACACAACATATACAACTGCAATACGCATAACGGTACATAAAAATGTTCTTCGTTGTTTTCAGCTTAACGGATTTACACACACATTCTGACAACTGGTGAATGTGGTCAGTATGGGGTGTGACCACCTTCTGCAGCAATACAGGCCTGACAACGATGGGGCATGCTGTCAATGATATCATCAATCTCGTGTCGAGACAATAATGCCTATCCTATCTGCAGAACTGCTCGCAAGTGTAGGAGTGTGGTTGGTGAATGCTGACTTGATACATCCGTTCTCCCAAGGGCATCCCGGTCGTGCTCTATGGGACTGAAATCGGGAGAGTGAGCAGTTCACACCATGAGTGCAATATCTTCAGTTTTCAAGGAAACATCAACCGCCCATGCTCTACGAGTTCAAGAGTCATCATCCATCAGTACGGAGTCGGGGACCACAGCATCCCACAACAGCACTTGAAGTGCTAAGATCTCGTCACAATACCTGCCAGCACTTAAAAACCTTGCCTATTCACCCGTACAATCTCACGAACAGGAGTTCCAGAGTTCAACATGGTCCCTGCCCACACCGTCAGAGATGCTCCTCGATATCCGTCCCTTTCTATAATGAATGGGTCCCAAAATCGTGTTCCACATTCCCCCCATTTGCGAATCCGCCGAGAATCACTCTACAGATCAAATCGGGACTAATCTGTGAGATGAACATTGGCCCACTTTTCGACCGTCCAGGTGGCATGTTGATGACTCCATTCTAGAAGTTTCATTCTGTGAAGCCGCGTCAGAGGTGCACATGCAGCAGGTTTCCGATAGTAAAGACCACTCTGCCGAAATCTGCTGTACACAATTTGCCTCGATACAACAAGTCCAGAGGATGCTGCGAGGGCGGTAACTCCGTTCCCATAAAGTCAAATAACGGTCCTCTCTTTCTGCCGTCACACATGGTCGGAACTTCCCTCGTCTTCGGGATAAAGTTTCGGTCTCTAAGAACTAACGCCCCATTCGAGAAACAACAGAAAGATTCACATTAAGCCATCTGAGCATATGAATTTGCGACTGTCCTGCTTCCATTCTTCCTATGGCCCTCCATGGCAGAGAGTCTGTAGGCGTCTTCTCTGTGTCATACTGCGCCGTCTGTAACTTTGTACACAGCGATTGTGGATGTGGGTACCTGGCAAACACTACCCCATTTTGATAGGTGCCATGACGTCGTCGTTGGCGTGATTGTACGTTGACCGGAATGCCATCTTCCGTGCAGAACACGATCGCACTGACATCTGTTCACAGTTTGTATGCTTATTTCGTGAATTAGAAACTGTGCAGGGTTTGTTGCTTTTGTTTTGGACACTAGAGTAGTTTTCGCACTGTTCTAGAATTATGGGAGCGCATTCTGACGTTGCTGCAGAACGAAAATTCTCTCTCTGAAGGTGAATATCAAGGCCTGAAAAAGTCAGCTCGCCCTGTTCGTCTGTTCAAAATGGTTCAAATGGCTCTGAGAACTATGGGAATTCACATCTGAGGTCATCAGTCCCTAGAACTTAGAACTACTTAAACCTAACTAACCTAAGGACATCACACACATCCATGCCCGAAGCAGGATTCGAACCTGCGACCATAGCAGTCTCGCGGTTCCGGACTGCAGCGCCTAGAACCGCTTGGCCACTGTGGCCGGCTGTTCGTCTGTGAGATTCAGAGCGGCGCAGACACAAGCTGGTACGTCGACTCCGTGTTTGTTGATTTCTGGAACGCATGAGATTGCGTTGTTCTACTGGTTCTTTACCGTGCTACCGAGTGGCGAAGTAAAGTCTTATCGAGCTTTCTCTCCTAACTATTTTAGCCCACTTGCCAACCTCTACTGATCGAACTTTTTTCTCGAAGGGGAGCTGTTACTGCCGGAAGTTACGGATACAAGTCCAACATCTAACTCTTGAAATAAATGCGAGGCTTCTCGTTAACAAGATGTCGTATATTGTACTCTTCTCTACAACAACTGTGTTCTGCAGAGTTGTTACATAATTTGGAACATCGCAATAACATTGATACGGACAAAGTCCAAAAACTGTTTGTCTTAATTAACAGATTTCAATCGAGAGTATGTGTATAACAAGTTTTCTCTTGGCCCCATGACGTCATAGGCATTGTCACGGCCGTTCTTCCTGAGTGGCTCGCACCATATCTCCAAGGGAAGGACTTGACGACATGAAATAAACCGCCCGACCAAGTAGGCACCGCGAGCGTGGTGCAAGGATTATCGTGTCTCGGCTTGCAGATACACTGTGTCCCTCCGTCTCTTGATACATGCGCATAAACAAAACATACGTCCAAACAGTAGAGTATCTAATACATTACGAAAATAAATCCTTTATAGTGGCGATCGTCATTTGTCGGTTCGAAAAATGCTTGTCCCACATATCACTTTATCAAAGTAATAAGGTACACTACAAGATACAGTTTCACACTCTCGTTTAGTGAACAGAATATCAGCTTACCGAGTATCGGACAGAATTTCTTAGCAAATAGCGTATAAGCTCTACAAACGCAAAGCCAATATCGGCAGGACACCCATTGAGTGTTACAGCGCTGCTTCTATTTATTGTTTATCTTACTGATCTAATGTGTAACATCGGAACTTCCATGAAAATGCATATGATTTGGTTATCTGAGAAAGGTACAAACGCCAGAAGAATGTAGCGACCTGTAAGAAGGCTTCCAGAGGATCGATGAACGGTCAGGCATAGGCAGTTAACACTGCACACGAATAAACGTAACCCATTGCACGTAAATAGACGAAGAAATCCACTGCTATTCTATTACGCTGTTGGCGACAAGTCAGCGGAAACAGTAACTTCCGTAAAACATGTAGCAGTAACCTGAAGTAGAATGAACTCGTAAAAGAAATTGTAGGAAAAGGAGACCTTAGACTGAAAATCATCGGAAGAATGTTAACGAAATGTAACTCACGCACGAAGAAAGTGGCGTACAAAAGACTCGTTCGATAAATTCTTGATTATTGTTCATCAGTCTGGGACCGTTAACAAGTAGGAGGGAGGGAGGTAGGGAGAGAGAGAGAGAGAGAGAGAGAGAGAGAGCGAGCCTCCTCGCGGGATTGTTTACACGCTGCAAGTGCGGTTTGACAAGTAAACCAACCCAAAAGATTCGCTTCGATTGTAATAGGCTTTGAAGGTGGTGTCGTGTTGAGTAAAATAATAGACACATGTTTCTTTATGCCTGCCCATACGACCGTTAAGGTGGTGAAACAGGTTCTTGAAAAAAAAAAAAAAAAGGGAGTTTAGTGTTTCTGAATGAATACCGTTGAAACGATAACAGATACAAGACAAAAAAACACTCCAAATAAAAAGTTCTGTCGTTCTTAATGCACGTTCCAACGGTGCAACTAGATTTGTCTGAAAAATCCTTTTTTTCCAAATCTTCTGTGCTTGATACGGAAAATCAAACAGCATTCATCATTTTTTGACTCGAACATCAATTCTGCTCGCTCTCACTATTGTACAGATCTACAATAATATTACAACATTAATTTACAAGAAATTTCAAGTATAAAATGATTAAATCTGAAAATTTTGCCGGCCGGGGTGGCCGAGCGATTCTAGGCGCTACAGCCTGGAACCGCGCGACCGATACGGTCACAGGTTCGAATCCTGCCTCGGGCATGGATGTGTGTGATGTCCTTAGGTTAGTTAGGATTAAGTAGTTCTAAGTTCTAGGGGACTGATGACCTTAGAAGTTGAGTCCGATGGTGCTCAGACCCATTTGAAAATATTACGACCTGAAAAAAAATACAGCAAATGTAAAAAGAAAATACAAATAAAGCGTAATGTTAAAGATGAATAAAATCTGTAATCTCTGGGAAGGACTTATTGAACAACCCAACATAACAATTGGCATTAAAGCGGACGTATATTGGGCGCGTGTGCTGCGCTGTGGAGACATTTCTAGCTTACTTCTGATAAATGTGTCTTTGGAATATCGGTTCATTATATATTAATGCCCCCCCATGAACCATGGACCTTGCCGTTGGTGGGGAGGCTTGCATGCCTCAGCGATACAGATAGCCGTACCGTAGGTACAACCACAATGGAGGGGTATCTGTTGAGAGGCCAGACAAACGTGTGGTTCCTGAAGAGGGGCAGCGGCCTTTTCAGTAGTTGCAAGAGCAACAGTCTGGATGATTGACTGATCTGGCCTTGTAACAATAACCAAAACGGCCTTGCTGTGCTGGTACTGCGAACGGCTGAAAGCAAGGGGAAACTACGGCCGTAATTTTTCCCGAGGGCATGCAGCTTTACTGTATGATTAAATGATGATGGCGTCCTCTTGGGTAAACTATTCCGGAGGTAAAATAGTCCCCCATTCGGATCTCCGGGCGGGGACTACTCAAGAGGATGTCGTTATCAGGAGAAAGAAAACTGGCGTTCTACGGATCGGAGCTTGGAATGTCAGGTTCCTTAATCGGGCAGGTAGGTTAGAAAATTTAAAAAGGGAAATGGATAGGTTAAAGTTAGATATAGTGGGAATTAGTGAAGTTCGGTGGCAGGAGGAACAAGACTTCTGGTCAGGTGTGTTATAAACACAAAATCAAATAGGGGTAATGCAGGAGTAGGTTTAATAATGAATAGGAAAATAGGAACGCGGGTAAGCTACTACAAACAGCTTAGTGAACGCATTATTGTGGCCAAGATAGATACGAACCCAACACCTACTACAGTAGTACAAGTTTATATGCCAACAAGGTCTGCAGATGACGAAGAAATTGAAGAAATGTGTGATGAAATAAAAGAAATTATTCAGATAGTGAAGGGAGACGAAAATTTAATAGTCATGGGTGACTGGAATTCGAGTGTAGGAAAAGGGAGAGAAGGAAACGTAGTATGTGAATATTGATTGGGGCTAAGAAATGAAAGAGGAAGCCGCCTGGTAGAATTTTGCACAGAGCACAACTTAATCATAGCTAACAGTTGGTTTAAGAATCATGATAGAAGGTTGTATACATGGAAGAACCCTGGAGATACTAAAAGGTATCAGATAGATTATATAATGGGAAGACAGAGATTTAGGAACCAGGTTTTAAATTGTAAGACATTTCCAGGGGCAGATGCGGACTCTGACCACAATCTATTGGTTATGACCTGTAGATTAAAACTGAAGAAACTGCAAAAAGGTGGGAATTTAAGGAGATGGGACCTGGATAAACTGAAAGAACCAGAGGTTGTACAGAGTTTCAGGGACAGCATAAGGGAACAATTGACAGGAATGGGGGAAAGAAATACAGTAGAAGAAGAATGGGTAGCTTTGAGGGATGAGGTAGTGAAGGCAGCAGAGGATCAAGTAGGTAAAAAGACGAGGGCTAGTAGAAATCCTTGGGTAACAGAAGAAATATTGAATTTAACTGATGAAAGGAGAAAATATTAAATGCAGTAAATGAAGAAGGCAAAAAGGAATACAAACGTCTCAAAAATGAGATCGACAGGAAGTGCAAAATGGCTAAGCAGGGATGGCTAGAGGACAAATGTAAGGATGTAGAGGCTTATCTCACTAGGGGTAAGATATACTGCCTACAGGAAAATTAAAGAGACCTTTGGAGATAAGAGCACCACTTGTATGAACATCAAGAGCTCAGTTGGAAACCCAGTTCTAAGCAAAGAGGGGAAAGCAGAAATGTGGAAGGAGTATATAGAGGGTCTATACAAGGGCGATGTACTTGAGCACAATATTATGGAAATGGAAGAGGATGTAGATGAAGATGAAATGGGAGATACGATACTGCGTGAAGAGTTTGACAGAGCACTGAAAGACCTGAGTCGAAACAAGGCCCCCGGAGTAGACAACATTCCATTGGAACTACTGACTGCCTTGGGAGAGCCAGTCCGTACGAAACTCTACCATCTGGTGAACAAGATGTATGAAACAGGCGAAATACCCTCAGACTTCAAGAAGAATATAATAATTCCAATCCCAAAGAAAGCAGGTGTTGACAGATGTGAGAATTACCGAACAATCAGTTTAATAAGCCACAGCTGCAAAATACTAACACGAATTCTTTACAGACGAATGGAAAAACTAGTAGAAGCCGACCTCGGGGAAGATCAGTTTGGATTCCGTAGAAATACTGGAACACGTGAGGCAATACTGACCTTACGACTTATCTTAGAACAAAGATTAAGGAAAGGCAAACCTACGTTTCTAGCATTTGTAGACTTAGAGAAAGCTTTTGACAATGTTGACTGGAATACTCTCTTTCAAATTCTGAAGGTGGCAGGGGTAAAATACAGGGAGCGAAAGGCTATTTACAATTTGTACAGAAACCAGATGGCAGTTATAAGAGTCGATGGACATGAAAGGGAAGCAGTGGTTGGGAAGGGAGTAAGACAGGGTTGTAGCCTCTCCCCGATGCTACTCAATCTGTATATTGAGCAAGCAATAAAGGAAACAAAAGTAAAATTCGGAGTAGGTATTAAAATCCTTGGAGAAGAAATAAAAACTTTGAGGTTCGCCGATGACATTGTAATTCTGTCAGAGACAGCAAAGGACTTGAAAGAGCAGTTGAACGGAATGGATGGTGTCTTGAAAGGAGGATATAAGATGAACATCATCAAAAGCAAAACGAGCATAATGGAATGTAGTCGAATTAAGTCGGGTGATGTTGAGGGTATTAGATTAGGAAATGAGACGCTTAAAGTAGTAAAGGAGTTTTGCTATTTGGGGAGCAAAATAACTGATGATGGTCGAAGTAGAGAGGATATAAAATGTAGACTGTCAATGGCAAGGAAAGCGTTTCTTAAGAAGAGAAATTTGTTAACATCGAGTATAGATTTAAGTGTCAGGAAGCCATTTCTGAAAGTATTTGTATGGAGTGTAGCCATGTATGGAAGTGAAACATGGACGGTAAATAGTTTGGACAAGAAGAGAATAGAAGCTTTCGAAATGTGGTGCTACAGAAGAATTCTGAAGATTAGATGGGTAGATCACATAACTAATGAGGAGGTACTGAATAGGATTGGGGAGAAGAGGAGTTTGTGGCACAACTTGACTAGAAGAAGGGATCGGTTGGTAGGACATGTTCTGAGGCAGCAAAGGATCACCAATTTAGTATTGGAGGGCAGCGTGGAGGGTAAAAATCGTAGGGGGAGACCAAGAGATGAATACACTAAGCAGATTCAGAAGGATGTAGGTTGCAGTAGGTACTGAGAGATGAAGAAGTTTGCACAGGATAGAGTAGCTTGGAGAGCTGCATCAAACCAGTCTCAGGACTGAAGACCACAACAACGACGATATATTAATGCTTTTGGTATTACTTGGCTATGAGTTATGCTATTCGTCGAATGTGAAAATAAGAAACAAAATAGTGTGGGGATTTCGAAAAAAATGGCTTTTTCGATGAATCTGGGTACATCATTGTAACGTACAATAAAACGATAGAACTTTTATTTGAAGTTTTTTTTATACCTTTAACCGTTTCAGTGTTATTCATTCAGAAATACTAAACTCAATTTTTGTTAAGGGGTTTTTCACCTCTCCTATTTTCCTCTACGCTATAACATGTTCAAAGCTGATCAAAATCGAACTGTATGCTTTGGGTAGGTTTACCTGCGAGATGCTCGACATTAGTGGCAAACTCTACAAGAGAGGTGTTGTGCACCACGGAGAGGTTTACTGTTGAAATTTCGAGAGCGTACTTCCTGGAAAGAGCCAGACAGCATATCACTTCCTCTCCCTCACATACGCCGTGTGAAATGCCCACAATGACAGAATTAGATTTTGGACGTAGCGTTACGTCACCGACATGCATTTTTGCCAAGCACTAGTCGTGAATGGGACGGGAGGTAGTGGCACCAGAAGTAGCCACGGTAAGGTGACTTACGGAATATGGACAAAGATTTAAAACCCTCCGTTCGCTGCCACCCGCTAAAAGTTGTGTGGCACAGGTTGTACTGTTTCATTTTCAGACACATTAGAAGCTTCTTTTTCGAAACCCCGTTTATCGAAAGCACTGGGACGTTTCTTTAATACTTTCCTCGGAGCTGCTGTGACGCCGCTTCGCTCTAAATCACACTCACGGCCGCGGTAAGAAAGCACACGCTCTTGGAAATGTGTGCCGCGCGACACAAATTACACGACCTACTGAACGGCGGATTTAATTAGAAACGTTCATTGGAGGACCCAGGTTAATTCTTAGTATTAGCAGACACGTAAAATCAATCTACGTAAGCTTCGCTAGCCTCACTTTGATCCACGATACCGGGTTTAACTTTCACTGCTTTCAAGTCAGTTATTAAGGCCCTGTACCTACTCTAATACTCTCAAGAATGAATTAAGACTTCTGGACTGAAATACGTACACGGTTATACACAGTCGAGTTACATTAATGTGACCACCGTCTGTGTTCGACGCCAACGTGCCAAACCATTCACAGACGGCAGGTGGCAGCACGAGCAGTGGAGGGACACGTAAAGCTTGTCGAGTGGGCCGTGGGAAACAATGTAGTGGTTGCCGTCATGCGGAAATGGTGAGATTTATCTAATGTACAAATGGGTATGATCATTAGCCTTCGGGCCAATGCTAGAAGCAGTTCCTAAACGGATAGGCATAGGTAAGTATACCGTGCATGGCAAAGTTACTGGACAGTTGCATTAAGACAGCATTGTAATGCGCAAAGAAATTTACACTATGTCGCCTATATAAACATTGGACTTCGAAAACTACTAACAAATAAAGCAGGTACTTATGTGCGGATACTGAAATTACGATCGGTCGAGAATGGCGACTGATCGTCCACACTTCTACACAAAGCGTCAGCTAGTACACTTACTAATGTCGAACTGTTGGTTTAAAAATGATTTCAATTTGAAGGGTAAATCGGGGTGATCAGATTATTTGAGTGGAAAATGAGATTTTTTTTATGGTGATGGTACTGAAATAAAGCAGCTCACACGTGCAGAACACTTCCATGAATCACATCGAAGCGTCAAGTTGGGGGGGGGGGGGGGGAGAGAAAGAGAGAGAGAGAGAGAGAGAGAGAGAGAGAGAGAGAGAGAGAGAACTGCAAACAACGGTTTATAGTACTAAACTGCCTAGAATTAGTTAAAGCGGTGCCACAACCACCATCACCACCAACGCCAATGCTACCAAGTCATGGTCGCCAAAATTGTCATCGTGTATGACCAGCCACATTGTGTAGATCATGACACTCTCCTAGAAAAACTCAGGTTTTATGGAATTGATGGTTTTTCACACATATGGTTTGAATCATACGTGACAAACAGAAAGCAAAAGGTTGTGCTGAAAAATTCAAACAGTGTCGAAAGGCGGCAAAATTGACTGGGGTAAAGTCACAAAGGGAGTCCCACAGGGTCCAATTTTGGATCCACTCCAATTCCTTACACAAGTAAAGGACCTTCCACTTGACATTCAAAAACAAAATTGGTATTTTTTACAGACCATACTACTGTTATAATAAGTCCTTTTAAAGAAAAAGCAACAGAATCATTACTAAATGATATTTTCCAAGTAATTATTAAGTGATTCTCTGAAAATTGACTCTCCCTTAATTTTGGGAAAAAATACATTTATTTCTGCACAACGAATACAGTCATACTAACAATCGATATCGCACATGAGCAGGAGTCAGTAAGTAGGGTAGAATGCTCCAAATTTTTCGGTGCCCATATTGATGAAAACTTCAACTGGAAGACACATATTAATTAGCTTCTCAAACAGTTAAGTGCAGTTGGTCCTGCTCTTCGTATAATTGATCAACTTCGAAACAAACGTACTAACCTTCTGCATATTTTGCGTATTTCCGCGTAATAACGTCATATGGAGTAATTTTCTGGGATAATTCATCACTTACGAAGAAAGTTCAAAATGGCTCTGAGTACTATAGGGACTTAACTTTTGAGGTCATCAGTCCCCTAGAACGTAGAACTACTTAAACCTAACTAACCTAAGGACATCACCTAAGGACGGTTCCAGAACTGAAGCGCCTAGAACCGCTCGGACACTCCGGCCGGAATAGAAAGAAAGTACTGATCGCACAAAAACCAACAGTAGAGTAATATGTGATGTTGACGCAGAAATTTCATGTAGGTGCCTCTGCAAGGAGCTAGACATTTAAAGTGCGTTGTCAACACATATTTTCACTGATTAAATTGGTCATAAACAAGTAATCAATCTGAATTTGAGAACAGTGATCCACCTACGTACAACACTAGAGGGGAAAAATGAACCTACTGTTAAAGCTGTCAGTGGCTCAGAGAGGAGTTCGGTATGCAGCGATAAAACTTTTTGATCATTTGCGCAATAACATTAAATGTTTGATAGGTAGCGAAGCCAGTATTAAATCTAATTTTAAAATCATGTATCCAGGGTATTCCTTCTATTCCACTAACTAATTTCGATTTAAAAACTGCTAGCCAGTAAAAAGAAAGAAACTCTTGTGTAAGTGTCGTTGCATGAGAAGGAATAATATAATGTGTTCATTTGTTAAGACTAATAGCGTATACATATACTGTTAAGTGACTCATTCCACTTCATTTCCATAAAAGAAGCATTTAGATGATCTATGGAATATGTAACAAATTAGCCACCACCACCAGCTCCAATAACAACACTGCTATGAAGTCACCTCCCCAAATCTGCCGTCTTCATCTCCAGTTATCAGTCAGGTACTCCTTATTATGTTACCAGCAGGTTCCAAATCACCATCATTGTCATAACCTTTACCTCGTTGGTAACCTCGCGTTGAGTGACCGTGAGCTCCTCCTCTTCTACCTTCTCCTTCATGTCGTCGTCGTCTTCCTGCTCCTCCTCCACCTCCCCGTTCTCCCCCCCCCCCCCCTCCTCATCACCCTTGGATATGAACATCGCCATAATCCGTAGTACGACTGGCCACCACCACCACCGCTTTGTCCAAGAGCAACAAGAAGAGTAACGCCATATCCGTGAATTATGCGATTTACAAACATCGTCCCAACCAAGCGCAGACCGCAACGTAGTGTAACTGTGGTGCGACCTGCACTGTCCGGGTTACCGACTAATTGTTTTCTCGAGACTGTCACCCGCGATACTGAGTCACACTGCCTGGCCGGGCCAAGTGACGGACTGACTGGACGGGACGAGATAAAGTATCGGCCGATAAGCTGAGACACACACAAACACGCAGGTTTTGTCCGTGGCCGCGGCTGTGCTCCGGCAGTAGGCGAGCTCCCGCGACGCCATGCGATGCGCAGCGCCGATTCTCCGCGGCACTCGGGCACCCACTACTGTACCGGACGGGCCACGATGCGACGGCTGTCGTTCAGACGCCGCGACCACGCTGGCTACGGCCGCATCAGGCGGCGCCTGCCGGAAACACCGCAGGGGCCGGCCGACACTTCCAGCTCCAGGTCAGTCAGAAGTCTGCTCAAGTCACCTCCTCATGCCGGGGCGTACCTCGAACACCTGCAGACCGCCGTCAATTCAGCCAAGGCGTGCAGTCTATCATCCAAATGTTGCTGTGTCTGTGGTTTTTTTGTGTGTGTATACGGTTAGAGCAAGTACTGTCGTGTAACGCTGCGGCAGAGTGCACGTAAGCGTTCCACGGATCAGCTGACTCACGACTTTCCAGTCTAGTTACATGTAACTGCACGCGTGGCTGCGCGTAACGTTACCGCGTATTTCCGCAATTTCGGCTGTCTGGTTAGCAGTTCTCACACTGATTAGTCGAAGGTAACGCAAGAGTAGGCGTTCTCGGCGGAAAAACTAAATTTTATATTAGCCTCCTGCCCTTATTCGTTTCCGATGAGTTATAGTAAAGAGACAACAATTGAAAAAGGAAAAGGGAATCGAGAAATGTTTATTTTTTCCTGCATAAATTCATATACACAAGTCCGCACCGTGTGCCGTCCTCATCGAGGCTACAAGGTCACTAAAAGTAGTGCGGCAGCGGATAGCGTGCTGGTGGGAATTCTTTGCTCCGTTTCCTTCTGTCGGCAGCTGCACCCACTACACCGCCACGTAGGCTTAACAAAAACCCTGGTGTTACTCACAGGCTTGTGAGTGAGCGACTGTCGGCTAGAAGGCGCCATTTTGCTTCCTTCATTTCTGACGATCGTGTTACCTTCGTTGGCGATCGTGAATGTTACCTTTGCATACTGCACAACACTGAATTACAGGCCTATATCACTAACGTCGATCTGCAGTAGGGTTTTGGAACATACGCTGTATTCGAACATTATGAAGTACCTCGAAGAAAACGATTTATTGACACACAGTCAGCACGGTTTCAGAAAATGTTGTTCTTGTCAAACACAACTAGCTCTTAATGCTCGTGAAGTATGAGTGCTATCGACAGGGGATGTGAAATTGATTCCATGTTTTTAGCTTTCCAGAAGGCTTTCGACATCGTTCCTCACAAGCATCTTATAACGGAACTGCGTGCCTACGGAGTATCGCCTCAGTTGTGCGACTGGATTAGTGATTTCCTGTCAGAAAGGTCACAGTTCGTAGTAATAGACGGAAAGTCATCGAGTAAAACAGAAGTAAAGTCCGGCGTTCCCCAAGGAAGTGTTATAGTCCCTCTATTGTTCCAGATTTATATTAACGACATAGGGGAACTCTCAGTAGCCGTCTTAGATTGTTTGCAGATGATGCTGTCATTTACCGTCTTGTAAAGTCATCAGATGATTAAAACGACTTGCAAAATGATTTAGATAAGATATGTGTATGGTGCGAAAAGTGGCAATTGACCCTGAATAAGGAAAAGTGTGAAGTTACTTACATGAGTACTAAAAGAAATCAGCTAAATTTCGATTACGCGATAAGTCACACAAATCTGAGGGCTTCAAATTCAACTAAATACTTAGCGATTACAATTAGAAATAACCTAAATTGGAACGATCACATAGATAATATTGTGGGTAGAGCAAACCAAAGACTGCGATTCATTCGCAGAACACTTAGAAGGTGCAACAAGTCTACTAAAGAGACTGCTTATACCACCCTTGTCCGCCCTATTCTGGAATATTGCCGTGCGCTGTGGGATCCGCATCATGTGGGACTGACGGACGACATCGAAAAAGTACAAAGAAGGGCAGCTCGTTTTGTATTATCGCGAAATATGGGAGATAGTGTCACAGACATGATACGTGAATTGGAGTGGCAATCATTAAAACAAAGGCGTTAGCAACTGACTAGCCGAGAATTGAGAAAACGCGCCTAGGAAACGGATTGACAGCTTGTGTGAATACACTTGTTACACTAGGGAAATATAAACCGCCGTGAGATTGACAACATTCGTAGTGCAGTCCCCTTTACAGTGTAGTTCCCCAGTGTGTTACGTGAGACTTACGTGAAACACTCTTCGTCCTCCTTTCACCTAGCCGCTAGTTTTCGTGAGACAGTTTCGAACCTCACCGATTTTCTTTATCAATAGTCCCTCTAGTTGCGGAAGTGTTTGTTTTACTGCACGACCGGTTTCCGCTTTTATATTGAAGCCGTATCTAGCCAAATCTTAAAATTGTGGTGTGTCAGGCAGAAACATATTTTCAAACTAGTCGTGGAGTGGTCATTCATCAGTTCAGTATACAATTGAGGAGCAGCAGCGCTTTCAGAAAACGGAGAATCTAACAAGTGAACGTTTTCGTCTATCGTACTTGTTTCGAATCGCTTACGTACAAAAATTTTCGAAGGCCGTATTTCGCAGCCGTGGGTTACTGAAATAAAGTTGGCCGGCGAGTGTGGCCGAGCGGTTCTAGGTGCTTCAGTCTGGAACCGCGCAACCGCCACGGTGGCAGGTTCGAATCCTGCCTCGGGCATGGATGTGTGTGCTGTCCTTAGGTTAGTTAGGTTTAAGTAGTTCTAAGTTCTAGGGGACTTATGACCTCAGATGTTAAGTCCCATAGTGCTCAGAGCCATTTGAACCATTTTTTTGAAAAAAAGTAGACTAGTTCCTTTAACAAAGGAAACTGCAACACAGCCCGTGGTTAAATTCCAGACCTCATTGCAGCGCGATTTAGATTGAGAGCATAGGATACTCTTGGTTTGGTACAGTGCCTTCATAGCGTTAGGTACTTGGTGCCGGCAGCACATAAAAGATCCATAAAATCAGTGAGAAAACAGTCAAGATCGTGATGGTACTTTATTGGGCTTGGGCCATCTTCCGACAATATCATCAGCCGATCTTCAGACAGCTCCATCAGCTGAACTTGACGATGCGTAGAACAGTGAGTTGACCTCACCAGTCTTAGCGACTGAGGTCAACTGACTGTTCTACGCATCGTCAAGTTCAGCTGATGGTGCTGTCTGTAGATGGCCTAAACCTAGGCCGAAACCGGTCATTTCAATGAAGTACCATTGCGATCTAAACTGTTTTCTCACTGATCTTATATAGATAACAAGGACACTGCTTCCCGAAAATGTTACATAAAAGATAAATTCACCAGGATATCGGGTACCCGAACACACAAGGCGTCACAAGCCACTTCAGATGCGAACCCTCCGTAAAATCTTCCCTCTTCCCACCAGCTCGCCCACTTGTGAAATCTCCCCCCCCCCCCCACCCCTCCCACCTCCTCTTTCGCGCATCTCCCCTTTTCTAAACTTAAGTTACGCTGTGTGAAGAGCGGGTATCTCTTCGCAGTTGCAACGGGTCAGAAAGTTCCTTACCTAGAAGATGGCTCTACTTTCATCCGATCAGCACCACTACTTCTAATTAAACTGTAACTCGCTGCTACTGCAGTTTTATGTGGAATCAATACTGTGCAGCCTGGCGTGCTTCTTTGGGTCGATGTGGCGCCTGTAGACGTGACGCAGTGGATGAAACGCTGGACTATTAGGAAGTGTTGAGGTTGATCCCTGCCCGGCCACCCACGTTAGGTTTCCCTAAACTGAGTGTGGCGAACGCCGGGACGATTTCCCTCCTCAATCAAGCCCAGTGCGAGTTTGTACTCCGTCTCTGATACTCTTATGACCAACAGAGCGTTAAGCTCAAATTGCGAGTGGCACAATACCTTTGATACCACAGCACTCTTTCCTTCCAGAGATTTCCTCTTTCTTCAGTTCCTTGGATTCTGGTATTGGCCCCCTCTGCAGAAAACGCATCTACACAGAACTGTAGCCGCGCGGTTTGAGGCGCCATGTCACGGATTGCGCCACCCCTCTCGCCGGAGGTTTGAGTCCTCCCTCGGGCATGGGTGTGTGTATTGTTCTTAGCATAATTTAGTTTAAGTAGTGGGTAAGTCTAGAGACCGAGGACCTCAGCAGTTTGGTCCCTTAGGAATTCACACACAATTGAATAATCTTTACACAGAAGTCTCTCATAAGAAAGCAGAATTTTTGTAACACCTAGGGAAACATTTGTGAACTTCGCTATGTCAGTTACGATTCATCGTAACGAATGCATGTCGAAGCAATGAATTAAAATTTCTACCAAGACCACGAATCGAATCCAGGTCTTCTGGTCACTACGCAGACGCGCTATCTACTGCGCTACTCTGGCACTGCAGTTAACACAACTGCACAGAATACGTTAGTATGTCTCTCTCCCTAATACGAACTCCCAATTTACGCCGCAGTCCATCTTGATGTTCCCCTTCTTAACTCAAATTAATAATGCAGAGGCTCTCCAACATTGGAATAGCATCTTAGCATTGAGTGAAATGGGAATAATCCTGCCTGTGCCTCAGGCGGTGGTGATGTATTAATCATATGAAATTATATGTTCCAAAGACACATTAGTCTCAACTTAATCCATGATAATGGATACAAGCCAAAGTAGTGACTAAAAAATTGCACCACTGTCGGACTTAGAACACATGTCTCCTGTTTAGTTGACAGGGTTCAAATCCGGCCTTGATACTACACTACAGACCAACGTGCTGACATGAGGAAAGTTTCCAACCGATTTCTCATACACAAACAGCGGTTGACCGGCGTTGCCTGGTGAAACGTTGTTGTGATGCCTCGTGGGAGGAGGAGAAATGCGTACATCACTATTCCGATGTTGATAAAGGTCGGATTGTAGCCTATCGCGATTGCGGTTTATCGTATCGCGACATTGCTGCTCGCGTTGGTCGAGTTCAATGACTGTTAGCAGAATATGGAATCGGTGGGTTCAGGAGGGTAATACGGGACGCCGTGCTGGATCCCAACGGCCTCGTATCACTAGCAGTCGAGATGACAGGCATCTTATCCGCATGGCTGTAACGGATCGTGCAGCCACGTCTCGATCCCTGAGTCAGCAGATTGGGACGTTTGCAACATAACAACCATCTGCACGAACAGTTCGACGACGTTTGCAGCAGCATGGACTATCAGCTCGGAGACCATGGCTGCGGTCACCCTTGACGCTGCATCACAGACAGGATCGCCTGCGATGGTGTACTCAACGACGAACCTGGGAGCACGAATGGCAAAACGTCATTTTTTCGGATGAATCCAGGTTCTGTTTACAGCATCATGATGGTCGCATCCGTGTTTGGCGACATCGCGGTGAACCCACATTGGAAGCGTGAATTCGTCATCGCCATAGTGGCGTATCACCTGGCGTGATGGTATGGGATGCCGTTGGTTACACGTCTCGATCACCTCTTGTTCGCATTGACGGTACTTTGAACAGCGGACTTTACATTTCAGATGTGTTACGACCCGTGGCTCTACCCTTCATTCGACCTCTGCGAAAACCTACATTTCAGCAGGATAATGCACGACCGCATGTTGCAGGTCATGTATGGGCCTTTTGTGGATACAGAAAATGTTCGACTGCTGTCCTGGCCAGCACATTCTCCAGATCTCTCACCAATTTAAAATGTCTGGTCAATAGTGGCCGAGCAACTGGCTAGTCACAATACGCCAGTCACTACTCTTGATGAACTGTGGTATCGTGTTGAAGCTGCATGGGCAGCTCTAACAGTACACGCCATCCAAGCTCTGTTTGACTCAATGCCCAGGCGTATCAACGCCGTTATTACGGCCAGAGTTGGTTGTTCTGGGTACTGATTTCTCAGGATCTATGCACCCAAATTGCGTGAAAATGTAATCACATGTCAGTTCTAGTATAATATATTTGTCCAATGAATACCCCTTTATCATCTGCATTTCTTCTTGGAGTAGCAATTTTAATGGCGAGTAGTGTAATTTTAGTTCGTTGATTCGGACTGTATTCATTACCTTGGATAAAGTTGAGAGTTAATGTCTCTGAACATATAGTTTCATCTGATTAGTTGTAGCCGCGCGGAATTAGCCGAGCGGTGTAAGGCGCTACAGTCATGGTCTGTGCGGCTGATCCCGGCGGAGGTTCGAGTCCTCCCTCGGGCATGGGTGTGTGTGTTTGTCCTTGGGATAATTTAGGTTAAATAGTGTGTAAGCTTAGGGAATGATGATCTTAGCAGTTAAATCCCATAAGATTTCACACACATTTGAACATTTTTTGGTTAGTTGTAATTCAGTTTGTGACCTCCACGTCGAATACTTCTGGCGCTGATGGAACCGTCACGGAGTGGTGGCGGTTGGTGCGTCACGCTTCTGGAAAGGCGACCACTTGGAAAGCGCTACGTCACGCGCTGGCGGCCGCCGGCTTATCTCGGCCGGCGTGTGACAGCGAGCGCTCACCGCACAGGCTCCAAGGCACACACGGCCGTCAGCTGTTCTGCCGCTCCCCCCTCCCCAGGGCGCCGGCGGCGGAAGCTGCGATACCGCAGCTCCGGACACGTCCTGCCGCCGCGCTTCTGTTTATTCGCCGGCGCGACTTGAGGCCTCAGCCCTTGGCACTTGGAAGTTCCGTCTGTCTCACCGGATGTAGCACTCAGTGTGACTGGCGAGACAGGCCACGACGCTTGACGATGCGTACCTCACGTCGAGGTCGGGTCATCAACCTCAGTCTTAAAATCACAGGGCATCGCTGTGCGGGCGGTGTATTCAGTACAAATGCACTACTGGCCATTAAAATCTCGTTTTGCCATTCGTGCACCCAGGTTCGTCGTTGAGTACACCATCGCAGACGCTCCTGTCTGTGATGGAGCGTCAAGGGTAACCGCAGCCATGGTCTCCGAGCTGATAGCCCATGCTGCTGCAAACGTCGTCGAACTGTTCGTGCAGATGGTTGTTGTGTTGCAGACGTCCCCATCTGTTGACTCAGGGATCGAGACGTGGCTGCACGATCCGTTACAGCCAAACGGATAAGATGCCTGTCATCTCGACTGCTAGTGATACGACGCCGTTGGGATCCAGCACGGCGTTCCATATTACCCTCCTGAACCCACCGATTCCATATTCTGCTAACAGTCATTGGATCTCGACCAACGAGAGCAGCAATGTCGTGATACGATAAACCGCAATCGCGATAGGCTACAATCCGACCTTTATCAAAGTCGGAAACGTGATCGTACGCATTTCTCCTCCTTCCACGAGGCATCACAACAACGTTTCACCAGGCAACGCCAGTCAACTGCCGTTTGTGTATGAGAAATCGATTGGAAACTTTCATCATGTCAGCACGTTTTAGGTGTCGCCACCGGCGCCAGCCCTGTGTGAATGCTCTGAAAAGTTAATCATTTGCATATCACGGCATCTTCTTCCTGTCGGTTAAATTTCGCGTCTGTAGCACGTCATCTTCTTGGTGTAGCAATTTTAATGGCCAGTGGTGTATTAGGTTCGTGCATAACTTCGTAGCGTTTTTGTTTTGCATATTGAGATTCCGGTTGCTATCGGTTTATTTATCGATTGTCATTTTTATTCGTAGTTCACTGTTGCTGTTTGAATTTACATATTGTCATTTTCTAATTTGGAGACAGTGAATGCAACTGTCGACGCTGGAAAATGGAGTGCCATGCAGAGAAATTGGAACATCTCCGACATATTCTTCCGTTTGAATTCAACAGAGGAGTGACAGCAGCCGAGACAGCCAGAAACATTTGCGCCTTGTATGGGGATAATGCCGTCGGAAAGGACACAGCAAGAAAATGGTTTTCTCACTTTAATGATTTGGCATTACTCTCCACGTTCAGGAATACGTTCGGGGTTTGATAAAGATCGTTTAAACGTGTTAATCCACTATGATCCTCGACAGTGTACTCGAGAACTGACAAATGCGATGAATTCCACAATCGTGCGACATTTGCATGCAATGGGGAAGGTACAAAAATCGAGTGTATGGGTACCGAATACTCTAAACCAAGATCACAAAAATTATCGGGTGGCCACGTCTGCATCTCGGCTTGTTCGTCATCAGTTGGCTCTGAATAACCCCGGCCATTCCTATCCAGAGTCGTTACTAGTGACGAGAAACAGTGTCTTTATGGAAAAGAAAGGACTGGTTGAGCCCATAGAAGCAACAATTCCCCGTACAAAGACCTGCGCACATTCACAAAAGGTAAGCCGGCCGGGGTGGCCGAGGGGTTCTAGGCGCTACAGTCTGGAACCACGCGACCACTACGATCGCAGGTTCGAATCCTGCCGCGGGCATGGATGTGTGTGATGTGCTTAGGTTAGTTAGGTTTAAGTAGTTCTAAGTTCTAGGGGACTGATGACGTCAGAAGTTAAGTCCCATAGTGCTCAGAGCCATTTGAACCATTTGAACAAAAGGTAATGTTGTGCATGTGGTGGAACAGCGTTAGTGTGGTGTCCTACGAATTGCTTCCGATTTGTAACCATCACTGCTGACATTTGCTGTATACAGCTGAGACGTCTTGCCCACGCAATTCACGGATAACGACGAGGAAGACCGCGTGAAGTGATGCTATTCCACGATAACGCTCGCACTGGTTCTGCTAGACTGACAAAGTTCATCTTATCTTGCACCGCCAGAATTTCATCTTTTTCCTATCTGTAACGAACAGCCTTCAAGGAATTTCCTTTCCTGTTGAATTTGGCTCGACGAGTTCTTCGTCTCAAGACCACGTGATTTCTGCAGTCGCGCTGTGCAGAAGTTGCCCCTACGTTGGCAGACTGTTGTAAAATAGTGAAGGAGAAGATATGGTTGACGACTGAAGTGTCTGATTTGTGTATCTGTTGGGTTTATTAAACTTACGGAAAAACGCTACGAACTCACGCATCAACCTAATACAAGCCATTGAATACGCGATAATGGAGCTTATCACCTCCCTCTGGTGCATAAAACTTTAATACCATATAATTCGACTTAATAGAGCAAGTTTGAAAATGAGTTTGAAAACCATCAAAATAGAGTAAAATAATCCATAACCAACACGTCGAAAATAAAATAGAACAAAATAACAATGAAGTAATAGAACCATTGGATGGAATTTTTTTTTTTCTGGGGGAGGGGGGAGTTGCAGACACTGGTCGGGGGAAGCAAAGGTAAAGAAACTTAACAGAAGATTAACAACAGCACGAAGTGCTTTGAGGAAACTACATACAGTTTTCAAAACCAGGAGCCGGCCGCTGTGACGGAGCTGTTGTAGGCGCTTCAGTCCGGAACCACGCGGCTGCTACGGTGGCAGGTTCGAATCCTGCCACGGGCATGGATGTGTGTGATGTTCTTAGGTTAGTTAGGTTTACAAAATTCTAAGTATAGGGGACCTCAAATGTTAAGTCCCATAGTGCTTAGAACCATTAGAGCCAAAACCAGGCTTCCAATGTGTCTAAGGGGGACACTTTACAGTGTGTGTCCACAGTTACGAATAAGTGCATCAGGTCAATGGCATTCGTGGTGAAAACCATCCAAAAGCTGGGGGTTGGCCGGCGAGAAGTAGGAAGATGGTGTTTAGCCTGACAAGGAGAAAATTAGAAAAAAAAGAAACAAACAAATTCTTCTGGGGCAGAAAGTAGTGGATATTGCAATGATTGTGGCTGCGATGGAAATGAAGTGGATGGAAGTGGCCGGGATGCGTAGGCCAACGAAACGATGTTGGATAGACCAAAGAAATTGCAAGAGATACCGCGTTGGCCCCACTATAAGTAGGACGCTTAATTTTGGGGGTGGAAAAAAAGGAAATACGCAGTGGAGAAAAATTAGCCATATTACCCGCTTATAATGTAAAAACTATTCGCTCTACGGTAACCTCTCTTTTTTTGATATGCATACGCGGAAATATCAGCCTTTTCATCAGTCTTGGTTGCTCTTTTGACCACAGATATTTGTTTCAACACTCTCCTGTGAAAGTATATCGTACTCACTACCATCCAGAGAATGGGACACGCAACAATTTTTGAACCATTTGATAGTAGTATCTGATGATATTGTACACCGTGAAGATTCAGTCCGCTCACGTGCAAGGCTGGCCAATGGTTTCTCAGTCTTATCAGATGGTGTTAGTGCATGATGCTCTTCTTAAAGCTAGTCGGGAAGAAGTGTTTTCGGAGACGGTCTTTAAATTGCTTTTCTGCGATCACATGAAGCACCTGCACTTCTGAAGTGATGCCCCCAGGTTAAACGAGTAGATCTGTCTTCAGTGCAGCGACTTAATTATCTACTACAGGTCTGAGATGACATCAAAGGCATCGAACACTAGCGTAGCTCGCCCTTCTGCGGTTCGCACCACGCCCTTGATTCCATACTACCCAGTCCGTCATAAATTCTTTTCTCACTCAGCCTTTTTCCCGATAACTGATTACTAGCCACTCAAGAATATTTTCTTTGGGCAAAAATTTGCACTTCAGAATAATATAAGATAGCAGCTTTCCTCCTTCTGCAGTAACTGTTTACGTCGCGGAAGTTTGTTTCTTCTCTTGTTGTTGATGAGATTCATTTCGCCCGCTGTCTTATTGTTAGACATTTCTCAAAGGACGGGTGTCTCGTCGGCGCTGCCGCTCTGTTGCCGGGGGGCAAGAGTGCAGCCGCCACATTAGCATTACGTTGCCTGTGGAAGCTGACGAGCTTCTCTGTAAAGCCTTGTGGCGGTGTCTGCACCAGTGAAGTACTTCGTCGGATGGAGAGACTGCTTTTTCGCGCAACGCTGTGGAACCAGACGATACTCCAAAGAAATTGTGGCTCTGGCGTGTTTAACGATTTCGCAGTTTTCAAGACCTAAAAACTGGATTATTTGTGAGATATAGCTGCACTTTCTTTCCTTTTATCTTACACAACGGAAAAAAAACTGTAGCTTCAAGTTCAATATATTTCCCAGCTTTTGGCACGTTGTAGCATTTCCTTGACGAAACACCGGTTCGGAGCTTATTCTCGTCTACTACCCAACCCCATGACATTTGCCATCTCACTGTAGATTGGGACTAAGAACTGACTTTGTAAGTTTACGATAATGATTGAAGCAGAAGAAATGGATTAAAATTTGTATCATTGTGTTAAGGTGTGGGGCGCTGCGCTGTTGATCCATTTTCTCTTCACGCGACAAACGATGCTTTCCGTGTCTCTGGTAAAAACCTTGGGAGGGAGCGTTGACTAGACACTGTTTAGTCACTGTTATCGTGGCTGGCACTGACGTTCAGCTTGAGTGGCGATAACTGAACTTCGGGTTATTGTTTAAGTACTTCTAGTATCAATGTGCAGAATTGTTTGCAAATATTTGCATCTTGTCATACTGAGTGTCTCTTCACTGTTTTTATTAGTGGTCAAACAGCAACATGTTCCAGGGAATAACTTGTAGCACTTTTTCTCATTTTATTAAGCATTTTATGTCATGATTATATTATTATTTTGTTAAAGTGTGAGGAAAGATTATGAACGCTGGCTTGCGTAATTTTTGGTATCTATTTTAATACGTATTAATCAACCACTGCCTGTGTTGTCATTGTCAGAGACTCTTTTTTCTAATATTGCTCTTTGGGTCGTTGTCTCGAGAGGACTTCTTTCGTGAAAGGAATTTACTTTCACTGAGCATTTATTTCACGTTCTGCAAGCTCGCGTGTAAACACACCGTTCAGCGCACTGAAACCGTTAACATCGATGTCCAGTATTCGTTTTGTCTCGTATGAGGTATATGCTGCGGGTTAACGTTTAAACATCGTTATTTTTTTTAAACACTTTACCTCTTCTTCTACTCTCCAGCCGCCGACGAACTGGTTACGGGCAGCATTGAAGTGAGGTTTTATCGGATCACTGACTTTGCGGTCACAGAACTGATGGGGAGGTTGGAGACTGGCCAGTGTGAGTGGTGGTGGACTCTAGAAGCTTGTGGATAGCGGAATGTTTTGATGGGACCGCGAGTAGAGTAGGAGGGAGAGTAGAGGAGCGCGGGGCAGGATGGCCACGTGACGTCTGCTGCTGGCGTCCGCAAATGGAGCCCACACCTTCAGGGTCTGTCTGTCTGTCTGCCTCGCTACACGAGAAGCGTTTCCACACCCGCGGCCACTACCCCACCCCTCTCCCCCTCCAGAGACTGCCCCCCCCCACAACCCCACCGCCCACTCCAGCTGTCAATGTCAGACCACACACTGATTTCCTACCGCCCTCTGCCGCTCGCTCTCTCTCTCTCTCTCTCTCTCTCTCTCTCTCTCTGGCGTTTAATAAAACTTTCACCCG
Organism: Schistocerca americana; assembly: GCF_021461395.2. Lineage (NCBI taxonomy): Eukaryota > Metazoa > Arthropoda > Insecta > Orthoptera > Acrididae > Schistocerca > Schistocerca americana. The sequence goes on along the minus strand of NC_060124.1, from coordinate 78,684,949 downwards.
GCTCCTCCATCATTTATCACATCGCCCTGCCGCAGGAACTTAACGATTTATTTGTGATTTCACTTCAAACCCTTTTATTTTATTTTCGAAGGACCACACTCCAGAGTTGTGTTCCCGAAATTTCGGTCGTGTATCGGTCGTAAGAAATCCCAGAGATCGAGAATTTAGATTTAAAGATAAGGTTGCAGTTAGAGCAACCAATGAATATTATTAACATTATTTTTATTCGGCCCATTCATCGAGTTCGCCAGAATAAAATCAATATATTGTATATACAGGGTGTTACAAAAAGGTACGGCCAAACTTTCAGGAAACATTCCTCACACACAAAGAAAGAAAATATGTTATGTGGACATGTGTCCGGAAACGCTTACTTTCCATGTTAGAGCTCATTTTATTACTTCTCTTCAAATCACATTAATCATGGAATGGAAACACACAGCAACAGAACGTACCAGCGTGACTTCAAACACTTTGTTACAGGAAATGTTCAAAATGTCCTCCGTTAGCGAGGATACATGCAGCCACCCTCCGTCGCATGGAATCCCTGATGCGCTGATGCAGCCCTGGAGAATGGCGTATTGCATCACAGCCGTCCACAATACGAGCGCGAAGAGTCTCTACATTTGGTACCGGGGTTGCGTAGACAAGAGCTTTCAAATGCCCTCATAAATGAAAGTCAAGAGGGCGGTGAATCGAGGTAGTACAGTACATACTGACGAAACTAAAATGAGCTCTAACATGGAAATTAAGCGTTTCCGGACACATGTCCACATAACATCTTTTCTTTATTTGTGTGTGAGGAATGTTTCTTGAAAGTTTGGCCGTACCTTTTTGTAACACCATGTGTAATATCGATACTGTACTGTAATACACCGACTATTATGGCACACTTCCTGGGTTTCCACAATTATATTTTCAGTATACTTTTACTGAATATATGAAGTAAGTAATCACATTTTTTCACAAATTTTGTGAATGAACTCTACGAAAAGAAGATTCATGAAGTATTTCTTCTGTAATATTGATACGACTCTTTGTAAAGAAGATTAGAGACATCATTACATCCGTAAAACGTTCGGTGAAGCTCAGATTAATCTGAGACGAGAGCAAAAAACAAGACGAATTCTCGTTGGAGAAACTTTGAAACTGTTACCGGACGCGAAGACAGGCTGCAACTGCACGTTCTAAAGTCTACACGACTTTTGGCTGTGTCATTCACTGTCGACAGCAGTGTTAGTCCTGACCATGGCTCTCCGCCCATGTTATGGAAATGGAAAAAGTAAACAGTTGAAGAACCAACAATTCCGCTAACAAATTGTTTGCTTCTGTTGACAAATTAACACTGTCCATGGTTAATTTTGTTCACCGCTTGAAAATCGTTCATCTGGAGGTATCTGACAGGTGGAAGGTAGGAGAGGGGACAGCCGACCGGTTAAAACAAAATGGCTTCATATGGCTCTGAGCACTATGGGACTTAACATCTGAGGTCATCAGTCCCCTGGAACTTAGAACTACTTAAACCTAACTAACCCAAGGACATCGCACACATCCATGCCCGAGGCAGGATTCGAACCTGCGACCGCAGCACTCGCGCTGTTCCGGACTGAAGCGCTTCGAACCGCTCGGCCACCGCGGCCGGCGGTTAATACAGATACCGGTTTTTAGTTCTGAATAACCGGTATTTTTCGATATTTCTCTTGTCTCGATTATAACATGTGTTTCTATTTTTTGCTAACAACCAGGTAAAAATCCGAAATGTCAATTAACCATAGCAGTAATGCAATTTTTCGTTTCTATATAATATTCTTTAATGAACTATTAATTTTTATTCATAAAATTTGCATTGCTTTGAAATATTGCGTTATCACGCGAAATGGGAAAACTGTCAGCACTATTTTAATAACCATGCCGACAAAAACGAGCAACTAATACATAGCGTAAGATTTGGCACAGCACTGCTGAGACAATAATGTACCTCTTACCACCTGGTGTGGCCAGTTAGATGGTACGCGTGTACATGCAATGCGCAAGACTGGCCTCATCTGGTCTGCATGGTAGTTTCTCACTGTCGTGGTCGGACATCAATTGTATGACAGAATGGCGCCATCCTTAGTCTCGAAGCATTTTGACGAAGTGCTGTATCAGTCAAGAAAAATGCTCCATTTGCTTTAAAAATTCAAAAAAGTGAGAAGCCACGGCAAACTTGTGACATAATGTAAGGAGAAAAGCCGGCCGCGGTGGTCTAGCGGTTGTAGGCGCTTAGTCCGGAACCGCGCGACTGCTACATTCGCAGGTTCGAATCCTGCCTCGGGCATGGATGTGTGTGATGTCCTTAGGTTAGTTAGGTTTAAGTAGTTCTAAGTTCTAGGGGACTAATGATCACAGATGTTAAGTCCCATAGTGCTCAGAGCCATTTGAACCATTTTTTTAAAGGAGAAAATCTGAAACTTAACACTTGACTCATAGCATACAATAACAATAGAAAGCAGCTGATCAGCTGTCTGTGTCTACATAATATGCCTTATCTGCCTGTAATCGTTGAAAACGGACAAATTAACATGACAGATAGAGTTCTTCAATCTCAGTTTTCACCCTTGAGTACTGACTAAAGTTTTAAAAAAATTGGAATCAATAAGAATACATCTACATCTACGTAATTACTCTGCTATTCACAAATAAAGTGCCTGGCGGAGGGTTCAATGAAGGACCTTCAAGCAGTCTCTCCTCTACCGTTCCACTCTCGAACGGCACGCGGGAAAAACGAGCATTTAAATTTATCTGTGCGAGCCCTGATATCTCTTATTTTATCGTGATGATCATTTCTCCCTATGTAGGTGGGTGCCAACAGAATGTTTTCGCAATCAGAGGAGAAAACTGGTGATTGAAATTTCATGAGAAGTTACCGTCGCAACGAAAAACGCCTTTGTTTTAATGATTGACATTCCAATTCACATATCATGTCTGTGACACTATCTCCCCTATTTCGCGATAATACAAAACGAGCCGCCCTTCTTTGTTCTTCTTCGATGCCATCAGTCAGTACCATCTGACGCGGATCCCACACCGCACAGCAATACTCCAGAATAGGGCGGACAAGCGTGGTGTAAGCAGTCTCTTTGGTAGACCTGTTGCACTTTCTAAGTGTTCTGCCAATGAATCGCGGTCTTTGGTTTGCTCTACCCACAATAATATCTATGTGATCGTTCCAATTTAGGCTATTTGTAATTGTAATCCCTAAGTATTTAGTTGAATTTACAGCCTTCAGATTTGTGTGACTTATCGCGTAATCGAAATTTAGCTGATTTCTTTTAGTACTCATGTGAATAACTTCACACTTTTGCTTATTCAGGGTCAATTGCTACTTTTCGCACCATACAAATATCTTATCTAAATCATTTTGCAAGTCGTTTTGATCATCTGATGACTTTACAAGCGGTAAATGACAGCATCATCTGCAAACAATCTAAGACGGCTACTCATATTGTTTTCTATATCGTTAATATACATAAGGAACAATAGAGGGCCTATAACACTTCCTTGGGGAACGCCGGACTTTACTTCTGTTTTACTCGATGACTTTACGTCTATTACTACGAACTGTGACCTTTCTGACAGGAAATCACGAATAAAGTCGCACAGCTGAGGCGATAGTCCGTAGGCACGCAGTTTGAAGACGCTTGTGAGGAACGGTGGCGAAAGCCTTCTGGAAATCAAAAAATGTGGAATCAATTTGACATCCCCTGTCGATAGCACTTATTACTTCATGAGTATAAAGAGCTAGTTGTCTTTCACAAGAACAACATTTTCTGAAACCGTGCTGACTATGTGTCAATAAATAGTTTTCTTTGAGGTACTTCATAATGTTCGAATACAGTATATGTTCCAAAACCCTACTGCAAATCGACGTTAGTGATATCGGCTTGTAATTCGGCGGATTACTCTTACTTCCCTTTTTGGGTATTGGTGTGGCTTGAGCAATTTTCCAGTCTTTAGGTGCGGATCTTTCTGTGAGCGAGTGGTTGTATATAATTGTTAAATATCGAACTATTTTATCAGCATACTCTGAGAGGAACCTGACTGGTATAGAGACTGTACCGAAGGCCTTGCATTTATTAAGGAATTTAAGCTGCTTCGTTACACCGAGGATATCTACTTCTGTATTTCTCATCTTGGCAGTTGTTGTATACTGGAATTCAGGAATATTTACTACTTCATGTTAGGTGAAGGAGTTTCGGACAACCGCGTTTAATAACTCTGTTTTAGTGGCACTATCATCCGTGACTTCACCGTTGTTATTGCGCAGTGGTGGTATTGATTGCGTCTTGCCACTGGTGTGCTTTATGTATGACCAGAATTTCTTTGGGTTTTCTGCCAGATTTCGAGACAGCATCTCGCTTTGAAGCATGCGCCATATTTCGAACTTTTGCAAAACTTTGCCAATCGTGGGGATTTTGCGTTCTTTTAAATTTGACATGCTGTTTTCGTTGCTTCTGCAACAACGATCTGACCCGTTTTGTGTACCATGGGGGATCAGTACCATCACTTATTAATTTATGTGGTATATATCTGTCAATCATGTACGAAAGGTACTACGGAAACAAAGAAAGCTTCATCATAGGTTTAAGAGTAGTCGAATCATAGCTGATAAGGAAAAGCTGAACGAAGCGAAAAAGAGCGTAAAGAGAGCAATGAGAGAAGCATTCAACGAATTCGAACATAAAACATTGGCAAACAATCTAAACAAGAACCCTAAAAAGTTTTGGTCATATGTAAAATCGGTAAGCGGATCTAAATCCCCTATTCAGTCACTCGTTGACCACGATGGCACCGAAACAGAGGACGACCGAAGAAAGGCAAAAATACTGAATTCAGTGTTCCGAAACTGTTTCACTGCGGAAAATCGTAACACGGTCCCTGACTTCAGCCGTCGCACGGACGCCAAAATGGAAAATATTGAAATAAACGATATCGGAATTGAAAAACAACTGCTATAACTTAGTAGCGGAAAAGCATCCGGACCAGACGAGATACCCTTAAGATTCTACAGTGATTATGCTAAAGAACTTGCCCCCTTTCTATCAGCAATTTATCGTAGATCGCTGGAAGAACGTAAAGTACCTAGCGACTGGAAGAAAGCGCAGGTCGTTCCCATTTTCAAGAAGGGTCATAAATCAGATGCGAATAATTATAGGCCTATTTCGCTTACGTCAATTTGTTGTAGAATAATGGAATATGTTTTGTGTTCTCGTATTATGACGTTCTTAGATAATACAAATCTCCTTCATCATAATCAACATGGATTCCGCAAACAGAGATCATGTGAAACTCAGCTCGCCCTATTTGCCCAAGAAATTCACAGTGCCGTAGACACTGGCGAGCAGATTGATGCCGTATTCCTGGACTTCAGGAAGGCATTTGATACGGTTCCGCACTTACGTTTAGTGAAAAAAATACGAGCTTACGGAATATCGGACCAGGTTTGTGATTGGATTCAGGATTTCCTAGAAGAAAGAACACAACATGTCATTCTTAACGGTTCAAAATCTGCAGATGTAGAGGTAATTTCGGGAGTACCGCAGGGAAGCGTGATAGGACCTTTATTGTTTACAATATACATAAATGACTTAGTTGACAACATCGGTAGCTCCGTGAGGCTATTTGCAGATGACACGGTTGTCTACAAGAAAGTAGCAACATCAGAAGACTCGTACGTACTCCAGGAGGACCTGCAGAGGATTAATGCATGGTGCGACAGCTGGCAGCTTTCCCTAAACGTAGATAAATGTAATATAATGCGCATACATAGGGGCAGAAATCCATTCCAGTACGATTATGCCATAGGTGGTAAACCATTGGAAGCGGTAACGACCGTAAAATACTTAGGAGTTACTATCCGGAGCGATCTGAAGTGGAATGATCACATAAAACAAATAGTGGGAAAAGCAGGCGCCAGGTTGAGATTCATAGGAAGAATTCTAAGAAAATGTGACTCATCGACGAAAAAAGTAGCTTACAAAACGCTTGTTCGTCCGATTCTTGAGTATTGCTCATCAGTATGGGACCCTTACCAGGTTGGATTAATAGAAGAGATAGACATGATCCAGCGAAAAGCAGCGCGATTCGTCATGGGGACATTTAGTCAGCGCGAGAGCGTTACGGAGATGCTGAACAAGCTCCAGTGGCGGACACTTCAAGAAAGGCGTTACGCAATACGGAGAGGTTTATTATCGAAATTACGAGAGAGCACATTCCGGGAAGAGATGGGCAACATATTACTACCGCCCACATATATCTCGCGTAATGATCACAACGAAAAGATCCGAGAAATTAGAGCAAATACGGAGACTTACAAGCAGTCGTTCTTCCCACGCACAATTCGTGAATGGAACAGGGAAGGGGGGATCAGATAGTGGTACAATAAGTACCCTCCGCCACACACCGTAAGGTGGCTCGCGGAGTATAGATGTAGATGTAGATGTAGATTGGCGTCGATACTATCTCTTTGAAAACATTCCACATCTTTTCTACACTTACATGATCAGATCGGAAGAATACTGGCGATTTTTTTTTTTTTTAGAGTATCCAACTATTTATCACTTTTTGGGGGAAGCAACGAACGGTGAACGGACTAAGTTTTCTTTGGTTTACCAGTTTAATTCAATATTTTGATTCTATGTATCTCGAAAATGAGCAGAAACCGATTATTGTGAGCGGTTTTAACAGTCCAGTTAGATAATGCTGAAAAAAAAACGGTGCAACTGAAAACCAGTTGTTTCAGTGATAACCGCCAATCCTAGTTGTAGGACGTAACAGCAGACATGTTTTTGTGGAAAGCAGTGACAAGGAGAAGAAACAGGATAAAGGGACATGGGTCACGATATTGGAGAATAACCTAGTAGTAACAGAGGGGGCTGTAGAGCGTACAAGCTGTAGGGGAAGACGTATTGTAGAATATCCAACAAATAATCGAGTACGTAGGAAGTAGACAAGAGACAAGTAAAAGTGTTTTGCTGGTTGCGAAGTCGGTGTACTGCCATTAAAGGGAGTTGGGCGGTGTGTCGAGCAGGTGACAGTGACGGAGTTGGTGTAGCTGTAGCTGGAGCAGGCTCCAGCGGGCCCCGCGCTGGAAGGCCGCCGCGCGAGGACGCGGCCGCCAGTAACCACTGGGCGCTGCAGTCACTGAGTCACTGACAGTGGCGTCACCACACACTGGCCGTGACGTCACCGCGACCAGCAGCCGCTGCAAGTGTCGGGCGGTCGTGCTCGGCTGGAGCCGCTGCTGGCCCAGTCGGACAGACCGGAAACTGTGGAGTCACACGCCGACAAAGCACGCACTAGCCGAGCCAGGGCCGTGGTTTGCTGTGGCGTGAGACAGTGGCAGAACGGGACACAGGTTCAAAGGCAATGTAACTCACATGGCTATTCCTGGGTGTATACGACCCGGGACAACCGGGAGAAACCTGGAATTTTTTTAGAATTTTTTATAATTCCGGGAATTTTTGTTTTAGTTCTCAGTTAAATTTTTGTAGTTTTGACCGCTAAGAAACAATAACAAAGGGTGTTACTGTATCCCGACGGAGGTTCGAGTCCTCCCTCGGGCATGGGTGTGTGTGTTTGTCCTTACAAGGGAACCTCCCCATCGCACCCCCCTCAGATTTAGTTATAATTTGGCACAGTGGATAAGCCTTGAAAAACCGAACACAGATCAATCGAGAAAACAGGAAGAAGTTGTGTGGAACTGTGAAAAAAGTAAGCAAAATATACAAACTGAGTAATCCATTCGGGGTAAGCCACATCAGGGAGAGTGGGAGCTCAACAGCGCCGTGGTACCGTGGTTAGCGTGAGCAGCTGCGGAACGAGAGGTCCTTGGTTCAAGTCTTCCCTCACGTGAAAAGTTTAATTTTTTATTTTCAGTTTATGTGACAAACTCTTATGTTTTCATCACTTTTTTTGGGCGTGATTATCACATCCACAAGAAAACCTAAATCGGGCAAGGTGGAAGAATCTTTTTACCCATTCGCCAAGTGTACAAGTTAGGTGGGTGGACAACATATTCCTGTCATGTGACGCACATGCCGTCACCAGTGTCGTACAGAATATATCAGACGTGATATCCTGTGGAGGAATCGGTTGACCTATGATCTTGCGATCAAATGTTTTCGTTTCCCATTGGAGAGGCACGTCCTTTCGTCTACTAATCGCATGGTTTTGCGGTGCGGTCGCAAAGCACAGACGCTAAACTTATTACAGTGAACAGAGACGTCAATGAACGAACGGACAGATCATAACTTTGCGAAAATAAAAAAAGTAAACCTTCCACTCGAGGGAAAACTTGAACCAAGAACCTCACCTTCCGCAGCTGCTCACGCTAACCACGGGACCACCGCGCTCCTGAGCTCACACTCTCCTTGACGTTGCCTATCTTGCACATGGACTACTCAGTTTGTATATTTTGCTTACTTTTTTCATAGTTCCACACAACTTCTTCCTGTTTTCTCGATTGATCTGTGTTCAGTTTTTCAAGGCCTATCCACTGTGTCAATTTATAACTAAATCTGAGGGGGGTGCGATGGGGAGGTTCCCTTGTTAGAATAATTTAGGTTAAGTAGTGTGTAAGTTTAGGGACTGATGACCTTAGCAGTTAAGTCCCATAAGATTTCACACACGTTTGAACATTTGAACTGTATCCCGCTACTGCAGAATAATACTGCAGCAATATAACATGAACGAGGGGGGAAAAAAAACGAAAATCAAACTTAATGCGCCATATAAAACAAAAAACAGTGCTCATAGAAGCGTGTGCGAGCAGCAAAACGTTTCAAAGGCTTTAGGAAGACTATGCAATGCTTCATAACAACAAATTGCCTCCGATGAGCGTGACGTCACAACCGTTTACATTAGATTCGTTTGAGCAGTTACGAGTGGGCTCATGCGCATGCGCAGTTGAGTAGTGTAGTCCTTCTCCCGCTTCTGGATACAGGAGTGTGGCTGTTAGCTGTATAAGCAGTAGCAGCGAGCAGCAAGATGCTACTCAGAAAAATTTTACTAGCGCGCGCAAGCTGCCAGATTCACGTGGGGCAAACCGGGGTATCTGTTCCCAGGAGGGAGTCGCAAATTCATATTCTTGAGGAAGAAAACCTTGTTTCACAAAGCGCCTAGTATCCAGCGCATGTTGGTCTGTCGATTATTCATATGATTTTTGAAACGCATCCCTGTTGGTTTTTGAAGTCTTGGAGTATCCTCTGATGTCTTGTTTCTTTTATGACATAGTGTAAGATCTTTTAATGTTTCACATGTACGAACATACGGGCGTCCTACATGATCGTAGCTACAAACGCGGTGACACCTGTTATCTGGCGCCCTCTGGCAACTGCTGAAACGAACCTGTTTCTAAAAGGTCGCGGGAAAATATTGCGAATGGTAGTTTGAAAAGCGTTACTTTCATAGTAAATTTCCTTTTACGGAAGTTGAACTATGTGCGAGAATGTACGATGAATTTCTTCAATCGCAGAGCGTTTGACTCTCATTTAAAAAACAACTCTTTGATGACGAGCCATTTAGAAGAATTTTGAGCCCGTAAGATCAGACGTTTATGTCGTTATTTAAATGGTTACTGGCACATTTGTGTGATATATGTTAAAGTGTAACACGCGCAAAGAAGATCAAAATTATTTGTAACAGGCTAGCTTCTCTTCTAGCGTATTAACCTTAGAGACCAACATCGTATGTGAAAGCTTTGCTTTTCTTGTAGCAATACTACGTATATTAATTTAAACCATTAACTTTTCCTGTTTGTGTACTCGCGCTTCTTAGCAGTGATGTTGCTATTGGCTGACTACATCACGTGTCCTATGCTCTGAATATCCGCCGTCATCGGCTGGCGATATCACGTGACATGAACTATGACTGGCTTACAAAAGCGCTTCGCAATCTCGATTTGAATGCTTCGGAAAGTAACATGTGGTGTGTGGTAGAATTCGAATTTATACTTTCGTAATACGAAAATATGCAGCGTACATGTTGCTCCACATCAAAGAACTTTCCAAAACGTGTTTTTTTCCCCTAAGTTTCGTTCCCTTAAGTGCCGGGAAATTCTACGCCCATCTATAAAACCGTAAAAATTGAAAGGATTGGTAAGTTTTACAGTTTAGAGGGAAAATATACTTTCACGTAACACGGAAAAAGTGTGTTTTCACCCGGGAGGAAGTGTGTTTTAACTGGGAAATCCGAGAAAGTTCCGGGAATTTTTTTTCTTGTCCGCGTACAGTATACACCCTGCTATTCGGACATTTGCAATACACTGGCCATATGATTCAAAGAAAACAGTGTACACGCAAACAGGTGTTGTTAATGTCCCTCTTCGACAGAGTAAACACCATAGTAAAATGTTAACTTTTAGGAAAATGTAGCAACCAGTGACCATTGAACCTCCGAACGCCATTAACGTGCGTCAGTAAAGTTGTCCTGTAGAGCCGTGTGTAGAGGAGGCACTGACAGTATAAACGTAAACATTCAGCGAGGTAGTGTGTTGTGTACAGCTGAAGTAACGATACGCCGCACAGGAAGAGAGAGCACATTCGTACAGTGGCAGGTAGTAATTTTGCACCATGCTAAAGGCAAAACTTGCCGTAAAATTGCTGACGTGTTAGAAATGAAGAAAAGTACAGTTGCCGGTATAAGCAGAAGTGTCTGGAAGGAAGATATGATAATCTACCGCATACGGGACGTCCAAGAACGGTTTCTGTGCGAGAAGAGTGTTATTACATCAGAAAAACGAAAAGGGACCCCAAGTTAATTGCTCCGAAACTCGCTACTGTGATTACTTAAGACACTGGAAAGGAAGTGCATTCCAGAACGATACGTAGGGTGCTCAGAAAAGATAACTTTCACAGCTGTATTGCAAGAGAGAAAGCCGTTTTGCAAAATAGCATGTTGATATGAGAATATGTGGTGGAATTACGTTATATTTGCTGACAACAATAAATTTAACGTAGTGTTTCAATCTGACGGGAAGATAACGGTTTGGTGGCGACCTAATACTGAGCTCCAAGAGAAAAATATCTAAGCTATTGTCAAGTATGGCGGCGGACATGTAATGGTGTGGGGGTGCATGCCGGCGAATGGAGTTGGTGAATTGGTTTTTATTATGGATAAAATGGACCAATTTTCGCGCCTCAGAGTACTGAGGATCAATTTGCAAAAGAGCGCCGAAAACATGGTAATTGGGGAACATTTTAAGTTTTATCAAAATAACAACCCACAACATAAGGCCTGGAATGTAAGGAAGTGGTTATTGTTTCAACTGTCCAGAGGCGCCGCAGCCGCCCCGTCAATCACCGTGTTTGAATGTGACAGAGAATCTTTGGAACAAACTTGATAAAGAAATAAGGAAAACACATCTGGAGAACTGCTGAAAAACGGACTGCAACAAGAGTATCAGAGATATTTCTCGCGAGTACTATTAATTAGTGGAAAACATTCCAAGTCGTCTCATAGAAGTAATTAAAGCGAAAAGAAATGTGTACCAGATACTAAATTTTTGGACCGTAACTAAAAACAAAGGTGTCCAAATAATTTTATGCCATATTGGTTTTATTTTTGATTGTCTGTTAATTCTTATGTTTGTATTTGCAGTATTCTTCAGAGTACGATGGGCATTTAGTTTTTACATTTGTTACAGCAACATGTATTTACTTTATACCAGTGCTTTATTATCACTGAAATCACTCATACGAAGATAAATATAATACATCACGACTCTCTGGATACTTATATGAGTCACTATAGGTTTATCATAGTTCCCCTGAATCGTTGTAATTAGTGTAACCTTGTCGTTGCGATTCCTACGGGAGTGATACACAGGATCTTGGTTCTTGAAACTTTGTGATTATCCTTTCGCGGTACACTTTAACTCCATCTTCAAGAGTCTGCCAGTCCAGTTCTTGCAAGATCTCTGTGACACTGCCGCGGGTCAGAAAAACCTGTGATCATTCGTGCTGCCCACGTCTGTATCTATTAGGTATCCACTGTTAGCTCTGTTAGGTATGGGTGGCACCCAATTGTGCAACATTCTAGGACAGGTCGCATGATTGGTTTGTATGTCATGTCCTTTGAAGACTAATTGCATTTTCCTAGTATTCTACCGACGAACCGTAGTCGACAATCCAAACAAAGCACCGCACATCCTTATTCACGGACGATGTATATTTCTTATTGGCAGAACCGCAATGACGTTCAATTTGCCGTATTTACATCTTGGAATTTTCATTTTTAATTTATTTTTTAAGTAATCATACGAGGGTCACTCCAAAACAAACGCACACTATTTCTTGTAAAAATGCAGTTTTCATTCTGCATGTGTGAAAGTCTTACAGTGTGTAGATACATCCTTCCCGCTTGTTTTCAAACTTAGTTCAACCTGTTTCAGTGAGTGGCGCCGTCACAGCATGTCTTCAAGATGGCTGCTACCCTTGACGTTCGTCAGAAGCAACGTGCTGTCATAGAATTCCTGTGCTGTGGTAACGAGACAGTGGGAAACATGCACAAGAGGTTGAAAAAGGTGTATGGAGATGCTGCTGTCGATCGCAGTACAGTTAGTCGGTGGGCAAGCAGGTTACATGATGACAGCGGGCACGGCAATATTGAGGATTGTCCTCGCAGCGGCAGGCCTCGTACTGCACACACTCCAAGACAATGTGCAGAGAGTTTACGAATTCGTGAGTCCTGACAGACGCAACACAGTGAAAAAATTGACATGCTACGTTGGGATAGGGGAAGGAAATGTTTGCAGAATACTGAAGGTGTTGGCGTTAAAAAAGATTTGTGCCATGTGGGTTCCCAGGATGTTGACAGTGGCTCACAAAGAAACAAGAAAAACGGTATGCAGCGAACTTTTGGAACACTACGAGAATGGTGGAGATGAATTTCTTGGAAGAATTGTGACAGGTGATGAAACATGGCTCCATCATTTCTAACCAGGGACGAAGAGGCAATCAATGGAGTGGCATCATGCAAATTCACCCAAGGGAAAAAAAATCAAAACCACACCTTCTGCCGGAAAAGTTATGGCTATGGTGTTTTTCGATTCCGAAGGACTCCTGCTTGTGGGCATCACGCCAAGTGGATCCACCACAAATTCTGATGCATATGTGACGACACTGAAGAAACTTCAAGCTCAACTGAGTCGTGTTCGAGCACATCAGCAAAAGCTGTTGCACAACAATGCACGGCCACATGTCAGTCAAAAAACCATGGAAGCAATCACAAAACTCGGGTGGACAACAATGAAACACCCGCCTTACAGTCCTGGCCTGGCTCCATGTGACTATCATCTCTTTGGGAAACCGAAAGACTCTCTTCGTGGAACAAGGTTTGAAGATGATGACTCCCTTGTGCACGCTGCCAAACAGTGGCTCCAACAGGTTGGTCCAGAATTTTACCGTGCGGGTATACAGGCGCTGGTTCCAAATTGGCGTAAGGCAGTTGAGAGGGATCGAAATTGTGTGGAGAAATGAAAATATTGTTCCTAAAGGATGTATCTACACACTGCAAACTTTCAAACATGTAGAATAAAAGACGGATTTAAAAAAAAAAAATAGTGTGCATTTCTTTTGGAGTGACCCTCGTATTTTGCCGACAGACACAAAAAAAAGTAATCAGCGGCATGTGATGTTTGTGGAAGTGACGTCGCAGGGCAACTGTGAACAACTGATAGTGTCTGCTATCTCGGCGGCTTATACTTCCATCGAGTGGCGTAGAGCTCTGGGAAGTCTGACACTACGTAACTTTTCCGTCAGTTTTATGAATAACTTCAGTCGAATGCCGGATAATTCCTTCGAGGAGGCGACAGCTGAGTCTTTGCTAGATGATCAGGCACTGAGCAGATAAATGATCTGAATGTCGACAAGTGTGCAATTTTATCTTGCTCCTAAAACGGTCCTAATTCATTTCTCGCTTTCTCTGGTTCTAAAAACTATTAGTTACCACACCTGATTGCTTAGGACTGGCTCATGAAAGTTCGTGGAGCTTGTAACCATTTAACGCCCACTACAGTACCTCTGACGGAAATGCACAAGTATGATCCAAATTTATATCCCCTCCTCGCGCTGTATAATTTAAACTCAGATAGCCGTTGTAGCTACGTAGTGACGCTGCATACGACATAGCTATCACAACACCTTGTTGGCTGAATATATCTCAAGACATTACGTCTATTCTGTCACAGTCCACTTCATACGGAAAGCTTCCAACTTGAAAGAAAGTATTTATTCAAATATCTGAGAGCTAGCTTATCTCCTTACACGTGACTGAGATTATGCACGCGACACACAATAAAACCACACCCACAGATAAAATACACAAGAAAATCTTAGTTGCTGCTGTGGTGATAATCGCTTTCAGTTGACAGTAAGGTGCGAAAGTAGATGTGGAGAGATCCTCAAATACGTTTTCCGGAAAGATTATACCTAACTGATCCCTCTTTCCCTGTTCCACTCGCGAATGGCGCATGGGAGAAATGATTGTTGCTAAGCGTCTGTATTAGCTCTCATTTCTCGTCGTGGTTATTCCGCGAGACTTATGTGGGAGGAAGTAGTATGTTGTCCGATTCTTCCCGGAAAGTGCTGTATCAAAATTTCAATAGTAAATTTTTCCATCATGCCCAACACCACTCTTGTAACATCTGCCACTGGGGTTTGTTGAGCATCTCTGTAACGCTCTCGCGCGACTAAACGATCCCGCGACGAAATATGCCGGTCTTCGTTGCATCTTCTCTCTCTCTCTCTCTCTCTCTCTCTCTCTCTCTCTCTCTCTCTCTGTCTCTCTCTCCCTCCTATTATTCCTTCCTGGTAAGGGTTCCAGGTAGATAAACAATACTCAAGACTCGGTCAAACAAGCGCATTGTATGCCACCACTTTGGTGAGCTACATTTCCGTAAGATTCTTCCTATGAACTCTGTCTGGCATGTGCTTTTCCTGCTGTTTGTTATGTTGTCAGTTCACATAAGGTCGCATTTGGATAGTTACTTCTAGATATTTTACGGTAAATACCGTTTCCAGGAATTTGTATGTAGTCTCAACTCAAAGTAGTTGTAGACCAAACAAAAATCTTCTGTTACGTTTCACAACAATATTTAGCTTTAATTCAATTTTACCTGAGTTAATTACTATAGACTTTAATCCGTATCTGTAGTTATCTCAAAACCTATTTAAATAAATAATACTCGAAACGTCAAAATCTGAAAAAAAACGAAGTGGTTATTATTCACTACATAAACTGTTTGGTAAACACAACTCCAATTATATCATGTGATTATGAAGTTCTCGCTGCAAGAGAAAATAATACGCTACTAATGGATTAACATTGTTACTTATTTCTTAAAAGAACCACTATCACTCTCTGTGCACTTCGTCACAGTTTGTCACTAGGATATTGATTCCGTTTCTATGTGATATAAACAAAGATGGAGTTGGGTTTGAAGTTACAAATATACTCACATGTCTAACCTGTGTTGCCGCGACGGACATACGAGTTCATTACTAGACTAGCAGAGATGCACCTTTTACCGAAGCCTGACGTTTGGTAAAGTAAGAATGCGATGTCAGCAAGTTTGTGTATGGTACTGCTACGACTTTCTGAAGTCAGATGACGTTGCAGCCTTAATGAGGTGGTCTAATCAACTTCTGCAGTTGAGCAAGTACACTATGTGATCAAAAGTATCCGGACACCCCCAAAAACATACGTTTTTCATATTAGGTGCACCATGCTGCCATCTACTGCCAGGTACTCCATATCAGCGACCTCAGTAGTCATTAGACATCGGAAAAGAGCAGAATGAGGCGCTCCGGGGAACTTACGCACTTCGAACGTGGTCAGGTGATAGGGTGTCACTTGTGTCATACGTCTGTACGCGAGACTTCCACTCTCCTAAACATCCCTAGGTCCACTTTTTGCAATTTGATAGTGAAATGGAAACGTGAAGGGACACGTACAGCACAAAACCGTACAGGCCGACCTCGTCTGTTGACTGAGATAGTCTCAAACTAAAGGGTGGACGCTTGGCCCTCTTGGTTCTAAACGCAATTTTGTACGACCGTTCCGTGTATAGGACGCTTCCAGTCAAATTTCCACTCCAAAGTAACGCAAAGCAACAAAGATCACGGTCTGTATCTCGTCTTAAATATTTACCAGAATTTATCTCAGTTGGTTGCTGAGAATAAATCACAACGAAATAGTATTTCACACCACGAAAGCAACCGTTTCACAAACTAACGTTTCTGAAAATTGGTCTCCACTCGCGACTTCTCGCGAATTCCCGTCTTACACATTCGAGTTCCCTCCGTGCACTAACCTCGCTCCTCTATTTGTTGCTGTTGCATTCATCGAACTGTTACACGGATATCTTTTTTTTTCTGTGGGGCACAAGCTTCCAGAAACACAAGGGCAGTACACAGTGTAGCATCCGCGTGCTAGATAAAAAGTGAAAGATATGTCATGATGATGAAAAGTTCGTATTCTTTAATATGTGTGTTGATTTATGTGTGATGAAACTATGGGAGATCTTTTTTTAATAATTATTATTCACTGCCAATGTTAGACACAAGGAGCTAAGAGTCCGTAGATTCGTCACCGAAGACTGATAAGTAGTTCTATTACTTAATTAGAAATTAACAGTGGACCGTGAGAGGTACGTAGCTGATAACAGAATACCTTCGTTGAGATGTACACCTCCGGGATACACAGGGATAGCCACAAAATTTATAACATCATTTCTTAAACAGATTAAAAGGATATATAAAATCAAGACTGCTTTCTTAGGGTGGGTAAATGATAACATGATAAGGATGTGGTTCTTTACCTTATATTTCTCTGTGATGTTTTCATAGCTCCATTTATCTAAATAATGGTACATCAGTGCCTGTGCTCCTGGCTTATCAATATAGCAGCTTAAATCCGGTAACTTCTCCGTCCTGTTTGCTCGGATACCAAGTCGAGAAAACGAAGACAGAGGAAAAAAATGGTTCAAATGGCTCTGAGCACTATGGGACTCAACTGCTGAGGTCATTAGTCCCCTAGAACTTAGAACTAGTTAAACCTAACTAACCTAAGGACATCACAAACATCCATGCCCGAGGCAGGATTCGAACCTGCGACCGTAGCGGTCTTGCGGTTCCAGACTGCAGCGCCTTTAACCGCACGGCCACTTCGGCCGGCGAAGACAGAGGAAAAGTGAACATAAAAAAAAAGTGGGAGTTCCTCCATTGGGTACATAGAAATGGACTTTCTCTTATCTTTGAACATGAGTCTCTGAGTACTGAAAAAGGTTTTAATAATTTTATGGTTTATCATTACAGTGCCCCGAGTACTACATGAATCACATCCATTGTGCATGTGGAACTTCAGTCTTAAGTCAACACTTAAAGTTCATTGATAATGTTAACATCTTCCAGTTAGTTAGTGAAAACTGGGTACTGTGGCTTAAGGGTAATCATATTCACATACTGGCATTTAGCTGTTGTTCGAGAAGATTTGCAGTTAGTTTTTACGCGAAGACCTCTTCACGGATCACAAACTGAAGTGTTGATTTTTAAGCTGAGATATTTAATTTTTTCTGCAATCATTTATTTATTTATTTTCTCTTTGTACACGGAACGCTACAAAAGATGCATCGCAAAAAATATTAAAACTCAAAATAATTTCAGTTTACACAACACTTTCTTATTACATGTTAGTACGCATATATCACAAGATAACTGAAGTCACAGAGCAGACAAGCCTCCGAACGCCACGTTCTGTAACGTCCAACCATTTAGCTCCTAGTGGTAATTTCACTTTTCTTCTACCTCTTTACATAGATGCTCCCGACAACAGCACTTGAACATTCCAGCAGCTTCGCGGTTTTCTTTCATAGGCTCTGCGTAATAAAAATCTGCCCTTTGTCAAAGTCGCTTATCTCAGAGGATTTCCCCATTTGCAGCCCTTACATCCCCTAGGATGGTCCTCCGCCCGCGTCAGCTCCGCCTAAGAGCTTTTGTTAGCACGTCTCGCGCCCACAAAGCAACCGGCGGCATCTAACTTCGCGGTGTGCAGTGGCCATAATGTTTTGGCTGATCAGTGTAAACTACAAGAACAAGTGATCACAGTAATGGTTACAGCTCAATAAACATCTCGTATTTTGGGGCTACAGCCATATAGCAGTGCTTGAATTCTGACTGTACAGACTTCTTTACTTTATATTAGTATCACGATTTCGGCCTTAAGTCATTATCAAATACAGCGATGTTGGGTATAATTAGACTTTGTTAAGTCACCATCAAGATCTACTAAACTGGGTGTCCTGGCGTATAGACAAGTACAAAATCACAAAAATATACGAGGGCAGTTCAATAAGTAATGCAACACATTTTTTTTCTGAAACAGGGGTTCTTTTATTCAGCATTGAAATACACCAGGTTATTCCCCAATCTTTTAGCTACACAACACTATTTTTCAACGTAATCTCCATTCAATGCTACGGCCTTACGCCACCTTGAAATGAGGGCCTGTATGCCTGTACGGTACCATTCCACTGGTCGATGTCGGAGCCAACGTCGTACTGCATCAATGGTTCAAATGGCTCTGAGCACTATGGGACTCAACTGCTGTGGTCATAAGTCCCCTAGAACTTAGAACTACTTAAACCTAACTAACCTAAGGACAGCACACAACACCCAGCCATCACGAGGCAGAGAAAATCCCTGACCCCGCCGGGAATCGAACCCGGGAACCCGGGCGTGGGAAGCGAGAACGCTACCGCACGACCACGAGATGCGGGCACTGCATCAATAACTTCTTCATCATCCGCGTAGTGCCTCCCACGGATTGCGTCCTTCATTGGGCCAACATATGGAAATCCGACGGTGCGAGATCGGGGCTGTAGGGTGCATGAGGAAGAACAGTCCACTGAAGTTTTGTGAGCTCCTCTCGGGTGCGAAGACTTGTGTGAGGTCTTGCGTTGTCATGAAGAAGGAGAAGTTTGTTCAGATTTTTGTGCCTATGAACACGCTGAAGTCGTTTCTTCAATTTCTGAAGAGTAGCACAATACACTTCAGAGTTGATCGTTTGACCGTGGGGAAGGACATCGAACAGAATAACTCCTTCAGCGTCCCAGAAGACTGTAACCATGACTTTACCGGCTGAGGGTATGGCTTTAAACTTTTTCTTGGTACGGGAGTGGGTGTGGCGCCACTCCATTGATTGCCGTTTTGTTTCAGGTTCGAAGTGATGAACCCATCCTTCATCGCCTGTAACAATCTTTGACAAGAAATTGTCACCCTCAGCCACATGACGAGCAAGCAATTCCGCACAGATGGTTCTCCTTTGCTCTTTATGGTGTTCGGTTAGACAACGAGGGACCCAGCGGGAACAAACCTTTGAATATCCCAACTGGTGAACAATTGTGACAGCACTACCAACAGAGATGTCAAGTTGAGCCCTGAGTTGTTTGATGGTGATCCGTCGATCATCTCGAACGAGTGTGTTCGCACGCTCCGCCATTGCAGGAGTCACAGCTGTGCACGGCCGGCCCGCACGCGGGAGATCGGACAGTCTTGCTTGACCTTGCGGCGATGATGACACACGCTTTGCCCGACGACTCACCGTGCTTTTGTCCACTGCCAGATCACCGTAGACATTCTGCAAGCGCCTATGAATATCTGAGATGCCCTGGTTTTCCGCCAAAAGAAACTCGATCACTGCCCGTTGTTTGCAACGCACATCCGTTACAGACGCCATTTTAACAGCTCCGTACAGCGCTGCCACCTGTCGGAAGTCAATGAAACTATACGAGACGAAGCGGGAATGTTTGAAAATATTCCACAAGAAATTTCCGGTTTTTTCAAGCAAAGTTGGCCGAGAAAAAAAATGTGTTGCATTACTTATTGAACTGCCCTCGTATTATGGTAGATGGGTACCATTCATGTTTTCACAACCATAATACAATTGAGCTACAGAATAAACATCAATGCAGTTGCCAGATGTGCAGTGAACTTAACGTGAAAATATGCTATCGAAGTTACTGGTTGTCAAAGATGAATTCATCTAATCGTCTCCAAGCATAATTAACGCCACAACCGCCATTTTGTGAGTCAGTAATTTGCGCAGGAGTGTAGAGGACAAAATACGGCTAGTGTGGGCAAGTAAGCTGTCTGACGTAATCCGGCGGACGGAGTGCTGGTAACGCTTTGAGTGTAGCGAGGCAGGCGGCACAGTGCTGCCGCTGGTGGTGGCGCCGTGGTGGCAGCAGCAGAACGGAACAGGGAGGGTGCGATTACTGGCGGCCCTAAGGCGTCGTCCGGCGCATACGGAAGCAGCGGCTGGAGTCCGGCCCACCCAGGCCGTGTCGGCGATGCCTGTCGTACTCCTCCTCCTCTACCTCTACCTCTACCTCTACTCCTGTCCTACTCAGCACTGCGTGGTGAGGGGCGGCGGCGCCAACACGGCCGTCTGCAGCACTCAGCAGGGGAGCAAGCTCGCAGACGCTGGTATACTCACGTTTCTACAGTATCCACCTTGCACTGACGCGCCAGAGCATTACGACCACTACCCGACGCGAGATGGAATACCGCCTGGTGGCGAGCGGACACGTGATACCGCGATTAAGGAGAACAGAGACTAATGGGGATTCATTGTAGCTACGATACCGACCGCAAATGGGGAAATTCACTGACATAAGTGACCCTGACAAATGTCAAATTAAGACACAAAGGAATGAGAGACACTGGCTGCGAGTGGGCATTAAAATCAACGGGGGAAGTTGGAAATTTTTCCCTCACCAGGATTCGAACCTGGATCTCCTGCGTACTTGGCAGATGCTCTGACCGCTAGGCCATCCGGATGCAGTGGTCATCGCAACTGCACGGACTACCGTACCACATCTCCCATCAGACCCAAATTCTTGACTCATCGACACATTACTAATGTTGTGCCCCTTGACCGTCGTCATCGTTATTTGCGGCATTTCGCCGATGCCCGTAAGAGTTCGAGCCTGGTGTACATCAGCGCTGAAGAGATCATTGCCCATCTTCGCCTTGATACACTACTGGCCATTAAAATTGCTCCACCAAGAAGAAATGCAGATGATAAACGGGTTTTCATTGGACAAATATATTATACTAGAACTGACATGTCATTACATTTTCACGCAGTTTGGGTGCATAGATCCTGAGAAATCAGTACCCAGAACAACCACCTCTGGCCGTAATAACGGCCTTGATACGCCTGGGCATTGAGTCAAACAGAGCTTGGATGGCGTGTACAGGTACAGTTCCCCATGCAGCTTCAACACGATACCGCAGTTCATGAAGAGTAGTGACTGGCGTATTGTGACGAGCCAGTTGCTCGGCCACCATTGACCAGACATTTTCAATTGGTGAGAGATTTGGAGAATTTGCTGGCCATGGCAGCAGTCGAACATTTTCTGTATCCAGAAAGTCCCGTACAGGACCTGCAACATTCAGTCGTGCATTATCCTGCTGAAATGCAGAGTTTCGCAGGGATCGAATGAAGGGTGGGGCCACGGGTCGTAACCCATCTGAAATGTAACGTCCACTGTTCAAAGTGCCGTCAATGCGAACAAGAGGTGACCGAGACGTGTAACCAATGGCACCCCATACCATCACGCCGGCTGATACGCCAGTATGGCGATGACGAAACACGCTTCCAATTTGCGTCCACCGCGATGCCGCCAAACACGGATGCGACAATCATGATGCTGTAAACAGAACCTGGATTCATCCGAAAAAATGACGTTTTGCCATTCGTGCACCCAGGTTCGTCGTTGAGTACATCGCAGGCGCTCCTGTCTGTGATGCAGCGTCAAGGGTAACCGCAACCATGGTCTCCTAGCTGATAGTCCATGCTGCTGCAATCGTCATCGAACTGTTCGTGCAGATGGTTGCTGTCTTACAAACGTCCTCATCTGTTGACTCAGGGATCGAGACGTGGCTTCACGATCCGTTACAGCCATGCGGATAAGATGCCTGTCATCTCGACTGCTAGTGATACGAAGCCTTTTGGATCCAGCACGGCGTTCCGTATTACCCTCCTGAACCCATCGATTCCATATTCTGCTAACAGTCATTGGATCTCGACGAAGACGAGCAGCAATGTCGCGATACGATACACCGCAATCGCGATAGGCTACAACCCGACCTTTATCAAAGTCGGAAACAGATGGTACACATTTCTCCTCCTTACACGAGGCGTCACAACAACGTTTCACCAGGCAACGCCGGTCAACTGCTGCTTGTGTATGAGAAATCGGTTGGAAACTTTCCTCACGTCAGCACGTTGTAGGTGTCGCCACCGGCGCCGACCTCGTGTGAATGCTCTGAAAAACTAATCATTAGCATATCACAACATCTTCTTCCTGTCGGTTAAATTTCGCGTCTGTAGCACGTCATCTTCGTGGTGTAGCAATTTTAATGGCCAGTAGTGTATATACACTCCTGGAAATTGAAATAAGAACACCGTGAATTCATTGTCCCAGGAAGGGGAAACTTTATTGACACATTCCTGGGGTCAGATACATCACATGATCACACTGACAGAACCACAGCCACATAGACACAGGCAACAGAGCATGCACAATGTCGGCACTAGTACAGTGTATATCCACCTTTCGCAGCAATGCAGGCTGCTATTCTCCCATGGAGACGATCGTAGAGATGCTGGATGTAGTCCTGTGGAACGGCTTGCCATGCCATTTCCACCTGGCGCCTCAGTTGGACCAGCGTTCGTGCTGGACGTGCAGACCGCGTGAGACGACGCTTCATCCAGTCCCAAACATGCTCAATGGGGGACAGATCCGGAGATCTTGCTGGCCAGGGTAGTTGACTTACACCTTCTAGAGCACGTTGGGTGGCACGGGATACATGCGGACGTGCATTGTCCTGTTGGAACAGCAAGTTCCCTTGACGGTCTAGGAATGGTAGAACGATGGGTTCGATGACGGTTTGGATGTACCGTGCACTATTCAGTGTCCCCTCGACGATCACCAGTGGTGTACGGCCAGTGTAGGAGATCGCTCCCCACACCATGATGCCGGGTGTTGGCCCTGTGTGCCTCGGTCGTATGCAGTCCTGATTGTGGCGCTCACCTGCACGGCGCCAAACACGCATAAGACCATCATTGGCACCAAGGCAGAAGCGACTCTCATCGCTGAAGACGACACGTCTCCATTCGTCCCTCCATTCACGCCTGTCGCGACACCACTGGAGGCGGGCTGCACGATGTTGAGGCGTGAGCGGAAGACGGCCTAACGGTGTGCGGGACCGTAGCCCAGCTTCATGGAGACGGTTGCGAATGGTCCTCGCCGATACCCCAGGAGCAACAGTGTCCCTAATTTGCTGGGAAGTGGCGGTGCGGTCCCCTACGGCACTGCGTAGGATCCTACGGTCTTGGCGTGCATCCGTGCGTCGCTGCGGTCTGGTCCCAGGTCGACGGGCACGTGCACCTTCCGCCGACCACTGGCGACAACATCGATGTACTGTGGAGACCTCACGCCCCACGTGTTGAGCAATTCGGCGGTACGTCCACCCGGCCTCCCGCATGCCCACTATACGCCCTCGCTCAAAGTCCGTCAACTGCACATACGGTTCACGTCCACGCTGTCGCGGCATGCTACCAGTGTTAAAGACTGCGATGGAGCTCCATATGCCACGGCAAACTGGCTGACACTGACGGCGGCGGTGCACAAATGCTGCGCAGCTAGCGCCATTCGACGGCCAACACCGCGGTTCCTGGTGTGTCCGCTGTGCCGTGCGTGTGATCATTGCTTGTACAGCCCTCTCGCAGTGTCCGGAGCAAGTATGGTGGGTCTGACACACCGGTGTCAATGTGTTCTTTTTTCCATTTCCAGGAGTGTATGTTACGTATATGACTACTTCATCCAGATTGATTTGGTCCGGTGCCTGGAAACGAGCATATCGGAAACGGCGAACCTTGTCGTCCGTTCGCGTGCTGCTGTCATGAGCATGTTGTTGTTGTTGTTGTGGTCTTCAGTCCTGAGACTGGTTTGATGCAGCTCTCCATGCTACTCTATCCTGTGTAAGCTTCTTCATCTCCCAGTACCTTCTGCAACCTACATCCTTCTGTATAGGTGTAAATTAATAGAACGGCGGTGAAATCACGAGTAGGCGGCAGCGTGTTTGCAGGTTCATGGCTCATCACAGAAGGGGGAGGTCGGTGGCTTCCTCCCACTCGAAAGCAGTCTGAGGACTTAGTGCAATTCTAGTCTTGTTTCAACGGAAGCACCGCTCGGAACACATTGTTAAACATGGTGTTCCGCAGCAGAGGACTCCTACGTGTTTCCTTGTTGACCCAGCGACATCGTCAATTACGATCGCAGTGGGCACGGGATCATTGAGAGTGGACAGTGGAAAAAAAAAGCATGTCGCTTGGACCGAGGAATCGAGTTTCTTCTTACGCCATGTCGGTTGTACTGTCCGGATACGCTGTCATCCAAGTAAACATGTGCTCCAGATAAGCACCGTGCCACTGACGCAGACCAATGCCGACAGTATTTCTCTCTCTCTCTCTCTCTCTCTCTCTCTCTCTCTCTCTCTCTCTCTCTCTCTGTGTGTGTGTGTGTGTGTGTGTGTGTGTGTGTGTGTGTGTGTGTGTGTGTGTGTGTGTGTGAGCTTCCGTGGGACCAGTAGTACTCTGTAGAACTAGTAGTAGTAGAAGAAGAAGGCACCATGGCAGCCGTTGACATTGTTGCCGACCACCTGCTTTCAGTCGTATTTGATCAAGACAGCTAGATAGACGCAGTATTCCTTAATTTTCGAAAAGACTGACTCAGTACCATATCTGCGCTTATTATCAAAAGTGCTGTCGTGTGCGATATCAGATTTTTTTTTATATAGGAAGGACGCAGCATGTTATTTTGGATGGAGAATCATCGATGCGGGGTCAGCGTGGCGGATTGCTTACCGAAGGGGCCCGAGTTCGATTCCCAGCCGGGTTGGACATTTTTTTCCGCTTGGGACTGGGTGTTGTGTTGTCTTTATCTTCATATCATCATAACTGACACGAAAATCGCTTCCGTAGCGTCACATGACAACTCAGAGCCTTTGTAACTTCTTACGAGGGTATGGCTTGACGCTAATGAATATTCTGAATTGTGGAAGCACACTATCGTATCGCCTTTCCACTGCTGACATGGCTCTATCGGCACGCACCGAAAGCCAATAAATTAGTATCGGGCGTGCGCCAGGGAAGTGTGTTGGGACCTCTTGCTGTTAAAGTTCTATATTAATGGCCTTGCGGACAATGTTAATAAAAACCTCAGACTTTTTTACAGATGATGCAATTATCTGTAATGATGTACTTCCTGAAACAAGTTGCATAAATATTCAGTCCATCTTGACAAGATTTCAAAGTGGCAGCTTCCTTCAGATTTTAAGAAATGTAGACGTCACAAAACGAGAAAACGTAGTATCGTATGGGCTATGTTAATGAATCACATTTCGAACTCATACGAATTCCTGGGTGTAATATTTTGTGGGGATATGAAATGGAGCGATCGCACGAGTTCAGTCGTAGGTGAAGCAGATTGTAGACTTCGGTTTATTGGTATTATAATAGGGAAATTTCAGTCAGTCTACAAGGGAGATAGCTTACAGATAACTCGTGCGACCCATCCCCATCCTATAATATTGCTCAAGTGCGAAATAGGATTAACAGGGATATTGAACGTGTACAAAGAAGGGCAGTACCAGGTACGAATGGTCATAGGTTTGGTTGCCCCGTGGGAGAGTCACAGAGGTGCTGAAAGAACTGAAATGACAGGCTCGTGAAGACAGACGTAAACTATTCCGAGAACGTTTGAAGAACCGGCTTTACATGATGACACTAGGAATTTACTATAACCCCCTACGTATGGCTCCTGTAGGTATCGTGAGAACAAGATTAGATTAATGACAGCAGGCACAGAGACATTTAAACAGTCGTTCTTCGCGCGCTCCATACGTGAAAGGATCGGGAAAAAACCGCAGTAAGTGGTACAGTGGGAAGTGCCCTCTGCCATACACTTCACTGTGGCTTCCAGAATATAGATGAAGATGTGTTCCCCGACGACGATGGGATCTTCCAGAAGGATATCTGTCCTTTTCACAAGGCCAGAATTGTGCTACATTTGTTTGAGGAGAATGGTGGTGGACTCACGTAGATGTGGCCACCAAATTCGCCTTATCTGAAACCGATGGAACACTTTTATTCGATTACGACCGCTGGATGTTGACTGTGTTCTTTTCATGGCATCATAACGGAAGGACACAAGTTGCAAATTTTTCGCGAAGCCGCTTACTTCCTTCCGCACTTTTGATTTAATTCTCTGATTTTGAACGTGCTTTTTTCGGATATGTTGGCATTGTTCTTCACTTCAACCTTCTGTTATTCGTTGCATTCCTCAAATTACAACCATTTTGTCTTTCTGTATGGTTTCTTCATGCCGAATTATTTCTTTGTGATTTTGGTAAAAAAACTCTTACGTTTTGCAGTTTTAGTTACATACTATCCATTTCTATTCGTTTGCTAAAATGGTAATGCATTCGGACCGAACTTTTTGGAAGTTCGAAATTTGTTGAAGATAGCATCTTCAGTTTCCAGTCCCAAAACATTTATAGCAGATTGTAAATCTGTGTAGATCATTGTGCGTCACTCGCACATCTCTGTTAAATCAGCGGCAAAATCTGCCACTGGAAACGTTTTGCAGAAAAGCTATCCATCAACACAACCATATTGGAATGGCAGCTGGTGGTTGTGGAGAAGAGTGGATGTTTACGAACACACTCTCGACGTATACAGGTTGAACATTAAAAAAACCTACAAACTGCAGGGACCGATTCCTGACAAAAAATGGAGCAAAAAAGGTCCTATGAGCAAGTGTCTGGAAATGGACAGTGTGCGTACAACGACAACCAATAGTCCCAGAACACAGTACAGAGCTGCATCACATCCATGTCACAGCAGATGTTCAAAATGGGCTCCATCAGGTTACAGGTGATAGGGATAGTAGCTGTTGTCATGCAGGACACACACACACACACACACACACACACACACACACACACACATTCATACTTTGGCTTACACCATGTTGGCAGGCCACTTGTCTGGAGCTTGTACTAAAGTTCGTCTCAATATCGTGTAGAACTTGCTCATCAGAATACGATGTACGCACAGACCGCCGCCTCCCTGCACGTTCGTCTGTCTGAAAGGACCCATGATCACACAGACGCCCAAAAATGGCGATGCGTGTGAGGTTACTTGTTTCAGTGTAGCCGTGGTGCCTCTCGACCTTTTCCGTCTGCTTGGCCGCATACAAACACCATCTGGGCTTGTTCCCGACATTAATGTCGGACCATTCTGCTGCTTACAGTACGCTGCATCATTCACACAGCTTACAACACTCGAGGAACACAAGGCACGTGGTCAGAGGAACTGTCATTCGTCAGCGCCATCTACCGTGGCAACGATGCTGTTTCGGACACATGTTCGTAGGCCCTTTTTTCCTCCATTTTCAGTCAGGAATCTGTCCGTGTAATTTGTCGGTTTTATTAATGATCTGCCTGTGTACGTGATATCTGGTGTTTTAATTCACATCATTCCTGACTATAAATGAGGCAAAATTGTGTGAGTTCTACAGTTTTATTTAGCTAACTGGGTTTCTGCTTACAAGACCACTATAGGACAATAACTGTTGTCAAAGAGGATGCAGTGCTGGTGAACAACACTGA
Source organism: Schistocerca americana (assembly GCF_021461395.2). NCBI lineage: Eukaryota > Metazoa > Arthropoda > Insecta > Orthoptera > Acrididae > Schistocerca > Schistocerca americana. Next base: position 78,657,170 of record NC_060124.1, on the reverse strand, counting down.
GAGAAGTATTACGCTTGTCCTACTGTATTATTCAGCAAGTAAATAAGTTAATATTCTAGGAACAGCCACAGTTCTTGTGCTTGTCTCTTACAGTTATGACGTTTTTGTACCAAGCAGCGACGGAAGAAAGAATCTAGTTGTTCGTGGGTTTTTTACGTACACTGGTGAGTGGTTCAGGTTCGTAGTTCTGATGACGTGATGGGCTTAAGCAGGCGAGTGATATCAGCAGATGCAGTACTTTAGTTTTGCTTCCCGCTGTCGTGCACAGCTTGCTACTTGTGTGCTGCGGTTATTAGCAGGGGGAGAGGTTTTCCGTGACGGGCAGCTAGCTGGCTGGCTGGCTGGCTGGCTGGCTGGCTAGACGGGCTCCCATCGCTGTGGCTGTGGTGTTGGTGGTGGCGGCGGCGGCGGCGGCGGTATCTTATCTGCTGCGGCCGGCAGCACTTCCGCACAATGCGATGCGCTGCGCTGGCTCGTCCCTTCCCGTCCCGTCCTGGCGCCGCCGCCAGTAAACACCGACACAGCCGTGTCTGTCGCCTGCCTACAAGACTCTGTCATCACAGGCTGGCCACACACACCGAGCAAGTGCGCAGAGGGCAGCCTGATGTGCACTGGTCTCGCTTGTGTAGTACGGCTGTAGTGGTTGGCCTCACAGGGGGTGCGCTTGGTAGAGACCACCGTGGCGCTGAGGCGCGTGCACAGTAATACAGTATTCTATTGTGGCGTGTAGCTGTCATTAGCAGCGGTTCTAGGCGCTTCAGTCTGGAACCGCGCGACCGCTATGGTCGCAGGTTCGAATCCTGCCTCGGGAATGGATGTGTGTGATGTCCTTAGGTTAATTAGGTTTAAGTAATTCTAAGTTCTAGGGGGCTGATGACCTCAGATGTTAAGTCCCATAGTGCTCAGAGCCATTTTGTCTTTAGCACAACCCAGAGACGGTCTACCTGTCTTAATGGCGTTGCGTCCCTCGAGCTGTTGATAAGTCAAAGAGCTGTTATTTATTGTCCAGACAAAAACTGATTTGTTAAAGTTGTAGTGTTGGAGGTTTTAATGTCCCCGGGACGAATCCGCCCGGCGGATTTGTGTCGAGATCCGGTGAACCGGCCAGTCTGTGGATGGTTTTTAGGCGGTTTTCCATCTGCCTCGGCGAATGCGGGCTGGTTCCCCTTATTCCGCCTCAGTTACACTATGTCGGCGATTGCCGCGCAAACAAGTTCTCCACGTACGCGTACACCACCATTACTCTACCACGGAAGCATAGGGGTTACACTCGTCTGGTGTGAGACGTTCCCTGGGGGGTCCACCGGGGGCCGAACCGCACAGTAACCCTTGGTTCGGTGTGGGGCGGCGGAGGGGTTGTGCCGACTGCGGCTACGGCGGGGACGGAGCCTCTCCGTTGTTTCTAGGTCCCCGGTTAACATACAATACTATTCTTTAACCTCAAGACATCTTCTATGAATAGCACAGTGTAGTGATTTTTATCTTTTATTTATAGTGCGTAATTACATCGAAATTAAAATAGCTACAATTACAAGCCTTGTAAAAAGCGTCTTGCAACATCAGCCATTGTCTTTTCTTTGATAATACCGGTTATTATTCGTATACTCCACTGATACTTCTTGAATAGTAGTAGAACACATAAGCGTCGGAACTTATTGTTACTATTTCAGATGAACTCACCAATACTTAGCTCACTGTATTAGAGAGATCGTAAATAAAATACATAATAATCTCCTGATCCACACATCCAATATGTGCCCAGTAATACCTCATGGAATACACTTTATTCCTTAACAACAATAGTGTAATTAAAACAAAAAACTTGTTAAAAGAATAACATGCTCACAATAATTTAAAGAACTTTAACAGGTTCAATTCTTTAATAATGAACTTTAACAATTGATATTGTTAAGAACAGGGCTTGAAACCTCGAGTATACAGTCCGGAAATACAAGTAAGAAGTCACACCAACTAGGCGTAGTTGCAAGTTCAACAAACTGAGTTAAAATGAATTACAAATGACTGCCACTATATATACTAACAATGTCCAAGTACGGAAAACACGTTAAATAAGTGGATAACGCCCATCCAGAGTACAGAAAGGATAACAAACCACGCCACTGATTGTGGCTGTTGGAAAGCCTTTAACAATGTGTAAGGTTTAATAAAATCCCTTAAGCAATAAAATACACAAACCTCCAAAATACAAGCAAAGCTGGAAGGGCACACAATTTAAATGTATCTCCAAACTGGTACACCCCAGCAGAAACATTGACAATGACCCTTAAAATAAACATGCAATTGCCCATAATACAAGATAAGCTGGGAAATACAGCGAGTGGCTATAGTGGCCATCAGGGAACATCAGGTAAGTTTCACAATGAGTGGAGTGGGTAATACGAAGGCTCAACAGTTAATATTCATAATCAAAAGGTCTTAAAACCTAACACGCTCGAAAAGTAGCAGTAAGGGTGCAAGGTTTAAACGAGTAGTTAAAGAGGAGGTTTAGGGAGGAGGAACTTCAGGCTTGCACAACACGCTTTAAACCTCATAATGTTTCTGGATTTACCAAACAGGATAGATTAATGGTTCCCGATTAATTGACGACTCTCCGCCGTGACAAGTATCAAACGATGAACTTACTTCACTTGAGCCAACACGATGCGGCTGGTAGAGGCACCAGATTGCGGGCTATCTCAGATGTCGTGGGACGACAGAAGTGCCGCCACAGCAGGAAGCAAACACGTCTCTGCTCCAGGCCGAGGGGACAGGAACGCGTCGTCCGCTGCTAAAACTAACCTGCCAACACACATCAGAAGGGAACAGTAATCTGCCCAAATAAGGCTACACGCGAGAATGCCTACGATGCAGGAAATCTCAACTTATCGCGGAAGCGATTACACATAAAAGTTACAAGCTTAACACTGCTTAAAATTACTTGTAAATTACAAGGTGAAGTATCAGCGCCAGCTAATTCAGTGACTAAGGCACACTCATCTACAAGGGTACCTTGCCTCCGATACAGACTGTGTTACAAATTCAGTTTCATCAAGTCAATTTACGACAAAGAATACTCGTACACTTGCACGGAATATGGTCTGGAAGAACAAATTATCATCAGTTACACTGACCGATGTGATACACACAATCACTCGGAGGCGCTTTAATATGACTGGTCCCATTCACATTAACATAGGCGTGGCCGTACGATAACAAGTACCCAAAAAATAAAAAAAAAAACAACACTTAACTCCACTCAGATATGAAGGAGCCATAACTTCCAGGATTCCAAGCCGGGGTGTTATTGCCTCCGATCCGTACAAGCGGCCTTCGAGGTGCCGTATATTTTAAGCTTGCGGAGTAGACCGGGGAACAAGCCGACCAGGTTTCACGCTTTGTCCACTGCTCTTCCCGCAACTCGCCGCTGCCAGTCTTTACTCCAGCCGGCAAGGTTTGCCTCCGACCGATCTAACCACTCGCGGCTTCTCGAGGCCCGTACCGGACAGCGTCAGCCCCCCAAAAGCAACACCGTGCCCTCCAGCTAGCTTCCCTTCCAACACCCGCCAAACCAACAACACACGACTCGACCAAAGACGCTAGTCCCAAACTTACGATCAGATCGATGTCGGCAACCCAGGTAGTTAGTGGCGCCAGTGTAGTGCCATACCGCCAAAATTAAGGCTGGCTCACCCAGCCTCTACATTTGCTACGCAACACTCAGTCTTCTTCACATGATTTCAAGCACGTAATACACTTTTCAGGCTCTCGTGCTGACCCATTATTTCCAGTAAATTCCTGTTTTGTTTGCCGCTTTGTACACTACTGGCCATTAAAATTGCTACATCGCGAAGATGACGTGCTACAGACGCGAAATTGACCGACAGGAAGAAGATGTTGTGATATGCAAATGATTAGCTTTTCAGAGCATTCACACAAGGTTGGCGCCGGTGGCGACACCTAAAACGTGCTGATATGAGGAATGTTTCCAATCGATTTCTCATACACAAACAGCAGCTGACCGGCGTTGCCTGGTCAAACGTTGTTGTGATGCCTTGTGTACTGAGGAGAAATGCGTACCATCACGTTTCCGACTTTGATAAAGGTCTGATTGTAGCCTATCGCGATTGCGGTTTATCGCATCGCGAGATTGCTGCTCGCGTTGGTCGAGATCCAATGACTGTTAGCAGAATATGGAATCGGTGGGTTCAGGAGGGTAATGCGGAACGCCGTGCTGGATCCCAACGGCCTCGTATCACTAGCAGTCGAGATGACAGGCATCTTATCCGCATGGCTGTAACGGATCGTGCAGCCACGTCACGATGCCTCAGTCAACAGATGGGGACGTTTGCAAGACGACAACCATCTGCACGAACAGTTCGACGACGTATGCAGCAGCATGGACTATCAGCTCGGAGACCGTGGCTGCGGTTACCCTTGACGCTGCATCACAGACAGGAGCGTCTGCGATGGTGCACTCAACGACGAACCTGGGTGCACGAATGGCAAAACGTCATTTTTTCGGATGAGTCCAGGTTCTATTTACAGCATCATGATGGTCGCATCCGTGTTTGGCGACTTCGCGGTGAACGCACATTGGAAACGTGTATTCGTCATCGCCATACTGGCTTATCAGCCGGCGTGATGGTATGGGGTGCCATTGGTTACACGTCTCTGTCAACTCTTGTTCGCATTGACGGCACTTTGAACAGTGGACGTTACATTTCAGATGCGTTACGACCCGTGGCTCTACCCTTCATTCGATCCCTGCGAAACCCTACCTTTCAGCAGGATAATGCACGACCGCATGTTGCAGGTCCTGTACAGGCCTTTCTGGATACAGAAAATGTTCGACTGGTGCCCTGGCCAGCACATTCTCCAGATCTCTCACCAATCGAAAACGTCTGGTCAATGGTGGTGGAGCAACTGTCTCGTCACAAAACGCCACTCACCACTCTTGATGAACTGTGGCATTGTGTTGAAGCAGCATGGGCAGCTGTACCTGTACACGCCATCCAAGCTCTGTTTGACTCAACGCGCAGGCGTATCAGGGCCGTTATTACGGCCAGAGGCGGTTGTTCTGGGTACTGATTTCTCAGGATCTATGCACCTAAATTGCGTGAAAATGTAATCACATGTCAGTAGTAGTATAATATATTTGTCCAATGAAAACCCGTTTATCATCTGCATTTCTTCTTGGTGTAGCAATTTTAATGGCCAGTAGTGTAATTGGCTTTCCATTGGCACCCTTTGCGTGTTTATTCTATTGTGAAACACCCTACTTAAGTTCAGCTTTCGTCGACTTTTGTCCAGAAACTATTTTTTTCCTCCTCTAATCTCTCCCCTTCGTCGGCGATCTTCCTCTTTTCTAATTGTTGAGAACGCTTCAGCTGCCTCCCTCACGGTTATTTTGTTTGCCGCAGCCATGCCCGCAGCCACTTACGTGCACTCTTCTTTCAATTTTCCTCTTACTTTTTTCTCATTCTCGACCCTTTCAGTTTGAAAAGAAGTAAAAACAAGGATATATAATTTAAAAATTGAAATTCCTTCTGAACGGTACTGAAAGATAGTGGGGTGTCCTGTACTACATGACAAACACGCAATAAGATTCAGTCATATTGTACGTTCATTTATAGGAATTATCATGAAACATTTCTTTGGTGTCGTTCCGTAGATAACAAAGATAACCGAAATATAGCAGCGAAATTAATCACTTACCTTCAAGAGGGGGACCACAGACAACAAACTATCTTCCAGAAGCTAAGGCCTACAGCGATCACCATTCAGCACTCATAGAAAACACTGGAGAGCGGAACTAGATATCCGACTCCAGTGCACATAGATATACAGGCTTGCTTGTGCATACTGTACACTTCTGCCATTGGAGGTGTAAAGGGAAATCACTGTAGTGGCCCATACTGTAAGCCATCCGCTTCTGGACGACTCTCCCCTAAGTTGTATTCATCAATAATAACACACTTCCTCTCGAGTGCTCTATTTTCAAATGATTAATAAATAGAGACATTAAGTGTGCCTGCTGCAGAAACGTAAATACAGCGCGCGATATTCTATAATTTTCACGGAATGTTGCATGTGAACCCTGGCTGTTGATTTCAGTTACCCTTTCCAAAACACCATTCAATACAGGTAATACATTTCCATCTCTACAATTAGAATGGTACAACTATATCCATCATATTGATGAAAATATCTCTCTCTCTCTCTCTCTCTCTCTCTCTCTCTCTCTCTCTCTCTCTCTCTCTCTCTCTTTCAGCTGACAGTTGTTAGTACGAAGTGGGGTTTTAAAGCTAACGGCTATATTTTGTACAGTATGTATTCGGTACCGTCCAGCATCTGCCCATTACAAAATGTTACTAGACGTCATTACGTTTGAAGCGTCTAAAGCATGACGAGCAATCAGTACACAAGTTTTGTTGACAAATGACTGACGCGATAGACAATGGACTGGGAGCAGCAGACAGGTATGGGCCGAACGGTTACTTTGCGATATTGGTTGGATATCGTGGAAAAAGTTTTGTCTCGACGGCAGACTTGGTTTCATAGTTCTGAATGTAAAGTGCCGTGCGGCGGTAGCTTTTCCATGATAGCTTAGAGGTTGGACAAAAAAAAAGGAAACACCAGAAACACAGAATACTGTGTAGGAAACTAGTTGGCACTCAATACAGATTCGAGGCCTCTCACAGTGGATAAAACAAGGGACTGTATGGTTTACAAGGGAATTTTGTTGGGGAACAAACATTGTTCCATGGGTCAGATTTGATCAGCCGAAATGGTCACGTAAGCCTTGCCAGTGATGCGATTTTCGGAGTAACAATCGAGGCCACGGAATACCAAAGTATGGCTGCCGAAAGCGTCACTGAATTCCCGTTGTATAAACTCGACCAGAAGTTGCAAACAGCGTGAAACAAGTCTCATCCTACTACATGTTCGTTCCATTGCTCCGTAATCCAGGTTTTACGGCTTCGGCACCACGTTTTCCTTTTAACGGGCATTTGCATCACTGACAAGAGGTTTTGGAATTGCAGTTCGCAACGTGATTTACTGCTTATAGAGCTCCCTTCGTGTTATTTTCGAGCTGACGGAATTGTTGAATGTGACCTTGAGTCCCGCAGCAACTTTTGCAGCTATCGTCCCCTTATTTTTCGTCACAATCCACTTTAGTGACCGTCCGCTTTGGTGACTCAGCACATACTTTGTCCGCGTTGTGACAGCGGATGGTGTTTTCCGCTTTCCCTCTATGAGATACAAATCTTTTGCACGGTGTCGCTTTAAACATAAAACAGTTCTGCTGCCTTTATTATGGAAGCACCAACAATTTACCCACGTTAGGATATACTTAGCTCCGACGTACCGCACTCTCAGCTACAGACACCATTGTTGTGGTCACGCCTGACCCTTGGAAAACACAGAGGACATTGCAGAATTGCCGTTCGTGGTCAGACACAACAGTGCAACATCCAAGCTTGGCTAACTTCTTCATTTACGTGTAAGCATGCATTTCTCACTGTATTTCCATATTTTTTCCAACCTCCCCTGGTAGCCTGGGTGGTTTGTCTACTTCGATTTTATGTCATAGAGGGGATTTGAGATTAGACACTAAATGATGGATATAACTTTCCTGAGCACTTTTACTCTGTTGACTCGAAAACGAGGGAAATGATAGTGTGGAGGTCGCGGCAGAGAGTGGAATTCTGATGGAAATAAAGTATCACACGCAGACGACTTTATTTTTGTTGCGAACCTTCCTCTGACTGAATGATGATTGTGCACTATTATCGTCTCTCTCCTTGGCGAAACAACTGCGCGCGGGAAAGAGTAGTAGGCGTCTGATAATGATTTTGGTAGTCTGAGTCAGTCGGTACGCATGCGACAGCATTTCAAAACACCGCGAACAGAAACGGAATTTTTCCTGGGCTCATACCTTGTGTTCTGTTGGCGATAAAAAGGTAGGGTCAGCCGTTTTGGATAGCCCTTAGCCTAGGACCATTAGCAAACCCAGCAGAACAATCGTCTTACTGTAACTATCCTTCAGCACAGGGCCAAAGTTTGAATATTATACATTTTCTTCAGCTTAGGTAAATGGAGAAAATCGGTTGATTTTTTTTTTTTTTTTTTTTTTTTTTTTCGCACTATATGTGGTCTGTGGTGCGTCTTAAGCGACTAATGAAAGAACCATTTAGTTCATGGGCGCTTCCCGAGAAAACCCAAAAACATGGTTTTTTGGTGCCGAATCCGAGCCTCGGATTGTAAGACAGCTATGCACAGCAAATGGCTGTATTTTTTACGGTGTATCCCTAAAATCCCGATCTCGAACAAGTTTAAAAATTTTCTTAGTGTCCTTATCCGGTTCCGAGATACAAAGTTCAGAGTTACTCTACTTGTACATGTAAAATATGCGCGTAAAATCCAGTGTGAGACAAAAACGTAGTTTATAAAGTGACGCAGCACGGAGAAATATTGCGTAAAGTGTCTTCGTTATCATCTGGGAACCCCATGATGTAGTACTGAAGCATATGCAAAAATTTTTATACGTAAAATCCGGTCTGAGGTGTAAAATTAATTTCGCGTTATTTCAATTCCACATAAGTAAAGTATCATAGTTTTTACTGACCCATATATTTCGTTTCATATGAGTTACATGCCCTGCTGCAGCGGAAAAATACTCCTATCAGAGCACAAAAAATGCGAATATGTTCCCGTTTATTTAAAAGACTAACTGAAAAGTAGGGTAGCAACTGCCTAATTGTGCCTTTCTCGGTGCCTTTAAAAATTTCCCAAAAATTTTGCCATTGAACATATTGAAGACAGTGGTAGAGGCAAAGAAACGGAAAAGAATTAAATACTGGAAGATAATAGGAGTGGTTGTGTTATGGAAAGAGCGAAGGAGACAGTGGCACTATGAGAGAATGGCACTGTGAGAGAAGAAAGGGACACAGTGGCAGTGAAACATAATCGAGAGTGACAGAACAGTGCTAGGAAAAGAGTGGAGGAGACAGTGCTAGGAGCGAGGAAGAGAGAGACAGTGATAGTGAAAAGAGACAGCAACAGTGGGAAGGAATGAATGAGATAGTGAGACAGAGCAAAAGGGAGACGTGACAGTGAGAGGACACAGAACGAATGACACTCTGCTTGTGAGACAGGAGACAATGACAGAGAGTCACAAGGAGATAGTGTCAGCGAGGTTGGCTGAATGAGTGAGTGAGTGAAAATCGACAAGTGAGAGTGGAAGGGTACGAGAGACTTATGGCGATGGAGTACTTGGTGTGAGCGAGTTGCAGTTAGGGGAGCTCGTGAGAGTACAAGGTGAGTTGCATGTTAGAGAGAGCGCGAAGGTTTTTGTATGCCAAAAATTTTAGGAACATTTTTAATGGTGTTCAGGAAGATAGAATGAAGCAAGCTTCTATCCCACTTTTCATTCAGCCTTTTAAACCAGGAACGTAGAAGCCTTTTTTGTGCTCCGATAGGAGCAATTTTCCGTTAGGAACTACTTGATCCGCTAAGAATAGGAAGACTGCCGAACCGGCATTAAGTGTACAACGAAACGTTCAGCAGGCAGTAACTTAGGGGTACTATCAGTCACGTGGAATATTCCTTACTTGCGTTAGTAACGAATACGTGGGATATGCTAGAACCCTAACTTGAGAATATGGCCGACTGTGATGAGAGAACTGGAATGCATGTCGTTCACGAAATTACATATATATATATATATATATATATATATGTGTGTGTGTGTGTGTGTGTGTGTGTGTGTGTGTGTGTGTGTGTGTGTGTGTGTCTGTCTGAGAGTTGGCAGTGTATAACTGTGGGCGGTGGATACTCGACAGCAGCGTTCTGGGGCTGAGGCGCTGTGCGGTTGCAACTGGACCGCAACGAGCCGGCCGACCGGAAATTTGGGCGGCGTCTTACCGGCTGCAGCACGAGTGCTGTCACATTATATTTCAATAATACTTGTTCCACACATCATGAGTACGACATTTCACAATGATGTGGAACGCATCAATTTAACATATGGTTTCTTTACACGATATACTTCACCGCGCGGGATTAGCCGAGTGGTCGCCGGCACGGTAACTCAGCGTGTTCGGTCAGAGGGTTAGCTCCCATCTGTAATAAAAGAACTGAGTTAATGGATCAACGACGAACTGAAACGGTTGTCTTGCGACGTCCGCCCCGAGCACATGCAACGAACGAAAACGAACCAAATGAGATCAAAAAAAAAAGAAAAAAGAAAAAGAAAAGGGGCTGTCTAAGGCGATGCAGTCATGGACTGTGCGGCTAGCCGCGGCGGAGATTCGAGTCCTTCCTCGGGCATGGGTGCGTGTGTTTGTCCTTAGGATAATTTAGGTTAAGTAGTGTGTTAGCTTAGGGACTGATGACCTTAGCAGTTAAGTCCAATAAGATTTCACACACATTTGAAGATTTTTTTGAACGCGATATGATTTTTTTTCCAATTATTGCTTCATATCTAAGAATTCAACTGTCGAGCAGAAGGTGCTGTCATTCAGAAAAACGTTTAATGTGATTTTAAATGCAGGTTAACTATCTGCCAGACTTTTAATGTTATTTGGTAAGTTGCCAAAGACTTCTGTGGCAGCATAATTCACTCCTTTCTGCAGCAAAGTCAGATCTAACCCAGAATACTGACTATCATCCTTTCTTCTATCATTGCACTTTACCATTATTTTTGAATGTTGATGGGTTATTAATAACAAATTTCATAAATGAATGTATGTATTGCGAAGCTACTATGAATATCCTTAGTTCCTTCAATGCATATCTACAAGGTGATCTTTGGTGGACTCCAGCTATTAATCTCATTCCACACTTTTGTGCGATGAATGAAAACAAGCGTAGAAGGCTGATTTACTGATACGTGTACCACCTAATCTTGCAAGAATTCTAATAGCATAAGGAAATGAAATCAAACGTTTCGGCAGATCATCAACGTGTTTCTTCAAATTCAATTTCTCATAATGCACACAATCAGAAATTTTGAATATTCTGCCTTAGGAACAGACTATTCAAAGTCTGTATTCATCAATAGTGTTATGCCATTTACTGCACAGAACTGTATATACTATGTTTTCTCAAAATTTTATGAGAGTTCATTTGCAGAGAACCACTTAATAATTTTCTGGAGGACATTATTTTCAGAAGACATTATTTTCAGTTTCTTCAGATAATTCATGTTTGTTGTGTAGCATCACCATACTTGTATCGTCAGCAAAAAGAACTAGCTCTGCATGTTCATGAATATAGAGTGGCAACTCATTAATACATTTTAAGAACAATAAGGGACCCAAGAATGAACAGTGTGGGACACCGTTCTTGGTACCTTCCCAATTAGAGGACTCTGCTGATTTTTGCGAACTATCTGTACCGTTAATTTCAACCTTCGGCGTTCTTCCACTTAAATATGAATCGAGGACGCCCGCCACCCGACTCTCTAGCAGCCACGAGTCATTCGAGGGGAGATTTGCATATACCTGACGGGTCAACTCAGGTTATTCTCGTCACCATCTGAATTATTTAATAGTAACATTCGTAGCCCGTGCAACACAGCCTGTTTTCCCACTGTAAAATCCGCACACGCCCTCTGAAATAGCTTTCTTTGAGAGGCATTCCTTCGGTTGCCGTTTCTCCACTGCGAGCGCCACGTTTGGTAGTAGCATCCCTTTGCCTGGCGTCCCTTTGGAGACCGCCGTTACAGCAGCAAATGACCCGCATCCTTGGAGCCGGCCTGTAGACGAGAGCAGTAGCACGTCGTCCTGTCACCTGGTGTGGCAACGGCCCCTGTCTACATTGCCGGCCGTGGGGCGCAGTCGGGCTCCAGACTTCCAGCCACGGCCGCCGTTGTCTCACGCAACGGGTTCTGGCAGCACCCTTGGTAGTCCCTTCCTGTGTAGCAACCGTCCTGTCTGTCTCATTCACTATCTGAGCGTCTCGTCAGTACGACACAGTAGTAGGTCGACGAAATTGGTGGGATCTTCTGTCACAACATTCCAGAAGTAAAAAGGAAAATCCCATACATTTCGTGAGAGACTTGAAACTCAGTAAACACATGTAGGGTACTGTATAGCTTGCTACCACAACTAAAAGAAACAATAAGATCCAAACACTTCAAAAATACAAAAGGATTTGTACACTATCTCATTGGTCTTTTGTTCTCTCTAGTACACTTATTTGCATCGGTTAGGAAGAAGGCTTAGTGTAGGCTGCAGCTGTGACCCCAGAGAACATTCACCTGAACATGTGTATTCACTTCCCCAACATACGAGGTGTGTTCAAAAACTAAATTCGAATTCTTCAATTTTGCCATTTTGTTAACTCACTAACACGCTTCTATTGTTGTTGTTGTTGTTGTTGTTCTAAACATGCCTGAAAAGTATCTGTCTACAGTCTTAGACATTCAGATATGTAGTCCACTGTGAGGTGTCACAAAGTTTACACGTGTGTTGTGACCATTAAAATTGCTACACCTAGAAGAAAAGCAGATGATAAACGGGTATTCATTGGACAAATATATTATACTAGAACTGACATGTGATTACATTTTCACGCAGTTTGGGTGCATAGATCTTGAGAAATCAGTACCCAGAACAACCACCGGCCGTAATAACGGCTTTGATACGCCGCGGCATTGAGTCAAACAGAGCTTGGATGGCGTGTACAGGTACAGCTGCCCATGCAGCTTCAACACGATACCACAGTTCATCAAGAGTAGTGATTGGCGTATTGTGTCGAGCCAGTTGCTCGGCCACCATTGACCAGACGTTTTCAATTGGTGAGAGATCTGGAGAATGTGCTGGCCAGGGCACCAGTCGAACATTTTCTGTATCCAGAAAGGGCCGTACAGAACCTGCAACACGCGGTCGTGCATTATCCTGCTGAAAGGTAGGGTTTCGCAGGGATCGAATGAAGGGTAGAGCCACGGGTCGTAACACATCTGAAATGTAACGTCCACTGTTCAAAGTGCCGTCAGTGCGAACAAGAGGTGACCGAGACGTGTAACCAATAGCACCCCATACCATCACGCCGGCTGATACGCCAGTAAGGCGATGACGAATACACGCTTGCAATGTGCGTTCACCGCGAAGTCGCCAAACACGGATGCGACCATCATGATGCTGTAAACAGAACCTGGATTCATCCCAAAAAGTGACGTTTTGCCATTCGTGCACCTAGGTTCGTCGTTGAGTACACCATCGCAGGCGCTCCTGTCTGTGATGCAGCGTCTAGGGTAACCGCAGCCATGGTCTCCGAGCTGATAGTCCATGCTGCTGCAAACGTCATCGAACTGTTCGTGCAGATCGTTGTTGTCTTGCAAGCGCCCCCATTTGTTGATTCAGGGATCGAGACGTGGCTGCACGATCCGTTACAGCCATGCGGATAAGATGCCTGTCATCTCGACTGCTAGTGATACGAGGCCGTTGGGATCCAGCACGGCGTTCCGTACTACCCTCCTGAACCCACCGATTCCATATTCTGCTAACAGTCATTGGATCTCGACCAACGAGAGCAGCAATGTCGCGATACGATAAACCGCAATCGCGATAGGCTACAATCAGACCTTTATCAAAGTCGGAAACGTGATGGTACACATTTCTCCTCCTTACACGAGGCATCACAACAACGTTCCACCAGGCAACGCCGGTCAGCTGCTGTTTGTGTATGAGGAATCGGTTGGGAACTTCCCTCATGTTGGCACGTTGTAGGTGTTGCCACCGGCGCCAACCTTGTGTGAATGCTCTGAAAAGCTAATCTTTTGCATATCACAGTATCTTCTTCCTGTCGGTTAAATTTCGCGTCTGTAGCACGTCATCTTCGTGGTGTAGCAATTTTAATGGCCAGTAGTGTAGTATGGGATCTCCTCTCAAACCCTCGAATCGATTTCATGTGAATTTGGCACTCAAACAGCAAAATTCACGAGTATCGATACAGTGTGGTTTATTACCTCATGGCTCTCACTCAGGTGGAGATACGTATTCTGCGCAACAGGTGTGTTGTGTGGAGATAGAAATGGCCTGCCTAATTGAATGATTTGCAGAACAAACTACACTTCAGGGGCTGATATGGCTTTCGAGCCCTGACATGTAGGTTGCACTGCACATCAGGCGTGTTGTGTTAGAATCATGTAGGCCTGCCTTATCGAAATGCTTTGCAGAGGACTCTACACCTAAGGAGCAAAAAAAAAAAAAAAAAAAAAAATTGTAGATAGTGGAGGATTGCCTTGCGGGTGCTAGACATGTGAATGGGCACTGCTGGTGGAAGGTTAAGATGGATAGGAAAGAGACAGAGAGAGTAGGAGGTGATGGACTGGCAGAGAGGGGGGAGTAGGAGATGGACAAGGAGAGAGAGGCAGAAGGAGGAGGTGAACAGAAAGGGGAGGATATGGACAGAGAGGGGGGTGAAAGAGAGGGAGATGCGGCCGGCAGGTGAAAAAGGAAGAGGGGGAGAAGGATGTGGGCAGAGGGAGGGGGCAGGAAGGCAGGGTCGGAGGTAGCTTGCGGAGGAGAAGCACAGAGGGGGGAATGTAGCAGATAGGAAAGCTGAGTGAGTGAGAACACGGAGCTTGGCAGGCAGACGTGGGGACATGAGGAGAACAGAGAGAAGGGGAAGGAAGAGGGAAGAGAAGATATGTGCAACGTATATGTCGAACGCATTCGCGATAGAAGCGTGGGAGAAAAGCTAGTTTTCTTACAAAAATAACTCGGAGAATTCGCGGAAAACTGTGCTATAACAACCGAATATACTACAGAAAAGTTATAGATACGTAAATTTTGCTGTTGGTGAGTCTGATATGACTTAAAAGTGATGAGTAGTGGTATAGGTGTTTCAAACGAGACCGTGAAGATGTTGAAAATGACAAGCGCACTGGGCACCCCAGCATATCAACCGATGACACCGTGGAAAATGTGAAACAATATTTTGAATGATCACTTAATCACAATTAGAGAAGTCGCTGATAATGTTGGCATATCAGCTTCCATATGCCATTGAGATTTTCGGATGTTTGCTTATGAAACGTGCGAAAGCAACATTTTCTCGAGAGCTGTTGAACTTCGAACAAACTGAACGGCGTATGCAAGATGTCCGGCAGTCGTTAGCTGACGCCAGTAGCGGTGCAGAACTCTTGAACATATTGCAGTAGGTGAAGAATCATGAATTTTGGGATATGTCGTCGAAACTAAGTTTCAGTTGTCTCAGAGGAAGCATTCTAGATAGCCAGGACCGATAAACGGTGGACAAGTGCGGTGAACTGTGAAGTTCACGCTCACTGCGTTCTTCGATTTTTAACTGTGCAGTGCTCCTTTAGTTCTTCCCACATGTTCGAACGGTCAATAAAGAGTACTATTCACAAGTCTAACACGATTTCGTTAAAAAATTAAAAGTAACCGCGCGGATTTGCGGCGAAAGAATTCGAGGCTTTGCGCCAACTTTATTCACCTGCTGAACTCCATTGCTTGTTCGTAAATTTTCGCCCGTAACCAATAATGTAATAATGCCCCAGCATTCATATTCGCCAGACATTGCTCCGTGTGATTTTTTATTTCCCAAAAATTAAGAAAACGTTTAAGAGCCGTCTTTTAAGAGCATAGATGTGATTAAAGACGCATCGTCAAGAGAGCCAAAATATATCCCGAAGATTGATTCCAGTAGTGTTTTGTAGATTGAATAAAGCGCTGTCGTAAGTGTATAATATCTAGTGGTGTATATTTTGAAGATGATAACATTGACATGAATGAATAAATAAAATTCTCTCCCAAAAATTAATTGTCCTGTTATATTTTGAACAGATCTTTTATCGGTATCGTCGATGTCACTACTGTAGTCTTCTAACCGATACTTTTTTTTACCTGTTACTTTACCTTAGTGGTTCGTGTTGTAAATTTCAGTGCAGACGTAATTCACGATGGAAGAAAATTTACATGTGGGATGCGCAGTAGAATAGCTGAGCGGAAGATATTACGTCGCACGCGGAACTTCCTACTGGCCTCCTGGTGGTTTGTGCTGACAGAGAGTGTTATTTCGTAACTTTACAGCGACGCGGAAATCCTCACTCGTCAGCTTCTGTAACTGCTAATGAAATCACGTCCCGCTATCTTTCTCTGGTGCGCGCAGAATAACTGGACGTGTTACGTCACTAATGGTTGCGTTGGGGCCGCCCACACTATAATAAGCCTCCTAATCACTCAGTCACAGCAGGGAGCGGGGAAGCGAAATTTACTCCTTACCAAGGGAAACACTACTTTGTTCCGCTACTTACCTATTGGTAAAACCGAAAAGGGGATAGTGAGATGCATTTTACTTCGATCTGCTGCTTTAAATGGAAAGGACTAAAGGACACGTTTCGGTGGTGGTGGTGGTGGGGGGGGGGGGGGGGGGGGGGAAGCCTTATGAATTTTTTCTTACTCACTAAGACCTTCCACAACTCTCCCTGACTCAGCACTTGGTTCTGGTTTTATCCGTTGTACTAACACGTATTTCAGCCTTTGGTAACAGGTATTCTGTACTTCCGCTATTGACGAGACTCGAATACCTCATTTCTAACGAGCACAAGAGTAACTATGTCGCGTGTCAGAAGCATACAATCCAGAACACACAAATGCCCAGCTAAGAACAAAAGGAAAATTAAGACAAGTGATGGAATAATTGGAAACCGAAATATGGCAGCTTGAAGAGTAGTGACGCATCTTGGCGACGCCAAAATGGAGCTGGTCCATTTCTCTGCATGGATAACATTGTAAGAGGTCCATGACTAAGGAATATATTGCTAGCGCACTCGAGCAGATGTAATTTCGATGGATTGCTCACGCGCTGCCTGCGATATGTAAGCTGTAAGAGAATCTCAGACCAGAGAGCAGTGTTGTATGCAGTTGTAGTAGTAGTAGTTAGCAGTCGTATGTATGGAGTTGGCTGGGCCGTTCGTGCGGAGCGATGGCGGTGCTTGAGCGTTGTAGTATAAGGTAAAAGCAGCCTCGCGCATATGTACTATTGTAATATCACGTCCCATGTAATGTTTTAAAAAAAAACTCTTAATAATAATCTTTCTTATAAAAATTAACTTTTGATAATCATTCATCTCAAGTTAAAGAATTTACTAATTTCTCCAATCCCGATTATTGTAAAGAAAAATCAGTTGTTTCCTTTTATACATGACAAATCTATCTGCCAGCATTGCACTGGGCTGTGCCAGAAAAATTTCATATAGGAGCATATATATATATATATATATATATACATAATATATCTCCGGCGTTATCCGGCGACTTCATTGAGGTAAGAATTTTCAATTTATTCAGTATGATCTTTCAGGGCCATGACGCAGCACTGGTGACGTCCAAAATTTACCAGTTTAAATTCACAGTCAATTATTGAAAGGTTATAAGTGAGCCACAATTTTATCGAGAAATTAGTCACTTTATTATTGGTAGGTTACAGAATAATAAACTGTTGCTAGGTTACACTAAATGTCAATGCTATACATATTTTTACTGTTGGGTAGTTTTTTTATTATTTTTTTATTTGGCCTTTGAGTGTGTACTCAATTTAGCCATCGGCAACACACAGTGACAATGTACACATAATTGAATAAACAAATACAGAAATGCATATTTACAAGAATAAAAAGCTTAACTGTTACAGGTTTGTACATAATGTTTTAAAAATTCAATTGTATTGGAAAATAATTAAAAGTGCCTTGGCTTACAATTCACACCAATTCTGAAATATCTTCATCAGCAAGACATATTTATAATTTACGTACACCATTAAAACATACAGATTGTGACCAGTACTCTTGATTAAGTTAACTATCACTTTATATAGACGAACGTCTGTAGTACACAAAAGAGAAGAAGCTGATTGAGTAAGATGGTAGCCCATACTCAGCAAAGTCTTCAGAAAGACCAACCGTACGCAAAATGAGAATGATATATGTAATTATATTTTTTCTGTTGAGAGGTTTCGGAATTTATCTGTTGGTAGGTTACGCTAAATGTGAATGTTATATTATTACATTTTTTCTGTTAGGAGGTTACACTGAATGTGAATTATAAATAATTATATTTTTTCTGTTGGGAGGTTTAGGGAACTTTTCTGTTGGGAGGTTACTACATATATGTGCGTATTTTGGGACGTCGCATTCTAACAGCTGCTATGATCGATGTACCAGACAGCTGCTGTCAAAGGGGCTAGGTCTACGCTAAAAAGAGTAAAGTTCCCTTCGTCTGCCTGTTCCGAATAGCCAAGTCCACCAGCCGCCTCAGTGTTGTACTGTGGTAAATGGACCAGTGTCGGCGCCCGATGACAAAGCGGCTACATGCTTGTAAGAGCTGCCTTGGCGCCGAGACAGTACTCGTGTAGAACTTCCATGGCAAACGGGACTATGCTGACGGCAGTGAGCATGTTTGGTGACATCCAAACACACGGTGAGCTTAAGGTACCAACTGCTATCGTATTTCCTTCACTGGATGTCGCATCTAGCCGCGTATGAGGGAGAGCAATTCCAGTTGGACAGTAAGACTTCTCAAGAGGGATGCGTCGTAGCCACGGAGGTTCCACTTCGTTGTGGTGCAAAGCGAGTGTAGCATAAGTCCCCTTATTACTGGCTGAACTGTCCACGGTGGTTCCGTCTCTTCAGCCGTAGCACTGTTCCCAGAAGCCATTTCGTCCTTGTTTTAAGGCCCGGCTACACATCGGGCTGACATCTACGTTTTGTAGCTGTTGGGTGCGTCCCAGTGCTGTTTCGCGGCAGGGGAACATTGCCTCTTCACGGTTACCTTCTGTATTGTACTGTAGCAGTTCCTTCTACGTATGGTCCAAGTTTCAATGAGTTGTGTTACTTCGCAGCAACACATCATGCGAAAGTTATTTTCGGCCTTAACTTTTTGCTCGTATGCGTTTGTGTACAACTTTTCACGCAACTTGATATATTCATGAGGATACGTCCATAAACGTTGTTGGTAATAAAAGTGACGGAATAAAGCCGTAGATAAATCACGTTACCTTCCATTCAGAAAGCCGTTGCACTCAGCGACTGTTATATTGACTTGTAAATTATAGATTGCAGTGATGAGTTGTCCTTTTAAATTTTATTGTGCAGATATAGATGTCGGCTAGAAGCTAGCCATTCTCAAAGCACTATTATTTTCGCTCAGTGCTTGTAATGCGTGTTGGTCGGCCGTCATTCACAGTTCATTGACTACTGGTATTCAATGAACTGTGGATGAAGCCCGGCCAACAGGCATTACATCGCATTGAGCCAAAATAATAGTGCATTGAGAATGGCTAGCTTCTAGCCGAAATCTATATCTGCACAATAAAATTTAAAAGGGAGACTGATCGCTGCAGTCTATAATTTACAAGCCGTATATAAATGCGCTTCTGCACAGTCATGCATAAACAGGAGGTAAGATCATCACATATGATCTGCTCCTAAGGCAAGTTTTTTCGATGGATTTGACTTTTTCCTTTTAAAGTCTCTTCCTTTCCTTTCTGCGTCTTTATTATCTTTATTCTAACCATCCGTCAGCAGAGTGCGTTTTTGGTTGGTTTTGGACTATGGAGAAGAAACTGTCCCAATGCCACGTCTTGGCTATCATTGAAACTATTGGAAAATAAAGCGAGGCGATAACCTTACCTCTTGTCTGCGCATCTATATACGGCTGTATCCCGTCACTTTTATTACCAACAACGTTTATGGCATATCGCGAATATTCTCTCGTTCCAAGAGCTGCTCCACTTGCGCTGTTACATGCGGTCGTGCATTGTTGTTCATAAAACTGAAGTCAGGGCCGAGTGTACCCTTGAAGAGACGCGTGTAAGAAAGGAGTACAGTGTTACAATAACGTTGAGTGGTGAGTGTACCGTGTTCAAAAATTTGGAAGTCAGTACGCCCACGCAACATTCTGCCTTCCCATACCATAACACCTTGATAAAAAAAAAACAATCATGTTCGACATTTTGCTGGGTGCATAAGTGTTCCCATTGCTTGGTGTATGGGGATACGTCCAGAGATACTGCTCATATTGAATATCTATCATCGCAGAAGAGCAGGCGTTCCCGCTTCTCGTTGGTTCAGTCCCTAAGCTCTTGAAGCTATCACAGGGGTGCTGCTGATGTGCGGCTGTCAACGGAACACAACGTTCTGGTTGTCGGGCAAAGAGACAACTCCCATACAGTCGCTGTGACACTGTGAAGCGTTTGATTGCGTGCCTTGCAGGTCTATTAATGTGGTTGAAATTGCACCCCGTGATTGGCATGGGTCGCTTCCTGCCTGCTGTGCAGTGTAGAGGTCATCTGCCGCAGTAGTTGACTGCATTCGACAACCTCCGGGCAGCAGTGCCTGTGGGTCGGATTACTCCCGATGCACGGGAGCAATACCCAACTCCTGGGCTACACGCGTCAAACTTCGTACCCCTTGCACTTTGTCGATGATTCTTCCCTTCTAAAGTCATACAGATGTTTTCTCCGAGCCATGCTGTAATGAAGGACACGAACTCAGTACACCGTAACTGCTCGCTAATCGACAAACACTGTCTTTTCCCGTGACTTCAACTGCCTTGTGTTGCGGGGGCAGCCCAGTTCGGCGCTCTGGGCACGCTGACCTCACGGCATTGCGACGCCCAGTTTCTGTACACGATTGGGAGTAATTAATATGTTAATACATTATGCTGCTTTACCTATCCGCCTCCTTAAATTTTCCAGAGCAGTGTATTTACCGTCATCAGCTATGAAACATTTTTCACACTAAGATACGGAAGATATTTAGTACTTCCTTCCGTTTAACGCCTCTTCTCTCTCCCCTCTCCCTCCACCTCCCTCTCTCCCTCTCCCTCTCCCTCCACCTCCCTCTCTCCCTCTCCCTCTCCCTCTCCCTCCACCTCCCTCTCTCCCTCTCCCTCCCTCCCCCTCCCTCCCTCCCTCTCCCTTCCCATCTCGCCCTCTCTACTCTCTCCCCCTCCCTCCCTCCATCCCTCCCTCATCCCTCCCTCCCTCCCCCTCCCTCCCTCCCTCCCTCCCTCCCTCCCTCCCTCCCTCCCTCCCCACACACATACACGACACACGAATGTATGCTGATGTTATTCCTCCTCCACCAAATGAAAGGAAACACTTCACACTTTTGCCAGCCGGAATGGCCGAGCGGTTCTAGGCGCTACAGTCTGGAACCGCGCGACCGCTACGGTCGCAGGTTCGAATCCTGCCTCCGGCATGGATGTGTGTGATGTGCTTAGGTTAGTTAGGTTTAAGTAGTTCTAAGTTCTACGGGACTGATGACCTCAGCAGTTAAGTCCCATGGTGCTCAGAGCCATTTGTACCATTTTGAACTTCACACTTTTACCCTCACAACTGCAGTCACAGTTTTTCCAGTTCATCTCACTTTTAACAGTATTTCGCCGTAAATATGATGCAAAATCTGGCCATTATAGTATAAACAGTCCTTCCCGAGACGATACAGAGGGGTCAGTGGTACGAAAACGACGGAGTGCAAACCTACGAAGCCAAATGTTTTTCGTTGAACAACTCTCCCATTGGAACAGGAATTCTGACGAGTAGCCGTTTGTTTTGTGCGTAGTTGGTAACATTCTATAGTAGCAAATACAGAGGCCTTCCCTGTCAGCCACCCCAAGTGCGAGATTTCACTGCTGCTTACTTGGGACCTCGCGTCGTGTTGAACCAATGGTTTCTGCAGCACTCCACGCTCTAGCTCACTTTCCTGTGTGCGTGAGCCTTTCCCTTGAAGACTGCTTCACGGAGACAACACCCTCGATAGTTGCAGTAGCTACTTGTGGATGGTGACAGTCTACATACTACAGTTGTGAGGGCTTTTTGACACGGAGGTGCAGTCAAGTGCCGGCCGGAGTGGCCGAGCGGTTAAAGGCGCTACAGTCTGGAACCGCACGACCGCTACGGTCGCAGGTTCGAATCCTGCCTCGGGCATGGATGTGTGTGCTGTCCTTAAGTTAGTTAGGTTTAAGTAGTTCTAAGTTCTAGGGGACTTATGACCACAGCAGTTGAGTCCCATAGTGCTCAGAGCCATTTGAACCATTTTTGCAGTCAAGTCGTGGGCGGACGTACTCGCCTAATAGGACCCCACTTGCGTACAAGTACCAATGAACACTTTGTTTCTAGAGCCTGCCTCCCTGTTGGAATACATTGCATTTGGTCTCTGTGGGCATGCATGTGGCTGCAGGCGGGCAAAGCCGCAGTTCGTTTTGGACATGGGGTATATGACGACTAGCCATTTCGAAGCGTCACCAAGGAGCTGAAAGTTGCGTCGGCTATCGTAATCTGGGAATGAGGAAGTATCACAGTCTTATATTTTTATCAGATCTACCAGATAGATCAGCAGTCATAATCTTGAGTATCACGACAACCCGGCCCGCATCTCGTGGTCGTGCGGTAGCGTTCTCGCTTCCCACGCCCGGGTTCCCGGGTTCGATTCCCGGCGGGGTCAGGGATTTTCTCTGCCTCGTGATGGCTGGGTGTTGTGTGATGTCCTTAGGTTAGTTAGGTTTAAGTAGTTCTAAGTTCTAGGGGACTGATGACCATAGATGTTAAGTCCCATAGTGCTCAGAGCCATTTGAACCATTTGAACGACAACCCGTGCTTCTGAAGATTGTGGCGGCTGAGCATCTGATAGCTCCGTGCATTCACTTGCAAATAGCTTCCAAATCGGTAACTGGCCTCTTCCTGATGTAGCAATGATTTTAAACTCAGAAAAGCGCTGTCAAACACAGTGGAACTTATAGAAAGTCCAAAGAGAAACGCAAAAGGTCACTGTTGTGCTTAAAATCTGTATGTTAAGAGGCACTACGAACGTATTGGGACTTATGAAATCAATTTTCGTATGTTCAGATAAATTACGGGAAAGTAGCCGGGTGACGTCGTCGACAACCGCTGATATTTGGACAGATCACCCTGTCATTTTCAAGGCATGATTCCAGTACTAAAGCGCTGTGCAATAATTTTTAAAACCTCGGTTTGCAGAGCAGTTCTGGAAAGGTAACACGGAGAAATGCACAAGAGCCCCCCCCCCCCCACACACACACTGTAAACACAAGCGCCACCACACCAATCAAAGACGACCGACACCAGAATTTACCGATAGTGAAAATTACTAAACAGCGGGCGAGGTAGCATTAATTCTGTCCCTCTGTTTTTTTACGAGAGAGAGCAGAATTTAAGCAAAAACGTCCATCTGTATTTGCAAGGTTATCCGCTAATTTAATTTCAACTACTTCCTTATCCATGACGTTAACCGGGTGCCTTCCCGTTTTATACGCCGGGAGAAACTCAGGTGTCACGTTTTTAGAAGGTTAACGCGTCTACATGTTGAGGTCTGATTTTGTCTTCTAGTTTTGCTGTATTCTTACTTCTGAGCATTTTATAAGTGAAAGCTGCCTGAGAACAGTCATGATGGTGGCTTAAATGAAAACCTAAATCAAATTTATGGCTGCCTTGTGGTTTAAAGTATCATAATTGCTGCAGTAACTGTTCTTGGTATTCTGTTGATCTGATGGAATTACAATTTCCGTGAGACATATGAGTCTCAGCTTTATCTTCGATGATAAGAGAAGCTGAAGAAATGAATTAAAATTTGTACCACAACCAGAACTTAAACCAGGTTTTCCTGCTTACTAGAGTTATGGTTAGCACATCTGCCTAGTAAGGAGGAGAACCGGGTTCAAGTTCTGGTCGTGACACAAATTTTAATTCATTTCTTCAGCTTCTCTCATTATCGAAGATGCTCTTGGTGTGTTGCACGTTAACTGTAAGTGCGTCATATATTATGTAGTGCACACGAAGAATTGAAGTTTCATTGGATAGCTGTCGGAATGGAAAGATTCTTGCTTCAATCTTTGATCAATCACATAGATTGAGTTTCAATTTAGGCCAAGCTTTGTGTATGTGGAGGAAGAAAATCTTAAGATAGTTTCATCATATGGAATCCACATTAATCCTAGATTACTAAACCTTTGTAAAAATTACAGTTGCAGTAGGATATAAAACAGAACATTTTGTACTTAATTTGGTATGTAACATACCATTAGAAATATAATAATTGTAATCAAAAATGCGTAATCGATAAATTATGGTTGTATTTCCTCATTATGAGAGCATCGAAAGGCGATCTGTTTTACTTGTTAAAAACTATTCAAAAGCGAAGATCGCACAACAGTGTAAGCTGTCATCTTCAGGTCTTAAACATTTTTTATAGTACAACATCTTCGTTTTACGCTTGTGCATGAGGTTCAGCGTAAAACGAACAAAAAAAATGCTTAAGACCTGAAGATGACAGCTTAGACCGTTGATAGCTGCTGTCTTGAATAAAAAATATTTTGTGCGATATTGGCTTTTGAATGGTTTTTAACAGTATTAATTATGACTCCCCCCCATGAACCATGGGCCTTGCCGTTGGTGGGGAGGCTTGCTTGCCTCAGCGATACAGATAGCCGTACCGTAGGTGCAACCACACCTGAGGTCCTGAAGAGGGGCAGCAGCCTTTTCAGTACTTGCAGGGGCAACAGTCTGGATGATTGACTGATCTGGCCTTGTAACACTAACCAAAACGACCTTGCTGTGCTGGTACTGCGAACGGTTGAAAGCAAGGGGAAACTACAGCCGTAATTTTTCCCGAGTGCATGCAGCTCTACTGTAAGGTTAAATGATGATGGCGTCCTCTTGGGTAAAATATTCCGGAGGTAAAATAGTCCCCCATTCGGATCTCCGGGCGGGGACTACTCAGGAGGACGTCGTTATCAGGAGAAAGAAAACTGGCGTTCTACGGATCGGAGAGTGGAATGTCAAATCCCTTAATCGGGCAGGTAGGCTAGAAAATTTAAAAAGGGAAATGGATAGGTTAAAGTTAGATATAGTGGGAATTAGTGAAGTTCGGTGGCAGGAGAAACAAGACTTTTGGTCAGGCGAATACAGGGTTATAAATACAAAGTCAAATAGGGGAAATTCAGGAGTAGGTTTAATAATGAATAAAAAATAGGAATGTGGGTAAGCTACTACAAACAGCATAGTGAACGCATTATTGTGGCCAAGATAGACACGAAGCCCACGCCTACTGCAGTAGTACAAGTTTATATGCCAACTAGCTCTGCAGATGACGAAGAAATTGAAGAAATGTATGATGAAATAAAAGAAATTATTCAGACAGTGAAGGGAGACGAAAATTTAATAGTCATGGGTGACTGGAATTCGGTAGTAGGAAAAGGGAGAGAAGGAAACGTAGTAGGTGAATATGGATTGGGGGTAAGAAATGAAAGAGGAAGCCGCCTGGTAGAATTTTGCACAGAGCACAACTTAATCATAGCTAACACTTGGTTCAAGAATCATAAAAGAAGGTTGTATGCATGGAAGAAGTCTGGAGGTACTAACATGGTTATGAACTGTAGATTAAAACTGAAGAAACTGCAAAAAGGTGGGAATTTGAGGAGATGGAACCTGGATAAACTGAAAGAACCAGAGGTTATAGAGCGCTTCAGGGAGAGCATTAGGGAACGATTGACAGGAACGGGGGAAAGAAATACAGTAGAAGAAGAATGGGTAGCTTTGAGGGATGAAGTAGTGAAGGCAGCAGAGGATCAAGTAGATAAAAAGACCAGGGCTAGTAGAAATCCTAGGGTAACAGAAGAAATACTGAATTTAATTGATGAAAGGAGAAAATATAAAAATGCAGTAAATGAAGCAGGCAAAAAGGAATACAAACGTTTCAAAAACGAGATCAACAGGAAGTGCAAAATGGCTAATCGGGGATGGCTAGAGGACAAATGTAAGGATGTAGAGGCTTATCTCACTAGGGGTAAGATAGATACTGCCTACAGGAAAATTAAAGAGACCTTTGGAGAAAAGAGAACCACTTGTATGAATATCAAGAGCTCAGATGGAAACACAGTTCTAAGCAAAGAAGGGAAAGCAGAAGGGTGTATGGAGTATATAGAGGGCCTATACAAGGGCAATGTACTTGAGGACAATATTATGGAAATGGAAGAGGATGTAGATGAAGATGAAATGGGAGATACGATACTGCGTGAAGAGTTTGACAGAGCACTGAAAGACCTGAGTCGAAACAAGGCCCCGGGAGTAGACAACATTCCATTAGAACTACTGACGGCCTTGGGAGAGCCAGTCCTGACAAAACTCTACCATCTGGTGAACAAGATGTATGAGACAGGCGAAATACCCTCCGACTTCAAGAACAATATAATAATAACAATCCCAAAGAAAGCATGTGTTGACAGATGTGAAAATTGCCGAACTATCAGTTTAATAAGTCACGGCTGCAAAATACTAACGCGAATTTTTTACAGACGAATGGAAAAACTAGTAGAAGCCGACCTTGGGGAAGATCAGTTTGGATTCCGTAGAAATATTGGAACACGTGAGGCAATACTGACCCTACGGCTTATCTTAGAAGCTAGATTAAGGAAAGGCAATCCTATGATTCTAGCATTTGTAGACTTAGAGAAAGGTTTTGACAACGTTCACTGGAATACTCTCTTTCAAATTCTGAAGATGGCAGTGGTAAAATATAGGGAGCGAAAGGCTATTTACAATTTGTATAGAAACCAAATGGCAGTTATAAGAGTTGAGGGGCATGAAAGGGAAGCAGTGATTGGGAAGCGAGTGAGACAGGGTTGTAGTCTCTCCCCGATGTTATTCAATCTGTATATTGAGCAAGCAGTAAAGGAAACAAAAGAAAAATTCGGAGTAGGTATTAAAATCCATGGAGAAGAAATAAAAACTTTGAGGTTCACCGATGACATTGTAATTCTGTCAGAGACAGCAAAGGACTTGGAAGTGCATTTGAACGCAATGGACAGTGTCTTGAAGGGAGGGTATAAGATGAACATGAACAAAAGCAAAACGAGGATAATGGAATGTAGTCGAATTAAGTCGGGTGATGTTGAGGGTATTAGATTAGGAAATGAGACACTTAAAGTAGTAAGGGAGTTTTGCTATTTGGGGAGCAAAATAACTGATGATGGTCGAAGTAGAGAGGATATAAAATGTAGACTGGCAATGGCAAGGAAAGCGTTTCTGAAGAAGAGAAATTTGTTAACATCGAGTATTGATTTAAATGTCAGGAAGTCGTTTTTGAAAGTATTTGTATGGAGTGTAGCCATGTATGGAAGTGAAACATGGACGATAAATAGTTTAGACAAGAAGAGAATAGAAGCTTTCGAAATGTGGTGCTACAGAAGAATGCTGAATATTAGATGGGTAGATCACATAACTAATGAGGAGGTGTTGAATAGGATTGGGGAGAAGAGTAGTTTTTGGCACAACTTGACTAGAAGAAGGGATCGGTTGGTAGGACATGTTCTGAGGCATTAAGGGATCACAAATTTAGCATTGGAGGGCAGCGTGGAGGGTAAAAATTGTAGAGGGAGACCAAGAGATGAATACACCAAACAGATTCAGAAGGATGTAGGCTGCAGTAAGTACTGGGAGATGAAAAAGCTTGCACAGGATAGAGTAGCATGGAGAGCTGCTTCAAACCAGTCTCAGGACTGAAGACCACAACAACGACAACAACAATTGTGACTTCTTTTGAATAAGTTTGAGCAGTACAATTTACGATGTTTTAGTGACAACGTAACACTTTTCTCCCTTCACTGGTCTAGGGTTGAACCAGGCCTCGACACCATTAACGCTGTAAGGCAGATCATTGGTTGGCGAATGACAACGGCTTACTGCCTGCCTAGTAAAGTGTACCGATTGATGGCTTCTTTACTTTTTAGCTGGATTACTTTATGCTGTCATGAGAAGAACGTGTCATTTTGTGTCTTGTGTATTGTTCTGGGAGCATTCCGTAGGCTGCCTGACATTCCGAACCTGTTGACACTTCAACCCGGCAACAGATCAGAACTTGGCGGCCATTCAAGTCGGCTCATTCATCATTATCAACAAACACACACACACACACACACACACACACACACACACACACACCATACAAAGAGAGAGAGAGAGAGAGAGAGAGAGAGATTTTGTTTTCGCGAAGCGGGCATTGGGTAGCTCTGCAGCCGACACCAGCGTGTCAGGTGTTGTGTTGTTGTGCTGTCCATTGCGGGAGGGAAGGGGGGCCGCGATAAGATAGCGCGCAGGCCGAGGTATGTGTCGAGAGAGAATGTGTATGTGGGTCGCCGGCTCCAAGGACGAGGCCGGGCGGTCTCTCTGTGTGGTGTTGTGTAGGCTACTGCTGCTGCAACGAGGCCCCGTAAACACTGCACTGCGCCGGCACTCGAGACGCAAGTTAGACGCACACGAGCTTCTGAAATCTCTCTGGCATATGCCGCCACTGGTATTCTGTTTATATCGGCGCTTCAGGCAGTTACCTAAACTCGTGAAAGCATAGTCCGTCTTCACTTCTCATCTACAGTACCGCCGCTTATCAAAGTTGCGTTACTAGATTGTGCCGTTTTCCCCCATAACCCTTTGTTTCTGTCTATTTGCACTTTAGCTTCTTTGCACTAAGCTCTTCATACGAAACTCTGGAAAAGCAAAACCTGTTTGCCAAGTCAGAGTGTACATCTTCTGAAGTTTCATTCTTTTCCCTAAAACTGTTCCCTCAGTGGAACCGACCTGTTACCAGTAAAGAATTTACCGAATTTTCTCTCTCTCTCTCTCTCTCTCTCTCTCTCTCTCTCTCTCTCTCTCTCTCTCTCTCTCTGTGTGTGTGTGTGTGTGTGTGTGTGTGTGTGTGTGACAGAGAGAGAGAGAGAGAGAGAGAGAGAGAGAGAGAGAGAGAGAGAGAGAGAGAGAGAGAGAGAATGTCGCTAGTGCTACTTACAACTCCTTCTCGGAAAAGAAAGCTAAGTATCGACAATGAGGGCACACATTTGTTGCAGAACATACTTTCCCTTGATTATTCCTCTCCATTCCGACACTTACTTTAGCTGCACAGTGCAACCCCATTTTAAAATCAAACGTTTTCAGATGTGTGCACTGTACTTATTATTCGTAAATCACTTCATTGCTGCACTCCTTACTTCTGAGCAGGCAGAAATTGGACGACTCCAGGCTGTTAATGCTGTGTGTCTAATCACTCTAATAATAAAAATAATAATAATAGTAATAATAATAATAATAATAAAAACTGTGATTCTTCAATTTCTCCAGGCGTATTTTACGACGAAATATATCTCGGGTGAACAGCGTGGTACGAGTGTGCGTAGGACACAATAATTCGGCAATCGACCACGTTGCCATCATCAGGTGCGCTGATGTACAGCGCACCTGATGATGGCAACGTGATCGATTGCCGAAATATTGTGTCCTATGCACACTTATACCAGACTGTTCAACCGAGATTTATTTCGTCATAATAAAAACTGTGTGCCCGCATCTCGTGGTCGTGCGGTAGCGTTCTCGCTTCCCACGCCCGGGTTCCCGGGTTCGATTCCCGGCGGGGTCAGGGATTTTCTCTGCCTCGTGATGGCTGGGTGTTGCGTGCTGTCCTTAGGTTAGTTAGGTTTAAGTAGTTCTAAGTTCTAGGGGACTTATGACCACAGCAGTTGAGTCCCATAGTGCTCAGAGCCATTTGAACCATTTTTGAATAAAAACTGTGTACAGCACTATAGTAACCCTTACGTAGTGACTGCTGTGTCGTGCTGTCATTCTGTGTCGTGTTCCCAGTTAATTCATTTTTCTCTTTCGAAGCGAGTAATGAAGCAATTTCTAGACTTCTGCAGGTATTGCTTTTCTTGAGACATTTAGCATTTCTTCCCATTTGTCCCACTTTTATCATCAGCATTGTATGGGAAAAGCACAACATACAGTATGTGTGTAGTGGGTGGACAGTGTGAGGAACCTGTAAGCTCCACCGCATTAATGCTAGTAACTGAGAAAAAGTAATTATTGATAACGTACATAATCCGTATTAGAGTCGTACGAAATTGTGAAAATAGTAATGATCTTTTGAAAATAATTTAGTTTCGTGCCTGAAACAGAATCGAATCGTGTAGCTTTTATCCCTCAGAAAATTTCATTTGAACCACCGTTTTAGGAGGACAGACAGCGCTATAGTATTGTTACACACAGTTTATTTCAGTATACATGGTGGTCGGAAATTCCCGTTACAAACTTCTAGGACTTGTAGAGGGGAGTGAGTACGTAATATTCTCAATAGGAGCACATGTCCGGATACGTAACGTTTTCGTGTTACAGCCGTTTGAAAACATGTTTGCTGGGTAGGTTTGCAACAGGATAGTCATAGTGATCGGTGCTTACGTCAGAACGGCTGATGTCATTTGACATCCTATCGTACCGCACTGACCTGGTTGAGCCTCATTCACGCGTCTGTCAGTGTTGGAGCAACATGCTTGAGTACAAGTTTGCAGAAAACACCGACATGATCTTCCTGAATGGCGAAGCTCACGGCAATGGACGAACTGCTCGTCGCCTTTATCAAGATAGTTCTCCACGACTTCAGACTACATCGCGTCCCCTTTTCGCCACAATTACGCAGCGGTTTCGAGAAAGAATATCTTCACCAGCAGCAGGCGTGACAGTGGCGCTCCAGCGAGGCCTCACACGCCCGAACTGGAAGAGGCGTTAGTGCATCACGTTGATGACAACCCGTCAACAAGTATACGAGCAGCCTCATGGTCTGTTAATGAGTGGAACTGTAAAACAAGTGATTTACTGGATCACGCCCAGTCGACTACTTGTAAAAATGGTTGCATTAGCAACATGTTTTCAAATGGTTGTACCACGGAAATGGTACGCTTCTGAACATCGGTTCCTATTAAAAATATTGTGTACTCACTCCCCACTACAAGGCCTAGAAGTTTGTAAAGGGAATTTCCGACCACCTTGTATATTCTTCATCTGACGCGACACTTTCTGTGTGTGGCATGAACGTGCCAACCCCTTCCTCTCAGAGTAGCATTTGCACCCTACATCCTCAATTTTGTGCTGGATGTATTCCAGTCTCTGTATTCCTCTACAGTTTTTACCTTCTACAGTCCCCTCTAATACCACGGAAGTTATTACCTAGTGTCTTAACAGGTTTCTGTTACCCTGTCCTTTCGTCTTGTCAGTGCGTTCCATATATTCCTTTTCTCGCAGATTCTGCGGAGAGCCTCCTCATTCTTATCAGTCCACCTAATTTGCAACCTTTTTTTGTAGCACCATGTCTTAAATGCTTCGATTATCTTCTGTTTCGGGTTTCTTACTGTCCATGTTTCATTACCATACAGTGCTGTGCTACAAACGTATACATTGTTAGAAGTTTCTTCCTCAATTTAAGTCCTGTGTTTGATCCTATCAATGTTACCTGGTGTATACTCTTTATGACAGACTCTAAGTGAAACACAGAGTTTCGTACTATCATTTATAGCTCGAGGTTTCTTAGCAACATTTCTATGAGTAATTAGACATATGCTGAGGTAGGGACTCTTCCAGTACTTGGTTTACATGTTTGCTTTCCTTTTGTTGCAGGTACGTATCCCGCCTCAACTGCTGCAACAGTTGCTCCAGTGCTTCTGGAGGGCGCGACCACAGGTTTGCCTTGCTATACAAAAAACTTCCTGCTGTGTCCACAGGACATCTCCACACATGCGACTACTCAGAATCGGTATTGTTAAGTATTCGTGCAGTGGAGAACTTGGAGTCAATTATTTGAAAGCTTGTGGTTGAGGCCGCGCGTGGCAGCAAATCCTGATGTTTGATTCACGACTAATGCCGCCTATTGCTGGCTTGTAACAGTTACGAGCTTTTGTAAACGGTGTTATAAAGTCACTATAAAATCTTCATTTGTACCAGAGCATCTCAGAATACATGGTGACTCAGAAGCAATGTGGTTAATATTCAGGGAGATGACTGGAACCACCATTCGTAGAAAAAAAAATGTAGTAAACGTGGGCTTTAAAATGCAGCTCAGTAGAACGTATATTTTTCACAGTAGCGAAGATGAACCGGTGCTCATAGCTCTTAACGTATGCATTTCAGATCTCATGTTTGCTAGCCAATTTTTTCGTGTTTTGGTCCATATTATCTCCCCCCCCCCCCCTCCCAAAAAAAAATATAGATAGCAAAGAGCTCGCAGTCAAAGACATTTGTTTCACACTATCCAAGGTGAGGAAGTGTTCATATCTCTTAATGTAGCATTTTAGAGCCCACGTGTGCTAAACATTCTTACTTCGAATGATCGTTCATGTCATGTCCTTGAATATTGATCATTCCTCCTGGGACACGCTGTATTTACTCACACGCCGACAGAGCATAGGATAAGAGAAAAATGTTTGCGTGCAATGTATGGACTAGAAAAATGTCTGCGTGTACTGTATGGACTAGTGTTTAGGATGTCTCTGTTTTCTCCGAGAGAAAGGAACTTTTTCAAATGGGCCCGTACACCAGTACATGTAACAATGGCCAATAGCGAGACCTTTATCTTTCGTCCATAATTAACACTGTAAATCCTTGTATCATGTGGTAAATACTCAAGCTGTATATGTAAAATGCAAAAATGATAAACTGAAGTAGAAGAGCAGATGTCGGTACCACTCGCGTTGGATTGACAGAGACGGTAAATTTAAAGATATGATTTCGTGACGTGTTTCCAAAGCGTATTCTTTCCCAAAACGTTATCTGCTGGCGCCCTTTACAAAGCCAAAAAGACAAACAACTATATAACAACACACCGTATAAACAGCTGATATCGTTAAAATAGACGGCTAAAATGTTTTTACCAAAGTTGCCACCTCTAAAAGCCACTTCAGTTGTTCTGCTCATGTTGCGATTATGTTGTGTTGCGGCGAATCATACATTGTTTCGATATCGTGAAGACCACAATAACAAAATCGGTATATTACTGCCCTCAGGCACAGATGTTTTGAACACATGTCTCCAATCTACGTTATACAAGAGCTGAGATGTTTATACCTGTGTAGGCTGAAACTGTGCAAGTCCCTTAGGTGCTTCCCATTCCACGGGTGTTGCACACCAGTAGCTGTTCCTCTGGACTGCCACGAAGTAGTAACACTGAACGGTGTTATCACGTCCTTTCACTGCCCCACTCGCGTCCATGCCACCCCAGCGTACCGTATTAGTGACAAGGTCGAAGACCCAGTCTAAGTGCTTAAGCTGTCGTCGTCCTACCTTCTCTCGGGTCAAGGTTCGCTGATGTTTGAATCCTTCCCGTATAGGGTACTTAAGTGTGGGGCGAGTAATGTCTATAATATCTTTGTGTACGGGTAGGTAGAGGTCGTTCGTTATTCCCTTGCACCCTCTTTGTTTCTTTTAGTAGGCTTTATGTGGGCTAAGTCGGTAAATCAGGAGCGTTACGTGGGTCACAGCACTTCAACCCAAGGATATCACGCTCGCGTCTTCCGCAGCCGGACATCAGCTTGCCACGCTTATCACTTAACCACCTGTAACAAAAAAAATGGTTCAAATGGCTCTGAGCACTATGCGACTTAACTTCTGAGGTCATCAGTCGCCTAGAACTTAGAACTAATTAAACCTAACTAGCCTAAGGACATCACACACATTCATGCCCGAGGCAGGATTCGAACCTGCGACCGTAGCGGTCGCTCGGCTCCAGACTGTAGCGCCTAGAACCGCACGGCCACTCCGGCCGGCCACCTGTAACAGACAAGCCATCAAAGCTCCACCACAGCCGATGTCCACTGGTCTCGCATTCGGGAGGACGACGGTTCAATCCCGCGTCCGGCCATCCTGATTTAGGTTTTCCGTGATTTCCCTAAATCACTCCAGGCAAATGCCGGGATGGTTCCTTTGAAAGGGCACGGCCGACTTCCTTCCCCGTCCTTCCCTAATCCGATGAGACCGATGACCTCTCTGTCTGGTCTCCTCCCCCACAACAACCCAACCAACCAGCCGATGTCTTTGGGAAGCTGCCTCACAGCGCTGTTCTGTTCTAGAAACGTCTCTCTGGTAATATTATTATAGTGTTCTACAGCTTGTTGGTAAATAGTTAAATTTAGCAGTCAGCTATGTGTGGAATTTTGACACTTGCGTTGACACAAGGACGAATAACGTTATTTAATCTTACTATTTCTTTAATGTAAGGTTTTAGTTACGTTCACGTTTCAGTTAAAGGCGACCGCTTTCGAACGTGTTTGTTGACTTTCAAGTGAGGTTTCTTGGTGATACATATAGTATTAACTAAAAGAAACTTTTTTTTGCCTTGTCTCACTTTATTATTTTGTACTACCTAGGTTTAGCGTTGTTCCTACTACACAGCTGACTACACAGATGTCAAATTCTTAACACAGCAATCCACATCTTTAACTGTAAAAATTAACTCTGTTATTTGTGTTGAGCAATCTAATGGCATTAATTAGGCTAGCATTTACTTCAGCTATGAATAAACATACCATGGAGTGCACCTATATGCACAGGAATGACTGTTAGTGAATGAATGAAGATTCCGCTCCTACTTAAAATTTACAACGCTATCTAACAGGTACGAATAATTGAACTAACAAGCGAGGTGGCGCAGTGGTTAGCACAATAGACTCGCAGTCGGGAGGACGACGGTTCAAACCCGCTTCCGGCCATCCTGATTTTGGTTCTCCGTGATTTCCCTAAATCGCTTCAGGAAAATACTGGGATGGTGCCTTTGAAAGTGTAGATAATGTTTTGAAAATCCGTGAATAAGTTCTGAAATAGTCACTATTAACTCAAATGCGAACGCGACTAAGACAAAAAGTTAAAGAAATAGTTTAAAAGTTACGTGTGTCTGTGGCAGGTAGTTGTTTTAAAATGCCCCTGCCACTGGCAGCGAGCAGTACGTCTGTAGATTTCAGGCGACACTAAACTAGATACTGATACGACTCTGGGCCTCCAAGCTACATAAAGTAGTGCGTGCAGTCACGCAGAAGGCAGCAGGCACAGTGAAGCAGACATGACAATTCACCCCCACCCATCGCAGCAGGAGATACGGCGAGACGTGGCACTGCCTTCCTCCCCCCCTCCCTCCCCCACCACCATCTCCTAAACAGGAAGCGGGGTTACATGTTCCTGCGCGTATCGAGACGGAACGTCCATCCAAGCGGTCGTGTCGAAATGGGACGGCGCTTTATAGTACGCTGCCACCGCCAAGCGCGTTGACGCAGCGTATGTTTCTGCTGCTCAGAACTTCTGCCATAGCGGCGCCCGCGCCGACGTTACCAGCTAGGCAGCACGCTGCGCAACAACAGCCGCGCCACACAATGGGCGTACAAGTCTCCACCGCGTTCAAGGTACGTCTTATACTAGCTGCCCCAGGAAGAATGGTCAGTATTCACGCATAAGACAGGAACGATCATTCGAAGCAAAAATATGCAGTAAACCTGGGATCTAGTATTCTTACCTTAAGGGCCAGGAGCTGTTCATCTTCGATACTGTGAAACAAATCTCTCTTACTGCAAGCTCTTTGCTTTCCGTGTTTTGAGAGATGGTGGAGTAGTGAAGCAACGCAAGTCACTTAATAAAACCAGGTCTTCCGATCCCGACTGTATATAAATTAGCTTCCTTTCAGAGTAGCCTAATGCAATAGCTCCGTACTTAAAAATCATATACAACCGCTCGCACGACGAAAGAACTGTAACCAAAGAATGAAAAGTTGCACATGTCATACCAACATACAAAAAAAGCAGTAGGAGTAATCCAATAAATTACAGGCCCACATCATTAACGTCGATACGCACCAGGATTTTAGAACATTTATTGTGTTCGAACATTATGAACTACCTCGAAGAGAACGGTATATTGGCACATAGTCAACAAAGATTTAGAAAACACCGTTCTTATGAAACATCTGGCTCTTTACTCACACGAAGTGATGAGTGCTATCGACAAAGGTTTTCAAATTGATTCCGAATTTATAGATTTCCAGAAGGCTTTTGACACCGTTTCTCACAAGCCGCCTTTAACGAAATTGCGTCCGTATGGAATGTGATCGCAGCTGCGACTGGATTCGTGGTTTCCTTTCAGAGTTCACGGTTCGTAGTAACAGACGGAAAGGCATCGAGTAAAAACGGAAGTGATTTCTGGCGTTTTCCAAGGTAGTGTTATGGACCACCTGCTGTTCCTTATCTATATAAACGATTTAGGAGACAATCTGAGCAGCCGTCTTAGCTTGTTTGCAGATGTCGTTTATCGTCAAATAAAGTAATCAGAAGATCAAAACCAACGATTTAGGTAAGATAACTGTATGGCGCGAAAATTGACAACCTGCCGTAAATAATAAAAAGTGTGAGATCATCCACATGAGTGAGTGGTAAAAGGAATCTGTCAAACTTCCGTTACACAATAAATCAATGAAATCTAAACGTCTAAAATTCAACTAAATGCTTAGGAACTAAAATCATGACAACTTACTTTGGAAAGAACACACAAAAAATATTGTGAGGAAGACGAGCTAAAAACTGCGTTTTATTAACAAAACAGTAAGAAGATGCAACAGATCTAGTAAAGAGACTGCCTACACTACACTTATCCGTCCTCTTTTGGGGTACTGCTGCACGGTGTGGGGCCCCTACGAGATAGTATTAACAGAATACATCGAGAAAGTTCAAAGAGGAGCACCACGTTGTGTGTTGTCCAGAAATAGGGGAGAGATTATCACTGACATGATACAGGATTTGGGATGGACATCAGTAAAGCAAAGGCGTTTGTCGTTGCGGCGGAATATTCTCACGAAATTTCAGTCATCAGCTTTCTCCTCCGAATGCGAAAATATTTCCTTGACGCCGATCTCCGTTGGGAGAATCGATCCTCATGATGAAGTAAGGAAAATCAGAGCTCGCACTGAAAGATATAGATGTTGCTTTTTTCTGCACGCTGTTCGAGAGTGGAATAATAGAGAATTATTCTGAAGATTGTGCGATGAACCCTCCGCCAGGCACTTAAGTGTGAAGGGTGAAAACTGGGGTTCAAGGAGTCTAATTTTGTTGTTAATTCGTCCGGTTTCAAGGGCAACAAGCAGATAAGGGCATGTTTTGTAGACAAAGACAGCAGATCAACTGCTGTCTATTTTTATTGCAAATTATGAATAAACTTTTAAGTTTTCTCCTTATATTATTTCATAACTTTCTTGTGGCTCTTCCCATTTTTAATCTTTCAAAGCAATTGGAGCACTGTACTTCATTGATATCGCACTTTGTAAAAACTTCCAGACTAGGGATGGTGCTATTCTGTAATGTAGCTGATGTCCGACCACGACAGTGAGAAACTACCATACAGACCAGATGCGGCACATTGCTTGTACACGCGTACTATCTAGTAGATCACACCACTTGGTACCATGTACATTACTGTCTCAGCAGTGCTGTGCCAAAACTTATGCCATGTGTTCGTTGGCACTGTTATTAAAACAGCACTGATCACTTTTCCCATTTTCTATAATAACGCAATATTTCAAAACAATGCAAATTTTATATAAAGACGAAAAATTTCTGTTATCACAAATTGATATTTAGGAGTTTTTTTTACTCCGATATTAGCAAAAAATAAAACCACCTTTTATAACCGAGAGCAAGCAAATGCCGAAAAATACCGATTATTCCAAACTAAGATACCGGTATTGGTTTTACTTACTCCAGAAGGCACTGTGCAATGCACGTCGGTGGACACTTTGCGTCAAATGATAAGACATTCTGTCTTCTGTCCGATTCGGGGGAAAGAAAAAGAAATTGCCACCATGCTTGCGTAGGAGACGCGGTTTCCGTTATTAACACGTTTTTATTAGGTCCTTTCTTGTCTATCTACCTCATACAAATTTTGCAACTGATTTTAAACTAATTTCCCGATCACCGGCCGGTGTGACCGAGCGAGGTAGCGCAGTGGTTAGACACTGGACTCGCATTCGGGAGGACGACGGTTCAATCCCGCGTCCGGCCATCCCGATTTAGGTTTTCCGTGATTTCCCTAAATCGCTCCAGGCAAATGCCGGGATGGTTCCTTTCAAAGGGCACGGCCGACTTCCTTCCCCGTCCTTCCCTAATCTGATGAGACCGATGACCTCGCTGTCTGGTCTCCTACCCCCAAAACAACCCCCCCCCCCCCCCCCCCAACGCCAGCGGCCTGTGTGGCCGAACGGTTCTAGGCGCTTCAGTCTGGAACCGCGCGACCGCTACGGTCGCAGGTTCGAATCCTTCCTCGGGCATGGATGTGTGTGCTGTCCTTAGGTTAGTTAGGCTTAAGTAGTTCTAAGTTCTAGGGGACTGATGACCTCAGACGTTAAGTCCCATAGTGCTCAGAGCCATTTGAACCATTTTGCCTTCCGGATCAGCTAGAGGCTTGAAATTGTATACATATCTCAGAACTGGAGGACAGTGCAGTACTAACTCGTGCGAAAATACAAGCGGCCATGACATCTAGATTTGGAACGGAAGGAATTTATAAACCACCTTGTTATACTTTGATTTACTTTCCTTCTTGAATGTCGAAGGTCACGGCATAGAAGATTCTGAAAACGAGTTAAGTAGTAAATATCACTTTCAATTTTCGTGGCCGACAACTATCATTTACTGCGCCCCTCATACAGAACCAGGCAACTTAAGATCCTTGTAACTCCTGCCAC
The DNA here is from genome assembly GCF_021461395.2 of Schistocerca americana. Classification (NCBI taxonomy): domain Eukaryota; kingdom Metazoa; phylum Arthropoda; class Insecta; order Orthoptera; family Acrididae; genus Schistocerca; species Schistocerca americana. The sequence goes on along the minus strand of NC_060124.1, from coordinate 78,618,598 downwards.
TCGCTAGGTTGCGGCGAGTCTCTCGTGGGCCCTGATACCCGCCCTCATGTCACTGTCTTCTTTTTCAGTTTCTGGGTTTACAAGCTTAACAGTTGGCAGTAAGTTTCTATGTTCATACGTTAATAATTGCGCCAATCATCAGGTTCTTGCTGTAGCTGTCGGAAAAATTAACATGGGAGAATGTCCCTGTCTTCAATAACGAGTCCCGGGACCGTCGTGAACGACGTGTGGACTTTTTCTTGTTCAGTTTAAGAGCACATACTGCAGATGTCGTCAGTAGCAGTTCCTCCTCCACGACTGTTTTGAAGCGACCGAGCGAAAGTTTGAATAGTGTAGCTACAGTCTTGCACCATGATACAAGACTGATGACAAAGCGTTAATGTAGACCAGACGCCAGCCGGTGTGGCCGAGCGGTTCTGGGCTCTTCAGTCCGGAACCGCGCTGCTGCTACGTTCGCAGGTTCGAATCCTGCCTCGGGCATAACTGAGAAAGGGGAGAGAGAGAGAGAGAGAGAGAGAGAGAGAGAGAGAGAGAGAGAGAGAGAGAGGGAGAGAGAGATATGAATCAATTGAGTGTCGGTGCTCCGAGTTTACTGTGTCACAAGAAGCGGCCGTGCCACGCACGGTGCCTAGCCAGCCAGCCAGCCTAGTCTGCTGCCGGCCGCGTTGTCCTCCTCTTCGGCCCGCGAGCCGTGACGGCACGACTGCCGCCGCCTTCCATTTTCTCCCCGTAATTGGCAGCCGCCGGCCGCTGTCCAGTGTCCGCTTCACGGCACAGTGGTGGCCGCGGCTCCCAGTAGCTGTGCAGAGCGGCAAGTAGCTCTCCCTCCCACAACTGCGCGGGTCGGTGAACTACGGGCGAGAAGAGAACAGAAGGCGGGCACGTGCCAGGCGCAGTTGGTTCCGCCCCACTGCTCGCGCGTCGCCGCAGGAATGCGTTTCCTGAAAAGTGCGGCGTGTCGGCGAAAGTTCCACGCAAGTGGTGGGCAGCCGTCCAAAAGCTTTGCTGTGACGTCAGCCAAAGATTTTGCGTTTAGCTCGTGGCCTGATGCGTATCTTTTGTGTCTCGCATTTCACCCTCACCCCGCCAGCTGGGTAGGTACAGTGCATCGTACGTTGATTAATAAAGAAAACGCTTACGCTGGACAGTCACCTGCCTCCATCTCCAGTGCCTCTTACGATGTTTCCCGCCTTAGGACATAAAGGCGATCCAGAAAGATACGCTTCAGAATGCATCCAGATAGCCAGAAAGCCGGCACTGACGTGACAGCTTGCAAAGGTACAAGCTGTCCACCACCCGGTTTGTTGGATTGAACGCTGCGGTGCCTCTGCAAACACGGACCTATCAGAGGCGATACTAGGGACGTTCAGTGAAAAATGGTTCAAATGGCTCTGAGCACTATGGGACTTAACATCTGAGGTTGGTTCAAATGGCTCTGAGCACTATGCGACTTAACTTCTGAGGTCATCAGTCGCCTAGAACTTAGAACTAATTAAACCTAACTAACCTAAGGACATCACACACATCCATGCCCGAGGCAGGAATCGAACCTGCGACCGTAGCGGTCGCTCGGCTCCAGACTGTAGCGCCTAGAACCGCACGGCCACTCTGGCCGGCAACATCTGAGGTCATCAGTCCCCTAGAACTTAGAACTACTTAAACCTAACTAACCTAAGGACATCACACACATCCATGCCCCAGGCAGGATTCGAACCTGCGACCGTAGCGATCGCGCGGTTCCAGACTGAAGCGCCTAGAACCGCTCGTCCACATCGGCCGGCGGACGTTCAGTGAAACTGGACATCAACAAAATATCGATGTTATGAGATGAAACGTTAATATTTCAATGTAGATGTTGGATGTCTATGAAATATGGTAACAGTTATTAAAGGATCAATGGCTCTGAGCACTATGGGACTCAACTGCTGAGGTCATTAGTCCCCTAGAACTTAGAACTAGTTAAACCTAACTAACCTAAGGACATCACAAACATCCATGCCCGAGGCAGGATTCGAACCTGCGACCGTAGCGGTCTTGCGGTTCCAGACTGCAGCGCCTTTAACCGCACGGCCACTTCGGCCGGCCGTTATTAAAGGAAATATGTTTATGTATAAAATGTCGATGTTTTGGGGTCGATATTAAAGACCACGAGCGAACCCATCAGTGCTTCGCAGTTGCTAAATATGTATATGGTTTGAATAGGTGTCATGATATCCTTCTCGCCCCTTTCTCTGTCTATCCTCTCCTCCACCTTATATCTCCTGCTCCCTCTATCTCTCCACCTCCTCGTCCTCCCCCCTCCTCTCTCTGTCCATCTCCTACTTCCCTATGTTCGTTTCCTCCTCCCCTCTCTTTGTAAATCTCCTTCCCCCCCCCCTCCCCTCTCACTCTCTGACCTTCAGCCGTACGTATTCTTATTTCCAGCCTTGAAATGAACAGCTAAATCGGTTGGGATCATTGGTATACGGCGTATGACAACCTTTCCTGCTGCTGTATCTCTGAGGATAGTAGCTTCACGGACAGAATTTCGCATAGTTTTAGTCTGCGAACGGGTAGGATTACAAACTTTAAGACGATTTAGCTACCATAGTAGTACTCCAATCATAAGGCCATAAGCCTTAAATGCAGCTTCTTTTCTGTTAAAACAAACTGCGCGGAAGAAAGCAGAATCTACATCTATACTCCGCAAGCCACCTGACGGTGAGTGGCGGAGGGCACCTTGAGTACCTCTATCGGTTCTCTCTTCTATTCCAGTCTCATATTGTTCGTGGAAAGAAGGATTGTCGGTATGCCACTGTGTGGGCTCTAATCTCTCTGATTTTATCCTCATGGTCTCTTCGCGAGATATACGTAGGAGAGAGCAATATACTGCTTGACTCCTCGGTGAATGTATGTTCTCGAAACTTCAACAAAAGCCCGTACCGAGCTACTGAGCGTCTCTCCTGCAGAGTCTTCCACTGGAGTTTATCATCTCCGTAACGCTTTCGCGGTTACTAAATGATCCTGTAACAAAGCGCGCTGCTCTCCGTTGGATCTTCTCTATCACTTCTATCAACACTATATGGTACGGATCCCACACTGCTGAGTAGTATTCAAGCAGTGGGCGAACAAGCGTTCTGTAACCTACTTCATTTGTTTTCGGATTGCATTTCCTTAGGATTCTTCCAATGAATCTCAGTCTGGCATCTGCTTTACCGACGATCAACTTTATATGATCATTCCATTTTAAATCACTCCTAATGCCTACTCCCAGATAATTTATGGAATTAACTGCTTTCAGTTGCTGACCTGCTTTATTGTAGCTAAATGATAATGGATCTTTCTTTCTATGTATTCGCAGCACATTACACTTGTCTACATTGAGATTCAATTGCCATTCCCTGCACCATGCGTTAATTCGCTGCAGATCCTCCTGCATTTCAGTACAATTTTCCATTGTTACAACCTCTCGATATATTACAGCATCATCCGCAAAAAGCCTCAGTGAACTTCCGATGTCATCCACAAGGTCATTTATGTATATTGTGAATAGCGACGGTCCTACGACACTCCCCTGCGGCCCACCTGAAATCACTCTTACTTCGGAAGACTTCTCTCCATTGAGAATGACATGCTGCGTTCTGTTATCTAGGAACTCTTCAATCCAATCACACAATTGGTCTGTTAGTCCATGTGCTCTTACTTTCTTCATTAAACGACTGTGGAGAACTGTATCGAACGCCTTCCCTGGTAGGGAACCCGTGTCTGTGGCCCTCTGAGTCTCATGAACGGATAGCGCGAGCTGGGTTTCACACGATCGTCTTTTTCGAAACCCATGCTGATTCCTACAGAGTAGATTTCTAGTTTCCAGAAAAGTCATTATACTCGAACAAAATACGTGTTCCAAAATTCTACAATTGATCGACGTTAGAGATATAGGTCTATAGTTCTGCACATTTGTTCGACGTCCCTTCTTGTTAACGGGGATGACCTGTGCCCTTTTCCAATCCTTTGGAACGCTACGCTCTTCTAGAGACCTACGGTACACCGCTGCAAAAAGGGGGGCAAGTTCCTTCGCGTACTCTGTGTAAAATGGAACAGGTATCCCATCAGGTCCAGCGGCCTCTCCTCTTTTGAGCGATTTTAATTGTTTCTCTATCCCTCTGTCTTCTACTTCGATATCTACCATTTTGTCATCTGTGCGACAATCTAGAGAAGGAACTACAGTGCAGTCTTCCTCTGTGAAACAACTTTGGAAAAAGACATTTAGTATTTCGGCCTTTAGTCTGTCATCCTCTGTTTCAGTACCATTTTGGTCACAGAGTGTCTGGACATTTTGTTTTGATCCACCTACCGCTTTGATATAAGACCAAAATTTCTTAGGATTTTCTGCTAAGTTAGTACATAGAACTTTACTTTCGAATTCATTGAACGCCTCTCGCATAGCCCTCCTCACACTACATTTCGCTTCAAGTAATTTTTGTTTGTCTGCAGGGCTTTGGCTATGTTTATGTTTGCTGTGTAGTTCCCTTTGCTTCCGCAGCAGTTTTCTAACTCGGTTGTTGTACCACGGTGGCTCTTTTCCATCTCTTACGATCTTGCTTGGCACATACTCATCTAACGCATATTGTACGATGGTTTTGAACTTTGTCCACTGATCCTCAACACTATCTGTACTTGAGACAAAACTTTTGTGTTGAGCCGTCAGGAACTCTGAAATCTGCTATTTGTCACTTTTGCTAAATAGAAAAATCTTCCTTCCTTTTTTAATATTTCTATTTACGGCTGAAATCATCGATGCAGTAACTGCTTTATGATCGCTGATTCTCTATTCTGCGTTAACTGTTTCAAATAGTTCTGGTCTGTTTCTCACCAGAAGGTCTAATATGTTATCGCCACGAGTCGGTTCTCTGTTTAACTGCTCAAGGTAGTTTTCAGATAAAGCACTTAAAAAAATTTCACTGGGTTCTTTGTCCCTGCCACCCGTTATGAACGTTAGTCTCCCGGTCTATATCCGGCAAATTAAAATCCCCACCCAGAACTATAACATGGTGGGGAAATCTACTCGAAATATTTTCCAAATTATCCTTCAGGTGCTCAGCCACAACAGCTGCTGAGCCAGGGAGCCTATAGAGACATCCAATTACCATGTCTGAGCCTGCTTTTGCCGTGACCTTCACCCAAATTATTTCACATTTCGGATCTCCGTCAATTTCCTTCGATACTATTGCACTTCTTATCGCTATAAACACGCCTCCCCCTTCACTGTCCAGCCTGTCTCTGATTCCAATCTGAGTTTAGAATTTCATTACTGTTTACATCTGGTTTCAGCCAACTTTCTGTCCCTAGTACTATGTGGGCATTGTGACCGTTTGTTAATGAGAGCAGTTCTGGGACCTGTCTATAGACGCTCCTGCAGTTCAGTATTAGCACATTAATATTGTGTTTCCCTGTTGCACGTAGCTGTGTATACTGCATAGTCGTATATTAAAAATATGTAGCCAATGTCCATTTGAATGTTTATTAGCGCATCATCGAAAGATTTGAAATAAATCCGTCAAGAACTTTTCGAGATTTTTTAAACAACGTTTTCCATTTAAGTAGTACATGTTGTGATCCGCCAGAGCAGTATGACCACGAATCTATTACCTATATAAACCTGGCGTCACCTGGCGAGGAATGTCTGCTAGTCAGACACACACATGATGCGTGCCGTATCAGTGAGCGCGCTGTCCATGTGTAGAATAGGGAAGGCGCGTGATCTATTGAGTTTCACCATAGGCAGATTATGATGGCGTGGAGTCTCGGCACGAGCATTTCAGAAACTGCTTTCGAGGAATGCTGTGGTGAGTGTCTTCAGCTCATGGCGTCGTGGGATTGGTCGGCCACCCCTCATTGCGGATGTCGCACTACCTAGGCTGGGCAGACTGGTAACACAGGACACGCGGCGAACTGTGGCGGAACGAACATCAGACTTGAATGACGGGCAGCGTACAAGTGTGTGAGCACGTACTGCACCGAACACTCCAAACGATGGGCTTCCGCCGCCAACTACCCTTGCATGTGCCAATGTTAACACTACGACATCGGCAACTACGTCTGAAATGGGCACGTGACCATCAGCACTGAACGTTGGCGCAGTGGCAAAGCGTTGCATGGTCTGATGAATCCCGATACCCTCTTCTCCCGATGGGAGGGCGCGAATCCATCGTCTGTTAGGGGAACAGCTCCTTGACACTTCTTCTGCGCCACGGAGACAAGCTGGTGGCGGCTTCATTATGCTCTGGGGAACATTCACGAGATCATCCGTGAGTCCAGTGGACCGTGTACAAGCTACTTTGAAAGCCAAGGAGTATCGTACACTGGTTGCAGACCACGTACACCCCTTCATGAGGATCATCTTTCCGGAATTTTTCAACAAAATAAGGCGTCATGTCACAAGGCCAAGGGTGTGATGTAGTGGATCGAGAAAAACAGTGGCGAGTTCCAGTTGATGTGCTAGCCCTCTAACACGCCAGACCTAACGCTGATCGAACACTTCTGGAATGTGATTGAACATGGCATCAGAGTTCATCGCCCCCTTCCCGGAATTTACGGGAATTGGGTGACTTGTGTGTGCAGATTTGGTGCCAATTCTCTCCAGCGACCTACCAAGGCTTCATTGCTTCCATGCCACGGAGCGTCGCCGCTGTTATCCGTGCCAAAGATGTACATACCGGCTATTATGTAGGTGCTCATAAAGTTCTGGCTGATCGCTGTATGTTCTTACAGGATGACAATAATTGAACTATATGAAAAAAAAACGTAAATTATTTACAGACTACGGCGTGCACACACACTATTCAACATGTAAACGTCGTTACAGATATGTCAGCCGTTGAGGGTGAAGAGACTTCTAGGTCGCGAAATGCGGACTCTGTCTCCCAGATGGCCTATTTTGCTTATTGACGAATCCACCCAAATAAAAGTGGGCTTCGTCGCTAAACCAAACCATGCAGCGCATACTAATTCCCATCATGCCCCGCGGCAAACCGTGTAGTTTGAACGTCCTAACGCAAACCGTTCACAAGTTACGGCGATTTTACTTCATATAGTTCAATAATTGTCACTCTATATTTATATGCGATAAATGTTAAGGAAGCATGCAGTCTTTGTCCGTCAAATCGTGTGTAGGGATATCATGTAAAAATGGCAGTAAATCTGTCAAGAACTTTTTGAAATTTTTGGTAACAACTTTAAACGACATCTCGGCTTTATATACCGATAGTGCTATGGATGAATGTTAAGGTTTCATGGTCAAATTAAAATCAGCATCGCTGATACGCCGGCATCACACTTCGTTGGACGACACGTCCTCGCATTTCTCCAGCCATTAGATCTGACTCATCCAGCCAGTTACAAGGGCACCCACCTACTAGTTCGCTCCAAACAACGGTGCGACTCGGCGTTTTTCACGTCATCATATAGTTGGCACAGGTGTTACAAGTGTGACGTGAGAGAAAAAAATCTAGGAACACGTGCGGTTAGGACTTCTTAATTTGAAGCCTGGTCCTTACGCACGGAAGCACCGAGTCAAATCATGATAAGAAACTGCGAGACCGTGATTGCTTCTTGTATCATTTTTAACGCACCTCACCTATGACACTGTCACATTTTAGACTCACTGGAAAAGCTTCCTAGAGGAGCCACGTTCGACGCATGTGGAACAGCACTTACACCGTCACGGGAAGTACTCTCCGAACTGTAGTAGTTTCTTAAGTGTATACCCCTCGCTTCAGTTAACTTCTGGTCTTTAGGGCCTTGGTCGACATATAAAACTATTCCCTGACGTATCGTCTCCGACTGCGCGAGATACTTTGGATGTAAAACGGAAATTGCATCAAGAGCTCAGGGGGATAGAGCCACCTCTACACAGCTGTATAAAAGTGGAACTTCCTCGAGCCCTAGATGCAATTCTCCGAAGATGTCTCTCGCAGTCGGAGGCGAAACTTCAGGGAATAGTTCCACATATCTACCACGGGCCTAAAGACCGGATGTTTGAATTGAAGTAAACACCGTCCGTGGAAACTTACATCGTATGAATTAAGCCTTCCCATATGCGATTTAACTGAAACTTAAACGATATGTATAAACAGCGTTACGTATTCTTTATTTTTAGCGAAACATGTTCATTCGCTGTTCTCAGTATAGTCAGGAAATACCCATGTGCACGGTGGCGTAACATGTGCAGTTTGCCGACTAAAGCCTTCGGGGTTCCATCCTCAGTATCAGCACTCGTATTTGTATATCAGTTTTCAGTTTCTTCCCCTGTGGCAGCGATTGCTTAGTGTGAAAACGGCAAGTTGCACCGTGGCTCGAAGTCCGCCTTAAAGCATTTGTCTCCTGTTACAAGGTAGATGAGTCAGCCCAGAGATGGACGGAAGGAGGCGTTCTAGTTCTAAGGGAAACTCAGCTCCGCGCTTTATCTTCCCTTAAGACCGTCGTCGTGCGGGCGACAAATTCCAATCTGCATAAAGAAAAGAAGTCACGACACTACTAACCTTTGGTAGTTAGTTTTAATACGCTGTTTTCTCGGAATACGGGAGGGCCGAGGTGCCTCGGTTGGACACTGTAACCCTTAAAAGGCCAGCCTTGGGTTTTCTAGCCAGCGTTTTTAAGGCGACTTAACTGCTTTCCCAAGACCACATGGGAGACGTATGCTTTCTCATTTTATTCGTGCCGTTCTTCACACACTGATCAGAAAACAGGTGAAGAGAAAAAATGCCGGAGGTATAGTAAGATGAGAAGAACGGCCGGGAGAAAGGTAGACTGAACCCCATGCCACCCCCTCTACTCTACACCGCACCCACACGACGCCACGATTATGGCAGAGAATGACGACACGGCGTCCGTTTTCTAGCGCGTCCTCCTCAGGGCCTGTTCGCAGAGTTAATTAATACTTTTAGTTAAAATACTTAGAGTGTAGCAAACACAGAGTTTCAGCCCACGTAAGTCACTGCGGGAAAACTTAGCTACAGGGTGGCGCAGACAAAAGTAGCCGTGTAAGTATAAAGTAAAAGCAGCGGAATTACAGAAACGAAGAGCTGAAATCGACTTACCATTTATTTCCAACGAAAAATGCAGTGAAAATCACATTTATGGAAGATGCTGAAAGTGACCTCCTGCAACATCAATGCACAGCTGTGCACGTCTAAACATAACAGATATCGATGGCGACAACTTCACGGCTGATGTGTTTCATGTGGATTTGTTTCAACAACTTGCTCTTCAGGTGTTCCCACAGCGAAAAAACACATGTTGCTAGATCCAACGAACCTGATGGCCTTAATTGTTTGCTGACAGTTCGTTCCTCAGTGAAGACATCATAGACTCGTTCCAGGGATGCCTTAGACGTGTGGCATGTTGCCCCATCTTGCTAGAAGAAGCAGTGCTGTATTTCATATTCGCTGAGTTGAGCACAAAATATATCAAAAATTTCCATGTGTGCAGTCGTGTTGAGGGTAGTATCAAAAAACATAGTCCAGTGATACGCGTTCCTGTGACACCGCACCAGACGCCGATTTTCTCGTCATGCAGTGGTTGCTGACACATACACTATGTCATCAAAAGTATTCGAACATCTGGCTGAAAACGATTTACAAGTTCGTGGCGCCCTCCATCGGTAATGCTGGAATTCAGTATGGCGTTGGCCCACCCTTAGCCTTGGTAACAGCTTCCACTCTCGCAGGCATACGTTCAATCAAGTGCTGGAAGGTTTCTTGGGGCATGGCAGCCCATTCTTCACGAAGTGCTGCACTGAGGAGAGGTATCGATGTCGGTCGGTGAGGCCTGGCACGAAGTCGGCGTTCCAAAACATCCCAAAGGTGTTCTACAGGATTCAGGTCAGGACTCTGTGCAGGCCAGTTCATTACAGGGATGTTATTGTGTAACCATTCCGCCACAGGCCGTGCATTATGAACAGGTCCTCAATCGTGTTGAAACATGCAATCGCTATCCCCGAATTGCTGTTCAAATGTAGAAAGCAAGAAGGCGCTTAAAACATCAGTGTATGCCTGTGCTATGATAGTGCCACGCAAAACAAGGGATGCAAGCCCCCTCCATCAAAAACACGAGCTGACCATAGCACTACCGCCTCCGAATTTTATTGTTGAATCTACACACGCTGGCAGATGACGTTCACCGGGCATTCGCCATACCCACACGCTGCTATCGGATCGCCACATTGTGTACTGGGATTCGTCACTCCACAAAACGTTTTTCCACTGTTCAATCGTCCAATGTTTACTCTCCTTACACCAAGCGAGGCGTCGTTTGGCATTTACCGTCGTGGTGGGTGGATTATGAACAGCCGTTTCACCATGAAATCCAAGTTTTCTCATCTCCCGCGTAACTGTCATAGCACTTGTAGCCCATTACACATTACGACCCCCTTCAACTGTCGGCGCTCTCTGTCGGTTAACAGATGAGGTCGGCCTGTACGCTTTTGTGCAGTACGTGTCCCTTCACGTTTCCACTTCACTATCACATCGGAAACAGTGGACCTAGGGACGTTTAGAAGTGTGGAAATCTCGCGTACAGACGTATGACACAAGTGATACCCTATCACGTGATCACGTTCGAAGTCCGTGAGTTCGGTGGAGCGCGCCATTCTCCTCTCTGACGATGTCTAATGAATACTGAGGTCTGTGATATGGATTACCTGGCAGTAGGTGGCAGCACAATGCACTTAATACGAAAAATGTATGTTTTTGGGGGTGTTCGAATCCTTTTGATAACATAGTGTAATGTAAGGGTTCTCCGTTGCCCAATACCTCGTGTGCTGTGAATACACATGAATGGAAACATAAAACAATGCTTCATCATTCATGATGTAATGGAAAGGGTGTATGTTGATGTTATTCAAAAGCTACCTGCAGTAATTTGCACGTTTCTGTCTGTCATGCTCCCGTAATTGCTGTACAGCCATGAAGCGACATGGCTTCAAATTAAGACTTTTCAATATCCGCTGGAAACTACTCCTACTTACATGCACCTGGTGGGCCAGTTTACGTGTAGACTTCTTTGGGCTCTGAATAATTTTTCGGCGAATGTCTGCAGTAACTTATGGTGTGCGAACTGGGTGATTTCTTTGTCGTTTCACATTTTGCACAGATCCGTAGGTGCGTCGGTTTTATACAGAGACTGTATTGTTGTCTGTGCTGTTAGTTCCCTGTGCGGATAGTTGACCGAGAAAATTTCGGTGTTTCCTTAGCCAAATCTGTTTTCATATAGGCTTCCACAATTTCAGTTTTTTCTTTTATAGAGTAAGTCATTTTGCAAACCGCAAAGAGAAGTGTCTAACTTCACTGAGAAATAAACTGAAATGCTGACAGAAGAATGCATAAAACTGTCCGTTGTTGTAGATGTTTACTCTGCTTCAGAAATCGAGGTATTGCATTCGCATTCAAGGGGGAAGCGGGCTACTTTTAACTGTTCCGTGCTTTATTACCTCATGAATGTTACAAGCGATGTGCTTCTTTATAATTTTATTGTTACTTCGACTTTACTTTGAAGGCGACCTACTTTTTTCAAAATTACAACGTGCCTTACGTAGAGCATTTTATCCAATCGAATACAGAATTTTCGTTTTTAGAGCTGATGTACTTCAGGATAAGACATATTACCTATAGAATTTCAGAACGTTATATGTTGAGTAGCTTGGTATCAGAAACCGATGCTGAATCCTTACCGACTAATTTGATATGTAATGAATACGTCGGAGGTAATGACAGAGCCGGTTGGTCACTGGAAATGGAAATGCCGTGTGGCTAGGGCCTCCCGTCGGGTAGACCGTTCGCCTGGTGCAAGTCTTTCGAGTTGACGCCACTTCGGCGACTTGCGTGTCGATGGGGATGAAATGGTGATGAGAGACACACAACACCCAGTCATCACGAGGCAGAGAAAATACCTGGCCCCGCCGGGAATCGAACCCGCGACCCCGTGCGCGGGAAGCGAGAACGCTACCGCAAGACCACGAGCTGCGGACGGTTGGTCACTGATACCGCTGTACTCCGTAGAGTGATAAGCTGTAAAGCAGAAAACATTTTTAAAAAGTCAAAATCGTTTGGACTAGGCGCAAAAGAACGTGTTAGACCACACAAGGCTTGGAAAAGCTAACATCCTAAAAATTCGAGTTTCCAGTGATTCCATTCACTTTGTCGCTTGTATTATGGATCCCATAATGTCCGTAATTCTTAAGAAAATGGCACCTCCAAAATGCCCGATATTGTGCGACACACTCGTGCGAGCCGATGAGCAATTACTGCGCCGCATATTCTCCCATGCTGGCATCATAGTTATGCGCCTGAAGGAATTAGAAGTCAGTTTCTAGAGTTTGAAGTCTGTTTCGACTGTTCGTTACTTTTATCCACAAATAAAAAAATCTATAATATTTAACATACTACACCGATCATCTTCAGGCGTTTATACATACAGAGAATTGTTACTTAAAAATTAAATAACTTAAACTAAATTAACATAGGAGTTTTGTTATTTATTTCAAGACATTGAATTTTTAAGTAACAGTTTTCTGTAAATAGAAACGCCTGAAGGTGAGCAGAACATGCTCGAAACGCGTTGCAGTCTATTACTTGTAAATTAAACACAAAACTTATGAAAGTGACTGGTAACAGAAAATACGTATAAGTAATTAGCTATTCCACACAGCCACGGTTCCCAAACGTAACCAGTACGGCCGCAAGTAAAAAATCCATACTTTGAAATACGAATTATACTTTTGAATACTTAGACTTTCTTAGACAACGATTTCGTTAGTACATAATGCATCTCTCATACATTCTGTGTTATCAACTTCAGGAACAGAAGGGAGCTAGGTTAGCTGTTTTGTGTGTGACTCGTTGCTCTGGTGCCTGCATAACATTCTCGAACCTCATTCTTTTATGACTGCAACATCCATATACCATGAATGGTTAGACAAGTAATGCATGACTGTACAAGGATGCACGACCAGGGAAAAATAGATGCCGCCTATAGGAAGAGAAGCCATTATCTGAATATCAAGAGCTCTGATTTAAAGCCACTCCTAAGCAAAGAAGGGAAAGATGAAAAATGGAAGGAATATATAGAAGATTATAGAAGACGAATACTATAGAAACGGAACACAAGGTAAATGGAGATGAGATGGAAGATATGATATTGCGAGAAGATTTTGCGGTGAAAGACGTAAGCGGCCAAAGTCTCGCTGGAGTTAATATAAGGATTATTGAAATCCCTGGGACAGCCAATCATAAAAAAAACTGTTCCTCATTCTGTGCCAGATATATCAAATGGCTCTGAGCACTATGGGACTTAACATCTGTGGTCATCAGTCCCCCAGAACTCAGAACTACTTAAACCTAACTAACCTAAGGACATCACACACATCCATGCCCGAAGCAGGATTTGAACCTGCGACCGTAGCAGTCGCGCGGTTCCGTACTGAGCGCCTAGAACCGCGAGAGCCAGATATATCGACAGGAGAAATACACTAAGCACATTTTCTTGTAAAATAACTACATTAAGGTCTTAAAAGTTTGGCCGGCCGTAGTGGCCGTGCGGTTCTGGGCGCTACAGTCTGGAGCCCAGCGACCGCTACGGTCGCAGGTTCGGATCCTGCCTCGGGCATGGATGTGTGTGATATCTTTAGGTTGATTAGGTTTAATTAGTTCTAAGTTCTAGGCGACTGATGACCTCAGAAGTTAAGTCGCATAGTGCTCAGAGCCATTTGAACCATTTGTTAAAAGTTTGTTTGAATACTGTGAAACTAGTTTCAAACTAACCGATCACATTCTGGCGAATTTGAAAAAAAATGTGACTACCGCTTGTCTGTAATTTTGATTACTAACTGCTGTGCAAAATTATAGCCGTATAAGCACAAATACAATAAACAAACGAACATGTCTGACATGTACATTTGCATACAGCAATTTTTTAAAAAGTTTGCTTTCAGTAATTTAAGGTTACGTCCAGTAATTTGCGTTTGCATACTTAAATGATATCTTCAGGTAGTAATTTACATTTGCGTTAAATATGATAGACTGCTTTTCCGAATTAGATACTTACGGTAGTGACAGTATTTTTTTTTTAATTACAAATTCTGCCAGAAGATTACCAGTTAGGGCGAAACTGGTTATATAGTAATAGAATAAAAACTTTCGACAATTTGGTGTAACTGTTTTACAAGAAAATATCTTCATAAGAATGTAGCAAATCTCATTCCGAAGCAGGAGATGCTGAAAGCTGTGAATGTTGCCGAACAATCAGTTTCATAAATCATGAATGCAAAATACTGACACGAATTATTTACAGAAAACGGGAAAATTGGCTGGAGCCGATCTCGGGGAAGATCAGTTTGGATTCCGGAGAAATCTAGGTATACTCGAGGAGATGCTTAACTCTGCGACTCATCTTACAAGATAAACGCAAGAAACGCATATCTCGTACCACGACTATGGCCCTACCCATGATGCTGCCTCATGAACCATTTGCCGTTTTCCTCTATTTTTATTTTCAGGGTATTGTATGTGATGATAGGGCAACGGCCTTGCCGCAGTGGATACACCGGTTTCCGTCAGATCACCGAATTAAGCTCTGTCGAGCGTGTCCGGCACTTGGATGGGGGACCATTCGGGCTGCCATGCGCTGTTGTCATCTTTCGGGGTGCACTCAGCCTCGTGATGCCAATTGAGAAGCCTCTCGAGCGGATAGTAGCGGCTCCGGTCAAAGAAAACCATCATAACGACAGGGAGAGCGGTGTGCTGACCACTCGCCCCTCCTATCCGCATCCTCAACTGAGGATGACCCGGCGGTCGGATGGTCCCGATGGGCCACTTGTGGCCTGAAGACGAAGTTCTTTAGTATGTGATGATATGTTTCCAGGAGTATTTTGGCGCCAGTTAAGTGTCGTGGTTGCGGATGAAGTTTTCTACGTTTGTACAGACACTATTTTCCTGACGTAGCCATACACTTCAAGAACAGCAAATGTTGGAGACTCGATCTAGATGATAAAATCACCGTGATGTCATTGGTCATGACAATCTGCACAGCTGCGAGTAGGACTGACTTCTTGCGTAGGACAGAATCTGTATAGTCTTCAGTGTCGGCACGTACCAATTGAAATGTGAAGGGAGTGGTGCTGCGTGTACCATTGCCACTGTTGGCAGGCTGTTTCCTCTGGTAGGGCGAGGAATGCTGACGGCACTGCGGTGGCAGACTGCAGGCGTCCGCTTATCCCCACTGCCCACTGTCTGCCGTGCTGACTGGGACTGGCGGCCGTGTCACGTTGCCACTGTGCGCACGTATGTCTCTCGTCGCGTCTGCACTCCTCTGGTCGCCCCATTGCTAAAAAGCAGATGGACAGGCCTCTTGTTTCGCTTGCGACATGTGTGCCGCTCGTGTTCTCACTACATACTCAAAATTAGATTTAGCGCGGAACTTCAGTATCCCCGAGATGACACTGCAGTCCACGGCTTTGCAACACGCGTGCGGAGGCGTGCACATTTACTCGAGCTTCCTATCAAAATAACGATAACATTTTGTTAGGTGTGAGCAAAAAATCATACGGGTACAGAGGCCGTCGAGTGGTTCTTGTTACTGTTGGTGTTGTTGTTGTTGGTGGTGGTCTTGGTCTTTAGTCTGGAGACTTCTTTGATGCAGCTCTCCGCGCTACCCTGTCCTGTGTAACGTGCTTTGTGTCAGGGCCCAGGGGTGGCTATTCAGGGGTAGTAAGTAGAATGAAACTTCTCGAACATTTTTATCTTGCCATACTTTAAAAAGCTTTTTTGTTTATCTTACCACGTACCCTAGTTTTTACTCCGAACATATTTCCCCGTTTTGTTCAAATGGTTCTAACAAGGGAACCTCCCCATCGCACCCCCCTCAGATTTAGTTATAAGTTGGCACAGTGGATAGGCCTTGAGAAACTGCACACAGATCAACCGAGAAAACAGGAAGAAGTTGTGTGGAACTGTGAAAAAAATAGGCAAAATATACAAACTGAGTAGTCCATGCGCAAGATAAGCAACATCAGGGAGAGTGTAGGCTCAGTAGCACCGTGGTCCCGTGGTTAGCGTGAGCAGCTGCGGAACGGGAGATCCTTGGTTCAAGTATTCCCTCGAGTGAAAATTTTTACTTACTTTATTTTCTGTCCGTTCATTCATTGACGTCTCTGTTCACTGTAATAAGTTTAGTGTCCGTGTTTTGAGACCGCACCGCAAAACCGTGCGATTAGTAGACGAAAGGACGTGGTTCTCCAATGGAAACCGAAAACATTTGATCGCAAGGTTATAGGTCAACCGATTCCTCCACAGGAAAACACGCCTGGTATATTCTATACGACGCTGGTGACGGCATGTGCGTCACATGGCAGGAATATGTTGTCGACCCACCTAACTTGTACACTTGGCGAATAGGTGAAAAGATTCTTCTACCTTGCCCGATTTAGGTTTTCTTGTGGATGTCATAATCACTCCCAAAAAAGTGATGAAAACATAAGTTTGTCACATAAACTGCAACAAATGAATGCAACAGTTTCGCAGTCGTACTGTTTTCCCTGTGCTCTGTCAAAACATATGTTTTTAACGTTTTCAAATTTTTCCGTGTGTAGACTGTCAAATCCTGCATATGTCCAAGCAAATCTGAACATGTCCTGGAATTTTGGAGAGTGAAGTTGATTATGTGTGAGTACCTGGACTTTGATAATTGTCTGAAAATAAAAAATACAACTCTTCACTCCACGGAAGATTTGAACCAATGACCTTTCGTTCCGTAGGTGCTCACGCTAACCACGGGACCACGGCGCTACTGAGACCACATTCTCCTTGATGTTGCATATCTTGCGCAAGGACTACTCAGTTTGTATATTTTGCTTATTTTTTTCATAGTTCCACACAACTTCTTCCTGTTTTCTCGATTGATCTGTGTTCAGGTTTTCAAGACCTATCCACTGTGCCAACTCATAACTAAATCTGAGGGGGGTGCGATGGGGAGGTTCCCTTGTAAGCACTATGGGACTTAACATCTGAGGTCATCAGTACCCTAGACTTAGAACTACTTAAACCTAACTAACTTAAAGACATCACACACATCCATGCCCGAGGCAGGATTCGACCCTGCGACCGTAGTGGCAGCGCGGTTCCGTACTGAAGCTCCTAGAACCGCTCGGCCACACCGGACGGCCCCTGTTTTGTACTGCGCAGAGCTCTCGCAGTAGCAAGAGCACGATTCTGACCAGGCGAAGTGAATTACGTTTCACTTCTCCCGCAGCTCAACCGCACGGGTGAAGCCAGAGGGCGAGCAGAACCGTGTTACAGTACAATCCCCCTCGTCCGCCCTCGGCTGGTCCGCCGCACCGGTTGCCTCGACCGTGCTCGAGCCGAACTTGCGCCGAGTCACGATTTACTATCCGGTGCGCCATTGTTGTCTACTGTATTGTTGTTTACAGGTAATTGTTGTTATCCGTTTTAGTCCTCCGTCATCTCTCGTGTCGTTTTTGACGTTGTGCGTGTTTTCTCTACAGTGGGCGCTGTAAACTTTACGTTGGTTTTATGACACTGTATTTCTGTGTTCGGTACAGTATTTGTTTTACATTGCGTGTGCTGTACAGTTGTCTGTGTTTTTTCAACGTCTCAGGAGTAAAAATGGAAATGAGCATTTGGCGCCATTGGCCGGGAGGTCCCTTACGGGGCAGGTCCGGCCGCCTTGGTGCAGGTCTTATTACATTCGACGCCACATTGGGCGACCTGCAAGCCTGATGGAGATGAAATGATGATGAAATGATGATGAAGACAACACAACACGCAGTCCCTGAGCGGAGAAAATCCCCGACCCAGCCGGGAATAGAACTTGGGCCCCACGCGACGGCAGTCCGTCACGCTGACCATTCAGCTATCGGGGCGGACAATGTGTCAGGAGTGAAACGTAAACACGATAATCTTCCATTAAATGAAAAATTAGCAGTGCTACACAGACTGGAATCACTCCAAAAAATTGCCAAGAAACTGTGTCGCCATTACGACAGTAAAATATTGGAGGAGAAATCGGAAGGACAATCCTAAACTTGAACTGCTTGACTGTGCGTTGTGGAAGTGGTACCACCAAGAAAGGAAGGAAAGGAACCCCGATATCTGGGCCCATTATAAAATAAAAGGCCATAGTTTTGCATAAAAAACTAGAAAACAGAAGAGAGTTCGCTTGCAGCTAGAAAACCATTAACAACTTATCTCCCTTATTACTGCAACCAAAAATCTGCTTGGATGGACTGTAACCTGTTCAGATCTTAGTTCACCGAGTTCGTTCCATCTGTTGAACAAGACTTTAAACAGGAAAAGCTCCGAGTTCGTGATCTATTGCTGTTGGATAACGCACCATGACATCCGTCTGGGTAGGTTGTAACGTACAGGGCTATTACAAATGATTGAAGCGATTTCATAAATTCACTGTAGCTCCATTCATTGACATATGGTCACGACACACTACAGATACGTAGAAAAACTCATGAAGTTTTGTTCGGCTGAAGCCGCACTTCAGGTTTCTGCCGTCAGAGCGCTCGAGAGCGCAGTGAGACAAAATGGCGACAGGAGCCGAGAAAGCGTATGTCGTGCTTAAAATGCACTCACATCAGTCAGTCATAGCAGTGCAACGACACTTCAGGACGAAGTTCAACAAAGAACCACCAACTGCTAACTCCATTCGGTGATGGTATGCGCAGTTTAGAGCTTCTGGATGCCTCTGTAAGGGGAAATCAACGGGTCGGCCTGCAGTGAGCGAAGAAACGGTTGAACGCGTGCGGGCAAGTTTCACGCGTAGCCCGCGGAAAATTGGCTCATGCCACAACTGGAGACCGACAGCGCCGACTTCATCTTTCAACAGGATGGTGCTCCACCGCACTTCCATCATGATGTTCGGCATTTCTTAAACAGGAGATTGGAAAACCGATGGATCAGTCGTGGTGGAGATCATTATCAGCAATTCATGTCATGGCCTCCACGCTCTCCCAACTTAACCCCATGCGATTTCTTTCTGTGGGGTTATGTGAAAGATTCAGTGTTTAAACCTCCTCTACCAAGAAACGTGCCAGAACTGCGAGCTCGCATCAACGATGCTTTCGGACTCATTGATGGGGACATGCTGCGCCGAGTGTGGGAGGAACTTGATTATCGGCTTGATGTCTGCTGAATCACGAAAGGGGCACATATCGAACATTTGTGAATGACCAAAAAAACTTTTTGAGTTTTTGTATGTGTGTGCAAAGCATTTTGAAAATATCTCAAATAATAAAGTTATTGTAGAGCTGTGAAATCGCTTCAATCATTTGTAATAACCCTGTACTTGAAGCTGTGAAATCCCTCAACGTCAGAGATGATGCCTATACGATTGAGTCATGGGAGGGACTGTTGACGCCAGTAAAATGACTTATGCGCCTCTCGTGAGAATACAATTCCCTTAATCAGGATGAATTTTTCAAATGTATCGAGCTATTACGAAATTTTTTATCACATGTTGATGAAAACGTATGAGAGATTTCGCGAGTGTGAAAAAAATCCAGTTTGTTAGTTTTGCCGATATCAAAAAATTTGAATACCATAAATTTTCCTTCCAGTGCACTTTAAAACTTGCAAAATTTCTTTGAACCTGTATTCTCCAAGGCACAACGCCTTAACAAACGAACCCTCTATTTTGTACTCCGAAGCCACAAAGATTTCCACCGGAAAGATGTTAGAAATGCTTAATGAGTGAGTATAATGTCATTTTTACGGTTACCTTGTATTTTCTTATTCTGTCCATCTCTTCTACTACAGCATAAGTGGAATGAGGCTTTTATTGCCTGAAGCATATAAATACGTACCTGAGGAATGCAATTTCAGAAGAGTGATTCTTCTTTAGCGAACAATTCAGTTCAGAAAGAACTAGCGCAGTTAATAAAACCACAGCCCTTCTCTGCAGACATGATCGATAAGTTTGCAGCCTTAAAGGATCGAAGGATTGATTTGGTATACAAGAAAAGGGTAAGATCGGTTATTAAGATGAGCTTGCTAGTTCTTCACCTAACTTCCTGCTAGTTCTTCACCTAACTTCCTAGTCACGCGCCATCGCTGTTTCGTGTACAAATAACTACTGTAACCTACATCCATTTGCACATACTGTATTCATACCTTGGATCAAATGGTTCAAATGGCTCTGAGCATTATGGGACTTAATATCTATGGTCATCAGTCCCCTAGAACTTAGAACTACTTACGCCTAGCTAACCTAAGGACTTCACACACCACCCAGTCATCACGAGGCAGAGAAAATCCCTGACCCCGCCGGGAATCGAACCCGGGAACACGGGTACCTTGGATCCCTGTACATCTTTCACCCTCTACACTTCCTTCCATAACCGAATCTGGCGATTCCTTCATGCCTCAAAATATGTCCTACCAGCCGATCCCTTCTTTTAGTCAAGTTGTGCCATAAATTTCTTTTTCCTCAGTTAGATTTATCACCTCCTCATTTGCTATTCCGTCTACATACCTAATCTTCAGCATTCTTCTGTAGCTATACATTTCAACAGCTATTCTCTTCTTGTCTGTATTGCCTACTGTCCACGTTTCAGATCCGTACAAGGCTACACCCCAGACAAATATGTTCAGAAAAGATTTCCTAACATTTCAATTTATAATCACTGTCAACGAATTTAACTTTTTCAGAAAGCATTGCCAGTCTGTGTTTTATACCTTCCTTATTTCCACCGTCATAAGTTATTTCACTACCGAAATAGGAAAACTCAAGTACTTTTAATGTCTCATTTCCTAATCTAATTCAGCATCGCCAGGTTTAATTGAACTACGTTGCATTACACTTGTTTTGCTTTCGTTGATTGTGCATCTTGTATCCCCCTTTCAACACACTGTGCGTTCCATTTAATTGATCTTGCAAGTGTTTTACCCTCTCACGACAGAATTACAATATCGCTGGCAAACCCCTAAGTTTTTAGCTCATCTCACTGAATGTAATACCTTTCGTAAATTTCTTGGATACTTTTCCTGTTGGCTAAATCCACAGATTGAACAACTTCGAGGATAGGCCAGTTATTTCCGTGCTGTTACAAATGCCGCACTTCAGTGTTCTTACATCTACAGAGAGAGCTTCGGTATCATGGATATAATACTGAATTTTATACTTCACAGAATTATGACCTACATGGAACTAACCGCTAATTCGACATAGACGAAGGTGTTTGGTGAACACCACTTTTCACTTTTGGCTGCGTTAAAGCCAATTAACCATTGGACTGTCCAGACATCGGAATTTATTCATTTCATATTTAAAGACCTGTTACCTGATGTTTTAAAATAGGTCGTACATCTTACAGTCTTCGTTTCTCATCTTTTTATGTTTTTGTTTGGTTTTTATCTGCGACATTTGACTAAGATTAATACTTTTTAAAATAACAACAATTTGAGGTTGAAATAAGAATAAAATTTGTTGTTTTAAGAATAATGTAAAAAAGATGATAGGATAGAAGAGAGACTTGTTAGTGGCACCACCGATTGTACCTGGTGAGTTAATATCTTGGTATGGTTTCTTCGAGGTGCTGACCGTCAGTCACAACAAAATAGTTAAGTCAGTAGTAGGGAAACGGTATTGCTAATCCTGTGCGTTAACACTAGGCACTCGTGGGTGCTTTCCTGCCTAGATCGCCACGCTTTACATTACTATTACTCTAGTTTTCGCTATCCTTAACTATTATATGACTGATATGTACATTTTAACAGTGCATTTTTGCATGTTATGTCTGGTTCATAATTATAGGTGCCTTGTTTACTGTTACATCTCGTCTTCCTCCATCTGTTCCTGTTCAGTGTCACTGTTTTCGCTATGGCTGTGGGCGTCTGAAGATGGTTGTTACGTTGCAAATAGGCATGTCTTTTATGTCGTATCTGCAGGTGTATTATGTATTTAAACCGGGACGTAGAAACGACGGAGGGGGCTTCGTTCCGCCATAGCCCTCAGTGGTTCGCAGCCCTACAACAGCGCACCCACCTCACCGCCGCCCCACACCGAACCTAGGGTTATTGTGCGGTTCGGCCCCCAGTGGACGTACCTCCCCCCCTCCCCCCTTCCCGAGAACTTCTCATACCAGACAAGTGTAGCCCCAAATGTTTGCGTGGTAGAGTAATTATGGTGTAGGCGTACGTGGGGACAGTGTTAGCGCAGCTATTGCCGACATAGTGTAACTGAGACGGAATAAGGGGAACCAGCCCGCATTCGCTGAGGCAGATGGAAAACCCCCTTAAGGGGCTTCCGGAACGCCCTATACTTGCAATGTTAAAATAACGCTTATAAATTACATCTTTCCTCAAAGTATTTGAGGTAGGAAGTTGAACTTTTTACAGATTATTTATTGGAATATGGGCTACAACTTAACACAGGGATTTTACAAAATTTTAGTTCAGTTATTAAAGATGATTTTTTTTTCAATTGTAATGAAAATTCACAACATTTTTTTGCAATTTTTTATTTATATATTCAAAAATATACAGTTTTTTGGAAAAAGGCTGTGTTAAATTATGCAGAAGGTACTGTGTAACATTTACTGAAAGTTTGAAACAAATATGTTTGGAAGATCCTTAGAAAACATGTAATTAGTATGAGAAAATAAAAGTTTTGGGAATCGAGCGACAAAGATTGGATTAACTTTTTAGTGCATTCCAGGTCCATAGGATGGATTATCTTCATCTTCTGCAAACTACTCCTCCAGTTTCCTCTTGTTCCTCCTCCTGTTTACTCTTGCTTGTATTTCTAGACTCTTTACAGCCGTGTCTGCAGCCCGAAGGCGTTCCTTGTCTAAAGCAAGCATCGCTCGTTGTTGTGTTCGTAGATTTTGCTAGCAGTTTCTTCAGTTGCAGTTACTGCAACACTGTTCCAAAAGGTGGTCATGTATGAACACTTATCACATTTCAGTTGTATTTCACTAGCAAGTCGTACGTGCTTTATTATGGAGAGTTCCAGACCAACTTCACTACAATGAATACATCTTAGCCGGCCGAAGTGGCCGTGCGGTTAAAGGCGCTGCAGTCTGGAACCGCAAGACCGCTACGGTCGCAGGTTCGAATCCTGCCTCGGGCATGGATGTTTGTGATGTCCTTAGGTTAGTTAGGTTTAACTAGTTCTAAGTTCTAGGGGACTAATGACCTCAGCAGTGAGTCCCATAGTGCTCAGAGCCATTTGATCCATTTGAATACATCTTACAGAGTTTGAAAAAATTCCTTTGAGAACCGACATATCAAATATTTCATTCACATCCGATTCGCCCATAAAACATTCATAGTTTTCACTCATTGAACCAAGCTTCTTCTGTGAAGTATTTTCTTTCCCACTTTGACTGCTATGGGCAGGTGTACTTGAGAGGTTAGGTTCACTCACTTGGTTATCGTCTTTATTGTTTACAGTAATAACACATACCTGTGGCTTTCCAACATTTCTCCTTTTCTTAAAAGCCTTCAGAGGATTTCTAATAACTTCACTTTTACTCATTATTATACTTCAGCAAAACAGAGACTCAAGAAACAGAATTAATTACGAATATTTTCGAGATAACGACAGAGTAAATAAACATGAAACAATCGACAATCACACCAGCGATATATATTGAACCATCACAGGTCAACCACAACACATACTTTATCTCACATCACTAAAATGTACCTGATGAACACGGGCGTTAATAATAACACCATTTGACAGCAGTTTAACAGCGCCACAGTGGGTCACGCCCATGTAGAACACATTTAAAAAAAATTTTTAAAGTAGTTGTAGTCTTCGGAATTGAATAAATTATATATCTATTAAAAGGTAATAGTCTGCAGATTCAGAAAACGCAAAAAAGTAAAAATTGAACTTTTCATGATTTTGAGCCTTTCCGGAGCCCCTTAAAAACCATTCACTGACTGGCCGGCACACCGGACCTCGCCACTAATCAGCCGGGCGTATTCGTGTCGGGGACCGGCACGCCTTCCTGGTCGGGAAGCAGCGCGTTTTTGACCGTGTGGCTAGCCGGGCGGACGTGTCCGAAATTTTTGAAATACTGTTAGTTAATACATGTAATTGTGCCCATTGTTCTCGTCTCTTACTGCTGTGTATATATGTATGTCTGTTTCTGAGTAGTCTAAATGTAGTGTATGTTGTTCACGTATTGCCAAGAGAAGAAGACTGTGTCCTAGGAAACGTTCTCCCCGTATGTGCGTGTAGGTGTTCTCTCATACTCGTACGGTTATGTGCGTGGAATAAGGTCCGTGTCCAGCTAAGAAATGTACCATACCGCTGCTGGGACTGATATGTTTCGTTCTCAACCACTCCCTTATGTCGGGGAGGAAGCCGTGCAGTTACGTCCCTTATCACTGACATTCCGCTCACCTTGCTATGTATTCAACCGCCAGCTTTTAAGGTGACATGTCGTCTGTACTGGTACACCAGTTATTGTGTGTACCGTATATAGTTTTCCCATCTTTAACCAATACCAGACAGGTCTTTATTTGATCATGTTTCGAGCACCACATACAGTGCATCCATTGGAGTGGTGCCGAAGGCTCCATATAGCCTAAGGAGGACACCGGCGTGTTGAAGTACTGGGCCCGCCGTTGATGCTTGCGGCACCTCGTCTGTGACGGTGGAGCTCCTTCGCCGACACGAACAAAGGGTGGCTGATGTATGGAAATCATCACAGCCTTTTCACCAACAATAACAGGACCAGCTACTTCATACGTGCACAGGTTACCGACGAAAGGCTCCATTGTCGGGGTACTTCTAGGAAGGTAAATAATGTGGCGTAACAGAGCAACAGCAGCAGTTGCGACATTGTAAACAAGCGCCGCTCACCGTGGCGAGAGCTCTCGGCCGAGTGGCGTAAACAAACAGCGCTCGTCAGGTTTCGCCGCCGGCTGGTCGCGGAAGTCGCCTCAGCACTCGTGACGGCCCGCAAACAAGGGAGCAGCGACCTGGGCATGGCCGTCAGTCCGCGTGCGCTGCCCGCAGACTGGCTGTCCTGCGAGCAGAAGCCAGTTCTCCGTTCCTCTCGTCTCCTGTGGACGCTCACTTCTGTCTTTAGCTACGCACTGCGGTAACGTTGTTTTGTTTTTCCACTGTGTACTCTAAAATAAAATTGTTGTGAGGTATAAATAGACCCTGTAGGCACTGCAGTCCGGAACCGCGGGACTGCTACGGTCGCAGGTTCGAGTCCTGCCTCGGGTATGGCTGTGTGTGATGTCCTTAGGTTAGTTAGGTTTAAGTAGTTTTAAGTTCTAGGGGACTGATGACCTCAGATGTTAAGTCCCATAGTGCTCAGAGTCATTTGAACCATTTGGACCCTGTAGGCGTCTCGGGTACTGCGACTGCTGAACACCAGTGGTCGTACACCGAGATTGAAACATTACCCGGTAAACACTGGACAGAAATCCATAGTGCATTACGTAAATTTCATGTTGTGTTTACAGTGGACCGTAGTGCAGTTTCACGTTGGGTTAGTCGTTTTTCTGATGGTCGTATGAGCATAGACGATAATCAAAGATCCGAAAGGCCAAAAACTTCAACAGATGAACGAAGTGTTAAACTTGTAGCAGATGCTCTTGAAGATCGCAGTACGACTTCTGAGGGAGTCTTTGAAACCATACGAATTCCCTCAACATCAGTAGTCCGTATTCTGACGATTGATTTGAAGAGGAAAAAAAATTTGTGCCAGATGGGTCCCACGCTGTCTGATTGCTGAAGCAGAAACGCCTGGACACTGCAATCTTGCTCAAACAACGATTCGGCCATGAAGGTCAAGGATTGTTCTGTCGAATTGTCGCTATTAACGAAACGTGGATTAGAGACATTGAACCGTAGTTGAAATCACAATCCAATGTGTGGAGAGATTCAGATCCTCCACGTCCACGTCAATTCTCAAGCAAATCATGACGGATAGTCCCATTGTGAACAAGTGTCCCAGCAGTGTATTATCGTGACTTCATACAAAACAGGCGCAGAAAAATGCACAAACCCCGACCTAAGTTGCTAGATTCTGGCCATACATTCTCCACGACAGTGCTCGCCCGCATATCGGCAACGTTGTAGCCCAAAAACTGCGCGAATACGGATGAAAAGCCTTGGCGCATCCTCCCTACATTTCGAACAGCAACTTAGATTTGTTCCCGAAGTTGAGAAACCAAAGCGTGGACACCGTTATCTTTCTCTGGAAGAGTTTCCTTCACCGTTATCCGATCCATTCGACAGATGAACAGAAGTGGTGTCCTGGATGGAATAATAGAGCTACCGAGACGTTGGGATACAGTCATGGAGAACTAGGGAGACTATACTGAAGGACTGTAGAGAGATGTTGAAAAAAAGTGTAAGTAAAAAGAATTATATGCATTATTTAAGAAATGTCTCGTCTCTGTTTCCCTCGGGAATCCCGCACGCCTTCGTAGCAAAAGGGCCACTCCGTTATAATATTTTTGTTGTTGTTGTTGTTGTAGTTCTTATATGGATCGGCAACCGTATGGATGATCCTCATTCCCTGCCAGCCGTCGTCTTCAGTTCACTTGGGCACTGCTGTAGTCGTCGACTACACACCATACACGCTTGGTCAGCGCTCGTACCTCAGGCTGCTCTGCTGTTCTGTCCCTCCCCTCTGCAGCTGCTGTTTCTTGCAGCTTCGTCCATAGCAGTATGTATTTACCCGTTGCGTATCTTCGTTTGGTTACGTTCTATGTTAGGCATTTTTAGTAATCGAGTCTTTGCAAGGCTTTATCATTCTTTGTCGTTCCACCTCATCTCCAACACTCTCCTGCCACACAACTTTTCTGAACGGCTCATTTCTGTCTTCCCAGTCGTGCATCTTTTGTAAAAATAAACAACTGTGCACCAGAGCCTTTCCGGAATCTTTTTTCCTCGTGTCGAACTTTATATTTTTCTATGTTAATAGCTGTTCCTTATGAAAAATACCATTTAGCTTCTGCATTTCTTTGCTGCAATGTCTTTCTTGCATTTTTCTTCTCTATCTATCCCGTTAGCGAGATAAATTGCGATCAGTTTTTCAACAGTCTCAATCTCAGTTGTCAACACTCAGCCATCCAGGGTGGACAAACAACTACCATCGAGGAACAAACTTATAATATGGCACGACTCACTATCAGCTCAGATGCTATTTAAACGCGGCACCGACAACAACAAGAATGTTTACTGCATCTTGCAAGCAGGACAGCAAGTTTCGCGCCTTAATGAAACTAACATTTAATTCTGGGATAAGGGTCATATGGAACGAGAAAGGACAGTGAAAAAGTTGCTGTTCGTTGATACCTAAATAGTGAAACATCGTTGGCATAAAAGATTATAATCTCAGGGGAAACTTGCGAGACACTACCTCGCCTCGGATTGAGTTGCAAGAGGACCTGGCAACAACTTTCAAGTCGGAAAGTAAAGAGGAACTTACTGGCCGCGTTGAAACATCACCGAAATATGTGTAGATGAAAAAAGGAAGAAACTATTTGCTGAAGATAGAACTTTAATGTAACACATTTACTGAAACTTCCTCGCAGATTAAAACTGTGTGCCAGACCGAGACTCGAACTCGGAACCTTTGTCTTTCGCGGGCATGAGCTCTACCATCTGAGCTACCCAAGCACGACTCACGACCCCTTCTCACAGCCTTAATTCCGCCAGTACCTCATCTCCTACCTTCCAAACTTAACAGAAGCTCTCCTGCAGACCTCGCAGAACTAGCACACCTGGAAGAAAGGATATTGCGGAGACATGGCTTAGCCACAGCCTGGGGGATGTTTCCAGAACGAGATTTTCACTCTGCAGCGGAGTGTGCGCTGATATGAAACTTCCTGGCAGATTAAAACTGCGAGGTCTGCAGCAGAGCTTCTGAGAAGTTTGGAAGGTAGGAGACGTGATACTGGTGGAATTAAGCATGTGAGGAGGAGTCGTGAGCCGTGCTTGGGTACATGTGGTGAACATGTACAGAGAAACAAATGATTAAGATTTCAGGAAGTCACTAAAGCGTTGGTCCACCTCTGGCCCTTATGCAAGCAGTTATTGGGCTTGGCACTAATTGCTGGATATCCTTCCGAGAGACATCATGCCAACTTCTAGCCGATTGGGGTGCTACAGCGTCAAAATCCCGAGCTGCTTGTAGGGCCCTGCCCATAATGCTCCAAACGTTGTCAACTGGGGAGAGATACGGCGATCTTTCTGGCCAAGGTAGGATGTGCCAGCACGAGGGTAAGCAGTAGAAACTCCTGCCTTGTGCACGCGGACATTGTCTTGTGGAAATGAAAGCCAGGATAATTTGCAATGAAGGGCAGCAAAACGGGGCGTACAATTCGTCGACGTACCGCTGTGTTGTAAGAGTGCTGCGAACAACAACCAAAGGATGAAAAGAAATGGCACCCCAGACCATCACTCCTTGTTACCGGACCGTATGGCGGCCTACAGTTTGGTATCCCACCGCTGTATGGGACGTC
Organism: Schistocerca americana; assembly: GCF_021461395.2. Taxonomy (NCBI): domain Eukaryota; kingdom Metazoa; phylum Arthropoda; class Insecta; order Orthoptera; family Acrididae; genus Schistocerca; species Schistocerca americana. Next base: position 78,590,096 of record NC_060124.1, on the reverse strand, counting down.
TCCAGTCATGGCTTCGGCCTGGAATTGTCTTCAGTGATGAGTTCTGCTTCGAAGTATACCCTGATGGCCACCAAAGACGTGTCTAGACACACCCCAAACAGCGATGAGATACCAACCCGGTTGACGTCCACCATACGGTCCAATAACGGGGAGTGATGGAGAGATGGTTTGGGGTGCCATTTCAATTCAAAGCACGTTGGTTGTCATCTGCGGCACCCTTACAGCACAGCGGTACGTCGACGATATTCGATGCCCCGTTTTATTTCACTTCATGGCAAGCAACCCTAGTCTTACATTTCAACAAGATAATGCCCGGCCGCTCACGGCGAGATTTTCTGTTGTTTTTCTTCTAGCTTACCGTGCCCTGCCTTGGCCGGCAACGTCGACAGGTCTCTCCCCAGTTGGGAATGTATGGAGCATTATGAACAGGGCCCTGCAGACATCTCGGTATTTTGAGATTTAACGCGCCAGTTGCACAGAATTTGGCAGGATATCCCAGTGGAGGACATCGAAGAACTCCATCGATCAATTCCAAGTCGAATAACTGTTTGCATAGGGGCCAGAGGTAGACATTGACGTGCTCAGATCGTGAAGTTATTCCTCTTGAATAAACGATCCAATTTTTTCTAAAACTGCTATCATTTGTTTGTATGTACATGTACGTCACATGGACGGATTCCCGCCCCTTTCGGATAACTGCTTCGTGGTGCGTATTTTTATATATATATTTTTTTCGGGTCGGAGACATTTCTCTGAAAATATTCAGTGTCAATCTATCTTGACGGTGAGCCGTCAATGTGAGGCAGTATCAAATGGCTTTCGGAAGGCTGAATCCGACTTTTTGCGTGGGTCCAGGCTAGGGGTGTCCGTTGTACGGGTAATTGTGTCCTAGTAAGAGTGTCAAAATTTTATGGTGTCACCAAGTAGGAGGGAATAATTTCCGTTGTTGGTTGTGATGTTAGTAGGGAAGCGTGCGCTGCAGCAGAGAGGACTGGCCGGCTGGCCGCCGCGTTGTCCTCTTGTAGCTAATGCGGCTGGCAGAGGCGGCGCGCGCTTCGTGTTTACTCGCCCGTGGTCGTGGCTTGCCTTGTTTGCGCACCTTGTCTGTTTGCGCCGGCATGTAGCCGCAGCCTCGGCCTGGCCGTGGCTGTCCGACATACTGTATATACTGCTGTATGCTGTGTCCTGTGTGCCTTCTCGTTCAGCCCGCCTTCTTCCGTCTGTCTGGTGATATTGCATCCGTAGTGGTGGCGTAAGCTCCTGAATGTACGGTCCGCAAGTGCCAGCGACGCTAGGGGAAAACGTAAATTATTAAAAGGTATTCGGAAAGCGTCCGTAGCTCGTGGTCTTGCAGTAGCGTTCTCGCTTCCCGCGCACGGGGTCCCGCGTTCGATTCCCGGCCGGGTCAGGGATTTTTCCTGTCTCGAGATGACTGGGTGTTGTTGTGTCGTCTTCATCGTCATCATCATTCGTCCCCATTACGGTCGGAGGAAGGCAATGGCAGACCACTTCCGCTAGGACCTTGCCTAGTACGGCGGTGCAGGTCTCGTCCCCTAGGCTCCTCGGAGTATGGGACCTCATAATCATCATTCGGAAAGCAGTTTACAAGGTGATTCAAAAGTATTTCTACATACGTGTGTAATGTATGCACCTAAATAAGAGTAAAATGTTAAATAAAGTTTATTCCAAAATTGCTTAATTTCCGAGGGAGAGGGGCGGGGGATTACTGGTTAACGTCCTGCCGACGACGAGGTCATTAGCGACGGAGGACAAGCTCGGATTAGGGAAGGAAATCGACCGTGCCCTTTCAAAGGAAGCATCCAGGCATTTTCCAGAAGCAGTTTAGGGAAATCACGCGGATTTGAACTGTCGTTCTCCCGAATGCGCCACCTTGTTCGGTCTCAATTTCCGAGTTAGGATGCATAACGTCATTTGTGGTAGGCATTACGTCATGGACACGTACAGATGTTCTTTTGTTGATTTGTACAGCCCTCCACTCTGCTCGGTTGATTTTGGTACGAAATGCCTTTGTTTACTTGACTTCGATGTGGTCCGTTTTACTCTGTGGCGCTGTGGTGTACATGTGGGCGTATGAGATTACGAGGATACGAGGATATCAACATCGTTTTGCAACGAACAATTGGTGTGGTGTAGTAGACAATCAGTTAGTCGGACCGCATGTTATTCCACAGCGCCGGATTGGCAAAGTGTATCGGCAGTTTTTGGGAAATGAGTTGGGTGGTCTGCTTCATGATGCCACACTCACTACACGAACAAACTTATTATTTATGCACGATGGTGTCCCTGCACATTCCAGTCAGAAGGCAAAAGACTCAGTGTTGCTTATCCTGATACGTGGATAAGTCGTGAAGGTCCAGTTGCTTGGCCGTCAGATCTCCTTCTACCTTTGGCGTCGTCTCAAGGAGCTCGTTTATGGCGTTCGAATCGAGAATGTAGCACAACTACAGCAAAGAATTGAAAATTTCTGTGCAGAATGAGATGAACAAAGCCTGGGACATTCCGAGAGCGAAAAGGCGTCGAGCACGTCCCCGTCTTCGTATACATGAATATCATTTTGAACATGTTCTCCGGTTAATGCACAGTACGTAGTTGTGTTGAATTTTGGGTTCCTCCGTGACGTTACTTTCTGAGTAGAATTAATTTTGTGTTGTTTGTGGTACACTTGTGGTCTCTACTCTACTGCATAGCCGGCCGCTGTGACCGAGGGGACGCACGCACAAAGCCTCGTGCGCTGCTGGACATGTACATGTACAGGTCGTCCCAAGCATTTGGGACGGATTTTGGGGACTCGGCACGGGACCCGAAGCTGTGTACAGCTTGCGCAGAACAGTTTGGCCTCTTCGCACAAGCGTTTTCTCATGCCGAGCTCTGGGATATCACATCCGAAAAGGGCAGCCCACTCAGTTGAGGGTCCCCTGCCGAACTGCCCACTTGTAGAGCTTTTCCTTGCTGTACATTTACTACGTAGCACGGCGTTGCTTTTCTTCGAATACAGTTTGCACAACGAAAGTTCTCGGACACTTATGGTTATATGCAATACCTTGCCATTAAAGTTTTGTCGGGAGAGGCAAACAAAGAACAAAAAATGTCGTTAGTAACGGCAAGAAAATAGAGGGGGGAGGACAGATAAAAGTACATCCCAAAGCTTCACTAGTTCTTTTAGAAAGACGTGGAAGAGAGAGAGAAGAAATTTTTATTTTTAGGTAGTATTCAAATAGTTCAAATAGCTCTAAGCACTATGTGACTTAACATGTGAGGTCATCGGTCCCGTAGACTTACAACAACGTAAACCTACCTAACCTATGGACATCACGCACATCCATGCCCGAGGCAGGATTCGAACCTGTGACCTTAGCAGCCGTGTGGTTCCGGACTGAAGCGCCTAGAACCTCTCGGCCACAGCTGCCGGCCAGGTAGTATTGGCCAACAGCTTCTTACATACTATCCATGTGACACGAATTCTTCATTTTACATTGTTAGCATTGTAGTGAGTGGCGTTGTCCGGTAAGCTTTTTTTTTCAGTTTTGTTTTATAAGATTTACTTCTCGCATAATGTGACCGATTTCATTTTGCCTTGGTCGATCCTTTGTTTGAGCGACTGTTGCGTTTTCGCTACTCTTCTGAGAAGCCATTAACTTTGAACGTTTATATTTTTTTCCAATTATTGGCCTTAGTGTTTGCAAATTTGTGGTAAGGTCTTATGGGACCAAACTGCTGAGGTCATCAGTCCCTAAGCTTACACACTGCTTAAACTAAACTTACGCTAAGGACAACACACACACCCATGTCCGAGGGAGGACTCGAACCTCCGACAGGAGGGGGGGGGGGGGGGGGGGGGACCGTGACAAGGTGCCCTAGGGCCTAGACCGTTCAGCTACCCAGCGCTATCGTTTGTAGACTCGCCAGCTGGAGCTTTACAAGTAGTACGAGATGTGCGGCCTCCGTGTCACGCGGTGATATCTCACAGTGGACCCTCCTGCCCGCCACTACCGAGACAAGTTTCACTGAGTTGACAAGTCGTTGGAAGTCACCTGAAGAAATATTGTGACATGCTGTCTCTGTAGCCGTCCATAATTGGAAAAGTGTTGCCGGTGCCGGTTATGTCCCATGAATGTTCAATGGGATTCGCGTCGGGCGATCTGGGTGGTCAATTCATGCGGTCGAACTGTGCAGAATGTTCTTCAGACCAATCGCGAACAATTGTGGCCCAGTGATATGGTGCATTGTCATCCATGAAAACTGCGTCGTTGTTTGGGAACATGAAGTCCATGAATGAATGGATGCAAATGCTCTCCAGGTAGCCGAATATAACCATTTCCAGTCAATGATCAGTTCAGTTGGATCAGAGGACTAGCCCATTACATTTAAACACAGCCCTCACCTTTATTGATCCGCAACCAGTTTCACAGTGCCTTGTTGAAGCCTCTCATCAGATCTTAAAAACTGAAATTGAGACTCATCTGACAAAGGTTCCAGTCGACAAAGGTTCAACCGATATGGTCACGAGCCAGGAGAGGCACTGCAGGCGATGTCTTGCTGTTAGCAAAGACACTCACTTCGGTCATCTACTGCCATAGCCCATTAACGCCAGATTTCGTCCCACTGTCGTAACAGATACGTTTGTCGTACGCTCCATGCAGTAATTTCACGCGTTCTGTTAGTAATGGCAACTCTACCAAATGCCGGAAATGAGTAATTAGTGTTTTTTGTATGTAAACCGATTATACATTATAGTAACTACAGCTCATAAACTGATGGCAGCTGCTCAAAGCCACAGCCGTAACTCTCAATGCAAGCCTCACAACATAGTGTATTTTTGCAACTCAATTCTGTGTTCAGACTAATTTGGTCCGACTGCTTGCTTAAGTCGTTTTTGATGGATGGCTGTATAATTAATAGAGACGACTCAACTTCACAAGCAGTCGTTGAGGAATCTTCTCCCACATGACCCAGCACAACATAATAATTTGAAGAGTTCTTTGTAGGGAACAGTGGCCGGATCTGGGTGGCGTGAGTGTCACAATTTTATCGCAAGTTGCCGTCCACGGCGATGACTCTTCCCTGTTGCGAAACTTCCCTGTATACATCCGTTCGGGTTTCTGGGCACTGCAGCCTGCTGCAGGACGCATTGAATGTACGTGTCTGTCCGGAAGTTGCTGAGTGCGGCGAGTAATCGATTGAAGAGAGAACGCCTGTCTACGGGCGGGCGATCATATTTCGCAGTTTATTAATAATTGCCCGTGTTCGTCTTAGTTTACTATGTAGCTCACAGTATTAGAGGCCCCTGAGTGGGACTTAAGAGACTAGTGTTAATTATACGGAGTTTATGTTACCAGTTAGTTCACATTATTCTTACTTATATTACTACAGTTTGGTAAGCGTTCAGTGGTCTCCTGCTGTGATCAACACCTATCAATAGCATCATCTGGCGGAATTTCTTTGCTTGTAAGACCTGACGCATGGCTTTGGTTGGTCTTCTGCCGGCTACGATACGGGCACTTCCTTGTTTACAGATACCGTGCGTCATGAGCAACCTATGATGTTTACGTTGAAGTGTGGAGCTTTCTTAGCAACGGACCTGCACAATAAGCACAAAGTCAGCATTATATATTTGTTCTGGTACTATGTCTTCAGAGTAACGTAGCGTGTCAGTTACGTTCCCACTGTGCACATGTGGAGAATCTTCGATTCTGTGAATATACACATCACCCAACTATCGAATTGCAGTCTCTGCTTATACTTTTTTGTGATTTATTAATGCGATTTATGATGATTTAAATATGTCTTGTAGGTAATTTTCCATTATAGTTCCATCAGGTTGTACAATAAGCATTGCAGCTTCAACAAAATTATGACGACGTACCCCACTAATCTGTGACACACACAAACCAAAAATGAAAAAAATTCTTTGTGGCATGTACTTGGCAATAGAACTGTTTTATATTAGCAATTTCTACAGTATTATTTGCTTATCTGCTATATTCTATGTATCACAGGTGTGAAAATTGCTAATTAATTCATCCAAAACCAGTCCTCAATAAAAAAAATATACTTGTGATCTTTAGTAATTAACTTTTTTTCCCTAAATCCGTAAGTTCCATTATGCGTTTCGTCTTCTTGCCATCATGATGAACTTGTCCATCTCCTTGCATGAGCAAAGCGTTTGACGTTCATACTTGCTGATATCAGAGTTCTTGTAACTATCTGAGCCATAATTGATAGTATTGTGAATTATGTAATACTAGCGAATCCGGCTTTGCTTCGCAGTCGCTAAATGTGTATGGGAATTATAAGGCCTAATCTCCTTCAACCCCCCCCCTTCTCTCTCTCTCTCTCTCTCTCTCTCTCTCTCTCTCTCTTTCTCGACCTCCTCCTTTCCCTGCTCTCTTGTCCATCTCCTCCTTCCCTCTCTCTATGCCCATTTCGTCCCCCCTCCTCTCTACTTCTCCTCGTCCTCCCCTCTCTTTGACCTTGAGCTTTGTTTATTATCGTTACCAACGGAACCTGGTTGTGCACTGAAGTCGCTTACAACGAACGGGTAAATCGGTTGGGAGCATTGGCTTGTGGGCAACTCGTAGAATTAAAAAGCTTGGCACGATACATATTGCGTAGTAGTATTCTGACCTTAAGTCGAAGGATCATAAATACAACTCTCATGTTTTCTGTTGTAACCGACTGCAAAAAAGGTAACAAACACAGTAGGCAATTATGTATACAAATTTTGTTTACAGTTGTATATAGAGGAAGGAATATGTATGGGAAAAATAATTTGTCTAATGGTTTAAATGCCCTGCTGTCGTAGTTAGAACTGACTTCGAGGAAGAAAACGAAACCGCACATTTTCACAGCACAGCAAAGCACAGTGTTGTTATGCTCGCATTTGGTTTTAACAGGAGACCTGTACATTAATGTTTAATAAATATGTAGCCTATGTCCGTCCGAATTAATATAAATGTGTCGTGTAAAAATTCGAAGTAAATCGGTCAAGAACTATTCGAGATTTTTGGGAACAATGTTACACGGCGAATTGACTTTATGTAGTAATACAAATAAAGTGCCCCCAGGATAGACAACTATTACTGGAGCAGCGAACAATGTTCCATCTTGGACAACCAGTCGAGAATTGTGGACAACGGTCAGCTCTTGTGTGTACATAACTCGCGGTAGCGTATTGTTTCCTGAGGTAGCCCCGCTACCCTGGCTGCATCAGGCAGTTGTTTGTTACGGATCGTGGCTGGGGTTTACAAACACGTGGCCCACACACGAGGTGCACTCGGCAGGTCGCAGTGCCTGAGATAGTTATTTCGTGAAAAGAGTTGGTCCAGTATCTGGAAACCGTCCGCTTAGTATTGAGGTTTGGGACCACCCCGCATAGGTCACAAACAGCGACCTCTCGGAGGCGTTCTCCAACAGACACAGCTGCTACCACTGGGCAATGTTCAAATGTGTGTGACTTCCTATGGGACCAAACTACTGAGGTCATCGGTCCCTAGACTTACACACTATTTAAACTAAGTTAACTGAGAACAGCACACACACCCATGCAGGAGAGAGGACTCGACATCCGGCGGAAGCGGCTCACTGGGCAATGCAGAACACGTTCGACAAGAAGAGCATTGCCTTTGGCGGGACTCGAACACATGACGCTTCGATTACTATCGAAGAAACCGCCAGCAGCCGGGTCATCTATAGGCCCAAGCGTCACGTCGCAACTGTTCATACGGTAAGTTGGTCCAAATCTGTTTTACTGGGAAGTTTGAATTAGGACCACACGAAGCGATGCGGGTACTGTTCAGTAGTCTGCGGTGTGTGTGTGTGTGTGTGTGTGTGTGTGTGTGTGTGTGTGTGTGTGTGTGAGAGAGAGAGAGAGAGAGAGAGAGAGAGAGAGAGAGAGAGAGAGAGAGAGAGAGAATGAATGAATGAATGTGCAAAGGTTGGCAAGAGTTGTGCCGGTGCTGATCAGCACCAGTTCGTTATCGCCTGACAAAACCGCTTACGCGGATAGCATAGGCATCGACCACGTGTCGCCGAAGCGACGCAGCTACCTCGCGAAAACAGTAGTCGCCAGCAGTTGAATTGTTCTGTGTGAGCACACACGCTGAAAATTTCATCAGTGGTTTCCAAGAACGTTAGATACATCTACAATTACGTCTGTATCCCGCATACCACTCTGAAGGTATGGTAAAGGGTACGTCCTAGGTATGGGCAAAATATACCGATATAAAAGTATCGATAGTTTGTTCAAACTAATATCAACATACAGCGCGTTATTTATATGATCGGTATATCGATTAAACGATATTTAACGCTGAATATCGAAAGGTTTTTTTTATTGTCTGTCTTTTCTTCATTCATAGGCACTACAATCCTCATCAGCAGGTTTCTAGCACATTCCAGCTACTACCTTTGCAAGTTGACTGTAAATTTATTTATTTATTTATTTATTTATTTATTTAACCTGGCAAGATTAGGGCCATCAGGCCCTCTCTTACATCTAACCAGGCATTCTACTTATTTTACATTCATATGTTTTAGTAGGCATGTTAAACTACATCTAGTATAAAAAGTGAAATAAACTATTTGAAAGGTACACCTGGAAAAATACATACATATAGAGTTTATATTCTTAGGTCACAAGTACTGTTATAATTAGACATTATTGAAGAGACAGATTTTAGATAGGAGTGCCGGCAGCAGGGAGTATGAGGGAGACTCATGGTGAAGGGAGGAGAAGAATAGAGACATGATGAAACATAATTAAGGAAATATAAAGGAAAAGAAGATTGCGTGGCTAATAGAGAAAGATGAAGAGGAAGGCATCTCAGGAGCAAGATAGGAGACGCTGGCTTTGCTATTTGACAGATGAGGGGATTGTCCTTGTACATTAATTTTGTGGAGAACTTTGTGAGGATGATAGTAGGAAATGCTTCAACTTCTTCTTAAAAGCAGCAGGAGATCGAATTTTGCGCAAGGTAAGGGGCAGTTTGTTCCAGAGGCGGACAGCGGCAACTGAGAAGGAGTTTGCAAAAGTTTTTGTTTTGTGAGTGGGCACAGTTAGGATACCAAATAAGAGTGACCTCGTGTTTCGATTATGATGACATGACAGGTTTTTAATCTCTGAAGCAAGGTACTGGGGTGCTTGCGCGATGAGGAGTCGGTGGAGTAGACATAGAGTGTGGTAGTCACGCAAATGTCTTATGATAGGCTTAATTTAATTTCACATTCAAGTTGTGCTTTAGGAAAGGCAATTCTGATGTTGCGATTGATAATGGAAGCAAGACTGAAGAGAAATCAAGACACGTTCGTAGGATTTGTCGACCTGGAAAAAACGTTGGACACTGTAGATTGGCGCAAGGTGTTCGAAATTCTTAGAAAAATAGGGGTAAGCTCAGGGAAAAACGGGTAATGTACAGTTCTACAAGAACCAAGAAGGAATAATAAGAGTGAAAGACCAAGAAACGAATTGCTCGGATTAAAAAGGTAGGAGAGGTGTAGTCTTTCGCCCTTACTGTTCAATTTCCACTTCGAAGAAGCAATGACGGAAATAAAAAAAGTTTCAAGAGAGGCATTAAAATTCAAGGTGAAAGGATATTAATGATAAGATGCGCTGGTAACATTGCTATTCTCTGTGGAAATGAAGAAGAATTACAGGATCTGCCGAATGAAATAAACAGTCAAATGACTGCACAATACGGATCGAGAGTTAATCAAAGAAAGACGAAAGTAATGAGAAGTAGCAGAAATTAGAACAGCGAGAAACGTGATCACGAAATAGGTCATGTTAAGGAATCCATGACGGTCAGACCAAGGAGGACATCAAAAGCAGACTAGCTCTGGCAAAGGAGCATTCCTCGCCAGGAGAAGTCTGCTTGTATCAAACATAGGCCTTAATTTCATGAAGAAATTTCTGAGAAAGTACGTTTGGAGCACGACATTGTTTGGTAGTCAAACATGGACTGTGGGAAAACTGGAACAGAAGAGAATCAAAGCATTTGAGATGTGGTGCTACAAACGAATGTTGAAAATTAGATGGACTGACAAGGTAAGGAACAAGAAGTTCTCCCGAGAATTAGGGAGGAAAGAAAGATATGGAAAACACTAACAAGAAGAAGGAACAAAACGGTAGGACATCAATTGAGACATAAGGGAATACCTTCCGTGCTATGGAGGAAGCTGTAGAGGGTGAAAACTGTAGAGTAAAACCGAGGTTGTAATACACCGAACAAATAATTGAGGACGTAGATTGCAGTTGCTGCTCTGAAATGAAGATGTTGGCACACGAGAGGAATTCGTGTCGGGCCGCATCTGAATGTATCTGTACTGTGGATTTATGAAAGCTTCTTACCTCCATGTTTGATTTGTACCATGGAAAATGATAGGTACAAAGCTCAAAATGAAAACATTTGGTGACAGCACTGTGGAAGAATGGTTGAAATTATTACTGCCTGCTCCCAACTACGAGACAGAATGTGCGCTTTCCTTACTCCCTGACTGCCTGGATCAAGGAAAGATCGATGCAATGTAAACGTAAAGTACACTCGGCACAAAAATCACATTCAGTACTACGTTGGTATTTAATTTCACATTTGTTTTGTCAGTGTTGCTCAAAAATACTTAATATGTTACGCCTTTTCTCTTCCTTCCGAAACAGTGGCTTCTTTAGTAAACTTGCTTTGTTGTGCCAAGTAACAACAGCAGACTGGCAGGTGAACTTATTAAACAAAGAGTTCTGTTAGTGCCTGTTGGTGGTGATTATTGGTTTCATTAATTAGTTTTTTGTAAGTGATTCTATAGCACACTATGTGTCTTTTATTGGTTAATTTTGGATATAATAAAGTATTTGTCAATTTTTAAATGTTTTTTAAACATTTGCGTCTTCTATCAATTTTTTCTTAATTCTTGTAAATATTGAAATATTTTCCGATAGGTCTACCTGTAAATGTCGATACATTTGTCTCGATGATATCGATATTTTATGTCGTTATTTTTAAAAATTTGCACATCCGTAGTATATTCCCTTGTGCCATATATTAGAACTTCTTCCCATTTCATTCACGTATTTTGTGTAGGGGAGCGTTTTCTGCTGACTCCAGATGCAGTGCTTCCATACGCAAGCCAATGAAGGGGGCGCTGATTTCATATGAAACTATTTAATAATCAGTCTTGGGAATGCAGGTTAGTCAAAATAATATTTGGTATTTTTGACAGTCAAGTGACGAATCTAACGTCGTATCATTACAGTTCAAGTGGACGCGTTAATGCTAACTATGGCCTTACGTACCTACTAATCAGTCTTTGATCACTGGGAATGCTTTCAGTGTGCTATATTGTGCTAGAGGACATGTGAATTGTAAAGGCGCTGAAGACAGTTTACATGGTACTCGGCATCACAAGTCGAAGAAAGTGAAGTAGAGTGTCAGACGCCTCCATATAAAGCACAAGCTGATATCATTATATTACTCGACCACAATGCATCTACAATTGGGACTGAGGGCGCTTCTGTCGGTTTATCGTGAGTTTTTAATCATGACATTTCGCGAGGACACGCTGAAATACTTGATGCCGTATGCACAACTGTCAAGAGAACATTTACAGTGCGATGCGTTTTCCTTAACCACGCAAGTGTCGTAATATGTGGTACTTGGGTAGAACAAATGGCAGGTATGGATACGTACCTTTGGAGATCCTTCATTACACCTCCATGCTGCAAACGGACGTTACGCCACGACACAGACACAAATTTAAGTGTACCGAACACACGTCAGTGACCGGAGGGACGGTCCAGAAATTTTGTGATACACACATCAAAAAAAGTTTTGCATAATCTCTGTTCCGAGAGTCCCTGAACCTGTACAGAAAATTGGAATAGAGATCAACATAAACATAATTTCCGCCCTTTTTATTTCTCATGGAAACCACACATTGCATGTTGTAACACTATACAGCGAGACCTTCAGAGGTGATGGTCCAGATTGCTGTATACACCGGTACCTCCAATACTCATTAGCACGTCCTCTAGCACTGATGCTTGTCTGTATTCATCGTGGCATACTATCCACAAGTTCATCAAGGCACTGTTGGTCCAGATTGCCCCACTACTTAACGGCGCTTCGGCATAGATTCCTCAGAGTGATTCGAGCAATGTCATCATACTGAAGGAAGTCATTCACAAGATGTGCAAGATTGGAGCGCGAATCGTCATCTATGAAGACGAATGCCTCGTCAATATATTGCCGATATGGTTGCACTGTCGATCGGAGGATGGCATTAAAGTATCATACAGCCGCTACGGCGCCTTCCATGACCACCAGCGGCGTACATCGGCCCCATGTGGCGTTTGCTGTGTTATTCAGTGGTTTGGTATTTAACTAATTTGTAAATGGAAATGATAATCTTATTTTATTACATTGAGTAATTACTAAATAATTTATCTCCCGGCTAAAGATTTGATCAAGTTGCTAAAGAACTACAAGCTAACGTCGTGTTAAAGTGTTGTCTGTAAGTTGTGTGTCACTAAATCACAGTTCATACAACAGATTCCTTACAACTATTGATTAAGATGGAAGCAGTTATCTTCAGCAAAATGATCATTAAAACCACCGAATATCAGTCGCGCACAACACTGACGTATGTTACCTGAAACAATATTCTTCGCAACTCGTGCGTAATTAATTTTGGCTCCATACATCAGCTAGAAAAGATTCTTATAAGGATCGTACTATGAGCACTGTTTTTAAAGAACCAATCTGATTCGAATTATTTTCATTAAAATAAGTTCGGGACCACCGGTGCACATTTATTTTCACACATTTGTATTACCTTCGGCATTTATTCTGATGAGTTGCTTAATTTAAATTTAAATTTGCCGCTGAGATAATTGTTAAGATGGCGGCAGACAATTGATAGAGACTTTCTGTTGTTAGAGCAAATAAGTAAATATCCAAAATGCTTATTAAACTCTATATAATCTACTTTCGTATTGTGCACTATTTAGACTTCATCAAGCAAACATTTGATTTGTTTCTAAGAAAAACACAGACAAAAACACGATACAAATCGCTATCATCAATGGCTGCGCTGCTTGCAGCTGAAAGAAATAATTAACACAGATAATGCTTACTGACAGAGGAATTAAAGTTACAAATAATTATTCACTCATATTTATAATTATAATAATCTACTCTATTTTCAAGTAATAATTAATAAATAATTACAGTTTCTTAACAGACCTCAGTTCGATATGCGTCCGCAACCTACAAAAGCCAACCAACAAAAGGTAAAAAAAAAAAAAAAAAAAAAGAAGACAAACGCAGATCATTAAAGGAATTTACAATTATCATTGTCTTTGTATGATACACATCGATATGTCCAATTACATCATATAATATTATATAAATAATTAATATTTATCATCGTTTTCATTCGTTTTCACTGTTTTTTCATATGTCGAATAGATAATGTTTATAACTGTTAGAGGCATAATTTTCTCTCGTTGCACTGTAGCTAAAATTTATCTCGTGGATGTTACACCCACATAAGCCAGTCCAAAACAGCAGGGAACCTCCATCTTGTTGCACTCGCTGGACAGTGTGTCTAAGGCGTTCAGCTTAATCGAATTACCTCCAAACACGTCTGCAACGATTGATTGTCTGGTTGAAGGCAAATGCGACACTCATCGGTGGAGAGAACGTGATGCCAATCCTGAGCGATCCATTCGGTATGTTGTTGGGCTCATCTGTACCGCATTGCATGGTGTCGTGGTAGCAAAGATGGACCTCGCCATGGACGTCGGGAGTGCAGCCTATTGCGCAAAGTTTGAGTCGTAACACGACGTTCTGTGGTGGCTGCACGGAAAGCATTATTCAACATGGTGGCGTTGCTGTCAGGGTTCCTCCGAGCCATAATCCGTAGGTAGCGGTCATCCACTGCAGTAATAGCCTTGGGCGGGCTGAGCGAGGCATGTCATCCACATTTCCTGGCTCTCTGTATTTCTTACGTGTCCGAACAACATTGCTTTGGTTCACTCCGAGACGCCTCGACACTTCCCTTGTTGGGAGCCCTTCCTGGCACAAAGTGACAATGCGGACGCGTCTAGGCATTGGCCGTTTAGGTATGGTTGAACTACAGACAACACGAGCCGTGTACCTCCTTCCTGGTGGAATGACTGGAACTGATCGGCTGTCGGACCCCCTCCGTCTAATAGGTGCTGCTCATGCATGGTTGTTTACATCTCTGGGCGGATTTAGTGACATTTCTGAACAGTCAAAGGGACTGTGTCTGTAATACAATATCCACAGTCAACGTTTATCTTCAGTAGTTCTGGGAACCGCGGTGATGCAAACCTTTTTTTTATTTTTTATTTTTTTTTATTTTTTTTGTAAGTTGTATATATATGGGACACAAGTGCAGTCCAACAACGTGACCGCGTAGTGACGACGCCATGGCTATTCAAATTCGATCAATGTTGCACACTTTATTTTGGACCGTTCACAGTTGCTATTTTGCCTCTTTTCTTCACAGTTGAGTACCCCTTCTTCCTGTTTTCATGCTTGATGTGTGTTCAGTTTTTGACGGGCTATCCATTGGGCCGACTTACCACTGAATCTGACGGGGGTCCCTTGTTAGTGTTTCTTCTTCTTCGTTAAGAGATGGCATGGTATGTTACATACCATTGGAAGGCTGAGAAATATATCTGTTTAGTGATGTAGAACACACTATTTCTTCCGACATTTTGCAAGTTATAAGCAATATTGTGGAAATGGAAGATGAGAGATATGATACTACGTGAAGAATTTGAGGGAGCACTAAAAGACCTAAGTCGGAAAAGGCCCCAGGAGTGGACAACATTCCATTAGAACTACTGATAGCCTTGGGAGAGTCAGCCATGACAAAACTCGACCATCTGATGGGGAAGATGTATGAGACAGGCGAAATACCCTCAGACTTCAAGAAGAATATATTAATCCCGTACGAGCATTTGTAGACTGAGAGAAAGCTTTTGACAATGTTGACTGTAGTACTCTCTCTCAAGTTATAATGGGGGCAGGCGTAAAATACTAGGAGCGAAAGGCTATTTACAATTTGTACAGAAACCACATGGCAGTTATAAGAGTCGAGGGATATGAAAGGGAAGGGAGTTATACAGGGTTGTAGCCTATCCCCGATCTTATTCAATCCGTACATTGAACAAGCAGTAAAGGAAACAAAAGAAAAATTTGGAGTAGGTATTAAAATACATGGAGAAGAAATAAAAACTTTGAGGTTTGCCGATGACATTGTAATTCTGTCAGTCAGAAAGAGACTTGGAAGCACAGTTGAATGGAATGGACGGTCTCTTGAAAGGAGGATATAAAATGAAGATCAAAAAAAGCAAAACGAGAATAATGGAATGTAGTCGAATTAAATCAGTTGATGCTGAGGGAATCAGATTAGGAAATGAGACACTTAAAGTAGTGAATGAGTTTTGTTATTTGGGGAGTAAAATAACTGATGATGGTCGGTGTAAAGAGTATATGAAATGCAGACTGGCTATGGCAAGGAAAGCGTTTCTGAAGAAGAGAAATTTGTTAAAAAGTATAGATTGAAGTGTCAGGAAGTCGTTTCTGAGAGTATTTGTATGGAGTGTGTCCATGTATGGAAGCGAAACATGGACGATAAATAGTTTACATAAGAAGAGAACAGAAGCTTTCGAAATGTGGTGCTACAGAAGAATGCTGATTAGATGGGTAGATCACGTAAGTAATAAGGAGGTACAGCGTAGAACTAGGGAGAAGAGGAATTTGTGGCACAACTTAACTAGAACAAGGGACAGGGTGGTAGGACGTTTTCTGAGGCATTAAGGGATGACTAATTTAGTATTGGAGGGCAGCGTGGAGGGTAAAAATCGTAGAGGGAGACCAAGAGATGAATGCACTAAGCAGTTTCGGAAGGATGTAGTTTGCAGTAGTTACTCGGAGATGAAGAGGCTTGCAAAGGATAGAGCAGCATGCAGAGCTGGATCAAACCAGTATTTGGCCTGAAGACCACAACAACAACAACAACAACAACAAGCAATCGTTTTCAGGTTTGGTTAGGTTTACCCCTCCCGCCGCCACCCCCCCCCCCCCCCCACTTCTTCTTCCCATTAATAAAACACCCCCCCACAAATTGTGCAGCGTGCAAAGCAAGGAAGAAGAAAAGTGATGCACGGTATGAGTGTGAGAAATATCTACTGGCATTACACGTGCCTGCAGTTTTTCGGGTTTACTACAACAACAAAAACTTCTAAAACAGTATTATCTTTATTCCTCATCACTTCTATAAATAGAATTCCTATCTAAAAATTATATAATTTTTAGAAAAGTACGTAAGACTAAATGTGCTGATTTTCGGACATTTAAATAATAAATATAGAGTCGACTATGGGGCAAAATATTAGTACGTCAGCGGGTTGATTTGATGCATCAGCATAACTATGACGAATGACGAAAATAAATTCAGTCTTTTATCGAGCGAAGATAGCAAGCTGCAAGATGTGAAAGAATCAAATTTTTCGCCGAATTCGTTCTTAAAATAGATTGATAAATATTTTATAGCAACTGTCACGCCCGCTGAAGCAGTTCGTCCGCAGTCTTTTCTCGTCGTGGTCCCCGGCGGCTGCGCTGCGCGCGGAGGACACCTTCGTGTTGGATCGCTCGAATGTTCACACGGTCCCACGTGAGATCGCCTCACGTCGGACTAGGTGTTAGCCAAGCACAAAGGCCGCCAAGTTGCAGTGTGTCCCGGCTGGATGCTCTTCCGGAGGCTTGGCGCTGCGTTGTGACGTCACGTTTCCGGGCCACGCGCCTGTCAGGTAGCTCGCCCGCTTAGTGCAGCACGTGGATAGCGGGTGGCGGCGGAACGCTGCTGCCCCCTCGTCTACCATCCTGCTGCTATGCTCTACTACGTATTCGTCTGTTTTCCTTTTCATTGAGTATTGTTTTCTTTGCTTTGAAATCCTGGCAGAATGCGAGATCAATAAAATGTTCAAATGTGTGTGAAATGTTATGGGACTTAACTGCTAAGGTCATCAGTCCCTAAGCTTACACACTACTTAACCTAAATTATCCTACTCGAACCTCCGCCGGGACCAGCCGCACAGTCCATGACTGCAGCGCCTTAGACCGCTCGGCTAATCCCACGCGGCGCATTCTGCGAGACCTGGACCGAAATTCTTAACCGACTCCGCTGGCTGAAGTCACAAATAAATTTAGCATTGAATAAACGCGCACCGCGCAATCCCAGACGACGTTTCGACACAATTTCCACAAAACATACTACTTCTGCCGCCTTTTATTATTATTATTATTATCTTTTTTTTTTTTCGAAGTCTTCTGAATGGTTTCTTACGGCCCACCTCAAACTCCTCTCCTGAGCCAGTCTCTTCATCTGAGAGTAGCACTTGCAACCTACTTCCTTAATTATTTACTGGATATATTCCAATCCGTGCCTTCCTTTACAGTTTTTCCCTTCTATACTTCACTCTAGTACCATGGGAGTTATTCCGTCATGTCTTAATAGATGTCCTACCATTCTGTCTCTTCTTCTTGTCAGTGTTTTCCATATATTCCTTTCCTCGCCGATTCACTGGAGAACATCATTCCTTACCTTGTCAGTCCACCTAGTTTTCAACACTCTTCTGTTGCACCAATGCTTCGAGTTTCTTCTGTTCCGGTTTTCTCACAGCCCATGTTTCACTGGCCTACAATGCTGTGCACTAAACGTACATTCTCTGAAATTTCTTCTTCAGATGATCTGTGTTTGATATTAGTAGACTTCTCTTGGCCAGCAATTGCCCTTTTTTCCTAGGCTAGTCTGCTTTTGATGTCCTCCTTGCTCCGTCCGTCTTTGGTTATTTTACTGCCCAGGTACCAGAATTCATCTACCTTGTGATTAACAATGCTGATTTAATTTTCTCGCTATTCTCATTTCTGCTACTTCTCATTACTTTCGACATCTTCAGTTTACTTTTAATCCATATGCTGTACTCATTAGACTTCATTCCATTCAGCAGATCCTGTAATTCTTCACTTTCACTGAGGATAGTAATATCATTAACCAGTCTTATCATTGATATCCTCTCATCTCGAATTTAACCAGTCTTATCATTGATATCCTCTCATCTCGAATTGTAATTCCAGTTGACCTTTCTTTTATTTTAGTCATAGCTTCTTCGAAGTATAAACTGAACAGTAGGGCCTCTTGTCTTACAACGTGTTTGATCCGAGCACGTCGTTCTTGGTTTTCCACACCTATTGTTTCCTCTTGGCTCTTGTACATATCGTATCTTATCTGCCTTTCCCCTATAGCTTACCCCTCTTTTTCTCAGAATTTCAAACAATTCGCTGCATTTGGCACTGTCGAACGCTTTTTTCCCAGGTCAAAAAATCCTATGAACGTGCCTTGAGTTTTTTCCTTACCCTTGCTTCCATTTATCAACCGCAACGTCAGAACAGCCTTGCTCCCATTATCAAACGCACCGCCAGAATTGCCTGTCTGCTTCCTTTACCTTTCCTAAAGCCAAACTTATCGTCATCTAACACATCCTCAGTTTTCTTGTCCTTTCTTGTGTATGTTATTGTAGTCAGCAACTTTGATACATGAGTTGTTAGGCTGGTTGTTCATTAATTGTCGGACTTGTCTGCTCTTGCAATTCAGAATTATGTGGATGATATTTCTCCAATAGTCAGATGGCATATCGCCAGACTCATCTCTTCTAAGCACAGACGACTGTTCACCATTTTGGTGCCATTTCCCCCAATGATTTCAGAAATTCTTATGAATGTTATCAATTCCTTTTGTCTTATTTGATTTTAAATCTTCCAAAGCTCTTTTAATTTCCAATTCTAATATTGGATCCGTTGTCTCTTTTCCATATCGACTCCCGATTTTTCTTCTGTCATATCATCAGACGAGTCTTCTCCTCATATAGGTCTTCAGTGTATTCTTTCCTCCGCCATAAATTTTGCGTATTTACCGTGACGCCAAAATTGGAGGAATTGGCAGATAGTATTCCGACAGTCGTTCAGCCCGCGAATGGAGTATGAAAAGTGATGGTGGAGGGTTTGGAGATATGGAGGGGGTGAGATAATACAGGTACGCCATGTACCCTTTCGCCACAAATCGTGCTTTCAATTATGCATAGTGTAGAGTGGACATATTATATTTTTAGACCGTCGGCACGTGATGTTTCGAGTGATCGCTGTCTCAAATCTACGGATATGATTCATTGAATGCTGGCCCCTATTCTGACTGGACCAGAGGTGAGAATCTTCCTACACGTCGGTCAGGGAGCCTGAAGGTGACGAAATGTATCGGCGAAACTGATAGCCCAATAAATTAACCATTTGGATGAAAGCTGTTTGATTTGACATTCTGTTCTGTTTTTCTGTCGCAACAACTGTTTGTTGCTTCTCATCAACACATTTCACAATATTATTGACAATTGTATACCTTCGATTTACCGTGTAAAGGAATTAGGCTACTCGAAGAGTATTGCAGTGCCCCTGGGTATACACACTTTCAGAACTTACCGTAGATAGACGGTCTTTAACTTGTCCCGGAGATAGTAGATCTGCACCCATACTGATATGCGGGGTCAGTCTGCCGTGCTGAGCGCAGACGTTAAAGCGTACCTGCTGGAAGACTCGCAAAAGGAATATCATGGTGCAGGTGCTCGGAAAGATGTGTTATATCTGCTCGTATCTTGCCGAGCTTATGCTCCGTCTGTAATGACCCGGTCGTCGACTGGACATCAGACGCTAAATCTACCTCTCAGAAACTTCGCCTGTCGTTTCGTAATATTTATTGCTTACACAAATGATTTCGCGAGTCTCTGACAAATTCGCATTTTTTTCGTAACAAATTCAGTTCCGATATTGAAAACGCAAAATAAAGAGAAGATTTGGTTTCGCAATCCGGAGGCAAATACAGTGAGGTGACAAAAGTCATGGGACACCTCCTAAAATCGTCTCGGAGCTTCTTTTGCCCGGCGCGGTGTAGCATCTCGATGTGGCATGGATTCAACAAGTCCTTGGAAGTCCCCTGCAGAAATATTGAGCCATCCTGCCTCTATAGCCGTCTATAATTGCGGAAGTGTTGCCGGTGGAGGATTTTGTGCACTAACCGACCTCTCAATTTTCTTCCATGGATGTTCGATGGGAATCATGTCCGCCTATCTGGATGGCCAAATTATTCACTCGAATTGTCCAGAATGTTCCTGAAACCAATCGTGAACAATTGTGGCCCAGTTACATGGTTCATTATCATCCATAAAAATTCCATCGTTGTTTGAGAACATGAATACCATGAGTGGTCTCCAAGTAGCCGGACATAACCATTTCCATTTAATTATCGGTTCATTTGCCCCAGAGGACCCACGCCATTCCATGTAAATAGAGGCCACACCAGTATGGAGCCATCACCAGCTTGCACAAAGCTTCATGGGGTCTGCGCCACACGGTTTTCCAGTCGTCTAGGGCCCAACCGATATTGTCACGAGCCCAGGAGAGGCGCTGCAGGCGATGTTGTGCTGTTAGCAAAGGCACTCGCTTTTTAGCAAAGGCACTCGCATCGGTCGTCTGCTGCCGTAGTCCATTAACGCATGATTTCGCCACACTGTCCTAACAGAAACATTCTTCGTACGTCGCGCATTAATTTCTGCGGTTATTTCACGCAGTGTTGCTTGTTTGTTAGCACTGACAACTCTACGCAAACGCCGCTTCTCTGTTTGTGTTGTGACTTGGCAAGACAGCCCAGTCACTATGAGGGGAAGCCGAAAGGCACGCGCTTAAGCTCACGCAGGCTGGCGCGAGGTCTGGAACAGTTAAGGGAATTAATAGTAGCAACTAAAGTACGTAGTTGAAGTAATACTTAACTTTAATCCATAAAGGTCGGGACACACATGTCCGGACCGTGTCCGTGCCGAGACACGTCCGAGTATCGGCCGTCACCCGGACATCGAAATGCATCATTAAAACAAATGTAGCGGGTCCCACTTGACCGGGCCGTGCAAGGGGAACGTCAACGGGCCGGGGCCGGGCCGGGCGGGATTCGCCGTGTTTAATTTTTCACGTCACGGACACGGCCTGACGGTAGAAATGTCTTGTGAGCTGTGCAACTGCGCAAGACTGTTCCGTGTACAAAACATGGATGTGGAACGACTAATAGAAGAAGTTCGTAAGTTTCCTGTTCTTTGCGATCAGGGAAGTGAAAACTACAGGAATATCGAGTACAAAGACAGAGTTTGGAAGACAATTGCAACAGATCTACAGGCCAAAGGTAAGATAAAAACTATACAAGTTTTAATACCCGAAAGATATTTATTTACTTTTTAGTTTACAAACAAATGTTTGGTTTATGTCATCGTTATATCGCCAAGGTGACATGTTCTTGCCATTCCACAGTCCCTTGTGGAGAATTCAGGAATTTTTTGAGTTGTTCTCGTACAGCAAATGCAACATATGTTGATCTCCCACGAATTCGAGGTAGGTTTCGAAGATTTGATGATCTTCCGGATTCCTCAGCAGTTTCCTTTTGATCCATTCTCTGTTCGGGCACCCTATAACCTTAGATATTTCGAATAAAGTTGTACAGGACACACACGCAGCCGTCACAATCATTGTAAGGTTATTAGGATCTCCCTGAAGAATTCGAAATTTCTGTTGCAATATACCGAATGCATTTATGGATATTCTTCTTGCCCGACTCAAACAATAATTAAATATAGCCTTGTCATTTGTTCAGTTCCTGCCAGGATATGGTCGCATCATGTATTTTTTGAGAGGAAAAGCTTCATCGCCTACAATTAGCATTGGAAATTCGACATCAGTTCCGGGTAAAGTTTTACTCTTTCGGACGCTAAGCGTATTGTTTTCCAATGGCTTTCCAAGGTTTGAATTTACTAGAATGCCTCCATCAGACTTTTTTCCGTACGCTCTCACGTCTATTGCAATAAAATTATAACATGGGTTAACCAGAGCAAGAAGCACAATGGAATATGTTTTTTTGTAATTCCAATAGAGACTTCCTGAGTTGTTTGGAGCCTGTATTGTTACGTGCTTTCCATCTAAAGATGAGATGAGAAAATAATGAATCGAAACTCTCCCTGTACTGGTCTTGTTTTCCAGGCACTGTGGATCCATAATTTTCTTTTTCTTGTTTGCCTTCGTTCTTTTTCCTCTTCGACTAAAGCAAGTGCTGTAAGTCCTAATTCACTATTACGAAAATTAGTGAACATGTTTTACAGCTTTCACAAACAGAAACACAGATCACCGCGTCCGAGTCACTACAAGGAACAACAAAGACGCGGACGTGCCCCGGTCATGTGTGGCCCCTGCAGGAACGGACCGGAGCACGGCCGTCACTTGTCCAATGCTCGGCCCTGACGCGGCCCGGACGTGTGTGTCCCGACCTTAAGTGGTGAACATCGGTCCGACGGTACAGGCATCACAAGTTAAATATCTATTGATAATGGCGCCTTGCTAGGTCGTAGCAAATGACGTAGCTGAAGGCTATGCTAACTATCGTCTCGGCAAATGAGAGCGTATTTGTCAGTGAACCTTTCCTAGCAAAGTCGGCTGGACAACTGGGGCGAGTGCTAGTAAGTCTCTCTAGACCTGCCGTGTGGTGGCGCTCGGTCTGCAATCACTGACAGTGGCGACACGCGGGTCCGACGTATACTAACGGACCGCGGCCGATTTAAAGGCTACCACCTAGCAAGTGTGGTGTCTGGCGGTGACACCACAGTTTGTAAGTGACGGCCGTCGGCCACTGTGTTGTCCATGGCGAGAGATTATCCCTGAAATTTGGTATTCTCCGCACACTCTTGACACAGCGGTTCTTGGAATATTGAATTCCTTAAAGATTTCGGAAATGGAGTGTCCCGTGCGTCTACCTGCAACTACCATTCCGCGTTCAAAGTTTGTTGACTACCGTTATGCGTCCATAATCACGTCGGAAACCTTTTTTACATAAATCACGTGAGTACAAATGAGCTCTGCCAGGGCACTGTCCTTTTATACCTCGTGTACGCGATACACTGCTACTTGCATGTGTAAACATCGCAATCCCATGACTTGTGACCGCAGTGTATGTTTGTTCTGTATTCGGGCTTTTACATTCTGGTATGGCGACGTGCGTAAGATTGTTGGAATTAGTGTTACGGCGGTTGTATAGCGGTGAGGCTGCAGGAGTAGGAGTTTGTTGCACTATAGTGACTACTGTTGCAGTCAGAAGAGGATAGGCAGCTCTTGTACTACACAGTAGGTTACATGGCAACGCCGTACCGCGCCTCTCGGACACGCAGTGTGACGTGCCGGCCGTTAACTGGCGCCTTCTGCGAAATATAGTGACGCCCACCTGCAACCGTTCCGTCTACGTCATCAACGTCGCTGCGCTGCCGTTTCTACCAATAGCGACACTTCGGCATTCGATTTCTGTCAGCCAGCTTGAAATACTGCTTGATATTAAACTGGTCGTTATGGAAAGTGATGTGTGAAATGAGATAGGGCTGTCGGTGTATCTGAATTATTTGTCTTTTATTTCACACATGGTGCTAAGCTTGCCTGCAGGCCAAGACGAGACTGTATTCCTAGATTTCAGAAAAGTGTTAGGCGCTGTGCCTAACTGTAGTCCAGGGTTTTCCAAACTGTGTCCTGCAGATCACCAGTTTTCCGGACGTAAGAGTGCTCCGCGGAAACCTATTAAGATTATGGCGTTTTTTCCGACACTTTGACGACACAAAGTATTTGTTTAGATTTTATTATGATTTCTGTGTTATTAGTTGTAATTAAAAATTGAAGCAGCCGCAGGACAGATATTCCTATCATGTGCCAACCTCTTCATATCAGAGTAACACTTGTAACCTACGTCCTCCGTTATTTGCTGGACGTAGTCTAATCTACCTTCCTCGGCAGTTTTTTCCCTCTACAGGTTCCCTCTTCTGGCATGGAAGCTATTTCCCGATGGCCCAACAGATGTCCTGTCAACCTGTCCTTCCTCTCGTCAGTGTTTTCCATATATTCCTTTCCTTGTCGATTGTCCCCATTCGACTCTCTTCTGTCCGGTTTTCTCAGTCCATGTTTCAGTGCCATACAGTGTTGTGCTCCAAGCGTACATTGTCAGAAATTTCTTCCTCCTCCTTGATCCGTTCGTCATGGATTATTTTGCTGCCTAGGTAGCAGAATTCCTAAGCTTCATCTTCTTCGTGGTCATCAATCCCGATGTTTCGTTTCTCGCAGTTCTCATTTCTGGTACTTCTAATTACTTTCCTCTTTCTTTGATATATTCTCAATCCAGATTCTGTACTCAACAGACTATTCATTCCATTCAGCAGATCCCTTAATTCTTGTTCACTTTTACTGAGGATAGCGATGTGATCAGCGAATCTTATCATTGATATCCTTTCATCTTGAATATTAATTCCACTCTTAAACCTTTCTTTTATTTCCGTCATCGTTCCTTCGATGTGTAGATTGAACAGAAGGGCCGGAAGACTACATACACGTCTTACATCCCATTTAATCCGGACACTTCGTTGTTGGTCGTACACTCTTATTATTTCCTCTTGGTTCTTGAACATATTGTATATTCCCCTTCGCCACCTATACCGTACCCCAATTTTTCTCAGAATTTCGAACACCTTGCACCATTTTACATTGTCGAATGCATTTTCCATGTCTACAGAACATGTGAACGTGTTTTGATTTTTCTTGTCTGTCAACCGCAACGTCAGAACAAAGTGATCTCGTCATCTGACATATCTTCAGTTTTAAACATTGGAAATTCCAGATACGAATATCAACAATGTAGGAAAAGACAGATTGCTACTTACCGTAAAGAAGACACGTTAAGTTGCAGACAAGAACAATTAAGACGCTTATCAAGAGCTTTCGGACACAGCTTTCATCAGTAAAGAGAGACACACTCCAGTCACACACACACAAGCGTGAGGTGTGCTTGCTTATGTGTGTGAATGATGTATGTCTGTTTACTGATAACGGCTGTGTCCGCAAGCTCTATGTGTCTTAATTGTGCCTGTCTGCAATTTTCTTTTCGATTCTTCTGCATATTATTCTTGTTAGCAATTTGGATGCATGAGCTGTTAAGCTAAATTTGCGATAATTCTCGCACTTGTCGGCTCTTGTAATGTTCAGAATTGTGTGGATGATAATTTTCCGGATGTCAGATGGTACATCTCCCGATTCATACATTCTATACACCAGTGTGAATAGTCGTTTTGTTGCCACTTCCCCCAAGATTTTAGAAATTCTGATGGAATGTTATCTATCCCGTATGTCTTATTTGATCTTAAATCTTCCAAAGATCTTGTAAATTCTGATTCTAATACTGAATCCCCTGTCCCTTCTATATCGACTCGTGGTTCTTTTTCTATCACGTCACCAGACAAGTCTTCTCCCTCAAAGAGCCCTTCAATGTACTCTTTCCACCTATCCGCTCTCTCCTGTGCTTTTATCAGTGGAATCCCATTGCACTCTTAATGTTACAACCCTTACTTTTAATTTCACAAAAAAAAAAAAAACAGCAAAGGGAGCTTAAGCTTCTTCAGTACTCCTGTTTGATGTTCTCCTATGGCGTAATCATGCAGGTGTGCGATATTAACAAATGCGTGAATAAAACGGGAAGAGTTTCTCTGAGACCCTCACAGTTCGGCAACACTCTTGGTGACACACACACACCCACATTTATTGAGATCTTTAATAAAAATTTGCGTTTGCAGAGAGAACCCATAACGCAACTGGCATCAGAGCTGTGTCACATGGTTGCCTCAGTAGAGGCACATTTCTAAAAACCTCAATAAATGTGGGCAGGTGGCAGCAAGGATGTTGCTGATTGCTGAACTGGGGGCGGGGGATCTTAGAAGGCACCTTTACCGTTTTATTCACTCTTGTGTCAATGTCGCACCCCTCAGTGATCACGGCACAGGAGGAAGAAACAGGAGGGGTGAAAAAACGTATGCACCTTTTACTGCTTCAGATCACGTTCAGAATTCGTCGAATGATTTCGAAGGGTCACTGGTGGTTCCATTGTGTACGCGAGAGCATAAATTGCGGGCACGGTGCGTTCCATAGGGGAGCAGCCCCACACTGAAACGTCCGGAGGCGTCGTCAGCCTCAAAAGTTGTCAAGGACGACGTCCTGTTGAGACTGCCGTTTCCGGCCGCGAATTAACGCCCTAAGGAAAGTGGCAGTATCATTGACGCCATTTGTGCCACACCCTTGAGGCCATTTCATGTTGATTTTGAGTGTCGGCGTGTCTGAATTCTTTTCCCCGGCCACCCCAAGAAAAACACCGCATGATTTCAACGCTGAATGTCGCCGTTTTCACTTCCATCGCAGAGGCGTCAAAAGAGGGTGTGAAATGTGGTAATACCGGAAGTGTAACGACCTTCCCATCGAGTGACATGTCCACGGTGGCGTTGGGGAGAATTATGGTGATATTTGGTGCCCATTTGACATCATTAACCCAACTTAAATCTTACATGAACTTCTCAGCTGTGGTCTTCATCGTCGATCCAGTGGGTGACGTCGCAGGGCAACACGATTTGCACCATTACAGAGTAAGCTTGTAGGCACTTTGAGACAAATTACAAACTTGTACTTCGCACTTGGGGGGAGGGGGCGGGGGTGAAATGACGGGATTTCGAAAAAAAAGATCCTTTATTTTTGTTGCGTACTGCATTTTTATCCATCTCATTTGCTAACTTTACCCATTTATTTCATTCACTTCCATGTGTCGGTCAACTGCTCCAGATTTTATTACTTCTGCACTGCTCTTCAGCCGCTTCCATTAGTATGTCGTTACTTTCGTGCGATGATAGCATTAACTTATCAGAAAATTACTTAACACAGTGTTAGTAAGACTGACGTTACTATATTACATATACTTCTGCTATAATAATGTGCGCAGCTCGTGGTCCCGTGGTCGCGTTCTCGCTTCCCGAGCACGGGGCCCCTAGATGACTGGGTGTTTGTGTTGTCCTCCTCATTTCATCCTCATTCATGAAAGTGGCGAGTTTGGACTGAGCAAAGGTTGGGAATTTGTACTAACGCTGATAACCGCATAGTTGAGCGCCCAAAAACCAAACATCATCATCTGCTATAATAATAACAACAATGATGAAGATGTGCAATGTTAATACTGTAGAGATGTGTGTGGTTGGGTGTAAGTCAGGACGTAATCTGCCCAGGTGAAACAAATGCTTAAATGTTCAGTGTCTGCTGCGGATGAAGCTCTCACGGCTGTCCTTTTAATGAATGCTCCTCAGTTCTTTTACTTGCTTTGTTTGTGTTACCTTGTTTTTGGTCAGATGTTTTTCTTCAGTATTTAGTGTGATTGGGCGTTATAAACATCCAGTAACAAAACAGATACTGACTAGAGTATCTGTGAACACAATCTTCAAAATAAGAAGTTAATGATTTCACGCTACGCAGTGTTATTTACAGCTAGTTAGCTTTTATTCTTTGGTATTCTTTGCAGCAATCATTTCATGTGTGACTCCTTACGATTATATGAATCCTTTCTGTCAATATTACAATGACGCCACTTGTAACGGAAGAGCTCTCAGAAATGTATAAACATACGAATTAACACTGAAAATTGCTTTAAAATGCAGTTCAGGTGTCGGCCGGGGTGGCCGAGCGGTTCTAGGCGCTTCAGTCTGGAACCGCGCGACCGCTACGGTCGCAGGTTCGCATCCTGCTTCGGGCATGGATGTGTGTGATGTCCTTAGGTTGGTTAGGTTTAAGTAGTTCTAAGTTCTAGGGGACTGATAACCTCAGAAGTTAAGTCCCATAGTGCTCAGAGCCATTTGAACCATTTTTTGCAGTTCAGGTAACAAAACAAATACCTTGTTAAATTGTTGGTAATCTTTCTCAAAATTAAAAACCGTGAGCAACTGTCTCTCGAAATGTTTGATTATTGTAGTGCAGCGAGACACATTTTATTCTATTTCTCACCCAAAAAATTAATTATTGAATGGAAACAAGCTATCTTGAGTACTTGTGGCCCTGATTTTCACCATCTCGTAATCACACGACGTGATACAAAGATCGTATAAGATTATCCCCTCCAAAGTAATGCACACACAAACATATGAAACAAAGTAACTGAATATTGTGAAACACTTCAAAAGTGTAATTTAAGTGAACACAAGACTTGGCAACGCCTATTTACTAAAAGACGGAATGCGCTTTCCCATTCGTTTCGATACAGTCGAACTGCACTCATGCGCTCGCAGTCGTGCTACGCAGACTATAAATAATGGGATCAATAAATACTGGCAGAAGTAAAGCTGTGAGGACGGGGCGTGAGTCCTCCATGGGTAGTTAAGATGATGGACCACTTGCTCGCTAAAGGCAAAGGTCCCGAGTTCGAGTCTCGATTCAGCATACAGTTTTAATCTGCAAGGAAGTTTTTTATTTAAGTGCAGTGTAGTGGGAAAAAATATATAGTAATTTCACTGCACAAATTTCCTGGTGAAATGCAATAAAACTTTTATATAATTTTAAGCCACTAACTATATGAATACATTTAGAATAATTCAAGTGATTAAATAGTGAAACAACAGTCACTCATGATTCTCTCTGTAATTCAAGACAGGGGAAAAATTTAATTCCGGGATAAAATAGTTCTCACACTCAGAAACACAGTTAAAGTTCGTGTGAAACATTGTTGTCCATTGTAATGTGCGTGAAATTACTGAGTGATCAGTGTACAAAACTGAGTGGGACTTACGTGAGCTACAGCAATTCTCCAGCACGTTACGGTAACTGTCGTAGTTGTTGACACTTGGAAAGATGTTGACAGCGTCTCCAGCTTTGTCAGTGGGCAAATCTCTTGCTCAACCGCAACTGCATCTTGAGTGATGCTATGGGCATCTTCTACACAGGTACTATCCATTTACGGACGCTCAGCCCTTCATCACAAGTCCGCCCAAACATATGGCTACCAACAATCCTACTGCCATGAGTCCATCTCGCAACAAACACGTACGTCGAAAGTGCTTCAATGCTCTATTAACCAATAACAGAATAAGTGGTCTAAACCAGAGTTAACCAACGTTAAAGCATTCATTGCGTTATTATACTTTCATAATAAATGTCACATATGTAAGTATGGAACAAAATGTGAATATGATAATTCGCAAAACATTTAACTTACAAATTTACATAAGGGCCAACTTAAGGCATCACGGACGTGGCAAAATTGCGCATACGCACGTTCAGTACGGAGGCTATGCTAAGAAACTACATCTATCCCTCTTCCTCTCCTTCCACCTTTTCATTTCTAGATATGACTTGCGGTGAACGTACGCGAAGGATCTGATACAATCAACAGTATCTGCCTTATGAGAAAAAACACAAATACATGTTTGCGTCTCGCCAAACGTATTTCACCACAGCTGTGGCATCCAGAGTAGCGCTTATTTATTTCTTCTTTGGATTACATAAAGCAAGATCAAGGATTTGAGTTTGCAACGTTTTCCCACCGTTAAAAATAAAACATTTGGTGTCATTGTTACTGAAAGTGCTTTCGTTTTGAAATCTAAGGATCCTTTGCAGATAGATCCAGTTTTTATGTTTATGAAACCTGCGCCTTGTTGTGAGTAAAATCGATGACTTACCAGTGCTTTCCTTCAGTTCACTAAAACCAAAATGCTGACATTAACGGTGCTGGAAAGTTGAAGAGGAGTAGAGAGGGAAATGGGAAATACTACACCTGCAGCGAGCGGAGACACGTAATGCGCGCTGTTAGGCAACGGGCTCGCCTGCTGCAGCGCGTGTCACACGGGCTCGTGGAATGACGTCAGATGCGCCGCGTGAGCCCTCGTTTGTGGGGGTCGTGGGAACGGCCGGCGACGAGGCTACGTGCGTTGCACAACACGCGGGTGCATCCTGGGTGTCGCTGGAACCTGGTCCGCCGTGGAGGGGCGGGTCTGGCGCCACGCAACTATACAGTGACACTCCAACTGGTGTCCCGTCCAACTCCAACACTGACGAACACTGCAGTCCGCCACCGTGGCTGCGTGGTCGGAGTGTTCCTGTTTCCGGGACCACCCAGGATCACTTCTGGAGCCGGCCGCTGTGGCCGAGCGGTTGTAGGCGCTTCAGTCCCGAACCACGCTGCTGCTACGGTCGCAGGGGACTGATGACCTCAAATGTTAAGTTCCATAGTGCTTAGAGCCATTTGAACCATTTGATAAATACGCTAGCTGTAGATTTTATCTTGGAGTTAGATTTTGATGTTATTGAGTAGTTAATTATGAAACTGAAAGAAGGTACAATTTGTCAGCGTTTGGCTGGAGTTTTAATTGCCAGCCCCCCCCTCCCCCTCCTCTTGAAATCTTCGTCGTGACGACGGACTAATCTGTAGCTTAGGCCGAAGTTTGGGTTAGCTCCGATCGATAAATGTCGCAGCCTTCCACAGAATGGAAACCACGATCCACGCCTGAAAGAAACTACGAGGGCATTTAATAAATAATGCACAGGTTGGTATTACTGTGGTCTGTTTCATGCAACAATGAAAATTACATCAGATGTTGGCTGCTTTGGGAAGAAGCACTTGTTTTTGTTTTTTCGCTTTGTAGTCTAAAATAAAATTGGCGAGAGGTAGAAATGGACCCATCAGGGGTCTCGGGTACTGTGACTGTTGAAGACCAGAGGTCGTACATCAAGATCGAAACATGAAGCGGCAAAAGCCAGATAGAAAACCACAGTGCGTTAAGTAATGTTTGTGGTGAGTTCACAGTGGACCGTAGCACAGTTTCACGTTGTGCTAATCTTTTTGTGGTGGTTGTATGAACGTAGACGAGAATGCAAGATCCGAAAGGCAAAAAACGTAAACAGATGAACGAAGTGTTAAGGTTGTGGCAGATCCTCATGAAGAAGATCGCAGTGCGACTTTTGAGGAAGTCTCTGAAACCACGCGAATTTCCTCTACATTACTATTGCGTTTTCTGACGAATGATTTGAAGAAGAGAAAAATTCGAGATAAGTCACACACTGTGTGACTGCTGAAGCAGAAACGCCTGGGCACTGCAACCTTGCTAAAACAACGATTCGACCATGAAGGTCAAAGATTATAGTGTCGAATTGTCGCTGTTGATGAAACGTGGATTAGACACTTTGAAGCGAAGTTGAAATCACAGTCCAATGAGTGGAGAAAATGGTTCAAATGGCTCTGACACTACGGGACTTAACATCTGAGGTCATCATTCCCCTAGACTTAAAACGACGTAAACCTAACTAAACTAAGGACATCACACACATCCATGCCCGAGGCAGGATTCGAACCTGCGACCGTAGCAGCCGCGTGGTTCCGGACTGAAGCGCCTAGAGCTGCTCGGTCACAGCGGGCGGCCAATGAGTGGAGAGATTCAGATTCTCCATGTCCACGTCAATGCTCAAACAAATGACTTTTGCTTATGATCACCAAGGAATGATCATGACTGATAGTCCCATGTGGAACAAGTGTCACAACTTTATACTATCGTAACTTAGTGCAAAAACTACGCAAAAAAAGCCACAAAATCCGACCTTGCCGGCCGGAGTGGCCGTGCGGTTCTGGGCGCTACAGTCCGGAGCCGAGCGACCGCTACGGTCGCAGGTTCGAATCCTGCCTCGAGCATGGATGTGTGTGATGTCCTTAGGTTAGTTAGGTTTAATTTGTTCTAAGTTCTAGGCGACTGATGATCTCAGAAGTTAAGTCGCATAGTACTCAGGGCCATTTGAGATCCAATCCGACCTCAGTTTCTCGAGGCTGGGGCTTTCATTCTGTACAACAATGCTCGCCCGCGTATCGGCAGTGTTGTAGCCCAGAAACTGCGACAGTACGTATGGGAAGTGTTAGCGCATCCTCCCTACAGTCCGGACATGATTCCACCGGACTTTGTCATGTACCCGAAGTTTAAAAAAACCTATGCATCGACGTCGTTGTCTTTCTCTGAAAGAGCTTTCTACCTCTGTTACTCGAGGCATTTGACAGAAGAAGAGGTGTCTTGGATGGAATAATAAGCTTCTGAGACGTTGGGATTCAGTCATAGAAAAGCAAGGAGAATGTATTGAAGGACTATAAAGAGATATTGAAAAAAAATCGTGTAAGTAAAAAAATAGTTTGCATTATTTATGAAATGTCCCTCGTATCATGGGCGATTGTGTGCAGTGTGCGTCGCACTCCATCGCCGGAGCTGCACGAGAGAGTTTTGCTGTGTCTCTGCTGAGGTGGCAGTCGAGTGTGCGGGGAGGGAGAAGCGCGAGGTGGCAGCGGACACGGCGGCTGGCTGGCCGTGGGGCGCCAACACGTACAGTGGACGGTGGGGGCGGGACACGGCCGGCAGAGCAGGCCACCACATTCAGCTTTGTGTGACTGCCGCATTGTCCGCGCGCCGCCTGGCTATCTGCTGCGCGGTGTGGATATCTGTGGCCTGGCCCGCTCCGGTCCACAATGCCGCCCTGCGCTGCCCTCCATTGAGCCACGGCCGCTGTCGCCCGTATCGGAGCGCCTCACACAGCGCGCCTGTGTGCCGCCGGGCTGCAGTCCGCTGCCCGCCAGCTGTACCCGCGTCCGTGGAATCTGTATCAACACACCCTTCCCCACAACTGTGCATACTGTTATTTTCAAATTTCTCCGTATGCCCCATCAGGGACACGATTAGTGCCTGACTACCGTATAATGCATATGCAAATGATATTCACTAGCTTGAAAAATTAGAAAGATATAGAACGGAGGTTGGGTTGACAATCTGTCAAAGACCAAGTATATGTTAACATCTGGCAAAAGGTGTAGTGAAGGAGAAAGAAGCATGGCTTTGAATGGGAAAGAATATGAGCGCCGTGAGAGCTTTAAATATCTTGAGTTACTGGTAACTGAGAATAATGATATGAGAGAAGAAATACATGCAAGGATTACAGCTGGTAACAGAAGCTACTTCGCACTGATTAAAGTATTTATAGCAAGAAGCCTTAGTAGGAATCTGTAGCTGATAGTGTGGCGCACAGTAGTGAGACCTGTGGTGGTGTATGGTTCGCCGGCCAAAGTGGCCGAGCGGTTCTAGGCGCCACAGTCTGGAACCGAGCGACCGCTACGGTCGCAGGTTCGAATCCTGCCTCGGGCATGGATGTGTGTGATGTCCTTAGGTTAGTTAGGATTAAGTAGTTCTAGGGGACTGATGACGTCAACAGTTAAGTCCCATAGTGCTCATAGCCATTTGAACCATTTTTTGATGTATGGTTCGGAGGAAGGAAGATTCTTAGAAAAATCTGGGGGCCAGGAAATGATAGGGGGTTTTGGTGAATCGGAAATAATATGGACATCAGAGGGTTGTACAACAAACCAGATATCGTGGCAGAAATAATGAGTGACAGACTACTGTGGTTGGAACATGTACAAAGAATGGTTGAGAGCAGCACAATCGATAAAGTTTTCAAACGAAAACCAGGTGGACTCCGTATAAGGGGCAGACCAAGGACCAGATGGCTAGACAACGTGGAGGAGGACTAGAGAAGAATGGGAGTTGGAAGATGGAGGCTGAGGTTGTTTTGGGGAAGGAGACCAAACAGCGAGGTCATCGGTCTCATCGGATTATGGAAGGACGGGGAAGGAAGTCGGCCGTGCCCTTTCAAATGGCTCTGAGCAGTATGGGACTTAACATCTATGGTCATCAGTCCCCTAGAACTTAGAACTAATTAAACCTAACTAACCTAAGGACAGCACACAACACCCAGCCATCACGAGGCAGTTCAAATGAACCATCCCGGCATTTGCCTGGAGTGATTTAGGGAAATCACGGAAAACCTAAATCAGGATGGCCGGACGCGGGATTGAACCGTCGTCCTCCCGAATGCGAGTCCAGTGTCTAACCACTGCGCCACCTCGCTCGGTTGGGAGACGGAGAGCCAAGGTATCCAGCAGAGAAGAGTGGGCGGGGATTATCCAGGAGGAGGCCAAGGCCCTACACGGACTTTAACGCCTAGGAGTAAAGTAAATAAATCGTATATTTCGGGGGGTAAGGCCACCTTCCGATAAGACGAGGTATACATTTTCGTCAAAGATATATAGTTTTGCCTATGCCCTTCCTGTAAGACGACCCCCCTCAACTAACAAAGGCCTATAAATTTAGATGTCTCGAACATGCTCTTTGGCATACGGCATTATCTTTCTTTGATTTATTTTCCATATGAAGGGCTTCCATCTTGCAATACGTCCGTGAAATCACCTCTTCTGAGCACCCTCCGTATCTTTCCGAGATGCACTTTTCGATGTCTTTTGCAATCTCAGTAGTGAGTTTTGGAACACTTAACTTGGTGTCCTTTTTCGATTTTCTGATGATGTAACGCTCTTCTCACACAGAGAACGTTCTTGGGCGGTGTACTGCCAAATCATACCTTCCTCATGGAATCTTATGATTATATCGGAAACTGTACTTTTGTTCACGTGTAACATTTCACCAATTTTACGACAGGTTTTGTCTTTAGCATGTTGAAAAATTACCAGCTACAGCTGTTCGAATGTGCTATCTCTTCCTCTGCGACCTATCGTTACTTCAGCAGTACACAGCACACTACCGTGCTGAATGCTTTACGTGCAAACTATCCGGCTGCCCATGGCACTTCTACAAACAATCTCTGCAGGACAACTGAGTGTGTGTGAATAACTTTGTTGTCGCACGTTAACGGCGTTCGAAGGTTCCAGGGTCAATGGTTCTCCCCTGATTGGTTGGCTGATTTGGGGGGGGGGGGGGGGGGCAAACAGCGAGGTCATCGGTCCCATCAAATTAGGGGAAGATGAAGAAGGAAGGTGGCAGTGCCCTTTCAAAGGAACCATCCCGGCATTTGCCTGAAGCGATTTTGGAAAATCACGGAAAACCTACATCAGGATGGCCGGACGCGGGCTTGAACCGTCGTCCTCCCGAATGCGAGTCCAGTGTGCTAAACACTTCGCCACCTCGTTCGGTCTCCCCTGCTTCCTAAACGTAAATATTTTACGGTGGTTTTTACTGTCAAACAGTGATAGTAACAACTAGTTTGCGTGTGCACTGTTTTCTTTCTACCATAGGGCCAGTGTGTTGGAAACGCTAGTTACTAATGAGTGTCAGTATAATTGTGTGAGTCACTTTATCTTAGCGATCGCGACGCTAGACAGCATACGCACTCTCCAGTGTTTGATTAACTGTTAATTGCACAGTGTTTTGTTGGTTGCGTGTCCTATCACAACAGAAAATGTGTGTGGCTAAAATATTTCTTGCGCGTTTACTTACCGTAGAGGATTTGGACAATGAGCTACTCGCTAGTGTTCCACTAAACTTTGACTTAAGTCACCGACTGCCAGCAGTCACCCATTAAACTTTCGATTCAACAGTAATGTCCTTTATTATTTTTTTATGAAATTCCTTACTCAGTGCCACTTTCGGGCCTCAGCATGCAGTGACTATCTTATCCACACATTTTTTTTGCGAGGGTAGCATGTCATATGTGTTCAAAGCTTGGCTGAAATAGCTTCAGGCGTTGCAGAGTTATGCCGAAACAGACACACATCCACATCCACAAGGTGTTTAAGTGATTATGATCCAAAATTTCAGAGATGAACCAGGAGGCCGAAGGTGTCAGTTCGAGATGAGGAACCCACGTCGTTCAAATGGCTCTGAGCACTATGGGACTTAACTGCTGAGGTCATCAGTCCCCTAGAACTTAGAACTACTTAAACCTAACTAACCTAAGGACATCACACACATCCATGCCCGAGGCAGGATTCGAACCTGCGACCGTAGCGCTCGCGCGGTTCCAGACTGCAGCGCCTAGAACCGCTCGGCCACTCCGGCCGGCGTCCTAAATGGTTGGCGACAACTGGTGCTAGACAGAAGAATCAATGTTCCACTGCCTAGTCAATGCTTCTAGCTTTACGTCTCTAACCATGGAGGAGCGGACTGTCTTTTCTCTGATGAATCACTTATATAAAATATCGACGAAAATCACATTGAACGACGATTTTCAGATTGGCTTTCCTTGGCGGGGTTCACAAGTCATTGCGGACGTTTTGAAGGATAATATGTTTGCCGGCGAGTAACTATAATCACAATGATTGCAGTTTCGACGTACGTTCATGTAGTGAAAGATTTTTGAATTTTTTTACTCCGTTATAGAAGCAAGGCGTGCTTTCCACACACACATTCCACTATGTAAACGGAACCAAATTTTCGTGACTACGGTGGCATGGCCATTGAAAGGCATAGTGCACTTAAAAATAAAAATGCAAAGAAGCAGGGAAGCCGTAGTTTTTTGTGTATTATGAACTATTCCACCAAAATGCACGGCTAAAGCGTCCGGACGATTGCAACGTTGTATGTCGATTTGGAAATGGATTTGTAGACTAGGGAGATGTGCCCTGAATGAAACGTGGCTGATGTCTGACTGTAAGAGAGGTCTCCCAGAAGCAGACTGCGGGTCGGCAGGTATATTATAGCGGACCCTCTGTGAGTCACGCACGTGCGTGCGTCACGCCGCACGCAGGTAGGGCGAGGGCACGCACTGTCCGCTAGCGGCATCTCCCTGTCGTGGCCCCAATATTCGGCCCATCCCCCCCTGGCGCGGCTATCCGCGGAAAGAACTGAGTCTCAAGTGGTCGCTTACATTCATTCTTTAATATAAGGCGGAATTGTATCTTGGATTAAACCCGGAAACCAAGCTAAAGTTGTCAAGAGTCCAAATGAGTGTAAGGCGAGTTGATTGTGGTGTGCAGTCCCGCAGAGGGCTCTTCACAAGATTGCATGGGCAGGTTTTCAGTATCTTCAATGAAATAACAGTTCAGTTAACAGAGTCAGTGGTTAGAATAAGATAAATTTACATAAAACAGTAAAAGGCTTTCTGTTCTTTGTCTAGAGGAGTGTCTTTGCTGTAGAACAGAGCCTTTTACAGTATTGACGAGTTATTGAAAATGTAAACTGCGAATTACTGGAACCTGACAATTTTATTCTTCGTCAACTACACCCACTCCATCGAAAAATTTTTTATGACCATTGATGTATACGTTATTAATAAAAGCACACAATGCGAATTTTATTATATTCTGCGTCAGCAGATTCTAAGTGCACTGCTGTGATCAGTGTAATTAAACATTGCTAGTGGATGCCGTCATTTCGAAATTTCTTGGCTACAGTAGCCAAAGAATTATTACCTTCACTTTAGTATTTGTATAGTCGTATGTCAATGACAGTTATTCAGTCAGTTTGAAAAGGGAAAATATTCAATTTATTCCTTCTTCAAGGACCATTCGACGGACATGCAGTCTGAGTTTTGCTCCTTTTTCGTGTCTCACATCCACGATTGCCGCTCTGTTGGATCTTTGGAACGAACACTGACTAATCCAAATAAGTCGTTGACAACTACGAGAGCAGATAACAAGTAAGCACGACTTCTGAGGTTTTTCCTGTTGCAATAACCGTACGTTACGGCAGGTGAAAGAGAGGGAGATAATTTGATGCGAGAGAGATTTACGTGTTTGAATTATAAATACCTTCCCACGAAATTTCCTCCCTTTGTACTTCCACAGATGATGTGTCACTGAGCTCATTAGTACTAAGACTGCGGTACACGCGAGGTGCCTAGGTGCTTGCAACCCCCGAAACTAGAATGCGTAAGTTCTGAATAGTGTTCACCAACCTACAGTCTTGTATGGTTGTCCTTTCCACAGAAAACAGGTCGCGAACCCGGTATCATGAGGCTGTAATGAACATTGGTATTGCAAAAATAATTAAATTTTGAATTTGTCTGTTTAAACGAGATGTCACTCGCCTTTTTATTAGCAGAATACGAGAAACTGCACCCCCATCCAAGTTAGGCGCGACCCGAAGAGCTCCGAAGTGCATCGTGTGCCTTTTCGTTTAGTAGTTGATTATTATTCTGCTGGTAACTGACATTTTTGAAATAATGGAATGATAACTTCCTATTGAGAGAAGCTTTAATTGAAATGTAAGTAAAATTCAGTGTTTAGTTTTTCTAACAAGTTTATTATTTTAGCGCGCTGCTTCCGAACACAACAGCCAATCGCGGAGAAGGAGCACAATTTAGCTGGTCTTTCTCACGATACACGTACCGAATAAACCATCTTCACTTGTACTTCATACCATTGCGGGCCTTCTCAACTGCTCTAAGAAGAGATTTTTGTAGCTGAATATGATGGCTGTGAAGCCATAAATATTACAACTTGTGAATTCCATCGAAAAACCTGTTCGTTTTCCATTATTCCGTTGTATGTATAATAATAATAATAATAATAATAATAATAATGTCGTGTGACGAGGGCCTCCCGTCGGGTAGATCGCTCGCCTGGTGCAAGTCTTTCGATTTGATGCCACTTCGGCGACTTGCGCGTCGGTGGGGATGAAATGATGATGATTAGGACAACATAACACCCAGTCCCTGAGCTGAGAAAATGTCCGACCCAGCCGGGAATCGAACCCGGGCCCTTATGATTGACAGTCTGTCGTCCTGACCACTCAGCTACCGGCGGCGGACGTTGTATGTATTCACAAACCAATACTAGAACATTGTTGCGAAGTGACGAGATTGTTAGCTAATCTTCCACTTGAGGAAATGAAGTAACTGAAAATGTTAGATATTGTGTGCTTGCACCTCCACAAATACTCGTTTGAATCAGACCCGGCAAATTTATTGAGGTGTCTGCTCATCTACTCGGAGAGGTTTTGGGTACGACAGCCCTATAAATCCAAGTGTGCTGGGGGCAGTCGCCAGACGTATTAGTGGAAGAATCACGAGGAAGCGTAGCCAGAATTGGTCGTCAGTCTCATCAGGTTGCATAAACGGTAGAAGGGGAAGATTCAGAGGAGAGCGTCGTGATTGGTCACGAATCAGCGCTTCACAGTAAAGCTTTCTGGGTTGCGGTAGCGTCATGATGAGCCAGAAAACTTACAGATTGGGTCAAATGAAAGTGATCCGGAGAACAGAGTTTTACGATACAAAGAAACACAGCAGAGGAAGAGAAATACAGTACTGACCTGACTATAGCAGATGTCGAAAGTGACCACCATCTGAAATGTTCTGCTGCAGTTCTTGAAGACTATGAGGGTTCTTGCGATACACCTTAGACCTGAGGACTCCCCAAACAAGGTATTCGCTGACTGACAGGTCTGGTGACCTGGATGGCCAGCTAGGGCCGCAATCAGACCTCTACTAACAACTTTGTCAGGCGTGAAGATTGTGTAATTTTGCTCCAAGGTTTGGCCGGCTGTATGGACAGTTGCTCCATCCTGTTGGAAGTAACTGTAGGTCTTTTCCTCCCCTGTTAATACTGTCACAAATGGTTTCAAAAGGTTGACAGTGTAACACGCCGAAGTCAGCGTTTGATGAAAGAAGATGGGACTAATAATGCGGCGTGCAGACACTGGCCGTCAAACCGTCATGCAATAGGGTTTCGTGGAAGTTATGCGGATTCTCCTCTGCCCAAAACCTGTGATTCTGTGATTTGACAT
The DNA here is from genome assembly GCF_021461395.2 of Schistocerca americana. NCBI lineage: Eukaryota > Metazoa > Arthropoda > Insecta > Orthoptera > Acrididae > Schistocerca > Schistocerca americana. Next base: position 78,550,555 of record NC_060124.1, on the reverse strand, counting down.
AAGCATTCTGTTGAAACCAAGGTTCACCAGACATAAAGAACAGATCCTTGTCCAAGCCATTCATTGTCATCTCAGTGAACAGTCACTCACAAAACTGGAGGTGCTGACGAGCATCTGTTGGTTTTAATGCATGAACAACAGACCCTCAGTAGGAATGCGTTTGCACGTCCAGGTGGAATATTCGTCCGCGTGATTGACATGATATGCCGGTCTCTTGCAACAGGTGTGGGGTGATTTGGTAGGCCTATGAAGCATTTTCTGGGAATGGTAGCCACCTTTTATGGTGTGCGGGCACATTTCGGTACGTTTTTTGACTTGTTCGAAACAGATCCTGTCTGACGCCATTTTGGACTAAGCGTCGCATGGCACTCTTTGCGGGCACTTTGACACCATTGAACGTCTCAGCAAACAACTGACCACACTGTTTCCACCACATTGGTGCCACGTGATTTCGCACAACGAACATCCTCTGCTCCACTGTAAGTACCATCGTCGCCTTTCCACTGCTCCACTCACACATGTGTGGTGCAGGTAGCCGCTAATCGGGCGGGGCAGGTGAAGGTGACGCGACCTTACGTCACATGTGCTGCTGTAGGCAGGCAGGTGTCGTGAGCTTTGCGACTCGTGACGTCAGCGCGGTGTTTCCCAACCACTCAGTGACCTGTGCAGTGTTCGCGAGTATCAGTGCTGCGCCTTATTCAGCAATGAGAGTGGAATAATGTCACACAAGAAACACACTATGAGTATAGAGGAAAGTTATCCAGAGCAGCTGTGCCCAGTAGATGGCGGCGCCCTTAACTCGCCTTACCTGTAGCTGCGCTGCACGCATTTTCCCACTCTTGCTAGCCGTGACACACACTTTCCCCACAAGCTAAGCTCCAGAGCACTTTAGCTAGAGGCGAGTCGTCTCCAGCTTCCAGCACCAAAGCAGGTAACTTGCTTTCTGCTTCAGATTCCGACATAGTTTCGCACAGCAGTCTCGCCTCAACTGATCACCAACTGGCCAGATACTTTCCCTGTAGGCTATCCTCTAGCCTTACTAAGAGATTGTTCGATACTGTTGGACGTTAATAGAGTTGATGCGCCATGTTCTTAAAACCTTCCAGAAGTTCTTGTTCTCCAGCTGCTTCGTGGAGGTATTTGTTGGGGAAATTTGACGGTGTATGCTAAATCCGCCTTACGGCTTCGTTGTGCAAAGTTTGGGGGCGTTTAGAGATGTGTCCCGGCGGCGTTTCCCCACACTGGACTTCTGTAGTCCGTCGTAGGTCGGATGAGTACGAACCCATATCTGATTGAGAGCTCAGAGTGCTCGTCATACTAATACAGGGTACAATGCCCCAAGAAGGGGCTGAATTTTTGCTGGTCTTCCGCTGTTTGTTGCTGTCATGTTAGCTTCCGATGCCTAGTATTTTCCAGGTATATTGCTGATGTCTTCCATTCAAGGTTGAAAGAGCTGAATTGGCAGGGCATCGGGTTGTCTCCTGTTCGTAAAGGCCGCTGCCCCGCTGTTGGCTGCTTTGGAAGCTACCCGCCAGTGTGTAGCCAGGATTGCACAGCATTGCAGGCTTTCTGAAGTCTGCTTGCGTAGACCGCCGTGCCATCTGCGAGTACCACTCGTCCAACTGCGTGTAGCTTAGGAAGGCCCCCTGAGTATAAATGAAGCACAGGGTCGGCCCGAGCTTGGAACCTTGCGGCACATCGGCTGTTCTCTCTAGTCAGGGAAGGTACGGTCCTGCAGATAAGATGGGGTGAGCCTTATGCACGCTCTCTAGAATCATAAAGTGCGTAGCTTGTGCAGCAGTCCTTGGTCCCACGCACCATCGAAAGCCGTAGAGACCTCATAAAATACGTCTCGACAGAACTCTGGGTTGTGGTAACCAGTTGTGATCTCTGGATGAGTTATTGGGCCGTCGAGTGCGCTTCACCAGAGCCGAATGTTACGGCGATATACTCCCTTCTTCTTTTTCTTGGGTGCATTCTTAGCCCCCAAAGCAGAAATCTCTGAGAGACCCTGCTTAATTGTGTGCAGAAGCTGATTGGACTGTAGTTTTGTGGATCCTTTCTAGCCTTCCCTACTGTTAAGACGGTCACATATTTCCAGGAGTGAGGATATTTCCTGTGGCTGATGATTCCATTCAAGATCTCGGTAAGGCGATTGTGCGCTTTTTCTGACAGTTCCTTGAGCACCTTTCCTGTAATGTCGCTTTGTCCTGGAGCCTCGTTGTTTGGGGAACAACTATACGCGAACCCACTTGGGGCTCCTCTTCATCCCCTGCGACGGCAAGGTGCGCGTCACTGCTTTCCTCGATCAGTTGTGTCTTGAGGACCCTACGGTTATTTTGCTGGTTTGAAACTCGCTTCCAAGATGCCTGCTAGAGTGTTGGCTATTGGTTTCTAGGCAGGGCCAGGGCGTAGCGGAGAAAGTCTTTTGAATATGCTCACCACACCGCATGTTGATACTGTTGGCTGTGATGTGGGTAACTTGTCTCGCCAGCGTTGGTTTCGGTTTGCGAGTGATGCAGCTTCGATGTGCCCGCGGAGCGTGTTGACCTGCCCCTTCAGCACGGGATCGCGAGTCAGTCTCCAGCGTCCGCAGCGTCGGCAAAGTCCTTGGGTTACGTACCGTATTTCTATAAGTAACAGTGCAGGGGCTGACCGTTCAAGTTGGCGTGGCGGTGGCGTGGATGAAGTTAAGCCACTAGTGACAGCATCACTGAGTGACTCAGTGGCTTCATCCACGTTGACACCTTCTCCAGTGTTGATATATTGAAGGGAGATGATCTTCTTAGTGGTTAGTCGCAGGGTACCTCTTGTGGATTCAACGGCAAGTCTGAAGCAAACAGAATTGCTATCTGACGGCAGCGCGTAAGCGACCTGCAGTTTGACGAGCTCATCTACACCCCTGATAATCGCGGTATCTAAGACATACAGTTTGCTGCTGAACTGGTAACAAGTTTACCCCAGTGTGCCAGATACTAGCGTTGTGTGTTTGTTCTGCATCGTGCAGGAGACGTCTTCCACTGTCGGCGGTGGCGGCTGTAGAATTCGAAACTGGTTGCTTGGCATTTAGATTTGCCCCCCACCCCCCCACCGCATCCTCCCCCCTCCTCCCCCGAACGAAGAGTTACCGCTCGTTGCTTTAATAAGTTGCGGACGTCATCGTCTACAACGATTTTCGCTTGTAAATTTCGATCCTTACCTCAAATTGATGCATTTATCCATCATCCTTGAAAGTTTGTAACATCACGGACCGGAATCACCCTGTATATACATACATTTACAGGCGCCGGCACGTGTAACTTCGACGCTCTGTAGCATCGTTGGATGACGTTTCCGGACATGGACTCCTACTCAAAATATTATGTACTCTCCTCTATCTACAAGTCATAGAAGTCGTAACGGGAATTTTCTGAACACCCTATATTGGTCTACGTGAAAAGCCATTTTTAAGTTTTCAGACTAGGCTCTACAGTTGGGTCTATGTGTTATTTGTGAGACACGTGATACAAAATATATATCAAGTGAAACTATATGTTTCCATACACCTTTTCTAGTCTCAAACATCTGTGATGTACATATGCAGACTGAAGCAACGAATGAAAATGTTTACCAAGGCCAGGATTCGAACCCAGGTCCCTGGTTACTAGGCAGATGCGCTAACCACTATGCCACCATGGCACAGTGACAACTGCACGGATCACTCTTACAGCCCTCCCTGCTCAACTCAAATTCCCATTAATGCCGCAGTCCATTTGCTATTACCCTAAACTCCAACAGCATTGCAGAGGCTCTCCCGATGTATTTTCATTAGTTTCTGAGTATAATGTCCAGTTTGGTGTTTAATTCAAGGTGTCTTCCATATTCCAATGAAGCTCCCGCCATTCTCCCGCCCGTCATTTGTTTTGAATAATCAATCTCTGCTCTATTGTATAGGTGTTACCTCTAGTTTGGTTGAAACAACTGGGTCGTTTCATAGATGAACCTTTTTTTTTAAAAAAAAAAAAAGAAAAAAAGAAAGAAAAAGAAAAAGCGTTTGGTACAGCGTGAGATGAAGAGTAATTGCGGATTTTCGTGTTTGTAATGAAAGTTACGTAACGGCTCATACTGCGCTGTGCTCTTATATATGTCATTGTGGCGGAACCGGTTTATAGTATTTCGTTACTTTAATTTCTTACAAATGATATTTCAGGTAGATCAAAAAATGTAAAACCAGTTACCTATTGTCAGCGTAACAATTCGTTTGATCTCAAAAATGATTATCCCCGGCTAATATTTGTCACTCTGCTAAAGAAATCTCCACTTGACGTTATGTAGAAATGTTGTCTGTAAGACCGTGTGAGTGGCACTAAATTGCATATCTTTTATCAGATTTTACACAACTGTTACTTAAGACGGAAGCACTTTTCTCTAGCAAAAGGAACATTTGGTCACAAACTACTACACGCACACAACACTGACGTATGTTTCCTATTAAAATATTTTATGTAAATCGTCCGAAATAATTAGGCTTCGTACATCTGTAAATAAGAAATTGATATTACGTAACGTGCTGTGAGCTCTGTTTTTAAAGATTCAATCTGAGTTGAATTCTGTCATTTAAAGTAGATTCAGGACCACCGGTGCATATTTATTTCCATTCGTTTATATCTAACAATATTTATGTTTGTTAAAATTCGCATTTCAAAACTGCCGCGGAGATACTTTTGCTAAGATGGCGGCAGACAGGCGATAGTCAATTTGTCTATTGTTATTCTCGATTCCTTTTATATCAAGTTGATATATTCAGATAAAAGTCTTTAAGCCTTTTTTCTATATTCTTTAGCATTTAAAATTATTCTCAATGAAAAATGTTTCATATGTTTTATACCAGCTGCTAGTAAACTCCGCTGTAAATTACTAGCGCTGATGGCTGCGCTCCTAATTTCGGAGCTGAAAATTAACACTTAAAAACATTAGCTATATTGGGTTACAATCGAAATAAATACAAATCCACGTTTAGACAATAGCGACTCTATTTTTCAAATAATAATTAACTATATAGTTACAAGTTTTCTCTTTACAGACCTCACACGTCCCACGTCCGAACAGTTAATCGGTTAGCACAGGAAGAACAACTGAACCACAATTATCACAGATAACAAAAAAAGATTATGATTGTCGTTGTCTATGCATGTAGGTCTCTGATAATAGTTTTAATTCACACAGAAATTAAATTATTATAGCAATAGTGAAATGATTATCGTCATTTTTACACGATACAGTTTTTTTTATACGTAGTACCGATAATATTTGTTGAAGTTTATATACTTAGTTCATTTTAACATCTTGTGGCTAGAACATAGTGTCGTGGATATTGCATAATTCTCCGGATTTGTTATAGAGTAACATTTCGCTACACATGTTGTGTGATCGCCCTATGCGTCTACACAGTAGTGGCGTTGTTGATGCTGCGAGAGTTCGTTAAGCAGTGAAGAGCTGCTGAAAATTTGTTAGGTAAAGCACTGCGATCTCAGAGGGCTACACCCAACCAGGCGTGCGCCGTAAACTTCAGGTCGGGCGAGCTTGCTGCTAAGTAGCTGCCTGAATTGTTTGCTGCTGATGATGATCTCACGAGAGACGAAATCTGTCGTCGCTCTGTAGGATGAAAGCTAGCGGGTCTGCTTCTTCAAGCGCCTAACAGCAAATTTGCTGTCGTCGACTGAACCTACTGGGTACCGAAACCGTGGATGCCTTATTCTGTGGGCCAACGACCGGAGAACGTCCTATCGCATTCTTGTGGTTCTCCCGCGCTGAGTGAACAAACCGTGAAGAATCACAATAGTGTCTCTCGGGTGTGGTAACCCAGTTCTGTATGGTTCCTACCTGCACAGCTGGGTTTCGTGTGCTCATTCTTCCCGAATCATTCCGCATGCATATCCTTCGATTTTTAAAACTATGACGTCGCAGTGTTATCAACATAAACCTAACGGTAGATTGCCGCCTAAGCTACAGCGTGACATTTTCTTTACAAGACATAATAAGGCTCGTTATAAATTACACTAGAAAGAAGTACCAGTCCAGTAGGAAAGCAAACAGCGCAAAGCTGTAGACGAGGGCTGGACAAATGATAGAGTGCGGGCAGTGCCTTCTCGCGGCTATCGCTCACACATTTTTTGTCAGTTGCGGGTTCCCACTTCAGCACCGCTCCTTTCAAACCAACAGGTGCGCTGCAAAGCGCATAACCTGTTATATCCTAACCAGTAATGCCACCCGAGCCCGCTGCCAAAAGGTTGGCAGCATCAAAGTCCGGACGCCGTCCGCATAAGCAGCGCCAGCGAGACAGGAAATCGCCGCAAGTCTGCGCGCGCCACCGCTGGCTTCTGGTTTCTTAAGCGCTGGAGTCGCGAGCGCTAGGACAGTTCTGTATTCGCCGCTCAGTTGTATACTCGCCACCGAATTGTGTACTTGCTAGTCAGTTGTGTGTTCATCGCAGCAGAGTTGTTGTTTGTCGTCAGCCGACGCTGACCTAGCCGCTCCGACTCGAACTAGACGGATTTCTGTAGACACGGAGTTCACTACTGTGTTTCTGTATCTTCGTTAATAAAGATAAGTACCGACTTTTATTTAATCAGAGTGTTTGGGTTTTCATCTTTCTGTTCACTGTTCCAGCGGACTGGTCGGCCCGCTATTAAGTGTGGCGGTGACTTCGTAAGCCGTTTCTACAGCGAATTGCTTGTCGCTACGAACGCCGCCACAAAATAACCCACCTTGCGTCGTTAGCATTGTCTACGTTGTCTCGCCTGTAGTAACAAGGCGTAACTATAATAGTGAGAAGAAAATTCTCGACAGAGCTGCAGGATTCACAGAACGAATATCTAACGAACCATTACTCTTCAAGCCAAACTGTGTAGAAATCTACCTGTTTATTGAAAATCAAAGCAGCAGTCACTATTTGGCGTGTGACATAAAACCCAAGATAATGTGAAACGTCATTTCCAATTGCTTCATGGGAAATTACCAACAATTAATTAGAATACAGAAGATAAGAAAGCCACACTTTTCGAGATAAGACAGGACATGGAGCTAAGTATTCATGTAGTTACTACACGTCTTACTTTAAAAAGTATATTACTATTATTGATAGCGCTTTAAGTGGTGTTGCCCTCGAGATCACGTATTCTTTGTAACATACATACACGAAGGAAATTGTGCGATGCATAATGGTGCAGCAACGAAACTGAGCTGCCACACACGGTAGCTCTGAAAATAGCTGAAGTAGACAATCCTTTCAGCGACGGAGAACTTGCAAGATAGTGCTTTGGGACTGCCGCAACGATTTCATGCCCGACGGAAACTTCTGTTTTCGAAATACTTTCTCTGTCAACGAGAACGGCGTGCAGGTGTATTGAATAAATGGCGAACAGTTTGGACGTCCAGCTGAAAGACAGGAGTAAAGCTTTCCTTTTATATCTTCTAGTTTGGACAGAAGCATTAAAGTAATTGATGTTTTTCAGCTTGCCATGTCTCTGAGTTGTTGGCGTTGAGTCCAACTTGATGGAGAACTCCTTGATTTCATCCCAGTGCGCGACACTACTATTGCCGACTACATTTTCTCTTGCGCTTACAGAACATAAGAGACATGTCGGGCCTTTATTGTGTAGAATATTCGTCGATCATGACGTATGGAGCTTCAGCAATGATTGGTCACAACTCTGGTGTCACTGTTTGCCGAGATAAAACTTGAAATAAGTTGGAAGCAAGCAGTAAATATCAACAAGATACTGCGTTGTACACCACATTAATTTGCTAGAAAGATATGTAGTCCTAAATCACAAGTAATGTACACAGATCGCACGGTTTGTGGCATCGGCAATTTGCGTTTGAGACGTGCTGGTCGAAGAGAGGTGTTGTTGTCTAACACGTATACAACACGCTTAGAAACATCGTGCTATTCATGGGCATGAAGGAAATCCAGTAAGTGTTTGGCGATTCTTAGTAGTTATTACATTACGCATTCGTAACTGAACTAATCAAGTACACATAACAGCAAATTTCTCTTGAAACCAAAATGATATGAAGTACTTCGGTAGTTGTTTAATTTTTGCCCAGCAGATTTCATTTCAAGACAAACATCTTTCAGGAAATGTATGTATGCACAGGAGACGCTGAACGATGTGGACTTTATTTTATTTAAATTTGGAAATTTGCGGTAAGGTCTTATGGGACCAAACTGCTGATGTCATCGGTCCGTAAGCTTACACACTACTTAACCTAACTTAAACTAACTTACACAAAGGACAACACACGCACTCATTCCCGAGGGAGGACTCGAACCTCCGACGGGAGGAGCCGCGCGGACTGTGACAAAACGCCCCAGACCGCGCGGCTATCGCGCGGCGTGGATTTGTTACTGTGGTACAGGTTCTGAGAGAGAACTTGGATAGTGGAATCATTTTGAATTCGATTTCAATATTTTTGCACCTACTTTGGCATTGTACAACGAAATCGTGCGTTCTGAACTTCTGTTGGAAGTTAGTGGCTTTTAGTGCAATCATGTGTGGTGGGGGAATGTAATTGTTAAGAAAAAATTCGATGCGTTGCACCGTTTTCGGGTTTAGCATAAAAGATAGCCAAGCAGGCCATTGCGCGTGCAAATTCAAGCGGTCCGCCAGATACAATTAGTGTCACTTGTTCTCATAGTGTAGATGATAGCGCACGAGACTATACAGTCTTTGGCTCGGGTTCGATCCATACTACCGTCCCGTGCTCAGTTTTTGTATCGCTTTCTTTGTTCGGTTTCAGGAAACTAAACGAAAGAAACGTTTGGCGACAACGACACTGGCGGGCCGCTTGAATTTGGGCAGCAGTCTCCTACATCTACTCTGCAGATCACAATAAAGTGCCTGCCAGAGGGTTCATGTAACCACCTTCACAGCAGTTCCGTTATTCCACTCTCGAACAGCGCGCGGAAAAAACGAACGCCTATATCTCTGCTGCGAGCTCTAATTTCTTTTGTTTTATTATGATGACCGTAGTCGGGCGCGTCATCAAAATATTATCACATTCGGAGGAGAAAGTTGGTGATAGAAATTTCGTGAGAAGATTCCGCCGCAACGAGTAACGCCTTTGTTTTAATGATGTCTGCTCCAAAACCTGTACCATGTCCGTAACAATCTCTCTTCTATTTCTCGATAATACAAAACGTGCTGCCTTTCTTGGAACTTTCTCTATGTACTGCGTTAACCCTATCTGGTGAGGATCCCACACTGAGCAACAGTACTCCAAAAGAAGACGGACAAGCGTAGTGTAGGCAGTCTCTTTAGTAGTCTGTTGCATCTTCTAAGAGTTCTGCCAATAAAACATAGTCTTTACTTCGCCTTCCCCACAACATTTCCTATGTGTTCTTTCCAATTAACGTTGTTCATAATTGTAATTCCTAGATATTTAGCTGAATTTATGGCCATTAGAGTTTACTGATGTATCGTGTAACTGAAGTTTAACGGATTCTCTTTAGAACTCACGTGTATGACATCACACTTGTCATTATTTAGAGTCATCTGTCACTTTCCGCACCATACAGATATCTTTTCTAAATCTTTTTGTAATTTCTTTTGATCTTCTGATGAATTTACTAGACGATAAGCGACAGCATCATCTGCGAACAACGTAAGACGGCTGCTCAGATTGTCTCCTAAATCATTTGTATAGATACGGAACAGCAGACGGCGCATAACACTACCTTTGGAAACGCCAGAAATCAGTTCCGTTTTACTCGATGACTTTTCGCCAGTTACTACGAACTGTGACCTGTCTAATAGGAAACTGAGACCATATTCCATACGCACTTAATTTGATTACAAGCGGCTTATGAGGCACGATGTCAAAAGCCTTCTGGAAATCTAGAAATGTTCGATTAGAAATCCTTTCTCAATAGCACTCAACACTCGTGTGAGTGAAGAGCTGGTTGTGATTCACAAGAACGATGTTTTCTAAATCCATGTTGACTATGTGTCAATAGACCATTCTCTTTTGAGATAATTCGTAATACTGTAACACATATACGCTTCAAATCCTGCAATGTTAGTTCACTCGGAAACGGCACAAAGTGTCACACTTTTTTTTTTCGAAACTGTTATTTCTCAGCACAGGCTACCTTCCAACACCCTTTACAAAGTTTTCAGACTGTTTCTGACCACCCTGTAAGAACAGTGTGCCGACCACAGATCTGCTCCAGGTTGAGAGATGGTTTCATTCAGACATTCTCTGCGCCTTTGACTTAGTTTTCGGTATTAGAGGCTCTTATACCTAACCCAACATACAGATTCAGTGCGATAGTCTTGTTACACGAACTTTAAGACAGTATTTCGAACAAGATGTACTGTTGCTAAGACGTTTGACTTGTTCTGTGGAATTTGTTCTTGTTGTCTGCCACTTAGCCGGAGAGAAAAAAAAGTGTTTTTTTTTTTTTTTTTCAACATAGTTACGGAATCAGTGCCCACATAAAGTGTTTATGTCTGTCGATGTTCGTGCTCCATAACAGCAGCGTCGCACACATCCCCATAACCATTCGTGATCGCGTGCACATTGTCACTACAGGCGACAGTACTTTGCAGTCATTACCGATACGGGCACACTTTTATGAAAGTAATTTCACGTCGAATGTTCACAGTACTCAGTTCGCCCGTTAGTAGAGCTTTTAGTTCCATAAGAAGCGTGGCGACCGTCTGTCACTCGTTCAAAAATGGCTCTGAGCACTATGGGACTCAACATCTTAGGTCATAAGTCCCCTAGAACTTAGAACTACTTAAACCTAACTAACCTAAGGACATCACACACACCCATGCCCGAGGCAGGATTCGAACCTGCGACCGTAGCAGTCCCGCGGTTCCGGACTGCAGCACCAGAACCGCTAGACCACCGCGGCCGGCTGTCACTCGTATCCGACACTGTCTCGCTACAGTCGCAGACTCCGCACTGGCCGATTGGCAATGAAGACCAGCTCCGGCGGCGATGCCTGTGGCTGACGCGCTGCGCTACTTGTTCAGAAAACTGGACGTGGCGGGGTGACAGTGCTCCAACACGTCCTCTGGTTCTCTGAGGAGTAGAAAGTGACAAAACGAGAGACGGCTTCCAGAACGCACTGCCTCGTAATGATGTCGGTAGAAGGAGGCTAGATTGTGGGACAGAAAAAGGAGCTACCGAAGCAAGTCGTGCGACCTTCCGGCGCCATCGACAACTGGGTGCGGGCAAAGATGGGCGCTCACAGGGATCGAGGTTGAGCATTGGTGCCGGTAGTCCAGCAGTCAGCTGTTAGCTGTGTAGAAGCGGGCGGCGGTAGTTGTTGTTAACCGAGACACGGCTGTTATTTGTGTCTGGCTTCCGCCTGGCCGGCTGGCGGGAGGTATTTTGGCCGCCGCTTCAGATTTAGCCGCGCGCTCAGCGGGAAGTCCGCAGAGGTGAGGTGCGCTGACCGCCGCCGCCGCCACCACTACACCCAAACCAGACAACACTGGATCACCTCCACAATGCGACCGCCGGGGAGGCACACGGCAGATGTAGTCGCCGACGTCATGTCGTCACTCCCTTCCTCCCGCCCCCCTTCCCCCCCCCCCCCCCCTCCCCTCTGCGACTTCTAGCTGGAATCCCGGTACCTTACGGTCCTGGACCTCTGCACCGTCCCTAATCGTTCTGGGCTGCATTCTAAGCCTCCCCGCAGTGTCTCATCTAGTAAGGGCACCAGACAATGGTGTCACTAACAAGTTTTTCTCTGCTATACACGACACCACACTATAAAATCTGACCTTTCAGAACGCGGCTTGACAAAAATCAAATACGAGAAAGGACTGGGTCAGGGTTTTAAATACACACCATTCACCATCCGACAAATTTTATCATCATTTAAAAAACACTATCTATAGCAAGAGAAACAACTTCTGAGATCAGCAACAAATACGTTAAGCAGCAAGTATAATTAAAAAAAACAACAGTTAAATCACAAAGGGAACAAAAGTTTGGATACCAACAACAGCTATAAAATAAAACAGGGCTTTTTATCCCTTATAAATCTTTATAGACAAGCCCATAAAATTGGAACGCTCTAGTGTCAATTTACGACAATGTTGTTATAGGCTTATGTGTTTTAACAATGGGCACGCTTGGGAGAACAGTGACGGGCGCAAGTAAGTCAAATATAATTTTCCATAACCTTTGACAAGAACGCCACAAACTTGCCCCACTGGGCTGACTCAGCATTTAGACAGCCATGGAACTAATGCGCAACTGCCTGTATTTTAGAATTAGAAGAAGAAGAAGAAGAAGAATTGTCGGGACTAGACGTTGCCTCTGTATCTCCAGCGGGAAACAAATTCTGGCGCCTTAGCTAACCTTAGAATTCAATGAGTGAGAAAATAAATATAATTTTTGGCACTGCGAACTATTTTTTAAAAGTTCAGTATCAATAAACTTTAGCCCGCGCAATACCGGTCACAGCTAACAGCGCACGGCCAGAATGTTCGGCAGAATCCTTCTTCTCGTATCTTCTTGCAATGCAAGTCTTACAGTTATCCAACCTGTCGTTAATAAAATCGAAGAGTTTTAGTGAGATCAAGATACAAAACATAGGCATCTTCATTTAATCTGTCCTTTTTCTTGTATAAAACACAAATTTTGTCGTAAATAATTTTTTTAACTAGCCACTGAATACTTTTTGGACCTTTCATACACTGTCTGATGTCAAAATAGGTTTGGCACAAATCCATTTTCTTCTCAATGCTTATTAAAATTAGTAGCCATACCCGTGTTTAGCAATTTTCCTCTTATGTCTATGTACTTTTCACACAGCCTTAGATTCCTGGGGCGGTAGATATCTTAGATTTAATCATGGCTGTTTCTTAACAACCGTATATTAGTTTCAACATAAGAAGCACACAACCAACCGACTGCAAATAACTGTTAGGTACACTGAGCTAGGTTTTGACACCTCTAAGTATGTCTTCATCAGAATGACATTTTGAGAAACCCTATAAAATAGTACGTAAAAAAATAGGTATGACAAAAAGCATTAACCAAGATAAGCATTCACTTGAGCACGAACAACTGCTACAATTCCGCACTGGTATGTAATATTAACATTAAAAGACAACGATGTGATGGACTTATAACAAATCACATTGTAATATATACTCTTGTATTTGTTTTAGCGTTGATAATCACCTGACACAGTTCGAAATCTGATCTCCGTTGTGACTATAAACGTCATATTAAAGCAACTTAATTCTACGACTGATTGCTGCCCTATCTAACCCAAGATAAGAATTGTCATGACGTAGTAAGGGTACTTACGTAAATTTATTTTGCGAGAAAGCAACGGTCAGAATTAAGAGTAGACATGCTCAAGTCAAAAATAAAACACGTTCGCGCCCTTGGCGTATATGCCTAACTAGGAACAACATTAAGACTGATCTACCCAATGGCTTACGTTGGTGCCACAAAAACTGTACAAGTTGCGCCGCTTATCGGGCGCGGACAGTGACATGTTCCCATCTGAAACATTAGAACAGAAATATATGAAAAATTTTTAAAAATGAAAAATAGAGGAACAGAGCTTAATGTATTTTTGAAAATACAATGTAGTCAAGCAGATGAAGTATAACTAAGAGCCATATATTAGACTTTACAGAAATTACGATTACGTAAAGTACAGAGTAATATAGAAAAATTATAGGAACAGCTGTACAATTCAAAAAATATATACATGAAGAAAACTTTAGTAGTACATATCTATGAGATTGGAAGAAATTGACGTTTCAGAATCAGAGGCAGGAAAATATACACTACTGTCCATTAAAATTGCTACACCATGAAGATGACGTGCTACACATGCGAAATTTAACCGACAGGAAGAAGATGCTGTGATATGCAAATGATTAGCTTCTCAGAGCATTCACACAAGGTTTAGCTTTTCAGAGCATTCACACAAGGTTGGCGCCGGTGGCGACACCTACAACGTGCTGACATGAGGAAAGTTTCCAACCAATTTTTCATACACAAACAGCAGTTGACGGTGAAACGTTGTGATGCCTCGTGTAAGGAGGAGAAATGCGTACCATCACGCTTCCGAATTTGAAAAAGGTTGGATTGTAGCCTATCGCGATTGCGGTTTATCGTATCGCGACATTGCTGCTCGCGTTGGTTGAGATCCAGTGACTGTTAGCAGAATATGGAATCGATGGGTTCAGGAGGGTACTACGGAACGCCGTGCTGGATCCCGACGGCCTCGTATCACTAGCAGTCGAGATGACAGGCACCTTATCCGCATGCTGTAACGGATCGTGCAGCCACGTCTCGATCCCTGAGTCAACAGATGGGGACGTTTGCAAGACAACAAGCACTGCACGAACAGTTCGACGACGTTAGCAGCAGCATGGACTATCAGCTCGGAGACCATTGCTGCGATTACCCTTGACACAGCATGTTGTTATCAATGGAGAGACGTCTACAGACGTTAAAGTAACCTCTGGCGTGCCACAGGGGAGTGTTATGGGACCATTGCTTTTCACAATATATATAAATGACTTAGTAGATAGTGTCGGAAGGGCCCCCAGGGGATCCACAACTCTTTTGTGGATACGTGCGTAGCGAGCACGGGGCCCCGAGCTAATGTGGCCTTCCTTCCTTTCCGGGCTGCATACCTTCCCTTTCCGCATCCTTCCCCATCCCCTGTCTTCACCCCCCCCCCCTCACCTCTGGCTGTTTCCTTCACTTTCTCCCCCTCTGGGAGTATGGTTTGCGCCTACGTCCGGAGACGGACGCTTGTAAATGTACCGCATTCTTCTTCTTCCTTGCTTGTATGTCTTCTTCCTTCCTTTGTCCTTCTCCTTTCCTTACCTCTTCTCTTTACCCTTTTCTCCGCTGCGGCGTTTGAGACCCCCTCTTCTTTCCTTTCCCTTTCTCTTTCTTCCTCCCTGTGCGTGTCTGAAGGCCGACCCACGCACTTCCATGCGTAGCCGGTGACGGGGTAACGCGTAATTCCCCGCCCCGGGTAGACAGGTAGGACACGTACGTACCCCCTGGTAAAGGCCAGGCCCAGGGAGGGGTGATTACCCGAGCTGATACCTTCCGAAAGTGCCGATTGGTCCCTCCGTCCGTTTGTCGGGAGGTGTGACCTGAGGTGTGAACAATCACCTAAGGCGGGTGTGCCCTCGGTGAGGGCCCCCATAAGGGAGGAGCGCGCCATCGGAGACGCCGGTAATCATGGGGGATTCTTCCGCAATGGTTTCCTCACCTTCCACTATGTCTGCTCACAAACGTAAGTTCACTGAGTCTCAGCCACAGACGGTTCTTCCATCGTTGCCACAGTTCCTTGTTGTTTCTCGGTCTGACGAAGGTCACGACTTTTCCACGGTCAACCCTTTCATTATTCAGAAAGGTGTCGACGCAATTGCGGGTCCTGTAAAGTCTTGTTCCAGACTACGGAATGGCACCCTGTTGTTGGAAACACACAGTGCCCTCCAGGCTCAAAAATTGCTGCGTACTTCTCTGCTCCACACCTTCCCTGTCCGGGTGGAACCGCACCGTACCTTAAATTCCTCGCGTGGAGTCGTTTATACACGCTCCCTCGATGGATTGTCTGACGAAGAAATTCAGCACTACCTGTCTGACCAGGGCGTCACCGCTGTTCATCGGGTTATGAAAAGGGTTGACTCGAACATCATTCCAACCCGCACTGTCTTCTTGACATTTGACAAAGTTCAACTCCCATCAAAAATCAAAGCAGGCTATGAGATAATTTCCGTTCGCCCTTATGTCCCGAACCCTACGCGTTGCTATCGATGTCAGCGGTTCAATCACACCAGCCAGTCCTGTTCCAATCCGGCCAAATGTGTTACGTGTGGCCGGGATGCCCATGAGGGTGCTTGTCCACCTCCATCCCCTCGCTGCATCAACTGTATGGGTGACCACGCTGCTTCCTCTCGAGATTGCCCTGTTTTTAAGGACGAAAAGCTGATCCAGGAAATAAGAGTGAAGGAAAAGGTGTCGACCTTTGCTGCTCGAAAGTTACTCGCCAGTCGACAGCCCACCGTGCCTCAGAAAGGAAAATACAGCGCTGTCCTTGCTTCTCCTCGGCCAACAAAGGAGGCGGCCACGCAGACTTGCGATCTCACATTTAGTACCACGGTCGTCAGATCGGCCAGCGCAAAGATCGCCCGTTCAACCTCACCTCTTTCGCCTGCCCACTCTATGGCTCACCCTTCGTCGGGTTCTGCTAAATCTCGAGCCCAAAAGTCAGACGCCAAGTCTTCCAAAAAAGAGCATTCTCGTGAAGAGTTTTTACGTACTGCAACTTCACAACCATCGGTTCCTCCTTCATCTAAACATACCTCCAAGAAGGCTACGAAGAAACACAGTTCCTCTCCTTCTCCGCCAAGGCGTGTCCCATCTACAGCACCACCTGGCGGAAATCGCCCTCGGCCATCTTCTGTGTCGCCGAGGCGCACTGTTGGTGGCCGGTCAACTGGCCGATCGTTGGTGGCAGGAGCTGCTCCTGACCAACCTATGGATCAGGATCTTCTGCCTTCGACTGAATGCCATTCCATCCTGTCGGTCGCAAGCTCTGAGCAGTCGTTGAGTTGACAGCACCCTTGGTGACGTTCCTCCATTTTCTGTTCACCCTATGTCCATTATCCACTGGAATATCCGCGGCATTCGCGCCAATCGGGAGGAATTGTCGATCCTCTTACGATCCTACTCGCCGGTCATCTTCTGTCTTCAGGAAACAAAGCTGCGTCCCCATGACCGCTTTGTTCTCCCTCATTTTCAGTCCGTCCGATATGACCTCCCCTCTGTTGAAGGCACTCCAGCCCATGGAGGACTCATGATTCTGCTCCGTGATACTCTCCATTATCACCCAATCCCCTTAAACACTTCGTTCCAAGCTGTCGCCGTCCGTCTTTCCCTTTCTGGATACACGTTCTCTCTTTGTACAGTATACATTCCATCGTCTACACCAATGGCACGAGCTGATCTCCTTCATCTTCTTGATCAGCTTCCACCCCCCTATTTGCTGGTTGGGGACTTCAATGCCCACCACCCGCTTTGGGGATCTCCACATCCTTGTCCACGTGGCTCACTATTGCTAGACGTCTTCCACCAAGCGGATCTAGTCTGCCTCAACACTGGGGTCCCTACATTTTTGTCTGCCTCCACGGCAAATTTATCCCATTTGGACCTTGCGGTCGGTACTGTTCCGCTAGCTCGGCGCTTCGAATGGTTCGCCCTTGATGATACACACTCGAGTGACCACTTTCCATGTGTTCTTCGACTGCAGCCTCAACTGCCATATATGCGCTCGCGACGCTGGAAGTTTGCCCAAGCCGATTGGACACTTTTTTCGTCTCTAGCGACATTCGATGACCGTCGCTTTCCCAGCGTCGACGATGAGGTCACACATTTTACCGACGTTATTCTCACAGCTGCGGAACGTTCAATACCACGCACCTCCGAATTGCCCCGGCGCCCCCCAGTTCCTTGGTGGAACGAGGCATGCCGTGACGCAATACGTGAGCGGCGACGTGCTCTTCGCATTTTCCGTCACCATCCAACTTTGTCCAACTGTATCCGATATAAGCAGCTCCGTGCGCGATGCCGTCGCGTCATCCGCGATAGCAAGAAGGCAAGCTGGAAATTCTTTACTAGCTCATTTAACAACTTCACTCCCTCCTCGGAAGTTTGGAGTCGGCTTCGACGGTTCTCAGGCGCGCCTAGTTTCTCCCCGGTCTCTGGGCTCACTGTCGCGCATGCTACCTTAGTGGACCCCGTCGCAATTTCTAACTCATTGGGTCAGCACTTTGCTGAGATTTCGAGCTCTTCAAATTACCCGCCAGCGTTTCTCCCGAAGAAACGTGCAGCGGAAGTGCGACATCTTGCTTTCTCCTCTCAAAATCGCGAAAGCTACAATACTGTTTTCTCCATGCGCGAACTCCAACATGCACTCTCTTCTTCTCGCTCCTCCGCCCCAGGACCGGATGGTATCCATGTCCAAATGTTGCTGCATTTATCAACCCATAGCCTGCGTTACCTCCTTCGCCTTTATAATCGAATTTGGACCGACAGTACCTTTCCCAGGCGATGGCGGGAAGCTATTGTCGTTCCCGTTCCGAAACCTGGAAAGGACAAACATCTCCCCTCTAGCTATCGCCCCATTTCTCTCACGAGTAGTGTCTGTAAGGTTTTGGAGCGTATGGTGAATTACCGTTTAGCTTGGTGGCTGGAGTCCCGCAGTCTTTTAACACCAGCCCAATGCGGATTCCGAAAGCATCGTTCTGCTGTTGACCATCTTGTTGCTCTCTCCACTTATATCATGAACAATTTTCTCCGGAAACGCCAAACGGTAGCAATATTTTTTGATCTGGAGAGAGCGTACGATACCTGTTGGAGGACAGGCATCCTCCGCACACTGTTCTCTTGGGGCTTTCGAGGCCGGCTGCCCCTTTTTCTTCGCGAATTTATGGCAGAGCGCACATTTAGGGTGCGGGTGAACACTACTCTCTCCCGTACTTTCTCCCAAGAAAACGGGGTACCCCAGGGCTCCGTGCTGAGTGTTGTACTGTTTGCCATCGCCATTAATCCAATTATGGATTGTCTCCTTCCTGATGTCTCGGGCTCCCTCTTTGTGGACGATTTTGCGATCTACTACAGCTCTCAACGGACCAGCCTTCTTGAAAGACGTCTTCAAGGATGTCTCGATCGCCTCCACTCGTGGAGCATCGAAACCGGCTTCCGTTTCTCACCCAGTAAGACCGTTTGTGTTAATTTTTGGCGACGTAAGGAGTTTCTTCCGCCCTCCTTACATCTAGGTCCTGTCAACCTTCCGTTTTCCGACGTCGCAAAATTCTTGGGTCTTATGTTTGACAGAAAACTGTGCTGGTCCTCCCACGTTTCCTATCTTTCGGCTCGCTGTCTGCGTTCCCTTAACACCCTTCGTGTCCTGAATGGTACCTCTTGGGGAGCGGACCGGGTGGTCCTTCTCCGCCTCTATCGCGCCTTAGTGCGCTCGAAATTGGATTATGGAAGCATAGTCTACTCCTCTGCTCGGCCGTCTATTCTTCGGCGTCTCGACTCTATCCACCACCGTGGATTACGTTTAGTGTCTGGAGCTTTTTACACCAGCCCTGTGGAAAGCCTTTATGCTGAGACTGCTGAACCTCCGCTGTCCAATCGGCGGGCAGTCCTTCTGAGTCGTTATGCTAGCCATCTGTCTTCCATGCCTGCTAATCCAGCCTATAACCTTTTTTTCGACGAGTCCTTTGATGTCGGGTATGCAGGCCGCTCCTCCTCCCTACTACCCCCGGGAGTCCGCTTCCGTCAACTGCTCCATTCTCTTTCCTTCCGCTTTCCTAAAACCTTCTTGACAACTTGGGGTACAGCACCGCCTTGGCACCGTCCCCGGATCGACTTGCTCAGAGACCTATGTGAATTTCCCAAGGATGGTACCCCTACACTTGTTTACCGTCGGGCATTTGCTGCTCTATGTGCACAAATGACGGAAGCCACATTTATTTACACCGATGGCTCGAAAACATCGTTAGGTGTAGGGAGTGCCTATATTGTTGGCGACACCCCAAATCACTTTCGGCTTCCCGACCAGTGTTCGGTTTATACTGCGGAGCTTTACGCTGTTCTCCAGGCTGTCCACTACATCCGCCGCCATCAGCGGATACAGTACGTAATCTGCTCAGATTCTCTCAGCTCTCTCCTCAGTCTCCAAGCTCTTTACCCTGTGCACCCTCTGGTCCACCGGATTCAGGACTGTCTGCGCTTGCTCCACCTGGGGGGCGTCTCAGTGGCGTTCCTGTGGCTCCCGGGACACGCTGGTATCTGTGGAAATGAGGCGGCCGATATAGCAGCCAAGGCTGCAGTCTCTCTTCCTCGGCCAGCTCTTCAGTCTCTTCCGTTTACCGATCTACGGAGCGGTTTATGTCGCCAAGTTACTCATTTATGGCATGCGCATTGGTCAACACTTCCCCACAATAAATTGCGGGAAGTGAAAGCCGTTCCTTGCGCTTGGACCTCTTCCTCCCGAACGCGTCGTCGGGAGGAGGTAATTTTAGCCCGACTCCGGATAGGGCACTGTCTTTTTAGTCATCGACATCTTTTAAGCGGTGATCCTCCCCCACTCTGTCCCCACTGCTCTCAGCTGTGGACGGTCAGACACCTTTTAATTGAATGCCCCTATTTTAATCCGTTACGCTCCCGTCTACAGCTATCGCCTGATCTATCGTCGATTTTAGCAGATGACACGCGCTCAGCTGACCGCGTTCTACAGTTTATTAGAGACAGTGAAATGACGTCAGTCATTTGAAGCCTTTTTTTTGGGGGACAACCAACCCCTTTCTATAGTGGACTTTTAAGCATTCCTTCTGCCTTTAGTTTCTCAAATTTTCTGACTTTGTTTCCATTGCTGCTGATTTTAAATTTGGTTTTTTTCCTGTTTTCTACGTCACGGGCTGGGCGCTAATGACCATAGAAGTTTTGCGCCCTAAAACCACAAACAAACAAAAAAAAAAAAAAAAAAGTGTCGGAAGTTCCATGCGGCTTTTCGCGGATGATGCTGTAGTATACAGAGAAGTTGCTGCATTAGAAAATTGTAGCGAAATACAGGAAGATCTGCAGCGGATAGGCACTTGGTGCAGGGAGTGGCAACTGACCCTTAACATAGACAAATGTAATGTATTGCGAATACATAGAAAGAAGGATCCTTTATTGTATGATTATATGATAGCGTAACAAACACTGGTAGCAGTTACTTCTGTAAAATATCTGGGAGTATGCGTACGGAACGATTTGAAGTGGAATGATCATATAAAACTAATTGTTGGTAAGGCGGGTACCAGGTTGAGATTCATTGGGAGAGTGCTTAGAAAATGTAGTCCATCAACAAAGGAGGTGGCTTACAAAGCACTCGTTCGACCTATACTTGAGTATTGCTCATCAGTGTGGGATCCGTACCAGGTCGGGTTGACGGAGGAGATAGAGAAGATCCAAAGAAGAGCGGCGCGTTTCGTCACTGGGTTATTTGGCAACCGTGATAGCGTTACGGAGATGTTTAATAAACTCAAGTGGCAGACTCTGCAAGAGAGGCGCTCTGCATCGCGGTGTAGCTTGCTCGCCAGGTTTCGAGAGGGTGCGTTTCTGGATGAGGTATCGAATATATTGCTTCCCCCTACTTATACTTCCCGAGGAGATCACGAATGTAAAATTAGAGAGATTAGAGCGCGCACGGAGGCTTTCAGACAGTCGTTCTTCCCGCGAACCATACGCGACTGGAACAGGAAAGGGAGGTAATGACAGTGGCACGTAAAGTGCCCTCCGCCACACACCGTTGGGTGGCTTGCGGAGTATCAATGTAGATGTAGATGTAGACGCTGCATCGCAGACAGGAGCGCCTGCGATGGTGTACTCAACGACGAACTTGGGTGCACGAATGGCAAAACGTCATTTTTTAGGATGAGTCCAGGTTCTGTTTACAGCATCATGATGGTCGCATCCGTGTTTGGCGACATCGCGGTGAACGCACATTGCAACCGTGTATTCGGCATCGCCATACTGGCGTATCACCCGGCGTAATGGTATGGGATGCCATTGGTTACACGTCTCGGTCACCTCTTGTTCGCATTGACGGCACTTTGAACAGTGGACGTTGCATTTCAGATGTGTTACGACCCGTGGCTCTACCCTTCATTCGATCCTTGCGAAACCCTACCTTTCAGCAGGATAATGCACGACCGCATGTTGCAGGTCCTGTACGGGCGTTTCTGGATACAGAAAATGTACGACTGCTGCCCTGGCCAGCACATTCTCCAGATATCTCACCAATTGAAAACGTCTGGTCAATGGTGGCCGAGCAACTGACTCGTCACAATACGCCAGTC
The DNA here is from genome assembly GCF_021461395.2 of Schistocerca americana. Lineage (NCBI taxonomy): Eukaryota > Metazoa > Arthropoda > Insecta > Orthoptera > Acrididae > Schistocerca > Schistocerca americana. The sequence continues at coordinate 78,528,647 of NC_060124.1, read as the reverse complement.
ACTACTCTTGATGAACTGTGGTATCGTGTTGAAGCTGCATGGGCAGCTGTACCTGTACATGCTGTCCAAGCTCTGTTTGACTCAATGCCCAGACGCATCGAGGCCGTTATTACGGCCAGAGGTGGTTGTTCTGGGTAGTGATTTCTCAGGATCTATGCACCAAAATTGCGTGATAATGTAATAACATGTCAGTTCTAGTATGATATATTTGTCCAATGAATACCCGTGTATCATCTGCATTTTTTCTTGGTGTAGCAATTTTAATGGCCAGCAGTGCAGTAAAAAAAAAAAAATTACGAGATTGTAACTTCACTGAGGATGAGGCCATCGTTCATAGAAATATGCGTGAAAATCTCCAACTCTTCGAGTACGTCGAGCCTATGACCTCTCTTTTCTCTATGTAAAATGGAGGTCTCTTAAAGGCTTTTGTTTTTGTGACCGGAAATTGACAGATGATCAGCAAAGCGCCTCTTCTCCGAATACATGTTGCTTGTACCTGACACTACAAGATATTCCAGTTTGTCCTATACAATAAACGGGACACGTATTACAAGTGATCTTATACACTACTGAACTGTGTATATGAGCCATGCCTTGATAGTTAGTCATTACTGGTTGCCGCGAACCACTTCGCTGCACCACCAGTCGTAACGTAGGCGATGACGCACCAAGTGATTTGTGTGTCATTAGTACGTCGAATTTTTATCGTAGATTAACTGTAAAGTTTTGTCCTAATTACGTCGTTTTAGAAAGTTACTGGAATGTTCTCCCATGTTGTTTTGGACACTATGTGAATATTAATTTGCTTATTATTAGTAAATGAAGTTAAAAATCTTGTTGCGCCGACAGACTGGTAGTGGCCTCCAGCTACCACTACAGCAGCCAGTCATACCGCAGGTAGTTTCTGCCGGCGCATTTCCCCACGAGTGCTGTAGCGCCAGGTACGGGCACCTGTCGTTTTGGTCGGTGACGTCATACATCTTTTACTATGGCCTCGCTGAACTAATAGTCAGATGTAATCTCCTGGAGTACAGCAGTGACACCCGACAGCCAGAAACGTCACAGTAACCGTGCCGGCATTCCACTTAATCTACTTGTAATATAGGAGAACCAGGCGCAGCCTCAGTCTGCGTCTCTGTGGTGTGACAGGAGGAGCTTGTGCCCGCTTTAAGACCCGAGAGCCGGGAAGCGCGGCGTATAACAAGAAGCAGCACGCCAGCCGCCGCCGGGGGCGGGAGCCACGCCTGCACGGGCGCTCTGACTGTAATAAACAGCGAGCGACACGTACTTGCTGTCTGCCTCTCACCTCTACAGACCGTCCATAATCGCCTGCACAGTTATGCACTTCGCATGCGGAGAACGCCCAAAATTGTCCGAACCTAAGTTACCACCCAAGTCCCTGTCTTCCGCTACTTTTCTACGCAATTGTCTTCACTACTTTGTCCGCAGCTCGTGGTCTTGCGGTAGCGTTGTCGCTTCCCGCGAACGGGGTCGCGGGTTCGATTCCCGGCTGGGTCAGGGAAATTTTCCTGCCTCGAGATGACTGGGTGTTGTTGTGGTGTCTTCATCATCATCATTCATCCCCCATTACGGTCGGACGAAGCCAATGGTAAACCACCTCCGCTGTGACCTTGCCTAGTCGGCGGTGCGGGTCTCCCGCATCGTTCCTTACGCTCCTCGGAGTATGGGACCTCATCGTCATCCTCCTTCCCTACTCTAACTGTTGTGCGCCACCACTTTCTGTCGTGATTGCATAAATGCATAAATTTGCTGTGAAATAAATCCCCACCCCTGATCTTTAATCACAGCAACAGTTTCTTTCCAGCAATTCGTCAATCACTTGGCAACATGCCGGCTAGCTTTACCTTGTGAACGCTCTCGTTTCTCTGCGCGTCGCCGTTCATCTCGAACATTTCACGAGCTAAGTTTTTGTAGCAAACTTCAACTAGAGTTATAAATAGCGTTATCAGGACCACATGGACTATTCTGACAAGCATACGATAGGCCCTGTGAATTTTTGAGTGACAGAATCCTGTGTCTGCACACCAAATCTTTTTTTCACGTAGGTTAACAACACACAGGTCCAAGTAAGTGTAATTAGACCTGTGGTGTTGGTAATATACATACGCGATTTATTAGTAAGGACCAGTGATGCACTGGCTTCGATATCGTTGCGTCATCTCGCACCGTTAATTCTTGGTATTCGCTTTCACGTTTTTCTTTCTCAAGATTCCTCGTTGGGCTTTATCTGCAGTGGCCTCTGCACGTCTCCATTTTGTTGTTCTCTCTCTTTTCCGTTCGCACTTACGCGGAACAAACCTTAGAATTGATTAAGATGAAACTTGTCATTAAGAATCTCATAAATACAATGATAGATCACGGCCGCGTGTAGTGGCCGAGCGGTTCTAGGCGCTTCAGTCTGGAACCGCGCGACCGCTGCGGTCGCAGGTTCGAATCCTGCCTCAGGCATGGATGTGTGTGATGTCCTTAGGTTAGTTAGGTTTAAGTAGTTCTAAGTTCTAGGGGAGTGATGACATCAGATGTTAAGTCCCATAGTGCTCAGAGCCATTTGAACGCTTTGATAGATCACGCTTAAATTTTTAATACAGAGAAAACATGGAATATGACACACGATTAACAAATAGCACAAGATAAACACTTAAAATTTCCTCTGTAATTTATCAGTTTTCAAGCTCAACGCCTTTCACGTAACTAAACATTACAGAAGTGTTCTTGATCTAATTTTGACAATATCTCAACTTTAGGTAAACCAAAATCAGATTCAGTACTCTTGACAGGTCTGGGCGACTGCCTGTCGACCGCTCCAGGCACGCCAGTCCAGTCTCGTCTTTTTTTTTTTTTTAGCCGTAACCGAAACTCGTTTGAATATCCGTCACATTAGGAGCCTCCGAGGAGGTTACACGTTGTCAGATGGGATTTTTCATCGTCATACTAGCCCAGCATTTGGCGTAAGTACGTTGGATGAAACTAGGTCTTCCTCACGATCACTTCTGGTTCGCATAGCTGGTAGGTAGTATGGACAGCAGGCGCTACATTTGTGACGTGTTACAGCCAGTGGCTGTGCGCTACGTTCGAGGTCCCTGTGACGCTGTATTTCAGCAAGATATTGCAAGACCGCACGTTGCCCGTGCTTCCCGATGTACGACACGCGTTCAGTAAGTAATGTAACGCATTTTTTCTCGCCCAATTTCGGTTGAAATAAGGCGAAATTTGTTGTAAAACATCGTGGAATATGCCCACATCAGTCCCTACAGTTTCATCAGCTGCCGATAGGTGGCGGCGCTATACGTAGCCTTCCAAATGGCGTCTGTAACGGAAATGTGTTCCAAGCAGAGAGTTGTCTATTAGTTTCTTTTCGCGGTAAACCAGAGCGTCGCATATTCTCATAGAGCTTGCAGAAATTTCACGGAGACATGGAACTGAACAAAAGCGCAGCGAATCGTTCGGCGAGGCGTCCGTCATCATCGCAACAAGCCCCACAAACCTGTCCGATCTCCCGTGTGCCGGCCGGCCGGCCACCCACAGCTGCGATTCCTGCAGTGTCGGAACGTGCGGACAGTCTCATTCGAGGTGATCAACGGATCACAAACACCTCATTGCACTACTGTCCGCCCCGACAGCTGAGTGGTCAGCGTGACGGATTGCCGTCCTACGGGCCCGGGTTCTATTCCCGGCTGGGTCGGGGATTTTCTCCATTCAAGGACTGGGTGTTGTGTTGTCTTCATCATCATTTCATCCCCATCCGACACGCAGTCGCCCAATGTGGCGTCGAATGTAATAAGACCTGCACCAAGGCGGCCGGACCTGCCCTGTAAGGGGCCTCCCGGCCAGTGAGGCCAAACGCTCACCTCCATTTTCCATTGGACATCTCTGCTGGTAGTGCTGACACACTCATCCACCATTTGGGGTACTGAAAGGTGGGTGCCCGTTTGGTTCCTCGCCGCCTAACAGAATACCATGGAGAGCAACGAAGGACCATCTGTGCGGAATTGCTCGCGCGTTACAAGGCTGATCGTGACAGTTTTTTGTCGAATATCGTCACTGCCGATGAAACAAGGGTTAATCAATCGAACCGGAAACAGCGTCCATGAAGTTGCGCCACACAACCTCTCCTCCGAAGAAAAATTCAAAGCTGCATTCTCAGCCGGTCTTCTGGGGCTCTAAAGGGGCTATTCTATTGGAAATACTCCCTCATGGTTCAGCGATCAACTCTGAAATGTGCTACCCTCAACAAATTAAAGAAACGACTTCAACGTGTTCATGGCCACAAAAATGAAAATTAACTTCTCCTTCTCCATGACAACACAAGACCTCACATAAGTCTGTGCACCCGACAGCAGCTCACAAAACCTCATTGGAGTGTTCTTCCTCATCCACCCTACAGATCGGATCTCGCACCTTCTGACTTCCATCTGTTTGGCCCAATGGGGTAATGGGGAGTTTATTGGTGCAGCAGTGTTGGCTCCGACGTCTACTAGTAGAGTGGTACTATGCGGGAATACAGGCCTTCCCAGTGAGATGGCGTAAGACCTCCGCATTGAAAGCTGGACACTTTGAAAAATGTGGCTTTGTAGCCAAAACAGTGGGGAATAATGTGGTGTATTGGATCCCTGAGTAAAACCAACCAGCTTTCAGAAAAAAAAGCATTGCAGCACGTATTGATTTCTCCTCGTACCTCCATACACACGGCCTTTCACTGTTGCACTACCCATCACATGCTGCAGAGCTCTCATCCGTTGGAGACATCTGGCCAAGGGTTGTTAAGAGGCAAACACGCTCATGCTCGCCTGTTACTGCAGCTGATGAACTGAGACAAATCGTGGAAACATCCTGGGGCGACATATCTGTATCTGCCATACTATCTCTCTTCTACTGGACACTGTACCGGCTTAGAGGAACTGATGTTGCCAGAGGTGCCAGCTCTGTGCAGTATAGTCCGCAGCACGTGGTCTCGTGGTCGCGTTCTCGCTTCCCGAACACGGGGTCCCGGGTTCGATTTCCGGCGGGGTCAGGGATTTTCACCTGCCTCGAGATAACTGGGTGTTTGTGTTGTCCTCATCATTTCATAATCATTCATGAATGTGGAGAGATTGGGCTGAGCAAAGGTTGGGAATTTGTACGGGCGCTTATAACCGCGCAGTTGAGCGCCCCACAAACCAAACATCATCATCAACATCTGTGTAGTACAGGTTGCACTCTGTATACCATTATCAGCTACAAACTTAAACCGTGTATTCTTCGTCCGTGCTGTACGAACAATAAAAATATTATTAACAATGCTTCCTGGGTGCAGCATTAATAACCGACACTGTAGATATGGTGAGTATCCAGAAGACAGAGAGAAACGACTGTAAAAGTCGCGCCCGTTAGCGGTGTACGTCGCTGCCGCCGCACGGAAATGAGAACTTAGCGGACGGCCAGCGTCAAAAGACTTCATTAAGCGCGGCGCTATAAAAAGAACTGTTCACACACATGTGTGTGTAGCGGCCGGCCACAAAAACGTGGAAACGGGAAGCGGGGAGAGGTAGGCGAGGCCTGCACAAAGTGGGGCGACTCGCCGGTGAGGTAAAAACAGCACCTCTCCCGCTGAGCTATCCAGTGGGCCGGCAGGCGGGGAAACCCAGCAGGATCATACGTGCGCGTGGCCTGCCACGGGTGTCTGCGCCGCCTCGCTACGCCAGCGGCTAAAGTATTGCACGGCGAAACACTTCTAGTGACGTCTCACAGGTAGTTCTTTAAATTGCAGACCTTTCGCCATGGCTGAGGTCGCTTAAGCGCGGCGGTACTGTACACAGAAGTTAAAGAGATCGTTCGAAGTTTCTTCCTGAAAGAAGTAGTCGCTATCGAAAGTTGGGCGGCAAGGGAATAATATACGTCGACATACAGTTCTCAATAGTAAAATCTCCGAAATTGTCTTGAGTATAGTTTCGGACCTCTGTCCAGCATCTCTCTAACACTTTGACGTACGCACGTCCCGTACAAATTTATTCCCTTGGCGCCGGCAGCGCTAAGTCGGATTACTTGGCTTGTCGCCGTCCGCTTGTCACCTTTCCGTTGATGACAAGCTTCAAACACATTGACTTTTGCGCGCTTTAGTTTTCCGGAAATCCTCTATTTTGCTGTATCGTTCCACAAACTCGAATTTTCTTTTCAAGTAACTTCTCTGCAAGTTGTACACTATTATAAAAATTATCCATGCAGAGGTGATGCCACTTTCCATCAGAAGGTGTCAATAGTACCATCACTGTTTGTGCCAAAGGCTGTCCAGCACCGGAATATATCTTGGATGAGGAAATGTATCCCGTACTCGAATCACAGAGCATCCAATTGAGTGTGCCGTATTTCGTAATTTTTGACTATTGTAAACTTTAAAATTTAATCGTCCAAGCCACGGTATCATTCCTTCATCAGTTGAGATGTTTTGAAATAGATTAACCGTTTCTTTAAACTTTTTGGAAAAATAATCAATTACGAATTGCACTTTGACAAGCCGGACGGCATTATCCAGTTTATTGTTGCTGTCGGAAAAATGTAAAAATGATAATATTGGTCTGAATCAGTTGTGAGACATCGTTTTGCGATATATCGATGTGTGTATCAACGGATTCGTTGACCAATAATCATTGATCCTTGCTTTCCTTACAATTCTCATAAGGATAGCAAGCCCAAAACATTTTCTAAGTTCGGGTCTCGTAACGTCGACAAATTTGGCATTTTTTAAATCCAGTTTCCTTCTATTGCAATTTTGACTGTAGTACTTTTTAGTTTCGTTGCTAATATATTCAAATAGATCGTTCCTCGACGCTCTGTGTATCTTAGGGAAATATGTTTGGACCTGGGATCCTCCAAATTTATTATTGGTCCTCCGTAAATCAAAGTATGACCACTGTGCACTGTCTTCTTCGTCTGATTCAGCCGAACCATTTGGCAACCGTAGCGTTCGCCGAATTCTTCTTGGACGTACTTCACTATCTTCCTACGATTCTGCTTCACTTTCATTTTTTTATATCCAGTGTCTTCTTCCCATCGGCCAAGTCGTCCCTAACGTCAGACAAAACGTCCGCGCATTCATCGTAAATAATCCTATTGTCTCTTTCGTCCGCCATGATGAAAGGGCACAAGTACTTATAAAACAAAACTCTTGTTGACGTGTGTAACTTATTGTTACCTAAACAAAACACCAACAGAATGCAAAAGATACTAAAGAGCTGTCGCCGGCCACTGCGCGATACTATGCTCACGACACCACTGTGGTGTCGCCGTACGGCATAGTGTTAAAATAACGGATGTTAAAAGTCCTGTCGGCATGTGAAAATGATTTAAGAGGCAGTCAGCCACTGGCTTATTGAGGAAATCGTCCCATGGTACACCTTCAGTGATTTCGAGAATGCGACGGAAATCTGTGTTAAGATAACACAAGTTTAAAAGGGGACGGAAAGAAGGAAGGAAGGAAGGAAGGAAGGAAGGAAGGAAGCAAGCAAGCAAGAAAGAAAGAAAGTCTGTCAAGTCATTTACGGTCGGAGGAAACACTGGAAATGGGCCAATAGCTTAACCCACTGTAATAAGAACTGTGAAAGTTAAATTGACGAAAATTCTATGGATTCAAAATTTATAAGACACAAAATGTTGTATCCTGCCTATTTGTCAAAAATGGAGTGTCTAGGAAACCTACGTCTTGTATCGCTAGACAACAATTCAAGCAAATCGTATTAAAGAGTTCTATTACGAAATGACAATACTTAACTTTGAGAAATACATAGATGTCTCGCAAAAAAGCAAAGGGAAACATGCAATATAATCATTGTGCTTCAATGTAACGGTTCCAATACAAGTGAAGTAACACAGTGGATGCTTCTATCCAGGTCGTTGGTCTTGACCCTTCTGTAGACCAGTCTGGAGCGGCGCATATGTTTTCTTCGCCTGGAGGCCGCTACCATCGCGCTGTCGTCCTAGAGCGGGGTTTGTCAGCGTGGAATTGGCTAGTGCCATCTCACAGTCCTCTCTGCCCTAATGTTCCCGACTAGCGTACCGGCGCTTGACTTTACGCTGGAACACAACATATTATTCTCCCGGAATAACTGGCTTCTCTTCATATTTTCGCGGCCGTGAAGGTTGGATTATCTCAAGTGCGCTAGTGAGATTCGCACTGGGCAGTCAGACTTTTATTAATCAGATGATGTGCAGGTTCTAAGCAGCTACTACAATTCGTGGTTATCTCGGTGAGGTGGCGGTAATGACAGCTATGTAAACTTCGCCGAAGACTGTTATTGCTGTTCATATAACAAGACTAACCACACTTCATTATAGAAACAACATAAAAATTGTGACATTAGTATAAATGAAAGACCATAACACAATGTTTGGACAAAAAATAGTGATTATTTTCACATAAAGGAACTTACATTAATATGTGCATCTGAACAGTACAAGGCCAGGAGCCGAAATGGTAACAGATGGAGTGACAGGAGAAGACATACAGACGAAAGACTGAGGCCAGCTCACAAAGATATTGTAATTTTTATCCCTTTCTCCAGATTTGGAAGTGCTATGAACTCATATTTTATAAGTAAGACTCCTTTTTTTGTCATTAGTGGCTCAGCGTATAATTGCTCCATTATAGTTAGTAAAAGTATTTTTACTAGCACAAGGATACTGATATACCGTTATAATGGCCAAGTTAAATCGCGTCGTCAATTAGCTGGGGCCGGCCGCGGTGGTCTAGCGGTTCAGGCGCTCAGTCCGGAACCGCGCGACTACTACGGTCGCAGGTTCGAATCCTGCCTCGGGCATGGATGTGTGTGATGTCCTTAGGTTAGTTAGGTTTAAGTAGTTCTAAGTTCTAGGGGACTGATGACCACAGTTGTTAAGTCCCATAGTGCTCAGAGCCAGCCAATTAGCTGGGCAAAATTAATTCAAAAGTCGGAGAAAGCGAGGTTATACCATCTCTGGCAGGAGCAAAATCTCTAACAGGGGCGTGCCTAATGCAGCAATTCAGTGTACGAACTAGTGTTCGGGTTGAGAACGTGCATTATTATAGTTGGGTAAAGGTTTTGACTCTCGTGAGATAGTGATAAGTTCGTGTCCTCTCATCAGTAAAAACCAGAACTTGGTGGACTGCGCTTTGCTAAAATAAGTCTCACTCTTTCACACTGTTGGTTCCCCATGAAAGCAGTGGTTTTCACTTAAAAGTAACGTCACCGTGCTGTTTACTGTGCCTCTACGACAGCGTGCGCTTATACACTCCTGGAAATTGAAATAAGAACACCGTGAATTCATTGTCCCAGGAAGGGGAAATTTTATTGACACATTCCTGGGGTCAGATACATCGCATGATCACACTGACAGAACCACAGGCACATAGACACAGGCAACAGAGCATGCACAATGTCGGCACTAGTACAGGGTATATCCACCTTTCGCAGCAATGCAGGCTGCTATTCTCCCATGGAGACGATCGTAGAGATGCTGGATGTAGTCCTGTGGAACGGCTTGCCATGCCATTTCCACCTGGCGCCTCAGTTGGACCAGCGTTCGTGCTGGACGTGCAGACCGCGTGAGACGACGCTTCATCCAGTCCCAAACATGCTCAATGGGGGACAGATCCGGAGATCTTGCTGGCCAGGGTAGTTGACTTACACCTTCTAGAGCACGTTGGGTGGCACGGGATACATGCGGACGTGCATTGTCCTGTTGGAACAGCAAGTTCCCTTGCCGGTCTAGGAATGGTAGAACGATGGGTTCGATGACGGTTTGGATGTACCGTGCACTATTCAGTGTCCCCTCGACGATCACCAGTGGTGTACGGCCAGTGTAGGAGATCGCTCCCCACACCATGATGCCGGGTGTTGGCCCTGTGTGCCTCGGTCGTATGCAGTCCTGATTGTGGCGCTCACCTGCACGGCGCCAAACACGCATACGACCATCATTGGCACCAAGGCAGAAGCGACTCTCATCGCTGAAGACGACACGTCTCCATTCGTCCCTCCATTCACGCCTGTCGCGACACCACTGGAGGCGGGCTGCACGATGTTGGGGCGTGAGCGGAAGACGGCCTAACGGTGTGCGGGACCGTAGCCCAGCTTCATGGAGACGGTTGCGAATGGTCCTCGCCGATACCCCAGGAGCAACAGTGTCCCTAATTTGCTGGGAAGTGGCGGTGCGGTCCGCTACGGCACTGCGTAGGATCCTACGGTCTTGGCGTGCATCCGTGCGTCGCTGCGGTCCGGTCCCAGGTCGACGGGCACGTGCACCTTCCGCCGACCACTGGCGACAACATCGATGTACTGTGGAGACCTCACGCCCCACGTGTTGAGCAATTCGGCGGTACGTCCACCCGGCCTCCCGCATGCCCACTATACGCCCTCGCTCAAAGTTCGTCAACTGCACATACGGTTCACGTCCACGCTGTCGCGGCATGCTACCAGTGTTAAAGACTGCGATGGAGCTCCGTATGCCACGGCAAACTGGCTGACACTGACGGCGGCGGTGCACAAATGCTGCGCAGCTAGCGCCATTCGACGGCCAACACCGCGGTTCCTGGTGTGTCCGCTGTGCCGTGCGTGTGATCATTGCTTGTACAGCCCTCTCGCAGTGTCCGGAGCAAGTATGGTGGGTCTGACACACCGGTGTCAATGTGTTCTTTTTTCCATTTCCAGGAGTGTAGTACGCTTGGATCGCACATCGGCAGAAATTCCCCGCAGTCTCGGAGTGCCCGCTGCATTGGAGCGCGGTTGTTAACGCCTCAGACCGCACTGCAGTTTTCTCAGCGTCTCGCCGACACCCATAATATGTGTGGCTCCGTTTACTCGCCAAACGATCGGTGAGCCATTTTCGCAGCGAAGCAAAAAGTGGCCAGCTAGCAGAGGCTAACTGAGGGGATGACGACGTCTTGCAAGTTCCCGTTGCGCATATTGATAGCAGGCTTGTGTGCAGGGTGGACTGGTTTCCTCGCCACCTCGTTTTAGTGTTGTGCGAGAACCAGTCGAGAGAAATCGTTATTGTACGTTGTACTATTGTTTAAAACGATCTGTGCGATTATATTTTTGTATGCTCATAAGTTGATACGCGCAGAATTTGCCGTCGGCTAGAGAAAGCGTACAGTGATTCGTTATTTATCGGAAGGAACGTGAGAAGGTGCCGTGAAATATTCGGTAGTGGGGGAATATATGTATAGCATGGATTTCCACTCGGACGTCCGTCGCTCGTGATGGGTGCTGTAGAGGATGAAGTGAACATCGTACGATACACCTCATCACTGTGCTGAGAGTGTTCGTCTGATGGAAGTGGTTTTGAAGCGACACCGATTGGCGTATTGTACTACATCACGGCACTTCCACGGCTAGAAGACAGCTGTAACAAAGTCATCTGTCGGTCAAAACTCACTTTTTCTTCATGTCTGCTATGTTATGGAATAAGGATTCTGCTTTGAGCACTCACAATTTTCTTCTTGGGCACTCTTACGTCTTGCGGTGAAGTTCCACCAAGTCAGTGTGATCATCTTATTTTGTTAACATCACATAACATTCGTGCAGCAGGCTATCGTCTGCATTACAGGTGGAGACGTTCGTGAAAATTTCTTTAACAGTGGGTGTTACAGGGTACAGTTTCATAGAGGCGTGACGATGTGGAAACAGTAAAAGTTGTACTGCATACTACAGGCAGCTGCTCGGACACCAATATGTGATACTAAGAAAATAAAATTATCACACTGATTATGGTGACACTTCACCGCAACATTTATGGCTGCTGAAGAAGAAAACTGTGTTAACTTAAAGCCGAATTATTTTTCCATAACATATCACAAATAGTGGACTTTATCAGTGACTTGTTTTTCGGCAGCGAGGGTATTTTTTTTTTTTTTCCTTGTTATCCAGACGGGTTTCGGCTTTTATCTTAAAGGTATTTTCAGTGGATTTTCCTGGTATAATATATAATTTTATTTTCCCACGTGTGCAAACATTTCACACCGTAATTTTTACCTGAAATAAATTGTAACTTCCAATTATTCTTTTTCCCGAGTTTCGCCTCGTTTGGACATAATTCGGGAGCTGTACTTTAACGTCAATCAATGGAATACCACATACATTCACGTCGAAATGTTCGTTTTCATCGTTCAAAAAATCAAAGTTCGCATTTCTTGCTCTTTTTAGATTTCGTTTTTTATTGATGATCTAGCAAGTACTTCAAATTGATAACGCCATTACTGTGATTACTTTTCGCCGGAAGAAGTCTTTGTTTGTTCGGGATGAATCTGGCGCTCTCTCACGCGCGCACTATTGTGTGTGTGTGTGTGTGTGTGTGTGTGTGTGTGTGTGTGTGTGTGTGAGAGAGAGAGAGAGAGAGAGAGAGAGAGAGAGAGAGAGAGAGAGAGAGAGCTAATTGTAGAGAGAAAGAAAGCTTGAATTTTCTAAGTGACCTTTTTTTACTTCGTTTTTGAAGAAAAATTTAATAAACTTTATATAACGATACGAAAAGGGCATTTACAAGGATGTAGTGATGAAGAATCCAGTGATAGCGACGGACGTGAATGTACAAATTACAAAGCGTTCAAAAAGTTTAATTGAGATGACAATAGTGGAGAGAAAATTAAGTAGATAAATCATGTGTATCATTTGAAAATATTCTGAGAGACTTGGCATAACAACATCTGTTTCAAACCATTTAAGTGATCACGCAGAATCATTAGAACTGTTTTCTATTGCGTTTGATGACAAATTTGGGAAGTGCTTGTAACAGAAACAAATATCTTTGCACGTCAGATAATAGACAGCGAATGGAAATACGGAAAGTGGACAGCACCCTGTTGCTTTAGGCGAAATCATAGCCTGCTGGGTACTGTACATTTTGATAGCTGAAGTTAGAAAACCAAATACCCAAAAGTGGTATAAACATCAATATTTAAAAAAGTAATGCCCTTTAAAAAAGTAATATAATTCAAATGGCTTAACATCTCAGGTCATCAGTCCCCTAGAACTTAGAACTACTTAAACCTAACTAACGTAAGCACAGCACACACATCCATGCCTGAGGCAGGATTCGAACCTGCGACCGTAGTGGTCGCTCGGTTCCAGACTGAAGCGCCTAGGACCGCACGGTCACACCGGCCGGCTCCCTTTAAAAGTTTTTTAAAAAATTTCAGATTCGTACATTTTTGCAATAGTGAAACTGCTGACAGCACTGATTTCCTTCGAAAGATAAGATATATCATCAACCTTTGGGATGAGAATTTAAAAGAAATTTACACACAGAATTACAATGTCTATATAGAAATGGTTCAAATGGCTCTAAGCACTAACATCTGAGGTCATCAGTCCCCTAGAACTTAGAACTACTTAAACCTAACTAACCTAAGGACATCACACACATCCATGCCCGAGGCAGGATTCGAACCTGCGATCGTAGCAGCAGCGCGGTTCCAGATTGAAGCGCCTAGAACCGCCCGGTCTATATAGGCGAATCCTTAATGAAATGTAAAAGAAGTTTAGCATGTAAACAATTAAATCGGCTAGAAAGAGCTAGATTAGGAGTGCAAAAAATTTACGAGATATGTGAGGCAAGTACCAGTTTTTGTTACGGTATCTGCGTGACGGCTTGTATTGCGATTGTCTCGCGCATCACGATGGCCGGTTTAGCACGCGTCGTTCCCAACCGCTTGGTCACGGATTTCCTTTAACTAAGTCGTACAGTAAGGGATTAAAGGCGAAGAAATGCAAATAAAGAAGTCAGATGGTATGACGGGCGTCGCGTGTGAGAGCTTAAGCGTGGGCCCACCAGCCACGATTCTACTTCGACCGCTGGCCACTGGCAGGTCGCGTGCTCCGCAGCCGCCTTCCGCCTGGCAGGTAGACAGCCAGCCGGACAGTCGTAGCGGGGTGACGCGGGCCGGACCAAGCCGCAGCGCTCGCTATAGCCTCCCGTCCCGTTCAGTTCGATCCGTGCGGCTGCGCAGCGCCAGGATGCGCCGAGGGCGTGGCGGGTAGAGGCCGCTCTCCCACACCCACACCCACTCAGCACGTGTCTGTGTCGGCGCACCGGCCGACTAGTTCTGCATGGCACGTGGCCGCCACACCGACGTTCTATTCTGCCAGTTACTGCTGCTCCTGTTGCTGCGGCCAGGACTCCCAACACTGTTCACCTGCAGCTCTCCACTAGCTTATCATCTCCACATCTCTTCGTCTCTGCATTACTACTGCCACGTACATCTACTTTCAACGTGCTAATTGTACTCGTCCCTTGGTCTCATTCCACAATTTTTACCACAGCCCACACTGGCTTCCGTTACCAAATTGACGATTCCTTGTTGCCTCATGATGGGTCCTACCGACCGATCAGGCTGCGCCATAAATTTTTCTTCTACGTCTACATACATACTCCGCAAGCTATCATATGCTGTGTGGCGGAGGGTATCCTGCATCACTATTAGTAATTTCCTTTCTTATTCCACTCGCAAATAGGGCGAGGGAAAGACGAGTCTATATGCTTCTGTCCGAGTCCTAATCTCTATTATCTTATCCTCGTGGTACTTCACTTCGTTGGTGGCAGTATAATCGCTCTGCAGTCAGCCGCAAATGCTAATTCTTTAAATTTTAGCAATAGTGTTTCACGAAAAGTACGTCGTCTTCCATCCAGGGACTCTCACTTGAGTTCACAAAACGCCTCTGTAATACTCACGTGTCGATCGAACCTACCAGTATCAAATCTAGCAGCCCGCCCCTGAATTGCTTCGATGTCCCTTTTAATCCGACCTGGTGCGCATCCCAAATACTGAAACATTAAGAAAGTTCCTGGCAGATTAAAACTATGTGTCGGACCGAGACTCGAACGCGGAACCTAGGCCTTTCTCGGGCAAGTGCTCTACCGACAGTGCTACCCAAGCCCGATACACAACTCCTCCTCGTAGCTTTACTTCCGCCAGTACCTATTCTCGTACTTTCCAAACTTCTGCGAAACTTGCAAGACTTACACTCTTGGAGCAAAGGATATTGCAGAGATATGGCTTACCACAGTCTGGGGGATGTTTCCAGAATGAAATTTTACTCTAGAGTAGTGTGCGCTGATGTGAAACTTCCTGGCAGATTAAAACTGTGTGCCAGATCGAGACTCGTACTAGGTACTGGCGGAAGTGAAACTGTGAGGACTGGTCGTGAGTCGTGCTTGGGTAGCTCAGTCAGTAGAGCATTTGCCCGCAAAAGGCGAAGGTCTCGAGTTTGAGTCTCGGTCCGACACACAGTTTTAATCTGCCGGAAAGTTTCATATTAGCGCCCCTTCCGCCGCAGAGTGAAAAATTCATACTCGAGCAGTATTCAACAATCCTTGCACTAGTGTCCTCCATGCCGTCTCCTTTACAGATGAAACACACTTTCCTAAAATTCTTCCACTTTCCTAAAATTTTTCCACTTTCCTAAAATTCTTCCACTTTCCTAAAATTCTTCCACTTTCCTAAAACTCTTCCACTTTCCTAAAACTCTTCCACTTTCCTAAAACTCTTCCACTTTCCTAAAACTCTTCCACTTTCCTAAAACTCTTCTTCGACCATTCGCCTTCCCTACTGCAGCCCTTGACGTGCTCATTTCGTGACGTATTGGTTTGCAGCGGTACGCCAACATATTCCGTCGACGTGACTGTGTCAAGCAGCACACCAGTAATGCTGTACACGAATGTTATGGGCTTGTTTTCCTACTCATCTGCATTAACTCGTATTTTTCTACATTTAGAGCTAGATACTATTCAACACACCAACTAAATATTCTGTGTAAGTCACCTTCTGTCCTCCTACAGTCACTCAACGACGACACCTACCAGTATCACACACCATCAGCAAACAGCCGCACACTGCTGCTTACCCTCCCTGCCAGATCAGTCGCCTAATTTAATACTACTACATTCGGTTACCATTGTTTTACTTTCGTCGGTATTGATGTTTTAACCTGTTTTCAAGGCACTAACGATTCCATTCAACGGATCTTCCACGTCCTTTGCCGTCTCTGCCATAATTCCAGTGCCGTGTACAAACCTCAAAACTTTTATTTCTCCTTCCTGAACTTTAATTCCTTCCTTATACTCTTCTTGTGCTTTACTGCTTGCTCTGTGTGGGCTCACTTGTAGATTCTCGTTTTTGTTTTGAAGTTAAATTTGTGATGTGATTGAGTTTAGATAATTCAATTTTTCAATTGTGGTCGCGATTTGTTGGCCATTTCTACTAACCCTGCCACAGGTATTTCTAAACGCCGAGCATACCGATACGGTATTTCTGTGTGCATTTTGTAATGGAACCGCTGCTGCTGCTTGGTGCAGAATACGCTACGCTATTTCCTAACCGCAGAGTACCAGATGCAAGTGTGATTATTCGCGTTTTCGCAGAAGTGTGTAATACTGGTACGTTGGGCAACACTCGTGTCTCATCGGAAAGTCCAAATGGACGAAGTGTGGATGAAACAGAAGACATTAAATTCGTAGAACGTAGTCCTTCAATGCGAACTAGTAGAATTTTTACTCGTATCGTCGTTCCACGTATAATAAAGTGGCCGATATTACGTACGCAAGGCCTGTATCCTAAACCCTTCACAGCAGATTCAACACCTTTGAAGAGATGATAGTAGACGATTGGAATTTTGTCGTTTACTAATTACAAATCCCGAGTAATCATTTTTGCACTGTTAGCTGGTGAGTCACCTTCATTTGTGACTGTATCAGTGACACTCTTAACCCATCTCGTTGGCCAATATTTGATCGGACGGTTGGTAAATTATTCATTACTTGAATTATTGCTACCACACACACACAATCACAATACTATTTATACAACTAATTAGAGCGACGAGCTACTTTTCGTTTTTTACTGACTGGTTTTGCATCAGTGTAACTAAGGCAGATTTTCGTGTCTGGGATGATTATTTCTTATGTGTATGGAATTGTGTATGTCAAATTTAGTTTCGTTACTATATGTTCACGTGAAGCAGTACAAAGTAACGTGCTTTTTTAAATCAAGCTACAGAGTTACTAAGAGTAGTTCATACAAAGTACATTTAATTTAACATGTTACCATCAAGTGAGTTTGAATTTTCCGCATGTATTAAATAGTGTGACGAAACATTTGACTGTGAGAGAATTGTACGTTTGAATGTAAAATGTAATATATCAGAATTTATGGTTCTTGTTCTCAAATAAATTACTCTGTTTCCACATTATTCACTATCTCTTGTCTTTACATGAAGTTTACTACATAATGTTTCGTTCCGGGTTAAGTAGTCGCTGATACCTTGAAATAATGGTTGCCAACATAGAAACATAATTGCTTGCTGACCTGAGGTGTATCTTTCGCAGCAGCTGCCTATTGCACGAGCCATAGTACGTCAGATGTGTGGCGGTCCAGAGAGAGACTATAAGACGACGGCGAGCTATCTTGTAACTGAACAAATTAAGTTAGGAAAATACTATTTTTTCTCCACAGCCGCTCTGGTGCGCCTTCTTGCTTTGTATACTTCACTAATAAACCTTTTATAGCTATACAGAAAGGGAATTGGAACAGGATGTGCTGAATTGACATCTGAACAGTTTTCGTAAGCACAACAATGGACGCTCACGTAAGGACGTAGAGCGTGTTTCGGTCCTCACATTAAATGACTTTTTACATTAGTTGTTAAACTCACTGTCCAGATGTCAAACACGAAAGTCAATAGATAGTCACTTGTTGTAACACAGTCTGCGCTACGGCTGTAGTTTACAGCCTCTCTTCTTCTCCTAGTAAAAGAAAACCTCTTTATCTGCTTAGTACACCGTCTTCATTAGTGTTTTTAATTATGCATGCACCGCTCCTTTTCTTTTAATATTGCGATAATCTTTATTCTCCTGCGTCGCTGTTTCGCTGAACTTTACGTTCTTGAAACTTGTCTCTTGAGTCTTCTTCCTGTCCTATCTTCTCTTCTCCTTTGATAATTTAGAAAAAATCGTGGTCTCCTCTTGAATTTTGGTATTTTATCGCAACAATGCTACTGTTGTAATTCACTAGCTAGTTCTTCGTTTCGCCCGTCCCAAACTGCTGCCACTGCGTCCGTATACGACGACACGTCCCTTGTGTCCGTCTTTACGCAGCCATTGCCTGCTCCAACTAAGTGGCTTTCATTTGTCCGTCGTAACAACATTTGCACAAATTAAATCTTTCATATCGGAGGAAAGCGTGTTCTTTTACAGATAAATTACATACAGTTCAAGTTCCATAGAAGGTAATATATTTAGAGAATACATGAAATTCCTTTTCCTTTAAAAAATTAACAATATAGAAGTTACACTTATTATTATACTTATATTGCTCATCTGTAAAAATACACTGTGTTAGTTTATGGCGGAGAGAAGGCCATCGCAGTCTAATAGCGGAAATCAGTTTCCGAAATTCCATTTTCTTTTTCTGCAGTGTAATATTTTGTTTGCGCGTAGGACAAGTATTTGAACGGTCGGTGTGGTGAAGTGTTAACAGTTGTCGACCCGGCAGGACGCTCGAGGATACTCTCACAAAGGGCACGGGGAAGCTCGTCCAGCAGCTTGTCTCTCCCAGTCCGTGGGGAAGTGGTCAAGGTGTGTGTGCGTGTGCGTGTGCGTGTGCGTACCCAACGCACAACGATAGGCGAAAAGCGCCAACTGGGCTCTGAGCAGCGCTCTCCATCTATCTGCACAGTGAAGAAATGTGCTGTGGCGTTTACTGTCCCTTGAAAGGCAGACGAGTTCTGGCGTTTTATAAGGGGAAGGCATGATGGCTGGGATGCTCCACTATGACCTTATTTGACGACAGATTTCCGTGGTATCATCATCCTCTGGTCAGCGTTACCGTGTATTCTGGTGGATAAGACGACTTTCAGATAAGACGAGGTATTTTCGTCAAAGAAATATAGTTTTACCATGTGCCTGTCCTATAAGACATATGACTATCAACAGCCTGTAAATTTAGTTTAAAACAGCGATCATCTAGATAATAATACACTCACTGATACCTTGAATATTTAAAAAATTGTCGCGTTGGTTATTCGGTTTTGCGGACATACCCGTTCTGTATAGTTAAACAACTGTTACGGATGCACACGTCATAAAGCAAAAGCCTCCTTCAGCATTGTTACGGCTTTGCGTCTAGAAGCACGTGCCGGCCGAATAACGATCTCATATGTATAGCTAACAAGTATTGTTGTGGGTTATGTTGTGTGTTCAGGCAGTTTGTACTGTAAATGTAATCGGCGTAAAAATTTTACGAAGGCTATTCAGAAAGAAAGATCTGATCGGTCGCGAAATTGAAACCCCAGTGAAAATCGAAAATGTTTTGTTTGCAACAGTTTACTGCGTGCAGAGGTGCACATCAGTGGAAGCCAAGTCCGGGTTGCATTGTGGGTGATCAAACACTTCGTATCGAAAACACAGCGGGAGCGTTCTCATTGCCCCAGCAGTGTGTGGCCGAGAACTGTCATGAAGAAGGAAATGCGTGACCGTTACGTTGTGTGAGTTGCATGAAATCGAGCGAAATCTGTCACAGGTATTCATTCTAGGCGGGAGATACTGTTTTCTATGCGTCTTTACATGCCCTCTGTATGCTCAGAACTGAAAATAGCGACGTGACGCGATCGACGGGCATACTGGAGAAACTTTCCAACACATCTATGCAAAGTTTCATAAGATTTTCACTGTGGTTTCCATTTCATGGTCGATCGGACCTTACTTTCTGAATAGCTATCATAAAGTGTATCCTTAGTGATCGAACCAAAGAAAGAAGGAAATACGAAACAAGATTCAAGTTAAATATTATAAAACAGGCTAAAGAATCGAATACCCAACTGTGCTGCAATAGGGATTTTCGGCATAACAGAAGATGCTAACAGAGTGGCGAAAGAATGATGAAGCTGTTACAAAAATACCAATGAGAAAGTCTTCTACGAGGAAATTCATAGCTTGCTGGCCAGATTTAGAAAATAGCCTTGCAGAATGGGTACTAGAAGCAGAAATGTTACGTTGTTACAAGAAATTTGATTGTGGCTTATTTACTGAAGTGGAAACGAGTCAGTCCAGAGCACGGCAAAGAATTTAAAGGAGCAGTATGTTGGTGCAATCGTTTCATGGACAGAAAAAATCTGGTAATACGGAAAAAAGGGACAAATTGCCGAACTGCTATTCGAATGAGGCAAAAATACATATTTCCACTAATTCATATTGGAAATGTGGATGAAACACCACTGAACTTCGCCGGCCGGTGTGACCGAGCTGTTCTAGGCGCTACAGTTTGGAACCGCGCGACCGCTACGGTCGCAGGGTCGAATCCTGTCTCGGGCATGGATGTGTGTGATGTCCTTAGGTTAGTTAGGTTTAAGTAGTTCTAAGTGACTGATGACCATAGATGTTAAGTCCCATAGTGTTCAGAGCCATTTGAACCATTTTTAAGGCTTTGTGATTTCTTCCATGTGTTTCCTGAAATTTTAGGGAGATGTTCTTAATGTGGTAACGGAGACTGGCTCACGCATATATTTTTTTTTTTAAATAAGTGGTCAGCCAGTCACCTTTCCCTGTGCCTGTGTTTTACCTCTTCTGTAATTTTACTTCTGTTTTAATCCCAGGTATAGCACTTTCTCCCTTCTCCGTTGTCTTATGGTCTGAGAAAGACAGACTCATCGTGTGGGTCAGCACGAGTGGAGTGGGAGTGAATGCAAAAGTGTCATTTTATAGGTTTCGTTCTCACTGTGTGACAATAATTTAAGTAATTTTATGCATATTCATTTATTTTAATGCGTGTAAGGGCGCTGATAACCCAGCCGTTGAGTACTCGTAATCTCAACAAAAAAAAAAAAGAAGTCGCAAAGCGATTACTTAGCTGGCCCTTCGAATATACAGCGGCCTGCGACAAGTCCAGCTTGTGAGTTATCTGTACCCCTCTGTAGGCCCATTGTATTGAAGAGATTGATAATTAAATTGCATGTTATTACAAAATCCTAACTGTGATTTTATCCCGACGTTTTCACGAAAAATCTACGACACTGAATCGAACTGCGCACACTGAAAATTTTGTACTCGATTTTTGTAGGCGATACAGACTTGAGAACAGTTTTCTGTCTTCGCGAGGAGCGAAACTGCTGCTATTATCGCTGCCTGCAAGGCACTAACTCACTTGACGCGAGTACATCACTCTGTTTCTTTCCTTAAACGTCAGATCTCATCCAGTTTAAATCAGGTTATGAGCTATCGCTGTTACAGAAAGACCGCTCCTGTCGTTGCCCCGGCAGAAACTGCAGTTTCTTTCGTGTCCAACACGTAGCTCGTAGTTAGTGACATTGGTATAAAAAGCTATCGCGGAAAATTCCTTCGCGAATGTGTGCGGGTTTCGCTGTTGACGTCACTGACAGAAAAATGAACAGTCCCGTTGTGAGGCGGTCTCATTCGCTTGTTTATCGCGTACTACAGAGATCTGTGTTGTGGACAGATCAGACGATATGCAATATCCCGTGGGATTAAGTGAATACCAATAAATAGTAGTTCGGAAAGTTTATGGCATTTGCAGCAATACAAGTTTTTGTCAATATAAATAAAGTCCGTCATCCAGTAAAAACTTGATTTGTGAAGCGAGAGCATTCCAAATCTTCCAGCCAATGTACTGTACTATTATCAGGGCTGTAAGGTCACAATAATTGGAAGTCATCTTTTCTACTAGTGCCTTGACTGATATACGTTTCCGCCCCCGGTAGCTGAGTGGTCAGCGCGACAGAATGTCAATCCTAAGGGCCCAAGTTCGATTCCCGGCTGGGTCGGAGATTTTCTCCGCTCAGGGACTGGGTGTTGTGTTGTTCTAAACATCATCATTTCATCCCCGTCGTCGCGCAAGCCGCCGAAGTGGCGTCAAATCGAGACTTGCACCCGGCGAACGGTGTACCCGCCGGGAGGCCCTCGTCACACGACATTTACATTTTTACTGATATACGTCATCTTCTCTTGTAAAACACAATCACAGACAATACACTGAGGTGCCAAGAGTCATCAGATAGCGATACGCACCTACACACATGCCTTTAGTCTCGCCTACACAAGATGTAAAAGGGTAGTGCACTGGCACATCTGTCATTTGTACTGAGGTGATTCTTGTGGAAAGGTTTCCTACGTGATTATAGCCGCACGACGGGAATTTACAGACTTTAGACGCGGAATCGTAGTTGCAGCCAGACGCGGCAGAAATAATATTCTTCGGAAAATAACGAACTCCTCCTGGGGCGAAAAGCCAGAGGTAGTGAGGACCACAGCACTAGCAGTTTGCTTCGCAGCAGGCGAATATGCAAGCAGTGTCTGGTACAACTCTACCCACGCTAAACAGGTCGACATTGCCCTGAACGAGACCTGCAGGCTCGTCACTGGATGTCTGAAACAGACGCCAACAGACAAGCTCTACCATCTTGCTGGGATTGCACCTCCTGCAGTGCGAAGAGAAGCGGCAGCCTATAGTGAAAGAGCGAGGGCTGAGATGGCAGAGAGCCACCCCCTCCACAAAACTCAACCAGCCACCAAACGCTTGAAATCTAGACGCAGTTTTCTCAGAGCAACCGAAGATTTTAGCGACCAACCTGGATCTAGGGTGGAGAGATGGAAGCGGTCGGGAGAAGGGCACTGGATGGAACCAAAGGAAGAATTGGCACCGGGTTACGATGAGGACTGGGTGGTCTGGAGATCACTAAACAGGCTACGCACCAACACTGCACGGTCAAGAGAGAACCTTCTGAAGTGGTGATATTCTACTACATCTAATCTCTGCGACTGTGGAGAGGTGCAGACGACCCAGCACATGCATAACTACCCTGAATGTCCTTCACACTGCACTTTAGAGGATCTGATGTTGACAACCCCAAATGCTGTCGACGTAGCCCGCTTATGGGCCAAATGCCTATAACATTTTGTTTCTGTGCACACATATTTGTATATATATTTTCATATGCCTGTAATTAATTTTTTTTCTGTGTGCTATTCATTTTTTTATATTCCTGTATCCATGGTGCTTCTGACACGAATAAAAAAAAAAGCCAGACGCGTAGGACATTCCGTTTCCGAAATCGTTTCGGAATTCAATATTTGGAGATCCACAATGTCAAGACTGTGCCCAGAATACCAAATCTGAGGTACCTCTCACCACGGACAACGCAGTGGCTGATGGTCTTCACTTAACGACTGATAGCGGCAGCGAGTAATTAGGGCTGTCAATGCTAACAGACAAGCACCAATGCATGAAATGCCTTTGCTAACAGCACATCGCCTATAGCGCATCTTCTGGGCTTGTGACCATATCGGTTGGACGCTATACGACTGGTCGGAGGAATCCCAATTTCAGTTGGTAGGAGCTGATGGCTTGAGAAGAAGTCCGGTAACATCGTTGCGCTACTTTAGGACGATGTGTCAGCAGCATCGTGCACGAAATCAAAGTAAAAGACGAGAATCAGTCATTGACACTGCAGCGGAATTCGCCCTGTTTTACAACTGCTTGGCACACGTTTTCAAACTGAAGCCTTGTAAAGCAACATTAGTGCGTCAGGACTGACTAGGACCGCGCATGACGTCATCAAATTGAAACCAACACCTAGGAAGCTGATGGGTGCCGGTATCAATTTGGAGGCGACTTCTGGAATACAGTCAAGTTAATCACACAAATTGTATTTTGAGTAAAGATTTGTTTATTTCAAAATTGAAATCTTGTGGAGCACCGAATCTTTTTGGCCCGAAACATATGTGAAAGTAACTAACTTTCCTTTCCAAGGGGAAACTTGTTTTAAGAATACAAAAAATGTGCGAACGCATATTTTCCAATTCATGATGTATATTGGTCGCCACGTCTAAAACTCGATGGATGACGAAGGTTCTGACATGATAGAACATCAATACCTAATTCAATATAAAAGTTTTCTCTGTAGCGAACATATTCTCTTATGTTGTTGGTCTTCTTATCTTGATAATGTATATATAGCGCATTAAGCAAAAATCATAACACATAAATGCATACTTTGTGTAAAAACCGGCCGTTACAGATAGAAGGATAATAAAACATGCCATGCGTATTGTTGAGGAATCGCCAGGAAACTAAATCGTTTGTGCTAAACTGACATTTCTTCTGCGACTCCTTTCGAAGCGGCTAACTAAATGGCTCACTGTGACAAAATTCATTTTAGAACTGGAATTATGTCTTTAAAAAAAGACGAAAAGAAACTAAAAATACAGTGTTTCAAACTGTCTGGTACCCTTTCACATGTCTAGACGTAAGAAACCAATAACCATTGCACTGATATTCGCAATGTAGCAGAAATTAGTTTAATTGTACTACTGATTATGTAAATCAAATAAAACTCTTCAGTCAACGTAAACGTGCCAGAATGAGATTTTCACTCTGCAGCGGAGTGTGCGCTGATATGAAACTTCCTGGCAGATTAAAACTGTGTGCCCGACCGAGACTCGAACTCGGGACCTTTGCCTTTCGCGGGCAAGTGCTCTACCATCTGAGCTACGACTCACGCCCGGTCCTCACAGCTTTACTTCTGCCAGTATCTCGTCTCCTACCTTCCAAACTTTACAGAAGCTCTCCTGCGATCCTTGCAGAACTAGCACTCCTGAAAGAAAGGATACTGCGGAGACATGGCTCAGGAGTGCTAGTTCTGCAAGGTTCGCAGGAGAGCTTCTGTAAAGTTTCGAAGGTAGGAGACGAGATACTGGCAGAAGTAAAGCTGTGAGGACCGGGCGTGAGTCGTGCTTGGGTAGCTCAGATGGTAGAGCACTTGCCCGCGAAAGGCAAAGGTCCCGAGTTCGAGTCTCGGTCGGGCACACAGTTTTAATCTGCCAGGAAGTTTCAACGTAAGCGTGGTCCGTAGTAGGCTGTAATGCGATTTTTATTTAATCGTGCGATTAGCTAATTACGACTACTTGTCATTATCAAGCAATTGTAAAACCAGTAGTCAAAAGTAGTTAATCGCACGATTAAATAAAAATCACGTTAGTCTACTACGGAGCATGTTTACGTTTTATAAGCGTCTGGAGGCTGTGGATCCCCACTTCTACTACTACTACTGCTGCGTTGGCCACACAAACCGCAGTCGGTCTTTGCTCTCACCAATCAGCCTTCACCAGCGCCCTCGGTCCATGTATTCTTCTTCAGACAGCCCCAGCGTACTCACATTCTCCCCGACGTGATCAATCCATCAGAGTTGTGGTCTTCCCCGTGGTCTTTTGCCTCTAATACCTTCCGTCACTACCTACCTGACGATC
Source organism: Schistocerca americana (assembly GCF_021461395.2). NCBI lineage: Eukaryota > Metazoa > Arthropoda > Insecta > Orthoptera > Acrididae > Schistocerca > Schistocerca americana. The sequence goes on along the minus strand of NC_060124.1, from coordinate 78,503,375 downwards.
TGGCCGCCTCGACGCAATACGTGTCCATACCACTTCAGTCTTCTTTCTTTGATCACTGCCACGATGTCCATCGACTTGTATAGCTCCTGCAATTCACAGTTCTTTCTTTTCCTCCATTCATCTCCATCCTTCACGGGCCCAAAAATCCGTCTGAGGATGGCGTTCTCAAATGTCCGGAGTTTTCTTTCCATCTTTTGGGTGATGGTCCACTTCTCTGCTCCATATAAGACTGCAGGTTATATTATTGTCTTGTATATCTTGGTCTTAGAGGATCTCGATAGAAGCCGGGACTTTAACAACTTTGCCAGAGCAAACCTTGACCTGTTGCCTGCTTGTATTCGTGCGGTAATTTCCTGGTCCATCTCGTTCCTTTCATTGAGTATAGCTCCAAGATATTTAGTCTTTTACCTTTCAAAGTCTTTGTCCTCCACCTTCAGGAGTCTGTCTTCATTTTCTCTGCTGACTACCAGGTATTTTGTCTTATCCATATTCAACAGGCCTGCTCTCATTGCCTCTTCCATTAATGTTCTTGTCATCTGAACCAGGTCTCTCTCTCTCTCTCTCTCTCTCTCTGCTATTAATACTACATCATCCGCATAGGCCAGGGTGTTGATCCTTCTTCCCAGCTGTGTTCCTGTCTCAAGGCTTGCTACCTCTCTCAGGGATCCTCACAAATAAAACAAATTAAAAATCGTTCAGTTATTAAAATAAGCTCTTCATTTCAGACATAAATGGGAAAAACTGTAAGATTCAGCTCCACTTGGCGTGGTGCGTGATTGGAGAAACTCGTTCTCCGTCACGTGACTCACAAGATCATGGTTTCAAATCTCAACATGCCAGAGGCAGGGGCGCTCGCGGTCTATTCCATGTTTTTAGGATCCAACACTTTAAGGCACGGACAGACCAGTCCAGTTTACAGTTGGTTGATGCCAGTACTGCAGCTGTGTGCGGGATGAAGAGACTGATATCTGAAATGCTCTTAGTATCTGTTGAAGTGCGGTTGCATTGATGACGGTACATGAAATAGTAGAAAATGGACATCGGAGTTGTATTATCAACTCGTCTTCCCAATTGTGACCTTGATGCTTGATTTCTAAGACCATTTTCAGTGAATTAAGGAAAATCTTCGGATAGGGAAATTGGGTCCAAATTTCAGTTTATTGACCTGGGCGAAGGCGTCGCCACGTCCAGCAAGTTTAGAATAAAGGCGAGAGCCGTCTCCGCAAGATGACTACCCCTTGATTAACCGCGCTTCTCCCCTACCGCCTCGGGTGGGTACCAAGCTGCACAAAGCGCTGCCGTTTGGAGTCGGGCGGCAGACGTGTCTCAAGTATCTGCAAACGGCGCAGAACACTCCACTCTGCTTGGCTTTGCAGCAGGGATGGGAAAAACCGACTAGCTGATACCGATACCGATATTTTAGTTCTGAATAACCGATTTTGCTTGGTATTTCTTTGGGCTAGGTTATAACGGTTTATCAATTGTCGTGTAAAAAATCGTGTATATAAATTTGCCATACCGACTGTGCTAAAAGGTGTTTTTCAGTAAAACTTTTTCTATAAATGTATATTGTTAAAATTACCATGGTTTTGAAACACTGGGTTATTATAAAAAATGGTAAAAGCGATCAGTGTCATTTTAATAACAAATCACACAGTTAGAAACAAGCAACAATCAGATAAGAGCTGGTACAGCGTTCTTGAGACAATAATGTACCTGTTGCTGTTTGAGGCGGCTTATTAGACGATACGTGCTGTGTGCGAGACTTGGCCTCACTTGCTCTATTGTCGTCACCGAAAATCTCTTGTATTGCAGAATGGCACCAATCGTAGTCTGGAAGTGTTTTATGAAGTACGCTTACAATAAAGTGCATTGCTCCATTTGCTTTGGAAGATTTGTCTGCAATTTCTGTGAAGTAAAAAGAGAGAGGAAATTACGGCAACAGTAATAAAATAAAAAACTTAACAATTCATTCATAAAAAAAAGTAGCTAATCTGCTGCCTCTGTCTCCATAACATGCATTTTTCTGCTTTCTGCTCTCGTAAATGGACACTTTAACACACTAAGTTCTTCAACCTCAGTTTTCACCAATTAGCACTGACCGTTAATAATGTCCAAATAGTGGTATGATGCTCGATTACAACATGATTTTTGAGCAGAGTTTTTAAAGAATTAGATTCAACAGGAGAATACGGTACGTAAATTTTTGTACTGTTAAGCCCCCCCCCCCCCCCCCCACCGGTACTTTTCGAGAAAACCAGCGAACGGTGGACGGACTAACTTTTCTTTTTACCTATTTCATTCTTTATTTTCATTCTGTGTGTCTTGAAATGTAGACCTATAATGCAGAAATCTGAGGTAGTCTTAGAATTTTGCGATGCTTGTCCAATGTGTTCTTTTATTACCGCGGATAATATCCATAAAAAACCGAAAGTCGGTTACTTCAAAATCCGGTTACTTCGAGCGCTGTTAATGATCAGGTTAAACTGGAGATGAAAAGAACCAATAGAGCCGAAAACCGGTTGTTTCAGCGGTAAACGCATTCACTACGGTGCACTTACCGAGGGACTTTCCAACAGGTCCGCTTTATGGCAGGATAGAGGTTCCCCCTCTCCGGAGCCCTATCCGGGCGGGCGTCCGCTGCTTCTAGGAGAAGTCGCGGCAGACGCACAGTAGCAACATCTGCGGGCGATGGGTCACAAAATACAGCACAGCGTCAACACGAAGCGGCTGCACATACTCTCAGTGCATGGGCAGCCCTTCATGAACCACACCCACAAGGATACCACAGAAGAGGCAAAACATGCAAATTGCGAGCTCCATCACAATTGGAGATATAAGGCAGTTCCGTTAACGTTAAGACCGCAGTGAGTGGAACTGCACTGCAGTAGTGCGGTGCGGCACGATGCGTCCAAATATGTTCACATGAAATCGTATGTGACGGAACGCATTAAGTGGCAGCGGACCTGCGCGGCACACTACTGCGAGGCAAAGTTGACCAAATGGCCGACTACGACGCGCCGTGCGGCGTCGCGCAGGTCCGCTGCCGCGTAGTGCATTGTAGCAAGGGTCGCGACACTGCACAGCATTCTAATCTTAACTCTTTTGACGTGTGAAGCGGAAGTCTTATTTCCCGAAATGGCGTTAGACGAAGAATAGTTAATTGTACATTTAAGAGGATTTCCAGAGTTATATGACCTTCAAAATGAACGTCGTGTGAATAGTACCAGAAGAAGGAATATTTGGAAAGAAATTGGCAAGGAAATGGGAATAAGCATAACCAACGAATACTTACAAATTAACTTTTTTTATTTTGTGAGTCGACCATTATGTCTGTATTTTTTGGCTACATGCTTATTATTACATTTTTTACTACTTATTTGTTCTTCGTGACTTCCCCTATTTGCCATGTCATTTTTCCAGACCAAACTACCTTTCGGGGAACTGAAATAAGCTTTGAATCTCTCCCGTAACTGGATGGCATTTTTACGAAATTGCCTTCTATATAAGGAAAGTCTCTTAACCCTAGAATACAATACCAATTTCGAACGCTTCCATGCCTGTCCCTTCGTTGATTCGACGACCACGCCTAGGTCTGGCTAGGAAAATTACTAAAAGTAGAATTGTAAACCCTCGCACTGCTGCGAGGACGGTGCGCCCCTCCCGCCCGCAGCAATAAGGGGGTTGTTGAAGGGGAGTGTGTTCGTCGAATCGACTATCAGTAGTGTTCTAGGGTTAATTGAATCTCTTCAGTATCTTCATTGTCAAAAAACACTGTATCGTGTCTCAGAAAATTGCGCAAGACACAAGTGGCAAGAATCACGTTCCCTGTATCTTCCGGACTCAGACAGATCTTGTAATAGTAGATCCTAAATTTTTGCGCAGTATTCCCTGAAACTCTTCGGGCTCTGACATGTGTGTAACCGTATACTTTTCTCGATTGGTCACCTAATTGTCTACCAGGATAAGGTGTCATCAAATAGGTTTTTACTGGAGAGCGTCGTCTCTAACAATCACGTGTGGCTATAGAACTCTCGTGCCTGGAAATCCTTTTGGACCTGGTGTATTCAAAGTATTTGTTTCCAGTTTTGTTACTAAATTTGACCATGAAGAGCTACCTGAAACCTGGTGATAGTCAAGGGAAGGCAGACTTCGGTTACGATTGTGGACGGAGCCGTAATCAGTTACTATTGGTTGCCTTTTACAGTTACACACGATTTATTTTAAACCAGTAATTCCAGACTCAACAATAAATAAAAAATGCCACGTTATTAATGAAGGAATAAACAACAGTGTAAATAATAGTGTTCCCAGTGAGTTACAATTTAGCAAATCACCATTAAATACAGATACAGTAGATAATGTTTTAAAAGCAAGCCACTGTGATCTGGGCAGAAGGCCTTACACGCCAGGAATGGCAATAAATTAAGAATTGTTTAAGAGCTCGCTGCAATTTACAACTTACAGGTATTGAAATATTAAGGTAAGTCATCACAAACACAGCAGAAGGCATCAGACGCCAGGAATGGCAGTAAATAAGGTTTTAAGGCTTACTGCTAAAATACAAATACCAAATTAGAATTTTAAGGCAAATGACCACAATCACGGCTGAAGGCCTTACACGCCAGGAACGGCAATAATATAAAAAAAATTTGGAACTTGCTGTAAAACAGCAAATACAATAGCAAAAGTTAATTAAAAAAACAAGCAACTGATCCAGACGGTGCTCCGGGAATCGACCACTGAGAAGGTTCGGCAACAAACACTTTCCCGAGCGATGAGATAGGCAGCCAGGAGTTGCATTCACTTCACAAGATGGTAACTCAGACTAGTGGCAGTCTAACGAATGACTAATGATAATCTTGCTGAAGCTACCTGATGTCCAATAAACCAAATGAAACGATGGAACAATACACCAAAGTCGGAACCGGTGGTCTGCACTACGTCCCCAGAATACTGTGTTTAGAGCGCCCGGAACGAGAAAGGAACCACTACCACCAGAGTAGAAGAATCACCCCTGCTCTTTGCCTTGGCGACATTACGAGCAGCTACACGAAGCCAAGTCAGTGGAGGATCGCGAGATACCACAATGGTGGAGGTTTCTTTACTGGGGTTGAAATGCACTCATCTTAAAGCTTGCTGGATCCAGTTAACGACTAGATCGTGCGCCCTCGTGGCCAAGCGCTTCCGTCTGGCAGTCCATGAGTGCCGGCGGCGTGTTCTGGCACTGCGCGGACCTGGCTCCTCCTGAGTCCCCAACCGAACTGGCCCACTCACAAGACCCGGAAAAACAGTTACTACATATCGATAACCACTGCTGCTGCCACTAGCGGATAGGCAACGCTCGCGAAACGGAATGGCGCCAGTCAGCACGAGAAGATAAACAACCGCAACCATACCAACTAAACGATCTCGTCTGTTCTCCCTCCAACAGAGAGCGGGAACCTACAAACAGCATCAACGCGAGCCGCAGCACGGCTCAGTACCCGCATCGTTATTCTTTTCAAGGTCACCAACATTCACACACACACACACACACACACACACACACACACATTTCTTCTCTTTTTCTTCTTCCTCGTATAAGAAAGAATCCGTTGTGCTCGGAGGCTGCCGAACGACTTCCATGCAAAACTTGCCACGTATTGTCGCGCCGCTGCAGTTCAAATACGGTGTACTAGTAAATATAACCGCATCGTGCTTCGCCGCCCTTCTAAAACGAAATTCCTCTCAGGATGGTCTTATCTTTAAGATTCGCGAGGGACGAGAATGAATTTGGAGCATGAGTTACCATGTCCATTGTCTGACACCAAATGTTAAAAATTCATCCACTGTTTCGTAGGTTTGATAAAAACATAAAAAAGTCAAGATCTGTTTGCTTTAACGTTGACTAAATATCGTAAACGACCAGTTAGTTTCATTTGAATTTCTAATGTTGTTCGGTTGGTTGGTGGCATTGTCTGGTAGGCGGTCTCTTTCCGGCGGCGGACAGCAGCGCCGCTTGAAGAGCGCCAGACGGCGCGTCCTGCCGGGCACGTGCTGCTCGACTTTAAGCGGACGCCGGGGCGGCTTTAAGGAGGCGGCGGGGGCGGCGGAGGCGGCGGAGCGCCCGCCAGAAATACACGGGCCGCCACGCGGGAGGCGGGGCTGCGAGGTGGAGGCGGTCCCAGCACCGCCGCGTCCCGCCTGTTCGCTTCCAGCTTCCTCTTACTGTACGGCAGTTCCCATTACACGAAAAGCTGCCTCTAGGACACTCATTACTGTAACAAGCAAGCGGCGTCAACAGACTATTTTTTCAGGACAACCGCAGCTATTAAAAGGCATAATGTTAGAAAGAACTCTCGTTATAGCTGGCAAAATCGTTGTTTCTTAAAACACGACCGGTTTGGCGGCTTTAAGTCGCATCATATGGTGAACCTACATGATAAAAAACAAAGTACAGTGTCACCACATTTTGTGGATATTTAAACTAGTAAAGGAGTGTGTCTGAAATATAGTCACAACGTTAAAAGATAGTAGCCATACCCGTCGCTCCTAGTCAAAATTTGTTATTTAGAAAATATCGTCTATGTTTTGTAGAATACCATATCTGGGTGCAATATCCGAAAAAAAAGACGGACGTATGAGATCCAAAAAACATTATTCCAGCGTGTTTTACATTTTCAGATCGAGGCAGAAAACTCAGGCACAGGGAGAAAGCTCTGGTGAATCTTGTTCTTTGTTTTGCCGACGCCTTGTCCCGCGGTGTCGCAGGGTCGGCATGGTTAGAACGGATGTGACAAGGATAATTTTAATGAGCGGCCAGATGCCCTTCCTGCCGCCATCCCATACCCCCCTGGGACGGAATTAGAGTACGCCCGCTATCTCTGTCTAGTGTAATCCATGGAATGGCGCGATCGTGTTCAGATGTCTCCGAGTCGTGTAACTGAGGCGGAACGTGGGGGCCAGCCCGCTATTCACCTAGCGGGATGTGGAAAACTGCCTAAAATCCACATCCAGGTTGGCCGCCACACCGGCCCACGTCGGTAATCCGCCGGGCGGATTCGATCCGGGGCCGGCGCGCCTACCCGAGTCGAGGAAGCAGCGCATTAGCGCTCTCGGCTAACGTGGCGGGTCAAGAAAAGCTCTGGTAAATAAATACAATGAAAAGAGTGTATGCTGCATTACATGCAATAATTGCCCAAAGAAATATGTAGGACAAACCGGTATGTCGTTTCCAATAAGATCTCAGAACACCGCAAACGCACGATCTGCGTTAACAGCACACTTACGCGATGAAGGTCAAAGCATCAGAAGCCCTTCAGAAAATTTAAAAAGACTTCACAAAAAAGAAAAAGCCATATTTTGAACATATTAGAGGAAGTGAAAATTTTTAGACATAAAAAGAGAAAACCTACAGTTCACGTTGAATGAGCAATTGGAATTAAAGCACCATAGCATTCTGGCTAATTTTGATTGTTTGTAAGACTAGGTGCTAGTATGTAAAAAAATTCTGTAGTATTCTCACTTGTAAAGGTAGCGACCCAGCACTCCTAGCCACAACTATATGACGTCACACTGACCACAGGGATTGCTTCCGTTCCGCCAACCAGTTAATCTCCCTCTGTCGTTGGTGCGGGCCGCTTTTGCCTTGCCTTGCCCTGCACTGAGCTGCCCTGCTGTCACACTGATAACTCTGCCACCTGACTCTTTCCACGTAGGAATTTGCGTGTGCTGCGAGTAATCATGTTAGCGGGGACAATTCTTCATTCCCAATCAAGCCTCTTTCTTTTGAAATATTTTCCTTTCCTTTTTAGGTGCAGGCTAACTTTAAAGAATTGGGCACGTCTTCTTTACCTTTCGCTCGCCGTATTATTGACGATAATCTCTGAATAGAAAATTTTGACTAGGGACGGCGGGTATCCCTATGATCGTTTAACGTTGTGAGTATATTTTAGACATTCCTTTACTAATTTAATGTCCAAAAAATGTGGTGACACTATACTTTGCTTTTTACGAGTAGGTTCACCTGATGATGCGGCTTAAAGGCGCAAAAACTGGTCGTGTTTTAATAAACAACAATTTTACTGGCTCTAAGCGGAGTCCTTCCTAACATCATGGCGTCAAGAGAATTCTATACAGCCGTATGAACTATAAGTGATGACAGGTGTGAATGTTCTTGTTATAACAAGTCGTGGATGCAGGATATTGACACGAATGATGCACAGAAGAATGGAGGAAAAGGCTCGTAGAAGCCACCCTCGGCTAGGATCATTTCTACATCTTCCTCTGTACTCTACAACTCACCATGTGGGGTGCGACAGATGGCACTTCGTGTGCCACTGTCGCTTGCCCCTTCTCCTGTTCCAGTCGTGAATGCTTCGCGAGGAGAACAACTGTTGATAAGCCTCCCCTGTCACCCCAAATATCTGTAGTTTGATTTTTACAGCCTTGTGTGAGACCAGGAAGCAATATATCGGCTGACTCTTCTTTTGATCTCAGTTTCCTCTCAGGTAGCGATTCCAGACAGACGAGCGATACTCCAGTATCTTCTTTATAAGCTTCCTCCTTTGTGGGTGAACTAAATTTCCTGGGCATTCTTCCAGTGAGTATCAATCTGACCTCTGCCTTACCTCCGATTAGTTTAATGTACTCCTTCCACATTAAATCGCTCCGTACGCATGCAACTAGGTATTTTCTGGAAGTAATTGCTTCCAGTGATCATTCTACAGTCATGTTATCGTACGGTAAAGTGTCTTCCTTTTTCTGTTCCCAATACGCTACCTTTGTTTATGTTGATGGCCAACTGCCACTCCCAGCATAAAGTATCGATCCTCTGCAAGTCTTCCTGCTCTTCGCTACAGTGTTCTAACGTCGCGACTTCTCTACATACAACAGCCTCATGGAATTTCCGACATTATCTGCTAGGTCATTTGTATATACTGCATTCTGAAAAGGCAAGCCCGAAGTTACTTTTACGTCTGAAGACTTCTCTCTATTCAGAATGGCATGTTTGTGTTCTGTTTGCCAGAAACTTTTCAGTCCAACCACGTATTTTGTTACTTAGGCAATAGTGCGGAACTGTATCGAATCCTTTCTGGATGCCAAGGGAAACGGCGTCTACCTGGGCTCCCGTTACCTGTTGCTTCCTGGGTCTCGTGAGCGAACACTGCGACGTGGTTTTCACATGATCCTTGTTTTCGAAACCCTTGTTGATTCCTAGAGAGATTTTCGATCTCCAGGAACGTCATAATACGCGACCATAAAACATGTTCAAAAATTCTCGCCGCGCGGGGTAACCGCGCGGTCTGGGGCGTCTTGTCACAGTACACGTAGCTCCGCCCCGTCAGAGGTTCGAGTCCTCCCTCGAGCATTGGTGCGTGTGTGTCCTTAGCGTAAGTTAGTTTAAGTTAGATTAAGAAGTGCCTAAGCTTAGGGACCAATGACCTCTGCAGTTTGGTCCCATAAGACCTTACCACAAATTTCCAATTTTTTTTCAAAAATTCTCCAGCAGACCGGCCTCAGAGATATAAACCTGTAATTTTTTGCGTCTGTTCGACGCCGCTTCTTCAAAGTGGGAATGACCTGCACATTTTTTCACTCACTAGGAACGCTTCGCTCCCCCCAGCGATATACACTCCTGGAAATGGAAAAAAGAACACATTGACACCGGTGTGTCAGACCCACCATACTTGCTCCGGACACTGCGAGAGGGCTGTACAAGCAATGATCACACGCACGGCACAGCGGACACACCAGGAACCGCGGTGTTGGCCGTCGAATGGCGCTAGCTGCGCAGCATTTGTGCACCGCCGCCGTCAGTGTCAGCCAGTTTGCCGTGGTATACGGAGCTCCATCGCAGTCTTTAACACTGGTAGCATGCCGCGACAGCGTGGACGTGAACAGTATGTGCAGTTGACGGACTTTGGGCGAGGGCGTATATTGGGCATGCGGGAGGCCGGGTGGACGTACCGCCGAATTGCTCAACACGTGGGGCGTGAGGTCTCCACAGTACATCGATGTTGTCGCCAGTGGTCGGCGGAAGGTGCACGTGCCTGTCGACCTGGGTCCGGACCGCAGCGACGCACGGATGCACGCCAAGACCGTAGGATCCTACGCAGTGCCGTAGGGGACCGCACCGCCACTTCCCAGCAAATTAGGGACACTGTTGCTCCTGGGGTATCGGCGAGGACCATTCGCAACCGTCTCCATGAAGCTGAGCTACGGTCCCGCACACCGTTAGGCCGTCTTCCGCTCACGCCCCAACATCGTGCAGCCCGCCTCCAGTGGTGTCGCGACAGGCGTGAATGGAGGGACGAATGGAGACGTGTCGTCTTCAGCGATGAGAGTCGCTTCTGCCTTGGTGCCAATGATGGTCGTATGCGTGTTTGGCGCCGTGCAGGTGAGCGCCACAATCAGGACTGCATACGACCGAAGCACACAGGGCCAACACCTGGCATCATGGTGTGGGGAGCGATCTCCTACACTGGCCGTACACCACTGGTGATCGTCGAGGGGACACTGAATAGTGCACGGTACATCCAAACCGTCATCGAACCCATCGTTCTACCATTCCTAGCCCGGCAAGGGAACTTGCTGTTCGACCAGGACAATGCACGTCCGCATGTATCCCGTGCCACCCAACGTGCTCTAGAAGGTGTAAGTCAACTACCCTGGCCAGCATGATCTCCGGATCTGTCCCCCATTGAGCATGTTTGGAACTGGATGAAGCGTCGTCTCACGCGGTCTGCACGTCCAGCACGAACGCTGGTCCAACTGAGGCGCTAGGTGGAAATGGCATGGCAAGCCGTTCCACAGGACTACATCCAGCATCTCTACGATCGTCTCCATGGGAGAATAGCAGCCTGCATTGCTGCAAAAGGTGGATATACACTGTACTAGTGCCGACATTGTGCATGCTCTGTTGCCTGTGTCTATGTGCCTGTGGTTCTGTTAGTGTGATCTTGTGATGTATCTGACCCCAGGAATGTGTCAATAAAGTTTCCCCTTCCTGGGACAATGAATTCACGGTGTTCTTATTTCAATTTCCAGGAGTGTACATTACAGTGCTGCGTGAAGAGAAGTAAGTACTTTCACATACTCAGTGTGGCAACGTACTGGTGTACTATCAGGTCCAGTGGCGTCTCCTCTAGTCACTGATTTCAGTTGCTCTTCTCTCCCTTGGTCACTTATTTCGACATCTGTCATTTTATCATACGTGCACCTATCTAAAGGAGGAACTACAGTGTGATCTCCTTCTGTGACACAGTTTTGGAAAAAGGTGCTTAATATTTCCGCCTTTTCTGAGTCTTCCTCTGTTTCAATGCCAGTATGCTCACAGAGTGTCTGGATAGATGGCTTCACTCCATTTACAGATTTAACAAAAGACCAAAACATCTTCCGAGCTTCCGTCAAGTCGGTTCATAGAATTTTACTTTGGAAATCGTTGAACGTTACACACACGGCTGTCCTTACGCTAGTTTTGGCTTCATGCAGTTTTTGCTCGCCCATGAGGCGTCGCATACGTTTAAATTTGTAGTGAAGCTCTTGCTACTTTCGTTGCAGCTTTCTAACCAGGCTGTCGAACCACAGTGGGTCTTTCCAATCCCGTTTAGCTTTGGTTGGCACAAATTTGTCTAAGGCGTATGGTACAATACTCTTGAACTTCGTGCTTTGATACTTCATATTTTCGATCCTGCAGATGATGATTTCATGTCGACCGCTCAGGTAATCTCGAATCTACTTCTTGTCAGGCTTGCTAAGCGGAAATATCTCCCTACCGTTCTTTACATTTCAGTTCATAACTGTTACGGCGTAAAGTCAACGCAGGCACGTAACTCAGTTAGAGATCAGCAGTCACTGCAGTTCAGTTGACAGCCTGTTGTTAGCAGCGGTCTCTAGGACCACAAGTGTTACTTGTGTTTGTCTATTCTGAAGGAGACTGATTATTTTGTATGTCGCCCTTTGCTAGCGAGACATCTATGTAATTGCACTTGTGGATGATCGCGTATAAAGGACTACAAGAATTCTCAGATCAAAGTTAAGTATTTGTACTTGTCTTGTTGTAATAAAACTCATTAATACGAGTTGTTTTTGATTGTTTGTCTAGCGAACCGAGTATGCAGGATTCCTAGACATACCAATAATCGTATACAGTGGTGCTGGTAACGGCGTTTCGATCAATGATTCCCTGATCTACGCTAATTGAGGCGAAAAGTTCGGGCCTGTTGGTGACCAAGAGATCTGATGTGTTACCATTATGAGATAGATTCATTATATAGGCAGTACACGTGTCTTTCAAGGTTTTCTGCTGGCCCTTGTCATTTTGTCTATGTGATCCTCTGCTGCCCTCACTATTCCTTCTCTCAAAACTATCTATTCATCTGATGATGTATTCGTTTGCCCTAGCGGTCTTCTTCGAACTATAAATAGTCCCAAGTTGTTTCAACTCATCCAGGTCCGATCTTCTTAATATCCTACCCCTATGCAATTTCGCCAGTTTTAATCTTCTGCTAATAACGGCTAAACAATGGCGCGTTACATCATCTGGCTCTGACATGTTTTATTATTTAATTTTGTCTTTGAAATCAATCTTACCATTTTATGATTTATCTGAAACCCTCCGGTGCCTTCATCGGTCTTGCACATATACAACGTTGCTCCATTATCCTAAAGCAAGTGTAAGAGTGATTAAATTATGTGACCAGGAGACTGCCCTGTTTCATTCCAACTTCTCTTTTTAATTTACCTGCGTATCAACGGAATAAGTACACCAGTACCATAATGATTGCTGCTTCTGTCGGAATCATCCTCAGCTCTTACATACTGCAAGTGAAAAGACTCATATTGGACAAAACGAGCAGTTGGAAGTTTTTGCCGCTGGCCTTAAAACTGTGTCGTGCTTAACGGAAGGTATCGTCGCTAGATGTCGTAACGAAATGGAGAACCGACTTTGTCCATTAAATGTGGGTCAGTGGGAGATACTGCCCGGTATAGAGTTAAAGGAAGGTTCCGGTAGTATCCGATTACACGATTAGTGTTAAACGTCTGTAGCCCGTCACGTAGCTCAAATATTTAAAGCTAACGGTACAGAGCGATATGTAATTAACAGAATGGGCAGGGGAAGGTGCGATAAACCGGCCACTCAAAGGGGAACTGAATTTTCACCAAACAAAGGTTATTGATAGAAGATTGCCGCTTATGGATTTTGAATCTGCATATTATAAAGCGCCACGTCAAACATTTTTAAGTGAAAAATAAAATGATGTATAGGAACTATACGCATTATTCTGGAGACTGACATAGTGACCTCTTTTTTCCTATGTAAGGGAGTAATGCGGTTGGTGCCATCACCGCCGGATGCCATGATTGTTATTTCCGGACATCAGACACCCTGGCTGCCTAGTATCTGAGACAGTAGCAAGCGGCTGCAACAGGTCGTTCTCAGTCGGATTTTCTTGTATTAAACCAAATAAAACAGAATAGAGACAGTTTTAAATAATATTAACTTAAAAAAAAATCGTCGCAAAGGTATACAGCTTTGCACATAAAAGGGTGTAGAAGTGAAATCTTATCTATAGTGTTACGCGTGATATATGGAAGTAAATAAATCTTTCTGAGGTAAACACTTTTCGTGACGAGTAGCGAAGGCACTTTTCCCGACCGGACCCCATGTCGGCATTAGTGGTTCACAGATGAAACTATGAAACCGAAAGAAACAACAAGAAATATCATTTGTTGGTAAAAAAGCTTTTCGAAATACTGATATTGTATTCTACGTCTAAATGAGGTGAAAAGAACAATATAACTGACTTATATCATATAGATGTAAATTAGAGTGCCTCTTACCAGAAAAATAACGGAACAACCTTCCTCTGCCAAAGTGTGGTGATGTATGTTACAACTAGTCTGACCCCCTCTAGCCAGGCAGCAGCGCTCAGGGCGAAAAGTGTGCAGCGGCAACTTGAAGCCCTGGCCACTTCACGTCACCTTCCCCTATAGGTGGTCGCAGGGAATGGAAATGGACACGTCACAAGTGATTGTATATTGGTTTACAAGCGCGTGACGCGTCTCGTACATAGAGCGGGAATGTCGGCCCGAGTGAGTGTAGCCTACTGCACGTGTCGCCATCGTCAAATCTACGTACGAGGGTTGCAACTTTAAAAATGGCAACTATTTATTTACAGATCGCACAAAATAGATACGTGTTTCAAAGTTTTACTGACCTTCAAAGTTGTCACCAGCATTGTGTATAACCCGTTGCTAGCGATATGGAAGTCGTAGGATACTCTTAGCAGTGGCAGTTGTGTTGACAGTTCGAGCGGCGCGGTCCATTGCCCGACGAATTTGTAGCAGTTCTGAAGCGAATACCGTGAAGTGTTTCCTTCAGTTTTGAAGTCGAGCTGAACTCACGAGGGCTTCAGTCAGGGGAATGCAGTAGGTCAGGCTGTTCCAGCTCGTGGGCTCCGCTGTGAGCCGCGGAGCGCTCCCTGCTCCAGGGAGCCGCGTCGCTCGCTGTGACCAGTCAAGTGGGCCGGCACGCCGGCACTTGGCACGGCTGGCTGAGGCAGGCGGCAAGGCAAGGGTTTTGATGTGCCAGCTGCGTCTTACAAGATCGACAACCTCACACTCTTAGCTGCTAAGACGTGGTGACGTGCTACACCAGGAAATACGGTGTTCGGGAAATAAATAAGAAACAAATGTTTTACAAGAAATTGCATACTAAATTTATTGGGCCTCTGTAGTTTGAAATTTTCTTTTCATTGCAAGATCGGAAATATCAGGCGTCAAAGTGTTCGCAGCGTTAATGCGGAGGATGGCCATCATTGTTGCATCCTGAAGAAGCGATCGTTCCTTACTTTATAACTGTTTTCATTGCTCAGAAAAGCTGCTCACATCAAAACGTAAATCCAAACATGCACATGATCTGAGCAGCATTGTTGTGAAGTTTGGGAAATGTTTTTTTCTGTAATGAACACTACCATCGTGACAAATACAACGTGATGTAGTACCTCTCTTTCAACAAAGTTGAATTTTGCAAATCAATAATCTTCAATTGAAGCGACGATGACAAGTCATCGGTGGAAACTGAAAAAGGAGTGCTGAATACCTTAAGTTCCATTTCAAAACGCCGGCCGGTGTGGCCGTGCGGTTAAAGCCGCTTCAGTCTGGAACCGCGTGACCGCTACGGTCGCAGGTTCGAATCCTGCCTCGGGCATGGATGTGTGTGTTATCCTTACGTTAGTTAGGTTTAATTAGTTCTAAGTTCTAGGCGACTGATGACCTCAGAAGTTAAGTCGCATAGTGCTCAGAGCCAGCCATTTCAAAACTAGTGAGGTCTCGGAATCGTGCTTCAAACGACGTGATGAGCTGCTTTAACTTTGCTTGGTAATCGCCGAAAGTAGTACCATCAGGTAGTTTTAAAGAAGCAAGATGATTGAAGAACGTTAGATGTCCATTACTTATCTGTCTCTCAAATAAACGTAACTTTTCCATGAACACTTTGATCTGGTCGTGCATGTCAACGATTAGCTGCCCTTTGCCCTGCAATGACAGATTTAAATTATTCAGATGCATAGTTATGTCAGCTAGGAACGCCAGGTCTGATATCCATTTTATATCTTTCAGACAACGCATTTCTTCCCCTTTCATTTCGAGAAAATGGGTATTTCCTCACTAATGGCAAAGAAAACATCAAGAACTTTTCCCCGACTCAGCCAACGAACTGTACTGTGGTAAGATATATCCCCATACTCCGCTTCCACATCTTTAAGGAATCCTTTGACGACGCACAAAATTCTCACAGTTCACGACATCTTTCATTACGCCACCTAGCTCTACTGTTTCAGCACACAGTGCCTCTTGGTGCATTACAGAACACGAACTATGTTGCATGTTTTGATACCCTCCGTATTACGAATCCGTTTTTAAACATACGTCTACTGGTATGTCGTTCTTAAGCCTGGCTACCAGTTCTCTGCGTGCAACGCCTTCTACCTGACTGTATTTAATTCTGTATATTGTACCTCTTCGCAGAATTAAATACTTTAAAACACTGCGGTCGACCATCCCTCTCAATGAATAGAAAGGTATCCCCCAATAGAGGTACAGAGCTCCCGTGGCTAGTCATAGCTGTCATTGAGCACGGATTATTACGGCTGCATGCGGCCAGGGGGCAGTGAGTTCGCTTTCCCCCTCCACGGGGGCTCCGAGCTGCCGCAGTGAGCGCTCCGGAGCGCTCCGGCTCCCTGGAGCTCGGTTGGAACAGCCTGCAGTAGGTGGTATAGCACTTAGCAGCCCCATCAGTCAAACAAATCAGTAACAGCTTGCACTGTACGTGCTTGAGCACTGTCCTGCAAAATGATGGTCAGGTCCTGCAGAAAGTGTCATCATTTCCGTCTCTAAGCTGGTCGTAGGCTGTGTTCCAAAAATGTAGCGTTTACCACTGGAGTTGACGGATCATTTATGTGACGCTTTCGTGCTTACTGAATGAACCTGTGACGAAACGTGCCACTCTTCTTCCGATCTTTTCTGTTTAATATGCCAGTCCTATCTGGTACAGATGCCATACCGACGAGCGGTATTCCAGTATTGATCGAACGAGTGTTTTTAAGCTACTTCCTTTGTTGATACACTGAATGTCCTGAAGATTCTTCGTATAAATGTATCTGGTATCTCCCTTATTCGCGATTAGTGTTATGTGGTCGTTCCATTTCATCTCTCTCCGTGCATATACTCCTAGGTAGTTTATGGAAGGAACTGCCTCCAGTGATTGTTCTGCGGTTGTGTAAGCATACAGTAACAAGTCTTTCTGTCTGTGTACTCTCAATAAGTTACACTTGTTTCTGTGGAGTGTCAAATTGCCACTTCCTGCACCAAGAACCGATCTGTGAAGGCCTATTAGCTAGAATTCTCTACCGGCGCGCGACTTTTTTTGTATACAACAGCATTATTCGTCAAAAGCCTTATGGATCTTCCGACGCTATCTGCCAGCTCATTTATACATATTGTAAAGGAATGGTCCTGGGGCACGCCCGAAGTTACTTTTACGTCTGAAGACTTCTCTGTGTTCAGAATGACCTACTGTGTTTTGTTTGCTAGAAACTCTTCAGTCCAATTTCACAGTTGGTCTGATATTCAGTGCGCTCATATTTTTTCATAAGGCGCCAGTGCGGAACTGAATCGAATACATTCGGGAAGTGAAGGAACACAGCATTTAACTGAGCGCCTATATTTACAGATTTCTGCGCTTCGCTGGCGAACAGATCAAGCTGGGTTTCACACGATCGCTGTAATCGGAACCCCTGATGGTTCCTACACAGAAGGAAGACTAAATTCTTCTTCCTGCCGTGTGTAACAGATATCATTTCTGAGCTTGTCTCTTCCTTTCATCGCATTCGTATACAAAGTAGTTCTCGTGTGACATTTGCGTCATCAGCTGAGCGAAAAGAAAAACTCAATTCTCCATCAACATTAATGCCACTTTGATTCGTTTCTTCGATACTGATCGCACTTTAGACTGGGGCTGAACATAATAGGAGCAGTCTAACGCAACGCCTCGCTACCACATCATCGAAGACGAAGCTGAGCACAATATTGTTCGTGTCGTGTTCCACTCGTGGATTCTGGGGAGATGCTCTGGATGGTAGATTATGAGTACATAAGGGCATTCGCAACTCAATTACGTCTCGTGTGTTCTAGTGTCATCATAGTGGGATATATAGAAAGGTGACAAAAGTCACGGCATACCTCCTAATATCTTGTCGGACTTTCTTTTGCCCGGCATAATGTAGCAATTCGATGTGACATGGATTCCACGACTCGTTGGAATTTCCTGGTGAGATAGTGAGCCATGACGGCTCTATAGCCGTCCATAGTTGCGAAGGTGTTGCTGGTGCAATATTTTGTGCACGGGCTGATCACTCGAATATGTTCCATGCCGGGCGGCCTGCCGGCCGCTGTGGTCGAGCGGTTCTAGGCGCTTCAGTCCGGAACCACGCGGCTGCTACGGTCGCAGGTTCGAATCCTGCCTCGGGCATGGATGTGTATGATGTCCTTAGGTTAGTTAGGTTTACGTACTTCTAAGTCTAGTGGACTGATAACCTCAGATGTTAAGCCCCATAGTGCTTAGAGCCATTTGAACCATTCTGGCGGTCTGGATGGCTCAATCCTTCGCTCGAATTGTCCAGAACGTTTTTCAAACCAATCGCAAACAATTGTGGCCCGGCGGCAGGACGCATTGTCATCCATAAAAATTCCGGTGTTGTTAGGGAACATTAAGTCCATAGGTGGCTGTAAATAGTTTCCATGTAGCCGAATATGACCATTTCCAGCCAGTGATCTGTTTAGTTGGTCCAGAGGGCCCAATTCGTTCCATGTAAACACAGCCCACACCATTATGGAGGCACCGCCACCTTGCACAGTGCCTTGTTGACAACCGGAGCCTATGGCTTCTTGGGGTCTGCAGCATTTTCGAACCCTACTGTCAACTCTTATCAGCTGAAATCTGGACTCATCCAACCAGGCCACTCTTTTCCAGTCGTCTAGCGTCGAACCGATATGGACATGAGCCCAGGAGAGGCGATGCTATGCTGTTAGACGAAGGCATTCGCGTCGGTCGTCTGTTGCCGTAGCCCACTGACGCCACATGTCGCTGAACTGTCCTAACGGATACGTTCGTCGTACGTCCCACATTGATTTCTGCGGTAATTTCACGTCGTGTTGCTTGTCTGTCAGAACTGACAGCTCTATGCAAATGCCGTTAACTGATGAAAAATTTGGCTCTTACAAGGGAACCTCCCCATCGCACCCCCCTCAGATTTAGTTATAAGTTGGCACAGGGATAGGCCTTGAAAAACTGAACACAGATCAATCGAGAAAACAGGAAGAAGATGTGTGGAACTATGAAAAAAATAAGCAAAATATACAAACTGAGTAGGCCATGCGCAAGGTTGGCATCATCTAGGAGAGAGTCAGCTTGCGAGCGCCATGGTCCCGTGGTTAGCGTGAGCAACTGCGGAACGAGAGGTCTTTGGTTCAAATCTTCTCTCGAGTGGAGAGTTTAATTTTTTATTTTCAGACAATTACTAAAGTTCAGGCACTCACACATAATCAACTTCGCTCTCCAAAATTCCAGGACATGTTTAGATTTGCTTGGACATATGCAGGATTTGACGGTCTACACACGGAAACATTTGAAAACGTAAAAAACATATGTTTTGACAGAACACAGGGAAAACTATGCGACTGCGAAACTGTTGCATTCATTTGTTGCAGTTTATGTGACAAACTCTTATGTTTCCATCACTTTTTTGGGAGTGATTATCACATCCACAAGAAAACCTAAATCGGGCAAGGTAGAAGAATCTTTTTACCCATTCGCCAAGTGTGCAAGTTAGGTGGGTCGACAACATATTCCTGTCATGTGACGCACATGCCGTCACCAGTGTCGTATAGAATATATCAGACGTGTTTTCCTGTGGAGGAATCGGTTGACCTATGACCTTGCGATCAAATGTTTTCGGTTCCCATTGGAGAGGCACGTCCTTTAGTCTACTAATCGCACGGTTTTGCGGTGCGGTCGCAAAAACACAGACGCTAAACTTATTACAGTGAACAGAGACGTCAATGAATGAACGGACAGATCGTAACTTTGCGAGAATAAAAAAAAAAGTAAAATTTTCACTCGAGGGAGGACTCGAACCGAGGACCTTTCGTTCCGCAGCTGCTCACTCTAACCACGGGACCACGGCGCTCCTCAGATCACATTATCCTTGATGTTGCCTATCTTGCACATGGACTACTCAGTTAGTATATTTTGCTTATTTTTTCATAGTTCCACACAACTTCTTCCTGTTTTCTCGATTGATCTGTGTTCAGTTTTTCAAGGCCTATCCACTGCGTCAATTTATAACTAAATCTGAGGGGGGTGCGATGGAGAGGTTCCCTTGTTAGGCACACTCTTGACTCGGTGGATCTCGGACTGTTGCATTCCCTAACGATTCCCGAAATGGAACATTCCATCGTTATACCTCCAACTGCCATTCCACTTTCAAAGTCTGTTAACGTCCGTCGTGCGGCCATCGTTACGTCGGACACATTTTTAACATGAATCACTTGAATACAAATGACAATTCCGCCAATGCAGTGCCCTTTTATACCTTGCGTAAGCAATATTACCGCCATCTGCGTATGTGCATATCGAATATCCTATGACTTTCGTCATCTCAGTGTAATAGATGCTCATCGAAAACTGTAGGGTGGACAGCCACTACGTGGTTGTATCGTTAAAAATTTTTTAATGTGGTGATGCTTCTATTGCGGGCCGAGGACTGCCATGACTTACATAACTGGAAAATGAAAAGCAGAGGAGTTCATGAATTTAGAAGCTTCAGAGAGAGCCGCGGCAAGGTCGGACAACAGGATGTGCTCGCTGCGTCCCACGCCGGTTACCGCAGGAGAAAGAGCTAGAGGCAGGTAGAGTGCCGCCGTCGCTGCGCCTCGGCGTCACTCGCTGCCCGTAGTTTCCGCGAGTGCCGCGGCTTCGGATGTTGCAATATTGCACTCACAACACCCGTCCAAATTTGAGCGACTAGGGTTTCGTTGTGACAAGATGGCCTCAGTATGAACTCGCGCTCTCTCGCGTCACACGTAGTCAGTGCTGTGTGTGTGTGTGTGTGTGTGTGTGTGTGTGTGTGTGTGTGTGTGTGTGTGTGTGTGTGTAAAGGCGAGGGCATAAGCAAGATTTGTTGTTACAGTGAGAGCAGGAACGTGGGTGCTGGTGGGATTTTTTATATGGCGATCTCGAGAAAAGCTAGCGAGAGTTGGATGTAGGTTGATGGTGACTTCTTCATTAGCAGCCCGGTTTAATAAAGACCAGTTCTCATCAAACTTTAGTTTCCGTGGCGTGTTTTTGCCCGTGAAGTTTTTTTCCATCTGTAATTAATGGTCCCACTCTCCCATGTACGCAAAAAAAAGAAAAAAAATGTAGCTACCACAGCGAGAAAGGAAAGAATTGTACTCCCTATGGCATTTTGACCGCAGATCGTCATTCCTTTAACATAAGAATGATTTTGCTATACAGCTGTATTGTCACCATTGTTGCTCGGAATGCCTCAGATAGTTAACTATCTCATCGCTTTATGACGCCCTTATATCCGTTTTCGACATTAGAAAGCCATCGGCGCTCTAAATTAAACATGGTGTGTAAATAGCCTTGTCAATATCGGAACCTTTCAGAAATTCAAACTATGTCCCGAATAGTATGCTACTCGTGGTCAGGTGGTTAAGAAAAAAATGGTTCAGATGGCTCTGAGCAATATGAGACTTAACATCTGTGGTCATCAGTCCCTTAGAACTGAGAACTACTTAAACCTAACTAACCTAAGAACATCACACACATCCATGCCCGAGGCAGGATTCGAACCTGCGACCGTAGCAGTCGCGCGGTTCCGGACTGAGCGCCTAGAACCGCTCGGCCACCACGGCCGGCGGTGGTTAAGAAGCTATCTGTACATTACTTTTTAAAATTTCCGAGAATACAGGCAAAATTGAAATGGGTCTGTAGTTTGATGGTATGTCTTTATCCTCGTTCTTTAATAGGGGTTAAATTTCAACATATTTGAGCCAATCAGGAAATGTTCCAGTGATAAACGATTTCTTTTAGAAATTTCTTAAAATTTACCGAATTCACTAGAACATTTTTAATAATCTTGTTGAAATTTAATAATATCCAGTAGAATTCTCTGTGTTTAGGGGTTTGGGATGGATGTTATTTCTGTTGATGAAGTGATTGCATATTCGTGTAACTGAAATTATTTGTGAAGTTAATAAAACGGCGCCCAAGAAACTGGACTTCTCTATCATTAATTGAATACACAGTTGCGGAACAGCAGCAAGCCTAGTCTATGATCATGGAGAAAACTATTACTTGTATCCTAGGGCACTGTCTACTAGTCGTGACAATCCCATACTATCACTAAAAGGTGTGAAATGCTGGTCACCAACGGATCATCTACTCTTAAAGCTGTCTGCTGCACTTACTTTCCAATTTTACTATCCTCTTCTTTCACTGTACCCCATATTGATTTTATTTTGTTGCCTGGTGCTATCTTCTTCTAATGTTGTATTATCTTGTGTGTCTAGATTAATCTCCATAACATTCTACAGTATTCCTTGTAATAACTTAAAAATCATCAACATTGGAACTGTTCCTTTATTCCTTCAATGTTCAATCTGAAGTACCGTCTCCGTAGCGGAAATATAGCGTCGGAGCCTTTGGTGCGGAAGGACCCGGGTTTGATTCCCGGTGCCTCATCGGATTTTTCTGAAGTCGGTAGATCTGAAACGGGGCCTACTCAGCCCTTGTGAGGCCAAGTGAAGAGCTGCTTGTCTAAATAAGCACCAGCATAATCACGATTCAACGGCTGGAGTGACTGGCGGCATGCTGATTACACGTCCACCATCCCGTACTGCCCCGTAGACAGCACTCGGGCCAGAACTGAGGCCCAGTCCGTGAGCGATGTTTGGCCGGCCGGAGTGGTCGAGCGGTTCTAGGCGCTTCAGTCTGGAACCGCGCGACCGCTACGGTCGCAGGTTCGAATCCTGCCACGGGCATGTATGTGTGTGATGTCCTTAGGTCAGTTAGGTTTAAGTAGTTCTAAGTTCTAGGGGACTGATGACCTCAGATGTTAGGTCCCATAGTGCTCAGAGCCATTTGAACCATTGGTATTCCTCGACAGTGTGACTGGCGCAGAAGACACTCTGCCAACTTTGACTACTTTGCCCGTCAAGACCCCAAGTACATCTCAACTCTGTTAGGCCAGCAAGGAGACCAGGCGGAATACCTCATGTAAATAATAAAATACACAAATCTTCTTGCATAATATTTAAAAACTTTATATTCTTAACGATTATTCTGGATTACAAAAGTGCGTATAATTCAAATATAGCGTGTTCATTTGTATTTAAAATCATTACGAAATTTCACTCTCACTCAACGAAATTTTTTATTTCTGAACGTTAGCTACAAAATATCTGGAAAATCCCGTACCCTCACAGTACGCTAGTAAAACTACAGAGGAGAAGAGCTCTGTGAAACATTTTAATATTGTATGAACATACTGTAAGACAGTGTCCTTATTGCGCAATGTTATTTGTACCAGACCACAAATCCAAACGTCTGGGATTTACAGGAGGTAGGGTTTTTTCCGACACATATCACTTCTACCTCCACTAGTAGTCATTGGCCAATGTGAGAAATGCCAAACCCCTCCGTGGTTTGGAGTCAGGGCTATAAAATACGTCCTGTATCACAGATCTGATAAAGGTAAGGGCAGACCACTCCTGATACAACACAACCGTGCCTACTTAGAGCAATATACAGTTCAAACCAACCTTCTCGTTCACATACATTTAACATGGTCCTTAAGTATAGCACAAATCGTTAGCAGAACAGCCCTATGTTGCGCACCACTTAATGTCAGGTGTGGCACTAACAGTACTCCAAAGTTCACATGTGCAACTGTAAAAACTATTCATTCATTCTAGGGAGCATGTTATGTTTGAGTTTTTTCCAGCAGAATTATTGAGTACATGTGAGGTAAACGATTTGGTAGCCTTCAGTGCTTATTCCATGTTGTGTACCCCCCATTCGTGCAGTTTCACCGCTGCTTCTGTCACTAAGTGAACAGCAGTTAAGGTTCAAATGGTTCAAATGGCTCTGAGCACTATGGGACTTAACTGCTGTGGTCATTAGTCCCCTAGAACTTAGAACTACTTAAACCTAACTAACCTAAGGACAGCACACAACACCCAGCCATCACGAGGCAGAGAAAATCCCTGACCCCGCCGGGAATCGAACCCGGGAACCCGGGCGTGGGAAGCGAGAACGCTACCGCACGACCACGAGATGCGAACAGCAGTTAAGGGACAAGGTGTTTGTGAGTTGTCTGCTCTCATCTGTCACCTGCACTCTGATTAGTACACAACGTCAGCTAGCTACGATGTAGCCTGGTTCACACCGAACCGAAAACAAGTGAACGAGCAGCAGCGAACACGAATTCTCTACGGTGTAAACGGTAGGCGCGCGCAAGCGAACTGCATTCTGTCGTGGTCGTTTCGCATTCGATATTGTTCGCTTGTATTCTGCTGGTTGTCGGTCTCAGGGAAATATCAAAGGGAGTTCGCACCCTCTCTGTTTCGCTTCTAGCAATACTAAAAGTTTTCGTCCGCTATCTTGTCTATTTTTTAAGTTTTATTTTATTTTTGTTGTTGTTGAGATGCGTAAGCGAGGGAGTGGTCTAAAGAAAACGTACTGTTGCTGATAGAAGTATATAGATATCATAGGTGTTCCTAGGGTTCTTTAGATCCACAGCACATGCGAGAGGAAAAGGAATATTATTGGCAGAAAATTGCCGAAGCGCTCAAAGATCCAACTGGAAAGGTGGGAATTGAGTGAACAAGCGTAAGCTTTGTATTTTTTTTTGCTGAAAAGCGTAGCACAGTAAATTCCCTTGAAAGTAAGAAAATGCGGTTATCTACGAATCACGCTGATTAAAATCCCCGAAAGACACTTCATCTAAGTGGCACTACTTTAGCACCTGCTTGCAGGCGTGCAGAATCTTGGGTCTTGTAGAAGCCGTTGCCTGCCCGCAGGCGCCCAGGAATTCGTTAACGATTGGCTCTGTATAGGCAAATTTTTGAAGCGCTCAACATAGCAGCGGTGGTGACGCAGTAGCGGGGGTGACACCGAGGTTGTTGCCGTACAGGGCCTCACAGGGACCATCTGCCATTTTATTTGCGCACGTGTCTGTATCGCAACACTCCCTTCCCCCCGTGATAACGGCACAGGATGGCACCAAACAGGAGGGCTGAAAAAGCATAAAGGGCCTTCGCTGTTTTGGAAGACGTCCCAGTTTCGTCAAATGGTTTTGAACGGCCCCTAGTGATTCCATCCTATAAACAGAGCACTGTACTCCAAAGACCTGAATGGCATTGCAGCTCCAAATTATCTTTAGAGAGGGGGTGAATCGTCCGAAGAGTGTCAGCAGTAGAAAAGGCAGTCAAGAACGCCGTTCTGTTTCACACCGCACTGTAAACGGTCGATACCGATGGCGAAATATATGTAAACAATGCCCCAAGGGGAGAAGGGAGCTTTCATTGACGCACTTTATGCCACATCCTGAATCCTCCACGTGCCAATTCTTAGTGGCGGTGCGTCTGAAAAAAAATTTTCCTGAGCCACCTATAAAAGAACACTGGACGTCGCGGTTCTGACTTGCATCGCAGGGACGCCAAGAAAATAGGTGAGGTGTGGGTAAGTGGCTTTGTGACGACCTTCTCATCATGTGACACGCCCACGGTGGCGTTGCGCAAAATTGTGGTGAAATTTGGTGCCACTGTGACCACATTTGCCCACGTTACACCTCACTTTGGCCCTTTTTTTTTCGCGTGGGTCGATACCTGTCTGTCTGAACCTTTGCCGAGCCCAAGAGCTAGGCTGCAGGACGCCACGCTTTTGCACCATTGCGTAGGGACGTTGTAGGACCTTTGAGTCAGACGTGAATCTTCTGCATCGCAATGGCGGAAAGTGACAGGTGAAACGTGGGACGTAGGGAAAGCAGGTGTCAATGGGGCCTAATCAGTTACCGTTGGTTACATAGTAAACACATACACTTTATTTAAGGAAATAATTTCCTAAAACCAGTCATTCTAAAAAAAAAAAGCTACACTGACGGCTGAAGGCCTTATTAAGAAAGAATTCAAATTATTTGTCGGCTGAAGGCCACAAGCAATAGGAATAATTCAAACAAATATTATTTTTAAACAGTTGACACAATCAGACCAAATAAAGAAGGGAGTGATCCACAGACAGTGCTCCAAGGATCGACCTGTAAAAGTCGCTGAGCCAAGACTTATGCTCAATCTAGGGACAGCTTAAACGGCGACCAGCACACTCTCAAACTCCACTAAGATAGGGGTGGCCGTGCGGTTCTAGGCGCTACAGTCTGGAACCGCGCGACCGCTACGGTCGCAGGTTCGAATCCTGCCTCGGGCATGGTTGTGTGTGATGTCCTTAGGTTAGTTAGGTTTAAGTAGTTCTAAGTTCTAGGGGACTGATGACCTCAGCAGTTAAGTCCCATAGTTCTGAGAGCCATTTTTTCCCACTAAGATCCGAAAACCAATACCACGATAGAATAACGGTTAACATCGTCAAATGACAAGCATTTAATTACGCAAGTTGCCTTCCACCAAATCCTAGTACGCAGACAGGGTTAAGACCAAACTGTCTATTTAAAATCTGACTAGATGCACATGGAACCGCAAAAGACAATTCCACAAAGATCTAAAACAGTGCTAAAACAGTCACTATACAGCAACAAGACGAATTGCACGTAGACATGAACGTAAGAGCACAGAAACGGTCGAAAGACCAGATACACATCGTCCGCTGAGACGACCGACCGAACGACCAATCATCGGTCGTTGCCAATCAAGTCAGGCAAGGGAAACGTCGGAGTATAAAACCGCCAACTGACAGCTTGATGGCATGAGGTCACTTCGACGGACGGACACGCACACAAGTGAAAGTCATACTACTCGAATATAACGATCCATTCAACTTAAACTCGCTGAATCCGGGCCTCAACGCGGTCGTGCTCTCTCGCGGCCCAATCCTTCCATCGAGCAGTACATATATCGCAAGCTCGCGTGGCTGGTGTTGGCGCTGTCGGACCTCACTCCTGCTCCGTCTTAACTGAATTCGGAGCCGGGGCGACCCGCAAATGCTAGAGGTGGCTGCAAAGATAGTACCATAGTGCTCGCTATTGATAAACGCCGCTGCTGCCACTCACGGGCATGCAAAGCGAGCAAACGCTGTAGAGCCAGTGAACGCTGTAAGAAAACGAGAGGTCACAATCCGCAGTGTGCGTGGCTGATGTATTATTATTATCTTACAGATTTTTGATGATAAATGAGTCAGTCATAACTTAATGTCTCCTACTTTTTTATTTTACAAGCAAAGTAAGTGATATATTGTTGTGGTAACAGATACAACATTCACGATTAATTTCTCAGAATTACCATGTTTGACCAGAGTTGCTTTTTGCCATATTGAAACAAGAGCATGTATACCTGTCCGATAAAAATCGTGGCACTGCTTCCTGAACCACTAGCGTAGAGACATTTTCAAGGTCTCCGCATCTTCAAATGAACGTCCGCCAAGAACTTCTCTGCGTGGGCCGAATAGATGGACGTCTGATTTGGATTGTTTTGCTTGCTTCTTTATTCTGCTCGTTCAACATTTTCGGCACCAGGCGTCCTCAAATCATGATGTAGCCCAGTTTTCCAATAGTGGTCATTACACTACTTTCACCGATGGTTACCTTGCGATGCAATTCATCTGTTGTTACCTCTGCAGTCGTCGCGGATGATTTGGTCGAGGCGCTGGATGTTGTGTGAAACCATTGCGGTCGCTTACCGACCACTCCGCTTTGAACCAGTCAACTGTGTTAACTCTAGCGTCTCTACAATGACGAACTCGTCGTTTAACGGTGTTTACGTCGTGACCGCAGTATCGAAGTACACTTTCTTCATCCTTTAGTGGATGGTGTTGGCCGTCTCATCTTCTGCAACAAGAAATTCAGTCACAGAACACTGTCAGTGGTGGTCATTTCCTGAATTTATACAGTGCAGTCATACGGGGTGTTCAAAAAGTCTCTCCGCAGTGCCGTATCAGTGTTAGCCGCGCGTATGAAACTCAGTGAAATACAAGTTATTAATTTATTGAATATACATTTTTACTTACACATTTTCACATTAAATGTTGAAAGTGTCCCCCCTGTTTATGAATACACACTTCAATTCGTCTAATCATGTGTCCAAACACAAGCAGTGAAAGTGGATATTGCAGTTTTCAATGCATCGATGGATTTTGGACTGTTTTTATAGACAGTTGCTTTCGCTGTACCCCAGAAGAAAAGGTCAGGTGGTGTTAGGTCAGGCGATCGTGGAGGCCAAAGTCCCTGTGAAATTATGCGATCACCAAAAACATCAGCTAGCAGTGGACATTGAAACGCGAGCTGTATGCGCAGTTGCACCATCTTGTTGAAAATAACCGTTCAGTATTTCACTTAAGACAAGTTTTCCTATGAATGGGTACAGAATATCACTGCAGTATTGTTATGCGTTTATTGTTCCGTTGAAAAATATGGGACCCACAATCCGATGTCTAGAAATTGCAATCCAAACTCCTATTTTCACAGAATGAAGTGGTTCCTCATGAATACACAATGGATTTGCAGTACTCCACATACGAGAATTTTGCGAGTTCATGTACCCGAATAAATGAAACCACGCCTCATCAGTGAAAAACGTTTCATTGAGAATATCCCTTTCATTTTGTTGAACGAAATTTTAGAACCATTGACAATAATGCAGTCTCTTGCCATGATCAGTATTTTTCAGTTCTTGCACGACTGTCACTTTATATGGGATAGGTTCTAATTTTTTCCTTACAGCTGTGTGGGCCATCCAACACTAACATCGATTTCCTGGCCGAGTTTTCTTACTGACTTGTTCGGACTCACGGACATTTTATCGGAAATATCGAGTAGTTTATCCTCAGACAAAACGCTAGGACGACCACTTCTCGGTGCATCTGTCACTGAACCCGCACTTCGAGATTTGTTAATCAAATCTTGCACAGTATCGCGATGTGGGAGTGTTGTGTCCGGGAAAACTGAATTAAATGTTTGACGAACTGAAACTGTATTTACCGTCAGCTTTGAACCCTTGTTCGATTAAAAACACACGTTCTTCAATGGTTAGCATTTTAAGTGACAAAAATGAAACAAACGAACAAAGGAACTAAACTTAAACGTTCGCGTCAACACATAACGACACACACCAACGATACTACTGACGCTGGCTGAGATAAACGAAACAGTGGAATGTTGGGAGAGTCCACTTGAAGGGAAGTAACCCAGGCAGGCGAACAATCATACGGTACGCGCGGCTAACAATCATACGGCACTGCGGAGAGACTTTTTGAACACCCCGTATATCGATCTAGGAGTGGACTGTGGAAGAATGTTTGCGGAAAGGTGCCAAGGCAAGGCCCAGGCAAATCCGTCTGAGGAATGTTGTCAACAAACCATTGCCTCACAGATGCTACTTTAAGACGGGGTGCATTGTCAGGCTGGTACAATAAATCATCGTGTCCGAACTGTTCCCCTACACTACAGTATGCAGGGCACAGTGCTGTAAAATGTATTCGTATCCTTCCTCATCTTGCGTTTTTTTTATGCGCAATAGGGGGACCAAACCCTAACCCCCATGCCTTAATACAGTCTCCTCCGTCGTTAACTGTTAGCACTAAACGCGATGGCAGGTAACGTTCTCCAGGCATTCGCCAAACCCAAACCCTTCCATCGGATTGCCACAGGGTACAGCGTGATTTATCACATCATATCACTCGTTTAGTGTCATCCACTGTCCGGTGGCGTCGCTCTTTGTACCTCCTCAAGCGTCGCTTTGCATTGTCTGCTGAAGTGTATACTTTATGGGAAGGCTGCTTGGTCATTGTACCCCATTATTTGTAACTTACGCTGGCTGACTCATTGTGCTCGGTGTAATGCTGGTAAGACGTTGGGATTCCCTCCGCTGTTTTCACGCGACTTTTTACAACCACCTTCCACAATGCCGTTTCCACTTTACATTCACATCTCCTACGCTCGTAGAAGGGTTGAAACTGAACCGTGGCTGGCTCATGTTATGCGTTGGATTGAACCTTGGTTGCTATTCTCTGTTTAGTCTCCCGCGGCTATGGCGATTATGCTGTTATCCTCTCTCTCTCTCTCTCTCTCTCTCTCTCTCTCTCTCCGCTAGTGGCAGCCGTGGTGTGTGTCGATATTCGCACCTTGTACTACCTTTGGCCTGGCGTTTATAGTTCCGGCTGTGCGGTGTGCGAGGGAGTTGGTCGGTTGGCGTGGAGCAGCGAGGAAATCTCCGCTGCGTGTAGTTTGGCCGAGGCCGCTGGCGGCGTCCACGCGCGGTCGGAGTGTGTGGTGCTGTTCCCAGTGCTACGAGGTCCGTGGCTCAGCGATACTGGACCTGAAAGTTGAGTTTTGACTTAATCTACCGGCAAGTCACGACGGTTCACATTGTGTCGTTTGGATTTCGTTGTCGGCTGTTGGGACATTCCCGCGAGCAACAACGTGTGTTTTCAAGTTGGCAAATTTTAGCCACCTTCCGGTGGAGTTCAACTGTACTTGGTTATTTTGAATTGAAGTACACCAGCGGAATCTTCTGCCTTGTAGCCGTTAACGTTCCGGTTACCTGCCCTGGACGTTGACGTAAATTCAGGCAGTGCATTGTCCTCATCGTGTTGTCGCCGTCCAGCACGGTGTGTAGTTTGACAGCTCAATGTATAATTGGTTGTAGGCGCCAATACTTTCTACGTTGTTCCATTGAACTCCCTGTTGTGTGCTGGTCAGGTGGAGCGGAAGTTATCTTGTCGGTAGGTCCGTTGACTGTCTGTTGGTTGGGTTGTCGTCGGATCGAGAATGGTTGGGCCGACTGCCTGTCTCACCTAAGCGAGCATTAGTGTTTGAATTCCAGGCCGACTCTCGGAAACTTCTGAGCGCCGTTGGGTGTACTGCCTTTTCTTATTTGTTCTTGTTGTTTCTATTTGTATGGCTTCTAGCCGATTTTTAATTTAAGGTTGTTTTTCCCGTAAGGCGTAGGATTGTTTGGGCCTTCAACCTAATTAAAGAACTTTTTAAGGTAAGGCCTTTTGCCTTTTAAAAATTTTATTTTGGTTTGAGTCTTACGTGATGGGCCTTCAGCCGATTTTTTTTTTAAATTAAAGTTGTTTTGCTCTTAGGATGTGAGATTATTTGGGCCTTCAACCTAATTGGAAGAACTGATTTAAGATAAGGCCTTCTGCCTTTTAGATTTCTGATTTTTGTTTGAGTCTGAAGTTATTGGCTGTCAGCCAATTTTAAATTAAAGTGGTCTTGCCCTTAAGGCATGTCATTGTATGGCGCATTCAGCCGGTAATTAAGTTCCAAAAATTAATGCTATTTTTTTTTAATTTTCTTGGCTCTTGTAATGTCTGAACTAAACTAAATTCCGACCGAACAGGCTTTGGCAGGCCCAACGGCACCGATCGACCGCCGTATCATTCTCATCCACAGGCGTCACTGGATGCGGATATGGAGGGGCATGTGCTCAGCACACCGCTCTCCCGGTCGTATGTCAGCTTACGAGACCGGAGCCGCTACTTTTCAGTCAAGTAGCTCCTCAGTTTGCCTCACAAGGGCTGAGTGCACCCCGCTATCCAACAGCGCACGGCAGACCGTATGGTCACCCATCGAAGTGCTAGCCAAGCCCGACAGCGCTTAACGTCGGTGATCTGACGGGAACCGGTATCACCACTGCGGGAAGGCCGTTGGCCATGTAAAGTTTGGTCAAATAAATAAAGTTATATGTTCGAGTGTAACTGAGAGCCGCTTATTTTAGCCCCTTTCCTCAATTTAAACTACCTGTCCTGTCCTGCGGGTTTAGCAGGGCGTCTCAGAAAAGCCTCTCATGCATTTGTTACCTAGGAAACATCCAGTGACCAGCCCATGTTGGAAGTCATTGAGCTCTCGTAACCGACACACTCTGCTGCTACTGCTTGTCTACTGACAACAGTGTCTCCCCAGGGGCTGCTGCGTGGGCAGACGTCGCCGCTGCTGTCGGCGGTGATAAGATGGTGGCGAGCTTCCTTCCGCTTCCGCTTCCGCGTCCCGCCAGCTGCTGCCACGCGACCGCTTCGCATCCTAGTCTGACTCACTGTCAGCGAGAAGAGTCAGTTACACGGTACCTTACCCACTGCCATTGACGGAGCTGTTTACTCTGACGCAGTTACAGTCGCGTCAGTTTTCTGACATCTCCGTTCGAAACAAGCAAACCGAAAGCTGAAGGTAACCTGGATTGGTTTTATGCAGCTAACGTGATGTATGGTGGCATCAAGCCCGCTGAAGTACTCGTGACGTCGGCAGTTTCTCGGGGTGTGGCAGCGAGCAACTCGTGTGGCTCGAGTACAGGAGATCACGAGCGATGCGACTATGTAATACTCTCACCGTGAAGAACGTCCGGGACATAACGTTCCCTCGATCACTACCATCTGTGATCTAAAGTCATATCCGATGGCTCCCCACGCCACGACGCTAGGAGTGATACCGCTGTGCTTCACCAGAGTAGTGGAAGAATAGGCCCGCTCTTCAGGTCGCCGCCGTACCTGCCGACGTTCAGTTGGGTTAGTGCAGAACTGCGATTCGTCGCTGAACGCAATCCGATCTCATTCACCAGCAGTCCGCGGTTCCCTATCTTAGCACCACCCTAAACGCAACCGTTTCTGTTGTCGTTTTAACGCCATGGGACGGCAATTACTTAGCCCGGCTGCTCGAAGAAAACGATTTATTGACACACACGGTTTCAGAAAGTATCGTTCTTGTGAAACACGACTAGCTCTTTATACTCATGAAGTAATAAGTACTATCGACAGGGGATGTCAAATTGATTCCATATTTTTAGATTTCCAGAAGGCTTTCGACACCGTTCCTCACAAGCGTCTTCTAACCAAACTGCGTGCCTACGGAGTATCGCCTCAGTTATGTGACTGGATTCGTGATTTCCTGTCGGAAAGGTCACAGTTCGTAGTAACAGACGGAAAATCATCGAGTAAAACAGAAGTAATATCCGGCGTTCCCAAAGAAAGTGTTATAGGCCCTCTATTGTTCCTGATCTGTATTAATGACATAGGAGACATTCTGAGTAGCTGTATTAGATTGTTTGCAAATGATGCTGTCATTTACCGTCTTGTAAACTCATCAGATGATCAAAACGTCTTGCAAAATGATTTAGATAAGATATCTGTATGGTGCGAAAAGTGGCAATTGACCCTGAATAAGGAAAAGTGTGACGTTATTCACAAGAGTACTAAAAGAAATCAGCTAAATTTCAAGTCACACAAATGTGAAGGCTGTAAATTCAACTAAATACTTAGGGATTATAATTACAAATAACCTAAATTGGAACGATAAAATAGATAATATTGTGGGTAGAGCAATCCAAAGACTGCGATTCATTGGCAGAACACTTAGAAGGTGCAACAGGTCTACTAAAGTGACTGTTTACACCACGATTGTCCGCCCTATTCTGGAGTATTGCTGTGCGGTGTGGGATCCGTATCAGGTGGGACTGACGGATGACATCGAAAAAGTACAAAGAAGAGCAGCTCGTTTTGTATTATCGCGAAATAGGGGAGATAGTGTCACAGACATGATACGTGAATTGGAGTGGCCATCACTAAAACAAAGGCGTTTTTCTTTGCGACGGGATCTTCTCATGAAATTTCAATCACCAGCTTTCTCCTCCGATTGCGAAAACATTCTGTTGGCACCTACATACATAGGGAGATATGATCATCACGATAAAATAAGAGAAATCAGGGCTCGCACAGAAAAATTGAAGTGCTCGTTTTTCCCCCGTGCCGTTCAAGAGTGGGACGGTAGAGAGACAGCTTGAAGGTGGTTCATTGAATCCTCTGCCAGGCACTTTATTCTGAATAGCAGAGAATCACGTAGATGTAGAAGTCTCCGATCAATGGTGTGGGATGAAGCAGAATCTTGCCGACAGTCCATTACTTGTTCTCGGTAGAGATAGACAAACTTGTTCATCCTTCGGAACTAGTTCACTGGTAATCGCTCTTTCTTGGGAACCGTTCATTTTTACTCGTTCACCATTCATTTGTGCTTGGGATATGGTTCATATGAAGAATTGAAAATTAGCAGCATAGGTGACTGAAGATGGAAGGCGCCAAGAGGGGGCACTTGCCTCTCCCCTGGAGTAAAGAGTTTTTATTCATAACAGAGTTCTCATACACTTGCAATTTTCGTGAGTCTGCAAAACCTCTCGTTTAGCCAACTGTAGCGTTATGTTCGCAGTGAAATAATACAAGGTGGCGCACGAAAAACCGGCCCCGATTACAGACTGCTCGCTAATTACGCACGATTTGTTGACCGTTACGAGCAGATTAGATAAAAATGTAATAATTAGGCGGTGAAGAAACAACAAATAAGCTAATGCAGACAACTTCGAAACAATAGATGACGATTGGTGGGCGACAATGAGCAGTGTAGTACTCGGGGCCGGTTTTTCGTGCGCCACCCTCTACCACTGAAATAATATTGTAGAAGTTACCATATTCTCTTTACAAAATGTGACATCAGACACTCGATTATGGAGCGCGTGCTTCACTCGGTTGCAAGTCGGTCTGCCTTCCATAACAATGAACATGTCCTTTTATCTTGGATCAAAAAAAGACGGAAAATGGCCACTCGTGAGTGCCGTGCCGACTTCCTTTGCATGTGTAATAACAAAAAAATCTTGCCTTTTTACAAGTATTTCTTCTGCTGTTTATCGAAATAGTGAACTAAACTGATACGCCGTTTTGTTACCTGAAAAGTGTATGAATTACATACCGTGTAATTTTTATGTAATTTACGTAATTATAAAATGCATTTTAATTACCGGTCGTGGTCAACGAACAACTCGTTACTGAATTAACTATGAGCAGTCGGCAGTGGAACTGCGACGAGTGGCCACGTGAAGGAGGACGAGTCCGGCCGAGCGAAACCGAGACCCAGACCGAGACAGCCGGGAACGGGACCGAGCCTTTAAAGGGAGCGGCCGACAGAACGAGACCGACCGTTTCCCGTTCCCGGGAACTAGATGTAGAAAGCTGCGACTGATGTGAACAATGAAAGATCGTTCCTTAGAATTCGTTCCTCGCTCGTTCCGTTCATCTTGGTGAACCGTTCCTTTGGACCCATTAGTTCGCAAACGACACATCTCTAGTCCTCGGATGCCAGGCGCATATGCGAAATGTTTACGGTGTGTTCGATGCACAATACGGCGATCCTCCGCTGTGGAGGTGAGACGTGATCGTCTGGAACCAGGACGATGGGTATGCCTGCCCTCACACTCTCATACTGACCAACAGCGGGCCACTGTGACAACCGAATGTTGCTCAAATCTGGACATGGCACGATTGCACCAGCTGGCCAAATGAAACTCCTTTCTAGCTTTGTCAGGCGCTGATGCAGCGTATTCTTGTGAAGCACCGTTAACTCTGTGCTCTTCACAGTAATGAGTCAACGTTTGACGCTATCACCCACCTCCCCCCCCCCCCCCATATGCTCTCCCAGGCCTACTGTAAGTAGCCATTCTACCTGTCACAGACAGTTGCGACTCTGATCACTTACATACCAGCCGATGATGTGGACATGTACGAATTTAGATTTACATCCGATCAGGTCTTATGGGTGCTTCACCTATTTTTATTTTTGTTGCTGTCCTGTATTGCATGTTTACGTTAATCAATTTTAAATGCTGCAGGGGCTTTTATTTACTTGACCGTAACCTTTAAGTTTTTCCACGTTCCATTCAACGATGGAATGTGGGAAAGATGACTGCCTGTGCTCCACTGTGTGTTACATGGAGCGTCTCTTTAAGGCTCCCGCTGGAGCACTGAGTTGCACCAGCCATTGAAAGTCCTTAGGCAGTTACACGAGTCTGTCTAAGCTGAGACAATTTTTATTTGTATTTGTGTTTAAATGAAATGTCTGCAAAATAATACATAAGAGTGCTTTAAAGACTTGCCAAGAATTAATAAGAAAATTAAGAATAATTGAACAGTGTCACCATATCGTCTTGTAGTTGACCGCAGCACTGGGCTGGAAGCATTACGGTATCACTTTTAATGTATACGGTGTAGTTTGGCGTAATGTAATGTTGACAAGAGTATTTTGGATTTATATTCTTTCTCGTTTCGTACAGCCAATGAAAACGAATAAAGTGTCGAAATCGGTGTAAACATTTTAAAAAATGTGTGCGAGCATTGGGTAGTTAGTAATCTTTACAGTATGTGATCAAAAGTATCCGGAAATCTGGCTGAAAATGACTTAAAAGATGGTAGCGCCTCCATCGGTAATGGTCGAATTCAATATGGTCTTGGCCCACATTTAACATTGATGACAGCTTCCACTCTTGCAGGCATACGTTCAATCAGGTACTGGAAGGTTTCTTGGGGAATGGCAGCCCATTCTTCACGGAGTGCTGCACTGTGGAGAGATATCGATGTCGGTCGGTGAGGCCTGACACGAAGTTGGCCTTCCAAACCATTCCAAAGGTGTTTTATAGGATTCAGGTCAGGGCTCTGTGCATGCCACTCCATTACAGGGATATTATTTTCATGTAACCACTCCGCCACAGGCCGTGCATTATGAACAGGTGCTCGATCGTGTTGAACGATGCCATCCCCGAATTGCTCTTTAACAGTGGGTAGCAAGAAGGTGCTTAAAACATCAATGTAGGCCTGTGCTGTGATAGTGCCACGCAAAAGATTGGTTGCAAGCGCCCTCCACGAAAAACACAACCACACCGTAATACTACCGCCTCCGAATTTTACTGTTGGCGCTACACACGCTGGCAGATGACGTTCACCTCGCATTCGCCTTACCCACACCCTGCCATTGGATCGCCACGTTGTTTACCGCGATTCGTCACTCCACACAATGTTCAGTCGTCCTATGTTTACGCTCGTTAAACCAAGCGAGGCGTCGTTTGGCATTTACCGGCGTGATGTGTGGCTTATAAGCAACAGCTCGACTACGAAACCCAAGTTTTCTCACCTCCTGCCTAACAGTCACAGTACTTGCAGTGGATCCTGATGCAGTTTGGAATTCCTGTGCGATGGTCTGGATAGATGTCTGCCTATTACACATTACGACCCTCTTCAACTGCCTGCACCGAGCGAGGTGGCGCAGTGGTTAGCACACTGGACTCGCATTCGGGAGGACGACGGTTCAATCCCGCGTCCGGCCATCCTGATTTAGGTTTTCCGTGATTTCCCTAGATCACTTCAGGCAAATGCCAGGATGGTTCCTTTGAAAGGGCACGGCCGATTTCCTTCCCCATCCTTCCCTAATCCGAGCTTGTGCTCCGTCTTTAATGACCTCGTTGTCGACGGGACGTTAAACACTAATCTCCTCCTCCTCCTCCTCAACTGCCTGCAGTCTCTGTCAGTCGACAGACGAGGTCGGCCTGTACGCTTTTGTTCTGTACGTGTCCCTTCACGTCTCCACTATCACACAGGAAACAGTCGACCTAGGGATGTTTAGGAGTGTGGAAATCTCGAGTACCTGACCACGTTCCAAGCACATGAGGGCCGCGGAGCGCCCCATCCTGCCCTCTCACGATGTCTAATGACTACTGAAGTCGCTGGTATGGAGCACCTGGCAGTTGGTGGCAACACAATGAAATATGAAAAAGTGTGTTTTTGGGGTTGCCCCATACTTTTGATCAAATAGTGTATACTCAAACTCGACAAACACATGCCCGAACCCAACAATTCAGAAAATACGAATAACTTTTTTTTTTTTTTTTTGAGTGGATCCACAGCCTCTAAATATTTGATAAAAGAAAACACGGTCTGCAGTAGGCTGTAATGTAAACGATTGAAATGAAGACCGTTTACAATACAGCCTACTGCGGACCGTGTTTACTTTTATCAAATATGAATAGATACGCAGAGGGGCGGATGTGCCGCATGCACTGTAAGCTGCGGATAGGAAGGTAACTTGGAGTAGTTATACTAGAGGCGATCAGCACACGCAGCACTCGCGACCATGGCAACTGCTCGAAAGCCGGGCAGCGTGTGATCGTGGCTAGAGTACAGGAAAGGATGAGAGTTTAATGTGCAGTCGAGAACGAGGTCATTAGAGACGCAGCGCAAGTTCGGATTACGAAAGGATGAGGAAGCAAATCGGCCGTGCCCTTTTGAAAGGAACCGTCCCGGCATCCGCGGCGAGCGATTTAGGGAAATCACGGAAGAGCTAAATCCGGATAGCCGGACTCTAATTAGAACCGTCGTCCTCGTGATGCGAGTCCACTGTGGCTAACTACTGCGGCACGTCTACATCGACACTCCTCAAGCCACTATACGCTGCCTGGCTGGCAGAACGTACCCTGTACCACTGCTTGTCATTTCCTTTCCTGTTCCACTCGCAAATAGAGCGAGGGAAAAACGACTGTCTATATGCCTCCGTAGGAGCCCTAATTTCTCGTATATCTTCGTGGTCCTTACGGGCAATGGCGGCAGTCGAACTGTGTGGCAGTCAGCTTCAAATTTCGGTTCTGTAAATTAGAGCTCGGTCGTAGCGGAAGGGAAATCGGCCAAGTGTGGTAATGAACGTCCTGCAATGAAAACAGCATCCATGACAAGTGCTAGTTTAATGTATTTATTCATCTACTTCTACATGGTTACTCTGCAAGTCACACTTAAGTGCCTGGCAGAGGGCTCATCGAACCATTTTCATACTACTTCTCTACCATTCTACTCTGGAATGGCGCATGGGAAAAAGAAACACCTAAATCTTTCCATTCGAGCTCTGATTTCTCTTATTTTATTATGATGATCATTTCTCCCTACTTAGGTGGGTGTCAACAAAATATTTTCGCATTCGGAAGAGAAAGTTGGTGATTGGAATTTCGTAAATAGATCTCGCCGCAAAGAAAACTGCCTTTGTTCTGTGACTGCCACCCAACTCGCGTATCATGTCAGTGACACTCTCACCCCTATTGCGCGATAACACGAAACGGGCTGCCCTTCTTTGCACTTTTTCGATGTCCTCCGTCGATCGTACCTGGTAAGGATCCCACACCGCGCAGCAATATTCCAGCAGAGGACGGACAAGTGTAATGTACGCTGTCTCTTTAGTGGGTCTGTCGCATCTTCTAAGTGTTCTGCCAACAAAGCGCAGTCTTTGTTTCGCCTGCCCCACAATATTATCTATGTGGTCTTTCCAATTTAAGATGCTCGTAATTGGAATTCCTAGGTATTTAGTCGAATTGACAGCCCTTAGATTTGTGCGATTTATCGTATACCCAAAATTTATCTGATTTCTTTTAATACCCATGTGGATGACCTCACACTTTTCTTTGTTTAGTGCCAATTGCCACTTTTCGCACCATACTGAAATTCTCTCTAGATTGTTTTGTAATTGGTCGTCTGATGATTTTAGTAGACGGTAATAAATTACAGTATCATCTGCAAACAACGTAAGGGCTGCTCAGATTTGTTATCCACTTTCTCGCTGACAGTGCTGCAAACACAGTAGTATCAGAAAACAGCTGATCAGTATTTCTTACGCTGTCGCATACGACTAACGCACTATATGTCCTTTTTGCCGCTGAACGTAACTCACCAAATCACTTCGAATAAAAATAGCATTAATGAGCATTTGTTATGTGGAATACAACTGCTACGTGTTTCTCTAGAGCTGTTCGAAAGGCCGGCCGCTGTGGCCGAGGTGTTCTAGGCGCTTCAGTCCGGAACCGCTCTGCTGCTACGGTCGCAGGTTCGAATCCTGCCTCGGACCTGGATGTGTGAGATGTCCTTAGGTTAGTTAGGTTTAAGTAGTTCTAAGTGTAGGGGACTGATGACGTCAGATGTCCCATAGTGCTCAGAGCCTTTTCGAAAGCACAGGGTAATAATAAAAAAAAAAACCACAGTGGGAAAATACAATGCTTAATCCCATAATGATCGAAGCTGAAAGTTGGAGGACAGTTGGTCCCCTAAGTAAGAAACGTTATCGAAATTTTTCGATGAAATCAAAGGAGGCACTTCTGACTAGACGTTATCTCAAATTTTATATTACGTTCCAGGTTCCGTTTTAATCCCTTTTGCGGTGACATCTGACGATTTTTCCGAAACCTCGTCCACAACTGAACTGTATGTCTAACGGAGATAACATAAAGAAGTCGATGAGCGAAAGAAAAGCACTAGGTTTCGTAATTTCAGCACGCCACTGTTCATGAAGTGTAAGAGGTGTGAAAAAAAACCGAAAGTATTCTATAGCTTGTAGAAAAATTTCCGCTACCAGTCACAATGAAAGGTTATTTATTTGTAACACGACCGGTTTCGGGCTTGTGCCCATCCTCAGGTGTTTATACATTCATGTACATGTTTATATTGCTGGAGATAACTGCGTAAATACAAAAAAGTTATTTGGTGGTGACTAAACAGATACAAGTCACGGAGTTCAACAGCATCCACTGTGGATGAAATTCATCTGAAGTGTTCTCTTTTCAAATGATTGTGAGAGTGTGTTAAGAAAATTTCAGGGTAACACTGTAACGTTGGTTTGGGCACCTGATTCATCTAATAAATGACACAAATTCGTAATCAAATTAAACCACTAGTAGCTCGAAATTATCGCACTGAGAACAATTCCGGCTTATTCTGGGTATGTCCAGTAGAATATACCTTCAGTTCACGGACATTAGTGGAAGCACTCAGCCGTCAGCGAGTGTGTGAGCGCAGTGGGAAACCACAGGCCGTGTGCCGTCACCGGCTCCTGGCGCACTGCAGCCCCTACTGTACGGATCTCGGAAGCTGCGAGTCAGCGACAAGCGGCTGACGAGCTTAGCACCACGTCTGATGGCCGGGGTGCCCCGCTTTGCAGCCTGCTCTCGGCTCGCCATACCCCCCGACCGTGAGCGAGGACGGCCACAACGGTTGTCGGCAAGCGCGGACTCGTGCGGTGTGAATGCGGCAGGGCGCGATGAATGGCCAGGCGGCGCGTGGTGTGCGGCCGCTTAGCGCTGGTTATCGCCGCAGTCGCGGAGGCGGTGCCTCGGCCGGTGTGTGGTGGCGTGCCACAGGCAGTGCCAGTGCTGCCGCTGCCCCGACAGGCGGCAGCAGACGCCCTGCCGAGTGCACTCGCATCCCGCCTCGTCCAGGACCGCCTCCACCTGCCTGCGTCTCTCTGGAAGAGCGTGCGCGGCCGCCATGGGCCGGTGGCTGCGCTGGCTGCTGTCCAGGGCCGACCTGCTGTGCCCCTGCTGCTGCTGCCGCAGGAGGCGGACCCGCAAGCGCGAATCCCTACTGCAGTAAGCGATACCACTCTGCTCTCCTACTCTCTAGACTGCACTCCTCTTCTCGCTCTGCTGCCGTCGACTAATATAGGTTGTGTGGCCGTAGGGCTGCCCGCCGAGTGGAAGCTTGTCATCTGCTTGCTTTCTCACTCGCAACAGCGCATAGCCCCTTCGTGCCCCTTGTTGTCTCTCAAGTTTTTGTGCTAGTTTACTGAAGGCACCACAACCTGAGTACAACTTAGGAGCAGCTCATAATCTTTCTGTTTCGTCATCCATTGTGACAGGTTCAGAACATAAGGTAATAGCACGTAGTTCTTAGTTCATTCGCACTGTCTAACTCACTTGCTTGTTGTTGGGCGCGTAATGCATACCTATATGGACGTTATTTAGCTCTACGGTCGCAGGTTCGAATCCTGCCTCTGGCATGGATGTGTGTGATGTCCTTAGGTTAGTTAGGTTTAAGTAGTTCTAAGTTCTAGCGGACTGATGACCACAGATGTTAAGTCCCATAGTGCTCAGAGCCATTTGAACCATTTCCTTATTTAGCTCCATCTGCTTAGTGGTGTCTTCCAGCTAACAATGTTGTCTCTATTGTTAGCATTTGTCATTAGCAGAGTTGGTACATCTGCATCTACATGGATACTCTGCAAATCACATTTAAGTGCCTGGCACCTTCACAATTCTCTATTATTCCAATCTCGTATAGCGCGCGGAAAGAATGAACACCTATATCCTTCCGTACAAGCTCTGATTTCCCTTATTTTATCGTGGTGATCGTTCCTCCCTATGAAGGTCGGTGTCAACAAAATATTTTCGAATTCGGAGGAGAAAGTTGGTGATTAAAATTTCGTGAGAAGATTCTGTCGCAACCAGCCCAAATCCTGTATCATTTCTGTGACACTCTCTCCCACATTTCGCGATAATACAATACGTGCTGACCTTCTTTAAACTTTTTCGATGTACTCCGTCAGTCCTATCTGGTAAGGATCCCACACCGCGCAGCAGTATTCTAAAAGAGGACGGACAAGCGTAGTCTAGGCAGTCTCCCTAGTAGGTCTGTTACATTTTATAAGTGTCCTGACAATAAAATGCAGTCTTTGGTTAGCCTTCCCCACAACATTTTCTATGTGTTCTTTCCTATTTAAATTGCTCGTAATTGTAATACCTAGGTATTTAGTTGAATTTACAGTTTTTATTCCCCGTTTAGGTAAGTTAATCCACTAGAATTTCTTTTTTTTTTCGCGTCAAATGAAACTACCGGTACCGAAGGTCGGCTTCGACCTCTGAAATAATGACGTGGATGTGTGACGTCATTCTTGCGCAAACAGAAATATAACTAACACTAACTATATTGGTTCTGGTTATATATTATTTTTTTGAAATTATGTTGGGCTATCAACCGGATCTGTAGTATAGACCCAGCCCTAGCTTACGTTGAAAGGTAACTGTTCGGTTGTGAATTGGTGCAATGGTATCGGATGCTTCAACTGCCCCTTTATTTCAGCTACGTAATTTAAGACAAAGTGTATCAAAAATATTACATAACACCTTGCGATGGTTTGTTTACTAATAAGATTCAACGGACGCCGACGTAATACATCGTTGTATATTCGTATCACGCGAACCAGTGGATTCCGTATGCTGTAATGATGATGTCCTATTGCTATTTTCTTTCTCCTCAATTATTAAGAAGTGGTATCATAGAAAATGCAAGTATACCTCCTACACACTTCAGGAAATGGTCT
Source organism: Schistocerca americana (assembly GCF_021461395.2). NCBI lineage: Eukaryota > Metazoa > Arthropoda > Insecta > Orthoptera > Acrididae > Schistocerca > Schistocerca americana. Next base: position 78,460,665 of record NC_060124.1, on the reverse strand, counting down.
CGCAAGTGCTACCGTTGAATTTGTTTTCATTATTTGATACTTAATTTTGACTGATTCTATCGTGATGCAATTTCCACGAGTGATTTTGCACAATTCTGGTCGTTTTGATTTGATTGCGTCACGTAAACGGTGCGTAGCTTCCGGGTAATATTCCTTATTGACCGGAACTCATGACGCTTTATCCCATTGTAATCGAATATCCGTGTTTCGTCACCTGTAGTAAACCTCTTTAGAACGTCGTTGTTGGTCGAAATTCAACAATTTCGGAACAAACTCCACTGCTTCACATTTTTCATGCCTAAAACATTCGAAAAAAATGTTTGGCGTGATCCAAAGGATGTTCCGACATCACCACCACCCTCTCTCTGATGGTGATTCAGCGATTTTCCAGAACCATTTCCTTCACTTCTTCCACATCGTCGTCAGTAATTAATGTGCTAGGGCGTTCATGGCGGTCGTCGTTTCCAACGTCTTCTCGCCTCTCTTTGAAACGTATACTACTCGTAAACTCTTGTCTTACTCATAGTAGAATAGCGGAAAGCCACAGCCAACATTTCGAATGCGGTGCTGCACTTGATTTCATTTTTTCAAGCAAAGTTTAATGCATCTTCTATGATCCATCTTTTTCGAAAGTAAATATTCGCCGAGCACTCAAAAACATGTATAAACTTTTAGACTGTCAAAAATAAACCAAATACTCTAAAGGGCTGAAAATACCTACGTACACCAGGAACATGTATACCAACGAGATAAAAAATTTGAAAATCGGATGTATAAAAACGCGAAATCAAAAAATTCCCATTACGTTTTGGTCACAGTTCGTAATACGACGTTCAGTATGTTGCGTAGCTGCTATTACTCGCAGTCTGTATGCACACAACTGTTTCCAGAATAATTCCGGAGCATTGTTGTAAAAGTACTTAGTTAGAGGAGACCTTTACCAGGGTCGAAGTACCTGCTCTAAGCCCCAAACAGACTGTCGATAATGTTCATGTTGGATGATCGGGTGAAAATTATCTTTTTTACCCATCAATTAGTTTAACCACGCACGAACAGAGACCGATGACAACAGTTTCACGCCCCATTATCATCAAAATGGAGTGGGGGTCCTTATCGCGGATTGTTATTTGTATGACAGCATTCATGTGGTGGTTGCCCATAACTACTAGCTGTAAGCGAGTAACGCTAGTACCGACGAGCGCCATGGAATTCTGGTCACACAACCGCCCCCGTATTCTAACGGCACGAAACGCGTATTCAGACAACGGCTTTACCCTTTGACGCCCGCCTCGGTCTTTCGAATAGAGTGAAGGTTGCTGGATTCTCCTCGGTAGACGTGCCGAGTAAAACCTGCGTGCCCGAGCAACGTTTGACAAGTTTGCTGCATGTTGTCTGCTGCCAAAGCCCCTAGTAAATATATCGAAACGTCGCTCCAACACCAAGATTTTGCTCTGCTCACTTCCCAAGAAGAATTCATCAGTGCAATTAGCCTAGAGGGCCGGAATTCTGACAGGATATAAGACGACTCCCGTGGTAGTAAACTGACCATGCGTCCATCTCCTGGTCGCCAACCACCAGTTGCTGCGCCTCAGCGCCATTTATATCTTTTAAGCATCCATGCTGAAAATTAGGCCTATACCTGCATGTACAATCCGCTGCACCCCTTATTGTGTGTGGGGGAGGGGACTTCACGTTCCAATGTCACTTCCACCCTCTCCTGTTCCAGTCGCGGACGGTTTGCTGGAAGACAGACTGCTCCGTGTTAGCTCGAATCTAATTTTGCTTTCGTTGTCTTTTCGCGAGATGTACGTACGCGGAAGCATTAACATGATTCTTTAGAGCTTACTAAGTCAACAAGTGCCGAAAACCGAAGCTCTTTTTTGCATACTACTTGGTAAAGGCACCAGACGGAGGAGCGATACTCAAGTATCGCTCGAACGTCCTTCGTAAGAGGGCTTAATTTCCTTATGATTCTTCCAGTGTGTCTCGGTCTTATCTTACATCTCCCATTCCTGTGATCAGTTTTTGGGTGGTCATTCCACTTTAAATAAGTCCATAATCTGCAATAGATATCGCTAAGAGTTCTGTCTTGTGCCTGTAGTGGGCGATTGAGGAGCAACTGTTAGAATATTAGTCTTTGCCGTCCTGATTCACCAATGCCGCTAGGAAGCACAGCGCTTCATGTATCACACAGTGATTTGCAGTAGGGGGAGGGAGGGGAGGGGGGATAAAGAGTCGGTAGCAACAATGTCTCCAAACTGTGATTCCTGCCTCATTGAAGAGAACACTGTACAGACATTAATAAAGGGTCACAATTCCTGAACTATATAGCAATGAAATCGTCATAACTTCTGAACGGTTTGCGTTAGGACGTTCAAACTGCACGATTGGCCGCAGGGCGTGATGGGAATAAGTGTGCGCTGTGTGGTTTGGTTTAGTGAGGAAGCCCACTTTCATTTGGATGGGTTCGTGAATAAGCAAAATTGGCGCATTTGGGGGACTGAGAATCCGCATTTCGCGATCGAGAGGTCTCTTCACCCTCAATGGGCCGACTGTGTGGTCTGCAGTGTCCAGTCACGGAGTAATCGCTGCGATATTCCTTGACCGGCCGAAGTGGCGAATGGTTCTAGGCGCCACAGTCTGAAACCGCGCGACCGCTACGGTCGCAAGCTCGAATCCTGCCTCGGGCATGGATGCGTGTGATGTCCTCAGGTTAGTTAGGTTTAAGTAGTTTTAAGTTCTAGGGGACTGATGACCTCAGATGTTAAGTCCCATAGTGCTCAGAGCCATTTGAACCATTTTTTTTTTTATATTCCTTGATGGCACAGTGACTGCCGAACGGTACGTGAAAGGCTTGGAAGACGATTTCATTCCCATTATCCAAAATGATCCCGATTTCGACATGATGTGGTTCATGCAAGACGGAGCTCGACCCCACCGAAGCAGGAGAGTGTTTGATGTCCTGGAGAATCACTCCGGGAAACGCGTTCTGGCTCTGGGATACACAGAGGCCTCTGGCATGGGCCTCGATTGGCTGCCATATTTTCCATACCTGAACACATGCGACTCCTTTTTGTGGGGCTATATTAAAGACAGGGTGTTCAGCAATAACCCCAAAACCACTGCTGAGCTGAAAACAGCCATTTAGGAGGTCATCGATAACATTGATATTCGGACACTTCAGCGGGTCATGCAAAATTTCGCTATTCGTCTGCGCCACATCAGCACCAATGAGGGCAGGCATACCGAACATATCATAACCTAAATCTGAATATCTGTAGTGACGTTTATAAGTCGAATTAAGTGTGTGCACGCCGTAATTTGTAAATAATTTACGTTTTTTTCGTATAGTTCAATATTTGTAACACTGTATGATATGATAAATAAGATCATCCAAGACTAATTACACCGTAACGTGTTTTAAAACTTACTGATTTTTTTTTTAAGTGACCCAGCAACAAGTCCCTTCCAAATGTATCTGTCATTTTATTCTTCCTTGAAAAAGGGAGCTTCAAAGTTTGACGAGTTTATAAGAGGTGAAACTTCCTGGCAGATTAAAACTGTGTGCCGGACCGAGACTCGAACTCGGGACCTTTGACTTTCGTGGGCAAGTGCTCTACCAACTTTTTATTTTTATTTTTATATAAAACCTTTATTAAAAAAAACAATGTTACACATTGCAAATACATACTAAGTTATACATACATGAAGTTATTTAAACAAAGCGGTTTGATCATTTCAAGACAACAGAAGATTGTGTTACTGACTAAATCACCAGAAAGAATTAAATTAAACATAAATACTTGAGAATGGCGGAAAGGAGATATATAATAAAGTTGACTAGCCTTCCAACTACACTTTCTGGACATTAATTGAATCTAAGTATTTCAAGTGATCAGATCTATATAATCAGTCTTTCACTGCAAAAATGAACAGGGCAATGTGCCAGCCATTGAATATTACATTTATCGGATAGAATCTTATGGTTTTAACCAATCGATAAGGAAATTTCTATAAAAAACTGTCTGTTTCCAAATTTCTAGTATAAGCCAATAATGCACCTTTCATGTTTTGTGTTTGGCACTATAAGACACACAATCTCAATGTCACATAAGTTCTGTACATTAGCTTATAAATTTCAAAAAACTACTCTCTGAAGTAGAGAAAGCACACATAATAATATACTGTAAAATCTTAAATAGTATCCTTAAGGTAACTATAATACATCACTGTCAACACAGTCTTCTTTTTTATATTAACCAATGCCCATTCTTTCATATACAATTTTTAGCATATTACCGAACTTTTTCTTGTGATTCGAATAGCTTCTAATTTTGTGGAACTCACACAGCATGTGTACCTTGAACTCTATGATGCTATCGGATCCTAATTTGTTAAGGACGTAGTTAACAAAATTTCCCAGCAACCAGTACACAGCGTTATTTTTTGCTTCTGGGAAATAGCGTGCTTCAGGCCTGTTTATCAATGACAGCGATATATACTCAGGGGATGTTCTTGTAATCAGAGCTATTTGTTCCCGGATCCACTTCCAACTATTCATGTGACCACTGCAAGTATATCTATGAATTACTGTGTCAACTAGATGGCATTGTTGACATAAATTTGTTTCACAGAGTCCGATTGCGTGCAGTCTTTCATTGGTGCTAACTATGTTGTTAACTGTCTTGTACCATGACGTTTTTATATTAGACGTGAGCACATTAGAACTAATGTTCTTCCAAATCTCAGTCCACTCAATGTTTGGAAACTGTCGTTCTATTTTGTTTCTTCCTTCGCTTTTCTTTCGTTCCCGCATTATGGCTCTGGATGTTAAGTGTCGGGACTGCCTGAGTTCGACACTGACATAACTAAACTCAACATAGAAAATCCTCACGTGCTGTAAGCGACTGTTGATATTCTGCACGTCAATCGGGGGAAGCAGGCTTGGAGGTTTAATGATCTCGAAAAGTTGGCTGGTTATGCTTTCTCGCGAGTCTCTTATTAAATTAACTTGCCTTTTGATAAAAAGAGCAGAGGCTTTATCCGTTATGTCAGTTAATCCTAGTCCACCATTTTTAGGATCTAAAGTGGCTACTTTAGCAGGTACTCTGAACACTTCACCTCTCCACAAAAATTTTGTGATTTTGGACATTATTCTTCTCGCTATCATTCTCGGTATTGGAAACAGCTGGGCAGTATAATAAGCCTTAGCAAGGATGCATGAGTTGATATACTGTGTTCGTTGAACTTGGTTCATATATCGAGTTAAATTCTCTACAATGGCTCCTTGCACTTTATCTGCTGCAACTTTCCAATTTAAAGCCGTCATTTTCATAGGGCATGCTGTCAGGGTGATCCCAAGTGTTTTATGTTGTCCGACTAATTTTGCCCACTCGACGTTGATATTATCAAAACCTCTGAGATTTAACATCTTACTTTTTTTTCCGTTTGCATTGGCTCCAGATGCTCTACAGTACGAATCAATCACTGTTGCTAGCGTGGTTACCTCGTCATTATTCCTTATAATGACCCCTATATCGTCAGCATAGGCTCTTATAACTGTTTTGTTTCCTGATAATGTTAAGCCTTTTAATGTAGCATGGACGTGTCGGAGGAAAGGTTCCAGCGAAATTGCGAAGAGCGACATGGACAGAGGACTTCCTTGAGGAACACCTCGTTGTATTTGCATCGGCCTGGATTGTTGACAATTCACCGCTATTTTAGCATTTATTCCAGTTGCTATGTTCTCAATCAACTGGATAACCCTATCGTTGAAACCTATTTTCTTCAATGTCTGTAGAAGATATTCATGGTTAACTACATCGAACGCCTTATAAAAATCTAAAAACAATAAAGCACACTTTATGTTTGTTACAGAAGTTATTGCAATGATATCCCTGAATTCCGCTAGATTTTGAAAAATGGTTCTGCCTTGCGCACAGTTCTGATGTTGACTAATAATTTTATCTGTAAGGCATGAAATTCTCTTGTTTATTATTCTAGCTATTAATTTATAATCAGAATTCAGCAGTGAAATTGGACGAAAATTATTTAAATCTTTGTTTCCATTATTTTTTGGCACCAGAACAATTTTACTCTCCTTAAACTCAGCCGGAATCATTTTACCCTGAATAACCTCATTTACAATGTCCGTAATTTTCGCACCTACTATTGGCCAGTAACGGATGTAAAACTCTGCTGGCAGACCATCCGGTCCTGGGGATTTTTTTGGTGGCGAGGCGCACAGAGTCTCATACACGTCTTCTTCACTGACAACCTCGAGAAAATTTTCGTTGTCATCTTCTGTCAGCTGTGGGGCTAGGATGTCAAGGAATTCTTCCAAGGAAGCATCACTACTTTGATGTACAGAATATAGCTCGCAATGATAGCGATAAATCTCGTCCATGATATCCTGCTGGGTTCTGAGAATCGTGCCGTGTTTTGTTCGAATTTCTTCAATAAAAGTCCTTCTCCCGTTTTTCGTATGGTTCACTAAATGATATAGGGAAGTAGTTTCATCTGCTGACACCGAATTTGCCTTCGATTTTATTTTCAACCCTTCCATTTGACTTCTCTTGATATTAAGTAACTTGGCTTTGACTTTTTTTATGTCTGCTATCCGAAGTGAGGAACCTGCTGAGACTTGATCATATAAATCTCTCAAAACGGAATAGTAATACTCTATAGTGCATTTCATTTCCCTTGCGCTCTGGGCACTGTATTGAATAAGAACTTTCCTCAACTTTGGCTTTGCCATTTTAACCCACCAGTCAATAGCAGTGGCATATCTACTACGGGCTCGCAGGCATATTGCCCATGTTTCTTTAATCAGATCTTCTAAATCATGATTAACTAACAAGGAAGTGTTCAAATTCCACTGATTCTTGAATCGGCGAACCGGCTGTCTTGTTAGATTTATGCAAGCTAAGACACTTGAATGATCTGAAAAGTACGTAGGAATGGTTTCTACTTTTGTCACGGAAGTTACAAGATTTTTAGAAATATATAGTCTATCAATCCTGCTACGTGATGTTGCCGTGACATAAGTGAACTCAACAGTGGAGGGGTATTTGATTTCCCATATATCCTTTAATTCTAAACCAGTAACTAATTGTTTTAGTTCACTTGAGAAATTAAAATTAGGTAACTGATCTTTTCGATTTAAAACACAATTAAAATCACCTCCAAGTAATAACTGTCTTAGTGATTTCCTTAACAAGTATATCAGGTCATCTTTGAAGAAACGTGCCCTGTCAGCTCGATGAGAACTTCCTGAAGGGGCGTACAAGTTGATGATAGTCACATCATAGATATTTAGTCCTATTCCCCTTCCGGATTCCAGTCGTTCCACCTCGCTTACTGTAATCCCTTCCCTTACCAAAATAGCTGTTCCAACACTTGTTTCGGGAGACACATTTATGTAACTGACAAAACCGGGAATTACCAAATCCGAAATTAGAACTTCTTGTAACAGGGCAATATCAGTCGCGGATTCGTACAAAAATTCCTTAAGGGCCGATAATTTCAAACCGGTCGTGATTTTATTTATGTTTATAGTGGTGACAGAATAAGATTGCGTCGTTGTGCTGTCACTATGTAGTTGTTTTGTTGAACTAATTTAGTTTACTGTGGTTCAGGGTTCAGTTAAGCTGTAACAGTTTTCTCGGAAGGCTGAACGTGGAATAACACTTCAGTCAGTTTATTAGTTACTGTCCCGTTTTTTTCTACTTCTGATGTTTTCTCTTGTGCCGCAAGCAGACTGATTTCCTGGTAAACTTTCTGATTTTTCCTCCAGTGATTCGTGTACGACCGTTTCGGACTGAACATTCTTTGGGCTTGGGTCGCCCCTACTGGATTTTCCCTTCCCTTGGTTACGAGCTACATTCTCATTTGGTTGCGTCGGTATTTTACTTCTCGGCTTATCTGGAGCAGCAGCAGACGCTTTAGCAATTTCGGTTGCCGGCGCCTGCCCTGAGGTGTTGACCGTGATTTCAGTTTGGCCACCACTTCCTCGTTCTTTATTAATTTCACTCACTTTCTGATCGAGGGAAACAAATGGAGACTGCAGTTTTGCATCCTCTCCCTGAATTTGTTTATTAACAGATAGATTCTGATCTTTGCAATCGGTTACTGCACCTGTTGTTTCTTGCAAATTAATGCTACTTACACCCCTTTCATTTTCTGGTACCGTATGTGTATTATCTTTCTGTTCATTAGTTTCCATTCGCATTTTGCCTTCAGGTTCCTCTGCCTTCTCATCGCACTGTTTTTGCTTGCGAAGTGAGGGAGTGGGACAAGACAGCTCGTCCTCTGAGCAACTATCAGTTATCTCCAGAGGTCGTTTTTTCGGTTGCATTTCAGTTTCACGAGTAGTGGCAACGGGGTTTCCTTTTGTTGTTAACGGGGGAAATTGACTGTTATCGTGAAGGGAGACATCAGCTTGTCCCGCTGCGTAAACATCCTCAACCAGTTGTTCCGGGCTATTCTTTGGTAACAGATCATTTAAGGTAAGCTTCTGACGCTGTATCAAATTACTTTTAAGCACAACAGTTCGCCGCGGACATTCCTGTCTGAAGTGGCCGGTTTCGTTACATATATGACATGTAGCTTCCTGACCTGTATAAACAATTTGTGCCTTATACCCACAAACAGTTATGTGAGACGGAATATTCGTCTTAACGTCCATCTCTACACAGCGGACCCCGTTAAAACACTGCAGTTTAAAGCGAGGCGACCATCTTTCATTTGCAATTGATTTAACGTCTCCGTAGTTTAAAAGAGCTTCCTTAATCTTATCATTTTCAATTTCAATGGGGAGATTCAAGACACGAACGGTTTGGTAATGAATGTCCGCTCTATAGATGGAAACTTTACTTTTATAACCATTTCTATGCACAAAATCTACTTCATAGCCCCACTTTCGTAACACTTTATCAACAGTCGAAGCACTGATTAACTTGACAAAAACACAGTATTTTTCCTGATCCAGTTGCCAGGTATGAACGGTTTCAGAATTTAGACCAATTACCTGTGTAATCCAGTCATCAATTTCCAGGGATGTCGGCTGAACAGGACGGGATTCTTTGTCAAAAGCAAATACCAGAGTATTCTTCCTGAGGTTTGTAGCCATGGTTAATCCAGCGAAGCAATTTCGGTTAAACAACCGAAATTCCAAGTAGCAGCAGCAAGACCAGAAAGAGCGATCAGATCACAAGGAACAGGAACGAACACGGAGATTAACGGACGGACGGCACTCGGCGAAGCACAAGTACAGCGATGTGACCAACTGAGCTACCGAAGCACGACTCACGCCCCGTCCTCTCAGCTTTAATTCCGCCAGTCGTCTCCTACCTTCCAAACTTCATTCTTTATAAGAGGTGTATTTTATTGTAAATATGCCGTTACGCATATACGTTTTATTCAGATATCACAGAATTTTTTGTACCTTTTTATAATTTAGTTTTGCCAAAAATATTACTATTTATTTCGTAGTGCACTCCGAGAAATGTCATCTGTATAAGTAAGTGATGTAATCGTATTTGGTCAAGTGGGCTTTCCCTGAAACGAATAAAAATAAAAAGATTAGCTAACGTTCGTGTTTCATCAGACAAGGTTTACAGGTAGAAAAAGAGAACATTTACGGACTCTTAAAAAATTTACGCATTCTGTCCGCTTTTACCCTTGAGGATGCTGTGTAAGAAGAACTTGGACATGAAGGTTAAAGTTAGAATACCGCGAGCGCAGTGATTCTCTTACTGAAGAACTTGAAAACTGTTGACCTTACTGTCCGCCAAGGATAGCAGCCAGTTGAATAATAATGACTGCTGGTGAACCCTAGAAGCAGGCAGACTCGAAGCTGGCCGTCTTTTCTTTTGGGTGAAATTCGCAAACAGTCGCCGCCGTTGGACATTCGCCCTTGGACGGGCAGACACCGAGGCTTCCGGTCTGTATTACGAGGCTCTAAAAGCAATTAGTAGGCCAGCGCGAAGCAAAACACAGCAGAACAGGAGACACTGTGCGTCGGCCTCCAAAGTGTCCACGCGCGTGACAGCGGATGCCGGCAGCTGGCGAGAACTGTGCAAGGGAGGGCCCCAGTCCCCCTGCACGACTCCTAGATGGTCGCTGGTAGCCCAGCCCGTGAGTCAAAATACAGGCCGCCTGCTCTCCCAGCTGTTGCACAGTTCCACTTGGCGTTTGTGGCCTTGCCTTAGGTGTCGTGTCCTTACGTCACAAAATCCTTCATTTTCGAGTTGTTGTTGCAAGTTTACAATTTAGGTGATTGGAGCTCAGAAACACACAAATACATAATAAATGGCCGAAACGCCCTCCTCTTGTTACTGAACACGCATGCTCTCATCGGATCACGGACTGTTCGGCCCTTTCAAATACTCCCTGACGATTTATAATGGTTTTTCAGCCTTTCACGACACGCCGATGAAGAGTTTCTGCATCCAGGCTGTCTGCTACATAGACCAATTGTTTAAAATGCCTCAAGAGACAGTAATCGAAAGGATTGTGGTCGGAGAAAGATGCAGGCCATGGAACTGATCCTTCTCTACCTATCCATATGTCATGGTAGTTACCAGCCATTACATCTGGAACACAGACTGCAATGTGCTCCAGCCCCATCATGCATAATCCACACGTATGCAGGAGTACTTCTAAAGCATCTCGGAGGGTGTTGCGAATAAAGTCCCTTGAGACAGCATATTTAAGACGTTCTGGGAGAACATACGGCCTACCAGACACTAACCTTACAATGCCAGCCCACACACTATTCTTAAAGTGATCTATGTCTTCATCTACATCTACAAGACTACTCGGCGAATCACACTTAAGCGCCTGGCGAAGGGTCCATCGTACCACCTTCACAGTAATTCCCTGTTATTCCACTCTCGAAAGCGCGCGGAAACAACGAACAGCTATGTCTTTCCGTACGAACCCTGATTTCCCTAATTTTATCATGATGTTCGTTTCTCCCTTTGTAGGTCGGCGTCAACAAAATATTTTCGTATTCGGAGGAGAAAGTTGGTGAATGATATTTTGTGAGACGATTCCGCCGCAACAGGAAACGCCTTTGTTTTAAAGATGTTCACTCAAAATCCTGTACCATATCCGTAACAATCTATCTTCTATTTCTCGATAATCCAAACCGTGATGCAGTTCTTTGAACTTTCTCGATGTAGTCTGTTAACCCTATCTGGTAAGGATCCCACACTGCGCAACAGTACCCCAAAAGAGGACGGACAAGCGTTGTGTAGGCAGTCTCTTTAGTAGTCTGTTGCAGCTTCTAAGAGTTCTGCCAATAAAACGCAGTCTTTGGTTTGCTTCCTCACAACATTTTCTATGGTATTTCTTTTCAGATTAAATTATTAGTAATATAGTTCCCAGGTGTTTCGTTGAATTTATGGTCTTTGATTGATTTGGAGTTTAACGGATTCCTGTGTGGATGACCTCACACTTTTCATCATTTAGGGTGAATTGCCAATTTTCGCACCATACAGACATCTTATATAAATCGTTTTGCAGTTTGTTTTGATCTTCCAATGACTTTACTAGACGATAGGCGACAGAATCATCTGATGCTGACGTCTAGCCTATACTGTAGCATGAGCGTTTCAATCGGCCCTTACAAGTTGTATTTGTAAATCCATTATTCCATCTCTTTCAAGCTTTACCTCATACTAAACAAAACTGAAGAGAAACAGCGGATTGCCAGTTTACGCGACAGGCCATCGGCAAAAGTTCTCCCGTGACGGGTGATCAGTAGGCTAAGCCCCTGCAATATGATAAAGATACACGAGTTGCTTGTGAAGTGTGCTCCATGCTGAATTTGGCGACATGTCTTGCGCTGATACTTGGTTCCTCTTCGATAACCCGTAGAATGTGCCCTTCCAGGTCAGGTATACAAACAACACGTGGTCCTCCTCAGCCAGTAGTCCGTGGTGCTGCGGATCCTGTCTCGGCACCGTAACGATACACAGCACCAAAGGCTGCATGAGTCTGCTGTCTCAGGTCAGGAAACGCCGTGTCATAAAACCGCTCAACCGCGCGGCCGTAGATAAAAATCGTGTCTACCCGCTCACGAAATGTTTATCCTGCCATGTTTGAACGGAGCACTTTCAGTTAACTCACTATCTGTAGTACAGCTACACAGTGGACAAGCTGAAGACTGACGAATGACAGATGTAAACATGTCTGTCTGGCAACACAACGCCACCAAGGATACAAGGAGTCAAACGGGTGCGTAGATAAGTGAAGTTCAAATGGCTCTGAGCACTATGGGACTCAACTGCTGAGGTCATTAGTCCCCTAGAACTTAGAACTAGTTAAACCTAACTAACCTAAGGACATCACAAACATCCATGCCCGAGGCAGGATTCGAACCTGCGACCGTAGCGGTCTTGCGGTTCCAGACTGCAGCGCCTTTAACCGCACGGCCACTTCGGCCGGTATAAGTGAAGTTGTTGAGGTGTATCTGGAAAGCCGTTGAACGCCAACTTTCATTAACAACTTGAATACGAGGCATTTTCGAGCATATGTTTATATCAACTTTTTTGTTGTTTTGGTGTGAAGAAACCTGTTCTCCAAGTTTGTAAAAGTATTTTTGCGACATCCTATACATGTGAGAAAAAAGAAACTCCTACAGCTGTCCTTAAGATTTTATTTATTTTGTTGCAACCAGTTTCGTCGCTGACCATCAACTGAACTTGATGGTTAGAGAGTGCTGATCCTCTGTGTAGACAATGTCTGCAGAGTGGGGAAAATTAGTTCATATGGCTCTGAGCACTATGGGACTTAACATCTGAAGTCATCAGTCGCCTAGAACTTAGAACTACATAAACCTAACTAACCTAAGGACATGACACACATCCATGCCCGAGGCAGGATTCGAACCTGCGACCGTAGCGGTCGCGCAGTTCTAGACTGAAGCGCCTAGAACCGCTCGGCCCCACCGGCCGGCTGGGAAAATTAGTCTATGGTAATATTAACTGATTAATTTAGATAGATGACTTGTTAATTAATTGACCGGTGAGTTCTATTTGCTATCAGTTTAATCGAAATTTCATTGGAGTTCGAATCTGTGATCAGAATTAAACGATTAAGTTGGGGACTGGTCTGGACAGACGGCGTGCCTTTGGCACGTGCGTTATGTTCTTGACAAAGTCATTGCGTTACAAGTCAAGCGCTGCCTGCTCTAGTCACTCGCTGCTCCGCCCGCCAGTACCTCGACTTGTCTCTTGGCGTTTAGGTCCCCAATTCATACAACCGTACACATCGATATAAGTCTTGCTAATTAATTCCTAAGTGCTCAAAATCAAGTTAACAGTATTGCTGATTTGTTCATGACATCTATTGGGGCATAATAAGTGGCTAGGAAAAGTTCAAAGTTGTGCGTAACCAAAAAAGTGTGTTGTGTGATTGTACGATATAATTAAAAAATCACGAAAATAATACTGTATTATATATATATATATATATATATATATATATATATATATATATATATATATATATATATAACGTAATTTTTTCTGTTTTCCGTCGTTCCTTAGTTGCTTCAAAATTCGTGGAGGTATGTTCCGTCTGTGCATCAAAATTAAAGACAGTTTGTTATTGTCATACGCGTTTTGCTTCTTTTATTTGTGAATCATCTTCAGGGGCGATTTCCAGTGCTGTTAGCCCATGTGTGTTGTTCTGGAGTCGTTTTCATTAGCCACATACTCCAGCTGGCCGATTTCCGATGTTCCGACGTTCTTTCATCTACATTGTTACAACACATCACTTGCACTTTTCATTTTGTGATCAACGTCACATGTCGATCACAAAATGAAGAGTGCAAGTGATGTAAGTGACTTGTTGTAACAGATGTAGGTGAAAGAACGTCGGAAATCGGCCAGCTGCAGCATGGGAACTAATGAACACATCATCAGGACCACACACGTGGGCTAACAGCACGGGAAATCGTCACTGAATATACTTCACAAATAAAAGAAGCGAAACGCGAATGGCAGTAAACAAACTGCCTTTAATTTAGTTGCGCAGACGGGACATACTTCCTCGAATATATATGAACAATCTTTACAGGCAATGTGAGCCAATTAAAGCTGACTTATAAATTACAAAAAGTTTGGCTCGTTGCATAGGGGACCACGTGTCACCCTTAAAATGCAACGTCTGGGTTCAGTCCTCGGTTCTCGAATCTTTTTGTGACGTTTCGCGTTTTTCACCTCTTGAAATAAATTCAATGTGTGAAAAATGCCAATGTGTACCGTGATTAAACTCCTTGTAATTGATTAGATGATGCAGTTCAACGAGCTGTGAAAGCCAACAGATATCTCTCCCATAGCACTTTCCGTGGTTCAGGCCAGGAAGATTTTATTTAACTGTAGAATCTCGCCGTTAGTATAATGTCTCGTTTAACTTCTCAATGTTAATATTAGTTTTGTTAATAAGTAAGTCATTTTATATATTTTTTCCTGCCCAGATAGTTCCATATGTATTACACGGTCTCGAGTCCTTAGGGACAGACATTAAGGAGTTGTAGGGTTAAGCTTAGCATGGGACCTCGTGTCTGGAAACGTACCGTTTTCCCGCTGTATGGAAAATGTCACAACACATGTTTGAATCTCCCGAATTTTCAGCAGCACTGACTAGGGTAATACGTACGTCATTCACCGATCGCATGATGTCCCGACTTGAACCAACTAGACTACTACCTTCCACATGAAATCCTTGGTTTACTGGACTCGTATTCGGGAGGAAGACGGTTCAAGCCCGCGTCCGGCTATCCTGATTTAGGTTTTCCGTGAGTTCCCTAAATCGCGTTAGGCAAACGCTGGGATGGTTCCTTTGAAAGACCACGGCCGACTTCCTTCCCTAATCCGATGGCTCCAATGACCTCGTTGTTTGGTTCACTTCCCCCAAACCAATCAACCAACCAGCCAACCTTGATTCACAAGACCTCTGTGGCATCAGAGGAAGACTTGCCTGTTAAGGGCGCCGGCGGATGTCAGCGGACCAGGAAATGGTGATCTTGAGTACCGGAACAGGGTATCTGTGTTGACGTGGGTGATCGTCACATCGAGCCGCACTTACAAGTGGACCAAGACGACAAGCAGCAGGTGTCGGACAGTAACGTGTGTTGTGGTATTCTGCGCGTAGCGCGAAAACGCTACGTTTCCGGTAATGAGTTCGTCTGCTAAATCGTCTTGTCCCCACTAAAAGTCTTCAAAATCTGTTATGGAAATTTAACTACGCCTTACAGATATGGACAGATCTCAGTGCGCCTGGACGATGGATTGCCATCTACTGCTTTCGTATCCGAAGCAGAATTGGATCCCGAACTGCTCGTTTCCACATTAACGAAGGACAAACCTACTATCTGCTGTGTGAAACATGCATCATTAAAATCAATGTGCAGTATGACGGTCGTAAATTACTCTCCGCAAGTGTTACTTTTTGCGCCAAGGTTCCGGTTGGTTGCGGACGTCAAATCAATGCCTTATTTTCCTAAGATTCTGTCTATATTTTGTTGCATTCAGCTGTCATCGACCACCTGTATCTGTGCGCACACTTGTTTGGTGTCACTTTCAGAAGTCTTCCATCGGCAGCATCCTCGATGGGTAACTGTGGCTGTTAGCTGGTCCTATCTGCACAGTTCCGAACCGCCTGGCTAGGGCAGTGAACGAAACACTGCGCATCCTGCCAACCTGGTTTATGTTTTCCTGGGCTGCCCAGAAAATATACGAGAAAGGTCCTCAACGATTGTACGGACCACGCCACGACCAGTTCGTTACATCAGCATCCAAGTGATGTAATGCTCCTTATCTGATCATCTCGCACTTTACGGGACCTTGAAACTTTAACCAACCAGCCAGTGTCATTTGTTCCCTTCTCTTCTAGCAACTACTGCCAATTAAAGAATTCTAGCTTGCAAGGTTTCCACGACTTTTGTTCAGAAGGCTCGTCGCTGACGTAATTTTTGAACACGGGACGGTTTTGAGATTCGTTTGCTACTGTGCGTAATCTCTAAAGTTGGACGTGACGTCGGTATCAAGGCGAGGCCACATCAACAGACCGCTGGACGCGTCAAGTCAAGCACCTCACTGGCCGCTTATAACGGTACACGCGTTGTGTTGACAACCGCAGACAACTGCTACGAGATTCCACACGAGGCTACGCGCCGAGTTTACGGCTGATTCTAGTTCACGCGTTACTGCTGTGTCGTGTTGGGTAGTGTCAACTGTTGCGTTACGCGGGTTTGGAAATTTGTAGTAAGGTCTTATGGGACCAAACTGCGGAGGTCATCGATGCCTAAGCTTACGCACTACTTAATCTAACTTAAACTAACTTACACTAAGGACGACACACACACACCCATGCCTGAGGAAGGACGCGAACTTCCAAAGGGGGGAGTCGCGCTGGCCGTGACAAGACGCTTACGACCGCGCAGCTACCCCGCGCGGCAGTGGAATGTGCTTTTCTGGCTGAATGTGGCTACTGTCGTAACAACACGACCCAACTGTGGGCGGGAGGAGGATTGGGCAGGAGGAGGAGGTTGTGTGTAGCGTATGTCTGTAAATTCCGGTATACACATGGCGTGACGGCGTGTCTTTAGTCTGGATACTGTACAACTGAGCAGAAGGCAGTTCTGCTTCTGCCGACCACGTAGCGGAAATGGAAACTAAGAATCTCTCCTGGGGAAGGGGTGGGGGAAGTGACTGCCGGAGTGATTTATTTAACAAGAGCACGGCACGCAAAGCAACCGCTCTGCCTCCTGATGACCTTGACGCAAACTCCAGCCCCCTTCTTTTTGACACCGAACGTGGAAGGAGAGCATGCTTCTACAAATACGGTTTCACTCATCAGTAGCAGTTTCCGTAAATAATTTCAGGCAACTGGCAGAATAGACTATTCCTGAAAGACAAAGTCGCCAGTGATCATTTAAGGATGAGTTCGGTGCTCTCGTGGAGGGTGGTGGTGGGGATGTACTTGGTTTTACGTTATTTACAATCAGTATCGACAACATCACAGTTTAAACTGCCAACGGCTTTTGCACGTTGACGTTTGTACCACCGGTTTATGGCCGATTACCGAAGCTAAGCAACGTTGGGTCCTGGCTAGTCCTGGGATGGCTGACCATTACCGAGCTAGGTGGCGCAGTGGCTAGCACACTGGACTCGCATTCGGGAGGACGACGGTTCAATCCCGCGTCCGACCATCCTGATTTAGGTTTTCCGTGATTTCCGTATATCGCTCCAGTAAAATGCCGGGATGATTCCTTTGAAAGGGCACGGCCGACTTCCTTCTCCGTCCTTTCCTAATCCGATGAGACCGATGACCTCGTTGTCTGGTCTTCTCCCCCAGACAACAACCCGCTGACCATACGGGCTTACAGGACACGCAAGTCGCCAAAGCGGCGTCATATTGAAATGTTCAAAAATGTCCAAATGTGTGTGAAATCTTATGGGACTTAACTGCTAAGGTCATCAGTCCCTAAGCTTACACACTACTTAACCTAAATTATCCTAAGGACACACACACACACCGATGCCCGAGGGAGGACTCGAACCTCCACCGGGACCAGCCGCACAGTCCATGACAGCAGCGCCCCAGACCGCTCGGCTAATCCCGCGCGGCTCCTATTGAAAGAATTGCAACAGGAAACCTGTTCTCAAAGTTTGTAACTTAACTGCTAAGGTCGTCAGTCCCTAAGCTTACACACTACTTATCCTAAATTATCCTAAGGACAAACACACACACCCATGCCCGAGGGAGGACTCGAACCTCCACCGGGACCAGCCGCACAGTCCATGACTGCAGCGCCCCAGACCGCTCGGCTAATCCCGCGCGGCTCCTATTGAAAGTATTGCAACAGGCCGTGGTGTCAGACTACATTTATTTATTTTACAACTTCATATCACAACCACCATTATTACTCGTGAACTAATGGCTACTTTCTTCTGCAATTAGGTACAGTGTATTACACAGGTATTTATAGCATTACAATGTTGCTGTTATGCATACATGCTCAAGAGAAACTGGTTTTCCGTACATTTTACGAAAGCCATCCAAACGAATATGTTGCCTGGACAGGAGTCAAATGTGGCTCTTCATGCAACTGTCTTTCGTAGCTCACTTACTTTTGATCTTTTTCCTTGGACACACACATCGCATACGTTTTGCGCGACGTGTGTGTGTGTGTGTGTGTGTGTGTGTGTGTGTGAGAGAGAGAGAGAGAGAGAGAGAGAGAGAGAGAGAGAGAGAGAGAGAGAATATCTGTAAATGCCAAGTTGCGACGTGGTTCGAAATCTTCGTCAAATTCCGTTCGTTTTATGTGTAGCTGGGCAACTCAGTTCATGCTACCTCCAGTGCATTTGTGTCTGTTGAAGCATCGCGGAGTTCAAACCAATTGTTTAGCCATTTCACCTTGTTGTACACAGCTGGCAATCTCCTACACGTACACAACATACATCTCAAGTCTGTAGGTTGATACATACGCATGGGAAAGTCTTTCACTATGTCGGTACGTGCTGTATGACCATGCTGCCACAACTACTCACCCATGGTCCTGATGTTTGCGATACTGACGTTTACTATCAAAAACAACAAAACCTGGTTTCGTGTTAACCATATTTTTCTTCCTTTCATTTTTTCCAAAAATGTTTTGTCTGAAATTCTGTTTATTATTTTTTACCAAGTCTGCAACCATCGCAATAGTCGAGATCGCTAACCTCTTGCTAGTAATGTGGCGGTCTGCCTGTTCGTACCCTATTGGAATCGCTTAGGATGAGGAGGAGACGTGCAGTTGCCGTCCCTATGCGATGGGTGGCGCGTGCCGTAATATAGTACAGCACAGTCCAGCGGCGGTGGGAAGCCGGCGCGGTACCTCGTCTTCCGGGGGCAGGTGTGGTGTTGTGGTGCCTTTGTCCACCTGCCCAACACACGGCCTAGCTGCGTGGTGTCGGCGCGAGGTTATACGGGCTCATGGGCTCCCGCCGGTGCACCTAACGCGCAAGATATTTTCTTTCTGATCCGTAATTAGCGTCTCTACATCTCGATTACATTGAAACTTGTCATTCACCGTTAGTGTTAACAGCAAGCTGGGGCCTCTTCGGAGTGCTGCTGATTAGCAGCAAGTTTGACTAACTTTCTGTTGTATTTGACTAACTTTCTGTTGTGTGTAATTTGCGGAATTTGCGTGTATCTCTTCCTTTAGGAATCGAATTATGCCTGAACACCCAGAAACATTGCTGGAGGAAACCTGCCAAGCAGAACGGCGTTGGTCTGTCTTAAGAATGTCTCGTAGAGGTTGGACCAGCAATACTTGCCGCCAGCTCTACCAGTCCATTTAGTTTGATGACCTCTAGGCGGTCTCTTGTATTTAACCTTGCTTTGTGAGGGTATTCCAAAGAATGTACATGATTACCTCTCGGTTTGTCTTTCCGTGGCCTAGTTAAGAGTGCTTGTTCGTATCCTGCCCCAGCGCACGCCTTTGCTGACGCGTTGCGTTTTGGCTGTGTGCCCGCAGGCATGAGGGCATGAACCCGGCGGGCGGCGACTCCCGGTGCGCCTCCCCCAGCGACGGCGGCCGCGGCGCGCAGGACAAGGACAAGGCCACGCTCAAGGTGCACCTGCCCAACGGCTGCTTCAACCTCGTCAAGTATGGCGACGCCATCGACGTCAAGGTAGGCCTGCGGCGCTCTCATCCTCAGCATCATCATCCTCCTCTCCAACATCGTTATCATCATCATCCTACCCTCTTCTCCGACATCGTTATCATCGTCATCATCATCTCTTCTCCGACATCATGACACTCCTCTCTGACATTACCAACCTCCTCGCTGACATCACCATCGTCACTCTCATCCACTCCCTCATGCTCTTTATCCCCCATACTCTTTACCATCATGATCATCATTGTCGTTCCTATTTTTTTTTCATCTTCGTCCATTGATCTTGCTCTTAATCCTCATTCTCATCTTGATCCTCCTCCTCTTCTTCCGTTATCCCCCCTCCCCAATATCTCTCTCTCTCTCTCTCTCTCTCTCTCTCTCTCACACACACACACACACACACACACACACACACACAGTTGATCCATTTATTTGGTTTAGAGTCTCTCGTAGCATTTCTCATCATTTATCCTGCCATTGCTCGCAGTTTTTGATTAATTTTCACATTACAAGTGCGTGTCTGACTTCCATAGCTCATAAATGTTAATATTTATTTATTCACCTTGGAAATATTATCGGCATAGTGACCGTCTATTATGACTAGCCAGATAATCTGAGTATAGCTCATTATGTTCATTTCATACGAAATCTGACGTCTAGTATGGAATCCAACACTTACGTATAGGTATGACATGAATAGCTACATCAGAAGTAATATAGACAAATTGTATTTTTTTATGAAAAGCAGAGTAGAAAATGAATTTCAGGCAGATATATTTATACGAGGCGCTGTGGTAGTTACGTGAGAAAAAAAATGAAAGAGTGTTAAAATGGAGGGGAAAAAATGACATGACTCTCCGATACAGTAAAAGACAGAGAAACATACACATTAGTTGTAAACCATCTGTTTTGACCGTATCCGAAACTTAGTTATGAAATATTTATTTATAGTCCGATTAAAATTGCTTGATAAATTACGTTCGTCAGTTGCTGCTACAGTGTTGCCTCATAGGCTGCCGGCTACACCTCGGTTTAGGTGGCCACCGCGAGGTATGTTGGGAATGCGAGATGCTCTGTCGGCAGCTGATTTTAAGAGACCAGTGGCTGAGCTACGACTGACGAGGCGTTTTGTAGCTCTGAATTTAAACTCTTGTCCTAAGCTAACCACAACCGCGTGATGCGCAATGTGCTCGAGAAAACAGAGGTCAACAACTGTGACAGAGCTAAAATTACGATCGCCTTGTTCACGGCGATTAAAGTTAACCTCTGCGAGAAAACTCAACACAGAGAAATGCAGGTTGACTGTTAAAAAACGAAGACTGTAACTTTTCGTTATCTTTAGTTACCTGAAGCTATCCTCACGCTGGCTACATGAGCTGCCGCGTTGCCAACAGATCAGCAGTCGTCATTGACTCTTGGCCGCACATGACAGGCGGCAGAGGCAGCTTACAAACAAAAACCAATGGCAGGAAGAAAAATAAGTGCAAACAAAAAAAGTTAAAACGATGATGAAAACCACGTGGCAAAGCATTAGAAATAAAAAGAAATTACATTTAAACCAGTTAACTGAATAAAAATAATAAACACAGTTTTTTTTATTAGATTTAGAAAAGTAAAAACAAATACTGCTTTTGACTGGGTTAGAACTTACGACCTTCTTTCTACAATTTGGATTTATACGCTATCTATTGCGCTACGCCACAACTCTTCACGTAATGTCGTGCGAAGCTAATCTAATGTAAGCTGATCTCTGTGATTATAATAACTGTTTATGTGACGCTGAGTCACGTCTCGTCCGGAAGTATACAATAGTATTTAGTTAGTGCTGCTTATGAAACGTGTGTAATTCATTGGCATCGTTGTGTGTGTGTGTGTGTGTGTGTGTGTGTGTGTTGTTGTTGTTGTTGTTGTTGTGAACTGACCAACTGCTGTGGCAGTTTGGCAACGGCGAAGGATTTGGGCGTGACGTTGACCGCTCTGATTGGAGGGCAGGAAACCATCTCCAACGCTTCAAGTGTCGACTATCATTTAATTTTAATCGGATTATAGTTTACAAACAGCACAGAACATGATAGTTATCGGACAGAATTATTGTTACACATCCGCTGGAGCAGGCCTGCGTAAGCGTAGCTAGGTGAAATGCTTACGTAATTGCACTGTAGTCCGATCCTCGAACGATGGCGGCTCGCGCATGTCGCGGGGATTGCATTGTTGAAGATTCCATGCGACAGTTGCGGTATGTGCATGCGCGTGCTACCCGCTTGAAGAAAGTAAATATCCTGCAAATTATGTCTGCAGCTTATTTATACAGAATTTTCCACTAACCAGCACAATCAGCGATGACAAACCGCAACAAATGGAAACGAAATTCACTAAACAACTCGCTACCATCACGTTTAATTCTCGCATTACCTTAAGTCATTCACAACAGGTTGCTCAGAACACACCGGAGGCTTTGGCTGTCGGAGCATACGTGACGTAGGTGCGCAAAACAAAGCCTACATTCGACAGCCATCATTCGTGACTCCAAGCATAGTATTCTATGATGCAGCCAGCAAAGGTAAATCTGATGTTCAGTTGCTAAGAGTTCAATGCTTATCGGCGTTGAAAAAACGAGATACTACCTCTGTCTCAGAACTTATGCACATATATAGTACTTACCTAGATGGTGCTGTGGCTCTGACACTTCAGTCGTGATCAGAGTAACTGACTTCAAATCACTGTCAGATTGTGCTCGTTTAAGATTTGCTGAATAGCTTAAGTTAATACCGACACGATAACACTTACAAGGCTACGGTCGGTTCAGTAGCACCGACGCGTCCACTTCAAGGTGCCACTCTTAGTTTAATGGCCTGGATGCTGCTGTGACATCAGGCCCTGCTCCTCTTTTGCTCTTCTCGTGGCTACACACGGACGATGACACTATCAGGACAACGCCATAACAGTGCAGAATGTTTCTGTAATGGTGCTATACAGCAGGAGCAGGTATACTTCGAGATGGTTCTGCAGACATAAGACAATGAGGTTCCATCTCCATGCCTCACCGGACCAACCAACGTGTTCCTGTGGCAAGGGGGGGGAGAGAGAGAGAGAGAGAGAGAGAGAGAGAGAGAGAGAGAGAGAAACACGTTTCTATACTTTCTCCTTCGATCCATCTGCACAGTTCTCTGCTCAGGAATTGAACCAATTCACAGTGATGTTCTTGAATTCCTCGTGGGAAAATTTCGCAGCGGCAACGCTGGCTGATGGATCTCACACGGGCACAAGCACGAGCAGCGATGTGTGATCTTGCTTTATAGTGTAGGAGTTACTATACCGGATGATAGTATACGGCGCCGTCCAAATATGGCACGTACCTCTTCGGTGAGCGTTGCGCAGTACGTGTCAGATGTAATTGTTGTCTTGTGTTCCGTGAAATCGCCAACGGCCTTGCCGCAGTGGTAACACCGGTTCCCGTCAGATCACCGAAGTTAAGCGCTGTCGGGCTGGGCTAGAACTTGGATGGATGACCATCCGGTCTGCCGTGCGCTGTTGACAAGCGGGGTGACTCAGCCCTTGTGAGGCAAACTGAGGAGCTACTTGATTGAGATGTAGCGGCTCCGGTCTCGGAAACTGGTATACAGCCGGGAGAGCAATGTGCTGACCACACACTCCTCCATCTCCGCATCCAGTGACGCCTGTGGGCTGAGGATGACACGGCGGCCAGTCGGTACCTTTGGACCTTCATGGTCTGATGGTCTGTGCTGTAGGAGAGGAGAAGAGGAGGTTCCTTGAAATTAAGAAAAAAAGGACCAATTTCCATCCAGAAGAGGGTTGCCCTCATGCCTCGAGTAAGTCGGTTCCGAAGCTGCGTGGCGCCAGTTCATTAAAAGTTGTTTTGATTCTTCGTCGATGTAGGGTATTCACGTCTCATCATGCGTAGAAATGTGAAAACAAATCATCTCTGTCCATGATCTAAAAACTCACATTCGTTTGACATTATGTGGTGTTTACTGTAGGTTGGTAAGATTTTCGGCACCCAGCTTACAATATGCAAGCTTTACCGTCAAAATCGTGCAAATAGTCATGCTAAAATGAGGAAATTCATGAACCACAACAGACATCTTCAGCCTTCGACTTGCATACTTTATGGCGCAATGTCTTCGGTCTTCCGTACTGGCAGCCATTCGTCTCTTCACCGTCCACAGTTTCTACGTCCGCTTTTAAGTTGTCGGTACCACACAGCGTGTTGTTGCTTGCTTACTCCCACAATCAAACAACCACGGAATCAAAACAAAGACCTCTGTGGCTTCGTAAATTGGTACACGGCGCCGCATTTGTGCAACTTTATTCTGAGCAAATAACTTTCAAATATAAGCAAGCGGCCCTGTAAATTACCTTTGTGAGCTCCTCCAGGAACTTCCTACAATCGTTCTTTTAACAAGAGCCGGCCGCTGTGGCCGAGCTGTTCTAGGCGCTTCAGTCTGGAACCGCGCGACAGCTACGGTCGCAGGTTCGAATACTGCGTTGGGCATGGATGTGTGTGATGTCCTTAGGTTAGTTAGGTTTAAATAGTTCTAAGTTCTAGGCCACTGATGACCTCAGATATTAAGTCCCATAGTGCTCAGAGCCATTTGAACTTTAACAAGATCACGATCCATTTCTTCACAGCTCCTACAAAAGACAGGGTATTAGCCCTAATGACCTTGCCGTCGTAAAAACACTAAACGCAGGAGAATAATATTCATGGCTGCATCTACTAGTCTAGATTCATTTGTGTTCCTACAGTGACAGTAACACATTCTGCCTGTCCTGTGTACAGCATGCGCCAACCGCCCTAGTCCATCCCACACAGTGTCGCGAACGGGGAGGGCAGATGATACAAACCTCAAACCATCACCCCCTTCCCCCGTCCCCTCCAGCCGCAAGGAGGAGGAAAGAAGCAAAGAGAGAAATAAAATGCAATGGGTATTGTGCACCAAGGTAGTTTGTGGCGAAATGCCTAGTCAAAAACTGTTTCGCTGTTCATCGCTATTCTCTTTGGAACTGTAAATACTAGATGTCTCTGGAGTCTGACAAAGTCTAATAGCGTCGTGTCCTCAATTCGCAGTGCTTGTTCTCCTGTTACCAACCAGTCTCAAAAACTACTCAAATGTGAGTGCAGACAGTATGCGCACGACAGCTGAATAATATGCACAAATTCTATACAAACTGTGCTCACTTAAGTATAGTGTATTTTTGGTGATCAATAAACAAAGTTGTTCAGTAGTTTGTAGAATTACTTTGCACTCGTGCTTTCTGAACGAGTCCGTGACGAGACGCGCTGCCCATCTTTGGACCTTGTCTGCTGTATTTCCTTCATCGATGCTATCCCAAACTGAGAAGCAGCACTTAAGAACGAGTGGAGGACAGGGTTCTGCAGGCTGACTCCTCTGTGAGCGAACTGCACTACCTCAACGTTCTTCCAGTCAGTGTGTCTGGCATTTGTCTGTCGTAGCATTAGTTTTGTGTGGCCGCTCCGTACACATAGTCCTAGCTAGGTATTTAAAGGATGTGGCTGTTTGCAGTCAATGTTCGTCAGTCGTGCAGTCATACAACAGTAGCTTTCTACGCCTATTTATGATGATGTTACAGATTTTCAGGGATCGTGGAACAGAGTATATGTATCAATTTGAGGTAAGAGACCCTGGTCCGGAAACGACCGAGTCTATTCTGATAACTCTGACAGTGGAATACATGTACCGTTAGTATTCTTACAAAGATTGTAGAGTAGGTGAGGTTCCATCATGATGGAGCTCCACCTAACATTGGACTGAGCGTTCGTGAACACCTGAATGAGACGTTCTCTGACGAGTGGGTAGGCAAAAGTGATCCTGTTCCGTGACCAGCACGTTTACCCCCTTGATTTCTTTTTGTGGGCCATGTGAAAAGTCACATACACGAGACTCCTGTCGAGACAGAAGAGGATCTTCAGACAAGAATTATCGCTGCCTGCGCCACTGTTCAATGACAGCGGGGATATTAAAACAGGCGCGACGGAACTCTGTATGATCGTCCATCTTGCACTGACACTGGAGGACGCCATTTTAAACAACTGCTGTAAATGTAACAGCTTGTGGAACTCCTGAACGTAAATGAAAGTCGTCATTACTGTACTGTAGATTTAGGGATTTCGGTATCTCTGATACGAAGTTACGTATGGCGTTACTAGTCCATCAACAGGGGAAATGATCTGATGGTATTAGGGAGCATTCAGCGGCAGTTCTGCCCATCATGATCATGTTTCGGAAGTTGGGGGCCCTTAGTTTGAGAGCTGTGCGAGGCTAAGGCGGAACGTGAGTAGATTTTTGCTTGTACCTTTCGACTCATACGTTCCCGGACAAGGGTCCCTTATCTCACACTGATACATTTACCTTTGTCCATCATCCCTGAAAGTTTGCAACATCGTCACGGGATCATCCTGTATAAGTTGAGAGTCAGCTTTCCGTCCCTCCGACAAGCGTCGACCTCTGAGGGTCTGCCCGTGTTTCTCTAAAATATTCTAGCATTTCTAGTTACTTATATACTATAGCAAACGTTACATCACTTGGAAAGAAACAACTGCCTTCTATTCCTTACAACTAGTGGTGGGATTCGTATCAATGAACCAGTTACGGAAGACTTAAGGCACTCTCCGGGTTGTCTATTTGCGGCGTAGAAGGGAAATACCATTCTTCAATACAGGGTGACCTTGACTCCCACTGAGAGACGACCAGTAGGCGCTGCTGGCTACAACTGTACGCAGAACCACACAGATAGAGAAAATAGCGCACTGCTGACCATATCTTTAACACCTGGAATGCCCTCTTTTGGGTGAGCACACATTGGAAGCTGGATCGCACGACTGTCAGTCGCCCAAAGTCACATGGCATCCCGTGAAAACTCCTGACATGAACAGAACATTGGAAGCAGACATACCACAAGCAAAACAGTCGTACGACTACGTGCGTATACATGTGACCGGCGACCGGGTCCCATCCAGCTGGGATTTTGAAAGCGGAGTTTTAATTACACTATCCTTTTCATGACGAATCAGTAACAGGTGTATTTTGAAAGTGATCTCTATTACAGAGCATCATATTGCTTGGTGTGTGTTGTTATAAATTATTTGCAGCGTCTGGAACAGATCGGCAACACATATCATGTATCGTTACACTTGAACCTCTATTCATATTTTACATGTTACCTCTACGAAACTCCAAATTTTGGATTTAAGCTTGCATCACTGCTGCTGAGCTCAGAGTAGATGTTGAATTCTTGAAGTTCTCGAACTTTTCAGATGTGCTTCAGACTTCCATGACCTATTCTAAAAAACATATTTCTTGACTAGCTAAATAACTGGCGTTGCCCGGGTATTTATTTATACACTGAAGAGCCAAAGAAACTAGTACACTAGCCTAATATCGTGTAGGGCCCCCGCGGACACGCAAAAGCGCCGCAATACGACGTGGCATGGGCTCGACTATTGTCTTAAGTAGTGCTGGAGGCAACTGACACCATGAATCCTACAGGACTATCCATAAATCCGTAAGAGTACGAGGGGGTGGTCATTTCTTCTGAATAGCACGCTGCAAGGCATCCCTGATATGCTCAATAATGTTCATGTGTGGGGAGTTTGGTGGGCATCGGAAGTGTTTAAACTCAGAAGAGCGTTCTGGGAGCCACTCTGTGGCAATTGTGGACGTGTGGGGTGTCGCATTATCCTGCTGGAATTACCGAAATCCCTCGTAATGCACAATGGACATGAATGGATGCAGATGATCAGACAGTATGCTTACGTATGTGTCACCCGTTAGAGTAATATCTAGACGTAACTGGGGTCCCAATCACTCCAACTGCACACACCTCCACCAACTTGAAGAGTCCCCTGCTGGCATGCAGGGTCCATGGATTCACGAGGTTGTCTCCATTTCCGTACTCGTCCATCCGCTCCATACAATTTGAAACTGGACTCGTCCGACCAGGCAACATTTTCCCAGTCATCAACAGTCCAATGCTGGTGTTGACCGGCCCAGGGGAGATGGCTCGCACGCTAACACTTGTTGATGACCCAGCATTGAAATCGGCAGCAATTTGCAGAAGGGTTGCACTGCTGTCACGTTGAACGATTCTCTTCAGTTGTCGTTGGTCCCGTTCTTGCAGGATATTTTTCCGGCCGCAGTGATGTCGGAGATTTGATGTTTTACCGGATTCCTGATATTCACGGTACACTCGTGAAAAGGTCGTCCGGGAAAATCCGCACTTCGTCGCTACCTCGGAGATGCTGTGTCCCATCGCTTGTGCGCCGACTATAACACTACGTTCAAACTCACATAAGTCTTGATAACCTACCATTGTAGCAGCAGTAACCGATCCAACAACTGCGCCAGACACTTGTTCTATGTAGGCGTTGCCGACTGCAGCGCCGTATGCTGCCTGTTTATATATCTCTATATTTGAATATCCATACCTGGACACACTTCTTTGTGTACAGTGTTTGAAATAGTATGATTTGGGGCAAGAAAGAAGACACTGCTGGGAATAAGCCGGATTCTGGATATAAACGTTCGCTCGCCTGTGCCACTTCCCGTCAGAATTCCTGCTTCTATGATGTTATGTTGGAGAGTAATAAATTTAAGTCTCTGTGAGTGAACGATTCTGAGGGGAGAGACAACGCATGATGCTCTCGATCAGACTTACATTCCGCCTCGCTTTCGGAAGGAGTATCCAAACAGCGAATTGAAAAGTTTGATGTTCTTGAGCTGCAACTAGTCTCGCCCTACAGTCATCATTCGATGCTTGAGACCTCATAATGCTCAGTCTTTTAGCCGTTCTGGCGTAGTCAGAAAGACTTGACCGTTTTCTAGAGATTTTTATTGGTAAAAAAAAAAAAAAAAAAACGAAATAAACTTGGTAAATTCTTTTTTTTCTAGCGAAGAATGTAATTTAGACCTATCGACAGAAGTAAAACAGTGTCGTTAAGTCCAAGCAAAATCAGTAAATTCTTATATTCTGGCCAAGTAAATTCAATATTAGTTTATACTGGTGAAGATAACATTGAGGCGCTTAATTCTGTCATTAACATAAACGGTCGAAAATACGACTGTCACTGGGTTTAAAAAACTAACAGCGCCATCTATTGGTTCTTTGGTGTACTACCGTGCTATAATTAAACATGCGAACTACTAAGTTGAGCAGGAGATTTTAGATAAAACTTTAAATGAAGATATAATTTTTTCGTGTTCCGATTTTGACGAAACAAACCCTACATGTTGCCTCAAGGTATCACCAGTTTACCTATGAAAACCTCATGAAAATTCGCTTAGTAGTTTTGGAAATTAGCGTGTCCAGACAGACTTACACGAAGTTTTACAGCTTTATTATTAGTGTAGAAAACATCTGTTATAATGTATGATAATGTATGTTGTTGTAGCACTTTTGTTTTCACTTGTATTGCGTAGCATTTCAACTTTAAGTAAATTGCAGGAGGTTGTTGTTGTATCAATTATGATATAATGAAACAACATATTGTACTTCCTTCAATATCATCAAGCCCATGGTTTACGTCAGTGGCCTTCCGTAACACCCTTCATTTGCAATACATCTCAAACGCGCACCCTATACAACCTGTCCAGCATTTGACAAACGTTTATTGAAGAAACCTTCAGCAGAAGTGTCATAAGAAATCCCTTTCGTCAACTGCTAAACATGCGACAGTCAGACGAGTACGCGTGAAATGGTCGAGTTCAAGTCGCACAACTCAGGTACAGTGTGTACCACTTGGCTTCCAGAGTGAGCTTTAATACTCCCTAGCAGTGCATGTCGCTTGCCGGTCCTGTGAAACGGAAGTCTTATTTTGTATGCTCTGTGCCAGCTGCAGCGGTAAGTAGATTACGGTACGTGTCTCCGGCTTCCCTGATCCCACAGCTGTGCTCCAGTGAAAGTACTGGGACACAAGGTGCTCTACAACACCAAATTTGATGATAGCGAAGTGCCCTGCAGGAAGTATTTTACTGCAGAGCGAATAAATGAGGGAACATCTCTGTTACAGCGATAGACAAAAGAATGCAAAGAAAAACTCGAAATTACTCGGTAACGCTCAGTGTGGCTTTTTAAGTAAAAGTATCAAAAAACTAATATCACTTTTCGCTGTCTAATGTAAAGAAGGACAAAGAAAACGGGATAGTTTCGTGGCATTGGCGGACCAAGATGAAGACTTTGTTCATTCAGTCATCTCTTCAGTTATCTGTAAGCTCCTTCTCTTGTTATCCCCTCGCATTCTGCCACGCTTCTAAACACTCTCTTTCACACCACGAAACAGTTGCTGGCCCGTTCTCCAGGAACTAACAGTAATGAACTCTTAAAGTTACACAACAGTATAAACTGAAGAGGCAAAGAAACTACTACACCTGCCTAATATCGTGTACGGGCCCCGCGAGCACACAGAAGTGCCTCAACACGACGTGGCATGAACTCGACTAACGTCTGGGGTCGTACTGGACGGAACTGACACCATGAATACTGCGGGGCTGTCCATAAACCCGTTAAGAGTACGAGGGGCAGGAGATCTCTTCTGAACAGCACGTTGCAAGTTATCCCAGATATGCTCAATAATGGGAAGTTTGGTGGCCAGCGGAAGTGTTTAAACTCAGAAGAGTGTTCCTGTAGTCACTCTGTAGTAATTCAGGCCGTGTGGGGTGTCGCATTGTCCTGTTGGGATTGCCCAAGTCCGTCGGAATACACGATGGACATGAATGAATGAAATCTCTGATGGTCCATCATGGACAGGGGACATCGACTGGTTACGTAATTGTCAGTTTCAATAAAATTCATCAACAACCGTGTAACTTAAGATTTTATTATTATTTTGAAGGCTACCAGTTTCAGCATTTCACTCTACCATCTTCAGACGCCTTATTCATCTCTCGAAATAAACGAAAATGTCATATAGAGCCATATAACTCTGACTGTCATGAATTCAACTCAAGGTGCTATCAACTCTTCGAATGAAACACTATTGTAACGATTGAATTCACAACATCCAAAGATTTATGGCTCTTTATGACATTTTTGTTTATTTGGAGAGATGCGTATAGGGTCTAAAGATGGCGTAGTGATATGCAGCAACTGATAGCCTTCAAAATAAAATAAAATAAAATCTTAAGTTACACGGCTGTTTGGTGAATTTCATTGAAATTGGCAATGAATGGATGCAGGTGATCAGACAGGATGCTTACTTCCGTGTCACCTATCAGAGTCGTTTCTAGACGCATCAGGGGCACCATATCACTGCAACTGCACACGCTCCTCACAATTAGAGCCTCCGCCAGCTTGAATAGTCCGTGGATTGATGAGGTTGTTTCCATACTCGTTCTCGTCTATCCGCTCGATACAACTTGAAACGAGACTCGTACGAGCAGCAACATGTTTCCAGTCATCAGCAGTCCAATGTCGGTGTTGCCGGGCCCAGGCGAGGCGTAAAGCTTTGTGTCGTGCAGTCATCAAGGGTACAGTAGTGGGCCTTCCACTCCGAAAGTCCATATCGACGATGTTTTGTTGAATGGTTCTCACGCTGACACTTCTTGATGGCCCAGCACTGAAAGCTGCAGCAATTTGCGCAAGGGTTGTACTTCTGTCACCTTGAACGATTCTCTTCAGTCGTCGTTGGTCCCGTTCTTGCCTGATCTTTTTCCGGCCGCGGCGATGTCTGAGATTTGATGTTTTACTGAATTCCTGATATTCGGGGTACACTCATGAAATGGTCGTACGAGAAAATCCCACTTCATCGCTACTGATGCTGTGTCCCATCGCCCGTGCGCCGAATATAACATCACGTTCCTACTCACTTAAATCTTGTAATCTGCCATTTTAGCAGCAGTAACCGATGTAAAAACTGCGCCAGACACTTGTCTCTTTATATAGGTGTTGCCGACCGCAGCGCCGTATTCTGCCTTTTTACGTATCTCTGTATTTGAATACGTATGCCTATACCAGTTTCTTTGGCGTTTCAGAGAAAACTTTACGTATATACGAGGTCCGTTAAAAAAATTCCGGGACATTGGTGATTTCGCGCCATGATATGTTGGAGCGAAAGGCGGTTGGCCTCCCTGCACACGCCAGTATTTAGTATCTAACTGCCGGAAGTTTCATTGTTGTACGCCTGTTAGTTGGTGTATTGAGTAGAACGTTGGTCACACAGTTTGCTAATTTCGAGACGGCAGAGTCAGAGAAGCAAAGCGTCTGCATTAAATTGTGCTTGAATCTCAAGAAAACCTATACAGAGACACACCAAATGATGCAGAAAGTGTACGGTGATAAGTGCTTAAACCATACTCGTTGTTACGAATGGTTCACGCTGTTTAAAAATGGCCGGACGGAAGTTAAAGATGACAATCGTCCAGGACGCCCTTCGACGCCGACCGAGGATGCTCATGTGAGGACCGTCAACGAAGTTGTGCGTGCGAGTCGAAGACTTACTGTCCGAGAGATTGCAGAGGAATGTGTCATTTCAATTGGATCATGTCACGAAATCCTGACACAGCATCTTGAAAAGCATCGTGTTACCGCCAAGTTCGTCCCACGGCTCATGAGTCAAGACCGGAAAGACCTTCGCCTCGCTGTCTGTGGATCGCGCAGATGAGAAAGAGATGTTCGTTACGAGAAATATAATTGGTGATGAGTCGTGGGTTTACGGTTATGTTGTTGAGGCCAAGGTTCAGTCTTCACAAAGGGTTCAGAAAGGTTAACAAAGACCAAAAAAAGCTCGTCAGGTCAGGTCAAATGTCAAGGCCATGCTGATGGTTTTCTTTGACTTTCAAGGATTAGTTCATCATGAATTCGTGCCACAGAGGCAAACTGTTTATCGATGGTACTGTCGGGTCGTGTTGCGACGCCTGCGAGAAAATGCGAGAAGGAAACGGCCCGAAATGTGGCGAGACAGCTCATGGCTCTTACGTCACTATAACGCAGGCGCACATTCATCCCTGTTGGTGCGTTACTATTGCACAAAAAACGAAATCGCCTTGCTGCTTCATCCTCCGTACTCTCCAGACCTAGCTCCTGCGGACTTTTTTTTATATTTCGTAAGTTGAAAACCCAATTGAAAGGACGAAGATTTGCAACGATAGACGGGATAAAAGAAAATTCGCAGACGGCACGTCGTGCGATCCAGCAAGAGACGTATCAAGACTGCTTCCAGAAGTGAAAACGGCGTTGGGAGCGGTGACTTAATTGTAGAGGAGAGTATTTCGAAGGAGACCATGCACAATAAGCAAAAGGTAAGCGCAGAAAAACTTTGTGGACAATGTTCTGGAATTTTTTGAACGGACCTCGTACTTACATTGTCTAACACATTAAGACGTGTGAGACATGTACAGGGTGTCAGAGGCATAGGTGATGTGATCACCAGTACGTCAATATGTACCTACTACAGTGTGTTAGTTGTTTTTTCTCTGCTTGTAACAGTCTTTCTGCAAACACGTAACGTAATTTACTACCTGATGTTTCCTGCATGGTCGTAATTGCACCATTAAGCCTGTCAACGTAGGCTAACCGTTTTGTGTCCACGCATCCACACTTCAACAACGGATCTGCTGCCCTGGGAAAAACTGCATCAATGGCTATCTCTTTGCCACATGTACTTGGAGGTACCAACTAATCTAAAAAAAATACTGCTCCTAATAGCTATAATTATTGATCTGCAAATGAAGTAAATACTGATGTAATGTTGTTCTGCGCACAGTCCTCAGTTACCAATAGAAATATCTACGCTTATACCACTACCACCTTGTATAGCTCACTTATTCTAAGTGCCAGTACCTGTACAGTGGTTCTCTGATGATATTATGTGTACCATTGCCTTTTATATTTGGCTATTATAATTTGTTGTTCTGTTCGTCTTCAGCCAGAAGACTGGTTTGATGCGGGTCTTCATGCTAGCCTATCCTGTGCAAGCCTCCTCATTTCTGAGTAAATACTGCTATATGCACCTACCTTTTTATCATATTCAAGTCGCCGTCACCCTCTACGGTTTTATCCGCCACATTTCCTTTCCTTACCAAATTGTCAGTTAGTTGACGCCTCTGGATGTGTCTCATCAACCAATCCCTTTTTTTTAGTCAGGTTGTGCCATAAGTTTTTTTTTTCTCCACAATTTGATTCAGCACCTACTGACTTGTTCGATCTACCGATCTCATCTTCCTTATGTTATGTAGCACTCGTTTCAAAAGCATCTTCCTTCTTGCCGCCGGCCGGTGTGGCCGAGCGGTTCTAGGCGCTTCAGTCTGGAACCGCGCGACCGCTACGGTCGCAGGTTCGAATCCTGCCTCGGGCATGGATGTGTGTGATATCCTTAGGTTAGTTAGGTTTAAGTAGTTCTAAGTTCTAGGAGACTGATGACCTCAGAAGTGAAGTCGCATAGTGCTCAGAGGCATTTGAACCATTTCTTCTTGTCTAAGTTGACTATCATCTACGTCTCACTTCCACGCTAAGCTTCACTCCAGACAAATACTTTCAGAAGAGGCTTCCTAACTTTTAAATTTATATTAGATATTAACAAAGTACTCTTCTACGGAAATGCTTTTCTTTCTTTTGCCACTCGACACGTTATACCTACCTACTTCGATCACCATCAATTATTTTGCTGGCCAGCTACCAAACCCATGTAATACTTTTAGTGTGTTTCTTTTCTTAACCAAATTCCCTCTGCATCTCCTGATTTAATTCGACTACATTCCATTATCCTTGTTTTACTTTCGTTGCTGTTCATCTTATAAATTCCTTTCGAGGCACTATCCATTCCGCTCAGCTGCTATTCCAAGTACTCTCCCGTCTCTGACAGAATTGCAATGTCATCGGTAAACTGCAAAGTTTTTATTTCTTCTCCCTGAACTTTTATTCTCTCTTCAAATTTCTCCTCGATTTTCTCTACAGCTAGCTCAGTGTACAGACTGAATAAGATCGGGGATAGGCTAAAACCATGTCTCACTTCCTTCTCAACCACTCCGTCCCATTGAAGACTTTTGACTCGTGTAACTGCACCCTGGTTTCTGTACAAGGTGTAAACAACAAAGTTAAAAAGTATGGCCCTGTACACATAGTCAAAAGCTTTCTCTAAATCTACAAATCCTATAAATGTAGGTTTGCCTTTCTTTAGCCCACCTTCTAAGTTGTAGGGTCTGTACTACCTCTAGTGTTACTTGATAGCTCCAGGACCCAAACTTATCTCCCCCAACGTTGCCTACTCCCAGTTTTTCCATTTTTCTATAAATATTTCGTGTGAATATTTTGAAACCATAACTTACTAAACTGATGGTTTGGTAGTATTCACGTCAGTCAGCAGTCGCCTTCTTTGGAATTGTAGTTTTCTCATGGCTGGTTAATTGTCCTCAAGTTTGTTTCTCTTATACAGAATATGTAATCCTTCTACCATCGAGCGTTCCCTTCTTTACTTGATACTGGCTTGCAACCTGGGCTCTTGATACTCATACAGCTGCGTTTCTTTTCATCGAAGGTCTGTTCAATTTTCTTGTACGTGCCATCTGTCTTTCCCCTAGACGCTTGCTTTTACAGCCACGCGTTTGTCGTCAATCCATTCCTGCTTAGCCGTTTAGCATTTTCTGTCAGTCTCTTTCTGTAGACGCGTGCATCCCTTTTTGCTTGCTTCGTTAGCAACATTTTTTTATTTTCTTCTTTCGTCAGTTAAGTACCTCCTGTGCTAGTCAAGAATTCTTAAGGAGTCTTCTCTTTTTATCTATGTTATTCGTTTTCCGTACTTCATTTCTCGAAGCTTCTATTCCGTCTTCTATTGTATTTCATTATCCCGCTTCAGCCCAACATTGCCTGGTGCTCCCTCCCGAATTTCTCACTAACCTCTAGTTCTTTCAACTTATCCAGCTCCAATGTCCTTAATTCCCTCCCATTTTGGTATTTCTTCAGTTTCAATCTTCAGTTCATAACCAATAAATTGTGGCCAGAGTCGATATATGCCCCTCGAAAGGCCTTAAAGTTTAAAATCTGGTTCTGAAATCTCTATTATACCGTTATATAAATCAGTCTGAAACCTCATTGTGCCTCCAGGTCAGTTCTACGTATACTATTTTCTTTCATACTCTCAACTGTGGTTAAATTACGCTTTGTGCAAAATTGTACCAGGTTACTTCCTCCTACAGCCCTCTCCCCCAGCCCATATTCTGCTGTTTTTCCTTCTATTAATTCTCCTACTATCCAATTCCAGTCTCCCATTACAATTACGTTTTCGTCTCCCGTAACTATCTGAATAAGTTCTTTTATCTGATTACACATTCTTTCGATCTCTCCATCATATGCCAATCTAGATGACATATAACCTTGCGCTACTGTGGTAAGTGTGGGCTTAGTGTTTGTCTGGGCTACAATAATAAGCTGTTCATTGTAGCTCACCGGTACCCCAGTTTTCTTGTTCATTGTTAGACCTACTCCTGTGTACCCCTGTTTCATTTTGTGTTGACAATCTTGTACCGACTTGACCAAATAATGTTGTTCCTACCACCACAAGCCACTAACTCTCACTATACCTAACTACAACCTGTCCATTTCGTTTTCTAATTTCTTTAACCTACCTATTCGATTAAAATGTTTAACATTCCACGCTCCGACCTGTAGAATGCCAGTTTTATTTTTCCTGATAACGCCGTTCTCCGGAGTAGTCCCCACCCTGAAATTCGGATGGGGGACTATTTTATCTGCGAAGATGCCGTCATGTTTAAGCCATGCAGTAGAGATGCATACCTTCGTGAAGAAACTAAATGGTTCAAATGGCTCTGAGCACTATGGGACTTAACATCTGAGGTCATTAGTCCCCTAGACTTAGAACTACTTAAACCTAACTAACCTAAGGACATCACACACATCCATGCCCGAGACAGGATTCGAAAATGCGACCGTAGCAGGAGCGTGGTTCCGGACTGAAGCGCCTAGAACCGCTCGGTCACACCGGCCGGCGAAGAAACTAACAGCTGTAGTTTTCCACTGCATGTTTTTGTCTTGATGATAACTGTTCTTCGGAGGTACTTTCAACGTTGCTCTGTTAAATGGTTGACTGTGTACTTGAGTCTGCCGGCGTTAACGTTGTTTAGAGCAGAGGATTGTGGCGGTAGTCTGACCTGGCCTTGAAATGGCAGCCTATGTATATTTTGCATCGGATTGTTCCGGCCGTGAGATGTTGGTGGCTGCGATTGTGCCGTGCCAGCGCTTGTAACAATAGCCTTCATCGTCTCTGAAGAGCGGAAGTCTGGCTGAAGCCCAGTGTACATGGAAGAGTGAGAATTTTGAAGCTGAAATACAAGACTGAATGCCCAGACCGCTCAGAGTCCAAGGGACCACGGTGTTTACCTCGGACAGGTGTCGGGGGTTCCAGTGTTGTTAGGTAGGCGCATGTCTGCACTGCTGCTGTGGGGGACTGTACCATGCTGGTGGCGGGGGCGGGGGGAGGCGGAGAAAAGGGGCGATACCATCACCGAAAATGAGCGGAGCGAGTTCTTAATGACGGCGTAGGCAGAGGGCGATAGGGACGGTTTGCAAGGGTGGCGCGTAACCCGATAAGTTAATGTAAACAGGCCACTGAAAAGGGGGGGTGGGGGTCGTTTCGCAGAACGAAACGATGAGGGAGTGCGCGGGCCCATCACTGTTTAGTGCAGCAGTAATCGATTGCCAGATGACGAAATCGATAAAGCTACGGACCAGCAGAAGTTAAAACTACCAAGACAACACCTAGATGTGAAGATCTTGACCATTTTAACAGATATCCACAAGGAGCATATGATGGTGTAAGTGTTGGTGGTAGTGGTGGTCGTGGTGGAGAGAATTATGAAACTTATCAATGTATTCTCTGTTGTGTTTCCACTGACAGAGTCCTGACGTCGCGATAGCAAAGCAAGCAATTAATTTCTTAATTCTTTTTTAGGCCTAACAAAGTTCGTAAAAGCGTACCTCTGTTTTAGGCAGAGAGAGAGAATACGAAGATGGGCGACATAGATGAACCTATTTTCATAGTAAGTAGACACTGAAAATCTTCTAGTCAAGTTTTTCGGTGCATGTCATGATTTATTTCATTCGCCCTCTTCTATAAGTACACATTCCAGTGACTCTACCCTCTAAACGCTTCGACAACCATATCGTCGTCGCAATTTTCATTAACTATTTCAGTCATTAATTAATTAATTAATTAATCGTGTTCTTTATACCCCATCAAGAAGGAGAATCCTCACGTATGTGGAACGAACTGAGATACATGTTAACATAAGACAAAGACATCACAGAAACTTAATGTGTATATTGTATCTGTCGCTGTACTGCTTGACACTATTCGTGCTTACGCCAGCTAAATGTAACAGAGAAAATGTGTGAAAAAATGGTGCATCCTGTTTTTGCTATGCATCTACAAATACTGAGTCTTGTTTACAATAGACTATTACTTGTCGTACAGCTTTATTTGAATATGTCTACTTATTACTTAGCTAGCAGAACTTTTTAATCTCCGAATCTCGAGATATTCAAATAATTTGCATAAAGGTTGAGTGTGTGTGTGCTGCCAAACTCCGTTCGTGAAGCACCAAGATAGTAAAAGTTTGTTTGTGTATTATACACTCCTGGAAATTGAAATAAGAACACCGTGAATTCATTGTCCCAGGAAGGGGAAACTTTATTGACACATTCCTGGGGTCAGATACATCACATGATCACACTGACAGAACCACAGGCACATAGACACAGGCAACAGAGCATGCACAATGTCGGCACTAGTACAGTGTATATCCACCTTTCGCAGCAATGCAGGCTGCTATTCTCCCATGGAGACGATCGTAGAGATGCTGGATGTAGTCCTGTGGAACGGCTTGCCATGCCATTTCCACCTGGCGCCTCAGTTGGACCAGCGTTCGTGCTGGACGTGCAGACCGCGTGAGACGACGCTTCATCCAGTCCCAAACATGCTCAATGGGGGACAGATCCGGAGATCTTGCTGGCCAGGGTAGTTGACTTACACCTTCTAGAGCACGTTGGGTGGCACGGGATACATGCGGACGTGCATTGTCCTATTGGAACAGCAAGTTCCCTTGCCGGTCTAGGAATGGTAGAACGATGGGTTCGATGACGGTTTGGATGTACCGTGCACTATTCAGTGTCCCCTCGACGATCACCAGTGGTGTACGGCCAGTGTAGGAGATCGCTCCCCACACCATGATGCCGGGTGTTGGCCCTGTGTGCCTCGGTCGTATGCAGTCCTGATTGTGGCGCTCACCTGCACGACGCCAAACACGCATACGACCATCATTGGCACCAAGGCAGAAGCGACTCTCATCGCTGAAGACGACACGTCTCCATTCGTCCCTCCATTCACACCTGTCGCGACACCACTGGAGGCGGGCTGCACGATGTTGGGGCGTGAGCGGAAGACGGCCTAACGGTGTGCGGGACCGTAGCCCAGCTTCATGGAGACGGTTGCGAATGGTCCTCGCCGATACCCCAGGTGTCCCTAATTTGCTGGGAAGTGGCGGTGCGGTCCCCTACGGCACTGCGTAGGATCCTACGGTCTTGGCGTGCATCCGTGCGTCGCTGCGGTCCGGTCCCAGGTCGACGGGCACGTGCACCTTCCGCCGACCACTGGCGACAACATCGATGTACTGTGGAGACCTCACGCCCCACGTGTTGAGCAATTCGGCGGTACGTCCACCCGGCCTCCCGCATGCCCACTATACGCCCTCGCTCAAAGTCCGTCAACTGCACATACGGTTCACGTCCACGCTGTCGCGGCATGCTACCAGTGTTAAAGACTGCGATGGAGCTCCGTATGCCACGGCAAACTGGCTGACACTGACGGCGGCGGTGCACAAATGCTGCGCAGCTAGCGCCATTCGACGGCCAACACCGCGGTTCCTGGTGTGTCCGCTGTGCCGTGCGTGTGATCATTGCTTGTACAGCCCTCTCGCAGTGTCCGGAGCAAGTATGGTGGGTCTGACACACCGGTGTCAATGTGTTCTTTTTTCCATTTCCAGGAGTGTATTACGACCTTCTAAGCAGAAGCGAGTTGCTCATTTAGCTCCGTCTATGTGTTTTTGTATTTTACCCTTAAGTTTCTCGCGTGTTTGGGACGGGGACTGTGAATACTGTGTTCAGATGCGAGCTGAGTTGGAGATCCTTCGCTCACAGCCCCAAGCGTTGCTGGCTTCGGTCACGCAGCTCGAGGCTGGTATCAGTGGCATCACTCTCTGGGGCCGGAAGTGGTGATCCACAGGGACGT
Source organism: Schistocerca americana (assembly GCF_021461395.2). Lineage (NCBI taxonomy): Eukaryota > Metazoa > Arthropoda > Insecta > Orthoptera > Acrididae > Schistocerca > Schistocerca americana. The sequence continues at coordinate 78,420,714 of NC_060124.1, read as the reverse complement.
CCAGCACATCCCACCCGTTCCCCAGTCGGTCCACTGCTGTGTCGCCTCGCTTAGTGCCCGCACTGAGCATTACCACTCATCGGTGGTCGAGGGGGAGGTCGTTTCGAGTTGTGGCAGGCAGCTAAAGACTTTCCAAGGGGCCCATCGAACGGCCATCCCAGTTTGTCTGACAAACAGGTTACATGCGCTACCTGTGGCTGATACTGAGCCACAGGCAATCGCCTGTCCTGTTTCAGAGGAGGAAGCCTCTCGCCCTGCAAGGTCCGAGCATTCACAGAAGGTGGGATCACTGGTAGTTGTGACCTCCAGTGTTAGTAGCGTAATGGAGCCAAGTGTGTAATGTGTGTGCATTCTGGGGATTGTCATTCCAGATGTGGAACAGGTCCTTCCGTATACCATGAAGAGTACAGGGCGCAGCCAACTGCTCGTTGTGGTTCACTATGTGTGTCGCTTTGGATCGGAAGAGATTCTCCCCGGTTTCGGGCGGCTATCTGAAGTGGTAAAGACTACCAGTCTCGCTTGCGAGATGAAGACAGGGCTCACCATCTTTGTAGCATCGTCGACTGGATCTACTGCCGAATTTTGGTACAGAGCCGAGTGGAGGGTCATGCGGTTCTGCGGCCGTGTAGGCTGCAGATTCCTTGTCGTATGCCATAGGGTGGATAGATGTCGGGATCTACTTAATAGGTCAGTGGTCTTTTGTACGCAGGATGTGGCTACGCGGGTAGAACGTGCTTTTTGGAGTGAACTCTGCAATTTTTTAATTGCATTGCTTCGGGAAACGACAAGGACTTCAGTCTCCTAGGATGCATGCCAAACACAGGACGAGGTAGATATATCAACAATCGGCATTGTAGTTGTAAATTGTCGTAGCTGAGCCGGGGAAGAACCGCAGCTCCAAGCACTAATAGAACGAACTGAAGCCCAAATCTTTAAAGTTAATGAAAGCTGGCTATATTCAGTGGTAAGTTCAACCGAAATTTTTACAGTGTACCTAATAGTGTTCAGAAGGTGTAGATTAAATACAGTTGTTTGTAGCGCGTTTGTTCTACATTTACATGTTTACTCAGCAGTTCATAATCAAGTACCTGGCAGAGGATTCATATACCCACCTTCAAGCTATTTATCTACACTTCCATTCCCCAACGGCGCGCGGGAAAAATGAGCTCTTAAATCTTTCTGTGCATGCTCTGATTTCTCTTATTTTACCATGACACTCATTTCTCGTATGTAGGTGGTCGCCAAGAGAATATTTTGGCAATCGGGGAAGAAAGTTGGTGATTGAAATTTCACTGCGCTTCCTTCAACTTTTTTGATGTCCTCCGTCTGTCCCACCTGATGCGGATCCCACACCACACAGCAGTACTCCAGAAGAGCAGACAATCGAGATTTAAGCAGTCTCTTTAGTAGACCTGTTGCACTTTCCAAGTGTTCTGTCAGTAAATCGCAATCTTTGGTTTGCCTTCCCCACAACATTATATATGTGGCTGTTCCACTTAAAGTTATTTGTGATTTAATCCCTAAGTATTTGGTTGAATTTACAGCCTTTAGATTTGTGTGATTTATCGTGGAACCGAAATTTAGCGGATTTATTTTATTATTCACGTTGATGACTTCACACTTTTCGTAATTTAGTGTCAATTACCACTTTTCACACCATACACTTGCTGTTAGAAGCAGCTTATGTTGTAATGAAATCGAAGTAGACAGTTCTTGTGAGTAGGTAATAAATTAATAAATGATTTCTTTTACCGACCATGTGACTCAAATGATACAGTTGCCGAGCAGGTCAAAGACTACTTTAGACACCTCTCTCATACTCGCTTGACGAAAAATCTCTACATAAAGCCTGGGAAGTTACGCAGGCCACTCGACTTCATGAGATAGGTAGGAGAAGGTAATTCACTGAGTTGTAGCCCCGTATTACCAACATCGATATTATTAGGATTTTGGAACATAAACTGTGTTCGAAGAAAACGAACTAAAGACACACTGCCACCATGGATATAGAACAAAATCTGTCTTGTGAAACACAGCTGGTTCTTTATTCGCACGAAGTAAGAACTGCTATCGGCAGAGGATATCAAATTGATTCCATCCATCCAGATCTTCACAGACTTTTGTCACCTAATCATCTCAATTGTGCTACTGGCTTCGTGATTTTCTGTCAGAAAGATCACACTTCGTAATAACTGGAGGGAATTCATCGCGTGAAGCAGGAGTGATATTGTGGTATCCGAAGGTTATAGGCCCTCTGCTGTTCATTACCTACAGGGTGACCCACGAAGATGTGCAGATATTCGATGTTATTCTACAAGTAAAACTAAAGAACAAAGGTCATATAAACATAGGTCCGCAAATGTTTAGTTACCGCTAATAAAAGATTTTGCCTGAAATTTAGCAACTTCGCTGATATGAATCCATCGCAAAACAGTACTAGGTTAAAGTAAAGCACGATACCCATTTTTTTTTTTTTTTTTTGTTATGGGTCTTGTGAATATAACAAAACATGTCCCAGGCGTGTATCTGGAGTAATTTTGCAGAACATTCAGAGAAGCAAAAATTGTTACTCAAGTAAATTTGTTTATTTTCGAGTAGAAACGATCATGTCATTGTTGGCGACCATTAGTGAGTTGTTTTAGTCGAGTTAATTTTCTGTATTGTTCAGTGAAAGAACATAGTAAACAGTGTATTTAAGTGAAACCACATAGTAACTGTTGTATTTTGTATATTATTTATGAAATAAGAATGGTGCTACACGTCCGTGGCCATCTAGATCGCCCCCATTTAACATGGATGAATTTTTGTGTATGGGGATGGATGAAAGACATAGTTCATAAGAACAAAGGAAATACACGTGAGGAATTACGTGCTCGCATTATGAATGCAATGGGCAAAATTAAGAACGACCCTGTGAAACTGATAACGAGCACCAAAAATCTGTTCATACACGTGCAGCTAAATTCACACGGTACAACTTCCTTAACACTGAGATTTGTTTTTTGTGGTTTAACGTGAATTCACGTGTGGTGTGGTATTAATAAAAGCGGACTATCAGACGCACTTATAAAGTTTCAGTTAACGTTATTACCATCATTTTTCCAAAATTAAATTATCTACAACTGTTGAAAACTTTGTGCAATTATCTGGAATTTAAAAAACAAATTGGACCAGGTAGTTCATAAATTAAAAATGTTACGAAATTTCTTTTTTGCTTCTCTGGATGTTCTGGAAAACTACTGGAGATACACATCTGGGACATGTTTTATTAGATTCACCAGATCAGTAACAACAAAATATATGGAAATTGTGCTTTACATTAACCTCGTAGAGTTTTGCGATGGCTTCATACTAGCGAAGTTGCGAAATTTTAGGCAAAATCTATTATTAGCTGTAACTAAACATTTGCGGACCTATGTTTATATGAACTTTATTATTTAGTTTTACTTGTAGAATAACATATTAACATATTTGCGTGAATCATCCTGTATATAAAAACGATTTAGCAGACACCAGAGCAGACATCGAAGATTGTTTACAGGTGATGCTGTCGTTTAACATATTGTAAACTTGTCAAGATCAATACGAATTACAAAGTGATTTACGCAAGATAGCTGCATAGTGTGAAAAGTGGCAGTTGACTCAGAACAATAAGAAGTTGGACGTCCTCCACATGAGTACTAAAAAAAAAATCCATTAAATTTCGGCTACAAGGTAAATAATACAAATTTACAGCTTGTCAATTCAACTAAATTGCTAGGCATTACAATTACGAACAACTTAGATTGGAATCATCACATAGAAAATATTGTGCGGACGTCGAACTAAGACTGCATTCAATGACAGAACACTTTGAAGATGCAACTAATCTACTGAAAAAAACTACCTACACTATGCTTGTCCGTCCTCTTCCGGAGAATCGTTGTGCGATGTAGGATCCTTACCATATAACATTGCCAGAGTACATCGAAAAAGTCCAAAGAAACGCTACTTGTATTATCGCGAAATGGGAGAGTGTGTGTCACGGATATGATAAGCGAGTTAAGGTGGTAAGGACATTTTTTATTGCGGCGTTCTTCTCACGAAATTTCAATCACTAACTTTCTCGTCGCAAAACGAAAATTGTTTGTAGACTGTGGTGTAAATAGGGAAAAATTACCATCGTGACAAAATAAGGTAAATCCGAGCTCGCACAGAAAATTTTAGGTGTTCATTTTTTCCTTCTTGCTATTCGAGAGTGGAAATAGAGATACAGTATGAAAAAGGTTCCAAGAAACAGGTGCCAAGCACATATATGTGAATTGCAGAGTAATAATGTAGATGTAAACGAAGATCGTCGTCATAATGATATTTTTGGCCCAGGGAAGTTCACTGTTGTAATACCACTCATTCTATACATAAACGATCTGATGCATAGGTTGGGCAGCTATCTGCGACTGTTTGCTGATGACACTGCAATGTACTGGAAGGTGTCGTCATTTACTGACTGTAGGACGATACAGCATGACGTAGAATTTCTGTTTGGTGTGATGAATGATTGCCTGCTCCATGTAGAAAGATGTAAGTGCAAAAGAGTAGGAAAAACACTCCTGTAATGTTCGAAAACAGTATTAGTGCTGTGCTGCATGGTGCAGTCACGTCGATAAAATATCTTGGCATAACGTTGCAAAGTGATATGAAACAGAAAGATGTCGGTAACAGGAAAGCGATAGTCGACTTTGGTTTATTGGGAGAATACTAGGAAAGTGCAGCTTCAATAGTGAATACTGCTTTAGTGTTTGGGATCCCCAACAGATCAGATTAAAGAAAGACATCAAAGCAGTCCAGAGGCGTGTTGCTATATTAGGTTTGATCAACATGCAAGTAATATAGAAAATCTCCATGAACTCAAATGGGAATCCCTGGAGGGAAGATGACGGTCTTTTCGCAAAACACTGTTGAGAAAATTTAGAGAACTCGCATCTGCGGCTGACTGCAGAACGATTTCTCAACTGCCAAAAGTAAGGTCTGTAAAGACAAGAGAAACTGGGGCTCGTGCAGAGACGTATAGATAATTGTTTTTACCCCACTATATTCGCAAATGGAACTGGAAAGGGAATGACTAGTTTTGGTACAAGGTAGTATCCACCACGCAACATATCATTGTTTGCAGAGTATGTAGATAGGTTTATATGTAGATGTACAGAAGATATATTTAAGTGTGCATTCCACAATTTCAGTGACTGATCAATCAAAATATTTAACTGCTTCATTTTTGTCTATGTATCTTACATACACTGAGGTGACAAAAGTCGTGGGATACCTACTAATGTTGTGCCGGACCTCCATTTGCCCAACTTGTGCAGCAACAAACACTCGGCATGGTATGGACTCAAGTCGTTGGAAGTCCCCTGCAGAAATATTGAGCCATGCTGCCTCTATAGTCGTCCATAGTTGCGCAAGTGTTGCCAGTGTGGGATTTTGTGTACAAACTGACCTCTCAATGAGGTCCAGCAAATCTTCGATGGGATTAATGTCGGATGATTTATGTGACCAAATTATTCGCGTGAATTGTCCACAATGTTCTTCAAACTAATGGTGAACAATTGTGGCCCAGTGACATGGCGCATTTTTGTCCATAAAAATTCTATCATTGTTTGGGAACATGAACTACATGAATAACAGCAGATGATCTCCAAGTAGCTGAACATAACCATTTCCAGTCAATGATCAGTTCACTTGGGCCAGCTCATTCCATGTAAATACAGCACACCCCATTGTGGAGCAACCACAAGCTTACACAGAGCCTTGTTGACAACTTGTCTTGTGTCTGTACCATACTCAAACCCTATCATCAGCTCTTATCAACTGAAATCTGTACTCATCTGAACTTTTTTTTCCCTAGAGCCCAACTGATTTGGGTATGAGCGCAGGAGAGGCAGTGCAGCTGATGATTTGCTTTTGGCAGAAAAGACACTCATGTCGGTCATCTGCTGCCATTGCCCTTAAATGCCAAATATCACCGCACTGCACTGTCCTAATGGATACATTCATAGTATGCCCTACATTGATTTCTGCAGTAATTTCAGACAGTGTCACTTGTCTGTTAGCACTGACAACACTATGCAAATGCCACTGCTCTCAGTTGTTAAGTGAAAGCTGTTAGCAACTGCATTGTCCATGGTGAGAGGTAATGCATGAAATTTTGTATTCTCAGCACACAGTTGACACTGTGGATCTTGTACTGTTTCATTCCCTAACGGTTTCCAAAATGGAATATCCCATGCGATAGCTCCAACTACCATTCTGCATTGAAAGCCTCTTAATACCTGTCACGTGGCTATAATCCCACCAGAATCCTTTTCAAATGAATTGCTTGGGTACAAATTCCAGCTCTGCCAATACACTGCCCTTTCATACCTTGTGTAGACAATACTACTGCCATCCGTATATGTGTACATCGCTATCTAGTGACTTTTGTCACCTCAATGCATAATTGTTGTTCTTTGGTACAGGTGGTCTGAGAATAGTCAGTATGTGATTGAGATCGATTGTCAAAATAAATGTAAATGTAGTTGCGTCTGTCGCAGGATGCACTTTCTGCTCAGCACAGCCTACACAAAATATTTCTTGAATTACATATAGAAGTAAAGAGAAACACAGGAAGGCAAAAGGATTCAACTCTCAGATGACATAAAAGAATGTCATAAATGCAGTGTCTGAAAAAAATAGTAATGTACTGTTAGAAGTGGTGACAGGAAGCATGTACTTGTAGAATGCACAACAAATGATCTAAAGAAAATCTCTGAAAAAACTAGTGTGTCACTTCTTTGAAAGCATCGGAAATGAAAGGTTATTGTTTTTTGATTTCAGGGCATCATATCCCTGGTTACCAGCCGGCTTGCTAGTGGTGAAAGAGCATGCCAGAGCATGTATGCCATGCGTCTTGTCCACCCACCATCAGGGGAGGTGTTCTGGTTACACCAGGACACCACAATGTACCAAGTGAGAAAACTTGCTTCACCTTTATGACCATACTTAATTTTTGTAGTACTGATATGATGCAAATGAAATAATGAATGTAATTCTTACTCGGTATTCCTGTGCTAGATTTCTCTGTTTTCTGTAACAATATTTTGTGTTTAATTCACTGCATATGTATTTGTTCACTGTATAACCTAACATTGTTTTTTAATGCTCATCAAATGTGCATGTACGTAATGTTAATTTTCAATTTTTAGGTTCAAGAAAAGTATGAGTACCAGCACCCACATTCAGAATGGCGGTATGAGCTGCGGGTGCGCTACCTTCCGGACAATCTGAATGAGTTGTACGAGAAGGATCGTGTTACCTTTGCATTTTATTATGATCAGGTAGTGAACTATTATATGTATTCAAATACACCTTTACTTTATCAAAAACTGATTTTTAAAGACTTATCCGTGATGTATTCCACTGTCCCAAATTACTACAAGACCTCTAGCAGTAGGCACATTGTTCTGATATACACAAACTAGCATCTTTTTTCTAGAGACCTGTAGTTCACTAATGAAGAAAGGCAGCAGGGGCAGTTTTGAAGTTGTACTGCTTGCACTTTTGTTGTGAATAGAGTGCAGCTTTTCAGTATAGTGTATGAATCTACTAAATCTTATTTGAATACTCTTTTTGCAAGGTAGAATCCTGGAAGGTATTGAAGTGCACGAGGCACGGACTGATCTCAGTGGTGTTGACTGAGTGCAAGGATGTTGTCAAAGAACAACTGCTGCACAACAGGATCAGTATCTTGCCTTAACTAAGTGAAAGTGCCAAACAGTTCTTTGCAGATCTTATAGTTAACTAAGAAGATGCAGTTTTGCAACAAACTCTGCATCAGTAGCTGAAAGTGGTTGTCCGTTATGCCAGACATCAGCAATGTTTGCTAGTTTTTTTATCATATGTCAGTTAAAGAACTTTTGAAATTAGATATACTGGGCACTCTTGTTTGCCAGATGTTTTATTGCTTAATCCTTACCTTATTCTGTAACCTTTCAAACATCCCGATGATGGAATCTTATTACACTTAAATTTATGATACTTATAGGTGTGGCAGTTAACTCAGTTTCAGATTTCTATTTTTCATACCATTTATATAACATGTTTTTTTGACCTGGTATGTCACAACTGTTGTTGAGTAACATTTTTGTCTCTGGCCTCCTCCTCCTTTTGCAAGGACTCTCATATACTGAAAGAATTGTGACTTTGGAAATAGTTTTCTACTACCTGCATTATCAATTTACATGTCCATCCAATAAATATACAGCCTTCTCTTATTTTGCTTTATATGCAAAGTTAGAACTGTCATTGTTACTTGCATCTTTTTAATATAATTTCAGGTTCGCCTGGACTATTTGACTGCTGATCATCCATCTCTAGACTACGATGTTGCTGTACAACTATGTTGCTTGGAAATAAGGAATTTCTACAAAGAGATGCCTCATGTTGCCCTTGATAAGAAGTCCAATCTTGAGTACCTGGAACGTGAGGTATAATAAATTTTTATTCTCTCTCAGCACAACATAAAATGATATTAGTGCTAATGGACAGCATTCCAGTTCAAAGCAGTATGCCGCACAAGTCACTTGACACACAAAAAATGTAAATATGTACATATGTAAAACTTGAGAGTCAGCAATTGTCAGGTATTTCTAAGCATCTAGTAGGACCCTCTTTGTTGATGTAGATTTCTGTTTTGGTTACTAGTGAACACATGACTAAATCCAGTATATCTAACAATACTAATAAAAGAAAAGTTGCTGCCTGTCGGTGACTCAGCATCTCTGCTACATGGTGAGTAGCGACTTTCCGTTTCGTAATATTGTTACATTCCATGCTATATTTTCCAGTCCTTCTAAATTGTCTTGCTGCAGTAGGTATTCTGTACTAAAGGACAGTAGGGAGAAGGGGAAAAAATAATTACCTTTTAGGGAATGCAGGCATTGGAAAAAGTGACAGTTAGAAATTAAAATTATAGAGCCACCATATTGTAACATGTAGTCCTTGGTTACATAATTTCTGAAGATGGTTGCTTTGGTAAAGTGAAACATGTATAATAATAAAAAGTTACATGTGACTTGTGGTGGTTCTACACTTTTAATTACCCTTTTATCTAGTTTTATTGTTCTTTCATTGCTACTCCTGGAAATCTTATCACAGACAAAGAGGTTATTTACACACCATTTCTGTAGAAAACATGAAAATTTAAAATAACTTTGGGGTTGATAGATTTCAATGGCAGCAGTAATGGGCATGTTGGCATTCTACAGCTAGCCACACTTGACAGGACTCTGCATGCACCTACCGAACAGGCAGCATTGTCTGCGTGTGGTGCTCAAGAAAGAATTGAAATTGACTTCTGGCTGGCCCCCATCACTTGGCACAATCAAACTTCAGTTGCAAATTTATTTTAATCAGAGTATAGTAGAGGAGATAGAGAGCAATATGAAAGTCCACCAAGCACAAGCTAGCACATGTGAAATGTTTATTGTTTATGCTAGCCTCTGAAGACAGTGACTGAACTGAGCATTTCATGTCAGGCATGAGTCTACCAACCTTATTCTCACTGTAAGCAGTTGTACAGATTTTAAAGTAAACATAACTACCTGGGATCTGCTAGGCAGTATTGCTACTCTGCTTTTTAGTAGTCAGCCATTGGGTATTATGACAGCACGACCTATTCTGCAGCAGTTATCCTAGTGAGATCGAGCTGTTGAGTTGATGCTAATGTTGTCTACCTCTTGTAATAATTTAAAAGTTGTTGCTAGAGAAATTCCAGTATCAGTAGTATGTTTGGTATATGCAACTGAGCAGAGATGGAGGTCGGCAGTTCATGATATTTTGATAGAGCCCATGCAGTCATGGAGTGTGAAGTATTCCATAGATGATATTTAGAATTATAAGTGTGTGATGCTTATAGATTATAAATTTTCACATTGACATAAAGGCATGTATGCACTAACAAGGAAATTTTAGCAAGTTGCTTGCAGAAGCTACTTCTCCAAGTTCTTTGATGTGAACACACACCCAGCAAGATGAGTTCCACAAGTTTCCTGAACTTTCTTAAGTAGATTTGACAAATTATTGGAAACAATATCATACACACTTGCTGCAAGAAGTACTTGCTGAACTTGCCAGTTGCTACAAACTTTTTTCAAACTTGCAGAAGTTTTGTGCGTTAAAAAGTGGTACAGAAATGTCAGTGTCAAAAAGGAGAATGGCACAAAGATAGATAGGCAAGAAACAAATGAAGACATTCATGGAAAAATGGGCTAACCCTCACATGTACAGAACTTAAGAGATAAGTGTTGCCATCTGTTGCTGGGTAAGGGAACTATCAAAACTGACATTGGTCTCACCCATAAATATCCCACTGTGATATTTAGGGTTGAGACCAATGTCAGTTCTGATAGTTTCTATACCCAGCAATAGATGGCAACACTTATCTCTAAGCTTTTATATTTGAGGGCTAGCCCATTTTTCCGTACTCGTCTTCAAATGTACCATTAGAACCACTAAACATATACAGGGTATTTACAAATTTCTAGGACTTGTAGAGGAGAGTGAGTATACAATATTTTGAACAGGAACCCATGTATGGAAACACCGTCCAACAATGCTACACAGGGTCAAAGCTACACATGTACCGGTATTGTTGTTGCTAAGAATATGGGGTATGCAGCTTTCAGAGGTGCTAGTATGGACCAAAATAATAAAAAAGTCTAGTAAAGGTGGGCTCCTAAATGCTTATCTGAGGAGCTATGAGCACTTGCTCATCTTCGCTAGTGTGAAACTCATCTCCTCTATTAAACAAGTGCTCATATCCATTAAGGTATGCAATTTGGGGCCCATGTTAACTAGACATTTTTTCTTGTTTTGGTCCATACTACCACCTGTGAAAGTTTCCTACCCAACAATTCTAGCAACAACAGTCCTGCTACCTGTATTCCACTGTCAGAGGTATCAGAACAATTTTAGTGTACAGCTTTTGTACACTTATGCTTTTCCATCATTCTTCAAAGTTTGTAACATCATCATCACCCTGTATATATGCACATTTACAGGTGCAGGCCCCTATATCTTTGATGCTCTTTAGTGTCATTGAATGACGTTTCCAGACATGGGTTCATATTCAAAACATTATGCACTCACTCCTCGCTACAAGTCCTGGAAGTTGGTAATGGGAATTTCTGAACACCCTGTATAATTAGTCACCATCAGCCAGGGAAGTGTGAAATGAATTTACAAATGAATTTCACTTTGTTTCATCAGAAAAAGGGGTGTAGAATTTTAATGCAGATGTCTATCAATTTTAGCTGAACTTTTAATGTTAACTTAAATATATAAGAATTTACATCCATACTAAAACTAGTAAATACTGTTTGTAAAAATTGAAGAGTAAGTAAAGGCAATCTCTTGGTGATATAGCTTGCTGCACTTTTGTATCTTGTTTTCAAATATTTGATCATAGAATAGACAAGATATATTAGAAACTTGATTACTACATTCTCAGTAAGTTTTTAATCTGAGCATATTCCTCTGATTTTAGTTCATTCAGTAGTGTTTATTCACAACTTTAATACATGTGCCCCTGTATCCATTTCTTCACCCAAACATTTCTTCTTTCTTAACTTCTTGTCTTCAGTCATGATTTTTCTTCAGTAATAATAATGCTACGACAGTTGTTTTTAAGTGTGGCATTCTAAACTTCCAATCGCCTATCTCGCAACATGACTCCGTTGGAAACAGTTCTGCAAGTTTATCCAGCAAGTTCTTGAAATTAACTTGCCCAAGTTACTTGCTGAAGTAAACTTGTACAAGTTTTTGTTCTAAAGTAAATACATCAGAAAGAGCTTGTGAAAGCTACTTGCTAGTGGACACAGGCCTTAAGCAGTTAAGATATATATAGGGACTGCTTTGAGGAAGTTGCATTGAACGAATGTAGCCTAACCAATATGTCAGTTGTGAATATTCCACGATTCTTGCATTTGTAAATATTCCATGATTCTTGCAGCACTTGTAAATATTTCACAATTCTTGATAAGTCCCAGCTAATTCTCTGAAATAATTTTGAATGCTAAGAAGTAAGCAATTTTGTTCCAGCCATCATTTCATTCCTCTCTCTCTCTCTCTCTCTCTCTCTCTCTCTCTCTCTCTCTCTCTCTCTCTCTCTCTCCTCCCTCTCTCTCTCTATGTGTGTGTCTCTGTCTCTCTTTTATGTGACACGAGCACGCTCTTTCTCTTTCTCCCATCATGAGTATGGTCACACTTAGTTGTGTGTGCAGTGTCTTTGGAAAAGGTTCTGTGGATTGATTGCATATAATTGAGAAGGTGTTTCAGATATTATAATGTGTCTGATGGCAAAAGTGTTAGGGTTAGTTGATTGCCAGTGCAGATTGATTCATAATAATATGGGTACATAAAGAGTGATTCTGAGTTGTGGATCCAGTGGGTGTTTGTGTTGTCCTCATCATTTCATCATCATTTGTGAATGTAGTGAGATTGGAATGTGTAAAGATTGGGACTTTGTATGGGCACTGATAACAGCACAGTTGAGTGCCGCACAAACCAAACATCATCATCATCATCATCAAATGTGGATCCAAATTAAATTTCTTGAGGATTAATAAATTGTGGGGTGACTACGTTTACAGTGGTAGGGAACATCCCAATGTACCACAATCTCCCTAATTTTACAGCGGTATTCCTTGTTTATAAACATCTTAACTGTGCTCCAAATACCAGTATTGTTGCCATTGTGCATGTGAAAGTCCCTCGGGAAAAGAGATTCAAGAGTTACTTGGCCTTGGCATCACTGTTTGCATTTGATATACATTTCCAGTGTGGGCTGTTGGCTAAATTACCATAATGCTGCTCTCCTGTTACGTATTTCAGAAGCAAAATAAGTTTGGTTTAGATAGGGCTTCACAGCTTCTATGGTGCTAGTTTATTCATCTTTTGTTTTTGTAGACACAGTAGTAGTGTGTTAAATGAAATCCACTTGGCATCTGTAGTAGTATTCTATTTTTCTAACGTGTTTACTAAATCTTCCCATTATTGTATTTGACTTTAAGGTAAATATTTTTGATCAAAGATTTAAGTTTCATGATCTGCTGCGATCACTGATTGAACTTGGAACTTACATTTACTGTAATTGTTACAGTCTTCAGTTAAAATACTGGTTTGATACAACTGTCTGTTTTTATCCACTGTATGTGCCTCCATTACCAAACTAACTTTTCCTTCATGTCTCAGGATGTGTCCTATCAACGTAGCCCACAAAACTTTACTTTTTTATCTCGTCTTTTAGTCAGGTAGTGTTGTAAAGGTCTTCGTGATTTTTGTCTATCATGTTTGTTTTTTTTTTTTTACCTCAAATGTAGGGAATTTATAATTGTCGTTACCCTTTTTTTCCCTTCCTTTCCAGTGACCTTTATCCAGCCAACTTTTGGTCAGGACTGGTACGGCTCTCCTCCAATTTTGCGGAGCACCTACCATACCCTTATATAGTCCATTACTATGATGGATTTGACACTCCCAGAGACATTTTAAAGCTACTGTCATCTGCTCCTACCACCCACCTCAGTGGGAAGGAATCCGTGTTGCCCTTCTGTCTGCATCTAGTGTAATTGCAATTTACAAAGCTTTTGCGCATCATGTATCTGACACAGGACATGGGAACTCTCTGGAATTTACGTAGGTGGATGTGAAAAACCACCTAAAAACAACATTCACAAGGTGGACTTGTTCCAGAGAGGACACCTCCCCATGTCCTGGAAGTGGACAGCTATGCTGGCGTGTCCATAACAGTCATTATAAGTTTTGTTAAATAGCTGTTCCAATTGCATAAAGAAGTACAGATTTATACAAGATGTTCGCACCCTAGACTGTTATCAAATACTCAGCCGCAACAGGAGTCAATAGCGGCCAAGGGCTGTAACTGGTCATGTAAGCAAATACATTTTTATCCAACAGGAGCTGTCATTTAATAAAAGAGAACAAATGTTTTTCGTTTTCAGTTAAATTCTGTATTTCTCCATTAGTTATTTAATCTTCATCTGTCTGAAACACCACACTTCAAAACTTTCTAGTATATATTAAAACACCATGGATTAAGTGTACATGTAACTTGTAACTTTGTGGTTCCATGTACATTGTAGCTGAGGTTTTAGAAGTCCCTTGACTTAAGACTTGTTACTGTCAGCACTTCAAGAATAGTGTGAGTGGTATACTTGCAACAAATAAAATAATTCTTTGACATTAAATCACACTCAATGCAAATATTTATTTTAATTTAGCAGCTTACATTGAGTATGGTTCAGTTGTAAAGATTTTAATTTATATGTTGGTAAAATACTTATGAAGCCTGACATTATACACTTTGAGAGAACATCTACAATTATAGCTAGATATTACAGGACATGGGACCCCAACATGAATCTCAGTTAATATATGCTTTTCTAACTATTGTAATATGATCCATGTAAACTGAACTGATAAATGTAATTCCTATGCCTACATGTTTAAAATGACTTCATACAAAAACCATTTAGGAAGTTGTGCAGTGCTTACTGATTTAGAGTCTTCAAACAGTTTTCGAAGCAAAAAAGTTATTAGTAAAGTGTTCAACTTGTACATATATATTACTGAACATTAATTAGTGTACCAGACAACTAATTTTGAAGTTTACTTTGTACACTGTATGAAACATGCTTGATAATTCCACAAGAATTAGTGAAAAGTTTTGATATATTAGCAGACAACCATACTTGTCACTGATGTCATGTAGTGTGTTCATACTTACTATGTACTGCAATACAATACTAACCTAGTATAATGTATACTGAATATATTGTACACAACGTATTGGCAAAGTCACAAGAAAATAATCTGATAATTTTTAAGGTGTTGTCCACATTGGTTTGCCATTTGTATAGGCACTGCCCCTGATTGAATCCTCATTTTTTGTGCACTCTTATAGGAAATCACATCGATCTGATGTTGCTGCTCATTTATGCATGCAGCTCTCTGTTTCAGGTGGGAATGCACAAATTTTTGCCCCGTGCTGTGCTCGACAGCTTGAAGCCAAAGCAGCTGCGGAAAATGATCCAGCAGCATTTCAAGAAATTTGCGTCTCTGTCTGAGGTGGAATGCATGTTTAAATTCTTGGAACTGCTCAGAGCACATTACCGATTCGACCAAGAACGCTTCCGCTGCTCTCTTGGAGTAAGTTGTTACATATTCTTTTCATGTTACTATTTCTAAATGACAATTGATTTATGCACTACCTGTATGTGAACAACTTTGGAATTGCATTCAGAACATTAAAATTACATGAATTTATCATCATGTATACATTATTTCATTTGTGATATTTCATGAGATATATGCATCATTTATATTAGCAATCGAGCATTTCCATCCCAGTGGAACTGGTGATAGGACCGGAGCTGGGAATATCGTACATGTCGGGTCGAGCGACAACACCGACTAAGATTTCAGAGTTCAACAGAGTCCGTGGACTGCAGACACTTGTCTCAGACTGTGATGCTCACCCCAAGGCTGTTGTTAAGATGTGGCTGGCAGGCTCATCTGAAACGCTATCGCTGACTTGTGCATCCCTGAGGGAGGCGGAGAGCCTAGCTGACCTTGTGGATGGCTACTGCCGACTTGTCACTGGCTCTCAAGAGTCTCTGTGGGACCGAAAAGGTGAGCCGTGTACATTGACCGATGCCGTTGCTAGTTTTATTTCTTACAAAAAATTTCCCACAAAAAGTTAATGATCATCTGATCAGTAGGAATCATTATACATGTATGCTTTTCAGGAGATAACATTTTATTTATTGAAAATAATTAATACATTTTACTGCTTGTTGAGCCCTGTGGCTAGATTATTTTATTTTAAGAAATACAATGATCAGCCACTTCTTTATGTATTTTTTATGCCAACAAGTATTTGGGGCTTTCACTCATCTTGAATTGGTGGAACACATATTTGAAACATCAGTAAATACGTCCTTGAAGCATCGACACCAATTTGGATGCTGCAGCTGGCTTTCTACTTGCTTGTTGTCATACTGAGTTTTGCATTTATGGGTGTGGCACAATCCTTTTCCACTTATATCTTGCACAAAAACAGCACAGTATCCATGCTGCCTGATACTGTGCTGATTTTGTGCAAGATACAAGTGGAAAAGTGTTTGTGTCACATCTGTAAAAGTGAAGACTGGAATAAAAACAAGCAGACTAGAAAGCAAGCTGCATTATCCAAATTTCTGTTTGGTTAATGATGTAATTAATAAAGTCTTCTCAGTTTTCAAGTAGTGTCAATTCCAATAAAATTCTCGAGCTTTTGATGGCCAACTCTGCCATTGTCGTCAGGAGTAAAACTACTGACTGCCGGTCTGGCACTATTTCCCACTTATATATCTATGATTAAGGTCACTGGCACCAATCGGAGAGGGCTGAAACAGTGCGTGCACAGAAGGTGAGCTGAGCTGGGCGGCTCATAGCAGGTCCGACCCATCGCGGGACCAAATGATGTCAGGTGGTGTGAGGACCTGGCGCCATGTTTGAAACTGTTGCTCCCCCCTGCCTACAAGCCTTAAGCATCCATCATTGCTTCCTTCTGGCATCCAAAGCCTGCTCCCATGCCCTACTTAGTGTGTAGCCCGTGTCGAAATTGTTGCTGTTCGTTCTAATCTTAGCCGCCTCTTTTATAATGTAGTCCCAGTATGTTGAGGCATGAGTCAAGACTCTTGTGTTCTCAAACTGTATTTTGTGTCTGTTTTTGAGGCAATGCTCAGCTGTGGCTGACTTGTCGAGTTTCCTTTGCTTAAAATGTCTCTTGTGCTCAGTATAATGCTCTGGAACCATGGGAATTGTCTGGCCTATTTAGATGCTGCCACACTCGTGAGGGATACCGTACACTCTGGGCACATGAAGAGCTATGTCGTCTTTAACAGGGTGCAACTTACCTCTTATTTTAGGGGCGGGCTGGAACACTGGTCTCAATCAATGTCTCTGCAGCATACATCCTATCTTGCTGCTCGTTGCCCCATAGTATGGCAGGAATGCCACCAGCTTGGCTTCTTCTGCCGATTCACAAGGCATCCTTCTTCAGTGACACCTGAAAGTGTTCACAGTCTCTCTTTTTGCTGTGTTCTCTGTGAACACATGCCTCAAGTGCTGCAGTCAGACTGTTGGTGATCATCATCAGAAATAGCTTTGACTCTGTGTGTATTAACATGTTCAGGACTGCTTTCTTGTGTACAGTGTGGTGAAAATTACCGCCTTTCAAATATCGATCAGTATGCGTTGGTTTCGTGTACCCTGGATGACTAAGCCAGCCTCCTGCTTCCTACTCAACTAAAACATAAGAGTGGTAGCTTTCCACCCTTCTCCATCTTGATGGTAAATTGTATGTTGGGACGGACACTTCATGTGATCTAGGAACTTCTGCAGTGTATGTTCACCATGAGGCCATATCAAGAACGTGTCATCGACGTACCTGAGGATGTAAGATGGATGACACAGCAATGAGCTCACCACTGTCTTCTGCAGTCATGAATTTCTATATGGACCACTTTGAGGAGCAGGTTCTGAACTCTGTGGTGTTGGGTCTGTCTTGCTTCCTTAGGTACATCGATGACATCTCCCTGTTATGGTCTCACAGTTAAAATATACTGTAGTAGTTCGTGGATCACATGAACGGTGTCCATCCCAACATTAAATTTACCATTGAGATGGAGAAGGATGGAAAGCTACAGTTCTTAGATGTTTTGGTTGAGTGGAAGGCAGGAGTCCAACTTTGTCATTCAGTGTACAGGAAACTGATGCACACTGATCGATATTTGAAAGCCGGTAGTTTACACCACCATGTACACAAAGTGGTTGAGACACATTAATACACAAAGCCAAAGTTATTTCTGATGACAACCTGGCACAGTTTGAATTGCAGCACTTGTTCAGGGAGAATGGCTACAGCAAAAGAGACATTGCAAATGCTTTCAGGTGTCACTGAAGATGGACTTCTTGTGAGTTGGTGGAAGAAGCCAAGTCGGTGACTTTTCTGCCATACTCTGGAGGAACGAGCAGCAAGTTAGGATGTGTGCTGCAGAGTCACAGATTGAGACCAGTGTTCTGGTCCACCCCTTAGATTTGATATATTTTACGCCCTGTTAAAGACAACATAGCTCTTTGTGTGCCCAGTGTGCATGGTGTCCCTTAAGAGTGTGGCAGCATTTATATAGGCCAGACAATTGCAAAGTTACAGAGCCTTGTACTGAGCACAAGAGACATATTAAGCAAAAGGAGCCTGACAAGTTGGCCATAAACAGCAACAATTTCAACAGAGACTACGGATACACACTGAGTAGGGTGTGGGGGCAGGCTTTGGATGTCAAAAGGAAGCAGGATGGGTGCTTAATGCTTTTAGGGAGGTGGGAGCAGCAGTTTCAAATGCAGCACTGACCTGTCGCTCCACCTAACATCACCCAGTCTTGTGGCAGGCCAGAGCTGCGAGGAGCTGCCCACCTTGCCTTTCGCACACGTCATTTTGGCCCTCTCTGATTGCTGCCAGTGACTTTAATCATGAGTATACAAGTGGGAAATAGTGCCAGCTCTGGCAATCAGTAGTTTTACACTTGGCAACGGTGGGGGAGCTAGCCATTGAAAGCTGGAGAGTTTTATTGAAATTGATGTGGCTCGGAAATTTTATTCAGACATGCCATCGCTTAAGACTTAGAGGACACAATGATGTATTTACTGAAGATTCAAATATGTATTAAACCAATTGCAAAAAAGAGGAAAGCATGAAATGTGTATTGGTGTAAATAAAAATACATAAAGTGGTTAGTTGCTGTATTTCATAAATAACTTTATTTGCTCTCACAAACTAGTCACATCATTACAACAAAAACTAAATCGGCTATGCGCTACTTTCTGATGCTTTATTCTAAGTAGCTTGAAATATTTTGCTATTTGTTGGTAAGCTGAGCTTTTCACAAAAAAAAGTCATGAGTAAATCATTATTCAGATGATTGTAGCAGTTGGCAGATAATCTGACTTTTGGTATCTTATCTACAACAATAACATAGGAGGGATCAATTTTTTGGGATAATAGTCTTCTCCGTGCTTGGCTATTTAACATAAGGAAAAAATGAAAGAGAAGTAGGTGTTACATCATAATTCTTATCTAGTGCCTGTGTTGATGACTATCCCTGGACAGATTCGGAAATGACAGTAATACATCTAAATGCTATTGAGGACACTTTTCATACTCCAGGGGACTAAATTCATATTATTTAGAGTGAAGTACTGTAGTCATTCCTAAATGAATACCTACTAACAAATAGCAAAAAAATGTTGAATATTAACAAGTTCAGCTCCTTTGATGGTGGATCTGGCAATTATTATTTTTCTAGTATTTTGCTTAGTAGAATGTTACAAACACTCTTATTATGAAAGTTGGTAGTAGTGAAAATCATCACAGTGAAATACATAAATTATTTATGTAGCTATATCAGCTTAACTTTTTCAGTAGCAATTTGTCATTTGTGTCAAGTAGTACAGTCATAAACCTGTTCAATTGTTTGGTGTATAAGTGTAAATTTATAAGTTGTTTCACCCATGGAGATGATTTGTGGCCAAAGGCAGGTAACAAACTGAAGCAGATATAATTCACTATCATGTCAGAATAGTCTTCGAAAATAGAGTTATGGCTCTGAAGGAAGTTGGAAATATTGTGACTGGAGACAGTGTGTTATTGGTGAAAAAAGTCCTTAATCAAGAAGTTACCCATGGAAAAAGTCTGTTAACAACCTTTCAGTTGTTATGTAAATATTTGTTTTCTTACTGATTCAAACTGAATCTAAGAAAATTAAAAGTAATAAAACAACCTCTATAGTTTACATAACACAGTTTTTTTTTAAATTAATTACTTTATTTTTCTAAAGCTGCTGACTTTGTCCATTTAACCTTTCTTCCATCTATTTCGTGGACATTTTTCTACTTCATTGCCATCACAACAGATAGATACCCGGTGATAGTTGCATTCTCTTTGCATGTTTCATTTTTAATAAGTCATTATTATAACTACAACAACATATCACTGTTGCTTATTTAACCTGTCTGCTTCCTGTACAAGTTTTGTGTATTGCTATTACTAGAATTAGGTAACACTCACAATCAAACTGAGCTATAACTTTGATTTATGTGCTTTTATTACAGCCCCAGATATTGAAGATATAATATTATCCCACTTCAGGTTTTTGGGTTTTGAATCTTGAAAATAAGGTTCATGAATAACTCAGATATGTGATTTATAATAGGTGGATTGCTTAAGATTGCATTATATGGATGCAGTGATCAGTAAACAGAAAATGGTGACTAAAAAGTAGTATTTTTAGATTGTGACACTAGACTAAATGCTATCCTATATGGAGGCAACCGAGCACTGATTGCAATGAACAGAGTCAGAATACAACGTAAAATATCTATGGGTAAAATGAAAGTGATGGCATTTCAAGGCATACAATCAGTAAGATCAAAGCAGTCTTGAGCACTAAAATCTTGGATAAAATTGAAATTTAAATATCTTGGAGGCAACATCGCATATGAATACAACTGTGGCATGGACCAAAAATTAAATATATTTACTTTCATGTGTATGAGGGACATTCAGTAAGCAATGCAACACTTTTTTTGCCTGAAAGTATGTCAGTTTTATTCAGGATTACAACACAGCATATTATTCCTGATTACAACACAACATATTATTCCTCACTCTTTTGGCTGTAAAACCATATTTTTCAACATAGTCTCTGTTCAATGTGATGGCCACATTACTGGGAGGGCCTGTATGCCCACATGGTATCACTATACTGGTCAATGTCAGAACCAGTGTTTTGCTGCATCAGTAACCTCCCCGTCATCTATGTACAACTTCCTGCAGTTCTTTAGGGGCCAAGCAGATGGAAGTTGGAAGGTGTGATATCCAGGCTATAGGGTGGACTAGGAAGAACAGTCAGTTTTGTGAACTCCTCTCAGGTGTGGAGACTTATGTGAGCCCTTATGTTGTAATGGAGAAAGAGAAGTTCATTGGCAGTTTTGTGGTTTTGAACACACTGAAATCATTCCTTCGATTTCCGGAGGGTTGTGGCCAGCTGGCATGTGGGAGAATGGCCCAGGTTTTTGAGACCTTGTAGCGAAATGACAGATGCTTTGCCTACTGGATCACCATGCTTTTGTTCACTGATGTGCTTCTGTAGACGATCTGCAAGCACCTGTGAATACCTGTGATGCTCTGGCGTTCCGCCAAAAGAAACTCAATGACAGCTCTCTACTTGGAACACACCTCAATTACAGGCAACATTTTGATTGCTGTATATAATGGCATCACTTATCAGAACTTTATGCTACTGTAGGGGCTGAAGTGGGAATATTCCTTGATGTCCCACAACAAATTCCACATTTTTTTCAACTGAAACTGGCCGAGAAAAATGTGTGGTACATTACTTATTGACGCTCCTCATGGAATGATGTAAAAACTGAGTTGACAGAATAAATCTATGAAAGAAATGCAGCTGAAGTTTTACAAAATCGTAGTAGTGCCAACCCTTATTTATGGCACTGAAGCATGAATGAAAACAAGACACTAAGACTGTAGAATATAGGCCAAAGAAATGAGATTTCTAAGAATAGTGAGAGATCATAAAATAATTGAGGGCTTATGCGAAAATTTAGCAATATATTACTTAAAAGAAAATAGTGTGAAATGGAAGGAATTGTAGACAGTTTGGTTAGAGAAGACTCCTGGTAAAGGCTCTTAGTGATAAAAGCATTAGCAGGAGAAATGTATGAAGGCCATACAACAGAAAGAGTACTGTAAGAGGTGATTTGTATAAGACATGTAGTGAAGAAGAAGAAGGATAAGAAACTACTTTGAAGAAGCCATTTCTCTCTCTCTCTCTCTCTCTCTCTCTCTCTCTCTCTCTCTCTGTCTCTGTCTCTGTCTCTCTCTCTTTCTAACTAGAGAAAGATTGACAGCTCAAAACTAGTAATACATCTATGTTGTTCAACAAACTTGCTACCTTTTTCTCAGTTTTGTTTATTGTTTCCAGTCTGGGATTTCTGTTATTGTAACAACTTTGTATTCAGTTATATTTACATTATTATTGTACTAAAGTTAAAATTTCCATTGCTTATTATTCAGCAAGCAGACATATTTTAAATATTTATTGTTCAGTTTCAGTTGCAAAAAATACAATAACTGCAAAAATAATTATTGTCATGTTTGATTCAGAATGAAACTTTGTTTACTGTTTTTGTACAAGCTGCCGTGTGGAAACGCTTTCCCTGCCCTTGTGCTGTCAAAGGTTGGTATTCACATTAATTGTTTGTCTCCATTAAAGAAAAGCATGTATTTCATTCTATGTCAGTTTCATTATGTGCCTGCTATTTTCAAAGGCATTTCCTCCCTTTCTGTTTGTAGTGATAGTTAATTCACTAATATTATGTGTCAATAATGGCAGATTTGTTACATAGTTGGTGCTGACAGGTCTTTGATGTCTTCTAAGTATACTGTGTGCTTGATGATTTCACAAATTGTGTACTTTCGCAGATGCTCACCCTCCCAAGTACCCTGACAGTGGAGGTGGAGACAAAGTGCCACCAAGAGGAACCATGCTTTCTGAAGACTATGCAGAAATTGTGGATGAGGAAGGGGACTATTCTACACCTGCCAGTACGTATTTCTCATCCCAGTAAGCTGTTGTTGCTGTCAGACTTACTTGAAACCTTTAAAATTCCATGTAACTAGTACTGGCAAGAGTATCTATTTACCTGTTTTTTTAAACTTGTAGCAGCTAAATGTAAAAGTCTGTGCTCAATTCCCAATGGATTTTAATGAAGAGTTCATTTGATCCTTTTATCCATTATCACTATAGAAATGATTTTTTCAAAAGTAAAATTTTGTGTTGTAGTTCACAAGACATTTTTGATATCAGTTGCATCCCATTCCATTGATATATTTTGCAGCAATCTTTCACTAAACACATACTGATAAAGAATGATATAAATTGTGTAAGAGGTATGTGGATGACATACTCATTCTATTTAACAGCACAAATGATGAAGTAGCAACCCCTTTTAATAAATTCAGTAGTCTGCATAATAAAATCTAATTAACTTTTGAGGATGAAAAGGACAACACCATATCTTTCCTTGACATGAAAATATCAAAACAGAACTCGCAGGTGTCTTTCAGTCCTCACAAAAAGCATACTGGCTCTGACACAACTATATCAAACAGTTCTGCACATCCTACATCCACCAAAAATGTGGCATATAAATCAGTGCTATACAGAACCAACAAATTTTCAATTTGATATACAGAACTCCACCATGACATAGAAAACCATAAAATATTTTGCAGCATATGTTTCATAGATCCAATGTTCATTAATACAATGTCTCAGCAGAGAAACAATAATGTGAACAAGAAATAGCAAATTACACTCACAGCTGACAGCATCCCAGCAGTTAAATGTTTAAAAATGCCATTTTGTATAATTTCTGATAAATTTAGTAGGTAATTCATAGCTAGAGTATTCAAAAACACATATGTAAAAATCAGCATTTGCACCACTAACCACCTAAATAACAAGCTCATCCACAGTATGAAACAACCATATACAGTTCTTGGTGCATCTGGCATTTACGAAATTACCAGCACCTAATACAATAAATATTATGTTGGACTGGCTGGCAGAAATTTCAGAACTCGACTAGAGCATATAGACTCTCATAGACTGGGAAAATATAAGAAATCAGCATTAGCAACACACATTAAAGACACAGGACAAGGCAATCTTGAAATTTTGTACGAAACCTGAAAAAGTAAAAGAATGGACATAGTGGAAGAAATGGAATTATTCATTCATAATACATAAAATGGAGATAATATTGTTTATGAGATAAATGAATTCAAAAACTAAAAATTCTTCAGAAGCCCTAATGCAGATGTAAAGCAATAAATTTTGAGATGTGCCAGTATGAAACCAATGACTACCAAATTGTCAGTATCACACGGGTCGCAGCAAAGAAGCAATAGTTGATACTTGCCCACATACTGCAAGTATTGTTTAGGATCTGTGTTTAGTTTCCCAGAAATAAAAAGTGCTGTTGTTTTTTTGTTAACTGGAAATAGTTCATTGTGGGAATCTTGGTTGCAGCAAAGGATTATGAACTGGACCGTAGCCGTGTTGAGCTGGGTGAAACAATTGGTGAGGGCCAGTTCGGGGACGTTCACAAAGGCACATTCAGAGCTGCCGATGGAACACCGGTACCTGTTGCAGTAAAAACCTGCAAAGCTGATGCCGATCTTGCCACTGCTGAGAAGTTTCTGGAGGAAGCATGTAAGTATAGAACATGTAAAGTAATGGAACTTCCAGTGCTTACACCCAGGAGAACCAGCCTCCAAATTCCATCTAAATCTAGGCTTTATGTGATTGAGGCATATTTTAAGATTGTTCCTTTGACAAAGATATGGCCTACTCTAATCTGAGATTGAGCTTCACCTGTAATGAAATTGTTATTGACACAACATTAAACCCTAATATTTCTTTAAATTTTAAATGCCACAAATGTGCAGTGGAGGTTTTTTTATGACGTTATAATACAGAAGACAATTGAGTTGTTACAATGGTAAAATTATGGCCTTCCAGTTGAGAAGCCTGTATAGTCTGTCCATGAACTTGAGTGAGTGAGCAAGACCCCACTCTGTCTACCCAGATAAGTAACTAGGTGCTTCCACAGGCTGTTTCATAATGTAGTACTGGCCCTGCTGCAGCGCGCGCTTGAAATCTGTGGTGATGCCGTGTACAGATATGTCCCGGCAGCATTTATTGTTAGATAAATACATTGGGACCATAAGGAATACAAAAGATGATAGTTCCTTCCAAAACACAACATTGTAGAGTAAACAATATTAACATAGGAACAGAATTCAGGATTGTACTACAAACATAGAACCAAATATCTGTTCATGTAAATGTATGTTCCTTTACTGCTCGTAATAAAACACACCCCATATAGTGCACTCAATCTGTAGAATGTAAGGCTTGTTTTTACTTTGTGTTTCTAGTAAAAGGTAGAAGTTTTCTTTGAAGGGCTGCATTGAAACATAACAATTCTTGCAACATGAAGAGTGTTTAAAAAGTAATGAGAAATTTATAATTTCGCATGTTGTATTGGTCTGATTTGTACTACGTGTTTTGTCACTGTCTTCACAAACATGTCTGAAAAGTATCTGTACAATGTTATGCATACTGGGTATTTAGTGTGTTGTCAGCTATGAAAAATGTTACATGTGTTTTGGTAGCACTAATGATTATTTGTTTTGTATATAAAAGGATCAGAGAGTTTCTATTAAATTTTGTTATAAAAATGGAATAAAGTATATTAAACATTTAGAAATGTTAAATATTGCTTTTGATGAGTCTGCTATGAATAAAACAAGGGCTTACAAGTGATATGAACGTTTCAAAGCAGGCAGTGCAGTGCAGTGGTTTTACAATGATAGATGAGATTAAAAATGTATAGTTAAGAGAGCTATAAACCATCCCAAAGAAACAATTCCAAAAGTGTTTCTGGAATTGTGAAAAACAACAGCATAAGTATGTAGTAAGTAATGGGGAATATTTTGAAGAGGATAGCATTGCTGTAGATTAACAAATAAAGTTCTTAGAAAAAAAATAAAAATCAGTATGTGAATGCACCACGAATGTCAAGCTTTTTGTACAGAAGTCCAAAATCAGTGTGCATGTTTCAAAGGAAATTTCAGCAGTGTTTAGGATAGCTATTGCATACGTATCTTAAGCAGTGTGTCTTAGAAGCAGGTGAATAGTAACTGAGATAGAGTTTTAGTGACAGAATACATTCAAATGCTGCTTTTCCATAAGAATCAAAAGTTTTATGTGATTGAATCACATGCTGTTAGCGAGAAATCAGTTAATTTTACCATGCTAATTTTGTTCAATTAGTGATAAAGGTATTTGTTGCTTTGGATGACATATGACTGCATTTACCTTGGAAAACTGTTTAACACTTTTAGTACTTGTAGTAAATTTCTATTAAACGAAACTTTATAGTATATGAACATACTCATGCTTGAAAGCATACACAATGTACTGTATTTTTTAAGAAATTATTCATTGCCCATTCACATAATTTGTATTTTAAAGGTCATCATTAACAGTGCCACTGTCATTATCATCATTGTCGTCACTTTCTAAATTAATAACTATGGCATCTAGTATGTCTTCAACAATCCCACCCTTAACCCAGAACTCTTTTTCAAGTTTCTCTACATGGAGACAGTATGCACTCCGATCATCTGGAGTTATAGTTTCAAAACCTGTAAGAAGTGTTTGTCTATGCTTTTTTTTGGTTTCTTCAAAATTTAGGTTGGAATAAAAAATGGATACTCGGAAAGTTGCTACATATCTTCTTTCATCAACAGCAGTAACTTCCTCATGCAAATATCTCCATATATATTTCTTCCTCTTACAAAATTTATGAATTTTGCCCACACCTGTTCAATTGAATTTAAGTCACAGTTATATGGTGGAAGTCACAGCATTGTGTGTCCATGAGCTTCAAGTATTTTATTAATTTCAAATACCTTGTCTTCTGGCTTATGTTGTTTAATTAAATCAAGTAATTTTGTTTTTCTCGTTGACAAATCATTTTCCACCATGTTTCCTTAATAACAATTCCATCTTTCCTCTTTTATCCAAGGATCTGTTGGACTTTTGTTATGCTCCTTGTTGTGATATGAAGTATTGTCCATAACATTAACACAGTTCAGTGGCAGATTCGGAATTAATTTAGTCGATATCCAATTTGAAAAATTTTTGTAGATCATTTGCCATATGGTAGCTCCTGTTGCACATTCCAGTTAATAAATTAACTGTGCATAAAAACCCATCTTTTGAACTGATACTGACCACAGCAAACCTATTGCTTCCACTAACTTTGTCCATAATGCCGTCAATGCCAGGACACGGCCAACATTTCCTGTAAGTAATGTTGTTGTCTACCCAAGGTGCATCAGTATAAAAGAAGTTTCTGCCTTGCTCCCTTAATTTCCTCGGTTGGATCAAGTACTTAAATTGCCAGTGAATTACATCTGTTCTCTCTACCAGAATCTTCTGCTTACTTACAGATCTTTTCCAGGTAAATCCCACTTCACATAGTGTCTTGTGTAAAACATCTTTCTGCCAAGGGAAATGGATTTTTTTACAGCAGTAAGTAATTTCCATAATGTCAGCACTATTTTTTAATTTATGTAAAAGTCTTCCATCATTTATTGAGTGACCGATTTTGTGAAACTGTCTATAATGATGGATTTCCTCCCAAAATTATTAGTTTTCCTTTGTGGCAATTCCAATAAACCATGTGGTTTATTTTTGCACTCCTTTCTTATGCATCCTACTACAGCAAGGCTGATGTTTGCATAAATTGCAGGCCTTTGATTGGGTCTTGTAATATTAGCCAACAGTTCTTTATGTGTTGTCTCTTTAATACACACTGTAACAACCTTAGAGATGATCAAGGGCTCGTTACTCTGCAAATGCTTCCTATTCTTTATATTCTGCACATTTTCTTGCAATGCAGAGCGATTATCCATCGCTTTCAGATACCAAAGTATATCCATAAGTATACAAAGTTAACTGACAGACACTGGCAACTAAGACCCCATGAACACAGTTGACACATATCACTGCACGCTGAATTACACTGCTAGACAGGTAACGAGCAACAGATTTTGGGTACCCCTGTAGGACAGTGGCAGGGTTCTTCCAGGGAAGGCCACTTCCCCCACCAAAAGCGTTGCTCGCTCTTGAATTTACAGACTGATTATATTTTGAAATGTAGTCTGACTGTTGAAGAGTCCCTCCTCCTGGTCCTCCTCCTCCTCCTCAGACTTACCTTACCTTCACAGTTGCTGTCAGATTATTATAGTTGTATTTGTACTCTGCTAAGTTTACTATCATGAATTACAACTTCTACTTGCTTTGAATTAATTTTTCCTGAAAAAAGTAAAAAATGTAAGAACACTACTTTTAATGAAAAGTTAAAGGGTAAACGCCCTGCTCACCCTTTATCACACTCACATTTACTGTATGAACTTTTTTCTCTGTACTTGAGAAAATGAATTTCTGTCTGTGGAGACATTTATTACCTCAGAAAGTGTATATTCGTATCTCCAAGAATCGCCTTTGACTAACTTAAGATTGGAGAGAGAGAGAGAGAGAGAGAGAGAGAGAGAGAGAGAGAGAGAGAGAGAGAGAGAGAGAGAGTGAGAGAGAGAGTGTCAACAACAAATGTAGTGTTTCTTTCAGCCTCTTAGTTAGTGTTAAAACTAAATTTTAATTTTTGTTTTGTTTTTTTGTAATTCTCATCTCAATGTTACCATCTTCACTTATTTTTGATCCTTCCACAATACATTTTAGGTGAATACCAGAAACAATAATCATTTGGTCTGTAATGACCCAAAATAGCCATATTTACAGAATAACTATGGAAATGGATTCAGTTTGTTTTTGAAACACACACATTCTTATTGATTTCCTAGCCTGGACAAGATTCAGCATATCTGTGTCATCACAAGGGTCATCTTCTTTTTACATTTATAATAATATTAAATTTTGAACAAAACAGTGATGATAGAATGTTGGGGCTATTGTTACTGTTTTATTTTATGTGCAAAACAGTGCTTAAATTGTAAAAGAAAGTGATAACTTGAAAGCTAGTGAATTTTTCTATGCTGCTATAGACACTCATGCTCATAAATTAAGGATAATTGCAGAATGTGGTGCCACACAATG
Organism: Schistocerca americana; assembly: GCF_021461395.2. NCBI lineage: Eukaryota > Metazoa > Arthropoda > Insecta > Orthoptera > Acrididae > Schistocerca > Schistocerca americana. Next base: position 78,391,810 of record NC_060124.1, on the reverse strand, counting down.
TGGCACTACACAAAACTGTCGCTAATAGACTAGCCACATAGGGAACACACATGTCACAGATCTGTTAGTCCACGGTATTGGTGATAAGTTGAGAAAACTGTCCCAAAACACATGTGCTACAAAATGCCACTGTTTCCTGCACGTGTACCCCAACATCAGTATGGGTTATGAGCACCATGCACACGTACACAGGCCAGAAAACGAGTTGGCATACTCTGGATTAGGTGGTCAAGCAGCTGCTGGGATATAGCCTCCCATTCTTGCACCAGTGCCTATCAGAACTCCTGGAGTGTCCTAGGGGTTTGAAGACGTGCAGAAGATACATTGAATGAGAGCATCCCAGACATGCTCGATGGGGTTTAGGTCTGAAGAACAGGCAGGCCACTCCATTCGCCTGATATCTTCTATTTCAAGGTACTCCTGCGCAATGGCAGCTCGGTGGGGCCGTGCGTTATTATCCATCAGGAGGAGTGTGGAAGCCACTGCACGCCCTGAAAAGGCGGACATACTGGTGAAAAATGACGTCCCGATACACCTGACCTGTTACAGTTCCTCTGTCAAAGACATGCAGGAGTGTATGTGCACCAATCATAATCCCACCCCACACCATCAAACCACGACCTCCATACAGGTCCCTTTCAAGGACATTAAGGGGTTGGTATCTGGTTCCTGCTTCCCGCCAGATGAAAACCCGGCGAGAATCACTTTTCAGACTATACCTAGACTCTTCCGTGAACATAACCTGGGACCACTGTTCCAGTGACCATGTACTGTGTTCTTGACACCAGGCTTTACGGGCTCTCCTGTGACCAGGGATCAGTGGAATGCACCTTGCAGGTCTCTGGGCAAATAAACCATGTCTGTTCAGTTGTCTGTAGAATGTGTGTGTGTGGAGACAACTGTTCTAGTGGCTGCGGTAAGGTCCCGAGCAAGGCTGCCTGCAGTACTCCATGGCCATCTGTGGTCACTGATAGTGAGATATCCTGTCTGCTGGAATCGTTGCCATAATCTTGAGATCACACTTTGTGGCATACGGAGGGTCCGTGCTACGACCTGCTGTGTTTGACCAGCCTCCAGTCACCCTAGTATTCTACCCCTCATAACGCCATCAATATGTGTTCTTTTAGCCATTTTCAATACACAGTCGTGATTAGCATGTCTGAAAACGTCTGCACACTTACTCGCTGCACTGTACTCTGACATGCACCAACACCCCTCTGCGTATGTGGACAGCTGCCAGCACCACCATGTGATGATCACAGGTCAAATGCACTGCATGGTCATACCCCGAGGTGATTTAAACCCGCAAACCACCTGCCACAGTGTTGTTTCACCATGTATCAGCATTATCCTTAATTTATGAGCATGAGTTTATATCGGAGTGCCACATACCAGTCTGTAGATAGATAATTGCCTACCTTTGTTGCCCTATATGGCTTCCGTTCTGGAGTCTCCTCAGTTATAATCATGCGCTGCAATTATTTGTACTTGCCGTCAAACAGTGGGAAAGAAAGAAATATAGTGTTGTTTCTGTGTTGTGCTACTCACTACACTGAGACAAATATTAGGTTCTGCTGGTGCATAAATGGTTAGGATGACTGCTGTGAGTGTGTGTATCTGTATTTTCTTTTGGTGAATTCCTGTTTTGCTATTTGGAGTAACCACATTCAGATCCACATCGGAGCTCTTGATTAGGCTTTTCTGTTGTTTCCTCAAATGAGTGAAGTCAAATGCTGGTATAGTGCCCTGACTGGGGCCTCTCCGAGCTTGTGCTCCGTCTCAGTTGGACACTATCAAGTTCTTAAACAAACAATTTTCTGTTTTAGTATTTTCATTACATATGAAACATTTAAGCAATTATCCCTAAGGGCTCTGCACACACATGAATCAGAACGAAATTCTAATGTGTGGTACAGTGGGAATTTCTCTCAGCCTTGCACTTCTGTGGTTTGCCAATTAAGGATGTAGATGTAGATTTGTGATTCTCTGTGAAATATCGTTTGTAGATGCAGCATTCTTGTCTGTTAAAGTGTGGTCATTCAGAACTTCCTGTGAGGACACAAGTCAACTTATTTAAAATCTTAAGGAGGTGTTGATTGGAGATCAGATACATAAAAATTACGGCAATGGAGCAGAGTTATAGAACTGGGATTTTTCTTTGGAACAGACAGAACTTTACATACACAGATGTATATTCCTCCTTGATGACATGTTATAACACACGCATGTGGCAGTGCAGGATGAGTAATATTCAAGGCTAGTGAAGATGATATGACCTATCTTGTAGATTTCTTACTCCTGTCTTTCATGTTGGAAAAATACTGTAAAATTGAAAATTTATAGTGATACCTGAATATTACTAATAATGGGTTGACCTCATTAACTGGTGTTTCACTCCTGCATTAATCTGTATGATTGTCTAGGTATAACACGTAAGTATGTATGTTGAGTCACATCAACATTATTCTGTAAATCTCAAAACATATGTATCTAACAATTTCAACTAACGTCTAAGAGCATAGTCACAAGTTAAAAATTTGATGTCAGTAACTAGTGCAACAGTCAGGAGGTACCCAACTGAACTGTAATGAGAATAATTGTTAGCTTTGTTTGATGGAAGAAGTTCACTCCATTTGCCTGAGAAGATAGAATTGTAATATGTGGGAAAATTGATTGACACTGTGAAGTTTGGTGCTTCCATTTAATGATTAACCTACTTTAAGAATATATTTATAGGCTATCACAGACAATGTAAACTTGTTGCAAATTTATCTTGACAAATCTCTCATGCCTAATTAATGTTTTCACTAATATCCTGAAACAAAAAGCTGAAGACAAAGAAAAAAAATACTTTGGTATCCTGTATTTGTAGTGCTGATGAATGATGAATTACAGATCAGTCCGAGAGGAACAGTCTGGTACTGACTTTTAACTGTGAATTGCTGTGTAATATTTTGCAGACATAATGCAGCAGTTTGATCATCCCCACATCATCAAGTTAATTGGAGTCTGCTCAGAGAGCCCCATCTGGATTGTAATGGAACTGGCGAGGTTAGGGGAGATGAGGGCATATCTCCAGAGCAACCGTCATATACTCACCTTAGCTACACTGCTGCAGTATACGTATCAACTTAGTACTGCACTGTCATACCTGGAAAGTAAGAAGTTTGTGCACAGGTGAGTATTTTACACTGAATATAATTAAGTAATATTATTTCTCATCATTGAAACCTACATTTGCCTGTTTTAACAGTGTTTGTTAATTTTCAGGTCATTAAATACTAACGATTTTTCTCTAGTCTATAACTAAAACTGATCATCTGTAAATGAAGCAGAATGTCAATACTTAACTAATAGTTGTATGAGGAAGGGGTCCACATGTTGCATATAATTGTCAAATGTGGTAGTTACTGTTTATGGGTGCCAAAAACAAATTATTTATTGCAGTTGCAATTTTGAGCATTCGTCATTTTCAAGCAAATAGCATGACAATAAATATACACATAGGCATATGTACAGCCTTCATTCTGATCTGTTGTCCAGACAAAAAAAAAGTGCACAAAACCGTGACAGTAACTTATCTACTTTATGTTGTTGACAGTGTTTCATTTGTACATCTGTGTCTAGTCAATATCTTTTTATACTATGATTGCAAATATCTGTTACAAAGCCCACTTTTAATTTTAAAATTATCAAACTCGGCTTAGTGCTTCCTCACTTGTTAATTTAAATCACCTTATACAGTCTTTTTTCCCACTCATCGCTCCATTCTCCACTCATCCATTTCTTTTTGCACTTGTTTTTTCTGAATGTACATACTGCGTGCAGTCACAGTTATCTGTAATTCTTCATCCACATGTAAATTTCCAATTTTTAATCCAACTGTCAAATGGGTCATTAAAACAATAGAATATATGAGGGTTGGAACTTTAATAGTGGCAAATATTTATTTACAGCTCGTACAAAATAGGTACGGTTTCAAAGTTTTACTGACCTTCAGAGTAGTCACAAGCATAGTGTATAACCCATTGCCAGTGATGTGGATGTCATAGGATACTCTTAGCAGTGCCAGCTGTGTTGACAGTTTGAGCGATGCGGTCTATTGCACGATGAATTTGTAGCAGTTCTGAAGCGAATGCCATGAAATGTTTCCTTCAGTTTAGAAATCTAGTTGAACTCACGAGGGCTTAAGTCAGGGGAGTGCAGTAGGTGGTATAGCACTTTGCAGCCCCATCAGTCAAACAAATCAGTAACAATTTGCACTGTGCATGCATGAGCATTGTCCTGCAAAATGATGATCAGCTCCTGCAGAAAGTGTCATCACTTCTGTCTCTATGCTGTTCATTTTTGGAACACAACCTACGACCAGCTTAGAGACAGAAGTGATGACACTTTCTGCAGGACCTGACTATCATTTTGCAGGACAATGCTCAAGCATGTAAATGCAACCTGTTACTGATTTGTTTGACTCATGGTGCTGCTAAGTGCTATATCACCTTCTCCTCTGACTTAAGCCCTCTCGAGTTCAACTCAATTTCTAAACTGAAGGAAACACTTCATGGCTTTCGCTTCAGAACTGCTACAAATTCATCGGGCAATAGACCATGCTGCTCGAACTGTTAACACAACTGGCACTGCTAAGAGTATTCTATGACTTTCACATTGGTGGCATTGGGTTATACGTAATGCTGGTGACTACTTTGGAGATCAGTAAAACTTTGAAACTTGCACCTATTTTGTATGAGCTGTAAGCAAATAGTTGCCACTATTAAAGTTCCAATCCAGTAGATATATTACTAACATTGTTTTGTACATATCTGTTTTGGCATATTAGTATTTTTACATTGAATGCCAAAAAAACTAGTGTAGGCATGTGTATTCAAATACAGAGATATGTAAACAGGCAGATTACGGCACTGCAGTCGGCAGCACCTATATATTACAAGTGTCTTGCGCAGTTGTTAGATCAGTTACTGCTGCTACAATGGTGGGTTATCAAGATTTAATTGATTCTGAATGTGGTGTTATAGTCGGTGCATGAGCGATGGGACACAGCATCAATAGCGATGAAGTGGGGTTTTCCTGTATGACCATTTCATGAGTGTTCCGTGAATACCAGGAATCCGGTAAAACATCAAATCTCTGACATCGTTGTGGTCAGAAGAAGATCCTGCAAGAACGGGACCAACAATGACCGAAGAGAATCGTCCAATGTGACAGAAGTGCAACCTTTCTGCAAACTGCTGCAGATTTAATACTGGGCCATCAACAAATGTCAGCATGTGAACATATGCAGTGAAACATCATCGATATGGGCTTTTGGAGCTAAAGGCCCACTCATGTACCCTTGATGACTGCATTACACTGAAGCTCTATGCCTTGCCTGGGCCGATCAACACAGACATTGGATTTTTGATGATGATAACATGGTAACATGTTGCTTGGTCATACAAGTCTCATTTAAAATTCGATCGAGTGGATAGACATGTACAGATATGGAGACAACCCAGTGAATCCATGTACCCTGCCTGTCAGCAGGGGATGTTCAAGCTGGTGGAGGCTCTGTAATGGTGAGGGGCGTGTGCAGTTGGAATGATATGGGACTCCTGATACATCTAGATACTACTGTGACAGGTGACACACATGTAAGCATCCTGTCTGATCACCTACATTCATTCATGTCCATTGCGCATTCCGACCAGTAGGACAATGCAACACCCCATAGGTCCAGAATTGGTACAGAAGGCTCCAGGAACACTCTTCTGAGTTTAAACAGCTCTGCTGGCCACTAAGCTCCTCAGACATGAACATTATTGAGCATATCTGGGATGCCTTGCAAGGTGCTGTTCAGAAGTGATCTCCACCCCCTCATACTCTTATGGATCTATTCACAGTGTCAATTCCCTCCAGCACTACTTCAGACATTAGTTGAATCCATGCCAAGCCATGTTGCAGCACTTCTGCATGCTCACGGGGTCCCTACACGATATAAGGCAGGTGTATCAGTTTCTTTGGCTCTTCAGTGCATTTTCCTGAATATGGAAATTGCTCAAAATTTCAATTACAATATATGCAAACTTTTGATAGCCTCATTTAATAAGTCTTACATCATTTTTCTTTATTGAACAAGGATGATGATAATGATAGCTGATTCAGAGAGGACTTCAGCAAGAAGATAGTGAACACTATTAAGCAGACTCTAACAAACACCATATCTGTAGATTCTTGTACCACAAGGAAGCAAGGAAGATGGTGTTGTTATGGGTGGCCGGTATTCTATTTCTACAACACAAATGCACACGTGGATTAATACGGTTCTTTATTTACATGAAATGTATATATTTACTTAACTGAATAGAGTCCATGTTTTGTGGTACAAGCTCATCAGCAATAGTCTTCATGTAGATTGATGTAAAGTGCAATTCTGGTTGAGGTGAACCAGTCCCACTACCTTCACTAATCCGGTCGCTATATATTGTTGTAGTCTGTGATAAACTACACCCGCTCTGCGTAAACTGACAGATGCCAAACTGCATGAGTGAGTGAATGAGTGAGTGAGTGAATGAGTGAGTGAGGCCCTCCAGTCAGTGGTGGCGGCCTAAATACATGCTGTTGAGAGGGCATTGGAGGCGTGTTGCTTGTGGGTGTGTTTCTGGCCTCTCCTCTCCTAGACGCACTTGATCCAGCACCTGCTAATCGAACTTCACGCTTCATCTTTGCTAACTGGTGTGCTGGTGACAGCTTATGACAGCACAGTATCTAAAATTAGATTCATGGAGTATATCCTGTGAGATTGGAACAGGCGTGAGACAGGATGATGGTATTTCACCACTGTTGTTCAATACACTATCAGACAAAAATGATATTAAATAGGAGAAACAATTGAAGATACAGATACTTAAGAAACCCGTCAGATTAGGGAGGAAAACCAAATGCTGTCTGACATTCACTGAGAATTTTGCAGTCCTTAAAGATAACACAGAAACTGCAGTAAATCAAATATAAGTCCTGAAAGAGAGAGCTGAAGAGGTTGACCACCTTTGAAGAAACAGAATTTGTGTAAAAGCATAAAGATGCACCAAAAAAGAATTTGATAAAATTTGGTGAGATCAAGAGTGTCTACAAATTCAAGTATCATGGTAAACTGATGCAGACAAATAGGATAGAAACAGTAGTTCAAGAACAGAGAACTCAGAAGATAAGTAAAGCATTCTGGAAAAATGTAAACATGTACAATAAATCATACCTAACACCTAATCTAAAAATGTGATATTACAACACTAATCAAACCAGAAAACTTATATGGATCAGAAATGTTGCACAAGAATCAGAAAGGTGCACTAGAAAATATCAAGAAACTATAGAGAAAAAAACACTACACACATCTTGGGACCCAATAAGACAAAAGTAGGCTGCAGACTGCGGAGAAGACAAGAGACAAAACAATTATCTTGAAAGTGTGTTTGCCTAGGTTGAAATCTAGCTAAGAAGTGAATGAGGCACACTCCAGTTCCGTCGAGCTGCACAGCCCGCTAGAGTGCAGTGTGCTTGGCAGATGACGGGCTGCCGACCTTGTGTTGGCGCGGCCGTGTAGTAGTATCTGTGGCAATGACGCTACACATATCAAACGAATGACAGACACCTGACAAACTAAACTGATCTTGGGGTGCACAGGAAGCATTAAGAACATAAAGTGAACCACTGAAGTAAGAAAAGATACAGAGGATACTGGCTTGGATATATAAGACAGACGAACCATCAACCACAAAATTCTCATGAGGAAGGTGAGCCAAGACGCCAGGGAATACAATGCAGAAACAACTTGGATGGAAGAAAATGCATAGCGAGAATATGAAAGAAATGTGGCACCTGATACAATCTCATATCAGAGGCAGAAGCTTCACGTGGTCCTATATTAACAATAATAATCTGATTGGAGAGATATTGTAATTCTGTAAGCTGGAATTACTAAATCTGGGTTGATTGGAAACAACAAAAGCGAACATCAGAATTTCAACTGCCGAGTCATTATGAGGAAAACACTTAAAAGACAGGGGAAAGAAGCCATAATGTGCTAGTAACAATATTATGAGGAGGAAGGTTGCTAGTCACCATATAGCAGAGATGCTGAGTCGCAGATAGGCACAATAAAAAGATTTTCACACTTTAAGCTTTCGGCCAATGGCCTTTGTCAACAACACACACACATACGCACACACAAACACACACACAAATGTTACCCACACACAACAGCAGTCTCAGACAACAGAAACCACACTGCAAGCAGCAGTACCTATGCGTGATGGGAGTGACGACTGGATGGGGGAAAGGAGGAGGCTGGGACAGGGAGGGGGAGAGATAGTATGGTGGGGATGGCTGACAGTGAAGTGCTGCAGGTTGGGTAGTGGGCAGCGGAGAGGTGGGGAGGGGAGGGGGGGGGAAGTAGTGGAAAAGGAGAGACATAGGGAGAAATAAATAAAGAAATAAAATAAATGAAAAAGAGAAAAAAGTCTGGGTGTGGTGGTGGAATGACAGCTGTATAGTGCTGAAATGGGAGCAGGGAAGGGGCTGGATGTCAGAGGACAGTGGCTAATGAGGGTTGAGGCCAGGAGGGTTACGGGAACGTAGGATGTATTGCAGGGAAAGTTCCCACCTATGCAATTCAGACAAACTGGTGTTGTTGGGAAGGATCAATATGGCACAGGCTGTGAAGCAGTCAGTGTAATGAAGGATATCGTGTTTGGCAGCGTGTTCAGCAACAGCGCGGGCCACTTGTTTCTTGGCCACCATTTGTTGGTGGCCATATATGCCGACAGAGCTCGTTTTTGGTTGTCATGCCTACATAGAATCCAGCACAACAGCTGCAGCTTAGCTTGTAGACCACATGATTCGTTTCAAAGGTAGCCCTGCCTTTGATGGGATGGGTGATGTTGGTGACCAGACTGGAATAGGTGGTGGTGGGAGGATGTATGGGGTATGAGTCATGAGGTGTCATCAATGAATCTGGTAGGGGGGGGGGGGGGGTTTAGTATTCTGGGTGTTTAGGATGGATTCCTCTAGATGGGCCGTGAATAGGTTGGCATAGGATGGTGCCATGCATGTGCCCATAGCTGTACCCCGGATTTGTTTGTAGGTAATGCCTTCAAAGGAGAAGTAATTGTGGGTGAGGATATAATTGGTCATGGCTACTAGGAAGGAGGTTGTTGTTTTGGAATCCATTGGGCATTGGGAAACGTACTGTTCAAAAGTGGTAAGGCCATGGGCATTAGGATCTTTGCTATCTGGATCGAAGGTGGGGACACCCTATCCACATTCCTCCAGAACCTCAACAACTTCTCCCTCATTTGCTTCACCTGGTCGTACTCAACCCAACAAGCCACCTTCCTAGATGTTGGCCTCCACCTCGAAGATGGCTACATCAGTACCTCCATCCATATTGAACCTACTAACTGCCAGCAGTACCTCCACTTCGACAGTTGCCACCCATTCCATACCAAGAAGTCCTTTCCACACAGCCTAGCCACTCATGGTCATTGCATCTGCAGTGATGAGCAGTCCCTGTCGAAATATACCGAGGGTCTCACTGAAGCCTTCGCTGACTGTAATTGTCATCCCAACCTTGTACAAAAACAAATCTCCTGTGCCTTATGTTTCCAGTCTCCCACCACCTCCCAAAGCCCTATCGTCTGCCCACAGAGGAGCATTCCCCTCGAAATTCAGTACCTCCCAGGACTGGAGCAACTAAATTACATTCTCTCCCAGGGTTTTGATTAACTCTTGTTGTGCTCTTAAATGAGATATGTCCTGCCCACTATCCTTCCCACCGCTCCCACTGTGGTGTTCCGCTGTCCACTGAAACACAACCCCTGCTCGCAGTGCCTTATCTCATGGCTCATACCCCTGTTATAGGCCAAGATGCAAGACCCGTCTCATACATCCTCCCACCACCACCTATTCCAGTTCGGCCGCCAACATCACCTATCCCATAAAAGGCAGGGCTACATGTGAAACCGGTCATGTGGTCTACAAGCTAAGCTGCAACCACTGTGCTGCATTCTATGTAGGCATGACAACCAGCAAACTGTCTGTCTGCATGAATGGCCACCGACAAACTGTGGCCTAGAAACAAATGGACCACCCTGTTGCTGAACACACTGTCAAACATGATATCCTTCACTTCAATGACTGCTACACAGCCTGTGCCATATGGATCCTTCCCACCAACACCAGCTTTTCTGAATTGCGCAGGTGGGAACTTTCCCTGCAATACATCCTACGTTACCGTAACACTCCTAGCGTCAACCTTCGTTAATCGCTGTCCTCACCCATCCATCCCTTTCCCGGCTCCCATTCCAGCACTACACAGCCATAATTCCACCTCTTCTTTGATCTTTTTTATTTATTTTATTTTTTGTTTATTTTATAATGTACTTCTCTCTATGTCTCTCCTTTTCCTCTACTTCCCCCCTCCCCTCCTCACCTCTTCCCTTCCCGCCACTTAACCTGCAGCACTTCACTGTCTGCCATCCCCATCATATTATCCCTCCCCCTCCCTGTCCCAGCCTCCTCCTTTCCCCCACCCAGCCGCCTCTCCCATCATGCACTGTTGCTGCTGCTCGCAGTGTGGTTTCAGTTGCCTGAGACTGCAGTCGTGTGTGTGTGTGTGTGTGTGTGTGTGTGTGTGTTGTTGACAAAGTCCATTGGCTGAAAGCTTTAAGTGTGAAAATCTTTTTTGGTGTCTATCTGTGACTCAGCATCTCCGCTATATGGTGAGCAGCAACTTTCCTTCTCATAATATTGTTACATTCCATCCTGGATTTTCCATTGTTTGATAGGTGCTAGTGAATGTTAAAGAAATCAAAAGTTGGCTGAAATTTTCACTACATTTCTGTCTTAACTTTGATGTTTGAGAATTTTTTTTTTTTTTTTTTTTTTTTTTTTTTTTGTTTTTTGCCGTGCCTCTTTTTTGAATGACATATGCACCTAGCAAAATGTGAACAAAAATGAATAACAGAAGATGTTTATATTGTGGCTCTGCAATGAACTTGCTGAAAGCATCTCTAAAGGTTCCTTTCACATTGACAGTAGAGGCGCAAAAGTGTGTTTGTTCATAGCCTGACAATAAAGGCTTTTTTGAAAGCAAAATGGAATTTTTGATCCAGACACAAACCTTGTGCATGAATGTGCGCTCGTCATGAAACATTACATGTTTTTATCCTATATGTGCATGTTCTCCAACCAGTTGCAATAAGTGTGATTGTTCTTTTTGGTACAATTTTATGACTGATTAAAAATATAAAATATACTTTTTGTTGCTTAACTATTGAGATTTTTGCATCCAACTGTGCAGGGACATAGCAGCACGCAACGTTCTTGTATCATCCCATAACTGTGTGAAATTGGCGGACTTTGGTCTTAGTCGGTGGGTAGAAGATCAGAGTTATTATAAGGCATCCAAGGGAAAGCTGCCCATTAAATGGATGTCGCCAGAGTCGATCAACTTTCGGCGGTTCACCACTGCGTCAGATGTCTGGATGTTTGGTAAGAGTTTTTCAATGACACTTAAGTTTTTTCACTTTTTCCAAAGGTTATATAAAACTGAAATATTTGATTTTTTTGTACATTGCAAATTAGAAAACACACACTTTGTGTGTTCCACAGTATTTACTTTGTCTGTGTGTGGTTTTTATACTCACAAGACCATCCTTGCTGTGTAACTTACTATTGAATGGAACATTCACTCAAAAAAAGTACAAAAATATGAGACATAATTGCTGGCTTTAATTACCTTTACCTTTTGGACACTAAATATATAGAACTAGTGATACACACATAAAGGTACACAACACTATCTTAGTTTTTGGGAACAGTAGTTGCTTCCTTGGAAAGGGGAGGGATGGACTGGGGAAGGTCAAAGAGGAAGGTCACGCTACTCAGACAGCAGGGCAAAAGGGACTCGCCTGTTGTGAGGGGAGGGAGGTGGCGGATATGTCCGGCAAAGTACTAAAAATATTAATTCACAGTAAAGTAGGTGCAAAATAAAATGGAAGAGTGGGATGGAACAGTTTGAGTGGAAACTGTGGAGAAATGACAGGATTAGGTCATTGAAGGTGATTGAAGTTCACAAAAAGAAAAGTACTTGTGTGGGTTTGATCATTTTGAAGTTGAGTTTTGTCTCTGTCCCAGATGTTCATAGATTTCAAGAGCTGTCAGCACATTCTGCTCTGCCCTTAGGCTTAGCAAAGGGGTACAGTGGTAAGGTCCTGGAGCTGCATTTCTTCAGACTGAGGTTTCCTATTTTCTCTAAATTACTTGAGGCAAAAGCCAGGATGACTACCTTAAAAAGCACATAGTTGAATCTCTTCTACAGCTTCCAGTAGCTCTTAGATTTAGACACTCTGGTTGCAGTGGCTCCACCTAATTAACTGGTATAAATTTTATTGTGCCCAACAGAGATATAGTACACTTCACTGTTGTGTGGTAGTTTTATTTTGTCATTGCTTTTGAAGATATACCGACATTTGGTTGTTCCTGCATAGTATGAAATTTTCTATGTATTACTGCATTTTCTGTAATACTAATTCCAAGTAAGTAATAATACATCACAGTCACTGGAAGGAACTGTTGGGGGAGACATATAGAGGGGATGTAATATTTCGTTTTTATTTTTAATTTAAGATGTGCCCAGCCAGAATGAGATAGTTGATGTAGGCAAAAAATTTTATGGTGTCAACTGTTTAAAAACATTTAATGGGCATTGGAACAAAAGTAAGTCTGAAGACTCCAAAAACATGTTGTTCCTTTGAATGTTCAAAAAAAGTATTGAGCTAACTTACACTTGTCCACAAACATAGAATTGACAGTCTGAGGTAGTATTTAATAGTTACACTAATTTTTTTTTCCTTTAATTTTTTCAGTGTTCCATTTCTGTAGACTGTTGTGGTGCATGTTAAATTTTCATTGGTAATTTGGAAGCTGCATTTTTTTCTGTTTCACTAGGTGTGTGCATGTGGGAGATACTCATGTTAGGTGTGAAGCCATTTCAAGGAGTGAAGAATAATGATGTCATTGGGAAAATTGAAAATGGCGAAAGACTGGCTCTTCCACCCAACTGCCCTCCACGACTGTACAGTCTTATGTCGCAGTGCTGGGCTTATGAACCATCAAAAAGGCCAAGTTTCAAGGAAATAAGAGAAGTTTTGCAGTAAGTTGTTCTTATTTGTAGGCACAGATGTAGTAGAAACACTACAGAATGTTGGAAAGGGACTGGAGTTAACTTTTGTAAGTTGCCTTGGAAGTGTTCTATGGAATCAAGATATTTTCTATTTCTAAATTTCTTCACAGTTTCATACTGTTTATATTGATTCATTTTTATAGTGTTCTTAATTTGCTTTTTCTTTCTCTTTTACTTTCATTTCTTCCATTTTCGTTGCTGTTAGTGCCTTTATTTATATAAAGCCAAAATACAGACAGACAACAGTCAAGAAAAATAGAATAAAAGAAGCTTCATGTACAGTTAATAGGGTAAAGCTAAGGGTAGTATAAACTTACTTCATCAAAACAACAGGGGAATAAAAAAATAAAGTAGATAAGCTGTTAGTATGTTTATAGTGGGTTTGAAACTAGTTGCGACTTTTGACATTTGGCTGACAAGAGGGGGACATGACACTGTTGCGAAGTTAACACCAGTGGCAAGCCGGCTTTCCCTGCCACACCACCAGCGGTTCGGCTGGTAAAGCGCCCCTGTTGCCACATCATGAGTAAACAGTACCAAGTGGTTTCATGCCTCAGATGCGTCAACATTTGTCAGCTCTCCTCGTAAAGTCGTATTTTCTGGCATTGAAGTGTTCTGTAGTCCTCAGGTGTTGTGAACAAATTATTTTGTGTCGGTATTGCATTAATAACAACAGTAGCTGAATAGGAGATTTGCAATAAAAGTGTCATCCGAGAACACATTCACCGGCTGCGAAGATAACGTTCTGCTGCAAAAGATCAGGCTTTCTTCATATCACACTCATTTAAATTCGACTGACAGTAAATGGGCGTAGGTGAAAAGTAATGTAGCAAAAATCAAGAAATTTCTGCTCACCGAGGTTGAAATGCTGACAAAAGAAGCCACTGCAAATGTTACATGACAGGACTGGTCTTGGCTTGTCAGCCATACCAAGAAGGTAGCTGAGGAGACACTAATTCATTGAGAACTGTGACAAGTTTTGAGGAGTACGTAACTTATCTTGTTGCCATATTGAAATCTGCTTCTTTTGTCAAAACACAGCAGAGTTGAGAAATGTTCATCTCACTAATGCAGCTGAAATTGTGACAGAATCCTGAAATAGTGTATTATTAAACTAACAACTGAGTGCAAGCCAGGTCAGTAGTTTATGAAATGGCTCATTCTCAGTATCAAAATAAATATGTAAATTCTTTACTTACATTGTTACAAAACCCACAGCAGTTCTGTTTCATACCTGTAGTTGCTTGAATATCACAATAAATATGGAAGTTTTGCATGTTAATCATATGGCAAAACACTCTCGTCTTTACATGCCATCATAGGCCAAGATCTTGTTTGTATATCTCAAACCATTTATGAGATACGAGGAAGTTATTACTGTTTCATTCTAGTTTTTCTTGCCAATGCTTGAGTTCATGACAGAGCGCTTTACATATACTCCATTTTCTCGAGACTGGAAACAGACAATGATGTCATTCCAAGTTTAAAGGATAATTCAATATACTTTCTACATTTAATACACGGCAACATGTAACCTAACTCACACCAAACCCAAATTCGTAGTGACATATATTTTTGATTGCAAGCAAAGAATTTATTGCAGGAGTTTACCTCCTATCTAAATATCACCATAACTATGATCATTAATGAAATAATATGTGGTTCATCATGAAGCTGATGAATTAAAGTATAAAGTGAATGAGAATGAGAATTCATTACCAAATGGTTGCAGATTGGTCAGCTTGCTGTTCATGCAGTCAAATGAGCTTGCCAGGTTCCATGCCGAGTAGGCCTGGCATTATACTGTGGTCACCTGCTGACACGCCCAGCACATGTTGGTAACTTCGCTTCCCTGCACTTGCTCCGTATTGAACTGTCAAAATTTGCAACTTACTTTAAATGCACTATATATGATCTCAAAAATAAGAATGAGATTATAATATTAGAGAAGGATCATAATATCAGAGAAGGGGAGATGCTGAGTCGCGACAGGCACAACCACCGGTGGTTTCAGTTGCTTTTGCGTGAGTGTATGTGTGTATGTGGGTGTGTATGTATGTGTGTCTATTGCTGTCAAAGGCCTTAATGGACAAAAGCTAAAATTGTGTGAATCTTTTTGCTGTGCTTATCAAGACTCAACATATCCGCTATGTGGTAAGTAGCAATTTTCTTTCTCTAATATTCTTACCTTCCATCCTGGATTTTCCCTTGTTTGATAGAAATGAAATTGATATACTTTGTCTGTCTGAGATCCAAATAACTATGGAGATGGATAGTGCCAGTATAAATGTGTATAATTTAGCATCTTACACTTGTGGATCTAGCATGGATAAAAGAGGAGTTGCCATTTACACAAAACAAGGGTATAAATACAAAACTGTAGAAGTAAGCAAATTTTGTGTCGATCAGCACTTTGAAGTTTGTGCTTGTGAACTACAGCTTGATAATGTAGTATTGATATTAGCAACAGTGTAGAGGTCTCCATTAGGGAGCTATTCATTAAAAAAGTTGTAGTTCCTGTTTTTCTGCCTGTCAGACAAAGAGAAGAAGTTATGAAACTGTGGTGATTTCAATATAAAGTTTCTAAGCAATTCTACTTGGAAAAGTGAACCAGAAGTGTTATTAATGACATATAGCTCATAATCAGTAATCAATTTCTGTACATGTATAGCTCAAGACAGTAGCACTCTACTAGGTAATGTATTTGTACAGCAAGAGAATGTAAAACTAACACATCTTTCCCTGCGATAAATGGATTATCAGACCATGATGCACAATTGATTAACTTAAAAAATGTACCAAGGTGTACAGTTCAGGAACCATTAAATAAAAATGTAAGGTTGCACAACCTGGTATCTATAGAGCACTTCAGAGAATGTTTAAGAAGTGTTAATTGGGGAGATGTATATAATGAGCCAAATGCTAAAGATAAATGCAACATATTTCTTGATAAATTTATATCTCTTTTTGAACATTGTTGCCCAAAAACATTACTAAATGTAGCACCAAACAGTTTTCAAAGAAACTGTGGATTACTATACAGGTATTAAAGTGTCTTCAAAAGAAAAAGAAAACTGTATGAGACAGCAAGAATTAGTAAAAACCCAGAAGTAATTTTACACTATAAAAATTATTGTAACATACTGAGAAAAGTTGTCGGAAGATCAAGAAATATGTATATTAGAGAATGAAATTAACAACTACGGCCATAAAATAAAATCAATATGGGATGTTATTAGAAGGAAGACAGGAAAAGTAACCACTGGGGTAAGTGGTATTACTATTCAAGAGAATGAGACCATCTTAACCAACAGTACACAAGTAGCTAATGTATTTAACAACCATTTCTTAAGTGTAGGTGAAAAAATTGGTGAGAATAGTTCAAAAGAAAAAGCCAAGCAGTACATGAAAGAGTCAGTTCTGAGAGATCTTAGATTAATTTTCACGTAACAACCTCTTGTCAAATAAGGAAAATCATATGAAAACAATGTCGAACAGTTACAGCTGATGTTTTGAATCACATACGTAATGCATCACTAACTCAAAGTATTTTGCAAGACTGCTTAAAATATGTCATTGTCAAGCCTCTCTACAAAAAAAGGGACACCACAGATGTCAATAATTACTGGCCAGTATCCTTGTTTACAACATACTCAAAAATTGTCGAGAAAGTAATGTACTCAAAAATGGTTAGCCATCTCAGCAGTAATGGGATACTTAGTAAATCACAGTTCGAATTTCAAAAATGCTGTTCCACTGAGACAGCAATATACAATTTCACTGCCCACATAATAGAGTCTTTAAATAGTAAAATGTTACCAATGGGAATTTTCTATGACTTATCCAAAGCATTTGATAGTGAGAAACAAGATATTATGTTACAGAAATTACAGTTCTGTGGTATAAATGGAAAAACAAATGAGTTGTTTAAGTCATTTCCACAGAACAGGAAGCAAAAAGTTTCTTTATATCGTTTAATTGATTTAAGGAAGTTTGCCACTACATCTAACTTGGGTGAAATTGCAGAAGGTGTTCCACAGGGTACATTCATGGATCCCTTTGTTCATGGTGTATGTGAATGACCTCCCTTCTTATTTGAAACAAAAAGCTAAACTGACACTGTTTGTTGATGATACAAGCATCATTATTAATCCAGTAAAATAAACTCCAATAGAAAATGATACAAATAATGTCTTTGGAAAAGTTCTTAATTGGTTTTCTGTGAATGGGCTTGCTCTGAACTTCGGAAAAGCCAAGTACATCCAGTTTTCTACTGCAGTACAGTTCCTTCAATAAATATAACACATCAACAGAAGTCAGTAACCAGGGTAGAGCATATTGAGTTTTTGGGTTTATATGAGAATCGTAATTGGAAAATTCACCTTTAAAATGTCGGACAGACAGCAGTAATAGTTTCAAAAATAAATTGAAATCATATTTCCTTGACAACTCCTATACCATGGATGAATTCTTGAATAGGAATAAATAAGTCTGTAGGTATAATAGATGCATTTTGTGTCATTTAAGGGAATGGGATAAGCAATAAAGATTTTAAGCTTCTTCTTCTTCTTCTTCTTCTTCTTTTTTTTTAAAAGAATAAACAAGAAAAAGAACCTTGATTCATGTGTGTATTCCTTATTTACTTGACACATTCCACAACATAACAGTTATCATGCGATTGATCACTGGAACATGTAACTAATTTCACAGAGTACATACTTCTACAGTTGTCTCTGTTCTGTTTATAACTTATGAAATATGTTGTAATTGAAACTTGTGCGTCACATTCGAGCTTTCATTTGTTTTTGTGTCTTGCACTACATGATTCTCATAAATTGTGTTTTGGAGTGACTTACTCTTCTAATTGCTACATTTCTTGTAACTGTGAATAAAAGCTCCTGTTGTTTATAACATGTAAAATTAGAGTTCCTCAGAGGTTTGTGTAGCTTCTGACCCCATCCCATGCCACTGCATTTCTACTTACTTTTGAAAAAGTAGTTGAGTAACAGTTTTGATAACATACAACACCTTGTGAACGACAATGTGATATAAGAAATATACAAACTTCTGAGTAACTAAATCCAATGCCTTCATAAGGTGCAGCTCCTATTACTGCTGATGGAAGTAATTGAAGTAGCAAGTACTGGTCCTGGCTTTCAGAACAGTGACCTCTTTCTTCATTGAGGAAAGGGAAACTATTTGGCGTATGTTGGTGGACTGGAGGAGAGTGCCAGGTTACAGCCCCCCCCCCCCCCCCCCTCCCCCCTCACTCAGAATTTCCCAAACTCCCCAACCAGTTTCTCTTTCCTTTCTGAAAAGGGGTATTGTTTCGTATTGTATTTGTTTCTATTGGCAGTATCAGAAGTGATGCTTTTGAAGGGTAATTACTGGTTGGCTTTCCTTGCTTTGTGACTTTAACATTTTCTTTTCTATAGTTACCTATGTTGTTAATTTAAGAACATTGTAGTGCAGACTTCTGAAATTTTCTCTACCTCCCCTATGTTTTTCTTTGTCAACAGTGAGATCCTGTTGGAGGAACGAAATCAGCAGCAGGAAACAATGAGGAGAGAAAACCGCCGGGTGCAAGCAATGTCATGGGGTGAGTAATATTTCAAGGAATATTTGTAATGTAAATGGACTTCCAACAGACTTAAACAATACGAGTGTTGTGCTAACAGACAGTGTTTTCCTGCTGCTATTCAATTTTCATTGCTGTTTTTTGTTTGCATGCAGTTTACTTTTCATATATCAGGTTGTTACATAGAAATAGTTTTATTAAATGTTTTTCTGACTGCAACATTTAAGTAGATACAGAACAATATACTGGAAGGAACTGATAGGATTTTTAAATTTATATGTATGAAATTTTTATCATTCCTTATTTATTCAAACTTCAGAATGTCCAAGATGGAATAACGACAATATGAAAGGACAGATTGCTACTCGCTACATAGAGAAGGCATTGAGTCACAGACAGGTACAAAGAAAAGTACTGCTTAACATTTAAGCTTTTGGATGGAAAAGTCCTTGTTCTGAAATAGAAGACACACACATTCACTCAAGCACAACACACACGCACATGATCACTGTCTCCAGGCATTTTATTCTTTCAATTTTATTATGATTTTTTAGTGTGTGTGAGTGTGTGTGTGTGTGTCATATCTCCCACGTGGAATGTTTCCAAACATAAATCCCATCAGCTACTTTTGATATATTGCTTTGTATCTGCTTAAATATCATCTTGCATTCTATATTAGTATGTTCAAAGTCAGTGTACACATAATGAATATCACCTAGTGTGACCCGGGATTGTTCTGGCCAGTATACATGGTTTTGACAATGGCTTGTAACTGTCTATTGGCAAAGTGATGTTTAACAAGTGACTTATACTTCGATGGTGCTAATTCAACAGAAAGTACAAGAATTATACATATAAAAAAAAATATTGGTTCGCAGTTCTTGCCCCACCCCCCACCCCACATTATAATCACTATCAACTGTCGTCAGAGAATTGCGTGTGTGTAGCACGGATTCATTAAGACTGTAATCAGTTCATGGGCAGACGATGTGTCTTTCCATAAGAATGGTAGTCTGAAGTTGTGGAACAGCATAGAAGAGGCTGGCCTGGCTCCAGAAAACATAGTAAGCAACCCTTAGATACAATGAGGAAGTATCACATTCAGAAACTACATCAAATGACTGATCTCAGCCTGTACCAGCTCAGGCATAATGCAAATTAGAATAATGTAGGAAAAGACAGAATGCTGCTTGCCGTAAAGAAGGCATGTTAAGTTGCAGACAGGCACGGTTAAAAGACAGTCGGCCACATTCTTCATCAGTAAAACACACACACACACACACACACACACACACACACACACACACACAAAGCAAGCACACCTCACGCACACATGACTGCCAACTCGAGCATCTCTTCCTTACTGTAAGCAGAAATCTATTTCTTCCTACATTGTTGAAATTTCTGCCTGGAGTTTCCATTGTTTACAAATGAGAGTAATCAACAAAGGGGAAAAGATTCTCAATAGTGACAGAACATTACACACAAAATGTCACAGGATCTCCTGTCTATACCTCTGAACCATCACAGAATGCTGTATCATGATGAGGAACTCTGAAGGCCCACAAATATCAATTCCTATCCACACCATCAATCTTTTGCATCAGTAATGATGCTTTTCAGAATTAACCAGTTACTTTGTGTCCCACTCTCTCCAGCTGTATGTTGTTGTGTGTTACTCGAAATCACCATTTGTCAGAGAACAAACCACTTTCTCCATTCTCTTCCAAAATGTTTCCTCACATGATCTCTCTTTTTCATTACTACAGTCTTATTTTTGTTAATGTACTAATAAAAATGATTGAAGGCTGTTTGTGTTGATATTCTGCCTGTTGCTGCTGTTTACAATGATCACTGTGAGTGAGTTACTTTCTTTGTGTATGAGTAAAAGGGAAATAGTGGTCTGGATCTAGATGCTCCTGGGTGATCTTGCCCCAATTTTGTTTAGGCTAAAGCCTGGTCACAGAATTACACTTAGGGACAACCCAGTGACATGAGCTATCTCACTTGTTAACAAACCAGGGGCTCAGTATGCCACAAAATCTGATAAAGCACAGTACTTTTAATTGTTTCTACATGAACTCTGAGACAATGAACACTGATGTTTACTGGAGCTCCGGTACATGACAGATTCTCCAATTATGTGGTACAGAGCACACCGACATTCCATCATTGCATCTTCCTTGAGGGTTTGACATATTTTACTTTTAGTCTGTACCAGAAGTTCTACTTTGTCAGCCAGCTTGTGAGAAAATTATTGTATCATAATATTTCTCATGTAACACAGTTGCAGCCACAACCCCCAAGTGATTTGTAACCACTCTCACAAAATCAATGCCAACAGGTGTACTAGAAAATTGTCATTCATTTTGGCTTAATCTGCTCTCCTCAGGCACTTCTAAAATGGCCCCAGTTGAACATTTGCAGAAACACAGACATTCAGTTTCATTAAAGAGGACTATACTACTGTGATGTTCACTTTACACAAATGAGAGTGTGTCAGAGCTGTAAGCTCCCTTAACTGGCTGTGGTGCATTGTCGCCACAGTAGTGGCTGCTTCTGTCCCTCCTATAATGTGACTTGGAGGGCATTTTATATCTCCTGTTGTATCTCTTTTGGTGTTCTGCCTGTTTAGTGTAGCTCATAGTAATTTACTAACATGCACCGTTTGCCTTAACATCAACAAGAACTTTTATTTACATCAAAGAAAAAAAGACCACAAAGATATAATTCTTTTTAATGTGCCGTGACATTCTCCTCATCTTGGACAACATCCAGTGCTATAACCAGTTGGATTGGCATGGTAATCTCTTTTTATCCTAGGGTATGGAGGTTAACAGTCTGATAAAATCCATCTTGTGCCAGTTTTTAAGTTCTTTAGTCTCACCTTTTTCCGTATGTGTCATGGCAAGAAGGCTTCTGTTAGTTTCTGCTGGAGCCTGAATTCTTTTACTAAGTCGGTTGTCTTTGAGGGCTTGATGCCTCTCAGTAAACTAGTAAGTCGTCCCCCCCCCCCCCCCCCCCCCCTTCCTCATCAGGAATTGTGATGGCGTGAGTATTTTGTTATCACTCTCGGAGATAGATCTGAAGTTGAGTGCAACTTTGATGCTTACAAGAATAGTATAAAGTCTCTCCTCATCCAGACTGCTTCACCCAAGTTCTTCATGAACACATTGTTTTACTGCACCGTTGTTTTTCACCACCCTTCCACCAAGCTGTACATGGGACAGTCAAATTCTAGGTGCTAGGATCTGCTCTTACCCATTCTATGGCTATGAAGGAGTCAGTCTAAAGCATTTCATTCCCAGTGTCACTGTTGGTAGCATTGCAGTAACAATGTAACAAGTCTTGTTCCCAACAATGTAGCCAGCAATTTGAAACATGAGTTTGCTACTCTCATGACAGGTGCTTAACTGTTTTCATTGCACACCAGATGTGCAAAAGTGTTTCCATGTTCATCACAAGTGATATGCAAGCTGACACAATGTATGCAGTCAGAAGTATCACAAAAAATATGATCCACAAACCACTGTTCTATAAGGTGGAGATCCATCTGGGTATTGATATATTAGATAGATTTGGAAGTGGCAGAAGCCACATAAGCCATTTCGAGGCAAGCTGATGTGAGAGGATTTCTTCCCAATACAATCCTAGCAGCCAAGTGGCTTGTAATAAATTTTTCCAGTTATGGATACTGAGAAAACTAAACCCAGGGGAGTGTAGAAGCCTGAAATAGCTTATGACAAATTTGGTTTCATTTCTATCCTGTCTAATATTTTGTCTGTGATAGCCATTTGGGCTAAGGAAAATGATTCTTTGTTGTCTCTCATGATATACACTGTACTGTAGCATTCATATTTCTGTCTTATCCTTGGGCTATCTATATTTCGGTCAAGTGTGGTGAATTTGTCTCTCATTTTGACAGTGAAAGCTGTAGTTGTCACATCAGTGACAGCAGCCTGTAGTAGGCAGACACCAATCTATCATGTTCTTCAGTTCCATCTGCAGCATCCTTCGTGTACATGTTCTTATGTGTAAAGGCTGCAGCCATGGGGGAATTGTGACTTGTAAGTGGTTGCCAGTTGTCTGAGAGTGGCTGATAACAGGAAGAGGCTGCATGTAAGGCTAAAAGTAATACAGTTGAAGTGGTAAACAGTTGTCTAACTTGTCTGAATTGATTGTAAAATTTCATTGATGGGGACCTTATACCACAGGAATCTTATGGGATATTGATCAACTGAGTGAAGAGCAAGCAGAATGAATGCTTGAGTGATATCATACATAATGGTGAAACATTGTAGGTGGAATTGTAGAAGCACAGCCATTACTTTTGACAGAAGATTAGGATCAATTTAAAAAATGTCGTTAAGTGATGGAGCGCCTTCTTCATGAGCATATCCATCGAAAACAACTTGCCACTTTATAGTTTCTTGTCATTCTTTTTGACTGTGTGATGTGGCAGATAAAATATGTGTTTAAGAAGTTCTTGCTTCAATTTAGTATTGTTTGATATATTCTAACATCTGAGTATTGTAAGAATGCCTGAACTCGATATTTTTTAGCAGATGCCTTTGCAATGCAGCAAACTATCTTTCAGCATTTCAGAACTTGTTAGAAAGAACATATGTGGAATATGGTAGGTGAACTACCCATTGCCCATCTTGGATATGGTAAGGTGAATTAAACCTTTCCAAAATTGCAGAGTCTCTTGCTCTCATTGAAGATTGCTGTTCAGAGTTAATACCTATTGATTCTAAATCTCAGAAGCCCCTGTTGTCATCCATTGGCTCTTGTGTCATGGGGTTAACAAGGTTAAAGGCAATGTGGATTGCTGAAATGCCTGATTGATTTCCAGTAAGGATCCAGCTAAACTTCGAGATAGAGATCTTCATGTGGTGATGTGTCATGAACAGTTTGCCAGTACTGGTCGACTCCTGTAAGTAGATCAATGTCAATATTTGTCAATAGATTCAGCCAGTGGCCGGTTACATGCATGTTGCATAATTGTGGCATCTCATAGTGCAGATGTGTGGCTGCTGATGAATGTGAACTCTCAGTGGTGTTGATACCAAAGTCCTTGTTATTCCATATATTTCATAAATTCAGATGGATGGTTCTGTGAGATTCAGATGTGGTAACTGCAGACTCAAATGCATTGATTGTCAGGGCCAAAATGTCAACCATTTGTAAATTCAGAATGGCAGTCAAAGAAATTTTACTAGTGTCCAGAATACAATGCAAAAGTTTTTTCTCATCTGTGAGTACTTCAACATAATTGCTTGCTGTCTGCAGGAGTGTAAAGCTGGGACATCCTGTGTCTGCATTGCCCACTGAGCTAGAACTCATTTGTGCTCTAGAAGATCTTGATGTTTTGTGGCCACAAATAGAGTTGTGTTGGTTGTCTTGACAGAATGAGCAGAAAACATTGCTTTTCTTTGCACTATTTTAAAAGTATGGCCTTGCTTAACACAAAGGAAAAACTTATTACATGATTACAGTATCCTGAGATGCTCTCATATCTCTGGACCAGTTTGGCAATCCTGACAAGGAACTCTTTGAGTGTAAGGTCACAAAAGGCCAATGATGTTTACACAATTCGATACCCCATATATTATCTACAATGCAGTGACAATATTGGTTGCCAGTGACCACAGTGGTTTGGACTGGAGGTATCCAGAGGCAAGCACAGCATGAGCTACGGAGCATAGTTGAACTGTTTAGTTGACAAGTAACTCACAACAGTGCTACAGCACTAGTGGAGTTGATACAAAGCAGAGAAATGACAACCTTAAACAAACATTGCATTATATCTATGACAACAGTTGCTGAAGTTGACATTTCATCAGAAAGGAACCCAAGGAATTTTGCAGAGTGCGAAAGAAGTGACAGAAGACGTATTAGCATTTCTGAAAGATGAGCCATTGGAATGTGGTGCCATATATGCAAGACAGTGCAGACAATGTGCATGAGGGGTACAATGATGATGATACATGTTTAAAAAGTGAAAGTGATATTGAAACAGGTGTTGCACCATGTAGTTCATCATCCACATTGGACAGGGAGCCACAAATCCTGTTTCCAATGAAACATAGTAAAGGACAATTCAGTTCTTGTCCAAGGAGCAGGTACTAAACATAATTACATACATGGTAGATCATCCACAGCATTGTAAAAAAACCAATGAAGAACAGATATCAAATAAGTACACAGCAGCATGACCATGTAGTGCATAAGGAGAAATATGGATCTTCAAGGGAGGACAAGATGCACTTGTTACAAAAACTGGTGTTTCCGCATTTCAGGGGTGATTGATAGAACTTGTAGGAAGTGCATGATAGAGAGCTCTTACATTATTCACATCAGACTGTGTGCAACATAGATTACAGTGATGTCTAGGGAAGCAGTGGATGGTTGCTTAACTTCAAACAGTGCCATAGAATTGATAATGAAATTTCACACGAAGCATCAACTTGACGAAGCACAGCAAACTGCAGAGTCTGACTGTAAATTTTTGGATCAGATAGACAAACTTATCCCTTTATTTAGTAAGGAATTTGTTTTCATCTCCAGCCAATCTGGATTTAAAGATGAAATGCATATGTTAGTAACCCTGGGAATTAGAGGTACCAATAGAATTGTATCATGATATTAGCTAACATCAGTGCCTTAATGCATTTGTATATAATTATGCTGATTGTTAATCTGGGTGATAAATTGCCTCGAAAGTTATTTATTCTGCTGTGAGAAGTTGGAGCTGCTGCGCCCCTCTGATTCTTTTTTGTGTGCAAATCTCTAGCCCAGCACAAAGTCACAAGCTTTGGAAAAAAAGCTCAGGTGACTCCTGTATATAAGAAAGGTAAAAGAATGGACCCACAAAATTACAGACTAATATCCTGAATATTGGTTTGCTGCAGAATTTAGAACATATTCTGAGTTTGAATGTAATAAATTTCCTAGAGACCGAAATGCTTATGTCCACAAATTTAAAAAGCATAGCTCATGCAAAACTCGGCTTGCAGATTCCATGTTTCTAGATTTCCAGAAAGCATTGGATATGGTGCACCATTGCAGACTGTTAATGAAGGTACAAGCATATGGAGTAGGTTCTCAAGACTTTCCAAGTAATAGAACTCAGCATGTTGTCATCTATGGCAAGTTTTCATCAGAGACAAATCTATTGTCAGAAGTGCCTCAAGGAGGTGTGATAGAACTGCTGTTAGTTTCTATGTACATTAATGATGTGGCAGGCAGGGTGGGCAGCAATCTGTGATTATTTGCTGATGATGCTGTGGTGATCGGAAAGGTGTTGAAGTTGAGTGATGGGAGGAGGATACAAGATAACTTAGACAAAATTTGTAATTGGTATGATTAATGGCAGCTAACTCTAAATGGAGAAAAATGTAAGTTAATGCCGATGAGTAGGAAAAACAAACCCTTAATGCTTGCATACAGCATTAGTAATGCCCTGCTTATAGGATGCTAGTGTGACCTATTCTTGAGTACTGCTCGAGTGTTTGAGATCCGCACCAAGTTGGATTAAAGGAACACATCAAAGCAGTTCAGAAGCCAGCTGCTAGATTTGTTATCAGTAGATTCGAACAACATGCAAGTATTACAGAGATGCTTCGGGAACTCCAATGGTAATTCCTGGAGGGAAGCTGACATTCTTTACGAGGAACATTATTGAGAAAAATTAGAAAACTGGTGTTTGAAGCTGACTACAGAATGTTTTTACTGCCACCAATGTACATTTTGTATAAGAACCACAAAGATGAGATAATAGAAATTAGGGGTTATACAGAGGCATATAGGGAGTCATTTTGGCCTTGCTCTATCTGTGAGTGGAACAGGAAAGGAAATGACATGGTACTCTTCCTACACACACTGTATAGTGGCTTACAGAATACGTATGTAGGTTGAGTTGTAGACTATGATTGTGTTGTTGCTCCTTCGTATCAGCAAAGTCGGAAATGTAGCTTGCAGAAATTCTTCTGTGTGTCGACTGCAGTGATTCCTCCTGGATCTCAGCACCAGAATGTTCGATGTAGCTTCAAGTAAGTGAGTAAAACATGCTACTTGCTTTCACATCAACAAGAGTGTTTGTTTTTGTCAAAGATAGACAGAACACAGTGAGTCATACAGGGATGTTGTAATACATAATTCTGCTTAACATGCTACAACACTGCCTGTAATTTCTCCAAATGAAGACATTGTTTTCAGTTTTGGAATCATTGAGCTTTTGTGTACATTATGTACTGAGAAGTATCTGTCATGCTACAACTGTTTTGTCCTTAATGACCATTTTTGTATGGCATTATTATTCCAGTCTGAAAAGTCTACTTAATTTATGTGTGTTTATTACAGGCTCATCTGGATCTGATGACCCTCCACCTCCAAAGCCAGCTCGATTTCCCGTCCCGGGTGCTGCGAATCCCGCATCGGCAAATGCTGCTGCCGGGCCGACTACGTACATAGTGGCGCAGAACCCGGAGGTGCTGGTGCAATTGTTGCGCGAGAATGAAACCCGTGGGCTGTCGCCGGCGCAGTACAACACGCCGGCCTCGGTCTTCAACACACTAGCGGTAGACTTTGAGCCCGCTGCGAACTGCGGGGCTGGCCCCTCGGGCGTGCCCGATAATCCTGCTGATCAGTCAGTGCCGGCACCAGCGCCGGCAGAGCCGCCCTCCCCCAGCTCTGAACAGGTTCGCCCTCTGCCTTGGGCTGGGCTGTGGTGGTGTGCAGTCGCAGGTTCCTGAAAACAGCCTCTCCTTTCCCGACATCCGTATGTGTCACTAAAACTACCTGTCTTGTTCTCATCTACTGATGGTTCTGGTCAATATTCGAGCTATTAACAGCATGGGAAAAGTGTGTGATTTGTTTGTTATTCTGTAGCCTTTCAGAATACTAATAGTCATTGTGAGTGGATTAAACTGCACAGGAGATTGGTAAGAATAGTTATGATTGTGTAATTAAATTAAAACAGAACATCACATTTAAGATATGTGCTTTTCTCTAGCAAAATATAGCATTGCAAAAGGTTGGTTGGTTGGTTGGTTTGGGGAAGGAGACCAGACAGCGTGGTCATCGGTCTCATCGGATTAGGGAAGGATGGAGAAGGAAGTCGGCCGTGCCCTTTCAGAGGAACCATCCCGGCATTTGCCTGGAGTGATTTAGGGAAATCACGGAAAACCTAAATCAGGATGGCCGGACGCGGGATTGAACCGTCGTCCTTCCGAATGCGAGTCCAGTGTCTACCCACTGCGCCACCTCGCTCGGTTGCATTGCAAAAGTTACGGTAGCCAGTGACAGCTCTACATGTGGTTAACGTTTGAGTAAGGTTGATTTCTATGTAATTCTTACCATGTGAGCGATTTGAACATCACCCTTGGATCGAATCAAAGCAACTTTGGGTGTCAGAAAATTGACATTGGTGAACACAGCGCTGATGAGTCTCACTCCAATATCAATGGAGGATATTTCCACTCACTCCTTTCCAACCCTACTCTGTGTGTAGTGTAAATGAGTATTAAAAATGTAGCTATTTAGCTAGGAATAAAACACAACTTATTATTTTGTAAAAAATGCACAACTTCTCAAATAGAAATGAAAGCTGGATTTGTTGCTTGTAATTTGAAGAAGTAATACAGTAAAACTCTGTATTCATGGACCAACTTTTAAGAAAGCCCTTCTTTAAATTAACATTTATGTTGGTCCCATGGAACTGTTGTAGGATCAGTGTTGCTGCAACAAGTTTTTAACCACAAATTAAAACCCCATTTTGATAAAATTTGTGACTTGTCATAGTTTGCAACTTCTTTTTTGTTTTTGCAAATTGCAAATAAAGTAAGTGGCAATACTTTTTTGTTCAGTAGGGAGATCATAGTTTTTAGTTGATAGTGTTCACTGATAAGTTCATGGTTTTTAGTTACTCCATATCATCTTATACAATGACTGAATCAACAGCCCGCACACTAAAAGTTTTGATACACTTGAGAATGCGGCCAGCAAATGAAGACCACTTACCATTTAACAACTTTGTCAGTATACTGTGCAAGAAGGTAGAAACAAACTAATAGCATTTTAAAAAAGAATAAGTTTCCTGTGATTGTTTGGCAGTAATAAGTAACTTATAAGCCTTGCCTGCTAAGGCTAATTTATCATTATGCTAAGCTGTTTTCTAATTTCTAGCAAGTGATGAGTTTGTACTTGAAGACTACATATACCACCTAAAAATGTTCGAATTACGATTCTGGTTCACTCCTTCAGGGGTCCACATGTAA
Organism: Schistocerca americana; assembly: GCF_021461395.2. Taxonomy (NCBI): domain Eukaryota; kingdom Metazoa; phylum Arthropoda; class Insecta; order Orthoptera; family Acrididae; genus Schistocerca; species Schistocerca americana. The sequence continues at coordinate 78,362,718 of NC_060124.1, read as the reverse complement.
GGAAAAAATTTTTTAAAGGAATAAGCTGTTCGAATCACAAAAGCTCCATGTAAAAGGGGGTTTACTGTATTTTCATAAATATGTGAATGAACACTGGGCCAGTTTGTTTGCTTATGACTATTTGTCAGATCATCCAAGCCTTACAACTGTCAGCTGCAAAGCAATTACATTTTGAGGATGTTAGAACTGAAGCTTTTATAAAAGCATTTTTTTAAAATATACCAGAAGAGCAATTTTGCTGGTGATTTGAGAGCTCCCAGTGTAAGTGCTTCAAGTCTTAGAAATGAGTTAAATAATAAGTGTTCTAGGTGTATACTAACATATGACATTACCATGTTGTTGTGCAACACATTCAAGATACTGATACATACCTGACAAGTTTTCAGCAGAAATGTGGACTAAGTGTGAGGGTACTTCTTCAGATGAAAAACACTTTGGTTAAGTAGTGAACATACATGTTAGTCATAATAGAATACCAGGAAAATTTTTCATCCATTGATGCTACGTTAGAAGTGTACAAGAATATTCCAAAATGTTTGAAAAGGGAAAACTAATGAATGTGTGTCTGTATGAGGATGCATGTCATTTTATATGTACTATTTCATCTAATTTGCACTTGTTATTGACAAAGATTGTGGAAGGGAAGTACATCCCAGACTTGTACCTGCAAACAAACAAAAGAATTAATAATGTAACTGTATTTTTTGAGGTGATAATGAAATCTCTAACTACCCCTTGTGTTATCGCTCTTGTATTTATGCGTAAAAATTTCAGTCTTAGAGCACTTCCCATTTATGCTTTTCATAATTGATGATTGTCTGTCTTTCCTTTCACAGTTTGAACTTGTGTTTGATCACTCAGTGTTTCAGTTCATTGTGTGTGATAGAATAGCAACAGTATGTACTGTACACTATGAAACACTCTTCTAGAGTGGTGCAGGAACGACATTATGTTTTCTATTCCATGCCAGGCAGTAGTGGAGTTCCTTACTGTAATGACTACTATAGAAGAGCTATTGCTCAGAGGCACAGTTGCAAATTTTGATCCAATAATTATGAAAATAAAAGTGTCCCGTATATATGAGAGAGCTATAGATAACAGTCTTTTGTCTCTGACATGTTTATTCATGACTGAATCAATTACACCATTTTGTGAGGCCTCACAGATGCAGCTAAAGACATCCTCCTCACCCTCTTAAGTCACATTTAGGAGACAGCAGACTTCCTCAACCCCCTCCCTCCCCCTGTCCCCCTTTCAATCCCCTGAAACCAATGAAAGATCATTAATGTCCTTTGGGGAAATATGTTGGAGCATATGATGAACAACAGGCTTACCTGGTTTGTAAAGTTCAGACAGCTCTAAACACTTTCAATGTGAGCTGAGGAGACATCATTTTGACCTGGCCCTGTGCAAGCTGCTGTTTGAAAATGGTTTGCAATATTGTTTGGAGGTGTTCTCAGACAATTTTGCCAGCGGGTCCTCTGGGGACAATTTCCCTTTTATAGAGCCTTCCCTGTCACATCAGTATTTCAGAAACTGAGTTAAGAAAGTCATATTTTCTATATTTCTTTAATGCATCAGTTTCTGATGTACAAGGTGCATTTACATTCCTCCTGCACAAAAAATGTAGAATTATGTTCCAGGCATATGAAATTTGGTGTGATTTGATAGCTTTATTTATGGCACAAAGCTTATGTCAAAGTGCTCTGTACATTATGAGTATGTTTGTGAGAGAGTAAGTGGATTTGAGTACATTTCTATGGCAATATGGTTGCTATTTAAGATATTTTAAGCACATATAATATTTATAAGAGCACTGATAACTTCACTGTTGAGTACCCTACACAAACAAATTGACCAGCTATCCGTTGAAAGTAAGGATGAAATTTCCTCAGACTGCAATTAAAAGATGTTCAACATTTATTTATTTTTTTTGTTTTATTTTATTCATTTTTCATTCTAACATGATTATTTTTTAAGCTATTAGCCCCATCTTCACATGTACCTGTTCACACTAAAGAACTGCATCACACATTCCATTACTGTTGATTGAGCTAGATGGTTAGAAGCTAAAATCAAGTATGTTGTTCCCCTTTGTTTAGCCTGTAACCGTTTATGTAGCATAAAACATTATTTTATTTTATTTCTGTCTCTTTGAATAAAATGTTAACCTGTTCAATTATAAGGTCACATACACATGTGTTAATGGATGATGTTATTAGTGATCTGAACAAATAAAACTTCATATGGACATGTGGCCTATTCTGAACTATTTCTGAGACAGAGCACATTTAATATCATATTTGTAAGCTGTTCCTGAAAAACTCGGAAACTGCACCCTCCAGCAAAAATCTCTCTCAGTACAAAATTAAACTACATTAAACTTCCTACAGAAAAGGACCTAGTCATTTTTTTTCTCTAGAACCTGTAGTCTGTGTGAAGAGAGCACAAGAATATTGAGAATCTCACATGACATGCATGCGTTGCAGCTTAGGTAGGATTTTTAGGCCAGTGTGAGGTAGTTCCCCGACTTAATGGACCACTAGCTAATCTCACTACTGCAGTAGGTCAAGGAATTTGTAACACATAATATCAGTATTAATGCAACGTATTATGTATGCATTGGCTTATAATAATTCACTAATGTACACAGGTACAGCTGAAGATGGTGCTAGTAGCGTTGAAACTTGATCATTTTAAAAAGAAACTGAAAATCATTTAACTGGAGTCTGAGACAAATTCATCCTTACTTCCAACTTACGGTACTGTTACTCTGGCAACAATAGAAAGTTTAAATAGGCCAACTATTTCTTTTTTTTTTTTTAACATAAATGGGTTTCTAAAGGCATGTATTGTGAATCAATTATAAGCAAATTCAGACAGTTTATTATGATCACTAATAAGATTTGGATTCGTAGTTGTGGTGTTAGCAAATTTTTAATTTCTAAAATCCTTTCAATATCTTAGTTGATTAGTTATCTAGGACAGAAGCAGCAGTGCATCAGGTATCGTGCTTTGTGGAATTCAATAGTTTATCTCTCTCCCACCACCCCGTATACCCTCTTCTCTCATTCCAAATGGTAAGTTTAATTGTACTCCTTTGTTGTGTTGCAAAGACAGAACCCCTCTAATGTTTCTGAAGTGGCATTGGTAATATGTTATCCCAGTTTTCTAATGTTTCATTTTATGATGTACAGAAAGATCTTGCAATCCCAGAAATAAGCAAAAAAAATTACTATTGCAATTTTCTCACTCACTCAGAACTCAATTTTTGAGATGAAATACTGCTATCTGTGTAGAAAAGTCCAATGGGAAGGTGTACTGAGAAGTTACTACAAGTTGTTGTGAGTGTGTATTGCATTATAAAGTTCTTCCAAAAACCACTGATGAAACAGTGACAAGTGACAAGGATATAAAATTGGACATTACTCGCTTATCTGGCTATCAATAACTCGGGTTCAGACAATAACTAGGCAAAAACAAAACATTTATGTACAATGTGTAGTAACTCTCCAATGTTCAAAATCATACCGTATTTACTCGAATCTAAGCCGCACTTTTTTCCGGTTTTTGTAATCCAAAAAACCGCCTGCGGCTTAGAATCGAATGCAAAGTAAGCGGAAGTTCTGAAAAATGTTGGTAGGTGCTGGTACAACTAACTTCTGCCGTCGAATATATGTAACGCTACACAGGCATACATTGCAAGCACAAAGATAAATACTGGTGCCAAAATCTCTGCGTCAGTAAATAAATAAAAAAAAGGTGGAAGACGAGCTTTTTTTCTCCGCCACGATTTTCGACCACTGCATTTTCATACATTATCCAATGAAGTAAATACAAATGCCGTATTGTTCATCTTCGAATGTAGCAGCATTTCAAAGTACTATGAAAATCTGTCTGGCAAGACTGTTTGAGATGTTTGTCAATATGGCCAACTCCACGTTCCGAATTTTTTCCTACCTGTGAGAAGAGATGGTTGCTAATAGGAACTTTTATGAATTGTGAATCACATGCAGTATTCTCTTCACCATAAGAATAATACAAATATAAACATTTTGCCATGTATTCTTTCGTGTTTGCTGCTATCTCGTTTAAATCCTGTCTGCCTAATAAACTACGAAACTAGAGTGAGACAACAGCAAACGCGGAAGAATACACATATTATGTCATGTTGATATTTGTATTATTCTTATGCCTAATAGTGATACAGTCAGAAATGAAGCACGGCAATTGACTAGATTTTTAAATCTAAGATGACTCTAATTTCTGTGCAGAATGTATTGTACTAAAGAGGCGTCTGCAAAGATTTTCAAACGGAGAAAAATTTTCGCTAAACTCTCGTTCAGAACATCTTCTATCATAAGCAGTCTATTATTTGGTTCTTGTTGATCATTATCAAAGAAAACAGCAGTGTAAGTAACAACAAATAGCAGTCTCTTGCCATTGTCTCGCTAATGAGATGATTCCTCTCTCTCTTTTTAATTGTAAGTGGTGGTAGTGTGCACAAAAGCAAGCCATGCCACGAGCGACGACAGTCCATAAACACTCATTATCAGAATGCGACAAACAATGCATGACACAGTACAGTAATGCATTTTCAGCTCAGAGTGACGGAAACACCTATAACAAAGAGAACGGCACTTATCAGATCAAAGAAAAATAAGCAATCAGTTAAAACCAGATGAAGCATGTGAAAAAGGAAGGTTACCCGTAGAAATACGGGCGGAGCGCCTGACGCTTGGCAATGGCTACCTGGTAGAGCTTAACTGCTAAGCTTACAACTCGAACCAAACTATAATACTGTAGTTGTATCGTCATTGATTTGACCTAAATTGTTTCTCATATTACAATGGACCAACTTTGTTTTGATTTGGAGGTGCGGCCTAAAACTTTTCTGTCCCCTTGAATTTCGAGTCTCATTTTTCAGGTGCGGCTTAGATTCGAGTGCGGCTTAGATTCAAGTAAATACGGTAATTCTGTGTCTAATTGCCTAACAAAGCTTGAAAGGACACAGCATTTAAAAACTGCTCAAATAATATACATAGATCTGTATCCTGGGACTTGAGTTTTTTTCTTGTCTATGTAGCCACATAGTCTTTCCTGTTACTAGTTCTAGAATTATATGATACTATCTTATAACCTTCAAGATATATTTTCTAAATTTCTCATACATTTTGTTGATATCAGACAATGAATTAAAATTACAAAACATATTTATTCACACTAATAGATTACTTTACAAAGTGAAAACCTGTGTAGTGTAATGATACAAGAGTTTTGTTTTCCTGTGCATCATATGATCACAGCTCTTGGACTTAAAAGATACTCAGACCTTTGACATATGACATTATTTATTGACGTTTCAGAAATAAAAGATGAACTTTAGAAAGATACTGTGTTGCCAGTGAGCGAAAGGAAATGGATACCATAACAGTAAAATTATGAAATTTGTTTTGAGTGTTTTATAGAATGTCAGAAAAATATGGGAAATAATATTTCAGGTAAAGAAATTACAAAGATTGAGTGTAGTGACTACTAATCTCATACACTATTCAGAGTGAAAAAAAGAATTCCTTCAATCAAAGCGTAAGAACCAACTAAGGTGATGCAATAAACAGGTAATTGTGTATGAAATTGTAGCGATTGTTGAAGAAATAATTATGTCAGGTACAGGTGTTGAGATGCTAAACACTTCCTCTTTCATTTCCCTCTAATTTCTTCTTTTACTGTTAGTCTCATTCCTTGTGCCCCTTTGATATCAGGGACATAATGTTAATTGGAAAATGAGGTGACTAAAAGCAGGAATTACAAAATGAGCTCTTGAAAAAGCAAAGAAAGAAATGAAGAGTTAGCAGCTTAATATTTACAGTGTAGCAATAAATTTATAAAGCAGTGTCAAGTTTGAAGGTACTACACTCAAATATTAAATTGATTTCATTTCTCATTTTGGAGCATCAAACAACCCTACCACAACAAAAGCCAGCGTTTAATAACGATTGTGATGATGCTCACACTGCTAAATACTGCATTTTCGGGCAACAACAGTCATATTATGTAGCAGGTCTCATTAGAGCACAATTAATAGTCATTTCATGTAATAATCAAAAAACTAGGCACTCATCTTTTTGTATTTCCCACGCTGGTCTCGTCTTAAAATAATGGCTCAATCGTTGAAAACCTAGGTGGTTATGATTCCAAGCTCGGATGCAAAGAGGCCTAGGTTTTATTCTGCTGTATTCAAAAGTTTTGTAGATGCGCTGCACAAACCATTCTTGAAGATTACACTTTTGATGGACAATGGTGATGTAAAAAAATAATCAGCACTCCGAATTTAAGTTACCCTTCCTTTTAATTGCTTTTATTGCAATATCACGTAACACACAAACATCACTTCACAATACAAAACATACTTGAAAACATCTTCCTCACATTTTATAAGCCAACTACAATATGCATCTTTCCAACATGACATCCAAGACTTGACTTTTTCGAGGTCCGACTCTCTAACAACTCTCTAACAACTAACTAACTAATAATCGCTTATGCGCCCAAAAATCAGAGTTACAAGTATGTCAAAGATCATAGTGACAAAAGAAAGAATACACGAGAATAATATCATTGCAATATAAACATATCGATGTATCACAAATGAAATCAAATCTGAATGTTGTCTCAGAAATATGTCAACTACTTTGCAGAAACACAGTAGAATATTATTGGTATCGAGAGGTTCAGGTGAGCTGCCGTAATGGTTATGTAATTCAAGTACCATTACAAGCAGCAGCAAAAAATTTACAATATAGCAATAAATTTATAAAGCAGTGTCAAGTTTGAAGGTACTACACTCAAAAATTAAATTGATTTCATTTCTCATTTTGGAGCAGCAGCAGCAAAAAAAAAAAAAAAAAAAAAAAACCATGAATAGTTTCGTGTTCCATAAATTTTCTGATTTCTCCATGTCTTACCTTCTGACTTTAGCACTCCTCAGAAGATCTTAAACGATGTGGTTTGCCTACGAATGCCAAACATGTGGGTTTTTTTGTCAGCTGTTACCTTTTGTCGGATTTCAGTTTTCGTTGTTTAGGACAGTAGACATAACATGCTAAATGTGCTTTGATACCTGCCTATTATTGTAAGATTTGTAATATAATGTTTTTAATTGTATGAGTATTGTAAAAGGACAGATATTTAGCTACAATTATTTAAATTAAGGATAAAATCAAGCAATAGAAAATTAAGGATGGGACGTTGGCAGTATTATGAAAAGGATAGATTGCTGTTCACCATATAGAGGTCATGCTGAGTTGCAGACAGTCACAGCAAAAAGACTGCTGTACATGGAATTTCAGCCCAAAAGCCTTCTCTGTTGTAGAAAAAAACACACTCTTTCATGCAAGCACAACACACACACACACACACACACACACACACACACACACACACACACAGTCACTATGTCTCGCAACAGAGGCCAAACTGCAAGCAACTGCTGCTGATGTGAGAAGTAATCTTTCATGCCATGTCTCTACAGTTACGTACTACCTTGCACATTTCCACCATCTGGCCACAGAGGAACATTCCCTCATTACTCGGTACCCACCAGGACTGGAGCAACTGAACTGCATTCTTCACCAGGGTTTTGGCTCTCTCTCTCTCTCTCTCTCTCTCTGCCTTGAAATGAGGAATATCCTGCCCACTATCCTTCTCACCCCTTCGCCCTCGTCAGTGTTAATCTGTCATCCATTGAACCTACACAATATCCTTGTCCATCCCTATTCCACCCCTGCTCCCATCCCCTTGCCTCATGGATCATATCCCTGTAAGAGATCTACATTCAGAACCTGTCCCATACGTCCTCTCACCACCACCTGATCCAGTCCAGTCACCAGCATCACTTATCTCACCAAAGGCGGGACTACCTGAGAAAGCAGTCAAGTGATCTACAGCCTAAGTAGCAACCATTGTGCTGTGTCCTACAAGGGCATGGCAACCAACAAGCTTTCTGTCTCCATGAATGACCACTGGCAAAGTGTGACCAAGAGACAACTAGACCACCCAGTTGCTGAACATGCTGCCCAACACAATGTACTCCACTTCAGAGACTGCTTCAGAGTCTGTGCCATCTGGATCCTTCCTACCTACACCAGCGTTTGTGAATTGCGTAGGTGGGAACTCACACTGCGATACATCCTATGTTCCCATATCCCCTGGCCTCAACCTTTATTTGTCCCTGTCCTTCACCCACCTATTCCCTTCACGGCTCCCACTCCAGCACTACACAGCCTTCTAGTCCACCAATGAACCCACTAGTCACTTTCTTTTCCCCCCTCCTCTGCTTCTCTCCTTTTCTGCTCCTGTCCCCCCCCCCCCCCCCCCTTTCTGCTCCCCTTTCCCTGCCTCAAACCTCCAAACTAAACCTAGCTGTGCTGCTCTCTCCCCACCTCATTCCTGTATAGTCCCACAAGCAGCACTACACCCTCCCCACCCCTATCCTGCTATCTCCCCCCCCCCCCCCCCCTTAGCTTCCTCCTGAACACCACCACCCAAATTGCTTCTCCTGTCAGGTGCAGTTGCTCCCAGTCTGGCCTCTGTGGCCAGAGACAGTGGTCATGTGTGTGTGAGATGTTCTTTCAAGAACACATGTGTGTTGTCTACAGTAGAGAAGGTCTTTCAGCTGAAAACTCCATGTATAGCAGCCTTTTTGTGTGCCTGTCTGTGACTCAGCATCTCCTTTATGTGGTGAGTAGCAATATATCTTTTTCTTAAATTAAAAGTAGTTAATAATACACTGTTGTCTAGCTAATTCAGAAAGCCGCACGTAGCTACTGAAGAAAATGAAATAATTCTGTGTAAGAATTGTTTTGGGCAGAAAGTTTGTACTACAACAAAGTTAGCCAGCTTTCAGGCTTGCATCTCTGCTGGTGTTGCATTGATTGACATAGAAATTCTGTTAATTGTCTGGGATGAAATTGGTTATTGGATTGGTGGGTACTGTGTGGAACACTGTACTCAGATTGCACATTTGTAATTTGTAAAAAAGAGCTTGTGTAGTTTGCCTTTTATCAATACCACTTCCAGTGTAATCTAATACCCTACTGATCAGTAATTATTTCTTAGTTTGAAAGCATCATTTTGATTTACCACATAAATTAAAAGTAGCTAATTCAGAAAGCCACAATTAGTTGTTGAAGAAACTGAAATACGTAATTCACTGTAATTCTCATGTTTTACACTGGAGGACCAGGCTTGAAGCTGTTTGAGCTGCTCTGTCCTTCCACATTTCTTTGTGTTGTGTGTAGATATGCCATGGCTAGCTTCCTGCAAGACAGACATCTATTGACATATGTTTCAGAGATAAATTTTCAAATATGCAGAAGTGCTCATATACTGTATTTCGTCTGTGTGTGCTTACTTTAAAGATAAGTCAAACTGTTTTGAATATTAATCAGCGCTTTGTTATAATTATTTTACAATTTAATTAAATATTAAATTAAAATGTGTATTTCTCAAGAACACTGCCATGATATCTTTTTGTATTATTTGCTAACATAAGAATGAGCCAGGAAAGAAACCTAACAGCAGGATGACCAAAGAACTACTGTTTCCTTTCCTTTCCCTTTTTACCTCCTCGAGCTAGAAGTGACTGCAACACCACTACACTCCACGCCTGCCTGGTTTTAAGTATGCAGCATGGAGTGTTGCATTGAGGCCTGCGCATGTGAGTGCTGCTATGCCCACTGTTTGAATCTAGCAGGCAAGTACTGGCACACAGTTTTTACCTTGTTGTGATTCTGCATTTCTCAGCTAGATTTTACTTCAGCATCTATTTTCTTCTTCTATGACATTAATTTGGGCTATTTTACTTTACATCCAACAATTATTTTTGTGAAGCTGGAATCCCATTTTTTGTTGTTCATATCCATTTTGTATACAAATATGTGCTTTCCAGTAAGCTTCATTCAAATGCATATCACTTTGTCCCAGTGATTTAGACCCTTCTACTAGGATCTTCTTCAGGAGTCTTTTGGTGCTCCCAGTTGATTGAATAGTGTTGAAAATGTATTGTATCCACTTACAAAAGGAAGTATTTTTTCTGTGCTTAATCAGTTAACAACCAAAGTGGCACTTACTCATTTAGGAGAAGTTCAGCCAGTTTTGTATGACAGATGAGTATGTGGAGTAAGTTTGGTTCTGTTGTGCACTTTGATACTGAATTAGAACAGCTAAGGATGGGTATGTTGCTGTATTGTGTTTCGACAGTTATTCAGGAGAACATGTTTTTGTCTGCCTTCCTTGTTTAAATGACAATGAGTTCCTTTGTGGATGTTAAAGCTCTGTACTGAAGATGTAATAGTAACCAAGCTCTGAAAAATGTTCAGTGAACAAGCTGCAGGGTCTCGCTGGTATTTGTATCGTGGATGTGTCAATCCATGTTGGCAGTTTGTTACTAGATCAAGGCGGTTTAAATTTTGAAACACTTGTCTTGTAATGGTATTATGAGCAGAATGACATAGAAATTGTATAAAGTGCATATTTAAACCATCAACTGCTTCTATTTTAAACCCAAATATCTACTGGTTTCAGTCTTGGACCATCTTCATGGACAAGAGTTATAATGGTTGAAGCCACCATATTACATTAGTCATTACTTAAAATGTGTAGTGCATGCCATGAATGTCAGTATACAACACAGGACTTTTAGAAGCAAACATATGAATACTAAATGTTTTTCATGATAAAGGATGACAGCCAAAACAGTTGCAGGCTAAAAATTTATTAAAATTCTTGACCAAGGTTTCGGTATATATAAATATACCTTCATCAGAAGTAAAAATCTAAAATTACATAATGCAATGTACACAATTGTTTTATTAATCTTCATTGCATGATGTAATTTTAGATTTTTACTTCTGATGAAGGTATATTTATATATACCGAAACCTCGGTCAAGAATTTTAATAAATTTTTATCCTGCAACTGTTTTAGCTGTCATCCTTTATCGTGAAAAATTTCAACAGTTGCTGTCCCAGCCATGTTTAAAATCTTGGAATACTAAACGTATTAAAAATGTAATAGAAATTGCTACATTCAAAAAGTGCCACTCCTATCATATAGATTAGATTATGAGATAACCGAACAGTCTCTACGATGTGATACATAGTCCTCATTTTGTAGAAGACATGTCACTAGCTGGAAAAATTGACCTCTCTCTGTTTAAGCATGTCAGTTACCAATTTGAAATGGCATTGCATTCCAGTACATTATCAACATTTTGATGTATTTTGTGGGTAAACAGTTTCAACATGCATAAAGAATATTAATTAGGTCATCATCAAATGATTCATAGATGCTTTACTGCCAGCAATTAGGACATTGCCCAGGAGGCAAAGAATATTTGGACTCAGGGAGTCAGTTCTGCGTATCTCATTTAAGTGTCAGGAAGTCGTTTCTGAAAGTATTTGTATGGAGTGTAGCCATGTATGGAAGTGAAACGTGGATGATAAATAGTTTAGACAAGAAGAGAATAGAAGCTTTCGAAATGTGGTGCTACAGAAGAATGCTGAAGATTAGATGGGTAAATCACGTAACTAATGAGGATGTATTGAATAGAACTGGAGAGAAGAGAAATTTGTGGTACAACTTGTCTAGAAGAAGGGATCAGTTGGTAGGACATGTTCTGAAGCATCAAGGGATCACCAATTTAGTATTGGAGGGCAGTGTGGAAGGTAAAAATCATAGAGGGAGACCAAGAGATGAATACACTAAGCAGATTCAGAAAGATGTAGGTTGCAGTAGTTACTGGGAGATGAAGAAGCTTGCACAGGATAGAGTAGCATGGAGAGCTGCATCAAGCCAGTCTTAGGACTGAAGACAACAACAACAACAACAACAACAACAACATGAAAGAGCTCTTGACTTTGGCAGTGTATAGACAGCAGATAGTGTTCTGTGTAAGTTTGAAGTATTAGATAAAAGCAGCAACTGAGTAGTGGTATTTTTTTTATCATCAGTGTGGGTGATTGGCGCTAATCATAGTTTGTTGTCAGTGTACTATATAGAAGAAGCCTGTCGATGTGTAACTCAAGTCGTTCCACATCTCTGAAGGTTACTCCTTTGTCATGGAATTTATAGAAGGTGATTTGTGACATCAACTGATGAATGAAAAGAAACTGAATATGTTGTAGACAAAGTACATGTCCCCTCCTCCTCCCCTCAGGATTTTGCGGCAGTGTATGCCTGTGCGCTGCTTAATATTTTGTGAGGCTGAGAAGTGCAGGAATCATGAGTATTTATTGAAATTGCTTGATATAGCATTATTTTAAGCTCACAGTAAGTATCTGAAGCCTTCCCACTTGAAATGTAATCTCAGAAGGCAGTATTATGCACTTTTGCAGAGTATCAGCTTGGCATGATACTGAGTCTCACTGGTAGCATGGCATTGACTGAGCAGCATGTATATTTTAAATTTATTATTGTGTTTATATCAATTTTGTTTCATTTCCTCTTATAGTTATTTCTTAAGTTCAAATTTTTGCATGTTTTACAATATGAGTTTAAACTTTTTTCACTGTTACATGTGTTTTAGTTGTGTTCTTTGTTCGCATGTTGCCTGTTTGACATCTTTGTATTTTTTTAGTAGTGGAAAATATTTTAGTGGTTCTGAAATAGATCTATGTAATGTTGTGAGTTTAGTTTAGTTTTCAAAATTTCATGTGTCTAACATACATTTCCTCATAATAAACAAAGATGAACTGACAGTGTTGAAACAATTGTCAGTTCTGATAAGCCAAAAAATTTGAATTGTGTCATGTTGATTTAATTACAAAATGTGTGTTGCTGTGTTTGGTGTTGTGTTAGATGTTGAACTAATTGTTTTTCTCTCCCACGTAACCTAATGTGGCAATATTCTTGTCCAATGTGGCAAAATTATTGTTTTTATATGTTTAGATTGTAATGTGAAAGTTGTGCAGTTTAAATGTAGTTTTGTTTATTTCAGTACCTAACTAGGAGATATTGGGCCATTTAACATACTCTTTTCGATTTACAAGACACAATTGTATATTGCTACTATACAGAACAAAAGTTAAAAGTAAATGTAATGAGGTGTTGAATGCAGGATACTGAATACTATAGTTGGCTATTCAATTCTTTGGTGATGTAAACAGTGACCTGAATATTTTGTGGCTGACTGACTGAAGGTCTCCATGTATCAGTCTCAGACTATCAGTATTAGCTACAATTGTTGCTGATAATCAGTATGCAATGCTGTCACTCTTGCAGTTCAAACTAGTCTTTGAAAAAACTTCAGGAGTGTTATTAAGAAGTGATTGCAAGGAATAGTATTCAACAATAATGTTTGCAGTATAAACTTTTTTTATAGTTCTCTAATTTATAAAATGATATTACCAGTTCTCATTGTGCTAGCAATCATCTTCAAACCATAAAATATTGTTACAGAGTAAAGGTATTTTATGATATAAAAATGATTGGGAGCACAATCAAAACTACTCATATCATTTTATAAACTCATTATCTAGAAAGTTTATATTACAAAGTAAGATTACTTTTCCACATCACTTAATGGTGTTTGGTTCTGCTGTGAGTGAAACCAAATGGCTAAGGCTGAAGTTCAGCCTATAATGTTTTAGGTACGCAAGTGTCTCCCCATAACTTCTCAGTTTCTTTCAGATCTTTCATGCAAAACAGTGCCTTACCTGAACTCCAATGAAGAGCCACTTTCATTAATTTTGATATTTCAGTTCGCTCCCATCAGTCACCAAGCAAAGTGGCGCAATCATTAGCTACAGAATGATCTTACATTCCGTCCAGGTTTAGGTCCAGTTATTCCACCACTGCCTTTAATTACTTAAGGAAAATGCAGTGGTGGCTACTTTGAAAAGTACGCAGCTGATTTGGTTCCCTATTGTTGCCCAAACTGAAACTGTGTTTGGTTTGCAATGACCTTTTTATGGTCAGGAAATTAAAGCTTAATATTGTTTTCTTTCAATTGCTGTTGTGATGGCATACATTTGCAGTAATGTACTTCATTCTAAGCAACAGGATGTAGTAATTTATGCAACACTAAAGCTATAAAATTTTGAAGTTACGTCTGGCATATGAATGCAGTGGTCCATAACAAATGACTGAGTTGTGCAGGCCACTAGCAGTTATTGCCTGCATGTATATATTGATATAACTGAGTTTGAAATGTGCATTGTTTTCTAGTATTCACTCATTAAAATAAATAAATAAAAAATCTTCAAAATATGATACTTTGTAAGTAATCACTGTAACAGATTTAATCGAATGGGCCTATCCTCATTTCTTGTACCTTCTTTTACACAAACAACAGCAACAGCAGCAGCTCTACGGAGACACTGCTGTGATATCGGCAGATGGCCAGGATTCGGCCATCAGTGACGGTGACGGCTCACTGGAACTGGAGCGCAGGATGCTGGAAGCACGGCTCAGGCAGCAGCAGCAGCAGTCAGAGGAGGACAGCCGCTGGTTGCAGGAGGAGGAGACAAACCTGGTCAGTAGGCTGCAGTCAGCTGGTGAGAATGAGTGAGCGTTGGAACTTTTTCACTGCAGGCTTTAGGAATCTAATTTGGGTCTTGTTCTTCATTGTTATATGTAGTTAACATGTCTTGGATAATCTCATTATCACTCACTCAGCTGACAATTTTCGTTTTCAAATAACCAGTCATTTATGTAGCTAACAGACAGTGTTTCAGAATCATTTGAACAGTTATTGTCAATTGTCTCTTGGAGCTGTATGATTCCCTTGTTGTTAGAAGGTTCAACATGTTCCTCAATCCCTTTACCTTCTTTAAAACATTTTGTGTGCTCATTTAAAAAAGGAAGATCTGGCCACAGTTTGCCGAATGCAGATACTAACACTTTAGTTGAAACACTTTCCCAAGGCCAAGCAAGGTTGTAAACAACATCTTTAACATAATGATTGAGTAATACTTTTCTCTTTGATAATTACACTACACAGTAGGCTTCTTTGGAATGAACCTTAACTGTCTGGATAATATTCTGATCCATAGGTTGGAACAAAGGAGCTACATTTGGGGGAACAAGGAGGGGAAGAACATCTCTTTTATCAAACCATATTAAGATTTAAGTTCATTTTCATCAACTTCAGTTTATTGGTAGAATTTTAGGAAAATGTGGTTCACCTGTAAAGGAGGCAACATATAGGACACTGAAGCGACCTATGCTTTAGTACCAATTGAGTGTCTGGGATCCGCACCAGGTTGGATTGAATGAGGACATTGAAACAATTGAGAAGCAAGCTGCTGAATTGGTTACCGGTATGTTCTAACAAGACGTAAGTGTTACAGAGATGCTTGGAGGCTCAACTGGGAGTCCTTGGAGGGAAGGCAACATTCGAATACTAACGAGAAAATTTAGAGAACTGGCAATTAAAGCTGACTTCCCCTAACATAAGTTGCGCGTAAGAACAATGAATATAATATATGAGAAACTAGGGCTCATATGGAGCCATATAGACAATTGTTTTTCCTTCGCTCTGTTACCATGTAGAACAGGAGAGGACGTGACTCGTAGTGTCCTCCACTGCATGATGGCTTGTAGAGTATCCGGAGCAGTTATCCAACACCAACAAAGCTTTCTGAGACAAATTTTGCTTCTTGAGGAACTTTTTGACTGCTGGTATGAACTCCTCGTGAAACCACTCATTGAACAATTTCCATGTCATCCAAGTTTTCATTTTGGTGTTTATATTTGGCTGGTACACATTTTGCATTTTTGAATGACCTAGGATTTTTTGATTTTCTTGTGACAAGTAGCTCAAGTTTTTGAGTTCCGCTAGCATTAGTGCATGGCATAAATGTGAGCCTGTCTTTAGACATTTTTCTGCCAGGAGCACATGCCTCTGCTTTGTGGACGAATGTTTTGTTGGGCAAAAGTCTCCAGAACAATCTGCTTTCATCCACGTTGCAAATGTGATCAGGAGAAAGATTTAACTCTTCTAAAGTTTTCTTGAATTTTTGTTTGTATGGCTCTACAGCTTTGAAGTCACAAGAGGGTTTTTCTTGTGTTGTGCTTAAAAGTGGATACAACATCTTTTTTTAAACTTATCAAGCCATCTGGTACTTGCACGGAAATCATCTTTTTTTCTTAATTTATTTATAGAAAAATTTCGCTTTTTCTTTTAATAAGCTCTGAAATTGGAATGTGTTTACTGTGTTCCTGAAGAAAACACTTCAATTAATGGTTACTCACCAGTTTTTATCATTTTCCTGTCACTGCTTTTGCTGTTTCCTGTCACTGTTTTTGCTGTTCAAATTGTGCACAGCACCTTCAGTTTTATCACAATTTTTTTAATGTCATAAATAGTAGCACACCCAACATCATAAAATGAAGCTAAATCATTAATTTTTTCCTTTGTTTAATTTTTAATAATTTCAGATTTTTCAACCAAAGTCAATGTCTTGTGTTTATGTTTTTCACTACCTGCTTGAGACATATTGTAGGAAAGTTACAGAACCCTCAATAATACTATCCCAATCAAGTTAAAGAGAGTAATAACTCAACTGAACAATGTGCGCATTAATCAACAATTGGTGGGGGACTACGTATTGTTTACTAAACAGTTCACTTGAAGTGGCACCACATGTCCACATCGTGTGATCTTGGCTCATTGTGTCAGACTACTGGACAGATTATAGAGACTCTGCTGTATTCATATGATGTGCGCTATACACTGAAAGCAATAGCATATGGAAAACACCATGGAAACAGCAACTGAGCAGCATTTTGGCCCTCCACCATCAGAAAAAAGCCATTCGCAATTGATGGGCTAGTAAAGGAGAACTAAAAAAAATGAGGAAGATTAAATATACAAATAGAGGATTGAATGCAAAATGGCCAAAAATAGAAGATTACTGATTGAGAAGGGTTCAAGGGTACTGTCAAAATGGCACTGTAATTAATACAAAATTGATTCAAATACATGCTTGTAAGCTAGCACTACAGTGGAACTTAACAGACTTCAAGGGTGGAGCTGGTTGGTGCTGCAGGTTTATGAAACTTTGTGCACTTAGCATGCGAGCTAAAAGCAAAATATCTCGGAAAATGCCACAAGAGTATGAAGACTTAATATTATGTTTCCATTGCTTTATTATTCAAGATTGAAAGAAAACCTGTGTGGAACTAAGCAAAGTACCTAATGTGGATGAAACTCCTCTGATATTTGATGTGTCGAGTAACAGAACTGTTGCCATGAAAGGTGCTAAAACTGCAACTACCTAAAACAAGTGGTCATGAAAAAATGTACTACACTGTTGTCATTTCACGTTGTGCTGATGGTACTAAACTCAATCGAATCATCATTTTCAAACACAAAACAGTGCCAAAACCTTCTGAAATACTGCCAGTTGTTGTTGTTCACATACATGACAAGAGCTGGTTGGACAAGGCTGGTATGAAATTATGAATTAACAAAGTGTGGGAGGGAAGGAAAAGTGCTTAATTGAAGAAGAGTTCTTTTCTCATGCTATGCCAGTTTAGTAGCCATCTGAAAAGATCCCTGAAAAAGAAACTGAGACAGGGAAATAGAGCTTTCTGTTATTCCAGAGGAACTTACTTCACAATTGCAACCTGTTAATGTCTCAATAAATAAACCATTTAAGGTGTATATGAGAGAGGAAACAAACAAATGGGTGATGGATGGAACGCAGCATGAATTCATGCTGAAGGGAGCTTTAAAGTGACCTACAGTCAAACAAGTGTGTCAGTTGGTAAAACAGTTATGGTGAAGAATGAGAGAAGACATTACTGTTAAATCCTTCAAGAAATGCAGCATAAGCACTGCTCTCACTGGCGGTAAAGAGCACCTTATGTATGAAGAGGATAACGATGATGATGGAGAGGAAGAAGAAGAAGAAGAAGAAAGTTTAGATGATTTTCAGAGATTTTAAAGATCAGATCAGTTTTACAAACTAAGATTTTTTTTAGTCTGCTTTGCAGTCTAATGATAAAAATTGTAAAAATGTTATAAAAAAAACACTTAAAAATTAAGGTGCATCTTATAGTCTTTAGCACCTTGCAGTCCATAAAATATGGTAGCAAAATTGAACTTGCCAACGTATAATTCAATTCTCAACTATGCTGGTCAAGTCTATTTTCTAGATGTTTCAGTGTTGTAACTGTGTGTGCAAATGCTAAAAAATCAGTTTGGAGACTCACTCCCAGCCAATTTGTGTTCCACTCTTGATCACAGATTCTGTTAATATCTTCCCGAATTCTACAGTAATATTCTCAGTTTCACCGTTAAATAAGACTGAAAAGAATCCGTCACTTTATCTAACTCCTGTCTTACTTTAATTCGTATTTATCATTTTCAACCCAAAATTTCCAATATTGTAACGTCATTTCAGATTTTGTGTTTCTTGCTGTTTCAGGTAAATGCTTTTTTAGTTCTTTACTCCAATATGAACTTCAGATTGTTGATTTGTTTTGCAAAGGGTCTATCTCTATTCAGCTCTGCTTGATATTATCGTAATTCTCTGCCAGAGAATAATTTGGAAAACTGCAGGTAGTAAGGATATCGTCTTGACAAAATCTTGAGCTTTCATCTGGTTGGCTGCATTGAAATTCCACAGTGTTTTGATGAGGGTCTCTCTCATCAAGTTCTGGTGAAGCATCAAGATTAGGCAAGTGACCCATGTATGTACACCTAAATGGCAGCCACCTCACCCCCATCCCTCCTTCCCTCCACCACCCACCTGGCATGGGGTTTGGCATCCCATGGTGGGAGACAAACTTGCTCAGAATCAAAAAGTGTCAGTTGCTGGATGTGGGCTCGTTGTGTAGCTGCTAGTGCAGGGTTCCACACTAAACTAATTTGTAGCTTGCATCCCTGTTGACAAGATTATTGTGGAGCCTTACCTCAAGCAATTTTTTTTAAAAATGCTCTCCAAAAAGTCACTAGCTCAACACAAAATTTTTGTTTTTTGTTTTTCTTCAAACGTATTTCATTTGATGAGGCTGCATTCTGCCACTGCTGATTTATCAAGACCCAAACTTATATGGACCACACTGCGTTGAAAGATAACGGTGCTGTGTTTGCCTCACGTACTGGAGGCCACACTCACAAGAATGATATAGACGCACACAAAAGGTATTTGCAGTTGCAATTTTTCCTTTACTGAGCCTAGCTTGTTCTTTACCAAGCCAAGCACACCTTTTGTATTTTTTGGTGGACAGAAGATGGCTTTGATGTTCTTTTCCAAGGATTCTCACAATTTTGGCTGGAAGAGGTCCAGTATGGGGGAGAAAGGTGAGTTTCTCTTTCTCTACCTCTTCTTCACAGTTGGCTGTATCATTTGCTTTCTTCAGTGCATGGTTAATTTGCTCTTTTTGCACCCATTTTAGTGAAATGCATCTTTTAAGTGTTGTAGCTCAATTGGGAGACTGACCTTGTCACAAATAGCACATGCCTTGTTTCTACTATCATGCTATAATTTCATGTATTGACTTGTTCCATGACCATGAAAACTTCTCCTTAATTTGGTCCCACGGAACAATAAATAAATAAATAAATAAATCAAGCAAATTCCAGTGTTACATTGTTGATTTTCTTTATTTAAACTTATGAATTGTCACCTGAATATGTTACTTATATTTCATTTTATCTGTTTCTACTATCATGTTATAATTTCATGTATTGACTCGTTCCATGACCATGGAGACTTCTTAATTTGGTCCCATGGAACAATAAATAAATATATCTAAAAACAAAGATGATGTAACTTACCAAACGAAAGCGCTGGCATGCTGATAGACACACAAACAAACACAAACATACACACAAAATTCAAGCTTTCGCAACCAACGGTTGCTTCATCAGGAAAAAGGGAAGGAGAGGGAAAGACAAAACGATGTGGGTTGTAAAGGCCTTTACAAATGTCTGCTTGTGTCTGTATATGTGCGGAAGGCCTTTACAAATGTCTGCTTGTGTCTGTATATGTGCGGATGGATGTGTGTGTGTGTGTGTGTGTGTGTGTGTGTGTGTGTGTGTGTGTGTGTGTGTACCTGTCCTTTTTTCCCCCTAAGGTAAGTCTTTCCGCTCCCTGGATTGGAATGACTCCTTACCCTCTCCCTTAAAACCCACATCCTTTCGTCTTTCCCTCTCCTTCCCTCTTTCCTGATGAAGCAACCATTGGTTGCGAAAGCTTGAATTTTGTGTGTATGTTTGTGTGTCTATCAGCATGCCAGCGCTTTCGTTTGGTAAGTTACATCATCTTTGTTTTTAGATATACTTTTCCCACGTGAAATATTTCCCTATATTATATAAATAAATAAATACCCTAGGACATGCGGTCTACAGAAAGAAACCCACACAAATCTGTACTTCATGTAATGAGCTTATTATCATCCAGCTCAGTAGTACACTGTTCTAACAGCTCTAGTACATAGGGCTGTGCCATTTGTGACAAAGACAGCCTCCTAATTGAGCTGCAACACTTCAAAGATATATATCATCAAAATATGTACTGTGAAGTGCAGGTTAAACACACACTGAAGAAAACGAGTGACACAGCCATCTGCAAAGAAAAGATAAAGAAAGAGAAGCTCATCTTTATCCTCTGTATTGGGCCTCCTTAGTCAATATTGCAAGAACTTTCATAAAAAACAACATCCAAACCATCTCTCAATTGTCATAAAATACAAAAGGTGTGCTTGTCTCAGCAAAGGACAAACTGCAAGTAGCCCAGTGTATATGGTATCCCTTAAGAGTGTGACCTCCCCTAAATAAGGTAAACAAAGCACTCTTTCTTGCAATGCTGCAAGGGACAAACTAGATGCATATGTCTGAGGCACAAAGATAAATCAGGAGTAGCGGTATACAGCCTCAATGAGGAATGTACATTCAAATTTCAGAAAACAAAAATGTGACAAGCTAGTTGCTTTTCGAAGAGCATTATTAACATCTCAATGGAATAGGTTCCCAAGCAGGGGCAGTCAACCTTTTTTACCTGCCACCCACTTCTGTGCCTCTGTTAGTAGAAAAATTTTCTAACCACCCACCAATTCCACAGTAACGGTAATTCACAAAGTAGGGTAGCAACTTTACCTTTTTAAAATTTATAAATCAGAGTTACAGCAAGTTAAAACATACAATAGTAATTACTTACCATATACATTATATAAAAATTTTATGAAAACCTAATGAATATATTTTTAAAACCCCCACCACGTACTGCCCACCATGATAGCTGAAATGCCCTCTATGGGCAATGGGGACCAGGTTGACTACCACTGACCTACAGGGATGAGGGCTATCAGCTAAGATTGGCATGATGGCCTGCACAAACAGCTAAACGCCCAGTCCACACACAGCAGTTGACACTTCACGATTCTGAGCCAAGAGTTGAATCCAGTGCTCCATTTCCCACCACAGCATGCCTGCCCCTGCACAAAAAATGGGAAGGAGGTTGACGAGAGGCAGCTTCCACTTACATCTAGTTGTGTGTGTGTGTGTGTGTGTGTGTGTGTGTGTGTGTGTGAGAGAGAGAGAGAGAGAGAGAGAGAGAGAGAGAGAGAGAGAGAGAGAGAGAGAGAGAGTGAGTGTGTGTGTAATCTTGAGACTTTGCCAGAAGATGATGAGAGTGTCATTCATCGATACATCATGGAATTCCATCCAGATGGAAGCGCACGTAGAGTCCATCAGCAGTATATTCCGGGGAAGTCTACATTCTCATACAGAGTATACTTTTATTATTGCTGACATCTATTTTGTCATTTCCTTGTATAGTAAGCAGCTTAGCACTATTTTACAGGCATTTGGGATCTGTTCTTTATGTCTAATATCTTTTCATCACTTCAACAAGTGCCAAGTGTCTGCTATGTTTCCATTGTATTCATTTATTGACAATAGTTGCAATGTTATGAGCCCATATTATTAATTTTGAGGAAGACGCCACCAAAACATGCCACAA
This sequence comes from Schistocerca americana, assembly GCF_021461395.2. Classification (NCBI taxonomy): domain Eukaryota; kingdom Metazoa; phylum Arthropoda; class Insecta; order Orthoptera; family Acrididae; genus Schistocerca; species Schistocerca americana. The sequence continues at coordinate 78,340,744 of NC_060124.1, read as the reverse complement.
TTCCTGGTGTCTTTGCCTGCAACCGTGAAATGGTACTACTCCTGCAGGGTCTGTGTCACTGTGACCTGTCAGTCTGTTTCATTTCCTTGGCTTCAAAGTTAAGAAGTTTCTAGAAATGGTCATCTGATATTCCTTGATTTGCTAATAATGGCCTTTTGATGAAAATTAACTAAAATTTCCATAAATAAAGTTCTTCAGTCTCCCACTTTCCCCATTTGATGTCTCTCATCCTCCCCACTCCTGTCATTCAGTCATTACATCAGTTTCATCACACCCTTGTAATGTGCCAATAGCAGCAGGGAGATTCAATCATGTGCAAACGCAAACAATTGAATTGAAATGCCTAGCTGATAGTGTACCAACAAAAATAATCATATTTTGAGGACATGATATTATTGGATTGATAAAAAATCTACTTACCATGTAGTAACAGCAGAAAATGCACATAATTGAAATTGGCAATCTTTTGGAACCAGTGGCTCCTCCTCCTGCCAGAATGGTTGAAGGGGAAGGAAGATGGGTGAAGGAAAAACACTGGTGGGTTTTAGGGAATGGGGAGAGTTCTTAATAGTTGCCCGGAACCCTGGGTCAGGAGAGACATCTTGTTACAGTATCATTGTACCATTTTTGAGGAGGACAATGCTTGTCAGCACATGGCACGTGTCTCTCCTAGCCAACAAGATCCCCAGACCTATCCTTGATAGACAATTGTGCAAGACCAGCTCGGACATCAGCTCCATCCCGTAGTGGCAGCCAGGATACTGAGGACCATTTACAACTGTTGAGGGCTAATTTGCCTCAGAGAGGAGACAATGGGCTCTGTATCACTTGTCCCAGCTGAATCAGTGCATGCACCCAGACCAGAGGGGGAGCAATGCCATTCTGATAAGTGGGCTCATACACCAAGTTATTTGTAAATTAGAATTGATTTTGTAGTCACTGAAATAACATCACCTATTCTCTCAACCTGTGAAGTTTCCTTGTGTTTCCTCCTCCCCTTTTGGGTACTTCACTTTTTTGTTAAGTTGTTGATTTTGGAAACGTATATTATATTGGTGAAGAATTTCAGAATGAATAACTTCTAAATTCCAGAAAAAGCGGCTCCCTTCAACAGCTTCAGTCAGTGTGTCGTCAGAGCCGGACGAGTGCCCAGATGGTCCAGCCACAGCTGCTGGGACACCTGAGAGGTCGAACACACCCTGTGGCAGTGGGGGCAGTACGAAGACGGGATCGCTGCACGCAGAGGAGCCTCAGAGGGTCATTGTTGTCAAGGTCAGCATAGAAACTGTAGTGCTGTGTGAAGATATCTGTTATTAGTTATTACAGATTTGGGGTAAACTGTTGTTGTATTGCTTGAGGAAAATGGTGACACACAACACAAACAACAATGAAGCTGACATTGAGATTATTTGAATAAAGAGATAATTTAAAAAAATTATTCGTGAATAAATTATCCACAAGTAAAGGAATTATTCTTCATTGTAAATACAAAAAAAAAGTTATTGAATATTTTTTATCTTTAACTAAACTAAAGAATAATGTAAATTAACACCACATTCCCTTTGTTTACTTCTTGGTCTGCACTCTCTTGTGTATACTCAGTGTTGTTTCTGTGGCTCAGTGCAGTTTTTGTTTGATAAATAATTCTTTCACTTCTGGCAAAGATTGATTAATATGAAAAATGCTTAGTTGCATCATAGTTCATGTTAAATTGTTGCTCTGTAACAGGGTGGGTAACTCAGTTCAAATGCCAGAGATAGGCAGTGGCATACTGCCTCCAGTAGGACCAGTTTTAGTGAAGTACTTCAGAGTTCAAACCAATCTTTGGAATGATCGTAGGTATACTTACTTTACAGCAAAAAGGTTTCATATATGAACTGCCATGGCAGTTACACTACTGACATGACAAAATTCAACTGATTCTGCATTTGACTGTACTTGCTCTCCTACCACCTCCAGCCAACATGCGGAAGCACACCTAATGGTAACGGATGTTGATGTTGCTGATATAATTATAAAATTCTACTATGTTTGTATACTGGAAACAGAGTGATGAAGTAAGGACTATGTCGTTGGTAATACAAGGATGAATCAAATATAAACTGGAACTGTATTTTTATAAGTTTACTTAAGCTTCCATTCATACACATGAACTTGGTCTTCTATATAAGATGATTCGCGAAGATATGCAAATGTATTAATATGTTATTCTACAAGTAAAACTATAGAAAAAAGTTCATTTAAACATACGTCCACAAATGTTTAGGTATGGAGTTAAAGCTAATAAAAGATTTTACCTGAAATTTAGCAACTTCTCTAATATGAAGCCATCACAAAACTGTACAAGTTTTTAGTAAAGCACGATTTCCATTTATTCTGTTGTTATTGTTGTGGTGAATCTAATAAACCATGTCCCAGATGTGTATCTGCAGTAGTTTTCCAGAACATCCAGAGAAGCAAAGATTATTATACAAGTAAGTTTGTTTACTTTCCATTAAGAATGTAGAAATGTTAATGTCATTGTTGGCAACCATTAGTGAGTTGTTTCAGTCGTTTCCTAACCTTGAAATCTATTAGTTTTCTGTATTGTTCAGTGAAAGTATATAGTAACAACAGTGTATTTAAGTGAAACCGCAGATTATCTGAAACATTCATACAGTTTCAGTCAATGTTATTACCATTATTTTTTCAAAATTAAATTCTCTACAACTTCTATTGAAAACTTTGTCTGGAATTTAAAAAACAAATTAGGCCAAGTAGTTAATAAATTAAAAATTTTACGAAATTACTTCTTTGCTTCCCTGGACGTTATCGAAAACTACTACAGATACACATCTGGGACATATTTTATTAGATTCACCAGATCAATAACAAGAAAATGAATGGAAATCGTGCTTTACAGATTTGGGATGGCTTCATATTAGCGAAGTTGCTAAATTTTAGGCAAGATCTTTTAGTAGCCGTATCTCCATACCTAACATTTGCGGGCCTATATTTATAGTCTTCTGAACAGGAAACACATTTTTCTCTGTGGATAGGTAGTTTCATGATCCCATTTTTGTAAAACGAATATACCTTTGACAGCAGCCACTTGTGTGTAAACCGTTCAACAATGTGATCATCATCAAATCTGTGTGCTCTCCTTTAGTAGTCCAAAGAAATGAAAATCACAGGGTAATAAGTCTGGACTGTGTGGTTCCCAGTATGATGTTCAGGGAGGAAATTGATGAGGACTACTTCAGAATCAAACAAGAGTGTTGTAAGGAACTTCCCCATGGAGAGACTTCTTGGCACTAGTGGGTACAGATTTGCCCTTTTTATGCCATTATACACTACTTTTTTTTTCTTTCAATTCTGGGGTGTAATAATGCACCCACATTTTATCACAGGTCACAGTCGATTGCAAAAATTTTTGCTTTCAGTTTGATAATGTGTCAGTAGCCATTTGCACACCTCGAGATGATGAAATTGGTTCTCTGCCAAGAGAAGAAAAGGACTTACCTAGTAGACACTTTCCGAAATTCAGGGTTATTAGTAATGGTCACCTGAGCACTACCACAGCCCGTACCAACCTTGGCAGCAATTTAGGGAACTGTTATTCGCTGATCATCTTCAGTAAGGTGGCTAACAATGTGAATATTCTCCTCAGTCATTCTGATCTTGGGGCAACGTTGGTGAGCTGCATTCTCAACTATTTCTCATCCTCATAAAAATTGGTTGTACCATGCACACATTTGATGAGTCTTTCTTGGGATGTTGTCCCCAAACTGTGCTGCAAGTCTTTTCAAAATTTCAGGCAGTTTACACCCTCTGTTCTGAGAAACTTGGTTATAATGCATTGCACAACAGACAATTGTACCTGTTGCTCTAATATTTTATGTTGACTCTTCTTCAGAAACGCTTTCCTTGCCATTGCCAGTGTACATTTTATATCCTCTCTACTTAGACCATCATCAGTTATTTTGCTCCCCAAATAGCAAAACTCCTTTACTGCTTTAAGTGCCTCATTTCCTAATCTAATTCCCTCAGCATCACCGGACTTAATTCGACTACATTCCATTATCCTCATTTTGCTTTTGTTGATGTTCATCTTATATCCTCCTTTCAAGACGCTATCCATTCCGTTCAACTGCTCTTCCAAGTCCTTTGCTGTCTCTGACAGAATTACAATGTCATCGGCGAACCTCAAAGTTTTTATTTCTTCTCCATGGATTTTAATACCTACTCCGAATTTTTCTTTTGTTTTCTTCACTGCTTGCTCAATATACTGATTGAATGACATCGGGGAGAGGCTATAACCCTGTCTCACTCCCTTCCCAACCACTGCTTCCCTTTCATGTCCCTCGACTCTTATAACTGCCATCTGGTTTCTGTACAAATTGTAAATAGCCTTTCGCTCCCTGTATTTTACCCCTGCCACCTTCAGAATTTGAAAGAGAGTATTCCAATCAACATTGTCAAAAGCTTTCTCTAAGTCTACAAATGCTAGAAATGTAGGTTCGCCATTCCTTAATCTAGCTTCTAAGATAAGTCCTAGGGTCAGTATTGCCTCACGTTTTCCAACATTTCTATGGAATCCAAACTGATCTTCTCCGAGGTCGGCTTCTACCAGTTTTTCCATTCGTCTGTAAAGAATTCGCGTTAGCATTTTGCAGCTGTGACTTATTAAACTGATAGTTCAGTAATTTTCACATCTGTCAACACCTGCTTTCTTTGGGATTGGAATTATTATATTCTTCTTGAAGTCTGAGGGTATTTTGCCTGTTTCATACATCTTGCTCACCAGATGGTAGAGTTTTGTCAGGACTGGCTCTCCCAAGACCGTCAGTAGTTCTAATGGAATATTGTCTACTCCGGGGGTCTTGTTCCGACTCAGGTCTTTCAGTGCTCTGTCAAACTCTTCACGCAGTATCGTATCTCCCATTTCATCTTCATCTACATCCTCTTCCATTTCCATAATATTGTCCTCAAGTACATCACCCTTGTATAGACCCTCTATATACTCCTTCCACCTTTCTGCTTTCAGCAGCTAATAAGACAGCATTAATGACAAGGAATGTAAAATCAGTTGCAACAGAAGATCCAGCATGTAGTGAAGTAGACTAAAAGAGAAAAGAAGTGGTAACAGAGGAGGAATCAAGAGCTACAGCAGCAGTAACATTAGAAGCAGAAGAAAAAGAAGAACCAGCATGCACCAGTGTGAATAAAAAGACAATGTCTGCTTCCCATCTGAAGGATTTTTTAATAGTAGCAAGGAAGAAGAAGTGCCCAAGATAAGCAGCTTTAAGTATATAACAGTATTTAACAACAGTGCTCTCAATAAGAAACAAAGTGCACCAGTTAGAAACTGAACTGGAATCTATAGGTAACTTGGTTGTCTTCATTGCTGAACACTGGTGCAAAGTAACTGAAACTGAATAAATAGTTTTACATTCTTATCATTTGGCATTTTGTATAGCAGATCAATAGAGAGAGGTGGAGACTGATGCATTTCTGTTAAGATAGGACAAGTGAACTGATTTTTCTGAGTGAAGACATTTCGAGCTATCAGTAGTGGAGTTAAAACTTTCTTGTAATACGAGTCCACACCTTTTATAAATTTTTTAAATGACATCATCTTGCTCTCAGCTGTAAGTGTTTCATTTTTTAATTGCAGTTTTAGCATTATGCCATTTTCAAGAATCTTCAAAGCATAATACAATGTATTGAGAACAATGTAAAGTGAATACTTGTTCTTTGATGTGCTTATTACACTGCTGTCTCTGCCTAAAAGAAACCTATATGTAAAAAATCTTGTAAATATATGAACGTCAACAAAGTATAAAATTGACACATTGAGTTGCAAGCAGGCACAACAAAAAGACTGTTACACATTTAGCTTTTAGCCAAAGCCTTCTTCAGAAATTGAAACACATACATATTACTTCACACAAGCAAGCACAACTCATGCATACATGACTGCCATCTCTGGCAGCTCAGACTGTAATGCAACTGTAATGTTGAACATAAGCAACAATCTGGAGTGAGTGGGAAGGATGGAGGCTTGACAAGACTGCCACTAGGCACAGTACTGGGAGATGCAGGGATGTGGCAAAGGAAGTGGGGAGGGAGGGGGGGGGGGCAAAACTGGGTGTGGAAAAGCAGAGGAAAAGGGAAGTGGAAAGACAGATGGATCCATTGGCAGAGGGCATCACATAAAGAGGGTGCTGGGATGTGAATAGGGAGGAGCTGATGGAACAGAGGGGGTGGAAACTGTTGGTTGGACGGTGCAGGAAAAGTAGGTTACCTTGGTTTGAGTCTGGGATTATTTCATGAACACATAGTGTATTGTAAGGATAACTCATGTCTGTGCAGTTCAAGAATGCTAGTGGAGGAGGGGAGTGTCCAGGTGGTCCAAATTGTGAAGCAGCCACTGAAATAAAGCATGTTATGTCCAGCTGCATGTTGTGCCACAGTGTGGTCTATTTTGCTTGTGGTCACAGTTTGGTGGTGGCTGTTCATCCTGGTGAACAGGTGGTTGGTAGTCATAGCAATATAAAAATCTGTGCAATGATTGCAGCAGACCTGATATATGATGTGACTGCTTTCACAGGTGGTGCAGCATCTGATTGGGTAGAATAAGCCTATGATAGCACTGGAAGGGGACATGCTGGGTGAGTGGATTGGGCAAGTCTTGCACCTGGGTCTTCCACAGGGATATGAACCCTGTGGCAAGCAGTTGGCATTGGGAGTGTTTTAGGGATGGACTAGGATGTTGTGGAGGTTGGGTGGGCGATGGAGCACAGTTTGATGATGATTCATACTAGCTGTGCATAAATCTATCAGTTCCATAAAACTTGAGTTTTTCTCAGACATTAACATAATCTACACACATTCCTTGGAAAGATCACAGAAAATCGCAACTGGTGGTATTTTATTATTTGAGGATTATGCTATTTGATGAATGAATGTATAAATGACATTCACAGTCAAGCAACCCTTCTGGGATCCCAACTGAAATATGGTAATTAAATTGTTTCTACTTAAGTGTGAGACTACTTTGAGTTCATTACTTTTTCAAATATTTCAGAAAAAGTTTTCACTAAGAAAACTGGACAATGATTGTTTAATTCTTTCATATGAAGAGATTTAAAAATTGCATGGTTTAGATCTTACCTAGCAACCAGTGTGCAGATCATAGAGATAGCCCAAACTTCAGGTAACTCAAAAACATAGTAAACATCGTACAGATCCAGAATATTTGAACATTGGAGTCCCTCAAGTGAGTGCATTATATTCAGTAGTATTTCTCAATTATATTAATAACTTCCCACTGTGGGTCACTCAGGATGAAACTGTGTCATTCGCTGATGACAGCAATAAAATAATTGCAGATGGCAGATAAGAAATGTTAGAAGTAAAAACTGACAAGGAACTTACAGTGGTCCACAAACAATAAAGTAACTTTTAATGTAAGAGAGACTAGTAACATGAATTTCTGTGTAAGTAAAAGACCCAATATAAAAAAAAATTGTAAGTAGATAATTAGACCATAGAGTACATAGCTAGTGCAAAATTTTTGGGTATACTGATCAGCAGTTAAAATGGGGTGAACATAACAGAGTACTTGGAAAAATAATGTGCTCAGCTTGCAAATGCCCTATGAATACTAACCACAGTGTGTAATAGCCCATACCTGTGTAAATTTAAAACATGTCTGAAAGTATATTTACTAAAAAACAGTTTTTACTCAAAGACTTTATGCAGTAAAAGTTATTACAAATAAATAATCAAGTTGCCCAATTAGAAAGTAACCAAAGAGGATGGAGTACATTGGTAAGCAACACAATAAATGCCATCAGAATAATCATGTGATTCATTTCTGTTGTTTGAAGCAGGTTCTTTCCATTCCTTTAATCTTGCAGAATGTGATTCCATGATAAATAATGTATATGTGTCTGTATTCTGATTTTATTACATATAGAATGTTTTCTTCTGTTATCTTATATACCTGTGCTATCAATAATGTATATGTGTTTGTATAATGTTGATGTCTATACAAAGAAATTTGTCTATAGGTGAATGAATAAATAAATAACACAGGCCAGTGAAAAATGTTTTTTTGAAAAACTTTTTTACTTTGATAGCTGATCTTTATAGATTTGTATGAGCTGAATCCAAATCTAGTTTTAGTTCTCTCTTTTTTTTAATCACCCATATTTTTCAAGCAATGTGCTTTTTATTGTATAGTGTAAGAATCCTATGCTATACTGTAAACAGGGAAATTAATGAAACGCTTTGTTACAACATAAGCATGGTTTGTATTTACAGTAAGATACTTAAAACAATAATATGTGTTAATAGAAGTTTCACTTGTCAGCTGGAATTAGTTTGTATTTTCTTTCTCTTTTTACTTTGAAGCTTCTTGTGTAGCTTTTACTGCGATGAGTCATTTGCTGAACCTCTTGGTGAAGTAACCAACAGTAGTCCCCCATCATGTTGATGTTCTGGTGGCCTTGGTAGCATTTTTCCATCACTTTAATGTCGTGGTGAAAACGCTCTCCTTGCTCCCCACTAACATCTCCCATATCATCCGGGAAGTAATCAAAGTGACTGTTCAAAAAGGGAACTTTCAGGCTCATTCAACATCCTAAAGTTTTAAACTTCTTTAACATTGTAGCTATAATAGAAGCATATTCTGGGTCTTTTCATGTCCTGAGAACTTTCTCATTTAAGGCCATTGTGGATTCAAAGTTAACATGAGACATCAATTTTCTAATGTCAGGTCCGACAAAGACGCCTTCTTTTAGTTTAGCTTCTGAAAGGTATGGAAACTTTTGGCAGAGGTATTTAAAACATTGTCCATATTTAGGCAAAGCCTTTACAAACTGTTTCATTAGGCCTAGCTTTATATGTAGGTGTGGTAGGAGTACGTTTTTTGGATCTACAAGATTTTTGCATAGAATGTTCTTCCCACCAGGTTTTAAAGAATCCCTCACAGGTCAGTTCTTTCCGCACCAGTGTTGATCCCTCCATATCATAAGAACACCAAATCTAAAGGATTTTTTCAGCTTTTTGGACCATTCTCTCAGATCTTCACACACGCATAACATATGTTATTTGGTGCCCAAAATTTATCTTGATCACCAACTTTAGATCCAAAGTATCATAGATAAACCTTTCTCACAAAGTCTGTAATGTTTCTTTGATGTTTTTTAATCACTTTCATCACAAATATAACAATAACTGTCAGCTGAGTTTTTACAACCACGATGAGACATTGTACTGAGCACATGTACAGGAAACTGGAAAGTGAGGTTAGGTTAACAGTAAACAAAACACCATCTGTTAACACAAAAATAGAATCTACCTTTTTTTTGACAGCAAATGTTTTTCAGTAGTGCTACCAACGTCATTTACATTTATTACAACTCCTTTTTAAATTATTTTAACTATATAAAAGCTGTTAGATTCTTTAAAAAATCACTTAATTTAATAAATTTAAACGTAAAATGTGAAGAAATGGTGGGTGATGCAGTTTTTAAGTATCATGTTTGGAATTCCCACCCTAAAAAACATGAGAATAAGGTATTTTCAGCAAGACAGTTTTTTCATCATTGGCCTGTGTAATAGATTGACTCTTGTATACACTACTTTTTTTTATCACAAAGGCTGAAGTTAACAGTTCTTCATTATATGTATAAATGTTAAAGAGTTGGTGTCTCTGGTCTCTGTTAATATATTGTGTTTTTCAGAAAATGGAACCTACCCCAACTGCTGACCTCGACCGTACCAATGACCGCGTGTACGACTGCACGACCAGCGTAGTGAGGGCCATCATGCTGCTGTCACAAGGTTTGAAAACTAATCCATACCGTCCAGTTCCAGCAGCATATCAACCAAAAAAGCAGATTCATGTTGTCTAACAGATTTTGATGTGTATAATGCATTATATCTATGCTGGTTTGCAAATATATTTTTCTTCTTATGAACATAGAGCATTTCATTTTTACGGTTATTAGATGTAATAATAATAGAAAATAAAGAACTTTGTGGGTATTTTTTTTTAGGTGAGATACTTCCTCTGAGATTAGTGGAGGAATACGATTCTCTCCATTTTCGTCAATGCCAGCAGAATCTGAGATCACATTTCTGCAATAAAGCCTGTGAAAGCTACTTGTCTTATCAGTACTATGTGCCATTAATTTCTAATATTTATACTTGTCCTAAATTCTCTCATACTTTGAATGACTACTCATGACACAGTGTTGGATAGCTATGTAACTGCTAGATTTTCATGCTATTATTTTCTCTCTTCTACAATGCCCTCTTCAGTCGATGAGACCTTAGAGCTAGGAATGTCATGTTTATTCTTTTGTAGGCCTTGAGTACAGGTCTGCAGGATCTCTTTAAGGTGCTCCCATTTGTGAAGATTAGTGTTTCATATATATACAAACAAAGCAGAGACAATACTTTCTGGTTCATAGAAAGGGATCTACAGGAATCCCAGCATTTAGCTTACTTTATCACTCTGAGAATCTTTTTCTGTATTTTAAATTTTTTCATTCTGAAATTCCATCAGAAAATAGTTTTGTACAGGATGATTATAATTAAAGTTAAACTTTCGAAACGCTGTAGAAATATCACCTCTGGTCAGATTGAAGTCAAATTGCAACGGAATATTATCGGAGAAGGGGGAAAATTTATGGCAAAAGGAAAAAAATAGAGTGAAAATTGATCAATAGATGGCACTGTGTGCGTCAGAATATGTAAATGAAAACACTTGTCAGGTGCACGGCCTGTTGCAGTTGGTATACACACAACGGGTACACAGCTTTTACTCCTTTCGCATCTACGGCGTTTTGTCATGACTGGCTCAATGCAGGATTGTGCTCTGCTTGTAAAGCTGTATTGTTGTTGTTGTTGTTGTTGTTGTGGTCTTCAGTCCAGAGACTGGTTTGATGCAGCTCTCCATGCTACTCTATCCTGTGCAAGCTTCTTCATCTCCCAGTACCCACTGCAACCTACATACATCCTTCTGAATCTGTTCAGTGTATTCATCTCTTGGTCTCCCTCTACGATTTTTACCCACCACGCTGCCTTCCAATACTAAATTGGTGATCCCTTGATGCCTCAGGGAGCAATTGTCCAAAATATTTTTTTTTCTAATTTAACAATAAAACTAATTTACAAATATTTAATGGACAATTTGTAAATGTTTTCAGAAACTATATGTCTTGAAGGATATTCGGGGAAAAAACTGTCAGTATATCATTTTTTGTTTAAAAACGGCAACCAATTTTCAAATTTTTACGGTTTGTTCCAAGTAATGCATTGCATCAAACTTTCATCAATTTCTACCAACAGAATGTATATAAAGCCATAAAAATTGGCTCAAGTTCATGATATTAGATACAAAAGTGATACACAGAATCTCAATCCACAACTAGGTAATGGGTGTCATGGCCTGGATGATTGGCTCTGAGCACTATGCGACTTAACGTCTGAGGTCATCAGACTGGCCTGGATGACTTGACATGGAATGACCCATGACCTTGCCATGGTGGATGGTCTTACGTCACTAACAGTGTCACACCTGTACACCCATGCGCACTGAGTAGTACAATTTGTTTAACATCAAATGTACACCTGAGGCATTGTTGTATAATTCATTTGTCATTTGTAGTTGACCACTATTAAATTATGATGCTTTTAGTGCCATCTGTTGCTTCATTTTGTAACTATTTATTTTTCTTCTGCCATATGTTTTCCCCCTTCTCCAATAATATTTTGTTGCAATTTGACTTCATTCCGACCAGTGGTGTTATTTCTACAGCGGTTTGGAAGTTTAATTATGATCGCCCCGTACATCAGTAGTGACTGTATACTGCCACAGTGATGAGTAGCTTTTATTCAGAGTGAGAATTCAGATAGCGTACATAATTGTATTAAGTTTTATTTTTAGATTGTTAGAGTGCACCTCACACTCCAAATCCCCCAAGTTATATATGCCTGAAAGATTTATTTGACTTGCGTTTGAAACATTTTTTCCATCAATGATTAAAACAGAGTTTGAAGTATGGAGGTTTTGTGTGGCATGAAGGTTAACTGCCACATTTTTTTCAGAATTCCTGATGAATATGATGGTGCTGAACCACCATGCTAAATTTTGCATTACCAGTATTCCAGTTACCTGCAGTTTTTACTCACTGTGTGGTCTAATTAGAATATTAATGTCACCTGCAAAGAGTATTATTGTCCTATCAGTTTTTTTATTGGCAAGTCATTTACATACAGCAGAAATAGGACAGGTCCCAAGATAGATGCTTGTGTGACTCCCTACTTGATGTTTTGCTCATTACTGTAAGAACTAGACGTTCTGTGTGTTTCACTGTCTTTGTATTTTATTTCTATAATCTGTTGTTGATCTCTGAGGCATGATTGGATACCCATTTTAAGCTGGCCTCTAATTCCACAATCACTTCTCTTATGCAAAAGAAAGTTATGACCAGTAACATTAAAAGCAGATCAAAAAATATGCCCAGTAAATGTTGTTTATCGTTCACTACCATTAATATTTCATTTAAAAAAGCCAAAAATTCCTGACTGGGTGGCTTTCCAGATCTGAACCCATGCTGTAAGTAATTTATCAGCATTTCTCTATTTAAGAAGGTTTATAAAGAACATTTTATCCATAATTTTGCTGAAGCTTGGCAAAACTGAAACTGGCATATACTTAGTAATTTCACACTTGTCACCCTTCTTATGCAGAGGTATTAGTCTATTTGGAAACACACCACTCTCAAATGATGAATTTACTATTTATGCTAGTGGTTCTACAATGAATGCACTAGCTTAGATGATAGCTTCTCATATCTCATCAACACCTACTGAGTATTTATTAGGTAATCCTTTTGTAACTTTGAGTAGATCATCGTATGTTGCTAGATACATGAATAACGTATTTGCATGAGTTGTTTGATCTGACTGCACTCTTATTTTCTGGCTGCTCATCATGAAGCGTATTTGTCAACTGCTGTATTCTGTTTGAGAAACAGCTGTTGTAAGCACTAGCCACTTGTCTAGGATCACTTAAAGAAAAGAGAGAGAGAGAAATTCATATTTAATTTTTACACATAAACCTGCAATCTACAAAACTTAAAGCTGGTTGTAAATTTTACATAATGGAAACAATAATTACATGGTAGTAGAGATTTTTGCTTTATAACTTTCCATTAGTTCTACTATCTTTGTCTACTTAGCCTTGACAGTTACATGTTTTCGTGTCACTATTGAGTTGCCATTCCCTAGGGCTGTGGACCCAGACTGGCTACACCTAGTTCTCTGCTATCAAACATTCAACCTAAGCTCTTCGCTTACATGCATTACTAGTTGACAAATCCAGCACTGCCCAGGTATTCATTTTGCCAATTGCTAGAAACAAAAACAAAAAAATGAACTATGCTTGCAGTGAAGTATAAAAAAATTTCATTTCCATGTATTCATGAAAAGACCTTTGACATTATGGAACAGTCATACAAAGAAGTATTTATAATGTACATATGTATAAATACAGCGACCAAATCAATAAACGTGAGATTAGACAAGATTAGATTCAGTTTTCATCCCATAGACCCAAAAATGAGATAATTCTCATGGGTGTGGAACATGATCCCAGACAGTTTCTGTATGCTGGTGCAAGTGCATCACATGTCTACAACCTGATTTAGTAAACATCTCTGTGGCACCACCTCTTCATTGCCCTGTAACTACGTCTATATCCATATTCTGCAAACCACTATGAGGTACACGGCAGAGGGTACGCCCAATGCACCAGTTATTAGGGTTTCTTCCTGTTCCGTTCTCGTATGGAGCATGGGAAGAAGGATTATTTGAATGACTGTGAATGCTGTAATTATTTTAATCTTGTCCTCATGATTCCTATGTGAGTGATATGTAGTGGGTTGTAGTATACTCCTAGAGTGGTCATTTGAAACTGCTCCTTAAAACTTTGTTAGTAACTTTTCTCAGGTTAGCTTACGTCTATCTTCAAGAGTCTGCCTGTCAAATTTCTTCATCATCACAGTAACACTCTCCCATTGGTCAAACAAACCAGTAATCATTCATGCTGCCCTTCTCTGTATATGTTAACCATCCCCTATTGGTCGTATTTGGTAAGGGTTTCACGAACACTCGAGCAATATTCTAGAATGGGTCACACAGTGATTTGTAAGCAATATCCTTTATAGACTGATTGCACTTCCACAGTATTCTGCCAATAAAGTGAAGTCTACCACCTGCTTTATCCATGACTGAGCCTATGTGATAATTCCATTTCACATCTCTATCAAAGTATTACACCCAGGTATTTGTATGAGTTGTCCAATTCCAACTGTGATTCATTGATATTATAGTCACAGGATACTATGTTTTTTTTTCATTTTGTGAAGTGCACAAGTTTTACGTTCCTGAACATTTAAAGCAAGTTGCCAGTCTTTGCATGACTTTGAATTCATATCAAGATCTGACTGAACCGTTATGCAGCTTCTTTCAAACAGTATTTCAGTATATATGAGGGTAATCTCAAAAGTAAGATCTCCTATTTTTTTATAAGTAAACTCTGTTTGTGTGGCAGTTGGTCACACTGTTATGAAGAGTGCTTCACGCGCTGTGTGTAAACATGCACCCGCCGCGCTGAGGTGCTCAGTCTTGGCTTGGCAGCCTTTGAGAATGGAGCTCCCGTTGGATGTTACCGTTAAGTATGAATTGCGTGCAGTTATTCAGTTTTTGAATGCAAAGGATGCCAAATGACGGAAGTGTATGGTGAGTCATGCATGGATGTCAAAACTGATTGTAAGTGGTGTAGAGAGTTTGCAGCTGGTCGGACCGAAATTCATGACGAACAAAGGAGCGGGAGACTGTCAGTTTCTGAGGAGACAGTGTTGAAGGTTGAGCAAAGCATGCATGAAGATTGGCGGATCACCCTGGATGATCTCTGCACTTTGGTTCCTGAGGTTTCCCGAAGCACCGCTCACAGGATTTTAATGGAAACATTGAACTACCAGAAGGTGTGTGCAAGATGGGTGTCACGCGTGCTGGCTCAGGATCACATGCGGCAATGAGTTTATGCTTCCCGTGCATTTCTTCACTGCCTTGCAGCTGAACAGGACAACTTTCTGGACTCAATTGTAATGGGTGACGAAACCTGGGCATACCACTTTACACGTGAGACCAAGCAACAATCACGCCAGTTCATAACTTTCTGAACAGCATGGCGGTGAGCTGGTATGACATGGGCATATAAATCTCCCACAGTGTCTACAAAAATGCATCGACAGAAATGGTGATTATGTTGAAAAATAGCTAAATGTTCAAGCTGTAAAGTGATGTAAACCATTGTAGAAAAAAACAGGACTATATACTTATAAAAAAATAGGACACCTTACTTTTGGGATTATCTTCGTATAACTACGTCATCTGCAAAAAAGTCTGAGGTTACTATTAATATTGTCCATAAGGTCACAGATATACAACATGAACATTGAGAGTCCCAACACACTTCCCTGGGGCACACCCAAAGTTACTTCTACATTTGACGATGACTCTCCATCTAAGATAACTTGCTGTGTACTCCCAACCAAAAGTCCTCAATCCAGTCATAATTTTCACTTGATACCACATATGATCAAACTTTTGACAATAAATGTAGATGTGGTACTGAGTCAAATGCTTTTCGGAAATCTAGAAACATTGCATCTACCTGTAAATTGTATTGAGCATCCTTGAATTGTGCAAATACCAGTTTTTGTAACAAGTGCACCTTATCCTCCTTTGAATATCCATAGACATTCTTATGCGCTACAAGGTCATATTGCTGTGGACCTATTTGAAATTCGTTCATAGTTTTTTTTTTACTGTGCTGTGGATGATCTTCCATGTAAGTAATTAGGTTTAGTACCTGCTCTGTGGACAATGATTGACTTTTATGGTGAACTACATGACTTGACACCTGATTCGATATCATTTTCACTTTCATTGTACTCTTCATGGGCAATGTTTGCACATTCCAATATATACAACACTATAAATTCCACTAACTCATCTTGCAGAAACATTATCATTTCATCTGCCACTTCTTTCTCACTCTGCAAAATTTCTTGAGTTCCTTTCTGATAAAATGCCAACTTTGGCAACTGTTGTCATAGATATAATGCAGTATTTTCTTTATTTTGTTTATCATTGCCATTGCTCTTATCCCTATAACACCACTATAGTCTGTAACACTGTTGTGAGTTACCCACCGACTAAGTAGTTCAACTACACTCTGTGGCTCATTCTGTGCTCCCATTGGATACCTCTAGTCCCACCACCTGTTGCCTGAGGACTCCAATATTGTCGTTGCATTATAGACAATTTTCGAGGCATTGAATGCTGTAGACATCATTAGCCTTTTGCGACCTCACACTCAAAGCTTTCTGTGTTAGTAAGCTAAGGAAAAAAGTATTAAAACTTCATGCATGATGTGGCAATTTTTCATGCATCTCAGTGTTTATGATGCCGTATCTACTGAACTATGTGTGACACCATGACACACTTGTTTAGGTGCATTCATTGTTGGCTTCAAGTAAGAAGGCGGCAAAATTTTCAGACATTCTGCACATCCCCCTCCACTAGCCACTGACAGTCAATAATATTCATTCTCTTTCCGAGCGGCTAGCACTAGAGAGTGAGAATCTTGCTCCTATATGCTGCACTGTTGCCGCACTTCGCTGCAACTGAATTATTCATTCAACTATCAGTTTTTTTGTTTCCTTTTTTTTTTTTTTTTCTTGCAGCATTATAGCTGTGAATGTGTATCTTGTAAATGTTTAAGTAGGATTAAAAAAAAAAGAAAAAAAAAAAAAAGAAAAAAAAGGTCAGGTTATGGCAATAAATGTGAAGTGCTTCAGAAGCAGGTGAGGCGGATTATTTACCACATTTATTAATTTTTCAAACATGAATTTAAAAGCAGGTCTCCTACTGTTGACATTGTAAAACACAAGAACGGACTCCAGAACCATTTGGTGTTGGCACGAGAACTGTAAAGAGAAGTGTAAAGAAATGTGTCAGAGCTGTAGGGACTGTAGAAACAGTTGGTTTTGTATCGCCTGGAAACCATCGAAATCACAAGGAACCTGTAACACAAATGGATAGTTTTAACAACAATGTTTTAAAGTGGTCCATGTGAATGATGAATGCCAGACATAACAGAAACGTGTTAAAATTATGCAGGCTTCAATGGTAAGGTGCAGGATGAACTGTATCCCATATAGAGATTCACAATACAAGAGAAGTAGGTAATTCAACAGTGTATTACTTTGATGAAACATGGGTCAATTAGAATCACTCCAAGATGATCTGCTGAAAAATGATTGATGGTACTGGCGGTATTCAAGTTCTCATGGGGATAGGTTCTCATATAATTATTCTGCATAGTGATTCGTCTTCTTGTTTTATTTCTGAGAATTAACTTGTATTTACATGCAAGAAAAACAGCAGTGATTACCATTTGGTAATGAATGATGTCAGTTTCGTGACACGATTCACAATTCTTGCCATACCTTACTCCAAAATCAGTCATTGCCAGTAGTAATTAAACTTTTATAGAAAAAACATCAAGTACAAACACCAGAAAAGCAGATATTTTCCCCAACTTAAAAATAAAAATATTAAGCACCGTATAAACCAGACTTGTGCTTATCTCCTGCAGCTCATTAATTTATACTGTACAAGTCACGTGACAGAACATACAAACTTGACTTCTTTGCACGTGAATGGAATCACACAGTTTTGCGTTTACCCCCGTGTCACTGTCGTTGTAGCCTCATGGATTTAATTTGGGCAAAGGATTTTAAGGCTATGTGGGAGAAAAAAAACAAAACATTCAGGACAACAAACAGTGAACAATTTGTGCACTTGTGCATGAGGCAATAGACAATGAGGCAACAGTCAACATCCCACCTGTAGCATGGGCACAGTCTGTGTGGTATTCTGAAAAGCTCCAGAAAGAAGAATTTGACAGGGAAGTGATGACGGCTATAAGCCTTGAACCTATTATCGTAAATTTAATATCAGATTGTTCGGAAACAAACTCAAATAGAAGTGACGATGGGATTGCGATGTAGACTTTGGAACAAAGTAATAATATTTCTTAGTTTTAAAGATTTGTGGTTTAAAAAATGTGTTTATCAACATATCAGTTGAATACATAATAATGAGAACTTTCTAGCCTTTTTGATTAGGACTTTGTATCCTTTTAATTATGTATACTATAATGTTCAACATATTGCCCAAGGAGAAGTTAAGCTTCTCTCACCATGTTGTAAACCTCTGTCAATTGTTAGTTGTCAAGGTATTGGTGCTTTTTGACGTTATCGGTCAGATTTCCTGGAGTTAGTCACAGATGATGGATAATTGTTTGCTTGTTCAATTGATTATAAATGTGATCTCTCACTGTAATATTGAATGTGTTAGTTTAAAACTCATAAAGCCTGTTAACAGTGAAAAATGTGACAACTTACTGACCATTTTTATGGCAGTCTTTCACATTAGTCTTTTCTATCCCTAATTCTTTTTTACACACAGTGATTACACTTAACTATTATCACACACACACACACACACACACACACACACACACACACACCTACCTTACACATTTTTAAAAATTCTATTGAACAGAAGCAGTGGTCAAGCAAACATAATGATTTTGGTTTGTGCTTGAAGTTTATTTTGTTGTTATTAAATTTTTACTTATAATGTAGTTCAAATTGCAATAAATGGTAATTATTGCAAGCAGTTTCAATGTAGTTTTGAGAAAAATTGTACTTTACGTCTTCACAGAGTTGTGTCAGCTGTTCTCGCCTCACGACGTATCGCAGATTAAATCTGTGGTGCAGTGGACATGAATTAATGATTTGAATTAATATTTCTCTCATGATGATTGATCAAAATTGGTTTTAATATTTATTATTCCCCTTGTGGATTTGAACATATAATACAATGTACCGTAAGCAAGCGAGCCTGACTGTTATCCGCAACAATGCAGTTCAGCAACGGGGACTTTGTTTGCCCACTCTCTGCTGCCGCGCATGTCAGTTCTCTTCCCCCCACACTTCCTTTATGCTCTGCCTCTACACGCAGAAGTGCTGTTCTACGTGATGCGGGCTTTAGTAGTATATATAGATACTGTCTGTGACATTTATTCCAAACACAGTTGAGTAGTACACAAGTAATACATTGAAACGTCTTGCATGTTGTGACAGTTTTTCATGCATCTCATTGTTCATGACATCATATCTCCTGAACTGTATTTATTATGTAGGTGGTTCTTATTCCCATAGCGATTTTTGCCTGTCGCTGGAATACATGTCTACCATGATTGGTTGCAATTGCTCGTGTGGTTTAGAAGGGGATGTGGAAAACACGTGTGTGCACACGTGAAACTTACACACACACACACACACACACACACACACACACACACACACACACACACACACATTTTTATAATATTTATTGGTTACAGAAGAATTTTAACTCAAAAACTAAAGAAGATGAAATATAACATCCTAACTAATTATGATAATACGTATACGTACATGGTACATAATATTCTTGGACCTTCTCGAGTCCAGCTTGTACCTTAAATGCAACTTGATGGAATGATATGTAGCGATGCTACTACATGGGTCTTCATTGTGTGTCTTGGAAGTACTCAAGTCAACACATTTCCAGACAAAACTTATATAATTACTGATGGAACATGATATTACCTCTACTACTGCAATGTAAGACACACAATAAACTACTTGAAAATACATGGTTGATCTGAAATGCCACCTTTTTTGTGTTACTAAGTAAGACTCAAGTCCACACAAAATCTGGTCGATTCTGTTTCAATTTGTAATAATGACTAAACAAACTGCGTATTTCCATGCAATGAAAAATCAGATTCCATATTGTCAAACTAAGATAACAGTTAAAACTTAAATCTGCAAAAATTATTTGTAGGTTGATTCTGAGAAAGCTATACTATTCTACATCAGATTCTTCAGATAGTCTTTGTTCAATACTGGATCCATCATCATTAAAACTGGGATCCACATTTTTCAGAACTCCAGGTGCAGTAAAGTGCACACACCCCCTAAGCAAAACCTGTAGGAACCATCTCTGGTTAGCTCCTGTGAGCACCAGTTCCTTTGGTTGTTGAGAGTGAGATTAATGAGACGTGTCCACAGCTCGTCCTCTTCTTCTTCTTCTTCTTCTTGTTCTCATGTTATTGCTGCTGCCAGCTGCAGTTGCTTTGTTTGTCTGCACTTCTGTGCAATTTTATCCCTATCACCCTTCCCCACATACTGCCACACCAAGTCTTTTATCTCCCACATTTTATGTGCCATGATTTTGATGATATTTTTTCATCTCAAGCATTGATATTTTATTTGCTGCATTATCTACTAGATTCCACAAGTCTACAGCTTTCGTTATATCCTCTACCCTTTTGTAACTGTTGATGTATGCCCTGTCTATGTCCAGATTGTGACACTGGAGAATGATGTGCTCCAGGGTGCCTTCATCGCCACAGCACACAGGCCTGTTGCTTGCCTCTGAGCTCTGTGTATAAGGCTGGGATATGGGCCGTGGCCTGTAATAAAGTGAGTCATACCCCTGCTGGGACTGACGTGCCTCATCCTGAGCCTGACCTAATGCTTAGGATGTAATTGCGTACCCCATGGCCCGTATCTATAGAATCCCAATTATGCTGCCACTCCTCATTTCTCTAAGTCTTCAACTTGAATTTATTAATTGCTTTAATCTGAGTAATTATCTACACATTGTCATTGTGTCCTATTCATAGCCAGTTATGCACTGCTTGGTATCTCATAGTGATATCTAATGAAAAAATTACCAGAATCGCTGCTAACACCTGTGTGGTGTTTGTACCAAATACCCCACTTACTTGTAGAAGCACTTTTCTCTGCATCTGCCTGAGGATTACAGTGTAACACTGATAGCAAAGTTTATAGGCCCTCGCACTTGCTACAGATACAACTATTCGTGCAAGGATTGCATTGAGATATGCCCTCACAGCATGCAGTGGGGGTTTATAATGGACATTTCCTGTGTGACAAATCTTTTGCATTGACAAAATTATTTAATTGGATAGATAAAAAATCTACTCACCAAGCGGCTGCAGAACAGACGCATAAAAGAATGTTGTAATTGGCAAGGTTTCGGAGCCAGTGGCTCCTTCTTCAGGCAGAAGGGTTGAAGGGGAAGGAAGAAGGGTGAAGGAAAAGGACTGGAGAGGTCTAGGAAAAGGGGTAGATTTCAAGACAGTCACCCAGAACTGCGGGTCAGGGGAGACTTATCATACGGGATGAGAAGGAAAGACTCGTATGATACGGAAAATGATAAAAGGAAAAAATTGGATTGGGAAAGTCATGAAAACAGACAAAATTTTAGAAGCTGGGCAAACAGAAAGTGAAAGTCATTGGAGAAAATATAAACTACTTAGCTTGGCAATTAAAGTGATGTAAGAGATGGCAATAAAAGTCGATCAGAGTGGTTTGTCAAAAAACAAATGCACAAAAATTTGAAAAAATTACGTGTAAACAAGATAAGTGGATGGTGGAAAGGAAAATAGCTGTCAAATTTGTGAATAAATTGGCAAAAGACAATCGAGAGAAGGCCATGCAGTGTAATGAACCGTAAATTGTTGTATGCAAATTCGTAAATAACAATGGAATTGTTGCATGCAAATAGAAATGAACCTGTCTACTGGCACAGAAATCAATATTAGAAAAGATGTAGGGGCAAAGTGTTGATTAATCTTGATGAAACAGATAAATAAATGAATGGATTAACACACAAAGTAGAAAATGGACGACAGTTTGAACAAGACAGATGACAGCAAACTGGCAAGAGGGTTCTGATCCATGGTTCTGGGTGACTTTCCCTAAATCTACCCCTTTTCCTGGACCTCTCCAGTCCTTTCCCTTCACCCATATTCCTTCCCCTTCAACCCTTCTGCCTGAAGAAGGAGCCACTGGCTCCAAAAGATCGCCGATTACGACAGTCTTTTATCTGTATGTTCTGCCGCTGCTTGGTGAGTAGATTTTGTATCTATCCAATTAAAAAATCTTGTGCATTGTATTTTGTGCTCCCGAGTTGCATCTTTGACATGCACAAGAAAGTTTCTCTTCTCATCTATTTAAACTCATAAATATCTTGTTGCACTGTTGTGCCAAATGGGAGTTCCATCAATGTTGTTGGGGGGTGGGGGTCTTGTCACTGAAAGATATGTTGCTTTATGAGGACCTATAGCTAATTTTTTTGTAGCATACCACAGTTTCAATTGTGTATGAACACAACTTGCTTTTTGTTCTAATGTAGCCCTGGAGTACTTGGACAGCACCTCCATGACATCACCAGCATAGGCTATGACTCATCTGCGTAGTGTTGTTTCAAGAGAGGCTCAATCATTATACCCTCAAAAATGGGGCCACATATTGACTTTTGCGGGCAACATTTTGCGATCTTTTTCATAACTTTGTGCTTTCCTACTGGCTACTCTACAGTACACCCTTTACAGTAGTCCAGTAGACTGTTGTAGAGGCATCTGGGCATCTGGAGCCCCCACAGCCGAGCAAACACATCAGGCCCCCACAGATAAGTCAAAAGCTCTTAATGTAGCTGTCATCATTTTACATCTATAAAGTGCATTCGAAACAAAACAAGCTGAAGGCTGTCAAATGAAAACTTTTGAAAGAATTGTAGTGTCATGGCCTGTGGAAGAAGGTGCATTCTCTATAAGAGCACTGAGGTCCCATACTCCCTGCTAGAGGGATACAGGCACACACCCACATGATGACAGAGCAAGCACATACAGGGTGTTACAAAAAGGTATGGCCAAACTTTCAGGAAACATTCCTCACACACAAAGAAAGAAAATATGTTATGTGGACATGTGTCCGGAAACGCTTACTTTCCATGTTAGAGCTAATTTTATTACTTCTCTTCAAATCACATTACTCATGGAATGGAAACACACAGCAACAGAACGTGCCAGCGTGACTTCAAACACTTTGTTACAGGAAATGTTCAAAAAGTCCTCCGTTAGCGAGGATACATGCATCCACCCTCCGTCGCATGCAATCCCTGATGTGCTGATGCAGCCCTGGAGAATGGCGTGTTGTATCACAGCCGTCTACAATACAAGCACGAAGAGTCTCTACATTTGGTACCGGGGTTGCGTAGACAAGAGCTTTCAAATGCCCCCATAAATGAAAGTCAAGAGGGTTGAGGTCAGGAGAGCGTGGAGGCCATGGAATTGGTCCGCCTCTACCAATCCATTGGTCACTGAATCTGTTGTTGAGAAGCGTACGAACACTTCGACTGAAATGTGGAGGAGCTCCATCATGTATGAACCACATGTTGTGTCGTACGTACTTGTAAAGGCACATGTTCTAGCAGCACAGGTAGAGTATCCCGTATGAAATCATGATAATGTGCTCCATTGAGCGTAGGTGGAAGAACATGGGGCCCAATCAAGACATCACCAACAATGCCTGCCCAAACATTCACAGAAAATCTGTGTTGATGATGTGATTGCATAATTGTGTGCGAATTCTTGTCAGCCCGCACATATTGACTGTGAAAATTTACAATTTGATCACGTAAAGAGAACATTTGCACTGAAATGAGGATTGACACATTGTTGGATGAACCATTTGCAGAAGTGTACCCGTGGAGGCCAATCAGCTGCTGATAGTGCCTGCACACGCTGTACATGGTACGGAAACAACTGGTTCTCCCGTAGCACTCTCCATACAGTGACGTGGTCAACGTTATGTTGTACAGCAGCAACTTCTCTGACGCTGACATTAGGGTTATCGTCAACTGCACGAAGAATTGCCTCGTTGATTGCAGGTGTTCTCGTCGTTCTAGGTCTTCCCCAGTTGCGCGTCATAGGCTGGAATGCTCTGCGCTCCCTAAGATGCCGATCAATTGCTTCGAACGTCTTCCTGTCGGGACACCTTCGTTCTGGAAATCTGTCTCGATACAAATGTACCGTGCCACGGCTATTGCCCCGTGCTAATCCATACATCAAATGGGCATCTGCCACCTCCGCATTTGTAAACATTGCACTGACTGCAAAACCACGTTCGTGATGAACACTAACCTGTTGATGCTATGTACTGATGTGCTTGATGCTAGTACTGTAGAGCAACGAGTTGCATGTCAACACAAGCACCGAAGTCAACATTACCTTCCTTCAATTGGGCCAACTGGCGGTGAATCGAGGAAGTACAGTACATACTGACGAAACTAAAATGAGCTCTAACATGGAAATTAAGCGTTTCCGGACGCCTGTCCACATAACATCTTTTCTTTATTTGTGTGTGAGGAATGTTTCCTGAAAGTTTGGCCGTACCTTTTTGTAACACCCTGTATGTGCATTGGCCATCCACTGCATGCAGTCATGCTGAAAAGTTGAAATGGAGGCTTCAAAAGAAGAGCAAAGGTGTGTAGTGCAATACCTGACGGTGGAAGGAATGAGGGGAACAAATATTCATTGAAGAGTGGCACAAATGTACAGAGAGCATGGGCATGTTCATTGCAAAGCTCAAGGCATGGTACAGATGTTTCAGGGAAGGTCGGATGTAGTTGGCTGATGATCCACAGTCTGGAATGCCACACTTGCATTACAGATGCTATTCTCAGTAACAGCCGTTGTCACAGAGCTCAGATTGAGTGTTGGCATTGCAACAGACTTGTAGTGCTCCTCATACAAATGTGGTATTCTTCAATGAGATGAGAGTTTCTTTGACAAATTGTATATGTGTGTTTCTTGCAGAATCCATACTCCTAAAATTTTGTAGCATTAACATATTCTACAATTTTCTCTTTTAATCTTGCTCAAATACATTTTTGATCAGATGATGAGTTAAGATAAAGCTGATATTTTCAGTTTTCCCAGCATTTATGATTAGTTTATTTATGTTGCACTACTCTGGATCTATTGGCATAGAATTTTCTGCTGTTCACTGCAAACCTTCTAGCTGAGATCCAGAGAGAAATAAACTAATATGTCAGCAAATAGAACACAATGTTGGGGGTTCATCTGTTGAAAGAGGTCACTCGTATAAAAAAAAAAAAGTGTCCTGGATTGTATGCTGAGAAACTCCAAATCTTTGACATTGTTATGTCAAGGAATATCAAGTAGTCTGAAGAGCTACTATTGTGAAGAGTAGTGTAACATCAAAGTTCATGAGCAGATCGTCCCTTTATAGTCACATGTCCTTAAGTACTTTCACAAAATCAGCCAAGTTCTTCGCATAATGATTGCAGTGTTCCACAAGCATATTTTGGGAAGTCCTGTGGTAGAATTGAGCTCTTCAACAGTGGCACAGTTTTCCTGGTCATCGTCAAGGTTGGATTCTTCTTGAGCTTCTTCTAGACTGTGCCCTTTAGCACCAAGCCAATTTTATACTGGTAATCATCATTGTGTATCAACATTGTTGCATTCCCAACGTCTGCTGGAAGGCCCATGATGTCGGCATCATCTCTCAGTGATTGGAGAGCCTCCCATTCCAGTGCAATCATGTTCAGTTTCAGAAGTCAGGGCTTGTCAATGACGCTGCAGGTTTCCCTTGGCAGATCTCTATTGCTTCCTCCACACCACTAATAATTTCTTATTTAGGTATGGTCCTCAGGAAGGGTGTGAATTCAGCCTTTTTTTGAGGGCTGAAGTTGTAGCTGAATCTAGTAATTTCTCTGTCAAATTTGGCATACCTCTGGGGTTATTTGGTTTCTTGTTAATTATCTGAGCTCCAGACAGTCTGTCAGATTTTCCAAGCAGTTTCATGGCAGCACATCATTTCTGTACTTTACTATTGGCATAAGAGCTGCTGTCCACCAGTCATTCCCAAATATGTACTCATAGTGCCCATGCCATATGTAGTTGGTTGGAGAGCAGGGTATGCACATTCTTGCCCAGCTCTTAATGTGGAGCGAATACGTTCCCTCACTATGTCCTTGCCAATTTGTTGTAATATTTGGTCGTCTTCTTCGATTTCACTGGGTATCAAAATTCCATGGACCGTGGTAGTATGTTCTCATTTTGACACTATTGAAGTCAAGCTGATGTGCTGAGAAGTTGCAGTATCCTGCTGTAATCATTCTTCAGCTGTTTGAAGCTGCAGAACATCTCCACTTAGAGGTGCCATTTGTGTGAAGGTGGATTTATTGAGCATTTTCAGGTTTGCAGCTGAGTGGCAGTTTTAAAATACTGTGATGTTTCATAGAGTGTCGTACTCATCATCTTCTGGCAAACTGTCAAGATATTGTGAATGTTGCAATACTTGTAATAGCATTTCACCCTTCCACCTGGCTGCAGGTGCCTGGTTATCGTCCAGCCAATGGGCAGGAAGGGTGATGAGAATGTAGTGGTGGGGGAAACAGGTGTGCCAGTGCTCAAATCTCAGGGCATTCCAGATGTAGCTTGGATGCTGGATGGTATTGCCATGTTATTGGCAATATCATGATAGTTTGCCAAGCACTGTACAGCATGCAAGACACATCTAGAATTGCCAGACAAAGATTTTGGAATTGCCAGACAGAGATTTGAGCAGTGTCTTGGTACACCTCACTCCCTCCCCTCCCACTGGCTGGTCAGTACCCAGCTGCACACAGCTCAGTAAAGGGGGAAAATCACTAATATAAACGTAATGACATCTGCAGTATCTCGATACTTTGCCATAAGATGAGAAGTATGACACTCTAAAGAATGTCACGGCACATTAACACTGCCACCTGCCTGGAAACCCAAGAGCTTTTCATCAAGAAATGAGGAGGTTCTCCACAGTGACGGGAGGAACATGCGTAAAACACTGACAAGAAGTAAATAAATAAATAAATAAAACAGAAGCACAATCAGATAAAAGAAAACTCCTAGAAAAGAAGTCCACTTAAAAGACATGAGATGTGAAGAACCAAGTACATTCTAACCCTCTCCTTGCAGTGTACCAGATCACAACTACTGTTAACTGATCATAACATCCTGGAGGAACAATATGAGACCAACTTAGGTGAACACATCTCTGAGGAAGATTTCTATGAGGAAGTTAAAAATAAAGTTCAAAACAGGCCCAAAGCGTAAACAAACAGATAATAATATCCATGAAGTCACACCAAGGGTTTGCCTTTCGCTGCTGCAAAGGCAAGGAGTCTATATTCACTTCAAGTCCTTATACCTTAAAGACCTTGTAGCTGTTCAAAATTTTTCAATTTCTTGGGCCTAGGTCATCCACCAAAATTCTGCAATAAAGAATCAATCCATGAAAATTGTGCCAAACCATGCCACAAGAAATCAGAATGCCGAGAGGAAGTCACAGTTGGATGCATACCATGGAAATGTAGAAACAGGATATATGCAAAAGCAGGGGGACCCATTTGCTCCACTTACAAGCAGTTGCACAAAAGGCAAATAGAGTGCAATAAATTTGACATCACTGATGATTTTCACAAAAGTGTAATACAAATACGATGGTCAGACATTAACCCCTTCTTTAAACACAGATATGGATTTGCAAATAAATAATATATGCAGGCGCAAACATAAGCCTCCATCGGCTAGAAAAAGAGATTGGCGGCTTGCTTTATTTGGTGACAACAGACAGGTATAGCATAATTAACATATCAAGAAATGAATTATCTTCCATTGCTGCAGATATGTGGCATAATACATCAAAGCTATTTAATCATCACTGATCATGTTGATGACCTGTGTACAGGCTACATTGACTACCAGAAAACTAGGCAGATAAAAGACATGTTCCAGTGGGCAGTCTTCAGATCAGACTTGTACGAGTGGAGGGCATTTTCCACCAGTATAGTGGAGAATGTAATAAAAAAATTAAAAAAACGTCGTGAAAGCATACCCTAGGGCACATCAGTGGTACCTGCACACATTCATATCGTGAACCGAGAAACAAGAAACAGGAGACATATTGACACACCAGTACAAGAAACACAAAAAGATCAAGACTAGCAAATAGTTCATTAGGTCAAAACACATTGTTAAAATTACAGCCAGAATATGACTCTAGCAAATGCAAACCATACATAGAACCCATACAATTTTCGTATGCTAGCAGGATGCACAGAACAGGCAAACAAAGAAATAACCACAAAGAAGACTCTGAGTTGCCAAATAACCATGACAAATAGTAGTCCAGTAACGTGGACATCGAAAGCCCAAAGCAAAATGCAATCAGTCTAACAACGGAAAATCAAGGATGGAATAATTACAATATGAAAATAATAGTTGCTACTCAACACGTAACAAAAATGCTGACCACAGATAGGCACAACAAAAAGAATGACAAACAAAGCTTTTGGCCAAACAGGCCTTCATTAGAATAGGCAACTCATGCACCCATGGCCACAGTCTCTGGTGGTCTGCTTTGTTCACAAGGCTATGAGAGATCCAAACACCTACAGTACTATACAACAGCTAACTTGGCTACTGCAAAGACAGGATGGCTCAATGGTAAGTGGGAACACAAAAGGTTATGGAGAAAATAACTAAACAATGCCCACAAAGTTCAGTCAGTGGGCCAGTTTTCTGGGACATTGCAATAAAAACACTCCTAAACAATCTGGATGAAGGTGGTAGCTTTAATGTTATGGCAGCATTTGTTGATGACTTCCTAATAATAGTAACTGCAGATCAGATGCAAGGCCACACAACTCCTTTTAAAAATAGTAACTGGTGCAGCCGTAATGAACCCACAACTGTGGCAAACAAGACAGTATATTTACTAATCAGAGGGGCACTGGAGAGGAACCCCATCATTAGACCAAATAACACTAGCATACAGAGAAAAATAACAATTGACATTCAGTGAGCACATAAGACCTACAACTGAAATAGCAACAAGGCTGATGCACAAACTTGCTGCTCTAACTCATCTCACAACGTACTACCGTTAGAGACACTATTTATGTTTTATACAGTGTACTCTGAGTTTATTACATGCTTTGCAGCATGTGCCTGGACACATAAACTGTCTCTCATGACTCACAAAACCATTGTGAGGTGTGGACAACAAAAGTTTATTGCTCAGGATATCAGGGGCATTTGGTACCATGTCCATGGAAGCCCTGTGGATTGTACTTGCAACATACTCCACTGACACAACCATTAGACGCAGAACAGCAGCATACTGGCTTAAGAGGGGAAGACTGACTGAGGCACACGAGACAACAGGAAAGCATATTGAAGAAAAACATCAATTAAATCTTTTCAATGTTGAGACAGAATGGAAAACATCTGACAGGGGCTGTTGAGTCATCTCCTTTTCAAACATCTGGGAACAGTTTAGGCTGAGACATGTTGACCCTAGCCATGGTATGGTATACTTCCTGATGAGCCACAGCCCAACCCTACACACCTGCAACACTTTGTCCTTAGCCAAAGTGAAACCAAAGCATGTGGGAAACATTGGTTCCCCAATGCTGTTATATGGCACACTCACACACAGAAGACCAATCACAGAAATTGAAAACATGGGTGAGCTTTAAGGGACCCAAATAAATGGAGCATACTTAACCACATCATTTATAGATGTCAAGAGTGCTACACGCGACTTTCAAAAAATTCCAGAACTTTGGCCACAAAATTTTTCTGGTCTCCTTCGAAATACTCTCCTCCACAACTGTTGCACTGCTCCCAATGCCATTTCCTGTTCCAGAAGCAGTCTTGGTATGCCTCTTGCTGGATAATGTGAAGTGTTATCTGCAAATTTTCTTTTATCACATCTGTTATTGCAAACATTAATCCTTTCAGTGGGTTTTTCAACTTTGAAAGATAAAAAAAAGTCTGCAGGGACCTGGTGTGGAGAGTACAGACAACGAGGCAGCACAGTGATTTTGTTTTCTGTGCAGTAGTCCCACATCAACAGGGATGAATGTGCATGTGCATTATTGTGATGCAAGGGCCATGAATTGTCTCGTCACATTACAGGCTGTCTCCTTCTCACGTTTTCACGCAGACATCACAACACGTCCCGATAGTACCATTAAGTAACAGTTTGTTCTTGTGGTATGAATTCATGATGAACTAATCCTTCAAAGTCAAAGGTAACTTTCAGCATGGCTTTGACATCCAACCTGACCTGATGAGATTTTTCTGGTCTGAGCTTTTTCTGGTATTGGAGAACCTTTCCAGACCCTTTGTGAAGATTGAAACTTGGTTTCAACGTCATAACCGTAGACCCACGTCCCATGACCAGTTATGATTCTCTTAAGGAACATCTCATTCTCATTTGCGCGATCCAAAAGCTCTTCACAGATTGCGAGGTGAAAGACATTCTGATCTTGACTCATGAGCTGTGGGGCAAACTTGGTGACAACATGATGCATTCCAAGAATCTATGTCAGGATTTTATGACATGATCCTATTGAAATGTTATATTCTTTTATTTTTAGAATAGTCAGCAAATTCTTGGAAACTGTGTGTCCATTACAAGAGTACTGCAGAAATCTGTTTTTCCCACTGGAAATTTTAATGACTTTTGTTACTCATTCTTTTTTGCAGCTTTTACTGCTTTTTCCATCTCTTTGCATAGTAACTGTGCTTTGTGGTCAAAGCTCAGAATATTGCTAGTGAAGGCTTAGTTTGTACCACAGACAAATATGTCGTCAGTTGTGGAATTTGTTTGCTGTTGAAATTGGTGGAAAATGTATTGTGGGGATGGATTAAAAACTTTTTTCATGGTTATTAAAGCATCTCTACTATTACTGTCTTTTGTAAAAACAATGGTAGTTGCTAAAATGCTTTGTCTTAATATGTAACGGGCTGAGTCTGTGCAGCACAACCTCCAGGCTGTTGTTAAAAATAGACATATTATCGCTTGGTGCTGTATATATGTCAGTGATTATGAAGTTAAATCCTCAATGAAATTTTCCTCCTCTTTCGCAAAAATAACAGTACAACCATGTGTGGATGACTCCCCGCTACAGTGCCTCACTACTTTAAGTCTTGCTATTGAGGTTAATTTTGTATCATTGGGATGTAACCAGTTTTTTTATGAAAATGAGGAGGAGGAGGAGGAGGGAGAGAGAGAGAGAGAGAGAGAGAGAGAGAGAGAGAGAGAGAGAGAGAGAGTGTTCCCTAATGCATTAAAGCGAAGCCCATGAGCAGTATCTATTAATCTCAAAATATTCGTAAATCTGTTTGAGACACTGACATCACAATTACATAAAAGTTTTTGCATTCCATGTCATGTAGTTCTAACTTTCTAAAGAATATCTGCATCAGTATTCACATTTAGTCAACTGTCCAACAAATTGCATGTTGTTCGTTATGTGTAAATTTTCACTGAATGAGCTGTCCACCCCTGGTAGCTGAGTGGTCAGCATGACAGAATGTCAATCATAAGGTCCTAGGTTTGATTCCCGGCTGGGCCGGAGATTTTCTCTGCTCAGGGACTTGGTGTTGTGTTGTCCTCATCATAATCATTTCACCCCCATCAACGCGCAAGTCGCCAAAGTGATGTCAAATCGAAAGACTTGCACCCGATGAACTGTATACCCCACGGGAGGCCCTAGTCACAAGACATTTACATTTTACTGAATGAGCTTTAGTGGTAGGCATCTAGTTAGAAGTGAGCATATATTATAGGGCTAAAATTTTTCCACTGCAGTTTTTAGTTTCATTCACAATAATGTGTACCATTGGAAGATCATTGTGGAGTACAAACATGATAATGTGGTGCTTGAAAAGACTAAATGTTGCTATCTGATCATAGGTACCATATAAACCACATGAAGGTTATAGTGTGTGAATCCGAAAATTTCATAAAAATTTTAAAGCTGGTTATAGTCTACATTACTGTAAAATTAGATTGATCTCCATGTCATTTGTGTTTTCTGACATGTATCCTGATAAGAGTCCTATCATCTTTGTGTTGCAGGTGTGCAGAACAGCCGGGCCGACCAGTACCTTGAGCTGGTGAAGAAGGTGGGCATCGAGCTGAGGGCGCTCCTGGCCAGTGTGGATGTGCTCGTGCCACATTTCCCCGTCTCTGCTCATCGTGAGGTAAGAGGTCCATAAATTTGAGGAGATTATATAAAAGGCTAATAGCCTTGTAAGACACAGATAAAGGGCACAGGAGCTGAACTCACAAATCCTTGGGAAACCAAAGTGTCGGACTGAATGATTCCTTTGGAAACTGAAGACAGTTAAATGGAGAAAGATAGAGCAGAGTAATGTGGGAGAAAGTGAAGAATGAAGGAAAAGGAAATATTAAAAATGAAATCCTGGTGGCTAATGAAATTTGAGTAGAAGGCTCAATAAAAAAACAAACATTGTGCCTCAGTGATTCGCATTGGAGGATTGGCATTCAAACCCAGTTTAGCCATCACAATTCACATTTTCCATTGTTTTCAAAAATCACATTGGACACCTTTTGGTATGAAATTTCAAAAGCCCTGTCAACTTCCTTTCTTACCTTTATTTAGCTAGTCTAGTGTTGCTTTTGGTATCAATTTTCTGGTGATGGTGGGATCGTAATTTCTAATCTTTCATTTTTTCTCAAAGCGTTAGGGTATTTGATGAGATATCACATGTTGTGTAAGGTTAATCTTGACCCTTATTGATGTTATTCATAATAGGATATTCTGTCAAATATAATATACTGAAGTATGTTCTATGAGACTCTTGTCCAAGTATGAGAGGGCAGCTTTTGTACTAATGGAACAGTTCAGAAATGGATAAAGAAAGTGTTATTACGGTCCTTAAAAGAGTGTGCACTTGGGGGAAACACTGCTTTACAGTAGCATAGTAACACTTCATTGAGATTGTTTATGAGTGTTTGATGTTAATGTAAAGAAGAGCATAATACAAATCTGGTAAAGTCATTGAGGTAGGATTCAAGTCAAGGGAACATGATGGACATTACATTTAAAATGGGCATTGATACTCATTGCACACTATCTCCATTTGTATACATGTTCACTATCAAGCTCATTACTGTGTATCCAAAATCTTTCAACATGATTTTTGAACAGTTGTACTACCAAATTTCCCCAGATATCACGTTCTCTCTAGATGTATCAGGATGTCTTAACTGATGGGCTCGTTGTGTTGATCACTGTATTCACTAAGAAACCAGTATTCATTTTTATAATTAAAAAACTCTGGTTTTGAGAGGATAGGTCATGATGATTAGAAACAAGAAATATTTACTGGAAGTGTATAATGTAGTGGTGAATAATGTGCTTACCAATTGGATATTGGGTACTACTGCTGCATGTCATCTGTTACCATTCATTCTAACGATATGTTAGTGGTAATGCCAATAGGAAGTACCAAATGGAAGACAAAGCATGTTTGCTGATGATGGAAGGAGTAAAGGTGACCAACCACCATACAGTTGAGATGTTTAGCTGTCCACAGACAAATAAATGAGACCAGAATTGATGCTAAATTTCTGAGAGTCATTTGCCTAAATGCCCAAAGTAAAAGGAAGTTGGCTATCTATATTATCATCTCTTACACTTTTGGATGTTTCACATGTCCCTGTTTTCATCAGTTCTTTGAATTGTTTGTTTATGAGCTACAGCTGGTAGGTGTTGGATGGGGAGCATTTGTTTATGTAGTGTAGAATTCCAGCAGTGCTTACAAATCTTCTTATGTCCACACAGCATGGCACAAACTTTTAATTTTTTCCTTCTGTTGGCGTAATGGATTATCACATTTTGTATTTCGTAGATAGTTTTGACTGTGTGAAGAAACATTTCTGTCATTGTGCTTATAATGATTTCTGCAGAAGTTGTATTTTTTGAACCCAGTAGTATTATACTGAGGTGTTTTTTTTTTTTAAGGTCGAGATGGCGCATAAGGTATTGAGCAAGGACATGGGTGAGCTGGTGAGTGCGATGCGGCTGGCACAGAACTACAGTGCTACTACGCTCGATGCCGAGTACCGTAGGTAAGTGTTGATGATTGTTTCTCATGAGTGTTTTTGCCTTCTTACATTCTTCTATACAGCTGCGGCAGCAGCAGCAGCAGCAGGAGTAGTAGTAGTAGTAGTAGTAGTTGTTGTTGTTGTTGTTGTTGTTGTCTATAATCCAAAGCCTGGTTTAGCGCAACTTTCCACGCTAGTCTATCTTGATCCTGTGTTGTAAGTAAGTCTCTTCATCTCCAAATAACTGCTGCAACCTTCATGCATTTGAACCTGTTTACTGTAGTCAAACCTTAATCTCCTTCTATAAAAGCCTCCCCCCACCCTCACTCGCCTTTAACGCGCGCGCGAACACACACACACACACACACACACACACACACACACACTCTCTCTCTCTCTCTCTCTCTCTCTCTCTCTCTCTCTCTCTCTTTCTCCCTCCCTCCCTCCCTCCATTAACAAGGTGATGATTCCTTGATGCTTCAGGATGTGCCCTACTAACCAATTGTTGTGCCATAAATTCCTTTTTTCTCCTATTCGATTCAGTACCTCCACATTAGTTACTCGATCTACCCATGTAATCTTAGCCATTCTTCTGTAGCATCAGATATCCAAAGCTTCTGTTTCTTTTTGCCTGGACTGCTTATTGTCTACATTTCACATCTGTACAAGGCTACACTTCTTACAACTATATTCAGAAAACACTTCCTAAATTAATTTAAATATATTAGACAACTAGCAACCCGGCCTGGCTTAGCACAGGTAGCGTTAAGTATCTATGGTCAGACGACTTGTGTAGCCTAGCACATTTTGTTCATGGGCCACAGCACAATTTATGAATATATTTCAGAGAACAGTGTTAAATAACTGAATATCATCACTCTCATATAACTTGTGGGATGTAAGCAGCACACAGTGGGGAAATTGTCTGGATGCATGAATGTTATGTGTTCTGTAATGAATTGGCATTTGGAGTGACATCCCATGTCGTTATGTGAGCACATTATGATGTAAGTAATATGTTTACAACCAAAACACACAGAAAAAAGTCTTTTGCTAAGGAATGAGTTATTTTGAACGTGTCATTGTGTTGATGCATTCAAAATGTCCTTAAGGTTCTGAGAGTCTCATATAAGCTCAGTTCTTGTCCGGAATTGACCATTTTGCTCACGTATGCTGAACATGGATAATTCTGTTCCGTTTCGTGAAATCAACCACTGATTTGGGTAGTCAACTGAGCCCTGGTGAAGGCAGGAGCAGTTTACACTGGACTCTTAATGTGCCTCAAGTACGGGGAAAAAGAAAATTAAATTGCGTAGAAGTAAGGCAGACCAAACAAAAAGTTCTGCTTGATATATCCAAATTCCAAAGTCTACAGTTAACTGTGCTCATATGCCAACACAGAAATTTGAGTTTGGTGCAGCCAGCAGGTGGTACGAGGTCAAGCAATTCCATAATGGCAGTATTCAGAAACTGATGTTAAGTTGTTCCAGTTTAGTATGCTGTTAGAAGAACATGTCATATGTGGTGATTACTAAACATTACTGGCCAAATGTTCTTGGAAAGCTGTGACAGTACTCTGCCCATTGTTACTGATTCTTTTTTTTATATCTTGATTAAGTAAATATCTGGTGGCACATCAAACTACACTCATGTTCAGAGGAGAAAAAAACAGAACACCTTAAATGAATAGAGATAGGATGTTCATATTCACAGGACATGAACATTAGTATATTCTGCAGTAACGATTAGCATTTCAGTCGCATTGGTTCAGCATGTGTGCTGTTGCCTAGTAGGCACAGAGTCTGCCATGGGCACTGATAACTTATTCCACGTGTGATGGCATAGACGCTTATAAAGTGTGAATGGCATCCTGTGGTGTAACCATTCATGCTGCACTGACCTAGTTACAAAGTTCATCTGTGGTGGTTGACATTGGGTCGCAGCACTGCATCTGTAATTTCACCGTATCCCATACATTTGCAATTGACAACAAGTCTGGTGATCTGGCAGCCGAGGGCAAAAGGCTGACATCCTTTGACACTAGGGAGGCACGTGTTCATGCAACAGCGTGTGGTCGTGCATTACCTTGCTGAAAATAATGTCTGGGGTGTTGTGCAGGCTACAGGTTGCAGAATGCCATTCAAGTAGGTCACACTGGTCACAGTGGCCTGGACATGCATCACCTGCGATTTGTGATTGTACCCAATAGCACCCACACCACAAGGCCTTGAGCTGGCAATGTATGTCTTTTGAGGTTGCAACCGCTGTAGTGCCTCTCCCTGTCTGTGACGAACAAAAAAAAAAAAAATTTCAAACAAACAAACCAGGATTTGTCCAAAAACATTATCTGATGCCATTCCTATCCCAAGTAATGTCATTCCATACACCATTGCTATCTACCATGTTTCTGCACATTCATTGAGGGCAAACGGAGAAATGGTCAACACGCACATAACATGTGCCATAATAAACAGTGATGGAGTGTCACCGCTGATAGTGTATGATGGGTTACACTGTTCCACTGTTGTGCCAGATCCGAGGAGGGTGCAGATCTGTTCTGAAATGTCATTCGGACAAGGCGTTGATCTACTCGGGTAGGGGGGGGGGGGGGGGGATCTGGGTGATGCAATCAGACTCACTGATTTGAAGGTGTGGTTTGCGCATATGTCTGTGAGGCTTTCTGCACATCTGCTCAACTCACACCAATCCATTACCTTTGGTTTATAGAGAAAACGAGAGCCGCAGCCACATTTTACTGGTAGGTCATGTCGCGTCATGTCGATTCATGGGAGGCCATAGAGCATGACAAGATAGGTCAGGTTACACCACCCAGAACCCCCCTCCCCGAGAAGATTGACACCTCATCCGAATGACACTGTTTACACATACCTGACTCGATTATAAACAGTTATTTGAATGAGCTAACTTGAGAGAATTTGTGGACTAACTTGGTTCAAATATTGATCATTTCTGCAGAACATACTAATGTACATGTCCTTTGAATATGAACATCCTATCTCTAGTCATTCAAGAAGTTCTGTTTTTTCTGAACATGACCTTACATGAAATAAGAGTTTAGTGAAAACCAGACAAATTTATTCAGCTGTTGTTAGATCTTACTTGACTGAAGTCCTGGACAGTAATAATCTATTAAAAATCTTTTTACACAGATCAACCCTTTCATGGAATCCGAATCACTATTGTGGAGCCTTTGGATCTCAGAGGTTGTTTGTCCAGTGCACTGGAAACTCCTGACTGGCGTGTGTTGTACGCTCTGCTAGATGATTCCATGAAAAGTTACATCTGTAACATTCCTTTTCCTTTGTTTAGTGGCAAATCAATGCTGCTTGTATCATCAAACCTTTGCTGTATGTAGTATCATAGTCAGGTTTATCTGTTTTTATTTTTGTGTTAATATTCAATGTAAATTGTACAATTGTTACATCCATAACCATGGAATGACCCTGCCATATTATGTGGCTGCAGCTTGTCACTGCAAAACCTCTAGCACAAACTAACACTCGCAGAAA
Organism: Schistocerca americana; assembly: GCF_021461395.2. Classification (NCBI taxonomy): domain Eukaryota; kingdom Metazoa; phylum Arthropoda; class Insecta; order Orthoptera; family Acrididae; genus Schistocerca; species Schistocerca americana. The sequence continues at coordinate 78,303,219 of NC_060124.1, read as the reverse complement.
AACAGTACCTAATTTTGTTTACCGTGCTGGTGGAGTTTAGTAAAGAAGTAATATATTGACACTCATGCCTGATGCTGTAATTTAATTGTGTGAACAATGAAAATACAGTAAATGATAAACTTTTTTCCTTTATCAGTTTGTATGGGGTGTCTGTTATAAAAAGTTTTGTATAGGTTTGAAATGATGTGTAAAGCTTGTTAGCAGTCACCAAGTGCTCTCATTCTCAAATAGTGGATGAATATAGTCTGAGTAACTTGTGCGCTGTGTTAGGCTGCCTCTAGATGTATACGTAAGTTATAGCTGTAATACTGAATTTATTGTGTTAAACATTCAACATAAGATTGTTGCTCGTAATGAGTAAAATTTGACAGCATTTTAAATTTGGTCAGTAACAGTATGAAATATTAAAAATAAAAATTTTTGTTACCCCTGAAAGCCATTAAATAGCCAATCCGTAGCTGGGTCTTCGCTCCAAGTTAGTCATTTAGTAATACAGATAACAATAAACTTTTTTTAAATTTAAGTTGTATACGCACACCTCACTTGATTATAACCAGTTATTTGAACGAACTAACTTGAGAGTATTTGTCTAATGATGTAATGAAAATACCTTTTTGTCATTACAAAACCTTTGTAGTTGACATCTAACAGTTAGTTCTTATTATACCAGATGTGACTGTCTGCTGACTGAAAAAATGGATAGCACAACAGAAGTAGATCTAATCTGTGAATAAAATATGTATGGCAGGTAGAATTATTAGCATTCTGATGAAGAAACCACTTCACAAATTCCATGTAAAGTTTCTAATTGGGTTACCATAGTGCTTGCATCACATATGGATAGTACTCATACAGTATCCTCCAAGCTGTTTTGTAATATATGCCCACATAGCTTTCCGCATCAAGTATGTTGGTTTAAGTTGTTCTGCTAAACCTTGTATCATGACTGCCTCGATAACCAGTGTTACAATATTATGATTTCCACTCCTTCTGTGCTATAGATGAAGATTCTTTGTTTCTTAAATGTGTCAAAGTGCAGTGCAGATCCTATAGGGTATGTGCCTTCTGTTAGGAATCTGATTCTTGTAGGTATGCCAAGTGTATGTGATGTGAACCTTCACTTGAAGTAATACAAAATAATGTCAATGAACTCAAACTGTCAGCAATCCATGCTAGATCCAGAACCTCACATGTAAACAGTAATAACCTCTTAGGCAGACTGGATTCTTTGAAGGAGAACAGCAAACTACCTCGAATTGACTGGACAGGTTGCGTTCTGTGACCAATGTGCCTCACTCGTGTTTGGGTAAGATAGCATTTTTTGTCACAAAGTGAAACTCTGCACAGCCTGTTGTTGTTCAATATATGTCGGAGGGATCCCGAAACATTCTCTATGTGTGTTTCTTCAGTCTGAATGTAGACTTTTAATTAGTGCCTCACAGTGAAATAAGTAAGTGCTGAAACTGGTACGATACCTCCACATACTATTTTTGAACATCATCTCGTTTCTGGCAAGATTGGCAAACAGTAGAGATCACAATGGTGAAACTGCATAGTTTTTCAGTAGAATATAGAGCATAATCATATGTCATTTCATTCATACGAATGAAAAAAAAAATCCTGATCTGCTCTAAACATATAAATAACAGTGGCATTAATGCTCAGTATGAAGTACAAAAACACAGACATCCTCTTTCCATTTGGTGATATTTAAGTAGCAAGAGAGAACCAAATCTCTGTACTATTCACTTAATCTTACATATACGGTTTGGAGAAATTGTATGTGTTTAGTATTTTTAATGCTGTAAATTGTGATTCTGCGGGTGGTTTTTCAGGGGTATGCTGTCAGCAGCTCACGTGCTGGCAATGGACGCCAAGAACCTGCTCGACGTCATCGATGCCGTGCGCCTGCGGCATCCGGACGTCGATGCCCTGATGCGTGGTGCACCGCCCGACACGGGAGCTGCCTCTGCCGCAGCCCCCGCACCTGCCCCCACGCCCGCCACCAGCTAGCGCGAGCAGGCCACGACCACCTGTGCTGCGAGTCCACCTCCGTGGTGTCGCTCCTTCTGGAGATGTGGGCTTTTCTTCTCAACATTCCTTAAATTTAGTTTTTTAAGTCTTTATTCTTGCTTGTATTCAGTTTGCGTTGAAACAGTATAAGACTCAGATGTGTGCTCATATGAGTGGAGGAAAACGAGAGAAAACAGTTTTTAATGATAGTCTGGCTTTCCTCTGAATCATCCTTTAATTCTAGATTAGATCATCCTCAAACATTTGCTTTCCAGAGGTTAAAAGGAAGACTGCTATCTTTTGTATGGTATATAAACCAGGAAATACTCCACTGCCAACAGTAATCTGATTTTTACATTTTTTTTTACTTTAAAATATCTTAAGTACCAAGGACATTAATTTATAAGTTTGATTAAGAAACTGTGCACTGTTTTTATCAATATTCACAACACTTCTGCCAGTGTAAATCTCATTCTTTGGTGCTCTATTTTTATAGATAAAATAATTTGACAGAACAGAATGGTACCGTTAAGTAAAAATAAAGGAAATTGTGAAGTTTCCTCATGTGTGTTATTGTCATCATCATCATCATCATCATCATCATCATCATCATCATCAATGACAGCATTGTGAATATTTGTTTTTCACTTCATTCTGCAATTAGAAAGGAGTTTCAGTTTCACTTAAGTTTTCACTTAACAAATTTGACAGTAAACACTATGTTTCTTCATGTTGTATGTATTTTGGACGTAATGATGAGGAGTAAATGGAATTTTTGAAAAACATACTTATTTTACACATGTATGTATCAAACATACTGAAGCATACAGTGACAGTGTAGCCTCTTATAAATTATCGTGATTAGCCAGTTGAGAATGTTACAAATGAAAGACTACTTTAATAAGATTATTTATATTCTTGTATGTGGCATCGCTAAGTGCTTTTGTGTATTGTACACATATAAGAATATTTGTACTCTGCCTTTATACACAGCAAGCATAAATATTATTATCAAGGAAATGTTGCTGCAATATAAAGTTTTATGTACAGTCTTTATTTAATTGATTTGCTCAAGCTATATATCTGGTGTGTACAGAATACTGTTGTTAAGGCAGTGGAGTGTGACTGTAGCACTTTTGAATTCCGTGTGTGCTTTAGTTCTGAACTATGCAACACTTCAGACTCTGGCTAAACTTCTGCTGTCATCTTCGCCTTTAGTAGGCTAGTGGAAATTCAGATGTTATTGAAAGTAGTGTGTTTGCAACAGTATTCCTATTCATATTCATGTGTTAAGGGCAATACATAAAATACAAATGACCAGATGTAGAAAATTAGTTTTCAGCAAAGCCGTGAGATAGAAAAGTGTTGCGTTTTTCAGTTACTCAGCTAAATTATTGTAGCTTGTTTTCATGGATCCTTTGTTGAAGTGTAACCATAAAGATGTGTATTTGTATGTTTGGATTTTTATAATGATTTTTTTTGTTCTTGTTCTTTAGCTGCCTGCTGCCTTATTGTGCATGCAGTGAACTGATGATACTACTTCAGACCTTAAGAGCCAGACTGTTGAACCTCATTTGCTGTAGCCAAAATTTTATATGCCTCAGTAAATTTTGTTCCTCCTATTCACAGTGATAAAAGAAACTTGTATATTATCTGTTTAGCAGTACTCAGTTGCTGAACTCATCCACTTAACTAGTCACAGTGTTGAATGAGAGTGTGCCTGATATCAGTGTGACAAGCACAGAATTGTGCTTTCCTGTGAGATATAACTCATAATTTATACCTGTCATAGGTAACTATGCTTGCCTTATGAGCAATGTCATTATCATTGTTGTTATTGTCATATTATTATTTCTGTTTTATTACTACTGTATTAAGAGTGCATTTGTCATCTTCAGAGTTTTAAAAAGAAATTAAACCAGTTTGTCTTTTGCAGAGAGATTTTCTTTGTAAAGCAACCTTTGTCCAGTCACTATATCAGCAATATGATTAAAATTGAGGCAACAGTTTTAACAAAATCTGTAAAATAATGTGAACACTAATTTAGGCAATTGCCAGCTATATTTCAGCACTACACATTCACATTCCAGTTCTTACCCACACAATTCAAATAACATCAGTTGAATACTCTTTGAAAAAGGAATATGTTCAGTAACGTTACTGTGAGTTGAGAGAGGAGATATTGCCTCTCTCTCTCTCTCTCTCTCTCTCTCTCTCTCTCTCTCTCTCTCTCCCCCCCCCCCCCCCCCCCTCCCTCTCCCTCCCTCGCCCTTCCAATGACACATTTTGTTTCACATCTGTTTCTTACCATATTCTGAGTGTGAGAGTTTCACATATTACATGCCTTCTGAATTTGAGACGAAGTGTACATGGAAGTTTCCCTTTTTTGTTCTACAGTGAAACAGAAACTTTTTATAAGCAAAAAAACTATTTTTGGTAAAATGGGTGCTGAGCTAAGTATGAAATAAGAACACTATTTGAAAATAGATCTTTTGAAAACAGTCTGTAAGATTTTAACAAAAGTAATGAAATAAAGTTATCACATTTTTAAGAAATACATCTGTAAACACTCTACAGGAAAGGAAGCTGCTGGGAAAGAGTGTCCACTAACAGATGTCAGAGACATCAAATTAAGCTCAAAATAAAGCCTTCCCCTTCTATTTACCTTAGAATCAGGCAGAATCCTACAAATGTCATCTTTCTCAAAACCTGACACATTGGGAAAATTAGGCCACACACAAAAAAATAAACTTCATCTGATTCCACCTTGGAATGCCATTTCCTCAGAAGTTTAATTTCATCATCAGTGATAACATGTCCAACATAATATTTTACACTCTTCTTTGAACGAAACTTCAGTAAAAGATATTTTCCATGGAGCTGATGTGTCAAAGAATACAGAAAGCACTGTTCAAAGTCACCCCTTGAAAGACAAGCCTTCACATTTTATTTTTTTATGTCACCAAAGAATAAATATGATATTTTCTGCTTTTTGTAAATGTTCATTCAAGTGCTAACCTTGCCCATAAAAACTCATTTCAAATTCTGAACTCAAAAATGCTTCTAATAATAGGCAAATGTTTTTGCGTTTGTGAAGGAACTTACATTTCCAGAAAATTATTTTATTTTCTGGCATTGGTATACAACATTATTTCATATCGACTATCCTATCATCTGAATGTATTGATTACTGGTGATATTTAACAACTGTGACCTTAGTTCCATATTTACACATTAGAGTGCAGCATTTACTTTAAAAAGGCGCTAAATTGCTGTTCAAAATCGCCCCACCTTTCGAAGTCACCCCGCTTTAAGGGAGTAAATTTAAATTATCAGTATTTACAGTTAAACATCAGATCATCATTTCCTCGACACAAAACACATTGAACTATGGCAGCAAGACACCTTACTGAATCATTAGGTAATAGAATATTTGCTGTAAAGTTTAGTGCATAATAGTTACTTTTGTTATTTATTTATCAGAAAGCACATTGGTGAAAGGCTAGTAGCTGTGGCATTCAAAGCTAAGAAGGAAATTGCATTGGTTTTATGTAAAAGAATTTAACTTTTATTATGTAATGGATATTATTTTACTTTATTTAGAACGTGAAAGTGGTCAATCTTTGATTATTTAAATATGTTAAAATGTAAAGTAATGTAGAAAAGCTGCAGCCAATCAGATGGACGGTTTCAGGAAAGGGAACTGCCCTAGTCAGTTGAGCGACAATGCTCAGCACACTGGAAACACGGCCAGGGACGAGCAGACACAGTGCTGGTGCATACACGAAAACGGACAGTTTAGCTGGAGACACCAAAGGGTACAGTTCGGATTGAGATGCGAAAGCGGTCAGTCGGTCTTTAGGCAGCTAGGAAGTGAAACGACTTAGAAAATTTCATGTTGTTAGTTATCGCCGGACTTAGTCTATGAGTGGTGAGCAACCATGTGCCTGGTGTGAACTCTAACTTTTCCTGTAGATAACTTGCATTTTGTGATGAGATTGTGAATGATCAAACTGTGTCAAATGGATATGCACTTGTTTGTAACAGTAACTCTAAATACGATCGCTTTCGCTATCAGTTTGCTTTCTGAATAAACATTATTCTAACCAAATAACATCTGTGTGGCCTACATCATTTGTGGGTTGTTAATTTAGCTCCTTATATTATTATTACTGTTGCTATATGTTATATTAACTTTTTATTTTGAAAACTTGCAATCAGCCAGACAATTTAACCAATCACAAGTGTCTAATTTAGGGCATGTAATGTGACACATGCAGTTCAACCCCTAGCTGAGTTTGAGTGAAGATATTTCGATAAAGAGGAACCTCATGTAAGCCCGAACATCTATGGGATGTTAGTTTGCAATACATGAGCATATTCATTTTCTGCAAGGTACAAATACATCATCTCTGCAATGGAAATATTTGCTGTTACAGCATATAATCATCATCTTTGTCATATACAGTAACATTGTGTTACTGTCTGCATAACATATCTGCCAGTTTCATTTCCAAATACCATACTTCTGTATGAGGTTGAATAAATATAAAATGAAGGAAAGAATATGTGTGGAAATTACTCCTGCATTTAGTAGAGAAAGCTACATATCTCCTTGAGGGAAGCACATCACAAGTTTTGATTTAGGTCAGGCAGCATTGATGAAATCTAGTAACACTACCTAGTGTTGTATAGTACTGTAATACATTCACCCAAGGACTGTTTACAATGATGCAGGATTTGTCAGCTTTATAACTGAAGAAATGTAAATCATATATGCAGAAATTTACAAGCATACAGGTGTATTTAGTAAAGATATGACAGGTGGTTGACTATGGCCTCACTGAAGGAATCATCCCAGCATTTTCCTGAAACAATTTTGGATAGCTGGATGGAACACGAACATTCATCCTCTTGAATCAGAGGCAAGTGTCTTAACAAACGCACTGCCGCATTCAGTTTATACATACTTTCAACAAGTTGGTGTAATAACATGAAAAAGAATCGTACATTGTTCATTCAATATCTCAATGCTTTCTTTGCACATGCTATACACACTTGCAGATTACTTCAAAAGCAAAGCCGTTCTTTCATGGCTCTATTACATCTCCGTATCTTTACTTCTGCCTGTCTGATGAAATGAGCCAGGATCACCTCATGATATGCTGAGCTCAGGAAGGAGTTGAGGCAATAGTATTACACAGTATCAGATTTGGGTATATGAATTTCTGATGGTAAAAAAACATGTGAATGCTTATTGTAAGCCGGAAATGTTTTACTTGTTGGAAGACTAATGTATCAGCACACAATTTCTGTTCACAGTCACTCAGAGAGATTCTAGGAAAATTTCCTACTAATTGTTTAGGAATTTTGGGCTATTTTCCACCATGTGATCAAATTTTCCACAGAATTATAGTTGAACCATAAGATAATGACCTTCAGCAGGACATAATTTTCTTTGTGTCATTGAATGGTGAGGAACTCTTTCAGCGCCCATCAAATTGTATCCAGTAGCACTGAGGCACAGAATGATGGACCAGTATGATTGTGCTAAATGTTCACTGTCAAACACATGTGAAGCAATAATTTTCTACGCTTTCACATGTGACTACTTGTACAAGATATTACAGTGCCATTAAGTGTGCCACATTGTATTCAGTGATCTGCTACAGTCAGAAGCATTTGTTGTTGAGGGGGAAAAGTGATGACTACAGTAGTAAATTATGAACAGATGTGCATCTTCAGAAGAGGCCCAATTTGTGGCTTGTGGCATGAATGAACAAAGAATGTTCTGAGGATTAAGTCAATAAAATGTTGGTAAGCTTGAGGCAGGTAAATGGTCACCTATTTTCATACAAAGTTTCTTTTATCATTCTCAAGTTGAACTAGTTTGTCACTGTTTGGTCTACCCTTAATTAGTTACATCATTGGTTGAGTGTATTTTGATGATGTCTCCACTGGTGTCTGGCAGCCATACTCATTAAGTTCTACATACTTCATCCCAGTTTTTATGTGTGCTTTCTGTGGTCTTCAGACGTCCACATTGATTGTAATTATAATTTCACTGGTTATTTAGATGATGTGATCAGATGTGACAACAGAATGATTATCAAACTGTGGTGTGTTCTGTCAGAGTTAAATTTTCAGAATATACTGGATAGAATTCATGTTGAACTTCACCGTACAAACTGACATCTCTCCATTGAGTCTTATTTCATACTACACTAGCAACCTGCCCTGGCCCCTCACGGCTAACTTTAAGTATCTGATGTAGCAGTAATTTTGTTTAGCAGCCACTGTGCAATATTTATTGGCATTTGGAGCGACTTCTCATGGCAGTGATGGGAGACACAAGCTACCATGCTGCTGAGTTTGCCCAAAAGCATTGCCAGTGTAGCCTCCTGGTAGCGTTAGCTCACTCTGGCCTTGCATTGCAGTTACCTGCTTCCATTGCCCCCAAAGCTTCCTCATAAATCAGTATATATATTAGTGAAAACCCTATCAAAATGTCGACGGTAGTTCCTGAGATTACCCCAAACATACAAACAGAAACCATGGTGAGGGACTTCAATTTATATATGAATAGAACAAGATGATTTACAAGACTGTCTTTTTATTATGATTGTTGAACATTAGCTTAAAGTGTTAGGTCTCTTTAATTTATTCAAGCATTGCACCAGTGCTTTAGGAAAAAGGAGGGAAAAAAATCTGTAGCTATGGAGTCAACACAGGAAAATTACAAAATTATTTTTTTGAAAACAAATGCTTAGTGACCAAATCGTTTTTACATGCATTTCTCTCAGGAATGACCCCACATTGGGATCAGTGGATTCTCTCACATGATCTCCCCTTGTCAAATGCGGAAAATGTCAGATCAACTTGTAAACCTGCAACTTTGGATAAATTTTTGTTGGTAACTTTTATTTCAGTTTACCCGTTTGAACAAACCATGCACAACATGAATAGTAAAGAAAACAATATAAAAAAACTATTCTGTAGATGAAGTCAACATGTGATATGTTATTGTGCCAAATGTACCAACATAAAAAAAAGGATTCGCAGTGTCTGTGATAGACTATCCTAGACTTACGCTGCAGTTGCAGTATGATACCTGCCAAAGAGTTTGCCTTTACAAATGTCTGCTTGTGTCTGTGTATGTGCGGATGGATATGTGTGTGTGTGTGTGTGTGTGTGTGTGTGTGTGTGTGTGTGTGTGTGTGTGTGTGTGCAAGTGTATACCTGTCCTTTTTTCCCCCTAAGGTAAGTCTTTCTGCTCCCGGGATTGGAATGACTCCTTACCCTCTCCCTTAAAACCCACTTCCTTTCGTCTTTCCCTCTCCTTCCCTCTTTCCTGATGAAGCAACCGTTGGTTGCAAAAGCTTGAATTTTGTTTGTATGTTTGTGTTTGTTTGTGTGTCTATCGACATGCCAGCGCTTTCGTTTGGTAAGTTACATCATCTTTGTTTTTAGACATAGTTCTCATCTATATGTAGAAGACAAAAAGAATGAATATAACTTCTCTATGGTTCAAAAACAGGTGATGCTAGAGGGCTCCCATGAGAATGCATGAACTCCACAAAGATTTAAGGAATGATTAGCAAAGGACTAAACAGAACTTTTGGATTGACTCCTCAAATTTTTTGTTGTATTCCTGCATGTATACCTGACACTGATGCAGCATTGTCGTAACCATGAGCTCTGCACAACACAGTATCCACCCCATCTTTTTTAATATATCCTTCTCACACAAAAAAAGAAGACCAAGAAGGATACTTGAATTTCCATAACGTTGTCTTCCATAAGGGCATATCCAATTATTTTACTCATTTGGTCAGTTCTGCTTTCATAAACAGTCCTGTCAAAAATTATTCCATAATGCTTATCTTAGAAACTAGATTAAGGAAAGGCAAACCTACGTTTCTAGCATTTGTAGACTTAGAGAAAGCATTTGACAATGTTGACTGGAATACTCTCTTTCAAATTCTGAAGATGGCAGGAGTAAAATATAGGGAGCGGAAGGCTATTTACAATTTGTACAGTAACCAGATGGCAGTTATAAGAGTTGAGGGGCATGAAAGGGAAGCAGTGGATGGGAAGGGAGTGAGACAGGGTTGTAGCTTATCGCTGATGTTATTCAATCTGTATATTGAGCAAGCAGTGAAGGAAACAAAAGAAAAATTCGGAGTAGGTATTAAAATCCATAAGGAAGAAATAAAAACTTTTGAGGTTCGCCGATGACATTGTAATTCTGTCAGAGACAGCAAAGGACTTGGAAGAACAGTTGAACGGAATGGATAGTGTCTTGAAAGGAGGATATAAGATGAACATCAACAAAAGCAAAACGAGGATAATGGAATGTAGTCAAATTAAGTCAGGTGATGCTGAGGGAATTAGATTAGGAAATGAGACACTTAAAGTAGTAAAGGAGTTTTGCTGTTTGGGGAGCAAAATAACTGATGATGGTTGATGATATAAAATGTAGACTGGCAATGGCAAGGAAAGCGTTTCTAAAGAAGAGAAATTTGTTAACATCAAGTATAGATTTAAGTGTCAGGAAGTCATTTCTGAAAGTATTTGTGTGGAGCGTAGCCATGTATGGAAGTGAAACATGAATGATAAATAGTATGGACAAGAAGAGAATAGAAGCTTTCGAAATGTGTTGCTACAGAAGAATGCTGAAGATTAGATGGGTAGATCACATAACTAATGGGGAGGTATTGAATAGAATTGGGGACAACTTGACAAGAAGAAGGGATCGGTTGGTAGGACATGTTCTGAGGCATCAAGGGATCACCAATTTAGTATTGGAGGGCAGCTTGGAGGGTAAAAATCGTAGAGGGAGACCAAGAGATGAATACACTAAGCAGATTCAGAGGGATGTAGGTTGCAGTAAGTACTGGAAGATGAAGAAGCTTGCACAGGATAGAGTAGCATGGAGAGCTGCATCAAACCAGTCTCAGGACTGAAGACCACAACAACAACAACAACGTTTAGCCTTTTTCATATGTGCAGTATGGCTGCCAGCCGCTGTGGCTTGGCGGTTCTAGGCGCTTCAGCCTGGAACCGCGCTGCTGCTATGGTCACAGGTTCGAATCCTGCCTCAGGCATGGATGTGTGTGCTGTCCTTAGGTTAGCTAGGTTTAAGTAGTTCTAAGTCTAGGGGACTGATGACCTCAGATGTTAAGTCCCATAGTGCTCAGAGCCATTTTTTGTGCAGTATTTTTTTCCTTAAAATGTTCACCCAACACAAAAATAAAATAATTTTGTACCCCTTTTGACAAATAAGAAGGTACTCTCATTGACCCATCAGCAGTCACTTCAGGTTTTAAACAATGCTTTTTCAATACTAGATCACATTTCTCCATTAATGGCACCAGTTGTAAGAAATTTTCTCTGTCTTCTGATGAAACATCTTCATGATGACCATGGAAAGCAAGGTTTTGCTTGGCTAAAAACAGCATACTATCTAAAAGGCAATGCAAAATGTATCTCCACTTTTTGATCTTATCATTCGCAGTTTTCTGATTATCTTTGTCAATGGTTTTATTAAGTTTCAAGCCAAGAGAGTGTTTTCCGTTTTTCTTAATTTGCTAAATGTTCAAGTGACAACTATTGGTTTGATGTCTTTGGATTCAATTACTAACACTAACAGAAGACAGAAATAAATTTATTTTTGTTGGTATTACCCTCAGAGGCAAATAAGTGACAGTAAAAACTGTATAGTTTCTTTGGTGATGGTGAGTATCGCATCTATTTCCATAAATATTCATCTTGTTCAAATGTGAGTAGAAGCACAACAAAGTAAAACAATGATGTGTTCCTTTTATGTGTGCACCTGGTACTCCTATAGATTCCGAAAGTCCCTCCTTGTTTTGATATATTTAATTACCTTTTTCAGTAATCACAATTTTGATATGCACGGGAACAGGTATTGACCAATGTGCAGTGTCATTTGATGAAGACAAGTCTGAGTTAGATGCATCAGAAATATCTGTTATTTATGTTTCATGCCGAACTCATCCCACACTCCATACACGAGTGGAACAGAAAGGAACCATAATAACTGGTACAATGGAATATACTCTCTGCCATGCACCTCACGGTAGTTTGCAGAGTATAGATGTAGATGTGAGTAGGATGCAACACCTTCAAGGCACTGACTATAGAGGTAGATTGATTTTTATGATATTGGGGGAATGCGGCAGAAAAAAGCATTTTTCTACAATTAGTTCCAACATATAAAATCTAAATGACTGTAGTGTTTTTAATTATCTGTAATCTTTGAAAAAGTAATTTTTAGAATGAACTACTGTAATTAAAAAATTGATAAATCAATGTTAAGCACTTCAGATGTTTTTAAACTGTACTTGTAGTATACCTGTGTAAGTGGCATAGGTATCAAAAGGCGTTACATGAAGAATAATTGTGTGTAGCAAACAACTGATTATCATTCTACAGTTTTTAAGTTTCATGCAACATTTTACAAAAATTCTTAAAATTCTGACTGCACCCACTGACAGTTACTAAGGCATTATAATAGGTAAGCAGGTATCTATGTTTATATTTAGTGAATGTGTGGGGTCTGGAACTCTAAAATAAATCTTATTTACTGAAGATACTTTGGCCTCATTTGGGATTTGATTAAAAGTTGTCTGGTTCCAGGGAGACCATGAGAATTGGAGGCCCTGCCCTCTGGACGAAAGGAGGCCGCACATGGGCCACCCTCCTCCAACCCTCTCACCCCCTCCCCCCCCCCCTCCCCTCCACCCAGTCTGCTACTGCAAGGGAAAAAAAAGAAAGAAAGAAGAAAAAGAAGCTTGAAGTAATTCTTGTCTTCCACTCACCGACTGTCTGAAGGTGTGGAAATGGACAGAGTGCACCCGAACCCTTCCTTATTTAAAAGCCAGGAAACTACTTTCCAAAAATTTTAATATCATCAAAGTGTGCCAAAAACATAAAGAAGATCCTTGGGTAGTAAAACAGAGTTTTGACTTAGACTCACGAAAGAATCTAATAAATAGGAAGTCTAACTGCGTGTGGCTTTCATCCTCTGTAAATTCTAGAAGTCGATGGATCAAATGCAAAACTGAGGACAACAAAGGTAAAAACTGCAAACTGATAAAAATGCAAGTAAAACTTCAGTTGTTTATATACATGTATTTCAAAAAAATAAATGCAGACCATAAACATACCATTATTGAAATATTCACTTTCAAAGAGTAAATGTTTTACATTCACTTACTAAATTAATTAATAAATTATCACATTATCACTTCATTTACAGTCTGACTCATACAATTTTGCATTCGCCATTTGTGATTTATCTCATATTAGGGAAATCAAAGGCACTTTTTGTGATGTTTTTATGCACTTTTAGATTTCATTATGAAACATTCAGAATCCAAAGTTACCATATAATGTGGCTTGTCGACTACTACATCTCAAACATTTTAGAGTACTGTGATGCCCATCAAATTCTTATTGCCATTGTCACTTAGTACTCAAAATTGTTATAATCTTTAGCACCATACTGGGATGTGGCAATACTAATTACATATGAAGCATGTATTTCTCTGCAAGCTATATTCTAGAGTAAAGTGACGATCAAAACAGTTGAAACTTTTTTTCCAACATCTTGACTGACAAATATAGGGCATACATAAGTAAATATGAGATTTGTGCAAATTAGGTTACAAAAGAATTCCGTATAAAAACATAAACAAAAATTTAGGAACAATTTTATAAATCATTTGTCATTAATGAGAACATACACTTTATATATATTTACAAGCAAAGGAAAATAAAATAAATTAAATCTTATAAATAGTCTTAATATAAATTATGCTACATACTACTGTTATGTCACTTAATGAAAGAAATCTTCTCTTGCTTCATTTTCTGTACTACAATATTTCTAAGAAAGTGGGTTTGTTTCAGGAACTAGACTGTCTTGGCATTGTGAAAAGTAGTACACAGTAGCAAATATTTGATTTGAAGTACTCATCTTAAAACATCATTTCCTGAGTGAAGTATCCTACTTGTTGAATAATTTGTTAAACATAACTAATCTTATACTTTTTTTTTTACTTTTCTATAATGTGAATCAAGAAAGTATTAATACCTGCAGTCATGGAATGTACCATAGTTCATATAAATTAGAGGCATTTTTCATTAAACTTACAATATGCTGTAAACTGCCGAGAATGATTAACAATGAAATTGTTAATAAACAACTTATATCCACCTGTTGTCTGTGATGTATATTTTTACACATCCCTTCTGTCTCTCAAGAAATGAAATTACTTCTCAGCTGTTTATTATGCTGGGAGTGACCATAACAATAAGAAATAAAAGCAAAATATTTAAATTTGTTGTGATTTAATAATGGACTTCACTTTTACAGAGGAAGCTGATGGACCTCGTAGTTTTATCAGGGACATGGCCTTAGATAGCCTCCTTGTATTAAAGTGAAATTTAACTTTTCATCCCCTAGTGAATAAGTTCAGGCACTCTCTGATATACTTCTTTTTTTTATAGAAACTTACAGGATTTATGAAGGCTTGAATGGGGTAGGAAAAAATTTATATTTAAGTAAATTTCTTTTCTAAGAGAGGTTTTGATTTGTGAGATATCTCCTGTGTGGCAAAATTGCATACCATTTTCAAGTTATTAATGTGTACATCTCATAGGCGATGGAAAATGAAAAACAGTCTTTCATTATTTTGCTAACAAATCAACATCCAAGTGACATTTCTGGATAAAGTTTGCCTCATTCTCCCCGCAATTTGCAATAAAAAGCCAGAGACCACTTTGTGCTAAGACATATTATGTATGATGTATATAAAAGTAAATGATAGTAAAGTGACTTAATATAAATAGTTGCGTGGAGGAGATGCTATCGGTTCCCCACACCGCCCAAGATGTGCTTTAGAAACCAGCGACCGCGAGCGGCAGTTTTCAAGTTCGAGGAAGCACTCGTTGGAGTATGTCTTACCATCTGTGCCACATACCGGGTCATAATGTGGTGGACAGATCTTCTGACAACCACGGAAGACAAAGCCACTCAGGCAGCGTTTCAGTGGAACAGCATAGACATGTTTCCTGAAAAGAAATAATTAATTTGTTAAAGCAGACTGAGAAATTACTGAGACAATATTGTCTTACATGATTGTCACAGTTATTTTGTTCAGTGTGTTCTTTAATGCACACTTAAAGTCAGTAGAAAGGGATAGACTTAAGAGTTATGTTGTAGTTCAAGAAACAGGAGAGTAATAAAATAAGAAAGCTGGGAAATAATGAACATGTTTCTCTTTCCTTGAAGAGTGATGGGAGGAAACTATATATTGAAATTGTGTATTTAGTGACTAGTGCATTTTCATCGGAAGACTGAGAAAATATTTTATTAATGAATTGCAATTACTAATCTCAGCCTTGCATGGAAGGTAAGCAAATAAAACTGTTCCATGAGATCATCATCTCTGCATGTGTGTGTGTGTGTATCTATATATGCACTAGCAAATTTGGAAATGATTCACAACTGCTAAATATGTATGGGAATTGTATGTACATCCTGATCGCGCTCCCCCCTCCCCCCCCCCAACCTCCCTTTCTTCCCACTCTGTCTCTCTCTGACCTTGAGCCTTGTTTACTGGTATTGCAAACGAAACTTTAATTTGGGACTGAAGTCGCTTAAAATGAATCTGGGTAAATTGGTTGGGATCATTGGCATACAGGATATGAGTGACATCACCAGCTGCTGGATCTGTGAGGATAACAGGTTCAGTGACAGTATTCTGCATAATTTTAATAATTGAACTGCTGAGGTTATTAAGTTCAGACAATTCAGATTGCATTGTCGTCTTTTAATCATAAGCCGATAAGCCATAAATACAACTTTTCTGTTTTCTGTAAAACCAATGGCAAGGAAGAAAACAGCTCATCCTATCAGTCTGTTAAAAGGGATTGGTTGGCTTTAATTTATTTTACGTAATGTTTCATACAGAAATTTCCATTATTGATTATATTTTTTTAGCTTTTAAAGAAGGTATAGTCCAAAAGCTCAGCAATGACTTCAGTTTTGTCTGTGTGCTTGTCAACCACACAGCGCCCCAATTATATGGTGATTAAGTTATGTGAATCATATTCCAAGTATGGTGCAGGGAAGAGAGTCTGGGGACGTAGAAGGAAGTCAAGAACAAGCACCCAAGTACAGTACAATAAAGTACCTCAATTTTATAAAAGTTTTAATATTAATCGAACTATAAATTAATACAATAACTTTAAGAGTTTCTTTGAAGATGCCGGTCAGTTGAGTAGAGCACTTTATCTAACAGAAAAATTAATACATTAACTTTAAGAGTTTCTTTAAAGATACGTGTCAGTTGATTAGAGTGAGTTACTCAACAGAATTATCTTTAATTTAGCAAGTTGTATACAGGAAATGCTCCACAGATAGTAAATGTTTAAAGAACAATCTTCTCCAAGATAAGATGCACACCAGTGACAGTCATATGATGTTAAGTCACAAACTGTGTGCAGTTGGGTTCATTGGAAACCATACCACTCCTTCATGATAGTAATTTGTACTCGAATGTGAAGAAGGACAGCAGTCAGCCCAGTATCCATAATTTATTGCAGATCTAGATCTAACTATAACATAATGATCATCAGTGCATTAGCATAAAAATCATATAGGCATAATCATGTCAGAGTATAAGCGTGTGACAACTGATGATAGCATTTGCATAGCAGAAACAAAGAAACCTATATGACTTGTCTTGTAATGTAGTAATGATGACTATGTTATAGTTATATAATGAAAAACAAGATCTGCAAATAAATTATGGATTCTGCCACTGAATGCTGTCCTTTACATCTGAATATTCAATGGTTGTTGTGCACCACTAGTATCCAACAGATTCCAATTTAATAATTTGTATGCTTTCTAATTCGTTCCACTGTTCACTATTTGTGACTGAGACCATAGCTATAATGCTGTACAATTACTTATGACTACAGTAGAACTCCATAGGTTCTATTTTGTTATTGATGACATACTATTACCTACATTTAGCATGCTTGTTTGACTTTTTATCATTTGATGATGATTTGTACAATTGAAAATCAATGCGAATGAAACTTTTTTTCAGTCATCAGCTTATCTTCATGAAGATGATGATGTTTAAATTAAATCATAAGTTTCCCTACATTAATAACAAAGGCATTTAATATGGTATGGTAGGATGGTGAATCATATGTATCCACATGTCTTAACTTCATTCTTTACTAATGTCAAGGTCTTGAAGTTCGTGTTTACATTGTTTATCATCCTAGGATTGTATTCATGCTTTGAATTATTATTTTTATTATTATTTTGTTGAGAAACAAGAAGTATATGTAAGGAAAACAAATATATTTTGAAACATTGTCAAAATTTTCATGTTTTTGAACACCTTTCTGCAGATGTGATTCTTATATTATGCTTTCATTACCTCCCTCCCCCCCCCCTCCCCCCCTTCAGTTTGAATGTAAATATGCAGAATAAACTAACTTCTTCATTCCTTAGTCACCTATAGTTTTTGTCATGTGTGTTGCAAATGTAGGTGAACTAAGGTGCCATAATAGTGAATTACGAGTAAAATATGATATTCACTGCTTTTGACATAATCACTTGAAGATTTATTTTTAAGAGAGTTGACAACATCGAAAACTTCCTTTGAAAATGTAAAATGTAACTGAACTTCACCTAACATTGGAAACAACATGTTGGAATATCAGCAATATAAGGAAAAAGAAAGACTGCTACTCTTCTTAAAGATGACATGTTGAGTTGAAGACAGCCACAATGAAAAGACTGACAGACATTTAGCTTTCAGCCTAAGGCCTTTTTCAGAAAAGGAAACACACACACATGAACACACACAGTCATTCACACAAGCAAGCGCACTTCACGCACACATGACTGCCATATCCAGCAGCTTAGACCAGAATGCAACTGTCATGTGGAATGCGAGCAGCAGTCTGGAGGGGAAAGTGAAGGAGAAGGGGTGGCAGTGTGTGGATTGGGGGAGAGAAGAGAGCCGTCTGGCAGAGTGTGCAGGGACTAGATGGAGGCAAGACAAGACTGCGACCAGGTGCAGTGTTTGGATGCTGTTGGGCAGGTTGTTGAGGAGGGTGAGTTATGGGGAGTAGAAAAGTAGAGGAGAAGGGAAACGGAAAGATGGGTGGGTGTGTTGGCAGAGGACGGCTTACAATGAGGTTGAAGGGACATCAGAAGGGAGAAGGTGATAGGACAGAGGGTGTGGAAACTGTTGGTGGAGAGTGTGGGGACCATATGTTACCTGAGGTTGCGGTCAGGATGATTTTGGGTGTACTGTAGTAGATCAACCAGTGGCAGAACATGCAGCAGAACAAACATGCTTGATTTCAATGCTCCTTTACACCCCTGGCCATCTGGTTCGTGTCATCCACCACCAACTTTTCTGCACTGCACAGAAGGGAGTTATCCTTACAACACATTCTTCACTCCAGAAATCATCCTGGCCTCAACCTATGGTTACTCACTGCCCCATACCCTCCACACAACAGTTCCTGAAATGTCTGTCCTGTCACATCCTTCTTATTCATGTCCCCCCACCCTCACGGTGTGCCACCGTGCGTCAGTGCACCCACCCGTCTTTCCCCTTCCCTACTCTCTCATTTTCCGCTCCCTGTTGCCCCCTCCCCAACACCCTACCCCACAGCCTCTCGATGCTGTGTCTAGTGGCAGTCTTGTCATATCTCCATCTAGTCCTTCCACCCTCTACCAGACTACAACTTCTCTCACCCCACCCATACCCTGCTATACCTTCCGCTTTTCTGGCCTCTCCATATTGTTGCTATTTTTCCATGTGACAGCTGCATTCCAATTTGAGCTGCTGGAGATGGTGGCCATGTGTGCACGATGTGTGCTTGCTTGTGTGAATGAATGTCTGTATGTGAGTGTGTGCATGTGTGGGGGTTCCTTTTCTGAAGAAGACTTCGGCAGAAAGCTAAATGTGTGGCATGAAATGATAATTAAATCAAGACTCTAAGCTGTCTACAGGCATTGATGTACATCAACGGGGACAGTTGAAAATGTGTGCCCCGACCAGGACTCGAACCTGGGATCTCCTTCTTACATGGCAGATGCTCTATCCATCTGAGCCACTGAGGGCACAGAGGATAGTGCAACTGCAGGGATTTATCCCTTGCCTGCCCCTGTGAGACCCACATTCCCAACTTAATGTCCACACACTACATTCGTAGTGTCCCTGCCCATTACACTCATTACTAGCAGCAAACAATCTTACTGAGTCCCATAAGAGTTGGGCAATGCGTGTGTATCGAGCACAGAAGAAGAAGGTCAATGGCCAGTTAACCTTAAGTATATGAAGATGGTACCTGTTCCTTTGAATGTGTCCGAAAGAACTGATGCCGTCTTCATATAAATGTGTGGCAGTCTTTCTGTTGTGCCAGTCTACAACTCAACATGTCATCTTTATGTTGCGTGGCAATCTATCCTTTTCCTTGTACTGATGAACTTTATCTGACTTGTTTTGTAACACTGAAAGATTGTAGACTATCCACAAAGGGCATGTTATTTTCTTTTTCCTTACTATGCGAGGACCACACACTGGTGTAGGTTCGGAAGTTGCTTTTACCTATGATTTGCAGATATACACTGTGTGCCCTATTCCATCCAGTGAAGATAGGCCACCTGCCACCGTTCTTCCCTGTTGTTGCCTGTTGCAACTTGAAATGAGTGAATGGAAGTCACACTCACCCACAGTTGCTGCGACGCATCTCACATTCGTTGCGATAGAATTTATTGTCCGAACCACAAACAAAGGCACTCTCCTCATCACATATATCATTGCAACGCTCAGTTGTGCGGCAGTGATGAAGAGGAACTGCTACTACTTTTTGTCCGCATGTCTCTCGCCGCATGATACACTCAGATCTGAAACAAAGAGACACAGTTCATTCTCAAACATATAACATGCATACATTGTGGATCAAGAATTTGTTGAAGGAGATAAGATTTCATGTAAAAGATAATTGGGTTCCCAGCGAACACATAAATAAATTTAATTTATTAGGAGATTGTATGGGATGACGCACATCAGTTATTTGCATATTTCAGTATTCAGCAGCACTGCATTTGCTGGATTTATAGCAGAGATTGTGCACGCTAATCTCATGAGCAGTATGAAGTACAGATTGTTTTAATCATTTGGACACACAGTGTTATAGTGAACATCTAAAAGCAATTCTGTTGTTCAATACATTCACCTGCCCATTACTGAGAAGAAAAAGTTAGATTTCATTATTATTGCCTTGGTTTCTTATCTTGGTAAGAGAAGAAATATAAAGAGGTTATAATTCTTGAAACATCTGACATGTCATTTGAACAGTCCACAGGCATACTTCTGGTTCACAGTGTCCAGTGGGCACAATATTTTGGCAATCAGAGCTATTACCATCATCAGGTGTGCTGATGAACTGACCTCCTGGGGGTGCAGAATCGACATATCACCTCCTCCTGCAAGCTGCTCCATACACAAGGGATGGGGATGCAAATCAGTAGTGCACCACCAGGAGATCAGTTTGTCAGAAAACATGACAACAGCAGCATCTCAGCGGAAATGTTGTGCCCACCAAACACTGTAAACTGGAACAGCCATAGACTGTTCAGTCGACAAATAAATGGAAATAAATTGAAAAATCACTCATCACATGTTGTTGGTCATTGAAAAAGTTATGATTTACGTGAAAATATGTTAATAATGGCAGCTACTTGAGATATAGACTTATAAGTAATGCCAAAAGTTTTACATAATGGCATGAAATGGAGTCATCCATGAGAGGCAAACTTTACCTACACTCCTTTTTGAAAATATATATATATATATATATATATATATATATATATATATATATATCTCCAGATAAGTGCTAAATGAAGCATAAAGAAAGAAATTTAGCTGATTGATAGTTCAAGGAACTGAGTGAAAAGGTAGCAACAAATAGTATTAAACATTTTGTAGTTTTGTTTCCTTCTCAGCTAATGTGTCAGTGTAGGTCTAATGTACATCCAACGTAAAAATTTAGAAAGGCAAGATCCAGCCAAAGTGGGAGGAAGAGGAAAAACAAAATTTTCATGAATTAATCTCCATTCTTCCACTTGTAACTGTGAAAGTTTGATGAAAATAGTAACTAAACAGTATTAAATGTTCCATGACATGCCTTTCAGAGAGAGAATTAATCATAAAAATAATGACAGAGTACAACAATTTCTGTTAAAATGTTGCTAAATCATGAAACTGCAGTCAGGCATGGATGCGTTTTTCACTAACCTGTAGACATTTCCATCAGAGGCACACACTGGCTTGTCCTCAGTATCTGGACATTCTTCTGGGCATTCATCCTGTGCTGTTAGGTCAGAACAGTTGCCCACATGTGCCATCAGTATTCCTTTACTGTGAAAATGAAAGAAGAAGATAAACATGTAAGTACATCATTAAAAAATTGTAACTACACGCCACTTCTATTAAGTATGTGACTGCCTGTCTCCAACATAAAATATCTGGTTTCCCATTGGCTTCTCAGGCTTCTTGTAGCTTGTTTGTCAAAACTGACTCTTACACCATCTTCAGTTACATAGCGGTGGACTAAAACGTGCCACCAACAAGTGTGTATCACTTTTTTTTTCTTTTTTGTAGTTTTTTACTGTCAGAACACTTAGGAGATACAACAAACCTATTAGATTGCTTGCACTAGACTTGACGTCCTCTTTGGGAACATTGCAACACAATATGGGATCCTTATCAGATAGGATTGATGGAGGACATCGAAAAAGTTCAATGACGGGCAGCTTGTTACATATTATCGTGAAATATGGGAGAGTATGTCACGGACATAATAAGCAAGGTGTTTTTCATTACTTTGAGATCTTTTTATGAAATTTGAATCGCCAAATAGCTTCTCCGAGTGTGAAAATATTTTCTTGACTCCTATCTACAAGTGCAGAAATAGCTGTACAGAAAAAATTAGAGAAGCCAGAGGCCAGATGGAAAGATTTAGTGTTTGTTATTCCCAGGTGCTGTTTGAGAATGGAATGGTTGCAAAATAGCCTGAAGGTGGTTCTCTGAGCACTTTGCCAAGCACTTAAGTGTGAAATGCAGAGTAGTCACATTGATGTAAATGTAGGTGTTTATTTTCAATAAGATTTTTGTTATTTTCTCAAGAGTTCCATTTCCTGCATTAGGCTTGAAAATAAAACTTTAAACATCACCAAAGAGAATTATTTATAGAACAGCTAGACTAAATGAAAGGTTAGGCTGAAAGGACACATCTTGAAGCATCAATAAATAGTTAACATGGTAGTTTCTACAACAACAGTCTTACACTGCTGTGTTACATTGCCTCTCATAGTATGTAACAAGCCCCGTCATACAGGGATGTAATAACATAATAGGATGAGTAATGGGGTTCTATCAAATCTTTTTTCCATCTCTGGAGCTGAGAGGTCAGTGCAATTGTCTACCATGCAGGAGGCCTGAGTTTGATTCCTGGCCAAGTTGGAGATTTTACCTACTCAGGAACTGGATATTGTGTTTTCTTCATTGTCGACAAGCGACTCACTGAAGTGGCATCAAATAAAGAGACTTGGGCTAGGTGTCCAAACAACAATAGATGGGTCTCCTAGCCAATAATGCCATACAATTATTTCATTTCATTTCAATACACTGAAGTAGTAAGAATAATTGTGATGGAAATGAGTTAAATGCACTGGAATGAAATGAAATGAATGGATTGATGGAAATGAAATTAGTGGCTTAAAATGATATCAGTTCAAACTGTTCAGTTATGCTGAACCATCAGTGTAAATAGGTGTTAGACTACTGGAATCAAGCTCAGTTAGTCTAAATGTTGAGGTGAGACTCTTGATAAGCAGGAATTCCAGTCGAGCTCCGGGGTGGCACAGATTTTCAATTATCAGTACACATTCAATTGTGGTGGGGTGTAAAGTAGTGAGTCACATCTGATGGTTTGAGAGAGAGAGAGCATGGTGGCAGTAGCGCGAGAGGTGGGGGGGGGGGGGGGGGCAAGTACTGTGGATACACAGCCACGATAGCAGGCGAGTGAGGGATCGGGCATATCCTAACGTATGCACTGATACTCAAAGAACTGCACAATAGTTTGAAATAAAATTAAGTATTTAAATAATGTCACAATACTTTGCAAGATGTAAAACCAATATCAAGATGACATATTTTGAGTTTCAGCACGATCCGCTCATTAGTTTCGAGAAAAATCCGCTTTTTACAAAATTTCAAAAGTGCATACTCTTTGGTCGAGTAAGTTTTAAAGATGTTGAGGCGGGAACATCTGACCTACGTGACAAACAAAAGAGTTGAACGTCCTGTGACAGTGACCACCGAGTTTCACAAGCAAAATATTGACAGATTGATTCAGGACGACCGTCATATCACTCAGAGAGAAACTGCAGGCACAATCGGCATTTCACATGAGCATGTGCCCATGATTTTTCCAGCTGAAGGCTGCGTCTTGAATTTCTTTTTCTGGGGCGAGTCTTTGTGTCCCGCCTTAACATCTTTAAACTTAGTAGCCCAACGACGCAACAGTACTCACATCAACACAGTCACCATAAACTGCTTTCATTCTCTGATGAATCTCCTTTGGGGTGACACCTTCTGCTATCAAGAATTTAATGACTCCGCATTGCTTAAATCACATTGAGCGACAGTCTGCGCAGGGTTCCATGCTTTACACTCTAACAACACAACCGTTCAATGCTGAGGCTTCCCGCCAAATGGAGCTGTAGAGAAGAGGCTACGGAACAAGGCAGTACCTGCCGCATACCAATGCTGCACTTAATTAACAGAAGGAGTGATAATAAACAATACTTGGAACTTCGAGTAGAAGTCGTGTTTGAACTGTGTCGAGTACTGATTAAGATAGGAAAATTTTCATGAACTGCAAAAATATTAACTGTGGACAAGAACTTCTATTGAACGTAGTGTTTTATTAAACGATAGTACGCTTTCGTTTAACGTCTTAGTTCATGGCATCTCTGGATTATACACTAAAAAAAAGGAGAAAAAAACGCACCACGAAGGAGTTATGCAAATTGTTCACAAATTGATATTCATACAGGTATCTGCAGAAAATGCAAAATTCTGAACTTTGGCAGCCGATGGATGCATTTTTTGACGCTGCTGGGCAATTTAACCGCGCAGTTGGCAAGGATAGTAAACAAGGGGCTGTCGATACCGTGGCACAACGTCTTTGCGAATCTCATTCCATGTACTTATTTGAACAGTAACTATGCCTCGCAGACAGGCGTGTGAACAATATACGCAGATGGCAGCATCTGCGAGAGGACTATTACGTTAAATGAAAGTCTACTGCCGTAAATTCTATAAAAGTTCTCACCCACAGTTAATATATTTGCAGTTCTTTGAAGTCTTGCTACCTTAATAAGCACTCGAAAGAAGCCGGTTGGAGTAATGGGTGAATCGCTCTGTGAACAAGAACGTTGCTGCTATTGGAAAATGTTGCCAGAAATGGGTCCAGCTAGAGACGACAGAACGTGATGACCGAGAGGCACTCTGAGCCCAAGACTCGTAATCATCATCGATCCGACGTGCAACTGGTGCTTTAGTGGCCACACGGACCATTAATAGACGGCTCACAGAAAGGGGGCAGAGATCATGGCGCCCTTTGCGCCGACTATCATTGACCTCTTAATACCGACATGCCTGTTAGCAGCGGTGTCGGGTACATTCGGCCTGGAATCTCACTGACTGGAATAGAATTGCCTTTCACAAAAGAAGAAGTAAATATTCCAGAATTTGAATCGAGAACAGCTGCCACCATGAGCAATGTAGAAGTAAATATCCTCGGAGTAGTGAAGTAACTTAAATCACCTAATAAAAGCAAGTCTTCTTGTCCAGACAGTATACCAATTAGGTTCCTTTCGGAGTATACTGATGCATTAGCTCCATACTTAACAGTCATGTACAACCATTCGCTCGACGAAAGATCTGTACGCAAAGACTGGAAAGGTGCACATGTCACACCAATATTTAAGAAAGGTAGTAGGAGTAATCCACTAAATTACAGGCCCATATCGTTAACGTCGATATGCAGGAGGATTTTAGAACATATATTGTGTTCGAACGTAATGAATTACCTCGAAGAAAACGGTCTATTGGCACACAGTCAGCATAGGTTTAGAGAACATCGTTCTTGTGAAACACAACTAGCTCTTTATTCACATGAAGTGCTGAGTGCTATTGACAAGAGATTTCAGATCGATTCCGTATCTCTGGATTACCGGAAGGCTTTTGATACTGTACCACACAAGCGGCTCGAGGTGAAATTGCGTGATTATGAAATAGCGTCTCAGTTATGTGAATGGATTTGTGATTTCCTGTCAGACAGGTCACAGTTCGTAGTAATTGACGGAAAGTCATCGAGTAAAACAGAAGTGATTTCTGGCGTTCCCAAGGTAGTGTTATAAGCCCTTTGCTGTTCCTAATCTATATAAACGATTTGGGAGACAATCTGAGCAACCGTCTTCGGTTGTTTGCAGATGATGCTGTCGTTTATCGACTAATAAAGTCATCAGAAGATCAAAACAAACTGTAAAACGATTTAGAAAAAATATCGGAATGGTGCGAAAAGTGGCAGTTGACTCTGAATAACGAAAAGTGTGAGGTCATCATCATGAGTGCTGAAAGGAACTCGTTAAACTTCGGTTACGTGATAAATCAGTCTAATCTAAAAGCCGTAATTCAACTAAATACCTACGTATTACAATTACGAACAACTTAAATTGGAAGAAGCACATAGAAAATGCTGTGGGGAATGCTAACCAAAGACTGCGTTTTATTGGCAGGACACTTAGAAAATGTAACAGACCTACTAAGGAGACTGGCTACACTACGCTTATCCGTCCTCTTTTAGAATACTGCTGCGCGGTGTGGGATTCTTACCAGATAGGACTGACGGAGTACATCGAAAAAGTTTAAAGAAAGGCAGCACGTTTTGTATTATCGCGAAATATGGGAGAGAGTGTCACAGAAATGATACAGGATTTGGGCTGGAAATCATTAAAAGAAAGGTGTTTTTCGTTGCGACGGAATCTTATCACGAAATTCCAATCATCAACTTCCTCCTCCGAATGCGAAAACATTTTGTTGACACCGACCTACATAGGGAGGAACGATCACCACGATAAAATAAGGGAAATCAGAGCTCGTACGGAAAGACATAGGTGTTCGTTCTTTCCGCGCGCTATACGAGATTGGAATAATAGAGAATTGTGAATGTGGTTCGATGAACCCTTTGCCAGGCACTTAAATGTGATTTTCAGGGTATCCATGTACAGGGTTATTACAAATGATTGAAGCGATTTCACAGCTCTACAATAACTTTATTATTTGAGATATTTTCACAATGCTTTGCACACACATACAAAAACTAAAAAAGTTTTTTTAGGCATTCACAAATGTTCGATAGGTGCCCCTTTAGTGATTCGGCAGACATCAAGCCGATAATCAAGTTCCTCCCACACTCGGCGCAGCATGTCCCCATCAATGAGTTCGAAAGCATCGTTGATGGGAGCTCGCAGTTCTGGCACGTTTCTTGGTAGAGGAGGTTTAAACACTGAATCTTTCACATAACCCCACAGGAAGAAATCGCATGGGGTTACTTCGGGAGAGCGTGGAGGCCATGACATGAATTGCTGATCATGATCTCCACCACGACCGATCCATCGGTTTTCCAATCTCCTGTTTAAGAAATGCCGAACATCATGATGGAAGTGCGGTGGAGCACCATCCTGTTGAAAGATGAAGTCGGCGCTGTCGGTCTACAGTTGTGGCATGAGCCAATTTTCCAGCATGTCCAGATACACGTGTCCTGTAACGATTTTTTCGCAGAAGAAAAAGGGGCCGTAAACTTTAAACCGTGAGATTGCACAAAACACGTTAACTTTTGGTGAATTGCGAATTTGCTGCACGAATGCGTGATGATTCTCTACCGCCCAGATTCGTACATTGTGTCTGTTCACTTCACCATTAAGAAAAAATGTTGCTTCATCACTGAAAACAAGTTTCGCACTGAACGCATCCTCTTCCATGAGCTATTGCAACCGCGCCGAAAATTCAAAGCGTTTGACTTTGTCATTGGGTGTCAGGGCTTGTAGCAATTGTAAACCGTAAGGCTTCTGCTTTAGCCTTTTCCGTAAGATTTTCCAAACCGTCGGCTGTGGTACGTTTAGCTCCCTGCTTGCTTTATTCGTCGACTTCCTCGGGCTAAGCGTGAAACTTGCCCGTGCGCGTTCAACCGTTTCTTCGCTCACTGCAGGCCGACCCGTTGATTTCCCCTTACAGAGGCATCCAGAAGCTTTAAACTGCGCATACCATCGCCGAATGGAGTTAGCAGTTGGTGGATCTTTGTTGAACTTCGTCCTGAAGTGTCGTTGCACTGTTATGACTGACTGATGTGAGTGCATTTCAAGCACGACATATGCTTTCTCGGCTCCTGTCGCCATTTTGTCTCACTGCGCTCTCGAGCGCTCTGGCGGCAGAAACCTGAAGTGCGGCTTCAGCCGAACAAAACTTTATGAGTTTTTCTACGTATCTGTAGTGTGTCGTGACCATATGTCAATGAATGGAGCTACAGTGAATTTATGAAATCGCTTCAATCATTTGTAATAGCCCTGTAGATATAGATGCAGTGGTGAGTCTGGCTTCGAACTGAGTCACGATGAGTAGCGAAGATATGTTTGGAGATGCCCTGGACAGAGGTGGGATACAAACCTGACTGTGGCCTATACGGCCCGACAACCAGGAGTGATCGGTCTGTGGTGCCAATCCAGTTCATGTCTGTACCCCTTTGGTTGTCATCCGCGGCCACGCTTACGCCACAGCGGTACGTCGAAGATGTTCTACGCCCCGTTCTGTTGCTTTCCATGGCGAGCCATCCTGGGCTTACATTTCAGCAAGATAATGCCCGTCCGCACACGGAGAGAGTTTCTGCTGCTTGTCTTAGTGCTTGCCAAACTCTGCCTTGACCAACAAATTCGCTGGATCTCTCCCCAATTGAGAAGTTCTGCAGCATTACGGGCAGTGACCTCCAACCATCGTGAGCTTTTGACGATTTAAGGTGCTATCCCACAGGATAGCACCCGACTAATCTTAACAATCAATCTCGAGCTGAATAACCGCTCGCATAAGGACCAGAGGTCGGCTAACGCGCCATTGACTTGCTCAATTTCTGAAGCTCTTTCTCTTGAATAAATTACCCAATTGTTCTGAAATTGTAATCATTTGTTTGTCTGTACATTTGCATCACATCTACCGATTTCCGTCCAATTTGGATAATTCCTTGGTGGTGCGTCATTTTTTTTGTATTAGAGTGTGCATAGAGAATTATAACATTTTATTTCAATTACGGCGAGCTGAGTCACAGACCTGCAGACTGGAGATTATGGACAGCACGTTCCCCAGTGCTTTATAGTTACGCACTGAAATAATTTTCAGGCTTTTGTAAAAGGCAGTGGTATTTAAAAATCGCACAAGCTTTCATTGCATGTACTCAGTTGGATAGTTCAGCGACTAGAAGATAACTGACAGACCTTCCGAACAGCAAAATCAAATACAGAGTGGAGACTCACAGACAGGCCTCCTTCTGCAGCTTGCACATGTCGTCGTAGGTGTTGGCGTCGGAGCCGCAGACGGGGCCCTTGGTCGAGTTGTCGGTGCAGGCGAGCTTCTCACAGCGCTGGATGCGCGGCCGGCACTTCTCGATGTCCACGCGGGAGATCTTCCGCCGACCCTGCGCCCTGCAAACACACATACAAGCGTTGCCAAATTTGCGTCCGCTTTTCTCTTTTACAAGTCTCACCTGCAGGAACTAGGGACTGTATCGTCTGCCACAACAATATCCATCTTTCCAATGAGAAGTCTGTTGAAGATCAAACAGAGCACCGATAGTTACTGTCTTATAAAATTTACTTTGGTACTAGTTGACCAACTGGGCATTGCAAGGGTATTCATTTTGCTAATTTTTCTATTAGAAACGGAAACAAAAAATGAACCGTGTTTGTAGTGTAATATCTGTTCCGGTGTAAAATCAGGCGCCGGCTCGTCGACCTGGAACGTTACAGCAAAGAGGGCTGTGAAACGACGTCAGCCAATAGCACGCCACGAGTGCGGCAGGAGCGGCATCTAGGCCAAGAGAATATAAGCGCCGCCCGGCTTGCCGCGGCCAGTAATATTCCGATGAACACCACCAGCTGCAACACAGACCAGCTCAATGCTCGCCTCCAGAGGCAAGTGGATGCGACAGTGACCTGGTGTCGTTCCAACAAGATTGCCCTCAATGCCGCCGAAACTACGGCAGTCTACTTCACCATACGGCGCCCCATCCTCCGCCACACCATCACTATTGCAGGCGTCCAGGTCCCACGGTCCCCCGATACCAAATATCTAGGTGTACGGATGCATAAAAAACTGCTCTCCCATCACCATGCAGAATATGAAACCCAAAAGGAACATTGTACCCAATGTTCAACAGTGGGCAACTGAACCTCGACACCACACTCCAGCTGTACTGGATGGTTGTCCATCCTTCTCTCACCCATGCTTCCACTGCATGGGCTACAATTAGTGCCTCCCAGAGGCATACCCTCCAGCGCCTGCAGAATAAGGTGCATCGCTGAAGCCTGCATGCCCTTCCCCTCATTAGGGTAGTTACCCTCCACGAGGAAATGGCCACTCTCGATACGTCCATGCGAAAGAAGACAAGCCGTCTCTATGCCAAAGTAGAAGTCCTACGCGACACAGTCACCGGCTTACAAAACATTGGCACAATGCCTCCCTGGCATTGGTACTGACACCCTGTTCCTCTCACCACCCTTGAGGACTCCGAGCCTGACCATGGCTAACAATAGCACTTTTATGGTCACTTTAGTGTTGAATTGATCATTTGATGGGTATCGACCATCATAAACCACCACTGTTGATACCTATTGTAGTTCGTAGTTGGTTAGTATGTGCCTGCGACCTGAACTTCCACCGTCGGAGGGTGGTATGGGATTTAAAGTCTCACCGCCACATCTTCAACGTGCACTCAAGTGATGTCTTTGGAATGACATCATTGTCGAATGGAACAGTTTTACTATCCACTAAGACAGTAAGACCGTGAGCCACCGGTGAAGCTGCATTTTAACCTCAGGGGGGGGAAAAAAAAACGCGGCCGCAGTGGAAGACGAGCCATTATAGAAACGCCATAGCAGTGACTTATGAACTATTTTGTTTTGTTTGCATTGAAATTGTATACACCGAATTTTTAGATATAAATTAAGAGAAAAAACACAAA
This sequence comes from Schistocerca americana, assembly GCF_021461395.2. Classification (NCBI taxonomy): domain Eukaryota; kingdom Metazoa; phylum Arthropoda; class Insecta; order Orthoptera; family Acrididae; genus Schistocerca; species Schistocerca americana. The sequence continues at coordinate 78,272,769 of NC_060124.1, read as the reverse complement.
AAATAAAAAAGTTGTTATATTAACTTAAGTATGTTGTTAAATTAACTTAATTATGTCATGTATTGGAAAATTTGACTCGTTCCACATCATGATCCATGGAAATAGTATTAATCTAATCTAATCTAATCTAATCTTACTGTAATAAACTCCATTAGTATGATTTGCTTGAATTATTGTCTAGCGATCCGAAAAAGCAGCTTTCATAGGTACCCTATATTAAATGAATGGGCAGAATAATACAATATTTCCATGTATTCGCGAAAACACCTTTGATATTATGAACAGTCGCACAAAGAAACACGCACAATGTACTAATGTATAAGTACAGCTGCTTCGCGTGCCTACTGTGCGAATTTTAAACATCTTTGTGGCAAGGCCTCTGTATAGCGCTATAAACTCCTATTGTTTTCGCCTATGGATGTTCGCGCTTCGCAGCTGAAAGCTCTCACAGGCACTGCCAGGTGTCAGAGATTTCCGTAAGTTGACTCAACTATAGTTGTGTTGTATCAATAAAGAACAAATGTGTTAAAACTTCGTGCATGATCCGACATTTTTTTCTCGCATCTGAGAGTTTCTTTCCTATCTCTTGAACTATGTGTCGCATAGTGATGAATTTGTGTATCTACATTGAGTGGTCCATAGCATACTGTCTCCGCGAATAGAGTTAGAATTAATAAATTTAAGCGTCACGCACAATGCGGCAGTTTACCACTCATCTCAGTGTTTATGATGTCACATCTCCTTGACTATGTGTGGTACCATGATATAATTTAGCCCGCCCGGCTAGCCGCGCAGTCTAACGCGCTGCTTCCCGAGTAGCCCCCGGCACGAATCCAGCCCCGCGGATCAGTGTCGAGATACAGTGTGCCGGCCAGCCTGTCGATGGTTTTTAAGGCGGTTTTCCATCTGCCTCGGCGAATGCGGGCTGTCTCCTTATTCCGCCTCAGTTACACTGTGTGGGCAATTGCTGCACAAACACTTTTTCCACGTACGCGTACTCGATAATTATTATACCATGCAAACATTTGATGTTACACTCGTCTAGTATGAGACGTTCCCGGGGATCCACTGGGTGCTGAACCGCACAATAGCCCCGGGTTCGGTGTGGGGCGGCGGTGGGGTGGCCGGAATGCTGTGGCCTGTCGTGGGGTTGTGAACCACTGAGTGCTACGGCGGGCGAAGCCTCTTCGCCGTTTCTAGGACCCCGGTCCAGTACATACATTATATGATTTTGTAGATGCATTTTGCCACAAATGTAGATACTGTCTGCGAAATTTATTGCGAATAGTGTTAGTGGCACAGAAGTAATAAATTTAAACATCGTGCATGATGCTGCAGTATTTCACGCATCTCATTGTTTATGATATCATTTCTCCTGAACTATGGCAGATAAATGTTTCCTGCCCTGACAGCTATTGTTGCCTGACAGCAAGGGATATGCGCCCCAAGTTTGGCTGAAATCGGTGCAGTGGTTTAGGAGGAGACACAAGCTGGATTTGTGCCTTGCGTATAAAGTCATGGTAACTTTTTCTACCCGCAATTCAGACAGTCTCACGCAATTGCTTCTCAACAATTAATGCATTTTTGTAAACTTTATTAGTCAGTAACGGAAGCTTTTCCAGGAATCAGAGGAAGTAATTATTGAAGCCCCGCGCAGAACTCGACTTATGCCACGGGAAAAAGAGTGGTGTTTGTGTGGTGTGGTATAGTTTCGGGATGGGGACAAGATTCTCTTGCTTTACATGACATTCACTAAGCTATACTTTACTGTGCTACATACAGCAACGATTGAATGCTAGCGCTGGCAATGGACGGCCACGAAACAGTACCGATTTAGAACCATGAGGGTCAGCACTAAAGAAGAGGTATCCAAACCGGAGCTATGGGCGCTCAACAGCGAGGTTGTAAATGATTTCAAACCCTACTTGTTATTAGCAAAAAGGATGTGCTCCAACTTACTGGTGCAATGTTGCCAACAAGGAAAACAGGATCAGTATTGTGTACTTAATATCAAACATTTACAAATGTTAACTGGTACATACAGAGCTTAAGCGTTCGAGTTATTTATGTTTAAACTGACTGATGAAGCACACCATATACACTATGTGATCAAAAGTATCCGGACACCCCCCAAAACATACGTTTTTCATATTAAGTGCATTGTGCTGCCACCTACTGCCAGGTACTCCATATCAGCGACCTCAGTAGTCATTAAACGTCATGAGAGAGCAGAATGGGGCGCTCCGCGGAACTCACGGACTTCGAACGTGGTCAGGTGATTGGGTGTCATTTGTGTCATACGTCCTTACGCCAGATTTCCACGCTCCTAAACATCCCTAGGTCCACTGTTTCCGATGTGATAGTCAAGTGGAAACGTGAAGGGACACGTATAGCACAAAAGCGTACAGGCCGACCTCGTCTGTTGACTGGAGACCGCCGACAATTGAAGAGGGTCGTAACGTGTAATAGGCAAACATCTATCCAGACCTTCACACAGGAATTATAAAGTGCATCAGGACCCACTTCAAGCACTATGACAGTTAGGCGGGAGGTGAGAAAACTTGGATTTCATGGTCGAGCGGCTGTTCATAAGCCACACATCACGCTGGTAAATGCCAAACGACGCCTCGCTTGGTCTAAGAAGCGTAAACATTGGATTGAACAGTGGAAAAATGTTGTGTGGCGTGTCGAATCACGGTAGGCAATGTGGCGATCCAATGCAGGGTTTGGGTATGACGAATGCCCGGTGAACGTCATCCGCCAGCGTGCGTAGTGCCAAAAGTAAAATTCGGAGGCGGTGGTGTCAAGGTGTGGCCGTGTTTTCATGGAGGCATGTTGTTTTGCATGGCACTATCACAGCAGAGACCTACATTGGTCTTTTAAGCACCTTCTTGCTTACCACTGTTGAAGAGCAAATCGGGGATGGCGATTGCCTCTTTCAACACGATCGAGCACCTGTTCATAATGCTCGGCCTGTGGCAGAGTGGTTACACGAGAATAACATCCCTGTAATGGACTGGCCTGCTCAGAGTCCTAACCTGAATCCTATAGAACATCTTTGGGATGTTTTGGAACGCCGACTTGGTGCCAGGCCTCACGGACCAACATCGATACCTCTCTTCAGTACAGCACTTCGGAAGAATGGGCTGCCATTCTCCAAGGAACATTCCATTACTGAACGTATGCCTGCGAGAATGGAAGCTGTCATCAAGGCTAATGGTGGGCCAACACCATACTGAATTCCAGCATTACCGATGGAGGGCGCCACGAACTTGTAAGTCATTTTCAGCCAGGTGTCCGGATACTTTCGATCACATAGTGTATATATGTAGCTTTGCGCCCGCTGCTTCGCTCCCGTAGACTATCTGGCCTGCAGATTTTTTTTTGTTTTAATTTAATCGAATTTTTATGTTGTTCACAAACTGTAACACCTTCTAAGCTTTTCATGCTAATTAAGCACATATAAGTATGGTCTTTTCCGAATGTACTTCTGAGCAAAAAGCGATTCTGGTAGCTGGGATCCAAAGCTGTTTTTAATCATGTCTTCTGCGTTCTTGTGGAGATATTTTCATAGCAATTTCGTCCAATAACAAATATTTCTTTATACCTAACAGAGAAGTGAAATACCAGTTTTCATAAATTTAACTTTAAATTTTTTTAATGTAACGAAATATTTTGTTTACAATTTTCATCCTCTATTGCATTTCTTTGGGGGTCGAATTTCAAGAAGTACTGAAATGCGTATTTTTTTTTTATGTCTAACCGAGAAGTCAAATACCAGTTGTCATGGATGTAGCCTTAAAAACCCTTTAGTAGTTTCTTAGTAATATTTTATTTAAAAAACTTTCACCCACCCTTTTACCCCCTTAGTGGTTCAATTTCCAAAAATGCTGAAACAAATTTATTTTATTTTATGACTGATAAACAACATACCAGTATTCTTTGTTCTAGCTTCAAAACTCGCTTAATAGCGACAGACTTTCAAAAAGCATTTCATCCCTTATTTCTACCACTTAGGAGTGGAATTTCAGACATTTTCTTCTTAAACGATACGTACAGTGTAAGAACCACACCCTCCCTAAACTTCAAGTTTCTGTCCTTAGCGGTTTGGGCTGGGCGGTAATGAGTCAGTGAATCAGCGTCACCCTATTTCACCCCATTAGGGGTTGAATTTCCAAAAACAGTGAAACATGTGTTTTTTCATCTCTAACCGAGAAGCCAAACACCAATTTTCAAAGATTTAGCTTTAAAAATACTTTTGCAATGAAATATTTTCATAATATGTTTCACGCCCTATTTCACCCCCTTAGGGCTTGAATGTCCAAATACTGTGACATACGTGTGTTTTATTTCTAGCATAGAAGCAAAATACAAATTTCCATAGATTTAGCTTCAAAAATGCTTGCACAATGAAATATTTCCATAAAACCATTCAGCCACCGTTTCACCCACACAGGGGTTAAATTTTCAAAAACAGCGAAACACGTATTTTTTAATTAACTGGGAAGCCAAATTTAAATTTTCGTAGATTGAGCTTCAAAAATGCTTTCATAAACAAATATTTTCATAAAAAATCTCGTCCCCTATTTCACCCCCTTAAGGGTGAACACTGAAACACTGAAAAACGTGTTACCAATGTTCACAGATGTAGCTTTACACATACTTTAGTAGTTCTTTAACAATGATATATTTTCAAAAAAAGCTTTCATCCAATATTTCACCCCCATAAGGTTAAATTTCCATAATTGATGAAACATGTATTTCTTTATTTCTGACCGAGTAACCATATACTATTTTTCGTAGGTCTAGCTTCAAAATTGCCTTAATAGCGAATTTTTTCAAAAAAAAAAAAAAACCTTTATTCCCTATTTTACCCCCTTAATGTTGGAATTTAGAAAAACCCCTTCTTAAACGATGCGTACAGTATAAGATACACACCTTCCTCCAAAGTTCAAGTTTCTATCCTCAGCGGTTTGGGCTGAGCATTGACGAGTCATTCAGTCAGTCAGGTCATTGTCTTTTATGTTGGCCGGCCGGATTGGCCGTGCGGTTCTAGGCGCTACAGTCTGGAACCGGGCGACCGCTACGGTCGCAGGTTCGAATCCTGCCTCGGGCATGGATGTGTGTGATGGCCTTAGATTAGTGAGGTTTAATTAGTTCTAAGTTCTAGGCGACTGATGACCTCAGAAGTTAAGTCGCGTAGTGCTCAGAGCCATTTGAACCGTTTGAATGTTTTATGTTGTTGTTTTGGTCTTCAGTCCAAAGGCTGGTTTGATGCAGCTCTCCATGCTACTCTATCCTGTGCAAGCTTCTTCATTTCTGAGTAAGTGCTACAGCCTACATCCTTCTGAAGCTGCTTACTGTATTCATCTCTTGGCCTTCCTCTACGGTTTTTACCCTCCTCGCTTCCCTCCAGTACTAATTGGTGGTCCCTTGATGCCTCGGAATGTGTCCTGCGAACCGATCCGTTCTAAGTCAGGTTCTACCACAAATTTCTCTTCTCCCCATTTCCGCTCAGCATCTCCTCGTTAGTTACGTGCTCTATCCATCTAATCGTCAGTATTCTTCTGTAGCACCACATTTCAAAAGCTTCTATTCTCTTCTTGTCTAAACTGTTTTTTGTCCATGTTTCACTTCCATACATGGTTACACTCCACACATTCAGGAAGGACTTCCTGAGACCTAAATATATACTCGATGTAAACAAATTTCTCTTCTTCAGAAAAGCTTTTTTTGCAATTGCCAGTGTACATTTTATATCCTCCTTACTCCGACAATCATCAGTTATTTTGCTTCCAAAATAATAAAACTCATTTACTACTTTAAGTATCTAATCCCCTCACATCACCTGATTTAATTCGGCTACATTACATCATCCTCGTTTCGATTTTGTTGATGTTGATTTTTATATCCTACACCACTTGCCTCTACTGCCATCTATTGGAAAACGGTGGAAGCAAAGCTGTAGATCTAATAAGCTGTAAGAGAACCGAGCGGTTCTAGGCGCTACAGTCTGGAACTGCGCGACCGCTACGGTCGCAGGTTCGAATCCTGCCTCGGGCGTGGATGTGTGTGATGTCCTTAGGTTAGTTAGGTTTAAGTAGTTCTAAGTTCTAGAGGACTGATGGCCTCAGCAGTTAAGTCCCATAATACTCAGAGCCATTTTGTAAGAGAAATGTAGAAAGAGAAGTCGGCACACGCTGCTGTGTAGATTGACTTAACCCAGATGTAGGATCCCACCGTCTGAGGTAGAGAGACTCAAGCATTGCCGAGGTCTTCGCCCTCAGGTGGCAATTAGTAGGAGATCAGTTGGCGGACGTCCAAGACTGACAGGCCCAATGTCTTTCTGACGTACTCCCTCCTGGACAGCATCGATGGTGGCATTCTACAAATCTAAACTCTTTCATAGCTTCCTTTTCTCCTATCATCTTAATACATAAATTGTTAATTTTAAACATTTCCGTTTTCTAATTTGTTTTAAGCTTACAAGTGTTTAAAGCTGCAACATCGTTAAATTTGTCAAGATAATAAGGAATCAAGTAAGCTTCATATTAGTGAGTATACAATTTAATATTGTAGAAGACGTGACGCATTTTAGTAATTAGGTGGCAGGACATTTATAAATAGCAGCAAATAAAATACACTAATAATACCTGAAGAAACGTATAATCTCTCTTCCTCGGCCACTGTCAAGGTTAGAGTCAGTGTTTAGTAATTTTTTGTCCCGTGTGTTTACCGTACGGATTGGGAAGTGGGGGCTAGGAGGGAACAGAGAGTGTTCAGCCGGGTAGTGAGAGGTGTATGCAGTTAGTTGTCAGAGAGAGAGAGGGGGTTACGTGTTGGTACGGCTGAGACTGAACGCTACGCACCCGCAGTTGAGCATGCGCAGTTCGCAGTCGCTGCGGTAGACGGCGCCATCTGATCCGCAGGTGGGCTTGAGCGGCTGCCCCTGGCACGACAGCGGGCAGTCCTTGGCCGAGGACGGCGAGGCCAGCCGGTCGCCCGCCACGCAGAACGCCATCGGCACCTCGAACACGTGCTTCCTGTGGGCCAGAGGACACGTGTAGTGGGCCGGCACAGCGTCAGCACGCAGCAGCTGCCGCCCCCTCCACAGGGATACTACGGGCATACCTCATACTGTATACGCTGTGTACGATCACACTCGTGGACACACAACTGAGAAAACAGTTTCAGGATATTCCTACCAGAGTTGTATGGATGACCTTCCCTCCTGCCAGAATTGCCGAAGCTATGCATCCTCTCCTCCCGAACCAACACCCCCTTCCATGACACTACACGTCTGCAATTTTTTCTACATAGATTTTCTTACAGCGTAAAGTCGGCGCCGGAACGCCAGTCGAGGACGACAGGGAAGAGAAGGCTGTGAGAAGAAGACAGCCAATCGGACACTGACCGACCCCCTTCCAGGACGACAACGCGCCAGCAGCGGTCCCTAGGTGAAGAGGACGTAAGCGCCGCGCCCGACTGGTGGAGCCCACTTGGATAGCGGCGTCAACGTTAGCCACTTCATCAGGAATCTCTCTGTAGCACACAGATGTGTCTGACCATTCTGAGGAAGACTGATTATATTGTATGTCGGTCTTTGCATGCGACACATCTGCGTACAATGATATGTATTTATATTTGTTTTATTGTAATAAAACTCATTAATGCGAATTATTTGATTGATTGTCTAGCGATCCGAGTAGATAGGATTCCTAGACACAACAGATTTGCCAAAGTTTTATACTTTACTAAGCAGGTTTAATAGAAGTGAAGCATTTATAGAAAAATAGTACTTACGTGAACCATATTGATAAAATATATTACACCAACAAATTAAATGTATGCTTGTACCAAATGACTTACAAATTGTGTACAAACTCTAAAAAAACTTTTAAAAAAATCTGTATCTTATTGCTTATGACAGGTATTATACACTGGTTTTAGCGTCATGTATGATAAGCAACAGATCTAGTTAGGCCGGCCGGAGTGGCCGAGCGGTTACAGGCGCTACAGTCTGGAACCGCACGACCGCTACGGTCGCAGGTTCGAATCCTGCCTCGGGCATGGATGTGCGTGATGTCCTTAGGTTAGTTAGGTTTAAGTAGTTCTAAGTTCTAGGGGACTTATGACCACAGCAGTTGAGTCCCATAGTGCTCAGAGCCATTTGAACCATTTGAACAGATCTAGTTGGTGCTCATAAATTGTTAATGGTACACAAGTTATTAAAGTAAATGAAAAGAATAGTCAATATAAAAAGTGTATGACCTGTGTTGGTGATAGCCTATAGCTGTTATAACAAATAACAGAACAGAAGCCAAAGAAACCCTAGAGACACCACTATAAGTCTCAGCCAGAACAGGACAACAAATCATGTCACATAATCCACAGACAAACACGCAATGGAAACTAAGTACAGAAAAATAACAAAAGCAGAATGTCTGAAATACTGGAAGAGATTGTACAGAGAACAGGACTGAATTCGACGTCTAATGAAGAAAGCATACTACAAATACGGAAGTCAGGGAAACAGAAAAACAAGAGAGGAAAATACTGAGAAACATCTCTGGCGCAGTTCAGAATGAGGAGTGCGACAAAAGAACTGTACAGACAGACATGATTACAAACATCAGGAAAAGAAGGACAGAGTTCTATAGACACATACAGAAGATGAACTATCAGTATTCGCACAGCATCTTTCTTCTGCAGAGTATGTGCTCCAATTTTCTCAGACTGGAGGATGACACCAACAAATAGTTTTCACAACAAATATAAATATAGATGAAGTAAAGGTCTATAAAGGGTTTCGCAGGAGGAAAGGCCAATATCCAAATATATGACAGGAACACTCATTTGAAACAAAAAATTTCAGACGGACAAATGCACTATTCCGAGATAGAAAACATTTATGAGAAATAGGAGTGGACCTAGAAATCAACGCCTATGTGATTTAGCCCGAGTACAATTAACTGGAATCAAAGATCGCAAGACCTTACACCATCAGATTCTCGTTTATGGGAGCGGATGAAGACCGAGATGTAAAAACGAAAGGTGAACACACGAGATGAACTGCTTGGTCGCATCGTAGACTCTGCTGCCCTTATTAGGGAATGGGCAGAGGCACACAGACAAGCAACGCAACGTCTTCTCCCAACAGTGCACAAATGCAGTGAAATTGACTGTGGGATGTTCGAACTTTTATTGTGAACTGGACAACGGATGTAATGTGACATGTACGATAATGCTTAGAGGTGGAGGTGTTAAAAGTACAAATTTTTCAATTGATTCTTTGTTAAATGCACTTTGTAATGTTTACTAACTGGTGTACGTATCTAAACCTGAAACTTTGTCGAGTAATACAGAAAATAAATAACTAGAAACATTAAATGTATTCTATCTCTGAAACCATTCGGAGTAGGGCATATAATCATATGAAGTGTTTTGCTTCAAAAGTCCGTTCCTATCATAGCTTTAACTTTTGACCATTTCTCCTGGACACCCTGTGTAAACACCATGCAACAGAATTAAAGGATCACTTACTCGGAAAGCCGTAATTGTCTTCCATAACGATGCAGAAGTTTTAAATTTGGATCAAAGGTGCTTACAAACTTCCTCCGTAACGCCTCCAACAGTAACGTGTCGACACGTGCGAAAACAAAAGTCCGCAGCTCAGAAGTTCATGTGTCGTCTGAGACGGGTTAACGGAGCCGTGTTGGCATCAAAATTCACCGCAATTGCGCCGAAAGCTAGCGTGGGCGTGTCACGCAATGGGAAAGTCGTCACTCCCTCTCTTATCAAAATTCGAACCCTTGTTTTGACGCCTCTGCGATAGATGTCAGAACTGCCACAACAAGCGTTGAAACCACGCAGTTTTCCTACGGATGACCAAGGAAAACATTTCAGACCCCCCCCCCCTCCCCGCTCAAAATCGACATGAAAAGGCTTCAGGAAGTGGCATAAAGGGTGTCAATGAAACTACCACTGTCCTTGTAGCGTTGATTCGCACATATTTCGCGGTCGGAAACGACAGTTCGCAGTGGATGAGCAGCAGGACGACGACGTTCTTGGCGACCAGTGCCAGTGCTGACAACCCCGGACGTTTCAAAAATGGTTCAAATGGCTCTGAGCACTATGGGACTCAACTGCTGTGGTCATAAGTCCCCTAGAACTTAGAACTACTTAAACCTAACTAACCTAAGGACAGCACACAACACCCAGCCATCACGAGGCAGAGAAAATCCCTGACCCCGCCGGGAATCGAACCCGGGAACCCGGGCGTGGGAAGCGAGAACGCTACCACACGACCACGAGATGCGGGCCCCGGACGTTTCAAACATTGTCTAAGGATACTGTGAGGCGGTATCCCCACTTGACATAATGGGACTCTCTTGGAGTGTAGTGCGACAGCAATTTTCGCTCTGGTATGCAGGTTGGAACCATTGGGGGTACGTAGCAGCAAAGGGTGCTTATGCGTTTTCATCCCTCCGATCTTGCACCCGGTTGTAGTGTGATCACTGTGGAGTGGGCGGGAGGGTGGGGGTTGCAACATTGAATAAAACGGCAAAGGTCCCTCCAAGATCCCCAGAGCTACAAACATCTCAGTGGCGCTCGCCCACCTTTATCGAGAATTTTAAAAATGTGCCTGTACTGAGACAACCTATGTAGTAGTCCTAGGCGTCTGCTAGCAGGCATTCGAGATCGGAAGGGTGTCGAGGGATTGCCAGCCTACTAGCAGGCATTCGGGATCGGTAGGATGTCAAGGGATTGCCAGCCTGCTAGCAGACATCTGCGATCGGAAGGGTGTCTAGGGATTAGCACCTTACTAGCAGTGCATCCGGGATCGGAAGGGTGTCTAGGGATTACCAGCTTACTAGCAGTGCATCCGGGATCGGAAGGGTGTCTAGGGATTACCAGCTTACTAGCAGTGCATCCGGGATCGGAAGGGTGTCTAGGGATTACCAGCTTACTAGCAGTGCATCCGGGATCGGAAGGGTGTCTAGGGATTACCAGCTTACTAGCAGTGCATCCGGGATCGGAAGGGTGTCTAGGGATTACCAGCTTACTAGCAGTGCATCCGGGATCGGAAGGGTGTCTAGGGATTACCAGCTTACTAGCAGTGCATCCGGGATCGGAAGGGTGTCTAGGGATTACCAGCTTACTAGCAGTGCATCCGGGATCGGAAGGGTGTCTAGGGATTACCAGCTTACTAGCAGTGCATCCGGGATCGGAAGGGTGTCTAGGGATTACCAGCTTACTAGCAGTGCATCCGGGATCGGAAGGGTGTCTAGGGATTACCAGCTTACTAGCAGTGCATCCGGGATCGGAAGGGTGTCTAGGGATTACCAGCTTACTAGCAGTGCATCCGGGATCGGAAGGGTGTCTAGGGATTACCAGCTTACTAGCAGTGCATCCGGGATCGGTAGGGTGTCTAGGGATTACCAGCTTACTAGCAGTGCATCCGGGATCGGAAGGGTGTCTAGGGATTACCAGCTTACTAGCAGTGCATCCGGGATCGGAAGGGTGTCTAGGGATTACCAGCTTACTAGCAGTGCATCCGGGATCGGAAGGGTGTCTAGGGATTACCAGCTTACTAGCAGTGCATCCGGGATCGGAAGGGTGTCTAGGGATTACCAGCTTACTAGCAGTGCATCCGGGATCGGAAGGGTGTCTAGGGATTACCAGCTTACTAGCAGTGCATCCGGGATCGGAAGGGTGTCTAGGGATTACCAGCTTACTAGCAGTGCATCCGGGATCGGAAGGGTGTCTAGGGATTACCAGCTTACTAGCAGTGCATCCGGGATCGGAAGGGTGTCTAGGGATTACCAGCTTACTAGCAGTGCATCCGGGATCGGAAGGGTGTCTAGGGATTACCAGCTTACTAGCAGTGCATCCGGGATCGGAAGGGTGTCTAGGGATTACCAGCTTACTAGCAGTGCATCCGGGATCGGAAGGGTGTCTAGGGATTACCAGCTTACTAGCAGTGCATCCGGGATCGGAAGGGTGTCTAGGGGTTACCAGCTTACTAGCAGTGCATCCGGGATCGGAAAGGTGTCTAGGGATTACCAGCTTACTAGCAGTGCATCCGGGATCGGAAGGGTGTCTAGGGATTACCAGCTTACTAGCAGTGCATCCGGGATCGGAAGGGTGTCTAGGGATTACCAGCTTACTAGCAGTGCATCCGGGATCGGAAGGGTGTCGAGGGATTGCCAGCCTACTAGCAGGCATATGGGATTGGTAGGGTGTCAAGAGATTGCCAGCCTGCTAGCGGGCATCCGGGATCAGAAGGGGGTCGAGGGATTGCCAGCCTGCAGACGCCTAGGACTACTACACAGGCTATCTCAGCACAGATACATTTTGAAAATTATCAATAAAGGTGGGCGGATGCCATCGAGAGTGCTGTGCAACTGGGGGATCTTAGTGGGAACCTCTCCCGTTTTGTTCACATAAGTGTCAATATTTCAACCCCACCCCTCCCCTTTCGATAATCACGTCACAAGCTGAAGGATTAAAAATGCGTAAGCACCTTTTGCTCGTAGGGATCACGTTCAAGCTTCGTCGACTGGTTGTGAACGGACCTAGTGTTCCAACCTCTACATGAGAGCAAAAATTGTGATCACACTGCACACAGAAGGGGCGCGACCATGTTCAGTGGGGATACAGCCTCACAGTATCCTTAGACAAGGGTTGGGACGTTTGGGGTTGTCAACAGTGTCAGTGGTCGTCAAAAACCTCGTCCTGCCGCTCATCCCACTGCGGACTGCCGTTTTCGACCGCGAATTATGTGCGAATCAACGTTCCTAGGCAGGGGTAATTTCACTGACACCTTTTATGCCCCCTCCTGAGGCCGTGTCGATTTTGAGCGGGGGTGTTTCCGAAATGTTTTCCTCGGTCACTCATGAGAAAACTGCCTGATTTCAACGCTTGGTGAGGCAGTTCTGACATCCATTGCAGAGGCGTCAAAAGGAGTCAAATGTTGATAAGAGGGGGCATACAACCTTCCCATTGTGTGACACGCCGCGCGGAGGCGTTCGGCACAGTTATGGTGAAATTTGGTAGCCAGATGACTTCATGAAAGCATTTTACACGGCACATGAACTGAGCTTCTTGCTGTTTGAAGCGCCGTCGAGATCGAGGTTGACGTCGCAGGGCGCCACGACTTTGCGCCGTTACAGAAGAAGGTAGACACCTTTGAGGCAAAGTTAAAGCTTGTGCGTCACAGTGGGAGACAGTTATGGTGTTCTGAAAAAGTGATCGTTTAATTCTGTTGCACAGTGAAGATGGAGTACGATGCCAAAGTCGCAGCGCTCATGTCTGTCTGTGGCGATCAGCTACCAAAGATATTCCTTAAGGGTGAAAGTCAGGGGGGACCCCGATAAACGGGCACAGCTCATTCCGTGTACGTACTCTAATGAGAGAGCGCGTACTCACCCGCAGTTCTTGGCCTTCATGCGGCAGGAGTTGCTGTAGATCTTGCCATCGGAGCCGCAGATGGGCTTGGAGACTCTCCAGCAGGACTCACGGCAGTGGCGCGTCGTCTGGCAGAACTTCTTGTCGGCGCGCACCACGCCCTGCCTGTAACACACACACCACAAGTAATCGAAATAGTATTTATTAATTTCTCTTAAGGCCTAATCATCAATGCTGTAGTGATGGACTCGATGCGTAGCAATATACATCACCGTTAGGGTATCTACAAGAAGCTTACCAGACTCAATGAGTTACGAGCCCAGAGAATACTTTTGCACGCGTAGATTAAGATACAGTATGTTCCGCGTCAATCGGCTGGCTCTTCAGGCCACCAGCTTCAGTACAAAATACTGTACTACCTAGTACAAATGTACAATTGCACAGGATGGTTATTGAGCTAGAGTAGACGGAAAATTATTTGCCGTATGGGAACTCAACTTCGTAGGAACGATGTTGAGGTTGGGCGCTGAAGGATTTGCATTGTTAGTGTCTACGTCTACGTCTACGTGATTACTCTGCTATTCACAACAAAGTGCCTGGCAGTGGGTTCAATGAACCACCTTCAAGCTGTCTCTTTACCGTTCCACTCTCGAACGGCACGCGGGAAAAACGAGCACTTAAATTTTTCTATGCGAGACATGACTTGTCCTAAGGAGCCGGCACTGATATGGCGACCTACGGTTGAAACACAAGTATTAGTGTGAATTTACACTCACTGGGTCAGTGAACACTCTCAACTGTCGCATTTCGGGATCGTCACTACAAAGGAACATTCATGAAGTTCCCCTGCATAGTGAACACGTCACTCTGTGGTGGGATTCGCGGCATAGTTCATGATTGGTCTATTTTTCTTTGAGTAACTGTGACCCCCAAGGATCAAGGACATGCAGTATGAACGGCACACTTAAGTGTGGTCTGCTTCGCTAACGTGTGATCCCTGCTCCACGGGAGAGAAGTGCTTTGGACTCAACTATTTTGATGCACGACGGAGCTCCACCTCACACCACTCTGAAGGTCACTCTATTACTCTGTAATACATTTGAAGAAAACCGAATCAGTGGCTGATTGTTACAAACTGCGTGGTCTCCAACATCGCCACATTTGAACCCGTGTGGTTTGTAGCTGTGGGCTTACGTGCAGGACAGGGTTTGTCAACGGGTCAGTAACACACGTTGGGAGTTTAAGACGAGTGTAGCGAGGTAGGTAGCCAACATCCCGCCTCAGTTCTTTCGGGCGGCAGTAGAGCAGTCTGTGGTACTGTTTCAGGCTGTCGTGGACGCAGATGGTCGTCACACTGAACAACGTTTCTAACCTGGGTCGTCATCTTGGCACGCAATTAACAAATGTTTTCCTCTCACATGGAAACTGAAATGTTTATTTTACTGATTTATTTGTTATTCCTCATTCTCATGTCCTTACGAATGTGTATGCAAATTTTCATTGTCGTAGGATTATTCGTTTTTCATGGTGAGCCCTCTCGAGTAGCGATTGTTTAATTTTAACCACCCTATATTTTAAATGTAAACTTTTTAATCAAGTCTCCTTCTATTTGGGCACAAATTTCACCTATCGTCTACCATAACAAGGAATACAGTCTTACTTCAGCACGTTGCACGTTACAAATTAGTGCTCACACGTACCTGTTAAAGGAGGTGTTCCACGGGTTGTCCTAGCATTTGGATGCTACACTGAGCTGGTCTCTCCAGGTAGATGGTAATTCTTTCAAACCTTCTCTGGTAAAGCTTGACTGTACAACTCACTGCTCCAGTCCTTAAATTATATAAACAGGAGTTCTGTACACTTCGCAATTACGATGTCCCAATAGAGAAAAATCCATACAATTGAGGTCAGGTGATCTTGCAGGCTAAGTTACGGGCCCTGTTCGACCAATAAACTTTGGACCATACTGCCGCAGTAAATGTCTTCCACCAGCAGCGAAATGTGCAGGTGGCATGCCAAGCACTCACCACGTTTCCGTACCGTGGGTCATGAGTAAACTTGCAACTGATTAGGTGGGAAACTTACTAGAAAAGTTTACATTTCAGGCAGATTTGTACTAACTAGGACCGTACTTGATACTGACGGCAGTGCCAGGGCGCGACCGTGTGTTCGCAAGTCTTCTGCACACCCTCGTTTACAGGAATGTTCTCGCTTCCGTACCGTATACTTTTACCTGTGTCAGTTTTCGCTATAAATATCAAAGCCACTCTTTATAATTACACTGCTGGATACACAGACAGTAACACCCTGATGAACTCATTGTAGTTAATGAAATTTCTATCGAATTATGAGTAATCGTGATAGTAAAGTTTCTTAAGGGCAAGGCACCACTGCTGTCGTGACAGATTTGAGGCGTGGCAGTGTACACCACCGGTAAGGAATCCATCATAAGCCTGCCAGAGTGAACGAGTCACGAGAACAGAGAATGCTTTTGCACGCTCAGAGTAAAATGCAGTGTGTCACACGCGATTCGGCCCGCTCTTAGAGCCGAGCCGCGTATATGCACTGAACCGAGAGTGAATATTATCTATATTGCTATGAATTATATGAGACAGTTATAATAACCCTATAGTTGTGAAACTTCCTGCAACACTTTGTAATGATAATACTTAACGACAGTATCAGTTTCATTTTATTATCTAAAGTAACTTTTGAAATACGAACATTTACCCGAAACCATAATTTATGACTTTTATGACATATTAATTTGTTTTGTGTAGAAGATAATGAAGAATGTTAACTAAATACCTGATCCTTACGTAACGGAGTCTAAAGCATATTGATGAAAAGACAAAAATATAAATAACAGTTTCAATTTCAGACTGCTACTATTGGTTAATCTGCTGGATAATATAATTTTCATTTGTTGTGTCGTCTGAGTCAGTGAGTAGGTCAATTGCAGATATATGTAAAGTATGAATCGTTCACATTGTAAGTAACTAAGTGCAAGTGAATGTGCGAATCAGATTGTGCAGCCTTAACGTGAATCACGTAAACGGCGAAACACCCCTTCCCTTGCCGCTTTGATTCCTGCACATTTCGCTGTCGAAAACGACAATCCTCAATACGAATAGCAACAGGACGACGTTCTTGGCAAATCTGTCCACTACTGCCCCCCCCCCCCTCCACTTGGCGTTTCAACCGTACTCCAACGGCGCCGTGGGGCTGCAACACTGACTCATTCCTTTAGAGCGTAGGTGACAGCAATTTCTGCTGTGCCATATAGGCTGGGGAGACTAGGGGCCGTTCAACAACATCCGACGAAATTTTAACGTGATCCGAAGCAGAAAAGTGTTTTCTTGTTCGCGCCCTCCTGTGGAGCGACCACGGGAGAGTTCGACATAGGCACATGGGAGAGTAAAACGTGTTCCTCTGAGACCACTCAGTTCGGCAACACCCTAGGTGCCACCCACGCACCTTTCTTGAACACGTTAAACTTGTACCTGTCAGAAATTTCGACGCCTGTACAGACAGCGACGTTGCTGTAGGGCCTGAGGGTTAGGCAACCCCTTCGACACCATTAGGTAGAGTTGACCTACGTTCACGTACTAGAGCAACCTCAGCGCTGAACAGGTCTTGACGTTTCTGACAGGTACACGTTTAACGTGTTCAAGAAAGGTGCGTAGGTGGCACAAGGGTGCTGCTGAACTGGGTGGTCTCAGAGGAACACGTTTTAATCTCGCATGTGCCAATGTCGAACTCTCTCGTGATCACGCCAAAGGAGGGCGCGAAAGAGGAGGAATAAAAAAACTATAAAAACACTTTTCTGCTTCGGGTCACATTTAGAGTTTATGGAACTGTTTTCAACGGTGCTAGTGGTTCCACCCCTTATGGCACGGCAAAACTTGGTATCACATTACATTGCACAGGGTGCTATCACGTGGCATTGCAGCCCCGCAATGTCCACAGAGGAGGGCCGAAATGCCTATGGGGTGGCAAAAGATTTGTCAAGAACAACCTCCTGTTCCTAATCGCACTGCGAACTGTTGTTTTCGACCGTGAAATGTGAGGGAATCAATGCGCTAAGGGAAGGGTTCCGTGAGGCCTTCCCGTCTCGATTCTGGACGTCGATGTGCCACCCATAAGAAAACAGCGTGATTTCAGCGCTGGGTGGTGCGGTGCTGACTCAAATTAACATCTAAGCTCTCGCCAATTTTCCCGCACGTGTCGACTCCTTGCTGTTTGAAGCGTCGCTGAGCCAGGCGGTGACGTCGCAGGGAGGCACGCTTGTGTACCATGACGGAGGAAGATTGTAGTCACCTTTGAGCGAAATTTCAAACTTATGCAACGCAATGGGAGACAATTACGAGGTTTCGAAAAAGTGATCCTTTAATTTTGTTGTTCAATGCAGAAGCATATTACTCCTTCAAGACAACGATCAGCAAGCCGCACAGCAGTGCTGTAATGCGGGTATATTGCTAAACAGCCTGGCAGGCAACTGTAGACAGCGATAAGTGAAGGTACGTTTGAAATGTGCTTTCCTTTTGGTGAATACACACCACTTGCTATCTGTACAAAATATTGTGATGGTAAGACAGCCCTAGTGCCGATGCGGTTGAGGATGCGGCTGAAAAGGGGAAACATAAAAGTGTAATATAGGAACGCCTGGAATAATTAAAAAACATTTGGTATATAAGTGAATCATTATTCGTATACAGGGTGGTCAGAAACAGTGTGAAAAGCTTGTAAAGGTTTTGCAGGGTACGTTGTGTTGAGAAATAATTGTTAAGAAAATAATTCGATAGGTTGCGCCGCATTTAAGTTATCTAGTCAGGCCGCTGCGTACGTAATTTCAAGCGGCCCATTAGGGACGGTGTCGCCCAACGCGTTCTTCGTTTGGTTTCCTAAAACTCAACAAGGGAGCGATTCAAAGATTAGACATGCGACGGTATTAGCGGTAGAACCGGAGCCAAAGGCTAAGTAATTTCGTGCGCTATCATCTACGCTATGAGAACAACTGAGACTTATTGTGTCTGGCGGGCCGCTTTAATTTGCGCGCAACGGCCTGATTGGTTATTTTTTTTTTAACAATTTCTCTGCGCAACGTAACCCGCAGCGCCCTTTCAAGCTTTTCAGACTGCTTCTGACCACCATAAATGCTATGTGAGTAGGACACCCTTATTACTCCCAGAATTGGCGCGGGATGAGAAGGAGTAACTCCTACCTAGCCATAATTCGCTACATATACAAATATAAAATGAACCAACGTACCCGCGACCTTGCTCAAATCAAGCACCACAAAATGAGTACAGTGCGCTCACGGGGGTTTGTGACTCTGGCAGTCTACTGAACTTGACTGACTTATTATAAGATAACAACAGATCTTGATTGGCTATATACATATCGCTCGTACGAAACTAGACTTGTCTTTTTCTCACATGATATACTGTGAGCTACGGATGAATGGCAGCAGGTAGATTCCATATTTATAGACTTCCGGAAAGCCTTTGACAAGTGCCCCATTGCAGGCTGTTAAAAATAGTACGAGCATATGAGGTAGGTTCAATGTTATGTTAGTGGCTCGAAGATTTCTTAAGTAATAGAGCCCAGTATGTTGTCCTTGACGGCGAGTGTTCATCAAAGAAAAGGGTATCGACATGAGTGCCCCATGAAAGTGTGATAGGACTGCTATTATTCTCTGTATACATAAATTATTTGGCGGACAAGGTGGGCAGTAATCTACAGTTATTTTCTGATGATGCTTTGGTGTAAGGTAAGGCATCGAAGCTGAGTGCTTGCAGGAGGATACAAGATGACTAAGACCAAATTTCCAGTTGGTGTAATGAATAGCAGCTAGCTCTAAATGTAGAAAAATGTAAGTTAATGCAGATGAGTAGGAAAAACAAACCCATTATGTTCGGATAAAGCATTGGTAATGTCCTACTTGACACAATCGCGTCTTTTAAATACCTGGGCGTAGCGTTGCAAAACGATATGAAATGGAACGAGCGTGTGAGGCTGGTGGTAGGGAAGGCGAATGGTCGACTTCGGTCCATTGAGAAAGTTCTAGGACACTATACAGCACGCTAGAGCGACCTACTCTTGAGTACTGCTCCAGTGTTTGAGACCCGTAGAAGAACGTATTAAAGGAAGACATGGAAGCAGTTCAGACAGGCGGCTAGATTTGTTACCGGTAGGTTCGAGAGGTAAGCTATAGGAAGAGACGGGTAATATGCAATATGTACAAGAGCCAAGAGGAAATAATAAGAGTGGGCGACCGAGAACGAAGTGCTCGGATTAAAAAGGGTGTAAGACAGGGATGTAGTCTTTCGCCCCTACTGTTCAATCTGTACACCGAAGAAGCAATGATGGAAATAAAAGAAAGCTTCAGGAGTGGAACCAAAATTAGAGGTGAAATGATATCAATGGCACGATTCGCTGATGACATCCCTATCCTGAGTGAATGTGAGGAAGAATTACATGATCTGCTGAATGGAATGGACAGTCTGATGGTACATAATATGAATTCAGATTAAATCGAAGAAAGACGAAAGTGGTGAGAAGTAGCAGAAATGAGAACAGCGAGAAAGTTAACATCGGGATTGATGGTCATAAAGCAGATGAAGCAGGCAGCAAAATAACCAGGAGGACATCACAAGCAGACTAGCACTGGCAGAAAGGGCATTCCTGGCTATAGAAGTCTGCTAGTATCAGACATATGCCTTAATATCAGGAAGAAATTTCTGAGAATGTGCGTTTGGAGCAGTGTATTGTATGGTAGTGAAACGTGGACTGTGGGGAGAGACGTAACAGAAGAGAATCGAAGCATTCTACAGACAAATGCTGAAAATTAGGTGGACTGATAGAAATGCCGTGTGGCTAGGGCCTCCAATTGGGTAGACCGTTCGCCTGGTGCAAGCCTTTCGAGTTGACGCCACTTCGGCGACTTGTGTGTCTATGGGGATGAAATGATGATGATAAGGACAACAAAACGCCCAATCCCTGATCGGAGAAAACCTCCGACCCAGCCGGGAATCGAACCCGGGCCGTTAGGCATGACATTCCGTCTCGCTGACCACTCAGCTAGCAGGGGCAGACGGTGGACTGATAAGGTAAGGAATGAGGAGGTTCTGCGCACAATCGGAGAGGAAAGGAAGATGCGGAAAACAAGGAGAAGGGACAAAATGATGGGACATCTGTTAAGACATCAGGGATGACTTCCATGGTACTAGAGGGAGCTGTAGAGGAAGACAAAGATTGGAATACATCAAACAGATAATTGAGGACGTAGGTTGGAAGTGCTACTCGGATATGAAGAGGTTGGCACAGGAGATGAATTCGTCGCGGGCCGCATCAAACAATTCAAAAGACTGATGATTTACGGACATGCTTTAGGAAGTCAAATGGGAATCCTAGGATCCCTGGAGGGGATGTGACATTCATTTCGAGAAACGCTATTGAGAAAACTGTGAGAACCAGCATTTTAAGCTGACTGCAGAACGATTCTACTGTCTCCAACATACATCGCGCGTAACGACCTCGAAGGCAAGACACGAGAAATTAGGTAGGGTTCATTGGAGGCGTATAGACAGTCAACCTTCCCTCTCCCTATTTGGGAAATGACTAGTAGTGATAAGGGTTGCCCTAGACCACATGCCGTACGGTGGATTGTGGAGTATGTACGTAGATGTAGACAGCTGGACTCACCCGCAGGTGGCAAGCTTCATGCGGCAGGAGCTGGCGTAGACGTTGCCGTCGGAGGCGCAGACGGGCCCGTCCACCGGGGCGCTGTCGCACGACACGGGGCAGTTCTCGCGCTGCGCCGACGAGTTGCCGCAGGCGCCCACGTGCGACAGCTGGATGCCCACCCTGCAACACACACACACACACACGGTTCGCTGAGCGCTGGTAGAGCTGTGCAGCTACATAGTCGAGCTACACAAGGGCAAGCCGCGAGTCTGCAGACTGCGTCAAAAAGGTCAGCTGTCTATTCTTTTCAGTTCTGAGGCGTCGGAGGCATGTTTATCCTTTTAATATTTCTATCACATGTTACTGATGACACAGGGCGCTGAAATTTGTTGTGATAGGTAATGAAACCGTGCAGAAGGTAAACAAAGTACTGACGTGTTACTTGGGTTCTGTATACACATAAAAGCCACCAGTTCCGTGTCTCGTATACGCGACGCGGGAGACGAAGATGCCACTACACTACGAGCCATGAAGAGGCTACAGTTATACTTAGCCCGGTGCGCCGGCCGGAGTGCCCGAGCTGTTCTAGGCGCTACAGTCTGGAACAGCACGACCGCTATGGTCGCAGGTTCGAATCCTGCCTCGGGCACGGATGTGTGTGATGTCCTTAGATTAGTTAGGTGTAAGTAGTTCTAAGTTCTAGGGGACTGATGACATCAGAAGTTAAGTCCCATAGTGCTCGGAGCCATTTGAACTTAGCCCGGTGCAAGATCCCAGTTCCAAGTTGTCTAATTAACGGCTTGCGGGTGCAACAAAAATTTAATTTTCACTACTTCGTACAGTTATTGCCCGAATTTAAAAATTTAGAATGCAGTCACAATCTACTCATGGACAGCTATCGGTACGCGTGTGACAGCATGTGCTACCAGCACGTTCCGAAACGCCGCGCTTAAAAACAGCATTTTTCTGGGGCTCATACGTCGGGCTCTGTTGTTATAGGCAGGGTTGAGCTTTTTGGATACTCCTTGGGCTAGGGACCAACTGCATACCCAACAGAAGGACCGTCTTACTGTAAGTAACTTCAGCACCGAGTCATAGTTTGAACATTACACACTTCCTCCAGCTTAAGCAAATGGAGAAAATCGGTTGGCTCTTTTTACGTTAGATGTGGTCTACTTTGTGCCTTGAAGTGGCCAATGGAGGCACCATTTAGCACATGGAGGGTTTCTCAGAAAAACCGAAAAAAAAGTTTTTCCCACCTTTTTTCGACGTTAGCGGTGGATATCTAAATAACAAACCGCAGAAAATTACTGAGATTTTAACAGTGCATACTCTAGGCTGCTATCTAGAAGTACCAGTTTTCCCTCTTTAAAAACCTTTACCCGTTATCGAGAAACATCCACAAAACATGGTTTTGGGTACCAAAACCGAGCCGCAGATTTCGAGATCGCTGGTGGCTGAAACTTTTACGATATATTTCTAAGACCCCGATCATGAACAGCCTTGAAAATTTTCTTGATATCTTTATCCGTTTCTAGGATGCAGAGATTCGAAGTTACCTTACTCGTACACTTAAAATAAACACGTAAACTCCGGTGTGGGACGAGAACGTTATCAAGTGACGTAGCATTTAAAAATATGCTGTAAATTATCTCCGTTATCATCAGGACGGTTCTGGGAAATCCATGCTGTAGTACCGAAGCACATGCTAAACTTTCGTACACCTAAAATTCGGTCTGTGGTGTAAAAATATAATTAGTTTTACGTTCTTTTAATTTCATATAAGTAACTAATAAAAATTTTACTGACCCAAAAAAATATTTTATATGAGTCACATGCCCTCTTTAGAAGGGAAAAGACCAGTGGAAAAATCTTCTAATCGGACAGCAAAAAAGGCGAATATGCTCATGTCTGAAATACTGTGAAAAGTCAGAGAACCAACTGCTTCATTCTACTTTCCTCAGCACCTTTAAAAATTTTCTCGAAAAAATACAAGTATTTTCTTATGCTGAGAGAGAAGGAGACATTGGCAGTGGGAAAGAGACGGAAAAATAATAAATACCGAAGATAGTAGTTGCGGTATAGATGAGCGAATGAGACAATGGCAGAGACAAAGAGAGGGACATAGAGGCACAGGAACATAGTTGACAGTGGCTACAATCAATAATGACAACGAGGAAGAGAGAGAGATAGTGATAGTGAGAAGAGGGAGTAGCAGTGGGAAGGAATGAATGAGGTAGTGGCAGTAAGAGAGAGCTAGAGGGAGGCAGCGACAGTGACAGGCGACAGTATTAGCAGGAGAGAAAGGAGGAGACTGTGGCTGTGAGACAGCAGACGGTGACAGTTAGAGACAGTTAGACACAGAGAGATAGTGACAGCGAGATGGGCTGAATAACTGAGTGAGACTGGACAAGTGGCAGTAGATGGATGTGATCGACCTAAAAGCCATGGACTACTGGGTGTGAGGGAATTACAGTTCCAGAAATGGTGGGAGTGGGAGGTGAGTTGCATGTTAAAAAGAGTATTTTAACATGTCAAGATTTTTGGAAAAATTTTAACAGCACTTCTCAGTCAGAATCTTTTAAACAGGAGCATATTGACCCATTTTATGCGCCGATACGACTATTTTTCCGCTGGTAACCTCTGGTTGATGGCTTAACAGAATAAGTCAACTATTGCAGTTGGAAACTGCGTATATGCCTCGCGGCAATGTAACTCACGGCGGGTAAATAGTCTGGGAAATCTGACTATGCTCAGCTAGTATTTGAAAATCAGAGCACGTAATTTCAAACCTTTACGAAATTTTCAGGCTGACACCCTCACAAAATGATGAAGAGAAAAAAAAGTTTGTCGCTTACTACATTTTCACTGTTCATGCAGTAAAACTGCAGCGCCAGCCTTTTAATTCATTACTTCTTTACTACTAACTTCGTTCTCAGCAAACTTTGCAGACAATATCCACATATGCCACTGAATGTACTTTCAAAACGATATCATTGTACTGCATACAGTTAAGGAGATACGACGTGGTAAACACTGAGATCCATGAAAAACTCTCTTGTTCTTAAAACTGAGCGCAATTTACCCAAACTATACTGAAGTGTTTGATAATTAGAGCACTTAGCTACTTCCTACTAACTTTTAACATCATTTCAAAACTTTACTAAACTCTGCCGGGCTTACTTGCATAATGACAAAATATTTAACACTTTAACTCATTTGTAAAGCAGTCAGACGTCTGAAGCTCTTTGATACATGGGATTTCGCTTCGTTCTTTAAACAATCGGGGGTGATGAGTTCAGTGATTTACCACTAAACAGTTACACGTGATCTACGCTAAGACATGCTATCTGAGGATGGTAAAACTAGTAGGAGAACCGCTGTTTCAACAAAAGCAGGTGTGTATTTACTTGTACGAGGGCTGTTCGGGAAGTAGGTTTTGATGCTGTCTGCTGCTTGGAGGAGTGGGGGACAGGAGGTGGTAACAGGGTGGTTTAATTCATCGTCTATAGTGCGTCCATCATAACAATAAACCTGATGTAAACATTACACCATGTATTCTTCCGCTATTTGCTTGAATCTCATTGGATTTCATTTCATATGGAGCGGAAGCCAAACTCTGTCCAGTGCACGAAGTACGATCACAAGGATACATTTTATACTTTGTTACAGGCACATACACTGAGCGATAATGCAGGACAACAGCTTTACCGGTGCTTAACTTGGACAGCACTGGCCAGCCGGCTGGTCCAATGAACCTGAAATGATGCGACCAGCTGCAGTTCAGACGATAAAAGAGGCGAGCAGAGAAACAACATAGCTTCGAATGACATTTAATTTTAAAGAGAATGAAATAATATTCGGCAAAACTTCAGCACTATTGCACGCTTCTTAGGTGACTAGACGGAAAGAATAAATTAAAATTCGGCAATTTGTTTTGCAGTTTCATTCTTTGGCAGAAACTGCTGTCAGAGATTTATGTTTATGATTTCTTGGTAAATGTAAGTTCAGTCTATAAGGGGCGATCAAAAAGTTTCCGTTGGAAGGACGTACAGTCCAGAATCGGTACACCAATCAAGCGAAATCGCCGGGAGCAATGAGGCAATTACCTCACCTACACACCAAGTTGAAGACACTCGTTTGGTGAAATACCGTGTTCTGCTGCGTGAAGAAGTACGTAACTGCCTGCTGCACATCCTCATTCGAGAGGAATCGTCGACCCTTCATGGCCTGATAATCGGATGGGGGGAGATGACATTTTTCGAAACAGAAAGGAAACAATCAATCACAGTTTTATGGATTCTTATTTTATAAATTAACAGAAGTTTCCGAATAGCTCTTGTGCTAAATACAGGATATTTCGGACAGATTAATCCGTTTCACAATAGTATATCTTCTACATGAATGAAGGCAAAAACTTGGTACGAGTTGCTACTTACGCACAGTCCTATACAGATTTTATTTTCAACAGAGTGATACGATTTTACAAGTGCATATTTTTTTTACATGCATGCTCATACAATCTTCACTACTTTTTATAATTACGTTTAGGATCGAAATCTTCATTTACTTTTTCACATATGTTCAACGTGAACTTCACGTTCATATAGAAGATATACTCTTGTGAAATCGGGTGAATCTTTCTGAAAGGTCCTTTTCTCTACTCTGTAGTGAATAGAGGTTTTTAGAGTTTCATGTTGGTATACCACCTCTGTAATAGTGAAAATGGGGAAACGTACGGCAGAGACAGCTTTACGAAGTCTGTTCAGTTACATATCAGCAAATCTGGAAAAAAACTTCTTTTAGGAAACGTGTTTGGGTGTTGATGTATCCAAAGTCGCGAGACGGCGAGAGCTGAGGTCATACAGGATACAATCGCGCTCTGGAAGCTGTTGGACTTCTGTAGGGTGCATCATTACGGCTACGAGTCACAATGTCGAGAGCACTGGATGAGGAAAAAATAAATTCGAATGAATGATTTCGCCACACAGATCGCACGACATGTTGAATCCCATCAAATATTCATGGGGCATAATCGAGAGGTCAGTTCTTGCACAAATTCCTGCATCGGCAACACTTTCGCAATTATGGCCCGCTATAAAGGCATCAAGCCTCAATATTCCTGCAGGGGACTTGTGGAGTCTATTCCACGTGGAGTTGCTGCACTACACCACTGCACTGCACTGTCCACCACAACTTGTATGAATGTCAAGAGCTCAGATGGAAACCCAGTTCTAAGCAAAGAAGGGAAAGTAGAAAGGTGTAAGGAGTATATAGAGGGTCCATACAAGGCCGATGTACTTGAGGACAATATTATGGAAATGGAAGAGGATATAGATGAAGATGAAATGGGAGATATGATACTGCGTGAATAGTTTGACAGAGCACTGAAGGACCTCAGTCGAAACAAGGGCCCGGGAGTAAACAACATTCCATTAGAACTACTGACAGTCTTGGGAGAGCCAGTCCTGACAAAACTCTACCATCTGGTGAGCAAGATATATCAGACAGGCGAAATACCCTCAGACTTCAAGAAGAATATAATAATTCCAATCCCAAAGAAAGCAGGTGTTGACAGATGAGAAAATTATCGAACTATCAGTTTAATAAGTCACGGTTTTAGCAACCGTGACTTATTAAACTGATAGTTCGATAATTTTCGCATCTAACGCGAATTCTTTACAGACGAATGGAAAAACTAGTAGAAACCGGCCTCGGGGAAGATCAGTTTGGATTCCGTGGAAATATTGGAACACGTGAGGCAATACTGACCCTACGACTTATCTTAGAAGCTAGATTAAGGAAAGGCAAGCCTACATTTCTAGCATTTGTAGACTTAGAGAAAGCTTTAGACAATGTTGACTGGAATACTCTCTTTCAAATTCTGAAGGTGGCAGGGGTAAAATACAGGGAGCGAAAGGCTATTTGCAATTTGTACAGATACCAGATAGCAGTTATAAGAGTCGAGGGACAAGAAAGGGAAGCAGTGGTTGGGAAGGGAGTGAGACAGGGTTATAGCCTCTCCCCGATGTTATTCACTCTATATATTGAGCAAGCAGTGAAGGAAACAAAAGAAAAATTTGGAGTAGGTATTAAAATACATGGAGAAGAAATAAAAACTTTGAGGTTCGCCGATGACATTGTAATTCTGTCTGAGACGACAAAGGACCTGGAGGAGATGATGATGGTCGAAGTAGAGAGGATATGAAATGTAGACTGGCAATGGCAAGGAAGGCGTTTCTGAAGAAGAAAAATTTGTTAACATCGAGTATAGGTATAAGTGTCAGGAAGTCGTTTCTGAAAATATTTGTATGGAGTGTAGCCATGTATGGAAGTGAAACATGGACGATAAATACACTCCTGGAAATGGAAAAAAGAACACATTGACACCGGTGTGTCAGACCCACCATACTTGCTCCGGACACTGCGAGAGGACTGTACAAGCAATGATCACACGCACGGCACAGCGGACACACCAGGAACCGCGGTGTTGGCCGTCGAATGGCGTTAGCTGCGCAGCATTTGTGCACCGCCGCCGTCAGTGTCAGCCAGTTTGCCGTGGCATACAGAGCTCCATCGCAGTCTTTAACACTGGTAGCATGCCGCGACAGCGTGGACGTGAACCGTATGTGCAGTTGACGGACTTTGAGCGAGGGCGTATAGTGGGCATGCGGGAGGCCGGGTGGACGTACCGCCGAATTGCTCAACACGTGGGGCGTGAGGTCTCCACAGTACATCGATGTTGTCGCCTGTGGTCGGCGGAAGGTACACGTGCCCGTCGACCTGGGACCGGACCGCAGCGACGCACGGATGCACGCCAAGACCGTAGGATCCTACGCAGTGCCGTAGGGGACCGCACCGCCACTTCCCAGCAAATTAGGGACACTGTTGCTCCTGGGGTATCGGCGAGGACCATTCGCAACCGTCTCCATGAAGCTGGGCTACGGTCCCGCACACCGTTAGGCCGTCTTCCGCTCACGCCCCAACATCGTGCAGCCCGCCTCCAGTGGTGTCGCGACAGGCGTGAATGGAGGGACGAATGGAGACGTGTCGTCTTCAGCGATGAGAGTCGCTTCTGCCTTGGTGCCAATGATGGTCGTATGCGTGTTTGGCGCCGTGAAGGTGAGCGCCACAATCAGGACTGCGTACGACCGAGGCACACAGGGCCAACACCCGGCATCATGGTGTGGGGAGCGATCTCCTTCACTGGCCGTACACCACTGGTGATCGTCGAGGGGACACTGAATAGTGCACGGTACATCCAAACCGTCATCGAACCCATCGTTCTACCATTCCTAGACCGGCAAGGGAACTTGCTGTTCCAACAGGACAATGCACGTCCGCATGTATCCCGTGCCACCCAACGTGCTCTAGAAGGTGTAAGTCAACTACCCTGGCCAGCAAGATCTCCGGATCTGTCCCCCATTGAGCATGTTTGGGACTGGATGAAGCGTCGTCTCACGCGGTCTGCACGTCCAGCACGAACTCTGGTCCAACTGAGGCGCCAGGTGGAAATGGCATGGCAAGCCGTTCCACAGGACTACATCCAGCATCTCTACGATCGTCTCCATGGGAGAATAGCAGCCTGCATTGCTGCGAAAGGTGGATATACACTGTACTAGTGCCGACATTGTGCATGCTCTGTTGCCTGTGTCTATGTGCCTGTGGTTCTGTCAGTGTGATCATGTGATGTATCTGACCACAGGAATGTGTCAATAAAGTTTCCCCTTCCTGGGACAATGAATTCACGGTGTTCTTATTTCAATTTCCATGAGTGTAGTTTGGACATGAAGACAATAGAAGCTTTAGAAATGTGGTGCTACAGAAGAATGCTGAAGATTAGATGGGTAGATCACATAGCTAATGAGGAGGTATTGAATAGGATTGGGGAAAAGAGAAGTTTGTGGCACAACATGACTAGAAGAAGGGATCGGTTGCTAGGACATGTTCTGAGGCATCAAGGGATCACCCATTTAGCATTGGAGGGCAGCGTGGAGTGTGAAAATCGTAGAGGGAGACCAAGAGATGAATACACTAAGCAGATTCAGAAGGATGTAGGGTGCAGTACGTACTGGGAGATGAAGCAGCTTGCACAGGATAGAGTAGCATGGAGAGCTGCATCGAACCACTCTTAGGACTGAAGACCACAACAACAACAACATCGCATGGTTTGTGTGACATCAGTGTAAAATTTAGTCATTCGCTATCCTTCCTGAAGCAGCGGTTTTAATGTAGAGCTCAGTAATTTTGACCATGACTATTTCCGACCCCCCATAGTTGGTCCTGCGAAGTGTTCAGACAAGACGAGGCAGGCGAGTGCACGGAGTCACGGACGGCCCGCGCCTCCCGCATCCCACAGCCGGCGGGCCCCTCAGAAGTGTGCCACGTGCATCTGATACACGGTGCGGTGCAGCGGGAGGCCGGCCAGACGTGTGTGCGCGGCCCGGTCCGATCAGATGGACGACGAGAGCGACGGCCGGCACGTCACGAGCCCCGCGGGCTGACTCAGCGGCCGCGGGAACCGGTTGTGTGCGGGGGCGGCACGGGACGGGGACGTCTGGAGCCGCGGCAGCTGGCCCGCCGCTCTCTGCATACCACTTCCTCCCCCTTCTCCACCGCCCAGCGGAGCACATCCAGAGTGCCCTCCCTAACTGTTCTCGACTACCCGCGCACAGGGGCGAGTGCCTCGCCTCCCGTCAGTTTGCTCGTCCACGCTTCCGCATACCTCCCAGGCACAAGGTGTTGCTGTTCAGACGCGACACACGCCTGCGTTTGCACAGAGACAGTTACCGTCAGCGGCACAAGGCGTGCCCAGAAACAGGCGCGATGCGTCTAGCGACCAGAAGCTGCCTCGCTGAGGAGCGGTTCAGACACTTCTGGTGTCTGCCAAGCTCAACGGAAAACGAGAGGTTACCTGTGTTTTCTCGATTTCCGTATGCACTGTGACCACTGTCACGCCCCATCATTTTCAGTCCAGTCACGATGATGGCTCACATGCTCTGTCCCTGTACAGGATCACCCACGCCACACTTGTCTGATAGCGATACTGTGACTGCTAAGATAGGCATTGTGTCAGGAGGTTCTACACCTACCGGGTGATCAAAAAGTCAGTATAAATTTGAAAACTTAATAAACCACGGAATAATGTAGATTTTTTTTGGTCATCAGTCTACTGACTGGTTTGATGCGGCCCGCCACGAATTCCTTTCCTGTGCTAACGTCTTCATCTCAGAGTAGCACTTGCAACCTACGTCCTCAATTATTTGCTTGACGTATTCCAATCTCTGTCTTCCTCTACAGTTTTTGCTCTCTACAGCTCCCTCTAGTACCATGGAAGTCATTCCCTCATGTCTTAGCAGATGTCCTATCATCCTGTCCCTTCTCCTTATCAGTGTTTTCCACATATTCCTTTCCTCTCCGATTCTGCGTAGAACCTCCTCATTCCTTACCTTATCAGTCCACCTAATTTTCAACATTCGTCTATAGCACCACATCTCAAATGCTTCGATTCTCTTCTGTTCCGGTTTTCCCAAGGTCCATGTTTCACTACCATACAATGCTGTACTCCAGACGTACATCCTCAGAAATTTCTTCCTCAAATTAAGGCCGGTATTTGATATTAGTAGACTTCTCTTGGCCAGAAATGCCTTTTTTGCCATAGCGAGTCTGCTTTTGATGTCCTCCTTGCTCCGTCCGTCATTGGTTATTTTACTGCCTAGGTAGCAAAATTCCTTAACTTCATTGACTTCGTGACCATCAATCCTGATGTTAAGTTTCTCGCTGTTCTCATTTCTACTACTTCTCATTACCTTCGTCTTTCTCCGATTTACTCTCAAACCATACTGTGTACTCATTAGACTGTTCATTCCGTTCAACAGATCATTTAATTCTTCTTCACTTTCACTCAGGATAGCAATGTCATCAGCGAATCGTATCATTGATATCCTTTCACCTTGTATTTTAATTTCACTCCTGAACCTTTCTTTTATTTCCATCATTGCCTTCTCGATGTACAGATTGAAGAGTAGGGGCGAAAGGCTACAGCCTTGTCTTACACCCTTCTTAATACGAGCACTTCGTTCTTGATCGTCCACTCTTATTATTCCCTCTTGGTTGTTGTACATATTGTATATGACCCGTCTCTCCCTATAGCTTACCCCTACTTATTTCAGAATCTCGAACAGCTTGCACCATTTTATATTGTCGAACGCTTTTTCCAGGTCTACAAATCCTATGAAAGTGTCTTGATTTTTCTTTAGCCTTGCTTCCATTATTAGCCGTAACGTCAGAATTGCCTCTCTCGTCCCTTTACTTTTCCTAACACCAAACTGATCGTCACCTAGCACATTCTCAATTTTCTTTTCCATTCTTCTGTATATTATTCTTGTAAGCAGCTTCGATGCATGAGCTGTTAAGCTGATTGTGTGATAATTCTCGCACTTGTCAGCTCTTGTCGTCTTCGGAATTGTGTGGATGATGCTTTTCCGAAAGTCAGATGGTATATCGCCTGACTCATATACTCTACACACCAATGTGAATAGTCGTTTTGTTGCCACTTCCCCCAATGATTTTAGAAATTCTGATGGAATGTTATCTATCCCTTCTGCTTTATTTGACCGTAAGTCCTCCAAAGTTCTTTTAAATTCCGATTCTAATACTGGATCCCCTATCTCTTCTAAATCGACTCCTGTTTCTTCTTCTATCACATCAGACAAATCTTCATCCTCATAGAGGCTTTCAATGTATTCTTTCCACCTATCTGCTCTCTCCTCTGCATTTAACAGTGGAATTCCCGTTGCACTCTTAATGTTACCACCGTTGCTTTTAATGTCACCAAAGGTTGTTTTGACTTTCCTGTATGCTGAGTCTGTCCTTCCGACAATCATATCTTTCTCGATGTCTTCACATTTTTCCTGCAGCCATTTCGTCTTAGCTTCCCAGCACTTCCTATTTATTTCATTCCTCAGCGACTTGTATTTCTGTATTCCTGATTTTCCCGGAACATGTTTGTACTTCCTCCTTTCATCAATCAACTGAAGTATTTCTTCTTTTACCCATGGTTTCTTCGCAGCTACCTTCTTTGTACCTATGTTTTCCTGCCCAACTTCTGTGATGGCCCTTTTTAGAGATGTCCATTCCTCTTCAACTGTACTGCCTACTGCGCTATTCCTTATTGCTGTATCTATAGCGTTAGAGAACTTCAAACGTATCTCGTCATTCCTTAGTACTTCCGTATCTCACTTCTTTGCGTATTGATTCTTCCTGACTAATGTCTTGAACTTCAGCCTACTCTTCATCACTACTATATTGTGATCTGAGTCTATATCTGCTCCTGGGTACGCCTTACAATCCAGTATGACCATGATGTAATCTAATTGAAATCTTCCCGTATCTCCCGGCCTTTTCCAAGTATACCTCCTCCTCTTGTGATTCTTGAACAGGGTATTCGCTATTACTAGCTGAAACTTGTTACAGAACTCAATTAGTCTTTCTCCTCTTTCATTCCTTGTCCCAAGCCCATATTCTCCTGTAACCTTTTCTTCTACTCCTTACCCTACAACTGCATTCCAGTCGCCCATGACTATTAGATTTTCGTCCCCCTTTACATACTGCATTACCCTTTCAATATCCTCATACACTTTCTCTATCTGTTCATCTTCAGCTTGCGACGTCGGCATGTATACCTGAACTATCGTTGTCGGTGTTGGTCTGCTGTTGATTCTGATTAGAACAACCCGGTCACTGAACTGTTCAAAGTAACACACCCTCTGCCCTACCTTCCTATTCATAACGAATCCTACACCTGTTATACCACTTTCTGCTGCTGCTGATATTACCCGATACTCATCTGACCAGAAATCCTTGTCTTCCGTCCACTTCACTTCACTGACCCCTACTATATCTAGATTGAGCCTTTGCATTTCCCTTTTCAGATTTTCTAGTTTCCCTACCACGTTCAAGCGTCTGAAATTCCACGCCCCGACTCGTAGAACGTTAACCTTTCGTGGATTATTCAATCTTTTTCTCATGGTAACCTCCCCTTTGGCAGCCCCCTCCCGGAGATCCGAATGTTGGACTATTCCGAAATCTTTTGCCAATGGAGAGATCATCATGACAGTTCTTCAATTACAGGCCACATGTCCTGTGGATACACGTTACGTGTCTTTAATGCAGTGGTTTCCATTGCCTTCTGCATTCTCATGTCGTTGATCATTGCTGATTCTTCCGCCTTTAGGGGCAATTTCCCACCCCTAGGACAAGAGAGTGCCCTGAACCTCTATCCGCTCCTCCGCCCTCTTTGACAATGTAGATAGAGAGGTAAAAATTGACACACATGCTTAGAATGACATGGGGTTTTACTAGAACCATCCCATATTGCTAGACGCGTGAAAGATCTCTTGCGCGCGTCGTTTGGTGATGATCGTGTGCTCAGCCGCCACTTTCGTCATGCTTGGCCTCCCAGGTGCCCAGACCTCAGTCCGTGCGATTATTGGCTTTGGGGTTACCTGAAGTCGCAAGTGTATCGTGATCGACCGACATCTCTATGGATGCTGAAAGACAACATCCGACGCCAATGCCTCACCATAACTCCGGACATGCTTTACAGTCCTGTTCACAACATTATTACTCGACTACAGCTATTGTTGAGGAATGATGGTGGGCATATTGAGCACTTCCTGTAAAGAACATCATCTTTGCGTTGTCTTACTTTGTTATGCTAATTATTGCTATTCTGATCAGATGAAGCTCCATCTTTCGGACATTTTTTTAACTTTTGCATTTTTTCGGTTCAAATAAAATCCCGTGTCATTCCAAACAGGTGTGTCAATTTGTACCTCTCTATCTACATTATTCCGTGATTTATTCAGTTTTCAAATTTATACTGACTTTTTGATCAGCCAGTATACTCTGCGAACCACTGGGACGTGCATGGAAGAGGGTACGTCCCACTATACCAAAGATAAGGGGTTTTCCCCGTTTCATGCATGCATGGCGGGAGGGAAAATGATTGTTTAAATGCCTCGGCGCGTGCTGTAATTAATCTAATCTTATGCTTACGATCCCTATGGGAGCGATGTATAGGGGATTGTAGTGTATTTCTGGAGTCATCATTTAAAGCCGGTTCTTGACACTTTTTAAGTAGACTTTTTAGGGATAGCTTCCGTTTATGTTCAAGAGTCTGCCAGATCAGTTCTTTCACCATCTCAGAGCCACTCCCCCGTGGATCAGGCGAACCTGTTACCATTCGTGCTCCCCTTCTCTGTATACGTTCAATATCTACTGATAATCCTATCTGGTACGGGTCTCACACAACTGAGCAGTGTTCTAGGATGGGTTGTGGGAGTGTTTTTAGGCAATATCCTGGTTGCTTTTCCCCGGTATTCAACTAATAAACCCACACTAGGCCGGATTAAAGGAAGACATCAGATCAGTTCGGAGGCGTGCTGCTAGATTTTTTACTGGTGGGTTCGATCAGCATGCAAGTATTGCGGAAATGCTTCATGAATGCAAATGGGAAACGCTGTAGGGAAGACGACGTTCTTTTCGCGAGGCAGTGCTAAGGGAATGTAAACAACCAGCATTTGAGACCGTATGCAGAAGAATTATACTACCGACAAAGGACATTCCGCTTAGGGACCACGAAGATGGGAGAAATTGGGGCTCTTACGGACGCTTATAGACCATCGTTTTACCGTCGCTCTCTTTGCGAATGGAACAGGAAAGAAAATGATTAGTAGCAGTGCAAGGTACAGTCCACCATGCAGCGTACGGTGGCTTGTGGAATATATACGTAAATGTAGATATAGATACTGGAACAACACTCAACATGGCTTTTTAAAAAAAAGAAAAAAGGAAAAGTTGAAATAATTGATCGTAAGGATAATCGAGTATGTAAAGTTAACTGACTTGAAATACACCGAGGAACCAAACAAACTGGTACACCTGCCTAATATCGAGTAGGCCCCCGCGAGCACGCACAAGTGCCGCAGCACGACGTGGCATGGACTCACGTGTGAGGCAGTGCTGGAGGGAAATGACAGCATGAATCCTGCAGGGTTGTCCATACGTGGCATGGACTCATGTGTGAAGGAGTGCTGGAGGGAAATAATAGCATGGATCCTGCAGGGTTGTCCATACATCCATAAGAGTACAAGAGGGTGGAGATCTCTTATGAACAGCACGTTGCAAGGCATCCCTGATATGCTCAGTAATATACATGTCTGGGGAATTTGGTGATCAGCGGAAGTGTTTAAACTCAGGAGGGTGGTCCTGGAGCTACTCTGTAGCAATTCTGAACGCGTGGGGTGTCGCATTGTCCAGCTGGAATTGCCCAAGTACGTCGGAATGCACAATGGACACGAATGGATACAGGTGACCGGACATGATGCTTATGTACTTGTCACTTATCACAGTGGTATCTAGAGGTATCAGGGGTCGCATATCACTCCACCTGTACACGCCCCACACCATTAAAGAGCCTCCGCCAGCTTGAACAGTCTCCTGCTGTCATGGAGGGTCCATGGATTCATGAGGTTGTCTCCATACCCGTACACGTCCATCCACTCGATAAAATTTGAAACAAGACTCCTCCGGTCAGGCAACATGCTTTCAGTCATCAACAGTCCAATGTCGGTGTTGACGGGCCCAAGTGAGGCGTAAAGCTTTGTGTCGTGCAGTCATCAAGGGTACACGATTGGGCTTTCGGCTCCTAAAGCCCATATCGGTGACGTTTCGTTGAAAGGTTCGCACGCTGACACTTGTTGATGGCCCAGCACTGAAATCTGCAGCAATTTGCGGAATGGTTGCAATTCTGTCACGTTGAACGATTCTCTTCAGTCGTCGTTGCTCCTGTTTCTGCAGGATCTTTTCCCGGCCGCAGCAATGTCGCAGATTTGATGTTTTACCTGATTCCCGATATTCACAGTACACTCGTGAAATGGTCGTATGGGAAAATCGCCGCTTCATCGCTACCTCGGAGATGCTGTGTCCCACCGCTCGTGCGCCGACCATACCACGTTCAAACACTTAAATCCTGATAACCTGCCGTTGTAGCAGCAATAACCGATTTAACGACTGCGCCAGACACTTGTTGAGGCGTTGCCGTCTTCATCGCCGTATTCTGCCTGCTTACAACCTCTGTATTTGAATACGCACGCCTGTACCAGTTCCTTTGCGCTTCAGTGTAGATATCAGAATACCAGTAAATTATTACCGGAATAATTACGGTTAATCGATTAACTGCAGTTAATCCTTCATCCCTAAGTGTTAGGCGAGATAGAGAACGGCAGAGACCTGCACCACTAGGAGACGCAGAGAGGCGCGCGCCGTCTCCCTGGGCGGATTGCTGCGATGGGAGCACCAGAAATCCTGACTCGGTCTGACGACCGTCTCCGTGCCGATAGAGGAGAGCGTCGGAGGTGTTTAGACGAACGGCAGCCTGCCCACAGTCGCGGGAGCGGAGGTGTCGACGCCGACTCCGCCAGGTCTGTTCTCCTGTGTTAGGTCGGCACGGTTTCTGCGACTTCGGGTAGTAAGACGCAGCCCGTCTGTGATCTTTGACTACACGAGTGGAATCAATGTTTATGATAGCTGAATTTCAGTTAAAACTGTGTGTTAAATCTGTTTTCTTAATACCCGTTACTGATAAGAGTAGCTAATTTTTATGGCATAAAAACCACTTTGATGAAGTGTTACTTCACTTTCAATTGCTCTGGACAGGATATTTAAATTATTTTGAGAGTCCTTGAAAAGAAGAGTTAGTGATATGACACATCACGATGGTTGTAATTACGAGCCTACAACCTTCCTGTGTAATGATGCAAAAGCATGGCGCCCCGCACTGTCACCCTCGGGCTGCTAGGCGGCGCTTCACGAAGCAAGAGAAAAACAACGGCCAGAGCTCACAGGTTCACGTGACGTGTAAGATGAGTTAATGATGTCACATTGGCACCAGATTTCACCATAGTTCTGGTGAAAACGCCAAGGTCGACGTGTCACCCCACGGTATGATCATCACACCCCCTCTTACCCACATATCACCCCTTCTTTTGACGCCTCTGCGATGACGGCCAGAACCGCGACGGCCAGTGTTGAAACCACGCGGGATTCTTATACACTCCTGGAAATGGAATAAAGAACACATTGACAGCGGTGTGTCAGACCCACCATACTTGCTCCGGACACTGCGAGAGGGCTGTACAAGCAATGATCACACGCACGGCACAGCGGACACACCAGGAACCGCGGTGTTGGCCGTCGAATGACGCTAGCTGCGCAGCATTTGTGCACCGCCGCCGTCAGTGTCAGCCAGTTTGCCGTGGCATACGGAGCTCCATCGCAGTCTTTAACACTGGTAGCATGCCGCGACAGCGTGGACGTGAACCGTATGTGCAGTTGACGGACTTTGAGCGAGGGCGTATAGTGGGCATGCGGGAGGCCGGGTGGACGTACCGCCGAATTGCTCAACACGTGGGGCGTGAGGTCTCCACAGTACATCGATGTTGTCGCCAGTGGTCGGCGGAAGGTGCACGTGCCCGTCGACCTGGGACCGGACCGCAGCGACGCACGGATGCACGCCAAGACCGTAGGATCCTACGCAGTGCCGTAGGGGACCGCACCGCCACTTCCCAGCAAATTAGGGACACTGTTGCTCCTGGGGTATCGGCGAGGACCATTCGCAACCGTCTCCATGAAGCTGGGCTACGGTCCCGCACACCGTTAGGCCGCCTTCCGCTCACGCCCCAACATCGTGCAGCCCGCCTCCAGTGGTGTCGCGACAGGCGTGAATGGAGCGAATGGAGACGTGTCGTCTTCAGCGATGAGAGTCGCTTCTGCCTTGGTGCCAATGATGGTCGTATGCGTGTTTGGCGCCGTGCAGGTGAGCGCCACAGTCAGGACTGCATACGACCGAGGCACACAGGGCCAACACCCGGCATCATGGTGTGGGGAGCGATCTCCTACACTGGCCGTACACCACTGGTGATCGTCGAGGGGACACTGAATAGTGCACGGTACATCCAAACCGTCATCGAACCCATCGTTCTACCATTCCTAGGCCGGCAAGGGAACTTGCTGTTCCAACAGGACAATGCACGTCCGCATGTATCCCGTGCCACCCAACGTGCTCTAGAAGGTGTAAGTCAACTACCCTGGCCAGCAAGATCTCCGGATCTGTCCCCCATTGAGCATGTTTGGGACTGGATGAAGCGTCGTCTCACGCGGTCTGCACGTCCAGCACGAACGCTGGTCCAACAGAGGCGCCAGGTGGAAATGGCATGGCAAGCCGTTCCACAGGACTACATCCAGCATCTCTGCGATCGTCTCCATGGGAGAATAGCAGCCTGCATTGCTGCGAAAGGTGGATATACACTGTACTAGTGCCGACATTGTGCATGCTCTGTTGCCTGTGTCTATGTGCCTGTGGTTCTGTCAGTGTGATCATGTGATGTATCTGACCCCAGGAATGTGTCAATAAAGTTTCCCCTTCCTGGGACAATGAATTCACGGTGTTCTTATTTCAATTTCCAGGAGTGTATTCGCGGTCCGAATGACAGTTGTCAGTGCGGTGAGCAACAGGATGTCGTTCTTGACAGTCTTTGACGCTGCTGACGCGCCCTGATGTTTCAGCCCCTCTCTGAGGATATTGCGAGGCTGCATCGGCATTGAACGTGATCGCACCCCATTGGTGGGCAGCGCTACTCCAATTTTTGCTCTCATGTATGGGTTGCAACCACAAGGGACAATTCAAAATCATTCGACGAAATTTGAACGTGATCTGAAGCAGCTAACTGTGCTTATGCTGTTTTAGCTCTCCCGTTTCACGCCCTCCTGTGGCATGATCACAAAGGAAAGCGGCATTGACAAGTGCACGAATACAATGGTGAAGAGTCCCTTTAAGACCCCATTGATCGGCAATACCCTCAGTGGCACCTGCGCACATTTATTGAGAATTTTAAAAATGTGCCTTTACAGTGAAGACCTGCAAAGTAGCTCTAGGTGCCTGTAGATGGGCAAACTTCTTCGCGCCCCTCTGATGCAATGAACTTCTCACTCTGGCCTTCTTTTCCCTTGTGTCGACGCCTTGCTGTCTGAAGCGTCGTCCATCTTGAGGGTGATGTCGCAGGGTCCCATGCTTTTGTACCATTACAGAGGACAGTTGTAAGCACCTATGAATCAAATTTCAAACTCCTGCATTGCAATGGAATACTGTTATGAGGTTTCGAAAAAGTGATCATTTAATCCTGTAGCACAGTGTAGAAATCTTGGAACATAGCTGGGTGGAGAGTAGGTTCAGTTCCAGTAGTACCATTCCTAGCGTGAATATGATTTTGCTCTTTCTTTTGTGCTTTCTGTTCCATATGAAATACATGTAATGTGAATATATGAACTCTCCAAATCATCATGCAAGCTGTATTTTTAAACCTTTATTCTTCAGTGTATAATTTACAGGCTGCTGGTAATAACAGTATAAATATTTTATTGAGGAATATATTATTTACTCGAAATTTTCGATTTATAAAAACCATGTGTGCTCCAAATCCCACTAACGACTGTTTACTTTAGAATTAACATACCTTACCTGTTTAATTCAAATTGTTGTCGTTGTATGTATTCCAGAATTTTCGAATCTTTAAATGTAATCCTTTGAAGTAACCAGTGTCGCAGTCTTGGAGCCCTAATTTTTTTCGTTACAAAAGTGTACAATACTCCTAAGATAGTTTACGAAATATTTCAGTTACAAAGTTTGAGTTCTAGGAAAATATTGACGGCTTTTGTAAATCTTATTGCACGCTAAAACTTTGACCCATGCCGTAAAACCTTCGTATGCACTGCTGAAGAATACGGAGTTTATAATTAGTCAGTATTGCTGTGTGGTATGGGATCCTTACCAGACAGAACTGACACAGGACACCGAGAAACTTCAAAGAAGGCCAGCTCGTTTTATATTATCGCGGAATGGGGAGAAAATGTCACGGAAATGAAAACGAAAAGGGGTGGCAGTTGTAAAGAGATCTTTTAACGAAATAGTCATTCCACCGCAGTCTGGAGCGTCTCTAGACCCGTCTTTGGCCGGGAATCTCATTGACTGGAGTAGAATAGTTATCAGTGATGAGCCCCGCTTGAACTGTGATTCAGTGCCCAGCGAAGACGAGTCTGGAGACGCCTCTGACGACGACGATGACGATGATGTTTGGTTTGTGGGGCGCTCAACTCGGCAGTTATCAGCACCCGTACAAATTCCCAACCTTTGCTCAGTCCGATCTCGCCACTCTCAGGAATGATAATGAAATGATGAGGACAACACAAACATCCAGTCATCTCGAGGCAGGTGAAAATCCCTGACCCCGCCGAGAATCGAACCAGTACCCCGGGCTCGGGAAGCGAGAACGCGACCGCTGGACCACGAGCTGCGGACGCGTCTGACAACGGTGGTATACCAACCTTACTGTCCTCCGCCATATGGACGGACAATCATGAGTGATGGTCCGGGGTGCCATTTCTTTTCATAGCGGGGTCTCTCTGGTTGTCATTTACGGTACCCTTGCTGCACAGCTGTACATCGAGGATATTCAACGCCCCGGTTTATTACCCTTCACGGCAAGCCATCCTGAGCTCAAATTTCAACAAAATTATAGCCTCCCGCACACGGCGATAGTTTCTACCGTGCTTGCCAAATCCTACCTTGGCCAGCTAGGTCGCCAGAACTCTCCCCAACTGAGAACTTTTGGAGCATTACGGGATTTTGACAATCTAATGCGCCAATTGGAGAGAACTTGGCACGATATTCCTTAGGAGGATGTCGAACAACTCTCAATCGATGCCATGCTTCCGATAGAAGCCATAGGTGGACCAACGCGTTATTGACTTGCTCAATTTGTGAAGCTCTTTCTCTTGAATAAATCATCCAAATTTTATGAAATTGTAATAATTTGTTTGTCTGTACATGTACACCACATCTACCGATTTTCATCCCATTCGGATAATTCCTCCGTGGTGCCTTTTTTGAAATTGTTTTAGAGTTTATTTCTCAATCGACGAACGAACTTTATAAAGAAAAAGACTATCGAGGAACAC
Source organism: Schistocerca americana (assembly GCF_021461395.2). Taxonomy (NCBI): domain Eukaryota; kingdom Metazoa; phylum Arthropoda; class Insecta; order Orthoptera; family Acrididae; genus Schistocerca; species Schistocerca americana. The sequence goes on along the minus strand of NC_060124.1, from coordinate 78,231,594 downwards.
GAATCAGGTCAGTAAAGTTGCAATGACACAAAGGAAGAATGGTAATGGAGAGGAAAAAGAGAGTAAATGTAAACCAAGTCGTAGGACATCACTTCTACATCTACATCTACATCCATACTCCGCAGGCCACCTGACGGCGTGTGGCGGAGGGTACCTTGCGTACCTCTATCGGTTCTCCCTTCTATTCCAGTCTCGCATTGTTCGTGGAAAGAAGGATTGTCGGTATGCTTCTGTGTGGGCTCTAATCTCTCTGATTTTATCCTCATGGTCTCTTCGCGAGATATACGTAGTAGGGAGCAATATACTGCTTGACTCCTCGGTGAAGGTATGTTCTCGAAACTTCACCAAAAGCCCGTACCGAACTACTGAGCGTCTCTCCTGCAGAGTCTTCCACTGGAGTTTATCTATCATCTCCGTAACGCTTTCGCGATTACTAAATGATCCTGTAACGAAGCGTGCTGCTTTCCCTTGGATCCTCTCTATCTCTTCTATCAACCCTATCTGGTACGGATCCCACACTGCTGAGCAGTATTCAAGCAGTGGGCGAACAAGCGTACTGTAACCTACTTCCTTTGTTTTCGGATTGCATTTCCTTAGGATTCTTCCAATGAATCTCAGTCTGGCATCTGCTTTACCGACGATCAACTTTATATGATCATTCCATTTTAAATCACTCCTAATGCGTACTCCCAGATAATTTATGGAATTAACTGCTTTCAGTTGCTGACCTGCTATATTGTAGCTAAATGATAAGGGGTTTAGAATGAGATTTTCACTCTGCAGCGGAGTGTGCGCTGATAGCTCAGATGGTAGAGCACTTGTCCGCGAAAGGCAAAGGTCCCGAGTTCGAGTCTCGGTCGGGCACACAGTTTTAATCTGCCAGGAAGTTTCATATCAGCGCACACTCCGCTGCAGAGTGAAAATCTCATTCTGGAAACATCCCCCAGGCTGTGGCTAAGCCATGTCTCCGCAATATCCTTTCTTTCAGGAGTGCTAGTTCTGCAAGGAGAGCTTCTGTAAAGTTTGGAAGGTAGGAGACGAGGTACTGGCAGAAGTAAAGCTGTGAGTACCGGGCGTGAGTCGTGCTTCGGTAGCTCAGATGGTAGAGCACTTGCCCGCGAAAGGCAAAGGTCCCGAGTTCGAGTCTCGGTTGGGCACACAGTTTTAATCTGCCAGGAAGTTTCGATAAGGGAACTTTCTTTCTATGTATTCGCAGCATATTACACTTGTCTAGATTGAGATTCAATTGCTATTCCCTGCACCATGCGTCAATTTGTTGCAGATCCTCCTGCATTTCAGTACAATTTTCCATTGTTACAACCTCTCGATATACCACAGCATCATCCGAAAAGGCCTCAGTGAACTTCCGATGTCATCCACAAGGTCATTTACGTATATTGTGAACAGCAACGGTCCTACGACTCCCCTGCGGCACACCTGAAATCACTCTTACTTCGGAAGACTTCTCTCCATTGAGAATGACGTGCTGTGTTCTGTTATCTAGGAACTCTTCAATCCAATCACACAATTGGTCTGATAGTCCTGGTTGCACATGCGCGCTCGTCCAGTAGCTACTGTGTAAGCCAGACTTCGAGTCAATTCCCGGCATCCGGGGTAGGAAGCTTTCGTCCTGTCAGCCAAACGTGAAGCGGACTGGACCGACCGCTTCATTTTCGAGGTAGAGGGATTTTCGCAGGATAGCAGATGGACTGGCAGCAGCCGTGGGAAATCAACTTCAAAGGTTTGGAAGGAAGCAGCTCTTAGTGATAACTGGAAATGGCCAGTGGCAGTATTTGAATTCCGTCTTCGAGGCTAATTATCCGAGAGGCCTGAGTGTTGGAATAAGTGAGGAAAACAGTTTCGGAGCTCGCGAAATCAGGGGACGGCCGGCAGTCCTTGTAGCATGGAGGATGTCAGTTTAGTGCCCCCGGGGACGGAGGAGGCATTGCGGAGTGCATTTACAAGTCGGCAGTCTGTGGTATCGATGATAAATAAAGTGAGTCTCCTCGTGAGGCAAGTTTCGAAAGAGCTACATGTGCGTACCCGAGGCTCATATCGGACCCGGCTCAGTCGGCAACAGAAACCAAAACATTGCATTGAAACAAGCGTTCAGTTCATAGTGCTGTGGAATGTGGAAAAAATCGCAAATTGGCATTCATAAGAAGAAGAACAACACCAAAAATGCAACAGGAGCGTAATATATAAGAAATTGTCCACGTAACCTGCCACTGATGATGCCTTGCAGAAAATAGAGGCGAAACGTGTATGGCACTAAAATTGTGTTTTATTCAGTTGCTGTCAGACGGTCCATAAGAAAAAATTATCAATATACCGTAATGCAGTAAATTCAATTTTGTTCCAACGAAAATAGTTCTTGATTGTATCCTCCTCATTTTTAACTTCAGGTAGTTATTCTATTTTGTTTACAGAGGAGATTGTCGGTGAGAGAGACTGGAAAACAAGTTTGAGACCTGTTTGCGGTGCTCGTTTTGCAATCCAGTTGTCGGATCTGTGGGTCTTGGAAGTAGCGGGACTTCTACAAGACAATGGTTAGTGGTTTATGAGTAGTGACGATTTTAGCCACGTTCAAGGCGAGGTTGGCGACCATTTTCTAGAGTGGTAGTATATGTGCAGCAGTGCATAGAAGTAATCTGGGACCACCAAAAACCTTTTGTAGATAAAGCTACGGAGCAGTAGGTAGGGTTATTGATGTTGCGCGCCGCTCATAGCTCTAGTGTGGGCGCGAGTGCGACTTCGCGCCACGACACGGAGACTCCGAGGCGCGGACCAGAAGGGACATTTCAAAGTCTTTGCGACGTGTCCTTTGTCTTTGGACTTGCTAAAAAATTCCTGTGTAGCAGTTATGTGGGAACTTGAATTATACTGATGTAAAATGTCTGACGGACAGCAAAATAAAATTTGAAATAGTTTGTCGTTGACAACTCCTTCCGTTCTCTAGAAGAATCTTATTTATTATATACTGAAAAACCAACTAAGTGGCTATAATGTTTTTACTGAGCTGTTCTGATTGCTATGAGCTCATTTCGAACCCCATGGTCATTTTCAAGGTATTTGCAAAAAATTCAGTCTTGAAACAAATGTTTTTGTACATTTTCGTTATTTACATATTACGTTACAGTTTTGAATTGCTTACAGCTTAGCGTATCGTTATTTCTGTGCTGTCGAAATGTTAATATAGGTGGAGATGTATTAACCTTTCAGTAATTAATAATTGTAACGTAATTTGTAAATAACTAAAATGTACAAAAACGTTTGTTTCAAGATTGCATTTTTTGCATGTAGCTTGAAAATGGCCATGGGGTTCGAAATTAACTCATAGCAATAAAAACATTATAGCCACGTAATTTGCTTTTCATTATATAATGTCCTTACAAGGCATATGCAACGCTGCAGGCCCGTGAGAATTAAAAAAGAATTCTATTTATGTAATACCAGCCTTTCTCCTACGGCTTCGCCCACGTATGTGTTCAGCACATATATTGGACAAACGTCATCCTTCCCCTCTCTGCATCCACCCGTTCGTTCCTCCGTCTGTCCACTTCATCCTCCCATCTCTACCTGTCTCCTCCTCCTCCTCCTCACTCCCTCTATTCATCTCCTCCTCTCCCTCCCTTCGTCCATTTCCTCCACCTCTCTGACCATATCTTCCTCCCTCGCCTTCTGACCATATCCTTTTCTCCCTCTCTCTTTCCATTTCGGCCTCTCCTCTTCCTTTTTCACCCACCCACTGCCACTTCACACCTTCCACCTGCCTCATGCATCTCCCCCTCCTCCTCTGTCCATTTCTTCCTCCCTCTCGCTCTGTCCATTCCCTCTACTATCCATTTCAGCCTGCCCCTTGCCATGCACATGCAGCCCCTGTTATACGGTTCGATAAAGCAGACTGATACTACACCCGCAGCATGGCTGTCATGCAGGGCAGGCTACACATCAAGGGCTTGAAAACCATTTATTTACCTCTGACATAGAGGTCACTATGCAAAGCAGTTTGATAAAGCAGCCCAGCACAATTTGAACACAACAGGCCTGTCATGTAGGGCAGCCTGCATGTTTGGGCCTGGAAAACCATTCTTGCCCCTAAAATATAGGCTGTCCTGCAAAGGAAATTTATTTCACAGGCCAATATTGTTCCCACACAGTATGCAATTGTGCTGGGCATCCTGTATGCCAGGGAAAAAAAAAACGTTTTTGGCCATATTTCCCCTCCTGTTGGAGCTGGGAGGTTATAAACCCCACAGTACTGATACTTGTGAGGTCTGCTGTTTCTGTGTGAAATTTGGTTGAAATCGATCCAGGGATTTGGGAGTAGATCCCAGACACACACACATACACTCTGCTTTATATGAAAATATATAACACAAGTAAAAAGTAGTGGAGAGGAATAACTGATTTACATATGTATTAGGGAAAAATTACCTTGCAAATAATCAGCATGTAGTCATATTCGTATACCAGTACGAAACGACTTGTTCACACAAGTAAGAATAATCACAGAAATGTTCCACGGAACACTAAACTAATTAACTTTAGATACGGTAATAGACCTCTGAAAGTGTTCTCCTAACACAAACCATGTACCAGATGCAGACACTTTTGACAAAACGAATCTCAAGCGTAACTGGATCTAGTCTCGAAGAAAATTATATTTAACAGGACAGTTGGGGACGATCAGACAGATGGTGATGTGAGGGGTACAGGATGCCTAACTGGGAAGAACATACGGATCACAAGACTACTACGATTAGTGAACACGATTTGGACTTTATCATCCTGAGTGTAACACCATAATCGACTCCATCGAAAAGTTAGATATTGATGTAAAATGCATGCAACTTAGCAGTTCAGTCTCTTTGGGCATATGGAGTATCCTCATAGATATGCGAATGGCTTTATGCACGTTTTAATAACAGAGGACAGTATGTTCTACTGGATAGTAACTGCTCTACAGAAAAAAAAAAGTTGCGTCTAAGAGCGGATGTACTTCAAGGAAGTACAATACAACCACTAATTCTTTAAAAGCCTCATTTTCGACATTGGCTATGTTTATTAAATTCTACTATTCCAATTTCAGCCTTTTGGTCATTTTAAAGTGGATAACAGCTACGAACAATATACACCGGGCTAAATATACCAGTAACATGTCCGCACCCGGTAGCTGAGTGGTCAGCGCGACATAACGTCAATCCTAAGGACCTGGGTTCGATTCCTGGCTAGGTAGGAGATTTTCTCCGCTCAGGGACTGCGTGATGTGTTGTCCTAATCATCATCATTTCATCCCCATCGATGCGCAAGTCACCGAAGTGGCACCGACTAAGAAGACTTGCACCCGGCGAATGGTCTACCCGACGGGAGGCCCTAGCCACACATTTTATTTACCGCTAATATAATACATACCCACTTACAAACGAGCAAAAGGTTGAAATTGGAAGAGTGGGTTTTTAATAACCGTACAGTCAATGGCGAAAATGAAGTCTTTCAAAGAATTTTACGAGACTGTGAACCCACAGCAAATATAATTGTGAGAGTCACTAATATTCTCAGTACAGGAAACAGTTTCTCGGATAGGACCCCCGGCGCTATCAGACGGCTAGCTGATGACGCTGTTGACTACAGAACAGCACTACTGTTGCAGGTGCATAGGTAACCCCGGAACGACTTGGACGTAATTAACGTATAGGAGTGATGGAACTTCAATGTGGACGTCCTGTATGCACGGTGCGCTGCGCTGTGCTGGCTTGCCTCACCTGCAGACCTCGACCTGGAGCATACACCTGTTGAGGTAGGTGCGGCCGTCGTTGCCGCAGACTGGCTCGTTCTCACGGCCGCAGCGGTGGCTGCAGCTGGCGCCCTCTGCCCGCGAGCACTTCTCGGGGGGAACCACCGTCACGCCTGCCAACACAACACACAACTAGGGTTACTCAAAGGCCGGTATTGCACTATCACATTTCTTTGTCAAAGATTTGATCAAAGATGTGATCCAATATTCCGTCCAATATATTTGACAAAGATCTTTGACGTAGTGCTGGAAGGGGTATTACACTGTCATCAAATTTTTCGTCAAAGTTCAAGATGGCTGACAACAACTTGTTACAACCGCAGCAGTTCTACGTACTCCAATTGCATTGTGTGCACATGCGGAAAAGAAGTGGGGGAAAAAATGGAACCATACATACGAGGTTGACAGTCTTAAAAGTCCTGGGATTACAACTCGATAATAAATTCAGTTGGGAGGAGCACACCACAGAACTGTAGAAAGGCCTTAACAAATCTGTATTTGCAATTCGAGTGTTAGCAGACATAGGAAACATAAAAATGAAAAAGCTTGCATACTTTCATTCCATAATGTCACATGGGATAATATTTTGGGGTAAATCTTGAAGTCAAACAAGTTTTCAAGGTCCAAAAGCGTGTAGTACGTATAATTTGTGGAGTAAATTCACGGACCTCCTGCAGAAACCTCTTCAAAGAACTGGGTTTACTAACTACTGCCTCTCAGTATATTTACTTCTTAATGAAATTTGTCGTAAATAATATATCTCTTTTTCCAACAAACAACTCAGTTCATACATACAATACCAGGAACAAAAATGATCTGCACAAGGACTTAAAAGCGTCTGTGATCTATTCTGTTACTCGTTTTATTCTCTGTGGGTGTTTTTAGTATTTGGAAAAAGGGACCGATGACCATCGCAGTCTGGTCCCTTTAATCCCACAAACCAACCAACTTACTTTAGTTCAAAAAGGGGTCCACTACTCAGGAACACCCATCTTCAATAATTTGCCAGGAAACATAAAAAATTTAGTTAGAAATAAAGATCAGTTTAAAAGGAGCCTGAAAGACTTACTACTGGCCAACTCCTTCTACTCCATTGGCGAAATTTTTAATAGAAACAAATGAGCTATTGTACACTCCTGGAAATTGAAATAAGAACACCGTGAATTCATTGTCCCAGGAAGGGGAAACTTTATTGACACAGCCCTGGGGTCAGATACATCACATGATCACACTGACAGAACCACAGGCACATAGACACAGGCAACAGAGCATGCACAATGTCGGCACTAGTACAGTGTATATCCACCTTTCGCAGCAATGCAGGCTGCTATTCTCCCATGGAGACGATCGTAGAGATGCTGGATGTAGTCCTGTGGAACGGCTTGCCATGCCATTTCCGCCTGGCGCCTCAGTTGGACCAGCGTTCGTGCTGGACGTGCAGACCGCGTGAGACGACGCTTCATCCAGTCCCAAACATGCTCAATGGGGGACAGATCCGGAGATCTTGCTGGCCAGGGTAGTTGACTTACACCTTCTAGAGCACGTTGGGTGGCACGGGATACATGCGGACGTGCATTGTCCTGTTGGAACAGCAAGTTCCCTTGCCGGTCTAGGAATGGTAGAACGATGGGTTCGATGACGGTTTGGATGTACCGTGCACTATTCAGTGTCCCCTCGACGATCACCAGTGGTGTACGGCCAGTGTAGGAGATCGCTCCCCACACCATGATGCCGGGTGTTGGCCCTGTGTGCCTCGGTCGTATGCAGTCCTGATTGTGGCACTCACCTGCACGGCGCCAAACACGCATACAACCATCATTGGCACCAAGGCAGAAGCGACTCTCATCGCTGAAGACGACACGTCTCCATTCGTCCCTCCATTCACGCCTGTCGCGACACCACTGGAGGCGGGCTGCACGATGTTGGGGCGTGAGCGGAAGACGGCCTAACGGTGTGCGGGACCGTAGCCCAGCTTCATGGAGACGGTTGCGAATGGTCCTCGCCGATACCCCAGGAGCAACAGTGTCCCTAATTTGCTGGGAAGTGGCGGTGCGGTCCCCTACGGCACTGCGTAGGATCCTACTGTCTTGGCGTGCATCCGTGCGTCGCTGCGGTCCGGGCCCAGGTCGACGGGCACGTGCACCTTCCGCCGACCACTGGCGACAACATCGATGTACGGTGGAGACCTCACGCCCCACGTGTTGAGCAATTCGGCGGTACGTCCACCCGGCCTCCCGCATACCCACTATACGCCCTCGCTCAAAGTCCGTCAACTGCACATACGGTTCACGTCCACGCTGTCGCGGCATGCTACCAGTGTTAAAGACTGCGATGGAGCTCCGTATGCCACGGCAAACTGGCTGACACTGACGGCGGCGGTGCACAAATGCTGCGCAGCTAGCGCCATTTGACGGCCAACACCGCGGTTCCTGGTGTGTCCGCTGTGCCGTGCGTGTGATCATTGCTTGTACAGCCCTCTCGCAGTGTCCGGAGCAAGTATGGTGGGTCTGACACACCGGTGTCAATGTGTTCTTTTTTCCATTTCCAGGAGTGTATTTATTCATACTATTAGTATTGTTATTTCTGCTTAAAAAAAATCGACATGTTCCACATCCACGAGGCTCTCCTCAGCACGGATCTATGTAACGAAAAACTAATCTAATCTGGGTGAAGCCGTGGGTTTTACGACGACACGATAAATGCATTCAACAAAACTTGTTACGTGAGCTTACAGTGGAAGACGTCAAGTCGTACATCAATTACTTAAGAATGGATGAGCATACATTTCTGTATGTGCTCAATGAAGTGTATCCTCATATCACAAAGCACAATATTCACTTAAGAACTGCTACATCTTCTGAAGACAGGCTCACTATAACACTCCCGTTCCTTGCTACAGGAGAGGGTTATGTTAGGTTAGGTTAGGTTAGATCAGGTTAGGTCTCCAATCTTCTTAATCTATTTTTGTATTCAGGGTGCCTCACGTTGTAAAGCGCCTCATCAGCTTCAGATATCTCTATTAATTTTGTAGTTGTCGGCACATACCAATTGTATTTACCGGCAATGGTTATAAAAACACTACAGACGACAGTACGCTGCAGCGATGCTAGCGCTCCATGTGCTAACATGTCACATTGCAGTGAACAGAAGACAAGCGGTTTCTTTGATCAAATATACAGCGAGGCCCTAGATTTGTTCAAATATTGGACGACATTTGACAAAGTCCCTATTACACTATCAAATATCTTTGACAAAGATATTGGACAAAGATATTGGACAAAGAAATTTGATAGTGTAATACCGGCCAAACGGGAAGAAAAGGAACGCAAGCAGTGCTACCACAAGCCATGTGCAAATTAGCAAGTCGATTAATGCACTAGAGTTTTACCATTTCCTAAATTTTATGTCCCTCTCTGTGTACCGACTTGACAGCAAATCCTAGGAAGTTCTGGTCTTACGTGAAATCAGTAAGTGGATCGAAACAGCATATCAGGCACTCTGGGATGATAATGGCATTGAAACAGAGGATGACAGGCGTAAAGTTGAAATACTAAACACCTTTTTCCCAAGCTGCACTGCGGTTCCTTCTTAAATCCTCGCACGAACGAAAAAGTGGCTGACATCGAAATAAGTGTCCAAGGAATAGAAAAGCAACTGAAATCACTCAACAGAGGAAAGTCCACTGGACCTGACGGGATACCAATTCGATTCTACACAGAGTACGTGAAAGAACTTGCCCCCGTTCTAAGAGCCGTGTACCGCAAGTCTCTAGAGGAACGGAAGGTTCGAAATGATTGGAAAAGAGCACAGGTAGTTCCAGTTTTCAAGAAGGGTCGTCGAGCAGATGCGCAAAACTATAGGCCTATATCTCTGACACCGATCTGTTGCAGAATTTTAGAACATGATCGCGTATCATGTCATTTCTGGAAACCCAGAATCTACTCAGTAAGAATCAACATGGATTCCGGAAACAGCGATCGTGTGAGACCCAACTCCCTTTATTTGTTCATGAGACCCAGAAAATATTAGATACAGGTTCCCAGGTAGATGCCATTTTTCTTGACTTCCGGAAGGCGTTCGATACATTTCCGCACTGTCGCCTGACAAAGTAAGAGCCTACGAAATATCACACCAGCTGTGTGGCTGGGTTGAAGAGTTTTTAGCAAACAGAACACAGCATGTTGGTCTCAATTGAGAGACGTCTACAGACATTAAAGTAACTTCTGGCGTGCCACAGGGGATGTTATGGGACAATTGCTTTTCACAATATGTATAAATGACCTAGTAGATACTGTCGGAAGTTCTATGCGGCTTTTCGGGGATGATGCTGTAGTACACAGAGAAGTTGCAGCATTAGAAAATTGTAGCGAAATGCAGGAAGATCTGCAGCGGATAGGCACTTGGTGCAGGGAGTGGCAACTGACCCTTAACATAGACAAATGAAATGTATTGCGAATACATAGAAAGAAAGATCCTTTATTGTATGATTATATGATAGCGGAACAAACACTGGTAGCAGTTACTTCTGTAAAATATCTGGGAGTATGCGTGCGGAACGATTTGAAGTGGAATGATCATATAAAATTAATTGTTGGTAAGGCGGGTGCCAGGTTGAGATTCATTGGGAGTATCCTTAGAAAATGTAGTCCATCAACAAAGGAGGTGGCTTACAAAACACTCGTTCGACCTATACATGAGTAATGCTCAAAAGTGTGGGATCCGTACCAGGTCGGGTTGACAGAGGAGATAGAGGAGATCCAAAGAAGAGCGGTGTGTTTCGTCAAAGGGTTATTTGGTAAGCGTGATAGCGTTACGGAGATGTTTAGCAAACTCAAGTGGCAGACTCTGAAAGAGAGGCGCTCTGCATCGCGGTGTAGCTTGCTGTCCAGGTTTCGAGAGGGTGCGTTTCTGGATGAGGTGTCGAATATATTGCTTCCTCCTACTTATACCTCCCGAGGAGATCACGAATGTAAAATTAGTGAGATTCGAGCGCGCGCGGGGGCTTTCCGGCAGTCGTTCTTCCCGCGAACCATACGCGACTGAAACAGGAATGGGAGGTAATGACAGTGGCACGTTAAGTGCCTCCCGCCACACACCGTTGGGTGGCTTGCGGAGTATAAATGTAGATGGAGATGTAGATGAAATGGTCGCGTCTGTGGCAATCTGGATTAGTAGTAATAAAACGTCCAACTTTTGTTACAGAGTCGATTTATTTATGACACCAAATGTTACAGCAATTACACTGCGTCTTTAATTGTGTTTAGATGAAATCTCTAACTACTGAATTTTGAAAATAATCTACAGATTTTATCTATAGACAACTCGAGATGGAAGATACCTTCTGAAACATGTAGTGTGAAGAATATGAAAGTAACTAAAATGCAACATTTTATTACTTTTTAGCAGTGCACCTAGCTGGGGCAGTCTGCATGAGTTACCTGGTTTAGTACTCATTAAGTATTACTTCACTTTGGGACCCTTACTCTTGATTAGATTTGTTTTTCTATTGACTCCATTTTATTATCACCATCATCACTATTATTACGTGTGATTTTGTAATTGTTATTGTTATTTGTATACTCTGCTTAAACTTCTCGTTGCTTAAGGTGTGTCACGTGACACAGTTTTGCCACAATGACTGTCGCCTGCAACAGGTCGGGAGACAGGGAGCAGTGGTCTGGTCTGCCAATATTTACACAGGTGGAACGAGGTTTTGCCCACTGCATTTGGCACGTAAAGCGTAGCCTGTAGACTTTAGAACTTGTGACAAGTGCAACCTAAAGGCACGTAGTTGTAGGCGTCTTCTTAAAAGTTTCCACACAGAAGTCACTGGAAGTTCTAATTTACGATTACTCTTTCGAACTGATTTCTTGAGGCTATGCGTAAACACTCTCTCTCGTTCAACACTTTCTTCGTTCACTATTGGTCGTTCCATAGTCTATTCTTTGCGCACAGATATACAAACAAAAGTGTTTGAGTTTCTCCTTCATCTGACGTATTATTTATAATTGTAAGTTGAATGTAATAAATGCTACAAAGCGTTAAACACGCTGTATTTAATGTGGCAGCCAAGTACCTAAAAATAGTCATATTCACTCAAATAAACGAAATATATGATCATTTATGCGGAACCAGTTAGGTGCAAACTGTAAGTAGATGGAAAAATTATTCAACAGGTAATGACATTTAAATTCCTTGGTATTGAATTGTCCATCACTGGAAATGTCGAAAAGGAGGTCAGAGAACAAGTAGCAAAAGCAAACAAAGTGGCAGGGTGTTTAGCACTTTGGCGACGGAACCCTATAATATTTCTGGCTTTCCAACCATCATATTCAGGTACAAGAAGCTCTTCTTAGAGCAGGGGACAAGGCAGCAGTGCGAAGACGACGCAATGTGGTGTGCGGTGCCTATGACAGATAGTTTTTTCGGTGCTGGTATCATGAGAAATACTGCCTAAATTGTGAGCCTTCTCCGAGATTGGCTGCTGCATGAGGAAGTTGCGCCCCAAAATGATGTTCTCTTATTAATATTACAAAAAATAAACAATCTATTTACTTGCATTTCATGTAAAAGCATCCCTGAATAGCAGGCTATCATTCCACTATTTCAAGTGTTAATTACCAGTAACACAGTGAACAGCTGATAAATGATAGGCAGACGAAGCATTTCGGAGATCGGATCGCGCCTAACTTGGATGGCGGGTGAAGTGGTTCGGCTGTCAGATCGGAGATATCCCGGCCTCTCGGAAGACAGACATTTGTTCTGCCTTGGTTGGTATCGGTTAAGGTCTTAATTAGCTAGCTCTAGTTATTTTTATATATAACTGAGAACAATCTGATAGTAATTACGCAAATACGCAGTTCATTGTTTTGTTTATTTTGTATAAAAGTGTGAAGAAAGGAAATTATTTGTGATACATTAAGTGGCATACAATTGTGCAGTTTCTCGCATCCTGCTAATAAAAAAGGGAGTGGCATCCCGTAGAAACAAACTAACTGAAAATTTTATTATTCATACAATATCAGTTCGTTTACTACAGCCTCAAGATAACGGATTCACGATTTACGTGCTGTTCTTTGCGCAGGGGACGATAACAACTATAGAGAATTGCAAGCTGGTGAACATTTATTAGAACTTATGCATTCCACCCAGGGCGGTGGAAGCAAATAGGCACCTCGCGTCTGCTGACATCTTAGAACAAATGAGATCAGTGACACGTCATCTACATCTACATCTACATCCATACTCCGCAAGCCACCTGACGGTGTGTGGCGGAGGGTACCTTGAGTACCTCAATCGGTTCTCCCTTCTATTCCAGTCTCGTATTGTTCGTGGAAAGAAGGATTGTCGGTATGCCTCAGTGTGGGCTCTAATCTCTCTGATTTTATCCTCATGGTCTCTTCGCGAGATATACGTAGGAGGGAGCAATATACTGCTTGACTCTTCGGTGAAGGTATGTTCTCGAAACTTTGACAAAAGCCCGTACCGAGCTACTGAGCGCCTCTCTTGCAAAGTCTTCCACTGGAGTTTATCTATCATCTCCGTAACGCTTTCGCGATTACTAAATGATCCTGTAACGAAGCGCGCTGCTCTCCGTTGGATCTTCTTCTTCTCTATCTCTTCTGTCAACCCTATCCGGTACGGATCCCATACTGCTGAGCAGTATTCAAGCAGTGGCCGAACAAGCGTACTGTAACCTACTTCCTTTGTTTTCGGATTGCATTTCCTCAGGATTCTTCCAATGAATCTCAGTCTGGCATCTGCTTTACCGACGATCAACATTATATGATCATTCCATTTTAAATCACTCCTAATGCGTACTCCCAGATAATTTATGGTATTAACTGCTTCCAGTTGCTGAACTGCTATTTTGTAGCTAAATGATAAAGGATCTATCTTTCTGTGTATTCGCAGCACATTACACTTGTCTACATTGAGATTCAATTGCCATTCCCTGCACCATGCGTGAATTCGCTGCAGATCCTCCTGCATTTCAGTACAATTTTCCATTGTTACAACCTCTCGATACACCACAGCATCATCTGCAAAAAGCCTCAGTGAACTTCCGATGTCATCCACAAGGTCATTTATGTATATTGTGAATAGCAACGGTCCTATGACACTCCCCTGCGGCACACCTGAAATCACTCTTACTTCGGAAGACTTCTCTCCATTGAGAATGACATGCTGCGTCCTGTTATCTAGGAACTCCTCAATCCAATCACACAATTGGTCTGATAGTCCATATGCTCTTACATTGTTCATTAAACGACTGTGGGGAACTGTATCGAACGCCTTGCGGAAGTCAAGAAACACGGCATCTACCTGTGAACCCGTGTCTGTGGCCCTCTGAGTCTCGTGGACGAATAGCGCGAGCTGGGTTTCACATGACCGTCTTTTTCGAAACCCATGCTGATTCCTACAGAGTAGATTTCTAGTCTCCAGAAAAGTCATTATACTCGAACACAATACGTGTTCCAAAACACAGAGGAGGTATGAACAAGAGAAATTTTCGGGGGAAGAGGTTTATCTTGTATACATCTCCCTCTCTCTCCCCCTCTTTTTAAACTTGCCGGAACCCGAGTAGAAGCCGTGAAGCGATAGTTAGCCAAGTGGACGGCGCCCGAGCCTTTCTCGTGCAATGCGTAAAACTTCGTAGTTGACACTGTGCTTCCTTCCCTCTGTCGGTAGCCATGTAGACAGCACAAGGAAGCGCCTCTGCATTGTGCTATCACGTAGTGTTTGAATTATTCTGTACTCGAATATAGCACCTTGTATGTCGCTGCTCTGTGTTGCGTCCATATTGCTTTCGTCTAACAGGAAGATGGGAAAACGTGCCGAAACAAAAAGGTCTGGTGGTGCCCAAATTGCCATGTGGCTCTTTACACGCTTGAGTGTTTTAAAACAAACAACACTCAGACAAATTGTGTGTAAGAACGGTGTGTACAATTTCTTTTTCAATATAAAAGTGTTTGAATATATGCTATTTTTACTATCTCATAATCTACCTTTTACGAATACTTAAAGCAGATTTAATCAATTCAAATGACGCAACAAATGAGTTTATTGCATTTATAGTTACAATGCTGCACTTGTCGGCAAATGTGTTGAGAGCAGCCGTCCAGCCGCCCCAACCAGGGCGACTGAGGCCCTTCTTGAAACTGTTAAATGATACAGTTTGGAACAGCAAACATGTAGGAAAAGGTGTAACGGCAAGAATATAAAAACAATAGTAAGACTAGTTATACACAGGTGAGACAAGACCTGGAACATCAGAAACTAGAAGACGTATGAAAACCCCGGAAATGTAAATGCCGCAGAGGATTACAGGGTATATATCGAGATGGAGAAGTGAAAGCATTAGAAAAGGATGTAAAGTGGACTCCATTAATGAGTGGACACGTAAGAGAAAATATTAATAGAAAGAGCACAGAGACAGGATGGATGAACGGGTGATTGCGAAAATCGGAAGAAATAAATCAGCAGCTGGTAAAAAACATACAGGCCATCGAAGGAGAAGATGGGGTGACGATTTCAAAGTAGACTGAGGGGTACTGAAGGAAACGGGCCTTAGCTTAGAAAGAAGTGAAGAAGAAAATATCACTAGTTTCAATGTTTATTGAATGCAAATTGCTGCTAAATTTAGATGAAACGGGGCACGCATTTTACGTGCCGATTTTATTAATAATTAGAACATATTTATCGTTCTGAGGCTGACAACAGGAAAATTCGGCATGGGAAATGCTGTTGACGTCATGAAACACTGTGAGTGGCAGTAGGGTGCCCTGTGTAATTTGCATTTCTCTCCTTATTAACTGGGTGACGGTTTTTGTTGGATTACCAATGTCTGGAGTGCGTTCGAATCTTCAGAGTATTCGACTCGGAGCGACGGGAAATGCTTCGGCCAAGCAGGTCGGTGAACGGTGTACGGGCCGCAGCCGAACCTTCAGGGGGCGGCAATTACTGCTGGTGGTTAAGGTCCAGCATGGAGCGGTACGGCGCCGTGTACAGGAATCGGGGGCTACTTTTCCCTGTTTTTCTGACTTCTTTTGAAGATTAGTAAGCCGTTAGTAGGACGCGCAAGCTACCAGAAACTCTAGCCTTATAGCGGATAGCGGTCCTCTCTGGATTTCTCGAATCCGGTTGCGAGGCTATGGACATTGGCAGCATAACTTGCGGTTAGCATAAAGAAGTGTGAGATAAGACTGTAGCACTGAAATGAAAATGTTTTGGTAGGCGGGATGGAGGAGGAAAATTCATATTGTCATTGGAAGCTGGGAAAAACGTGCTATTTTTTTGCCGGGATTCTCTGTTGGAAGGAATCCTCGTGATTGGATCGCAGTGGTTAGTTATTCTGCCATTGGCGATTGGAGCTATTTTGGCGACAAGGAATACGCAGTGCGTAAATGAGTGCCGCTTGAGAACCTTTCGCCGGTAGGATGCGAAAGTGTCCTGATCGGTCCTGAGCGTTAGAAGGTGCTGCATCTTTGAATCCGGCTCAGGTGCTGATAATTCCGTCTTCGTGAATGGGCCTGCACGTCTTTCTTACGGTGAGCATAATTGGCAACACTGGCAGAGTAATAAAACTGATTTCACATTTGTGAAATCCAGGACGATCGCCTGTCTCGTCCCCTTTGCACTGCTAATGAATGAGTGGTCTTCTGGATTTTAGTCACCAACTTCAGTCACTTTTCCGATTATGTATTACGGGTTTTAATAGTTGTCAGTTATCACTGAACAACGGGAGGCTAAATTCTTAGGAGGGAAAGAATTAATAACTGATAGGGGAGTGACACTGCTTTCCATGTAATCTTGACATAAATTCTTGTTAGAGCTAATTATCACCGGTTTTAATCATTCATTAATATTTTGCTCTCATTAATGTGTTTACGAATAAATATGTGTGTGGAGTTTAATGTCTGTTTATGGTCGACTCCTTCACATACACTAAGTTTTAGGCTTCTAATTTATATCCTGGAAGATATTAGCAATCAGCTTAGTGATCACCAACATATTACTCCAGTCACAGAGAGTTAGTTAGAGTGAGATATTTGTTTGTAAATTCCCCACTTTAAGAGCTATGTCTAGGGCCGTCTATTTCGCGCAAAAGCATTTAGAGGTTAGTTCTTAATGAGGTGGCCTGCTATTAATTAGTTTTCGAGGGTTCATGGAAATTCATCATCGCGTGGTTTTATACAGTTACCACGCCAGAATAACGAGGGTAATCCTGCTGATTGATTTCAAAGATTGTTTAGTTTTTTAACTCGTAGTAAACACTGAAGAAATGAAACGCAACATTTCGTAGCATGCAGTACGTAAGAGAAATTACTTCACTAAACAAAGCACGAGATGAACCTTATAAGTGGATGTGCTGCACTCCGTCCTCTCGTTTGGAGGGCACTGCCCTCGCAGCAGAGCACACACACTGCTTCTGATCTCATAGCTGCGCCTTCGTGCTGCCTGTGGTACCAGCAGACACACACCTGCTCACCGGCAGCCGGCATCTCCGGATTGCCGTGCAGAGAGTCTAGGTTACCACTCGTCCACTGTCTCGCTAAACACCAGCTATCCAGTACTCGTATCTAGCAACTCTCATCAACTGCAAAAGGCCGCCAAAGCCAACTGGCTGTGATCGAGCAACGGCACCTAGGGATATTGCTAGGACATTGAGCTTTTGATGGTTCAAATGGTTCAAATGTCTCTGAGCACTATAGGACTTAACATCTGAGGTCATCAGTCCCGCCGGCCGGAGTGGCCATGCGGTTCTAGGCGCTTCAGTCTGGAACCGCGCGACCGCTACGGTCGCAGGTTCGAATCCTGCCTCGGGCATGGATGTGTGTGATGTCCTTAGGTTAGTTAGGTTTAAGTAGTTCTAAGTTCTAGGGGACTGATGACCTCAGAAGTTGAGTCCCATAGTGCTCAGAGCTATTTGAACCATTTTTTTCATCTGTCCCCTAGACTTAGAACTACTTAAACCTAACTAACCTAAGGACATCACACACATCCGTGCCCGAGGCAGGATTCAAACCTGCGACCGTAGCATTGACCTTTTGATGCTACACTATTTGCCAACTCCTGTAGCAGAACGGCTGAAGTCGGTTGCGTGTGCTGTCGTGCCCCGCAATCGCTGTGTTCCTGGCTACAACGGAAATTGCTTGGCAGGGCTCAAGGTTACCGTGTTCATTTTCTCAACTGGCAAGTGAGACGTGGACTCGCTGGGTGCGCAGAGAAAATTTCACCCCAACAAAATGGTCCACAGCAAGTATAATTAATTTCGATCTTTAAACTTGCTAGTAACGGAACAACAGTAAAAACAATATATGTTGTGTGACGTTGAGAATAATAGCATAAACTGTCTTCAAGTCCAATATGAGTTCTTCTTTAGAAAACGAATTCAGAATAACGTTAGTACTGACTGTCGGAAAATAGCACGTGGGGCGATGAACAGACGTTCATTCAGCTCGTCCAAACTCGCACATAAGTGCGTTCTGGATGAGCTACGCCATGTTCACAGCTCGGTTTATTTAGGAAACACATTAATTAGACGATATATGGAAAGTTTACGAAAATGTGTTTTCGCACGATGCTACCGAATTTTCGACATGCAGCACGCTTTTTTCTCACTCGGTTTAGGTGAGTGTATAGCGCCTCTCTCGCGTCAAAAAGCTGAGCAGTAGTGCGGTTGGTTTCATTACAAGAAACGGATAGCAGCAGCTTGCTTTTTTTTTTTTTTTTGACTTCGTAGGGATCGAGATGAAAGAAATAAATGAGTTCTACCTGTCACCGTCTTCCCTACAACCAGATTAGAAGGATCTCACCTGCTAGTCTGCTACTTTCCGGATTGTGATGGCGTCGGATTCTTCTTCACGCACTGTATCTAGATTTCGGTTGCTGATTGAAATTAATTGATTAACGAATAGAATAGGTGGCGACTGGAGAGCAGTAACAGACAGTTAAAGGATAAGCAGATACATTATCGTAAACACATTGAAATGAGAAGTAGTCTCGATGCAAAGAGATGATAACTAGCCAGTACACAATTTCGAACTACGCAGGCGATCGGCAGGGTTGCCGAGTGTCAAGCCATAAATACATGAAAAGACATAAAGTATGCCCTAAGACACAAAGGAGGTTCCACGAAGGAATTATCCGAATGGGGCGGCAGTCGGTAGATGTGATGTACATGTACAGACAAACAAATTATTATACTTTCAGAAAAACTGGATGATTTACTCAATAGAAAGTGCTTCCAAAACTGAGCAAGTCAGTAAAGCATTGGCCCACTTGTGGCTTCTGTCCAAGCAGTTGTTCGGCTTGGCATCGATTGACAGAGTAGTTCGATGTACTCCTGACGGATATTGTGCGAAGTTCTGTCCAATTGGCGCGTTAGATCGTCAAAATCCAGAGCTGGTTGGAGGGTCCTGTCCACAATGCTCCGAACGTTTTCAGTTTGGGTGAGATCCCGCTACCTGACTGGCCAAGGCAGAGTTTGGCAAGCACGAAGACAGACTGTAGGAACGCTCCACGTGGGCTGGTATTACCTTGCTGAAATGTAAGCCCAGGATATCTTGCCATGACGGGCAACAAATCGGGGAGTACACTATTGTCGACGTACCGCTGTATGCGGATGACAACCAAAGGAGTCCTCTTTTTTTTTTTTTTTTTTTTTGGTCATCAGTCTACTGACTGGTTTGATGCGGCCCGCCACGAATTCCTTTCCTGTGCTAACCTCTTCATCTCAGAGTAGCACTTGCAACGTACGTCCTCAATTATTTGCTCGACGTATTCCAATCTCTGTCTTCCTCTACAGTTTTTGCCCTCTACATCTCCCTCTAGTACCATGGAAGTCATTCCCTCATGTCTTAGCAGATGTCCTATCAGCCTGTCCCTTCTCCTTATCAGTGTTTTCCACATATTCATTTCCTCTCCGATTCTGCGTAGCACCTCCTCATTCCTTAACTACGAAATAAAACGGCGCAGTAGACTATCATTCTAGGCTGTGGGTCCTGTGATGGGCGACAGTCGGCTGGTATTCCACCACTGTCCGGGACGTCTCCAAGTACGTCTTCACTGGTCATCTGGTCTCAAAATTCGAAGCGGGAACCGTCGCTGAAGACAATTCTACTCCAGCCAATGAGATTCCCGACCGAAGACGTGTCCGGAGACACCCCAGACAGCAGTGGGGATACCAACGTGACTGTCGCTCCCCGTACGGCCCGACAACAACGAGTGATGCTATGGGATGCCATTCATTTTAGTATCAGGAACCCTTTGATTGTCATTCGCGGCAACCTTATAGAACAGCGATACGTCGACGATATTCTACGCCCACATTTGTTGCCCTTTATGGCAACCCAACCTGGACTTGTATTTCAGCAAGACAATGCCCACTCGCACACAGTGTACATTACATCTACCAATTCCCGCCCCATTCGGATAATTCCTTCGTAGTGCCTCTTCGAGAGTACAAACATACACAACAATAAGTAATCCAGTCCCTTAGAGTGTTCTTAAACCGTTTAATGAAGACGAACACTGCGATTCAGTCACACATTAAGAGCCATGGGTGCAAACACTTTGTGGGCACACGGACAGGGGAAGCTCAACAAAGACTACCTGTTTAAAACTGACAAAACAATGAGGCTGATCTCTAGCGCTGCAAACCCAATATTCGTATATTAAACACGGTCAGCTTTGGTATGAGTGGTCTACGGCGAATGTCTTGATATAAACTGAGCGTAAGGGTGCAATGGATGCTTCCAAGGTGGCGGAAACGAACATATGAATCCGAAAATGTCGGTTATTAACGCGCGACAGCTATTTACTACCAAGTACTACAATGAAATGATACCGAGTTTCTATAGTTGCGTAGCCTCGGATCCTCGCACACTGTATGGTATAGCAGAAGGTCTCTACAGCCAACATGAGTGGGGTTGGGGATGCCGTCGGCACACGGGCCATGCTTTCGAACGTCAATTTTGAGCATGCTGAGTTCAACATAGTGCTGAGCGCCCAAAAACAACCATCTTGTGCAGTGCCTCAACATGGTACAGCTGATCGCAGTGCTCCCCAGCGTCAGTTGTCGGCTACATTTGGCCCGCACATCACACAGTTTATGAAATGGGAGGGCGTGAAACTCCTACGTTAGCTCTATGAAAACGCACATTTCATCCCTTGTCCATATGTTAATTGTGTTTTTCCGGCCGTAGTATACATAAGTAAAAACTTCAATAGCCTTGGACATGTAAGGCAAAAAGGAAAGTACCATTTCCAGTGAAACAGTGCAAATACAAGTTTACAATAGTTCTCCACATAAGATAAAATTACTTCATCATTCTCTCTTTTTAGTAAAATCCAAACGTTATTCTTACCTGAACAGCAGCAAAATCTTTACAAGTGAAATAAAAAACAAGTGCAAAATATCTTACTGCGAGTACTGCAAGTCCTCTTGTAGATTAAGCTAATCGAACGAACTTACCCCTCATAAAAAGAGCGCTTATATTTACATAACATCGAATATTATAGTATGTACTCTTATTAAACTAATAAGAAAGTATAAGAACCTATTAGAAAACGAGAAGGCTAGCAAAAATTTTAAAAAAATTAAATCTAGTCAGGCTCGACCAGCAGTATATCTCGCAACACCTTACAATTCTGCGACTCTACTCATTGCGCTATGCCGACCATGAGTGTTATACGACCATACAATTTATTTTATCGCCTCCTGAAAACTTTAATGGATATGTTATTAACTGCCATTTACTTGTAACATATTGTACCAGCAACATTCCATTTCTTTTGGACCCTCGGTATGCCGTTGTCTTGAAACCCCATACTTTCATAATACGCAATTTACAATAATTCCTTAACCACCAATATGACGTTTCCCGTCATTTTATTACGGCAGATCATACAATTAACGACATTTGCTGATGGTTACAAACGGGGACAATTATAGAACCATATGAAAAGGAACGTAAATTAATTAAAAACTACAGCATGCACACACTTTATTCAATATCTAAACGCCACTACAAATATTCCGATTTAGGTTATGACATGTTTGATATGCCTTCCATCAATGGCGATGATGTGCCGCAGACGAATAGCGAAATTCTGCATGACTCGCTGAAGTGTCGAAACACCGATGCTGTCGATGGTCTCCTGAATGGCTGTTTTCAGCTCAACATTGCTTTTGGGGTTATTGCAGTTCACCTTGTTTTTTTACATAGCCCCACAAAAAGGAGTCGCGTGTGTTCAGATCCGGAGAATATGGCGGAAATCCAGGCGCATGCCAGTGGCCTTTGGGTATCCCAGAGCCAGAATGCGGTTCCCAAAGTGCTGCTCTAGGACATCAAACAACCTCTTGCTTCGATGGGGTCGCGCTCCGTCTTGCATGAACCACATCTTGTCGAAATCAGTGTCACATTGGATAATGGCGAGGAAACCGTTTTTCAAAATCTTCACATACCGTTCGGTAGTCACCGTGCCATCAAGGTATAACGCACCAAGATTAGATTAGATTAGATTAGTTTTTCGTTCCATAGACCCGTACTGAGGAGATCCTCTTGGATGTGGAACATGTTTTTTTTTTTAAGCTGAAATAACAAAACTAATAGTATGAGTATATACAATACATCATTTGTTTCTATTAAAAAATTCGCCAAAGGAATAGAAGGAGTTGGCCACTAGTAAGTCTTTCAGGCTTCTTTTAAACTGATCTTTATTTGTAACAAAATTTTTTATGTTTGCTGGCAAATTATTGAAGATGAATGTTCCTGAGTAGTGGACCCCTTTTTGAACTAAAGTAGGTGCTTGTTAATTCCTTGTGCAGATCATTTTTGTTCCTGGTATTGTAGGTATGAACTGAGCTATTTGTTGGAAAAAGAGATGTATTATTTAGGACAAATTTCGTTAAGGAGTAAATATACTGAGAGGCAGTAGTTAGTATACCTAGTTCTTTGAAGAGGTTTCTACAGGACGTCCGTGAATTTACCCCGCAAATAATACGTATTACACGTTTTTGGACTCTGAAAACTTTTGTTTGACTTGAAGAGTTACCCCAAAATATTATACCATATGACATTATGTAGTGAAAGTAGGCAAAGTATGCAAGATTTTTTTATTTTTGTGTCACCTATGTCTGCTAACACTCGAATTGCAAATACAGATTTGTTAAGGCGTTTCTGCAGTTCTGTGGTGTGCTCCTCCCAACTGAATTTATTATCAAGTTCTAATCCCAGGAAGTTAAGACTATCAACCTCTTCTATCTGCTCTTCTTCATACTTTATGCATATGCTGGGTGGAAACCTCTTACAGGTTCTGAATTGCATATAGTTAGTCTTTTCGAAGTTTAATGTCAGTGAGTTGGCTTTAAACCATTTATTAATATCCATGAAAATATCATTAGCAGATCTTTCTAGAACTACACTCATACTATTTATTGCAATACTTGTGTCATCTGCAAACAAAACGTACTCTGCTTCTGGCAGTGTAACTGATGAGAGATCATTAATGTACACAAGGATTATTCCGTGACTGGGCATTGCACACCACTTCTCTATGGCGAAATGCAGATTCTCAGTCCCCCAAAAGCTCTAATTTTGCTTATTGACGAACCCATCCAAATGAAAGTTGGCTTCGTCGCTAAGCCAAACCATGCCTTCGCATACTAATTCCCACCATGCACCGCGGGGAACCGTTTGGTTTGAACATCCTAACGCAAACCGTCCAGAAGTTGTGACGGTTTTGTTCCACATAGGGCATAATTGTTACCCCGTACGTACATATAGGCTTCAACTGAAAGCCAGTATGGCATCTCCTCTCTCTGAACTGAGGACTTATGGCGTGTATGTGTCGTAGTTTGCGTTGTACCATCTCATTGATCAACGTTCAAATGCACGTTCAGAACATTTGTCATGCTTTATATTGCTCTGCACTTTCGTAAAGACTTCGCAACGTGCTGTTTGCACGTTATGATGTCATAAACTCGGCACGTTCAACGTTCGAATGCACGGTCCGTGTGCCGACGGCTTTAGGCTCTCAGCCGAGGGGCCATTCCGCCCGTCCACTCAGAGGTTATCTGGTAACGGCGGAGCTCTTGAGATGAATTTCACCAGGCTAAATTGCCATCATGCACCGCGGGGAACCGTTTGGTTTGAACATCCTTCTTAATAACAGTCGTGAAGACTCAGCTGAATCCACCTGTCCTTTCTTATGATCAAAATAGAAAAATTCAACCGAAATCTCTCTCGCCACTATCACAGATGCCTGACGTAACACTGACACTACCGTTCTGTAGTGACATAACCATTTTATCTAGTCAATTTTGAAGCATAGCTTCATTCTGTCATGCTTTCCCCATGATGTCTGATGGCTTTCTTGCAGTCTTCAGAAGTGATTTTCTTAACAGATTCGTTGGTGAGTGCTTCGACAGCAGATAATCACCATCATTTTTTTTTCTTTGGACTTTATCTTGCACCTACATGTCAGCGGTGTAGGGTGGCTGGTAGCTCATCCTATCACGTTGAAGGGTGAGTACCCAGAGAAGAACTAACACCATAGAACTGACACCACCATCAAGTTACACTTACGTAACCTGGTTTACTTCATGTGACGATTACAGCTTTATGACCACATCTCATCATTTGACAGAAGAGAAACGATATTACATTTATGTTGTCGCAAATAAAATAGTTACAGAAAAATTATATCTGGAACAAACTCGTTAATCTATTTGCTTCAGCAACAAATATAGAGCATGCTTAATTATTTGTTTTTTGGTCAGCGGGATATAAACATCCACACAGTAAACTTTATGCTGAAGCATGTTGCATACTACTCCGTCAACATATTACTGAAGAATTTTAGGAAGAAAATGGAAGATGCTTTGAAAAATAAAATTTGTAATAGTTCCTGCTGTACCGAGGCTTAACGTCTACAATTCAGCAAGCAACTTCACGACAGCGTTTCCCAGATGCCTAACACGCAGGGGACAATTTTCCAGGAGACAAGCTCCGACCGTTTCAGCATGAGGTGACCTAAGCATAGCTAAACGCTACTGGCTACAATGACCTATTCTCTTTCACATGTCTCGCAAACAGGACCAGCTGTATCCTAGCGCTGAATGGTAGCTACTAGCGGCAGCCCTCGAGCCAGACCAGACAATTTCACTCCGAGTGAGTTTGCTGAGCCAGGCGTCGATTTCGAAAGGATTCTGTCACTCAGGATCCTCGCTCTAGATTGGCCTCCATGTCACTGCCATTCACGTCTGATTTCGCAACCTTGGGAGCTGCCATCTGGGTCTTAGAGTGTTCGTGATCTCCTCGCCGAGGAAGATGGGTACTCTGCCTGCCGGGGTGGCCGAGCGGTTCTAGGCGCTACAGTCTGGAACCACGCGACCGCTACGGTCGTAGTTTCGAATCCTGCCTCGGGCATGGATGTGTGTGATGTCCTTAGGTTAGTTAGGTTTAAGTAGTTCTAAGCTCTAGGGGACTGACGACCTCAGAAGTTAAGTCCGATAGTGCTCAGAGCCAAGATGGGGACTCTGCTGTCGTGACAGGCTTATGGGCTTGTAATTTCATTCCTGTTTGACTTCCAAACCGCTATACACCGGACTTAAACAGTTTTGCTCCTTAAGTGACTTAAACTTTGTTCATTCAGTTTGTAGTTTAGTACTGAGCGTCCTTCTTGACTTTCGTTTTAAGTGTGTGTTTAAGAAACTTAGACTCAGTGACAAACTAACCGATCTTCAGCAGCCAGAAGTATTATTGCTCTATTACAAGAAGTGACTTATTTTATGTTTTGTTTCAGTCCACGTCAGAGTAGGCGTGCTGTTAATCTCTGATAAATAAACTTGTACAGTCATTGCAACCTGGACGGACACATCAGTTTCAACATGTAACTGCAAATGACATAAAAAATAAAAGTTCCTTTTGATTCCCATCGACGAGAAAAGCTCATGCTTACTTAATTACTTTCTTCATGAAAAGGTGTCTGTAGTAAAAAATCTTTTACGTGTGACACAGCAAAACTTGTTCGCCAGTTTTGTTTGTATAACGCGCAGTAGGGTAAGAATACAGTTTCATAAAAATTGGGATAACAGTGTTATTACACCTTTTTCGAATTTTTTTGTAATAAAATTTCGTGTCTAGCACTTACAAGCGAATATTCTAATGTACCAAACAGTTGCTGTTCCGAATTATTCGGAAAGTTGTTTCTTGAGACACGTAAAACTGCATCTACATGTAGGGTAGTTACGAACTGCAAACCTGCGTTGCCAAGTAGTGCCGTTATGCAAAAGCATTAGGTACAAAGTACCCAACACAATTTAACTTTTCAGTACCCGGCCAAGGCATACGACTTGCAGAATGTTATATACACTCCTGGAAATGGAAAAAAGAACACATTGACACCGGTGTGTCAGACCCACCATACTTGCTCCGGACACTGCGAGAGGGCTGTACAAGCAATGATCACACGCACGGCACAGCGGACACACCAGGAACCGCGGTGTTGGCCGTCAAATGGCGCTAGCTGCGCAGCATTTGTGCACCGCCGCCGTCAGTGTCAGCCAGTTTGCCGTGGCATACGGAGCTCCATCGCAGTCTTTAACACTGGTAGCATGCCGCGACAGCGTGGACGTGAACCGTATGTGCAGTTGACGGACTTTGAGCGAGGGCGTATAGTGGGCATGCGGGAGGCCGGGTGGACGTACCGCCGAATTGCTCAACACGTGGGGCGTGAGGTCTCCACCGTACATCGATGTTGTCGCCAGTGGTCGGCGGAAGGTGCACGTGCCCGTCGACCTGGGACCGGACCGCAGCGGCGCACGGATGCACGCCAAGACCGTAGGATCCTACGCAGTGCCGTAGGGGACCGCACCGCCACTTCCCAGCAAATTAGGGACACTGTTGCTCCTGGGGTATCGGCGAGGACCATTCGCAACCGTCTCCATGAAGCTGGGCTACGGTCCCGCACACCGTTAGGCCGTCTTCCGCTCACGCCCCAACATCGTGCAGCCCGCCTCCAGTGGTGTCGTGACAGGCGTGAATGGAGGGACGAATGGAGACGTGTCGTCTTCAGCGATGAGAGTCGCTTCTGCCTTGGTGCCAATGATGGTCGTATGCGTGTTTGGCGCCGTGCAGGTGAGCGCCACAATCAGGACTGCATACGACCGAGGCACACAGGGCCAACACCCGGCATCATGGTGTGGGGAGCGATCTCCTACACTGGCCGTACACCACTGGTGATCGTCGAGGGGACACTGAATAGTGCACGGTACATCCAAACCGTCATCGAACCCATCGTTCTACCATTCCTAGACCGGCAAGGGAACTTGCTGTTCCAACAGGACAATGCACGTCCGCATGTATCCCGTGCCACCCAACGTGCTCTAGAAGGTGTAAGTCAACTACCCTGGCCAGCAAGATCTCCGGATCTGTCCCCCATTGAGCATGTTTGGGACTGGATGAAGCGTCGTCTCACGCGGTCTGCACGTCCAGCACGAACGCTGGTCCAACTGAGGCGCCAGGTGAAAATGGCATGGCAAGCCGTTCCACAGGACTACATCCAGCATCTCTACGATCGCCTCCATGGGAGAATAGCAGCCTGCATTGCTGCGAAAGGTGGATATACACTGTACTAGTGCCGACATTGTGCATGCTCTGTTGCCTGTGTCTATGTGCCTGTGGTTCTGTCAATGTGATCATGTGATGTATCTGACCCCAGGAATGTGTCAATAAAGTTTCCCCTTCCTGGGACAATGAATTCACGGTGTTCTTATTTCAATTTCCAGGAGTGTACATTCAAATGCCGGCAATTTAATTTAAAAAATCGCCAACTCCTTCTCTGTCCTGTTGCTTTAAAGAATAATATGAAGCACTTTTTTCTGCTGAAAAGTGGCGTGTCTCTTTTCATTTAGTGTGAGAATCACATTCCAACTAAGAGGATGATGAGGAGATGGAATATTCCAATAGTTGCTCAGAAAAGTAAACTGCCCTGCAGTGACGGTATTTACTGGTCTCCAGCTATCTTCATGATTTAACTATATTTGTATGGTGTGGGTGTCCTTTTTCTTTGCTTTCTGAGAGTACTTAGGGACAGCGTACACAGGATTTGGGACAGGCAAGTCAGGGCCCGACATAAAGAAGAAGTGAACCCCAGCAGCCAGCAAGGACTCTGGAATTCGCAGAGAACAAGACAGGTAGTGTGGGGTATTGTCAGAGTGAAAGTTGCATTGTCAGGCGATTCCCCACGGCACCGGTGGCTGTTATTCGTTTACGTCACGTCTCCAGCCTAACAGCCGAGCAGTGCGGAGGGAAAGAACTTTTATCAATGGGAGCCAGCGCTGCGCCTTGTTCAGAATTGTGCCTTCAAACGATACCAATCTCATGCTTTACAAGAGAAACAAAGGATGCCGCAAAATAAGGACCTAGACTTGAGCAGAGTTTTTACTATCTTAGGACCAGACAGCCAGTCGCGACGGTAATACACTGCGCGTCTCATGCTGATACGGTGAACATTTCTAGCAGCATCGGCACCTTAGAAGAATCGTTGGTTAGAATGAAGTCACATAATTGCAGTTATCTGCCCCACATCATACACTGCATTGGTAAATGGATGTATTTTTCAGTCTAGTAGTCAGGCAAACAGTCACCGTGTACATTTAGTTAGCAACTCGTGTGGCATTTCAGAAAGGCAGTTGCATCTACAGGGCGCATTCTCAAATCTTTCAAAGAACTCTGGGTACCAGCAGGTTGCCTTGGTGTAAATCAAATAATGCAATTTTGTAATTGGGCAGTCAGGCTGTTTTTCAGGCAGTTTATCACGCAATTTGTGTCTTATTTCAATAAATTAATGTGTTAATTTAAAACTTGTTTCTGTTGACACCTTCAATTAATCGTGTATTCAGTATTACGCAATTCTCCACTTTAGGATTCACAGCTAGAGCCTTAACATTTGATTGTCTTAGGTAAAACATTTATACACCGTAATTAAGCTTGAGTTTTAAAGGTGTGCCTGTCTCCTAATTAATTTTCTTAGTCAGATTAGCAGTTTCAAACACATATAGCGTTTTGAACTGTCGCCCTGACAATGTGCCTCCAAAAATTGATGTGTATGTTCAATTTTTCCTCTGTCAAACACTAAAGCAAGAATTCCCATATATTTCCTCTTTCTCTTTTTCTTCCTCAATCAGTGACATCACTTTCCTTTCCCCTATCTTGATTAATTATGTTTCATCGCATTCCACTTCTTCCCCCTCCCCCCCCTCCTTTCAGCTCTCCTCTCACGTGCATTATCACTAGCCTCCGTAATTTAAACACACCTTCCTGTAACTTTTTTTTATTATTAAAAATGAAACTCCTCCAGCTGTACTTACGATTGCATATTAATTTGGCTACTAGTTTCGACGTTGCATCAACGCCATCTTCAGGTCCGTACACTTTCATGACATCAGTTGTGTGTGGCTGAGTACCAGAAGTCCGCGGTGAGACCAATATGTGCTCCACATTTAGTGTGAGAATTACATTCAACTAAGAGGATCATGTGGAGCACGTACTGGTCTCACCTCGGACTTCAAGTACCCAGCCACACACAATTGATATCATCAAAGTGTACGGGCCTGAAGATGGCGTTGACGCAACGTCGGTACTAGTAGCCAAATAAATATGCAATCTTAAGTACAGCTGGAGGAGTTTCATTTTTAATAAAAATTATACCAGCTGAAACTTCCTGGCAGATTAAAACTGTTTGCCGGACCGAGACTCGAACTCGGGACCTTTGCCTTTCGCGGGCAAGTGCTCTAAGCTGTGAGGACGGGGCGTGAGTCGTGCTTGGGTAGCTCAGCCGGTAGAGCACTTGCCCGCGAAAGGCAAAGGTCCCGAGTTCAAGTCTCGTTCCGACACACAGTTTTAATCTGCCAGGTAGTTTCACATCAGCGCACACTCCGCTGTAGAGTGAAAATTTCATTCTAGATACTATTATACCAGCTGATGTCCCACCAATTTAAATATGGATGTGCGAAAATTCCTGTAACTTGTCCTTTTTGTTTTTGACGTGAATGAATGTAAACAGTGTTTCTTTTTCTGTACTATAGTAATTACTAAACGTTCTATAATCTTATATATTAGACGTAACTTAAAACATGCTTATCATAACAAAATTAATGCGGAGTATGGTTAGATGCAGAAGATTGCCTGATGGCCATAATATTGCCAGGTGAAATAAATAATGTGACCAGTGTCACAGACACTTTCAGTCACCTCCAGCATTAAACGGCCAAAACTAAATGGGATGGTTCAATGCGGCTATTCCTCAAATATCGATAAAATTATCCTATTTGGGACACATGCTACTTCAAAATTGATGGGAAGCTACACACAAACAGGAAAAAAACTAGCGGTGTCTTGTTCCGATACAGGAGAGATGTGGACGAGGAGACGTGGCACTCACCCTTTCCGCAGGTCTTCTTGCGCAGGTCGCAGGAGCTGCTGTAGATGAAGCCATCAGAGCCGCAGACGGGCTCTGCCCCCGCCGCGGAGCACACCCGCGGGCACTGCGGGCCGCCAGCCGCCGCGCCTGCAACACAGCAAAAACAGGTTCATGAAGATGCGTCCACTGCAGCGAAACGTCGGCGCTCAGCCTCCGGCTACGCCAGCCAGCTGCCTCCATCCGAGCTACATTCCACGTCTGACCATGCTACAAGAAACAGCGTTGAAAGAGATCAGGCTCACTGTTCTACATGACTGTTATAGCGTGTCCCAGAACTGTAAAGATTTGAGGGAGTGATACGAGTGTGTATGTGCACGCAACAAATGCTTGTACGCTGACCGTGTTTCACGACAGCCAACTGCCTGCCCCATCGAAGTTGTTGGCGCTACCTCGAAAAGCAATACGTTATCGTCTGTAAGGTGTCTGCACTGGAGTTGAAGATTGTTTCCAATAACGGTTGAACGTCGAAGAAGGAGGGTTTATCTTTACAGAAATTTGCAGATTCAGACGCCAGTCACAGTTCATATCTTTGCAACTGAATAGTCCACTCGCTTCAGGATCATTTGGCCCCTCTGTTTGCACACAGTAGCGTTTGTTGACATCGTGACTGTCGGTCCTCTAGTACACGTCACTGTACTCCCAGTGTGCGCTTCACATGCATGTTGACTGCTAATTAATAGTGGAGACATCACTTTCTAACGCCATCTTTTCGAATTTCACTGTGGTAGGCAACGATTCTGTCTCTGTACCTAGAAGGGCTATTTCTCGTACTTTTCTGCTTATGGTGATAAGTTCCATCCGATTAACGTAAGGACTCTAACAAAACCTATTTTAATATTTCCGCGCAGTACGTCCGAAGCTATATACTCAGTCTGATCACAAGAATCCGGACATTAATGTGGGGTGTGTCCGCCCATCGCGCTTATGACGGCTGGAGACAATTTCAGTGCGGCGTCTGAATGTCTGGGAAGGAACGGCAAACCACTCTTCCTCAAGAGCTGAAACCAGAAGTAGTAATATCAGACACTGGGGGCTGGAGTAAAGACAGAGCGAGGTGGCGCAGTGGTTAGCACACTGGACTCGCATTCGGGAGGACGACGGTTCAAACACGCGCCCGGCCATCCTGATTTAGGTTCTGCGTAATTTTCCTAAATCGCTTCAGTCAAATGCCGGCCACTGCCGACTTCCTTCCCCATTCTTCCCTAATCCGATGGGTCTGATGACCTCACTGTTTGGCCCCCTCCCCTGAATCAACCAACCAACCAAACTGGGGCAAAATCGACGCTCATACTCGTTCCAAAGGTGTTCCATTAGGGTCAGGTCCGGATGCTGAGGAGGTCAGTCCATTTCAAGAATGTTACTGTCCGCAAGCCATCGCCTCACACTTGCGGCTTTATGAGAGGGTGCATTGTAATGCTGACGCAAACAATCATAGTCTCCGAAGTACACAATGTTATAAAATGTGATTTCGCACTTCGCATTTTCTTAAGCGCTATAAAGAAGCTACACCCTGACCACGGAAAACAGTCCCATTCCGTAACACCATCTCTTTAGAGCATCATCTCTGGCACTATACATGGTGGCACACAACGTCCTCAAGGTATCTGCCAAACCCACAGTATATCGTCACTCATCACTTGAAATCACTCGTTATCAGTCATCCACCAACCAGTGGCATCTCTCTGCCCTCTGTTTTAACTCTCCACGAACAAAGAATGCTGCGGGTCGACTGATGTCAGCACTATGGAACTCACGAGTGGTTTCTTCCGCTGATTTCATGAGGGTTTCTTTTCTTTTCTTTTTTTTTTTTTTTTTTTGCATACACCCTCCGCGATGCTTGACGGTCCCCCTGTTTTCCAGTACAGGAAGTCCGTTTGGTCTTGGTTTACCTATGGTTGCTCCTTCGCGTTTCCACTTAACACCACAGTACACTCCGCCTGCTTTTATATTCGCGGTTCCGCCTGTCGTGACATCTAATGGTCAATTTCGCAATGCGTAGGCATGTACGGATACTTTTGATGAGATAGTGTATTCACCACTCGGACTTACTGAGCGAAAAACCAAACGTGAGATAGGAGGAAAGTTTCGAAAATGTCCTCATGCTAAGTGGATGGAATTTATCGTCTTGGATAGAAACTTCTAGGTACAGAGCGCACTCGTCGGAGAATCGTCGACACGGTAGAATTTTAAGAGATGGCGTTGGACAGCTAGGTTTCCACCAGTCAAAGTGCCCGTGAAGCGCATGCAGGGAGTAGTGTGATCGGTACTGCAGCACCAGCAGTGACGGCGTCAACTTAACATGTGTAAGCAAAGGGGCCGAATCATTCTGAAGCCAGAGTCGAGTTCTCTCGATGGACCGTTCAACTGCAACGCATGCACTGAGACTGATGGGTGTCTGTTATAATGCTGTCGGCGATAAGTTGTTTATGTCAATAAGGAACTAGATATTCGTTTCCTAACATTAGTTCTTTATCTCCAATCGCTGAGTTTAGGACCATCTACCAAACCTATAATTTTGACCCTAATAGTATGGAACATCCTAAATACTAACGGCCTTCTGAAAACGATTCATGCTACAATGTTAGCGACAGCATTTTGTCCGATTACCAACTCCAAAGCAACATAGAATGTGACAAAACAAGAAATAAAACTTTTTACAACGAACTGTCCTCTAAGTCTATTACAAAATTAAATTCAAGAAAAGAATATTTCAGTATTGACCTCAGTTTCGTACATAACACCGTTCTTGGGATCAGATGTTTCAAAGTTTGCTGTAAAATTGCGAAGAAGAATAGGTAAGATCCTGAACACGTCTCTCTATTTTGTTTGCAACTGATAAACATTGCTGGTCTTTTAGATGAAGTACGCCATGGCACAGGGCAAGGTATGGTAAACCCGGCTGTGCAGGTCGAACCAGGTAGTTTTAGATTTCCGGGACTAGTGCTGCCACCGGCCTCATAACACTCAGAAATATTAACAGTCGTCATTCTGGGAGTGGTAAATAAACGTCATTAGCGAACACGTATTGTCTTTCAAAGCTTTTCTGAAATTTTCTTCGATGAAGCGGTTCTTCGAGCTGTGTCTTGTAGAGAAACAGTACCTGATAAAAATAATTAAGTAAATATTTCTATTAAACATGGTCTTTAGCGTATTTCAATATTAATATGATGCACACAATGTGAATGCTAACTTCCCGCCGCCATAATTTGTTCAATCTTGCACTGTGGGACAAAATCGGATACATTGGGTGGGACAAAACCGGGTTGCCAAATGCTTCCAATGTCTCCCTCAAAGATTGACTTGGCAGAAAGTGCAAAGAAATCACAAGAAGAAGAAGGGGCAAATCAGCAATCCTGACCAGCTCTCCATACAAAAGTGATTTGGAAGTTGAAGAAAAAGCCAGGAAAAATAAAGAAGACAAGACAAACTCAAAATGATATCTTTTTATGGGAAAGAAACGAAGAGGTCAAGTTGTAACGAAGGTGAATACATACATATACTTTGTTAAGAACAGAAATATCAGACTAAGTGGTTTTCTAATTCCACAGTACTTGAACATTGTTCATGAGACAGACACTGTATCCATACCTCCAATAATTCTACTTATATTCTTATACTTCATCAGGTGAAGAGGACCCAGTCTACGGAACTAAAAAACTACTTGGTCTGATATTTCTGTTCTTAATCAATTGTGTTTTCGGTTTTTAATTAGGACCGGCTATCGAGAACTTCGCTTATGTTACTGAAATACTTGGAATTATTGAAGTTCCTTGTTAAAAACGAGTTTTGATATTAAAAAAAGAGTTTTCGTATCCATTGGCAGTATAGGTCTATATAAGGATTTCTATATGTTTTCATGTATTTTTTGCAGCAGAATAAACCTTTTCTTTGTTTTCAAATTCTTCCATTCATTTAAATGGTTACACTATTTTATCCAACGGGGTGTGGAAAGATTTGAATAACCTTAATTTGCAAATTTATTGATCAATGAAAATAATCTACATGAATTAAAAATGAGGTACCCGGTTTCGCCCTACTTTGCCTTACACCAACCATGGTCTTTCCCGTTTTGAATACACTGACATCTTTTCCGCGGTCAGTTTTCCCGCAGTTCCACACTGACGCGAGTGTAGGAATTGTTTCTTTTAAGTAGGCATTGCCTGTGCCCGTGCCTGTGTCGCTGAGCTCTCGAGTGACCTAATTTCTCTGGAGTGTGAGTCGCGCTGGTATTCTCTTTTGTGGAGCGGTTCCGGCTCTGGCCGGATGGAAAACATTCTTCTCCGTTGCATTCACTACATCTCGGTTTCGTTTATACAACAGTGTTTGTTGCTGATCTGAGACTTGTCTTGTACGTTTTGGCGCCTGCATATTACAGGCTTTACTAGTGTATTGAAAACCCTTCTTTACGCAAACAAAGCTGATTGGGGCAATAAATTGCTTTAATCACAATTACATTATTGTTCTGTAACTAGCCATAGGAGACCATGGGCTTCTTACACAAAGTACTCACGATATATCCATCAACAACGTCCGAAGTTTCGTCGATGGAATTCAAGTAAAGGTTGTGTAACTGTAAGTATATATGCATATATTCGAACTGACTTTTTTTTTGCAAAGACCAGTCCTACAGTGTTAGAAACAGCTAACAATAGATAAAGTAGAAGGCTTTCAAAATGACGCTGACTTAGCGGCATCGCAGTAAAAGCGACGGCGCTCGGCGGGCCTTCTTGGCTGAAGTGAGGACCATCCCGGCTCCTCCACTACGTTTCGCCACTACTTGCGGCTCCCACATTGCCGTACAGTCGGTTAGCTTCCGACTGGTGTGCAACGCTCACTGTGAAGGTAACGACCTATAAAGGACCACTAGGCAGGCGACATGGAGGAATAAAGAGGGAGGAGGTTTACTGCTGCGGACACTGTTTTCTGTCCAGACGCGGCTCGGATAAACCGCACAGAGGACGTGGTTTAAGCGGGGCTGCACTCTGCTGCTCACGACCGTACCGACCCGGCGTGATGGTCGTGACCCGTGCTGGACCCTCATCCTGGCTCCCGGTCGGACAGCTTGTAGGTATGGCCATTGCTGGGCCGCCTTCCCGCGCGGTGCCCAGCTACCTACTGCTGTAATACTACGGTACTGGAGGGAATCTGAGGCTTGCCAGCACCAAGTAAGATTCCGACACGGCCAATATTCACTTCCCCAGGGCTTAAACCAAGGCCGGCCACGGCGTGTCAAACTTCACTAGTGCGTCATGTGCAGCTCGCGTGCGGACCATGATGGCCCGACCTGTCATTCTGTTTTGCTCGCCCCTTTTCGGAGTTAGCCTGAACTGCTCGACATTTCATGTAACATTGCGGTGCGACATTTTTCGGTCGGCACAACTCTGTCTGAGAATAGTGCTATCAGCGCTTTTGCCCTTTGCTTTTTGTTCGTGTCGTTGACAGATCCAGCAGCTGTTAGCACAAAAAGAGGCAGTCTAGCGGTCTATCGTCACAATCCTGTACAACGAATGGGAATGATGGAAGAGAAGGATAAAAGTTCTCAATTCATATAAGCGAGGGGTACTGCTTATTTGCTATGAAACGACATTACAGTACCATGCAGAAAGAATTTGAACATTTAGATGACAATGAAAGAGCAAAAAATTACAACGACCGACAGACGGGATTCATTGTACTGCACATCAAGAAGCACTTTGTGCTAAATTCACAGGCATGGAGCACTTGAAGAAACTGCTGATAAGAATAGTAAAATTTCTGAAGTCGCACACATAATTACATTGTCGTTTTCAACAGTTTTCGATGGATATGAACGAAGAGTATGGAGGCCTCATATACTGTATTACTGCAAAGTACGTAAGTTAAGTCAAGCGGCATGCCTGGAAAGGTTTCTCGATTTAAAACCCGCTATTGTTCAATTTATGAAGGAGAAAGGAGTGCTGGAACGAAAATTAGAACATCCGGAATTGATTGCAGACTTCTCATTGCAAATGGACTTGACTGCACGCTGCCTACAGCAAGACTGCAAGGTCACTTCTTTCTGATTTGGAGGGGATTCATTTAGAAGAAAACTCGCGTTGTAAAAGGGACACATTCTGACAAAGATAGCCCAGAGCCTAAGCTCACTGGCGTTAAAGAAACCGCGAGATTTGAAGGATTCATTGTGTCCTTGCAAGAATTATCAGGAAAGTTTCTAAAGAATTTGAGCGCACTGCCACTCTTACATTTGTTTTCGAATCGTTTTTCAGAAACGTTTGCCGGAAAGCTCCCCTGTGCATGTGCAGATGTAATTGACTGGCCAATTTTAATGACAAATCTTTTTACGTTAAAACTGTCCAGGACGTCTACATTGCTTTCCTCAGGTACATTTTCCAAATCTACATAATGAGGTTACAAAAGTGTTACAATGTTTCGAGCGAAAATTCTGTGAAAGACGTTTTTTCGATTATGAAAGTAAATACTTTACGATTACGTGGCATCTTCAATCCGTATGCCGATGTTTCTTACCACATAAAAAATACGTATTCAGCACGCCAAAAATAATTAATTAACACTGAAAATTGATTTGTTTGTGATCTGTGTTGCTGAGAAATGTGAAATACAAAACCAAGCCGTATGCAGTACTGTACTGCCATCTACATGAGGCGCATTCGCTGATTCCCTTTTTCCCGCTCCTCGTCCTCAGACAGACAAACGTGGCGGTGGGGGAAATGTGAAGTGATGCTGAGCGCTTTGGCGCTATGGCGTGGGCGTAGCCAGTGAGCCGAAATCTTGGCCGATCCTGCCCAAATGTTCTCCGTGCAATCCAGACAGATTCTGTGGAATCAGAAGGATAGGAGG
The DNA here is from genome assembly GCF_021461395.2 of Schistocerca americana. Lineage (NCBI taxonomy): Eukaryota > Metazoa > Arthropoda > Insecta > Orthoptera > Acrididae > Schistocerca > Schistocerca americana. The sequence continues at coordinate 78,194,468 of NC_060124.1, read as the reverse complement.
GAGTAGCAGCGGAGTGAGGCTGTTAGCGGAGCTGTGAATACACTAAGCAGGTTCAAGTAGATGTAGGTTACAGTAGTTACGCATAGACGAAGCATTTACGCAACATGTTCCCCATGCTATCAGTCTGTACATCGAGCGAGCAATGAAATAAACTAAGGAGGATTTTGGAAAGGAATTGAAATTCAGGGAGAAGAAATAAAAACTTTAAGGTTTGACAGTGAAAGACAGCGAAGTACTTCGAAGATCTACTGAACGGAATGGATAGTATCTTCAAAATAGCTTGTAAGAGAAATATCAACAAAATTAGAACGACAGTAATTCAGTGTAGTCGACGTAAATCAAGTAGTTCTGAGGTAACTGGATTAAGAAATTAGACACTGGCGGTAGTAGCCAGTTTTATTATAAGGGGCGACCAAAAAGTTTCGGTTCAGGGTCGACGGTTCCTGTCGGATGTACGAGCAGGCAGTTACGGACTTCTTCATGCAGCAGGACACAGTGTTTTTACCAAATCGGCATCTTCAACCTTTTGCGTAGTCGGAATGATTGTGTCAGTGCTTACGGTGATTTTGCCTGACATACCGATTGTGGATTGTACTGCCTTCGAACGGAAACTTTTTGATCGCACCTTATATTGCGCAGCAAACTAACTGACGGAAGCCACCCGTCAATGACAAAAAACAATTTTTCGAAAAGATGAGTATATTAGTATATTAACATAGAAATGTGTTAGGAATTAATTTCTGAAAATATTTGCCTCGAGTGTCGTCGTAGATGGAATGAAAGGTGGACCATATACAGTATAGACGAGAACACAGCAGATGCTTTAGGAATGTGACACTACAGAAGAATGCTGAAGTTTACGTGGGTACGTAGACTAACAAATGAAGAGGTACTGAAACGAGTAAGGGGAAAGAGAACTTAACAGTATAAGTTCACTGTAATAAACGATTGGCATGAAACTTCCTGGCAGATTAAAACTGTGTGCCCGACCGAGACTCGAACTCGGGACCTTTGCCTTTCGCGGGCAAGTGCTCTACCAACTGAGCTACCGAAGCACGACTCACGCCCGGTACTCACAGCTTTACTTCTGCCAGTACCTCGTCTCCTACCTTCCAAACTTTACAGAAGCTCTCCTGCGAACCTTGCAGAACTAGCACTCCTGAAAGAGAGCTTCTGTAAAGTTTGGAAGGTAGGAGACGAGGTACTGGCAGAAGTAAAGCTGTGAGTGCCGGGCGTGAGTCGTGCTTCGGTAGCTCAGTTGGTAGAGCACTTGCCCGTGAAAGGCAAAAGTCCCGAGTTCGAGTCTCGGTCGGGCACACAGTTTTAATCTGCCAGGAAGTTTCATATCAGCGCACACTCCGCTGCAGAGTGAAAATCTCATTCTGGGAACGATTGGCATCTTTCTGAGGCATGAAGGAATTATGAATTTGCCAGGCTTGAATACAGTACGCAGGTATGAAGAGTTTATGCAGGATGTACTAGCGGGGAGAGCTACACCGTATCTGTCCTCGGATTCACTACGACGGCAGGAAAACATTCAGAAATTATACAAAAACAATTTTTACATGTGGACAAAAATCAGAATTTTTAATTTTTAATCATTATTTTCTCGCTTTTGGAAACGCAAGAAATTTATTCAAGGCATTAGAATGTCTGGACACGTGATCGAAGACCTAGAGGTAGACGTGATATGCAAGCAAAGAAAAATTGGAAATAGAGATTTTTACCGAAACAATTTCTAAAATACACGTCAGAATTTGACGCGTGTCATAAGCTCGATCGTGGCTCCGAAGTAGAAGAATATTTCATACAACGAGAAGACCTCTTTTAACAGATGATAAGATTTTCTATATCTTGGAATGTCTGTTGGTTACTGCCTTTTAAGTGTCGGGTTCACATGGTCCTACATAGTAGGGTGTGAATAGAATGGCAAAGGGTTCCTCCAGCACCCTAGGTGCCACCCACATACCGTTGGTGAGCACGTTACAAATGTGCTTGTCAGACACCTATTCTGCTGAGTGATGCCTCACGGCTGCTTTAGCACCTGAGGACAGGCATACCCAATGAAGGGTGTCGAAGGGTTTGCCTGCCTTCAGGCGCTAGAGCAGCCGCATGGCACCGCTCAGCCTGTCTGAACTCCAACCCCGCTTCTGATGACCGCGCTGTATAGAAGACGCTAAACTTGAAACGTTTCTTCCTTTTTCTGTTTTGTGGAATCTGTTTTAGAGAATTGTTACATAAAGACCTTCTTCTGTAAAGGATGTTGTTGTTGTTGTTGTTGAGGTCTTCGGTCCTGAGACTAGTTTGATGCAGCTCTCTATGCTACTCTATCCTGTGCAAGCTTCTTCATCTCCCAGTACCTACTGCAGCCTACATCCTTCTGAATCTGCTTACTGTATTCATCTCTTGGTCTCCCTCTACGATTTTTACCCTCCACGCTGCCCTCCAATACTAAATTGGTGATCCCTCGATGTCTCAGAATATGTCCTACCAACCGATCCCTTCTTCTAGTCAATCTCCTCTTCTCCCCAATTCTATTGAATACCTCCTCATTAGTTATGTGACCTACCCATCTAATCTTCAGCATTCTTCTGTAGCACCACATTTCGAAAGCTTCTATTCTCTTCTTGTCTAAACTATTTATCGTCCACGTTTCACTTCCATACATGGCTACACTCCATACAAATACTTTCAGAAACGACTTCCTGACATTTAAATCTATACTCGATGTTAACAGATTTTTCTTCTTCAGAAACGCTTTCCCTGCCATTCCCAGTGTACATTTTATATCCTCTCTACTTCGACCATCATCAGTTATTTTGCTCCCCAAATAGCAAAACTCCTTTACTACTTTAAGTGTTAGCTAAATCATTTTATTTTTGTAGCAACGTCCTTCACTTAGGCTCTATGCTGTAACTCTCTGAAGAATCGCGATCGGAGCACTCAGTCACCCCGGAGAATGTTGCAATCTAGAATGTTAATAACATTAAACTAAACTGAGAAGAAAGGATAACTGGCTGAACAAAGAACTGTTGCTGCGAGGGTGGCTTGTAAGATGTGCTTGGATATATCATACAATAATAGACGGTTGCCCACGAATTGCAAAGTCTGAGTTATTAGAGCTCCCAGAGCTTTAGTCTGTCTGGATGTTTCAGTTAAGTAATTCATTATACAAGTAGAGGTTTGTGTTTAACGTCTCTTCCGAAATTTTCTTTCTTTATTGTGTATCAAGGAGGCACAGGTTTTAGTTTTACCATTTTAACATAGACAAATATAATTTACTTGGCAATGCTACTTTCTTATCTTCTGTCCATATGAATGACACATTTAATACATCGTTAACATATACATTAAATGAAATAACAAGTTTATACCAAAATTATCAGTGTGAAACACAGTGATGTGCTAGCAGACGGCATTTCCCAATAAGCGAGAAGTCAGCCGAAAAATCACCGTAAGTACAAATCAACCTATTCTTAACGAACTGTTTTTCGATCTAAGAGCAAATCAAAATGTAAATAACTTAATTACAAACCACTGATGATGCTTTTCCTCAATGAAGCGAAACGCGTCTGGTGAAAAACTCACTTATTTTTGTAGTTACAACGACAGAACAAAAATACCGTCAAGAATTATAAAGCAACTACGGATAATACGGCCACACAAATGAGGCATATAGCTCTCCCTCCTATATATGAATCCCATCCAAAAATGTTATTTATGTACAGTTTTACAACTGTAGCCAACACAATTATTGTACTTAAAGTTTGCAACACGTCACCTGATTATATAAACGAATATGAAGTTTAAGCTATATCAACTTGACAAAAACCGATTTATATACCACCTGAAAATTTTATTGCAACGCATCTATTCAACACCTCAAAACAAAGATCTCCAAAATAATTTAAAACTTAATTTATAATAGTGTTTTTACGGTGTATATTCTTTGGACTTTGTGATAATGTTTATCTTCTGCTATATGATCCTTCCAACTAATGGTTTCCGGATGCCATCTTTATTTCCAAGCTTGACAACATACATGTGATGTGTTATGACAGTGAAAGGAACCTGTGACCACTAGAGATTGTTTTTCTTATTTTCTTTTTACCGTTAGATATACGTTTAGTTTTTTGTCAGAAGAAACCCAAACAATGTTCTGAAATAGTGTTTTGTTTCTCCACTAGACAGTGTCATAACTTCCTCCAAAATATCGTAACACAGCACGCACACACGCTAACAAATAGAAATCCACCTGACAATGGAGGTTTAAACCTTTGAAATGCGTCATGGAGGTAAATAAACAGTGACTGGTAACAGTAAACTTTTTGTTTCATTTAATGTCAATAACAGTCGCGGTAAACCTTAACCTAAAATGTTCGCATTTAAACAGATACATGTCTGATTTTTTATTGACGTTCTCATGACATAAGAAACTACCGAGTTTTAAGTTCTTTCCTTGCGATCGAACATTTCTGTGAGGTTTTTTAAATGACAATCATATTCGCTGTTGACTGTAGAAGTTATTTATTTCACAACTGCAGTTTCAATCTTGTGGCCATTTGCAGGTGGTACTGCAAACGATTTTGCTTCAGCACATGTCAGACATTAAAATCCTCTGACCTTTCCTATCCGTTATTGAAGCTGTCAATTGCTCAAAAAGGAGTACATTATTCCGCAACAAAAATCTTTGATCATTTTTCCATCAACATAAAGTATCTGGCAGGTAGCAGGTGAAGTTTAATATCTAGCTTAAAATCATTTCTTTTGAACAACTCATTTTATTCCATGAACGAGTTTCTGCTTCAGAACTGGTAACAAATATTTATCTCTGAATGTAATTGCATGTGTAGAACCAAAAATTTCAGTAATATTAATATTAGCACTATTCATGTGTGTATATACCAGGTGATCAAAAAGTCAGTATCAATTTGAAAACTGAATAAATCACGAAATAATGTAGATAGAGAGGTACAAATTGACACACAAGCTTGGAGTGACATGGAGTTTTATTAGAACCAATAAAATACAAACGTTCAAAAAATGTCCGACAGATGGTGCTTCATCTGATCAGAATAGCAGTAATTAGCATAACAAAGTAAGACAAAGCAAAGATGATGTTCTTTACAAGAAATGCTCAATATGCCCACCACCATTCCTCAACAATAGCTGTAGTCGAGGAATAATGTTGAGAACAGTACTGTAAAGTATGTCCGGAGGTATGGTGAGGCGTTGGCGTCGGATGTTGTCTTTCAGCATCCCTAGAGATGTCGGTCGATCACGATACACTTGCGAATTCAGGTAACCCCAAAGCCAATAATCGCACGGACTGAGGTCTGGGGACCGGGGAGGCCAAGCATGATGAAAGTAGCGGCTGAGCACACGATTATCACCAAACGACCCGCGCAAGAGATCTTTCACGCGTCTATCAATACTTTGTTTTTTTTATTCTAATAAAACCGCATGTCATTCCAAGCATGTGTATCGATTTTTACCTCTCTATCTACATTATTCCGTGGTTTATTAAATTTTCAAATTTATACTGACTTTTTGATCACCCGGTATATCTTGTAATCTGACTTGTTCCACATCATATCGACAGAATAATCGTGAAAATGATCTACGAAACATGACATAACTAAATTAAGCTAAACTAATCTGACAAGTACACATATCATTGTCAAAAATAAGCCTCTTTACTGTAGAAACTGCAATTATGAAATAAATAATTTCTACAAAAAAAAAAAAAAATCTACATTGCAATGAACTACGGCCATGAGAAGCTAATCATTTCTCATTAGTTTAAGAATGGTGCAGAAAGTTTGGGGGTCCAAAGTAAGATTTGAGAAACACGGATGAATACGTGCGGCACAGACCTCTGGTCTGTTGGTTCAGAAAACATGTTCTGTGACGTAGACTGCATAGAATGTTATGACGTGCTCTTTACCTGTGTGTTATGAAAACGCTTGCAATTTATAAAGCTGACTTCACACGAAGCATCCGTGATGCTGCAATCGTGTATAGCTCGTGACACAACCATGTTTGCTACTAGACAGGAAATTGCTTCGATGGGTTTGACAAATGGCATGAGATCACATTTTCTCGCAAGATCGGCTATGGGTGATTTAGAATTACGTGTGAGTCACAGTGAAGTGAGCGTATTCATCTGAGATATGAGGAGTGAGACCATTTTGTGATGCGGGAGAATAGAAGTAGGTGTCATCATTGTCACATCAAACATGATTGATTTTCAACTGTAATTAGCCGCTGTTCACATTTGTGTGAACACTATTTGTGCTGCACTCAGTACGCTTCCAGAAAGAACGTGATCGACAGGCACGACATTTGAGTATCGAAATAGCACTCGCTTTGCTGCTACTGGGCATCACTTGTGTTCCTATAAGACTAACATAAATCATGATTAATAGATGAAACAGCAGCCGGTTTTATGTGTTCATGACATTAGATCATCATTTTCATTTCCTTCATAAGACATTACTAGGTCAGTTAAGCACTAGAGCCAGAAAAATGTAACGTGGTTGTACGTCTCATACGTACACTGCATTTCGCGAGATGGTATGAGGTCAACTGCTCTTCACGATGAAGATGTAGTTTGAAACGTTCAAAAAAATGGTTCAAATGGCTCCGAGCACTATGGGACTTCACATCTGTGGTCATCAGTCCCCTAGAACTTAGAACTACTTAAACCTAACTAACCTGAGGACATCACACACATCCATGCCCGAGGCAGGATTCGAACCTGCGACCGTAGCGGTCATGTGGTTCCAGACTGAAGCGCCTAGAACCGCACGGCCACAGCGGCCGGCTGAAACGTTCAGACATCGTCATTGACTATCGTGTTGCACTTTCCTGAGACATGCGGTCCCATTTCTTCTCGCTCTGTTAATAGAACTACGTCATGTTCGGTGATCTTCATTCTTCCTCAACTTAAAAATTAATTCTGTTTCTCGTAAAACTGGTTTACGAAAGCCGAGAGTTTTTTGTCCCACGATTGATAAGAAGGGTGTTCTTCTGTGTAGCAGTCCCATCAGGAAAAATTAATGTTATTCTAACGTATACCGTTGAATTCCATGACAGTAGCTTTAAAAACATTGGTTCCCAACCTTTCTGAGATCTTTACTCCTGAGTACAATCATTTATTGGCGAGTACCCCCTCTTACCCCCCCCCCCCCCCCCCCACCACCACCACCATCGCCAACATTAGCGTCTAACTAAACTTCAGAATGAAAAATAATTTTCTTTCAACACTCTCATCTTTAAAATAAGCAAAGATAAATTATATTTGGTTTTTGTAGGCGTTTTATTAATCCACGAACTAATGAGTCAGTGAGACATTTGGTACCGTTTACATCTAACAACTTTTTATACAGAATGAAATAATTCCCTGTGCATCGCGAGTGCTATCTACAGTCGTTTCTCAGAAATGGAAGCTAATAATCCACGTTGAGGGTAGACACATTTTACAAAACATTCTTCCTCTACACCACTTCTTTCCCTAAAAACGTTTGCTTCACCCAAACCTTGCACCCCGACTTAGACTCTAGCAATTGAAAATGTTTGCACTGTTCTTATTGCTTGTAAACCACCTAATCGCTGGACACCTTACCATTGAGCGGATAGAAATTGGAAGAACCGAGACTATTAATGCTTTGTACCTTTCCTCGGCCACTAATAATAAAAATAATAATAATAATACCAGTAGCAGTAGCAGTAATTTGTAAGCCCTACAGCAAGGTAGTTATATTTATTATTGTGATGTGCTGTCAATTGATTCGTTTATTTATTGCCAAGTGAATAATGAAACAATTTCTGTTCCATTGTGGGAAATACCTACAACACGAAGAAGGCATTTTCTTGGAGTATTTAAGCACATGTGACAGACGTGTCAAAGTGTTACTATCATAAAGGCATTGTACAAAGTACGCTTGTTGATAAAATATAGATATATCTATATTTTAACCAAAATATAGGGTGATTCAAAAAGAATACCACAACTTTAAAAATGTGTATTTAATGAAAGAAACATAATATAACCTTCTGTTCTACATCATTACAAAGAGTATTTAAAAAGGTTTTTTTTTCACTCAAAAACAAGTTCAGAGATGTTCAATATGGCCCCCTCCAGACACTCGAGCAATATCAACCTGATACTCCAACTCGTTCCACACTCTCTGTAGCATATCAGGCGTAACAGTTTGGATAGCTGCTGTTATTTCTCGTTTCAAATCATCAATGGTGGCTGGGAGAGGTGGCCGAAACACCATATCCTTAACATACCCCCATAAGAAAAAATCGCAGGGGGTAAGATCAGGGCTTCTTGGAGGCCAGTGATGAAGTGCTCTGTCACGGGCTGCCTGGCGGCCGATCCATCGCCTCGGGTAGTTGACGTTCAGGTAGTTACGGACAGATAAGTGCCAATGTGGTGGCGCTCCATCCTGCTGAAATATGAATTGTTGTGCTTCTTGTTCGAGCTGAGGGAACAGCCAATTCTCTAACATCTCCAGATACTGTAGTCCAGTTACAGTAGCACCTTCGAAGAAAGGTGACGCTGACGCCTAGTCAACAGCGTCTCAAGCGAACAAATGTACAACTAAATGAAACTTTATAGCTCCCTTAATTCGCCGACAGATAGTGCTTAGCTCTGCCTTTTGTCGTTGCAGAGTTTTAAATTCCTAAAGTTGTGGTATTCTTTTTGAATCACCCTGTATATCGATATATACCGGCAATATTCTTTCCACCGATACATCGAAATGGGATTATCGAGTGCCTATATTTTTATTTTATATTATATTGTTATTTTCAAATTGCTGTAGAACATATTTCTACTTTCACTGCGTGAAGGAGTCTGAATACTTTTTTAGCTTTCATCACGTCCAGTCTCTCTTTGAGAGTGTGAAGCAAGTATAGTTGGCACAAAGGAGTCGAAATGCACTAGGGGTGGCGGTGTGAATGGAATAACAAGATGTCCGATGTGAAGAAATAGCACACCAGTTGAGTTAAAAAATAACTTTTAACGCAACTCATGTGCTATTTCTTCGCATCTGCATTCTTCAATAACAGTTGCTGAAACTGAAGAACAAAAATGTAAATGACTAGACTGGTCTTTGCGGTGGGTGGAGACGTATGATGGGAAAAGCTGACGTAATCGGCGCACGGTGCTACCAACACAAACTGCAACGTTTAACTTCACCACGCAATTGTAACACTACAGCTGCAGGGCGCTGGCGTTTGCAGAAATGAAAAAAACAGGGAAGTTGACATTAAGTGTTCCAGACAAATCCAGTATGTGAAGAAACTGAACGAAGGACCCATCGGACACCTTTTGTTGTGCCCTTCATGCAGTTTGTTAGCAAAGTAGTTATCGCCAAGGGTGAACGTACGTCGTTTTCATTTCAGTTCTTTTTCTAAGGTGGATAAGCAGGCTGCTAGCTTGTTGATGTACAGAATATCTAATAATAAATCAGTACTTAAATATACAGCTCTAAGACTGGCAGTATGTTTATAATGTGCAGCTTTTTTTTTTTTTTTTTTTTTTTTTTGACTGGTACGTCGATATTCCTCCCGTCGATACATCGCCAACTTTTTTGATATATCGAAGGCAGATAATCATATGTTTTAATTATCGATATATCGAATTCTTGATATTTTTAAAAATATTAACAATCCTGGTACAAAGTATAGTGTGGAAGATGTTACACATACATGCATTTCACGAACTGTAACCTCTGCTACATTGTGTCACAGGTTAATGGCAGTATTTTTTTAAAAAAGTGATTATTGTTAACTTACTTAATCAGTATTACAGTCTTATGCATCAGTGATATTAGTAATGATCCTTTAAGAATAATTTAGTTTCGTGACTGAAACATCATTAAACAAGTTCAAATTTCGAGCTTGCAGCCGATCGTCGTTTAATTAATAGCACGATATTTCGAATGGATATGCATGGGAATCTGTAATACTTTCTAGTCTTCTTCTCCCTCCCTCTCTCTGTCGATCTCCTCGTCCCCTACTCTTTGTCCATCTCCTCTTCATCCCTCTCTCTGATCTTTCCTCTTTTCTGTGATGAAAATGATGTTGCTTTGTGGTGCGCTCAACATCGTGGTCATCAGCGCCCGTACAAGTTCCCAATCTCCCCATTTATAGTCTCGCCACGTCTCGAATGATGAGATGATGATGATAACACAAATACCCAGTCCCGAGGCGCAGAAAATGCCGGGCCCGGCCGGGAATCGTACCCGGGACCTCGTGGTCCAGCGGCAGCAACGCTAGCCAGTAGACCACGAGCTGCGGACACTGTTTTCTGTAAAAACCAACAGCGAGGAAGGAAACAAAACAGCCCATTGCTGCGTATACAGTTTTTATTTAAAAACATATATAACAAGAAAGATTATAATGGGAGAAATAATTTGTCTAATGGTTTAAATGCCACGCCATCGTAGTTAAAACTGACTGTGAGAAAGAAAACAACACTCCACATCTTCACAGCAGAGTGCAGCACAGCATTCGCTCTCTCTCAGTCGGTAATAACAGAATACATGTGCATTGTTGTTTAAAACAATTTACAGCCTACGTCCATCCGAATGTTCATTAGAGCATCGTGTAAAATTTGAAGTAAATAGGTCAAGAACTTGTCAAGATTTTTTGTAGCAACATTAAACGACTTGTTTTTATATAGCAGTATAGATTAAACCTGTGGTCTTTAACAACGTCCCATCCAAATCATATTCAGTTTCAATGAGGAGGGTTCTACAGCACGGGGTTGCGCGCCTGGTATTGGCATTATCACAAAATTTTTGTCTACAGTATTTTTTTTAATTTTCTGACTAACTTTTTTTGTGTTTTTGAATTTCTGTGGCCTATCCGTGCGTACAACCTATATAGAAATGATGGAAATTGATAAAAGAAAATCGAATTTGATGGTTTTCTGGCGACAACGCAATATCTCAGCATGACTCCATCATCACGAGACGAAACGTTGGGCATGGAAGCCTCAAGCCGTCGGCACATGGACCGTGTCGAACGTCAACGTTGAGCACGCCCAGTTCAACGTGCTGGTGAACGCGCAGATACGATGCGGCTTGTGCATACGGTACGTGTGCCGCAATGTGGTATACGCGATCGCAGCGCGCTCCAGGAGCAGTTCTCGGTTATGTCTGGTTTCCAAATCACGCTGTTTATGAAATGGACTGGAGTAAAATACCTACGCTAGCTCCATTAAAACGCACGTTTCCCCCACTGTCCACATGCTCATCATGTTGTTCTGTCGTTAGTATACGTAACTGAAAACTTTAATATCAATGGCCATGTTATAAGGTAAAAAGGAAAGTACCATGTCCAGTCAATACGGACATCGGCTTATAAAAATTCTATTACAAATAGTGCGGAAAAATTTACAATAGTTCTCCACATAATATAAAAATTATTTCATCATGCTCAATTTTTTAGTAAAATCCTAAGGTCATTCTTACTTGATTACCCTTCCTATTCAACAGCAGAATCTTTACAACGTGTGAAATACAAAACTTAAAACAAGAAAGTGCAAAATATCGGCCGGCCGGGGTGGCCGAGCGGTTCTAGGCGCTACAGCCTGGAACCGCGCGACCGCTACGGTCGCAGGTTCGAATCCTGCCTCGGGCATGGATGTTTGTAATGTCCTTAGGTTAGTTAGGTTTAAGTAGTTCTTTCTAGGGGACTGATGACCACAGAAGCTAAGTCCCATAGTGCTCAGAGCCCTTTGAATTTCTTGCAAAATATCAGACTGTAAGTAGTGCAAGCTATCTTGTGGATCAAGCCAAACGAACAAACTTACTCCTCGGAAAGACCGCATTTATATTTACGTAGCATCGAGTATTATAGAGTATAAGAAAATACCAGAACCTATGAGAAAACGCGAGGGACAGTAAAACATTTTTTGGATGCAGTGAAACGCGGTCTAGCAACAGATCAGCGGTTGCCTATCAATTCTAGGACACTGCTCCTTGTGCTATACCGAGCATGACTGCTCTGTGGCCATGCTTTGCATCTTACCGTCTCCTTTAAGCTGTAATCGTAGACTTGTTATTAACTGAAAGATTTGGTCGTAAAAATGTTATTAACTGACATTTAATTACAACGTACTTCACCAAGAAACTTGCATTTCTTATGGATGCCTTGAAACGGCATATTTTCGTAATATGCAAATTACAATAATTCTTTAACCACCAATATGACATTTCCTGTCATTTCATTACAACATATCATACCATTACCGACGGGTTTCCGAGAGATCGTCAATTTTCTGCTGATTACTAACGGCATATACGTGCGAGCTTCAACTGAAAGCCAGTATGGCGTCTCGCGACTCTGTACTGGAGGGAGATGGCGTGCAAGTGACGTAGGTGGCCTTCTGTCACCCCATTCGTCAACATTCAAACGCACGTTTAGACTATCTGTCATGCTAGATATTGTCCTGTCCGTTCGGAAAGACTCCCCAACGTGCTTTTTCACGCTATGACGTTAGCGGGATAGAGGTGTGGTTAGCACACCGGAATCGCATTTAGGAGGATGACCGGGCATCCTAATTTCTGTGATTTCCCTAAATCGCTTAAGGCAAATTCTGGGATGGTTAGTTTGAAATGGCACGGTCGCTTTCCTTCTTCATCCTTACCTAATCCGAGCTTGTGCTCCGTATCTGAAGCCCTCGTTGTCTTCCTCAGAAACTCGGCACGCTCAACCTGCGAATGCACGGTCTATGTGCCGACGGCTTTAGACCACGGCGTGGTGCCCACGTAAGAGAAGTCCCGGCAGAAAGTTCTACGGTCGGCAAAGTGGCTCCAGCCTTCAGTGGAAAGAGGTCAAGTGCGTCCATCCTGGCTGGAGTGAGGGAACGCTGGATCCGAGACTGCGTGTGTGCTGGTACCTCGATTTCCGCCGACTCTCAAAGCTGCTGCATGGGAAACAGGAAATCGCACAGGAGTCGGCATGCGGTCGCACAGCGGTAGTCAGAAGATGCCGCACCGGTCCCAGGCGCGACTTAGACGCGCCAAGGGCGAGATTTACGGCTGCAAAAAACCTGAGACAGGGGCGGCGCTGTCACAGGGGCTGAAATACGGCGGCCGCGTAACGGTCGCACCGTGCCCCGGTCTGCTCTTCTGTGCTGCGTGTGGCCCTGTTGCCGCGGTCACTGGCTTCCCTGATGGCGTGCGCCGCTCTGCCCCGGAATTCACAGGCGTAGGGCTGGACAGCTCAGCTGCCTCCAGCGCTAGGATTTACACGCTCCGGTCACGTTAATGTGACCATACCCCGTGTTCGATACCAGTTTGCAATAAGCACTCACAGATGGTAAGTGGCAGCACTAGCTGTGGAGGTTATACAGGGTGAAAAGTATTTAAACCGACAAACCCTGGGAGGTTGTAGAGGACATCAAAACAAATATTTTTCCTGTAATGTCATTTTTTCTTACGAGGATTATTGAAACCGATGGAGGTCGTATTACGCTCGTCAGTTGCTAGAGACCGTTGAAAGTTGGCTACACTGAGCCACAGCGCCAGAGAGTTTTGTTTCGCCGCCTCCACTGGCAGTGATTATTGAGAAGTAGCGGAGGGCAGTGCTTGTTGAGAACTCGTAGTAGTCAGTGCTTGCTGAGATGTCGTAGTGAAGAGTTCTTGTCGAGAGGTCGTAGTAGGGAGTTCTTGTTGAGATGTGGTAGTAGCGAGTCGGTGTGGAGATATTGTAATGATTAGAGTGCTTTTCATCAATATAAATGAAGGTAACAAACTCCTTTTCTTTTTTTTTCTCATTATTTCAATGTCCTGAATAATGCGTCATTACAGGTTCAGTCAACAAAGCATCTGGCTTGTGTTCTTGTATTAGAGTGTAATTCTGGTTTTCTTGCGCAATTACAGTATTTCTAATTTTTTTTATCACGTCAGTATAAATGGTATTTGAAATTTCTTGTCTTATTGAAGAAGAACCGTGCCAGATGTGTACGTTGAGTTATACTTCCACACACAGAACAGTTATACTTGTGCTTTGGTTTCGTAGGTTTTATAGTTGCTGGGGACTTAATTAATTAATTGTGTTAACGAAAATTTTCATTTCATTCTTTGTTGTTGTTCTATGCAGTCAGATTGCGTAATAATACGAGTCAGGGCCAACCGTTTACGAGACACAGCGTAATCGGACATACAGCTACGAAATATAAAAATGATTTTCAAAATTAATAAATAAGCCCCCATGCACCGTATTACGATCTTCAGTTGTGAGAGGGCGTGTTACGCTCTTCAGTTGTAGGCAACTGCTGTCCACCAGTGTAGTAGTGCATCGTCTGTTTACTAATGGAGCGATACACGTGTAGTGAGTACACTGATATGGTTGGTGCGTGCTAAGTAGCGCACCACAACGGACGAGCTGCACAGCGGGTTTATCGACAACAATATCCTAATCGCCGTATCCCGCATCATACGACCTTTGCTGCTGTGTACCAACGTCTGCATGAGACCGGGTCATTTAGCAGATTACCTGGACAGGGACGCCGTCGCACTGTAAGAATGCTGCAATTTTAGGAAGCTGTCTTGCAGCATGTGGAGCGGGATCCTTCAATCAGCACTCGTGCAGTTGCACGTAACATGGGGACGAATCAGACGAATGTAAGAATAGTCCTTCGAGAGCAATTGTTACGTCCATTAAAAAAAAAAAAAAAAAATGGCTCTGAGCACTATGGGACTCAACTGCTGAGGTCATTAGTCCCCTAGAACTTAGAACTAGTTAAACCTAACTAACCTAAGGACATCACAAACATCCATGCCCGAGGCAGGATTCGAACCTGCGACCTTAGCGGTCTTGCGGTTCCAGACTGCAGCGCCTTTAACCGCACGGCCACTTCGGCCGGCACGTCCATTTCAGTTACAGCGTGTCCACAACCTGGAACCGGTTGATTATCCACCCAGAGCACAGTGTGAAATGCACCCTACTTTCCATCCTCTGTGTTGTTTACCTGTGAAGCAACGTTCGGACGTAATGGAGTCTTCAACATGCACAATTTCCATGTTTGGAGTAAGGATTACCCACATGCCACAATTACTAGCGCTCATCAAGTGCGGTTCTTCGGTAATGTGTAGGTCGGTGTTGTTGGGGACTGTTTAATTGGGCCGAATCTGCTACCTACGCCATTAAATGGCAGGAACTATTACTCGTACAATTTTCTCGCCAGAGCATTGCCAGAATTGCTGGAAGACGTCCCGCTCCCTACAAGACGACGCATGTGGCTCCAACATGACGGGGCGCCGGCACATTTCAGTCGTTGTGTGCGTCGATTCCTGGACCGACGGTTCCCAGA
This sequence comes from Schistocerca americana, assembly GCF_021461395.2. Lineage (NCBI taxonomy): Eukaryota > Metazoa > Arthropoda > Insecta > Orthoptera > Acrididae > Schistocerca > Schistocerca americana. Next base: position 78,179,128 of record NC_060124.1, on the reverse strand, counting down.
AACGTGTATTGGCAGAGATGGTCCTGTACCGTGGCCTGTTCGATCCACAGATATGCCCCTCTGGACTTCTTTGTGTGGGGAGAGATGCGCAATCTTGTTTACGCAACTCCTGTTGCATCAGAAGAGGATCTGGTTGCCCGGATAGTAGCAGCAGCAAGAACAATTCAGGATACTCCTGCGGTTTTTGCCCGTGTCAGACAGAACATGATACGACGGTGTAACCTTTGTTTACGTGTCAATGGAGGCATTTTTGAAAATATACTGTAATTGAAATTGGGTTGTGTTAATGTGTTGTCTTTTGGTCACAAAAAAATGGAAATGTGTTAGTTGGTTTAATTAATTTGCTACCAGAGAAATCTTCCTCTACCGGTTTAAATACTTCTCATAGGAAAAAATGTCATTAGGGAAAAGTATTTGTTTTGATGTCCCCTAGAGCCTCCCAGGGTTTGTCGGCTTAAATACTTTTCACCCTGTATAAAGCGTGTCGGGGGACGCGGAAAACAGTGCAGTCGTTGCCGTAACGCGATAATTGAGCGACTTATCTGGGAGTGACGTTGCAAAGCGATATGAAATGGAACGAGCATATGAGGAATATGGTAGGGAAGCCCGCCCGGTTAGCCGTGCGGTCTAACGCACTGGGGACCGAACCGCACAATAGCTCTGGGTTCGGTGTGGGGCGCCAGTAGGGTAAGTGGACTGCTGTAGCCTGTTGTGGGGTTGTGAACCATTGAGGCTACGACGAGGACAAAAGCCTCTGCGTCGTTTCTAGGTCCCCAATGCAATACAGTACATTGGTAGAGAAGGCGAATGCTCGACTTCAGTTCATTGGGACAATTTTAGGAAAGTGTGGTTCATCTGTAAACGAGACTAAATACAGGACGCTAGTGCGACCTGTTCTTGAGTACTGTCCGAGTGTTTGGGATCAGTACCAGGTCGGATTGAAGGAAGAGATCGAAGGAATTCAGAGGCGGGCTGCTAGGTTTTCTACTGGTAGGTTCGATAAGCACGCTAGTACTGCGGACATGCTTTAAGAGCTCAAATGGGAATCCTTGGAGGGAAGGCGACGTTCTTTTCGAGGAACACTATTGAGAAAATTTAGAGAACCGGCATTTCTACATCTACAACCATACACCGCATGCCACCTGACTGTGTGTGGCAGAGGGTACTTTGAGAACCTCTATCGGTTCTCCCTTCTATTCCAGTCTCGTATTGTTCGTGGAAAGAAAGATTGTCGGTATGCCTCTGTGTGGGCTCTAATCTCTCTGATTCTATCCTCATGGTCTCTTCGCGATATATACGTAGGAGGGGGCAATATACTGCTTGACTCTTCGGTGAAGGTATGTTCTCGAAACTTTAACAAAAGCCCGTACCGAGCTACTGAGCATCGCTCTTGCAGAGTCTTCCACTGGAGTTTATCTATCATCTCCGTAACGCTTTCGCGGTTACTAAATGATCCTGTAACGAAGCGCGCTGCTCTTCGTTGGATCTTCTCTCTCTCTTCTACACTCCTGGAAATGGAAAAAAGAACACATTGACACCGGTGTGTCAGACCCACCATACTTGCTCCGGACACTGCGAGAGGGCTGTACAAGCAATGATCACACGCACGGCACAGCGGACACACCAGGAACCGCGGTGTTGGCCGTCGAATGGCGCTAGCTGCGCAGCATTTGTGCACCGCCGCCGTCAGTGTCAGCCAGTTTGCCGTGGCATACGGAGCTCCATCGCAGTCTTTAACACTGGTAACATGCCGCGACAGCGTGGACGTGAACCGTATGTGCAGTTGACGGACTTTGAGCGAGGGCGTATAGTGGGCATGCGGGAGGCCGGGTGGACGTACCGCCGAATTGCTCAACACGTGGGGCGTGAGGTCTCCACAGTACATCGACGTTGTCGCCAGTGGTCGGCGGAAGGTGCACGTGCCCGTCGACCTGGGACCGGACCGCAGCGACGCACGGATGCACGCCAAGACCGTAGGATCCTACGCAGTGCCGTAGGGGACCGCACCGCCACTTCCCAGCAAATTAGGGACACTGTTGCTCCTGGGGTATCGGCGAGGACCATTCGCAACCGTCTCCATGAAGCTGGGCTACGGTCCCGCACACCGTTAGGCCGTCTTCCGCTCACGCTCCAACATCGTGCAGCCCGCCTCCAGTGGTGTCGCGACAGGCGTGAATGGAGGGACGAATGGAGACGTGTCGTCTTCAGCGATGAGAGTCGCTTCTGCCTTGGTGCCAATGATGGTCGTATGCGTGTTTGGCGCCGTGCAGGTGAGCGCCACAATCAGGACTGCATACGACCGAGGCACACAGGGCCAACACCCGGCATCATGGTGTGGGGAGCGATCTCCTACACTGGCCGTACACCACTGGTGATCCTCGAGGGGACACTGAATAGTGCACGGTACATCAAAACCGTCATTGAACCCATCGTTCTACCATTCCTAGACCGGCAAGGGAACTTCCTGTTCCAACAGGACAATGCACGTCCGCATGTAACCCGTGCCACCCAACGTGCTCTAGAAGGTGTAAGTCAACTACCCTGGCCAGTAAGATATCCGACTCTGTCCCCCATTGAGCATGTTTGGGACTGGATGAAGCGTCGTCTCACGCGGTCTGCACGTCCAGCACGAACGCTGGTCCAACTGAGGCGCCAGGTGGAAATGGCATGGCAAGCCGTTCCACAGGACTACATCCAGCATCTCTACGATCGTCTCCATGGGAGAATAGCAGCCTGCATTGCTGCGAAAGGTGGATATACACTGTACTAGTGCCGACATTGTGCATGCTCTGTTGCCTGTGTCTATGTGCCTGTGGTTCTGTCAGTGTGATCATGTGATGTATCTGACCCCAGGAATGTGTCAATAAAGTTTCCCCTTCCTGGGACAATGAATTCACGGTGTTCTTATTTCAATTTCCAGGAGTGTATCAACACTATCTGGTACGGATCCCACACCGGTGAGCAGTATTCAAGCAGTGGGTGAACAAGTGTACTGTAACCTACTTCCTTTGTTTTCGGATTGCATTTCCTTAGGATTCTTCCAACGAATCTCAGTCTGACATCTGCTTTACCGACGATTAATTTTATATGGTCATTCCATTTTAAATCACTCCTAATGCCTACTCCAGATAATTTATGGAATTAACTGCTTCCAGTTGCTGAGCTGCTATATTGTAGCTAAATGATAAAGGATCTTTCTTTCTGTGTATTCGCAGCACATTACACTTGTCTACATTGAGATTCAATTGCCATTCCCTGCACCATGCGTCAATTCGTTGCAGATCCTACATTTCATTAGAATCTTCGATCGTTACAACCTCTCGATATACTACAGCATTTGAACCTGACTGCAGAACTATTTACTGTCTCTAACATACAATGCTCGTAACGACCACGAAGGTAAGATACGAGAAATTAGGGCTCATACGGAGGCATACAGACAGTTCCCTTGCTCTATTTCGAGTGGAATATAAAAGGAAATGACGAGTAGTGGGGTGGCGTGCTCTCCGCCATGCACCGTAAGGTGGATTATGGAGTATCTATGTGTATATTCAACGTCAGCGTTCGCAGGGGGCGGTGGTAGCAAGGAGCGTTTACAAAGCGTGTCGGGGGTACGCTGATAAACGGTGCGTTGCTGTACTGCGCAAGTGGAAAGATTTACTGACGTCCAAAACGGAATCATCATTGGCTTTCGGGCCAAAGGGTGGGAGCTTTTACGAAACGGCTAAGTCCGTAAACAGTTCGAGTTCCGCCGTAGTTAAAGCAACTGGTGGCGCTGTTAAATTTAGCCCGCCTCCCCTTTCAGTGATAATGAATTTCTACTTCTGAAACAGAGTAAACAGCTACGACAAAGGACAGTTCAATGCATTAATCTATTATTAGCATTCTTGTGTTAGCATTTCAGTTTATTTCGTCAGCGAAGTTAGACGTTTGTGGTCTGCAAAACGACTTCCTCGACAGAAGCACGAATTGCAATTGTGGAAGCAAATGTGAAAATAGGTGCGATCAAGGAAACTCGCGAAATTTTCGAGGTCGAATATCCAGACAGAGGACTACCAGCTAAGAAAGCAACACTAAATTTGTATAAAAATTCGCTTACTTACGGATTTGTGCAGAATATAAAACAACAAAGAATTCCTTCAGTTCGCACACCAGAAGTCACTGCAGACTTCGCCGAAGAATTATTCAGAGCCCAAAGAAGTCTACGCGTAAAACTGGCTCAACAGATGTATGTAAGTAAGAGGAGGTGCAGGATTGATGACCTTAGAAGTTAAGTCCCATAGTGCTCAGAGCCATTTGAACCAAGAGGAGCTTCCAGCGGATACTAAAAAGTCTTAATTTGAGGCTATATCGTGTGACGATTGTGCAGCAATTACGGGAAGAGGATAGTTAGAAACTTGTAGATTACTGCACATGGCTTTCGAATCACATCAAAGATAGTTTGTTACATCCTTTCCATTGCATCACGAGTGATGAAGAATGGTTTCACCTTTTCAGTCATGTGAATTCACAGCGCACGAGGTACTGGCCAACGCAGAACAGTAACATTGTGTGTCAGCAACGACTCCATGATGAAAAAATGGATGTTCGATGCGGTGTTACAGGAACGCGCATCATTAGACCGATAGGTGGTGACATTGAAGTGACCGGCCAGTGAAGTTTCCGGAATCCCGGAGAAAGAGATCACCCCTCCTACAGCTGGCAACGAGTTATAGCGACAACGGTGCATAACAAGAACTCGCTCGGCAAGCTGCTTTCTCATTACTACCCGACTAGTTCCGGTTGTACCTTGTTCGCCATCCAATCAAAGGCAACTAGATTTCTGCGACAGGGGAAGAACGTAACGCGGCTTAGAATTTTTCTGAGCTCACCAAACAAAATACTAGTCATCTCCTTAATATGGCAGACTGGTCGCATTGGAGCGCAGAAGATGGCGCTGAACTGGTACCTGGCGGTCTGGTGACCCTCCACCACCAAGGATCCCGTTAGGTGAGTAGGTGACAACCGCATATATGGAGTAAGCGTAGGAAAATAGGCCAACGTGGAAACTTGACAGAATGGCAGAATGCAGCTATTGTCTTTGAAGGTGCCCGTGACCGTAACGTAGATGAAATGGCCAAATTTGTTATGGATGCCCAACGTGAGTACAAGGAATGGTCACGCTATGAAACGAAATGGTAACAACTTCTGGTTGTCTAGCAGTATGGTGGGTGATGGTCAGTTTGGAATCCCATCACTGACCGGAGCGTCTCCAAATATGTCTTCGGGGCTCAGTTCGAAGCGGGACTCGCCACTTCCACCACTGATAACAAGTCTACTCAATCCAATTAGATTCCACTAGTCATCTCCTTAATATGGCAGACTGGTCGCATTGGAACGCAGTAGATCGCGCTGAACTGGTACCTGGCGGTCTGGTGACCCTCCACCACCAAGGATCCCGTTAGGTGAGTAGGTGACAACCGCATATATGGAGTAAGCGTAGGAAAATAGGCCAACGTGGAAACTTGACAGAATGGCAGAATGCAGCTATTGTCTTTGAAGGTGCCCGTTACCGTAACGTAGATGAAATGGCCAAATTTGTTATGGATGCCCAACGTGAGTACAAGGAATGGTCACGCTATGAAACGAAATGGTAACAACTGGTTGTCTAGCAGTATGGTGGGTGATGGTCAGTTTGGAATCCCATCACTGACCGGAGCGTCTCCAAATATGTCTTCGGGGCTCAGTTCGAAGCGGGACTCGCCACTTCCACCACTGATAACAAGTCTACTCAATCCAATTAGATTCCACTAATCATCTCCTTAATATGGCAGACTGGTCGCATTGGAACGCAGTAGATCGCGCTGAACTGGTACCTGGCGGTCTGGTGACCCTCCACCACCAAGGATCCCGTTAGGTGAGTAGATGACAACCGCATATATGGAGTAAGCGTAGGAAAATAGGCCAACGTGGAAACTTGACAGAATGGCAGAATGCAGCTATTGTCTTTGAAGGTGCCCGTTACCGTAACGTAGATGAAATGGCCAAATTTGTTATGGATGCCCAACGTGAGTACAAGGAATGGTCACGCTATGAAACGAAATGGTAACAACTGGTTGTCTAGCAGTATGGTGGGTGATGGTCAGTTTGGAATCCCATCACTGACCGGAGCGTCTCCAAATATGTCTTCGGGGCTCAGTTCGAAGCGGGACTCGCCACTTCCACCACTGATAACAAGTCTACTCAATCCAATTAGATTCCACTAATCATCTCCTTAATATGGCAGACTGGTCGCATTGGAACGCAGTAGATCGCGCTGAACTGGTACCTGGCGGTCTGGTGACCCTCCACCACCAAGGATCCCGTTAGGTGAGTAGATGACAACCGCATATATGGAGTAAGCGTAGGAAAATAGGCCAACGTGGAAACTTGACAGAATGGCAGAATGCAGCTATTGTCTTTGAAGGTGCCCGTGACCGTAACGTAGATGAAATGGCCAAATTTGTTATGGATGCCCAACGTGAGTACAAGGAATGGTCACGCTATGAAACGAAATGGTAACAACTGCTGGTTGTCTAGCAGTATGGTGGGTGATGGTCAGTTTGGAATCCCATCACTGACCGGAGCGTCTCCAAATATGTCTTCGGGGCTCAGTTCGAAGCGGGACTCGCCACTTCCACCACTGATAACAAGTCTACTCAATCCAATGAGATTCCACGCTGACGACGTGTGTGGAGGCGCCTCTGACAGTGGTGGTATACTAACTGTCGCCCTCCATAGGCTCGACAACCAGGACTGTTAGCCTCGGATGCCATTTCCTTTCATAGCAGGACCTTTTTGGTTGTCATCTGCGGTAACCTCGTAGCAGAGCGGTACGTCGATAACATTTCACCCTTTTAAATTCTCAGTATCGCTGTGGCTGTCCGGTATTGGAATAGCACCCCAGATTTGTACGTTACGGAGAAACACCGCCTGTACCTCAGGTGGAAAATAGGCTGAAGTAGCAAGTCCATGCATCTCTGTTACCTGTACTGCTATGGCGATGTAATGGATAGCGCATCTGCCGTGTAACCAGGAGACCTCGGTGAAACACCTGGCCAGAGCATAGATTTTAATTCATTTTTTTCAGCTTCAATCATTATCTTAGATAAATATATGACTCATATGTCACAAGAAAATTTAATTACATCAGTCTAAGTAGAAGCGTTATTACCGTAACCTATCCTGGGAGTCGCATTACAACTGTCTGCCATTCCATATAAGATGCTGTCAGACTTATTAATGTGCTGTTGCCTTCGGGTAACGCTATTGGAGATGAAAAATGCTCATTTTCTTGTGTTTTATGTTATAACGATGCATAAATTTGCAGCTCCTGCAAATACGTATGTTAGAAAATGAGCTTTTTGAACTGAAACACACAGCTGCTTTCCATTTGCCGAATTTAAGAGTCACTCCTAGTGCTGGTTGGAACTTGAATATATGAAATGGGGCGATCGCATAGTTTCAGAACAAGGAAGACGTGGCCACCAGTACGGGGAGGCTGCAATATTCCTCTTTATTCAGTAACTAACGTACATAGTATTCCGCGTCTGCTCGAGCGAAATGTGAGAAGTGTGTTAGGACCACTATTACTTTACATATACGTAAATGATCTGGTAGACAAGGCATGCTGTGGTCTGCGGCTGTTTGCTGATGATGCTGTGGCGTATGGGAAGGTCTCCTCATTGAGTGACGATAGTAAGATACAAGATGACCTACAGCATTTATAGCTGATGTGATGAACTGTAGATTGCCCTAACTGTAGAAAAATGTAAGTTAATGCGAATAAGTAGAAAAATCAAACCCTTAATCTTCTGATACAGTGTTAGTAGTGTCCCGTTTGAGACAGCCAGGTCGTTGAAATATGTGAGCATAACGTTGCAAAGCGGTACGAAATGGAACGAGCATGTGGTAGGGAAACAGATTGGTCGACTTCGGTTTATTGAGAGAATTTTGAGAGAGTGTGGTTCATCTGTAACGGAACCTGCATATAGGATGCTAGTGTGACCCTTTCTTGAGTATTGCTAGAGTGTTTGGGACCTCCACCAGGTCGGATTAAAGGAACACATCAAGTAATACAAAGGCGGGCTGCTAGATTTGTGACTGGTAGGTTCGGATAACACGGAAGTGTTGTAGAGATGCTTGGGGAACGCTAATGGGTGTTCCTGGAGGGAAGGTGAATTTCTTTTCGAGGGAAACTATTGAGAAAATTTAGAGAACCGGTATTTGAGGCTGACTGTTGAACGATTCTACTGCCATCAACACACTTTTTGCGGCAGTACCACGAAGATAAGGTACGAGAAATTAGGGCTCATATGGAGGCATATACACAGTCGCTTTTCCGTCGCCCTATTTTGGAGTGGAACGTGAAAGGAAATGACTAGTAGCGGTAAATGGTGCTTTCTGCCAAGCACCGTAGGGTGAACTGCGCAGTATGTATACAGATGTATATGTACATTATACATAGTTTCAATTCTCTTTGGAGAGTAACGGTTTTACACTTTTTCCTTACATTCGTAATCCGAAGTTTGCTTGCCCAACATGTCTTGGGGTACTATTAGAGCATCTGCGGTCGGCAACAGGTAGGACTTACGAGTAACATTGAACCTGACGCCATAAGGACTCAACTAAGAGTCGGCTCACTAGAATGCTGTACAAGGGTCGAGAAATGGTAAATGACAGGAGAAAAACGCTGGTTATATCAGGTGGATATACTTCAGTTTCAATAACATGTTTTTAATGGTAAGTGTGTGAATATCTCCTTAGTTAAGTAACGCTCAGTTTCTAAGTGTGGAGACAACGACAGGTTGACTATAGCATTTGCAGAGGAATTTGAGAACTGTTTCTACCCAAGCAGGACCCTTAAATAAGGGATATAAACGCTTATTGTTTGAGTGCCACATTGGAAATTGCACTGCGGTACGGTCTTGGCAGATTTCAGCAGGTGTACATCTGCTCTGTGGGCATGCTAGCCGATTAAGTCTTTCTGGCGGCTAAATTGTGTCCATTTAAATCCAAGGGTCTACATTACTCTAGAAGAGTTGCTAGCGACCGCTTGCAGAAAATGGTTACAAAAACCTACCTATTAGCAGCTGGGATACAGTCATGAGAAGTTTATCGTTTCTAAACGTCTAAATCACTCCAAACTGATAGGCTGGTTCTTTCAAAGATACTTGCGAAAAGCGTTTTACTCATAACCACATCAAAGCTTAAAATCATAGGGTAGCACCACTCGAAATTTGTGACTGGTTCAAATGGTTCAAATGGCTCTGAGCACTATGGGACTCAACTGCTGTGGTCATAAGTCCCCTAGAACTGAGAACTACTTAAACCTAACTAACCTAAGGACATCACACACATCCATGCCCGAGGCAGGATTCGAACCTGCGACCGTAGCGGTCGTGCGGTTCCAGACTGTAGCGCCTTTAACCGCTCGGCCACTCCGGCCGGCATTTGTGACTGGTTTCGAGGATTTCTTAGTAGGCAGGCCACATAGTCTTAACTTAGATAGAGCGTCGTCAAAATGTTCAAATGTGTGTGAAATCTTATGGGACTTAACTGCTAAGGTCATCAGTCCCTAAGCTTACACACTACCAAACCTAAATTATCCTAAGGACAAACACACACACCCATGCCCGAGGGAGGACTCGAACCTCCGCCGGGACCAGCCGCACAGTCCGTGACTGCAGCGCCTGAAACCTCTCGGCTAATCCCGCGCGGCCAGAGCGTCGTCGATAAATGTATAAGTATCTCAGATGTTCCCTTGGGAATTGTGTTGGAATCCTTGCTTTTCATGTTGTAATGGCCTAGCAGACAATCACCAAATCGGCTCCCGATAAGGTTTGAAAGAGGTACAGATATTTGCAACTCTCTTTAAATGGTTAGAAATGTAAAATTATATACTTCGCAAAACACAGAAAATTGCCATGCTGCCAGTTGAATAGCAGTGATTCACAGATGTAATAAATCAGCTCATACAAAAAAAATAAAAAAAAACCTGGGTGCATCACTTTGTAGAGATATAAAATGGGATAATCGCATAGGCTCAGCCGGAGATAAGGCAGGTGGCAGACTGGGTTATTGGCAGAGTATTGGGAAAATGCACTTAGTCTACAAAGGAGACTTCTTTCAAAACACCCGTGCGACTAATCCTAGAATACTAATGAAGTGTATGGAACCCAAACAAAATAGACCTAACAGAGGACATTGAACGTGTAGAAGGAACAACAGCACTAAAGATGACAGGTTTGTTCGACGCATGGGAAAGTGTCAGAGAGGTGCTGAAGAAACTGCAGATAGACACAAAATGTACAGCGAACAGCTACCTGCAAAGTTTAAACAACTAGTATTAAAGAGACATCCATAAACACACTAAATCCCTCAACGTACCGCTCCCTTAGGGACGACGGATACAAGATCAGACCTTTTACAGAGTGTGTATAGGCTTTTTAGCAATCATTCTTCGCGCGCTGCATTCACGGATGGAACGACAAGAAACCATAACACGTGGTACGATAGGAAGCATCTCTGCCAAGCGCTTCGGAGCAGAGAATCTACGCTGCACTGTCTGGTTCTGCAGCACCTGCGTTCCACGCCACCTAAGTGCGAGGAGCGTACGGCGGGTAACATAACTTCTTTCTACTAGGCTGTGCGCTACGCGAGCATGAGTGCTCACTCTCGCTCTCCTCCAGGCTAGTGAGCGCTCGAGATAAGACGCGTCGTTCAGGTGCCGTGATGTGGCGCAGGGGAAGTGCAAACGGTGCTTTGTCTTCAGAGGAACGACCATCTGTTAACGTTCGCCGTAGCCTTAGACGCAAGCGTATATACTCGTACTTAGCGTTGCGCTCTACCAAAACTGCGGTTTGATTCTTTTGGCAGACTGCACACATGACGTAGTAAATGATAGGATTACCGGTAGTATTGGTAACATTGGTAGGAAAAGCAACATTAACGACTATGTAAGAGAGAAACTGGGAGCCGACGACTTGTCTTTTTTTGTTTGTTTTGCACATAATCAGAACCACACATCATTTAGTGTTAGTCCAGTGTGTTTTTTTTATATCCTTACAGAATATAAACTACACTCTATAAGAAACTTCCTGGCAGATTAAAACTGTGTGCCGAACCGAGACTCGATCTCGGGACCTTTGCCTTTCGCGGCCTTCATGGCGCACAGTTTTAATCTGCCAGGGTGTTTCATATCAGCACAAACTCCTCTGCAGAGTGAAAATTTCATTCTGGAAACATCCTCTGGGCTGTGGCTAAGCCATGTCTTCGAAATATCCTTTCTTCCAGGAGTGCTAGCTCTGCAAGGTATGCAGAAGAGCTTCTGCGAAGTTTGGAAGGTAGGAGACGAGGGACAGGCGGAATTGAAGCTGTGAGGACGGGTCGTGAGTCCTGCTTGGGGAGCTCAGTTGGTAAAGCACTTGCCCGCGAAAGGCAAAGGTCCCGAGTTCGAGTCTCTGTCCGGCACACAGTTTTAATCCGTCAGGAAGTTTCATATCAGCGCAAACTCCGCTGCAGAGTGAAAATTTCATTCTCCATTCTATAAGCAATAAAAAAATATTTGATGGCGTAACTTCTGCGCTTTTATGTAACCAAAGCAATTGCGTTCGATGCAAAAACAATTTACATTCACGATATTGTTATTTTCTCCTCAGTAGAACGTTCTTCAAGATGATGAAAGGCAAAAGTTTCGTTTTGTTACCGAACAATGCAAAAGTTATTTATGAGTAACAGAAACATGTTTTATGTAACTTGGACGAAGTATTGAATCATGTCTGATATATATATTTTTGTTTTGCTTTTTTAAAATTTTACCTTTTTATTGAGGAAATTGCGTTTTCTAGCACTATGTTATAAATCTGCTTTGTTTTCTTTATTTTTACTGCAACATCCCTCTATTTCACGTTGCAAATCAACAATTTTCGAATTAAACATGAATTAAAAATTGAGAATTTTAATTTTGCTATCAACACAGTTTACTTTTAAGTGACAGACAGGAGGATAACTAGAACAAAAATATTCCGTAGGTTACCCAGACCTTTTATATATTCTCACTGAGTTTCTAGACGGTACACCGCTTACGGTTTTTGGGGGATCTGGTAAGACAATGATCACTTACAAAAAGAAAGGGTCCGTCGTGAGTGTAACACCCGATAGATGTGGAATACACCTAACGTGCAGTTAACGCGTGTAGGACCTTATCTGACCAGAGCTACAACGAAAACTACCGACACTTAATAGACAAATGCTTCAAATGGAGATTATCTCTTGGTAAATCGAAGAAATGCAGCATTATTGCCGGGTTAGGAAGTTCAAAACGAAGGTCAAACACACCAGCATTAGTTTAAAAGACGTTCGTGCATGTCGGCTAGTTACAGTTACCGACCTGCTGAGTGAAAGGCTGTTGTGTGATAAATTTCGTAGGAAAAAAAGTCTTGTAGACTGCTATAAAAATTTTGCTTATCATAAATTTCAACAATTTCACAAGTTCACAGCTAAAATTGTGTCGATGCACGGACCTACATATTAGTGCAAGCAACTTTTTTCCACAGTGAAGAGAATAGAAAAAAATGGATCAAATGGCTCTAAGCACTATGGAACTATCTGAGGTCATCAGTCCCCTAGACTTAGAACTACTTAAACCTAACTAACCTAAGGACATCACACACATCCATGCCCGAGGCAGGATTCGAACCTGCTACCGCAGCGGCCGCACGGTTGCAGACTGTAGCGCCTAGTACCGCTCGGCCACCGCGGCCGGCGAAGAGAATAAAATATTCCCACAGATGGCTCAAATGGGTTCAAATGGCTCTGAGCACTATGGGACTTAACATCTGAGGTCAGCCGGCCGAAGTGGCCGTGCGGTTAAAGGCGCTGCAGTCTGGAACCGCAAGACCGCTACGGTCGCAGGTTCGAATCCTGCCTCGGGCATGGATGTTTGTGATGTCCTTAGGTTAGTTAGGTTTAACTAGTTCTAAGTTCTAGGGGACTAATGACCTCAGCAGTTGAGTCCCATAGTGCTCAGAGCCATTTGAACCATTTGAACCATCTGAGGTCATCAGTCCCCTAGAACTTAGAACTACTTAACCCTAACTAACCTAAGGACATCACACGCATCCGTGCCCGAGGCAGGATTCGAACCTGCGACCGTAGCGGTCGCGCGGTTCCAGACTGAAGCGCCTAGAATCGCTCGGCCACACCGGCCGGCTCTTCCCACAGAAACTCACTCACTGACTGCAATTTAAAGGCTCCTCTTCGAATTAGCAGTGCCCGAAAAGTGGTTAGTGAAAAGCAAAGTTAGTAGAATTCATTGACATCTAGTGTTTTTATGACCAACGTGTGAATACAGTCACGAACTGCAAGTTGGTGTCAATTTAAACTTCGTCCGAAAAGGACATCATCATAACGCTGCATCATTCGTAAGAGATATCATGTACTTAGCTGACCCATGCTCTTCCTCTCGTTAATGGATGGAAATGTGTTTCATTCAATTGTCATTTCTCATCAGTGAAACAGTCTCAGGATATTAGATTCCCACGATAGGCATTAACTGGTCACAGCGAAGTGATACATCTCCGTAGAACTAACGTTAGACTTGTAAATAATAGATTTCAGCTATCAGTCGTCCTTTTGAAATTTTATTGGCAGATCTAGATTTCAGCTAGAAACTAGCCATTCTCATAGCACTGTCATTTTTGATTAACGCATGTAATGCCTGTTGGTCGGGCTTCATCCACAGCTCACTGAACTCAACAGTCGCTGCGTGAAACAGCCTTCTGAATGGAAGATAACCTGACTAACGTTAGAGTCGTAGAACACATTCGTTGACAATAGTTTCTCGTGCCGAGCTGCCTCGTTCAGATTTCCTATCGCCACCATTACTCGCCGTGAGTCGGCTGTTTGCTCACTGCTGAGGCTTGAGCGCCAGTCAGTTCGCACTAGCAGTTCGGTGAACAGGCATGGTCTAGCACAATGGTTCCCAACCGTTACCCCTGACAGCTATCAGATATTAGCTAGAACCCCCCCCCCCCCCCTCCCCACTCCCCTCTCCTTTTCCATTTTCAACATGAGCGCCTAGCTAAACTTTAAACTTTGGAATGGAAAAGAACTTTAAGAACTTTCTTTGAAAAGTTTTGTTCTTAAAATGACAGAAAACAAATGATGTTTCGTTTTTGTAGGTGCTTTATTAAGCCACGAAATAATGGGTCAGCGAGACAGTTGGTACTGCTTGTTCCTAACCACCATTTACTTTTTATAATATGATGAAGTAATTCTCACAGCAACATTAGCGTTACCAACATCTCTTCTCACAAAAGGAAGCTAACTGTCGGCACTGAGAGTAGGTACTTGTTACAAACCATGTTTCTTCCGCGCCACTCTTCTCGCTAGCGGCACTTGCTTCAGCACACACCCTGCACTCCCGTTTACAATCAACCAAGTTAAAATGTGTGCACTACACCAACAGTTTGTAAATCAGTTCACTGCTGGAATGTTTATTTCTGAACTAACATAAATCGGAAAACTTCAGGCTGCCAACGCTTTGAAGCTGACAGCTGTCACTAATAATAATAACAATAACTCTGCGTAAGCGCTAGAGCAGAGTAGCTGCTTTTCCATAGTTGATGCTGTGCTGTGCTGTATGTTAGTTACCTCTTGTTGTGAAGCGAATAATGAAACGGTTTCTCGCCTATTGCGGGAACTATCTACAACTCTGAGAATGAATTTTCATGACATACAGTATTTATGCATAAATTACATACGTGTGTCAATTTTACAGCCACAGACGCAAGACACGAAGTGCAAAGTGAGCGCATGTAGTGCTTGCTCCATATGGAGGAAGACGTTCATATGTTCGTTTCACAAGCTGTAACCTCCGCCACATCGTGTCAAGCGTTAATGCTTGTATTTCAAAGAAAGGTTATTATTGGTAACTTACGTTATCAGTTTTTACAGTCCTACGAGAAAGTGGTAATAATCCCACGATAGGTTATCATAGAACTGCTGCATATTATTGCTATGTATCAATGGCACACTGCTAAAGGGATGCCTATTAATGGTTAGCGGAATTCTTGTTGTTAGAGATTACACCTGTACGTTGTGCTTTTCTCAAATTTCGTTGTTAACAATCGGGTCCGTATTGTCACATCGAATGAGTTCTTACCTGGAGATAAGGCAACCCGGTTACCAGATACGCAGTGCGGACTGCTTTTGAGCCTTCCCGGACACATCGTATCAACGACTCGCACCCACGAATTAACGATTGCCACATCACAAACGAAATCCATATTAAGCACCTCTAGCGTGAGTTACAAACTTGGAGAAATGCTCTGTTTTCAGTTTGTCTTGTAGTTTTTGCGCAGTCGTTTTCTGAAACCCCCGAGATATGAATAATCCTGTATGTGCTACCCACCCACCCCCTTCGAAAACGAAACGACAGGAAACATTCGTATTTAAGCACGTTTAAAGTAGACTCAAAACCTCACTTGAAAGTGAGGTAACGTTGAGGTACGTCACGTAGACCTTTAATACTTTAGTTCTCGTGAAATACAACCAAATGTGCCGGCCGGAGTGGCCGTGCGGTTCTAGGCGCTACAGTCTGGAACCGCGTGACCGCTACGGTCGCAGGTTCGAATCCTGCCTCGGGCATGGATGTGTGTGATGTCCGTAGGTTAGTTAGGTTTAAGTAGTTCTAAGTTCTAGGGGACTGATGACCACAGCAGTTAAGTCCCATAGTGCTCAGAGCCATTTTAAACAACCAAATGTAATTCGGCAACAGTGTGTTAACATGCCACATGACGGTCACATGCGACTTCTATCAACTGTCTAGAAAATAAGTGCTGAATTGCGAAGAAATATTTTATTTATCTGTATTTACCTTGCACTTAGATATAAAACCTAACAGCACAAGTAAACTTCGGGACCAGAGACCTGGAGTGAGAGGCAGCCATCAAAATAATTCTACTTCATGAATGAAATCCCCAAGTTGTGGATTTGTGGAGTAACTTACTGGTGCTGTACTGAACAGGGGATCACACTTGCTAATCGACCCTGTGCGGAGCTGACGTAACAGTGACTGGTACCGCTTCTACACCGCAGCAAAAGTTTTCGCTTTTGCAGACGGGGAACCAACCTCTGGAAGAAGCGGCCAGCAGACAAGAGGGGGGGGGGGCGCTAATGACACTCCCCCTGAGCTGGAAGAGCTCTCCATTTGCCAACGCCGGACGACGCTTCTTACCGCCGCTTGATGACGCCGTGCTTTGCGCTCGGGCGGGTTTCTTTTGAGGAGCTTCCGGTGAATTAGGCGACGTGCTCGAGAGCTCCACAAAGCCGAATGTGAAAAAACCGCATACAAGTTAACGGAGACGTGGTGGACGGAAGTCAGCCCCAGTGGGGGACGTACGACAGTCCGTTAGTCGCGAGAATGCCGCGACTGTCCTGTAGATGTCAAGAGCAGCTCGGCGCTGTCCATTAGGCACACGGCACGACTCGAGACACAACACGCCGTACTGTGTCTCCGCTTCACTCCATACAACCCCAGGGATAGCACCGGCCAGCACCAGGTATCGAATCGTCGAGACATCGTAAGTTCTCCATCGTGTCCCAAAAATCACTTCAGTGGTGGTAGAATTCCTCAATACGTTGGTTGGCACCTTTTTGGTGAAACAGCTTTCCCGGGAAACGCCAGCGAATTAAAGAGAGGAGCCCATCTTCAGTCTTAACAAAAACAATGAAGTAAAAGTTTTGTACCGTATTACACACGAGGCATTGGCGGTTTACTTGTTGCGTCAGATCTGGGGGAGGGGGATCTTGTTCGGCCTGACGATGACGGGCCGGTCTGTCCCTAATCCTCCTAAATGGGTGGTGGTCGAAACCGACTACGCTGACACCCAGGACAAATAATATCCCCATGTCGGCCGGTATTTTACAGCGAATACCTAAAACTGCTGCCAGGATGCAGCACCTTACAGGAAGCCCTGTAAATGGAAGCAGGAAACAGCCAATGAGAATGTTCTACTACTGATTCGGCTTGGCTGAAAAGTTTAAACGTCACATAATTTCAAGGAGCGGTTGGCTCTCACGGAAAGGAAGAATTGTCTGGCAACCCTCATGGGGCGCAGAAACGGTGTGCCCTCTGGGTCGGAGGTGACGTTCTCAAAGTAGATTTCTGAAGTCGGGAGTATGTCAACCTTTATAAATATCCAAGTTCCTCCCTACCCCCCCCCCCCCTCTCCTTATGAGTCCTCTCCCTCCGTCGGTTCCCCCCTACCCCTTCGCTTTTCCTCTCCTCCACCCTTTTTTCCCCTCATCTGTCCAGGTCCCCCCCCCTTCCCCCCCCCCCCCCCTTTCAGCCCTTGGCTGCAGTGTGCCATCTTCGTGCCGACTTTTTAGTGCACTGTTTCCAGTGAATGTTCAGTGTTGTGCGTCTTTTCCGAAGTGTTGCGAACGGAAATCATACTGTCGCTGGGTGTGATTTTTATATCTCTTGCGAACGGAAACCAGACTGTCGCCGTGTTTTTTTTAATTGTCTGTTTACCATTTTACCTGTCTGCTTCCTGTGTATTTTATTAGCATTGCCAACCCTCTGTTTTATATTTTAACTTTCCACAATTTTCCGCCGTTTTACAATTTAAGTCACCGTTTTATCACCTGCTTTTGTTGTTTCTTATCTTCTCCTTATGTTTTAAAAATTCTGTAGGCTGAAGAGCAGCGTACTAAGCTGCTGCCAGCTAGCCCCCTTCGGGGGAATCGAAATTCAATAAAGGAAAAAAAATCCAAGTACCGTACTACAGTACGGAAGTCAGTGAGAATCGGAAGTGGGTTATCGGGCGCAGGCATGAAAGTCTGCTTACGAACTTCTGTTTTTCTCGGCGAGAGTTGCGGATTAGTGCGAGACGACCAGTTCGGTAAAAAGAGAGAGAGAGAGCAGAATGTGGAGCCGTTAGCTGGCTGGAGGTAGTGTTAGATAGAAGGAACGGAGGTGGCTATAGTTAATTCATGTCAATAAATTACATTTCTTTCCGTATAGTTGTGAGAGTGATTTTTTGTGTGACACTTTCCCTATTCGCTTTGAACTGTGTCACTGTTTTGTTGTTGTGGTGATTATCGGTGTGAATGCTAGTAACCAGCTGGAGGCGGTGCGTTCAAGTGTTGGCTGTGAATGTACTCCAGTGCTGTGGTCGGATGTCGGAATATTTCTGAAAGTAGTTACATAGGTGCTAGACTTTTAGTTACTGAGGCGGCCGCTGTGACCGAGCGGTTCTAGGCGCTTCAGTCCGGAACCGCACGACTGCTACGGTCGCAGGTTCGAATCTTGCCTCGGGCATGAATGTGTGTGATGTTAGGTTTAAGTAGTTCTAAGTTCTAGGGGCTAATGACTTCAGATGTTAAGTCCCATAGTGCTCAGAGTCATTTGAACCATTTGATTTAGTTACTGACTTTGGACTGGTGAGTTTAACCGTGTCTTGCGGGTCAAAACGTGGCTGGCGACCCATATTTAAAGTGATCTCACAGTATAGCAGTGCAGAGAGTTAACCCGGGTCCGCCACTAAACGTTTCCAACTGAACCCGCCAAGCAGTGCGTCGTGTAATTTGTCTCGGACGCTGCACAATGGTTAGTGTACTATGTATTGTGGCCACGGCCATCAGTAGCACTGTGCACGAAACTAGGCAAGCTCCGAGGTACCAGCGAAAGGGATGTTTCAGGATTCTTGAGCTTTGGTCCATCTGGGTCCCTTATCAAGGAGGATTGATTTGATTTGATTTTTCTATTTTACCCAGGGATCATCTCACAGTGGTATAGAATTTGTCATCATATAACGACAGCTCAGATAGCTCAGAATGCAGATATACACTGAATATGACAAGTGGTCGGCAGGGAACTTGATGAAGGTATTTGCCTGAAACAATTTAGCTAAACCTCTGAAAACTATACAGTGTGATTTTTTCCACCGTGCACAAACTCTAGCGATTGATCGATGAGAGGATACAGAACAACAAAGGTCTAATGAACTTATGTCCGAAAATGCATGGTTTCCATGCCAGAGACTGTTTATTCAATAATACTTTGTAAAAGAGACTGCGGTCTAATACGCTCTGTACCATGCAGCCACAGTTATAGTGTGCATTCTTTCCTCTTAGAGGGTGATACTGTTCTTCATACGTAATGTCCTAGCACTCTCTCGTGCCACCGTAATTGATAATGTTGTGTCCGATTCATTTCTCTTGCTGGCACATCTTATAGCGGATGTGATACAGCGCTGTACACATTGGTTCCGTATTTGAATCGAGAGCATGCAGAGATGGTGTTTACTTACGGAAAGGCAAATGCCAGCGGATGGCAGGCAGCAAACTTGTATCAGAAGACCTATCCCCGCCGACAACGAACACAAGCCGGCCGGGGTGGCTGAGTGGTTCTAGGCGCTACAGTCTGGAACCGCGCGACCGCTGCGGTCGCAGGTTCGAATCCTGCCTCGGGCATGGATGTGTGTGATGTCCTTAGGCTAGTTAGGTTTAAGTAGTTCTAAGTTCTAGGGGACTGATGACCTCAGAAGTTAAGTCCCATATTGCTCAGAGCCATTTGAACTATTTGAACAACGAACACAGCATCCAATGTTTGCAACAGTGTTTCGCCATTTGTCTGAGACAGGGTCGTTTCAGGAAGAAGGAAATCATGAAGGACGTACCCGAAATGTTCGGACACCAGACTTGGATGACCACTGTGGAAGGCGACCGCCGCGTCAGTACCAGGCAGTTGGCCCACCAGTACAGGGTAAGCCAGGCGACCGTGTGGACCATTCTGCGTGACAATTGTTCCTACCCTTATCACTTACGTCGTGTGCAGGGCTTACTAGCGTCCAGCTTTCCACATCGGGAGCATTTTTGTTACTGCCTTCTTCACCAGGCAACCACGATTCCGTGATTTGTGTCATACATCCTGTCCACAGATGAGGCGACCTTCACGCGGAGTGGTACCCGCAACTTTCATAACAGTCACCTGTGGGATGGTATGCAGAACCCCCATGGTATGGTGACAGCGAATCGTCAGCATTGGTAGATGATTCGGAGAGATACGTGACTGCTACATGACGGTGCTTCAGCCCACTTCGCCGTTAACGTCTGCACACATGTCAGTCGTGTCTTCCCTGGCCGATGGCTCGAAGGAGGAGGTCCAATTGCATGACCTGCTCATTCACTGGATCACAACCCGTACGATTTCTGCTTATGGGGCCGTCTCAGATGTGGAGACATTGGAGCAGCGTATTCATGCTGCCTTTGACAATGTTCGGATGAAGCCTGGCTGATGTGAACGTATAAGATAGAACATCCGTTGAGGCACATGGAACGCTTTTTCAACACATACTGTAACTGTGGCTGCATGGTACAGCGCGTGTTAGACCGCAGTATCTGTAACAATGTTGATGTTGTTGTGGTCCCCAGTCCAGAGACTGGTTTGATGCAGCTCTCCATGCTTCTCTATCCTCTGCATCTCCCAGTACCTACTGCAACCTACATCCTTCTGAATCTGTTTAGTGTATTCATCTCTTGGTGTCCGTCTACGATTTTTACCCTCCACGCTGCCCTCCAGTACTAAACTGGTGATCTCTTGATGTCTCAAAATATGTCATACCAAGCTATCCCTTCATCTAGTCAAGTTATGCCACAAATTTCTCTCCTCCCCAATTCTATTCAATACCTCCTCATTAGTTATGTGATCTACCCATCTAATCTTCAGCATTTTTCTGTAGCACAACATTTCAAAAGCTTCTATTATCTTCTTGTCTAAACTATTCAACGTCCACGTTTCACTTCCATACATGGCTACACCCCACACAAATACTTTCAGAAACGACTTCTTGACACTTAAATTTATGCTAGATGTTAACTAATTTCTCTTCCTCAGAAAAGCTTTCGTTGCCGTTGGCAGTCTACATTTTATATCCTCTCTACTTCGACCATCATCAGTTACTTTTCTCCCCAAATAGCAAAACTCATTTACTACTTTAATCGTCTCATTTCCTAATCTAATTCCCTCAGCATCACCCGATTTAATTCGACTACATTGCATTATCCTCGTTTTGCTTTTGTTGATATTCATCTTATATCCTCCTTTCAAGACACTGTCCATTCCGTTCACCTGCTCTTCCAGGTCTTTTGTTGTCTCTGACAGAATTACAATGTCATCGGCAAACCTCAAAGCCTTTGTTGCTTCTCGCTGGATTTTAATTCCTACTCCAAATTTTTCTTTTGTTTCCTTTACTGCTTGCTCAATATACAGATTGAATAACATCAGGGATACGCTACAACCCTGTCTCACTCCCTTCCCAACCACTGCTTCTCTTTCATGCCCCTCTACTCTTATAACTGTCATCTGATTTCTGTACAAATTGTAAATAGCCTTTCGCTACCTGTATTTTACCCTTGCCTCTGAAGAATGAATGGTCTCTAGCGTGGAAACCATGCATTTCTTCTCATCGATAAATCCCTAGAGTTTGTACACGGTGGAAAAAAATCAACCTGTATAGGGATGGCCAAGAGAGAACACACTCCATCTTACCGAATATGAGATCAAAAACAAAAAAAAAATATCGAAGGTCTAATGAAGAGAAGCGCATTCCGTCATGGGATCGCTCAGTAGGCGCGGAAGCGTTACGGAGATGCTCGCAAAACTCCAGTGGCAAGAGTTACAAGAGAGGCTCTGCGCATCACGGAAAGATTTACTCTTGAAATTCTGGCAGCTGCGTTGCAAGAAGACTGAGGCAGATTCCTGTGAGTGGTCGATAGAGCACTTTTCATCTGCCACGAAGTTTCAAATCAGCTCACGCTCGGCTGTAGAGTGAAAATCTATTCTGGGAACATGTTACATGTCGAGAAAGACCAGGACGACGACAATCAGAGAAGTTGGAGCTCACCTGGAGCCTACCGGCAGCCGTTCTTGAGCTCGCAGTTGTCGGTGAGACGCAGTGAGGAGAAGTGCTCCACCGCTGAGGCGGTCTTCCGCTGGTAGCTTTTGGAGTGGCGCCTTTACCGCTGCCGCCGGCCCGTTACGGCGGTTCCTCTTCGTGCCTCCTCATACTGACCCTTATCACGCTTCTCTGAGTGCCGGCAGTGCCTCATCAGCGCGTCCTCGCAGGTGCATGGCAGCTGGCGGGGCGCCGCGGCTGTGCTCATTCTGCTCAGGTGTCGGCCACTCTCAACAGCTACAGTAGCGGATGTGCTACTGGAATTCCAGCGTCATCACTTCCCGTTCTTTCCATGCCTCGTCGCACTCGTCAACTAACTGCCAGCGTGCTCTCCCCCTTTCCTTTGCTAGTTCCTCAGTTCTTCTTCGTCTGTGCCTCTATTTGTGCTGTCCACAGTCAGGGGATTCGAACCCAGTTCTCTCAACAGTAGGGCGTCGGCGTAGCTTCTATGCAGAGAGTGTTGCATGTTCCACAGCCTGACTCGAATACATTTCTTTCCGTGTAAAATTTGAATGCAGCAACATTGAGCTGAACCATGCAGCACGAATCTCGGGACTGTTTTGTTGGCGTACAACGCTGCTGGTCAATCTGTTCGACAGCAACTGTTTTGAAACTTCCTGGCAGATTAAAACTGTGTGCCGAACCGAGACTCGAACTCGTCAGTTGGTAGAGCACTTGCCCGCGGAAGGCAGTGGTCCCGAGTTCGAGTCTCGGTCCGGCACACAGTTTTAATCTGCCAGGAAGTTTCATATCAGCGCAGACTCCGCTGCAGAGTGAAAATTTCATTCTGGAAACATCCCCCAGGCTGTGGCTAAGCCATGTCTCCGCAATATCCTTTCTTCCAGGAGTGCTAGTTCTGCAAGGTATGCAGGAGAGCTTCTGCGAAGTTTGGAAGGTAGGAGACGAGGTACTGGCGGAATTAAAGCTGTGGGGAATGATCGTGAGTCGTGCTTGGGTAGCTCAGTTGGTAGAGCACTTGTCCGCGAAAGGCAGAGGTCCCGAGTTCGAGTCTCGTTCCGGCACACGGTTTCAATCTGCCCGGAAGTTTCATATCAGCGCAGACTCCACTGCAGAGACAGTCTGGAACCGAGCGACCGCTACGGTCGCAGGTTCGAATCCTGCCTTGGGCATGGATGTGTGTGACGTCCTTAGGTTAGTTATGTTTAATTAGTTCTACGTTCTAGGCGACTGATGACCTCAGAAGTTAAGTCGCATAGTGCTCAGAGCCATTTGAATCACCCACTGCAGAGTGAAAATTTCATTCTAGCATCTGTTTTGTTTACATCGGGCATACTGTTGGCTTAGGGTGTAACTGAGCACACGTCGCTTGTTGGTTAGACCGGTTTCGGAACTTATTCTCAATAGCTATTTCTCGATGGCAGAGTCACTATAGTATGTAGTAGAAGTGTCCATCTGCACAGGAGCGGCTAAGAGCTATTGAGAAAGGCATAAGTATCGAAACCTATCTAGTCAACGAACAACGTACGTAAGCAGTTGCTGTTAACATCTGCAGTCAAGCATACGTTTTTTGTGTTGAGTGAGTTGGGGCGACAGGGAAGATACCCCAGCGATATCGTTCGAGAATAGTGAATCCAGCAACAGGGTCAGCACTCAACATAAAGGTTCCGAAACTAACAGGCGGCGTCCCCTCTATCAAACAGTTTGCCACTCCACTTGAAGCGCCGCCCTCGCTACCTCTCTTCGGTGCTCGGCTCTGTAATGGATACGTTTTTCATCAGACCTCATGGCTGAATTTGCGCAGTAGGTCCCCCTTTTTTTAATATTGCTTGAAATATTTCAGAAATACAAGTGTCCACCGACCAAAGAGGTGCTTCTGTTGCATTATAGCCTCGAACAAGATGCTGCATTCTTTGAATGTACACACTGAAGGGGCTAAACTTCCGTGCGTTGTCAACAACAAGATACCGGTTTTGATAACACAGGCGTCTGGTACCATATCGTGGAGTTTACTTTCCATCAATCACCAAACTCGTCGTGAGGGCAGGCTAAAGGAGTGACCTCTCTCGGAGACAAGACGACCTGTGTTATCGCATTCCTCGAACATTGGCGTCTAGCTCCTCAATCGTGGCGGCGTCTCGCGTGTAAACACACACGCACGCACACACACACATAGGCCTATCGCCTGTCGACGCCGACCTCTGTAAACGAGGGCAGCTCCCGGACCTGCCACCAGGAAGTCGCTATTGGCTTAGGAGCGGATGTGAACGCACCGCCCCCACAAACAGACTGTCCGTCTCGCCAGGCGTCGCTCTGATAACTCCCACGTGCTTTAGAGGTGTAATACCCCGAGTGACGGGTTAAGAGATTCCTCTTTATTTTACTTATGATTTCGTGGACCAATTGTTTGACTTTAGGACACCAAAGGGAGGGAAATGTTGCATTCTTATTAAACCACGGTGAATTTTACACTAAATAGTTTATTCAAAGGACTAGTTTATCACAATTATGTCCCATAAAAAATAACTACAAAATGTCTTGTTTTATACCCTATACTGATGATACCAGATTGACGGGAACCGCGAATTGCTACCAATTGCAGACGTAGATTTTACGAGGGTTTACTAATCTAAGGTTAAAGGAAAATTAAAGTTATAAGCTGTGACAGTACGTAGGATTCTAAAATAAGTGAGAGATCAGCCATGTGCCCGCAGTAAAAATGAAGGTTCAAAATGGCTCTGAGCACTGTGGGACTTAACATCTGAAGTCATCAGCCCCCTACAACTTAGAACTACTTAAACCTAACTAACCTCAGAACATCACACACATCCATGCCCGAGGCAGGATTCGAACCTGCGACCGTAGCAGTCGCGCGGTTCCGGACTGAAGCGCCTAGAACCGCTCGGCCACCACGGCCGGCGTAAAAATGAAGGCGTAGCGAATAAAAGGCCTGGGTTAGTTGTGGCTAAAGAAGATACGGATTTTCAATTATTTCAGTTTGAGTATGTAATATATCATGTTGGTGCTCTTTTTCTCACTGTTGTTTAGGCGGCATGAGACTAATAGTTTCTTGCAGGCTCTCGCTAAATTCCTGAATGGAATACTGCAAGTTATTTTCTAGTAACACAGATTACTATCTTCGTGAATAAGCCACTCTGAGTACGATGGCATAAAAAGCTATGTAATTTACCTTGGTCAACGTGGATTGACCTGAATACTATAATATGGTAATATCACATCGATTCGGCAAGTCAATGCATAATAAAGCTAATTTATTACATTAATATCTGCGTTACAGTAATGAGAACAGACCAGTTAAATCATACGACTATCTTCAAGCAAAGCTAACAAGAGACAAAAAGCGAGAGAGAGAGAGAGAGAGAGAGAGAGAGAGAGAGAGAGTCTGTCTAATATTTCAGTTAAGATACAAGCTAACGCTAATAACAAAAAAAAAGATAAGCAATGTACAATGTTCTTTAAGACACTGAGAGCCTCTGGATTAACACAGATAAAATAGCGACTCGTAGGAACATCGCATATATATATATATATATATATATATATATATATATATATATATATATATATATATATAAAATCTACTGACTGGGCAGCTAAAACTAAAGTGCCCTCATCGTGAAGTTTCGCCAATCCGCAGTGCCCTGAAGCTGTAACCCTACGTGATGGATGTGTGGCGAGGCGTGCTATCTATCGTCGGAAATGAGGAAGAACAAGCAAGCAATGAGGAAAAACCAGTGGTGAGAAACCTCAGTACCTCGCGCTATATTACTGTCCAATAGCAACGAATGTAGGTCCTGAGCACATACATGCAGCAGATATCGATTGCAGCTGCATCCAGATAAAACAATAAAAAGTGAAGAGACTCCTCGTAGCGAAAGCGCCTCGGACGAACTTACGAAATTTGTCCAAAACTGCCCTTACCACCGTTACCCGCACTATCAACGAGCATTAGACCTGTGATTTTCTCTTGGCAACTGTCTGCAAAGTAAATTATCATCTTAAATGCTCTAAGGAAGTATGAGGTAAGAGTGTTTTAAGAAAAGAAAGGATACAATAACAAGCTTCAGTTGCAAGTAGTTTCATTCAGAAAACATTTTGAAGTTAACGTCAACAAATGGTTCAAATGGCTCTGAGCACTATGGGACTTAAAATCTGAGGCCATCATTCCTCTAGATTTAGAACTACTTAAACCTAACTAACCTAAGGACAGCACACACACCCATGCCGGAGGCAGAATTCGAACCTGCGAACGTAGCAGCAGCGCGGTTCCGGACTGAAGCGCCTAGAACCGCTCGGCCACATGCGCCGGCTAACGTCAACATTTATGCTCTGTAATATTTTACCGTTGCAAAATTTCGTTCCGGACGAATACTTCTCTTTCCTCGATCTTCTTGGTAGTTTATAGCATGGAACCAGAACCGACACTAGTTAGCCAAATATGAGTCTTTTAACCCTTCTCAAGGTACTTGGAAGATTAACCGAATAAAACAAATAATTCAAACGAAAATGAAACCTTTGGCACGGATTTGTCGTTCTCAAATGTGCAGAGGATTCTGCGTACGTACACGCTCTTCTGCCACAAGAGGAAGATTTTTAAAAAAATATACGAAAATAATAAAAAGCCCAATGACCGCAATGTTGACGAGACGCTAAACTCTAATCTTCTTCCCTTAGCTCAAGGAGATTTGGATAGGGTATTGGGTTGAAACTTTTATGACTCGAGCAGTTCGTGTCGAGTCATCACGACATTCCAGATAAAAAGGGCACCAATACGTATGGCTGGAAGCGCAGGTAAAATATCGGTTCACTACGGGTTGAAGCTTCCTGACACAAAAGTGTTCAGAACTGGCGCTCTAATTAAACTGGTCTTTGCTTTTCGCGAGCGATGGTCTTCCCACGTCCTAGACGACGCGTGAGGCACCCGTAGGAGAATCCGGTGCCGCTTAAACTGCAAAACACCAGCTGTACCGGCCGCGGTGGGGTTCGTCCCAGCTGCTGGCTTGGGCGAGTGCCTCGCCTGGTTACGAAGGCCGCCAGCGGCTCTGATGCGATCTGCACCGGCCGTCGGCCAGCTGGCAGTAGTCTGAGGGATCCTCAAGTGCTCCCTGAATCGTTTTGCCTAAACTTTTCGCCTGCACCTCAATGCACTGATGTCCGCTTGCTGTGGCATCAGACTTCGAAATAAATAGCGCCATAGTCGCACAGGCGACTTGGGTAACCTGATCACATAACATTTTACAAATCACCCCGTAAATAAGATATATAGTTTTCTGCCAATAGATGACATGAAATCTAATTGCGGACTGTGGAACTTCCTAGCTGACGAAATGAAACTGTTTGCTGGGAAAAAAGGAAGCCGGCTGCGGTGGCCGAGCGGTTTTAGGCGGTACAGTCTGGTACCGCGAGACCGCTACGGTCGCAGCTTCGAATCCTGCCTCGGGCATGGATGTGTGTGATGTCCTTAGATTAGTTAGGTTTAAGTAGTTCTAAGTTCTAGGGGACTGATCACCTCAGAAGTTAAGTCCCGTAGTGCTCAGAGCCATTTGAACCATTTGATTTCAAAAAAGGAAGATTAGGGTTTAACATCCCAGAGATACAAAGACAACGCATTTGCATGCAGCGCAACTTGAAAATACGAGGGTTGGAACTTAAAGAGTGATGACTACTTATTTACAGGTTGTACAAAATAGATGCTTGTTTCAAAGTTTTACTGAGCTTCAAAGTAGTCACCAGCATTGTGTATAAGCCGTTGCCAGTGATGTGAAAGTCATTGGATACTCCTAGCAGTGCCAATTGTATTGACAGTTCGAGGGGCGCGGTCTATTGCCCGACGAATTTGTAGCAGTTCTGAAGCGAATGCCGTGAAGTCTTTCCTTCAGTTTAGAAATCGAGTTGAACTCACGAGGGCTTAACTCAGGGGAGTGAAGTTGCTGGTATAGCACTTAGCAGCTCCATCAGTCAAGCAAATCAGTAACAGCTTGCACTGTACGTGCTTGAGCATTGTCCTGCAAAATGATGGTCAGGTCCTGCAGAAAGTGTCGTCACTTCTGTCTCTATGCTGTTCATTTTTGGAACACAACCTACGTCCAGCTTACAGACGGAAATGCTCAAGCACGTACAGTGCAAGCTGTTACTGATTTGTTTGACTGATGGGGCTGCTAAGTGCTATACCACCTACTGCACTCCCATGAGTTAAGCTCTCGGGCTACCCCCCGTCGAAAGTTCGAGTCCTCCCTCGGGCGTGGGTGTGTGTGTTGTTCTTAGCGGAAGTTAGTTTAAGTTAGATTAAGTAGTGTGTAAGCCTAGGGACGGGTAACTTCACCCGTTTGGTCCCACAGGAACCTCCTCCACCCCTCAAGCCCCCCCCCCCCCCCAATTTTGAGCTGTTTTTGCCTTGTAAGTATTCACGAGCAGATTGTGCTTATGTGCCTTTTACGAATTTTCTGTTTTATATTTTTCCGTTCTATTTTAGAGTGTGTTTCATAATCGCGCAGACTGCTGGGGTACGCACATGCACACAGAGGTGACAAAAGTCATGGGTTACTTCCGCCCGGCGTATTGCAGCATTTCGACGTGTCACGGACTCAACGAGTCCTTGGAACTCCCCTGCAGAAATATTAAGCCATGTAGCCCCTTGAGCTGTCCATTGTTGCGAAAGTGTTGCCGGTGCAGGATTTTGTACACGAACCGACTTCCCGATTACGTCCCATAAAAAATTCGAAGGCATTCATGTCGGGCGATGTGGGTGGCCAAATCATTTGCTCACATTGCCCCGAATGTTGGTCAAAGCAGCCGCGAACAATTGTGACCCAGTGACATGGTGCACTGTCATCGATAGAAATTCCATCATTCTTTGGGAACATGAAGTCCATGAACAGCCTTTCAATGATCCGTACATTCGGACCAGAGGACACACTCCGTTTTATGTAAACACAGGCCACAACACTATGAAGCCACTACCAGCTTGTACAGTGCCTTGTTGACAACCTGAGCCCATGGCTTCGTGGCATCTGCGTCACATTCCACCCCCACCGTCAGCTCTTACCAACTAAAATCGAGACTCATCTGACTAGGTCAAGGCTTTCCAGTCGTCTAGCGTCCAACCGATATGGTCAAGCTCAGGAGAGAAGTTGCAGGTGATGCCATGCTGTTAGCAAACGCACTAGCGTCAAAATGGTTCAAATGGTTCTAAGTACTATGGGACTTAACATCTAAGGTCATCAGTCCCCTAGACTTAGAACTATTTAAACCTAACTAACCCAAGGACATCACACACATCCATGCCCGAGGCAGCATTCGAACCTGCGACCGTAGCAGCAGCGCGGTTCCGGACTGAAGCGCCTAGAACCGCTCGGCCACAGTGGCCGGCGCACTCGAGTCGGTCGTGTTACTGTAGCAAATAAACGCTAAATTTTGCCGAACAGCCCTAACGGACACTTTCGTCGTACGTCCCACATTGATTCCTGCAGTTATTTCACGCATGGTTGCTTGTCTGTTAGCACTGACAACTCTACCCAAATGCCGTTGCTGTCGGTCGTTAAGTGAAGACCGTCGGCCAGTGCGTTGTCCGTGGTGAGAGGTAATGCCTGAAATTTGATATTCTCGGGACACTCTTGAAACTCTGGATCTCGGAAAATTGAATTCCCTAACGATTTTCTAAATGGAATGTCTCATACACCTAGAGCCAATTACCACTCCGCGATCGAAGTCTGTTAACTCCCGTCATGTAGCCATAATCACGTCGGGAACCTTTTCACATATATAACCTGACTGTAATTGATAGCTCCGCCAATGCAGTGCCCTTTTGTAATACCTTGTGCCCGCGATACCACTGCCATCTACACAGATGGGTCCAAAAAAATGTATCCACTGTTTAAAAGTCCATAACTTGCAAACTAATTGACGGAGTTGTCTCATTGTTGGTGAAAGTGTAGCTTAAAGTCCAACTTAAAGGTATCACTGTAGGTGTTCGAAATGGTCACCATTAACATCCACACACAAACGATGCCGCCGAACTGCAGCACCTACTGCTGACTGCAATGTGTTCAGTTGGATGTTTGCACATGAATGTACGATGGGTTCTCGAAGTTCATCCAATGTGCGTTGCTTTTGTCGATAAACGGTGTCCTTAGTGTTACCCACAGGTAAAAGTCCAGAGGAGTTAGGTCTGGGGAACGTGGCGGATACTCCACAGCACCTCTACGGCCTATCCATCTTCCTGGTAGATTTTCGTCGAGATACGGCCTAACACGATTTTGGTAGTGGGCTGGGGCGCCATCTTGTTGAAAGTAAACTCTTCCGTCTCCATACAAGTCTCGGATGGCAGGTAAAATGGACGTCTGAAGCTTCTGAAGGTACACCTAACCGGTAACTGTGCCGTCAAAGAAGAATGGCCCAATCAAGCCCCAGTAAGACAATCCACACCACACATTTACTCTTGACAAATTCACAGCTTTGTCTACATGGACGTTCGGATTTTCGGCGGCCCAGTAGAAGCAATTGTGGCGAATTACTGCAGCATTGAGTTTTAGCTTTGCATCAGACCACACAATCATCTCTGCAATCTCTTCATCGTTGCGCACCATGTTAGTGAACTACTCGCAGTACTCCATTCTACGATCTGGGTCGTCCTCGTTCATTGCATGTAGCAATCGTGGGATGTAGCACTTTCACTTTGCTGTCTTCAAAATTCGCCGAACACTTGAGCGACTCACCCCAGTTTCACGGCACACTGTCTCACAGACTTCTGTGGTGAGCGGGTGAATTGTTGTAACACACGACGGGAGTTAGCTGGGCTTGTTATTGTTACAGGTCGTCCAGATCGTTGTTTGTGTACATCTTTAACACAACCTTCAGCTTCAAATTTGTGTCGAATGCGACGAATCGTTAAACGCGTCGGTGGCTTTGTTTGATACTCATTTCGCCATTGCCGTTGAACTTCATTAATGTTTTCGTACTTAAAATACCACTTAAAAACTGACTTCCTTTCATCGAATGGTAAACCTTGCGCCAGCCATGTTTACTCGAGTAACTAGGTGCAACTAAGAACAAAACACTGACTATCTGGCGACTGTCATCTGACAATACAAAACAACGCGATACAACGCTTGTGTGGCGATTGCCGGAACTACAAACTATTGCACTACCAAAGATGAGACAACTCCGTCAATTAGTTTACCAGTTATGGACTTGGACCCCTCAGTATATGTGCATATCTGTATCCCAGGAGTTTTTGGTCACGTCAAGTACACATATGGTGATACATGTGTGCCTCCAGACAGGGTGGCCGTTGTTTGTCAGCGGCAAAAGGCTGCAGTCTACAGTTGTGAGGGACCGCTACGCCAGTCAGGCAGGCCGCTGTTGTCTGAGAATATGGGCCGGGCGATGGCTAGAGAGAGACAGACAGGGACGGGCAGACAAGAAGCTGTGCAGTTGCGCTGTGTCGTGTTGACTCGCAGCGGTGCAGCCGCGCCGGAGCTGATGACAATGCAGCCACTTGGCGCTTCCCGCCCACCGCCTGCCTAGCGCCTGTCTCAAGTTTGGGGTCAGGGGCCCGGGCAGCGGGCAGCGGGCAGCGGCCAGCCACAGCCCGGCACCGCTGGCGCCTGCATTCGCCTCGCGCATTACGGAGAGTGCGTTCGTCTGCCAGACAGCAGCCAGATCCAACTACATAACCCACGGTGCTCGCGCCGAGAGCAATATCAGCGGCCACTCCATCGCCGAGGTGGAAGATGAAAGACTGCGGGATTAACGTCCCTCCAGACTTGTACGTCCATCATGTAATCCAACGTAGGAAATAAAAAAAATCCATATAAATGCGGGTAGGACGCATGCACCAAGCATCCCATACAAACTCAACCATGTATGTAAACAGTTCATCCACTCCGGGAATAGAAATTTTCGACAATTTTTGCCTGTTATCGAAATCGATACCAGCAGGATATCAGCCGACTGTTAAAAAGACTTTGTCAGGAACGGGTAGACGTATAAGATTGAAATTTATACCATATGCTAAGAACTATTCTTCCTTGGCAGTGTTAAACGTTGAAGCTTCTATGTGAAGGCAATCAAAAGATACGGCCATTTATGTAACATATTTCGATACTCGCAAACTCAAAACCTATAGGGTTGGCCTGCAAGCCATTAAATTTAGCAAAAACGAATGTTTCACAGTGCAACCAAAGGAAAAAATACGAAAACTGTAAATCTGTAATTATATCACAGGAAAAAGTTTTTTGTTATTTCTTATCTGACTGTCTACACTGACGAGCCAAAACATTATGACAACTTGCTTAGTAGGTTGTTTGTCAGTCTTATGTTGTACAGATGGGGATGATATTTTAATTTGAACTACTGACGACGCCATTGGCTTGATTGTTTTATGCATCTCCACTGCATGATGTGATTTTAGTGTATTTTTGCTTCTGATGAAGGTATATTTAGATATACCGAAACCGTGGTCAAGGATTTCAATAAATCTTTATTCTGCAACTGTTTGGCTGTTGTCATTTACCGTGAAGATTTCCAACAGCTGCTGCTTCAGACATGTTTAAAATTTTGAAAAACCTTTCAGAGTCGTCGCATAAAAAATTAGGAGGCATTAATTTTCAGCACACCTCGTATATTAACATACTAAGCTAACAGGCAATTACAGATGCACCGAATTCGTCTGTTCTGTTGCGATTATTTTTAAGATCTGACGCCGGCCGCAGTGGCCGTGCGGTTCTAGGCGCTACAATCTGGAACCGCGCGACCGTTACGGTCGCAGGTTCGAATCCTCCCTCGGGCATGGATGTGTGTGATGTCCTTAGGTTAGTTAGGTTTAAGTAGTTCTAAGTTCTAGGGGGCTGATGACCTCAGAAGTTAAGTCCCATAGTGCTCAGAGCCATTTGAACCATTTTTTTAAATATCTGTCGGAAGTCTCCAGAGAAGTAAAAAGTACATTGTTCTGTGCAACGCTTCAGTGCATATTTTATGGGATATCGGAAGCTCATCCCAAACAGTAGGACTGCAATGCTGTATCATTACCAGTGTTACTTCGCTCTGAAATATTACAGATGCTGTACGTGTCGTAAGCACAGACATTCAGCGCGGTAGTCGGGTGCCCTTTCGCCTATCGCCGCTAGATGGCAATGGCATCGTTTTCACATCTATAAGGGGCTTCATTTCACCCCAGCTCAGCCAGTTACCACGGATTATCTGCAAATTATACGGCCTTGCCACAATGGTAGCACAGTTTCCCGTCAGATCACCGAAGTTAAGCGCTGTCGGGCTTGGCTAGCTCTTGTTCGGGTCACAGTCCGGGTCTGCCGAGTGCTGTTGGCGAGCGGGGCACACTGAGGCCTTGTGGGGCCTCTTGAGGAGCTACTTGATTGAGGAGTAGCGGCTCCGGTCTCGGAAACTGACAATGGCTGGTAGAGCGGTGTGCTGACCACATGCCCCTCTGTATCCACATCCGGTGACGGCTAAGGGCTGAGGTTGACACGGCGGCCGGTCGATACTGTTGCGCCTTCAAGGCCTATTAGAACAGTGGTTCATTGGTTATTTGTAAATTATACACGCAAACCTTCTCCATGAATCACTGTTATTGAAAGCCAAAAAATGGTTCAAATGGCTCTGAGCAGTATGGGACTTAACATCTGAGGTCATCAGTCCCCTAGAACTTAGAACTACTTAAACCTAACTAACCTAAGGACATCACACACATCCATGCCCCAGGCAGGATTCGAACCTGCGACTATAGCGGTCACGCGGTTCCAGAGTGAAGCGCCTAGAACCACACGGCCACACCGGCCGGCTATTGAAAGCCAAATCAACATCCCTACAGTAGTTCCTGTGATTATTGGCAATTACTAATGCCAAAAAAACGTCAAAAAATTTTTTTCGTGCGATATTTTTACAAGATTTTATGATTTTGTCCTTTACTTGAAGTGTGAAACCGTGCTTCTTATCAAACTTCATTGTTTGTAGGTCAATGGGAAGTATGGTACGGGTTTTGATGAGTGAGTTGGCGAGTATCGAAATATGACATAAATGGCCGTATGTTTCGATTACATTGACTTCGAGCCTTAAATTTCAAACCGCCAATCGACAGAACTTGATAAGTCTGCTCGTTTCTGAGAAACGGGGATCTCAACAGTCGGACAGACGGATTGACCTTCTAACTGATAGGCAATGGAGTGAACCTGTAATGGTTCCATTCTCACTGGCTGGTTGTCAGGTACAGAACTCTAAAAATGTGTCTCATGGAAAGGTGAATGTGTAAGGGACTGACACCGTCACCAGGTTTGACGGTAACAGCGATAACTACAGTTCTCCGCCTCGTACGTCCGACTTGGTGTTTGACAAACTGTCGAAAGCTGCAGCGTTTCGCTATATTACGCCATCTCCAGAGAGTCACTATAGAGGTATCGTGACAACTGCCCGGCACTTCTGAAAGTCGATGTATACAATAGAGTAAATCATCAGCTTAGCACCTCTCTACGCTCTTCGCGTAAATGACGGCGAAACAGGCGGGGAGCCGCCGACGAAACGGCCAGCTGGTCGCTCTTTTCGCTTCGTGGTGACCTCGCCTGTCTTGGCAGCGCACCGAACGCCTCGTGCCTCAATGAAATGCATTCAGTCTCTTCTCCCCCCCCCCCCCCCCCCGCCCTCTCTACACCTACATTCTCTCTCTCTCTCTCTCTCTTTCTCTCTCTCTCCCCTCTCTTTCTCGCTCTTATTGTCTCTGGGTATGGCGGCGTACGCCGACTCGAGTTCGCGGCACCCATTAGCACCGACTTGCAAGCGGAATATCTAAACGGCCGACGGTAGCGGACTACCGGATGCGCTGGGAAGGCACTCCACGGCTACCTCCACGCTCCGCCGGCCACCTTACGGTTTATGGCAGAGCGTACTACCAGCCACGCTATTTTCTCTCTCTTTTCCCCGGTTTATTCACGAACGATACGTTAGAAGAAGCATGGTCGCTAAACTTCGGTGCGAGCTGTAATATCTCTGATTTTCTGGTTGTGGTCATCCAACAGTAGTGGATCTCTCTCACACTATTTACATCCGATACGTTACATTTTTCTATGTTCAGGGTTAACTGCAAAACCCTCCATCAACCGTTCACTAGATCATTCACAACTGTACATACTATAAAAATTGCATGTTTGTGTATGTTCCACATCTCCTCCTAAACCACCGGACCGATTTCAACAGAATTTGGTACACATATCCCTTACAATCAGGCAACAATGTCTGTAAGGGTAAGAAACACCTACCTATCATAGCTCAGGAGATATGACGTCATAAACAACGAGATGCGTGAAAAACTGCCACATTGTGCGTGATGTTTAAATATACTACTAATTCTATTCGCAACATACTTTGCAGACAGTATCCACGTGTGCCACTGAATGTACCTACAGAATTATATCATTGTATGAGACATAGATCAGGAGATATGACGCCATAAAGACTGAATGCGTGAAGAAGCTACGCATCACGCATGACATTTGAATTTATAACATTTGGCACGGCCGGCCGGTGTGGCCGAGCAGTTCTAAGCGCTTCAGCCTGGAACCGCGGGACCGCTACGGTCGCAGGTTCGAATCCTGCCTCGGGCATGGCTGTGTGTGATGTCCTTAGGTTAGTTAGGTTTAAGTAGTTCTCAGTTCTAGGGGACTGATGATCTCAGATGTTAAGTCCCATAGTGCTCAGAGCCATTTGAACCGTTTTTACATTTTGGCACTAACTCTATTGATCATAGGTCCTGGACATATAAATAGAAATATTGCTTATAAACATGTTCTGAGTTAAAAGAAACATTACAGAGAAATTACATTTTGCATACTACGTTTCTTAATTTGGGCATTTATACATTTGTACATTATGCATATTTCTTGTAAGTAGGCTGTTTATGTTTTCTCTATGTAAGTAGGCTGTTTATGTTTTCTTATTGGCAACGTTACGTAGCGCTCAATATGAAAATCACTGGCTGTGCTGTGTGCAGTCTGTGGCTAGTTTGCATTGTTGTCTGCCATTGTAGTGTTGGGCAGCGGCAGCTGGATGTGAACAGCGCGTAGCGTTGCGCAGTTGGAGGTGAGCCGCCAGCAGTGGTGGATGTGGCGAGAGAGATGGCGGAGTTTTGAAATTTGTCATGAACTGCTATATTTATATATGATGATATCAAGGTAAATACATTGTTTGTTCTCTATTAATATCTTTCATTTGCTAACTATCCCTATCAGTAGTTAGTGTCTTCAGTAGTTTGAATCTTTTATTTAGCTGGCAGTAGTGACGCTCGCTGTATTGCAGTAGGTTGAGTAGCGAAGATTTTTGTGAGGTAAGTGATTTGTGAAAGGTATAGTTTACTGTTAGTCAGGGCCCATTCTTTTGTAGGGATTATTGAAAGTCAGATTGCGTTGCGCTAACAAAATATTGTGTGTCAGTTTAAGCACAGTCATTTGTAATTGCTCAAAAGGGGACGTTTCATTCTTTGTACGATTATTTCGTAATTTTAGAGGTGTTTTCACGAAGATACGCAAATGAAATCTTTTCTACAATATACTACAAACGCAGTTCTTTTTGTGCTTTAATTTCTAATAGAAAATTGGCATAATGATTACCCGAGCAATGTGGGATTTCTCAGCTAGTGAGTTAAAAACAGTTCTTAAGATATTCCTGAAATTACTTTGCCATCTGCCGATTTTGATCCCTTGACGGCGGCAGTTATATCGCAAACTGGTAAACGAAACTCTTTCTTACGAAACAATCGATCGCATACACTACATTAAAGCTTCCAATAGGCAATAGCTAATGTGTGTTTCTCAACAGGCAGTTTTAGTCGTAGATTGAAGTGACGTTTGATAGGAGCGGTACTGCTTTTCACGCACACGGTCCTTTACGATCGTAATTATACAAGATGTTGCACAATTCCTATTACGGGCTCTTAGAGGATTGTAGTAAAAGTTAGTGAATTATGTTTTCAAGAGCACCCACGTTTGTAAATGCACATAAAATAAATTTGAAAATCCTTTCTCTTTCAAATGTCCCGCTTCACGGTACGCACACAGCTCTGACCTTTGTGCTCTGCAGGAGCTGGTCCACCTGCTGACCCTGCTGTTCGTTCCATAAGGTGTATCTACGACGCATGCTTTCATACACACGGTTCACATACCCTGGTGCACATCTTAGTTGCGAACGTACCAGTTTCTTGCGAGCACTGTTGCAGTCGGACATAAATGGCATGTGATGGATTGAGGCGATCCGGAAACATTTTCGTTGCATGCGTTGTCCAGCTTTCCAGTACCTGCCGTACCGTGAACGGGGACATCGGAAAGTGATCCGACCCTCTTCATTTACATGTAAACTGTAATTTTCAGGACGTGGGCTCCTTATCAATACGTTATCTACTAATTGCACTCTGCAACTCCTAGAAGCCTGCGAAAGTAATTGTAAAACATCCTGTATAGTTGGTAGCTGATCCTGACTGTAACTACATTGAGGTAAAAAAGTAACGATCGGAAATGATTTCGCGTTTTCAGAAAGAAAGAGAAACGTTGCCA
This sequence comes from Schistocerca americana, assembly GCF_021461395.2. Classification (NCBI taxonomy): domain Eukaryota; kingdom Metazoa; phylum Arthropoda; class Insecta; order Orthoptera; family Acrididae; genus Schistocerca; species Schistocerca americana. The sequence goes on along the minus strand of NC_060124.1, from coordinate 78,141,615 downwards.
GGCGATGGCACAAATTCTGTTCTATAATTTTATGAACAAAGTATAGTCCGGACGAAGTACTTTTGTTGTGATGGACACTTTTGCCGGAAGAGGCCGTCTTCAGGTATTATGCAGGGCGGTCCATTGATCGTGACCGGGCCAAATATCTCACGAAATAAGCATCAAACGAAAAAACTACAAAGAACGAAACTTGTCTAGCTTGAAGGGGGAAACCACATGGCGCTATGGTTGGCCCTCTAGCTGGCGCTGCCATAGGTCAAACGGATATCAACTGCGTTTTTTTAAATAGGAACCGCCATTTTTATTACATATTCGTGTAGTGCGAAAGAAATATGAATGCTTTAGTGGGACCAATTTCTTCACTTTGTGATAGATGGCGCTTTAATAGTCACAAACATATGGCTCACAATTTTAGACGCACTGTTGGTAACAGGTAGGTTTTTTAAATTAAAATACAGAACGTAGGTACGTTAGAACATTTTATTTCGGTTGTTCCAATGTGATACATGAACCTTGCTGAACTTATCATTTCTGAGAACCCATGCTGTTACAGCGTGATTATCTGTAAGTACCACATTAATGCAATAAATGCTTAAAATGATGTCCTTCAACCTCAATGCATTTGGCAATACGTGTAACGACATTCCTCTCAACACCGAGTAGTTCGCCTTCCGTAATGTTCACACATGCATTGACAATGCGCTGACGCATGTTGTCAGGCGCTGCGGGTGGATCACGATAGCAAATATCCTTCAACTTTCCCCACATAATGAAATCCGGGGACGTCAGATCCGGTGAACGTGCGGGCCACGGTACGATGCTTCGACGACCAATCCACCTGTCATGAAATATGCTATTCAATACCGCTTCAACCGTACGCGAGCTACGCGCCGGACATCCATCATGTTGGAAGTACATCGCCATTCTGTCATGCAGTGAAACATCTTGTAGTAACATCGGCAGAACATTAAATAGGAAATAAGTATACATTGCACAATTTAGATTGCCATCGATAAAATGGGGCAATTGTCCTTCCTCCCATAATGCCGCACCATATATTAACCCGCCATGGTCGCTGATGTTCCACTTGTCGCAGCCATCTCGGATTTTCCGCTGCCCAACAGTGCATATTATGCCGGTTTACGTTAGCGCTGTTGGTGAATGACGCTTCGTCGCTAAATAGAACGCGTGCAAAAAATCTGTCATCGTCCCGTAATTTCTTTTGTGCCCAGTGACAGAACTGTACACGACGTTCAAAGTCGTCGCTATGCAATTCCTGGTGCATAGAAATATGGTACGGGTGCAATCGATGTTGATGTAGCATTCTCAACAACGTCGTTTTTGAGATTCCCGATTCTCTCGCAATTTGTCTGCTACTGATGTGCGGATTAGCCGCGACAGCAGCTAAAACACCTACTTGGGCATCATCATTTATTGCAGGTCGTGGTTGACGTTTCACATGTGGCTGAACACTTCCTGTTTCCTTAAATAACGTAACTATCCGGCGAACGGTCCGGACACTTGGATGATGTCCAGGATACCGAACAGCATACATAGCACATGCAAGTTGGGCATTTTGATCACAATAGCCATACATCAACACGATATCGATCTTTTCCGCAATTGGTAAACGGTCCATTTTAACACGGGTAATGTGTCACGAAGCAAATACCGTCCGCACTGGCGGAATGTTACATGATACCACGTACTTATACGTTTGTGACTATTACAGCGCCACCTATCACAAAGCGAAAAAATAGGTCTAACTAAAACATTCATATTTCTTTACGTACTACACGAATATGTAATAAAAAATGGGGGTTCCTATTTTAAAAAAAACGCAGTTGATACCCTTTTGACCTATGGCAGCGCCATCTAGGGGGCCAACCATAGCGCCATCTGGTTTCTCCCTTCAAGCTAGACGAGTTTCGTTCTTTGTAATTTTTTCGTTTGATGCTTATTTCGTGAGATATTTGGTCCGGTCACTATCAATGGGCCACCCTGTATATGGAGAGGATGGCAGCTATGACACCAGATACCTGTTGCTTTATTGTACGGCTGCAAGACAAGTACCGTTGCACTGCATACGGGCATCTGTTGTTATAAATGCGGCTCACCACTTTCTTTCGAAAATACTAACGTGAATATTAACTCTCTATTGAGAGATTAATAGCAACTGATTATTATAACAGAGGGGGCAGCACTTTTTTCCAAAGTAGTAATTTCCTACTAATTTACTACGTTACATCTAACGGGTACGTGCACTACTAGTATTTAGCAGTATAATGACACTTAATACAGGGTACAAATTAACTTTCTGCAGCGTGCTTATCTTTTGCGAACGTATGTCTTGAATAGTGAGTTCTTGAAGGTTTTTCTTCGTGACAGAATGTACAGACAACGATTAATTAATTAATGATTGTGACACTGATCGATTAAGACAACTACAGCAGGGTTTGTACCTCTTTAAGCCGCTCAAAGAGTCACACATGTCAAAAATCATGCCCCTCAACAATATTTTTCGCCATATTATAGGAATTTTCAGTACGGGAGTGGGTATTGAACTCTTTGCCAGAATAAGCAGCACACATATGAAATTCTTACAGCTGCTCTTTCAATATAAGGCGCAGCGCGAAACGGTGAATGAAGAACAGCTTAATTCCCGTCGCTCCGCGATCTTCATCTCCCTGGACCTCGAACGTGCATATGACCGCGTCTGGCATTCCGGTCTCCTCTTCAAGCTCCAAACCTTCGCCCTTCCCATTAACTACGTCCGTCTGATCGGCTCCTTTCTCTCCCGCCGTCCTTCCTATGTCACCATCCATAACACAGATTCCAACACCATTTTCCCATCTGCCGGTGTGCCCCAAGGCTCCGTCCTCTCCCCCCTTCTGAACCTTTTGTACACGGCGGACATGCCGCCGCCGTCAGCCCCCGTCCACCTTCTCCAGTTTGCCGATGACACCGCCGTCCTTGCCCTTGCCCCCACCCTACAGCGCTCCCAACACCTTCTCCAATCCCATCTTGACCGGTTCACCGCTTGGTGCAACCAATGGTTGCTCAAGGTCAATCCCTCCAAAACCCAGGTGATCATGGTAGGCAAAACCACCCCTTCCTTCCGCCTCCTTGATTTCTGTCTCACCATCTATGGCCTTCCTGTCGCCCTCACTCCCACCCTTAAGTACCTTGGCGCCACCCTCGATCCTCGCCTCTCCTGGACTCCCCACCTCCGGACAATCCAAGCCAAGGCATGCTCCCGCCTCAGTCTCCTCAAGCTCCTCTCTGGCCGTACGTGGGGTCTGGACCCCTCCACCATCCTCCACACCTATAAGTCCCTTATCCGCCCTATCCTTTGTTATGCCCATCCATCTTGGATCTCCGCCCCCCCCTACCTTTTATAAATCCCTCCAAATCCTTGAACGTCATGCTCTCCGCCTCGCCTATCGCATCCGTCTCCCCTCCCCCATGCGGATCCTGTACAATCTCATCCCCTTCCCCCACCTCCTCCTTTTCCTTGAAAGGATACGGATCCTGTACACCTCCCGCAAACTCGATCCTCCTCATTCGCTCGTCTCCCCGATCCTCTCCCACCCCCGCCCGCTGCCGCGCCTGTATTCGCACGTCCCACCCGGTCTCCATCCCTCCACCCTCCTTACCCTCTCCCAAGGTGGCTTCCGCCAGCTCCCCCTCCCTGATGATGTCCTCCTCCCCTCCATCTACACCTCCTATCAACTTTGACCCTGCCCCACCCCCCACTTCCGGTGTTCTTTCTTTTGGGCACCCTCCCTCCCTTCTCTTCCCTTCCCTTCTCTTTCCTTTTCCCACGTCCCCTCCCTCCACCCCTCTTCCCCCGGGTTTCCCCTCCCCCTTCCTCCCTCCCCCCTTTCTCCCCTGCCCTTGGCATCTCTGCTCTCCCCTCTCGCTCTCCCACTCCCCTTCCTCCTCCTCCTCTCTTGGCAGGTCCCCGGACTCGCACACGCATAGTGAACATTCGCGCGCCGGAGATCATCGACATCAGTATCTCGTGTGTGTGCTTCGTTTTGTGTTTCGTGCAGTTACGACTCCACTGTTCACATGTGCCATCGCCGTTCTCCGTGTTTTGTGCGCCGTGTCCACAAGTGTTAGTGTTTTTATCGTCCAACGTGAACGGCTTCATGTTTATTGTTTTTTGTATCTCCATTTTTTGCCCGCCGTTTTTTGTATTGTCTGTATCACCTCTATGTCATGTTATTGTTCCACTTAAGGCTGAAGAGCAGCGTAATGTGCTGCTGCCATCCCGCCTGTATAGGTGATTAAAATTACAATAAAGGAAAAATAAAACGGTGAATGAATCCGCTCTGCGGTTTAACGACCACTGGTGTGGTACACAGGTCAGACTGAGTGTGCCTTTTACTCAGATTTCCACACTCGTGTCAGTAAATGCTAGGTGGGTCTCCAGTCTCCGCCTCAGAAAATTCGATGCACGAACACACGGCACGGACATCACAGGATTCATAAACACACCGTGCACACAACTTCAGTGACCACTGAGGACACAAGAACGGCATCTGGTCACAAAGTAAAATATACATTTGCTGAATCACTGAAACCAGCGGACCGCCCACGACATACGAAAGAGAGAGACAAAGCTTAGCGATGGCCTGCAGAGTAAATTTTGGAAATCTGTGGTAAGGTCTTATGGGACCAAACTGCTGAGGTCATCGGTCCCTAAGGTTACACAATACTTAATCTAACTTAAAAACTGACTTACGCTAAGGACGACACACACATCCATGCCCGAGGAAGGACTCGAACCCCTGACGGGAGGAGCCGTGCGAGCCGTGACAAGACGCCTCAGACCTCGCGGCTACCCCGCGCAGCGCAGAATAAATCTAACGTACTGCACAGACGTACGAATGCGAACGGCACCTAAATGTCGTTGGGATTCCAGCGAATAGGAGCTACGTAAAATGCTCCAGTCTCAACATCACGGAAGGAGAGACTCTGGAATACCATGTAGTCGATAAACTGAACAATTACGGTAGCTCCATAACGAGAGATACTCAAAACTGACGGTGGATGGTGACGATGATGATGATTGTGGAGCTGTAGCAATGTGGATGGAGAATATACTGTGTGATGTCCCCCCACTTAACATTCTGTAGTCCGCTGATACCGTATTCCTTGACTTCTGGGAGGCGTTCGATACGGTACCGCGTTGAAGCCAAAGCTGTTGTGCATGGAGTAGCAGCAACGATAGAAAATGTTAGCGAAATGCGGGAAGGCATGCGAAGGATGCAGGGATTCGCAGCAGGCCTCAATATAAACAAACGTAACGCGTTTCTCATAAGTAGGTGGAAAGTGTCGCTATTGTTTCGTTGGACGATTGCCGATCAGTCAGTGACAGCAGTGGCATCTGTTAAATATCTGGGAGTATGCGCAGGGAGTGATTTAAAGTGGAATGACCACATAAAGCTAATCGCAGGTAAGGCAGGTGCCAGACCGGTTGACTGGGAGAATCATTAGCAAGTGTAATCCATTGACGTAGGCCGTAACTTACAAAACGCTCGTTCCACCGATACTTGCACACTGCTTGGCAGTCTGTGATTCGTACCAGATAGGACTCATAGAGGAAATAGAGAAGATCCGAAAAATAGCAAAGCGTTTCGTTACAGGTTCATTTAACAAGCGAAAAAACGTCACGGTGATGAACCAAGTCCAGAGCCGGCGCTACAAGAGAGGCGTTGCGTGTCACAGAGAGCGTGCGTACTATCTAGAAGAGTAAACCCATATGTTATTTTCCCCTACGTACAGGATTATTACAAATGATTGAAGCGATTTCACAGCTCTACAATAACTTTATTATTTGAGATATTTTTACAATGCTTTGCACACACATACAAAAACTCAACAAGTTTTTTCAGGCATTCACAAATGTTCGATATGTGCCCCTCTAGTGATTCGGCAGACATCAAGCCGATAATCAAGTTCCTTCCACACTCGGCGCAGCATGTCCCCATCAATGAGTTCGAAAGCATCGTTGATGCGAGCTTGCAGTTCTGGCACGTTTCTTGGTAGAGGAGGTTTAAACACTGAATCTTTCACATAACCCCACAGAAAGAAATCCCATGGGGTTAAGTCGGGAGAGCGTGGAGGCCATGACATGAATTGCTGATCGTGATCTCCACCACGACCGATCCATCGGTTTTCAAATCTCCTGTTTAAGAAATGCCGAACAACGTGATGGAAGTGCGGTGGAGCACCATCCTGTTGAAAGATGAAGTCGGCGCTGTCGGTCTCCAGTTGTGGCATGAGCCAATTTTCCAGCATCCTCCGCGGGCTACGCGTGAAACTTGCCCGCACGCGTTAAACCGTTTCTTCCCTCACTGCAGGCCGACCCGTTGATTTCCCCTTACAGAGGCATCCAGAAGCTTTAAACTGCGCATACCATCGCCGAATGGAGTTAGCAGTTGGTGGATCTTTGTTGAACTTCGTCCTGAAGTGTCGTTGCACTGTTATGACTGACTGATGTGAGTGCATTTCAAGCACGACATACGCTTTCTCGGCTCCTGTCGCCATTTTGTCTCACTGCGCTCTCGAGCGCTCTGGCGGCAGAAACCTGAACTGCGGCTTCAGCCGAACAAAACGTTATGAGTTTTTCTACGTATCTGTAGTGTGTCGTGACCATATGTCAATGAATGGAGCTACAGCGAATTTATGAAATCGCTTCAATCATTTGTAATAACCCTGTATGTTGTTGTTGTTGTGGTCTTCAGTCCAGAAACTGGTTTGATGCAGTTCTCCATGCTACTCTATCCCGTGCAAGCCTCTTCATCTCCCAGTACTTAGTGCAATCTACATCCTTCTGAATCTGCTTAGTGCATTCATCTCTTGGTCTCCCTCTACGGTTTCTATTCTCCACGTTGCCCTCCAATACTAAATTTGTGATCCCTTGATGCCGCAGAATATGCCCTACCAACCGATCCCTTCTTCTAGTCAAGTTGTGCCAAAAATATCTCCTAACTGCAATTCTGTTCAATACCTCCTCATTAGTTATGCGATCTACCCATCTAATCTTCAGCATTCTTTTGTAGCTCCACATTTCGAAAGCTTCTATTCTCTTCTTGTGTAAACTATTTATCGTCCATGTTTCACTTCCATACATTGCTACACTCCATACAAATACTTTCAGAAACGATTTGCTGACACTTAAATCTATGCTCGATGTTAACAAATTTCTCTTCTTTAGAAACGCTTTCCTTGCCAATGCCAGTCTACATTTTATATCCTCTCTACTTCGACCATCATAAGTTATTTTGCTCCCCAAATAACAAAACTTTTTTTACTACTTTAAGCGTCTCATTTCCTAATCTAACTCCCGCAGCATCACCCGATTTAATTCGACTACAGTCCATTATCCTCGTTTTGCTTTTGTTGATGTTCATCTTATATCCTCCTTTCAAGACACTGCCCATTCCGTTCAGGTCCTTTGCTGTCTCTGACAGAATTACAATGTCATCGGTGAAACTCAAAGTTTTTATTTCTTCTCCATGGGTTTTAATTCCTACTCCTAGTTTTTCTTTCGTTTCCTTTACTGCTTGCTCAATATACAGATTGAATAACATTGGGGATAGGCTACAACCCTGTCTCACTCCCTTCCCAACCACTGCTCGGTTCTAGGCGCTACAGTCTGGAACCGCGCGGCCGCAGGTTCGAATCTTGCCTCGGGAATGGCTGTGTGTGTTGTCCTTAGGTTAGTTAGGTTTAAGTAGTTCTAAGTTCTGGGGGACTGATGACCTCAGATGTTAAGTCCCATAGTGCTCAGAGCCATTTGAACCATTTTTTGAACCAATCACTGCTTCCCTTTCATTCTTCTCGACTCTTATAACTGCCATCTGGTTTCTGTATAAATTACAAATAGCCTTTCGTTCCCTGTATTTTACCCCTGCCAACTTCAGAATTTGAAAGAGAGTATTGCAGTCAACATTGTCAAAGGATTTCTCTATGTCTACAAATGCTCGAAACGTAGGTTTGCCCTTCCTTAATCTATTTTCTAAGATAAGTCGTAGGGTCAGTATTACCTCAAGTGTTCCAAAATTTCTACGGAATACAAACTGATCTTCCCCGAGGTCGGCTTCTACCAGTTTTTCCATTCGTCTGTAAAGAATTTGTGTTACTCTCGCGAAAATGACTGTGAAAGTAAAATTAGAGGTATTCCAGATCACACAGAAGCGTAACAACAAACATTCGCTATTTTTATAGGGAAGTGGATACAGTGACAATGGTACACAAAGTGCCCTTCTTCAGACACGTATACGTGGTACGCAAAGTGTCTCCTCCACACACTATGAGGTGGTTTCCGGAGTGTACGTACAAATGTAGTTTTTCGCCCAAAAGCACTCTAGCAAAGAGGAGAAGTCGTCACTCGTGTGTAGCTGGCTGGTGTCAGAGAGTCTCGAGATGTTAACAGGTATAATAGCATTGCAAGAGCCGCCTGCGGCGGCCGGCAGTCGGCGCAGGACACTGCAGCGCATTCCGCAGCCCGGGGAGACGACGGACGCCTCGGCCGCGCCGGGTACCGTTGCTTCGGTGAGTCGCCGTCTGTTCTCCGGGTCAGGAGGCTGACACACGGCGGGCGGCCGACGCGAGGAGAGGCGAGCGACCGCGCTGCGGTGGCAGTCCGTGGGTGGCCGCTGGCGACACGGCGACGAGGCAGTGCGACGTTTCCCCACTCACGTGAAAACACGGCAGACTCCCACACTCATAAAAATGTCTACATCTACATAGATACTATGCAAGCCACCGTACGGTGCATGGCGAAAGGTACCCTGTACCACTGTTTGTCATTTTCCCTGCTGTTCCACTCGCGAATAGAGGGGGAATGACTGTCTTTACTCCCCTGTATGAGCCCTAATTTCTCGTATCTTATTTATGTTGGCGGCAATAGAATCGTTCGGCAGTCAGCTTCAAATGCCGGTTCTCTAACTTTTCTAATCTAGCCGGCTGCCTCTGAGTTGCTTCGATGTCTTCGTTCAATCCGACACGGTACGGGTCCCAAACACTCGAGCATTACTCAAGATTAGGTCGCACCAACGTCCTATATGCGGTCTCCTTTACAGGTGAACCAATCTTCCCTAAAATTCTCCCAATAAAACAAAGTCAATCATTCGCCTTCCCTACCACAGTTTTGACATGCTCGTTCCGCCTCTTATCGCTTTGAAACGTTACGCCCAGATATTTAAACGACTTGACTGTGTCAAGCAGGACACCAGTAATACTGTATCCGAACATTACAGGGTTGTTCTTCCAACTCAACCGCATTAACTTATATTTTTCCACATTTAGGGCTCCCTGCCATTCACGAAACCAACGAGGAATTTTGTCTAAGCCGCTTGTATCTTCCTACACTCACTCAACTTCGACACTTTACCGTGCACCACGACATCATCAGCAGATGCCAGACTGAGATTCATTGGAAGAATACTGAGGAAATGCAGTCCGAAAACAAGGGAAGTAGGTTACAGTACACTTGTTCGCCCACTCCTTGAATACTTCAAAAAAATGTTCAAATGTGTGTGAAATCTTATGGGACTTAACTGCTAAGGTCATCAGTCCCTAAGCTTACACACTACTTAAACTAAATTATCCTAAGGACAAACACACACACCCACGCCCGAGGGAGGACTCGAACCTCCGCCGGGACTAGCTGCACAGTCCATGACTGCAGCGCCTGAGACCGCTCGGCTAATCCCGCGCGGCCCTTGAATACTGCTCACCGGTATGGGATCCGTACCAGATAGGGTTGATAGAGGAGATAGAGAAGATCCAACGGAGACCAGGGCGCTTCGTTACAGGATCATTTAGTAATCACGAAAGCGTTACAGAGATGATAGATAAACTGCAGTGGAAGACTCTGCAAGAGAGACGCTCAGTAGCTCTGTACGGGCTCTTGTTGAAGTTTTGAGAACATACCTTCACCGAAGAGTCAAGCAGTATATTGGTCCCTCCTACGTATATCTCGCGAAGAGACCATGAGGATAAAATCAGAGAGATTAGAGCCCACACAGAGGCATACCGACAATCTTTCTTTCCACGAACAATGCGAGACTGGAATAGAAGGGAGAACCGATAGAGGTACTCAGGGTACCCTCCGCCACATACCGTCAGGTGGCTTGCGGAGTATGGATGTAGATGTTGATGTAGATGTAGAAGCAACCGCAGATTGCTGTCCACCCTATCAACAAAATCATTTATGTACACAAAGAAAACCAGCGGCACCATCATACTTCCCTGGGGCACTCGTGACGATACCCTTTCCCTAATGAATATCCCCGTCGAGGACAACTTATTTAAGAAGTTTTCGAGCCAGTCACATATTTGTGAACTTATTCCACATGTTCGTACATTCGTTAACAGCCTGCAATGGGGCACCGTGTCTAGTGCTTTCCAGAAATCTAGAAATATGGAATATGCTTGTTGCCCTTCATCTATGGTTCCCCGTATATCACGTGAGATAACGGCAAGCTGAGTATCGCACGAGCGATGCTTTCTAAAACCATTCTGATTCTTGGACATAAGCTTCTGTCTCAAGAAGGTTTACTGTATTCGAACTTGGAATATGTTCAAGGATTCTACAGCAAACAGAAGTTAGAGATATTGGTCTGTAAATTTGCAGGTCCCATCTTTTATCTTTCTTATATACCAGCGCTTTATTCCAGTCGCTTGGGACTTTGTGCTGGGCCACAGATTCACGACGATTATTATCGCATTCTGAAACATCTTTCGCCAGGCGATTGTCTTCCCTGCAGGAATTCCCATTTGAATTCCCGAAGCATCTCCGTAATACATTTGTGCTGATCGAATCTATCGGTAACAAATGTAGCAACATGCCTCTGAATTGCTTCAATGTCTTCATTTAATCCGATCTGATGGATCACCACTGGGGAAAAAGCTTTGAACCACGGGGTGGACTGATCAACAAAAACTGTCACATAATCCTTGACAAAAATGCAACCTCGCATCGTAACCAAGGGGCCATAGAATAATAAGATGTGCCTCCAGAAATCATCATAGGTTCCCCGCCGTCTCGACACGTAGATTCGACCAGAAGTTACAAACAGTGTGAAACAAGATTCATCTGACGAAACTACTTTCTTCCATAGCTCCGTAGAGCATGGCTTATGTCTTCGGCATCACGTTTTCCTGTTACGGGAATTTGCAGCTTTCCGTGCAACTCCATATTTGTGGAGCTGCCTTCGTTTTGTTTTGGTGCTGACACGGTTCGTAAATGCGACTTTCAGTTGTTCAGTGATTTCTGCAGCTCTGGCCCTCTTATTTTTCGTGACCATCCTCTTCAATGACAGTCTTTCACGATCACTCGACATACACTTCCGTTTACGTTGTGGCTTAGTGTAGGTTTTCTTCGGTACGCCGACCGCGGTGGCGAGCGGTTCTAGGCGCCTCAGTCCGGAACCGAGCGACTGTTACGGTCGCAGGTTCGAATCCTGCCTCGGGCATGGATGTGTGTAATGTCCTTAGGTTAGTTAGGTTTAAGTAGCTCCAAGTTCTATGGGGCTGATGACCTTAGATGTTAAGTCCCATAGTGCTCAGAGCCATTTTTTCGGCACTGTATACAATATAAATTTTCGATACTACGCCTCTTGAAACACCAAGCGCTTCGGTTATATTGGTCACGGAGGCATACACCATACCAACACGAACAATTTGCCCCCATTCGACATAACGCATTCACAGTTACACAGCACGCTGTTCTGATAGCTACTGTCGATCAAGCCGCAGTTTCTGTCGCGGCCAGCGAACGCCGGACCCTCCAGACAGAAGCAGTCACGACCCCTGGACACGAACCGGAAGCGTGGCCGTCGGCGTCCCTCTGCCACCTCCCTGTCCTCATTGACGCGCACGACCGCCGATCACAGTGGAGGCACCGTAGGATCTCTCTGCACTTCCTGACCACCGGTGACGTCACCCAAGAACGGAAATGACGCCGGAAGCCTTGCAACCGTCTCGATCAACTAGCAGGAAAATGCAGAGAATACGGCCCTGAAGTTCTTTCCAGTTACAAATTCCTACCACACGCACGAGGGCAAAGCTACAATTGAAAATAGAGTCAGGAAGTAGGCGGTTTGTAAGCCGATGCGCTGTTGACCGCCTAGCCACTACATGCATGTTGAACGGACACTGCGAGTCAGTTACAAATAGAGGGCCATTGAGCAAGAAGGGTTACAGCATGAAAGGAATGCTATTTTGAGCGACCACTGGACGACATGGCATTGTAGATCAATTTGACTCTCCTATATTTATCACAATACACTTGCGAGTGTATACCATATAGATAAGTGTGCCTCTGTGCTTCAAGATAAGGCCGTAATAAGTGTTCGGAATCAATTGCAAATGAATTAAACACACACACACACACACACACACACACACATATATATATATATATATATATATACTCAGCTTAAAGTCATATGCACGTAACAGGTTGCCACACTTGCGAGTGTATACCATATAGATAAGTGTGCCTCTGTGCTTCAAGATAAGGCCGTAATAAGTGTTCGGAATCAATTGCAAATGAATTAAACACACACACACACACACACACACACACACACACACACATATATATATATATATATATATATATATATATATATATATATATATATACACTCAGCTTAAAGTCATATGCACGTAACAGGTTGCCACACTTGCGAGTGTATACCATATAGATAAGTGTGCCTCTGTGCTTCAAGATAAGGCCGTAATAAGTGTTCGGAATCAATTGCAAATGAATTAAACACACACACACACACACACACACACACACACACACACACACATATATATATATATATATATATATATATACTCAGCTTAAAGTCATATGCACGTAACAGGTTGCCTGCGGGTGTGGAGGATAGGAAAAACCTTTCCATTTAGGCTACTGAACCTGCCCTTCTGTGTCTGCCAGCTATTCATACCATATAGTGGACCGTACGAGATTCCGCTCATAGATATGATTCATATTGACAGAGTGCCTAGGTATAAGTAGCACTTCAACACTTGGAATCAGAATGATGCAGCTCTCCACCGTTTTCGAGAAAAGCGAGATTTAAAATTTCAGGCGTGCTTCGTGTGGTGACTAGTATTGAAGGAGTCCGCAGCACAGTCAGCAAGAACTTAGTTTCATAAACGCGGGGCCTATGGATCGAATCGCTCTGCTGGTAAATTTTTAAAATTTTTAATTCCCAAGTAATTTTAATACACATTTATTATACTGCGCTGATTACAAGTATCTAACAAATCATTATTATTTTCATACCCTTAACCCCGAAAAATCACATTTTTGTCTAGATCCTGCAGTATCGTCCCAACCCGCCATGATCTGTTTTCCAAGTATCCTTGCAGATAGTTTAGACACACCGTGAGCCCCTTTTCCAGGCATAAGTCGAGGTACACTACGATTCGCCGTACGAACCCGATTTTCCAGAGTTGCCGTAGAGTCATAATAAATCTGTTGTTAGAATTATGTGGGAATAAAAAAAAAAGTAGCATTAGCGAGATTCAATTCACAGACCCCGAGATTATGAAAATGATGGCCTACTACCCTGGCTCCACGGTCCTGGAACGCTATGGAAAATACGAAGTTTATAAACAGGTGTAAAATTTTCAAACTTGCTCTACTCAAAAACAGTTTCGTGTGGTGTCTTCCTGTTTACGTATGTTGGAGTCCTAGTCGTGTTTTGCACCCACTGTCAATATGGATCGAATCGGTGAGAGGAAGTTCGTAGAGTCTCTTTGTGGGTAGAAAATTGGAGTGAAAATGTCTTGTGCGCCCCAAAATAAAATCAGTGCATAGTCAGTTTGGTAATAGAAAGCAACGTACACTACCGGCCATTAAAATTGCTACGCCATGAAGATGACGTGCTACAGACGCGAAATTTAACCGACGGGAAGAAGATGCTGTGATATGCAAATGATTAGCTTTTCAGAGCATTCACACAAGGTTGGCGCCGGTGGCGACACCTACAACGTGCGGACATGAGGAAAGTTCCCAAACGATTCCTCATACGCAAACAGCAGTTGACGGGCGTTGCTTGGTGAAACGTTGTTGTGATGCCTCGTGTAAGGAGGAGAAATGCGTACCATCACGTTTCCGACTTTGATAAAGGTCGGATTGTAGCCTATCGCGATTGCGGTTTGTCGTATCGCGACATTGCTGCTCGCGTTGGTCGAGATCCAATGACTGTTAGCAGAATATGGAATCGGTGGGTTCAGGGGGGTAATATAGAACGCCGTGCTGGATCCCAACGGCCTCGTATCACTAGCAGTCGAGACGACAGGCATCTTATCAGCATGGCTGTAACGGATCGTGCAGCCACGTCTCGATACCTGAGTCAACCGATGGGGACGTTTGCAAGACAACAACCATCTGCACGAACAGTTGGACGACGTTTGCAGCAGCATGGACTATCAGCACGGAGACCATGGCTGCGGTTATCCTTGACGCTGCATCACAGACAGGGGCGCCTGCGATGGTGTACTCAACGACGAACCTGGGTGCACGAATGGAAAAACGTCATTTTTTCGGATGAATCCAGGTTCTGTTTACAGCATAATGATGGTCGCATCCGTGTTTGGCGACATCGCGGAGAACGCACATTGGAAGCGTATATTCGTCATCGCCATACTGGCGTATCACCCGGCGTGATGGTATGGGGTGCCATTGGTTACACGTCTCGGTCACCTCTTGTTCGCATTGACGGCACTTTGAACAGTGGACGTTACATTTCAGATGTGTTACGACCCGTGGCTCTACCGTGCGAAACGCTACATTTCAGCAGGATAATGCACGACCGCATGTTGTAGGTTCTGTACGGGCCTTTCTGGATACAGAAAATGTTCGACTGCTGCCCTGGCCAGCACATACCGTGCGAAACGCTACATTTCAGCAGGATAATGCACGACCGCATGTTGCAGGTCCTGTACGGGCCTTTCTGGATACAGAAAATGTTCGACTGCTGCCCTGGCCAGCACATTCTCCAGATCTCTCACCAATTGGTAATTGGTGGCCGAGCAACTGGCTCATCACAATACTCCAGTCACTACTCTTGATGAACTGTGGTATCGTGTTGAAGCTGCATGGACAGCTGTACCTGTACACGCCATCCAAGCTCTGTTTGACTCAGTGCCCAGGCGTATCAAGGCCGCCATTACGACCAGAGGTGGTTGTTCTGGATACTGATTTCTCAGGATCTATGCACCCAAATTGCGTGAAAATGTAATCACATGTCAGTTCTAGTATAATACAGGGTTATTACAAATGATTGAAGCGATTTCACAGCTCTACAATAACTTTATTATTTGAGATATTTTCACAATGTTTTGCACACACATACAATAACTCAAAAAGTTTTTTTAGGCATTCACAAATGTTCGATATGTGCCCCTTTAGTGATTCGGCAGACATCAAGCCGATAATCAAGTTCCTTCCGCACTAGGCGCAGCATGTCCCCATCAATGAGTTCGAAAGCATCGTTGATGCGAGCTCGCAGTTCTGGCACGTTTCTTGGTAAAGGAGGTTTAAACACTGAATCTTTCACATAACCCCACAGAAAGAAATCGCATGGGGTTAAGTCGGGAGAGCGTGGAGGCCATGACATGAATTGGTGATCATGATCTCCACCACGACCGATCCATCGGTTTTCCAATCTCCTGTTTAAGAAATGCCGAACTGGCATTCTGCTTTAGCCTTTACCGTAAGATTTTCCAAACCGTCGGCTGTGGTACGTTTAGCTCCCTGCTTGCTTTATTCGTCGACTTCCGCGGGCTACGCGTGAAACTTGCCCGCACGCGTTCAACCGTTTCTTCGCTCACTGCAGGCCGACCCGTTGATTTCCCCTTACAGAGGCATCCAGAAGCTTTAAACTGCGCATACCATCGCCGAATGGAGTTAGCAGTTGGTGGATCTTTGTTGAACTTCGTCCTGAAGTGTCGTTGCACTGTTATAACTGACTGATGTGAGTGCATTTCAAGCACGACATGCGCTTTCTCGGTTCCTGTCGCCATTTTGTCTCACTGCGCTCTCGAGCGCTCTGGCGGCAGAAACCTGAAGTCCGGCTTCAGTCGAACAAAACTTTATGAGTTTTTCTACGTATCTGTAGTGTGTCGTGACCATATGTCAATGAATGTGGCTACAGTGAATTTATGAAATCGCTTCAATCATTTGTAATAGCCCTGTATATTTGTCCTATGAATACCCGTTTATGATCTGCATTTCTTCTTGGTGTAGCAATTTTAATGGCCAGTAGGGAGTGAGTGTGTGTGTGTGTGTGTGTGTGTGTGTGTGTGTGTGTGTGTGTGTGTGGCAGGTCGAGGTTTGATTAAGGTCAGTAAGCAGGTTCCAGTGTACAGTGGAGATAGGCTACAGTCGTTACGCAGAGATGAAGAGCCTTGCACACGACAGACTGGCGAGGAGAGCTGCTGGGACTGCAGACGACCACAACGCAGGTGGAGATGGTAGCACACAGGAAGGGCAGGGGAGCGAGGAATGTGCCAGAGATGCCGTGTGTCGTGTGTGTGTGTGCGTGCGTGTGAGCGATGCAGCCGCCTTCTGCGGACGGCTAACGAGCCGGTTCCGTGGGAGCGGACGGCCTGCACGCCAGCTCTGCTCTGGTGTGGCCGCAACGTCCCACCCCGCCCCCCTTCACCCCTCTCGTGTGTCGCCGGACGCGCATTAAGCCGCAAAGTAAAAAACCACCCGCGCGGGAACATCGGCCGTCTAATCCCTCACCAAGGAATTGGCTGCGTTCTCTCTCTCTCTCTCTCTCCCCTCTACTCGAGTCCTCGCGAGCGCTATCCGGCGACCAGGAGAGCTCTGGAAAGTTAAACTCTTGTGGCGGACACGGAACCTCTGCCCCGCAGCAGTCCGTATGTTGCTGTAGTAACGGAAGACGCTGTCGGCCTGTCGCTGCGGCTCTCGCAGGTGTCTTTGGCTGGGGGAGTCGGTCGCGATCTCATAACCGTCGTGCTGACCTTCGACATCGGCGTGCGACCAGCGGACACTCCTTCTACTGTAAGAACTGCCACCGTCATTCATCACCCACGGCGGCCATCACCTGGCCAAGTGTGTACAGCGGACTGTTTGTACGGCTTCTGCGATCTATGGTAGCCTCTTAAAAAACCTCTCTTTATCCTCCCGTTAGGTGGCTTTCGCGCCACTGCAGGTCCACCTTGTCGGGGTGGGTACGAGCAGCCGCTTCACATTTTCTACCGAGGGCAGCTGGACGCTTGATTGGATCGTGGCGCTGCTGTAAACAGACCCATCTGTACACGTTCAAAATGGTTCAAATGGCTCTGAGCACTATGGGGCTTAACTCCTGAGGTCATCAGTCCCCTAGACCTTAGAACTACTTAAACTTAAGGACATCACACACATACATGCCCGAGGCAGGATTCGAATATGCAACCGTAGCGGTCAATCTGTACACTTTCTGACCAGTTACGCACATAAACAAAAGGTGATTACATAATTTAGCAGAAGGTATAGAAAGCCCTCTGTTTACAGCTACCCTTGGAACAATGTGGAGGGAGTGTTTGTAGGTACCCGTAGGTACCCGCCATCTGAGGGTGACTTTAAAGTCGGCTAATGACGTAATAACATTATAAAGCGACTAGTCGCAACTACAAAAAAACGTCGTTTTAGCCAAAGTTGCACTATTCACCGTATGTGATACGTCAGATAGTCGGCCGGAATGACCGAGCGGTTCTAGGCGCTACAGTCCGGAACCGCGCCATCGCTACGGTCGCAGGTTCGAATCCTGCCTCGGGCATGGATGTTTGTGATGTCCTTAGGTTAGTTAGGTTTAAGATGTTCTAAGTTCTAAGGGACTGGTGTCCTCAGAAGCTGTCCCATAGTGCTCAAAGCCTTTTGAACCATTTGCTACGTCAGATAAATTTGCGTTTATTTATATTTCTTGACCTAAAATGGAACAAGATTTACTTTCTTAAATTTAATTTTTTGTTGTGATTTGTTACGAATGTAGCTTGTGGATCGTTTTGTGAGCAAACAAGGCTAAGTCGATATGTGGCAGCCAATATATGCGAAGAGTTCTGAATCCAAGATCGTACCCGACGATGTTCAAGAGACGCACCTATCCTATGTCGTAAACAAAGTCAGGGCATAATGTAAATGTCTATGTGGTCTCTGACGTCCTTTCATTAGAGTTGTCAGAAGCTAGATCACCATTTTCGATTCTTTCTGCGCGTTCACTGAAGCGAATTTCTGTTGAGATAATCTTTTCCGTTGAGATAATCTTATGCAAAGTTAAAATTACTTTGATTTCAAGCGGAAAGAAAGGAAAATGGCTCTAGAAGTCCCACAACATTTCATATTCGGTGTGTGTTAGTTTAGAAATATGACCAGTACTCCAACGACCTGGGCCACAGCAGTTACGAGCTACAATGTTTTAAAATTCTAAGTTACGTGTTGAAAGAGTACTGATTTTGTCCTTTAGTAAGTCAAACGCTAAATCAATTAGGTTTGGAATGCGACTATCGCATTCCAAATGAAACAAATTTACTGCTAGAGGTAAATACAGTAGTATTTCACGAAGCATGTTTATCTCGTTTCTGTACCGTACATCTGCTATTAACACGCAATATTTCGAAATAAATGAATGGAGATAGGTTTTGTATTCATGAATAGGAAAATCTACTGCAGTCGACTAGGGAGGAAGGAAAACGAACAAATATGCTGAGTCGTTTATGGTTTCTTTGCCTAACAAAAAATGGCTCTGAGCACTATGGGACTCAACTGCTGTGGTTATAAGTCCCCTAGAACTTAGAACTACTTAAACCTAACTAACCTAAGGACAGCACACAACACCCAGCCATCACGAGGCAGAGAAAATCCCTGACCCCGCCGGGAATCGAACCCGGGAACCCGGGCGTGGGAAGCGAGAACGCTACCGCTTTGCCTAACACTTTCATCCCATTACCTAGTATACTAAAGAATAGCTTCCTTTTTCTTATTTCGTCTTTTGAATCTAATTTATGTGATAAATTAACTACTGTCTTCGTGTGAATTCTAGTTAAAAAGTCACGACTGAAGTTGGAACGAAGACAAAGTATTTCATTATGACATGCGAAGCCAAAGTGACGAAATTTCTTTAGATAATAAATAGGAAACCATGTGTACAATGTGAAATATAACGTGATTTTAGAGGGAGATATACGTTCTGAAAAGTGAAAAGATGATATCTGCTGTTCAGTGACAAACTGGAAGTCCCTTTTGATACAGTAACAAAAACTGGCGCAGAGGCTAACGTTCACAAAACACGTTACCGTGTGGCACGGAGTTACAGCGGAGACTACAAACTTTACCCTTTCGTGCTCTAAACAGAGGTTCGATCAGAATATTGTAAGCGTGAACTTGAAGTTAGTATGCACCTCATGTCAGGAAGCGGCAGTCAGGAAGAAAGGCTGCCTTCATAGACAGAGCCGATCCTCGCTGCTCATGCTTGCGTCACACTTACTGGTTCCAGAGTGAATGAGCAGGTGCCTGGGAGAGCGGCAACCCTCTCTACAGCTGCGCCTGTCACGTGGTCTAACGTCCCGGCTAACGTCCCACTACATGCTTCTGATTTGCATATTTAGCTACTGTATCGGGTGGTGACTGATGAGTAATTACAGCTGTGTTGGTAGGTCACACAGCAAACAAGTTTTAGCTGGGTTTGTTGTTCAGTGTAAACAGGGGCTACTTCATCTACATCTATTTTACGTGCCACTGTCATTACCTCCCTTTTCTGTTCCAGTAGCGTATGGTTCGCGGGAAGAATGACTGCCGGAAAGCCTCCGTGCGCGCTCGAATCTCTCTAATTTTACATTCGTGATCTCCTCGGGAGGTGTAAGTAGGGGGATGCAATATATTCGATACCTCATCCAGAAACGAACCCTCTCGAAACCTGGACAGCAAGCTACACCGCGATGCAGAGCGCCTCTCTTGCAGAGTCTGCCACTTGAGTTTGCTAAACATCTCCGTAGCGCTATCACGCTTACCAGATAACCCTGTGACGAAACGCGCCGCTCTTCTTTGGATCTTCTCTATCTTCTCCGTCAACCCGACCTGGCACGGATCCCACAGCGGTGAGCAATTCTCAAGTACAGGTCGAACGAGTGTTTTGTAAGCCACCTTCTTTGTTGATGGACTACATTTTCTAAAGACTCTCCCAATGAATCTCAACCTGGCACCTGATTTACCAAAAATTAATTTTATATGATCATTCCACTTCAAATCGTTCTGTACGCATACTCCCAGATATTTTACAGAAGTAACTGCTACCAGTGTTTGTTCCGCTATCATATAATCATACAATAAAGAATCCTTCTTTCTATGTATTCGCAATACATTACATTTGTCTATGTTAAGGGTCAGTTGCCACTCACTGCACCAAGTGCCTATCCGCTGCAGATCTTCCTGCATTTCTCCTGTACAAAGATGGCACACTTGCGGTTTATGGACGTGTTTGCTGTCCCTCGGTCCCTGGAGTGCTGGGGCCACGGCTGACTGCGTTGCGGACGGTCAAACCGCCTCATCGGCAGCAGTAACGGTGGGCGTGCAGTCCAGCCGGAAGCTGAGGCGGGGACACCCTAGTCTTCCCTTCACTTGACGCGCCGCGAGCGGTCGGCTGTGAAGTGTGCCACGTGCCGGAGAGCGGCAAGCTGCGCCATAAGTGTGCCAGCGGGTGACCGGGTCAGCATAAGGAGGCAGTGCTGGGGACTGGGCCCTGGGATCAGCCGGGGCTGCTGCTGCGCCAAAACGCGGCCCAGATTGACGGCGCCGAGCTGAGCCGCCTGCGTTCCCACGGACGCTCGCCAAGGGGACCGGACCAGCTCACCGCTCGGCTGGGAGGCGGCCAGACAGGCGCTGTGTTATGGCCACGGTAAGCGTCATCAACCCAGAATCCAGCGACTCTGGCAAACGTTCCTTCCGCCTCTCCTGCAGCTTACTGCCCCTTTTCCAGTGTGACACCTCTTCAGAAGTGTAACATCTCTTACCCAGTGCCACAGTTCCTCCTGAATGTAACGCCTCTTCCTGAATTAACACCTCCTCCTCAAGGTAACACTGCACCCTCAAGCTCTCCCCAATGGGACATTGCGTCTTCGCTGATTGCTGACACCACGTGTCCCATATGCAAAACCCTTATAGATAGACGAACGCCGCCCGGGATTAGCCGAGCGGTCTAGGGCGCTGCAGTCATGGACTGTGCGGCTGGTCCCGGCGGAGGTTCGAGTCCTCGTTCGGGCATGGGTGTGTGTGTTTGTCCTTAGGATAATTTAGGTTAAGTAGTGTGTAAGCTTAGGGACTGATGATCTTAGCATTTAAACCCCATAAGATTTCACACACATCTGAACATTTTTGATAGACGAACAATAGCGCAAAAGCTTGCAAATCACGTGTGTTGAAATGTTGTTTTGAAATATAGTCATGGGATAGCGATATGCACATATACAGATGGCCGCCCCAATAGCTGAGTGGTCAGCGCGCTGGTCTCTTATGCCAGCCGGCACGGTAACTCAGCGTGCTCGGTCAGGGGGTTAGCTTGCCCTCTGTAATAAAAAAACTGAGTTAATGGGTCCACGACGAACCGAAACGGGTGTCTTGCGACGTCCGCACCGAGCAGATGAAACGAACGAAAACGAACAAAATGAGATTACAGAAGAAAAAGGGGGGCCGGTTCGATTCCCGGTTGGGTCGGAGATTTTTTCATGGACTGGGTGTTGTGTTGTCCTCATTATGATTTCATCATCATCAGTGGAAGACAACGGGAAACCACCACTGGAATCACTTCCCTAGACGCTCATGGGGTGGACCTCTCTGACTAGGCTTCCCCCCATGATAAGATCTGCCGTAAGGCAGAACACAAAGTTTTTTTATGTACAGATGGCGGCATTATCACATATACTAAGTATAAAATGAAGCTGCTTTGGCGGAGCTGTCATCTGTACTCAGGTAATTCATGTGAGAAGATTTCCGGCGTGGTTATTGCCGCAAATGCGGAATGGCAGTTGGAGCTAGACCCTTGGGACAATTCCATTTCGTAAATCGTTAACGAATTCATTATTCCGAGATACATAGTGTTAAGAGTTGGCAAGAATACCAAATTTCAGGCGTTACCTCTCGCCATGGACAGTGGCCGACGCCTTCAGTTAAATATCGAGAGCAGCTGCGTTTGCATAGAGTGGCCGGTACTAACAGACATGCAACACTGTGTGAAATAACCGCAGAAATCAATGGTGGACGTACCACGAACGTACCCCTTAGGACACTGCTGCGGGATTGGCGTTAATAGGCTTTGGCAGCAGACGACCGACGCGAGTGGCTTTGCTAACAGCACGACACCGTCTGTAACGCCTCTCCCGGGCTCGTGACCACAACGGTTGGACCCTTGACGATTGGAAAACCGTGGCCTTATCAGAGAAATCCCGACTCCAGTCAGTAAGAGCTGATAGTAGTGTCAGGGCGTGGTGCAGCCCCGACGAAACCATGGACCCAAGTTGCAAACAAATTCTCTCCGTAGTACTGTGGACTGTGTTTACATGGAATCGACTGGGATCTCTGGTCCAGCTGAACCGATCATTCACTGGAAATGGTTATGTTCTGCTACTTGGAGGCCATTTACAGCCATTCATCAACTTCGTGTTCCCAAACAACGATAGAATTTTTATGGATGACGATACGCCATGTCATTTGAAGAAAATTATGGACAGTCCGAGTGAATGATTTGAACACCCAGGTCGCCCGACAAGGATCCCATGGAACATCTATGGGTCATGATCAAGAGGTCATTTCATGCAGAAAATCCTGCATCGGCAACGTTTTCGCAACTGTGGACGGCTATAGAGGCAGCATGGCTGAATATTTTTGCAGGGCACTTCCAACGAGTTGTTGAGTCCAAGACACGCCGATACTATAAGGTACCCCATGACTATTGTCACCTCAGTGTAGTTTTCCTGTGATCTGCATATGCAGTCGCCGGCCGGAGTGCCCGTGCGGTTCTAGGCACTACAATCTGGAACCGAGCGACCGCTACGGTCGCAGGTTCGAATCCTGCCTCGGGCATGGATGTGTGTGAGAACCCACTTTAAATGTGAGGTATGCCATTTAAATTGGATTCGTACTGGTTAGTATGTGTCCAACATATCTAAACAGATGTGCTATTGTGTACCGTGTTTGTATCATGCAACAAGCATCTGTGAGCAATATGCATATGGACATGGCCTTTTGGACAATGTGCTGTGTGTTTTTAAATATTTTAGCGATGGCAAACGTTTATACTGTGCTGATTTTTATCCAGTTAACATCTTGTGCATGAGGTTCAGCGTAAAATGAACTTGTTTCACTACAAGAAAATGTTTAAGACCTGAAGATGACAGCTAAGACTGTTGAAACTGTTTATCTCGAGTAACAAATAATTTGTGCGATATTGCGTTTAGAATGGTTTTTAACAAGTAAATAATTTAAGCAGTGCTTCACCGAAGTAACATGACACTGTTCATAAAAACAATTACTGCTTGTGGACCACATTTGGCACTGCCTTTGCAAATCCTGACAACCAAGTGATGTGACAATTTCTGCCATCTGTTCGAAAAATTGCTAGATATTTCACTGTGTGTTTCGCTTGCGTCCCCGTTGCAGCGTTCACACGTGATGTGATGGTAGCGACTGGTGGGTTGTATGCCCACTTCCCAACGAGACGCATAGAGACGCAGGAACAAGTGCTGCCGTGTAGTTCCGCGAAGCGCCGAGTGTTGCGCTCGCGTTGGCGCAGGTTTCACTGACGCAGCCTCCGGGCGACCACTCACCACCCTACTGGCCTTCAGAGGTCGCTCCACTTGTTCTCCGCTGGCCTGCTCCACGCTCTCCTCCTATAAACGGCCGGCCAGCCTGCTTCCGGCTGAGCCGCGTCGTCCTTAAAGCCTCCACTAACCAGCAGCTACACGGCGTGGAGATTCTTACAAGGCGGATTCGACGTACATGTATCTCTACATATGCACTCCCCAAGCATCATACAGGGCATCGATATCATCCACGACCGGTTCAATTTGCGCGAAGGAGTGTCACGAAACAGCTGTTCTTATGCCTCTATGTTGTTGTTGCTGTGCCCTTCAGTCCGAAGACTGTTTTGATGCACTTCTCCACGCTGTTCGATTTTGTACTAGCTTCTTCATCCCTAAATAATTACTGCAACCTACATCCACTCGAATTTGCTCGCTGTACTCATCTCTTAGCATCCATCTACTATTTTTACCCTCCCCAACTTCCTTGTATTATCAAACTGATAATTCCTCAATGGCCTAGGGCGTGTCCTATCAATCTATCCTTACTTTTAGTCATGTTGTCTCACAAATTCCTTTTCACGTCAATTCAATTCACTGCCCCTTCTTTAGTTGTTCAACCTACCCACTTACTCTCCAGTTTTTTTTTATGCAGCAACACATTTTAAAACTTATGTTCTACTATTGCCTGTAATTTTGCACTTTCGTTTAAGGTTGCGCTACAGAACAATACCACCATTCCGTATTTAACTAATGTATTTAGTACTTTTGGACCCCCTAGGCAAAACGTTAGTGGTAATGCGCCGGCCTTTCTTTCGGCTCCTTACAAGGCCTATTTTCAGAGCGGTGTTAAGCATGTAACTACCACTCCGTATTATCCGCAGGGGTCCTCTGCAAATAGGGTCAATCGCCGCCTTAAATCTGCACTCTCGTTTTGTTTCTGGTGTGTCGTACTGGATCCAAGTATCATCTCCAGTAACAACTGATTTCAAAAAGTTCTCTCCTTCATCGTAATAATGGTCAAGCAAATTCAAAGCTGACGCCATTTGGTGACTTTTGAGAGCGTCTGTCAATATATTTGGAACCCAACGAGCACAAAGTTTTTTGTAGCCTAAATATTCACTAACGACAGAGTGCACGACAAATCTTGAAACCTCCGTAATTTCCGTAGACAAAGCAGCTATGGTGAACCTACGATTTTCTCTAACCATTGTCTTAACTCGCTCAACAAGGTCGGCTGTAACGACAGACTTGCATCCGTGCCCCCCTTCATCATGCATGTCATTTCGGCCATCTTTAAACCTTCGGCACCATTCACGCACAACATCATCAGTCATGAAGTTATCACCGTACACTCAGCTCATTCTCCGATGAATTCCTGCTGCGCTATTCCCTTCTGCTTGCAGAAACCGAATTACACTTCGTAATTCACACTTGGCGGGAGCAACAATGACAGTAGCCATGTTTAGGTGGCTGTAGTGCAACGCAGACTGATGCCTTGAGGTAGTGAATGGCGGAAGGTGTAGTGCGAGAGTTGCGCAGTAGTGCACAATATCTTCGGTTCAACCGAAAGTTTTAACTTGTTCTTAATTTCCCTATGCGCGATTGCTCCCTGGTTACCTTTTCTGTTTGGTCGGTGTACAAATAAAATAAATTGGGGGACTCAATGCAACCGTGCCTCACTCCATTCTCTACTACTGCTTTTCTTTCATGTCCTTCGACTCTCAAAACCGCAATCAGATGTATATACAAATTGTAGATAATCCCGCGTTCCCTGCATTTCTATCCCTGCTTCCTTAAAAACTTCAAACCTCTCTATAAGAGCCATAAATCTCTGATTGAATTCACGCAGTCTGTACGCTAGATATTCTGTAATACGGGGACAATAGAAATCTCCGGTCTACCTGGAAAACGACATTCCTAAATTTACATTTAAAACCTCCAGCTATCAGTATGGTTATATCTCTGTAATTGCAGGTGTGTGTGCAAATAATGGAACGAAAGTTTGTGCAAGTATCTTTGTTACTGCAGCTTGTAAAGTCGACGTGAAATATCGATTGTGAGAAAGTCGTGGATTGGTCCATGGACGCAGTGGGAGTGTGTGTCACTGCTCTCGAATTTTACGTGTCGTATAATCTGGTTGAAATGTGGACATTACCGTGTGGACAGAAGTAATACGTACAGCCTGGGTACAGTAACTGACTGCATGTCATGTGGACAGAATTAATACGTACTGCCTGGGTACAGTAATTAACTGCATGTAGTTAATAAACAGTGAAGGCTGAGAGAATATTCAAATAATGTTCTGCTACTGTTATGGCCGATAAATGCTTACTGATCACCGAAACAATGAGTGCGCTGTACGAATGTGGGCTATGAAGTGAATGCGAACTGCGAATTAAAAACCAGGTGCCTTTGCGATAACGTACTAGTTACGGACTGTCACATTGGCCGTCAGTTTATGCTGAATTATCATATTTGGCGTTCCCGTTCACTTTGTGCGTAAAGCCCGTTGCGGAAAAATTACGACATTGTGTTCAACGATAACTAATAGGAGAGAGACTGGTCGCAACAACATCTAAAACGACAGAGTAAGTAACCTGGAAATTTCAGCTTCATTACGAGAATGACAAATACTAGCACCGCCAGATATTATCGATGCAACACGGCATCCAGCTGCGAGTTAAACATCGTAAAATCCAGACACTTTCGTGATAAACCGATACGAAAAGCGAGCTCACACAACAACAAAAGTATGCATTAACCTTTCGTTATTCAGTTTGAGCAGTAATTTGTATTGTAATAAGTCTGAAGTTATTTCATTTCCATCGGTAACAAAGCCCATCACCTATGTAATAGTCTTTCCTTATCAGTCATTTCATCCTTCCAGGAAATTATTATAATCAGAAATACAACTATTCTAAATAATTTAAAACAATTTCCGAAATTTTCAGACTCCAATTTTCAGACTATATTCAATTCCAAATTTGAAGTGATGAAGGTTCATGTCCGCCATTACTCGGCGTGCGTACAGTCCTGGTATAATCTCTGCCTTATTTCTAATTGGCTAAGAGTCGCCGACAGGTTTGAAATGAACTGGCCAGCTGATAGACATGTGTGTTGGCTTGGTTCAAATGGCTCTGAGCACTATGGGACTCAACTGCTGAGGTCATTAGTCCCCTAGAACTTAGAACTAGTTAAACCTAACTAACCTAAGGACATCACAAACATCCATGCCCGAGGCAGGATTCGAACCTGCGACCGTAGCGGTCTTGCGGTTCCGGACTGCAGCGCCTTTAACCGCACGGACATGTGTGTTGTTGTTGATGTTTTGTTTATGCTTACGTGGGAATACGGGGTAGAACACCACTGAACTTTTATCTATGCATGTGTGTGTGTATGTGTGTGTGTGTAATTGCTCTATCTGCTGGTACTCGTGCTAAAAATTAAATGGTAATTAAATATAATGTAACTTTCTAAATCTGAGTTTTCTATTTTCGTTAACCAAGTGTTTTAGTTTTGGGAAAGAACGGATGGTCAACGTACGAGTCGATAGCGAGCGCAGTCCCCTCCGTTGTTTAAACTATTTCGCTAGTAACGAACTGAAAAAATAAAACATTACGTAGAAGACGAGTTTAAATCGACAATCATGTACACGATCGATTCTGATCTTTCTAACTTTTTAAAAATGGTTCCATTGAACTGTTCTGTTATTTATTTTATAATTACTATTCAACTAATTTAAAGTTTGGACACGGACTATGATAATCTGTTAAGACTTTTGACAGCTTTCCATGTCTTCTGCCTTGTCTGCTTTATTCGGATCAAAAACGATCGAGTGCAACCTTAGCACTGAGTACGCTGTACTGTATATTTTCATGTGCTATACTACACTAAGCCAGAGCCACATCTGACCTGGATTTGTTGCTATTGCAGTTACAAAAGAGTGACAAATAAATCAGATGCCACTAGTGTGGGTAGCGAGACGAAATTACTAGATAAACTGTCAGTTAAGGTAAATACTACTAAAATTATCAAAGACGTAGGAGATAGAACTTTCTTCTTCATTCTGCGAGATGAACGCTTCAGACTGCTTATCTTGCTGGTTTTAATTATCAGCTGCTTTTTGGCTACATTTACTACTTTTTCAGCTATGCGAGGAGTAGCCAAATCACTTTCTGAACAGCCCCAAATGTACCGAAATATTTTGTTTCTCTGGGCATCAGCTTCCTTTGTTGAAAACAAAATTTTCTACTATACTTATTTAGCAAAAGAAAAGATAATTTCTACACCTGTCCAAAAGCATTCGTTGCAAGGAACGGAACGTGCTATATGGTTTTCAGTTGTGTTTTAACAGGGTCTTTATTAAATCATTCGTTCTAACACAAATTCAGACTTACAAGTACTGAGCAGAGAAATGTCTGACGAGGTCTCATCTAGTGACAGTCTTCTGCTGGTGTTTACAGGGCCAAGGTTTCTTCGCCGTACTATGCTCAGGAAACTCGAAAAGCGTCGGAACAGCATCACTGCGAAGCTAACTCCCGCCAGTCTTGGCCTTGTCCAATACATTTTTCCTGAAAGAGTTCTGAGCAAAGGCTCAGGTGGATAGGTGGCCTGAAGTCCTTGCATTTCAGCGCCGTTACGCATAGCTGTCTTCGCCCTTTGTCCTAATGCTACGAAAAAGAAACAATTTTACATAGGTTTATGACTAAATATTCAAACATACATTCCCAAATGTAATCACACGTTTTACTTTCAACAAATAATTTACGTGACAGGACCTTTATGTGAGTAAAATTTATATAAACTACAATTAAGCGGTTTTCAGCAAACAGATTTTCGTTAGCTTTACAGTCGTTACACACGAAATGTAATGCCGCTACCGGCGACAAAGCTCTCGGAATACTCGTAAGCGCCACACGAAACAACCACGTTTTGCCAACAGTCACGTGATTTCAACCGGAAGCTGTCTGAGTCACGAAAATGCCGTCGTGCCCAGTCTACTAGCGTCTGTGGTCGAAGGCACCAGCGCACAATGCTCTGTTTCCATGGTGGTTGTTTTCTATAATTCCTTTCGAATGCACGCTCTGCTGCAACAGATAAACATCTCGCATATTCCAATACACGAAAACTCTTTTCTTGCTTTGTCGCCATTTTGCCGAAGTAGTGCACCCGTAACGCCAACTGGTGGGCACAAAGCAAAGTCGGTGAGTTTACGGTTCCATTGGTACATCAATCATATTTGTACATGTAGTACTTTGTAAAATATAGAATTTTGAAAACGAATGAGTCGTTTATAATAGCTCTGTATTTGGCGTGCTTATTCTTTCGTGAGAAACGAAAAAAATTTTGTGTGTTAGACGGCATCATTGTGAAACACTAAAAGAATTATAAAACTAGAACTCAGCAGTTTAAAAGTTCTGAATACAACCGCTACAAAGTCGGTCGAAATGTCATAATAGTGTGTCATAGTGACAACTAAATTCTTGATTCCCTCCCGAAATGATTTTACACGATTCCTCACACGGTTCTCGCTGGTGAGCTGTCGAGATCACAGATGGCTGCAGAAGGCTTGAGTGGACGGTGACGCAGCTGTGTGTGGCGCCCCACACAAAGGCCTGGCTGCCTTATAGCCCCACCTCCAGCTCCAGAGCTCCAGAGCCGTTAGGTCCAGGGCGTGGCTCGCCGCCGCTGGAGCAGGCAGACAAAGCGCCGTGATCCAGCGGGGGGCCTCACCTCCCTCCTGTCCAGGGCTACAGCACTGGCCGGCCTGCTCTTAAACACTGGGGCAGCTTCTCAATGGGCTGACGCGTCCAAGTGTGCAGAGCACCACTCCGGCGAGCAGTTCTGTCGCTGCCTCTGTTGGGGTTCGGCAATGTTCTACTGGGCCGAGTCCGAGCCAGTTACTGAACAACTGCACCGTAAATTATAAGAATTCATGTCCGATATTGCTGAACGACACTTCTTTTCAGTGCCAGGACATTCGTACCTACACCAGAGCTCACCTTTAATCAGATCTGTAAATTATTGGAAAGAAAACTAAGCATATAAAAAATTTCGGATTCGCGACGTAGGTTTTTCGTACAAACGTCAGGATAAATCACGACACTTGTTGCTTCCCAGCGGTTATCCATTTTTTGGTGGGATGCTCAATACCATCACAGAGTACCGTAGCATCCTCCAAGGAAGTACGCACACTGATTCCCGATGTATCGGATTCGGTTGACAATACGATGATAACTGGTGGTCGCAATACACACTTGTTTGTTGTTGTAAGGTCGCCACCTCTGTCTATATTATCACTGTTTTCTGTGTTGCCGTCCAACGACGCCTGCTGCACATGATCCGTAAACGTATGGACTGTCGCTGACGTTGTGTGCACGGTGTGACAGCCACGTAATCACATTGAGCAATTTTTTTTATTTCCTGGAGAAGGTGGGCACTGGACTTTTTAAGCTTTTTAGATTTGTTTTGACGCGAGCTTTCCTCTGTCTCTCTTTTCCTACAATTCCGTGCATATTTACGAGTCGCATGAAACGACAGCTTTCATCTTTCGTAATTTTTAATTTAATACCGATATTCTCTTATATTCCGGCGAGTATTTTTATTGTCTGACTATTGGTCCTAGTTGTACTCCAGAAGCTCTTCACAATGACGTCCGAATCAATGTGCCGCCTAAATGCGTTTCCATACTACATCACTTTCTAACTTTACACAAAGATAATTTGCAACAATTACGCGCATGTGCCTACATTGGTATGACGACGTCACAGGAAAAACAAATACTGCGTGACAAACACGTACAGACATGATTCATCCGTTGTCGGGTCCGAACACTGTTCACGCATTATCAATCTCGCAGTGACCAGCTATTCAAATCTGACGGTTTGTTGCCACACAATAACAAATTGACGTTTTCGCGTCAAAAACATTATATGTCTGTTCTGAAGATTACTTTAGTTCGTAAAATGGGTTTTGTAGAAGCTTTCATATCTGCAACGGAATGATTTTATTATGACGTTGCCTGGTATGTTAATACACCATTTTATCTGTAAACGTAACTTTGTTTTGCGAAAATATTTTGGGATTACTTACAGTTATTTTCATGGTGCCTGTCACCTACTTGATTACCTGTGCTAGAACATACGCAGGTAGCCGGTAGGTCATACGTGTTCTCGATGAGACACACTCGCAAATGACAACTTCGAACTTGACAAAACATAATGTTTGTACTTGTGCCGTCCGCTTGGCTCTCGTTGGTGTTCACATGCTTTCACGTTAGAGGTGAAAAACCAAACTATGAGGAATGCAGCGCTGCGGTGCGCCTGATACAAGGCAGGGATGTCCGGCGGGTTGCGACGTAGGAGGCTCGGATCGTGGTCGTGCTCACCAAGAGTGAATTGAGCGCGGATGGCTGTAGTCGAAAGTGTGATTGCAGAAATTAAACTGGGAGCTAGGGAGTAAATTTTGTCAGTCTACATCTAGATACATGCTCTGCAAACCACTGTGAAGTGGATGGCAAAGGCCAGTCAGTATTGTACATGTTAGGGTCTCTTCTTGTTCGAACTGTGTATGGAGTGCGTAAATAGTGACTGCTTAAATACTTCTTGCACGCTGTAATTAGCCTAATCCCTACGGTAGGCCAGATATACAGCCAACAGAGGCGACGAACTATACAAATACAGCTCTGCGGTCCCTGAAAGTGTTGAATTCACCAAGAAGTTGATTCCAGCAATGTGAACAGCACTGTTCAACCTTCCGAAGTTTTATTCTTCCATCTATACAAAATTTTTGTGAAATTTATTATAGCTGCAATTGTGAAACCTCCTCAGTAGAGACCACTTCTTATGCCTTCAGTCGTATCTGTATTTTCAGTTGGCGACGGCACGATTTTCCAACTCAAACAACTTTGAATTTTTTTCAATGAGACTAAAGCGAAGACTTTCCTGATGTATTTCAAACATCTTTGGAGCACTGCTTCAAAGAAGGGTTAACGGATGAGTATTTCCATGAAAACTGTGACCATCCTGCTTTCATCAAATGTGCACACTGCGATAACTATCTATGTATTGCTGACTTCCATATTTTTGCTTTCGATAGTATACTCAGTGGGTAAACTGATACAGAGTCTATCATGTCATATTTTTGATTATGTGTCTCAAATAATCCATTTGTGTAATAAATCATTCATAATTACATTATTGGCTCTGAGCACTGTGGGACTTAACTTCTAAGGTCATCAGTCCCCTAGAACTTAGAACCACTTAAACCTAACTAACCTAAGGACATCACACACATCCATGCCCGAGGCAGGATTGGAGCCTGCGACCCAAGCGTTACAGTATTGTCCCTGTAACTTCGACGACTGATGCATCCTATATATATATATATATATATATATATATATATATATATATATATAATGCACGTCGATTGCGTCACGTCGCTCTTTCCAGTTCTGAGGGCACAGTCAACGCGTAGAGGTGCCTACGACAACAGGGTATCCCGCCACGTATGGAAGCCAGAGTAGAGATTTCGCCTGAAGCTATGCAGCCCACATAACATAAATAACGTGTTTCCAGAATGAGATTTTCGCTCTGCAGCGGAGTGTGCGCTGATATGAAACTTCCTGGCAGATTGAAACCGTGTGCCGGACCGAGACTAGAACTCGGGACCTTCGCCTTTCGCGGATAAGTGCTCTACCATCTTGCAGAACTAGCACTTGCCCACGAAAGGCTAAGGTCCCGAGTTCGAGTCTCGGTCCGGCACACAGTTTTAATCTGCCAGGAAGTTTCATCGTGTGTTTCTGTCGTCAAGACAATTCTCAGCCGCACTCTGCAGGGGCAATGGAGACGCTCCTGTAGCGTTTCTGATGGGAAGTGTTTGACGACCCACAATACAGCCCTCAATTGAGTCTCTCCGATGTTCATCTCTGCTCACGTGAACTGGTGGCTACGAATACAACATTTTCTCACAAACAACGAAA
Organism: Schistocerca americana; assembly: GCF_021461395.2. NCBI lineage: Eukaryota > Metazoa > Arthropoda > Insecta > Orthoptera > Acrididae > Schistocerca > Schistocerca americana. The sequence goes on along the minus strand of NC_060124.1, from coordinate 78,108,788 downwards.
GGCAGACCAGCGTAGAGAACTGACGGAAAGCAAAGTCGGCTCCTTTCTGTGTCGAGGATGCTGGAAATTTTGTAAAACCCCACACAGATGTCTAAGTCGGAGCGGCGACTATTTAGAAAGGTAGCAGGAAGGTGTGGCTAACTGTTGCGAATAAAAACAATTTGGGTTTCACTGTGGCTTTCATTTCGCGACCGATCGGACCTTATTTTCCAAACAGCCCTAATAAATATATATATATATATATATATATATATATATATATATATATATATATAGGGTGTTACAAAAAGGTACGGCCAAACTTTCAGGAAACATTCCTCACATATAAAGAAAGAAAATATGTTATGTGGACATGTGTCCGGAAACGCTTACTTTACATGTTAGAGCTAATTTTATTACTTCTATTCAAATCACATTAATCATGGAATGGAAACACACAGCAACAGAACGTACCAGGAAATGTTCAAAATGTCTTCCGTTAGCGAGGATACATGCATCCGCCCTCCTTCGCATGGAATCCCTGATGCGGTGATGCAGCCCTGAAGAATGGCGTTTTGTATCACAGCCGTCCACAATACGAGCACGAAGAGTCTCTACATTTGGTACCGGGGTTGCGTAGACAAGATTTTTCAAATGCACCCATAAATGAAAGTCAAGAGGGTTGAGAAGCGTACGAACACTTCGACTGAAATGTGCAGGAGCTCCATCGTGCATGAACCACATGTTGTGTCGTACTTGTAATGGCACATGTTCTAGCAGCACAGGTAGAGTATCCCGTATGAAATCATGATAACGTGCTCCATTGAGCAGTACATACTGACGAAACTTAAATGAGCTCTAACCTGGAAATTAAGCGTTTCCGGACACATGTCCACATAACATCTTTTCTTTATTTGTGTGTGAGCAATGTTTCGTGAAAGTTTGGCCGTACCTTTTTGTAACACCCTATATATATTGTCGCGAAAACTATAGTCATACAGAGCGCAGTGACTAAAGCAACAACATATATATAACATTGTTGCTCTAGTCACTATAGTTTTCGCGACAATATGTCGTTACCTTCCCGTGTCAGCTAGCAAATGAGGCGGCTCCTGAAGGACTTCTCAGTGTTGACACTACGAGCAGTTGCCGTGCCTAGAGTGCCTGGTAACCGTGCTCCAGCTGCGATGGAGTCGCAGGCAACGGGGTTCGAACAGGGACTGCCAAAAGGTACAGGGGACTATCTGTGGACGCGGCCAGTATAACGGCCGGGGGGCAGAGGGGTTTGCCGCGGGTTGCCGCCCCCAAGGCTCGAGCGCTTCTGCCCGGCGAGGTGTGGCCGCGGCTTCTCGCTCCGGTGGACCCGCGTCACAGGAGCTGGGCGAGTCGCAGCCAGCGTGAAATGAGGTCCAGAGCCCGCCCGCGGCCGCGTCACGGTGACGGCCTGCTCCGCGCCACCGCTGCGCTTCTTGCGGCGCCGCGGCAGACAGTCTGACGTCAGCCACCTGCCGGCGCGGCCGCGGGCCCTGAGGTGCAAGTGACTCTACACGTCTCACGAGCTACAACTACCGTCTCCGGCGGGGAGCGAGTTACTATTTCCGATCAGGTTAATAATTCTTACCTGCGCGGCTAAACGTGTCCAGACTCTCGATGACGCGCGACAAAGTTAAGACTCTTAGTGGCTATCTTTTCACTGACATACCGATTTCCTGAAAACTGAAGAAACTGCAAAAAGGTGGGAATTTGAAGAGATGGGACCTGGCCGAACTGAAAGAACCAGAGGTTGTACAGCGCTTCAGGGAGAGCATTAGGGAACGATTGACAAGAATGGGGGAAAGAAATACAGTAGAAGAAGAATGGGTAGCTTTGAGGGATGAAATAGTGAAGGCAGCAGAGGATCAAGTAGGTAAAAAGACGAGGGCTAGTTGAAATCCTTGGGTAACAGAAGAGATATTGAATTTAACTGATGAAAGGAGAAAATTTAAAAATGCAGTGAATGAAGCAGGCAAAAAGGAATACAAACGTCTCCAAAAAGAGAGTGACAGGAAGTGCAAAATGGCTAAGCAGGGATGGCTAGAGGACAAACGCAAGGATGTAGAGGCTTATCTCACTAGGGGTAAGATAGATACTGCCTAAAAGAAAATTAAACAGCCCTTACGAGAAAAGAGAACCACTTGTGTGAATATCAAGACCTCAGGTTTTTGAGGTTCGCTGATGACATTGTAATTCTGTCAGACACAGCAAAGGACTTGGAAGAGCAGTTGAATGGAATGAACAATGTCTTGAAAGGAGGATATAAGATGAACATCAACAACAGCAAAACGAGGATAATGGAATGTAGTCGAATTAAATCGGGTGATGCTGAGGGAATTAGATTAGGAAATGAGACACTTAAAGTAGTAAATGAGTTTTGCTATTTGGGGAGCAAAATAACTGATGATGGTCGAAGTAGAGAAGATATAAAATGTAGACTGGCAATGGCAAGCAAAGCGTTTCTGAAGAAGAGAAATTTGTTAACATCGAGTATAGATTTAAGTGTCAGGAAGTCGTTTCTGAAAGTATTTGCATGGCGTGTAGCCATGTATGGAAGTGAAACATGGACGATAAATAGTTTGGACAGGAAGAGAATAGAAGCTTTCGAAATGTGGTGCTACAGAAGAATGCTGAAGATTGGATGGGTGGATCACATAACTAGTGAGGAGGTATTGATTAGAATTGGGGAGAAGAGGAGTTTGTGGCACAACTTGACTAGAAGAAGGGATCGGTTGGCAGGACATGTTCTGAGGCATCAAGGGATCGCAAATTTAGCACTGGAGGGCAGCGTGGAGGGTAATAACCGTAGAGGGAGACCAAGAAATGAATACATTAAGCAGATTCAGAAGGATGTAGGTTGCAGTAGGTACTGGGAGATGAAGAAACTTGCACAGGATAGAGTAACATGGAGAGCTGCATCAAACTAGTCTCAGGACTGAAGACCACAACAACAACAACAACAACAACAGATGGAAACCCAGTTCTAAGCAAAGAAGGTAAAGCAGAAAGGTGGAAGGAGTATATAGAGGGTCTATACAAGGGCGATGTTCTTAAGGACAATATTAGAGAAATGGAAGAAATGTAGATGAAGATGAAATGGGAGATATGTTACTGCGTGAAGAGTCTGACAGAGCACTGAAAGACCTAAGTCGAAACAAGGCTCCGGGAGTAGACAATATTCAATTAAAACTACTGACAGCCTTGGGAGAGCCACTCCTGACAGAACTCTAGCATCTGGTGAGCAAGATGTATGAGACAGGCGAATTACCCTCAGACTTCAGGAAGACTATAATAATTCCAATCCCAAAGAAAGCAGGTGATGACAGATTGGAAAATTACCGAACTATCAGGTTAATAAGCCACTGCTGCAAAATACTAATGCGAATTCTTTACAGACAAATGGAAAAAACTAGTAGAAGCCGACCCCGCTGGAGTTCAGTTTGGATTCCGTGGAAATGTTGAAACACGTGAGGCAATACTGTCTCTGCGATTTATCTTAGAGAATAGATTAAGGAAAGGCAAACCTACGTTCCTAGCATTTGCAGGCTTAGAGAAAGCTTTTGACAATGTTGGCTTAAATACATTCTTTCAAATTCTGAAGGTGACGAGGGTAAAATACAGGGAGCGGAGGGTATTTACTTTTTGTACAGAAACCACATGGCAGTTATAAGAGTCGAGGGACATGAAAGGGAAGCAGTGGTTGGGAAGGGAGTGAGACAGGGTTGCAGTGTCTCGCTGATGTTATTCAATCTGTATATTGAGCAAGCAGTAAAGGATGCAAAAGAAAAATTCGGAGTAGGAATTAAAATCCACGGAGAAGAAATAAAAACTTTGAGGTTCGCCGATGACACTGTAATTCTGTCAGAGACAGCAAAGGACTTGGAAGAGCAGTTGAACGGAATGGACATGCTCTTGAAAGGAGGATATAAGATGAACATTAACAAAAGCAAAACGAGGATAATGGAATGTAGTCGAATTAAATCGGGTGATGCTGCAGGAATTAGATTACGAAATGAGACGCTTAAAGTAGTAAATGAGTATTGCTATTTGGGGAGCAAAATAACTGATGATGGTCGAAGTAGAGAGGATATAAAATGTAGACTGGCAATGGCGAGGAAAGCATTTCTGAAGAAGAGAAATTTGTTAACATCGAGTATAGATTTAAGTGTCTGGAAGTCGTTTCTGAAAGTATTTGTATGGAGTGTAGCCATGTATGGAAGTGAAACGTGGACGATAAATAGTTTGGACAAGAAGAGAACAGAAGCTTTCGAAATGTGGTGCCACAGAAGAATGCTGAAGATTAGATGCATAGATCACATTACTAATGAGGAGGTACTGAATAGGATTGGGGAGAAGAGGAGTTTGTCGCACAACTTGACTGGAAGAAGGGACCGGTTAATACGACATGTTCTGAGTTATCAAGGGATCACAAATTTAGCTTTGGAGGGCAGCGTGGAGGGTAAAAATCGTAGAGGTAGACCACGAGATGAATACACCAACCAGAGTCAGAAGGATGTAGGTTGCAGTAGGTACTGGGAGATGAAGAAGCTTGCACAGGATAGAGTAGTATGGAGAGCTGCATCAAACCAGTCTCAGGACGGAAGACCACAACAACAACAATCGATTTCCCGCGACCCTGCACGCAGAGGAGCATTCGCGGTGCGTTAGGTTGGTGTATAAGTTTGTAGTGTTTGTGTTTTGCATGTTAGTATTCCGGTTGCTATAAATTTATTTAGGGATGCAATTTTTATTTGTAGTTCGCTGTTGCTATTTGAGTTCACATATTGTCATTTTGGCATCTGTAGATAGTGAGTGGAGCTGGGGACGTTAGAAAATGGAGTGCCAAGAGGTAAAATCGGAGAATTTGCAACGTATTCTTTCGTTCGAGTTCAACAGAGGGATGTCAGCAACGGAGACAACCAGAAACATCTTTTAAATTCTGATTCTAATACTGGATCCCCTATCTCTTTCAAATCGCCTCCTATTTCTTCTTCTACTACATCAGATAAATTTTCCCCGTCATAGAGGCTTTCAATGTATTCTTTCCACCCATCCGCTCTCTCGTCAGCATTTAACAGTGGAATTCTTGTTGCACTCTTAATGTTACCACCCTTGGTTTTAACGTCACCGAATGTTGTTTTGACTTTCCTGTATGCTGAGTCTGTCCTTCCGACAATCATTTCTTTTTCGATGTCTTCACATTGTTCCTGCAACCATTTTGTCTTAGCTTCCCTGAACTTACTATTTATTTTATTCCTCAGTGACATGTATTTCTGTATTCCTGAGTTCCCGGAAAATTTTTGTACTTCCTCCTTTCATCAGTCAACTGAAGTATTTCTTCTACCCATGGTTTTTTCGCAATTACCTTTTTTGTAAATATGTTTTCCTTCCCAACTTCTGTGACGGCCCTTTTTCGAGATGTCCATTCCTCTTCAACTGTACTGCCTGCTGAGCTATTCCTTATTGCTGTATCTATAGCCTTAGAGAACTTCAAGTGTATCTCGTCATTTCCTAGTACTTCTATATCCCATTTCTTTGCTTATTGATTCTTCCTGACTAATGTCTTAAACTTCAGCCTACCCTTCATCACTATTATATAGTGGTCTGAGTCTATATCTGCTCCTGGGTACGCCTTGCAATCGAGTATCTGATTTCGGAGTCTCTGTCTGAGCATGGTGTAATCTAACATATCTTCCCACATCTCCCGGCCTTTTCCAAGTGTACCTCTTCCTCTTGTGATTCTTGAACAAGGTATTTGCTATTACTAGCTGAAACTTGTTACAGAACTCAATTAGACTTTCTCCTCTTTCATTCCTTGTCCCAAGCCCATATTCTCCTATAACCTTTTACTCTACAACAGCATTCCATTCCCCCATGACTATTACATTTTCATTCCACTTTACATACTGTACTACCCTTTCAATATCCTCATACACCTTGCCTTCCTAATCAGAATGATTCCTACTCCCGTAATACCATTTTCTGCTGCTGTTGATATTACCCTATACTTATCTGACCAGAAATCCTTGTCTTCTTTCCAATTCACTTCACTATCCCCTACTATATCTAGATTGCGCCTATGCATTTCCCTTTTTTAGATTTTCTAGTTTCCTTATCACGTTGAAGCTTATGACATTCCACGCTCCAACTCGTAGAACGTTATCCTTCCGTTGATTATTCAATCTTTTTCTCATGGCAACTTCCCCCTTGGCAATCCCCTCCCGGAGTTCCGAATGGGTATCTATTCCGGAATCTTTTGCCAATGGTGAGATCATCATGACACTTCTTCGATTACCGGACACATGTCCTGTGGATACACGTTACGTGTCTTTAATGCAGTGGTTTCCATTGCCTTCTTCATCCTCATGCCGTTGATCATTGCTGATTTTTGCGCCTGTAGGGGCAGTTTCCCACACCTAGGACAAGAGAGTGCCCTGAAGCTCTGTCCGCTCCTCCGCCCTCTTTGACAAGGCCGTTGGCAGCAAAATAACTACTTTTTCCAGAGTAAAACGATACCACAGGAACACGTTAGAATATCTACCAAGTATCGCTGCCGTACGATGATTACAATCCACACTGGACGTCTGTGAGTAGCCCGCATTATAATTATAACCATCCGGTGTGTCGGTGCCTTAAGACACAGCGTGCTGTAGCCAAGTTTCGAAGAGTTCGTCCACAACTGCAGCACTGTCTCCTTTAGCATGACAAGGCCAGACCACACACGAGCCCTGCGACATCTGCAACAAGTCGCTGCCTTGGGTTCTCTGTCTTCGATCATCTTTCATACAGTACCGACTTGGCCCCATCCGGTTTTCATCTGTTTCCAAAACTTAAAGAACACCTTCGAGGATTTCACTTTGACAGTGATTAAGCTGTGCAAGCAGAGTGGAGGCCGTGGCTCCGTCAACAAAGTCAACCATTGTACAGTGACGGTATCAACACACTGCTCTCTCGCTGGGAGAAATGTGTTCGTCACTAGGGTGACGACGTTGTGAAATAAATATGCAGACATGAAGAATAAAGATGAAAATGTTAACAATGTTTGTTATACTTGAAAAGCTTCAAGAGTGTTCACTTAAAAATTCGGAGGCATTAATTTTCACCACACCCTCGTAGATGAAATGAATTAAATGTACTGAAATGTATACCAGGTTAATATTTCATAAAAATAAATGAGACAAAACACGTTTTGTATAATATAACTGATATTTCTTCAGTTCAATGTACACTACTGGCCATTAAAATTGCTACACCAAGAAGAAATGCAGGTGATAAACGGGTATTCATTGGACAAATATATTATACTAGAACTGACATGTGATTACATTTTCAAGCAATTTGGGTGCATACATCCTGAGAAATCAGTACCCAGAACAAACACCTCTAGTCGTAATAGCGTCCTACCCATGCGGCTTCAACACTATACCACAGTTCATCAAGAGTAGTGACTGGAGTATTGTGACGAGCCAGTTGCTGGGCCACCAATGACCAGATGTTTCCAATTGGTGAGCTGGAGAATGGGCTGGTCAGGGCAGGAGTCGAACATTTTCTGTATCCAGAAAGGCCAATACAGGACCTGCAACATGCGGTCGTGCATTATACTGCTGAAATGTAGGGTTTCGCAGGGATCGAATGAAGGGTAGAGACACGGGTCGTAACACATCTGAAATGTAACGTCCACTGTTCAAAGTGCCGTCAATGCGAACAAGAGGTGACCGAGACGTGTAACCATTGGCACCCCTTACCATCACGCCGGGTGATACGCCAGTATGGCGATGACAAATACACGCTTCCAATGTGCGTTCACCGCGATGTCGCCAAATACGGATGCGACCATCATGATGCTGTAAACAGAACCTGGATTCATCTAAAAAAATGACGTTTTGCCATTCGTGCACCCAGGTTCGTCGTTGAGTACAGGCGCTCGTGTCTGTGATGCAGCGTCAAGAGTAACCGCAGCCATGGTCTACGAGCTGATAGTCCATGCTGCTCCAAACGTCGTCGAACTGTTCGTGCAGATTCTTGTTGCCTTGCAAACGTCCCCATCTGTTGACTCTGGGATCGAGACGTGGCTGCACGATCCGTTACAGCCATGCGAACAAGATGCCTGTCATCTCGACTGCTAGTGATAAGAGGCCGTTGGGATCCAGCACGGCGCTCCGTATTACCCTCCTGAACCCACCGATTCCATATTCTACTAACAGTCATTGGATCTCGACCAACGCGAGCAGCAGTGTCGCGATACGATAAACCGCAATCGCGATAGGCTACAATCCGAACTGTATGAATGTCGGAAACGTGCTGATACGCATTTCTCCTCCTTAGACGAGGCATCACAACAACGTTTCAACTGCTGTTTGTGTACGAGAAATCGGTTGGAAACTTTCCTCAAGTTAGCACGTTGTAGGTGTCGCCACCGGCGCCAACGTTGTGTGAATGGTCTGAAAAGCTAATCATTTGCATATCACAGCATCTTCTTACTGTCGGTTAAATTTCGCGTCTGTAGCACGTCACCTTCGTGGTGTAGCAATTTTAATGGTCAGTAGTGTAGATATCTGGTAAGGATTACCGGTACAGGCTGTATTACAACTGGCTGTACTGTAGTGGAAACATCAGTCGCGAGCTTCTGGGGGAGGTGCCGTCTCGCTGTGGCAGCTTTGTTCGCCCTCCTGTTTCGTCTCTCATTACTTGACTGTTTCGGTGTCGTAATGCTCTGTTAACGTGTTTGAATTCTTTGCTGCTTATAGTCGGCCGCTGTTTTTCATGAACCTAATATTGGTCGTTACATCAGTTATTTCGTACATCTACGACACCCTGGTTTCACTTTTCTCTGTTGGCAGATCGCTCTGGTGATCCTTCCGCATGTCCACATCTCCGCCGCGTCTGGCTGAGACCTGCCCTCACTAAGCTCTTTGCAGCTCTTATCTGCATCGGGCTGAACATCGCACTCCACACTCTTAAAGTCTATGGTCGTGAAACGACGGCCTGCCGTTCTGTCATATTTTGTAATAACAAGTATCTAGCAACAGAGAGCAGAATCCAGGAACGTCAACTGCCGTTACGAGCTTCTTAAGAGAGTACTTTCTGTTCAGTAACGAAGATACAGAGACAGTAATATTTTAAGTTGGGCTTAATTGTAGTTGACGTTAGCGAATTCGACACTGTTAGAAAAATTTGCCGCTTACCTCAGGGACATGGCGTAAGTAGCGTAGTCACTTCTGTGGTAGGGCTATGAGAGAGGGAATGTGTAGTGTTGGCAGAAGAGCCAACACTGTGTTTCTAGAAGAGGCCGAAATGCACGCGTTTAATTACACGCTGACTGGCGTGAGGTCTGGAACAGGACAATATCTTGAGAATGTCAAATAAAGTACGTAGATGATGTAATACTTAACTTTAATCCACAATTGTAGAACATCTCTCGTTACGGTACATGCTTCATAATATTAATTATCAATTGAATACGGCGCCTTGCTAGGTCGTAACAAATGTAGCTGAAGGCTATGCTAACTATCGTCTCGGCAAATGAGAGCGTATTTGTCAGTGAACCATTGCTATGAACGTCGGCTGTACAACTGGGGCGAGTGCTAGTAAGTCTCTCTAGACCTGCCGTGTGGCGGCGCTCGGTCTGCTATCACTGACAGTGGCGACACGCGGGTCCGACGTATACTAACGGACCGCGGCCGATTTAAAGGTTACCACCTAGCAAGTGTGGTGTCTGGCGATGACACCACAGAATGTCTTATTGTTTGTCTTCCAGTACTAACGACTCACGGACGTGCGCTACTTGGGTATAAGTGGCATAGACTCACGAATGCTCGTTATAGAGACGGCCATCAACAAATGCAGTACATATTTGTACCAAGGAATATGAAATTAAAGTAAAGTTGTGATACAACGCAATGAATGGAAGAAAATCGAGACTGAAAACATTTAGTAAGTCTCTGGATTCGTCTCTCTTATTGTACAACGCATTTAAATACAATTACTTTTATTAATAATTCATCGTCAACTCACACAGACAACACAACAACAATTCGTCAGAGAATTACAACGTCACAACTTTGGGGTCGCTGAGGATGGCAGCAATCCGAAGCAGAGAATAGCCGACGAGGAGTGTTCCGAATAGCGCCGACTTTCAACGATCAGTACCTGGCCGCCGGCGGCCAACTTCCTGCCCTTACTGTAGCAACTCTACTGGGGACTCTTAACGCACTATTATGCAGGCACCAGACAATAATGTCGGTAAATATCAGTCCCGAGGTGCAGCACCTCAGTGTCAAAGGTCTTATCGATCGCCTCCCTCCTCTTGATGCTCTTCTGTTTGCTCTTTAAGAAATTTTTCGTTTTCTTTAACGTCAGTTTCTAATTCCAAGCGTGCAATTATTGTCTTTAAAAATTATATTCTATGATTCACAAAACTGACCGACATGTTTATTTCTGGACATTACGAGTGACACTTTTCCAGTGATTTGTTCAGCACCCGTACGTAATACTAACGGTTTTTTTTTTTTTTTTTTGCGTAAGCTTTTTATTTTAGTTTTAAATCTCAAGTCCCCGACGTGGTATGATAACCGGTACGAGTTCTTAGCAACTGACCATCAGGTGATTTTAACGCGCTGTTACTAGTTAAACTACAATCTAAGAGGCTAAAAGAGGCGACTATAATGATACCATTTGCGACGCCGTATGAGAAGGTGAGGTTGTGGCGAACGCTATAAGTACCTGCACAACATTCGCTAATGCATTTTTATTTAGCTCTCGAGTGTAATTTAGTTTGCAGCCGCGAGTACTGAACCTTCTACGGGACAAGGCGGTGTGGTTAATGAAGCGGAACACAAAACCGCCACATGCACAGCGACGTAAAAAAAGTGGTCATTCTGCTTAGGACCTTAGATTAATGAAGGTCTTTTAGTGCGGCGTGCCGTATAATGGGATAAAACGAAACGCCGCTTGTGTAATTAGCTGAATGTCTTTGCGGTTGAATAGGTCGTGACGAAGCGGTTTGGTCGGCGTCTGGCGGGGCAACCGCAAGGAATCTCGAAGCATGTCCTGAGAGCAAGGCAAAGATGTCCCTGATGTCCCTTCAGCAATTAAAGCTAATAAAAAATTCGCAGTCATAGCAAGAGCAGGGGGAACAGGGGGGGGGGGGAGATGAGTATTGAACTCTGGTGACAAAGCAGAAGCTGGTAAAGGAACAGGGGAAGACACCGGCGCACCACTACAGTTCTTTTAAGTTATCAGTCATTCCTCCAGTCAGGTGCTGTCAACACCTACACTGTATTCTGGAAGCGCTACCGATCGGAGTGTGGAAAAGGATGCTTCGGAAGTCAGTAGAATCCCCCCCCCCCCCAAATTCCTCGCATCCTCACCCCTCCTCTCGCACTTCATATTCCGTATGAAGTCTAACGTCTCTGATTTACCCATGGTCAATTCGCGAGGTGTTTGAAGAAGTAACATGTGGCCTGACTTCTAGGAACGCACGTCATCGGAATTTTACACAGCGAGCTATGGTGCACAATGCGTCTGACGCTGCAGATTGATGGACATATCTGTCTGAGGCGCCCTCTCCTGCACTTAACGAGCCTGTGACAAAAGGCGCTGCTCTTCCTGCAGTTATGAATGTTTCCTGTATTACTCCTACGATTCTGAAAGCGACGTCCTTCCAGGATAAATTAAACTGAACAGCCAAAGAAACTAGTACACCTGCCTAATATCGAGTAGGGCTCCCGCGAGCACGCAGAAGTGTCACAACACGACATGGCATGGACTCGACTAACGTCTGAAGTAGTGCTTGAGGGAACTGAAACCATGAATCCTGCAGGGCTCTCCATAAATCTGTAAGAGTACGTGGGGATGTGGATATACACTCCTGGAAATTGAAATAAGAACACCGTGAATTCATTGTCCCAGGAAGGGGAAACTTTATTGACACATTCCTGGGGTCAGATACATCACATGATCACACTGACAGAACCACAGGCACATAGACACAGGCAACAGAGCATGCACAATGTCGGCACTAGTACAGTGTATATCCACCTTTCGCAGCAATGCAGGCTGCTATTCTCCCATGGAGACGATCGTAGAGATGCTGGATGTAGTCCTGTGGAACGGCTTGCCATGCCATTTCCACCTGGCGCCTCAGCTGGACCAGCGTTGGTGCTGGACGTGCAGACCGCGAGAGACGATGCTTCATCCAGTCCCAAACATGCTCAATGGGGGACAGATCCCGAGATCTTGCTGGCCAGGGTAGTTGACTTACACCTTCTAGAGCACGTTGGGTGGCACGGGATACATGCGGACGTGCATTGTCCTGTTGGAACAGCAAGTTCCCTTGCCGGTCTAGGAATGGTAGAACGATGGGTTCGATGACGGTTTGGATGTACCGTGCACTATTCAGTGTCCCCTCGACGATCACCAGTGGTGTACGGCCAGTGTAGGAGATCGCTCCCCACACCATGATGCCGGGTGTTGGCCCCGTGTGCCTCGGTCGTATGCAGTCCTGATTGTGGCGCTCACCTGCACGGCGCCAAACACGCATACGGCCATCATTGGCACCAAGGCAGAAGCGACTCTCATCGCTGAAGACGACACGTCTCCATTCGTCCCTCCATTCACGCCTGTCGCGACACCACTGGAGGCGGGCTGCACGATGTTGGGGCGTGAGCGGAAGACGGCCTAACGGTGTGCGGGACCGTAGCCCAGCTTCATGGAGACGGTTGCGAATGGTCCTCGCCGATACCCCAGGAGCAACAGTGTCCCTTATTTGCTGGGAAGTAGCGGTGCGGTCCCCTACGGCACTGCGTAGGATCCTACGGTCTTGGCGTGCATCCGTGCGTCGCTGCGGTCCGGTCCCAGGTCGACAGGCACGTGCACCTTCCGCCGACCACTGGCGACAACATCGATGTACTGTGGAGACCTCACGCCCCACGTGTTGAGCAATTCGGCGGTACGTCCACCCGGCCTCCCGCATGCCCACTATACGCCCTCGCTCAAAGTCCGTCAACTGCACATACGGTTCACGTCCACGCTGTCGCGGCATGCTACCAGTGTTAAAGACTGCGATGGAGCTCCGTATGCCACGGCAAACTGGCTGACACTGACGGCGGCGGTGCACAAATGCTGCGCAGCTAGCGCCATTCGACGGCCAACACCGCGGTTCCTGGTGTGTCCGCTGTGCCGTGCGTGTGATCGTTGCTTGTACAGCCCTCTCGCAGTGTCCGGAGCAAGTATGGTGGGTCTGACACACCGGTGTCAATGTGTTCTTTTTTCCATTTCCAGGAGTGTATTATGAACAGCACATTGCAAGTCATCCCAGATATGCTCAGTAATGTTCATGTCTGGGGAGTTTGGGTGTCAGCGAAAGTGTTTGAACTCAGAAGAATGTTCCTGGATCCACTCTGTTACAGTTCTTGACATGCGGGGCGTCACATTGTTCTGCTGGAATTTCCCAAGTCCGTCGGAATGCACAATGGTCATGAATGGACGCAGGTGACCTGACAGGGTGCTTACGTACTTGTCACCTGTCAGAGTCGTATGTGCTCGTATCAGGGGTCCCATATCAATCCAACTGCACCCGCGCCGCACCTTAACAGAGCCTCCACGAGCTTGAACAGTCCCCTGCTCACATGCGGGGTCCATGGATTCATGAGGTTGTCTCCATCCGTTCGCTACAATTTGAAAAGAGTCTCGTCGGACCAGGCAACATTTTTCCATTCATCAACAGTCCAGTTGCGGGGTTGACGGGCCCAGGCGAGACGTGACTTCGATCTGCTTATAGGCTTTACTCAAAACTTTTTAGGATCTGTGATGTATTACTTTCATAACACTCATTATGGCTTTCCACAAATCTGTGTGTCCGACAGGGACTCGTAAGCCGGAACATTGTCCTTTCGCGGGGAAAAATGCTCTGTCGATCGAACTATGCAGGGGCGACTTCTGACCTTCTCTTACGGCTTCACTTTCGCCAGTAGTTCTTGTCCTACATTTCGGACTTGACGCAACTTTTTCAGTATATGTTTCCAGAATGAAATTCTATGAAATTAGGAAACTAAGAGAGAGGTACTTGCAGAAGAACAGCTGTGAGGACAGGCCTTGACAATGGCTGGATGGCTCAGTGGGTAGGGTACTTGCCCATGAAAAGCAAAGGTCCCATGTTTGAGAGCTGCTCCGGCACACAGATTTAGTCTGCTAGAAAGGATAGGTGGAAACAGTACATTGAAGGATTCTATGAGAGGGACGATTTGTCTGATATGATAGAAGAAGAAACAGGAGTCGATTTAGAAGAGATAGTGGAACCAGTATTAGCATTTAAAAGAGCTCTGGAGAACTTAGGATCAAAAAAAGGCACAAGGGACAGACAACATTCCATCAGAATTTCTAAAATCATCGTGGGAAGTGGTAACAAAACGACTATTCACGTTGGTTTGTAGAATGTATGAATATGACGACATATCATCTGACTTTCCCAAAAATATCATCCACACGATCCCGAAGGCTGCTAGTGCTGACAAGTGCGAGAATTATCGCACAGTCAACTTAACAGCTCATGCATCCAATCTACTGACAAGATTATATACAGAAGAATGGAAAAGAAAACTGAGGATGTGTTAGAGATGACGATCAGCTTGGCTTTAGGAAGATAAAAGGGCTAGAGAGGCAGTTCTGACGTTGTGATTGATAATGGAAGCAAGATAAAGAAAAATCAAGACGTTCATAAGATTTTTCGACCTGGAAAAAGCGTTGGTGCAAGATGTTCGAAATTCTGAAAAAAATAGGGTTAAGCTGTAGGGAGAGACGGGTAATATATAATACGTATAAGACCCAAGAGCGAATAACAAGATTGGACAACCAAGTTCGAGGTGCTAAGATTAAAAAGGGTGTAAGACAGGGATGTGGTGTTTCGCCCATACTATTCAATCTGTACATCGAGGAAGCAATGATGGAAATAAAAAAAAGTTGCTGATGAAATTGCTATCCTGAGTGAAACTGAAGAAGAATTACGTGATCTGAGGAATGGAACGAACAGTCTAATGAGAACAGAATATCGATTAAGAGTAAATCGAAGAAAGAGGAAAGTAATAAGAAGTAGCAGAAATTAGAACGACGAGAATGGTTCAAATGGCTCTGAGCACTATGGGACAACATCTGAGGTCATCAGTCCCGAACGACGAGAAACTTAACATCAGGATTGATGATCACGAAGTAGATGCAATTAAGGAATTCTGCTACCTAGGCTGCAAAATAACCAATGACGAACGGAGCAGGGAGAACATCAAAAGCAGATTTGCACTGGGAAAAAGGGTATTCCTTCAAAGAAAAGTCTACTAGTATCAGACATAAACCTTAATTTCAGGAAGAAATTTCTGAGAATGTACGTTTGTAGCACAGCATTGCATGGTAGTGAAACGTGGACTGTGGGAAAACCGGAACTGAAGAGAATCGATGCATTTGAGATGTGGTGCTACCGACGAATGTTGAAAATTAGGTGGACTAATAAGGTAAGGAACGAGGAGGTTCTGAGCAGAATCGGAGAGGACAGGGATACGTGGAAAACACTGACAAGGAGAAGGGACAGGATCATAAGACATCTGTTAAGGCATCAGGGAATGACTTTCATGGTACCAGAGGGAGCTGTAGAGGGTAAAAACTCTAGAGGAAGACAGAAATTGGAATACATGCAGCAAATAATTGATGACATAGGTTGCACCTGCTACCCTCAGACGAAGAGGTTGGCGCAAGAGAGAAATTCGTGGCAGGCTGCATGAAACCAACCAGAAGACTGATGACCAAAAAAAAAAAAAAAAAAAAAAAAAAAAAAAAAAAAAAAAAAAAAAAAAAAAACCTTTCAAACCGGTGCACACCGCGCTACAAAGTGAGATTTCTAAATCTCTGGTAAAGTTCGTGAACAGTGAATACATTAAGCTCAAACCCACTGCTTTTGAGGAAAGCACGTGACAAAGACATCATAACATACGTGGTCCGGTGACATTAATGTGCCCACGGTGCACGGTCTACATTAACATTCAGTAACAACTCAGAGACGGCAGATGACAGCACTACCAATGGAATGTACATAAAGCATGTCGGGGGAGGAGGGGGGGGGACGCGGAAAAGAGTGCATTCGTGGTCGTAATGCAGAAACGGACCGATTTATCTGATGTCCAAAAGGATATGATCATTGGCTTCCGGGCCAAGTGTGGAAGAATTTCCGAAATAAATAAGTTTGTTAACTGTTTTCGTGCCACCGCAGTCAAAGTACGAGTGGCGTTGAAAAGTCCGTGCAAAGTCTGAGAGATGGCACCACCGGCTCGTATAGAGGTCATTTTTAGTTAGTAGCATCTTTGGAAAGAACGCACACCAAGTTTCAGCCATATTGGTCTATTTCTTTGTGTTTGGCATTCGTGTGAATCGAAGTCGAGTGATTGTCAAAAAATGGACGAAGAAGAATTTCGTGTGGTGATTAAACAATACTTTATGAAAGGCAAAACGCCTCAGGAGACTAAAGAGAAGCTTGATAAACATTACGGTGACTCTGCACCCTCGATTAGAACAGTTTATAAGTGGTTTCAAAATTGTCGGAGTGGCCATATGGGCACAAGTGATGCTGCACCTTCTGGACGCCATGTGGAGGTTACGACTCCAGAAAACATTGATAAAATCCATGATATGGTGATGGATTCCAGAAGAGTTAAGGTGCGTGATATTGATAGTGCTGTGGGCATCTCGAATGAACGGGTACATTATATTTTGCATAAACATTTGGGCATGAGAAAGCTATCCGCAAGATGGGTTCCGCGGTTGCTCACGCTTCACCTAAAACGGAATCGTGTGAAGTGTTGCAAGATGGTTTTCAGCTGTTCAGGAAGGATCCGCAGGACTTTAAGCGTCGTTTCGTCGCTGTGGATGAAACATGGCTACATTACTATACTCCTGAGACCAAACAACAATCTAAGCAATAGGTTACCAAGGGAGAATCTGCACCAAAAAGGGGGAAAGGTTATGGCGACTGTCTTTTGGGATTCGCAAGAGATAATCCTCATCGACTATCTGGAAAAGATAAAACTATTACAGGTGAACATTATTCATCGCTGCCGGCCGGAGTGACCGAGCGGTTCTAGGCGCTACAGTCTGGAATCGCGCGACCTAACGGCCGCAGGTTCGAATCCTGCCTCGGGCATGGATGTGTGTGATGTCCTTAGGTTAGTTAGGTTTAAGTAGTTCTGAGCTCTAGGGGACTGATGTCCTCAGAAGTTAAGTCCCATAGAGCTCAGAGCCATTTGAACCATTTTTATTCATCGCTATTGGACCATTTGAAAACCGAGCTGCAAGAAAAACGCCGGCGATTTGAGAGCATAAAAGTCCATTTCCATCACGACAATGCACCAGTACACACCTCAGCAGTTGTGATCGCAAAATTAATGGAAGTTGGATTCCAACTCGTTCCACATCCCCCCTGTTCTCCAGACTTGGCTCCCTCAGACTACTATTTGTTCCACAATTTGAAGAAATGGCTGGTGGGACAAAAATTTTATTCAAACGAGGAGGTGACTGCAGCAACTAATAGCTATTTTGCAGACTTGGACAATTCCTATTATTCGGAAGGGATCAACAAATTAGAACAGCGTTGGACGATGTGTATGAGTCTAAAAGGAGACTATGTCGAAAAATAAAAAAGGTTTACCCCAAACACGTAAGTAGTTTTTATTTTTGCACGGACTTTTCTAACGCCCCTCATATACCGTGCATGGCAAAATAGCGCTATCCAAAATCAGCTGTGAAGACAGAGGTGAATGGCAGTCGCAGAGGTGTGTACAGGCGAATAGGCGTGCAACTGTTACGTAACTAACCAGCCAGATGCACTACAGTGTCTCCTCAACGACCGACCAGCGAACATCGCTGTGTACGGGCCTCTGCCGCAGGCGCCCGATTCACTCGCCCACGCTGACTACTGTTCATGGGCGATGAAACCTGGAATTTGCACCCCAATACCATAACTGGACGTCCGTGTCGACAGACGACTTTTTCATATGTATCACATTTTATGCTCCATGGGGCAAATGACCGTTACTGTGAACGGCGTAAAACGTCTGAAAGCGAACATCCAGCAACAGTCGTTAGAAGGGTCCAGACCAGCGGGTATTCCCTGGGTGATCTCGTTACTCTGAAAGGCACAATGGATCAGCATAAGCATGCATCCATCCTTGGGGCCCATGTCATCCCCTACATGCAGTTTGTTTTTCCTCAGCTCTGTGGCATTTATCAGCAGAACAATGCAACGTGCCACACAGCTCACAGTATACGTGCGTGGTTCCAAGAGCATCAGGATGAGTTTAACATACTCTCCTGACCGCCAAACTACCCGGATTTGAACCCAATTGAGAATCCGTGGGAGCACTGAGCGCCATGGAGCCTCAACAGAGAAATCCAGCTCATCTTGCCACGGCACTGGCCTCGACACTGTATCATGTGCCTCTCGGAATCTCCCAGATCTTAATCAGGCTTTTGTCAGGTGGTCACATTAATGTGACTGGACAGTGTAGTTTATAGTACTGGTATTAGTTGTTGAACAGAACACAACTGACGTACAAATATGAGACACGCAGATAATAAGTAACTCTTCTGTATCTCCGAAATACCAGACAACTCACTCCCACCACTCTCAGACTATGCCTTAGACCTGTTCAGACTGGTCGACTGCGGCTTTCAAGGCAGTACGAGGAGTGATCTATGATCGTGGGACCCCTGCATCCGCTATTGTCAGTAGACGAATCTTGATGATCATGCCACTGCTTCTTTATTCACACAGCTACTCATTTGGCCACAAGCCTGGATGGTCCCCATTGCAGACCTTCCTACCTCAGAGGGATCCGAAGAAGTACCAGGAATTTAACCTGCCACACCGAAGGCAGCAGTTTTAATCTCTGAACCGGACCCAGCCTATATCCTGCAGGTTCTTTAAACCATGGAACTGAGAAGCACGACGAATACTGTAATGATGACTGGGTGTTGTGTGATATCCTTAGGTTAGTTAGGTTTAAGTAATTCTAAGTCTAAGGGAGGGCCTGGTCCCAGGCATGAATCCGCCCGGCGGACTAGTGTCGAGGTCCGGTGAGCTGGCCAGTCTGTGGGTGGTTTTTAGGAGGTTTTCCATCGGCCTCCGCGAATGCGTGCTGGTTCCCCTTATTCCGCCCCAGCTACACTTTTTCGGCGATTGTTGCGCAAACTGGTTCTCCATGTACGCGTACACCACCATTACTCTACCACGCAAACATAGGGGTTACACTCGTCTGGTGTGAGACCTTCTCTGGGAGGGAGTGGGGGGGAGGGGGGGTCCACCGGGGGCCGAACCGCACAATAACCCTGAAAGAGTGGTTCGGTGTGGGGCGGCGGAGGGGTGAAGTGGACTTTGGTAGTCGTCGTGGGGTTGTGGACCACTGCGGCCGCGGCGGGGATGGAGCCTCTCCGTCGTTGCTAGGCCTCCGGTTAACATACAATAGCCGGCCGAAGTGGCCGTGCGGTTAAAGGCGCTGCAGTCTGGAACCGCGAGACCGCTACGGTCGCAGGTTCAAATCCTGCCTCGGGCATGGATGTTTGTGATGTCCTTAGGTTAGTTAGGTTTAACTAGTTCTAAGTTCTAGGGGACTAATGACCTCAGCAGTTGAGTCCCATAGTGCTCAGAGCCATTTGAACCATTTTTTGAACATACAATACAATACAACACACCGTCAGGTGGCTTGCGGAGTATGGATGTAAATGTAGGTAGAGTAGGGTTACACTTTTCAAAGGAATCACCGTGACGTTTGCGTTAAGCGATTCAGGGAAATCGCGTAAAATCAACTCTGGGTAGGCGGATGGGGATCTGAACCGACATCGTCCCGAATGGGGGTCCAGCGTCTGTGTGTGTCTGCCACGTCGCATATACCACTGACAAAATAACGCTCATTTCTAATTTCTTCATATAGCATCAATTTGTAGAAATACGAGCGTGAACACCATGTCAGTAGGAACTGATATTGTCTAACGGCGAATGAAGCGGTTTGTAGGCAGCTGCTGAAGACATCGTGGGAATGTTAGTGAGTTAGAATAGTGAGTGGACAGCGTTTCACAGTAAGAAACGACGCAGCAATTACACGGCGGCGGCCGCTGGGCACCTGTTCATTCTTCTCCCGAGCGCCTGCCTGCGGCAAATAGCACCTAACTCATGCCGACGATTTCCCTGTAGTAGAGGAATGTCTCTGCCGAGGGCCTGATCGGCTGCCGTGCCGCTTGCTACAGCTTCACGTTCGGTAGAAAAAAAAAGAAAAGAAAAAAAGTGAAGAAGACCTAACCGCCGACAGCTACGTCGAGTTATGGTCGTTTTAGTTTCTTCTGAAGCAATTACCTAGGCGCGCCGGCCTGTCGAGCAGAGCCGGAGGAGGTGACCTTGCGCGATAGCCATTACGCGGCAGTTAGCTGGTACAGTATATAGCGAGACCAGTCCGGCAGCAGTGTAATCGCCTTCATCCAGAACCCGCCGAGACACTTTCGCTGCGCATGATGATGGTGTGGCCTCTTCCCGAAACAACCTCGACGACTTACTTCCATCGGAAGCAGACACGTTCTCTGCATTTTGGGTTAATGAGAAACTCTGTAGCGTTTTTTGGCTGTAATAGAAGATTTTACATGAGCTGAATAGCATGCAGATGCAGTTAATGACATACACTCTAAGAAAAAAAAGAACGACACGTGAGGAAGGAATAACCCGAACGGGACGAAAATCGATATATGCGAAGTACATGTACAAACAAACAGAAAAATATAGACGATTTATTCAGCAGAAAGAAGTTCATAAATTGAGCAAGTCAATAATGCGTTGATCCACCTCTGCCGGCCGCGGTGGTCTAGCGGTTCTAGGCGCTCAGTCCGGAACCGCGTGACTGCTACGGTCGCAGGTTCGAATCCTGCCTCGGGCATGGATGTGTGTGATGTCGTTAGGTTACTTAGGTTTAGGTAGTTCTACGTTCTAGGGGACTCATGACCACAGCTGTTAAGTCCCATAGTGCTCAGAGCCATTTGATCCACCTCTGGACCTTGAGTAATAAGTTTGCGGATTGGCATTGATTGATATTCCAGAATGAAATATAGTTCTGCAAGGCACGCAGGAGAGCTTCTGCGAAGTTTGGAAAGTAGGAGACGAAATACTGGCGGAATTAAAGCTGCGAGGACACGGCGTGAGTCGTACTTGGGTAGCTCAGTTGGTAGAGCAGTTGCCCGCGAAAGGCAAAAGTCCCGAGTTCG
The DNA here is from genome assembly GCF_021461395.2 of Schistocerca americana. Lineage (NCBI taxonomy): Eukaryota > Metazoa > Arthropoda > Insecta > Orthoptera > Acrididae > Schistocerca > Schistocerca americana. The sequence continues at coordinate 78,087,497 of NC_060124.1, read as the reverse complement.
GGTCTCGGTCCGGCACACAGTTTTAATCTGCCAGGAAGTTTCATTGATTGATGTTGTTGGATGCCCCTGTAAGGTACGTCGTGCCAAATTCTCTCCATTCGGCTCGTTAGATCGTCAGAATCCCAAGATGGTTGGAGGGCCCTGGTCAAAATGCTCCAAACTTTCTCAATTGCGGAAAGATCCTGCCACGTTGATGACGAAGGTAGGGTTTGGCAAGCACCAAGGCGAGCAGTAGAAACCCTCGCCGGGTGCGGGAGGGTTTTGTCTTGTGGAAATGTGAACTCAGGATGGATTTCAAGGAAGGGCAACAAAACTGGGCGTAGGCTATAGTCGAAGCGTCGCTGTGCCGTAAGGGTATCGAGGAAGACAACCAAAGGGGTCCTGCTACGAAAAGAAACGGAACCTCAGACTACCACTCGTGGCTGTCGCGCCGTATGGCGGTCAACAGTCAGGTTGGTACCCCATCACCGTCCGGTGCGTCTCCAGACACGTTTCAGGTCGGGAATCTCATTGATTGGAGTAGGACTGTCTTCAGTGACGAGCCCCACTGACCAGCGAAGACGTGTCTGGAGACACCCGGGCAACGGTGGGATACCAACCCGACTGTTATCCTCCATACGGCCCGACAATCGGGAGTAATAGTCTGAGGCGTCATTTCATTTCATAGCAGGAACGCTTTTGTTGTCATTTGCTGCAACCTTACAGCACAAAATTCACGCATTCAGCTTGAGCTATACGCGAATGCCCAGAATCTCGCTGTTGGTCTATGGAAAAGCGGCACACGTTTCCTCTGACCCACAAGAGATGCGAGTTTGGCCTGTAATGTCTGGTGGACGAATCTAAATCACATTCGTGCATGAGAGAGTGAACAGCGAACGCTTTATAAAGCTGGCGCAACACTTTGTGTACGTAAGGAGCAGCAATACGAAATATGTGGGTTCAACAAGGCACTGCTAGTCATGACTTCCTTGCATCAGAGTCTTCATGGGCAAGTAATATCGAAATATCTCTGCTCCCATTGGTATGCTGATTAATTTACAAATTGTGACACTCGAAGGATGCTACTTAAAATAGTTACCTTCAAACTATTCCCGAAGTGCGGAAAGAAATTGAAGGATGTGTTGCTTGAGTGCCTTAGTGCCTCAACAAACGTTATAACATGTGTTTAACATCAAGGTTCGTCGTATTCAGTCATACGAATCGCACAATAGGGACCACTTTTAACAACTTTAGTAACGTAGTCGGTTTAATGCTGCGCTACAAAATGAACACATTGTATTAGTCTCTGATATCTATAACTGTCTTCTGAGCTTCCTATAATTTTCGGGTTTGTAGCCGGATCCCATCAACATTCTGCTACGATATTTCGGCCCAGAGACGTCCGGCCATCCTCAGGTGAGTAGACGAAATACTGAAGAGACTTGATGTTTTACGGCGCATGCGTTAGGTGATGACATGCGCGAGGCAGCCGAGTTGTGTGTGCTGCTCTCAGTGGTAAAATAAGGACAAACTAATCGCTGAATATCGACTAAGCATGTCGATTCCGTTGTGACTGCATCATTTTAATAATAGGATTCCAATTTTTATCAAGCTGAAAGCCGTTGTCACGATTCATTAAGTTATCAGCAAGACGTATTTCCACGGATTCTTTAATTACAGAGTCCCAGAAGCTGGACACGGGTGCTAAAATTTTGGTATTATTGTATTCCATTAAATGTCCCATGGATATGCAATGTTCCTTTCTCATTTAAACTCTTTACATGAGAACATCAAGTTTACTATGGAGATTGAGGAAGATGGGACTTTACCCTTTCTCGGCGTGTTAGTATGCCGTAAGAATGAGCGTTTTTGGCACATCCGGTTCACAGAAAACCCACACATATAGTTCTACATCTTCAGGCGTCCAGCTGCCATCACATCACACAAACCGCTGGTGTTCTCAGTAGTTTAATTCATCGGGCGCATGTAATTTCCGATGCTGACAGCCTTCGTGGAGAATTAATGCATCTTGAAAAGGTTTTTAAAGAGAATGGCCATACTTCGCGTCAAATAAAGATGGCCATGCACAATTATAACAACAAGAAGCAACGCTCTGAGGAGGCAGATGACGATTATAAACAACTGCGTTCCTTCCATATGCCGGGAACGTGTCTTCTAAAATAGGCAGATTGCTTAGGAAGAATAATATTAATGTCATCTTCCGTCCACCAGCAAAGATCAGGGCCTTAGTTGGATCCGTTAAAGACGATTTACAATTGAGGATGGCCGGACATCTCTGGGCCGAAATATCATGGCAGAATGCTGATGGGATTCGGCTGCAAACCCGAAAATTACTGGAAGAAGAAAAACGCCGGGAAAATCTTCTGAGCTGATTTACGTGAAAAAGAAACGCACTGGTTCGAAAGAATTCTTTCGAAGGTGGTCGGTTAAGGAATGGAGAAGGTGGATGTCTGAAGGTGGAAGATCGGGAGAGTAAGTAATGGGAGCTAGCTTCTGGACAACTGGCGTCGTCGTGGCCACAATGTGAGGCAGTGCTTTGTCGGTCTGAAGCAGCAGTTAATTCCATCGTGTGGGTTGTTGGCAGAAAGTATCAGCGGTTCTGAGGTCAAACTTCAGAGCAAAGGCGTAGTAAACGATGCCTTTGATTATTTCCTCGTAATGGACAGAAACTTTTGTGCATGGCCTTACTTTCTTGCTAGGGTCAGCCATTAATATCTTTTTTTTATTGTGCTGACATAATTATAGATCATTAAGCTCAAGCAATAGTCTTGGAAAGGAATGTTGCCAACCTTGCCAGCGAGCCGAGATGCACGAGCTGTTCGTAACTCGGAGATGCAGAAGGTTTACATTTGCAAAATTCGTTTGGAAAAGCGATGCCATCTTACATTTGCTAATAATATCAGTTTGCCACAAGATCTTTGGATGTTCCCGATTCTCTCTGCAGCGTCTATGCGAGCATAACACACGAAGTTTCGTCACATGGGAACAATAAAATGGATGGACAATTTGATACTTTTCGCGCGTAGTGGACTTTCTCCGGGCAACATATTATATCTACCATATCCGAATCTTTCATTCTGCACTCTGTGTTACAATTTTCTGGCGTATTCCAGTCTAAGATGTAGCAGGAGAAAAGTGTGCAAGATATTTATCACATACTTTTCTCCTGCTACATCTGCGACTGGAGTACGTCAGAAAATTGTAACACAGAGTGCAGAATGAAAGATTCGGATGTGGTAGATATAATATGTTGCCCGGCGAATGTCCACTACGCGCGAAAAGTATCAAATTGTCCATCGATTTTATTGTTCCCATGTGACGAAACTTCGTTTGTTATGCTCGCATAGACGCTGCAGAGAGAATCGGGGACATCCAAAGATCTTGGGGCAAACTGATATTATTAGCAAATGTAAGATGGCATCGCTTTTCCAAACGAATTTTGCAAATGTAAATTTTCTGCCCCTCCGAGTTTCGAGCTGGTTGCCTCCGACTTATCACAGCCGAGTAACCCTGGTCTCGGTTACGAATTTAGCTGGAGTTGGCTATGTATGCAAGTTATCTCTGGATGGTACCTTATCGAATGATACTCCTTGGCAGATTAAAGCTGTACGTGCGACCGACACACGAATCCAGAATTTTTATCTTGCACGAGCAATGCTCTAAATTCTCGAATTTTCGCACGGCAGCAACATGTACTGCGTCTCCCGGATAAAAAAAAAAAAAATATTCTGTGCTTTTTTCCACGAAGCCTTTTGAAGAATCTCTTCTTCAGAATATTATCAAAAGCGTTCTTCGGATCATCTGTAAAGAATTTAATTTGCATGAATAGCAGCTATAAGCGCACGAACAAATTAAGCAGACGCCTGTCAGCGACACACAGAGAAATGCAGCTGTTGCATGGAGTCCCGGAACATCTGAGAGTTCATGATATTAACTGAACAGTTCGGTACCACTTCCCTAACTCAGAAGCAAACCGTCACCTTTCAGTCTAACGTAGACCTCGGGCTACATTAGAGTCCGGTCTGTCACACCGGCTTACATTCCAAAAACAAATTCAAAAGAAATTTTATCAGTTTTCTCTTTTCGAGAAGACGAAACCGATATCCTGTATCGGCGGGTACGGTTGACCTGGTTCATTTGTGCGCAGCAGCAGGAGGAGTCGTTTCACCTCGGGGTGACTGACCTCGCCTAAACGCCCGCGCAGGATGCAGCACGATACGCGATAGCCATCACAACGCCCACCCTACCCCGCTCCGGCTAGCCTGAGCTGGCGATACGGTCCGCATTGTGGGACGCTCTCATTAGAGACGCTACTCTAAGCGCTTCTGCAGCCACAGCGTGTGTCTGCACCGCCGCCTCTGTGGCTGCACTAGTCTCTACCCAGTGCCGAGTAGTCGACACAGTATTCGTCATCCTCAGGCTATCTCCAGACTACAACGGGTCTTTCGCTCTGCAGCCAAGTGTACGGTACAATGTATGCTAGTGGCAATGTGAGGATCTATCCCTCACGGAACGTCGACCACAGAATCACGACATTCGTGCGCCATCTTCACATCAGACATAGTATCAAAGTACGTTTAAAGACCGTACTTTAAGCCTCATTCCTTTCGGCCGAGCGCCACGCGATACCTTCTGAAGACAAACACCTTCCTGTGGGATACACGACTGGGACGTAAATTTCTTGGAAGGCGGAACAGAGCATGTGGAGAGCCAACAGGCGCCGAGGCATAATCTACGGATTGCCGTAAGACCGTTACTGTGATACGGCTCCATCTCCATCCGTAATCTGCAAACCACTGTGGAGTGTCTGGCAGAGGGTAGAGGAAAGGTGCCTAATATGAGACACACCTTTGTAAACCCATTTGAAAGACCTAAAAGTAAGTGCAGTTGTATTTTTTATGATGGTAATAAGATCTTGCATTATTTAATTTTATCATATAATTATCGTATTTGCAGTAATAAACAATCTTTCAGAGTAGTTATTAAATCTTCACAATCAAGCATTTCGTAGAAATGAGATCAAGGTTTTCTAATATGAGACAGTAATAATATTTTGCTTTAATTATTTTATTACATAATAATGACATATGAATATACAATTTTTACATGTTCATTCATTTCTGTTATCCTTCACTCATTTCACAATACTTAGGTCTATATTTACGACATCCGGGGCAAACAAAATTGTCTTTTGTGACACCGCAATATTCATGAGCCCAGCGATAACATCTCGTGCACTGTGCCCATTTCTCCCCGTGTTTGCCTTCAGAAAAGCGCCCAGTACAGAACAGACACTCCGTGTCATCGTCATCACTGCTGTCTGAATCCCCACTGTCATCAAGATGGACATCGGATGCCGAGTCACTAGACGATTCTTCTGCTTTAGGTCTACGATTGGAAAATTTTCCACTCTTCTCCCCAAATAAATTTCTCGCTGCTTTCTTAGCTTCAGCCTCTGATTTCTTCTGTGTAGATTCTTGCAATTGCTTCCCATAAGGAGTTGAAGATAGTAGCGCAGCAGAGCACGAACGCAGCCGGCCGGAGTGGCCGTGCGGTTCTAGGCGCTACAGTCTGGAGCCGAGCGACCGCTACGGTCGCAGGTTCGAATCCTGCCTCGGGCATGGATGTGTGTGATGTCCTTAGGTTAGTTAGGTTTAATTAGTTCTAAGTTCTAGGCGACTCATGACCTCAGAAGTTAAGTTGCATAGTGCTCAGAGCCATTTGAACCAGAGCACGAACGCGATGTTTGACCTATTTGACTAACTCCAGGTGGTTTTGCGAAGTGTGGGAGAGGTCTGATGTCTGCCGGACTGACAGCTTGACCATCACCATCAGTAGGTTCATTTTCGTTTTTGGCTTCTCTTTCTTGAAGAGCGTTAGCATGGCGATGAATTGAAAATTCATGTTCCCTAAGGACGTTTCTGTTGCATGGGATGAGACCTGTTTTTCTGAAGGCATTCACAGATGCTTCCATTGTTCCTGTTCGGTTGTAAGCTGCCCCCAATAACTTGGCTAATAATAATGGGGTGATAACACGACCTGGGTTACTTGCCAACCATGTTTCTATCTCTTGAACATAGTAGTTTTTCAAAGGCCCCATAAATCCGACGTCAAGTGGCTGCATTTTATTGAGTGAGGTGGCAAACATACCATATGAACATTATTTTCACGTGCTTTATCTAACACATCGAGATTCTTTGTGTGGGAATAATGTCCATCAAGAATCAAAATGACAGGGTCATTTGAAGATGGCTTTACGTGACTCACAAAATAATCAAACCACTGAGTAAAAATGTCAGTTTGTATCCAGCCACTTGGATGACAAGCTGATATTGATCCTGCAGGTGCACCGTCCATCAGGTTCCAGAAAACATTCCAATTTCTGATCATAAGACTAGTCAAAGTAATCCCTATTTATGGTAATTTAATCGAATTAAAATAAACGCAGTTGCCAAAATTTTACTACAATAAATGATGAAATACTGTTATCTCATGACAGTATTGCGTAAATTACATATAAAAAATCGAGAGAGAACGACTTCCCCCAATATGCGATAGGTATCGTAATATGCGACACTGTCGCGTATTTGAATCCCCATACTATCGCATATTGGGAATTTCGCCATCTTACACAAAGAATCACGCACTTGCTAACAACGCTCGTTGGAAAATGAACATAATTGACAATAATTATAGATAATACCACTACAAATAACAATAAGAGTGCAGTAATATCCACTCATCTTTAAGCTGAAATATTGTCTCAACACCGATGTCGCAAAAACTCCAAACACAAGAAATTCTGTATCAACCTCTACGTACTGTGTCCGGCTCAACTATGGCGTCCTACTCGCTGTGTTGTCGTCTGGCACACAATAGACGTGTTTACGAAACTCTCCACCAGAGTGCAACCCCTAACATGAGCACAGTTGGGGTGTCTCATGTTAGCCGGCCAATGTGGCCGAGCCGTTCTAGGCGCTTCAGTCTGGAATCGCACGACCGCTACGGTCGCAGGTTCGAATCCTGCCTCGGGCATGGATGTGTGTGATGTCCTTACGTTAGTTAGGTTTAAGTAGTTCTAAGTCTAGGGGACTGATGACTTCAGAAGTTAAGTCCCATAGTGCTCAGAGTCATTTGAACCATTTTTTTGAAGAATGCTCACAAGTCACCTGGGCGACCCTGCTTCAAGTCCTGACCACTTCAGAATTTCAAATAAACGTGCATGTAAGGGTTTCAGGAAGTACTGCAACCAATCGCCGTTTTTTCTTAAATTTTTATTAATTCACGACCGGTTTCGAATCGCCTGGCGATTCATCATCAGATGATACAATTTAGTTTGGAGTATTGTGGGGGTCGTGCATCTGTGGAAAATTTAATGACGGAATAGTGAGCACTGTATGTGGGAAGAATATTAAGAAGGTAAGATTAATTTGATGGTATTACTCAGTGTTTTTGTTCTTGTTGCAAGCACTGCTCTGGAAAACATAATGTATGCTTTCCACTATCGTTAAATATCAAGTGAAACAGGCAATTTTCCACCGATGGCGACTCCCACATACTTTACAAAATATAAACAAACCAAGAGTGTGGCTGCTGTTGTCTCCAAAGATGATGAATCGCCAGGCGATTCGAAAACGGGCATGAACAAATAAAAATTGAAGAGAAAACGGCGATTGGTTGCAGTAATTCCTGAATCCTTTAACAAGACAGTCGCAGTGTTATAAATCCAGAATGGACAAAAATTTAAACTTGCATGTGCTACGAGCGTTTCCATGAAGTGTAAAATAAATGAAGATGCAAAATAAATCGAAAAATCGGTAGTCCTCGACACTGGAAATAACGAAATTGATGCTTCGAGTCTCAATTCGGCCATTATTTTTTCGTTTTTTTTCGTTCATTAAAATAAGAATTCATGGTTCAAATGGCTCTGAGCACTATGGGACTTAACTTCTGAGATCATCAGTCCCCTAGAACTTAGAACTACTTAAACCTAACTAACCTAAGGACATTACACACATTCATGCCCGAGGCAGGATCGAACCTGCAACCGTAGCGGTCGCACAGTTCCAGACTGTAGCGCCTAGAACCGCTCGGCCACTCCGGCCGGCTAATAATTCATCAAATATATGCTAATTAACATTATCTAACTGTCATTTTTGCGAGAATTACACCTGTTCTTATTTTTACATTTGCATATTCATCTACATCTACATGATTACTCTGTAGTTCACAATAAGAAGCTTCATCGAACCGCCTTCAAGCTATTTTTCTACCGTTCCACTCTCGAACATCGCGAGGGGAAAAAAGGAACCCTTAGATCTTTATCTGTGAACTCTGATTTCTCTTATTTTATTACGATGACCATTTCTTTCTGTGTAGGTAGGCACGAAAAAAAAATTTTCTCACTCTGAGGAGAAAGGTGGTGATTCAAATTTTATGAGAAGCTGTTGCCCCAGCGAAAAACATCTTTGTTTTAATGATTGCCACACCAGGTCGTGTATCATATTCGTGGCACTCTCTCCCCTATTTCGCTATAATACAAATCGAGCTGCCCTTCTCTGAACTTTTTCAGTGTTCACCTTCGATCCTCTCTGATGCGGATGCCCAATCTGCACGTTAGTACAACAGAAGAGAAAGGGCAAGCGTCGTGTAAAGCAGCCTCCTTAGTAGAGCTACTGCATTTTCTCATAGTTCTGCCGATAAATCGTAGCTTTTGGTTTATTTTATCCACATAATTATCTACGTGATCTTCTAACTTAAATTATTCGTAATTAAAATCCCTAATCATTTAACGGAATTTACAGTGTCAGGCACTTGATTCTCTCTTCCTCCTACTGCAATCCGTTTTTAGGCATCACATTTTTACTATAAAGGCATTTCAGCGAATCCACTTTAAAATTTCTTTCTGGCTGCCTTAAATAACACTGCGGTAATTGCCATTGCTTGCACTTGAGAAGCCCTCGCTAGAAAACTCAGCACACCGTTCTCTCTCTAGTTCCGTAGGACCACAGTGAGGAGCAAACCTCCAAGGCCATGGGACGTATCAGCACATGAAATTAAAACATTAAAGTAATAACAGATAAAATAAAATGTTTATGAACCCAAAAAAGTCAAGCCATAAGTTAATGTAAACCCAATCAACAATACAATACTATTGTAGACATGTGGGAGCATAGAGCGAAGAAAATTGAGTCTACCATCGTAATAAAAAGGAGACCGTTAAGTTCAGAACCAAAATATAAATCCCCAAGGCTGTTAAATACTTCTCTAAAAATTCTCGAGAAAATCGACTGTGAAGTTTTCAGATCGTCTTTAACAACCCAAAGCAAGGTTTATTTATTTATTAATATGGGCTGTGTGGATGTGAGGTATAACGCTCATTTGCCATGTCGGCGATCTGGGTTCGATTCTCAGCTGTAGTAACTCTTTAAACAAAGATGCTTGTTCCACAAGCCTGTCTCTCAAGTGTATAAAACACAAAGACGAAAAAAAATTATTTGTATGTTTTCAATTTAAATAACCATTATTAACAATTTTTATAAAAGACTGGTGATTAATAATTTATATTTGCAATGAAAACTGGACTTAAGCGCGTGGTATGTAACTAGAAACGAGAAGACGTCAGTTTTTCATAAAAATTACGATTGGTTACGTGTTAATTCGTGTATATTGTACAGGCTTTATGCTTAAGTGCTGTAGGTATTTGAAATGAAAGAAAAAAATGAAAAAAAAGTCCGCATCAAGACTCGAACCAGCGTTCCAGTCTAACCAGTCTCGAGCACTACTGATTTTTTCTTTCATTTTTATGTATATTACGCCTCAGGGAAATGCTACTAGAACATTCACCTCTATTCAAAAAATTGCATCCGCCAGGAAACGAACCTAGGACGTTCATGTGTCATGCGAGCATCCTTTCATAGAGCCACGCTAGCTGCCGAAAAGCGGTCCTCACTTTACGCTGTGAAAGATGGTCGGAAAACTTCAAAGTCGATTTCCTCGAGAAATTTTAAGAGTTATAACAGCTTTGGGTGATTTAAATTGAGTTCTGACCTTAACATATGAGAAATATAAAAAATTAGAAATACGACTGTTGTCTGGTCTTGTTGTGAGATGGGGTCATGCTGTTGAGTCGTACCCAGTTCTTGTACAGAAATAAACACTGCATTAGCACGGCGCCGGAACATTTCAGACACAATAAATTATGGTCTCTGACATGAAAGTAGGCTCGTTTTAAAATTAAGACTGCTTTCATTAAAAAATCATCATCGAAGAAGCAGCACAAATACGGGTAGGCAATCTCAGTCGCTATTATATCCGACGCTTCCTCGTGAGAGAGTGAGAATGGAATGAGGAGAGGCGAGGAAGCCTTTGTGAGTGCAATACGGCCACAAGACTGGCATACTTAGCTGGGTAGATAAGACCGCTATCGTAGCAGAGAATGAATAGGGCCTCGGAAGGGCGCTTTGCGAAACGAAGAGAACCTCATTACGGTACGAAATTGAACTGACAGAAGACAAGGTTAGTGCATGACTCACAGAAGAACAAAGAAACGAGCCTACAAGAGCGAAAGAGGGAACTGATTTAATCCGGTATTGGTTCTAATGGCTCTGAGCACTATGGGACTTAACATCTGAGGTCATCAGTCCCCTAGAACTTAGAACTACTTAAACCTAACTAACCTAAGGACATCACACACATCCATGCCCGAGGCAGGATTCGAACCTGCGACCGTAGCGGTCGCGCGGTTCCAGATTGTAGCGCCTAGAACCGCTCGGCCACCCCAGCCGGCTAATCCGGTGTTGCCGCGTGTCAAACACTTGGACGTGACTGCTAAAGATGTGATGAATGCCGAACGAAACTAGTTTCTCTATCAAACTAAGAGCGCTTTCAAGTCTCATCAGGATCTCTTCACATCTAATACATCTGCCTGATTGTAATTGTTATAAATAGAGTAACTACACTTTCATCTACGATCTTGGTATACATACAGCGTATATCAAAAATGTACGGTCAAATTTTCAGGAAACATTTCTCATCCATAGAAGAATAAAAAACTACATGGACATGGATCTGGAAACGCTTTATTCCCATTTTATTTTTATTCTAGTTTACACATCTCGTTCCGTAGGACCAAAGTGAAGAGCAACCTCCAAGGTCATGGAACGTGTCAGTAAACGAAATTAAAGCATAAAAGTAATAACAGATAAAATAAAATGTTTAGGAACCCAAAAAAAAGACAAGCCATAAATTTATGTAAACGCAACCAACAATACAATACAGGCTGAGCTTAATGTTTCAAGGAGCTGCTCGTTATAACAAAAGGAGTGACCCACGAGGAAGCCCTTCAGTTTCGATTTGAAAGCGCTTGGATTACTGCTAAGATTTTTAAATTCTTGTGGTAGCTTATTGAAAATGGTTGCAGCAGAATACTGCACGCCTTTCTGCACAAGAGTTATGGAAGTGCGATCCAAATGCAGATTGGATTTCTGTCTAGTATTAACTGAGTGAAAGCTGCTAATTCTTGGGAATAGGCTGATATTGTTAACAAGGAACGACAGTATCAGAATACCCAGTCTAGTGAACAGGGTTCGACAAGAGGTTCGCGAACTTACACCACTTACTAGCCGAACCGCTCGTTTCTGAGCCAAAAGTATCCTTTGAGAATGGGAAGAGTTACTCCAAAATATAATGCCATACGTCACAAGAGAATGAAAATAACCAAAGTAGACTTCTTTTGGCACCGAACTATCAATTACTTCAGATACTGTTCGAAAATATCCTTGAATTGCGTTTGATCAGTTGCATTTAGCTGTTCGTGTTTATTGTTCCAAATGAAAGAAGGTAATGCTGACATGTGACTCATTTCATTACTTGTGCAGTATTGCGACTTATTTCGTTACTGTACTGGTGTCAGGCAAGTAGCATCAGCTGTTTAGCGTTCATCACGGACTGGGATTCCGGTAGAGTACTCAAGAGTGGAATCGGCAGATGCTCATTTGGTGTGTGGATTAGCAGACGGTAATGAACGTGGCGGTCAGTGTTTGTATCGGGAGAGATTTCCAGAAGAGCTCTGCCCAGACAATAGGGCGTTTGAAGTAATTAATCATCGTCTTATGGAGCATGGGACGTTCAAGCCTACTACTTACCACTGGGGAGGCCTAGAAGGATGAGGACACTTCAGCTGGAGGAGGAACTTCTTCGTGCAGTTGACGAAAGCCCTAGTGTCACCTTGCAACAAATAGCTGCAAGTAATATTGACCACGTGACAGTCCGGAGAGTGCTACATGGGAACCTGCTGCATCCGTTTAATGAGCAGCCGATGTTCCTGCACGGAACTGCGAAAGGTTTGCTCAACAATGTGTCAACCCACACTTTACTGAAAAAGTGCTGTTCACGGATGAAACTTCCTTGCAACGTTATCAGACTGTTAATTTTCACAATCAGCACGTATGAGCTGTCGAGAATCCTCAGAAAATCTTTGTTGATGACGTGAGTGCACAATTTTGTGTCAACGTTTGAACCGGCATTGTTGGTGACTTTCTTACGGGCTCGTGTTCATCCATCCTAGCTCAACGGGGTAACTTTCCCTGCTTTCTTAGAGAATACTCTACGTGTTAGAACTCTGATACAAAATGTACAGAGTGTTTGTGCCCGTATTGTGGAAGGCTTCAGTCCGGAATCGCGCTGCTGCTACGGTCACAGGTTCGAATCGTACCTCGGGCATGGATGTGTATGATGTCCTTAGGTTAGTTAGGTTTAAGTAGTTCTAAGTCTAGGGGACTGATGACTTCAGATGTTAATTTCCATAGTGCTTAGAGCCATTTTTTGTGGAAGACTGCAAAACAGTTCTCCGGGGTACATCACCGCATCAGGGATTCAATACGACGGTGGGTGGATGCATGTATCCTTGCAAACGGAGGGCATTTGCAGCATCTCACTTAGTGTGCCGATGCGTTCTTTTCCTGTGTTCTTCCCATGTTTAATGTGTTGAAGAGTTGTAGAAACTGATCTCTAACATGGAAATAAAAGGTCTCTTTATCAATATCCATATCAGATACTTTCGCCGGCCGAAGTGGCCGTGCGGTTAACGGCGCTGCAGTCTGGAACCGCAAGACCGCTACGGTCGCAGGTTCGAATCCTGCCTCGGGCATGGATGTTTGTGATGTCCTTAGGTTAGTTAGGTTTAACTAGTTCTAAGTTCTAGGGGACTGATGACCTCAGCAGTTGAGTCCCATAGTGCTCAGAGCCATTTGAACCATTTTTTAGATACTTTCTTCCCTACGTTTGAGGAGTGTTTCCCGAACGTTTGCGCACACCTTTATGTTACACCCTGTATAAGTGTTAGATAGTTGCAAAACACATGAAACGAGAAAATACATAAAATAGCTGGGAGCCTGAAAATTGCCGAGAGTTCAGGAGACAAATACGAAAATGCTTCGTCGTCAGTTGCTGAAGATAAGAGAAGACTGACTGCTAGACATCCCTGTTGGAGGAACACATCAATGCGTACAGGATGTCACATAAGCCGTAAAACGACTAAAATGTGGTGGGAAGAGATTATAGGAGCGTTCCAGACAGAATTAAGACCTTTCTACCAGTTCTTTTTTGAATTTTGAATTATATTTGAATTCATCGGAAGCTACCAGTAGACAGCCTTTGGTGACGTGGTACAGATAGACTCCCATCTTTTCAGAGTGGGGAGCGACAGCAGCACGCAGCTTCTTCTTGTGATAGTTCTCAAAAAAATTTATTCACCAACGAAAAAGTCCGCCTTACAATTAACTTCCCAGGCTAGACTGATCACGTATGTTCAATCTGACAAATGTATGGGCAATGAGTGTTCCCGAATACAACTGGACTGACAATGCATGTTTATTAAGACAGTTGAACTTGCCACATACGGTCACTAAAAAAATATCCTTGAATTACGTTTGATCAGTTGCATTTAGCTGTTCGTAGGAGTTGAGCTTCAGTACAGTTGGTGCAAATGTGTTTGGATGTTCGATTTATGGGTAGATATGTCTAAATTCGTTTACAGTGCAGTTCCTAAAACACTAGCATTCTCTTTTAACGAAAGTTACCTCTTTGATTCTTTGCAGTAATTCTTAGAGAGATCCCAATTTCGTGAAGCCTTTTGAGGGGACTGATGAAAGAGTTACGTCTGAGCTTTAAAGAATCGAGATAGTTTTGTATCTACATCTAAATGAGTACTGTACAACTGACAGTGCCTGGCAGAGAGTTCATTGAACCACTTTCACTCAATTTCTCTGCCTTTCCACACTCGAACAGCGTGCGGGGAAAACGAACTCTTCAGTCTCTCCGTGCGAGCTCTGATTTCTCCTCTTTTGTTACAACGATCATTTGTTCTTATGTAGGTGAGTATCAACAAAGCATTTTCGTATTCGGAGGGGAGCCTGGAAATTGAAAGATCTCGTCGCAACGAAAAACACTTTTGTTTAATGATTGTGTATTATATCCGTGACACTACCTCACCTATTTCGTGATGATATAAAACGAGCTGCTTTTGTTTGAACTTTTTCGACGTCCTCCCTCAATCCTATCTAGCAAGGGTCCCATAGCGCACAGGAGTATTCTAGCAGAGGACGAAGAATTGTAATGTAGACAGTCTCCTCCACGTATCTCCTCAGCTTACATCGTGAGCCAAGGTGGATGTTGTTCTGTCGAATAAAAACGCGATGTTTCGAGGGCCCGCCGATAAGGAGAACGGTCAGCAACAGGCCGTTGTTGGCTAATGGCTCTGGGCACTATGGGACTTAACATCGATGGTCATCAGTCCCCTAGAACTTAGAACTACTTAAACCTAACTAACCTAAGGACATCACACAACCCGTGCGGTTAAAGGCGCTGCAGTCTGGAACCGTAAGACCACTACGGTCGCAGGTTCGAATCCTGCCTCGGGCATGGTTGTTTGTGCTGTCCTTAGGTTAGTTAGGTTTAACTAGTTCTAAGTTCTAGGGGACTAATGACCTCAGCAGTTGAGTCCCATAGTGCTCAGAGCCATTTGAACCATTTGAACATCACACAACACCCAGTCATCACGAGGCAGAGAAAACCCCTGACCCCGCCGGGAATCGAACCCGGGAACCCGGGCGTGGGAAGCGAGAACGCTACCGCACGACCACGAGCTGCGGACCAGGCCGTTGTTAACAGACTGCATTCCACAGGTAACTATCACTATACGTGTAGACATGGAGGATATGCTGCTTTTCGAAAGTCCCTATAGTCTGCCGGGTTTGAAAGGCGGCATTTTCCATCAGGATAACGTCTGCTCTGACACAATCCAAAATGCCTCATACGCTTCAGTGAACGCAGTCTCTGTGGTGCCTTGTAAGGTGGCAACGGTCGTGCACCTTACACGAGTCCATTTAACGTGACTGTAATCACTTGGGCTCTGAGCACTATGGGACTTAACTTCTGAGGTCATCAGTCCCCTAGAACTTAGAACTACTTAAACCTAACTAACATAAGGACATCACACACATCCATGCCCGAGGCAGGATTCGAACCTGCGACCGTAGTGGTCGTGCGGTTCCAGACTGTAGCGCCTAGAACCGCTCGGCCACCCCGGCCGGCTGTAATCACTTTGCGAGCACTTTGGGCCAATGAAAACGACTGACAGTGGTGCAATCGCTTTGTAGATAAGTTGTTGTTGTTTGTTGGAGTAATACTCTAAATTACGGTGTAGGAAATCTATGTGGAAACGCATCGGCACGCTGGCTAGAAATATACAGCGAGAATTACGCGATTTTGTAATTATAAGATTTTCCGAGAGACAGTATGCGAGACAGTGCTCGGCTATGTCCCCGGCTAGCCGCCGAAGTCCACAGCCTGACTGTATGATTGGTGAACTGGGGAAGTTCTGTAATCGGTTTAGAGAGGCCACAGCGGCCGCCAGCCTCTGAGGGATGCGCGGCTGCAGGTGTTAAAGTGTTTACCAAAACAGAGCTGGACGGGCTTTCCTGTGCGTGCTCTCGCCCATGTCCCACTAATTTTACGCCTTCGAGTAGCTCAGGTGGGGCAGGACATGAGTTCCGAATAACAGAACTTTCAATGCAGGAGTTTGTATTCGCTACGACGGGGAATCTTACCGGGAAAATCTCGAGTGGTCTCTTAGAAGAAAAATTCCAGTAAACGTGTTATTGCCCATAGCTGTGGTTCTTCCCAGCCGGTGTGGGCGGAGTTTACTTGCGAAATTTTGTAGAAAGGGAAGAATTGTGGAAAAGAGTTCTATTTCCAGGCCGTACATTGGTCGGCACTGGCAAACTGGGTATTTTTAGAGCTTCTAGTGATGTGATTCGCTCGTTAAAAGTTCAGGTGGGAAAACAGAGGTAAAGCGCGATCTTGCTCGACTCTCTGTAGAGGTCTTCCGTTCTGGGCTCTCGTACTGAGAGGACGTTAGACAAGTCGTCTCCAGTCTTGGTCTTTTGTTCTGAGAGGACGAGTATTGTCCGAGTATTGTAGGAGTGTACTTTCCGAGACGCCACACGCCGACATCACAGCCGGCCGTCGCCGTCAGTGATCGCCTCTGCAACAGGAATATTATGGTGAGATCGCTCCCGCTTCGGCCTGTGCTAAGAGTAACGTTAAATAGTTGTATCAGGTGCAAGTGCTGTTTCCACAGAGGTTTCACGATACTTTGGGGTATAGTAGTTCTTGGTGTTTTACGTTTAGTGTCGATGTCAGTCGGTCAGCCAAGTTGTAAGAGATCGCGTTATGGACCGATTTCAACACAGTTCACTGCCAATTCCAGTTAGGAGGGTAATTTGTAAATTGTTCATTGTGGTTTATTCAGCATTGACCTGTAGGTTATAATAATTTTTTTTGATTCAGTAGAGCCTTTACTTTCAGTAGAAGATCCCGAATACACCCTCATGCTTATTTTTTATTATTGTGCATGTGTTTGATGTCATTGAACTCCCTAAGGGCTCGTGATCGCTCATGTTTGGAAGGAAAAATAGGTATGATTTATCGTCAACACTACCACAACAGATTAATTAGGGGTGACAGGGCCACATTTAAATCTAGCGTCATCCGTTTTTGCGTACAATTCCACTCACAGTTTCTCTGTAAGTTGTTTGTCACACGCAAAATCGGACAAGCAACGGGTGGGGTGTTACAGCCTCACCAGTCGATGGTACGCTGGGATTTGAGAGTTGACCTAGTAGATAGTGTCGGAAGTCCCATGTGGCTTTTCGCGGATGATGCTGTAGTATACAGAGAAGCTGCAGCATTAGAAAATTGTAGTGAAATGCAGGAAGATCTGCAGCGGATAGGCACTTGGTGCAAGGAGTGGCAACTGACCCTTAACATAGACAAAAGTAACGTATTGCGAGTACATAGAAAGAAGCATCCTTTATTGTATGATTATATGATAGCAGAACAAACACTGGTAGCAGTTACTTCTGTAAAATATCCAGGAGTATGCGTACGGAACGATTTGAAGTGGAATGATTATATAAAATTAATTGTTGGTAAGCCGAGTACCAGGTTGAGATTCATTGGGAGAGTCCTTAGTAAATGTAGTTCATCAACTAAGGAGGTGGCTTACAAAACACTCGTTCGACCTATACTTGGGTATTGCTCATCAGTGTGGGATCCGTACCAGGTCGGGTTGACGGTGGAGATAGAGAAGATCCAAAGAAGAGCGGCGCGTTTTGTCACAGGGTTATTTGGTAAGCGTGATAGCGTTACGGAGATGTTTAGCAAACTCAAGTGACAGACTCTGCAAGAGAGGCGCTCTGTATCGCGGTGTAGCTTGCTGTCCAGGTTTCGAGAGAGTGCGTTTCTGGATGAGGTATCGAACATATTGCTTCCCCCTACTTATACCTCCCGAGGAGATCACGAATGTAACATTAGAGAGATTCGAGCGCGCACGGAGGCTTTCCGGCAGTCGTTCTTCTCGTGAACCATACGCGACTGGAACCGGAAAGAGAGGTAATGACAGTGGCACGTAAAGTGCCCTCCGCCACACACCGTTGGGTGGCTTGCGGAGTATAAATGTAGATGTAGATACGCCCGCAAGGCCTGGAGGGAGACAGCGGGCGGTGGAGTTGCAGAGACAGACCACCCAGTGGGAAGAGTCCCGACTGCAGAGGCTGGGCGGTGACCGCCGGTGGGACGGCCCGCCAGCGGCAGCGGCCGCGACCTTCACGCTTCCCGGCTGCACCTGCGAGCGCGCCTGCTCTGTTTTGTCTCGCCCTGTGAAAGGTGGCTACACTGTGCCACTGCGCCAGAGAGTGCGCCAAAGAGTACTATTAAGCCGCCTCCACAGTGCGTGTTACGAGATCGTAGAAGTCAGTGCTTGTGAAGAGATCGTAGAGGACAGTTTTGTCGAGAGCTCGTGGTTGTTGTGAAGTTGGAGCAAGATGTTGTAGTAAAGAGTGTAGTTCCATGTCCTATGCAGTTATTTGATGGGAGAGATAGCAGATGTTATTGTAATGAGTGCATTTCGTCAATATATATGAAGGTAAAATTTATAATGTTCCTTTATTAGTTGTGTATCTGAAATAATGTGTTACTACAGGTTCAGTCAACAAAGCATCTGGCTCGTGTTCTTGTATTAGAGTGAATTTTGGTTTTCTTGCGTAATTATAGTTTTTCTAAATTTCTTTTGTCACGTCAGTATAATTGGTATCAAAATTCTTGTCTTGTTGGAAAAGAACCGTGCCAGATGTGGGTGTTGAGTCACACTCCCACATACAGAACAGTTACATTTGTGCTTGGATTTTGTAGGTTTTATAGTTGCTGGGGACTTAATTAATTAACTGTGTTTATGAAAATTTTCTTACATTGTTCTTAGCAGTCAGATAGCGTAATAATACTAGTCAGGGCCAACCGATTACGAGACACAGCGTAATCGGACATACAGTAAAAAAAAAAAAAAAAAAAAAAAAATCATTTTCAATCAATTATATTTAATTAAGCCCCCATGCACGTGGCGACCGCTGCTTCGGATCGTCCCTTGGAATTTTTCTAATTGTGAAAATTGTAGACTGTAGTATTGTTGTAGTGATTTGTAGTTTATTAATTGTAGTCTATTTTGCATGTGTAGATTTGGTAATTGGCATTCTTCTAATGGTATTTTTCAAAATTTAATTTTTATTGCCTTGTACACGCGTTTGACAAATTAGTGCAATTATTTCAATTGTTCGATTGATCGTGTCTGAGGGAGACATTTCATGTGAATAGTATTGTTGGAGATAAGGAGGCATTGTGTGTAATTTTCGAACAGTGACGAATTTTTTGTGTATTTTGTAAATGATTACGCGATCTATGAAAAAGGCAAAAATGATGAATAGTGAGAATGACGAAATTGTTCACATGGCGAACTCGCCAACAGAGGAAAACAGTATGGTGGATAATGAGGTGGAAAACAATGTGATAAGTCGGGAAAATAGTCCGGAACCATTTCAAAATTTTTCTCAATCAGAAAATTCACAGAATACGAGATCAACGATAGAAGATTCTGGAATAGTATCGAACACAGATAGCTTTATAGCCATGCAGAAGGAAGCTGGTTTTGTGGGAAATGTGAGGGGTGAAAAGAATTTTGAAACAGTTACTATGGAGCAGTTGATGAGTGCTATATTAAATGTGGGATCACAGTTACGATCTGAATTAAAAACAGATATGGAAACACAAATAGGAACAATTAAAACTGATATAGGAACTATTAAAACTGAGATGGGAACAATTAAAACACAAATGGGAACAATGGAAACACGGATGGGAACAATGGAAACTCGGTTAGGATCTGAATTAAAAACAGAGATAGGAACAATTAAAACAGAGATGGGAACTTTGGAAACACGGTTAGATTCAAGAATAGGGACATGTTTCAAAAATATGAAAGATGAATTAAAGAAAGAAATCAGGGAAGAAGTACAACCGATTCTGAATTCTCACAATAATAGATTAATTGCAGTAGAAATCAGACAAAGGGAACAGGATAGAGAACAGGAAGAAAGAGATCGCGTGATAGTACAGAATTTTTCAGAGTTAAATTTACAACGTGCAAAGGATAAGGAAGAAATATTTGAGAGAATCGAAGGATCCGTACCAAATGACAGATTAAATAACCTAACACAACAATATGAACAGCTAGCTACCAAATGTGACAATACTGAAACCCGAGTCGCGACACTTACGGAAGACGTAAATAAACAGAAAGAACAATTTGGTGACTTATCGGAAAGAGTGGAGGAAATTTCAGATAAACTGACAAATCTTAGTTTACATGGGGACAGAGATTCGGATGATACAGCTCCATTACCATTTGCAGAAACCGAAGAATACCAGAACATAAATAAGCATGTTGAAAATCAGGGAAAATTTAATGAACGCGTGAAAAGGGAATTTGAGGCATTACGAAAGCAAGTCAAGCAGATCGAAGGGGAAATTGTAGGAAAAGATAGCAGAAGAAATTTGGAATCACAGGTAGCAGAGGGGTTTGAAGAAAATAATTTGTTTCATTTACGGGATGCAACAAGAGAGCGCCAGGCGCGCGAACTTTACAATAATCGTCATTGTGACTGGGACAGACGCGGTAGGTCTTTGTCGCCACGAGGCGAAAACTTTGATTATAAACACTTTTTGACTGTCCGGAAATTTAAGATCTTCCGCAATTCTAAGAATGACATACATCCATGTGCATGGTTAGATCAATTTATGTACGCACTCCCGCCAGATGTGCCACAAGGTCACAAACTAGAAATTATGTGCAGTTATTAACGTCCTCAGGGGATTCACTACTCTAAGTGAATATGTGCCGTAGCGAGCATAGGGCCCCGAGCTGTAGTGGTGCTATTTCTCTTTTAGTTTTCTGTACCGCTGCCTACTCTTTTACTATTCTTTGCATCTGTCAAAAACAACTCTTCGACTATCAATCTATCTAGACAGTAGATAAACAATAACCGGATATGACGATTTTACCCAAAGGAGATTTCGAAAATTACTGTTTGGACTTACTGTACCTTCAGCAGCATTCATTCCTAGCGTAAACGAAATTTTACCTGTTTATCTTCGTAACAATATTACTTCATATGTTGACGATATTCTTATTGCTAAACGTTCTTGGAGTGAGCACAACAAAATTTTGGATTCATTATTACGTATTTTTGCAAGAGTTGGCATTACAGTGAACTTGGAAAAATCTGAATTTGGTCGTTCTCAGGTGAAATTTCTCGGTCACATTATTTCTACAGAAGGTATTCTTCCTGATCCAGAGAAACTAGATGCTATTCAGTTCGCAATGACATTCCTTTTAAACGAAAATCGGTCGACAACTTTGTTTGGTTAGTTTGTATTCCTGATGAGTGGGTCAATAAATTGATTTGGTATACGCATCTCAGTTATGCACACTTTGGTCCCAGAAAATGCTTTCATAAATTACGAGAAAATTGTTACTTCAGTAATATGGAAAAACGTATTCGATCTGTTCTTGCCAAATGCAAATTATGTCAAATGGCTAAGCCTCCAACGATTTCTCACAGAGCACCGTTGTTTCCCATCATTCCAGTGAAATTAAAGGAGATGGCTGCAGTCGATTTGTTTGGTCCAGTGGTTCGTTCTACTAATGGTTTTGCGTACATTTTCGTAGCAGTGGAACTGACGTCAAAATATGTGTGTTTTACACCTTTACGCAAAGCAACAGCTCGTTCAGTATCTAACGCTTTCATCAAACATTTTCTTAAAGAAGTTGGTCATGTTGACAAGGTTATATCAGATAATGGATCACAGTTTCGTTCTAAAATTTGGCTTCGTACTCTACAGCGTCGTAAAATTAAACCAATTTTCATTTCACTTTTTCACCCTCAATCTAACGCTTCAGAGAGATGGATGAAGGAAATCAATAAATTGTGCCGTCTTTATTGTCATCAGAATCACAGAACTTGGGATCAGTATCTTCACATTTTTCAAAATATTCTGAATGAACTCCCTAATGACTCAACTTCTTTACCGCCTCTATTGATATTAAAAAATAAAGTACCAACAAATCGCATTTCTGAAATCGTTCCTTTTCCTCCTTCACGGAAACTGCGGCATTCTGAAGTTGTCAACCTGGCTCTACGAAATATTGCATCTGCGGCTGCTAGAAGAGAGAAATCAGCGAAACGTCCTGGTCGTTTAAAAACTTTTTCAGTTGGTCAGAAGGTATTAACTAAGTCCCACCGTTTGTCTCACAAAGGAAAAGGCTTGTGTCGCAAATTTTTTCTGCTTTATAACGGTCCATATAGGGTTCGCAAAATTATTCATGATAACACTATCGAAGTAGAAACTCTTAAATCACGACGCTCTAAAGGAATACATCATATATCTAACGTAAAAATTTTTGTGGAATGACATACTTTGGAGAACTAACAGCTACATGTAAACATGCGGAGAGTACAAGGATACCGCGCTGTGTTTTGGCGGCGGCACATACTCAAAGCAACAGTCAAGTCTGCGTGCCGCACAAGGCAGTCGTTGACCGCGAACAATTGCTTCCTACGTCACGCGCCTACAGCTGATCGAGCGCTCAGTGCGAATGCACTGACAGACATAAACAAATACACAGTTTAATTTCTCCGACTAAATTCAGTATAAAGCTATAGTGACTTGATGAATTGTGTTATTAACATTCAGTATTTTTCAGGATACGGTTGTATAAAATATTTAAGAACTACAGGTAAATTCTGTGTGTCTCCGACGTTAAGACGACTTGCCATCGAGAAAATTTCAGAAAGAATGTAATTTCGAAGAAGAAACTAATAAACTAAAAAAGGTAACTGTTAATTGAGTTCATTTTTCAGGTAACATGTTTCCACTTAGGTACGTACTTTAGACGTAATTTGCTGCTCGCGATTACGTGATTCATGCCTTGTGCTAAATTTTATGTTCTATGAAATTACTTGTGAAGCGACGTGCTTGCGTACGTTAACTGATTTTGACAATGATTATTAATGAACTGGGTTGTGACTTGTATATATTATACATCGCTTGGCTACACTGCTTTTTCACTGATGTCATATTTTTCTATTATGTGCCTGCTGTGCTTATTTATTTAAATTATAATTGTTATCTGATTAATTGTGCTGACTATGATTATGTATGTATGTTGTACTTTGTCATTTATCTGCTTGCGCCTCCATGTTTACTTGCTAAGATGACATATGAACATTTATTTGCTTATGCTGATATGATGCTAATGACTTGTTTATTACGTAAGATATATGTTTGCTGCTTTTTGTATGGATGACATATTTACACATTTCTGTTTTGTTGCCATAACTGCTCTTTAATTTAGTATATAGAAATGCTGATATACTGTGTATGAACATAGAGTTTAGGTCACACTACTGTATTAATTATAGATTGTTCGCTTGGCAGAGCCTCGTTGTAGGAATTATGCTGCATCCACTTGTTGACATTCTGTTCTTTACTGGTATATTTACTCGCTATTGCAAGTTTTGCTTACGCTCAGTGTCTTATATTTTTAAGATAAGAAAATTAACTGCTATAATTCGACGAACGACATTAGTACAAGAAAGTCATAGAAGTCACATGAGCTGGAGGTTTTATGGAAGCTGTATAAATTTATGCTAATAGGAAGGAGGCTAACGACATGACAGACCTGAAACTAGGTTTAGACCATTAACAATTATTAGACTGCATTTTTCGTAAGCAATTGAAATAGGAAGTGACACTTGACACAAAAAATACTCCACATGTTTGCTTCTGCTATGATTCTTGAAGTGGGTACACACTGTGAAATATTATGATCATTCACACTCCGTAATCGTACTTAATTACTGAGAGTTATTCGAACTAAGTCTGTTAGAGGTCAGGTATGCATTTCTTTTATTTAATGATGGACAAGGAACCAAAATGTATCTTATAATTTATAATGAGTAGAAAATTTGGGTCAGATGGATTACACAGAGGTTGTGTGTTGGCAATGTGTCTTCGGATTGTATGGGATGCTGAATAGAAGTTGCATTAGGATTTTATCTGTACTTGTTCGAGGAGACTGACGAGAGGAAAGAGTTGTTATGGAAGTGAAATGATATTGGTGCTGAGGTTTATATTTATCGATGTATTATTATAGGTATTGAGAGTATATGAAGTTGTTTGTGGACAAGAGGTGATATTGGTGCTGAGGTTTACATTTATCGACGTATTATTGAGGTATTATTGAGATTATGTGATGCTGATAATTATTGGAGTTTTGGTGTATAAGAGGTAAAGTAAGTGAGGAGCATATTTTTTTTTTTTTTGTTGGTCTTATGGAACAAGGAGGATGAAGATAGCAGACTAGAACATTAAAATAGAAGGAAGATAGTCTATACACACACTTTGTTAAATAACTAAGCAGTATATATTTTTTTGGAGAGAGGAAGCAATTGCATATCTTGGCTCACTGACAGTTGTTTAACAACAGTACATTTTGATCTGGCTTGGCAAACATTGGTCTTGACATGATGACTATGACGTTGACTAACTATTATTGACTGTTATACATTGCTGCCATTACTACTTGATACACATGATGCACATCAGATTTTGACAGAACTGCATTTACACAGTTAACACTATTCAGTTACACAGTAGTACTTAATGTGGATGAAAGATGAGTGAGTGTGTTTTGTGTGTTTTCCTTTCCTAATCCTAACCACCTATCTCCTAAATATTATTTTATTTGTTGGTAGTGGCTTGCACTGACACCCATGAATATTATAGGTTTACTGGTATTTGTGTATTGTAATAGTTAATAGGACAATTATCTGACATCATTTGTGTGTTTGTTATGATTTGTATGTACTGTAAAAGCATTTGTATGTGCATTCAAACTATTGTTCATGCCTGAACTGTCTGATTAGTGAAGATAAATATTCTGAACTGTTACCTGCACTTTTCAACATGATGTGTGACATTTGGTCGTGTTTAATTTCTGCTGATGAACTGTGTGATCAGTGATTGCAAAAAAATTATGGACTGTTACCTGTACCTTTTCTACATGATTGGTGCCACTAGGACATGTTTAATTTCCGCTCATAAACTCTGATGAACAGTGTGATCAGTGCTAGTGAGTTTTAAGGAACTGCTTCTGCTGAGAGATGTGACTTTTTGCTGTTTACACCTACTCAATATTGCTGGGTGCCACTGATGGACTGCTTCTACTGAAAGGATGTCCCCTGTTGCTGTGTGCACCTGATCAACATTGCTGATGCCACTAATGGACTGCTTCTACTGAAATGGTGTCACTTGTCGGTGTTTGCACCTACTCAACATTACTGGGTGCAACTGATTGACTGCTTCTACTGAAATGAAGTCACTTGTTGCTGTCTGCACCTACTCAACATTGCTGGGTGCCTCTGATGGACTGCTTCTACTGAACTAATGTGACTTGTTGCTGTGTGTACCTCTTGAACTTTACTGGGTGCCACAGATGGAACTGCTTCTACTGAAATAATGTCACTTGTTGCTGTCTGCACCTGCTCAACATTGCTGGGTGCAACTGATGGACTGCTTCTACTGAAATAATGTCACTTGTTGCTGTCTGCACCTGCTCAACATTACTGGGTGCAACTGATGGATTACTCCTACTGAAATGATATCACTTGTTGGTGTCTGCACCTGCTCTCAACATTGCTGGGTGCAACTGATGGACTGCTTCTACTGAAATGGTGTCACTTGTTGGTGTCTCCACCTGCTCTCAACATTGCTGGGTGCAACTGATGGACTGCTTTCACTGAAATGATGTCACTTGTTGGTCTCTGCACCTGCTCTCAACATTGCTGGGTGCAACTGATGGACTGCTTCTACTGAAATGATGTCACTTGTTGGTGTCTGCACCTGCTTAACATTGCTGGGTACCTCTGATGGATTGCTTCTACTGAACTAATGTGACTTGTTGCTGGGTGTACCTGCTAAACTTTACTGGGTGCAACTGATGGACTGCTTTTACTGAAAAGATGTTACCTGTTAGTATCTTTTTTTTGTATAAACTAATCATTGAAAGCATTTTATGTGAACATTTGTATAAACTGATTTTTTGTATATTGTGTAAACTATTATGTAAAGTCACATGTATGAAAAGAAGTTGTATTGCTTACTGTATTTCATATATTAGGTTAGTGAAAAGGTCAGTGCAAAGCCAAAATTTTTAACTAATTATGTGATATTTAGGTATTAATATTATCTTTTATTTTTGTCTGTATTTTTGTGGACGAATTTGGTGGTATTTTCACCACCAATGCTGGCAAAAATACCATCAAATTCTGGCCTGTGGAGGAGGGGCATATGAAAGGTGGCTACACTGTGCCACTGCGCCAGAGAGTGCGCCAAAGAGTACTATTAAGCCGCCTCCACAGTGCGTGTTACGAGATCGTAGAAGTCAGTGCTTGTGAAGAGATCGTAGAGGACAGTTTTGTCGAGAGCTCGTGGTTGTTGTGAAGTTGGAGCAAGATGTTGTAGTAAAGAGTGTAGTTCCATGTCCTATGCAGTTATTTGATGGGAGAGATAGCAGATGTTATTGTAATGAGTGCATTTCGTCAATATATATGAAGGTAAAATTTATAATGTTCCTTTATTAGTTGTGTATCTGAAATAATGTGTTACTACAGGTTCAGTCAACAAAGCATCTGGCTCGTGTTCTTGTATTAGAGTGAATTTTGGTTTTCTTGCGTAATTATAGTTTTTCTAAATTTCTTTTGTCACGTCAGTATAATTGGTATCAAAATTCTTGTCTTGTTGGAAAAGAACCGTGCCAGATGTGGGTGTTGAGTCACACTCCCACATACAGAACAGTTACATTTGTGCTTGGATTTTGTAGGTTTTATAGTTGCTGGGGACTTAATTAATTAACTGTGTTTATGAAAATTTTCTTACATTGTTCTTAGCAGTCAGATAGCGTAATAATACTAGTCAGGGCCAACCGTTTACGAGACTTACGTAATCGGACATACAGCAACTAAAAAATATTTTCAATCATATATTTAATTAAGCCCCCATGCACCTGCTCCCCTCACCTGCTGACTTTACTACCTGCCGACTTAACACGTGAGCCCACTCCTTACAGAAGACAAAGATTCCTGCTTCGGCGAATCAACCATTTAGCAGAAGAGGTCACAGATCGCAGTAACTGATGGAAAGTCATCGAGTAAAACAGAAGTGATTTCTGGCGTCTCCCAAAGGTAGTGTTATAGGCCCTCTGTTGTTTCTTATCTACATAAACGATTTAGGAGACAATCTGAGCAGCTGTCTTAGTCCGTTTGCAGATTATGCTGTCGTTTATCGTCTAATACAGACATCAAAAGATCAAAACAAATTGCAAAACGATTTTGAAAAGATGTCTGCATGGTCCAAAAATTGGCAATTGACCCTAAATAAAGAACATTGTGAGGTCACCAACGTCAGTTCTCAGAGGAATCCGTTAAATTTCTGTTACACCGTAAGTCAGTCAAATCTAAAGGCAGTGCAACTAAATACCTAGGAATTACAATTACGAACAACTTAGGACCTTTGCCTTTCGCGGCCAAGTACTCTACCGTCTGAGCTACCCAAGCACGACTCACGCACCGTCCTCACAGCTTCACTTCTGCCAGTACCTGCGAACCACGAGAGCTTCTGTAAAGTTTGGAAGGTAGGAGACGAGGTACTGGCAGAAGTAAAGCTGTGAGGAGGGGGCGTGAGTCGTGCTTGGGTAGCTCAGATGGTAGAGCACTTTCCCGCGACAGGCAAAGGTCCCGAGTTCGAGTCTCGGTCCGGCACACAGTTTTAATCTGCCAGGAAGTTTCATATCAGCGCACGCTCCACTGCAGAGTGAAAATCTCATTCTACGAACAACTTAAATTGGAAAGAAGACACAGAAAATGTTGTAGAGAAGGCAAACCAAAGACTGTGTTTTATTGGCAGAGCACTTAGAAAATGGAACCGATCTACTAAAGAGACTGCCTATACTACGCTTGTTCGTCCTCTTTTGGAGTACTGCTGCGTGGTTTGGGATCCTTACTAGATAGGATTAACGAAGTACACCGAAAAAGTTCAAAGAAGAGCAGCACGTTTTGTATTATCGTGAAATAGGGGAGAGAGTGTCACGGGTATGATACAGCATTTGAGTAGACACCATTAAAACAGGGCGTTTTTCACTATGGCGGAATCTTCTTATGAAATTTCAATCAACTTTCTCCTCCGAATACGAAGATATTTTGTGACGCCTACCTACATAGTGATAAACGATCATCATAGTAAAATATGGGAAATCAGAGCGCCAGGGAAAGATATAGGTGTTAATTATTTTCCGCGCGCTGTTCGAGAGTGGAATAATAGAGACTTATTGTGAAGGCGATTCGATGGACCCTCTGTCAGAAACTTAAGTCTGATTTGCAGAATATTCGTAGATATAGAGGAAGAATATAGTTATTGGCCCTTTCTCACAGTAGAGTAATGCATTTTCTTAAACATACTCCATTTTCAATTCCGAAGTGTACAGCGAAGTGTTGGAGAAGCGCTCCATTACAGAACTTTTGTTCCTTTTAGCCAAATATAGTGCGGCAGAGGACTTTTCGGTTACATGGATCCGGGAGGAGATCTCCACTTCCAGGATTTGTCTTACAACCAACGGGAACCTACGGAATGACTTAGTCGAGACCAAAGTATCCTGCGTATTTCAGTATCTAAAATATCGACAATCATGTCAAAATAACAAAGGAGTGAACCAGTACTGATGACCTATCTATATATACGTCGTGGAGTCTTTCAGTGCATTAACTTCTTAGGTATCAACTTCTTTTGGAGACATTATCCCATGTCTCGGCATTTATTTGGCTGGAAATGGAAAATACACTAACGGAAAGAAAATCACAAAACAAATAAGTAGTTATGCGACATAAACTAAGTTGGTAGGCGTGTTTCTACATCTGAAAAATGATGGTTATTCAAATTTCGTGTCAACTGCATAAAAGTGGCACCAGTGGTACTACTATGAGGATGCAAATCAGATTTTCCTTTAATACATGCTGTGGTGGACGTGAGGGTTACTTATATTTGAGACTGGACGTGGTGAGTTGATTTAGTCAAGAATAATCCGACAAAGACGCCATTATTAACAACTTGCTGAGTTTAACGAGGTCGTGTAATGGGACTACGAGAAACTGGATGTACCTTCCGCGATTTTGCCGAAAGACTTGGCAGAAGTGTAGCCACTGTACATGACTGCTGGCAGCGGTGGTCTCGGGAAAGTATGGTCACAAGAAGACCGGGCTCCAGACGGCCACGTGGCTGTACCGAGAGGGAAGACCATCGTATTCGGCGTACGGCTCTGGCGCATCGTGATGCATCTGAAGCAGCAATTTGTGCAGCCGTCGGCTCCACACTGCCACAGCGAACTGTTACAAATCGGCTGCATCTCCGAGCCAGACGCCCTGCTGCGTGTGTTGCACTCACCCCAAACCACTTCCACTTGCGACTTCAGTAGCGTCAAGCGAGAGCTTATTGGAGGCCTCCGCGTGCTAGTCACACTAGACTTACACCTAGAGTTACTGTCTGCGGTGCGATTTCGGATGACAGTAGGACTACTCTCGTGGTTCTCCCACGCACCATGACTGTAAATCTTTACGTCAATCTGGTGATTCGATTTGTTGTATTGCCATTCACGAACAGCATTCCAAGGGGTGTTTTCCAGCAGGATAACACTCTTCCGCATACTGCTGTTGTAACCCGACATACTCTACGGAGTGTCGATTTGCTGTATTGCCATTCACGAACAGAATTCCAAGGGGTGTTTTCCAGCAGCATAACACTCTTCTGCATACTGCTGTTGTAACCTGACATGCTCTACAGAGTGTCGATTTGCTGTATTGCCATTCACGAACAGTATTCCAAGGGATGTTTTCCAGCAGGATAACACTCTTCCGTATACTGCTGTTGTAATCCGACATGCCCTACGGAGTGTCGATTTGCTGTATTGCCATTCACGAACAGCATTCCAAGGGGTGTTTTCCAGCAGGATAACACTCTTCTGCGTACGGCTGTTGTAAATCAACATGCTCTACGGAGTGTCGATTTGTTGCCTTGGCCTGCTGGACCACCAGACCTGTATCCAGTCGAGCACATATGGGACATCGTCAGGGGACAATTCCAGCGTCTTACACAACCTGCGTTCACCGTCCATTTATTGACCACATAGTGCAACAGGCATGGAACTCTATTCCACAAACTGACATCCAGAATCTGTATTACACAATGCATGCACGTTTGCATGCTTGCTTTCAAGACTCTGGCCCTGACAACGGTTGTTAGTGCGCCAGCATTTCACATTTGCAATGGCTTATCTCACGCTTACATTAACCTCTGATCTTGCAATGTTAATCAATTAAACATGTTACCAAGACAAAAGTATTTCCGAAATTTCGTTACTGTATATTCATTATTTTTTGTATATTCATTATTAATAGACAAGAAATTTAAATCTCATCACTTTCATGTGATTATTTCATGTTGCTTGTTTGTCACTACATTTTAATTGCTTTAGTGAGTAATTGGGGAAAAATGTGCGTAATCTGGCTCCAATTTGTCTACAGTGCGACGTATATTTTGGGAATAATTTGTACTGTTACCTTTCCTAAGTTATGACGGTTTTTTTCTGGATGTACGATGTATATTACTACTTATCCACACCTTGCATTTTAGATTAATTGTTATGGCCCACTTTGGATATGTGGGTATTTTCGAACTCAGCTTTTACGTTATAAGGGGTCCCACTGCTGCTATAAGACATGTAATAAAATTATGTCCTTCATATGACCATCCAAAACCGTTTGCTTGACGGTTTTCATTTCTTTTATACCAACTGTAAATGTATGTATGGTGGGTTGTGATCCAGTGCTTGTGCAAAAGTGTATAACCAGAGTGCGAAGTAGCCCGCATCTCGTGGTCGTGCGGTAGCGTTCTCGCTTCCCACGCCCGGGTTCCCGGGTTCGATTCCCGGCGGGGTCAGGGATTTTCTCTGCCTCGTGATGGCTGGGTGTTGTGTGATGTCCTTAGGTTAGTTAGGTTTAAGTAGTTCTAAGTTCTAGGGGACTGATGACCATAGATGTTAAGTCCCATAAGTGCTCAGAGCCATTTGAACCATAGAGTGCGAAGTATTTTTTTGGGACAAAGCTTTTATACTTTAAAGAGAACACTGTTTCCATATACCCAAGTTCCGTTTGTATCACACGAGGAAATTTTTTCTATAAATAATAGGTGTGATTGTGGACGTTTCTACTAGGCTAGGGTATTTCGTACACTTGTGTCTCTAGCCAACATGTCACTAATTCTTTGCAATTTGTAACAGTAGTTGTTACTCATGAGTACGCTAAACGATCTCTACATCCACAATGAGCTTTTAAATAATTCTGCTTTTCATAATTACGATGATTTTTTGTAATTAAGCCTCAGAAATAATTATAATGTGTTAACATGTCCCAGCGGGACGAATGAGATGTGTGTATCATCATGTCGTTATATACGATAAAAAATTGTTAGTCGTCACCCAAAATTTTCTTTTACAACACGTAATGTGTTCCATGACATTTTGACCTGTTAAATCGTGACATATATTGTACAATGACCACTATTTATGTATTTGACTTCTTGGTTTCAACGTAATATTTTACGCAAATTATGAACTTTATACCTCTGACTTCCTACGCCAGACGGCGGTTACTGTGCTATAACAAATTCTGTTGTATTTGATGCCATGTTATTTGTATATTTTTACTAGTCCTGTAATCTGACACCTTATAATTTTACCTGTTGATTTTTATTCTTCCATGTTTTTTTTTTAAGTTGGTTTGAAAGTAACACGCCAGTGTATGTCGGCAAGATGTGTATTTCCCCCTTCCTTTTTGCTATGCGTCATTAATGCACAATTTCAAATTTGAAATATTGAGTTAATGATTTGCAAGTGCACATTTGGTATTTTGTGGTAATCTCTTGCTAAATAAAGTAATGTTAAGTCTTCACGTGACACATGTCACATAAATGGCGTTCCAAGCCCCTGTCACACCAAAGTCTGCTGTATAGGCGAATGGAAACAGCTGCTTCGATCATTGTGATCGTTTCATAGCTTTTGCTACTGCTAATAGCTAGACACCAGTGCCTATGAGCTTTAATTTGTACACTAAGGGTATGTTCTTGCCAACAGCTGGTTTATACTCAGATGTATTTGTGGTCTTTTGTTTCTTATCGCCGGCCGCGGTGGTCTCGCGGTTCTAGGCGCGCAGTCCGGAACCACGCGACTGCTACGGTCGCAGGTTCGAATCCTGCCTCGGGCATGGATGTGTGTGATGTCCTTAGGTTAGTTAGGTTTAAGTAGTTCTAAGTTCTAGGGGACTGATGACCACAGCTGTTAAGTCCCATAGTGCTCAGAGCCATTTTTTTGTTTCTTATTCACTGATCGTTATGTGAAAATTTTTAACTTCCACCACTGAAGATAATCATTATGTGATCGAATATCGATTTTGCTGTTAATAAATCATCAAAATTATGGCCAACGCTGACCTTACTTCTAATTTTACTTATCATATGGTCGTTGTGCACACAGCACTTTATGGAGTCGCCAGTCAATTTTTTGTTGTTGCGTTCTTTTTTTCGTCATTGTATGTTAGGCAGTGAGACGACCCTGTTTAACGTATATTGAATTTCAGCTCGGCATATTCTTACAGCAGTTGCGCTGTTGAGATGTTTGTGCTGTTGGCCAGAGAAACAGGTCATCTTTGCAAGAGAGTTCTTACTTCGTCCTTCCTACAGTGAAAAGACAGTGCTCAGAAGGGTGAAAAATGAAAATTCTCGTCATGTAAGAGAATGATAAGCATTTATTTGTCTTTTCGGGATTAGTGCTGCGATAAGGAATGGATGGAATGGCGCGTCTCCTTCCAGCAGACATCGTAGTGGCCTGGCAGCGTGACAGATGGGTCGGTGCGGCTGCTAAGCCTCTTACTGGTAGCTCCTGCCACGCCTCGTACAAAACCGGCTTCACTGAGCGGCCTGTAATAAATGTTCAAGAGGCAAGGCGATGCATCTAACTGCACTCAAGCAACGCGAAATGTCTGTTGGGCTGAGACTGTGGGAAAGTCGGAGGCAAGGAAATTTACTACCGTTGTAGAATAAGGTATCCCTGATAAGGAAACGTGTTAACATCCAGACGCGCTCGACGTTATATATAGACTGTGTTGTGTAAATACTTAGAATTATAACTGCACTTAAGTGGCCTACAGCGTGCCGTTGGGAGAGCCCTCTTAAGTGTCGTATATTTATCTTCATTACCACTGCCACCATCATCACTGATTCTCACCGACAAAGCAGCGAAACCGTATTGGACACCAAACGCAAACAAATCCAATCAAATCTCTAGCACCGTGCGATCGATTTATGGCCAGTCGACTACTTATATAACAACCTTGGCTTGTTACAGGTACAGACGCGACAGGAGACTCATAGGTGCTCAGCCCAACGGTACCCATCCTCGACAGGAGTGATACTCTTTATGACAATCTAAGCTATGACAACGGTACCAAACCTAACAACCACCTCACCCTTGCAGATCTGTCACAGACAGCAAGAAACCGCCACTGCTCTTTGTGGTATCGATAGCCACTGCTTAGGTTGGCACTACGACACCGACGACAGCGCCCTCTAATCGGCGCTGGAGAGCTCTACGAGCATCGCTACAGATGCTCCCCATTTCATCAGGTGCAGTCAGCCAGGAAAATTCGCTTCAGCTTTGCTCTACATATGACGGGTCTAAGACTTCGCATCTGTACAAAGTTATGTATTCTTTCTTGCACCAGTAAACCATTTTTACTCACTGCAGTACCGACGCAATTTTCCTGCTCCTGCTCCTACCCACACGCCGCCTTCCAGGCAGGACACAAAACTCTTACTACCCGCCGAGACTATAGCAGAGGTTTTTTTTTTTCCTTTGGCGCTTGCATTGGCTTTCCCCTCCCTCCCCCCCCCCCCCCTCTTCCCTTAAAACCGCTATCTTCCGTTCGCTTTTCGACCACTTCTATCACCTCGATGCACCCTTATTAGTGGGAATCTTACCAAGACGTACGGACAACACTACGGCCCCACATCCCAAGAACTTCTAGATAGTAACTAACCAAACGGAGATGAAGAGGGGCTCCACCCTTAGGAAAAAAAGCTGCCTTCTCCAAACTTTTCCATGCACTAACACTGCCCCCTGCCCGTTTTGACGCCATCCTCTCATCACCTGTCAGGTCCCCGTCCGGCTTTTTCCATAGCTCCTGGACCCCAGTAAACAACTCCTGTGGACCTCTGCCATCCATACTCCTTGCTACATGTCCTGCCCACCTCCGTTTAGTTATTAATTACAGTCGTCATTATGCATTACACTACC
This sequence comes from Schistocerca americana, assembly GCF_021461395.2. Lineage (NCBI taxonomy): Eukaryota > Metazoa > Arthropoda > Insecta > Orthoptera > Acrididae > Schistocerca > Schistocerca americana. Next base: position 78,053,092 of record NC_060124.1, on the reverse strand, counting down.
ACTCATTTCTCTGGTTAATTCCCAACTGTCGGCCGGTGTGGCCATGCGCTTATAGGCGCTTCAGTCTGGAACCGCGTGACCGCTACGGCCGCAGGTTCGAATCCTGCCGCGGGCATGGATGTGTGTGCTGTCCTTAGGTTAGTTAGGTTTAAGTAGTTCTAATTTCTAGGGGACTGATGACCACAGATGTTAAGTCCCATAGTGCTCAGAGACATTTGAACCATTTTTGAATTCCCAACTTCCATCTCGCCATTGATCGATGCAATCCGTCGCTTTTTAATATTTTTCGGAGTTCACGTCAGACCACCACTAGTTACAATTGGTAATACCCACTGATTGTGAATTTTTTCCATAAATTTTTCGAAAATTTAGAGCCTCAACTTCCCTTTTTCGTGCCTGGAAAATTTCTTTTAAAGTTCTGCAGTCCAATATCGGACCACAATCAGTGCTTCATTCCTATAAGCCATAGGGCGTCAAGACCACATCTCGTGGGGCAATTGGGACGTTGTAGAAGATGCTGCGACTGCATTTGTTGCCTGCTTCGCTTTTGAGACCCCCTCTGAGTAGATTTATTTTGACTGGCGCTACATCCGTTTCGATGTGATTCAGTGTTTTCCAAATCTTCGAGCATGATGTATCGCCACCGGACATCTCTCGTAAGGCAAGGTAGTCCTTTGGGAACCTCTTGTGGGATTGCTTCTCAGGTGTTGGAAGGATTGGCCGTCGCCTTTAGTTCTCCAGAAGTGCGGCTCCACCACACTTTTATTTTACTCTCCTGTTCATTTCTTTTACTGCTCATCTACGTTTTGTCTTCAAGTGCACCTCATCAAAAAACGTTATCGAGTGGTTCTATTACTTGATTGTTAAATTTGTACTCTCTTGTTTTGGATAAGGTGTTTCTACATTTAGGTTTATTGTGATTGTATAATACGTATGCATGTTACAGGCTTGAGAATCAGTGCTGTGCGTTATACGTGGAGGGCGTAATCAGCGCTAGGGACCCGACTGGAAACAGGATCCTACGTGAAGAACAAAGAAGTGGTAAGACGATATCAGTGCGTTTATTTTACTGTAAGGAGGTCCCTGAAGACCGCGCGATGTGACCAACCGCCGTATCGCCCTGTGCTTTGTGGCATCATTTGGCTGCGGTCAGTACAACGCTCTCCTAGCCGTTATGAGTATTGGAGCCACTACTCGTCACTCAAGCGGCTCCGCAGTTGTGCACGGGTGGCTGAGAGCACAACGTTCCACTCGTTGTACCAAAACCAAAACGCTGTCAGTACTGGGAATGGAAACCGGGTCCTCCCCACGACAAGAAGGCAGGGTGACCGATCAGCTAAGGAGCTGGACAAAACCTGAAGAATTGTTCCAGTATGTGGGAGCCGTAGCAAGCAACACTAACAGGATGTATTAGACGTATATAGAGAAGAGCAGGTCGAATATTAACCGGTATGCTCACGAAGATGTTGAAATAACTGAAATGGCAGACACTTGTAAAGACAGGCTCCAGCTATTTGGTGGAAGTCAGCTCCCAAAGTTTGAAGAAACAGCTTTAACTGAGGAATATAGAAATATATAACAGACTCTTCCCTACTGCTCGCGTAGGGACCGTGTATGTTAACCAGCGACGTAGAAACGACGGAGAAGTTCCGTCCCCGCCGCAGCCGCAGTGGTTTACAACCCCACGACGACTACCGCAGTCCACTTCACCCCTCCGCCGCCCCACATCGAAACCATGGTTATTGTGCGGTTCGGCCCCCGATGGATTCTTCGTGTTTCGCTGTACCTGTTAATACATATCGATAAAACGAATATCGTGCTAGGCTAATATGGGAGCGCTCTGTCAAATGGGCATTTAAAACTTCGATTTTAAAATCATTTTGTTTGTAACGGGAAATAGACCGACGCTTTTTGTTGCCACTCGATCTCACATGAAAGACGTGACGAGCAGTAATTGTTTACGTTGGTTAAAACAACAGTCGAGATCGCAATAACAGTTGTTTATTATGATCGGTTTCGGCTTATGTTAAGGCCATCCTCAGATTTTTTGGGCCTCTATGGCTGGTCCTCGGCTTTCCACGCGATATCACGATCGTACACTGTTAAGTGTACAGTGCACACTCTTCAGTGTACAGTGTATAGTGTAGTGTACGAAAGTGGTATCACGTGAAAAGCCGAGGAGCCGCCAGGACCAGCCATAGAGGCCCAAAAAATCTGAGGATGGCCTCAACATAAGCCGAAACCGATCATAATAAACAAATGTTATTGCGATCTCGACTGTAGGTTCAAATGGTTCAAATGACTCTGAGCATTATGGGACTCAACATCTGAGGTCATCAGTCCCCTAGAACTTAGAACTACTTGAAGCTAACCAACCTAAGGACATCACACACATCCATGCCCGAGGCAGGATTCGAACCTGCGACCGTAGCAGTCACGCGGTTCCGGGCTGAAGTGCCTAGAACCGCACGGCCACCGCGGCCGGCTTCTCGACTGTTGTTTTGACCTAAATATAGCACCTGATCGCTGCACTCCACGGACAATGTTATCTAAAATTATGAGTAATTTATTGGGCTGATTCCAGCTACGGAAGTTCAAAAATCTGCCGAATCACCACAGAAAGTATGCCCCACGACTCTTAGGAGAGGAGGTATAATACTGACAGGTCGTGAAGCTAAAGAACAGAGGTATAATAGTGACAGGTCGTGAAGCTAAAGAACAGCTGCGCCTAAGGCATAATCTCGAAAAGCGAAACTCTTCAACTTCTCAAGCCGTGATGATTATGTCGCGGCCGAGCCCAGTATTCGGGCAGACCACGAGAACGTCCAGATTTTAACATCTCTATCATCCTACTGGGATTCTATTTTCAGGGATGCTATTGAAACACGTTGACGAGACATTTAATTAAATGGTGAGTACGTTGATAAATTGCAGGCAACGGCCCTGCAGCAGTGGATACACCAGTTCCAGTGAGATCGTCGAAGTTAAGTGCTGTCGGACGTGGCCAGCACTTGGATGGGTGACCATCCAGCCGCCATACGGTGTTGCCATTTTTAGGGGTGCACTCAGCCTCGTGATGCCAATTGAGGAGCTACTCGACCTAATAGTAGCGGCTTCGATCAATGAAAACCATCATAACGACTGGGAGAGCGGTGTGCTGACCACACGCCCCTCCTATCCGCATCCTCCACCGAGGATGACACGATGACACGGCGGTAGGATTGTCCCGATAGGCCACTTGTGGGCTGAAGACAAGGTGCTTTTTTTTTTTTTGTGACAGATTGTGGAATCCGGCACTGGCCTTAGTTAGCTCTCGTAGACAACGATACTGTCCCCCTGTGTGCTAGGATTTGCGACATTACGGTTTTCCGTGTACGCATGCGCTAGCGGCTCACCCTGCTGGTATATATGGTGAGAACAGGACTAATTACCCGACAGTCTTTCACAGTCGCACCGAAGATGGCTAAACGTTTTGCAGCCGAAGTATTAGCAGAAGACAAAATTTACTTATCGCTGAATTCTCATTTTATAGAACAAATTCCGTCTCGTCTGAACTGCTGACCGATGCAAGTCGAAAGAGACTCATAACCGTCCGTGTATGCGAGTGGAGCAGCAACAGCCCCCGCGGTGCTGCCCTTTGGTCGCTGCCGAATCACGGACCAGCCGCGCTCGCGATCCGTCACAGCTGCCTCTGCACGCGAGACGCCGGCCGGCGAGCTGCGTAGACCGTGGAACGTGGAACCGGTCTGCTCCGCTCCGCACGTGACGGCTCGCAACTTCCTCAGCTCTCACCGCAGCGCACGGCGTCGCATCAGCCTGCGGCTGCCGATGGGTGGACGGATCCTGGCTGCCGTCTGGCCACGCGACAACAGGTGGCCACGTCACGGCAGCTTCACTCCGCCGTTTACTCGACGAAATGCGCGCGATACGGGCTTACCGAAAACCGGACTTAGTTTGTGACTGGATTCACAACTTCCTAGCAGGTACAACTGCTGCGCCGATCAGCGCACCTGATGATGGCAACGTGGTCGATTGCCGAAATATTGTGTCCTGTGCACACTCATACCAGGCTGTTCATCCGAGATTTACTTCGTTAGGGGTAAAACTCAATGGGACTCGGGGCAAGTAAGGCTAGCAACCTGCTTCCCTGGTACTTTATATATGATGCTGGCAACAATCAGAGCAAAATGCCTCGGACCTTTGGAGGTGACGGAGTCCCACCACTAACTGACAAACCAGGCACTCCTAAGATACGACCCGGCAAACAAATGGTAATGAGATGGGGAGCTATTAATATCAATGGGGGCTACTCTGGGAAGAAGGTAGAGCTGGCAGAGGCTGCAAGTAAGATGGGGCTGGATGGTTTAGCTGTTAGTGACATTCGGGTAAGGGGTGAGAAAGAAGAGGAAGTGGGAGAATACAAGTCTACCTGTCAGGAGTCAAAGCAGGAATAGCACAATGGGGTATAGGGCTTTACATCAGGAAAGAAATGGAACCCAGCGTAGTTGCAATAAGGTATGTAAACGAACGACTGATGTGGATAGATTTGACAGTGTCTAGCAAGAAAATTAGGATTGTGTCAGTATATTCGCATTGTGAAGGGACAGATCAAGATAAGATGGATAGTTTTTATGATGCACTCAGTGATGTAGTTGTTAGAGTAAAGGACAAGGACAGTGTTCTGCTCATGGGTGATTTTAATGCCAGGATTGGAAATCGAAGGGTATGAAAAGGTTATGGGTAAATTTGGAGAGGATATGGAGGCCAACAGGAACGGGAAACAACTCTTGGATTTCTGTGCCAGTATGGGCTTAGTAATCACAAACTCCTTTTTTAAACATGAGAACATTCACCAGTATACTTGGGAAGGCAGGGGAACCAGATCTGTCATTGACTATATAATAACAGATCAGGAATTCAGGAAGGCTGTGAGGGACACACGTGTATTCAGGGGATTCTTTGATGACACTGATCATTATTTAATCTGCAGCGAAATTGGTATTGTGAGGCCGAAAGTGCAGGAGGTCAGGTCCATATGTAGGAGGATAAGAGTGGAGAAACTTCAGGATAAGGAAATCAGGCACAAGTACATAACAGCGATCTCAGAAAGGTACCAGTTAGTTGAATGTAGTCAATTACAGTCATTGGAAAAGGAATGGACAAGGTACAGGGACACAGTACTAGAAGTGGCTAAAGAATGTCTTGGAACAGTAGTGTGTAAAGGTAGGATGAAGCAAACAGCTTGGTGGAATGACACAGTCAAGGCAGCCTGTAAAAGGAAAAAGAAGGTATCAAAAATGGCTACATACTAGAACTCAGGTAGACAGAGAAAGTTATGTTGAAGAAAGAAACAAAGCCAAACAGATAATTGCAGCATCCAAGAAGAAATCTTGGGAAGACTTTGGAAACAGGTTGGAGACTTTGGGTCAAGCTGCTGGAAAACCGTTCTGGAGCGTAATTAGCAGTCTTCGAAAGGGAGGTAAGAAGGAAATGACAAGTATTTTGGACAGGTCAGGAAAACTGCTTGTGAATCCTGTGGATTCCTTGGGCAGATGGAGGGAATATTTTGAAGAGTTGCTCAATGTAGGTGAAAATACGATGAGTAATGTTTCAGATTTCGATGTACAATGGGATAGGAATGAGGATGGAAATAGGATCACATTTGAGGAAGTGGTGAAAATGGGTAATAGATTGCAGTGCAATAAAGCAGCTGGGGTGGATGAAATTAAGTCGGAACTCATCATATACAGTGGAATGTCAGGTCTTAAATGGCTACACAGGATAATTGAAATGGCCTGGGAGTCGGGACAGGTTCCATCAGACTGGACAAAAGCAGTAATCACACCAATCTTTAAACATGGAAACAGAAAAGATTGTAACAACTACAGAGGTATCTCTTTAATCAGCGTTGTGGGTAAAATCTTCTCAGGCATTGTTGAAAGGAAAGTGCGAGTATTAGTTGAGTACCAATTGGATGAAAGTTAGTGTGGGTTTAGACCTCTTAGAGGTTGTCAGGACCAGATCTTTAGCTTACGGCAAATAATGGAGGAGTGTTATGAGTGGAACAGGGAATTGTATGTATGCTTAATAGATCTAGAAAAGGCATATGACTGGGTTCCTAGGAGGAAGTTATTGACTGTTCTACGAGATTATGGAATAGGAGGCAAACTTTTGCAAGCAATTAAAGGTCTTTACATGGATAGTCAGGCAGCAGTTAGAGTTGATGGTAAATTGAGTTCATGGTTCAGAGTAGTGTGAGGGGTAAGACAAGGCTGCAACCTGTCTCCACTGTTGTTCATATTATTTATGGATCATATGTTGAAAACAATAGACTGGCTGGGTGAGATTAAGATATGTGAACACAAAATAAGCAGTCTTGCATATGCGGATGACTTAGTTGTGATGGCAGATTCGATTGGAAGTTTGCAAAGTAATATTTCAGAGCTGGATCAGAAATGTAAGGACTATGGTATGAAGATTAGCATCTCCAAAACTAAAGTAATGTCAGTGGGAAAGAGATATAAATGGATTGAGTGCCAAATAGGAGGAACAAAGTTAGAATAGGTGGGCAGTTTCAAGTACTTAGGATGCATATTCTCACAGGATGGCAACATAGTGAAAGAACTGGAAGCGAGGTGCAGCACAGCTAATGCAGTGAGCGCTCAGCTACGATCTACTCTTTTCTGCAAGAAGGAAGTCAGTACCAAGACTAAGTTATCTGTGCACCGTTCAATCTTTCGACCAACTTTGCTGTATGGGAGTGAAAGCTGGGTGGATTCAGGTTACCTTATCAATAAAGTTGAGGTTACGGATATGAAAGTAGCTAGGATGATTGCAGGTACTAGTAGATGGGAACAATGGCAGGAGGGTGTCCACAATGAGGAAATCAAAGAAAAACTGGGAATGAACTCTATAGATGTAGCAGTCAGGGCGAACAGGCTTAGTTGGTGGGGTCATGTTACACGCATGGGAGAAGCAAGGTTACCCAAGAGACTCATGGGTTCAGCAGTAGAGGGTAGGAGGAGTCGGGGCAGACCAAGGAGAAGGTACCTGGATTCGGTTAAGAATGATTTTGAAGTAATAGGCTTAACATCAGAAGAGGCACCAATGTTAGCACGGAATAAAGGATCATGGAGGAATTTTATAAAGGGGACTATGCTCCAGACTGAACGCTGAAAGGCATAATCAGTCTTAAATGATGATGATGATGATGATGATGATGATTGCTAACTGTTGTGTACATAGTTCTGCGTAGTCAGTGCGCACACAACTTTCCCACTAGAGAGCGCCCCAATAAGCACAACAGTGCAGGCGCAGCGCTCGTCCGTCTCCGCACTAAGAGATGGCGCTGCCTTAGAGACGGACCAAATTCTGCTTCCGCTGATCCGCGTATTAATATGTAACGCAGTCAATGAGATTGCTGCTAACGTAGAACCTTTTCTCCTCGCGGATCACACTCGCGCAGTGACACCTGAATGCGCGAGGTATTATAACGAGTGTACAGACCTCCGATTAGTCAGTCTGCATTAGTCTGCATTCGTCTGCACCAGTCTATAGTCAAGTTTCAGTCTGCGCCTAGTAAGATTATCATATTCCTGTACATAGCCATGAAGAGAAATGTATAGACACTTTGTCAAGTATCAGAGATATGTGAGAATAAGATTAACGTACCAAGACCAAAGGAACTTCAGATTGTCAAATGTAAATAGCATCCAGAATCAAGTTAAGTAATTTTATGCTTTTTATTATTTTAATAAATGTGTGTGAAAATTAATCAAGTTCTGTTTAAAGTTGGTCACCATCAATATGCTACTCTAAGCGTGCAAGTGGTATTTCTATCGTCTAACCTAACGGCAGAAGATAAACACGCCACAATAAGACCACGAGACATATTGCTGACATTCGCCTACTTCGTTAGAGCGACAAGTCAAATAATCTGATGGTGTGTGTACCGAAGGTCTTACAGTACGCACACCACACTAACCTGTTTGCCGTTTCGTGGACAGGAGTGTGTCCAGCGGCATTGCAGTATGGCTTTATACGTCACAAGTAGACGCTAGGATATGCCATTCTGCCGTGTGTCGAAACCTTCCGCAGAGTTTTGGTATAGTTCGACTTTGTGCCTCTCTGGTGCAATCGCTGTTTGTGTAGAATCTCTTTACCAGAGAAGATTATTGTGCGAATGTGGTTCGTGAGGCGGCGTGGCTCGGTAGGGAGAACCGATAGAGGTACTCAAAGTGCCCTCCGCCACACACACCGTCAGGTGGCTTGCGGAGTATGGATGTAGATGTAGATGTAAGCGCAAGACTGTCGCGTGAAATAAAATAAGATGGCAAGATATTGGCTCTGTAAACAAACTGAGGTAGCAGCGGATGAATTATAATGCTGCAGATTTTTTCTTGAGTTAAGTAATTACCTTATGTAATTTGTCGTTCATCGGAAGGAATTTGGACCTAAACTTGTTTTGCAATTGTTTGGTACTCCTGTGCACTAAATGACTAAATTTTAAATTGTGGCACGTTAAAAACCTGTGTACAAAACCTATGATAAGGGGGTCTCGGTGTCATTTGTTGCTAAACTGCACTTACGTGAAAAGTGCTTTAGGTCTGAATTGCTGTCAATATGTTATTATAAATTTGTTTAAGAATTACATCTACATCTACATGGATACTCTGCAAATCACATTTAAGTGCCTCGCAGAGGGTTCATTGAACCACTTTCACAATTTTCTATTATTCCAATCTCGTATAGGGCGAAGAAAGAATGAATACTTATATCTTTCCGCATTTTAAGATAGCATTGGGGATTTTAAATTTTTTATCACAAGGCGTTATCGAGCTTGAGTTGATACTTTTAATTAATGTTAAAATTGCTTTGGCTCAAATTGGCACTACTGTGTCACCGGTATTTTACCCTTGATATTTTACACTATGTGATCAAAAGTATCCGGGCATCTGGCTGAAAATGACAAGTTCGTGGCGCCCTCCATCGGTAATGCTGGAATTCAGTATCTTGTTGGCCCACCCTTGGCCTTGATGACAGCTTCCGATCTTGCAGGCATACGTTCAATCAGGTGCCAGAAGGTTTCTTGGGGGATGGCAGCCCATTCTTCACGGAGTGCTGCACTGAAGAGAGGTATTGATGTCGGTCAGTGAGGCCTTGCACGAAGTCCGCGTTCCACAACATCTCGAAGGTGTTCTATAGGATCCAGGTCAGGACTCTGTACAGGCCAGTCCATTACAGGGATGTTATTGTCATGTAATTACTCCGCCACACGCCGTGCATTATGAACAGGTGCTCGATCATGTTGAAAGATGCAGTCGCCATCCCCGAATTGTTCTTCTGCAGTGGGAAGCAAGAAGGTGCTTAAAATATCAGTGTAGGCCCGTGCTGTGATAGTGCCACGCAAAACAACAAGGGGTGCAAGTCCCTTAATGAGAAACCCGTTCACATCATACCACCATCTCCTGCGAATTTTACTGTTGGCACTACAGATGATAGCAGGTGTCGTTCACCGGGCATTCGCCATACCGACACCCTGCCATCGGATCGCCACGTTGTGTACCGTGATGCGTCACTCCACACAACGTTTTTCCACTGTTCAATCGTCCAATGGTTACGCTCCGTACACCAAGCGAGGCGTCTTTTGGTATTTACCGGCGTGATGTATGGCTTTTGAGCAGCCGCTCGATGATGAAATCCAAGTTTCCTCTCCTCCCGCCTAACTATCATAGCACTTGACAGCACTTGCAGTAGATCCTGATGCAGTTTGGAATAACTGTGTGATGGTCTGGATAGATGTCTGCCTATTACACATTACGACCCTCTACAACTGCCGGCGGTTCTGTCAGTCAACAGACGAGGTCAGCCTGTACGCTTTTGTGCTTTACTGTTCCAGGGACTTGTAGAGATGCGATAATCCGCAACAAGGGGAAGAGACAATGGCAGTCCTCGCACAGTTGGCACTCCAGATATGGAGGATCGACGTTGCGAACAGTCCTGAGATGAGTGCGCAAAGAACAAGTATCATTTTGTGTCGTGTTCTACCACGTGAAACACGTTTGCTTGGCAACACACGTCCCCTGTGACGGGTTGACAGCAGCAAACGCAGATGGCGCCATTCCGATTTAAGTGTTCGTTACGTCAAAGCTCAGTATCTGATGGTTTTCAAAGCTATAGCTCCGGATACCGTTTAAGGGGGGTAGGACGTCAAACGGGCCGACTTCGAGAAGGAGAGGCACCGCAGGACATTTTAATTTGCACTGTCTATACTTTTACAAATAAATTCATAAAACTTTGTCAGCATGACCAGGAAGGATTCAGGATTCACACTCATAGCAGTGGAAGTTCAAAAACACGAAAAAATAATATTTTTTAAAAGTGAAATTTCATGATTTTTTCGCTTACTGTTGGCTGTATTTGTTGCTATAGGTACACTTTTCTTTATAAGTAAGAGAGATCCTTCGATGAGTTTTGCACAGCTTACAAACCATAGCTACAGGTGTATGAAACTCTAGAATTTATTTAATCTATGAAAAAAATGAATGGGCTGTTACATTTTAAACTTCGTGTTTACAGAAAACTCGAATTTTATAGTTAATTATCTAAATTTTTGCCACAGTTTTTCACAGATTTGGGAAATTCTAGAGTTTCATACACCTGTAAGTATGGTTTGTATGCTGTGCAAAATTCATCGAAGAATCTCTCTTACTTATGAAGAAAAGTGTACCTACAGCAACAAATGCAGCCAATACTAAGTGAAAACATGATGAAATTTCACATGCAAAAAAATTTGTTTTGTTATGTTTCTGAACTTCCACTGCTATGAGTGTGAATCCAGAATTCTTCCTGGTCATGCCAACAAAGTTTTATGAATTTATTTGTAAAAGTATAGACACTGCAAATTAAAATGTCCTGTGGTGCCTCTCCTGCTCCGTCGGCTCGTTTCACGTCCTACCCCCCTTAACTGAAGCATTGAGACCGAGATCTCTCGAAAAGGCGTCGGCTTTTTTTTTTCGGTGAGTGAAGGCCCGCGCTACGAACTCCCCGCCTCCACTGACCCATGTGACGTGGCGACGGGACACACAAACGAGCAGTGTCGGCTTATGTTACCGGACCAGACCAGACCAGAGAAACCGCGAACGCTAGGGGACTGGTTTGCCCGGGTGTGTGGTGTGGGTGGGGCTTAGCGTTCGTGGCTACAGTTCAAGGACAGGGCGCGTGCTTTCCTCATACCGGCAGCTTCTACAGGCCGCGTTCATTTTCCAGGAAGTTCCGACACACGGCGATCTAGTGGACTGGTTAGTCGTGCAGCTGAGGTCTGGCGCTCGCACGCAACTCCTTGCCGAGCAGCTGTTGAGTTGTGCCTGGAAAACTAATGGAGCACTACAGAGCCCTACGTACATTCCAAGTAATAGTTTTTCCTTTTTTAGTGTTCCTTTTCTCAATCGGTAAAATTGAAGCCCCTATAGGATCGCTTTGTTGTCCTTCATTCTATAAGTGTATCGGTCCGACTGTTGAGAACCATTTTCCTACGGAATGGTTAGAAGTATCAAGTTGAAATTTATGTCACATACCGAAGTTTGAGGTCCCTCGGTTGTGTAAAAATTTTAAGCTTCCAAATCAGTGCAGTGAAAAGAGTCAGTGCAATCAAGAGATACGGTCATTTATGTCACACATTTGGATACTCGCAAATTCAGACATTAAACCCACTAGGGTTAGTCCTGTTGACCTAGAATAACGAAATTTAGCAAGAAGTAATGTTTCACAGTACAAGTAACAGAAAAAATCCGAAAATTGTAAATTTGTAATTGTGTAACACGAAAAAAATTGTCTGTTTTTACCCGACTGTCTCTCTGTCCGTCTGTTAATAACCTTTTCTCTCATAACGGATAAACTTATCAAGCTGAAATTTATATCACACACTACGGTCTATGTTCCCCTGTAAAAAAATTTAAATTCTAAGTCAATACAATTAAAAAGTACGGCAATTTATGTAACATATACTTGAACTCGCAAACTCATTTATCAAAACCTACACGATATTCGGATTCACTTAGAATCAGGAAATTCTGCAAGAAGCAGAGTTCCACATACAGGTAAAGGGAAAAAAATCGGAAAATTGTAAAATTATAATTATCTAATATAAAAATATTTTGGTGCTATTAGAACGTACTTTGCATTCGATAACTGTCAAAAGCATAATAAAAAACAGTGTCGCATGGAAATATAAGAGTAAAATGTAAACTGTAATCTTGTTTTAGTAAATAAATAAAAATATTTTCTTTACTCTTCTCTTTCCACATATATGAACTGAAGCCCCTGCTCGCTTCTTTTTGTATGTCCGGGCTAGTCCCAGGAACGATATCTTGCCAGTATCGATATCGATAACAAGCAGAAATCGTCGATATTCTCGATTCCCAGGATGGATGAATTACCTACATACATCATTAAGTTTATTAAGAACTCTCAGTGCGCCAGTCCTACTCACTCTGGGTCAGCAATTTTAGGCTCCTGGCTAGAATACATGTAGCTCTACAGCCAGTAAACCATTCTTCTGTATATTATTCTTATCAGCAACTTGGATGCATGAGCTGTTTAGTTGACTGTGCGATAATTCTCGCAGTTGTCGGTTCTTGCAATTTTGGGAATTGTGTGGATGATGTTTTTCCTAACGTCTGATGGTATCTCGCCAGTGTCATACATTCTACACAGCAACTTGAATAGTCGTTTTGTTGCCACTTCCCCCAATGATTTTAGAAATTCCGATGGAATGTTACCCATCCCCTCTGCCCCATATGATTTTAAGTCTTCAAAAATATGGTTCAAATGGCTCTGAGCACTATGAGACTCAACTGCAGAGGTCATTAGTCCTCTAGAACTTAGAACTAGTTAAACCTAACTAACCTAAGGACATCACAAACATCCATGCCCGAGGCAGGATTCGAACCTGCGACCGTAGCGGTCTTGCGGTTCCAGACTGCAGCGCCTTTAACCGCACGGCCACTTCGGCCGGCTTTTAAGTCTACCAAAGCCCTTTTAAATTCTGATTCTAACACTGGATCCGTTATCCCTTACCTATCTACTTCTGTTTCTTCTTCTGTCACGTTATTAGACAAGCCCTTCTCTTCCTCATAGAGGTCTTCAATGTACTCTCCCCACTTGTTCGGTCTCCCTTCTAGTGCGGTGGTATCGTCCAAGCGCTGGCGAATATTATAGGACGCCTAGCGGTCGTCGGGAACACCGTCAGCGAACATTATATCACTAACAAAAGTAGTTCCCCGTAACGCAAACTGTCATTCCTCAACGTTTAATGCGAAGACTACGAAGTACCCTGCGTGTAAAAATATATGCGCTTTCACTAAAATACCGGGTGATCAAAAAGTCAGTATAAATTTGAAAACTGAATAAATCATGGAATAATGTAGATAGAGAGCTACAAATTGACACACATGCTTGGAATGACATGGGGTTTTATTAGAACCAAAAAAGTACAAAAGTTCAAAAAATGTCCGACAGATGGCGCTTTATCTAATCAGAATAGCAATAATTAGCATACCAAAGTAAGACAAAGCAAAGATGATGTTCTTTACAGGAAATGCTTAATATGTCCAGCATCATTCCTCAACAATAGCTGTAGTCGAGGAATAATGTTGTGAACAGCACTGTAAAACATGTCCGGAGTTACGGTGAGGCGTTGGCGTCGGATGTTGTCTTTCAGCATCCCTAGAGATGTCGGTCGATCACGATACACTTGCGACTTCAGGTAACCCCAAAGCCAATAATCGCACGGACTGAGGTCTGGAGGTCCGCAGCTCGTGGTCGTGCGAGAGCGTTCTCGCTTCCCACGCCCGGGTTCCCGGGTTCAATTCCCGGCGGGGTCAGGGATTTTCTCTGCCGCGTGATGACTGGGTGTTGTGTGATGTCCTTAGGTTAGTTAGGTTTAAGTAGTTCTAAGTTCTAGGGGACTGATGACCATAAATGTTAAGTCCGATAGTGCACAGAGCCATTTTTTGAGGTCTGTGGACCTGGGAGGCCAAGCATGACGAAAGTGGCGGCTGAGCACACGATCATCTCCAAACGACGCGCGCAAGAGATCTTTCACGCGTCTAGCAATATGGGGTGGAGCGCCATCCTGCATAAACATCGTACGTTCCAGCAGGTGTTTATCAGCCAGGCTGGGGATGATGTGATTCTGTAACATATCGGCGTACCTCTCACCCATTACGGTAGCAGTTACAAAACCAGAATCACGCATTTCGTCGAAGAAAATACAACCGATAACGGTAGATGTGATAAATCCAATCCATACCGTGACTTTCTCGTCGTGCAATGGAGTTTCCACGACGGTTCTAGGATTTTCGCTAGCCCAAATTCTGCCGGTGCGACGTGAGACTGCACGAGCGCTAACTTCCCCGTGCATGGACGAACCCGCTACAGTCTACATTTCTTCCTGAACTGTCTCAGCAGCATTACGCCATGTGCTCGGTCGGCCACTACGGGGTCAATCGTCTAAACAACCCGTGGCTTCGAACTTCGAAATCATTCTCGCCACAGGTGCATTTGTCAATGGACCTTTACCCGTTCGAGTCCCCTTCCTATGGGGATAGGATCGTAACGCTGAACTAGCACATTCGCCATTCTGATAATACAGCTTCACTAAAAGCGCTCCTGCCTTAGTGGCCGTGCGGTTCTAGGCGCTACAGTCTGGAACCGAGCGACGGCTACGGTCGCAGGTTCGAATCCTGCCTCGGGCATGGATGTGTGTGATGTCCTTAGGTTAGTTAGGTTTAACTAGTTCTAAGTTCTAGGCGACTGATGACCTCAGAAGTTAAGTCGCATAGTGCTCAGAGCCATTTGAATCATTTGAACTAAGAGTGCCTTTTCAGGTAACGTCAACATGCTGCGACTGCTGGCGCATCTGATTCTCTCTCTCATTACAGCTCCTTTTATACACGATTGTCATGCGCAGTCACTGACGTTTTGCTGTCCAGCGCCATCTATCGGACATTTTGTGAACTTTGTTTTTTTTTTTTTGTCTAATAAAACCCTATGTCATTCCAAGCATGTGTGTCAATTTTTACCTCTCTATCTACATTATTCCGTGGTTTATTAAGTTTTCAAATTTATACTGACTTTGTGATCACCCATATGGACCTGTCTCATACGCAACTGAGATTCAAGTCGGTAGTTTATAGAGATGGAGACTGCAGCACTCACACTTCTGGGTAATGTTACTACAGTCCAACTTGGAGAATAATAAAAGGAAGGGGTAAGGCAAGCGCAGCAGTGGAAGTTCTTAGCGGCTATTGTAGCGCGAGCTTTTGGAGGTAGCCTTTACGGCGCCGTAAGAGCCAGGTGGGTTAATTAACGTCCCCGCGTGGCGGCGGCGGTAATAACGGGACGCCGGGTGCGCTTTACGTGCGCCGCGGTATATTTAGGCTGCAGCTGCATCGGAGCCGCCATCTTGCGGCCGCTCGCCTACGGTCCCGTTGCTCCGCTGTGAGCGGGCCAGACCGGACCACGGCACAGCCTGCAGACTGCACGGGGCGCCCTGCCCTCTGCCTACCACGAACTCTGGGGCGCCTGCGTGAAGCTCACGAGATTTGTCGTGTTGGGCACTGGCCAAGTACGAGTCAGCGGTGTTCTGCTCTAAGGCGGTTCAGGCAAAGGCCCTTTCAAATTGACTGCCTCCTAAGTTTCCTGCGTTGCTTCTGTCAAAAATTGTTCAAATGGGACTTACCATCTGAGGTCATCAGTCCCCTAGAACTTACAACTACTTAAACCTAACTAACCTAGGGACATCACACACATCCATGCCCGAGGCAGGATTCGAACTGCGACCGTAGCGGTCGGGCGGTTCCAGACTGAAGCGCGTAGAACCGGTGGGCCACAGAGCCCGGCGTGGACAACTTGATTGCTTGAGACTGAGGGTTGTGCTGACAAAATCGTGGCAGAGCGCGGCGATTCTAAATCAGAGTAGAAACGATAGGATGGTTCGTGTCAAGTCTGCGGGAAGTTTATAGACCGTTACTGAGTTTGCTTGAGAGAAGCTAAGCGAATACGTAAAATGAAGGTCAGAACATATTCTTTAGGGGTACTCGCTTAGGGGGAACACGTGTAACTCCTTTTGTTTCCATCGTTGTAGCTATCACATTCCTTTCCCGTTAGGGTGAAGCAGTAGCACTGAGTGGTTATAATTAAACTTCCGCTACTTGGTTCTCATGAAAAACGAGTGACACTTTGTGCAGACATCTGTAAAGACAAGCGAAAGAGAAATAAGGAATAAACTATTGAAAGAAACACATTTCAGTTTCCATATTAGAAGGTAACATATGTGTTAATATTTTCAACATTTCGCGGCCCTGTCAGCAACTGTATAAATATTAATTTTAAATTAACAACAGCCTCAGTTGCAATGGTTACCTAGATTTACCTAGGTTTCAGTTGGGATTACCCAACCTTCTTCAGAATAAAAGGAACTACGATTAGTCCATAATGGACAACGTCTAAAACTAAAAAGTATAATATACTAATACATCGTCATATTGCAATAACTTGTTTCGGAAACAGCCTCGGCCAAACTGCGCGACCGCAGTACGGCAGCAACGGATGTTGTACTGGAACATTTGTTTACTGCGTACCAGGTTTACGTTCTAGGTTACAAACATTCCTCAGTGTGATGACTATCTGCCTGAAACCACACTTAATATACCATTTCACAATTGTTCGCAGCAATTTTCGAACGGTGTAACGTGGAATGTTCAGCTGTTATGACACACCTCGTGCACTGCTTGAAGATCGCACACTGCGTCCAGCATTCTCAGCCAGTAACAACAACTTCAACTACTTGCGACCCCGTCGGCCTCTCCCAAGAGCAATTCCCAAATCGCCAGTTACTTCAAACCTGGTGTGGAAAGAGAACCTCTCCGTATGTCTTTAATGCATCGATACTCGGACCCCACATCATAGCCATTCTCAATACAGTGGAGAATGACCTTCTGTTGTCTTTCTTTAAGTAATACGTGAACCAGCACTATTACTGTTGTCTTGATAAAAACAGCTCGACGAGCAAAGCTCTGCTCGTCTTATCCAGACCCATATCGACTGTCTGCAACTGTAATGCACACAGATGCTTTTGTTCCGCCCTACCAGTACCGGCGCCTAACGACAAGCCACGACACTTACACTGCTAACATCGCAAATGCTGCAGCACACAACCCGAACATCATTCCTTCAAAATTGGCTACCCATACGCTAAATAGTTTTCCGTCTATACCGGTTCCAGTAGAGAAAGTTTAATTACGTGCATAAACGCCCGGTACATACGCCGCTGATCTGTCAAAAGCTGGCATACATCTAAAATGTATGATAAATGTATGTATGTACATTTTTTAAATTATTAAAAAATAGTGCTCTAGACGGTTGATGATAATGGTTTATTGTCATTTGAACCGTCTGCCTGCTTGGCTGAGCGGTAATCTACATCTACATCTGCATCTACATTTATACTCCGCAAGCCACCCAACGGTGTGTGGCGGAGGGCACTTAACGTGCCACTGTCATTACCTCCCTTTCCTGTTCCAGTCGCGTATGGTTCGCGGGAAGAACGACTGTCTGAAAGCCTCCGTGCGCGCTCTAATCTCTCTAATTTTACATTCGTGATCTCCTCGGGAGGTATAAGTAGGGGGAAGCAATATATTCGATACCTCATCCAGAAACGCACCCTCTCGAAACCTGGACAGCAAGCTACACCGCGATGCAGAGCGCCTCTCTTGCAGAGTCTGCCACTTGAGTTTGTTAAACATCTCCGTAACGCTATCACGGTTACCAAATAACCCTGTGACGAAACGCGCCGCTCTTCTTTGGATCTTCTCTATCTTCTCCGTCAACCCGACGTGGTACGGATCCCACACTGATGAGCAATACTCAAGTATAGGTCGAACGAGTGTTTTGTAAGCCACCTCCTTTGTTGATGGACTACATTTTCTAAGGACTCTCCCAATGAATCTCAACCTGGTATCCGCCTTACCAACAATTAATTTTATATGATCATTCCTCTTCAAATCGTTCCCCACGCATACTCCCAGATATTTTACAGAAGTAACTGCTACCAGTGTTTGTTCCGCTATCATATAATCACACAATAAAGGATCCTTCTTTCTATGTATTCGCAATACATTACATTTGTCTATGTTAAGGGTCAGTTGCCACTCCCTGCGCCAAGTGCCTATCCGCTGCAGATCTTCCTGCATTTCGCTACAATTTTCTAATGCTGCAACTTCTCTGTATACTACAGCATCATCCGCGAAAAGCAGCATGGGACTTCCGACACTATCTACTAGGTCATTTATATATATTGTGAAAAGCAATGGTCCCATAGCACTCTCCTGTGGCACGCCAGAGGTTACTTTAACGTCTGTAGACGTCTCTCCATTGATAACAACATGCTGTGTCCTGTTTGCTAAAAACTCTTCAATCCAGCCACACAGCTGGTCTGATATTCCGTAGGCTCTTACTTTGTTTATCAGGCGACAGTGCGGAACTGTATCGAACGCCTTCCGGAAGTCAAGAAAAATAGCATCTACCTGGGAGCCTGTATCTAATATTTTCTGAGTCTCATGAACAAATAAAGCGAGTTGGGTCTCACACGATCGCTGTTTTCGGAATCCATGTTGATTCCTACGTAGTAGATTCTGGGTTTCCAAAAACGACATGGTACTCGAGCAAAAAACATGTTCTAAAATTCTACAAGAGATGGACGTAAGAGATATAGGTCTATAGTTTTGCGCATCTGCTCGACGACCCTTCTTGAAGACTGGGACTACCTGTGCTCTTTTCCAATCATTTGGAACCCTCCGTTCCTCTAGAGACTTGCGGTACACGGCTGTTAGAAGGGGGGCAAGTTCTTTCGCGTACTCTGTGTAGAATCGAATTGGTATCCCGTCAGGTCCAGTGGACTTTCCTCTGTTGAGTGATTCCAGTTGCTTTTCTATTCCTTGGACACTTATTTCGATGTCAGCCATTTTTTCGTTTGTGCGAGGATTTAGAGAAGGAACTGCAGTGCGGTCTTCCTCTGTGAAACAGCTTTGGAAAAAGGTGTTTAGTATTTCAGCTTTACGCGTGTCATCCTCTGTTTCACTGCCATCATCATTCCGCAGTGTCTGGATATGCTTTTTCGAGCCACTTACTGATTTAACGTAAGACCAGAACTTCCTAGGATTTTCTGTCAAGTCGGTACATAGAATTTTACTTTCGAATTCACTGAACGCTTCACGCATAGCCCTAATGTGCTTGCCCACTGCGCAGCGTGCGTGGATTCGATTCCCGGCCGAGTTGGAGATTTTCTCCTCTCGTGGAGTGGGTGTTGTGCTGTCCTCATTATCATTTAATCATCACCGACGCGCAGTTCTCCCAATGTGTCGTCACCTTAAATACAACTTGCACCTTGCGGTCGAATTTCCACGGTTAGAGCCTCCAGGCCATACGATCATTTCATTTTTTCATTGTCTTTTAAAATCAAATACGTATGGAAGTTTTTTATAACCAGAATAAAGCACCTGATTGCTCTGTACCGTACGAAGTAGATGTTTGCAGAGTGAGTAGCAGAAATAAGTGATGCGGTGATGGTGACGGGAATGGAATTGGCTTACAGTCGTGTGGCAGAGAGGGTGACACGGAACAGGGCTCGGGATGGTTAGGACAGAGGGTAGGCCACCATTATAGACTGAGGAGGTGCCTGGAAAGGTGACTGGTAAGGGATTGTCTGAAAGCGGCACCTTGCGGGCGCACTGTGTCGATACTGGGCTGCTTGAGGGGGTGGCAAACCAGGGAGCCGAGTTTTGCAATGTACAGGACGTATAGGCCCATTCATTGTGGTGGGGTGTCACAGGTGGAGAGGGATTTGGTGCGTTGCTAAAGAACTCGAGTAGAGGTGGACGCAGCGACGGTTCATCCCTCGAGGAAGCAGCTTAATAAATCCTCGTTCGACCGATACTTGAATATTGTCTGTTGTTTGGTTCTTCAACCGTATAAGACTGACAGAGGAAATAAGACCATAAGTTCGTTTGGGAAGTGAGAAAGCGTCACGGTGATGTTCTCCCGATTCCATACCAGAGCCTGCAAGACAGACGCTCTGCACCACGTTGTGATTAGGTGTCACTACCCCGAGAGCGTACGTTCCAAGAAGAGTCAAGTGATGTGTTAATTCTTCCCACGTATATTTCGCGAAAAGAACAACAAGACAAATTTAGAAGTGTTCAGTCTTGTATGGAGGCTTAACAAGAATCTTTCTTGGTACGCAACACTGGTGATTGGAATCAGAAAGAACAGAGGGGGTGGGACAATGGAATATAAAATACGCTATGCCGAGTACTTATAGTTTCAGGAGCAGCTCATGGCATTCACGGATTTGGAAGAGCTGATAGAAAATGGTTGAGTGGATATCCAACAGTCGTCGGTGTAGGGGAGGATGAGTAGGATCAAGACTCCACTATGTGATCAAAAGTATCCGGACACCTGGCTAAAAATGACTTACAAGGTGGTGGTGCCCTCCATCGCTAATACTGGAATTCAATATAGCCTTGGTGACAGCTTCCACTCTCCTAGGCATACGTTCAATCAGGTGCTGGAAGGTTTGTTGGGGAATGGCAGTCCATTCCTCATGGAGTGCTGCGGTGAGGAGAGGTATCAACGACGGTCGGTGAGGCCTGGCACGAAGTCAGCGTTCCACAACATCCCGAACGTGTTCTATAGGATCCTGGTCAGGACTCTGTGCAGGTCAGTCGATTACAGGGATGTTAGTGTGTAACCACTCCGCCACACGCCGTGCATTCTGAACAGGTGCTCGATCGTGTTGAAAGATGCAATCCCCATCGCCGTGCTCTTCAACGTTGGAAAGCTAGAAGGAGCTTAAAAAACCAATGTAGGCCTGTACTGTGATAGTGCCACGCAAAACATCAAGGGGTGCAAGCCCCCTCCATGAAAAACAGGACCACATCGTAACACCATCGCCTCCGAATGGCACTACTCACGCTGGCAGATGACTTTCACCGGGCATTCGACATACCCACACCCTGCCATGGTATCGCCACATTGTGTACCATGATTCGTCACTCTACACAACGTGTTTACACTGTTCAATCGTCCAATGTTTACGTAACTTAGCCAAGCGAAGCGTCGTTTGGCATTTACCGGTGTGATCTGTGGCTTATGAGTAGCCGCTTGACCATCACCTCCCGCCTAACTTTCATAGAACTTGCAGTGGATCCTGATGCAGTTTGAAATTCCTGTGTGATGGTCTAAATAGATGTCTGCCTATTACACATTACGAGCCCTCTTCAACTGCCGGCGGTTTCGGTCAGTCAACAGACTAGGTCAGCCTGTATGTTTTTGTGCTGTTCGTGTCCCTTTACATTTCCACTTCACCATCACATTGGAAAAAGTGGACGTAGGGATGTCTGGGAGTGTGGAAATCTCGCCTACAGACGTATGACACAAGTGTCACTCAATCACCTGACCACGTTCGATGTCCTTGACTTCCGCGGAGCGCCCCCATCTGCTTCCGCACTTTTTCTAATGACTACTGAGGTCGCTGATATTGCGTACCTGGCTGTAGTATACAGAGAAGTTGCAGCATTAGAAAATTGCAGCGAAATGCAGGAAGATCTGCAGCGGATAGGTACTTGGTGTAGGGTGTGGCAACTGACCCTTAACATAGACAAATGTAATGTAATCCGTATACATAGAAAGAAGGATCCATTATTGTTTGATTATATGATAGCGGAACAAACACTGGTAGAAGTTACTTCTGTAAAGTATCTGGGAGTATGCGTGCGGATCGAGGTGAAGTGGAATGATCATATAAAATTAATTGTTGGTAAGGCGGGTGCCAGGTTGAGACTCATTGGGAGAGTCCTTAGAAAATGTAGTCCATCAACAAAGGAGGTGGCTTACAAAACACTCGTTCGACCTATACTTGAGTATTGCTCATCAGTGTGGGATCCGTACCAAGTCGGGTTGACAGAGGAGATAGAGAAGATCCAAAGAAGAGCGCCGCG
Organism: Schistocerca americana; assembly: GCF_021461395.2. NCBI lineage: Eukaryota > Metazoa > Arthropoda > Insecta > Orthoptera > Acrididae > Schistocerca > Schistocerca americana. Next base: position 78,031,034 of record NC_060124.1, on the reverse strand, counting down.
TTTCGTCACAGGGTTATTTGGTAAGTGTGATAGCGTTACGGAGATGTTTAACAAACTCAAGTGGCAGACTCTGAAAGAGAGGCGCTCTGCATCGCGGTGTAGCTTGCTGTCCAGGTTTCGAGAGGGTGCGTTTCTGGATGAGGTATCGAATATATTGCTTCCCCCTACATCTACCTGCCGAAGAGATCACGAATGTAAAATTAGAGAGATTCGAGCGCGCACGGAGGCTTTCCGGCAGTCGTTCTTACCTCGAACCATACGCGACTGGAACAGGAAAGGGAGGTAATGACAGTGGCACGTAAAGTGCCCTCCGCCACACACCGTTGGATGGCTTGTGGAGTATAAATGTAGATGTAGATGTAGATGTAAGTGGCAACACAATGTACCTAGTATGTTAAACGTATGTTTTTGGGGGTGTCCGGACACTTTTGATCACATAGTGTACGTAGGTGTCGAGCACAGTGCAGCGATGCAACACTATGTCCTGCTGCAAGCACTTTCGCTTTGTTCCGGGCTTTGCGCTGGTCATTCCACTGGGTTCTAATGCCACAGTCAGTGAGGACCCCGTGCCTTCAGCCAGGTGACAGCCCGGCGTGACCTTGTCCGCCCCTCTAGTCTAAGCGACGGCGCCTGACCCGCGATGACCCGCGCAGCCGCCAGCCGCAGCTGATCCATTGTCTGGACACAGCTGCAGTTACAGCTGCAGGTGGCGGCCCGTTACACGCGCCCTTCTCCTGCGTTCCGGCCGCGCCCTCACGACAACATTCCTTTAATAATGGGCAGTATCCTGAACGATTAAAGTACTCAGAAGTAAAGCCGCTTTATAGAAGGGGGAAAGAGATAATGTAGACTATTTTATACCTATTTCTATGCCGGCCGAAGTGGCCGTGCGGTGAAAGGCGCTGCAGTCTGAAACCGCAAGACCGCTACGGTCGCAGGTTCGAATCCTGCCTCGGGCATTGATGTTTGTGATGTCCTTAGGTTAGTTAGGTTTAACTAGTTCTAAGTTCTAGGGGACTAATGACCTCAGCAGTTGAGTCCCATAGTGCTCAGAGCCATTTGAACCATTTGAACCTATTTCTATGTCATCAATATTAGCTAAATTTATTGAAAAGACTGTGTATGTAAGGATAATTGATCATTTCATTTCAAAAAAATTGCTGTCAGATGTACAGTTTTGCTTTGGAAGTGGTTTAACAACTGAAAATACTGTATACTCTTTTCTCTGTGAGGTACAGGGTGGATTACACTGAGATTTTCGTACGTTAGGCATCTTGTTTCATTGAACTAAGGCGTCTGAATGTGTTGATCACAAAATATTTCTGCATAAGTTGGACCATTATGGAATACGGAGAGTAGCTTCAAATTGTTTCACCTCTTAGAGCAGAAGGTCATTCTCCACAGTAATGAGAACGGCTATGATGTGGGGTCCGAGTGGGGCACGGTTCAATGTGGGGTGCCGCAGGGATCAGTGCTAGGGGCCATTCTTGTTTCTTATCTATATAAATGATACGTCTTCTTGCATTACAGATAATTCTAAAATATTTCTGTTTTCTGATGACACTAGCTTGGTAGTGAAGGATGTTGAGTGCAACGCTGGAGCTGTTTCAAATAGTCCAGTTCAATACATAAGTCCATGGTGAACTCAAATATTTACGTTTTTAAAAGCACAGTGTTCGAACAAATATATATAAATACGTAATGAACTTACAATATTTACGTGTCTAAAGGCACAGTTTTCGAACAGATATATATAAAGACATAATGAACTCACAATATTTAGGTCTTTAAAAGCACAGTTTTCGAAAAATATATATATCATTAGTGGCAAAAGAGCAATAGTGCCCCACAAAAATAAAGGTAAACTGGGTGAACAGCATGAAGAAAAAGACTGGAATATAAAAATGTGCTTATGTTTTGGAAATGAAGTGGTACTGCGACCTCCAGAGAAGATGAGAGGAAACGCAGATGGCAACAAACTGTAAGTAATTACTTATTTACACAAAAATACGACGTGAACTATTTGATAATTTGAAAATAACACATATCAAAACAAAACTTTATCGTTCTATATCATATTGAAGATGCCTTAGAGTAAAAAAACGCCAAACGCGTCTGGGATAAATAAATTACATTGCAGCAAGAAAAGGCGGTTTTATTTGCAAAACAAATATTTCTGTGCTTGCTGAGGAGGATGGCCACGCAAAGAAACTTGTTCATCATCCGATAATTTGGGTACGTCGCTTAGTAACTGGCCATAGTGGAAAATACCATTTCTACTTTTCTCAGTTACTAAGTAACTTACACATATTATCTGATGATGGTTTAGTGTGCACTCAAATATGCTCATGGTATCAATTGTGTGACCATACGCTGTAATATGTAATTTAACTTTTTCGTTGACAAGACTGTCACTGAGTACCCCTACAGAAGCAAGGTTGGTCCCCCTCCCCGCCCCCACCCCCCAACCCATTTTTCGTGCCTTTATCGGAAAACGACCATTTTGTTGTCAAGAATACCATACGGACAACTTCGCGTCGAGTGCTCCCACTCCTCAGAGACAGAGTGGCTATTTTGGTGGAGACAAGTAAGTGTAAGAAGACTGTAGGTGGTATTCCCGAAGTTGGTGGTTGTCTACACGCCACGTTGTTTTACGACAACAGCGTGTAGGACCGCCTGAAGTCCACAGTCAGGTGAAGCGGGCAGACGTGGGTGGTGCTAGGAGCTGCGGTTACGACATTTTTGGCGTCACCTCTAGCTGTCAGCAGCAGGAGCCCACGCCGTGCCAGGCGCTGTGCCACAGGAAAACACTTTAGCAGCTCCGCGTCTTCTGCGAGTCGACTAGCACCAAACGCTTCGGGTGCCCATTTCCATACAATAGCGCCTGGACTGGTGATGTTCCTTGGCAACCGTGTGGTGCTATTTCGTGAGGCAGGCCCCGTGTTGTACATGGACGCCTTGTCCACGACAGAAAGCTCGGGTTGAGGCAGTGAATAATAAATACACACGCAGCATAAATGAACCGGAAACCACATCGTCACGGGATGGAAAAGCCACACGACAGGTACTCGCGAACAAGACAGCCGATCTGACCACAGGGTATGAGTTTCGTAATTTTTCTGATGCGCGTACAACTCCTACACTTTCTTAGATATCTGCTGTACAGAGCATGCCGAAGGGTATGTCGTACCAGTAGTGTCGAAGCCCTGTCCTCTTCCATTCGGGCATCCGTATGCCCTGTACCAGCCCAAAACCGTCTCATCTCATTCTCCTGGTCCTTATAGATGTATGGTGCTGGTAGCAGCAGAATGGTCGCACTGTCATTCTGAATCCGTGACTCTATAGATTTACTCAACTGAGCTTCGTGACAACGATGTCGCCTTCTTCCGTCGATCTTCGTTACTAAGCGACTCTTCCGGAACCCGCTACAAGTTGCAGGTTGTCTATCCAATGGCTCTCAAGAGCAACAAAAAATTAATTTTCAATGTTTCAAATAATTATTCGCAGAATTCAAAATTCTCATTAAGAGGTATAATATTGTGTTAGAAGATTAACACGATAATTATTACAGACGGCGCGAAAATACTCGGACTATATTCAAATCAAATGGATGTAAGCACTATGGGACTTAACATCTGAGGCCATCAGTCCCCTAGACTTAGACCTACTTAAACCTAACTAACCTAAGGACATCACACACATCTATGACCGAGGTAGGATTCGAACCTGCGACCGTAGCAGCAGCAGCACTGTTCCGGGCTGAAGCGCCTAGAAATCTTTCAGCACAAAAATAAAGTGAGTATACCCGAAAGAGTGCAGTTCTCGTTAGGTAAACGTCTTTGCGTGTATCAGTAAAATACCGAGTGATCAAAAAGTCAGTATAAATTTGAAAACTTAATAAACCACGGAATAATGTAGATAGAGAGGTAAAAATTGACACACATGCTTGGAATGACATGGGGTTTTATTAGAACCAAAATGCAGGGTGGCGCTTCACCCCATATTGCTAGATGTGTGAGAGATCTTTTGCGCGCGTCGTTTGATGACGATCGTGTGCTCAGTCGCCACTTTCGTCATGCTTGGCCTCCCAGGTCCCCAGACCTCAGTCCGTGCGATTATTGGCTTTGGGGTTACCTGAAGTCGCAAGTGTATCGTGATCGACCGACATCTCTAGGGATGCTGAAAGACAACATCCGACGCCAATGTGTCACCATAACTCCGGACATGCTTTACAGTGCTGTTCACAACATTATTCCTCGACTACAGCTATTGTTGAGGAATAATGGTGGCCATATTGAGCATTTCCTGTAAAGAACATCATCTTTGCTTTGTCTTACTTTGTCATGCTAATTATTGCTATTCTGATCAGATGAAGCACCATCTGTCGGACATTTTTTGAACTTTTGTATTTTTTTGGTTGTAATAAAACCCCATGTCATTCCAAGCATGTGTATCAATTTGTACCTCTCTATCTACATTATTCCGTGATTTATTCAGTTTTCAAATTTATTCTGACTTTTTGATCACCCGGTATATTGTAGCATACACAAACACACACACAAACACACAAACACACACACACACACACACACACACACACACACACACACAAACACACACACACACACACACACACACACACACACACACACACACACACACACACACTTACCGGGTGTCTAGGATCTTTCGGCAGATATTTGCAATTTCGTTTGTGTACTGTGTAGCTTGAGCCAGCGCAAACAGTTACTGCTCGCCAAGTCGTTCATGTGACGCCCAGAGTCAACAGAGAGCGTCGGTTTCTTTCTCACTAAAAAGAAACCGATAAAGCACTCTCAAATTAGAACTAATGCGATATTGGTTTTGTCGATGTATGTATTAACAGCGACAGTAAAACACGGGGACTAACCAGTACTCCAACAGCGACTCAGTAGCGCTGCACGCTTGGTGGTAGCAGTCACCGTGGGCCAGTGCTGGTTATTCTTCGAGTCTTACTGTTCCTCTTAATACATGTCGATAAAGATAGTGTCGCAGTACTCTAATTTGAGACTCTAATTTGAACACGTAAAGCACCGGTTTAAAAATCATTTTGTTTGTAACTGGAAACGAACCGACGTTTTCGGTCGACCCTGGGGGTCTCATGAATGACATAATGAGTACTATTTGTTTGGTATGACTCCAGCTACACATTGGAAAAACGAAATTGCGAACATCTATTGAAACGCCAGAGGAAATGCGCTTGATGTCTCTAAGGAGAGAACTCTATAAACCTTATCTGTAAAATCGCGTGAAGCTCTCAGAGTGAACGTACCTTAGCAAGAAATTTAACAATGATGATAAAGACAATAAATGCAGAGACGGAAGTCCTGTACAAATATATAGAAGCGCACTTGTGTAGGGAAGGGAAAGATGCAGGTGCCTGAGGGAGACAGCCAAAGGTCTGTAGAATGAAATAACGTCTACTACATGAAACGCGCACTCCGTAATTGCTGCAAAAACGCCCAGATAAGATTCGTGCGCTGCAGTAGGTACGTAAATTAGCCTAATAAGAGGAAGAAAGACGAGCGGCGACGAACGTGCGGAAGAAACTACGAGTCCAGAGGCGGTCATTACAAGAAACCGAGGCCATTATCGCAGCGAGGCGGCCGCCTGTAAGTAGCTTCTATAAATTCTTTGCCTGCCAGGGACGGCAGCGCTGGCGTTTTAATTACTGTAATGTAATGGCTGCTGCTTTTTCGCCCGGCAGGTAGACAGCCGTGCCTAGGCGTCTGCCCCGTGAGTCACCTGCGCCGGCCACCAATAGCCGCAACGTGTCTGCGCTGCGGATCGGTCGCCACACTGGTCGGCCGCTGCTTGCTTCTGCGCATGAGCCGCTCCTCAGCTCAGCGCGCCGGTGGGTTCTCCTCTACGTAGGGCGGTACCCGTCAAGAGTCGCAGCAGTGCGATGACAAATAAAATACACTACTGGCCATTAAAATTGCTACACGACGAAGATGACGTACTACAGACGCGAAATTTAACCGACAGGAAGAAGAAGCTGTCATATGCAAATGATGAGCTTTTCAGAGCATTCACACATGGCTGGCGCCGGTGGCGATACCTACAACGTGCTGACATGAGGAACGTTTCCAACCGATTTCTCAAACACAAACAGCAGTTGACCGGCGTTGCCTGGTGAAACGTTGTTGTGATGCCTCGTGTAAGGAGGAAAAATGCGTACCATCACGTTTCCGACTTTGATAAAGGTCGGATTGTAGCCTATCGCGATTGCGGTTTATAGTATCGCGACATTGCTGCTCGCGTTGGTCGAGATTCAATGGCTGTTAGCAGAATATGGAATCGGTGGGTTCAGGGGGGTAATACAGAACGCCGTGCTGGATCCTAACGGCCTCGTATCACTAGCAGTCGAGACGACAGGCATCTTATTCGCATGGCTGTAACGGATCGTGCAGCCACGTCTCGATCCCTCAGTCAACCGATGGCGACGTTTGCAAGACATTAACATTCTGCACGAACAGTTCGACGACGTTTGCAGCAGCATAGACTGTCAGCTCGGAGACCATGGCTGCGGTTACCGTTGACGCTGCGTCACAGACAGGAGCGCCTGCGATGGTGTACTCAACGACGAACGTGGGTGCACGAATGGCAAAACGTAATTTTTTCGGATTAATCCAGGTTCTGTTTACAGCATTATGATGGTCGCATCCGTGTTTGGTGACATCGCGGTAAAAGCACATTGGAAGCGTGTATTCGTCATCGCCATACTGGCGTATCACCCGGCGTGATGGTATGGGGTACCATTGGTTACACGTCTCCGTCACCTCAGTGACGGCATTTTGAACAGTGGACGTTACATTTCAGATGTGTTACGACCCGGGGCTCTACTCTTCATTCGATCCCTGCGAAACCCTACATTTCAGCAGGATAATGCACTACCGCATGTTACAGGTCCTGTACGGGCCTTTCTGGATTCAGAAAATTTTCGACTGCTGCCCTGGCCAGCACATTCTCCAGATCTCTCACCAATTGAAAACGTCTGGTCAATGGTGGCCGAGCAACTGGCTCGTCAGAATACGCCAGTGACTACTCTTGATAAACTGTGCTATGGTGTTGAAGCTGCATGGGCAGCTGTACCTGTACACGCCATCCAAGCTCTGTTTGACTCAATGCCGAGGCGTAACAAGGCCGTTATTACGGCCAGAGGAGGTTGTTCACGGTACTGATTTCTCAAGATCTATGCACCCAAATTGCGTGAAAATGTAATCACATGTCAGTTCAAGTATAATATATCTGTCCAATGAATACCCGTTTATCATCTGTATGTCTTCTTGGTGTAGCAATTTTAATGGCCAGTGGTTTAAAATGAGATAAAACAAAACGACGCACCACAAAGAATTACCCGAAAGGGACAGAAATCGGGATATCTTATGTATATGTACAGACAAACAAATTATTACAATTTCAGAAAAAGTGGATTATTTAAGACAAAGAGCATCACAAATTGAGCAAGTCGGTAACACTTTGATCGAACTTTTACCAGTATGCAAGTAGTTATTCGGCTTGGCATTTATTGATAGAGTTGTTAAAGGTACTCCTAAGGGATGTCGCACAAAATTCTGTCCAACTGGCGCGTTACATCGTTAGAATCTCGAGCTGGTTGGAGCGCCCTGGCCATAATGCTCCAAACGTTTTCAATGGAGGAAGGATCCGGCGATGGTGCTGACCGAGGTAATGTTTGGCAAGCACGAAGAGAAGCAGTAGAAACTCTCGCCGAGTGTGATCGGAGATTATTCTGCCGAAATGTAAACCCAGGATGGCTTGCCATGAAGGGCTACAGAACGGGGTGTAGAATATTGCCGACTAACCGTTGTGCTGTGAGGGTCCCGCTGATGACAAATCAAAGGCATCCTGCTGTGAAATGAAGTGGCAACCCAGACCATGGCTCCTGGTTGTCGGGCCATATGACAGGCGACAGTCCGTTTGGAATCTAACCGCTTTCCGGGACGTCTCCAGACATCTTCGCTGGGGCTCATTTCGAAGCGGGAGTTATCACTGAAGACAATTCTACTCCAGGCAATGAGATTCCAGTCCGAAGACGCGCCCTTCATGTCAGGCCAGCCTGGACTTACATTTCAGCAAGATGATGCCCGTCAGCACACGGCGAAAGTTTCTACTCCTTGTATTCCTGCTTGCCAAACCCTATTTTGGCCAGCAAAGACGACGGATCTCTCCCCAGTTCAGAACAATCGGAGCAGTATGGGCAGCGCCCTCCAACCAGCTTGGGATTTTGACGACCAGACGTGCCAGCTGGACAGAATATGGCACGATATCCCGAGCAGAATATCCGACAACTGTATCAATCAATGTCAAGCCGAATAACTGCCTGCATAATGGCCAGAGATGGAACAACGCGTTATTGACTAGCTCAATTTAAGAAGCACTTCCTCTCGAATAAATCAAGCAATTGTTCTGAATTCGTAATCATCGTCACATCTACAGATTTAGCCGGCCGCGGTGGCCGAGCGATTCTAGGCGCTTCAGTCCGGAACCGCGCGACTGCTACGGTCGCAGGTTGGAATCCTGCCTCGGGCATGGGTGTGTGTGATGTCCTTAGGTTAGTCAGGTTTAAGTAGTTCTAAGTTTTAGGGGACTGATGACCTCAGATGTTAAGTCCCATAGTGCTCAGAGCCATTTGAACCACTTTTGTACCGATTTCTGCCCCATTCGGATAATTTCTTCGCAGTGCGTCGTTCTTTTTTGCCTTAGAGTTTATTTTGCGTTCTGGCTTAATTTTGGCCGGAGCTCTTCGACTCTAAGCAAAGGGAGCACAGCTCACACTTAGGACCAAAACGTGATGTACTGTACCACTAAACGCACATCTACACCGTAGATGCATCAATATACCTCCCTCTCCCATTCCCCGATGGCACGTGCCCGGAATAACGTGAGTACACTTCTAACCATCGTTACGCAGAAGGGAGCAAACATCTAGCTTTTGAAATTGTAGGGTTGTTGAAGTTTTAAAATGTTTTGATTTCTGGTTTCGTCCAATTATGACATTTATCATCATATTCAGTTTTATTTTCATTCCAGTCAGTGATGACAAAATTGTCGTCAGATTCGGCGATACGAAGATAATTTTTTTTGTATCTCCTCACAACGTCACTTTGGCTTGATTATACCACTAAAACCCTGGTTCTTTAAAAGATCGAACTCCCACATATAAAACAGCTTCAAATTTATGATTAATTTGCAAATGAGTTAGTGTGTTAAATATTTGACGTTAAGCAAATAGACATGAAAAATTTTAGAAAGTGTTTGAAATTACGTTAAAAGTTTGTTCGAAGTCTCATTCTCAAATAATGATCTGGGTAAATTTGTGCGCCATGAGTTACGCCGCCACACCACACACACAATTTCTGACAAATACTTGTTACGGTGTTAAACATTAAACATAAGATTATGCTTCTTAAGAAGCACCATTTTAAATTTGGTGCGCAGTTACATGAAATATTAAAAATTACATTTTTGTTTGCTCTGGAATCCGTTGGATGGGTAACCTGCAACAGCTTCAGTAAGTCGCAGGTACTGCACAACAAAACTAAAGGGTCATTTTTTTAAACCCCGTCATTTTCTCCCCTTGCGACGCAGAAATTCGAAGTTTGGTTCTAAGGCGCCTACAACTTATTTCTGTAATGGTGCAGAAGTGTGGCGCCTGCGACGTTAACCTCGGCTCGTCAATGCTTCAAACAGCAAAGTGTCGACACGAGCAAAAATGAAAATTAATTTAAGAAAAGGCCAGTGCGAGTTAATGATGTCACATTGGCATCACATTTCACAGAGTTGTGTCCACCGTTGACGTGTCACACGATGGGAAAGCCGTCACATCTCCTCTTAGCCACATCTCACCCTTCTCTGGGACGGAGGCCAGAACCGGAAAGACCAGCATTAAAATCACGCAGATTTCTTATGAACGGACGAGGACATCATTTTGGACACATCGGTACTCAGAATCGACACGAAAATGCTCCAGGAGGTGTTACGAAAGGCGCGAATGAAATCATTCCTTCCCTTCGGGAGTTCACTGTCACTCATTTTGCTGCCGAAGACGACGGTTTGCAGTGTACTGCAAAGCAGTGCAATAGGACGACCTTCTTGACAACCACTGACATTGCTGACATCCCCCCCCCCCCCCCCAGACGGTTCAACTCTGCGCTAAGGACATTGCACGGCTGAAACCCCATTGAACCCCATATCACCCCTTTTGGAATGCAGCGTGAGCGCAATTTTTGCTCTGGTCTACAGGGTGAAACTGCTACGGACGGTTCGAAACCATTTGATGAAATTTGAACGCGATCCGAAGCACAAAAGAGTGTTTACGTGCTTTTTTTCATCCGTCCGTTTTTGTGTCCTATTATGGCACGTGCTGGGAGGAAGGGGGGGGGGGGACGTGTGACATTGACTCCGCGCATGCATAAAATTGCAAAGATCGCTCTAAGACCCCCAATTCAGCATCACCTCGATGCCACCCAAGTACCTTTGTTGGGCACTTTATAAAGGTCAATGTAGAGAGACACCCATGCACCGGTTCCTAGGCGCCTGCAAGATAGGCAACACTTTCAACACTATCGTATGCTGCCCGCATGCGAAATCGGAGGGGCTTCTTGGATATGATTCAGGTATGTTTCATCATATTTTTAATGTTGCGTTTTCTGCTCATATGAGATTAGTCTCTTTTCATTAGTTTAAAATTTATTAATTACGGGAGTTTTGTTACCCAGCAGTTATATTTGGTTTCCCTTTTCATGAGAGAAATCGGTATGTTGACGACCATTTGTTTGTGATAAAAGACTTTAATTACAGAAAGAATTTCTGTGCGTCCTGGATCACTGTCTTTATTCGTGACTAAGTCACAGTTCGCAAAACCTTCAGATCTGCCTGTGCTACAATGTGGTACGAAAAACCATAAGATAATAGCCAAATACGTTTTACATTTCTAACGCCGTCGTTCTTGCTTGACATTTTCATAATATTTCTAAATTTCTTTTGAACTAAAACTGATATGGATATGTACGCAGTTGATTGCAGCACGTAATCAAAAAAATATGAAATGATTTTTACGATCAGAGACCGGTAAAAATTATAGTACAGCCTCTGTGTATAGCCGAATTTCCTCAGTTTTATCGTCGCGATAATTAGGCGTGACGTAAGCTGGGAGAAGCGAGACTAGATGTAACGTCCCGACGAAAACGTTATTAGACACAGAGCTCAGGCATGGTTGCACAAAGATGGGGAACTAAGTCGAGATTTGCCTCGAGCGACTTAAAGAAACCGGAGGAAAGCTACATTTGGACGGCCGGAGGCGATTTGGACCGCTGTGTTTCCGAATGCGAGCTCTCTCTGTGCGTGTATCAGCATTGTGTGGGCCAATCCATCTCACCTCGATGGATGTGAACCAGAACAGGTTCTGGGACGCGGCTCCTTGGAGTTTACAGTGAAATTATCTGCGCGCTGCACATCGCCTTTTCGGTGGCTCCTCATAAGGGACTACGGCGGGATCTGTGTGACGGTCTCGCTCTGGCTGAACAACCCCTAGGCAAAGTATTCTGCTCTTATTTACATCTTTTCTATCTATGTATCTCCCTATCTCTTTTTCATCAGTCCAATTGTGAGAGTCCCATAATGAATACCGTTACAGAGAAACAGCCCGATAACTCGGAGCAAACAGTTGAGGTGGGGCAAATGGAAGTTCATCAACAACCGTTTGATAATTTTCTTGTATTGTGCGATCTGTGCAAGGACAGAAGGCTAGTTCGGAGCTGAATAAGGCTACAGATCTCAGCAGAATCCTCCTCAGGTTCGGTAGAAAGCTTTCATTAAGTTAACTTTCCCTTAACTGTGAGATGCCTTAGATTGCTTGAAAGAGGTACTGTACCTACTGGTTGGAAGAAAGTAAAACAGTGCTAAAAAGCACTCCTTCTGTTGTGGAAACTAAGAAAATATATTTCACTCAAAATAATGAGGTTATCTCGAATGGAACAACTTCACTCATGTCGACTCAACACGGATTCCGAAACCATCGGTCTCGCGAAGCTAACACTCGTTCTTCTCACCTGATACCCAAAAAGGAATTGATCAAAGCAGTCAAAAGTATGCATGATCTGTTGTACCCCAATAAAGGTTCAGTTGCTAAAGCATGTTGCAGACTTCGATTCCTTCCTAGAATACTGGCTAACTGCAGTCATTGAACAGATGCGACCCACCCTAGACTATGGCTCAAGTGTGTGGCACAAACATAAAATGGGACTAACAGGCTATAGAAATTGGTTTGACCAACTGGAGAGCGCGTCACGGACATCCACTTGAAGACAGACGCCAACCATTCCGCGAAAACCTGCTCACTAAGTTGCAAGAAACTATTATCGAGGAATACACTAAAGAGTCTAAGTATTGTTGCCGTGGGGAACGCTCGGGAAAGATTAGACATTATATAGACATTCAGGAAGTCTTTTTTTCCCCACTACTCCATTCCATAATGGAACGGAAAGACTCGGCAATGCACCTACATGTACATCTACATACTCCGGACGCCACCTTACGTGGTGATTAGTATCACTGCTCGCAAATGGAGCGATGGAAAAACGACTGTTTGTACGGCTCCGTACGAACTCTAATTTCTCTTTTTCTTGCGGCCCTTGTGCGAAATGTGCTTTGGTTGCTGTAGAATCGTTACGTAGTCGGCCAAAAATGCCGGTTCTCTAAATTTCCTCAATAGTGTTTCGCGAAAAGACTGTCCTCTTCCTTCGAGGGATTCCGATTTGATTTCAGGAATCATGACTGTAATACTTGCATGTTAATCGAACTACCAATAAAAAATTTAGCCACACGCCTCTGAATAGCTTCGATGTCTTCGTTTAATCAGGCGTGGTGGGGTGTCCAAACATTCAGTCAGTACACACGACTGTGCCGCACTTGTGTTTAGTACACGGTCTCCTTTTTGATGAGCTCCATTTTCGGAGTACCACCAATAAACCGACGTCAAGCATTCGTCTTCCTTACTACCGTCCTTACGACAAGTTTTATTTCATGTCCCATTGCAACATTAGGTCCAGATACTTAGCCAACGTGACTGTGTCAAGCTGCACGCTACTAATGCTGTATTCCAACATTTCTTACATTTTTCTACATTTACAGCTATATACCAATCATCACGCTAACCATACATTTTGTCTATCATGTTGTATCCTCCTACAGTCACTCAGCGATAACACACAGCTGTATACCGTAGCATCATCATCAAACAGCCGTAAATTGCTGCTCATCTTGTCCGTAATGTCATTTATGTAGAGAATAAGACGGTCCTATCGCACTTACCTCTACGAGTCATATGGACGTACCACTGTGCGCTCTTCGAACCAGTACTCAGCTTCGCAGTTAGCACGTGGGCACATAGACTGAACGTGGTCACCAACAAAGAAAGCATCGGTCAGACGAGGGCAGAGAAGGGTCCTACTTACGGTATCTGGAGCCTTCGGCACCACCTCAGCGGATGCGCTGTGTGTGGTGCTCGGAATATGCCCCATAGAAATCACGATCAAAAACAGAGTTGCGAGGTACTGGTAAAAGATGGGGGGACTAGATAAGGTGCACATAATATCTAGTGTGCCGATAGAAACGATACATCACCTTAAAAGTTGGCGTTTGGATACATGGAAAGGTGAGTCGGATGTAAGTGATAATGGACGTAGACTGCACAACTACCTCCCTGATATAAGGGAGCGGTGGAGAACGAAACATATCGATCCCAGCCGCGGTACGGTACATTTCTTAAGCGGTCAGGGACCTTATCCAGCGGTTCTAGGCGCTCAGTCCGGAACCGAGGGACTGCTACGGTCGCAGGTTCGAATCCTGCCTCGGGCATGGATGTGTGTGATGTCCTTAGGTTAGTTAGGTTTAAGTAGTTCTATGTTCTAGGGGACTGATGACCACAGATGTTAAGTCCCATAGTGCTCAGAGCCATTTGAACCATTTGGACCTTATCCCACGCACTTAAACCGCGTGAGTCTGAGGCAGACACCTACATGCACATGCAGCGAAGAAGGTTCCCCAGTACACACCGTCTTTTAATGTGGGCAGTACGCGAACAATAGATATACACTACACTTACACTACACAGATACAGACATAGATATATACGCAGCAATAAGAGACGGAGAATAATGGGCACAAATAAATGTATTGGCAAACAGTATTTCAAAAACAACACAAGAAGAGTACATGCGGACACGACATAACAGACATGCCTATGTGCTACGTAGCAACAATCTCGAGAGGGTGGACAGCGATACCCACAGTGACAGCGAAAACAGACACAATGAGGAGGAACAGGAGGAGGAAGCCGAGATGTGACAGTAAATAAGCATAAGGCGATGGCGATCTAGCCAAGAAACCATCAAATGCTGTGCATGGATGAGGACCTGAAGTTAATACATAGGATTAGTAATAAATAGGATACTAATAACCATTTGTGTGTGTGTGTGTGTGTGTGTTTCTGTGTGTGTATGACTGTCGGTCAACGGCTAGAAGAAATCATTCCGTGGTATTCACCGTCAGTCACATTCGGTGATGGTACTAACAAATCTCTCCTCTATCCTATCATCTTCTTATATTCTTCTTAAATAACAACAAAATTATATTTACATTTCAACCTTAAATTATTGGTATTTTGAAAAGTGTTATTCTTTGTAAATGTTGTAAGTAAAACAAAACAAAAGAAAACTGTAAAAAATGAAAAACGAAAATTGTAAGATGTACGACCTGATTTAAACTGTCAGATAACAGGTCTATAATTTGGCAATAAATAAATTAAATAAAACTTCTCTGGGGCACCTCTGACGGTATCCTCGTCTCTGATGAACACTCGCCATACCAGACAACGTACAGGGCTCTATACGATATTACAGTGCCTTTGTTAGAACAACAATGCAATATTCCTTCGGACATTATCAGGAATGTCAGAAGGAACACTGGTTCGTTCTTCCTATCAACACAGACACTGCAGTATCATATTTATCCTCCGATTGCAGACAACGACTTTCAATTAAAATGTCCTCCTCTGCACGGGATTTATATACTGTGTGTACGAGTACAGGCTGTGGCGCAGGAACCACGACATATGGGAACTTGAGTCTGGTCGTGAGTCGTGTACGGATAGCCAAAGCTGTTAAGGCGGCCACTCGTGCAAACCGGGGAATCCGGGTTCAATTCCCACCAGTTCGGCGCAAATTTTCATTGCCGCCATTCCCTTACACAGTAGTTCGTGTTCTTAACTGCGAATACATTTCGTGTACTGGGATCTATTACTAGAAGAGTCTTCGAGCCACTCACGTATCTAGGAACCTATTACTTCTCTGCACGATAGCAATGGAGATAATATCGAAGACAGTGCTGCCAAAGCAGAGTTACTAAACACAGCCTTCCGAAATGCCTTCACAAAAAAAGACGAAGTAAATATTCCAGAATTCGAATCGAAAACAGCTGCCAACACGAGTAACGTAGAAGTAAATATCCTCCGAGTAGTGAAGCAACTTAAATCACTTAATAAAAGCAAGTCTTCTGGTCCAGACTGTATACCAAATAGGTTCCTTTCGGAGTATGCTGATGCATTAGCTCCATACTTAACAATCAGAAACAACCGTTCGCTCGACGAAAGATCTGTACCCAAAGACTGGAAGGTTGCACAGGTCACACCAATATTCAAGAAAGATAGTAGGGGTAATCCACTAAATTACTGGCCCATATCGTTAACGTCGATATGCCGCAGGATTTTAGAACATATGTTGTGTTCGAACATAATGAATTACCTCGAGGAAAATGGTCTATTGACACACAGTCAACATGGGTTTAGAAAACATTGTTCTTGTGAAACACAACCAGCCCTTTATTCACATGAAGCGCTGAGTGCTATTGACAAGGGATTTCAGATCGATTCCGTATTTCTGGATTTCCGGAAGGCTTTTGACACTGTACCACACAAGCGGCTCGTAGTAAAATTGCGTGCTTATGGAATATCGTCTCAGTTATGTGACTGGATCTGTGATTTCCTGTCAGAGAGGTCACAGTTCGTAGTACTTGACGGAAAGTCACCGAGTAAAACAGAAATGATTTCTGGCGTTCCCCAAGGTAAGTTTTATAGGCCCTTTGCTGTTCGTTATCTATATAAACGATTTGGGAGACAATCTGAGCAGCAGCCGTATTCGGTTATTTGCAGATGGCGCTGTCGTTTATCGACTAATAAGATCATCAGAAGATCAAAACAAACTGCAAAACGATTTAGAAAAAATATCGGAATGGTGCGAAAAGTGGCAATTGGCCTTAAATAACGAAAAGTATGAGGTCATCCACATGAGTGCTAAAAGGAACTCCTTAAACTTCGGTTACACGATAAATCAGTCTAATCTAAAAGCCGTAAATTCAACTAAATACCTAGGTATTACAATTACGAACAACTTAAATTGGAAGGAAAACATAGAAAATGTTGTGGGGAAGGCTAACCAAAGACTGGGTTTTATTGGCAGGACACTTAGAAAATGTAACAGACCTACTAAGGAGACTGCCTACACGACGCTTGTCCATCCTCTTTTAGAATACTGCTGCGTTGTGTGGTATCCTTACCAGATAGGACTGACGGAGTAAATCGAAAAAGTTCAAATAAAGGCAGCACGTTTTGTGTTCTTGGGAAATATGGGAGAGAGTGTTACAGAAATGATACAGAATTTGTGATGGAAATCATTAAAAGAAAGGCGTTTTTCGTTGCGACGGAATCTTCTCACGAAATTCCAATCACCATCTTCCTCCTCTGAATGCAAAAATATTTTGTTCACTCCGACTTACATAGGGAGGAACGATCACCAAGATAAAATAAGGGAAATCAGAGCTCGCACGGAAAGATATAGGTGTTCATTTTTTCCGCGCGCTATACGAGATTGGAATAATAGAGAATTGTGAAGGTGGTTCGATGAAACCTCTGCCAGGCACTTAAATGTTATTTGCAGAGTATCCATGTAGATGTATTCCGTGTGCTCGGACCTTCGTGAACAGTCTGCATTGGGGCATTGTGCCGAATGCTTACCGGAAATGTAGGAACATGGAATCTACATCTACAGCTACATCCATACTCCGCAAGTGTGGCGGAGGGTACCTTGAGTACCTCTATCGGTTCTCCCTTCTATTCCAGTCTCGTATTGTTCGTGGAAAGAAGGATTGTCGGTATGCTTCTGTGTGGGCTCTAATCTCTCTGATTTTATCCTCATGGTCTCTTCGCGAGATATACGTTGGAGGGAGCAATATACTGCTTGACTCTTCGGTGAAGGTATGTTCTCGAAACTTCAACAAAAGCCCGTACCGAGTTACTGAGCGTCTCTCCTGCAGAGTCTTCCACTGGAGTTTATCTATCATCTCCGTAATGATTTCGCGATTACTAAATGATCCTGTAACGAAGCGCGCTGCTCTCCGTTGGATCTTCTTCTTCTCTATCTCTTCTGTCAACCCTATCTGGTACGGATCCCACACTGCTGAGCAGTATTCAAGCAGTGGCCGAACAAGCGTACTGTAACCTACTTCCTTTGCTTTCGGATTGCATTTCCTTAGGATTCTTCCAATGAATGTCAGTCTGGCATCTGCTTTACCGACGATCAACTTTATATGATCATTCCATTTTAAATCACTCCTAATGCGTACTCCCAGATAATTTATGGAATTAACTGCTTCTAGTTGCTGACCTGCTGTTTTGTAGCTAAATGATAAGGGATCTATCTTTCTATGTATTCGCAGCACATTACACTTGTCTACATTGAGATTCAATTGCCATTCCCTGCACCATGCGTCAATTCGCTGCAGATCCTCCTGCATTTCAGTACAATTTTCCATTGTTACAACCTCTCGAAATACCACAGCATCATCCGTAAAAAGCCTCAGTGAACTTCTGATGTCATCTACAAGGTCATTTAATCACACTTACTTCGGAAGACTTCTCTCCATTGAGAATGACACGCTGCGTTCTGTTATCTAGGAACTCTTCAATCCAATCACACAATTGGTCTGATCGTCCATATGCTCTTACTTTGTTCATTAAACGACTGTGGGGAACTGTATCGAACGCCTTGCGGAAGTCAAGAAACACGGCATCTACCTGTGAACCCGTGTCTAAGGCCCTCTGAGTCTCGTGGACGAATAGCGCGAGCTGGGTTCCACACGACAGTCTGTTTCGAAACCCATGCTGATTCCTACAGAGTAGGTTTCTAGTCTCCAGAAAAGTCATTATACTCGAACATAATACGTGTTCCAAAATTCTACAACTGATCTACGTTTGAGATATAGGTCTATAGTTCTGCACATCTGTTCGACGTCCCTTCTTGAAAGCGGGGATATTCTGTGACCTTCATTCCTAGTTTACGGAATATAGACCGAGAAAAGGGGAAGGGCGATGGAAAGTACTCTCTGCCACGCACTTGGCCACGGAGTGTGGATGTGATCGCGGTCCACAAGCGAAGGCGTGCAGCAGCGGCGTGACGTGTGGTTTCCCGCGCTGGCTATCGGCTGACGCAGCCGGCCCGACTGCGACACCCTGAGAGACAGGGACAGGGACAGAGAGAGCTGAGGCGAGGCGCTACTTGCTAGGCCGGGCCGCGGCGCCGCGCTCTACATGTTGCGGCCCGGCGAGTGTCCTTGGACTTCCTGCAGCCGGCCGGCCGCCCGCCCAAGGCCAGGGACCCCGCGGGCCGCGGGGGCGTTCACCCACACTCCGCATCTCGCCAGCCCGCTCTGGCCGCGCGCAGCCGGGCCGCTGCCGCCGCCGCCGCCGCCGCCGCTGCCCAGCTACTGGGATCGAGACCCGCCGCTGGCAAACCTGTTCGCCACCGCCATAGCTGCTGTTCCTCTCCCTCCTCTGTTTGCCCGGGCGCGGATATCCGCAAATATTACCTGTACTGGATAGTTTCCGACATGAGCAAACAGAATTTTTTCTTCGTTTTACCCAGACATGGATTTTAATCCCTACTCCATTTCTTTCTTTTGTTTCCTTTACTACTTAATCAATATACAGATGGTATTATTATGGCATAATTAGAATCAAATCCAAATCTGAAAGCAGGGTTATCAGTGAAGTCGAACACTTGGCACTGTGAGCATGATTATTACGAACACGAATATGCAACCACAACTGACGATCTGGGCAGAGCATGCTGCTATTCGAGCAAAATCAAGTATTCCAGAATTTACAAACAAAACAAACATAAAAAATTTCAAGAACTTTCCAGAAATGATAATTTGCTAAATAACCAATAATTTCAGGTGGTTGGGTTTGAACTGGGAACATGGCAGCACATCAGCAAGCAATGCTAGTTCTTAGGTCTCACTGCATATCGCACAGCTCACACAATTGCTTCCATTCGCAGAGAAACAGCATCACTGTTTCAGAAGCTGTTATTGGAATCAGCTGCAGCACCCTGATCTGTATTCTGTCAATGGTCCTGTTATGGAAGCGCTGGTAGATCCTCGTATTTTGATCACACTGTCATATACCCTGCACTATGACGAGTGTTGAAAGTAGCCCCCACCCACTGAAGCTTCACAGTTTCTGAGTGAGTCTTCAGTTTCCCGTCATGAAAGTGCGTCGTCGGTGATTTTATTTAATTATCTTTCTATTAATACTGAGGAAATGTTTGTTTACAACCTTTCCTACATAATTTCATTAACTTGAAGAAAACAGATATCAACAGCCTTAACTTTTTAATAATTTCGTTTAGGTACCAGTTTCGGTGCCTAATCGCACCATCTTCAGGCTTTTCTACACGAAACTGGGTAAGTCATCTACTTGTTTCTGTTATTATAGGGACCACTACTGTACATCCAACTGGTTTCCGTAGATTTCTTGAAGTTAGACAAGGACCCATCACAACTTTCTTAGAGCTGTGAAGGCTCCACGTCGACCGATAAGGAGACTACGGAAAGCCATTGGATATAGTGATCGCTATAATAACACAAACGTCTAAATGACTTACCCAGTTTCGTGTAGAAGAGTCTGAAGAAAGTGCCAATGCAGCACTGAAACTGGTAAATACGAGGGTTGGAACTTTAGTAGTGGCAACTATTTACTTACATCTGCCGGCCCGAGTGGCCGAGCGGTTCTAGGCGCTACGGTCTGGAACAGCGCGACTGCTACGGTCGCAGGTTCGAATCCTGCCTCGGGCATGGATGTGTGTGATGTCCTTAGGTTAGTTAGGTTTAAGTAGTTCTAAGTTCTAGGGGACTGATGACCACAGCAGTTAAGTCCCATAGCGCTCAGAGCCATTTGAACCATTTTGAACTTACAACTCGTACAAAATAGATACGTGTTTCAAAGTTTTTATGACCTTCAAAGTAGTCACCAGCATTGTATATAGCCCGTTGCCAGCGATGTGGAAGTCGTAGGATACTCTTAGCAGTGCCAGTTGTGTTGACAGTTCGAGCGGAGGGGTCTATTGCCCGACGAATTTGTAGCAGTTCTGAAGCGAATGCCGTGAAGTGTTTCCTTCAGTTTAGAAATCGAGTTGAACTCACGAGGGCTTAAGTCAGGGGAGCGCAGTAGGTGGTATAGCACTTAGCAGAGTCAAACAAATCAGTAAAAGCTTGCACTGTACGTGCTTGAACATTGTCCTGCAAAATGATGATCAGGTCGAGCAGAAAGTGTCATCAGTTCTAAGCTGGTCGTAGGTTGTGTTCCAAAAATTAGCAGCTTAGAGACAGAAGTGATGACACTTTCTCCAGGACCTGACCATCATTTTCAAGGACAATGCTGAAGCACATACAGTACAAGCTGTGACTGATTTGTTTGACTCATGGGCTGCTAAGTGCTATACAACCTACTGCACTCCCCTGACTTAAGCCCTCGTAAGTTCAACTCAGTTTCTAAACTGAAGGAAACACTTCACGGCATTTGCTTCAGAACTTTTTCAAATTCGTCGGGCAGTACACCGCACCGCTCGAACTGTCAGCACAACTGGCACTGCTAAGAGTATCCTACGACTTCCACATCGCTGGCAATGGGTTATACTCAATGCTGATGACGAATTTGAAGGTCAGTAAAACTTTGAAAAACTTATCTATTTTCTACGGGCTGCAAATAAATAGTTGCCACTATTAAAGTTCCAACGCTCGTAAATACTATATAACTTCACTATCAATAAAATTCTTCTCGGCTGTTGACCGCATTGTCAGTATATGAATTTGTCCGACGTTTCGGCCTCTATTGCAAACGGCCTTTCTTACGGCTTTGTGCTGAGCTAGACTAGACAGTCCAGAAGAATGGTGTCAACAGCCCGGAAGAATTTTGTTGACAGTGACAACGGCCGCGGAAGCCTACACTTACATATATACTTCAGCACTCACAAATATGAAAAGGGTCCGCAGCTCGTGGTCGTGCGGTAGCGTCCTCGCTTCCCGCGCCCGCATTCCCGGGTTCGATTCCGGCGGGGTCAGGGATTTTCTCTGCCTCGTGATGACTGGGTGTTGTGTGATGTCCTTAGGTTTAAGTAGTTCTCAGTTCTAGGGGACTGATGACCATAGATGTTAAGTCCCATAGCGCTCAGAGCCACATTTGAAAAGGTATGAATTCTTTTCTCTGTTTTCAAATTTGTAAATACTTTTCTTAAAAACTGAAATTATGTTTGATCAGATAGTAAACAGCAATTTTCCCCTTTATTTATAGAACGAAAATCGAAGAAAGCAACTTCAGCGAAACAAATCTTAGTAGAAAAGAAAAGAAAATGTGTTTCCTCTAGGCGGAACCGATCCAAAAATATATTTCCTTGTGAGAAAACACGCACGATACAAGAATGTCCTTTAACCTCAAGACAAGTGACTTCAAAACGTTTGTTGCTTTCTCGGTACAAATATTTTAATTGTTTTTAAACTAACTTCCCAATGAGATAGAGACTTGTAGCTTTCAACACAGCTCAGAAGATGATGACATTGCAATTTAACTAGCTTTCTTGACAGGTGAGTGACCGAGGGTACTTTGTGTACCACTGTTATTGCCGCCTTTTTCCGTTCTAGTCGTGAATGTTTCACGGTTAGAATGATTGCTGGCAAGTTCCAGTGAGCACCCTAATCTATAATTTTTGCCTTCACGGCCTTTTCGCGACATACGCGTTGAAGGAAGCAATATATTGATTCACTCAGCTGAAAAGAAAGTGAACTGAAGCCGAAATTTACGACATATCACTGTTATAAGCTCTACAAAATGTTTGAAATCGATTGAAAAATTTCACACACACACGAAAGACTAAGAAGCATAAGATAATTAATTAAATAAAAAGCTTTTAATATAACACGTTTTTCAAACGGAATTAAAAAGTATAAAATAGTTTTTCCTAGTCACCTATAGATCCCTAACCCAGGCTGGCTGGATTCTCGGATTTGATCCTGGTCTTGTGCAACTCCGTCTCGCAAGCTAGCGCACTGCCAGTTACGCTATAACAGCAGTACATTTCTTAAATATACTATATGACTAATTCCGAGCAGTATGCCACATGCGACAATAAAATGGGACATGACTATATTTGACTTGACAGTATTCTGACAGTATAAATTCTTCCGCAGAATATTTCACAAAATCCATTTCATGAATTACAAAAGTTAACTTGTAATTTACGCAACTTTTCAAGAATATACATTGAATGTCAGACCAGCTGTGTGGCTGGATTGAAGAGTTTTTAGCAAACAGAACACAGCGTGTTGTTATCAATGGAGAGACGTCTACAGACGTTAAAGTAACCTCTGGCGTGCCACAGGGGAGTGTTATGGGACCATTGCTTTTCACAATATATATAAATGACCTAGTAGATAGTGTCGGAAGTTCCATGCGGCTTTTCGCGGATGATGCTGTAGTATACAGAGAAGTTGCAGCATTAGAAAATTGTAGCGAAATGCAGGAAGATCTGCAGCGGATAGGCACTTGGTGCAGGGAGTAGCAACTGTCCCTTAACATAGACAAATGTAATGTATTGCGAATACATAGAAAGAAAGATCCTTTATTGTATGATTATATGATAGCGGAACAAACACTGGTAGCAGTTACTTCTGTAAAATATCTGGGAGTATGCGTGCGGAACGATTTGAAGTGGAATGATCATATAAAATTAATTGCTGGTAAGGCGGGTACCAGGTTGAGATTGATTGGGAGAGTGCTTAGAAAATGTAGTCCATCAACAAAGGAGGTGGCTTACAAAACACTCGTTCGACCTATACTTGAGTATTGCTCAGCAGTGTGGGATCCGTACCAGATCGGTTTGACGGAGGAGATAGAGAAGATCCAAAGAAGAGCGGCGCGTTTCGTCACAGGGTTATTTGGTAACCGTCATAGCGTTACGGAGATGTTTAATAAACTCAAGTGGCAGACTCTGCAAGAGAGGCGCTCTGCATGGCGGTGTAGCTTGCTCGCCAGGTTTCGAGAGTGTGCGTTTCTGGATGAGGTATCGAATATATTGCTTCCCCCTACTTATACCTCCCGAGGAGATCACGAATGTAAAATTAGAGAGATTAGAGCGCGCACGGAGGCTTTCAGACAGTCGTTCTTCCCGCGAACCATACGCGACTGGAACAGGAAAGGGAGGTAATGACAGTGGCACGTTAAGTGCCCTCCGCCACACACCGTTGGGTGGCTTGCGGAGTATAAATGTAGATGTAGATGTAGTAACTGGTATAGGCACGCACAATCAAATACGGAGATATGTAAACAAACAGAATACGGCGCTGCGGTCGGCAAAGCTCGTATAACACAACAAGTGTCAGATCGGTTACTGTTGCTAAAATGGCAGGTTATCAAGATAATGCGTTTGATCGTGATGATGTCGGCGTACAAGCGATGGGACATAGCATCTCCGAGGGAGCGATGAAGTAAGGATTTTCTCGTACGACCATTTCACGACTGCACCGTGAATATCAGGAAGCCGGTAAAACATCAAATCTCAGCTATTGTTGCAGCCCAAAACAGATTCTGCAAGAGCGGGACCAACGTCGACTGAAGAGAATCGCTCAACGTGACAGAAGTGCAACCCTTCCGCATACTGCTGCAGGTTTCAATATTGCGCCATTCAACGAAACATCATTGATATGGGCTTTCGGAGCCGAAGGCCCACTCGTGTGTCCTTGATGACTGCCCGACACAAGGCTTTAAGCCTCGCCTGGGCCGGGTGCGGCCGGTGTACGAATATGGAGACAACAGTACACTGTTTCTAACTCATCGGCATAGTTACGCCTCACATCGCCATATTAGAAGCTACATTTCGGAGTCTCCCAGCGGCGAAGGGCTGTAGTTGTGTAGAGATGAAGAAGAAAGATGTAAATAATGTTTGTTTTATTTAAAAAGTTTTAATAGTTTTACACAAAAAATTCGGCGACAAAGCTAGATGAGATTCTTAGAACAGTAATAGGATTTATCGTTGCCGATAAATCTGCAAATGATAAAAATAAGGGAAGAACGGGGAATAAATTCTTTGGGAAAAATTGAAAGCTATGGAAACAGCTTGTTGGTATCATGTCTAAGGAGAAAATCGCAAGAAGTGTTGTACTGTAGAGCTGAGGGAAGAAGATATTCGGAAAGACCAAGGAAAGATTGTAAGAAGCCGGAACAGGCAAGGTTGTTGCACCTTAATGCGCACTGTGTCAAATTAATTCCTGGTCCGTCATTCATTTACGTCAAATGACACTACGAAGTTGTGATTTTAAAATTCTATGAACCGCTCCCCAAGTTTTTCATCGGCTGACCTGTACTTACTCAGTTCCGCTGGATGTATCTGACAGGAGAAGACAGCATACATTAGTTGTCGATCTCCGCCCACCGTAGCGAAACGTACCTGCTGTCGGTGACGTCACAAAAAAGTTCTCCGCTGTGCCTGAGTGGCAGGCAGTATCCCATTCTGGCCGCATGAAACGCGGCGCGCGTTTTTTCCTGTTGCTATTCTAAGAACCTCTTCACCTCATATTTATACAGTCCAGCGCCAGCCTCTCTTCCTTGCACTACGAAACGGTAGCGACAAAGCTTCTTGGAGATTTGTACGCCTGCCCTGCAGACTTGTGCCTGTAACGTCATTCCAAAGCACAAAAGCAGTCCGGTGCACAAAGAGTCGCGATTATTTTTCGCGCCCAAAGATGCCCGTGACTGACGCTCGCCTCATTTTGCAGAATCAGCAACGCTGCCCCTCCATTGATCGTCGCCCATTACGGATTTCTTTCTCACTTGCACAGTGACAAATACCTCAGTGTCATGATGTACAACCCGCTGCTTCCCGAGAAACTTGCGATTTCCAAGTAACACTGTAATTATTTTCAACGCGTCCAGAGGTCTGCTAGTAATATCATTATGACCCGGGCATTGCATTTTGCTTTCACTAGTTCGCTTTGCCTCTAGATTTTGAAGCTATCGACTTCTAAGGCTGTTTAATACGCTACTCCATTCCGTCCACCACGAATTTATTTCTTACTTCGACCGCGACAAATACCTCAACGTCGTGAAACGCAACCTACTGCTTCCAGAGAAACCTGCGGTTTCTAGGAACAGCTGTGATTTTTCTCTTTGGCGGCATTATTACATTCAAGGCTGCAAGAGTTCCTGGACGAACCCTGACTGCTAAAGCATTGCACCTGGGTACTGTAGCTGACGTCTTGCAGTCTGCTTAACGCTCCGTTTCATTCGCATGCGGCGAGTTACGCCAAACATTCCGGAGTTCCAACTACCGTTTTGCGGTCGCCAAGGGTTCGGGACAGCATTGCTGACTTGCAAATTGTAGGTCACCATTTCGAGTCATGTGTGCAGAATATGCTTGAGTCTTGAATGTGTCGTGTGACTCCCTAATAGATGAAAAATACGACACGCTGCCGAGCACGTATTTACTGACGAGTTGCCGATGAAAACCATCTAAAAAAACAAAGGCACTATTGTGACGCTAAGAGATACAGTGATATTGTACTGCGACTTACTATTAAAAAAAGTATAGTTCATATATTTGGTTGGTGCACAAGTTCGTAACGTTTTCGCATAAATTTAAGAAATACAACAGATACACATAACAGAGACTTTAGTCATCGCTAATATATTCTCCTTCACGATTTACAACAATCTGCCAACGCTGGGACTACTTTTCGATTCCGCGAATATAGAAGTCACGTGGTTCTCAGGCGAAGAACTCGTCGAACCAGGTTCGGAGAGCATTTTCACCCGAGAAGAGAGTTCTTTGAAACGTGTTCGGCAGAGATCGGATTGGTGAAAATATGAGGAGGTAAGATAAAGTGAATAATGTGGGTGCGGAATGACTTTCCAACCCAACACTTGTATAGGGGTTTTTGTCAGTCTAGCAGAAAGCTGGCGGGCGCTATCGTGGAATAGAATCACTTCACGCAGTCTTCCTGCTCATTGTTCTTGGATAGCGTCTGCAAAACATCAATAAATGTCAGCAGTGATGTTTACACCCCGGGGAGCAATTCGTAGTACACCACACCGTCGCTCTTCCACTAGATGCATAACATTATACACTCCTGGAAATTGAAATAAGAACACCGTGAATTCATTGTCCCAGGAAGGGGAAACTTTATTGACACATTCCTGGGGTCAGATACATCACATGATCACACTGACAGAACCACAGGCACATAGACACAGGCAACAGAGCATGCACAATGTCGGCACTAGTACAGTGTATATCCACCTTTCGCAGCAATGCAGGCTGCTATTCTCCCATGGAGACGATCGTAGAGATGCTGGATGTAGTCCTGTGGAACGGCTTGCCATGCCATTTCCACCTGGCGCCTCAGTTGGACCAGCGTTCGTGCTGGACGTGCAGACCGCGTGAGACGACGCTTCAACCAGTCCCAAACATGCTCAATGGGGGACAGATCCGGAGATCTTGCTGGCCAGGGTAGTTGACTTACACCTTCTAGGGCACGTTGGGTGGCACGGGATACATGCGGACGTGCATTGTCCTGTTGGAACAGCAAGTTCCCTTGCCGGTCTAGGAATGGTAGAACGATGGGTTCGATGACGGTTTGGATGTACCGTGCACTATTCAGTGTCCCCTCGACGATCACCAGTGGTGTACGGCCAGTGTAGGAGATCGCTCCCCACACCATGATGCCGGGTGTTGGCCCTGTGTGCCTCGGTCGTATGCAGTCCTGATTGTGGCGCTCACCTGCACGGCGCCAAACACGCATACGACCATCATTGGCACCAAGGCAGAAGCGACTCTCATCGCTGAAGACGACACGTCTCCATTCGTCCCTCCATTCACGCCTGTCGCGACACCACTGGAGGCGGGCTGCACGATGTTGGGGCGTGAGCGGAAGACGGCCTAACGGTGTGCGGGACCGTAGCCCAGCTTCATGGAGACGGTTACGAATGGTCCTCGCCGATACCCCAGGAGCAACAGTGTCCCTAATTTGCTGGGAAGTGGCGGTGCGGTCCCCTACGGCACTGCGTAGGATCCTACGGTCTTGGCGTGCATCCGTGCGTCGCTGCGGTCCGGTCCCAGGTCGACGGGCACGTGCACCTTCCGCCGACCACTGGCGACAACATCGATGTACTGTGGAGACCTCACGCCCCACGTGTTGAGCAATTCGGCGGTACGTCCACCCGGCCTCCCGCATGCCCACTATACGCCCTCGCTCAAAGTCCGTCAACTGCACATACGGTTCACGTCCACGCTGTCGCGGCATGCTACCAGTGTTAAAGACTGCGATGGAGCTCCGTATGCCACGGCAAACTGGCTGACACTGACGGCGGCGGTGCACAAATGCTGCGCAGCTAGCGCCATTCGACGGCCAACACCGCGGTTCCTGGTGTGTCCGCTGTGCCGTGCGTGTGATCATTGCTTGTACAGCCCTCTCGCAGTGTCCGGAGCAAGTATGGTGGGTCTGACACACCGGTGTCAATGTGTTCTTTTTTCCATTTCAAGGAGTGTATTTTGTGGATCTGCGCAGTCATTGCTCAAAGAGTTGCTGTTTTGTTTGGGTTCAACCATTCCTTTGTTTTCCTTATGTCAGCAGAAAAACACCATTTCTCGTCATGAGTAACGATACAGGACATGAATGGTCGATGTTCGTCAAGAGCCAATTGATGATCGCTGATTTTTGTAATTTTGACTTAATGCGATAACCACACACTCGATTTTTGAACCTTTCCCACAGTATGCGAATGTTGTACGATGGCGGATTCATGACGGTTCATCATGTATCCCGATTCTCGAGTACAGTGACGCGGATCATTGTGTATTAATGTGTTCAAACGATCTTCATGAAATGCCAAAGTTGATCCTGAACTTGGAGTGTCACTAATGACTAAACGAGCCTCCTTAAAATGAGAAAACCAGTGGCATTATCTCCAGTCACGGCGCATATGTTTCTGGCTGCTGTCACCCCTCTACTGAACTCAGACAGAAAAATATGTCGGAAATGTTCCGATTTCTCCATTTGGTACTCCATTTTCTAGCGTTCACAGCTCAACTCACCAACTCTAAACGACAAAATGACAATATATAAAGTCAAATATGAATAGTGGACTACAAATAAAAAATGACAATTGATAAATAAATCTATAACGACCGGAATATCAACATGCAAAAGAAAAACGCTACGAACTTAAGCACCAACCTAATAAGTATATGCCAAAGTGTCATTGAGTACTGAAGTCCATCCATTCCTGTGAGTGAATAACGTTCTGATGTGTATGTACTTCGTGTATATGATTCTGCTTCTGACTTTGCGCCAAGGGTCGCATTATGCCAGTAGTTTCTCCAACAATGGAGTGATCGACAAGATTTCCACCAAAGCATGCTGTTTACTGACGACGCCTCATTTTATCGTGATGGTACTTAGAATAGAAGTAATAGCCATTTGTGGGGTGAGTAGTTGAGTCACACCATCAAGGATGTTTTGCTGTGGATATCTGGGCCGGCATTGTAGGTCACAAACTCAATGGGCCACATCTTCTACCTGGCCCTTTGAATGGTACCTACACTTGAGATTCGCGCAAAGAGTCTACCTGAGTTCTTGGAGAACGTACCCATGGCCGTTCGTGAGAGGATGTGGATACATGGCGGTGCAACAGCTTCACTTCAGTGAGGATATTCGCAACCATCTCAATGCTGTACCTCCTGGTCGCTGGATTGGAAGGGGAGATCCTGTTCCATGACCTTCGAGGTCACCTGACCTGGCTCCCCTTAACTATTTCCTATGGGGATGTGTAAAGTCACTTGTGTATGAGACGCTAGTGGATACTGGGATCAAATTAGCTGCTAAAATTGTATCTTCTTGTGATGTGATTCGACTGGTAGCGCACTTAGAGGGAAAACGTCCTGTGGGAAGACCGAGGCGTAGATGGGAGGACAATGTGAAGGCTGATTTGCGGAGCCTAGGTATTGAAGGTGAATGGAAGGAAATAGCCGAAGACAGGGACAGATGGCGAAAATACGTTGGTGCGGTAATGGACTCCCGAGTCCGGTATGACCAGTGAGAGAGAGAGATGTGATTCGAAACATACCAGGGATGTCTATCAGGATGATGTATCTTGTTTTGATCAGCTGTTGTCAACTTCCATTCTACAGATCCACCGAGAAAAGCAGGCACACAGCCTTTACTTTGTAGTGCTTTATTCGTGATTTTTTCCTGGTTTCACTCTTAGCCTTTTATTTATTGTACCATAAGTTTGCTGGAACATGGGTGAGTTGTTCTTAAAATCCTCCTCATATTCTGGCTATATCCCTAGGTAGTAAAACCTGTGACTTGTTCTAATATAGAATTACTGATAGCAATTTGGGTTTTAACAGTATATTTACCTATGAAGGCCACTTAACGGTAATTTTAAAATTATAGTTCTTAATTAACTTCTGTAATATATATATATATATATATATATATATATATATATATATATATATATATATATATATATATACTGTTCTTTAACAAATAACATCGCCTTAAGCGTAGAATTTCCTGCAATACAAATGCTTCCGTTAATTTTATACTCCATTGTCTAATCAGGTCGTGTATATAAACTGTAACCAAAATAGGAGACGAACTAGAAGCCCGCTTCACACGTTGGTTTATCTCATTACTACACCTTCCTTTCCTGACGTGTATACTGATTCTTGTATCTTTATATAAACATGTAGGGTTCTTTAATTATGTGATTCGAATATCCTCCGAGTCATGATTTCCCATAATTTTTCCCTACTTACTGAAGCCAAAGCCTTTTCGTATATGTGCTTCTGGATATGATAGTCAATTTCAAAACAAATTTGGTTCCTCTAGTAATAAAACGTCTTGATGGCTCCTACTCTTTTACATAGTATTATTGCATATATTTTGTATCCAATATATAAATCACTTATTTTCCTATAATTTTCACACCTGTTTCTAGGAACTTTCCTAAATATAGGCGTGGGCATGTGACAAGAATCTTTAAATCTGATATCCATTCCAACACATATTAATTAGATTGAAAAATCTCTGATGTAGTACTGGGCCATCACATCTCCACATTCTGCATTTATTCCAGTAGACTGAGTACACAAGCTACATCTTCATGTACACTGCGCAAGCCATTGTACGTTACAACCCATCGATACTAACTAATTTCTGTCCCATTCCATTCGTGTGTTGAGAGAGGAAACAATGGCTAATTGTATGCCTTTGTGTGTGCCCTCCAATCTTTTCCTCACGATTTCTGGACATAAATGTTGGTGGCAATGTAATGGTCGAATAACCATGTTCGAATACATGTTCTCTAAATTTATTGATCATACCTTCGCGAGAACTACGTTGTATTTCTTCCAAAGACACCTATTTAAGTCCCCCGAGCATTTCTGCCACATTTTCGTAAGAGCTGTACTGGCGTATTATGAACCTAGTAGCTCATGTCTGAATTCGTTCGTTTTATGCTGTCGTGCCTACCTGATAAAGACTCCAAACACCGGAACAGTATTCTAGAAGTGGTCCCTCTAGCGTCTTCTACACGATTTCCTTTATAGATTTACTAGCTGACAAACCTGGCATTGCGCAGGTATTCATTTTGCCATTTTTCTGTTGGAAACGAAATCTTACATGTACTCCCGTAATAGACTCGATGTGAGATGATCCTGGACAGTTTTTGTACGCTGGGACCAGCTGCGTCACGTGTCTAGTACACGATTTTGTAAACGTCTCTACGGCAATGGCTCTATAGACGACTTTTGTTTTCGCCTACAGCCTTCTACTTTTTACAGTTGAAAACTATCGAAAGCGTTATCAGGCGTCAGGGATCTGTTGAGTAGACTGTTTGGACTCAGTAGTAAAGAATAATGTGCTAAAGCTTCGTACATGATGCGGTATTTTTTCACCCATCTCAGAGTTTTGACGTCATAGCTGTTAATCTACGTGTAATACAATGATGTGATTTTGCAGATACTATCAGTGACATATGTCGATACCTGGTAAATCATGTCGGAAATCCTTTTGCTCGGAGCAGAGCAGCAGCTCAACGTGGCATGGATGCAACAAGCCGTTGGAAGTCCCCTGCTGAAGTAATGAGCAATGCTGACTCTATAGCCGTTCATAATGGCGCGAGTGTTACCGGTGCAGGATATTGTGTACAAACTGACCTCTCGATTATGTTCCACAAATAGTCTATAGGATTCACTTCGGGCACTCTGGGTGGCCTTATCATTCGCTCGAATTGTCCAGAGCCGGCCGATGTGGCCGAGCGGTTCTAAGCGCTTCAGTTCGGAACCGCGCTGCTGCTATGGTCGCAGGTTCGAATCCTGCCCCGGGCATGAATG
Source organism: Schistocerca americana (assembly GCF_021461395.2). Lineage (NCBI taxonomy): Eukaryota > Metazoa > Arthropoda > Insecta > Orthoptera > Acrididae > Schistocerca > Schistocerca americana. Next base: position 77,999,190 of record NC_060124.1, on the reverse strand, counting down.
TGTGTGATGTCCTTAGGTTAGTCAGGTTTAAGTAGTTCTAAGTCTAGGGGACTGATTACCTCAGATGTTAAGTCCTATAGCGCTTAGAGCCATCTGAACCATTTTTTGAATTGTCCAGAATGTTCTTCAAACGATAACGAATTGTCGTGGCCTGGTGACAATTCCATTGTTATTTGGGTACATGAAGCCCATGAATAGCTGCAGATGGTCTCCAGTAGCCGAACATAAACGTTTCCACTCAATGATCGGTTGAGTTGGACGAGAGGATGCATGTAAATGCAGCCCACAACATTATAGAGCTACCACCAGCTTGGAGAGTACTTTGTTGCCAATTTCGCTCCATGGCTTCGTGTGGTCTGCGTCACACTCGAACCCTACCTGAAATCAGGACTCATCTGTCCAGGTCATGATTCTCCAGTCATCTTGGACTCATGACCATATCGGTTGTGTGGTGTCACCGCCAGACACCACACTTGCTAGGTGGTAGCTTAAATCGGTCGCGGTCCATTTAGTACATGTCGGACCCGCGTGTCGCCACTGTGTGATCGCAGACCGAGCGCCACTACAAGGCAGGTCTCGAGATATGGACGAGCACTCGCCCAGTTGTACGACGACATTTCTAGCGACTACACTGACGAAGCCTTTCTCTCATTTGCCGAGAGACAGTTAGAATAGCCTTCAGCTAAGTCCATGGCTACGACCTAGCAAGGCGCCATTAGCCTTACATACTTTGATAATTATCGTATGAAATGGCTCATCAAGAACGATGTATACAACAAAGAATAAAAGTTAAGTATTCGAGGAGCTGCATACTTTTCTTATTAGAATTCACTACTTATCCTGTTCCAGAATTCACGCCCGTCTGCGTTAGATAACGTGCATTTCGGCCTCCTCGATCTACAAGGTGTTGGCACATTTGCCAACACATCAGGTTGAGCCCTAGAGAGGCGCTGGATGCCATGTCGTGTTGTTAGCAAAGGCATTCGCGTTGATTGTTTGCTGGCAGACGCCAAATTTCGCCTTACTGTCCTAACGGATACGTTCGTCATACGTCCCACATTGATTTATGCGGTCATTTCGCACAGTGTTGCTTGTCTGTTAACACTGACAACTGTACGCAAACGCCGCTGCTCTCGGTCGTTAAGTGAAGGCTGTCGGGCACTGCGTTGTCCGCGGTGAACCGTAATGCTGAAATTTGACATTCTCGGCACACTATTGCTACTGTCGATCACGGAATACAGAAATCCTTAACAATTTCCGAAATTTTCTAGTTCCTACTACCATTCCTACTACCATTCGTGCGGCCATGATCACGTCGGAAACTTTTTTACGTGGATCACCTGAGTGCAAATGACAGCTCCGTCAATGCAGCGCCCTTTATACCTTGCGTGGGCGATACTACCGCCATCTACACACGTGCATAGCGATATCTGATGGCTTTTGTCACATCAGTATTGTACTGGCTGTCTGTTGCAACAGATTGACCTGTATTTCTGTTCTCTTTATAGTCTCGTACCCTGTATAAGACGAGACGTTTAGGCCGCCTGCTGTGTAGAACTAGTCAGCACCGGGACACAGTCGTGCACCCAGCAGGCTCGGGAGCAGGTGGCGCACAGGTAGGCAGTAATGGCCCGCCGTGCACTTGTCGGCTGCAGTGTGGATGCGGGATGCAGATACTCAGATATATGCGAGCGTGGCGCGCTGCAGCGGAGGGCAGATAAAGCGCCGGTGCCGCCGCTGCTCGACCGTTCTGCTCGAGTTGCCCGCGACCGGGCTCGAGCCAACGACCCTGCAGGCGAGGCTGCAGCCGCCGACCGCGCACCAGCCTCCGTAACGGCGGCCGGTACTGCACTCTATGCACTACACTCTACACGCCGCTGCTCTGGCTGTACAGCACACCTAGGAGGAAACACATACACCTGCGCTCGAGGTTCGTACCATCTTCCACCAACAGTAAGCGTTGGACACACGTCACTAACGTCGCCTAATGAAAGAGTAAGGGTATTTGGAATATGACATTAGCTTCACCATTAAATTGAAGAGCTGCTTGCAAACGGAACGTACGTCATTCTTATTATTTATTTCTTCTGCGAGTTGTTTACAACTTCTTACACCGTTTCGCGCGACCCCGTTTCGCCTCTCCAAATGTTCTTTAAAATTTTTCCTTTTATACACTCCTCCAGATGGTTTTTCACTCTGCACAGGGTCTTCCTCTTTTCTCTCGTATTTAAGCCATCGTTCACGCACTAACTTTCTCATGTGTCCCTGCCATTTTAAACACCCCTTTTCCACCTTTTCGGTGATATATGTCGCAGTTTTCATTCGCTTCCTAAATTGCTGATATGAGGTACCCTACAACGACTTCTGAAAAATTCCCCACTTTCAAGTCGTCTTGTATCTTTTTTTGTCATTTTCCAGGACTTCGCTCCATATAAAGAAACCAGAAAAAGCCACCGATTCCTTAAATAATCGAACTCCCGTATGTATAACAGCTTCAAACGTCTGATTATTTTACAAATGGGCTAATGTGTTAAATATTTGCCGTTAAGCATGTAAGCGAGAAATAGTTTGTGATCGGTTCGAAATTGTGTTGGAAGCTTATTGGAAGTCACCAGCTGCTCTCATTATCAAACTCTGGTTGACCATTATCTGGATAATTTAAGCTCAGTTTTAACCAAAAGCTAGTTGTACGCATTTAAATTTTTATGATCTGGTATCTTCTGAACTATGCGTCGTCCAGTGATATAATTTTGTAGGTACATTCAGTGGTATATGTAGACGTAGTCTACAAAATGTGTTTCGAATACAGTCAGTGGTAAAGAAGTAATTCTCTTAAATGAAAACATTATGCTTGTTGCTGAAGTTTTACTGCACGAACAGCGAGAATGTAGCAAGCGATAAACGTTTTTTCTTTCGTCAGTTCGTGGGGGCTGGCAGCGAGTAGAAGTTTCGTAAAGGTTTGGAATTGCGTAAGTTTGCTGCATGTTACTAAGTGCTCTCATTGTCAATTACTGGATGAATACGGTCCGTGTATTTGTACCCGGCGAGTTACATTGCCTCAAGCTGTCTATACACAGTTTGTAACTGTAATACTGTGCAACTGGTCCCGGCTGAGGTTCGAGTCCTCCCTCGGGCATGGGTGTGTGTTTGTCCTTAGGATAATTTAGGTTAAGTAGTTGTGAGCTTAGGGACTGATGACCTTGGCAGTTAAGTCCCATAAGATTTAACACACATTTGAATATTTTTTTTGGAACTGTAATACTTCTCTTGTGTTGTTTTAACATAGGATTATAGCTCTTAACGAGTAGATTAAGACAGCATTTAAAATGATGAATTCGGTCAATAATTTTTCGAAATAAACAAAATCAAATTTTTGGTACCCTTGGAAATAATTAGGTATGTAGCCTGCAGCTGCTATCATTAACCATAAATCATGAACTGAGTCATTCATAATTTATTTTGTCTTTTTCTTAATTTCCTCTGACAAAAGGACGGAATTCAGCTTATTGCTTGCTTGTTTAGTCTGTGTTGTTCTCTGCCTTACTTTTTGTTTACTCGAATCCTGATCTGAGATTATGACTGACAGATACGTACTTCTGACATCTGTTAGTAGTATTTCCTATTGTTTACTTACTACAGAGATATATTTTATTTTAAAATATTTCCTCAATGGGAAGAAATCTCCCCACGCCAAAGTAACTTTGGGTGCACTTCGAAGGAGTCTTGTAGAGACACTACTCTTCACTATGTACAGTATGAAAGATCTGAACCTTGCACACTGTTTATTTCGTAAATGGCCTAAGATATCGAGATGAGGTTATCTCCGAATTTTGTTACTGAAGCAAGCATTTAGAAAACTGAACGATGTACTTTTCTAACTACATTATGAAACTGTTGAAGACACGAGTACAGTGATATAATGCTTGTTAATGTTGGGGTTGATTATTTTTTCAAAAATATCTGAGAAAAGTTCTATATCTGAAAGGCAAAGCGGTCTGAACTGTGGTGCAAACACTGCCAAGTGAGGCTTCACTATGGTTCAAGGGTTTACTTGTTTTCACAAAAGCTGTCCCTTCAACATGACTATGTGCACTCAACACAAATAGTCCCCACCTGATATGCTAAGAGTTAACAAATAATTCGGTTTACAACAGTGGTAGCCGACCTTGAGACTCTGTCGGATAGAGTAGAGCCAAGAGGAAATACGCTTCACCTCAGCAGCGTTGCCCTATTAAACTGTAGCTGGATGTGACTACGGAGCCTGGCATGAGAGCCCCATTTGACGTTGTTTACACAACAGCGCCCAGCTTCAAGAGATTTTGAATATTGTTACGTAGATCATTACATTTAAAGAGCCATACACGCTACTGTGTCTCGGTTCAAACAAGAGTTGAGAGTATTTCCCATGCAACGAAATTACACAACCTGTTTACTATCGTCTACTGAAAATATCGTTCGATATGTTGAACTGTTGAAAAAATAAAAAGCGAGCAAGGTTCGGATTTTTCAAGTTTTATAATGTGAAGAGGTCCTATAAACAATCCTTAAGTTACTTTTAAGAGTGAAGGTTTCTGTCAATTAAGAATGACAGTTCAAGTTTCGGTCATTCACCTGTATACAAACGAAGTCGTGGATACCGTCAGAAGCTCACGAGGCAGTTCACAGTTGATGCTGTCGTATATGAAGAAGACACCGGTAGGAAACTGTGGCGAAACCGAAGACGACCTGCAAAAGTTGGCCCTTGGTGCAGCGATTGGAAGTCGACGGTGAACATGGACAAATGTAACGTATTGTGCAGAAATAGGTAGAAAGACTCGTTTCTGTGTGATTACTATCCGTCAGTATCTGGGAGTGTGCGTACAGAGCGAGTCTTGCCAGATGGGACTGATGGAGGGAGTAGCGAAGATACAAAGAAGGCCGGAAATTCAACTAAATACTTAGGGGTTACAATTACAAATACCAATTGGAACGACCACATAGATAATGTTGTGTGTACAGCCAACCAATGACTGCGATTCATAAGCAAAACACTTAGAAGGTGCAACAGGTCTACTAAAGAAACTGCTTACACCACGCTTGTCCGCCCTATTCTGGAGTATTGCTGTGCAGTGTGGAATTCGCATTAGATGGCACACTGTACCACACAAACAGTTTGTAGTAGAATTGCATGCTTATGGAACATCGTCTCAGTTATGTGACTGGAATCGTCATTTTCTGTCAAAGAGGTCACACTTCGTAGTAACTGATGGAAAGTCATCGAGTAAAACAGGAGAGAATCTGAGTAGCCGTCTTTGGTTGTTCGCAGATAATGCAGTCGTTTATCGTCTAAGAAAGTCATCAAAAGATCAAAACAAATTGCAAAACGATTTAGCAAAGATAACTGTATGGTGCGAAAATTGGACTTAAATAATGAAAACTGTAGTGCTAAAAGGAAACCGTTAAACTTCGGTTACACGATAAATCAATCAAATCTGAAGACCATAAATTCAACTAAATACGTACGAATTACAACCACCAGCAACTCAAATTGGAACGATCACATAGAAAATGTTGTGGGGGAAGGCAAACCAAAGACTGCGTTTTATTGACAGAATACTTAAGAAATGTAACAGATCTGCTAAAGAGACTGCCTACACTACGCTTGTCCGTCCTCTTTTGGAGTACTGCTGCGCGGTCTGGGATCTTTACCATATAGGATTAACGGAGTACATAGAGAAAGTTCAAATAAGAGCAGAAAGTTTTGTGTTATGGCGAAATAGGGGAGAGAGCCTCAAGGGTATGATACAGGATTTCGGGTGGATATAATTAAAACAAAGATGTTTTTCGTTGCGGCGGTATCTTCTCACGAAATTTCAATCACCAACTTTCTCCTTCGAATGTGATAATATTTTGTCGATGCCAACCGTCATAGGAAGTAACGATTATCATAATAAAATAAGCGAAATCAGAGCTCGTACGGAAAGATAAAGGTGTTCGTCTATTTCCCGCGCGCTGTTCCAGAGTGCAGTAATAAAGAATTAATGTGAAGGTGATTCGATGAATCCTGTGTCAGGCACATAAGTGTGATTTGCAGAATATCCATTTAGATGTAGAGGAAGACCTTTCTCACAACAGAGTAATGCAGTTTCTTAAACATACTCCGTTTTCAACTGCGAACTGTACAGCGGAATGTTGTAGAGGCTCTCCATTACAGAACTTCGGTTCTTTTTAGCCAAATATAGTGCGCTACAGGACTTCTCGATTGTCTCCACTTCTAGGATTTGCCTTACAACCAGTAGGAGCCTCCGGAATGACTTAGTCGAGACCGATGGGTTCTGCGTATTTCTGAATCTAAAATACCGACATTCATATTAAAGTAACACGGTAAGTGAACCAGTACTGATGACTTATCTATAAGAGTATATACATCGTGGAGTCTTTCAGTGCATCAACCTTTTAGTCCTCAACTTCTTTTGGAGACATTAACCCATGTCTCTGAATGTACTTGGCTGGAACTGGATAATACACTGACGGGAAAAATCACGAAACAAAGAAGCAGTTATGCGACGTAAGCGAAAGTTGGTAGGCGTGTTTCTAGATCTGAAAGTGATGATTATCCATATTTCGCGCCAGTTGCATAATAACGGATCTAGTAGCGCCACCATGAGTATGCAGATCAGGTTTTCTTTAGATGTACGTGAAGATTGTGTCGGGCTCGGCCGCGCGGGGTTAGTCGAGCGGTCTAAGGCGCTGCGGTCATGGACTGTGTGGCTGGTCCCGGCGGAGGTTCGAGTCCTCCCTCGGGCATGGGTGTGTGTGTACTTGTCCTTACGATAATTTAAGTTAAGTAGTGCGTAAGCTTAGGGGCTGATGACCTTAGCAGTTAAGTCCCATAAGATTTCACACACATTTGAACATTAGTCGGACACGCCAGTATAAGCAAGACGAAGTAGTATTTGCCAACTGTTATTCCTTTAGGTTGGGAGTTTTTGCGCGTTCGGACAGTTGTGTAAAATTAAACCAGCTCACGGCGCCGAACAAGGTTTTTGCTGAAAGGAAGAGATACACGGCAGGTGCACATCGGCTGCCGGCACGCATGAGCGCACGCGAGGACCGCGGCTTGCTCCTGACGGGGCGGGCTGCGTCCTGTCGTTAACATGGCGCTGTGTGGTCTGGGCCGGTCCCGTCCGCTCTGCAAGAAAAGCCGGCCGGCCGGCCGGTGGGGGCGCCTGCGCGTACGCTGCCCGCACAGCGCCGCTCTCGAGCTGGACGGCGCTCCAGCGGCAGACAGAGACGCCAGGCGTAGCGGTCCAGTCTTTGCTGCGACTGTGGCGTTCTCGGTTCAAATGATTCAAACGGCTCTGAGCACTGCGGGACTCATCTGAGGTCATCAGTCCCCTAGAACTTAGAACTACTTAAACCTAACCAACCTAAGGACATCACACACATCCATGCCCGAGGCAGGATTCGAATCTGCGACCGTAGCAGCAGCGCGGTTCCGGACTGAAGCGCCTAGAACCGCTCGGCCAGAAAGGCCAGCTGGCGTTCTCGGGCCGTAGGCCTCCGACACAGGCAGAGGGCGGAGAAATAGATACATCTAGACTCCGCAAACCAAAATATGATCGAGGGTTCTTTTGGTATCACTACCATGGTCTTCAGTGTTTCGTTCACTAATGTTCCGTCCGGAGAATGAATGTTGAGAAATCTCCGTATGCGCTCAGGTTTGTCTCATTTTGTCATCGTGGTCTTTCAGCGAACGATGTTGGTAGGAGGAGGTGGCCTACTATGTTTTGGGATTGATATTGGAACGTACGCTCTCGGAATTTCAACTTTAAATCTCTCTATAGTGCACGACACCCCTCTTACAGCGTCTGCCTCCAGAGTTTGTTGAGCATCTTCGTAATGTCTTCGTTGTGTTATCCGGAATGAAAAAGGAGTCGACAGATCGAAATATGCACGTCACATAGACCTGACCAACAACGAATATTCGTCTGTCCACGTAGACCACACCTGAAGCAATTAAATACTTTTTTTTTTTTTTTTTTTTGTTTTTTTTTTTTTTTTTTTACGAAGCCGGCCGCGGTGGCCCTGCGGTTCTAGGCGCTCCAGTCCGGAGCCGCACTGTTGCTACGGTCGCAGGTTCCAATCCTGCCTCGGGCATGGGTGTATGTGATGTCCTTAGGTTAGTTAGGTTTAAGTAGTTCTGAGTTCTAGGGGACTGATGACCACAGCAGTTGAGTCCCATAGTGCTCAGAACCATTTGAACCATTTTTTTACGAAACTAGACGTCACACTAGCCAATTTCAAACGCTATTTCTCTATTCGTCGCTCTTTCATTCGGCTGCGAAAATTCGACAAAAATCAACTGGATAATTCCTAATTTCTAGAGGTTCTTGTTTTTCGCTCCACTCAAACATTTGACAAAAAATGTCGTGTTGCAACGGTTCAGCAACTATATGAGATGACGAAAATCGAAGGGTACACAATTTTTTTGTTTGACATTACGCCGTAAAAAGAAGTCACTACGCTATAAGCGAGGTGAACACAGGTGCAGCGAGACACTGGTCCGTTGCTTTTCTCTACAAAACCATCAATCGTGTGACTTCCTATGTTGCAGCTAACATTGTCGCGATGAAGAATGACGCAACACTTTTCAAAATTTAATAAATGAATTGTGACAAAAAATTGTTGTATACTAAACAGCATTGACCGTTCTTCATCCCTATAACGCAATTGTCGCAGATTGTCCGGTGTAAGCAAAGAAACACGCCGTCGTTTTATTGTGAGCGTTTCGCGAATTAGCCAGTGGTTTCGGTACATCTCGGAACACTCAGATAACTGATGGCTGTTTAGCTTCCGGCTCGCACAATATCTCTCTCTCGTTACAACGCTGTATACGAATTTTGCCTTTACTGTGTAGATTTTCTTTTCTCATTTCCTTCCACCAATTGAGATGAGTCTTTCTGAGCTTCAGTTAAATTGTGCGTAATCGATCGGCAACAGATTATTTCCAGTTACAATTTGAGCTAAAATCGAATGTACTGCAGTATGCAGTATTCCATATGCCTAAGGATTCATCTATCTGGCGGAGTATCCTGTGCTAATTCTATTCAATAATGTGACGCAAAACATCGCCCCTCCCCCTTTTTTTATTTTTTTATTTTTTTTTAAAGGCATAGCTGAGTTTATAGATTAATCACATAATTCATTGCTGGCGGGAGCTCGACCACGACGAAATTCTGCAAATTAATTGCAAAAGCTCTTTTATGAGGCTGAATGATTCCGAAAATTTGAACGGAGGAATTTCTGATAAGTTCCTTCACGAATATCTTTAATATGTCGTCCAAGGAAAACCTCCACGTCACATTTCCGCCTTTGTTCTTTCATAACGCAGGTTCCTTAGATGCTCTGTGTAAACAAATACTCTGCCAGTTTTTCCATGTGCCATTCCTTTAACAACGACAAAAACAGCTGTAATGCCACATGTCAGTAGCGCCGTCGAGGTTCTTTTGTAAAACCCTGAAAGGCGAATCTCGTACAAGCTTCGGTTTGCTGTCGATGCGAGCTGATGACTTGGAAACGCCTTCTCCGGTACCGGTAAACGGAACCGACACAGGGCGCTCTAGCGCCGCTTCCGCCACCCGCATGCGTGATGGCTGGAGTTCGTTGCCAGCCGTATATCGCTTCTCTCGTAGCCAGTGACGTCACTCTCGCCGGACGTCGTCACAAAGACCTCAGCGCGCACGGCCGCCGGCGCGAGGCTAGAGAGCGGATCCCATCAGCGGCTGAAATATCGCACAGCGAGCTACAAAGCAGTCCATTTCTCGCTACAAAGCTGCACCTGCCATGCCGCGGCAATTTGTCTTCCACACCGAGGACGTGTAATAACTCAGCTACACTAACCCCACTAATTGAATTACTTCACACACACACACACACACACACACACACACACACTTGTTCAGTCAGAGTAATTTATCTTTCATTGACCTCGCCGAAGTCTTCTCGCGTAAACCCCTTGGTGATTGCAATGATCGTCTTTTACATATAGCCAGTTCAATGACCTACAGACGTTCGAAAGGAAGTCCAAAAGGCAACGCTACCAACTTTATACACTGAAGCGCCAAAGAAACTGGTATAGGTATGCGTATTCAAATACAGAGATATTAAACAGGAAGGATACGGCGCTGCGGTCAGCAATGCCTATATAAGACAAGTGTCTGGCGCAGCTGTTAGATCGGTTACTGCTGCTACAATGGCAGGTCATGAAGATGTATGTGAGTTTGAACGTCGTGTTAAGTCAGCGCACGAACGACAGGACACACCATCTCCGAGGTAGCGATGAAGTGAGTATTTTCCCGTAAGACTATTTCACGAGTGCACCATGAGTATCAGGAACCCGGAAAAGCATCAAATCTCCGACATCGCTGTGGCCGGAAAAAATTCTGCAAGAACGGGACCAACGACGACTGAAGAGAATCGCTCAACCTGACAGAAGTGTAACCCTTCCGCAAATTGCTGCAGATTTCAATGAAGGCCATCAACAAGTGTCAGCGTGCGAACCATTCAACGAAACATCATCGATATGGGCTTTCGGAGCCGAAGGCCCATTCGTGTTCCATTGATGACTGCACGACACAAAGCTTTACGCCTCGCCTGGGCCTGCCAACACCGACACTGGACTGTTGATGACTGGAAATATGTTGCCTGGTCGGATCGTCTCGTTTCAGATTGTATCGAGTGGATGGACATGTACGGGTATGGAGACAACCTCATGAATCCATGGACCCTGCATGTCAACAGAGGACTGTTCAAGCTGATGGAGGCTCTGTAATGGTGTGGAGCGTCTGCAGTTGGAGTGATATGGGACCCCTTATACGTCTAGATACGACTCTGACAGGTGACATCCTGTCTGATCACCTGCATGCATTCATGTCCATTGTACATTCCGACAGACTTGGGCAATTCCAGCAGGACAATGCGGCACCCCAAACGTCCAGAATTGCTACAGGTTGGCTCCACGAACACTCTTCTGAGTTAACACTTCCGCTGACCACCGAACTCCCCAGATATGAACATTATTGAGCATATCTGGGATGCCTCGCAACGCGCTGTTCGGAAGAGATCCCCACCCCGTGGTACTCTCACGGATTTATGGACAGCCCAGCAGGACTCACGGTGCCATTTCGCTGCAGCACAACTTCAGACGTTAGTCCAGTCCATGCCACGGTGTGTTGGTCCTTTGGCTCTTCAATGTATGTTCTGTACGGCTCGCAAATATTTGGAGAAAATGTCATTTTTCATGTCCACCAAGAGCGGTCCTTATTAATTACTGATCAATACCACGTTCCACGAAATTATTTTCATCAGCCTGTGTGTCGACGTTCCTGCTTCGGGGTAAAAACTAAAATAAAAACCGTCGTGTGTCCCTGAAACAAACGTCGGCAGTAAAGTGCAACAATATATCTTCGCACATTGTCATCTCCATGTTGAACCACCATCGTTGTCATCCTTATGTCTTTTAAAGGAGCTGTTTCGTTTGTCGTCTGAACCTTCAGACCCAGGGAAACCACGGAGAGCCGAATCCGTGCGGCCGGACTGGCTATTCAACCCGAGTGCTTTCCGGCTGCGAAGAGAGTGCCTCGACCACATGACCTCCACATCACCGCCACCGGTCAGGACTGTCAAAGTGTTTCACAGCGACTACGGAAAGCATTTTCTCAGCTCTATACAAGACTGAAGTGCAGTGTCCTCGTCTATTTCAAACTCTTCGCGGCGACGGGAAATCACTTCAGCGATTCTAAACCGATCATTCAAAATGTTGTTTGTAAATACATAAAATTACAACCAGTCTCTTTGTTGAATAGTTAGTTATTTATTATTCCATGAACCGGTTTTTGAACCTTTTATCGTTCATCTTCAGATAGTATCCTGGAAGTTATATCATTATTTCTAGCATAATGCTGGGTGCTGGGTCTGTGACAAGAAGATGGAACATTCTTTAATGTATCGCCATGAATACTGTTTATCTGTCGATATGGATGTAACATTTTAGTTTTCTGCCTACTTCGACAGTATGGGCGGCTACCGAGCGGGGTGGCGCAGTGGTTAGACACTGGACTCGCATTCGGGAAGACGACGGTTCAATCCCGCGTCCGGCCATCCTGATTTAGGTTTTCCGTGATTTCCCTAAATCACTCCAGGCAAATGCCGGGATGGTTCCTCTGAAAGGGCACGGCCGACTTCCTTCCCAATCCTTCCCTAATCCGATGAGACCGATGACCACGCTGTCTGGTCTCCTTACCCAAAAAAAACAAACCTATGGGCGGCTTTTTCCGTTAGTGTTCATCTGCTTCCATTTTGATGGCCAGTTGGTACATCACTTCACACGCTTTTACACAATCTGGATGCATTTACAGTGTGATAGCGAAACTTTGCCAGCATCCAGCTTGTGCTATAAGACTGTTGCTTAACAAAGATCTTGACAAAAAATATGACATAGGCCTACTGTGCTCAGAGATGTAATTTGTTCTTGTTTACATATTTTAAAGTCGATATATCGGCATATACTTTTAAACAGACTAGCATTAACACGAGAGCACGAAATAAAATAAATGAACTACTACAAAAACAAACTTCAAGTGGTCTGATTTCTTATTTCTATTCGCGTATTAGCGTATAATATAGTCAATTTATGAGCAAATACTTTAACCAAGATTGGCATTAATACTAATAAATAACTATTCAACAAAGTGACTGGTTGCAGTTTTATATATTTATATACAATTAACAGTTACTGGTTCTAAAATATCCGTAATGGATAAGGTTATTGGCTTATTGGCGTCTATTCCTTACTGTTTTCGTCGATTTCACAAACTTATTAGTTGTTATGATGTGCCATAATATCTAACAACGGTAGATGGATCTTCCTTTCCTCAAAGCATGCAAAACAGCTTGTCTCACATTAACTGAGTATTCTTTGTGTTTTGGTATGCTTCTAGTTGTCTCTACAAATAAACACTGTCTGCATGCCTAAATAACAATAGTTAATGAAAACCGTACCACCAAAGTAAATTACAAAATATGTATGAGCTAAAGGAATATGTACTTATATTGTTATTGTATGCCTTTGCTTGTTTACTAAATATGTCACCACTGCGGCATGAAGCTCTAGACGCAGTAACACGGCTATCTGCGTTGCTCTGTTGTGACTGCATACAAACAGTATTGACAACATATCACCGCAACTACAAAATACTTTTGAGAGCTACTGTACAGTTCGTCGCATGCTTAAACGTATACTTAATATTTTTATGTCTCTTTATTTCCCAGCGTCTGTATGTAACGGGAAGCATAATAAATAATTAGCTATATCTATCTGAAACAGCTAATAAACAATATAAATTAAAAATTCGCATCTCTATCTTCCCTCATAAGGCCACGCGCTTTCTGAAGACTATGTTAGCGCGACACTACAAGAATGGCAATCAAAATAATAAATCTTCATACTAGAACGTCGCATATTCCTTTCGTTGGTGACTGGTATTTTACGTTAAAAGAAGAGGTCGATATCGAGCTGGGCAGAGGTCGATTGCTCGATCAGTGGGACTGGGCTGGGGAGGGAAGTGTCCCCACACGCACAAACATCCTAGCACCGCTGTGTTGTGTCAAATGGAGTCAGTCGACGCACATCTCTCAATGGTCTACTGTTTCTGCCTCTATCTCGCGTTCTAAACAACTCAACCAGTTTCTCTCAGTTTTCAAGTTTCCAAAATTTCACACTACTGTGGTCCCTTTAGCATGACGCCGAACAACGAAGATGGCCTTCGTAATCAGAGAAATTTAATATACACTGCGCCAGCGCTGCCTATTTCTTTAATGTATTGTGGGAGTGTGATACTTGTGGTTCTTATCCTCGTACGTTTTAGTCTCGGAGTTTGTCATACCGGCATTCTTGTATGAAATTATCTCATTGTTGAAACCACATAATATGGGGAATATAGAAACTAAAGCGTTTCAAGATATTCTGTGTGTGTGTGTGTGTGTGTGTGTGTGTGTGTGTGTGTGTGTGTGTGTGTGCGTGTGTGTCTGTGATTTGAATTCTCATGTCTCATCACATTCCGTGATATTGACTTCTTTGTGTCAGGACGTTTCTGGATAAATAAATTCTCATAACGTGCGATTGTAATAGACCTCAGGGCCCATAAAACTATGGCCACAATTTTTGTATTCCTTGGCGACTTGGTCTTGCAGTCTTTCTGAAACTAGGATTCGTGGAACTTTAAATCCGTGCCACAGCCTTTCTTCTGTTGTTCCCAAACCGCAGATGTTTCGTGTGGTACCTTTGTCTTCGTTTCACTGTCGACGTATCTTCGTTGAATGCTTCAAGATGTTGTAATGTACCAGGTCGACGTCAAGTTCCTAGTGTAGGTCAACTGTTCTAGCAAATCCGTTCTCTCTTAATATCCATCAGAGGCAAGCGCACTGTACGATTTTTATTTTATTTTTTGTATTGTGCTTCACATTAAGCCGACGTATAAAACTATTGCTAATGCAGTTGCCTAGTGCTGAGGCCCGTGTCCTTGAAGAAGTTGTTTCGTCGTCATCTTATTCTTAAGCCCTTCAACGTGAATGTGGAAGAGGAATTGTTTGCTAAGTAGAACTCCCAAGAACTCGACCGAGAGGCTCCACTAAATGGCTTTGTCTTGTAATCTTAAGATATCTAACGGCTACCATCTTTCCTTGCTAAAGTAAACTGCCGTCGTTTTGTCTGGCTTTATCTTCATCTTGTGTTGCCGACGCTACCTGCTGGCGACCTCCAGCTGTCTCTGCAGACTTCGTACGTTTGTAGTATGGAATCTCTCGCTAGATGGATGTGCACAGTCATCTGCGAATTGTGGTAACTGCACATTGACGCAGGTCGTGAATATTGTGGGCGACAGCACTGAGCCTTGCGGTTACCCGGCCGGGACTCAAGTGGTGTCCCTTACATAGAGACGGGAGGGCGTATTGATGGAATGGCGTCACCTAGAGCGAGATTTACATGAAGAAACTGCAGGAATTCCCCGCCCCCCCCCCCTCTTCTTTTTATCACAAGTGCCAGAATTAGCAGGCCAGAGCGAGAACGGAAACCGCCTGCAGCTCCAAGACTCCCGTTCAGAGTCAGGTTTTTGGTTTGGGTTCCTCGTGGATGCCCCCTCTAGCGACCAGCCTCATACTCCACTGAGGTTACAGCGAGCGCCTCTGCTCAGTTTACTGATGCACATCCGATCGTCGGTCCAGCCCAGCTGCATGAGCTAGTGCAGTGCCGCACAGAGAAAACGGAACAGAGCTGGTCAAGGGGAAGGCGCTGGGCTGCTTCGTTAAAGCTGCGAATGGGAAATCTCGCATGCAGGATGAGGAGATGTCGATCGAAGATAGAAAAAAACTACACTCCTGGTAATGGAAAAAAGAACACATTGACACCGGTGTGTCAGACCCACCATACTTGCTCCGGACACTGCGAGAGGGCTGTACAAGCAATGATCACACGCACGGCACAGCGGACACACCAGGAACCGCGGTGTTGGCCGTCGAATGGCGCTAGCTGCGCAGCATTTGTGCACCGCCGCCGTCAGTGTCAGCCAGTTTGCCGTGGCATACGGAGCTCCATCGCAGTCTTTAACACTGGTAGCATGCCGCGACAGCGTGGACGTGAACCGTATGTGCAGTTGACGGACTTTGAGCGAGGGCGTATAGTGGGCATGCGGGAGGCCGGGTGGACGTACCGCCGAATTGCTCAACACGTGGGGCGTGAGGTCTCCACAGTACATCGATGTTGTCGCCAGTGGTCGGCGGAAGGTGCACGTGCCCGTCGACCTGGGACCGGACCGCAGCGACGCACGGATGCACGCCAAGACCGTAGGATCCTACGCAGTGCCGTAGGGGACCGCACCGCCACTTCCCAGCAAATTAGGGACACTGTTGCTCCTGGGGTATCGGCGAGGACCATCCGCAACCGTCTCCATGAAGCTGGGCTACGGTCCCGCACACCGTTAGGCCGTCTTCCGCTCGCGCCCCAACATCGTGCAGCCCGTCTCCAGTGGTGTCGCGACAGGCGTGAATGGAGGGACGAATGGAGACGTGTCGTCTTCAGCGATGAGAGTCGCTTCTGCCTTGGTGCCAATGATGGTCGTATGCGTGTTTGGCGCCGTGCAGGTGAGCGCCACAATCAGGACTGCATACGACCGAGGCACACAGGGCCAACACCCGGCATCATGGTGTGGGGAGTGATCTCCTACACTGGCCGTACACCACTGGTGATCGTCGAGGGGACACTGAATAGTGCACGGTACATCCAAACCGTCATCGAACCCATCTTTCTACCATTCCTAGACCGGCAAGGGAACTTGCTGTTCCAACAGGACAATGCACGTCCACATGTATCCCGTGCCACGCAACGTGCACTAGAAGGTGTAAGTCAACTACCCTGGCCAGCAAGATCTCCGGATCTGTCCCCCATTGAGCATGTTTGGGACTGGATGAAGCGTCGTCTCACGCGGTCTGCACGTCCAGCACGAACGCTGGTCCAACTGAGGCGCCAGGTGGAAATGGCATGGCAAGCCGTTCCACAGGACTACATCCAGCATCTCTACGACCGTCTCCATGGGAGAATAGCAGCCTGCATTGCTGCGGAAGGTGGATATACACTGTACTAGTGCCGACATTGTGCATGCTCTGTTGCCTGTGTCTATGTGCCTGTGGTTCTGTCAGTGTGATCATGTGATGTATCTGACCCCAGGAATGTGTCAATAAAGTTTCCCCTTCCTGGGACAATGAATTCACGGTGTTCTTATTTCAATTTCCAGGAGTGTAGTTGATCTGTCTGTGGATAGCAGAAAGAAAGGAAACATCCATCAGCAACAGAAAACGCGACAATCAGTTCGCATCGCCGTCTGATTTCTGGGAGGAGTGGGAAGAACGAAAGAATGAGAGATTGCCAGAGACAAGGGTGGCTTCGAAGGCCAAGTTCAGAAGCAGCGAAATGACTGTAGCATCACTACCTTGGTTAAACTTGCCAATTTCGCTTGTCCTGCAGAACTGACGTTGAAGTTAAATAGCCTTGTACGTAAGTGAAACGAGGAGAGTAAAAAGTTCAGACAACAAGAGAATAGCTCTCGAAATGGGGTGCTTCAGAAGGAAATTGAGCATTTGATAGATAGATTGGATTACTAATGAACCATTACTGAATCGAATTGTGGAGGCAAGAAATTTACTATACAACTTGAGGAAAAGAAGAGATCCGTTGATAGGACATATTTTGCGGCATCGAGGAATCGTCAGTATGATAATGGAACGAAGTATGAGGGATAAAAATAAATAGCAAAGCTGTTAATGTCGCTATGAACTACATTTCCTTCAAAGAAGGCACTCGATGAGTTACTTTTAACTGTTTTATTTCTGTTTCACGTAAAACAGCTTCATTACATTACATTCATACGTAGTCTTCAGGGACGTTTTCATTTGCAGTAATGAAAATTAATTTACTGAACCTTATTTGGATTGCCCAAAACACAAATAAACTTTTCTTGCGAGAATATGGGCTAAAAAAAAAAGCTATAAAACAATTTTGTGGAAAATTGCGAGAACCTTTACAGCAGGAGAACTTGAAAGTTATGGTAAATACGACAATTATGTGAAATAAAACGAATTACCTGAAATTTAGGCTCACTTATATTGTAGCCGCTCACTTGTCTTCCCGATAGTCTGGTTGCCTCTCATATGTCAAGTGAAATACTAATGGTAACATGCAGCTGATTCGTAATCACTTACTGCTTCACCAAATGAAATAAAGACCGTTGCGCAGACACGGTATACTGCCAGGACTGAAGTTTCAAGAAGTCAAATTCCAATACTGACGATGGACGAATTTAAAAGTGAAAAAAAAATGCTCCCTGCTTCCGGAACTGCTAGTTCCTAGTCAGGTAGGAAAGAGGTGTAGGTTAGAGACTATTAGAAGTAGGTGCAGGTGACTCGGACTCCAGGGTGAGAGGGTTCCTGACCAAGCCCAATCTATCCCCTTTCCTCGTTCAGGAAGGATCTAATAGTTTCGTCGGCTATAAACACTGTTCTCACTTTTAAATACGTCTATGGGTAGCACTAAATATTTCACTTTTTGGAAGTAAATATTGGCCAGCCATTCTAACTCTTTATAATTTTATCGTTTTCTTAAAAGAATCCTTTGATAAAAATAATTACTGTCGATTTCATAATAAGAGCAAAAAATTTTATCCTGGTAAGTAAACGACATCGTTCGTAATTTATCAAAGGTACATAAAGATGTAAATAAAGGACATAGTATAATGGTGTAACACTGTATCGGTCGTCATTAAAGTAATAAGAGAGGAAAAGGATTATGTGTATAAACAAGTTGTATTGCTGACATGTGAAATCATGTTTTCTAGCGATCAGAATAAAAAAGGATACGGGAAATTTTTGGAAAGACTCTTCAAGAGGGGCCGTGAGAAGACATGCCCCGTAGCGATTGCAGTAGCAAGAAAGTGAAGCAAAAAGTTTTATCGATGTTAGTAATTGTGAAAGAGTTCGAACGAACTGCTCCTTCTACGAATAGATTCGAGTAATTCTGCTGCATTTGGCTCATCGTAACGGCGACGCCACAAACAGTTATATGTCGAATTAGAGTCGGCTCGAGCCAGTTTCAGTTGATGAATAGAATACAGTACTAATAATATTTGAAAAATTAACTAAAACTGTGATTTTCATTCCATTTCGCAGCTTAGCATGTGCTTATAATACTGGCATCGATATAACAAGCATTTTGAGACCACTTCATAGGAAGGATCTAATAGTTTCGTCAGCCATAAATACTGTTCTCACTTTTAAATACGTCTATGGGTAGTACTAAATATTTCACTTTTTGAAAGTAAATATTGGCCAGCCATTCTAACTCTTTATCGTTTTCTTAAAAGAATCCTTTGATAAAAATAATTACTGTCGATTTGATAATAAGAGCAAAAAATTTTATCCTGGTAAGTAAACGACATCGTTCGTAATTTATCAAAGGTACATAAAGATGTAAATAAAGGACATAGTATAATGGCGTAACACTGTATGAGTTAATGGGTGCTACGTATCTAAAGGGCCTAGTAATTTTCCGATGTTTAACAGCAGAGGATAAATTTGATAATCTCGGTCCTGTATTAAATTGTACTAATTTTGTTTTTCTAGACTCAACCGCAACAATGAGCAGTTGAATGTGTGGTATTACCTTCGAAGTTCGAGTGAAGGACAAAACGAAAAATTTTTGAGTAAGTACTACCGTATGAAACGTCGCTGAGTTTGGAACACAGGAAACAATTACGATCAGACGTTGAAGACATTTTCGTACCTTGTGCCCCAGTCGACTGCTCACTCATCACATTGTATTGCAGCGTGATGTTACAGTGAAAGATAAGTGGTTTTGCATAGACTACAAAAAAATTCTTTTTACAAGCACCAATATCTATTTAAACTACGGACGAAGCGTTTCTGTAAGACTGCTGTAGTGTGCTGCAACTTATCTAATCTGACCAATGGTTGGTGTGCACCACTGTAGTTTCGATACATTTTCGACGTTTTGCGTTAAACTACAGAAAGGGGCAGCTCACAACAGACAGACTTGAGACTGGATGTGTTCTACCACAATAAAAGCGGCGTCTGAGGCGCCATCGAAAGACATTGCGCCAGTGGCTGTGCTTGGCTGTAGCTTGTTATATACTGGGAACATTTTTATCAGTAATACAGCATCTACAGGCACAGTATTGCACTTTGTTACTGCTGTAATCCGACGGATTCTGGAACCGCCAGTCGGTTCTCAGCGTCTTAGGCTTCACATCTACTCCAGTTTACCATTTTAATTTGGCCGCGAAATGAGCATTTTCTGCAGCGGGGAAGAATACATTTAGACTTATACTTCGAGTAATTATTTATCACAGTAGTCACATGACAGTGTCCGCCCCGATAGCTGAGTGGTCAAAGCGGCGGTCTGTCACGCCAAGAGGCCTAGGTTCGATTCCCGGCTGGGTCGGAGATTTTCTCCGCTCAGGGACTGGGTGTTCTGTTGTCCTCATTATCGTTTCATCATCACCAGTGGAAGGCAACGGAAAAACCACCACTGGAATCCCTTCCCTAGACGCTGATGCGATGAACCTCTTTGACGAGGCTTCCCCCTTGGCAAGACCTGCCGTAAGGCATAACACAAAGATTTTTTTTTTTTTTTACATGAAAGTAGTACTGTATTTGTCTGAGGCTTGTTGCATTACTCTGTATTTTGTGTTGTACATTTTGACGATTACGCATTACTGGCTTTCTGCCTGTTGCGAAAGTATTTTCAGGGAAATGAAGGTAAGCGAGGAGACAAACAAAATAATTGACAGTTCTATTTTCAATCTGTAACGAACCATAGGAGATCACTAGTCTATAAAACTAAAAAACTCAAAACATCCCAGAACAACATTCGAATTTTTGTCTCTGGTATCTGAGTTCGGGCTGTGTAAATATACGTCACACACTGCAGCGCACTCCGCAGAGAGGTCAGCATTATTTTAGAAATGTTGCGGAGAATAAATGTAGCTAAACGAGCTATGTAATTCGTATATTGTGGTAAGGTTTACAGGAAGCGATTTTGTGCGCAAGCAACCGGCAGGAGCGGAGGGCGTTTGCAGTGTTGTTATTGTTACAAGATGAGGGTAGAGTGGGCGTCCGGCGACTTACTTGAGAGCGCCGCAGCGGCAAGCAGCAGCACGACCAAACCGTGGCGGCAAAGCGGAGCGGGAGCGGGGCGGTGTAAGTCCATGGCGAGGCGCTGCGCTGGAGGAGGCGGGCACTGACGGCGCGCCGGCCGCGCCGGGCTCTTAAGTAGCCGCGCTGCCCCCACCACTTGCTCCGGGAGGCCGCTCACATCCCCCCCTAGCAGGCCGCCGGCGTCGCTCGGCCCGCGGTCCGCCTTCGAGTCCCGCGGCGAGCAAAAGAACAGCGGCGGTGCGCAGATGCGCTCGCCAGATACGCGGGGCGGCTCAAGCGGAAGTCGCCACAGCTGAGGTAAGGGGCCGCCACCCGCTCTGTGCCTCTGCCGGGGTCCCGGACCACTGGCTGGCCAGGGGGAGCGCGTGGAGAGCAGTGTGACAGGTATTCAGTGCACCTTGTAACGAAATAGGTCGTGTATCGAATACTTCGGTACAAACTGTTGATAGTAAAGCAGCAAACAGGCACAAATTGGTTATAGGTTACTTTATTCAAAAAGTATGGTTAGCGGTTTCGAATTGATACAATTCATCATCAGGCAGCTTTCATACTTTCATCAATATATATATATATATATATATATATATATATATATATATATATAAGCAAAACGAGGATAATGGAATGTAGTCGAATTAAACCGGGTGATGATGAGGTAATAGATTAGGAAATGAGACGCTCGAAGTAGTAAATGAGTTTTGCTATTTGGGGAGCAAAATAACTGATGATGGTCGAAGTAGAGAGGATATAAAATGTAGACTGGCAATGGCAAGGAAAGTCCTTCTAAGGAAGAGAAATTTGTTAACATCGAGTATAGATTTAAGTGTCAGTAAGTCGTCTCTGACAGTATTTGTATGGAATGTAGGCATGTATGGAAGTGAAACGTGGACGATAAATAGTTTGGACAAAAAGAGAATAGAAGCTTTAGAAATGTGGTGCTGCAGAAGAATGCTGAAGATTATATGGGTAGATCACATGACTAATGAGGAGATATTGAATAGAATTGGGGAGAAGAGAAATTTGTGGCACAAATTGACTAGATGAAGCGTTCATTTGGTAGGACACATTTTGAGGCATCAAGGGATTACCAATTTAGTATTGGAGGGCAGCGTGGAGGGTAAAAATCGTAGAGGGAGACCAAGAGATGAATACACTAAACAGATTCAGAAGGATGTAGGTTGCAGTAGGTATTGGGAGATGAAGAAGCTTGCACAGGATAGAGTAACATGGAGAGCTACCTTAAACCAGTCTCTGGACTCAAGACCACAACAACAACAACAACATATATATGAAGATGACGGCACGGTGAAATAAACGGCTTTCACAGACATACACATGTGTATGTGTGAAAGCCAAGATCGTTTTATTTTAATCCCTTTATTTCAAATACTAGTTTTGACAGAACCGTGCGTCATCTTTAGATTGGCATTACACTTTCCATATATGTTCACACACTTGCCGTCGACATTTTGAGAACAAAGTGTAAATACATTAAAAAAACTCCGAATCGTTTTTCACTTACAAATCAGAATGCTCCCAGATGGGTTGTCAAATGAATAAAAGGTAAAAGCAGATCGCCCATAGCACCAATACAGTTAAAGCTACATGCCATGTCGACAACGTTACATGGACCAAACTAAGGCGCCAGAACATTTGACAACCTATCTGGGCGCATTCTGTTTTGTAAATGAGAAACCATGTGAAGTTTTTTAATGTATTTAAACCTTGTTCTGAAAATATTGACGATACATGTAACCGCAAAATGTCGACCCACCAGGTTAGCCGAGAGCTAATGCGCTGCTTCCTGGACTCGGGTAGGCGTGACGGCCCCAGATCGAATCCGCCCGGCGGATTAACGACGAGGGCCAGTGCGCCGGCCAGCCTGGATGTGGTTTTTAGGTGGTTTTCCACATCCTCCTAGGTGAATACTGGGCTGGTCCTCACGTACCGGCCGGCCGTTGTGGCCGAGCAGTTAAGGCGCTTCAGCCTGGAACCGCGCCACCGCTACGGTCGCACGTTCGAATCCTGCCTCGGGCATGGGTGTGTGTCGTGTCCTTAGGTTAGTTAGGTTTAAGCAGTTCTTAGTCCTAGGGGACTGATGACCACAGATGTTAAGTCCCATAGTGCTCAGAGCCATTTTGAACTTCACGTCCCTCCTCAGCTACACGACTCACAGACATTTGAAACACGTTCGCACTATTTCATGGTTTACACTAGATGCAGGCAGCTGGGGTACACTGATTCCATCCCAGGGGGTACGGGGTGGTGACAGAAAGGGCATCCGGCACCCCTTCCCATTAACCTTGTAAAATCCGATTGTGACCACGCGAAAACTGCGGGACAATGGCGTAAGCAAAAGAAGAAGAAATGTATATGCAAAATGTAAGGCAAGTCTGAAGATGACAGCAGGCTTCTGTCGAAACTTTTAATTGGAATAATGGTCTTAAAATCAAGCGATCTTGATTATATATATATATATATATATGTATATATATATCACCACAAGAACTTAAGAACATGTGTAAGTCAATGCTGAAAGTTACAAATTTTTTCCAGACTGGGATTCAAATTCGCATTTCCACCTTTAAAAGAACGCTCGCCTTAACCATTTCGGCTATGAGAGCGCGCTCTCTGTCCGCCCCAAATTCTCAACTTGTCGCACAGTACGAAGCAGCGTTCCTGCTGTCCATTTACGTCTGCAGCTCGCAGGGTCCCCTGTATCCACACAAGGGGTACAGGTGCTATTGTGCATTCATATTCAGAATATCATAGCAGTCAAGCTTACAGATATACTACATGTGTGTGCTGTCCGTTCTGTCGGACATATCGGTACTTCTCTCGAAACAGTGACATTCACGGCCGCTGTACCAAGAACATTGATGTCTATTTCGTCGGACATGTCCAAAAGAACAGTCACCACACGTTTATAGTATATGTTACTTTGATTTACTGGTGAGTGGCTCTAGAACAAACAATAATTCACAGTTTCAAATGAGTAATAGAAATGGTTGTGCTACACTTCTGAGCTACAGTTTTGTGCTGGTATGCAATTTATGTGAACTGTTATTATAGTTTTTCCCCAATGAATCATATTCATATTGTTGTTTGCGTTTTCACATACACAAACGCAAGTGTGTTTCCTTTCATTATTTACAGTCTGGAACCGCGCGACCGCTACGGTCGCTTGTTCGAATCCTGCCTCGGGCATGGATGTGTGTAATGTCCTTAGGTTAGTTAGGTTTAAGTATTTCTAAGTTCTAGGGGACTGATAAACTCATAGTTCTCAGAGCCATTTGAACCTTTCATTATTAAACACTTTAGTTGGGCCACAAAACAAATTAGCACGATGTGTTTGGACTCGCTTACAACATATAAAAACAAATGCTGAGTGGTTACAAAGTACATGAGTGTTAAAGCGGCTGCAGTGGAATGATACATTACAAAGATATGACATTTCGGAAAAAGAAGCGTATATTACTGTTATATGAAATGGAAAATTTATTTTAGGTTAAATGCATGGCATTGAATACAGAGAAATAAATGGGATTTAGTGAATTACAGCAATGAAAACTTATTTCACAAACTGGAAGAGAAATAAATGTGGATTCGATGTTATGTGAAAACCTTATGCGCTATTGAACAGTGCTGACGGAAGAATGACATTTATTAGAGATACTCCATGAAAAATTTTCACTACTATAGGTACATATAACATCACAAAATTTGTTACTTCATCTGCAGATAGGTGAAGAATCGTTATATACAGGATGTTTGAAAATTAATATTATAGGTTTCCTATTATAGGTTAGCAGAGGAGACTTAGGAGCAAGTTTTGATAAGGAACCCATGTCCGGAAATGTACCGTTTGGATGTAAGATCATTCTGAGTATGGATCACCGCCAAATCTCCCGCTGCACGTCTAACGTACCTCCACTTCTTTTACTGGTTACTGATGGCGCAGACTTGCCATGAGTACGTACAAGAGATAATTTGCGCAATGGATGTTGTAACGCTACTGTAGTCGCCCTGAAACTTATACGTCCCCAAGTAGGAGTACGTTATTCTCATTAATTATGTAAACCATCATGTGATAACCTACTCGTTTCCTAATCTTATCCTGTGGATACGATAGAATGTCAGGATAACTAATAAGTTGTAAAACGTACACAAGAGACAAGATTAATTGGTACAGGAAAATACTATCTACTAAAGGATAAATCCCGTGATTTTAACACATTTATTCATCACAAAAACAATTTAAAGAAACTAAACTTTGATTACAAATCTCAGATTCCCCGTGTATTAATACTGGCCCTTAAACTGTCTGGCCCTGCCCTATAATGTACTCGCGATCTGTGATTAGGCGAGGAGTAACTGACATCCCCCCCCCCCCCAAACAAAGTGTGTGAAATCTTATGGGACTTAACTGCCAAGGTCATCAGTCCCAAAGCTTACACACTACTTAACCTAAATTATCCTAAGGACAAACATACACATCCATGCCCTAGGGAGGACTCGAACCTCCGCCGGGACCAGCCGCGCAGTCCATGACTGCAGCGCCTCAGACCGCTCGGCTAATCCCGCACGGCTAACTGACATCCCCCGTTGTACTAAATAGCAAGAAGGAACTACTATCTCAATGAACAGTGTGAAACCTCAGTGCAGAACGGAGTGGAACACGTGATTCACCAATGTAAATTCACTTTCCTACACGCCGGCTCATAAGCAAGATCACTGTAATGATCAGAAGCTATAACCGCAGAACTTCTCGCCTCAGCAAAGTTGTACTTCACCAAAATTACAGCCGAAGACATCCGCCGAGTACCGTGGACCTTCAAGACGTCTCTCCTGCTCCACGACCCCGCAAAAACTCTAATTTCTTCTCTCCTCTTTTCGCTGCTCAAAGTTTTTTCTCTCCCTTAAATTTTAATGGCGAATCATCTTTCCGGAAGCCGCTCGTTTCTGAACGCCGACCAGTCGCAGTTTAGAATCCAGATCGAAGTTTCTGCAAGTTCTTTCTATATCGATAGGAAAGTACGCGAATACCTGCTGGCAGGTGTTTTTGCCCGACCAGGCCCCTTCTCACGCCTGCCCGCCCGACACGCGTTCCCGTTCACGGGCGGGTCCCGGGATTAGTGCCGCAAGCGGCTGTGCCGTCCTATTGTCCGAAGGAGTGTGTGAGCTTCCTGTGTAATTCCGTTCTACCACAAGTTTCACAGCTCTGCTTGTTCCCCAGTCACCCAACATGCAGACTTTACTCAATAAATTAAGTCAATCACATACATGTTTTTAATGAACGAGCACAAACCTGTTTTTTCTAGCATTGAAGGGGCTTAATTATGTCGTATTGGATGTAAAGGCGGTGTGTAAGTTGTAAAATAACGCCACCTTACACACGGAACGCACAAAGGGGAGACAATGAGGCTTGACCTTTGTGCTCTGCCGAAGCCCACGTCATGGGCAATGTTTCGAGTATCGTCCTCTGGTTCTCTTCTACCTGACGAAGGACATCCTCTTCGAAGTCGAGAGTGCATCGCGTCCATGGGATACCACAGCCAACCCTCCCGCTTTTGAATGTAATAATTACTCACCGCCGTTTTGTAGTGGGACGAAGGTGTCATGTGATGTCATAGTTGCAACAGGTACTGGCGATGGTGCCCTCAGCTTCTGTGCGTGCCGTGAAGCAGCAGGAGAATCGAATTCACCCGATCTTCAAACGTATTTTATATCCAAACGTTGCAAGTTTGTGTATGAGTTCCTTATCAAAAATTCATATATTAAACCCGTTATATAAAACAAAAGAGAGAGAGAGAGAGAGAGAGAGAGGAGAATGTAAGTAAAAATGAGCAACTGATAGTGCGTTATTTAAACTCGCGAAATTGAAGTAAATGATTGGAATTGTTGCTTTTGCACAGGGCATCTGCAGCATCCAAATTGCTGTCGATATTGTACCACTGTAGAAACTGAAGATACATGTAATTTCCCAGCTGAAGATGGGTGCAAACCCGAAATGCATACTGGCATAAATAAAACGCATTAAAAAAGTGGCTGGTTGCTGTATTTTTATAGTAGAATACCACTATACAACCTCTAGAAGATTGTAATAGGAATTTTGAATCATCCTGTACACTATTGAGCCAAAACATAATGACCATCTACTTAAAAACGTGTTGGTCCTCCACTGGAACGCAGTACGCCCCGATAGCTGAGTGGTCAGCGTGACGGATTGCCGTCCTCCGGGCCCGAGTTCAATTCTCGGCTGGGTCGGGGATTTTCTCCGCTCAGGGACTGGATGTTGAGTCGTCTTCATCATCATTTCATTCCCATCCGGATAGCAGGTCGCCCAATGTGGCGTCGAACGTAATAAGACCTGCACCAAGGCGGCTGGACTTGCCCCGCAAGGGGCCTCCCGGCCAATGACGCCAAACCCTCATTTCATTTTCATTACTGGAACGCAATTCAGCAGTGATTCTGCGTGCCATGGATTCGACAAGTACTTGATAGCTCTCCAGAGGTTTGAGGCACCAGATACCTACGCAAAGGTCACACACTTCCCCTAACTTACCAGCGTTTGGTTTGTAGGGGCGCAACAGGCGCCCGACAGCGTCCCAGTTGCGTTCAATCGGATTCCGATAAGCTGAATTTGATGGCGGAGACAGCAACGTGACTTCATTACCATGCTCCTTCAACCACTTACGTCGGCGCGGTTCCTTTCGTCCTCTGACCTGCACCTACCTGTGAACTCATTGCAGCAGATCGCTGGTAGGGAACCCGAGCAGAAACCTACCGTACTGCAGCTCGCAGCACGCTGCATACAGCGTAACCATTCTAAGAATCGGGAAAAGGCCACAATTTTCAATTAAATATGGAAATACTGGCAAAACTATATTCTGAAACTTGATAATGTACACGTTCACTGCAAATCCCGTGCTAATCTTAACACAGTCATGCACAAACCCTTTCATCCACGTTAGCAAGTTTCTGGTAACGAAATCTGAACAACTTCTAAGCACGGATTGTTCTTAAATAAAAATGCTCGCCGTAGTATTAAGTTTATCGGTGTCTAACACACTCAAGTCTTTCAAAAATGGCTCTGAGCACTATGGGACTTAACTGCTGAGGTCATCAGTCCCCTAGAACTTAGAACTACTTAAACCTAACTAACCTAAGGACATCACACACATCCAGGCCCGAGGCAGGATTCGAACCTGCGACCGTAGCGGTCGCGCGGTTCCAGACTGAAGCGCCTAGAACCGCTCGGCCACAGCGGCCGGCACTCAAGTCTTTAGTCCACGATCTGCTCAACATGCCACGCGGAATTACGTACTTTTCTCATACACAAAATTATGTAAAAAATACGTACTTTCTAAAAAACACACCGGAATAAATATGCCTTCACTTTAAAGCACGTTTGAAATATGTAGCATAACTAAAACCGGCAGAATATAACTTCCTTCGGAGCTCATACTACATACGACCGCACCATTGAAAGGCTGGGCTCCGACTACTTTAGACTGCTGTAAGAATTCTATGTCTCCAAGAGAAAAGACGCGCGAAGAATACTTTGTTCTGGTTGGTCAGTTTCCTTTAAGGCCTATAGAAAAACATTATTCTCCCGCGTTAGTCGGCTCTTTTCATGACTGACCAATCAACAAATAACACAATTTCGAACTGTACTTTTTCCCGAAATAAATATTTAACATTCTGATATTTTGTTTATACTTTACATTATTAACTATTTTCATTTGCACTCGAATTAGCTTCCCTTTTACCATAAACTTACTTGACATGATACAAAATTCCCCGTCGCCTGCACTGACACTGTCTTAAAACTTTCTCACAGTAGTTCGTACAGCGTTCATCAACAGAACAATGATCTACATATTCACTCATCACACATTACTAAAAACATATACAAAACTGTACAAATATAAATAAACAGCTTTCAAGAAATAAATAGAACAATTTACAAAAACACTCTCTCGGTCTGTTTCTTGAATGTCTCTGTGCACTACTGGACTCTGGTGGATGAAAATTAGAACTACATACTCTACTGAACCCGCTTCAGACCACCTGTTACTGTGCACGCATGAGCCATTCTCCCGATACACAGGCTCTAGATAGGAGTGATATGAGACGCCACACCTCACACTGCAGCACGATTTGGACCTTGCGACACGGACAGCTGTCCTGCTGGAAGATGGCTTCGCTGTTGAGGAAGACATCAAGCATAAGCGATTACAGGTGGTCCCTAATAGTCCACACCCGTCATGATGCCTTCGATTACTACCGCGAGTCCCATGGGGGCCCAGGTGAATGTCCCAACCGTAACATAATACTGCTCCCCGCGGCCTGCGTCCGTGGCGCGCTGCATTTATCTGGACACTACCATCAACCTGGTTTAAAAATAAACGCGGTTCTCCGACCATGCGACACGATTCCATTGATCCGCGGTCCAATCTCAATGATGCCGTGTCCACTGCAATAGTAATTGACGTTGTTCTAGGTCAACAAGGCGTCACGTGGGGTTCTCTGCTGTGGAACACCGTGTTCAATCCTGTACGCTGAACGCAGTGCTCCAAAACATTGGTGCCTGGGCCAGCACTGTACTCTGCTTACAGATCTGCCACGCATCACGGCCCATACTGCTGTAGAAAGCGGGCAAGCCTTCGATCCCTGTGTTATGTTCTGTGGTGAGGAATGGACGTCCAACATCTTGTCGCCTACTCGTGGTTTCAGAATTCTTCAACCACTTTCCACAGATGCTCACGACAATAGTACGGGAACAGCAGACCAGCTTCGCTGTTTCAGAGAAGCTCGCTCCCACGCACTGGGCCACAACAATCTGTTTTTTTGCCAACATCGCGTAACTCAGCCGATTTCCGCATGTAAACTTCTGAGCGCCGTTGGGTATACTGCCTTTTCTTATTTGTTCTTGTTGTTTGTCTTTGTATGGCTTCTAGCCGATTTTTAAATTAAGGTTATTTTGCCCTTGTTGTTGTTGTGGTCTTCAGTCCTGAGACTGGTTTGATGCAGCTCTCCATGCTACTCTATCCTGTGCAAGCTTCTTCATCTCCCAGTTCCTACTGCAACCTACATCCTTCTGAATCTGCTTAGTGTATTCATCTCTTGGTCTCCCTCTACGATTTTTACCCTCCACGCTGCCCTCCAATACTAAATTGGTAATCCCTTGATGCCTCAAAATATGTCCTACCAAATGAACGCTTCATCTAGTTAATTTGTGCCACAAATTTCTCTTCTCCCCAAGTCTATTCAATATCTCCTCATTAGTTATGTGATCTACCCATCTAATCTTCAGCATTCTTCTGCAGCACCACATTTCTAAAGCTTCTATTCTCTTCTTGTCCAAACTATCTATCGTCCACGTTTCACTTCCATACAAATACTGTCAGAGACGACTTCCTGACACTTAAATCTATACTCGATGTTAACAAATTTCTCTTCTTCAGAAACGATTTCCTTGCCATTGCCAGTCTACATTTTATATCCTCTCTACTTCGACCATCATCAGTTATTTTACTCCCTAAATAGCAAAACTCCTTTACTACTTTAAGTGTCTCATTTCCTAATCTAATCCCCTCAGCATCACCCGATTTAATTTGACTACATTCCATTATCCTCGTTTTGCTTTTGTTGATGTTCATCTTATATCCTCCTTTCAAGACACTGTCCATTCCGTTCAACTGCTCTTCCAAGTCCTTTGCTGTCTCTGACAGAATTACAATGTCATCGGCGAACCTCAAAGTTTTTACTTCTTCTCCATGAATTTTAATACCTACTCCGAATTTTTCTTTTGTTTCCTTTACTGCTTGCTCAATATACAGATTGAATAACATCGGGGAGAGGCTACAACCCTGTCTCACTCCTTTCCCAACCACTGCTTCCCTTTCATGCCCCTCGACTCTTATAACTGCCATCTGGTTTCTGTACAAATTGTAAATAGCCTTTCGCTCCCTGTATTTTACCCCTGCCACCTTCAGAATCTGAAAGAGAGTATTCCAGTCAACATTGTTTAAAGCTTTCTCTAAGTCTACAAATGCTAGAAACGTAGGTTTGCCTTTTCTTAATCTTTCTTCTAAGATAAGTCGTAATGTTAGTATTGCCTCACGTGTTCCAACATTTCTACGGAATCCAAACTGATCTTCCCCGAGGTCCGCTTCTACCAGTTTTTCCATTCGTCTGTAAAGAATTCGCGTTAGTATTTTGCAGCTGTGACTTATTAAACTGATAGTTCGGTAATTTTCACATCTGTCAACACCTGCTTTCTTTGGGATTGGAATTATTATATTCTTCTTGAAGTCTGTGGGTATTTCGCCTGTCTCATACATCTTGCTCACCAGATGGTAGAGTTTTGTCATGACTGGCTCTCCCAAGGCCATCAGTAGTTCTAATGGAATGTTGTCTACTCCCGGGGCCTTGTTTCGACTCAGGTCTTTCAGTGCTCTATCAAACTCTTCACGCAGTATCTTATCTCCCATTTCATCTTCATCTACATCCTCTTCCATTTCCATAATATTGTCCTCAAGTACACCGCCCTTGTATAAACCCTCTATATACTCCTTCCACCTTTCTGCCTTCCCTTCTTTGCTTAGAACTGGGTTTCCATCTGAGCTCTTGATCTTCATACAAGTGGTTCTCTTCTAGCCAAAGGTCTCTTTAATTTTCCTGTAGGCAATATCTATCTTACCCCTAGTGAGACAAGCCTCTACATCCTTACATTTGTCCCCTAGCCATCCTTGCTTAGCCATTTTGCACTTCCTGTCGATCTCATTTTTGAGACGTTTGTATTCCTTTTTGCCTGCTTCATTTACTGCATTTTTATATTTTCTCCTTTCATCAATCAAATTCAATATTTCTTCTGTTACCCAAGGATTTCTATTAGCCCTCGCCTTGGTACCTACTTGATCGTCTGCTGCCTTCACTATTTCATCCCTCAGAGCTACCCATTCTTCATCTACTGTATTTCTTTCCCCCATTCCTGTCAATTGTTCCCTTATGCTCTCCCTGAAACTCTCTACAACCTCTGGTTCTTTCAGTTTATCCAGGTCCCATCTCCTTAAATTCCCACCTTTTTGTAGTTTCTTCAGTTGCCCTTAAGGCGTAAAATTGTGCCTTCAGCCTAATTTAATAAACTGTTTTAAGTAAAGCCTTTGGCCTTTTTAAAAATTTGATTTTGTTGAGTCTTAAGAGATGGGCCTTCAGCCGATTTTGAATTAAAGTTGTTTTGCTCTTAAGGTGTCAGACTGCTTGGGCCTTCAGCCTAATTAATGAACTGTTTTAAGGTAAGGTCTCTGGCCTTCTAAAAGTTTATCTTAGTTTGAGTCTTAAGTGATGGGCTTTCAGCCGATTTTTAAATTAAGATTATTTTGCTCTTAAGGCGTAAGATTGTTTGGGCCTTCGGCCTAATTTAAAGAACTGTTTTAAGATAAGGCCTTTTGCCTTTTAAAAATGTAATTTTGGTTTGAATCTTAAGAGATGGGCCTTCAGCCGATTCTTTTAAAATTACAGTTGTTTTGCTCTTAAGGAGTGAGATCGTTTGGGCCTTCAGCTTTAAGTAAGGCCTTTGGCCTTTTTAAAAATTTGATTTTGTTGAGTCTTAAGAGATGGGCCTTCAGCCGATTCTTTTAACCCTTTAAGACCCTCAGGCTACAATTGTTTAAATTAACTTTTACAGTCTGTTAGCTGCAACAAAAGTATTTCTTCCCTAAGCGAACCTGAGCTACACACTTGTCAATGTTCAACATTTTCATCACGCGCAAATGCTGCCAACCGTTGGGCATCACTATAAAAATATCAGCAAGTCAATGTAGCAGTGCGCATTAACTCGTGACCACCAGAATACATGGTTCGCTATATTCCAGTGTATAATTGAATATTGTTGTTATTTTACATGGAAATTACTGAATGATCATTTTACTATTTATTGCAACGTAGAATATTTCATAATTAGTTGTTTTAGTCCTTAAAGTGAAGCCAAGTGAACAGAGTACGTTTTGGAAACAGGTATATATTTTTGTATAAATCTTGCTCCTAAAATCATTAAAAAATAACCTAAGACCACTACCACATAAAGAAAAATGGTTCTTCTTCCAGAAAAATTTCGGGTCTGAAAGGGTTAAAATTATAGTTGTTTTGCTCGTAGGGTGTGAGATCGTTTGGGCCTTCAGCCCAATTGAAGGAACTGATTTAAGATAAGGCCTTCTGCGTTTTAAATTTCTGATTTTGGTTTGAGTTTTAAGTTATTAGCTTTCACCCGATTTTAAATTAAAGTGGTATTGCACTTAAGGCATGAGACTGTATGGCATATTCAGCAGCTTATTAAGTTCCAAAAATTAATACTGTTTTTTTTTAATTTTCTTGGCTCTTGTAACGTTTGGTTCAATAAATAAAGTTGTACGTTCGAGTGTAACTGACAGCCGCTTATTTTGGCCCCTTTCTACAATTTAAACTACCTGTCCTATCCTTCGGTTTTAGCAGGGCGTCGCACTGGTAGTAGAGCGTGGTTGCGATTGTGCTTGCCATTCTCTTTGCTGTCAGTTAGACTCTTGTTTCGTTTGCGTTCTGTGGCACCATATTGTTTTGGCTGTTACTTGTTTCAGGTGCTTATCGTAATGGCAGTCAGACAGTGTCCGGGGATCGGCCTGCTCAGAAAGGACCACGTTGTTTACGAGTTGGCAAGAAGGCGCCAACCGATTGAGGGCAGCGTTCCGGAATGGTAGCTCGTTTGCGCGCTGGTTGACGTCACGTCGGCGGTGGTGATTGAGACAGGAGCGGCAATTGAATTTTATTTTGAGGCTATTAAAGGCCTTGAGGACACTATTTGCCTTTTGGAGGGAGCCCAACCTTGTGACAGTCATCTGTATAGGGTGCGGGCACAGTTAATGCATTTAACTAATCGGACAGCGGATTTATGCACGTTAGATGTGGAAGATCATCACAAAAAATTAACCGTTCAGTTGGGAACTTTGGTCAGCGCATTACAGTTTAAGCTTACGTGTTTGGAGTTGGATGGGAGGAAGGGTGAAGATAGGGAATTGCGCTGTCAGGGAGAGGGTGAGAGCCAGCCCTCTGTCAAGTTAGATGCTGTGTTTGCCAATTTGCCTAATCCTCTGGCCTATTTCTTCCGAGATATCACTGAATTGGTTGTGGAGCGACTCGATCAGGTGGAAAAATTATTGTGGTTATTGGTTCGCCTAGAACAACACGCGGCCGCCTTTCGCGTTCCGGACCAAGTATCTTTTTCGTTGTTGTACCCGTTAGCTAGAGGCGAGTTGCAGAACCTCCTCTCGAGAGCTATGGCGGAGTGATTTTTTTTTTTTTTTTTTTTTTTTTTTTTTTGCAGCAGTTAAGGGAGCTCGTAATTAGGCAAAGGTTAGCCACGGGGGTTCGTAAACAGCTTGAAAAAAATGGCTCTGAGCACTATGGGACTCAACTGCTGAGGTCATTAGTCCCCTAAAACTTAGAACTAGTTAAACCTAAGTAACCTAAGGACATCACAAACATCCATGCCCGAGGCAGGATTCGAACCTGCGACCGTAGCGGTCCTGCGGTTCCAGACTGCAGCGCCTTTAACCGCACGGCCACTTCGGCCGGCTAAACAGCTTGAGTGTCGTTACATTTGGTAAGTTCAGCGGGGTGGGGAGCTGTTACATCAGTATTTCGATAGAATTCAGACAGCCACTTTGGCCTTGCTAACTGATTTACCTGAACAAGAATTGGTCTCTATCGTTCTTAGGGGAATGCGTGCGGCGGATATGTCGCATTTTGTCTTCCGTAAGCAGCCTTCAACCTGGAAAGAGCTCCGTGACGTGGTCGTAGCAGCATCCGTATTACCACTTGAGAACCATGTACGTCACGAGGTTAAGTGGCGGGACGTCGGCGCTGATTCCGGAGTATCTACATTCGCTGAAGTTGTGAAAAGGGAACCCCGGCGATGTTTCAGGTGCGGCAGTACGTCTCATTTGGTGCGCTCTCGTGTTCAGCCTCGTGCACCCAGAGCCAATAGATGACGCCGAGTTGGGCCGCGAACTCGGGTTCGAGCTTGCAGACCTTGGCGTACTCGGGTGGTCGCTCCCTCATCACCCCCTTGCCTTACGTTTGTTCTCGGGAGCCACCTGGCGAGCCAGTTTGTGCTCTTTTTGGTTCTGGTAGTTCCTTCTCATTATTGAGCTTTTAGTCGTTTTTGGAACTGAGCATCTTACGAAACTTCGGCCGGTCCCATCGCCGGTGCAGGGATGTCGGGTGGCCAATGGCTGGGTGTTGCCTCCTCATGGTCGGCGATTTTTCATGACCTGTATCCTTCGCCTTGGTTAAGGAACTGCCCGTTAATCTAGTTTTGGGGTGTGATTTTATCAATAAAATTGGGTTGGTCCTGGATTATTCCGGACACACCTTTTCCTTTAAGTTCGCTCCTGAAGAAGTTTGGCCTTCGCGAATGCACTAAACCTATTGCGCATCCAACTGTCGGGACGTTGGCCGTTGAGGCCGTAGCTAACGAGTTTGATCTGGCCCATCTCTTGCCTCATCAGGCTTCTCAGTTACGCAATTTGTTGCCTACTTTTCCCCAGCTCCTTAATGATAACCTGTTTGTGAATAACGTTCTCGATTATCATATCCGTCTGTCCGACAATATTCCGGTTAGGCAGTCACCATACCGCGTCTCACCCTCTAAGATGAAGATGCTCAAGGCTAAAATATCTCAGATGCTCCAACAAGATCATACCATCTACATCTGCTTATGCTTCCCCAATATTTCTTGTACCTAAAGATCAGGGGCGTGATTTCAGACCTGTGATTGACTACCGCCGTTTAAACGCTAAGGTTGTCCTTGAATCGGTACGCCTGATCAGCATAATTCTTTTACTTGGTTTGCCGGCGCTAATTGGTTTACAGTCCTTGAATTGAATCAGGCCTGTTATCAGATTCCATTGGCTGAGGAATGTAAACATGTTACCGCATTTTGTACTAATTGGAACTTGTTTGAGTTTAACAGAGTTCCTTTTGGGTTAGCAACTTGACCGGCCGTGCTTACTCGTTTGTTGGATAATATCCTTGACGACGTGGTGTGTGTGTATAATTATTTGGACGACTTATCTATAGTCGTTCGTTTGAGGATCATTTGGAGCTTGTAAGTTCTTTTGAGATTACAGGGAGCCGGGCTGACCGTTAAGCCCAGTAAGATGACGCTAGCCAAGCAGCAGGTGTCTTAGGTCATATAGTGTCGGGTCAGAGTATTTGCATTGACCAAGAGGGAACTAAAGCCTTAAGGGCTTTGCCTCCGCCGACTGATAAGCGGGGAATTGCTAAATTCATAGGCATTGCAAATTACTTTAGGCGTTTCGTTCCCAGTTTTGCTCAGTTGGCGGCACCCTTAAATCAGTTACGCCGGAAGAGCGCGCGTTTCGAATGGGGACCCGCCTTTGAGCATATTAAGGCAGCAATGGCCAATCCTGCGGTTCTTGGGGTACCCTATTTTAATAAAATGTTTGTTGTTCTAACTGACGCTTCTAATGCTGGTATTTCAGCTGTTCTCCTCTAGGTGTTTGAGGGTCAGAGACGGCCATTAGCCTACGCATCTCGTCGGTTAACTGATGCCGAACTCAAGTACTCCGTCTACGACTGCGAGGCTTTGGCCGTTTTATTTGCATTAGAGAAGTACCGCTTCTACCTTGAACATAGGGTTTTCCAATTAGAAACCGACAATCAGGCTTTGAGCTGTGTGTTGTCTAGGCCGCGTAAAACTGGCCGTATTGCCAGGTGGGCTGTAGGCATTTCGGCATTTCAGTTTAAAGTTAAACATGTGAAGGGCTCTGAAAATATCCTTGCCGATGTCCTCAGCCGGATGTTCGCCGAAACTACACCTAGTGTGAGAAACCAGCAGGTAGATGGAGACAGTCTTAATTGTATGGTGTTGGGTGAAATTCCCCTCTTGTTTGAGTATGTGGCTCAGCATAAGGATCAGGACCCTGTTTGGGCCCTCATTAAGCAACGTGTGTTGGCAGGAGAGCTGTCGGATGAGTATGTTGTTAAGAGTGGTATTCTTTGTAAGAGGGTGGGCGATGCTAAGCAGTGCAAGATCTGTTTGCCTGTAACTTTGGTGCACCCGATTTTTCGTTAATTTCATCATTCGTTGGTGGGTGGCCATTTAGGTACTTATAAGACTCCAAAAAATCAAGGAGCATTTAACTTGGCCCTCCATGGACCGGGATGTGAGAGAGATGATATCCCAATGCTGCTTGTATAATGTAGCCAAACCCAAGAATGCTCTTGAACAGGGTTTACTGAGTTCTGAACGAGAGTCCTGTCCTATGCACTAGCTCTATATTGATTATTTAGAACCTTTACCTCGTACTAAGAAGGGTGATCGATATGTACTCGCTATTATCGATGGGTTCTCCAAATTTTTTTGCCTCCTCCCGGGCCGTAACAAAAATGGTTCAAATGGCTCTGAGCACTATGCGACTCAACTGCTGAGGTCATCAGTCGCCTAGAACTTAGAACTAATTAAACCTAACTAACCTAAGGACAGCACACAACACCCAGCCATCACGAGGCAGAGAAAATCCCTGACCCCGCCGGGAATCGAACCCGGGAACCCGGGCGTGGGAAGCGGGAACGCTACCGCACGACCACGAGATGCGGGCTGGGCCGTAACATTACCGCTGCCACCACTATTTATCGTGTAACTAATGTCTTCAGTGTTTTTGGCCCACCCAAGCAGCTTGTTAGCGATAATGCTCCTGCTTTTCCTTCTGCTTTCAGAACGGTGTCAAGCATATCACGACAACCCCGTAATATCCCCAGGGGTCCTTTGCGGAGAGAGTTAACCGAAATCTTAAGTCCGCATTGATTATTTATCATCAGAAAACCCCTAGTAAATGGGACTCTAGTCTTCCCTGGCTTACTTTTGCCTTTAATACCACCAGTCATGAAGCCTTGCGAGCTACGCGCACCGCCTTGACCCTTTCCTATTCGGTTAATTCCCCTCTCTGAAACTTGAGGGGAATTCAAGATCTTATTCCAGCGATATTAGTCCTCGTGTTATCAAGGAAAACTGGAACCGGACCAGGCGTAATATACTCAGAGCCCATAATAAACAAACTGAGCGTTATAGTCGTAATCGGGAAACCTTTAAGAGCAGGCCAGGGGATCAAGTTTATGTCCGCAATTTCCCAGAGAGGCAGGTGCGTGGCGGGAACCTTAGTAAATTTACTCCTCGTTTTCTGGGGCCTTGCACCATCGTGCATATTTTAGGCCCAGTAAGTCTGTTGGTCAAGCAGAACACTTCAGGTAAGCAGTATTGGGTTCACCTTAGCCAAGTTAAGTACAGGTAGCTCAGGGGTTGAATCACCCTCTCCCTGTGTTAAGTTTGGGGTGGGAGGTTGAGCAATGGCTGGCTCATGTTATGCGTTGGATTAAACCTTGGTTGCTATTCTATGTTTAGTCTCCCACATTTATCGTGATTATGCTGTTATCCTCTCTCTCCACGAGTGGCAGAAGCGGTGTGTATCGATATTCGCACCTTTGACTATCTTTTCACTGGCGCTTATAGTTTCTGGCTTTGTTGTGTGCCACCAGTTGGTCTGTTGGCGTGGAGCAGCGAGGAAATCTTCGCGGCGTGTAGTTTGGCCAAGGCCGCCGGCGGCGTCCACGCGCGGTCGGAGTGTGTGGTGCTGTTCCCATTGCTACGAGGTCCGTGGCTCACCGATCCTGGACACAAAAGTTAAGATTTGACTTTTCTACCAGCTAGTCACGACTGTTCACAGTGTGTCGTTTGGATTTCGTTGTCGGCTTTTGGGACATTCCCGTGAGTAACAACATGTGTTTTCAAGTTGGCAAATTTTAGCCACCCTCCAGTGCAGTTTAACTGTACTTGGTTATTTCAAATTGAAGTGCACCAGCGGCATCTTCTGCCTTGTGGCCGTTAACGTTCCGGTTACCTGTCCTGGGCGTTGACGTAAATTCAGGCAGTATATTTTTCTCATCGTGTTGTCGCTGTCCAGCACAGTGTGTAGTTTGACAGCTCAAGTTGTGGGCGCCAATACTTTCTACGACGTTCGATTGAACTCCCTGTTGTGTGCTGGTCGGGTGGGGTGGAAGTTATCTTGTCGGTGGGTCCGTCGACTGTCTGTCGGTTGGGTTTTCGTCGGTTCGAGAATGTTTGGGCCGACTGCCTGTCTCACCTAAGCGAGCGTTAGTGTTTGAATTCCAGGCCGACCCTCGGGAACTTCTAAGCACCGTTGGGTGTACTGCCTTTTCTTATTTGTTCTTGTTGTTTTTATTTGTATGGCTTCTAGCCAATATTTAAATTAAGGTTATTTTGCCCTTAAGGCGTAAGATTGTTTGGGCCTTCAGCCTAATTAAAAGAACTGTTTTAAGATAAGGCCTTTTGCCTTTTAAAAATTTAATTTTGGTTTGAGTCTTAAGAGATGGGCCTTCAGCCGATTTTTTAAAAATTAAAGTTATTTTTCCCTTAAGGTGTGAGATCGTTTGGACCTTCAGCCTAATTGAAAGAACTAATTTAAGATAAGGTCCTCTGCCTTTTAAATTTCTGATTTTGGTTTGAGTTTTAAGTTATTGGTTTTCAGCCGATTTTAAATTAAAGTGGTCTTGCGCATAAGACATGAGATTGTGTGGTGTATGAAGCCGGTTACTAAGTTCCAAAAATTAATGCTGTATTTTTTTTAAATTTTCTTGGCTCTTGTAATGTTTGATCAAATAAATAAAGTTGTATGCTCGAGTGTAACTGACAGCCGCTTATTTTGGCACCTTTCCACAATGTAAACTACCTGTCCTGTCCTGCGTCCTCAGGTTCATAGCCGATGAATTCAATTTAGGTCACAATGGCGCGAAGTGGTATCAGTGGAAACTATCTTTGAATGCGGACTCTGCAATGTAATGAACACGTCGTGAACACTGAACATTTTTGCCTGATCACTAATCAAACCTGATGATTTTAGTTCAGTTTTCTGGCCACAAGTTCTGTCCTTATAATATTCATTACGTCTTCCACTGTCGTCTGTTGCATGAGCAGTTTGTTTCCGCATCTCTGATTCCAAACACGCATCTTCTCACTGTTTGCTGAGCAAGCCTATGTGTTTGAAAAGTTCTCGCATTAGAAGTTGACGCCTCGGCACCGTAACTAGTAGTTGGCAACGCGTGTTGGTCTTACATTATCCGTTGCAAACAAAGTACAAACGTAGTTTTGTAAACTCCAGTAACTTACATACTTTTCACTGTGAATCGAGATATCGTTCCGGATTTTATACTTACCTAACGTGAGAGCTATACCCATTTCTGTAACTGCGCAACAGCATTGGCGTCTTAGTGGTATGATGACGTCATAAATGCAACCTGAACCTTGCACCTTGCATATTGTAACTGATTTCCCCGAAGCTCACCTTTTAACTTGCTCTTTCTGTTTTGGTGTGGTCCTCCCACACCATTTTCATAGAAAACAGTGAATTACGCGTTCGGAATGAACTGCCGTGTTATCGCACTGTAGCCAACAGTTGCGTAATTTTCGCATATGTAGTGTCTGAAAACTAACTGCTGAACTTTTTAAATTTCTGTACCAACTGATCAACTGACCTCGACTACCAAAGTCCGCTCTTTCTCAACGACCAGAGCTTGTTGGTGACTTTCCAGGACTGCAGCATCGCCCTAATCTCCAGTAAAACACCGATCCCTCGTATGTTTTATCCTGCGAGCGTACCCGAGTGATCACATCGTGTCATTCATCGCAACGAATTGTGTCATAGCGACTGCAAGACGCGAAAAAAAAATGTAAACACTAAATAACATTGCTGCATTGCTGTTTCATGTAACCTACAACAATAAACTATAATATCAAACTACGTTATATCGTGATCTCGAAGATATATATATTTCAAGTACAGGGTTTTAACTGAAAGCCGACTCAATGGTCATCAAGTGATATTTGCACAGTGGTTCATGGTACACGCTGCACACTAGTATTCCAGTTTTAATAAACCCTGGAGCGGTAACCAAGGTAGCGAGAGAAGTTGTCTGGCGATTGTAACGAAACGTAACCCAAGTGTAAGAATCGTGATGGAGCAGAAACAAAACTTTCAGGTCTATAACAGTACGTGTCAGAAAGGAGTAAAATGTATATATCTGTTTGTGTAGGGCACTTAACGTCAACGCGGAGACTTGTTATGGTCTTAAAAAGATAAGCGGTGCTGTGAACCGTGGTGTTTATCATCTCCAAAAAAGTAAATGAATTTTTGGACCACGTTCGACAGAACGGGACAACAATAGTAAATACGAAACACTATCTGATGTTCTGCATTATATCATTTATTTGATCACGAATCGGATTTCGGCTTCTTAGGCCATCGTCAGATGACAGTTGAATGACGCAAACACAGATAAAATGATGTGACACACGGATATTACTCATACAAGTACAGAAGGAGCTTAGAAAGATAAGAATTTTATTTTTATCTGACGCAGAAATCGTTACAGTTGATTAGGAATGCAAAATAAAGTTTTCTGTAGATAAGATGAAAGACCCAGAGGTTGTGACTGTTCCAGAGGCAGCAATAGGGCACAACTGACTACAGCAGAGAAAACGAATACGTCAGAATACGAATGGGTAGCCTTGCGAGATGACATAGTGAAGGCAGTACAGAATCAAATAGGTAAAAAGACAAGGCCTAGTAGAAGCCCTTGGACACAACAGGAGATACTGGATTTAACTGATGAAAGAAGAAAGCGTAAAAATGCGGCAAATAAAGCAATCAAAAGGGATTAGAAAGTCTGAAAAATAAGATTGACAGAAAGTACAAAATGGCTAAGTAGGAACGGCTAGAGGACAAATGCAAGGCTACAGAAGCGTATATACGTAACTAGGGGAAAGATAGACACCACCTAAAGGAAAATTAAAGGGACCCTTGGGGGAAAGATAAGCAGCTGTATGAATATCAACAGCTCTGATGGTAAACCAGAACTAAGCAGAGAAGGAAAGCTCGAAGGTGGAAGGAGTATGTAGAGGGGCTGTGTATGGGAAATGTAATGAAGACAACACTGTAGAACGGAAAGAGGACGTAGATTAGGATAATCTGGGAGATACGGTACTGCGAGAAGGATTTGACAGAACACTGAAAGACCTAAGCCGAAGCAAGGTCCCTGGAGTGCCGACATTCCGGCAATTTTACTGATATCTTTGGGATAGCCAGCCATGACAGAACTGTACCACCTGGTGTGCAAGATGTATGAGAAAGACGAAATACCGTCAGACTTCAAAAAGAATGTAATAATACCAATTCCAAACAAAGCAGGTGCTGACATGTGTGAACATTATCGAACTATCAGTTCATACGCCATGGTTGCAAATACCGACACGAGTTCGTTACGGAAGAATGGAAAAACTGGTGGAAGCCTATCCCAGGAATTTCTGGAGGCGGTAAGT
The DNA here is from genome assembly GCF_021461395.2 of Schistocerca americana. Lineage (NCBI taxonomy): Eukaryota > Metazoa > Arthropoda > Insecta > Orthoptera > Acrididae > Schistocerca > Schistocerca americana. The sequence continues at coordinate 77,956,976 of NC_060124.1, read as the reverse complement.
CTGATAATCTATAATCGGTTTGACAACTGATTCAGATACTGGACTAACAGGTGACGCGTGGTTCTGAGTTTTGTGGGCGCTGCGAAGTTTCTTTCTTTTTTTTCGGTATAACGTAACACCCTGTGACTTTTCCTACTTTCCACAGAGGATACAGAGCAACTCGAATCAACAAGTGCGGATTTTAGTCTTCCTCCCTGTTTCATAGACAGGATTATCAAAGTATAAAGAGCAATTAAAACGAGTACAAAAATTCACATGTTCAACTAGATACAGAGGTAGCGGAGAAAGGAAGGAACTTCAACTTTTAGATCTTAGCCGTAAAAGATTTGCTGTCGAACGTGGTCCGAAAATTCATTTACTTATTTCGAGATGCTAAACACCACGGTTCAAGCATCGCTTATCTTTTTAAGACCACAACAACTCATGGCAGTAAAAGACGTGAAAATCAGATGGTGAAAGAGCCGGGCTATACAGAGGACGCTGCATTATTTTCCACCTTGTCTTGCAAGATAGGCCCTAAAGTTAACAGGATTTTTGTAAATACACTACTGTATACAGAAAAGCCCGTACAGGACTTGCAACATACGGTCGTGCATTATCCTGCTGAAATGTAGGGTTTCGCAGGGATCGAATGAAGGGTAGAGCCACGGGTCGTAACACACCTGAAATGTGACGTCCACTGTTCAAAGTGCCGTCAATGCGAACAAGAGGCGACCGAGACGTGTAACCTCATGCCATCACGCCGGCTGATACGCCAGTATGGCGATGACGAATACACGCTTCCAATGTGCGTTCACCGCGAAGTCACCAAAGATGGATGCGACCATCATGATGCTGTAAACAGAACCTGGATTCTTCCGAAAAAATGACGTTTTGCCATTCGTGCACCCAGGTTCGTCGTCGAGTACACCATCGCAGGCGCTCCTGTCTGTGATGCAGCGTCAGGGGTAACCGCAGCCACGGTCTCCGAGCTGATAGTCCATGCTGCTGCAAACGTCGTTGAACTATTCGTGCAGATGGTTGTTGTCTTGCAAACGTCCCCATGTGTTGACTCAGGGATCGAGACGTGGCTGCACGATCCGTTACAGCCATGCGGATAAGATGCCTGTCATCTCGACTGTTAGTGATACGAGGCCACTGGGATGCAGCACGGCGTTCCGTATTACCGTCCTGAACCCACAGATTCCATATTCTGCTAACAGGCATTGGATCTCGACCAACGCGAGCAGCGATGTCGCGATACGATAAACCGCAATCGCGATGGGCTACAATCCGCCCTTCATCAAAGTCGGAAACGTGATGGTACGCATTTCTCCTCCTTAGACGAGGTATCACAAGAACGTTTCACCAGGCAACGCCGGTGAACTGCTGTTTGTGTATGAGAAATCGGTTGGAAACTTTCCTCACGTCAGCACGTTGTAGGTGTCGCCACCGGCGCCAACCTTGTGTGAATGCTCTGAAAAGCTAATCATTTGCATATCACGGCATCTTCTTCCTGTCGGTTAAATTTCGCGTCTGTAGCACGTCATCTTCGTGGTGTAGCAATTTTAATGGCCAGTAGTGTAGATGGCGCGAACGCTATCGCGCTCTGAGAAGTGCCTTCAGATGTGAATAGTGGCTAAGATGAAGGGAGCAGTTAAATGAAAATCGAACACCCGCCACAATGGGACCATGGTCTCCCAGTGGGAGACTACACGATCATTTCTTGCTTCGCAGAACGCAGTCCGCTGCTGACGGGGCCACAGCCGCACCCACTCTTACGCTTCCTCGTCCGACTGAAAGCGAAGTCCACACATGACTTTCTTCAGACTGCTAAAGACGTGAAAATCACACGGTGAAAGAGCTAGGCTATACAGAGGAAGTTGCAGTCTCAACCAAATTGCTGAAGCGTAGCCTTCGTCCTATTGACAGTGCGAGGACGGGCGTCGTAGTGCAGCCGGGTGATTCCATCCGATAGTGTTATTGTTTTGACTTGATAGCGCATAGCGGTGTCTGCAAAATGACTTCGTAGTGCTGCGCATTGGTTGTGGTTCCACGCTCGAGGAACTCGGCGAGCAGAAGGTTGCTGCAGTCGAAGAACAAAGTCATCACGACCTTTAAATGCGAACACTTAAGGTTAGGCTTTACTGTGACTGTTATTGACATCAAATGAAACAACAAGTTTACTGTTACCAGCCACCGTTACTTGATATTTTTGAGGAGTTGGTGATTGGAATTCAGGATTTTGTCTTCTAAGTTACTTATATATATTTCAGCTGGCAATCCAGAAAGATTCTACCCCATTGCCAGGCCATCTGTTTGTATGTAGGTTTTATGGTTAAATTTAAAATAGTTGTGTGAAAGTGTGATTTCAAGCAGGTCCATTACTTCAGTAATGTGAGTGAAGGGATTTTTTTGTGCTTTTGTAGGTTGGCATTGATTATCTTTAGTGTGGGATCTATTGGCACAGAGGAATAAAGGCTTTGTATATCAAATGAGGCAAGTGTGGCTCCATCAGGTACTTCTACGTTTTTGACATGTTGTGTAAACTTTGTTGTGTTTTAAAGTGTTGGCTCTGAGCACTATGGGACTCAACTGCTGTGGTCATAAGTCCCCTAGAACTTAGAACTACTTAAACCTAACTAACCTAAGGACAGCACACAACACCCAGCCATCACGAGGCAGAGAAAATCCCTGACCCCGCCGGGAATCGAACCCGGGAACCCGGGCGTGGGAAGCGAGAACGCTACCGCACGACCACGAGATGCGGGCTTTTAAAGTGTTCTCTCATTATTGAATGTGTATGCTTCTTTGAGAATTTTGAAGAGCATTTTGTTGAGTTTGAATGTTGGGCTGTTCCTACAGTTCACAATACGCCTGATGGGGGTACCATTTTTGTGTATCTTAGGCTGTGACCTAAGGCAAGGTGCGTGTGGGCTCATTGTTACAGTATTTCTTGCTTCTTGGATGGTGAGTAGAAAGTTGATGTTGTTTGAAATGTGTTTAATCTCTTTTTGTATTCTGGCTATTGGATCTTTATGTATCTCTGTTATGTTGTTGGTTTGGAAGAAGTCTAAAGTTTTTTCTAGATATGTTGCTCTGTTCATTAGAAAAGTTCTGTTACCCTTGTCAGCTTTTACAATTACTGCATTATTCATGCGAGGCCGCTACGGTCGCAGGTTCGAATCCTGCCTCGGGCATGGATGTGTGTGATGTCCTTAGGTTAGTTAGGTTTAACTAGTTCTAAGTTCTAGGGGACTAATGACCTCAGCGGTTGAGTCCCATAGTGCTCAGAGCCATTTGAGCCATTTGCATTATTCATGTTTAGTTCAGTCTTAATGGTACTTGTAAGGACTTCTCTCTTCTTGTATGTTCGGAATTGTTTTGCAATTTCCTTCTCAACAATTTCATTAATTTTGTGGCAGGCTGCTATTCTGTCATTTTGCTTCTTAAAGGCGATGGCTGAGATCTGTGTGTCACTAGTGATGAGATTTTCTTGGTTCTTTTGGCCCAGTGGAGCTTGAACGTTGTGTTTTAAATCTTCGCAGAGCAGTGCTTCTTCTTCTGCAGTGAATGTTATGTCCGTGTTGTTGAGGAAAGGTGTGTAGAATGTGTTTTTCCTTCGGCTGTTTTGGTTGAGTTTGGAGGTAACTGTTGATTTATAAGATTGGCTGGTTTTTTCTTCTGTATAGTTTTTGTTTACTGTACAATGAACTCGATGTACTTTCTGACTTTTTCGGTTATGGAATCATATTCTAGTCTATGAAGCAACTTTCCCAACGGTAATTCTCCGTTATAGAGTTGTGCGTTGAACATTTGTTTTTTAATATAAAGTTCTTTCAGTTCATTTTTCCCCCAGAGTTTTCGTGCGTTTTCCAATGTTTTCTTTACAGTTGTTGTGTTTGTTTTGACGCCAGTCTTGACACAATTTGGAATGACGTTATTTTTGAGACAATTTCTATTGAAGTGAATATGCTGTGTCGTCATTGCGAGCTTTTCTACACCGTTTTTGTACTCGAAAATAGCCTTGATTGCCTTACTGGGCAGATTAACTTTAAATGCGAACATTTTAGGTTAGGCTTTACCGTGACTGTCATTGACGTTAATTGAAACAACTAGTTTACTGTCACCAGTAATAGTAAACTTGTTGTTTCATTTAACATCACGACCTTACTGGAACATTTGCAACAGGTTTGGCTTACTTTGGCGGGGTATATGTGGGATGTTTCCACTGTCGGCATTGCCGTTTGCCCACTGACTGTCGGAATGCTGTCGGACGGAAACATCCAGAAGCATGATAACGCTTTCCCACACAGCCAATAGGAGGAAGGCTACGCTTAATTTATTTGGTTGGGAAACACTGTAGCATCCTCAATACAGTTAGAATATTTCACCTTGCGATTTTCACATCTTTGGCGACCTTAAGAAACACATGCGTGGACGTCGCTTTCAGTCGGACAAGGGAGTGCAAGAGTGGGTGCGGTTGTAGATCCGTCAGCGACATAAGGTGTTCTACGAAACAGGAATTGATCGTCTCGTCTCCCTGTGGGATAAATATCTTAACGCGTTTGGTGATTACGTTTGACTGGAACTATTCCATTATCCCGTTGTGGCGAGCTTCATTTTACAGTCCCGCCCATTTTTAAGACACAATAGTCAAAAGCCTGACTACATTCTTAACATCTTGATTCTACAACGTATTATAAATTACAAAATCATAACTTCAAATCAAAAGCTGGTTAATGACTCTATTAAAATTTGTGCGTCGCTGGTTTTTCGCAAATTTACTCATTCAAGATTGTAAACAGAGAAGAAGAATCCTTCTGAAGGTGTTCTGTACGTCAGATTACAAGTTTCTTGCAAATCTGGACTTTCTGTCTTAATTCCCTGCGGCCCACAAACAACATCTAAAAACATACAATAACCTCGAAAATACTTGCTTAAACCGTCTTAAAATTTATCCAAGCATTATTTCTTTCCACTTACTCCAACTTAATGATAGATGAGTTGTAACAAAACAAATTGTTATTAATGTCAAATGGTTACACAATAATCAGGACGATATGCTGTTGCACTGGAGGTGGATCTCATGAGGGAGCACGTGCTCTCGCAATCAAAACTAAGACCTGGAGCGGTGCTGAGCGCAGCCAGCTGTAGGCCACCCGGACTGTGAAGGCGCTGGCAGCATGTGGCACTGTAATGTTGCGTTAACTAGGCGAAGGGGATCTCGAGGAAAGTGTACAAAGATAAGTGAAATAGGGGAAAGCATCGATCGCAATGGGAGCGACTCTCGAGGCAGAAAAAGGCGCCAGCGCGTTAGCGAATTTTCTGCATATATGACTGCGTTACTTGCATTGTCTGAGTCTTACGTTTCGACAGCTTTTAATGGAACGAAGAATTTTAGTTACATGTCTGAATCTGTGGTGCTGACGTACTGTCCGTTATATCTCTTGTCCTGAGAGTAAGATAAAATACCCAGAAGCAATCTCTTGTTCATTTAGAACATCATTCTTCCCCATTTCAGTGTCTTCATGGGCAGTGTTGCAATCTAGCGAGAGGCGCTGGGAACTCCCCGGACCCACTGAGTTGACTGTTGTCAGCAACTCAGCTGATTTATTCTGTACCTTTATGCCTTTTTCTGTGTCCGAATATAATTAATTTACTTGAGATGGGAAAACTTCTGTCCTCTCCAACCCCTGCCCTCTGCCGCGCCTTCACCATTGTGTCCTCCCTACCCTCCACCTCTTCACCCTTCATCTCCTTTCCTGAGGTGGCTTCCATCAACTCCCCCTCCCAGATGATGCACACTGTCCCTCCATTTATCCCTCCTATCAACTCTGATCCTCATCTCCCACTCCCTTCCTCTTTCCTTTTCCAGTTCCCCTCTCTCCCTCTTCACCCTTTTTTTCTCCGCCTACCCTCTCTCTGCTTCCCTTCTCTCCCCAAAGTCCTTTTTGCTCTCCCCTCCACTGCCTTTCCCACCCCCTCTCGCATCGGCCCAGCCCCCCCTTTTCTATGTCCCCCTCCCTCTGTCGGCTCCCCCCTTTTTTCCTTTCCTCTCCCCCCCCTTTTCCCCCTCATCGGTCCTGATCTCCCCCCCCCCCCCCTCATGTGCCACCGTGTCTCCTGTCGCCTGTATAGTGCTGTTTTAAGTGAGTGTTCAGCGTTGCGCGTCCCCTGTCAGAGTTGCGAACAGCCAACATACTGTCGCTAGTTGTGTTTTTTTTATCTCGTGCGAAGAGAAACCAGGCTGTCGCCGTGTTTTTAAAATTTGTCTGTCTATTTACTATGTGCTTAATCAGCATCGCCGACCGTTTTGTTTTTATATTTTCTTCATATCTTTTTCTCCATGTTTCAGTTTTTAACAGTCACCGTTTTATCGCCTGCTTTTATTTGTTTTTCATATCTCCTGATTCTGTCTTTTTTTTAACTTTTCTGTCGGTTGCAGGGGGGGTATTGTGCTGTTGCCAGCCCCCCCCCCCTCCTCTGGGGGAGAATCGAAGGCCAATAAAGAAAAAAAAAAAGAAACTTCTGTCCACAAATTAGCACAGATTTAAAAGTATTGCACATGCGAATCTTAGCTTGCTATTTTCTCACATGATATCCTGCGAACCATGGATGACGTGTAACAGGCACAATCCATATCCTAGATTTCTGGAGAGCGTTTGACACGGCGCCCCACTGCAGACTGTTAACGAAGGTATAAGGGTATGGAATAGGTTCCTAGGGTGAGTGGTTCAAAGACTGCTTAAGTAATACAACCCAGTACGTTGTCCTTGACAGCGAGTGATCATCAGGGACAAGGGTATCGTCAGGAGTTCCGCAGGGAAGCGTAATAGGATAGCTCACATTCTCTATACAGGATGCATAAATGATCTGACAGATTGCGTGAGCAGCAATCCGTGGCTCTTCGCTGAAGACGCTGTGGTGTGCAGTAAGGTGTCGTCCTTGAGTGATTGTAGGAGGATGCAAAATGCCTTAGACAAAATTTCTAGTTGGTGTGATGAAAGGCAGCTTGCTCTAATTGTAGAAAAATATAAATTAATGTAGGTGTAGAAGCCGACCTCGGGGAAGATTAGTTAGGATTCCGTAGAAATGTTGGAACACGTGAGGCAATACTGACACTACGACCTATCTTAGAAGAAAGAGTAAGGAAAGGCAAACCTACGTTTCTAGCATTTGTAGACTTGGAGAAAGCTTTTGACAATGTTGACTGGAATACTCTCTTTCAAATTCTGAAGGTGGAAGGGGTAAAATACAGGGAGCGAAAGGCTATTTACAATTTGTACAGAAACCAGATAGCAGTTATAAGAGTCGAGGGGCATGAAAGGGAAGCAGTGGTTGGGAAGGGAGTGTGACAGGGTTGTAGCCTTTCTGCGATGCTATTCAATCTGTATATTGAGCAAACAGTAAAGGAAACAAAAGAAAAGTTCGGAGTAGGTATTAAAATCCACGGAGAAGAAATAAAAACTTTGATGTTCGCCGATGACATTGTAATTCTGTCAGAGACAGCAAAGGACTTGGAAGAGCATTTGAACGGAATGGACAGTGTCTTGAAAGAAGGGTATTAGATGAACATCAACAAAAGCAAAACAAGGATAATGGAATGTAGTCGAATTAAGTCAGGTGATGCTGAGGGAATTTGATTAGGAAATCAGACACTTAAAGCAGTAAAGGAGTTTTGCTATTTGGGGAGCAAAATAACTGATGATAGTCGAAGTAGGGAGAATATAAAATGTAGACTGGCAATGGCAAGGAAAGCATTTCTGAAGAAGAGATATTTGTTAACATCGAGTATAGGTTTAAGTGTCAGGAAGTCGTTTCTGAAAGTATTTGTTTGGAGTGTAGCCATGTATGGAAGTGAAACATGGACGATAAATAGTTTGGACAAGAAGAGAATATAAGCTTTCGAAATGTGGTGCTACAGAAGAATGCTGAAGATTAGATGGGTAGATCACATAACTAATGAGGAAGTATTTAATAGGATTGTGGAGAAGAGAAGATTGTGGCACAACTTGACTAGAAGCAGGAAGCGGTTGGTAGGGCATGTTCTGAGGCATCAAAGCAGTTTAGTACTGGAGGGAGCGTGGAGGGTAAAAATCGTAGAGGGAGACCAAGAGATGAATACACTAAGCAGATTCAGAAGGATGTAGGTTGCAGTAAGTACTGGGAGATGAAGAAGCTTGCACAGGATAGAGTAGCATGCAGAGCTGCATCAAACCAGTCTCAGGACTGAAGACCACAACAACAACAATGTAGATAACTAGGAAAAACAATTTAGTAATGTTCGAATGCAGCACACAACGACGTCGATTAAATATCAAGCTATAACGTCGCAGAGGGATATGAAATGGAACTAGCATGTAAGTATGGTTGCAGGGAAGGGGAATGGTGGATTTCGGTTTATTGAGAAACCTTTAGGAATGTGTGGTTCATCTGTGAAGAGGACAGCATATACAACACTAGTGCGACCCATTCTTCAACGGTGCTCGAGTGTGTGGATCTCCACCAGATCGGATCAAAGGGAGACATCGAAGCATTTCAGAAGTGGGGTGCTAGATTTATTTCCAGTAGCTTTGATCAACAATATAATATTACAGAGATGCTTCGTGAACTGAAATGGAATTCCCTGGAAGGAAGACGATGTTCTTTTTGTGAAGCACTATTGAGAAAATTTAGAGAGCCGACATTTGAAGCAGACTGCAGAACGATTCTATTGCCGCCAACGTAGGTTTAGCAAGAGGTCCACGACGATAAGGTAAGAGAAATGAGCGCTCGAATGGAGGCTCTGTTTGCGAGATGACCAGGAAAGAAAATATCTGGCAGTAGTACAAGGTATTTTCTGCCATGCACCGTACTATGTTCTGCGACGCAAATCGAATGTTATTCGAAGCGGTAATTGGTATTTATGTTCGTATGGAAGTTTGGGTCTCGTTGTGAGTCGTGCATGGACAACCAGTTAAGTCGGCTGGTCGTGTACAGCAAGAAACCCGGGTTCGAGTTCCGGTCTGGCACAAATTTTCGTTTTCATTCCCTCGACAGACACATAGGTGACTGCAGATACGCAACCATTTCAACATCGTTAGCTGTGTGGCACTACACTGCTGCTCTAGCACCTGCTTGTGGGCATGCGGCATCTGAGTGGTGTCAAAGCGGTCACCTGCCTTCAGGCGCCTGTGAAATGTGCAGGTAACTTCTTACAGTGCTCAACAAAGATGCGCAGGTGTCATCAATGATCTTGCCAAACTAAGGAGTCATGGAGGATACTTTGCCGTTTTATTCACTTAAATGTCAGTGTCGTTCCGCATTATGAATCCAGTATGTAATGCCACTGCTTTGAGTATTCGTAATAACTGTCCTGTCGCGTCACATATCTGCACAGTGGTAATCGTATCGAGTTAAATTTGGGCAGTACCTTACAGTTTCACGTATGTTCCAAAAATTCCGACCAGGTAAATGTTAACTGAATTTTGTATCTGTCAAGGGATTTCATGTAGTAGAAGTTGAAGTAGATGGCTCCCGACATGATTTTCTAAACTATCACAGTAAAATAGAAGAAATTTTAAAGGCGCGATATCGTTACAACACGTGTGGAGAATATTAGCGCCCTCCCCCTCCCCCAATACGTCGCATGTATTGGTGGAGGGGGAGGGGGAGGGCAGGCAGGAAGCGGCTACTTGGATAATCCCCTTCTCCCACCAGGATCAGTGAGGCAATGCCTGTCAAAAACGAAGGTAAATCAGCCACATTACTCTCACAGATCGGAAATAGAAAAGGTTAAGATGATATTAGTAAACATCAAGAGCATCCCCACGTTTGAGTCACACTTCGTTGAACTTCTCACTTCTGGCTGGTTTGATGCAGTTTTTGTCCTCTACAGCTCCCTCTAGTAACATGAGTCATTCTGTGACGTCTTAACAGATGTTCTATCATCCTGTAATTTGTCAGAGTTTCCCACATATTTCTTTCCTTGCCGTTTCTGCGCAGAACCTCCTCATTACTTACCTTATTAGTCTACCTAATTTTCAACATTCATCTGTAGCACTACATCTCAAACACTTCGATTCTCTTCTGTTTGAGTTTTCCCACAGTCCATGTTTCACTACCAAACAATGCTGTACTCCAGACGTACATCCTCAGAAATTTCTTCCTTCAATTGAGGCCTATGCTTGATACTAGTGGACTTATCTTGACCAGGTATGCCCTTCTCGCCAGCGCTAATCTGTTTTTTATATCTTTCTTGCCCCGTCCGTCATTATTTGCTGCCTAGCTATCAGAATTCTTTAGTTTCATGTACTTCGTGATCACCAGTACTGATAAGTTTTTCGTGTTCTCATTTCTGCTACTTCTTATTACTTTTGGCTCTCTTCGATTTATCATCTATTCATATTCTTTACTCATTAGACTGTTCATCCTGGTCAACATGTCTTGTATTTCTTCTTTGCCAGCCGCGGTGGCCGAGCGGTTCTAGGCGCTTCAATCCAGAACCGCGCGACTGCTACGGTCGTAGGTTCGAATCCTGCCTCGGGCATGGATGTGTGTGATGTCCTTAGGTTAGTTAGGTTTAAGTAGTTCTAAGATCTAGGGGACTGATGACCTCAGATGTTAAGTCCCATAGTGCTCAAAGCTATTTTTGTAATTCTTTTTCACTTTTTCTTTGAGGATAGCATTGTCACCAGAGAAACTTAACATTGACATACTTTCATCTTGAATTTTAATCCTTCTCTTGAACCTTCCTTCCATTTCTGCTAATGCTTCTTCGATGTGTAGATTGAACAGTGGGGGTTCAAGACTACATCCCCGTCTTACACCGTTTTCAATCCGAGCACTTCCCCTTTGTTCTTCCCTCTTGGTTCTTGAAGATATTGTATATTAACGGTCTTTTTCTATAGCTTACCCAGTTTTTCCCAGAATTTTTTCAGACCGACAAATGCAATGAATATGTCTTAATTTTTCTTTAGTCTTACTACAAATATCAACGGCAACGTCAGAACTGCCTATCTGGCGTCTTTACCTTTCCGAAAGCCAAAATGGTAGTCATTCAAGAGTTCCTCAAATTTCTGTTCCATTTTTCCGTACATTATTTTTGTCAGCAGGTAGGATGCATGAGCTATTAATCTGACTTTGCAATAATTTCTCGCCTCTTGCAGTGTTCGGAACTGTGTGGATGACGTTTTTCCGAAAGTCTGATGGTATATCGCCAGTCTTATATATTCTACACATCGACGTGACTAGTCGTTTTATTGCCATTTCTTCAATGATTTTAGAAATTCCAATGAGAAGTTATCTTATTCCTCCTGCCTTATTTGATCTTATGTCTTCTAAAGCTCTTTTAAATTCTAACTCTAATATTGGATCCCCTATCTCTTCCCCATCACCTCCTGTTACTTCTTCTATTACGTCATCACGTAAGTCCTCCACCTTCACAGAGGCCTTCATTGTACTCTTTTCACATATACGCCCCCCCCCCTCTCTCTCTCTCTCTCTCTCGCTCCTTTTCTCCCATTTTGCATTTAGCAGTGGAATTCTCAGTGCACTCTTAATGTTACCACCCTTTCTTTTAGTTTCACCAAAGGTTATTTTCACTTTCCTGTAAGTCGACTCAGTCCTTCATATAATCATTTATTTTTCGATTTCTTCACACTTTTCATGCAGCCACTTCACCTAAGTGACTTGTGTTGCTGTATTCCTGAATTTACTTGAACATTTTTGTACCTCCTTCTTTCGTCGATCAAGTGAAGAACTTTTTCTGTTATCCACGGTTTCTTCGAAGTTTCCTTCCTTGTACCTATGTTATTCTCTACATCTTCTACGACTGATCTTTTTGGGGATGTCCATTCCTCTTCAACTGAACAGTCTACTGGGATATTAATTACGTCCGTGTCTACAGTCACAGAACTTCAAGTGTATCTCTTCATTCCTTAATTCTACCATATCCCACTTCTTTGCACATTGATTCTTCCTGCTTACTCTCTCAAACTTCAGCCTACTCTTCATGATCGGAGTCTATATTTACTTCTGGGTTCGGCTTACAGCTCCATATCTGGTTTCAGAATCTCTTCCTGACTACGATGTACCCTACATGAAATCTTCCCATGTCTTCTGGCCTTTCCCAAGTGTACCTCCTGCTCTTGTGATTATTGAACAAGACATTCGCTATTACTAGCTGATATTTACCGTAGAACTCAATTAATCTTTCTCCTCTCTCATTCCTACTACCAAACCTGTATTCTTCTGTTTCTCTTTCTTCCAATCCTTCTCTTACAACAGCATTCGAATCCCCCTGACAATTTGGTTTTCAACTTCCTTTACCCGTGCAGTATTCACATATACTTTCACTATCTCTTCATCTTCTGCTTGCGGCGTCAGCATATGTACCATCTGACCTATTTTTGTCGATATTGGTTTGCTGTTGATTCTGATGAGAAGGACCCTATCACTAGACTGCTCACAGTAACTCACTCTCTGCCCTACCTTCTTATTTATAACCAATTCTATTCCCATTATAGCATTTTCAGTTGCTGTTGATATTGCCCTATACTCGTCTGACCAGAAATCCTTGTCTTCTTTCCATTTCACTTCACTGAGCCCCACTATATCCAGACTGAGCCTTAGCATTTCCATTTTCATATTTCATAGTTTCCCTACCAATTTCAACTATATATGACGATAGTATCTGTTCCCGAAAGAACAGTTACCGATGATGACCATGCAGCTTTGCTAGAAATGAAATGATGATTAAATGGACACCCTAGCTGCAAACAGGCGTTGATTGGGGACATGTTGAAAATGTGTGCTCTGACCGGGACATGAACACAGGATCTCCTGCTCACATGGCAGAAGCTCTATCCATCTGAGCCACCGAGGGCACAGAGGATAGTGCGCCCGCAGGGACTTATCCCTTGCAAGGACTTATCCCTTGCAAAGCTGCATGATCATCAACAGTTGAGAGGTGGCAGAAGCCCCCTCTCATATTTCTATCTTACTCTGAGTAATTCGATTTTCCTCTCTAATTGCATGCGGTGAAAAGTTGCTATTCCTTCACCCTCGGACTTCCCACGCAGCGTCTCTCGTCACCCGGGTAGTCTGGTGACAGGCGGGCTCTGCTGATCTTGAAAGGATTAAGCCGACGGGTGTGAGGGAGTCGAGTGAATGCTTTCCAGACGCCGACATTGTCATAATAGCGGCGGAGACACGCCTGCAGGGGCCTGAAGGAGCGGCTGGGCTAGAGGTTCCGTTACTTCGCAGAAACTTAGCGAAAACACTTTCTGGCGGGCTACCAGCGAGGCGTGGGAATGACTTGTGTACCCAGTCAGTCTTGGCGGGCAAATTCCCGCGTTTTCTGCAAAATCGTAACTGTGATTGGCTTGCTCAGGGCATAGCTCCGTGACGTAGCAAAATCGGCGCAGAAATTGGCGCCAAGAATCTCCATTGGTGGAATGGTAGTGCTTCGGCAATAGAGTGGAATTTCCCGCCGGTTTTCGAGTTGCTGATTGGAACGTTTTAACCACGGCCACTGCTGTTGGGGCGGGAATGTTCTGTGTTCGGTTTGTACGGGTGCTCTTGTGGTAGTCGGTTCTCACCTTTCGGTCGGAGTAGGTTACAAGATTGAGCTCTTGCTGCTCTGGACAGCCTGCCTTCCGTTGGCTGTCTAATATACTTTTATTTGATTGTAACTGGTTAACGAAGTTGCCGAAGTTTCGACTTCAATGTAACTTTCCGAGTACAGTTGGCAATTGATCGTTCTGCGTACAAGCGGCCTATGTTGTCTGTCTTGGCAGTTTTGGCTAAAGTTGACTGTATCGGAGTTACTGTGTGACTTCGCTTGTTAAAATCAATCACTGTACCATCAGTGATTGTGTGGCGAGCCTTCTTCGTCTCCCTCAGAGGCGCATTTGTATTGATAGGAAGTCTTTAGTCTGGAACAACCAGACCAGGACAATTTGTTTTGCGCTATACTCGCGACATTATCATCATCACGACGGGACGTCAAAGCAACCAGCCATCGCTTCCGGTACACCAGATCGTGTCCTTGCAGTTAAGAAGACAGCTTGGTAAGGTATGTCCGCAGCACCGGCAGACTAGGGAATTTGCACTGTGATAATCAGAGCTCAGCAGAGCGCGCCTGTTCGTCTTTTCTAACTTTGTTCTGTCTTGGGTGTTCATTGTCTGAGTTATCACTACCGTAGCAATAATTAATGTTGAGTTGGCTGGGTGTTTCTCTTAAGATTTGAATTGCAAAGAATTGGCTCCACATACCACTTCGTCATAAATGTCACAATCTAGTTTATGGACAACTTCACCTTCACAGCATTTATTTGAGTATCCAATTTGATGTATTGTAAATGTTTCATGTGTTTTGTTTATGATTTTGAGTTTAGTCATAATAAATCAAATTGTTATTTTAGACAGAACTTTCATTCTGTTAATCGGTAGAGCAACCCTTTCATTTCCCACTACGTTACTGAAACTTTCCTTTTTTAATTAATGTCTATCAAATTAAATTATTGCAGGTGCCAAACTCTTTTTTATTCCACTTGCAGGGTCGATTACAGTCAGTTCGCGTTTCTTCTTAATCCATGTGCAACAGCAAAAGTAGGAGTTAGAAAAGGGGGGGGGCTTAGAGCATCATTTCCATATGAAGATTAGAGAAGAATTTAGTGTTAAATACACTGCTAGCCCCGGCACCTTGCACGGTAACTGTTCTTTTGGGAACAGATACTACCGTCATATATAGCTAAAATATGGCTTCCCGGCCATTGACCTTCTTGTGCGAACGCACACGCTATTCCCGAACTCGTACGGGACTTGGTAGATTAATCTGCCACGAGTCACGAGTATGATGGGCAAACATCTATTAGGCGCACTACAAATGTAGTGGTGTGGACATGTTGGGAATGTAGGTCTCACGGGGAGCGTGCAAGGGATAAGTTCCTGCAGGCGCACCATCCTCTGTGCCCTCGGTGGCTCAGATGGATAGAGCGTGTGCCATGTAAGCAGCAGATCCCGGGTTCGAGCCTCGGTTGGGGCACACATTTTTACATGTCCACAATGAAGTATATCAACGCCTGTTTGCAACTAGGGTGTCCATTTAATTTCAATTCTTTTACATTAAGTGAAAACCCGATTTGTAAGAAAAGATGATTTTGACCAAGAAATGTTCATCCTCATGTAATCGACTTAACATATCCTCACAGAAGTTCTTGCGAGCAGTTTTATCAGTGTCTTTTATTGCTTGTACGATCGTCAGTCTGTACGGTTTCAAGTGCAAACGGTTTCTCAACATACGCCAAACAGTCGTATTTGGAATTTACAGTTCGTGAGATGCACGCCGGGTAGGTTTCGTAGGGCTGTTGACACTCGCTCAACGACGTCATCAGATGTTCTTGGACGACCTGTTGAATTGTCACGTCTTACCGAGCACCCTGTTTCTACAAACCATTTATTCCACGCATAAATTGTAGGCCTACTATAATACACTCCTGGAAATGGAAAAAAGAACACATTGACACCGGTGTGTCAGACCCACCATACTTGCTCCGGACACTGCGAGAGGGCTGTACAAGCAATGATCACACGCACGGCACAGCGGACACACCAGGAACCGCGGTGTTGGCCGTCGAATGGCGCTAGCTGCGCAGCATTTGTGCACCGCCGCCGTCAGTGTCAGCCAGTTTGCCGTGGCATACGGAGCTCCATCGCAGTCTTTAACACTGGTAGCATGCCGCGACAGCGTGGACGTGAACCGTATGTGCAGTTGACGGACTTTGAGCGAGGGCGTATAGTGGGCATGCGGGAGGCCGGGTGGACGTACCGCCGAATTGCTCAACACGTGGGGCGTGAGGTCTCCACAGTACATCGATGTTGGCGCCAGTGGTCGGCGGAAGGTGCACGTGCCCGTCGACCTGGGACCGGACCGCAGCGACGCACGGATGCACGCCAAGACCGTAGGATCCTACGCAGTGCCGTAGGGGACCGCACCGCCACTTCCCAGCAAATTAGGGACACTGTTGCTCCTGGGGTATCGGCGAGGACCATTCGCAACCGTCTCCATGAAGCTGGGCTACGGTCCCGCACACCGTTAGGCCGTCTTCCGCTCACGCCCCAACATCGTGCAGCCCGCCTCCAGTGATGTCGCGACAGGCGTGAATGGAGGGACGAATGGAGACGTGTCGTCTTCAGCGATGAGAGTCGCTTCTGCCTTGGTGCCAATGATGGTCGTATGCGTGTTTGGCGCCGTGCAGGTGAGCGCCACAATCAGGACTGCATACGACCGAGGCACACAGGGCCAACACCCGGCATCATGGTGTGGGGAGCGATCTCCTACACTGGCCGTACACCACTGGTGATCGTCGAGGGGACACGGTACATCCAAACCGTCATCGAACCCATCGTTCTATCATTCCTAGACCGGCAACGGAACTTGCTGTTCCAACAGGACAATGCACGTCCGCATGTATCCCGTGCCACCCAACGTGCTCTAGAAGGTGTAAGTCAACTACCCTGGCCAGCAAGATCTCCGGATCTGTCCCCCATTGAGCATGTTTGGGACTGGATGAAGCGTCGTCTCACGCCGTCTGCACGTCCAGCACGAACGCTGGTCCAACTGAGGCGCCAGGTGGAAATGGCATGGCAAGCCGTTCCACAGGACTACATCCAGCATCTCTACGATCGTCTCCATGGGAGAATAGCAGTCTGCATTGCTGCGAAAGGTGGATATACACTGTACTAGTGCCGACATTGTGCATGCTCTGTTGCCTGTGTCTATGTGCCTGTGGTTCTGTCAGTGTGATCATGTGATGTATCTGACCCCAGGAATGTGTCAATAAAGTTTCCCCTTCCTGGGACAATGAATTCACGGTGTTCTTATTTCAATTTCCAGGAGTGTATCTTTAGGGTACTTGGTACGGAAATTACGCTGAACTGTTGTCGCCGACTTCGATTCTTCAAACCAAAACATACAGCTAGCACGATCGGGAGCAGTGAAGGCAGCCTTCTTTAACACAACTGCCGCTACCGCTCCTTAAGGTACGATTCGGTACTAGTGAACTACGCGAGGCGAAACTTGATGTATTTCCCTACAAATTGACACTACAGTCACCTCTGTAGGTACTATGAATTAATTTATATGAATTATCAAAGTTATAGCACCCTGTACTTGTCGGGAGTTGAGGTGCATCGTGAAAAATAGGCACTATGATCGGAGAAGGGTAGAGGCAATCGGTCGGCGGCCACCAGCCCTGTATAAGACCTTGTGACACATATATGCGATCTAGTCTGCTTGCCGAATGACTAGTAAGATAGGCAAATGCCGGGATGGTTCCTCTGAAAGGGCACGGCCGACTTCCTTCCCCGTCCTTCCCTAATCCAATGAGACCGATGACCTCGCTGTTTGGTCTCTTCCCCCAAACAACCCAACGCCCAACTAGTAAGATAACATGCCTGTGTCCGGACTTATCGTCTTGTACCTTTTCCTACGTGCCGTGCAAGTGAAGATCGTGAACCACCGTAACCATTACAAAACAAAGCATGTAGTCCAGGATTTAGTCCTTGGATGAAAGGCGCAATTAAAACCGCCGGTGAAGATGCTGCTTTCATACCATCCTAGAAAAAGGAGTAGAATCTGACCCGCTTGCGACGTTTGGTGGCGCCCGACGGTGCGTAACATTAAAAAATCGAGTGTCGAGTGGCGTGACCGCTAATCCTCTAGCGGAGGCGAGACAAATGTCAGTAGTTTCGATACCGTCATGCACTGGAATCGCCATGCCGGTGTCTGTGGGACCACCAGGCCTTACATATGTTGCGTAACCATGGAAGTCCGGGAGTGCATACGTCCACACTTCTTGCAGGAATGCGAAGCCGACTCCTGTGGCTCATACTGTTTCTCTCACAAGTTGGTTCTTGGCAAGGGAGATAATCATGCTGATATTCATCTTGGCCAAGGGGTGAGCCTGGCGGTGCGGTGGATGAGCCGGGTTATCCATGGTGGTGATGGAGAGAAGCAGACATCACGAATGATATCCCGCCGACCATGACCCTCCCGATGTTGTTCAGACTGGATGGTCCAGTGGCAACTCAGTGGGCCCTGGATCAGGCTCCTGCCCAGTCTCGTAGTCTTCGGCGCACGACGTGGGCGAGCGAGACTGTTCATGTTCCATAATGTCGTAGTGACTGATAGGAATAGGCCGAGCAGCTTCGCAGCCTGCACTGGAATCTTCCAACTGATCCCTGTTTGCCAGAGGACTGGCACACGGACGCTGTCCGTTCTGCAGGGGTGTAGTTGGTGGCAATGACGTCAGCCTCGTGGTTATCGTCCTGCGAGGTCTGTTCTTCTTCCTCAGGCGAATGGGAGCTGCCGTGTTCCGACATGGTCCTGTGGCACTGCTTTCAGCATTTCGATGAACACTGTTTCCGAATGTGTCGTTTCGTGTCGGACGATGGCGTTGACTCATGCTTCCCTGACACAAAGGCCTTGGTTGATACAATAACTGAATCGATTGCCACGCCGCTGTCGGTGGTGCCTGCAGTGCTCTGGGGTACTGATGGCGCCATTCGGTGTTCTGCCACGGACATCGGTCCATGGAGTGTTGATCCGGATAAGTAACGTCGGTCTGTTGTGTGAGGACAGTTGTAGACATAATGAGCACTGCTGTGCAGTTCACTGGGAGGATCGTTGGCATCGTGGTGGTGCTACGTCCTGCAGAGCTAGTAGTGGAATCCGACGTTGGAGACACTAGGAACTTAGGTGACCTTCCTTGCCACATCTTGAACTCGATTTGGGTTGGCGTCATAAATAACTATGGCCCAGAAACCTTCTGTCTGGGGTATGATGATACGTGTCGTCAGAGCTCAAGCCGCATTTTGTGTAGTCCGTTGAGAACTGGATGCATCTTAAAATGAGTCCACTTTTCTGCCACTTGTTCTTGTGCCATGCATAGAGGCAGAGAGCCGCCACAATGTCTGACACAGGGAGTTCTAAGGGTAGTTCGGATATGCACATAATAGGCAGTTCCATCCAGTGTGGCCAACCATACCATTCGCTTCCTTACATTAGCATAAAGAAATAATTTCTCATCACCAGTAAAGACGCAGGATAGGAATGGTCAGTAATGTTTACAAGCCAACTGATGAAGAGCAAGCAGAGTTGCACCTGTTGCCACCTGTTGATTCTTGTGGTTTTGGCTTACAGCATATGTAAGGTGATATATTTGGTTTACTTATTCTAGGATTGAACACAACTGTGTGAGTTGTATTGACTTGTTTAAAACAATTGTCAGGAAAACGCATCTCGTCAACATCAAAAAGTGAAATAATCCTGAACACAACAATATTGAAGTTTAACTATAAGTTTCTCTACAAAAATTTTCTTACTATTTCGTTATGATGTTGGTCAGTACTACGATAAATCATCCGATTCCAGTTCAAAGTTCGTTACTATTTTGAGGATGACAATCAAGTCTACGGTGGATGGTTGTTTATGTGACAAATTGAGCAAAAGATCACCCAAGGTCGCTCGAGTTTATAGTGGACGCAGTGTGGTGAACCAAGAAGTTTACACCTCTGCGATGAGCTGTCGTCTGCTAGGCTGCTCTCTCCCCCTGAAATTTCTACAAAAACTTATTAAAACCTTTGCTGACTTTTTTCAGCATAAACTCTTCCTCGTTATGCGAGAAAAAATGTACTCATCCCTAGTCCTAGAATTTGGCTATATACACGTGCATGGTTGGAGCACTGTACATATTATAATGCCCTCTCAGTTCTCACAAGAACAATTAACTAATTGGCTGTTTTGTTTCTCCATAGTTGGACCTTAACATGCTACAGCTAATTTCTAGCTGGGTGTCAGCCACTGTGAGCGCAGTGTTCACCCAAATTTGTTCTCTGCGTCGTACAGAGCGTAATGCGCTCCGTTCTCCACTTGACACCCATTCTGAGAAGAGTCCTCTCAAAATTTCCGTCTTGTCTTGCTCGTAGCCGACCTGTCTCCCCACCTGGGTTCTTTCGTTCTTCACGTCACAGCTTTTTCGACCAATAGGAGCGTTCCTCTTAGTTTGTGGAAACTCTCTGTACCAATCGCAAGGGCCCTACCATTAAACTGCGTCGAAACTTCGGCTCTTTACTCCTTCCTCGTGCGTTTCTGCCAATCGGACGTTTTGTGCCCGCACCAGACGTCAAAACGCGTACATTGTCTCTCACATGTGTACCACTCGTTGGACACGTGATCGAAAATGCGTCAGTGGTCATGTTGGTATCCATTTGGAATTCTGAAATGCAGTTTTTAAAAGCTTTCTTTCCTGTCCTCCCTCAGATGACCCGTTAAACTCGCTCTCCCCTTCTGAGTCACCTAGTCTTGACCTGGCTTGGGTCGCCCCTTTAAGTGATTTCCGTTGTATCTCCCATGGTGCGGCCTTGCCTCTGCTCTCGCCCCTCTGAATTACAAATTAAAACGCATCTCGCTGCTTGTTGCACCTTTTGCTCCTAGACAGGCTTTATATAGGAACGGTGTGTTAATTACTGTCGGTTGAGTATCATCCCTTTCCGCATTCCATACTGCTAGGCAAATTTGCTCATAACCGCCGAATTAAGTTAGGTGTCATATTCGCCTTCCCATTATGATGTATAAAGCTCTCATGTAAGGTGCGAATCTGACCTTCATTTATTCTGCCACCTTACACATACACCAGATTTTTCAAGCTACTGCTTGCATGCAAATGTCTCACGATGGTGGAATGATCAAATTTAATGACATCTGCCAGTTCTCGAGTACACTGACTTAGATCATTGTGTATTAGGGCGTTTGAACGATCTTCAAACATCGAAGGTCTTCCTGAATGTGGAGAGTCACTAATGTCATGTCAAATCGAGAGTCGTTAAAACGAGAAAATCATTTTCTTGCTGTGCTCTGTCCCATGGTATTATCCCCACACACGGCACAAATGTTTCTGGCTGCCTCTGGTGCTGTCTCCCCTCTACTGAAAAACAGAAGAATATGTTCCCATTTCTCCACTTGGCACTCCATTTTCTAGCATAGACAGCTCACCTCACTATCTCCAAATGACAATATGTAAACAACAAATAAAAAAAGACAACCGATAAATAAATCCTTATCAACCGGAATACCATGATGTAAAACAAAAACGCTACGAACTTACGCATCAACCTAACACTTACGATCGAAAATTGGATGCCGACGACGTCGGCAGTCGGGATCTTAGCCTACTGCTTTAACAGGCCCTTTCGGCATCGAGAATGCTTTTCGTCTGCCAAAGTCTTTTCGAAAAGCGAATTTCGGTGTTGATTTTCTGTGTCGATTCGCCATGATCTCGTGGCGCTACGGCGTCACGTTAGTGTCAGACGAAGGAAGTAAACAAAGTGAGTCGTGGTCGCGCTGCGGGCTGGGACATGCAACACGCCCGCTCCGCTCGGCAGCTAAGGCCGCAATGGCTAGGCGACGGGTACACGTACGCCGCAGTAACGTCCTCAAACGGAAACAGTTTGATGGCCCCTTATAAAATAATGTGTTTCCTGATATTTGCATTATCGTGTTATTAGTTTGAATCTGGATTGGTAAACATTCATAGCACTGTTTTCTAGCACTCTACTTATGTTATGATTAGGCATATTTGCCCTTAAGACAGTGTTTAACTTGAATGTTTCATGAATATTCAATTTCTTGCTGTTGCCTTCTTCTTTTTCTCTTCCCAAGACGTCTTAATTCTTTGCTGTGTTCTTGTTTCCTTAGCTCTCTCAGCCTTTTCCTTGTTTTATTCCCTTCTTTTATTTCAAGTCATGTTCTTGTTATTGTTGTTGTTGTTGTGGTCTTCAGTCCAGAGACTGGTTTGATGCAGCTCTCCATGTTACTCTGCCTGTTCTAACAATCCTAACACAACAAACGTCAAAATTTAATAATGATTGTGGTGTTGCTCACGCTGCTAAATACTGCATTTTCGGGCAACAACAAAGTTATTATGTGGCAGGTGTCATTAGAGCACAGTTAATAAAGTCATTTCATGTAATAATGAATAAACTAGGCACTCATCTTTTCGTGTTTCCCACGCTGGTCTCGTTGTAAAATCATGGCTCAATCATCGAAAATCTAGGTGGTGATGATTCCAAGCTCGGATACAAAGAGGCCTAGGTTTTATTCTGCGATATTCAAAAGTTTTGTAGATGCGCTTCATAAACCAATCTTGAAGATTACACTTTTGCAGGACAATGGTGATGTAAAAAAATAATCAGCACTCCGAATTTAAGTTAAACTTCTTTTTTATTACTTTCGCTGCAATATCACGTAAAACACAAAACATCACTTCACAATACAAAACATACTTGAAAACATCTTCCTCACTGTTAAAATTCACATTTTATAAGCTGACTGCAATAAGCGTCTTTCCAACATGACGTCCAAGACTTGACCTTCTTAAGGTCCCAGTCTCTAACTAACTGCTTACGCGCCCAAAAATCAGAGTTACAACTACGACAAAGATCGTAGTGACAAAAGAAAGAATACACATAAGAATAATATCATTGCTACATAAACATATCGATGTATCAAAGTATCTCTACCATAATGAAATCAAATCTGAATGTCGTCTCAGAAACATGTTAACTACTTTACAGAAACACAGTAGAGTATTGCTGGTATCGAGAGGTTCAGGTGAGGTGCCGTAGTGGTTACGTAATTCAAGTGCCATTACACTGTGCAAGCTGCTTCATCTCCAAGTAACTAATACAACCTACATCCTTCTGAATGTTTAGTGTATTCATCTCTTGCTCTACCTTTACGATTTTTACCCTACCGCTACGGTCGCACATTCGAATCCTGCCTCGGGCATGGATGTGTGTGATGTCCTTAGGTTAGTTAGGTTTAAGTAGTTCTAAGTTCTAGGGGACTGATGACCTCAGATGTTAAGTCCCATAGTGCTCAGAGCAATTTGAATCATTTTTGAACCTCAGATGTTAAGTCCCATAGTGCTCAGAACCAGTTGAACCATTTGATCCCTTGATGCCTCAGAACATGTACTACCAACCGATCCCTTCTTCTAATGAAGTCGTGTCACAAATTACTATTCTCCCCAATTCTACTAAGTACTTCCTCACCAGTTTCGTGATCTACCCATTTACTATTCAGCATTTTCTGTAACACGACCTTTCAAAAGCTTCAATTCTCTTCTTGTATAAACTGTTTATCTTCGGTACATGGCCACACTCCGTACAAATACTTTCAGAAAAGACTTCCTGACAAGTCTGTACTCAGTGTTAACAAATTTCTCTTTTTCAGAAACGCTTTCCTTGCCATTGCAAGTCTACATTTTGTATCCTCTCTGCTTCGACTATCATCAGTTATTTTGCTCGCAAATAACAAAACTCATCTACTACTTTCAGCGTCTCCTAAACTAATTCCCTCAGCATCACCTGATTTAATTCGACTACATTCTATTACCCTCGTCTTGCTTTTGTTGATGTTTATCTTGTATCCTCCTTTCAAGACACTGTCCATTCCGTTCAACTGCTCTTCCAGATCCTTTGCTGTCTCTGGTAGAATTAGAATGTCGCCGGCAAACCTCAAGTCCGCAGCTCGTGATCGTGCGGTAGCGTTCTCGCTTCCCACGCCCGGGTTCCCGGGTTCGATTCCCGGCGGGGTCAGGGATTTTCTCTGCCTCGTGATGACTGCGTGTTGTGTGACGTCCTTAGGTTAGTTAGGTTTAAGTAGTTCTAAGTTCTACGGGACTGATGACCATAGATGTTAAGTCCCATAGTGCTCAGAGCCCTTTTAGCAAACCTCAAAGTTTTTATTTCTTCTCCATGGATTTTAATTCCTACTCTAAATTTTTCTTTTGTTTCCTTTATTGTTTGCTCAATATACATTGAATGAGATCGGGGATAGGTTACAACCCTGTCTCACGCCCTTCCCTTAAAAGCGCGACAGGTCCTTTACGCTTCCCTTGGGAACACCCCTTGTTAGTTTCTGTTGTGTATAATATTTGCCGGCCAATAGTCCAGTAGTCTAACACTCCTGTAGCGAATGATATATTTGCAAAGAAACGCCGCTTCGTATTATGTGGACGCTATACTGTGGCAGTTCTAGGTTGGGAATATTTTGAAATACGGTTGCGTACGATACCGGCAGAAGTTGGGCCTGAACTACCACTGCCAACCGCAGCAAACAATTGCGCTGTAGGCACTATGAAATGCTTTGTGTACTCCTGTTTACTTTGTGTCGTCGATTGCCGTTTTTTTCATATTTTTAAATGAGTGAAGAGACTAATCCTGGTGCATAAAGGGGTTCGAATGTGACTCTCACCACATGAAAAGGAATCAGCGATCCCTATCACCGTTATGTCAGTTCTGATTTCGTGGATGCGCAGAACGCGGACGTAGGCAGGCACCACTTCGTGAGGGATGTGGGGCTTATTCCCCCCGAACCGCTCCCCTCCCCTCGGGCTGTCTTAAGTTCTCGTTTGTTTACGGTCGCGGCCAACTGCCATTATACGCAGTCCGCATAATAGTGGATGATGTGGTGCAAACACGCGTGTCTCACCATGCTCCTTTAAAACGTCTTGCAGAACGCAGATGCAGTCGTAGATGTATATTTAGATGTAGATCCAAGGGTATGCGACAGATCGCATTCATAAGGTTCGAAACACTGACCAGCCTTCATTCTTTGGTTTCCCGTGGTTCCCCTAATTCGCTAAAAGCAACTGGTGGGATGTAAAGAACTCGACAGATTCCTTCCCCCAGTCGTGGTCCGTTCCACGTTTGTAACCAGCTTCTAACGAACTCATCGTCGACGGGAGTCAAATCGTAACGTTTCATTTCAATATTTGTTTCAGAAATTAGAGTTGGGCGCGTTAGCTATTCCGTAATTATTTACCCAGAGACATTTTACTGTAGCTGTGCTGTGAGAGAATGAGTAGACTGGAGTAGAACCGGCGTAGAAAGCTTCCGGTGCCTCTAGAGAGGGCGCGGCGCTCACAAAGGCCAGCCAGCCAGCCAGCTAGTGGCGGTGTGTGTGAGGAGGAATGACAGCTCATGTCGCAGCACGAGCGCTCGTTCATCTCGCTGAAGACCGCTACTGCAGCTGCTTCTGGGGCAGACTGCCCAGCAAATTACCCGAGGAAGAATACCCAGTGTACCGTACTAACTCCACCCACGCAGGAACGTCGGCTGCTGTACAGAAACGAGCGCTACATCTTAGCACATAACTTTGCAGATTTCATTTCCTCTTTCACTCTCGTCTCTCTTTTTCTAAATAGTGAATTTGTAACCGATGTAGCGTTGAGCATGAAGGAGTCTGATTATACATTGAGGTGAAAAGTCACGATTAGCGATATGCACACATACAGATGGTGGTAGCAGCGTGTACAAGGTATAAAAGGGCAGTGCATTGGCGAGGCTGTTGTTTGTGCTCAACTGATTCATGTGAAAAGACGCGGAAGGGTTTTTAGAGTTAGAGGCAAGGACATTACATTTTGGAAATCGTTAGGGAACTAAATATTCCGAGATCCGCAGTGTGGACGCAGAACATCGATTTGAAGCTTCAGCCGTCTAAAACTCACTCACAGAAGACTTATTACCACGAAATTCAGAGAATCTCTTCCGTCGTTTTCCGGTCGCTGTGACCGAGCGGTTCTAAGCACTCCAGTCCACGCTGCTGCTACGGTCGCAGGTTTGAATCCTGCCTCTTCGGAATAACCTTCCTCAAATATCAGAGAAATTTATTTCCTTCCAAACTTAAAAAGACAGTTAATGGTCCACCTTCTATTACAATAGCCAATTCTCCCAAATACTAGTCTAAAACTCATTCTCGTCAGTCCCTCCTCACCCACAACTTTTCCTCCCCCATCTTAAATTCTGTTCTTTCCTAACAGTCACTGTCACTGTCATTTCAATCATCTCCTCTTCCTTTACCCCTTCCACTTCCATAACACTACACACGTATTAATATGTACTAAACGAATCTGTATCATTCTTAGTGCCATTTAATACTATTATCATTAGTATTATTGGTGTCTATTATTATTTTTATTGTTATTATTAGTCGCAAAGCTCCCAGAGTGGAAGACGCTAAGTAAAGATGGTTCATTTTCCACACTTCTTGTTCTTCCGGTTCTTTTTATTTGCCCACCAGCTTTTCATTGTTTGCGAGAATTTAGCTCTTCTTTCTTCACTCCATTTTGTTCTGGTTCTTCAGGCTTTTGTCTCTGATTTAACCTCCCATTTTCCTACTTTTATTATAAAATTCTTCCTTATGTCTATTTCATCTTCGGTGATGTTGACTAATTCCAAGTCTTTTTCAACATTTTGGGTCCGTTCTCCTCCAATAGCGAGGGAAACTACGCATTTTATTATTCTTTTTGTTAGTCTGCATTCTAGAAGCCTCATTATGTGACCATATAATTTGAGGCGTCTTTTCCTCATGTAAAAAAAAAAAAAAGAAAAAAATGGGTCAAATGGCTCTGGGCACTATGGGACTTAACATCTGAGGTCATCAGTCCACTAGAACTTAGAACTATTTAAATCTAACTAACCTAAGGACATCACACACATCCATGCCCAATTCAGGGTCGAACCTGCGACCGTAACGGTCGCGCGGTTCCGGACTGAAGCGCCTAGAACCGCCCTGCCACACCGGTCGGCTTTCCTCATGTTTGTCTCCATGTTCGTATATTCTTGAATTTTGAATCTTTTCTCTACTATATATCCATTCTCAGTCCATCTTGGTCCCAAAGCTTTCCTAATTATTTTTATTTTTTCTTTCTTTAGAATTTCTATATCAGTTTTCCTCTTTAGTGCCAAGGTTTGACTGGCATATAACATTGATGGTTTAATTACTGTTTTGTTATGTGTAATTTTGGCATTTTTTATTATAGAGGTTTTGCACTAATCCTAAACCTTTACGAGCTTTTTGTATTCTTTCTTGTTGTGAATATTTTTCAGAGCTAGTTTCTCCTAGATATTTAAAGTCTGATATTCTGTTAATTTCTCCGAATTTGGTTTGTAGTTTGAAAATTTCTAAATTTGTTGTTGTAAACACTGTCTTTTCAAATGATATCTGCAGGCCGACTTTCTCTGCGCATTCTTTTAGAGTTTCTATCTATTTTATAGCCATTCACAAGTGTCTGCCATTTTTGTGAAATCATCCACAAATACTAAGTAGGGGATACGTAGGTTTTTGTTTTTTTCTGGTTCCTAATGAAATTGGTTTCCAGAAATTTTCTTCTTCAAGTTTCTTTTTCCATTCTTCCATTACTCTATCTAGAACTACATTGAACAGAAAAGGCGATAACCCATTATTATTATTATTATCATTAGTGTCAATTATTATTATCATTATTGGTGTTGATTATCATTATGATTATTAATATTATTATTATTCCTGTGATTGTTTTTGTAATATCTTTGGTGTGTTGTTCCTGGTAGTATGTAAGAGAGGGTCTCAAGGTTCTAATCTAATCAGGCTGAATAAGTTACAAATTAATAAATATCAGCTACTCCCTGCATTAGGGTGTGCTCGATACTCATTTCAAACCTAACTGTTCCTCATGTTTTTAAGACTTTTGCAGTCATTACGTGAAAAATCTTAGGTTTCATATCATGTACGTGCTCCTTTTGAGGCTACTCTCTTCTTATTTCCATATATTTTAATTCTAAGTCAGCTGTGTACTGCTCAATTACGTGCTTGAAAAACAAAAATTTCAATTTAACCACAGCTACTCAAAGGAGATTGGAAGCTAGGGATCTTTGCTGATGGACAAAACTCGTGGTTGGTACATAATTTTAATTTAAACTAAAGAGCCAATTTCATTACCACAGAATTACAAGATTAGAATAACAATATAAAAATTTAATTCGGCCCTTTGTCCTCTTAGAAAAAAATACAAATACAAAATGGATTACCAAAGATCAAGTCTTTAAATTTCTGACGCTTGTCCTTCACCAAACTTGGAAAAACTATGTGATTGGATCATGAATTAATATAACAAACAGCATTTTAAAAATAATAATTGGATCTGATTG
This sequence comes from Schistocerca americana, assembly GCF_021461395.2. Classification (NCBI taxonomy): domain Eukaryota; kingdom Metazoa; phylum Arthropoda; class Insecta; order Orthoptera; family Acrididae; genus Schistocerca; species Schistocerca americana. The sequence continues at coordinate 77,928,977 of NC_060124.1, read as the reverse complement.
CAAAAGGATCACAGGCAGTCACCACCATAAGCACACTATTAAGTTCATTCCTTACGTAACCAAAATTTACACAATACTAATAATTCACTTTGAGTTACTTATGAAAATATCTCGTCCGTCCCGGCGAACAGGCCGGATATTTAACTAAAGGATGGAAGTGCGGCTTATACACGGTGGAACTCGGGACAAACGAGTAGAAAGCAACCGCCAAACAATTTCGAAGCTGATCAGTCTGGAAGCCAAGGCAGAAAACACACCGAATACACACACGATCTCAGCCTGCCCGCCAAGGCGACAAACCCCATCTGCCCCACATACCAGACCATTTCTGTAACAGCAAATAATTCACGCGGCAGACAAATTCAACTCGTGATTCGGCTCTTCCAAGGCCATGCAAGGCTTACTAACTACGTGACCATCTGTAACATAACTGAAAACCAAACTGAGGCATTTACCGAGTAAAAGAACAATTAAAATTACACTGATTGGTGACTCCAAAGAGTGCTATGTGCACAACGACAATATGAGAAATAAAATTAGAAGGGAGGTCAGCACAGGCCGTGATGATTTATTAAGAGCAAAGTCGATTTTCGATCACATAATCATCATCTTCAGTGCTTTAGCGTACAAATTAAAGCTAGTAGGCACTGGTGTCTGGTTATTAAAGTGCGCGTCATTTATGACGGCGGCCGAGTTTAGGTTCGTTCTGCGCATCTGACGTCACAAAACACAGTCAGCCAACGAACAGAGAACGACGTTGCCAGAGCTCGATTGCAGTTCAGAGCACGGACGAGTGTCTTCAGTTTTAGAAACGTTCAGTCATAAATAAAGTAATAGAACAAAAGCAATGTCTTGATAGCAGACTTTCTTTTATAGACAGTTTGGAAAAAGCATTCTTTATACCAATTGCTCCATATTCTATTAATTAATTAAACCAAACAAGCAATAAGCCCCCTAATTCAGGCGATAGCAAGGAAAGGTGTTTGTATCATTCTCACTAACTGTTTTTTCGCAATAAAGATCAACGGTAATTGTTTATTTCCTATTGCAATTCGACGAAACGTGAGTAATTCATAATCATACCAACAGTGTTTGTCGGTATTTTGCGTGATGTTTTAAAGTCCTCTTAGACGAGCTGCGTTAGCGTAATGGTTAAAGTGTATGGCTACTAAGTGGTAGGTCCTGAGTTCAAACCTTGATCAGTGCTTAATATTTTCTTTATTTTAAAAACAATATCGAAGTATCTTACTTTGTGAATTTTATTCGTTCAAATGTAATTTTTTGAAATTTCTAGTGGCAACTAACATCGACCATACGGAAAGTATACGTTATGGACTTTTACCTCTGTAAACTCTTCAAAATTTCGTGCAATGGTTTACTACATCTAATGCTGCACAATAAATGCGTTGAACATCGAAACAAAATTAAGTCATTTATGGGGGGAAGGTATCAGTCAAGATGGTGTGTAAAAAAATTTTTGGGCCAAATAGTTTTTGTGAAATCGAATGATAAAGTGTGTCAAAGCAGTCGAAACACCATGTGTCTGCACAGGCGAACAGTGCAATGATGACAAAATCGCGCACATCGCGGAATGCGGGGAGCACGTCTCTGTAGCAGCGAAAGGGTTAATGCGGCCGTGGTGGCTTTACTTCATAAACTGCGTGCTCCCCTCTAAACGTGAGTTTGCGAACTATACTATGGCGCTGCTCCTCTTGGCGCGTACAACTGGCAACGCAGCAATCTCCCGCGTCTGGGCGGGCATGCGCGAACCGCCAAGATAAAAGAATTGAACTATAGCAGTAACAGAAGCTATGAAACGATCGTTTCATAGTCAGGCCTCACAGACCGACATCGTTACCTCTCCTCAGTGCAGCACTCCGTGAAGAATGGGCTGCCATTCCCCAAGAAACCTTCCAGCACAGCACCTGATTTAAGGTATGCCTGCGAGAGTGGAAGCTGACATCAAGGCTAAGTGTGGGCCAACACCATACTGAATTCCAGCATTGCCTATGCAGAGCGCCACGAATTTGTAAATCATTTTCAGCCAGGTGTCCGGATACTTTTGATCGCATAGTGTATATAGATATTACGAAGGAAAAGAACATCCAACTATTAACAACTGTCCGTTATTCTTCGCGAGGCAGAGTTATTCAGTGGCATCGAAACGTCTTCGATATACGAAAATTAGTGGACGGGAAATTGTAATGTATGGAGGCGACATCGTAGCGTGGCTTCGTCGATTTTTAAGAACTATCGTTAATGTGCCGTATGTGGATACATGATAGCATATGCGGAAGTTCTGCTGTTCCGGTGGGAAAGGACGCAAGAATTCCTGCCATGCATGATGGAGCTACATCTGGTTTCGTATCTGTCTCCCCGTTTACAAATCGAGGAAAACAAACGAATACCACGAGAGGATGAACTACGATAGATTTCTGAAGTGTCTCAAGATGCACCAACTGGAAAACTTAAATCGGCCGTCCGTCATTGCAATGGATAAAGCCCCATACCACCTAGTTACTAACGATAAAGCTTCAACGATGGAAACGAAAATAGACGGACATTGTTGAATGGTTGAAACGCCACAACGTGAACATTCGAGACGATTTATGTAAGGCGGAACTCGTGGCAATAGATAAGAAAAATTAACCCCAGTTTCAACAGTATGTTGTGGACGAGGTAGCTAAAGAACATGGCCACAGGGTTCTTAGGCTTCCACCATACAACGGCCACTTTACCGCCATCGAAATGATCTGGGCACAAAGTAAAAATTATGTGGCAACAAATAACAAATGCTTCGCTGTGGCAGAAACTAAAAGACTGTTAGAGGAAGCAGTCCTACAAATAACGCCAGAGAAGTGGAGAAATGTTGTACACCACACAGAAACGGTTGTTAAAAAGCGTGGAAAAATGAAGTGAGGGTCGAGAGTAATACTGAAAATATAAATATCTCCTTGGTCAATTCCAGTGGATCATCCACAGACTAGAGTTCAGATAACGACAGTGTCGAGGAAGAAAGTGATTCTGAACTGAGTGGCATTTACCCTTTGCCTTAATTCGTCTTTGTTTTTGTGTTTGTATTTTGAATTTTTGACTGAATGGTGTGTACAGCAGTTGCACAATAAATCTCATCTCATTATTAAGGAATACTCCTCTGCATAAGTATGACACTCTGCGTACACACTACAGTGATTAATAAGTACTCACACAGTTTACATTATTTTAATGTTGTCGATTATTGTATTTACGTGGACGATTCAGGTCCATTTTAACACCCCTTACGTATCGAATACGACAACCGAACGTGATTCATTTTGATTATTCTAACAACAGTGCTCTTCCTAATGTTTTTGTTGAGATATATAAATAATAGGAACACAGCATCATTTTATACGCAGGAGAGCGTTTGTTAAGCCACAAGGATACAACGATCCTGTAAAGTGAACTCAATACCGCACATTAACAGGCGGCGTGAGAAACTAGTTTAGTAAGGAACAGCACAGCTGTTGCTGCTGCAGCCATAATGCGCGTGCACTCACCGGCAAACCGACAACACTGCGCCCTTCCACGCTCAACCGTGCTTCTTTGTCAATCACTTTGTTATTCGCACCTGGGTATAGGGTGAGAGGTATTGCTGGAGGAGAGAGGGTACTTCACGGTATTGAGGGGTGTGGGTGGAAAGATAGGAGACTGTTAGATAGGACAAATATGGAGATGAAGTGGATAGTGGGAAAGACGGAAGCTGTGGAGTATTACAGCACGTGGGTACGACAGTGATTGCAAGAGGAAGGGGATGGGAATGGGTGGAGAGGGAAAGGAGAGAGGAGCCCTGATATGGAGTGGGATAGACGTCAAGGGTTAAACTTGGCAGGAGGGATGTATATCGGGACAGGTCACATTGTCTGGGAGAAGGTTTGGTTGAAGTTGCGGTGGGATAGGATACAGAGTGTGTGGAGGTGTAGGAATGGAGGGATGTGTTTATGAAGACCAGATTTGGTGATCAGAGGGGAGACAATGGTGTCATTGGAAACTAGGTTGCGACAGTATAAGACATACATGGGTGTTTGATGTGGGTGAGGAGCGATGGGGATTTCATGAGATGGTAGAGGATCCAGGTGAGGAAGGTAAACTGATGCAAAAAGCTTGACGGAGTGCATGGCGTTTGAGGATTTGAAGCGACTTATAGAAATTTGGTGGGGCAGAGATCTGTACAACATTTGCATAGCAGAGGATGAGTCAGATCAACGTTTTGTATATGTGGAGAATAATGCACGGGTGTAATCCCCGAGTTTGGGATGTTAGTAGTTTTAGAAGTTTTAGTCTATTGTGGGCTTTCTGTCGGATAGTTAGTATGAGAGATTTCCACATTAGCTGCCAGTCAAGGGTTAATCGAAGATATTTAGGTGGAAGGTGAGTGTGGTTCGTCCTATATCTGAGTTTTGGTGGGGTTGATCTTGAGGAGCCAGTGGTTACACCAGGAGGTGCACTGATAGAGGTGAATTTGTATGGATCGTTGGAGTGTATGGGAGAGGATGAGAAAAGCAGTATTACCAGCATATTGTAGTAGGTGGATTGATAATGGGATGAAGGGTACAGAAACTGGTATTGTTAATAGTGACAAAGGGTGAACGAGTAGATAGGGATGATGCAATAAGGCGGGCACAGTTAACTGAAAGTGTGGAGTTTGAAAGGAGATTGGTATGCCATACGTGGTCATAGGCTTTTTCAAGATCGAGGGAGACAAAAATAGCGGATTTACGGGAGTTGAGTTGTTGGGATAGGAGCTGGTCATCAGAGGAGAAATTGGGACAGATGCCACACTGGTTAACGGGAAGAAGGTGGTGTTCGTTCAAGTGTTGATGAATGCGTCGGGAGAGGATGGATTCTAAGATCTTATACTGATTAATTATTTAAAATTTTAATTTATATTTATGATTTAACGAAATGATGATATCAGAAAATGAATAGCATTATCGCTTGGCAATCCCGAGCATAAATTCCCCTTGCTGTTACGGCAATTAGTTCGTATTTAATGGCGCTCCATAACCGACATAATATTAAAAACACATTATTAAGGATATAACCTAACTTAGCTATTAGTCCACTGTCTTGCTGGAGGCTCCTCGCTTGGCGCCTAGGTAGCTCGCGACACGCCAGGCGACTCACCTTGCTAAACAAACAGCTGTGGACTTAAGAGACGGGCCCCACTGACAAGAGACACCTTTGACCTCGAACCCTTGGAACCGCTCGAAACCATGATTAGACTAACAGTCGATCACAAGAACAGCAGTGGTCTGTGCCATTTCCATGCAAAACTCCACACTTGTCTTCTAGCACAATCATGCGGTTGCAAGTTGGAGCTGCACGTAGAACTGTTCGAGCTGCGGGAATGGTATAGCTGCGGTATGAATGAGTCTCTTGGAGTGTTCGCACTCTGGTTACTATGTAAACTGTATACAGTGATATCATGAAGAGAATTATCCCCACGAATATAGTCCAAATATTAGGGACAAATTTGCAAAGTGCTGAATATGGAAATGAAAGTGGGGTCGAGGATAGAGAGTTCACAGGTATATTTTATAACACAATAATTCAGAAATGATATAGCTGTCCTGGCTGAAAGTGAAGAAGATCTTGTAGTCCTACTGAATAGAATGGATAAGGTTATGGGTGAAGAATATAATATGAGAATTAATAAAGCAAAAACAAAAGTAATGGCATGCGACAAAGAAGATGAAGTGAAAGTCCAAGTTCATGCAGGCAATGAACTGCTTGAACAAGTTGATAAATTTACTTATCTGGGCAGTAATATTACCAGGGATAGAAGGAGCAAGGCAGAAGTGAGAAGTAGAATAGCTCAAGCAAAGGCTGCTTTTAACAAGAAGAAAAACATATTAACATCTAAGAGCATTAGCCTTGAAACCAGGAAAAGATTTTTGATATCATATGTGTGGAGTGTGGCATGCTATGGGTGTGAAACATGGACTCTCGGGACAGAGGAACAGCAGAAGCTAAATTCTTTTGAAATGTGGTGCTATAGACGCATGCTCAAAATAAAATGGATCGACAAGGTCACAAACGAAGTGGTTCTGGAAAGAGCAGGTGAGAAGAGAAGCTTCTGGAGTTTCATTGTTAAAAGAAGAGTGCAATTTACAGGCCATCTATTAAGACATAAAGGACTCCTGAACACAATCATAGAGGGATATGTCGAGGGAAAAAGACCAAGAGGAAGACCACGACTGAGGTACATGGATCAAATCGTGAAAGATGTGGGATGTAACACCTGTAAAGAAATGAAGAGAAAAGCTGAAAGACGCACAGAATGGAGCCAAGCTGCAATTATAGCTGTTGCAAACCAATCCTTGGATTGACCACTACAGAAGAAGAAATTCAGAAATATAATGTGTGAGACACAGAACGTGCAGGTTTCTCTATTGCACTCAACCACGAACGGCAACCGTGCAATTCCCTCAATACGTTGCAAGTGCCATATGTGGTAAGAACAAAGTTCTATGTGTTTGTGAGGGTACTATGTTAGAACTGTGTAAATTCGAACTGAGAAAGTTGTAGGTGCTCGTATGGTGAATGCTTCTGTAGTCGAGGGAGCCCATGTGTTTGGTGTTCGACAGGCGCAACATCGAAGATTTATACCAAGTGAGGTGGCGCAGTAGTTAGCACACTGGACTCGTATTCGGGAGGATGAGGTTCAAAGCTGTGCCCGGCCATCCAGATTTAGGTTTTCAGTTATTTCACTAAAATGCCAGGATCGTTCCTTTGAAAGGGCATGGCCAATTTCCTCCCTCATCCTTGACACAATCCGAGCTGGTGCTCTGTCTCTAATACGAGGGTTATTCGGAAAGTAAGGAACGATCGGTCGCGAAATGGAATACAGTGAAAATCTCATGGAGCTTTGCACAGATGCGTTGAGCACTGTGTCCAGTACACCCATCGTTCACACCATGTCTCTCTTTTCAGTTCTGAGCTCACAGTGACAACGTAAAGATCGCTAGAAGTTAGCGTCTCCCACCAAGTATGAGGGCCTGGCGAAAGATTTCGCCTAAAGCTATGCAACCCACATAACATCACTGTCATGCGATTCATTCTACACGACAATTCTCTGCCATACTCTGCAGGGGCAACGAAGATGCTCATGCAGCGTTTTCGATGGGAAGTGTTTGAACACCCACAATACAGCCTGTAAGTGGCTACCCCTGAGGTTCATCTCTGTTCAAATGAACCACTGGCTAGAAGAAAATATTTTGACACAGACAACAAGCTGCAGTTCAGAGTAGAAAATTGTCGAAAAGCACTGGCGGCTGTCTTCTATAACGAGTGGAACTGAAAAGTTGGTACACCGCTTCGACAGATGTCTAAGTCCGAGCGTGCGACTATGTAGAGAAGTAGCTGGAAGATGTAGCTAACCGTTGCAAATAAAACAGTTTTGATTTTCACTAAGGTTTCCATTTAGCGACCTATCACTCCTTTTTTTCCGAATAGCTCTCGTAACTCCGATGTCGACAGGACGTTAAACCCAATCTTCCTTCCATCGAAGATTTATACCGCATCCAGAGAAAATCGAGAAACATCAAAAGCTAAGTCGCAACGCGAACTAAGTGTATGTTGAGTGATCTTGACCGATGGTCATTGAAGAGGACTGCGAAGAAAAATAAGAGGCTGATAGCTGCAAAAGTCGCCGCAGAACTTAATGTCGCACTCGCAAACCCTACTGACATCAAAACAACACGAAGCGAGCTCCATAACCTGGAAACTGCAGGGAGAGCTGAAATTCCAAAACCACTCATCAATGACGCAAATATCCGCAACAGGGAAATATCGTGCCGAAGCCATAACATCTAGACTGGAACAATGGAAGAAAGTCTTTTGGTCAGATGAGTCTTTTTTCCGATTGGTTCCATCTTATGGCTGAGTTTACGTCCCAAGAGTGAAACGTGGCGAGGGTTCGGTGATGATTTGGGAAGCCATATTGTGGTACTCCATGGGTGCCATGTTATTTTCGCAGGTCGCATTACTGCCAAGGATTATGTGACCGTCTTGACTACTGAGGGCTGTCCCTTGGTACAATGATTTTTCCCCAGTGTTTCAAGACATCAGAGGCCCTCTTCACACAACTCACGTCGTTCAGGACTGGTTTCGTGAGCATGAGGATGAATTTTCGCATCTCCCCTGGCCATCACAGTCACCATATCTCTATACTATCGAGTCTTTGTGGCATACTTTTGAGAGAAGTGTTGTGGCTGTGCCCTCTTGTAATGTTTTATGGTTCCTGGCTGGATGAGGAGAGCGTGGTATGATAGGTGGGTGGCCGGTTTCTTCTCATTATAACACAAAATGTACACGTGGTTAAAATACACATTATTACAGGAACCAGTTGAGTATTTAATCTCAGTGATGTCCAGTCTGAAGTTCTGTGGTTAACAGTAATCAAATAACATGTACTAATTCTTGAATCATGTCCGTGTCAAAAAAATGGTTCAAATGGCTCTGAGCACTATGGGACTTAACATCTATGGTCATCAGTCCCCTAGAACTCAGAACTACTTAAACCTAACTAACCTAAGGACATCACACAACACCCAGCCATCACGAGGCAGAGAAAATCCCTGACCCCGCCGGGAATCGAACCCGGGAACCCGGGCGCGGGAAGCGAGAACGCTACCGCACGACCACGAGATGCGGGCTGTCCGTATCCATGTCACAACTATATACAACGAGTAACGTTCCGTCACAGCTAGCTAAGGTGCGAGGGGAAGGCTATCACTGTGGAAGACTAGAGCATAGTGCGACGTATTGAGGTGAAATGCGGCCTGAGTCGCGAAGCGACGTGCTCAGGTACTGAGCCCTATATGCACGCTGCTCAGGGGGCGCTATTGGCGCATAGCCTGTGGGCGTGTCTTGGTCTTCTCTTGTTGTAGGCACACCTAGTTGAGAGCCTGCCATACAATGTTTACTAGTGCCGACCAGGTGCTGGCGAAGGCGTACACCTGCACAAGAAGTGCGTGTGATCGGTATCCGCCTCCATTATCATTACCTGAACTTGTTACTGTTTTGCAGGTAGGATGGTATAAGTTCCCATGAAAACCATGCAGCGCCCGTATTTATCCATTCCGAGGCCACTGCAACCTATTTTGAATGCCAACTCCACGTGGCTGCTATGGTCGCAGGTTCGAATCCTGCCTCGGGCATGGATGTGTGTGATGTCCTTAGGTTAGTTAGGTTTAAGTAGTTCTAAGCTCTAGGGGACTGATGACCTCAGATGTCCCATAGTGCTTAGAGCCATTTGAACCATTTGAATGTCAACTGTTTTCCTACAATGTATTAGGCACGGTAATGTGTTTCCGGTTTCTCTGCATTATTGTCCACCCTGTGCGTATTTCATAAATGTCTTTCTTATTCTGTTTCATGTGGAGCACACGAGCGACACAACATGCCGATGGCGGGATGTTCCCTGTGGCAGCAGACAGCGTTCGCAGCAAGTTCTCGCCGTTTACTGTTGGAGACCTCCGACTGCAGCATATTTCCTAATTCCGTCGTAAAAGGTAAAAAAAATTAATAATTGATACATAACATGTTAATGTCATTTTGTAACACCTCGTTTCTACTTTAGTCATGGTGAAATACAGTCGCACTAAAATTACGTATCGTTCTGTACAATATTTGTCTTGGTAATGCGAATGAATTATATTGCATTGACAGCATCTCATGAAAATCACAGTATGTACTGAAAGAAAACATACGAGGGCTATTAATACATTAAGGTCCGATTGGTAGGGAAGCGGAAACCACATTGAAAATAAAAAAAAATCGTATTTTCAACGGTTAGCTACACCTTCGAGCTATTTTTCTACATAGTCTCTGCTCCCAAATAGACATTTGTCTTAGCGTTGACCCAATTTTCATAGCGAATAGCGATGCGGAAACCACATTGAAAATAAAAAAATTCTTATTTTCAACGGTTAGCTCAACGATTAGCTATACCTTCGAGCTATTTTTCTAAATAGCCGCCGCTCCCAATTAGACATTTGTCGTAGCGTTGAACCAATTTCCAACAAGCTCACCATAAAACGCACCCGCCTGAGATTTCTGCCAATTCTGTACGCTGATCTGCAGATCGTCTTCTTTGGCAAAATGTTGTCTTCATAGCCAGTGGTTCAAGTGAGCGAAGGGATGAAACTAAGTGGGAGCCAAGTAGCTGGAGAGAAGTCCGAGATCAAAGTTCAATACAAAAATTTTCGTCATGAAATATCAGGTTGAAACTTACTTTCTGAAAAGTCATTTATTGTAATAAATTTGAGTTTACAAGAGTCAAAAACTTTGTCATCTCTAATAACGTGTTTCCTGATATCTGCGTAATCTTCATAATAATTCGCATCTGCACTGATAGCTATACAGTGTAGTGTTCTCTAGTGGTCTCTTTTAGTAACCATTTTGTGTAGTCGAATTGCTGTACTGAAAAGAGATTAGAGGACTTGCAAGAATGTTACGTTATGAGGGTGAACCGTGTGCGGCTCGCGTTCTTGTCGTTCATAACTTGGCGTCTTGTAATAGCGGTAGGGACGTCTCGTTTCCTTCTTGTGTTAATGGCGCCACTGAGTATGCTAGCATTGTTTGTCTGCGTGTGGCAGCAACAGCAGTTATCGATAGCCAATATGGTGGTAGACTGATGACTTCAGATGTAAAGTCCCATAGTGCTCAGAGCCATTTGAACCATTTGAGCATTGTGGTACTATCTTTGGTGCGACCGCTTGTATTTCCGGGTCGTCGTGTGTGTCAGGCAGTTGGGCTTCGGACGGAGCAGCGGGGAGGTTCGCAGTGCACGGGCAGGCCGGGACCGCTGGCGGCCTGCAGGCACTGTCGGATCAAAGGGCTGTAGCCGACGACCGAACCCAGGGCGTTTGAAGTTGAGTGAACCTTATCCAGTAGTGAAACCTCCACTCTTTGAGATCTCGCTGTTGTTTGTGTGCTGCTCCCAGGGTCGGTGCGACCAACCGCAACAAGTGGAGTCTGTGAGGTTGGTGGAAGCTAGTAGCCACCTTCTACTGCTTGATATTAGTTTGAATTTGGTCTTGTTATTGGTGAAGTGAAACCAGCGGTATCTTACTGCCTAGTGGCCGCTAACGCCCCAGTTACCTGCCCTGGAGGTTAGCGTAATTTGTGGCAGTGTACTTTTCCTCGTCTTGCCCATGCTGTCCAGCATGGCGTGTAATTTGACAGCTTCCTTGATTGGGGTATGGATAGTTCTTTTCCTTGTCTACCTTGGTTATAGTGGTTCCTTCTGCCTTTTGGTGTTTTAAACATCGGATTCTGAAGACGCAGTGCTATGTGTCACTTCGCCCTCGCCTGAATTATTCCATCGTTGTACTGGTTATCTGGCGTTAGGTGGATTGGGTAAGAGGGTTGATCGGCGTTTAAATCGTCTCTAGTTTGAGTTGCCCTCCTTAGGTGAACATTACTCTTGGCTGCCTGTCTCACCACATGCACGGCTGTAGCGACCCTCCTCACGTCGATCCATGGAGCACTGTCTGTGGATCACTCCATCTTACTTGGTCAAGTTGTCATAATTGTTTAAAATTTACCTTAATGTTTTAACGTGTAATTGCCTTCCTCACTTGTAATTCAGGCTTTCAGCCGTTACTTGTTTGTAACATTGCTTGTGGCCTTCAGCTGACAAGTAATTTTCAATTCTGTCTTAATAAGACCTTCAACCGTCACTATAGCTTGTTACAGTTTATTGGTATTGTTTAAGAAAAGGTTTTAGTATTGTTAACGTGTAATTGCCTACCTCATTTGTAATTCGGGCCTTCAGCCATTGAGTATTTCCGAAATTGCTTGTGGCCTTCAGCCGACAAATAATTTTGAATTCTTTCTTAATCAGGCCTTCATCCGTTAATTGTTTGTAACACTGCTTGTGGCTTTCAGCTGACAAATAATTTTCAATTCTGTCTTGATAAGGGCTTTAGCCATCACTAACTTGTTACAGTTTGTTAAGATTGTTTAAAAAGGTTTTAGTATTTCCTTACTTGTAATTCAGGCCTTCAGCCGTTGAGTATTTTGAAATTGCTTGTGGCCTTCAGCCGACGAATAATTTTGAATTTTTTTTCTTAATCAGGCCTTCAGCCGTTGATTATGTGTAACACTGCTTGTGGCCTTCAGCCGACAAATAATGTGCAATTCTTTCTTAATGAGGCCTTCAGCCATTACTATAGCTTGTTACAGTTTTTGATTGTTTAAGGAGAAAATATCTTAGTATTTTTTTAACGTTTAACTGTCTTCCTCACTTGTAATTCAGGCCTTCAGCTGTTGAGTATTCTGAAGTTGCTTGTGGCCTTCAGCCGACAAATAATTTTGAATTCTTTCTTAGTAAGGCCTTCAGCCGTCAGTGTAGTAAATTCCTTTAAATTGACTGTTGAAAATTATTTCCTCAAATAAAGTGTGTTTACTGTAGCCACCGGTAGCTAATTACGGCCCCATCTACAATCGTTGCCTTACCCTGCCTCTCCCTGACTACCAGGTCACAGTGGGCTGCACGCAAATGAGGCAGAATCCCATTCACGTCTTTTGGACAATTTTGAACATAATACACTCCTGGAAATGGAAAAAAGAACACATTGACACCGGTGTGTCAGATCCACCATACTTGCTCCGGACACTGCGAGAGGGCTGTACAAGCAATGATCACACGCACGGCACAGCGGACACACCAGGAACCGCGGTGTTGGCCGTCGAATGGCGCTAGCTGCGCAGCATTTGTGCACCACCGCCGTCAGTGTCAGCCAGTTTGCCGTGGCATACGGAGCTCCATCGCAGTCTTTAACACTGGTAGCATGCCGCGACAGCGTGGACGTGAACCGTATGTGCAGTTGACGGACTTTGAGCGAGGGCGTATAGTGGGCATGCGGGAGGCCGGGTGGACGTACCGCCGAATTGCTCAACACGTGGGGCGTGAGGTCTCCACAGTACATCGATGTTGTCGCCAGTGGTCGGCGGAAGGTGCACGTGCCCGTCGACCTGGGACCGGACCGCAGCGACGCACGGATGCACGCCAAGACCGTAGGATCCTACGCAGTGCCGTAGGGGACCGCACCGCCACTTCCCAGCAAATTAGGGACACTGTTGCTCCTGGGGTATCGGCGAGGACCATTCGCAACCGTCTCCATGAAGCTGGGCTACGGTCCCGCACACCGTTAGGCCGTCTTCCGCTCACGCCCCAACATCGTGCAGCCCGCCTCCAGTGGTGTCGCGACAGGCGTGAATGGAGGGACGAATGGAGACGTGTCGTCTTCAGCGATGAGAGTCGCTTCTGCCTTGGTGCCAATGATGGTCGTATGCGTGTTTGGCGCCGTGCAGGTGAGCGCCACAATCAGGACTGCATACGACCGAGGCACACAGGGCCAACACCCGGCATCATGGTGTGGGGAGCGAACTCCTACACTGGCCGTACAGCACTGGTGATCGTCGAGGGGACACTGAATAGTGCACGGTACATCGAAACCGTCATCGAACCCATCGTTCTACCATTCCTAGACCGGCAAGGGAACTTGCTGTTCCAACAGGACAATGCACGTCCGCATGTATCCCGTGCCACCCAACGTGCTCTAGAAGGTGTAAGTCAACTACCCTGGCCAGCAAGATCTCCGGATCTGTCCTCCATTGAGCATGTTTGGGACTGGATGAAGCGTCGTCTCACGCGGTCTGCACGTCCAGCACGAACGCTGGTCCAACTGAGGCGCCAGGTGGAAATGGCATGGCAAGCCGTTCCACAGGACTACATCCAGCATCTCTACGATCGTCTCCATGGGAGAATAGCAGCCTGCATTGCTGCGAAAGGTGGATATACACTGTACTAGTGCCGACATTGTGCATGCTCTGTTGCCTGTGTCTATGTGCCTGTGGTTCTGTCAGTGTGATCATGTGATGTATCTGACCCCAGGAATGTGTCAATAAAGTTTCCCCTTCCTGGGACAATGAATTCACGGTGTTCTTATTTCAATTTCCAGGAGTGTAGTACCGTGTTTACATCTTCGACTGTAACAAAATTTAGCGGCCTTTGCACTCGAAAGCAAAATACGAGATGTAGACAGTCCAGTCACATTACTGTGATCACCTGCCAAAAGCCAGAATAATCTTTTGCAGCGCGGACGTGCAGGATGAGAGACATGGAGGTTCTCGGAGGTACCGGCAGGGATGCGGAGCCACGCCGCCTCGAGCTGCGCTAGGTTCCACGATAGAGGATGCGTGGTCAGGGGAGTACGGCAAACTCATCTTAGTGCTCTGTGAACGACGCACGTACACGCGAGCTGTGTGACACGTTGCATTGTCCTGCTGGTAGATGCCATCGTGCCGAGAAAAACAAACTGCTTGTAGGAGTGAACAAGATTTCCAAGGATAGATGCCTACTTGTGTTGATCAGTTGTGCCTTCCTGAATGAGGAAACCACCCACACAATGCCACGAAAACATTCCCCAGATCATAATGCTTCAACCATTTTTGCAGAGTGTTTGCTTTCAAGACGTTTTACGCTGTACACAACAACGGCCATATGCCCGGCTCAGCATAAAATGTCATTCATCTGAAAAGGACATCTGACACCATTCAGCGGACGTCCAGTTGCGATACTGGCGTATAGGCTCCAACCTTCGTCGCTGATGAAGAGCAGTTAACATGGGTGCATAAACCAGGACCTTACTGTGGCAGCAACGATCGCCGAGTGGCCGTTGGGGAGACGCTGCTGGTAGTCCTTGGCTCATCTGGGCAGTTACTTAATAGTTGCACTCTATTCACCTGTACACATCTCTGTAGCCATCGTTCACCCCTGTCATCCATGGCTGGTAATACATTTTGCCACGCACTGTATACTTTAGCCACAGCGCCACAAAAACGGTTTACAGACGTAGCTGTTTCGGAAATCTTCCACACTTGGCACAAAAGCCAGTGTCATGCCTGTTTGTACGTCAGATAAATCGCTTTATTTCCATATACAACAACTGCACTGATTTTCCGCGCCCCTCCCCCCCCCCCCCCTCCCCCCGCGGTATGCTTTATATACGAGGGTTGGAACTTTAAAGGTGGCAACTATTTATTTACAGCTCGTACAATATAGATACGTATTTCAAAGTTTTACTGACCTTCATAGTAGTCACCAGCATTGTGTATAACCCGTTGCCAGCGATGTGGAAGTCATAGGATAATCTTAGCAGTGCCAGTTGTGTTGACAGTTCGAGCGGCGCGGTCTATTGCCCGACGAATTTGTAGCAGTTCTGAAGCGAATGCCGTGAAGTGTTTTCTTCAGTTTAGAAGTCGAGTTGAACTCACGTGGGCTTAAGTCAGCGGAGTGCAGCGGGTGGTATAGCACTTGGCAGCTCCATCAGTCAAACATATCACTGACCTCAATTTGCAGTAGGATTTTGGAGCATATACTGTACTCGAACATTATGAATCACCTTGAAGAAAATGACTTATTGATACATAACCAACATGGATTCAGAAAATATCGTTCTTGTCCAACACAGCTAGCTCTTTATTCCCATGAAGTAATGAGTGCTGTCGACAAGGGATCTCAGATCGATTCCGTATTCCTAGATTTCCAGAAGGGTTTTGATACCGTTCCTCACAAGCGACTATTAATCGAATTGAGTGCGTATGGAGTATCGTCTCAGTTGTGTGACTGGATTCGTGATTTCCTCTCAGAGAGTACACAGTTCATCGTAGTGATAGACGGTAAATCATCGAGTAGAACAGATGTGATATCTGGCGTTCCGCAAGGTAGTGTCATAGGCCCTCTGCTGTTCCTGATTTACATATAATCTAGGTGGCAATCTGAGCAGCCCCTTTAGATTTTTTTCAGATGAAGCTGTAATTTATCGTCTAGTAAAATCATCAGACGATCAATTCCAATTACAAAGCGATCTAGAGAGTATTTCTGTATGGTACGAAAAGTGGGAAATGGCACTAAACAAAGAAAAGTGCGAGGTCATCCACATGGGTACCAAAAGAAATCCGATAAATTTTGGGTATACGATAAATCGCACAAATCTAAGGGCTGTCAATTCGACTAAATACTCAGCAATTAGAATTGCGAGCGACTTACATTGGAAAGACCACATAGATAATATTGTGGGGAAGGCGAAACAAAGACTGCGCTTTGTTGGCAGAACACTTAGAAGATGCGACAAACCCACTAAAGAGACAGCCTACATTACACTTGTCCGTCCTCTGCTGGAATACTGCTGTGCGGTATGGATTCCTTACTAGGTAGGATTAAGGGAGGACATCGAAAAAGTGCAAAGAAGGGCAGTCCGTTTCTTATTATCGCGCAATAGGTGTGAGAGTGTCACTGATATGATACGCGAGTTGGAGTGGCAGTCACTGAAACAAAGGCGGTTTTCTTTGTGGCGAGATCTATTTACGTAATTTCAATCACTAACTTTCTCTTCCGCATGCGAAAATATTTTGTTGACACCCACCTACGTAGGGAGAAATATTCATGATAATAAAATAAGAGAAATCAGAGCTCGAACGGAAAGATTTAGGTGTTCCTTTTTCGCGCGCGCCGTTCGAGAGTGGAATGGTAGAGAAGTAGTATGAAAATGGTTGGATGAACCCTCTGCCAGGCACTTAAGTGTGGATTGCAGGGTAACCATGTAGATGTAAATGTAGAACAGCTTGCACTGTGCGTGCTTGAACATTATCCTGCAAAATGATGGTCAGGCCCTGCAGAAAGTGTCGCCACTTTTGTCTCTGTGCTGTTAATTTTTGGAATACACCCCTACGACCAGCTTAGAGACAGAAGTGATGACACTTTCTGCAGGACCTGACCATCATTTTGCAGGAGAATACTGAAGCGCGTACAGTGCAAGCTGTTACTGATTTGTGTGACAAATGGGGCTGCTAAGTGCTATACCACCTATTGCACTCCCCTGACTTAAAGCCCTCGTGAGTTCAACTCGATTTCTAAACGGAAAGAAACACTTCACTGCATTCGCTTCAGAACCACTACAAATTTGTCGGGCAATACACCGCGCCGCTCGAACTGTCAACACAACTGGTACTGCTAAGAGTATCCTACGACTTCCACGTCGCTGGCAACCGGTTATACACAATGCTGATGACTACTTTGAAGGTCAGCAAAACTTTGAAACACGTATCTGTTTTGTACGAACTGTAAATAAATAGTTGCCACTACTAAAGTTCCAACCCTCGTATGCTTTATATATCCTCCACTGCTAGTGCTGCCATCTGCGGTCTGTGAGGGGTTATTGCACATTGACATCGAACATAGTTGGTGTTCCCATTAATGTGACTCGATCACGTACTTTATAAGAATACACTTTGAATAATTTAATTGGTATAGCTACGAGGCGATTGATTGATACTACTTTCCAGTTCGGAAAAAAGTGGTTAACAAACAATGAGAAGCCTCTCCTTTTTCAGTCAGTAAATTAATAAATTCACTGTGGCTTCTGTTTTATATTAAGGACGCAAGCACTTTCTTAGACGAGGCGTGAGAACCAGTCAGTTCTCCTGTATGCAGATGCAGACAAGGAGTGTTCCTTGCAGGGCAAGCTGTGGCAGGTGGACGGTGGATGGAGTTTTGGGCGGCTTCGGCACTGCGGTAGCGTCTGCTCACAATCCTAAGCGCAGGGCCAGGGCATACTATTGGCAGACCATAACTGAAGATATAAATCCCACACCTTCCGTGTAGATTCGGACACATCGGTCACAGTGCCATTCAGAGACAACCTAAACTCGATAGCACGGATATACTACGAGATTTCGGTACCACTAGGTAGTAACTTAAGGGCCCCAGCATCGACTGGGGAAGTGTGCATGTAAAAGGGACAAAAGATCGCATACACAGAACTGCAGACCAATACAGTTGCCGATCATCAGCTACAAGATCCTGGAGCGTATCGCAAGATGTTACAGTATAACGTGTCGACAGTTGGACGTTACTACTTCTTTGCAAAGTTGACCAGTGATTCTGCTGTGGTGTGTACACACCAGCTCTGAGTCTGAGATATTATTATCGCGAGTAGTAGAGAGCGAACAGTTGTTGAGAGGAGACGGAAGTGGTCGGACGCAGCCTGCGGTGGAGAAGCCACGCGACATGAGAGGTCCAGCCTGCCGCGATGGTGCTAGTAGCGCCGAAGGAGACGTTGGCATTAATTGAGGATTTTTTGTTGTTGTTGTAATTTGCCTTTTTGCTACACGTAGTTGTTGGTTGCTTGCAAACTGGAGGGGTTTTGTCAGATTTATGTATGTACACATTGAGAGTAATATTTTTACCTTTGTTGTGGCCAGAAACGTGTTTATTGAGTATAGACACTGCGGAATAATTAAGTCTGGGTAAAGTCTGTTCGTGTTTAAATAATATATGCTGCAAAAATAGTAGATTATAGTCGTTATTGGTTTCTTTCACTTTTTTACCGTTCAAGGCTAGTTGACCAAATCCCTCCAGATCATTCAATGAGCATTAAAATCAAACAGAAACTACAATGATTAAGTTTAGCAGTCAGCAATTTCTTCGTTTCCCAAATTCTTCATTCGCTGTGATCTGGCTGCTCGTTCTTCTGCAGATATGACATACTTCTTCCGTTCTGATGGTCTAAATGTTAGCCGAGTGTATTTGTTCTTCAGAAGCAGTTTCTCTTCTCTGTGTTGAATTTGGTGTGTGGTGATGTTCAGTTCATCCAGATCACTTTATACTTCTTCAAACCAGATGTTTTTGGTTTTGTGTTCCAGAAGCAGTCAAAAAGTTGCTTCAAGATTCTAGTATTTGGTAGGGGAGATATGTTGACGAAAAATGCAATCCTTCTTTTCCGCATTGTAGCAATAATGGATTCATATATATTACTGAATTGGGCAAAAGTCTCCACTGCTCATTAACTTGATGTTTCTTACTGATAATTGTTTGGAGTATTCTTCTATCCACTTTCTGTAATTTGTCAGTTGTTGCTTGAGTATTTAATCTGAATAGTGTTTCACTTACATATGTTGCTTCCGGTTTAACGACGGAGGAGTAATGTCGAAATTCAGCATTTATTGAGAGAGATCATTTGTGGTAGGTTGGCCATGTGGTTCTCTGCGCTCGTTGAAGTTTTAATGCTCTGCTATCTATTGATGCTCTTTCATTAACATTCCAGGTAATAATCTCACCAAGATATTTAAACATTTTTACTAATTTAATTTTTTTTATCATTATGGAGTATGATATGGGATGTGTCAACTGGGGAGCTGGGTATCATTTCTGTTTTCTCAAACGAAATTTACAATCCGACCTTTGCCGCTAATCGTTCTACTTGTACTAGCTGAACCTTTGCTTCATCAGTATTGTTCGCTAACAGCGCCAAATCATCTGATCTGCAAATGCAAGGCATTTACGTCGAATCTTTTTCCAATATTAACAGACGGTGGGCATGTCTTGTTCCATTCACGCATGATTTTCTCCAGCACACAACTGAACAATAATGGAGACAATCCAACGCCTGTCGAAGGCCAGTATGAATCTCAAAAGGTTCAGAAAATTCATTTCTGTACTTTACTCTAGCTTTGGTATTTCGAAGGGAGACTGCAACGAGGTTGACAAGTTTCTGATGTAAACAAAATTCTTTAAGAATTGACATTAGAGATTCACGAAGGATACTATCGTAGGCTTCTTTAAAATCGACAAACGTGACCACTAGTTTCTTGTCCCTGACCCTTTGAGGTTTCATTATCCGTGTCAGTAAGATGTTTGTGTAAGTTCAGAATAATTTATACATTTACGTATTTCGAAAGTTCTGCCACTAGTTGGTTCTCACCTGCTGCTTTATAATTCCAAAGCGAGTTAATCACTGCTTGTGCTTCATCTGGATGTGGTGGTTTTGTTTCTTGGATAGGGATCAAATTCCAAATGATGTCCAGGTTCCGCGCTATTTAGTAACTGTTTGAAATATTTAGCCAGTATCACTGAATTTTCATAATTGTTATGTCCTACCTTTCCGTTTGTACCCTTCATCATAAGAGTAGGTGGAGTGCATTTCGACTGGTACTGTCTGAATGTCTGATAATAATCTCTTGTATTGTGGCGATTGAAAGCATCCTCCATAGATTTTAGCCAGTGCTTATAAAAATTGCCTTTTGACCCTTCTAATTTCTTTTGCGGTTGATCGTCTAGCATTTTTAATTCCTCCTTGGAGCTTTCAGTCCTGTTTTGTTGGTAAAATTTACCAAGCCTAATGTCTACGTTGAATCGCTACATCGCATTCCTCATTCCACCAAGCATGTTTCTTGCGGTTCCGTACAGGAGCTACTTCTTCAGCGAAGGCATTTAATCGACTGATAGTGGCTTCTAGATTGTCACTTAAAGATATTCCTGATCTCTCGTAATATATCTGATTATCAATAATATAACTAGGGCCATATGTTCTCTTTGTATCCAACTTTTGAGGTTTGCTTTTTCTTTTAGGCGTCAGTTTGATTTTAAATTTTTGAAATGTAGTGGTCTGAATCAACATCGTTGCCACGCAGCACTTTAACATTATAGATTTCCTCATGGAATTTCTTATCCGTGACAACATGATCTATCTGGAACTCTCCTAGCTTGACGTTAGGACATTTCCATGTCATTAACTTATGTGGTCTTTTCTTAAGCCTTCTTGTCTTGAAAGCCATTCCATTTGTAGTACAAAATTCAATTAACCGCTCTCCGTTCTTATTTGAAAGTTTATGCGCTGGCTATCTCCCCACCACATCTCGAAATTTCTCTTCTCGTCCTATCTTCGCATTACAGTCTCCAAGCAGAATTTTAATGTTAGTTTCCGGTATGGTCCTTACTAGTTGATCAAGTTCATCGCTGAATTTTTCCGTTCCAACTTTGTCAGTTCTATTTTTAACATTAGTTGTAGCATGAATATTTATCAGTGAGTATCTTTTGTTTTCCACCTTAATTGTTAACAATTCTTGAGGAATTGGATGAAAAATCCTCAATGGAATCCAATATTCTATTGTGTACCAAGAAACCCACACCGAATTGGGGAAGATTTTCTATTACCCTTTGTCCTGGTGGTCCCTTATAAAGTCGATATCCTCGTGATTCGATCGTGTTCTGGTCAGTATTGCGTAACTCTTGAAGGGCTGTGATAACTATGTTCTGTTGATGTAAGATAGCTGTTAAATGTTTCGATTTACCGACTTTCTTCAAAGAATTAATATGTACTGTTGCAAAACACGAAAATCTTCCTGGTTTGTTAAATTTTAGCACTTTATTATGTGGAATATGTTGCATGTTTGTTTGTTCATTCGGTGCATCACTAGGCGCTCCGACTCGCCTTTGACCTCTGTGTGACGCCCCACCGTAACCGAATGGTGTCTTCGCCTGGATAATCTCGTCGTGACTGTCCAAACCGGTGGATTCTTTCAATAGAAGACAACTCCTATTTGTCTGATTATCTGATCAATGATCAAGTGTCTGACCAAGGTCAGGGTTTACAATTCCAGATGTGATCTGGAAAGGTGATGGGTGAATTATTTATTTCGATCAAGTCCGCCAGCAAGCTGGAGAGGACCCCCCTATCCGCCACCTGGGACACGCCACTGCATTGCGTTAATTCAAAACTTTTTATGTCCGCAAGTTTCTACACTCCTGGAAATGGAAAAAAGAACACATTGACACCGGTGTGTCAGACCCACCATACTTGCTCCGGACACTGCGAGAGGGCTGTACAAGCAATGATCACACGCACGGCACAGCGGACACACCAGGAACCGCGGTGTTGGCCGTCGAATGGCGCTAGCTGCGCAGCATTTGTGCACCGCCGCCGTCAGTGTCAGCCAGTTTGCCGTGGCATACGGAGCTCCATCGCAGTCTTTAACACTGGTAGCATGCCGCGACAGCGTCGACGTGAACCGTATGTGCAGCTGACGGACTTTGAGCGAGGGCGTATAGTGGGCATGCGGGAGGCCGGGTGGACGTACCGCCGAATTGCTCAACACGTGGGGCGTGAGGTCTCCACAGTACATCGATGTTGTCGCCAGTGGTCGGCGGAAGGTGCACGTGCCCGTCGACCTGGGACCGGACCGCAGCGACGCACGGATGCACGCCAAGACCGTAGGATCCTACGCAGTGCCGTAGGGGACCGCACCGTCACTTCCCAGCAAATTAGGGGCACTGTTGCTCCTGGGGTATCGGCGAGGACCATTCGCAACCGTCTCCATGAAGCTGGGCTACGGTCCCGCACACCGTTAGGCCGTCTTTCGCTCACGCCCCAACATCGTCCAGCCCGCCTCCAGTGGTGTCGCGACAGGCGTGAATGGAGGGACGAATGGAGACGTGTCGTCTTCAGCGATGAGAGTCGCTTCTGCCTTGGTGCCAATGATGGTCGTATGCGTGTTTGGCGCCGTGCAGGTGAGCGCCACAATCAGGACTGCATACGACCGAGGCACAGAGGGCCAACACCCGGCATCATGGTATGGGGAGCGATCTCCTACACTGGCCGTACACCACTGGTGATCGTCGAGGGGACACTGAATAGTGCACGGTACATCCAAACCGTCATCGAACCCATCGTTCTACCATTCCTAGACCAGCAAGGGAACTTGCTGTTCCAACAGGCCAATGCACGTCCGCATGTATCCCGTGCCACCCAACGTGCTCTAGAAGGTGTAAGTCAACTACCCTGGCCAGCAAGATATCCGGATCTGTCCCCCATTGAGCATGTTTGGGACTGGATGAAGCGTCGTCTCACGCGGTCTGCACGTCCAGCACGAACGCTGGTCCAACTGAGGCGCCAGGTGGAAATGGCATGGCAAGCCGTTCCACAGGACTACATCCAGCATCTCTACGATCGTCTCCATGGGAGAAAAGCAGCCTGCATTGCTGCGAAAGGTGGATATACACTGTACTAGTGCCGACATTGTGCATGCTCTGTTGCCTGTGTCTATGTGCCTGTGGTTCTGTCAGTGTGATCATGTGATGTATCTGACCCCAGGAATGTGTCAATAAAGTTTCCCCTTCCTGGGACAATGAATTCACGGTGTTCTTATTTCTATTTCCAGGAGTGTAGTTCAGTATTTACTTTGTAACAGTGAAGTTAACTGTTTTGTGTTAAGACAATATTTTGTGTTTTTATCTTTACTGCTACAACGACAATGAAAACTATAGCACAGGCAGGAATGGAAACGACATAAAAATAGCTTCAAATGAGGTCTCGGAAAATTTGAGACATGTCAGGGCATTATAAGGATGACTTAGAAGCTTTTCAAGCTCTTTTGCAAGAACTTGAATTTGACAATGATCATAAAACACAAAGACACCTTTATAATAAGTCTTGGGAAAATTACCGTCAGCAGCGGAACGGAAAACGTAGATGGAGTTTGCGTGAACGATATGATGAGAGACGCGATGAAAACAGGCATGATATGAGAAATCAGGCCTACAATACAGACTACAGACGCTCGAGGTATGATTCCCGTAATCGTGGGAATTATCATCAGTACAGGAATAGAGATCGCGAATCGCATGAACATAGACGTTATGGCAATGAAGACAAGTTCAGACGTCATTGTAATGACACAGTAAATCGAATTGGCGTGACCGAACAAATTATGATTCCGAACGTGGTGCTAATGTTGTAGAAATCCGGGCATAGAGTCCATTGGACAGTAATAGTAATAACAGTTACGCAAGACGAAGTAATTATGATGACAGAAAATTGGCCTGATCGTGGAAATTCAAATCTGAGCGTGATGCAACAATAGAAAATAGACGGCCCAACCCACTCAACAAGTCTAGGCAAAACGAGCAGACACAACGATGCCTAGCAGTTGCAGTTGCTGACAGAGTGCACACAAACCATATCAATTTTGTAAGTCTGATGACATTAGGGACACAATGCAACAAGAAAATGACGGCTGTGAAAATACACTTGTACATCCTATTGTAAAAAACGTTTCACCATTTGCTGTATTTGATTCTGGTAGCCCAGTTCATGTTATCAGTGAGCCAGTGTTTAATAAATGTGCTCAATCATTTGCTTGTCCGACGTTGCCTCTATTAAGAACCAAATTGAAGGGTGTAACTCAAGGAAAGAGTGTAGATGTACGTAATCAAATTTAGTTAGTTTTCATGTGTCAGGAACATATGTTTTCTGTGAATTTTTTGATAATTCCTCTTTTGTCAACAAAAGCAATTTGGGGTGTAGAGTTTCTACGTGAATACAAAACGATGTTAAACTTTTTCGATGCTGAAGTAATGTTACAAGTAAATCACGGACCCGTAACGCTTAAATTTCGAGTTTGGTTAACAAAGAAAGATGAAGATGTGAACTGTTTGCATTTTCTCTTTTCGCTGAGGAGCACAACACTCACTGAATTTGTCTGACAGTTGCGTGAAGACGTAACATTTCATTGTCAAGCTGAACAATCTGTTACCACAGAACATTTAGTTAAAAAGAATGTTGAAAAGTGGCTACACTGAGTCACAGCGCCAGAGATTGCGCCGAAGAGTATTATTCAGCCGCCTCCACTGGCAGTGCTTGCTGAGAAGTCGCAGTGGAGAGTTCTTGTCGAGAAGTCGCGGTGGAGAGTGCTTATTGAGAAGTGGGCAGTAGGAGTTCTGATGTAGCCGTGACTAGTTGTGAGCATGTTGTATGCAGTTGTTCTGATGGGCTACACAGCCGATGCTGTTCGATTGCGGATGTTGTAATGATCAGAGTGTATGTTTCGTCAATATATATGAAGGTAGTAAATTTATTTATTTTTATTTCAAATGTCTTAAACAATAATGCCTCTTGGTCACAGGTTCAGTCAACAAAGCATCTGGCTTGTGTTCATGTATTAGAGCGTACTTCTGGTTTCTATGTGCAAGTATAGTATTTCAGTTTTATTTAATTAATTCATTGTAAATGGTATTTAAAATATCTTGTCTTTTTGAGGAAGAACCGTGCCAGATGTGTACGTTGAATCACACTTCCACACACAGAACAGCTACACTTGTCCCTTGTTGTTTCGTAGCTTACATAGTTGCTGGGGACTTAGTT
The DNA here is from genome assembly GCF_021461395.2 of Schistocerca americana. Lineage (NCBI taxonomy): Eukaryota > Metazoa > Arthropoda > Insecta > Orthoptera > Acrididae > Schistocerca > Schistocerca americana. The sequence continues at coordinate 77,903,943 of NC_060124.1, read as the reverse complement.
AATTAATTGTGTTAACGGAAATTTTCTTTCATTCTTTGTTGTTATTCTATGCAGTCAGATTGCGTACTAATACTGGTCAGGGCCAACCGGTTACGAGACTGCGTAACCGGACAGTCAGCTACAAAAATTAAAAGTATTTGCATAATATTTAATTAAGCGCCCATGCAATGTGCTCTTAGACGAAGTAGATTCTGATGCAGACACACATGAATTATTAGAAATCTGACATTCACATTCTAAATTTTTTCTCACTTCTCACAAGACAAGAATTATACGAATTTTCTTTACGAATTCAAGGTTAAGGAACATAATAAGTGTTTTGTAGCACCTTATGTTATTTCGTTGACGTACAGAGAAAAGGCTAAGCAGAAATACGATTGATGCCAGATCAGGGAATTATTGAGCATGCTGTGAGTTCATAAAACAGCTTATTACACGTTGTTAAAAAGAAAGACGATTCTATTAGACTTGTTCTCGATTCCAGACAGATCAACATTATAATACAACCAGAAACAGATCACCCACAAACACAAGACGTATTATTATAGAAATTTCATGGTGTAAAGTTAGTGTCTTCACTTGATCTACGATCTAGTTTTTACAAATCGAATTACATCCTGAATGTAGGAAATTTATAGCCTTTCTCTGTTGTGGAAATTACTACCAATTTCGAAAATTACCATTTGGTCTCAATGTTTCATCTGCTGCATTTATCCGAGGTCTGAATACTATCTTACCTAAACATTTAAAACACAGTATTAACACTTATGTTGACGACATTTTGGTTGCGGAAAATTTGTGGACTGAACATCCAGTACTGAACGAGCTATTAGAGACATTTCTTGAGCATAGCTTCACAGTCAATGTAAAAAAATCAGAATTTGGCAAAACACAAATTAGATTTCTCGGCCACATTGTTTCTACGAAAGGTATATCACCAGATCCAAAAAAAAAAAAAAACTCAAAGCAATTGCAGAACTACCTGTACCTATAAACAAACGACAACTTAGGGGATTCTCACGTCTTGTGAATTTTTATCGACGTTTCATCAGCTTAGAGAACCTAGACTATGTCAACTCACAGCTGAGAATACAGTCTGGGACTGGGGTGATGTCTCCCAGACCGAATATGATGTACTGAAAACTGCTTTGATTAATGCATCCATATTATAAGATCCTGATTTATCTCTTGATTTTTGCCTTTCGACGGATAGTTCAAAATCTGGTCTTGGTGTACACTTGTTTCAAGAAATTGTAGGAAATGAAATTCTTACACAGAAAAGCATAGCTTTTGCCATTCGAGTCCTAAACAAAGCCGAACGTAACTATTTTTGCCATCGAGCTCGAACCATTAGCCGTAGTTTGGGCATTTGACAAATTTCGTTACTTTCTACAAGGTAAACACGCTAAGGTGTATACTGATCATCGAGAACTTCTGTTTATTATGAAAACTAAACTGAATCATGCTCGAACTGCTTTTTGGCTTCTGTCTCGGGTTCTTCGGCCGACGTTTGTCTGATGATTTTACTGACGTTTCGCCAGCACGAGTGGCTGGCATTGTCAAAGCTTCACCCTCCATTGCTGGTGGTGAACTGGAGTAGAGCTCGCAGCCGCAGAGTATATGTACATGGTGCGCCAACGTCGGATGACTTCTCCGCGGTCATTTCCTGTGCGTTTCTCCTCTTGCTACCTGCGACGGTCGTTCGCTGCAGCACGGGAAGCCAGGATCCGTTTACTTTAAGGCTTTCTTCTTTCTTGTTGAAGCTATTCCCGTGTTTTTGAATTTCTATAGCTTCTCTGAACAAGCAGGTGTGATGTGTTTCTCTACAGCTGCATTCCGTGTCTGCGAATTTTACTACTTGTTGCGTGATCTGCCACGGCCGATTTCTCCACCTACCCTCGAACGATAGCGCACCAGGTACATATAGTCTGCGGCCGCGAGGTCGGCTCCAGTTCTCCATCAGCAATGGAGGGTGAAGCATTGACAATGCCAGCTACTCGTGGTGGCGAAACATCAGTAAAATTATAAGACGAGTATAGACATGATGGAATAATTAAAAGTCTGTATAAAGATTGCCAGTGTTTAAATTATATATATTGCAAATATAGTAGATTATAGTCGTCATTGGTTTTTTTTTTCATTTTTTTACCGTTCAAGGCTAGCTGACCAAACCCCTCCCTATCATTCAATTTCTATACATATAAAAATATGGTAGTAGTTAGTGCAATTATTATGACCATGGACTGCACTCTGCATGGACGCAGTGTTGCTTTTGAAATATTTTAGCATGTTGCTGATCGCACAGTTGCAGCGGCAAGACGAGGTAAGTTGTCTGTTGCGTACAGAAGCTTTACAGAACAGTTTTTAGGAGACGTCAGAGAATATTTTTGAAACTCGCAGTCAGACATTAGGGAGTTGACTTTTTTATGATTTGTGAGAAGAGTAATTTACTTCCTTTCTTTTTTTCTCAGTCAGAATTCTATTATTGTTAGAGACGAAACGTCACACATTTTCTTACGTTCTTTTAAATAATAACGAACACGTTTTAGTGTCCGGCGAAAAACAAGATTCACCTAGGAAATCAGTGAGGATTCAGTAGAGCCGCTCGAATGAAACACGGCTATAATGAGATTTTCACTCTGCAGCGGAGTGTGCGCTGATACGAAACTTCCTGGCAGATTAAAACTTTGTACCGGACATAGATTCGAACTCGTGACACTTTGCCTTTCGCGGGCAAGTGCTCTACCATCTGAGCTACCCAAGCACGAATCACGACCTCCGCTCACAGATTCAGTTCTGCCAGTATCTCGTCTCCTACCTTCCAAACTTGACAGAAGCTCTTCTACGAACCTTGCAGAACTAGCACTCCTGGAAGAAAGGATATTGCGGAGACATGGCTTAGCCACAGCCTGGGGGATATTCCAGAAAGAGATTTTCGCTCTGCAGTGGAGTGTGCGCTGATATGAAACTTCCTGGCAGATTAAAACTGTGTACTGACCGAGACTCGAACTCGGTACCTATGCATAGGCAAAGGTCCCGAGTTCGAGTCTCTGTCAGCACACAGTTTTAATCTGCCAGGAAGTTTCAAACACGGCTGGAATTATTTGTAAGTGGTACCTTGCAAACTGTGGATGCATAGTGAACAGGTAGTTTCCATCTTGCTAGACGATCCTACTCCAAAACACCTGTGGATAGGAAGACTATTCAGTACCCGTCAGAGTGCGTGTGCCCCAATCGGGCACTACAGCACAATACAGCGCCAGTTAGTTGAAGGGCGTCGAGGGGTTGCCTGACTGCAGGTACCTAGAGATTAGTCAAGGACTGTCCCTGTACAGCTACATTTTTATTTCAAGAGCTCATCAAAGATGTACGGGTGGCACAGAGGGTGTGGGCGAACTGGCAGTGGGGGGAGGGCAGAAGGCAGGGGTCTTAGGGGGACCCTTTGCAAATTCATTAATGGATGTGCCAGTGTCAGACCCCTCCCATGATCACGCCACAGAAGGACGTGAAACAGGAGAACTGGAAAAGAGTAAACATTTTTTGCTGCCTTGGATCATATTCAAATTTCGTCGAATGGTTTTGAACAGTTCCTAGTAGTTCCACCCTGTACACCAGAGCAAAAATTGCTGTCGCACTGCACTACAAAGGGGTCAGATGGCATTCAAGAGTTGAATAGTACAGAGGGTGTCAGCAGAGCATAGGTTGTCGAGAACGTCGTTATGTTGCACACCGCACTGCAGGTTTTCTTTTTCGACTATGAAAGGTGTGTAAATGAACGCCCCAAAGGAAGGCGTGATTTCATTAATGCTCCTTTCGCTACCACATGAGACCGTTTTGGGGGTCAATTCTGAGCGGCGATATGTCTGAAATCTGTTCCTCAGCCATCCGTAATAAAACAACGTGATTTCAACAATGGCGTGCAGTTCTCAGCTCAACTATAGAAGCTTAAGAGAAGGGGTTAGATGTGGCATGGGGGGGGGGGGGGGGGGGGAGGGAGCGGGCTGACGGCCTTCCCATAGTGTGACACGTCCCCGGTGGTGTTGGGGAAAAACGTGGTGAAATTTGGTACGAATGTGACAACATTAACCACCTTACGTATCACATGAACGTCAGAGCTCTGCTCTTTTCTCCGCATGTACCGACACCTTGGTGTTTGAAGTGTTTCCGAGCTCGGAGGTGACGTCGCAGAGCGTCAAGCTCTTGCACTATTATAAAGGAATGTTGCAGGCACGCTAGAGCTAAACTTCAAATTTCTTTGTTGCAATGGGCGAAAATGACAGGGTTTCAAATAAGTGGGCCTTTAATTCTTTAGCGCCCTTTATTTATAACATAATAATGGTTACTTTCTGTATAGTCTCTGTAATTTAGCACCACTCATACGAACTTCATAGAATATGTAAACGTGTGTGAAAACCACAAGGAAAATATTTCATACTTTCAAGCACGGGTTAGGTTCTGAAACTGTGAGGTCAGCTTTTACGGAGCTACTCAGGGAGATGAAAGTTGAAAATTAAAGAAAAGTCTCCGGTTCCCGTTAAGTAATTAGCGGACAGCGAAGCTGGTGCGTCTGTCTGTCGAACGGCGCATCGTCTGGCATTACGACTGTCGTTAACGTTTACTTCGGGCTTAATAGCTGTCCTTGGTCTGCTGTCAGGAAATGCACGCAGCTCTCAAACTGAAACGGTACACGGGCGAGGGCGACGGCCGCGCCAAAACTCCACCGGTCGGTCGCTCTTTCCTCGCCCGTCAGCAGTCAGCTGGTGAGAGCACAGGTTCGAGACTCCAGCCACCTCATCTCTCTCCACCAATCAGCGCTATCGGGGCGCAGGCACCAGGACGGGACTCCAGAGAAGCGCGGAGGTTCGGCGCTACGCCTGGCTTCCCAAGGTTTGGTTTGCTTGTTACGACCGTGCTCGGAAGGGTAACTTCCGCCAGTGTGTAGTCCGCATTAAATCTTGACATTTCGTGTGTTTCACAGTAAGTCTATTTTTTCAGAATCGTGTACAGTAGAATCAAGCAGACTTTATTTAACTCGATTACATGTATTATATAGGTTATTTTGTACCTAAAGAATCCGCAGCTCGTGGTCTTGGGGTAGCGTTCTCGCTTCCTACGCACGGAGTCCCGGATTCGATTCCCGGCGGGGTCAGGGATTTTTCCTCCCCCGAGACGACCGGGTGTTGTTGTGTCATCTTCATAATCATCGTTCATCCCCATCCACCTTGCCTAGTACAGCGGTGCGGGTCTCCCGCATCGTCCCCTACGCTTCTGGGATTATGGGACCCCATCATCATCATCATCATAACTAAAGAAAGCTGCTTAGCAGTGGCTCAGACATTCTTTGTGCTTCTTCAGCTATTCGTGAACGTTAATTTTCGACATAGGGTTAAACGACCAACTGGTTTCACAGAAACGGTACGTACATTGAGCCAGGTTTCGACACCTACTAGGGTTGTCTTTAAATCAGAAGTCTGACGTTGTTACCAGTTGGGCACACGTGCCAAAAACTAGAATATTTTATTTTACTTTTGATTTGAGCATGTTGTTGTTATTGGTGGTCTTCAGTCCTGAGACTGGTTTGATGCAGCTCTCCACACTACCCTATTCCGTGCAAGCCTCTTCATCTCCCAGTACCTACTCCAACCTACATCCTTCTAAATCTGTTTAGTGTATTCATCTCTTTGTCTCCCTCTACGATTTTTACCCTCCACGCTGCCCTCCAATACTAAATTGGTGATCCCTTGGTACCTCAGAACATGTCCTACCAACCGATCCCTTCTTCTAGGCAAGTTGTGCCACAAACTTCTCTTCTGCCTAGTCCTATTCAATATCTCCTCATTAGTTATATGATCTACCCATCTAACCTTCAGCATTATTCTGTAGCACCACATTTCGAAAGCTTCTATTCTCTTCTTGTCCAAACTATTTACCGTCCATGTTTCACTTCCATACAGACGACTTCCCGACACTTAAATCTATACTCGATGTTAACAAATTTCTCTTCTTCAGAAACGCTTTCCTTGCCATTGCCAGTCTACATTTTATATCCTCTCTACTTCGACCATCATCAGTTATTTTGCTCCCCAAATAGCAAAACTCCTTTGCTACTTTAAGTGTCTCATTACTTAATCTAATTCCCTAAGCATCACCCGACTTAATTCGACTACATTCCATTATCCTCGTTTTGCTTTTGTTGATGTTCATCTTATACCCTCCTTTGATTACACTGTCCATTCCGTTCAACTGCACTTCCAAGTCCTTTGCCATCTCTGACATTTGAACATAGCTGCTCCAAATTCTGACTAGTGCTTTTTAGCAATGTAATTTTACGATTTAGCAACATTTCATTTTGAAGAAGACATCTCTAGTAGGTGTCGAAACCTAGGTCAATGTACCTGCCCTTTATTTGTAACGTTGGCTGTCTAATCCTATGTCGTAACTAGTATACAGTTGCTGAATAACAGCCTTGTTCAAAACTGTAATATTAATTTCCTTCCTTTTATTTTTAACATTTAAATATGTAAGTAAAAACACATGACACGACCGGTAATCGTTTATTAAAGTCTGATCGGTCGCGCAGTGGAATCCATAGTGAAAATCCTATGAAACTTTGCACAGGTGTGTTGGGCACTGTCTCTAGTATGTTCGTCGATCGGGTCACATTGCTCTTTTCAGTTTTGAGCGCACAATGAGCACGGAAATACTCAACAGAAAATGCTCTCCCGCCGAATATGTGTGCCTGCTGAGAGATTTCGCCTGATTTCATGCAGGACCCATAACGTAACTGTTGCATGTTTCCTTCTTCATGATAATTTTAGGCAGCACATTGCAGGGGCTATGAAGACGATCCAATAGCATTTTGGTGGGACTCACAACGCAAACTCAATTTCCCCTTTAACACCCGTATCTTAAACCCATGAAATTCAATGTTCTCTGCTTGAGAATTACTATATAACAGTGTAAAGCTGAATTTCGGCCACTAGGCCAGGTAAAATGAATTAACCAATAATCTAAAACTTAGCTATACTTCCATTTACAACATTAATCGACTGACACAACCCTAAGGAGAACTGGCATCACTAAATTTCAGCTACCAGGAACAGTTCTCAGTAGCTACTTGCAGCATAGTAACAAACGGTTGTTCAAAGCACCGATAAAAGATGAGGTGAACTCACTCAGCCTTACTATAAATGATACAAGTTGGGTGCGAACTGATCTACACCCAAGTGCTTGCTTGCGGGCATACAAAATCGGCGGCCGGCCGCGGTGGCCGATCGGTTCTAGGCGCTTCAGTCCGGAACCGCGCGACCGCTACGGTCGCAGGTTCGAATCCTGCCTCGGGCATGGATGTGTGTGATGTCCTTAGGTTAGTTGGGTTTAAGTAGTTCTAAGTTCTAGGAGACTGATGACCTCAGATGTTAAGTCCTATAGTGCTCAGAGCCATTTGAACCAGTTGAACAACATCGGCAAAACAGCCCCAAGTGCCACAGCAATAGCACACACTAGCCCCAGCTACCTAGCGTGATCCAAGAAATAGATAAATTAAGCCCGTTGTCTGAAAGAACTTACAACAAACACTGACACACTTCGTTAATGACGATTTGGCGCTCAACGCAAATTACGTGCGGTAGCTTCGGATTTGTTAGAATACAAAGATCATCTAACAAGGTCGGGCAAGGTACTATAAACAGCAGTAACGTTCACAGACAACTTGGCACGTACCGTTTCCCTGCGTGTCCAGCTGCACACCTCAGTTGTGTAGAATCGGAGCTATGAACCATCAGCATCAGAATATTCATTGGCCAAACCATTATTGGACTTCAGCTACACGTTGTGATTCAGCTGCCCCTACCGACGTCGTTTTGTGCAACCTGCCATGTTATATCTGACCTTCACAAACCACGCTCGAGACTCTCCGTATTGTCTCGTTCGTCAGGCGCAAACCATTAGTCCTACAGAAAAAATGAACAGGACCTTTCTATAGGAAATTTAATGCATTTAAATTTTGTAATGGGATACGTTTTCGCTGGAGGCTACGGTTTTCGATTTATTCAAGAAAAACGTACAAGTGACCATAAAACGCACTAAAACGTATCCCCACTCCCACTCTCAGCCCCCACCTGTCAGAATTGCTAGTACGTTGTTAATGACACTTCCTCAGGCGACTGTGCATTTTGTACAAATACAACCTAACAGTTTCGTGAATTTTAACAGCTTAAAGTAAACAACTGGTCCATTGCATTCGCTATGCCTTCTGGCTACAAAGCTGTGCTTGTAAGGGTTAAGTTTTTATTGAATTGTCAACGTAATTAGTTTCACCGTAACGTTTTCAAGAGTCGTTTTCTTTCATCATCCTTAAGAGCACGTTTAAGTTAATGTTAACGAAATAGGTGACTATGCTGTTGGCATAATAGCCCAGTCAATAGAGACAAAAAAAGGTGGAATATCGGGAATACCTCGTGTAGTTGGAAACTTTTGTGAAGTGGGAGGAGGGTGTGCCACGAGCAATCCGAGTGACGAGGAATGAGTGTGGAGATGGAGGTGAGTTTTGACGGATAATTTTGTATGTTTTTGTTGAATAACTCGAAAACCATGATTTCCAGCGGAAATGTATCCCAGTACAAAATTTAACTACATTAAATTTCCTACAAAAAGGTCATTTCATTTTTGTGTGCAGGACTTTGCGTATAGCGAGCGAGAGAATACGAAAATCTCACTCAAGATACAACACTCTGGGTAGCCTAAAACTGATAGGTGCACCTGAATCACTCTTTATAAAAACCTTGCAACACAGAGGGTGTTCCGTCCGCCAGCCGGTTCCTTACGGTACTCAGCCGTACATCATGTCGTACCAATAGTTGCTACTGGTCGCGCATGTCTTTTCTGATAGCTCGATCCAGCTGATCCCTTGCCCGCTCTTCTCTCTCCCAATGGCTTTAGTGTCGGGCCAGCCTGCACACCGCGAAGACGTGCCAGTTCCTCAACACGAGGAAAGTTGTGCCAACCTACGACAGAACTGTGTTATGTATTTCACTTACCTTCTCTTGCCTGTATTCTTAGGAGGACACACACAGATGCTTTACTGTTAACAGAATGTATCTACACTGAAGAGCCAAAGAAACTGTTATACCTGCCTAATACCGGGTAGGGCCCCCGCGAGCAAGCAGAAGTGCCGCAACACGACGTGGCGTGGACTCAAATAATGTTTGAAGCAGTGCTGGAGGGAACTGACACCATGAATCTTGCAGGGCAGTACATAAATCAGTAAGAGTACAAGAGGCTGGAGATCTCTTCGGGTTAGCACCTTGCAAGATACCCAGATATGCTCAATAATGTTCATGTCTGGGGAGTTTGGTGGCCAGCGGAAGTTTTTAAAGTCAGAAGAGTGTTCCTGGAGCCACTCTGTAGCAATTCTGGACGTATGAGGTACCGCATTGTCCTGCTGGAATTGCTCAAGTCCGTCGGAGTGCACAATGGACATGAATGAATGGAGGTGATCAGACAGGATGCTTACGTACGTGACACCTGTCAGAGTCGTATCTAGACGTGTGAGGAGCCCCATATCACTCCAACTGCACACGCCCCACACCATTACAGAGCCTCCCCCCGCTTGAGCGTTGCTGGTGATATGCAGGGTCCATGTATTCATGAGGTTGTCTCCATACCCGTACACGTCCATCAGCTCGATACGATTCGAAACGAGACTCGTCCGATCAGGCAGAATGGTTCCAGTCACCAACAGTCCAATGTCAGTGTTGACGGGCCCGGGCGAGGCGTAAAGCTTTGTGTCGTGCAGTGATCAAGGGTACGCGAGTGGTCTTTCGTCTCCGAAAGCCCATATCGACTATGCTTCGTCGAATGGTTCGCGCGCTGACATTTCACGATGACCCAGCATTGAAATCTGCAGCAATTTGCGGAAGGGTTTTACTTCTGTCACGTTGAACGATTCTGTTCAGTCGTCGTTGGTCCCGTTCTTGCAGGATCTTTTTCGGCCGCACAAGGTCAGTGATCTGATGTTTTACCGGATTCCTGATATTCACGATACACTCGTGAAATGGTAGTACGGGAAAATCCCCACTTCATCGCTGCCTCGGAGATGCTGTGTCTCATCGCTCATGCGCCGTCTATAACACCACGTCCAAACTCACTTAAACCTTATAACCTGCAATTGTTGCAGCAGTAATCGATCTAACAACTGCTTCAGACCCTTTTTGTCTTATATAGGCATTGACGAGCGCTGCATTGCATTGCCGTATTCTCTCTGTTTACATATCTCTGTATTTGAATAACCGCTACGGTCGCAGGTTCGAATCCTGCCTCGGGCATGGATGTGTGTGATGTCCTTAGGTTAGTTAGGTTTAAGTTGTTCTAAGTTCTATGGGACTGATGACCACAGCAGTTAAGTCCCATAGTGCTCAGAGCCATTTGAACCATTTTTGTATTTGAATACGCATGCCTATATCAGTTTCTTTGGCGCTTCAGTGTAATTTCTCTGTACGTTCGGTACAGATCGACCATGCTGTCGGGTCCAGCAGCATCCTTCTGCATGTAGACAGCGTGGTGTTGCATCAAAGCACATCACTTGTCTCTGACTGATCGTTCTCGTTCTTGTCACTCCTGTACTCGGCTGCCTTCAGTGTTACGTTACTAGGCCAAACGTCCTTTCTCATTCCCTGGGCTCGTCTAACAGAGGATGTCTGCAGACCATACACGTCTCAGACGTGGTGTATGCTCACGAAGGTACGCCTTGCTTTTTCTGGAACTGTACCTGTAAAAACATTAAGGTATCGAAGTCCTCTTTTACTGCATTTAAACTGTAAACAATTTTACTAGTTAAAGCCCGCCCAGCAGTCTTTGCTATAACTTAAACTAGGGGACGTTCCTCTGTGACATGATCTGCCGTGCCGAATCCACTAGTGACTGCTGGTCGCTGGCGACCTACAAATTTTCGGAAAGGTAGTGGAGCACTCACCAACTTGGTTAAAAATGTATCTAAAGGCTTTCATTTACATTCTCATGTTTGATCAAATGGTTCAAATGGCTCTGAGCACTATGGGACTTAACATCTAGAGATCACCAGTCCCCTAGACTTTACTTAAACCTAAATAATCTAAGGACATCACACACATCCATGCCCGAGGTAGGATTCGAACCTGAGACGGTAGCAACAGCGCGGTTCTTGACTGAAGCGCCTAGAACCACTCGGTCATAATGGCTGGCTCTCATGTTTGTGTCTGAGGAATTCCATCTCTGTTGCCATTCTCGAAATACGCAATTCTTTACTTCTACATATGCGTCTGCATCATACTTTTCGCAACCCACCTAAGGGCGTGTGGCGGAGGGTAGTTCTGACACCACTAACAGATCCTCCCTTCCCTGATCCACTCGCTAATGGCGCGTGGGAAACTTGTCAGTAGGCGTCTGCATTACCTCTAATCTCTAGAAATTTTCTTGTCTTAGGCATTTCGCGAGATCTACCTGGAGGAAAGTAATATGTTATCGGACTCTTACTCGTAAGTACTCTCGAAATTTCAATAGTAAACATCTCCGTGGTGCACAACGCCTCTCTTGTAGCTGTAATGTCTCTTGCAGCGGTCTCTCCGCGATATTTTCAGAAATTTTATAAATATATAACTCAGTACATATCTCGAAATATCTCTTCTTATCTTACCGATTATCAATGCAAAGTAGTTTCAAGCCCAATTATTCCTTGGAGCGTCCATTTACTCCATGGAATAGCTTCTCTGCTATCTATGTTTTCTCTTATGAAAAGAATGGAGACTTCTTGCCGATTAGTCGTGAAAAGAGGATGTATATGTATGTATTGTTGAGCTAGTCGCCATCTTGATGAGATTCTGTATGAGAAGGAATTTAATACATGAACTAAACTAAAGTAAGTGTGTTCGCGTATTATTTAACTGTTTATTATTGACAGTGTCTGCTTACTACGCTGTGTTGCACGGGATCAGTGGGGAACGTCTGATTTACACTGGACGAACTTGCCGTTTTGTATGCTCAAGATATCCAGTTACTTCAAATAAATAGGCTAACACGGTCTTACCAGCAGATCTCCGGTCTTCCCCATGTGATCACCGAAAGTTAATAATTATTACAAATGTTTCCAGGAGATCGACTGACAATTTTCGTCGCACCGAGACTTCGAAATTGCTTCACTGCCTTATGGAATTTAAGTTAAGCTCAATTTAATCAGGATAGAACAGTATTGAACTGTGTGAATGTGATAAGCCTGCTTTGTCAATGAAAATTCCCTTAATATACGCATGTTTTTACTATCCTGATCAGTGAAGCTAAATCGGGCCGGTGTGAGAGAGGTTTTTTAAATTTTAGAAATATTAAATAGCGTCTGCCACTGGAGCTTGTAGAGCACCTTCGCAACGCTCTGGCGCAGACTACGTTTAGTGGTGGAACGCGCCGCTCTTCGATCTTCTCTATCTTTTCTGTCAGCCCTACCTGGTAAGGATCCCAGATTGATGGCCAACACTCAAGAATCGATCGAACAAGCGCCTTGTAACGCATTTCCTTCTTGCATCAGTCATATATCCTTAAGATTCTAACTGTGAATCTCAGTCTGGCATCTGTCTTTCCTACTATTCGTTTTATACGGTTATTCCACTTGAGATCCTTCTGCATAGTTACTCCCAGATATTTTACAATAGATACTGTTTCCAGCAATTTGTCACCGGTAGTGTAGTACAGTACTGGATCTTTTTCCCTCTCTATTCGCAATATGTTACACTTATTTACGTCCATGGTCAACAGCCAGAGCCTGCATCATTCATCTGTCCTCCGCACGTCATTTCTTATAGACAACCGTATCACCTGCGAGCAGTCTTGAAGAACTTCCGATGCTTTCTTCTAGATCATTCACACACACTGTAAACAGTAACGGTCCCATCGAACTTCCTTGGCGTACTCTGGGAATTACCTTCACGGCCGTCAATGTTGTCCCGTTAAGAGCGACGTGTTGAGGTCTGTCTGTAAGGAAGTCTTGTATCTAGTCGCAAATTTGGTCCGATAATAGGTACGCTCGCGTTTTTTGTCCACTAAACGTCAGCGCAGGACGGTGTCATATGCCTTCCTGAAGTCTAGGCGCAAGGCAGCAACCTCAGCGTAATTGTCTACAGCTCTACAGATCTCATGGAGGACCAAAATGGTTCAAATGGCTCTGAGCACTATGGGACTTAACATCTGAGCTCATCAGTCCTCTAGACTTAGAACTGCGTAAACCTAACTAACTTAAGGACATCACACACATCCATGCCCGAAGCAGGATTCGAACCTGCGATCGTAGCAGCCGCATGGTTCCGGACTGAAGCGCCTAGAACAGCTCGGTCACAGAAACAAAGCGAGCTAATGGATTTGTTACTGCTTGCCCATGAATTTTGTGTATTGTTCAGTACCGAGTTTTTCTTCGTCCTTTAGATACCATTGTTATACTTATTTGTGTCCAGTGGTGATAATCCCATTAATACATTTGTAGATACGCTGAAGAATGTCCCGCCGAGCTTTTCACCCGCCTGCAGGTTGGACACACAGTAACCAGTGCGCCCAAACACTGGCACCAAAGCTCGCAACTGCAGTTAACATAGACTCGTGGTACAGTCTAATTACATTCACGGTCAAACTAAAGCTCTATTATTGCATATTAATAATTTTATTCGTTAGACACCTATCTTTCTTTGTTCCATGTTGTATGTGGGCATGGAATATCCAGTGTTCATCTAAGTACACACCAAAATGGCTGTTGACCACATACCTCAGAACTACCGCCCGATTAATGTTAATTGATGGGTCCCTAATAAATTTTTGGTTAAATAACATACTTGTTGATTTTTTCGTGGTACTACCTTGAGTAGCTCCCGCGAGGAACATCAACGCAAAATTTCAACGAGTTTTCCGTAATTATTTTCTAGCAAATATCGACTGTTGGCGTGCGTGCACTGGAAGTAACATCTCACCAGGGTGCACCACTTCTGCTGACTATTGTCTAGTCTAAGCTACATTATCATGTAGGGCTGTAAACTGACGTCTAAGTTTTGTACCATATGTATTCGGTACTGTCGAAGCACTCACCCGTTACAAAGTGTTCGTTATTAGTTATTTTCTTTATGGAGCGCTATTACTGAACAGCCATTACAGATTAACACTTCTTGATAACTTAACAAGTTGTGGGTAGAACTGAGTTATTGAATGAACTGTATGGGCTCTTTTTCCTGAATATCTTTTTCTCTTCTACACACTGGTGAATAACCACCATGGCTGTACTGCCATTAATACACACACCAAAAATTTCTGCAACGCCTCGGTTCCGAGAGCTCCGGAACCTGTACAGGAAATTGGAATAGAGATCAACATAAACATAATTTCCTCCCTTTTTATTTCTCATGAAAACCACACATGGTATGTTGTACCACCACACAGAGAGACTTTCAGAGGTGGTGGTCCAGATTGTTGTACACACGGTACCTCTAATACGCAGTAGCACGTCCTCTTACATTGATGCATTCCTGAATTCTTCTTTTTAAAATTCAGTCTTGATCGCACCACGTATGCTATAAGAACATAGGTGACGGATTTCGGTCATATCACATGACCATCATCAGACCTGTAATTTAATTTAGAAAGTAATAGAAACCTTACTAGACTGACAATAAAATATGCCAAAATGCTTATAATAATAAAATACAATAAGACTTGTTATACCCATGGCATCCTTCGAAAATGGTAGGTGGAGCACTCTTCTCAGCTGCTGTGATGTCAACTGGTGCCAGCAAGTGACGGGCATACGCTTAAATACGAAGATGCTCCGCCTACCTCTTCTCCCTCTACCTCACGTCAACCAATCAGTGTAAAACGGGTTCACATAATCGCCAAAAGGTAAAAAACAAAGTACAATAATAACATAAAAATAGTTATGTATAAAATATCTCTTTACAACCATGGCATTACTTAAATATTGTATAAAATATCAATTAAAACTTGAAAATAACTGTACAGACGATGTATACTCAGTGTGTCCTCTATGGGTGAAGGTGCTACTACAACAATGGTTTCAAAGTCAACGATGTTGTGAAGGTCTTTGGCCAGGGAGATCGGCCTGCCCTCGTTCACTTAGGTGAGACAGGTGGTGAGCCCAACTACACTTGATCCGTCGGAACCAAACCAGGGGACATCCACGGACCGACCGAGAAAACGACTCGCTTGCCACCAATCGGTACATGATAACTCAAACACCAAAAGTTACGAACGTGATTATCCACAGTGAAATATGTATTAAGATGTCAAAACTACACACCATGTTGGACAGTGACAACAGGCGAGGAAAGGATGCTACCTGAAATTACGTTAGTAGCAAGGACAGGTAACCAAAACACTAACGGCCACAAGGCAGAACATTCCGCTGGTACACTTGAATTTGAAATACTGTAGTATAGTTAACTTTACCCAAAAGGAACACTGCCTGAATTTACGTCAGTGGCCAGGGCAGGTAACCAGAACACTAACAGCCACAAGGCAGAAAATTCCGCTGATGCACTTGAACTGTAGTCAACCAATATAGTTAATTGCACCGCATGGCGGCTAAATTTGAGCAATAGAAACACTCAGTGTTGCTCACAGGAAAACGTCTCCAACAGCGAAACACTGAAACGAACCACACAACATGAATGGACGTAGCTTGGGTAGGTGAAACCACTACTCAACTTTGACGTCCTGGGTCGGTGAACCACGATGTTCGTAGCGATCGGACAGCTCCACACACGCTCTGACACTGCGCAGGGACTGCCGGCGGACCCAGCAGACTGCAGCGCGCGGAGACAACTTCCCTGGTCTGCTGCAACCGACGACTCCCGCAAAATGCCGACAACATCTAAAATAGTCGTCAGTGGAAATAACGCCAACTACACACACAACCTGACAAACACTCGCACGAAGACCTGAACAATACCCAACAGTAACTAAGCACACACGAAGACAAATCAGGAGTCGATGCGCGCGCGCACACACACAGCCGACTCGTAAGCGATCGGCGAGCCAAAACGCGTCGTCCGGTAGGACAACCGACTGACGATCCACCAAGACCGCGGCCCGGCTCAAGTGATGCGTGGCGGCAATGGCCGGGCGAGCCATGACGACGCAGACCTCACTGCTCCAACCCGACTGCACTAGTGGCGCATTGCAACTCCCCGACTGGCAGGTCCGGACTGCGCTCAAGATTCGTTCCAGCTGACTGGCAGCCCGAACTAGCGACCCGAACTGGCCAACGACGGACAAGGACCCGGAAGTAATAGCAGTCAAGCAAAGATACTACGAGAGGGATATATTGATACGCTCTACTAACGCCGCTCACGGTCAGGCAAAGCAGCAACTCAGTGACAGTAGTAATTTAAATTAACGTAGTGACGTGGAAGTACGTTAAAAACGGGGTGTAAAATACAGGGTTATTACGAATGATTGAAGCGATTTCACAGCTCTACAATAACTTTATTATTTGAGATATTTTCACAATGCTTTGCACACACATACAAAAACTCAAAAAGTTTTTTTAGGCATTCACAAATGTTCGATTGTGCCCCTTTAGTGATTCGGCAGATCAAGCCGATAATCAAGTTCCTCCCACACTCGGCGCAGCATGTACCCATCAATGAGTTCGAAAGCATCGTTGATGCGAGCTCGCAGTTCTGGCACGGTTCTTGGTAGAGGAGGTTTAAACACTGAATCTTTCACGTAACCCCACAGAAAGAAATCGCATGGGGTTAAGTCGGGAGAGCGTGGAGGCCATGACATGAATTGCTGATCATGATCTCCACCACGACCGATCCATCGGTTTTCTAATCTCCTGTTTAAGAAATGCCGAACATCATGATGGAAGTGCGGTGGAGCACCATCCTGTTGAAAGATGAAGTCGGCGCTGTCGGTCTCCAGTTGTGGCATGAGCCAATTTTCCAGTATGTCCAGATATACGTGTCCTGTAACGTTTTTTTCGCAGAAGAAAAAGGGGCCGTAAACTTTAAACCGTGAGATTGCACAAAACACGTTAACTTTTGGTGAATTGCGAATTTGCTGCGCGAATGCGTGAGGATTCTCTACCACCCAGATTCGCACCTTGTGTCTGTTCACTTCACCATTAAGAAAAAATGTTGCTTCATCACTGAAAACAAGTTTCGCACTGAACGCATCCTCTTCCATGAGCTGTTGCAACCGCGCCGAAAATTCAAAGCGTTTGACTTTGTCATCGGGTGTCAGGGCTTGTAGCAATTGTAAACGGTAAGGCTTCTGCTTTAGCCTTTACCGTAAGATTTTCCAAACCGTCGGCTGTGGTACGTTTAGCTTCCTGCTTGCTTTATTCGTCGACTTCCGCGGGCTACACGTGAAACTTGCCCGCACGCGTTGAAACGTTTCTTCCCTCACTGCAGGCCGACCCGTTGATTTCCCCTTACAGAGGCATCCAGAAGCTTTAAACTGCGCATACCATCGTCGAATGGAGTTAGCACTTGGTGGACCTTTGTTGAACTTCGTCCTGAAGTGTCGTTGCCCTGTTATGACTGGCTGATGTGAGTGCATTTCAAAACGACATACGATTTCTCGGCTCCTGTCGCCATTTTGTCTCACTGCGCTCACGAGCACTCTGGCGGCAGAAACCTGAAGTGCGGCTTCAGCCGAACAAAACTTTATGAGTTTTTCTACGTATCTGTAGTGTGTCGTGACCATATGTCAATGAATGGAGTTACAGTGAATTTATGAAATCGCTTCAATCATTTGTAATAGCCCTGTACATGAAGGTGGGAACACGAGCCATACGCAGCTCACCGCCCTAATAAAATTGGTCTCTAAGTATTTTCATCAATCCTTATGTCGAGGTCACCCGGGGTACCATAAGACACGACTTAGATCAAAGAGAAGTTGACTTGGCGAAGGCTGGACCAGGACGTTCCAAAGTTGGTCGCAGAATGTGATCGGTGTAAAGCAGCAGCTAAGCTAGGTACGGGCTCCAGGAAAGGGTTTCTTCAATCGACTCTCGAATCTCAACCGATGGACCGACTTTTCATTGATTATCTAGGTCCATTGTCCCTTGCCAAGAGGGAAAATCGTTTTGCCTTCGTTGTTATCGATGCTTTCACCAGTTTTGTCTGGTTAATTCCTAGCAGTGGCGTTACGTCAGCCAAAAGTATTCAGCATCTTGAGAACGTGTTCGCTAGTTTTGGACCCAGTAAAACCATGGTGAGCGACAATGGACCTGCTTTTAAGTCCAAAGAATTTAGGCAGTTCTGCTTCGATCGCGGGATAATGCATGTTACTACAACACCTTATTATCTGCAATCATCTTTCACGGAAAGGATAAAGCGGCATATGAAACCCGCCTCATCGCTCACCATTCAGCGCCACAGAAGAAATGGGATTTGCCCTGAATTGGCTGTCCTTTGCCTTTAATATCGTCCACCACGAAGCTCGTAAGACCACTCCCGCCAAATTAATGTCCTCCTCCTCATTGAACTCTCCGCTGGTCAATTTATGGCCGTCGAGTGCTTTCTTGCCGGAACAAGAAGATGAAAAGGAGATAAAGAGGAAATGGGAAGCGGCTAGGAACAACATCAAACCGGTACATCATCCGGAAAAAGCCTAATATAACAAGAGTATGATGATGATGATGATTATGTTTGGATTGTGGGGCGCTCAACTCCGCAGTTATCAGCGCCCGTACAAATTCCCAACCTTTTCTCAGTCCCATCTCACCACTTTTGTGAATGATGATGAAATGATGAGGACACCACAAACACTCAGTCATTCAAGATAACAAGAGTAGGTGGGCAGCATCCATTAATGTAGGCACTGAAGTGTTCTTAACGAACTTTTGAGCGCAAAGTCAAGGCAGCCAAGGCATCACGGAAAAATTGTTACCACGTTTTGTAGGCCTTTATGTGTTGGTTAAGAGGCTTTCGCCGGTGAACTTCCTACTGATGGACATCAAGAAGGGCGAAGAACTCGCGCGCACCTGAACCAGTTGAAGGTGGTGAGTCGTATTGCGGCTTGCGTTGGTGCGGTTTGTAGATTTCCGCCCTCTTCTGGAGGCCAGACCATATCCTTTAGTTGGCATGGTTGCGGTTGTTTGTCTTCTTCTCGTCTTGACTCGCACCACTCGTTTCGCAAGCGTTGCCTGTCCGCTAGTGGCAGCAGCGGCGGTTATCGATACATGGTAACTATTGCCCTATCTTTGGGGCGACGTCGTTGTTTTTCAGTGTCGTGTGAGTGAGGGAATTCGGTAGGGGGACTCAGGAGGAGCCTGGTCCACACAGTGCGAGGAACACGCCGGGACTGCTGGTGGCACGCATGGACTGCCGGCTGGAAGGGCTGTGGTCGCGAGGGTGCACGACCTCGCCGTAAACCGGATCCAACAAGCTTTAAGATGAATGCATTTCAGTCCAAGTAGAGCTGAGTCAGTCACCTGTGTGGAGCCCGTAGTACGTATGCGATGTTGTGACAGATTATCATCGCGTCGTCATGTGCAGTTTAGTGGGTCTGCGTACCACTTAGTACTTGAACTATGTTAAAAGCGCTTGGCTCAGTGATTAGACGGTGTGGTTACTCAACTCTCAATTAATAAAGAAGTGAAGAGATTCGTTTCATTCTGTCAGCCGTCGTCAGATTTGTCACAGAGAGTTCAGCATGCATTCGTGTGCCTTATGAATTTGATGTCACCCATTTGGTACTTGGTTTTGGCTCGCCTTGCGATTGTTTCCGCAGCGAAGTGTGGTTGCCGATTCTGGTTGGTTACATTTCTGTTTATCCTCGCACGCAAATCGAGTGGGGCTTTAGTTACTATTAGTTTGTCTGTTGCTCTGTCCAGTGAGTTGTTTATTCAGATTTTCGGGTTTGTCGAATCGGACGGAAATCTGGTAGTGGTTCGTTCCGGGCGCTCTAAGCTGAATATTCTGGAAACGTAGTGCAGACCGCCGCTTCAGGCTTTGGCGTATTATTCCATCGTTGCATTTGATTTATCGGACGTCAGTTAACTTCAGGAAGATTATTATTAGTCATTCGTTAAACTGTCACTAATCTGAGTTACCATGTTGTGAAGTGAATGCAACTCTTGGCTGCCTATCTCATCGCTCGCGAAAGTGTTTGTTGCCGGACCTTCTCAGGGGTCGATTCCTGGAAAACCGTCTGTGACTAGTCCTTGTGTTTTATTACTGTATTATTTATTACCATACCTTGTAATGCCTACATAAAAGGTTATGTTGTCTAGTTAATAGTTCCGGTCGCCTTCTGGAATAAATCTAGCAGTGTAAGGGTTGTGGTACAAGGTTACCATCATTTTATTTCACCCGTTTGGTGCTCAGTTGCTTGTTTCTTTTAATCAACCTTTGCTTGTATTTGCTGTTTTACAGCAGGTTTCTAAATTTTTATATAATTTCCGTTCCTGGCGTGTAAGGCCTTCAGCCATGATTTGATCATTTGCTTCAAAAAAAAAATCGATATTTGTAATTTAGCAGTAAGCCTTAAAACCTTATTTACTGCCATACCTGGCGTCTGACACCTTCTGCTGTGTTTATGGCCACTTACCTTTTAATGTTTCAATACCTGTAAGTTGTAATTGCAGTGAGATCTTAAACGTACTTAATTTATTGGCATTCTTGGCGTGTAAGGCCTTCAGCCGTGATCACAGTGGCTTGTTCTTTGTTTTTTTTTTTTTAACATTATCTGTATCTGTATTTTATGGTGATTTGCTAAATTGTAACGCACTGAAAACACTACTATTTACACAGTTGTTTATTCCTTCATTAATAACGTGTGGTATTTTTTATTTATTGTTGAGTTTGGATTACTGTTTTAAAAATAAATGTGTGTAACTGTAAAAGGCAACCAATAGTAACTGATTATGGCCCCATCCACAATCGTAACCGAAGCCTGCCTCTAAGAAGGTCCGGCAACAAACACTTTCGCTAGCGATGAGATTGGCAGCCAAGAGTTGCATTCACTTCGCAAGATGGTAATCCAGACTAGTGGCAGTCTAACGAATGACTAATGATAATCTTGCTGAACCTACCTGACGTCCAATAAACCAAATGCAAGAATGGAACAACACGCCAAAGCTTGAACCAGTGGACTGCACTACGCCCCCAGAACATTGTGCTTAGAACACCTGGAACGAGAAAGGAATCACTACCAACATAGTAGAACAATCACAAACGGACTACAATCCAAAAAGCTGTCAAAACTACACCCCTTACCGGACAGCAGAGGCAAGCCGAGGAAACGTACACTGCCGTTACATACACTAAACCCCAGGGCAAGTAACTGGGGCGTTAGCGACCACCAGGCAGGAAAAATACCGCTGGTTGAACTTGACAAATTGCAACACTCTGAACGCAGTAAATAGTTATAAGAATTCGAGGAAAGCTAATCAGATCCGCTTTTCCCAAGCACTCCACTCGCGGCTCTTTGCCTCAGCGACACTGGAGGTATCTCTACTTGAATTGAAATGCACTCATCTTAAAGCCTGTAAGATCTGGTTTACTATGAGGTCGTGCACCTTCGTGACCACAGCCCTTCCATCTGGCAGTCCATGCGCGTCGCCAGCGGCCCCAACGTGTTCTCGCACTGCGCGGACCTGGCTCCTCCTGAGTCCCCAACCGAACTGCCTCACTCACCCGACCCGGGAAAACAACGACGTCGCCCCAAAGATAGAGCAACAGTTGCTACATATCGATAACCGCCGCTGCTGCCACTAGCGGACAGGCAACGCTTGCGAAACCGAGCGGCGCCAGTCAAGACGAGAAGAAGACAAACAACCGCAACCATTCCAACTAAAGGATACGGTCTGACCTTCAACAGAGGGCAGAAACCCACAAACGGCACCAATGCAAGCCGCAGCACGGCTCACAATGCCTGGTAAGTTCTATAAGTGCGACAGTGGTAAAGTCTGTTATTTTGTTTTAAGTATGTTGTGTTGAATAGCAGTGTGTGCAGTCTTAAGTGTTAGTCAACCAAAGTGTTGGTAAAGGTTTTCCTTGCGATACTTGAATACATACTGGTTACCTCTGCTCAACTGCTCGGGCAAGTTGTAATTCTAAAGGTGTAATTTTATCTTAACCATACAATGAACTGTGCTGTTACTGCTCTGCGCACTGCTAGAGTATTTCAATGAGCCTCCTACCTCCTACTTAAATGATGTGATGGTTAAAGTTGCAATGAAAATGTCTTATGTGCTTAAAGTATTGTAATTTGCTTTAATAACTTCGGATTTATTGACTGTTTACCAGGCTGTACTGTAATTCGCATTCCCTATTCTCTTTTTAATGTTTCTGATTATTTCGCCAGCCAGTGCAGTAATTTGGAAAATGGGTTTAATTAGAAAGTCGCGTTACGAAAATAGCAATATACACAAGTGGAAACTATGCCACGGAATATCAATAAAATAAAAGTAATAATTAACACGAGACTATTTGTAACAACGAGAAAAGACGCGCACATCCAGAAGTGAGTGAATTTGAGGATGATGGTAAGAAATTGTAACTATTGTAAAAGTCACTCACGTATGACGAATATACGGGAGAGGTAGACGCACGTATTTTCTTAGATTTAGCTTTCCTTGTGGCCTGGTTACAAAGAATATCAGTTATGGTGGAAATAAGAATCAGATAAAAATTATAACAAAATAAATCGGACTTCGTTTAAAAAGGAGAAAAGATGAAGATTGCAGGTATTGGTGTCACGAAAAATGAACAAATTTTAAAAAATGAAAATGGCAGCCACAAAGGGAGAAAAGGGTATGTTCACCTACCTCTATTATTGTACTGCGCCGTCGTGAACATCGCCGCCGCTATCTCTATCCATCTCGTATAAATAATAGCAATATTGGTCCAGGAAAATGTGTTATTGGCCATCCATAAACAATGATAATCGCGAAGATTTCGTTTTGACTACTACTAAAGCTAATAATTGAAGAGCGTAATTATGTCATTGTCTCTCAGATTATCAGTGCTCTTACTTATCTTTGATTGACCGATCGACACCTGGCAAATATTTTACAAAAATGGTTCAAATGGCTCTGAGCACTATGGGGCTTAACATCTGAGGTCATCAGTCCCCTAGAACTTAGAACTACTTAAACCTAACTAACCTAAGTACATCACACACATCCATGCCCGAGGCAGGATTCGAACCAGCGACCGTAGCAGCAGCGTGGTTCCGGAATGAAGCGCCCAGAACCGCTCGTCCACCGCAGCCGGCTGTGAAAGACGATTTGGGGCTTAGGAAACCCGGTGTATACAAAATTCCAAATCAACGTGGGAAGGTTTACATCGGCCGTTCGATTCGCACCGTTCATGACAGGTGTGTGGAATATCGCCGTCATGCGAGGCTACTACAGCCGGAAAAATCGGCAGTAGCTGAGCACTGCTTAAATGAGGGACACGGCATGAAATTTAACGAAACTGTGATAGTTGCCAACACTTCCGGTTTCTGGAACAGTGTCTATAAAAAGGCAATGGAAATTAGGTTGACGGATAATTTAATTAACAGAGACAATTGGTTTCCTCTTAGTGGGACTTGGAATCCTGTACTATCCCGCATCAAAACAGAGCGTTCTTCGGTGTAGCCAGTCTGAGTGTTCAAAAATCGTCCCTGAGTGCGACATATCGTCGCCGCCAGATTAGATTAGTTTTTCGCTCCATAGATCCGTGCTGAGGAGATTCTCGTGGATGTGGAACATGTCAATTTTTTTAAAGCTGAAATAGCAATGCTAATAGTATGAATATATACAATACATCATTTGTTTCTATTAAAAAATTCGTCAATGGGGTAGAAGGAGTTGGCCACTAGTAAGTCTTTCAGGCTCCTTTTAAACTGATCTTTATTTGTAACTAAATTTTTTATGTTTGATGGAAAATTATTGAAGATGAGTGTTCCTGAGTAGTGGACCCCTTTTTGAACTAAAGTAAGTGCTCTTAAGTCCTTGAGCAGATCATTTTTGTTCCTGGTATTGTATGTATGAACTGAGCTGTTTGTTGGAAAAAGAGATATATCATTTAGGACAAATTTCATTCAGGAGTAAATACACTGAGAGGCAGTAGTTAGTATACCCAGTTCATTCTAATCTAGGAAGGTAAGTACAGGCCAACCATCTGTATTGTAATATTATAGCTCTCACACATGAATTTCCTCTTTGGTACATTAACCATGTACGGAGATTAAATAGGAAACAATAATATTCCCATTCTATTAATGATAGTTGAAGTGCCACTTTCCTTTTCGCAGTGTTCTAAGGGTAGCGTCACCTCCCAGTCTTGACGGGCAGCGACTCTGACGGGCGGCGCATGCGCCGTGTACGGTACGGCGGCCTATATGGGACGCGAATTTGCAGCCTGGCGTCAATTCTCAGTGGGACTCATCAGAAGAAGCAGCATTCTCCTGAAGATGGCGCCGAAATACCGAATCGAGTTGATTTTAGGATCCAGCAGCAAACCCGAAGAGACTTTCAAAACCTATTACGCCGTGAAAGCCTGCGAAGTCACATCTGGCTGACCATGTTCGGACCTCAGCCAACTGCTTTGCCGCAGTGGTAACACTGGTTCCCGTCAGATCACCGAAGTGAAGCACTGTCGGACTGGGCTAGCACTTGGATGGGTGACCATCCGGTCTGCCGGGCGCTGTTGGAAAGCGGGGTGCACTCAGCCCTTGTGAGGCAAACTGAGGAACTAATTGATTGAGAAGTAACAGTCCCGTAAACTGAAATACGGCCGGGAGAGCGGTGTGCTGACCATATGCTCCTCCACATGCGCATCCAGTGGCGCCGGCGGGCTGAGGATGATACGGCGGTCAGTCGGTACCCGTTGGCTCTTCATGGCCTGTTCGGCCGGAGGTTTTTTTGTTCTTGTTTTTTTTTTCAGCCCTCGGCTTGCGTAATGACAGTAATAACGAATAGTGAAAGAAATCGAAAGAGGAGTCGTTGGTGAAAACGTGTACTGTTTGCGGAGGGGCCTCGTTTCGGCTGTAATTTTCTACTGACCTCCAAAGTAGAAGATGTTTTTGTCACTCACTGATACTTAATATTTTTTGACCAGCTCCTCGATAGTCAACTTCTTCTTGTTGCGATTTTTATGTTCCGAATAACTAGCTTCCCCCAAGTATGATGCCGAGTGAAAACCTTCAGTCAGCTGCAACACTTTCTCCGTTGGAAACATCCTGATAAGTGTTGTTTAACAACAGAAAAACGTCCGCCCCTGGAAGCTGAGTGGTCAGCGCGACAGAATGTCAATCCTAAGGCCCTGGGTTCGATTCCCGGCTGGGTCGCAGATTTTCTTCGCTCAGGTACTGGGTGTTGTACTAATCGTCATAATTTCATCCCCATCGACGCGAAAGTCGGCGAAGTGCCGTCAAATCGAAAGACTCGCACCCGGCGAACGGTTTATCCAACGGGAGGATCTAGTCACACGACATTTATTTACAGGAAGAACGAAAATAATAAAAAAAAACTGACGAAACGTTTTCCACCGTGCAGTGAGAGTAACTGGAACCCATGTCTACCAAAACGTCCACACTACGAATTGTCTCATGTCTCTCATTTCAAACGGGAGTCAAAAGTTCTGCGATTTTGTTACAAAAGCGTGCCTACAGACAAGAAATGTGTCTCATTTGTCTATGAACAAAATCGCTCGATTGTCTATAGACACTGCCTAGATAAAAAAAACCGCTCGACTTTTAGTGTGCACAAGGCCTTAAGAACACATCGTAAAAATTACAGCCGTTTACCGTGCATAACAGTCTCGGAATTCGCTGCTGGGTTTTGGTACCCAAAAACAAGTTTTTGGGATTTTCTCGATAAAGAATGTAGATTTTGTGAATAAGGGGAGATGGTTCTTCTAGATAAATGCCTAAAGAAGATACCGTTGAAATATGGGAAATTTTCTGCCGTCATTCATTATTTATATTTCGCCTCATACTGGGTTCTACGTTTCGAAGTAGGGTAAATTTGGACCTCTGTATCTTGTAAACAGATCATCAAGTAAATTTTCAAACCAAACAATCCTGTCGGAGGAACTTACGCAAATGAGCATTATACCAGAGAGTGAAAATACTGCTACAGTTGTAAGGCTCTTTTATTCAGAACACGACCAGTTTCGGACTCTCATACGCCCATCTTCAGGTGTTATAACTTCGTGCTGTGACACCGAGGGCAGCGGTGGACGAATACAGGACGCGGTGTATTACCAGAGAGCGCAGCGGTGTTTTCAGCCTCTGGTGAAATTTCCAAAGTTGTTCGAGATTGTTATCTTAGGAACATGTCTCAAAAATGTGAGCCATTAGCTGTTCATGGCCATCTTATAATACTCGGCTGGGTTTTGGTCCGCTGGTGACGGCGAAAATATAGTAGGGTGTCTCCGTAAGTCCCATCAAGCCCACCGTAGGCCACGTCAAATGAAAAAACGATCCAACCGGTATGGAAGAGAGTAACATTCACACTTTTACCTGTACTGCAGGATAGTGAAACCAAGAGGATCCGTCTGTTAGATATACAAATAGTAGCAGAAGAGCTATCCAAAACACTCGAGCCTAACTTTTTCTGACCAATAGAACCTGAACATCGGAAAATCTCGTTTTTATAAGCGGTGTTTTCGAACATATTAGGTACACATGCTGTCGCATGTATACCGATTATGTCCCGAGTATGCCCTATACAAAAGAGTTTGGACAGTTCGACCGTTGAAAACGGAATTGTTCCGAAACACGTCTACCATATGAACAGTAAAGGGTAAGTTCCAGCTAGTAAAGACGGCATTCGCTGTCAGCAAAACGTGTCGAAATTTAACCGCAGGCGGACGGCGCGTGTGGAAATGGAACGCCCTGCAGGCCTAACGGAACCGCCGCGAGAATAAGATTGGTTCCACATACGGACGAGACTAGGCTGGTGGCCCGGTTAGCGGAGCGAGACAAGCACCTGCTGGCCGAGTTGCGGGTTCAGTTCCCTCCCCAGCCAGCAGCCACCC
The DNA here is from genome assembly GCF_021461395.2 of Schistocerca americana. NCBI lineage: Eukaryota > Metazoa > Arthropoda > Insecta > Orthoptera > Acrididae > Schistocerca > Schistocerca americana. The sequence goes on along the minus strand of NC_060124.1, from coordinate 77,876,938 downwards.
CCGTCTCCTCTGCTCACGCCTCGTACGTGCGGCGCGCGTCCGTCTGCGGTGGCAAAGCCCCGCCCCGGATGGCCTAACCACAGTGTTTACTGGGGAGCCGCGCCGCCGCGGATGCGGAGAAATCGGCCTTCCTGGAGAACAGGTCGGCTGTGGCACACATACTGACTGCGGCCGGGCGCCCGCGGACATTTACATAGGACAGCCAGGCCCTGCCAGGGAGTCGCGGCAGCCAGGCCGGAGCAACAGCCGAAGCTTGAGGGTCACGCACTGCAGTACACAGATGTCACACATGCTGCCCTAGCATGATGTGCTTCTCAAGTGTTTGAAAGAAATCAAGGTTGGAAGTCTTACGAGCCTGCTGAGTACCATAAGACTGTGACAACTATTGAGCAGCGGTCCTAGCGCAACCGTCTAAAAGCCTCTACACACGAACCAACCGCCCGACCGCCGGACAAATTGGACCTGTGTAGCCGTTTTGACCGATTGACCAACCTAAAGGCCTCTACACACGAACCTATCGTCCGACAAATTGGAGTGAGTAGCCGTTTTGACCGATCGACCGACCTAAACGCCTCTACACGCGAACCAACCGACCGACCGACCGACATATTCGACGTGTGTAGCTGCTCTGACCAACCGACCGACGAACTTTCCTTGTCGCCATGTTGTGCAGGTAGGGTCACCCGACAGCCTCTTCTCCCCCACCCTTCCCACTTGAGGCATTGCACCACAGCAACACTCGCACTTGACACGTTATGTACACCCAGGTCGCCAGGGGATCTCGTGACTGTAGCTTGTGTGTCAGTAATAATAATGTCGTGTGACTATGGCCTCGCGTTGGCTAGACCTTTCGCCGCGTGCAAGTCTTTCGATTTGACGCCACTTCGGCGACTTGCGCGCCGATGGGGATGAAATGACGATGATTAGGACAACACAACACCCAGTCCCTGGGCGGAGAAAATCTCCGACCCAGCCGGGAATCGAACCCGGGCCCTTAGGATTGACATCCTGTCGCGCTGACCACTCAGCTACCGGGGGGCGGACATTTTTGTCAGTAATACGGCATCTAGCATCTACATGCGCAGTATTTTATTTTACCGTTTTAGTCAAACGCATTCTGAAGCTAGAAGTCCATTCTAAATGACTACATAGGCGGTTATTGGGCTTTCCGTCTGCTCCAGTTTACCACCTTCATTTGATCACGAAACGTGCAGTTTTTGCTCTTACGCTTGAAACAATTATTTATTACGGCGATCATGTCGCAGTAACACAGGGTCTGTCAAAAATAATCATCCGATTTAACAAAATTCGTAACTATTATGTTATTTTTGATATGTGCGTGAACAACATACTATTGGAAAGAGCAAACTCTCGAGTTTCACACGGTTCTCGGTAGGTAGCAGCCGTGTGCGCCCACTTCAGTTCTAGTAAAAATGGTGTCGGGACAACAGAAAGCGTTTTGTGTTTTACATTTTGCGCAGTGTGGGTCAGTAATAACTGTTCAGCGTGACTTTCGTACTAGATATGGTGTGGATACTCCTACAGCACAGAGCATTAGATGATGGCTGATCAATTACCAGAAACAGGTTGCTTGTGTAAAGACAAATCACCAGGCCATCCCCGAGTGTCTGACACAAACGTCACGTCCATCGCATCCGCCATAATTTCACAAGTCCGCAGAAATCCGTTCGCCGTGCAGCTCGACAGCTTCACATGCCCCCGATGTTCCTCTCGCATGTGTTGCGTCGACATTTACACATGAAGCCATACAAAATTCAGCTACTGCAAGCTCTACGTGAAGCTAACAAACTACAACGTGTGGAGTTCTGTAATTTCGTACTTGGAAAGATGGAGGATGACAGTTTTCTTCCACGCTTAACGTTTAGTGACGAGGCAACGTTCCGTTTAAATGGCAAGGGAAACCGTCGTAATGTGAGAATATGGGGTACGGAATAACCTCATAAAGTTGTACAACATGAGAGGGACTCCCCAAAATTTAATGTGTTTTGTGCAGTTTCACGGGAAAAGGTGTATAGTCAAATTTTCTTTGCTGAGAACACTGTTACAAGAAGCACAGATCTCGATAAGCTTGAGAACTTTCTTGTCTCACAATTGGAGGCTGATTCGAATGACTTCATTTACCAACAGTATGGGGCACCGCCACACTGGGATCTGGAAGTTCGAGAATTTTTAAATCAAAGGATTACTGAGCGATGGCGCGGTCAGACTGGACCAAATGTTCAGCCTTACATTACTGGCCTCCAACGTCATCGGACCTGACTGTGTATGATTATTTCTTGTGGGGAGTTTATAAAAGGCTCTGTTTATGTGCCTCCGTTACCAACAACAACGAATGAACTGAGACATCGCATAACAACAGCTGCGGAAGCTGTAACTCAAGACATGCTCGCTGCAGTGTGGGAACAATTTGAATACTGCATTGTCATATGCCATGCATCTGAAGGAGGGCATTCTTAACACCTATGAAAAGGTGTAAAAAATACTTTTTTTGTTTCCCGTTCGTCAAAAAACAAAATTCATTGTATGTTCATTAGTTTCAGAAATATGGACGTGCCAAATCGGATGATTCCTTTTGATACACTCTGTACTGCGTCTGTTTGAGGTTTGTTGCATTTCTTCATGTTTTGTGTTGTACGTTACGGTTTTGGTAATTTACAGGCTTTTTCGTTGTTGTTAAGAGGTGTTGTTGTTGTTGTTGTTGTCTCAAGTCCAAAAAGTGGTTTGATGCAGTACTCCACGTTACTATCTTGTGCAAGCCTCTTCATCTCTGAGTAACTACATCCTTCTGAACCTGCTTAGTGTATTCATCTCTTGGTCTCCCACGCTTCCCTCCGGTACTAAATTGGTGATCCCTTGATGCCTCAGAATGTGTCCTACCAACAGATCCCTTCTTTTAGTCACGTTGTACCACTAATTTCTCTTCCCCCAAATTCTGTTCAGTACCTCCTCATTAGTTATGTGATCTACCCATCTAATCTTCTGTAGCACCACATTTCATATGCTTTTATTCTCTTCTTACCTAAACTGTTTATCGTCCATGTTTCGCTTCCATACATGACTACACTCCATACAAATACTTTCAGAAAGGACTTCCTGACACTTAAAACCTACACTCGATGTTAAAAAATTTCTCTTCATCAGAAATGTTATTCTTGCTATTGCCAGTCTACATTTTATATCCTCTCTACTTCGACCATCATCAGTTATTTTGCTCCCCAAATAGCAAAACACATGTACTACTTTAAGTGTCTCATTTCCAAACCCAATTCCCACCACCTGATTTAGTTCGACTACATTCCATTATCCTCGTTTTGCTTTTGTCGATGTTCATCTTATATCCTACTTTCAAGACACAATGTCCATTCCGTTCAACTGCTCTTCCGGGTCCTTCGCTGACTGACAAAATTACAATGTCATCGACAAACCTCAAAGTCTTTACTTCTTCTCGCTGGATTTTAATTCCTACTCTAAATTTTTCTTTTGTTTCCTTTACTGCTTGCTCAATACACAGATTGAATAACATTGGGGATAGGCTACAACGCTGTCTCACTCTCTTCTGAATCACTGCTTCGCTTTCGTGCAACTCGACTCTTATTACTGCCATCTGGTTTCCGTACAAATTTTAAATAGCCTTTCGCTCCCTGTATTTTTCCCCTTCCCCTTTTGGAGTTTGAAAGAGAGCATTCCAGTTACCACTGTCAAAAGCTTGCTCTAAGTCTACAAATACTATAAATATAGGTTTGCCTTTCCTTAAGCTATCTTCTGTGAGAAGTCGTAGGCTCAGTACTGACTCGCGAGTTCCTATACTTCTCCGCTATTTAAACTGATCTTCCCCGAGGTCGGCTTCTACCAGTCTCTCCATCCGTCTGTAAGGGAGTCGGGTTACTATTTTGCAACCGTGACTTATTGAACTGATTGTTCGATCATTTTCACACCTGTCTGCACCTGATTTCCAAATGTATGTAACTGAAGTGACAAAGATAGTAAATGCCGGTTTTAAGGAGCATACACACGCACCAACCGACCGACTGACAAACTGGACCTGTGTAGACGTTTTGACCGTCGGACAGACGAACATTTTGTTTGGATGTCGGTCGGGTAGGACCACCAGGCAGCCGACCCTCTCACCATTTCACCACTTCCTGTCAATCGCCCGACAAATGTTCCTGTTTCGTTAAATCACGTGGGATGAAATGCTGTTCTGATGTAGATGACGGGGTGTGAGGCGGACTAAACTTTAAAGACAGAGTTTCTGTAAAAACTTAAAGACTGCAGATGTTTGTGGGACACGTCACGGGAGGAGTAGAGCAATGTGTACGCAAGAAGTGAAGCACTTTTCAATTTTTTTGGCGAACCCGTAATGGTTTCGTGTGGCACACAGAGAGAACAAAACCCCGTCGACCTTCTGTTTTTCTGGCTTTTAAGTTTTTGCTGTATCGTCCGAACAAAACAGTCGCAAAAATGCGAACTGGTGCCAGTGCCGTAGGGATTCGCCACTTGCGCGAGACCCACCAGCGCGACGGGTGGCGCTGAGGGTGAAGATATCGACTTCGCCTCGGACAATTGCCAGCCGAGTATAATCATCCAGTGACCGGAGGACAATGAACAGAAGCCTACTCGAAAAATAAAAGAGCAGCTCTCGTCGATTTGGGTACAGTTCGTCGTCCAGAGCTGACTTAGACAGGGAACGTTGTTTAGTGAACTCTTACCAGGAAAGTACTTGGCCTCGAACAAACAGATCTGTATGAACGTTTGGTTACAGGATCATTATGTAGCTCTGCATGTGCTGGTGGGTGTCGTTTTTCTGCAAAACTCTGCAATCATGCTCTAAATATCACTGTAGATGTAATTGTAGACGCTATACGCAATGCAGCAATCTTAACTATAAATGTAAATGCGGATTGTCAATAAAATGCTCCGAGCAATACGAATCACTGCAAAACGCACAGTGAAGAAATGCAAGTTGATCGCATGGCGTATTTGCACATTCTATAATATCAGTATTGAACGCCACGTCAATGACACTTTTGAAGTTGTTCACTGGTTCACCAATATCGTAGCCAGCGTTCTGGCACGCGTGACGAAGCATTGGTCTGTATACTCCCGCAGATAACTGATTGTAAATGACAGAATGCATATTCATGATAAAGACTCTGTCGTGCAATTTCGGCTGCATATTACTGGAACGTAGTTTAATGAAGTCTGTTATTCTCTTGGCATATATTTTATATTGCCTGAAGAAATTCACATCCAGAGGTTGTGCATATTTTATAGTTTTAGACGGAATGATTTTTAAATCTACATGTTTTCCGCCAGATGCTTCCAGTAGTACTCGTTCATCCTTATGTCCAGACCAGGAGTCACAAAGTAATAATGACTTTCTCGACAAATGTGGATTCAAAACTGACAGAAAAAACGTCTACAGATACTGTTTCGTCATCTTCCCACTCACACTTGCATCGACGACGACATTTGGAGGGCACCGCGTTTCTATTTCCCTTGACACGCGGGGTTCAAACTTTCCACTGGATTCTTGGAAGCAAATATAGAGTTTGTCTGCCAATCGTCCGTCCATTGATATAGCAACATCGATCGTGTATCTATGTGTTGCACAGTTAACGGATTGCAGCATCGCGACAGTGTTTCTCTCCCCTTTCATGGATAGTGTTCTGTCACAAGAAAGTTCATAGTTGAACTGACTCTGAGCACAGTTCCATACAGAACTAATATCGATGTTTTCTCTCGTGATATGCTCATTGACGTCAGCAACAAACGTTTGAGCTCTTTCAATCACCTCTTCTTCGTCATCCTAATCTTTTCGTGCTTGGAGCATAGTGATACGGCGTGATATTATCCTAAACTCCTTTTTCAAATTAGTAATAAATCCTAGTGAAGCTGTAAAGTTTGTAAATCCGAGATTTCTGGCTACGTCCAATGCCCAATGTTGTAAATGCCAATAATGAACGGCGGAACCGCATTCTCGCGCTTCATCGAATTTCGCCATTACACGCTCCTCGATGGTCTTGAACAGCAGTGTACGATTTCCTTTGAAAACTGTATTTCCTTCTCTTTTCTTTGACACGTAATCCAGTATGTTTTTAATATTGCTTTTAGACTTCAGTTTAGGGTATCTTTTCAGAAACATGTCGTATGTGTCGAAATCTCTTACGTAATAATCATCGTACATGTTCTCCAGTGTGTTGTCATCAAACGCCATGATGATACTTGCAACTTTAACCTTCTTCTTGGGAGACGGTTGGTATTCACTGTCACTGCTTCCATCGCCTCTTCCCGCACTTGCCGTAGCACTACCGTTTGCAATGAGTTGTTCGTCATTATCATCTCTATCATCATCATTACGTGTTAGTGTTACAACAGTATCTGTTTCTAACTTATGCTCGTATTTCTGCGCTATAACAGATACCAGAAAACATGCGAATGATTCGTCTTCTACACCAATACCATCTTCACGAAGAAGGGTTCTTCGTAACTTCATCTCAACCAATCGCAATACATTAGCAGGATTGATTACCAATCGCCGAGCCATCTGACGCTTCAGTACACAAATAATGTCACAAAACGCAACTTCAGAGGCAGACTGCACCGTCCCTACTGGTCCCGACTGGCGTACCGGCAGGTCAGTGTGCAATGCGGCATGGCAAACGCAGAGGCCTCTAACGGGCGACTGTTTTTGCAGATGCGGGAGTATCACTAGTGCAATAAGAGACCTTTACATTATTTCTCACACGATTTTGGTGTATTTTTGTTTGTTCGAGCCCAAGTAATTTCCTGGTTAGTAGCGAACAGACAGTTATTGTAAATTGCGTTTGCTATGTACCGTGAAGTGTTATACTCCAAACAATGTTGCAGACTTCATATTTGAACTAAACACAAAAATAAGTAACTGATTTGCGTGACTTTGTTACTAATTTTTGGAGTGTTGTAGAACCTTCGTTCTCCTATCCTGATACCTAAACCTGGGATAGAGCTGTGTAACTGTGGACAGTGGTAGTGAGAAATTTCATAGCAGTGTACTGCAGCAGAAGCCGTTTCTCGAACTCATAAACTCGGCCTACAGTAACAACACTGGCAGTTCGGCCTCCACAGCAGTAGCGACGAGGCATTTACAAAACTGGCGACGAGGGTCTACAAAAGTTTTATTTTCGATACTTATCGGAAATGAAATCTAAAAGCCGAAATATTGAGACTGAATTGACGTTAAGTGATGAAATACAATTGCTTCAGTGTTATACGTGATAAAAAAGACCAACGCTTATCCAAATCCTCTGCTATGAAGCGTGAAGTCTGATATTCTTTCACACTTTTGAGGGCTGCTAATGCATGATTTTATGGATCTGTTGTTACATTTATTAGATGATGTGTACCATCACAACGTGCAGGCTTTCTTCTTCGACTTTGAAATGAGTTTTCTACACTTACAGGCCACCTTTCATGCTGTTGTTGTTGTTGTCTTCAGTCCTGAGACTGGTTTGATGCAGCTCTCCATGCTACTCTATCCTGTGCAAGCTTCTTCATCTCCCAGTACTTACTGGAACCTACATCCTTCTGAATCTGCTTAATGTATTCATCTTTTGGTCTCCCTCTACGATTTTGACCCTCCACGCTGCCCTCCAGTACTAAACTGGTGATCCCTTGATGTCTCAGATTATGTCCTACCAACCGGTCCCCAATTCTATTCAATACCTCCTCATTATGTGATCTACCCATCTAATCTTCAGCATTCTTCTGTAGCACCACATTTCGAAAGCTTCTATTCTCTTCTTGTCCAAACTATTTATTGTCCATGTTTCACTTCCATACATGGCTACACTCCATACAAATAATTTCAGAAATTACTTCCTGACACTTAAATCTATACTCGATGTTAACAAATTTCTCTTCTTCAGAAACGCTTTCCTTGCCATTGCCAGTCTACATTTTATATCCTCTCTACTTCGACCATCATCAGTTATTTTGCTTCCCAAATAGCAAAACTCCTTTACTACTTTAAGCGTCTCATTTCTTAATCTAATTCCCTCAGCATCACCCGACTTAATTCGACTACATTTCATTATCCTTGTTTTGCTTTTGTTGATGTTCATCTTATATCCTCCTTTCAAGACACTGTCCATTCCGTTCAACTGCTCTTCCAAGTCCATTGCTGTCTGTGACAGAATTACAATGTCATCGGCGAACCTCAAAGTTTTTATTTCTTCTCCATGGACTTTAATACCCACTCGGAATTTTTGTTTTGTTTCCTTTACTGCTTGCTCAATATACAGATTGAATAACGTCGGGGACAGGCTACAACCCTGTCTCACTCCCTTCCCAACCGCTGCTTCCCTTTCATGCCCCTCGACTCTTATAACTCCCATCTGGTTTATTTCATGCTATATACTTAAATAAATTAATAATGTTCACATGAACGTCCGTCGTTTTAGTGTATTTTGAACTATCATGACGTATTTCCTCAGTCAACTGTAAATCACGCTGCAGGTTTTAGTTAATAATTGTGGGGCTACCACTGCACCAAATGTGAGGTCCTCTTAACTTCTGCCGTTGACTAGGTACCATCATGTAGTTGACAGCCTCACCTCGTGACTTACAGCCTCTCTCATGACCGCATTCTTTTTCGTTAAGGATAGTTTGATGATGTTCAGAACCTCCGAAAAGCATGATTCATCCATTCTTAGATAATTACGAAAATCATCGGCATCCATGTGCTGAAGCAACAGAGCGTGGGTGAATTTCTTTCTTTGCATTAGCCACTTCTTTGCCCACAGCTTTCTCTCGGTTTTTTTTGGCGTTGTTATCTCTAAAACATCCAAAGTAATCCACCGGTTTTGTTTCTGTGTAAAACCAAGCGCGGTCTCGTAGAAAATAACCTCAGTGATCGTAAGATAAACAAAATATCATAATGAAATGATAATTAAATGGACACCCTAGCTGCAAACAGGCGTTGATGTACTTCATTGGGAACATGTTGAAAATGTGTGCCCCGACCGGGACTCGAACCCGGGATCTCCTGCTAACATGGCAGACGCTCTATCCATCTGAGCCACCGTGGGCACAGAGGATAGTGCGTCTGCAGGGAATTATCCCTTGCACGCTCCCCGTGAGATCCACATTCCCAACATGTCCACACCACTACATTCGTAGTGCACCTAATAGATGTTTGCCCATCATACTCATTACTCGTGGCAGATTAATCTACCAAGTCGCGTACGAGTTAGGGCATAGCGGTGGCTCAGATGGATAGAGCGTCTGCCATGAAGCAGGAGATCCCGGGTTCGAGTCCCGGTCGGGGCACACATTTTCAACATTTCCCCAATGAAGTACACCAACGCCTGTTTGCAGCTAGGGTGTCCATTTAATTATCATTTCATTTCTAGCAAAGCTGCATGGTCATCCACGGTAACTGTTCTTTCGGGAACAGATATATAGTTAAAATATCATAACAGAGCAGCGCTGAAATAGTTGAGAGCAGTCGGTCGAGACGTGTATAGGCTGACACGGAATTGGTTCGTCGGTTGGTTGGCTGATAAATTGGCGCTTGTGGAGGAGCCTTAAGGTGACACGCAACGAAACTGGCAGGCCGAACTCCCTTTCCGTGTCCTCATTATATTTCTTCAAACCTTCCACAAAATACTTGTTGTTACAACGACCTATGTTTCTTCTGAAAATGACTGCCGGAGAAGCACGTCCTACTGTAAGAGGCGATAAAAAAACTCCGTTGGAAGGACGTACGGTCGAGAATCGATATACTTATGAGATAAAATCACCATGAGCGTTCAGACAGTCGTTCCACCGACGCACCAGGTCGCAGATATCCGTTTCGTAAAGCACCGTGTCCTCAAGCGCGAAGAAATCCGTAACTGCCTGCTGCACATCCTCGTTCGACAAGAATCGTCGAACCTGCAACGCCCTTTTTAACTGACCGAAGAAGCGGTAAGTGAAATGTGATCAGGAGCACACGGTGGGTACTATAGTATCTCGCACCTGAATTGCCGTAATGGATGAACGTGGACTCTCAGATCGACTGGCGTCTTGAGTCGAATCGCAGCCAGCACGGAACTTGGGGCAACATTTCACAACGGTAGTTTTCGACAGACATGCTGTCCCACACACATTCTTCATTCTCAGACATCTAACAGTGTTTGTCCTTTGGCATCATCATCATCATTTAAGACTGATTATGCCTTTCAGTGTTCAGTCTGGAGCATAGTCCCCCTTATAAAATTCCTACATGATCCCCTATTCAGTGATAACATTGGTGCCTCTTCTGATGTTAAGCCTATTACTTCAAAATCATTCTTAACCGAATCCAGGTACCTTCTCCTTGGTCTACCCCGACTCCTCCTACCCTCTACTGCTGAATCCATGAGTCTCTTGGGTAACCTTGCTTCTCCCATGCGTGTCCTTTGGCAGCCAAGAAAAAATAACAGCGCGTCGATCCTTTTTGGACGCAATTGGTAACAACATCGCTACAGTTTATGTTTCCGCGTTTAACGCAAGCACATCGGAAAGATACGAATGCCACACTAATATCTTGCCTACAGGTCGGTGCTTGTATACCCTCATCGGAATCATGCTAGGCTGCATTACGCTGCAGGAACGCCCTCAGACGCTAACTCTTTTGATCACCAGTTATGGCTGAGCCTTTCTTACGTCTAAGTAAGTCTCATGTAACAGTGCGAGAGATGAGCAAATTCATTGGGCCCCTCGATTGTGTGTTTCCCTTGCAAGTTAAGCCCGACAGAGACAGCAGCGGTAGGTGGGACGACGTGCCTGTAACTACTAGCGCAAGTGAGAACGAAACTGTTATTCACGTGTAATATCAAAAAGCCTGGAGACACACCTTTCGGAAGAATATCATCCTCAAATCCCGAAGATATCAGAGGCAAATGAATGCGGCAAGTATCGTGCAAACAGCTAGCCCCATCATGTATCCAGGTTCCTGAGTAGGACAATGTAAACGAGACAGGGAAACAAAACAGAAATGTTTAGCTGACGACCAGCTTGGCGCTAAGAAAGATAAAGGATGAGACACAATCCTAATTTCACACTTCACAACGTAAGGAGGAATTAACAAAAACTATGAAAGTTCTTTGACATGGTCTGTTCAACTAGTAAAGCCATACTGCTGTCTAAATTGGTGGAATATGTTTCAAATCCACAACAAGCACGAATACGCTGTAGAGAAAATTGGGTAATATCCTATAAAATACGTGCAGGAACCAATGGGGGAAGCACAAACAGAGAAGTTCTCAGATCAACAAGGTCATAAGGTAGGGATGCAGTCTCTCTCATCTATATTTCAACCTGTAACAGCAGAAGTAATGAAGGAAATAAAACAAGGGTTTCCAAATGCAACTAAAATTTCAGTTGATAGGATATCAATTCGGAGATGAAATTGCTTTCCCCTGTGAAAGTGTAGAATTACAAGATCCTTTGAAAGGAATGAACAGTCTGCTGAGCATAGGATATCGGCAGTAAACCAAAAAAGGCGAAATGAGAAGTAACAGACGAAACTTTATGAGTAAACTTTTGCGAAATACTTGGCGTCTCTGTGCAGGCCTCTGCCAGTTGGGATTGTTGCGCTCTGCGTGTGTCAAACAGACTTTGACCTTGTGCGTGTGCTTCTTCTTTTACGTTCAGTGTCCCGTGTTAGTCCTAATTGGTATGGTTCCCAGACACTTGAAAAATGTCCTACGATGAGCTGCGATCTTCGTTGTAGACTTACTGCCGTGTGCCCAGTATTCTAAGTATGAACGGAACTTGCTAACTCCTGTGCCCATCCCAGAACTTACATGATTATTTCTTTCGTATATCTACATCTACATGATTGCTTTACAATTCACAATTAGGAGCCTGGCAGAGGGTTCATCGAACAACCTTCAAGCTATTTGTCCACCGTTCCACACTTAAACGGCCCGCGGAAAAAGCGAACACTTAAACCTTTCTGTGCGAGCTCCGATTTCTGTTACTTCATCATGATGATCATTTCTCCCTATATAGGTGGGTGCCAACAGAATATTTTTGCAACCGAGGAAAAGTTGGTGATTGAAATTTCACGAGAACATCCTGATGTAACGAAAAACAAGTTTGGTTTTAATGATTATCACTACAATTCATGCAGCATGTCCGTAGCACTCTCTCCACTACTTCGCGATAATACAAAACGAGCTGCCGTTCTTTGAACTTTTTGGATGTCCTCCGTCAGTCCCATCTGATGCGGATCCCACACCACACACAAAAACTCCAGAAGAGGAAGACAAGCATGGTGTAAGCAGTCTCTTTAGCAGACGTGTTGCATGTTCAAAGTGTTCTGCCAATAAGTCGCTCTTTTTCGTTTATTTTCCCCACAACATTATCTACGTGATCGTTCCAGTATAAGTTATTCGTAACTGTAATCCGTAAGTGTTTAGCTGAATTTACGGTCTTTAGATTTGTGTGATCCGTCTTGTAGCCGAACTTCGACAGATTTCCTTTATTGCTCGTGTGGAGGACTTAACACTTTTATTTATTTAGAGTCAACTGTCACTTTTCGCACTATACAGATATCTAGTTTAAATCATTTTGCGATTGGTTTTGATCAACTGGTGACTTAACTAGTCCGTAAATGATAGCATCATCTGTAAACAATCTAAGAGGGCTGCTCACATTGTCTCCCAAGTCGTTTACGTAGATCAGGAACAGCAGAGGGTCTATAACATTTAATTGTGGGTGGCAGATATTACGTCTCTTGTACTCGATGACTTTCTCTCAATTACTGCGAGCTGTGACCTTTCTGATACGAACTCACGAATCGCCGTGCTGAGTGGCCGCGCGGTTTGAGGCACCATGTCACGGAGTTCGAGTCCTCCCTCGGGTGTGTGTGTTATTCTTAGCATAAGTTAATTTAAGTTAGGTTAAGTAGTGTGTAAGTCTAGGTACCGACGAACTCAGCAGTTTGGTCCCTTAGGAATTCATATATATTTGAACTCACGAATCCAGTCGCACAACTGAGGCGATACTCCATAGGCACGCAGTCTGATTAGCAGTCGCTTGTAAGTAACAGTGTCAAAAGCCTTCAGGAAATCTAAAAATGTGGAATCAATTTGACATCCCCTGTCGATACTACTCTTCACTTCGTGTGAATAAAGAGCTAGTTGTGCTTTACAAGAAATATATTGTATTTTCTAAATACGTTCTGAAAAAAAATGGTTCAAATGGCTCTGAGCACTATGGGACTCAACTGCTGTGGTCATAAGTCCCCTAGAACTTAGAACTACTTAAACCTAACTAACCTAAGGACAGCACACAACACCCAGCCATCACGAGGCAGAGAAAATCCCTGACCCCGCCGGGAATCGAACCCGGGAACCCGGGCGTGGGAAGCGAGAACGCTACCGCTAAATACGTTCTGACTATTTGTCAAAAAATCGGTTTCTTATAGGTAATTCATAATGTCCTAGCACAGTATATGTTCCAAAATCCTACTGTAAATAGACGTTAGAGATATAGCTCTGTAATTCAACGGATTGCTCCTACTGTCCTGGCGCAACTTTCCAGTCTTTAGGCACGGATCTTTCGAGGAGCTAGCAGTTACGTATGATTGCCCAATATGGTGCTACTGTATCAGCATTCTCTGAAATGAACCTGTCTGGTATACAATCTGCACCGGACGCCTTGTCTTTATTAAATGATTTAAGCTGCTTCGCTTCATCGAGGTTATCTGCTTCTAAGTTACTCATGCTGGCAGTTGTTCTAGATTCGAATTCTGAAAAATTTACTTCAACTTCTTTGGTAAAGGAGTTTCGAAAAACCGTATTCAGTAACTCTGCTTCGGTAGCATTGTCATCAGTGACATCACCTTTGTCATCACACAGTGAGGGTATTGACTGCGTGTTCCCACTGGCATACTTTAGATATGACCAGAATCCATAAATTGTTGCGCATAGTTATTCGTGTGAGTTGAATGATTCCAGAGTGACTAACGGATAATTTAGTCATAGCATAATCAAGCTGTTTAAAGTTCGTAGCCGGCCGGTGTGGCCGAGTGGTTCTAGGGGCTTGAGTCTGGAACCGCGCTACCGCTACGGTCGCAGGTTCGAAACCTGCCTCGGGTATGGATGTGTGTGATGTACTTAGGTTAGTTAGGTTTAAGTAGTTCTGAGTTCTAGGGGACTGATGACTTCAGATGTTAAGTCTCATAGTGCTCAGAGTCATTTGAACCAAAGTTCATACTTTTACATTTCCGAACATTTAAATCAACATTTCAATCAATGCACTACTTTGAATCTTACCTACATGCGTCTGTATATTTGTGCATGTTTTTTCAGATAGTACTTCATCATATACAACTGCATCGTCTACTAAAAGTCTGAGGTTACTACTAATATTACATGGAAATTCAATATACGTGATCAGGAAGTGTCCCAACGCATTTCACTGTGGCACGCCTGTAGATGCTTCTGCATCTGTTCGTGACTCGTCATCCGAGATAACATACTGCTCCCTCCCGTCCTCTACCCAGTCACACCGAATATGATCTTATTTTTGATTCCAGTACTAAGCGTTCGTGTGGTGCTGAGTCAGATACTTTTAGGTCGTCAAGAAGTGCCATGTCTACCTCGTTACCTCGACCCGTAGCTTTCAGGATGTCACGTCACAAAAGCGCGATTTGGGTTTCACGTGATCCGTGTTTTCGGAATCCATGCTGGATGCCATTAGAGACGGCATTCTATTCGAAATACCGCACTACGTTTCAGCTCAGAGTATGTTACGTAGTATTCTGCATAGCGGTGAGTTTTCGTATGGAGAATTTCTGGCGTCAATATTCCTCGTCTTCAGCTTTTTCCTTCAGCCTGCTGTATTTTTTCCCTCTTTCCTGTCGTCCAGATGCTGAATTCTTCTTCTTCCTATTCCTACAATTCCTTTGAGCTTCCCATTAATGACATCGTGTAAGAACCCTCGTGTCTAAGCATGTGTCCGATTCAGTTGGCCATCCTCTGAAGAGATTAAGGGTTGCCGGCAAAAACCCCACTAGTCAGAAAATCGCAATGTTGCCAAAACGAAAAAAGAGTGCTTATCTTCGTTCCATAAGTAGTTAATTTGTTTTTCTTTTGTCTAAACATTTTGCAGGAATCAGGAATGTTGTCAGAACTGATTGAGTGATGCCAAATTATAGTCCCAAGGTGTGGAGAAGGAACATGGAATGGATTACCGGGGCTTTTGTAAAATTCAATAGAAATGCCACTAATACAATGCATAATAATATCATAGTTACATACCATGAAGATGTTATTGTCATACTGAAGTACTTCTTACAACTTTCATTAGTTCAACAATTATTTATTAAAGATAAAGGAAGAAAAATGTAATGTACAGTATACAATAACATTTCAAAATATTAATTTTCATCTATATCATTATTGTCATCGTTACCTGTTTCATATTCCCAACTGGCTGTAGGTGAATCCGCTGATTCAGCTGTGCCAAATAGTCTTGAGTATTTCTCTCTGCTTGCACGATTTTCGACGTATTCCACAAGTTCTAATACGTCTTCAGTCTTCACAGGTTTCACTCCAGAACGGGATGTGAAAATTCCTGGTAAGTTCATTGTGTCGGGATCTTAGACCTTCGAAGCTGTGATGATGTGACGGCTCCAAGTACCATGGTACGCGTCTCGCTAACGTATATCTTTGTTATTAAAGTCAGACTGCATAGTTCGAACATCCCAAAGTGTGGGTTTTTTGAAAACTGGCGGTTGCTTTTTTAAAATCCTTGAAATCATGGTGGGTGAACATCTAGAAGAAATGGAAATGGACCCTTTCGGGCCTTCAGAATACTTTCACTCCAGGTATCGGGAAGTTTGACGGTGGTAGTATTCCTGCGTTGGCCAGAAATAAGCGAAAAATCCGAGTCGTCTGGTAGGTAGCTATGACCACGAACAGGGAAAAAGGCATTTAACTCTTTAAAAAATTTTGAGACTGTGCATCACATAGAAGAGGAAGTGGACTATTGTTTGATTTTTGTTTTGCCCAGGACAACTGTTACTTATTAAAACCAGCTCCTCCATTAACTCTGAGTGTCAGATGCTGCTTATGAAATGTAGCTGTATCGAGGTAACCTCATTGGGGCCCATTACTTCCAATACCTGTATATCTTGACATTTTCTGTTCCCAAATCGTCTATCTCCAAGACATAATACCACAACAGAGGCATGTAGTAATGCAACACTTGTTGAGAATTAATGAGAAAAGGTAAATTCTGCATAAAATCAATCAAGATGCAGTTAACTTTTTGCCGTTTGGCTTTCATAATAAATGCTCTCGTTCCATCCGAAAAAGCTTCCAATTTTCTGACATGAACAGCTTTCTGTGCCTCAAACTTTTCTCTCCGTATCTTCCATACCTGCGTTTATTTTTTGCTGAAGCAAATCGTATTCTTCGCAAATGTCAAACCTGGGGCATCCGAAATGGCTGTTGAAAGTTTTGTAAATCTGCCACTAAAGTTTTCAGAGCACAATTATTCGGTAGGCGTTACGGAAATCGTCATGTTCGTCCGTGACAGTGAGATCTTCTAACATACAGCGTCTACTGGGATTATCTCTGAGTGAGTAATGGGATTTCCAGGAGGTCACTCTGGACCATTTGTGTCCGTTTCAAAGTAAAAGCTTGGAGAACAGGAGTATAGCCTAGAAGAACGAGTATGGTTGTAAATGAAATGTAGTGTATCAGTGGTTTATAGGGAGATGAGCAGAGCGCTCTCGCGACAGTTGCCTGAAACGCCATTAACTAGCGGTGTTCTTGTTAGCAACAGTCCAGAGTTGTGAGGTTTTTGCAGAGTCGCCGTATGTTTAGAGGCTTATGCAGTATGACCTGAGGTGTTTCTGACTACAGCGGCTGTTTAGTCACCTGAGTAATGCTGAACAAAGCCAGCCCGGCTAGCCGCGCAGTCTAACGCGCTGCTTCCCGAGCGGGAAGGCGTGCCGGTCCCCAGCACGAATCCGCCCGCCGGATTAGTGTCGAGGTCCGGTGTGCCGGCCGCCTGTGGATGGTTATTAAGGCGGTTTTCCATCTACCTCAACGAATGCGTGCTGGTTCCCCTTATTCATCCTCAGTTACACTATGTCGGCGATTGCTGTGCAAACACATTCTCCACATACTCTACTATGCAAACATTTGGGGTTACACTCGTCTGGTATGAGACGTTTCCGGGGGGAGTCCACTGGGGGCCGAACCGCACAGTAACCATGGGTTGGGTGTGGGGTGGCGGTGGGATGGGTGGACTGCTTAGCCTGTTGTGCGGTTGTGAACCACTGATGGCTACGGCGGGACGAAGCCTCTCCGTCGTTTCTAGGTCCCCGATTCAAATACTCAATACACAATACACAGCGCTGAACAATACATGATGGCGCCTCTAACTCTTTTCTCGAGTTTTTTGACTGGTG
The DNA here is from genome assembly GCF_021461395.2 of Schistocerca americana. NCBI lineage: Eukaryota > Metazoa > Arthropoda > Insecta > Orthoptera > Acrididae > Schistocerca > Schistocerca americana. The sequence goes on along the minus strand of NC_060124.1, from coordinate 77,859,480 downwards.
GGTTTTTTGTTAGCAGCCTTTCAATTGTATTCAGTATAGTTTTCTTTTCTCTCCTGCTCTTCTCGGTACATCGTCGTCTGTCATCCGGTCAATCTACTTCCGCCTTCTCCAGAACCACATTTCAAAACTTTCCCGGTATTTTTTCTTCCTTTTTCTCATGGTCCACGCCTTGGTCCAAACAGCGCACGCTCCAGATGTAGCACTTCACCAGTTTCTTTCTTAAATGTAATTTTCACTCTGCAGCGGTGTGTGCGCTGATATGAAACTTCCTGGCGTGTTAAAACTGTGTGCCGGACCGAGACTCGAACTTTGCAGGAGAGCTTCTGCGAAGTTTGGAAGGCAGGAGACGAGGTACTGGTGGAATTAAAGCTGTGGTGACGGGTCGTGAGTCGTGCTTGCGTAGCTCAGTTGGTAGAGCACTTGCCCGCTAAAGGCAAAGGTCTCGAGTTCGAGTCTCGGTCCGGCACATGGTTTTAATCTGTCAGGAAGTTTCAGTTTCTTTCTTAATTGCAAGCTCAGCTTACTACATCTACATTTATACTCCGCAAGCCACCCAACGGTGTGTGGCGGAGGGCACTTTACGTGCCACTGTCATTACCTCTCTTTTCTGTTACAGCTGCGTATGGTTCGCGGGAAGAACGACTGTCTGAAAGCCTCCGTGCGCGCTCGAACCTCTCTAATTTTACCTTCGTGATCTCCTCGGGAGGTATAAGTAGGCGGAAGCAATATATTCGATACCTCATCCAGAAACGCACCCTCTCGAAACCTGGACAGCAGGCTACACCGCGATGCAGAGTGCTTCTCTTGCAGAGTTTGCCACTTGAGTTTGCTACACATCTCCGTAACGCTATCACGCTTACCAAATAACCCTGTGACGAAACGCGCCGATCTTCTTTGGATCTTCTCTGTCTCCTCCGTCAACCCGATCTGGTACGGATACCACACTGATGAGCAATACTCAAGTATAGGTCGAACGAGAGTTTTGTAAGCCACCTCCTTTGTTGATGGACTACATTTTCTAAGGACTCCCCCAATGAATCTCAACCTGGTACCCGCCTTACCAACAATTAATTTTATATGATCATCCCACTTCAAATTGTTCCGCACGCATACTCCCAGATATTTTACAGAAGTAACTGCTACCAGTGTTTGTTCCGCTATCATATAATCATACAATAAAGGATCCTTCTTTCTATGTATTCGCAATACATTACATTTGTCTATGTTAAGGGTCAGTTGCCACTCCCTGCGCCAAGTGCCTATCCGCTGCAGATCTTCCTGCATTTCGCTACAATTTTCTAATGCTGCAACTTCTCTGTATACTACAGCATCGCCGGCCGCGGTGGCCGTGCGGTTCTAGGCGCTCCAGTCCGGAGCCGCGCTGCTGCTACGGTCGCAGGTTCGAATCCTGCCTCGGGCATGGGTGTGTGTGATGTCCTTAGGTTAGTTAGGTTTAAGTAGTTCTAAGTTCTAGGGGACTGATGACCACAGCAGTTGAGTCCCATAGTGCTCAGAGCCATTTGAACCATACTACAGCATCATCCGCGAAAAGCCGCATGGAACTTCCGACACTATCTACTATGTCATTTATATATATTGTGAAAAGCAATGGTCCCATAACACTCCCCTGTGGCATGCCAGAGGTTACTTTAACGTCTGTAGACGTCTCTCCATTGATAACAACATGCTGTGTTCTGTTTGCTAAAAACTCTTCAATCCAGCCACACAGCTGGTCTGATATTCCGTAGGCTCTTACTTTGTTTATCAGGCGACAGTGCGGAACTGTATCGAACGCCTTCCGGAAGTCAAGGAAAATAGCATCTACCTGGGAGCCTGTATCTAATATTTTCTGGGTCTCATGAACAAATAAAGCGGGTTGGGTCTCACACAATCGCTGTTTCCGGAATCCATGTTGATTCCTACAGAGTAGATTCTGGGTTTCCAAAAACGACATGATACTCGAGCAAAAAACATGTTCTAAAATTCTACAACAGATCGACGTAAGAGATATAGGTCTATACTTTCGCGCATCTGCTCAACGACTCTTCTTGAAGACTGGGACTACCTGTGCTCTTTTCCAATCATTTGGAACCTTCCGTTCCTCTAGAGACTTGCGGTACACGGCTGTTAGAAGGGGGGCAAGTTCTTTCGCTTACTCTGTGTAGAATCGAATTGGTATCCCGTCAGGTCCAGTGGACTTTCCTCTGTTGAGTGATTCCAGTTGCTTTTCTATTCCTTGGACACTTATTTCGATGTCAGCCATTTTTTCGTTTGTGCGAGGATTTAGAGAAGGAACTGCAGTGCGGTCTTCCTCTGTGAAACAGCTTTGGAAAAAGGTGTTTAGTATTTCAGCTTTACGCGTGTCATCCTCTGTTGCAATGCCATCATCATCCCGGAGTGTCTGGATATGCTGTTTCGAGCCACTTACTGATTTAACGTAAGACCAGAACTTCCTAGGATTTTCTGTCAAGTCGGTACATAGAATTTTACTTTCGAATTCACTGAACGCTTCACGCATAGCCGTCCTTACGATAACTTTGACATCGTTTAGCATCTGTTTGTCTGAGAGGTTTTGGCTGCGTTTAAACTTGGAGTGAAGCTCTCTTTGCTTTCGCAGTAGTTTCCTGACTTTGTTGTTGAACCACGGTGGGTTTTTCCCGTCCCTCACAGTTTTACTCGGCACGTACCTGTCTAAAATGCATTTTAAGATTGCCTTAAACTTTTTCCATAAACACTCAACATTGTCAGTGTCGGAACAGAAATTTTCGTTTTGATCTGTTAGGCAGTCTGAAATCTGCCTTCTATTACTCTTGCTAAACAAATAAACATTCCTCCCTTTTTTTATATTCCTATTTACTTCCATATTCAGGGATGCTGCAACGGCCTTATGATCACTGATTTCCTGTTCTGCGCTTATAGAGTCGAAAGGTTCGGGTCTGTTTGTTATCAGAAGGTCCAAGATGTTATCTCCACGAGTTGGTTCTCTGTTTAATTGCTCGAGGTAATTTTCGGATAGCAGCAGAGTCCTCTTCTTGCCGAGTCTTACTCGAATTTCGTTTGTGCTCTGGGTATCTTTTGTTAGCAAGCTTCTCAAGTACATGAACTGCATCAAATTCTCCAGTTCTCGAGTGTCGGCACTTATCCTCAAAGATTTCTCCTGTTTTGATGTCCGTATCACTTCTGATTTCCCTATATTGATTTCCATGCCACAGTTCCTTCCGATTTCCATCAACCGGTTGATCATGTGTTGCAGCAGTCTTTGATTTTTGGCGAGCACTGAAAGGTCATCTGCATACTTGATGGTGTTGACGAGTCGCCGTTCTATCCCGAAGATTCCGTACCCCTTCAAAGCTTCTCTCGCCAGCCAGTCTCCGTTTGTTGAGTACGCCCTAATGTTCTACATTAGGTGAATGTCAGTGATACGTAGCTCGCCTTTGCTAATCTTCTTGTACACGGGTATGATCTGCGCCTTCTTTCAACAGCCGGATATTGTGTTTTGTTTGAGGATCTGCGGTATGTTACGGTTGAGACAAGAAATAACTCATCTGCTAATTACATGTAGAATCTGGGTGTATGTTCCGTATTTATACATTTTCAGAAGGCTTTTGACGCCGTATTTCACAACGTCTTGTAATCAAAGTTCATGCTTCTGGAACAGCATCTCAGTGATGTGACTGGATTCGTGATTTGCTGTCAGAGAAGTCATAGTTCGTAGTGACTGACGGAAAGTCATCGACTAAAACAGAAGAGATTTCTGGCGTTCCCCAAGGTAGTGTTACAGGCCTTCTGCTGTTCCTTATCTATATAAACGATTTAGGAGAGCCGGCCGTTGTGGCCGAGCGGTTCTAGGGGCTTCAGTCCGGAACCGCGCTGCTGCTACGGTTGCAGATTCGAATCCCGCCTCGGGCATGGCTGTGTGTGATGTCCTTAGGTTAGTTAGGTTTAAGGAGTTCTAAGCCTAGGGGACTGATGACCTTAGATGTTAAGTCCCGTAGTGCTCAGAACCATTTGAACATTTTGATTTAGGGGACAATATGGGCAGCCGTCTGAGGTTGTTTGCACATGATACTGTCGTTTATCGTCCAGTAAAGTCATCAGAAGATCAAAACAAATTGCAAAACAATTTTGAAAAAATATCTGTATGGTGCGATAATTGACTTTTGATCCTAAAAAATTAAAAGTATGAGGTCATCCACATGAGTGCTGAAAGGAATCCGTTAAACTTCGGTTACACGATAAATAAATTAAATCTAAAGGCCTTAAATTCAACTAAATACCTAGAAATTACAATTACGAACAGCTTAAACTGGAATGAACACACAGAAAATGTTGTGGAGAAGGCGAACCTACGAATGCGTTTTATTGGCAGAACACTTAGAAAATGCAACAGATCTACTAAATAGACTGCCTACTCTACGCTTGTCCGTCCTCTTTTGGAGCGATGCTGCGTGGTGTGGAATCCATATCAGATAGAATTAACGGAGTGCATCGAGAAAGTCCAAGAAGAGCAGCACGTTTTTTAGTATCGAGAGGTAGGAGAGAGAGCGTCACGGACATGATACCGTATTTGGGGTTAACTAAAACAAAGGCGTTACTCGTTGCGGCGGGACCTTCTCACGAAATTGCATTCACCAACTTTCTCCTGCGAATGCGAAAATATTTTGCTGATGCCGAGCTACATAGGGAGGAACGATCAGATCTCGCACGGGTACATAATATGTACGTTCGTTTTTTCCGCTCGCTGTTCGAGATTGGTATAAGAGAGAATTGTTGTGGAGGAGGTTCGATGAACTCTCTGCCAGGCAGTTAATTGTGATTTGCAGAGTATCCAGGTAGGTGTAGATGTAGATGCTGGATCCCAGTTCAGTTTTAGTGACTTCAACTGTTTGTCGATGCGACTCCCACAAATATGCGTATCTCTCGTTTTTGCTGTGGTGTGAGAATTTACTGAGGCGGGGTTAATCATATCGGTTTTCGCATTGCTACCCTTAGAGGTGTTCCTGTTTCATCCGTGCTTGTCTCAACACTAGTTCTGGAGGAGCTGACAGCCTTTACATACTGTGTTTTGTAAGGGCCTTTCCATATGATGGTGATATCCCCACGCCTCAACACATTTTTGTGCTTCTACTTTTGCTTGAGTGGAAAAATTGAGATACCATCCCTCCATAATGAAGGAGAAGTTGGAAACAGGCAAGTGACAGGAAGTTAGCATTTTCCAATGGAGATTCTGGGCGTACACTTTTCTAGTAACATGAATTTTGTTCTGAAACTAAATTGTGGATGACAAAGATGTTTTACGTTTACCAAAACAAACATCCTTCTTTCCAACCCTAATCTGTGTTATGTAAGTAATCCTCTACTATATGGTATGTACTACGCGTTAACTATTTTTTTAAGTATGATGATTTCAGATCTCTCTTTCTTACCCTTAAAACAGTTTACTGAACAGAAAACTCGTTTTTGGGTTTTTAGGCTTAGTAATTACGGTACACGTCTGTTAAGTCCGGCTCTTGCACCACAATCATGAGTAGAGCTGTTATTGTACTCTTTACTAAGGTCTTTTTTTTCTTAGTGTGCAGAAGTGACTGGTAGATGCACTCAGATATGAATACATGCAGAAGATCGACACTTGATACGGGGATTGGCAATTTACACCCAGCATAAACAAATGGAAAGTAGCACGTAAATAAGCAGAAAGACCCATTTTTGTACGATTACACGATTTCAGAACAATCACTGGGAGCAGTAGCATCTTAAAAATATATAAGAGAATGCGATTTAAAGTGGAGCGACAACATCAAACCAAACCCAGCGTACGTACAGCAGTTTAGTTGTCGTGTTCTGGATGGCTCCTGAATTCTTCAGGTAGTTACGTGAACTCTGGGCGAAGACGAGCTCCTTCCGTCTTCTGCATCTATGTTTTACATCTGCATCAATATCGATACCCCGCAAGGCACCTTACACTGAGGTGACAAAAATCGTTGGATAGCAATTGCACATATACAGTTGGCGTTAGTATCGCATACACAAGGTATAAAAGGGCAGTGCATTGGAGGAGCAGTCATTTGTATTCAGGTGATACCTGTGAAAAGTTTTCCGCTGCGGCTATGGCCGTGCGACGGCAATTAACACACTTTGAACCCGGAATGATAGTTGGTGCTAGATGCATAGGACATTCCATTCGTCAGGGAATTCAGTATTTCGAGATCGACTGTGTCAAGATTGTGCTGAGAATACCACATTTCAGGCATTACCTCTCACCACGGACAACGCAGTGGCCGACAGCCTTCACTTAACGACCGAAGGCAGTGGCAATCTCGTACGTTTGTCACTGCTAACAGACAATCAACCCCGAGTGAAATAATCGCAGAAAACAATGTGGGACTTGCGACGAACGTATCCATTAGGACAGTTCGGTGAAATTTAGCGTTAATGGGCTGTGGCAGCAAAATGGTTCAAATGGCTCTGAGCACTATAGAACTTAACTTCTGAGGTCATCAGTCCCCTACACTTAGAACTACTTAAACCTAACTAACCTAAGGACATCACACACATCCATGCTCTACGCAGGATTCGAACCTGCGACCGTAGCTGTCGCGCGGTTCCAGACTGAACTTGAGTCATGGAAATGATGTCTATCGCTAACAATATTTATTCACTAAAAGTCTTTATTACATGATACAAAATATAACTATTTCAATGAAAGCCAGCGCCCCACTCTATCACTCTCCGTTACTCCTTATTACCATCCATGTGGGACGCGCCCCCACTTTAAGGACGTCTAACGTACACTGAAGCGCCAAAGAAACTGGTATAGGCTTGCGTATTCAAATACAGAGATATGTAAAGAGACAGAATATGGCGCTGCGGTGGGCAACACCTTTATAAGACAACAAGTTCTGAGATCTGTTACTACTACTACAATGGCAGGCTATCAAGATTTTTTAGGAATTTGAATGTGGTCTTATAGTCGGCGCACTACCACAAGATCATCAAACAGGTCAGAAATTTCTTCCAATAACCCGAATGATAGATCAGTTTCTTAATCCGAATAACACCCGCAAGTCGCAATTTTGGCTGCTGTGTGCTACTTTGTTCATATATCACATAGGGTCTGAATGGACTAGAAACGCTGTAACAGTGATGTATCAAGTGCATTAGCCCGAGGAGGGAAAGTGTGGGATTCGTTGAGTAAATATGTAGGACTGCTGTCAAAACTCTGATGCCTCTCCTTCTGTGCCGAGCCATGAACCTTTCAGACCCTCCCCCTCGCCCCTTGTACCAGCGTGGCAGTATCACGTAGTTAGATTGTTTTCAGTTTTGCTTTGACAGTGTCTTCTGCTGTGGTGTCGCGCATTCAGTGACATGCGGCGCTTCTCAGTGCAGGTCCACTATTTGCCGGCGGGGCTTCTGCCGGGACGCCGTTAGTGGTACTCATCAGCGGACCAAAGAGGCAGACAGAGGTCAGAGACCGGATCGCTGCCTAAGGCGGAACATCAACCTAACCGAGCCCAGCCGACGCCGCGCCGTCAAAGACACCGGGACTGGGGTCAGGTCCGGTACATAGTCGCTGCAGAGGCCGCTAAGTTACATACGTCATACAGCACGCAGTGGGAACAGAGGCTGGGCTGGGCTAAACGGTTCGCATAAAAGGAGAGATGGGAGAGGTGGGGGGAGGGCTTAGCGAGTCTAATTTTACTGCCGTCATGAATTATGCAGCACACAGGGTATAAAAATACTTGGACAAAATGGGGAACCCGTTTTCCAATCGAACAGAAGGCAAGAAGGCGTCAAGACGCGATCAGAAACACTTCCTCTCTGAGCTTTTATTGAAAGCTGTTGACATCGTTCCGCACAAGCGGCATCTAATCAGACTGCTTAAGCTACATTTCCCTAGGCGCGGAAATTTATCGCAGCGTCCTACGGAATACGCTCGCGTCTTTCGTTGTTCGATGTGCGTCGCAGGACGCTTTTTCCTAGGCCCGAGACAGTGCGCGTCACAACGCAAGAAATGAAAGTGCTGCTTTTCATACTTAGACAACTGACAGAATGAAACGACAACTGCCTTCTGACATCTTTTTGTAATTGACTGAAAATTCTCAACTATTTAAATAAAGTAGTGAAAAATGTAAGCTCTGCAGAATATTTGGCTTTTTGCGCTGCCCAATATTTAGCACGCCATATTTCCTAAACTATGTGTCGTACAACATCATAATTATATAATTGGGTTCTGTAGTAAATGTCGACAATATGTGTAACCTTTCTGGTCAATAGCGTCAGTGACAGTGAAATAGTAAATTAAAATATTGCATACGACGCGGAATTTTTAGCAATGTTGAGTGGTACTTAAGATAAGTAAATAAATTAGAGAAATTAGAAAATAAATGAAAAACTTAGTTTAGTTTAGAAGAATTACACACTGGCAAACAATGGACAAAGCAGCAGTGGGAACGGCCGGCGCATGCAATTCAGCATAGCACGCTCAGGAGAAGCTTTCGATTCAGCCGTCAGGGCATCGCCCGACCGGCTCACGCCAAGAAGATTCTTCGAGAAGCTTTTCACGTGACAGAAGAAGCCATCGCCCTCCCCACATAAGCGGGCGCTGTCGATTCAGCCGTCAGGGCATCGCCCGACCGGCTAACAAGTTTCTCAGTTGTCGCATGTGAGCAAAGGCCCTCGCCTACATTCCAAGAGCCAATGACCGACGTTAAGAAAATTCTTCGAGAAGCTTTTCAACGTGACAGACGAGGCAATGACCGTGAAGTCGTTCACCTTTAGTGAACTGAAGTGAATAAATACGCGATACGCAGTGGGCCCGACAAGAAAAGAAGACAAGAGTAGCAGTTTTCAGTCAGTTTCGGTGCTGAAGACCGTCATGCAGCAAGAGACTACATCGAACACAGAAGCACCAAGTCCGCCGCTGTAATGGAATAGCAAGCAGCAGCCTCGGCGCCAGAAGACAGAAGTTAAAAGGTATTTGTTGATTTTTACGTACCCGGGTGACTCGTGGGGACGGGAAGGAGACGGCCTCACATCAGCAGTCACCTGTGAGCTGGTGATGAAGATCTGACAGCCGAAGACTGGCAAGCTGGAGTCCGTTGTTCGAGTCCGGGACACTGGCCTTCCCCCGCCGCGCCGCTCCGCTGGCCGACGCACTACACTGACACACGCGGCCGCTTAGACTGGGACCCCACATCCAAGGTATCACCATCCGATGCACGACTTCGCTCTCAATAATTAAACGGGCCACCTCGCGCTGGGCGTCTCTAGTCAACTGGGCGAGACGGCAACACGAGATACACACTGCCACGCGTAACCAGACGCCGCCGCTACCGCAGCAGAAGGCTTCGCAAACGACACAGCTGCCGCTCTCCGAGCCAGAACATCGAGTAAGGAAACAGTTGTACAAATCTTCAATAAAAGTTATCTTATGTAAAAATGCTGCTTCATTCTACCTCATACCCGAGCCAAGGAAGAACCCACCCTGCCCACATGTTGTTAAGAGAGAAACATTAATTAATTTAATATTTTCACCCTGAAATAATGCTTTAGAATCAAATGCCCTTTGCAGTAATGCTCATCCTGACAATTGACTAGCATCAAAAGAGAAAACCCAGCTACATTTAGTGTCACAACTGTTACAGCAAGTCATCCTAAATGTAGTAAGCGACAAACTTGTTCCATTTACATTTTTCGTGGGGTATCAAAGAGAGAAAAGATTTTGGAAAGGTTTGAATTTATATTTACAGTTCGTTGGAAATCGATGAATACTACGGTTTACCCCAGACGAGAGCAGTATTGTGTGGTTCATTGGCGCGATGCAAGTTACATACCGCTGCCAGGGACATTTTGCTGTTACAGGCGCGGTGCAGTGCGGCGCGACAGTAGTGGTGGAGGCAACGAAGGCAAAACATGCAGAACATTGCTCTATCCAAAAATCTGTTAATTTTGGCTCTCCGAAAATTAGGAATAACAGTGTATGTTATTGGAAAGAGTACCCAGGAAGGGCAAAGCAGTCAGACAAATGTTCTTACATCGTGTAGAGGAACGAGAGTATAACATTTTAGTAACAAAACAGTTGCTCGACAATGCGGAGGACTGCCAGTTTCCACTGACTTATAACGCAGACGTATCATTAATTAATGAACTGCCCAGGGCAACATGATGCTCTTGGTAGGTGTCGACGGTTACGGCAAAGCTGAGGGATTCACTGTGAGGAGCGGATTCACCGATTGCTTCAACGGGCTGAATTTTAATCATCATTCACGATACTGATCACAATAATAACAACAAGACAACATCCACCTCATTATAACTGTAATTAAAGGCTCACTACAAATATATTTACAAATATACTCATATTACACTGTACATAATCAAAGACATTTCTTCTTAGATGTTTCATTCATTTTTCTTCCGATTTCTGGGCAAATTAACCTTTTTGGCATTTAGTTTTTCAACTGGACGTCAGCCATGTTCCACAAAATAAGCTGATCGGATACCAACTCGATAAGCTGCTCATGCTAGGAGGCAGAGAAGCGGTGAGCCGAAATCTCTGGAGAATGTTTCAGTAATTGTTGTTGTTGTTGTGGTCTTCAGTCCTGAGACTGGTTTGATGCAGCTCTCCATGCTACTCTATCCTGTGCAAGCTTCTTCATCTCCCAGTACCTACTGCAACCGACATCCTTCTGAATCTGCTTAGTGTATTCATCTCTTGGTCTCCCCCTACGATTTTTACCCTCCACGCTGCCCTCCAATACTAAATTGGTGATCCCTTGATGCCTCAGAACATGTCCTACCAACCGATCCCTTCTTCTGGTCAAGTTGTGCCACAAACTTCTCCTCTCCCCAATCCTACTCAATACTTCCTCATTAGTTATGTGATCTATCCATCTAATCTTCAGCATTCTTCTGTAGCACCACATTTCGAAAGCTTCTATTCTCTTCTTGTCCAAACTATTTACCGTCCATGTTTCACTTCCATACATGGCTACACTCCATACAAATACTTTCAGAAATGACTTCCTGACACTTAAATCTATACTCGATGTTAACAAATTTCTCTTCTTCAGAAACGCTTTCCTTGCCATTGCCAGTCTACATTTGATATCCTCTCTACTTCGACCATCATCAGTTATTTTGCTCCCCAAATAGCAAAACTCCTTTACTACTTTAAGTGTCTCATTTCCTAATCTAATACCCTCAGCATCACCCGACTTAATTCGACTACATTCCATTATCCTCGTTTTGCTTTTGTTGATGTTCATCTTATATCCTCCCTTCAAGACACCATCCATTCCGTTCAACTGCTCTTCCAAGTCCTTTGCTGTCTCTGACAGAATTACAATGTCATCGGCGAACCTCAAAGTTTTTATTTCTTCTCCATGGATTTTAATACCTACTCCGAATTTTTCTTTTGTTTCCTTTACTGCTTGCAAAATATACAGACTGAATAACATTGGGGAGAGGCTACAACCCTGTCTTACTCCCTTCCCAACCACTGCTTCCCTTTCTTGTCCCTCGACTCTTATAACTGCCATCTGGTTTCTGTACAAATTGTAAATAGCCTTTCGCTCCCTGTATTTTACCCCTGCCACCTTTAGCATTTGAAAGAGAGTATTCCAGTCAACATTGTCAAAAGCTTTCTCTAAGTCTACAAATGCTAGAAACGTAGGTTTGCCTTTCAGTAATTAAATCGGAAGAATTACCTACTCTCTTCTGTCCGTGCGAACGAAACAAATACTGCACTTGTAGTTTAATACTCGCAGCTACTCAGTTCGACTTCCCTCCTCCCCCCTCCCCCTCCTCCACGAACCAAGCAAATCTCTGTGACGTGGAGCACACACAGACTCCTGCCGAAGCACGCAGGCGTTTCCCGCAGGCAGAGCCCGCAGCAGTACTGCGTTGCCCGCACACTAGGATCGCGGTATGTCATGTCTGGCTTGTGCGAGTGGAGAGCGAGGTAACGTATGCGTTTTACCCACAGCATTGCGGGAAACCCCGCAGCTAGGCAACGTAGCTTGTCACGAGGAGTATCGATTCAGCTGTGCGATTCGTTTGATGTTTAGATCTCACAAAGGTCACAGTTGGTAGTAATTGATAGGCAGTCGTATAGTCAAACAGAAGTTATATCTGGGATTCACCAAGGCAGATTTACATACATCGAAAAAAGGTTTGGATCACCCCGGTTCCCAGAACTCCTCAAGATAGACGTTGACTGTGGATATTGTATCACAGACACAGTCCCTTTGACTGTTCAGAGATGTCACTAAACCCGCACAAAGATGTAAACACCCATGCATGAGCAGCGCATATTAGACGGAGGGGGTCCGACAGCCGATCAGTTCCAGTCATTCCACCAGGAAGGAGGTACACGGCTCATGTTGTCTGTAGTTCAACCATGCCTCGACGGTCTATACCGCTGTTCGATCGCGTCCGCATTATTGCTTTGTGCCAAGAAGAGCTCTCAACAAGGGAAGTGTCCACGCGCCTCAGAGTGAACCAAAGCGATGTTGTTCGGAGATGGAGGAGATGCAGAGAGACAGGAACTGTCGATGACATGCCTCACTCAGGCCGCTCAAGGTCTACTAGTGCAGTGGATGACTGCTACCTATGGATTATGCCTCGGAGGAACCCTAACAGCAACGCCACCATGTTGAATAATGTTTTTCGTGCAGCCACAGGAAATCATGTTACGACTCAGTCTGTGCGCAATACGCTGCATGATGCGCATCTTCACTCCCGACGTCCATTGCGAGGTCCATCTTTGCAGCTACGACATCATGCAGCGCGGTGCAGATGGCCCAACAACATGCCGAATGGACCGCTCAGGATTGGCATCACGTTCTCTTCACCAATGAGCGTCGCATATGCCTTCATCCAGACGATCATCGGAGACGTGTTTCGAGGCAACCCGGTCAGACTGAACGCCTTAGACACACTTACCAACGAGTGCAGCAAGGTAAAGGTTCCCTGCTGTTTCCGGGTGGCATTATATGGGGCCGACGTACGCCGTTGGTGGTAAAAGAAGGCGCCGTAACGGCTATATGATACATGACTGCCATCGTCCGACCGATAATGCAACCATATCGACAGCAAATTGGCGAGGCATTCGTCTTCATGGACGCCAATTCGCGCCCTCATCGTGCGCATTTCGTGAATGACTTCCTTTACGATAACGACATCGCTCGACTAGAGTTGCCAGCATGTTCTCCAGACATCAATTCTATTGAACATGCCTGGGATGGATTGAAAAGGGCTGTTTATGCACGACGTGACCCAGCAACCACTCTGAAGGATGTACGCCGAATCGCCGTTGAGGAGTGGGACAATCTGGACCAACAGTGCCTTGATGAACTTGTGGATAGTATGCCAAGACGAATACAGACATGCATCAACGCAAGAGGCCATGCTACGGAGTATTAGAGGTACCAGTGTATACAGCAATCTGGACCACCATCTCTAAAGGTCTCGCTGTATGGTGGTACAACATGGAAAGTGTGGTTTTCGTAAGCAATAAAAAGTGCGGAAATTATGTTTATGTTGATCTCTGTTCGAATTTTCTGTACAGGTTCCGGAACTCTCGGAACCGAGCTGATGCAAAACTTTTTTTTGACATGTGTATATGCCCTCTGCTGGTCTTCATACACGAGAGTATGCTCCAAAGTAATTCAACCGAATTTTTATTCTCTTTTCAATATCGGTTGAGGTATTACACAGCATTCACATCACTCGCTCGATTTTCCCGGGCGGAGTGGCCGAGCGGTTCTAGGCGCTACAGTCTGGACCCGCGCTGCTGCTACAGTCGCAGGTTCGAATCCTGCCTCGGGCATGGATGTGTTTGATGTCCTTAGGTTTAAGTAGTTCTAAGTTCTAGGGGACTGATGACCTTAGAAGTTAAGTCCCATAGTGCTCAGAGCCTTTTGAACCATTTGAACAAATTTCCTAGTCGTCATCTTCAGGTGAAGTGTCAGGTTCATGTCCGTTGCGTGTTTTTACAGTCGCTGGGGCACGGGCTCTTCTGCCTCGTCTGCAACGACTACAGAAAGGGGTGGTCGGTGGTGGAGAGCGCCATGGACAGCGGTGGTGGCAGGGGGAGGGGGGGGGGGGGGGGAGCGGAGCTTGTGGTGCACTGGTGCATCCAGGCGTCGCGTCCTGGCGCTGCCTGTCTACTCCATGTGCTGCCTTCGTCCCCTTCCATCAGAGCACTATGGTGTATTCTTGCAACCGCCACGTCCCATGCGGAGCTCAGCTGGAAATTGCTATCCCTGTTGACAAGACGATGAAGACATATCTCCACTACCTCTTTGATAATCATATCCCGGAACCTACTCATGTGTGACATCACCTTTGTCTGTTAAAATCAAACATAAGACCTTCTTTGGGGCTCTGCTCTCCCACTGCAGATTTGTGAGTTAGTCGAGGCGAACATTTCTCTCTTGAAACTTCCTGGCAGATTAAAACTGAGTGCAGGACCGAGACTGACGTTCCGCCTGAAGATGACGAGTAGGACGTTTATCGAAACGTTGCCGGCCGGAGTGGCCGAGCGGTTCTAGGCGCTTCAGTCTGGAACCACGCTACCGCTACGGACGCAGGTTCGAATTCTGCCTCGAGTCTCGATCCTGCACACAGTTTTAATCTGCCAGGAAATTTCATATTAGTGCACACTCCGCTGCAGAGTGAAAATCTCATTCTGGTTCTCTCATGTTCTGAGCGTCGCTGCATAAATACACTGCTGCATCCGGCCGATGTATTGTTTGCCCCATCCAAAACTAATGCTGTAGGCTCCAGCTGTTCGTAGTCCTGATTTGTCTTTCAGTGAGCCGAGCATATTTTTGAGCTGAGCCAATGAACGAAAAATTGTTATTTTTCTACAGTATCCTAGCAGGCTTGGCCATGGGTGATTCAGTGTATAGGAGGAATGCCAGACGATTTGTGTCTTCTTCTGGGTCTATTTTTCTTCTACTTGTTCAGCTGAAGAGCGCTTCTTATCTGTGTCTCTGAGTAGCCGTTCCTGCGACAGGTTTCCCGAGGATGCTGCAGACTGGTGGGTAGACTCACTTTATCACATGTACTCTGTGCACCAAAGTGGTTAACATGAATTTCTGTTGTGCCGGATGATGGCAGCTACTGTCCCAGTGTGCTATCAGTTTCCTTCTTTACCAGGATATCGAGGAAAGGTAGGAGTCACTTCGACCAAGACCCCATGGAATGTTCCACCACGCACTCACTACCACCTACTTCAAATCTGGTGTAAAGCTCTACCAATAGCTAGACGGAGTTGCAATGGGATCCCCTCTAGCACCAGCCATCAGAAACCTATATATGGAGCACTTCGGGAAAACATCTCTTGAAACAGTGTGCGTGGGACCAAAGGCGTTCTACCAATATGTGGACGACGCATTCGTGGTTTGGCTGCATGGCGACGGAAACCTGCAAAAATTTCTTAACCTCCTTAACACCATACACGACAATATAAGGCTCACTATGAAGGTACATGAAAAGGGATGCCTACCTTTCCTCAGTATCCGGAAGAAAAAGAAAACTGATGGCACACTGGGACATTCTGTTTACAGAAGAGACGTGCATGGGTCTATACCTAACTACCAGTAGCTGCCACCATCCAGCACAACGGAAATTTGTGCTCACCACCTTGGTGGCCACACCATTCGATGTATCTGAGAGAGAGAGTCTACCCACTGAGTTATCAAACGAGGTGGCACAGTGGTTAGCACACTAGACTTGCATTCAGGAGGACGACAGTTCAAACACGTGTCTGGCCATTCTGGTTTAGGTTTTCCGTGATTTCCCTAAATCGCTTCAGGCAAATGCCTGGATGGTTCCTTTGCCAGGCCATGGCAGATTTCCTTTTCCATCCTTCCCTAATCCAAGCGTTTGCTCCGTCTCTAATGACCTCATTATCGACAGGGCATTAAACACTAATTTCCTTCTCCACCCTCCGACTTTCAGCATCTTCGGGAAACCTTTCGCAAGAACTGCTGCTCGGATACACAGATAAGGGGTGCTCTCCAGTCGAACAAGAAGAAGACAGAAGACGACCTGGAAGAACACACAAAGCGTCTCGCGTTCACTCTGTATATTGGATCATCCATGGCCAAGATTACCAGATTTTTTGAGAAGAATAACACCAAAATCATTTTCTGATATTGGCTAAAATCAAAAATATATTCCGCTCGTTGAAAGACAAATCAGAACTACGAACACCTGGAGTCTATAGCATCAGTTGCAGATGAGGCAAATAGCACATCGGCCAGGGGCAGCCGTGTATTTTAGAGGCAGGATCAGAACACTTGAGAAACATTCGCTTCGACCAGACTGACAAGTCTGCCGTGGGAGACCACAGCCTCAACGAAGGTCATTTGTTTGATTTTTTAACAACCAAAGGTGTTGGAACTCGATTAGCAAAGGGGTAGTGGAGATACGGCTCCATCATCTTGTCAACAGGGATAGCAGTTTCCAGGTGAGCTCTGCATGGGATGCGGCGACTGTAAGAATGCATCAAGAGTGCTCTGATGGAAGGGGACGAAGCTAGCAGGTAGGGTAGACAGGCAGTGCCAAGACGCAACGCCTGGACTCTCCAGCGCACCGCGAGCTCCGCCCCCCCTCCCCTCTCCCCCTCACCACACCACCAGTGTCGGCGACTCTCCCCACTACCGCACGCCCAATTTTCCAGAGGTGCGCGATTGGAACAGTCGTTGCAAGAGGAGCCTGCGGTCCAGCGGCTATAACGACACGCCATGGACATTAACCTGACACTTCGCCTGAAGATGACGAGTAGGACATTTATCGAAACGTTGCCGGCCGGAGTGGCCGAGCGGTTCTAGGCGCTTCAGTCCGGAACCACGCTACCGCTACGGACGAAGGTTCGAATCCTGCCTCGGGCATGGGTGTGTGTGATGTCCTTAGGTTAGTTAGGTTTAGGTAGTTCTAAGTTCTAGGGGACTGATGACCTCAGATGTTAAGTCCCATAGTGCTCAGAGCCATTTGAACCATTTTTTTTTTTCGAAACGTTGCCATAGAAAGACTTCATGTTCAGCTGATAATCTGATAAAACGTCATCATAAAGCTGGGTCGAGTATCCACATCTTTTTATTGTAACGTGTAACTGAGAATGGTAATTTAGATAGAAGACAACTCCTAAAGTGGTTGGGAATTTTTGCATCTTTATTAATCGGCAGGGACCAAATGGTGGTGGCACTAATTTTTAAGGAATGCAGTTAGGAATGGAGATGCACTGGTACTCGATTGTAGCGAGTGTATGGATTTAAAAGAAAAAAAACTAAATTTTCTCCTTTCATATAGCATCAAAATAGAAAGTTCTGTTCTTTTTATTTGGCAGATTGACATGATCGTATAATTATAAAATGAAGTTCTGTTGACAGAATATAAAAGTACTTAACTACGAAAAGCTGCGAAAATAAATAACAGTATTTCACTGATAACAATAGTTCAGTAGCTACAAGCAATAAAAAAATTATATGCAGTTAGATATTAGTCAGACGTTATTACAGGCAGAAAGACAGCAAATATACAACAAAAATATTGGCATATAAACATATCATTGTCACGATATTAGACGAATATCGTAGTAAATTGGCCTGATTCTGGCAGTAGTATCTCTCGTCACTGAGTTATTACATCTATGGTGTCTTTAAGTAAAGTTGCTGGTTTAAAATTTATAAAGGAAAGAGTTATTTATCGCTACAGACCCACACGGTATTTAAAATACTTTTAGATGTGGTAAGACTAAGCTACAAAACTAAACGTATTTTAGTTTGATTTCTTCACAGCAATGTAATTAGAGATTACTGTTACCTGGCTGTAATTACGAGCGATCTGGTTTCAATTTGCTTACATCACACAATAAAGAATTTTATGCATGCAAGATTAAAGTATTTATACGAAGATACGAGGTGGGAGCTGTTTAGTTTAACGCAGAACTATACAATCACTCTTACTTAAAGATAATTTAGTAGTCACAGGCTATCGCCAAAGGACTGTTGTATACAGGCGGTTCATACTAAAAGTGCGTTTGTGTATGCAAAGGACAAAATTCGACTAGAGAGCCACAGGACATGTTTTGAGGCAGTACAGTAGCGAAAACTTTACTACTCGTGGCGTACGCTGCGAAAGGCCTGCACCCTATCTCTTGTTTAACAGGGGGCTATGCAACAGCACAAGTCCTCTACCATAGCAGCGACCAACAACACAACATCGATGACCATGGTAGTCACGATAAGTGCAGCAGGTTCATCAGTTTTTCTTTTTTTTTCTTTTTTTTACTTTCATTACTTGTTTTTCCATTCCTCAACGTAATAATCCAGATGTATAATTTGAAGTCTATACGGCTGGAAAACAGCTGTATTGACGCTGTCACCTCGCCCTCCATTGGAGAATAAAAGAACAACACAGAAAAGAGAAAAAGGTTAGTATGGAATAGTGTGACACCGCCAATTGTTGACAAATGTTCAACACGTCCTTATTGGTAGTAGCATGCTTTCTGATATGGTTGTCACTGTACTTAATTTTTAAATGATTTTTGTACATTGAATTCTTACCGTTATTATTAGGATAATCGAAAATGGCCTAAAGCCGGAAACGTACGAATACAGCAAAAAAAATAAAAAAATAAAACTGACAGTTTCAGGCGAGGTGCAATCGTTTAAACAAATTTAATTTATTCAAGTAATAACATGCGTAACTTTAAGTGTGCAATCGCATAAATAAAAAGTTTACATAGAGTATAGTTAACAGAAATAGATAATGTCAGGTACATATGTGTGTGTAGTGTACTTACAGTTTCATTATTAGTTCATTTATATCGTTATCTGAGTTTTGTGTCATCGAATTACGTCTTTCGACAGGCCTTAGATATCTTATTTCTGCAGCCTGAAATTATTCTCTTTTAGCTTTCCATATGGTACATGTTTCAGAATCCTTTGGTAGTACTGCAGTGTACATTAATTATTAGAATAACATCGGTTTCCTAGTTTTTTTTATTTTTGTCTTTCGAGGTTTTTAGACGTATAAATGAGTTTACGGATTTGTGATAGGAATGGAGGCTATCGCCGACACAACCAGTTTTCGATTTTATAGGATTTTTCATCTCCAGTTTAACCCGACTGATAAAACCGCTCAAAGTAACCGATTTCTGAAATAACAGAGTTTCGCTTTTTATTGCTGTCATTTCCAATAATAAACGTAGATATCGAATAAAGTCTGAAAAATTCGTAGTCCCCCCTCAGACTTTTGCATTATACGTTTCAAGATACCTAGAATCAAAATATTAATTAAAATAGGTAAGTAAAAATACTTAGTCCGTATACTGTTCGCTGCTTTTCTCGAAAAGTAACGAGGGACCGAATACTACAGGAAATATCAGTATTCTCCTTACGAATCTAATTTTTTTGAAATTTTGTTCAAGAATCATGGTACAGTAGATGATCACATAACTATTTGGGCCCTGCGAACATAGTCAGTGCTAAAGGATGAAAATTGAAGTTGGAGAACTCTATTAGTGTTATGTTGTCCGTTTCCAAAGGCTACAAACAGATAGAGGTATATAACGTAGTTATAGGCAGCAGATTACCTATTTTAGAAGCTTATTATAAACAAAGAATGAATTGTTAAGCTTTAATTCATTACTGTGCCTTCATTTCCATTTTTAATTATTATTTCACAGAAATGACAAGTAAATAATAAGTTCCCAGAATGAGAATTTCATTCTGCAGCGGAGTGTGCGCTGATATGAAACTTCCTGGCAGATTAAAACTGTGTGCTGGACCGAGACTCGTGCTTCGGTAGCTCAGATGGTAGAGCACTTGCCCGCGAAAGGCATAGGTCCCGAGTTCGAGTCCTCGGTCGGGCTTACAGTTTTAATCTGCCAGGAAGTTTCAAATAATAAGTTTTTTCTATAGCTATTTCGAATGAAAAACCCATTTTGTATTCAAATACATTTATTTACTTTTTAACAGGAATTTGAACACAATTGACTTTTTTATGACGAAACTAAAAATGCTCTTTCAAAAAATTCAAATGAACGGTTCGGAGAGGAGGCAAAATAGAAAATTTACCAAGAATAATCACTTGGTAGCAATTAAAATTTCAGTAATGAATTAATCCATTGGCCATTTTTCTTGTCCTATTTCTTCATAAATACTCGTTATATAATGTCTTGCTCTATAAGTTGCCTGCTTTCATCAGAATAGCCGGCCGGTGTGGCCGATCGGTTCTAGGCGCTTCAGTCTGGAGCCGCGCGACTGCTACGGTCGCAGGTTCGAATCCTGCCTCGGGCATGGATGTGTGTGATGTCCTTAGGTTAGTTAGGTTTAATTAGTTCTAAGTTCTAGGGGACTGATGACCTCAGATGTTAAGTCCCATAGTGCTCAGAGACATTTGAACCATTTTTTCATCAGAATAAAGACAGTAAGAATCCTTAAGAAGCTACAGAACTTCCTATCATCGATAAATATTTTTGTGCTACAAATGATAAGCCTGGCATACACCTTCGACTCTGTGCCAAAACGACGAAAGGATCAGCGCTTCTGGGTAATAAAGGACACAGGCAATGTTGAATCGATTCTTATGTGTTTGTTGCACGTTTCTAGCTGTCGATATTGTTATTAAAACAGCTCTGATCGCTTTTCCCGTTCTTTACAATACTTCAGTATCTCAAAGCAACGAAAATTGTACGAATAAACAGATTGTTTTCTATAGCAGCTTTATTCAAGTGCCAAAAATTTTAACACTACTCTTGTGACAAATTGGTATGCAGGTTTTTCATCCATTTATTAGTAAAAAATTAAAAAAAACTTTCATAACCGAGGCCATACAAATACCAAAAAATACTGTTTATTCAGCACTAAAATACCGCTATCGGTTTTAACCGGTCGGTTTTTCCCGTCCCTAAGGTGTGAGACTTACGCAAGTGACTTACTTTATAATGCAAATTTTAATGTTACTGGGCAGTGATCTTAAATGTTACGCTGTCTCTAACGGTAAGTCGAGTTCTTTTTCTATCTTTGAATTCAGCAGACGTAGCTTTGCTGTGGATACTATGTTGCGATCACTCTAGTTATGGTACATTAGGGGAATGGGTCACGAACAGAAGGAAAGGTAACGTCATTTTATTGCACTGTAGAAAAATATCAAGTGGGGAAGGTGTGTGTATTTGTTCATTTACTGGCCTCAATCAGTCAACTATACATACGACTTCTTTAACAATTCATGATACAGTAAACATAAAATTTTACGGTGGTTGAATGCATACACATACGTACAAGAATTCAGACATATACTGAGACACAGAGCTACAGCAGAAACGACTATAAATGGAGTCCCATCACATTCAGTTTTACGTTGGCTGATATCTGGATAGAGTCGAATCAAAATGGCTCTGAGCACTATGGGACTTAACTTCTGCCGGCCGCGGTGGCCGTGCGGCTCTAGGCGCTCCAGTCCGGAGCCGCGCTGCTGCTACGGTCGCAGGTTCGAATCCTGCCTCGGGCATGGGTGTGTGTGATGTCCTTAGGTTAGTTAGGTTTAAGTAGTTCTAAGTTCTAGGGGACTGATGACCACAGCAGTTGAGTCCCATAGCGCTCAGTGCCATTTGAACTTAACTTCTGAGGTCATTAGTCCCCTAGAACTTAGAACTACTTAAACCTAACTAACCTAAGGACATCACACACATCCATGCCAGAGGCAGGATTCGAACCTGCGACCATAGCTGTCGCGCGGCTCCAGACTGTAGAGCCTAGAACCGCTCGGCCACTCCGGCCGGCAGAGTCGAATTATTTGTTAATTTATAAAACAATGTTTGGTGAGACAAATATGATGCTAATGTTTAGTAAAGGGTGTTATTGTTTCCCTGCAACAAAACACACTGAAGTGGGTAAATGCCACTCGTTCTCCCCCAACTTCTCTCGTGTAAGTCTTCCTGCTCTTCACTGTTCCTTTGCAGGCCAAATTGCTGTGGTCGAGTTCAGACACTTGGAAAGCTTTCTCTGGTAAACTATTGTCCTACGGAGACGGTTTCGATAACTTACGTGTCAGAGGCGCATAGTGAGTAGGCATGTGGAACGCGTTTAGCTGATGTTCAGTTAAAAAAGGAACACAGTTTTCGAGGGAGGTCAAGTTGAACTTTGGTATAAAATCTTTCTCTCTTTCTCTCGGTGTGTGTACTGAGTTAGTTACGTGGAGCATTCCTCTTTGAAAATTTGTTGATTGAAGGGATGAAATCGACGTAAAGTAGGGCAGTGCCTTGGGAACGGTGTTACGTAATCCTGTGCGTCGCTGAACCATCAACTGTATCATTACACTGGGTCATGACGTGAACCGATATTAACGACTTGACGCTTAGCTTTGGTAATCTATACTTCATTCAAAATACCTATTACATTTTTATTTGACTGACCGCAGTTATTTCGATAATTCAATTTTTATAAAGGACTTCTACACTCAATCAACATTCTTTTTGAAAACTGTGATATTACGTATATTATAGCTGCCTTAATTGTCAAGAAAACTGCTATATACAGGGTGTAACTAAATTCCTTTAACAGGCTTTCAGGACAGGATCTTTACAATAAAAAAGAAATGTGTGGTAACCATGGCTTCTAAAATGTATATCTTAACGGTTATGAGCAGTTTTTCACCTTAGATACTGTGAAACATATCTCTTCTATGACTTCCATGTTTTGTGAAGAGGTAGTACGGGTCGAAAAAAGAAAAAAATGTCCAGTAAACAGGGGCTCTAAAACGCATATCTTAAGAACTATGAGCAACTGTTCAATAGAAGAGATGTGTCTCAGAGTAGCGAAGACGAACAAGAGTTCATAGCTCTTAAGGCAGCCCCTCTTCGTACACTTTTTTTCTTGTTTTGGTGTAAGGATCCTGTCCTCAAATTCTGTAAAGGGAACTTACACTGAAGCGCTAAAAGAATACGGCGCTGCTGCCGGAAACGCCTACATGAGACAACAGGTGTCTGGCGCAGTTGTGAGATCGGTTACTGCTGCAACAATGGTAGGTTATCAAGATTTAAGTGAGTCTGTACGTGGTGTTATGGTCGGCGCACTAGCGATGGGACACAGCACCTCCGAGGCAGCGATGAAGTGGGGGTTTTCCCGTACGAACATTTCACGAGTTTACCGTGAATATCAGGAATCCAGTAAAACATCAAATCTCCGACATCGCTATGGCCGGAAAAAGATCCTGCAAGAACGGGACCAACGACGACTGAAAAGAATCGTTCAACGCTACAGAAGTGCAACCTTCCACAAATTGCTGCAGATTTTAATGCTGGGTCATCAACAACTGTCATAGTAAGAACCATTCAACTAAACATCATCGGTATGGGCTTTCGGAGCCCTAGGCTCACTCGTGTACCCTAGACGGCTGCACAACACAAAGCTTTATGCCTCGCCTAGACCCGTCGACACCGACATTGGACTGTTGATTACTGGAAACATGTTGCCTGGTCGGTTAAAAAATGGTTCATATGGCTCTAAGCACTATGGGTCATAACATCTGAGGTCATCATAACATCTGAGGTCATCCATCCCCTAGAACTTAGAACTACTTAAACGTAACTAACCTAAGGACATCACACACGTCCATGCTTGAGGCAGGATTCGAACCTGCGACCGTAGCAGCAGCGCGGTTCCTCACTGAAGCACCTAGAACCGCTCGGCCACACCGTCCGGCTGCCTGGCCGGACGAATCTCGTTTCAAATTCTATCGAGCGGACGGACGTCAGGTATGGAGACAACCTCATGAACCCATGGACCCTGCATGTCAGCAGGGGACTGATGAAACTGACGAAGGCTCTGTAATGGTGTTGGGCGTGTGCAGTTACAGTGATACGGGACTCTGATACGTCTAGATACGACTCTGACAGGTGACAAGTATGTAAGCATTCTGTCCAACTACCTGCATCCATTCATGTCCATTGTGCATTCCGACGGACTTGGACAATTCCAGCAGGACAATGCGACACCCCACACGCCCAGACTTGCTACAGAGTGGCTCGAGGAACACTCTTCTGAGTTTAAACGCTTCCGCTGGCCACCAAACTCCCCAGACATGGACATTATTGAGCATATCTGGGATATCTTGCATGTGCTGTTCAGAAGAGATTTCCACTCCCTCGTATTCTTACGGATTTGTGCAGAGCCCTGCAGGATTCATGGTTTCATTTCCCTCCAGCACTACATCAGACATTATCCGAGTCCATGCCACGTCACGTTGCGGCACTTCTGCTTGCTCACGGGGATCCTACACGATGTTAGGCAGGTGTACTAGTTTCTTTGGCTGTTCAGTGTAGTTATACCCCGTACATGGTGGCTTCCTGAGAAAGGTCACACATGTCGACAGTAGACGGTGCGTCGTAGTCCTTTTCGTGTTATGCCGGCCGCAGTGGCCGTGCGGTTCTAGGCGCTACAGTCTGGAGCCGAGCGACCGCTCCGGTCGCAGGTTCAAATCCTGCCTCGGGCATGGATGTATGTGATGTCCTTAGGTTAGTTAGGTTTAATTAGTTCTAAGTTCTAGGCGACTGATGACCTCAGACGTTAAGTCGCATAGTGCTCAGAGCCATTTTTTTTTGTGTTATACGTGCACCGTTACAAATCAGGGTATTGTCGGGCGATATAGACTGTATGAAACTCACGAGTTTACGACTGGAGGTGTTATCGGTTTGCGCTTACACGTGAGATTGTTCGTATTATTTCGGCCTCCTAGCACGCTGGGAAACTCTGTTATGGTTATTCGCGCGCGTGTCTGAGAAGACGATAGCTCCACTCGGTGGCCGGCCGAGCGGCGCACAAAGGCGCGGTGTGTCCCGGCGTGCCACATACTGCTGGCGTGACGCTAACTGCGCCTCGGCTCGCTCATTAAGGTGCCGTTACGTTGGGGGACCGCAGTCCACGGTGCCGCCGCCACGTGCGCGGTTCTCGGTTCGACGCCCGTGCCACATTAACTAGACGCACCGCTCGGTGACAAGGGGCCGCGGCGCGTGCACAACTCGCTTGTCATTCGGTACCGCAGCAGACATTCGCTGTACTTTATAGCAGATTAAAGCTTTGTGCTGAGCAGAACCTCTGCGTCTCGCGGGCAATGGTTGGTTCAAATGGCTCTGAGCACTATGGGACTTAACATCTGAGGTCATCAGTCCCCTAGAACTAAGAACTACTTAAACCTAACTAACCTAAGGACATCACACACATCCATGCCTGAGGCAGGATTCGAACCTGCGACCGTAGCGGTCGCGCGGTTCCAGACTGTAGTGCCTAGAACCGCTCGGCTACTCCGGCCGCCGCGGGCAATGGCCCACCGATTCTCAAGGAACGGCATAATATCTCTATCTGTGTATCTACCTTCAGCAATCCATACCGCCGCGTACGGTAGCCGCGCAGTCTGTGGCGTCTTGTCACGGTCCATGCGATTCTCCACGTCAGAGGTTCGAGTCCTCCTTCGGGCATTTTTGTGTTGTCCATAGCGCAAGTTAAAGTTACATTAAGTAGTGTGTAGGTTTAGGGACCGATGACCTCAGCAATTTGGTCCCATAAGACCTTACCTCAATTTTTTTCCAATCCATACCTACAACTCCCTTCCCTGTTTTTCAGATTGAGTATTTCTTTTTTCTTTCAGACGGAGTCGCCACATTATGTTTACTTTGGTCCATGAAAATGGCGAAGTTGTGTAGCAAATGATAAAGTTTCACCTATGCAGGGTGATCCATTGATAATGACCGGGCCGAATATCTCACGAAATAATCGTCAAACCAAAAAACTACAAAGAACGAAACTTGTCTAGCTTGAAGGGGGAAACAAGATGGCGCTATGGTTGACCCGATAGATGGCGCTGCCATAGGTCAAACGGATATCATCTGCGTTTTTTAAAATAGGAACTCCCATATTTTATTGCATGTTAGTGTACTACGTAAAGAAATATGAATCTTTTGGTTGGACCACTTTTTTCGCTTTGTGATAGATGGCGTTGTAATAGTCACAAACACATGGCTCACAATTTTAGACGAACAGTTGGTAACAGGTTGGTTTTTTAAATTAAAATACAGAATGTAGGTATGTTTGAACATTTTATTTCGGTTGTTCCAGTGTGGTACATGTACATTTGTGAACTTATCATTTCTGAGAACACATGCTGTTACAGCATTATTACCTGTAAATACCTCATTAATGCAATAAATGCTCAAAATGATGTCCGTCAACCTCAATGCATTTGGCAATACGTGTAACGACATTCCTCTCAACAGCGAGTAGTTCGCATTCCGTAATGTTCGCACATGCATTGACAATGCGCTGACGCATGTTGTCAGGCTTTGTCGGTGGATCACGATAGCAAATATCCTCCAACTTTCCCCACAGAAAGAAATCTGGGGACGTCAGATCCGGAGAACGTGCGGGTCGTGGTATGGTGCTTCGACGACCAATCCACCTGTCATGAAATATGCTATTCAATACCGCTTCAACTGCACGCGAGCTATGTGCTGGACATCCATCCTGTTGGAAGTACATCGCCATTCTGTCATGCAGTGAAACATCTTGTAGTAACATCGGTAGAACATTCCGTAGAAAATCAGCATACATTGCACCATTTAGATCGCCATCGATAGAATGGGGGCCAATTATCCTTCCTCCCATAATGCCGCACCATACATTAACCCGCCAAGGTCGCTGATGTTCCACTTGTCGCAGCCATCGTGGATTTTCCGTTGCCTAGTAGTGCATATTATGTCGGTTTACGTTACCGCTGTTGGTGAATGACGCTTCGTCGATAAAAAAGAACGCGTGCAAAAAATCTGTCATCGTCCCGTAATTACTCTTGTGCCCAGTGGCAGAACTGTACACGACGTTCAAAGTCGCCGCCGTGCAATTCCTGATGCTTAGAAATATGGTACGGGTGCAATCGATGTTGATGTAGCATTCTCAACACTGACGTTTTTTAGATTCCCGATTCTCGCGCAATTTGTCTGCTACTGATGTGCGGATTGGCCGCGACAGCAGCTAAAACACCTACTTGGGTATCATCATTTGTTGCAGCTCGTGGTTGATGTTTCACATGTGGCTGTACACTTCCTGTTTCCTTAAATAACATAACTATCCGGCGAACGGTCCGGACACTTGAATGATGTCGTCCAGGATAACGAGCAGCATACGTAGCACACGCCCGTCGGTCATTTTGATCACAATAGCCATACATCAACACGATATCGACCTTTTCCGGAATTGGTAAACGGTCCATTTTAACACGGGTAATGTATCACGAAGCAAATACCGTCCGCACTGGCGGAATGTTACGTGATACGACTACTTATACGCTTGTGACTATTACAGCGCCATCTATCACAAAGCGAAAAAAGTGGTCCAACTAAAACATTCATATTTCTTTACGTACTACACGAATATGTAATAAAAATGGCGGTTCCTATTAAAAAAAAAAAAAAAAACGCAGCGCCATCTAGCGGGCCAACCACAGCGCCATCTGGTGTCCCCCCTTCAAGTTAGACGAGTTTCGTTTTTTGTAGTTTTTTCGTTTGATGCTTATTTCGTGAGATATTTGGCCCGGTCACGATCAATGGACCACCCTGTATATTAGGAAGTGAAGCTAAAATTAAGAATATTAAATATTTTTGAGGGTGACTATCAAAAGCGCACATATAATGTGTAAAATGCATGTTTGAACATCACTAGCTTTTACTGTATGTTAAACCCAAATATCAACCGGTTTCAGTCTTGGACTCCAGAGATACAAAGAATTATATGTCGTATACAGGAAATGTTACAATTTTCTTTTTCAAAGAAGTGCAGAATATACATGAATACTTGCAGGGTTAAAAAGGTTCAAACCACCACATTACATTTGTCATTGCCTAATTAATATGTAGAGCATGTCATGAACATCAATGTGCGACACAGGACTTTTAGAAGCAAAGATACTAAGTGTAAACAGAGCAGTACTAAAAAGAAGATCAGGACTGTAAGTATTATATTGTACAAACTATTGAAGAGTTGGTCAAAGATCTTTAAAAAGTATTTTCATCGTACGGTATAAAAATATCTCGATGAAAAGTTACTTGCTAATGTAGAGGACTGGGTTGTCATTGGTGAACATCTTTGGTACAAAAGCTGTGCGAACGAGGCGTGCGTCGTGCTTGGGTAGCTCAGTTGGTAGAGCACTTGCACGCGAAATCAAAGTTCCCGAGTTCGAGTCTCTGTACGGCACACAGTTTTAATCTGCAAGGAAGTTTCATATCAGCGTACACTCCGCTGCAGAATGAAAATCTCAATCTTTGGTACAGTTTCATATGTCAACAGAAAACAAAGTTGCTATCTACAACATATCGATGTTATAATACAAGGTACAAAACATTATAAAACCCTAATGTTACACAGTATTATATTCATTGCATACAACTGATGAAATGTATATAAACAAACGTTAATTATATCACAAAACGCAATGCACATCGCGTCTGTTAAATTGAAACTAGCTAAAACATAGTGTTCAGAAATGGGTTGAAATATATTCAGAAGCATCTAAGTTACAGTAGTGAACGATTACTGTCAGATTTCGACTATATTTAAAGAAAAACTTCATACGTAAATAAAATTTCGTTATAGTGCTTAATTAGAAGCTTGCTATGTCAGTAGTTCTAGTATCATAAAGAAGGGGAGGAGGATAAATACCCTCAGCATAACCAACCATGTGCCCAAATTTAACTGCAAGGGATATTGACAAAACATGTATGTTAATGTCTTGATCACCAAATCAGCCGGATCCGAACACAATGAAAAGCGTCTGGACGGTATCCTGTAACTCTTCCTCACTTTCACCGAAGATAGCAACCTCATCGGAGTACAAAAATGTTCAAATCTGTCTGAAATCTTATGGGACTTAACTGCTAAGGTCCTCATCGGAGTATATTATCATTAAATTTTAATCGCAGACCCGAACCTTTCTTCTGCTTTTCGTGGTGAATAAATCCGCAGCTGTTATACTTGACAAAAAATTTTTTTTTATTTGGATAAAATTGCACACACGACCTGGGTTTCGGGGTGTCAATCTCATCTTCACACGTTTGACTGAGTACGAGAACATTGCACTATGGACCTTTTAAATGACTGGTACGATTTTCTCGTACGCAATCAAGCTACTGAAGATGCGATTTATATCCCCATCCAGGTCGTGTGTAAGACTTTATCCAAATAATGGGTTACTCAAGTATGACTGGTGCGGATTCATTCATCATGAAAAATTTTAGCAACAGTTGTTGGATGTCCCCCAAACAGTAATTCCTTTTCTTTCGTTGCTTCTTCCACGCAGCAGTTTAGCAGTAGGGGAAGAGGCTGTTGCTAATCTGTGAGCTTTTCTTTTGGTCTTCGATCCTTGTTCTTCCCTCTGATACATATTAAACGAGGGCGATCTGAAGAATAATGACTCCAGATTTTTTTATGGGAAAACTCTTATAGCTTTTTAAATAGAGCACACGTTATTAACTTCCTACACCTTCATTCTTCATGTCGATGTATCTGCAGCCCTCTGCTGCTAGAGGGCTCCTAACTGTAGCGTGTAATATGGCCGTATGTAACGTAACTATGTCGGTGCGTGAGAAACAGCATGCTGTAATCCCGTTTAGAATTCGAAGAGTTCGTCCACACGTGGAGCACCGTCCCCTTCATCATGACAATGCCAGACCACACACGACCTGCAACAATCCGATGCCTTGGATTCATTGTCATCGACCATCCTCCACACAGCCCCGACTTGGCTCCATCCGATTTTCATCTGTTTACAAAACTTAAAGGACTTAACTTTGATAGTGATGAAGTGGTGCAAGCAGAGAGGAGGTTGTGGCTCCGTCAACAAAATCAAACATTCTACAGTGACGGTGTCAACAAACTGGTCTTTTGTTGGGAGAAATGTGTTCTTCGCAAAGATGACTACGCTTGGAAATAAATATATAGACGTGAAGAAAACAGATGTACAATGTTAATAAGGTCTGTTTTATTTGAAAAGCTCTAAGAGTGTTCACATAAAATATTCTGAGGCATTACTTTTCAGCACGCCCTCGTATATTACACTTCTTTCTTCATAGCCCAAAACGATTTTATGATAAACTCAAAATCAAACGCTTTTTCTAAGTCTACAAATATTGTTAAAGTGTCCAGATATTTGTGAAGTCCTGCCTCAAATAACAAGTGTAACACCAGAAGTGTATCTTCGATGTCTTCGCCTTTTCTAAAGCCGAACTTATAGTAGTCTAATATATACTTAATATTCTTTTCCACTCTTATGTATGGTTTTCTTGACGCCAATTACAATCCATTAGCTGCCACTCTGTTTGTACGATGCTTCTCGCATTTATTTACCCTTGTTCAAAATGGTTCAAATGGCTCTGAGCACTATGGGACTTAACATCTATGGTTATCAGTCCCCTAGAACTTAGAACTACTTAAACCTAACTAACCTAAGGACATCACACAACACCCAGCCATCACGAGGCAGAGAAAATCCCTGACCCCGCCGGGAATCGAACCCGGGAACCCGGGCGTGGGAAGCGAGAACGCTACCGCACGACCACGAAATGCGGGCTTTACCCTTGTTATCTTCGACTTTGTGTAGACTGTTATGGGCACTTGCATCACTGATTTGTGGGTTCTGAATTCCAACTCGCCCTGCTAATCCTTGCTTATGGTCTTTCTGATATGCTGTTTTGGTGTAACACGGTTCGTAAGTGTGACATTCAGTTCAAGTGCGACATTCAGTTTTGCATTGAGTTTTGAACCTGTCGTCCTCTTTAGTGTTGTCTGTCACGATCACTCTACACACACTTTCGTCCGCGATGTGACTCAGCGTAGGATGTTTCCCCGCGTTCCCTGTATGCGGTATGCTTAATGAAACACGAAACACTTCTGCTCCCTTGGGTACGGAAACACCCAGCTTATGGGCACCAACAACTTACCCACGTTCGAAGTCACTCACAGTCACACAGAACACAGTTCTGACTATGACTGACGCTTGCAGCGTGTTGAGGACATTGAGCAGGTGCTGTTGGTAGTCAAGTACCACAACGCAGTCTGCTGGCTTGGCTAGCATCTGCATTTATAGGTACGTTCAAGCATCCATTTCTCACGGCGTTTTCATATTTTTGTACAATGCTTGTAATTTTGTGTATTGTAAAAGTAGGCTTCTGACACAAGTAAATAAACTTGAATAATTGTTTGACTGTGACTGATCGCAATGATTTTGGAAATTTCCCACCAATGTTTTCTGTTCCTTGTGCGTCGTTTGGTCGCAAGTCTTACGGAGCTGTATCAAATTCTAACATTAATATTGGTTCCCCTATATCCTCCAAATCGACAACCGTTTCTTTTTCTATCACGTTTTAAGGCAGTTCATTCCCCACGTAGAGGCCTTCAGTTTACTCTTTCCAGGTGTCTACTCTCTGATCAGTGTTGAACACCGAAATTTCTTTAACGCTCTTAATGTTAACAGCTTTCCTTTAAACTTCGGCCATTTTTTTTCCATTTGTTCAGTTCTCCTGCACACATTTCACTTTAGCTCCCTTTCACTGCTTATTTATTTCTCTTCTAGATAATTTATATTTCTGTATTCTTGTCTTTTCCTGAATGTATTTGTACTTATCCTTCGTCGATCAAGTGAAATATTTCTACTATCATCCAAGGTTTCTTCGCAGTTACCTTCCATGTACTTCTATTTCTCTGGTCTACTTCTGTGACTGAACTTTTTAGAGATGTTAGTTCATCCTCAACTGAACTACTTACCATTGGCCGTGCGGTTCTAGGCGCTACAATATGGAACCGAGCGACCGCTACGGTTGCAGGTTCGAATCCTGCCTCGGGCATGGATGTGTGTGATGTCCTTAGGTTAGTTAGGTTTAATTAGTTCTAAGTTCTAGGCGACTGATGACCTCAGAAGTTAAGTCGCATAGTGCTCAGAACCATTTTTACTTACCATTGCCTTCATTAATGCACTATCTAATGGCTTAGAGAACTTCAAATGCACCTCATCATTTCCCAGTACTTCTGTATCTCATTTTTCACATGGAATCCGATGATTCTGTTGATCTTAAGTCTGCTCCTCGTCGTTACTAAATTGTGATGTGAGTGCATATCCGCTTCTGGAAACGCCGTAAGTCTAATATCTGAGACTCTGGTATAGCCACTGGTATCTTCCTGTGTCTTCTTTTCGAAGTATACCTCCCTCTCTTGTAATTCCAGAATTATGTGTTTGCTGTTACTTGCTGAAATCTTTTGCAGAACCCTAGGAGTCTTTCTCCTCTGTAACTGTTATTGCCGAATCCGTATTTTTCTGTGACTCGGTCTTCTGTTTATTCCTCTTCCGCAGCATCAAATCTCCCACTATTATTAAATTTTCATCTCCCTTTACGTAAAGATATCATTTTACTTGTTCACATATTCTATCTAATCATCGTCTGCCTGTGATGTCGGCGTGTGTACCTGAACTGTAGTTGTCCGACATCGTTTCTGGTGCGTCACTGTCTGCAGTTATTTTCTGTCTTATCCTCCCTTTCATGACCTACCCCACTCCCATGACACCATTTTATGCTGCTGTTGATAATAATATTCGTCATACCAGTAATCTTTGTGTTCTTTGCATTTCATTTCATTGACCCCCACCATATATATAAGAGGCGATTGTAAAGTTCCCGTTTGCGATCGCCGCTGTAGTGTACAATTAATTTTAAAAATATGAAGAATTTTGCTCACCGTAAAGTTATGTACCCAAAGAATTAACAATATATTCCAAATAGTTTTAATATACTGTACACCACTTAAATATGTAGAACACGAAATACCTGAAAATGCTGTGCAGTATGCAACCTCATGTCCAATAACAACAAAAATTGTACAATATAGTGGAAACTGCTTATGGCAGTCTCTAGTGAGCACTCCTCAATGTGACTCTAAAATTAATCATTAAACTGAATTACAGACGGAAAAACGTCGTGTGGTCCTAGTCGTACTACCGTCTAGATACGACACTCTTCTCTACATCTCGGGAAGAGATCACGAGAGAAAGGTTAGCGACAGACATATAGGAAGCCACTTTTTTCGTCGCTCGTTATGTGAATGGGACAGGGCAGAAAATCATTAATTTCGGTACGATATATGCTTCGTCACGCACTCTACAGTTAGGTGATGAGTGTATGTGTTTGTGCAGATGCAGAAGTACCTAGAATATCAGAAAGAAAAGTTGTACACTGCGCAACAAAATTAAAGAAGCACTTTTACGAAACCCCATGATGATCACCCATTGCGACGTATAAGTTTGAAAATTGGTTCAAAGGACTTACAACCTTCTTCTGTAGTGGTACAAAATCTTGGCGCCCTGCGACGTCACCCTCAGGGACGGCGACGCTTCAGACAGCAAGGTGTCGACACATGTGAAAAAAGGCCGCAGCTCATAATTCACGTGAGCTGTAGGGTCGGTTAATGGTGTCACATTGGTACTAAAATTCTAGTAAACGCCACCGTGGGAGCATCACACGATGGAAACGTTGTCACACCCCCTCTTACCCTCATTTCACACCTTTTTTTCACGCCTCTGCAATGGAGATTAGAACCACGACAACCAGCGTTCAAACCTCGCGATTTCATTATAAGAAAATATTTCAGACGTATCGTCCCTCACAAACGACACGAAAGGACCTGAGGGGGTTGGCATAATGGGTATCAATGAAACCACCGATTCACTTGGATCGCTCATTCGCACAAATTTCGCGGTCGTAAGCAACGTTTCGCAGTACGATGAGCAATAGGACGACGTTCTTGACAACAGTCGACAGTGCTGCCACTCTCTGGGCGTTTCAACCTTACTCTTAGAATATCGTGAGACCGCAACCCCACTTTTTGTTCTGGTAGAAAGGGTGGAACAACTATGGCCCTTTCAAAATTGTAACATGATCAGAAGCAGAAAAGAATTTTTACACTTTTTTACCCTCCTGCTTCGCGCTCTCCTGTGTCGTAGTCACTTGGGCGGAGGGGGGGGGGGGGGGGCAGGGGGGGGGGAGGTTGCAACCTTAAGTTGTGCGTGAGCAAAGGGTGCACCTTTAAGACCCCCAGCCCCCGGTGCCACCCACGCACCTTCGTTGAGCACATTAAAAATATGCTTGTCAGAAACCAAGACAGCAGTTCAGCGTCTTATCTACTGCCTGAAGGGAGGCAAACCTCACGTACAGGATGTCGAGCGTTTTGCCGTTGCGCTAGAGCAGCCGGGACGATGAATTGCTGTCGCAGTTTCTGACAGGTATATTTTTAACTTTTTCAACAAATGAGCGTGGTGGCACCAAGTGTGTTACCCGACAGAGGGAACTTGGCCGTTTTACTCACGCACAATATAACGTTGCACAAATGCTTCAGCTCTCTTCTGTTCCGATTCTCCCACAGTTCATGTTTCACTACCATACGCGTCTGTGCTCCATACGTACATTCTCAGAAATTTCATCCTCAAATTAAGACTCCTTTTTCTATCATAACACTCAGTAAGAATACTGACACACAGGCTCCCAGTAGTGGTTTGCAGCATTTTCAGTACATTCATTTGCTTGGTTGACCGAATCGCTATGAACTAGCTGCCTCGGCTACCCAGTGCATACATTCGACTCCATTTTGTATTCGTCGAAATAAAATCACGTAATTGCCACCTAGACAGAATTGCCAACAGTGTAGGATGCCGAAATTTAAATAGGAAGTGTTCCTTTCCATTTGAGGTACTCTACTGCGCTATCTGTTTGTTGAAAACGTCGTGCGGTGCAAAAGAAAAGCTGTAACTATATGTCTCTCAGAAGTCTAGATCCGGTCATATGCATTATCTCACAGCACTGTGGAATGAGAAAGTTCTGGAGGAACTGTTGTTGACTTCTGGAGCCACTGTAGCTACATGACAGCTAGTGGCATAACGGTAAGCGTCACTCACCATAAATAAGACCTCCCAAGTTCTCTTACATTCACTGCTACATTTTATAAAATGGAGTTCTGCTGTCTGTTGAAGTTATCAATTTAATGGAACTTTAAACATAATTCCCTTCACTTCTCAACCCAAAATAGCAGCATGTGGAAAAAGGGCTAAAAGAAACCTTACGAAAATTGTGCACTGTATTATAAGAAATGAAATAAAACTACCCACGACAACCTTACGACGAATGTCTATTTTAATAACACTGAGTATCTATACACAAGCGTGCCTCTATCGGCACGAATTAGTAAAATACTACTCACTTAGATTCCGATTGGGTCTGTGTTTAATTGGTATGCTGAGTCACACTCAACAGGTATGCAAATGTGGCATTTCATAAATAAAGTTATGTATTCCTAGAAACCCAAAATTTGCTTGTCAGCAGCGCAAAGAGGCGTTACCTGTTGTGCAGCGTTGTAAGTTTTTCACCATTGCACTATGAGCTGAAAGTATTTTCTTGCGATTTCCTTATCGATGTTTGATCTGACTGCTTGTAGCTCTTTTACAGAAGGGATAAAAACGTTACAGTCAGCGAGACTGGAACCGCGAACCATAACAGACGCTTTTTCACAGGTCGGCACGTCACCATAGAGCTAGCGAAGTTTTTCAAGTTTAGATTTGGTTACTGATATTGGCGAAAATTTCGGTAATTCATGACTCTTCACGGCTAGTCAGCAATATGATTAGATTAGATTAATACTTATTCCATAGATCATGAATACAACATTTCGTAATGATGTGGAACGTGGCATTTTAATGAAAGATTTCCTTACAAAACGGTATTCAATTTTTTAAAACAATTTTTTACCCTCTCTCTCATTCTTTGTTATTTCTCTCTCTCTCTCTCTCTCTCTCTCTCTCTCTCTCTCTCACACACACACACACACACACACACACACATTCTCTTTTTTTATTTGTTTGGTGTGCTCGACTATCGGCGAGGCACGAAAACGTCCGTGAATGATTTTCTTAGTTTTGAGTACAGTTACGAAAGAAATATAAAAACAAGTATGAGAGTTACTGATTTATGATGCTTAGTTTGCAGTCAGTTCTGAGTATTATTAGTAAGTACGCTCCAGTCCCTAAACCTAGTTACAGGAATGCGAATCAGATGCATTACGTATTCCAGGCCGTAGCAGCCGCGACTTTGAAACGCCAACTATGGTCACTTCCCAGCCCACTGTAGGATCACAGCGGTTCGTCTTCTTCCTGCTGGTAATGTAACTGAGATTTCGCAACAAGGCAAGGTATGT
Source organism: Schistocerca americana (assembly GCF_021461395.2). Lineage (NCBI taxonomy): Eukaryota > Metazoa > Arthropoda > Insecta > Orthoptera > Acrididae > Schistocerca > Schistocerca americana. The sequence goes on along the minus strand of NC_060124.1, from coordinate 77,823,193 downwards.
TTGGCAACTCTGTGATCGACGAGTTACTTCCTGGTGTGCACCGAATTAAGCCTCAAAGTTCGCTTGATATTTCCTGTCATTTTCATTGAATAATCTCAATTATTATCGCTTGAGGTGTAACAAAAGATTGTAAATTTACGGTTTTCAGTCCAGGAAAGTCGTTGCACATGGAAATCGCAACCAATTTCGTCCTTTAAATAGAGGTTTACGAGTTCTATCCACTATTGGCCTCGTAAAAGGAAGGTGCGACACATACTTCTTTGCTAGCTCTGTGGTGACGCGCTGACCTGTGAAAAAGCGTCCGTTATGGTTCGCGATTCCAGTCTCGCTGACTGTAACGTCTTTATCCCTTCTGTAAAAGAGCTACAAGCACTCAGATCAAACATCGATAAGGAAATCGCAAGAAAATACTTTCAGCTCATAGTGCAATGGTGAAAAACTTACAATGCTGCACAACAGGTAACGCCTCTTTGCGCTGCTGACAAGCAAATTTTGGGTTTCTAGGAATACATAACTTTATTTATGAAATGCCACATTTGCATACCTGTTGAGTATGACTCAGCATACCAATTAAACACAGACCCAATCGGAATCTAAGTGAGTAGTATTTTACTAATTCGTGCCGATAGAGGCACGCTTTTGTATAGATACTCAGTGTTATTAAAATAGACATTCGTCGTCAGGTTGTCGTGGGTAGTTTTATTTCATTTCTTATAATACAGTACACAATTTTCGTAAGGTTTCTTTTAGTGTTGTTAAAACAAAACTAAACACGAGAGATTAATGAATCACCAACGATATATACGAATTCTCTGATGTTATCTATAACATTGTGACAATGCACATGCAGTTTATTGATTACATGCATGTAGAAAACTTGTTTTGAGTGAAAGCTGTCAAACAAGGTTTGAAGAAGAATAAAATGCCACTACCAGACGACAGCTAATGTGGAAAATACTTTTCTGACTATTTTGGCACGATGCACTCTCCCCATACATAATACAAAAGCTTCGAGATGCATCTGCTGCCTGGCCGTCTATTAAACCTGAAAAGAACAAAATGTCGCAGAAGTTAGCCCTGTTTCCAAATGTGGCTATTTTGGGTTGAGAAATGAATGGAATTATGTTCAAAGTTCCATTAAATTGATAACTTCAGCAAACAGCAGAATTGCATTTTAGAAAATTTAGCAGCGAATGTAATAGAACTTGGGAGGTCTTATCTATGGTGCGTGACGCCTACCGTTATGTTACTAGCTGTCATGTAGCTACAGTGGCTCCAGAAGTCAACAACAGTTCCTCCAGAACTATCTCATTCTACAGTGCTGTGAGATAATGCATATGGCCGGATGTAGACTTCTGAGAGACATATACTTACAGATTTTCTTTTGCACTGCACAACGTTTTCAACAAACAGATAGCGCAGCAGAGTACCTCAAATGGAAAGGAACACTTCCTATTTAAATTTCTGCATCCTACACTGTTGGCAGTTCTGTCTAGGTGGCAATTACGTGATTTTATTTCGGTGATTACAAAATGGAGTCGAATGTATGCACTGGGTAGCCGAGGCAGCTAGCTCATGGCGATTCGGTCAACCAAGTAAATGAATGTACTGAAAATGCTGCAAACCACTACAGGGAGCCTGTGTGTCATTATTCTCATCGAGTGTTATGATAGAAAAAGGAGTCTTAATTTGAGGAAGAAATTTCTGAGAATGTACGTATGGAGTACAGACGCGTATGGTAGTGAAACATGAACTGTGGGAGAATCGGAACAGAAGAGAGCTGAAGCATATGTGCAACGTTACATTGTGCGTGAGTGAAACGGCCAAGAGTACCGATAAGTTCCCTCTGTCGGGTAACACACTTGGTGCCACCACGCTCATTTGTTGAAAAAGATTCCTTATACTAGTTATTTATTTCTAGTGACAAAACAAACCCTATGTAGGGTTACAGGACACTTATACCATCTTTTATTTGAGCTTCTGTATGTCGATAAAATTGGTTCTGAACTGGGAATGCAACTCAGACCGCCCTTAACGCGGCATTTGATCCCTTCGTGACAATACAGCTCGACTACTATTTGTTGTTTGCTCAAAACTGCAGATACCTCAACATCTCCAGTGAATGGGTTCGAATCCTGGGCCGGCACTAAAGTTTTCATTATGTGTTATCAAGCTGTAGCATGAGAAAACCTATCTGCTGGTGGATAATAATTTTGATTTTTAACGCGTTTTTATTCGTTGTCAACACTAACGATATCTGATGTTTTTGAGTCCCAGTGAGACACAGAACTATTTGAGAGATCACTGTAAGTTCAAGGATGTTATTCCGAGCTGGTGGTGGAGTAAAATTCGGTAGCTAACGTCTCTTAGTGTGTAATCAACAACGATATGTGTGAGTTTCGATTCCCAGTCAGCACTGAACTCTTCGTTATAATATTTCTAGTTCAAACATGCTCACATGTCGCTGCTGGTGTAACAAACCCATATTTAACGTTCGTTATCTCTAGAATATAACAGTGATAGGTGCCGGGCTGGAGTCCTGGAAAGAAAAAAATTAATGTTTCGTCTCGTCATTTCATTTAAAACATCTAGCTACTGTCGAAAAAATCCGATTTGTCACGGTTAATTGTGCTTGGATAACAATCCTATTAGGTCCTGGGTTCGAATCCCTGTCCAACACAAAGCTTTACCTCACGGCATTTCAAGTAAGTTACTTGTGAAGAAGCAATATTTAACATCTCTCGTAGTTCGTTAACAGGGACAATAGATGCTGGGTAGTAATTCGCATCCGTTAAAAATGTTTACGTTATGTAATTTAAAGTTGATATTTGCTACCTGATACTGTCTAAAATCGAGGTATATCACTCTCTGTATGCCTAGTCAGGAATGACTGGTAGTTTCCGTCAGTCACGAAATCTTAGTCTGCATGACCTGGGTTTGAATCTATATGAAGAACGAGGCGGTTTGTCGTGTCATTTGAAGTTCATACATATTTCTACTAGCTGCTCGTGAATAACTTAAATTTTTAATGTCATTTTGTGTTAAATAACAAGTACGGCATGATACTTTGAAGAGGAAATCATGAATACGACGAACTTATTACGTGCATTGCCTATCTGACGTAATAATGAGAGTGGTAACATTTCAGGTATGTCATTTATTGCAATAAATGTGAGCTTACAATCCTTAAGGACAGTTTTGTCTGTGATAAGGTGTTCCCTGATACTTCTAGTATCGTGGTATTACTTTACATCTTGAGTTATTGCGATACAGAGGAGTGTTTTCTAGTGGTGACTTGTTGGAACCATTTTCAATAGTCAAACGACTGTACCAAGGAGCGATTAGAGGACCTGCTAAACAGCTGCGTTATTTGGATTGCGTGCGAATCAGGAGAAATGCAATTCAGGTCGTTCGGATACTTATGAGTATGACTGTACATCGTGATGGCATATCCACAGTCTCATACATTCACCGCATCAACATGAATAGTCGTTTTGTAACCAATTTCCTCAATGATTTCAGAAAGCCGATGGAATTTATCTATTCCTTCTGCCGCCGGCCGAAGTGGCCGTGCGGTTAAAGGCGCTGCAGTCTGGGACCGCAAGACCGCTACGGTCGCAGGTTCGAATCCTGCCTCGGGCATGGATGTTTGTGACCTCCTTAGGTTAGTTAGGTTTAATTAGTTCTAAGTTCTAGGGGACTAATGACCTCAGCAGTTGAGTCCCATAGTGCTCAGAGCCATTTGAACCATTTTTTTATTCCTTCTGCCTTACTTGAACTTAGGTCGTCCAAGGCTCTTTTAAATCCCGATTCTAAAACTTGACCACCATCTCTTCCCTATCGATTCCTGTTTCTTCTTCCTTCACGTCATCAGACAAGTCATCGTCGTCGTAGGGGCTTTCGGTGTAATCTTTCCACCTATCGCTCTGTCCTCTGCATTTAACAGTGGAATTCCCATTGCACTCTTAATGTTACTGCCCCTGCCTTTAATTTCAACAAAGGTTGTTTTGACCTTTCTGTATGCTGAGTCTGTGCTTCCAACAATCATTTCTTTTTCGATTTTGTCATATTTTTCATCTAACTCTTTCGTCTCAGCTTCCATGCACTTCCTGTTTATTTCATTCCTAAGTGAATTGTGTTTCTGCATTCCTAACTCTCCCTGGACATTTTTGTATTTTGTTCTTTTGTTGACCAACTGAAGTATTTCTTCTGTTAACCAAGGTTTTTTCGCAGTTACCTTACTTGTACCTGTGTTTTATCTTTCCAACCTCTATGATTGCCCTTTTTAAAGGTGTCCATTCCTCCTCTTCAACAGAACTGGTTAATAAGCCACCTACAGCCTCAGAGAAATTCAAGCTTATCTCTTCATTTATTAGTACTTCCGTGTCCCACTTCCTTGCGCACTGATTCTTGTTGATTAGTCTCTTGAACTTGAGCCTTCCCTTCATCATTACTATATTGTGATCTAAGCCTATATCTGTTCCCGCGTACGCCTTACAAAATGGTTCAAATGGCTCTGAGGACTATGGGACTTAACTTCTGAGGTCATCAGTCCCCTAGAACTTAGGACTACTTGAACCTAACTAACCTAAGGACATCACACACATCCATGCCCGAGGCAGGATTCGAAGCTGCGACCGTAGTGGTCGCGCGGTTCCAGACTGTAGCGCCTAGAACCGGTATGCCTTACAATCCAATATCCGATTTCGGAATCCCTACCTACCATGATGTAATGTAACTGAAATCTTCTAGTATCTCCCGGCTTTTTCCAAGTATACCTCCTCCCCTTGTGATTTTTGAGCAGAGTATTCGCTGTCACTGTTGTTATAAATTTATTGCGTAACTCAACTAGTTTTTCTTCTCTCTCAGTCGTACTACCAGGACAATATTCTCCCTTTCTTCTACTCGTTACCCTACAACCACATTCCAGCTCCCCACTCTGTATAGCAGAGCAAGAGTTGCGGTCGCACTACACTCCAAAAAAAAAAAGGACCAGATCAGGTTCAATGGGGTTGCAGCCCCGTGATGTTCTGAGAGTGGGGTCGAAACACCCGGAGGGTGGCAGCACTGTCGATTGTTGTCAAGAACTTGGTCCAATTGCTAACCGCACTGCGAACTGTCGTTTACGACGGCGAAATTTGAGCGAATCAATGCATCAAGTGAAGGGATGGTTTCATTGACACGCTTTTGCCTCCCTCTCAGGTCTTTTCGAATCGATTCTGAGCGTTAGTGTGTCTGATATGTTTCCCTCGGCCACCCATTAGACGACTGCGTGATTTGGACGCTGGGTGTCACGGTTCTAGCCCCCACCGCAGAGGCGTCAAACGGTGTGAAATGTGGGTAAGAGGGCGTGTGACGACCTTACCGTCGTTTGATGCGTCTACGGTGGTGCTGGGTAGAATTCTGGTGAAATTTGGTGTCAATGTGACATTATTAACTATCTCACAGCTGACACAGCTTTTTCTCGAATATGTCGACGTCTTGCTGTTCCAAGTGTCTCTGTGCCCGACGGTAACGTCCGAGGGAGCCACGTCTTTGCACCATTACAGAGGAGGGTTGTAGACACCTTTGACCCAAATTTTAGTCCTATGCGTAACAGTGAAAGACAATTAAGGGGCCGGCCGCGGTGGTCTCGCGGTTCTAGGCGCCCAGTCCGGAACTGCGCGACTGCTACGGTCGCAGGTTCGCATCCTGCCTCGGGCATGGATGTGTGTGATGTCCTTAGGTTAGTTAGTTTTAATTAGTTCTAAGTTCTAGGGGACTGATGACCTAAGATGTTGAGTCCCATAGTGCTCAGAACCATTTGAACCATTTTTGAACAATTAAGGGCTTTTGAAAACTTGAACCTTTAATTTTGTTGCACAGTGTGGTGTCACCGCCAGACACCACACTTGCTAGGTGGTAGCTTAAATCGGCCGCGGTCCATTTAGTACATGTCGGACCCGCGTGTCGCCACTGTGTGATCGCAGACCGAGCGCCACCACAAGGCAGGTCTCGAGAGACGGACGAGCACTCGCCCCAGTTGTACGGACGACATTGCTAGCGACAATACGGACGAAGCCTTCCTCTCATTTGCCGAGAGACAGTTAGAATAGCCTTCAGCTAAGTCCATGGCTACGACCTAGCAAGGCGCCATTAGCCTTACCTAGTTTGAGAGTTATCGTATAAATGTCTCAAGAAGAACGTTGTAAACCAACAAAGAATAAAGTTAAGTATATTCCAAAGCTACGTATTTTCTTTATAGCAGTCATAACGTATCTTGTACCAGACTTGACGCCAGTCGGCGTGTGTGTACGCGTGCCTTTCGGCTCCCTTCTCAGTGTGGCGTAACTAGCTTGTTACGCCACAACACACAGTATAGGAACATTCCCTCTCTGTCCATACGGGACTCATGTAGACAGCGATCACACGACTCGAGGGTCTTGGAGAAGCCGAGTGAGTTACTTTGGACGAGGAGACACGCCGAATGTACAGTACGACACGCGGTTATTGTACGATTTCGACTTTCCTTACCACTGATTTCTAAGTGACAGTTTTTCATACTTCGTTTGGACTTACGCCTTATACCCGCAGCGTTCACACAGATCCCACATACGTTCTGTCAATGGAAAAAGAGTTAAAAACTCAGTTCTACGTTCCCAAATTGCACTGAAAGCTTTTCATGTGATTTTGCTGTTTATTAAACTTGGGAAATGTTTGGCATGTAGCCATAAAGCCTGATCTGGCGTGCACTACTAAATGCTTCAATGGCGAGCTGATCATTTCCAGTGCGTGCTCCCTCGAAATCGCTACAGGTCCAGGATGTGTCGCAGCCGCTCATACTGGACTACCTGGTCACGCCCTGCCAAACAGTCCATACGTCCCTACCTCCTGTTGCTTGTCTGATTCTTGCTATCTTTCTCAGGTTTGCGCTTTCTGTTTTCAGAGTATCGGATCTACTACTAACTTTTCTGATATTCTTTCATTTTCTTTCCTATTAGACTTTATTTGTGATTTTTTTTACTACTTCGTGTTTCCTTCCTAGGTTTCTTGATTCCAGAGCTATTTGCTCCGGTAGTATGCTTCCAGCTTTTGTTGTCGCTTCTCGTCTCAGTGCAATTCCTCTCTTTCCGTTTCTTTGTTCATCCTCTCACTTGCAGCTTCCAGTTCTTTGTTTTTGCGGTCTTTTCTCTCTTATCTTTCACTTTTTTTAATTTATGTTTCCTCATTTTGTTTTATTTCTTTCTTACTTCCTTCTCCCCCCCCCCATGAACCATGGACCTTGCCGTTGGTGGGGAGGCTTGCGTGCATCAGCGATACAGATAGCCGTACCGTAGGTGCAACCACAACGGAGGGGTATCTGTTGAGAGGCCAGACAAACGTGTGGTTCCTGAAGAGGGGCAGCAGCCTTTTCAGTAGTTGCAAGGGCAACAGTCTGGATGATTGACTGATCTGGCCTTGTAACAATAACCAAAACGGCCTTGCTGTGCTGGTACTGCGAACGGCTGAAAGCAAGGGGAAACTACAGCCGTAATTTTTCCCGAGGGCATGCAGCTTTACTGTATGATTACATGATGATGGCGTCCTCTTGGGTAAAACATTCCGGAGGTAAAATAGTCCCCCATTCGGATCTCCGGGCGGGGACTACTCAAGAGGATGTCGTTATCAGGAGAAACAAAACTGGCGTTCTACGGATCGGAGCGTGGAATGTCAGATCCCTTAATCGGGCAGGTAGGTTAGAAAATTTAAAAAGGGAAATGGATAGGTTGAAGTTAGATATAATGGGAATTAGTGAAGTTCGGTGGCAGGAGGAACAAGACTTCTGGTCAGGTGAATACAGGGTTATAAACACAAAATCAAATAGGGGTAATGCAGGAGTAGGTTTAATAATGAATAGGAAAATAGGAATGCGGGTAAGCTACTACAAACAGCATAGTGAACGCATTATTGTGGCCAAGATAGATACGAAGCCCACACCTACTACAGTAGTACAAGTTTATATGCCAACTAGCTCTGCAGATGACGAAGAAATTGAAGAAATGTATGATGAAATAAAAGAAATTATTCAGGTAGTGAAGGGAGACGAAAATTTAATAGTCATGGGTGACTGGAATTCGAGTGTAGGAAAAGGGAGAGAAGGAAACATAGTAGGTGAATATGGATTGGGGGACAGAAATGAAAGAGGAAGCCGCCTGGTAGAATTTTGCACAGAGCACAACATAATCATAACTAACACTTGGTTTAAGAATCATGAAAGAAGGTTGTATACATGGAAGAACCCTGGAGATACTAAAAGGTATCAGATAGATTATATAATGGTAAGACAGAGATTTAGGAACCAGGTTTTAAATTGTAAGACATTTCCAGGGGCAGATGTGGACTCTGACCACAATCTATTGGTTATGACCTGTAGATTAAAACTGAAGAAACTGCAAAAAGGTGGGAATTTAAGGAGATGGGACCTGGATAAACTAAAAGAACCAGAGGTTGTACAGAGATTCAGGGAGAGCATAAGGGAGCAATTGACAGGAATGGGGGAAATAAATACAGTAGAAGAAGAATGGGTAGCTTTGAGGGATGAAGTAGTGAAGGCAGCAGAGGATCAAGTAGGTAAAAAGGCGAGGGCTAGTAGAAATCCTTGGGTAACAGAAGAAATATTAAATTTAATTGATGAAAGGAGAAAATATAAAAATGCAGTAAGTGAAACAGGCAAAAAGGAATACAAACGTCTCAAAAATGAGATCGACAGGAAGTGCAAAATGGCTAAGCAGGGATGGCTAGAGGACAAATGTAAGGATGTAGAGGCCTATCTCACTAGGGGTAAGATAGATACCGCCTACAGGAAAATTAAAGAGACCTTTGGAGATAAGAGAACGACTTGTATGAATATCAAGAGCTCAGATGGAAACCCAGTTCTAAGCAAAGAAGGGAAAGCAGAAAGGTGGAAGGAGTATATAGAGGGTCTATACAAGGGCAATGTACTTGAGGACAATATTATGGAAATGGAAGAAGATGTAGATGAAGATGAAATGGGAGATATGATACTGCGTGAAGAGTTTGACAGAGCACTGAAAGACCTGAGTCGAAACAAGGCCCCCGGAGTAGACAATATTCCATTGGAACTACTGACGGCCGTGGGAGAGCCAGTCCTGACAAAACTCTACCATCTGGTGAGCAAGATGTATGAAACAGGCGAAATACCCTCAGACTTCAAGAAGAATATAATAATTCCAATCCCAAAGAAAGCAGGTGTTGAAAGATGTGAAAATTACCGAACTATCAGCTTAATAAGTCACAGCTGCAAAATACTAACACGAATTCTTTACAGACGAATGGAAAAACTAGTAGAAGCCAACCTCGGGGAAGATCAGTTTGGATTCCGTAGAAACACTGGAACACGTGAGGCAATACTGACCTTACGACTTATCTTAGAAGGAAGATTAAGGAAAGGAAAACCTACGTTTCTAGCATTTGTAGACTTAGAGAAAGCTTTTGACAACGTTGACTGGAATACTCTCTTTCAAATTCTAAAGCTGGCAGGGGTAAAATACAGGGAGCGAAAGGCTATTTACAATTTGTACAGAAAGCAGATGGCAGTTATAAGAGTCGAGGGACATGAAAGGGAAGCAGTGGTTGGGAAGGGAGTAAGACAGGGTTGTAGCCTCTCCCCGATGTTGTTCAATCTGTATATTGAGCAAGCAGTAAAGGAAACAAAAGAAAAATTCGGAGTAGGTATTAAAATTCATGGAGAAGAAATAAAAACTTTGAGGTTCGCCGATGACATTGTAATTCTGTCAGAGACAGCAAAGGACTTGGAAGAGCTGTTGAATGGAATGGACAGTGTCTTGAAAGGAGGATATAAGATGAACATCAACAAAAGCAAAACAAGGATAATGGAATGTAGTCTAATTAAGTCGGGTGATGCTGAGGGAATTAGATTAGGAAATGAGGCACTTAAAGTAGTAAAGGAGTTTTGCTATTTGGGGAGCAAAATAACTGATGATGGTCGAAGTAGAGAGGACATAAAATGTAGGCTGGCAATGGCAAGGAAAGCGTTTCTGAAGAAGAGAAATTTGTTAACATCCAGTATTGATTTAAGTGTCAGGAAGTCATTTCTGAAAGTATTCGTATGGAGTGTAGCCATGTATGGAAGTGAAACATGGACAATAAATAGTTTGGACAAGAAGAGAATAGAAGCTTTCGAAATGTGGTGCTACAGAAGAATGCTGAAGATTAGATGGGTAGATCACATAACTAATGAGGAAGTATTGAATAGGATTGGGGAGAAGAGAAGTTTGTGGCACAACTTGACCAGAAGAAGGGATCGGTTGGTAGGACATGTTCTGAGGCATCAAGGGATTACCAATTTAGTATTGGAGGGCAGCGTGGAGGGTAAAAATCGTAGAGGGAGACCAAGAGATGAATACACTAAGCAGATTCAGAAGGATGTAGGTTGCAGTAGGTACTGGGAGATGAAAAAGCTTGCACAGGATAGAGTAGCATGGAGAGCTGCATCAAACCAGTCTCAGGACTGAAGACCACAACAACAACAACAACAAACTTCCTTCTCCTTCCCTTTTTCGCTTTCATTTTTTTCCTCTTTTCTTCCTTTTCTAAGCTACCTTTCGCCTTCCATTCTTTCTTTCAAGTCTCCATGCTCTCTGAATCGAGTCTCTTCACTAGTTTTCATCTGTGCCTCCTCTCCGCATTATAGCTTTCTCATCACTACTATTTTGTCGCACACTAGCATGGTGAGTCTGTTGCTGTGTGAAAATACAGGTTACTTCTTACAATAAAGTAAAACAAAGCAACCAACCACGTCAGTCCTTACTTTAGAAAGTTGTTCAGGTAATTTTAATACACTGTTCGTCAAATTATAGCTAATTAATCTCTTCTCTTACATAGTTTTTTGCTGTAGGCCACCACCAACGAAAGGAAATTTCGCTATAACGAAAATCAGGCATAATCACATGTACAGCAAAAGCCATGTGTTTCTTTAAATGTTAACTTCTACACGATGATTAACCTGTCGGTTCGGAAACGGCAAGTTCACCATTTTTTCTTAATAAGCAGCGTTATCGACATTGCCAGGTTGCTGTTTTCACTTTCTCATAACTGTTTTCTTTTACAGTCACTGTTCGCTCTTTTTCTTTAGATTTATTGTATACCATATTCCGCTATTTATCACATCCCCTATCTTTCCGCTAGCTGACCACGATATCTTGCTACGTATCTTATCCTGAAAACCCGAAACGAGGCCACCAGAGTACTTCATGAGCTTTGGTGCACTACTCGCATTCAGTGAACGGTTACAGATTACCCTCAACCACCGATCTCTAAAAGTTCACTTCATCGAGTGGGACGTCGTAGGAAGCTAGCTAGCTGGGGGCTGCTTCCTTCATGGGCGGCCGAGGCCCTCCGCAGCTGGAGACAGACGAGTGTTACTTTCACTCTCTGATCCGCTCAAGTGGCCGCCTCTTGTCTGGCCAATGAATGGAGACGGCGGACCCCGACATGTCACTTCCTCCCGTACAGCGACCTCGACACTTGATGAGACACTCTCTCATTATTTACGTATGGTAAGAGTCGTAAGCTTCTCATAACACCGCGACACGAGGGAATTAAACTAACATAATTTATTCGTTGTCTCTAAATCGACTGCTCCTCAGAAACATTCTTTGGCCCATTGTAGCTTTTTACTGCCATGGCACCCAAAGCAACTGCTGCATTGTAGGCAGCACGTCACTGACAATCGCCATCTCCGCTTACTGGTTCAAGGTCTCGCTTTGTACATGGTCTCATGAATAACTTAATCAGCGTACCGCTCTCTTTGAAATACGCTTCCACCAAAACATAAACTATGTACATGTGAAAATCGTAGGAAAAAGGGAAAATGAAGGGATCAAACTAGCTTTGAGCGTCGTAATTCATCGTACCCACCAACATGAGAACAGAAAATCTTTTATTGGCTGAGCCCCAGAATATTGTAACACTAACATTTCCAGCATCCTAACAATGTTTTTATACCCTTAACCACCCCATCACTAATGCAGGAACTCCATCAGCGAAAGCTGTGTAGAAATAAAATTGAGATTGCCCTACTTGAGCAAGAGTCGTTAATCACGACGTAAAGTCCAAAGACGTCTGGACTTAACGTGTGGACTTCCTGCGGATGGCACAACTGCAGTTCGCTCAGTACTTTCTAAACAGTGTTGTAGGGTGCCTTCATTAGATTGTTCATATAATCGGTTATTCCACCAGCTGATTAACCACTGTTTTTGTTAAATCAGTCGTTCAGATTGTTCTTATTCCTCTGTGATCACGCTATGCTCACTTTGATACTGTCCATGTCTTGTATATGTCGCATCTGGGTGTGCGAGCTTTAACAGCTATTGATAGCTACTGTCGGGAGCATATCGACGCAATAAGGGGTAATGGAGCAGCTGTATTTGGGAAACAGGGTGTTTACCCCCGAGATGTATGGACGCGTGCGGCGTACAGTAACGTCGGCAACTTGATTCCATGCATGATCCCTGTGCACACTATCTAATAAAAAGTATCTGGACATCCGTATGTAATGCGGCATTCACTGCAGATGTCAGGAGAGGCGGATCCACCATTATAAAAGGTGTGATGAATTGTGTTGTCAGTAGAGAACCAGTAACAGCAGAATCGCTCTGACAGAAGACGTCAGTGGGACTCGTCACCCAAGGAACAAATCCATCAGGGTTATTTTAGCACTTCTATAGTTTCCCAAGTCGACTTTTAGCGATGTGATTGTGAAGTAGAAACACGAAGGAACAACCACAGCTAAACCAAATCGGTCAGACCTCATCTAGTTACAGACAGGGACCGTCGAGCACTGAGAACGGTAGTTGTGAAAAAATCGCATGAAATCAGCGGAAAGAACCACTCCCGAGTTCCAAAGTTCTATCTGCAGTCCGACTAGCTCAATGGCGTTGTGTAGGGAGTTAATGGGTTATAGTGATCGAACACTTTCTCATAAGCTACACATTTCCATAGTCAGTAACAAGTGACGCATGAGGTATTGTAGATAATGACTCTACTAGATATTGGATGATTGGGAACGAATGTTTTAGAGTGATGAACCACGGTACACGAGGGCTGTCCAGAAACTAAGTTCCGATCGGTCGCTAAATGGAAACCACATTGAAAATCAGAAATATTTTATTTGCAAGAGTTAGCTACACTTTACAGATACTTCTCTACATAGACGCCGCTCCGACTTACACATTTATCAGAGCGTTATACCAAATCTCCAACAGCATCGTCATAGAAGGCAGCCGCCTGTGTTTTCCAATAATTCTCTACGCTGGTTTATAGCGCGTAGCCTGCGCCCAAGTGTTGTCTTCGCATCCAGCGTTTCATGAGAACAGAGATGACACTCAGGACGAGCCAATTAGGGCTGTGTTGTGGGTGATCGAGCACTTCCCATCTAAAAGGGTGCAGGAGCGTCCTCACTGCTCCTGTAGAGTACGGCTGAGAATTGCCATGACGAAGGTAGTGCGTGGCAGTTGTGTTAGGTGGGCTGCATTCATTAAGGCGAAGCCTCTCAGCGGGGCCTCGTTGTTCTAGGCACCTTTACTCGCTCACAGTGCGCTCACAACTGAAAAGAGCATCTTGATGCGATCGACAGTAATACTGGAGACACTACCCAATACATCTATGCGAAGCTTCATCAGGTTTTCACTGTGGTGTCCATTTCGCGACCGATCGGAAGTTATTTTCTGGACAACCCTCGTATCTTGTGGCAATCCGATGGAAGGTCTTGGGTTTGGTGAATCCCTGGAGAACAGTACATGTAGTGCCAACAGTGAAATATGTATGAGATGGTGTTACGGTATGAGGGTATTTATTGTGGTTAGGTTGTGACTTCCTTATTGAACTTAAAAAAACGTTATATGTGGAAGCATATGAACACATTTTACAGCATTCTTTGCTGTGTAAAATAGAAGAACAGTTCGCAGAAGACGATTGTTTGTGTCAGCATGATAATACAGCCTGTCATAAAGCAACATCTGTGACACAACAGTTTGCGGACAGCTGTGGTCTTGGGGTAGCTTCATTGATTCATAATCAAAACATCTTCGGTCCCGGGTTCGATCCCCGTCGCTGCCTAAATTTTGATAAATAATCAGCATTGGCGGCCGAAGACTTCCGGCATAAGAAGTCAGCCTCATTCTGCCAACGGCCTTGTCAAAGAGGGCGGAGGAGCGGATAGAGGTTCAGGGCACTCTCTTGTCCTAGGGGTGGGAAATTGCCCCTAAAGGCGGAAGAATCAGCAATGATCAACGACATGAGGATGCAGAAGGCAATGGAAACCACTGCATTAAAGACACGTAACGTGTATCCACAGGACATGTGGCCTGTAATTGAAGAAGTGTCATGATGATCTCTCCATTGGCAAAAGATTCAGGAATAGTCCCCCATTCGGATCTCCGGGAGGGGACTGCCAATGGGGAGGTTACCATGAGAAAAAGATTGAATAATCAACGAAAGGATAACGTTCTACGAGTCGGGGCGTGGAATGTCAGAAGCTTGAACGTGGTAGGGAAACTAGAAAATCTGAAAAGGGAAATGCAAAGGCTCAATCTAGATATAGCAAGGGTCAGTGAAGTGAAGTGGAAGGAAGACAGGGATTTCTGGTCAGATGAGTATCGGGTAATATCAACAGCAGCAGAAAATGGTATAACAGGTGTAGGATTCGTTATGAATAGGAAGGTAGGGCAGAGGGTGTGTTACTGTGAACAGTTCAATGACCGGGTTGTTCTAATCAGAATCGACAGCAGACCAACACCGACAACGATAGTTCAGGTATACATGCCGACGTCGCAAGCTGAAGATGAACAGATAGAGAAAGTGTATGAGGATATTGAAGGGGTAATGCAGTATGTAAAGGGGGACGAAAATCTAATAGTCACGGGCAACTGGAATGCAGTTGTAGGGGAAGGAGTAGAAGAGAAGGTTACAGGAGAATATGGGCTTGGGGCAAGGAATGAAAGAGGAGAAAGACTAATTGAGTTCTGTAAAAGTTTCAGCTAGTAATAGAGAATACCCTGTTCAAGAATCACAAGAGGAGGAGGTATACTTGGAAAAGGGCGGGAGATACGGGAAGATTTCAATTGGATTACATCATGGTCAGACAGAGATTCCGAAATCAGATACTGGATTGTAAGGCGTACCCAGGAGCAGATATAGACTCAGATCACAATAAAGTAGTGATGAAGAGTAGGCTGAAGTTCAAGACATAAGTCAGGAAGAATCAATACGCAAAGAAGTGGGATACGGAAGTACTAAGGATTGACGAGATACGCTTGAAGTTCTCTAACGCTATAGATACAGCAATAAGGAATAGCGCAGTAGGCAGTACAGTTGAAGAGGAATGGACATCTCTAAAAAAGGGCCATCACAGAAGTTGGGAAGGAAAAAATAGGTACAAAGAAGGTAGCTGCGAAGAAACCATGGGTAACAGAAGAAATACTTCAGTTGATTGACGAAAGGAGGAAGTACAAACATGTTCCGGGAAAATCAGGAATACAGAAATACAAGTCACTGAGGAATGAAATAAATAGGAAGTGCAGGGAAGCTAAGACGAAATGGCTGCAGGAAAAATGTGAAGATATCGAAAAAGATATGACAGACTCAGCATACAGGAAAGTCAAAACAACCTTTGGTGACATTAAAAGCAACGGTGATAACATTAAGAGTGCAACGGGAATTCCACTGTTAAATGCAGAGGAGAGAGCAGATAGGTGGAAAGAATACATTGAAAGCCTCAATGAGGGTGAAGATTTGGCGGATGTGATAGAAGAAGAAACAGGAGTCGATTTAGAAGCGATAGGGGATCCAGTATGAGAATCGGAATTTAAAAGAGCTTTGGAGGACTTACGGTCAAATAAGTCAGAAGGGATAGATAACATTCCATCAGAATTTCTAAAATCATTGGGGGAAGTGGCAACAAAACGACTATTCACGTTGGTGTGTAGAATATATGAGTCTGGCGACATAGCATCTGACTTTCGGAAAAGCATCATCCACACAATTCCGAAGACGGCAAGAGCTGACATGTGCGAGAATTATCGCACAATCAGCTTAACAGCTCATGCAGCGAAGCTGCTTACAAGAATAATATACAGAAGAATGGAAAAGAAAATTGAGAATGCGCTAGGTGACGATCAGTTTGGCTTTAGGAAAAGTAAAGGGACGAGAGAGGCAATTCTAACGTTACGGCTAATAATGGAAGCAAGGCTAAAGAAAAATCAAGACACTTTCATAGGATTTGTCGACCTGGAAAAAGCGTTCGACAGTATAAAATGGTGCAAGCTGTTCGAGATTCTGAAAAAAGTAGGGGTAAGCTATAGGGAGAGACGGATATCAATGATACGATTCGCTGATGACATTGCTATCCTGAGTGAAAGTGAAGAAGAATTAAATGATCTGCTGAACGGAATGAACAGTCTAATGAGTACACAGTATGGTTTGAGAGTAAATCGGAGAAAGACGAAGGTAATGAGAAGTAGTAGAAATAAGAACAGCGAGAAACTTATCTTCAGAACTGATGGTCACGAAGTCAATGAAGTTAAGGAATTCTGCTACCTAGGCAGTAAAATAACCAATGACGGACGGAGCAAGGAGGACATCAAAAGCAGACTCGCTATGGCAAAAAAGGCATTTCTGGTCAAGAGAAGTCTACTAATATCAAATACCGGCCTTAATTTGAGGAAGAAATTTCTGAGGATGTACGTCTGGAGTACAGCATTGTATGGTAGTGAAACATGGACTGTGGGAAAACCGGAACTGAAGAGAATCGAAGCATTTGATATGTGGTGCTATAGACGAATGTTGAAAATTAGGTGGACTGATAAGGTAAGGAATGAGGAGGTTCTACGCAGAATCGGAGAGGAAAGGAATATGTGGAAAACACAGATAAGGAGAAGGGACAGGATGATAGGACATCTGCTAAGACATGAGGGAATGACTTCCATGGTACTAGAGGGAGCTGTAGAGGGCAAAAATTGTAGAGGAAGACAGAGATTGGAATACGTCAAGCAAATAATTGAGGACGTCGGTTGCAAGTGCTACTCTGAGATGAAGAGGTTAGCACAGGAAAGGAATTCGTGGCGGGCCGCATCAAACCAGTCAGAAGACTGATGACCGAAAAAAAAAAACTGTACTGAAAGGAGCTGGCCTAGTCATGGTCCCGAGTAGAACCGAATGGAACGCCTCTGGGCGACTCCGCTCTAGAGGCCAGTGTCCAACTTCACAAGCTACTCTGGCTTCGGCTCTTGAGGAAGAATGGGCTTCCATTTCTCCATAGACATTCAGGCACCTCATTGAATGTGTTTTATACTGCTTTCAAGGCGAAGGATGGGCGCACCTCATATTAATGTCCGCTAGTAAGTGTCCAGATAGTTTTGATCAAATAGCGTATATAGTATATCAGTTACCTTGAACAATTTTGTGAACTGTATATTATCAATGTGAATTACAGGTCAAGTGCTGATGACAATTTTGAGCTGAGATTGTTATAGTAATAAGCAAGTCGTCATATTTCCGTAATACACTGACTGAAAAGAAATCGCAACACCAAGAAGGAGTTGTGCGACATAAACGAAAGTTGATAAGCGTGTTTTTATAACTGAAAGATGATATCTGTTCAAACTGCATCTGCCGGCCGGGGTGGCCGAGCGGTTGAGGCGCTACAGTCTGGAACCGCCCGACCGCTACGGTCGCAGGTTCGAATCCTGCCTTGGGCATGGATGTGTGTGATGTCCTTAGGTTAGTTAGGTTTAAGTAGTTCTAAGTTCTAGGGACTGATGACCTTAGAAGTTAAGTCCCATAGTGGTCAGAGCCATTTGAACCAAACTGCATTAGTCGCATAAGACTGGCACAAGCAGTGCCACTATGAGGATGCAAATCAAGTTTGGTTTAAACACACGCTTTACAGGTGGTGAACGTTAGTTATGTTTGAGATTGGATTCGTTGAGTTGATTTTAGTCAAGAATGCCTTTGAGGCGGCAAAGATGCCATTAATAACACTTCACTAACAAGGGGAGGCCGCCAAATGTGAAATTCAGATTCGATTCATACTGCGCATAATAAAAGCTCATGGCCAGAGGTGTAATGTGGCAAAGCACCAAGATGCACTTCTCAGCCGTTGTCGAGAAAATCGACACTTAAAAGAAACCGTTGCGGTGAAATACTCTCTATGATTAATAATTCTCTACAGCGTCGTGGCGCAGCGGTAAGCGCTCGGGTTCGTAATCCGAAGGTCGCCGGATCGAATCTCACTCTATGCAACCTTTTTTTTTTAGTATTTGTTTTTTATAATCCAATATATATATATATTTGAATTACAAAAAACTAATAATAAAAAAAATTGCATGACGCGAGATTCGATCCGGCGACCTTCGGATTACGAACCCGAGCGCTTACCGCTGCGGCACGACGCTGTAGAAAATTATTAATCGTCGAGAGTATTTCACCGCAACGGTTTCTTTTAACTGTCGATTTTCTCGACAACGGCTGAGAAGTGCATCTTGGTGCTTTGCCACATTACACCTCTGGCCATGAGCTTTTATTATGCTCAGTATGAATCGAATCTGAATTTCACAATTGGCGGCCTCCCCTTGTAAGTCACAGAGTTTGAACGATGTCGTGTAATAGGGCTACGAGAAGCTGCACCTTCCTTCTGCGGTACTGCAGAAAGACTTCGCTGTAATGTAGCCAGTGGATATGATTGCTGACAGCAGTTGTCACGAGCATGTACAGTCGCAAGAAGACCGAACACTGGACGACCACGTGGCACTACTCAGCGGGAAGACCATCGTGTCTGGTGCATGGCTCCGGTGCATCGAATTGCATGTGAAATTCGGCCACTAGGCGGCACCACAGTGACGAACTGTTACAAATCGGTTACTTCAAGGACAGTTCCGAGCCAGACGTCCTGTAGCGTGCACTCCAGTGACCCGAAACCACCGCCATTCGCGACTTCACTGGTTCAAGCGAGAGCTCATTAGAGCGCAGGTTGGAGGTCTGTTCTGTTTTATGATGACACTGGCGAGCAGATTGATGCCGTATTCCTGGACTTCAGGAAGGCATTTGATACGGTTCCGCACTTACGTTTAGTGAAAAAAATACGAGCTTACGGAATATCGGACCAGGTTTGTGATTGGATTCAGGATTTCCTAGAAGAAAGAACACAACATGTCATTCTTAACGGTTCAAAATCTGCAGATGTAGAGGTAATTTCGGGAGTACCGCAGGGAAGCGTGATAGGACCTTTATTGTTTACAATATACATAAATGACTTAGTTGACAACATCGGTAGCTCCGTGAGGCGCCAGGTTGAGATTCATAGAAAGAATTCTAAGAAAATGTGACTCATCGACGAAAGAAGTAGCTTACAAAACGCTTGTTCATCCGATTCTTGAGTATTGCTCATCAGTATGGGACCCTTACCAGGTTGGATTAATAGAAGAGATAGACATGATCCAGCGAAAAGCAGCGCGATTCGTCATGGGGACATTTAGTCAGCGCGAGAGCGTTACGGAGATGCTGAACAAGCTCCAGTGGCGGACACTTCAAGAAAGGCGTTACGCAATACCGAGAGGTTTATTATCGAAATTACGAGAGAGCACATTCCGGGAAGAGATGGGCAACATATTACTACCGCCCACATATATCTCGCGTAATGATCACAACGAAAAGATCCGAGAAATTAGAGCAAATACGGAGACTTACAAGCAGTCGTTCTTCCCACGCACAATTCGTGAATGGAACAGGGAAGGGGGGATCAGATAGTGGTACAATAAGTACCCTCCGCCACACACCGTAAGGTGGCTCGCGGAGTATAGATGTAGATGTAGATGTAGATGCCAGTGATGGCCGTGTGTTGGTTACAAGGTGGCCAGGTGAGCGCCTGCAACGAGACTTCCTGCACGCTAAACAAGAAGCTCATCTACTTTGTTTTTTAATCCCTTATATTCTGATGCAATGCACTAATATTTCACTGTACTTTTATGAGAATTTGGTGATATTTTAACAACTCTAGTACCTGCATGTGCGAGCTTCTCATTAAGATTAATAAATGAAGCGACGACTGCGCCCTGCCTGCTGTGTCAGCGACTTTTTGACTTAGCCTACTGTATACATGTCCAGCTGAGCTGACATGAACTGGTTAGAAATAAGGAGTACCAACTGACTCGCTGATTCATTAGTTCGTGGTTTAATAGAGCACCTGAAACTAAAACTAAACTCCGTCTGAACAGGTCATGAAGACCCAACGGTACCGACCGGCCGCCGTGTCATTTTCAATCCACAGGCGTCATTGGATGCGGATATGGAAGGGCACGTGGTCAGCACATTGCTCTCCCGGCTGTATTTCAGTTCACGAGACCGGAGCCGCTACTTCTCAATAAAGTAGCCCCTCAGTTTGCCTCACAAGGGCTGAGTGCACCCCGCTTGTCAACAGCACTTGGCAGATCGGATGGTCACCCATCCAAGTGCTAACCCTAACCGAAAGCGCTTAACATCGGTGATCTGACGGGAACCGATGTTACCACTGCGACAAGGCCGCTGGCGAGGATGGCCTTCAGCCAATGGAAAGGCACACAGTGGCGGATCACTTTGGAAGTCAAGTGCAGACTGAGACTTTTTCGAGTGAAGAGCTCATAGGAGCGATGCTGGACACTTTTACATGAGTTCTGGAAGAAGACAGACCTGCCTTTAATAACCAGTGGATTCGATCATGGAGGTGTATGATTCTGGGTGGTGAACAGCCGCTGTCGTAATTTACTTCTTAAGCAATCTCTATATTTCAAGAGGTCTCAATGTGCTCCAGAGTAGGACTCTAACTTTCTTCGCTTGTAATGCAGAACAGAGTATGAGCTTCTGAACCCTGGGTTCGGTGCAGGGCGGTGGTGGGGTGCGGGGACTGCTGTACCCTGTTGTGGGGCTCTGAACCACTGAGGGCTAAGGCGAGACGAAGCCTCTCCGTCGTTTCTAGGTCCCCGGTTCAATACACACATGAGTTACTGTTCTTTGTATCGCGTGTGATTATTTGTAAATCATCATGTTGAACTCTGAACTGTTTTGAATTTGTGAATTTACGTTTTCTATTACCGTTTATTTATTTACAACATGCTCTGTTATGACATTTCTAATACTACATGTACGTATCGTGTGTGCGTGTGTGTGTTTTTGTGTGTAGTGTAATGTTTGTACTGTATGGTCATAATGAGAAAGGAAAGGGTGAAACCTGGGCCGGCACATAGTCTACTCCTCGCGAATAGTACCAAGATGCCTGCCAAGCATAACGTTCCCCATCTGACAGACGGATCACCGTCAACAGTGTTTCATGCCCTCACTTCAGTGCGGCTAGGTTTGGTATTTAAACGAGGACATTAGCGTAAAGTCTAGTGATCAGGAACACGAAGTCACCACCTCTCCCCCCTTGCTTGCCAAATATTGTCAGCGAAAATTTTTTCTGGCACCAGAATTCGAACCAGCTTACCCCCAGTTCAAGGGCCACCACAAAACCGTGCGTTAGCGACCTTTTTTTTTTTATTGAATCGAACCTGCGACCGTAGCGGACGCGCGGTTCCAGACCATAGCGCCTATTTTCTTTTTACGCTCTATCCATTTTTTTTAAAAGAAAAGAAATACTCTATTTATACTGGTTTCTCCTTCCAGTAAACACAAATTAGTCTCCTTCGTCTTGATGGCGAAGAAGCAATCTGGTGGGACAAAAAAAAAAAAAAGTTTCTCAAAGCCAAAATCAAATTTCATTTTCCTTTAGGAAGAAATTATGAGGGATAAATAAGAAAAAGTTTTCTTTATTTTATTTTATTGTATTTATTTGTTTTATAGAAAGTCGTCGTGCGACTTGCAGTTAAAGACTAGTTCTTACAGGAGTGCCTGAAGTGTCTCCGACTAAAGCAGGCCAGCTCGTCCAAACGTGTCTTCTCGTTGCGTAGGCGTGGGTTCTGGGCTGCAGCTCTATTCAGTTCGGTTCGGTTAATACAGTTTTCAGCTTCTCAGGGCTTGGACGTTCCAGCTACGAGGTGGTTCATCGAAGGTTCTCCGTAATAAATTGGAAAAATATTGCTTATAGCGTGGGTTACGGATCAGGACGCAGTGTCGTTCGTTAAGTCCAATATCCTAGCGTAGACTTGTCGCCAGAAGTAAAAAGATAGCGGATCGTGTGGCCACAGATCCAATTCACAGAGTGAGTTTTGGCAGAGGGGTAGAAAGTCTTATCGGGGTACAAAAGCATGTGGACGTCTATCTGAGCTGGTGTCTGTCGGGTAAGAAACGCCAAAACTCGCCGCGCAAGTGTCCAGACATCGAACGCTGTGCCACAGTGGAACCGGTGGACATCCGTGTCATCCACTCCACAGTGGGTGCAGAGGGATGAATCGGCGAGATGGATGCGGTGCAGACGATCTCGGTTAACTTGTTTGCCATTCACGGTGATGTACCACGCTGATTGAACGTCTGATTCGAGAAAACGTGCATGGATCGCCTTCCATATGTGTCGCCACACGTATTGTGGATACTTACCTTCGATGGGGTTGGACGGGCAGCACTGTTGTAACAAGTCTGAGACTGTTTTCGTGAGGTACAAACGTGTAAGTGGTAAGGACCGGTAGACATAGCTGAACTCTAGGAAAAATCGTTGGATGTAATAAAAGGGGGTTGGAATGGTCGATACCAGTACTGGGGCCGACAAGGAGGCCGGCGCAAAGTGGTGAAGCAGGAGGCTAGTAAGGCTCTGCGGGCAACGATGCCAAAGTTTTAGTTGGGAGCTGACGTAAAGTGCCTTGACACGAGTCGGCACGTGGATGAGTCCCAACCCGCCACGATCTCGTGGCAGTGCAAGGGATTCATATTGCACCTTGAATAACATCCCCGAGCTGACGAAGGAGCCGAAAGCCATCAACAGTCGTCGGGCCAGAAGATTTGGGACTGGAAGTACTTGAGCCACGTGTGGTATACGGGAAGCATGATACATGTTCATTGCGCGCGTTGGATAACGTCGAGAGCTCGTAGTCGGTGATCTGCGAGATTTGCTCTGATTGTCTGTAGCAAGCGTCTACTATTGATAGTCGCTGAGCGGCGCAGATCTGCTGCGAAATCAAGTCCAAGACATAGTATGGTGGCGGCGACAGTAAGGGGGGCAACGCATCTCTCCAGCAAGCCCTCACCAATGAGCAGGACCTTGGGTTTTGACACGTTGAGGCAGCTCCCCGACGCTTCGCCGTAAGTCGCCACACATGTCAGTGCTGCTCGTACTTCATCTTCACTGCGCAGATATAGTACTATGTCGTCTGCGTAGGCTGTACAACAAAAACTGTGGCCGTGCACAGCCATGCCTTCCAAACGTTGACGCATGCCCTGGAGCAGGGGTTCCAAGGCGAAAGCATACAAAATCGTGGAAAGGGGGCAGCCTTGTCGTACAGATCGTGCGATGACCGGGGGCGGTGTGAGGCGACCGTTATACATGATTTTAGAGGTTGCACTACTCAACAGGCGCATAACCACTGTGACAATACCGCCAGGAAATCCCATATGCTCAAGAACTGTCCGTAAATAGAAGTGGTCAACACGGTCGAAAGCCTGGCTAAAGTCCAGTGAAGCCAAGGCGCCAGGGAGACGTTGATAATGCGCCAATGCTATCATGTCTCTGTAACGGCAAAGGGCTGTACGGATGTTGTTGTCGCCTCCTAGGGAAGTCTGGTCGCAGGATGTGACGTAACGTGCGACCTTCTTGAATCACGATGCCAATAGCCGTGTGAATATTTTCATGTCGCTGTTGAGCAAAGTAATTGGTCGATAGCCCTGGACCCTCGACAACCCGTGCGGCTTATGTACGGGGATAATAATGCCATCTAGAAAGGCGCTCGGGACCACTGTCATCGGTGACATCAGCTCTTGTGCAATTGCCGTCCACGTGGAAGCCAACAAATAGTGAAAACTTTTATAAAATTCGATGGGTATACTGTCAGGTCCAGGAAATCTGTTATTGGTACCCGCCTTGATAGCATCTACCACTTCATCTGTGGTTACGTCGTCTTGGAGGTCATGCACTGCATCCTCCGGAAGAGTGTTCGTAGTAAGCTGAGCGACTTCTGTGATCAGTGCTGCAGAATGCGGTACGGCTGCGCATAGCCCGGCGAAATGAGCATGGAGAGCACGACCGATGCTTTGTTGGGTGTCGTGCCGGCGCCCTTCCACATCAGTGAGTACTTGGATCAGAGCTCGTGGTCGTCGTTGTCGTTCCTGAAGGAGGTGGTACATCGACGGACGGTCTTCAGGGATACGATTAGAAGTACGAGAACGGACTAAGGTTCCTTCCAAGTAACGCCGCATGATCAAGGAGATCTGCGCCTTCGTGCGATGGACCATCGACTGCCGGGCTGGCGAGAAAGGCATCGTTGCACAGTCACGTAGAATGGTGTAGTAGAAGTGCAGGGTATTAGTTTGCTACGCCTTAAATTCCTACCCATAACTCATCAGTGTCTTCCTGAGGGTCGGTTTTGCACAGGAGAGCCACCATGATAAGGTGGAGTCATAGGCTTCTCCACGATGGCGGCAGCGTGCCCACGCTTCTTCGACAATACAGCGACAGTCTGAGGAGGGCAGGTGAGCGACATTGAGTTTCCACAGACCACGACTATGCCACACTCGCTGTCGGGATAGAGTGACGTCACAGAGGTACGCATCATGGTCTGAAAAGGCCAAGGGCCAGACTTCAGTATGACGTGTGCCATCAGCAAGGGAGCGGGTAACGTAGATGCGATCTATGCGGCTTGACGAGTGAGAGGTGTAGAATGTATAGCCCGGTTGAATTCCGTGGAGCTTCTTCCAAGTGTCAACAAGTCGTAGACGGTCGATGACCACTGAGAGAGATGCACAAGGTGAATGTCGCGGGAGTTGGTCCGCGGGCTCTTGTGTCGAGTTAAAATCCCCACCGAGTACCAAATCGTCTTGCGGACCTGTGAAGAGGGGTGTGACGCTTTCGGCAAAAAACGTTTGTCGATCATGACGGCGGCCAGTTCCGGACGGAGCGTAGACATTAATAATACGCAGGCCGAACAGTGTGAGGGCCATACCTCGCGCAGTGGGGAGGTATATGACGTCCTCTGCAGGGAGTCCGTCGCGTAGCAGGATGGCGACGCCGCTACCGGTGTCGGATGCGGGGGAAACATGGGCGTTGTATCCGGTGGGAACTAGGAAGTCAGCCACAAACACCTCTTGTAAGAGTGCTATATCAACACCCGCAGAGTAAATAGTGTCTCGGAACATGGCCAGTTTGTGGGGGGGCACGAATGGTGGCAAGATTCATCGGGGCGATACGATATTGCTGTGTACGGTCATCCTCAGTATTTGCCGTACGTGCGGTAGAAGTAGCCGGCAGGTGGAGACCCGCCGGTGGTGCCGCAGTGTTGATAATTACTGGCGGGGCGCCAGCCCGAGTGTCGCCGTGGTGGACTCCTGTGCAGACACGCTGGCAGGCTGTTCTACTTCTTCTTCCACGTCATCGGTCCAGAAAACTGACGACGTGGACTTATGACGGTCACGTACTTCTGGAACGGGTGTTGTGGATTTGGCATCATGAGTGGCAGGGGGACCGCCGTCATCATTCGTCGACAACGGCGAGGGCACGTCCTTGGCTGGGAGAGGAGGCGTCACAGGAGGGGTGCCTGTTGCTGCCACATCGCGTGACTGGACGCAATGTGAGAGATCACCGTCAGACATCAGGTCGATATCTCGCGGGGCCTTCTGAGAAAGGGCGTCATCGGAAGGCGTTCGTCGTCGTTTCCTGTGTTTGCGAGGCGACCGTTGTTTTCTGATGTGGCCTTCTGAATCAGAATGTGGTCGCCCGTCATCTGACGCCGAACCTGTCTGGACAAAGGCAGACGTCGGCACGACACCGAGGTCGACGTCCATGGTTCCAACAGGAACATCGGTTTCGGTCTGCAAACCGGACGGTCCTGAAGCGTCGCCGCCGTGCTTGTGTCGTCGGCGCGTTGTGCTGCGGCGGGTGGCGTTGACGATACTGCTGGCGCAATCGGGAGTGGCACGACGGGGTCCTGTGCAACCTTGGCGTAGGTGATGGGTAAGGACGTGACCGTCGAAGCCTGGGTCTCTTCACGTAACGGCGTCTGTATTAAACGGCGGTGTAAGCATTCGGAACGTACGTGTCCCTCCTGGCCACATCCTGTGCACGTTCGTGGCTGTCCATCGTACATGACGATGGCCCTCACACCGCCAATCAGCAGGTAGGATGGGACATGTTTCGTTAGCTCAATTTTTATTTGCCGGACGCCATTTAGTACCGGGTAGGTGGTAAATGTTTGCCACTTCTCAGCGACGTGACCCAAGACGGTGCCATATGGTTGGCTGTGAGCACTATGGGACTCAACATCTCAGGTCATAAGTCCCCTAGAACTTAGAACTACTTAAACCTAACTAACCTAAGGACGTCACACACACCCATGCCCGAGGCAGGATTCGAACCTGCGACCGTAGCAGTCCCGCGGCTCCGGACTGCAGCGCCAGAACCGCACGGCCACCGCGGCCGGCACCCTATGGTTGGAAAGCGGCAATGACCACATCCTGGGGCACCTCGAACGGGAGCTCAAACACCCGCAATGTCCGGAGACCGAATCCAGCATGGGCGACTGTCACAGCACCCATGTGTCCATCAGAATGTTTAAATTTTAGTCCGGTGGCATGACGATGAATTATGTCAGTGCAAATTTCCTCCGTCGATATCTTGATGTAGACAACACTTCCAGTGATGGAAAAGTGTATGCCGATTACGTCCTGGGGGTTCAAACGTAGATCCTCTCGGATGAACAGTTCGACTTCGAAAGCTCTGGGTCGTGGATGTTCGGCCTGAAACGTTACTTTGATCGTTGCACGGTGGTATGAGTGCGCCATGGAGTACGTTAGTACTGGACTCGATAGACACAAACACCGCGACGTGGAAGTAAACACTACCGGACGGCGCGCGGAGCAGCTCCGCACGCTAACACGGCTGTCAGCCGACTGACGACCTCGGCCGCGGAGGCGAGTGAATATTTCTTGTATAGTGATTACGAAATAAACTTAGATTCCTCATATCGTTGATTACAATTTAGTTTGGTGATTTTGCTGCAATTCTCGTCAGCCTTTCAACGTGACTTCACTGCATCCGATAAGGGTATTATCTCTCTGTTTTTCAGATGAATATCGTCAGACCACTTCTCGTTTATTGAGATGTCCTTTCTTCAATAAACTTAATTCAACATAATTATTTGGCGTCTACATCAATTACAGACGTTGGGCCGGCCGCTGTGGCCGAGCGGTTCTAGGCGCTTCAATCTGGAACTTCGCGAGCGCTACGGTCGCAGGTTTGAATCCTGCCTGGGGCATGGATGTGTGTGATGTCTTAGGTTAGTTAGGTTTAAGTAGTTCTAAGTTCTAGGGGACTGATGACCTCAGATGTTAAGTCCCATAGTGTTCAGAGTCATTTGAACCACTTGAACAGATGTTGGACTGGAACCCATGTTATTAAATTATTCATTTTAGTTTTATTTTGTATTTCTGTGTTTTTTACTCTCAATTCTAGCCCATGCATAGACTATTTGACTGCAGGATCATAGCTACAGATTATCATCTGCAGCGAATTAGCTGGGGGGTATAAAAGCAGACATATGCAGTTCGACCCCATGACTACATCGAGCTCTTCTTTTTAAACAGAGCCCTATGTTGCCCAAATACCTAAAGAACGAGTAATCACAGATAAAGACGCAACAAGTTTGGTCGTAAGGGATGCTGTTTAGAAGAACAGCTCAGTAGCAGGAAAACGTTAGGCACAGTCGCATCTTTAATGCATGAAAATGTCGTCAATAAAAATCAACACATACTAGCGTAAAGAGACATCTTATGAAACGTAGCTCCCTCTGTTCATTCGTGAGTTCCACTGTGCGTTCGACCAGTGTTCTGCACCCTTCGATTACTCATGGTACACTCGACAGCACAAAGACATACCCATCCCTGAATTCCAATGTGTGGACCGCACCTAATTGTATGCAACCAATATAGCACAGCTGCGTCACAGATCCTCTAAACCCTCTGCAGTACAGTTGATAGACTACACACACTGGGTAACACAAGAGACCACTAGAGAACACTGCTCTTTATGGCAGTCAGCCCACATGTAAGACAATACCGTCATACAAGTATTTGAAAAAATATTATTAGAGATGAGACAGTCCCTAAGGCTTGTAAATTAAATTTAGGTACAATAAGTGACACTGCAGACGTCTTATCACACTCATTAAATGACATGATGAGTTGCTGTTCGTGATCCGAATTTGAACAAAGCTTGCGTGTCCGATCGAGACTCGACTAGACATAAAGAGACGTAAAATTCACCAGTATCAGTTTACAAGGTCTAATGCCCGAACCTGGAAATAAATGACGATATATTTATCACTCACCGGGAACCCCATGAATCTTGCATTGCTCTTAAGAAGTAACCACGGAAGGTACTTAATCAAGTGCAATGCACAAGTGCGAAACGTCATGAAGTAAAGCTGTGGTGACGAACAGGTACTAGAGCCTGTATCTATATGAACTGTTAACTAAACACATAACAGATATTAAATATGTTCACCGACAGCGTGATTTTGCAACCTGAAGCGACAATACAAATGATTTTTCCTGGCAGGGATTCGAACCCGGCGCTTTTCGCTATTTTCTTATAGCTACGAACAGACATGAAATATTTATTGTTTCTTCACCAGTAGTGAGATGTGCACATGTATGGCCAGAGGTAATGCAATGAGTAGTTCCGTGCTACGTGGGACTCCAACCCAATGCATATCGTCGTTGTTGACCCCACAAAAAGAGGTGTCAACTACCAAATTCCCCTTCACTAGTAGTTTGGATCGCGTCATTCATAGAGACATGGAGGAGTGTGGCATTGTGAGGAAACTATAAAATGATGGGACAGTAGCATCTCGAAGGGTTGAAATGCAGAGAAAAATTGGAATCGAAGCTCAAATCACAGTCCAGTGCCAATATTTCCAAAATCTCAAGGTCACTTAAAATAACAAATGAAGGTCCTATGACCTTGACGTATGGTTCGTGAACTAAAATAGCATTACTAGTGTAAGAAAGCTTAATAGAGATAGAGTTTCTGCAAGCAGTGACTTCCGTCTCTGATAGCAGAAGCTAATCCAACTCTGTTCCAATTAGTAGCGAGTGGACGTATGTAATATTGATTTGAACTATGGAACTGTACTGGGGTCTTTGTCTGGCATTACTGGATTTGAAGAGGGTACGTTTGTGGCTGTTAAAAACTGGTACACCCAGCGGGAATCGAAACCACTCCTTAGCCATTACAAGCTGGTCTCAGTCCAATAAGCCACCGAATTTCTCTTGTGTTAGCATCACGTTTTTGTCATAGTGGGGTATGGAGCACATGACACAAGAAGTGTTGACTTACACTTGAGCTGTTGTTGTTCATAACCTATTCGTGGTCTAGTAGTCAATGTCATGCAGTGCGAACGCAAAGCCGCGATATCAAAACCATCCTTCTCCTTTCTTTTTTTAAGCCATATTCCGTTTGTCTCCTACGAGAATCAGTCTGACAGGAGGCCTGAGATAGTTTCGTTCATTTCCTAGTCAGTCAGTAATAGAAAAACATTGTGGAAACATTTTTGCGAAAGGGTTCGCGTGTGACTGTTATGGTAAGACAAATTTCAGCGCTCTCTGCCAGCGGCCACTTGATACAGAACGGCGAATGCCCAAGTGATCGCGACACATTGGTCGTAGAGCCTACGATTTACAGCGTATTTTTCTACTCTTGATTTAGCAAGTATAACATTATGTATCACTATGTATCATATAATATAATGTTTCTTATCACATTCAAGAAGACAAACAGGCGTTGATTAAGTACGTTTCTGCGATTTACTGCTATAGTCAATGACAGTGAATCTAATAATTGGCAAGTGTCACGATCAATTAATCGTTATGCGATATCTGCCTTCAGTGGTCACATTGAGGCTAAAAGAAAGAAAGGAGGATTACGGTGCATCATCTCGTCGAGACATTGGTTAGACGCGAAGCAGAATCTCGAACCGGGAAGGATGGGGAAGGCAGTCGTTTGTGCCCTTTCAAAGGATACATCCTGCCATTTGCCATAATAAATTTAAGGAGGTCACCATAACTTTAAATCAGTGCGGCCTGATGGCTATTTGAAGCACGGTAGCCGGGCGAAGTGGCCGTGCGGTTAAAGGCGCTGCAGTCTGGAACCGCGAGACCGCTCCGGTCGCAGGTTCGAATCCTGCTTCGGGCATGGATGTTTGTGATGTCCTTAGGTTAGTTAGGTTTAACTAGTTCTAAGTTCTAGGGGACTAATGACCTCTGCAGTTGAGTCCCATAGTGCTCAGAGCCATTTCAACCATTTGAAGCACGGTATGGCAACTTCATAAGGAGAAAATAGTTGGTAAACCATACAGGGAAGTGTCCATTGTAGTTGAAATTTGTTGCCAACAGATGAGACGCCTTGTAGTCGCAGAGTAACAAATGCGACACGCAACACAGCACCGAGGAGTTTGGTTACATGGCTAAAGCACGTCCCCTAATCTGGCACCTGCATTTGTTTACCTGTCTAGCCCCTTATCGTTCAGTCACCAAGAAAAGTAGTTTTTGTTTTCTTTTGTTAATTTTTGTTTGTTTCGTTTTGGCGATCGAACTTCAAACATGGCTTAACTCAGTATCAGCAAGTCACTGCATGCATGGAATCATAAAACTGCCTGCTCATCATCAGACGGTTTTGAGTAAGAAGAGGAATATATTGTTAACAATTCGTCTGGTATGTGTGTCTATTTTGCTCAGTAACCTAATGGGGAACACTATTGATATGCAGTACACTAATACTATGGTGTCACCATAATACCAAAAAACGAATAGCTATCTTAATGAAATGGGAAGTTTTTTGTCATACTCAAGTAGCTTTGACTAACTACAACGGAAATACGACAGTGTGGCTGTGAGAGTAGTTACTGAATGAAATACAGTTAACAGAGGTATTTTCAGTAGCAGCTCCTCAATATTTTATGTTTCTTACCTGTAGAACTACTGATAACTGAGTGTAGCGAAACATCTTTTGATGACAAAATTTCTAAATATGTTGTTCTGCATTCGATATAACTGTTTGTAACTCTGTCACAGAGTAGGTAAAATGTTACTCTCGCGTCAACTTGGAATGAGAGATGCTGCCTCTTACTCTTTACAGTGTGTCGGCATTTTCATGGAGCAAGCGCCGAACTCCAGCGTTCATAACCCCTCTTAGCCCTTGTGATGGCTGATGCAGGTAATTCGCAATGCAGACAACGAGTGTGGTCGTAGTTGCTGCCTGAAAGTAATCTCCCCTGTCTGTAAACATATATTTGACTAGCGGACCCGACAGACATTGTCCTGCATGATATTTCAAGCGATTAGGATATTAAACAAAGTATGAAACGAAAGACAAATCATATAATAATTTCCTTATTCTTTATTTTGAAATAACATCAATTTTTCTAAAAACAATTCGTTATAATCAATACTGTTTGTTTGATTTTATCTTAATGCGAGTTGATGAACAGTATTATTAGTCAATTCCTGAGGAGTATAAGTGAATAAACTTGATGGTTTTCCAACGCGAGAACACGCCACATATAATTGGCCATGTGAAAAGACCGGATTTTCTACATGCAGCCCACAAATCGACATTGTTTGACCTTGTTGCTGGATTTCTTTGTTTGATATTTAAATGATATCCATCTTCTCCTTCCCAAAATATCGATGGATATTGCAAAGCGTCGTAAGAGCGATGACTGTCTTCAATCGTATGCACTGTGTAATCTTTGCGTTGGATTCGTATATCTCGACGTTCAAATGCATCACCAACCATAACAACTGCAACTTCATCAATGGTTGGTGCATTATATCGACCCGCGTGCTGCCCAGATGGTACTTTGTCTGCTTTGATGACGATCGTATGGTTGTCGTTTTGCAGTCTGTTTGAAAAAGTATTGAACAACTGGACCAACTAGTTGTGATTCTGTAAAAACGGTCCTAAAATATCCACAATTTCTCGCTCCTCCATCTGCTCGATATTGTTGTACTGGCAGCGTGCGTTCATTTGCTGCTCCTCAACACCCATGAAGTAGATTTGCAGAAATTTTGAATAGGTATCAGGCATCAGCGTTAAAGAACCAATCTGATGATACACTTGGCCCTGAATCTTAAATGTTGATTGAAAATTGCGACCATCCTCATTCTGAACGATTTTTTAATTGCTCCAAATGATGTCATTTGAAAGCACGAATTGAATTTGCGAATTTTACGCAGAAACGTTTTAGATTGAGATGTAGCTCCAGCCAACAGTGTTTTCAATGGTTCCAGCGGCGAATTCAGTGGTGGCAATACAACTTTTCCAGACGCGCAGCAGAAACCGGCCGATTCATCTTTGTATTTTAGTGCATGACAGTGTTGGCATTGTTTGTTCACAGCACCGATTACAATTTGTGAATGTGACGAAAATTCGATGTCCGACTCATATTCAAACGCAAGGCGAAGAAGTGATGCACGTGTCAATGCGCGATACACTTGCAAACGCTGTTGTTCACGTGTAATGAATGTGTCGGTGACTCGTTGACGGGTCAGTCTTTGTCTAAATGCATTAGCTCGAAGGAGTTCGTTACGATGCTCTTGACTTTCATTAGCACCTCTGATTGCAGCCTGGTTTCTTAAATTTTCATTGTCCGTCAATTGATCTTCTGCCGATCTATTTAACCGACGGTTCTGGACTAATTGTGAATTCCGAGTCCGTCGACCAACATTTCCTCCTCGTCCACGAAGACGTGGCATTGTTTTATGTACGTACCTTATATGTGAATATAATACACTTAATATTCACTGAAATGCGACACCTGAAATATCAAAAGACACCCTACAAAAAAATTAAAATGTCAAAATAACGAAACACAATATAATACACTCATTATGTTGAAAAATAAACGAAATCCTATGCACGTAACTTATATCTGAATATAATACGCTCAATATTGCACACAAAAAGTCAAGGCCACCTACCGTCTGATTTAAGAATGTAAATTTTCCAGGCCCCCACTTGAATGCATACACAAAATTTCATTCAAGTCGATCCAGCCGTTTAGTTGCAGTATAGATAAATAACCTACATACCGACTGCAGAGCCATCTGCCGGGCTGATTTGTGAATCTAAACGATCCAGGGTGCCACCCAAACGCATACGAAAAAATTCATTCGAGTCGGTCCAGCCGTTTAGGAGGAGTTCAGTGACATACACACGTACAGTAGAATTACATATATAAAGATTTAGCTGGCAATCAGAACATTTCTCTTAGATTTGTGTCAGGTAATGCTCCGATTCAATAAACTCCTCAGAACAGCAAAGTGAATTGTAAAATGATGTTGAAAATATACCTTCACGGTGCAAAAAGTGACAATTGACCCTAAACAATAAAATGCGTGAGGTTATCCATATGATTACTAAGATGGTTTCGTCAAGTATCGAATAATCGATAAGTAAAAGAATTTTGAGTGTTATAGATCTAGCGAAAGTTCTAGCGGTTACAAATATAAATAACGTAACTGGAAAACAACACATGTTGTGGCGAAGATGGAAAAAATGTTGGGTTTTTGACACAACCCCCAAAAGAACCAAGAAGCCAGCACTATAATTGAGCAATCTCTTCTGGAATATTGCTGAGCACTGTCCAGTCATTATCTGATGGGATTGACGGAGTAAATCGAAAAAGTTAAAGGGTGGTTGCTGATTTTGTAGTATAGCGAATCAGGGGAGAGAGTGTGGTGGATTTTCCTCCCTTGTGGTAGGAATCGTAAGGGGGCAGGGGGGCGAGTTGAGGACAGAATATTAATACATATGATTTTCACTGCGAAACGTTATTTCCACAACATTTTAACCACCATCTTTCTCCTCCGAATGAAAACAGATTTTGTTGCTACCGCTGTACAAAAGAATGAGATTACAACTGCAATAACATAAGAGAAATTATAACTCGAACATAAAGGTTTTAGTGTTCGTTTTTCTCGAGCCTTGTACGTAATGGAGCTGTCAATAAGTTGAAGCGATTCTGTCAGCTCTTTACGAAACACTTAACTGTGAAGTAAAGAGTGATAAGAGTGAAGAAAGTGTTGTAAATAAGTGCCTCAGCGGAACGTAATTCCCGACATGCAGCACTTATTGTTTCAGAGACACTGAGTACACTTTACAAGTGCTCAAAATGTGAATGAGTACACTTTACAAGTGCTCAAAATGTGAATGATATGCTATGTATACACAATTATTTGGCGAGCTTTACTTTTAAAAACCGCTTAGTTATCTTGGTAGAATACGTATTTTCTTAAGGCGATCTAATGCAGAGCACTTACAAGAAAGAATAATATCCTGCGTCGTGCAATTACTAGCTAGTTGGAATATTTTGTGATAACTACGTTTATCATAAGTGTATTCTTTAACTTATTTTTCCTTAAATGTTTGAATCAAACGTGAAAAGTAGATGTGCCTGCTCATGTTACAGCAAAACAGCTGTAGCTGCATTATCCATCATTTGGATTTGCAGCTCCTTGTGTTGACTGTGTTTGCAGTTAGAATTGTAGGAGTTCAGGTCCGCCAGTTATGCAAAATACCGTTTTTTCCAAGTACCCAAACATGTTTCAGCACCACTTTGCCACCGTCAGTGGGTTTCTGTTTTGTTTATTCGGTAATGTGAACATTTTTATTAAATGATTACAAAATTATGTAGATATTTAGTTCAAACAATAGTTCGTTTCTTTTTGTTAATACCTTTACAGTGGGTATGCATGATTTTTCCGTATCACTTGTGCATTATTTATTATAGGTAGCTTGTCATCTGAAACCAAACGGTGTTGATGAGAAATTTTGCTGGGAGTTAACCTATCATCTAAAATGCAATTTAGTTTGTCGCGATATTTCACGCCTATGTTCGTTTTTACTTACGTTTTCTTGTGACAAGCCATTTATTCTCAGCATCATAGTGGGCTGTCGTGATACACACGTAAATATAACACTATTTTCATAAATAAGGTCGTAAAAGCACTTTGCACTTTGCCAAAACACAGTGTAATTGTGGTTGTTGTGTGTACCACCCCAGTCGGTGTTCATTTGTTCACCAGAGAGTTCGGCACCAAATTTGAATTTTGTCTACATTTGATCTTTGTGTGTTTGTGTTTTCTGTACCCTTCTTAGCTGTTTGTGTTGTCTTTTACATGGTGTTCCTTTTGTGTGTAAATGGTGAGTCTTTCCAGATTGTAGTGTATCCATTTT
This sequence comes from Schistocerca americana, assembly GCF_021461395.2. NCBI lineage: Eukaryota > Metazoa > Arthropoda > Insecta > Orthoptera > Acrididae > Schistocerca > Schistocerca americana. The sequence goes on along the minus strand of NC_060124.1, from coordinate 77,787,792 downwards.
TCGGATGTGTGTGTGTGGGGGGGGGGGGGTAGACTTTATCTGTCTGTGTTGTCTTTTTTGTAAAGTTCCTTTAATGTGTGCCCTTGCAGAGTGCAGTGTATTCATTTATGGCTCTGCAAGTCTTTAAATGTGACTGATTTGTCGTGTAATTGAACTTTAACGGAAATGTTTTGGTATTCATGTGGACAAGTGGACAGCCTCACAGATTTTATTGTTTAGGGTCAATTGTCACTTTTTGCACCGTGAAGATATATTTTCAACAACATTTTGCAATTCGATTTGCTATTCTGAGGAGTTTACTAGACAGCAGCTTTAACGGTCACAATTTAAAGAAAAAAGTTCTGATTGCCTGCTAAATAGTTTACATATATATTAGAAATAGCAGAAGGTCTACATCACTTTACTTACCAAATCACACTCATCACTTCCGCTTCACTAGGTGATGTGTCGTAGGTTACTACAAAACGTGACCTTTCAGACAGGAAATCACGAATCCAGTGGCACAACTGACACGATAGCCCATGGGAAAGCGATGTGGCTGGATGTCACCTATGATGAATGAGATGAAAAACCTTTTTTGGAGCTCTGCAAATACGGAATCAATGTGAGAGCCCCCGTATGCGGGACATCATGCGAATAAAGTGGCAGCTGTGTCTCACAAGAGGGGTGCTTTCCGTATCCATTCTGGTCTGACGTCAATAGGTAATATATTTTGGGTTATTTCATAACGTTGGAACAAAGTATTTGTTCACACATCTTGCTACATGTTGATGTCAATGAAATGTATCCATAACTCAGTGGATTACGTTTATTTTCTTTCATATGTATTGTGGTGGTCTGTCCAACTTTCCATTCTTCTCCCTCACCATAAATACTAGAATACTGCTCATGACATCATAGGAAAAGTAGTTAAGCTGCTGCATTGTTGATGCACTCCTAAACTGCTAGCTCACTCAAGAAAGACATTGCCTGTAGAAACACACTATGTGATCAAAAGTAACTGGACACCCCCAAAAGCATATGTTTTTCATGTTAGGTGCACTGTGCTGCCACCTACTGCCAGGTGCTCCATATCAGCGACCTCAGTAGTCATTAGAAAAAAAAGCAAAATGTATGGCAGTGTACAAAGCGTGTCACAGCAGAAAAAGCGGTGTATCAATTAGCGAAACAGGGGCCCTCTCCTGTGATTGATAACCTGTGGGTGATGGTCCTCATACAGTACAGGCGACGAAACTTTACACCGGTCTGTGCAAGCGGCGTCGATCACTGGCCACCTGCCCCAATGGATAAATACCTGTATATTTAATAGGACCATCACATATGCTCGATACCGGCTCATAGACGGTATTCGTTTTTGATATTTCGGGAGAGAGAGATGCGATAAAAATCTATGGGATGAAGTAAACAGAGCTTTTATAGTTCATAATTTTTCTCTGTTGGATGGTACAGAATAACGATGATAAAATGTTTAGGTGATAGATTTGAATGGACCCTGAGGAACATGGATCTGCTTCAGACTGCAGTACCTGTTGATGTTCAGACTTCATAATTTTTCCGATAAGAAACATCACTTTAACTGTTCGTACCGCCGTCGTGTTGCAGGAGCATGCTTCGTTTGGTGCTGACCGTACACATCGTACATGTGTGGCGGAGCTGCGACATGTTCCCATTTCCACCGAATGGTCAAAACACAATCCTATAGCATTAACTCAGATCGCTCTATTTCAACACGGGTTGCAGAATGTGGTAGATATAGCTCTCTCCGACTTCTGAGTGAAAATGATCTCGCTATCAACTGCGGTGTGTAATACAGTATATCGTTCCATATCAACAATGGCTTTCTCATCCCAACCATCCACTGGGTATGCTGATGATTACCACATAATGATTGACTTACACCACTTGGTTGAGATGGAGGGAGCCTTGGCGCAACACCAGATATCTGTTACCTGTCACTGTGGAGCATGGGATTAAATGTAGAGGTCATCACCTCCATACAGTTGTTTGGTAGCATTCATCTAAGCTACAGACTGGTCCCATTTCCAAATGCTGCGATGCCCTCCACATGTTTTTATTTGTTTATTTTTTTCATCAGTAAGATGGCAATACCTCTTTATTTGTTCTACCCCATGCGTGTTGTGAACAGCACCTTTTGGTGATGGTCAACACTGGAACAATAATTATGTACATGGCTGCAAAATGAAGCAACAATGCATTTCGATATGGAACATCGAGACATTCGCTACCCTGTCGATGGGGAACATGAGATTAACTGTACAGATTAACTGTACCTTCGAATAGCTGTTGGAAGCACTCTACAATACCGAAAACTCCTCCAGTTTCCATCTGTTGCGTTGTCAAGGAGAAACATCGCCTCTGTGTTTTATTTCTGCCAGACTGTCTTGTGATAGCTGTACAGTTTATGCCATGCGATGTTCAGCTTCCTGTGAGAGCCAGAGGATCGAAGTGTGTTAATGTCGGTTTAGCAGCAGCTGACACGAATCTCTAAGTCATGATAGAAAAAACAAAGTGTATGGCGCTTTACACTGACTGGGTGTGTTACAATCGAAAAAACAATGTATTAAACTGTTGATGGAGGAACGAAACAGGAACCCCCTCAAGTGATTGATAGTCTGTTGGATATGGTTATCCTTCACTACAGGTGATGAAACTTTACATCAGTCTTTGGAAGTGACTTCGATCACGACCAAGATACAGATGGACTGTCTAAAAAATAGCACTGGAGTTGTTGCCGTATGGGATCCTTAGCACATAGGTTCGAAAAAGGGGACTCATTTCGAGATATGAGAGTGGCACGAATATGATTCAGCAGTGGCTGGTATAACCATTAAAAGACGTTTTTACAGGATCCAACCCAAGTACATGATAGAATGGATAGACTTGATTCCAAATCCCAGAAAGTATTTCTACGCGAAAGCGTAACACTATCAGCTACTGGTGTGTGTGCCTGTAGACTCAAGATCGCTTTTTTATGCAGGGTGACGGTAATATAGTCGCTACGATCGTGTTTCTAATAGTGCTGTACTTAACGCGAAATGTATGATGTGGGCTGTTGAATCCCTTTGCGGTCACTTCAAATGTCGGTTCTCAATAGTGTTCCTCGGAAAGAACATCGTCTTCCCTCCACGGATTCCCATTTGGCCTAAAGGGTGAGTGTAATCCGACTACTGAAAATAAAAGTTACTCGCCATGCAAACTGACTTTCATGATCAACTTAATTACTTAGCCTGTAAAATTGATATTAATGACGCGCTGCCTGGTGGGTAGAGGAGATGGCTAGGGCACCACGGAATGATTCGTGATAGGCGTTTCTTTTCTTTTCGTTGCAGCGATATCTTTTAAAGAAATTTCAATCTCCCACCTACACAGGACGAGACAGGGTCTCATAATTTGTTTCGTAAAAGCTAGTATGTTATAGCATGGCATTGATAAGCGGCGGCTTGTCACGGTGCATAAAACGGCAACATTCTCTTGAATTATACACTCCTGGAAATGGAAAAAAGAACACATTGACACCGGTGTGTCAGACCCACCATACTTGCTCCGGACACCGCGAGAGGGCTGTACAAGCAATGATCACACGCACGGCACAGCGGACACACCAGGAACCGCGGTGTTGGCCGTCGAATGGCGCTAGCTGCGCAGCATTTGTGCACCGCCGCCGTCAGTGTCAGCCAGTATGCCGTGGCATACGGAGCTCCATCGCAGTCTTTAACACTGGTAGCATGCCGCGACAGCTTGGACGTGAACCGTATGTGCAGGTGACGGACTTTGAGCGAGGGCGTATAGTGGGCATGCGGGAGGCCGGGTGGACGTACCGCCGAATTGCTCAACACGTGGGGCGTGAGGTCTCCACAGTACATCGATGTTGTCGCCAGTGGTCGGCGGAAGGTGCACGTGCCCGTCGACCTGGGACCGGACCGCAGCGACGCACGGATGCACGCCAAGACCGTAGGATCCTACGCAGTGCCGTAGGGGACCGCTCCGCCACTTCCCAGCAAATTAGGGACACTGTTGCTCCTGGGGTATCGGCGAGGACCATTCGCAACCGTCTCCATGAAGCTGGGCTACGGTCCCGCACACCGTTAGGCCGTCTTCCGCTCACGCCCCAAAATCGTGCAGCCCGCCTCCAGTGGTGTCGCGACAGGCGTGAATGGAGGGACGAATGGAGACGTGTCGTCTACAGCGATGAGAGTCGCTTCTGCCTTGGTGCCAATGATGGTCGTCTGCGTGTTTGGCGCCATGCAGGTGAGCGCCACAATCAGGACTGCATACGACCGAGGCACACAGGGCCAACACCCGGCATCATGGTGTGGGGAGCGATCTCCTACACTGGCCGTACACCACTGGTGACCGTCGAGGGGACACTGAATAGTGCACGGTACATCCAAACCGTCATCGAACCCATCGTTCTACCATTCCTAGACCGGCAAGGGAACTTGCTGTTCCAACAGGACAATGCACGTCCGCATGTATCCCGTGCCACCCAACGTGCTCTAGAAGGTGTAAGTCAACTACCCTGGCCAGCAAGATCTCCGGATCTGTCTCCCATTGAGCATGTTTGGGACTGGATGAAGCGTCGTCTCACGCGGTCTGCACGTCCAGCACGAACGCTGGTCCAACTGAGGCGCCGGGTGGAAATGGCATGGCAAGCCGTTCCACAGGACTACATCCAGCATCTCTACGATCGTCTCCATGGGAGAATAGCAGCCTGAATTGCTGCGAAAGGTGGATATACACTGTACTAGTGCCGACATTGTGCATGCTCTGTTGCCTGTGTCTATGTGCCTGTGGTTCTGTCAGTGTGATCATGTGATGTATCTGACCCCAGGAATGTGTCAATAAAGTTTCCCCTTCCTGGGACAATGAATTCACGGTGTTCTTATTTCAATTTCCAGGAGTGTAGCTTGTTGTTGTCGAACGTAAAATGAATATGCTTTTTTCCGACATGTGAGCCAATAGCGTGGAAAAATGTCTGAAATGTTTGTAATACACATGTGCATGACAGTTTATTTACAGGCACTGAACGCGAGAGGCGCTCTCAGGTCTTGTAATTTGTTCAACAAGCTGAAAGAAATTGCTAAATATAGAAGTTTTTTCTTTGAAGTTTAAATTCTCGCTTTTTCTTTACTCTGATGACTGTTTCGAGATAACGAGGGCATTCTGCGGTGATCGGTAATTTTCACAGAAAAATAGTCGAGGTTCTTTTCCTGATTTAATTGTTGCTTTATTATAGGAGTCAAGTTGATGTTAAATAGTCCAGTGCAGAACGGCGGGCGCGTTCCCTAACAGACCGTGGCTCTCCCTCGGTCGGGATAGCAGTCATTTATCACGGTTCTGAGGGATGCCAGCGTGAGGCTGCGCTCGCTTTAGGCGGAAGGAGCTTTTTGTTTTGCAAGCAGCCGACTTTTAAAATAACCATCTGGATCGTTTTCCGGTCTGTGTCAGGTCACAACTGCAGATGCGTCCCCCTACCCATTAGCGGCGGCTGTGTCACTACAGATGAACAAGTTGCACTTGGGACAGTCATCCTTTTATATCATATTGCTTAAGTAACTACACCTGATTTCGAATTGGTCACCTCAAGGTGGACAGAGGACAGCATATGCCATCAGGTGGAGTAGCTTGTTGTTTCAAAATGCCTGTGCTTCCCCCCCCCCCCCCCCCCTGGATGGGAAGGAGGGGAGAGGGAGGGAGGGAGGAAGAGGGCCTCGATTTTCGGCAGTTTGTGGACTCTTATAGAGGAGAACGCACGTTTAACTACCGCTCCCTTTGCAGACTTTTTCCCAGTAAATGTGCTGCATCATGACCCGTTCATCACGAGTGTTGGTTTTTTCACGGCAATTTCGAAGTGTAATTACAACTGTGATGCATTTTCTCCATCCGTCATGATAGATTGTATTGGCTTCGATTACCTGGGCTGCAGGATGGTTTTTGAACAGGAGTCTGACGTCAAACAGTGGTAGATACTGTATGCTTATAGGTAATACACTTTTTAAAGTCATCTCTGTTCAACACCATCATTTCGTGAAATGAATGTATTTCCCACCAAAAAGAATAAGGATAGTACCTTACACCTCTGAATTGTTCCTGCCAACTTATAGGTGTAGGTTAGAATTTGAATGTGTCTGTCGCTAGTTTCGAGTGGTATTACAAAATTTTTACCCAGCAAGAAACTAGCAGTTGTACGGCATCTTCAGTTTTTGAGTTGTATTGCGCTTTTATGCCATCCTTGCGTAGCGCTATGCATATAGTTATGTAATTAGGCCTGAACTTTATGTTTAATTATGTAATTAGGACCAAACTTTCCTTCATTTTCCTGACCAAAGTAAATAAAGTACACTAACCTAACCTTGCTCTCCTGCATCTGAATAGTTTCCATGGGCTTTCCATCCAGTTGAATCGGGGTTCGGGTCCCGGAAAAGGCACCACTATTTTTAATTACCTGTCAATGCGAAGTGCCTCTGGTGGTTTTAATTGTGTTAGGCGGTTGCACTTGGGCTTACTGCCCAGGAGGGCCGAGGTTCGAATCTCGGAGAGGGATCTACCAATTTTAATTTCCCGTCAGTTCCCAGATGGGGAGCGGGTGGGACTTCCGCACAGCCCTGGGACAGTGAAATTCCCGCCAAATTTCAAAATTTACGCCAATAAGGTAGATTGTGGGAGGGGGAGGGGAGGAGGGGGAGGGGCGGAGGGGCAGGCTGAGAAAACACGTGACATCATCCAGGGGCGGGGGTGGGCGTGGTCGGGGGCGGCGGTGGGCGGAGGCAGGGGTGATTAATTTAACAATGTAATTAATTTTCATATCAATTTGATGTCGAAAGTGTGCTGAAAACCCCATCTCCCTACTACCTGCGAGTAATAGGATAAGGGCAAGGGGCACTACATTAGTGGTGTGAGAATAAGTTGAGAATTTGCGTCTGATGGGAGGCGTGCTAGGGTAATCTGTGCAGTTGGAATGTGTCGGGATGGCTTACAAGTTACTTGTCAGAGAATCTGTGTGGCAAGCAGGAGACCAGGGTTCGAATTTTGGTCCGATACAAATTTTCAAATTTCCTTGATTTAAATCAATGTCTGTAATTCCTCAGTGTCTTTACACTTGGTTGTTGGGAAAGCAGGAGCCAGGCTGAGGTTCATTATAAAAATTCTCATGAAACGCAATTCACCGATTTAGGAGGTAGCTTACAAAAACCTCTTTGATCGGTTCTGGAGTGTCTTGAAATATTCCAGAACCAATCGAAGAGGTTTTTGTAAGGTTCTGGAGTATTTCACGACACTCCAGGACCATTTCCAGGTTGGGCTAATAGAAAAGAGAAGATCCAACGAAGAGTGGCGCGTCTCGTCATGGGATCGTTTGGTAACACATTACGGGGAATCCCAACAAGCCCCAGCCGTGGAGGCTACAAGAGATCCATAACGAATCGCGGAACAGTTTACTATCAAAATTCTGAAAGAGAGTATACGTTCCACGAGGAGTCAGGGAACACAATAACTCTCCTACATACGTCTAGCGAAATGATAATAACGAGAACACCATCAAAATCAGAGCTCAAATGGAAGCTTCTCACACAGCATTGTAAAATCGAATAAAAATGAATGATCGCTGTAGCAGAAGTATCCTCCGCCACTCACTGTTAGTTGGCTTGCGAAATATACTAGTGGATTCAGATGCAGACAGCTAATGGCATATATTCACAAAAGCCACAAGTTATACTAACTCATTTCTACCCACGAGTAGCTGATCTTTAGAATTGAGCCGTCATTGTTATTCATACACATTAGCAAACTACTTAGTAGCCTCACAATAGAATTTTCAATGTGCATGGTGCTTTTTTTTCGTACCTTATCGTCTTGTCATAGTTTGAATCTTTGTGCCTACCTTGTCCCGTTTGGTTACGATCAATCCTTATGTTAATGAATGCATATGAGTTTCGGTAATCCTTATAATGTGAGGGAAGGTTATATTCTAATAAACACTCCCTCCAGTTGCAGCGAATGTTTAGCGCTGCAGCGAGGAACATGTAATTCTGTATCAGTATGGCTAATCTATTCTGATATACAAATACAAGTCGTAAAAATCCTCGTAAAGTACTTGCTCGATTCCCTTCAGATTTTTACACGATGCTCTAATAAACATTCAGCGGTCATAGGCTACACAAAGAGGAAACGTTGTTAACAAAAATCTGGGAAAGTTTACGATCTATTTGCTTAAAATGTTTACACGACACTCTAACAAACTTTTGTAGTTTAGACGAACATTGTCAACATATTTTTTATATATGTCTGGTATATAAATGTAATATATGAAGGGGCAAACGTTGTTAGAGAAACTCTAGAAAAATTCTTGACCAATTTACGTCATATTTGCACACGGTACACTAATTAACATTCAGAAGGACATGGATTATATGTTTTTTTTTAACTACAATGTAGAGGTTTTCTGTTAAAAGCTATTGCGAGAAAGAAAATGCAGCGCTATGCTGTGAAAATATGGAATTTCATTTTCTTCTTGCAGTCAATTTTAACTATGACATATATTCTTTCTCCTTATATATATATAATTTAAAACAAAAATTGTGTTCACAATAGTGTGCTATGTTGCTTTCTTTCTCGCCTTTGGTGTTACAGAAAACAAAGAAGTTGTATTAACGGCATATCGGCTTATGATTAGAATACTACTACGAAATCTGTATCTTTCGAAGCTTCGTAATCCTACCCGTTCGCAGATTAAAACTATAAGCAATACTATTAGTGAAGCTGCTACCCTGACAGAACGAACAGCTGTCGTGCCCATATCAATGGCCACAACCGATTTACCCATTTGTTTTAAGCGAGTTCAATCCCCAATGAAGGTTTCGTTTACAATAACAATAAACGAGGCTGAAGATCAGACAGAGGGTTGAAGAGGAGATGGTCAGAGAAGGAACGAAATGGTCATAGAGAGGGGGAGTAAGGAGATGGACGCAGAGAGGGGGAAGAGGAGATGGAGAAAGAGGAGAGGGAAAAGAGATGTATAGAGACAGGGGGAAGAGCTGATGCACAGAGAGGGGAGGAGGAGGAGGAGATGGACAAAGGGAGGGGCAAGGAGAGGATGAACAGAGACGTGGGGAGGGGGGGGGGACAAGGAGTTTGCGATGTATTTCCAATACATATTTAACAACTGCGTACGATTGTTATATAATAATAATTCTCTGTGGCTGAACAGCTTGGTGCAAGTCTAAAAGTTGGACACCGCTTGGACGACTCACATTCCTGTAACCTATTCTAGTAATAGTCCACCTTTGTGATCTGCTGGTGCAGCGCAAGCCTGGAAACTGAAAGGTCGCCAGATCGAATGCCAGTCGGGCTTTGAACACTTTCTGCCTGCCTTTATCCTAGCCCTCATCTCTCAGTGATGCGAATACATGCCAGGAGCGACACGTGGATCGGATTCCTCGTTAAACTGTAGGTCCCCTTTACCCGGCAGTATAGCTGTGGCAGGACAGTGCACGCACGTTGCCGAAGTGAAATCCTGCTAGAAGACTTGCAGCAGGCAGGTGAACATACCTCTTCAGTGAGTACCAGCCGATCGTGCCATATGATTCATTTTACCCCGACAATCCTATGGGGGGGAAGGGGCCTACAGTTTCACGTGGAAACCAAACCACGTACCGTTCCTGGCAGATATTCACAACATTGAGAGGTGAAGGTTAGGTTAAAGGTGAATATTCCGTGGCCCATCTGGAATTCGATCCTGCGGTTTCGAGGCACGCCTTTTGTTACTACTAGACCTCAGACTCAACACAGTGCCGCTAATGAGCTCGTAAAGTATGACGTGGAGGCCTCCTATCTGAAGATACAAATAAACAAATAACGGAATGCGGACAGTGGGACAAGACTCGGTTAGGCCAGGCTGAGGTTATCGGATGTCTCGGAGACATGTGCGACAGTCCGGAGGCGGTGACGAAGATTGCAACAGGCGAGGCCACGCGGTGACCTGACAAATGGCGGCGGGGTCACGCCAGCTGCTGTCACCGAACAGGTCGAGTGCTGCTTCTGCAACACCGACGTCTTTACTCACTTCGCTGTTGACGGGACCTTAAGCACTAATCTTCCTTCGTCGTACAACATCGGCGCTCTATTACCTCTGCAGTCCCGGTGACAAAATAACTAAAGCAAAATGCTTTCAGCGTGTACGAGGGGCGTTTGAAAAATCCGTGCAAAAATAAAAACTACTTACGTATTTTTTTATTTTTGTTTTTCGATATAGTCTCCTTTTAGACTTACACACTTCGTCCAACGCTGTTCTAATTTGTTGATCCTTTCCGAATATTAGGAATTGTCAAAGTCTGCGAAATAGCTATTAGTTGCTTCAATCACCTCCTCGTTTGAAAAAAAAAACTTTGTCCCACCAGCCATTTCTTCAAATTAGGGAACAAATAGTAGTCAGAGGGAACCACGTCTGGAGAATAGGGAGATGTGAGACGAGTTGGAATCCTATTTCCATTAATTTTGTGACCACAACTGCTAAGGTGTGTGCTGGTGCATTGTCGTGCTGAAAAAGGACTTTTTACCGTCTAATCGCCGGCGTTTTTCTTGCAACTCGGTCTTAAAACGGTCCAATAACGATGAATAATATACACCTGCAATAGTTTTGCCCTTTTGCAGATAGTCGATGACGATTATCCCTTGAGAATCCCAAAAGACAGTCGCCATAACCTTTCCGGCCGATGGAATGGTCTTCGCCTTTTTTTAGTGCAGATTCTCCTTTGGTAACTCACTGTTTAGATTGTTCTTTGGTCTCAGGAGTATAGTAATGTAGCCATGTTTCATCCACACTGACGAAACGACGCTAAAACCCTGCGGATTCTTCCTGAACAACTGCAAACCATCCTTGCAACACTTCACACGATTCCGTTTTTGGACAAGCGTGAGCAATCGCGGAACCCATCTTGCGGATAGCTTTCTCATGTCCAAATGTTTATGCAAAATATTGTGTACCCGTTCATTCGAGATGCCCACAGCACTAGCAATCTCACGCACCTTAACTCTTCTGTCATCCATCACCATATCATTGATTTCATCAATGATTTCTGCAGTCGTAACCTCCACATGGCGTCCAGAACGTTCAGCATCACTTGTGCCCATATGACCACTCCGAAAATTTTGAAACCACTTATAAACTGTTCTAATCGAAGGTGCAGAGTCACCGTAATGTTTATCAAGCTTCTCTTTAGCCTGTTGAAGCGTTTTTCCTTCCATAAAGTAATGTTTAATCACCACACAAATTTTTTTTGTCCATTTTTTGACAATCACTCGACTTCCTTGATTCACACGAATGCCAAACACAATAGACCAATTTGGCTGAAACTTGGTGTGTGATCTTTCCAAAGACGGCGGTGGTGCCATCTCTCGGACTTTGCACGGACTTTTCAAAAGCCCCTCGTATTTTATTGTTGTTATACATAGTGCATTCTAAATTACATTGTTGTACGATTTTGCAGTACCTGTGTCTTTCAGAAGAACGATGTAATGTTCGGGCATGCATGCATGTTCCACGGAATAAACCATCGTTCTTCTTACCAAAACAGGCATTACAATGTCGGATTTATCCGCCGATATCAGGCAGCGACTTTCAATTAGAAAGTGTCCCCCCCCCCCCCCCCCCCTCTGTATAGGAATTACATAATGTGTGTACGAGTACAGATTGTGACGCTGGAAAGACGAAATATGGAAGTTTGGGACTGGCCTTGAATTGTGAACGCGTATCCTAACCGCCGGCACGATATCTCAACGTGTTCGGTCAGAGAGCTGGCTGACCCCTGTAATAAAATCTGAGTCAACGATGAACTTCGAACAACTGTCATGTGACGTCCGCCCAAATCAAATGCCGCGAACAATACCGATCAAAATGAGGGAAAAATGGCGTTTGAGGCGACTGCTCGCATAAAGCGGGAACTCCAGGTTCGAATCGCGGTCAGACGACAAATTTTTGCTGTCGTCATTCCTTTATACAGCTGATGGTTGTTCGTTTTCCCAACTGCGAATACAGTTCATGTATACATTGTTTTAATTTTAAATTTTTATATTTTGTTAAGTATTTAAGGTACACATATGTTCACTTCGTTTCAGCAGAAGAAAATACATTTTATAACACAGCTTAAGATTTTTATTTTAACAAGCAATTGCTTTTTAAGAAAACACAGATTTATATTACACTTATTGCAAACGGTTTTACAACCTTCCTAGCGACATTTAGACATTCTTCACCTTTGTTTGTTGGGGAAGATGATCAACCTCGTCTTATCGACTTAGCATTTTTGTTTTGGGGACAACTTTTCTGGCCTTGAGTTTATTATCATCACATTGAGAACTACTATCAGAGTTCTCTCATTCATCCACAGATATTTCTCTGGAAAGCCGTGAGGAACTTCTTACATGAGAAGACAAGCAGTTCATTAGCCAAATTTAGTTTAAAATTTATTAGATACAGTCTGTTACATTTTGGTACTGCTTCCTTCGTACAAAATCTTTTGTACAAATTCAAACAATTAAAAATAGCTAAATCAGTAAATTGGTTAAACAATCTAATTGGCCATTTTTTATTTTTATTTATTTATTTATTGATTTATTTTTTGAGCACTTTACCATCACTGAGACGTGCCTTGTGGCTCACTTCCAACACAGTAGATAACAGAGTAACAGACAGGAATCAGTCCGCTCCAGCATGTGAAGTGTTTCTTCGTCGTTGATAACTAAAAGAAATAACATAAATCGATTGTTGCCATTATAACAATCTTGTTTTCTAACAGTCTAGGTACATACAGCCAAAGGTAAGTGCTTAATTTCTAAACTTTTAGGTGCGGGAGCGCATCTCTTAAACCGTACACCCTCTCCCCCGACCCCACAAGCCATAAAAATCACAAGTTCCGTAGACGTGTGAGTAGGCTGTTTATGTTTTCTCTATGTAAGTAGGCTGTTTATGTTTTCTTATTGGCAACGTTACGTAGCGCTCAATATGAAAATCACTGGCTGTGCTGTGTGCAGTCTGTGGCTAGTTTGCATTGTTGTCTGCCATTGTAGTGTTGGGCAGCGGCAGCTGGATGTGAACAGCGTGTAGCGTTGCGCAGTTGGAGGTGAGCTGCCAGCAGTGGTGGATGTGGGGAGAGAGATGGCGGAGTTTTGAAATTTGTCATGAACTGCTATATTTATATATGATGATATCAAGGTAAATACATTGTTTGTTCTCTATTAATATCTTTCATTTGCTAACTATCCCTATCAGTAGTTAGTGCCTTCAGTAGTTTGAATCTTTTATTTAGCTGGCAGTAGTGGCGCTCGCTGTATTGCAGTAGCTTGAGTAGGGAAGATTTTTGTGAGGTAAGTGATATGTGAAAGGTATAGTTTACTGTTAGTCAGGGCCCATTCTTTCGTAGGGATTTTTTGAAAGTCAGATTGCGTTGCGCTAAAAATATTGTGTGTTAGGTTAAGCACAGTCATTTGTAATTGTTCAAAAGGGGACGTTTCATATGGCGACCCTGCCAGGATACCTCACTGGAATCTTCTGATTTTTTGTTGTAGTTTGTGTAATTAGTGTAGATTTTGTTTATTGCTAGCGCATAATTGTAGAGAAAATCTCCTTTGTAGTTGCAGTCTTTCATTGTTGTACAGTAAAACAGTTGTGGTATGCATGTAGATTTGCACCAAGTATTTCGCAGCTGCAATTAACTAGATATTATTTTCAGTGCTATATTAATGTGTTCTCTTATTTTTGATCTTCAAATTGTGTTTTTCTGTGTTGTCGTGTGAAATACTGTGACAATAATGGGGTGTGAAAAACGTAATACTAGGCGCCAAAGTAAACTGAGAAATGACAGTGAAAATGAAAGCAGTGTGTTAGCGCCACCAAGTAATGAATTAACTGATGTTCAAAGTAGTAATTTGGTAATTGTGCATAGGGAAATGGAGCGGGCGGCAAACAATGGCGTGGACAGTGAAACAATTGATGGACTTGCTATATTCTCCGCAACACTCTTCGATGGTGATTGTGCACCTGCACAGTCGCAACAGATGGCTGCTGGCCGTCTCTACAAGGACTACAGTAGGTCTGCATCTTTGATGGCCCACCAATACCATTATTTCTACAAGGACTGCAGTGGGTCTGCACCTCTGGTGGCCCACCAATACCACAATCTCTACCAGCACTCCAGTGGGTCTGCTCTGTGATGACCTACCTACCAATATTCTTCAAAACTTCGAATGACTCTGCTGTGGGTTTGCTCTGTTGTAGCCCATTACCTGTGTGCATGTCGAGAGTCAGCGCTGTATTTCCGTTGGAAGGACAACACTGCTTCTTCAAGACTGCATGGAAATCCACTACTTCTGTGTGCAATTTCTTTTACTAATGAGACTTTGTGAAAAAAAACTGTAATTACTATTATGATGAATGATCAGGACTATCTTTATGGACTGTGAGAAAATTTTAGCTTTTGCCCAACATTGTATCAATAAGTGTGTGCATTTGATTTCTTTGTTATTGTAATTATGAAAAATTTTATCAAATCAATATTGGCCACTGCCCAAAAAAAAAAATTTGTAAACTTTTTTGTGGGGAGCATGGGGGCTATGTGAGTAGGCTGTTTATGTTTTCTCTATGTAAGTAGGCTGTTTATGTTTTCTTATTGGCAACGTTACGTAGCGCTCAATATGAAAATCACTGGCTGTGCTGTGTGCAGTCTGTGGCTAGTTTGCATTGTTGTCTGCCATTGTAGTGTTGGGCAGCGGCAGCTGGATGTGAACAGCGCGTAGCGTTGCGCAGTTGGAGGTGAGCCGCCAGCAGTGGTGGATGTGGGGAGAGAGATGGCGGAGTTTTGAAATTTGTCATGAACTGCTATATTTATATATGATGATATCAAGGTAAATACATTGTTTGTTCTCTATTAATATCTTTCATTTGCTAACTATCCCTATCAGTAGTTAGTGCCTTCAGTAGTTTGAATCTTTTATTTAGCTGGCAGTAGTGGCGCTCGCTGTATTGCAGTAGCTTGAGTAGGGAAGATTTTTGTGAGGTAAGTGATATGTGAAAGGTATAGTTTACTGTTAGTCAGGGCCCATTCTTTCGTAGGGATTTTTTGAAAGTCAGATTGCGTTGCGCTAAAAATATTGTGTGTTAGGTTAAGCACAGTCATTTGTAATTGTTCAAAAGGGGACGTTTCAGACGGAAAACACTCGACACGAAGGGTACCGATATGCACTATCACAATTTCGAAACGGAAGTCCACTTATCTTAGGCGTAATGTAACACACACACACACACACACACACACACACACACACACACACACACACAGTATACCTTGCCTCGCACCCCCCATTCATTGCATCAATTTGGTCACACATTCTCATGTTCACCGGTACCTACGCCATGGCAAATTATAGCTACATTGCGATTTAATACTTGTCTACTGTTTTAAATTTCCAATTAAGGAAAAAAAATTCTTGGGAGGTGTTGGAACGCCGTTCCGGCGCTGTCTGGCCGAAATTAAGCACTGGCGAAAGCATTACATAATTCTGAGGTTTTCCTCACTCAAAACAAAATAGCTATTGTTCACAGGAAATACAGAAAAACCTTTGAGAATGTAATCTGTAGTACACGTACGTGTACTTCGAATTTCGATGTTCGCTGTGGTCAAAATAAAAAATAATTCCAGTAGAAACAAATATCATTTAAATATACAGGGTGTCCATAAAGTCCCTTTACAACTTCGAAATTATATTACAACGGCAGTTGTTGAAATATTGTAACATAATTTCTTTTATTGTAATCACTGTTAACTAAAGTTTTTATACATACTAAAATTTTGTGTTTCAGATACTCTGTTGATGGAAGTAACTGAACCTCTATAAAATCGCAACTCCTCAAGAGAAGGCACAATGTGTGTCCTGGTTTATTGAGACGAAATCGAATGTTCATATCGACGAAACTTCAGAACGAATTATCGAAGAGAGCCACCATCGCACCCTTCAATCCGTACACGGCACAAAAAATTTATGGAGACAGGGACAGTGTTGGATAAAGGGAGGACCGGGCGACCAAGAACATCCGAGGAAAACATCGATCGGCTGCTGTTGTGGCCGAGCGGTTCTAGTCGCTTCAGTCTGGAACCGCGCGACCGCTACGGTCGCAGGTTTGAATCCTGGCTCGAGCACGGATGTTTGTGATGTCCTTAGGTTAGTTAGGTTCAAGTAGTTCTAAGTTCTAGAAGATTGATGACCTCAGATGTTAAGTCTCATAATGCTCAGAGCCATTTGAACCATTTTTGAAAACATGGCAAGAAATCGAATACCGTCTTGATGTGCTTCGTGCAACTAAAGGCGCGCATATAGAGGTCTGTTAAACACCCTCAAAAAAACTTTTATAAACATTGATTACAATGGCTGTTGTTGAAATATTTTAACAATATTTTTTAAAATATTTCAACAACTGCCGTTGTAATAAAATTTTGAAGTTGTAAAGGTACTTTATGGACACCCTGTATGTCTCTTTTTTACGTATTAAAAGCGTCAAATAAAGTGAATCAAAATTACGGAACATTGTTTCTAAATACCTTCAGAGCGTGCTCTGTGGGAAGTCACTCTGCCCAGACCTATCTTCAAAATATGGTGAGTGGCAGTACAAGCGGAGTGTGATCTAGCAGTGCGAACTGAAACCACGCAAACCTACAAGAACGCATCATACAGGTCGTGAGTTGGGGAAAAAAAAACGTTTACCAATTTTACGAAGCGAAATCTCGAAGTACACATATTTGTACCCACGGACAGAAGAGGGCAATCCGCCATAAGGTTTGTAGCGGAGACTGCTTGGTGCTGCACTCATAGTTTCCGCAAGGGTGGAGCTCCCCGATAGGACGGCTGCCTGTATAATTCCGCACAAGTGAAATAGTGTCTAGAGCTCTTACCTGATAGACTGAAACGTCGGTCATGTTTCCCCCAACCCTGAGCATTCAGCATTGTTTACTTTATGGTGGTTAACCTATTCAGTGTTCTCACTTGTTCATACAGAATGCGAGCACGCTCTGTACTGAGTATCAAGGTGCAATACTAATATGCCACAACAGTGGCATCACTAAAACTTTAATCCCGGGGATTAAGTATCTAATATCTCCTCCTCATAGCGTGAATGTAACCACAGTGAAAACTGAAGGGTCGTATCACTTTGAATCTGCTAGAATTGTGTCATGCATGAATTCAACCCTAGAAGTATGTATATACATTCACGCTCATAAATTGAGGATAATGCTGATACATGGTGAAGCAATGCTCTGGTGGGCGGTTTGCGGGTTTAAATCACCTCGCGGTATGACCATGCGGTGCATTTGACCTGCGGTCGTCGCACGGTGGCGCTGGCAGCAGCCCACATAAACAGAGGTGTGTTGGTGCATGTCAGAGTACGGTGCAGCGAGTAAGTGTGCAGACGTTTTCAGACGTGCTAATGGTGACTGTGTGCTGAAAATGGCTCAAAGAACACATATTGGTGACAAGTACGGGACGTCCAGAGTGTATAACACCACAAGAAGACCGATATCTCACCATCAGTATCCGCAGACGGCCATGGAGTACTGCAGGTAGCCTTGCTCGGGACCATACTGCAGCCACTGGAATAGTTGTCTCCAGACACACAGTCTACAGACGACTGAACAAACATGGTTTATTCGCCCGGAGACTTGCAAGGTGTGTTCCACTGACCCCTGGTCACAGGAAAACCCGTAAAGCCTGGTGTCAAGAACACAGTACATGGTCATTGGAACAGTGGTCCCAGTTTATGTTCACGGACGAGTCCAGGTATAGTCTGAACAGTGATTCTCGCCGAGTTTTCATCTGGCGTGAACCAGGAACCAGATACCAACCCCTTAATGTCGTTGATAGGTCGTGGTTTGATGGTGTGAGGTCGGATTATGATTGTTGCATTTACACCCCTGCATGTCTTTGGCAGAGGAACTGTAACAGGTCAGGTGTATCAGGACGTCATTTTGCACCAATATGTCCGCCTTTTCAGGGGTGCAGTGGGTCCCACCTTCCTCCTGATGGATGATAACACACGGCCCCACCGAGCTGCCATCGTGAAAGAGTACCTTGAAACAGAAGGTATCAGGCGAATGGAGTGGCCTGCCTGTTCTCCAGACCTAACCCCCATCGAGCACGTCTGGGATGCTCTCGGTCGACGTATCGCTGCATGTCGTCAAACCCCTAGGACATTTCAGGAGCTCCGGCAGGCACTGGTGCAAGAATGGGAGGCTATACCCCAGCAGTTGCTCTACCACCTGATCCAGAGAATGACAACCCGTTGTGCGGCCTGTGTACGTGTGCACAGTGATCATATCCCATATTGATCTTGGGCTACATGCGCAGGAAACAGTGGCGTTTTGTACCACATGTGTTTCGGGACGGTTTTCTCAACTTATCATCAATACCATGGACTTACATATCTGTGTCGTGTGTGTTCCTATGTGCCTATGCTATTACCGCCGGTTGTGTGTAGTACCACGTTGTGTGGCACCACATTCTGCAATTATCCTTAATTTATGAGCAGAAGTGTATAAGTCCATTACCTAAAACTAACATTGCATGTTTTTCTTTTTGTCCATTAGATTAAATTAGTTCTTGCCCAGCAGGGAGGTCTGAGTAACCACCACCCCACTAAACTCCAATTGTAACTTTTTGTATGTGGAGTTCACGCTGTTATTAAATTTCTTTTTCATTAAGATAGAAATAAGATACAAAATTTGTTACTTGCTGAGCTGTGGTCAAAATTTAACTCTTTGAGGATTATGTAACTTGTGTAAGCTTCCTAACACAGACTTACCCGCTATAAAAATATCTAAATTATCACTCATCGTACTGTCCCTATATAAGAACTGGGTTTAAGTACACTGAGGTGACAAAATCCATGGGATACCTGCTAATATCGTGTCGGATTTCATTCTGCACAGGGTAGTGCAGCATCTCGACGTCGACAAGCCGATTGAAGTCTCTTGCAGAAATATTGAGCACGAACTGACCTCTCGATTACGTCCCATCAATCTTCGATGGGACTCATGTCGGACGATCTAGATGCCAAAATCACCTGCTCGGAAAGTCTAGAATGTTCTTCAAACAAATCGGGAAGGAATGTGGCCCAGTTACATGGTGCATTGTCATACATACAAATTCCATCGATGTTTAGGAATATGAAGTCTACGAATGGCTGCAGACGGTCTCCAAGTAGCCGAACATAGCGAGGACCCAGTCGATTCCATGTAAACACAGCCCACTCCATTATGGAGCAACCACCAGTTTGCGTCCATTGCTTCGTGGGCTCTGCGCCACACTCGAACCCTAATATCACCTCTTAGCAACTGAAACCGGGACCCATCTGACCAGGGGAAGGTTTCTCAGCCGTTTAGGATCCAACTGATATGGTCACGAGCCCAGAAGAGGCGCTGCCGTTCTGCCACCAAAGGTACTCGCGTCGGTCGTCTGCTACCGTAGCCCATAACGCCAAATTTCGCCGCACTATCCTAATGGTCACGTTCTTCGTACGTTCCACATTGATTTCTGCGGTTATCATGCAACGTTGCTTGTCTGTTAGCACTGACAACTCTACGGAAATGCCGTTGCTCTCGGTCTTTAAGTGAAGGGCAATGCGTTGTCCGTGGTGAGAGATAATGCCTGAAATTTAGTATTCTCGGCACGCTCTTGGCACATTGGATCTCAGAATATTATATTCCTTAATGATTTCCGAAATGGAATGTCCCATGCGTCAAACTCCACCTACCATTCCGCATTAAAAGTCGCGCGGCCCTAATGACGTGGGACACTTCTTCACATAAATCACCTGGGTACAAATGACAGCTGTGCCCTTTTACACCTTGTGTACGCGGTACTACCGCCATGTGTATGTATGCTTGTCGCTATCCTATGACATTCGTCACCTCTGAGGGTTATTCACTTTTGTCTGTATGTTTACGATGAATACGTATAAATATATCACAATAAATATTCCTCTCCACTTTGCCAATTCAGAAAATATCTCAGAAATTGAAAAATTTTGAGCCAAAGTAATTCATTACACTTTTCTACAGGGGAATGAAACGCAATTGTATACAAATGGTTTCATGTTCATAACTACTTTGAATAACTTATACTTACAACAGACAATTGAGCGCTGGGTCCTGGTACCCAGTTGACTCTGCAGCAATTTATAACCCATCCTTTTTCTTTGTTCGGCGTCACTTGGAAATCTAAGCACGCGAAAACCGCTTCTGCAACGGTTAGTGCAGTTCACAGCTTAGCAACCGCCCATATTTATGACGAATTCTTCGATGTATTTGATTAGAAATCTCCACGCGCATCGTGACTCATGTGTAAACAAGTCTGAATATCTTATACTTGGGGAAAACATGACGGACAGTTGAGTTCACGTTATAGGAGTCTTATAGGGCGGGTCCATCGCTTGTCTGTGGTTTTGCGCGGGAGCGAATACCTCTGTAGGCCACCTGGCAGAACGTCATGGCCGCCCAGCGCCCCGTCGCGTTGTTGGGATAGTGTGGAAAAAACGCCTCGCCGCACAGCCGTAGACGCATAAGCGACGTGGTATATTGTAGAGCACGAAATAACCGTCAGTTGTTAGTTCTCAGAAGTAAATGTTGCAGTATGTTGATAACAAACTTGGTTATTTGGGGGAGGGGCCCAAACAGCGGAGTCATCGGTCCCATCGGATTAGGGAAGGTCTGAAGCGATTTAGGGAAATTACGGAAAACCTGGATCAGGATGGCCTGACGAGGGTTTGAATTGTCGTTCTCCAGAATATGATTCCAGTGTGCTAATCACTGCGCCACCACGCTCGATAGGTACAAACCTATCAGAATTAATAGTCTGGTGCATACAACTCAGTCCAGCAGTTCTAACTGTACTATACTTTGTTCATCATAAGAATAAAGCTGATGCACTGATTGGTCAGCAGCCATGGCATACATACACTGGTGTTGTTACCCTCTCAGAAGTAATACTACTTATGTATTAGATATCTTATCACTATGTTACTGTAAATGAAACCTTACTATAATGTATTAACAGCTACTAGCGTTTCTCTTAATCTTTCTTTAGCTATGCAGTTTTATTTCAAAAATCGTGTACAGTCGCAGTCTCGTAAATGCTAGTCATGCTCTGATTATCGCGCTGTTAATACGAGTGGCGTTCGATAAGTAATGTAACACATTTTTTTCTGAAAGCAGGTTGGTTTTATTCGAGATTCCAGTTCTGGCGATAACGGATCAGAGGATATCACAAAACCGTATCATCCGAAACACAATCTCTCGAACCTCAACTGGGCTAGAGCTGACCGTGTTCAACTACGTGATTGACAATATTCCGATTCGTTTCCCCTAAATTTACTACGCACGGAAATTATAAGTAAACTATTACCAGCAATGCCCTACTTTTCTTCAAACAGGCTGAATATTACATTCACACTTACAATTAATTGCCCAAAAACTGTAACATTACGAATGATCGCTCATTAAACCAAATTAAACAGATTACCGCTGATAAAATATTCATGTAAACAACCTGAACAACTCGTGACGTTTTTCTACCTAATAATGCAATAGCGGGCAATGCAAGCGAGCAGAATCCATCGCCAGAGCACATTAATTCGCATGAAACCAAATGTGAAACAATAAAACATGCAAACGCTGATTAACAACATTGATCTAGCCAAATATCTCACGAAATAAGCGTCAAACGAAAAAACTACAAAGAACGAAACTTGTCTAGCTTGAAGGGGGAAACCAGATGGCGCTATGGTTGACCCGCTAGATGGCGCTGCCATAGGTCAGACGGATATCAACTGCGTTTTTTTTAAATAGGAACCCCCATTTTTATTACATATTCGTCTGGTACGTAAAGAAATATGAATGTTTTAGTTGGATCACTTTCTTCGCTTTGTGAAAGATGGCGCTGTAATAGTCACAATCGTATGGTTCACAATTTTAGGCGAACAATTGGTAACAGGTAGGTTTTTAAATTAAAATACAGAACGTAGGTACGTTTGAACATTTTATTTCGGTTGTTCTAATGTGATACATGTACCTTTGTGAACTTATCATTTCTGAGAAAACATGCTGTTACTGCGTGATTACCTGTATAATCCACGTTAATGCAATGCTCAGAATGATGTCGGTCAACCTCAATGCATTTGGCAATACGTGTAACGACATTCCTCTCAACAGCGAGTAGTTCGCCTTCCGTAATGTTCGAACATGCATTGACAATGAGCTGACGCATGTTGTCAGGCGTTGTCGGTGGATCACAATAGCAAATATCCATCAGCTTTCCCCACAGAAAGAAATCCGGGCACGTCAGATGCAGTGAACTTGCGGGCCATGGTATGGTGCTTCGAGACTAATCCACCTGTCATGAAATACGCTATTCAATACCGCTTCAACCGCAAGCGAGCTATGTGGCGGACATCCATCATGTTGGAAGTACATCGCCATTCTGTCTTGTAGTGAAACATCTTGTAGTAACATCGGTAGAACATTACGTAGGAAATCAGCATACGTTGCACCATTTAGATTGCCATCCATAAAATGGGGGCCAATTATCCTTCCTCCCATAATGCCGCACCATATATTAACTCGCCAAGGTCGCTGATGTTCCACATGTCGCAGCCATCGTGGATTTTCCGTTGCCCAATAGTGCACATTATGCCGGTTTACGCGCTATTGGTGAATGACGCTTCGTCGTTAAATAGATCGCGTGCAAAAAATCTGTCATCGTCCCGTAATTTCTCTTGTGCCCAGTGGCAGAACTGTACACGACGTTCAAAGTCGTCACCATGCAATTCCTGCTGCATAGAAATATGGTACGGGTGCAATCGATGTTGATGTAGCATTCTCAACACCGACGTTTTTGAGATTCCCGATTCTCGCGCAATTTGTCTGATACTGACGTACGGATTATCCGCGACAGTAGCTAAAACACCTCCTTGGGCATCATCATTTGTTGCAGGTCGTGGTTGATGTTTCACATGTGACTGAACACTTCCTGTTTCCTTAAATAACGTAACTATCCGGTGACGGTCCGGTCACTTGGATGATGTCGTCCAGGATACCGAGCAGCATACATAGCACACGCACGTCGGTCATTATCACAATAGCCATACATCAACAGGATATCGACCTTTTCCGCAATTGGTAAACGGTCCATTTTAACACGGGTAATGTATTACGAAGCAAATACCGTCCGCACTGGCGGAATGTTACGTGATACCACGTACTTATACGTTTGTGACTATTACAGCGCCATCTATCACAAAGCGGAAAAGTGGTCCAACTAAAACATTCATATTTCTTTACGTACTACACGAATATGTAATAAAAAAATGGGGGATTCCTATTTTTAAAAAAACCCAGTTGATATCCGTTTGACGTATGGCAGCGCCATCTAGCGGGTCAACCATGGCTCCATCTGGTTTCCTCCTTCAAGCTAAACAAGTTTCGTTCTTTGTAGTTTTTGCGTTTGATGCTTATTTCGTGAGATATTTGGCCCGGTCAGTATCAATGGACCACCCTGTATAAACAAAGAAGCATTGGGAATTAAAAGCAAAAAAAGGAACTAAAACTATTTAACTTTTATCTCCTTAGTATTGATAGCAATTGTTTGCACTAATACGGACTATGTCGTAAGTCAGTGAGTTTGCAAAATTATTGTGATGTCGGAAAGAAGTTAATGGACGAAACGAGGTTTAATTTTTATTCTGAGCGTTATTATTGGAAAGAAATCGCAACAGCATCGCAATATGTTAATTACAGTTATGTAAAATTAATCACAATGAAACGCTTATGCACACTGAGCTTTTAAATCACAGATGAGCACAATATAGTTCGCCGTGTCTCTTAGTTAATGTTCTTTCAAAAGAGTTTCTACTTAGCTGATGCTGTCGTCGAGTTGTCGATGTCCGCCTCGCTATTCCATGATCCTTGAGCGTGTGATCCAGTAATTGCGGTCGTCTTGATGATCTCTTTGATTGTGAGCGCCAGTTGTGAATGTAACAGGTAAGCTCGGAGTCTGCAGGATTAACTCTACTCTGTGTATCTGCTTACAACGACGAAAATAAAACACGCTTCTTTCCATTAACGCGTGACGTAACCTGACGTCATAATGTTTGTTACACACTTTAGCCACAGTTTTGAGATTTTTGGTTTACCATTGCGGCGCAGCCCTTTTCACAGTATATCCGTCCGCACTAAGCAAGTAAAACAGTCGTACTGTAAGTCATAAGGCCATTATTTAAACAGAGCAATAAATGCAGTGCTCAATTCTCTACGCAATCACTTCAGTCACGCAGCAATTAGCTCATCGTATATTCACTGTAAAAGTTTTTCGTTTCAGTACACGACACGAAAATGTGCAACCTTTTTTTCTGTTTCATTTCGCATTCCGTGGTTTTCACTAAACAGTTTGTACTGTCTACAATCGAAAACAGTATCCTTACAGCGTGCACATAGCTTACCGCTCTGCATTAGGACTGTTGATATTTAAAAAATATCGGAAATACGATATATCGACATTTAATAAGAAAACATTATCGACCATCAATACATCAAAAAATAGTATCGATACACAAACGGATAAAATATCGACGCTTCTGCCTGTAAATATATCAGTTGCACATTGTAAATATACTGCCGGGTTTAGAGTTTTATATTTAAGATATATTATTAGATATTCTCTTAATCAACAAACAAGCAGCCTACTTATCCAGCTTACAAGGGGAGACCGCCAATTGTAAAATTCAGATTCGATTCATACTGCGCATAATAAAAGCTCATGGCCAGAGGTGTAATGTGGCAAAGCACCAAGATGCACTTCTCAGCCGTTGTCGAGAAAATCGACAGTTAAAAGAAACCGTTGCGGTGAAATACTCTCTACGATTAATAATTTTTCACAGCGTCGTGGCGCAGCGGTAAGCGGTTGGGTTCGTAATCCGAAGGTCGCCGGATCGAATCTCGCGCCGTGCGATCATTTTTTATTATTAGTTTTTTGTAATTCAATATATATATATATATATATATATATATATATATATATATATATATATTAATGAATTGCCTATGCATGTTGGTGAAGGCGGATCGCTCTCCAATTGTACCGCATCCATTTTTCCGTTTTTGTAACAGGGTGTACCAAAGCTCTCCCGTCCGCACTGATTTTCGACGATGTTATAAGTTGCGCTAGGGACCGCATCTACCTTCTTTCGAAGTTAGCAGGCAACTATGCTGTTATGCGGCGGCTCGTTTCGGCCCATTCAACATCTGTCCTTCAAGTGTAACGAGCGAGTAACGGAGTTTATATTTCATACCTGCCACAGCAAATTTGTGTTCGTGGGGTCTCTATTCTAATTCGAACGTTTGACTTTCGCTATACTATTCGTTTCGGAATATCGTTTCTACGACTTCCGTTAACTATACGTGGTTAACATTATGAAGACAATTAATAACATTTGTGAAATACAACTTTGTTTGCGGAAAACATAATGATGTTCGAAGTCGCCAGTTTTTCCACGACAAACGACATTCAACAACTTATTATATGCATAATTGTTGCAACTGATTGTCGGGAATTATATATATATATATATATATATATATATATATATATATATATTTGAATTACAAAAAACAAATACTAAAAAAAAAGTTGCATGGTACGAGATTCGACTCAGCGACCTTCGGATTACAAACCAGAGCGCTTAGTGCTGCGCCACGACGCTGTTGAAAATTATTAATCGTAGAGAGTATTTCACTGTAACAGTTTCTTTTAACTGTCGATTTTCTCGACAACGGCTGAGAAGTGCATCTTGGTGCTTTGCCACATTACACCTCTGGCCATGAGCTTTTATTATGCGCAGTATGAATCGAATCTGAATTTCACAATTGGCGGCCTCCCCTTGTTAGAGCAAGAATTGAAAGGAGAACGATGTACATTCACGCCTGGCGATAACCATTTAGGGAACTGCATGTAAGTGGGTCCACCGTTCAGTTTCGTCACATGTGGAACTTGTTCAAAACACTTCATGTCGACTTCCCTGTTTTTTCCATTTATGCAAACGCCAGCGACCTAGCAGTTGTAGTGGCAAAACTGCATTGTGAAGTTAAACGTTGCAGTTTCTGTTGGTTGCATTGAGCGCCGATTAATTCAGCATTTCCTCTCACATATCTCCGCCCACCGCAAAGACCAATCTTGTCTTTCAGATTTTTGTTCGTGATTTTCAACGACTGTTTTTAAGAATGGCGATGTAAACAAATGGCACACTAGTTGCGTTAAAATTGGTTTTTAACGCAACTTCTTCGCATCAGAAATCTCGTTATTCCATTCACATCGCCACCTCCCCAGTGCAGTCTGACTTCTTCTTTGTCCCAACTACATTTGCTTCACACAGTCAAACAGAAGGACTGGACGTCATCAAAGCTCAGAAAGTAGCACAACTCCTTCACAAAATAAAAGAAATATAATGTTCTACACAATATCAAAAGAACACTACCAAATATTTCCAGAAAATTGCGAAAAGGACATTATGTACAATAAAAATAATGGGACTCGATATTGCCGTTCCAATATCGATATGTCGGGATAAAAATATCACCGATATTAATGTTATTTGGAATTGTATCGATTTATCGATATATCGATATTTTCACAACAGGCCGTGTCTGCATATGAAAGTTTTATTTTTGGTGAGTCAAAACACAGTTCTGGCAAATAAGCAACACGTAAAGACACTAGGTGTCTTATCGCGGTACACACAGAATTATAAACGTAGCACAGTCCAAATACATATTTTTTGCGGCCACGAATACAGTGCGTAACAGTACATACACAGCACGACGATCAGCTCCACTCTCCTTCTCGCTCCCGACTCTTTGTTGATATCTTCTCCTTCGACCTTTCGATACATATGATATTTCAAAAATTCTACTTACATCGTTTAACAGTTTTATACAAAACCACAATTTCAAGTTACCCTGTCCATAGAAAATGAATTCAAGTAACATGTTAACAGATAAGAAAGTATACATCAGAATAACGTAAAACCACATTCATGACAATTACATTAGGTAAACAGATACATAATTATACCAAGAATTAAATTTACAAAACTCATTCCGAAATCAGCTTTTCCATATACGAGGGTTGGAACTTAAATAGTGCAACGCTGCTGTGGAGACACTTTGCAATGGAATCTACTATTGTCGTAGATACCACTTACCTACTTTACCTCCGAGCAAATGGACTCGCCCGTCCCACGTCACCGGCGTGCGGACAATCGAGGGAAACGCAGTCACTTGTGAGCGAGCGGTCTAACGTAACGGTGTCACTATGTTTTCGAAACAGGAACAACGGAGTTGGATCAAGACTGAATGTGCCAGATGTCGTACAGCACGACAGTATCATCAAGGTCTTCAAGAGGCGTGCGGGGAATCGGCATTGCAGTACAGTACAGTGGCACGTTGGGTAAAAGCCTTCAACGAAGGTCGGCAAACTGTGGCAAACATGCATCGGGCAGGTCGTCCTAGCGTCTCTGAAGAAGAAGTGCATGCTGCTGCCTCGTTAGTGGACAGTGATCGACGTCATACGATTCGTGAGCTCGCCCACGAAACCGAATTAGCGCATACGACTGTGCTTCGCATCCTGGAGGAACGCCTGGGCATGCGAAAAATTGCATCACGATGGGTTCCG
This sequence comes from Schistocerca americana, assembly GCF_021461395.2. Taxonomy (NCBI): domain Eukaryota; kingdom Metazoa; phylum Arthropoda; class Insecta; order Orthoptera; family Acrididae; genus Schistocerca; species Schistocerca americana. Next base: position 77,760,012 of record NC_060124.1, on the reverse strand, counting down.
CATAACTTGACGGAAATGCAGAAATGGATGCGTTACGATGCTGCTCAGACGCACTTGGAGCGCGAAGGAGCGGCTTTCTTACATCGTATCGTAACACTGGATGAGAATGGGCCACATCGTACGAGCCAAAACTGATACACCAATCCAACAAATGGCGTCATTAAGGGTCGCGGTGAAAGTCGAAATTGCGTCAGAGCCCCAGTATGGCGAAAGTTATGGTGATTCTCGTGTACTACTGTGATGGTGTTATCCTAACGCATTACGTTCCTCCACGGCAGACCGTCAGTGCACAGTATTACTGTTCGTTTTTGGAGCATCACCTGCGACCAGCTTTGCGAAAGAAGCGGCGACACTTTCTGCGCAACCCACCCATCATTTTGCACGACAATGTGCGGGTGCATACAGCGCAAGCCGTGGCTGCTCTTTTCGGTCGATGGGACTGGGAAGTACTGTACCATCCACCATACTCCCCGGACTTAAGTCCTTGTGACTTTGATTTTATTCCGAAGATGAAAGAACCATTTAGTGGCATTCGTTTCAGAACTTTTCCAGAGGCAATAGCCCGCTCCATTGGCACCATCAACAGAACAGGCTCTGCTAACGGTATACTACGGCTTTCACATCGCTGGCAACGTGTTCTACACAACGCTGGTGACTACGTTGAAGGACAGTAACAGGTGCAGATACGTAACTCTTTTGTATCGGTTGTGAATAAATAGTTGTCACTATTTAAGTTCCAACCCTCATATGGTGAAAGTAAAGCAGAATATAAGTAAAAAAAAAAAAAAAAGCAAAACATTGTATATCTTCACACAGTACACCATGTTATTCCTCACTCTTTTGGCTGCAAAATTATATTTTTCATCATGATAGCCGTTCAACGCAACAGCCTTATGCACCTTAATAAGATGACGTTGAGACAGCTGCCGGAAGCCACACCGTACGTGGTAATCCATTCTAGTGCGCTGATTACATCGTCGCGATTGTGGAACACGAGAATCAGGTCGTCTGCATATGCTGTACAGCTAAATGTGACGTCACGTAAGGTAAGACCGGTGAGGCGTTGACGGAGGCCACAGAGGAGCGGTTCCAGTGCCAGAGCATATAGTAACGTCAACAAGGGGCATCCTTGACGCACGGATCGGAAAATCGGGAGGGACTGAGAGAGACGCCCGTTAACGAACACTTTGGAAGTCACCCCTCGGAGGAGGCGCATCACGTCTGTGAAATGCTGTGGATACTGCATGTGCTGGAGAACGAACGTTAGGTACGCGTGATCCACTCGATCAAAAGCTTGGCTAAAATCTAGTGATGCCAGCGCTCCCTGGATGCGGCGTCCCCTGGCTAGGGCTAGTATGTCACGGTATCGACACAGTGCTGTGTGGATGTTGTTGATACCCCGTAGGGAAGTCTGATCTGGTGAGATGACGTAAGGTAGGATCGGTCGTAGACGGTTTGCTAATAGTCTGGTGAATATCTTCATGTCGCAGTTGACGAGTGTCAGCTGGCGGTAATCTTGTATTCGAGCCCCACCTTTAGGTTTGTGAACCGGCATAATTATTCCTTCTGCGACGGTCGCGGGGAGCGGCACCGCGGGGGACATAAGCTCCCCACAGATGTCTCTCAACTTGGGAGCCAGTAAATACTGGAAAGTTCTATAAAACTTCACAGGGAGCCCATCGGGGCCAGGAGACTTATTCGCCGCTCCTTTACCTATGGCGTCGATAGCTTCGTCTTCCGTAATGTCGTTCAATAATTCAGTTTGTAAATCCTGTGGGACAATGCCGTAAACCAATTGTGAGACTCCTGTCAACGTCGTTGGGTCGGAACATTGAGCAGAATAAAGTCGTGCATAATGGTCGAAGAAGGCTGCACCAATATCGCGTTGTGTGGTGTGATGACGGCCATCCTCAGTGGTGATGGCACGTATCGCAATATACGTTCTCGAATGACGTGGTACATGGTGGGTCGCTCCGTTGCGAGTCTGTCTTGTGTTCGCGCTCGGACGATCGCCCCTTCGAGGTGTCTGCGCATATGGGCTACGATCTGTGCTTTCACACGCTGTACCGTCATCTGTCGTTCCGGTGTGGGTGGCAAGGAGGCGCATTCGCGATGGACGGTGAAATAAAAATCGAAGGTCTGCCGCCTCCAAGCAGCAGTCTCAAGACCATACATAATTAAGGTTCTCCGTAGGGCCGGCTTGGCGCTGTTTAACCACCAACTAATCGATGTAGGATACGTCGGGTGGCGGCGGACGCACAAACTTCACGTGTCTTCGATGGCGCGTCGACAATCTGGGAATGCGAGATGAGCAAGGTTTAATTTCCAGGGATGTCGGCTGCGCCACACCCGTTGGGGACGACGGGTGACGGCACATATATAGGCCTAATGAACAGAAAAGGCTACTGGCCGCACCTCGCGTCACTCACCGTTGCCGCAAGAGAACGGGAGACGTAAATCCTATTGATGCGACTAGACAAGTGACTCGTGAAATGGGTGTATCCTGGTCGATTTCCTCGGACATGCTCCCCATTTCTCTACCAGCTGGAGATCGCCGATGAGCGACCCAAGTTCGGGGCACGGTGAATGGCGTGGCAGCTAACCTTTAGGTGATTGGTTGCTATTGAAATCGCCACCTAATACCAAGTCATCGTGCCTGCCCTGAAAAAGCGGTGCTATTCCTTCCGCGAAGAAGAGCGACCGGGCACGACGGTGATTCGTTCCGGAAGGGGCGTACACATTGATAAACCGGACGCCTTGCACCGTTACGGCCATTCCTCTAGCGTCGGGGAGATATCGGACTTCGTCCGCCTCGAGGCCCTCTCTGAGGAGAACTGCGACTCCACTGTTAGTTGGCGAGGCGTGGGACACATGAGCCTTATAACCATAAATACTCGGGAAATCGTCGACGAAGACTTCTTGGAGAAAGACAATGTCAATGTCTGCTGCACTGAGCATGTCTTGGAGCAGCGACAACGTCGTACGTGCCCGAATGGTGTTAATGTTGGTGGTCGTTAAGCGATAGGTCTGTAGATAGTTTCCTGTGGTGGGGCCGCCGTCAGCGTCGCCGTAAAAGGTGGGGCCTGTAATCTGCAGGCCGCGTCCGCGCCGTCATCTGTTGCTACTCGAGAGGGGCCGAGGTGTGGGAGGAGAGACCCCTCCCCTCATCCACCATAGCGGCCGTAGAATCGTCTTCAATGTCATCCGCCCAAGGTCCGTAAGTTAACGCTGGCTGCGGTAGAACACTTGTGGGCTGAGTGACGAAGGGTGAATCCGCAGTTGTTTCTGGTTGTGTACCAACGGCGGGCGCTGTGCTTGTGATCTGTTTGCCCGAGAGAGCGGGATCGGGTTTGTCGAAATCAGGCAAAGTGACAGGTGAGGGCTATCATGTGTCATCCATTTTCCTCGCCGTATCGTCGGCCGTCCGGTCGTCAACTGGAGAAGACGTCCGCTGGAGGCAATCGTATGAGAGTGTGAGACGTCGCTTTTTATGTTTTCTTGGTGATCTTTGATTGCGGACATAGGTTTCTGTGTCCGAAAGAGTTTGTGGTTCTCGTATTGCATCCCCCTCAGGGAGAAAAGCAGAGGTCGGTACAACCCTAGTGTCGAGTTCCATTCTCTCGTCCGAATCTTCATGTGGAGTGGATGGGTGGCGTTCTTCAATCTCTGCGGACACCTTAATGTTCGTGGTCAATCCAGAACTGGCGACAGGTGTGCATTCTAACGCTTCCTGTCTTCCAAGTGGTTTTTCGTCTGCCATGGCGGTCGATCGTGTCACCCCTGCGTAATTGAGGGGGAGGGCCGTGAGCTTAGGAGGTGGTGCCGTGTCATGTAATGGAATTTGTGTAACCCGACGTTGAATACACGCCGAGCGCACATGACCCTCCTAGCCGCAATCAGAACAAGTACGAGGTTGTCCGTCGTACATTACTATTGCTCGACAGCCACCTATGACTAAGTAGGACGGCACATGTTTCTTTAATTCAACTTTGACTAGTCGGACGCCGTTGAGGACCTGGTATGTCTCGAAGGTGTTCCATTTTTCGGCCACGTGGCTAATTACCGTCCCATAAGGGCGGAAAGCTGAGGTAACGACGTCCGGTGGTACTTCGAAAGGGAGTTCGAAGACTCTTAGTGTGCGTAATCCTAGTCCAGCATGGTCAACAGTAACCTCTCCGATGTGACCATCGGAGTGTTTGAACTTGAGAGTGTTCGCGCATCTGTTCACAACTGCGTGACATAACTCGTCATCGACGATCTTGACGTAAACGACGCTACTTGTGATGGATAGGTGGATACCGATGATGTGCTGTGTTGGTATTTGAACTTCGTCACAGATGAATCGTTCGATTTCAAAGGCTCGTCGTCTTGCGTAGTCGGGCTGGAAGCTGATGGTAGATTTTCTGTAATTATGAGCCATAGCGACTCAATGTCAATGGACGCGAGTACTAGCTGCGACGAGGAAGTAAACAAACTATGCGCGCTCGCGACTCTGCAGACGGGACGTAAACAAGACGTCCTCGCCGCTCACCGGCCGAAAGCAGACTGACCACTCAGTTACCGCGGAAGGACGGATGTAAAGTTAACATCCAGAATACCATAGAGAAGTGTGATAGAACCGTTGCTATTCACAATATATATAAATGATCTCGTAGAAAGCATCAAATGCTCTTTAACGCTATTCGCAGATGATGCAGTTGTTTATACCAAACTAGCAACGCCATAAGATAGTAAGAATTTTCAGATGACCCGCAGAGAACTGATGAATGGTGCAGACTCTGGCAGTTGACCCTGAACGTAATTAAATGTAACATACTGCGCATACATAGGAAAAGAAATTCATTACTGTACAGTTACACTGTTAATGACAAACAGCTGGAGATAGCGTCTGCCGTAAAATGTCTTGGCGTAGCTATGCAGAGCGACCTTAAGTAGAATGACCACATAAAACAGATAGTGGCAAAAGCAGACACCAGTCTCAGATTCATCGGAAGAATCTTAAGGAAGTGTAACTCATCCACGAAAGAAGAGGCTTATAAGGCGCTTGTTCGCCCGATTCTTGAGTATTGTTCATGTATCTGGGATCCCTATCGGGTAGGACTGATAGAGGAGATAGAGAAGATCCATCTAAGAGCGGCGCGTTTCGTCACGATATCGTTTAGCTGGCGAGAGAGCGTTACAGAGATGCTAAACATACTCCACTGACAGACGCTACAAGAAAGACGTTGTGCATCAATGAGAGATTTACTATTGAAATTTCGCGACAGCACTTTTCAGGAGGAGTCAGACAAGATATTACTTCCCCCTACATACATCTCGCGTACTGATCACGAGGGGAAAATTCCAGAAATTAGAGCCAATACAGAGGCTTACCGACAATCATTCTTCCAACGCACTATTCGCGAGTGGAATAGGGTTGGAGGGATCATATAATGGTACCGAAGGTACCCTCCGCCACTCACCATTAGGTGGCTTGCAGAGTATGATGTGGGGATGTAGATCCCGAACTGGGAAACTGCGACCATAACCATAGGTGGAAGGATAATCGTCCAACATAACGCATAACCACCTATGGCAAGCTAAGACATACAAACAACTCAACTAATGGCATATCCCTGCATCACATTAAAGCTGACTGGCACCACCTCATGAATCACACAGCCGCTCAACCGGCCACAGTAGGGAAGCCAAATTTTGCTCTCTAAACACAAACAGAACCCATATAATCTCCTACCCTGTGCGATCGATTCTGTGACAAATCGACCGCTGATATGACGACTGAGGCTTTTACAGGTAAGCAGACCCTGCAGTTGGTCCAGGAGACATCTTCGGTGGCCAGTCCAGCAGTACGTCACGTAGATTCTGACTGATACTCTTATGACGATCCTAAGATATTGCATGATACCCAGTCACTAATTAAACATAACCCTGCATGATCTGTCGCAGATAGCAAGAAAATCTGCTGCTGCTCTTACTACCCGTCCAGATTGTTGCAGAAGTTTTTATCCCTTGGCACTTCCTTCGGCACTTTTGCCCTCTGCAATTAAACCTGCTACTCTTCACCGCTTTTCGTCTTCGGCCCCACAATACGGAGGTGACGGTAGATCTACTGAGATGGTCATCACGCCGGTGTGAGAGCGGAGGGGTTCCACCTATTGTGTCTCACTGTTTAGAGGCGCAAAACGCGTGGGTGTTTTCGGCTCGTTACTAGATTCAAACAAGTAGGAGGCCGAGTTGATAGCAGCTGAAGGAGTCCAGGTTGCAATAATATGCGGTACGGCACACTGTTAGAGAGAAGGATTATTATTCAAGAAACACATAGTACAATGAAAATTACTTGTCTTCTGTAGTTTGTAGGATTGAAGCTGCGGCTATGAACTAACAATCTCGAAACATGGAATACCATGAACTAATACAGCATATTCTCAGGGACTAAGCCTGATGGGCCCTCCTCACAGAATCAATGCAAACAGAACTGGCTGAGGGCCGATTGTGAAAGTGCGTCTGCCCGGGTTGAAATCTAGCTAAGAAGTGAACGAGGCACACTCGAGTTCCGTCGAGCTGCACAGCCCGCCAGAGTGCGCTGTGCTCGGCAGACGACGGGCTGCCAACCTTGTGTTGGCGCGGCGTTGTAGTAGTATCTGTGGCAATGATACTACACCACCCTTTTGAAAAAAGAGACAGCCTCGCGCAGTTGGACGTCAAGTCCCTGTAGAGACCATCGGGCGGAGAGGAGAGCAACGAGAGCAGCACTCACGCCAGCGAGAAGAAGCGGCGGGTAGAGTGGCAGTCCAGTTGTGCCCGCGGGCTGTGGCCTGGGATGGCTTGGCACGGCGTGTGCTAACGACGTCTCCACAGCAGCAGCCGCCATTACAAAAAGCCCAGCGCCTACATCCCCGGACGCCAAATTAGAGCCGCGCTTCTTGCTCGCTGAGTACAATGCGTTTTGTCCACCAACATGCGGCAGACCGCGCTAGCGACGTGTGCGGCACCTTCCGAGCTCTATCCTACCGCAACAGCCTCGTCAGGGAAGCCCCGGTACATACAAATACGTGTAGCTTTACACAAGAATGTAGGAGCAGGCAGTTCAGGAGGAACCAGTGTGCAAAGAAGTACTGAAGAACGGCGACGTGGCTCTCAAGTTATTTCAGACTGCAGATCCCAGTCAAGAGTGCCAATACCAAGGGCCAAAGGGAGGGGGAGTGCAAGTTCCCTCGGGCTTGTACACAACCTTTTACCATGATTCATCTGCAAAAGGATTTCGGTTGTGCACAGTTGCATTCGCGCCCTATATTGAGTAAATAGCCAGCCTAAGTACAGCAGTGAATGAATTCAAGTATTTGTCTAAATCACGGTCGTTCACAAATGATTTACACCGACAAGAGTTTAGAATGAAAAGTTTTTATTTTACTAACTCACATCCACAAAACAAACTGATGGGCACGTGATACTATGTCGCCGGCCGGAGTGGCCGTGCGGTTCTAGGTGCTACAGTCTGGAGCCGAGCGACCGCTCCGGTCGCAGGTTCGAATCCTGCCTTGGGTATGGATGTGTGTGATGTCCTCAGGTTAGTTAGGTTTAATTAGTTCTAAGTTCTAGGCGACCTGATGACCTCAGAAGTTAAGTCGCATAGTGCTCAGAGCCATTTGATACTATGTCGGCGGCTCTTAGCCGCACCGACCTTACCGCACCGACGGACCACGATCAAAAGACCCCGATCTTTGTCGCTTATCCTCTGTCCGGTCACGTGACACCTCATTAGTCAAATATATTATTTATAAACATGGCCATTATGCATTTACAATGTTACAATATTAAAATACGTAAAACTAAATACCATATATTATTTAGTAGACAATCATCAGATTATTTACATATTTAAGGGCACTCCACTTTTTGGCAGTTTCAGCCCTCTTCTTTTGTTTAATCACGTCTTTGCCTAAAAGGTGTGGCATACGTAATACTCATTTTGCTCCACATAGATCGGAAACTGAACAGTACCTTCACAATAAAAGACAAAAACTTACTATGCAGAGGCTCTCCAACATCCTTACAACTTAATTTTTATATAGAACATGTTCTTTAATGTCCAAAATATTATCCCTGCTACTATGCTTTAAATTTGACTTTTGAACTATTTTGAAGAGCTCTTATGTTTATGGAGTACTCTATTTCAGTGATCAGATGCCCAGCAAATCCAATGATTAGCAAGACAAGCACACCCATCACATTATTAACACATGTACCAAGTTATGCACTGAGACATAGGCAATTATGTAACTAAGTAATTCAATGTGAAACTGTTATATGCTGCATCCTCTCTTTATCAAGAAGGTGACTCCATAAATATATTGACCTCTGCTTGCTACACCCCAACTGTTCTTCTACAGTAAACATTACCACATCCAGCAAATTAGTTATACTATTACAGTATCCTTTGTAACCTCACAGGAGGACACGCCTACTCCCAACCCCGCCCCTCCCCCGTAGTTCTTGCGGAAAGAAAAAAATACAAGGTGAACATTAATAAAACCGACTAACTGCAGGGACGGATTCCTGACTGAAAATGGAGGAAAAAAGTTCCCATGAACGTTTGTCTGGAAATGCATCGTTGCCACAGTAGATGGTGCTGACGAATGAAAGCTCCTCTGACCACGTCCATTGTCTTTAATCCACAGATGACGATTGTGCAGATTGATGATGCCAGTTCTGGTAAAGGTTGCTTCGTCGGTAAAGAGGACTGATGACAGAAATCCCGTATTTGTGATGGTCTGGTGCAAAAATCATCGACAAAATCTTTCCCACAGAGGGAAATCCGCTGCTGATAATCCTTGGACTCGTTGCAGGTGACAGGGATAGTAGCGATTGTCAGGCAGCATACACATAATCGTACTTTGGCTTACACCATGTTAGCGAGCCTGGAGCTTCTGCTAAAGATACATATGAAGATGGTATCTGTTCTTTCGGACATTCCTCCCAGGATCTCCTGCTTACGTGACAGACGCTCCATCCATCTGAGCCACCGAGGACACAGAGGACAGTGCGACTGCAGGGACTTATCTCTAGCACGCCTCCCGTGAGACCCACATTCCCAGCTTATTGTCCCGCACTATATTCATAGTGCCCCTACCCATTATATTCTTTACTCGCGGCTTTTTGCCGATTCCCGTAAGAGTTCGGCCACTGTGTGTGCATCAATCCCAAAAGTAAGTCTTCTATTTTTGTATAAGTACATAGACCTGTTTATTTCTACAATGGTTTACGTCAGTTTACAGTTTGAACATTTAGCTATTTTTCGACATAATCACCATTTCTGTCGATGCATTTTTGTAGATGCCGTGGCAGTTTTTGTATGCCAATATCATACCAGCTCGCCGCCATGCTGTTCGGAAAGTTATGAACCTCTTCTTTCACCTCGTCGTCGGAGCTGAATCGCTTTCCGGCCAAATGTTTTTTTAACCTAGGGAACAGGTGATAGTTACAAGTCAGGACTATAGGGTGGGTGGGTGACTATGTTCCACTGAAACTGTTGCAGGAGAGCAACGGTTTGCCGAGCGATGTGTGGGCGATCGTTATCACGGAGAATGTGTACGCCCTTGCTCAACATTCCTCTTCTCCGGTTATTAATTGGCCGTTTGAGTTTTTTCAGAGTCTCACAATACCTGTCAGCGTTAATTGTGGTCCCAGCGATTCAGCGTCCTGAGTTGAAGGATCGCATCAGAACTGCCGTCAGCAATGTCCCAGGGAATACATTAGGCCGAGTAGAAAAGCTTCCCAACGCCGCCTAGATGAATGTGTTGTGCAGAGGGGGCATCATTTGACAGGAGTCATATTCAAAAAGTAGTCCACGCAATGGACAATGACTTACACATTAGCAAATGGCATACCTTTAACTATTAATTGGCATAAGAGGTAATAAATAAATTACAGTTACTGTCTGATGGTGTGTTTTTAATATCCTACTATGAACGCTGCCGCACCCTGTGTTTTCGCATTCGCAGAAGAAAGTTGGTGATTGAAATTTCTTGAAAAAATTTCGCCGCAACGAAAAACGTCTTTGTTTCAATAATTACCATTCCAGCTCGCGTATCATAGTCATTCTGTCCCCAAATCTGCGATAGTACAAACCTAGCTGTCCGTCTGGCGTGAGGTCGGTAGCTTGACGGCGCGTTCGGCGCGGGCCCGCCCGTTGCCGGCGCGCTGTAAGGCACGGAGGCTCGCACTGGGGCGTATCGCTTCTAGTCGGACGTGCCGCGGCAGTCCTCAAAGGGAAGTGATGCGTCTCTCATAGCCTCTCCTTCCCAAGTGGCTCTTTCCGCCTTCCCGTGGTGCCAGATGTTAAGCTCGGCGTTCTGCCTTGCGACAAAAGGGAGAGCTGCGACCCAACCCGATGCGAAAGCGAAGCGTGCGTGGCACAGGGGGAGCTGTGTTGTGGGACCGATCACCAGTCCCTTTCTGTTCGCGGGGCACAGACCAGCAGGTGCTCTGCACGCCGGCGATCTCGTTTGTCGGCGTGGGATCGCGGCGCGAGTCGGCAAGGGTGCTTCGTCGCGCCCCTGGGTAACCGGGGCGTGTTCTGCCAAACCCAGGAGGTGGTGACATCGCCTGGGCCAGGTTATGTGGGTCCAGACCGCCGAACGTCTGGGGGACCGAACCACCACCTGAGTAGGAGTGGGTCCTTGGCCGAGAGGTGGAAACTCGGGCTAGTAGGCGGCGAAGGGCGAGAGGTGCATCCGCCTCTCCGGAGTGCGGGGTGTAGTTGCCGAGGAGCGTCGCGTCAAATCGTCGATGACGGGGTTACCGAGGGGGACCAGTGCACTGGCGACGGTACGTTGAACCCGGCAGCTCCTCGGAAGTGCCCTTGACCTAGGGGCGAGGTCGGTGGGCGAGCTGCAGAAGTTCCTCCGCCCCCCCCCCCCCCCCCCCCCCCACCCCATGCCAGAGGAGCCGGTCCGGGGCAAGAGACGGGCTCCCACCTTTTTCATCACTCGTTACAATCATGGATACAAATGAAACGAGTGATTCGTGTGCGCCTCAACGGGCTTCCGCTGCGCCTGATCCCTCTCCCCAGGACGAGCTGGGACAAGCAGAAAATGAGTCTGTGCTACAAAGACACTCTACAATCACGTTGCTCATGAAGCAACAAATAAAGAATGGAAAAATAAGTCAAGCTGGACTTGTCATCATTAAAAACGAATTGGCAGCATGGGCCACTGCCCACGCTAAACTGAAGGCAGAGTTGAAGAGCTGAAAAAAGAAAATGATAGATTAAGGAGGCAACCGGCAAAGACGTGGGCGGCCGTGGCCGCGCAAGCGCCCACAAAGCTGAACACAACGAGAGACACAATTGACAAAATGACAAAGAGACCAGACACAGCAGTCTTCCTTAGGACACTGCCTGGTCAGGATACGAGCGTAAGGAAAATTCAGGAACTTTTGACAAAAAACATAGATCCCGTGAAAGACAAAATTAAAATCAAAAAGATAAAACCAAGTAGGAACTCTGTTTTGAAAGTCTCTTCGGGTTTGCTGCCGGATCCTAAAATCAAATTGACTCGATATTTCGGCGATCCAACTGTTCGCCATTTTCAGGAAAATGCTGCTTATGCTGATGAGTCCCGCTGAGAACTGACGTCAGGTTGCAAATCGTCGTCCTATATAGGCCACCGTTCAGCACATGGCGCATGCGCCGCCCATCACAGTTTCTGCCTTCCAAATCAGGGAGGTGGCGCCGCCCTTAGTGAAACACTGCTGGCAACGATATATCGCAATCAAGGCCGCACCGAAGAACGTTCAGTTTGGATGCGAGATAATACAGGATTCCACGTTTTGCTAAGAGGAAACCCATTGTCTCTGTTGATTAAATTATCAGTCAACCTAATTTCAGTCGCCTCTTTATACACACTGTTCCAAAAACCTGAAATGTTGGCAACCACAACAGTTTCCTCAAATTTCATTTTGTGTCCCCCATTTAGGCAGTGTTCTGCTACCGCCGATTTTTCCGGCTGTTGTAGCCTCGTATGTCGGCGATGTTCCACACACCTGTCTTTCACTGTGTGAATAGAACGGCCAACGTAAGCTTTCCCACATTGACATGGAATTTTGTACACCCCGGGTTTCTTAATCCCTAAATCATCCTTCACAGAGCCGAGCAGAGCCCTAATCTTAGAAGATGGACAGAAAACACTCTTAATGTTAAAATTCCTTAAAATTCGTCCAATCTTAAACGATAAGCCTCCAGCATAAGAAAGAAAGGCCACAGATCTATGTTCCTCTTCGTACACCTCCGGAGATGGTCCAAACTCCATAGCCCGACGAATCTGCTTCTCGGTGTATCCATTTTACTTAAAAACAGTCATCAAATGCTCAAGTTCTTGGGTTAAGCTGTCTGCATCGGAAATGGCATATGCTCTCCATACCAAGGTCCTAAGGACGCCACTACGTTGGTGTGGTGGATGACAACTCTTAGGATGCAGATACCAATCTGTGTGTGTCGGCTTTCGGTGAACACTGTGTCCCAAAGTTCCATCTGGTTTTTTATAAACCATTACGTCTAAAAATGGAAGCATTCCATCATTTTCAACCTCCATAGTAAATTTGATACGGGGATGAAGACAGTTGAAGTGGTCCAAAAATCTGTTAAGAGCATCACGTCCATGCGGCCAGACGAAGAAGGTATCGTCCACGTATCTCCAGAAGCACGTTGGTTGCAAAGCTGAAGTCCTCAGTGCCATGTCCTCGAAGTCCTCCATAAATAAATTGGCGACTATGGGTGACAAAGGACTACCCATATCCACTCCGTCATTCTGTTCAAAAATGTTACCATTAAATAAAAAATACATGGAGGTCAGCACATGACGACAGAGCTTCACCAGCTCTTCATCCGGTTTTTCACTGATCAGTGACGTATCAAATTTACTATGGAGGTTGAAAATGATAGGATGCTTCCATTTTTAGGCGTAGTGGTTTATAAAAAACCAGATGGAACTTTGGGACACAGTGTTCACCGAAAGCCGACACACACAGATTAGTATCTGCATCCTAAGAGTTGTCATCCTCCACACCAACGTAGTGGCGTCCTTAGGTCTTTGGTACGGAGAGCATACAAACTGACTTCCCCCTCATGGCCGAAACTCCCTCCTCTGAAAGCCGGGGAACAAAGCCAATATTACACCAACAACGGCAAGGGCATCCTGTGGCTGTGGCAACTTCTAAAGACGATCACACGAATAAACAACCAATTCAGGAATACACAGTGACAAGCTCAAACACGAGCTCTACTACACAAGGCACACCAATAGTGAGACTACCACCAGTCGATCCGGTAAGAGTGTACCCCAACTTGGAGTACACCATGCAACTATCTAGATTGGAGCAGCCGGCTACCCTGACCACTGACTTACGACAAGTGGTCCGTGTAGGACATGAAGACGGTAGGAAGATAACCTTCTCGGTTGTGGAGGCTGTTGACAGAATCCAGCTAAAATCAGTGAATCTCCCCACCGACTTCGGAGCCTTGCGAAACCTGCTCAAGAAAGTGTTCGAAAGACGAGGTGAGAAATTCGATCTCGACGACATTTGCCAACAATCAGTACTAGCACATGGACGAATTGCGTTCGACTGGAGTAAGACCTGGCCGAATGACCGAATACATACGTACTTCCCTTAATGACAAAAATAAATATTGGACAACTTAACACTCATAACAGTCGACTCGTGATGCAGGAGCTCCGAAGGGAAGTGGAGAGGAGACTAGATTTACTCTGTCTACAGGAGCCGTACTCCCTGGCTGGGAAAATCGCATTTGCTGCCGCTAGCTGGCAAATAGTCAGCAGAGGGGATGACCCAAAGGCGGCGATTATAATTACAAACAAACTTTTGAGGGTCACCACACTCTCACAGTTTACAACTAGCCACTGTAACGTCGTGGAGCTGCAATCCCCTGTGGGAATTGTTACTCTCATAAACATGTATTTTCAGTATGGTGATAACATAGAACAGCACATAGATCATTTAGCGAGAGTTACCACGGCGTTACGGGGAAGAAAAGTCGTGATAACAGCTGACATTAACTCCAAATCCCCCCTGTGGTACAGTGGCGCAAGAGACGCCAACGGTGAAAAAGTAGAGGAACTCATTATGGCATCACAACTTGTGGTGGCCAACAGGCCTGGCAATCCTCCTGCCTACGCTGTAGGAGGAGGACAGGGCACAAATATTGATGTCACTCTTGTAACACCGAACACAGCCAATATTATTCAAAACTGCCCGCTGCTCGTGGTCGTGCGGTAGCGTTCTCGCTTCCTACGCCAGGGTTCCCGGGTTCGATTCCCGGCGGGGTCAGGGATTTTCTCTCCCTCGTGATGGCTGGGTGTTGTGTGATGTCCTTAGGTTAGTTAGGTTTAAGTAGTTCTAAGTTCTAGGGGACTGATGACCATAGATGTTAGCCGGCCGCGGTGGTCTAGCGGTTCTGGCGCGGCAGTCCGGAACTGCGGGACTGCTACGGTCGCAGGTTCGAATCCTGCCTCGGGCATGGGTGTGTGTGATGTCCTTAGGTTAGTTAGGTTTAAGGAGTTCTAAGTTCTAGGGGAATTATGACCTAAGATGTTGAGTCCCATAGTGCTCAGAGCCGTTTTGAACCATAGATGTTAAGTCCCTTAGTGCTCAGAGCCATTTTTATTCAAAACTGGAGAGTTACAGAAAACGCCACCACAAGCGACCACAACTTGATAACTTTCACCTTAGGAGAAAGAGAGTGCCGCTGGGCCATGGGGTGGGAGGTACAACTAAATTACAAAAGAGCTGACTGGGAACGCCTAGCAAGGGAGTGCGACATTCCTCCATTACCGGAAGGTGACATGCATCGGGACATGGACGTAGACCAGAGAGCGGAGGAACTGGTGAATGCAGTGACAAGAGCGGTGAGGGCAGCTGTACCGACTAGGAGGAGGGCCACGGCGGCCTCTCCGTCAACATGGTCTGCTGAACTAGGAGAACTGCGTCAGTCTGTCAGAAGGCTGAGGAGGCACTACCAGCGCAGTGTCGTCTAGCAGGAACGACAAAGGTGGCAGCTGCTATATAGGGAGGAAAAGCGGAAGTTCCAAAAGGAACTGCGTGAAGTTAGGCCGCGAAGCTGGGAAAACTTCGTGCCAAACCAGCTAGTCATGGACCCATGGGGGCTTCCCTATAAGTTGGTAAGAGAAAAAATCCGCTCTCCTCTGGAGCTATCAACAGTCAGGCACGGGGACAGGATGACGGAATCTTGGCAGGAGACTGCGGAGGTCCTCCTCCGGTCCCTGCTGCCTGACGACAATGCGGATGGGGAGACAGAAGGGCAGAAGCAACTGAGAAATGAAGATCGAGAAGCATACAATAATGAGACGGCTGTCTATCCCTTCTCAGAGGAGGAGATAGCAGCCCATATAAGATCATAGCAAAGAGGGAAAGCACCTGGGCCAGGCGGCATTGTGGCGGAGGTGGTGCAGTTCCTGGCGCCTCAGCTGACTGCGCCACTTACGCATCTTTACAATGAATGCCTTAGGCAAAGAAAGTTCCCAAAGAAATGGAAAACGGCAAACGTAGTCATTATAAAGAAAGGACCAGACAAGGACCCCGCGGAAGTGAAATCATACAGGCCGATTTGCCTGCTGGATCTATTCGGAGAAATACTGGAGAAACTGCTAGCTGACAGATTGGCGGCACACCGAGTGTTCTGCGGGATGAGCAGCAAGCAGTTCGGCTTCAGGCCAGGGCGGTCGGCATCTGATGCAATCGCCCTGGCGGCTGAGGTCTGCGGCTCGACCCCGCACAAATACGTGGTTGGCACGTGGATATCGGTGGCGCCTTCGACAACCTGTGGTGGCCTTCGCTCTTCTCTTGCTTGCGAGAGGAAGAGTGCCCAGGGCCGCTATACGGTTGCCTGAGGAGCTATTGTAAGGATCGGGAGGTCTGGCTATCATCCCCTAGCGAAAGAGTTGGAAAAACAATTTCCAAATGATGTCCCCAAGGTTCCGTTTTAGGACCACTCTTCTGGGACATCCACATGGAGCCTCTATTAGACCGGTTACAACAAAGTGATGAGGTGCTAGAGGTGATAGCCTACGCGGATGATCTCCTCCTGTTGGTTGGCGGCCGTAGCCTGGAAGACATTGAACCAAAAATAGAGACAGCCATAGACAAAATCCAACATTGGTGCCATACGACTAAAATGACGATATCGCCCAGCAAATCCACTTACCTGTTGCTAAAATGACATCTCATCAGAAATCCGACTGTCAGAATTGACGGTTCACCAGTTCTCCAGCGACGTGAGACACGCTATCTAGGAGTTATCATTGATGAGAGGTGGAGCTTCGGGAAACACATTGATACCGTTACCCAGAGAGCTCTCCAGATATTAAATAACCTCATCTCAACAGGCCATAAAAGATTCTATCTCCCTCCAAACCTAATTAAACTCTACCACAATAGCATCCTATCTCAGTTGTGGGTTACAGCTCGGGAGTCTGGTCGCACAGGCTCACGAGGGTTGTGCCCGCCATGGCAGTGAGGAGGGTCCAGAGAAGCATGATATTAAGATCTGTGGGAGCCTACAGAACATCTCCAGGGGGGGCCGTATTAGTCATAAGGGGGCTTTGCCCTCTGGACATAAAAATAAGAGAACAAGCGGCTTGGTATTGGGCCAAAAAGGGATATTATGAGAAGATTGCAGACATCATGGGTATCAGGTGGGGGATAAAAGGGAAATAAGGAAAAGAGGGGAGGAACTCTGGCAGGAGTCTTGGGAGGTAGAAGAGGCTGGACGCAGAACTTTCCAGTTCATACCTGATGTAAGGGAACGCTTGGAATTGAAATACTTCGAGCCCACACGAGGACTGATCCATTTTCTCACTGGCCATAGACCCTACCCGACATACGTATGTCGATTTGGGAAGAGGGCTACACCAGCGTGTGACTGTGGCGATCCGGCGGGTACACCCGAACATGTAGTTTACGAATGCCCCCTCTTCAATGATGTCGCGAACACACTACGAGACAGACTACCCAACTATGACACATATCAACTACTTAGACGAGAGGAAACTTTTCAGACCTTAAACACATTGGCTAACGAGGTATCGCGAAAAGTTCGAACTGAATACTTAAGAGAGATAAACCAAATAACCAAGACAACAACCACTGAATGCGTCCAAGAGCCCTATTCCCATGCCGCCTGTGCGTGGACTGGTCGACTTTTCATCTCAGTTGGAATCCGCCACGCGCAGGATTAGGGGGAGTAGGGATCAACACCACCGATTGTGATACACAACCGAAATGACGTAGGATAAGTTAGTATGTTGGACTTAGTTTTAGGAAACTACGTTAGGAACTGCAGCGAATTTAACATCGAGGCCTGCCCAGTGCCAGGGGCACGCTCTTCGGGATTAGCTCGAAGAGCAAGGCAATTGGAAAGTAGGTTTATATCTGTCACTGGGACACATGTGACGCTGCAGAATATAGTAATTAGATATAAACTGTAGATACTAGAAATTAGATGCCCATTGTTTGTTAAATATCAACTGTAGCTCACTTACAAAAACTGAAACTAGCTGCAACCTAAGTATAAATGTATAAGTATTGTGACCCACTAATGAAATAAGGAAGTGGGTTAACTTTGTATAATTATAATGGTTTGTTAATAAAGAATTAAAAAAAAAACTAGCTGTCCCTTGTAATCCTACCCTCCCACACATCACTATCAAAATTCTCTTAGGCTCTTCATTGTTTTCAAAAGCTTCGAGAGGCGTAAGATACACGAAAGAAAAACTTCTTACTTGCCTTCATTATCTCGATATTGTTGTTGGCTCCAAGTCTTGTGTCTGCTACATTCTTGAGGCTGTAATTTTTATAACGTTGCGGGTTCTTACTGAACTTAATAACTGATGAAGATTTAACTGTTGCTACGAATATCCCATTCTTTTATATCACACCGACTTTACAATTCCATTTCAGAACATGAATTCACATTGTTGCTGACAAGATTAGAAATTCGTCTACTTCCACCAGAGGCATGCCCACCACTACTTACATTCTGCAGGACTCACATAATTCCAAAGAGTTTACAAAGCAAAAGAGTTTACAAAATTTCTTGACAAGGAAGAATCTTTGCTAAAATATATCATTATTTTGTAAATGAGCCCAGAAATGAATTTAATAATTAGCGTTACATGTGCAATTAATAATGCGAATTTTAAGTATGCCAGAAATTTCGTAGTTTCAAACCTTTTTAAAAGAAGAGTAATTTTAACTGTACATACAGAGTGCTAATATATTAATTTCTTTTTACACATCTTAGCCCGAAATATAACACATCGTATACAAAATCATATGAAGTTCATTCAGATAGAATTCAGCAAGAATCGATAGTATACATGGTATCGATATTTCTATATAAAAAGGTATGTCAGAGGAGGATGACCCGTTACACCTTCTTTGAACTCTTTTGATCTCCGCCGTCAATCCTGTCTGGCAAAAGTAAATGTCGTGTGACTAGAGCCTCCCCTCGGGTAGACTGTTCGCCAAATGCAAGTCTTTCGATTTGACACCACTTCGGCGACTTGTGACGCGATGGGGATGAAATGATGATGGTTAGAACAACACAACATCCAGTCCCTGAGCGGAGAAAATCTCGGACCCAGTCGGGAATCGAACCCGGGCCCTTAGGATTGACATTCTGTCGCGCGGCCACTCAGCTACCCTTTTTTTATCTATTTTTGTTCTATATTGTTCGTTGAATTTGTTCTGGGCGAACGTCCGATAACACCCATTTAGGTTTTTCGTTGATCCATTCAGTCAGTTTTTTGTTACAGAGGGTAGCCAACCCTCTGACAGAACACGCTGAGCTACCGTGCCGGCATCTACCAGGGGCGACAATCCTGCCTGGTATGGATCCCACACTACATGGCAGTACAGTAGTAGCGGACGGACAGGCGTAACTTGGCAGTCTTTAATGGATCTGTTGCATCTTCTAAGTGTTCTGCCAGCAAAACGCAGTCTGTGGTTCATCTTCCTCACAACATTATCTATGTGATCATTCAATTTAACTTGTTCGTAACTGTTATCCCCAGGTATTTAGTTCAATTGACAGCCTCTAGATTTGTGTTATTTATCGTCTAATCGAAATTTAACGGATTCTTTTTAGTATCCATGTGGAAGACACCACACTTCTCATTATTGAGGTTCAGTTGGCGTAGATATGTTGTCCAAATCACTTTGCAGTTGCTTTTGATGCTCTGATAACTTTACCAAATGGTAAATAACAACGTCAAGTGCGAACAGAAACGAGAACTTCAGGAAAAGAGAACTTTATTCCCGTGAATGATAAGGAACCCGGGAAAGGAGAGCTTCATCAAGTACAGCAGACAATTTTTTTTAATGAACTTGCATTTAGCACTTCATGTAATCAAAAGAAGGATGTTTACATTACAGACGCTACAGCGCTATAATTATGTTGTCATAAACAACGGTAAATTCGTGCAACATTATTAATATACATTAAGTCGTAGGCTGCCCGTCACTGTAACTTCTAGGTTAGGGATAGATTTTGTTAATAATATTCCGTCTTCAGTCACAATATTTTTATTTTCTAATTACTGTCCAACGCGTTTCGGAGCTACAACACTATTTTCAAGGACTGCGTAGACATAATCGGCGTTACATCTGCTTCAGTTTTTCACCTAGCAATAATACAACGAAACAGTTGATAGTTTTAACGAGTAAAATGTCTCAGGTGGGGTTAATGAGAGAAATTCTAGAGAAATGAAATAAAGTATTGTAGTATATTACCTGCGTCTGACAACATAGCGTTCACCTTCTGCATTGGTGGAAAACGTCCACATTTGCACTTACATTTGAACGATTGAACACAGGTATGGCCAAGAACACTGCTCGCGTGTTTATACACACATTACAATCTCTCTCTCGCCCAAGTGCACACTTCCTCCTCTACCATAGCGTGTTTTTTGAGTCGGAAGAGGGCAAACTCCGAAAGTTCCACATGAGGCATGCGGCTTTGTCTCGCATTTCATATTTCTCATCAACATAGATCACAAACAAACAAATTTTTAGTATTACTTAATTATTATGTTGAGCTTAGGGCACAATAAAATATACAGGGTGATTCAAAAAGAATACCACAACTTTAAAAATGTGTATTTAATGAAAGAAACATAATATAACCTTCTGTTACACATCATTACAAAGAGTATTTAAAAAGGTTTTTTTTCACTCAAAAACAAGTTCAGAGATGTTCAATATGGCCCCCTCCAGACACACGAGCAATATCAACCCGATACTCCAACTCATTCCACACTCTCTGTAGCATATCAGGCGTAACAGTTTGGATAGCTGCTGTTATTTCTCGTTTCAAATCATCAATGGTGGCTGGGAGAGGTGGCCGAAACACCATATCCTTAACATACCCCCATAAGAAAAAATCGCAGGGGGTAAGATCAGGGCTTCTTGGAGGCCAGTGATGAAGTGCTCTGTCACGGGCTGCCTGGCGGCCGATCCATCGCCTCGGGTAGTTGACGTTCAGGTTTCATAACTAACCTTTTTCGTAGGACTCTCCATACAGTTGATTGTGGAATTTGCAGCTCTCTGCTAGCTCTGCGAGTCGATTTTCCTGGGCTGCGAACAAATGCTTGCTGGATGCGTGCTACATTTTCATCACTCGTTCTCGGCCGTCCAGAACTTTTCCCTTTGCACAAACACCCATTCTCTGTAAACTGTTTATACCAACGTTTAACACACCACCTATCAGGAGGTTTAACACCATACTTCGTTCGAAATGCACGCTGAACAACTGTCGTCGATTCACTTCTGCCGTACTCAATAACACAAAAAGCTTTCTGTTGAGCGGTCGCCATCTTAGCATCAACTGACGCTGACGCCTAGTCAGCAGCGCCTCAAGCGAACAAATGTACAACTAAATGAAACTTTACAGCTCCCTTAATTCGCCGACAGATAGTGCTTAGCTCGGCCTTTTGTCGTTGCAGAGTTTTAAATTCCTAAAGTTGTGGTATTCTTTTTGAATCACCCTGTATATTTGGCCCATACTGCTGGAGTACGGTCAGACGCACAAAGTTCCGCAGATTTTCGTCACTCATGTTGCTAAGTAATCGTGTCTTAGTTTCATAATCGAAAAAAGCCTTTCACGCACTTATGCTGATCAAAACATTAATATCAGATTTGCAACGTCATGATGGACACGTGGTAAGTCTTCCCAAGGAACACAAGGTAGAATTCCTGGACAGCTTTAATGTAAAAAAATTTTTCTTTTTAACGGGAATTACACTGCAGATCGAACAATTCTGTCTGGATATGCACAGCGTCGCTTTCAGCGTACTCGAAATCAGCTGAAAAACAAATGTAAGACTCGTAATGTTCTCAAAATATTTAGAAAGGTATCCTTGTAATTCTTTCAATGCAAAATGAATTTTCCAAAATTCGCTTTTTCTTTAGCAGCTTTGAGTTGAGGGAAACGATTGGAGGGTTTTGTTGAAATTTATCCCTTCCACTATGCTTTTAAAGGACTGCGTCGATGCATGCGTTATTGTCGGAGCAACATTTGTATGAAAAGAAAATTTTTGGAAAATCCAACGAAAAAGTCCGAAATTAATATCAATTGTCGCATACACGAAATATCATCAATTAAGAATGGCTCGACAGATTCATTTAGTTTTTGATTTTGTTATGTTCGAAATTGTCGGGACACGGATTGTACGAAAGAATATTTTTTTTGGAAAATCCATCTGATAAGCCACAAATTAAAATAAATTATGACACATTATCGCTTGGGTGATTTTTTTTGTTCGTAGTTGTGGATGGTAGTGGTATTTTTGGTATGAAAAAGAAATCCAAAAATGCTTTCAATCAACTGTTCTGCTGTCACGTATTTTCATAACAAAAAAATCCGTCTGACGTTTCCTCTTTTTATTCACACTAAAGTGCTAAAAAAACTGGTGTAGGCATGCATATTCAACTACAGAGATATGTAAACAGCCAGAACTCGGCGGTGCGGTTGACAACGCCTGTGTAAGACAACAAGTGTCTGGCGCAGTTGTTAAACCTGCTGCTACAATGGCAGGTTATCAAGATATAAGTGAGTTTGAACTTGGTGTTGTAGTCGGCGCACGAGCGATGGGACACAGCATCTCCAAGGTCCCGTACGACCATTTCACGAGTGTACCGTGAATATCAGGAGTCCGGTGAAAATTAAATGTTCGACATCGCTGCGGCTGGGAAAAGATTCAGCAAGAACGGGACCACCGACGACTGAAGAGAATCATTCAACGTGGCAGAAGTGCAATTCTTCCGCAGATTGCTGCAGATTTCAATCCTGGGCCATCAAACGGTGTCAGTGTGCGAACCATTCAACGAAACATCATCGATATGGGCTTTCAGAGCAGAAGGCCCTCTCGTGCACCCTTGATGACTGCACGACACAAAGCTTTACGCCTCACCTGGGCCTGTCAACACCGACTTTGGACTGCTGATGACTGGAAACATATTGTCTGGTCGGATGCGTCTCGTTTCAAATTGTATCGAGCAGATGGATGTGTACGGGTATGGAGACAACCTCATAAATCCACGTTATATATTTTTATGAGCTTCCAACAAGAGCGACTTATTTACAGACACCCATGTAGTTACTAGATTTTTTTTGTAATTTCTTGCTTGTTCGAGTGCTTACTAGGCACAACCTTTTACTTTTATTTTAATAACAGCATATCGTATAGTACCACCATTGTTATCGACCGTCGTATTGTATAGGCTTTTGTTTGTTCCTGTTAGTGTAGCTCAGTGTCGGATAGACTGTCAAAGATAGAGCACCTCGTGTTCCTGCTGGTAATACATCAAGTATAACGTTAGTTTATTACATATTTTTACGAGTTACAAACAGGAGCAGCTGCAGTAATGGATAGGAACTGTGATTGCTGTGTACAGTTGGCGACCCTCCACTCACAGCTCCAGGCTGTGTTGGCTTCTGTCACACAGCTTGAGGCTGCTGCCAATGGGCATCACTGTGGTGGGGAGGTCGAGCACATCCCAATTGGTCCACTGCTGTCACCGCCCCAGGCACTTCCTGTACTAAGGTTGACTCTCACCCGTGGTCGAGTGAGAGATCATCCCGAAGTCTGGCAGGCAGCAAAAAACTTACCGAGGGACTGATCGTAGGGGCCTCCCCAGTTCGTTTGATAAACAGGTTTTGGATGTTATCTGTGGCTAACGATGTCTCTAAGCCGGATGCAGCCGTCCACCCTGTTCCAGAGGAAGCTTCTCAGCCCGCAAGGTCTGGGCATTCACAGTGGGCAGGTCTGCTGGTAGTTGGGAGCTCCAACATTAGGTGCGTAATGGAGCCCCTTACAAACATGGCTGCCAAGGAGGGGAAGGAAGCGAGTATGCACTCCATGTACATACCAAGCGGAATGATTCCGGATGTGGAAAGGGTTCTTCCGTATGCCATGAAGAGCACAGGGTGCGACCAACTGCAGGTGGTGTCTCATGTCAGTACCAATGACGTGTGTCACTTTGGATCGGAAGAGATTCTCTCCAGTTTCGGGCAGCTAGCGGACATGGTAAAGACTATCAGTCTTGCTTCCGAGATTAAGGCAGAGCTCACCATCTGCAGTATCGTCGACAGAACCGACTGTGGTACTTTGGTGCAGAGCCGAGTGGAGAGTCTGAATCAGAGGCTCAAGTGGTTCTGTGACCGTGTAGGGTGCAGATTCCTTGACTTGCGGCATCGAGTGGTGGGTTTCTGGGTTCTGCTTAAGAGGTCAGTAGTCCACTACACACAGGAGGCGGCTACACGGGTAGCGGGGGCTGTGTGGAAAGGACTGGGCGGTTTTTTAGTTTAGAGGATCTCAGGGAACCATAGAAAGGGCGTCCTTTGGAAAGGGGGCATGTAATGCACAGTTCGGTGTTATTTAAGTGGTTTCTCAAGTGTTTAATGTTCTTCAAGAGTTGCTCAGGTGTTTTTATCACCGTTTTTACACAATTCATGGAGATAGTTTTACATTATTTATATTTATCCCATTCACGACACATTTTCAAATTATTTTAAATTCATAGTACATGTGTCTCCTTGATTTTTTTCTCAGCATCTAAGTTAACATTAAGTTCTTCTGGCTGAAGAGTGGGTTATTTGTAGTGTGGCTGGCCCACGCTGCTGCCTACATGGGACGAGCGGGATGAAATAACAATAAAGAGAAAAAAAGGAAGGAAGGTGAACTATCTTGAAACAATGGAATTTAAGAAACACATGACCATCAGCCCAAGCTTAGTACTGAATGAGCAGACACTGTTCCCTTACTCGCCGCTTCTAACTGCAGATACTACTCATAATCCCATCCTGGCCATGTTGTAAATTACCCCTCTTGTTTACATTCCCCATTTTCCTTTATTTAGGTTACTATAATTACTCTCACTGTGTTAAAAAAGTTACTTTGTACAATCACAGCTGCTTTACTCATCTACTTAATGTCACTGCTGTCTCTTATCTGTTTGTAATTTAGAATCTATTAAAGACAAGTTTTTTTGTTCAGCCACATCTTTGGAATATGCCACCAAAGTTTATTCTTCAATTATTTTCTTCTATGTACAACTGTTGTGATTTGTCTACAGTTCATTAGTTAATGTGTCACATATTGTATCTTAATTAAATAATCTTACATCGCATTTACACTCAAATAATCCCTCTTGTATTATTACTAATTGTGACATTAACATTTTAATATCTGGAATTTAAGATACTCTCTAAAGGCACTAGTTTAAGATCTTTGAGCCACAAAAATTTCACTGCACCACATGCTAATCTTTAAATCGGATGATGGCGTAACATCCAAAACAGTTTCGTCTAACAAATAATAAATATTATAGAATATTACACCAGTGTTGTGTGTTTTATGCATAAAAAAGTTACGTTCGTTCCTATGAACAGTACCGTTCTGTTAGACTAAACTTTGAGATAAATGTCACTAGGCCCGTCATCACTCAGCCTACCTACGACCAAAATTGTGGCTATACCACTAACATCAGTCGTTTTCGATACATGCAACTCTGTACCTACTGCAGGGCTTAATTTCGACTGGTGCGCTCCGGTATGGCGTTACGGCATCTCGAACGGATTTTTTTTTTAACTTACTTCAACAAGTCAGCATCGAAGATTTAAAGTGGTACACAAGTATTAAATCGCAACGTAACTATAATATGACGTTGCATCGGGACCACTGAACCTGACAATGGGTGACCTACGTGATGTGACGGGCAGGAGTGTGGGATAACTTACTGTGTGTGTGTGTGTGTGTGTGTGTGTGTGTGTGTGTGTGTGTGTGTGTGAGAGAGAGAGAGAGAGAGAGAGAGAGAGAGAGAGAGAGACAGAGAGAGAGAGAGTGACTGAGTGTACTCAAGATAAGTTGAGCTTCGTTCCGAAGTTTTGACCTGTACAGGCTCCGAAGTTGTGACCCGTACATATCTGTAACTTTCGTGTCGAATGTCTTTTATTTATGACTGCCAGCAACCTCTGCGATCTAGTAGCATGGCGGCGTCCCCTGTTACGTGCGTAGAAGAGGAACAAATAAAGTCAGGAGTGTTCGAATACGAGCGTCTGTATAATGTGCTTTCAAGAAATCTTGTTTCTTCCGTGTCGTAATTTATGCCGTAGCTGCTGATCAACTGCGCGTACGGCGCACGCATGGCTGATAAAGTTGGCAGCGTTTCAAGCCGATACGTAAACATCCTTGCCCAGACGTACCTCAGCCTATGGCGCTCAAGATCGCTTCCTCTTTCCCTGCCCCGCAGTCTTGTTAGAACATAGTCGGCGCTCAATTTATCTTGGATTCCCCACACAGCTGCCAGCGGAGGCTACTCTTAACTCCCGATACGCCTGTTGCTTGTATTAAACATTGTGGTTTTATTGTTTTGATTAAAACCTGAGCTTTAGAAGAATATTCTGAAAAAATAATTTCTCATTTTAAATTATACTACAAGGTTTTAAAAATCGAAATTTGCGATTTGCACATGGTAGTGGTAGTGATGGGAGAGGGGGGAGGAGGAGGATGGGTTAGTTGTATGTTGTCACAAATTACCAAATACGCAGAAAAAAATATCGAATTAAAAAAAAAAGCCACCCAGGAATTGGACATGGGCCAAGGCGTGGTATGCTAATGCCTTCAACGCTCGACCGTCGATCTCGCTGTGCCAGACGCCATGAATTGGAAGATACCCAAGTGACAACATGAAAATACAAAAACTTTAATAACTCGAACATTATTAACTTTGGTCGTCATATTGAATTAATTAAAAAAGGCTTGTTTTTAGACATTCCTTCCACGTATAGCACTGAAAATGCTATTTTACAGCATCAGCTTATAACACTACATGCTAGTGCTAGATCAGCAGTACACCGAAAAAGTTATTTCTGTGAAAGTACGCTTATTTGACCGTGATCGTGGGTAATACAAAGACATCGGACAATGTTTGTTTCTTTAACGATGTCTATTGAAGGCAAGCAGCAGCAGAACAAACGGGAATTGAACCCAGGTCCTATTACTAATAAATTAAAGTGCAGTTACGCAAAAGGAGTAGGTCACCAGCCTTAAACTCAGAATAGTGTTCCTAGAGCCACTCTGTAGCAAGTCTGGAGGTGTGGGGTGTCGCACTGTCCTGCTGGAATTGCCAAAGTTCGTCGGGATGCACAATCGACATGAATGGATACAGGTATCAGGATGCATACGTCTCACCTGTCAACTGCACACGCCCCACACCATTACAAAGCCCCCACCAGCTAGAAGAGTTCCCTGCTGGCATGCTGGGTCTACGGATTCGTGAGGTAGTCTCCATACTCGCATACGTCCATCCGCTAGTTACAATTTGAACCGAGACTCGTCCGACCAGGCAACGTGTTTCCAGTCATCAATAGTACAATGTCGATGTTGACGGGCTCAGGTGAGGCGTAAAGCTTTGTGTCGTGCAGTCATCAAGGATGCACGAGAGGGCCTTCGGCTCCTAAAGCCTATCGATGATGTTTCGTTGAATGGTTCGCACGCTGACACTTGTTGATGGTCCAGCATTGAAATCTGCAGCAAGCTGCGGAAGAATTGCACTTCTGTCACGCTGAACGATTCTCTTCAGTTGTCGTTGGTGCCGTCCTTGAATGAACTTTTTCCGGACGCAGCGACGTCGGAGATTTGATGTTTTATCGGACTCCTGATGTTCACGGTACAATCGTGAAATGGTCGCACGGCACCTCGGAGGTACTGTGTCCCATCGCTCGTGCGCCGACCATAGCACCACATTCAAACTCACCTAACTCTTGATAACCTACCGTTGTAGCAGCAGTAACTGATCTAACAACTGCGCCAGACACTTGTTGTCCTACATAGGTGTTGCCGACAGCAGCACGGCATTCTCTCCCTATTTACATGTCTCCGTGTTTGAATACGCATGCCTTTACCAATTTATTTGGCCCTTCAGTGTGTAGTCTTGCAGTTTTTGTTGCCTTGTTCAGTTCACAAAACGCGAACACTTCGCCCGCCAGCCATCGGCTGGCTCTTACCACTGAGGAACCTTGCATCTAGACCACGAATTTCACCTTTTCTTTTCCTGAGAAGCTAGTTTCGTAGGAGAGGGGCTTCCCCCCACGTTTTACTTGATTGCAAATGTACTTCTCCTATGCATGAAGCAGTATTACAAGTAAAATTTTATCACTGTCCTCCTTTTACAGAAAATTTTTTAAAATCACATCGACAGATTCATTAGGTTGACAAAAATAATGAATAAAACGTTCACGTAGATGTTAGATGAAAGACCTAGGTGATACAGAAGTCACACTGAGTAAAAACAGACAAAGTAGTTAGGTATTTTCGATAACAGTATTACAAACATTGACCTCGATTTTTTCATAAGCTGGTGGGTGTCTAGCAAAAAGCTGAAAAATGTGTCTCTTTATTTTCAATATAGAACGTCCTTGC
This sequence comes from Schistocerca americana, assembly GCF_021461395.2. NCBI lineage: Eukaryota > Metazoa > Arthropoda > Insecta > Orthoptera > Acrididae > Schistocerca > Schistocerca americana. The sequence goes on along the minus strand of NC_060124.1, from coordinate 77,731,999 downwards.
AAAACTTGATCAGATCCAAATGTGAGGACCTCCTCTTGTCAGTAACATTCTCACATTGATTAAACAAACCTGACCTTTCAGGCCGCCCTTCTCTCTCTACGTTCAATATCCCCTGTTAGACCTATTTGGTATGTCTCCCACACAGTTGAGTAATATTCTAGGATGGGTTACGTGAGTGTTTGTAAGCAACCTCCTTTGTAGGTAGCCAGTATTTTCCTGCTATCCTACCAATGAATGAGCAAACGTCTGCTACCTGTTTCAGATATAACTGAGCTTATTAGATCATCCTATTTTATGCTATTGCAAGTTGGTTCAACCAGAATGTGTTGAATGATTCCGATGGTACTGCACTGACATTGTAGTCACAGGGTACTATGGTTTTTATCGTTTTGTGAAGTGCTAAATTTTACATTTCTGAACAACTGAAGCAAGCTGCCAATATTTGTAGCACTTTGCAATCCTGTCAATATCTTACTGAATTTTGGACAGCTTTTTACAATAAATGCTAGATTAAATGCATCACTGAATAAATTCTGAAGATACTGTTAATGTAATGTTGTCTAGCTGGTCGTTAATATACAACGTTCAAAATTAAAATAAGTAACTGGTGCAAAATTTTGTTGGCTGATGCATCCATGCACCCAATAATTTTCTTCTTAACCGGAAAGACCTCGAGAGTCAAACTGGCGGTGATACCTGAGTCGTAGAGAACTAGGAAGTCAGCAACATCGAGCGTGTATGTATTTCCTGCTGTAGATTCTCAGTACACCCATCTGCCGGAGGCTATTGGAACTAGTTGCATCCGAGAAACGTGTCCACATCATCAAAACTGCTTCTCTCCTGGTACAAAAGCGGCAAGATTCTAACTGCCCGGCCGGCCGGTGTGGCCGTGCGGTTCTAAGCGCGTCAGTTTGGAACCGCGGCCGGTCGAAGTGGCCATGCGGTTAAAGGCGCTGCAGTCTGGAACCGCAAGACCGCTACGGTCGCAGGTTCGAATCCTGCCTCGGGCATGGATGTTTGTGATGTCCTTAGGTTAGTTAGGTTTAACTAGTTCTAAGTTCTAGGGGACTAATGACCTCAGCAGTTGAGTCCCATAGTGCTCAGAGCCATTTGAACCATTTGGAACCCCGTGACCGCTACGGTCGCAGGTTCGAATCCTGCCTCGGGCATGGATGTGTGTGATGTCCTTAGGTTAGTTAGTTTTAAGTAGTTCTAAGCTCTAGGGGACTGATGACGTCAGTAGTTAAGTCCCATAGTGCTCAGAGCCATTTGAACCATTCTAACTGCCCGGCACGTGACGTAAGAAGGGGCAGATACGTCCATGACCATCAGCTACGTTCGACATTAACATCAGTAACCACGCACAGCCGGCAGGGAGCAGTACTAACTGTGGAGGGTATATAAAATATGCCATGGGGATACGGAGGACAATGCAGTCATTGTCATAAAATGAAAATAGAACGATTTATCTGATGTCTAAAAGGGCATGGTCATAGACTTTTGTGGCAAGGATGAAAACATTTCCGAAACAACTAAGTCTGCACGCCGCCATGGTCAAAGTGTACCACGCATGGTAGAATGGTACTCCTTAGAGGACAGGAGTGAACACGGCTGTAGCGGTGTCTACGGACAAACAGACGTCCATCTGTTGAGTAAATGACTGCCCAGGAGAACCAAGGGGCTACCAACACCGTCTGCTCAACGATCGTTCAGCTATAGTTACTGTGTATTGTGATACCCTGTAGGCGCACGCTGTAATGAGCAGATGCAGTATTTCGCTCATGTTTGTACGTTCTATGACGTGAAAAACTTACTTTTACAAAAGTGCAAAAATCTTTGTAACTACCTTGTCCTAATTTCTGATCTGTTCCTGCTTTAGCATGAGACGAGACAACTTGGTGATACGGTGATGTGATTGACTGGTCGCCATTGTAGCCCCCTCTACGCAAATTTAAGCGGTCAATCAAAGAACCTCTCTTCATTATTTTTTCATGATTTACTAAGTCGAATTACGATATCCTGAATGCTTTTCTATGCACGCCAGCATTGGCGATTCAAACCTTTATTACTGATACACGGTACAGCACTACCCTATTACTGACTCTCCGCAAAACCAGCTACGCCGATCGTTTCAATTTTGTTATTTCCGAGCGTCGTCGTTATAATAAAAATTTTCTCTCTCAAAACAGCATAGAGAAATCTTTCATTATCAACCATATCAGATACAGAGAGAAAAAAGTTTATTACAAACGTCGAGACCGAGACAGGATGTGTACAATTCTAATTGTTATCTTTTATGTTTCATGGAATTACGCCTCACCGGTGTGGGATGAACACATTGTTATTTTCAAATTGAAGAAAAAGATAATTTATGAACAAGATTGCATGGAGGTATACTTTGAGGAGTCAGAGAAACTGGTCATCATCATCAGTTATCTGCTATATTAGCAGGTCCTTTGCCTCTCCATTTTCTGCGATCCATTGCTTCCTTCTTAAGGCTGCTGTATGTTGTACCGTCCATCATGTCATCCAGTATCTGGAATCTCTTCCTTCCTCGCTTCCTTTTCCCTTCTACATAACCTTCTAAAACTGTTTTTATCAGTCCGTCATTCTTTCTTAATATATGCCCAATCCAATTTCTTTTTCTTCTCTTTATTACATCTAGTAACTGCCTTTTCTCTCCCACTCTTCTCAGTACCTCTTCATTTTTTACTCTGTCCATCCAGAAACTGGTACACCTGCCTTATATCGAGTGGGGCCTCGTGAACAAGTAGAAGTGCAGCAAGACAACGCAGTCCATAAATCGGTTAGAGTACGAGAGAGTAGAGATCACTTATGAACAGCACGTTGCAAGGCATACCAGATATTCTCAATAATGTCCATGTCTGGGGAGTCTGACGGCCAGTGGAAGTGTTTAAACTCAGAAGAGTGTTCCTGGAGCCATTCTGTAGCAATGCTGGGCGTGTGGGGTGTCGCATTGTCCTGCTGGAATTGCCCAAGTCCGTCGGAATGCACAATGGACATGAATGATTCCAGGTGATCAGACAGGATGCTTACGCACGTGTCACCTGTCAGAGGCGTATCTAGACGTATCAGGGGCCCCATATCACTCTAACTGCACACGCCCAACACCATTGCATAGCCTTCACTAGCTGGAAAAGTCCCTTGCTGAGACGTAGAATCCACGGATTTATGAGGTTGTCTCCATACCCGTACACGTCCATCTGCTCGATACAACATGAAACGAGACTCGTCCGATCAGGCAACATGTTTCCAGTCATCAACAGTCCAATGTCGGTGCTGACGAGCCAAGGTGAGGCAAAAAGCTTTGTGTCGTGCAGTCATCAAGGGTACACGAATGGGCTGTCGGCTCCGGAAAACCATATCGATGACGTTTCGTTGAATGCTTCGCACGCTGGTACTTGTTGACGGCCCAGCACTGAAATCTGCAGCAATCTGCGGAAGAATTATACTTCTGTCGCGTTGAACGGCTCTCCTCAGTCGTCGTTGGTCTCGTTCTTGCAGGATCTTTTTCCGACCGCAGTGATGTCGCAGATTTGATGTTTTACTGGATTGCTGATATTCACGGTAGACTCGTGAAACGGTCGTGCGGGAAAATCCCCAATTCATCGCTAGCTCGGAGATGCTGTGTCCCATCGCTCGTGCGCCGACTATAATACCGCGATCGAAATCACTTAAATCTTGATAACCTGCCATTGTAGCAGCAGTAACCGATATAACAACTGCGCCGGACTCTTGTTGTTTTATATAGGCGTTGCCGACAGTAGCGCCGTATTCTGCTTGTTTACATATCTCTGTATTTGAATATACATGCCTCTACCAGTTTCTTTGGCGCTTCAGAGTATAAAGCAACCTTAAATGAGAAATCCATTTTTGAAGACGACGTGACAATATCACTATATCAGGTACAGACCAATACTTAGCAAGCTTTCTGCTTCAGAGCGTATAATGGATATTATCATAGCATTCGCCCACAATTATTTGATAAATGTAAATTTGCGTTTATTGAATTTAATTATATGTACAACAGATTCACGAGCCTATGCCACAATATGGTCGCTCTTTGCTTGACTTATGTTTAGCAGCAACTGTCCAGCTTCGTAGTGTGCGTCCTGAAAAAAACTGCTTATGCTAGCCACTAGTTATTCTTAGCTTAATTCTGGAGATACTTCTTCAAATCTTGGTTTTAAATTTTTCGAAGTTATTTTATTGCAAATATTTGTTATGGTGAAAATAGAAAAAGTGAAGAAAATTGCTTTACGCTTTAACAATGACGTGAAATGAACGTTGAACAAAGGGAACTTGACACTGTGGATGTAGACAGTTCTCTTGTTTCCGAGCTTCAACGAAAATCGAGCTCTCAAACTCAAGTACATATTTTTCCTCAAAATCTTCTGACAGTTCTGGTGAATCTAAGCAGAGCTCGAACTGTAAAACAAACTTGAAATGAAGAGTTAACAGAATAGTGTGCCCAGATAACTACGTAGATTTCTACCGTACAACAAGAAATATCTGCATTCAAGGTGCAGCACCGAGTGCAAATTCAGTACGTAATGAAAGTGCCAAAATACGGTAATGCTGTGACTTTTAATGGTTTGTTGTCGTGCGAGATGTAGCGTACGAAATACCGGGAACCTCTACGTTACACAATGCCTAGCGTGTAGAGAGCACTCTCAGATACAGATAATTCCAGCCTCATATCACAGAAAAGAATACTCCACGCCCAAATGTATTCAGTAAGTCCTTCAGAGATGTGTTACCGTCATCCTGGTCGGAGCAGCAGAAGGTATGTTTCACGACAAGATATATACACTGAAGCGCCATAGAAACTGGTATAGGCATGCGTTTTCAAATGCAGAGATACGTAAACAGGCAGAATACGGCGCTGCGGTCGGCAACGCCTATATAAGACAACAAGAGTCCGGCGCAGTTGTAAGATTGGTTACTGCTGCTACAATGGCAGGTTATCAAGATTTAAGTGATTTCGATCGCGGTATTATAGTCGGCGCACGAGCGATGGGACGCAGCATCTCCGAGGTAGCGATAAAGTGAGAATTTTCCCTTACGACCATTTCACTAGTGTACCATGAATATGAGCAATCCGGTAATACATCAAATCTCCGACATCGCTGCGGCCGGAAAAAGATCATGCTAGAATGGGACCAACGACGACTGACGAGAATCGTTCAACGTGACAGAAGTACAATTCTTCCGCAGCTTGCTGCAGATGTCAATGCTGGACCATCAACAAGTGTCAGCGTGCGAGCCATTCAACGAAACATCATCGATATGGGCTTTCGGAGCCGAAGGCCCACTCATTTACCCTTGATGGCCGCACGACACAAAGCTTTACGCCTCGCCAGGGCCCGTCAACACCGACACTGGACTGTTGATAACTGGAAACATGTTGCCTGATCGGACGAGTCTCGTTTCAAATTGTATCGAGCAGATGGACGTGTACGAGTATGTTGACAGCCTCATATATCTGTGGACCCTGCATGTCAGCAAGGGACTTTTCAAGCTACTGAAAGCTCTCTAATGGTTTTGCGTGTGTGCAGTTAGTGATATGAGGCCCCTGATACGTCTAGATACGCCTCTGACATGTGAATCTTACGTTAGCAACCTGTCTGATCATCGGCATCCATTCATATCCATTGCACATTCCGAGCGATTGGGCATTTCCAGCAGGACAATGCGACACCCTATACGTCCAGAATTGCTATAGAGTGACTCCAGGAACACTCCTCTGAATTTAAATACTTCCACTGGCCACCAAACTCGCCAGACATGGACATTATTGTTCATATCTGGGATGCCTTGCAGTGTGCTGTTCAGAAGAGATCTCTATCCCCTCGTGCTCCTCCAGATTTACAGCCCTGCAGGATTCATGATGTCAGCTCCCTCCAGCACTACTTGAGACATTAGTCGAGTCCATGCCATGTCGGTTTGCAGCACTTCTGTGTCCTCGGAGGGAGGGTGGCGTCCCTACACGATATTGGGCAGGTGTATTAGTTTCTATGGCAACTCAGTGTACAAGGAGATGGTGTTCTATGGGCGACGACATAAACGGCTGTCAGACTTATGAACAATTTGAACGAGTCTATTTATCAAAATATTAGTCTCGTAGTCTTCAGGAGAAACCTGTTTTCAACCCAGAACAATTTAATTTTAAACAAGGCAATAATCGTCTTAACTTCGAAAAGTATTTAAACAAAACACTTTACTGGGATGAGCCAGCCTCTCACAAAGACAAGCTGGAAATTACCATTATCATTAGATATTCGTGAAAAGTTAGCACATGTACAGGAAGACGGCCTACAACACTTTATGTCAGTTCTAGACAACTGAAATTTCATAAGAAGATAGTAAAATTAATAAAAACAACAATAACGGCTGTAACAGTGCGGTGCACAGCAGCAATGAAACGGCCGATCGCACGGATTTCGTGATCCGTGAACCCCCCGAGAAAGACAGGCCATGGAGTGTCGTCATAGCACGTGACACTGCGGGTCTTATGAGTGCCAGCAGCCGTCTCCAGCGGAGAACAAGTTGCTGTTTCAGATGAGTTTATTAATTTTTGATTGAGTGTTTAAGTCTATACCAAGTTCTCCATAGCACACAACAAAATTAAGACCTTTAGTGCATACCTTTTCAATTAAATATTGATATACCCAGGCCCCCACAACCGCACTAGTGGTCGACTGTGAAGAGCGGACAAATTGAATAGCTGGCCGGCGGCCATTAGAGTGGTAAACTGACGCGCGGATTTCGAATGTTTATACATCGCTTTTGGTTATAAAATGCCTTCCCTAGAGTTAGGTCACAAACATAATGCCTCATTTAAATACGTTACTACAATATAGTTTTTAATTTATGAACAAACAGCAACTAGTCACTGTTTATGAATTTATATTACGTAGTACATGGAATCAGCCGTAGCTAAAAGTTATGCACTGGACCCCTAGCATTTTTCGTAGTTCATTTACGATAGATGTACGCAAAATGCATCAAAATACTCGAAGATTTGCCCACTATGTCAATAGATATTTTAAGACTCTACCTTGCTTTAGATTTTATGACGAAAAGTGCGTTATATTTGGCGTAGTGCTTTGGCAACTCACGACCAAATTATCAAGTTTCAACCTAACCTAGAGCATGAAAACACTACCGATCAGACAGCTACAACAAACAAGACTTCAGGCAGGCATCCAGTATCGCATTAGTCACAATATTTACTTTCGAAGATGTACACTTCAGTTTATATGTGTGGTTTTTTCATACAGTAAATAAAACTCAACAACTGTTCCAGCAAGAGAAGTTGTGAAATCAGATTACAATTACACACATTCAGTTGCATTTTATAACGATAAAAAACCTGCTAACTCAAATTTCCTGTTGCTTGCAACTCAACTTTTATAGTTAAAATAAAATGTGGTTCACAAAGAAAAATTTATCTTCTGCTGTATATGGTCTGGAAAACGAAAGATGGATGGAACAGCATCATCTTTCAGCTTTCTGCGATTTACGTAATTTTCAAGGAAACAACTTTCTTCAAAATGATCGGAACATATAAAATGGTATTCTGTCAGTCGGAAATCTTGCCTCCTGACAGCGTGTAACCATTTTTGTAACAGTTGTGGTTTTGAGAAAGGAAACCTGCAAATACACTCCTGGAAATTGAAATAAGAACACCGTGAATTCATTGTCCCAGGAAGGGGAAACTTTATTGACACATTCCTGGGGTCAGATACATCACTTGATCACACTGACAGAACCACAGGCACATAGACACAGGCAACAGAGCATGCACAATGTCGGCACTAGTACAGTGTATATCCACCTTTCGCAGCAATGCAGGCTGCTATTCTCCCATGGAGACGATTGTAGAGATGCTGGATGTAGTCCTGTGGAACGGCTTGCCATGCCATTTCCATCTGGCGCCTCAGTTGGACCAGCGTTCGTGCTGGACGTGCAGACCGCGTGAGACGACGCTTCATCCAGTCCCAAACATGCTCAATGGGGGACAGATCCGGAGATCTTGCTGGCCAGGGTAGTTGACTTACACCTTCTAGAGCACGTTGGGTGGCACGGGATACATGCGGACGTGCATTGTCCTGTTGGAACAGCAAGTTCCCTTGCCGGTCTAGGAATGGTAGAACGATGGGTTCGATGATGGTTTGGATGTACCGTGCACTGTTCAGTGTCCCCTCGACGATCACCAGTGGTGTACGGCCAGTGTAGGAGATCGCTCCCCACACCATGATGCCGGGTGTTGGCCCTGTGTGCCTCGGTCGTATGCAGTCCTGATTGTGGCGCTCACCTGCACGGCGCCAAACACGCATACGACCATCATTGGCACCAAGGAAGAAGCGACTCTCATCGCTGAAGACGACACGTCTCCATTCGTCCCTCCATTCACGCCTGTAGCGACACCACTGGAGGCGGGCTGCACGATGTTGGGGCGTGAGCGGAAGACGGCCTAACGGTGTGCGGGACCGTAGCCCAGCTTCATGGAGACGGTTGCGAATGGTCCTCGCCGATACCCCAGGAGCAACAGTGTCCCTAAGTGGCGGTGCGGTCCCCTACGGCACTGCGTAAGATCCTACGGTCTTGGCGTGCGTCCGTGCGTCGCTGCGGTCCGGTCCCAGGTCGACGGGCACGTGCACCTTCCGCCGACCACTGGCGACAACATCGATGTACTGTGGAGACCTCACGCCCCACGTGTTGAGCAATTCGGCGGTACGTCCACCCGGCCTCCCGCATGCCCACTATACGCCCTCGCTCAAAGTCCGTCAACTGCACATACGGTTCACGTCCACGCTGTCGCGGCATGCTACCAGTGTTAAAGACTGCGATGGAGCTCCGTATGCCACGGCAAACTGGCTGACACTGACGGCGGCGGTGCACAAATGCTGCGCAGCTAGCGCCATTCGACGGCCAACACCGCGGTTCCTGGTGTGTCCGCTGTGCCGTGCGTGTGATCATTGCTTGTACAGCCCTCTCGCAGTGTCCGGAGCAAGTATGGTGGGTCTGACACACCGGTGTCAATGTGTTCTTTTTTCCATTTCCAGGAGTGTATATGCACAGACATTATGCTAATAGCGTGTTACAAAAACATTTACTAAGCAAGTGCACTGACATACAAAACAACTTAAAATATCCACATACCTGTGAAATGTAATATTCGTTCCTTTATCGAATTTATTTGTACAATTAATCGCTGCACAACTCTTCACCATTGTACTTCTTTTGATTGGAACGTACAGACAGTAGAATTACGAGTAACAAATACTGTATGTACGCCCCAACAAATATACAACGTTGAATCAGGGTCTTCATAAACAACAGTGCTACACAACACATCAGACTACCACCACTATAATGGCGTCCAGCCGAAGGTTCAAATTATCCCGCGACTGCAGCGCCATGAGTGAGTCTAGTTATTTTTTACAAGGTCTTTGGATATACCACAGGCCCTGCATGGAGCCGAGCGTTCGCGAGGTATGGCGGACAAGACGACTAATGTGACGTCACAAGTTCGTTGTAGGACCAGCGCGATCCGCCTGTGACGTCACAGTCGGCATCATACGGGTATGACGCGAAGCGATTTGATCATCACCCGCCGAATATGAAAAGGAGTAATAATAGGGGATACAATAACAACAACAAGTATCATCCCAGTTATCAGAAAAATGACATTGGACGAAATTACAGGAACAGTAATAATGGTTACTGGCATGCACACAAAGCAAACCAGAGCCAGAAAAATGAAAATAGTACTTACCCACAGCAAATCAGGTACCACCTAGTCCGCCTGACAATGCTGGTCCAATCAAGGTCATTCCATGAGTGTCATTGAAGTCGTGAATGAAATGCCACCCACTGTTCGCGATGAAGATTCAACAAACTGGATTCGACATCATTAAGCCCTCCAATGATGGTCGTATAACAGGACGGGAGCAAGGTTTATAGTCACGTGAACATGTTTCGCTATAATGAAGGTAACGATATTGGAGAAGAATTGTACAATGCACAGTATACAATTTCGAACGAAATGTAAGTTGTGGTGCAGACCTCTATAAATACAACTGCAGTAACAATCCCTATCACAATTGTCCTAGGTACTGGTGCCTCTTTGAATGTCATCTCACAAAAATTATTTAATAGAATTAGAGAAGTAAACAAAGTACCAAATTAGTGGTATACAACAGGAGCTTCTAGTGTAAGGTTGTATCAAATGGCGGAGTTTTAATGGGAAGCAGAGTGACTTTATGCACATTCCAAATTGTAAAGAATCTTTTAGTTGACTGTGTGGGAGGTATTGAGTTTCTAAGGGACAAGAACGCAACAACAGACTTCTCCCAAGGCAAGTGCTATTGTGCATTGAGAGTTCTAGTTAAACCTGATAGATACTATCAAGGAATAACAGTACAATTTAAAAGACTACAAGTGCACCTGTTGATACATCTGCTTGCTATAGCAAGAATTATACGGATAACACTAGTATACTTGATGATGTACTTAAATCTCCATATCTTGATGAGCAACGACAAAAATTGAAGGAATCAATAATGACACATTTACATGTATTCGATGAAAAACCTATAAAAACCTGGAGTGATAAACACTTATCCATATCACATGGATACAGTATGACTCTTTCTGTAGGAAGTCTGGTCCTAGGCACACGAGCAATTAATAAAATTATTATACCAACACATATACGACCTGTGAATTTTTTAGGAGCAATTACAAAAGTTACACTGTGTACACTATTTATCTAGTCTCAATCTGAGATCTTCCTACTGGCAGATACCTTTAACAGTAGAGTCCAGGAAATATACAACTTTTGTTGGCGCCCGCAGGAGCTATCAGTTTTGTATTATGCCTTTCGGTCTATAGACAAGGTAACATTAGATGCTGATGACATTTTTATTGTTATTGCCATGTGGAAAGAACCCTCGATTTATTAGATATAACTTCGTGCAAATATTCACAGAGTGGAGTGACAGCTAATTTACAAAAGTCGAAGTTTAGTAGAGAGAAAATTAAAGTTTTAGATCCTATCATTTCCCCATCAAGTACAGTACCTAATCCAGACAAAATACATGCAATCAAGAATTTTCCTACACCATGCACTAAGCAACATTTAAAAGCCTTCATTGGTGTATATTCTTTCTTTCATTATTTTGTACACAATCAATTACAGAACAGCCCATCGCCCTTAGGATTACTAAAGAAGAACACAGTTATGTTTTGGTCAGATAGTCGTAGAACAGATTTTGATGCTCTTAAAAATGCACTTGTGAATTCCAATAGCCTACATGACCCTGACGTGAGGCTAGACTTTAACATTGCTACTAACACATCCTCTACAGGAATTGGATTTTGTCTGTTTCAGGTGGCAGAAAAATGTTTGAGACTGACATGATCAGCATTGCAAGTGGGACTTTATTCTAATGTGAATGTGGATATTCAACTACTGAGCTTGATGCTCTAGCTGTCATATGGGCTTTTAAGAAATCTAATTATTACATTTATGGTAGACTTATCAAGGTGTACTGTGATCACCATGCACTTAGCTCTAATTAACATGTAAGTTACTACACTCTAAAATTCCTTCAGGAATTACTTTGAAATGATGCATATACAGGGTAAGGATAATGTCGTCGCTGATGCTTTATCACATTTGCCACAAGGAGTAGCTGAACTTTCTGATATCACTCAAAGACACCTGCTACACACAATACTGTTTAGACATGTGTACTAACATGGCAACTTTGCAGGATTCAGGTCTTACATAACATAACATAAGAATACTTCTATCAGGTAACCCATCAGAGAGGATTCAGCAACATTACAAGAATCATAGAGACGTATTGCTCTAATGACGCAATGTCAATAGTAATAACTGGTGTGTGTGAATCGCTACTACATGTAGAGAATCTTTAGTTTAGCATACTCACTTTGATTGGGTGTATATGGCGCTATTAAATGCTTGAGAACACTGAATTTATACTGCACTGAACAGCCTTTAAAAACCTGTCTCACGTCTCAAAAGGGTAAGTTAACAAACAAATGCTGCAGCACTGAATTATACCCACTACTACCAACACAACCAATGCATTTAGTACCTGTCGATACGTCTGGGCCAGCGCCGACTACATGAGGTGGTGTTAAATATTTACTAGCTTTTTATGATCTTGACTCTAAATATGTTAAACTATATGTCTTGAAGTCAACAGCAGCATCTGGTATAACAAGAAAGATTCACAAGCAGTACATACCCACAGTTGACAAACCTGTTGCATTCCTCAGAAAATGCATCGAACTTAACAAGTAGCAAATGGAAAGATTTTCTGAAAAACAATGAAATTAAGCATGTTTTGGTATCCCATTTTCGCCCGCAAAGTAATCCCGTTGAACTTTTTTTAGAGAATTTAACCGATTTGTAAGAACATATACAAATATACAACACTACCGCAGGGTGAAGCTCATACAACTTCTCGAGCAAATAGTAAATAACTTGCCAATTTACACCACACCCTAGAAACTAGCTGAATTCCTGAGCACCAACAAAAAAACAAATGAACGGATGGGATACTCTTTGCCACGTCTCTAGAAAGAAAAAGTCACTCTACAAGAAAAGGTGAGAGATACACTAATTGCACTGACAGAGCACGCCAGAATTCGAAAGAAAACTCACGATAAAAAGTTAGGATATACACTCTTGGAGAGACAGTTTTGCTAAATCACATCCGGCGTCTTCTGTTCTGCATAAACGAAAGAGTAAATGGCAATGGTTTACACCTGTTCATATAAAATTGTTATCATACCTGACCCTGGCACTTATATTCTGGCTTCTCACAGATCAGAGAAAATTAAAGATTTGTATCCCCATCAGCATTGGAAGAGATATTGACATAGTTAGCCACCAAGTTTTCAAGCTGAGAACCATCACAGGAATAAGTCCGTATACTACCAGTAGTTTATCGAATGGTATAATGGATTCAAGTTTTTGTATCTGTGGCATCCTTCTGTGAAAAGTAATTAATGTTAGTATACTGAATATATCGTACTCGACTGAAGTATTACCTGTGTGAAAGAGTAAAGAGTAATTTGATACTTAAGCATCCATTTTGTGTTTCCGTTATCTTGTTTAGCAGGAAAAGACACACACTTATGTTCGGAGATAGCAATTTCATTTTAACTATTTGTTTGCATTATCAAGAAACTAGTAGTGGCTAGCAGCAAGATTTGTAAACGAAAATGATGTATTGTTTGTATGATACTAATGTGGAACCAATGTGAACACTTTGAACAAACAATTTATCTGAAAAATACGTGTAGCGCCAGCCACCGAGCCGAGAGGATGCGCAGCAGAGCAGCAGCAGCACTTGTCTGATAAACTGTAAACTAATTTAGTCTTTGTTTTTGGTTCACGTGCTTCTGCAACGAAGTGAACTGCACATGTGTATTTTACTGTGTAGACTAGTGGTTAGAAAATTAATCGTAGTTTTTTTGTTGCATAAGTCTTGCGAATATCCTTGTCTAGGGCAGCTTCCTAGTGTAAATTTTCCGTGTAGAGAAATTTGTTCCTGTTTAATAGGTTCCGGTCTCAGAGTTCAGTGAGAAATCTGCACACCAACTTTTAGTGTTTGTAATGTTATGTGAGCCTCACTGCCTTTTTCTTAACTAATTTGTGCCCAATTTTATTCTGAGAAGCTCAGTAATGGATGTAAATACCAAGTGAAGTGCAGTTGGACAGCAAGAAACTCTTTAGCGCCAATCCCCTAAACGATAGTAGTTGTGACTCTTTGAGTATGGAGTCTAAAAAAAAAGACAATTGATTTATTAAAAAAAAAGAGGACTGTTGATCTGCATCTTGTGGAAAGAGGACGTGTTGTTAGGCCGTCGCTCAGAACGTATTGTTCCATGTAATGAAAATTGCTATTGTAGGGATAAAACTGAGTAAAGTACGTGTAAGAGTTGCCAAACATTTATGTCTACAAATTTTCTGGAAGTGAAGAATAGAAATATCTTGTTTTTGGAAAAGGAGGTGAACTTCATTGTCGTCGCCGGCTATCAATCGACAGAATTGTAGGTGTACAAGGTTCACTAAAATACAGGAAAGGAAATGCATTCTCTATAGTTTTCATTCAATAAGTAATAACCTCTCATAATTTCTTAATCACAGTAACTGGATTATGATTTTGTACAATAGTATGATGCTGAAATCCACTGACCAATTTTGATGTGGCAGGACGTGTAGTTTGAAGGTAGTTTCTCACAAAAACCAGATTGCTGTTTGATCTTATTTACTTAGGTATGATAAGCTACGAAAACTTGGGTTCAAAGCTATTCGCAATACGGCCAAGTAACCAACAAAGTCGTGCTTTAAGTCTTAAAGAACAATAACTTCCTCCAAATACGTCACCAACTGGTGCAGAAGCTGATCATTTAAGGAGGCAGCAACCAAAATTCAGGTACTAGTTACGACTTAAAGTAAAGTCTCAATCAAAATCAATCTCTCTCTCTCCAAACACATACATAAATATTCATATTATTAAGATAAAAGTCATTTTATCTGTTACTTTATTCTCCTTTTGTATATTTTCAAACACAGTAGCGCCATTTGAGACCTTACATCCACTTTATACACAGTACGATATGGCTAGGGACTGTGCTTGTTGTGAGTGGACACAAGGAGAGTTGGCTGCTGTCCGTCAACAGCTGTAAGCTGCATTGGCTACCGTCGACGAACTTCTAGTTAATGCCCGAAGTTGCGGTGACGTCGGGGCGCCATTGACGAGACCTGCGACACCTTTGGTGCCACTGGAATCCCCTGGTGTCTCGGACGTCGCAGCGGCTTCCGATACGCAACATCTGACCGGTCCCTCCTCACTCCAGATTGGGTGGCAGACAGTGGTGGGTTCGCGTGTCACTGGGCGGAAGGGGAAAGAGGGAGCAGGCCGTGCTACGTCTTAGCAACAGGTACGAGGTGCTACCCAGTGTTGATAATAACTCTGAGCCAGCCCAGGACGCCTCTCCTGTTGGGCCAGCGCTCGATTTTCCTGCCCAGTCCGGACAAGTAAAGAGGGTGGGTATGGTAGTCATTGGGAGCTCCAATGTTAGGTGGGTGACAGAACCCCTCAGGGAGATAGCAGGAAAGTCTGGAAAGAATTCCAGTGTGCATTCGGTTTGTTTGCCGGGAGGCCTCATCCTTGATGTGGAGGAGCACTGCCTGCGGCTATCGAGCGCACTGGGTGCAGCCGGCTGCATGTCTGCCTGGCGCTTGGGTTCTGAGGCCATCCTCGCCTCCTTTCGGCGGCTGGCTGAATTTGGTGAAGGCAACTAGCAAGTCACGCGGGGTGCAGGCTAAGCTGTCTATTTGTAGCATCATACCCAGGGTAAATCGCAATCCTCTGGTTTGGAGCAGTGGAAGGTCTAAACTAGAGGCTCAGACGGCTCTGCGACGGTATCGGATGACCTCCGCTATCGGGTGCAGAACTGTAGGGTTCCCCTTAATAGGTCAGGCGTGCAATACACGCAGGAAGCGGCTTCTAGGGTAGCGGAACCCGTGTGGCGTGCACATGGGGCTTTTTTTTTTAGGTTAGAAGACTCCTCCTTTGGGAGCAAAGACGATTTGCCTGTTAAATCAGTCACAGCGACCTCAGAGAATGTTGGTCCTCACAGATCAGAGATAGAAAAGATTAGTATGATTTTAGTAAACTGCAGAAGCATTCAAGGAAAGATCTCAGGATTAGTATCGCTTACTGAAGGTTATAATGCTCAGATAGCATTGGGAACAGAAAGCTGGTTGAAGCCAGACGTCAATGACAACGAAATCATAAGTTCAGACTGGAATTTTTATCCTAAGGATAGGTTAGTCGCCAATGGTGGCGGAATGTTTATTGCAGTAAAAAATTCGATAAAATCTAGCGAGGTTATCACGGCTTCCGAATGTGAATTCACTTGTGTGAAATTGAATATCAAAGAACCGTCAAAAATGGTGATCGGATGATTTTATAGACCACCTGTGTCAGGATTTGTAGTTGTAGAGCGTTACAGACAGAACTTGCAGAATATCATTAGTAATTTTCCTGATCATGCCGTTGTAGTAGGGGGTGACTTCAACTTGCCAGGTATAGATTGGGAGTGTTACGCCATCAAAACTGGCGCCAGAGACAGGGAATCGTGTGGTGTTGTTGTGGATGGCTTGTCCGAAGATTATCTTGAGCAGATAGTTAGAGAACCAACCTGTGAGTGTAACGTCTTAGACGTCTTGGCAACAAGCAGACTGGAACTTATCGAATCCGTTTACGTAGAAGAAGATATCAGTGATCACAAGGCTGTGACAGCATCTATGACGACGGGTCCTACAAGGAATGTTAAGTAAGGTAGGAAGATATATTTGCTCAGCAATGGTGACAGGATACAAATTTCAGAATATCTCAGCAGTCAGCATCAAATATTCGGTGATGAGGGCGAAGAAGTGGAGAACAAATGGAAAAAAAATCAAAGGGATCGTTCAGTATGCCCTAGACAAGTATGTTCTGAGTAAGGTTTTAAGGGATGGGAAAGACCCGCCATGGTTTAATAGCCATGTTGGAAAAGCGCTACGTAAACAAAGAGCACTTCAACTCAGATTCAAGAGAAGTAAAGACCTAGCTGACAAACAAAAGGTGAACGAAGCGAAAATGAGCGTATGGAGAGCAATGAGTGAAGCGTTCAGTGATTTCGAATAAGACGTTGTCAACCGATCTGAGTAAAAACACTGAGAGATTCTAGTCGTCTATAAAATCAGTAAGTGGATCAAAATCTTCTGTTCATTCTCTCAGTGACCACACTGGCACCGAAACGGAAGATAACAGAGAAAAGGCCGAAATACTGAATTAGGTCTTCCGAAGTTGTTTCACCGCGGAAGGTGGTAACACTGTCCCTCCTGCAACCGTTGTGCGAACGTCGGAATGGCAGATATTGAGATAACTGATTGCGGAACTGAAAAGCAACTACAAACGCTTAGTAATAGGAAGGCTTCAGGACCAGATGAATTACCTATGAGATTCTAAAAAGATTATGCAAAAAGTCTTGCTCCTCTTCTAGCAGTAATATATCGTACAGTGCTTGAGCAACGGAAGGCACCAACGACTGGAAAAAAGCGCAAGTCATTCCCATTTTTAAGAAAGGCCGTAAGATAGATCCACACAATTATAGACCTATACCGCTTACGTCAATATGTTGTAGAATTATAGAAAATGTTTTATGCGCAAGAATTATGACGTTGTTGGAAAATGAACATATCCTCTATAAAAATCAACTCGGATTCCGCTAACAGACATCCTGCGAAACTCAGCTCGCTCTGTTCCTCCATGAGATTCACAGCGCAGTGGACAGCGGCGGTCAGGTTGATGCTGTAGTCCTTGATTTCAGTATGGCATTTGACACTGTCCCGCATTGCCGTTTAATGAAAAAAAATATGAAGTTAGGGGGTATCGGAGCATACCTGCGATTGGATTCATGAGTTTCTTGCAGATAGAACTCAACACGTCACTCTTAACTAAACTAAATCAACGGATGTAAAGGTAATATCCGGAGTACAACAGGGATGTGTGATGGGACCATTGCTGTTTACAGAATATATGAATGTCTTAGTAGAAAGCGTCGGATGCTCTTTAAGGCTATTCGCAGATGATGCAGTTGTTTATACCAAAGTAGCAACGCCAGAAGCTAGTAAGAATTTGCAGAACCACCTGCAGAGAATGGATGAGTGGTGCAGACTCTGGCAGCTGAACCTGAACGTAAATAAATGTAACATACTGCGCATACACAGGAAAAGAAATCCACTACAGTACAGCTACACTATTGATGACAAACATCTGGGAATAGCATTTGCCGTAAAATATCTAGGCGTAACCATCCAGAGCGACCTTAAGTGGAATGACCAGATAAAACAGATAGTGGTAAAAGCAGACACCAGACTCAGATTCATCGGAAGAATCTTAAGGAAATGTAACTCATCCACGAAAGAAGTGGCTTATAAGGCGCTTGTTCGTCCGATTCTTGAGTATTGTTCATCTATCTGGGATCGCTATCAGGTAGGACTGATAGAGGGGATAGCGAAGATCCAACGAAGAGCGGCGTGTTTCGCGACAGGATCGTTTAGCTGGCGAGAGAGCGTTATAGAGATGCTAAACAAACTCCACTTGGCAGACGTTACAAGAGAGGCACTGTTCATCACAGAGAGATTTACTATTGAAATTTCGGGACAGCACTTTCCAGGAGGAGTCGGACAACGTATTACTTCCCCCCACATACATCTCGCGTATTGATCAAAAGGAGAAAATTCGAGAAATTAGAGCCAATACAGAGGCTTACCGACAATCATTCTTCCCACGCACTATTCGCGAGTGGAACAGGGTTGGAGGGATCAGATGGTGGTACCGAAAGTACACTCCGCCGCACACCATTAGGTGGCTTGTGGAGTATGATGTACATGCAGATGTAGACTATTGCGCTCTATGACCAACTAAAAGAGACATGAACTATACTGTCATTAGTAACTATCACGATTTTAAGTTGAAGAGTGGTTTGAATTTAATTTTATATAGCAGTTTATAAGTTTCTCTATGCAGCGTAATGTCGACTAACATGCTGTACATGCATGAATATATTTGACTTTTACGGGGAGCGCCGAAGAAATTTTCTTTATGCAAACGTATTACATTGAAGCAGTATTTTAAATGTATGTATTTCGTTCTTATGATAATTCATGCAACAAGTTTCAAAGCATATTTAAGATATTATTCTGATAGCTTTATGTAGAACAAGAAATTAGTAGTATCTAGTGGACGGAAGTTTTGATTAAGTTAATTGTATGTACATTGTTCAGTGATGCACCATGTTTGAGCTTCCTTTGCTTTGACTTAGATCACGTGTGACTTAAGCACGTTTTCGGCTTTTCTTGGTCTGTCATGTGCAGATGTTTCATGCGTGATATAGGGTTTGAGATAGTGTAGCACCGGTATCGTAATGAGTATTCAGAAAACCAGACCAGCCTGTTATTTACTTCCCTTTACTTAATGTAATGAGATACATATTAAATGCTTTTGTAAACAACAAGGATATGCTCACAAATGTAAACGAAAACCGTTACTGTTTCTAAGTAGAACATGCAAAATAATTTTTTTTTCTTGCCTGAATCTGAGGGCACAAAAATGTGAACTGTTAGGGTGCCACGTAAGAAACTGTGACAAGCTACAAAGCAGAAGCATTATATGGGAACTAAAGTGAAAACTAGAGGAAAACAGAATGAAAAGCTGTGAGGATGGTTCGTGAGTTGTGCTTGGATAACTCAGTCGATAGAGCCCTTGCCCGCGAAAGACATAGGTCCCGAGTTCGAGTCTCAGTCCAACAGCTCAGTCCGGAACCGCGCGACTGCTACGGTCGCAGGTTCGAATCCTGCCTCGGGCATGGATGTGTGTGATGTCCTTAGGTTAGTTAGGTTTAAGTAGTTCTAAGTTCTAGGGGACTGATGACCACAGAAGTTAAGTCCCATAGTGCTCAGAGCCATTTGAACCATCAGTCCAACACACGCTTTTAATCTGCTAGGAGATTGCATATCAGCGCACATTTCGCTGCAGAGTGAAAATTTCATTCTGGAAACATCCCCCAAGCTGTGGCTTCCAGGAATGTTAGTTTTGCAAGTTTCGCAGGAGAGCTTCTGTGAGTTTTGGAAGATGGGAGATGATGTAGCGGCAAAACTGAAGCTGTGAGGAGGGGTCGTCAGTCGTGCTTGGGTAGCTCAGTCGGTAGAGCACGTGCCCGTGAAAGGCAAAGCTCCCCAGTTGGGTTCTCGGTTCGGTCCACGGTTTTCAGCTGCCAGAAAGTTTTGTAGGAAACCATTTTGCGAGTCTGTGTGCCTACCATGATGTGTTCGTGAAAGTAAAGATTTGGACATAGACAAGGGCGATCTTTTAGTGTTTACTTTGCTACCTGTGAACGAACTATTTCGCCGACACTCAAAGGAGGAACCGACGTTTTGCTCACTTGAACTACGTCTGCCAATGGACTGTTTATAGGGGCATCATCCAGCATTTCTCACTCAGGAACACGTAACGTACTCCGCAGCTGCACACAATCCACTCAATCCACTGCTCTGCTGTGCCCAGCGAAAATCCCAACAACGTGCCACAGGCTTGATTGTCGATCTGACTGCAGCCCGAGTATCGCTGTTGCAGACTTTCTAACAACGTGAAGTGTCGATGAAAGTAAAGAGAATGAATAACTTGCATGCTGAGACATAGGGCATGTTATGGACATTTATAGTGAATTAAGATGATGGAGACTGCGCTGTGTCGTATGGTAGCCACAGAACTTGCTTGGTTACGCCGCAACGAAAAGTAGTAAGCAAAATAAAGCAAATAAACTTTAAGAAAGATCATGTCCTTTGTTGTAAAACTTAACGGACATCCAAAATAAATACCCTTAATAAACTCTAAACTGTAGGAATTCCGAGCCCAATAACAGAAATTGTGTTCAAGAGAAGTAGTCAATGTTAAAGTAGAATGTCATCTGGAGACACATCCACAGTCCAAATCTATCATCATCTGTAAAGTCGTGGAGGTATCTAAGTAAAAATGGTGAAACAATCCTTTAATGCCATTCAGACTGTAGGTGACACATTCCGCAAGGATTGTGTGGTAATGGTTTCATCATCTCCAGTCACTCGATATGACGTCAACTCACCATGTAACGAATTTGTTTGCTGTGTACGTGGTTGCGGAGCATGTTTCAAGCAGATTTCCACTTGGAACCCGCAACCAACTAACTAACTAACTAAGAGGGTGTATCCAGACATCACCATTAGCCTGATGTAACAAGAAACGTGAGTCATCCGACCAGGCTCATATTTCCATTAACCCACTGCCCAGTCTCGATGATTTCGTGCCCACTGCAATCGTAATTGACAATGTCGTCGCCGTTAGCGAGATGCTGGTTTCCAGACGCCAGGCCATTACAATGTTCCCACTGTCAAAGTCGCTTATGTCAATGGATTTCGGTATTTGCTTTTTAAACTCCTGAAACAACTTAATTTAGTTACATTTGTACTTTGAATCACTGTAGATCTTGGGGAAAGATAACATATTTTGATCATTTGTTCTATGTTGTCAATTGGAATAATGTTCAAGGATAACTAACCTATAAGGAGGAAAAAATAAATAAATTATTCTTGATCACAAACGTGCCGTAAGAACAACATGCAGCGCCATCCACGATCATCTCATAAATATCTTTTTAAGGAGTTAGACTACAGCTTCAAAGTATATTTATTCCTTCGTGAACTTTGTTGAAAATACCTCACTGCAGTTCAAAAGGAAGAATGATATAAAAGAAGAAAAATGATTTTTTATTCCACATCAAAACTGTCTTTACAAAATAGGTACACAATGCTGCCACCGACATTTTTGATCATTTATCCAAAGATGCAAAATGTCTGACAGACAGAAAAGTTAAATTCGAAAACAAACTGAAAACCTTTCTCCTTGACAACTCCTTCTATTATATAGAAGAATTTATATTTATGTAATATGTAAAAAAAATGGCAGGTGGAAATTATTCACATTCATATTTTTTAAACCCTTGCAAAAAGTCGGCATTAGTCCTGTTTGCATGTCACTGTAAACTTCAAATGTAACATGACTCATTCTACGCAGTTACAAATGGCCCATGGAACATAAAACTAACTAACTTAAAATGTCCATCGACACACAAAGATTTGTCTGCACGGATATCGCCACATATGTTGTGCATGCAATAGATTACTGCAAATGTACGATGTTTATACAGCACAAGTCTCAACCTACCGCTCCCCCAGTATCTTTTGCTGTAGAAAAGAAATTTCCTACACTTCAGTAACCCCAATGTTTATTTCATTTGTGCAGATATGGAGGAAATTCTTATTCAGATTTGGGGGAAATTCTATTATGGAAAAAATGCAAATAAAATGTGAGAAACAGAAAGACAGATCATAATTGTGTACACAGTGGCTGCTTAAGCGAAGGTGTGTTTGCCCATAAATTTACTTCACAACTTGTAGGGCGAACTCGACGACTGGTGTAATAATTTGAGGATGGCTTTAAAAAAGTATAATTATCTTTTGATAATCATAACTCATACCATGCAAAACTTATGTGAAGAGAGCAATTTCGTCACACTTGGGACTGATGGTGACATTAAGATTCATGATAACAGGAGCTACAAGAACCTGGAATTTTTCTGCTGCAATTTCGAAACAAGCAGTGAGTGAAATCATACCCTTCACATGCAAAGCTGTTTACTCTGTCCTCATTTCTGGCAAGTTAGAGATGGTATTTTTACAATTTTAAATGTATTTGAGGCATAGTATATTGTTAGGAGGTATATTCATAGCCAATGAGTTCTGTTTGTTTCTAAGTCAAGGTTTCCAGTTCCCCACCCGATGTCTACCAGCAATGTTCACACCCAAATACAAAGTTCCATTCTTTATATCTATTGGAATTTGCGCAGCTGAATAAGTATTAAGGAGAAAAAAAGGACATTTTACTAATAAATATATTTGCACATTCAAGAACAAATAATTTACAGCGAACACAACAGAATAATTAGCGCACTGAAAGAGTGTTAGACAATGCCAAAGAGGTCTATTTTACACAGTGCACTTTGCGCCGTCACACACGAAATATATTGTTCACACAATTCCAACACCCCTCCTTGAACTTATATTTTGTGTGTTGCTTCCACAAGATAAACCAAATAGTCCCACAATTTTCTCAAACTTCTCCCTTTCCAAGGCTTTGGTCAGAAGGTCAGCTAACATGTCTTCTGTGCACAGATAGTCCATGGCAATGTTCTGTCGCTCTATGTGGTCCCGAATGAAATGGTGCCATATATCAATATGCTTTGTCCTAGCACTAGTAACATCATTTTTAGCTAGGTTTATGGCTCCCTTATTGTCACAGAAGATGGTTGTAGGTTCCTCAATTAAATTGGGTTCTATTTCACTTATTAATGTTCATAGCCATAATGCTTCCTGTGTGGTGTAAGATAGTGCCATATACTCGGCCTCTACGTTGCTCAATGCAACAGTTTTTTGCTTTTGACAGGACCATGATGTGAGGGCCCCCATTAATTTAAAACAGCAGCCAGTGGTGGAGTATCTGTCTCCCAATTCACTCTCCCAGTCCGCATCACTATATCCCTCTAGTTTTGTGTTACCATATCCATGGTATTTTAACTCATAGTTTGAGGTTCCTCTTAGGTATTGGAATATCCTCTTTACAGCTTTCCAGTGCTTTTCCTTTGGGTCTCTGCAATATCTGCTCACTGCATTGGTGGCAAAAGCAATGTCGGGTCGTGACGTTTGAGACAAATATAACAGACTCCCTACTGCTTCTAAATAAGGAACATTCTTGTCACATTCCACATCAGTCTCATTTACACTTAACTTCACTCCTACTTCCATTGCAGTACTTATGGGTTTGCAATCACTCATGCCAAATTTCTTTAATATTTTTTCCGTGTATGATGATTGACTTATGCTCAATTCTTGTCTTTCTGCATCCTTAGTAATCTGCATACCTAAATAACGTTTGACTTCTCCCAAATCATGCACCTTAAACTTGGTTTGCAGCTGTTTCTTGAAAATTCTCATTTGGCCTTCACTTTCAGTCAGGATAAAGAAATCGTCCACCCCTATCGCCATTATTATTATTTCTTCTTTTCTCCCTTTATAGTAAATGCTGGGATTTGCCTTGGATTGCTTCATATTCATATTTATTAGAGTTTCATGTAGATATCGATTCCAGCAACGTCCACTTTGTTTAAGTCCATAAATACTTTTTCTCAAATGCAAAATCTTTTTACTTTCTGATCTGGTTTCTATGGCTTCCCTTGGTGGAATGACATATATCTCCTCCTCCAATTTCCCATTTAAATATGCCGTTTTAACATCCATATGATGAATTATTAAATTTCGTTTTACTGCCAAGGCTAAAAGATATCTCAATGATGCATACTTGACTATAGGTGAAAAAGTTTCTTCGTAATCTACCCCTTGTTTTTGTGAATATCCTTTTACCACAAGTCTTGATTTGTATTTTGGTGATGAGCTTTCAGGGTTCTTCAAATTGAATACCCATCTTGCCTGCAGTGGTTTCTTATCTCCTGGCATATCTACCCATTCAAAGGTTTCGATCTGATATAAAGATTCTAATTCTCTCTTCATCGCTTCTTTCCATTCTTGAGAGTTTGGGCCACTCATTGCTTCTTCTGCTGTTCTTGGCTCATCATTAAAAGACTGTGCTGTATACATCTCAAAATCCGGATATTCCTTCGGTTTTGGTACACGAGAAGAACGCCTTACATTGTTTTCTTCATTTTTTTCATCCTCTAACTCATTGTCATCATAAATGGTATCCATTTGTCGTTGGCTGTCGTCTTCCTCTTCTTCACTTTCTATTTCCTCACACAAGGTTTCACCTTCTGAACTAGGTGCAGTTGACTTAGTGGTTGTGCTCTCTTTTGAGTCCTTTCTATTTTCAAAGAATATTACATCTCTACTTGTGACAAAATTTTTAGTCAATGGATCCATTAATCGGTAGCCCTTTGAATTTTCACAATAACCTACAAAAATATACTTTTTAGCTTTCGGATCCCATTTTCCTCTTAGCTGTTTTGGAATATGTGCCATTGCATCACACCCAAAAACCCTTATATTGCTTAGATCAGGTTTCTTTCCTATCAATATCTCATAAGGGGTTCTATTCTTTAATGCTTTTGTAGGTGAGCTATTGTTCAAATATACAGCTGTTGACACTGCCTCTGCCCAAAAATCTTTGAATAATTCAGCGTCAGTCATCATGCTCCTTGCTTTCTCAACAATGGTCCTATTAGCCCTCTCAGCAACCCCATTTTGGGATGGGCTGTACCTTATGGTAGTTAGTTGCCTGATTCCCTTTTCTGCCAGAAGTTTCTTCAATTTCTGGTTAATATATTCTCTCCCATTATCAGACCTGATGATCTTGATCTTCTTTCCTGTCCACCTTTCAACCATATTGCAATATTCCTCATAGATATCTCTCACTTGGTCTTTAGAACTAAGAATATAAACATGAGTATATCGTGAGTAATCATCAATAAACGTTAGAAAATAATTACTCCCACCTATGGATTCACACTCCATCGGGCCACATACATCTGTGTGGATTAACTGTAAGACTTCTGTGGATTTACTCTTACTAATCTTGAAGGGTAACCTTGCTTGTTTTCCCTTTATACATGTCTCACAAGGATCCTTGGACACACTAAAATTCTGTATTCCCTTTACCATATCCTTTATTATAGACATACTCTTTCTATTTACATGTCCAAGCCTCCGGTGCCATAAAAAACCTTCTGCTGAATATACTGAATCACTAACATTTTTATGCTTACTGTCAATGGTATCCAACTTAAAAATACCCCTTTCGTTACTTGCTGTAGCTATAACTTCACCACTTTCACTGATTACTCTTGCACCCTGCATGTCAAAAGTGACTGTATTTCCTTTCTTGACAATTTCCCCTACAGACAGCAGGTTAGTTGCCACGTTTTTCACATAATGAACATTGTGTGCTGTAATCATATCTGATTCACCATTTACACTTACATGTAGATCTAATTTCCCAGCCAGGTGACACTGGAGCTTGTTGCCATCAACAGTAGATATTCCCATATGAGTCTTATCTTTGATGTCATAAAGAAGTGATTTATCTTTAACAATATGCACAGATGCACCTGAGTCTAAAATCCATTCCATATCACGATTACTCATCCCACCAAAAGAATAAAAACATGAGAGCGCCTTACCTTTGTTATTGGTCCTTCTCTCTGGGCTATCACTAACATACCTCTTTTGCTGAGTGTCTGATCTTGGGCTTACTTTTTCTTTGCACTGAGACGCAATATGTCCCATCTTCTGACATTTATAGCACCTCACCGGTTTCTCCTTTTTGTTTTTTGAGTAGAGAGCAGACGCACCTTCCTTCTCCAATGTACAACAGCTTGGAGCACTCTTTACGTCCTGCAGGATTTTCACCTTAACACTGTCCCCTGTGATTGGTATACCCGAACTTTCAAATCCCATAATCATAGGTGCATACCTTTCGGGCAGTCCTGCCAACAGCAATGTTCCTATCCATTCGTCAGCGATATCGAATCTGATGTTTCTCAGTCGGTTCGACGTGGTTATTATTTTGTTAACGTATTCGTCTACACTCTTACATTTGTCCAGACGAGTGGTAATTAACTCGCATAATAATCCTACTTTTCTCATAAGACCACCATCCTCGAATGCACTTCGTAAATTGTCCCAGACTTCTTTCGCTGTAGCACCTTTTTCAACATGAACATAATTCACCAAATCAGTCAGTAATATCAATTTTGATTTTGCTTTCCTATCCTTACCTGAATAATTCTGATCTGTGGATTTCATTATCCCATCTACCACGTCCCATAGGTCGTCTAAACGTAAATACACTTCTACTGCGAACTTCCAGGTTGCATAGTTTTCGCGACCTAAAGTCTTTCAATCTGTGGAATTTGTGCCACACTCATTCTTAACGGTAACTTGCTTTTTATTGCCGTAAAGAACACCGAAAAATTATGCGGGAAAAAAATTTCGATCGTCTTGTAAGGATAACTCGCACTTCACGTAAATTGGAACTTTTCCAATACTTTCTCCCTAATATTTTATTGATATACTTATTCCAAATGCAGCCTGGAAGTTCGCAGTAGAAGCGTATTTACGTTTAGACGACCTATGGGACGTGGTAGATGGGGCGCAGTGGAAGCGTGCTGGGCCCATAACCTATTGGAATTTGCGCAGGTGAATAAGTATTAAGGAGAAAAAAAGGACATTTTACTAATAACTATATTGCACATTCAAGAACAAATAATTTACAGCGAACACAACAGAATGATTAGCGCACACAAAGAGTGTTGGACAATGCTAAAGACGTCTATTTTACACAGTGCACTTTGTGCCGTCACACACGAAATATATTGTTCACACAATTCCAACAATATCCATAAAGTTTTACTTCTTGTATTGTGGTAGTGAATTCTATAGGTCACTTTTAAATTACTCTTGTTATGCACCACATATTATATTAGAAAGTAAAGAGGTGTAAAAATAACTATATCCCTAAAGGTGCTGTTCCAAGATCTTCCATCATCAGCTTAATGCAGTATTTTGACTGCACTCTTCTTAAGAACAAATAGGACCTCTTACTTTTCTTCTTTTTTTTTGCTATGCTCTCCAGCTCTCATTAAATTATGACATAAGACAGTACTGAGTGAAAGTATGCTTGCAATCCCCCCCCCCCCCCCACCAGATCTAAATGATTTCATTACCTTGCTAACTATTTTCTGTGAACAGTCCACATCGAATTTCTTTACCTACTTTTTGTGGAGTAGGTCTACAGTAGCTGTGCAGTTTTTCTAGATCATCATCATAGAACGCTAAGGTGGGATCTTCCTTTAAAATGGACAAACAAAATCTTGTTTGTAAGTTCACAATTGGAAGTTTACCAATTCAAGATCTTACCGGTGATGATGATGTCTCTTACAGTCTCTCATAATTTTTTCGCACAGATAGTTAGTGTGGACATATGTGGAGCATAGCAGTTCTTGTTTCTTCAAAAACTACAATTTCACAATGTACAGATGAAGTGATCATATGTTTATTCGTGTGTAGTTAAGTAGAAAGAGTCATGGAATGGTCACAATAGTCACAAATATTATTTCAATGAAGCAAAACACACACAGTTTAATTCTGATTGCTCATAACAATAAAACAAGTTCTCTCAGCCTGAATTAAACTAAAAAAGAGGGAACACAAATGATTCCCAAGCTGGGCTAAAAGAAGCTACACCATATGAAGACTAAGGGCAGACCAAACACAATGTCACTGACAGAATGAGTGAGAGTGCAGGCTGACTAAAAATTGTGTGAGCTTTGTTCTTATAAAGACTCGCTTAAGAGTATTATTGAGCTTTGTTAGATCATAATACTTTACAAATTTTGTATCCCAGAAAGCTGAGCTTTTACTGGCTATTAACTTTTTGTTGTATTTTGTTTGCATATTATTTATCATAAGCAGCATTTATTAAAATTTGCAGTTCTAATATATGCTTATGCTGTTGGGAAGCCAGTGTTTATGACCAAGGGAACCATTTTGACAATTAAAATTTAACTATTGAAAATGTATTAATTTTTACTTCAGGACCCTTGCTTATTAATACTGGTGTCAATAATTTCAGAAAAATGATGCCATCAAAAGTAGGTCAACAGATATCAGAAATTTACAGTAGTTTGGCTGTAACTGGCAATCTTAATTTGGACCACATGAAATGTTTAACTAACAATATATTTTAAGCTGATCAAGTTTGAGCTAATATAACTACTTTATTGATAAAATGAAAAATAGCTCTTTAATTTAGAAGTGATCTCTCCTTCCGAATTTCCCTATCAGTTCATAAGATTTTCTGCATAGCTAGATGTACGAAATTTTATAATCGCAATATCTTTTCATAGTCATCATTTCTGACGAAACTAATTAGCTCATTGCAATACAGGACAGCAAACTAAACGTTCTAAGTAATAAAGTTTTGCAGGAGGAATTTATTTCTATCATTTTGATAATAGACTTACTTTATGCTTAATGGAGAGCCTTTAACATCAGAATCTTGAAAAGAAAGTTAACAACAAAAACTTCCTGACAGATTAAAACTTTGTGCCCGACCGAGACTCGAACTCAGGACCTTTGCCTTTTGCGGGCAAGTGCTCTACCATCTGAGCTACCGAAGCACAACTCACACCCGGTACTCAAGCTTTACTTCTGCCAGTATCTCGTCTCCTACCTTCCAAACTTTACAGAAGCTCTTCTGCAAACCTTGCAGAACTAGCACTCCAGAAAGAAAGGATACAGTGGAGACATGGCTTATCCACAGCCTGGGGGATGTTTCCAGAATGGGATTTTCACTCTGCAGCGGAGTGTGTGCTGATATGAAACTTCCTGACAGATTAAAACTGTGTGCCCGACCAAGACTCGAACTCGGGACCTTTGCCTTTCGCGGGCAAGTGCTCTACCATCTGAGCTACCGAAGCACGACTCACGCCTGGTACTCACAGCTTTACTTCTGCCAGTATCTCGTCTCCTACCTTCCAAACTTTACAGAAGCTCTTCTGCAAACCTAGCAGAACTAGCACTCCTGAAAGAAAGGATACAGCGGAGACATGGCTTAGCCACAGCCTGGGGGATGTTTCCAGAATGAGATTTTCACTCTGCAGCGGAGTGTTCGCTGATATGAAGCTTCCTGACAGATTAAAACTGTGTGCCCGACCGAGACTCGAACTCGGGACCTTTGCCTTTCGCGGGCAAGTGCTCTACCATCTGAGCTACCGAACCACGACTCACGCCCGGTACTCACAGCTTTACTTCTGCCAGTATCTCGTCTCCTACCTTCCAAACTTTACAGAAGCTCTTCTGCATTCTGTAAGTTAACAATAAATTTATGGAGATCTTAATTAATGAAACAATAGTGCATGCAAAGCAGGATGGTTTGAGTCAACCTGACTTGTCACATACCGTTTCCCTATTTGTGGTAGGATCAACCTCGCGTAATTTCTCTGTTAAAGTATTACAAACAACTGCCTTCTTATCTCTGCATTCCCTGCTTCTAATTTTCCACAAACAAGTATGACTCCTATACAGTTCGAAAAAGTTCGGCAGCGAACTATCTGGGAGACCAACGTGTATCTGTCATTTTAAAATTTACAATGCACACACAAACGAGAAACACCTGACTAACCAAACAGCTGACTCAGATATGTTTTAGCGTCAGATTTATGCCGAGGTACAGTCCACACTCTCCAACTTGTCTGCGCAGATGTGATTTGAACCCACAGATTTAAACAATTTCGCTCAAACTTCCAACTCCAACTGCCAGGTTTGCACACAACTCATATCTGCGCAAATCTTCAGTTCACACTTCACACGCAATGGCTTGTCTGCGCAGATGAGATGTTCGGTGACATTTACGCAAACATATCGTTGCTTTTAAACTGTTCTTCTGACCAATACTGCGCAAAGATAAGCAGCAGTCTCTCGATAAGCCACGACTCTGCCCCAGTCGAATTCCGACACGCGCTGGTAGATATTTTTCATTCATACACGAAACATAACACGAATCTGCTCACAAACATTCAGATACGATTTCTGAACGACATAACTACTTTGTGCAGTTGCGCAGAAATACTAATCATTTGCATTGATGCATATGGTACACTCCATGCCAATTTGAAGTTTGTTTCATGACGCTTTCATGGTGTTGCAATTTCAATAGCTACAACACAGCAAAATTTACCTCCAGCAGACACTAAAGTTGACGTTTCGTAACCAAGCTCTATAGAAACACTCTATAAAACCTTACTTTGAATTGCTGTGCGTACCCGCGTTATGTGTGTTTGAATCTTTCCAAAGCCGAGTAATATATTTGTAAAAAAGAACTCAACAGCGGAACTTTTCAGTTAAGATAAACAGATTATTTATGTAGTTGATAAAATATTTTAACTGCTACTTCGATACGAATAGATTATTCAACTAAACAGAGAACCAATCGTAAATATTGCCTATATTTCTTTCTATATGGTGAGTGATTCTTGATGGAATATTATCGAGTTCTTAACGTCGATTGGTACAAACTTAAATCCTATCATCTTTGACTTACAAAGACATTAGGTGGTGGCTAATGTCAGGGAGTTTGTGTTTTGGTCTACTGTGGTGTTGTTGGAGCAGTGTAAAATCAGAAATGTATTTGTGTACGGAAAAATGTAGCATACATTCACTTTCTTAATACAGCGAACGAGGCAGTAGAATCGACGGTCCTGCGATGGGGACGTGCAGAAGTCGCAGTTTTGTTTACATATAAGAGTTTTGTTGTTGATATGGCTGATACAACTGAAGCAACATGGCTGCTGCGAGAGGTGTTTCATATTTACTTTTTGTTTTGACGGTATCACTGTGCACTGGTAAGTAGAAAGATGATGACGTAGCTGTTATTGGTATTTTAGTAAATTGCACATTTTACATTAAGTGAACGAAACCGAAATCGAGCGTAATGGTACTCAAGATTTGTGTATACTTTGTTCATTTGAACTAGGTAAACAGAATTATCCTACAATCAGTCACCTAAAAGAAGAAGGCATTGACAATGATAGTGAGGAACCTAATGAACCTCCAGATCAGCTTATTGGTGACTTTGGGAATTTTGAGTCGAAGAGACTACGGACAGATTCTAAGAAGAGATTCAAATGTCTTTCTTGTGAACCACCAGATTGTTCAGGACTGACGGAATGCCATGATGCTCTGCAGGTAATTCCATCAATTCACCTTCAAAGCAACTAGGGAAGTGTTGATATTAGCTTTTAAGTGATATAGGAATTGAACACTAATCTCGATCTACACTTGAATAGTTTCCACATGTCAATTTGTTTTGTATTGGTGTGTACTAACTGTTTTTTGGTTCTTTGTAGTAAGTCATTACTGCCGTAAAGCTGTTATTTCAGTTTTTATAGTTGTTAGTTCGTTGTTTTGTCTTGCAGTGGTGTGGAATCACACACACAAAGTGAGAAATCAACCATAATCGAGTTGTCAGTCAACACATGTGACTTTAAGTTGAATTTTATGTCAGGTAAATACTTAAGGATGTAGAATATTCTGTTTTATTGAGTGCGTTCCCTCTCTTGCGTTATTTCTCACATCATTGTCAAGCGTTGTGCAGTACAGATTTTTTTTGCCATGAAAATCCTTCTCGACCGACAAAATTTTGTTTATGGATTCTAATATTCCAGTAAAGTGAATTGTTTCGGGTCCTTTGATTCACAGTGGCAGACCGTCTACTCTGCTGTGTGTACAACAAGAAGAGAGTTACCTTAATATCGATTTGTGTAATGGATACTCCATGTTATGAATACGGTTCTCCATTGTGCAGTCTCTGTGTATTTTCTAATGTGACACTCTACATTTATTTTGTTAGATAGCTTGAATACAACTTACCAGGAAGGTTGCCAATTTCTTAATACCTGGCTTCTCTGGGAGAATACTGTGAACTGCATGTCATGAAATAAACTGTTTGACAGTCTTTTGGCCTTTAACATTTGTGTACTCTAATTCATGAACTGAAAAAAATGATATTTTCTGTGGAGAGCCTCTTGCTACCTTGGTTGTAAAACTGTCGGGCAATAGCATGTTTGAACCTGCGTGATAGTGAAGTAGATCTGCTGCGTATATAAGTGAATACATTGCATAGACACGAAGAATGGGATGCTAGTAATTTACATAAGATACTGTCACCACTGTTTCACTTTTTGTATTTGAGCAAGTTCGTTTGTAATTTCTTTGACAAAGCGTGGAGAAATTAGGGTTTGACAATATGTATATGTTAGTGACTTTTATCCTTGCACTCTTTTCTTTATTTTGTCTCTTGAAATCTTCACACTAGCCTTTTCTGCTACTTCCAGGAAGTGATTACTTCGGTTTGTAGGTAGAGGCCCAGGGATTGGGTTGGGTTGTTTGGGGAAGGAGACCAGACAGCGTGGTCATCGGTCTCATCGGATTAGGGAAGGACGGGGAAGGAAGCCGGCCGTGCCCTTTGATAGGAACCATCCCGGCATTTGCCTGGAGCGATTTAGGGAAATCACGGAAAACCTAAATCAGGATGGTCGGACGCGGGATTGAACCGTCGTCCTCCCGAATGCGAGTCCAGTGTCTAACCACTGCGCCACCTCACTCGGTCAGGAAGTGATTATTAAATATGTTAGCTACCAGACTGCTTTAAATTATTATTATTTTTCTTTCTTTAATAACCAAAACGCACATTCTTTAACTGATTTTCTCTCTCCTGTTTCAACTATTGCTTCTAAAGATTGAATCTTATCACCTTCAGATTTTATACTGAGGTTTTCTTGTTTATTTATTTAAAAAAAAAAATCACTTTCCTTAAGACAGTTTAGCCATTTACTGTGACTATTTTACATATTTCCTTCATCTTGCAACTGATACTGTTGCACAGCCATTTGATTTTTATGCTGTTGACAATGGTACCTGTGTGAATTCAGATTTTGTGCCCCCTAGTTGCTTGCTTGTCAAATGGATTTGTATAGTTGTCAGCACAGGGCTTGGTTTTCTGTGAGATATGTACTAAATTGCTAGTTTGCCAGTTGTTTGTGTAATAGTTTGAAGGAAAACAGGAATCACACGTTCAATAATTCTTGTTCCTATTTGTTGAAATTACAATGCCATGTCCACTGACAATGATGGTATCAAAATACATACAGAAAAAGGTTTTTGAAACATCAGTACAGAAGTAAGCAAATAAATTAAGAGTTGTTTTTCTTAGTAACTGTTTACAACATTGTGCAGAAGGACCCTGATAGCTATTTTTTAACCATTATTGTTATTCGTCTGCAGTCCCATAAGAATTTGTATTCATCTAGTTGCACATGTGTAAAGTACAGGGTGTTTCAATAAGATTCGTAGATTTCTAAGGATTATATATTCTACCTGAATGAAGGTAGAATTTTAAATTATGCATAGGACTCAACTACTAAGTTTTTAGATATAAAGGAATGTTCAACGCAAGTTATCAGCTTTGACTGCCGACGTAGGAAACATTAGTATCACATTCATTGTCTTCACCAACTTAATGAAACTGAAACCTTCCAGTCTAACCTATACCTCAGGCTAAGCTAGAAATCAGTGTCACCATAAACAGCTCTTCCACCGACGAAATTCGTCAGCTTCGCCAACTGACAACAAAGCTGTGTACATGTACAGCAAGATGTGACTTGACAGCAGCCATTAACATATTATGCAACTGGCCAAAGCAGACGACTTGTATCGAGCATTCCTCTTGACTCAAGTGTTAGTATTCAGAAGAGCCATTCATTTTTACATGATGCATATAACCACAGGGTACTTCTTACAATTAAATTTAGGCTCAGTGGTTTTATTTGCCTTTCACTAAAGCACTTTTAGTGGAGGGCACATTGAACAACGAACATCCAAACCAGAGTTGGAGAGGCACATTGACGGGAGTCTTTCACAAACTATCAAAATAAAAAATCATGTACTGTGATATCAAATGGGCATGAATGCCCTGTCCAATGTGACATCCATACCTCTATTATGACTGAATCATTGAGACAGCTCACCATCAATTTATGCTCATGCATGCAAGTAGCATTGTAGGGGTGCTCTGTCCCGTTAAAAAATTATTGGCATGTTTCTCCAGTTGTGGAAAAAAAGTCAGATCAACATACCCAGGTATTTGATTTCTGTAGCTACCTTTTCCACAAAAAGGAATGGTCCTTAAATCTTTCTTGAGTAAAAGGCACAAATCGTGTGAATCTTTGGAGTGTGTCTATTGTGTTCGACAAAGATATGTGGTAGCTGTATTCTGCTGCATGTTCTCACATTGTGGTGGTTCTCTTTTCCACTTAAACTGAATGCAACCACTTTACTAAAAACTAAGTGTGAAATAAAATACAGTAATTGTTTTCCATTTCCACATCCAGAATGAATCCATAAAGAGTTACAAATTTTGTTGGGACAGAGTGATTAACTTTTACTGTACACACAATGGTTTCTTTGATTCTGTCACATGAAGATATCTTCAGATGATTGCTGTTGATGGTTAATACCAGTTCACACTGTAAAACTTGTGTGTAATTGCCTGGTACAAAACTCTGTGAGTTGTAGTTAATCACCAGCAGAAGGCTTGTAATAGTTCTGCGTGGCTTGAACGCAAACATCACCACAAAACACCCAGACAGATGCACGAGGAATGGCGAATTATCTGCTGTCTTGTTGAGTAGACAGACTTCTGGATACTTTGTGCAAAAAAATTTTGAACGCTCTCCACATTTTCACTGAGAGGTGACCTGTGGATTTCCCTGCTTATGGACAACCAGTATTTCGAAACTAGGTGTCTTTGTTGAATGTTTTAAGCTATAAGGGATGCTGTGCCTTGTTCTCAACAGAAATTACTCCATGAAGTTGCAACTGATTTGGGCCTATTGAAATGAAGAACATATAACATCTTTTGTTGCTGTGTTGTTACCATCATAACTTGACAAGTATTGGGTATTCTGTGAGTGAGCTAACTATACCAGTGAGGTCCTACTGGCAACTTACAACTGGTGCCAAGTTAAACTTTTAGTTTTGATGCATGAGGTAAATTTCATCACAAGCTTTTACACGAATCTCATACTAACAAAAGATTAGTGGTAATTTTCTCACACTAGCAGTAATGGGAATTAAGTCTAGATTCCTTTATTATATATGTCTGGAGAAAGTAGCTACATTCAGAGAAAGCTACTGGTGCTGCTCTCAGCACTGCTCAGCTACTGTTTTTATTTAACGTGCTAAACAAATCATTCATGTAACATTATGCGGGACAGTATGAGTTGTCTTTGTACTGCCACAAACTGTGCTGTACGCAGAGTGGTGCAGTAGTTAATGTCGCTGGTTGGTTTGCTGCAGGTCACTAGCTTGAACCCAGCCACTAGCATTTGTTATTTAGTATTTGTCATTTTGTGATGGTACTCAAAATTTATTATGTTTACATAATACATGTATATGCATATTTTGGAATAGTCATTGTTTATATAAATAGTTGTGCTCTCGGTGCTGGTTGTATGTTGGTATTGATAATAAACATGCTTTCAGTGATAACTGTTGTACAAGGTGTCTCAAAGGAAAGTTTATATTTTAAGAAGTCTCCATGCATCCATGCATGCATGACAAATCAGAGGAGAGTGTTGGTATGTTCATTGCTTGCTTGGCATTTAGGAATTCAGTTGGTATGGAGTGCTTCTCAGGAACAGACTTCGGGTTCTGTGTGCGAAAATTTTACAAACACAGTGGTTCAGCGACTGTAGTGCAGAGGAAATTTTGCAGTGATTGTGGATTGGATAATGTAAATTATGCTCCGAATGTTCCCATTGACTGGAAATGGATCAAAACATTTGAGGACTGGTTCAACACTGGCCAAACCAAAATCCAGTTGACTATGGTCATCAAGAATGGGTGAATTCTCGAAGAGTGTAAATAAATGCTTTTAGTGTTAACTGTTGTACAGGGTGTCTCAGAGGAAGGTTATATTTGAAGAGGTCTCCACACATGTGCAACAAATCGGAGGAGAGTCGAGATATGTTCGTGACGATCCTAACATCTCCATTAGTAAGCATGCAAGTTCTTTATATGTGCATAGATCATCAATACGCAGAATTCTGCAAAAAAAAACTTTAAACTGCACCCTTAAAAAATCCAATTGGTGCTAGAATTAAGGCCTCAGGATGCCAGACATAGGCTGCAGTTTGTTAATGATGTGACTGAAAGCCCTCCATTTAACATCGTCATCTTTTCTGACAAGGCTTATTTTTACCTGAACAGTCACATCATTAATCAAAATTTCCACTAATGGAGTGCTACGAATCCTAAACGGAAGTATAAGAAACCCCATCACTCAGCAAAGTTACTGTATGGACTGCAAGTTGGCTCAGGGGTAATTGGACTTTTTCGACTCTGAGAGTGGTCGTGTAGTTACAGTGAATTTGGAACATTATGTGGAGATGTTAAATGACTTTTTGGTTCATGAATTGCAATACTTTTCTGGTTGTAAGCAAAGAAGATGGTTTCAGTGCTAAGACGGAACCATGGCACACATGTCCAGTGTGTCTATACTGCGAGTTTGTGAAATTTTCCCTGGAAAATTGATCAGATAGTCCAAATTTGAGCCCCATGGATTTTTTCCCTGAGGAGATATGTCAAATATAAAGTGTATGTCAATAATCTGGCTTCTCTAGAGCAATTGAAAGAAAATATCTGCAGCAAAGTGGCAACCATTCCAATGCATACAAGCTGAGATGTCATGCAAAATTTTGTTCATCACTTAAATAAGTGCCTTTGACTTGCTGAATTGCATTTAAAGGACATTATTTTTAAGAAGTAAATTCTGAATCTATATATTTCAATAATAAATAAAAATTTGTTGATAGACTTTGACCTCTGTTTTATTTTGACAATTTTACCTCTATTTTATTTTGAGACATAAGTATAACCTTTCTTTTGAGATACTCTGTACCTCATTGATTACTTTGCTTTTGGATTTGAACTGAATTGTGGTTATGATGTGACATTGCTTCACAGAGAAGGCAGGTACTTCAAAATATCTGCATAACAGTGGCTCCAATTAAACAATCTAAGCGAACAGGACCTGGAATACAAGCAGTAAATCATTCTTGAGGTCCATATTTCAGGAAACCAATGGCTTCCAGAACAGCAACAAGTTGGCTGTACATCAGACATCCATCAGTGTTTTTAGAGACATTTCTCAGGGCCTGATGATATGCCTGAAAGGATTTGACTGAGTCACCGAATACAACAGGACATGCTTGGCAAGTTTTTACTTTTACTTGGACTCACAACCCAGCAGTAGTTCGAGAGCAGTGGAGATGAACTCTATAATCGGGCACAAATTGCAGGCCGAACTGAAGTAAATGTTTGGGTGACAATCGGCAGCAAATGTGCTTAGTGAAAGAACAATTGAAGGACAGGGTCCAACGTCATGTGAGTGAATTTTCGGGATGGCTGTCCCCTTCTTCAAGAAGATGGACAGTAGCCTTTTCAAAATGTTTGTATTGACATTGCAGTCTTAAGCACCAAGAAAAATTGAAATATTGTTTTTATTTCTTTTTAACAGCAGTTAGCTGTACTTGTGTCTCCACTGTATACAAAGCATCAATCATAAAACAGTGGCTGAGTGTTGACGTACACAAATGCACACACGGGTTTCTCTGTTCATTCTGATCATGTTCTTGGTTTAAATAAAACTTGGAAGCAGAAGTCTTTCATGAAACAAGATTAAAAAGATATTCATGTTCTAATGTAAAACTTGTTATTGATAATGATTATAAAGTTACAGTAAATAAAACTTGCAACACAATGTTGGTTAAACAGTTAAGTTGGTAGCCTTCATAAACAGAGTACAATAGGCACAAAATCTACAGCTTGTTGCCACAAGGAGGTCACACAAACTCAGGGGCGTCCTCGAAGAGTTAGGGTGTGTAAACTGTATCATATTAAGGAGCATCTGCAGGAGAAACGTTTACGTCTGACATCAGGTTCTAACAACCAAAAGACTGAGTGAAATACCAGTGATTCAAGAAAGCCCATTATAGAGATGTCCATCGTCAAAATTGGTGTTTTTTTTGTACAAATAACTTTGGAAATGACTGTGAAAAGTCACTGTAATACAGTGCAGTGCAGTGCAGAAGGAGTGTATTGTGTGCAATTTTTGCTTCGTCCCAAGGCTGACTTCGAGCCAGAATACGGTGCACTTTTTTTAGAAAGCTGTATGAAAATCAATGTCAAAGGTTGTGATAATTTCAAAGAAAACTTAAAATGTGGGAAATGTTATAGGCCCATAACACAGAATTGTTAATGATGGGAATGCATTATAGTGAAAGAATAGAACTTCTGTTGGAACTGACAAAAAAGAATGTAAAATGCAGGAACATAAAAATGGTGTTTCACTGTAATTAGAATTATGTGTGGATGTTCACATGCATAAATCTTGTAGGCATTTCTTTAAACATCTCAACTATTAATCACCACTTCACAGTACATTTGTTCACTTATGAAATTTATCAACAATCCATTTGAGTTTGACAATAACAGAAATATTCACAAGTAAAATGCCAGAAGTAAAAAAGATCTGCTTTACCCTTTAAAGAATCTAACTTTATCACAGCAAGGAGTGAAATATGCAGCTATAGAACTCATTGATGATCTACTCACAGAAATAAATGTCTGACATTTAGTGAACTGGTTATCCAGATAGCAGGAACTAACTTTGTGACCAAGCGAGGTGGCGCAGTGGACTCGCATGCAGGAGAATGATGGTTCGAACTCGTGTCTGGCCATACTGATTTAGGTTTTCCGTGATTTCCCTATATTGCTTCAGACAAATGCCAGGATGTTTCCTTTGAAAGGGCATGGCCGGCTTCCTTACCCTTCCTCCACTATGTGATTGGACCGATGACCTAAGTGTTTGGTCCCCGCCCCCAACCAACCAAGCAGCTAACTTTGTAAAAGTAGCACTCGTTATTACCTCGAAGTGTGAGCAGTAAAGGTGACTGTGGAAAATACTTTCACAGAAAGCCATGACAACTTGCTGTTAATGTCATTAAATTTACTGACAGAGAGAGTAAGAAATGCATAACAGTGCTGACAGAGCAAGCAACGGAAGGTGCAAGTAAATATTAACAAGCAAAAGTTATGTAAGTCATGATGTGCAAGTTACTGCAGAAGGGACCCAGTGCTGAATGGGGCAAGATGCAAGTGTCTGGCCCAACAAAAAATAGGTAAAATGTACCCAGTAAATATTTAACTGATAATATAGATAATTGTCTTGTTAGCAGTTTGTGTGATATTATGAACAGTTGAAGGCAATAGTGTATTTGCAGAAACATCACTGCTTTTGTCATACACAAGTGGGCTTCCAGGCTAGCTGAAAAAAAGCTGTTGTGTATATGTTATTTTATTTTAAGTGGTTTCCAGAATTAACAAGTCATTACACACTGACCAGGGAACATACTTAAATAAAAAAGAGCATACTGTATTAGATTTTTTAATGGAAAAATGAAGCATCATAATTAAAGGAGCCTGTGGTTTATTTAGACAAACTGTGGATTCACACACTCTGCAGTCTGCATAAGTGTTGCAAATGACAGTGTTCGAAGACAGTTGTCAATCAACAGTACTAGGAAACGTTTCATTGTTGTGAATGCAGAGTTTCATTTCGTGTTTATTTCTCCTCTATGACTACAACAGGAAAACTTCGGACTATCATGTAGGAACAGAGAGAAAAAGCTAAAAGTATGTAGAGACAAGGATACCTGGACTTTTGACATTAATTAAGGAGCACTAACCTTCTCCTCCTCATTCCATTTACAAAATTTTGCAAGAAAATGGTTCCCTTCCTACTGCCATCAAGCTGTGCTGCTGGAAAAAAATATATATATTGTACACCTGGAAAGAAGACGTCATTTTTGATCTGATGATGGCATATGCCACCTGGTGATAGTAGAAGTACTATAATGCTTTTAACATTATCTGCCAACAAATAGTGTAAAAGCATAGCTACCAGAGTGCCATCAATGTCTACCTTTTAGTAGGGAATGCACAGCGAGAAGGCTCAGTGTGGTGCAAAAGTATGAAACCAGCAGGCAACCATGCAATGAAAATGCACTTGTTTTTCCTGCAGTCAACTAAGCGATATTGAAATGGCTCGGATTGTGGCCTTCGAAATGGCGGGATGGTTGTTTCGGAGAATTGCCACCCAAGTTGAACATGCTGTGTCATTTGCCCAACAGTGGTCACGTGAACGTTCTCACACCTGTAGACGATGTTCTGGACATGCATCCACCTCAGACACCCGCCAGGATTGTTGTATTGAAGGGCAGCAGTAGAAGATTGTACAGCCACCACAGCACAGATAAAAGGACTTGTGAGCCCAGGCATGTCAACATGAACTATTGCAACCCAGTTATTAGCAGTGGGACCAAGTACGTGCACACTCACACCCTAGCATCGAGATGCATGACTCGACTGGTGCCATTTGAGAATCACTTTGGAAGATGAAATGGTGTGCCATGGTCTTCAGCGATGAAAGCAAATTCTGCATGCGTGCAAGTGATGATTTTTTGCACATATGACGTAGACCTGGTGAGTGCTGCCTTGTAGAATGCATTTGTCCAAGACACACTGGCCTCATGGTCTGGTGTGCAATAAGCTACAACTCTCGTTCACCTTTAGTGTTTCTGAAGGGGATGCTAACTGGAGCTTGGTACGTGCAGAATGTTGTTAGATCAGTTCTTTTTTCATTTTGTGGCAGGAAGGTTATATGTTGTTCCAACAAGGTAATGCTCGCCCACACAGTACCTGTGAAACTTCACACGCGTTGCAAGACATGCAGTAACCTCATTGGCCAGCATGATCTTTAGGTGTCTCCAATCAAGCCTCTGTGGGATACGGCTGAAAAGTGACTTGTGTGACATGTCAACAAACAACTCTTAGAGAACTATGTGAACAGGTCAAGCAGATGTAGCGTAACACATCCCAGGACAGTATTCGCCATATGTACGATTGACTGGGTGTCATAGTCAGCACCTTGATTGATGCCCGTGGAGACTAACAATGTGCTAGTATGGGTGTTCCAGCGTGGGTCGATACCTGTTACCTCAGAACTGCTTGTGCTATTAATCTGTAAATGTAATCATTTCAGGTACTCGATATGCACTGTTGCAGCAATGAATCTTGAGTGAATTGGAAATCTCTAAAAGGGTGTACTAATTTTTTTCCGCAATGTATATGGACCTAAATTGTAT
This sequence comes from Schistocerca americana, assembly GCF_021461395.2. NCBI lineage: Eukaryota > Metazoa > Arthropoda > Insecta > Orthoptera > Acrididae > Schistocerca > Schistocerca americana. The sequence continues at coordinate 77,690,446 of NC_060124.1, read as the reverse complement.
AGAACTGGTCTGGAGCCTTGGCAAGAATCAGGTCTGCAGTCGTCATATGTTGAGTGCCGTGCTCTCAAACCTGAAAACATAACGGCTCATACTTTTGCTGTACATAAATTGTCTGTGTAATGCAGCCTGGTGAAAACTTTAAATATGACCCTACTTCGACAGCTTGGACATTGATTTTACTGCTTTTATATTCGAGCAACCTTTCTCCTGGCCTCACAAGGCTGAATGGGCCTCCTCCCACACCTTGTCAGCAAAATTTGAGATGATCATCTGGAATCAAACCCCTAACCTCCTTGTTACTAGCAAAAGTGCTAACTACTGGACCACACAGTCAGTGTGCTTTTGCTGCTGTGACATTAGCTTTTACTGTTTTGGCACTGGAAGACTAGACATGCCGTGCATCATGCCAAAAAAATACGTGGTGACTCGTGGAGGATACATACTTTGACAGACAAGGAAGCTGAAAATATAATAAAATCAGTAGGCACACATTTGAACGGAGTGTCTGCATTACTATCTGCAATTGAAACTACAGATGAATTAACAGACATAGCTGTGGGAAATATCAACATCATTGGGGGAGGTAGTTTCATGGATACTGCCAGTGAAGTGTTGTGAACAACCAAGGTGAGATGTACAAAGGTAAGTTAAAAATTACCCACAATGTTGACATAACTCTTCTTACGTTCTTCATAAAGATCTGTGTCCTTGTTTGTGTTATTGATTTGCTGTTGTGGTCCTTTATGAAAGTTTGATTATAATTCCTCGATTTCTCTTCCTCTTGTTGTCACTGCTTTGTTAGAAGTTTGCACCAAAGAGGAATATCAAGCGGTGATCTGGTTTTTGTGGTTGGAAGGCGTATCGGGGCCACAGTCCTCAGAGACATGTGACTCAATACAGAAACAGTGTCTTGCCACAACAGAGTGTTTACAAATGAATCACAAAATTAAAAATCGGTCATACAAGTGTTACGCAAGAGGAAGGAGCCGCAGAATCATCCACGCCACAGATGATGATGACATTGAATGTGCATGTTACAGTGTTCTGATTGACAGATAAGTGACTAGTGCAAGTGCAGTCTGTGCAAGATGGGTCCCAAAATGGCTCACAGTGTTGCTTAAACAAATGCACATAGGGACATATGTGAAAAACATTTGGATCGCTATGGTAATGAACATGACAGCTTCTTAGACTGAATCGTCACTGGTGACACAATGTGGCTCCACCATTATGAGCCAGGGAGTAAGTGGCAGAGCATGGAATGGAAGCATCCATAATCATCCAGCAGGAAGACGTTCAAAACCCAACCATCCACACGAAAGCTGATACTTACTGTTTTTCGGGACCTAAAAGACCCAGTACTGGAACATTATCAGGATAGTGGCACAACAATAAACAGTTCTCATTACAGTGAGATGCTTACTGACAGGCTGCAATTCGAAGCAATCAACGAGGACTACTATCAAAAAATGTCATGTTATTGCACGATAATGCCTGTCTACATACTGCTGCCCACACTGCTCCGGAAACTCCCTTCCAACTACCACATGTCTGGTCCTCTCAAAAAGGCATTAAGGGGCTGTAAATTCACCTCGGACTAAGAAGTTAATGTTGCAATGTGTACGTGGCTTGCTGCTCAGCTGAAAATCTTCTTTTCTGAAGGCACCAGGAAAATTGTGCAACAGTGGACCAAGTGCATTAAAAAGCAAGGGGGCTATATTAAAAAAATATATTAATGTATGTGTCCTATTTATATTGCAATAAAAGGTGTAGCTACATTGTCGATAATTTTTGGCTTACCCTCATACAGTCAAATCTCGCTACAACAAATTTCATGGGACCATGAAAACTAAATTGTTGTACAAGGGTTATTGTTATAATGAGGTTTTGTTATTGGGACGCGGAGCGAGGAGCCATGTTTTCGTGACTGAGAAGTACTTTCGTGACGAAAAATAACATAAAAAGCAAATAGTGAAACACATTTTGTTCACTTCCTTTATTAATACTGTAGCTGTAGAATATCTTACTTTTGTGTACAGAAAAATTCACTTTTTTTCCCAAAAAGATTCTCTTGTGAATACTGTCTTTATCAACCGCTGCACTGAAACACTAGGCATTGAATATGCTGCTGGCTGAATTGTTTCCAGCTGATCTATTAGCTTCAGCAGAGGAGGGGAATTTGCACTTACCACATCACTATCATCATCAGAATCTTCAGCAGGCGAATTACCCTTCAATTCCTCGATGATAGGTTTGTCAGTATTTGCTTACATGCCAATGCCTCGTCATCCACTAACAAGTATTCAACTACTGAAGCATCTATGGTTTTACCAGTAACTGCTGAACAAATCTCCGGATCACTTTGAATATCATCCTGCATTATTTCATCCACCACAACTTTCTCACCTACATCTTCACTTTCGGAAATTCTTACATTTTTCCAGCAGGTCACAATCGCATTTGGCTGTACACTGTTCCAGTAACAAGCAATCATGTCACAAGCCTGCTTCACACTGAAACTGGAGGGATTCCTCAACCTTCTTTCAATGTTTGTGATTACGTGTTGAACTAAACGTGAACGGTATTTTGTCTTAAAGTTCTTAATTATTCCCATATCTAGTGGCTGAAGAATCAAAGTTCAGCTCGGGGGGAAGTAGCATAGTTCAGTGTTCTTCAACGCTGGCATGTTGCTATGCGCACTACAGTTAATCACCAGCGATGCAATTTTCTTATTCTTCATTGACATCTCTATCAAGCGAAAGCAGCTACTCACTAAAAAGAGTAGACATCATCCATGCTTTGCAATTTGCTTTGTAATTGACTGCAATAAAAGAAATCACATTTATAATACGACTGTAGCAAAACATTACAGAAGAAGCTATACTGTACTGAATTAACTTATAAATTAAAGGAAGGTAAAGTAAAATGTATGTACCGTGTACCCTCTTACCTGGTAAGCTAATTACACATTTTTGAAGTACCATAGGTTTGCTGATCACCAGTGGTGTCAATTTGTATGTCCCTGAAGTGTTGTTGCAGAGAACAGTTAGACGTACTTTTAGATTGCTTCCCTCCTTTACACAATTCTCCTCTAAAGGCCATCATCATATCTGGATTCATTTTATAAAACAATCCCGTCTCATCTGTGTTGTACAAATTTTCAGAACTGTATTTTCCTAACAGTTTGCACATTGTGTTTTTCCTCCAAAATTCTGCATCACGTAAAGGTGCTGATTTTCCTTCATCTGAAATCACTTTAAAAATGATCTTTGCAACCATCTGTTCCTTACCTTAAAATTAGAATTGCCAAGCAACTTAGCGAAATCTAAGGCTTTTTGACATATCAATGGACCGACCATTAATTGGTACATTCTGCACATGCATCTCATTAAACCACCCAGTGTAGCACTGTCCACATCGTCAGTAGCAGCCATCATCATTCTTCTTCTTCTTGAAGGGTTAAATTTACCACATACAAAGTTTTCTTCAAATTATTTTCTTTTTTTTAAGGAATGTAGCTAACATCGATCGTGGAAGTCCATACTCCCTTGCTGCATCTACGTGTTTCATTCCATTATCAATGTCTTTGAAACCTCAATTTTTGTCTACAACCATATTTGTTTCCAACTTCCAGCCATTGTCCAAATCTTAGCGAATTTCAAAGCATTTACATAAACTAAAAACATTTGCAGACCGCAAAAATCGCGGATATAAGCGTCTTATGAGCCCAACAAAACACTTCTGTCTGCTATTGAAGCTCAACAATGGACAAACTAAACACTCATTCAAACAAAGGAGCTCTTTGACGCTTGCCGCTCAGCACAGCTCACCCGCGGCTGTACGCTATTCTCTTTACCGCTAGAATAAATACAGTACTGTAGTATGTAGTGAAGCTTCTGGAAATGAAGTGCCACAAGTCTAGTAGCTAAATAAACAATACCTACCGCTGTAGTGAGCTTCTTAGAAGTAGGAAATAGTAAATTCCTCGAAATTTTGTCTTTGTTATAACAGGATGTTGCTAAACTTACTTCATCGTTGTAACGAAGGGTAATTAACATAGTACATATAGGAAATCAGCCAGGGCCATATAAAATTATTGCTGTACCCCGGTTTATCATTGTATTGGTAATCGTTATATGGAGGTTTGACTTTATTATATGTGCTGTTTTTGTTCTTATTCTAAGTGAACTCAGTATTCAGTGGTGCATACAGACATGTAGCATGTGATAGCACTCCACATGTAATACTATTAGAATGTACACTGGTACTTACTATGTCCCCTCCCTGCTTATCAGGTGTAAATATGATGGTGCTGCCATCCTGAAGAGGTTATCAGTTCACTTTGCTGGACAATATTTACATCTTTCTGTTTTCAACCTCTGTTTTTCATCATTTCCCATAAAGCAGTTCCATTGTTTTTTGTCATTGTTTCTCTGCCATTATGCTTAAAAAATAAATGTACAGTACCTGTATTTAAAAACAAAATGCGTGAAAAGATTTTGACACATTTATTAATTTTGACACACAATTCACTGACTTCGACACACCCATCTCTAAATTTGAAAGCTGACTGAAGAACTTCAACAGTGGCAGTACCGAAAGACAATCAGTCAGCAGTAGCAACTGATGTTCACGTTGTTCAGTGTGATGAACAAAAAATAAGGCAATAAATCTTAGTTATGTTGCAACTCCTGAAAGCAGGCATGTGTCCATCCTAGAAGAACAATCTTTCCTTTTTAAGTGATGATTGTGTCATGTGAAAAGAACAAAGAATCTACAAAATTATATAGTGTTTTGCTGTGATTGAATTAAATGTTTTCATAAATGTACTACCCAGTAAGATGTTTAGATGATACATTGATACTAACTGTTGCCTTAAATGGAGGATATGTTTATGAAATAAATTGGATGTAGAGACTCATATTCATTCACCCCAATGGGATTTAGAGTGCTGGTAGTGAGTATTAGATGAAAAACAAATCATTATAGAGCTAATATGTTTACAGTGTTGGAAATCTCGAGTCCGTGATTCTGATGGCGTGGAACGAGTTTCGCGAGGTTGTACAACTGTTCCTGACCATGTACCTTTCATTTGTGGATCATCTTCGAAGTCTGGCCATACCAAACGCCACACAGGGGGCCAGTATGCAATGGACTGCTGTGAAGGAGACTATTGTAATAATGGCTCTTTTCCATATTTAGCAAATGCAAACTTTGTTGGTGAGTAGCGGAAGTTTTTTTAAATATTCTAACTTGTTTGTGGAGAGATCATTTTAGTTATTTCTTGACTGCACATTTCTCTTGTCATAATACAGGAACAGTTAACAGAGTTTCATCAAAGAAACTTATTACATATGACCTCCTGGCAGATACACAAGAAGATAAATAAATGTGAAAAAAATCACTGAATAGTAATGTGGAATGAAAATTCCAACTATAAGGGGTGTTCAACAAGAAACAAGCCAGAGGCATAATTACATAAACCAGTACCTATATGTTAGAAGTATTGACCCTGGCTGTTGACGCACTTGTCCAACTGTGACATAAGGCGGCGAATGTCTGTCTCATAAAATTCCCGGGGCTATGCTGTTAACGAGTTTCGCACATACAACTGGACGTCGTTGTATGAGGTGAATTCTTTGCACCTCAGAGCCTTGTTAGGGGACCAAAAATGGCGAAATCACAGGGGGAGAGGTCCAGACTATATGGAGAGTGGCGGAGAACCTCCCATTTTAATTTTTGCAGGAGGGCCTTGACTATGTTGGCCCTATGAGGCTTTGCATTGTCATGGAGCAGAATGACCCCATGGATGAGATTGCCTGGTTGTTTTGATTTGATCGCTGGGCGAAGAGTGGTCAAGGTTTGCGAATAATGCTGGGCATTCGCTGTTGTCCTGTCCTGCAGGTAGTAAATCAGTAGGGGGCCATATTGGTTAAAGAAGAATGTCAGCATAACTTTTCCTGCACTCGAGTGGATGACGACGTCCAACTGTACGTGCAGAACTTGTTAACATCGCAGCCCCGGGAATTTCATGAGACAGACATTTACTGCCTTGTGTCACAGTGGGACAAGTGTCTCAACAGCCAGGGTCAATACTTCTAACATATAGGTACTGGTTTATGTAATTATGCCTCTGGCTTGTTTCTTGTTGAACACCCCTTATAGTTGGAATTTTCATTCCACATTACTATTCAGTGATTTTTTTCACATTTATTTGTCTACTTATAACATACAGATATTGGTTTCTGTAATTATGCCTCCAGCTTGTTTCTTTTTGAATGCCCCTTATACGTTAAACTTACAGTAGTCCAACTTTTCAGTATAACAGTTGACAATGAATTGCAGAAAATAAGTTTTACATTTCCGAACATGATGGCTATTTGAGAAGGTGTGTTAAAACTGCAGGCAATTGGTAAAATGTGTGCAAGTGGACAGTGTTAATTGGTCCAGGAGGAAAATGTTCCTAGAGGATATGATAATCACTGTGATGAATATACAAGATGGAAAGGGCTAGTAAGGAAAAGAATGCTAAATATGAAAGAAGATAAAAAATTGTGGGAAAGAAATAGACATCTACAACACAGTAGGAGAGGGATAGTTGATCAGAGCATTAGTTGTAAAGTATCAGAATGCATGAAAAAAGGCCAATTGGGTTAGATGAGAAAAACTAGACATACGCAGAATAATAAGAAGCTGAAGTAGTTCATATCAAAGATGAATGAGAAATAAGTTCTGTACTTCTGATGAGAAAGAGCAGTTGGATGATCTGTCCTGCAATATCTATACAATATCGTGAAGACTCCTGGTGGATTAAACCTGTGGTCTGGATCGGGGCACAAACGTGGAACATTACCTTTCACGGGAAATGCTCTTACCGATTGCGCTACGCAGGCACAACCAGCAACCTACCTTCACAGCTTTTTTTTTCCACCTAACACCTCTCTCCTACTTTCCAAGTTTCACAGATGGTCTCCTGCATACCTATTGGAACTAGCAATCATTGAAGAAAGGATATTGCAGACAGATGGCTTAACCACAGGTGCCCAGGGCTTACCAGAGGTCTGTAAGCAGTAGAGTGCATCACACAGTGTGCAATTTGATCATTATGAAATTTCTGCTTTGCTAAGTCACTCTTACAGAATTTTGAACTGGGATATCCATGATGTAATGAACTAATCAGCTTTGTCATATGTGGCTCTCTTCATAAAAAAAAGGGGGGGTGCCATATTGGTACATTGTCTCCGTTATTGTGCATTAACTGAGAATGCTTATTGGGAAGCTGGGTGTCATTTGACACTATCAAACACTCCCTTACCTCCATCCGTTTACCGAAGCAAACAGTCTCTACCAGCAAGCATCCACAGTGGACACTCGGCCGTGTGAGCTAAGATTTTGACAGCAGTTGAGATGCTGGCAGCTAAATTCAACAAAGGTATTCCAAATTAAAGAGGCAAAACTGTGTTGTAGTCCAGTGAATGTGGAAATGTTTCATGTCTGTTATACAGGGTTTGAACAATATGATGCAGGTGTGTTGTTGTGACAGCTACCATGATCAACTGCTCCACATGGCTTACAACAACAGAGGAAATAGTAGACAACAGTTTCCTACCCCAGAAGAGAAGTAGGACTCTGCAACACCTACCCAATGTCTCGTGCAGTAGTCATACACAACTTTATTCTCCCTAACGTTCAAAAATTCATTCTGGAAAGTTAAAACCTGAACACAGACATGTGAGAATAGTGCTACAAGTTTTGGAAATCAGGGAATTTTAAATATGTCATCGAAATTTGAAAGAAAATTGAAAAATGTCGTTTTTGGCGAAGCAGATGAAACAATTTGTTTTACGGAGATGCCACACAACATCGCTGGCTGGGCACAGCCGAGTAGCTGCTGGGTGTTGTGTGCTCTCTCCTTACTCCGTCCTTCCTACCGCTTGTCCCCTCCCCACTGCTCCTCTCAGCGACCGCTCACCACTAGCTGAGCAGCTGGCGACAGGAATGGCAGGGAAGCACGAGGAATGGTGTTTTTGGATCCTCAGACTATTTGCACATGTTATTCATTGCACAGATTCATCACCACAGTCTCGTTCATCAATAGCTCATGACTATGGGCATGAATAGTAAGCCACACAAGTGGATTTCTGTGACAGACCAGAACTGCATTCCGGTTCTACAGGTATCTCTGGTGGACTGGGCCAGCCTATCTGGGGCCCATTATTTTCCACTAACGTGCAGGTTCTGTCTGATCTAGTCTCTGCAATCTATACTGGTCAGGTCCATTCATGTGTGGTGTAAATAGGCAGATTTTCATGATTTATCTTTGAACACAGGACTATGGAGCATGCTCAACAAGCCAGAGGCCACAGGCGACGGATTTCAGGAGTTGTGACTGAGGCTCACTGCAATAATGTTGTACAGTGTTGTGTTATAAGCATTTAATTTATTGTAATACATTTTTGTACTTTGACAGTAGTTAATATATTTGAGAAAAAGTAGGAATGATACTAGGAAGAAAACTGTGGCCGTTGCTGGTGGTTTGTAGACTATGTACTTGTGTATTTATCGGGGGGGAAAAAATCAAACAATACTTCAAAAAAAAGGGGCATAACACAGTAGGTAATAGTCTACAGTAATGAACACAGTACAAGCAAACGTTTTATTGACCCTCACTGTAGTGTTGGTTATACAAAACTTGCCCTCCTTTTGTACTTCTTCAAAAGGGCTAAATCTTTTTAACTCATTTCTGAAATTGTTGAAGATATTTTAAATCCATCTTTGCAACTAAAAGAATATGTATATTTTTGTCACCAAGTGCTTTTTTAAAATATCATCAGTGGTCTGAAGTGACACATATTTACAATCTGGCTTGCTTTCTGTATCTAAAAACAGTTTATTACAAAAGCTGTTTATGTTACTTACGATGTATTATATCTGATTTTTGCTCACATCAGAAATGCTGTCTGCTTTCACATTTTTTAGGTATTTCCTCATTTATCACTGTTGTTTCTTTTACTGCAGTTACAAATATGGATTTAAAATACTTTCGATTATTATAAAGCATCTATGGGCAATGTGGTCAAACAACTAGAGAATTTTTTTGTGAAACTTTATTTCAAATTTCTTAGCTCAGTTTTTAGTACAGTGTGGTCCACAGTTGGAATACTGTCTGGAATTGTATCAATTATCCCTTTGTACACTGTTGTTTACATTCTTGTTTGCGTACTGTTCATATGTCACTTTTGACAAACTAGGTATTTCACGATACAGTTGTATAAGTGTGGTGTGCGTACTGTAAGACCTTCGGTACACACACCATCAGATTATTTGACTTGTCGCTCTAACGAAGTAGGCGAGTGTGAGCAATATGTCTCGTGGTCTTATTGTGGCGTCCATTAGGTGAGACGATAGAAATGCCACTTGCACGCTTAGAGTAGCAGATTGACGGTGACCAACTTTAAACAGAACTTGATTAATTTTCACACACATTTATTAAAATAATAAAAAGGCATAGATATTATGTAACTTGATTCTGGATGCTGTTTACAATTGACAATCTGAAGTTCCTTTGGTCTTAGTACGTTAATCTTATTCTCACATATCTCTGATACTTGACAAAGTGTCTATTCATTTATCTTCATGGCTATGTACAGGAATATGATAATCTTATTAGGCACAGACTGAAACTTGACTATAGACTGGTACAGACTAATGCAGACTGACTAATCAGAGGTCTGTACACTCGTTATAATACCTCACGCGTTCAGGTATCACTGCGCGAGTGTGATCCGCAAGGAGAAAAGGTTCTACGTTAGCAGCAATCTCATTGCCTGCGTTACATATTAATACGCGGATCGGCGGAAGCAGAATTTGGTCCGTCTCTAAGACAGTGCCATTTCGTAGTGCGGAGATGGACGAGCGCTGCGCCTGCGCTGTTGTGCTTAGCGGGGCGCGCTCTAGTGAGAAAGTTGTGTACACGCTGACTACACAGAACTATGTACACAACAATAAGTTTTTCGATGTGGTTGTTGGTCCAGTCTCTTCGTTAGACTTGTAGCAACGGAAACTTGCTGTCACCTGAAAACCACTCATTTATCAGTGGTGAGTTTTGAGTAACTTGTATATTTCCCTTGTTGCCATGTTAAAATTTTTTTCTTTTGGCAAAAAAAAAAACCTCACAAACATACTAATGCAGTTGTGATTGCCACAGAATCCTTGAACACTGGTTTGTTAAATGAGGACAGTTCAGATCAAATGTTTATGAAAAACTACATTCTTGGTATAAAAATAAATGTACCTTGTTGCAAAGCCACACTAATTCTCATTTCACCAGCTATCTCTCGGACTCTTAAAACATTACATTATTCCATTGCAGAAGTCTACAGCTACTCATATATCACAGTAATAAGAAAATTTCGCATGTTTATCATGTAGCAAAATACTCTCCACTTTAAATGCCATCATTCATCAAAATCTTGTTTTGATATTTCGAACTGTTTGAGGCACAAGGGAGATTGTGAATATTTCTTTCTCACACCTGTGCGAGCAGAAGCGAACACATTATATACAATCCATTTTCTCAGGATTGTCTGCAGCTTGTGGTCTAGCAGCTAGCATTGCTGCCTCTGGATCATGTGGTGCCAGGCTCGATTCCCGGCTGGGTTTGAGATCTTCTCCACCCGGGGACTGGGCGTTTTTGTTGTCCTCATCATTTGGGAAAAGTAGCAAGACTGGACAGTGGGAAGATGGGAACTTGTATGAGCACTGACAACCATGCAATTGAGCACCCTACAAACCAAATATTATCATTATTTTCTCAAGATTGGTATTTTCTCGAGATTGAAAGTAACATGTAGTTTGGGTAGACCAAGACAAACGATATCGTTTATGGATTATCTCTGCACTTTAGGGAAAATGGGCTCACAGCTCTTGAAGGAGATGTTGTACTCTCATTTGATGAGAGTCTTAACAAGATTTCTGTTGCGGAAAATGGGTACTGCACTCAGATATTGCCACAAAGTAAACAAACAGGTTGCAATGCACTACTTTCCATCTACATTTTTAGGCCATACCACTGCCACTGATATGTTGGACAGTTTTAAGAAAGAAACTTCAGGCCTGACTGTTACCAACATGCTTAAAGTATCAATGGATGGCCCAAATAACAGCTGGGCTTTCGTGAGGGACTTACGTCTTGAGCTGAAGATTATTCACGTGGACAATGCATCAACTTTTAATGATGTGGGGTCTTTAGTCTCCACACAGTTTGTCAGATTTTCAAGACTGCAGCCCTTAAAGACTAACTGATATATTATCTGCCATGAAATTGGTATGTGATGTACAAGTTGATGATGAAGCTAGTGTTATTCCTGCCAAATAAATTAACTTAGGTCATGCTGTATGGTTTGAGCTGAGAAATTTGAAAGTGTCTGCCAAGGATATTTAAATTTTCAGAGCCGAGTGCAGGGAGTTTGTGATCATAATTTGCTCAGTCCTCCTCCTAAAGCCACTGTTGAAGTATAACATTTGTAGATACATAAGCTTTTGTGATCCAGCTGTGATAAGTAGTAGTCAGGAACTAGGAACAGTAGAATCTCAAACACCTTGCACAAATTGATACTGAATTGGATGAGCACTAACAACTGTGATTAAGTTAAGAAGGAATTCACACAATTTCTTGGTAAACAAGAATATTTGGATCTCCGTGCAAGCTACAAGAGAAGTTAGACTAGAATTAATCACTTTTGGAGGACTACCAGCATTTGCATGGCTTTCTTCAAAAGGTTCTCATTATGATTGATGGTCAAGCCATTGTAGAGCAAGGTTCTTTCATTAGTAAAGAGTGTATGATAGTCAACTAAGAAACAGAGTCAAGTATGTCAATTATATGATGACCTGAAATCAGCTGACGGTTTCTTCAAGATTTTTGTTGACAAGAGAATAGTTCTGGACTATTGCAGTACTCAAGATCAGTATGGCGAAGCTTTAAAGCAGAAGGGTAGACAGAAGGGATCCATTGTCCAGCATGTTAATGAACTGAAGGGCAGAATGTCACAGATACTTGCAGAGAGGGCCACTGAACTGAGTGGAATTGATGAAGAGATTGCTTCTCCCACAAAGAAATTTTGACTGGTTTCATTGATTGATTTTAATTGTTTGTTTTTACTTTTTATTTTTGGCAAAACACTTAGTATTGTTTGGCAGGGAAAATGTCACTGTAAATACTCCAGTACTGTCTTTCTTATTTTTGAAACCTTAATGTTATGTTATGCAACATATTCCTTTTATGTTTTCTGTTCAGTCTGATGCATTATCTTTCCTGGAAAGTTCATAAATCCTGTGCTGGACAAGGAGCAAAAACTTGTTGTTAATTCAGAGTTCAAGTTAAATCTTTAATAAAAGCAGAAAACCTTTAACTAAAGTCGCTTTTACTCACGCAACTTACCTGTTTACTTATCCTCCAGATCATAAATCTTCTAAAGGAGACAATAAAGTGGTGTTCATTCAAAATTAGAATTAAAAACAACCAATCTAGGTGGCACAGTGGTTAGCACACTGGACTCTCATTCAGGAGGACAACAGTTCAAACCCACATCCAGCCATCATGATTTAGGTTTCTCGTGATTTCCCTGAATCACGTCTCACAAATGCTGGGATGGTTCCTATGAAAGGGCATGGCTGTCTTCCTTCCCCCTCCTTCCCTAATCCGATGGGGCCAATGACTTCATTATTTGGTCCCCTCCCCCAGATCGACCAACCAACTAATTGAAAACATGTTCAGAAGTGCAGAAGTCGTTACATTTTTTTGTTAACTTGCCATTTTCCTTACTCTTGACATCTCTAAATTTGTCATGAAAAATTGCTAAAACTGTGTCTGGAAATCAGTGAAAAAAAAGGGAATTTCAATTTTGGAAGCTTGTGGCAACCCTGAATATTCACCTGCCATTTCCTCCAGTTACACAACACATGTTCACCACTTTCATAATTTCACCATTTTCATCAGAATAAAATATATGGCAGGAGTAATCTGAAACCAAGAACTTGATTCAAAACCATTACACTGTGCACATATTTTGTTTTGTCTGGTGGATCTAGTGATGTGTTTTCTACACAAATTGTCAACTAAGAAATTTCAAGATTCTCACTGGTCATTCACAAAGTGTTGTGTCAATAAGTTGGAAGTGAAGTTGCTGACATTCATAGAGTGAGCAACATAAAATCAAACCCACAACGAGACCACCACTTGACACAATTTATGAAAAACTCTCACACAATTAGTACAACTAGCAGATGTAAATATTAATACTGATTTTTGCTGCTGTTTGCCAGGTGGTTGTGTATCAGGACAGTATTACATTACATTTCATTGCAGTGCAGTAGTGCTTGTGTAAAATACTTATTCAGTTCAGGACATTTGTTATTTGTATTTGGCACTGGTTTTATGAAGGACTATCTTTCCTTTGGTTGATGACAGTTGCTTAGGCTTTATAAGTAGTCAATCTGTATCTACAGTTCTCTTTAATATTAGTTTCTTCTCCAGTGTTTCATTTGCTAGACAGGAATGTAATGGTGGTGGTGGTGGTGGTGGTGGTGGCAGCAGCAGCGACTAGTAATGATATAGGTTCTCCTTGTAGGTCTAGTAAAAATTTCAGTGTTTTTGAGTCAGTCCTATTCTGTTTGTGACAGGCTGTTTTTACCATAAGCTTGTTTTGTTTGCATATTAATTCGGAGGGCGTATTCTGTGCATTTCAAAAAGACTATGAGCTTTCAGTTTTTCTATGAATGTCTCATCAGTTCTCTAATTTGATTTCTTCCTATGTACTCTGTCACTATTTGTGTTCCAACATCTATATTTATGTTCTGTTGGAGGCTGTCCTAATTTCAGAGCTGTCTGTAATGTGTGAGATAGGCCATGTCATTCTCTCAGATATTGTTCATGTACATCCTGTAGAGGAGTGTCAGTGTCGTGTTCGAGACACTTGGTGTCTGCCCTTGGAAACAGCTTGCTTTTAGGTCTACACCTGTTGTGCTGAAACCTCACTTTGATTTGTATTAAGTAATGACCTGAGTCAAAAACTCCTTTTTGTGCCTTTCAGGTGTATTTTCCTCCTGGAAACTGCAACAGTGTCGGTTTGAAATTCCCCTTGCAAATGCCTTGATTTCCTCCCCCCCCCCCCCCCCCCCTCCTCCCCCCATGATCTTGCAAAGTTTGTGGATATGAGTTTCAAATAAGACTTTGCAATGTTACTGACCCATCTGATGCTGCCTCATTCTCATGGAATTTCATAAATCTAATCTTTCAGGGGTTACTAAGCTATCAAATGGTTAATAGTGACGCATTGCAACACAATCAATTTTACTTTTTCAGTCAATTCATATATACTGTTAGTAAACATGTCACATAAACCAGCCTGCTGGTAATGTATTATAAACTTCACAACACAGATCAGTAAGCTGCACATGCTGCAAGTGGTTTCTAAGCTTGTAAGAACTGACCTAGAACTTTGCAAGATTGCTGCAAGACCATGACCGCCTGGCATGTTACTTTATAGCTGCTGTACTCGAAGGCCTATCTGCGACCCAGCATCTTTTGTATATGGTGAATAAAAACTATCCTTTTCATAATATTGTCATTATTCTATCCTGGATTTTCCATTTTTGACTGAAGACTATAAGCTGCCCGACAGTGTGACTGCCTGTACCTTGCAATACTGACTAGAAGAATAAAACAGTGTGAAGTCGAGGCTAGAATAACAACAATATTAGGAAAAGGAAAGATTGCTACTCACCATAAAGATGGCACGTTGGGCTGCAGACAGACACAATAAAGAGACTGTTATACATTGAGCTTTTGGACAAAACCTTCTTCAGGAGAGAGAACATACACAAACATTCCGCAAGCAAGCACACCTCTCACACACACACACACACACACACACACACACACACACACACAAACACAAACACACTGACTATATCTGGAGATATGTGTATGCGGTGTGCTTGCTTTTTTTGTGTGTGTGTGTGTGTGTGTGTGTGTGTGTGTGTGTGTGTGTGTGTATTTTCTTTTCTTTCTTTTCTTTTTTTTTCTGAAGCAGGTCTTGGCTGAAAAGTCAACATGTAATAGTCTTTTCATTGTGTCTGTCTCCAACTCAGCATGTCATCTGTATGATCAGCAGCAATCTGTCCTTTTCATAATATCTTTGACTACAAGAGTAGATTGTTCATCACAGCCATTGTGACTGTCCACTCGATCTCACTCAGGAGGCGTCTGGAGTCAGTTAAAATATGGTGAGCTAGCTAGTTGAATTCTAGTGTGTGTTCAGTGTAAGTAGTGAACCGGATTAAAAATAAAGTGATAAAAATTCCACCATTCTCATGGGTAAGTGGCTAATTCACAGTGGTAACAAGAGATCCCGTAGAAGTGATTCACAGAGTGCCTCTTCTCCTTCGAAAGCAGGAAATTGGGAAAAAAGATTAGAACACATTTCTTGTAGTGGCCATTTTCGCAGCAGCTGTATATAAATTGCAGTTGTTTCCAAGAAAATGCAAAATGCAAAAAAGGCATTTTCTTTGAAACAACTGCAATTAAAAAGATTGTAATTTAATCAAAATACTTTCTTCTTTCACATCTTCTTCTGTTCCTATTAGCACTACACTCAAAACCAAAGTATGTAAATATCAAATTGATTTTGTAATGTTAAGATGTACTAGCATTTGTTTGAATAATGAGGAATGATCACAATAGGGTTTTTGTTTCGATATTTTAGCCAACTTAGCTTGAAACTTATAACTAAAAGACAGACCTGCAGGCATAATCCATACTGTGTAAGTAAACTTATGAAACTTTGTAAGCTTAATGAGCAACAACTACAAGAAAATGTTTGATTGCTCTAAAAACATATATCAGACCCTAGAAGTGTCCAAAGCTCATCATTAGAGGTATCCTACTTAATTGCTAGATACAAATCACCCCACATTGTTGGTGAGAAATTCTTTTCATAGCCATCAGAATGTGTGAAATAAAGCGTGGAGAAAGGTTTAGATTTTAAACATTAACACAAAACATATAAAATGCGAGAGGTACAATACAGTTAAGTAAACTTGTGTCACCAAAAGCTGTGTAATTATAAAACGGAAAATAAATAGTATTTTACGAGGGGGAAGTTTTAACATGTGTGGGGATTCTGAAAGTTCACCAAGAATGTTATAGAAAGTTGAATCTTGTAATTGGGATAATTAATAAACTAATGTTATTTTAGGAAAAGTACACATCTGTGGAAACTGGAAAATTGTGGTAACAAAATTAAAACGCAGGATTTTATACATAATTATATCTTAAGATTGGAACATTGTACAACATGAAAATTCTGAGTACAAATAACTTTTAAAATATTGCATTTTCAAAAAAAGTTAAATATTTGCTCAAAAGATGTGAACAAGGATTTTCAAATAAACTGTGTAAATCTTAAATCAAAGAATTTCTAGTGTATTTGAATTTTGATGTGCACGTGGTTTACAGGCATTGTTTTCATGTGAACTGAATAGATTGTTGTCATCAGAAATTGGTAAACTGTGCTTTGAATAATGAAATTTAGTTAAGTGCTGCATGAATAGGAATTTGGCAACTTTGTATATACATGGTGTAAGCATTAGGTGTGTATATGAAAACAAATTTTTTTATATATTTATTTAAGTAGTAGAATGGTAGCAAGTGGAACTGCCAAACTTGCTATAAGTCTACAAGATGCCCTCCATTTTCATTTGTCCTGGTGTGCTAGTTGGATGCCTACAATTGATATGTGTTTTTTAGTCCTACCCACCTAGACATTATGATCACTCGATAAGATTTTGATGCTGTTTGTTGGGATATTGATGATGATGGTCTCTTGAGTTCTCAGAAACAGCTTTCTGTTCAGGTTATCTTATTATTTATGTTGATCAAGGCATTCACTTTGCTGCTTCATTTCACTGCAAGTACAAAAATTATTCCAGATGCAGAATTAAAGTTGAGTACTGAATTTACAATCATTTTACTTACTTCGGAGGCTGAACCAGGTATGGTTGGCATTCCATTGATCCTTATGGCTCGTTTTCCCATATATGTTCTGTAGTTTTCTGAATCAAAATGGGAAACGTGTGTCCTGTAGAACTATGATTTGAATTTGGAATTTGCCAAGTATGTGTAAGCTATTTAACTCATACAATTTTCAGTAGTGTGCTGACATCAGTTATGCCTAAAAAGGGAGTTTGATATGCTTTGATCCTTCTCAGCATGATCATCCATGTCTCTCAGAGCCCAATGATTGCATGTATTTAGGGTGTGAGGTTGTTGCTGTGATGGTGTTTGTTCCATTGTGCCACAGTTAGAAGCTGAAAATACATGCAAGAGGTGATTATTTGGTGTGATGATGAAATTACAGCTCGAGTGTTGAGATTGACAATTGCCTCCAGATATCCTCCAGCTAACTACTTTTTAATGGATTCTCTGTACATAAATCCTTATCCTTTATTCAGACTTGGATTGTCCTTCATAATGTGTTATATTTTTTTCTTCATAAATTTTGTAACCTTATATGACTGCTTTATATAAATATATTATTACATCATCATAGTTATGTTTATCACACATCACTTTTGAATCAGAATTACATAAATATTTGAAATTGGTTCTGATGTTACGCCTTGTGAAAACATGTTCAACACTGCTATTCAGAGTGATTCAGTGAGAGTGTTTCCCAATAATGCAAATGTTCTGTAATATTTTACAGGAAAGTTGGTACATTGCTGCTCTTTAGTTTACCAACTCCAGTGAGTTTTAGCCCTTATCTTCTCATTATTATTAAAATTTTTTTTGATGTTGTAAAGTTAAGTCTGTGCTTACGTATTCTTAAATATTAGGTTTCTTTTGCCCAAGTATCATTGAAAAAAATGAACATTTTGAGTCTGTAGTATGGCAGTTTCTTTTCCTTTTGGCAAAAGATTCTTTTATATTTCAGGCACAAAACAAAAAGTCTGCAGCAAGTTAATATTGCTTTTTCAAAGGAGACTCCATATTCAGTAGGAACCAAATCTTTTTGCAGTTCTACTTTTGTTTTCAATTTTTATTTCTATAAACTAAGTGATTACATGGTTAATTTCTTATTTCTTTGTTTCCAGTTATCTTGCTGCTCAATTTTATGCACCTTTTGTAATATGTATGATGTTTCTATGATCCATCAACGGTAATTATTGCTTTACAGAAAAAGTTCCACATGATGTTAGCAACGTAGGTTACATAGTGAAGCTGGCCCTCGCTATTCTGGGACCTGTCCTTGCTTTGGGTGCTATTGGGACAATAGTTCTCTTCTTGATGAGGAGAACACATCGCAAAAGATTGATGGCAGCCCGAGCTATGGCAGACCATGATCCATTCTATGCATCAGATGAAGTTCTCCGAGCAACTGCAGCTGGGGACAGCACGTTGAGGGTATATCCTATTACTCTATTAACATTGTAAAATTGTATAAATTATGAAAAGTTAAAGGCAATGATTCTAAAATGAGGAAGGCACCATTAGGACCAAGGTAGATTTTCTTAGACTAACTTGTTACTTTCATTGATACAGGTCATCCGTACATGTAAATGCTGCAGATGAAAGTTTGTCTTGGCGAAGAATCTGTCATTTTTTTATCTTTGTCCTGCTGACAAGTTGCACTTTGTAGCAGTTTGATGAATGGATCTGGGAATGACCTGTATCACATAAAGAAATCGATTATCTTAAGAAGGCACACAAAGTGACCCAGATGGTGTCTTTCTCCAGTGTAATTACAGGTGGTCACAGTTCCCTAAAACATCATATCTTCAATTATGTAATGAATCTAGTTAGACTAACAGGGCAAAAGGTATAGCCAATTTTTATCTTTGAAGTTCAAAGCTTTCAATTTCAGCACTCAAAGAGAAGTATGGAAAACATTGTAGAATGTTGTCAAGGAAAACACTACATCAATTGGAACTCTTGGACATTTTTATGGAAGAAGAAGAAGAAGAAGAAGAAGAGAACAGTGCATCCAGATATTGTTCAACTGATTGTTGAACATAGATCAAATTGAAGTTGAGTTCAAGAAAAAAGGCAGTGAAGACAGGCACAATGAAAAGACTGTTACACATTGAGGTTTCAGCCAAAGACTTTGTCAGAAAAGAAAACACACACAGACATTCACACAAGCAGGCACACCTCATGCAAAGATAACTACTGTCTCCCACCAGTGCGGCCAGAATGCAGCTCTCACGTTGAATGAACACAGCAATCTGGAATGGGTGGGGAAGGGGGAGATATAGCAGGGTTTGAAGATATTTAAAGTATTGCTTCATGAAATAGAGTGAGAGGGGGAGGGAGAGCCCCAACCACTCGCCCACCCCCAACCTCTCCTGCTCCCTTCAGCACAGACCCAGTCACACTTACACAGTTCAGGCTGCATACTTGTGCCTTGTGTTCCACAGTGAATGTCGAAAAAGCACAAGTGACATACATAAGTAACAAATACTTAAATGTTTCACCTAATCAAAATTGAAACTGAGATTCACTTATATAAACCGTGTGTTCAATAATGGTCCTCGAGTGATAATACTTATTGTTACAAATTGCATATCAGTGAAGTGACTGCTCCTCCGCCCCCCCCCCCCCCCCTCCCCCCCTCGCCCACTTCGAATCACCCATCTTTGGGGTATGTCAGATCAATCACTTCTTAGATTCTTGTGCTCTCTTTTCCTCCCAGTAGTTCTTCATTCTATCTGAATTCTTCTTTCTTTCCTCCACTGATATCTGAATCAGTTTCCTGGTGTTGATCTTAACTTGCAACCTCTTAGTGTTTTTTTTAAAAAGATGTCAAAGATTTGTTTCGTTAGTCTGTCTGGATTTATTTGGGTTATGTGTCCATAAAAAATTTATCCTCCTTTTCCTCATGGTTTCTGAGTGTCTCTCCAACTTTCCATAGAGGGCTTCATTTCTATAGAAAACTTATTTGTTACTTTGGAATTTGGGACCCATGATCTTCCTCAAAATTTCTCTCATCTTGATTTCCAGTTTCTCCATTTCCCCTTTCATCCCCATGACTAGTGTCTCTGCTGCATAGAGTGCTTCCAGCTTAATTACTGTGTTATAATGCATTATTTTGGTGTTCCGAGAGAGAGCTTTGTTATTGTATGTGTTTTTGGTTTTCTGGAAAGCTAGTTCCATTTTGGTCCTTCGTGCTTCCATTGCTCTCAACTACAATGTTGTTCCATTCAATCAGTTCCCCTAGGTACTTGAAACTCCTAACCACCTCTATTTTTTGAGCTCCTACTTTAATTCTCTTAGGAGTATCTAGTATATTCATCATAATCTTCGTTTTTGTTTTCGTAACAAAACTTAAGTTCTGCCCTCTGTGCCTACTCTTTAGCTTCCTCCCACATTTCTACAAGCAGTGCCATGTCATCAGCAAATGCCAAACACTTAATTGTGATTCCTTTGTTTTTTGCTCCAAATCTTAATCTTCCTCTCTTTCTTGCATTCCATTCCCTCACAACTTTTTCGAGTGCACAGTTAAACAATCCCCTTGTTGGACCCCTGTTCTGATCTCAGAAGGTTCCAATAGTTCACCCATGAATCTGACTTTAGAGGACATATTCATGATCATCTCTTTGATGATGTTTACAGTTTTCCCATCCAGGCTAAACTCATCCACGGTATTGAACGACGACACTCTGTCTATGGAATCGTAGGCTTTTTGGAAGTCTACAAAAGTCACTATATACAATTTTGCCCTCTGCTTCTGATGTGTTAAAATGTTTCTGAGGTTTAAGATCTGTTCAGGGCAGGACCTTCCTTTCCTAAACCCTGCTTGATACTCCCCAGTTTGGCAATCCAACTGAGATTCTGCTCTTTCTGGTAAAGCTCTGGACAATATCTTGTAGGTCGCATCCACCAGGGAAATCCCTCTATAGTTGTTGGGTTCAGATTTGGGACCTTTTTTGTGAAGAGTGTGTATCAGGGCCATTTCCAGTCCTCTGGAATGAGTCCTTCTTCCATATCTCTTCAAAAAGTTTCTGGAGTAAGACAGTTGCATTTTTGCTTGCATACTTCCATAATTCGGCTGTTATCTGGTTTATCCCTGATGCCTTGAAATTTTCCATATGATTTAGTATTGCCTGGATCTCACTTACAGGTGGTGGTTTAGACTCTGGTTTGGGGGATGACTTCGGTCCACCATCGAACGCCATCTTTTGGTGTGGTTGCTCGCAGTTTAGAAGTTCCCTGGAGTATTCTGCTAGTATCTTACTGTTGCCCCTATTAATACAGGGTGGAGCAGAGGGAACACATGTTTTTCACCATTGAATGACTGGGACACGGTTTGATAAAAATAATAAAAACAAGCATTAAGTGATAGATTTTATAATGCAGTTTTGAAATATACATCTTTAATTAGGTTCGAAAAATAATGACTTTGAGATGACATCCTTCTTGCTGGATGCAAATTTGGATCCTCTCCCAATAGTTATGCATGGCTCTCTCCAACATTTCATTCGGCATAGCTTCAATTTCCTGACGAATGGAATTCTTCAGGTCATCAATTGTGCGAGGCTTGTTCACGTAGACTTTTGATTTTAAATATCCCCACAAAAAGAAGCCACATATTGACAAATCAGATGAGCGAGGGGTCCAGTAAACATCACCATATCTCGAAATAACATGTCCTGGGAACATTTGTCGAACTGCTTCCATGGATGCTCTTGCCATGTGAGCTATGCCACCATCCTGCTGAAACCATATTTCTCTCATGTTCACTTGACACCTTTCAAGTTCTGGAAGAAGAAAGTTGTGTAACATTTTAACGTATTGCGCTGATGTCACGGTAACTGCAGTTCCTTCCTCTTCAAAACAATGGGTCCAACAATCCCCATCGTTGAAATGCATCACCACACTGTTACTTTTAAGCTGTGGTGAGGTCTTTGGTGCAATTCATGTGGGTTCTCCGGTGCCCGATACCAACAATTTTGAACTTTGACATAACCATCTACATGAAAATGCGCTTCATCAGTCATGAAGACTGTAGCATCTGCATCTTCTGTAAAAATTTCGTCCATTACGCAACAAAACTCTCTGCGCAACACAAATTCCCCTTCACTAAGCTGCTGGACGATCATTATCTTGTACGGGTGAAACTTAAGATCATCATGTAAGATGCGGTGGAGTGAACGACATGATGTACCCAGCACTACAGCCTGTCGTCTAGCTGATCGTTTTGGACTAGCAAGAACTGCCGTTCTCACTCAGTCTACATTTTCCGGAGTACGAACTGAACAGGGAAGACCAGGTGGTTTCTTTTCATCACAGATCCAGTACTTCTAAATGCTGCAACTCATCGGAGTACAATATTTCGATCAGGCACTGCACCTCGATGTCCAACTCTAAAATTTTGTCGGAAAAGACATTGCACTGGGACTATGGAATCATTGTTTCTGAAGTACTGCTCGGCAACAAACACATGATGCTCTACGCTCCATAGTGACTGAAACTGCGTTGTATGGGCAGTCTGCAAACATTCATTCAAGGTCAGTACCCCCTGTCGTCTCCGCATACTAGTGGTTTAAAAAAATGTGTTTCCTCTGCTCCACACTGTGTTTGCCATGTTCTCCTTTTGGTCGTGAAGTTGGAGAGTTGGGGGGTCATATCTGTTTAGCTTCTCCCTGAAGATCAGATAATAGTTTCTCATGTTGTTCTTAGCAAAGTCATCATTTATCTTCCTGAGCAGTTGGTCTTCTTGCGCCTTCTTGGCTTTCTAGATCTCCTTGGACACCATTTTTCCAGCTCCCACAAAGTGCCAGGCACGCTTGTCCTTTCTGGTTTGCCACATGTTTCACACCTTCTTCCTCAGATCTAGTGGTCTTATCACACTCATCGTTCCACCGCCTGTGCTGCTTCATCCTGGTAACAGGACCAAGCTGCTCTGCCTTGGTTATAAGGCTCTTCTTCATCTGCTTCCAGTCTTGATCTTCTAGGGTGCTGTTTAACTTGTCCCATTCCTGCTCCTCCTCTTTTGTTGGCTCTGGATCATATCTCCGTTGTGCAAGGTTTTTCCTATGAAAGTTACTCTTGGGGCTGATCTTCAGTTTCACTTTAGATTGGTAGTGGTCAGAGTCGATGTCGGCTCTTGTGAGAACCCTAACATTTTGAGTTTCCTTATGAAATTTCCGCTTTATCACGGCATAATCTAACTGGAATTCTCCCTGGAGAGGGTTAGGTGAAACCCATGTCTTCTGCTTTCTTGGCAATTTCTTAAACCTAATTGACTTCAGGACCAAACTGTGTGCCTGGCACAATTCAATGAGCCTGATACCATTGTGGTTCATCCTGTTACGTGCTGGGTATCTCCCCACTATATGCCTGAACCTTTTCTCTCTCCGCACTTGGGCATTAAAATCCCCTAGAAGGATGACATGATGTTTTTTGGATATCTTTTGGATCGTGTCATCTAGTTTGTTCTAGAATAGCTCCACCTTCTCCTTATTCTTTTTGTTGTCAATGTTTATAGGGGCATGAACATTTACAACAATATGTACTTTGTTGGTTGATTTAATTGTGAGTGTGGATAGCCTTTCAGAGGTAGACTCAAAGCTTATAATGGAGCCTAATACTTTCTTGTCAATTATGAAACCTGTCCCAAGGTGGGGAACATTTTTCATAACTCATGTCCCCGTCTTCCCGTAAGTATCCTGAACCCTCCAGATTCAAAGCTGCCCTCATCCAAGAACCTGGTCTCTTGCACAATCGTAATGATGATTGTATGTTCGTTTAATGTGTCCATTAGAGTCTTAAGTTTCCCCACTTTCAGAAGTGGACTTGCATTAAAAGTTGCTAAGTAGTTTGCTTTCCTGTATTTTATTTTGTTTACGGTTCCAAGACGTTCCAATTCATTTTTGTGTGACGTTGCATACTCCCCAGAATCCGAATGTTTGCTTGTGCACTTATGAGCGGTGGATTGACCATCTGGGGTAATTAGTTTCACATCACACTTTTCCATGATTGATAATTCTTAGAGTTCTGAGGGTGACTTTTAGAGCCATAATTTCTTACATCCGAGGTTATTAGCCTCTGAGGATTATTCACAACTGCCCCTTATATGGAGACAGACACTGACCAAAGGCAGCCCAATTTGAGAACAGTCGCTTTTGGATTTTGATTTGATTTTTAATTCCACTAGGCTCTTCCACTCTCTCCACTGTTGGGAAGCATATTCCTCGTCCACCTTAAAGACCGTTGGCCAGGTTTCACCTAGTAACCCTAGGCAGGAGTCCTTACAGGATGCTACCATCCAGAGCCAGATGGACCCAGGTTTTTTAACGAGGCGTTACTCCTCCCTCTCCTCCTTCCTCATCACTTGCAAGATGGCCTCGGCTTGGGACCGGCAATGGCGGAGTTAGCTAAATTTTATTTATTTTTTATTTATTTATTTGTTCATTACATTTAGTTTTTTCACGACTTGTTTTGGGACCGCAGCCCTGGGGCTATTTGTGTATTATACGAATAATGTGACAGCTAAACTTGGCGGAGACGAGGGACGTACTACCAACCTGAACTCTTCAGATCTTTTTCCAGTCAGAACTAGGGAATTCAGGCACCGTAGTAAAGTGCACAATTAGTTGTATAAGTCATGGAAGAGTGAAAAAGATATGGAAAGTTTAATATTGAGTCAAATGTTAGGACTGTAATATACACAGTACTCTTTTGTAGAATTATAAGCGTTATATCTTGGTTGTGCAACACGAATCACAATTTCATTTTCGGCACTGTATTGTGGAGTTAACCTAATTAACTTCATTAAGACCATGGATAAGTGTGTTGGTGTGCACTGCTTGACCCCAGTCATACCGTACTTGAAATGGATTTGTCAGCCTGGCGACATTTATCAGTAATTCTGCAGTAACCTCTATATTAGATTTTAGTACCGCTTGTGCCATGTGTTGTCAATTGATAAAGCCCTTACTGAGTAAGAAGGTTGTAGATGAAGTGCCTATTGTAAGATTGAAGGAGATTCAGTAGCAGTAAAATAACCTTTTCTATGAAGATAAACACTGTAAAACTCCATATTATTGAATTGGCTTCTAAAAAATTCCCACATATAATGAATATTCCTCTGGACACAGGGAAACTGCCATAAGAACAATGTTATTGAACCATATTTTTATGTAATCTTCACTTTTAAAGAATAAAAATGAAACACTCCCAAATTAAGACACTTGTTTAGTGAAATTACTGACGTGTGGGAATTTATTGTTGTTAATTTCATTTTTGACCAGGTTACGATAAAATCCTTACAGAATAAATAATATGCATGATCCGTAGCAGATCATAAGTTGCTCAAAAACTAATTTCACCACATGAATAGTTTGGCCCATAGGTGTCCATTACAAACAACAGGACTAACTCCCACAGCACTTTGGAGCATGAAGAAAGTGGACAAGGGTACACCTGGAATGAAACCTGGATGTGGATCAGCGTTGTTGGTTTCTCCTCAGCAAGAAGTGCTGGTTTCATTTGACACCAGACGACCATCATGAAGTAGGCGAAAGTGGCCAGGGACCAGTGCGCATATCACATATGCAGTACTACAGGTTCAGCAGGGAAGTGTGCCGGCCATGTTTTGTGCAGATATAAAGTACACTTTGGATGCTTCTCATCTATATTGAGGATAGTTTGTGGGTCATGCAGTACCAGAACAGGAATCACTGACTTATTGTCCAAACTTGGTCAACATTTCAGCAGTGGTTTCACGTTTTCAAGATGATGATGCACAAGGCATACTGCCCAACCTTCACCCTCCTGAAGGAGCCAGGAGTCAATAAAATGGAATGGCCTGCCATAACTGGTGACCTGAACATGACGAAGAGCGCTTGGGACCAGTGGAAACTTGCAGTGCAATGTCACAGCAACTCTGTTCACACACTGAATGGTGTCAGAATGACAGCAAGTAAGACTGGCTTGAGCTGCGATATCTCAGTTGCCTTATGGACAGCAGCCATGAAGAATCTGAGCATGTTACAGTGTTTTCACAAATGTGCACTTTCAGACAGATTGTCTTTGGTTTGGTTACTGTTGTGATTTATTCCTCAGTCTTTTATTTCTCTCTCGTAGAGTGTTTTATTTCATATCCTTCTTCTCTTTAGGGTACTGGGATCAATTTAATGAATTCAGTTGACATGTAAAAGTTTGGGTTGGTCCAGAAAGTGTGCAAAGATAGCTGAAGTGCCTAAGCCAACCGGTCATGATAAGTGGGAAACTTGGGTTTGAGTCCCCGCTGACACAAATTTACATATATCTCTGTTGGGTAGTAATTTTCATATCTATTTGCTCTTACTTTCTCCAGAAGTTAATAAAGCTTTTACTTTTTCAGAAGTTAATAATCACACTATTTTCAAATTCTGGTGAAACTTTCCCATCACAAAATGTCATTAATGACCTTTTATATTTCCTGCTCCACCTTCGCTATGATGCCTACGAGTTCTGCTGTGTTCCTTCTGGGGCTGTGCAAAGCAACTGGAAATTCAGATTTGAATCGCCCCTGTCATTTTCTAGCAACAGGTCCTCATTTTTCATAGTTTTCGGTAGAGTGCATGCAGTATTAAATGGCATCCAGCTGCACAGATGATGTGGATGATGTGGTAGAGGAGGGGCAATGGTAGTGAAGGGGTCTCTGTTGCAGATGGTACAGCATGGTAGGGGAGGCTTAGTTCTACAGCTTAAGCCTTCACACAAACGTGTTTCTTGCAGAACCTTTAAGCTACAGTTAGCAAGTCTGCAGTCATGTTAATGGATTAAGCCAGTATGACAAACAATTCAACACATCAGACAGTGAAAAATCCAGGATGGAATGTAACAATATTATGAGAAGGAAAGTTGCTACTCACCATATAGCAGAGATGCTGAGTCGCAGATAGGCACGACAAAAAAACTCTCACAATTAAAGCTTTCGGCCATTAAGGCCTTCATCAACAATACACACACACACACACACACACACACACACACACACACACACACACACACACACACACAGGACTGCAGTCTCAGGCAGTGTAGCTTCGGTTGCCTAAGAGTGCAGTCGTGTGTGTGAGTTGCATTTTTGTGTGTGTGTGTGTGTGTGTGTGTGTGTGTGTGTGTGTGTGTGTGTGTGTGTGTGTTAATGGCCAAAAGCTTTAATTGTGAGTTTTGTTGTGTCTATCCGCGACTCAGCATCTCTGCTATATGGTGAGTAGCAGCTTTCCTTCTCATAATTCAACAACTCAAACATATATTATTAAAAGCACAGTAGGTACAGCATTAATCTGAAGTGCAACTGAGGGAGAAATTTACTTTGGCCTGTACATCTTTCTTCTTCTTCTTTCTTTCATTCTTTATTTATTTCTTCCTCCTCCCCCCCCCCCCCCCCCCCTTCAACAACAACAACAAAAAAATGGAGTTTACGCAATTTCACCTCACTAACATGTTAATACTATTGCTACTGTGACAGTACCCTGAAAAAGTTTACAATTGTGGTCAAGTAAACTTATAAAAAGCTCATGTTCAGTACAAAAATCAGACTATGATTCCCTTAAAGAGTTGCATTTCTTCGTTGAAAAAACCTGTAGTCACTCTGTATCACAGTAGGTAACAATGTTTCACATGTTAGGTATGTTGCAAAATACTCTCCGCTCTGCGTTATATCATTAGCCAAAAATTCCTTTCACTATCTCAAACTGTTTAGGAGATTTGAGGAATGTTGTGAATATTTCACTTTGATTTGCGCGCACAATTGGAAGTAAGTGCACTACATGCAATCAATTTTCCCGAGTGTGGCAGTGGATATAGATCTCGGTCTCAAGTTCTAAAAAAAATTCAGGATGTTAGCTGCATTCTGTACACAGCAGTATGTGATGTAACATGCACCAAACACGAACTCTTAGTGACTGACCTCTGTTTCTCATTTCAAACTATTCGAATTTCATACAGTACCTTGCTAAATATAGAAATATCACAGTAACTATGATGGTTAATGAAATGAAAGGCAGCTTATCAAGAAGCTGACAAGTGAGGCTCTGATATGCATGATAATCAATTTTTTCATTGAATAGTTCCTTTAAAATCATTTCAGAGAAGTTGCAGTGCAACCACATGTGCACACCTCTATTCGTGCACTATAGCTGAAACAGGCAGAGAATGTTTTACTTGTAACAAATGAAGCTCACAGCTCAGTAGCCAACAGGTAACTGAGGTGGCTGCCCCTTTGGAACAGAGGGATGGACTCGCCTAGTAATGAGAATGAGAAAGCATTTGTGAGGATGGGCCAAGTAATTTTGCGCAAGCTCTACCTATGAAATAACTTCAAATAGCCCATGACCAGTGTCGTTTTAAATAAAATAATTCTGTTCATTATGCTGTGTCATTATAAAACAATGAAGCAATTAAATTGCTGACATTTTGACTGACTTGCTGCAGTCCTCTTGAGGGTGGTTAACTGCTGGGTACTGATGAATGTAGTCGCCTCTACACTTTCTGCTTTATCTGATGGTTGCTGACGTCACATATCTGGGACGTCATTGGAAAATTTGAAGAGAGGTGGTTGTAGAGGGACTGGCCATGCAGTAGGCTATTGGCTATGCTACTCTGGTGCCTGGAAGGCAGTTCTGGTAAGTGAATTGTAGGAAATAGTGTATCGGCAGGCTATTTCCTGTGCCACTCTAGACAACTTTGATTGGTGATTGGTAGGCAATTGCAGATTGGCAGCTTGTGTCCAGGGGTAGTGGTTTCCTGCAGCAAAGTGTTAAGGCCACATGGCAGTTCTCTTGTGGCTGCTGTTTATACTGTTAAACCTTAGTCAAATGGTGCTGCTGGCTGGTGAAAATGTGCAGTCTGCCAGACCGGAATTGATGGCAGCCAGGCCGTAGGTAACTTGTAGCCATCCTCCCTGTTCATGCTGTTGATTATTTCAATAGTGTCTGTTATTTTTCACTGCTGCCTCCATGGCTGCCGAGCAAGCACGTGAAGTTCTTGAAGATTGATAGAACGGCCACTTTCCTGATGATGATCAGCTGTAGCTGCCGTGTTGTTCTGTCCGAGTTGTACATAACATCCATGCTCCGACACATGAGTGCTAATAGGTCTTCTGGCCTCACCAAATAGGCTTCACTGTATTCATACCAAAGTTTGTAGATGCTTACAGTGCGGAGAGCAGCACCAGTTGACTCCTGTTTAACAGCAGCCACGAGAGAACTTGGCTTTAATGCTACAGTGCAGAAAAATATTACCCCCTGGATACGAGTTGCTGATTTACTATTGCCTACGAATCACCAAAGAGAGTTGCCTCCCATTACTTACTAGAGCGGCATAGGCAGTAGCCAGCTGATAAGCTATTTCCTACCCATCACCTACTGGAGTTGCCTTCCAATGAGTGACCAGAGTAGCACAGGCAGTAGCCCACTGAACAACCATCCCCATTTACAATGAGATGCCAAAAGTCATGGATGTCACCATGTTAGACCTTCTTTTGCCCAGCATAGTGCAGTAAATCACTGTGGCATAGACTCAACAAGTCATTGGAAGTCCGTGCAAAAATACTGAACGATGCTGCCTCTACAGCCATTTGTAATTGCAAAAGCATTGCCGGTGAATGATTTTGTGCTCAAACTGTTCTCTCAGTAATGTCCCACAAATGTTCAATGGGTTTCAGGCTATGTGATCTGGCTGGCCATATCATTCTCTCAAATTGTTCAGAATGTTCTTCAAACCGATCGTGAGCAATTATGGTCTGGTGACATGGTGCATTATCATTCATAAAAATTTCATTGTTGTTTTGGAATAAGTCTATGAATGGCTACAAATGGTTAATGATTGGTTCAGTTGGACCAGAGGACCCAGTCCATTCCATGTAAACATAGCCACCACAAGCTTGCACAATGCCTTGTTGACAACCTGGATCCCTGGCGTCTTGGAGTCTGCCCACACTTGAACCCTATCACCATCTCTTACCAACCGAAATCGGGACTCACCTGACCAGGCCAGTCATCTAGGTCCCAGCTGATATTTTCATGAGCCCAGGAGAGGTGCTGCAGGCGATGTCGTGCTGTTAGCAAAGTCACTCACGTCAGTCGTCTACTGCCATAGCCCATTAATGCCAAAGTTCACCACACTGTCATAACGGATATGTTCATCATACGTCCCACATTGATTTATGTGGTTAATGTGCACAGTGTTGCTTGTCTGTTAGCACTGACAACTCTATGCAGATGCTGTTGATCTCTGTCGTTAAGTGAAGGCCACTACGTGTCTGTGGTGAGAGGTAATACCTAAAGTCTTGTATTCCCGGCACACTCTAGACATTTAGGATCTTGTAATGTTGAATTCCCTAACAATTTCCAAAATGCAATGTCCCAGGTGTCTAGCTCCAACTACCATTTTGTGCTCAAAGTCTGTTAATTCCTGTTTTGCAGCCATAATCACATCAAAAATCTCTTCATATGAATCACCTCAGTACAAATGACAGCTGTGCCAATGTATTTTTTTCCTTGTGTACATGATACTACCACCATCAGTATATGTGCATTTTGCTGTCCCATGATTTTTGTCACCTCAGTGTATAGCAGCCGCTCTTCAAATTATCCAATGACATCCCAGGTATGCGATGTTGGTAGCCATCTGATAACTGAAATAAACAGTGTGTACGGCAAGATATTCACCAGTATCCAGCAGTTAACCATCCTGAATAGGATAGTAGCAAATTGGTCGGAATGGCAGTTTAGTTGCAGCTATGGCCTTGTTGCTACAAATTCGATCCCTTTTGCTAACTACTTTTAAATATAGAATTTTATATAGGGAAACATTCCACGCAGGAAAAATATATTTAAAAACAAAGATGATGTGACTTACCATACGAAAGCGCTGGCAGGTCGATAGAAACACAAACAGACACATACATACACACAAAATTCTAGCTTTCGCAACCAATGGTTGCTTAGTCAGGAAAGAGGGAAGGAGAGGGAAAGACGAAAGGATGTGGGTTTTAAGGGAGAGGGTAAGGAGTCATTTCAATCCCGGGACCGGAAAGACTTACCTTGGGGGGAAAAAGGGACGGGTATACACTCGCGCACACACACACATATCCATCCGCACATACACAGACACAAGCAGACATTTGTAAAGGCCTTTACAAATGTCTGCTTGTGTCTGTGTTTGTGCAGATGGATGTGTGTGTGTGTGTGTGTGTGTGTGTGTGTGTGTGTGTGTGTGCGCGAGTGTATACCCGTTCTTTTCCCCTAAGGTAAGTCTTTCCGCTCCCGGGATTGAAATGACTCCTTACCCTCTCCCTTAAAACCCACATCCTTTCGTCTTTCCCTCCCCTTCCCTCTTTCCTGATGAGGCAACAGTTTGTTGCCAAAGCTTGAATTTCAGGTGTATGTTTGTGTTTGTTTGTGTGTCTATCGACCTGCCAGCACTTTCGTTCAGTAAGTCACATCATCTGTGTGTGTGTGTGTGTGTGTGTGTGTGTGTGTGTATATATATATATATATATATATATATATATATATATATAATAGAGGGAAACATTCCACGTGGGAAAAATATATCTAAAAACAAAGATGATGTGACTTACCAAACAAAAGCGCTGGCAGGTCGATAGACACACAAACATACACACAAAATTCAAGCTTTCACAACCAACGGTTGCTTCATCAGGAAAGAGGGAAGGACGAAAGGATGTGGGTTTTAAGGGAGAGGGTAAGGAGTCATTCCAATCCCTGGAGCGGAAAGACTTACCTTAGGGGGAAAAAAGGACAGGTATACACACTCGCGCGCGCGCACACACACACACACACATATCCATCCGCACATACACAGACACAAGCAGACATTTGTAAAGGCAAAGAGTTTGGGCAGAGATGTCAGTCTAGGCGGAAGTAAAGAGGCAAAGATGTTGTTGAAAGACAGGTGAGGTATGAGCGGCGGCAACTTGAAATTAGCGGAGGTTGAGGCCTGGTGGATAACGAGAAGAGAGGATATACTGAAGGGCAAGTTCCCATCTCCGGAGTTCTGACAGGTTGGTGTTAGTGGGAAGTATCCAGATAACCCGGACGGTGTAACACTGTGCCAAGATGTGCTGGCCGTGCACCAAGGCATGTTTAGCCACAGGGTGAACCTCATTACCAACAAACACTGTCTGCCTGTGTCCATTCATGCAAATGGACAGTTTGTTGCTGGTCATTCCCACATAGAAAGCTTCACAGTATAGGCAGGTCAGTTGGTAAATCACGTGGGTGCTTTCACACGTGGCTCTGCCTTTGATCGTGTACTCCTTCTGGATTACAGGACTGGAGTAGGTGGTGGTGGGAGGGTGCATGGGACAGGTTTTACACTGGGGGCGGTTACAAGGGTAGGAGCCAGAGGGTAGGGAAAGTGGTTTGGGGATTTCATAGGGATAAACTAAGAGGTTACGAAGGTTAGGTGGACGGCGGAAAGACACTCTTGGTGGAGTGGGGAGGATTTCATGAAGGATGGATCTCATTTCAGGGCAGGATTTGAGGAAGTCTTATCCCTGCTGGAGAGCCACATTCAGAGTCTGATCCAGTCCCGGAAAGTATCCTGTCACAAGTGGGGCACTTTTGTGGTTCTTCTGTGGGAGGTTCTGGGTTTGAGGGGATGAGGAAGTGGCTCTGGTTATTTGCTTCTGTACCAGGTCGGGAGGGTAGTTGCGGGATGCAAAAGCTGTTTTCAAGTTGTTGGTGTAATGGTTCAGGGATCCCGGACTGGAGCAGATTCGTTTGCCACGAAGACCTAGGCTGTAGGGAAGGGACCATTTGATGTGGAATGGGTGGCAGCTGTCATAATGGAGGTACTGTTGCTTGCTGGTGGGTTTGATGTGGACTGACGTGTGAAGCTGGACATTGGACAGATGGAGGTCAACGTCAAGGAAAGTGGCATGGGATTTGGAGTAGGACCAGGTGAATCTTATGGAATCAAAGGAGTTCAGGTTGGAGAGGAAATTCTGGAGTTCTTCTTCACTGTGAGTCCAGATCATGAAGATGTCATCAATAAATCTGTACCAAACTTTGGGTTGGCAGGCCTGGGTAACCAAGAAGGCTTCCTCTAAGCGACCCATGAATAGGTTGGCGTACGAGGGGGCCCATCCTGGTACCCATGGCTGTTCCCTTTAATTGTTGGTATGTCTGGCCTTCAAAAGTGAAGAAGTTGTCGGTCAGGATGAAGCTGGCTAAGGTAATGAGGAAAGAGGTTTCAGGTAGGGTGGCAGGTGATTGGCGTGAAAGGAAGTGCTCCATTGCAGTGAGGCCCTGGACGTGCGGGATATTTGTGTATAGGGAAGTGGCATCAATGGTTACAAGGATGGTTTCCGTGGGTAACAGACTGGGTAAGGATTCCAGGCGTTCGAGAAAGTGGTTGGTGTCTTTGATGAAGGATGGGAGACTGCATGTAATGGGTTGAAGGTGTTTATCCACGTAGGCAGAGATTCGTTCTGTGGGGGGCTTGGTAACCAGCTACAATGGGGCGGCCGGGATGATTGGGTTTGTGAATTTTGGGAAGAAGGTAATAGGTAGGGGTGCGGGGTGTCGGTAGGGTCAGGAGGTTGATGGAGTCACGCGAAAGGTTTTGTAGGGGGCCTAAGGTTCAGAGGATTCCTTGAAGCTCAACCTGGACATCAGGATTGGGATTACCTTTAAAACTTTGTATGTGGTGTTGTCTGAAAGCTGACGCAGTCCCTCAGTCACATACTCCCAACGATCAAGTACCAAAGTCGTGGAACCCTTGTCCGCCGGAAGAATGACGATGGATTGGTCAGCGTTCAGATCACGGATAGCCTGCGCTTCAGCTGTGGTGATGTTGGGAGTAGGATTAAGGTTTTTTAAGAAGGATTGAGAGGCAAGGCTGGAAGTCAGAAATTCCTGGAAGGTTTGGAGAGGGTGATTTTGAGGAAGAGGAGGTGGGTCCCGCTGTGACGGAGGACGGAACTGTTCCAGGCAGGGTTCAATTTGGATAGTGTCTTGGGGAGTTGGATCATTAGGAGTAGGATTAGGATCATTTTTCTTTGTGGCAAAGTGATATTCCCAGCAGAGAATACGAGTGTAGGACAGTAAATCTTTGACGAGGGCTGTTTGGTTGAATCTGGGAGTGGGGCTGAAGGTGAGGCCTTTGGATAGGACAGAGGTTTCGGATTGGGAGAGAGGTTTGGAGGAAAGGTTAACTACTGAATTAGGGTGTTGTCGTTCCAGATTGTGTTCATTGGAATTTTGAGGTTTTGGAGGGAGCAGAGCTGGAAGTGGGAGATTGAGTAGATGGGAGAGACTGGGTTTGTGTGCAGTGAGAGGAGGTTGAGGTTTGCTGGAAAGGTTGTGAAGGGTGAGTGAGTTTCCTTTCCGGAGGTGGGAAACCAGGAGAGTGGATAGTTTTTTGAGGTGGAGGGTGACATGCTGTTCTAATTTGCAGTTGGCCTGTAGGAGGATGCTCTGAACAGCCGGTGTGGATGTGGGAGAGGAAAGATTGAGGACTTCTATTAAGGATAGGAGTTGACGGATGTGTTCATTGGCTGAGTTGATGTGTAGGTGAAGGATTAGGTGGGTGAGGGCAATGGATTGTTCAGTTTGGAACTGGTATAGGGACTGATGGAAAGAAGGGTTGCAGCCAGAGATGGAAACTTTAAGTGTGAGGCTTTTGGGGGTAATGCCAAATGTCAGACAAGCCTGAGAAAAAATATGGGAGTGTAATCTGGCTAGGGCGAAGGCATGTTTGCGGAGGGAATGTAAATAAAACTTAATGGGGTCGTTGTGGGGGTGTTGTGAGGGTGACATGGTATTAGAAGGTGGAAAGTGTAACATGAGGCTGAAATGAAAATGAAAATAAAAATATATGGGGAGGGATAAAGGTGAACTAGAAAGCAACTGGAGATCTGGTGTGAAAAAAGGCGAAAAAGTGTTGGTTAATGCTGGGCTATGTTGGTCGTGTGGTGAACTTGGGTTGGTAGACAACGATGTGCATAAAGGTTAGGTGGTTGTGTTGCTGCCAAAACACGTTAAGGTGTGGAGAAATTCGGGAAAATTTCGAAAAAACTACGTGTAAATGTATTAAAAGGAGTGGTTTTGTGGTGGCAGATTATGAAAATGAGGCTAACAATTGTCTGACGAAGAAATAATGACATTAAAACCTGTGGGAAACGGCTAAATATGATCAGTGATGTGGGAAAAATGGAAATGGAAATAAAGCAAAAGTTATTAAAACTAGCCGAAATGGTTGTTTAATAGGTGAAAGGAACTGTTTGTGAACTAGAAACGGTGGATTTTATAGCAGCGGTAGTGTTGAAAGCGGAAAAAAAAATTTTTTTGGTTATGGTTTGGAAGTGGGTTACGTATTACTAAGTATATATAGGCGGGATAAAATTGTGTAGTAGATTACGGTAAAAAGGAGAAGGTGAATACAAAGTGGCAAAAACAGAAAGAGAAAATAAGACAACAGAAAAGATTTCGAAATGCAACAGTGGCAATAACAAACGTAATTGTTGGGTTCAAATTAATGATATGAATATAATAGAGGGAAACATTCCACATAGAAAAAATATATCTAAAAACAAAGATGATGTGACTTACCAAACAAAAGCGCTGGCAGGTCGATAGACACACAAACACAAGCATACACACATCCTCAGAACCTTAGGCCCCCTACAAAACCTTTCGCCTGACTCCATCAACCTCCTGACCCCACCGACACCCTGCACCCCTATCTCCTACCTTCTTCCCAAAATTCACAAACCCAATCATCCCTGCCGCCCCATTGTAGCTGGTTACCAAGCCCCCACAGAACGTATCTCTGCCTACGTAGATAAACACCTTCAACCCATTACATGCAGTCTCCCATCCTTCATCAAAGACACCAACCACTTTCTCGAACGCCTGGAATCCTTACCCCATCTGTCACCCCCGGAAACCATCATTGTAACCATTGATGCCACTTCCCTATACAAAAATATCCCGCACGTCCAGGGCCTCTTGCAATGGAGCACTTCCTTTCACGGCAATCACCTGCCACCCTACCTAAAACCTCTTTCCTCATTACCTTAGCCAGCTTCATCCTGACCGACAACTTCTTCACTTTTGAAGGCCAGACATACCAACAATTAAAGGGAACAGCCATGGGTACCAGGATGGCCCCTTGTACGCCAACCTATTCATGGGTCGCTTAGAGGAAGCCTTCTTGGTTACCCAGGCCTGCCAACCCAAAGTTTGGTACAGATTTATTGATGACATCTTCATGATCTGGACTCACAGTGAAGAAGAACTCCAGAATTTCCTCTCCAACCTCAACTCCTTTGGCTCCATCAGATTCACCTGGTCCTACTCCAAATCCCATGCCACTTTCCTTGACGTTGACCTCCATCTGTCCAATGTCCAGCTTCACACGTCAGTCCACATCAAACCCACCAGCAAGCAACAGTACCTCCATTATGACAGCTGCCACCCATTCCACATCAAATGGTCCCTTCCCTACAGCCTAGGTCTTCGTGGCAAACGAATCTGCTCCAGTCCGGAATCCCTGAACCATTACACCAACAACCTGAAAACAGCTTTTGCATCCCGCAACTACCCTCCCGACCTGGTACAGAAGCAAATAACCAGAGCCACTTCCTCATCCCCTCAAACCCAGAACCTCCCACAAAAGAACCCCAAAAGTGCCCCACTTGTGACAGGATACTTTCCGGGACTGGATCAGACTCTGAATGTGGCTCTCCAGCAGGGATATGACTTCCTCAAATCCTGCCCTGAAATGAGATCCATCCTTCATGAAATCCTCCTCACTCCACCAAGAGTGTCTTTCCGCCATCCACTTAACCTTCGTAACCTCTTAGTTCATCCCTATGAAATCCCCAAACCACCTTCCCTACCCTCTGGCTCCTACCCTTGTAACCGCCCCCGGTGTAAAACCTGTCCCATGCACCCTCCCACCACCACCTACTGCAGTCCTGTAACCCAGAAGGTGTACACGATCAAAGGCAGAGCCACGTGTGAAAGCACCCACGTGATTCTCAACTGACCTGCCTACACTGTGAAGCTTTGGTTGGTTGGTTGGTTGGTTGGTTGGTTGGTTTGGGGAAGGTAACCAGACAGCGAGGTCATCGGTCACATCGGATTAGGGAAGGACGGGGAAGGAAGTCGGCCGTGCCCTTTGAAAGGAACCATCCCGGCATTTGCCTGGAGCGATTTAGGGAAATCACGGAAAACCTAAATCAGGATGGCCGGACGCGGGATTGAACCGTCGTCCTCCCGAATGCGAGTCCAGTGTCTAACCACTCTGTGAAGCTTTCTATGTGGGAATGACCAGCAACAAACTGTCCACTTGCATGAATGGACACAAGCAGACAGTGTTTGTTGGTAATGAGGATCACCCTGTGGCTAAACATGCCTTGGTGCACGGCCAGCACATCTTAGCACAGTGTTACACCGTCCGGGTTATCTGGATACTTCCCACTAACACCAACCTGTCAGAACTACGGAGATGGGAACTTGCCCTTCAGTATATCCTCTCTTCTCGTTATCCGCCAGGCCTCAACCTCTGCTAATTTCAAGTTGTCGCCGCTCATATCTCACCTGTCTTTCAACAACATCTTTGCCTCTTTACTTCTGCCTCGACTGACATCTCTGCCCGAAGTCTTTGCCTTTACAAATGTCTGCTTGTGTCTGTGTATGTGTGTGGGTGGGTGCGCGCACGAGCGAGCGAGTGTGTACCTGACCTTTTTTCCCCCTAAGGTAAGTCTTTCCGCTCCCAGTATTGGAATGACTCCATACCCTCTCCCTTAAAACCCACATCCTTTCGTCTTTCCCTCTCCTTCCCTCTTTCCTGATGAAGCAACCGTTGGTTTTGAAAGCTTGAATCTCTTCATAAGTATTTATCCTATAACAATTTCTAGTGTATTTGCATTCATAGACATTACTTTTAGGGCATTACCCAGGGCCTGTTTCAATCCTAGCATTTTTTTTATGCATTTCCTAAATCTCATTTAAGGCAATTCTATTGGTTTTCCACACCAGTAATCCTTTGTTCTTTCTTTGGTCACATGTTCTGTTTCACTTCATAATTACTTCAGCTTGTCTGGGTTCCAGCTTTCAGTAGCTTTATCCTTAACTTCTAGATATTCAACTGTCAACACATGGTTAGCTCGTGCATTCCTTAACTTGATTCCTGAATCTTTAGTTTACCAAAAGTTAATCATCCTAGTATTTTATTTCCTACCCTGACATCGCCCACACTACTGTCTTCTCAAAGTGATTTCAAACAATGTTTTTCCAATGACTAAATTGTGCCCAGCACATAATTCCACTAATCTTTCCCCCCTCTTAAAATTTGCTTGCGTGGACCATTCTCCTCCATTTTTTCCTTACTTTAACCAATGACTGCATTCCATTCGTCTACTACCACTAAATTCCAAACTATTTTGACACTTTTTTGACTTCAGTAGTCTTAGTAAAAGCTTCAACTTCAGGTCATTCGCATATGTAGTTGACATGTGTATTAATGTTTATGGTGTCTGTTGTAAGTCTGATTTCACCATGAATGTTCTTTCTGTCAACTGCATATAACTCTATACTCCATTATCAGTTTCCCATTTCATTACCACCACCACCACCACCACCACTACTACTACTACTACTACTACTACTCTGACTCAACCGATATATACCCAGTATAAGTAATCCTATGACTGCCTTTCCAGAAGTCTACCAATTGTCTTTGCATCTTGCTATTTAATAAACATATACTTCCATCGTTTCCATTTTTATATTTAGGATTTCTAGTTTTTCATATGCTTTAACATTGCAACAACTCACATGCCCACTCTAATTAGCATTCTGTTTTGGCCTGACAGCTCCTCCCAAGTGCTTTTTCATCCTAGGTAAAATACAGAATATGTAGAGGAAACAGAGAAGATCAAAAGAAGAGCAATATGTGTTGTTACAGATTCATTTAGTAAGCACAAAAGTATCTCGGAGATGATCAAACAATTCCAGTGGCAGATGCTGCAAGAAGGATGTTCTACCTCACTGTGTGGTTTACTGTAAAATTTCCAAGAACATAGTGCCTAGAAGAGTCAACCAATGTGTTGCTTCCTCCTACATACATCTTGCAAAAAGATATAGAGGCTAAAATTAGAGAATCGACCTCACACATAGGCTTACTGGCAATCATTATTCCCATGAACCATTTGGGAATGGCACAGGAAAGGTGGGAAGTGACAGTGGTACATAAAGCACCCTCCAACATACATACACCACAAGGTGGCTTGTGGAGTGTAGATGTAGATGTAGATGTAGATTTTGATTTTCTTCATGTATAGTGTATAAATTGCTTTGTAACAATTTTGTACTTTAAAATAGTGTTAGGAATTTGTAAAGCATAATATTAATTTTGTATTGATTTTTGGATGACAAAAGGTATACTAGTGCTATAGAAGCACTCCCCACCTTGCCAAGCATCATTTCGTGTACAACCCCCCCCCCCCCCCCCCCCCCCCCACACACACACACACACACACACACCAGAGAGAGAGAGAGTAAGTGAGTGAGTGTCAGTCCTTTCCGCCTTCCTTTCTGATGTGGTAGTGCATTAATGTGTGAAATAAGTACCAGTTTTCTGGTTTGTATTATTCCTCTTGTCTATCATAGCAAAGTGTGCTTGCTGATGATCAACGGTGGAGTTTGGAAATGAGTGAGGTGCCATATGCCTGGGCATCTACATTTCATTTCCTTTTATATTCCTTCACTAGAAAGGAGAACAGAAGAGAGAATGTTATACTTTGTCCCATTTTTCCATTTTTCATTTGCCCTGAGTACACAATTTTTTTTAAAATCACAATGTGTACAGAGTTTCCCTTATACATGTATACATAAGTGACGTGGTCATACTAGATTGTTGTTGATGTGGTCTTCAGTCCTGAGACTGGTTTGCTGCAGCTCTCCATGCTACTCTATCCTGTGCAAGCTTCTTCATCTCCCAATACCTACTGCAACCTACATCCTTCTGAATCTGCTTAGTGTATTCATCTCTTGGTCTCCCTTTACTATTTTTACCCTCCACGCTGCCCTCCAATGCTAAATTTGTGATCCCTTGATGCCTCAGAACATGTCCTACCAACCGATCCCTTCTTCTAGTCAAGTTGTGCCACAAACTTCTCTTCTCCCCAATCCTATTCAATACCTCCTCATTAGTTACGTGATCTATCCACCGTATCTTCAGCATTCTTCGGTAGCACCACATTTCGAAAGCTTCTATTCTCTTCTTGTCCACACTAGTTATCGTCCATGTTTCACTTCCATACATGGCTACACTCCATACAAATACTTTCAGAAATGACTTCCTGACACTTAAATCTATACTGGATGTTAACAAATTTCTCTTCTTCAGAAACGATTTCCTTGCCATTGCCAGTCTACATTTTATATCCTCTCTACTTCGACCATCATCAGTTATTTTACTCCCTAAATAGCAAAACTCCTTTACTACTTTAAGTGTCTCATTTCCTAATCTAATTCCCTCAGCATCACCCAATTTAATTTGACTACATTCCATTATCCTCGTTTTGCTGTTGTTGATGTTCATCTTAT
Organism: Schistocerca americana; assembly: GCF_021461395.2. Classification (NCBI taxonomy): domain Eukaryota; kingdom Metazoa; phylum Arthropoda; class Insecta; order Orthoptera; family Acrididae; genus Schistocerca; species Schistocerca americana. The sequence goes on along the minus strand of NC_060124.1, from coordinate 77,649,802 downwards.
ATCCTCCTTTCAAGACACTGTCCATTCCGTTCAACTGCTCTTCCAAGTCTTTTGCTGTCTCTGACAGAATTACAATGTCATCGGCGAACCTCAAAGTTTTTACTACTTCTCCATGAATTTTAATGCCTACTCCGAATTTTTCTTTTGTTTCCTTTACTGCTTGCTCAATATACAGATTGAATAACATCGGGGAGAGGCTACAACCCTGTCTCACTCCTTTCCCAACCACTGCTTCCATTTCATGCCCCTTGACACTTACAACTGCCATCTGGTTTCTGTACAAATTGTTAATAGCCTTTCGCTCCCTGTATTTTACCCCTGCCACCTTCAGAATTTGAAAGAGAGTATTCCAGTTAACATTGTCAAAAGCTTTCTCTAAGTCTACAAATGCTAGAAACGTAGGTTTGCCTTTTCTTAATCTTTCTTCTAAGATAAGTCGTAAGGTTAGCATTGCCTCACGTGTTCCAACATTTCTACGGAATCCAAACTGATCCTCCCCGAGGTCCGCTCCTACCAGTTTTTCCATTCGTGTGTAAAGAATTCGTGTTAGTATTTTGCAGCTGTGACTTATTAAACTGATAGTTCGGTAATTTTCACATCTGTCAACACCTGCTTTCTTTGGGATTGGAATTATTATATTCTTCTTGACGTCTGAGGGTATTTCGCCTGTCTCATACATCTTGCTCACCAGATGGTAGAGTTTTGTCATGACTGGCTCTCCCAAGACCATCAGTAGTTCTAATGGAATGTTGTCTACTCCCGGGGCCTTGTTTTGACGCAGGTCTTTCAGTGCTCTGTCAAACTCTTCACGCAGTATCTTATCTCACATTTCGTCTTCATCTACATCCTCTTCCATTTCCATAATATTGTCCTCAAGTACTTCGCCCTTGTATAAACCCTCTATATACTCCTTCCACGTTTCTGCCTTCCCTCTTTGCTTAGAACTGGGTTTCCATCTGAGCTCTTGATATTCATACAAGTGGTTCTCTTCTCTCCAAAGGTCTCTTTAATTTTCCTGTAGGCTGTATCTATCTTACCCCTAGTGAGACAAGCCTCTACATCCTTACATTTGTCCTCTAGCCATCCCTGCTTAGCCATTTTGCACTTCCTGTCGATTTCATTTTTGAGACGTTTGTATTCCTTTTTACGTGCTTCATTTACTGCATTTTTATATTTTCTCTTTTCATCAATTAAATTCAATATTTCTTCTGTTACCCAAGGATTTCTATTAGCCCTCGTCTTTTTATCTACTTGATCCTCTGCTGCCTTCACTACTTCATCCCTCAGAGCTACCCATTCTTCTTCTACTGTATTTCTTTCCCCCATTCCTGTCAATTGTTCCCTTATGCTCTCCGTGAAACTCTCTACAACCTCTCGTTCTTTCAGTTTATCCAGGTCCCATATCCTTAAATTCCCACCTTTTTGCAGTTTCTTCAGTTTCAATCTGCAGATCATAACCAATAGATTGTGGTCAGAATCCACATCTGCCCCTGGAAATGTCTTACAATTTAAAACCTGGTTCCTAAATCTCTGTCTTACCATTATATAATCTATCTGATACCTTTTAGTATCTCCAGGGTTCTTCCAGGTATACAACCTTCTTTTATGATTCTTGAACCAAGTGTTAGCTATGATTAGGTTATGCTCTGCGCAAAATTCTACAAGGCGGCTTCCTCTTTCATTTCTTCCCCCCAATCCATATTCACCTACTATGTTTCCTTCTCTCCCTTTTCCTACTGACGAATTCCAGTCACCCATGACTATTAAATTTTCGTCTCCCTTCACTACCTGAATAATTTCTTTTATCTCGTCATACATTTCATCAATTTCTTCTTCATCTGCAGAGCTAGTTGGCATATAAATTTGTACTACTGTAGTAGGCATGGGCTTTGTGTCTGTCTTGGCCACAATAATGTGTTCACTATGCTGTTTGTAGTAGCTAACCCGCACTCCTATTTTTTTATTCATTATTAAACCTACTCCTGCATTACCCCTATTTGATTTTGTATTTATAACCCTGTAATCACCTGACCAAAAGTCTTGTTCCTCCTGCCACCGAACTTCACTAATTCCCACTATGTCTAACTTTAACCTATCCATTTCCGTTTTTAAATTTTCTAACCTACCTGCCCGATTAAGGGATCTGACATTCCACCCTCCGATCCGTAGAACGCCAGTTTTCTTTCTCCTGATAACTAGATACTAGATAAAATTAATATTTGTTCATTTTTCTGCAGGAATTTCTTGATCGCTCAATGAGCTCTGGTTCAGGATCCGGTCTCCCTCTTCTTATCCAGCGAACTTTGGCCAAACAGATATCATTGGCCGAGTGTATCGGTAAGGGCCGATATGGAGAAGTTTGGCGGGGTGTTTGGCATGGTGAGAATGTTGCTGTCAAGATATTCTTTTCCCGAGACGAGGCATCATGGAATCGAGAAACTGAGATTTACAGGTAACAGCTAACTTAAAGACCTCACTTCTCATTAGCATATGTAGGGATAAATGATATCCTATTAGTTACATCACACACACTCACCTATTCATATCTACTCTTGGCAAGAACAACATCTAAACTTTGTGCATTCTTTTCTTGGTGTCTCATCATAGGAAGTTCATCAGATTGCTGTAAAACTATCTTTATGGGAAATATTCCAATAACACCACCACACAATTTTTTAGTTAATGCAGCTAGTTTCACATTTACTGTCGATATTGACAGTGCTATGAGCAGATTCACTTCTCACATTGGATGTTTTTTTCACAGGCACGTACTGCAGTATTCTAGTAATCAATATGAAGGTGTTAGATACAGTGCATTTTTGCGATATAGTTCTGACAGGATACTATCACAACACTGGTTTCAGTTTATGTAATCAGTTAGCATAACAGATTTCCAGATACAGGGCACCAATATATAGACATTCATGATGTTTACAGAAAGATGCGACCGGAACATATGTTATCCACTGATTGACTCAAAGAAATTAAAGATAGTACACGTTACTACAAAGGTGTTAATTGAATAATGTCAGCGGCAGATTCTCATGGAGATGATAGTGGTGTACAACTTCACAAGAGACTGAAGGGTTTTGGGTTGGGGTTGGCTTTATATAGACTGGTGTATGAATATTTTAGTTCTTCAGAAACTAGGTAATTATTTGAAAACCTGCTAGGTTATAGTTTACTAATTTGACTGAGCTTTATGTTGGCATTTATATTAATTTCAGCAAATTCTTAAGTACTTACTAAAGGGTGTCACGGCCCAGAAAAATTAGAGCAACAAAAGTATAGTTGGAAGTTGGAACATAACAAGCACAATGGCATAATAGGCCCTGTAGTTTTGGGTGTTTCCAAACTTTAATGGCAAATATTTTTTAAGTTAGCTACTTTCAGGAATATTAGAATACATTACTGTAAAATCTGGATTAGTGTCAATCTAGCTCAACTAAGGATTTATTCCAAAAGCCAGCACTTTCAAGAACTGGATGTGGGCAGTGGGAGTAATTTACTGAAATGAACATTTACTAAAGGTAAAGAAGATAGAGTTGGGTCAATTTTCTCTCACCCTTGCAGTGTTTATAATTACTTGTGATTAAAATACAAATACAAGGGACATTCAGACAATAATGCAACATGTTTTTTCCTCAGCCCATTTTGGTTGAAAACATGCAGAATATGTGAGGGGCATCATGAAATATTCCCGCTTCAGTCCGTATTGTTTCATGAAGTTCCAGTAGGTGACAGCACTATAAGTGGCCTGCAAAATCATGTCTGTAATGGAAGTGCATTCCAAGCAGAGATCTGTCATTGAGTTATTTTTGGCAGAAAACCAGAGCATTGCAAAATGGTTACGGAGGCCTGGCAGTGAACAGAACAAAAGCACAATGTGTCTGTCATCATCATAGCAAGGTCACACAAATTTGTGTGATCACCCGCATGTCAGCTGGCCACATACAGCTGTGAATCCTGCAATGCTGAAATGTGCAGACACTCTCATTCAAGGTGATTGATGGATCACAATCAAACACCTCGTTGCTTGACTGAATGTCTCTGTTGGTAGTACTGACACTCTCATCCACCAATTGGGATACTCAGAGGTGTGTGTCTGCAGGGTTCCTCGCTGCCTAATAGAAGACCATAAAGAGCAACAAAGGACCATCTGTACAAAATTGCTTGCGTGTTATGAGGGCAGTTGTGACAATTTTTGTCGAACCCCTACACGGGTAATGAAGCATAGTTTCATCACTTTGAACTGGAATCAAAATGGCAATCCATGGAATGGCACCACACCACCTCTTCTCTGAAGAGAAAGTTCAAAGCCACACCCTAAGCTGGTAAAGTCATGACAATGGTCTTCTGGGATTCTGAAGGGGTTATTCTGTTTGATGCCCTTTCTCATGGTGCAATGTTTAACTCTGAAATGTTTTGTGCTACTGTCAGGAAATTGAATAAACGACCTCAGCATGTTCATTGACACAAAAATGCAAGTGTTATCCAAGTCTGGGGAACCAAGAGGAGCTCACAAAACTTCATTGGACTGTTTTCTCATCCGCTCTACAGCCTGGGTTTCGGACCTTCCAAGTTCCACATGTTTGGTCCACTGAAGGATGCACTCCATGGTAAGGAGTACATGGATAATGGAGAGGTTACTGATGCAGCAAGGCATTGGTCAACCATTAGAGTGGTACCGTACAGGCATACGGGCCCTCCCAGTAAGGTGGCTTAAAGCCATCCCAGTGAATGGGCCTCTAGTTGGAAAGTAAAGTTTTGTGGGCAAAAGAATGGGGAATAACATGTATTTTTTTTAAAAGTGTTGCATTACTTATTGAATGCCCCTTGTAAAAAAAAACCACGCAATGCAGCCAGTTGCTAAACTTTTTATTTACAATGAGTTTTGCAGGATTTGCTCCATCATCAGGTACTAGTCCAAGTGTTGACTGGAGGTGTGCTGCTTCCGGGAAAACCAACAGTGTTGAAATGTCGATAATGTTTCAAAATAAGGGATTTTCCTAGAAGCAGTGCACTTAAATTAAACACTAGGACTGCCACTTGATGATGGGGCAAAGCGTCTGAAATGTGTTGTAAATAAAAACTTAAGTTTAGCAACTGGTTACAGTGTGTTCTTTATTAGGAATCTGTACCTCAATCAGTAAAAACAGAATCCTTATAGGATCACTTTATTGTCTTTCTGTCTAACTGTTAAGCCCTGTTTTTGTCAAGATTGGGTGAGACATCAAGTGGAAATTTATGCCCTGCACTAATGTCTACAGTCCCTTGGTAGTGTGAAAAGTGTAAGCTTCTAAGTTGGAGTGATGAAACGATATGGTCATTTATGTCACATATTTTGATAATTGCAAACTCACGCATCAAATCCTATAGGTTACTTCCTGTTGATCTAGAATCATAGAATTTCTCAAGAAGTAAGGTTTCACAGTACAAGTAAAGGAAAAAACCTAAGAATAGTGAATTTGTAATTGCATCTTTTTTTGCCATTTGTTGTTTCCTGTTGTTTGTCTGTCTGCCTGTCCTTCTCTCTTAAGACCACTTTTTCCTCAGGAACAGGTAGAGGTATGAAGTTGAAATTTGTGTCAAATGTGGGATCTATGGTCCATTGACAATGTAAATAATTTAAGCTTATAAGTCATTGCAGTCAAAAGATAAGACAATGTATGTCACGTATTTTGATACCCTCAAACTCACTCATCAAAACCTGTAAGATGAATTATCGGTGGTCTAGTGATACTGTGTGCCTGGAAATCGAGAGGTTGTGTGACCAAATCTTGGTCAGACCATGGATTTTTCAGTCTCTCAGTGACGTCAGGAGTCACCAGAAAAAACACATGGTTCAGATTCCATGTTAAACTGTGGCTCCCCTTTCCCTGATTGGATAACTAGGGTTGGTTAGGGACAAGCAATTCACCAACGTTGCATCCGGTGAGAGACTTGCACTAGGTCATTGAGCCATGTGAAATTATTATTATGATTATTATTGTTGTTGTTAATATCTGTAAACATAATTAAGTTTGTGTGAAACCTTCAGGGGCAGAGTCCTCCTTGCACTTCCTTTTTTTTTTAAAAACTGACAGTCACCAAACAACAGCCTTCCAAACACATTGATGTGTGAAGTTACTTCTGACTGTCCAAGAGTGTTAAACACTAAATAAACTATCAATATTTGGTATGAGGCAAATTATCGAAGTACTTGTTCTTACTGTGACATGGTGGACAAATCATGCCACACAAATGCCTTACATTAAAATGAAGATTTAAAAGATGATGTGGATAAAATTGACAAACTATAGTGTGACATAAAATAATTTTAAATTGACAATGGAAAGTTCTTGTAGAATGTAAACAATTTAAGAGTAAAGATAAAAACTCATAGTAGAAGCAGTGAGCAATTGTGTATTCAGAGCTGGCATAAAATAATTTTATTTGTCTTCTACTTTCCTGCTGTATTAAGGAACTTTTATTCTTTTTCTCCTTTCCTAATTGCATATTTATTATTCTTCATGTTTCTCTATTTATTTCTAAGCATTTTCTTCCTCGTGCTTTCCTCTGATATTTTCTATCGTTGACTCACCTTCAGTAGTTGCTAATATTGCCACGTACTATCTACACAGTATACTGTTACCCAGCATGCTGTAGGTGTTACATGTGCTGATTAACGATTTGAAAGTCATTAGTTCAGTTCCTGCTTCCTGCAAATAATTATGATTTGAAGTTTCTGATTTCGTTGGATGGAAATTCTTGCAGGCATCACAAACAGTGATAGTCTGTATATGATTAGAGTTCCAAATTGATTAAGTTACTCCAATAAGTTGTGTTCTATGTGTACTTTGTGTGCTTTGGTCAATAAATGTGTTTGCAGAGTGAAGTGTTAGTTTGTCTTGGTGACTCTGCTCACAAAACCAGTACCTGACTCTTTAATCAACAATACTTTTTTTATTCCAAAGCAACTTATCTTTCTAATTCTCTGTCTCTTTTATTTCTTCATGCCACACACTGTTTTCACTAGACTGCATAAATTAAATGTTACCTTTAGGCATTGATTACTGAAATTCACTTACACTTAAATACTCACTTTTCAGTTTCAAGAGGGCTGATCAGAAAGTAAACTTACGTGGCTGATATTCCTGGAGTTTCATCTATTATAGAGGAATTAGTAATGTGTGGTAATTCTGATACGTACGGTTGGCCACTTAGCACTAGTTTTAACTTAAACGCACGAAAGATGATTTGTTTGGAAAACTGGTCTCGCAAAGAAATCTGCTCAATTGTTAAATTTTCTGTGGGTGAAACATGTAATTGTGGCTGAAATTCCCTGGCAGCTGGTTGAGGATTATGGAGAGACTGTAATGTCTTGTCAGCATGTTGCAGAATGGTGTTTGTAGTTTGAGGCTGGTAGAGAAAATATCACCTACAACACCCAACACAGCATCAACAGATTTGAACACAGCTCACATGGAGGAGCTGACTCAGGACAATAGGTGTATCACATTGCAGCAGGTGATGGTAGAATTGGGAATGTTATTTGGAAGATTCGTCATTTTGTTCATGATATTCTGGGGTACTGGCAAGTTTGTACCCAATAGCTTCCATGAAGTCTGTCCAACCAATACAAGGAGAGGTGCATGGGGGTAAGTCTGAAACTCTCACAGTGGCTCTCCATGGAAGGGAACAGTTTTCTTCAGTGCATTGCTGCAGGTGACAAAACGTGGATCCACCACTGCACCTCCAACAGTAAGTGATAATCAGTGAAGTGAAGCCCGTCTCTCCAAAAACAAAGAAGTTTAAGGTGATGCCATCTGCTGGAAAGATTATGGCCATAATGTTTTTGACAGTGCAAGTGTCATACTTGTGGACTTTCTGGAAAGATGGCAGACATTGGCAGACACTGCGAGACCTTCACACAGTTGGGCAAAGCAATCGGGAGGAAATGGCCAGGACTTCTCGCTGAGGGCTTCAGCTTCCTTCATGACAGTGCGCAACCGCATACAGCCTAGAAGACTACCATGCTGTTGAAACAGTTTTGCTTGGGTATCATCAACTACGCTCCCTACACCTCAGGCCTGACGCCAAGTGACTTCCACCATTTTCCTCATTTGAAGGAGCACACAGGAAGCTAATGATTCACTCCAGATGAGAAGGAGAAACACTTTCCAACAACATACATGGCACACAAGATCAGGATTTTCACCAGAGTGTATATTCAAACTTATCCAAGGACATGACAAGGCCTAAACTGATATGGAGAAAATTAACCTAATGAATGTAACAACGTTGGGTGTATAGCTTGTATGAAATAAAATGTACATGTTTCCTTGCAGGCTTTGTAACCTTATAGTCTTGTTCACGAACATCGACAGTTCGTGCATGTTGTGACACAAACAGGGTTTGCAACATTTCCAGTTCCAGACGACAGTTGAAGAAAGCATGTATGCTGCAGATTATATCTCTTGCTTGCTTATGTAGAGTTTGTCACTTACCACCACCACCATCAGTGATGACAACTTGCAACAAATTGAATAAAAAGTCAGTAAATAACTCTCCGCACTCATGTTTAATGCTCACACTGCCTACGCCATTCACAGCAGACCGCTCAGAATATTACTGAACACTCCATGGCTGTTGGAGACTGCATGACGTAAGTGTGCAGAGCAAACACGAACTCAACTGCCATCATTCATGACTCCAACTACAGTTTCATATCACCCTTTGTACTTATTTTTACCGTAATTGAGGCTAGCTCCAAGTAAATGAGCACTTGGAGATTAGCTTCTAATAAAGCAGTTTACAAGGAAACAGAACCAGTAACGGTCACCATTGGAAAGAAATGCATTTAATTCTTTGGATGCCTGACCATAAAATGTAAATCAGTAGATTGAGTTATTCACCTTGTAAATTCTCAGAAACAGATATTTCTAGAACATAACAGTGATACTTCCAGAATAATAATAATAATAATAATAAACAATAATAACAGATAAAACAACACCACATAACAAACCTGACATCATACTCACCAATAAAAAGAAAAAATTGACAGAACTAATTGAAATATCCATACCCAATACAACAGATATACAGAAGAAAACAGGAGAAAAAATTGAAAAATACATCCAACTGGCTGAGGAAGTCAAGGACATGTGGCATCAGGATAAAGTTGACATTATACCAATTATACTATCAACTACAGGAGTCATACCACACAATATCCACCAGTACATCAACGTAATACAGCTACATCCAAACGTATATATACAACTACAGAAATCTGCAATTATTGATACATGTTCAAGTACTCGAAATTTCCTAAATGCAATGTAACACATACCGTACAGTTAAAAGGAAGTCGCGCTTGATCAAGGTCTGCGTCACTTTCCATTTCTAACCAGACATAACGTCTGAGAAAGGGAAGAAATAATAATAATAACAATAATAATAATAATAATAACCGCCGCCACCACCACCACCACCACCACCACCACCACCTTGAACAGTTTCCAGCACCAGGCAGGGTCCGTTTGGAACAGAAGCCTTACCATCTAGTCCTGTTTTCCCAACATCTTTCTTTCTTCACTCTAGCCCAGCCCTTGCCTGTGTTTTTTCAACGCACTTGTCCACACTTTTCAGCCATCTACCCATTAGTCTTTCCCTTGTACTTTTCCTTCGTGTATCCATTTCATGTATTTTCTTGGGAATTCTCTGGTTTCCTATTCTCTTTAAGTGCTCATACCATCTTAGCCTTGATGTTTCTGTCCTGCTCTGCAAATGCTCATACAATCTTAGCCCTAATGTTTCTATCCTGCTCTGCAGGTATTCATCTTTTGCTGTTTCCTGTACCTTTTCATTTCTTGTCCTATCTCTCCTTGTTACTGCTATGAATATTTCTAAGGAATTTCATTTCATGTATTACTTCTTTGCTTCCAGAATATTGGAGATATTTCACAACATTTAAGATCATTCTAAAAATTTCATTTGACAATATTCTGAAATTTACAGATTTCCCAACAGAATCAGATGATTTCAGCACATTTTGAAACAAAAACGACATTGCTGCCATTTAAATCCTGTAAGAGTAAAAGGGACATCTGTTTCTTGCACCACTTCTCACTCTGATAACTTCCACAGTGTCCACCCAATAAAATGCCTTTATGCTTAGTGGAAGATGTGGGGTCAGACGTCCACAGTCGTGAGGTTGGGTGGCTGTGGAGAAAGACCCGTGCGTAAGACAGAAGACCTTACTTTTTATGTACATAATGTTCCTTGCAACATTTACAGCTGCCTAGTTTAGAGGAATACTTAAGAAATCCATTTTCAAGGTTTAGGATTAAAAAATAGCACCAGTTTGCTTTTTAAAAATAATATTGTAGAACAAAAGCAAACTGGTGCTTTTCATTTATTATTATAATGTTGTTCTACCAAGAACCGACGGAAGATTCTGTTAATATGAAAAAATAGCAGTTTTTAGCAAAAGTTGTATTCATCATGTTACCAAGATGTGCACGTAAAGTGATGGACTAAGGCAGTGATTCAGTTCAGCAACAAATTGTATTAATTTTACGTTCATGAATGGAAACAAAACACAAAAAAGTGGTAAATAAGAAGGAACTTAAAATGTACCATTGCATCATTAGGAACAGTATTTTACTACAAAGCCCTATAAACAATTCAAGGTACTAGAAAAACTATTGAAATTTGGTCACAATACCAGCCACAGTAATCACATTACCATTGTTTTGAATTACATCCCACCTGGTAAAACCGCATGGACCCTTGCTTTTACATAAAATATTGGAACTGTAATTCTGTTTTCCCTTGTAAAACACAACTAATGCATCCATAGCATCATATTGATGAGCATATGGGACACTATTGTAATGTAAATATTCTTTTGAGTCAAAGTTGGGCTCTGTTCAGCTTCATCAGTGTGGTGGAGTAGTAAATGTTCATGTACAAAGTCATACAACATGTCGATTGTCAGAAAGAAATAACTAATTCTTCAAAAGCAGCAGTTATATCAAAAACACTATGTATTATACTGAAACTTGTTCTTCTTAACAATATAAGTACACGCATATGTGTATATACACGTTCCTAATGCATGCACTACACTGGTTCTTGTGTTAACCATCGGGCAACAATCGTGAATTGTATGACCGCTAGATCCGAGAACCATGCGCCAACTAACTGTGTCCTATTACCCAGCAAACCAAAGACCACAGTAAGACAGATACACCTTACATTCTCTCGTGGGTTTCTTTCTCAAATTTGGATAGAAAATTTGTAAAACACCAGACACAAAAGTAAACAAAAATACTGTAAACAAAAGTAAACAAAAATACTGTTCCTAAACATTTCACATCGTAATAATGTTATAGATAACTCATAAATCAAATAGCATAGACACAAACCATTAAGCAGATATATTTGTATACAAACACTGAGCAAACACATTTTACTCTGTATCATTTGATTTTTAATGTTGCCAAACAGACAAAAACAATAAAGTACATTTAACCCTTAAACCATACAACTAGATGTGGGACACCAGTCACCTAATGATTCAAATCCACAGTATCCGTATTATCTATTACCTTACATCATTAGTTCAAACCCACTAACTCAGAGAAAAACTAAAGATAAATTGACAAATGTAAAGCACGTAACATGGATTACTTTTTCCGCACTTTCACTCACACACGTAAACACTTTTAGTTGACGCATTGGTTATATGCTGCTCGTGGTAAGGCACATGGCCCATCTTGGTAAACAGCTTTTAGTGTGGCGTAACCAGCTGGAGGTCAATGGCCGGCGGAGTGGCCGAGCGGTTCTAGGCGCTTTAGTCTGGAACCGCGCGACCGCTACGGTCGCAATTTCGAATCCTGCCCCGGGCATGGATGTGTGTGATGTCCTTAGGTTAGTTAGGTTTAAGTAGTTCTAAGGTCAAGGGGACTGATGACCTCAGAAGTTAAGTCCCATAGTGCTCAGAGCCATTTGAACCATTTTTGGAGGTCAGTGCTCTCGCCTGGTGCTGACTGCTCATGGTGTCTGTAGCAAATCCCAGCAGATGTGCAGGTCATGCCTGGTAATCCTACATGCTGGTGTGGACAAACTGTGCTGCCCCACACCTACACAGTGCTGAAATCTGGGTGTGCAGTTTACAGTTACTCCCCACTTTCCAAAGATAGCAAGTCAAAACAATTTGTGCCTATTTTTTGATGGTATTTCCAATATTTTAACTTGGCACTTTCGGCACAAATTTAAGTTCTCTCTCATCTGAGGAATGTGTTCTTATTTGCTTTATTTTCCTTCACACACAAAACGTGTCCAAAAAGAAGTTGCAGACTTTCTCTGTTTCTGTTAAGATGCATCACTGTTATTCCCATCTTCTGCCACTTCATTTGCTTCCTTTGCGTAGTATCTGTAGACGTTCTTGACATCATCTTTACCGTGAATAATCTTTCTTCTCACCAACTCCAGCTCCACCATATTCAGATCTTCAGTGCTGATGACTCTATACAGAACTTTTTAGATGTGAAAAAACTTTCTTGTCTCTCTGTCTAGCTTCTGGGATGTTTTATCCTGTATTGTCATGGGATCACCCACTTTATGCATGACTGGGTGCATTAATCAATCATAAGTTGCCTTTCCTCTCTCACTCTCCTTTATCAAATTCTGTTATCTTCTTTATTTTCTCTTCACACAGGAAGTTTTCATTACATAAATCTCCAAACACCGCCCTGAAGGTACTTTTTGGCTCACAGTTCATCAGTATTTCTACCACCACAAAACCCGTCAATTCAAGGGGCATATTATTTATCATCACCTCAAACTCGTTAGTATAATCCAACCAGCGTTCATGTTCATGGCTGTAATATGCATGGCACGTATTGTTTATCTCCTGCAACAACCTCTCTGTTGAGTTTGATACTGGTCTGTATCAATATATATCGGCTCAGTGTGGTACCTCTCCAATTTCTCTCTCCATGTTTTAGATGTGAACTGTATTCCATTGTCACTCAATATTCACTTATGTCCATACACTTTCTTAAAGTAGTCCTCTTCCATATTCTCTGCCATTGCCCTGCTGTTTGCCTTACTTAACGGGTAAAATCGAATCTCATGTGCTTTAGAGAGCAACTTGATGGCTACTAAAACTTCTGTCCACTGCAAGCAATGAACTGTTGTGTTGGATGGTAGATCTCTTTGTTGTACCGAGTTTAAGTGTCCTCTGTACTTCTTTCTCCATGGCTGCTTTCTTGACTTGCGGTATCAGGTACAGTTTTGTAAAGTATAGCTGATGTGGCTTTATAGTAGTAGGGGACCCATGTTACCCACGTCCACTATTTCTTTCAACCCAGTGGGTATTATGGCCATATTGTTGAAGACACATTCCTTGCAGATTTTTTCCTGCATTTCTCCATACCGTAATGTGCGTTACCTAGATGCACGTATAAGTTTTTCCACTGCATGCTCTAATATGCACAGTTGCTAGTCTTTCCTGTCCACTTGGCTTCACCTTTGTAGTGTACTTTACATATTAAGCAATACAATCGCAATTTTTCTTGCCCCATGCACTCATATTTTCTTTTGATCGAGATCAGCCACTCATCTACCTTCTGCTCACAGCAAATGTTTTTCAACAGCTTAATCATGAATTTTTCATGTTCCATGCCTCGCATCACATCTCTTATACTTAGGGTTCAGCCACATCTTCCTCTCCAATACCTATAAGCATCCTAGATAATGCATAGCTGCTATGTTCTCTGTCGAATAACTTTCAGTTTGTCGGGGTCAGATGCAATATCTTCCTGTGTATCATATGGCTACTAAATTCAGGTTTCTCTAAATTCACAGTCATTCCCACTTTATTGAAACAATGTAGTATTTTTGCAGTGGTTTCCAGGTGCTCTCCCATGGCCTTGAGGTGATTAATACATCTTCAACATGAATGGTGATTTTTCAAAGCGGCTGTTCCTCTAAAACATCTAACACGCAGATGAAGTGGCTGCTGATGTGCTCAGTCCAGATGGTAGCATCCTACATTGGTGGCATCTACCAGCGTAGAGGAATGTAGTATACTGCCATGATTCTGTGTGTAACTGAATTTTATGATAACCTGCCATGAGATTCTTTGAATTTTTGCAAGAGCTCCTCAAGATTCTCTGGATGATCGAATTCTGGTTCACAAATACAGTTTGCTTTCCTTGAGTCAAGCATAAGTCCTTCACCATTCTTTTTGTCCACTGCAAGCAATGAACTGTTGTGTTGGATGGTAGATCTCTTTGTTGTACCGAGTTTAAGTGTCCTCTGTACTTCTTTCTCCATGGCTGCTTTCTTGACTTGCGGTATCAGGTACAGTTTTGTAAAGTATAGCTGATGTGGCTTTATTTTTATTTTATACGGTGGTCCTTTGATTATGCCTGGCTTCCCAGAAAATTCTTCCTTAGCCTCCATTAGTAGTGTGGATAATTTATCCTTCATTGTGCTACATGTACCTTCCGTCACTTCCATTTTCCTGGATGATTTCCCTTTCTTTAGTTGTGCGTTCTTTTTCTTCAATATGCTGTTTCAAACTGCAGTAATCCGTTTGTACGTGCTTCCCAGTCTCCTTCTCTCATAGTGCCATGGAATCTTCTGCACTCCTCTTGTGGTGGTTCTTTTTACGTATGTATTGTTGGTATCCGTTTGTTATATAAGGTTGGAGTTAGTGTTATTCTGCCTGCTTTACAACTGAAAAACTATTTACGTCATTGACTCTGTTAGGGTACTTCTCGCAGTTAGTTTGCCCAACAAGCTGTCTTTATATCAAAAAATACCACTGACATACTATATTCCAAATATACAGCTACATAATTACTTTTGTTGAATTGCAGTGCTGAGAAGATTCTCGCAATTTCCGTTAAGCAGGGACTTTAAAAAGAACTGAAATCGCATTATATGAATATGGTTCAATATTAGAAAAACTGACTACTATTGTTGCTTCACAAGAAGAATTGCTAATCAAGAGAAATTCCTACTTTTACATTTATTTTTATTATTTGTTAAAATTAGCAAATATTAAAATAGTTGTTACGACTCTGGGACATTATCACTTAGAACAATGGTGTTGACTTCTGCACCAAAGTTTTATGCATGCTTTCATTCCTTACTATTCTATTCTATGGCATAATCTTCTAGACAATGCAGCAAAGGTGAGAAAAAGATTTAGTGTGCAGAAGCCTGTGAAGTTGATAATGAAACATCTTCTGAAAGTGTCTTGAGAGAACTACGGATTCTTAGACTTGTGCATCGGTACGTATTCTTCCTAATGGTATTTGTGGTTTACTTCATGATGCTATTTATGGTTAATAACAAGGGTGAACAGAGACTCTTCATACCTCTTGTAAGGTTCAGAATGGAGTTTTATAGTCTGATAATTTGTTGTTAGTATACTATGCAGAAGTACCCAGCAGTGATTCTTTCTGCCTATTACATACAACTTGACAAGTTCCACACCCTTGAAGGTTCTTCTTCATGGTGGGACTTAAAGAACATGATGTGTGAATGAAAGTAATTACCTGTGGTTTTGTATGTGGTTATATATGGAATTAAGTTTAATTTTTTAAACATAGACTAAACTCATGCAGAAGTCTATCTGTACAGAAAAAAATGTGTTTTTAAACCGATGTTTCACATCATGCAAATAACGAATTGTGATATTTTTGTTATTCTGTGACTGTACTTTTACTCATCGCAATGTTTTTGTCTCAAAAAACATTGTGTGTTTGTTCCAGCACTGTCCTTTTGCGACATGAGAATATTCTTGGCTACATAGGATCAGATATGACCTCAAGGAACTCTTGTACTCAACTTTGGCTGGTGACGCATTACCATCCCTTGGGTTCACTTTATGATCACCTAAACCGCACTACACTAACTCATCATCAGATGATGAAAATTTGTCTTTCTGCCGTTAATGGATTAGTTCATCTCCACACAGAAATTTTTGGAACTCAGGTAACAATGCACAGTAGGACACAGCAACTTAAGCGCGTGTTCTGTAGTGATAAAAATGAGTTAACCTCTTGCAATATTAACTCTATTTATATTATTATTCACAATTTGCTTGTGCTGTTGCAGTTAATTAGTTTTTTTCTTGTGGGTTTTATGGCATGTGTATTTATAAAACATGTAAATCCCACTAAAGATTACAAAAATAATTTTTTCTATTTCTGAGTGTAACTTGGATATGCAGCAGTTGAATATGTACAGTAGTTCACATAGTGAAGTCATTGTGTTGCAGTTGTATTTGTGGGAGGAAAAGACAGAAAATTATTAGCAGATATTTTAGAATATTTTTTGCAATATGTTTGAAAGTGAAATCATTATACTTGTAAACTAGCAATGTAACAACAATATTAAACCAAAGGCTTGTTTTAAAACATGAAGAAATTTTAAAAAATGTTGATTAAAACGATGTGTTGTAATTTTTGTCTTATATTTGCTTCTTTGTATATTTGCAACAGTCCTCGTGGAATAGTTTTCTAATGACTTGTATCGGAGGTATTCTCATTATGATTTCCTAATGTGATACACTATTTGGATGACTAGTGTCATTGTGTGGAATCTGTTTGCAGGTGTTACTATAATATTGGTGGATAATTTGTCATACACAAGGTACTTGTTTTGAACGAAATAGACGCCACATTTCAGACATTTGCTACCTTACTCACCGGGGAAGCATTGATGTAGTCATTTGTTTTGCAATATCCGGGAAAATTTTCTGGAGCAAATTGTCGATGTCCACTTAGTACGGGCACCTTGACAGTAATGTCAGATCTGTTAAAAGTTTCCTGAATGCTATTTTTTTATCAGTATATCATGCAAAATACAAAAGGGAGCATCCTCTACCGAATGCAAGCAGAAAAGAAACAGGATAGTTATTGTTGAGCTCAGTACATATCCACAGAACACTGATGTGTGAACTACAGTAACAACATATTCCAAGTAGGACTGTTGTTTTCAAAGCAAATGAATCTAGAGAAGAGCCATCATGGTTCAAGAGTCAGAAAACCTGTAATGTTGGCCAGTGGAAACATACTATGGTCTATAGGATCTATTTACACTGTTTGCGTATGTTTACATGGAGAAAACAGCAGGATTGGTTAGCAACTGTGTAGCCTGGCAGTGGTTCTATAATGGTCAAGGGATGTATGAAAATTACTGCCTAAGAAGTCATTTTAGGTGAACAAGTTCATTCAGTAGAATTGACTTTGTTCCCAGCAGGGAATGATAATGCCACCGCTTGACTGCACATACCCATGTTTGATTTTACTAGCATGAGAATGAAATTCAGTGTTGTAGATTTCTCATTCACTGGTTTTTTATATCATTTTGCCATTTTAGTTTACATTGGAAAACAGTTAAAAGCCTGTAGCTATGGTCCTGCTTCTCTGAAGATTCATTTCCTTTTTTTGACAAATGAAAAAAAAAATCCCATCGATCATCATTTATATATAGTAAAACTTCATTTATATGTTTTTCTTACTTATACTTTTTTTTTTTTGTGTGTGTCCTGCTGAAATATCCTCAGTGTGCACAAGTTATGATGCAGTGTTTCAAAGTGGGTTGCCAGGAAGTGAATTGGTAAGGCCAATAGTGTAATAAGGAACTTTGTCAAAGTTAGACATTGGTCAAATTTTCTTTGATCAAATCTAGTGCGTCGTCTTAGATTTGATCAAAGGAAGCATTTGTCTTATGTTTACTGCATGGAGAAATCAACCACCTGGAGCGCTATTATCTCTGACACACAATGTTTATCAATATGACTCCCAAATTTACATGCTGCGTCGCATATATAACGAAATTGATAGAAATATTTGAGGCAGATGAAGCACTGTGTAGCTTACAACATCCCGAATACAAACACAGAATAAAAAGTGAGAGCTATTAAAAAATTTCGAATTTAGCCGTGAAGTATGGCCAGGATATACTGACGATATTTCAGCTAATGATGTTGAATGGAATCGACTTGAAGGGCAGGCATCATTTGAGGATTACATGAACATTGATAAAAACCTCTTGACTACAGAATCCATGACTATTGCTGAGATTGTTCAGTGTGCATCGCACAACCTGGATGAAGAAGAAACTGACGATGAGGATGATACAGAAGAGCCTCAGCATTTCTCCGTGACATTTAACACTGCAGTAAATGCGTTAGAAGTAATTACACAATTTGTGACACATCACAATGTTTCTGATGAAATAATGATAGAGTTATCCCATTTTAAGGGTACAGTGTATGCTATTGCCGCATCATAGGAAAAAAAAAACAAGCAAAAATTGCAGACTTTTTTACGAAATGATGTTTTCTTCTGTGTAGAGGTTTACATTTTTCTTTATATCTTTGTAAGTATGGTACCTAGTAAACCTATATAACGTTTTGTAGAATGTAGCTTCTTATTTACTGGATTTCCCATTTGTGTTTGCCAATTAATTTGATAGAATGGTGCTATATTTCATATATACACACTTACATGGTTTTTTTCTGTAGTCTGTTGAAAAACGTATAAACAAAGTTTTACTGTACATCAACCCATAAGAAGATTCTCACTTATTTAAGTGTCAGAGTTGGCCTTGCAGCAAATCAGATCAAAATTTGTATTATTTTGTCCAGCTATTGTGCAGTAAATGTTCCTAATGTCCAGGCTAATGAGAATCAGAAGTGAATTTATATGTAAATGGTCTGATTGCTAGTAGGTGACATAATATTAATGACAAACTTTGTTTTATGTGATAAATTAGCGTGTGATGGAAGGAATTATTTGTCAACATCTTTGAGTAGTTCAGTCGTTGTATGTTTATCTATATGAGTCAGACAGAAAATGAAATCATTTTTTTCTTACATATCAAATTATAGGGAAAACCAGCCATTGCCCATCGAGATATCAAAAGCAAGAACATTCTCGTTAAACTGAATGGCTCGTGTGTGATAGCAGATTTTGGGTTGGCTGTAACCCACGTTCAGTCGACAGGAAAGATGGATGTAGGCTCCAACCCTCGTGTTGGAACCAAGCGATACATGAGTCCTGAAGTATTAGATGAATCGTAAGTCCCAAAATTTACTCATTTTACTCACAGCTCATTATAAAAGTAAAACAGTGACATTTCTTGGATATCCTCTGTTCCAGGATCAACTTGGATTGTTTCGAATCTTACAAGCGTGTGGACATTTATGCATTTGGTCTTGTTCTATGGGAGGTCTGCCGACGAACAGTGTCAAATGGTATAGCAGAGGACTATAAACCTCCATTTTATGACCTAGTGCCAAGTGATCCCAGTTTTGAAGATATGAAGAAGGTGGTGTGTGTGGATCAGCAGCGCCCCATTGTGCCCAATCGATGGGCTTCGAATGCTGTGAGTAAACTTATTGCAATATCTAGAACTCTTACCCTCAGGACTGTGCTTATTGTTAAAATTGTCTCTTACATTCTTTTCTCACCATGTGAAGCTGACTCCAGTATAATTATATTACTGTATAAGAGAACTCAGCCACGTACAAAGACTGCATAGTATTCAACAGTAATGGTATTGCAAGTAAGCTTACATGAAGAATGATTGGCAAACAGCATACTTCCAGTACAGCAGTGAAGACTTGGCTGAATGTGTCCCTTGTGTGATCATTTTGAAATCATGATAATCATCATCATCATCTACTTTTTACCTATGTGTATTATCCATTGGGGTATCCGTTGCAGTATACTCCTTTCTATTCATTACATTGCTCACCTTTTCAAATACCTTTAAGAGAGGAATTCTTACTTACCTTGAGTGTGTCACTTTGAACTGTGTAAGTACTACTTGTTGCTATGTGTTCTAATTCTGCATCCTTCCCCAGAAGTATAGATGAGTTATTAACAATAATAACATAATTTGTAAATTTTTGGAGTTTTCTTATGTGACCAATGCAATATACAAGGGCTATCCACAAAGTACATTACATTTTGGAATTAAAAATAAATAAAGTATTGGAAATTTTTTTAAATTATATACAGATGAAAGCCACACTTAAATACTACTTTTCTACATAGTTGCCCTGTAAATTAAGGCACTTATCGTAGCGATGGACGAGCTTGGAAATTCCTTCGTCGTAAAATTCGGCTGCCTGCACCTTCAACCACGTGGTTACCTCTTCTTGAAGCTGTGCGTCGTCATCAAAACGCTGCATAGCCAACCACTTCTTCATTGCTGGGAATAAGTGGAAGTCGCTCGGTGCCAGGTCGGGACTGTACGGCGGATGAGGAAACAACTCCCACTTAAAAGATTCGAGAACTTCACGAGTGGCATTTGCCGTGTGGGCTGGGGCGTTGTCGTGAATCAGCAAGATCTCTGAGCCCAACTTTCCCCTGCGCTTGTTTTGTATTGCTCTTCTGAGGTTGTGCAGAGTTTGGCAATACCTTTGAGAGTTTATTGTAGTGCCCCTTTCCAGGAAATCCACAAAAATCACACCTATTCTGTCCCAAAAGACAGTCGCCACGTGGTTGAAGGCGCAGGCGGCCGAATTTTACGACGAAGGAATTTCCAAGCTCGTCCATCACTACAATAAGTGCCTTAATTGAAATGGCAACTATGTAGAAAAGTAGTATTTAAGTGTGGCTTTCATCTGTATACAATAAAAAAATTTCGAATACTTTATTTTTAGTTCCAAAACATAATGTACTTTGTGGATAGCCCTTGTATATATTTCTAAGTGCCCATTTTATTAGTGTATAGTGTATAGGGAAAGCAGAAAGGTGGAAGGAGTATATAGAGGGTCTATACAAGGGCGATGTACTTGAGGACAATATTATGGAAATGGAAGAGGATGTAGATGAAGATGAAATGGGAGATACGATACTGCGTGAAGAGTTTGACAGAGCACTGAAAGAACTGAGTCGAAACAAGGCCCCCGGAGTAGACAATATTCCATTGGAACTACTGACGGCCTTGGGAGAGCCAGTCATGACAAAACTCTACCATCTCGTGAGCAAGATGTATGAAACAGGCGAAATACCCTCAGACTTCAAGAAGAATATAATAATTCCAATCCCAAAGAAATCAGGTGTTGACAGATGTGAAAATTACCGAACAATCAGTTTAATAAGCCACAGCTGCAAAATACTAACACGAATTCTTTACAGACGAATGGAAAAACTAGTAGACGCCGACCTCGGGGAAGATCAGTTTGGATTCCGTAGAAATACTGGAACACGTGAGGCAATACTGACCTTACGACTTATCTTAGAAGAAAGATTAAGGAAAGGCAAACCTACGTTCCTAGCATTTGTAGACTTAGAGAAAGCTTTTGACAATGTTAACTGGAATACTCTCTTTCAAATTCTAAAGGTGGCAGGGGTAAAATACAGGGAGCGAAAGGCTATTTACAATTTGTACAGAAACCAGATGGCAGTTATAAGAGTGGAGGGACATGAAAGGGAAGCAGTGGTTGGAAAGGGAGTAAGACAGGGTTGTAGCCTCTCCCCAATGTTATTCAATCTGTATATTGAGCAAGCAGTAAAGGAAACAAAAGAAAAATTCGGAGTAGGTATTAAAATCCATGGAGAAGAAATAAAAACTTTGAGGTTCGCCGATGACATTGTAATTCTGTCAGAGACAGCAAAAGACTTGGAAGAGCAGTTGAACGGAATGGATGGTGTCTTGAAGGGAGGATATAAGATGAACGTCAACAAAAGCAAAACGAGGATAATGGAATCTAGTCGAATTAAGTCGGGTGATGTTGAGGGTATTAGATTAGAAAATGAGACACTTAAAGTAGTAAAGGAGTTTTGCTATTTGGGGAGCAAAATAACTGATGATGGTCGAAGTAGAGAGGATATAAAATGTACACTGGCAATGGCAAGGAAAGCGTTTCTAAAGAAATACACTAAGCAGATTCAGAAGGATGTAGGTTGCAGTAGGTACTGGGAGATGAAGAAGCTTGCACAGGATGGAGTAGCATGGAGAGCTGCATCAAACCAGTCTCAGGACTGAAGACCACAACAACAACAACAACATAGTTTTTGCACAGTATTTTGCCTGTTGACCTGGTTCTGTCGTACATTGCATGTCTGTAGGCATGTTCACTTAGCTAAATTCCAGCACAGTCTAAACTGTGGAGGCTGATAGTAATTCAAAACACGCAATGAAAATTACATCAGTTGCCAAAATATTGTGTGAGAAATGGAATTGCCAACTAGGCAGGATACACAGTTTGCTGTTGAATCTTTTGGTTACCCTTTGTGGAACTCTTCCACACTGTTGTCATATGTATAAATAAAATATTTTTACAGTGAAATGTTGAAGGTCTTAGAACAAAAGTATGTATATGTATTATGTGATCAAAAGTATATGGACGCCTGGCTGAAAATGACTTAAAAGTTCGTAGCACCCTCCATCGGTAATGCTGGAATTCAGTATGGTATTGGCCCACCCTTAGCCTTGATGACAGCTTCCACTCTCGCAGGCATATGTTCAGTGAGGTGCTAGAAGGGTTCTTAGGGAACGGCAGTGCTACAGTGAGGAGAGGTATCATTGTCAGTAGGTGAGACCTGTCATGAAGTCGGGATTCCAAAACATCCCAAAGGTATTATATAGGATTCAGGTCAGGACTCTGTGCAGGCCAGTCCATTACAGGGATGTTATTGTGATGTAACCACTTCGCCACAGGCTGTGGGATATGAACAGGTGCTCGATCGTGTTGAAAGATGCAGTCACCATCCCCGAATTGCTCTTCAACAGTGGGAAGCAAGAAGGTGCTTAAAACATCGATGTA
Organism: Schistocerca americana; assembly: GCF_021461395.2. NCBI lineage: Eukaryota > Metazoa > Arthropoda > Insecta > Orthoptera > Acrididae > Schistocerca > Schistocerca americana. The sequence goes on along the minus strand of NC_060124.1, from coordinate 77,627,001 downwards.
GGCCTTTGCTGTGATAGTGCCATGCAAAACAACAAGGGGTGCAAGACCCTCCATGAAAAACGACTACACCATAACACTACCACCTCTGAATTTTACTGTTGGCACTACACATGCTGGCAGATGATGTTCACCAGGCATTCCCCGTACCCACACCCTGCATCGGATCGCCACATCGTGTGCCATGATTCGTCACTCCACACAACATTTTTCCACTGTTCAGTCATTCAATGTTTACGCTCCTTACACTAAGTGAGGCATCATTTGGCATTTACCGGTGTGATGTGTGGCTTATGAGCAGCTGCTCCACCATGAAATCCAAGTTTTCTTACCTCCTGCCTAACTGTCGTAGTACTTGCAGATGTCTGCCTGTTACACATTATGACCCTCTTCAACTGTTGGCGGTCTCTGTCAGTCAACAGACGAGGTTGGCGTGTGCGCTGTTGTGCTGTACATGTCCATTCATGTTTCCATTTCACTATCACATTGAAAACAGTGGACCTAGGGATGTCTAGGAGTTTGGAAATCTTGCATACAGACATACGACACAAGTGACACCCAATAACCTGACCACATTCGAAGTGCGTGAGTTCCGCAGAGCACCCCACTCTGCTTTATCACGATGTCTAACAACTACTGAGGTCGCTGATGCGGAGTACCTGGCAGTAGGTGGCAGCACAATGCACCTAATGTAAAAATGTATGTTTTTTGGGGTGTCTGGATACTTTTGATCACATAATGTTGTACAGTGGCACTAATGTTGCCTGAAAAAAACCAAGGATGTGCCATCAGTACAGTCCTCTTTGAGATTCCTAATGTGTTTATGGCTCCATGATGAGATTTATGTTCTGTTGAATGGGAAATGGTAGCTGGAGAGAGACACCATATGTTCCATTTAAGAAAATCGTTAGACATTCAGTACTCTGGTATCCACATTGTTAATTGTGTTCAGTCATCACATCTCCCTGAACAGGACAGAAATTGACCACACATAATTTATCTGATAACATCCCCATCAACTGGGGAGTGTGTGAGAGAATGTCAGTGAGATCACTGTACAACTGGTTAACACGGGGGAGACATTTCATGAGAAGACTGAAAAGTTTGTCCTTATTAACAGAAGAATGCTTATCTTGTGTGCAGAAATTGATACGTTGGAGTCTAGGTAACTGTAAAAGCATAGCTTTGACTCGTGATGCAAAATTTCAGTTGGTACCATTGATTGCAAGACTTGAAGTGCAGATGTCCTTAAGCAGTAAACTCCATTTGCCACCATAGCAGTTACGTGACTGACTGCTTCTCTGGTAACACTAAATCACTCATTGATTAACCATATGCGCATATGAGTATTTACAGCTACACAAGTACTCCACAAGTCACCATACAGTGCATGGCAAAAGGTGCCTTGTACCAGTCAGTCATTCCCCTTTCTGTTTCACTTGCAAATAGAGCAGACTAGTAGAGTAAAGAAAAAATGGCTGCTTATTTGCTCCTGTAGGAGCCCAATTTCTCTTACTTTGCCTTGGGTGTCTTTACACAAGATGTATATTGGTGGCAGTGGAATTCTTTTGCAGTCTGTTGCAAATGCAGTTTCTCTAAACTTTCTGAGTAGTGTTTCAGGAAAAGAACACATGTTCCAAATCCCCACCACCACCACCACCACCACCACCACCACCACCCCTCTTCCCCGTTCTGGAATAACAGAATATAATAAGAATATCAATATAATGGAAGGAAACATTCCACGTGGGAAAAATTATATATAAAAACAAAGATGAGGTGACTTACCGAACAAAAGCGCTGGCAGGTCGATAGACACACAAACAAACACAAACATACACACAAAATTCAAGCTTTTGCAACAAACTGTTGCCTCATCAGGAAAGAGGGAAGGAGAGGGGAAGACGAAAGGAAGTGGGTTTTAAGGGAGAGGGTAAGGAGTCATTCCAATCCCGGGAGCGGAAAGACTTATCTTAGGGGGAAAAAAGGACAGGTATACACTCGCACACATGCACATATCCATCCACACATACAGACACAAGCCTGGTAAATGGTAACCAGCTACAATGGGGCGGCCGGGATGATTGGGTTTGTGGATTTTAGGAAGAAGGTAGAAGGTAGGGGTGCGGGGTGTCGGTGGGGTCAGGAGGTTGATGGAGTCAGGTGAAAGGTTTTGCAAGGGGCCTAAGGTTCAGAGGATTCCTTGAAGCTCCGCCTGGACATCGGGAATGGGGTTACCTTGGCAAACTTTGTATGTGGTGTTGTCTGAAAGCTGACGCAGTCCCTCAGCCACATACTCCCGACGATCAAGTACCACGGTCGTGGAACCCTTGTCCGCCGGAAGAATGACGATGGATCGGTCAGCCTTCAGATCACGGATAGCCTGGGCTTCAGCAGTGGTGATGTTGGGTGTAGGATTAAGGTTTTTTAAGAAGGATTGAGATGCAAGGCTGGAAGTCAGAAATTCCTGGAAGGTTTGGAGAGGGTGATTTTGAGGAAGAGGAGGTGGGTCCCGCTGTGACGGAGGACGGAACTGTTCCAGGCAGGGTTCAATTTGGCTGGTGTCTTGAGGAGTCGGATCATTAGGAGTAGGATTAGTATCATTTTTCTTCGTGGCAAAGTGATACTTCCAGCAGAGAGTACGAGTGTAGGACAGTAAATCTTTGACGAGGGCTGTTTGGTTGAATCTGGGAGTGGGGCTGAAGGTGAGGCCTTTGGATAGGACAGAGGTTTCGGATTGGGAGAGAGGTTTGGAGGAAAGGTTAACTACTGAATTAGGGTGTTGTGGTTCCAGATTGTGTTGATAGGAATTTTGAGGTTTTGGAGGGAGTGGAGCTGGAAGTGGGAGATTGAGTAGATGGGAGAGACTGGGTTTGTGTGCAATGAGAGGAGGTTGAGGTTTGCTGGAAAGGTTGTGAAGGGTGAGTGAGTTGCCTTTCCGGAGGTGGGAAACCAGGAGATTGGATAGTTTTTTGAGGTGGAGGGTGGCATGCTGTTCTAATTTACGGTTGGCCTGTAGGAGGATGCTCTGAACAGCCGGTGTGGATGTGGGAGAGGAAAGATTAAGGACTTTTATTAAGGATAGGAGTTGACGGGTGTGTTCATTGGCTGAGTTGATGTGTAGGTGAAGGATTAGGTGGGTGAGGGCAATGGATTGTTCAGTTTGGAACTGGTATAGGGACTGATGGAAGGAAGGGTTGCAGCCAGAGATGGGAACTTTGAGTGTGAGGCCTTTGGTGGTAATGCCAAATGTCATACAAGCCTGAGAAAATAAAATATGCGAGCGTAATCTGGCTAGGGCGAAGGCATGTTTGCGGAGGGAATGTAAATAAAACTTAATGGGGTCATTGTGGGGGTGTTGTGAGGGTGACATGGTATTAGAAGGTGGAAAGTGTAACATGAGGTGAAATGAAAATGAAAATAAAAATATATGGGGAGAGATAAATGTGAACCGGAAAGAAACTGGAGATCTGGAATGAAAAAAGACGAAAAGGTGTTGGTTACAGCTGGGCTATGTTGGACTTGGTTTGGTAGACAACGATGTGCATAAAGGTTAGGTGGTTGTGTTGCCGCCAAAACACGTTAAAGGACGGAGAAATTCGGGAAAATTTCGAAAAAACTGCGTGTAGTATATTAAAAGGAGTGGTATTGTGGTGGCAGATTATGAAAATGAGGCTAACAATTGTCTGACGAAGAAATAATGGCGTTAAAACCTGTGGGAAGCGGCTAAAAATGATCAGTGATGTGGGAAAAACGGAAATGGAAATAAAGCGAAAGTTATTAGAACTGGCCGAAATGGTTGTTTAAAAGGTGAAAGGAGCTGTTTGTGAACTAGAAACGGTGGATATTATAGCGGCGGTAGTGCTGAAAGCGGCAAAAAAAATATTTTTTTGGTTATGGTTTGGAAGTGGGTTACGTATTATTGAGTATATATATAGGCGGGATAAAATAGTATAGCAGATTACGGTAAAAAGGAGAAGGTGAATACAAAGTGAAACTACTGGCGAAAACAGAAAGAGGAAAATAAGACGACAGAAAAGATTTCGAAATGCAACAGTGACAATAACAAACGTAATTGTTGGATTCAAATTAATGATATCAATATAATGGAAGGAAACATTCCACGTGGGAAAAATTATATATAAAAACAAAGATGAGGTGACTTACCGAACAAAAGCGCTGGCAGGTCGATAGACACACAAACAAACACAAACATACACACAAAATTCAAGCTTTCGCAACAAACTGTTGCCTCATCAGGAAAGAGGGAAGGAGAGGGGAAGACGAAAGGAAGTGGGTTTTAAGGGAGAGGGTAAGGAGTCATTCCAATCCCGGGAGCGGAAAGACTTATCTTAGGGGGAAAAAAGGACAGGTATACACTCGCACACACGCACATATCCATCCACACATACAGACACAAGCTTGTGTCTGTATGTGTGGATGGATATGTGCGTGTGTGCGAGTGTATACCTGTCCTTTTTTCCCCCTAAGATAAGTCTTTCCGCTCCCGGGATTGGAATGACTCCGTACCCTCTCCCTTAAAACCCACTTCCTTTCGTCTTCCCCTCTCCTTCCCTCTTTCCTGATGAGGCAACAGTTTGTTGCGAAAGCTTGAATTTTGTGTGTATGTTTGTGTTTGTTTGTGTGTCTATCGACCTGCCAGCGCTTTTGTTCGGTAAGTCACCTCATCTTTGTTTTTATATATAAGAATATAATAAGAAATACAAAAGCATGTATCCAGTTACTTGAATGTCTTCTGTAAATGTGATGCAATGGGGATCCCAAACAATTGAGCAGTTCTTAATAATGTGTATCACAAGTGTTCTGAATGTAGTCCCCTTTATAGATGATCTACACTTCCCAAATCTGCCATTCACTTTCCCTACAATCGACTTAACGAACTCGTTCTATTTCATGTAACTTTGGAGCGTTCCACCTAGATATTTAATTGACATAACTGTGTTAAGCAGCACACCAATAATACTGTTTTTGAACTTTACAGGATTGTTTTTCCTACTAATCTGCATTAATTACATTTTTCCACATTTAGAGCAAGTTCTCTACCAGTAGACATTCATAGATTGCTGCTCACCGTATCTGTCAGATCGTTTATGTCTATAGCAGCACACTTCCCCAGGCACTCTTGACATTACCCTTGTCTCCGATGAACACTTGCTGTCCACAGCAACATACTGGGTTCTGGTCCTTATAAAATCTTCAAGCCACTCACATATCCGAGAACCTGTTCTGTATGCTCAGGTCTTTGTTAGCAGCATGCATTGTGTCACTGTGTCAGACACTTTCTGGAAGTGTAGGAATATGTAATTTGTCTGTTGCTCTTCGTCCGTGATTCTCAGGATGCTTATTAGGTAACAAAAGGGCAAGCTGAGTTTTACATGACTGATGCTTTTTAAATCTGTATTAATTTGTGGATAGAAGACTTTGGCCAAAAGATATAATATTAACAGTCTTTTCGTTGTGTGTATCTGCAATCCAGCAGGTCATCTTTATGGTGAGTAGCAATTCATCCTTTTCCTAATATTGTTAGTGTTACGACATGAAGTTTCCATTGTTTGACATACAATAAAGATTTCTTTTTGCACAAAATAGTTTGCCAGTGACAATCAGTTGTCATGGAGATAGATGACTATATACACTGCCGAAACATGGCTACCTGCGTAATAGTTTGTTGGTCCACTTTTATAATTTAATAAGCAACAGTTCTGTGTGACATGGATTTGGCAAGTCATTGGTAGGTTTTGAGAGATTTGTGGCACCAGATGTCTACACGAAAGTGACACAACTCCTGTAAATTAAAAGGTGGTGGTTTTGGAGCACAGGGCTGGCACCGAATAGGGTCCCAGGTGTATTATGTGGACCTCTGATGAGTAATAAAATTTCTGCATTTACTTGCAAAGGCGGGTCAGCAGCTAAGGCAGAGCATATACTGGGTGCAGATCGGGCAGCACTAGTAAACCACTTTCAATTTTAAATACTGATCATAGTAAATGAAATTAATACTGGCCTTGGTAAATTAGCTTTGTAATGGCCTTTTGGAGAGCAAGAGATTGAAAGCATTTGTGTTGGGTTGGTATGGAAAGATGTTGAAAATTGAGTGGAATGATAAGAAATAAGGAAGTTCTTTGTAGAATCAGCAAGGGAAGAAATATATGGAAAACATTTCAAGTTACCCTACTGGTACTGTAATGTTATGGTGTGATGTCATACACGTGCAAACGGGAAGGGAACAAAACACTGATGTGTATCCTCCTATACCCCCTTTTTTATATAGGTTTTAGTTACAGTCTGGTTCGTAGTGTAGCCCAGCGTATAGGTTACATCTGAAGAAAAATGCTCCTATCAGAGCACAAACAAGGCTATTAGGCTTCTTGTTTTAAAATATTCTGACTGAAAAGTGGGATACCAGCTGCCTCATTCTACTGTTCTGAGCACATTTAAAAATTGTAGCACCCGAACATATTCACACTGTTTTTAATATGTAACTTGCATCTTACTCTCACAAGTTCCCCTAACCGTAACGTGTTCACGTATTAGACCATCACTGTAAGTTGCTCACACTCATCTACTCCCAGTTGCCTGTTCCCATTTACTCATGCCAAACTCGTTGTCATTGTCTCCTGTATCACAGCCACAGTCCCCACCATCCTATTATCACAATCTCCTCTCATGGCCACTGTCTCCCTCTTGCGCTCTCCTACTGCCACTGCTGCTATCTCTTGTCACTGTCTCACCTCTTGCGCTCTCCTACTGCCACTGCTGCTATCTCTTGTCACTGTCTCACCTCTTGCGCTCTCCTACTGCCACTGCTGCTATCTCTTGTCACTGTCTCACCTCTTGCACTCTCCTACTGCCACTGCTGCTATCTCTTGTCACTGTCTCACCTCTTGCGCTCTCCTACTGCCACTGCTGCTATCTCTTGTCACTGTCTCACCTCTTGCGCTCTCCTACTGCCACTGCTGCTATCTCTTGTCACTGTCTCACCTCTTGCGCTCTCCTACTGCCACTGCTGCTATCTCTTGTCACTGTCAGTATCTCTCTCTTACTTCTTGTAATTGTCATTGACTCTGTCTCTCATTACCACTGGTTCTCACCCACTTCCACTTTCTCCTTCTCTTTAATGCTCTCGCTCTGGCACTATCTCCTTCACTCTTTTCCTAGTTCTGTTGTGTCTCTGTCAACTTTGTTCCGCTGCCACTGTGTCACTCTCTTTCTCTCACACTGCCATTGTCTCCTTCGCTCTTTCCATGCCACAGTCACCATCTACTATCTTCCAGTGGCTCAGTTTTAGCATCCAAAAACCATGTTTTTGCAGTGTTTCTCAATAACAAATAAATATTTATGAAAATAGAGAGATGGTACTTCTAGATAAATGCCTAGAGAATATATTGTCAAAATATGAGCACTTTTCTGCTGGTATTTATTATTTAAATTTTACCTCGCACCAGATTTTACTTCTGTATGTTACATGTACGTCTAGGGTTACTTTGAACATCTGTAGCTTGGAAACAGATAAGACATCAAGAAAAATTTAATGTTTGGTTGAAATCGGGCTCTAACGAATATATTGTAAAAATTTCAGCCATCTTGGAATCTGTGGCTCACTTGTGGTATCCAAAAATCATGTTTTTTGAGTTTTCTCGTGAACTGTCCATGAACTAAATGGTGTCTCCATTAGCTTCTTAAGGCGTACCATAGACAATATGTAATGCAAATAGTAAATTAATTAATGATCTGATTTGCTGCTTGTGTAAGCTGCAAGAAGTGTGTAACAGTCTAAATTTGACCCTATCCCGTAGGGTAGGTACACTAAGACTATCCTTCTGTTGGCTATACAAATGGTCTGTAGCCCAAGGTATAGCTAGGACATTTGACCTTTCCTTTCTATCACCAATAGAATCCAAGGTATGAGCTCTCGAAAAATCCCGTTTTTATGCACAGCATTTTGGAATGCTGCATGCATACTGATTGAAAAATAACAGTTTGCTTGCGAGTTGGCAAAGCCAATGGATGTGAATAGGAAACCTTAGTCCTGATGAGATACATATCTGTAGCATAGCCTGAGGCCTAGATTATGTTGAAAGGTGACAGTTTGCTTGTGAGTTGGAGAAACATATGACAAGTTCTAAGATATCAGAGATAAACTTTCAAGATACTTTAGGGCAAAAATTGGAAGACAAAGATTATAATATATCCAATAAATTATTGTGGACAAGGTGTAAGTGATACTCTTAGATGGATGGTTTGGTACAGGAGAGGAAATTGCGGTTAGTCACAGCAAACTAGTCAGAAGAATGATGACTAAAAAAGAGAGTAGATACCTTTTCTGTTAGTTGAGGGCCATTGTAGTGTTTTAAAGTAGTTCTTTACGCTGTTTCTTACAGTGAAGACATGCATTACAGCTCCAACTCTGAATGTGCCACAATGGACAGAGTTGATTCTTAGGTATTTCTAACATCATTTTAGTGTCGCAACACGGGAAGATCAATTTGTAAAACTTCCAAAATTTTTTTTTTACCTCAGTGATTCATTGTCTTTGAATATTGTGTGATGCCCCCATTTTCTTCCCCTTGTGAATGCATATGGTCACATTTAATCTCCAACATATTTTGACACTAATGAGCATTCTGACAATACAAAATAACAAAAAAGGTATTGTATGTCAACAGAAAATAAATTAAATTTTATTTTGCTTCTACAGAGTGTGTGTGTGTGTGTGTGTGTGTGTGTGTGTGTGTGTGTGTGTGTGTGTGTGAGCGCGCGCACATGTGTGCACGAGAGAGAGAGAGAGTGAGAGAGAGAGAGAGAGAGAGAGATGAAATTGTAGTGCATTGTTCTCATAGGTGTTCCTTTCTTTTTAGACACTGAGTGGAATGGGGAAACTTATCAAGGAATGTTGGCACCAGAACCCTAATGTCCGACTTTCTGCCCTTCGTATCAAGAAGACTTTGGTAAAACTGGCTTCTTCCGATGTTCACGTTAACTTGGACCTCGATTCGTAGTGATTCTCTATACATGGCCGTATGGAGGCCATATTTGCTCAGTGTATTGTTATGGTGTGAGAATTTACTTATTGCCCATACTTGCCAGTTAAATGTGTTTCATTCATAAACAGGCCAAATACCAACCTCTCCAAGATTCTTTGTTCTAAAAGAAATAAGGAAATTTGGCAAAGTCATAATCATTGTGAGATGACTGGTGATTTTTTTAGTGACATTCAACATGAATGGGAGTGGTGTTAAAATCATATTTTATTTAAACTCATAAAGAAGACATTCTTCATCAGAAATTTTGCGAAGAATCATAGTTTGTATAGTGTGCCCATAAGAGATGTTGCTGTTGATGTGTTTGGGGAAATAAATTGTTACTGTTGCAGTGGTTCTTTGTTCCATTTAAGAATGAACAAAGGTCCACTAAGTACTTGTTCATGTTTTATTGGTATGAATTATAATAAAGTTTACTTTATTAGTTTTGAATTGTTTCTGATATTAAGTGGCATATATATGCTGCCATCATATCTGGGGGATTCCTTCCAATGGCAATATTACGTGTAATGTGCCTGATTTCCTTGCTGCTTGAAAGCAATGTGAATTTTGTTCATATTGTACTTCAAAATAAGTACTTTTATCTTTACATCTGAATGTGCCATAATTAATTACAGTATTGTGCCACAGTTACAACTCAGTGGTCATGTCGAATGTGTGTGCATGTTTCAGTTAATGGAACTGTTTTAAATGTTAAGTATATTTTTATTTTAGAAACATTTTTAGAGTTGCATTTACAGTATATTTGTTAGTGACATGTATTGTGCAACCATTAAAATTTTTGTTAGTTAGAAGTTTAGTGCTAACTACCTTTTTGTATTGTGCTAGTGTGCTGGAGTCTTTTTCTTCTTACGTAAAAACAAGCTGCTAAGGAACTGAAAGTTTTATCAAGTTCAGTTTTGGAGGTATTGCAAGAAAGTGAAGATTTGTTTAGACAATAGACTTTTGGAAAAAAATTTAATGCATTAATTGCTCTTTCATAATCATGCAGTAAAATTCAGAGGTGGTAGTTATGTTTATACTTCGTAAGATAAAACCAGTTATATTATCACAGATTGTTTGTGAAGTTTCTGAACATTATTTTAGATTACCTGCAGTGACCTTGTATCTTGTCTGTTGTCTTTTCATTGAAACTATTTTTTTATGTTCATTTAGTCTTCTATTAATAATGAAGCATCATTTTTCCCTCTGGGATAGAATGCAGGCATACATCTTTGCATGCAAGCTTCCATTAAGACATTTTAATTAATTTCCTTCTCTCCTGCTTGCTGGCCATGGTATGGGAGTCAGTCTTGCAATTTGAGCACTTGTAGATCTTTTGGAATTTTACAATGAATTATGAACACCTAAAAGAAATATTTGTAGTCTTAATTTGTAATCCTAATAGCCAGTGCTGTAATTCATCAAAAGTGCTGAGATTAAGAAATGATCTCTGTTGTGTTATGAAGAAGACAGAGTATTTATGAATTTGCGCAAGTTATAAAAGTTTATGTCTTCAGCAAACATCTTTTGAATTTAAAAATAGTGTTGTTTTATGGCCCATCAAGTGTTGTGTTGATTGCTCATATTGTGCAGTGTGTAATTTAACAACCCTTTTCATTGTCTCGTCCTCAAAACCTTTTTAGACAATCATTTCTACTCAGTCAGCCCAGCAAAACTTTGATTATACTGTTATGGCTAGCAAACAAGCATTATTTTGGATACTGCTTTAGTGTGTTATCACCGGACACAAGCAGAAGATTCAGATAAGCAGTTCAGTCTCTGACCAAAGACTTGCTATTGTAGAGAATTGTATTACTGTTGTAAGAGATTGTAAGGAAAGACAAAATATGAAATCTGGAAAATTAATGTTAAAAGATTGAAGGCTATGGTGCAGTTTCTTTGCACAGTTGAATAATAGGTATATGTAATATTTCTGACATGGATGAATGCAGAGGATGACTGTCTTATGTATCATAAAGACAAAACAGTATTATGGAGATTGGGGGGAGGGGGATGATAAACCAAACAGATTGTTTACAATCAGTGAAAAAGGCAAAGTAGTGTTTTTATTGTTGATCTGAAGCTGATGTACTTTTAAATTCAGTGTCAATTGCACAAAATTGTATATTTAATTACAGTAGCCTCTGCAGGTATTTTGAAGTATGAGGAAATGTGGTCTTCACAATATTGTTTGAGAATGAAAGTGTTGCGTCCCATTGTCTTTTAAAAGTAAGAGAAGCTAAGAGGAAATGAGTAGTAGACAGATGAATCTAATCAAAAGTTTTGTACAGAAGTTGCAATAAGAGTGGATGATACTGATAACTGAGATATTGTGAATAATGAAGATATTATAGTCTTTGTTTCAGACAAGTTTAGCCACATCCTGCTAAGTGGTGATGATTTTAAGTTGACTCACAAACCATAGATGATTTTTTTAATATTTGTTGTAAAAGTAGCAGATAGTTATGATACTCTGTGATGATAAGTTGGATGCAATCATTGTTTCAGATCTCCTGAAACCTATTAACTAGCGTTAAGGAAATGTTTGAAACGCATGTATGAGAAGTGACTGCACTCTGTTGACAAAGGATACAGTAGTAAGATGACTACTTACTTTCCTAAGCATATTAGTGTCTACCATCATATTGGCTGCTAGAAAACTGCACATGTTAATTTTTCTCCTGTCTTTTTGTTGTGACATAATTATGTTCTCACAAATTAATGTAAGTATGTGGGAATATACACATGAATCAGAGTTACCATACAGTGAACAAAATAAGTTTTAACTTTGAAACTTATTGCTGTCTACTTCAAAACAATAGATTGTGTGGTGCAGTCAGTTACTCTTCAGACATAACTAGCTCAATAATTAAAAGTTTAATCTTTTTTGATAACCCATTGTATTGCAATGTACAGTAATCGGTTCTTTGCAAGCTTTTCCTTCAGTGTTGTTATACTTTTGGCAGGTGTGCATATTTCAAAGAGAAATGTAAGGCCATTTATTGATGGTACAAAATATCCTTAGTGTGAGCAAATTATTGTGCTAAAAAAGCTGAGAATTAATGTGAATTTTGCTGGCATTCAATGCTTGTTCCATTTCAGTAGCAGTGATGCTCCAAATGATTTAGTGTGAGAATCTGTAGCACTGACACAAATAGTTTGCATATGCACAATGTTACATTATACCAGTGATGGTGTTCAATTTGTTATTATAACTTGTGTTCTAATTGCTTATTGATAAACTAGTATACTCTACAAAAACGTTTGGTATAATAGTGAAATATTTGCTTGATATCAGTTATACATCTGGAACTACAAATAGCAAAAGCAACAGCTTTAGGTATTTAAGTTATATTATTTTCACATGTAGCCACTTCTGCTATGTCACAAATATCAGTTATTGTTGAATATAGAGATATACTGAAAAATAATGAATTATTGATGCAGTATGACCACAGTCCTTAATTTTTTATTATCTTTTGTCTTTCTGTTAGGTTGTCTTTTTTTCCCCCTTCACTGTGCAACTTGTGTTTGCAAGGAAAAGGGACAGTGGTCGTGCGTGGATGGGTTGCCCATTTTCTTATCAGTTTTGTCAAGAAAGAATGTATGTGGCCAGTGTTGGGATTCATTATGGTTATAGTGTTTGCCTGCAGTTGTAGAAATGTGTTTTAGGTTTCATTTAGTTAAAACTCACTTTTCATTTTTTCTGAAACAAATATAATTAAGTTTAGAATTGTTTGTCTGTGAATATTCTCTACGAATGTGTTCATTGCTTGCTGCTTTTTATTGGTTAATATTTCTGTAACTATTTGAAATTGGAATTTGGACATTAATTTGTACCTTAGTTATCGAAACTTTTTCTTCCTTCATTAGCCTTGCTTAAATAATAATTGCATATTTATTGTGTACTGTGATTCATCACCATTGTCAAAGGTGTGAACTACTGTATCAGTTGGAACAACAAAACTAACAAAATGCATCAGTTTGTTTTTTGTTCATCGCACCTAATATTACTAAACTTTACTTAACCATGGTTTTTGTGTACAATATCCTAAGTAGTTAACTGCACACTCCATTAGTATGAGTTAATATTTTGATGACGGGTATTAGTATTGTAGCTACAAAAGTTCAGTATTTTTTTGTCATATAGTAATTATTGTGTTTGCCCCATGCCATTCTGGAATATTTATTATATTGTTAGCTTTGTCCTTGTTTGCTTTGTTCAAATTTTATGTCCAAGAATTTTTTTTTTTTTTCTGGAACAATGTGATGCAATTTGTTGATTTATTGTTCTGCCTCAGTGTGTATTTCAGGTTTCTGTTATTCACACAAGGGGTGAGATAATATTGCACACCTCTGTTGTGCACAACTTGTAAATTTGTGTGTCACCAAAATTTTCAGAATATGGCCTGATACATAGATATAATGGGATTCATCAGTGGGGAGTTGATATCAATTTTAGAATGAACCATATCTTTTAAATGTACAAACATTAGCCCCCATTAGTTGATTAAATAACAGAAGTCATATCATATATGTTTTTATGAATAATATTTTGTTTTAAATTATTTATCAAATGAAAGTAATATGCTCACTGTGGCTAAGCATACTGATCACACATGATTTTCTGTGGATTGCTATTTCCAGTTTATCAGAGTGATTCCTGTTCATTCTTCTGGTTTTTTATATGTAAGAGAATATAGAACCTTATCAATGACAAGAAAAAGGCAATATATTGTCAAACCTTTTGGTCTTCATGATGTACTTATCCTCCCAATATTTTTTGAAATGCATTAAAATATTTCCGAGAAAAACACTTATTAGCTTGTACCGTTAAATTAAATTTTATAGACTCATTGTAGTTAATGTTAATCATTTTTGTAAGTAACAAGAGTGTGTTCTGTGTTTGAATAGTTGTCTGTCATCTGACTTCCATTGCTAATGTGTAGATAAGCGCATGACATGCATAAATTGAAAGGTGCACCAGATAAAGTAAAATGAATTTATTTAATAAGCAAAGCATTATGAATGAAAGTCATCATTGCTTTGGTGTGAAAAGAAAAATGGATCTGTTACACAGACCTATGTAAAAGGCCAAGCATTGCAAGTCTTTCCATCAAATAATGCAAGTGCTACCAAAGTGTTCGCCTTTTCATAAAATGTTTATTTCATTCTGTATGTTTATAAACATTTAAATGTTACTCTTAGCATGTTTTACTGTTCATTGCATTTGACAGAATATATTTGTTCCACCCATGCATAAAAATATAATGAATATAAAGGTATATAACTTTTTGACGATTGATTATTAATGTTTGATGTTTAGAACATTTATTTGTCTAGAGAAGAACTGTGTGTGTGTGTGTGTGTGTGTGTGTGTGTGTGTGTGTGTGTGTGTAGGGTCGGGGGGGAAGGGGTGTGATTCACTATTTTGTGAGGGGCTAGGGAAAGCTGTATGTAATTGAATATGTCTGTACTTACTCCTATCACTATTCAGTTTTATTTTTCCTTTCTGAAGATCGCCGTAAATTTTGCTCATAGTTCTTGAAATGAATGTATATATGGTTGTTGCCGTGAAATGCATCAGTGTGATGTAGAAAACATATTTTTAGCAAAATAGTTTAATATGAGGTTGTAAATTAACATTTCAGTTGCTTTAGATTCCTGTGATTCCCATATTTAAAGGTTCATATTTGCTTATCAGAATGGAAGCGCTTATGACTATTTCCTTCACACTCTGTTTTACCTGGCTAGCAATGCAATAGTGACACCTAGACAGTAGGAACCTTCATGAGTGATGCCAGTCAAATGCAGTTTCTAGCATATAGTCTGGTCTACTGTATGAGGGATGATCTAAACTGCACTGGTTTCAGTATTTCTGAAGCATAATCAGAATACATATCTTCTGTTTAGTACCACTATTTAGTGGTGACTTATAATTTTAAAAGCTTCTGATATTTTTATAATCAAATATAACAATAAATAATAATTTTAAATATAACATGTCATATCGAATGTTGTATCATATGAGAAGTCTGATTTTGCAGTTGCCAGTGTAGTGGGTTAATAACTAATCATGCTTGCATTACTAGCCAGTATAATATATATATATAATCATGTAAATTTAATATTTTGAGGTATTGGACAATTTTGTTCCTCAGTAATCAGTATTAAATTTACATTGTCCTATCTGATGCGAAACTCAGATTTTATTGTATAACATTGAGATTATGTCTGTATTAAATGATGTTCACATTTTGTAACATTTACTTTATAATGTATTTTAAATTCAGCATTAATATAAAGTTACATATCAGGTTAATGAAATTATATTAATTTTGTTTAAATAGTGTTTTTTATTTAATTGTTATTCATATCAACAGAATCAATCAATTATAAATATATATCATCCACAATGTAAAATTCTTAATTTTAAAATCATACAATAAAACAACGTATCAGATTCCTGTACAAAAAATTAATGATTAATATTAATAAAAGTATTTGTACATGAGAAGTACCCTATATCAGTCTCCTGTTTAATACTATTACTGCAAGTTATTTTTATTAAAACATTTGTTTGTTGATTTCATTCTTACATAATCACTATTGCAGTTGTTATTTACTGTGTATAGCTATAATCCTTGTATCATACATAGTTGAATAAAGAAAGCAATATGTGAGTTCTTAAATACTTATATTTCAATTGTGTAATTGCTAATCCTACTACCAGCAAGTGATACCATGTACATCCTGTTAGTTTCACAGGGCGTACTTTGCTTATTTGAAACTAAATACACTTTTGTAACAACGGATTTACATATCATCTGTTTTGCAGAGAATATTTCTGCAGTTTTATGTTTGTTAAACTCATTTGACAACACAGTTGTGTACTTTGAAAATATATTAACTCACATGCAATCAGTTTCAGGATTTGTAAATCTCACTCTGGAGCACTTTTAGAGAGCACAGTGCTAACCAACCCCAAAGTCTGCACGTGTCCCAAGAGCACAACAATCTCCAACCAACTGAATGACCATCAAGTGAGGTAAAACGTGCCCAGTGGCGGGATTTTTGTATCCGAAAATTGATTATGCAAGAGTTAATAAATTTTGATCAAACACAGCTGTATTGATAAATGAATTTAATAAACAGAAGCCAGTGTTACTGTTGAGCTACTCCCTTTCAAACTCGTTATTCAATCTGCTACATTTGTGTGTCATAATACCAAGCTACTTTGAGATATGAGAGAAGTGATAAACATTTTAGAATCATAACTCCCCCCCCCCCCCCCCCCCCCAATAAGAGCTAGACACGCATAGCAAAAATGGCTCAAAGGTTTTCATCACCTGCCTATCAACAAAAATGTGTAGGTCTTTATTGGAGGGGAACTGGGATTCAAAGAATAAGCCTGAAGAAATAAATAAAAAATAACGTGAGTTAAAGACGAAACAACAAAAATAAAAGCAGTGAGTTCAAAAACCCACATGCATTAAATGAAAACAGTCTGTCAGGTTACCATGCTGCTCCACCTAACGCCTTGCAATGTGCTTGGATTCTTGGCATACTGCGCAAAATGTGCTCATGACATTGCTGCTTGAGCGTGTACCACATTATGACGACGGCCCTCCTGAGGATGCCAGACAAGTCAGGAGGGTCCCTGTGGTGAAGTGCTGCAAGTCTTTAACTGGTCCTAAGTGTGCTCAGGAGGGTTCGTACCAGCAGATATTGGAGGCATTCGATTTGATCAATTGCTGTCTCTGGAAGGAAAGTATTCACGATGTAGAGACAGTTTACTCGGGGAGATTGACATCTTGAAAGGTGACCTCATCACTGAAATGTTACCTGTACAGTTAACAATAAGCTGCTAGTTCCTGTTCTAGTACTGCTCTTCCCTCAAATAAAAGACCAAACGGCCATACACAACATACAGGCTCAAACCGTGATTGTCCCACCTCCCTGTGGGCCTGCAAACCTTGGTCTTGCTTCGTAACTGGCCACCTCCACACATTTCTGTTATGATCACCAGGCACAGACAGATTTTGCAGTTCACTCAACAAAACCTGTAATCATTAATCCAAATTTGTATTTCAGGTGTTCCCTTGCGATTCACACACTTAGTGCTATGAGCTCTGCACTGGATTTAGTAACGGAGGCCAAGAAACTAGAAGCAGTAGTAGTCCTAAGTGAAATACAACCAGACATACTATGTAACAGTGATCATGATCTAGTTGAAAGTCAGATAGCTAACTTGACAATAAAGGACTATATCTTATCCATATACTTCTGTAGATGTAAACGTGAAAGTGGTGGAGTTTCTATATATTTTAAAAAACAGAAAGCCGGTAAAGACTGAAAACAGTAAAGCTGTGAGGTTATCTGTAGCTAGAGAAAAAGATTTTGAAATTACTGGTGTAGTGACTGATGACGTTGGACAGTTTTGTGTGTGCAGATCGCCAAGTGACAAGATTAGCACCTTTCTGAAAAAAAATTGCCAACTTACTAAGAATTAATGTGAAGAAAAACATCGATATATGTGGAGACTTCAATACTGACGTGGGAAGAAGAGTCAAAACCAAATGGTTCAAATGGCTCTGAGCACTATGGGACTTAACATCTGAGGTCATCAATCCCCAGTACTTAGAACTACTTAAACCTAACTAACCTAAGGACATCACACACATTCATGCCTGAGGTAGGACTTGAACCTGCGACCGTAGCGGTCGCGCGGTTTCAGACTGAAGCACCTAGAACCACTCGGCCACACCGGCCGGCCGAGTCAAAACCGAGCCAAGATTTTGGAGAATTGTTAATATAATACAATATGGAGGCAACAATATCTGCCCCAACAAGAGTTATTTCTGAAAGTCAGACAGTTATTGATAATATCATTACTAATATTAGTAGGTACTGTATAACTATGAGTCACATGTAGTCCAAACAGAAATATTGGATTGTCATGGACAGCTGATCTGCTTCCACAGAAGTAAGGACATAATATCGGAACCAAGCCAAACAACCTAAGAAATCAAGAATATCAGTGAACAAAATATTAACATCTTTAGAACAACTGGAACAAAATTGCACAGATGCAAAATGTGAGTGAAAAGTATAATTCATTTAATACAACAATTAAACACCATCTTAACGCAGCATTCCCCAAAGTAAAGAGACAAGAAAAGGGTCAGACAAGGTGGTTACCAGTGAAATAACAGAACTGCGAAGGAAGCTGCATGATCTGAGATGGGGGGGGGGGGGGGGGGGGTGAAGCTGAAAATTATAAAATGCTATGAAAGAAGTATAGAAAAATAATAAGAGAGGCAAAAGCAAGAGCAATTAATGCCACCATGATGAACTCAAAAAAACAAGGTAAAGGGAACTTGGCACAAGGAAAAAACTGGATCAAACAAAGAAACAGATGTCAAGGGAATGAAAATAGACAGCACAGTGGTTACAGATGGTAGAGAAATAGCTAAAACTATATAAATGTGGTAGAGAACTTAAAATTGGAAAGAAATACTCTACAAAAGAAGGTTACTGAGTTATCAAAAAAAATCGAGCAGAATCATGTTCTCGAAACCAGTCACAGAGGACAAACTCGGGAAAACTATACAGAAACTGAAGTCCAAGAAATCAGCTGGTCACAAAAAAATACTGAATCATATAATAAAGCAAGTAAGTGAGATAATAATCTCACCTTTGCTGGACATAGCAAATAGCTCTTTTAGAGATGGAATTTTTCTGGAAAAACTGAAAATAAGCAGGGTGGTACCAGTGTACAAGAAAGGGGATAAGGATGTCCCCAACAACTACAGGCCAGTTTCACTAATATCAGGTTTCTTAAAAAACCTGGAAATGCTTATGCATAATAGATTAGTTGATTATCTGGACAAATACAACATTCTTATACCGTCACAGCAAGGTTTCAGAAAGAGTAAAGCTACAGAATCAGCTGTTGCCAGTTTGACAGAGTATATTACAAAGTCCTTAGATGAAAAACAAGTTGTATCTGCAATATTTCTGGATCTCTCCAAAGCATTCATCACTACTGACCATGAAATACTGCTAAGAGAGTTAGAAGACTATGATATTCGAGGGCAAGGCAGGTGAGTATGCAAAATCATAGTTACGCAACAGGAAACAAAATGTATCAGGAGGGAATGCATACTGGTCATAAACCAAAGCCATCAAATATGGAGTACTGCAGGGATCCATAATAGTACCATTGCTGTTTAGTCTGTTTGTTAATGGCTTAGGTGTTGAAGAGAACGAGAAGAAAATATTGTATGCAGATGACATGACAATACTGAATATTGACCAAACTGTGGTACAGCTTGAGAGAAGCACATACTTATCTGCAAACACCACAGCTCAGTGGCTTGTGGAAAATGGACTTGTTATAACTTAAAAAAGGGCTATGTATGCAGTGTTCAGAAATAAAGAGAAGGCTGTGCACTTGGGTTTAGAGTGGGGGTGAAACAAGACTGGAAGAATTAGAATCCACTAGATTCTTAGGTATTACTGTTTATAACAAGCTGAAATGGAAACAATATATTGATTCTGTCTGTAAGAAACACAGCTCCATCACATTCATAATGAGGGAGTTTTCATAGTATTTGTATTTATTTATTTATCCTGTGGATCACATATTGTACAAAGTACACATGATATAGGACAAGTCATTTTTCTTAACAATATGTAGTTTGGAGAAAAAAATAGGCAATGGACTGCCATTTAAAAAAAATGTACACAAAATTGTTCATTGATGAATATAGTAACTTCACATACAGAGAATACAAACAATTTACATGGGGAACTAAGAAACATGTAGGCAATGTGGCGCTACTTTAAATTTACACAAATAATCACTGAGATTACAGAATAGTGAAAATGTCAACTGGAAACACAACAGAAGGACAATGTCATTTAAAAACTACATTAAACGTGAAATTAACATTGAGATTTCACAGACAATTAAATTTTAATACTAATAGAATGTGTACTTGTACATTCAAAAAGTGAGTTAAAAAATTTTGGGAAGTGAAACTGAAACATAGTTGTGTATAGTAAAAATTAGGTTGTTATTTTGCCTACAGAATGTTTTACTCTAATCACAGTATTTTACAAAGGAACTTTATAATTTTTCATTTCCAGGAATTCTTGTACTGAATAGAAACAGTGCTTTGTCAGAAATGCCTTTAGTTTATTTTTAAATATTGGATCTGGAGCAGTTTTTATTTGTTCTGGAATTTTATTGTGTAATACGACACCCAGATGAGTTATATATTTTTGGTATGATGATGTCCTTGAAAAAATTTGATGGATATTAGATTGCCCTCTGGTATAATGAGCGTGTATATCATTGTTTTGGATTAATTTGCCTGTTCTTGAGAGGTATTCCCTGGTGAATAGGATTGTTTCTTGAATGAATAGGGATGGGATGCTTAGAACATTAAGTTTTATTAATTGACATTTACAGGATTCCAGCTTTTTGAGGCCACAGATTATCCTCAGTGCTCTTTTTTGTAGTTTAAATATATTTGTGCTGTGAGTTGAATTTCCCCAAAAGATGATTCCATAGCGGAGCAATGAGTCGAACTGCGCATGGTATGCTTGCATTAGTGTGGATTTACTTGTAGTAGATTTTAGTATTCTTAGTCCATAGCACAATGATGAGAGTTTCTTTGATAAGTTGTTTATATGTGTGTCCCATTTTAAATTTTGTTGGACCCATAGACCCAAAAAATTTTGTTGCATTTACATTTTCAATTTTATCATTGTTTAACTTTACTTGGATAGTTTTTTGATTGGATGTGGGAATTAGATGGAAGTTGATACATACAGTTTTCCCACTATTAACAATTAAGCCATTTTTGTTAAACCACTCAAAGTTTTTCATAGAGTTATCAGATATTGTCTGAAGGGATTCAGGACTAGATCCAGTCAACACTATGCTTGTATCACCAGCAAACAGAATAGTTTTTTGTGGGCTCATACGTTCAACAAGATCATCTATGTAAATGAGGAAAAGTAATGGCCCTAGAACAGAACCCTGGGGAACACCATATCTTATTGTTCTTTCCTCCGAGAGGAAAACTGTGTTATTTATTTTATTCTGTACATTAATATTGTATTGAAGTGATACCTTCTGTCTGCGGTTTTGTAGGTAAGAGCATAGCCAGTTTGAGCCACACCTCTTATTCCTCTTCTTTCCAATTTATCAAGCAGTATTTTATGATCTAGTACGTCAAAGGCTTTAGAGAGATCTAAGAAGATACCTGCAGCTATATTATGTTGGTCAACTGATTTCAGTATGTGGCCCAACAGTTCAAAAATTGCTGTCTGGGTGGACAAAGATTTACTAAAACCATGTTGTTGAATGCTGATTGGTGCGTGGTTTTTTATGAAATTTATTAGCCTGTCATAAAAAAGTTTTTCCAGGATTTTTGAAAAGATGCTTAATATGGATAATGGTCTATAATTGGATACTAAATCAGGGGAACCTTTCTTTAGTAATGGTGAGACTTTAGCTATTTTGAGAGCATCTGGAAAAATGCCAGTTTTCAATGATTGGTTGTAGATGGTTGATAATGGCTTTACTATATGGGGAGCACACACCTTTAATATGAGGTCAGGTACTTCATCATAGCCACTAGAGATTTTATTGGGTAACAATTTTAATATGTTCCTAATTTCATCATGGTTTGTTTCATAAACAAACATTGTAGCATTAGTGCTGTTTGACGTATTGGTGGAATTGAAGAACGATACCTTGCAGTTTGCCTGAATGAGATCCTCTGCTGTGAGGTGAAATATTCATTGAACTTGTTTACAACTGTGTATGGATCTGTGACCTTAGAGTCATTAAGTGTTAGAGAAATGTTTTCCTTTTTAGGTGTTGAACTACAAGTTTCTTTTTTAATAACTTTCCACATAGCTTTCATTTTGTTTGAAGAGTTTCTTATGAAATTGTCATTCCATAAAAGTTTTGCCTGTCTAATCACTCTAAGATAAGTTTTTTTGTAGGCTTAACAATAGTCATAAAATTCTTCAGTGACCATGTATTTTTTGGAGCAATATTGGAGAAATCTGTTTCTCTCACTAGAAATTTTGATTCCTTTTGTTACTCACGACTTTCTATTTTGATTGCTTGAAGTTTTTGTTTCAAAAGGAAATGCTGTATTAAAGTAATAAAGGAAGGTGTTATGGAAGCTTAAGAACATATTATCAACAGTTGTTTGCATGTAAACACTGTCCCAATTTTCCTTAGCTAATAGGAAGTTAAAAATCCTAATATTGCCATCTGAAAAGTTTCTTCTTTGAAATACTTTTTTGGGGCTGATTTTACTATTTTCCATGTCAACGCTCAGTAGCTGAGCATCATGGTCACTGTATCCCATGCTCAGTACTTCGCCAGTGAATTTGTAACCAGTATCAGTTATGAAGATTTGATCAATTATTGAATCAGTATGCTCTGTTGATCTTGTTGGAGAGTGTATTGTGGGGATCATATTAAAGGATTTGGTCATGTTTAACAAATCAAGTTTAACATTACTGTTTTTTGATAAATCAATATTAAAATCACCACAAAGTATTATTCTCATATTTAATGAGCTGACACTATTCAGCAGAACTTCTAATTTGGTCATAAAATTTGGAATATTAGTACTTGGTGCTCTGTATACATTTATAATTATATAGTTTAGTTCAGGCAGCTTAACCATAGAAAGTTCAAATTCCTTATCTTCAGATAATGCAATCTGTTCATTTAGGCCTACCTCACTGAATTTTATCTGGTCCTTTACAAATACAGCAGTACCGCCATGTGTGGAGAAATTCCTACAATAAAAGCTTGTTAATGAGTACCTTGGAATAGAGGTTGACTGAATTTCTTCTTTAGACAGCCAGTGTTCGGTAATACATATTACATCTGGATTTATTTGAGACTGAAGTAACACTTCCAGCATTCCAGACAAACAGCTTCTGTGCACAGTATACTATGAACTCTTCAAACCACATGTGCAGTATGGAGTGTTATTGTGCACAGTATGCTATGGACTCTTCAAACCATACCTGCAGTGTAGTGTGGAGAAATTGAACATTCAAAACATAAAAAGGGTGTTTACAATATAAGAAAAAACGATCAGGATCGTATTAAGAAGAAAGACTTCTGAATCATGCAGGAACTGCTTCAAAAGAACCAGCATCTTAACTTTTAGATCCTTGTACATATATAAAACTACGATATATGTCTCAAAAGATAGTGGAGAGTGGACTACAAATGTTTGTGTACCCCACCAACTGCATGACAGTGTAAGTGACACTAAGTTTTCAAAGACTATCTTGTCGCAAAGGAATTTTACAGTGTTGAAGAGTACTTATCGCATTAAATTTGTATATAGCAAAAAACAGATTGCTGCTTACTATACAGAAGACACATCAAGTTGCAGACAGGCACGATTAAAAGACACTGACAAGAGCTTTTGGACACAGCCTTCATCAGTTAAGAGAGAGATACACACAACATTCACAGTCCAAGATGCTGGAGTTGGCGGTGAGGTGTGCTTGCTTGTGTGTGTTGTGATTGTTGTGTGTGCGACTCCCTCTTTACTGACGAAGGCTGTGGCTGAAAGCTATTTGTGAGTGTCTTTTAATCATGTCTGTCTGCAACCTGATGTGTCTTCTTTACAGTAAGTAGCAATTTATCTTTCCCTACAGTGTTGATATTCCTACACGGAGTTTCCATTGTTTGATTCAAATTTGTATATATTGTTACTTATAATCAACAATGTCAGAATGTAAGAAAAATAGTTAGGTAGTATGTGATAATGAATGTTTTCTATTTTTGACATGACATATGTTACATGTACATTCACGGAAGACCATGTAATCCTACAGGATCAAATATAATTTATTTCATTTCAAATCAAAGGAGGACAGACTGATCTGCATCATATCCTTAATCTTGGTATAATCAGTTCTTCCTGCTTTTAGAATGGAAACAACCTTCACTGTTCTCCAAGCATTAGGAATGATTCCTGCTGCTAGGCTAACTTTAAAACAGCCTACATAGGAGTCTCATTAAAATCTCTCTTGCTCAGGCCTGTTTAAGGAATTATGGGGGCACCATCAAAGTCTAAGTTTGGGACCCCTACTCTTTTTCTTGAATGTAATTTTGTGTACAATTTGTATGGTTTTCATGATATGTATACAAGCTGTACAGGAGTTTATTAAGTACTGACTTCTCATGGCTTCACACAGTAAGTGCATACTAAATCACGGGTAAGCTAGTAGAAACGCATTCAATTATTTTTTTTATATGGAGTGTGTGGTGTCACCGCCAGACACCACACTTGCTAGGTGGTAGCCTTTAAATCGGCCGCGGTCCGCTAGTATACGTCGGACCCGCGTGTCGCCACTATCAGTGATTGCAGACTGAGCGCCGCCACATGGCAGGTCTAGAGAGACTTACTAGCACTCGCCCCAGTTGTACAGCCGACTTTGCTAGCGATGGTTCACTGACAAATTACGATAGTTAGCATAGCCTTTAGCTACGTCAATTGCTACGACCTAGCAAGGCGCCATTATCATTTGCTATTTATCTTGTGATGCATGTACCATCAGACCGATGTTCACTAATTATGGATTAAAGTTAAGTATTCCAGAAGCTACGTACTTTATTTGCTAGTCTTCATTACTTGTCCTGTTCCAGACCTCACACCATCCTGCGTGAGCTTAAACGCGTGCCTTTCGGCTTCCTCTATTGTGGGTTGGCGCTCTGGCCAATCCACAACAGAGTGTAACTTGTTAACCTTAAGTTGCAGGGATACTGGATGGTGTAGATTTCACAATACCTCCATT
Source organism: Schistocerca americana (assembly GCF_021461395.2). Classification (NCBI taxonomy): domain Eukaryota; kingdom Metazoa; phylum Arthropoda; class Insecta; order Orthoptera; family Acrididae; genus Schistocerca; species Schistocerca americana. The sequence goes on along the minus strand of NC_060124.1, from coordinate 77,602,099 downwards.
TGCCTTTTTTAAAATGTAAGCAGACAGTGCTGCTGCCCCAAGCTACATCGCCAGTTGGCTTTGCCATGTTAAATGTAAGCACTTGTGCATTAAAATATACACAAAGATACCCAAAATATACACTGAAACTAGGAAAATTTGCATCAAAAATGTACTAATATGCACTTCAAATAAATGGACCTGCATCTAAAACCAATACCAAATAGAACTGGAAAAACAGGAATGTAAAAATTTATTATGAATTTCTGACATTACAGTAATACTGAACAAATTCGGAACTGATTTTAGTTGTGTCTGTTATAGTAAATTACTAAATATTTTTTTTCCAAATCTTTCAGAAAGACCACCCTTACATCTGTCAAAACACTTTTCACATTTGGAAAAATCCCCCCTGCATCACATTATCATATGAAGTAGAACTTAATTTTTGCAGTATTACTAGCAAAATAATCCTCTAAAAGTATATCCAGAATATAATGCCTGGTATAATGTTTTTCTTTAACTCTCAAATTTAACAGTTAGCAAGTATATGGCAATTGTGAAATGTACTAAAAAAACTTCCTTGCAGTATTTCGTATAAACTAGGGGAATCATAGATCAGTACAGATATGTAATGACTAAGTGTTTCATTGTAATTTTTGGTTGTTAAGAAGCAATAGCAGCTGGTTCAGTGCTGCATTTCCAGGTAGCATGATACACTGACCTGTTTTTACATTCGAGATAAGCAGTCGGTAAGAGCTGTCATAGAAATAAATTGCATTTATATGCATTCTTAAATGTTGTTTTTGTGATCCTTTATCACTGATGATCACATCTTAGTAATAGTTCACAATAGTTGTGAATGAAGTCCGGCTGACTTGGTAATAGCAACTTTTACATACCCATTAGACATATAATTTAATAGAGTCTGTCTAATTATAAATAAAATGGGGAAACATGTTCTAAATTGTAAAAACATTATTTTAAAAATTAGTAACACTAAATCTTCACTTTTCTTGCTTTTTGAGTGGTAAAGAGCTTCACCAGTTTCTCCATGTAGAGCGAACATGCAACCTGTCTTTCCACTGCTCTTATGGCAAGACTGCTTAGCCACGCATCAAAGATCTGTGGCAGTTTTTAATGATTTTTAACTTGGAAGAGCTATGTCCTGCTGAAAGTGCAGACACTGGCATGCACAAAAATATTATCAACGCAATTTTTATGTTTAGGAAAACATCTTGCAAGTTCATTTTTAAGATGTACTGAAGTACTTCTAAACATATGTTTGTAGTTTTTGGAAGAATACGGAACAACAGTTCCAATTCATTTGCAAGATCCTGTAAATTTTTCTCTCCTGAATGCATATTAGGGTCTTCCAAAGCTTTTGCAAGATATCTACATCCTCTGTTGAGATTGTCTTCCTTTGCTGCCAAGATCTCAATGTCAAAAATAACGCTGAACATGTCACAGCAGTTACTGAGCTGCTGAAACGTTTCCTTCAATGACATAATAGCGGTATCTGCCACAACACAGAAGTAGTTTACCTTTTAGCGATCCTCCTCCCTGGAATTGGCCCATCCTTACTTCGTAAGACAACTGCCATTTAATTGTTCCACATCTGGATTCTGTTAACCCAGAAACATTTCATAAAGATGCAACCAATTCCTTTGCTTCTTTCATAGCCTTTTCAAAACTGCTGGCTCTACATTCTTCAGTAACACTAAGTGCTGATTTTATTAACTTTACTGTAGTATCTAATTGCATACCTTCTTGCTGAATCGCTTATTGGCTCCATTGACATTAAAAAGACATAATGCCATATCACAACACACAAAGAAAACTTAAATTTTGAGATTTCTTTCAAGCGACTAGATAAATAAAAATGTCATTTGGCTAGAGCCTCCCATCTGGTAGACCTGTCGCCTGATGCAACTCTTTTGAGTTGGCACCACTTCGGCGACTTGCGTGTCGAGGGGGATGATATGATGTCGACGGAGACAAAACTACACCCAGTGTCTGAGCAGATAAAATCTCCAACCCAGCTGGGAATTGAACCTGGGCACCTTTGCATGGCATTCCATCACGCTGACCACTCTGCTATTGAGGTGGGACATTTTTGTATGTGTTCTTCAACTCTGTAAATGCACGTCTTACAACCCAAACACTTTCAGTCCTAGCCTCCTGTCACACAGAAGCTTCAGAGCCAGGTTTATGTAATTCTTGAGTGCTCCCAGCACTTCACAGAGGCAGAAAATAATGTGAACAATCTTTGAACACCAAAAAATGGTAGCACAATTATAGATGATTTAACTGCATTACTAACAACCAAGTTTGAGCTATGAGCACAGCAATGGATATAATGAACTCTTGGATTTTCTTCAGTGATACGATCTTGAGTACCACTCTTCTAGCCCTTCATGTTGCTTCCTTTGTCATAAGATTGTATCCTACAATCTGCAAGTGGTATGCCAAGGTTTTGTAGTACCTCAAGTAACAATTCTGTAAGACCTTATCCATTAGTGTCACTTGCTTTAAAAAAAAAATCTTCAATTGCATGTGGTTTGGAAAATACATCTACTGCTCTTAACCACTCTAAAGACCACAGTTAATTGTTTCTTGTGACATAAATCTGGTGTACAGTCCAGCATTATTAGATAATATTTATTTTTGAGTGTGGGATCCAATCTCATCAGAAATTGTGATAATGATTTCATTTTATGTGTCCTTACTTAAGCAAGTAAACAACCTTCTAGGTTTAGCCACATGATTGATATGATCATTTAACACAATATTGTATGTGAACACTAATTCTACTTAGCCTAAAATGTTTCCATTACCTGGATTTTCCAATGTTTCACAGTCACTTCTCAATGGCTTTTTTTTTTTTTTTTGTGGGGGGGGGGGGGGGGGGGGGGGAGGAACCATACTTTGGAAAATAACCGTAATGAAACCAATCTTCACCTCTTCTCTTCCTGATGAACTTGATCTTGATTTGGCTGATCAATTAATTTTGAGTTTTTGATTCTCTGCAGAAGCTCTTTCCATGTGCACATTTCAGTAATATGATTGCAGTAAAAGTTCATGATTGGAGAGAAATTTGACAAGCTTTGCCAGTCTCTTCAACCGTTCCTCATGATAGCACCAGTGCTTAAACTGAACAGCTTGCAGCAAAAGCAATACACAACTTCTTTTGTTCAAGAATATACAAGCCACATTTGCTTACCTTTTTTATCATTTGATAGATGATGGAAGCAACGAAAAACAATAGAATACCTTCTTCTCAAGCTATCCACAGGAAATGTGACATTTTTTCACTAATGTCTTGCAGACCTTCCTTAATTCCTCTTACCCTAAAATTATCATTTGTATTATCTGGCCAGGTTCCCAGACCCCTAAGATCATCAACAGCTTGAAAGCTGTTACCTTACTTAGATGATTTTCTTTTGTCTTGGAGAACTTTGCCTTTTTGGTTTCTTCCACAGTAACATTATTATTAGCTATTTCTGCCAGTGGAACAGTTTAATCAGCCACTAGTTCTTGCTTGCACAGACCATACGGTTCTTCAGCATTATCAAATGATGAAGCTTTAGTAACACTACATTCTTTCAAATCAGACTGTACAGTCACTGCTGTCAATTCAGTTTAATAAATTGTTTAATGAACCCTTTGCCACAACTGCTTTCCTTTAGGATGTCACACCTACTTTTTATTTTTTGGCACCTACACATATTCTACACTCTAGCGTAAAACAAATCACAGGCTCTGATAGTGCTGGACACAAACTACTGACTCCCATTATACTTCACACCTGGCTGAATTGCTGAATTGAGATACTGGAAACATTAGAGCCCTTTACTCAAAAGTGCCCACATGTGGATTAGCAGTGAAAATCCCAAACTGCTTGTTGGATTACATGACACACTTTGTCTAGCAGGCAAAGTGTGCCATGCTGATAGACAACATTAAACGTTTCCGGTATTTCCACTTGGGCTAGTAACCGACTAGGATAGAAATGGAAATCCCTGTTTTCGTCATTTCACTGACAGAATGACTGCTGTGGTATTGATCAAAGCTGTCTGGTGTAATAAAAAATAGAATCAACAACAAATGTGTTCCGGGACTAGCATGAATGGAATCTGTTAACATTCTAAATTTGAATAATTTTTTTTCTTTTAACAGAAAACCAGATATTATTAAGTAAGAACAAATATTTATGGGGCTCATGGCAGGGCCCCCAGTCTTTGGGACCCCCATGACTCTGGTGACTGCAGTAGCCTTTAACTGGCCACGCTCCTGCTTGTTGCAGTAGAGCTGGAAAGATTCAATCTGAGCCTGGTGACTTGAACAACTGAGCTGTTCTCACAATTCATTGGATTTTTTTGAAATCAACATATGCTTTGCCAGGTTCCCAGTTCTCCCTTTACCTCTCAGGAACTGAATCTTGGTCATTGTTGTCTACCAGAGTGCAGTGAGGGAAGTGAGTCTTGAGGAGCACATCCAGCTTTGGATTCACTGTCCTTGTATACTCACCATCCTCCTCCTTTAGGGTACATTTTCGATTAGTTAGGATTCTTGTGAGAATTTTGTGAAGTCCAGCACAACTGACTGTACCTTCCACTTTGTCACATAATATCTTCCACGCTGATAGTGTCACTTGCTTAATCATGAGGTTGTATTTGGCAAGATCCTCCTGATATTTTGCCCACAGTCCCGTCCTTCTTGCAAGATTGAACAGTCTTCTTACCTGCATCCTTTGCAGTTCCAGTTTATTGTTCCACCAGGGAACGCTCCTGTTGCGTGCTTCTTGGTGACTGGGCAGTTTTCTAAACACAAGGTCATAATAGCAGGTGTCACTATGTCTGACATTTCCTCACAATCTACTGGATTCCTTATCAGAGTTCTGATTTCAGATAAGTGTGAGTTTAGGTCTTTTGTATATACGGCCCATTCTGTTTTCCTAGGATGCCTATCAGACATGGTCTATTTAACATCCATTTCGACTTCAAACTTCATAAGCCTATGGTCAGATAAGGATATCTCCAACACTACATGTCATTGTTTGACATAATCACCTATTAGGGTGGACCTAAACTTACGTCAATCACTACTTCTCTCTGCTGTTGGTGTTGCTAGTTCTCTACATGATCCATCTTGCTTCTTCCTTGCATTGTCTCATTCTGATGGTCTCTAAGTTCCAGGAACAGGAGTCCACCTAATGGCCTAATGGCAGGGGGGGGGGGGGGGGGTTGGGGGAATGGAATATCACTTAACAAAAGGGGAGTTGGGGGTCCTCCACCGACAAATTGGTAAAATTTGGTGTTGCTTAAAGTAGTTTTTGGTAACTGTTTTGGAGTTCAGGGTAAAAACATGTCTACTAGGGTCAGCAGTTTAAGTGTTGGTAGGCATACCTGGCATATTTTGCTTTCTTGATTATTGTAAGTGGTACTCGTACATTAATATACATCCAAAGTATATTAATAAATAATAAGACGCTTTTTTAAGTTAAATGATGTTTATTGGTTTAGATAGTAAGCTAATTGTCACTCTTATTCTTTTGTTAAAATGTATTTGAAATGCATTTCCACCTATATTGCTACATAATTATAAAAAACTGAGTGAATTTGTTGAAAAAATATATTCACTGATTTCTGAAGTCATTTTATATGATACTCCATTTGGGCAGAGAGGGGGGGATTATAGCTCCCCATAGCTCCTCCCCCCCCCCCCCCCCCCTGCCACCACCCCTGAGGTTATTACATCCATTGTTTGTCCATGCAGTTTGTTTTTGTGAACAGTAACATGGTGAGCAATAAAGTTTGTTAAACATTGAGCTACCTGCAATCCAGTCTGTCCTGCTATATTGAGAAATTTTGAAATGTTGAACAATTGTTCTATTATACACTCTGCCTCCACCATACTGTGTAATTAGAGAGAATAAAGAAAAGCATAATTAATAAAATGAAATTTTTACGAGTCTTGAGACATTTTTACAGTTTTATACATCAGTGATATATGTACGAGACTGAAGCAAATTACAACTTTAAAAAGCTTTGCACAAATATTAATTTGTGATATCAGTCTCATACATTTAAGATTGTAATTGTTTATCATATTGTAATCAACAGACCAACACAATGAAATGTAAAATAAGTAAATGACTACCATACTTACATTATACTGATATTGTGTTTTGAACTTTGAACGTCTTCTCGCAACAATTCTAATTCAAACTTCTCTTTCACTCCAAAGAAAAAAATAGTGTTTTCAGAACTTGGGTTGCCTACAAACAATAACTTGAAAAAAATATGTTGCGATGCGTTAGCTACCTAACTGGACAGCAGAAGGCTCAGAGCGTCCCTGCAGTGCATGCGCACGTCACACGTGAGCTAACTAACAGGTCAGCGGAAGACTCACAGCTCCCCTGAGTCGCTCAAAATCTCGCCTATGCCATGCGCACACATATGCACTCCACATTGCGTATCGCACGACAGCAGCTCTTAGCTCAGCAGTAAGGGTTGCAGCTTTCCCACTGCAGAAGCACAAGTTGCGGAAGAAACATTTATGTTTCCAGAACACAGAGGAGTGATAACAGAAAAATTAGAGTTATTTTCACTACTGAAAATTCGTATGGGTAACCAGAGCTTACCTAGCATACCCAGAATGCATGCCTCTGGTTCTCAGCATGGTAAGTTGCTTGCCAAAGTAGTGTACACCACAGTGATGTCATCTGAACATTCAGCCACTCTTATGAGATACAAAACATCATAAGTCTGTATTGCCTCCAGACAATGACATCAGATTATGACTATTGTCTACAAACTACCATGTGTATGTCACCTCAGGGAGAAAGCAAAAGAACTGTGTGCCACCTTCTCGGATGCAGATGGGAGAGCTGTACTGATACAGATACAATGTCTAAGCAGAAAGTAGATTAAGTTTTTGACTAGGTAGAGCTAGTGCTGCCATATCGTTGTCTGAGCATTTGTCTGTTCAGTTGGCATCCAGACATGTCAGCATGAGGTTCATGTTATTTCTCATTATTTCACAATAAAAGTTTTAAATGTGTGCTGCAATCAAAAATTCCATGAGTTGTGAAATACTGTCAATAATAAGGTTTTTGTTGGCAAAAGAACATAAACTGATTGAAATATGTAGACAGCTGTGTGAAGTGTATAGAAATAATGTAATCATTGAAAGTGGGGTGTGCCAGCAGTGCAGTAGGCATAAAAGTGGCTAAACTAATGTTCATGATGAAGAGTGAGGTGGACAACTGAGCATTGTGACTGGTGAAGTGGTCACAAAAGTTGATGAGAAGGTTCAAGAAAACTGCTGCTTCACAAAGACAAACTTGCGTTTAGTTTTCCACAAATTTCACAAAGTTAGTTGCATCAAACTGTTGCACAGAAGGCGATCACAAATTTTGTGCAAGATGGGTACCAAAAATCTAGAGAGAAAAACCACAAGAACCAGAGTATGGCTGCATTATTGACATTTCTGGATTCGTATGAAAAAGATGGTGACTCATTACGTAATCAAACTGTAACTGGAGATGAGACTTGGATCAAACATGTGAACTGTGAGACCAGACTGCAGTCTATGGAATGGGGGCACATAAATCCCCCCAAAAAATCAATAAAATGCTTGCTAGAGGAAAGTCAGACTAAAAAATTTTTTCTTCCACAACAACACTCGACTATACACAGCAAATCGCACTCATGAAGGACTGAATGCTTTGAAGTGAGAGGTGTTTCCTCATCTGCTGTACAGTGCAGATCTTTCACCCAGTGACTACCAATCTGTTGTCCACAGTTCGTGGTCTTGTGGCTAGCATTGCTGCCGCTGGAGCACATGGCCCCGTTTTCGATTCCTGATTGAGTTGCGGATTTTCTCTGCCCAGGGACTGGGTGTTTGTGTTGTCCTCTCCATCCTCCTCCTCATCATCATCAGTGACAGTCGCTCAACTGGACTGCGTAAAAATTTGGACTTTATACAGGCACTGGTGACCGCGCAGTTGAGTGCCCCACAAACCTATCATCATCATCATCATCATCATCATCATCTTACCCACCTATTTCAAAAGATGAAGACCCGGTTTACAACAAATTGCTGTGACAATGACGCAAATCAGCAGGAGAGCATGACTAACTGATTGATGTCTCTGTTGGTAGAATTTTATGACAATGGAATTTCAAAGCTTGTTCACTGCTATGGTAAGCGCCTAAATTTGTGTGGAGACTATGCTGGAAAGTACTACTTAAGGGCACTTTCAAATTAATAAAACCTTTTTTTATGTCAGAATGTAATCTACTTTTTGGGTTGCCCCTGTAGTACACATCCATGACTATACGGTCAATGTGGCCTACAGGCATCCATTACAAGCAGCAGTACAAGAATCCCAGCACTGTGGTGCATGCAGAAGGTGGGCAATGGAATATCCGGAAAGGAACAGGGATCAATGACATAGGGTTTACCTCACTGATGAGTGCAGGATGTGCCTGCCACACACTGCGCACTGCTCGTTGCAGAAGAGTGTGGAGGTGGCCGTGCACACCTTAGGCATGTATTAAACAGCAGGGAAGTGGGCCAGTACCATGTACAGATGTCAGACGTGTCATATCAGTATTGTAGATAGTTGAGGTCTGTGTAGTAATGGGACAGGATCCTCCATTATATTATCCAACATTACAGTGAACAGTTTGGCAATGGGTTCATCTTTCAGTGTCATAACACATGAACAAACCACCAGTATCTTGTGGTTATCTTCCTCCAGGAGATGTAAATTGATAGTGGAAATTTCGAGCATCACAGTCAAAATTAAAGTGTTTAGTACGTGCTTCTCAGTAAATCTCTTCTGCATAAAACAATAACTGCATAATAAAAATCAAAGTCAGATCACTACTTCTTTTATTTTATTTCTCCAGTTACTTGTGTTTTGATTTTCACCGATTTTCAGTATTCAGATCCATGTGAACATTGATTTGGTGAATTCTCATTTTTCTGTTTTCATCGATCAAAATAATTCTTCCCTTTATGAACGTCAACAAATTAATATTACATATTACCAAGTCCAAATAACTGGTCTGAGCAGGAGCTAAGCTCGTACTAAACTGAAAATCTTGCTGTTGTTGTCATTGTTGTGATCTTCAGTCCTGAGACTAGTTTGATGCAGCTCTCCTTGCTACTCTATCCTGTGCAAGCTTCTTCACCTCCCAGTACCTACTGCACCCTACATCCTTCTGAATCTGCTTAGTGTATTCATCTCTTGGTCTCCCTCTACGATTTTTACCCTCCACGCTGCCCTCCAGCACTAAATTGGTGATCCCTTGATGCCTCAGAACTAGTCCTACCAACCGATCCCTTCTTCTAGTCAAGTTGTGCCACAAACTCCTCGTCTCCCCAATTCTATTCAATACCTCCTCATTAGTTATGTGATCTACCCATCTAATCTTCAGAATTCTTCTGTAGCACCACATTTTGAAAGCTTCTATTCTCTTCTTGTCTAAACTATTTATCGTCCATGTTTAACTTCCATACATGGCTGCACTCCATACAAATACTTTCAAAAATGACTTCCTGACACTTAAATCTACACTCGATGTTAACAAATTTCTCTTCTTCAGAAACGCCTTCCTTGCCATTGCCAGTCTACATTTTATATCCTCTCTACTTCGACCATCATCAGTTATTTTGCTCCCCAAATAGCAAAACTCCTTTACTACTTTAAGTGTCTCATTTCCTAACCTAATTCCCTCAGCATCACCCGACTTAATTCGACTACATTCCATTATCCTCGTTTTGCTTTTGTTGATGTTCATCTTATATCCTTTAAGGACACTATTCATTCCGTTCAACTGCTCTTCCAAGTTCTTTGCTGTCTCTGACAGAATTACAATGTCATCGGCAAACCTCAAAGTTTTTATTTCTTCTCCATGGATTTTAATACCTACTTCAATCTTTTCTTTTGTTTCCTTTACTGCTTGCTCAATGTACAGATTGAATAGCATCGGGGAGAGGCTACAACCCTGTCTCACTCCCTTCCCAACCACAGCTTCCCTTTCATGTCCCTTGATCCTTATAACTGCCATCTGGTTCTGTACAAATTGTAAATAGCCTTTCACTCCATGTATTTTACCCCTGCCACCTTCAAAAATCTTACAGGAATTATTTTTTGTTCTTCATTTATATCCTTATCCTGGTCATCCACAGTTTCACACAGAAGTGTACTACTCTAAGGTCCTCTTTGGTGTTGGGAACTCCAAGCAGCACCTGCTCTGTCATATGAATTTCGGTTGTCTAGCTCCCCCCACAGCATACCACCTGAGAAGTACCTGAAATAAATTGTAGAAATATGAAGCACATATCTGGAAATATATAGGAGTCATCTACATATAAATTACTACTTTTTCATCTACTCTTGTCCTATTTAACTATTACTAAAATTATAATACAATTAGTTGTACAAATGCTTGAAATATCATAAGAATAGTCATTCTTTCTCATTTCATGACAACACTGGAATGTTAATCCTGTTCACCCTTTTTCTTCTCATTAATTAATTATTAATCCACTCAAAAGATCTGTACCATTCTTGGCTTGATTTTGAAAGTGACTAGTTTATAGTGTATATCAGGTACGTACAAGCATGTAATGTTTTTTAGTAATAGCCTTAAATTTTTTTTTCAAATTAAATACCCCTTATGGATTTTAATGCCATCAGTTCTGTTAATGCTGCAATAGCTCTAAATAATCATTTATCATTAGCTTTTCTTTTCTACTGAAACTTTATACCAAATGCAACAAGATTCTGCTTTAAGAGACATGGCACACCTGAACTACCACAATCTCCCACTATTCTGTTGGGCCAGAGAACAGAGATGTTTGTCAGTGCTACAGAACAGACACCAGTGGCTTGACCCCACTGGCCCCGAAAATTGGTTCTAATACTATGCTGTGGAAAACCTATGGAGAGTGATGCAATGCATGAAGTAACTTCTGTTTGACATTTGAACTAGACTATGAAGTGGGCTGATTGTCAGTTCTTCAGCTAAGCCAACCACCCATACAAAATTACTCAGACATAACTATATTATCATTCAGAGAATTCCAAACAGCACAAATTCCATTTCTACAAAACCTGTACCATATTAGTGTTACTATCATACAGAAAAATGTACAAACCATAACTGGTTGTCAGAGCACAATAAATTAAGCCTACGAAATCCAACTATAAATAAATAAAATTATACATTAGTAACCTTTATCTAGAAACTCACAAGGGATTGATGCAACAATAAATTTAGAGCATGTTTCTCATAATGGAAGACTCCCAGAGGATGTTATACTTTCTCTAGCATCACCAATACTAACATTAACATTTCTGGTGGACTCTCCTACATGAGCAAAATTCCAACCAGTAAATTGGTATGTTCTGTAACAAGGTCACAGAGGATACAGTGTACTAAGACTCAGTAATTATTTTTGTAGACTTTTCCTGAGTCTGCATTCCATTACACTACATCAGTACACACATTTATCCATGCCATCCCCTTAAAGGGTAAAAACCTAGTTCCAAGACTACAATGTCACATACTACAGCTCTTAATGAGTTTTCATACAACACAACCAGTTGCAGTAAACAGAATTGTTGCCATCCCATAGCATGGGCAAAAGCATTCTCATACCTTCAGATGAATAAATAATGTGCCATGTATAAAAACAACATCCTTTTCACTCCCAGATAGTCAGCTTTTATGCTCTTCATGCTATAATTATGCACTCCATTTTCATTCTCTAAGAATCCCCTACAGTTAACAGATGAAACAAATGCAGTTACCTGTGAGACTTCCCCAAAAATATCCTCTCATATCATTACACTGTCAAACATTTATTTTATTCTCCCCTCCCCAATTTTCCATCCATGGTTTGCAGATCCTGAAGCTACTTCAATGCTCAAAATTTTGAGATTGTTTCTCTACTCTTTTTTTGTTTCTCTAGTCTTTACACTTTTATCTGCTAACCTACAAATAACTTTATGTCTTGTGTGCCAAATATTCTGTTGATATTTCCAGTAGTGGGTTTGACTAGCACTGTTTTGTTGGTGTGTGGCACTTGAAATGCTTATTTCCACAATAAGTTCTACAGAGCTGGCCTTATTCACACATAATTCTTTGCACTGGTTTTGCTTGTGAGTGGTACCTGAAAATCAAGAGACTGTTTACATTTTCCCATGTTAAAAACTATTTCTGTGGACTGAGATCCGTTATCAGACAATAACTTGCTGAGTTTCCTTACATTCTTAAAATAATCATGCCTCAATTTTTATTTTACAAAATAGAAGTAGAAAAAACACACAGATTCACACAAGCACAAGATCAAGTTACAAACACATGGCCACTGTCATCTTGGGCCACTAAGACTGGATTGTGATGGCATGTGAGTGAGCAGCAGCCTAGCTGGGGTGGGCAGCGGAAGTATGGAAGAGGTGCGGGACAAGGAGAGATGTGATAGCAGGGAAGAGATGGGGAAAATGTTAGTGTTGCCAGTGGGAGCGTGCTGGGGCATGGTGGGGATGAGACAGGGCTGCTAGATGCAACATGGGAGGAAATTATAGATGGGGAAAGATCTCTGTAAATATCTTAGCAGAATACAAGGCATGTACAGAACTGGAGTGAGAGCAAGGAAGGAGACAGCAAGTGGAGGACACTGACTGATGATGATTGAGTTCAGGTGGACTACAGGAACCTTCACTAGTCCTCCTTTGTAGGAGAAATGCACTATCAGTGGCCTGGCCTATATTATGCAGGCACAATTGTGAACAAAGTCAAGCCTGTACTGTGAAGAGGAAAAGTATGTGATGGTAGAGAAACAGGTGTGCTGTTTCTTCAAGACAACACTTGACATCATATGGCACAACCTTTAAGATACAACCCTTTGAATTTTACTTTAATTCTTTTAAGTGTTAATTTTAAATCTACATTTCACCAGGAAGTCAGATCTAATGCAGATGCTTTTGTTGTGTTTGTGAATGTGACTTTTAAAGTAATGTGAGCTATTTATATTTATGTAATGCTACATCAGCTCTGCATAAAAAATAGTTAATAACACAACAACTGAAAAGATCCACTGAAGGATCCTCTGAAAAGATGACTGAAAGCAGTGTCAGTGGTGTTGAGAAACAGCTAAAATTGTTAAAATGGAACAAAGCTCCAGGGCCCAACGTAATTCCTGTCAGAGTCTATATGTAATTTGTGGCTGAGTTAACCCCTCTTCTAACTATAATCATTACAGACCCCTTGAACAAAAAAACCATGACCAGTAGTTGGAAGAAAGCACAGGTAACACCCATATACAAGAAGGGTAATAGAAGTGATTTACAAACTACTGTCTAATATCTTTGGCATTGAAACTTCCTGGAAGATTAAAATTGTGTGCCAGACTGAGACTCGAACTCGGGCAGAAGTAAAGCTGTGAGGACGGGGTGTGAGTCACGCTTGGGTAGCTCAGATGATAGAGCGCTTGCCCATGAAAGGCAAAGGTCTGAGTTTGAGTCTTAGTCCAGCACACAGTTTTAATCTACGAGGAATTTTCATATCAGTGCACACTCCACTGCAGAGTGAAAATGTCATTCTGGATCTTTGACATTGATTTTTTGTAGAATCTTAGAACGTATTCTGAGATTAAACATAATGAGGTATCTTGAAGAGAATGACCTCCTCCATGCCAACTGACATTAATTATGAAAACATCGTTATGTGAAACCCAACTCCCACTTTTCACACATGACATACTGAAAGCTTTGGATCAAGAGAATTAGGTAGATGCAGTATTTCTTGATTTCTGAAAAGCATTTGACTTAGTACCACACCAGTTTGATCATATGGGGTATCAAGTGAAATTTGTGATTGGACCAAGGATTTTTTGGTAGGGAGGACACAGCATGTTATCTTGGCTGGAGAGTCATCATCAGATTAGAAGTAACTTCAGCTGTGCCCGAGGGAAGTGTGTTGGGACCCTTGCTGTTCATGTTGTATATTAATGACCTTGTGGACAATATTAATAGTAGCCTCATACCTTTTGTAGATGATGCAGTTATCTATAGTGAAGTACTGTTTGAAAGAAGTGGCATAAATATTCAATCAGACCTTGATAAGATTTCAAAGTGGTGCAAAGATTGGCAATTTGCTTTAAATGCTCAGAAATGTGAAACCGTGCACTTCACAAAATAATAAATAAATAAAAAAAAAGGTATCCTATGATTGTAATATCAGTGATCTACATTTGGAACTGGTCAACTCATACAAATACTTCAGTGTAGCACTCTATAGGGATATGAAATGGAATGATCATATAGGCTCAGTTATGAGTAAAGCAGGTGGTAGACTTCAGTTTATTTGTAAGATACTGGGAAAGTGCAATCAGTCTAGAGTGGAGATTGCTTACAAATCACTCGTGTGATGCTTCTAGAATATTGCTCAAGTGTGTGAAACCTGTACTAAATAGGACAAACAAAGGATATGGAACATATACGGGAAGGGCAGCACGAATGGTCACAGGTTTGTTTAACCTGTGGGAGAGTGTTGCAGTGATGGTGAAGAAACTGAACTGGCAGACTCTTTAAGAAAATGTAAACTATTCTGAGACAGTCTACTAACAAAGTTTCAAAAACTGGCATTAAATTATGACTCTAGTAATATACTACAGCTCCTTACGTATTGCTCAAATAGGGTCTGCAGAGGCAAGATTACAATAATGGCAGCACGCAAAGAGGCATTCAAACAATCATTCTTCCCACATTCCTTGCATGGATGGAACAGGAAGAAACCCTAATTATTAGTACATTGGGACATAACCTCTGTCATGCACTTCACAGTGTTGCGGAGTTTGGTTGTAGATGTAGAACTAGACACTGAAATAGGTGATTTTTAATAAAATTTTTTAGTGACTTTAAATTTATAAAATGAACTGTGGCTTTAAAACTGTTTGGTTTATTATCAAAGCAATCATATTATTCTGAAGCATTCAGTGTGTTATAAAATGTATCTCTTTCCTAATCACTTTTCACATATGCTGCAATTCTTTTCTCATTCATTACTTAAAAGACAGCCACTAAACCAAAGTGCTTGTGTTCAGCACTGGGACAAGAAACAGTACAACCTTACCTATTGATTTTTCCACTTGAAAACACATACTATTTTCTGAAGAATATGGTCATCAGGCCTGAAGAGACAAAATGTGAGAGTTGTTTCTGTATATTCCCTCAAAATCATTAACAGGATTTTTCTTGAAATTTGACTGACTTTAATGAAACATTAATCAAGGTAGCATAGTTATGTTTTTTTTTGTTTTTTATTTCAACGAACATTACTGAATTATTCAAAAAGAAATGAGAACATTTGTTAATTTTGCTGCTGTTTTTTTGTAAATTTTGTAAGATCCTAAAACTCAGATTAAGCATGAGCCATGGTAAAGAGTCCACTCAGTAAATGAACAAAACTTTTGTTTATCTCTGATCTATCTCTTTTAGTTATTTTTAAGATTAAAATGATAACAGTTAACAATAAGAAGTAAAATAATCACATTTTCTCTTTGCTGAAGCCATAACATTTATACTTCTGTCATGTCACAATAGCATTACTGCACAAAAATTTACCCTGCCTGTAATTATTCTTTGATTACCTATATGCCGCAAAGCAGACATGTTTATTGGCACATGTGCCTGGGATTTGTTGTCCTGTTATCCATGCTCTCCACTTTCCTTCAATCAGCATGTAGCTCTTCACATTTTATGTGACTTTTACTGATATGACAAGCCCTTGATTTTTGGGGGCCTTAACTTTTACAAATGGATGTACAGATTGTTGCAGACACATTTCCTGTGGCAATGTTAGATCACTTCACTAACCGATTGTTTGCTAATGTGTTGCCGACACATTTCCTGTGGCAATGTTAGATCACTTCACTAACCGATTGTTTGCTAATGTGGGGTTTCTGTCCCTTCTGAAAAATATGAGCTTAAAGTCAGTGAAACCATGGTTAAGGCTAACTGAAAGCCACCATTTATTGCAACTGGTTGGCTGTCTTATTCACTTGCTGTTCTGTAACCATTGCTGAAGTGCAGCCAGGTTCAAAATATTTACCAATATAGCTTTGAAAAATGACACAGGAGGGAGGGAATGATAAGCTTTTATGTAATACTAAATCATATTATTACACATAATTTCAACATATGGTTCAGAAGTAATTAATGAGACTGACATTTGGATTTGCTAGGGCACCAAGTTTGTTCAAGCAATACTTAGAACAGTTCCTTAAGAAAGCACCTAAATGGTGAACTATCTGGATTATATCATTGTGTCAGGGATAGCTCCTGAAGTGCTGTGTCATAATTTGGAATGAATATTTATATTTTACGGAAAGTCAATCTGAAATGTAACACAGAAAAGTGCATATTCATCCAGCAGTAGGTCCAATACTTAGACATATTCTGTCACAAGGAATTAGTCCAACATTGCAACACTCTGAAGCAACTGAGAACTCTCCAGCTCCTAGAGAACTCAAGCAATTATGTGTCATTATAGGAAAAATTTATTACTACAGAAAATTCGTCTAACATTCAGCATCCATAAGCAAACCACTTCACAAACTACTACAAATGGGAACAAAATGGGTCCAGAACAATAACTGCCAACTTGCATTTGACAAATTAAAACAAAATTTACTAGAAACTAAAAGTCTCACTACATACAATCAGGCTAAATTTTTAACTACTGTAGCAGCTGTTTCCGAATATGGAACTGGTGCATCTGGTCACAGGACATCATGGTTTTGAAACATCAACCATGTTTGTGTCGAAAAACAATGACAATAGCTTAGGGGAAGAGTACTGTTGAACATTTTCCATTAAATGATAGTGAAACTTGTGCCAAAGGATCCATTGTTATCCAAAATAGCACAATACTTTCATTTGGAGTGACCTTTGGGTAAAAAAATAACTAATCGACCAGGAATTAAATCATACTGGTACAGGAGACATGCTCTCACTGCCAACAAAGGCATTATTCTAGTACAGTCAGAAACAGGGAAGAGAGAAGTCTTGATTCCAGAAGTGCTAAAACTCAAAATGTTTCAAATGCTACATTAATCGTATGTACCAAACACATAGCCAGAGAGCACTGCTATCGGAGAACTATTGATAGATACTGTACGTGGAAGTGACACTGGTTAAATGTCACTTATGCCAGAAACATCAGTCACCTTCCCTGCAACAACTCTTTTTTGGCCACAGGCATCAAAACACTGGTCACATTTACACACATGCAACTAGACTGTATTATTTTTGGAAAGCTACTGGCTGATCGTCACAGAAGAATTTTCTAAATTTCCATATATGGTGCAATTGTCATTAATAACTTGTATTGTAACTATTCAAGCTCTTTCAAGAACTTTCCCAGTAGAAGGGTTGTCAAACTCAATAGTTACTGATAATGGCACACAGTTTTAATTGCAGCAGTTCAACAAAACCGGTGAGCTTTAGACCTTATTGTGTCCTGAGAACTAAATTTGGCAAGAAGTACACATAATTTATCATACCTCAAATGTTTTTAAAAAAAGACTGCTTTTATACCTACATGTATTTATATAATTAATACAAATATGAGCAACTTATTCTCAATTCAGCAATTTGGAATTAGTTAATTATTACTATTAAATCAAATGCCCTATTCACAAAAAAATATTTTTATTCATACAGTGAGAATTGACTCTAAAACTTAAAAATTTTGATTACCCATTGTGAAACCATCATATAATTGTCTCATGAATGGTACTGAGAATGTTATGCTGCCAGTTGTCAAATGTGTGCTATTTTTATCACATGTTTCAGGACAACATTATCACATTATCAAGTGCTACAAAACGTTTTATCATATGGTTTCCTTGTTTTGTAGCACTTGATAATGGGATAATGTAGTTCCAAAATGTGGCAAAAAGCATGACACATTTGGCAACCAGTGGTATAACCTTCTCAGTATGTAAAAAAATTTTAAAGTGGAAAAAAATCAGAATAACTGACCACATCCTGTTGAATTAACCAGCAACAGATGCCACTTCTCCAAGTGGAAAACAAGAAATAAACTTTAAAAAAAGCTTTTTCTATTTTGATGCTGTCTGTATCTTGGTTTCATTTCGAACTTTGGACATGGCTTTGTTAAAGGGTTTGTTGCATTTTCATATTGTCTGTATTGATATAATGTCTGTATGATTAAAGTTGAACCAAACACCCCTCAAAAAGCAGTTAATTTCGTAAATTATCTGGGAGTAGGAATTAGGAGTGATTTAAAATGGAATAACCATATAAAATTAATCATCGGTAAAGCAGATGCCAGACTGAGATTCATTGGAAGAATCCTAAGGAAATTCAGTCCGAAAACAAAGGAAGTAGGTTACAGTACACTTGTTTGTCCACTGCTTGAATACTGCTCACCAGTGTGGGATCCGTACGAGATAGGGTTGATAGAAGAGATACAGAAGATCCAACGGAGAGCAGCGCGCTTCGTTACAGGATCATTTAGTAATCGTGAAAGCGTTACGGAGATGATAGATAAACTCCAATGGAAGACTCTGCAAGAGAGATGCTCAGTAGCTCGGTACGGGCTTTTCTTGAAGTTTCGGGAACATACCTTCACCGAGAAGTCAGTATATTGCTCCCTCCTATGTATATCTTGCGAAGAGACCATGAGGATAAAATCAGAGAGATTAGAGCCCACACAGAGGCATACTGACAATCTTTCTTTCCACGAACAATACGAGACTGGAATAGAAGGGAGAACTGATAGAGGTACTCAAGGTACCCTCCACCACACGCCATCAGATGGCTTGCGGAGTATGGATGTAAAAGTAGATGTAGATCTTGTGCACGTTATAAATGCGGCATTTTTACAATCATTTTAAAGTTTCTGTAGAAAAACAAATTTTGTTTACATTCGTAAGAGGTTCTCTCCTCTCTCATCGTGCAGTTTCGTTGTAAACTATGCGGAATGCATGATTTCGTCAAATATTGGCGACAATATCTGATGATGTACAATGGAATTATTTTGGTGCAGTCTCCCCTAATGTGACTTATTTTTCTCTCTTGACAAGAACAGCTTTTTGATCACATTCTTTACCTGACGATAAAAATAGACATCGCACGGTTGCATTAGCTGCCGAGGGTTGCTCAGAGGCCAAAATGAAGCTAACGGGATACAACATCCTGTACGCTTTAATTACCATCCGTTCTTGGAATGTTATTTGCAGAAACCTTGGAAATGTATATGCAGTTCGATATTTTCTCTTGCCTTTCCTTTTCTTGCCCTTTATGAAAATATTAATGAATACAATACATTGATCATTATTTTCTTAATTTGCAATATAAGTAACGTAAATTCAAAAAGAAGAAAAGAGTGCCCATATAGGGTCTCGACCCCACGCTCCACGGAATACCATTCCCTTTGCCAACCGCTACTAACATACACTGACGTGACAAAAATCGTGGGATGGACTCAAGAAGCTGCAGAAATACTGAGTCGTGCTGCATGTACGAGGGCTATCCACAAAGTACAATACGTTTTCGTTTGTGTCCGTTAGGGGCGGGGCTAGCGCGGCCATCTTGGTGTCATGGCATTCCGCCGCTCAGTCGACCACTACGGTCGCAGGTTCGAATCCTGTCTTGGGCATGGATGTCTGTGATGTCCTTAGGTTAGTTAGGTTTAAGTAGTTCTAAGTTCTAGGGGACTGGTGACCTCAGATGTTAAGACCCATAGTGCTGAGAGCCATTTCTTTTGCTAAAGGGTTGGTGCAGGATTTTGTGCACGAACTCACGTCTCGAGCATGTCCCACAAATGTTCGATGGGATTCATGTTGGGCAGGCTGGGTGGCCAAATTGTTTGCACAAATTGTGCAGAATGTTGTTCTAACCAATCGCGAACAATTGTGCCTCTGTGACATGGTGCACTGTCATCCTTAAAATTCCATCTTTGTTTGGGAACACGGAGTCCATCAATGGCTGCAAACAGTCACCAAGTAGCCGAACATAACCATTTCCAGTCAATGATTGGTACAGTCAGACCAAAGGACCCAGTCTGTTCCATGTAAACACAGCCCACACCATTATGCAGCCACCACCAATTTGCACAGTGGTTGACAACTTGGGTCCATAGTTCTATGTAGTCTGCTGCACACTCGAACCCTACCATCACCTCTTACCATCTGAAATAGGGTCTCATATGACCAGGCCTTGGTTTTCAGGTCATCTAGGGTCCAACGAATATGGTCACGAGGGCAGGAGAGGTGCTAAGGCACTCACAGTCGCTTGCCATAGCCCACTGGTGCCAAATTATAATGCACTGTCATAATGGATACATTCATCGTCCTACATTGATTTCTGCAGTTATTTGATGCAGTGTTGTTTGATGGCACTGAGAACCCTATGCAGATGCAGCTGCTCTCGGTCGTTAAGTGAAGGTCGTCGGCCACTGCGCTGTCCACAGTCAGAGGTAATGCCAGAAGTTTGGTATTCTTGGCACCCTCTTGACATTTTGGATCTCAGAATATTGAGTTTTCTAACGCTTTCCAAAATGGAATGTTCCATGTATCTAGCTCCAACTACCATTCCGCATTCAAAGTCTGTTAATTCCCGTCGTGCAGCCATAATCACGTTGGAAACCTTTTCACTTGAATCAACTGAGAACTCCGCCAGTGCCCTGCTATTTTGCATCTAGTGTACGCGATACTACCGCCATCTGTAAAAGTGCATATCGCTATCCCATGACATTTGTCACCTCAGTTACATGGCTTCTTCCTTGCCCGACCCGTGGAAGAAAACTGCACTGAAGCGCCAAAAATACTGGTATAGGCATGCGTATTCAAATACAGAGATATGTAAACAGGTAGAATATGGCGCTGCGGTCGGCAACGCCTATATAAGTCAGCAACTGTCTGGCGCAATTGTTACATCGGTTACTGCTGCTACAATGGTAGGTTATCAAGTGTCTACTTGCCACCTGGAGGCGCTGCCCATCATCTCGCGCACGCGTGGTGCTCTCTTCATGGTGTATAAAGGTTTCCGTCGTTGTGGCTGGAATTCAGTCCCGGAGAGGCAGTGCACTAGCATTAACGCACCTGAAGATGGCGGCCAGCTGGTCCGCCGAAATATTGTATCTGGATGACGACATTATCCGGCTGCAAACCCGTGAAGAATATCAGAAGTTATTACGAAAGGGAAGTCTACGAAATCACAAGATTTAAATGAGTTTTCACGTGGTGACATAGGCGGCGCACAAGCGATGGGGCACAGCATCTCCGAGGTAGCGACGAAGTGGGGATTTTCCCATACGACCATTTCACGAGTGTACCGTGAACATCAGGAATCAAGAAAATATCAAATCTTCGACATCGCTGCGGCTGGAAAAAGATCCTGCAAGAAAGGGGCCAACGACAACTGAAGAGAATCATTCGATGTGAGAGAAGTGCAAGACTTTCGCAAATTGCTGCAGATTTTAATGCTGGGCCAAGAACAAGTGTCAGTGTGTGAATGATTCAATGAAACATCAGCGATATGGTCTTTTGGAGCCGAAAGCCCACTCGTGACTTGATGACTGCAAGACACAAAGCATTACACCTCGCCTTGGCCCCTCAACACCGACATTGGACTGTCGATGGATGGAAACATGTTGCCTGGTCGGACAAGTCTCATTTCAAATTATATCGACATGTACGGGTATGAGGAGGAGGTGATGAATCCATGAACCCTGCATTTCAGCAGCGGACTGTTGAAGCTGGTGAAGACTCTGTAATTGTGTGGGGTGTGTGTAGTTGGAGTGGTGAAGACTCTGTAATGGTGTGGGTTGTGTGCAGTTGGAGTGACGTGGGACCCCTGATACGTCTACAGTATATACGACTCTGACACGTGACACGTACATAAGCATCCTGTCTTATCACCTGCATCCGTTCATGTCCATTGTGCATTAGACGGTCTTGGACAATCCCAGCAGGACAATGCGACACCCCACACGTGCAGAATTCTACAGAGTGGCTCCAGGAATACTCTTCTGAGTTTAAACACTTCCGCTGGCCACCAGATTCACCAGACGTGAACATTATCGAGCATATCTGGGATGCCTTGCAACGCGCTGTTCAGAAGAGATCTCCACCCCTTCTTATTCTTACGGAATTATGGACAGCCCTCCAGGATTCACGATGTCAGTTCCCTCAGACATTAGTCGAGTTCGTGCCACGTCGTGTTGCGGCACTTCTGTGTGCTCGCGGGGGGACCTACACGATTTTACGCAAGTCTACCAGTTTCTTTGGCTGTCCAGTGTGGTTCTTTCTAAAGTGTTGGTCACCTGGAGCTCGTACTTCCGTCACTTTCGTTACTGGCCAAGCCCCACATATACCATAAATCTGGACGAAATCGGTGATGACAAGAAGGTGCGTTCCCCTGCGGCCGCCCGCGCCGCGTTATCTGTCCGCGGCGCCCCGCCTCCCACCACAGCAGCGATCGGCTGCCGGCGCAGCGGCTGCTGCTGCTACGGCAGCGACCAGTCGTCCGCTGGGGCCGCCGACGTTCAGTTTCCCTGCCGCTGCTGCCAGTGCGTCGGTGCGTCCGCGGCACACGCGCTCCTGTCGCCATGGCAACCGACGGCGACGCAGAAGCCGGCGTCGAGCTGTGCCCACTGCGCCTCAACCTCGAGTTCCGCGATCTCAGTTACGTCGTGCCCGGCGCCAAAGGTGAGCGCTCAGCACACGGTGCTTCCCGTCGTGATACAGCATGTGCCGAGTGAGGTTCCTCCCCGCTCCGTTTACGTACGGAGTGCGGGAGGATGACTGCTTAAATGCGTCTGCGCGCGCTCTAAATAGTGTTTCCTAGGGTCTGTGTACATACGTGGATTCCTCACTTAATACTCCTTGTTGAAACTTTCTAACGAGGTTTTCGCATGCTAGGGTGAAGCAAATATAAAATGGATTTTTTTAGAGTTTATTTAAGGGGGGTAGGACGTCTAACGGGTCGACTTGGAGCAGGAGAGTCACCACAGGACATTTTAATTTCTACTGTCTACACTTTTACAAATAAATTCATACAACTTTATCACCATGAGCAGGACGGATTGAGGACTCCCACTTATCGCAGTGGAAGTTCAAAAACGTAACAAAATACCTTTTTTTTTTTTTACATGTGAAATTTCATCATTTTTTCACTTATTACTGGCTGCATTTGTTGCTATAGGTACACTTTTCTTCCTAAGTAAGAAAGATTCTTCGATGAATTTTTCATAGCATACAAACAGTAGTTACAAGTGTATAAAACTCTAGAATTTTCCAAATCTATTAAAAAACTGTGGAAAAATTTGAGATAATTAACTATAAAACTTGAAACTTCCTGGCAGATTAAAACTGTGTGCCCGACCGAGACTCGAACTCGGGACCTTTGCCTTTCGCGGGCAAGTGCTCTACCAACCGAGCTACCGAAGCACGACTCACGCCCGGTACTCACAGCTTTACTTCTGCCAGTATCTCGTCTCCTACCTTCCAAACTTTACAGAAGCTCTCCTGCGAAACTTGCAGAACTAGCACTCCTGAAAGAAAGGATATTGCGGAGACATGGCTTAGTCACAGCCTGAGGGATGTTTCCAGAATGAGAAACACAGTTTTAATCTGCCAGGAAGTTTCATATCAGCGCACACTCCGCTGCAGAGTGAATTTCTCATTCTATAAAACTTGAGTTTTTTCTAAACATGAAGTTTAAAATGTAACAATTCTTTCAATTTTCATAAATTAAATAACTTCTAGAGTTTCATACACCTGTAACTATGGTTTGTATGCTGTGCAAAAGTCATCGAAGAATCTCTCTTACTTAGGATGAAAAGTGTACCTATAGCAACAAATGCAGCCAGTAGTAAGTGAAAAAATGATGAAATTTCACATGTAAAAAAATGTGTTTTGTCACGTTTTTGAGCTTCCACTGCTATGAGTGTGAATCCTGAATCCTTCCTGGTCATGTTGTTAAAGTTTTATGAATTTATTTTTAAAAGTATAGACAGTGGAAATTAAAATGTCCTGTGGTGCCTCTCCTGCCCCAAGTCGGCCCATTTGACGTCCTACCCTCCTTAAGCCTCAGAAAAACCCATACACATGAACTTATTTTTCTGTATATATCCTCCTGAACGGGGAACGTATTTTTCATAGCCGATAGGCACTTTCTTGATCCCGTTTACGTTAGATGAACGTGGCTGTGACAGCAGCCAGTTGGACACGAGCACTTCGATAGCGCCATCATCATCAAATTTGTATCCTCCGACTGCTTCTTTTAGTGGCCCAAACAAACCAAAATCGCAGGACGATAAGTCCAGACTGTAGAGAGAATATTCTAGCGCTTTCCAAAGCAATTCCTGAATTTTTTGTTGAGTTCAGGCAGCTGTATGGGATCGAGCATTATTATGAAGCACGATCACTCCTCGGATTGGAAATGCGCGCCATTTCTAACGATATGCACAATTTGTTTGGTCCAAAAGTTGGGAGTAGTATGCAGCGTTCTCAGTACGACGTTCGTGGAGAAAATCGACGCGGAAAACTCCTTTAAAATAAAAAAAAGACTGTTGCAAGAACCTCCACCGGGGACAGACTTTTTGGCTTTTATTGGCGCAGATTCATCCTCTTTGCGCCATTCCATGGCGCTTTTTTTCGATTCCAGGGCGTAATGGTACACCTACGTTTTCTCGCAGGTCACAATCCGGTGCAAAAATTGTTCCTCTGTAGTTTGTTAGAGAATCAGTGGGCGTTTGCACACCTCCAAACGATGAAATTTGTGCTCTGCGGTCAGAAGACGAGGCACCCACTTTGCAGACAATTTCAGAAATCCACGGCTGTCAGTAATAATAGCCTGAATACTACTATAGTTTAAGCGAAAATCTGTAGCAATTCCAGCACCTGTTGGGCGATCGTCTTTATTAATCTTGCTACCAATGCGAATATTCTCCTTAGGCATACTGGTCCTTGGGCGACGTCAGTGAGCTGCATTCTCAATTGTTTCTCGCCCTCGTAAAAACTGTTTGTGCCGCGCGTGCACTTGAGTCTTGCTCAGGGCGATGTCTCCCAACTGTATCGCAAGACTTTTCAAATTTTCGGACCGTTTTACGCCCTCTCTTGTGAGAAACTTGATTATAATGCGTCGCGCAACAGATGACAATACCTCTTCCCCTGATATTATTATTCTGACTACAGAAACGGTACAACATTCTAGCTAGAGAACAATCTCTGGAAACGAAAGTAACTACGAGCAGAGATCGCGCCGGTGTCCGTTTAGATAAAGGCGCGTAAATCAAACATTACGGTTTATATCTGATTCGTTCTCGTAGTTGACGTCTCCAAGATTAAACTCCTGTCAATTCAGGTTTGTCACCGCCTTCCTGACACCCTCTGTGTCTGTGACCATTCGTGCTGGCGTTCTATGCACACTTTCAGTATCCCCTGATAGTCCTATTTGACGTGAGTTTCACACACCTGAGCAATATTCTAGGATATGTCTCACGAGTGTTTTGTAAGCAAATCATCTTTGCAGAATGATCACTTCTCCTCAGTAGCTTGCAAATGAAGTGAAGTCTTCCACACGCATCTGCTTCTCCTACGACAGGGCTTATATTTTCGTTCCATTTCACATCCCTACAAATTAGGGATGCTGGTTATCGCTGAAACAGCCAGTGTTCGATTATATCGGGTTTTTTTCAACGCCAGTTTAACCTGGCTGTTAAAAACGCTCAAGATAACCAGTTTCTGAAATAAACGTTTTTTGGTTTTTTATTCCTATTATTTCCTGTAATGAACGCAAAAATCGAACGAAGATTGAAATATTTTGACCCCTTTGAGTTTCAAGATATGTAGAATCAAAATATTAAATTAAATACATAAATAAAATAAAACTTATTCCATCCACCGTTCGCTGCTTTTTTTCTAAAGGTGTTAGGAGATTGAGTGCTACAAAAAAATCACTGGTATTCTCCTTTTGATTCCAGTTTTTTAAAAGCCTGCTCAAAAATCATGTTGTAATCAAGATCGATAATATCACTATTCGAACGTTACGAATAGTAATGCTAAAGGCTGAAAACTGAGGTTGAAGGATTCTATTTTTCGTGTTAATTTGTCCGTTTTTATGGGCTACAAGCAGATAAAGGCATATTATGTATTTCTTAAAATCAGTACCGCCATTGGACTGTTGTGTTTTTTTTTCCCCACTTACACAATCATGATTTCGGCTTCTAAGTGCCATTATCAAGTGTTTTAAGTGTTATAAATTGCCTGGGATGGCAGATGAGCTACTTTATATTCTTATTGTATACTATGAATGAATTGTTAAGTTTTAAATTTTCTCCTCAAATGATGTCGAAAGTTTGTTGTGGCTGCTCTGGTTTTTAATCTTTTAAAGCAAATGGAGCACTGTAGTTCCTTGGATCAGCACTTCGCAAAAGACTTCCAGACTAGGGATGGCGCAATGTAACACAAGTGATGTCCGACGATGACAGTGAGAAACTACCATATAGACCAGATGGTAAGGTCATGCACACTGCATATACACGCGTACCATCTAATAGGCTGCGCCACATGATAACAGGTACAGTACCGACTCAGCAACTCTGTACCAAGAATGAGATTTTCACTCTGCAGCGGAGTGTGCGCTGATATGAAACTCCCTGGCAGATTAAAACTGTGTGCCGTACCGAGACTCGAACTCGGGACCTTTGCCTTTCGCGAGCAAGTGCTCTACCATCTTTTTTTGTTTTTTAATATATATTTTTCTTTTTTTACGATATTTTTTCTTTTTTATTGTTTTTATTTTTTTTTTTATTTTTTATTTTTTTTTTTTGAAGGTGCGTTGCTTATGCAGCAAAGGAAACGTTTCATTCGTTGTTGATGACTCTTTGCTGCAAAACTTTTATTTTCATCGTGTTTTAAATGGTTCAAATGGCTCTGAGCACTATGCGACTTAACTTCTGAGGTCATTAGTCGCCTAGAACTTAGAACTAATTAAACCTAACTAACCTAAGGACACCACACACATCCACGCCCGAGGCAGGATTCGAACCTGCGACCGTAGCGGTCAAACTGTAGTGCCTAGAACCGCACGGCCACTCCGGCCGGCAAAAATGGGGTCAAATGGCTCTGAGCACTATGGGACTTAACATCTATAGTCATCAGTCCCCTAGAACTTAGAACGACTTAAACCTAACTAACCTAAGGACATCACACAACACCCAGTCATCAAGAGGCGGAGAAAATCCCTGACCCCGCCGGGAACCATCTGAGCAACCCAAGCACGACTCACGCCCCCTCCTCACAGTTCTGCAAGGTTCACAGAAAGTTTGGAAGGTAGGAGACGAGGTACTGGCAGAAGTATAGCTGTGAGGACTGGGCGTGAGTCGTGCTTGGGTAGCTTAGTTGGTAGAGCACTTGCCCGCGAAAGGCAAAGGTCCCGAGTTCGAGTCTCGGTCCGGCACACAGTTTTTATCTGCCAGGAAGTTTCAACTCTGTACCAATTCTTACATCATGCTTTTGTTGCTCGTTTCGGTCGACATTGTCATTAAAATAGCACTGATCGCTTTCCCCATTTGCTATAATAACGCAATATTTCCAAAGAATGGAAATTTTGTGAATAAAAGTTACCCTTTTCTGTTTTTTTAACAAAAGTTTATTTAAAAACTTTAAATAAGGTTTATTTAAAAACTGAAAACATTAGCACTGCTTCTGTGGCTTATTGTTATTTCCGTTTTCTTACCTCGTTATTAGTAAAAAAAAAGCACCTGTTATAATCGAGACCAAACAACTACCGAAAAACTATCGGTTATTCAAATTCAAATGGCTCCAAGCACTATGGGACTTAACAGACTCAACATCTGCGTTCATCAGTCCCCTAGATTTAGAACTACTTAAACCTAACTAACCTAAAAACATCAGACACATCCATGCCCGAGGCAGGATTCGAACGTGTGACCGTAGCAGCAGCGCGGTTCTGGACTGAAGCGCCTAGAACCGCTCGGCCACAGCGGCCGGCTATAGGTTATTCAGAACTAAAATACCAGTATCGCTTGTAAGCAGCTGGTTTTTCCCACACCTACTACAAATCTTTACACTCAGATATTTCTATCAATTGATACCACAGGCTTCATTCGTGATTCATTGATATTGCAGCTATGCGATACCACGTTTAAACGTTTTGTGAAGTGCGCGATTTTACATTTCTGAATAGCTGAAGCAAGTTGGTACTCTTTGAAATCTTATCAGGCACTGACTGAGTATTTATGGAGCTCTTTTCAGGCAGTACTTCGTTATAGATAACTACACAACCTGTTGAAGTCCGTGGTTACTATGAACATCGTGTGGCAAGTCATTTACATGCAACCCGAGCAGTAAAGGTCTCAACAGACTCCTCGGGGCATGCCTCAACTTACTTCTCCATGCTGCGATATCGCTACCAATAAATTAGCAGTTCAGTCACGGTACGCCATACGGTCGCACTTTCATTAGTAAAAGTTTGTGTAGTCTCGAGTCAAATACTTTCCGGAACTCAGGGGTTACTGCAGCCAACGGCCTGAATCTCGACTCAAGATGCCACCTGGACAGGGACGGCTACAGGGAATTTGCTGCCTGTGCGAAAATTTCAAGGGCCGTCTCCCCCTCCCCCGCCTTGAAGTCTCAGACATAGTCAATCTTTCTCACAATGTCATTCATCCATAACGTATTATTTTCTCACATTACACTTACTAATACATACTTTTGACGTATCTGCGTCTTTAAGACCAGAGCCAGGCATATGGCCCCAGTCAGTGAAACATCTAATACGTTTTAAGTACAACTCTAAAATTAATTACGTTAACGAAAATAAAGTTATGTTGGACACAGAGTGCATAACTAAAACCTGTTCACGTTTTCTCGTTCCCTGAGCAGAGTGGAGCGTGAGATGCAAGACCTGTACTGGTTGCTACTGTCGTTTCCAGATCATTAAACTAGGAAGACGAAAAACGAATATGTGTTAATGGAACATATGTGAGCCACTTTTAGTTTTGCTGGTGACATTGTACTGTTTGCTTCTAGCCTCACGGACCACGAGTAAAAGATGACAGCCGTTGGGAAGTGTACCGAGGCAGACAGGTAGTCATTTGCCCCTAGCTCAGTGCGGTAATACAAGAGGAAACAAAAATTATAATAATGGCACTATGTACGCCCCGCTATGCAATGTGCAGTGGCTTTCGAAGTATTTCGGTGATTGTTATAGTATTTTTGACGCATAACAAGTATTTGTTGGTAACTTTACAAATTATTTTACGTAGTGATTGTACTATCAAAAACTGACATTTAGAAGTACGGGGTGATTCAAAAAGAAAGAACAGTCAGGCCAAATGTGAAAGACAAACACATTACGCATGTCACTGGAGAGAGTAAGGTTCAGATTTTTTTGTTCTCGCAGGTTCTATACCATACACTCAACGTGAGCACCATGCGTTACTCGAGAAGCATCGGAACGGTAGTTCATTTCATTCCATGCACGAATCAACAGGCCCCTGTTTACTGTATCGACAGTTTCAACAATTCGATTTCTCAGCTCTTGAAGAGTAGCTGCCATAGACAGTGGCAGTTTTGGAAGCACTTAAGTTTGTCTCTAGCACTTCCTTCCCCAAGATATTGATAGTATCTGACTCGCAAACCGTTCTTAAAAACATTCAGTACAGTCGATGGAACAAAACAACCAACAGTTATATCTTAGATGTGATATCTGAATATATTCGCAGCACACGCGCGGGCCGGACGATCCGTTTGTTGTGGGTACCTTTTCACTCTGGTATCCTCTATAATGATGAAGTTGATGCATTAGCCAAACAAGCGGCAACCTTAGGCACCGTCCTGGATCTGCACCTTTCTTATACAGACTACTTACGTGAAGTCAAGGATCACGCAAGACAACAATGGCAGGAAATGTGGAACGTTTCTCAACAGACAAAAGGCGGTTATTACGCAGTGCTACAAACCTCGGATTCCTTCACAGCCGTGGTTCATGAGGACACATCCGGACCGATCCACGATTTCTACCATCATAAGACTCCGCTTCAATCATGCCTCTTTCCCACAACATCTACATCGAATCAACGTTTACAGTTCACCAGCATGTGAGTGTGATCTTGAGTCGGAAGCTGATGTCAACCACATCTTATTTATGTGCCCCAAATTTGACCGTGAACGGTTGGTCTTGCTGAAGACATTGTTGAGTACGGGCTATCATCTTCCTCAATCAGCTTCTTCTCTTTTGTGTACTAAAGACGTTCGTCTATATAAAGTGATAGTTAACTTCATCAAGAGTACTGGTTACAATCTGTAGGTTTTAATGGAGTACGTAAATTATAAATATGTCTTGCTGATGAAGATATTTCAGAATTGGTGTGAATTGTAAGCCAAGGCACTTTCAATTATTTTCCAATTCAATTCAATTCAATTTTTAAAACATTATGTACAAACCTGTATCAGTCAAGCTTTTTATTCTAGTAAATATGAATTTCTGTATTTGTTTATTCAATTATGTGTACATTGTCACTATGTGTTGCCGATGGCTAAATTGAGTACACACTCAAAGACCAAATAAAAAAAAATGGAACAATGACTCCTTTAACATACCCCCACAGAAATAAACGCAAGCTGTGAGGTCTGGTGACCTGGGAGGCCAAAAGCAATGAACAAGATCTTGTCCACCTTTTCCAATTCATCGCTGTGGGACGGTGTGGGAGGGTGAAAGTGAGGCGTCCGCCGTCATGTATAAAAATTAAATGCAATAGAGGAAACAACAAATTTTGCATCGTGTCGAGGTATGATATTCATGTCAGAGTTTCCTCCAAAAAAAAGAAAGGTGCTTAAAGTCTGTGAACAGAAACGGCATAAAGCACATTCAGTTTCGGTGGATCCTATTCATGTTCGACGACGACGTCAGGATTTTCAGATCACCGAATTCTTACATTAAGGAGGTTTAATTTACCCGATGGATGAAACGTCGATACGCCCAAAAAGATGTTCGGAATAAGTGCCGTCTGTCATACCCTGGAGAAGTGAAACGCAAAATTTGTACTTTTGTTACGGTCGCCGGGACGCAACTGCTGCAGTAACTGCAACTCGTAAGGCTTCATTTGCAGGCGTCGTTTCAGAACACGCCACACCGTTGTTTAGGGAAGTTGAAGTTCCTTGCCTGCTCTCTTGTGAACTGCCGATGGCTCCGTGTGAAAACATCTCGGATAAGGTCGACAGCACTTTTCGGCGGTAGCGTCGGAGCTTGCACTGAACAGAGTGCGAGGCAATAGGACAGGGAGTGACTCACATATAAATGCTTTACTTGTGGAAAAAAGGTGTATACGTCACAATTAGCAGTTTAGTGTGTCCGTAGTACTAGGGCTAATCGCAGAGTAAGGAACGATCGGTCGCGAAATGGAAACCACAGTGAAAATCCTATGAAGTTTCGCACAGATGTGTTGAGCAGTGTCTGCAGCATGGCCGTAGATAGCGTCACGTCGCTCTTCTCAGATCAGAGCGCACAGTGAGCGCATAAAGATGCTTAGAAAATAATAACGTAATTGTCATGCATTTCCTTCTTCATGACAATTCTCGGCCGCGCACTGCAGGGCCAATGAGGAAGCTCCTCAGCCCGGAATTGTCTCCCTCTGATTTTCGTTTTTATTCAGATGAACTGCTGGCTACGAAGACGATATTTTGGCACAGACAGTGAGCTGCAGTCCAGCGTAGTATATTGTCAGAGAGCACAGGAGGCTCTCTTCTATGACGAGGCTACTGGAAAGTTGGAACAACGTTACGACAGATGCCTAGGTCGGGATGGCGACTATGTAGAAAAGTGTGTGGAAGGTGTAGCTAACTGTGGCAAATAAAACAGTTTTGATTTTCACTGTGGTTTGCATTTCGCGACCGATCGGTCTTACTTTTCGAATAGCCCTCGTATATAACGAGAAACGGCTATGTTCGCATATCGAGAAGGCGTGTTTTCGAGCATACCACAATCACGATGGCTCAAAGCAAGCAATTTTGAAAGCAATTTCATTTTTCGTTGCGAAAAGTAACAATGAAATCCCAAATAAAGTTGAAATGCGAACACAGCTTGAAATTCGACGATACTGGGTTGTCAGTTCGTATAGTGCAATTTAGTTGCTTCAGCTCCAAAATAAGGGTTGATAGGTTTTTTTCCATATGATTTAATACACAGTATATTGCTTACGTCTTCAACACCGAGAAAGGAAAGGGAATGAGGAAAAACGTAAAAGAAGTTGCAGACGAAGCAGAAAAAATCAATTTAGTGGAAAGTGGCAAGAAGAAGAGGAATTAAATCGTATTATCTGATACACAGTATTTTCCTCCGCGATACTGCTATAGGCGATCACATGCCGACATTTATCTTTGTTTCTTTATTACGAAGTTTTTCTCTTCTGTAGAGGATTTCAAGCTGACGGAAGTACTTTTCAAGTATTGTGTAGAAACATGATAGAAAATGCGTTGGCAAAGCTGTTACTAGCAAACTTTTTGTAATTTTGAAACACGCACCCAAGATGACCGACTACAGTATTTCATTTGTCATCTGTGTCAC
Organism: Schistocerca americana; assembly: GCF_021461395.2. Classification (NCBI taxonomy): domain Eukaryota; kingdom Metazoa; phylum Arthropoda; class Insecta; order Orthoptera; family Acrididae; genus Schistocerca; species Schistocerca americana. The sequence continues at coordinate 77,569,470 of NC_060124.1, read as the reverse complement.
AATACAGTAGACACTTTCCAGCAAGACACTAGAGCCTTAGTTTCCAATTTATTCTCAAACTTTCATTGTATTATTTAATTTGTCCTTTTGGAGCCATATTAAAATTTATGATTTTGTCGTCCCCAAAAACCTGCCGCCCTAGCGGTAGCACGGTTCGCCCCCTCCCCCTTAAGTATCAGCTCTTCACGGCACGGCAGAGAGCACGGGTTGGCTCCCGCATGACCGATGTTTTCTGAATCCAAGCTGGTTGGTATGGCAAAGTGATTTCATCCGAGGTATCTCATTACGTTTGAACTCAGGGCAAGCGCAGCACATACCCGTGCCGCCTTTAATAGCCACAACGGATAGAAGGGATGTTTGAACTTAACGTGTCGTCTTAGCAGATATCATTAGAGGAGAAGCATCGCCACAGATATGGAAGGATGGGTTCCGAACCAGCCGTGACTTCATTATTCGAAGACTGAAGCATTTTAATCCGTAGAAAAAAACACTTCCTGTGCCGAGTGCTGTCGTTGGGCGCAGCCCATTGCCAGCGTGGCCCTCTTTGCTCCTGTATCAAAAGAAGCCGCAGCAGTAGACTGAGATGTTCGTTCATACGATAAAACAGACCCCGTATAAAGCATAACGGCATAAGGCAAGACATCTGCATTTTATACCGGGTCATTCAAAAAGGAAAGAACAGATTTCAATTGTTTGTTACAAAATATAAAAGACAGAAACACACTGCGCATGTCACTGGATAGAGGAAGGTCCAAAGTTTTGACACAGCTGCGATGTTGTTTGTTGCAACACGGTGGCTACACCACAAGGGAACCCATTTTGTGATTTCAAGCCGCGCGGGATTAGACGAGCGGTCTTAGGCGCTGCATTCATGGACTGTGTGGCTGGTCCCGGCGGAAGTTCGAGTCCTCCCTCGGGCATGGGCGTGTGTGTTTGTCCTAGGTTAAGTAGTGTGTACGCTTAGGAACTGATGACCTTAGCAGTTAAGTCCCATGAGATTTCACACCCATTTGAACTTTTTTCAATTTGCGCGTATTCAATCCATTGTTCAGGTGCAACGTGTATTCCGCCGTCGATTCAGCAAGAAGCCACTTCTGCACAAGCAGATTTATGACTGCCATACAAAATTCTTGGAAGTTGTTTGCATATGCAAGGGGAAGAACACTGGTCTGCCGTGCACATCTGATGGGTACGTCGAGCGAACCCGAGATGCCTTCACACGGAGCCCGCGGAAGTCCACAAGCGGGCAGACCAGGAACTTCAACTTCCTCAAACAACGGTGTGGCGTGTTCTGAAACGACGCTTGAGTATGAAGTGGAGTGGTGTATAGCTATTACTGGCAGTGGTATTGAAAGACATCATAGGTCGTTAAACCTGAACAAAGCTCCAGGAGCGACGGAACCCCTGTCAGACTCCGTAAAGGATTTTCGACTGAGTTAGCCCCTCTTTTAACCTTAATACTCGTACACCGCAGGTCCTTCGAACGAAAAACTTTGTCCGGTTGCTGTAAGAAGGTATCGGTTACAACTGTCTACTATTAATACACTCAAAAAAATGGTTCCAATGGCTCTAAGCACTATGGGACTTAACATCTGAGGTCATCAGTCCCCTACAACTTTGAACTACTTAAACCTAACTAAACGAAGGACATCACACACATCCATGCCCGAGGCAGGATTCGAACCTACGACCGTAGCGGTCGCGCGGTGCCAGACTAAAGAGCCTAGAACCGCTCGGCCACACCGGATTAATACACTCATTTTCAGAAAAAAACAGAACACTTGGACGACTAGAGACAGGACGTTCATATTCTCAGGACATGTACATTAGCATGTTCTGCAGAAATGATTAGAATTTCAGTCACCTCTGTTCAGCATGTGTCCTGTTGCCTAGTAGGCACAGGGTCCGCCGTGCTATCTGATAACTTGTTCCATGAGTGATGCCATCGACGCGTATATGGCGCGAATGGTGCCGTGTGGTACAGCCATCCATGCTGCATTCACGTGGTTCCAAAATTCATCTGTGGTGGTTGGCATTGGGTCACAGCCCACACATTTTCGATTGGCGACAAGTATGGAGGTCTGGCGGGCCAGGGCAAAAGGCTGGCATCCTGTGACACCAAGAAGACACGTGTTCGTGCAGTAACATGTGGTCATGCATTGTCTTCCTGAAAAATGGCGGTGGGGTGTTGTGCAAAAAGGGAATGGCTGCGGGTGGCAGGATGTCATTCACATACGTCACATTGGTCACAGTGCCCTGGACACGCACCAACTGCGATTTTGGATCGTACCCAATAGTACCCCCACACTACAATCCTCGAGATGGTGCTGTATGTCTTGTGATGCCGGTCCCCCCGAACGAAATGCGGCCATCATTTTCAAACAAGCAGAACCTGGATTCGTCCGATAACGCTACCTGACGCCATTCCTGTCGCCAGTGACGTCGTTCCATGCACCATTGCCGTCTAGCACGTTTCTACACTTTCGCCAAAGGTAGGCGAATAAGTGGACGACGCGCACGTAACCCATGCCGTAATAAACGGCGACGGACTGTACGATGTGTTCCACTGTGCGCCAGAGCCGAGGAGGACGTAGATCTGTCTGATTTGTCATTCGGATGAGGTGTCGATCTCATTGGGGGAGGGGGGCGGGGGGAGCGGGGGAGGTCTGGATGGTGTGACCTGACCCATTTCGTCGTGTTCTACGGCCTACCGTGAATCAGTCTGCACACACCCGTTACACCGCCGAAACACTTCGTCCCACACGAGCGTTGCCGGATGGATGCATTGCATTCTGTCATGCCAATAATGCGTCCTCTTTCAAACTCACTGATTTGACGGTACTGCCCAAGTCACACTGATCCATTACCTTCGGTTTACAGCGACAATGAGAGCTGCAGGCACATTTAACCGGTAGGTGGTGTTGCGCCGCGATATCGATGTTGACCTTGAACCCGCAGACCGACATGGTTCAAACACTAATCATTTCTGCAGAACATACTGATATATATGCTTTGTGAATATGAACGTCTTATCGCTTGCTTTCAAGGTGTTCTGTTTTCCTTGAACATGAGTGTAGAAGGGTATCAGAAGTGTTCTACAAAACAGTGTCCAATAACACTGATATCTCTCCTTCGTAGAATCTTAGATCATATCCTGAGCTCAAACATAATGAGTTATCTTGAACAGAAATATATTCTCCAAGACAGCCAGGATTAATTCCGAAAACATCAGTATGTGAAATCCAACTCGTGCTTTTCTCACATGACATACTGCAGGGTCAACGATCAACGCAATCAGTTGGATAAGGTATTTCTCAGCTTTCGAATAGCACTACTAACGGATGTACGACCATGTGGGATATCAAGCAGAATTTGTGACAGGATTAGGGATGTAATGGTAGGCAGAATGCAGCACGTTATCGTGGATCAAGTGACATAGACAGGGGCGAAATAACTTGAGGCATAGCGCAGGGAAGTGTGTTCATCTTGTATATTTATTACGTGGAAGACAATATTAATAATGACTCAAACTTTTCGCACATAATGAAGTTGTGTGTAACGTTGCACTGTCTGAAAAAGCAGCAGCAATATCAAATTTTTTACTTGATAACGTCTCAAAGTGGTGCAAAGTTGTCAACTGGCTTAAAATGTTAAGATGTAAAACTGAATAATTCGTAAAACGAAAAAACGTAGCAGGTCCTATCCTACCACTACAACACCAAAAAGTCTCAGTTGGAATCGGTCAACTTTACAAATACTTGGGTGTAACCATTTGTAGGGATATGAAATAGAACGATCACCAGAGATAAACAAAACAGTTTATTAAAGGTATTTAATTTCAAAATAAAAATACTTGGCTGTTTTTTCTATTTCCAATGTAAATTCAAGCTGGTTTTAAATAAATGTATTTAAATACAAAATACAAAATAGGTGTTTCAAAATACCTTTATTCAAATAAAATACCTCCACTTAGTAAACAATCTGCATGCTGTTTATTTCACTGGTTTTAACGCCAGTAATTGTTCAGATATTTCATCTTTCATGTTACGCTTATTTGGCGTCATTACTATCCATTAAAGGAAAATAGTCATTCAACAGCCCCAGAACTTGGTAAACAAGTATTATTTTAAGGAAATTATTATTTTTTTTTTTACAGGTGCTTATCTCCTCAAGGAAACTAGACTACTGCCATTATCTTTTAAATATTGTGTGTTTCCAGATCTGTTGTAATGCTGTCACTATCACTGACTACAAAAGAGTCAGTCACCAAAAAACATATCTTTTTTGTTCTTTGTTTTATCAGAATGTTGCAAGTTCATCCTGTCTTCTTCCTGTAACATCTTCTGCACTTCTGAAATCAACTGTTCATTAAAGTATTCTCTGCTAGCCTTCGCTACCCATTTCAGTTTGAAAAATGGATGAGATACAGATGTTAATATACCATCATTTATTTGAAAGGTCTGTTAAGTCTTTAAGATCTTTTATTAGCACACCACAGTACGTAGATTTATCCATTTGCAAGCTCCTTATCATTCTTTGCATTCTCATTAGTTCTGCCGGAAGACGCCCACAGTAGGTTTCTAAAAGCTAATGTATTCATTAAGAAATTGTATTTCAGTTTCTTTAAAAGCTGCTGCACGAGTTGCCTTACAATTTCGTGTGGCGTATCTATATCCATGTGTAGATCTTGAAAAGAATTATAGTATGAATTCCGTCGTGTTGGACTTGGATAAGTTGAAGATTTTGCAGTTGATTCTAAATATAATTTATAAACCTTAGGAGGCCATGAACAGAGATTCCAGAGTGCTTGACTTTTTGACATGGCTGCATTTTAAACTTTTCTGAACGAGTCACTTTGACATCTGGCTTTATATACATCTCTAGTAGCTATCAAATGTAATGTATGTGACCTAGCTCCCTCCTTCATCCAATTCCTTTGACACTGTCGGATGATTTCGGTATGTTGTACATTAAACAAACAATAATCGTAAACATAGAACATGTGTTCAAGTCTTACAGCCTTTTATAATAATTAGGGTCATGGTCGTATTCACTTGACAGGTTTGACGCTTACTTGTATTGAAACAAATGGCTCATTAAATAATGAAAACTGTGAAGTATGAAATTAAAAAATCCAAGAGAAGCATTTTGCATTTTACAAAATAAAATATGCTTTTTGAAAAAAAGTATTTCAAATGCAAAATAAAAATAGGTATTATGCATTTTGCATTTACATTTCAAATACATGTATTTCACACAATTCACATCTCTGACGATCACATAGGCTAAGTCGTAGGCAAAAAAGATGGCAGACTTCAGTTTATGGATAGAAGGCTAGAGAAATGCAATCAGTCTACAAAGGAGATGGTTTACAAATCACACATGCGACCCATTCGAGAATACTGCCGCAGTGTGTGAGATGTACCAAGTAGGACTAACAGGGGACACCGCATGTATACAAGGAAAGGGAAGCATGAATGGCCAAGGGTTGTTTTAACCGCAGAACGCCGTCGCCGAGGCGTCAACTGGCAGTCACTCGAAGATAGACACCAGCCATTCCACGGAAGCCTAAGGACAAAGTCTCAAAACCAAGTGCTGAATGAGGAATCCACACATATTATAACAATCGTTGTGGGGTAAAAAGAAAAAAAAGCCACCTACCTGTCAGAGTTCAGGGCATATGACGTCATAAACAATAGAATGCATGAAAAACTGCCACATCATGCATGATGTTTAAATTACTTCTTTGCTAGTAACTCTATTCGCAACATATGTTGCAAACAGCATCCCTATATAGCACTGAATCTCAGCATCATTTGCTTTTGGCCTTTGTCCCACTTAATCGCGGGGTCTGCCTTATTACTATGGATTTGGTGATGTTAGTGTCAAAGGGTGGCTGGATGCCTTTCCAGTCGCCACCCCGTACCCCCCAGGATGGAATTAGTGTACCCCATCTGTCTGCGTCTAGTGTGAGCTATGAAATGGTGTGAACAGTTCGAAAAAGTCTGCGAGTCGTGTAACTGAGGTGGGAAGTGGGGACCAGCCTGGTATTCACCTAGTGGGATGTGGAAAACCGCCTAAAAACGACATCCAGGCTGGCTGGCACACCTTCCCTCGACGTTAATCCGCCGGGCGGATTCGATTCGGGGACAGGGAGCCTACCCGAGTCCAGAATGCACCGCATTAGTGCCCTTGGCTAACGTGGCGGGTATATGCCGCTGAATGTACTTGCACAAATATATCATTGTGCGACACATGGAACAAGATATATTATGTCATAAACACTGAGATGCGTGAAAAATGCCGCATCACGCTTGCAGTTTTCACACATATATTCTTTAGTACTAAGACACTCCTACAGTCGAGTCAACTTAAGGAAGGAAATCCATGACACCTGGCAGTGCTTTTGACAGCTTTCAGCTATAGGCGATAACAATAGCCGTCTATACAGCTATGAAGAGGCGTTGGCATAGAGATGTTTAAAAATCGCGTTGTAGCTCCTGGAGATGTAATTACAAATATTCTGTATAATCAAGTTAACAGTTAAATAAAAACCACAGAGAATTTGTATTTTGCTTACTTTGTTTCTTAATATGGACACTGTTCAAATGGTTCAAATGGCTCTGAGCACTATGGGACTTAACTTCTAAGGTCATCAGTCCCCTAGAACTTAGAACTACTTAAACCTAACTAACCTAAGGACATCACACACATCCATACCCGAGGCAGGATTCGAACCTGCGACCGTAGTGGTCGCGCGGTTCCAGACTGTAGTGCCTAGAACCGCTCGGCCACCCCGGCCGGCATGGACACTGTTCTTACACATTTGTACATTAAGCACATTTCTCTGTGCGGCTGCTTTATAATTTCAAAGGTGTTTTCAAATACCTATGGAAATGAAATTTTGGCGATGTACGCTACAATCACAGTTCATTTTTTGTTTTCTTTTATAATAGAAAATTGGCAAAATGAATACCCTGTTCGTCAGCTAGTCTACGAATATAATACAACTACTTTCCTCTGTTTCGCTCTCGTAAGGAGCGCTAAGACAAGATTAAATAACGACAATGCGCACAACGGCATTCAAGAACTTATTCTTCCCACGCTTCGTATGTGAATTACGCGCGATGGCATTCATGCAATTTTCGTTCCCACAGGCCATACGCGTACCGGACCGGAAGAAACCCCAACACGTGCTACAGTGGGAAGTACGCCCAGCCATACAATTGACAGCGATTTGCAGAGACTGGATATAGATGCAGTATACTGTAGCATCCATTTTCAGTAAGCTACCACAATAATTCAAAAATCTCAGCAGTAATCCACGCGCTTTCAAATAGAAACTGAAGAGTTTCCTCGTGGGTCACTCCTTCTATTCCGTCGAGGAGTTCCTTGAAAAATTAAGCTGATTCCTATGTTATATTGCTGGTTGCCTTTAATTATACTTATGGCTTGTCTTTTTTTGGGTTCATAAACATTTTATTTTATCTGTTAATACTTTTATGTTGTAATTTCATATACTGACACCTTTCATGACCTTGGACATTTGCTCCCTAATGTGGACCTACGGAACTAGAAGTATACAATAAAATTAAAAAAAAAATGTAGTTGTAAACCACGGCGCAGTTTAATGTTGGATAACCGAGAACATGTTTTCCTTGACGAGTCAAGCAATATATTACTTCCTCCTACGGATTTCTCGGGAAAAGGCCACGAGTGTAAGGTTGGAGAGATTGGATCTCACACGGAATCTTATAAGCAGTCGTTCTCCCCACGCAGCGCTCTCTGCTGGAACAGTAAGCGAGTGGGGACGAATACAGCAGCAGAAGTACATGATTTTATAAGCCATAAAGTTCTTTTCATGTACGTGACATTTCTTGCTGTAGAAAAAAAAGAAGGGGACCAGAGGAAAAATGCTTCTATCGGGGCACAAAAAAGGCGAATATTCTCCTATTTAAAAGACTGACTTGAAAGTGGGGTTCCGGCTGCCTCCTTCCCCCCTTCTCAGCACCTTTACTAATTTTTTCAAAAATTTTCGTATGTGAACATACTCGTGATCTTTTTAACGTGAAACTCACCTCTCACTCTCAGGAGCTTCCCTAACCGTAACACACTCACATCCAGTAGTCCGCCACTGTAAGTCGCTCGTACCCATCCAGTCCCACTTGCTCATTCTCACTCACTCACTCATTAAAATAGATGACACAGTAAAAGTCGAAATACTGAACTGAGTCTTCCGCAATTGTTCCAGTTGGAATATCACCGCAGTAACGCCGAAATGGCAAATGTGAAAAGTGAGTGCAGAATGGAAAATCAACTAAAATCACTCAACAGAGGAAAGGTATCTGGAGTGGATGAGTCACCTGTGGGATTCTACAGAGATTACGCAGAACAGTTTTCTCCCTTTCTACACGCATTTTATTCTAGGTCGCTGCAGCGACGAAAGTTATCAAACGACTGGAAAAAAGCGCAGGTCTTTCCTCCATATCGGTGAGATTCTAAAGATTATGGACACGTTCTACGACCATGCATTATAACCTTTCCCGAGAACGAAAATTTCGCTTCGACAAGTCAACCTGGATTTTCCAAACACGGATATTGTCAAAATTGGCGCGCTCTGTTCGTCTATCAAATCCGCACCGCAACTCATGGACAAACAGACCGAGATGAACATCCAGGTTGGTGCTTCAGGAAGGTATTCGATACCGTGACGTTCTGTAGTTTAATGAACAAGATACGATGTTTCAGAGTGTCTGACCAGATTTTTAGGTCGGCCTCTGTGGCCAAGAGGTTCTAGGCGCTTCAGTCCGGAACCGCACTGCTGCTACGGTAGCGGGTTCGAATCCCGCCTCGGGCATGGGTGTGTGTGATTTGCTTAGGTTAGTTAGGGTTCGAATGGCTCTGAGCACTATGGGACCTAACATCAAAGGTCATCAGTCCCCTAGAACGTAGAACTACTTAAACCTAACTAACCTAAGGACATCACACACATCCATGCTCGAGGCAGGATTCGAACCTGCGACCGTAGCGGTCGCGCGGTTCCAACTGAAGCGCCTTGAACCGTTCGGTCACTCCGGCCGGGTGGTTAGTTAGGTTTAAGTAGTTCTAGGTATAGGGGACTGATGACCTCAGATGTTAAGTTCCATACTGCTTATAGACATTTCAACCATTTTAAACAGATTTGTATCCTGTTTCATGACTTCCTTGCAGATAGAACTCAATACGTCGTTCTTAACGGAACAAAATCGACAGACCCCAAGAGCGTGTTACAGGGCACTTAAATATTGCAGTGTATATAAATGATTTAGAGGATAACGTAGTCTTTTGGATGGTGATGCTGCTGTAAACGGCACTGCTGTAACGCAAGACGAATGCAGGAAAACGTCCAAAGATCTGATAGTTCAGGTACTAACAGCTGATCCTGAACATACATAAATATAGTGAGATGTGCATTAACAGGCGAAGAGACCCACTAAAGTACGATTACACTGGAAAGAACAGTAAAATATAAGTGAGTAAACGATCGGAGGGATCTGAAGTCAAATTACCATATAAAACACACTATAGAAAAAGGAGATGTCAGCCGTTCTCCTCGCAGTCAGAGCGTTGCCAACTGTGTCATTAGTTCATTGTTATGAACACGCCGAAATCACTCGGAGCCAAGTGTGGGCAGCAGGCTAAGTTGCCAGGTATTCGGTTTTTCATCGAACTGTTTCAGCCGGTCCTTTTAGAATTCCATTTATCTCACTAATATTATTTATTGATTAGCAAAACCAAGTCAATAAGCATTTGTGTCTCTCTACCTGCCACTTGCCACTGTCTCCTGTCTCCGCACCGACAGCCTCCTCCGTTCCGTCCTACTGCTACTGTCTCCTCTCGCTGTCACTGCCTCCCTCTTGCTCTCTCTTACTGTTACTCTTTCATTCATTCCTTCCCACTGCTGCTGTCTCTTCCCACTGTCACAATCTCTCTCTTCCGTGTTGTCATTGTCATAGACTCTATCTCTTTATCGCTGGCTCTCACCCAGTTCCACTTTCTCCTTCTCGTTATTCATCTCCCACTGGCACTGTCTCCTTCACTATCTTCCTAGCGATGTTCTGCCACTGTTAACAATGTTCCACTGCCATTGTGTCTCTCTGTTTTTCTCACACTGCCATTGTCTCCTTTGTACTTTCTCTACCGCAACCACTGTCTAATATTTGCAGTATTTTTACTTTTTCGTCTCTTTCCCACTGCCACTGTCTTCTTCTCTCTCAACATAAAACAGCGCGAATATGTTGGTATTACAGAATTTTTAAAGGTTATTAGGAAAGCAGAAGGAGGCAGCTGGCATCCCACTTTTAATCAGAGTCTTTTAAACATAAAGATATTTTCCGTTTTTGTTCTACTATCGAAGCAGTTTTCCGCTGGACCCTTTCTTTTCTACGCCACAGCAAGGCATACCACTCATATGAAAAGAACTTTGTGGGTAGTAAAATTTTGATGGTTTAGTTACGCGAAATTGAAGTAACGCAAAACTAATTTTACACCTCAGACTGGATTTTACTTGCACAAAAAGTTTATATGTGCTCCAGTACTACAACATGGGATTCCCAGAACTCTTCTGACGACAATAGAGACACTTTACAGCGTATTTCTCCGTGCTACGTTACTTTATTGCCCCCTCCCGCCCATGAGCCATGGACCTTGCCGTTGGTTGGGGGTCTTGCGAGTCTGGATGATTGACTGATCTGGCCACGTAACACTAACCAAAACGGCCTTACCGTGCTGGTACTGCGAACGGCTGAAAGCAAGGGGAAACTACAGCCATAATTTTTCGCGAGGGCATGTAGCTTTACTGTATGGCTAAATGATGATGGCGTTCTCTTGGGTAAAATATTCCGGAGGTAAAATAGTCCCCCATTCGGATCTCCGGGCGTGGACTACTCAAGAGGACGTAGGTATCAGGAGAAACAAAACTGGCGTTCTACGGATCGGAGCGTGGAATGTCAGATCCCTTAATCGGGCAGGTAGGTTAGAAAATTAAAAAGGGAAATGGATAGGGTGAAGTTAGATATAGTGCGAATTAGTGAATTGGCAGGAGGAACAAGAAGTCTGGTCAGGTGAATACAGGGTTATAAATGCAAAATCAAACAGGATTAATGCAAGAGTAGGTTTAATAACGTATAAAAAAATAGGAAAGCGAATAAGCTACTACGAACAGCATAGTGAACGCATTATCGTAGCCAAGATAGACACGAAGCCCACATCTACTACAGAAGTATAAGTTTATATGCCAACTAGCTCCGCGGATGGCGAAGACATTGATAAAATGTATGATGAGATAAAAGAAATTTTTCAGATAGTGAAGGGAGGTGAAAATTTAGTAGTCATGAGGAACTGGAATTCGAATGTAGGAAAAGGAAGAGAAGGAAAAGTTGTAAGTGAATATGGACTAGCAGTAAGAAATGAAAGAGGAAGCCGCCTGGTAGAATTTTGCACAGAGCATAACTTAATCATAGGTAACACTTGGTTTAAGAATCATGAAGGAAGGTTGTATGCGTGAGAGAGGCTTGGGGACACTTGAAGGTTTCAGCTAGATTATATAACGGTGAGACAGAGATTTAGGAACCAGGTTTTAAATTGTAAGACATTTCCGGGGTCAGATGTGGACTCCGACCACAGTTTATTGGTTATGAACTGTACATTAAAACAGAAGAAAGTGGAAAAATCAGATGGGACCTGGATAAACTGAAAGAACCAGAGGTTGTAGAGAGTTTCAGAGAGAGTTTTGGGGAACAGTTGACAAGAACAGGGGAAAAGGAATGCAGTAGAAGAAGAATGGGTAGCTTTGAGAGATGAAATAGTAAAGGCAGCAGAGTATCAAGTAGGTAAAAAGACAAGGGCTAGCAGAAGAGATATTGAATTTATTTGATAAAAGAAGAAAAAATAAAAATGCAGTAAATGAAGCAGGTGAAAAGGAATACCTACGTCTCAAAAATGAGATCGATAGGAAGTGCAAAATGGCTTAGCAGGGATGGCTAGAGGACAAATGTAAGAATGTAGAAGCGTATATCACTAGGGTAAGAAAGATATTGCGTACAGAAACATTAAAGAGACCTTTGGAGAAAAGAGAACCACTTGCAAGAGTATCAAGAGCTCAGATGGAAAACCAGTCCTAAGCAAAGAAGGGAAAGCAGAAAGGTGGAAGCAGTACAAAGAGGGTACATACAAGGGCGGTGTACTTGAGGGCAATATTATGGAAATGGAAGAGAACGTAGATGAAATGGAAGATATGATACTGCGTGAAGAATTTGACAGAGCACTCAAAGACTCAAGTCGAAACAAGGCCCCGGGAGTAGACAACATTACGTTAGAGCTACTGATAGCCTTGGGAGAGCCAGCCATGACAAAACTCTCCGATCTGGCGAGCAAGATGTATGCGACAGGCGAAGTACCTTAAGACTTAAAGAAGGATATAATAATTCCAATCCCAAAGAAATAGGTATAGACAAGTGTGAAAATTACCGAACTATCAGTTTAATAAGTCTTGGTTAGAAAATACTAACACGGACGCATGGAAAAACTTGTAGAAGCCAACTTCGGGGAAGAACTGATTGGATTCCGTAGAATTGTAGGAACACGCGAGGCAATACTGACCCTACGACTTAGAAGATAGGTTAGCGAAGGGGAAACCTACGTTTCTAGCATTTGTAGACTTAGAGAAATCTTCTGACAATGCTGACTGGAATACTCTCTTTCAAATTTTGAAAGTGGCAGGTTTAAAATAGAGGGAACGAAAGTCTATCTACAATTTGTATAGAAAGCAGATAGCAGTTATTAGAGTCGAAGTGTATAAAAGGGAAGCAGTAGTTGAGAAGGCATTGAGACAGGGTTGTAGCCTATCCCCGATGTTATTCAATCTGTATATTGAGCAAGCAGTAAAGGAAACAAAAGAAAAATTTGGAGTAGGAATTAAAATGTATTGAGAAGAAATGAAAACTTTGAGGTTTGTCGAGGGCATTGTAATTCTGCCAGAGACTGCAAAGGACCTGGAAGAGCAGCTGAACGAAATGGACAGTGAAAGGACGGTATAAGATGAACGTCAACAAAAGCTAAACGAGGATAATGGAATGTAGGCGAATTAAATCAGGTGATGCTGAGGGTATTAGATTAGGAAATGAGACACTTAAAGTAGTAAATGAATTTTTCTACTTGGGGAGAAAAATAACTGATGATGGTCGAACTAGAGTGGATATAAAATGTAGACTGGCTATCTCAAGGGAAGCATTTCTGAAGAAGAGAAATTTGTTAACATCGAGTATAGATTTGTCAGGGAATATTTTCTGAAAGTACTTGTGCGGAGTGTAGCCAGGTATGGAAGTGAAACATGGGCGATAAACACTGTAGACAAGAAGAGAATAGCACCTTTCGAAATGTGCTACAGAAGAATGCTGAAGATTAGATGGGTAGATCACGTATCTCTTGAGGAGGTACTGAATAGACTCGGGGAGAAGAGGAATTTGTGGCAGAACTTTACTAGATGAAGTGATCGTTTGGTGGGACACATTCTGAGGCATCAAGGGATCACCAATTTAGTATTGGAGAGAAGGATGGAGGGTAAAAATCGTAGAGGAAGACCAACTATGACTATGACCTCTGTATCTGTGAAATGGATAAAGATATCAAGAACATTTTCAAGGATGCTCGAGATGGTGATGTTAGGAATGTATCATAAAATTTGCTGCAGGATAGTTCCAGTAAGGTGATCCTTCTGTTGGGTATACACTAAGCAAACCTAGTTAAGCAAAAGTAGTTAATCGGAGTTGAAGAGGCTTGCACAGGGTAGAGTAGCATGGAGAGCTACTTCAAAGCAGTCTCTGGTCTGAAGATCACAATAACGACACGTTACTTTACAAAGAACATATTCGTCTCACACCGGATTTTACGTGCGTATTTTACGTGTACAAGTAGGGTAACTATGACCTCCGTATCTGTGAAATGGATAAAGATATCAAGAACATTTTCAAGGATGCTCGAGATCGTGATGTTAGGAATATATCATAAAATTTGCAGCCATTTACTGTGCATAGTCGTCTTGGAACCCGTGGCTCAATTTTGGTACCCAGATACCATGTTGTTGGGCTGTTTCTCGGTGATGGGTAAGGATTTTTCGAAACGGGAAAATGGCACTGCTAGATAAATTCCTAAAGAATATACCGTTATAATGTGAACAATGTGCTGTGGATAGTTATTCAGATATCCACTGCTGACAGCGAAAAAATGGTGAAAAACGCTTTTTTTAGTTTTCTCAGAAACCGACCATGACCTAAATGCTGCCACCATAAGTCCCTTAAGGTGCACCATAGACCACGTCTAGCAGAAAAAGAACCACCGGTTTACCCAATTTGTTTAAGCTGGTAGTGTGTAATATTCGAAAACTGACCCTGTGCTGCAGGATAGTTCCAGTAAGGTGATCCTTCTGCTGGGTATACAAATAGTCTCTAGCCCAAGGTCTATGCAAAACACTGGACCCCAGCGTGTGGAACATATTGGTAGCGCATGCTGCCGTATGTGTACCGATTATAAAATTTCGATGAATTCCAAGGCTTACGTTGGCTCGAGTGTTCAGGCGTAGTGGACTACCTCGTTTCCTTCCTGCAAGAGCGTGAGAAGTTCTTCCCGCTGCACGAGAAGTTCTGTTCACGAGGGTGACCAACGGCTGGATGACTCCCCGGACCCGACGCCACAGCCGAGCCTGCGGACAGCACGGCGTAGCGTCGCGTCGCGTCGCAGGCGGTACCCTTTAACCTATCCAGCCCATTAGCAGCGCCATCTAGCCGCGCTGAAGGACGCACACTGCTCTTCTGCGTCAGACGTGACAAACCAGTGATCCACCGGTCTACTGCGATGCGCTACGTATCTCCCCGTCTTACAATAAGTGTTCGGCATTTAGGGGAGAACAAGTGGCATTGTAGGCATGTATTCTCTCTTTCGGTGACCCTACTGGTACCGAAATACAATGAAGCGCAAAGAAACTGGTATAGGCATGCCTATTCAAATACAGAGGTATGTAAACAGGCAGAATACGGCGCTGCGGTCGGCAACGCCTATTTAAGGCAAGTGTCTGGTGCAGTTGTTATGTCGGTTACAGCTACTAAAGTGGCAAGTTATCAAGATTTAAGTGAGTCTGAACGTGGTGTTATAATCGGCGCACGAGCGATCGACACAGTATCTCCGAGGTAGCGATGAAGCGGGGACTTTCCCGTACGACGATTTCACGAGTGTACAGTGAGTATCAAGAATCCGGTAAAACATCTAATTTCCGACATCGATACGGCCGGAAAATGATCCTGCAAGAACGGGATCAACGACGACTGAAGAGAATCGTTCAACCTGATAGAAGTGCAATCCTTCCGAAAATTGCTCCAGCTTTCAATGCTGGGCCGTCAACAAGTGTCAGCGTGCTAACCGTTCAACGAAGCATCATCGATATTGGCTTTCGGAAGCGAAGGCCCACTCGTGTATCCGTGGTGACTACACGACCCAAGCCTTTGCGCCTCGCCTGGGCCCATCAACACCGACATTGGGCTGTTTATGACTGGAAACATGTTGCCAGCTCGTTTCAAATTGTATCGAGCGGATGGACGTGTGCGGATATGGAGACAACCTCATAAATCCATGGACCCTGCATGTCAGCAGGGGACTGTTCAACCTGGTAGAAGCTGTATAATGGTGTGGGGCGTGTGCTATTGGAGTGACACGGGACCCCTGATACGTCCAGATACGACTTTGATCACCTGTATCGATTCATGTCCGTTGTGCAAAAAATGGTTCAAATGGCTCTGAGCACTATGCGACTTCATTTCTAAGGTCATCAGTCGCCTAGGACTTATAACTAATTAAACCTAACTAATCTAAGGACGTCACACACATCCATGCCCGAGGCAGGATTCGAACCTGCGACCGTAGCGGTCGCTCGTTTCCAGACTGCAGCGCCTAGAACCGTACGGCCACTCCGCCTAGAACCGCACGGCCACTCCGGCCGGCCCGTTGTGCATTCCGATGGACTTGGGAAATTCCAGCAGGGCAATGCGACACCCCACACGTCCAGAACTGTTACAGAGTGGCTCCAGGAACACTCTTCTGAGTTTAAACACTTCCGTTGGCCACCAAACTCCCCAGACACGAAAATCATTGAGCATGTCTGGGATGCCTTGCAACATACTGTTCAGAAGAGATATCCAACTATCGTACTCTTAGGGATTTATGGGCAGTCCTGCAGGATTCACGGTGCCAGTTCCATCCAGCACTACTTCAGACATTAGTTGAGTCCATGCCACGTCGTGTTGCCGCACTTCTTCGTGCTCGCGGAGGCTCTACACAATATTAGGCAAGTGTACCAGATTCTTTGGCTCTTCAGTGTATCTCCCTGTCCAACAACGAGTGTTCGGCGTATAGGGTCGAACATGGTGTGGTATTGTAGGTATGTATTTTATCTTTCGGTGACCCTAGTGCTACCGAAATAGAAGATGACAGAGTAAAAGTCGAAATATTGAAATCAGTCTTCTGCAGTTGTTCCACTGGGAATATCACCGCAGTAACGCCGAAATGGCAAATGTTGAGACGAGTGAGTGCAGAATGGAAAATCAGCTAAACCCACTCAACAGAGGAAAGATATCTAGAGTGGATGAGGCACCTGTGAGATTCTACAGAGATTATGCAGAACAGTTTTCTTCTTTTCTACACGCATTTTATTCTAGGTCGCTGCAGCGACGAAAGGTACCAAACGACTGGAGAAAAGCGCAGGTCTTTCCTCCATACCGGTGAGGTCAATGTGTTCTAAAGATTATGGACATGTTCTATGAACGTGCATTATAACCTTTTCCGAGAACGAAAATTTCGCTTAGACAAGTCAACCTGGATTCTCCAAACACGGATATTGTCAAACTTGGCTCGCTCTGTTCGTCTATCAAATCCGCACCGCAACTTATGGACAAACAGAGCGAGATGAACATCTAGGTTGATTCTGTTTTTATTGGTTTCAGGGAGGTATTCGATGCAGTTACGTACTGAAGTTTAATGAACAAGATACGATCTTTAGGAGTATCTGATGTAAGTAGGCTGTTTAGGTTTTTTTATTGGTAACGCCACCTCTGTATGAAAATCACTGGCTGTGCTGTGTGCAGTCTGTGGCTGCTTTGCATTGTTGTAATACTCGCCATTGTAGTGTTGGGCAGCTGGATGTGAACAGCACGTAGCGTTGGGCAGTTGGAGGTGAGCCGCCAGCAGTGGTGGATGTGGGGAGAGAGATGGCGGAGTTTTGTAATTTGTCATGAACTGCTATATATATTATGACTTTTGATGATACTAAGGTAAATACATTGTTTGTTCTCTATTAATATCTTTCATTTGCTAACTATCCCTATCAGTAGTTAGTGCCTTCCGTAGTTTGAATCTTTTATTTAGCTGGCAGTAGTGGCGCTCGGTGTACTGCAGTAGTTCGAGTAATGAAGATTTTTGTGAGGTAAGTGATTTCTGAAAGGTATAGTTTAATGTTACTCAGGGCCATTCTTTTGCAGGGATTTTTGAAAGTCAGATTGCGTTGCGCTAAAAATATTGTATGTCAGTTTAAGCACAGTCTTGTATAATTGTTCAAAGGGGACGTTTCACTGTCAAGATTTGTAGCTTGTTTCAGGACTTCCTGACGTCGTTCTTAACGGAACATAATCGACAGACCACAAGAGCGTGTTACAGGGTCCTTAAATATTACAGTGTATATAAATGTTTAGTGGATAACGTAGTCTTTTCGATGGCGATGCTGTTGTAAAGGGGACTGCTGTAACGCAAGACAAATGCAGGAAAACATTCAAAGATCTGATAGTTAGTGCAGGTACTAGCAGCTGATCGTGAACGTACATAAATATGATGTGTTGCGCATTAATAGGCGAAGAGACTCACTAAAGTACGATTACACTGGAACGAACAGTAAAATATCAGTGAGTAAGCGATCGGAGGGATCTGTACTCGGATTACCAAATAAAATACACAATAGAAAAAGCGAATGCCAGCCGTTTTCGGCGCAGTCAGAGCGTTGCCACCCGTGTCATTAGTTCATTGCTGTGAACACGTCGAAATCACTGGGAGCCAAGTCTGGGCAGCAGGCTAAGTTGCCAGATATTTGGTTTTTCATACATCTGTTTCAGCCCCACGTTCGGTACCAAAGTGTGAGGGGTTCGGTCCTTTCAGAATTCCATTCATCTCACTAACAAATTTATTGGTTGGCTAAAGCAAGTCAATAAACATGTGGTCCGCTGTTGTCAGTCGGCGCATGTTGCATTTGGAACGATTAGGAAGTCAATGTTCTACGTCGAGAAACTCATGTTCGTGTAAAACGTTTTTGACCGAAGACATGTTAGACATAAAAAAAATTAGCAGAAGGATAATGGCGGTTCATGCATCAATGCCTGTGTGGAAAAGTGTCCTCAGTCACATGAATCATTTATGGTCTGATGCTAGAAAAACTGAGTATCGATATGGTAAAATTAGTGTTATGTGTTCGTTGTAATTTGAAGTTTGCAAGACGCTACGACTTTTACAAATTACAGGTAACAAAAAATTTTCTTTAATGCTGTAACTAGCATAATAAATACAATGTTTAATGTTTGCTACGTATTTTTTTGTGTTTACCCTCAGCTCAACAAATACTTTTGCCAGGCAGTGTTCGGTAATTTTGTCAGTTAACTGTAGCAGTCCTAGCTGTAGAGCGGATGATCAGAAACGTTTCGTTTGAACTCGCGCAACAATTCTCGTGTTTGCCTGGAAGAGCACGACCGAGCATCGTCGTGCGAAGTCACGACATCGGTAGTCAAGGGCCCGCGTCTTTTGCCTTGAATTGCTTTTTTCAGTTTTCTTAACGGCTGACAGTAGGCTTCGAAACTAATTGTCCTTGCACGTTCTATAAAACCCAGAAACGAGATTTCTTTAGCGTCTAAAAACAGTAGTCATAACCTTTCTGGTTGACAGAGAATGCAGTAGGTAGCATTTATTCGGTTTGTTGGGTGAGGCGGTATTACTCCACACTATTGACTGCTGTTTTGTCTCTGTGACAGCATAGGAAACCGATGGCTTCTCACCGGTTACTGTTCTGTTAATTAGGCCTTCTACTTCCTCGTCGTAACGAAAGAATAAGTCGAGAGAAGCAGTAATCCATTGAATTTCATGTAGCTCAAAAGCAATTTTTGGAAATCAACGAGCACAGATCTCGACTACCACAACTGTTTAGTCATCGTCTTGCGCAACAAATGGTTCAAATGGCTCTGAGCACTATGGGACTTAACATCTATGGTCATCAGTCCCCTAGAACTTAGAACTACTTAAAGCTAACTAACCTAAGGACAGCACACAACACCCAGTCATCACGAGGCAGAGAAAATCCCTGACCCCGCCGGGAATCGAAACCGGGAACCCGGGCGTGGGAAGCGAGAACGCTACCGCACGACCACGAGCTGCGGACCTTGCGCAACACACTCTGATAAACATTCAAGAGGTTGTCCTACATTTGAGATATCGCAAAACGTCAGTTTTCACGATTTTTTCGTCAATTTTTTCCCCAGTTCGTTGTTGACCGTAGACGGACGACCGCTTCTGTTGTCATCATGATCATTAGGGCTTCTACTGTTAAACAACTGCATTGATCCACATCTTCAATCAACATATCTGTTCAAAAATTTCGCAATAAGTCAACAGCGTTGTGATATTTTCGCCACTAAAATCCATATTACGGAAAAGATTTCACGTGTGGGAGAGTTTTCAATCGCGTATTCACTTTTACCGGCTACTGTAGGCGAACCAGAAGCAACGTCCTTTTTCCGCTATCACTGCTCCGAGCACTTTGACCTACTGCGTGAGTCAATGTAGCAACTGTCCCCCTACCCACATCTCCCCCCTCCCCCCCCCCCTCTCTCTCCCACACTACTTACTGTGTTACATGAACACGGAGGCCACTTTCCGGATAGCATTCGTGTAAGTTGTACGAGGGTTGGAACTTTAATAGAGCCAACTATTTATTTACAGCTCGTACAAAATGGATACGTGTTTCAAAGTTTTACTGACCTTCTAAGTAGTCAGCAGTACTGTGTATAACCCGTTGCCAGCGATGTGGAAGTCGTAGGATACTCTTAGCAGAGCCATTTGTGTTGACAGTTCAAGCTGTGCGGTCTATTGCCCGATGAATTTGTAGCAGTTCTGAAGCGAATGCCGTGAAGTGTTTCCTTCAGTTTAGAAATCGAGTTGAACTCACGAGGGCTTAAGTCAGGGGAGTGCAGTAGGTGGTATAGCACTTTGCAGCCCCATCAGTCAAACAAATCAGTAACAGCTTGCACTGTACGTGCTTGAGCATTGTCCTGCAAAATGATGGTCAGGTCCTGCAGAAAGTGTCATCACTTCTGTCTCTAAGCTAGTCTAGGTTGTGTTCCAAAAGTGAACAGCACAGAGACAGAAGTGATGACACTTTCTGCAGGACCTGACCATCATTTTGCTGGACAATGCTCAAGCACGTACAGTGCAAGCTGTTACTGATTTGCTTGACTGATGGGGCTGCTAAGTGCTATACCACCTTCTGCACTCCCCTGAATTAAGCCCTCGTGAGTTCAGCTCGATTTCTAAACTGAAGGAAACACTCCACGGCATTCGCCTCGGAACTGCTACAAATTCATCGGGCAATAGACCGCCCCGCTCGAACTGTCGACACTCGCTGGCAACGGGGTTATACAAAATGCTGGTAACTTCTTTGAAGGGCAGAAAAACTTTGAAACACGTATCTATTTTGTACGAGCTGTAAATAAATAGTTGCCACTATTAAAGCTCCAACCCTCGTAGTAACTGGTTGCGAATGTTGGTTGGCTTACAGCTTCAACAGATTGCGTTACTAGTCTGACATACTACCTAGGAGTCTGTGACATGCCATAGCTAATAATAGTAAACAAAATTATTTTATTGACGTGTAAAGTTAAAGATTTTATCGAGGAAGAAACGCAAATGCCACAGGAGGTCGTTGTTTTTACAGTTTCCAGCTGTCTTTAGCTTGGTCTTTTATCGCTTCATTTTTCTATATCGTCAGATGTTTGAGCGCAGCGAAAACAAGACTCCTTAGAAATTACAAGATTTATAATTGAAACTACAGCCAATCACAAGGATGATTTAACAACGTTTATTTCGATCAAACCATGACCGATTTCGGATTTTGTTTTACAAATCCGTCTTCAGATGGTTGTTTCGTTGTTTTCTAGCTGGAGGCTCGTTTTGTATCCGTTTCTGGTTTGCTTCACTGGGATGTACAGAAAATTTTTTGCTCACAATTTGGCAAAGTTTACGATAGATTTATTTCTTATGACCTCTATCAGAGCATTTATAAAAAGGTTCTACAGTTATTAAAACGTGAAATGTGGTGAAAACATTCACCTTAATCAGTATTTTCCTTGTGTTTATTTTTCTACGGGATGTTCCCAGTTTGTATAAGACGTTCCTAAGATAACCATTTCCGCATCTTGAACCCAAAGGTGTATGGTAATTCCCGTAATAAATTCTTTTGTATAGGGAATAGACGGTTGATTGGCTTAAAGTAAAGTTTCCCTACTTACGCACAGACATTTTAGGTACACCGACGGCATTTTTCCTTCTGATGTCTAACAGTCGGCGTGGCTGGGGTCTCCACATCTGGCAGGATCTGAGTTCACCGGCTCAAGATTTAATTTTCCTTTTTAGAGCATTCCTTGCGCGCTAAGTGGTGGGAGTAGATCACACCAAAGCAGCATCGGCTCGGTAGAAGGATAGGCGGCGATATACAATAGATGTAATGCTGGTCTTGTTGCAACAAGTGTTTCGCTGCACCCCACGCAGCGCACGTTGTTCAAGGGACTCCCCAACAGACGATCCCTACGTGTTACTATGTTGCCCCAACGACATCCGCAATGAGTCCTGGAATGGGTACGAGGTCATACACATTGCATCGTGTATGAATAGGTAAGTTCATGAGTCACATTTCATGTTGTACCAAGTCGAGGGTCATGTCTGGATACGGCTTCATAGAGGCAAGGCCGGCCACGGTGGTCTCGCGGTTTTAGGCGCGCAGTCCGGAACCGTGCGACTGCTACGGTCGCAGGTTCGAATCCTGCCTCGGGCATGGGTGTGTGTGATGTCCTTAGATTAGTTAGGTTTAAGTAGTTCTAAGTTCTAGGGGACTGATAACCACAGCAGTTGAGTCCCATAGTGCTCAGAGCCATTTGAACCATTTTGAGCCATAGAGGCAAGTGGCTGCTCGAAAGATGCACTGTACTGCGGACGCAAGCAAATGGGGCCAGTACTATGCTATTGGAGACGTTTACCAGGGCTTCCATGGGAACAGTGCAGTTGTACTCAGAGGGGTGAGTGATCTCCAGTGGAGATACTGCTGACAATGAAGAATGCTGTATTCAATCTCATTTACGATCCTAGCAGAGCGTCTCCGAATTCGTTCAATGAGTGATGTTACCCCTATTTCATAAGGATTTCAAACACTGCACCAGTACTCTAGGACTGGTCGCACTAGCGTCTTGCAAAAAGCTAAGCCGTCTCTAACACTGATTTTACGTGATGGTTCCATTTCATATCGCTTCTTAGCATTCCTACTACATACAGGGTGTTTCAAAAATGACCGGTATATTTGAAACGGCAATAAAAACTAAACGAGCAGCGATAGAAATACACCGTTTGTTGCAATATGCTTGGGACAACAGTACATTTTCAGGCAGACAAACTTTCGAAATTACAGTAGTTACAATTGTCAACAACAGATGGCGCTGCGGTCTGGGAAACTCTATAGTACGATATTTTCCACATATCCACCATGCGCAGCAATAAAATGGCGTAGTCTCTGAATGAAATTACCCGAAACCTTTGACAACGTGTCTGGCGGAATGGCTTCACATGCAGATGAGATGTACTGCTTCAGCTGTTCAATTGTTTCTGGATTCTGGCGGTACACCTGGTCTTTCAAGTGTCCCCACAGAAAGAAGTCACAGGGGTTCATGTCTGGCCAATAGGGAGGCCAATCCACGCCGCCTCCTGTATGTTTCGGATAGCCCAAAGCAATCACACGATCATCGAAATATTCATTCAGGAAATTAAAGACGTTGGCCGTGCGATGTGGCCGGGCACTATCTTGCATAAACCACGAGGTGTCCGCAGTGTCGTCTAAGGCAGTTTGTACCGCCACAAATTCACGAAGAATGTCCAGATAGCGTGATGCAGTAATCGTTTCGGATCTGAAAAATGGGCCAATGACTCCTTTGGAAGAAATGGCGGCCCAGACCAGTACTTTTTGAGGATGCAGGGACGATGGGACTGCAACATGGGGCTTTTCGGTTCCCCATATGCGCCAGTTTTGTTTATTGACGAAGCCGTCCAGGTAAAAATAAGCTTCGTCAGTAAACCAAATGCTGCCCACATGCATATCGCCGTCATCAATCCTGTGCTCTATATCGTTAGCGAATGTCTCTCGTGCAGCAATGGTAGCGGCGCTGAGGGGTTGCCGCGTTTGAATTTTGTATGGATAGAGGTGTAAACTCTGGCGCATGAGACGATACGTGGACGTTGGCGTCATTTGGACCGCAGCTGCAACACAGCGAACGGAAACCCGAGGCCGCTGTTGGATCACCTGCTGCACTAGCTGCGCGTTGCCCTCTGTGGTTGCCGTACGCGGTCGCCCTACCTTTCCAGCACGTTCATCTGTCACGTTCCCAGTCTGTTGAAATTTTTCAAACAGATCCTTTATTGTATCGCTTTTCGGTCCTTTGGTTACATTAAACCTCCGTTGAAAACTTCGTCTTGTTGCAACAACACTGTGTTCTAGGCGGTGGAATTCCAACACCAGAAAAATCCTCTGTTCTAAGGAATAAACCATGTTGTCTACAGCACACTTGCACGTTGTGAACAGCACACGCTTACAGCAGAAAGGCGACGTACAGAATGGCGCACCCACAGACTGTGTTGTCTTCTATATCTTTCACATCACTTGCAGCGCCATCTGTTGTTGAAAATTGTAACTACTGTAATTTCGAAAGTTTGTCCGCCTGAAAATGTACTGTTGTCCCAAGCATATTGCAACAAACGGTGTACACTCCTGGAAATGGAAAAAAGAACACATTGACACCGGTGTGTCAGACCCACCATACTTGCTCCGGACACTGCGAGAGGGCTGTACAAGCAATGATCACACGCACGGCACAGCGGACACACCAGGAACCGCGGTGTTGGCCGTCGAATGGCGCTAGCTGCGCAGCATTTGTGCACCGCCGCCGTCAGTGTCAGCCAGTTTGCCGTGGCATACGGAGCTCCATTGCAGTCTTTAACACTGGTAGCATGCCGCGACGGCGTGGACGTGAACCGTATGTGCAGTTGACGGACTTTGAGCGAGGGCGTATAGTGGGCATGCGGGAGGCCGGGTGGACGTACCGCCGAATTGCTCAACACGTGGGGCGTGAGGTCTCCACAGTACATCGATGTTGTCGCCAGTGGTCGGCGGAAGGTGCACGTGCCCGTCGACCTGGGACCGGACCGCAGCGACGCACGGATGCACGCCAAGACCGTAGGATCCTACGCAGTGCCGTAGGGGACCGCACCGCCACTTCCCAGCAAATTAGGGACACTGTTGCTCCTGGGGTATCGGCGAGGACCATTCGCAACCGTCTCCATGAAGCTGGGCTACGGTCCCGCACAC
Source organism: Schistocerca americana (assembly GCF_021461395.2). Classification (NCBI taxonomy): domain Eukaryota; kingdom Metazoa; phylum Arthropoda; class Insecta; order Orthoptera; family Acrididae; genus Schistocerca; species Schistocerca americana. Next base: position 77,544,734 of record NC_060124.1, on the reverse strand, counting down.
CGTTAGGCCGTCTTCCGCTCACGCCCCAACATCGTGCAGCCCGCCTCCAGTGGTGTCGCGACAGGCGTGAATGGAGGGACGAATGGAGACGTGTCGTCTTCAGCGATGAGAGTCGCTTCTGCCTTGGTGCCAATGATGGTCGTATGCGTGTTTGGCGCCGTGCAGGTGAGCGCCACAATCAGGACTGCATACGACCGAGGCACACAGGGCCAACACCCGGCATCATGGTGTGGGGAGCGATCTCCTACACTGGCCGTACACCACTGGTGATCGTCGAGGGGACACTGAATAGTGCACGGTACATCCAAACCGTCATCGAACCCGTCGTTCTACCATTCCTAGACCGGCAAGGGAACTTGCTGTTCCAACAGGACAATGCACGTCCGCATGTATCCCGTGCCACCCAACGTGCTCTAGAAGGTGTAAGTCAACTACCCTGGCCAGCAAGATCTCCGGATCTGTCCCCCATTGAGCATGTTTGGGACTGGATGAAGCGTCGTCTCACGCGGTCTGCACGTCCAGCACGAACGCTGGTCCAACTGAGGCGCCAGGTGGAAATGGCATGGCAAGCCGTTCCACAGGACTACATCCAGCATCTCTACGATCGTCTCCATGGGAGAATAGCAGCCTGCATTGCTGCGAAAGGTGGATATACACTGTACTAGTGCCGACATTGTGCATGCTCTGTTGCCTGTGTCTATGTGCCTGTGGTTCTGTCAATGTGATCACGTGATGTATCTGACCCCAGGAATGTGTCAATAAAGTTTCCCCTTCCTGGGACAATGAATTCACGGTGTTCTTATTTCAATTTCCAGGAGTGTATTTCTATCGCTGCTCGTTTAGTTTTTATTGCCGTTTCAAATATACCGGTCATTTTTGAAACACCCTGTACTTACTCAATGTGACATGCTGAAGATGTACACCACTAATCTTGTACCGTCGGGTTCTTTCTCTTTGTTACAGGCATTGTGCAGCATTTATCCACATTTAAACATAGCTGTCATTTATTATACTAGCTAAAAATTTTACACAAATCTTTCCGCATTTCCTTAGAACTGTCCGACAACGATCCTTTCCTGTGTACAGTAGCATCGCCAGTGAACAATCTTAAAGTGCTGCTAGTCCCGTTTGATAAGCCTGTGTTTATTGGGATCATCGGCGGTCCTATTATGCTTGCTTGGGGCGCGACTGTTGATAACAGGTGCGGCAATGAACTGGGCGATTTGGCAGCCCTGAAAATAGCACGTTTCGCTAGAAATCAGAAAACGGGAGTGGTGCCATCTGGAGAACAAATCTTTGCCATTGGCCCTGCTATCGATGTTTAGTTCAGAAGGGGTCGTGTACCGGTGAACAATATGCTGTTGCCGTGAAGGTGTTTTACAGAAACAGCGACAGCTATGTGGCCGCGCAGCGTGTATTTCATGCTCATTACAATCTCTCACGTCAAGCCTCAGTGCCGTAGGTACACGCCGTCAAAGTGTGAATACGTAACTTTGAGGAAACGTGTGATAGGTGCGAAAGAGGGGTAGAAGCGCACAACGCGTGTGCACACCAGACAATATTGCAATAGTGGAAGAAGCCTTCAGCTGAAGTCCCAGGCCTTTTGCACGTAAACATGCGCTCCAACTTGACATATCGGATTGCAGTGTAAGGCGAATATTGCACAAGGAACTGAAATACTACCCATACAAACTACAGATAGAGCAAAAAACTAAATGTGGACTACCTCCCAAAGAGACTGCATTTTTGTAGGGAATTCTTGGAACACATGGACGACATCCTAGGTCTATCTGACAATCTGATCACGAGCGATGAGGGTAGCAAGGAAAACTTTTGATACTGGTCACATGAAAATCCTGAAACGCTTCATGAAGCTCCACTTCACTGTCAGGAAATTGGTAGTGTGGTGTGGCGATCATCGCTTGGAGAACGATCGTGGCAATGCTGTTACTGTGAGTACAGAACGTAGTGTTCGCAGGCTGAACCATTTCCCAGTGCAATAGTTTGCTTATCTCGTAACTACATACACATTCTTCCAACAAGGCAGGATCACTTGCCACACCTCGCAGCACTCCATTAAAGTGCTACAGAATATCTTTCCCGGTCATATCATCTCCGAGATCAGGGGCAATTTCTGGCCTCCAAGATCCCCTGATCTTTGAATGTCTTATTTCTTCCATTCGTGTCATTTGAAATCTCAGATCTTGTGGTGTGACCCATCCAGGAACTGAAGGATCAAATGTGGGAGGAAGTTAATTGAGTTCCAATGTCACTTCTGCAAGATGTGATGTCTTCCGTAAAAGACTTGAAACGTGTATAAAGGAAAATGGCAGCCTCCTACTTGATGTCATTTTCAAATGATGGACATTTTAAATTGCTAGCAGCATAAATTCATGTTGTATGTATTTTATATCGCTGTGGATAGATTTAAATCGCTGATGGATGTTTCACAATTGCCCGTTTCACTGCCGCACCTGTTACTTTAGTTTCTGTTGAATATTTACCAGTATAGCTTGCCGGAACCATTGGTCAAAAATTCATCGAGGCAACTGCACATATGCAAAGATACTCTGCTGTAGACGATGTGCTACAGTGTCGGATGCCTGTCGGAAATCTAGGAAGGCATCAACTTTTCAAAAGATATCTTAGATGAATAAAAACAAGCTGTGCTTCACTCGATCGGTATTTCCTGAATATATTTCCGACTTTTTCAATGAAACATGCTTTCTTCCAGGAATGTTACAGTGGTTGAGGTTAGGATGAGCTCCAGGACGCTGAGACAAGCGGTCCTCAGTGATGTTGGTCTGCAATTCTGTGCATCCCAGCTTTCAGCCTTCTTGCAAACAGAAGTCAACTGCGCTCTTTTGTCGTCAATAGAGACTTTTCGCTCTGCAAAAGATTCGCCAAAAATGAGCGAGTTCCGCTGCTCATCCATTGTAAAACCTAAGAGGAATATATAATCTAATAATACAAACGTAATGAATATGAAAGAAGTTTCTACCACTGTTGCAAGCATTGTGCTTTCTCTTGTCCTGTATGCCGTGTCACTTACTATGCTCCTACTACGTCACTGGTGTATTCCAGGAATAAGTTCACGCCGGCCGAAGTGGCCGTGCGGTTCTAGGCGCTGCAGTCTGGAATGTGTTCTCTAAACACATTGTAGACAGAATATTGGTATAGTGTTAAAATGGTCTCAGAGTTTTATGATTGCAAGAACATCTCTCGTGGATACTTAGTGTGTAGTAGACGCTGATTATTTGTCTTAGTGTGAAAGGTGTAGGCACGCATGGAGCCAACTGGAACTGTAATGCGTTCAGGAAACCTAACTTTCATCCGAGATTAAAAGAATGTAAATTAAACTTTCCAGCTCTGAAAAACTGCTTCAGATAAGTTAGGAGAACCTCAGTTATCTTGCGACACATCCTACGGCCTTAACCAACAAAGCCCTTACAATCACACGGCTTGTTTACAGTTACAGACTATGTTGTGCTCATCGAATGCTGATAAGTGCTTTTGGAATATTGGTCAGCAATATTTTTTCATCAGGCTGTTGATATGGATTTCGGATTTTCCGAAACGTGGCGTATCGCAAAGAACTTCGTAAGAAAAACGATGATATAAGAAACGAGGCCGAGTTGGATGACGGCCTTCTGCAAGGGAAGTCGGAGCTCGTACAATTGATATTCATGCAGGAGATAACTTTCCAAATTACTTCGTAAGTTAGTTCACAACGATTGGTGCCTTTGTAATACGATCTTATCTAAATCAAGTGTGATGATGGTGACTTCCGACAGTGAACAAAATAAATGTCGGCACACCTTTTCTGTTTCAGAGAATTCAATCGATTTTTGAATGACGCTGCAACACTCTTACACCTGCATGCACATCCAAATGCTGAAGACGACTATACACTGCAAGGCTATACACTGAAATTGATTGAATTTTTGTCGAAAATACGGACTAATATCGGATGACGAAAGGAAAGATTGCGTAGACCGCGATGGGTCGAAATCTGTAAAGGTTCGTACGAAGAGTATCGATAGTGAAATACCTTTACAATTTCGTTGTGGAAACTGTGGTAAACGAACGACTATCAGGAAAAATACACGGTTCGACTATTCAAAATGATCGATCCAGAGCAGCATAAATCTTGTATCTTTCTGTATTAGGGACTACACCCTGCAAGCAACAGCATCGGAAACTGACTTATGTATCAATATCGTGTGCCACCATTCCGGGTTTTGTAGAGAAGTCTGTCATGTAATGGTGACAAACGACAGTGTACCTATCGGTGGACCAAATAAAATTGTTGATGTGGACGAGTCGCAGCCGGCCGGAGTGGCCGAGCGGTTCTAGGCGCTACAGTCTGGAACCGCGCGACCACTACGGTCGCAGGTTCGAATCCTGCCTCGTGCATGGATGTGTGTGATGTCCTTAGGTTAGTTAGGTTTAATTAGTTCTAAGTTCTAGGGGACTGATGACCTGAGAAGTTAAGTCCCATAGTGCTCAGAGCCATTTTGACGAGTCGCACATAGCAAGAAGGAAAAACCAGAGGGGACGACCTTCAAAGAATGAAATAGAACATATTTGGGTATTCGATGGTATAGATCGAGAGTCCCGGAAATGCTTTGTAGTAAGAGTGTTCTCCAGAGAGAAGGTAACTTTAGTCGGTATGATAAAGCACTTTATACTGCCGGGTAGCAAAGTTATTATAGACGGCTTTCAGTCCTACAAGACATTAAAAGCAGAAGGATTCAGCCACGAGTCCATGAACCACTGTGTAGAGTTCGTGTCTTCAGATGATCCCAGTGTGCACACTCAGAACATTGAGCGGCTGTGGGAAACAGTGAAATCTTCAATTAAATGAGAAGGGCATCCAGGAGAAAGAGACCAACTCTACTTGTTTCAGTATCTGTATTTCCATAACTTATGCTTGCAAGAAAAAGTTGACATACGTAACCACCCATATTTTTGAGTGATATAGGCAGAGTCTATACAGGTTGCGGCAAAAAGGGAATGCTTCCCGTAGAATACACATCAAATGGACTTCCTCATGACGACAACGTAGATGACGAGTGAGGTAAGTCATTTCCTTTGTAATTCCTTTGTAATTACAAGTATTTTAGTCTACGTTCTTCTTTGTCGTTGCTGTAGTGACCACTGTAAACACTGCTCATAACTCCCGCCACCACAGTCACGTGATCGATTTAGAATCGCACGTTCGATATCCATCGTTTGGGGCCCGCGGCTCTGATAGACAACATTCTTGGAAATTATCATCTCAACAGACGTTTTAGGTTGTTGCAGGTTATACTGTCGTTTATTGTGTGCCTAAATTTACACCTATATGAACACGTGCGAAACTCAGATTGCCCTTTTCTCACACGATATCCTACATACCATGGATGGGTGTGTCGTTAAAAGCTGGGCAGACTGTCGTTCGACTTGCGTAGTACTTACTACGACGGAACCACACTACACAAAAACTCCTTCGAACAATATTAACGTTAGCTTCGTTGATCACAGCGAGAGGAGACGGCGAAGAATACACGGCTTGTTCGATCGTTCCGGTCTTGCAACTGAAAATAACATGCAGAGAACAAAACATCAGAGTTATCTCGTAATCTTTGCAGGAACTAACTACCAGCACGGAAGATACAAAAAAAATGAAAAGCATAATCAAAGAACAACAAAGCCAAAACACACACATATAAAAAACGGCGCCTCTGCTGGCTGGCTGGCTGGCTGGGAATGTAGGAGGCGTGATTGTTTCAAAACACACGCACATGACACGCGCGATGCAACACTACGCAACTGCGCGATGTCGCTACAGAGGGCAACGGACAGATTCCATTTTCCTACATTTTCGGAAAGCATTTGACATTGTTCCCCACCGCAGAATGCTGACGAAGGTCGGAGAATACGGTTTAATGTTCAAATATACGTAAGTAGCTCGAAGACACAAGGGCCCCCAGGGAAGTGTGATAGGACCGCTTTTATTATCTATATCCATAAATGATCTGATGAACAAGGTCAACATCAATTTACAGTTGTTTGGTGATGCTGTGGTGTACGGGAACGTGTCGGCGTTGAGTGACTGTAGGAGGATACATGATGGCTTAGGCAAAATTTCTAATTGGTGTGATGACCTGCAACTTTCTCTAAATATCATGCGGATGAGCAGGGAAAAGAGTCCTGAAAAGTTCGAATACAGCATTAGTAGGGTGCATATTGACACAGTCACATCGATTAAATATCTAGACGTAACGATGCAAAGCGATACGAAACGGAAAGAGGAGCGTCGTGATAGGGAAGGAGAATGTTCGAGTTCGGTTCATTGCGAGAATTTTTAGGAAAGGGTGGTTCATCTGTAAAGGAGAACGCATATAAGACGCTATTGCAACCTATTCCTCAGTATTGCTCGAGTGTTTGGGATCCGCACTACATCACATTAAAGGAAGGCACAAACCGGTTCACAGAGGGATGCTAGATTTGTTACCGGTGGGTTCGAACAACACGCAAGTGCTACGGAGATGCTTCGGGGACACAAATGGGAATCCCTGGAGGGAACGCGACGTTCATTTCGAGGAACATTACTGAAAAAAATTAGAGAACCGCCACTTGAAGCTGACTGCAGAACGATTCTACTGCCGCCAAGGCACATTTCGCGTAAGAACCAACAAGATAAGATACGAGAAATCAGGGCTCATACCGAGGCGTATATGCAGTCGTTTTTCCCTCGCTCTGTTTGCGAGTGAAACTGGAAAGGAAATCAGTGGTAGTAGTAGTGCAGGGTACCCTCCGCCACGCACCGTACTGTGGCTTGCGGAGTATGTATATAGATCTAGATGCAGATGTAAAGTCATTAGAAGGTCAAGCCCAACTGCAAAATCATTTGCAAAAGATATCTGCGCTGGGCCAAAAATTGGAAATCGTCACTAAAGAATAAAAAGTGTGAGGTACTCCACATAACTACTAAAAAACTTCCGTTGTACGATAAATCACAAAAATCTAAAAGTTGCCGATTCAACTGAATACCAAGAAATTACAAGTACGAACAGCATAACTTGTAACGATCACATAGGTAATGTTGTGGGGAAAACGACACAAAGACTGCCCTTTATTTGCAAAACATTTTGAAGATTCAACAGATCTTCTAAACATATAGCCTACGGTTGTCCGCCCTGTTCTGGAGTACTGCAGCGCGATATGGTATGCTTATCAGACAGGCCTGACGGAGGATATCGAAAAAGTCCAACGAAGGGCAGCTCGTTTTGTATTATTACAACACAAGCGAGGGAGTGTCGAAGATAAGATGAGCGAATTGGGCTGGCAATCATTGAAACAAAGGCGTTTTTCGATGCGACGACATCTTTTCACGAAATTTCAACCACCAGCTTTCTTCCCCGAAAGCTAAAATATTTTGTTGGCGCCCACGTACATAGGAAGAGATGATCGTGCTAATAAAATATGAGAAATCAAAGCTCGCACGAAAATATTTTGGTGTTCACAACGCGTTGTCCAGATTGGCACGGTCGAGGAATAGTCTGAAGCTGAGTCGATAAACCCTCTGGCAGACACTAAACTGTGAATTGCAGAGTAATAACGTAGCTGGAGATATACAGTACTTCCAAGAAGCTCTCCCGTAGATAAAAAAGTCTGTGACTATCCGTACTGCCCTACTATGTGTGTTTAAGTTCAGTACCCTGTTATACCTCTCTGGTTTGAATACCGCACAGCTGACAAATATTCTAAACTGGGAACCACATGTGATTTGTAAGCAGTCTTCTTTATAGACTGACTACGTTTTGCCAGTATCAAAGCAATGAACCGACGTCTGCATCTGCTTCACCTACAACGGAAGCTATCTGATCATTCTATTTAGCATCATCACAAATTTTTACACACATGTATTTGTATGAGTTAACTGGCTCGGAGCACTATGGGACTTAACATCTTAGGTCATCAGTCCCCTAGAACTTAGAACTACTTAAACCTAACTAATCTAAGGACATCACACACATCCATGCCCGAGGCAGGATTCGAACCTGCGACCGTAGCAGTCCCGCGGTTCCGGACTGCAGCGCCTAGAACCGCACGGCCACCGAGGCCGGCTATGAGTTAACTGTTTAAATCTATGACTTATTAATATTGTAGTCACAGGATGCTAGTTTTCCGTGTTTTGTTAAGTGCGTAATTATGCATTTCTGAACATTTAAAGCAATTTACCAATCTGTGCACCCCTTTTCAATCTTATCAGGATCTGGCGGATGTTTGTGTAGCTTTTTCAGATAATACATCGTTACAGATAACTGCAATGGTAGCAAAAAGTCTTAGGCGACTATCAGTATTTTCTGCGAGATCATTAATGTATAACGTGAACAACAAAGACGCCACCACACTTCCGTGGGGCATGCCCGAGGTTGCTTCTAGATCTATCGACGACCCTACGTTGTCCGTACCAAGAAATCATCAACCTAGCCACAAGTTTTCCTTTATCCACGTCATAAAGTTTTCTTCTTTTTTATATAAAGCCGCCACTTTTTATTGCAGACGCGAGCATTTGAATCGCAAACACAGTGATTTATTTATAATGCACAGGAAATTGCTCGACGGAAACTGGAATTTCCTCGCCTCGCCACCCGAATGGCTGTGAATGACGATCAGTGTGTGTGGACGAGCGTTATCGTGCTGGAATATGTCCCTGAGTTGGCATACTCACTTCATAGCTCCATATGGTTTCCGTGGCGTACACTGTAAAAATCGTACTGATTGTTTGTCTTCGAAGCCATTTACAATGTTAGACGGCAGATGCTCATAGCAGATATGTATAATGAACTTAATCTATTCCCACTTGTAAGACATCTGGAAGCAACAACAAGTAATAGCATTAGTAATTATTCACAGGAATGTGAATACTTCCACGCAAGTACACGTGATGTTACTTTTATTCACGACCGGTAACTTCAAGGATTGGCGAGGTTGTGAGGATACGGAGTAAACGCCTGTACTCTGATGCAACCTTGTTTATGCTGCTTCAGATGTAAGATAGACTGCAAACGGGAAATTTAATTCCACCAACCATCGGTATCAGCTGACGTCATTTATAATATAGTTAGATTATAGTCCTGCGTCTAGTGGTTCAAATGGCTCTGAGCACTATAGGACTTAACTTCCGTGGTCATCAGTCCCCTAGAACTTAGAACTACTTAAACCTAACTAACCTAAGAACATCACACACATCAAAGCCCGAGGCAGGATTCGAACCTGCGGCCGTAGCGGTCGCGCGGTTCCAGACTGTAGCGCCTAGAACCGCTCGTCCACTCCGGCCGGCTGCAACTAGTGCATGAGATCCTTTTATTTGGTATTCTTGCTTATGGCTCTATCAGGCTCTCTCAGTGTGTGTGTGTGTGTGTGTGTGTGTGTGAGAGAGAGAGAGAGAGAGAGAGAGAGAGTCCCGCTCCGAACTAATTGGGACCTGTTACTGTTCGGTTTAGCGGGAAGGCGGCTTTCATGAATAATATCAATATATTGGCTTGTTAAGCGTAAATTAAGTGCGGGGGATCTGCTAATGAACTTCGACGATTCATAGCGCAGATGGCCTACCTATTCCTCTCCCTCGCACGTTCCAAACATCATTGCAGATTTATTGTTAAGCCTTGTTCTGTGACTGTTGAGTGACTTTACCGAGTCAATGTGCCTTTTTTTATTTATGTTCATAGTCGTCTACGTCAACTGTTAAACATTAAACATGGCAAGTAAACGACATCGTTAAACGACTACGAGGGTTGCCCAGAAAGTAATGCGCCGCATTTTTTTCTCAGCCGAAAACAACGCTAGGAATGCGAAACGTTACAAGCGTATCATTCGAAGTCTGCTGAATGTGTGTGTGTGTGTGTGTGTGGTTTGAGGTTTTCGGGCGCTAAACAGCGTGGTCATCAGCGCCCAAACGCATAGAAACAGGAACACATGCGGTGAAGGGACGAAGACGGACAGCGAACAAGGAGAACGGTTAAAAGACACAGACCTGACGCAGTTACAAATCCTCACATACAGAGGCAAAACAAGAGGAGAAGAAACGCACTAAAAAAGGAAAGGAAACACAAGGAAAAGAGAACAGCAATCGAAGTGAAACAAGTAGGTAATCGTGACTGGCGGACCTCTTACCTAAAGCCTGGGTGAGCCAGTCACCCAGCAGCACATTAAAATCCTCTCCCTAAAATCCGAGGCAACAAATTGGACAGGACACAAAACCGTAAGACCTTAACCACAGTCGTTGCGTCGTCTTCCAAAATAGAGGGCAAATCCGGTGGCAAGGAAACCACCGCCCTCTGGTCAGAGAATAAAGGACAGTAATCTGGACGCCACAAGCACTGCAGATTGGAGGATGCTGCCGCCGGAGTAAAAAACCATGCGTTAAGGGACTGTGCCCGATGCGGAGGCGAGTGAGGAGAACCTCATCCCGCCTGCATGACTGGTAGGACGTACGCCATGGCCGCGTGGTGGCCTTGACCAGACGCAACTTATTTTCACCGACTGCCAGCCACTCCTCTTCCCATTGACGCATAACACGAAAACGCAAAAGGGAGGTAACAGCATGGAGGGGGACGGCACATTCAAGAACGTGAGGGAGGGAACATGCATCTTTGGCAGCCACATGCGCCAGTTCGTTTCCCCTAATACCCACGTGCCCCGGCACCCGGCAGAAAGAAACCTCCTTCCCCTGCCGTTGCAGGTGGAGTAGGGCATCATGGATGTTCTGGACGACCGTATCCGCTGGGTACAAGTGTTGCATGGTCTGAAGGGCACTCAGGGAGTCGGAACAGATGAGGAACTTACGACTGGGAACACATCTCACCTGCTCCAATGCCCGCAAGATCGCAAACAATTCGGCATCAAAGATGGTAAACGCCGCAGGAAGCCGTAACTTGACGACTCGATCAGGGAAAACAACAGCACAACCAACAGAGTCCCCCTGTTTAGAGCCATCCGTAAATACTGGTACATGGTCGGGATGCTGCTGTAAAATATCGGAAAATAAGGAGGTAAAAACAAACGCAGGAGTGCAGCTCCTCCGGTCTGAAAGGACGCTGGGCCTCTGGAGCAACCAGGGAGGCAGGCGGGTAAAACCTTGTCGTTTGTGGGCCACACGCTCCACACCAAGGGACTCAAGCAAATGCTTGGCACGAATCCCAAATGGTCTGCTGAATGAGCGGGCCGTTTCTGTCACTTCCAACAGGTAGCGTAGCTGCAGAACAGTTTCAATATGGCGTCCTTAGGTGATGTACGTCACAAACAATGTGCCCTCATTGAATTTCTCGCTGCAGAGAAAGAAATTTTAGGGAATATTCACAGACGCTTGAGCAAAGTCTGTGGAGCATCTGCTGTCGAAAGAAGTATAGTCAGTCGCTGAGGACGGAGGGCGAGGTCATCAGAAGGCGGCTCGGCGGAGCTCCACGATTTGCCGCGGTCGGGGAGACCATCCACATCCACGGCTGTCACACCTGACACGTTGCAGCGAGCTGATGTTGTCATTCGCGAGGATAGACGCATTACGACTCGGCAGTAGGCGCTGCATCTGTCAGTCAGCAAAGGAAGTTCACACAGTGAAGCACTGGCTCCGCCACCAGAACAAGGATTAGTACCGGCAGGGCAAACACGCTCTTGTTTCGCACTGGAATAAGGCCATAGAAATGGATGGAGCTTACGTGGAAAAATTAGGATCTGTAGATAAAACACCATTCTTTCGTTCATGTAATTCTCATTATGTTCAATAAAAAATTGTTGAAGAAAGAAAATGCGGTGCATTACTTTCTGGGCAATCCTCGTAAGTCAAAACAAAAACCTAAAGTGTTAAAAAGACTGGAGAAGGGAAAAAGTGCTGCTAAAATATCACCCGAATATGACGTCGAAATATCAGAAATTAGTGACTGAAAAACAATCACGTTAAACTGAACAGTTCTGCTCTGCTTTAAGTGAAATAACTCTTGAAAAGCGGCAAAAAACGACAGTGTCTTCATATGAAAAACTTGACGTGGCCTTATTCTTGTGGTTAACTCAAGAAAAACAGAAAGGAATCCTGATTTCTGGTCCTTCGGTGAAAGAAAAGGCGCCTCAAGCGTGTTCAAAGCTTATGGGTGGTGACCCATCATTTTTAGCTACCTGTGGTTTTTTGGATCGTTGGAAGAAAATACACGGAATTTGACAGCTTACGATTGCTGGGAGGAATCGATCAGCTGGCAACGAAGCAACTGCCAATTACCCAAAAGAATTTAAAGACTTTGCTTCTTCTCAAAACTGTTAACCGCAGCAATTTTACAACGTGGATGAAACCGGACTGAATTTTGAGGCTTTGCCTGCCAAAATTCTTGCTTCGCAAGAGGAGTTGTCTGTCCCAGGGCTTAAAATGGACAATGTCTAATTGGCTTAGTTTGCGGCAACGCGTTGGCAACAAATTTCCTCTGATAGTAATAGGCAAATCGGCGAAACCACAGGGGTTCAAAAAAAGACACTTCCAGTGAATTTATAATCAGAAAATAAATCAGAAAATGAGAAAATAAATTTTATTGGTAATAAGAATAATGCTTGGATGGAGCGCGACTTGTTCAAGGAACGGTTCGAGCACCAATTTGTCCCTAAAGTGGCTGCATTGAATACAGAAAGTGGACTTCCTAATCGTGCTCTGCTGTTTATACACGATGTTCCGTTCCACCCAGAAGAAACGAAACTTGTTTCTGGAGACATCTAAACAGCTTTTCTGTTACCGAATGTAACGTCAATACTTCAGACTATGGACTAGGGTGCGTTGCAGGCCATCAAACAGATATACAGAAAAATGGTGCTTCGCACCTTACTTGAAGAGGATGAAAATGAGATCACAATGCTACAATAAATTAGGAAGAAGTGATTTACTGCTTGGCTAAAGCATGGCGTAACACCAGTAAATGCAAATTACAAAAATCATGGAAAAATCTCTGGCCTACATTGGAATTTGCTGAAGCAACTTTTACACCAGTTAAAGACTGTGAGCTTGTTCCACTAGTCAAGAAAATTTCTGGCTGTGAAAACACAGAAGAAAGCTGTGTTGAGCAGTGGGCTGCTATCTTCAAAAATGGTTCAAAGGACTCTGAGCACTATGGGACTTAACTGCTGTGGTCATCAGTCCCCTAGAACTCAGAACTACTTAAACCTAACTAACCTAAGGTCATCACACACATCCATGCCCGAGGCAGGATTCGAACCTGCGACCGTAGCGGTCGCGCTGTTCCAGACTGTAGCGCCTAGAACCGTCGGCCACCCCGGCCGGCGACATGTACTGTATGTACTGTATTGTAAGTAACCAGCTTTCATTCCAATTTGGTTTCAGGCCTTTTTAATCAAGTTTAGTTTCTGTGTATGTCTCCATTTTACTTCTTTGTACAATAATAAATGAACATTTTTTTCACGAATGTCTTTTTAATTTCTCTTGTTTTTAAGTTAAAAAATCGGTATTTTTTCTGAATTCTGTTCAGATTAGGAGGATTTTCGGAATAGCATGATTCGGAATAGAGAGACTCTACTGTTACAATTTTAATATCTTCCCAAATCAAATAATGTAACAACTCAGGCACCTCGTAATAGCTATCCAAAGGGAGAGTCAATAAACTTCACTACATGAAACTAGTTTTGCATCGTGAGCCTAACAAATGATCACTTGAAGGTTGAATACTCAAGTTCAAATACTAGATTTTATACGCTTACAGCTTGCCTTTTTTCACGCCCTCATTTGCACTGACTTCAGTGGCATTGTTTTTTTCTACGTCTTTTGCAGTGAGACTGGTAACTCGCGGGAAAGATCCACCCTACCACTTAAGTTCGCTCTGGATAGTTACCCCTACATATTTTACGGCAGACGCCGTCTCCAGCTGTTTGTCATTAATAGTGTAGCTGTTCAGTAGTGGATTTCTTTTCATATGTATGCGCAATTTATGTTACATTTATTTACGTTCGGAGTCAACTGCCAGAGTCTGCACCATTCATCAAGTCTCTGCAGGTCTTTCTGCAAATTCTCACTATCTTGTGGCGTTGCTACTTTGATATAGACAACTGCATCATCTGCGAATACCCTTAAAGACATCCGACGCTTTCTACTAGATCATTTATATAAAAAATGTTGTACAGCAGCGGTCCTCTCACACTTCCCTGTGGTACTCCGGATGTTACCTTTACCTTTGTCGATTTAGCAGGGGAAAAGCAGACACAAGACCCAGGTTCATCGGAAGAATCTTAAGGAAATGTAACTCATCCACGAAGGAAGTGGCTTATAAGGCGCTTGTTCGTCCGATTCTTGAGTATTGTTCATCTGTCTGGGATCCCGATCAGGTAGCACTGATAGAGGAGATAGAGAAGATCCAACGAAGAGCAGCGCGTTTCGTCATGGGATCGTTTAGCTGGCGAGAGAGCGTTACGGAGAAGCTAAACAAACTCCATTGGCAGACATTACAAGAGAGACGATGTGCATCATGGAGAGATTTACTATTGAAATTTCGGGTCAGCACTTTTCAAGACGAGTCAGACAACATATTACTTCCTCCCACATATATCTTGCGTATTGACCACGAGAAGAAAATTCGAGAATTTTGATCCAATGTATAGGCTTACCGACAATCATTCTTCCCACGCACTATTCGCGAGTGGAACAGGCTTGGAGGAATCACATAGTGGTACCGAAAGTACCTTCCGCCGCCACACACTATTGGGTGGCTTGCGGAGTATGATGTAGATGTAGATGTAGAATAACAGGTGTCACGCTACAATGATGACTACAACCTTATAAATTTTTTCCAAAACAATAGAACCTACAATCTTCACCAACAAATCCAGGGCATTAGCTACATATCATCATATTTTTAATCTCTAATTTAGAAATAAGCAACTCTAGAGCACATACTTTACCATTCGTCTAGTTACCTGGGTTCACAGATGATGACTGCCAATTTAGATCTCACGAACCCGAAATTTCTATCAAGAAACTGTTTATATCCCCACTAGCCCCGTTATGTAAGTACTAGGAGTACCTGTTCGGAGTGATTTACTGCCGAATGAACAAATAAGCCTAACCAACTGGAAGACAGAAGTCTTATGAACGTAGATGCTAACACTGCAAATTGGACAATAGATGGTGTGGTGCGTCTGCTGATGTAGAGGTCTTCAAGACTGCAGTCTGTGTTTTTAATTTGAAGAGCACAGTCGATCAGCTAGTGAAACAGTGCTGTTCCAGTTACGGAATGAGCACACGTGACTTCTGTGCGGGGACAAGCGAACGGAACCTGTAGCGAAGCTGACAGGTTGCATCGTGCCAAGTACCCACATAGAGTGTTCTAGTGATTTCGTACCACTATACAACAGCAGAGGACGACACTGAACTGTACGGACACCCAAAAAGACAGGGGAGAAACAGTTCTGGTTCGCGCGATTGACTTGAGTAAATTCCACTCACCACTCCATCCATCAGTCAGCGTGCGCAGTAATTCGTATTATTTTAATACAGGAACACCAGCTGCACACCTAACAGCCACAGAAAGTGTAAATTTGACTTCAGATCTCGCATCGTGTTGCTGCAGTCTTATGTGCTTGTCCACACTTTGCTACATGTAAACTTCCCCCAGGTGAAGAATGTTTCACAACAGCTGGAATGCTCAGCAGTCGCAATAACCACGTGTGGAGCGTTCAGAATCCGCGCACTGCAGTTGTGAAGATTTGCAGTTATCTAGTGGGAGCAACCAGTGATCGGTTGACAAGCCTGTAACTGTTTGCCTGCGCCAGTATTCTATCCATCGTAACTCTGATAGACTGCTCCTTGTAAGGTCATGTGGAAAGAATTATGCACGATACCAGTCAGTTGGAAGAGGACTGCGAGAAAATTCCCTCTGACTGTGACTTTCTCGGATAGCACTGGGTTCTTGGATGGGTATGACCGAACTTTTGTGCAGTGATGTAATAACTAGGCCAACGGCCTTGCCGCAGTGGTAACACCGGTTCCCGCCAGATCACCGAAGTTAAGCGCTGTCGGGCTGGGCTAGTACTTGGATGGGTGACCATCCGGTCTGCCGAGCGCTGTTGGCAAGAGGGGTGCACTCAGCCCTTGTGAGGCCAACTGAGGAGCTTCTTGATTGAGAAGTAGCGGCTCCGGTCTCGGTAACTGTCATACGGCCGGGAGAGCAGTGTGCTGGCCACATGTCCCTCCGGTGACGCCTGTGGAGTGAGGATGACACGTCAGACGTTTTTTTTTTACTTTTTTTACGCTTTTACGATGTAATAACTATATTGAAGGTAGGGGGCACCGCTTTAAACAATTGTTATGAATGTACGAGAGCGTGCTGAAAAGTAACGGCTCCGAATTTTTTATGTGAAAACTCTTAAAGCTTTTTAAATAAAGCAGACTTTGTTAACATTCTTCGTCTTTATTCTTCACGTCTACAAATTAATTACTCAAATGGTTCAAGTGGCTCTGAGCACTATGGGACTTAACATCTGAGGTCATCAGTCCCCTAGAACTTAGAACTACTTAAACCTAACTAACCTGAGGACATCGCACACATCCATGCCCGAGGCAGGATTCGAACCTGCGACGGTAGCGGTTGCGCGGTTAATGTCTGAAGCGCCTAGAATCGCTCGGCCAGAGATGCCGACTTAATTACTCAACGCAGGCAACCTGGTGACTAAAACATTTCTAACAACGAAAGACTACTTCGTTGATAGCATCACTGCACAGTGTTTGACTTTCTTGAAGACACAACCTCAACCCTGCTTCGCTTAACCACAATCGAATTGAAGTCCTCGAAGGCGTTCGTTAAGTTTTGGAAAGAGAGGAAAATCGGATGGGGCCAAATCGGGACTGCATGGAGGATGATTCTCTGCAGTCGCTCGGCCGTGCTTCTCTATTCTGCGCTCGGCACTCAGCACACAATGCTACACAGCTGAGGAAGTGAAAGTAGCCTCTCGGACAGAAAAAAGATGAGAAAAGCTCGGCAGGGAGCCTGGCTAAGGCCAGCAGTGGAATAAGGAGAGTCATCTCGCGGCATGCTTTTCTCTGGTCCGCCGAGTGAAAGTACCGCCGTAACCTAAATGAGTTGACGGACGAGAGTAGATGGTCAGTGGATACATAGTGTTCTACTGTAAACATTCGCAGCTAGATTTATTTTGGCGAGAAATTTAAAAAAAAATATGTCGTCACCTGCACTTATTTTAAAGCCTTCATCTTCTACTGAATGGGACAAATTCCAACTACTGGCTGAAAAGGACTACGCTCTCCTGCGACCCACAATCTCCCTCAGATACAGTGGAAAAAAGGTCACAGGAGGCTCAGTCCATGGTGATTAACTCTCTCATAACCTTACTAACAACGAGATAAAACCAGTAACACATTTTTATCAGTTGACACTGTGCAGTTTTTTGCTCCGGAATACCAAATACGACGACAAAAGTTCTTTAAGTTTTTGCGTAAGGCTGACAAGAAATTTGCAGTAAAAATTATACTAAAATAATTGTGTTTTCTGTTGTTTTTAGAAGGGTTTTAATGACGTTCAAAAGTACAACAAAAAGTTTTGGTATTACCATGTTCGCTTATTGTCATGTCTGTCTCTCTACGCCAACATGCAAATGCCGCCATCCGATGTTTAGACGACTGTGAACGTACTGGACTTGTTTGGTATGAATCATAGGAAAACACGATAGAAGTAATGCATCTCTGCCACGATCCCTTCGAAAAACCTGTAATTTTGTTCCTTTCTTTCCCTGCAGGTTCGGTTTAATAGCACGATGTAAAAGATAGAAGACCTGTCAGAAGATGATAATTTTCAATTAAATATTTAGTAATGCTTTAGTCAAAAAAAATCCTCTCTTTGTTATAACGTAGATCTTTTAGACAGCTACCAGTCATTACACGGAATAGAAACTTTTTCCAAGTCTTGTAATGTAAGAAAACTGTACCAACAGCCGTTGCTTTGATAGTCATATTAGGCAACCAGTTTCAACGTGTGAATCACGCCATCTTCAGGCCTGTCGCATGAACGACACCAAGTATCATTCATACATGTGTAAGATAAGGCACCAATATTCTTATCTAGTTCTGTGGACTTCAGAGTTTCAGGAGCATGTGTGCTCTTCACATATTGGCACCTTGTCTTATACATGCACGAATGATGCTTGGTATCATTCATGCTACAGGCCTGAAGATGACGTGATTGGAACGTCGAAACTGGTTGCCTAAGGAAGCAATATCAGAATAACGGCTGTTGGTCAAGTACGAGGGCAGTTCAATAAGTAATGCAACACATTTTTTTTCTCGGCCAATTTTGGTTGAAAAAACCGGAAATTTCTTGTGGAATATTTTCAAACATTCCCGCTTCGTCTCGTATAGTTTCATTGACTTTCGACAGGTGGCAGCGCTGTACGGAGCTGTTAAAATGGCGTCTGTAACGGATGTGCGTTGCAAACAACGGGCAGTGATCGAGTTCCTTTTGGCGGAAAACCAGGGCATCTCAGATATTCATAGGCGCTTGCAGAATGTCTACGGTGATCTGGCAGTGGACAAAAGCACGGTGAGTCGTTGGGCAAAGCGTGTGTCATCATCGCCGCAAGGTCAAGCAAGACTGTCCGATCTCCCGCGTGCGGGCCGGCCGTGCACAGCTGTGACTCCTGCAATGGCGGAGCGTGCGAACACACTCGTTCGAGATGATCGACGGATCACCATCAAACAACACAGTGCTCAACTTGACATCTCTGTTGGTAGTGCTGTCACAATTGTTCACCAGTTGGGATATTCAAAGGTTTGTTCCCGCTGGGTCCCTCGTTGTCTAACCGAACACCATAAAGAGCAAAGGAGAACCATCTGTGCGGAATTGCTTGTTCGTCATGTGGCTGAGGGTGACAATTTCTTGTCAAAGATTGTTACAGGCGATGAAACATGGGTTCATCACTTCGAACCTGAAACAAAACGGCAATCAATGGAGTGGTGCCACACCCACTCCCCTACCAAGAAAAAGTTTAAAGCCATACCCTCAGCCGGTAAAGTTATGGTTACAGTCTTCTGGGACGCTGAAGCGGTTATTCTGTTCGATGTCCTTCCCCATGGTCAAACGATCAACTCTGAAGTGTATTGTGCTACTCTTCAGAAATTGAAGAAACGACTTCAGCTTGTTCGTAGGCACAAAAATCTGAACGAACTTCTCCTTCTTCATGACAACGCAAGAGCTCACACAAGTCTTCGCACCCGAGAGGAGCTCACAAAACTTCAGTGGACTGTTCTTCCTCATGCACCCTACAGCCCCGATCTCGCACCGTCGGATTTCCATATGTTTGGCCCAATGAGGGACGCAATCCGTGGGAGGCACTACGCGGATGATGAAGAAGTTATTGATGCAGTACGACGTTGGCTCCGACATCGACCAGTGGAATGGTACCGTGCAGGCATACAGGCCCTCATTTCAAGGTGGCGTAAGGCCGTAGCATTGAATGGAGAATACGTTGAAAAATAGTGTTGTGCAGCTAAAAGATTGGGGAATAACCTGGTGTATTTCAATGCTGAATAAAACAACCCCTGTTTCAGAAAAAAAATGTGTTGCATTACTTATTGAACTGCCCTCGTATTATCACATTGAATCGACCAGCAGCCGTCCCACGCTCCTGAGGCGAAGATGGAGTAACATTTATTTATTTTCCAAGACTTTTAGCGTTTGATTACGACCGTCCAAGGACATTACTCGTCTGCAGAAAACAGCACGTCAGCCAACCATACGATGGTGCTGCTTATGCTACGTAACAAATTGTTTAAGTTTGCTGAGGACACTGAGGACCTTATTGCGCTTTCTCGAGTGCAGTGTCCGACATGAGTACTGCTGCTGCGCCGCGTATGGTCCTTGGTTGTGAGAGCATGTTTACCAGCCAGGCTGGACTTCGTCTCCGTGGAGTGGAGTAAGGGTAGCGAGATCGACTGCCTCGCGGCCTTTATCTGGCGCCGCTGATGACCTGCTGCCTGGCGCTGACCTATTTCAGACACGGTCGCGAACGGATGTGAGCAGCGGCCGAATGATAGCTACACGCCTGGGAAGAGGCTATATTTAAAAATTCGAACCTAATAATGTTAGGTGAGGATCTCAAATAAGACAACTTTACTGTTGACTTATTTCACAATGCGTTTCAAAGGTTTAAACTTCCATCATCAGGTAAATTTATATGCGTTACTATGACATCTGTCGTGATGATGGAGGTTTCGACCTCTGAAACGTGTTGTGGAATAAATAAACAGTGACTGGTAACAGTAAACTTGTTTCATTCGATATCAGTGACAGTCACGGTATAACGTACCTGTACTCTCCAGTGTATAAAGAGGTTTTTGTGAAACGTGTACCTAATATTCGTAATTAATGGGAACAAGGCATTTCATCCGAAGGTCAGTGCTTACCGATAAAATATACACGGGACATTTCATAAATAATGCACACTAATTTTTTTGGTACGGAATATCAGACCAGCTGTGTGGCTGGATTGAAGAGTTTTTAGCAAACAGAACACAGCATGTTGTTCTCAATGGAGAGACGTCTACAGACGTTGAAGCAACCTCTGGCGTGCCACAGGGGAGTGTTATGGGACCATTGCTTTTCACAATATATATAAATGACCTAGTAGATAGTGTCGGAAGTTCCATGCGGCTTTTCGCGGATGATGCTGTAGTATACAGAGAAGTTGCAGCATTAGAAAATTGTAGCGAAATGCAGAAAGATCTGCAGTGGATAGGCACTTGGTGCAGGGAGTGGCAACTGACCCTTAACATAGGCAAATGTAATGTATTGCGAATACATAGAAAGAAGGATCCTTTATTGTATGATTAGATGACAGCGGAACAAACACTGGTAGCAATTCCTTCTGTAAAATATCTGGGAGTATGCGTACGGAACGATCTGAAGTGGAATGATCATAAAAAATTAATTGTTGGTAAGATGGGTGCCAGGTTGAGATTCATTGGGAGAGTCTTTAGAAAATGTAGTCCGTCAACAAAGGAGGTGGCTTACAAAACACTCTTTCGATCTATACTTGAGTATTGCTCATCAGTGAGGAATCCGTACCAGGTCAGGTTGACAGAGGAGATAGAGAAGATCCAAAGAAGGGCGACGCGTTTCGTCTCAGGGTTATTTGGTAAGCGTGACAGCGTTACGGAGATGTTTAGCAAACTCAAGTGGCAGACTCTGCAAGAGAGGCGCTCTGCATCGCGGTGTAGCTTGCTGTCCAGGTTTCGAGAGGGTGCGTTTCTGGATGAGGTATCGAATATATTGCTTACCCCTACTTATACCTCCCGAGGAGATCACGAATGTAAAATTAGAGAGATTAGAGCGCGCACGGAGGCTTTCCGGCAGTCGTTCTTCCCGCGAACCATACGCGACTGGAACAGGAAAGGGAGGTAATGACAGTGGCCCGTAAAGTGCCCTCCGCCACACACCGTTAGGTGGCTTGCGGAGTATAGATGTAGATGTAGTTATTTTTAAAATCTCTTCACAGTTCTTCTACATTGTCTCCTTGCTTCGCTGTGACTACATCCCAACGTCTCGGAAGCTCCATTACTCCATCCAGGACACAATTTCCGTTCATGTGTCGAATGGCTCTGGTAACGGTGGTAGAAAGCTTTTCCAGAGAAAGATAACCGATTCCACGCATACACGCATAGGTTTTTTCGACTCCGGGAAACAGTCGAAGTCAGATGGACTCATGTCTGGTCTGTAGGGAGGATGCGCCAACACTTCCCATTCGTAGTCGCGCAGATTTTGGGCTACAGCCTCTCCAATATGCAGGCGAGCATTGTCGTGGAGAATGAGTGGCCCAGCTTCGGGCAAGTGAGGTCGGGTTTTGTGCGTTTTTCTGCGCAGGTTTTGCACGAAGTTACTATAATACGCTGCTGTGACATTTGTTCAACATGGGACCCTGTCTGTCAAGATGATTCCTTGGTGATTTCAGGCAAAAATCATCATCTGCTTGAGCATGTCGAAATTTTTTTGGACGTGGAGAATCTGAAGCTCTCTTCTCATTGGACTGTGATTTCAACTTCGGTTCAAAGTCTCTATTCCACGTTTCATCAGTAGCGACAATTGGACACACAAAATCCTTGACGTTCGTGGTCGAATCGTTGTGTGAGCGAGTTTGCAGTGTCCAGGCATTTCTGCTTCTCTTCAGCAGTCAAACTGTGTGGAACCTATCTCGAAGATATTTTTCTCTTCTTAAAATCATTTATCAGAATACGGAATATTGATGTTGGAGGAATTTCCGTGGTTTCAGAGAGTTCCTTACAAGACATACTGCGATCTTCTTCAAGAGCATCTGCCCCAAGCTTCACACTTCGATCATGTGTTGACGACTTTGGCCTTCCGAGTCTAGGCTTATACGATCACCACCACAAATTTCACTTAACGCACTGTGGGTTTCTGTTTGGTTTTTGCCCTGGATCATTACGCCCGACCTTTGGTCTTCAGGAGTCACAGTATCCGAAACCCGTGTAGGGTCCATTTCTACCTCTCGCCAATTTTATGTTAGTGTACACGGCGAAAAAAAATAAATAAAATAAAAAACACGTGTTTCTTCCCCAAGCTCCCAGTTACATCTGACGTAAAATTGATTGTTACATCAAACAATCTACATGAACATCAACCTGTGCATTATTTGTGAAATGTCTCTCGTTCATAGTTACCACCTGTCGCTCTTACACGAATGTTTACTGTGTACAACAACGTTCGAAATAAAATAAAGATAATAAGTTAAAGATTCACTGTCGTAATTTCGTTATCCAAAAATTGTTTGAAAGAATTTCTATGGGAGACTAAAACGGTCGCCAGCACCAAAACGAACAAAAATTAAATCTCGTAAATGAGTGTAATCAGGTAAATACTGGACAAGAATGATAATGCGGCAACTGGGCAAAGCATACTCCCGCGAGCCTAGATAAAGAAAACAGTATGAACACTGAAGACGTTAATTTGAGATGCAGTGATGTTTATTACAATTATGAAAACCAATGAAATGCAACCACTAGCAACACTTCAAGGAAACTGCACTATATTACGTAACTCACGGTAAAACTGTCTGTTATTTGCATAATCGTTACCAAATGTAATCACTTTTCTTTACTGTTTACTTTTCAAATGATGCTATGAAAACTTTCATTCATGACAAGTACTATGTATCAATAATTATGTTATGTAAAGCTATGTACATAATGTCTTTCACAGAACACAAAATAAAATCATTGAATTACTTTTACTGCAATTGAGTCAGCATACTTTGTTATAGAAGTATGATTTGCGATTCAATCACTTAGTTTGAACTGAGTGTCTGAAGTAGTAGTGCAACACTATATGGACAACTATAATTACTACTGCTTCTATTATTATAATTATTTGATTGAAAATTAACTGTAAATTTAACTGAATCTCTTATTTCAGCTGTTTCTTTCACTTATGACTTTCTCGGAAGTTATGTTGAGGGGGATAGGAACATGCTGATGGTTAACGACTTCATTATGAAATTCATTGTTGGCAGTAGGCTGTTCTTGATAAATGAGCAACTTAAATAAATTTTGGCCACACAGTATTCTTTATTAATTCCAAAATCTACCTACGACCATGTAGCGTGCTCATGCTCTAGCTCGCTCGCTTGTATTTTGCCTAGCCACATATTATATCACCATTTTCAGGACAACCTACATTTGGCACTTACACGCCAACATACACGCCTGTATCACACGAGTCTTCGTAACTCTATTCTCGGCGCTCATGTCTACGACTGCGTGCTCTCGCACGAACGATGTTATTGTTACATGAAAGATGCTCTTTATGTTTCGTACAATACAAATTTCCCTGTCATTGCCAGCTTGTTTCCTACAACGATTTGATATAATTATTTCTTACTTATTCTTTCAGCATACATTACATTTTCATAAACACTAATTACCGACAAAATACATAAATATATTTGGTTACAAAAAATAGTTTGAAACTCATGAAATCAAGTAGCTGAAAAATACACGAGGAGTTGGGTTTTAGTGTAACTTCGATAAGGCCTAACCTAAAATATTCGCATTGTTAGGTGGCTTAACTTACATACAACTCCGTTTAACTTCAATGGTTGGTTACAAAAAATAGTTTGAAACTCATGAAACCAAGTAGCTGAAAAATACACGAGGAGTTGCGTTTTAGTGTAACTACGATAAGGCCTAACCTAAAATATTCGCATTGTTAGGTGGCTTAACTTACATAGAACTCCGTTTAACTTCAATGGTTCTTCAACCACTGGTGATGAAAACTGGGAAAACAATGCCCGTGAACTGCGGTAACAGTGAAGTTATTGGCTGACCGTGACTGGTGAGCGCTAGAACGCGCTAGAACATTCGAGAAGAGTCAATGCTCCTGTAATTCGACTGGCATTTGAACTGGCGTACATCGCAGTTACGAATGACATTTTAATCGATCACTGTCTACGAATAATAACTGTAGTTGTGCATTTCAAGTTTGTATTATTACGACACAATCTAGTGAACGCAGTAAGATGGGAAAATTATTGCGACGGCTGTTTTTCCTCCATATGAAGTGTTGCATAATCTGATACACGATCCTGCATGCCACTACTATATGGGGAATTGTCAGTATGTCGATGTTCATGTACACCAGCATTTTGTTGGATGCGAGATGGATTAACTCTCTCGCTGTTGTAGATGTTCTCGGAACCTACTGACTGACAATCTTGGTCAGACTGACACATATCGTCAATTTGTTTACGCACCTCTTGCAGACTTTTGAAAAATTCTTGGTGTGCAAGCTCTGTGTCTGTCAATACTTCTTCGAATTGTTTCCGAATTTTCAATAAGTCGTTTGATAATTCTATGTTCTGAGAATCTCTGTCATTTACAGTTTCGGTGACTGCAGACTGAACTTTCTGCTCAACAGCGTCCGCTAATTGCGAATCGCGCTCACCGAGCCACTGATTAAAAACATCGGAAACCTGTTCCATCTCATGTGTAAGCTGTTGCTTAACCACGTTAGCTTGCCCTATTGTAACGTTATGTAATTCCTGTGACAGTTCTGTAACTGTGGCCGATAGCTGCTCTTGCTTTTGTGACGATTTACCCAATTCTAACTGAAGACCCAATTCTAACTGAAGATTGTTATCCGCTTCGGGTAGGTGCTTGTGTGCTTCCCGAAAAATTTCAAACTCTGTTATTAAACTCGTTATGAGACGCAGCTTGACTTTCTCGAGACATTTCCTCTATTCGTTTCAGTAAAACTGTCATTAGTTTGAGGCACGCTAGTTTCATCCGATTGAGCCATCTTGGTCTGAGATCGTGTCTTAACCATATAATCACACAATAATTAATACTAAATGATCCGTTAAAAACGTGTGTAACATATATTGTTTACTCAGCAGCTAGTGACGTGCTAATGGTTATGCAGATGACCGTTTTGTGACACATAGTTGTATTGAACTGACACACACTTTATAACACAAACTACCGCTAATCTACTAAGGAAGTATGTGCCTATCTACACTTAACTCTTTGCTACTACCCATAGACGAGTCAGCAGAATAGAATATGACAACGTACACTTACTCCTTATAGATAACTTCGATATAGACTGGCATATCTCCGCTATTTGTCTCCTTCGTTGTAACTTTGTTCTCTCGTTTCGTCACAAATGGTTGCATGAAAAAGAAAATACAATTAACATCATACAATATTAATCACAATACACACAAAAGCTTTTGTTGCTATGACAACCGTGTGTGTGTGCTCATGTATGGTGTTCGGATCATCTGTCGCCAAATGTGGTAGATTCTTTTATGTGTTTGTCTATTTTTTGTTTGTCTGTTGTCGATGTATTATGCTCGCAGTAAAAGGTCGTAACAACGTGATAAAATTGTCTCTGATAGTGCTGTTCAAAGAATTACTGTTTGTTGCGCGTATGAAGAGTCTTGGGAGAGACGGCTGGATATTTTTAGTAACTATTCATACATGAGATTGCAGGTTCGAGTGCTGTTGTCCACGTCTCTTCCCGTACACGTCGCATTCAATCTGAAACAATTCTGCTATTTCAATACTTCCAAAAATACTAATAAAGGTCGTGACGCTCACCTTTGTTTTCATGAAATAATAACGGTTTATTGTGTCTCTTGTACAATTCTCCACATAACATCAAAAGAAGCGAACAGAAAACTCTAGTTACCCTTAGTTACGAGTAAACCACAGAGAGAGAGAGAGAGAGAGAGAGAGAGAGAGAGAGAGTAATATTCCGAGTCAACGATATAATTATCATAGAGTCTCTCAGATAACGTCTTTGCCACTCGATTCAGTACATTACATATTTATTACACTACACGACATTTTCGTATAAAGCGTTCTGAGTCTTCTCGCTGTGTCAAATCTGTCAACATCTATACTCTGAAAACCATTGTGAAGTGCATGGAAGAAGGTTCTTCACATTGTAAAAACATAGCGTGATTTCCTCCCGTTCCATTTGCGTGTGGAATGCTGGATAAAAGACATCTTTAAACTATAATCGGCCATAGCGATCCCTACGAGACCAATACGTATGGAGCTGTGGTATATTCCCAGGGACTTCTCTTAACACCTACTGGTCGTTCAAACTTTGTAAGTAAGCTTGCGCGGGATAGTTGACGCCAATCTTCAAGCGTTTGAAAGTTTGGCAGCATTTCCGTGTCTTTTCCGTGGCCCAAACTAGAAACAGTATTTGGTTGCGTGTACCCTGAGCTTTCTTCCAGCTACTGGATAGAGCTTTTTATTCAAGGGTTGTTCGATATACTATGGTTAAGAGAGAGACTAACTCAGCAGTAAATGGTGAATAGAATCTGTTACAGGTAGCTGGACCACAATGGAAACGGGTGGAGCGATTGATTGAGAAGGGGCAATCTTAAAATTTTCAACATTTATTTTAAAATTACAAAGTGAGACCAAACTTGGTCGCTAATAACACAACAATAGTACTCAGTATAGTTACCCAACACAGCATAGACACTTCTAATGAAATTATTTCCTCTATGAAATCAATATTTAAAGAAACATATTGCAACCATGCCGATACTAATAATAAATTTTGTAATTTAACATATTTAAAACTGAATCTTTTATGCAAGTCTTTCAACTACCGTTCTTCCCTAGAAATTTCAGTTACCATAGTCTTACATGAACCAGTAATTAACTGCCCCCTTTCCACACCTAATTCATGAGGCAGAATAAACATATCCAAATAAACTACCAGATTCTTAAATTTACGAGAATATACAAGTGAATATACAAATTTTGTTTAGGACTTACAAAAGACTGAACCGTAACCAAATGCTCTTAATATTCAGAAACATTGGTTTTGATACAATTAGGAAGGAATATCACTTCCCCTTTACGTCTGATTGAGCCATCCCCGCTACTCTATCACACACATTGTCCAACGATATGTTTCATCCTTTACCTCAGTCTATATAAATCCAAGATAATGTCAATTCTTACACCTGAAACAGTTTAATATCAGAAACCAGAAACAATAGAATTTTCAGAAGTTTGAACTGCAGCCACTTGACGTCACAGTCCCTGCTAGAGGCCGTTACCAGCCTCATTAATAAACAATCAGACACAAATGAGCCGGAACTAATTCCGCTAATTAGTGACAACACCTACTTCCTGCATGTCTTTAGCACAACACACTCAAGCAGCCATTTAGTCTCTGAATCAAACGTTGCAATATCCACAGAAACAAGGCTTTAACTACAAGGATGAGCAACGTGATACCGACGTACCACAAGTTAATGTACCAAGATTATGAGCATATAATAACGACGAATGACAGTATCTTTTGCAAACGTTCCATTAACCCAGCGGCTGCATTAACTCTCCAAGTATCTGGTCAATTCAGACTCGTTACCTGCACCACAGTCTGCTTTTTGTCACTGTGCAAATTACCTCTTCCGCGAACGAAGGTAGCCGCTCTTGTCAGAGTAGCTTCCGTCAAGTAAACACCGGTGCACACGTCTGTCGCCTCGTTTTCCACACAAATAGGTCCTTCTGTCTACATGTGTCCGTCCTCTCTCCTCACGACTCCGATATTTCTCCTTTCAAAGCCTCTTGTTCCACAGATAAACCGCCTTTCATCCTCAGAGGAGTTCCACGTACAAGAGGCAGGGCAATCCGGCCAAACCAGATCGGCTAGGCCAACATCAATCATCGTGCCGCACACGGCACAAATCTGATAAAGAGTAAAAAAATCGAGCTTTCGACGGTTTCTTTCATAAGCGGAGAATGGAGGTAGTCGTCGTAAGAT
The DNA here is from genome assembly GCF_021461395.2 of Schistocerca americana. Lineage (NCBI taxonomy): Eukaryota > Metazoa > Arthropoda > Insecta > Orthoptera > Acrididae > Schistocerca > Schistocerca americana. Next base: position 77,516,388 of record NC_060124.1, on the reverse strand, counting down.
AAGAGCTTTGCCTCTAATCTTGATTCGTCAAGAAGACAGAGAACGTTTTATATAATGCAGCGAGAAACTAGAGTCAAACCACACTTGTTAAAATTAAATGAAAACACGGAAAATATACCGAAATTATAATAATTTACCAAGAACTTACGAGGGATGTTGTCTATTATCTGTGTTATTCACGAAATCGTTTCTCTCTGTGCCAAATAAACTTAAAATGGAAAGTAACAAACAAACTCGTTATCGAATTCTCAGAAACGCAAAATGACCATCATTTTTATTTGCATACGTGTAGATACTAATGTCGAAAAGAGAGCACAACCTACAAAGATTTGTAAACAAATTTCGTAATGCACTCAAAAAGTGTAACATGAATACACTACTCGCAATTAAAATTGCTACACCAAGAAGAAATGCAGATGATAAACGGGTATTCATTGGACAAATATATTATACTGGAACTGACATGTGATTACATTTTCATGCAATTTGGGTGCATAGATCCTGACAAATCAGTACCCAGAACAACCACCTCTGGCCGTAATAACGACCTTGATACGCCTGGGCATTGAGTCAAACAGAGCTTCGATGGCGTGTACGAGTACAGCTGCCCATGCAGCTTCAACACGACACCACAGTTCATCAAGAGCAGTGACTGGCGTATTGTGACGAGCCAGTTGCTCGGCCGCCATTGACCAGACGTTTTAAATTGGTGAGAGATCTGGAGAATGTGCTGGCCAGGGCAGCAGTCGAAAATTTTCTGTATCCAGAAAGGCCCGTACAGGACCTGCAACATGCGGTCGTGCATTATCCTGCTGAAATGTAGGGTTTCGCAGGGATCGAATGAAGGGTAGAGCCACGGCTCGTAACATATCTGAAATGTAACGTCCACTGTTCATAGTGCCGTCAATGCGAACAAGAGGTGACCGAGACGTGTAACCAATGGCACCCCATACCATCACGCCGGGTGATACGCCAGTATGGCGATGACGAATACACGCTTCCAATATGCGTTCACTGCAATGTCGCCAAACACGGATGCGACCGTCATGACGTTGTAAACAGAACCTGGATTCATCCGAAAAAATGACGTTTTGCCATTCGTGCACCCAGGTTCGTCGTTGAGTACACCATATCAGGAGCTCCTGTCTGTGATGCAGCGTCAAGGGTAACCGCAACCATGGTCTCCGAGCTGATAGTTCATGCTGCTGCAAACGTCGTCGAATTGTTCGTGCAGATGGTTGTTGTCTTGAAAACGTCCCCATCTGTTGACTCAGGGATCGAGACGTGGCTGCACGATCCGTTACAGCCATGCGGATAAGATGCCTGTCATCTCGACTGCTAGTGATACGAGGCCGTTGGGGTCCAGCACGGCGTTCCGTATTACCCTTCCGAACCCACCGATTCCATATTCTGCTAACAGTCATTGGATCTGGACCAACGCGAGCAGCAATGTCGCGATACGATAAACCGCAATCGCGATCGGCTACAATCCGACCTTTATCAAAGTCAGAAACGTGATGGTTTCAGTAATCATATTTTATATGAGACGGCAGACTTCCAGAATTTTGCAATTTACACACAAAACAAACAGCGAGAAGAATTCAACTAAGTATGACAAATTGAGGAGAATTTCAAAAACGGACATAGATTAACAAAAAAAATCAATTAATGAAGGAATGTTTGCACAGTTGGAACTGAAGAACAATTTTTTCGACTACTCTACCTGAGCATTAACGCGACACCTCCGAGACATGGGAGGTGAGGCTTTTCCGCATTAAATCCACCTCACCGATTAACGACGAGAGCTGGCGAACCGGACTGCCTGTATGTTGTTTTTAGGCGGTTCTCCACATCCCACTAGGTACATGCCAGGCTGATACGTTCCGTCTCAGACAAACGCTACGTAAACATTTAGAAAACGTTCTCATACTTCCACGTGAGATTTGCTATAGATCCAGAGGTGGGGTTCACAAATACTGTTCTGAGGAGAGAAGACTGATGACCTTAGATGTTTACTCTCTTTACATCCGTTATCAATATCATCAATCAACTATGCTACGAGAAAACACTAAAAAACGATTTTAATAAAACATCACTGTTAAGCACACCAGTTCTATTTACCTCAGCTCACAGATGCAATATATTATTTTTGACTTTGTAACAATGGACACGGAAGCGATAAACCGAATGACCCTGAAACTCTACGTCGGATGTGCATTGGCCGAGACCAAACAAAGCATAAAAAAAATTGTTAGAAACAAGCACAACTTACCGTCTGATTGATTCGTTGTTTCCTGATTTACATCTACATCTACATGATTACTCTGCAATTCACAATTAAGTGGGTGGAAGTGGGTTCATCAAACCACCTTCCAGCTATTTTTATACCGTCCCACTCTCGAACAGCGCGCGGGAAAATTGAACAGTTAAATCTCCCCGTGCGAGATCTGACTTCTCTTATTTTATTATGATGAAAACTTCTCCCTATGTAGGTGGGTGCCAACAAAATATTTTCGTATTCGGAGGAGAAAGTTGCCGATTGGAATTTCATGAGGAGACCCTGTCGCAACGTAAATGGTCTTTGTTTTATTGACTGCCATCCTAATTCGCGGATAAGGTCCTTAGCACTCTACCCTAAATTTGGCGACAATACAAAACGAATTGCCCTTCTTTGCACTTTTTTGATGTCATCCGTCAATCCTAACTGATGCGGATCCCACACCGCACAGCAATAATCGACATGAAGGCGGACAAACGTAGTATAAGCGGTTTCTTTAGTGGTCCTGTCGCATTTTCTAAGTGTTCACCTAATAAATCAGAGTCTTCGGTTTGCTTTCCACACAACATTGCCTACACCATCGTTCCGGTTCAAGTTATACGTAGTTGTAATCCCCAAGTATATAGTTAAATTAACACCATGTAGATTTATGTGATTTATTGTGCAAACGGAATTTAGCGGATTCATTTCAGTACTCATATGGATGACTTCACACTTTCCATTATTTAGAGTCAAATTTCACTTTTCGCACGATGCAGATATATTGACTAAACCATTTTGCTGGTGGTCTTGATCATCTGATGACTTTACAAGTCAGTAAATGACAGCATAATCTGCGATCAATGAAAGTTGGCTGCTCAGTTTGTCTCCTAAATCGTTGATCAGAAACATCAGAGAGCCTATAACACTTCCTCAGAGAGCCTATAACACTTCCTTGGGGAACGCCAGATATTACTTCTAGTGTACTTGATGTTTTTCCGCCAGTTACTACGAATGTGACCTTTCTGACAGGATATGACAAATCCTGTCGCACAAAAGAGACGATTCTCCATAGCCACGTAATTTGATTAGAAGTCGCTTGTGAGGAACATTGTCGAAAGCCTTCCGGAAGCATAAAAATATGGAATCAGTCAGATACACCTGTCGATAGCACTCGTTATTTCGTGAGAATAAAGATCTAGTTGCGTTTCACAAGAACGATATTTTCTGAATCCGTGTTGGCTGTTTCTCAATAAATCGTTTTCTTCGAGGTAATTCATAATATTCAAACAGAGTATATGTTCCCAAACCCTGCTGCAAATCTACGTTAGTGAAATGGGTCTAAATTTCATCGGATTACTCCTATTTCTTTTCTTGAGTATTGATGTGACCTGTGCAAGATTCCATTCTTTTGGTACGGGTCTTTCGTCGACTGGGCGGTTGTATATGATTGTTATTTATGGAGCCATTGTATCAGCATGTTCCAAAAGGCACTTAACTGCTACGCAATCTGGACCTGAAGCCCTGCCTGTATTGATTTAAGCTGATTCGCGAAACCAAGGATATCTCATGTTGGCAGTTATTCTCGATTTGAATTCTGGAATATTTACTTCGTCTTCTTTGATGAAGGAATTTCGGAATACTGTGTTTATTAACTCTGCTTTAGTGGCATTGTCATCAGTGACATCAACGTTATTATGACCCAGTGAAGTTATTGATTGCTTCTTGCCGCTGGTGTACTTTACATACGACCAGAATTCCATTTGGTTTTCTGCTAGATTTCGAGACAGAGTTTCGTTGTGGAATCTATTAAAAGCATCTCGCATTGAAATTCGAACTATATTTCAAGCTTCTGTAAAACTTTCCCAATGGTTCAAATGGCTCTGAGCACTACGGGACTTAACATCTGAGGTCATCAGTCCCCTAGAACTTAGAACCACTTAAACCTAACTAACCTAAGGACATCACACACATACAAGCCCGAGGCAGGATTCGAACCTGCGACCGTAGAGGTCGCGCGGTTCCAGACTGAAGCGCCTAGAACCGCTCGGCCACACCGGCCGGCAAAACTTTCCCAATCTTGGGTGTTTTGTGTTCTTTTAAATTTGTTATGCTCTTTTCGTGGCATCTGCAACAGTGGTCTAGCCAGTTTTGTATACCTTGGGGGATCAGTACCATCTCTTATTAATTTATTTGGTATATATTTCTCAATTGCCCTCGATATTATCTGTTTGAATGTAAACCACACATGTGGTCTGTGCTTACGCAGTCAGATTGGAAAGAGTGGAGACTGTCTCTTAGGAAGGGGTCATGCGAATTTTTATCTGCTTTTTTAAATAGATGTACTTTGCGTTTATTTTAGATGGTTTAGTAAAAAAAGAAACTTCAAATACTTGTAATATTAGTTGGCCGAAGATAAACTAAATATTATTTATTGCCAAACTGTGCTCGGGTTATTGAATGATATATGATCTAGTTCAGGGGTACTGGCCTCACTGTCAGATAAGTTTTTGTAACCTCTACTCTTGTAGTAGTTAGATACCTCGAAAGCGGCAACGCGCTATCATTCTGTAAACACGAGTGACAAGGAGGCGTCCAGACTCCAGAGGAAGCAGCGTTTGTGTGCAGCCTGCTTTTTATCAGACGGGGTTTCACGTCTCTCCACGAGGAACCGCAACAGCGCGATTCCCAAGGGAATTCGGCGCTGATGCTAATGCAGCAACAAAGACTAATTCGTCGCCCTCAGTAGGTGTTCCTACAACTCGCCAGTCTTCTCGCATTGCAACCTTGCTACAGATAATAGCATCGCCCACGAACAGACTTACCGAGCATCCGACATTATGCACAAGGTCATTTATACATACTGTAAGGAATAATGGCCTTATAACGCTGCCTTGGGCTAATCTACAAAGTTACCTTCCTATCTGTCGATTTCGTCCTATTAAGAATAACGTACTGTGTTCTACCTCCTGGGAAGTCTTGAATCCAGTCACAGATTTGGTCAGATACTGGCTTAGTTCGTGTTTTGTTCACTAAACGGAAGCGTCAAATGCTGCCTGGGCGCCTTCGTCTACTGCGCTCTGGATTTCGTGGACAGATAGCTCCAGCTGCATTTTGCAAAATTTCTGTTTACGGCATACATGTTGATTTATATATGGAACAGTCTAGTTTTGCAAAAAGATCTTAATGTGTCAGTACAACTTACAACAGTTCGACGCCAGAGGTTGTTGTTGTGGTCTTCAGTCCAGAGACTGGTTTGATGCAGCTCTCCATGCTACTCTACCCTGTGCAAGCTTCTTCATCTCACAGTACCTACTGAAACCTACATCCTTCTGAATCTGCTTAGTGTATTCATCTCTTCGTATCCCTCAACGATTTTTACCCTCCGCGCTGCTCTCCAATACTAAATTGGTGATCCCTCGATGTCTCAGAACATGTCCTACCAACCGATTCCTTCTTCTAGTCAAATTGTGCTACAAATTTCTCCCCAATTCTATTCAACACCTCCTCATTACTTATGTGATCTACCCACCTAACCTTCAGCATTCTTCTGTAGCACCACATTTCGAAAGCTTCTATTCTCTTCTTGTCCAAACTATTTATCGTCCATGTTTCACTTCCATACATGGCTACACTCCATACAAATACTTTCAGAAACGACTTCCTGACACTTAAATCTATACTCAGTGTTAACAAATTTCTCTTCATCAGAAACGCTATCCTTGCCATTGCCAGTCTACATTTTATATCCTCTCCATTTCGGCCGTCATCAGTTATTCTGCTCCCCAAATAGCAAAACTCATTTACTACTTTAAGTGTATCATTTCCTAATCTAATTCCCTCAGCATCGCCCGACTTAATTCGACTACATTCCATTATCCTCGTTTTGCTTTTGTTGATGTTCATCTTATACCCTCCTTTCAAGACACTGTCCATTCCGTTCAGCTGCTCTTCCAGGTCCTTTGCTGTCTCTGACAGAATTACAATGTCATCGGTGAACCTCAAAGTTTTTATTTCTTCTCCATGCATTTTAATTCCTACTCCGAATTTTTCTTTTGTTTCCTTTACTGCTTGCTCAATATACAGATTAAATAACATCGGGGATAGGCTACAACTGTCTCACTCCCTTCCCAACCACTGCTTCCCTTTCATGTCCCTTGACTCTTATAATTGTCATCTGGTTTCTGTACAAATTGTAAATGGCCTTTCACTCCCTGTATTTTACCACTGCCACCTTCAGAATTTGAAAGAGAGTGTTCCAGTCAACATTGTCAAAAGCTTTCTCTAAGTGTACAGATGGTAGAAACGTAGGTTTGCCTTTCCTTAATCCATAAGGTATAAGCTTTCAATTATGTTCTCCAATTATGTCCATGTGCGTTGGCGTTCACTTCTTATGGAGCTGATAAAGACCACTAAATCAAAATTGTTATTACTTCTACTACATTGCACTGACAGTTAATTTTGTACGTTCCGTATAAGTTCTATGTTCGAATAGAAATTCTCTTTTTTCGTACTAGGGTGTACAGTTACATTATATTTAGTGGATGAAATAACCCGGATACACATAAAGAGGCCTGATACGAGAACTTTTTCGCATTGAGCTCTGTGCTTGATTTTTTTATTTGTTTTATTGAGTTTCGTCACATTAGAGGTACCACTTTTTGAGTTATAATTTTTATTATTGTTATTTTAGCTTGATTTATAGAAATCGCTGTATACTTCGTTCCAGTAACATTCTCCATATTTAGATAGATGCATATGTACTGCTATGACGTTTATAACAGAGGTGCTCGTCCATCAAGGGAGGTTAAGTTATCCTCGGACAAAGCGGTAAACTACAGTCTGGAGCCGAGCGACCGCTACGGTCGCAGGTTCGAATCCTGCCTCGGGCATGGATGTGTGTGGTGTCCTTAGGTTAGTTAGGTTTAATTAGTTCTAAGTTCTAGGGGACTGATGACCACAGCAGTTAAGTCCCATAGTGCTCAGAACCATTCTTTTTTTTTTTTTTTTTTTTTTGAAGCGGTAAAATGGCACAGGAGATAGGTTTGAGATTGTCCGTGGATACTGCTAGGATGGCCCAAGCTGGCACGAAAAACAGGTTCTAGGTTTTATCCTCCACAGTTTTAACCTGTCACTCTTCATATCTGTAGCCCCCGGTAGCTGAGTGGTCAGCGCGACAGAATGTCAATCCTCAGGGGCCGGGATCGATTCCCGGCTGGGTCGGAGATTTTCTCTGCTCAGGGACTGGGTGTTGTGTTGTCCTAATCATCATCATTTCATCCCCATCGACGCTTAAACCGTCGAAGTGGCGTCAAATCAAACGGTCTACCCGACGGGATGCCCTAGTCACATGATATTGATTGATTGATCTTCATATCACTGAAATCCCCCCCCCCCTCCCCACTGTGATTTAGAGATTACGGTATGATCTGTTTCCAAAATAGCCTCAAGTTAGCGCTCGGAATATAGTACTGCTGCGTCAGGCCGACGCCTTAAACAAAGGCCGATGCTCTGCTCTAGGAAGCACCGGAAATGCCTCTTCATATGCGGAGCCAGTGCCTGGCGCATAGATTTAATGTTGTGGAGAAGCCAACCTTTGGAGCCCCAGTAGTTCAGAAAGTAGTAGACCCTCAGCACATTCGTGGGACACGTTATCATTTGTCTATAAAAACGGTAAATGAGCTAGTGAATAGTAATAGCGGGAACCCTTCCTTATTACCTGAGCTAATCAGCACTTGGAAATTCCCTTGTCACGCATACCTGCTGTGTGCAACAACTATCTACTTCTCAGAAAGTATCATCAGCCTTTAGCAACACATTCATGACAACAGCGCAGATGCAGATGCGATTGACATATTCCCTCACGACGGGAAAATACCTGATTGAGCATATGTGGGTAGCCCCTTATGTGAGCTGATCTCCCAGCAGAACGGCCACACATCCTGACTCGGAAAGTGTACGATCGGGTTTCTACACCCCCAGAAATATGTAGGGTCTGCTAAGTTCAAGATGGGGCACGAACTGGCTGGGCCACGGAAGTGCGGAAATTCCATTGTCCATCCACCCAAATCGCAGTTCCTCTCAAAGGACGCAAAACGCAAAGGCAACATGCATAAATGCCGGCCGAAGTGGCCGTGCGGTTGAAGGCGCTGCAGTCTGGAACCGCAAGACTGCTACGGTCGCAGGTTCGAATCCTGCCTCGGGCATGGATGTTTGTGATGTATTTAGGTTAGTTAGGTTTAACTAGTTCTAAGTTCTAGGGGACTAATGACCTCAGCAGTTGAGTCCCATAGTGCTCAGAACCATTTGAACATGCATAAATCAGATTCGAATGCATGCAACCATGTCCCTAAACTTAACGCGAGAGCGTGTAATTTTTGAAAAGGAGAATGGGAAGAAGCACCACGGAGCAGAGATGTGAAATCTATTCCCCCCATGAGAAGGTGATTTAAGGATTGCAGATAGACTTGATGACATCTAGCGTCTACCATAAAGCCAGGCATACAAGCCACCCCAGATTGTTCCCGAGACTCAACATACCGAGGCGATTTCAGTCTGCAGTTCTTTTGATGTCAGTGGTACTGCGATAACCAAGTCACTTCATTCAAAATGATGGAGCACAGCAATCAGTCCTCGAACGTCAGTCCCATGTTGTCCGGGCTTCTGCCACAGACTACTGTAGTCTCGAACGAACTGTGATAGAAGCCCGAACAACAGGGGATTGACGTTGATGATATAAAATAGTGCATTGATAATGGCTAGGCACTAGCCGAAATCTAGATTTGCTTAATAAAACCTGAAAGGAAAGGACGGCTGATCGCTGTGCTCCATCCTTTTGAAAGTCGTATCACAGTCGTCGAGTGCACCAACATTCCTGCCGGAAGGTAACTTGAAGTCAATTCGTGCAAGAGGCTAACTAAGATGAAACACCAGCTTCCCACCTGTATTACTACTGCCCTCGCGTCAGTGTAACCCGCAGCTGCACGTATAATTGAGTCAAATTGAACTGTGCGGTTCCAGAGACCTTTTCAAGTCTCAAACAAGTATGAGGTATACATGGTGTTACAAAAAGGTACGGCCAAACTTTCAGGAAACATTTCTCACACACAAAGAAAGAAAATATGTTATGTGGACATGTGTCCGGAAACGCTTACTTTCCATGTTAGAGCTCATTTTATTACTTCTCTTCAAATCACGTTAATCATAGAATGGAAACACACAGCAACAGAACGTACCAGCGTGACTTCAAACACTTTGTTACAGTAAATGTTCAAAATGTCCTCCGTTAGCGAGGATACATGCATCCACCCTCCGTCGCATGGAATCTCTCATGCGCTGATGCAGCCCTGGAGAATGGCGTATTGTATCACAGCCGTCCACAATACGAGTACGAAGAGTCTCTACATTTGGTACCGGGGTTGCGTAGACAAGAGCTTTCAAATGCCCCCATAAATGAAAGTCAAGAGGGTTGAGGTCAGGAGAGCGTGGAGGCCATGGAATTGGTCCGCCTCTACCAATCCATCGGTCACCGAATCTGTTGTTGAGAAGCGTACGAACACTTCGACTGAAATGTGCAGGAGCTCCATCGTGCATGAACCACATGTTGTGTCGTACTTGTAAAGGCACATGTTCTAGCAGCACAGGTAGAGTATCCCGTATGAAATCTTGATAACGTGGTCCATTGAGCGTAGGTGGAAGAACATGGGGCCCAATCGAGACATCACCAACAACGCCTGGCCAAACGTTCACAGAAAATCTGTGTTGAAGACGTGATTGCACAATTGCATGCCGATTCTCGTCAGCCCACACATGTTGATTGTGAAAATTTACAATTTGATCACGTTGGAATGAAGCCTCATCCGTAAAGAGAACATTTGCACTGAAATGAGGATTGACACATTGTTGGATGAACCATTCGCAGAAGTGTACCCGTGGAGGCCAATCAGCTGCTAATAGTGCCTGCACACGCTGTACATGGTACGGAAACAACTGGTTCTCCCGTAGCACTCTCCATACTGTGACGTGGTCAACGCTACCTTGTACAGCAGCAACTTCTCTGACGCTGACATTAGGGTTATCGTCAACTGCACGAAGAATTGCCTCGTCCATTGCAGGTGTCCTCGTCGTTCTAGGTCTTCCCCAGTCGCGAGTCATAGGCTGGAATGTTCCGTGCTCCCTAAGACGCCGATCAATTGCTTCGAACGTCTTTCTGTCGGGACACCTTCGTTCTGGAAATCTGTCTGGATACAAACGTAACGCCCGCATCTCGTGGTCGTGCGGTAGCGTTCTCGCTTCCCACGCCCGGGTTCCCGGGTTCGATTCCCGGCGGGGTCAGGGATTTTCTCTGCCTCGTGATGGCTGGGTGTTGTGTGCTGTCCTTAGGTTAGTTAGGTTTAAGTAGTTCTAAGTTCTAGGGGACTTATGACCACAGCAGTTGAGTCCCATAGTGCTCAGAGCCATTTGAACCATTTTGAACAAACGTAACGCACCACGGCTATTGCCCCGTGCTAATCCATACATCAAATGGGCAGCTGCCAACTCCGCATTTGTAAACATTACACTGACTGCAAAACCACGTTCGTGATGAACACTAACCTGTTGATGCTACGTACTGATGTGCTTGATGCTAGAACTGTAGAGCAATGAGTCGCATGTTAACACAAGCACCGAAGTCAACATTACCTTCCTTCAATTGGGCCAACTGGTGGTGAATCGAGGAAGTACAGTACATACTGACGAAACTAAAGTGAGCTCTAACATGGAAATTAAGCGTTTCCGGACACATATCCACATAACATCTTTTCTTTATTTGTGTGTGAGGAATGTTTCCTGAAAGTTTGGCCGTACCTTTTTGTAACATCCTGTATATGTAAAGTTACGCGACAAATGGAAGTTTGTACCGAGGCCCGGATTCTAACTCGGGTCTGTTGCTCAGTAGACAGATGCGTTAACCACTACACCACTCTGACACAGTGGCGTTGCAAAACTGCATAGACTATCCTAGCATGCCTCCCTCCTCAATCCAAATTCACATTGACACCTCTGTGCAGTTGCGCAAAGCCACTGTGCCAGGGTGCCATAGTAGTTGGCGCATCTGCCCAGTGAGCAGGAGACACGTGTTCGAATCCCGGACTTGGTACTGAATTTCATTCGTCGCTTCAGCTTGCATACATACATCACATAATTGAGTGACTATCGACAAAGGGACCTTTGTAGCTTCTCACTAACTGTGTGGTACGTGACATCCATTTATCGTTTAATTCTTACCTTATGGAGGCCATAGTATAAACGGAAGATAATGTCACAACACCAATTGAAAACAAATTAGTGTATTTGTAGTTATATTCACCGTTTGCTCGTCAATGTTTTAAAATATCGGTATTTGTATGTTGCTCTTGCGGTCTTCAGAACGAAGACTGGTTCGATGCAGCTGTCAACACTTGCGTGTCCTGTGCAGAACTTGTCATCTCCGCACGATTACTGCACCCACAGCCATTTGAACCTGCTTACTATACTCAGCCTCTAAAGTTCTTACCCCCAGATATCCCTCCATAACCAAATTGACGATTCCATTATACCTAAGGCTGTCTCCAATCAACCGATTCCGTCTTATAGTCAAGTTGTCCGCCCCAGTAGCTGAGTGGTCAGCGTGACGGATTGCCGTCCTCTGGGCCCGGGTTCGATTCCCGGCTGGGTCGGAGATTTTCTCCGCTCAGGGACTGGGTGTTGTGTTGTGTTCATCATCATTTCATCCCCATCCGGCGTGCAGGTCGCCCAATGTGGCGCCGACTGTAATAAGACCTGCGATATGGCGGCCGGACCTGCCCCGCGAGGGGCCTCCCGGCCAATGACGCCAAACGCTCATTTCTCATTTCCATAGTCAAGTTATGCCACAAATACCTTTTCTCCTCAATTCCATTCAGTACCTCCTCATTAGGTATCCGATCTGTCCAACTAATTTTCAGCTTCCTACTGTAGCAACACATTGCAAAACCTTCTGTTCTCCTCTTGTTTTTTGTTGTCTACGTTTCACTTCCATATAAGACTATATTCCAAACAAATACTTCCAGAAAAGATTGCCTAAATTTATGGTGAAAGTTACCAACGGCCCAAACTGCAAGTCTCATACACGACTTTCAGTCCTTTTTTCCTAAGCTAATTGCCGACCGGAGTGGCCGAGCGGTTCTAGGCGCTACAGTCTGGAACCGCGCGACTGCTACGGTCGCAGGTTCGAATCCTGCCTCGGGCGTGGATGTGTGTGATGTCCTTAGGTTAGTTAGGTTTAAGTAGTTCTAAGTTCTAGGGGACTGATGACCACAGCAGTTAAGTCCCATAGTGCTCAGAGTCATTTGAACCATTTGAACCTAAGCTAATTCCCTCAGCCTCGCCTGATTTAATTCGACTAATTCGATTCAATGATCTTTGTTTTATTTTGTTGCTGTTGATCTTGAACATCATCTTAAGATGCTATCCATTCTTCTCAATCAATTTTCCAAGTCTTTTGCCGTATCTACCAGAATTAAAATGTCATCGACAAACAATGAAATTTTTATTTCTTCTGACTGAACTTTAACTCTCTTTCCAAATTTGTCGTCGTTTTTATTTACTGTGCGCTGTATGTACAAACCCAATAACATCGGGGATAGTTTGTTACCGTGATGTGTTACTGTGAACTGTTATCAGCTATTGTGTGTCCTCTGTAACCTCGACACAGTTTTTTCATCAAACATCAGATGTACCACCTGTCTAATCAGACGCTGGCTGCAAGCCATGTACACCAAATTCCAAGACGAATAAAAATCTTGATCGACATGTCGTGGCCTCCGAAGCCGTCAGGGAACATATCGCGTTGTGGGCAGGGCGCATATCTGCCTTCCTGCCGCCCCCCACAATGCATTCGCGCGCCACACTGTGCTGCGTGATAACGTACGCCGTTACCAGACCTCTGGGACTGTCGTTTCTGTAAGACGAAAGCTTCCAACCATGACACAGTCGTAGACGTTTTCATATCATACAAAAACAGAGATCGCACGTGCAGGAAGAGTCTGTCGCGGAAGCTAGTCGTAGTTACGACATGCGCAGTGCTGCGATTATATACTGCGGACTGCGAAACCTCGCACCTGAAAGGCACCTTAAGGACGTTTCCAAATCTGTTGTGTGAGATTACTGACGCTCCCAGTATTTTAGTTTTGTGTTATGATTTTGATTTCAGACGTTACCCTCGAGCGTTAACTTGATAAATATTTACGTCTCTCTGTCAGACTAAAGAAAGCGCGGCCGGAAGTTATATCTATCCAATTTTTCAGTCGGATAGAAAATTTCTTGAAAGGTAGAAAACATTGCGATAACCTTTTTTATTTAGCATGTGGCATAGCAAATAAATGTGATTATTTGTGTTTGTTAAAATACAAAGAATAGTAAACTGTAATCTGACTGGCCTGCTTGGCCATAACGGGCGGAATTAGCAGCACACCAACCGCTGGAATGGAAGCCTCCACTTCACCTTTGGGTCAAGATGGAGGCAGCAGCTGGGGCACACAGACTTAAAACTGGCAAACACTGGGTCTCATTCGGATATCCAGAATCACACACTAACATAGTGAGCGGATGGGGAAATGTCTGCCGACTATATAATAACTCGCAACTGCTTCGCAAGCTTTACAACATAATAGTTCGAAGTAGGGAGCAGTGGGGAAAAACAGTTCGACACCGTACGGGGGTCATTGTTTGGTTCACTGATCGGTCGAAAACTGACTAAGGCGTTGGGGCAGGGGTGTACGTGGTTCAACCAAGACTGGAGAGCATCATCTCTCTAGGAAAACTGGCCTCTCTATTCCAAGCTGAAATTACTGGAATCAGGACATGTGTGGAGGAGAATATGCGTAGGTGCTACCATGACCGTAGCATCTACATCTGTTCAGACAGCCAGGCAGCCCTGAAATCATTGGCAGCTCCTGCAACAAGATCTAAGATTGTTGCAGATTGCCACAGGGCTCTAGTGGAACTGGGGGGAAGCAACAGGGTAAACCTAGTGTGGATTCCTGGCCACTCAGGGATCTGTGGCAATGACCAAGCCGATAGATTGGCTAGGATGGGGGCATCAACTCCATTTATTGGACCGGAACCTGTCCCGACAATCACCAAGGCTATGATCAAATTAGAACTACGGAACTGGCTTAGGAAACAGCACGTAGGGTATTGGACCATGTTCCATAAGCAAAAACAAGGTAAGGTAATGATGCCCAAGCCACGTTTTAAAAGATACTCTGTAACCCTGGAATTGAACAGGAAAGAGATCAAACTCATGACTGAACTGATGACAGGCCATGGGAATTTCAAAAAACGCCTACAGACAATGGGTATAACGGAAGAGGACCCTAAATGTAGGATCTATGATGACGGTCTTTCAAATTCTAAAGGTAGCAGGGGTAAAATACAGGGAGCGAAAGGCTATTTACAATTTGTACAGGAATCAGATGGCAGTTACAAGAGTCGAGGGGCATGAAAGGGAAGCAGCGGTTGGGAAGGGCGTGAGACAGGGTTGTAGCCTCTCCTCGATGTTATTCAATCTCTATATTGAGCAAGCAGTAAAGGAAACAAAAGAAAAATTCGGAGTAGGTATTAAAGTCCATGGAGAAGAAATAAAAACTTTGAGGTTCGCCGATGACATTGTAATTCTGTCAGAGACAGCAAAGGACTTGGAAGAGCTGTTGAACGGAATGGACAGTGTCTTGAAAGGAGGGTATAAGATGAACATCAACAAAAGCAAAACGAGGATAATGGAATGTAGTCGAATTAAGTCGGGTGATGCTGAGGGAATTGGATTAGGAAATGAGACACTTAAAGTAGTAAAGGAGTTCTGCTATTTGGGAAGCAAAATAACTGATGATGGTCGAAGTAGAGAGGATATAAAATGTAGACTGGCAATGGCAAGGAAAGCGTTTCTGAAGAAGAGAAATTTGTTAACATCGAGTATAGATTTAACTGTCAGGAAGTCGTTTCTGAAAGTATTTGTATGGAGTGTAGCCATGTATGGAAGTGAAACATGGACGATAAATAGTTTGGACAAGAAGAGAATAGAAGCTTTCAAAATGTGGTGCTACAGAAGAATGCTGAAAATTAGATGGGTAGATCACATAACTAATGAGGAGGTATTGAATAGAATTGGGGAGAAGAGGAGTTTGTGGCACAACTTGACAAGAAGAAGGGACCGGTTGGTAGGACATGTTGTGAGGCATCAAGGGATCACAAATTTAGCATTGGAGGGCAGCGTGGAGGGTAAAAATCGTAGAGGGAGACCAAGAGATGAATACACTAAGCAGATTCAGAAGGATGTAGGTTGAAGTAAGTACTGGGAGATGAAGAAGCTTGCACAGGATAGAGTAGCATGGAGAGCTGCATCAAACCAGTCTCAGGACTGAAGACAACAACAACAACAACATGATGAGGATGAATAAACTGCATCATACCTAATCTTCGAATGCATGGCATTGGAGAGTAAAAGATACAGAATCTTCGGGACAACTAGACCTGAAGAAATTGTGTCTAACAAAAAACTGGTAGAGGGACTCCTTGCACTATTTAAGGGCACTGGTTGGTTTTACTAGATATACAGGGAGCGATACCGCACAATAAACCTAGTTTCGCTGCGGGCAGTGGCGGGTCAGACTTAAGCTCTTTTAGCTTCCCCGTTAAAATCAATCAATCAAACTGTAAACTGATTTGCTTTGCGATACGAAATAAGCTAATGTGGCAGCTTTCAGATAACCGATTAACGAGACTGCCAAATGCCCTCACTCTATGAGATACAGCAGGACGGTACACAATTACTCTGGCTTCTGGCGGGCTCCAATATTGAGTATGTAAATTAGGCACCCAAACGACCCGCCAGGGTAGCCGAGAGCGCTAACGCGCTGCTTCCTGGACTCGGGTAGGCGCGCCGGTCCCGGATCGAATCCGCCTGGCGGACTAACGACGACGGCAGGTCTGCCGGTCAGCCTGGATGTGGTTTTTAGGCGGTTTTCCACATCCTACTAGGTGAATACCGGGCTGGTCCCCACGTCCTGCCTCAGTTACAAGACTCGCAGACATTTGAAACACATTCCCACTATTTCACGATTTACACTAGACGGAGGCAGCTGGGGTACACTACTGCCGTCCCGGGGCGTATGGGGTTGCGGCAGGAAGGGCATCCGGCCACCCCTTAAAATTAACCATGCCAATTCCGTACTTAACCCTGCCGAACCTGCACACAATGCGGGATAACCCTCATGACTTGCATAGTATTTTCAGAATACGTAGACGAATTGCAAGAATTACATGTGGCGTTAGCCTTACAACATTCTATAAAGACCTCTTCAGAAAACTTGCTGTTTTGACTGTTATTAATGGCGTAAACGCATACAGTCGAAAGTACACGACACTAGAATCTAAAAAGTCTCAGTAAACATAGAATCCAATATGCATACCTTAAGAGCTACGAGCAGTTTTTCATCTTCGATACTGTGAAGCAAATCTCTTCTACTGCAAGTTCTTTGCTTTCTATGTTTTGGGAAGTGGTAGCATGGACCAAAAGAAGAAGAAAAAAAGTCCAGCAAACATGTACTCTAAAACGCATACCTTAAAAGTTACGAGCACTTGGTCATTAGAAGACTTGTGTTTCAAAATAGCAAAGATGAACAAGTGCTCATAGCTTTTAAGGTATGCGTTTTACAGCACATGTTTACTGGACTTTTCTTCTTGTTTTGGTGGATACTACCAGTTCCCAAAATATGGAAAGCAAAAAACTTGCAGTAGAAGAGATTTGTTTCACAGTATCGAAGATGAAAAATTGCTCGTAGATCTTAAGGTATGCATTTTGGACCCTATGTTTACTGAGACTTTTTTGCTTCTAGTATCGTGTACTTTCAACTGTATGCGTTTACGCCATTAATTATGATACACCCAGTATACTTTCATCATTGTACTTTGTCGTCTCTCAAAACATTGTACAAAGCACTGGTCTACTCCAGTTTTTGATTCAGTTTTGCCTAAGGCACCTCGGACTAAATGTGGATTAAAGAAACTTACTATAATTCATGCGCAGCACTAAAAAACATCACGTGGTTTGATCGCATTTCACATGGAATGTGTCTGCATCGGTGGTTAGGTCAGTTTAAGCGACAGGACTGCATGACACAAAAAGTTGTTCCGCGAAGAGACTTCAAATCTGAGTTGTTTTTTTTTATTGAAGTCAGTAATGAGAATGCTCACATGTTGCAGCTGATTACTGTTTACTATCACTCATGTAATGCCATTTCTACATTACAATTCGTCACACACAAAATATGTTCACAATTAAATGAAATTTAGTAAACAGTTTTTGATGTGGCTGAGCAACAGTCATACAATATTTTTTAAAGGAATACACCGCCATTTGACCGTTTTATTGTTTATTTAAATACAACCCAGGTTTCGGCCTTTTATGCTGTTTTCCAGTATTTGATTTTATGTGTTTAACATATATTGCAGGACACTTAAGATGTTGTCAAGCACAAAGTTGGCCATAAATTGAGAAAATTATTGGCTCCTCACGAAACGCTAGATGTAAAATCACAATCTTGTAAGAGATCAGTAAATAATCGTGGGAGCTCGTCGTAATTAGTAATATGTGTTAAAGACATGAAATCAAATACTCGGTAATGGCATAAAATGCCGAAACCTGGGTTGTACTTAAATAAATAATAAAACGCTCAAATGGGCGTGTGTTCCTTTAAAAAATGAAATTAATAGTCTCTCTAAAGTTAATTGGACTCTGTGTAACAACAATGTCTGGTTAGCGAACCTGTCCACAGTTTAATTATTTTTGACTGAGGCTTTAGGTGTAGGAAAATGGTCTGGTACACAGAACTAGTGATTAATCGTGATGTTCTAGACTGAAATAAATTTACGAATTAATTCAGTGGTCAAGATTTCTCCGAGGCATTACGCGTACTTTGGTCAATGGGAGTCATTAGATGAAGAGGGGGTTTCGTTCTGCAAGGGTGGTTACTGAACATATTACGGGCAACTTTTCGTGTACTTTGGCCGTAACGGCAATGACCAATCGGACCCTACAGTACCTGGAGGTAAATGTCCCACCCAACACAAGCGGCCAGTATATGACATTATCTGAAAAGCATTCCTTCATATCAAGTAAATTTCGAGCAGCATCGGAGTTCTCCGAGTTCGGTGTCTGTCAAGCGAAGTGCACGCTCGCACGGCCATGTAGACGCGCCAAGTGAGAGCCGTGCACAGTCCGACCAACACTAGGAGGGGGGCACGCTGCCTGTCGCTTCTCGAGGTCGTGTGCGGGATGCCGCATCGACGGCTGCGATCCTAGACAACTCCTGCAGAAACGAGCTACAAATGTTCGGCATTAAGTTATGCACTGCTGAGGAGAATAAACACTTGCCCTTCCAAAGACCGTTGATTCCTCTTTAGGACATTGTGAGAAAACCGCTAAAGCTCTTTGACTGATCAGTATGATGTCATTAAGTTCGTAAAACATCCAAAATACACTGCTGGCCACCGTAAATGCAACACCAAGAACGACAAGAGGTAGCACAACAAAATTTATTTTGTAGATAACATGTTGACCAAGTATCAAATGATTACGTTTACAGACATCTGTGACATGTGGTTCCTGCCAGAATCAGTAGCCAGAGTAGCCGCCATTGTTGGAGATCACCGCTGCCACACGTCTCGGCATTGAGTCAAAGAGACGTTGGATGTGTTCCTGGTGTACAGCAGCCCAAGCAGCTTCCACACGTTGCCAAAGATCATCTGGTGTGGCAGCTGGGGATGTAATCTGGGTCACTCGTTGAGCAACCATGGACCACATGTTTTCTATCGGCGAAAGATCCGGAAAGCGAGCCGGCCAGGGAAGCAATTCAATCTGGTTATTGACGAAGAACCTTTGGACAATGCGTGCCACGTGTGGTCGCGCATTATCCTGTTGAAATATGGCTGTGGCCGAGCCCTGAAGGTAACGAAGGACAACTGGCTCCAGCACCTCGGATATGTAGCGCCGGCTATTTAAAGTACCAGCAATGGGTACTAGAGGCGTGCGAGAGTAATATCCAATACCGCCCCATACCATAATACCCGGTGCAAGACCAGTGTGGCGGTGCATAATGCAGTTGTCCAGCATCCTCTCTCCACGGTGTCTCCACACTCGAATCCGACCATCGTGGTGCTGCAGACAGAAGCGTGCCTCGTCAGTAAAGACAATGTCATTCCATTCTGCCGTCCACATCCGTCTGTCATCACACCATTGGCGACGGAGACGTCTGTGGTTCTGCGTCAGTGGTAGACGAAGCAATGGACGTCTTGCGGACAGACCACTCTGCTGTAAACGGCGTCGAATGGTACGCGCAGGCACTGGATGATGCGTTACAGACGCAATTTGCTGTGCTATGGTTCGGGATGTCACTGAGCGATCCGTCACTGCCATGCGCACAATTTGCCTATCAGCACGTGCAGTGGTGCACCGAAATGAATGCGATCGACCACGTCGGTCCGTCGTACCCTCCTGCATCCAAAGGTCACATATCCTCATTACAGTTGTTTGGTTTCGTCCAAAACGACTAGCGATTTCTCTGTATGATAATCCACAATCTCGGTAAGCCACTATCCTTCCTCTGACGAACTCGGATACTTGATCAAACGATGTTCGCTGTTGTCTACGAGGCATAACTGATCGTCTTGTGAAACAACCACAAGGTAAACACACGTGTCGAACGTACACTCGTCGAAATCGCCAGCCTTAAATGGCGCTATGAGGTGGCGCCACAGGCGCGCGTGATGTGCGTCTGCGCTGAAATTCTAATCAGTTGCATATCTCATCGCTGCAAACCCATGGTGTAAATTTCACTTGATTCGGATGCTTCCTTCAGGGTGTTGCATTTACGGTGGCCAGCAGTGTATAATTGCTGCTCCCCTTCTTGAAAACCGTAACTGTATGTCAACGTTCGTGGTACGCAGCGTAACAGATTTAGCGATAGTACGTACATCCTGTGACATTTCAGATATCTAGTCACCGCCATATCGAGACACTGGTCGAGCACCGTCCATGTTGTTTAACGCAGCGCTCCTCTGCTTTCCAAATGGCATAGGATCGCTACAGTCTCATTGCGTCTGTCCTTCTTAAACATACAGCGCAATATCCGCGCAGTGGTCACCGTCGCAGCGCCATCGCCACTGACTGCTACAAGTCCACGATGAATTCAACGGGACACACCATTTTTCGTTCGCGAAAAGCAAACCGCGCAGTGAATCTCACAGTTGTCAAGTCGGACATGTACGTCAATTACAGTTATTTTGTCAGCAGATGACACTTTGAGAGTTCCGTTGTTGTATGGTAAAATTCCTTTTTACGAGGGGTGTTCAATAAGCAATGCAACCCATATGTTTCGGAAAGCAGATTGGTTTTATTCAGGTTTCGAATACACCGTATTACTCCCCACTATTTTCGCTACTAAACCCTATTTTTCAATATAGCCTTCGTCCGGTGCAACGGACTTACTTCACCTTGAAACTTCCTGGCAGATTAAAACTGTGTGCCGGACAGTAACTCGAACTCGGGACCTTTGCCTTTCGCGGGCAAGTGCTCCACCATCTGAGCTACCCAAGCACGACTCACGCCCCGTCCTCACAGCTTTGCTTCCACCAGTACCTCGTCTCCTACTTTCCAAACTTCACAGAAGCTCTCCTGCGAACCTTGCAGGTCCCGAGTTCGAGTCTCGATCCGGCACAACGTTTTAATCTGCCAGGAAGTTTCATATCAGCGCACACTCCGCTGCAGAGTGAGAATCTCATTCGGGAAACATCCCGCAGGCTGTGACTAAGCCATGTCTCCGCAATATCCTTTCTTCCAGGAGTGCTAGTTCTGCAAAGTTCGCAGGAGAGCTTCTGTGAAGTTTGGAAAGTAGGAGACGAGGTACTGGCGGAAGTAAAGCTGTGAGGACGGGGCGTGAGTCGTGCTTGGGTAGCTCAGATGGTAGAGCACTTGCCCGCGAAAGGCAAAGGTCCCGAGTTCGAGTCTCGGTCCGGCACACAGTTTTAATCTGCCAGGAAGTTTCATATCAGTGCACACTCCGCTGCAGAGTCAAAATCTCATTCTGGTTACTTCACCTTACTGGTAAGGCCTGTTTTCCAGCAGGGTACCACTGCACTGGTCGATGTCAGAGGCCAACGTGTCGCTGCATCAGTGTCCCCATCGTCCACGTACTGGTTCCCGCGTAGGGCATCCTTCACTGGGCCAGACAAATGGAAGTGCGAGATCCCGACTGTAGGGTGGATGATGAGGAATAGAACAATGAAGTTTTGTGAGCTCCTCTAGGACGCGCAGACTATTGTCAAGCCTTCAGTTATTATGGAGAAGGAGAATTCCTTTTGTATTTTTGTCGCGACGAACGCTCTGATGTTGTTTCTTCAGTTTCCTGAGTATAGCACAATACACTTCAGAGCTGACCATAAGGGAGCACATCAAACCGAATAATTCGTTCAGAGACGCAGAAGATCGTCGTCATCACTTTACCGGCTGACGTTGTGGCTTTGAACTTTTTCTTCGGAGGAGGGATGGTGTGGCGCCACTCCATGAATTGCCGTTTTGCTTCTGATTTGAAGTGATGAACCCATGTTACATCGCCTGTGACGATTTTCGGGAAAAAAATGTAATGAGCAGCCTCCTATCGCGCAAGCAGTTCCTCAAAGATGGTCCCTCGTTGCTCTTTATCGTCTTTTATTAGGCAGCGAGAAACCCATGGGGGGGGGGGGGACTCCCTGTAGTGCTCCAGCTGGAGGGCCGGAGTATCAGCACTACGAAGAGAGACGTCCAGTTGTGTAGCGAGGTGTTTCATTGTGATCCGTCGATCTCCTCGAATGAAAGTGTCCGCACGTTCCAACAGGTCGAGAGTCGCAGCTGTGTGTGGCCGGCCGCACGCGGAAGGTCGGACAAGTTTGCACCACCTTGTTGCGATGATGACAGACGTCTCGCCCAACGACTCACCGTGCTTTTCTTCACTGCCAGGTCTCTAGACATTCTGCAAGCGGTTATGAATATCTGCGATGCACTGATTTTCCGCCAATGACAGCTCTCTGCTTGGAACGCACCTCCATTGCAGACGTCATTTTGGAGGTGATGTATAGCGCCTCCACCTATCGGAACGTCATGAAACTGTAGGTTCTGAAGCAGGAATATTCCACGATGCCCCACAACAAATTCTGGATTTTTCAAGTCGAAATTGGCTAAGAAAAACATGCGTTGCTTTACTTACTGAACATCCCTCGTATAACAACTGACACCACTGAACTGTTAAGAAACATTTCATTGTTTTCTTTTACCATTACCGATTTTTAACCATTCGTTTATCATCAGGTTGCTGCATTGCGTTTACATGACGAGCTGTTAATTAGCTGTTCAATGTTTACAGTGCGATGGTGTCCTTCAGTGAAAAACAATTTGAAATTGAGAGATATTCGAAATGACAATTGTGTGTCTGTGAAATCTTATGTGACTTAACTGCTAAGGTCATCAGTCCCTAAGCTTACACACTACTTAACCTAAATTATCCTAAGGACAAGATGGCCTGGGCGACCGAGCGGTTCTCGGTGCTACAGTCTGGAACCGCGCGACCGCTACTGTCGCAGGTTCGAATCCTGCCTCGGGCATGGATGTGTGTGATGTCCTTAGGTTAGTTAGGTTTATGTAGTTCTAAGTTCTAGGGGGCTGATTACCTCAGAGGTTAAGTCCCATAGTGCTCAGAGCCATTTGAACCATTTGAACCTAAGGACAAACACGCACAGGCATGCCCGAGGGAGGACTCGAACCTCCACCGGGACCGAAATGACAATTAAAACCGAGGCTAAACTCATCTTAGAAACAACAGCATAAACGTATCATTAATATGCTTACAATGAAAAGGTTCTGTTATTTGAGACAGCTTGCATTTTACGTGCAGCATGAAATATGACGTTGACACAATTAAAACTGCAATGTGTTTTCTTTTATATATAGTCAAGAATGCTTCTACACAGTGAATGTACTGATCTCACATCAACATTGCGTCTTTTAATATTCACTGTCACAGCACACAGGAGCTAAAATGCCTACATTGGTTACACCAGGCGTCAGGTAAAGGTTGAAAGCGATGAAACTAACATCGATATCGGGGGCAGAAACTAATTAAACGTATTTGGCAAATACACTGAAGAGCTAAAGAAACTGGTCCCCTGCGAGCACGCAGAAATGCCGCAACACGGTGTGGCATGGACTCGGCTAATGCCTGAGGTTGTGCTGGAGGGAAATGATACCATGAATCCTGCAGGACTCTCCATAAACCCTTAAGAGTACGAGGGGGTGGAAATCACTTCTGAATAGCACGTTGCAAGGCATACCAGATATGCTAAATAATATTCATGTCCGGGAAGTTTGGGGCCAACGGATGTGTTTAACTCAGAAGAGTGTTCTGAAGCCACTCTGTAGCAATTCTGGACGTGTGGGGTGTGGCGTTGTCCTGATGGAACTGCCCAAGTCCATTGGAATGCACAATGGGCACGAATGGATGCAGGTGATGAGACAGGATGCTTACTTACGTGTCACCTGTCAGAGTCGTATCTAGACGTATCAGGGGCCCCATATCACTCGAACTACACCATTACAGGGCCTCCACCAGGTTGAACAGTACCCTGCTGACATGCAGGGTCCATGGATTTATGAGGTTGTCTCCATACCCGTACACGTCCATTTGTTCGATACAATCTGAAACGAGACTCGTCCGACCTGGTGGCATGTCTCCAGTCATCGACAGTCCAATGTCGGTGTTAACAGGCCTAGGCGAAGAGTAAAGCTTTGTGTCGTGCAGTCATCAAGCGTGCACCACTGGGCCTTCGGCTTCGACAATCCATGTCGATGATGTTTCGTTAAATGGTTCCACGCTGACAATTGTTGATGGCCCTGCATTAAAATGGTTCGCACGCTGACAATTGTTGATGGCCCTGCATTAAAATCTGTAGCAGTTTGCGGAAGGATTGTACTTTTGTCACGTTGAACGATTCTGTTCAGTCGACGTTCGTCCAGTTCTTGCAGGATCTTTTTCCGACCGCCAAATATGTTTAATTAGTTTCTGCCCCCAATTTGATGTTTTGCCGAATTCCTGATATTTACGATGCACTCGTGGAATGGTCGTCCGGGAAAGTCCCCACTTCATGGCTAACTCGGAGATATTGTGTCGATCGCTCGTGCGACTATGACACCACGTTCAGCCACTGTAGCAGCAGTAACCGATCTAACAACTGCGTCAGACACTCGTTGTCTTATATAGGCGTTGCCGACCGCAGCGCCGTATTCTGCTTGTCTACATATCTCTGTATTTGAATACGCATCTGTACGGATACTCTGCCTGCAAATCACATTTAAGTGTCTGGCAGAGGGTTCATCGAACGTATACTAGTTCCTTTGGTGCTTCAGTGTAAGAGTATAATATTACTAGCGGTGAACGGTGTCCTTCAAAAGACTTGCGCCTACACCAGCATGATGTTCCGTCGTGAAAGCCACTACATATAGCTACCTATCCTGTTTAACAGAGCAGGCAAGCCTCCGACTTCCACCTTCCGGATGAGGCGTGGACATTCAACGCCTTGTCGTCTACTCGTGGTTTCCCCGCCCTTCAACTGCTTCCCACAGATTCTCACGATAGCAGCACGCGAATGGCTGACCAGCTTCGCCTTTTCTGAGATGTTCGTTCCCAGGCGCCGGGCCGTTACAGCGTGACGTTTGTCAATGTCGCTTATGTCAGTGGATTTCCTCATTTGTGTCCCTGTAGTGCGTGGGTTTCAAGGTGAGAGGAATCAATTGGGTTGGCGGTAACTGCTGAAGATGTCATGCAGGTGAAAAAAAATGGACGTGAGCGAATGGCATCGTTGGCCGTGCGGCCCCATTCGGGGTAGTTCGGCCGCGACGTTCAAGTCTTATTTCATTCGACGCCACATTGGGCGACTTGGCCGCCGGTGTTGAGGATGAAATGATGATGAAGACAACACCACACCCAGTCCACAAGCGGAGAAAATCTCTAACCCAGTCGGGAATCTAAACCGGGTCCGCTTGCATGGGAGGTAAGCGCGTTACCACCCAGCTGAGCAGGCGGACGATGCAAGTGAAATTAATTAATTTACACGCAGCGAATATGGTTGGTTCATTTATCCCTTGCACAAGCAATGCGGATTTTCCTACGTGCAGGAGAGGTTCGTGTCCTGCAATTTTGCTGATAGTGAATCTATTTGGCAAGGACTAAGGTATCCCTTCCCTACCTCCGTTACTAAACACAACAACAAGATAAACTGGTCATTAGAAAACAAGTATCAGAAGTTTATTACGTAGTTTAGAAAAGAATACAGCATTGGACTACGAAAGCCATGTTCAGTATTTTTACATCAGCGCCTAGCTGTGGGCAAAGGATATCCTGAACTTGAAGGAAACAATAGATGGGAGCGCACACACAGACTATATACATGGCACAGGAAGAAAATAGGTGCGGAACATTGCCCAGCTGGAGCTATCTGGGAATTACTATAGGGAAGGCGTTACCCTCATGGTAAATGATGAAGAATGCCGCAAGGCAGGTTTATGATGGGCGGTTCACCTCATGGACACCACTCACATATCGACGCGCCCACAGTGGAGACGGACACTGCACGTTCGCGTAACTCAACAAAGGACTGCGAAAGATTGAGCCCAAATGAGCGACGACAATGGGATGCTGGTGGTTTCATACACCTAGTGTTTGATATTTTCATTTGAACAAGTCCCTCATCCCCTGGCTCCAGGACCAACAGAAGCCACGTTGTCTGAAAGGAATGTCCTCGACCCTTCTCTAGTCCAAGCCAATGGCGAGCAACATCTACAATTGGCGAAAAGTGGCCAAATAGTGTCAAACGCGCTGGAGGAGCATGTGTTGGTGGTCTCCCTCGTCGGGCTGTCGGGACTGTAGGGTATTCCTCTGCCTAACAGTCGAAATTGGTGTAATTTCTACCAACCTGAAGCTTTCGAGACAATGTTGCGGTTCACTCAAATAAATGTTCTATTAATGTCGTATCTCATGCAGTGATAGTAGAAGTGGGGGAGAGTTTAGTACGGTGACTAGCTGCTCTGGCAATTTACAATTAATCTATTTAATTGGCCGATTAATTTTTATATTTAAGCGACAACTTTTAGAAAAGAGGACGGCAGCTCCTCTTTCGACCCGTTTCAGAAAAGAAGTGTTACAGCCCGTATCATCCCTAGAACAACTTCCAATTAGTCTCTGCCTCGCTTGTATACATATGTCGGCAATGTCACCAGGCGGCTGTCAGTCTTGCGGTGGGCAATGGTCATAATGTTTTGGCTCGTCATAAAGTGTGAAGGACAGAGTTCAAAGGTACGAAGAAACATAGCAGAGGAAAGGAAATACGGTACTAATCTGGCTATAGAAGATGTTGAAGTGACCACCATTCGTCTCTTGGCAT
The DNA here is from genome assembly GCF_021461395.2 of Schistocerca americana. NCBI lineage: Eukaryota > Metazoa > Arthropoda > Insecta > Orthoptera > Acrididae > Schistocerca > Schistocerca americana. The sequence goes on along the minus strand of NC_060124.1, from coordinate 77,489,609 downwards.
ATTGCCCTTGTCAGCAAGCTGCTGAAGGTGGATCGAAGCTGGACTGCTGGAATTGCTGCAGTCTCATCCGAAATGTTCTGCAGCAGTTCTTGAAGACTATGAGGGTTGTTGCGATACACCATAGACTTGAGGGCTCCCCACGCAAAGTAATTGCACACTGACAGAACAGGTAACCTGGATGGCAAGCTAGGTCCCCCACCAGACTGATCTATGCTAACAGTCCTGACAGGCATGAAGATTGTGTAACTGTGCCCCAAAGTTCGGCCGGCTGGCCAACTGTAGGTCTTTTCCTCCTCCATTAATGCTGCCACCAATGGTTCAAAATGTATCCACTTGTCAGGGACATTTTTATTGCCCCACCTCGTGCTTAGAAATCCCTACAGAATAAGTAACAATATACTGGCACAACTGTAACACCCACAACGCGACCATTCGCAACATGACTGGTATAACGAAGCATCGACAAATGAGCAGAAAGAGGAAGAGGAGGAGGAGGAGGGAGGCCAGAATTTAGCCACTGGAGATGCAGCTAATCAGCTCGTACAGAGTGCCCTGTAACGTTAGTGTTAAAATCACACAGTTGATAAAGGGTTCAAAACTGAGTAATGTGAAGTAAGAAACTGAAGATTGGAAATGAGTATCTCGTTTTTTGTTGACGTAAACAACACCAGCTTATTGCGAGCAGTTGAGATGACCCCCAATCTCAGTGCACGCTTTCATCCACTGACAAGGCTGCAACCTGTGATCAAAATCATGGTAGGAGTTTTTAACCACTGCTCAGCTAGTACTCCCCACGCAGTATTTTTTGAAGTCCGCATTTCACAAGTGCATGCAGGTGGATCTCCTGAACTTCATCTGCGTGGACAATTGTCTAACGAGAACCTGGCCAGCTGTCCCTGTGGCCCGGGCGACACCGTTTCTCGGCAGGTGTCTGTCCAAGTCGACAAATTTCTGACAGTTAGAATGCCACCTGTTGCCTCTGCGAAGTCGTCCGGTTCTGCGGGCACTGCGCATAGCTGCATCGAATGCGCGCCTGCAGGTGGCTGTTGCGAGCGGGACTCCAAGGCTCCCACTTGGGCAGTCGGTCGCGCACTTTAAGTGGCACTATGCTCAGCCGTGCACGGCCTCTCAATGGGCCGCCACCAGCGTCGATACGGCACTGAGTGGTTTCTTTTAAAACGTGTGCGGTGTACCAACACGTCAGCTCAGAATAGAGACTATGCAGAACGGAAAATCGGCTGCAATCCGTGCCCCAGAATTTAATGCTCATGCGTGAAGCCTGCCATACTAAAACCGAGCAAACAACTGTGGTTGAAGCCAAAGATCAACAGATACGTTTTGTTTATTTTGTTAATTGTGCATTGTAGCTGCTAGGCTTACCTACAAGTTAGCAGTTGTTTGGTGTACTGTTGAAGTTAGAAATACACTCCTGGAAATGGAAAAAAGGAACACATTGACACCGGTGTGTCAGACCCACCATACTTGCTCCGGACACTGCGAGAGGGCTGTACAAGCAATGATCACACGCACGGCACAGCGGACACACCAGGAACCGCGGTGTTGGCCGTCGAATGGCGCTAGCTGCCCAGCATTTGTGCACCGCCGCCGTCAGTGTCAGCCAGTTTGCCGTGGCATACGGAGCTCCATCGCAGTCTTCAACACTGGTAGCATGCCGCGACAGCGTGGACGTGAACCGTATGTGCAGTTGACGGACTTTGAGCGAGGGCGTATAGTGGGCATGCGGGAGGCCGGGTGGACGTACCGCCGAATTGCTCAACACGTGGGGCGTGAGGTCTCCACAGTACATCGATGTTGTCGCCAGTGGTCGGCGGAAGGTGCACGTGCCCGTCGACCTGGGACCGGACCGCAGCGACGCACGGATGCACGCCAACACCGTAGGATCCTACGCAGTGCCGTAGGGGACCGCACCGCCACTTCCCAGCAAATTAGGGACACTGTTGCTCCTGGGGTATCGGCGAGGACCATTCGCAACCGTCTCCATGAAGCTGGGCTACGGTCCCGCACACCGTTAGGCCGTCTTCCGCTCACGACCCAACATCGTGCAGCCCGCCTCCAGTGGTGTCGCGACAAGCGTGAATGGAGGGACGAATGGAGACGTGTCGTCTTCAGCGATGAGAGTCGCTTCTGCCTTGGTGCCAATGATGGTCGTATGCGTGTTTGGCGCCGTGCAGGTGAGCGCCACAATCAGGACTGCATACGACCGAGGCACACAGGGCCAACACCTGGCATCATGGTGTGGGGAGCGATCTCCTACACTGGCCGTACACCACTGGTGATCGTCGAGGGGACACTGAATAGTGCACGGTACATCCAAACCGTCATCGAACCCATCGTTCTACCATTCCTAGACCGGCAAGGGAACTTGCTGTTCCAACAGGACAATGCACGTCCGCATGTATCCCGTGCCACCCAACGTGCTCTCGAAGGTGTAAGTCAACTACCCTGGCCAGCAAGATCTCCGGATCTGTCCCCCATTGAGCATGTTTGGGACTGGATGAAGCGTCGTCACACGCGGTCTGCACGTCCAGCACGAACGCTGGTCCAACTGAGGCACCAGGTGGAAATGGCATGGCAAGCCGTTCCACAGGACTACATCCAGCATCTCTACGATCGTCTCCATGGGAGAATAACAGCCTGCATTGCTGCGAAAGGTGGATATACACTGTACTAGTGCCGACATTGTGCATGCTCTGTTGCCTGTGTCTATGTGCCTGTGGCTCTGTCAGTGTGATCATGTGATGTATCTGACCCCAGGAATGTGTCAATAAAGTTTCCCCTTCCTGGGACAATGAATTCACGGTGTTCTTATTTCAATTTCCAGGAGTGTATATAATGAGCAGAAATTAGAGAAAAGACCAAACAGAAAAGTAAAGTGTTGTTCCCACAAAGCGACTGATACCAGTACATCAGAAAAAAGGAGTTTTCCTATTTTCTTGCTGTAAACAATGAAAGCTAATTAAACTGTAAAAAATACTTTTCCCCTAAAAAAATTAAAAACGAATTGTTTCTCATTTGCGCGTTTGCTTCGCTACCATATATAATACCTCTCTTTCGATTCTGAGGAAACTAATTGGAGCACAAAATTAATTTCTTTCGTGTCTTATAGTTTTATATCACAGCTAGATGATGAAACGTCTATTTTTTCAATGTTGATCATAATTACTGTATACTTAATTTTCTAGTACTCTGTAGCACAAAATTTGAATACTTTGCAGTGAGAAATGTGATTACTGGCTGCTTTATGTTTGGTTTGTTTTAGATGATAATTTGCTGTGTACTTACTGTAGCTAACAATAGAAACTGTTTTTAAAGTTGGAAGGAAAGCCACAACTCACTTCAGCATCGAGAACATAGAAGTTAAAAATGGCTCTGAGCACTATGGGACTTAACATCTGAGGTCATCAGTCCCCTATAACTTAGAACTACTTAAACCTAACTAACCTAAGGACATCACACACGTCGATGCCAGAGGCAGGATTCGAACCTGCGACCGCAGCGATCGCGCGGTTCCACATTGAACCGCCTAGAACCACTCGGCCACTCCGGCCGGCCATAGAAGTTATAGCAATTTATTTCAGCGAGCTGCCTGCCGACGCCACATACAAGTAACCTGCAGTTCAGGCGCGAAAATTTCGTACAAGGAGATGCACGTTTCTCAAATTAGTGAACACAGTTTATTGTTGCACTTACTACCGAAAGAAAATGATGAAGAAGACATTCCACAGCAACAGTTACATAATGTAAAAGCTGAAACACATCTCATTGTTAGGACAAAGCTTGGCAAAAGTTCCTTTGCGACACTTATCAATCATCATTTCTTTAACGAATATACGCCGACCGCGGTGGTCTCGCGGTTCTAGGCGCGCAGTCCGGAACCGCGCGGCTGATACGGTCGCAGGTTCGAATCCTGCCTCGGGCATGGATGTGTATGATGTCCTTAGGTTACTTAGGTTTAAGTAGTTCTAAGTTCTAGGGGACTGATGACCACAGCTGTTAAGTCCCATAGTGCTCAGAGCCATTTGAACCATTTTTAACGAATATGATTTTTATTAGATAATGTCTTAGAGTGAACTTTTTACGTTCAGGCACAATTTAAAAGATTTGCATAAATTAAATTTTAATGCAGTCTACTGTCTTCATTTAAAGTAATACCAGTGTTAATTCGAAATAAATTCGCTGACTGCAAATATCTTGGAATCAGGTGGGTTAGGTATAGATATGCTACCGGTATCTATTAGTGACACACGAAAATTTGTGTTGGACCAGCAAACGAAGCCATATTCCCGCTTATTGCGAGCCGTAGCCTTAACCAATTCGGATATCCGTGCACACCAATTTATTTCGAATTAATTTCTGACGGCTGTCAGTCGTCATTAACCGCTGTTCATGTAGGCATGAAAGTAGACGCGTTACTTTATGGCTGAAAACTTGAGTGAAAATTCCAGCACTAATACAAAACCCTGACTCTCCCGCATAGTTTTCCATACAGCTATTTCTTTAGGAAGTGAAATTGATTTATCAGTTTACAGTCCCAGAAAAAAAAAATTGAGGAGTAAAGTCAAATTGCTGCAAGGAAAAATCCGATTTTTACAAAACGGAGTAGCTTCATTGTAATCTGAGCTAAAAGCAATGGAAGTGTATAGCACATGTGAACATCTAATCAATTTAAAAATTTATGTGAAAAGTTTTTAACTAAGGATTTATCATAACTTTTTCATTTGGGTTTCCTTTCCTAAAAGTATCCGTTTAGTCGGTTATATTACTTCCGTTTCGTAAGAATGTCCATTTCTATCTGTAGCAGTAAGCAGCTTTCGTTTCGCGTTTACTCGTTTTCAATACGGCGTCGAGCGCAACGCTTGACTTCATGCAAATCCAAGGAGCCGCACTCAGCTCTCTTTTCTGTTTAAGAGTTCTGTGCTGTGGCTCAACCGCGTGGTTCGTTTAAGACCTCTTAAGTCCGAACACTGGTTTCCTATCTCAAAATGGTGTGGGACACTTCGCCGACTGTATCATTTTATTTACTTACTCATTTTTCACTCTGAAGGTGTGTGAGACGCTAAAGCGCAACCACTTTTTACGCCGAACGAGTCTGGCAGTGCACAGGGCTGCTAAGCCGTTTTTTTTTTTTATTTTATTTAGGAGCAGTAATTTTGCGCTGGGCAGGTAGGACATGCCGTTTTCCGTCAGCAGGGACGCAAAACTCAAATGCGTCACGTATTCGCGTTTTTTCCAGAAAAGTAAACTGCAACCACATGAACAATCCATTCCACAAGTGGGAAGAGCGTTGTTACTTTTGCCTGACTGCTAATGTACTGTGCAGTATTGATGGATCACAAGAGAGGATAAGAAAAAGGAAACTCATGTATTCCTGCGTTAGCTGATAGCTATGGACGACGAAGAAGATTTTTGGTTCCAGACTTACGCGAAGCTCAGAAAAATGTTTTGGAACCGAGTGAATGAGGGTGTGCTGAACAGCCACTTTGCCACCGATCTCATCAGTTTGCATTGCTTTTGAGCTATGTGGAAGCGGACTTGGAATCAGAAGTTTGAGTATCTTCACTAAGAATTGTTGTAAGCGGGACAGTGGTGGACCCGGGGAACGATGCTCACGAGTGCTACGAAAACGAATAACTTTGATTCTAATCAACATTTGAACTGGAATCGCACCGACACTGTTAGCTTACACTTCAGTCTCTGTGACGATTCGGGAAACTCTAATCTTGGTCTGCGTAATCACATTGGGCTAACATTTTTTCACATACCTTGTTTTTAAGAATATGTGTCTAGAATCAAATTTTCACTTTACAGCGGAGTGTGCGCTAATATGAAACTTCCTGGCAGATTAAAACTGTATGCCGGACCGAGACTCGAACTCTGGACCTTTGCCTTTCACGGGCAAGTGCTCTACCAACTTGCCCGCGAAAGGCAAAGGTCCCGAGCTCGAGTCTCGGTCCAGCACACAGTTTTAATCTGCCAGGAAGTTTCAAGAATATGTATATTTCGTCCACAGCTCTTCCAGTTTTTAAAGTGAAATCTGTCTTCTTTCTTCTCATTTAAATATTTGAGAAGGGCATCACATTCCTTCCTCTTTTTGGTCGGAGGATATTGGCATGTAGCTAAAAGAGGTGGTTGCAATGTTTGCTGAAATTCAGGGGAGAGTGTTTCACACTGGGCAATTATCGTCGGCGTTGCTGCGGAAGACACTGTAGCATTTTAGCAGACTTTGTAGCCATTTTGCACACGAACTTTACCTGACTTGCAGCAACTGCTTCATTAGAACGTAATGTACAACGTAGTAGACTTGTCCAGAACCAGTTGGCCTCACACATCCGACGTAAAGAGTTGCGCTCTCTCTGAATACACTTCCTATTTTGTCACTGTCGAGGGGACGATGCATCACGTCGGACACATTACTATTACGCGGCGGAAGATTCTGTTCCTAGGAGAACTCAGCTTTAACCCTTGAGGAATCAGGCGAGTGACATACGTCACCCAGCGATTTTCTTCTTGTTATGTTGTCGCCCATACGAGTTTTCCTCAGACATGAATTCGTACAGCCTCAATTACGCTTTAAATCTCAGTATTTCACCACTATTATTTGAATGTGGCTATCGTTAGGGAGTAAAAAAATAAGTTCATCCCCACTGTGTGCTCTGGGGCCGGCCGCGGTGGCCGAGCGGTTCTAGGCGCTTCAGTCCGGAACCGCGCTGCTGCTACGGTCGCAGGTTCGAATCCTGCCTCGGGCATGGATGTGTGTGATGTCCTTAGGTTAGTTAGGTTTAAGTAGTTCTAAGTTCTAGGGGACTGATGACCTCAGAAGTTAAGTCCCATAGTGCTCAGAGCCATTTGAACCATTTTTTTGCGTGCTCTGGTTGATAATTGTCACCCACGCGACTATTGGTGCTAACATTTCCGTTTCTATTTTGATAGGTAAGTTATTTATTTTTCAGGGTTTAGTGCCTCCATTACTGGTTTTATACCGAATATTGTATAATATGCTTGACACCTACGCTGGTTCGCAGCCCGATAGACCTTATGAAAGAAGAAATAGCCGACCTGATATAGTAATAAGAATGATGGAGCCAATTGTGGGCACTAATAGAAATGCAACCGCCGACAACTGATTTTAGACGTATTCTCTTACTAAAAGTCTCAAAGATAAGGACCTTACTTATGTGGGAACACTTTCCCGAAACAAACGCGAATTACCTTTCGAGTATCTTCGGAAGAAACAAAGAACAGATAAATCTTCCATTTTAGGTTTTCAAAAGGACAAGACCCTTGTGTCGTATTGTCCCTAAGAATAATAAAGCTGCCCTTGTAATTTCTAGGCGATGTTATCGATAGCGATACAAGGGACGCGAAAAAGTCTAAGATCACTACATTTTACAACATCACAAAAGTTGGAGTGGATTTCGTTAACCAGCTGACCCAAAAAAATAATGATGTGGGTAGAAATACAAGACACTGGCCTATCTTAGCGATCTACAGTTACTAAACTTAGCTGCAATAAGTGCATCTTGTATCTATAAATTCAAAAAAAAAAGGAAGATAAAGCACTGAAAAGAACTACTTTCCTAACCAAACCTGCAAAGAAGAAGTCAAGCACCACAGGTTCCTAAGGAGATTAGGAGGCGTGTGGACTTCCACTGCTTGGAATGGAAGAGATTGTGGCCGGCCGGTGTGACCGAGCGGTTCTAGGCGCTTCAGTCTGGAACCGCGCGACCGCTACGGTCGCAGGTTCGAATCTTGCCTAGGGCGTGGATGTGTGTGATGTCCGTAGGTTAGTTAGGTTTAAGTAGTTCTAAGTTCTAGGGGACTGATGACCTCAGATGTTAAAGTCCCATAGTGCTCAGAGCCAGTTGAAGAGATTGTGTACAGGCTGCAAGAGGAAGCAAAGGGAAAAACAGAAAAATGTTACGTGTGTGGTAGGTCACGGACAAATCAACCAGGAAGTAATGCGTTAGATGCGATAACTGGACGTGCCCTGATTATGTAAAGGAAGATTATGTCAATTGTTTGGGCAGAGCGGACTGAAATAATACGTGTCAGACATTAATTTTGGAAATGTTGGTTTAATTGTTGTATTAGTGGGGCTCGTGTACAGGTAACGCAGGGTATGGTTCACAGTCCACACTTAATGTTCATTTCTATTGCAATGTAAGTTCCCTCTTGTTTGTTATCATTAAAATAGGTTATGTGTGTATATTATAATAAATATAGCGCATTCAAGTGTGGAGTTCAGTAATTAATTGAATCCTATATCATTATGCAAGTACGTATCCTATTTTGTTCCATCGTTGTTAAAATCACGTTGTAAACAATAGTGGGCGACAGCCGTCACCCACGCAACCAATAACGTAACAGGAATCCGCGCGACTACTGCACGGTTACGCAGGAGAGTGCAGTCGCAATAGGAGAGTGGGTGAGTGAATGCTGACCACCAGCTGGGAGCCGCTTTCGCCGCGAAAGTGACCTAGATGGCCTTGCCGCAAGTCGCGGCTGCAATTTGCAGGGCGCAGCTAGCAGATGCCGTCAACAGCACACGGAAGCGTGACCTCTCATTCCCGCGGCTCCTTTTGCAATTCAACTGTAGCGCATTCACGTCTTCTTTTGAGTAACCAGCACCTACACTTGTGACCGTTGTGGTTGTTCACTTACGTGGAGAACACGGCGTGTTTTGGTTGCTTGGCTGATCCGCGGGAGGGGACCAAACAGCGAGGTCATCGGTCCCATCGGATTAGGGAAGGATGGAGAACGAAGTATGTCGCGCCCTTTCAATCCATACCAGCATTTGCCTTAAGCGATTTAGGGAAATTATGGAATATCTAAATCAAGATGGGCGGACGCGGGTTTGAACAGTCGTCTTCTCGGATGCGAGTCCAGTGTGGTAACCACTGCGCCAACCCGTTCGGTGGCAAATGCCGTAACCTGATTTGTCAGAAATTTCGCTGAGCGGAAGAGGGGTCAAAATAAGCTCAAAAATTGTTCTAAGCACTATGGGACTTAATATATGAGATCATCAGTCCCCTAGATTTAGAACTACTTAAACCTAACTAACCTAAGGACATCACACACATCCATGTACCAGGCAGGATTGGAACCTGCGACCGTAGCGGTTACGCGGTTCGAGACTGAAGCACCTAGAACCGCACGGCCACACCGCCCGGCAGGATATCACACACATCCATGCCCGAGGCAGGATTCGAACCTACGACCGTAGCAGTCGTGCGGTTCCGGACTGAAAACTAACCTAAGGACATCACACACATCCATGCCCCAGGCAGGATTCGAACCTCCGACCGTAGCAGCGCGTGGTTCCGGACTGAAGCGTGTAGAACCGCTCGGCCACAGCCGCCGGTTTCAAAATAAGCGAACACCTGTCTAAGCTTATCAGCAGATACTCGACTGTTTCTGTAAAACGACGGTATATATATATATATATATATATATATATATATATATATATATATATATATATATATATATATATAGGGTGTTACAAAAAGGTACGGCCAAACTTTGAGGAAACATTCCTCACACACAAAGAAAGAAAATATGTTATGTGGACATGTGTCCGGAAACGCTTACTTTCCATGTTAGAGCTCATTTTATTACTTCTCTTCAAATCACATTAATCATGGAATGAAAACACACAACAATAGAACGTACCAGCGTGACTTCAAACACTTTGTTACAGGAAATGTTCAAAATGTCCTCCGTTAGTGAGGACATGCATCCACCCTCCGTCGCATGGAATCCCTGATGCGCTGATGCAGCCCTGGAGAATGGCGTATTGTATCACAGCCGCCCACAATACGAGCACGGAGAGTCTCTGCCGGCCGCGGTGGCCGTGTGGTTCTAGGCGCTCCAGTCCGGAGCCGCGCTGCTGCTACGGTCGTAGGTTCGAATCCTGCCTCGGGCATGGGTGTGTGTGATGTCCTTAGGTTAGTTAGGTTTAAGTAGTTCTAAGTTCTAGGGGACTGATGACCACAGCAGTTGAGTCCCATAGTGCTCAGAGCCATTTGAACCATTTGAACCGACGAGTCTCTACATTTGGTACTGGGGTTGAGTTGACAAGACCTTTCAAATGCCCCCATAAATGAAATTCAAGAGGGTTTAGGTCAGGAGAGCGTGGAGGCCACGGAATTGATCCGCCTCTACCAATCCATCGGTCACTAAATCTGTTGTTGAGAAGCGTACTAACACTTCGACTGAAATGTGCAGGAGCTCCATCGTGCATGTGGTTCAATGTTGTGTGGTCCTTGTAAAGGCACATGTTCTAGCAGCACAGGTAGAGTATCCCGTATGAAATCATGATAACGTGCTCCATTGAACGTATGTGGACGAAACTAAAATGAGCTCTAACATGGAAATTTAGCGTTTCCGGACACATGTCCACATAACATCTTTTCTTTATTTGTGTGTGAGGATTGTTTCCTGAAAGTTTGGTCGTACCTTTTTGTAACACCCTATATCAATTCATGACATCCATCTTTACAAATTTCCTTTTTCTGGCGGACACACGTTCAGATCATCCGCTTATATCAACCTCTCAAAACTCTGGCATCTCTCTCTCCACATCCTCCACTGCTGGCGGCTCACCTCCAACTGCAAAACGCTACACGCTGTTCACATCCAACTGCCCAACACTACAGTAGCGAATATTACAAGAATGCCAACCAGCCACAGACTGCACACACCAGTCAGTGATTTTCATACTGAGCGCTACGTGGCGTTGCCAATATAGAAACCTAAACAGCCTACTTAAGGGAAAAGTTATCGTCTAATCATTATTTGGCACGAAATTATTGCCGAGGCCCATAAATCTTCACCAAAATTAACGGCGTTTCTTTCCGTAACAAGAGTCATACGAAGAAATGTTGCTGTTGCAAACATGCCTTCGCGCGATACTCGTGGTGTTCGGAATACCTGTATTTCGAATGTTTCTACTATCGGTATCATCCAGAGGCACGCAGGAATTCTTCTTGAAGAACAAACATATAAATAAAATATAAGAATTAATATAAGATTTGATATGATAACGAAATATCAGAATATGTGAATTTAACAAGACTGTAACCCCTCAACATTCCATACACACTTATATTACATCATAAATGTGTGACACTTATTGTTAAATCCAGTTGACATTTTACAATTAATATTACGCGCCCTTGTGTCCCCTAGTTCAGTAAGACACATTCGTGTAGTAACCTTCTACGCATATGCATAGATAAACGAAAACAATAAAAATAAAATAACTAAAACAATAGTCAGTCTCCGTACACGGAGCGCAAAATGAAAAAAACCGCGACACTAACTGCTGAGCAGCCATTACGTAGGAGGATTTCGCCCTATAGAAGGCACATAAAGAACATCGAAAATACCTCGGAAACGTTGATGATCGTTTTTCCAGAAACGGTCGGGTATCTGCGGATAAGTCGAGACAGGTGTTCGCCTATTCTGCCTCCTCTTCCACTGTGCGAAGTTTCTGGAGAATCGAGCGAACGCACATGCCGTGTTCTCCTCTTGTTCCATAGATAATTTGCACGATTTTTATCTAAATTATGTGTGACGAATCCGGTTGCAGGCTACGTAAGCTTCATTTGTTCACGAGTACGACTACAGTCGGGTCCATTGCAGGTTACTAAATAAAACTATATAAACTTAACTATAGCTTATATCTGCACGTGCTACCGATTCTTCATCAAGATTCGCTTCAGAACAGAAATTTTCCACACGAAATGAGCTTGGACTTCACTTAAAATTATACGTTGCTAGGCATACGATGAAAGATTTTTGTGGCTGACTATTGAACCCGTTCCCCAGTAACTAAAGTTTCTTTTTTAAAAATTTTTTAATTATCAGTCTTCTGGCTGGTTTTATGCGCTTCCTCTCTTGTGCCATCTCTTCATCCCAGAGTAGCGCTCACAGCATTCGTTCGCAATTGCTTGTCGCATATATATTCCAACACCTGCCTACAGTTTTTTTCTCTCTACAGCCTCCTCTAGTACCAAGGAAAGTATTCCCTGACGTCTTGCCGGCCGCTGTGACCTAGCGGTTCTAGGCGCTTCAGTCCGGAACCGCGCTGCTGCTACAGTCGCAAGTTCGAATCCTGCCTCTGGCATGGATGTGTGTGATGTCCTTAGGTTAGTTAGGTTTAAGTAGTTCTAAGTCTAGGGGACTGATGACCTCAGATGTTGACTCCATGGTGCTTAGAGCCATTTGAGCTATTTTTTGAACTCTGACGTCTTAACACTTCTCCTATCATAGTGACCATTCTTCTTGTCAGTGCTTTCCATACATTTCTTTCCTCACCGATTCTGCAGAGAATCTCATTTCTTATGTTAGCGCACTACATTTTCCGCATCTTTCTGTAGCAGCACTTCTCAAGTTCTTCGATTCTCTTATTTTAAGCTTTAGTAATGATCAATAAACATCAACTTTTTCGTCTAGTGGCGTACCTGTGAACATCACTATTCTTCTCAAACTGTGAATTTCAGTAGCAAATCCATACATAGCAGAGAAGCGGCTGAAATGCCTAACTCACTCAAGATGTATCTATAAGATACTTGTGGATAATCACCATATATTATACTAATTACAAGCTTTTCAGTAATAAATACTTTCGTTCTAAATGATGAGTTACCCCCGAAAATTACGTTATAAGACATTAATGAGTGGAAAATGTGTCAAGTTGTTGATTTGTTTGTTTCTAAAACAAGCAATTATACGAAGAGCAGAGGTTCATCATATTAGTTGTCTGACCAACTTAGTAATGAATTCTTACCGTTCAGATTTCCATCAACATGTACACCCAAAAATTTAAAACAGTATACCCTATTCTCTGACTCCTGTTCATGTATTATATTAGTTGCTCTTGTTATTCTGTATTTATTCAGAATCAAATATACTGTGTCAAAATAAAGATTTTGTTTTCATAGAAACACTCAATGAATCTTTGAGAATTTTTTTCAAGAATTTCTCTTTTTCCCTCTAACAAAATTAATTGTAGCTTTTGTGTCGTTTTCCGAAATTACAAACTGTCCTAGATGTATGTTAAACAGATTGTCACCCTCATTCATAAGAAACAGGAGTGGATTCAAAATTAAACCCTGTCAAATTCTCCCCAGTTTTCTTCGCAGTCTCTAGGACATTTCTCTCCTTCCGGCACGAATTCAGCGCAACCTGTGACATTTTTTTCGTTGTCTACACTAAGAGAGTATCATTATCAACGCATGAAGGCGCCTTGAATGAATCACAAATTGACCAACTGGTGATATTTTGTTATGTAAAACTTGTGATATTTGGTGAGTAAATGTAGAAATGGCATTCTCGTAGAGCTAAAGTACTGATATAATGTTAAGTCGGGCCTTACTGTCTTCTGACAAGACCAAACTGCCTGTGCCACGTCCCTGACAATAATTTCAGGGATGTTTGAGGTAGCTACAACTAAAGTAATTCGGCTACTAAGCACAACAAAATAAAAAATGCTTATAGAGATTGGGAAAAATTAAAGAGGATTATTACATATAACAAGACCACTAGCACGAAGCCCATTATTGACGTTAATAAACGTGGTGAGAGCGCAAAACCAGAGCGACAGGAATTGCACGAACAAAACATGCAGAGTTGATCTTGTCAGACCTCTTGTAAATTACGTAAATCCGAGGAAAAAGTTGTAGTGATTGCAAAAACAAAATATCTGCTCCATTGAAAAATCCATACGTATGACACACGTGTATTTTTACACTATTCCCTACCGGAGGACGTGTTTCAAGTGGAGAATACTAGCGGAGGAGCACAGTCAACGACAGTATAAAGTCCCATCAAGTTCGCAGTTTATGAGCACTAATCCCTTGGAGGGCTCAGGCTGTTTGAATGCCAAAGGTCACCCTCCTGAATCTTAGGTGGGCCCAGCCCTTGTATTTTTGTGTCTGAGACTTAAACAGAAGGGAGCAAAGTTAAGTTCTTCGGTTACTGCAGATTTTATACGAGTGTTGAGATGCTGCCGCGTTACACAGATGTTGATTTAGCACTACGCAAATACTGCGACATGCCTCCCCTTTCACGGCCACTTCTTTTGCGAACAGTGCGTAATGCTTTTCTATTACGTGCTGCTTCTCGAACGTTAAATAAGGATGATCCGTCGAGATACCTCTACTTTTAAATTGAGTTGATGAGTGAAGAATATAGCGGCAAAGTCCTATCATTAAAACACTATTCATACTCATATATTTTTTTCGCTTTCGTTTGGGTTCGCTCCTATACGTCTCGCCGTCTACTTGAAAATCCATAAGTTGCTCACTGTGAGGTCTAGATACGATGCAGGTTGTGTCATCTGCATTCATTAAATGCTGTGTTTTGCTACTGAAGCTAATCCGCGTTTAAGTATTTCATTTAGTACTAGTGCTCAAGTACTCCTCTACAGAACTGCACAGGTTATAAAGAGGAAATGCATTCAACAATATGCCTTAAAACGCAGATTATAATTAAGTTCCAGTTTCAATACGCTGTAACAAAAGAACCGCTGTTCAAAATGACGTCAAATTTGAACGGAGTACTATCGAAGAAGGGGAAAACGTTATGAAAACAAAACAAAACAAAATTACTGAAAATTGACCTCTAGGTATGCGGCAGAAAGTGCAAAATAAAAGACGCGAGGTACACGTCTATTTCTCAGGTTGCGTCTGAGGAATTCGGCATGACTGTCTCGATGGAGGATCGAGCGCTTGTGGTAAAGCTCTTTTACAAGAACGGTGATATGCGTTGATGGATCTGCAGAAGTTCCAGACAATCAGGGGCATGAAAAAAGGTGTTGGCCGATGCCTGCCATGGGTCTGGATAAAATGATTGCGAAATTCGAAAAGACAGGTTCTTTTGAAGTGCAAGCAGGGGGAGGAAAACAATTGATCGGACGTCTGTAGAACATGTGGTCACAGCATAGCATGAGAGGTTGAGTGGTGGTTTTCGAACATGCAGTGCACAGGAAATTGCCCGAACTTTGGACATACCTGTGAGCACACTGCGTAATACACTACTGGCCATTAAAATTGCTACACCAAGAAGAAACGCAGATGATAAACGGGTATTCATTGGACAAATATATTATACTAGGACTGACATGTGAATACATTTTCACGCAATCTGGGTGCATAGATCCTGAGAAATGAGTACCCTGAACAACCACCTCTGGCCGTAATAACGGCCGTGATACGCCTGGGCATTGAGTCAAACAGAGTTTGGATGGCGTGTACAGGTACAGCTGCCCATGCAGCTTCAACACGATACCACAGTTCATCAAGAGTAGTGACTGGCGTATTGTGACGAGCCAGTTGCTCGGCCACCATTGACCACACGTTTTCAATTGGTGAGAGATCTGGAGAATGTGTTGGCCAAGGCAGCAGTCGAACATTTTCTGTATCCAGAAAGGCCCGTACAGGACCTGCAAATTGCGGTCGCGCATTGTCCTGCTGAAATGTAGGGTTTCGCAGTGATCGAATGGAGGGTAGAGCCACGGGTCGTAACACATCTGAAATGTAACGTCCACTGTTCAAAGTGCCTTCAGTGCGAACAAGAGGTGACCGAGACGTGTAACCAATGGCACCCCACACCATCACGCCTGGTGATACGCCAGTATGGCGATGACGAATACACGCTTCCAATGTGCGTTCACCGCGATGTCGCCATACATGGATGCGACCATCATGATGCTGTAAACGGAACCTGGATTCATCCGAAAAAATGACGTTTTGCCATTCGTGCACCCAGGTTCGTCGTTGAGTGCACCATCGCAGGCGCTCCTGTCTGTGATGCAGCGTCTAGGGTGACCGCAGCCATGGTCTCCGAGCTGATAGTCAATGCTGCTGCAAACGTCGTCGAACTGTTCGTGCAGATGGTTGTTGTCTTGCAAACGCCCCCATCTTTTGACTCAGGGATCGAGAGGTGGCTGCACGATCCGTTACAGTCATGCGGATAAGATGCCTGTCATCTCGACTGCTAGTGATACGAGGGCGTTGGGATCCAGCACGGCGTTCCGTATTACCCTCCTGAACCCACCGACTCCATATTCTGCTAACAGTCATTGGATTTCGACCAACTCGAGCAGCAATGTCGCGATACGATAAACCGCAATCGCGATAGGCTACAATCCGACCTTTATCAGTCAGAAACGTGATGGTAGGCATTTCTCCTCCTTACACGAGGCATCACAGCAACCTTTCGCCAGGCAACGCCGGTCAACTGCTGTTTGTGTATGAGAAATCAGTTGGAAAGTTTCCTCATATGAGCACGTTGTAGGTGTCGCCACCGGCGCCAACCTTGTGTGAATGCTCTGAAAAGCTAATCATTTGCATATCACAGCATCTTCTTCCTGTCGGCTAAATTTCGCGTCTGTAGCATGTCATCTTCGTGGTGTAGCAGTTTTAACGGTCAGTAGTGTAAATGCAAAATGCAACATTCTGCATTGCTATCCATACAAAACTACCGATGTTCAGAATTTGCTTCGTGCTGTCCACCAGTAAGACAAACGTTTGATCTAGAATTTAGTGCTCGCATGGTAGTGGACAATCATTGGCCACGAACGTTCTATGGACAGACGAAGCCTTTCTCCATCCCCAAGGCATCCCAAAACACAGAATTGCAGTATATGGGCAACGGAAAATCCGCTCGCACGTCAACCGGTACCTCTTCATTCTACAAATGTGACTGTGTGGTGCGGGTTGACGGCACCGTTTGTTGTAGGGCCGCATTTTTTCGAGGAAATTGCTCCTGCGGGTTCTGCTACCTGTACCGTCAGTGGAAAATGCTATGAGAGTCTTTTGCGCACCTACATTATTCCAACCCTTCAACTACATGGATGTGTGGGTAGGGTCATTTTTGTGCAAGATGGCTTTCCTCCACACATTGCACAGCTGGTGTAGCAACTGCTGCAGAGGCCCTTTGGAAATGCTAGAATTGTCAGCCGTATTTCTCTATAGCCTGACCGTCCAGATCACCCGATCTTAATCCAGGTGACTTCTGGCTGTGGGCTTATCTGAAAAATGCTGCGTTCAGTGCTCCGATTACAAACATAGTTGAATTGAAGGCATGCATTGCGCAACGTATTCTAAACATGACGTCTGAGACACTCCGATCTCTTGCGAAACAGGCTGTTTCTCCACTTCGACTTGTGGCAAACACGGTGGACAGCATATTGAACATGTCTTGCACCAGTCTCGCGACAGCTGGAAACCGATGTCATTGTTGCTTCCTATGCGGTTTTTGGCCTCAGGACAATTACAACTCAGTTTCTCTCATCCGATGTGGCACAACCTGGTCGTGGTGGATGGGCACACAGCGCCACAACTGTCGAATGCCAAACTTGTGCGGTCATGCACATTGCACAATACCGTTGGTTTAACGTTAAACCGACACCACAGCCGTCGTATTACAATTCATCTTGTTCTTTTTTTTTTAATTTTGCTTTCATGACGTTTCTCCCCTCTTCTATAATATTCTGTTCACATTTGTCGTCGTTCTGAGCAGCGGTTCTTTTTTACAGCGTTTTGAAACTGGAACTTTAATTATAAGCACCCTGTATATTTATGCTGTACAACAGACTTATTATTTTCCTAGATATACTGATCAATAGTTTCATGGCTATTTTATGTAGTAGTGTTGCATCTTCGAATGTCACTGTAGATCCCGAACTTACAAGGATTGATGAAAATTTTTTCGGAGAGGATGATGTTTATAAAGAGGCGCCTGGATTTCCGGAAGGCTTTTGACACTGTACCACACAAGCGGCTCGTGGTGAAATTGCGTGCTTATGGAATAGCGTTTCAGTTATGTGACTGGATTTGCGATTTACAGTTCATAGTAATTGATGGTAAGTCATCGGGTAAACTAGAAGTGATTTCAGGTGTTCCCCAAGGTAGTGTTATAGGCCCTTTGCTGTTCCTCATCTATATAAATGATTTGAGAGACAATCTGAGCAGCCGTCTTCGGTTGTTTGCTGTCGTTTATCGACTAATAAAGTCATCAGAAGATCAAAACAAACTGCAAAACGATTCAGAAAAAATATCTGAATGGTGCGAAAAATGGCAGTTGACCCTAAATAACGAAAAGTGTGAGGTCGTCCACGTGAGTGCTAAAAGGAACTCGTTAAACTTTGGTTACACGATAAATCAGTCTAATCTAAAAGCCGTAAATTCAAGTAAATACCTAGGTATTACAATTACGAACAACTTAAATTGGAAAGAACACATAGTAAACGTTGTGGGGATGGCTAACCAAAGGCTGCGTTTTATTGGCAAGACTCTTAGAAAATGTAACAGACCTACTAAGGAGACTGCCTACACCACCCTTGTCCGTCCGCTTTTAGAATACTGCTGCGCGGTGTGTGATCCTTACCAGAGAGGACTGACGGAGTGCATCGAAAAAGTTCAAAGAAAGGCAGCACGTTTTGAATTATCACGAAATATGGGAGAGAGTTTCACAGAAATGATACGGGATTTGGGCTGGAAATCATTAAAAGAAAGGCGTTTTTCGTTGCGACGGAATCTTCTCACGAAATACCAATCACCAACTTTCTCCTGTGAATGCGAAAATAGTTTCTTGACACCGACCTACATAGGGAGGAACGATCACCACGATAAAATAAGGGAAATCGGAGCTCGCACGGAAAGATATAGGTGTTCATTCTTTCCGCGCGCTATACGAGTTTGGAATAATAGAGAATTGTGACTGTGATTTGCAGAGTATCCATGTAGATGTAGATGTAGATGCCAGTTGAGTGTGTTAAAAAAATCAAGACGCAAAATTCTAAAATGGCTCTGAGCACAATGGGACTTACCTTCTGAGGTCATCAGTCCCCTAGAACGTAGAACTACTTAAACTTAACTAACCTAAGGACATCACACACATCCATGCCCGAGGCGGGATTCGAACCTGCGACCGTAGCAGTCGCGCTGATCCGGACTGGAGCGCCTAGAACCGCTCGGCCACCACGGCCGGCCGTAAAATTCTAATTACCATCTCTTAGCAGTGGCTACCTGAGACATTGCAGAATATGAAACAATGGGACATACTTCAGTTATTGCAAATGTGTAAAATACATGATGATGACGAGGTTTCATACTCCGAGGAGCGTAGGGGACGATGTGGGAGACCCCTCACCACTATACTAGGCAAGGTCCTAGTGGAGGTGGTTTGCCATTGCCTTCCTCCGAATGATGACGACACAACAACTCCCAGCCATCACGAGGCAGGAAAAATCCCTGACCCTGCTGGGAATCGAACCCGGGGCCCCGTGCCCAGGAAGCGAGAACACTACCGCAAGACCACGATCTGCGGACGTAAAATACATAGACGAGGAAAAAAATCAGAATAGCAAGAAGGAGTTGTGCGTCATCAACGAAAGATGGTAGTTTCTACAGGGTTATTACAAATGATCGAAGCGATTTCGCAGCTCTACAATAACTTCATTATTTGAGATATTTACACAATGCTTTGCACACACATACAAAAACTCAAAAAGTTTTTTTAGGCATTCACAAATGTTCGATGTGTGCCCCTTTAGTGATTCGGCAGACATCAGGCCGATAATCAAGTTCCTCCCACACTCGGCGCAGCGTGTCCCCATCAATGAGTTCGAAAGCATCGTTTATGCGAGCTCGCAGTTCTGGCACGTTTCTTGGTAGAGGAGGTTTAAACGCTGAATCATTCACATAACTCCACAGAAAGAAATCGCATGGGGTTAAGTCGGGAGAGCGTGGAGGCCATGACATGAATTGGTGATCATGATCTCCACCACGAACGATCCATCGGTTTTCCAATCTCCTGTTTAAGAAATGCCGAACATCATGATGGAAGTGCGGTGGAGCACCATCCTGTTGAAAGATGAAGTCGGCGCTGTCGGTCTCCAGTTGTGGCATGAGCCAATTTTCCGCGCGCTACGCGTGAAACTTGCCCGCACGCGTTCAACCGTTTCTTCGCTCACTGCAGGCCGACCCGTCGATTTCCCCTTACAGAGGCATCCAGAAGCTTTAAACTGCGCATACCATCGCCGAATGGAGTTAGCAGTTGGTGGACCTTTGTTGAACTTCGTCCTGAAGTGTCGTTGCACTGTTATGACTGAGTGATGTGAGTGCATTTCAAGCAGAACATACGCTTTCTCGGCTCCTGTCGCCATTTTGTCTCACTGCGCTCTCGAGCGGTCTGGCGGCAGAAACCTGAAGTGCGGCTTCAGCCGAACAAAACTTTATGAGTTTTTCTACGTATCTGTAGTGTGTCGTGACCATATGTCAATGAATGGAGCTACAGTGAATTTATGAAATCGCTTCAATCATTTGTAATAGCCCTGTACATATGGACGATGATGTCTATTCAAATTTAGCGCCAGTGGATGCAAATCAGGTTTGCCTTAGATACACGTTGCAGCGGTAGTGAGTGTTAGTCACGGTTGAGACTGGGTATCGTGGGTTGGCGGTAGTCAAGAATGCATTTAAGGTGAGATAGACACCATTATCAGCCCCTCATTGAGTTTGAAAGAGGTCGTGTAATAGGGCTACGAGAAGCTGGATGTCCCTTCTGCGATGTCGCAGATGGACTTGGCAGGAATGTAGCCACTCTACATGACTGCTGGTGGCGAGGATCACGAGAACGTACTGTCGCAAGAAGACCGGGCTCCAGATGGCCATCGTTTTCGGCGTATGGCTCTCGCACGTCTCTCGGACGTCGTACTATATCTGTAGCGGCAGTTGGCACCACAGTGAAACGATGAACTGTAACAAATCGATTACTTCTAGGGCAACTCCGAGCCAGCGGCCTGTAGCGAGCATTCCACTGATCCCAACCCATCACCATTTGCGACTTCACTGGTGTCAAACGACAGCTCACCGGGGGCTAAAATGGAGGTCTATTGTGGTTTTGATGAAAACTGGTTCTGCCTCGGTGCCGGTGATGGCCGTGTGTTGGTTAGAATGATGCCGGTGAGAACCTGCAACCAATCTATCTGCGTACTAGGCGCACCGCACCTGCACTTCGAGTTATAGTCTGCGTGCGATAGCAGGAACGCTCTCGTGATTATCTCACGTACCCTGACTGCAGATTTGTATGCCAGTCTCATTCGACCTGCTGTGCTGCCATTCACGAACAGCGTACCAGGAGGCGTTGTCCAACAGCACAACGCTCGCCCACATACCGCTGTCGTAATCCAACATGATGTACAGACTATCCACGTTTCCTTTAATTTACGTCTATGGTCACGAACAGTTTGATAACAGATTACCAGTTTCGGTCTTTAATGACCATCATCAGATCTGCAGCAAATGGGAAAAACATGAATACACTCGCAAACTGTATACAGGTTAAGAACAATACATAGACCATAATGAAAAGTCGTACTGACAAAATTTACATTTGTACACTTTAAATATGAAGAGGCATACCTGTTTCATAAAAACAAAGCCCTAATGAACTGCTGCGATAGTGGTATCGTCAAATGTTAAATGCGGAATCAGCACCAGCACCGTCAAATATATATAAATAACATCACATGCACGAGTCATGTTGTCAGTAGTACTACTGTTTAAAACAAGCTGCCGTACAGTAGGCACAAGATGTTTGTGTTGTAAGTTCACCAGATGTCGCTAATGTCGGCATACACTAGTTTATGGTTGTTTAATATTACCCGGTACACTATCAACGGTGTTTAATATTTATGTCATTATCTAGAATATTGGCACTAGAGCACATGTCAACCACTGTTTTTTAACTCTTCCTCTTTTTAACAATATTACTTTTTTCGTGTTCTTCTTTTTATTGCTTTTTATTACTGTAATGCCTTTTATACGTTATAAGCTTATTACAGACTTCAACTATTGTATCCCCCTTTATTTTCGCTGCTTCAATTAATTATTGAAAACTAGTGTATGCCGACATTAGCGACATCTGGTGAACTTACAACACAAACATCTTGTGCCTACTGTACGGCAGCTTGTTTTAAACAGTAGTACTACTGACAACATGACTCGTGCATGTGATGTTATCTATATGTATTTGACGGTGCTGGTGCTGATTCCGCATTTAACATTTGACGATGCCACTATGGCTGCAGTAATTAGGACTTTGTTTTTATGAAACACGTATGCCTCTTCATATTTAAAGCGCACAAATGTAAATTTTGTCAGTGCTACTTTTCATTGTGGTCTATGTATTGTTCCTAAGCTGTATACACTTTGCGAGTGTATTTATGTTTTTCCCATTTGCTGCAGATCTGATGATGGTCATTAAATACCGAAAGCGGTAATCTGTTATCAAACAGTTTGTGACCATAGACGTAAATTAAAGGAAACTTATTACATATGCGGGTCACTGGTTTTTCGCGACGATGTCACATCTTGTGAGACTGTCGACGTGCTGCTTTGGCCTACCAGATCACCAGATCTGTCTCCAATCGAGCACATATACACATCATCGGACGACATCAGCGTCATCCAAAAAACAGCGGTAACCAGTATTGACCGACCAAGGGCAATAGACGTGGAAACCCATCCCAAAACATCTGGCAGCTGTACGACACAATGCAAGCATATTTGCATGCTTGCATTCAACATTCTAGCTCTTACGTCGATTTAACGTACCAGCAGTTCACATTTGCAATGGATTATCTCGCGCTTGCAATAACCTGTGATCCTGCGAAGTTAATCACTTAAATTTGATACCAGGACAAACATTCCCGAAATTTCGTGACTAGACATTAATTATTTTTTATGCCTCAAAATTGGTACATGAAGCCGTCCGGAGTGGCCGAGCGGTTCTAGGCGCTACAGTCTAGAACCGCGCGACCGCTACGATCGCAGGTTCCAATCCTGCCTCGGGCATGGATGTTTGTGATGTCCTTAGGTTAGTTAGGTTTAAGTAGTTCCAAGTTCTAGGGGACTGATGACCTCAGAAGTTAAGTCTCATAGTGCTCAGAGCCATTTGAACCATTTGGTAAATGAACATAACAAAATCGGATAATCCCTGTTCTTGAGACTTCAGGCACGATTTTAATAGTGTTAATATCATCAATGATGACCAGATACCTCTACTGATTAATGAGCATGCGGACAATATTGGCCATCCTATATCTTTTTATTGTTAATGAATTCGCTCGAGCCGGCCTAAATGGCCGAGCGGTTCTAGGCGGTACAGTCTGGAACCGCGCGACCGCTACGGTCACAGGTTAGAATCCTGCCTCGGGCATGGATGTGTATGATGTCTTTAGGTTAGTTAGATTTAAGTAGTTCTAAGTTCTAGGGGACTGATGACCTCAGCAGTTAAGTCGCACAGTGCTCAGAGCCATTTGAACCAATTCGCTCGACCTAGTGCGTATGACCCCGATATGCAAGGGTGACTATCATTTTTGCTTTTGCGCAATGTGATGATATTGTATTTGTGTTGCTACAGATATCGACTTGTACCTCACGCGATGAACGAATCGTCATCGGTAATGCCAAATACGATTGATCCGTACGGTACTGCAGGGAGGGCTGAGCTTCGGCAAATAGCGTTGGGACACAGTCCACCGATAAGTGACTTCGTGACATCATCTCCCCATTTGTCGTCCTCCAAAACCGGAGATCAAGTTAGCTTTCTCCATCATACTATTTGCCTTCGCAGAACTGCACCGGCGTGACTTAGCAGCGCGGTTAAAAAGCCATGTTTTCTCACCAACAGCCAAATGCTGTTTTCTAATATCTACCTTGTTTACTTAACCTATTAGCCGGCCGCTGCGGCCTAGAGGTTCTAGGCGCTTCAGTCCGGAATCGTGCTGCTACTACGGTCGCAGGTTCGAATCCTGCCTCGGGCATGGATGTGTGTGATGTCCTTGGGTTAGTTAGGTTTAACTAGTTCTAAGTCTAGGGGACTGGTGACCTCATATGTTAAGTCACATAGTGCTTAGAGCCATTTCAATCATTTGAACTTAGCCTATTGGTGTATTATACCTACTGGCGAAAATATATTTTTTTACTGCAATTGAAAAAAGATTTTGTCTGTTCAAAGTTACAGACAAATCTTCAATGGGAACGTAATTTAATAATAGCCGTAAAACAACCATTTACAACTTAGGCGTGTCGACACTGCCAATCACTCTTGACTAAAATTTTAGTATCATTAGCAAAAAATAATTATTAATCCAGAATGAGATTTTCACTCTGCAGCGGAGTGTGCGCTGATATGAAACTTCCTGGCAGATTAAAACTGTGTGCCCGACCGAGACTCGAACTCGGGACCTTTGCCTTTCGCGGGCAAGTGCTCTACCCTCTGAGCTACCGAAGCACGACTCACGCCCGGTACTCACAGCTTTACTTCAGCCAGTACCTCGTCTCCTACCTTCCAAACTTTACAGAAGCTCTCCTGCGAACCTTGCAGAACTAGCACTCCTGAAAGAAAGGATATTGCGGAGACATGGCTTAGCCACAGCCTGGGGGATGTTTCCAGAATGAGATTTTCACTCTGCAGCGGAGTGTGCGCTGATATGAAACTTCCTGGCAGATTAAAACTGTGTGCCCGACCGAGACTCGAACTCGGGACCTTTGCCTTTCGCGGGCAAGTGCTCTACCCTCTGAGCTACCGAAGCACGACTCACGCCCGGTACTCACAGCTTTACTTCAGCCAGTACCTCGTCTCCTACCTTCCAAACTTTACAGAAGCTCTCCTGCGAACCTTGCAGAACTAGCACTCCTGAAAGAAAGGATATTGCGGAGACATGGCTTAGCCACAGCCTGGGGGATGTTTCCAGAATGAGATTTTCACTCTGCAGCGGAGTGTGCGCTGATATGAAACTTCCTGGCAGATTAAAACTGTGTGCCCGACCGAGACTCGAACTCGGGACCTTTGCCTTTCGCGGGCAAGTGCTCTACCCTCTGAGCTACCGAAGCACGACTCACGCCCGGTACTCACAGCTTTACTTCAGCCAGTACCTCGTCTCCTACCTTCCAAACTTTACAGAAGCTCTCCTGCGAACCTTGCAGAACTAGCACTCCTGAAAGAAAGGATATTGCGGAGACATGGCTTAGCCACAGCCTGGGGGATGTTTCCAGAATGAGATTTTCACTCTGCAGCGGAGTGTGCGCTGATATGAAACTTCCTGGCAGATTAAAACTGTGTGCCCGACCGAGACTCGAACTCGGGACCTTTGCCTTTCGCGGGCAAGTGCTCTACCCTCTGTGCTCTACCGGGCGTGAGTCGTGCTTCGGTAGCTCAGAGGGTAGAGCACTTGCCTGCGAAAGGCAAAGGTCCCGAGTTCGAGTCTCGGTCGGGCACACAGTTTTAATCTGCCAGGAAGTTTCAATAATTATTAATGTTTTCTGTTTGAAATAAAGCGGTAGCATGTTCAAATCTACATCTACATCAAATGGCGGAGGGTACGTCTGGTACCACTAACTGATCCCCTCTTCCCTGTTCCATTTGCGAAAGGCACGTGGGAAAAATGATTGCCGGTGAGTCTCTGTATTGACTCTAATGTTGGTCGACTCTTCCCAGAAAGTACTCTCTCGAAATTTCAGTAGTAAGCCTCCTCGCGATACACAACGCCTCTCTTGTAGTGTCTGCCACTGGAATTTGTTGAGCATCTCTGTAATGCTCTCGCGCCTCCTGAAAGATCCCGTGAAGAAACGCGCCGCTCTTCGTTGGATCTTCTCTGTCCTTTCTATCAGTCCTACCTGGCAAATGGCACAGTAAAGAATCGGTCGGACAAGCCCCTTCTAAGTCAATTCTTTATTAGATGAATTACACTACCTTAAGATTCTTTCTATGAATCTCAGTCCCGTATCTGCTTTTCCTACCATTTGTTGTATGTGGTCATTCCACTTAAGGTGCTCTGGATAACCGCTCCTAGATATTTCAAGGTAGTTTCTCATCAACAGTGTAGTCCTACAGTAGTATTTTTCATTTTCTAAGTGCCAAAGCCTTCTCTATTCATCAGTCCTGCGCAGGTCATTCTGCAAATCGATACTATCTTCTGGCGTTGTTACTTTGATACGGACTACCGCGTCATTGCCAATAGTCTTAAAGAGCATCCGACGTTTCCTACTAGCTCCATACTAATATTATAGACGCAAAAGTAACTCTGTCTGTTACGCTTTCAAGGCTAAACCTCTGAATCGATTTTAGTAAGGTTTGGTATGGAGATAGCTTGAACGCTGAGAAATAACATAAGGCCGCGCGGAGTGGCCACGTGGTTAGAGGAGCCATGTAACGGATTGCGTGGCCCCTCCCGCCGAAGATTCGTGTCCTCCCTCGCATATGGGTGGGTGTGTGTGTTGGTCTTGGCATAAGTTAGTTTAAGTTGTGTGTAAGCCTAGGGACCGATGACCTCAGCAGTTTGGTCCCTTAGGAATTCACACACATTAGAACATAGACTACTTTAGAAAGTGTGTAGTACAAGAAAATTATTGATTTGAAGAGTATAACGCGAAATCTGGAACAATAATTACTCTTTGAAAAAGCTATTTAATCTTTCATTTTTGTAACCTAACATGACCACATTATCATATGGGTGAAAATGCTTTTATTGTTTGATATGATGTACATAATTCGATTCAAAGTAATGAATGCTGTGTTTATATAACCCTGTATATGTTTAAGCCATACTTCGATAGTAATATCCGTCACAAACCCGTCACATATTAGCCGCTGAGCGTTATGCGTTTGTTATAACTCCTTTGCGTTCAAGTTTGCGTGTAAAGCTCGTGGTCATGTGGTGAGCGCTTCTGTTTAACTACCCTGGGGTCCTGGGTCCAATTCCTGCGTGGTCTTTTTTTTTATGCTCGCGTCTGAATCTGTGCGTTGTCCTCATCATCATTTTATGATCATCAAAAAAATGGCTCTGAGCACTATGGGACTCAACTGCTGAGGTCATTAGTCCCCTAGAACTTAGAACTAGTTAAACCTAACTAACCTAAGGACATCACAAACATCCATGCCCGAGGCAGGATTCGAACCTGCGACCGTAGCGGTCTTGTGGTTCCAGACTGTAGCGCCTATAACCGCACGGCCACTTCGGCAGACTTTATCATCATCACCTTGCAGCGGTGGGTAACAGCTAGAATACAATATTTACAAAATCAGTGCCAATCCATACTTACATACTAATATTACAGATACGAAAGTAATTCTGTCTTTTACGGTTCCACGACTAGGCCGCTGAACCGATATGCATGAAATCTGGCGTGAGGTAGCTTGAACCCTGATGAAGAAGATAGGCTGTTTTACCAAGTGTATGGTACAAGATATTTATTGATTTGAAGAATATTGAGCAAATTAAGGAAAAATATTTACTCTGTCAAAACTTTGAGGTTTGCCAATGATAATGCCATTCTGTCACAGATAGCAAAGAAAGGACTTAGAAGTATCGTTGAACGGAAAAGACAGGAGTATGTTAGAGGAACATCAACAAAAGCAAAGCAAGGGTAATGGAATACAATCGAATTAAATTAGGCGATGCTGAGGGAATTAGGTTAAGAAATGAGACAATAGCCGTAGTTCATGAGTTTCGCTATTTCGGCAGTGAAATAGCTGATGTTGGCCGAAATAGAGAGGACATAAAATGTAGGCTGGCAATAGTAAAAATAGCGTCTCTGAAGAAGAGAAGTTTGTTAACACTGAATATAACTATGGGCAGGTACTGAATAGGATTAGGGAGAAGAGAAATTTGTGGTACAACATGACTAGAAGAAGGGGTTGATTGATAGGACACATTCTGAGACATCAAAGGAAGTGTGGGGAACAAAAATCGTAGGGGAGAGCAAGAGATGAATACAATAAGCAGATTCAGGAGGATGTAGGTTGCAGTTATTCGGAGATTAAGAAGCTCGCACAGGATAGAGTAGCTTGGAGAGCTGCATCAAAACAGTTTTTGGACTGAAGATCGCAACAGCAGCAGCAGCAACAACAAAAACAACACTAAAATCTATAAAATGTTTTAATAAAATAAATATAAATCGTTTAATTAGCATCAAATATTTAATACAATGATAATAATAATAATAATTTGTTTACACCAGCGCTTTGGCATAATATCGAAGAAATGGCAGTTCCAAAAATTTGAAAAGTACATGTGTCATACAGTTAATACAAGAACTATAATAGCAACAAATTATAAAGTCATAACTTACAAAATTACCAATATTTCGCTAAGCGCTACGATTCTGAACATTGCTCTGCAAGCTATGGCTGTACGAGAGTGTAGAGCTGGTGATTCTGTTTCTTACATTCGTTTCCGCCTACCTTCGGAAAGTTAGTTTTTTTTTGGGGGGGGGGGGGCATGGAGTCTTTCCCTTTCGGTCTTGCCTTAGTTTTCTTTGGTTCGCCAGTCCTATTTGTAGCATAATTTTCGAGACTTAGTTTCAGTGCTACTTTATTCTCTAGACATCATGTGTGAGATGTGAAAATTGATGTGTAAGCTGTGTTCAGAAAGTAACGGAAATTTTGCAATTTCGCACGATATTTTCGATGTGTCGGTAAACACGCCTGAAAAACATTAGCACAGTGTCGGTCATATAATACAGGGCGAGTGAAAAAGCCGGGCGCTGGTGGCCGAGCGGTTCTAGGCGCTTCAGTCTGGAACCGCGCGACCGCTACGGTCACAGGTTCGAATCCTGCCTCGGGCGTGGATGTGTGTGATGTCCTTGGGTTAGTTAGGTTTAAGTAGTTCTAAGTTCTAGGGGACTGATGACCTAAGATGTTAAGTCCCATAGTGCTCAGAGCCATTTGAATCATTTGAGTGAAAAAAGACTTTATAAATTTGAAATTTATTGAGATAACTTACAGAATAGGTAGATGTGTCTTTTTGTAGGAAACAACCTCAAGTCTGATTCACGAAGTGTATTAGCAGCCCATCTCGCCACCAGGAGCGCCAGCGTAGTGGACAGTCAACATGGCTACTTTCATTGGTGCCGAGCGTGCTCGCTGTGTGTTTTGGTTTCATGAAACGAACTCTGGGACAACTCTTCGACGCAAATTTCATCAAAGAATACAATAAAGACTCTCCAAGCAGACCAACAATTTACTCTTAGCAAAAGTTCGAGGTTTCCTCGACAATCGCTTCCAGATCGGTGGATTGGCCATGAAAGGCCAGTCACATGGCCACCTCGCTCCTCAGACTTGACACCACTGGATTTCTTTCTCTAGGGTTTCACTAAGGATCGCGTGTATGCTCCTCCCCTCCCAAACAATTTACCCCACCTGAAAACTCTAATCCATACTGCCTTTTTACAATTTACACCCTATTTGCTGCAACGAGTGTGGGAAGAAAGTGATTACCAGTAGGATGTTTGCCGAATCACAAATGGTAGTCACAGCGAACCAAAATGACACTTGAGACTTCTATGTGAAAACTGAGGTTGTTTGCTATCGATTCTGTAAGTCATCTCAATAAGTTTCTATATCGTTCCAAGGTTGTTAAGTGGCTCACCCTGTTAGGAGTGTTTGGTGCGCTGCGTCCTCAGACACGCTTGTACTGTGCCCAGCGTTAGAGTCTGATGTTAGTTCCGTCACAGTCTGCGCAGCATGCGGCATCCGACAACTGTAATAAGGAATTGCCGCCCAACCGCACATCTGGACGTGGTTTCACCTTGGTTTCGCCACGTGTTGAAGACATTCACCCCAGCACTCCCCGAACACCCGAAAAGTCGTGAAGTTTCAGAAATGCTCGTGCCGACCCTCTGGGCCATGACAATTTGCCCTCGGTCGAACACAGATTTATTTATTTATTTATTTACATGTCAAGTTCCGTAGGACCAAATTGAGGAGCAAATCTCCAAGGTCATGGAACGTGTCAGTACATGAACTTACAACATAAAAGTAATAACAGATAAAAATAAATGTTCATGAACCTGAATGAAAATCAGTCCATAAGTTTAAGCAAACGCTATCAGCATTACAATGAGAATCAGCTTAACTTTTCAAGGAACTCCTCGACAGAATAGAAGGAGTGACCCATGAGGAAACTCTTCAGTTTCGATTTGAAAGCGCGTGGATTACTGCTAAGATTTTTGAATTCGAGTGGCAGCTTATTGAAAACGGATGCAGCAGTATACTGCACACCTTTTTGCACAAGAGTTAAGGAAGTTCGATCCAAATGGAGGTTTGATTTCTGCCGAGTATTAACCGAGTGAAAGTTGCTTATTGTTGGAAATAAACTAATATTGGTAACAAGAAACGACAGTAAGGAATATACATATTGAGAGGCCAATGTCAAAATACCCAGACATGTGAACAGAGGTCGACAAGAGGTTCGTGAACTCACACCACTTATTGCCCGAACCGCCCGTTTCTGAGCAAAAAATATCCTTCTAGAATGGGAAGAGTTACCCCAAAACATAATACCATACGACATAAGTGAATGAAAATAAGCAAAGTAGACTAATTTGCGTGTCGAAGTATCACTCACTTTCGATACCGTTCGAATAATGAAAATGGCAGTATTAAGTCTTTGAACAAGATCCTGAATGTGGGCTTTCCACGACAGATTACTATCTATCTGAACACCTAGGAATTTGAATTGTTCAGTTTCACTAATCATATGCCCGTTCTGTGAGATTAAAACGTAAGGTTTTGTTGAATTGTGTGTTAGAAACTGTAAAAACTGAGTCTTACTGTGATTTAACGTTAGTTTATTTTCTACAAGCCATGAACTGAGGTCATGTACTGCACTACTTGAAACCAAGTCAATGTTGCACACAACATCCTTTACTACCAAGCTAGTGTCATCAGCAAACAGAAATATTTTAGAGTTACCCATAATACTAGAGGGCATATCATTTATATAAATTAGGAACAGGAGCGGCCCCAACACTGATCCCTGGGGCACCCCCCACTTGACAGTACCCCACTCAGATCCCACATCACAGCCGTTATCGACATTGTGTATAATGACCATTTGCTGCTTGTTGCTAAAGTAAGAGGTGAACCAATTGTGAGCTACTCTCCCCTTATTCCGTAATGGTCCAACTTCTGGAGCAATATTGTGAGATCAACACAGTCAAATGCCTTTGTTAAATCAAAAAATGTGCGGAGCGTTCGAAACTTTTTGTTTAGCCCATCCAGCACCTCACAGAGAAAAGAGAATATAGCATTTTCAGTTGTCAAACGACTTCTAAAGCCGAACTGTACATTTGATAGCAAATCGTGTGATATAAAATGATCAATTAACCTTACATACACAGCCTTTTCGATAACTTTTGCAAGCACTGATGGCATAGAAATAGGTCTAAAATTATCTACATTATCCCTTTCTCCCTTTTTATAAAGCGGCTTTACTACTGAGTACTTTAATCGCTCAGGAAACTGACCATTACAAATTACAAATATGGCTAAATACAGGGCTGACATGTGCAGCACAGTACTTTAATATTCTACTAGACACTCTATCATAACCATGAGAGTCCTTAGTCTTCAGTGATTTAATTATTGACTCAATCTCCCTCTTGTCTGTATCACAGAGGAGTATTTCAGACGTCAATAGATCGCGTGCCTTCACATTCTATATACGGACAGCACGCTCACTGATATTACATGCACCGTGCGTGTGTCTGACTGGCAGTCATTCCGCGCCAGGTGACGCTGCTATCGCTTGGACGGGTTTATATCGATAGTAGGTCGATGGTCATAATGTTGTGGCTGATCAGTGAGTGTGTTGAATGTAAGAACCTTTCAATCAGTCACCAAGCTTTCAATCACTACTTTCCTTTATGAGGCAGCGAGTTTGAAACTGAGTTTCGGAACCTCATTTTTGAGTTCAATGGGTTCAAATGGCTCTGAGCACTATGGGACTTAACATCTGAGGTCATCAGTCCCCTAGAACTTAGAAATACTTAAACCTAACTAACCTAAGGACATCACACACATCAATACCCGAGGCAGAATTCGAACCTGCGACCGTAGCAGTCGCACGGTTCCAGATTCAAGCGCCTAGAACCGCTCGGCCACCACGGCCGGCTTTTGAGTTAACGAGGTGTAATTTCCTACGCACTTGAGTAACACTGCTGTCCATATAATCACTAAGCAGAATTTTCGTACAGATATCATTAGTCAACTATTTGATTATCTCCTTTTTATGAGTTGTAATCATCTATTTTAATGAAGAAATTGGGGTGTTTAAATAAAAGATTGTTTTTGTCAGACACTTTCCCGTCGCACTGAATTATTGTGTAAATTCCGCACTTTAGAATCTATGCCTAGGGCCTAAACATCGTGTAATCCATTAGAAGTTGTGCACATTAAATTTGTAGTATTGATGTCAAAGGAATGGCCTGCCCACGGTTATTTTTCTGGGTCACGGAAATTTTCCACGAAGATGGGATTTCGCAGATGATTGAGAGGGAGAGGGTGAGTGTGACAACACATCCCACCCATCCCCCCCCCCCCCCCCCCCGCCTCCAAATGCAAATTCGAGAGTCAACAGATATGTTGCTTCCTTCTATGTATATCAGCTCGAGATAATTTCTGTGTCTATTGGTGTGATAAGAGGACATTACACGTAAGTTACCTTACTAAGTCATAATCTGGTACTTAATTCCTAAAATGAAGGACCACATCTGCGGGAATATTCTTTCCACAATCGCGTGATTGTCTACGTCTGTTCTCAGCGAATCACAATCAAGAGCACGACGGAGGGCGCTTGTCATGAGATCATACACACTACCGGAAAAAAATTTGTACATCTGGAAAGACGATGTCGATTTTGATCCAATGACGGCATATGCTGCTTGGGGGAGAGTGGATGTATTGATAATAGTTTCAACGTCGGAGGTAACAGACAGCACATGGCATAGCTGCCAGAGTGCCAACTGGGTCTACCCTTTAATAAGGAATCCTCAAAGCCAGAAGGCTCACTGTGGTGCTGACGTGTGAAGCAAGCAAACAACCATTCCATGGAGACTCACTCATACTTCCTACAGCCAACTGAGTGATTCTGAAAGGGATCAAATTGTGGTCTTTCGACTGGCGAGGTGGTCCTATGGGGGAATTGCCACACAAGTTGTATGTGCTGCGTTAATTGTGCAATGATGCTGGTATCAATGGTCACGTGATCATTCTCACACCAGTAGACTAGGTTCTGGACATCCACTCAGCACAGACGCTTGCTAGGATTCTAGTACTGCACGTGTACCAGGGGCATATCATACAGCTACCACAGCACAGATAAAGGGCTTGTGAGCCAGACGTGTCAACACGATCTGTTGCGAACCAGTTGTCAGCAATGGGACTACGGGCATGCACCCCTCTAGCCCATCTTATACTCACGCAACATGTGTTCTTCCTGTCAACAAATGGCAGCGCTTTTGCCAATAAGATTTACTTCCTCCTTCATCTACGGTACTCCATGCTCTGCGCTAGCTGGTGGTAGGCCTACACAGCGTCCTATACACGTCCATCGTGACGCCCGGGGTCGCAGTACAAAATGTAACTGCCCTAGTGTTCATTCCATACTTCTTTACCCAGGCAGTCATCCGTTGTATTGTCTGGTGTCACTTTGGGATTGGCTTATGTTTTAATACACCTACCCCGACCACTGTTTTCAAAAAAATTTTATACGGCACTTTTGTTCTCCTGTGATAACCAGTGTGTGGAAAAATTGTTATTAGCTTTGATCTCTTATTGTTTTCAGTATCACATCTGACGATGGGTAAGTAATATCTCAAAACCGGTTGTGATATAAGCACTCAAAAATAAAATAAAAATTACAACTGAAGCGGTATTTTCAATCTCTACTTTTTCTTTTATGTACTCTCAAAGAAAGAAGTTACAGGGGTTGAGGTCTGAATTATTGAAAAGACCTGGAATTCTGAGTGAAACGACCTGCATGTCGAAACGCTGGTGTAAGAAATCCAGCACAATGTTTACAATATGTGGCCTTGTCCGTCTTGCATGAACCACTACGTGCTGAATGTTACGCAGAGGCAACAAGCTGTGGAACGAAGTTATTGCAGAGCTGAGCACTGTTCACAGTTTCTTCAAATAAACTACCACCGATATCGGTCTCTTTCCACAATGTTTGGATTCCGAGATCGTGACAGCCCTGCTGGATTCATAGTGACAGTTACCTCCAGCACTACTTCAGATATTAGTCGAGTCCATGGCACATCGTTTTCCGGCATTTCTGCGTGCTCGCGGAGGCCCTACTTGATATTAGGCAGGTGTACCAGTTTTCATGGTCCTTCATTGTCGATGGGTAGCTTTGAGGGATGAAGTAGTGAAGGTAGCAGAGGATCAAGTAGGTAAAAAGACGAGGGCTAGTAGAAATCCTTAGGTAACAGAAGTAATATTGAATTTAACTGATGAGAGGAGAAAATATAAAAAAAGCAGTAAATGAAGCAGGCAAAAAGGAATACAAACGTCTCAAAAATGAGATTGACAGGAAGCGCTAAATAGCTAAGCAAGGATGGCTGGAGGACAAATGTAAGGATGTAGAGGCTTATCTCACTAGGGGTAAGATAGATACTGCCTACAGGAAAATTAAAGAGACCTTTGGAGAAAAGAGAGCCACTCCTATGAAAATCAAGAGCTCAGATGAAAACCCAGTTCTAAGCAAAGAAGGGAAAGCAGGAAGGTGGAAGGAATATATAGAGGGTCTATACAAGGGCGATGTACTTGAGGACAATATTATGGAAATGGAAGAGGATGTAGATGAAGATGAAATGGGAGATACGATACTGCGTGAAGAGTTTGACAGAGCACTGAAAGACCTAAATCGAAACAAGGCCCCTGGAGTAGACAACATTCCATTAAAACTACTGACAGCCTTGGGAGAGCCAGGCCTAACAAAACTCTACCATCTGGTGAGCAAGATGTACGAGACAGGCGAAATACCCTCAGACTTCAAGAAGAATATAATAATTCCAATTCCAAAGAAAGCAGGTGTTGACAGATGTGTAAATTACCGAACAATCAGTTTAATAAGTCAGGGATGAAAAATGCTAACGCGAATTCTTTACAGACGAATAGAAAAACTGGAAGAAGCCGACCTCGGGGAAGATCAGTTTGGATTTCGTAGAAATATTGGAACACGTGAGGCAATACTGACCCTACTACTTATCTTAGAAGCTAGATTAAGGAAAGGCAAACCTACATTTCTAGCATTTGTAGACTTAGAGAAAGCGTTTGACAATGTTGACTGGAATACTCTGTTTCAAATTATGAAGGTGGCAGGGGTAAAATAAAGGGAGCGAAAGGCTATTTACAATTTGTACAGAAACCAGATGGCACTTATAAGCGTCGAGGGGCACGAAAGGGAAGCAGTAGTTGGGAAGGGAGTAAGACAGGGTTGTGGCCTATCCCCGATGCTATTCAATCTGTATATTGAGCAAGC
Source organism: Schistocerca americana (assembly GCF_021461395.2). Classification (NCBI taxonomy): domain Eukaryota; kingdom Metazoa; phylum Arthropoda; class Insecta; order Orthoptera; family Acrididae; genus Schistocerca; species Schistocerca americana. The sequence continues at coordinate 77,454,244 of NC_060124.1, read as the reverse complement.
AGTAAAGGAAACAAAAGAAAAATTCGGAGTAGGAATTAAAATCCATGGAGAAGAAATAAAAACTTTAAGGTTCGCCGATGACATTGTAATTCTGTCAGAGACAGCATAGGACTTGAAAGAGCAGTTGAACGGAATAGATAGTGTCTTGAAAGGAGGATATAAGATAAACATCAACAAAAGCAAATCGAAGATAATGGAATGTAGTCGACGTAAGTCGGGAGATGCTGAAGGAATTACACTCCTGGAAATTGAAATAAGAACACCGTGAATTCATTGTCCCAGGAAGGGGAAACTTTATTGACACATTCCTGGGGTTAGATACATCACATGATCATACTGACAGAACCACAGGCACATAGACACAGGCAACAGAGCATGCACAATGTTGGCACTAGTACAGTATATATCCACCTTTCGCAGCAATGCAGGCTGCTATTCTCCCATGGAGACGATCGTAGAGACGCTGGATGTAGTCCTGTGGAACGGCTTGCCATGCCATTTCCACCTGGCGCCTCAGTTGGACCAGCGTTCGTGCTGGACGTGCAGACCGCGTGAGACGACGCTTCATCCAGTCCCAAACATGCTCAATGGGGGACAGATCCGGAGATCTTGCTGGCCAGGGTAGTTGACTTACACCTTCTAGAGCACGTTGGGTGGCACGGGATACATGCGGACGTGCATTGTCCTGTTGGAACAGCAAGTTCCCTTGCCGGTCTAGGAATGGTAGAACGATGGGTTCGATGACGGTTTGGATGTACCGTGCACTATTCAGTGTCCCCTCGACGATCACCAGTGGTGTACGGCCAGTGTAGGAGATCGCTCCCCACACCATGATGCCGGGTGTTGGCCCTGTGTGCCTCGGTCGTATGCAGTCCTGATTGTGGCGCTCACCTGCACGGCGCCAAACACGCATACGACCATCATTGGCACCAAGGCAGAAGAGACTCTCATCGCCGAAGACGACACGTCTCCATTCGTCCCTCCATTCACGCCTGTCGCGACACCACTGGAGGCGGGCTGCACGATGTTGGTGCGTGAGCGGAAGACGGCCTAACGGTGTGCGGGACCGTAGCCCAGCTTCATGGAGACGGTTGCGAATGGTCCTCGCCGATACCCCAGGAGCAACAGTGTCCCTAATTTGCCGGGAAGTGGCGGTGCGGTCCCCTACGGCACTGCGTAGGATCCTATGGTCTTGGCGTGCATCCGTGCGTCGCTGCGGTCCGGTCCCAGGTCGACGGGCACGTGCACCTTCCGCCGACCACTGGCGACAACATCGATGTACTGTGGAGACCTCACGCCCCACGTGTTGAGCAATTCGGCGGTACGTCCACCCGGCCTCCCGCATGCCCACTATACGCCCTCGCTCAAAGTCCGTCAACTGCACATACGGTTCACGTCCACGCTGTCGCGGCATGCTACCAGTGTTAAAGACTGCGATGGAGCTCCGTATGCCACGGCAAACTGGCTGACACTGACGGCGGCGGTGCACAAATGCTGCGCAGCTAGCGCCATTCGACGGCCAACACCGCGGTTCATGGTGTGTCCGCTGTGCCGTGCGTGTGATCATTGCTTGTACAGCCCTCTCGCAGTGTCCGGAGCAAGTATGGTGGGTCTGACACACCGGTGTCAATGTGTTCTTTTTTCCATTTCCAGGAGTGTAGATTAGGAAATGAGACACAGTAGTAAAGGAGTTTTGCTATTTGGGGAGCAAAATAACTGATGATGATCGAAGTAGAGAGGATATAAAATGTAGACCGGCAATGGCAAGGAAAGCGTTTCTGAAGAAGAGGAATTTGTTAACATCGAGTATAGATATAAGTGTCAGGAAGTCGTTTCTGAAAGTTTTTTTATGGAGTGTAGCCTTGTATGGAAGTGAAACGTGGACGATAACTAGTTTGGACAAGAAGAGAGTAGAAGCTTTCGAAATGTGGTGCTACAGAAGAATGCTGAAGATTAGATGGGTAGATCATATAACTAATGAGAAGATATCGAATAGACTTGGGGAGAAGAGAAATTTGTGGCACAACTTGACTAGAAGAAGGGATCGGTTGGTAGGACATGTTCTGAGGCATCAAGGGATCACCAATTTGGTATTGGGGGGCAGCGTGGAGGGTAAAAACGTAGAGGGAGACCAAGAGATGAATACACTAAACAGATACAGAAGGATGTAGGTTGCAGTAGGTACTGGGAGATGAAGAAGCTTGCACAGGATAGAGTAGCATGAAGAGCTGCATCAAACCAGTCTCAGGACTGAAGACCACAACAACAACAACAACAACAACAACAACACTGTAGAAGCGACGGGGATTCCCCTGGCACAGACCTCACGTACACTACGTGCGCATTCAAGAATCAACTTATGATTAGTTCGGAAATCAACGTAGGATGTGTTCAAAAATGTTCGAAAACCAACAGCGATATGTTTCAAAATCATATGAATAATCGATAGACCAAAGTGTGCTGGGTGCTAGGCTCTTTTTGAAACTAGGCTTTTCTTTTTAAAGAATATGAATATGGCGCCCCCTCTAGATGCGGGCTTGGGTACTGTGTCTATCGCCAGAGTCTGAGGCTCAGCCTTGCAGCTCACACTGCGTCTCGTGTCCCTCTGCTTTTTTTTGCACCCATCATGCGGCATTGCGTCTTCTTATTGCGGGTCTGTTGGGTGCAGTCCAAGGACTGCCAGTACAGCTGCTTCCTTCTGCGTTGTTTTGACGCACTCCTCGCTGCATGACGAGAACAAAGTCGTTCGTCTGTATGGCGACAGTCCCCACTGCTGTCCCCACTCCTCGCGCTGAGGCGCCGCGCTCCTCAGGCATTCACCACCTGGCCCTGCCTCTGACGCTGGCGACATGACATGAGCTATATAATGTCTGCGGCCGTCTCGACAGCTGGAGGCCAGCTTCCCATCTCGCAGGGACCTATGCCGCGCATGCTACCCATGTTGATCGTCATCTATACTCCGCGGAGGACATTTCTGCTGTCACTACCATGAACGCATTGGACTTTTTACCTATTTACTAGACTACTGGCCATTAAAATTGCTACACCGAGAAGAAATGCAGATGATAAACGGGTATTCATTGGACAAATATATTATACTAGAACTGACATGTGAATACATTTTCACGTAATTTGGGTGCATAGATCCCCAGAAATGAGTACCCTGAACAACCACCTCTGGTCGTAATAGCGGCCTTGATACGCATGGGTATTGAGTCAAACAGAGCTTGGATGGCTTGTACAGGTACAGCTGCCCAGCAGCAGTTCATCAAGAGTAGTGACTGGCGTATTATGACGAGCCAGTCGCTCGGCCACCATTGACCAGACGTTTTCAATTGGTGAGAGATCTGGAGAATGTGCTGGCCAAGGCAGCAGTCGAACATTTTCTGTATCCAGACAGGTCCGTACAGGACCTGCAACATGCGGTCGTGCATTATCCTACTGAAATGTAGGGTTTCACCGGCCGGAGTGGCCGTGCGGTTCTAGGCGCTACAGTCTGGAACCGCGTGATCGCTACGGTCGCAGGTTCGAATCCTGCCTCGGGTATGGATGTGTGTGATGTCCATAGGTCAGTTAGGTTTAAGTAGTACTGAGTTCTAGGGGACTGATGACCTCAGAAGTTAAGTCCCATACTGCTCAGAGCCATTTCAACCATTTGTAGGGTTTCGCAGGGATCTAATAAAGGGTAGATCCACGGGTCGTGACACATCTGAAATGTAACGCCCACTGTTCAAAGTACCGTCAATGCGAACAAAAGGTACCCGAGACGTGTAACCAATGGCACCCCATACCATCGCGCTGGGTGACACGCCAGTATGGCGATGACGAATACACGCTTCCAATGTGCGTTCACCGCGATGTCGCCAAACACGCATGCGATCATCATGATGCTTTAAACAGAACCTGGATTCATCGGAAAAAATGACGTTTTGCCATTCGTCGTTGAATACACCATCGCAGGCGCTCCTGTCTGTGATGCAGCGTCAAGCGTAACCGCAGCCATGGTCTCCGAGCTGATAGTCCATGCTGCTGCAAACGTCGTCGAATTGTTCGTGCAGATGGTTGTTGTCTTGCAAACGTCCCCATCTGTTGACTCAGGGATCGAGACGTGGCTGCACGATCCGTTACAGCCATGCGGATAAGATGTCTATCATCTCGACTGCTAGTGATACGAGGCCTTTGGGATCCAACACGGCGTTCCGTATTACCCTCCTGCACCCACCGATTCCATATTCTGCTAACAGTCATTGGATCTCGACCAACGCGACGAGGAATGTCGCGATACGATAAACCGCAATCGCGATAGGCTACAATCCGACCTTTACCGAAGTCGGAAACGTAACTGGTACGCATTTCTCCTCCTTACACGAGGCATCACAACAACGTTTCACCAGGCAACGCCGGTCAACTGCCGTTTGTGTACGAGAAACCGGTTGGAAACTTTCCTCATACCAGCACGTTGTAGGTGCCGCCACCGGCGCCAACCTTGTGTGAATGAATGCTCTGAAGAGCTAATCATTTGCATATCACGGCATCTTCTTCCTGTGGATTAAATTTCGCGTCTGTAGCACGTCATATTCGTGGTGTAGCAATTTTAATGGCCAGTAGTGAATTATTTCCCTGCGATCAGCGACATAACACTACAGATGGGCAAACGGGAGGTTTTGCAGAATCACGAAAATTACTTCTACAAGGGTGTGAGAATTTTGTAATGAATAAGAACTCTGTACTTCGGGAGGAGGCAAGTGCCTCCCTCCTGGTGCCTTCCATCTTCAGTCACTAATTTTCAGTTTTTCGTAAGAACCATGTACCATGCACAAATGAACGGTGAACGAGTAAAAATGAACGGTTCCCGAAAAAGAGCGATCACTAGTGAACCAGTTCCCAAGGATGCACGAGTTTGCCCACCTCTAAACTGAACTTAAACGTTCACGTCAACACGCAACGACACACACCAACGATACTACTGACGCTGGCTGAGATAAACGAAACAGTGGAATGTTTGGAGAGTCCACTTGAAGGGAAGTAACCCAGGCAGGCGAACAATCTTACGGCACGCTCGGCTAACAATCATACGCCACTGCAGAGAGACTTTTTGAACACCCTGTATGGTAATTATATTGAAAAGTCAGTGTTATGGTTTTCTTTTTTCTGACTGATCCTCGTACATTAGATAAGAAAAGGAATTAAGTCAGTCTGAGGTCTCGTTGGGCAAAGGCTTTGCCGCAGAGGATGCACCGGTTCCCGTCAAATCACCGAAGTTAAACGCTGTCGGGTGTGGCCGGCACTTCGATGGGTGACCATCCGGCCCGCCATGCGCTGTTGCCGTTTTTCGGGGTGCACTCAGCCTCGTGATGCCAATTGAGGAGCTACTCGACCGAATAGTTGCGCCTCTGGTCACAGAAAACCGTCGTTAACGACCGGGAGAGCGGTGTGCTGACCACACGCCCCTCCTATCGGCATTCTCATCTGAGGATGACACGGCGGTCGGATGGTCACGATGGGCCAATTGTGGCTTGACGACGGAGTGCTATGCTATAAAGTCTCGTTGGCTATAACGGCAGATAATAATAAAATTAAGGCCGAAATACTAAAAGCCAAAAAACTAAAATCTGTCTTCCCAGAATGCTTCACGGAAATTTAAAATAGCGCATTACATTTGACAACACCACAGATTCGAAAATCACAGATACAGAAATAAGCGAGAGCGGTTTTGGAAAAAAAGAAGGAAAAGCTGAAGTCGCTAAGTAGCTTTGGCTGTGTAAGTCAATTCGAAGGTCAGAAGAAGGCCTCCTATACCGTCTTCGTAGCCAAGCAATGCCGTGCTCCGACAAACGTTCTGCTTGATGGGAGTCTTACCTTACGTAAACATACAACTAAGACATAAAAAATATGGCCAAGTGCTAATCACTCCATAAACTTTAATATCGAAGAAATAAATAAAATTTTTAATGAGAGACTTCTATAAGAAAGATGTCGTGATGCACGTAACTTACTTTTATTCTTAAGACTTCTACTGCGCATGTTTGAAGGGAAGGCGTGTCTTCCAGAAAATAAGAAAGCTTCTGGTTTTTTTTTTTTTTTTGGAGACATACTTGTCCCAGATGGTGGCTGCCTGCAACAGTAGCCAAATCGTCGATAGTTTTTTCACATCGTGATACAGTCACAGATCCAGAAGAATTTTCTAGAAAAAAATACACATTGTTTTTTTTTGGGCTGTTATTTACGAATAGGAAAGGAATGAAGGTAATTGATAACTTATTGAACAATAATAATCGATTGCAGTAAAATAGAAATGCTGCCTTCCCACACGGCGACCACAAATCAGCCCAAAACTCAGCTCATGTGTTACTAGCACTGTCCAGTAATCGTTTCGTTGATAAGATAAGAGCCACGCGCCCGCAGCGGATGTATGGCGTCTTATCGTCGCCTCTGACCGCAACGCTGCACTCAACTTCGATTCGTTGCACAATTTCGCCGCCGACTCGGCAATTAACAGCCTCTCTATCCTCAAATACCCGCTGAGAATTCAGACATCTTTTAGGAAATACACTATCGGCTTTCGTCATGGCAGATCAACAGTGAGCCCAATCTTTAGTATGAGACAGTTGATGGAAATACATTGGGAGTATGGGAAAGATCTGGTGATGACATTTCTCGACCTAGTGAAAGCATATGACAGTGTTCCCAGGGAATAGGTATGGACAACCTTGAAGAGAAAGGGAGTTGGAAAGTAAACACTTGAAGTTATCCAGGCAATGTATGCAAAAAGATCTAGTTGTGTGCAGACACCAGCTAGAAGAACTGAATCGTTTAAGAATGTTACGGGAATAAGACAAAGCTGTGTGATATCACCACTACTGTTTATAATGGTTATTGATGAAATAGTCAAAGAGACGAAAGAAGCCCATAGAGGAAGTGAGATGAAGCTGTTACTATTTGCGGATGATATTGTGGGGTGGGGAACAAGCAGTAAGAAGGTACAAAAACAGATAGACATTCTAAATTATAAGGTCGAGAAATATGGAATGAAATGTAGTGTGGAGAAAAACAAGACCATAGTGGTAACCAGAGGGGATAGAGAGGGCAAGAGACAAATTCATATTGTTGTTGTGTTGTGGTCTTCAGTCCTGAGACTGGTTTGATGCAGCTCTCCGTGATACTCTATCCTGTGCAAGCTTCTTCATCTCCCAGTACCTACTGCAGCCTGCATCCTTCTGAATCTGCTTAGTATATTCATCTCTTGGTCTCCCTCTACGATTTTTACCCTCCACGCTGCCCTCCAAAACTAAATTGGTGATCCCTTGATGCCTCAGAACATGTTCTACCAACCGATCCCTTCTTCTAGTCAATTTGTGCCACAAACTTCTCTTCTCCCAATCCTATTCAATACCAACTCATTAATTATGTGATCTACCCAACTAATCTTCAGCATTCTTCTGTAGCACCACATTTCGAAAGCTTCTATTCTCTTCCTGTCCATATTATTGATCGTCCATGTTTCACTTCCATACATGGCTACAGTCCATACAAATACTTTCAGGAACGACTTTCAGACACTTAAATCTATACTCGATGTTAACAAATTTCTCTTCTTCAGAAACGCTTTCCTTGCCATTGCCAGTCTACATTTTATATCCTCTCTACTTCGACCATCATCAGTTATTTTGCTCCCCAAATAGCAAAACTCATCTACTACTTTAAGTGTCTCATTTCCTAATCTAATTCCCTCAGCATCACCAGACTTAATTCGACTACATTCCATTATCCTCGTTTTGCTTTTGTTGATGTTCATCTTATATCCTCCCTTCAAGACACTATCTACTCCGTTCAACTGCTCTTCCAAGTCCTTTGCTGTCTCTGACAGAATTACAACGTCATCGGCGAACCTCAAAGTTTTTATTTCTTCTCCATGGATTTTAATTCCTACTCCGAATTTTTCTTTTGTTTCCTTTACTGCTTGCTCAATATACAGATTGAATAGAATCGGGGAGAGGCTACAACCCTGTCTCACTCCCTTCCCAACCACTGCTTCCCTTTCATGTCCCTCGACTCTTATAAGTGCCATCTGGTTTCGTACAAATTGTAAATAGCCTTTCGCTCCCTGTATTTTACCCCTGCCACCTTCAGAATTTGAAAGAGAGTATTCCAGTCAACATTGTCAAATGCTTTCTCTAAGTCTACAAATGCTAGAAACGTAGGTTTGCCTTTCCTTAATCTAGCTTCTAAGATAAGTCGTAGGGTCAGTATTGCATCACGTGTTCCAATGATTTTACGGAATCCAAACTGATCTTCCCCGAGGTCGGCTTCTACTACTTTTTCCATTCGTCTGTAAAGAATTCGCGTTAGTATTTTTCAGCACTGACTTATTAAACTGATAGTTCGTTAATTTTCACATCTGTCAGCACCTGGTTTCTTTGGGATTGGAATTATTACATTCTTCTTGGAGTCTGAGGGTATTTCACCTGTGTCATACATCTTGCTCACCAATTCATATTTTGGTACGGGATATTGAAACAGTGCACAACTTTAAACATTTGGGAACTGTATTAATGGAGAATGCTTATTTGGAGACAGAAATTAGCAAAAGAATACAACAGAGTGTACATTTTATCAGTGTGGGAGGGGCTTCGTGTGGGGAAAGGAAGTGCCAATGAGGTGCAAGCTGGTGCCATACAAGACTTACTTCACACCCATACTAATTTGCCCTCAGAGACTTGGGACTATGACTAGAAGAGGGGAGAGTAGGATACAATCCAGTGAAACGAAGTTTCTGAGAAGTATGTTATGGAAGACGAGGGGAGACACAGTGAAAAATGAAGATGTTTGGAAGGAAACTGCAGTGGAGAAGTTGACTGAAAAAATTGAAAAGAATAGATTAAAATGGTTTGGGCATGTGAAGAGGATGGGAGAGGGGAGAATACCAAGAAAACTGATGGTGTTGAAGACTGAGGCAAGACGCCAAGAGGAAGACCAAGATGGATTGATACAATAAAGTTGAGTTTAAGGAGGAGAAACCTGCTATGGAACCAAATTGTGGAAGAAGAATGGTGGAAAGACCGAGCGAAGTGGCTAAGTGTCACGGATACCCCAACCAGAGAAGATGTTGGATAGAGGGGAAACGAAGATGATGATGACTATCGGAAAAAAATAGCAGCACTACGGAGTTGAGCATCGTAAACGAAAGTGTTTCTACACCTGAAAGATGATCTCTATTCAAATTTCGCGCCAGTTGCACAAGAGTGGCACTACCAGCGATGCTATGAGGGTTTAAATCAGGTTTGCTTTAAATACACGCTGTAACGGTCATGAGCGTTAGTTACCTTTGCAGCTGGACGTGGTGAGTTATGTTACTCAAGAATGCCTTTAAGGCGACAAAGAAGCCATTATCAACACCTCACAGAGTTTGGACGAGGTCGTGTAATGGGGTAACGAGAGGCTGGCTCAAAATGGCTCTGAGCACTATGGGATTTAACATCTGAGCTCATCAGTCCCCTGGAACTTAGAACTAACCTAAGGACATCACACAGCCATGCCCGAGGCAGGATTCGAACCTGCGACCATAGGGGCCGCGCGGTTCCAGGCTGAAGCGCCTAGAACCGCTCGGCCACTCCGGCCGGCCGAGAGGCTGGATTCCCCTTTAGGAATAGTGCAGAAAGATTTGGCGGGCTGTGGCCACTATATATGATTGCTGGCAGCGGTGGTCACGAGAATGTATGTTTGGCTCAAATGGCTCTGAGCACTATGGGACTTAACTGCTGTGGCCATCAGTCCCCTAGAACTTAGAACTAGTTAAACCTAACTAACCTAAGGACATCACACACATCCATGCGCGAGTCAGGATTCGAACCTGCGACGTAGCGGTCGTGCGGTTCCAGACTGTAGCGCCTAGAACCGCTCGGCCACTCCGGCCGGCCGAGAGGCTGGATTCCCCTTTAGGAACAGTGCAGAAAGATTTGGCGGGATGTGGCCACTATACATGATTGCTGGCAGCGGTGGTCACGAGAATGTATGTTTGGCTCAAATGGCTCTGAGCACTATGGGACTTAACTGCTGTGGCCATCAGTCCCCTAGAACTTAGAACTAGTTAAACCTAACTAACCTAAGGACATCACACACATCCATGCCCGAGTCAGGATTCGAACCTGCGACCGTAGCGGTCGTGCGGTTCCAGACTGTAGCGCCTAGAACCGCTCGGCCACTCCGGCCGGCCGAGAGGCTGGATTCCCCTTTAGGAACAGTGCAGAAAGATTTGGCGGGATGTGGCCACTATACATGATTGCTGGCAGCGGTGGTCACGAGAATGTATGTTTGTCTCAAATGGCTCTGAGCACTATGGAACTTAACTGCTGTGGTCATCAGTCCTTTAGAACTTAGAACTAGTTAAACCTAACTAACCCAAGGACATCACACACATCCATGCCCGAGGCAGGATTGGAACCAGCGACCGTAGCTGTCGCGCAGTTCCAGACTGTAGCGCCTAGAACCGCTCGGCCACTCTGGCCGGCCGAGAATGTATGTCACTGGAAGACTGGGCACTACCGAAAGGGAAAACCGTCGTGTTCGGTGTTTGACTCTCATGCATCGTACTGGGCCTGCAGGAGAAATACGAACAGCAGTTGGCTCCACAGTGACACAACGGACAAACGGACAGCTACGAATCGGTTACTTCAAGGATAGCTTCAAGGCAGACGCCCTTTAGCTCCAAGGCTGGATGAAGCTCTGTTACGTTTTCTGGTGAAAGTTGGGTGTGCTTCGGTGCGGGCGATGACCGTGAGTTGGTTACGAGGAGGCTAGGTGCGGGCGTGCAACCAACCTATCTGCGTGCGAGAGCCGGCCGCTATGGCCGAGCGGCTCTAGGCGCTTCAGTCTGGAACCGCGCGATCGCTACGGTCCCAAGTTCGAATCCTGCCTCGGGTATGGACGCGTGTGATGTCCTTAGGTTACTTAGGTTTAAGTAGTTCTAAGTCTAGGGGACTGATGACCTCAGGTGTTAAGTCCCATTTTTTGCGTGCGAGACACACTGGACCTGCACGTGGAGTTACGATCTGGGGTGCGATTTCGTATGACAGCAGAGGCACTCTCGTGATTTCCCGAGCCGGCCGGAGCGGCCGAGCGGTTCTAGGCGCTACGGTCTGGAACCGCGCGACCGCTACTGTTGCAGGTTCGAATCCTGCCTCGGGCATGGATGTGTGTGATGTCCTTAGGTTAGTTAGGTTTAAGTAGCTCTAAGTTCTAGGGAACTGATGACCTCAGAAGTTAAGCCGCATAGTGCTCAGAGCGATTTGAACCATTTGATTGCCCGACGCACCCTGACTGCAAGTCTGTACGTGAATCTGGTGATTCGACCTGTTGTGCTGCCATTCATGAACAGCATTCCAGGGTGTGTTTTCCAACAGGATAACGCTCGCCCACATGTTGCTATTGTAATCCATCATACTCTGCAGAGTGTCTACATGTTGCCTCGGCCTGCTCGATCACCAGATCCGTCTCCAAACGGGCACATATGGGACATCGTGGGACGAAAACTACAGCGTCATCCTCAACCAGAATGTACTGACCGACCAAGTGCAACGGGCATGGAACTCCAGTCCACAAAGTGGCGTCAGGGACCTTTACAACACAATGCATGCACATTTTGATGCTTGCATTCGACATTCTGGAGGTTACACCGGTTATTAACGTACCAGCAGTTCACATCTGAAATGGTTTATGTCGCCCTCACATAAACATGTGATCCTGCAACGTTAATCGTTTAAATATGTTACCTAGGCAAATGTATTCCCGCAGTTTTTTGATGCTGCGGTTTTTTTCCGGCAGTGTATTAAACAGAAAATATTGTGAGTAAATGCACCAAAACAGAAACTGCAATGAAAAATCCAGTAGAATACTCCTTAGAACATCGCCGTTACGGATCCTTTTGCTGGTGTGCGTAACACTTGCAGAGTGCTGACCAAAGCATTAAGCTCGTGTGCAGTTTAATGTTAGTTCTCTTTGTGGTCATCGGTAAGAACTGCTCTATTCTGTAATAGACGCTACGTTGGTATATGGTATTGCGTAACTAATGGAAAACCGAAGATACCTTATAATAAAGTTCGTTACCATGTTTACCAATTTCGTCAGAAAATGGCTCAGCTGATATTCTATAGAGCAAGTTATTTTATTGTGCACGCAGTCTTTCTAACAAAGTGCTTTGTAAAATGGCTTGTTTTAAATGATTGTTCTTTATTTAATTACCGCCACCAGACTCTCTCTGAGAGATTTTCCTGTTAACACTTTAAGAGACAGTAACTTTGTTTCCGCTTTTGCTGTAGTGCATGAAGATTTTTTCTGGGACTGCTGTTTTAACTTCTCTCCCCATTAAATTGAAGTTAAATTATCATGACTGAATGATATCTAGTCACCTGAATGGAAACTTTTGGGCGAGAGATCTCGCTTTCCCAGTATTTAAACACAGATGTCTCTCACATACCCAGGTATACGCTTAATTCCTAATTGAATTCTCAAGTCTATAAAACAAAATTGTTAGGCAGTTACAGTTCACAATCACACTGTCTGCCTCTCGATTTCGAAGTGAGCACGTGGAAGAAAATTTCTGTGGCTCTGCAGAATTCCGTCGACCGCCGACTCTGAAAATTCTTGCAATAGTCAGAGGCCCAATCGTACGCCATGGGGAAGCCCTCTTGGGTGCTATGACGTACTCACTCTGCAAGTTGGAAATCATTGTCCAACTTGTGTTTTAATTCCGATAAAAGTCCAGAAATTAGTCTCTCAAAACAGGGCATAAACCACCGTGGCGCAGGCTTTACTGATTTCGCCGGCTACGAAGTTCCCTACGAGTTACCACACACCAAACAATGTTCTGAGTTTCAGATAAGGGAAAAGCTGAAATGACCAAGGAATTAAACATACCTTCTCCATTCATGAAATTATATTTTTCCGTAAACGATATTCATAGCTACATGTCAGGATACATCATCCTCCTGTATGAGATGAAATGTTATCATAATTAATCTAATTTCATTTTGTATTCAAAATGGCAGCTTACAACAATGGCGCTAATTACTGTTCCGCTGCGATTCTACTCTCCGCGATTCTGAATCAGAAAAGAGTTCAAATGGCTCTGAGCATTATGGGACTTAACATCTGAGGTCATCAGTCCCCTAGAAGTTAGAACTACTAAAGCCTAACTAACCCAAGGACATCACACACATTCATGCCCGAGGCAGGAATCGAACCTGCCACCGTAGCAGCAGCGCGGTTCCGGACTGAAGCGCCTAGAACCGCTCGGCCACAACCGCCCGACTCAGAAATAATAACTCCATCGTACACCCAAAGTTCCACATTATATCCACAGAGTTTTTGTATCACGAGTCAAAGATAATCTCTTTCTATCGCAGTCGTAATGAGCCTTTGAGCCATATACACTCCTGGAAATTGAAATAAGAACACCGTGAATTCATTGTCCCAGGAAGGGGAAACTTTATTGACACATTCCTGGGGTCAGATACATCACATGATCACACTGACAGAACCACAGGCACATAGACACAGGCAACAGAGCATGCACAATGTCGGCACTAGTACAGTGTATATCCACCTTTCGCAGCAATGCAGGCTGCTATTCTCCCATGGAGAAGATCGTAGAGATGCTGGATGTAGTCCTGTGGAACGGCTTGCCATGCCATTTCCACCTGGCGCCTCTGTTGGACCAGCGTTCGTGCTGGACGTGCAGACCGCGTGAGACGACGCTTCATCCAGTCCCAAACATGCTCAATGGGGGACAGATCCGGAGATCTTGCTGGCCAGGGTAGTTGACTTACACCTTCTAGAGCACGTTGGGTGGCACGGGATACATGCGGACGTGCATTGTCCTGTTGGAACAGCAACTTCCCTTGCCGGTCTAGGAATGGTAGAACGATGGGTTCGATGACGGTTTGGATGTACCGTGCACTATTCAGTGTCCCCTCGACGATCACCAGTGGTGTACGGCCAGTGTAGGACATCGCTCCCCACACCATGATGCCGGGTGTTGGCCCTGTGTGCCTCGGTCGTATGCAGTCCTGATTGTGGCGCTCACCTGCACGGCGCCAAACACGCATACGACCATCATTAGCACCAAGGCAGAAGCGACTCTCATCGCTGAAGACGACACATCTCCATTCGTCCCTCCATTCACGCCTGTCGCGACACCACTGGAGGCGGGCTGCACGATGTTGGGGCGTGAGCGGAAGACGACCTAACGGTGTGCGGGACCGTAGCCCAGCTTCATGGAGACGGTTGCGAATGGTCCTCGCCGATACCCCAGGAGCAACAGTGTCCCTAATTTGCTGGGAAGTGGCGGTGCGGTCCCCTACGGCACTGCGTAGGGTCCTACGGTCTTGGCGTGCATCCGTGCGTCGCTGCGGTCCGGTCCCAGGTCGACGGGCACGTGCACCTTCCGCCGACCACTGGCGGCAACATCGATGTACTGTGGAGACCTCACGCCCCACGTGTTGAGCAATTCGGCGGTACGTCCACCCGGCCTCCCGCATGCCCACTATACGCCCTCGCTCAAAGTCCGTCAACTGCACATACGGTTCACGTCCACGCTGTCGCGGCATGCTACCAGTGTTAAAGACTGCGATGGAGCTCCGTATGCCACGGCAAACTGGCTGACACTGACGGCGGCGGTGCACAAATGCTGCGCAGCTAGCGCCATTCGACGGCCAACACCGCGGTTCCTGGTGTGTCCGCTGTGCCGTGCGTGTGATCATTGCTTGTACAGCCCTCTCGCAGTGTCCGGAGCAAGTATGGTGGGTCTGACACACCGGTGTCAATGTGTTCTTTTTTCCATTTCCAGGAGTGTAAATTACTTGCGCAGTTACGCATAAACATTTGCGTTACCAAAGAAAAGTAACAGAAAACAGGTGATATTACACTGTGACCAAGTGACTCAGATGAATCCAATTCTTTTATAAAACTCACTTTTTATTAACATTACAAAACGTCACACAGAATAATAACAATATTAATCAGAACTCTACAGTGGCGCCTGACTGCTCTAGTACACAACACGACAGAAACTGTCTCGGGTAACTTTCATTTTTCATCGGTATTTCCTGAATGGCAAATGAAGGTGAAGCGACAGCAAGGGTATAAGCGCTCAAGTGAGCTGCTAATCGATTGCAAAAACAAATAGCGCAAACCCTATCGTGAATTGCGTAGCTGAACAGATTATCTTAAATCGCAGCCGAAGTCCCGTCTTTCCGCAAACGCACTGCTTTTCCTTTTTACCTAAACATATTTCAGTGGGTTGTTATATATTGAAAACTGCAAAAAGTGAACATATTTTATGTTGTAACTGATCTAACAAAGTGATGCCTACAGAAAGTTTTTGTTCGTTTTGCCTCTTACCTTGATTTTACATTATATGGTTTTGCAGGACCGACTGTATGGTGTCCTGCACTGATAACTTGTCATCTGCCAACCGAACGGTCTAAATGTGAATTTCATCAAGGAGTTAACACATCCCTTGATTTTTAAGAAGCGTGATTTTGTGTGTCAAAATGTCTTGTATGATTAGTAACAAATACATTTGCAAAACTTTTGTCACGCCAAAATTACGTTTTTGAAAGATCAAGGGATGTGTTAACTTGTCGATGAAATTCACATTTACATCGTTTCATCTGCAAGTGTCAAGCTATCAGAGCAGGACACCGTACAGTCGGTCCTGCAAAATCATAATGTAAAATCAAGGCAAGAATCAAAATGAACAAAAACTTTATTTAGCCATCTCTTTGTTAGATCAGTTACAACCTAAAATATGTTCACTGTTTATAATTTTCAATAAACAAAAACCCACTGACTATGGCACACTGGTGCTGAAACATTTCTGGGTAAAAAGAAAAAATAATGTGTTTGCAAAGAGGCGCAATCAACATCCTATAGCTTTCTTCAAACATACAAACGTTTTAAACATAGGTTTGCCTTTCATCGCAGCTCTTTTGCTAAGGCGTAGGATCAGTATTGCTTCCTGTGTTTCTAAGTTTCCTCTGGGAAACAAACTGTTCTTCCACGAAGTTGGGTTCTACTAGTCTTTTCATTGTTCTGCAAATAATTCAAATCAGTATTTTGCGACGTGATGGCTCGGTAATATTCACATCCGTCAGCATCTGCACTCATTTTAAAGTCTGATGGTATTTCGCCAGTCTCGTGTATCTTGCACACCAGTCGGAATAGTTATGTGACGGCTAGCTCTCCCATGGTTCTCAATAATTGTGAAGGAATGTCTACTCCAGGTGCTCTGTTTCGACTTCAAAGTCTTCCCTTTCTCTGTCAAATTCTTCTAGCTATACCATATATCCTGTCTCGTCATCATCCACTCTCTCTTCCCTTTCCGTAATGTTGGTTTCAACTACATTTCCATTGTATAGCTCTTTTATCTGCCCTTTCCAACTTTCAGCCTTCTCATCCATGCTTATAACTAGTTTGACGTCAGAGCTCTTGATATTAGTAAAACTGCTTCTCTTTTTTGAAAAGGTTTCTTTAATTTTCCTGTAAGTAAAATTCTATCTTTTACACAGTCATCTTGCTTCTATATACACTACTGGCCATTAAAATTGCTACACCAAGAAGAAATGCAGATGATAAACGGGTATTCATTGGACAAATATATCATACTACAACTGACATGTGATTACATTTTCACGCAATTTGCGTGCATAGCTCCTGAGAAATCAGTACCCAGAACAACCACCTCTGGGCGTAATAACGGCCTTGATGCTCCTGGGCATTGAGTCAAACAAGCTTGGTTGGCGTGTACAGGTACAGCTGCCCATGTAGCTTCAACACGATACCACAGTTCATTAAGAGTAGTGACTGCCGTATTGTGACGAGCCAGTTGCTTGGCCACCATTGACCAGACGTTTTCAATTGGTGAGAGATCTGGAGAATGTGCTGGCCAGGGCAGCAGTCGAACATTTTCTGTATACAGAAAGGCTCGTACAGGACATGCAACATGCGGTCGTGCATTATCCTGCTGAAATGTAGGGTTTCGCAGGAATCGAATGAAGGATAGAGCCACGGGTCGTAACACATATGAAATGTAACGTCCACTGTTCGAAGTGCCGTCAATGCGAACAAGAGCTGACCGAGACGTGTAACCAATGGCACCCCATACCATCACGCCGGGTGATACGCCCGTATGGCGATGGCGAATACACGCTTCCAATGTGCGTTCGCCGTAATGCCGCCAAACACGGATGCCACCATCATGATGCTGTAAACAGAACCTGGATTCATCCGAAAAAATGGCGTTTTGCCATTCGTGCACCCAGGTTCGTCGTTGAGTACACCATCGGGGACACTCCTGTCTGTAATGCAGCGTCAAGGGTAACCGCAGCATGGTCCCCGAGCTAATAGTCCATGCTGCTGCAAACGTCGTCGAACTGTTAGTGGAGATGGTTGTTGTCTTGGAAACGTCCCCATCTGTTGACTCAGGGATCGAGACGTGGCTGCACGATCCGTTACAGCCATGCGGATAAGATGCCTGTCATCTCGACTGCTAGTGATACGAGGCCGTTGGGATCCAGCACGGCGTTCCGTATTACCCTCCTGAATCCACCGATTCCATATTCTGCTAACAGTCACTGGATCTCGACCAACGCGAGCAGAAATGTCGCGCTACGATACACCTCGATCGCGATAGGCTACAATTCGACCTTTATTAAAGTCGGAAACGTGATGGTACGCATTTCTCCTCCTTACACGAGGTTTCACCAGGCAACGCTGGACAACTGCTGCTTATGTATGAGAAATCTGTTGGAAACTTTCCTCATGTCAGCACGTTGTAGGTGTCGCCACCGGCGCCCACCTTGTGTGAATGCTCTGAAAGGCTAATAATCTGCATATCACAGCATCTTGTTCCTGTCGGTTAAATTTCGCGTCTGTAGCACGTTATCTTCGTGGTGTAGCAGTTTTAATGGCCAGTTGTGTAGTTAGATTTCTCCTCCTTTCCATATCATAAGTTCCACATTTGCTGTTAGTTTTATTAGATGGAGCTTTGGTATTCAACTGTAAAGCACTAAGAACTACCGCGTATCTGCCGATGTAGCAGAGACCCACGCCTGGGTGACAGACGTCAAGCTGTTGCGTCGGCCATACATTCTCTGAAACCGGTCTCTGCTCTAAACGGCCCTCGTGCCAGAGTGGAGCGGCTCGCCTTGAGAACGGCTACGTATGTCGATTAAGAATTGGCATTACGATGATTACAACGTATAGGGGGGGGGGGGGGGGGGGAATCAGAGAGTTATCTGGGAATGAGGAAAGTCGCTTTTCCAGCAGAATGCTTCACGTCGAAGAACAAGCCTCGTAATGCGGGAATAATTGTCGTTGGTCGTCACATCCACGCTTAAGCACGACGTCGCCTCCGGCAGAACAGCTACTGAATATTTATGACAACCAGGCACGAGATACGAGGTGTGGCTAGAAAAAAACCGGACTAGTACTGGTGAAACAATAAAACGAATGCAATAAGGCTGAAAGTCGCGTGGCCTGTCACGTGACTCTCGCTCCGCCTACTGCTCGAGTTTCATCTGCCTCCTGCACTCAGTCTGCCCGTGGCGTCTGTTTTAAGTAGTTGACGTTTTGTCTGTGCGTCGGAAAATGTTGAGTGTACAGAAAGAACAGCGTGTTAACATCAAATTTTGTTTCAAACTAGGAAAATCTGCAAGTGAAACGTTTGTAATGTTACAACAAGTGTACGGCGATGATTGTTTATCGCGAACACAAGTGTTTGAGTGGTTTAAACGATTTAAAGATGGCCGCGAAGACACCAGTGATGACACTCGCACTGGCAGACCATTGTCAGCAAAAACTGATGCAAACATTGAAAAAATCGGTAAACTTGTTCGACAAGATCGCCGTTTAACAATCAGAGCAGTGTCTGAGTTAACAGGAGTTGACAAGGAAAGTGTTAGGCAGATTCTTCATGAAAGTTTCAACATGAACAAAGTGTGTTCAAAAATGGTTCCAAAGTGTCTCACAATTGAACAGAAGGAACGCCGAAGAATGATTTGTTCTGACATCCTGGAAAACATTGAAAGTGATCCCACCTTCTTACAAAATGTTATTACTTGCGATGAATAGTGGTTTTTTACTTACGATCCCGAAACTAAACGCCAATCGATGCATTGGAAAACTCCTGGTTCTCCACGACAAAAAAAAGCACGAATGTCAAAATCGAAATTCAAGGCAATGATGATTGTTTTTTTTTGACATCAAAGGGATTGTGCACATTGATTGGGTACCAGAGGGACAAACAGTGAATCAGCATTACTACATTAGCGTCCTGGCTACCCTACGTGAGCGAGTACGGAGAAAACGGAACGATTTGTGGAGAAAAAAGTCATGGATCCTTCACCAAGACAATGTCACAGCTCACAGTGCGTTGTCAGTGAAGACGTTTTTGGCAAAACACAACATTCCCATCTTAGATCATCCACCCTACTCACCTGATTTGGCACCCTGTGACTTTTTTCTTTTCCCTAAAGTCAAGTCAGCTTTGAAAGGAACTAGATTTGAGACTGTTGAAGCAGTAAAAGAAAAAGCGACGGAAGTAATGTATGGACTTACCGAAAATTATCTGCAGCATTGCTATGAACAGTGGAAAATTCGTATGGAGCTGTGTAGAGACCGAGGAGGAGAGTACATTGAAGGAGATAACATGAAGTTGTAAATAATTGTAAATAAATGTTTTTTCCAGCATCAGTCCGGTTTTTTTCTAGCCGCACCTCGTAATTTCAAAGCTAAGAAAATGCGCCGAGACAGGGAAGTGTGGTTAGTGACTTGGACAACAAGGAAGTTTGTCTAGGGAGACAAGGGTTTAACGTCTCATCAACGGCGAAGTCGTTAGTGATTGAGCACCGGCTCGTGTTGGGGAAGGACAGAGAAGGAAACCATTCCTGTCTTTCCCGGAGGGATCGTATCTTCATTTGCCTTGAGCGTTTTACCAGAACCACGGAATGCCTAACTTCGTAAATGTCCCGTCAGGGATTTGAACCACTGTTCTCCCGAACGCGAGTCCACTGTCCCTCCACCGCACCACATTGCCCGGTTTTTGACCGACAGAGGGCAGCAGGCTAGACTATTAAAATAAAATAAAAACATATGATAACATTCAGAGAATATTGCGAAAACAGAGAAAGCTTGCGACTGTACGTAACGGTTACTGTTGCTGTTCCTAACAACATCCCATATGAGCAAACCAATTATGTGTTTACCTGCCGTTGCTCATACGTTAGGAACTTTGGCTATGCAGGGCTCTGTTTAAAAAGCATAGATCGATGTACGAGGGTAATCCCAAAAGTAAGGTCTCCTATTTTTTTATTAGTACATAAACCTGTTTATTTCTACAATGGTTTACATCAGTTTACAGCTTGAATATTTAGCTATTTTTCGACATTATCACCATTTCTGCGGATGCGTTTTTGTAGACGCTGTGGCAGTTTTTGTATGCCCATGTCATACCAGCTCGCCACCATGCTGTTCAGAAAGTTATGAACTTCTTCTTTCACCTCGTCGTCGGAGCTGAATCGCTTTCCGGCCAAATGTTATTTTAACCTAGCCAACAGGTGATAGTCACTGGGCGCCAAGTCAGGACTATAGGGTGGGTGGGTGATTGTGTACCACTGAAACTGTTGCAGGAGGGCAACGGTTTGCCGAGCGATGTATGGGCGAGCGTTGTCATGGAGAATGTGTACGCCCTTGCTCAACATTCCGCTTCTCCGGTTCTGAATTGCCCGTTTAAGTTTCTTCATAGTCTCACAGTACCTGTCAGCGTTAATTGTGGTCCCAGTGGGTATAAAGTCGACCAAAAATATTCCTTTCCGATCCCAAAAAACGGTTGGCATGACTTTGTGGGCAGACTGTGTTTGTTAGTATTTCCGCGGCTTTGGCGAAGAAGGATGCCGCCACTGGCGTGATTGTTGCTTGGTCTCAGGTGTAAAGTGGTATGCCTAGGTTTCGTCCCCCTTGACAACTGAGTCAAGAAAGTTGTCCTGTTCGGCTGCAAGGCGGTGAAGAAATGCGCGGAAAGCATCAACTCGTTGTCGCATGTGATCTTCAGTCAGCATTAGTGGTACCCATCTTGTGCACACCTTGCGGTAGTTCATTGTTTCCGTTGAAATTCTGTGAGCGGTGCTTCGGGAAACCTCAGGAACCAACGCGCAGAGATCATCTAGGGTGATCCGCCGATCTTCACGCATTCTTAGCTGAACCTTCAACACTGTCTCCTCAGAAATTGACGGTCTCCCGCTCCTTTGTTCATCGTGAATTTCGGTCTGAGCAGCTGCAAACTCTCTACACCACTAACGAACATTTTTGACATCCATGCACGACTCACCATACATTTCCGTCAATTGGCGATGGATTTCAATCGGCGCAGTGTCCTTTGCGTTCAAAATCTCAATAACTGCGCGCAATTCGCACTTGGTGGCGGTAATATCCAGCGGGAGCTCCATCCTCAACGCTGCCAAGCCAAGACTGAGCCCCTCAGCGCGGCGTGCGCATGTTTACACACAGCGCGTGAAGCACTCTTCATAACAGTGTGGCCAACTGCCACACAGGCAGAGTTCTGTACTTATAAAAAAATAGGAGACCATACTTTTGGGATTACCCTTGTAGTCATAAGGTCGAGCCTCGCAAGTTTGCTTTCATACCCCACAGCTAACTTGCTTGTAGTCCTGGAGTCAAATAGCCTGTGTATTAGCTAGAACTGCGAATTAATAAAATACACAGAAATATAAAATAAAAGACAATTTAAAAATTTAATGAAAAGGGTTCTATTCTAACGTCTGTAACTGATGTAGATGGCAGAGAATTATGTTGAAAACTTCTTATTCGAGAAAGGACATCTCAAATAAATAGGAAGAGGTCCTATGATATTCAAGTATAATGCAGACAAATACTCTTCTAAAATGCAGTAAAGTTACGTAGACAGTGTTACGAGAATGTTAGCAATAAATATTTAATCAAAGATACTCCAAAACTAAGTCCATTTCGTAACGACAATGCACGAAATATTCGCCAGCTCAAAACAGTTCAGAGTTCACCATAAAGATTTACAATTTAACACACGTGATTCAGGCGCTCAGTCCGGAACCGCACGACTGCAACGGTCGCAGGTTCGAATCCTGCCTCGGGCATGGTTATGTGTGATGTCCTTAGGTTAGTTAGGTTTAAGTAATTCTAAAATTCTAGGGGACTGATGACCACAGATGTTAAGTCCCATAGTGCTCAGAGCAATTTGAACCATTTGAACACACGTGATACAACGAATAGTAACTCCTACTCTGGAACACATTCAGTTCTCTCAAAATATAAAACCCCTTTGGAAGTTAAAGTATGTTAGTGGTTGTTCACCGCCCAGAATCAGTCACCTATACGACAGAATCGCACACGTTACCCAAGCAGGCCTGCGTTCTTCAAGAACTCGATATGAATTCCGGAGCCGGCCGTGGTGGCCGAGCGGTTCTAGGAACTTCACTCTGGAACCGCGCGACCGATACGGTCGCAGGTTCGAATCCTGCCTCGGGCATGGATGTGTGTGATGTCCTTAGGTATGTTAGGTTTAAGTAGTTCTAAGTTATAGGGGACTGATGACCTCAGATGTTAAGTCCCATAGTGCTCAGAGCCATTTCAACAAAGTCCGAAATCGCTCCCTTGAGCTCTTCACTCTAAAAGTCCCAGTCTCCACTTGACTCCCATAGTGTTCCCCTACTGTCTGCTTTTCCATTAGCTGAAAGCCATACACACCAAAAGTACATCATTCTTACGTGCTACAGACATGATTTGATTCATCCTGACCACTTCACAGGCTACATTAATAAATAACAACAATATTTAAAGAAAGAAGTGTGATAAATATTCAGTCACAACCAGATCATTCACAACAATTACAAGTAAAGGTTTATTCAGAAACAAATAAGGTAGCACTATTGCTCATGCTAAATGAAACGAGCTGTCGTTAAATTTTGTTTAGACAATTATTTATGTCTTTTTGACAGAAGCGTCTCTTGGTTCTATTTTCAATTGTGATGACCACTAACACATGCGACTGGCCCACTTTTAAATTAGTACAGTTTTTTTAGTAGTACTTGCAGTTAACATTTACACAAAGTTACTGGTAAAATAATAAGCTGTTCATTAAATACAAACACAAGTATGACAAAATATGAGGTCTTCATGCAGTATTCATTTGTTGTGTAATTGTGGAGGATACGATGTTCTGACAAACATCTGTGCAATAAAAAAGATATAAAAGACGTAATAAATCGATAAAAAATAGATACAGATACACAGGTTTCAGGGGTGTTAGCTATAGTGCAATGCTAATATCTGAGATATCAGTCAATAAATTTTTTCTGGGTTTGTGACCGCATTACGTAAAACTACCGACGTTTCGGTCACCGTTGCAAGTGACTTTCTTCAGGGTGTAAACAAAAACATCCTGCAGAAGGTCACTGCTACATCTGTATCTAAAAAAATTCAAATAGCTCTAAGCACTATGGGACTAACATCGGAGGTCATCAGTCCCCTAGACTTAGAACTACTTATACCTAACTAACCTAAAGACATCACACTCATCCATGCCCGAGGCAGGATTCAAACCTGCGACTGTAGCAGCAGCGCGGTTCCGGACTGAAGCGCCTAGAACCCCAAGTCCACAACGGCCGGCTCATCTGTAGATGTTCTGTGCAAAATATCTAACGGTGTGTTGGGGTACTTGGTGAGTACCATTGTCACTTCCCCCAACTTTCCTGGTCCAGTCGCGAATGGTCTGCGGGAAGAGCAATTGCTGGTAAATATCAGTGTCGACTCAGGTCTCTCTAATTTTATCTCGATGGTCTTTTCGAGAGATATGTGTAGCAGGAAGCAATACATTGGTTGACTATTCTAGGAACGAATGTAAACATTGAACTACAGCCGGCTGCAGAACGCCTCACTTACAACTTCCGCCACTGCTGTTTTAAATAGGATCTGCTTGATGCTTTCACGCGTACTAAACGAACCTCTGAGGATGAGCGATGCATTTGTTTGTATTCTCTCTATTTTATCTATCGCTCTTGCTTGGCAATAGCTAACTTACGTTCGAAAGAGTGTTTTCTAAGCTACCTTCGCCGCGGAAGGTTTACAATTCCAGCGTATTTTTCCATCGGATCTCAGGTGGCTCACGCCTTTCCTACAGCCAACTATATGCATGATAACCGCTGCGTAGGCATTTTCGTGTTGTTGTGATGTTCAGTCCGAAGACTGCTTTAATGCAGCTCTGTCCAAGCCTCCTAACCCTAGCAATATCGACGCATTTTCCATAAAGCATATTATCAAGGAGGAGAGAGGAGTGGGGGGGGGGGGGAGTATTTCATGCTCACCTTAACAAAAATTATCAAGCAAATTCGTTCATTGTTGTAGAGTTATACGTTTTAAGAGGTACTGATGTGTAAATGGGATCCACAACCGAAAAATATCTGTTAGCACACTCTCAGTAACGTCAGCGCACTTTCAGTAACGTGTACTACCAAGGCGGGGGAAGGAGAATATCTTATGCCCACCCTAAAAAAATTATAAATTCAGATTTCGTTAACTGTTGTTGACTTTTACTCACAACATAGTTTTGAAAGAGATATTGTGGCGTAAGTAACGTCCTGAACCTGAAAATATTGAATATGACATTCTTTGGGGAAAGTGACATCTACACTACTGGTCATTAAAATTGCTACACCAAGAAGAAATGCAGATGATAAACGGGTATTCATTGGACAAATATATTATACTAGAACTGACATGTGATTACATTTTCACGCAATTTGGGTGCATAGATCCTGAGAAATCAGTACCCAGAACAACCACATCTGGCCGTAATAACGGCCTTGATACACCTGGGCATTGAGTCAAAGAGAGCTTGGTTGACGTGTACAGGTACAGCTGCCCATGGAGCTTCAACACGATACCACAGTTCATTAAGAGTAGTGTCTGGCGTATTGTGACGAGCCGGTTGCTTGGCCACCATTGACCAGACGTTTTGAATTGGTGAGAGATCTGGAGAATGTGCTGGCCGGGGCAGCAGTCGAACATTTTCTGTATACAGAAAGGCTCGTACAGGACATGCAACATGCGGTCGTGCATTATCCTGCTGAAATGTAGGGTTTCGCAGGGATCGAATGAAGGGTAGAGCCACGGGTCGTAACACATCTAAAACGTAACGTCCACTGTTCGAAGTGCCGTCATTGCGAACAAGAGGTGACCGAGACGTGTAACCAATGGCACCCCATACCATCACGCCGGGTGATACGCCAGTATGGCGATGGCGAATACACGCTTCCAATGTGCGTTCGTCGTAATGCCGCCAAACACGGATGCGACCATCATGACGCTGTAAACAGAACCTGGATTCATCCGAAAAAATGCCGTTTTGCCATTCGTGCACCCAGGTTCGTCGTTGAGTACACCATCGGAGACACTCCTGTCTGTGATGCAGCGTCAAGGGTAACCGCAGCCATGGTCTCCGAGCTGACAGTCCATGCTGCTGCAAACGTCGTCGAAATGTTCGTGCAAAAGGTTGTTGTCTTGAAAACGTCCCCATCTGTTGACTCAGGGATCGAGACGTGGCTGCACGATCCGTTACAGCCATACGGATAAGATGCCTGTCATCTCCACTGCTAGTGATACGAGGCCGTTGGGAGCCAGCACGGCGTTCCGTATTACCCTCCTGAATCCACTGATTCCATATTCTGCTAACAGTCATTGGATCTCGACCAACGCGAGCAGCAATGTCGCGATACGATAAACCGCAATCGCGATAGGCTACAATCCGACCTTTATCAAAGTTCGGAAACGTGATGGTACGCATTTCTCCTCCTTACACGAGGCATCACAACAACGTTTCACCAGACAACGCCGGTCAACTGCTGTTTGTGTATGAGAAATCGGTCGGATACTTTCTTCATGTCAGCACGTTGTAGGTGTCGCCACCGGCGCCCACCTTGTATGAAAGCTCTGAAAAGATAATCATTTGCACATCACAGCATCTTCTTTCCGTCGGTTAAATTTCGCGTCTGTAGCACGTCATATTTGTGGTGTAGCAATTTTAATGGCCAGTAGTGTATTATCAGGCTTTAAATTTATGGGTTAATTTAAGTGAAAATTGGAAACACTTACGGAATCTAGTGGAAGAATTCAATAACAATAAATATTTTTTTTTAATTTTAAAATATTACGTAGTGGACATGATTATAATATTTTCAAAACTGAATACATAAAGTATACCCTCCTCCCTTCCTTGGAACTGCAGCAGTATACATCGAATTGAAACTGCTTACGGTAGTCAAAGCTTAGCCCTTCTCTAAACATGTTGTGCCCCCCCCCTCCCCACTTCCACCCCCCCCCCCCATCCCCCACAGTCGCCGCCCCAAACGCACACGCACACATTCCTCAATTACCGAAACGACTATTCTTTGATGCATCAGAACTTGTTCTATCAACCAATCCCTTCTTTTAGTCCAGTTGTGCCGTAAAATCCGCCCCCCCCCCAATTCGATTCAGTACCTCTTCATTAGTTACTAGATTTACTCATCTAATCTTCAGCATTCTTCTGTCACATTACATTTCAAAAGCTTCCATTGTCTTTTAGTCGGAACTGCATACCGTCCTCAAAAGGCTATAGTGTCTTCAGGAAACTATTCCTAACACTTAAATCTACATTTACTGTTAACAACTACCTCTTCTCTCAGTAATGCTTTTCTTGCTATTGCCATACTACATTTTATATTCTCTCTACATCGGCCATCGTCAGTTATTTTGTTGCCCAAATAACAAAAGTCGTCTGGTACTTTTAATGTCTCATTTTCCTAGTCTAATTCCATCGCAGTGCCAACGTTCCTTATTTAATTCAACCACATTCCATTACTATTATTTTCATTTTGTTTATGTTTTCTTGTGACGCCTCTTTCAGACACTGTCCATTCCGTTAAATTGATCTTCCAAAACCTTTGCTGTCTCTGGTAGCGTTACAATGTGATCGGGAATACTCGAAGTATTTATTTCTTCTCTTTCAACTCTAATTCCCTTTCCAAATTCTTCCTTAGGTTCCTTTACAGCTTGCTCAGTTCAGACAGAACATTATCGGGATAGGCTACAATCCTGTCCCTCACCCTTCTCAAGCACTGCTTCCTTTTCATGTCCTTCGACTCTTATGATTGCCGTCTAGTCTATGGACAATTTGTAAATAGCCTCTCGTTCCCTGCATTTTATCGCTGCTATCTTTAGAATTTCCAAGAGTATTCTAGTCAACATTGTCAATAGCTTTATCTCAGACTAATATTACTATAAACGTAGGTTTGCCTTTCTTTATTCTATATTTTAAGGTAAGTCGTAGGGTCAGTGTTTCCTCGGGTGTTCCTAAAAGTCTCCGGAAACCAAACTGATCTTCCCCGATGTAGGTTTCTACCAATTTTTTCATCCTTCCGTAAATAATTGATGTTAGTATTTTGCAACCATGCAAAGTTAAACTGATAGTTACCTAATACTCACAACTGTCAGCACCTGCTTTCTTTGGAGTGGGCATTATAACATTCCTCCTGAAGTCTGCCGGTATTTTGCCTGTCCCATATCTTGCACATTAGGTGGATTACTTCGGTTATGATTAGTTCTCCAAAGAACCTCAATAATACTGAAGGAATGTCGTCTATTCCTACAGCATTGTTTAGACACAGGGTTTCAACGCTCTATCAAATTCATTTCGCATAATCGAATTTCCCATCCCATCTTCATCTACTTCCTATTCCCTTTCCATAACACTGTCTTCGTTTCCCTCATATGACCTTTCTAAATATTGCTTCGACATTCATTTATTACGTCTGAAAAGTTGCCTCCGTTCACATGATATACTGAGAGCTATGGGTGAAGGGCAACAGGCAGATTCCATATTTCTAGATTTCCGGAAAGCATTTGACACGTTGCCCCATTGCAAGAAGTTAACGAAAGTACGAGCGTATGGAATAAGTTCACAGATATGAGAGTGGCTCCAAGACTTCTTAAACAATAGAACCCAGTATGTTGACCTCGACGGCGAGTGTTCGTCAGAGACAAGGGTATCGTCAGGAGTGGCCCAGAGAAGTGTCACAGGACCGCTGTTGTTCTCCATATACATAAATGATTTGGCGGACAGGATGGGCAGCAATGTGCGGTTTTTGCTGATGATGCCGTGGTGTAAGGTAAGGCGTCGACGTCGAATGAAGATGGAAGACGACCTAGTCAATATTTCCAGTTGGTGTGATGAACGGCAGCTAGCCCTAAATGTGGAAAAATGTACGTTAATGCGGATGAGTAGGAAGAACAAACCTGTAATGATCGGATACAGTATTTCAGGTGTTTTGCTTCACGGTGTCAAATCATTTAAATATCTGGGCGTAACGTTGCAAAGCGACATGAGGTGGAAAGAGCATGTGAGAACTGTGGTAGGGAAGGTGAATGGTCGACGTCGGTTTATTGCGAGAATTTTAGGAAATAGTGGTTCACCTGTAACGGAGACCGCATGTAGTGTTGGGTTGGCAGAAGAGCCAACACCGTGATACTAGAGGAGGCCGAAATGCACGCGTTTTAGCTCACGCAGGCTGGCGTGAGGAGGGAAGAACTATACTGACGTGAGGTCTGGAACATGACAAGGAATTAGAATTCAGAAAGCGGACGTTATTAGTTTGATACTTAACTTTAATCCATTAATGATGAACGTCGCTCTTGACGGTACGTGATTCACAATATTATCTGTTCGGAAGACATAGTAACTGAATATGGCGCCTTGCTAGATCGTAGCAAATGACGTAGCTGAAGGCTATGCTAAACTGTCGTCTTTGCAAATGAGAGCGCCTGTAGTCAGTGAACCACCGCTAGCAAAGTCGGCTGTACAACTGGGGCGAGTGCTAGGAAGTCTCTCTAGACCTGCCGTGTGGTGGCGCTCGGTCTGCAATCACTGATAGCGGCGACACGCGGGTCCGACGTATACTAACGGACCGCGGCCGGTTTAAAGGCTACCACATAGCAAGTGTGGTATCTGGCGGTGACACCACATGTAGGATTCTAGTGCGATCTATTCTTGAGTACTGCTCGAGTGTTTGGGATCCATACCAGGTCGGATTGGTGGAAGACATCGAAGCAATTCAGAGGAGGGCTGCTAGATTTGTTACAGGTAGCTTCGAACAATACGTGTTACGGATATGCTTCGGGAACTCGAGTGGGAATCCCTGGAGTGAACGGGACGTTCTTTTCGAGAAACGCTACTGAGAAAATTTAGAGAACCGGCATTTGACGCTTACTGCAGAACGATTCTACTGCCGCCAACACACATTACGCGTAAGAACTACGAAGATAAGGTACGAGAAATTAGGGCTCATGCCGAGGCATATAGACAGTCGTTTTTCCCTCGCTCTATTTGCAAGTGGAGCAAGAAAGGAAATGACAAGTAGTGGTACAGGGTAACCTCCGCCACGGACCTTACGGTGGTTCAAATGGCTCTGAGCACTATGGGACTCAACTGCTGAGGTCATTAGTCCCCTAGAACTTAGAACTAGTTAAACCTAACTAACTTAAGGACATCACAAACATGCATGCCCGAGGCAGGATTCGAACCTGCGACCGGAGCGGTCTTGCGGTTCCAGACTGCAGCGCCTTTAACCGCACGGCCACTTCGGCCGGCCCTTACGGTGGCTTCAGGAGTATCTATGTAGATGGACGACATGGTATGCTCTATTTGCTATGAACACTTGAATCCACTCACAGAACTGGTCTGATTTTTCGTAGGCCTGTATGTTTCGCTCACTAAGTGACAGTGCGGAACTGCTCTGAATGTCTTCCGACAGTCAAGGAACACGATATCAACCCTGACCCCACATTCTACTGGCTTCTAGGTCTCGTGAAAAACAGAGATAGCTGCGTTGTTTAAAGAATCCATATTTCCTACAACGAAGGTTTTAAATCTCCACAAAAATAATTTTGCGTGAGCATAAAACATGTTCAAAAATTGCACAACAAAATGACGTCAGTGATATGAGCCTGTAATTGTGTGCACCTGTTGGATGACCCTTTCTGAATATGGAAATGATCTGCACATTTTTCCAGTCACGTGTAGTGCTTCACTCCTCCAGCGACATACGTTACTTTGTTGCTACAAGAGATGCAAGTTCTTCCCACACTCTTATGTCGAATCGTATAGGTATCGCATTGGTCCCCTGTTGAGCGATTTCAGTTGCTTTGCTATGCCGTGGTCACTTATTTCGATAGTGTCACGTTGAAGTTCATCCGGCGACTTGAAGGAGGAACCACAATACGATATTCGTCAGTAGAACAATTTTGAAAAAGGGAATTTGGTATCTCGGCCTTCTCTCTGTCATCCTCCGCTTCGATGCCACTAGCATCTCGGAGGGTCCGGACAGGTGGCTTTGTTGGTTTACTGATTTAAAAAAAGACCAAAAATCCTTAGAATTTTCCGGCTGACAGAATGTTAATTTCGAGTTCGTTGAACTTTTCAAGCATGACCTTCCTTACGCTAATTTTGGCTTCGTCTAATGAAAGACAGTTCTTTCTAAATATGCAAGGTAAGGCCATGAGAGTCAGTAATTGGTATTCTAAATCTGATGGACTCTAGGTTGCAGCAAATAGCACTGAAACACGTTTTATGGTGCTCCGAGCGCTCTCAGACACAGCACGGCCATTTCCACACGCTAACATGTCGTCACCTTACGATCATGACACGCTGGAGGCGACAGACATGTACCTAATGACCAACTATTGAAAGCCCAATACCTGTCCCACGCGATGTATTACTTTCACCACAACTGTGCTGATTTCTTGTATCTTACGGTTAACGCTCCTAAAAATAATGGACTCAGCAGGGGATTGGTTGCATTTTTTCATTCGTTCGTTGGACGATATTCTTACACAAGAACATGGATGCCTAGTAGTAGTATGCGAGTCTGTTAGTGTGTAATAGGGTAAAGTCGACACTTTGCTCGGCGTTTTGAGATCCACCCCATGGTATTTAATTCGTCCCAGTTTTATCAATAGTGTTTGTTGATTTATATGGTTCTCGCTGTCCATACCTCGCAACCAAGGCATAAGTCTTGAAAATCCTGGGCTTAAGCAGGGGTTTGAAGCTATTTTTTATTTTTTTTTATGGAACACTGTATTCGAAACAGATGCTTGAACGCCTTTTGTGTGTATACGTATCTGTTCGTCTATATAAACTCGATCACGTGCTCGACATGAATATCAGTGCAACTATTCGGCCTGTGGACTCTGTCGTCGCAACGGGACTTCTCAGGCTTGACCATTTCGCAAGCATTCAAAAATAACTGTCAGTGGTAAGTATTAGTACTACCAGGAGTGGGGCCGATTTCAGCATGTGCTTTGCGGGAAACGAGAATAAAGACAACGAAGAAATGTGGAACGCTTCTATTTCGTTATAACTCGGCTTTCTTCGATCACGATGTGTCCAACAGTCTACGTCGGCTTCTAACAGATGCTGAGAAATAGAGGAAGAGAGTGCGTACTAAGCTGTTGCTAAGCTGTCCCTCTCACGACGGTTCACGTCAAATTCCAAAGTACACTGGAGCCCGGAGAGGGCCTTTGTACACTGGTACAAATGCATATCAACACGTTTCAGATTCAGTGAACCTTGCCGTCCGACTGCTTTTTCTCACAGCTGTGTATATTTCATTTTCGTGTATGCACCAAATATTCATATGCTGTTCAGGACAGCTAAAACTGTGTTGTGATCGTGTAAAAATTAGTAGAGAAATATTACATGTTATTGTAAACTGTATCTAAAGTATCCTGTGTTTCACTCGTCACTTTTAGCTAGTAAATATCTTTATACGATATTTATTGTAAAGTTTTTATTTTCAGTTTCTTTTTTTGATGGTTCAAGTTCCTTCTCATAGTGTTACCGTCCCCCTTTCCCATGTTTTTGATGTTTTGTTTCTATTGTGGAATCCCGACATTTCAGAGGCCACAGAGACTTTGACGTTACTGTTATTTTACAGTGTGGTGATCCTGATTTTTTTTCCGAGGCCTCTTACCTATTCGAGTGTGGGGTCATCTCCATTATGCTTCACTACTTCGCTAAGATATTTAAATTTCCCCAGTTTTCACATACTTTGCAAAACATGTTTTTAAGAAATTCGATCCTTTTTCGTAATTTTAGTAGGCTGTTTCTGTTAAGAATGACTTTTATTCATTTTTTTCCTAACTGTGCACTTGCTTTTCAAATGTCCTTATTGACAGAGGAAAATCGCAAGATAGCAAAAGTCAAGCATTTAATATAAGTTTATAATTTTTTAGTCGCAGTCAGTATCTCTCTAAACGTTTCAGTTTCTTGCGCTTTTTCTGAGTCATACAAGTGAAATAAAACAACTACTGAGGGCCCTCCGAATTTTAAATTTCTCGAGTATCACGAAATTTTCCTCTAGTCTGCGTTTGTTCGTGTGTCTCGAATCTTAGCACATGTTTTAGCGTTATTAATGTAACAAATGCAAACGCGTCTTTAAAGGCTGTTCACTAATGTACTACATTACTACCCTCTTTCCCGTACACAAAGTGATGTCTCGAGGCTTTGCTGCACCATCTGTCTTGGAGCCACTAACGATTAATGCTTCAGTTTTGTTGTTCATAAACGCCATATAGGCGCCGAATTTCTGGTACTTGCATGTATTGTAGAGCCTCCCAGTCCATTACTCCCAAATTTACCGAGATCGTAGCGGACTCTGAAGTGAATAGTTCGAGGTAACGGATCAGCCGTCGAAATTAAAGGTTTTGCGCAGTACGGGCTCCTCAATGAGCCATGCCTGTGGGGCAGGTGTTTCATGACGAACAGTTACTTGCCGCATTGACGTTATTGGCGCTAACCTCAAAACGATACTCAACAGTCTGTGATACGCCCATGGCGCAGTTCACCAAAGTTTGCAGTTTATTCAAATGGTTCAAAAGGCTCTGAGCACTATGGGACTTAACATCTGTGGTCATCAGTCCCCTAGAACTTCATCATCATCATCATCATCAGCCAATTCAATCATTAAATGATGTGACCTCTTCAAGTCGTGGGTTCAGGTAGGCTTTCAGCAGTCTTCTCCAAGTGGGACGGTCTTGGGCAGTTCTCTGCCAGGTGTTACCAGCGATCTTCTTGATGTCTTTGTCCCATCTGTCTAGTGGTCTTCCTCTAGGCCTCCGGTGCTCCCTCGGACTCCACTCCAGTACTAGCTTCGTCCATCTGTTGTCTTTTCTTCTTGCGACGTGGCCAGCCCACTGCCATTTCAAGGAACCTACTAAGATGTCATTAACCTTCGTGACAGACCGGATGTCATCTGCCCTTTTCCTGTCCTTTCTTGTATAGCCCCGCATTGGTCTCTCCATGGCTCTCTGTGCTGTCCTAAGTTTCCCTTTTGTAAATGAGTTCAGTGTCCATGTCTCGCAGCCATACGTCATCACAGGAAGAATGCATTGATCAAATACTGCTTTCTTCCAATTTACTGGCATTTTTGATCTGAACACTTTTGAATTCTTCCCAAATGCTTGCCAGCCAAGCTTGATGCGTCGATAGATTTCTGGCCTTATGTCTCCCTTCATATTTATAATCTGGCCAAGGTAGACATATTCACTGACCTCTTCTAGCAGACTGTCCTTGACCTTCACATCTCCAGCTGGGACCCATTTGTTGGACACTACTTTTGTTTTGGAAAGGTTCATGTTCAAGCCAACCAGCTGACAATCCGATGCAAGATCTGTAACTAAGTTTTGGAGCTCTGTGAAGTCTTTGGCCAGTAAGGCAATATCATCAGCAAATCTCAAGTTGGTAAGCCATTAATTCTAATTCCCTTACCTTCCCACCTCAACTTTGACATAGCCATTTCCAATACAGCAGAGAACAGTTTTGGGGAGATGGGATCGCCTTGCTTGACACTCCTCATGATGCGGAATTCTTGAGTTGATTCGCCGATGTTAACATAAGCTGAAGAATTCTCGTAGATTTTCCTGAGCACTTCAATGTATGCTGCTCCGACTCCTTGCTCACTCAAAGCTTGGAGGACAGCTACATGGCTAACGGAGTCAAATGCCTTTTCAAAGTCAACAAAGGCAATGCAGAGAGGCAGTTGGTATTCATTCGCTCTGCTTATCACTTCACTAACAGTCAGAATGTGGTCAATAGTGCTAAAGGGGAAGACTGTCTCCGTTTGCAGTCTGGCAACTTGTTTTACTTTTGTGGCGACCCAGAAGGAAAACTCAATGGAGTTGGGTTCTTAATCAACACGAATATTGCCAATAGAGTATCTGTCTTAGAAGGAACTTCCTGCAGGACAGCTCGAATGGTCTTGAAGGTGTTGAATAGGTACAAAATACAGATTGTTCAGGTGTACGCTCCCTAGAACTTAGAACTACTTAAACCTAACTAACCTAAGGACATGACACACATCCATGCCCGAGGCAGGATTCGAACCTGCGACCGTCGCGGTCACGCGGTTCCAGACTGAAGCGCCTAGAACCGCACGGCCACACCGGCCGGCTGCAGTTTATTACTGGCTGTCGAAGATGGCGTTTATTCGTTAGAGGAACTCGCAGACGCACATTTTGAGTGTCGTGCAACTGAATGAAGTGTCCAAAAGCAGAACGGAAGTACAGAGAAAAGTCTCGTAACGGGCGCCATCTTGACTGGAGTAAAATCGGGCAGAAACTACGTTGTGTAACCAACAGATAACATATAGGTGGTTAATATCCTCGACAAACAATTGTTTGTACGGTGAAATTTGAGGGAATGATGTATCACGTGAGAGAAAATTCATCAGTTGACAGCATTCAGTTTTCCTGTGATGTTCACACTTCGAAGAATGCCGAATACTGATGGACCAGAAATTATATCCCTATTACAAACAACTTGTGGAAGAAATGGAATCAGTCCTGCCAGTTGGTTTTCCAGCACAGAACTACAGTTTAGTAAACAATATGACCCTATTTGCTGCCATTCCGTCTGAACGGTTTGTGTTACAGGGCGTTCTTTAGAGAATTGCTGCCACAGCTGTTATACACTGAACCTCTCGGGGTCGGCGAGGAAGGGCGATTTCAGTACCACAGTGGACCATTCCATCGCTGTTACCGTCCGTGAGCTCCTAAGCAACTGATATTTTCACAGCTGGATTGGAAGGGCAGCTGCTGTTTCTTGGCGGGTGGGATCACCGGATATCGCTCCTAAGGGGTTACGAGATGTCGGTGTGTGAAACCACAACAGAAAGAACAGAAGGCCAGACTGGCAAGATGATGGCTACTTGTCTCATTATACAAAAGACGACAAGAATATTTGACAGATGTAGTTTAATTTTATGGCATGTTGTAATGTGTGCATTGAGTATGGTAATCGCCACTTGGAACGGTTGCTATTGGCGTAAGTTATTGCTATGGGATGGAAGTTCCTTCTGTAGTGCACTGTATACTCCACTGACAGAATTGAACTTTGGGTTCTAAATCACTTAGCACCTTCGTATGCACACGTTGTTTGTGGTATGAAGGTTAATAGCTGCTCTACCAGTAATCTCACCCCCCCCCCCCCTCCCCGCGCCGCACTCTCTACCGCACACTGTATTATCCGAAGCTGACGGGAGCTTATTGATGAATCTTCTGCCACACGATCCAACACCGTCTCCTTACGTTCTACTGTGCGAACAATTGTTCACCTAGTACGTCAGCCTACTGCCTGTGGCTCGAACGACCCAGTCCCTCGTGTCTGTCTGTCTACAGCGATAAATTACTTCTTATCAGGGTGAGATCCGGTGTGAAATTTTTCTCTATACATTCCTTCGGCTTTCAGAGGACTGCATCCTACGACTTCAAAATAGCGTCCACCACGTGCGTCAGTGTGGTAGGCAGTCTCGTTATTTATTTATTTATTCATTCATTCTTTGATCGCTGTTTACAGCGATATTGGATAGGTCAGTATACATTTACAATTTCAGCTACAATGTAAATTACAATTTGAGCACACACATTATTATTCTGCAATAGACTCTTGTACATATGTAAAATAATTAATGAAAACATGGGCAAAACGAAGTTTTTAATAATTTCACTTACTACTTATTCGGAACCAATTTCAGTTTCTGTTGCAATGGATGAGACATAAGAAAATTTTCAAAATTACTTTCCATTAACACAGTGTGTACAGCACAGTTCTCAATATACCGCTTTAGTACCGCAAAATCTTTCTAATTGTTTTGGACTGTTATCAAAATATTCTTTAACTCTGTGTGCACATGCTGTTTGCAGGTACTTTCTTAATTTTGTTTTGTAAACTGGTATGGCTCTCATATTTTTATACTGCTTAGTAATCTGTTGTATAATAAGCACACTGCTTTAGGAGGGTCTTTATCTGGCAGTTGTAGTCGAGTAGTGTTGATGTGATAGTCATCATTTGCTGTTGTGCTGTAATTATGTAGATCTCTATTTAACATTGCTGCACAATTTAATTTGAGGTACATTATAGTTTCAAATATATCCATTGAAGGTACGATCATTATTTTATGTTCTTTGAATTTGATTTTACCTGTTTCTAATGGTGAGAGCCTTTTAATACATTTTATTGCTTTTTTTTAGGAGTTTATTCATATGAAATTTGGTGCCCTACCCCATACTGTTAGATGGCATGGTAATTGTGGATGAATTATTCCGTAGTACATCTTAAACAGTGCTTCTACATCAACAGTGTGAGACATTTCTTCGTTAAAAGCACTTTGCTGCTTATTTTTGAGCTGTCCTTTCTATACGATTTTTCCAAGTCATAAGTCCGTCTATTGTCAATCCCAGGAACTTCCAAGTGTCACCTTCTCTCAGCAATGTTCGCCGTAAATCTTATATTTCTCTTCATTTTTTGTTCTCCTTACAAGTATTGCCATATAGGTCGTTCTCTTTTTATTTACAAATAGATTGTTTCCACTTAAATATTCATTTGCTATTTCTATGACCGTGATACCTCTAGTTTCTAAATTATTTATTGAGCAGATACTTACAATGAGGCCTGTATCTTCCGCACACATGACTGTATTTTCCTTTACTGCTGCTGCCGTGTCATTTACATAAAATCATCAGAAGATCAATTCTAATTACAAAATGATCTAGAGAGAACTTCTGTATGGTGCGAAAAGTGGCATTAGCACTAAACAAAGAAAAGTGCGAGGTCATCCACATGGGTACTAAAAGAAATCCGATAAATTTTGGGTATACGATAAATGTCACAAATCTGAGGGCTGTCAATTCGACTAAATAAAACACCTAGGAATTACACTTACGAGCAACTTAAATTGGAAAGACCACTTAGATAATATTGTGGGGAAGGCGAAACAAAGACTGCGCTTTCTTGGCAGAACACTTAGAAGATGCGACAAACCCACTAAAGAGACCGCCTACATTACACTTGTCCGTCCTCTGCTGGAATATTGCTGCACAGTATGGGATCCTTAGCAGGTAGGATTGACGGAGGACATCGAAAAAGTGCAAAGAAGGGCAGCTCGTTTCGTGTTATGGCGCAATAAGGGTGAGAGTGTCACTGATATGATACGCGAGTTGGGGTGGCAGTCACTGAAACAAAGGCGGTTTTCTTTGCGGCGAGATCTATTTACGAAATTTCCATCACCAACTTTTTCTTCGGAATGCGTAAATATTTTGTTGACACCCACCTACGTAGGGAGAAATGATCATCATAATAAAATAAGAGAAATTAGAGCTCGAACGGAAAGATTTAGGTGTTCCTTTTTCCCACGCGCCATTCGAGAGTGCAATGGTAGAGAAGTAGTATGAAAATGGTTCGATGAACCCTCTGCCAGGCACTTAAGTGTGAATTGCAGAGTAACCATGTAGATGTACGATACAAAAACTGGCGGACCAAGTCTTGAGCCTTGTGCTACCCCATACTTTACTACTTGAAAATCATAGTAAAAAGTTTCCATCTTATTTTCTATATTGTATATTAATTCTACATTTTGCTCTCTGTTTTCTATAAATGGTTTTATTTGACGGGCTGCATTCGTCCTGATACTATATCTATGCAGTTTGTCTAACACAGTAGAATGGCACACGCAGCCGAAGACTTTTGAGACATCAAGAAATACGCTACAAACTTTTTTTTGTTCTTGCAAAACTGAAATTGTATGTGTGATGAAACTTGCCACAGCTGTTTTAGTAGACTTCGCTTTCCTAAATCAATATTGTGCTACATCCAGCTCATGCGACATGGGCAGTTTACATACTCGTTCTTCAAACGCTTTGTTCGAGGTCTCGCCTCAAAATACTATGTTTAGCATCCAGCACCGCGAAGATAACACCGACCATATAAGTTTGGTACAGACCTTACACCGCTAATACCTGTAGCACTGTGCTTGTATTGTTGCAGGTGAGTGGACGGCACATGGCGGTTTGCAGCCTGCAGACTGGCGTCAGCTAACGTGTTTGGTCTGTCACGGTCTGGCGGTTCCCGCTCGGAAAAGCATCGCACAGGAATATTTAACAACTTTTATTCCAGTGCCCAAAATGGTGAGTCAAAACATGATTTTTATAAGGAAACCTCTTCGAATATGACTCAAATGGGGCACTCATCTCATACGTGGACTAGATGTAACTGTCAGGTGCCGCGCGGAGTGGCCGCGCGGTCTTGGGCGTCATGTCACGGATTGCGGAGCCTCTCCTGCCAGAGGTTCGAGTCCTCCATCGGGCATGAGTGTGTGTGTTGTTCTTAGCATAAGTTAATCTGAATTAGTTTATGTAGTTTGTAAGTCTAGGGACCGATAACCTCAGCAGTTTGGTCCCTTAGGAATTCACACACTTAAACATTTTTTGAACTTCAGGTAAAATCAAAAGTTCACTGTAAATTTATTAGTCTTTATCACCATACGAAGAAGTAGTTAAATGACAGATTTTAGTAGTCGAACAACCATCTTCATAAGGAACTGGTATCACAAAATACACTCATGCTCATAAATTAAGGATAATGCTGATACATGGTGAAACAACGCTCTGGTGGGCGGTTTGCGGGTTTACATCACCTCGGCGTATGACCATGTGGTGCATTTGACGTGCGGTTGTCGCACAGTGGCGCTGGCAGCAGTCCACATACGCAGAGGTGTGTTGCTGCTTCTCAGAGTACGGTGCAGCGAGTTAGTGTGCAGACGTTTCCAGGCGTGCTGATGGTGACTGTGTGTTGAAAATGGCTCAGAGAACACATATTGATGACGTTATGAGGGGTAGAATACTAGGGCGACTGGAGGCTGATCAAACACAGCAGGTCGTAGCACGAGCTCTCCGTCTGCCACAGAGTGTGATCTCAAGATTATGGCAACGATTCCAGCAGACAGGAAACGTGTCCAGGCGCTACAGTACGGGACGTCCACAGTGTACAACACCACAAGAAGTCCGATAGCTCGCTATCAGTGCCCACAGACGGCCACGGAGTACTGCAGTTAGCCTCGCCCGGGACCTTACTGCAGCCACTGGAACAGTTGTCTCCAGACACACAGTCTACATACGACTGAACAGACATGGTTTATTCGCCCGGAGACCTGCAAGGTGCAATCCACTGACCCTGGTCACAGGAGAGCCCGTAAAACCTGGTGTCAAGAACACAGTACATGGTCATTGAAACAGTGGTCCCAGGTTATGTTCACGGACGAGTCCAGTTATAGTCTGAACAGTGATTCTCGCCGGGTTTTCATCTGGCGGGAAGCAGGAGCCAGCTACCAACCCCTTAATGTCCTTGAAAGGGACCTGTATGGAGGTCGTGGTTTGATGGTGTGGGGTGGGATTATGATTGGTGCACATACACTCCTGCATGTCTTTGACAGAGGAACTGTAACAGGTCAAGTTATCGGGACGTCATTTTGCACCAGTATGTCCGCCTTTCCAGGGGTGCAGTGGGTCGCACCTTCCTCCTGATGGATGATAACGCACGGCCCCACCGAGCTGCCATCGTGGAGGAGTACCTTGAAACAGAAGATATCAGGCGAATGGAGAGGCCTGCCTGTTCTCCAGGCCTAAACCCCATCAAGCACGTCTGGGATGCTCTCGGTCGACGTATCGCTGCACGTCTTCAACCCCCTTCGACACTTCAGGAGTTCCCACCGGCACTGGTGCAAGAATAGGGGGCTATAGCCCAGCAGCTGCTCGACCCCCTGATTCAGAGTATGCCAACCTGTTGTGCGGCCTGTGTATATGTGCGTGGTGATCATACCCCATATTGATGTCGGGGTACATGTGCAGGAAACAGTGGCGTTTTGTAGCACATGTGTTTCGGACGGTTTTCTCAACCGGCCACGAAGTACTGCAGGTAGCCTTGCTCGGGACCTTACTTACAGATCTGTGTCGTGTGTCTTCCCTATGTGCCTATGCTATTAGCGCCAGTTTTGTGTAGTGCCACGTTATGTGGTACCATATTCTGCAATTATTTATTTTAATAATAAATTTATGAGCATGAGTGTATATTGTAAGTCGCAGCCAATAAGGATGCACTGCAAACAGAAAATTTTCAAGGGGCTCAAAATGTGGCATAAGCTTTTGGTAATACACTGGGCACATTTTGGCCGCCTTGACAATTTTATGTTTGCCATCCGCCCTTATTTGTTATCTGAATAATGAAAACTGACGCCAATAGCTGTATTGTAACTCAAACATCGTTTATTCAAAACATGCTATCAATTTCGACGCCGAAAAGGGTCATCTTGTTCGTCTAACCATTGGTAGGCTTGTAAATAGGAGTTACGGAATCCAGTTGATTTTGGCCTCGCTGCACTCAATTTTGTTGGTTGTATGCGCTGGCGTAACATGCTTAATAAGAAATGGTTGAAAAAATCAATCAACCAGTTCCAAGTCTCTAGCATGGTGAATTGTTATGTTATGCAAATACTTTATTCTTTGGACTCGTGTTTCAATTTTATGTAAACAAGGGCCTTTACCAGTGGGCGCATACATATGTGCATTTATTCTGACGTACGCTGAGTATAATCTGGCTGCTGTCTCAAGTCATGGCAGGTGATATTTCTGGTTTATATATCAATTTTATATATGACAAAAGCTGCTCGGTTTCAACTAACGTAATTTACCAGTATGTGATGTAACAAGCTCCACTCCTTCTGAAGAAGATATTTTTATAAATATCGAAACCTAGGTTAAGACCTAAATAAACCTTTGGTTTGCAACTGGTTGGCTGATTTTCTCAACCTATTCAAATTTATACAGTTGCTGAATCACAGCCATGTTCAAGATCATGCTTAACAAGTTGTACTGTTACCATTTGAAATCTCCGTTGCTCGTTGTCATTGTGGTTCGTATGATGATGGGACATTACGCTTGTGGCCTGAAGATGACGCTTTTTCGAAACTGGTAGCATGCTTTGAATAGACGACATGTGAATTACAATATAGCTGTTGATTTCAAGTTTCATTGTTTAAGTATTTCATGTCCGTCTGCTGCCCCACTATCATCGATGGGTTATTGTAGACTTATTAGTTATGACTCACAATGTGCTTTATGATACCAATCGCATTAAGTGCTACAATAAGACAAATTTATATGGAACTATGAAGCATCGCCTGTCTTCTTGACTACGTCCCGTCTTACAGACTCATGAGTAATGGTATGATCATGCGGTCATCTAAAAATCAAACGATATGACCTGAAATTAGTTTAGCGATCATTATTTCCTTCAAACATTTGATTTGATTGTCGGTGCGGATGGAAATTCAGCGACCTGACTAAAATAAAAGACGTTCCATAGAAACTGCGCATCGCGCGTATCCGTTATCAATCAAATGCTCATAGGTTGAGCATAGGGCTTTTTCAGCTATGGCACGTATACATACAGTCATAACGAGAGTAAATTTCTGTGGAACTGCAATAGTAGACAGAAAGATGGAAGGTGAGAACTTAATGTCACGTGGGCCTCGACCTCATAGTTGGAGAAGTAATGAGGACTGAACCAACCATCACATGGTTTGAGGAGCTATCCCTGGATTTGTCCAAACTAAGTTGAAAGAAGATCGGTAAACGTGAATCACGGTATCTTGTCAAGAATATAATCCTCCTTGTTCCAAATACCAACTCTTTGTCTTACAAGCTAAGGACCCAGGTCAATGTGCCGTTTTAGAGTTTATGTGCTCATTCACTTGACACGCAACACCTCTCATTTGTCTGCTAATATATTCCGCACAGTTGAACGTAGTCTGCTGCACTTCAGAGTCAAGGCAGCTCTACGTAGTCGAGCTGTTCTTACAATTAGTGGAGCTAGCAAGCCATTTCTTTTCTGCGTTTGAACGATGTATCACATATTAACTGTTTGTAATATGCATGTGATAAGTGTAGTGTTATTACGTCCGAGCAGCGTATCACTTTGTGTAATAACTTCTACCGAATTTTTGTTTCCGGCGCAATTAATTTCCACAGAATCTTCACCAGGTGTGACATTTGACATCTAAAGTTTAGTGAACGCGCAGTGAAAATTAATTGCGCAGATGACATAGTACGACAGCAACTGTTCATGAAGTGCAACGTTCTTTGATATATATGACGATGAATCCTGTCTTGTTATCCGTGTCAATTATACAAACAAGGTTGATAAGAGGAAAGTGTGCTCTTAAAAGGAACATGGACGCTATTCATAATTAGCATGAGAATGTCATAATGGCACAATAGGCCGAAATCGTAGTGGTGAGTGAATACAGTCATTTCTTGCAGTAAGAATATTGTGTAAACTTGAGGACTGCATATCTTGCCTCTTCAGGGAGCTGGGGATACTTAAACCAACATGCCAATGCATCATATTTGTGGTTACTAACAGGAATGAATTGACAGTGAATTGCGATATTGACAACTACCATACCTAAAGTAAAAATAATTGTCATATATACTGTGTATCCCTGTCCAGGATTCAGAAAGCAGTTTTACAATCTGGCTGCAGACCCACATCAAGTAGAAATTTGGAAATCCCCAACTATTCACACTGAAACAAAAAGAGTCCCGTTTTAGCCACTACTAGAAATTACCAGAACATTCGAGGGACAAAAATTCCAGTTAACACCTAAGCTGACATTAAACCGGCTTCAAATTTCTCATTATACACACAGGTAATACAATGCAGTGTAAAGCTAGATTTACACTTACTTAGTTTGTATAATCAGATAAAAACGACAACCGAATAGTATAAGTAGAAGAACAGAGCCCTTCCACAATGGTTGTTTTTACTGATAACATATACAGAGTGTATCGGATACATTGAGACGTGCGGCCGCTGTGACCGAGAGGTTCTAGGCGCTTCAGTCCGGAACTGCGCTGCTGCTACGCTCTTAGGTTCGAATCCTGCCTGGGGCATAG
Source organism: Schistocerca americana (assembly GCF_021461395.2). Classification (NCBI taxonomy): domain Eukaryota; kingdom Metazoa; phylum Arthropoda; class Insecta; order Orthoptera; family Acrididae; genus Schistocerca; species Schistocerca americana. Next base: position 77,410,825 of record NC_060124.1, on the reverse strand, counting down.
ATGCGTGTGATGTCCTTAGGTTAGTTAGGTTTAAGTAGTTCTAAGTCTAGGGGGCTGATGACTTCAGATGTTAAGTCCCATAGTGCTTAGAGCCATTTGAACCATTGAGAAGTGTTATGCTCATTCAAACAAGAAAAGTAAGTCCAATAAACATCTGTCAGGAAACGCATACTTTCCGAGATAAACAAGTGGTTATAGGAAGGGCTGCGCGACGCTTCGTTGCGGATATCAGCAGAATCGTTGCATTGGCGCTCCGTCAGATGTGTCGGTAGGGTATTGTGACGTCTTACTCACAGTACTCTACCTACCATTTGGTGGTCTGCAGTCAGTCATGTGAGTCGTGTTGTAGGCTACGTTAGTTTTCGTTGTGTTTGTGTGTCTTATTGTACACTACTGTCAACCGTGGGTACGTGTCATGGTGTTTTACCTTCTTCCAGACGCGGGTTGAATTGTGTGTTTATTGTTGTCGCGCTGTTTGTACGTATAAGCGGTGTAGTACATTTACGTTTTCTCTTTTCCACCACTTGTTAGCAATGGAAGCCTACTACTCGACAAGTGAAATGGAGGATATGATATTCTTCCATGGTTTAGCAAATTGAGTTAGCTTGTGAGCCCGAGCCCTCTACGCTGAGAAATATCCACAGCGCAGAGTGACCGCTGATAAGCTGTTCGACAGACTTTTACAGCATCTGAGGGATACAGGTGCCCTTGCACCCCGGAATACTAACGCTGGAAGGCCGTACAAAGTCTGCATGCCTGACGTGGAGGAGCGTATTCTACGTTCGGTGGAAGAAACCCCTGAGACGAGTGTGCGACGATTAGCAGAAGTGTCTCTCTCTCCTAACTGGAGAGGGGGGGGGGGGGGGGTACTTGATGAAAAATTGCTGTACCCATATCGTCTACATCGCGTTCAGGACCTAAGGCCAAAGGATCATCATGGCAGTCGGCGTTTCTGTCAATGGCTGCTGTAGAAGTGTGCCGTAGATCCACTGCTCACATCCAAGATTTTATTTACCGATGAGGCAGGGATCACAAGAGATGGTGTTGTGAATTTCCCTAACCAGCATGTATGGGTACATGTAAATCCCCAAACAGTCTTAGAGGGCATCGACACCGATTCTCAATCAAACTATGGGAAGGCGTACTAGGGTCGTACGTGCTACAACAAATGGTAACTGCGGCGCATTATCTGGACTTTCTCATTAATGTATTAGCTCCAATGCTGGAGGCTGTGCCACTGCAGCAACGAAAACAAATGTGGTTGATGCATGATGGCGCACCAACACACTTTTCTCACAATGTGCGCTGACATCTGAAGCAGGCATTTCAGGACCGGCGGATTGGTGGTGGTGGTGGTGGGGGCATACTTTGGCCTGCTCGCTGCTCGTTTCCCAGAATTGAATCCCCTAGACTTTACGTCTCAGGGCAGAGGGGTGCATTGTCATAAATGGACGCCACATTGAACAACTCCTGTAAACAGGGTGTTTATCGCAGAACATATGCATTTCCTGATCCATGTATATTATATTATCTCTTATATATATATATATATATATATATATATATATATATATATATATGTATATGTATATGTATATGTATGTATTAGAAAGAATTATTCAATTCCGGATCCATGTTTATTGGATTTATTTTTCTTGTTTCGGTAAGTACTAACACCTCTCAAAGTATTCGACACCTTTTTATGAACATCCTTTATAATGAAATAGCGTAGAAGTCATTCCCATGATTACCAGTGAGAAGAGATCAGTGGCAGTTGTAGGTGATGTGGTGTTTGGTTTGTGGGGCGCTCAACTGCGCGGTGTTGTAGTAAGTGATTAGTATACATTACACAAATAGCCCACGTTGGCAATTTTGCTGATTGATGTATGATGTGACGTGTTCGCCAGTCGGTAACTAGAAATAAGTAGTTTTCCGTGCTTTATGAAACTCTGTTACCCGACGATCTAGCCGACACTCGGGTCACGTCAGAGTGGACAGATGAACAACCATCGTTCCTCGTACTTTGTGGGCCGCCAATGATCACGGCCTTCCTTCCGATCGCGATGACTTTACAATTCCTTCCGAAGAGCGCTAAAGGTGCGCACTCTGTTAATCATTACGTGCAGTAACCCAGAATATAGAAATCGCCAGTTTATACTGGTTAAATATGATCATGTACTTCCAGGCTCGTTTCGATGAACCCTGTGCTCGTCTGTAGGTGTATGAAACTCTTTATTTTGCGGGCAGGGGAAACTGAAAGGATACTTCAGGCCCCTAGAGAGCAAAATCATGCTCGCATCTGAAATTTATAGAATACACATACGTTCCCACGTATGTAGTCTCGATATAATGCATCGCATACACCACACATCGTATGCATTGTTTGTTGTAGGAGACACCTTTTTTATCAAAATCTAAAAGCAAGCGATATATGTAACACACAGTTGTCACAGTTACATTTCCCACAAGTTTAACGATGGATATTGTTGGATGATGCTGTATCCGTGGCCACTGTTCAATTAGAGATCAACCAGCCACAATACTTCTAAAAAGCATTCATTTAATTGCCGTTAGCGGTTTCAGGCAAGTATGTCCAACTTCAGATGTCATTGTTCTCAGTCACATGCCGCCAGTTCCTAGAGTACTTGAAAAAGTTTATGCGCAACGAAATTTTCACTTTGCAGCGGAGTGTGCGCTGATAAAAAACTTCCTGGCAGACTAAAACTGTTTGCCGCATCGAGACTCGAACTCGGGACCTTTGCCTTTCACAGGCAATTGCTCTACCGACTTCGCTACCCAAACACGGCACACGCCTCGTCTTCAAACATTTATTTCCACCAGTACCTCGTCTCCTACCTTCCAGACGGAGGGACGGGTCGCGAGAGACAAAGGTCACAATTTCGAGTCTCGTTCCGGCATACAGTTTTAATCTGTCAGGCACTTTCAGTATTTATGCAGTTAGCGCTGATTTACATGACATGTGCATGGTTTATGTACGTTAAAGATACTAATGTGCTTGCTGTATGGAGACACGGAAAGTGGACGAAAAGTGTTTTTTCGATTATGACAACAAGCAAACATTTCATTGAACAAACAGTGAAAACCGATGCATTATATGTTCGATGTGCACTGTTTCGGGACTGTAATTGTAAAAAACACAAGAGAATAAGTTAATTGTAACCTTTTGAAATCTAAAGGTGTATTTCGTTTCGTCTCACTACTGTTATCAAAATCGCCAAATAAAGATATTCATAGCATAAAATTATGTTCATACAGATGTAAGAGCCACATGATTCACTGAAGATGAAGAAGTAACTCTTCGAAATGCGTCTACGAACACATCATTCTAAAAGAAACGAGTAATTTGTTTGTGCAGAATAGTAAGCACTTTGCCTGCTGTCATAGATTTTTCAATCATCCTACAGTTGATGCTGTCTCAAATTGCGGAAAGGCAAGTAACGCTAAGTGAGAGAGAACGAATGTCGAGACATAGTACGCGCCTTGTCTCAGCACCGAGATTCAAGAGGCTTTTGCCTGAAAGACTGAAATGTCGGAAGGTCTTGCTATCGTTGGCACATTTTCCTTGCCCTGCTGCACACGCCCTTTGCTCCCCATTGATTGTGAGTCATGCATTTACTTTTGTGTTATTTCGGTAAGCAAACACTTGCACATAGAATTCTTGTCGGATGTCCAACAACAAAAAGTCGATATTATCGAATCATATTTCTATTATCAACGCTATAGTCATTATTAACTACCTTAGCTAGTATCTAGAAATGACATTTACCGGTGCACATAATAATCAAATCCATCAGATGTGCATTAACAGACCAAAAAGTTAATGCGTCTTCCAATGGAATAATTGATTGGTTCTCTGCAAAACAATCTTCACTCAGCTTGGAATAAACCTTTCTAACAGACTTGTGGAAAGAAGTATGCAGCTTTGAAAATAATTATAAAGCTACAAGACCAAGGCTAATGATGAGATCTCAGCAATGATTACTGCCTTCCTGATTTGCTGAATAACTGTAGGATCGTGGGAAGGGGCGCGAATTGCAAGTTTTTGTCGTGTTGCCTTGATATGCCGGCATGCAGGACTCTCTGTTACTCGTATGCATCAATCAAGATGTGTGTGATGGAACTGTTAAAGGAGAAATGGCCCTCCTATATGAATGACGGCTGGTGTGGATGTTGTCCCTTATCAATAATTAAAGAGCGAGAGAAAGTTCAAATGGTTCAAATGGCTCTGAGCACTATGGGACTTTAACATCTGAGGTCATCAGTCCCCTAGAACTTAGAACTACTTAAACCTAACTAACCTAAGGACATCACACACATCCATGCCCGAGGCAGGATTCGAACCCGCGACTGTACCAGCAGCGCGGTTCCGGACTGAAGCGCCTCGGCCACAGCGGCCGGCACGAGAGAAAGCTAACTGACTACTGAAATCATAGCAAAATGGATTCGATCATGATTATTATTATTTATTTATGAAGCGGTAGTAACCTGGTTGAGCAGTGGAAAGGTACTGGGACCATCAAGTAGATTGTACTAGAACAGCGATTTCTTAACACGAAAAAATTAATCGTTTTTCGGTTAGAATACACACAGTGAATTCAAGAACGTCAATTGATAATACGTAGCAACTGTACTAACGGCTTCAGGCCTAATGATAATGGGCATTATTTAAAGTATTAACTAGTTGTAAATCAAATGGTTGACAAAGAGTAACAGGCCAAGATCAATCAAATAATTGCTGCGGAAACGTTTAAGGCCCACTGACAAGCGTCTTCCACGCAAAGCCAAAAAAATTGAACGTATAAAGCAGCTGCAATACAAATGGTTGACAAAGAGTAGCCTGTAGAGAATATCAATTGCTAAAACCAACCAATACACTCAGCTGTTACACAAACGGCTTAAGGCCCATTGAAAAAACGCTAATAGTGAGGAATTCAAAACAAAATTTTAAAGTACTAAAATCTTACCTACGAGGAACTTCAATTGTATTTAAAAAGAAAATATGCACAGGACGCTTGTGACTGAGACCAGGCACTGATGACTCATCCTGTAGCCAATTCATTTCGAGTGGCCAAAATTATATTCAATCATGTGTGGCGCACCTGTTTGTACGAGGGCTACTTTTTTTCAACCTCCGATTGATCACGAAATGGAAAACATGGTGCTAATCAAAAATGTTTTGTTTACAACATTTAGCTACAACTTCCAGCTTCTTCCCTACGTAATCGCCGCTCCGACTTATACATTTCTCTTAGTGTGGCACCAACTTTCCAGTACTCCCTCATAGAAGGCAGCTGCCTTTGGTTTCTACCAATTCACTAAGCTGGTCTGCAGATCGTTGTCTGTGTCAAAATGCTGTCCTCATAGCCAGCGGTTCATGTGAGCGAAGAGATGAAAATCAAAGAGGCCAAATTCAGGCCGTGTGGTGGGTGATTAAACACTTCCCAGGGCTGTCTTCGTTGCACCTGCACAATGCGGCTGAGAATTGTTATGAAGAAGGAGACACATGACAGTTATGTTATGCGGGCTGCATGAAATCAGGCGAAACGCTATTGTTGCTATTGTCGCTATTGTCTAAGTATTTTTATTTGCTCACTGTGCATGCAGAATTGAAAAGTGCAGTATATCATAGTAGAAGGGTTTCATATCTCCATTTCAACCCTACAAATGACTGGGTGAACAAGTGGGGTGACTCAATTTCAGTGTTCTCAGTACAGGGTTTGCCTAAGCTTAAAAAATGGCTATGAGCACTATGGGACTTAACGTCTGTGGTCATCAGTCCCCTAGAACTCAGAACTACTTAAACCTAACTAACCTAAGGACATCACACACGTCCATGCCCTAGGCAGGATTCGAACCTGCGACCGTAGCAGTCACGCGGTTCTGGACAGAGCGCCTAGAACCGCTCGGCCACACCGGCCGGCGCCTAAGCTTAATCCTGTGTATGCAGTCTGCTATAGGTACTTTGTAGAACCTTGAGGGTGAACTTCAGAAAAGCAGCTTGATATTATTGCATATATTCATTTATCTAAATTGTCAGTGGTACAGGTTAAAATTACATTAAAGATGTAGGTCCAATGAGCTAAGGAAGTGAGCTGAGTGCTGATCAACGTATGTATGTAACATGCCGGTATGTCATCCCAATGGCTACGAGCAAAGGGGACACTTTTTGCCTTAACATGAAGCGCCATGAACTGTAATATACACAGTTCAGTCACATTAATGTGACCAGCGCCTATGTTCGTCGTCAACTTGCAACAGCCACTCACAGATGGAAGATGGCAGTACTAACAGTGGATGGTACGAGGGTTGTAACTTAAATACTGGCAACTACTTATTCACAACCGATACAAAAGAGTTACATGTTTTCAACTGTTACTGTCCTTCAAAGTAGTCACCAACGTTGTGTAGAACCCGTTGTCAGCGATGTGGAAGGCGTAGTATACCGTTAGCAGAGCCTGTTCTGTTGATGGTGCGAATGGAGTGATCTACTGCCTGTCGAATCTCTGGAACAGTTCTGAAGCGAATTCCATGAAGTGGTTCCTTCATCTTTGGAATCAAATCAAAGTCATAAGGAGTATGGTGGATGGTACAGTACTTCCCAGCCCCATCGACCGAACAGAGCAGACACCACTTGCGCTGTATGCGCCCGTGCATTTGTCCTGAAAAATGATGGGTGAGTTGCTCAGAGACAGTCGCCACTTCTTTCGCAAAGCTGGTCGCAGGTGATGCTCCAAAAACGAACAGTAATACTGTGCATTGACGGTTGCCGTGGAGGAACGTAATGCGTTAGGATAACACCATCACAGTAGTACACGAGAATCACAATAACTTTCACCATACTGGGGCTCTGACGCACTTTCGCGGCGACCCATAATGACGCCATTGGTTGGATTGGCGTTTCAGTTTTGGCTTCGTGGTATTCGCTTCAGAACTGTTCCAGAGATTCGACAGGCAGTAGACCGCTCCATTGGCACCATCAACAGAACAGGCTCTGCTAATGGTATACCACACCTTCCACATCACTGGCAACAGTTTCTACACAACGGTAGTGACTACTTTGAAGGACAGAAACTGGTGCAAATATGTAACTCTTTTGCATCGGTTGTGAATAAGTAGTTGCCACTATTTAAGTTCCAACCCTCGTATATAAAGCACTGCCGGGGGTTGGGGGTTGGGGGGGGGGGACGCGGAAAACAGTGCAGTCGTCATCATTATGATGAAACAGAGCGATTTATCTGACGTCCAGAAGGGTACGAACAGTAGCTTCCATGCCAGTGGTGGAAATATTTCCGAAACAGCTAATTTTTAAACAGTTCGTGAACTGCCATGGTTAAAATGCACTGTGCACAAAATGATGCTATCTACGAGGTGCATTCAAGTTCTAAGGCCTCCGATTTTTTTTCTCCAGAGTGGAAAGCGATAGAAACATGCGCATTGTTTTAAAATGAAGCCGCGTTCATTGTCAAATGGTTCAAATGGCTCTGAGCACTATGGGACTCAACTGCTGAGGTCATTAGTCCCCTAGAACTTAGAACTAGTTAAACCTAACTAACCTAAGGACATCACAAACATCCATGCCCGAGGCAGGATTCGAACCTGCGACCGTAGCGGTCTTGCGGTTCCAGACTGCAGCGCCTTTAACCGCACGGCCACTTCGGCCGGCCCATTGTCAATATGTCCCAGAGATGGCAGCACCGTACGGCAGATGGAATTTTACCGCCAGCGGCGAGAATGAGAACTGTTTTAAATACTTAAAATGGCGACGTTTTCCTTACTTGAACAGCGTGCAATCATTCGTTTTCTGAATTTGCGTGGTGTGAAACCATTTGAAATTCATCGACAGTTGAAGGAGACATGTGGTGATGGAGTTATGGATGTGTTGAAAGTGCGTTTGTGGGTGCCACAGTTTAATGAAAGCAGGACATCATGTGACAACAAACCAAAACAACCTCGGGCTCGCACAAGCCGGTCTGACGACATGATCGAGAAAGTGGAGAGAATTGTTTTGGGAGATCGCCGAATGACTGTTGAACATATCGCCTCCAGAGTTGGCATTTCTGTGGGTTCTGTGCACACAATCTTGCATGACGACCTGAAAATGCGAAAAGTGTCATCCAGGTGGGTGCCACAAATGCTGACGGACGACCACATGGCTGCCCGTGTGGCATGTTGCCAAGAAATGTTGAAGTGCAACGACAGCATGAATGAGACTTTCTTTTCGTCAGTTGTGACAATGGATGAGAGGTGGATGCCATTTTTCAATCCAGAAACAAAGCGCCAGTCAGCTCAATGGAAGCACACAGATTCACCGCCACCAAAAAATTTCGGATGTCCGCCAGTGCTGAAAAAATGATGGTGTCCATGTTCTGGGACAGCGAGGGCGTAATCCTTACCCATTGCGTTCCAAAGGGTACTACGGTAACAGGTGCATCCTACGAAAATGTTTTGAAGAACAAATTCCTTCCTGCACTGCAACTAAAACGTCCGGGAAGGGTTGCGCATGTGCTGTTTCACCAAGACAACGCACCCGCACATCGAGCTAACGTTACGCAACAGTTTCTTCGTGATAACAACTTTGAAGTGATTCCTCATGCTCCCTACTCACCTGACCTGGCTCCTAGTGACTTTTGGCTTTTTCCAACAATGAAAGACACTCTCCGTGGCCGCACATTCACCAGCCGTGCTGCTATTGCCTCAGCGATTTTCCAGTGGTCAAAACAGACTCCTAAAGAAGCCTTCGCCGCTGCCATGGAATCATAGCGTCAGCGTTGTGAAAAATGTGTACGTCTTCAGGGCGATTACGTCGAGAAGTAACGCCAGTTTCATCGATTTCAGGTGAGTAGTTAATTAGAAAAAAAATCGAAGGCCTTAGAACTTGAATGCACCTCGTATAACTAGTGGCGAAGCAACTGTGGTGTATCACAGGGGTGAGCGATAGTTGTGATGGCGCATAGACGTGCAACAGTTGAGCAACTGACAGCCCAGATGAACCAATGAGCTACTAACAGTGTCTCCTCAATGACCATTCAGCGAAGGTTGCTGTGTACGGGCCTCCACAGCAGGCACCTGGTTCGTGCACCCGTGCTGACCGCTGTTCATCAGCGACGAAGGCTGGAATTTGCAGGTTAGTACTGCATCTGTTCGTCCACTGAGTGGTGACAGGTGGCCTTTTCAGATGAATCACATTTTATGCTCCATCAGACAAATAGCCTTTGGCTTGGACGGTATGAAACGTATGATAGACACCGTGCAACAATCAACGGAAGGGTCTAGGTCAGAGGAGGGGATATTGTGGGCTGAGGAATGTTCTCGTGGCATTCCATAGGTGATATCGTCATTGTGGAAGGTACAGTGGATCAACATAAGTATGCTTCTATCCTTGGGGACCATGCCCACACTGCATGCAGTTTGTTTTTCCTTGGCATGACGGCATATACCAGCAGGCAGTACAAGTGCCACACAGCTCACCTGTGTACGTGCGTGATTCTGAGAGCACCAGCATGAGTTTGCCGTACTCCTCTGGCTGCCAAACTCGCCGAATTTAAACCCAATCGAGGATAGTGGGGTCACCTCGCTCGGGCACCTCGCGCTGTAGATCCCCAACCGAGAAACCTAGCGCATTTAGCCAAGGTACTGGTAATGGCATGACACCACATTCCCGCCGATACCTCCAGAAGCCTCATTGACACTTTTCATGCATATCTAGCAGTGGTCCATGTTGCAAAAGGTGTTTATTAAGGCCTTTGACAGGTAGTTACATTAATGTGCCTGGACAGCGTAGATTTACAATGATGCCGTTGCAGTTTTGTGTGTTTGAGTCTGGGCGAACGACGTAGATGATTAAGGCAGCGCAGTGCACCTGTATTCTGGCTTTACAGAAAGTTTCTTGTTGTTGCTGCAGCCACTTTTTGTAATTATGTCTACATTATTAAGAACTTGTTTCTGTCTCTCTGCGTCGTAAGTAATCCACAAACGTTTTGACACAATAGAGAGTGTTTTTCCTTTTTTTGACCTTCGGCAGCTGATGGCCATTTAGCCAGCTTGCAAGGTGCCACGTGGTAGAATAATGTGGGAATTACCTGTGATTAATTGCTGCTCCGGAATGACGCTCAACACAGAACGATCCCTAAGAAACACAACTGTAATCTGTACGCTACACACAATATAAACGCGAATTAATAAACTATGTAGACCTAGTACTGAATTCTAAATTGTCAGACTTTTAAAAAGACAGTAAATAACATCTAATATCCCACAGAAAAAAACTTATTTATAGGAAATGAAAGCCTCTTCGTTTTGTCAATAGATTTATTGAATAAGTAATGGATGTATTTTGACATTTAAACACAAAAATTATAAAAAAGCACAAACGGAGTCAAAACACCTATATATCGCCGTTATATAAGTGCTAATGAGGTTGACCAAGATAGGATGAAGGCGTGGGGCTCTCTTCACGACACCTTTCCTTTTTTGAGTATCAACATTAATGGTATCTGATTGTTTCTATATTGAGCGACAGTGAGTGTAAACCAATAAACTGTAAGAATGTGATACGTGTATTAACTAAAAAGCTGCTGCAACATATAAAAAGAACATGCTGTGGAGGGTAATATAACACTTGGAAAATCCCTAACTTGGTGAGCTGCAGAGATGCTCACCGTACACAACTGCCTCTAGTGAATAGCCCCAAGCTCGCCGCCGCAATCCTGCAAGTGTGTGACTATCGCGCCACTAAATGGAGTCCGCCGCGATCGCCACATCCCGACCGATCGCTGCTACACTGGTGTTCAGAATTAAAGCAACAAAAGGAAATTTTATAAGGGTGAGTTTATTCTGCCACAAAACAGTATAAACACGTGATAGCAAAGTAGAAACACTGTAAAGAATAGAGAACGTAATCAGCTATAACATGTATAACAGTAGACGAAAATTTTCTTCGTCTTTTCCAATAAACAGATCTGCACACACATTCCGACAACTGGTTAGTGTGCTCGCTATGGAGTGTGACCACCTCTGGCAGCAATACAGGCCTGGCAATGACGGAGCATGCTGTGAACGTTGTCATCAATGTCAATGTCAATGTCAATAACGCTCATTCTTCCTGCGGAGTTGCTCGCAGGTCTTGGAGAGTGGTTGGTGAATCCTCTCGTGATACAAACCTTGTCCCTAGAGCATCACAGACATGCTCTATGGGATTCAAATCAGGAAAGCGGGCAGGCCACGCCATGCGTGATCTTCCGCTTCCAACAAAACGTCAACCACTCGTGCTCTAAGCGGTCGAACATTACCGTCCATCAGCACGAAGTCTGGGCGCGCAGCACCTCGCAACAACTGCATATGAGGTCCCAAGATCTCGTCACGATTCCAGACAGCAGTTAAACCTTGCTGATTCACCCATACAGTTTCATGAAGTGGTGTTCGAGTGGTCAGCATGATCCCTGCCCACATCATTAGCGATCGTCCTCGTTATCGGTCTCACCCCAAAATGTTCGGGTCTCGAAATGGTGTTCCACACTCCTTCCACATGCGAATCCGTCGAGAATCACTCTCCAGACCAAATCTGTATTCATCTGTGGAAAGAACATTGCCCCACTGTCCGACTGTTCAGGTGGCATGTTGACGACTCCGCTCTAGACGTCCCCTTCTGTGCAGACGTGTCAGAGGCACACATACAGCTGATCTCCATCAATAAATGCCACTATCTCGAAGCCTTCTCTACACCATTCGTCCGCGTCTTGGTCTTGGGGATACAGCTTCGGTCTCTATAAACTGTCGCCACATCCGAGGAACAACAGAACGATTCACATTAAGCCTTCGGGTCACATCAGTTTACGACTGTCCTGCTTCATTCTTTACCAGATATAGACTGGGACACTCAGATGTTTAGGACGGGTGGTAGGGACAGAGCATCGAGTGACATTATACTGAGTGCACTATCCGAAAATTACCTCGAGCAATTAAACAGAGAACCGACTCGTGGAGATAACATATTGGACCTACTGATAACAAACAGACCCGAACTTTTCGAATCTGTATGTACAGAGCAGGGAATCAGTGATCATAAGGCCGTTGCAGCATCCCTGAATATGGAAGTTAATAGGAATATAAAAAAAGGGAGGAAGGTTTATCTGTTTAGCAAGAGTAATAGAAGGCAGATTTCAGACTACCTAACAGATCAAAACGAAAATTTCTGTTCCGACACTGACAATGTTGAGTGTTTATGGAAAAAGTTCAAGGCAATCGTAAAATGCGTTTTAGACAGGTACGTGCCGAGTAAAACTGTGAGGGACGGGAAAAACCCACCGTGGTACAACAACAAAGTTAGGAAACTACTGCGAAAGCAAAGAGAGCTCCACTCCAAGTTTAAACGCAGCCAAAACCTCTCAGACAAACAGAAGCTAAACGATGTCAAAGTTAGCGTAAGGAGGGCTATGCGTGAAGCGTTCATTGAATTCGAAAGTAAAATTCTATGTACCGACTTGACAGAAAATCCTAGGAAGTTCTGGTCTTACGTTAAATCAGTAAGTGGCTCGAAACAGCATATCCAGACACTACGGGATGATGATGGCATTGAAACAGAGGATGACTCGCGTAAAGCTGAAATACTAAACACCTTTTTCCAAAGCTGTTTCACAGAGGAAGACCGCACTGCAGTTCCTTCTCTAAATCCTCGCACAAACGAAAAAATGGCTGACATCGAAATAAGTGTCCAAGGAATAGAAAAGCAACTGGAATCACTCAATAGAGGAAAGTCCACTGGACCTGACGGGATACCAATTCGATTCTACACAGAGTACGCGAAAGAACTTGCCCCCCTTCTAACAGCCGTGTACCGCAAGTCTCTAGAGGAACGGAGGGTTCCAAATGATTGGAAAAGAGCACAGATAGTCCCAGTCTTCAAGAAGGGTCGTCGAGCAGATGCGCAAAACTATAGACCTATATCTCTTACGTCGATCTCTTGTAGAATTTTAGAACATGTTTTTTGCTCGCGTATCATGTCATTTCTGGAAACCCAGAATCTACTATGTAGGAATCAACATGGATTCCGGAAACAGCGATCGTGTGAGACCCAACTCGCCTTATTTGTTCATGAGACCCAGAAAATATTAGATACAGGCTCCCAGGTAGATGCTATTTTTCTTGACTTCCGGAAGGCGTTCGATACAGTTCCGCACTGTCGCCTGATAAACAAAGTAAGAGCCTACGGAATATCAGACCAGCTGTGTGGCTGGATTGAAGAGTTTTTAGCAAACAGAACACAGCATGTTGTTATCAATGGAGAGACGTCTACAGACGTTAAAGTAACCTCTGGCGTGCCACAGGGGAGTGTTATGGGACCATTGCTTTTCACAATATATATAAATGACTTAGTAGATAGTGTCGGAAGTTCCATGCGGCTTTTCGCGGATGATGCTGTAGTATACAGAGAAGTTGCTGCATTAGAAAATTGTAGCGAAATACAGGAAGATCTGCAGCGGATAGGCACTTGGTGCAGGGAGTGGCAACTGACCCTTAACATAGACAAATGTAATGTATTGCGAATACATAGAAAGAAGGATCCTTTATTGTATGATTATATGATAGCGGAACAAACACTGGTAGCAGTTACTTCTGTAAAATATCTGGGAGTATGCGTACGGAACGATTTGAAGTGGAATGATCATATAAAACTAATTGTTGGTAAGGCGGGTACCAGGTTGAGATTCATTGGGAGAGTGCTTAGAAAATGTAGTCCATCAACAAAGGAGGTGGCTTACAAAACACTCGTTCGACCTATACTTGAGTATTGCTCATCAGTGTGGGATCCGTACCAGGTCGGGTTGACGGAGGAGATAGAGAAGATCCAAAGAAGAGCGGCGCGTTTCGTCACTGGGTTATTTGGTAACCGTGATAGCGTTACGGAGATGTTTAATAAACTCAAGTGGCAGACTCTGCAAGAGAGGCGCTCTGCATCGCGGTGTAGCTTGCTCGCCAGGTTTCGAGAGGGTGCGTTTCTGGATGAGGTATCGAATATATTGCTTCCCCCTACTTATACTTCCCGAGGAGATCACGAATGTAAAATTAGAGAGATTAGAGCGCGCACGGAGGCTTTCAGACAGTCGTTCTTCCCGCGAACCATACGCGACTGGAACAGGAAAGGGAGGTAATGACAGTGGCACGTAAAGTGCCCTCCGCCACACACCGTTGGGTGGCTTGCGGAGTATCAATGTAGATGTAGATGTAAGGCCGTCCACCACAGAGAGTTTGGTAGGCGTCTTCTCTGCGCCACACTGCACCGTCGACAGTGTTTGTGGATGTGGGACTACCCGGCAAACACCACTTCGTTTGATAGGTGCCCTGACGTCACCGTTGGCGTGGTTTTCCGTTGACCGAAATGCCATCTTCCATGCAGAACACTATCGTATGGACATCTGTTGACAGCCTGTATGATTATATCGTGAATTAGATACATGACGGAGAAATAGCGGTTTGTTGCTTTAATTTTGAACACTAGTGTATTTCGATCCTCTCTCCACGCCGTCCTCAGATCAACTATCTATGTGCATGAACGAACTCTACAATTCTATAAAAAAAGCCTAATCCTCCAAAATACGCTCCATATAAAACGCCACGGAAAATACACACAACCAACTGACACGCGACAAGTTCTCTCTACACCACTTGCATGAACATATTCCGTCGCACAGCCTCACTCCATGAGATCGGTAAAATCACCCCCTCCCGAATAGAGCAGCATACCGCCAAAATTTATAGAGGCTTACGGGACATCTTCTGATGTCACAGCCGGATTTCCAGTCACGACACTTATTATTTGCGCACGAAGGAAATTAAAGAGCCCTAAAACATACACCGGTTGTGTTGGCAACACAGTGTCGGGCACCAAGCAGCGCAGGGCTATTTCAGACGCTGAGGAGAAACATTTTGCCAGCGGCCTTGCCGCAGTGGTAACACCGGTTCCAGTCAGACTACCGAAGTTAAGCGCTGTCGGGCTCGGCAAGTACTTGGCTTCTGAGCGTTGTAGGCAAGCGGGCTGCATTCTGTCCTTGTGAGACCAATTGAGGAGCTACTTGACTAAGAAGTAGCGGCTCCGGTCACAAAAACGGACAATGGCTGGGAGAGTGGTGTGTTGACCGCATGCCATCTGGCGGCGCCTCGCCTTAGGATGACACGGTGGTCGGTCGGTACCGTTGGGCATTCTGAGGCCTGTTCGGACGGAGTTTAGTTTAGTTTTAGGAGGAGAAACGTTTTACAAACTGAACAGAAAGTCATATTAGAGCCTGCCCGCAAACACCTGCAACTTCCGAAGTAGTTCTTTCTGCTTAAAGAGAACAATTTTCTGGGCGCCAGCCCACCGTGCATCAAGACCCGAAAGTTCTAAAAAAGCTCTGCGACTAGCACTGGGGACAATACACCGTACTGCCTTAACGGCAGGATGTTCCTCGGGGGTTAGCTGACTTCCCGTCAGCACGGTGATGCGAAAGTAGCGACCGCTTCTCACACTGCCTCTAGCTCTGCACCTGCGTTCTGCACTACCGCGTTCCCAGAACTGTGGCCCAATCAGGTGTCTTTAATTGAATCTCCCCGTAAGCAGCGCGTTTCTCTATACACAGTGCAACCATAAACAGTTCTCAAGATCACTCGATAGGAAGGAAGACCTGACACCTCTAATTCCCCAGAGCAACTACTGAGCGAGGTGGCGCAATGGTTAGCACAATGGCCTCGCATCCGGGAAGAAGACGCTTCAGACCCTCGTCCCGCCATCCTGATGTAGATTTTCCGTGATTTCCCTAAATCGTTTCAGACAAATGCCGGTATAGTTCCTTCAAAAGGCCAAGGCCGACTTCCTTCCCCATCCTTCCCTAATCCAATAGGACCTATGACCTCGCTGTTTGGTTCCCTCCCCCAAATCAGCCAACCAGAGCAACTGGATGGCGACTCAAGCAGTATACAATCACTGTCGGCCCATTTAACTGTCATACTGTGCTAGTGCCATCGTATTTAGATAGTCGTGCGTTAAATGCGTACGTCCCGTGATGAGTTAGTTTACAATGAAAGAAGCCAAGCCTTCATGTATTTCCAAGTTAAAAGGTAAAGAATTGGCATATCTACGTCTAAGTTTACATGTGCACTTCGCAAGCCACCTTGCGGTGTGTGGTGGAGGGCACTTTGTGCACCGCTGTCATTTCTCCGCTTTCCTATTCTAATCGTGAATGGTTCGTGGGGAGAATGATTACCAATAAACCTCCATGTGGGCTTGAATCTCTCCAATTTTATATTCAAGGTCTTTTCGCGAGATATGAGTAGGAGGAAACAACATATTTGTTGACTCTTCCAGGAACGTATGCTATTGCAATTTTAACTGTAAACCACACTGTGATGCGGAATGTCTTTCTTGGAACGTCTTCCACTGTTTGATTATCTCCGTGGCGCTTTCATGCTTATCAAATGAACCTGTAACGAAACACGATTCTCTTCTTTGAATCTTCCGTATTTCCTCTATCGGTCCTATCTGCCACGGTTCCCACAGTGATGAGCAGTATTCTAGTATCGGTCAAATGATGATTTTGTGAGCTACCTCCTTTGTTGACAGGCTACATTTCCTGAGGATTCTTCCAATGAATCTCAGTCTCGCATGATTAGTTTTATGGGGTCTTTCACCTTTAAATCACAGCATACGCAAACGGTGATCGTGTAAACATTCAGTAATTGGCTTTGTGTCTATGTATATGCAAAATATTACATTTGTTTATGTAGAGGATTAATTGCCACAGCTTGCACCACGCGTTCGTCTGCGGGTTTGTGACTCCTCTGTATATAAAAGCATCATCCGTGACAAGCCTCAGGATACTTCAGATGTTCAAAAAATGGTTCAAATGGCTCTGAGCACTATGGGACTTAACATCTGAGGTCATCAGTCCCCTAGAACTTAGAACTACTTAAACCTAACTAACCTAAGGACATCACACACATCCATGCCCGAGGCAGGATTCGAACCCGCGACCGTAGCGGTCGCGCGGTTCCAGACTGAAGCGTCTAGAACCGCTCGGCCACTCCGGATGTCACAGATGTTGTTTACTATCTTATTTAGCCGGCCGCGATCGACGAACGGTTCTAGGCGCTTCAGTCCGGAACCACGCGGCTACTACGGTCGCAGGTTCGAATCCTGCCTCGGGCACGGATGTGTGTGATGTCCTTAGGTTAGTTAGGTTTAAGTAGTTCTAAGTTCTAGGGGACAGATGACCTGAGCTGTTAAGTCCCATAGTGCTTAGAGCCATTTGAACCATACTATGTCATTTATATGCAAGGTTACTATAAACGATTCATTCGTTTCTAAAGTTCTATATTTTCCAAAGTATCACATGCACAGCCGCGCGGGGTAGACGTGTACTGTGAGACATTAGGCAGCCTACGCAAGTCCATCAAGAATAAACGTTCTGGGCTGGTCACGGATGGGATGATTCTGGTCCACGATAGCGCGCGTCCAGAAGTCTCCCAGGTCGCACAAAGAGAAATGGGCAAGTTCAAGTGGGGGCAGCTTGAGCAACCGCCTTACAAGCTGGACATGTCGCCCTCCGACTCCCAAGTGTTACGTCCGCTAAGAAAATCATCTCAAAAACAAGCGCTTCAACTCGGGCGACGAACTGAGGGAGACAGTGGAGTACTGGCTACTGTCACAGACACAGGAATTCTAGGAACAGGGAATGCTTGAGCTCGTGAAACAGTGGGTAATTGAACTCAGGCACCTGCTGATCACTTCTGAATAAAGAGTCCAATTATACCCACAGCGTTGTTTCGTACCTTATCTTTTGAACGCCCCTCATACATCACTACTTTGCAATCCACACTTAAGTGCCTTCGAACCACATTCGGTCTATTTCTCTACCGTTCCAACAGCGCTTGGGAATATACACTCCTGGAAATGGAAAAAAGGAACACATTGACACCGGTGTGTCAGACCCACCATACTTGCTCCGGACACTGCGAGAGGGCTGTACAAGCAATGATCACACGCACGGCACAGCGGACACACCAGGAACCGCGGTGTTGGCCGTCGAATGGCGCTACCTGCGCAGCATTTGTGCACCGCCGCCGTCAGTGTCAGCCAGTTTGCCGTGGCATACGGAGCTCCATCGCAGTCTTTAACACTGGTAGCATGCCGCGACAGCGTGGACGTGAACCGTATGTGCAGTTGACGGACTTTGAGCGAGGGCGTATAGTGGGCATGCGGGTGGCCGGGTGGACGTACCGCCGAATTGCGCAACACGTGGGGCGTGAGGTCTCCACAGTACATCGATGTTGTCGCCAGTGGTCGGCGGAAGGTGCACGTGCCCGTCGACCTGGGACCGGACCGCAGCGACGCACGGATGCACGCCAAGACCGTAGGATCCTACGCAGTGCCGTAGGGGACCGCACCGCCACTTCCCAGCAAATTAGGGACACTGTTGCTCCTGGGGTATCGGCGAGGACCATTCGCAACCGTCTCCATGAAGCTGGGCTACGGTCCCGCACACCGTTAGGCCGTCTTCCGCTCACGCCCCAACATCGTGCAGCCCGCCTCCAGTGCTGTGGCGACAGGGGTTAATGGAGGGACGAATGGAGACGTGTCGTCTTCAGCGATGAGAGTCGCTTCTGCCTTGGTGCCAATGATGGTCGTATGCGTGTTTGGCGCCGTGCAGGTGAGCGCCACAATCAGGACTGCATACGACCGAGGCACACAGGGCCAACACCCGGCATCATGGTGTGGGGAGCGATCTCCTACACTGGCCGTACATCACTGGTGATCGTCGAGGGGACACTGAATAGTGCACGGTACATCCAAACCGTCATCGAACCCATCGTTCTACCATTCCTAGACCGGCAAGGGAACTTGCTGTTCCAACAGGACAATGCACGTCCGCATGTATCCCGTGCCACCCAACGTGCTCTAGAAGGTGTAAGTCAACTACCCCGGCCAGCAAGATCTCCGGATCTGTCCCCCATTTAGCATGTTTGGGACTGGATGAAGCGTCGTCTCACGCGGTCTGCACGTCCAGCACGAACGCTGGTCCAACTGAGGCGCCAGGTGGAAATGGCATGGCAAGCCGTTCCACAGGACTACATCCAGCATCTCTACGATCGTCTCCATGGGAGAATAGCAGCCTGCATTCCTGCGAAAGGTGGATATACACTGTACTAGTGCCGACATTGTGCATGCTCTGTTGCCTGTGTCTATGTGCCTGTGGTTCTGTCAGTATGATCATGTGATGTATCTAACCCCAGGAATGTGTCAATAAAGTTTCCCCTTCCTGGGACAATGAATTCACGGGGTTCTTATTTCAATTTCCAGGAGTGTATCTTTCTGTACAAGCTCACATTTGTCTTATTTTATTACGGTGATCATTTCTCCATGAGTAGTTTGGTGACAGTAAAATGTTTTCAAATCAGTGGAGAAAATGCGTGATCGAAATATCGTGAGAAGATCTCTCCGCAGCGTACCCCTAATCACTTACGATATGCGTGACACTTTCTGCCGTATTTCACGTTACTACAAAACGAGCGGTCGTTGTTTGGCGTGCTCAAAGTTTTTTTTTACTGTTGCTTCGAATGCGCCTCGTCGCTGTGGAATGTTTGTCGACACGGAAGTATCCACTTCGTTCTTAATTTTCTCGTGCCCTTCCGTTTTATCACTTCTCATTCGCAGTCAGCGTTTCTGACAGATACACAGTGCGCCCGTGTTCGATCGGTAGTAGCAAGGATTTGTCGTTGCTGCGTGTAGAAATGATTAGCGGGTGTATGGTAGGATGGCTCTCACAGCTCCAGATATTTTTTTTTTTCGTGCTACCACCAGGTTTGGTTGTATTGTGAACAAACGAATTGCGTGTAATTTGGACTCAACAGCAAAAGGGTACCCTGGCAACTAAGTTTGTAGAAAAACAAAATTTTTTATCTAAAAATATTTTACACAAGCACCTGATGAAACAATACCTTTATTAGTTTCAGCAGAATTATTACTATCCTTTTAACTTATCATACAATCGGTAACACTCTTACGTGAAACGTTTGTAAGGTAAATATGACGAGGAAACCACAATCGCTCTTAAAATTCCTTATTCTTTAATGAAGTTTCTTTTTTATGCTCTTGAGACGACAGATCCAACCTGAAGAATATACTGCTTTTGTTTCTAATTTTTGTAAATATTTGTAGTTGTCTTCCGTGAGCTGGCCACCTCTCTTAGCCTGATAATTTACAGTTTTCAGTTTACCTGTCTGCAGATGTAGAGCGTTGGAGAAATGTTCATTTTTATGACATAACAATGGATCTATCGTCAGATACTCGTCGCTCTAGTCAAAAATGGTTCAAATGGCTCTAAGCACTATAGGATTTAACATCTGAGGTCATCAGTCCCCTAGACTTAGAAACTACTTAAACCTAACGAACCTAAGGACATCACACACATCCATGCCCGATGCAGGATTCGAACTTGCAACCGTAGCAGCAGCGCGGTTCCGGACTGAAGCGCCTAGAACCGCTCAGCCACTCCGGCCAGCTCTGTCGGGTAAAATGGTGAGAATGAAGATGGAAGTTTGCGAACCTTACCAGAGCTGTCAGCGTAGCTACGCAGAGCTACCTGGCAGGCACAATCCCAGCACACATGTATCCTTGGCCAGATGCCACGCATGTGTAATTCATAAATATCGCGGAACATAAACAGGAAAACGTGCACGAAACGGTTAAAGGGACTGACGACGGCCTTCTTGGTAGCCACTTTGGTTTGTAACGTGACAGCGACGCTGTGAGTTTTCTCTGCGGACCTTGCATTGTTGAAGCTCTGCCAAGGCTGCCTGCGAGAGTGTCGTGCCTTGTTTGTTGCTCACGTCGCTTCCATCTTATTTTCTCAAAATGGTGAAACACCGTCCAATAAAGATGCGTGTGCACGTTGCTGCACTGAGGTTTCTCCATCTTTGGATTCTCACGCTATTTTTAAACGACTGCTGTTACACTCCATTTGTCGTAAAATTTCCTTCACAGTGGAAGCAGAAGTCACACTTACTCAACAAAAACTTCCATTCGAACCATGTTTATGAAAACTAACGTCAGAACGATTATTCTACACTGGTACACCTGTCTAACATCGCGCAGGGCCCCCGCGAGCACGCAGAAGTGCCGCAACACGTCCTGGCATGGATTCAGCTAATGTGTGAAACAGTGCTGGGGGGAACTGATACCATGGACCTAGCAGAGCTGTCCTCAAATTTAATAACTGAAAATGGTACATTTCCTGTTTTATATTGTGTTATTTTGTTTTATAGTGTTTACTTTGATAATGAATTACGAGGGCAGTTCAATAAGTAATGCAACACATTTTTTTTCTCGGCCAATTTTGGTTGAAAAAACCGGAAATTTCTTGTGGAATATTTTCAAACATTCCCGCTTCGTCTCGTATAGTTTCATTGACTTCCGACACGTGGCAGCGCTGTACGGAGCTGTTAAAATGGCGTCTGTAACGGATGTGCGTTGCAAACAACGGGCAGTGATCGAGTTTCTTTTGGCGGAAAACCAGGGCATCTCAGATATTCATAGGCGCTTGCAGAATGTCTACTGTGATCTGGCAGTGGACAAAAGCACGGTGAGTCGTCGGGCAAAGCGTGTGTCATCATCGCCGCAAGGTCAAGCAAGACTGTCTGATCTCCCGCGTGCGGGCCGGCCGTGCACAGCTGTGACTCCTGCAATGGCGGAGCGTGCGAACACACTCGTTCGAGATGATCGACGGATCACCATCAAACAACTCAGTGCTCAACTTGACATCTCTGTTGGTAGTGCTGTCACAATTGTTCACCAGTTGGGATATTCAAAGGTTTGTTCCCGCTGGGTCCCTCGTTGTCTAACCGAACACCATAAAGAGCAAAGGAGAACCATCTGTGCCGAATTGCTTGCTCGTGACAATTTCTTGTCAAAGATTATTACAGGCGATGAAACATGGGTTCATCACTTCGAACCTGAAACAAAACGGCAATCAATGGAGTGGCGCCACACCCACTCCCCTACCAAGAAAAAGTATAAAGCCATACCCTCAGCCGGTAAAGTCATGGTTACAGTCTTCTGGGACGCTGAAGGGGTTATTCTGTTCGATGTCCTTCCCCATGGTCAAACGATCAACTCTGAAGTGTATTGTGCTACTCTTCAGAAATTGAAGAAACGACTTCAGCGTATTCGTAGGCACAAAAATCTGAACGAACTTCTCCTTCTTCATGACAACGCAAGACCTCACACAAGTCTTCGCACCTGAGAGGAGCTCACAAAACTTCAGTGGACTGTACTTCCTCATGCACCCTACAGCCTCGATCTCGCACCGTCGGATTTCCATATGTTTGGCCCAATGAAGGACGCAATCCGTGGGAGGCACTACGCGGATGATGAAGAAGTTATTGATGCAGTACGACGTTGGCTCCGACATCGACCAGTGGAATGGTACCGTGCAGTCATACAGGCCCTCATTTCAAGGTGGCGTAAGGCCGTAGCATTGAATGGAGATTACGTTGAAAAATAGTGTTGTGTAGCTAAAAGATTGGGGAATAACCTGGTGTATTTCAATGCTGAATAAAACAACCCCTGTTTCAGAAAAAAAACGTGTTGCATTACTTATTGAACTGCCCTCGTATTATATTTTCCATTATGTGAAACAAATGGACTATTCCATATTTGTACCCCAAAATATGAAGAGCCAAATATGTCAAACTTTGTTTTGAGCCTAATTCAGAAATGTTTCTTTTACGTAGTATATATTCTAAAATATAGGAAGTACCAAAGTACATCCCACAGTATGAGCCAATACGAGCTATCGATATTTTCATTGCTGAACGTGAAAAACTGAGAAATTAGTGAACGAAAAACAAAATGGTATTCCATATTTGTACCAGTTCCTCTATGGGTTTGATTTCGCAAATCCTGTGTAGCTCTTTCTTGTTATTTTTTAGGTAAAAGTGTGAACAACATATTACACTTCTACATCTACATGGCTACATGTTTTCCACACTTGATTGCCTGACAGAGCATTCTTCGAACCACCTTTAGATTGTTACTCTGCCGCCGGTCGCTGTGACCAAGCCGTTCTAGACGCTTCAGTCCGGAACTGCGCTGCTGCTACGGTCGCAGATTCGAATCCTGCCTCGGGCGTGGATGTATGTGATGTCCTTAGGTTAGTTAGGTTTAAGTAGTTCTAAGTTCTAGGGGACTGATGACCTCAACAGTTAAGTCCCATAGTGCTCAGAGTCATTTGAACCATTTACCTGACGGATGAAATGTGCGGTGCTAACGCTACAGACTCCAGCGTTTGAATGTTCCTTGTTATGATAACTGAAAAACAACGACGGAAGAATCACAAAGCTACATTTAAGGCGCACGAGACCGTGTCAGATATCAATGACTCATGTTTCAGATTATTAACTTTATGTTACTGGCACAGTTCAGGGTTTGCAATAGTACCACCTGGAATATGACTTGACACACTTCAACATCCAAAGAAAGAAGCATTGAATAAGTTAGTTACGTTACTGTGATATCGTTTGTCAGCCTCCATCCTAGGCTTACCGCAGTCACATGAAGATAAAGTTATTAGCCATTATTTGTAGAGAGACCCTGAAGGGTAGTTAGCTCGCTGTAACTGGAAACCATCGGCAAACTGCAACGAAGGATGAGGGCTCCATCCCAAATGTATATGTTCAAGATACACTGACAAGTAGTTAGATTAGAGATAATTCCAAAGCATTCCTGCCTCCACCATGAATTACACAGGTGGGCGTGTCATGTGTCTGCTATGACGTCACATCCGGTGTATTGGCTTCAAAGTGACAGACTGGTGCAGGTTGGGCAAGTGCGATGGCAACGCAGATGCTTGCGTCATTTATCAAAATTAACCAGTATATTTAGAGAAATGCATTTGCCTCAGCTTAATTTTGTGACTTTCTGTTGCGTTACTAGCGTACATCACAACGACTGCGAAATTATCTTAAACAGATCCACGTAGAAGAACAAATTAATTCTACATGCAGGTTTTCATGTAGATTTCGAAGTGTTCCGGCCGATTTCGAACACACACGTTATCAATAAGGAAGTATACTTGAAGAGGACTTCCATTACAGATGTGCATAACTTATGCAGATAAGCAAATTTGCATCCGTCCTACAATCATTCTTGGAAACGAGGATGTCGTGCACTTCTTTTAGATTGCTATCTACTGCACCAGAAACCTTCGATAAACGAGTACTAGAAGGCCTAAGCAGTCCCCTTCTCGTCGTTAGCTCCTGCCTACAGCCGCAGCTAAACGAATTTAATCCAATTAGTTCATTCCAGGTCTGAAAGGAACCTTCTCTGGTTAGAGGATGGGTACAGATGTCACTTGCAACTGTCGATGTGTTAACCAAAATGTTTTTTCTTTTTACACTACTGGCCATTAAAATTGCTACACCACGAAGATGACGTGCTAAAGGCGCGAAATTTAACCGACAGGAACAAGATGCTGTGATATGCAAATGATCAGCTTTTCAGAGCATTCACACAAGATTGGCGCCGGTGGCGACACCTACAACGTGCTGACAAGAGGAAAGTTTCCAACTGATGTTGCCTGGTGAAACGTTGTGATGCCTCGTGTAAGGATGAGAAATGCGTACCATCACGTTTCCGACTTTGATAAAGGTCGGATTGTAGCCTATCGCGATTGCGGTTTGTCGTATCGCAACATTGCTGCTCGCGTTGGTCGAGATCCAATTACTGTTAGCAGAATATGGAATCGGTGGGTTCAGGACGGTAATACGGAACGCCGTGCTGGATCCCAACGGCCTCGTATCACTAGCAGTCGAGATAACAGGCATCTTATCCGCATGGCTGTAATGGATCGTGTAGCTACGTCTCGATCCCTGAGTCAACAGATGGGGACGTTAGCAAGACAACAACCATCTGCACGAACAGTTCGACGACGTTTGCAGCAGCATAGACTATCAGCTCGGAGACTACGGCTGCGGTTACCCTTGACGCTGCATCACAGACAGGAACGGCTTCGATGGTGTACTCAACGACGAACTTGGGTGCACGAATGGCAAAACGTCATTTTTTCGGATGAATCCAGGTTGTGTTTACAGCATCATGATGGTCGCATCCGTGTTTGGCGACATCGCGGTGAACGCACATTGGAAGCGTGTATTCGTCATCGCCATACTGCCGTATCACCCGGCGTGATGGTATGGGGTGCCATTGGTTACACGTCTCGGTCACCTCTTGTTCGCATTGACGGCACTTTGAACAGTGGACGTTACGTTTCAGATGTGTTATGACCCGTGGCTCTACCCTTCATTCGATCCCTGCGAAACGCTACATTTCAGCAGGATAATGCGCGACCGCATGTTGCAGGTCCTGTACGCGCCTTTCTGGATACAGAAAATGTTCGTCTGCTGCCCTGGCCAGCACATTCTACAGATGTCTCACCAACTGAAAACGTCTGGTCAATGGTGGCCGAGCAACTGGCTCGTCACAATACGCCAGTCACTACTCTTGATGAACTGTGGTACCGTGTTGAAGCTGCATGAGCAGCTGTACATGTGTACGCCATCCAAGCTCTGTCTGACTCAATGCCCAGGCGTATCAAGGCCATTATTACGTCCAGAGGTGGTTGTTCTGGGTACTGATTTCTCAGGATCCATGCATCCAAATTGCGTGAAAATGTAATCACGTGTGAGTTCTAGTATAATATATTTGTCCAATGAATACCTGTTTATCATCTGTATTTCTTCTTGGTGTAGCAATTTTAATGGCCAGTAGTGTATTTTCAAGTAGCACTTAATAACACAAATCTTCACTGATCTTTAAAATTCAACAAAATTACACTATGTGCCGTCGCAGTAACTCTGTATATACTGTTACTGTGGCCTGTGCCATTTCATTTTAACATTACCTACAGACCTGACTAGTGCATAGGCACCCATACGTCTTACGGATGCGGAAATGAGACGTAGAGTGTTTTCGCAGCCCGAACAGTGCTACATGCTCCTTCTGTAATCTCGGATCCATATGCCATTGCACTGTTGGCCGGTTTTAGATGAATTTCTATTCCGCGATTACTTATCTCAATAGCAGCCTTTTCGGTGTTCGTGCGATTATTTAGAGGAGGAACACATTTCTGCAGTAAAACAATTTCGGAAGAACGAACTTAGTATTTCGGCCTTCTTGTGTCATCTGCCGTTTAGTGTGAATATGTTTACGTAGCGATACATCACTTCAGTCTGCTTACTACTTTTACATAAGACCAAAATTTTTTGGGTTTTTGGTCATATTACTTTGGGAAATTTTGCTTTTCAAATCATTGCAAGCTCTTGTATTACTCCTATTACCCTCATTTTGGCTTCGTTCACCTTTTATTTGTCAGCTAGACTTTAATTTAGCTTAAATTTGTGAAGAATCTTTCTCTGCTTTCGTAGAAACTTCCTATCACGGGTATTGAACCACAGCGGGTCCTTTCGCCACTCACAGCTTTGCTCGGCACATACTGGTCGAAGGCGTATTGTTCAATGCTTTTGAATTTCATCGATTTGTGCTCCACATCTTCGTCCTCAGAGCTGGATCTCCGATGGCGAAAATTCAGGTACTTTGCCATTCGTTTCCTGTAGCTCCCGTTAATAAAAAAATTTTCCCTACCAGTCAATGACGCTATAACAGCTTTAACTAATGGCCTTCCCAACACTAATCTACAGGAAAAGCTTGTGTTTCTTTGTTACTAGATATAAGACATTACAGTCGTGGGCCGGCTCTCTTAAGAGACAAGACATTCAGAGAAATCCCAAACAAATCCTTGTTGCTAGTGCCAATTTTAACCGGCCGGCCGCTGTGGTCGAACGATTCTCGGCGCTTCAGTCCGGAACCGTGCTGCTGCTACGGTGGCAGGTTCGAATCCTGCCTCGGGCATGGATGTGTGTGATGTGCTTAGGTTAGTTAGGTTTAAGTAGTTCTAAGTCTAGGGAACTGATGACCTCAGATGTTAAGTCCGATAGTGCTTAGAGCCATTTGAACCATTTGACTCAATTTTAACAGAATGCTATTTTGCAACTGGCAAGTTGAAGTCGCTTCCTATTACAACAGCATGATTCTAAAACCTCTCTCGATATTCTCCGAAACGTTTTCCGCTACAGATCCTGAGGCAGTATATATAGAAGCCCTCGATTATCGTGTCTGATCCTTTCACACGCGTTGTTTCACATTCGCGGTCTAGAATAGCGCCATTAGATATTATCTAGTTCTTTTAGCCAATTAATACGTTGCCACCTTGGACGTCTAGCCTATCCTTACGATATACCAGAGCGTGGAAGGAAGTAATGGCTCCGAATTTTTATGTGGAAACTCTTAAAGCTTTTTAAATAGAAAACTTTATCACATTCTACATTTGTATTCTTCATGTCTACGTCATTTCTCAACATAGTCACCCTGGCGACGAACACATTTCTCCCACCGGGGGAACAGTTTGTTGATACTGTTTTATCATCTGATTGTATACTAACGGGAAAAAATCGCAACACCAAGAAGGAATTTTTCAACATAAAAGAAAATTTGTCAGTGTGTATATGAAGATGGCATCTGTTCTTTCGGGCAGAAAGAACAGATATAGTGCGGTACAATAAGTTGGGAATGTAGGTCTCACGGAAGGCGTGCCAGAGATAAGACCCTGGAGTCGCACTATCCTCTGTTTCCTCAGTGGCTCAAATGGACGCCGACACAGTAGCTCAGCGTGTTTGGTCGGAGGGTTAGCTACCCTCTATAATAAATAAATAAATGTCGTGTGACTCGGGCCTCCTGTCGGTGGAAGTCTTTCGATTTGACGCCACTTCGGCGATTTGCGCGTCGATGGGGATGAAATGATGATGATTAGGACAACACAACACCCAGTCCCTGAGCGGAGAAAATCTTCGACCCAGCCGGGAATCGAACCCGGGCCCTTAGGATTGACATTCCGTCGCCCTGACCACTTTTTTTCTTTTTTTAATTCACCAAAAACAGTAACAAAAATGGCTACAATGAAATGACATAAATAAGGTGACAGATAATTGCAGTCATAAATTACAGCATTCAAAAAATTAGTCTTTAGCAGTAGCACAATTTAGCACCTTCACTGTCACCTTCAACTGGTGGCAGATCAGCATGCACATTTTCTTCTTCTGCAGCCGGTTCCTCATCATCATTTCCTAGACCCAAATTAATCATTCAGTAAATCCTTGATGTGTGTTCCTTTGAGGGTAAATTACATGGACAGAAGAAAAGTCCCGAACAGCGACATCGCAAAATATTTCACTGCCTTGTTATTTTTGTCAGTTCCAGCCTTCTAAACGCATCTATAGGGAGTTCAAGATCTTCCTTTATATCAGACACCAGATGTTTGTCGCCATATTCTTGTATCTGCTGTACTACTGATTTATTTTTCATGTGTGACTTGCAAGTGAGGTTAGGGTCGGGAACGTGACCCAACCCATTCCCTCTCTACTAGGAATCCAGTTCCTAACCTATACCCATTCGGTTGAAGACAATTTGGAGCATGTTACCATATTTCTTATTGTGATTCTGATATTAAAGTATTTTCTCGAATTCATTTTCCTTATACATCTTGTATTCAGTATGTTCATCGCTCCCAATATTGTTAAAAACATAACTTGTATATGACCACTGAGCTACCGGGGGCGGGCCCCTCTGTAATAAAAAACTGAGTGCATGGATCAACGAAGAACCTGAACAGGTGCCACCGGACGTCCGCCCCGAACAACTTCAACTAACAATATAGAACAAAATGAGATGGGAAAAAATGGATAGAGCGTCTGCCATGTAAGCAGGAGATCCCGGGTTCGACTCCCGGTCGGGGCACACATTTTCAACTGTCCCCGCTGACGTATATCAAAGCCTGTATCATTGTAATTTTTCAGTGTGTTGCTACATCTGAAAGATGACGTCTGATCAAATTTCGCACCAGTGACATAAGTGTGGCGCTAGTAGTGCCACTATGAGGATGCAAATCAGGTTTGCTTTAAATACACGCTTTAACGGTCGTGAGTGTTAGTTACCTTTGAGACTGGACGCGATGAGTTGATGTTCGCCAATAATGGCTTTAAGGCGACAAAGACGCCATTATCAGCATCTCACTGAGACTGAACATCGCCGTGTTATGGGACTACAAGAAGCTGGACGTTCCTCCTGCAGCAGTGGAGAAATGTAGCCACTGTACGCGATTGGTGGCAGTGGTGGTCACGAGACTGTGGTCGCAAGAAGTGTAACACTTCTGTCACTAAATGTAACTGGGTTTTCTCTTTTGATGCTAGTCAATTGTCAGGATGAGCATTACTGCAAAGGGCATTTGATTCTAAAGCATTATATCTGGGTGAAAAACACTAAATAAATTGCTTTTTCTTTCTTAACAACATGTGGGCAGGGTGGGTTCTTCCTTGGCTCGAGTATGAGGTAGAATGAAACAGCATTTTTACATAAGATAACTTTTATTGAAAGTTTTGTACAACTGTTTCCTTACTGGATGTTCTGGCTCGGAGAGCGGCAGCTGTGTCGTTTGCGAAGCCTTCTGCTGCGGCAGCGGCGGCGTCTGATTACGCGTGGCGGTGTGTATCTCGTGTCGCCGTCTCGCCCAGTTGACTGGAGACGCGCATCGTGCTGTGGCCCGTTTAATTATTGAGAACGAAGTCGTACATCGGACGGTGATACCTTGGATGTGGCGTCCCAGTGTTTCTCTTCTCTAAGCGGCCGCGTGTGGTGCGTCGGCCAGCGGAGTGGCACGGCGGGGGAAGGCCAGTGTCCCGGACTCGAACAACGGACTCACGCTTGCCAGTCTTCGGCTGTCAGATCTTCATCCCAGCTCACAGGTGACTGCTGCTGTGAGGCCGTCTCCTCACGAGTCACCCGGGTACGTAAAAATCAGTCTTCAAATACCTTTTAACTTCTGTCTTCTGGCGCCGAGGCTGCTGCTTGCTATTCCATTACAGCGGCGGACTTGGTGCGTCTGTGTATGATTTAGTCTCTTCTTGCATGACGGTCATCAGCACCGAAACTGACTGAAAACTACAGCTACTCCTTGTCGGGCCCACTGCGTCTCGCATATTTATTCAGTTCAGTTCGCTGGAGGTGAACGACTTCACGGTCATTGCCTCTTCTGTCACGTTGAAAAGCTTCTCGAAGAATCTTCTTGACGTGAGCCGGTCGGGCGACGCCCTGACGGCTGAATCGACAGCTTCCGCTTCTATCCTGAACGTGCTGACTTCAAGCGCCGGCCGTTGCCACTGCTGCTTTGCCCGCTGTTTCCCAGTGTGTAATTCTTCTAAACTAAACTAAGTTTTTCATTTATCTTCTAATTTCTACTTCACTTCACATTGATTTCACTAATTTATTTACCTGTCTTATGTACCACTCAACAGAAGAACGGGCTCCGGACAGCCACGTGGCTCAACCGACAGGGAAGACCTTCGTGTTCGGTGTATAACTCTGGCGCATCGTGCTGCATCTGCAGCAGCAATTTGAGCAGCAGCTGGCACCACAGTGACACAACGAACTGTTAGACATCGGTTACTTCAAGGACAGCTCCGAGCCTAACCCTCAGTGTGTGCATTCCACTGACTCCAAACCACCGTCATTTGCGACTTCATTGGTGTCAAGCGAGAGCTCATTGGTAGACAGGTTGGACGTCTGTTCTGTTTTGTGATGAATGCTGGTTCTGCCTCGGTGCCAGTGACTTCCATGTGTTAGTAGGAGGCCAGCTGAGGACCTTCAGCCGGCCGGTGTGGTCGAGCGGTTCTAGATTTTCTCCGCTCAGGGACTGGGTGTTGTGTTGTCCTAATCATCATCATTTCATCCCCACCGACGCGCAAATCGCCGAAGTGGCGTCAAATCGAAAGACTTCCACCGACGGGAGGCCCGAGTCACACGACATTTATTTATTTATTATAGAGGGTAGCTAACCCTCCGACCAAACACGCTGAGCTACTGTATCGGCGTCCATTTGAGCCACTGAGGAAACAGAGGATAGTGCGACTGCAGGGTCTTATCTCTGGCACGCCTTCCGTGAGACCTACATTCCCAACTTATTGTACCGCACTATATCTGTTCTTTCTGCCCGAAAGAACAGATGCCATCTTCATATACACACTGAAAAATTTTCTTTTATGTTGAAAAATTCCTTCTTGGTGTTGCGATTTTTTCCCGTTAGTGTACAATTAGATGATAAAACAGTATCAACAAACTGTTCCCTCGGTGGGAGAAATGTGTTCGTCGCCAGAGTGACTATGTTGAGAAATGACGTAGACATGAAGAATACAAATGTAGAATGTGATAAAGTTTTTTATTTAAAAAGCTTTAAGAGTTTCCACATAAATATTCGGAGCCATTACTTCCTTCCACGCTCTGGTATATCGTAAGGTCGCAGGTTCGAATCCTGCGTCGGGCATGTAGGTTTATGATGTCCTTAGGTTAGTTGGGTTTAAGTAGTTCTAAGTTCTAGAGGACTGATGACCACAGATGTTAAGTCCCATAGTGCTCAGAGCGATCTGAGGACCTGCAGCCAACCTGTGTGAGTGCTAGACACACGGACCTACACTTGCAGTTATGGTATCGCGTGCGATTTCGTATGACAGCAGGAGTACTCTCATGGTTATCTCGGGCTCGCTGACTGCAAATCTGTACGCCAGTCTGGTGATTCGATTCGTAGTGCTGCCATCCATGATCAGCTTTCCAAGGGGGCGTTTTCCAACAGGATATCGTTCGCCCACATACCGCTGTTGTAACCGAAACATGCTCTACAGAGTGTCGGCTTGTTGCCTTGGTCTGCTCAATCACCAGATCTGTCCCCGGTCATGCACATACACTCCTGGAAATTGAAATAAGAACACCGTGAATTCATTGTCCCAGGAAGGGGAAACTTTATTGACACATTCCTGGGGTCAGATACATCACATGATGACACTGACAGAACCACAGGCACATAGACACAGGCAACAGAGCATGCACAATGTCGGCACTAGTACAGTGTATATCCACCTTTCGCAGCAATGCAGGCTGCTATTCTCCCATGGAGACGATCGTAGAGATGCTGGATGTAGTCCTGTGGAACGGCTTGCCATGCCATTTCCACCTGGCGCCTCAGTTGGACCAGCGTTCGTGCTGGACGTGCAGACCGCGTGGGACGACGCTTCATCCAGTCCCAAACATGCTCAATGGGGGACAGATCCGGAGATCTTGCTGGCCAGGGTAGTTGACTTACACCTTCTAGAGCACGTTGGGTGGCACGGGATACATGCGGACGTGCATTGTCCTGTTGGAACAGCAAGTTCCCTTGCCGGTCTAGGAATGGTAGAACGATGGGTTCGATGACGGTTTGGATGTACCGTGCACTATTCAGCGTCCCCTCGACGATCACCAGTGGTGTACGGCCAGTGTAGGAGATCGCTCCCCACACCATGATGCCGGGTGTTGGCCCTGTGTGCCTCGGTCGTATGCAGTCCTGATTGTGGCGCTCACCTGCACGGCGCCAAACACGCATACGACCATCATTGGCACCAAGGCAGAAGCGACTCTCATCGCTGAAGACGACACGTCTCCATTCGTCCCTCCATTCACGCCTGTCGCGACACCACTGGAGGCGGGCTGCACGATGTTGGGGCGTGAGCGGAAGACGGCCTAACGGTGTGCGGGACCGTAGCCCAGCTTCATGGAGACGGTTGCGAATGGTCCTCGCCGATACCCCAGGAGCAACAGTGTCCCTAATTTGCTGGGAAGTGGCGGTGCGGTCCCCTACGGCACTGCGTAGGATCCTACGGTCTTGGCGTGCATCGGTGCGTCGCTGCGGTCCGGTCCCAGGTCGACGGGCACGTGCACCTTCCGCCGACCACTGGCGACAACATCGATGTACTGTGGAGACCTCACGCCCCACGTGTTGAGCAATTCGGCGGTACGTCCACCCGGCCTCCCGCATGCCCACTATACGCCCTCGCTCAAAGTCCGTCAACTGCACATACGGTTCACGTCCACGCTGTCGCGGCATGCTACCAGTGTTAAAGACTGCGATGGAGCTCCGTATGCCACGGAAAACTGGCTGACACTGACGGCGGCGGTGCACAAATGGTGCGCAGCTAGCGCCATTCGACGGCCAACACCGCGGTTCCTGGTGTGTCCGCTGTGCCGTGCGTGTGATCATTGCTTGTACAGCCCTCTCGCAGTGTCCGGAGCAAGTATGGTGGGTCTGACACACCGGTGTCAATGTGTTCTTTTTTCCACTTCCAGGAGTGTATGAGACATCATCGGACATCAACTCGAGCGTCATTCACAAACAGCATTAACCGTCCTTGCATTCACCGACCAAGCGCTACAGGCGTGGAACTCCATCCCAAAAACTGAAATCCGGCACTTGTACACAATGCACGCACGTGTGCTTGCTTGCATTCAACATTGTGGCGGTTACACCGCTTATTAATGCACCAACATTTCACGTTTGCAGGGCTTATCTCTCGCTTAGATTAACCTGGGATCTTGCAATGTTGCTCTCGTACATAGGAGGGTTGGAACTTTAATAGTGGCAACTGTTTATTTACAGCTCGTACAAAATAGATACGTGTTTCAAAGTTTTACTGGCCTTCGGAGTAGTCACCAGCATTGTGTATAGCCCGTTGCCAGCGATGTGGAAGTCGTAGGATACCCTTAGCAGTGACAGTTGTGTTGACATTTCGAGCGCCGCGGTCTACTGCCCGACGAATTTGTAGCAGTTCTCAAGCGAATGCCGTGAAGTGTTTCCTTCAGTTTAGAAATCGAGTTGAACTCACCAGGGAGTGCAGTAGGTGGTACAGCACTTAGCAACCCCATCAGTCAAACAAATTAGTAACAGCTTGCACTGTACATGCTTGAGCATTCTCCTGCAAAATGATGGTCAGATCCTGCAGAATGTGTCATCACTTCTGCCTCTATGCTGTTCATTTTTGGAACACATCCTACGACCAGCTTAGAGACAGAAGTGACGACAGTTTCTGCAGGACCTGACCATCATTTTGCAGGACAATGCTCAAGCATATACAGTGCAAGCTGTTACTGATTTGTTTGACTGATGGAGCTGCTAACTGCTACACCACCTACTGCACTCCCCTGACTTAAGCCCTCGTGAGTTCAGCTAGGTTTCTAAACTGAAGGAAACGTCACGGCGTTCGCTTCAGAACTGCTACAAATTCGTCGGGCAATAGACCGCGCCGCTCGAACTGTCGACACAACTGGCACTGCTGAGATCATCCTACGACTTCCACATCACTGGCAACGGCTTATACACAATGCTGGTCACTACTTTGAAGGTCAGTAAAACTTTGAAACACGTACCTATTTTGTACGAGCCGTAAATAAATAGTTGCCACTATTAAAGTTCCAACCCTACCTAGGCAAATGTATTCCCAAAATTTTATTACTCTACATTAATTATACTTTTGGTCTTGCAATTTTTTCCGTCAGTGTATTTTATTACTTTATTTGAGCTGAGGCGTGTAATATCTTTACGAAACGATCTATGATGAGTAAACAGCAAACTAACTTATCATCTACCGTGATAGACCGGTCAGGTTGTTTGACTGCCACGAGAAGGACATGCGATAGAATCAGGAACAACTGGTAAGGGCTAAACTATATTTTTATTTATTTATTGCCAAATTATAGACCTGTTACCTGATGTTTAAAACAGGTCGTACATCTTACAATTTTCGTTTTTCATCTTTTTACAGTTTTCTTTTCTTTTGTTTTATCTACAAAATTTACAACGAATGATTCAAAATAACAATAATTTGAGGTTGAAATATAAATAAAATTTTGTTGTTTTTAAGAAGAATATAAAAAGAAGATAGGATAGATGAGAGATTTGTTAGTACCATCACCGAGTGTGACTGACGGTGAATACCTCGGAATGGTTTCATCGAGCCGTTGACCGCCAGTCACACACACACACACACACACACACACACACACACACACAAATGGTTATTAGTAGAGAAATGTTTCTTATCCTATTTGTTACTAATCCTATGTATTAACTACATTAGGTGCGCATCCATGTACAGCATTTGGTGTTTTCTTGGCTAGATTGCCAGCAATTTGCTTATTTACTGTCACATCTCAGCTTCCTCCTCCTGTTCCTCCTCATTTTCACAATTTTCGCTGCCACTGTGAGTATCGCTGTCCATCCTGTGGAGATTTCTGTTACGCTGCACATAGGCATGTCTGTGATGTCGTGTCCGCATATACTCTTCATGTGTTGTTTTTGAAATACTGTTCGTCAGTGCGTTTAATTGTGTCCATTGTTCTTCGTCTCTTATTGCTGTGTATATATCTATGTCTGTATCTGTGTAATCTAAGTGTAGTGTATGTCTATTGTTCGTGTATTGCCCGCAGAAAAAGACAGTGTGTTCTGGGGAACCTTCTTCCCCGCATGTGCATGTGGGTGTCTGCCTCAGACTCACGCGGTTTAAGTGCGTGGGATAAGGTCCGTGCCCGGTTAAGAAATGTACCATACCGCGGCTGGGATCGATATGTCTCATTCTCAACCGCTCCCTTATGTCAGGGAGGAAGTCGTGCAGCCTACGTCCCTTATCACTTACATCCCACTCACCTTGCCATGTATCCAAACGCCAACTTTTAAGGTGACGAATCGTCTCTATGGGCACACCGGTTATTGTGTGTACCTTATCTAGTCTCCCCACCTTTAACCAGTACCTCGCAGCTCTGTATTTGATCGTGATATCTATGGGGCATATTCCGAGCACCACACACAGTGCATCTGCTGAGGTGGTACCGAAGGCTCCAGGTAGCCTAAGTAGGACACTTCTCTGCCCTCGTCTGACGGATGCTTTGTTGGTGACCACGTTCAGTCTATGTGCCCACGTGCTAGCTGCAAAGCTGAGTACTGATTCGAAGAGCGCACAGTGGTATGTACGTATGACTGGTAGAGGTAGTCTGTACTGTTTTGAATTTAGCCTCACCAGTTTGTGGAGTATTTTTTCTGCTTTGTCTGTTGTTAGCCTTATGTGTTCGTGGAAATTCAATTTTTCATCTATGTGTACCCCAAGATAGCGCGTAATGCGTGCTCGTTTGATGTTTGTGTCCCCAATTTTAACCGAAGGATTTCTTTGAAGTGATCCTTTCAGTAAAGTGTATGTTGTTTTGTTTTCGGCTATCCTGAGTTTGTTGTTGTGACACCACTGAGTAATTGTTTGTAGTAATCCACTGGCTTTCTCTTCTAACTGGGCTCTGTTGTTTGCAGTGACTACAACTAATAGGTCATCTGCGTAGGCGACAATTCCGTCTGACCTGTCATCCCCATCCAGAAGTTGTAGGAGGGGTTCGATTGTTATGTCCCAGAAAATGGGGCCGCAGATCGACCCTTGAGGACAGCCTTTGGTAATTCTTTTAATTACTTTCCGGCTGTCCATCTGACATTCGACTACTCGGTCTTTACAGTAGTCCAGAAAACTGTTGTACAGTGATTGCGGTACCTCCAGATGTCTTAGCCTCTGAAACAGTGCTGGGCACCAAAGATTATCAAATGCTCCGGCAATGTCAATCATTATTGCCATGGCGTATTTCTGTTTTGTGGTGTTAACTATGTGCAGGGCCT
Organism: Schistocerca americana; assembly: GCF_021461395.2. Classification (NCBI taxonomy): domain Eukaryota; kingdom Metazoa; phylum Arthropoda; class Insecta; order Orthoptera; family Acrididae; genus Schistocerca; species Schistocerca americana. The sequence continues at coordinate 77,374,163 of NC_060124.1, read as the reverse complement.
GGTTGATGGCATCATCTATTGATCTGCCCGCTCTGAAGCCGAACTGGTGTTGGCTCATACCCCTGAGAGCTCTGTGTGTTTGCAGGCGCTTACACAGTAGCTTCTCCTGAATCTTTGCTAGGGTGTTTATTAGGCATATTGGCCTGTAAGTCTTTGGATCTGAAGGATCCCTGTCCGCTGATTTCTTAATAATGACTGCTTTGGAGGTTTTCCATACTGTAGGTACCCTGCCCAGCCGTAAGGCATCGTTCAGTAACGTTGTTAGGAACGGGGTGATCTGCGGTGCTAGTTTTTTCAGTGTTTCCGAGTGGATACCATCTGGTCCAGGTGCTTTTTTGTTTTTGAGCTCTGAGATTGCTAACGCAACCTCTTCTTGCGCAAAAGGACAGGTGACAGTTGCAGTGTTGTATGGTGTGTGTAGGTTTCCTCTTAGTGTTGCATGATATTGTGTGTCTGTATCGATAACGTCGTCAGGGAGCAGTTTATACAGCAGAAACTCCGCTGTATTCCTCCATCCCCTCGTCATCGTGCCGTCATCCTGCCTTAGCGTTCCCAGAACTAGTGGGGTTTTTATCTTCTCTGTCAGTATTTTGTATGGTTCTCCCCATATATTTTGCTCTGTTTGTGTTGTTACAAATAGCTCCCATTGTTGTCTACGCGTGTTGTATAGGGTCTGTCTGTATAAGTCTTGTGCATGCCTATATGCTTCAAGTCTTATTCGTCGGTCCCTATCTGCTATCGCCCTTTGATATAATTTTCGTTTGCGTCTTGCGTCTTGTTTGAGTCTCGTAAGTTCGTTGGTCCATGGTACTGGTGAGCAATTTGTGTTCTTTGCTGTCGGTATTGATGTGTTTTGTGCATGTTGTATCACCTGTGTTAACTTGTGTGCTCTATAATCGATACTTCCATTGATGTTTTGTAGATCGTGTCGTTGTATAATTTCCGTTAATTTGTTCCAGTCTGCTTTGTGCAACAGCAAGTTTCTGGTGTGTGATTTGGTCATTGTGTTCTGAGTGTGAGTTAGTGTGTATGTTATGACATTATGATCACTACTGGTTATGTTGTCGTGTACAGTCCAGTTTGTTACGTATGCCATTGCTGCATTATTTGCTAGCGTGAAGTCGATATTACTGCTCGTACCATCGAACCCTGCATATGTTGGTATAGGTCCTTCCGTATTCATTACATGTAGTTGTGTTTCTTGTATTAGATCGGTGATTATGCGTCCTCTGTCATCTGTTCTGTCTGAGTTCCAGAGGGTCGATCTGGAATTAATGTCAGCACTTATCACTAATTTTTTGCCTCTGGCATACATTACTAGGTCTCTGATGTAGTCTGCATACGGCTGTATTTGATGGCTGTATTGGGCGTACATGGATGCAATAACCCATGTGACGTTCCCGTTAGTTATCTCTATGGTAACCAAGTGTTGATTGCATAACTGTGTTACCTTAACTATGTTATAAGTTCTATTTAGAATTACTATTGCAGCCTTACAGTCATTGCTGCCTGTTATTGTGGTAGCATGTTTTGGTAGACATATCAGTTGCCCGTTTCTGTTATAGGGTTCTTGTAAGCACATGATGTCTGCCTGCAGGTCTAGTGCTATTTTAGGGATTTCCGCACTGACTGTCGTACTGTTTTTTGTATTATGTTGTAAGATATTCATTTTTTGTCTATGTGTTCTGGGTGTTTTACGTGTACAAAACATTTACTGCCAGTCTGTGAGTAATCAAAATATGTTCGTCCGTGTGCTCTTACATGATCTATATATATTTTGTCCAAGTCGAAAGATTCTGACCTGCGCAGGCAGACCTGGAGCATGAGATCGAGCAGCGGCTCTGCTGATGTAGGAATATTTTCTGTCTTTAGGATGATTCTGTCTGTTTGCTCAGTTACTGGAAAACAGAGAGAATCTCCCTTTGGATGGCACAATCTAAGTAGCATCCGCTGCGCTGTCTGCAGTATCTCTTTTTTCTCTAGCCTACTTAAAAGTAAGTTAAGTTCTAAATTATCATAATTAGGTGCAGCTGGCTTGCTGTTGGTGCTGGTTTCTGTTGCGGTCTCTGAGGTGGTACTGGACGGATTGTGGCTTGGTGTTGGCCGCTGATTGGGGGACATTTTAAGACCTCTTTGGGATGTCACACGGTTACTTTTCGTTTTGTCACACGCCTGTTCAATGCTGTTTGCCTTCACACGTTTTTCACTGATGTTGGTGGTGCTTGCTGGCGTGGTGTCGGCGATGGTGGTGATTTGTATGGGACTGACTGTATATGTTATGTTGTCTTTGTTTGTGTTTAGAGTGGAGGTTGTTGCTAGACGCACGTTGACATCGTTGCAAATGTCACATGTCTCTCCCTCAGATTTGTCCTCATCTAATTGGTCTACTTTTATAAGTCTGGGTCCAGTAGTTTTGAGTTTTGTATTGGTCTGTAGCCTGAGTGTTTCGATGTGTTTTGATTCAGGGACTGCATGCCTGTCTGTTCCTTGTTCCATTTTCCCGGGGTGAAGAGTGCCTCCCGAGCCAAATTTGACTGGTTTGATGTACTGTTCACATTTACGTGTGTCGTAGGGTTTTCCATGTGATGATGATTCTGGTTTGTGTTCATCCTGTGTATGTGTGGTGTGATGTACTTCGGCTGGGAGAAATTGTGAGGGAGTATGTCGGTTTTGTTTGTACATTTTCTTGTGCACAATATATGTAAGTTCATCTTCCAACTCATCTACCCTCTGCATTAATGTTATTTGGAAGTTTATCCAGTGGTGTAATTGTCTTTTAATTTGCTTTGCCACCTCGTAGTGGATGGAACCACAGATTGTCATGTCATCTATATATTCTATCGTATTAATGCAGCTATCCTGTAACGTCGTTGAGTGTGTTAGGGGCGGGATGGGTTCATTATCGACGTAATTCTCCGGCAGAAGATTCATTTGTCTTCTCCAGGAAATTGCTCTTTGGTAGCTTCTCTGTAATGTTGACGGTGATTTGTATTTATGTGTTTTGGGTGATTGGCTTTGGGCGTTCGTGTTTCTTGCGTGTGTGCTGATTTTAGCTGCCATAGTCTATACTGTCCAGGAGCCGGTCATGCAGCTGTTTATAGGTCTGACAATCACCTCCTTTTGTTTTATTGCAGACACGGCCTCTGTATTTGCAGGGGATACAGACGCAAACCGCGGACCTGCACTCACTGCGCTTGTGTCCTTGGTTGCCGCACTTGGCACACGTGACGTCGGCTTTTCTGCAGGTTTTAGTCGTATGTCCTAGGTCGCAACACTTAAAACACTTGTTTACTACTGTATAGTCTTTCACAGAAAGTGATTCGAAGTCTATGTAGACTCTCTGTCTTCTTGTAAGGACTCTGTACAGGTGTGGGCTGACCTCCAGTATCTGGTGACTGAAACCCCTTCCCCTAGGCCCTGTTTTGAATCTTTTTTGACCTCTCTGTCGAAGTCTTCTTTCGTGGTGTCACCGCTTAGATTCTGCTCATAAAGGCTTTCTAGAAACTCTTCGTCGGTAAGTGTATCTGGCACGTGATATACTGCCACGAGTGGCTTGCGTTTTCGCGGTCCTTCACAGACAATGGTGTGCAGGTCTTTAGTCTTTTCTATTATTTTTCGACAGTCCTCCTGTGTTTCCGTTTCTACTATAACTGCAGTCTGCGTGGTTCTGATTGATTTTATATGTATATTCTCTTTCCTGGGATTTATATTCTTGGTGATGGTCTGTCGGACAGCTTTGGCGTCTTGATTTTCTGTCGATTTGATATAGAGGGTTGTGGCCTGTTTTGTTTTAGCCTGTTCTATTCTTCGAGCCTCTTTGGTTTTGGGCTCTATAGTTAAGGCGGCAGCATATGTCAGTGTCTGTGCTTGTGTCTGTGCTTGTTGTGTGACTTTATTAGTTAGTTCTCTTATTTGTTGCTGCAAGTCTTGGTTCGCTACACTCAATTCCCTATTTTCGTTCTCTAATTTCTCAGCCTTCTCTTGCAAAGTTTGTATTTGTAGGTCTTTGACTGGATTCGAGGCTCTCTGTAGTTCTAGTCTTAGTCGCTTATTTTCATCGTTTAGGCAGGACAGTTTAGCTTCAAGGCTAGTTATTTCGAAAGCCAAGGGAAACACTTTGTCTCTAATGACGGTCAACAGGGCAGATGAAACTTGCTTAGCTTTTAACTCTGCTCCTATTTCACTCAATATTTTGTCTATGGCTGCTATCTTTTGACTGGGGGACATGGGCACAAGTTGTTCCTCCGTGTGTTCCATACCTGGAGTGACGTTGATGGCTCTAGCTAGCGTCTTACCCCATGCTTTCCTTCTTCTTCCGTCGGCCTCTGGTGTGGTGGTGTCGCTGCTTCGTCGGCTGGAATCCAGGGCCGAAGGTGTGCGAAATATGTAACAGTGAGTGCTAAACAGATCGAAAAGAATCGGAAGGGAAATTTCCTGTGAATGTCACAGATCCCAAAGTGGGCCATAGATCATAAACCTGTTTGGAGGAGATGACTACGCAGATCAAGAACAAGATGGTCAGACTGTAACAGGCTATTTAAGTCTAAACCCGATAGGCAAGAAGAAGAAGAAAAAGATCATGAATCTGGGCTCAGCACTCAGTATGACAAAGGTGTCAATCACAAAACACAATATCTTGGTTTATTCTTGTCAGAAGCAACGATAATTTATATGCATGAATATGGTATCTGTCCCCAGAATGAGATTTTCACTCTGCAGCGGAGTGTGCGCTGATATGAAACTTCCTGGCAGATTAAAACTGTGTGCCAGACCGAGACTCGAACCCGGGACCTTTGCCTTTCGCGGGCAAGTGCTCTACCAACTGAGCTACCCAAGCACGACTCACGCCCCGACGGTCCGGCACACAGTTTTAATCTGCCAGGAAGTTTCATGGTATCTGTTCTTTCGGACACGTCCAAAAGAACAGATACCATCCTCATATATAAATATAGTTAAGGCTCACCGGCCATTTGACCATCATCTTCTGTGCAGATGCACAAACAGTGCTCGAACTCTTACGGGAATCGGCAGTAAAACCGCGAGTGATGAGTATAATGGGCAGGGGCACTAAGAATATAGTGCGGGACAATAAGCTGCGAATGTGGGTCTCACGGGAGGCGTGCCAGAGATAAGTCCCTGCGGTCGCACTATCCTCTGTGTACTCGGTGGCTCAGATGGATAGAGCGTCTGCCATGCAAGAAGGAGATCCCGGGCTGGAGTCGGTTCACACGTTTTCAACTGTCCCCGTTGACTTATATCAACGCCTGTATGCAGCTAAGGGTACTCATCATTGTAACGATAATTTAATTGAAAGATTAGGAGACGTTTAATGATTTATCTTAAACAGCGTTGCTAACGCTCTTACATCGACGAGATGCACGAAAACATGTACCGGTTCGCTCTGTCGCCGTGCTCTTTGTCTCTCTGCCGGGGTCACGCGTCCGTCACGAACCGCGTATCGCAACATTCGAGATAGGACGGCGTCGGGCATACGGACAGCGCATGCGCGAGCGCACAGAGCAGCTTCTGTCCTCTGCGTCGTTACGCCACGTCTTATCTCAAACACAACACTCAACGTGCAAATTTCTGGCACAAGGCACTCGCCATATACCGTCGAACGTGATCAAAAGCTTTCTCTTCGAGCGGGAAAAAATCACGTCTCCGCATAGTGTCAGCAAACAGCACGTTTCCACTCATTTGCTTTGCTCCAGCCAACTGCCTTGCCGCAGTGGTAACAGCGGTTCCGGTCAGATAACCCAACTTAACCGCTATCGGGCCTGCTTTGGCCAAATGAAGAGCTAACTGACTGAGAAGTGGTGGCTCCGGTTACGAAACCTGATAACGTCGTGGAGAACGGTGTGCTAACCACGTGACCCTCCATACCCCCGGCATTTATGCCTACCGGCAGAGGATTACACGTCGGTCGGTCGGTACCTTTGGGCCTTCCGAGACTTGTTCGGACAAGGATTTGCTTTGCTCCTGCCTTCAACAGAAAAATACTTTTACTAAAATGAAACACTTTACATTTGAAATTACAATTCGTTATGCATCGCTCAAGATCGTGTTCAGAGCATGTTTCATTCGAAGTCAGCACCAATCACAGCGCTTACTGTCTTGTTAGTTTTTAGAGCGCATGGTATTATTTTATTGCTCAGTGCCTTTAGTCGTTTATTTAGATCTATACTGTACGTGAATATAATTTCATATTTTTCAGAAAATTACTTCTTGGTGTTGCTGATTTCACCGATAGTAGCGTATGATCTTCTTTGAAGAACGCTCTCAGCCATGAAGAACATAGCACATCAATGTAGGAATAAGTTTGAATAAGTGAAAGTGTTACGACGAATCTTGTGTCTGATTTAAAATACATCCGACGGCTCTGCCCACAAGAAATACTTCGGACACCAGAGTGTGAGAAGCAAAGTTGTTATCCTTTTCCTGCTGTGAATGCCCTAAGCTGTCCTCTGAGACGTGCCACTGTTGTCCAGTTGTTTCTGATTCCTGTTTTCGGCAGGTCCTCCACCGTCATGTAGGCAATTCCAACTTAGTCCATGCACGGTATCTGTCCACTTTAAAGCCGGCCGGTGTGGCCGTGCGGTTTTAGGCCCTTCAGTCTGGAACCGCGTGGCCGCTACGGTCGCAGGTTAGAATCCTGCCTCAGGCATGGATTTGTGTTATGTCCTTAGGTTAGTTAGGTTTAAGTAGTTCTAAGTTCTAGGGGACTGATGACCACAGATGTTACGTCCCATAGTACTCAGAGCCATTTGAACCATTTGTCCACTTTAAGGGGACCACACCCTGCCTATCTAACCCACGTTAATTTAGGCAAGTATTAGACCCATTTCTCAAAAAACTATTTGATGCAGGACCTTAGTATTTTTGCTGTATGTTACATGATGCTAATAGAGTCAACTGTACTAAAATCTACTTGATCCTTTTTACAGTTTTTAAGAAATACATTTTTAAATTTATTAATTTAAAATATTAAGTTTTTCCTGCAGAAATTATTTTTGTGAACTTCCTAATGGAAGAATATTAATTAATGTAGTACCAGAGGTTGCTTTTTATGTTATGCAGAGCCTCTGAAAATTTTATTCATTTATCTATGATAGTTTCTGATATAATGGGGCATATGTACTGAAAATTTTAGTTTGCGGTGAATTGACTTTAAAGAAAAAACTTTTAAAATTTGTTACTTACAGTTAATTAAAATTGTCCTGCTGCATATGATGGCCTTTCTTTGGCCTCTAGCAGGTCTTCCAGCTTCTTTATCACCTTCCTGGATGTTTGTCTTGCTTTCTTGGCCATATTAGATGTAGACCTGTCTGCATCGGCTATCCTCATTTTATCGCAATGTTGCAGCCAGTGATCATATTTTCACCAGGATTAATTCCCAGCTTTTTCAGTACCCAACACTTTCCAATATTACCACAATTGAATGTAATAACAGCATCATGAACTCCTAGTTTCATTGTATCCATGACTACAAATACAGTTTTAGGAAGATGGTTCCAAATTATGCTGTTGAAACATTCATTTGGGTTCTGTGTCTTCCCATGCAGACATTTCCTTAGAAGGTCAGGATGAGCCAAGTCTCTGAAAATAGGTGTAATTGCTGTTATAATAGTAGCACGAAGAGAATGCTGGTGAGAATAAGATTCACCAGTTGCATGAGCACTATTGTATATGCACCACGAATTTTCTCCTGATGGACACAATCCATGACATGGCTTATCATCAGTACATCTACATCTACATCTACATTGATACTCCGCAAGCCACCCAACGGTGTGTGGCGGAGGGCACTTTACGTGCCACTGTCATTACCTCCCTTTCCTGTTCCAGTCGCGTATGGTTCGCGGGAAGAACGACTGTCTGAAAGCCTCCGTGCGCGCTCTAATCTCTCTAATTTTACATTCGTGATCTCCTCGGGAAGTATAAGTAGGGGGAAGCAATATATTCGATACCTCATCCAGAAACGCACCCTCTCGAAACGTGGCGAGCAGGCTACACCGCGATGCAAAGCGCCTCTCTTGCAGAGTCTGCCACTTGAGTTTATTAAACATCTCCGTAACGCTATCACGGTTACCAAATAACCCAGTGACGAAACGCGCCGCTCTTCTTTGGATCTTCTCTATCTCCTCTGTTAACCCGATCTGGTACGGATCCCACACTGGTGAGCAATACTCAAGTATAGGTCGAACGAGTGTTTTGTAAGCCACCTCCTTTGTTGATGGACTACATTTTCTAAGCACTCTCCCAATGAATCTCAACCTGGTACCCGCCTTACCAACAATTAGTTTTATATGATCATTCCACTTCAAATCGTTCCGTACGCATACTCCCAGATATTTTACAGAAGTAACTGCTACCAGTGTTTGTTCCGCTATCATATAATCATACAATAAAGGATCCTTCTTTCTATGTATTCGCAATACATTACATTTGTCTATGTTAAGGGTCAGTTGCCACTCCCTGCACCAAGTGCCTATCCGCTGCAGATCTTCCTGTATTTCGCTACAATTTTCTAATGCAGCAACTTCTCTGTATACTACAGCATCATCCGCGAAAAGCCGCATGGAACTTCCGACACTATCTACTAAGTCATTTATATATATTGTGAAAAGCAATGGTCCCATAACACTCCCCTGTGGGACGCCAGAGGTTTCTTTAACGTCTGTAGACGTCTCTCCATTGATAACAACATGCTGTGTTCTGTTTACTAAAAACTCTTCAATCCAGCCACACAGCTGGTCTGATATTCCGTAGGCTCTTACTTTGTTTATCAGGCGACAGTGCGGAACTGTATCGAACGCCTTCCGGAAGTCAAGAAAAATAGCATCTACCTGGGAGCCTGTATCTAATATTTTCTGGGTCTCATGAACAAATAAGGCGAGTTGGGTCTCACACGATCGCTGTTTCCGGAATCCATGTTGATTCCTACATAGTAGATTCTGGGTTTCCAGAAATGACATGATACGCGAGCAAAAAACATGTTCTAAAATTTTACAAGAGATCGACGTAAGAGATATAGGTCTATAGTTTTGCGCATCTGCTCGACGACCCTTCTTGAAGACTGGGACTATCTGTGCTCTGTGTGTAGAGGACTTATGGAAGAATATGGCCCAAACATCTCTCTTCATTGCCTCCAGATTTTCTTTATTGCTCCAAATTTCCTGCCCATAGTATAGCTGCAAGTTTTCTATAACAACTAGTCGCAATCACACTTGAACAAAACTAACAGCGTGTTTGGAGCGTGTTGTTTACAAACAGAAGATGGTTCAAATGTCTCTGAGCACTATGGGACTTAACATCTTAGGTCATCAGTCGCCTAGAACTTAGAACTACTTAAACCCAACTAACCTAAAGACATCACACACATCCATGCCGGAGGCAGGATTCGAACCTGCGACCGTAGCAGTCCCGCGGTTCCGGACTGCAGCGCCTAGAGCCGCGCGACCACCGCGGCCGGCCACAAACAGAAGAAACAAAACAATACCGACCGTTGCATTCCATGGATAGCCAACACACTCGGAAGCAAAAAAAATCCCTAACGTGCAATGTAGGGGATATAAAGATCTAACATAGATGCAGAAAAGTGGGTGACAGAAAAATGGGCGTGGCACATAAACACACGTGGTAGGAAAATGCTCAATAAATGGTAGAAAAATTTTTTTTCGCAAATTCCTTTTCAGAGTACTCGAATAAGACCTTAATCTATCGAAATATGATGAAAACCGAAAATCGATTTTTTTCGACCTGAACCACGGTGTGGTCCCCTTAATTACTCTTCCATGTGTATTATACTTTGACGTCACAAAAGTAACGGGGTAGCGGTATTCACATACACACTGGCGGTAGCATCGCGTACACCAGTGTAACCTCCCCACCGCAATTTTAAAGAAAAAGTAACAATACTTAATACAAATGGGAGCCGCGTGTAACCTCCCCACAAAAACTTTAAAAGAAAAAGAAAGGATGATACTAATTAGAAATGCTGATCGACATTGCTCTATACGTAACCTGCCCACAATGAAATGTACTGACAATGGCAACAAAAATGTGAAATTCGCAATCTGACTCAAATATAAATTCCTCATGAAAAATTAAAGTCCATTCAGTGATAAGAAAATTTAATTAAACCGAAATATCGGTCTTTGGCCCTGTGTAAAACAATCAGAATTAAAGTCTTACCTCAGAATAAATGGATGTCACATATCTGCTCTTGTTGTTGCGCACCGCTTGGAGGAACTGCATTGCAAATAAGAATATTCTCTTTTTTTGTGATTTTAGTGGAATTTTTCTTCAAAAGAAGTGGAATGAAATGGGAAGTGCAACGAAATCTTGAGTTCAATAAAAAAATTAAATTTTTGAGAAAATGCTTTTGAAATAAAAAATTATTATTGGGAGACTTGTTGGAGAATAATTACAATAAATAAAATTTTCATTATCTAATGATTATATTAATTAACAGTATACCTTATTCCTCATCTTGACCAGTGTTGCCGACCGCCTACATCACACAACCGCACTGGGCTGCTACTACTGACCGACCGCTCTGCATGACGACTACAGACTCAGTACTGCTCTCAACTAGACAGAGCTACAGACTCGCAACGACTACCTCACAGACTCGCCACGACTACTGACTGACTGAGAACCGCTCGCAACACTCGCGCGGTCAAGCGCATACTCTCTGGTCACAGATGCTACAATGCCTCGCCATCGCTGCTATGTTACATACGTGTTTCATAACCCTCCACTGGGGGGGCAAAAATTTGGCAGCGATGGTGAGTCATTTGGACTTGCCAAGCGCGGCAAAATTTTTCTTTAATTAACAAAATTCTACAACTTACAGAGTATTTAAATGTTGTGCACACGCACTAAGTACAAAATATATCAGACAAAGACAAAATGTGAGTACAAAACATAGTAGCAAATCAGAAAAGTATATACAAATTATTTGACAGATAAAGTGCACAGGCACTGAAAAATTCTTTAGCATATTCAGAACAAATAAACAGACTGGCAAAAAATATTATGTTGACAAGTGACATAAGTGTACTCGCATTGGAGTTCAGCGAATCGAAAAATGTATAACCTATGAACATAAATGATGTTACCAAAAAATTTTTTCTTTATGTGACAAGAATCAGGATAGGAAAGGGAAGGATTGCATCATGGTTGTAGCACTTTAGATTGCACACAGCTGCTCTGAAAGTCCATATCTTTCCACAGAAGTACAACACCAAGTGACACAACTTGAAGATCTTTTCCCATCAGAATTTATCAGTGTAGCCAAGACACTGAACTGTCGTAGTAATGTTCCATGTTTTCATTTTGGCAGTACACTAGGTACACCAAACAGTGGGACCATAATAACGTCTTCATTGCTCACGGTGGTGGACAGCATGTCGTGTCAACACCACACTCTTACAAGGCACACCAACGTAGAATTAGTGCAAAACCAAAGATAGTGCTCCATGATCACTAGGATAAACAGGACAAGTGGACATTGCAGTAATTCAGGGTAGTCAGCTTATGAGGTGAAGGACATCAAGTCACATAATATCGACAATTACAGACTTAATTAGTAGTTTGTGGCATTCATAGCCCAGTTATTGAACATTTCTGTACCAAGTATGTAGTATTACAGAAAAATGTTCATTAATTGTTGTACATAGAATCAGTAGCCTTCTTTTCCTGGTTACAAAGCATTATGAAATAATCGCATTCTTTTCAGTTACAGAGTATAATTAAGAAACATTAACCTTCTCCTAATTACAGTTAATTAATCATTTGTCATTCCAATAATCATTAGCCTTTTCCTAATTACAGTTAATTAATCATTTGTCGTTAATTAATCATTTGTCTAATTACAGTTAATTAATCATTTGTCTAATTACAGTTAATTAATCATTTGTCGTTAATTAATCATTTGTCTAATTACAGTTAATTAATCATTTGTCGTTAATTAATCATTTGTCTAATTACAGTTAATTAATTAATTATTTGTCATTTCAATATAGTAAGAATTATTAGCCTTAATTAATTACAAAGCATTATTAAACAGTACCATAGTTAATTAATTATGTGTCATTCCAATCTATTAAGAATCATTAGTCTTTTCCTAATTACAAAGCATTATTAAACAGTCACATTCATTTCAAATTACAAAGTATCAACATTGGAAACAAGAGCTAATCAATGGCATAATTAATAACAATTCGTGGAGTGACATTAATTATTGGCACTCAGTGGCCAGCAAGTATTGAATAGAATCATCATTCAGTAGTATTCAGATTATTACGAAGTCATTATTAAAAATCAGTTAATTACAGTCAAATCATTAGTAATCACAGGCATTATACGTGGTATCATTACAATAAACAGTGGCAGTTATTAGCTAGTGACAAAGCATTATTTTGAATATAGTCTCATTAAGAGGTCATTAATCAAGTGACATGCTATTCAGAGTTGATCAGTATTATTCAGAATTATCATAAACTAGTGACATTATGTGGGACTGGTAATACATGTTTTTTGGTAGCAATGCATTGCGTTGGGATCGATAATTAATTGCTGAGGCATAATACTTTTCGCTTTTGACCTATTGCTGCAAATGAGGATAGGTAACGTCATTCGTCATGAGTCAGCTGTAGCAAGATTATGTAACAAGGCAGTACATGTGATCACATTTATAAATGATAAACACAAATGGGTAAAAATATAAAAATGCAAGTACTAGAACAGGTATAATAAGTAACAGGTTTAGTAAGTATCATGAAAAGCTTCTCCTGGAAAAAATACAAAAACGGATTATTGACCTGAAAGAAGAAACGCACACTATGCTGAAAAGTAGTGAACTTCGAATTAACAGGCAGTGAAGTGTGTATAAAAATGTGTTCCATAGCTGTCCTTTCCAAAACTTTCCGTCATCCTACTATGCAATATAACACCTGCTGTCAAAGCAAACTGCAACAAATACTTAAATAACTACGTAGCATAAATACATTACTTCAACATTATCCTCATCTGTAAAGAAAAAAAAAAACTTCATTATCCATATCATCATAACTTCACCATTATCATCACCTGTAAAGAAAAACTTCATTATTCATAATACCATTTCCTTCATCATTATTCATCAGTATTCACTATCATCTGCAAAAAATCACTTCATTACTCATTACATAACTATTCCTTATCTCTAGCATATTTCATCACTAAAACTAAGATGTGTAGTTCTCTCTGACAGCCTGCATCAATCACCTTGTATTCTGAAAGAAAAAATTAGTTAAGACTGCTATTCTGTGATGAGTATTGTATATTCTTGTTAATGCTTGTTAATCCTGATCCATTTACTCTTCCTCATAAAGTTATTGCATCTCCTTTCGTTTATCCCGTAGGTGAAATTCCCATTTCTGTTGAATTTATTTCTTACATGCATCATTTCTTTCTGAAATTGATGACAGAGATTAATGTCCTGCATTTAAATCATATACCCACTAAATAATGACTGGTTTATGGTGACACAATTAACCATACAGCATAACATGACAGAAAACGTAATATGTCAAAAACATTGACAGTGTTCAAATGCAAAAATATACACAGAATAATACAATGCAGCAGCAGCAAAAAAAACGTAAAACAGTCGCGATCTTGAGATGTCATAGGGCAAAAAGAATGTCAAAATCAACTGGTGTGTTATACCTTAACTATTTCACAGTGCATATAAACAAAACAGGAATACAATCATACACACAAAAAAATGGAAAATGTGCACGGTCTGATGTGTAACGACAAGAAAAGCGACCTGCTAACCTTACCTTGCCGGGCACTTGCCAAGAAAAAATACGATAATCATCAATAAGTAGTCACATAAATATAATTGCAGAAATAGTCGTAAATGTGTAAATTCATCTGGAAAAATATGCACGGTCTGATGTGTAACGACAAGAAGAGCGACCTGCTAACCTTACCTTGCCGGGCACTTGCCAAGAAAAAATACGATAATCATCAGTAATTAGTCACGTGAAATAATTGCATTAGTAAATGGCATCATAGTGTGTTGAATCATACAGTGGTTTCACTCAATAAACGGTTTAATGTTTGATATATGGTGATTGCCTTTCGATTTTCTAGTTCTCAAAGTTTCGACGTGTACAACATTGGGGTGAGGGATGCTGCGAATCCGATATGGACCTGCGTATAGAAGCTCAAATTTACTGCACTTACCTTTTAATTTACTGGATAAATAATGTGTACGTACTAATATTTTCTGTCCAACGTGAAAGTCTCGGCGTCTACAAACCTGTTTTTGCTGTCTTCTCCGGCGCTCTGCGGCACGTTTGATGTTGTTCAGCGCAATGTCAATTATTTCGTGGTGTCGTAGGCGACGACTTTTGGGAAATTCTATTAATTCTTTAATTTTGTTCGGTGGTTCAACGTTTTTCAGTATAACAGTCGGAGATAGCATAGTGGATTCATTTGGAATGGAATTAATTACATCTTGGAATGAGAGTATGTGTGTGTCCCAATCAATATGTCTTTTGTGGCAGTATATTCTACACAGTTTACCAATTTCCTTCATTAATCTTTCACAAGGGTTCGAAGAAGCGTGGTACTTGGATATATAGATCGGAGAAATGTTTCTGGCTCGTAACATGCGTGTCCATACGCTACTACGAAATTGAGATCCATTGTCAGAAATTACTTTCATTACATGCCCTACATGAGATAGAAAATGTTTTACAAATGCATTTGAAACAGTTTTAGCAGTAGCTTTGCGTAACGGAGTGAAAGTAACAAATTTTGAAGTGAGCTCAACAGCGACAAAGATGTAGCAAAAACCTCTGTTAGTTCTCGGAATCGGACCAAAAATATCAACTGCGGCCATGTGTCTTAATTTAACAGGTACAATGGGATATAAAGGAGGAATATGTGAAGTGGTGTCTGATTTAGCTTTCTGGCAAATTTTACAAGACGCTAGAACTCGTCGTATACGTTTTTCCATGTTAGTAAAATAACAGTTCTGTCTCAGTATAAGAAAACATTTTCGTGCTCCGTAATGTGCGTAGCTTAAATGAGTGTACCAAATTAATTTGTTGACCAGTTCGTCAGGAATGCATAATAACCAATTGTTGCTGTCAGGATGAGAGCGGCGAAACAGAATGTCATTGCGGACAGTGTAGTGGTTTCTAATCGTAACATTTTTCTTATCTTGCCAAAGGTGTTTAATTTCTTTCCACACGTTGTCTTTATTTTGTTCTTGTGCTATGTCCTGTAATGACGATGAAATAAAATTTTCAAATGCAACTTGCTGAATGTACATGACACTGAAATTTGCTTTGCAGAAGTTGGTTGCTACGTCTTGCTGATTGTTGCCGAGAGAACGCGATAGTGCGTCTGCTATAACATTTTGTGTGCCGGGAATGTGAACAATCGTAAAATTAAATTCCTGTAAATACAGTTTCCATCTACTTAATCTATCGTGAGTGAATTTGGCTGAAAGTAAAAATTGTATGGCTCTATGGTCAGTGTAAACGGTGGTGTGTCTGCCATAAAGAAAATGCCTAAATCTCGTGAAAGCCCATACAACACATAATGTTTCAAGTTCTGTAACAGAATAATTTCGTTCAGCAGGTGACAAAATGCGACTTGCAAATGCGATGTTTTTAATTATAGTAGAACCATCTTCTTCAATTTCCTGGAAAATGTGTACGCCTAAAGCGGTATTGGAACTGTCGGTAGCAATGGAAAAATTTCTAGTAAGATCTGGGTGCGATAAAAGTGGAGCATTCAACAGAGCATGTTTCAGGTTCATGAATTCAGAGTGTGCTTGCTTATCCCAAGACCAAATACTGTTTTTACCTGTTAATCGGCATAATCTGGGTGTGTCTAAAGCAGAGTGATGAATAAATTTACGAAAAAAGTTAATTAAGCCCAAAAAACTGCGTAATTGTTTCTTCGTCGTAGGAACACTAATGTCACGTAGAGCTTGAAGTTTTTCCGGATCAGGTGCAATGCCTTCTGCTGAAATTACGTGTCCAAGAAATTTTATAGAAGTTTTGCCAAAATGCGATTTACTGAGGTTAACTGTAAGTCCTTGTGCATGAAAAGTTTGCAGCAGTTGTTCAAGAATCAGATTGTGTTCATACCAGTTAGCTTCTGCGATAAGAATGTCGTCTACATACGTCGTAATTCTGTCTTTAAGTTCTGTCGGAAGTATTGTGTTCAAACCGCGAATAAAAGCTGCAGAAGAAATAGTTAAGCCGAACGGTAATTTGCAAAATTGATAACAGTCGCCGAAACAGAGAAAAGCTGTATATTTTCTACAATTCGGATGAAGTTGAATTTGCCAAAATCCCGATTTCAAATCTAGTGTAGAATAAATAGCTGTACCGTGAAATTTCTGTAAAAGTTCCTCTAGTGTCTGTGGTCGATCTGTTTCATTAATAATAATGTCATTAATGTGACGTGAATCAAGTACAAGGCGAAGTGAGCCATCTTTTTTCTTAACAATATGTAGTGGGTTTATGTACGGACTAACTGCTGGTTCTATAATTCCTTGGTCGAGCATATCCTGCAATTCTTGTTTAACCTGCTCTCTGTGAATGTATGGAATAGGATAATGCTTTGCTTTAAATGTGTCGTGCGGTTTGACTTGAAATTCATACATAAAGCCGGACATAGTACCAGGAATGTTGTCGAAAACTGGAGCTTGCTGTAAAAGAATTTTGTGTAATTGCGTTCGTTCGTCGTCTGTACTTGCACTGCTCTCTTTAACCTTATCGTAAATCATTTGCATTACGTCGTAGTCAACTTCGTCTGGAGTATTATAGTTGTGTACGTACGTATCCGTGAACAATGTGGGATTACAGTCTATGTTACGTGTTGCGGAAATGACCTCTGTGCGGTTAATTGTTTGTTCTTCCGTAGATAAAGAGTGCTGAAATTCTAAAGCCAATTGTACATTTTCATCCTTTAACATTAAATAAGAATTCTGAAAGTCGATAACTGCGTCGTGTTGTACCAGAAAATTCGTGCCTAAAATAATGTCTGTTGTCAATAAAGGCACAATCCAAAAATTAGAGTGAAAAGTATGACCTCCAATACAAAATGATAAATGCGTTTGTAATTTAACGTCTACACCTTTACTCGATACTGCTCCTTTCACTTTTGTTTTGCCCAAAGGTAACGTCGGATAAGTATTCTCTTTGTTGCACTCGTTGAAAGTCTCCTCATTAATTACTGATATAGGTGATCCGGAATCAATTACTGCTGAGAATTTCGATGAACCAATTTTAATTTCGATAACAGGATGTGAAATGGTTTTCTGAATAACTGGTCTTTCCTGTAAAAGAGTGTCTCTGATGTCGTCAAAAGTAATTACATTTTCGTGAACAACATTTTGCGTGTCTAAGGTAGTGCTTGTGTTATTAGAAGATGCGTCCTGTGCAGTATTTAGTCAGATTCTATCTGACGTGTTATTATTATTAGGAGGATTCTGTGGCATTTCGACTATTTGAACTGTCCTATTACTTCTTCCAGGCGTGTTACGCTCTGGATGGTACCTACTGTCGGGTTCATTCATGACAATATGTTCTTGCGTATGATTTTGCTGTTGGTATGACCGACTGTTGTTAGATGTTCGCTGAAAATTGTCCTCATTATTTTTACGTCTGTCGTAATAGTCATTCCTATACGGTGCATTACGATAGGAATTGAAATACTGTCTTCTTTGTACGTAGTTGTTTCCTTGCTGACGTACGTTACTATTTGTTGGACCAGGGGCTATACGTCCACGCGGCGAAACATTAAAGCCTGGTTGACCTTGTGTATTCCATTGTTGGTTAGGTATGTTAACCGGCTGGTTTTGATGTTGTTGTTGTGAAACACCTCTATTGTTACTAAAGTGTTGTTCCTGTTGCTGAAAATTTTGACGGTATTGATAATTAGAGTTTTGTCTGTTATTAAAGTTTTGGTAGTTGTCGTTCCTAAAACGTCTGTTATCTTTCCGATTGGAATTACGTCCCTGATCATAATTGTAGTACTGTTGTTGACCTTGGTTGTTACTCGAAAAGTTTTTGTTTACAAAAGAATAATCGGATTGCTGTACTTCCAAGAGCTGTAAAAGATCTCTGAATGCTGAAATGTTTTCTTTTTGCTGGCCCGTTAGAAGTGACACTCGTAATGACCGTGGTAATTTAGAGATGCATAGTTGTATAAGTGCGGATTCACTGTACGGTTCACTTAGGTACTGGTTTTGTTGTACCATGTGCTCAAAAAATTGCGTTACACTGGGAAAATTTGAGTTTTCATAGTTTGGCAAACTAATTAGTTGATCTTTAATTCCGCGCTGTGTCGTCTTCGACCAGTACGCTGACAGAAAAGCATTCTGAAATTCCTCTACCGAGTAACACTGTCTCGCGATCGGTCTCATACGAGTTGCCGGTTCGCCTTCCAAAAAACTGCAAATAAATTCAAGTTTATGTGTTACAGGCCAAGTCGGTGGAAGAGCAAAGCTAAACTGTTGAATCCAATCCAGTGGGTGAATCTGCGTTCTATCGTTTTTAAATATTTTGAACTTTCTTACTGACAGAAAATGTTTATAGTCGAAATTATCATCTCTGTGTAATGAAACAGGTTCAGGATCGTAAGAGAATCTATTGAACTGCGGTTGATCGGAATCTAAGTCCCGTACTCTCTGTAGATTACCCAAATTATACGCGCTGCGTGAGTCTGACACATGTTCATAAAGTGGCGTCTGTTGTGGTATGTTATTAACTGACATGTTTTTCATCTCTGTTACTTCTTGTTGTAAATTTGATAACTTCCGACGTAACGTGTTGTTAGATGAATCGATTTCATTAATTGCCTGCTGTAAATTTTGAAATTCAGGTGTTTGGATAAAAGAAACCGGTGCAGTATCGTCTGATTTATTGTCATTAGTATTTTCGATAACATCAATACGACTGGCCAATTCATCACATTTTTCAGTCAGTATTTTAACCTGATCATCGGTTTTAGAATCAGACGCATTAATCTGTTTTTGCAACTTGCGCGTAGTTTCGCTCAGTTTTTTAACATCAGCTTTGATGACATCGCAATCCTGTGTTAGATCTAGTTGTTCGAATCTATCTGTCACTGTTTGAATATTTACTGTGTGTGTATCTGTTTTTGATTTAAGATCAGAAATTTCATCCCTTAATTCCGCGTTCAACTGTTCTAAGGTATTAATTTTGCCGGACACTGTAGTAATATTATTATCTACATACGTCTTCGCTTTCGCAAACATTTTACGTTTGTCCTCTTGTCTTTGTGCAGTGATTGTTTCCATGACTTGTCGTTTTACTTTGTTTTGATCTTGAATAAATCTGCGGAAACGCGTATCACTGTTCTGTATGTGCTGATTAAAGCGCTCGTTAATCTGAGTGTTCTGCTGTTCGAATTTCGCGTCTATCTTCGCGTCCACTGTGCGCGAAAGTTCTACCGTCATAGCTTTAAACTCGTCCCGTAATTGTGTAGCTTTTTCAGAGCATTGTTTAGCGACTCCGCTAATTTCGTCTCTGAGTGTTTCTGTTGCGACTGTTTGCATTTCTCTTAATTCTTGCGCAACAGATTTAATTTCTTCGCTGTTTTTTTGTGAACACGCCTCAATTTCCACGCGCAACTGTTCCTTAGTGTCATGGCACTGCGCGGCAACGTCTCTAATTTGTTCACTAAGCTGCCTGTTCTGTTCCCTAAGTTGTTTGAAATTTTCATCATTATTGTCAAGTTTTTCGTTCTGTTGTTTGAAATTTTCATCGATTTTATTAAATCTTTCATTAAACTGTTTGAAATTTTCACTCTGTTGTTGTAGCAATCTTACCATAATTTGTTCAAAGCCAAAGTTAGCGTTTATACTCTCTGTGCTGTTTAGTGGTGGATCTGGAACTCTCTCGCTTACTGTAACCATTTGGTTATTCTGAGATTTACAAAAAGGTTTGTCAGTCGGATGTACATTGTCAGACGTTATTTCGGAATTAAATAAATCCGTCGTACTTTCACTACACTGACCATTTTCATTCGAAAAATTTGTTTGTATGTTACTTGAATTTTCCAAATCGGGTGTGTTAAGCTGGGCAGCGCTCATTACAATAGAGCGTCCCGCGTCATCAATTGTCGTCAAATTAACAGACGAGACAATTGAGTTCGCTTGTTCATCATTAATATAAACGTCATCACTAGTGGTTATAATGCACTGATTGTTAGTGGACGCAGGATTGTCATCATCACACTGCGTGTCATAATTACTATCGGTCACGCTGTTTAAGTCGGTAATTTCATTCAAAATACCTCGCGATACACTATTCACAGTCTTTCGCGGCATTTTTGCAACAGTCACAAATATTCACAAAACAATAAGCACAAATGCAAAAGCAACACACAAATACAATAGAGCAACGAATTGCCGTTGACCTGTAGGAAAAAAAAAAAAAAAAGTTACAAGTTAATAAAAGCGTTGCGCCAAATCCTAATTATATCTAAGCAAACAAGAGCAGATATCTGACTGTTGTTCAAAAGACTCTCAACGAAATACGATCCTGGACTGGGTGTCGCCAAGTGTAACCTCCCCACCGCAATTTTAAAGAAAAAGTAACAATACTTAATACAAATGGGAGCCGCGTGTAACCTCCCCACAAAAACTTTAAAAGAAAAAGAAAGGATGATACTAATTAGAAATGCTGATCGACATTGCTCTATACGTAACCTGCCCACAATGAAATGTACTGACAATGGCAACAAAAATGTGAAATTCGCGATCTGACTCAAATATAAATTCCTCATGAAAAATTAAAGTCCATTCAGTGATAAGAAAATTTAATTAAACCGAAATATCGGTCTTTGGCCCTGTGTAAAACAATCAGAATTAAAGTCTTACCTCAGAATAAATGGATGTCACATATCTGCTCTTGTTGTTGCGCACCGCTTGGAGGAACTGCATTGCAAATAAGAATATTCTCTTTTTTTGTGATTTTAGTGGAATTTTTCTTCAAAAGAAGTGGAATGAAATGGGAAGTGCAACGAAATCTTGAGTTCAACAAAAAAATTAAATTTTTGAGAAAATGCTTTTGAAATAAAAAATTATTATTGGGAGACTTGTTGGAGAATAATTACAATAAATAAAATTTTCATTATCTAATGATTATATTAATTAACAGTATACCTTATTCCTCATCTTGACCAGTGTTGCCGACCGCCTACATCACACAACCGCACTGGGCTGCTACTACTGACCGACCGCTCTGCATGACGACTACAGACTCAGTACTGCTCTCAACTAGACAGAGCTACAGACTCGCAACGACTACCTCACAGACTCGCCACGACTACTGACTGACTGAGAACCGCTCGCAACACTCGCGCGGTCAAGCGCATACTCTCTGGTCACAGATGCTACAATGCCTCGCCATCGCTGCTATGTTACATACGTGTTTCACCAGGCATAAAAGGACAGTGCATTGGCGGAACTGTCATTTGTACTCAGGTGATTCACGTGCAAAGATTTCCGAAGAGATTGTGGCCACACGACGGGATTTAAAAGATTTTGAACGCGGAATGGTAAGTAGGAGATAGATGTATGGGACATTCCATTTCGGAAATCGTTAGGGAATTCAATACCCCGAGATCCACTACGTAAAGAGTGCGCCGTGAATACCAAATTTTAGGCATTGCCTTCCACCATGGAGAACGCAGTGGCCTATGGCCTTAACGACTGAGAGCAGTGGCGTTTGTATACAATTGTCAGTGCTAACAGACAAGCGACACTGCGTGAAATAACCGCAGCAACCATTGTGGGGAGGTACGATGAATGTATCCGTTAGGGTAGTGATGTGAAATTTCGCGTTAATGGGCTATGTCAGCAGACGGCCGGCGCGAGCTCTTTTGCTAACAGCACGACATCGCCTGTAGCGCATGTCCAGCGCTCGTCATCATATCGGTTCTGTAAAACAGGGTCTGATCAGATGAGTCCCGACTTCAGTTGGTAAGAGCTGACGGTAGGATTCGAGTGTGCCGCACACTCCACGAAGCCATGTACGGGGCTATTACAAATGATTGAAGCGATTTCATAAATTCACTGTAGCTCCATTCATTGACATATGGTCACGACACACTACAGATACGTCGAAAAACTCATAAAGTTTTGTTCGGCTGAAGCCGCACTTCAGGTTTCTGCCGCCAGAGCGCTCGAGAGCGCAGTGAGACAAAATGGCGACAGGAGCCGAGAAAGCGTATGTCCTGCTTGAAATGCACTCACATCAGTCAGTCATAACAGTGCAACGACACTTCAGGACGAAGTTCAACAAAGATCCACCAACTGCCAACTCCATTCGGCGATGGTATGCGCAGTTTAAAGCTTCTGGATGCCTAAAAAAAAGGGGAAATCAACGGGTCGGCCTGCAGTGAGCGAAGAAACGGTTGAACGCGTGCGGGCAAGTTTCACGTGTAGCCCACGGAAGTCGACGAATAAAGCAAGCAGGGAGCTAAACGTACCACAGCCGACGGTTTGGAAAATCTTACGGAAAAGGCTAAAGCAGAAGCCTTTCCGTTTACAATTGCTACAAGCCCTGACACCCGATGACAATGTCAAACGCTTTGAAACTTCGGCGCGGTTGCAACAGCTCATGGAAGAGGATGCGTTCAGTGCAAAACTTGTTTTCAGTGATGAAGCAACATTTTTTTCTTAGTGGTGAAGTGAACCGACACAATGTGCGAATCTGGGCGGTAGAAAAAAAATGGCTCTGAGCACTATGGGACTCAACTGCTGAGGTCATTAGTCCCCTAGAACTTAGAACTAGTTAAACCTAACTAACCTAAGGACATCACAAACATCCATGCCCGAGGCAGGATTCGAACCTGCGACCGCAGCGGTCTTGCGGTTCCAGACTGCAGCGCCTTTAACCGCACGGCCACTTCGGCCGGCCTGGGCGGTAGAGAATCCTCACGAATTCGTGCAGCAAATTCGCAATTCACCAAAAGTTAACGTGTTTTGTGCAATATCACGGTTTAAAGTTTACGGCCCCTTTTTCTTCTGCGAAGAAAACGTTACAGGACGCGTGTATCTGGACATGCTGGAAAATTGGCTCATGCCACAACTGAAGACCGACAGCGCCGACTTCATCTTTCAACAGGATGGTGCTCCACCGCACTTCCATCATGACGTTCAGCATTTCTTAAACAGGAGATTGGAAAACCGATGGATCGGTCGTGGTGGAGATCATCATCAGCAATTCATGTCATGGCCTCCACGCTCTCCCGACTTAACCCCATGCGATTTCTTTCTGTGGGATTATGTGAAAGATTCAGTGTTTAAAACTCCTCTACCAAGAAACGTGCCAGAACTGCGAGCTCGCATCAACGATGCTTTCTAACTCATTGATGGGGACATGCTGCGCCGAGTGTGGGAGGAACTTGATTATCGGCTTGATGTCTGCCGAACCACTAAAGGGGCACATATCGAACATTTGTGAAAGCCTAAAAAAACTTTTTGAGTTTTTGTATGTGTGTGCAAAGCATTGTGAAAGTATCTCAAATAATAAAGTTATTGTAGAGCTGTGAAATCGCTTCAATCATTTGTAATAACCCTGTATTTAAATTGTCAACAAGGCACTGCATAAGCTGGTAGTGGCTCCATAATGGTGTCTGCGCGTTTACATGGAATGGAGGGAGTCCTCTCGTCCAACTGAACCGATCATTGACTGTAAGCTGTAACGTTCGGCTACTTGGAGACCATTTGCAACCATTCGTAGATTTCATGTTCCCAAACAACGATGCGCCATGTCACTGGGTCACTGTTGTTCGCGATTGATTTGAAGAACATTCTGGACAATTCGAGCGAATGATCTGGCCACCCAGATCGCTCGACATGAATCCCAGCGAACATTTATGGGACAAAATCGAGAATTCAGTCTGTGCGCAAAATCCTGCAGCGGCAACATTTTCGTAGTTGTGGACGGCTATAGAGGCAACATGGCTCAGTATTTCTGCAGGGTACTTCCAACGACTAATTGAGTCCAAGTCCATGACACGTCGAGGTGCTGCAATACAGGGTGATTCAAAAAGAATACCACAACTTTAAAAATGTGTATTTAATGAAAGAAACGTAATATAACCTTCTGTTATACATCATTACAAAGAGTATTTAAAAAGTTTTTTTTCACTCAAAAACAAGTTCAGAGATGTTCAATATGGCCCCCTCCAGGCACACGAGCAATATCAACCCGATACTCCAACTCGTTCCACACTCTCTGTAGCATATCAGGCGTAACAGTTTGGATAGCTGCTGTTATTTCTCGTTTCAAATCATCAATGGTGGCTGGGAGAGGTGGCCGAAACACCATATCCTTAACAAACCCCCATAAGAAAAAATCGCAGGGGGTAAGATCAGGGCTTCTTGGAGGCCAGTGATGAAGTGCTCTGTCACGGGCTGCCTGCCGGCCGATCCATGGTCTCGGGTAGTTGACGTTCAGGTTTCATAACTAACCTTTTTCGTAGGACTCTCCATACAGTTGATTGTGGAATTTGCAGCTCTCTGATAGCTCTGCGAGTCGATTTTCCTGGGCTGCGAACAAATGCTTGCTGGATGCGTGCTACATTTTCATCACTCGTTCTCGGCCGTCCAGAACTTTTCCCTTTGCACAAACACCCATTCTCTGTAAACTGTTTATACCAACGTTTAATACACCACCTATCAGGAGGTTTAACACCATACTTCGTTCGAAATGCACGCTGAACAACTGTCGTCGATTCACTTCTGCCGTACTCAATAACACAAAAAGCTTTCTGTTGAGCGGTCGCCATCTTAGCATCAACTGACGCTGACGCCTAGTCAACAGCGCCTCAAGCGAACAAATGTACAACTAAATGAAACTTTATAGCTCCCTTAATTCGCCGACAGATAGTGCTTAGCTCTGCCTTTTGTCGTTGCAGAGTTTTGAATTCCTAAACTTGTGGTATTCTTTTTGAATCACCCTGTACAATGGGCAAAAGGAGTCCGTCACGATATTAGGAGGTGGCCCCGGGCTTCTGTCACCTCAGTGTCTACCCACCGGCTTATCTACTAGGATAGCCATCAGCATTTAGAAGATACCTACTCTAGTTCCCATGTGGTTGTTGAACTGAAATCTGCTCCTGTAGATTCCTTAGTTCCGCCTTAGGCACAGCGATCTGAAACGTATGGCTCGTAGGTGTTCTACGAAACCAGCTATGGCAGAGGTCTCTAGAGAGCTACAGTACTATTCAGCGTCATTATCTTTGCAGTCATCATCACCACTACCACCACCACCACCACCACCACAAGCGCAATCATCGTAATCACAGACATCATCATTATCATCACTGTAACTGTCGCTTTCAACATGTGTCCTAGTTTATGCTTCAACTTCAAGATTTTGTCCACCCATCTCTCCGGTACTTCTGTGCCTTACATATAATTTAGCATCATTTCTGTCGACATTTCGCCATCCCTCCGAGTGTGTGAGGCAATAGAAATGGCCGGCCGGTGTGGCCGAGCGGTTCTAGGCGCTTCAGTCTGGAAGTGCGCGACCGCTACGGTCGCAGGTTCAAATCCTGTCTCGGGCATGGATGTGTGTGATGTCCTTAGGTTAGTTAGGTTTAAGTAGTTCTGAGTTCTAGGGGACTGATGACCTCAGTTGTTTAATCCCATAGTGCTCTAAGCCATTTGATCCATTTGATAGAAATGTTTAATTTGTTTCTGAATCCTCCGTTCTCGTCCTGCTGTCTCTCTGTTCTTTTTTTGCCCCAAATATTATTTAAGTAATAAGCAGTTCTTGTGATAAAAGTAATCATGGGGGGTCTTAATTTTTACGTCTTAATATTCTAGAGAACTACGAGTGGTAGCCATGCAACTGGGGACAACGATCTGTTCTTGCATAAGCTCAGAGACCTAGTCATGTGAAGCAAAACAGAATTTTATCCCAAAACTGTGGATATTGTACAGATTTTCCCCTCTCTAACGACACGGAGAATGCGTCTTTTGGACTAACTTACAAAATTATTCTTACAGCCAAGTGCTTGAATCTGTGAGCAGGTGCTTTGTACCGCTGAGCACGTAGGACCTTCCTCTCATGGTCATGAGTCTTCGCTTCCAGCAGCCTCCACTGGAATGTTTATAAGTTCTCACTTCTTTTGTTTCAACACACTAAGCATATTTTTATTGATTATATAGGATAGCCTTTTATTTGTGCTTTAATCCTTACCTGTGTGCTCAGTACATGAAAGCTAAAAGGTAGCATCTACTTAAGAAGCAATGCGTAATTACAAAGGTGCCACGCCGAAATTAACTGTGGCACAGAAAAACTAATGTTTAGATTCGGGTCCCAGTTTTGTAACTGAAGATTTCGTCACGATTACACCAATGACTTTTTTTTTATTTCATTACCTTTCTCGTATCCTTTGTAGTCCCCACACGGGGATCGTATTGGGGACTAGCTATCTTCGGAAATTTTTTTGGAGCATCCTTGAATGGTTTGCTATTGATACTTGGCATATTCATTTATCTTTGATTTGGTAGTTTGCCCTACTACATATACACTATGTGATCAAAAGTATCCGAACACCTGGCAGAAAATGACTTACAAGTTCGTGGCGCCACCCATCGGTAACGTTCGAATTCAATATGGTGTTGGCCCACCCTTAGCCTTGATGACAGCTTCTACTCTCGCGGGCATACGTTCAATCAGGTGCTGGGAGGTTTCTTTGGGAATGTCAGCCCATTCCTCACGGAGTGCCGCACTGAGGAGAGGTATCGATGTCGGTCAGTGAGGCCTGAAACGAAGTCGGCGTTCCAAAACATCTCAAAAGTATTCTATAGGATTCTGGTCAGGACTCTGTGCAGGTCAGTCCATTACAGGGATGTTATTGTCGTGTAAACACTCCGCCACAGGCCGTGCATTATGAAGAGGTGCCCGATCGTGTTGAAAGATGCAATCGTCATCCCCGAATTGCTCTTCAACATTGGGAAGCAAGAAGGTGCTTAAAACATCAATGTAAGCCCGTGCTGTGATAGTGCCACGCAGAACAACAAGGGGTGCAAACTCCCTCCATGAAAAGCACAACCGCACCATAACACCACTGTCTCCGAATTTTACTGTTAGCGCTATACACGTTGGCAGATAACGTTCACCGGGCATTCGCCACACCCACACCCTGCCATCGGATCGCCACATTGCGTACCGTGATTCGTCATTACACAAAACGTTTTTCCATTGTTCAATCGTCTAATGTTTACGCTGCTTACACGAAGCGAGGAGTCGTTTGGCATTTACCTGCGTGATGTGGGGCTTATGAGCAGCCGCTCGACCATAAAATCCGCCGGCCGCTGTGGCCGTGCGGTTCTAGGCGCTTAAGTCTGGAACCGCGTGACCGCTACGGTCGCAGGTTCGAATCCTACCTCGGGCATGGATGTGTGTGATGTCCTTAGGTTAGTTAGGTTTAAGTAGTTCTAAGTTCTAGGAGACTGATGACCACAGATGTTAAGACCCATAGTGCTCAGAGCCATTTGAACCATTTTTGAGCACCGAGCGAGGTGGCGCAGTGGTTAGCACACTGGACTCGCATTCGGGAGGACGACAGTTCAATCCCACGTCCGGCCATCCTGATTTAGGTTTTCCGTGATTTCCCTAAAATCGCTCTAGGCAAATGCCGGGATGGTTCCTCTGAAAGGGCACGGCCGACTTCCTTCCCCGTCCTTCCCTAATCCGATGAGACCGATGACCTCGCTGTTTGGTCTCTTCCCCCAACCAACCAACCATTTTTGAACCATGAAATCCGAATTTTCTCACCTCCCGCCTAACTGTCATAGTACTTGCAGTGGATCTTTATGCATTTTGGAATTCCTGTGTGATGGTCTGTATAGATGTCTGCCTGTTACACATTACGGCCCTTTTGAACTGTCGGCGGTCTCTGTCAGTCAAAAAACGAGGTCGGCTTGTACGCTTTTGTGCTAAACGTGTCCCTTCACGTTTCCACTCTACTATAACATCGGAAACACTGGACGTAGGGATGTTTAGGAGTGTGGAAATCTCGCGTACAGACGTATGACAAGAGTGACACCCAATCACCTGACCACATTCGAAGTCCGTGAGTTCCGCAGAGCGCCCCATTCTACTCTCTCACGATGTCTAATGACTACCGAGGTCGCTGATATGGAGTACCTGGCAGTAGGTGGCAGCACCATGCACCTAACGTGAAAAACGTATGTTTTTGGGGGTGTCCGGATACTTTTGATCACATAGTGTACAGCTACTCTGCAAACATACTCCGCAAGCCACGGTACGTTGCGTGGCGGGCGGTACCCTGTACCACTACTAGTCATTGCTTTTATGATGCACTCACAAACACAGCGAGACAAAATGACTGTCTATATGCCCCTATGAGTCCTAATTTC
This sequence comes from Schistocerca americana, assembly GCF_021461395.2. NCBI lineage: Eukaryota > Metazoa > Arthropoda > Insecta > Orthoptera > Acrididae > Schistocerca > Schistocerca americana. The sequence goes on along the minus strand of NC_060124.1, from coordinate 77,345,707 downwards.
TCTTATCTTCGTAGACCTTACGCGAAATGTATGTTGGCGGCAGTACAATCGTTCTGCAGTCAGCTTCAACTGCTAGTCCGCTAAATACTCTCAAATAGGACGTCGCCTCCCGTCCAGAGATTCCCATTTGAGTTCCCGAAGCATCTCCGTAATGCTTGCGTGTTGTTCAAACCAACCGGTAATAAAACTAACAGCCCGCCTCTTTCAATCCTACCTGGTGCGAATCCCAAACATTGTAATAGTTCTCAAGAATACATCACACTATCGTCCTATATGCGGTCTTTTGCAGATGAACCACACTTTTCCAAAATTCTCCCAATAAACTGAAGTTATCATTCGCCTTCCATATCACAATCATCATGTGGTCGTTCCATTTCATATCGCCTTGCAGTCTTACGCCGAGATTTTTAAACGACGTTACTGTTCCAAGCAGGACGCTACGAAAGCTGTTATCTGAACGTTACAGATTTTTTTTTTTTTTTTAATAGTGGTCCTGTGATGGTTCCCTGGAGCTCCCTTAGTCTCTGATGAACACTCGCCGTCGAGGACAGTGCCTTACCTTCCAGATATGCGGTTGGACATCAATTGGTTCTTCTTCCTTGCGAAATGGGTTTTCATTTCCAGGACAAGAAGAGGCTTTGCCTATCAAATTACATACGGAGCTGTTGCCGTGCATGCAAGAGGTTAGGAGAACGCTTGTGTGCAATACATACGGAAACGAAGAGAAAGACACACTGAAGAGGTGAATAACGTACTGTTGCAAACTAACCTAAGGGTTAAACACTGAAAACCGAAGTGGCATCAGCAGATAACTTCGAGTTTTCTTACACAGATTATTTTACGGTAACTACCGAGGATTTGTAAGTGACCTGAGGCAATGAGGTATTAGTGATATTAATAACTATATACGTCGGATGTCTTGCGTTAACCAGCAACGTACATTAATGAAATGCTGTTTTTAAGACACTCGTTGGATTTAATCGTTTAACTTTTCCTGTTTAAATACTAGCTACGACAGACACAGTAAAATAAGTTAAGCGGAGTTTCAGAGGGATAAATACTGATCGATGTGAAAACGACGGAACTTTCTAGTTCCGCCTGTAGCTGGTGGAAAAAGTTATATCAACGTCATTCTGATAAGATGGAAGAACATCTTCGCTTTCCAAACACCCAGAACTTTCCTGAGGATTAATGTCATGTGTGTCCTGAATGGTAATTATTGGTGCTGTATACCATTTGCCTGGCTTCTTGGGTTGGGAGGGTCTGCAGTAGGCTACAGAGTGTTTCACTGTATTCCAGCGCTTACCACAACGTTCCAACAACCCACAATTGCGACGACTGCACAGGGCTGATATTGTCGACCTCGCCCTAACCGAATCGTGGACATTGCTGGCGTCTGATTGGGGACGTCAGCACGGCAGAGAAGGTGACACTGTCTTCTGGTTACGTGCGTGCTTCTTTTGATGAAGATGGTGTTTTGAAACGCTAATTGCCTTTCCTCTGCGACCTTAGGACATACTGAAAACTAAAATATGTATGCCAAACACCATATGAAGGGCTTATTTCAATAGTGGTACAAGTCCATTTTTGTTCATATTGAGATACAGAGTCCTAAAGTTAAATGAGCGCTGAAAAATCTGCAGTTGAGATACCAGAAATATTCAAGCATATGGCTTCTTGCTAGAGATGAACCTTTCTTTCTGTTTGTTTGGATCATTAATTTCAGGAGCATTATAGGCAGAAAAGTGGAGGTAATGGACTTGTACCACTATTGAAATAAGCCCCTCATATAATCTGCACCATTCTTCAGAAGTAGAAGAAGTCGACCCAGTTTGTAATACACACCTGAATTCTCCGCATGTAAACAAGTCATAATGGTAAACAGCAATATAAATGTTGAGTCGCACGTCCACGGTACGTGTACCCATTGGTCGGCAGTCCAATTCTTTAGTCTCTGAAGCCCCTTCTCTTTATCCAGCTGGTGTACAACAGGCTTCGCTATTTCTTTGTGGATCCTCTCACTTTTGCAGTTCTAATCACAGTGCCTTCGTCGATGCTGTATTCCTAGACATACATCAATCTGAGCGGTCACTTCGATGCCAGCGACCCCCTTACTGTACGTATCAATCATTTATATTCTCGTGAGTCCGTCCGTTTACGAGGCTCGCATTTACAACGCTACAGAAATATGACATCATTGTTTTAAAAGTTGTTATTGTTATAATAAAGGCTTGCGTTGGATAATTCTTTTCTACGACTTTCGTAAAGGTCTAACTCAACTTTTTGCAGTCTGTCGAGTTCGTAAAAGTCTGTGTACAGCCTGTTTGCAAAGTTGCATCGTGGTCGTGTTTCGCGAAAGCCGACAACACTCGCTTGTTTTTCCATCGAAGTTGCATCCAAAAGAAACTGAAGAATACCGTCATTTGACTTATCGCGACAAAGATCCATCTCTTACGCTTGTGGAAAACTGTAGCACATTCGATTTTGCACCAATATTTATCTGCGGAAAAATTCTGTTTCCGATGATCCTGCATAATGTTTCCCGTGGACCATCCTGTATACTGCAACATAGAACGTAAGAACTCTCACTGATGACAGGCGAATGAGAGACCCGAAACGTGAACAGCTGTTGTGGGTAGAGCGTTAGGAAGATATAACATTGACATAGCAGCATTCCGGGAAACCCGTCTTGCTGAGGAAAGGTCAACCGGTACAGCTTCTTCTGGACGGAGAAAGCTAGCAATGAGCATCGAATACAATGAGTGCGCTTTTCATCTTAGAGAAAGGTGAACGCCTCATGACATTGCGGCTTCGACTGAATGGGAATCAGCATGCCACAGTGATCAGTGCATGTAACACCACTCTAGATGCTGATGATATTATCAAAGAAACAGTCTATTCAGGTTTGGATTGCATCCTATCAAACATAAGTCGCCAGGACAAAATAATCTTACTTGACGATTTTAATGTTTTTAGAATGGGTAAGGAGATCAAAGTGTGGAGTGGTGTTCGTGGCATGGAGGGAGTTGGTAGTGAAAACTCCAGTCGTATTAGACTTCTGTTAAAATTTAAGAATCTTCAACATCGCAGCGCGTCAGTAATCGTTGGTTAATATATTAAAATTAAAAAATATTAAAAAAGCACGCCTCGATTGCGAAAAAAGCACCTAGTGTTAAGTGTTAACCCAGGTTTCGGCGTAGATAACTACACCTTCGTCAGAACAATAAAACCCACAAGTGCCTAAGAAGACCTTTGTAGCTGCAGTTTATGGCGGGTCATGACCCATCGAACATAGGCCGGTGTGAGGTGGAGCGTACACTATTAAGTTAAGTAGTGGTTTTGACTTTGTACATATGTACTGTTTGTGTTTTCCTTTTCTTTTTCGTTTATAAATGGATAGCTATGGTGTTTTTTTAATCATTGACAAAGGTCTTCTTAGGCACTTGTGGGTTTTATTGTTGTTCTGAAGAAGGTGTAGTTATCTACGCCGAAACCTGGGTTAGCACTTAACACTAGGTGCTTTTTTCGCAATCGAGGCGGGTTTTTAATTTTTTCTCTTAAAATGTTCTAAACATCATTTAACAATTACCAACACCATCTTTCGTCAAAATGATCGCTTCAGAACATGATGAGACCACCTTAGATCAAAGGACTGGCATTTCATTGACTATAAGCTAAGGGCGTTTCTGTAGCGTATATGCAACGTAGCGAGACTCCGATGTGGATATTTAAGTACCGACATGTACGCGATGGTGTAGTGTGGTATTCGTGTCTTTCCGACGCGCATTTGGTAAATGTGGAAACGTGATCTAGGCGACGTCCAAACAGGACCCACAAGCTATTATTCTTTTCTTGGCTGCCGACGGACAAATACCGGTAAACATCTGTCGTAGAATGAAGAATGTGTACGAGGCGAGAGAAATCACGGCGTGCAATTAAGGCGAAACGTCCGATAACGCACGTCCCCATATCGCAAATGTCGTAACGCAGAAGTCACGCCAACTCAAGTGGGGGACACTCGAGGACCCGCCATATAATTCTGATCTCTCAGCATTCGATTATCACGCCTTTTGTTTCTTAACAAAAGCCTCAAAGAGTCGACGATTTCAGTCGGAAGATGATGTGCAGCAGGCCGTTATGGACTTCACGTAACAGGACACTGTGTTTTACCACACAGGTATCTTCGACCTGGTGCATCGGTGTGATGATTGCCTCAGTGCTCACGGCTATGTTTCCTGATTAGCATAATGATTCTGGACTGTACGGCCTTCGAACGGAACTTTTTGGTCGTCCCTTATAGTATTTCCGAGCAAGATTGTTTTTTTATTATAATGGTAAACTCCTGTGCAGCGACGTATTGTGCCTAAAATTATGTGAAACGCAGTAGTAATTCGTTTCAGAAATCAAATTACGTATGTTAAAAATATAAAAATTTTGCTACTACATTTTTCGAGATCAAGGCACTGGATTATAGGGTGGAGCTAAGGAGACGTATCGAGCATATGCTGTATGAGAGTGTTTATTCGCGTAAAAATATACATAGCCTATTGATACAGTTTTTTAAGTATCTGTCTCATAAAAGTCTTCGTGAAAATGTATTACATGCTATTTACATTATCATTCTTTTTTTGCCCACGATACAATTTTTGTAATTCCTTGAACAAAATCATTAACACTCTAACAGTTTCCGGGAGGAAATATCTGGACCCTTACCTCGAAAAGGAAACGTTTTAAAAGCAAATACACTTACAAAGCTCTGCAGTAAATATCTTTCGCTTCGATGTTTTGACTATTTTTTTCTTTGAAGTCTTTACCGCCATTAGATTGTTGTTTATTTACAGTGTTACATTTACACTTACACAATCATGATTTCGGCTTCAAAGTGCCATTATCAATTGTTTTAAGTGTTATACATTACCTAAGATGGTATACTGTCGTATTAAAATACACTATTAGACACATTGTCTAAGAGTTGATATTTCTGGCACAGCCTGCTGCTTTGCTTCATCACCGAGTATACCATCTTGACTTAATACGACATTCTGCCATCTTAGGCAGTGTATAACACTTAAAACACTTGATAATGGCACTTTGAAGCCGAAATCATGATTGTGTAAGTGTAAATGTAACACTGTAAATAAACAACAGTCTAATGGCGGTACTGACTTTAAAGAAATATATTATGACTGTGGCCCCGCATTATAAAAAAAAAAATTAGATGATGGGCCACAGGCTGCTAATTTTCCTCATCATTAATGCCTAAAAGAAAAAAAAGAAAGTCACAATTTCACAGAAATAGGTAAGAAGTGATATCTGCATTGGACAGTGAAATGCAACATGTATTTTATTTGTTATTTTATCTACATGGCTGTAAAGAAAATTGTTATTGTTAAATTTCAAGCCCTCAAACGTATAGATCCATTCCATCTGAAACAACATTTACCTAAATTTTGGTTTGCTTTATATACAAATTCGTGAGGAACGCCATGATCAGTGATGCTGAATAAGATCTGCTATTCTTAGAGCATTAATAGTGACGAAACTAAGAGCAAGATTTCAGTGTTTGAAAGTAGCATAGACATTTAAGATATTCGTAATGATATTTTGTTGGTTTATATTGAGAGGAAGTGCATAAAGTTGGCATTTATATTGATCTTTAGTTCAAAAACTCACTAAATGATGAAGATTTTGAGGCGACAAAATGTTAATATAATTTGATTCACTGTAGTAGGTTTCTTCATAATCAACGTTGTCCGATGTATTCTGCTTCTTGCCTTAATATTGTTTCAGTATCCAGATTGGATTTAATAACATTCATAAAACCTAAATGCCTATTTTGTGTCAAAAGAGGCCGTGATGGATACAAACACATGCCATTTCAAATAGCAGCGTAAAATATGTATACGTATTTCTGAGGATTAGTGTGAAAACTTAATGTTTCCTATCAAACTGATACGCATCTTCTAGTCATTTGGAAACGGCGAAACAGTTTTGGAATTATTTAGCAAAAAATGGGAGGTCACTGGAGAAAAAGTCGTTCTGACACGTATAAAAACCATACAGGGTGATTTTTTTCCACCTTGCACAAACTCTAGGGATTGATCAGCGAGAGTATACGGAACAAAAAATATCTAGTGAACTTACGTCCAGAAATGTATGGTTTCCATGCTAGAGACCATTTATTCAATCATACTTTGTTACAGAGACTACAGTCTAACACGCGCTGTACCATGCAGCCACAGTTGCAGTATGTATGGTTTCCTCCTAGAGGGTGGTGCTGCCGGCCGCGGTGGTCTAGCGGTTCTAGGCGCTCAGCCCGGAACCGCGCGACTGCTACGGTCGCAGGTTCGAATCCTGCCTCGGGCATGGATGTGTGTGATGTCCTTAGGTTAGTTAGGTTTAAGTAGTTCTAAGTTCTAGGGGACTGATGACCACAGATGTTAAGTCCCACAGTGCTCAGAGACATTTTGAGGGTGGAGCTGGTCCTCATACGTCATGACCTAGCGCCGTCTCCTGCCATAGTAATTGGTAATGTTGTGTCCGATTCACTTCTCTTGTTGACGCACCTTGTGGTGGATGTGATACAGCGTTGTACACAATGGTTCCATATTCGAATCGAGAACTCGACGACATAGTATTTACTTACGGAAAGGCATACGGCAACGGGCGGCGGGCAGCAAGGTTGTATGAGGAGACATATCCCCGCCGACAACAACCACTGCGCTCGATGTTTGCAATAATTTTTCGCCGTTTGTATAAGACAGGGTCGTTTCAGGAAGCAGGAAATTATGAAGGATGTACCCGAAATGTTCGGAGATCACACTTGGAGGAAAATGGGATTAATACTGTGAAACGCGACCACCGTGTCAGTACCAGGTAGTTGGCCCGCCAGTACAGGGTAAGCCAGATGACCGTGTGGAACATCCTCCATGACAACTGTTCCTACTGCTATCACTTACAGCGTATGCAGGGTGTACTAGCGACAGACTTTCCACGTAGGAAGCAGTTTCATACTCCTTTCTTCACCAGGCAACCACGATCCCGGGATTTGTGGCTCTGAGCACTATGGGACTCAACTGCTGAGGTCATTAGTCCCCTAGAACTTTGTTGTTGTTGTTGTGGTCTTCAGTCCTGAGATTGGTTTGATGCAGCTCTCCATGCTACTCTATCCTGTGCAAGCTTCTTCATCTCCCAGTACCTACTGCAACCTACATCCTTCTGAATCTGCTTAGAGTATTGACCTCTTGGTCTCCCTTTACGATTTTTACCCTCCACGCTGCCCTCCAATGCTAAATTTGTGATCCCTTGATGCCTCAAAACATGTCCTACCAACCGATCCCTTCTTCTAGTCAAGTTGTGCCACAAACTTCTCTTCTCCCCAATCCTATTCAATACCTCCTCATTAGTTACGTGATCTACCCACCTTATCTTCAGCATTCTTCTGTAGTACCACATTTCGAAAGCTTCTATTCTCTGCTTGTCCAAATTGGTTATCGTCCATGTTTCACTTCCATACATGGCTACACTCCATACAAATACTTTCAGAAACGACTTCCTGACACTTAAATCTATACTCGATGTTAACAAATTTCTCTTCTTCAGAAACGATTTCCTTGCCATTGCCAGTCTACATTTTATATCCTCTCTACTTCGACCATCATCAGTTATTTTACTCCCAAATAGCAAAACTCTTTTACTACTTTAAGTGTCTCATTTCCTAATCTAATCCCCTCAGCATCACCCGATTTAATTTGACTACATTCCATTATCTTCGTTTTGCTTTTGTTGATGTTCATCTTATATCCCCCTTTCAAGACACTGTCCATTCCGTTCAACTGCTCTTCCAAGTCCTTTGCTGTCTCTGACAGAATTACAATGTCATCGGCGAACCTCAAAGTTTTTATTTCTTCTCCATGGATTTTAATACCTACTCCGAATTTTTCTTTTGTTTCTTTTACTGCTTGCTCAATATACAGATTGAATAACATCGGGGAGAGGCTACAACCCTGTCTCACTTCTTTCCCAACCACTGCTTCCCTAGAACTTAGAACTAGTTAAACCTAACTAACCTAAGGACATCACAAACATCCATGCCCGAGGCAGGATTCGAACCTGCGACCGTAGCGATCTTGTGGTTCCAGACTGCAGCGCCTTTAACCGCACGGCCACACCGGCCGGCTCCGGGATTTGTGTCATCCATCCTATTCACAGATGAGGCCACTTTTACGCGGAGTGGTATCTTCAGCTTTCATACCAGTCATCTGCAGACTAGCATGCAGAACTCTCATGGTATGGTGACAACGAACCATCAGCATCGGTGCAGCCGGAATGAGTGGGCCGAGACAACTGTCGACCGTATTTTGGGCCCAGTCTTCCTTTGACGGCGCCTAACAGGCCGAAACTATCGGCGTTTCTTGCGGGTCACTTTGCCTCCCCTGCTGGAAAAAGTGCCATTGATGATTCTAAGGGCTATGTGGCTGCTATATGATGGTGCTCCAGCCCAGTTCGCCGTTAACGTCCGGGCGGATCTCATTCGTGTCTTTCCTGGTCGATGGGTCTGTGAGATTCCTGGTTATGGGGCCATCTCGAATGTAGGTGGTGGTGGTGGTGAGTGTTTAACGTCCCGTCGACAACGAGGTCATTAGAGACGGAGCGCAAGCACGGGTTAGGGAAGGATTGGGAAGGAAATCGGCCGTGCCCGTTCAAAGGAACCATCCCGGCATTTGCCTGAAACGATTTAGGGAAATCACGGAAAACCTAAATCAGGATGGCCGGAGACGGGATTGAACCGTCGTCCTCCCGAATGCGAGTCCAGTGTGCTAACCACTGCGCCACCCCGCTCGGTATCTCGAATGTATCGTGTGTGCAGAGCCCATTCCAGATGTTGAGACATGAAGCAGCGTATTCTTGCTGCCTTTGACACTGTTCGGATTAGATGTAAACGTGTGACGCAGAACATGCTACGGCGCGTACACGCATGCGTTGAAGCACATGGAAACTGTTTTCAACTTTGTAACTGTGGCTGCATGGTACAGCGCGTATTAGACTGTAGTCTCTGTAACAAAGTATGATTGAATAAATGGTCTCTAGCATGGAAACAATTTCAGGACATAAGTTCATTAGGCCTTATTTTGTTCCGTATGCTGTCATCGATCAATCTCTAGAGTTTGTACACAGTGGAAAAAAATCACCCTGTATGTATAGAAATACATATGAATGAAATGTTTCAAACTTTCTTTGTTATGCTTTTACCTGTCCGGATGTTAAAACTATACCCATCTCATTAATATCGATAATTTTGCCGAAATAATGCTAATTATAGATCTATGTATGTAGTATGACCATAACTGTCAAAATCAGTAACTGACTTCTTGTGTAAATAAGAAGCACGGTGACCGTCAGATCAATTCCCAATGCGCGTAACGCCAGGAATCTCGATATTTATATTACTAAGATGGTATCTGTTGTTTCGGACATGTCCGAAAGAACAGATACCATCTTAGTAATATATAGTTAAGGCTCACCGGCCACTTGACCATCTTCTTCTGCTGTGTGAATGCACAAACAGTGTCCGAACTCTTACGGGAATCGGCAACGCGCCGCGAGTAATGAGTATAATGGGCGGGGGCACTACGAATGTAGTGCGGGACAATACGTTGAGAATGTGCGTTCCGCGGGAGGCGTGCCAGAGATGAATCCCTGCAGTCGATCCGCTGTGTCCTCGGTGGTTCAGATGGATTGCCGGCACGGTAACTCAGCGTGTTTGGTCAGCGGGTTAGCTGCCCTCTGTAATAAAAAAAACTGAGTTAATGGAGCAACGACGAACTGAAACGGGTGTCTTCGGACGTCCGCCCCGAGCAGATACAACGAACTAAATCGAACAAAAAAAAAAAATGGATAGAGCGTCTGCCATGTAAGCAGGAGATTCCGGGATCGAGTCCCGGTCGGGGCACACATTTTCGTCTGTCCCGGTTGACGTATGTCAACGCCTGTAAGCAGCTAAGGGTGTTCATTTCATTGAAATCTCGATCTTTTTCAGCCCGTCACTTAACCTCAACACAACAGAGATAGGGACATGCGAGGTCTATAATATCTGGAGTCTAGAATCATATGAAATATCAGGAAGAAGTTGATTTGTTGCTATTGTTCAAGAGCAAATAGAGAATATCTTAAGAGTTATCGTCCCGTGAATTCTGTACCATGTCTTTACAAGCTTCTTACTATAGTTTCAAGACTTCATTGCCGTTAGAACTCAACACGTCACTCCTAACGGAATAAAATCGATTAGTGTACAGGTAATTTACTGAGTCTCTCTACGAAGTGTGATAGGGCTGTTGCCGTTTACAATGTCGGAAGCTTAAAAAAAATGGTTCAAATGGCTCTGAGCACTATGCGACTTAACTTCTGAGGTCATCAGTCACCTAGAACTACTTAAACCTAACTAACCTAAGGACATCACACACATCCATGCCCGAGGCAGGATTCGAACCTGCGACCGTAGCGTTCGCGCGGTTCCCACGGTAATATTGAGTATTGTCCTCGCAGCGGCAGGCCGCGTACTGCACACACTCCAGACAATGTGCAGAGAGTTAACGAACTGATGACTGCTGACAGACGCATCACAGTGAACGAATTGTCAGGCTACGTTGGGACAGGGGAAGGAAGTGTTTGCAGAATATTGAAAGTGTTGGCGTTGGAAAAGGTTTGTGCCAGGTGGGTTCCCAGGATGTTGACAGTGGCTCACAAAGAAACAAGAAAAACGGTATGCAGCGAACTTTTGGAACAGTACGAGAATGGTAGAGATGAAGTTCTTTGGGAAACTGAAAGACTCTCTTCGTGGAACAAGGTTTGAAGATGATGACTCCCTTGTGCACGCTGCCAAACAGTGGCTCCAACAGGTTGGTCCAGAATTTTACCGTGCGGGTATACATGCGCTGGCTCCAAGATGGCGTAAGGCAGTTGACAGGGATGGAAATTATGTGGAGAAATGAAAACATTGTTCCTAAAGGATTTATCTACACACTGTAAAACTTTCAAACATGTAGAATAAAAGATGGATTTAAAAAAAAATAGTGTGCATTTCTTTTGGAGTGACCCTCGTAACTCATCCACGAAGGAAGTGGCTTACAAAACACTTGTCCGACCAAATTCTTGAGTATTGCTCATCGATCTGGCAACCTTACGAGGTGTAAATGGCAGAATAGATACAGAAGATCCAACGAATAGTGGCAAATTTCAACACATGTTCGTTCAGTCGGCGTGAAAGCGTTGCAGAGATTCTTAACAAATTCCAGTGGCAGACGTTACAAGAGAGGCGTTGTGCATCACGGAGAACTTAACTAATGAAATTCTGAGAGAGCAATTTCTGGGAAGAGTCGAACAACATATTGCTTCCTCCCACATACGTCTCACGAAGTGATCACGGCGAGAAAATTCCATAAATTAGAGCAAATACGGAGGTTTACCGACAACCTTTTTCCCACGCGACATTCTCTAGAGGAACAGGGAAGGGCAGGATCTGTTACTGATCCCAGAAGTAACCTCCGCCACAAAACGTTAGATGGATTGCGGAGCACGATGTAGATGTAGAGAACCAACTGATACACTGAAAAACTGCACTCCTGCCAGAAAGTCAACCAAGCAGTATTTCGCTAACTTTCCGCAATAGTTGACCATATTCGTACCATTCGATTTCTCCATTAAAGGCCACGGAATATAACAACATACATTAAGGAAAGGCAAACCTACGTTTCTAGCATTTGTAGACTTAGAGAAAGCATTTGACAATGTTGACTGGAATACTCTCTTTCAAATTCTAAAGATGGCAGGGGTAAAATACAGGGAGCGACAGGCTATTTACAATTTGTACGGAAACCAGATGGCAGTTATAAGAGTCGAGGGGCATGAAAGGGAAGCAGTGGTTGGGAATGGAGTGAGACAGGGTTGTAGCCTCTCCCCGATGTTATTCAACCTGTATATTGAGCAAGCAGTAAAGGAAACAAAAGAAAAATTTGGAGTAGGTATTAAAATCCAGGGAGAAGAAATAAAAACTTTGCGGTTCGCCGATGACATTGTAATTCTGTCGGAGACAGCAAACGACTTGGAAGAGCAGTTGAACGGAATGGACAGTGTCTTGAAACAAAAGCAAAACGAGGATAATGGAATGTAGTCGAATTAAGTCGGGTGATGCTGAGGGAATTAGATTAGGAAATGAGACACTTAAAGTAGTAAACGAGTTTTGCTATTTGGGGAGCAAAATAACTGATGATGGTCGAAGTAGAGAGGATATAAAATGTAGACTGGTAATGGCAAGGAAAGCGTTTCTGAAGAAGAGAAATTTATTAACATCGAGTATAGATTTAAGTGTTAGGAATTCGTTTCTGAAAGTATTTGTATGGAATGTAGGCCTCTATCGAAGTAAAACATGGACAATAAACAGTTTGGACAAGAAGAGAATAGAAGCTTTCGAAATGTGGTGCTACAGAAGAATGTTGAAGATTAGGTGGATAGATCATGTAACTAATGAGGAGGTATTGAATAGGATTGGAGAGAAGGGAAGTTTGTGGCACAACTTGACTAGAAGAAGGGATCGGTTGGTAGGACATCTGAGGCATCGAGGGATCACAAATTTAGCATTGGAGGGCAGCGTGGAGGGCAAAAATCGTAGAGGGAGACCAAGAGATGAATACATTAAGCAGATTCAGAAGGATGTAGATTGCAGTAGGTACTGGGAGATGAAGGAGCTTGCACAGGATAGAGTAGCATGGAGAGCTGCATCAAACCAGTGTCAGGACTGAAGACAACAACAACAACAACAACAACAACTACTCTTCATTGACCATCACAAAGTATTTAAATAAATGGAGATATGGACACTCATGGAAGTGCTTAGGAATGCCAGTGTCAATTATCAACGCGTAATGTTGTTTACCCAGTCATAAAAGACGTGATCACAGGCTAGCAGTGAGATGACAGATAGCTTAAAATCGGCGATCAGTTCCAGATTGCTTTTCATTTGACGATGGCATCGTGCTCAGACGTGAAGACCTGACCACTCTAACAACAGTGGCTCAAGCGTTGAAAGTTACCTCCGCAGCAGCTATGTACAGACTGCCATCCTTTGAGAGGGATTCCTGGGATGGATTTATTGATATTTTACTGAGAAGTGAAAAAATCTTTTTATGTTCATTATGGAGGGCGTATTTTGAGCATCTATTAAATGTACACCAGGAAGCAGGAAATGAGCAGGCGTACGAAAGACATACAGCAGAACCCCAGATACCTGAGCCAACGTTAAAGGAAGTAAGAGATGCAATCAACAAATTGAAAAACCATAAAGCACCAGGATCAGATTGCATAACTGCAGAATTAGTTAAAAATGGGGGACAGGAATTGGTGGGAGTAGTTCACAAAGTGATAACTAAAGTATGGAACTCAGAGATGATACCTGAAGAGTGGCAGGAGTCGATTCTGATACCAATTTTTAAGAAAGGTGACAAAATGTATTGTAGTAATTATAGAGGGATATCGCTATTACCAGTATGTTCCAAAATTTTCTCGAATATTCTGCTAAGCAGGCTTACACCGTATGCAGATGAAATTGTGGGGGGTTACCAAGCCAGCTTTCGGAGGAACAGATCAACTATAGACCAAATTTTGGAGAAGAAATGGGAATACAATAAACCAGTTCATAATCTTTTCATAGATTTTACAAAAGCATAGGATTCAGTACTGCAGTCAAAATTGTACAGAATTATTTTGGAACTTGGAATACCAAAGAAGTGTGTTAGACTTATAGAAGCGAGTTTGAAGAACACAAAAGGTAGAGTACGCGTGGGGAAATTGGAGTCAGAAGAATTTGTAATAAAGAACGGACTTAAGCAGGGTGATGCCCTGTCTCCGCTACTTTTTAAGTTAGTCCTAGAATATATTGTACGAATGGCAGCAGATAATTCAGAAGGTGTGGAGTTAAGGGCAAGAAATAGGGCGTGTCGCCGGGGGACGCGAGCGGAGTGGAGTGTGGTTCGAAGAGGCTGCTCTCTCTCTCTCTCTCTCTCTCTCTCTCTCTCTCTCTCTCTTCTCCCAGCTTCCGACACGACAGCAAAAACTCTTCCTTCACATTCCTTTCCTACTTTGTGATCTTCTGCCCTTTTTCCGTCAGGCGCGAAGGCCCATCCTGGGGCCTGGTAGCATGTACTCCATCCCTAGAGGGCGAATGATGTACTTCGTTACAGAGAATACACCACAATTATACATACTAAACATTGTTCAATATTTGACAATCCTCCGTCGTCCAGCTGTCCTAGTATCCTGACACTATTTCATTTCTCCGCTTACCAGGGCACTGGTACAGTCGATTTGGGGACAAATGTGGGAAAAACATAAAGTTTTCAGTCCAACAAACCAACCACTTAAAACTAACTTTATAGCTACTGAAGTCATCTCCGAGTGCATATGTTGATGTTGTTGTTGTCTTCAGTCCAAAGACTGGTTCGATGCAGCTCTCCGTGCTGCGCAATCCTGTGCAAGCCTGTTCATCTTCGAGTAACTACTCCAACCTACATGTTTCTAATCTGCTTACTATATTCATCTCCCTCTACTATTTTTACCCCATTCCCTCGCACTTCCCTCCAGTTCTAAACTGGTGATCCCTTGATGTCTCATAATGCGTCCTATCAATCGACCACTTCTTCTAATCAGGTTGTACCACAAATTTCACTTCTCCCCTATTCTATTCAGTACCTCCTCATTAGTTACGTGATATACCCATCTAATATTCACCGTTCTTCTGCAGCACCACATTTCAAGAGGTTCTATTATCTTCTTGTCCAAACTCTTATTCGTGCATGTTCCACTGCCATACACGGCTACCCTCCATACCAATATTTTCAGAGAAGACTTCTTGACACTTAAATCTATATACGGTGTTAACAAATTTCTCTTCTTCAGAAACGCTTTTCTTGGCATTACCAGTCTACATTTTAAATCCTGTCTGCTTCGACCATCATCAGTTATTTTGTTGCCCAGATATCAACACTCATCAAGTACTTTAAGTGTCTCGTTTCCTAATCTAATTCCCTTAGCATCACCTGATTTAATTCGACTGCATTCCATTACCCTTGTTTCGCTTTTTTCAATCTTCATCTTATATCCTCCTTCCATACCCAATCCATTCCATCCAACTGCTCTACCCAGTCGTTTGCTGTCTCTGACAGAATTACAGTGTCGTCGACAAACCTCGAAGTTTTTATTTCTTCTCCCTGAGTTTTAATTTCTGTCCCAAATTTTTCTACGGTTTCCTTTGCTGCTTGCTCAATGTACAGAGTGAATAAGATAGAGGTTAGCCTACAACGTTATCTCACTCCTTTGTCAACAAATGCTTCCCTTTCATGTCTAACCTACCTTTTAAGATAAGTCTTAGGGTCAGTAGTGTCTCGCGTGTCCTACATTTCCCCGAAATCGATCTCATCTTCTCTGAAATATCGTCAACTCCCGTGGCCTTGATTCTACTTAGATCTTTCACAGCTTTGTCAAATTCTTCTCGCTGTATCATAAATCTCACACCATTTTGACTTACGTCCACTTCCCATAATGTAATATTGCCCTCAAGTACATCTCCCTTGTATTTCCATATACTCCTTCCACCTCACAGCTTTCCCTTTTTTGCCTAGAACTGGTTTCCTATCTGAGTTCTTGATATTCATACAGCTCCTTCTCTTTCCTCCAAAGGCCTCTTTCATTTTTCTGTAAGCGGTACCCACCTCGTGGTATCTATCTTTCCTCTAGTGATATACAGGGTGGTCCATTGATCGTGACCGGGCCAAATATCTCACGAAATAAGCGTCAAACGAAAAAACTATGAAGAACGAAACTTGTCTAGCTTGAAGGGGGAAACCAGATGGCGCTTTGGTTGCCCCGCTAAATGGCGCTGCCATAGGTCAAACGGATATCAACTCCGTTTTCTTAAATAGGAACCCCCATTTTTATCACATATACGTGTAGTAGGGCCTACGTAAAGAAATATGAATGTTTTAGTTGGACCACTTTTTTCGCTTTGCGATAGATGGCGTTGTAATAGTCACAAACATATGGCTCACAATTTTAGACGAACAGTCGGTAACAGGTAGGTTTTTTAAATTAAAATACAGAACGTAGGTACGTTTGAACATGTTATTTCGGTTGTTCCAATGTGATTCATGTACCTTTGTGAACTTATCATTTCTGAGAACGCATGCTGTTACAACGTGATTACCTGTAAATACCACATTAATGCAATAAATGCTCAAAATGATGTCCGTCTACCCCAATGCATTTTGCAATACGTGTAACGATATTCCTCTCAACAGCGAGTAGTTCGCCTTCCGTAATGTTCGCACATGCATTGACAATGCGCTGACGCACGTTGTCGGGCGTTGTGGGTGGATCACGACAGCAAATATCGTTCAACTCTCCCCATAGAAAGAAATCCGGGGACGTCAGATCCGGTGAACGGGCGGCCATGGTATGGTGCTTCGACGACCAATCCACCTGTCATGAAATATGCTATTCAATACCGCTTCAACCGCACGCGAGTTACGAGCCGGACGTCCATCATGTTGGAAGTACACCACCATTCTGTCATGCAGTGAAACATCTTGTAGTAAGATCGGTAGAACATTACGTAGGAAATCAGCGTACAATGCACCATTTAGATTGCCATCGATAAAATGGGGGCCAATTATCCTTCCTCCCATTAACCCGCCAAGGTCGCTGATATTCCACTTGTCGCAGCCATCGTGGATTTTCCGTTGCCCAATACGCATTATGCCGGTTTACGTTACCGGTGTTGGTGAATGACGCTTCGTCGCTAAATAGAACGCGTGCAAAAAATCTGTCATCGTTCAGTAATTTCTCTTGTGCCCAGTGGCAGAACCGTAGACGACGTTCATAGTCGTCGCCATGCAATTCCTGGTGCATAGAAATATGGTACGGGTGCAAACGATGTTGATGTGGCATTCTCAACACTGTCGTTTTTGAGATTCCCGATTCTCGCGCAATTTGTCTGCTACTGATGTGCAGATTTGCCGCGACAGCAGTTATAACACCTACTTGGGCATCATCATTTGTTGCAGGTCGTGGTTGCCGTTTCACATGTGGCTGAACACTTCCTGTTTCCTTAAATAACGGGACTATCCGGCGAGCGGTCCGGACACTTGGATGATGTCGTCCAGGATACCGAGCGGCATACATAGCACACGCCCGTTGGGCATTTTGATCACAATAGCCATACATCAACACGATATCGACCTTTTCCGCAATTGGTAAAAGGTCCATTTTAACACGGGTAATTATCACGAAGAAAATACCGTCCGCACTGGTGGAATGTTACGTGATACCACGTACTTATACGTTTGTGACTATTACAGCGCCATCTGTCACAAAGCGAAAAAAGTGGTCCAACTAAAACATTCATATTTCTTTACGTACTACACGAATATGTAATAAAAAGTGGGGGTTCCTATTTTAAAAAACGCAGCGCCATCTAGCGGGCCAACCATAGCGCCATCTGGTATCCCCCTTCAACCTAGACAAGTTTCGTTCTTTGTAGTTTTTTCGTTTGATGCTTATTTCGTGAGATATTTGGCCCGTCACTATCACTGGACCACCCTGTATACTTCCAAATCCTCTCATTTGGTCTCTTGCCATTCCTGCTTAACCGTTTTGCATTTCGTACCAATTTCATTTTTAAACGTTTCTATTCCCTTTCGCCAGCTTCCTTAATTGTATTTTTATATTTTCTCCTTTTATCAGTTAAATTCAATATCCCCTTTGTTATCCAAGAAAACCGTTTCTTCAATTTCCTGAGGGTAACACAATAGGCGTCAGAGTTGATCGTTGAACCATGGGGGAGAGCATCAATCAGAATAAGTTCTTCACAGTCTCAGAAATCCGTCGCCATGACTTTACTGGCTGAGAGTGGCGGTTTGAACTGTTGCTTCTGACAAGGGAACATCCCCATCGCACCCCCCTCAGATTTAGTTATAAGTTGGCACAGTAGACATGCCCTGAAAAACTAAACACAGACCAATCGAGAAAACAGGAAGAAGTTGTGTGGAACTATGAAAAAAAAAGCAAAATATACAAACTGAGTAGTCCATGCACACGACAGGCAACATCAAGGCTACTGTCAGCACAGGAGCGCCGTGGTCCCGTGATTAGGGTGAGCAGCTGCCGAGCCAAAGGACCTTGGTTCAAGTCTTCCCTCAAGTGAAAAGTTTAATTTTTTATTTTCAGACAATTATTATCTGTCCGTCCGATGTGATCACTTTTTTGTTGGGAGTGGTTATCACATCCACAAGAAAACCTAAATCGGGCAAGGTAGAAGAATCTTTTTACCCATTCGCCAAGTGTACAAGGTAGGTGGGTCGACAACATATTCCTGTCATGTGACGCACATGCCGTCACCAGTGTCGAATAGAATACATCAGATGTGTTTTCCTGTGGAGGAATCGGTTGACCTATGACCTTGCGATCAAATGTATTCGGTTACCATTGGAGAGGCATGTCCTTTCGTCTACTAATCGCACGGTTTTGCGGTGCGGTCGCCAAACACAGACACTAAACTTATTACAGTGAACAGAGACGTTAATGAACGAACGGACAGATCATAACTTTGCGAAAATAAAAAAAGTAAAATTTTCACGCGAGGGAAAATCTGAACCAAGGACCTCTCGTTCGGCAGCTGCTCACGCTAACCACGGGACCACGGCGCTCCTAAGCTTACCTTAGCCTTGATGTTGCTTATCTTTTACATGGGCTACTCAGTTTGTATATTTTGCTTATTTTTTTCATAGTTCCACACAACTTCTTCATGTTTTCTCGATTGATCTGTGTTCAGTTTTTCAAGATCTATCCACTGTGCCAACTTATAACTAAATCTGAGGGGGGTGCGATGAGGAGGTTCCCTTGTGAGGAGGCCTGGTGTGGCGCCCCTACATGGACTGCCGTTTTGTTTTCTGTTCGAAGTGATGAACCTATGAATTGTCAAGATCAGCCTCGTCACGCGCAAGCAATTCTGTACTGATGGTCCATCGTTGCTCTTTATCGTCCAGTGCTGGGCAGCGAGGAAACCAACGAGCACACTCCTTTGAGAACCAAAGTTCGTGGATGAGTGTGTCAGCACTACCAACAAGTGTGTTGTGAAGAGAGGTACTTGATTGTGATACGGCAATCACCACGTCGAGCGTCCGCAGATTCCAACATTGCAGGAGACACATGTGTGCGTGCGGCGGGTGCGCCGGAGATCGGACAAGTCTCCGAGACCTTGCTGCCCAATGACTCGGCGTGCTTTTGTTCACTGCCAGGTCTGTGTAGACATTCTGCGAGCGGCTGTGAAAATCTGCGATACTCTGGTTTACCGGCAAAAGAAACTGAATGACAGCTCTCTGCTTACAAGGGATCCTCCCCATCGCACCCCCCTCAGATTTAGTTATAAGTTGGCACAGTGGATAGCCCTTGAGAAACTAAACACAGATCAATCGAGAAAGGAAGAAGTTGTTTGTAACTATGAAAAAATAAGCAAAATATACAAACTGAGTAGTCCAGGTGCAAGATATACAACATCAAGGAAAGTGTGAACTCAGGAGCGCCGTGGTTAGCGTGAGCAGGTGCGGAATGAGAGGTTTTTGATTCAATTCTGCCCTCGGGTGAAAAGTTTATCTTCTTTATTTTTGCAAAGTTATGATCTGTCCGTTCGTTCATTGACGTCTCTGTTCACTGTAATAAGTTTAGTGTCTGTGTTTTGCGACCGCACCGCAAAACTGTGCGATTAGTAGACGAAAGGACGTGCCTCTCCAATGGGAACCGAAAACATTTGATCGCAAGGTCATAGGTCAACCGATTCCTCCACAGGAAAACACGTCTGATATATTCTATACGACACTCGTGACGGCATGTGCGTCACATGACAAGAATATGTTGTCAACCCACCTAACTTGTACACTTGGCGAATGGGTAAAAAGATTCTTCTACCTTGCCCGATTTAGGTTTTCTTGTGGATATGATAATCACTCCCAAAAAAGAGATGAAAACATAAGCGTTTGTCACATAAACTGAAAAAAAAAGTTAAATTTCTCACCCGAGGGAAGGCTTGAACCTAGGACCTATCTGTCCGCAGCTGCTGACGCTAACCACAGGACCACGGCACTCTTTGGATTGCTCTTTCCTTGTTGTTGCATATCTTGCGCATGGACTACTCAGTTTGTATATTTTGCATATTTTTTCATATTTCCACACAACTTCTTCCTGTTTTCTCGATTGATCTGTGTTTAGTTTTACAAGGCCTATCCACTGTGTCAACTTATAACTAAATCTGAGGGGGGTGCGATGGGGAGGTTCCCTTGTTAGAACGCACTTCAGTTACAGACGCCACTTTGAAGGCTAGGTATAGTGCCACCACCTATCGCAACTTCATGAAACTGTAGGGGCTGAAACGGGAGTAGTTCACAATGTTCAACAAAAAATTCCGCATTTTTTCAACGTAAATTTGCCGAGAAAAAAAGTGTTGCGTTACTTACACTATTGGCCATTAAATCTGCTACACCACAAAGATGACGTGCTACAGACGCGAAATTTAACCGACAGGAAGAAGATGCTGTGATATGCACATGATTAGCTTTTCAGAGCATTCACACAAGGTTGGCGCCGGTGGCGACGCATACAACGTGCTGACGTGAGGAAAGTTTCCAACCGATTTCTCATACACAATCAGCAGTTGACCGGCGTTGCCTGGTGAAACGTTGTTGTGATGCCTCGTGTAAGGAGGAGAAATGCGTTCCATCACGTTTCCGCATTTGATAAAGGTCGGATTGTAGCCTATCGCGATTACGGTTTATCGTATCGCGACACTGCTGCTTGCGTTGGTCGAGATCCAATGACTGTTAGCAGAATATGTAGTCGATGGGTTCAGGAGGGTAATACGGAACGCCGTGCTGGATCCCAACGGCCTCGTATCACTAGCAGTCGAGATGACAGGCATCTTATCCGCATGGCTGTAACGGATCGCGCAACCATGTCTCGATCCCTGAGTCAACAGATGGGGACGTTTGCACGACAACAACCATCTGCACGAACAGTTCGACAACGTCTGCAGCAGCATGGACTATCAGCTCGGAGACCATGGCTGCGGTTTCCCTTGACGTTGCATCACAGACAGGAGCGCCTGCGATGGTGTACTCAACACGAACCTGGTTGCAAGAATGACAAAACGTCATTTTTTCGGATGAATCCAAGTTCTGTTTACAGCATCATGATGGTCGCATCCGTGTTTGGCGACATCGCGGTGAACGCACATTGGAAGCGTGTATTCGTCATCGCCATACTGGCGTATCATCCGGCGTGACGGTATGGGGTGCCATTGGTTACATGTCTCGATCACCTCTTGTTCGCATTGACGGCACTTTGAACAGTGGACGTTACATTTCAAATGTGTTACGAGCCGTGGCTCTACCCTTCATTCGATCCCTGCGAAACCCTACATTTCAGCAGGATAATGCACGACCGCATGTTGCAGGTCCTGTACGGGCCTTTCTGGATACAGAAAATGTTCGACTGCTGCTGCCCAACTGAAAACGTCTGGTCAATGGTAGCCGAGCAACTGGCTCGTCACAATACGCGAGTCACAACTCTTGATGAACTGTGGTCTCGTGTTGAAGCTGCATGGGCAGCTGTACCTGTGCGCGCCGACGAAGCTCTATTTGACTCGATGCCCAGGCGTATCGAGGCCGTTATTACGGTCAGGGGTGGTTGTTCTGGGTACTGATTTCTCAGGATCTATGCACCCAAAATGGGTGAAAATGTAACCACATGTCAGTTCTAGTACAATATATTTGTCCAATGAACACCCGTTTATCATCTGCATTTCTTCTTGGTGTAGCAATTTTAATGGTCAGTAGTGTATTCAACCTCTCTCGTAGATATGGAAGGAAGATGGATAATGGCTAAAGAAGAAGAAGGAGGAGGTGAAGGAGGAAGACGAAGAGAAAAAGAGACAGAAAAGTGCTGGCGTATTATCGTTTTTCTCTTAGTTATTTTGTAGTCGATTGTCTACACGTATTGGACTGTCCATTGGACCCCATTCTCTTGTTATGAGTTTCCTCTACCCGCCGAATGACGCTCCCTGCCGAAAACCTGACAGTCTGCCAGAATACAGTCGTGTTGCCTTGCGCCTTCTTCCCAGGTACGTGAGGCCAGTTCTGCCGATGACCTCCACGAACAGTGGGCTACCGGGAGAAGGCCGCAAGGTCGTCTGGTGTAGACCTACATCTGCATCTACATTTATACTCCGCACGCAACCCAACGGTGTGTGGCGGAGGGCACTTTACGTGCCACTGTCATTACCTCCCTTTTGCCGGCCGTAGTGGCCGTGCGGTTCTAGACGCTGCAGTCTGGAACCGAGCGACCACTACGGTCGCAGGTTCGAATCCTGCCTCGGGCATGGATGTGTCTGATGTCCTTAGGTTAGTTAGTTTTAATTAGTTCTAAGTTCTAGGCGACTGATGACCTGAGAAGTTAAGTCGCACAGTGCTCAGAGCCATTTGAACCATTACCTCCCTTTTCTGCTCCAGTCGCGTATGGTTCGCGGGGAGAACGACTGACTGAAAGCCTCCGTGCGCGCTCGAATCTCTCTACTTTTACATTCGTGATCTCCTCGGGAGGTATAAGTAGGGGGAAGCAATATATTCGATGCCTCATCCAGAAACGCACCCTCTCGAAAGCTGGTGAGCAAGCTACACCGCGATGCAGAGCACCTCTCTTGCAGAGTCTGCCACTTGAGTTTTCTAAACATCTCCGTAACGCTATCACGGTTACCATATAACCCTGTGACGAAACGCGCCGCTCTTCTTTGGATCTTCTCTATCTCCTCCGTCAACCTGATCTAGTACCGATCCCACACTGATGAGCAATACTCAAGTATAGGTCGAACGAGTGTTTTGTAACCCAAAAAACCATGGAGCACTTCTGACACTCGACGTTTATTTCGTATTTCGCCTCATCTCCAAAGCTCCTGCAACATCTCCCCGTCTCCAATGACTTCGTTGCCGACTGGAAGTTAAACTCCAGTCTTCCTATTCTTCATTTGAAACATGTCTGCGTTCAAAACAAAAGTGCTTCTGGGCCGAGTTATGCTCCCCCTATGATGCAGATTATAAGAACACAGGGTTTTATACTCAAGCGCCAAAGAAACTGATACAAGCATGCGTGTTCAAATATAGAGATACGTAAACAGGTAAAATACGGCGCTACGGTCGCCAACGCCTATATGAGTCAACAAGTGTATGGCGCAGTTGTTGGTTCGGTTACTACTGCTACAATGGCAGGTTAAATGAGTTTGAACGTGGTGTTACTGTCGGCGCACGAGCGATGGGACACAGCATCTGCGAGATACAGATGAAGTGGGGATTTTCCGGTATGACCATATCACGAGTGTACCGTGAATATCACGAAACCGGTAAAACATCAAATCTCCAGTATCGCTGTGGCCGCAAAAAGATCCTGCAAGAACGGGACCAACGACAACTGAAGAGAATCGTTCAACGTGGTAGGAGTGCAATCCTTCCGCAAATGGCTGGAGATTTCAAAGCTGGGCCATCAACAAGTGTCAGCGTGCGAGCCATTCAACGAAACATCAACGATATGGGATTTCGGAGCAGCAGGCCCACTCGTGTATCCTTGATGACTGCACGACTCAAAGCTTTAGGCCGCTGGCCGGAGTGGCCGAACGGTTCTAGGCGCTTCAGTCTGGAACCGCGCGACTGCTATGGTCGCAGGTTGGAATCCTGCCTCGGGCATGGATGTGTGTGATGTCCTTAGGTTAGTTAGGTTTAAGTAGTTCTAAGTTCTAGGGGACTGATGACCTCAGATGTTAAGCCCCATAGTGCCCAGAGCTATTTGAACCAATTTTTTACGCCTCTCCTGGGCCCGTCAACACCGACACTGGACTGTTGATGACTGGAAACATGTTGCCTGGTTGGACGAGTCCCGTTTCAAATTGTATCGAGCGGATGTACGTGTATGGAGACAACCTCATGAATCCATGGACACTGCATGTCAGCTGGGGCTGTCCAAGCTGGTGGTGGCCTGTAATAGTGTGGGGCGTGTGCAGCTGGAGTGATATGGGACCCCTGATACGTCTAGATGCGACTCTGACACGTACGTAAGCATCCTGTCCGATCACCTGCAGTCATTCATGTGTCCTTTGTGCATTCCGACGGACTTGAGCAACTCCAGCTGGAGAATGCGACTCACCACACGTCCAGAATTGCTTCAGATTGGCTCCAGGAACACTCCTCTGAGTTTAAACATTTCTGCTGGCCACCAAACCCCCCCAGAGACGAATATTATTGAGCATATCTGGGAAGCCTTGAAACGTGCTGTTCAGAAGACACCTCCACCCCGTCGTACTCTTGCGGATTTATGGACAGCCCTGCAGGATTCATCGTGTCAGTTCCCTCCAGCACTACTTCAGACATTAGTCGAGCCCATGCCATGTCGTGCTGCGGCACTTCGGCGCACTCGTGGGCGGGGGGTCGACACGATATTAGGCAGGCGTACCAGTTTCTTTGGCTCTTCAGTGTAGTTTGCTTGAAATAGGAATGTGACGTTAGAAATACAACACTGTAAAGCATGACAGGACATAACGTCAACGTGAACCACTTAGAGTGTACAAACAAAGTAATGCGAATTTGCTACTTTAGATGCCATTGGAATACTTAGATCTCCTTGATTTATTTGTGCCGTGGAGCCCGCTTGCAGCGGGATAGCGTACAAATACCCTGTGTCGCAGTTGTTTACGAATGCCATCGTAGTGCCTGGCCTACGCAAGCAGATCTGCGTTAGCACTGCGTGCTCTTTATAGCAAAATCAGTGGGTTGTGTGTAGCCCGTTCACGTAGCGGCCAGCCCTGAGCTGGACTGCCATCAAGTAATCACCCACTGAGGTCAGTCAACAAGCGCGCCACGGCTTGGCCTTATCCGCAGGCACGGAACTCGCCAGCAGCACCCACTCCGCATCTACATCTATACTCCGCGAAACACTGTGAAGTGCATGGCAGAGGGTACGTTCCACTATATCAGTGATTAGCGCATTTCCCGTTCCATTCATGCATGGAGCGCTGGCTCTGAGCGTGCTGTAATTAACCTAATCTTGCCCTCGCGATCTTTTTTTCTCTGTTTTTAGTTAGTCACCAGTCTTCTGGCTTCTTTGATACGGCCCGCCACAAGTTCCTCTCCTATGCTAACCTCTTCATCTCAGAGAAGCACTTGCAGCCTATGTCCTCAATTATTTGCTAGGTGTATTGCAATCTCTGCCTTCCTCTACAGTTTTTGACCTCTACAACTGCCTCTAGTACCACAGAAGTCATTCCCTGATGTCTGAACACATGTCCTATCATCTTGTCCCTTCTCCTTGTTAGTGTGTTCCACATATCCCTTTCCTCTCCGAATCCGCGCAGAACCTCCTCATTTCTTACCTTACCAGTCCATCTAATTTTCAAAATTCGTCTGCGGCACCACACCTCAAGTGCTTCGATTCTTTTCTGTTCCTGTTTTCCCACGGTCCATGGTTCGCTACCATACAATGCTGTGCTCCAAACGTACATTCTGAGAAATTTCTTTCTCACATTAAGGCCTACGTTTGATACTAGTAAACTTCTCTTGGACAAGAACGCCCTTTTTACCACTGTTAGTCTGCTTTGATGTCCTCCTCGTTCCGTCCGTAATTGGTTATTTTGAAGCCTAGGAAATAGAATTCCTCTACTTCGTGACCATCAATCCTGATGTTCGCGATCCTCGTGTGAGCGATATGTAGGAAGTTATTTATTCCTAGAGTCATCATTTGAAGCTAGTTCTTGAAACTTTGTTAGTAGACTTTCTCGGCATAGTTTACTTCTGTCTTCAAGAGTCTGCAAATTCAGTTCTTTCACTATCTCAGTGAAACTCTCCAGCGGGTCAAAGAAACCTGTCACCATTCGTGCTGTCCTTCTCTGTATACGTTCGATATCCCTGCTGATCCTATTTGATATGGGTCCCACACACTTGAGCAGTATTCTAGAATGGGTCCGAGAAGCGATTTGTAAGCAATCTCCTTTGTAGACTGACTGCATTTCGCTAGTATTCTACTAATAAACCGAAATCTGCCACCTACTTTACCTACGACTGAGCCTATGCGATCGTTCATTTCATGTCCCTACGAAGTGTGACACCCACGTATTTGTATGAGTTGACCGATTCCAACCGTGACTCACTGATTTTATACTCATAGGATACTATGTTTTTTATTTTTATTTTTGTGGACATAACAACGTTACATTTCTTAATACCTAAATCCAGCTGCCAATCTTTCAACCACTGTGAAATCTTATCAAGGACTGATTGAATATTTGTACAGCTTTGTTCAGACTGCACTTCGTTGTAGGTAACTGCATCATCTGCGATATTGTCCACAAGATCATTAATAAAAAACATGAACAACAAAGGACCCAAGCCGCGGAGTGGCCGCGTGGTTTGAGGCGTCCCGACACGGACTGCTTGGCCCCTCCCGCCGGAGGTTCGAGTCCCCCTCGGGCACGGGTGTACGTGTTGTTCTTAGCATAAGTCAGTTTAAGTAGTGTGTAAGTCTAGGGGCCGATGACTTTAGAAGTTTGGTCCCTTAGGAATTCACCCACATTTGAACATTTTGAACAAGGGACCCAAACCTCTCATTGGGGTACATCTGAAGTTACTTCTACATCTGCCGATGTCTCTCCATCCATATAACGTGCTGTGTTCTCCATAACAAGAAATCCTCAGTCTAGTTTCGTCTGATAACCCATAACATTGTACTTTTGATAATAGGCGCAGGTATGATACTGTGTGAAATGCTTTTCGCAAATCGAGTAATTCAACATTCTACACTCATCTAATGATACGAAGATTCTACTAGATACAGCGCAGAATGGAAAATTAACGCTTGTCAAGATGAAACGTAGAAAAATCATAATTACATCGGGCGTTGACAGAAGCCAATAAAGGCAACCACTCAAAGCTCCGTCCTGCGATCGAAGTGCAAACCTACTCCTTGTAGAACTACATTTACACACCGCGTTGTGTGGTGGGGGTATTTGATGTACCACTAGTACTTCCGCCTGTCTTGTTCCAGCCAAGAATGGTACCCAAGAAAAACAACTGTTGATGTACGCTCTAATCTCTGTAATTTTACTTCCGTGATCTTTTCGACACTGTACGCCGGAGCAGGTAATATGTTGTTTCGCTCTTATGGGAATCGACTGCACACCGCGAACCAAACGCCTCTGTTGCAGCGTATGTCACTGAAGTTGGATGAGCAATTACGTCACGTTTTCCCGCTTGCTAACAGAACCCATGGCGAAACGTGCTGCTCTTCTCTGGATCTTCTCTATTTACTCTGTACTCCTGCGTAGTACGGGTCTGAGACCGATGAGCAATACTTAGGTATCGGTCAACGGAGGCTTTTGAAAATGCCCTCCTTCCCCCCTCCCCCTTCCGTCATTCTCCTTGCATTTTCAGACATTCCCAAGCTTGTTCACAGTGTCATTCGTCTATGACGTCTCATTTTGAAGTATCGCACTTGATCAAACATCTTTTTGACGTTAATATGAGGGAAGATCGGAAAGTAGCGTACAATAATTTTATTACCATAAAGTTTAATAAGCAACAAAACAAAAAAAATTACAGAAGAGCTTACATTATTTACCTATTTTTCTACATAGTCACTAACGTTCTCAACACATTTCTCCCATTGCAGTATCAGTTTCAGCATCCCCTATTCATAGAAGTCCGTTCGGTTCGAGTGTAGCCATCTGCGGACAGCTGATTTCAATTCTGCATATGTCGCAAAGCGGTGGCCGATCAAGAATTTCTTAATAATGAAAGTCCGCTGTGCAAGGTCTGGACCGCCTGCTTGGTTTCGGACATGTAGTGGTATGCCCACAACTCATCACCAGTGAGGATATCTTCCGGAAAATAATGCCATCTGCGGCGTAACGCATTAAATGATCCAAGCTTGTCATCATTGGCTGGTCCTTGCGGTTGTCTGTCAGGCTCTTAAGACACCCAGCGAGCGTTAACTTCACGAAATTTCAACGTATCGTGACCGGTACCGTACACCACGCCATCGGAAATGAACTGCTGCTATAAGGTTCGCAGGTGAGCACGCCAGTCGTTCCAAATTGCTCGCTCAATGGCTCCGTCATTCTGCGGGGTTGCAGCTGTTGCCGGACGCTGGAGCGTGGCGAATCATTAATGTTCGGTTTGTGTTCTTTGGTCCACAAATATCGAAGTACACTTCGCTGCTCTTCACAAGCTGACTACAGTAACATGTGCGCCATGTCACTCGCAGAGCATATGACTAGAATTTGTTCACTTTTTTTCATTCCCTGAACAGCGGGGAATGTGCGGTGCGGATTGAGGAGCACGAAGACTGTCACGGTTAGTGTAACAAGCTGGGTGTAGAGGCGGGTAGATTTCTTGCAGTACTTCCAACGCTTACGGTTTGCGCTTCGTACAGATTGCTTGCTGTGCTGTACGAGGGGCGTTTGAAAAGTCCGTGCAAAAACAAAAACTACTTACGTGTTTGAGATAAACCTTTTTTATTTTTCGACATAGTCTCCTTTTAGACTTATACACTTCGTCCAACGCTGTTCTAATTTGTTGATCCCTTCCGAATAATAGGAATTGTCCAAGTCTGCAAAATAGCTATTAGTTGCTGCAACCACCTCCACGTTTTAATAAAATCTTTGCCCCGCCAGCCATTTCTTCAAATTGGGGAACAAATAGTAGTCGGAGGGAGCCAAGTCTGGAGAATAGGGTGGATGTGCAGCGAGTTGGTATCCTATTTCCACATCTGCTGAGGTGTGTGCTGGTGCATTGTCGTGATGGAAAAGGACTTTTTTGCAGTCCAATCGCCGGCGTTTTTCTTGCAGCTCGGATTCCAAGCGGCCCAATAACGATGAACAATATGCACCTGTAATAGTTTTACCCTTTTCCAGATAGTCGATGAGGATTATTCCTTGCAAATCCCAAAGACAGTCACCATAACCTTTCCAACCGAAGGAATGGTCTTCGCCTTTTTGGTGCAGATTCTCCCTTGGTAACCCATTGTTTAGATTGTTGTTTGGTCTCAGGAGTATAGTAGTGTATCCATGTGTCATCTACAGTGACGAAACGACGCTTACAGTCCTGCAGATTCTCCCCGAACAGCTGCAAACCATCCTTGCAACACTTGACACGATTCCGTTTTTGGTCAAGCGTGAGCAATTGCGGAACCCATCTTGCGGGTAGCTTTCTGGCGTCCAAATGTTGATGCAAAATATTTTGTACACGTTCATTCGAGATGCCCACAGCACTAGCAATCTCACGCACCTTAACTCTTCTGTCATCCATCACCATATCATGGATTTTTGGAGTTGAAATCTCCACAGGGCGTCCAGAACGTTCAGCATCGCTTGTGCCCATATGGCCACTCCGAAAATTTTGAAACCACTTATAAACTGTTGTAATCGAAGGTGCAGAGTCACCATAATGTTTATCAAGCTTCTCTTTCGTCTCCTGAGGCGTTTTGCCTTTCATAAAGTAATGTTTAATCATCACACGAAATTGTTTTTCGTCCATTTTTTGACAATCACTCGACTTCCATGATTCAGACGAATGCCAAACACAAAGAAAGAGACCAATATGGCTGAAACTTGGTGTGCGTTCTTTGCAAAGATGCTACTAACTAAACGTGATCTCGATACGCGCCGGTGGTGTCATCTCTCTGACTTTGTACGGACTTTTCCAACGCTCCTCGTAAATGACGTGTGGGAGACACAAGTTCTGTGAAAGCGGGTATATACATAGACTTCCATTTCCACTGGCGATACATAGTCGTATCGCACCACAAAGGCAAGGAAACAAACGACAATTGTTCACTGCGTACTGAACGACTGTTCACGGCAGCGATCAACAGTGATAGATCGCAAACGTTGCCGAAAGTTGACAAAAAACATGAAACGCATCGAATAATGTAAACGATTTCCGAGCAGAACTATGGGTCCCAGGAAACAATAAAAAGTAAACAGACCACAGCATGTGAAATAGCACTTCCAACAACGGGTTTACATTGGCGAGTGACATTTGGCAACCTGTTTCTTCGTCAGACAAAACAAATGTAGCCTTACCGTGCGACAAACTGCATTAAATAACTGAATGAAAAAGCGCGACTTCCTGCTTTTAGCTAAAATTTTCTGACGTTGCGACTTTTGTATATGCAAGAGAAGCACTCGCAAACAGCTTCACGAAGCTCCAGACGTTATCCGCCACGTCATTTGTACAGCGCGCAAACGATGTCTGATTAAGACACGCTATTGTCGTGTAGGGGAACAGTTTGATATAAGACCCTTGCGGTCTATCACGCAGGGAAACGACTTCAGATTGGCCTACAAAAGCTACCTAATCTAGAGCGCATACGCCGCCCGAGATTTTCAATACTCTCTTGCTCTCTTACACCATCGGTTTAGTCGACTATTTCGTTAACATTATCAAGTTAAACTTTCCCGTGTGGCTAATGAAGGAAAAGAAAACTAATTACGTTTATAATTCGATCTAAACTATACCCTTACAAGCGCAGTACTTTCGCCAGAGAAACGAAACGATTTGTGTTAATTTTATACTGTGAAAACTGACAACATTTAGAGCTAGAAATCTACACAGAGGTAAATTTTACATTCTGTAAGTGCACACAGAAGTAAATTTTACATTCTGTGAGTGCAAGAACAAGGATTTTTTAATTTTCAAGAAATATTTTAGTGAGAAAAAGAAAGAGCCTCACGCGGTGCTCATCCGCTGTACGAGAGGAGTGTTTGGGAGAAACCTTTTTTATTTTTCGACATAGTCTCCTTTTAGACTTATTCACTTCGTCCAACGCTGTTCTAATTTGTTGATCCCTTCCGAATAATAGGAACTGTCCGAGTCTGCAAAATAGGTATTAGTTGCTGCAATCACCTCCTCGTTTGAATAAAATCTTTGTCCCGCCAGCCATTTCTTCAAATTGGGGAACAAATAGTAGTCCGAGGGAGCCAAGTCTGGAGAATAGGGGGGATGTGAAACGAGTTGGAATCCTATTTCCATTAATTTTGCGACCACAACTGCTGAGGTGTATGCTGGTGCATTGTCGTGATGGAAAAGGACTTTTTGCGGTCGAATCGCCGGCGATTTTCTTGCAGCTCGGTTTTCAAATGGTCCAATAACGATGAATAATATGCACCTGTAACAGTTTTACCCTTTTGCAGATAGTCGATGAGGATTATTCCTTGCGAATCCCAAAATACAGTCGCCATAACCTTTCCGGCCGAAGAACTGGTCTTCGCCTTTCTTGGTGCATATTCTTCCTTGGTAACCCATTGTTTAGATTGTTGTTTGGTCTCAGGAGTATACTAATGTATTCATGCTTCATCCACAGTGACGAAACGACCCTTAAAGTACTGCGGATTCTTCCTGAACAGCTGCAAATCATCCTTGCAACACGATTCCCTTTTTGGTCAAGCGTGAGCAATCGCGGAACCCATCTTGCGGATAGCTTTCTCGTGTCCAAATATTTATGCAAAATATTATGTACCCATTCATTCGAGATTCCCACAGCACTAGCAATCTCACGCACCTTAACTCTTCTGTCATTCATCACCATATCGTGGATTTTATCAATGATTTCTGGAGTCCTAACCTCCACAGGGCGTCCTGAAAGTTCAGTATTACTTGTACCCATATGGCCATTCCGAAAACTTTGAAACCACTTATAAACTGTTGTAATCGAAGGTGCAGAGTCACCGTAATGTTTATCAAGCTTCTCTTTAGTCTCCGGAGGCGTTTTGTCTTTCATAAAGTAATGTTTAATCGCCACACGAAATTCTTCTTCGTCCATTTTTTGACAATCACTGGACTTCCTTGATTCACACAAATTACATAGACAAAGAAATAGACCAATATGGCTGAAACTTGGTGTGCATTCTTTCCAAAGATACTACTAACTAAACATGACCTCGATACGTGCCGGTGGTGCCATCTCTCGAACTTTGCACGGACTTTTCAAACACCCCTCGTAGACTAAGTGAGTTTTGCAGAACAATCTTGAGGTTGTTTCTCGACTTGATGGATTCCAAGTGTCCTATACCAATTTGTTCGTCTCAGCTTCATCTACATCACTACAGTAGACGGTAAACAGATGTCGTTCACATCCTGTATATATTATGAACACTGCCGTCAGATATCCCCAAGCTACTTTTTTGTCCGTGGTTTTCTCTCCGTTAAGAACTACGTCCTGAGTGTGTCTGCTACGAACTTTTCAATCAAATCGCTAACTGGTCTGATAATCCGAACGTTCATATTTGGGTTCTTAGGCGACAAAGCAATATGACAATATAATTCTAACAAATAACTATAAAACCGCCAAAACTGATCGCACCCAAGGGGTCGTAGCTTATTGTCCACAGAACTGCGTGTTGCGCGCTCCTGTGATTGCACGGCGGAAGTTACCGACGCCGACGTCACCAGAGTGATTAGCATTTGCATCGGCATACCGAACACTAGAATCAACGCACACGAGGCCGTGGGAATGGATCCACTACGCCTGCTTAGACTGCTTTGTCATTTTGAGGCTTAAGCGTTCACCGTCGCTGTCCTGCTAGCAGTTCCGCGCATAACAATAAAATGGAGACCTGCTCTCCTAGAAATACTTCTGTTCTACTGTTACTTTAATGAAACAGTTTTTGAATACTGTCTTTGAAAACAGTGCACTAGATAATAAAACTCGCTATGACTATTAACGAGTTGCCTGTGTCTAGCTGTTCGAGTTTCTTCGTTGAAAGGCCATTGTGACATGATGAATGGTGATAGCTAGTTCTCAAGTTGCAACGGGCAAATGACTGATGTCAGTTCAAATACAAAACTTCAAACATTCTTACCTAACTCGAGAAAAAACATTCTACGCTTTTGTCTTTGAGCAACTAATTTGTGGGCCAAGATTAACGCTATGAGGCCTTCCCTCGTCTAACCAGTTCCTTTCATAGGACCTACAAACATTAACTGTGACATCAGACAGAGATTACAGAGATTAACGCAGTAATAATTACTACAATGAGACTAAAATACAACCATAACGACAATGCTAATCTTAACCAAGGAATAATAGTAATTTTCTGATAGTCAGGCAGTCTTGAGAACAGACTTGACTTAACATAAACTGCAGAAATAGTTGGTATACGCAACAGGTGAATACGTTACAATTTTCACGGGCGTAAACTCTCGGCAAGGGCTTAAAAAGTGGAAATTACATGTGGAACGAAAAAGGGGTCTAAATAAATTCGGCCTAACTGTAAGAATACTGTCTTCATTTCTAAAGCAAATACTGTGGTTAAAAAATTTGGACAAATGAAATCTAAAGGAAAGCTGATTACTTTAGACGGGAAAACGGAGACAATATGTCAATACAAAACTAAAACATTGCAATTTCTTATACTGAAAGTACTCTGCGCACTGAATATAGTTATTTGCAGTTGGTAATCGAATAATGACAACACCGAATAATTACATAGAAATTTCTGGATCGAGATTCCACAGACTACGAATTCAGATCAACCAGTAACCAAGAGTTCGAATAGCATACAGATACTAACGAACCCGGAAATGTTTCGCAATTGTTAAATATGTATGAGAATTGGATATACAGTACATCATAAACTCCTTTCCCTTCTTTTCTCTGACCATCTCTTCCTCCGCCCTCTCTCTATTCATCTCCCCCACTTCTTCCTCCCTCCTCTCTCTGTGTATCACTTCTTTCTCCCTCTCTCTGTTCATATCCTGCTTCCTACTCTCTAATGTCCATTTCCTTCTCCATTTCTATCCATCACCTCTTCACCCCTCTCTCTGACATTTAACCTTGTTTAGTGTTATTGCATACGAAAACTTGGTTGGAACTGAAGTCGCTTAAAATGAATGAGTCAATCGGTTGGGATAATTGTATACGAGATATCTACTACACCTATACAGGTGCTGGAGCTTTGAGGATAAATGCTCCTGCAAGAGCACCCATAAGATAGTTTGTAGATGGAGGGGGGGGGGGGACCTGGGGCACAGAGTAGTTTTACTATTTTGGAAGACTCTTGGCGACTTGTAAGTAGCCATAAAAAAAGTTCTACTCCCGCCCTTGTCAAAAATCTACGTAATACCTATTTTTAAATCATTTTCTTGAAAGAAAAACAGCTCATAACGTTATAATTTTTCGTTTCAATGAGCGGCCGGGAGGGGGGGGGGGGGGAGGATGTGGGCGGGAGAGGCACGTGTCCCCTTTGCTCCAAGTATGGACACCCTTGAGCTTCGGTGATAGTATCTTGCATAGTTTTAAACTGTGCGTAGGTAGGATTACAAACTTTCGTACGACTCAGATTCTGCTGTAGTATTTCAGTCACAAGCCGATAAGCCACGAATACTTCCCTGTATTCTGCAAAACCAACAGAAAACAAAACAGCACATTGTAGTGCATACAATTTTTGTTGGAAAATATATATATATATATATGGGGAAAGTATATTTATAGGAAAAACAATTTTTCTAATGATTTACTTCCTTGTCCTATCGAAACTGAAACTGACTGCGAGAAAGAAATAAAAGCTATACATTTTCACAGCACAGCAATTTCTGTCTCATAATCAGTTTTAACAGAAAACTTGCACATTTTAAAGAAATATATAGCCTATGTCCGTCTGAATTTTTAATAGACTATCGTGTGAAAACTTGAAGGAAATCGGTTCAGAACTTTTCGCGATTTTTACAAGCAACGTTTACCCTTTCTATCTTAAATATATACTTACATTGTAGTATATATTAAAAATATCAAGCCTATGTCCATTCGAATGTTCATCAGAGGATCGCACAAAAATTCGAAGTAAATCCTTCAGGAACTTTTCGAAATTTTTGGTAACAATATATTTTCCATTAAAAATTACAAAAATATTTATTTATTTATGCATTTATTTTACCCGGCAAGATTAGGGCCTTCAGGCCTTCTCTTACACCTAACCAGGCATATTCAGATTGAACGAATTTCAGTTTGTACAGAACATTATGGACATACCACGTTATACAGTATTAATGTTAAAGAAAAAAAACAGAGATTATAAAAGTAATACAAGGATAATTATAACAATCAAAAAAATAATTATAACAATCAAAAAATAATTATAACAATCAAGACTAATAATAATAGTAATAATAATAATAATAGGAATGACTATGTATATGAAAGTAAACACATTTTTCTTTTATGAATGTCAGTCCTATTGTTAGATGGGAATTTTCTCGTTATGTTATTGCAGCTTTTAAGTTATTCACATCGAGCAGAGACATACAACGATAGAATGGGGTGATAGATATATAGAAGAGGAAGCTAGGTTCGAGGAAGAGAAATAGAATGGTAAAATTCGAAGCTATGATGGAGAGGAGAAAGAAAGAGATGAGAGGGGCACAACAATGGCTATACCGTCCCTAATATGTAAGTTTTGAGTTCCCTCTTGAATGTTGAGTGGTTCTGAATAAGACGCACATCACAGGGGAGCGCGTTCCATAGTCGTATGGCTGAAATGGAGAATGACACGATGGCCTATGTCCGGCCGAATGTACATCGTGCAGAAATTTGAAGTAATCGGCCAAGAACTTTTCGACATTTTTAGTAACAAATTTTCCCCTTTACATGTTATATATGTAGCTATGCGTTATATATATTACAAAACTTAATAGCCTATGTCCGACCGAAAGTCCATTAGAGTATCGTATGGAAATTTGAAGTTAATCGGTCAAGAGATTTTCGAGATTTCAGGTAATAACTTCCCGCTTTACATCATATTACATGTAGTTATGTATTATATATACTGCAAAAACA
The DNA here is from genome assembly GCF_021461395.2 of Schistocerca americana. Classification (NCBI taxonomy): domain Eukaryota; kingdom Metazoa; phylum Arthropoda; class Insecta; order Orthoptera; family Acrididae; genus Schistocerca; species Schistocerca americana. Next base: position 77,309,746 of record NC_060124.1, on the reverse strand, counting down.
TATAGCCTTTTTCCGTCCTAAAGTTCATTAGAGTATCGTGCGAAAATCTGAAGTAAATCGCTCTAGATATTTTTGAGATTTTTGCTAACAACATTCCCTTTTCTATATTAACTATATATTTATACATTATATGAACTTAAAAAATGCATAACCTTTATACATTCGAACCCCCATTAAACTTTCGTGTAAAAATTGGGAGGAAGTTGGTCCAGAAATTTCGACATTTTTGGTAACACGGTTTTCCCTTATATATTACATATATAGTTACATATTACATGTATTACCAAATATATAGTCTATGTCCGTCCGAATGTTCATTACAGTAACGTGTAAAAATTTGAAGTAAATCGGTCAAGCACTTTGCGACATTTTTGATAACAACGTCAAACAACGGCTTGTCATTATATACTATAGTAGTATAGATTAACAATGACACTAGAAAACCCAGACTAAAGGTTGAAGCCCATGTCTGGACAACGAGACAGGATAGGACCTTCAAACAAATAACTGAGTTGTCTGAAAACTGAGGTAAGATATAAACGGAGGCGACGAAGTGTACTGGGTAAATAAAAAAGTTATTTAAAATTGACGAAAATCACATAATAGACTGCATAGAACGTGGGGATTTACTCTCTGAAGTGGAAAAATTTCACATTGACGTAGAGGAATACCCGAAGAAAAAGACGGAATCAAATTTATCCTAATAAATACCAGCAAAGAAGATCGTCCAGCTAAATCATCTATGTACTTTGAGTAGCGCTAAAAGAGCACATACGCAGCGAACGGCAAGAATAATTTTGAAAGTAATAAACTCGTGTTCGAAAGTTAAGGGATGTTCGAGACCCACGAAGCAACATGAAGCACGGCGGCGGTGTGTGTACCGGAACGCGCCCTGGTAGCTCTGTGATAAGGACTCAAGGTCTCTGATACGTTGCACAAGGGTCAGCCAAATGAAAACGAGACAGATGGAAAAAATTGTTTGAACTGTTTATTATTTCGGGAGTAATTGCAATAGCTGTTAATAAATGTATCCCACTATGAAAAAAGACGGTCAGTGCCTTCATGGAAAAGTATTTGTGGTTGCGGGACCATGATTTTTAACAGATGTGCACCTCTTCGTCCGAAGCAAATCGATGGCCACGAATGTAAAGCTTCAGGGTTGCAAAAGCATGGACATCGCATGGGGAAAGATCAGGCCTGTATGGAGAATGTGTAAAACCTTCCAAGCGAAACTTATGCAGCGTAGTCGAAATAACCGTAGCAACACGTGGACTGGCATTATCCAGGAGCACAATAATGCCGTCCGCCAGCCCACTACATATTGAGTTTCTCTAATAACAGGGCGTCACGATTAACGCACAACGGTACGTGGACATTGACAAAATTGAAGCGCGCCATCAATTCCAAACGCCCAGGAATGTCGTAGGACGGCTTCATTCTGTTGCAGGATAATAATCGCCTACATGTTACCCAGATTGTTTCGACTAAGCTGCAGAAATTTCGATGGGAGCCCCTTACGCATCCTCCATACAGTCCTGATATGCGATTTCCATATTTTTGGAAGCCTGAAGAAAGACATTCGTCGTCGTTGGTTTCTTTCTGACGAAGAATGCGCACCTGAGAACAATCATGCTTCCGCAAGCAACTGCAGACATTTTTCCATGAAGGCTTTATCCGTCTCGTTTCACGGCGGGATAAATGTATTAACAGTTATGGCGATTACTTTTGAGTTAATGGACTGTTTACGCATTTTATTTTTCCATCTGTCTCGTTTTCATTTGACTGACACTCATACAGCATGGGGCAGGGAATTATTTCTAATTTTAAGTTGGTACTGCTAAGAAAGAGGGGACGACCCACACTGTTCGACATTCGATGAATGTTTTGCAGGAAATCTTTGCCGGTCATTTGATCTGATGGTACGCCGACGTTCCAAGTCCTGTACGCTCGCCTGATTTAAGTCCGTGCGAATCCTTTCTTTACGATTGTCTCAAACCTGAAGTTTATAAATACCACCCGAGGGCTCTGAGAGCCTTGAGGGATGCTAAATCCCTTGTAATAGGGTGCATTCCGCAACAGATGCTTCACTGAGTAATGTAGAACTTTAGAAACCGGCTGCAGCTGTGTGTTAACAATGAGGGACGTCACCTGTAGGATCCAGTGTTCAGAACTTAATGAAATTAAGCTTCCAGTTGTACTTTATTGAGGTAATAAATAAATGTTTTCTAGCACTTTTAGTTTTTCTTTTATTAACTTTTACAATTAAGAATAATTGCCTGCCCCCCCCCCCCCCCTCCACTGTACTATAGATCACATGTTGGTATTCGAGAAAAGCGACGGTCAGTGGAAATCTTTCTAAACGGCAACTGTGGTGGTGATTTATATTATCCAGGATGCACAAAGTTTTCTTTTATTCTCATTGTATTGTAAACTGTTTTACTTCTTGAAGTCTTCTCAGCAGACCTTGCAGACTAGGAAATAGTTCCATTGGAAATGATCTGGTGTGGCGATTTCGCCATAGTCACAGCTAGTCGTTGCACCCCTACCAATTTCATTCAGATACGTAGATGATGGCATATATCAGGAAAAGTAGTGGACCAGCCTCCTACTGTGGTCAAAATGTGCTAACTAAAGCTCTTCTTTTACACCAAGAAGAACTAAAACATTGTCATACGTATGACTTCGGAATTCTACTTCTGCTACCATTCTATGATTATTAAAGTCTTTATATTAACGAGTTTCCTGCCGGTTCTCCAAGAATTTCGTTTGTTTTTTGTATTTTTTTTCTTCATCTAGTAGATGACAGCACTTTTCATTATTTCTAGGATATCAATGAAGAGATTCACTGATGACATCGCTATCCTCAGTGAAAGCTGAATGGAATGAACAGTCTAATGAGTACAGAATATGGATTCAGAGTAAATCGAAGGAACACTACGGTAATGAGGAGCAGCAGAAATGTGAACAGCGAGAAACATAACATGTGGATTGGTATTCATGAAATAGATGGAGTTAAGGAATTCTGCTACCTAGGCAGCAACATAACACATGACGGATGGAACAAGGAGAATGTAAAAAGGAGACTAGCATGGCTAAAAGGACATTCCTCGCCAAGAGAAGTCTACTAGTATCAAACATACGCCTTAATTTGTGGAAGAAATTTCTAAGAATGTGTGTTTGGAGCACTGTATGATAGTGAAACATTGACTGTGGGTAAACAGAAACAGAAGAATATCGAAGCATTTGAGATGTGGTGCTACAGACGAATGTCGAAAATTAGGTGGACAGATTAGGTAAGGAATAAGGTGGTTCTGCGCAGAATCGGCGAGGAAAGGAACGTATGGAAAATACTGAAAAGAAGAAGGGACAGGACATCTACATCTACATGGATACTTTACAAATCATTCAAGTGCCTGGCAGAGGGTTGATCGAACCACCTTCACGGTTCTCTATTATTCCAATCTCGTATAGCGCACGGAAAGAATGAACACCTATATCTCTCCGTACGAGCTCTGATTTCCCTTATTTTATCGTGGTGATCGTTCCTCCCTATGTAGGTCGGTGTCTGCAAAATATTTTCGCATTCGGAGGAGAAAGTTGATGATTGGAATTTCGTGAGAAGATTCCGTCGCAACGAAACACGCCTTTCCTTTAATGATGCCCAGCCCAAGTCCTGTATGATTTCTGTCACACTCTCTCCCATATGTCGCGATAATACAAAACGTGCTGACTTTCTTTGAACTTCTTCGATGTACTCCGGTCAGTCCTAACTGGTAAGGATCCCACACCGCGCAGCAGTATTATAAAAGACGACGGACAAGCGTAGTATAGGCAGTCTCCTTGGTAGGTCTGTTACATTTTCTAAGTGTCCTGCCAATAAAACGCAGTCTTTGGTTAGCCTTCCCCACAACATCATCTATGTGTTCCTTCCAATTTAAGTTGTTCGTAATTGTAATACCTAGCTATTTTAGTTGAATTTACGGCTTTTAGATTAGACTGATTTACCGTGTAACCGAAGTTTAACGAGTTCCTTTTAGCACTCATGTGGATGACCTCACACTTTTCGTTATTTAACGTCAACTGCCACTTTTCACACCATTCCGATATTTCTTCTAAATCGTTTTTCAGTTTGTTTTGATCTTCTGATGACTTTATTAGTCGATAAACGACAGCGTAATCTGCAAACAACCGAAGACGGCTACTCAGATTGTCTCCCAAATCGTTTACATAGATAAGGAACAGCAAAGGGGCTATAACATTACCTTGGGGAACGCCAGAAATCGCTTCTGTTTTACTCGATGACTTTCCGTCAATTACTACGAACTGTGATCTCTCTGACAGGGAATCACAAATCCAGTCACATAATTGAGATGATATTGCATAAGCACGCAATTTCACTACGAGCCGCTTGTGTGATACCGCGTCAAAAGCCTTCCGGAAATCCAGAAATACGAAATCGATCTGAAATCCCTTGTGTTAAGACATCACGGAACAACTTTCATGGCACTAGGGGACAAGAAAGAAAGAAGGTTCAGGGTATTTACTGCCATTGTTATTATTAGGACGTCCGTAGACGTAGTGTTGTTGAATACTCAACAGCAGCACTGCACAATGCTTCAGTCAACTGTACTCAACACAGTAGCGAGATAGGTCAGCCGTAGCCTGTACGCCTAAACTCTGACACTATAGCCTACAATTGAACTTAACAGAGACTATTCGCGGTACGGTCTAATTCCCTTCAGGCTGAAACGAAACATTCTTTGCCCCATATTAAAGTACAACTACTTTTTCCTTTTTCATATTCAATTTGAGCCTGGTGTGTTTATTTAAGTACACATTTAAATGCCCTTTACCACATGCCTTCTAATTACCGCCTGGTTTATTTTAATCGAAGGGCTCCCAATATAACTTCTTTAAAGTAATATATATGTTGATTTTTTGTGGAGCACGAATGACACTTGGTGCTGAGCATAAGTGAAAGTAACATATATGCGAAGAAATCCAGTACTGTTCGATTACACTATTGGTGACAAACCATTGGAAACAGTAACTAAAGTAAAATAACTAGGAGTAACCGTCATAAGCGACTTACAATGGAAAGATCACATAAAACAAATTGTAGGAAAAGTAGACCCCAGGCTTACATGGGATGCAACTCTCAAAAATTCTCGACAAAATAGATTTTCAAGTTTATGCTAAAGCACGGTAGATTTTTCTCGATATGTCATGTGCCTACCACGTGTTTGCCGCAGATTGGATTCCCTGCAGTGTCAAAATTTTAAATAAAGGCGCATGTTCCATGAGCATTTCTCTGAAGCGTAAAATACGTAAGGATGGAAAATAATTAATTTTGTAATTTCTTAATTACAACAGTCTTTTTTCAATGATAAATAATTAAGAATTTATATTTTCAATAAAAACTGGATTGTTGTGTGCAATATGTGATTAGAAACAAGAAGATGAGTAATTTTGATAAACATAACATTTACGTGTCTATTAATTAGCATATATTTTATGAATTTTGTATTTAAATGAGTAGCTAAGCGAACTGAATGGAAAAAACGAAAAAAATAATGACTGATCCAAGACTCGAACAGCGCTACTGATTTTTTCCATCTTTATGTTTTTTAAACTTCACGAAATTACTAGTAGAACATGTACCTCTGCATAAAAATTTATATCAGCCGAGAATCGAACTTAAAACCCCTTCGTGGCAGGCAAGCATTCTGCTACGCAGCCACACGTACTGTCGGGAAAAATCAACCTCGCTTGAATGTAAGGTAATGTAATTCATCCACGAAAGAAATGGTTTCCTGACATGAAGAGATGGAGAGATGGAGAAGATCTAACTGAATCGGCCTCAGGGCGACAGGCAGTGGATTGCGCCCTCGGTCCGTGAAACATATGACGTTCTGGACGTTCTCTTTACACTAGGTTTGAAGTGGAGTGTTCTCCTTCCTGTTTCTGCCCAACCCCAGATAGTCTGCCATTCCCTACCGAAACTCCCCTTTTTGTGCTGTAGTTCCTGCGACAACTGTCTCTCCCTCCTTTCCACATACGCTATTTTGTAGCCAGAACAGGGTGCCTCTGTCTTTATGTTTTCCGAAAGCTCTTTTACTGTCTCTACCTTTCTGATTAGAGCGTCGTATCACTCTACCAGAACCCAAATTTGGTTAGGTTTGAGCTTTCCACCGGCCGTTGTGGCCGAGTGGTTCGAGGTGCTTCAGTCTGGAACCGCGCGGCCGCTATAGTCGCAGGTTAGAATCATGCCTCGGGCATGGATGTGTGTGATGTCCTTAGGTTAGTCAGGTTTAAGTAGCTCTACGTTGTAGGGGAATGTGGACTCAGACGTTAAGTCCCGTAGTGCTCAGAGCCGTTTGAACCATTTTTGAGCTTTCCTTATCGCTCTCAAAGGACAACTAAGTTTCGTTGGCCAATTTATGGTATTTCATTGAGAGCTTCAGCGCTCCTTTTGGCGAAAGTGCATCTTATTGTTGGTTTTTATATTCCGGTACCCGCTTATTTATTACCTCTCCACTGGCTGGTCATTTATTCTGTTAGTGGGGTTTCTCGCTCTCGATAATTTTCCTTCCAGCGACGTATAAACTCGGTTGTATGTCGCTGCCAGTAATTTCTTCAATAGCTTAAAGTATTGAGCGCTTCCTTACCAATTCTTTTAATTTCACCCTGGTGTTGGCGACTACTGTTGCTAGCAAACTATTTGCACAGGAAACACAGACTTTGGAGCTTCTCATAACGTGAAGTTGTTTCGGTAGTGGTTATATGACAACATCCTCAACTTGTCACTATCAAAGGACGAAAATATTCAGTGGTTTACTGTTCTTTAGACAAAGAGTGCCAGAAATGTTATATACCCAGTCACAGATATGGACACGCGAGGGATTGTAGAAAGAACCAGTTATTAATCTGTACCCAAAGACTTGAAAGTTGCACAGGTCAACCAATATTCAAGAAAGGCAGTAGGAGTAATCCACTAAGTTACAGGACCTTATCGTTAACGTCGATATGCAGCAGGGTTTTGGAACATATATTGGTTCGAACATTATGAATTACCTCGAAGAGAACGGTCTATTGACATACAGTCTACATGGATTTAAAAAACATCGTTCTAATTAAAAACAGTGAACTCTTTACTCACATGAAGTGTTGAATGCGATTGACAAAGGATTTCAAACTGCTTCCGTACTTCTGGATTTCCGAGAGGTTTTCGACACTGTACCACACAAGACGTTTTGTACTATCGCGAAATAGGGGAGAGAGTGTTACTGAAATGGTACAGGATTTGGAGTGGATATCATTAAAAGATAGGCGTTTTTCGTTGCGGCAGAATCTTCTCGATAAATTTCAATCAACAATTTTCTCCTTCGAATGCAAAAATGTTTTGTTGACGCCGACCTACATAGGGAGACGCGATCGTCCTAATAAAATAAAGGAAATCAGAGCTTGCACGGAAAGATGTACATGTTCGTTTTTTCCGCGCTCTCTAAGAGATTGGAATAATAGAGAACTATTGTGAAGGTGGTTCGATGAATCCTCTGCCAGGCTCTTACATGTGATTTGTAGAGTATCCATGTTGATGTAGATGTACTTTACTTCTTTTATCCGATATAGCTTCTACCCATACACAGCAACTATCTGTTTAATCTTAACTGCAAGACACATTACTTGCAATAGTAAAAAACACGTCACAACCAACTGAATTTGATTTATACATTCCGTGAAACATTATGTGCTTTGTAAAAACTTCGGCGGAACTAATCTTTGACTTTAGCCAGCTTTCAGTAGCTGTAAAGGTTTCTGCATCAGTGTTTTCTATGTGATTTCGGAGCTCTCGTTCTTTCTCAACACAACGACGACAATTAGCATGTGAGATACGGTCCTTAACCTGATACAACTTTCCCGAGACCCTGTCCCTAAAAAACCGCCCAGTGTTCCCCACATGGCCCCCGTCTACTGAATGCAGTGGACTCCTGATCTGTTTAACGTGACACCTCTACACTTTTATGTCATCTGATTCAAATGGTTCAAATGGCTCTGAGCACTATAGGACTTAGCCGGCCGAAGTGGCCGTGCGGTTCTAGACGCTGCAGGTCTGCTTAAACCTAACTAACCTAAGGACATCACACACATCCATGCCCGAGGCAGGATTCTAACTTGCGACCGTAGCAGTCGCGCGGTTCCGGACTGAAGCGCCTAGAACCACTCGGCCACCGCGGCCAGCTTATGTCATCTGAGATCGGAATTTTGCCGCCACTGCGTCATGTTACTGTAGCCACCGAACTGAAACCCGGCAAAATTTCATCTAGTGAACAGAAAGAATGAACAGTCTCTGCAAGAATTGCTTCGTCTCTAAATATCAAAACCAGCTACACAGCTCACTGAATTTATACCTTGCAATGTAAACATCACGTGAAAACAATTAAAAAGAAGCAGGTGTTCACCCCGGCGTCTTTTGTGCCACGATAAGAGACTGTGGTCAGGTGAATCATCTCTCGTTATCGCAAGACCGCTTACATCGCAACTGCACATTAGCCTTTTCCATACTCGAGCGCTCATCTGGATATATTGGCAATAATTCGAATGTTATTCTCTGACAACTATTCGTATTCCACTTCACATCCTTCGTTTCCATTTTCTTTGAAACCAAATGGAAAGACAAACGCAGCAGAACATGTCAGAAATCATATTTATATTACAACCTTCAGGATTACTTAACTTAATGAAATTCTGAATAATGAAAAACGGGCAAAGTGCAGCAATGTTTCTGATAACTGACATTCGTTCTTAGATTATACAGGTTACCTACTGTAAATGCTCGTAAACAGATACAGAAACTAAGAGACAGATTTTGTTGGACGACGATTATTGCCTCCTGTAGCTACAGCGCAGTCCTGCAATCGAAGGCCACTGCATTTCCACGCTGTTACTGAGTGCATGTTAAACACTGTCGAAAAGGGCGGATTGGTTAACACCAGAAGGTACGCAACCGAGAGTAGCAAGTGATTGGAGTTAATCGCGGGTCGTCTCCCTTTCCAAGAAGAGTTGTTTGTCAGATGAATATCTTTGTCAGTGTGTTTCGTTGCCGTCATGCTGTTGTGGAATTATGTAACACGTATTATGTTCACGTATTGAGACCTTTCAGGAGAAAGAAATTCTTCTCTGCAGGAATCGACATATAGTAGATTTCCCACACAGAAATCTTTCGAAACACAGCTCGCTCTTTTCGTCCTTGAGATCTAGAACGCTGTAGACAAAGGCGCCAACATTGGTACCATACTCCTTGACTTCTAAAATAGATTCGGTATAGTTCTAGACTGTCGCGTAATGAACAAAATACGAGCGTATCGGACGAGATTTGTGACTAGATCAAGACTTCTTAGCAGATATAACTAAGTGAATGGAATAGAACAGAACCGGAAACGCAAACAATGTTGATTACTATTCCCTTGTATTTGTGAACAAGCCTTCACACTAGGGGAAACGAAAGAAAACACAAGGCCAGCCGCGGTGGCCGAGCGGTTCTAGGCGCTTCAGTCCGGAACCGCGCCACTGCTACGGTCGCAGATTCGAATCCTGCCTCGGGCATGGATGTGTGTGATGTCCTTAGGTTAGTTAGGTTTAAGTAGTTCTATGTTCTAGGGGACTGATGACCTCAGATGTTAAGTCCCATAGTGCTCAGAGCCGTTTGAACCGTTTTTTTGAAAACACAAGATAACAAACATAACCCAAGACCGCTGTTTTTTGCAATTAATAATTGGCACAAACAGCTTCACAGCTCATGCAACCAAGTTGCTGACAAGAATAATATGGAGAATAATGCGAGTGGAAATTGAAGATATATTAGGTAACGATCAGTTTGGTTTTAGAAAAGGTAAATGCATCAGAAAAATTAAGACACTTTCGTAGGATTTGTCGACCTGAAAAAAGCGTTCTATAATGTGAAATAGAGCAAGAGAATCGAAGTTCTGAGAAAAAGTAGGGGTTAGCTGCAGGGAAACACGGGTAATGTACAATATGTACAAGAACCAAGAGGGAACAATAAGAGTGGAAGACGAAGAATGAATTGCTCAGATTACAAAGGATGTTAAACAAGGATTTCGTCTTTCGCCCCTGCTGTTGAATTTATACATCGAAGAAGCATGACGAAAATAAAAGAACGGCTCAAGAGTGGGATTAAAATTCAAGGTGAAAGGATATCAATGACATGCTTCACTGATGACATTTCTATACTCAATTTATGTGAAGAATAATTACAGGATCTGCTGAATGGAATGAACAGTCTAATGAGTAAAGAATGTAGATTGAGAGTAAATCGAAGAAAGATGAAAGTAATGAGAAGTAGCATAACTGAGAACAGCAAGAAACTTAAAATCAGGATTGATGGTCATTAAGTACACGAAGTGGTCATCAAATTAACCGATGACGGACGCAGCAAGGAGGACATCAAAAGCAGACTAGCACTGGCAAAGAGGGCGTTCCTAGCCAAGAGAAGTCTACTAGTATCAAACATAGATATTAATTTGAGGAAGAAATTCCTGAGAATGTACGTTTGAAGCACAGCTTTGTATGGTAGTAAGACATGGACTCTGGGAAAACCGGAACAGAAGAGTATCGAAGCATTTGAGATATGGTGCTATAGTAGAATGCTGAAACTTAGGTGGACTGATAAGGTAAGGAATGAGGAGGTTGTCTGCAGAATCGGCGAGGAAAGGAATATATGGAAAATACTGTCAAGAAGAAGGGACAGGATGATAGGACACCTGTTAAGACAGTAGGGAGTAACTTCCATGATGCTAGAGAGAGCTGTAGCGAGTAACAACTGTAAAGGAAGTCATTGATCAGAATACTCCCAGCAAATAATTGAGGACGTACTGTAGATTGCAAGTGCTACTATTACAGGAGAAGTTTGACCCAGAAGAGGAATTCGCGGCGGGCCGCATTAAACCATTCAGGAGACTGATAACTAAAAATAAAAATAAATAACCAAACAAACAAAAAGTTGGCACTCTGGATGCAACACTGTATTATGGTCAGAGTCACGATGAAAAGCATGGATATTCAGAGATGACTATTTTGCACGCCTATCTCTGTTCTTGAATAACTAACCAAAATGGCGTATGAAAGGAAGAATTTAGATATGCCAGTTTGTACGTAAACGTGAAATCCGTGAAGGTACTGCACTTAACACTGAATTGCAGCTCCAACTTTTCCTTAGCATTATCTCAAAACTTTGCAGACATATCGGTTGACACTTTTCGCTGGCCTCTCATTACAATTGAGGAGGGAATTTAAAGGCACAGCTCGAATTACCGACGACGAACATAACCTGAAGAAAGACTACTGCTAATAATCTTGTTTTTAGCAACTTGATACATTTGTGTTAGTGATTGTTTCGCATTTCTGCTATATCTCAGATACGTGCAAAGTAGTTCAAGAACTTTATTAAAGTTCGTATACGAACTATAGTTTCAGTAAAATATTTGTATTACTAAGCATCTAGAACGGTGCACTATTCACTTTGTAGGTTGCCTGTCTAATGGCTTCCAGAGGCAACAAAAATTTGATTTTCAATATTTCATTAATTAGCAGCCAAATTCAAAAACTTAAAAAAAAATGGAAATGTGTGGTAAGTCCTATGGGAGCAAGCTGCTGAGGTCATCTGCCCCTAAGCTTACACACTACTTAATCTAACTTAAACTAACTTACGCTAGAGACAACACACACACACACCCATGTCCAAGGGAGGACTCGAACCTCCGACAGGAGCAGCCGCGCGAACCGTGACAAGGCGCCTAAGACCGCACGGCTACCCCACGCGGCTAAAAATTTGAAATGTCATAATCTAATCATTAAGAGGTATAATGCTGCGCTAAAAGGTTGATACCATGCTCCGTCCGAAGAGGCTCTGATGTAAGGAAATATTATTATTATTATTGTTGTTATTATTAAGCATCAGATTGAGAAGAGGAAGCAACATATACTCGCGTGGCTCCCTTTCCCGTTTAGAAAGTGCCGCGTACCATTGTGAAACAGTGAGACTCTGTGCGAGCGATGTGTGATTAGAGAAGTAAAGTTTGCGAAAAAATTCCCGGCCGTCACTCGCACTGAAAATGTACCTAAGGGTCAGTTTAAAACTGAGTTTGAAGAATATTACAGGGGGGGGGGGGGGGGGGGTGGAATATGAGTAGTATGTTAACGTCGGCCTCGACTGTTCTGTCCGCACAATGACACGTGGGACACGGCTGGCTCTGTAAAAAACTTGGCACATAGAAAGTAAATGATCAAGCAAACACAAATTTAGAGTAATTCACACTATAATTACGAACTTGGACTTAACGTGCATATAACACGTTAACACTTACGTCAATAACAATAACAGAGCTTGAGTGGTTTGAAAAGTTTAGAAATCACTTAGAAATGTCCATTCATTAACCACTCTGCGTTTTTCACACATGCTAGTCCCACATGCAACAAAATGGCAGCGTTTATCTGTAGGGTTTAACAAATTACAAGTCTAATAATGACGCCTATGTAATGGTGAGTCCGCATTATACAGGAGATAAAAAGAGAGTGATATCGTCCGGCAGTGGACGATGGGTTGCGTGCTTGTTTTTTGCAATATTCAAATGTCTTCAGAGTCTGTCTTTAATATCGATGTTTTTAGATGCGCGCTGCATTAATCTATAGTCTCTTAGGCGCGCCAGTGGCGCTGTATTCATTTCTCCTTGTACATCGTCAACATACATCATTACAATGCGTACTTAAATATTATACATTGGCAAATAAATGGCTTTTGGCCTCTTTCATTACTCAAATCAGTGTTTTATGTGACGAGACGTGGCGATGTGAAAATAAATCTCAAGGCCTTGGATGTACAACGGTACCGACCTACCGCCATGTCATCTTCAGCCCATATGCGTCATTGGATGCGGATACTGAGGGGCATGTGGTCAGCACACGGTTCTCCCGGCCGTTGTCAGCTCTCGTGACCGATGCCGCTACTTCTCTGCCAGGTAGCTCCTCAATTGGCCTTACAAGGTCTGAGTGCACGCCGCTTTCCAACAGCACTCGGCTGACCGGACGATCACCCATCCAAATCCTAGCCAAACACGACAGCACTTAACTTCTGTGATCTGACGGGAACCGGTGTCACCACTGCGGCAAGGTTGTTGACAAAAGTTTAACAAGATCGATAGGTATATGTCTTGACGCTGCGTAACTCTTAACATGCAAATTTATTCATCGATTACGTGAGAATGACCGATTTCGAAGAAACTTTGGGCATAATTTTTAAACCCTTTCGAGATTTTTTCTCGCTGACCCCATCCCCTCCCAGACACACACACGCAATAATGGAAGTGAAAATGTTTAAAATGTTTATCGCTTACTGTATTCTCGCTGTTCATACAGTAAAGTTTACTTTTTTACAAGCAACTGTCTTCGTAGCACGTCTGCAGACAATATCCATGTATACCACTGAATACACCTGCAAAATTGTATGACGCAGTCCAGGAGATGTGGCGTCATAAACATTAAGATGCCGAAAAATCTATCATTTGCCTAAAGCAGAGAGCAAATTACCCAGACTACCCTCATCCTGTGTTTCACAATGAGAGCAGATAGCGACTTGCAGTAAACTTTGACCATAATTTCAAACCTTACCTGAACTTTTTCTCGTTTACATGCTTAACGTCAAGTATTTAACAACTTAACTCGTCTGTAAAGTGATCAGGCGTTTAATGTAGTTTTATACGCGCCAGTTTGATTCTTTAGAGAATCGAGGATGGTGATCTGGGCGCTACTGCTGAGTAGTGAAATCTGAAACAAACACGGTGCTAGTGGTGTAAATGCAGACATTTTTATTGGTCACTGAGGACAGTGTACTGAATTACATTAATATTTACTTCATTTTCAGACTAATAATTATAGCTATTAGGAGTAGTATGCCTTCAGGTTAGTTATTACCCCCAAGAACATGTGGCAAGAGCAAGCCCCTAGTGATTATTTTCCCCTGGGCAACAGGTCAGGTGTTGAAGCGTGGAAGCAAGGCGGTTAGTCCATACAGGTAGGCGTAGTCCACTTATGGGTGCAGTTACTACCATGCAGAAAACATCAGGTAGTAAATTATATTAAGTGTTTGCGGGAAAACTGTTGGATGCAGAGAAAAAACAACTAAAACATTGAAATAAGCACATATGAAGGTACCAAGGTACCTAACCTTGATTCGAAAACAAAGAACAGATTTCAGTTGTTTATTACAGACTAACTACAAAAGAAAGAAACACGTTGCGCATGTCATTGGATACAGGAAGGCTTAAAGTTTTGACACGGCTGCGGTGTTGATTGTTTGTGGCAACATGACAACTGCACCGCAAGAGAAATCATTTTGTATGAAACTTCCTGGCAGATTAAAACTGTGTGCCCGACCGAGACTCGAACTCGGAACCTTTGCCTTTCGCGGGCAAGTGCTCTACCAACTGAGCTACCGAAGCACGACTCACGCCCGGTACCCACAGCTTTACTTCTGCCAGTACCTCGCCTCCTACCTTCCAAACTTTACAGAAGCTCTCCTGCGAACCTTGCAGAACTAGCACTCCTGAAAGAAAGGATATTGCGGAGACATGGCTTAGCCACAGCCTGGGGGATGTTTCCAGAATGAGATTTTCACTCTGCAGCGGGGTGTGCGCTGATTTGAAACTTCCTGGCAGATTAGAACTGGGTGCCGGACCGAGACTCGAACTCGGGACCTTTGCCTTTCGCGGGCAAGTGCTCTACCAACTGAGCTACCTAAGCACGACTCACGCCCCGTCCTCACAGCTTTACTTCTGCCAGTACCTCGTCTCCTACCTTCCAAACTTTACAGAAGCTCTCCTGCGAAAGGCAAAGGTCCCGAGTTCGAGTCTCGGTCCGGCACACAGTTTTAATATGCCAGGAAGTTTCATATCAGCGCACACTCCGGTGCAGAGTAAAAATCTCAAGCATTTTGTATGTTGGTATTTGCGCGAAGTCAATCCAGAGCAATCTGCTTCCCCGGTCACCAGACCATATAGCCATCCATTTTTTCTGTGGAAGTACAAAAAAGAGAGGGTTTTCGTCCTAACTGTAGCAGCTATTCAAGAGCTGCGAAATCTAGTTGTTGAAGCTTTCGAGTCAGTAAACAGGAACAGCTTGATTCATGTGTAGAATGAAACGGACTACCATTTCGATTTTTCTCGAGCAACAATGGTGTTCATGTTGCACAGTGTCTGTGCAAACATAAAACTTTGAACCTTCCTCTATCTAGAGACAAGAGCAATGAGTTTCTATCTTTCTTATTTTGTCTGTAAGAAGCAACTGTTATCTCTTCTTTCTTTTTCAGCGTCACATAGCCTACTTGATAATATGGGGCGATCAGTAAGTTTCCATTTAAAGGCTGTATAGTCCATATAAGGCAAAATCACCGTGAGGATTTAGGCAGTCAACCACCGATACACTAGGTTGAAGATTCCCATTTCGTAAAACACCGTGTCCTCCTGCGTGAGGACGTCCGTAACTACCTGCTGCACATCCTCATCCGAGAGGAACTGTCGACTCCTCAAGGCCTTTTTCAAGGGACCGATGGCATGATAATCGCATGGAGAGACATCAGAACTATAGGGAGGGTGCGCGAGTGTCTCCCTCTTGAGTTGTCATAACTTCTGCATTACAACGTTTGCGATGTGGGGCCGCAGCACCCAACTTTCCGCACCATTCCTCAACAGTGATTTTCGACAGACATGCTGCCCCGCACACATTCTTAATTCTCCGCTTGCTCTCTATCAGCGTTTTTTATTGGGTAGCCAAGCTAATAACGTCGCCATGGTTCACTTTTCCGCATTTAGCACACTCGTGTCGGATAGACACGGGTGCCACATTAATCCCTCACCTACATATCAGTGCTTATATATCCGCATCGGAGTCGTGTTGCGTTGCGTATATGCCGCAGCAATGCCCTCAAACGGAAACTTTTTGATCGCTCCTTACAGTTTTTTAGAGGACAGATTGCGCGATCCCAGGTAAACTACTTTTAATTATCAATAGAAGTCTCTAACATACATGTATTGCCTTCCCGTTTACTTTATAACAAAGAGAATCGCGAAGTTTGTGCTTATTCACTCCGTTCTCGCCTGATACAAGCATCTAACAAAATTTGTTGTCTTTCTGACTTTTGAGTGCTTCGGCAATTTTCCGCCGATCACATTTCTTTTCTGTCGTATTTGTTCTGTGGAATGTTTGATACCTATATTCTCCTATCAGTAACACTGCCGTCTCTGCGGACCACTTCATCGCTCAAGCGATTCATGTCAAAATTAGACGAGATATAGCAAACGTAAGCTTTCCGTACTTCTAGCGCCGAAGCAGAGAAGACTCGAACTCCCTTTGAGGATTCGCTAAAATATTGGCAACCAACGGAACAGGAGTGAACACAGGCGAATGCGAACCGAACACGACCGAATGCTGTTTTCTCGCGGACACCTATTGTGTACAACAGACACAGCTCTCGTTCGCTGTTGCTCATTCGCTTCGTTGCGAAGGGGGCTTGACGGTAACCTCCCTGGGAATACCCCAAAAGAGTGCTTAACGATTAAGAGGACAGAACATTTTTGAGTACCTCCTCGCAGGGAATATTCTTCGAGGAAATATTTTTCCTAAGTCACTTTAGGCTAAATTTTGCAATTTAGTGTCTTACACAAGACTGAGGTCGATTGACTCCTATGCTCATGTTCAGTTGAGATAGTGCACCGTCTCTTATAACACTGATGTCAATATTAAGTCAAAATCCAGCCTTGTTTTGTTCGGCGAGGTTTTCGGTTCTTCGTGAGTGTTTGCGCTCTCAACAACGGAAAAGCAGCACAGGCGTATCACAGAAGTCCTCCACAAAGATCTCTAACTACCCAGATGTTTACATATCTCGAATAGAGATAACAATCAGGGAAACTATTTGTGTATCGTGTCAGACATTATCAGCTCAGCTGACTTTCACCGATAAGCAGGATAAGTATTTTATCTTTGTGTGAAGCAAACCAGTAATCTGGTCAAAGGCTGGTTTGTACATGTACAGTGGTGAACTAAGTACAGTATTATTGTTGGGCACGAAGTCTTCTTACATGCAGTTGAGAGTTCGCCATTTTTTACAAAAATAATAATAATTCCTATGTCAAAGATGCCACGATTGGCATGTTTTACTGAAGCTCGAAACAGTGCGGACTTCAGTGCGATTTTAATAGCTTCCACAACATAAATCTGTCTCGAAACCTGGCAGAAAATCGAAAGAGATTCTGGTAGTATGTAAAGTACACTAACGGGAAGCCACAAACAGTACCTTCACTGTGTGATACGAATGGTAATGTTATCGATGACAGCGAGGCTAAAGCGGAGCTTTTAAACATAGTTTTCCGAAAATCGTTCTCCAAATAATGTAAAGGAAACATGCCAGAATTATAATCAAGAACAGCTGCCAACACGAGCAACTTAGAAGTAGATATCCTCGGTGCTGCGAAGCAGCTTAAATCACTTAATATCTGGCCCAGAAAGTATACAGATTCCTTTCAGAGTATGCTGATACAGTAGTCCCATACTTAGCAGTCATATACAACCGCTCCCTTGACGACAGACCCGTACCAAAAGACTGGAAAATTGCACACTTCACATCAGTACTTAAAGAAGGAAATACGGGTTGGGTTGGGTTGATTTGGGGGGAGGAGACCAAACAGCGAGGTCATCGGTCTCCTTGGATTAGGGAAGGATGGGGAATGAAATCGGCCGTGCCCTTTCAAAGGAACCGTCGTGGCATTTGCCTGAAGCGATTTAGGGAAATCACGAAAACCTAAATCAGGATGCCCGGACGCGGGATTGAACCGTCGTCCTCCCGAATGCGAGTCCACTGCGCCACCTCGCTCGGTAAGGAAACAGAAGTAACCCGATGAATCAAGAACCATTTCAATTACGTCGATTTGCAGTAGGATTTTGGAATCTATACTGTGTTCGAACATTATGAATTACCTTGAAGAAAACGGTCTAATGACACGTGGTCATCAAGGATTCAGAAAAAAGTCGTTCTTGTGAAACACAACTCACTCTTATTTCACAGGAAATAACACGTGTTGTCTACAGGGGTACTCAGCTGATTCCATATTTCCAGATTTCCGAAACTCTTTTGATACTGCTCGTCGCAAGAGACTTCTCATCAAACTGCGTGCCTATAGAGTAATGTCTCAGAACTGCAATTCATGCAAGATATTTTATGGCGTAGAAAATGGAAATTGACTCTGAATAAAGAAAAATGTGAGGTCAACCATATGACAGCTAAAAGAAAGCCGTTGCATTTCGGTTACACGATAAATCGCACAAATTTAAAGGCTGTCAATTCAGCTAAATACCTAGGAATTAGAATTACAAATAACTTAAATTGGAGCGATCACATAGATAGTGTTGCGGGAAAGGCAAACCAAAGATTGCGTTTTATTGACAGAACACTCATAAGATGCCACAGGTCTACAAAAAGACTGCCTACACTACTGTTGTACGTCCTGTGTTAGAGTATTGCTGTATGATATTGGATCCTTGCCAGATAGGATTGACGGAGGACATCGTAAAAGTCCAAAGAAAGAAAGCTTGTTATGTATTATCAGGAAATAGCGGAGAGAGTGTCACGGATATAGTAATCCAGTTCAGGCGGCAATCATTCAAACAAAGACGTTTTTCGTTGCAGCGTAAACTTTTCACGAAATTTCAGTCACCAACTTTCTCCCCTGAACATGAAAATATTTTATTGTTGCCAACCTACATAGGGAGACATGATAATCATAATAAAATAAGAGAGATTAGAGATCGTACAGAAAGATTTAAGTGTCCATTATTCCCACGCGCTGTTCGAATAGAACGGCAGAGTAACAATGTAAAGGTGGTTCGAAGAACGCTCTGCCAGGCGTTCAAGTATGAAAAGCATGTAGCCATGTAGATGTAGATGTAGATGTGTAATGTGTTATTTACAGTTTACCTAAAAAAAATAACAAGAAAGAACTACACAGGGTTTGCGAAATCAAACCCATAGAGGAACTGGTACACATATGGGATACCATTTTGTTTTTCGTTCACAAATTCCTCAGTTTTTCACGTTAAGCAATGAAAATATCAGTAGCTTATACTGTGGGCTGTACTTTGCTGCTTCTTATATTTTCAAATATATACTACGTAAGAAACATTTCTAAATTAGGCTCAACTCAAAATCTGATATATTTGCCTCTTCAGATTTTGGGGTACAAATATGGATTAGTCCATTTTTTTCACATTTTTGAAGTTAGAACAAATAATGGATAATCTAATAATTCATTATCAAAGTAAACACTATGAAACACAATAACACAATAGAAAAACACGAAATGTACAATTTTCAGTTATTAAATACTGTCACATTTTCTCTTGTGAAACCCAGAGAAATGAGGTTGCTGTAGATTTTCGAATCGAAATATCCTTTCTGTGCCGCTTCAAGAAAAGGCGTAACCGCCCTCTTCCAGTCTGTTCACCAAAAATGGATTCTGGATATTATCAACTTTAGCAAACTGAAATGCCATCTATTGAAGATTCTATCGGGGAAGTCCAAAAAAATTAGTTTCCATTTCATGCTATATTCAATTAGCTGTTATTCCTGTTCGTTCGATAGAACAGTTTTTCGCCCAAGTTCGGTGTTTGTGGCTAAATCCTCTGGTGAATCTGATTTTACTAACCTACACAGAGTGGCCCTGGGAACCTGGAAAGTTTTTGCTACCTTCAAGTGGCGCATCTTCTTTACTCTAAACTTTTTAATTGCTATTTGCATAGCAGACTCGTCCCATTGCTTTCGAGCTCGTGAAGTCATTTCTGAACCAATACCCACAAAAGAAACTGGTTGAGAAAATATTGTACAAGTATGGAATACCAGTATTTCATGATAGTGACACAGCCATCTTGAAATTAAGAAACGCAAATAAAACTGGAAGTTAAATTTAAATTTTACAGCTTAATGTATTAGCTAAGCGTCTGTTTAGAATATATGTTAATAATTTACATATTATGACAAGAATGAAACTGAAAACCACCAACCTGGAACAATTATTCCTCCTAGTTAATTCGTTAAAACAGCTTCACTCACTCGCAGTGGCTGCCAACTGCAATATGAATGCATCCCAAAGCGGTCTACAGTTGCTGAACGTAGTTTCCACGTAGTTTACCAGAGTATAGCACTTACAAGGCGAGAAACCATAGTATTTCATATTAATACCTCTATTCCATATTTGTACCTCTTCCTGTACATACGGTACAGGTTCGTAAAGTCAGTTTTTGAGTTTACTAATTGTCGTAAACGAATATTTCAGACAATACGACTTCATAAATGAGCGATGTGTGCGTTTGTCAGCCCTTCATGTTTAATAAAGAACAGCTGCCTATCGCACTAACGTTAATAGCTCTGCATTGACAAACAATACACAAGCCGTCTGTAAATGTATCCAACTTTGGAATTTAGGCTGATTTAGAGTTCATTTATGGTTGTCAGTGGTGAAGAGTTACCCAAAGAATGACTTGCAGACACGTATTTAATGTAAGGTTGAGCAAGACGTACTGAGCGGGAAACCGAACGAATGGAAAGAGAAAGGTTTAGCAATAGGATTCATCATAAATGGAAGAAAATTATCGGATGTGAACAGACATTTATGGGGGATTGGGTCGTCCAAGGCAGAAAGAGCTCACTAGAATTCTCGATAAAGAATTGTTCACGTAGCAGAATTTGAGGAAATGGTGCTGCATCATGTGAGGAAACGTTCATCAGGAAGCGACCTTCAACTTGACCCTGTACGGAACACAGCGTGGGGAGTACTGCTGGAGTAGCAATTACAGCCCTGTGGTGAACACATGTACTGCCAACGAGAGCAGCTGTGTTTGTGCCAGAGTTTAGTTCTGTCATGCAAGCTCACCGGACAAAATACTATGACGACATGCTGAAAAGTAATGCTTCCGAAATTTTAATGAGAAAACTCTTGAAGCTTTGTACATAAAACAAACGTTATTAACATTCTACGCTTTTATTCTTTATATCTACATTTTTGCAGCCATTTGCCGCTATAGACCCTCGGACTGTAGAGCATACATGCGGTGTGTAACGTAACTATGTCGGTGCGTGAGAAAGAGCGTACTGCACATCTACATCTACATTTATACTCCGCAAGCCACCCAACGATGTGTGGCGGAGTTTCGAATTCGTAGAGTTCGTCCACAAATGGAACAACCTCTCCTTCAACTTGACAATGCTAGACCACACACGAGCACTGCGACACTTCCAAAAATCTTGGGTTCAGTGTCACCGATCGCCCTCCATGCGGTCCCGAATCGGACTCATACAACTTTCATCTGTTTCCAAAAACTGAGGAAAATCCTCGAGAACTTCACGTTGAAAGTGGCGAAGCGGTGCAAACAGAGGTGAGGGTTTCGCTCCGTCAACAAAGTCAAACATTCTACACTGACGGTGTCAAGATACTGACCTCTCATTGGGAGATATATGTTCGTCGCCAGGGTGACTATGTTGAGAAATAAATATGTAGACATGAAGAATAGAGATGTAGAATATTAACAACGTTGTGCTTCATTTAAAAAGCTTTAAGAGGTTTCACATACAAAAATTCGGAGGCACTACTTTTCAGTACACCTTCATACGAGTCGCCCCCTTGACATCGGTCAATTTCGACCAATATGGATGGTGTAAAACTGATACTATGGCTGATGTAACTCATGGCAGTAAAATGATGTTTATGTGCCAGTCAATCGTGTGGAATCAGCGCTTTAAGAAGGATAAAGGTGGAGAAGTGGCAGTTCAGCAGAAACGAACTATTCTCCAAGACCACACCATCAAAGAATTCGCCTGGTATGTTGGACTGTCGATACAGACTCTCCAACGTGTCTATGAGGAATGGTGTAAAACTTGCAGTGATGTAACATGGCTTAAGAATAGTTGTCATAAAAAAAAATCAAATCGACAGGGACTGGGACACGAGTGCCATACTTTCAATGACAATCGATTCCACACCAGACAGTGTGCGTAGGCTGTTTAGGTTTTTATGTTGGTAACGTCACGTAGCGCTCTGTATGAAAATCACTGTCTGTGCTGTGTGCAGTCTGTGGCTGGTTGGCATTGTTGGAATATTCGTTACTGTAGAGTTGGGCAGCTGGATGTGAACAGCGCGTAGCGTTGTGCAGTTGGAGGTAAGCTGCCAGCAGTGGCGGATATGGAGAGAGAGATGCCAGGGTTTTGAGAGGTTGATATAAACGGACGATCTGGACGTGTGTCCGCCAGAAAAAGGAAATTTTTAAAGATGGATGTCATAAATTGATAGATATATATGTGATGACTTTTGAACACTATTAAGGTAAATACACTCCTGGAAATTGAAATAAGAACACCGTGAATTCATTGTCCCAGGAAGGGGGAACTTTATTGACACATTCCTGGGGTCAGATACATCACATGATCACACTGACAGAACCACAGGCACATAGACACAGGCAACAAAGCATGCACAATGTCGGCACTAGTACAGTGTATATCCACCTTTCACAGCAATGCAGGCTGCTATTCTCCCATGGAGACGATTGTAGAAATGCTGGATGTAGTCCTGTGGAACGGCTTGCCATGCCATTTCCACCTGGCGCCTCAGTTGGACCAGCGTTCGTGCTGGACGTGCAGACCGCGTGAGACGACGCTTCATCCAGTCCCAACATGCTCAATGGGGGACAGATCTGGAGATCTTGCTGGCCAGGGTAGTTGACTTACACCTTCTAGAGCACGTTGGGTGGCACGGGATACATGCGGACGTGCATTGTCCTGTTGGAACAGCAAGTTCCCTTGCCGGTCTAGGAATGGTAGAACGATGGGTTTGATGACGGTTTGGATGTACCGTGCACTATTCAGTGTCCCCTCGACGATCACCAGTGGTGTACGGCCAGTGTAGGAGATCGCTCCCCACACCATGATGCCGGGTGTTGGCCCTGTGTGCCTCGGTTGTATGCAGTCCTGATTGTGGCGATCACCTGCACGGCGCCAAACACGCATACGACCATCATTGGCACCAAGGCAGAAGCGACTCTCATCGCTGAAGACGACACGTCTCCATTCGTCCCTCCATTCACGCCTGTCGCGACACCACTGGAGGCGGGCTGCACGATGTTGGGGCGTGAGCGGAAGACGGCCTAACGGTGAGTGGGACCGTAGCCCAGCTTCATGGAGACGGTTGCGAATGGTCCTCGCCGATACCCCAGGAGCAACAGTGTCCCTAATTTGCTGGGAAGTGGCGGTGCGGTCCCCTACGGCACTGCGTAGGATCCTACGGTCTTGGCGTGCATCCGTGCGTCGCTGCGGTCCGGTCCCAGGTCGACGGGCACGTGCACCTTCCGCCGACCACTGGCGACAACATCGATGTACTGTGGAGACCTCACGCCCCACGTGTTGAGCAATTCGGCGGTACGTCCACCCGGCCTCCCGCATGCCCACTATACGCCCTCGCTCAAAGTCCGTCAACTGCACATACGGTTCACGTCCACGCTGTCGCGGCATGATACCAGTGTTAAAGACTGCGATGGAGCTCCGTATGCCACGGCAAACTGGCTGACACTGTCGGCGGCGGTGCACAAATGCTGCGCAGCTAGCGCCATTCGACGGCCAACACCGCGGTTCCTGGTGTGTCCGCTGTGCCGTGCGTGTGATCATTGCTTGTACAGCCCTCTCGCAGTGTCCGGAGCAAGTATGGTGGGTCTGACACACCGGTGTCAATGTGTTCTTTTTTCCATTTCCAGGAGTGTACATTGTTTGTTCTCTATCAAAATCTTTCATTTCCTAACTATGCCTATCAGTAGTTAGTGCCTTCAGTAGTTAGAATCTTTTATTTAGCTGGCAGTATTGCCGCTCGCTGTAATACAGTAGTTCGAGTAACGACGATTTTTGTGAGGTAAGTGATTCATGAAAGGTATAGGTTATTGTTAGTCAGGGCCATTCTTTTGTAGGGATTATTGAATGTCAGATTGCGTTGCGCTAAAAAATATTGTGTGTCAGTTTAGTGATGATCAGAACAAGTAAAGGTAGAACTGTCTGAGTACGTTCAGTTTTACTCAGTTGTCTCTGTATCAAATAACGTAAGAGATTTTCCAGCACTGTCGTTTTAAATGTTTTCAACAGGAATTGCTGCTGTCGGTGAATGCATGTCTATCTCAATCAGATCCCAGGAGAGAAGGAAACCGCATGCAATGGGCATTTGGATTTGGGCTAAAGGCCATTGCTCACAGGTGCATATAAAGCTGCATGTCTTCAGTGGTACAGACCATACTGAAACCCTACAGTAATTTAACTGGAAGCGAGTGGTGTGGTCTGACACCTCGCAGATTTGCCTCTTCCCAAATGATGAGAGGAATTGCGTGCACCACAGGCTGTAACATTACACATGTCTAGGGCGGCTATTGACAAGAAGCGAGTTTGCTTGCTTGACTGGACACAAGTCTGCAGGGGGAGGAGGCTGCTTGCCCACTCCAGTTGAGCTCAGGTACAAAGGCAGTCAGCAATGGGTAATCCCAGAGCAGGGAGAATTTGGACAGTGGTGCAGAAGATGTACCACTAATGGTGGCATTTAAGGTAGTCTGAAATATGGCTACTTACAACTCTTAGAAATTCAATTAATCACAGTTCCATAGTAGAGCAAATCTGAATACATCCGAAATCTCAGAAAAATGAGGTACCTCCAATGAAACAACACTAATTTCAATAACTTAAAAACTATAGAAGTTAATATTTTACAGTAACTAAATATTTTCACAATGAACTTTAGCATTAATAACTTTTAGATTTTTCATCAATGTCTCAGATGACAGCTTTGCACTACAGCTATCATCCTTGAAAGCCACACCATCTGTGTCTATTTTGTTTACTGAGTTATTACATTTTATATCTTCTTCATTATGTAAAAGTCTGTCAGAATATTGTATTCTCCACAACAACACAGCAACTGAACGCAGCATGAATGCCTCGTACTTTGTGTAGTTATTAATGGATATTTTATTATTTTGCCAGTAACTTTCTTTAAATGATGGCTGCAGTTAATATTAAAAACAACTATAATTTTAAAGTGGTCAGTCACATGCATTAGCTGACATCACCATTGAAAAGAGTGCTGAAAGACGCATCAGTCAAGCAAGCCTAAGTAATTGTTAAACAATATTTAATAACACATTACTGTCACTTAACATGAACATGCATGTACAAGAATGCTGGCTTATTTATACATGAGCACACTATTATTAATACTTACTGTAAATGATCTGAATGTGCCCGAATATTTATAATATCCCTTGTATTAAATATTGTTATAATTCATTAGCTTAGTGTGAAAGTGGTAACGTTGAGTCAAATCATATCTGTAGAACAAAAGAAGGATGTATTTTTTGCGGGGATGGCGTTCAGCTATTGAGAGTTAAGCAGTGGCGGAAGACTGCTGGAATCAAGTCAAGACAGGCACTTTTTGAATGGTGTGCTCAAGGGAGGGATGGAAAACACTTCTATGTCGAGGTCTAGTAAAAGGCAGACCTGCCTGAGGCAATGTGTGATGTTCAGTCGTGTAGGCAATAGTTCTTAGCAGTGAATGGCCGCTAGAATACTTTAACTTTCGAAAGGACTTAAACTTTCGCAAGGTTTCAATGTACTCCAGTTCAGAGCTTTAACTTTTTCCACTTGCATTATGGAATTAAAGGAACAGAGCATGAGTATTGACTCTTTATCTCTCATCTGTTGATGTATAGATCGTCATGCCGAACTCTGAATTATTTTGAGCAAACGTATATTTCATTTATTGTAATTACAAAATAGAATTACGCTCGTCTTGAATGACTGTTTAGCTTGGGGATTCTATTACCTTTCTGGTTAGGCACTTAATGCGACTTTATTGCTTTCAATAATTTTATATTTCTGTCTGCATTATAATTATTAATTTTAGGCCTACTTTGTATTTGAGATTACTTACTTGAATAACATAATTCTCTGATGACATCTACATCAATTTCAGGCATCAGCGTTATTAAATATTCGTTTACCTTTTATTTAATATTTCTGATTAATTTAATAATTCACAACTATAGCCAATGCATAGACTATTCGTCTGCAGGATCACAGGTACACAATATTATTTGCAGCGAGTTTAGCTGCAGGGCATGAAAGTAGACGTGTACAGATGGACGCTATGACCTTAACGAGTCACTATTTTTAAACAGATTCATGCGTATCCCAAATACCTAGGTATGCCAGTACGAAGGTAAAGTCCCAAGGCCCAATGAGACGTTTAACATGCAGTGTATACGAGGTCTATTTCAGGTCGGGGTGGTCCTTTGGTGTTTCTGAAGTGTTTTTTGTACCATGTCGCCGTGAAATACGTTGTCAACGTGTTCTTCGAAACTAATGGCGCTACTCGCAAGTAATAAGAACGAAAATTTATCTGCAGTATCCCCTAATGTTCTGTCTGTCCCCATAGCTAATTACATATACTTCTTCATACATATATTAATTTTGTCGGCTAGCCTCAATGTGACAACTCTGCAACTTCTATGGGACGCTATTTGAAAGACACTGAATAACGAAGCTGATACCACTAGTTACATAAATAACTCGGCTACATTTATTGATGTTGATGGTACAGTAGTTAACGTAAGATTTTTCTGGACACATGACGGCGGTGTACACGCATCAGATATACCAACCAACGTGTACGTCTATGGTCTTCAGCGATAAGAACGAGTATGTCTGTACGTAGAATCTTCTTCCTTCTTCACTATGAAATCAGAAATTGCATTGATCACCACAGATCCAAGCAAAAATATGCTTCTCTGGTCGACAGCACAATGCAAAGTAACAAAAAAGAGAATAATAATTATATGAAACGGGAAAGCAAACGAAAATACTTATGTTTTCGCCTGGGACGGTGATATTAACTTAGGCAATCTAGCTTAGACACAAAAATGTATGAAAAATGCACATCTATGAAACTAATTGGGAATCTGTCGACGAAAATAAATTTTCTGAAAGACAACAGTAGCTTTTAGAAAAGCAAATTAAAACTGTTTCTCCATGACATATCGTTTATACCGCAGAGGAATTCTTAAACACACATGAGCAGGCTACTGAGAAAAAAAAGGATACGACATTCGTTCACACCATTAGGAAACGCTGCCATGGTCTTGTGTCGAATTAACACGGTCGACGTCATAACGCTTAATGTGAAGAGATACACGGAAGACATAGTGCAAAGACTGATTATAGATTGGAAAGACATAGTTTGTCAGATAGAAATGGTGCTCGTCGATGTAGAAGAATTATTGAGTGTTTTTGATATCCTCAAATTCGGAAGAGAAGTCTTTACTTGGAATTCGTGAAGATGGCACTGAAAACTCTGTAGCGTGATTATCGATTTTCGGTAAGGGCAATCACCCTACTGCAAAATACCATGCCCAATGGTGGACACGAAAGGATGCAAGCAGTCGGCAGTAATACTGATGTAGTTCGCAGCTTTCATGAAGGACTTCTATAACAACAATGACTTCTCGTATAGTATTCCAGTTCCTGTTTGACTTTCCATCGTTATGAATGGTGGGAGCGCAGCCAGTGAACCCAGGTTCTGTGCCCAGGGTGTCAGCTACAAAATAATGAATTATAATTCATTTGTTTAATGGAGACTGTTGTAAGTTAGTTAGTTACATGTTTAACGAGTCAGTTTACACGCTTACGTACACGTGATAAGTGTTAACATTAATGTACATATTATTATCTTAGTCCTGCTCATGCAAATACAGTTAAAAACAAGGTTTATTTCACTGGCTACCATTTTTAAGTAGAATTAGTCAATGAAATGAAAATAGTTGACCAGGAGAAATGATTTTAAGTTAGATTTAAATCATGCTTTGCTACCTGTCAGCCATTTTATGTTATTGGGCAAATGACCAAAGATTTCTGTTGCTGCATATTGAACTCCTTTCTGAGTCACATACAACTTCAATAATGAGTAATAAAGGTCATTTTCCCTCTAGTGTTTTCGATATAAATATCACTATTCTTGTCAAATTGTGATGAATTATTTATGATGGACTTCATCAGTGAATATACGACGGCGCAGGTACCTCGATTTTGTGCAATCAATACTTTCTTTCAAAAAGATGAGTTACTCCAGAAAATTATTCCACAAGATATTATTGAGTGGAAATATGTAAAATGTGTCAGATGATCGATTCTTTTGTTTAGATTAGTAATTATACGAAAAGCAAAACTAGCTGAGCTTAACTGTTTGGGAATCTCAGTAATATGTTTCTTCCAGTTCAATTAAGTATGCTGAAAAATTTGACATTCTTCCTTATTTACTGACTCCTGCTCATGTGCTACATCAATTGTTGGTATAACTCTATTTGTTGTATAGATCTGAATATTGTGTGGTTGTTTTTTTTTTTTTAATTAGGAAGAATCCATTCTCTGAAAACCTCTTAATAATTCTTTGGAAAACATCATTTAAAATCTCTTGTTTGCTTTCTTTCTTATGGGATTTTTATAACACTGGTATTGTCTGGAAAAGGTACCAATTCTGCTTGTTGAATGTTAAGTGGAAGGTCATTCACATGTATGAGGAATAGTAATGTAGTGGTCCCAAAATTGAACCCTGTGGGACTCCATTTGTAATCTCTCCCCAGTCACTAAAATTTTCTACCTTTCCGACATTGTTTGAATTATTCTGGCGTTACCTTTTGCATTCTGTTTCTTAAGTATAATTCAAACCAGCTGCGTGTAAAGCCATCAATTCCATAAAACTTTAGTTTTTCTAAGAGGATAACATAATATACATAAGCAAACGCCTTGGAAAGATCACAGAAAATACCAAATGGCTATGTTTTATTATTTAAGGCGTATACTATTTGATGAGTTAATGTAAGAAATAGCATTCTGAGTCGAGCAACCGTCCTGAAATCCAAACTGTGATATGCTAAGTAAAAGGTTTCCACTTAAGTATGAGGCTACTACTGAATACATTACTTTTTAGAATATTTTGGAAAAAGACATCAGTAAGGAAATTGGACAATAACTGTTTAAATCCTTCTCATCACCTTTCTCATGAAGAGGTTTAACAATTGCATATTTTAACTTTTCACAGGGACCTGCAGTTTGAAGTGGACTTATAACCCCGAAACAGCTTGCTTTTCCCACGTTAGCAGTCGCCAACGGAGTTGAAAGAAGTGATAAGTAACAGATAGAAATGCTAGAACTGACAAGGGATCGAACTCCAGACCTTTGATTTCGTAATGTGGCACTTTGCCACCAAAGCCCAGTCTCAGATCTATAAATGGAAATTTGAGGGTTCTGAAGTATTGTGTAATGACCTTCCATCTACTCTCCAGCGCTACAGCGATCGCGTCGACGGATTGGTATTTGAAAACAATAATGCATGAGCATACCGCGCCTGATGCGGGAAGAACTTCTATTGGGGAGGGGAGGAAACCATATTGGACAATCTGCTGTACCCACTGACATGGGCCCGTTTGGCCAAGCCTACCACCATCTGAACATGAATGAGTCGTCACGGGAGGCCTCCCATATAAAGATAGCTGTATCAGAGTGGCGACATCTCGACCAGCCTGTGGCGGAATCAAACGGAGTAGAAACAACAAGGTATTGCGCAGGGTCAGCTCGCAGTTAAAAGTTCCAAGGTGGAGCCGCACCGAGAGATATTTCAAAATATATTTTTCAGTATTGTTTTACTGGATTTAAATTAGTAGGATGCACATGTTTTCCGTACGGATTTAAATAATAAGTCAACTTTTTTATAACTCTTGATAATGGGCGATGTTTTCCAAGCAGGCAGTAGTTAGTCTTACAGCTGCTCCATGTAGCAGAAATTTTGGGGCGAGCCTGCTACAGAAACTAGTTCTTAATGGCTTCCACAAGACTCAACAAGCTGAGCCTGAGTGAGTCGTACCAATCCCCTTGTGATTTTCATGGTCTGCTACTTACAACAAAGGTGAATCAACAGAGTGGCTCAACCTTCGCTTTCGAATTCTTTCCTCTGTATTTTTCTATCATGCTGTAATGTGTCACTGTTGACGTTTCATGTTAATGTTCTGATATTGTTAAAAATGCACCTTCGTTTCTGACATTGGCAATTCCACTGTAGTAAAGTAATGCTATGTTTGTCAACGTCCCACTTGAGTACACTTGAATATGGTAACGTACGTTTATTTATTTCTCTAGTTAGAAATAAGTGCAGTACTTGGTTATTACCATTATAAGCAAGGGAAAGAAGGAATAATCACGTTATAGTACTTTTGACCAAAATCTTCCAACTTCACTTGCACTCGTTTCTTCTTTGAAAGATGCAGGACATGGTTGACAATCTAGAAGGTGCTCCATGGTATGTGCTTCTCCGCAGACACAGCTAGCGGTGTCCACAGGGAAATGCCATTTCTGGAGGTTAGTCCGGCTCTTCCAACTCCGGAACGAGGACGGTTGAGTAATCTCCACACAATCCAGTTCTGTTGTTGATCATTGCCTTGGGGTTGCTGGCAAGTGCCCGTGTAACGGACGGATTTCCTGATGGGTCTGATTTGTTCTCTCCGCGTTGGCAGCAACTTCACGTTGAATATCTCGTGTCGTTGTGCCTGCGAACTGGTGTAGTTCTACGTAGGTTTCAAACTGTAATAAACCCACACGTTTCATTTAACGCCGCGTTACTTATGTTTGTGTGGATAGATTTGCACCATACTGACCACGGATACTCTGTAACACTGTAACTTGCTGCTTTTCCTCCGTTCTCTGGGTTTGTGGGTGAGAGCCCCACTTGCTAACAGTGGTCACGCGAAGGGTATTATTTCTCGCTTCCACCTTCATTCTCGTATTTTTGCAATGCTGAGTGTACGTCATAGCACTATCAAGAGTGACTCCGAGATATTTTGGATTTACTAACTGTTTCCCTTGCCACGTTATGTTAAATTTCTGAAGTGTCTGATTGTGCTTAAGATGAAACGCAAAAAGTTGAGTTTTAGCTGTGTTTGGACAAAGTTGATTGTCAGAGTAATAAGACATTAAATCTCTCAGTGCACATGTCAGCTGGGGGCTTCAGCATCATCAAAAGATTTGTCTTGGCTCCTTAATGTCAACTAGTCAGCATAAAGGAAACTCCTTGTGTTCGCCGGAAACGGTTGGCCATTGGTATAGGTATTAAATAACATTGGTCAAAGAGCATTTACTTGTGGTAAGCCTTATTTTTGACATGTCCATCGACTACCCTGATCTTGGAAGTCAACAAAAAATCTTATGTTTTGGAGTAAACTTCGAACAAACTGTTAATGGTAAGGTATCCAACCAGTGATGGTATTACTTTCAGTTGCTAACACGTCCCTTGCGTGCTAACAGCTTTTCCTTCATAAAGCGCGTTATTTGCAAGTTTCTTTCCATTTTCTGAGGTTCAGTTTGACGGTTTTTGCCGTTTGCGTTAATCGGAAATGGCAGAAACACGTATTTTGAGAGCTAAGTTTTGGATGTAAAAAACCTGTGGGTCTATTCATCACTTGAGAATTAGACCACATTGGTAAGAGATTCACAGCTTTCCTAGGACGCTAGCCACGCATCCACGACTGGTACTGCATGTTAACCAGCAACAGATTTCGATTTCACATATATGCAAATATGTGCACTTACGCACGGACTGGCTTTGTTTTGGTTATTGTTTCGTCTTTATTTCACAATGACTTTTCTTTCATAACGGTTAGTTTTTCATTCCATCTGAATCTACGTCACCATACACGTTCAAACTGCCCCCTCCTCCAAATTTTCCAGTGGATTCTTCGCAACACTCTTGCTTCTCATAAAAATGGTTCAAATGGTTCAAATGGCTCTAAGCACTATGGGACTTAACATCTGATATCATCAGTCCCCTAGACTTAGACCTACTCATACCTAACTAACCTAAGTACATCACACACATCCATACCCGAAGCAGGATTCGAACCTAGACAGAAAAATTTTTCAAAGAGTGTTCTTGCTAACCTTGAATTTCAGTTCTGTGCGACAAAAGCCGTGTACTTTTCGTAAAGTTGGTATTTCTTTACGTAGTTCGCAATACACAGAAATTTCTGCCTGATAATATTTATCCATATCGGTAATGGAATGGTTATTGTGAGCACCTTGCTTCTTCTTCTTCTTTGGCGAAGAATCCTGAATTCCACTCTGCCCGGCTTCATGTCTCCCCAACCGTAATTTTCAAACCATCCTCTTACTCATCTTTTAATATTTTGGCCTCACGTTTCGTCGCCTTCTCTTCTGGCATGATGAATCCCTTCTCTTTCGCTTCGTCAACAAATTTGATCACGTTAACCGCAAGCCGTGGCGCCTGCCCGCAAAGACTTTTTCCGCGTTGATCTTCCATGTAACAACAGTGACATGGTTGCACTTAGTCATGTGGCCAAATTAGTCCTGATACTGCCGCATTACCACTTCGCCTTGCCGGGAAGATGTGAGTTATTGGGTTTATTGAAACTAATGAGAAGCAGTGTATTTTCTAGAGCGTAGCTTTATACCAGATGTGAAACGTAGACGATGAACAGTTCGGACAATGAACTTTCCAAATGTGGTGCCACTGAAGAATGCTCAAGATAAGATTGGTACTCGCAGATCACGTAATTATTGAAGAGGTACTGAATTTAACTGGGGAGACAGGAAATTGCCGCGCGGGATTAGCCGAGCGATCTAAGGCGCTGCAGTCATGGACTGTGTGGCTGGTCCCGGCGGAGGTTCAAGTCCTCACTCGGGCATGGATGTGTGTGTTTGACCTTAGGATAATTTAGGTTAAGTAGTGTGTAAGCTTAGGGACTGATGAAGTTAGCAATGAAGTCCCATAAGATTTCGCACACATTTGAACATTTTTTAGACAGGAAATTTGTGGTACAAATTTGTAACCTCCCTACTGTATGTTTCTGTATGAAATTTAGCACAACTTCACGTCTCACTCTATAAAAAGTCTAGTATTACCAAAACTATGTACCCACAATATGTAATCCAACTTAAAGTCGTATGCTAACCTTTGACTAAACACAACCTAACCTGAAATGAACGTAACTGATGTGAAGGCAACTTGTCTTTATGTTAAATGCGCAAAAGAAATAAAACAATTATCTGGCCTTAATCAAAAATCTGCTTATGTCGCGTTTTGACAACATTGTTGCAGATTTTTCGGAAACACAACAGCAAACAGGAAGCAGGCAGTGGCTACACTAGATTTCCATTTCTAAATCAATATACGAAATTAATATTTCACATTCTGAAAGTATTTGTATGGAGTGTAGCCATGTATGGAAGTGAAACATGGACAGTAAATAGTTTGGACAGGAAGAGAATAGAAGCTTTCGAAATGTGGTGCTACAGAAGAATGCTGAAGATTAGATGGGTAGATCACATAACTAATGAGGAGGTACTGAATAGGATTGGGGAGAAAAGGAGTTTGTGGCACAACTTGACCAGAAGAAGGGATCGGTTGGTAGGACATGTTCTGAAGGGATCACCAATTTAGTATTGGAGGGCAGCGTGGAGGGTAAAAATCGTAGGGGGAGACCAAGAGATGAATACACCAAGCAGATTCAGAAGGATGTAGGTTGCAGTAGGTACTGGGAGATGAAGAAGCTTGCACAGGATAGAGTAGCATGAAGAGCTGCATCAAACCAGTCTCAGGACTGAAGACCACAACAACAACAACAACAAATCAATATTCAAGCTGTTGTAAATGGTTCAAATGGCTCTCAGCACTATGGGACTTAACATCTAAGGTCATCAGTCCCCAAGACTTAGAACTACTTAAACCTAACGACATCACACACATTCAAGCCCGAAGCAGGATTCGAACCTGCGACTATAGCAGTAACGCGGTTCCGGACTGAAGCGCCTAGAACCGCTCGGCCACAGCGGCCGACTAAACTGTTGCATACCACATGGAGCAATGTGGTAAAGCGTAATGACAAACCTTCTTTAGACAGTAGGATGGGGAGAGTAATTATTCCTATGAAAGGATATTCCAAGATAACGATTTTAGAATGAAGTATGTATTTCAAAAAAAACTTAGGAAAACTTCGCGTGATCTTCACACATAGCGTTGGTCCGAACTATATTATGCTGAAATGAAATGTCTTGTCGTTAGGGCCTCCCGTCGGGTAGACCGGTCGCCTGGTGCAAGTCTTTTGAGTTGACGCCACTTCGGCGACTTGCGCCTCGATGGGGATGAGATGACGATGATGATGAAAACAACACAACACCCAGTCACTGAGCGGAGAAACTCTCCGACCGAACCGGGAATCGAACCCGGGCCCCTTAGCACGGCATGCTGTCACTGACCACTCAGCTATCGAGGCGGACGATATTATGCATCACAAAGTGAACAATGATTTGAAATGGTACGAAGCTAACATAGAATTTCTATAAAAATCAAACACTTAATCAGTTGATATCTTAATGCATGACACAAGGAAGTGGGGTGGTGTTTCTCTCAGCTCCGAACAAGTTAACTAGCTGACAATACATATTCTGAAAAAATTAGCTGCGCACGTTGCGGTCTTACCTCAAACTTCTTCTCTTCAGTAATAATAACATTGTTCAAAATTTATATTCTTTTCACCTTCCAATCTATACATCACATTCACCCTTGCTGTCCTTTTCAATAATTTGTTCATCTAACAGAGACAATCACAGGCCAACACAACACTACTGAGTAACTGCTATCACATTTCAGCTAAGAGTGTACCAGACCGCGCAGAGGCAAAGACTGTGCCACAACAAGACCAAAGATTGTTTAACAGTAACATAACTTGCTCTCTCTATGACGTGCACATTAATGACTTACAAAAGTCAAAATGACATGTCAGCCTTATAAGTTGACTAAAAGATGGGATCAGATGTTAGGGCACATCGCGAGGCATCAAAAAAAAAAATGCTTCAAATGGCTGCCGACCGCGGTGGCCGCGCGGTTCTAGGCGCTGCAGTCTGGAACCGCGCGACTGCTACGGTCGCAGGTTCGAATCCTGCCTCGGGCATGGATGTGTGTGATGTCCTTAGGTTAGTTAGGTTTAAGTAGTTCTAAGTTCTAGGGGACTGATGACCTCAGATGTTAAGTCCCATAGTGCTCAGAGCCATTTGAACCATTTTTTTCAAATGGCTGTGAGCACTATGGGACTTAACATCTGAGGTCATCAGTCCCCTAGAACTTAGAACTACTTAAACCTAACCAACCTAAGGACATCACACACACCCATGCCCGAGGCATGATTCGAACCTGCGACCGTAGCAGCAGCACGGTTCGAGACTGAAGCACCTAGAACCGCTCGGTCACACCGGCCGGCCTGTAACACGTCGCTACTAGCTGACTAGCGGTGACCAGTGGAGAGAAACGCTGAGGTCCGAAGTCTTCAAAGGAACTCAGTGGATTCTGATACTGAGAAAAAATCCGTATTTTTCATTAACGCGGTGCTAAAATAGAAGGTCAGACTAGAACCAGTACTTTAATAGCACATTTTTTTCAGCACAGAAGACGCTTTCGAACTGAGTTACTGTATTTCGCCCTATATACAGAACAAGAAACTATGACGATTATTTTTCTTAAAATTCCAAAGTATTGTGTTACTTACATGCTAAAGTCAGGAACATACACTTAACTGGGTGTTTCCAAACTTCTTGCACAAATGAAATGAGAAGCACCTAATATTCGGTGACGAACCACTTTCACGTTACGTTTTTAACTATAGCCCGTGCTAAAATACGCCAGAAATGTGCAATACTGTAGTGTCATGCCTCATACACTGTATCGTATTCTACTGGTAGTCCGCATCCCGTTGTATTACTACAGGGTGAAATTTTTTTTCTACAGGACAGGGATCAATAAATGATGATACTTCCGTGAAGTTTCTCACCCTTTGTTTTTAAATTTACCAGACTGAAATCGTATATACAAGATCTTTCTTTATGGTATGCTAACACCTTTTAATTCAAAATCTTTGAGGTCCATAGCTTTCTCAAAAATCTCTAGACGCTACATTTTTTTCATATGTTACCCTATTTATTTTTCCCGAGGAATTCGCTCGCTGAGGGTTAGCACGCAATAGAGGAAAATCCTGTATTCACAAATTACACAGAGCTGCTTTCAGTACGACTAGTTTCACGAAAATGCCGCCGTTTATCGATTACTCTTTCGTGGTAAACAAAATATTTTCACAGTTTAATTGTTTTACATAAATGAACACGCTGTTACCACTTTCGCAATGGAAAATTATTTCACAGACTATGGCTTACCTAATGTCTTTACAGTATTTCAAGATATCCTTCCCAGACATAGAGCACGTAAGCAAAGTCATTTACGTTAGTTCCTGTTGTTGTATTTAGTAGCCAAAGTTGTTTCACAAGTTTCGCCAGCGTCGGTAATATTCGAGTCATTTCGTCACCGAGTGGATGCTACTTCGCAACCAGTACCACCTTTTTACGTACCAACTAATGATGATGTGCTGGATCGTTGTCGAGCACATGCACTTTGCTTCGCTCCTTTCTTTCACAAAGCGCTGGTAGCATACTGTACACCGACAGAGGACTATGTAACATTTCGAGCGCTGTCAGTGTACTACAGACAGACATGCAGTCCACATATGCCTTACAAAAAATTATGGGTTTATTCCAAAATCAATGTTCCATTTTCCGTTCCTGTGACTTAATTAGCCATATTATGGTAGCTACGAGTGAAACGCAGTGGTTGATTGGTTGATTCAGGGGATCGGACCAAACAGCGAGGTCATCTGTCCAATAGGATTAGAGAAGGATGGGAAATGTAGGCGACCGAGCCCTTTCAAAGGAACCATCCCGGACTGAAGAGATTTGGGGAAATCACCGAAATCCGAAATCAGGATGGCCGGACGCAGGTGTGAAGAAACGCGGCGTCTGCCCCCCTAAAGTGGACAGGCCAGAAGACAGCGAGGTCATCTGTCCAATAGGATTAGAGAAGGATGGGAAATGTAGGCGACCGAATCCTTTCAAAGGAACCATCCTGGACTGAAGAGATTTGGGGAAATCACCGAAATCCGAAATCAGGATGGCCGGACGCAGGTGTGAAGAAACGCAGCGTCTGCCCCCCTAAAGTGGACAGGCCAGAAGACGCTTGTCAGCTTCTTTATGATGTACCACACTGCTGTGCAACCACTAATGGGATGCAGAGGTATGGAAGCGCGAAGGAGGTCATGTACAATTTTTTTGGGTGATCTCTGATTGCGTAGCACACTTGCATGAGATCGAAAGACCCGGAACACATCTGCATTTCTTCACACAAACCCACTTGCAAAAAATGACTTGTTCATCACCTCCCATGACCACCACTCTTCACTCGAGGTCCTGCCGTTTCTAAGACCATGTTGGTTACGTCTACACTTGTGTCATAAACGAAGCACATTGTAGGATGGCTATGTATGTTGCGGGTATCAATGTAGGCTAAGTTAAAAGCAAGTATTCTGTGAAGTTTGATTATTGCGGAGAAAGCTAACAGTAACAATAAGTCGTTATTATCAATAGGAGACCTCGTGTAAGACAAATTTAGGTTCCCGATTCATGCGCATCGTGCCTTAGGACAAGAGAGACACAGGAGAACTAAGAGATGAATAGCAGCAAGAGTATAACTGAAGGGATGTTATAATGTACATGATGTGTGTGGACACATTTACACAAGAATATTAAGAAGTTGCCAGGATACTGGGGAGAGTTAAGTAATAAGTTCAGTATAAAACAGGAACTTGTGTACAAAAAAAGTGAAAGAAATTAGTATAACATTAAGGCTGGGGCCACACGAGTGGAATGTTTCCGCATCCTAAGACATACTGTACTGTGCTGTGGCGAGATGCTGAGTACTGCAGCCTGAAGCCAGTTCCAGAACTGATTGTGGAGATCCAAATATCGGCTCAACTACTGCACCTCTGAAATGCTTTTATGTAAACAAAGCGCAGCTAGGTATGTCTATGTAGTTAGTTTCTGAGTAAACCTTTTACAAAAAAAATAAAATAGATTAAAAACCACTGTTTCTGGAGATGTGGATTCTTCGCTATGCAAGCTTTCTTGTTTAATTTCGAGATAATCATTTGATAAAAATTTTTGATTCTTTTGCATCTTGTAGGTTCAGATTTAGGGCATTTTACGTCATATATAGCTGTGTACAAAATGTAGCTCACACATTGAAATTATTTTTAAAACTATAAGTAGTGAGCCACACCTCTTTCCAGTCTAGATAAATAGGTGATATATATTGGCAGTTGTCCACCACAGACTACAAAGCACCACACTGGATCCTGAACCCGAGTGTTATGCGGCAACTATGCCAGTGGTGATACGTTTTTTAGTAAATTTAATCCCATCTGTAATTACTGCTGGCGAAGAAACAAATATGGTTTTGTTGTCATTAACAGAACAATAACTGTGTGCAATGGACAATGTCGACGACAGTTTAATGAATATTCCAAATATACATTATTGACGAAAACTGACACCGGCGAAGGTGTAAAAGTGGGGTTGCCATATCTACCTGGGACCTCGTCGGGACACTCTGAGATTGGGGTGTAAAAATGAACTAAAAAATTTATTTGATATAATTACTTTTTATTTAGAACACAATTACATGGAACTTGTTGCGGCAGGAGTATTTGGTACACCATATTTTTCGGAAGATTTCACCTGTTCAGTAAGTCTTTTTTCCCTTTTACGTATTTATAAAACTCCATGCAAGTCAGATGGCGTAAAACTGGCACTGTAAGAGTGATTCTACAGTCCCTGGCAACAGTCGATTTCTTTCATCAGTCCGGTGGATTGACTTCGGCGAAAATACTCTTTCCACAGCGACGTAGTGTGCGGGAATATAAAACAAACTCTCTCAAAATTTTAGCAGTTGGCACTTGCGTTCAGGATTTTCGGTTTCCTTAAGAAACTAAATCCATCTTTCTTCCACGACATGTTTACGACTTCCGTTCTTTGAAGCCAAGCTTACTTTCTAAAAAGCTCTTCAGAAATACTCCTGAAAAATATTGTCGCCTGAAATTTTCACACCATTTTAGCCACGTATATAATAGTGTTTTCAGTCATCACCCAAGCTGAGGTTTCAAGTAACGTCATCCAATCTAATATTTGATGTTTATTAACAGAAATAGCCCATTTCTCCAACAGTAATTGGCTTATAAGGCGCTTGTTCGCCCGATTCTTGATTATTGTTCAGCTATCTAGGATCCCTACCAGGTAGGACTGATAGAGGAGATAGAGAAGATCCAACGAAGAGCGGCGCTTTTCGTCACGGGATCGTTTAGCTGGCGAGAGAGGGTTACGGAGATGCTAAACAAACTCCACTGACAGACGTTACAAGAGAGGCGTTGTGCATCACGGAGAGATTTACTATTGAAATTTCGGGACAGCTCTTTTCAGGAGGAGTCAGATAACATATTACTTCCCCCCACATACATCTCGCGTATTGATCACGAGGAGAAAATTCGAGAAATTAGAGCCAATACAGATGCTTACCGTCAATCGTTATTCCCACGCACTATTCGCGAGTAGAACAGGGTTGGAGGGATCAGATAGTGGTACCGAAAGTACCCTCCGCCACACACCATTAGGTGGCTTGTAGAGTATCATGTAGATGTATATGTATTCTGCAAAATCAGGACAAAGTTGAGTCTTGTCGGGATTTCGGAACAGGAAGGTCCATACTGGCGACGGTCCCGATATATCGGGACTGATGGCAACCCTATGTACGAAATAAGTCGCTTGTGTGGGAAAACGTTCTCGAAACGATGAGGCGCATAAAGTGAAAGCAGCGCGAGAATTGAAAGATGTGGCTCATCAAAAGCGAATTCTTTACTGCAAATGGCTTACATCTTTTATTGAGAGGAATACCGTTGATGCTCCTGACGTCAACTTCTATACAGACGATGCCTGGTTACACCTCTCTGGTCATGTTGTTGCACAAAACACGCCACTACCGTCAACGGAGGTTCGGCATGCTGTGCTTTAAACGCCATTGCATGATCAGAAAATTGGAGTGCGGTTAGCAACATTCAGACGGCGAATTATTGAACCATTATTTTTTGAAAAAACCCTGAACTTACTGTTTAATGATCCACGATATCTTTGGTCAGTTAAAGGAAGACGAAATTAGCTACACACAGTTCAACAAGATGGCGCCACTGCGCACACTGTTAACAACAACTTCTGGAAGAAGGATTTTGGGAAAGTGTCCTCTCAAAAAATCTATAGCCCCCTCGCTCGCAGGACGTTTCTCCATCAGACTTTTTTTGTCGGGGGGGGGGGGGGGGCGGACCAAAAGGTGTTTTGTACGGCAATCGCCCATGCACACGTAGTGACTTAAAACCTGAAATAACAGTGTATGTGAGAAGCATATCACAATTAAATCAGTAGAAAGTTTTTTCCAATAAAATCAAGAGTGTACCTCATGTCCAACACACACATACATCAAAAAAGGTTTTGCATCACCACGGTTCCCAGAACTCCTGAAGATATGCGTTGTCTGTGGATATTGTATCACAGACACAGTCACTAAAACCCGCCCAAAGATGTAAACAATCGAGCATGAGCAACACCTATTCGACGGAGGGGGTCCGTTAGCCAATCAGTTCCAGTCATTCCACCAGGAAGGAGGTACACGGCTCCTGTTGGCTGTAGTTCAACCATTCCTAGACAGTCAATACCGCAGTTCGATCGTATCCACATTGTTACTTTGTGCCAGCAAGGGCTCTCAACAATGGAAGTACCCAGGCGTCTCGGAGTGAAACAAAGCAATGTTTTTCGGACATGGAGGAGATACAGAGAGACAGGAACTGACGGTGACACGCCTCGTTCAGGCCGCTACCTAAGGATTATGGCTCGGAGGAACCCTGACAGCAACGCCACCGTGTTGAATAATGGTTTTTGTGCAGCCGCAGGACGTCGTGGTACGACTCAAACTGTGCCCAATAGGCTGCATGATGCGCAACTTCGCTCCCGACGTCCATGGCGAGGTCTGTCTTTGCAACCACGACACTATGCAGCGCGGTACAGACGGGCCCAAGAACACGACGAATGGACCGCTCAGGATTGGCATCACGTTCTGTTCACCGATGAGTGTCGCATATGCCTTCAACCAGACAATCGTCGGAGACGTGTTTGGAGGCAACCCGGTCAGGCTGAACACCTTAGACACACTGTCCAGTGAGTGCAGCAAGGTGGAGGTTTCCTGCTGTTTTGGGGTGGCATTATGTGGGATCGACGTGGTGCCGCTGGTGGTGTGGAAGGCGCCGCAATGGCTATACTATACGTGAATGCCGTCCAAATGGTTCAAATGGCTCTGAGCACTATGGGACTTAACATCTGAACTCATCAGTCCCCTGGAACTTATTTCACTACTTAAACCTAAACAGTGCAACCATATCGGCAGAATAGTGGCGAGGCATTCGTCTTCGTGGACAACAATTCGCGCCCCCATCGTGCACATCTTGTGAATGACTTCCTTCAGGATAACGACATCGCTCGAATAGAGTGGCAAGCATAATCTCCAGAATGAACCCTATCGGACATGCCTGGGATAGATTGAAAAGGGCTGTTTATGGACAACGTGACCCACCAACCACTCAGAGGAATCTACGCCGAATCGCCGTCGAGGAGTGGGACAATCTGTACCAACAGCGCGTTCATGAACTTGTCGATAGTATGGCACGACGAACACAGACATGCAGCAATGCAAGAGGACATGCTACTGGGTATCAGAGGTACCGCTGTGTACAGCAATCTGGACCACCACCTCTGAAGGTCTCGCTGTATGGTGATACAACATGCAATGTGTGGTTTTCATTAGCAATGAAAAGGGCGGAAATGATTTTTATGTTGATCTCTATTCCAATTTTCTGTACACGTTCCGGAACTCTCGGAACAGGGTTGATGCAAGACTTTTTTTGATGTGTGTATATCGTACCTGCACAGCAGCTTTCCGAACACCCTGCACATATTTTCGCAGTCGCCTTCGAAACGATTTGTTACTTCTGCTGTGTGAGAATTCGGTCAACGCATGTCAACATACCAGCGTGACCGACAGTTACCTCAGAGGAGGAAAGCATGGCTTCCATTTATTCATTTCCTTGTTTTCGTATAACCGTTCGTTGACGCAACTCACACGAAATATCTGAGGAAATCTCTCGCTTTAATGAAGGCGCCATGCTCGCATTTATCATACCAGGAAGGAGGGCAGTCCACATTTGCGGTTCTAGACAATCGTCAGAGAAGATACTTTCGGTCTTGAGTACAGTCTATAGTCAGAGAAGCCAACTACCCATCTGAGGTGGGCCTGCTTTCAGCAACTCAGACAAGACGAATTGAATTTAAACGGCACTTAAGTAGACAGAGGAATTTTTATCGCCACACGTCAACATACGAGGGCAGTTCAATAAGTAATGCAACACATTTTTTTTCTGAAACAGGGGTTGTTTTATTCAGCATTGAAATACACCAGGTTATTCCCCAATCTTTTAGCTACACAACACTATTTTTCAACGTAATCTCCATTCAATGCTACGGCCTTACGCCACCTTGAAATGAGGGCCTGTATGCCTGCACGGTACCATTCCACTGGTCGATGTCGGAGCCAACGTCGTACTGCATCAATAACTTCTTCATCATCCGCGTAGTGCCTCCCACGGATTGCGTCCTTCATTGGGCCAAACATATGGAAATCCGACGGTGCGAGATCGGGGCTGTAGGGTGCATGAGGAAGAACAGTCCACTGAAGTTTTGTGAGCTCCTCTCAGGTGTGAAGACTTGTGTGAGGTCTTGCGTTGTCATGAAGAAGGAGAAGTTCGTTCAGATTTTTGTACCTATGAACACGCTGAAGTCGTTTCTTCAATTTCTGAAGAGTAGCACAATACACTTCAGAGTTGATCGTTTGACCATGGGGAAGGACATCGAACAGAATAACCCCTTCAGCGTCCCAGAAGACTGTAACCATGACTTTACCGGCTGAGGGTATGGCTTTAAACTTTTTCTTGGTAGGGGAGTGGGTGTGGCGCCACTCCATCGATTGCCGTTTTGTTTCAGGTTCAAAGTGATGAACCCATGTTTCATCGCCTGTAACAATCTTTGACAAGAAATTGTCACCCTCAGCCACATGACGAGCAAGCAATTCCGCACAGATGGTTCTCCTTTGCTCTTTATGGCGTTCGGTTAGACAACGAGGGACCCAGCGGGAACAAACCTTTGAATATCCCAACTGGTGAACAATTGTGACAGCACTACCAACAGAGATGTCAAGTTGAGCACTGAGTTGTTTGATGGTGATCCGTCGATCATCTCAAACGAGTGTGTTCGCACGCTCCGCCATTGCAGGAGTCACAGCTGTGCACGGCCGGCCCGCACGCGGGAGATCAGACAGTCTTGCTTGACCTTGCGGCGATGATGACACACGCTTTGCCCAACGACTCACCGTGCTTTTGTCCACTGCCAGATCACTGTAGACATTCTGCAAGCGCCTATGAATATCTGAGATGCCCTGGTTTTCCACCAAAAGAAACTCGATCACTGCCCGTTGTTTGCAACGCACATCCGTTACAGACGCCATTTTAACAGCTCCGTACAGCGCTGCCACCTGTCGGAAGTCAATGAAACTATACGAGACGAAGCGGGAATGTTTGAAAATATTCCACAAGAAATTTCCGGTTTTTTCAACCAAAATTGGGCGAGAAAAAAAATGTGTTGCATTACTTATTGAACTGCCCTCGTATTTGGCGCTATGTGTAACGCTGGATCGTAAACTTATCGATCTGCTTTATCGCAGAGTGTATGTTGCAGCTGCCTCTTGTTTTGCCTGGGTAATTGCAAAGTAATGGCTGCTCGCTGACAATCCTTGAATAATGTGTGATTGTCGTTGCTGAGCGCGAAAGCTTCGTGCGGCGATCGGGTAGAAGTGGGAGTCGGTCTAAACCTTGGCGTCCCAGGTGCGATCCCATAGGCTGCTAGCATTTATTGTTACTCTGTTGCT
Source organism: Schistocerca americana (assembly GCF_021461395.2). Taxonomy (NCBI): domain Eukaryota; kingdom Metazoa; phylum Arthropoda; class Insecta; order Orthoptera; family Acrididae; genus Schistocerca; species Schistocerca americana. The sequence continues at coordinate 77,265,602 of NC_060124.1, read as the reverse complement.
AACGCATATGGCTGGGGTACGAGATTACAGCCTTATCTAGTCGTTCTTTCCCCCAGTGGTTTCCTTAGTCAGCAGTCAAGGTAACAGCAGCCCCTTGAATGTGATGTGGACCTATACTACTTACTACTGCGTCTTTCGCGCTAACGGTCTCTGAGACCGCATCTGGCACTTTTCGTTATGGATTCAGTAGATAGGACTGCGTCTACTGTTTGTATTACGGACCCTGACTTTGAGGATACTATTTTAGAATGATTTGAGGACAGTTTAGGAAGTGATGGACCTTATAGTGACAAGAGAACAGAAAGTGAACATAATTCAGAATAGGAAGAGTGAGGAAGTGAAGACGAATTTGTTTTGTCAGCTGTGAATTTTTTGAATGAAACAAGTGATCAAAGTGATAAAGACAAAAGGGTAGAGACTGAATGTTAAGCTACAGATTCTGCTACAAATATATTTGATCGAAGTAACTTAAGTGGAGTGAATGAGTTTGTCCTTCATAATTTCTACAAAGACAATGCTCAGGAGAGCCGGTTTAATTTTCTGAAGAAGCTTGCATACTCGTTGGTGACACCACAGATAAAAAGCGAGTCAACAGCTATCACATATGCTGTCCGCTTCGTGCATCCATTCACCTTGCTTTGGATGTAGTATTACCGAGAGTAGAGCTCGTTGTAAAACGATTGGAAAAACGCAAAACACGCTCCACCTGTCACCTAAGAAAGAAGTGAAAGACGCTTATAGTTGCCAGGCCGCAAGAAGTCAATATAACTTGAATTCTCTACAAAAACTTCCAGTGTGTGCAAAGGAAACCTCTGCAAATGAAACTGAGAAGTTCTGGTATAATTTCAGTTTTTGAATGTTTTATGGGAATTTTTTATACTTTTGTTATTACATGTATAAAAAACAATAAAAATATAGCAAAAAGTAAGATTTAGAGAGTAGGGTATCTGACTTTCCATAGCAGTAACATCAAAACGTAATATTATTTCATTTTCTGCAGTTTTCTGTTTAGATGCGTTTTTTTCGTAAAAATAAACTTTAAAATTTATTTAAATGTTTTTTGTGTGGCATCACTGTAACCAATCACACAAAACGCAGAACTCTTTCACTGAAATTGGAAGTCCATTTTTATGACTATTTAAATATAGCGGTTTCCCAGACCGCATCCGAAACAGAGAGTGACAGAAAAATGACTTGTGAAGCTAAGGTTTAATCTGCGGTCGAGTCGGGTGTTGCTCAGGCGATGTGCTTGCCTGCTGGAATTGTTCGGATGGAACTGCTAACTCGTTTTTGATTTCTCGCTTTAAGGTTACAGTGTGACCCGGTCAATGTCGTGAGGTGGCATGCGAAATGTTACTAAGCAGTACATTTTTGAAAGTGTTTGGAACAAGTAATATTTTAACTTCTCTTCCCATAACATTGAAGTTAAATTATGATGACTGAATAATGTCTGGTTACTGGAATGGAAACTTTCGGGCGAGAGAAGTCGCTTCCCCAATGTTTTAAACACAAATATCTCCCACACTTTCAGGTATTAATTTAATTCTCGTTTGAATTCTCAGATCTAAAAATCAAAATGATTAATAGTGTGTAAAGGACATTTACAGGTCGTAATCACACTCTGTCTCTCGAAGCCGAAGTCGAACCTGGAATAAATTTCCGTTGTTCTTCAGAATTCCGGAGATCATCAACTCTGAAAGTTCTTAAAATAGTCAGAGGCGCTATCGTACACCTTGGGAAAGCCGCCTTGGGCGCTATGATGTACTCACTCTGCAGTATGGGAATCAGTGTCCAAGTTGTGTAATAATTTCATTTAAAAAGAATTAAACGTACCTTTTCAATTCATGAAATTTTATTTTTCCATAAATAATCTTCATAGCTGCATTTCAGGATACATCAATCTCTTGCATGAGCTGTAATGTTATCATAATTAATCAAATTACATTCCGTATTCAAAATGGCAGCTTCCAACAATGCCGCTAATTACAGTTCAGAGGCGATCATACCATCCGATTCCTCTCCGCAAATGTGATAAATATAGACCACTTGCGCAGTTACGCATAATCATTTACGCTAAAAGAGAAAAAGTGGCAGGAAAAGGGTCGCACTGCAGAACCCATCATTATCCGCTTTCCTAAACTATATAAAAGTAATTGAAATATATGTCATTAAAATCATGGATTGCAGAGAAGCAGAATTGGCGTAATATAACACACTCAGCCCGTCGTGTTGTAAGATGAACGGCATAGAAGTCCAATGCCACATGGATTCTTTCTCTACCGACGGAACGTATCCATATGCCTTCTTTGTACCACTGAAGCATTATTTGGATGCATGGACCAGAAAAGCCATGAAAAACAAACCCTGCCCAGCTGTATTCAAAGTTTTGCCGATTCAACAAAGGAGCATATGGGCAGCAAAGCGCGTGCAAGGGACTGGGCGGTTCGTGGCTGTTACCGGGTGCACCGTAAGCTTGTGCAAAGTAGAGGGGTGCTGTGCTTGTTTAGATATGGGTTCGAAGTCGGATTCTGAATCTATAGTGACATCGCCAAAAAACGTAAAATGTGCTACTCAAGATAATCCCTAATGGGAAAAGGAAACATCTTTAGTGGCTAGCTCAGAAGCAGCAATATAATATTATAATGCCTCCTGCTCTGCATGTGATTGTGATCTAAAAATTAGGTCTAGGAAAAGTGATACAGTAAAGCACGCCAGTGGTCAGAAGCATGTAATTAATTGTAGTGCCCAGCAAAGGCAACCTAAATTTAACGTAATGTCATCAGTTAATGGCAACTCAAGATTACATGACACAGTTAAGGCCAGTGGAATTTGCCTTGCTAGTTTCGTTGCACAACATGATTTACGATTTCGGATTACTGAACCTTTGCCGAAACTCATCCATGCCGGCCGCGGTGGTCTAGCGGTTCTAGGCGCTCAGTCCGGACCCGCGGGACTGCTACGGTCGCAGGTTCGAATCCTGCCTCGGGCATGGATGTGTGTGATGTCCTTAGGTTAGTTAGGTTTAAGTAGTTCTAAGTTCTAGGGGACTGATAACCACAGATGTTAAGTCCCATAGTGCTCAGAGCCATTTGAACCATTTTTTTGAAACTCATCCAGGCAGTGTGTCCTGATTCACAAGTTGCAAAACATATTCATTGTGGCAGAACAAAAGTAGCTGGGACCATAAATAATGTTACAGGCAAGGCAAGTTTGGTGAAACTAATTGACATGCCCAAGACAGCTAAACTTAGCCTCATTGTCGATAACTCAACAGTCGATAACAAACATTTATGTTTGACAATACGCGTTCTGAGCGAAGGAAACGAAATAATTGATGCCTTTATGGGACTGATTCCACTTACTGATGCATTATGTCAGAAGACTGTCAAGCTCTTCTGTGACAAACCTTATCCACTTCGTTTAATCAAGATTTTCCAGTGTCGTTCGTGATGAAATGCATTTGCCATTCACTTTCGCTATGCGCCTTCTTCCGTGAGGCATAGAACTAGCGAGGGACGCGTATTTCCGGTGTAGCCCTAAATGTATTGGTAAACTGAAATAGTTTCCGAACTTTGTAAAACTGAAACCGCACAAATTACTTCATCCCAGTCAGACATGATGGCTTCCTTTACATACGGTTGTATCGGGTCTTCTTGAGCAATAGTATTTTCTGAAACTATTTTATCGATGCTTTGCCTAACGACAGACTTCTGGCAAGCGACAAAATTCTGTAAAATTAAAAGATAGTACTGCACGACCCTTTCGTAATTGTTGGCATTTTGTGGTGCCTATCTTTAACACAATCTTAAAACGAAATCAGTGTGTCCTCAAATCCACACCATGTATCGTGATGTTGAGCCAACGCTGAAAATGGTGTTAGAATGTTACATAAAGGAAAATTATCTACCCTTGAAAGAAGTTCAGTATCGAAATCCCACTCGTTTTATATTTCTTGATGAACTGTAAGGGTAAAAGTTTCATTGAACATCGATAAAAAACACAAATCTGACTTGTGATCAATTGAAGAACTTTAAACTTCGATGCTTAGACCTTTTGATAAAGAGTGCTCAGCAGATATTCAGCGGTTTGCTTTCAGAGATAATGTTATAAAAGATTTGGAGGCACTTCTACATCTACATCTATACTCCGCAAACCACTGTGAGGTGCATGGCGAAGTGTACGTCCCATTGTACCAGTTATTAGGGTGTCTTCCTGTTCCATTCATAAATGGAGTGTGGTAAGAATGATTGTATGAATGCCTCGGTGCATACAGCTGTTGTTCTAATCTTATCCTCATGATCCATATGTGAGCCATACGTAGGATGATTGTAGTGTATTCCTGGAGTAGTCATTTAAAGCCGGTTCTTGAAGCCTAGCTTATAGACTTTCTCGGGATGGTTTACGTCAATCTTCAGGTGTCTTCCAGTTCAGTTCCTTCACTATATCTGTAACACTCTCCCACGGATTAAACAAATCTATGAGCATTCGTACTGTCCTTCTTTGTATACGTTCAATAGCCCCTGTTAATCCTATATGGTACGGGTTCTACACACTTGTGCAATATTATAGAACCAATCACACAAGTGATTGGTAATCAATCTGCTTTGTAGACTGATGGCACTTCCCCAGCAATATACCAATTTGCGTCAGAGGCAAGGGAATTCCGACTGTTGACGGCCTTACATCAAAGTTTCCAAGTTTCATTATAAACGATATTCAGGAAATCGGCACTGAATGGAGGCCAGTGAGAAATACAGAGGTAGGACCAAAAAGCAGAGATCCGGTTGAATTTTGGAATGCTGTCAGGGGGAGATGGAACTTCTATGTTCCCTTGAGTTTTCAGCCATGATGATGTTGCTGTTGTGCTTACCTCATTCGTCGGCTAGTGTGAAAAGAATATTTTCGGCAATAAACAGAATCAAGACCAAAGTAAGAAAAAGACTGAGCACTAGGACGACATGGCAATAGGGCTTTCACATTCCAAAAATAATACCAGATTTGTGTCCTGTTGCGACTTTCCTACTGGCACGGAAGTTCTACGTCTGATGGCTAATGACATTTACAAGGATGTTGGGGAGGAAGAAGAAGCAGCCTAGATTTTTCTCTCAACGTTGCTGTTCGTTATATTAACCTGTAACTGGTATAGCGGGGTCATGTGGACTGGAATTCTGTTTTTTGTTTAGTGTTGATGTTTGTAACACTTAGCTCTGTAGATCTCACAAGGGAAGACCCAGTCCGACATACCGAAATCCATCATGGAATTTTTTTATGAAGGGAGAATACAACGAAGAAAATGCACTGTAACAACTTTAGCCCCGAAGAGCCCTACAAGTATTTAAAAAAAAAGTTGAAGTTACTCATTTTTGCCTCACGAGGAACCGCTTGTAACAACGTTTAGCAATACAGCCACCTCGTGTCTATAGCGCGAATTGGCCGTCACAAGAGAGCGTAACGCAAATATCCAGGATGACACTTGCAAATTCTTAGCATACGAACCATACAAAAATGGCACATATAATTAATATTTTGAATAACAGGCAGTTCATATCGACAGCTAAACCATTGCAGACGTAATTCTTACAAAGGTGACTAACAGAGGAAAATGAAGGCTGTGTTTGATGTTTCATTACAGATGACTTATACCAATCGGGATTTTAATTTGTTGAAACAAAATATATCTCACACATACATCATTTTATAACAATTCTTGTGGAAATTTTTCCTATACATCCGAAATTTTTAAGCCCCATCTCTCGAAACAAAGAAAATCGCACCTGACAACACTGCAGCCTTGGCATTGTAGTGTGCGTACGTGTCCTGATAAATACACTGCATTTTGCTCAATTTTCTGTTACAATTACGTACCGGATTCCATAGCCTTTTGTTTTATTCGTTTAAAACATAGTAGTGTAGAATCAAGCACATTTTCAGTCATCGTTTTAAAAACAGTTTGTTCCAAAAGATATGATTTGTGGTTTTTAGTTTTTACTTACCTTACTGCATTCTGTATGGTTTCCACTTACATCTGGAAGAGTTGTCTGCAAGCAGATTTTTCTGGAATTGCTGCGTTTGGCACTGATGAGAAATTAAGCGTGAGTAAAGTGCCACAACAGTGCAAAATGTAGGAATACACGAAAGCTGTGCAAGCAGACTATTCTTCTTGGTGTGACCGGAAATCAGACAAATGCAGTAGGTAAAAACACACCTCAATATATTTTGAAACGAACACGTTGACTCTCGAAATAAACCAAAACTGTAAATTTGTTTGGTTCCATATTACTAGCAATGGTTTAAATAAAGAAAACTAAACGCGTTTTATAAAATGAATACAAATTTGTAGTAGCTGCATAGACATATTCTAAATGCTTCGTAATTTCGGTATGTAATTCAAGTTTGAGTCTTTCAAGGGCGTTGGTTATCGATGTTAACCACCTACTTTACAACACCTGGTAGACGAATGGGGCACCAGTTCTTGTTTCAGGTCACACAGTGAGTTGAGGGACTTCTCCTTAGATGGCAAGGCATCGGATATTACGCTGTTCGCTTTCCTATTGTCAGTGCTTTATAATTTGTTTGTTGGCTTGTAGCAGTTTTACTTGTGTACGCTTTGAAGATCAAATTTGGCACATATATACTACCTGTATTTGAAGTAACTATTTTCATGTATAAATTCGGTTCATGCCCATGAACTTCAGCACGGTAGTTACGTGAAACAATCTTGTAACTCTTCAGGCTTTCCCGGCGATATCTTTACATGGGAATAATCGGGTCTACTGCCGGATGTTTGTGTCGCTCTGGCACAATATTTCGGCCACGTAACTCGTTACCTTCTTCAGGTGCTACCTGAGACTGCCGTGTTGGAGGATCTTGTCCGGTATTTATGCCCAGAAGGCGCTGGGTACTCTCTTTGCCGTCCGCGCCCGCCTGGCGCTGCTTGTAATGTGTTGTCTCTTCCCCGGTGTTCCCTCGGACGTCCGCGCCCGACTTGGGCGCCATCTGTGGAAGCTCTCTGAGGCCTGTCCTTTGTTGGGCGCTCCATTCGCGGTCCGCGCCCGCCTGGCTCTGATCCTGCACTGTTGGCACTTCCCTGGTGCTCCGACGGTCGTCCGCGCTCGGCTCGTCCATCATCTGCGGTCGTGGCGGCTGTCAGAGGCCCGTCCTGCGTCGGGAGTTGCGTTCGCGGTCCGCACCCGCCTGGCGCTACTCCTGCAGTGTTACTACTTCTTGAGGAGTTTGTTGGTTCATTTCGTTGAGCCCTGATAAGCTCCAGAGCCGGACTCCACGCCGAGCTGAGTTGGTAACCGCTGTCTCGGTTTATTAGGTTGTCTGTGACCTTGATCTCGATGGCCTCCTTTATGACACTGTTCCAAAATCTTGGCGTCTGTGTCACAATTTTGGTGTTGTTATAGTCTATCGAGTGGCCGAGCTCCAAACAGTGCTCCGCTATGGCAGATTTTGTTGCCTGTCCGAGTCTGGTGTGCCTCTGGTGTTCTTTGCATCTGACGTCCACCGTCCTGGTTGTCTGGCCAATGTATGACTTTCCACACTGGCACGGGATGTTGTAAATGCCTAGTTTACATAGCCCTAGGTCGTCCTTCACACTCCCTAGCATGGTCCCAATTTTGGAGGGTGGACAAGTGCTCTTTAATTGTGGGCCAATATTATTGTAATTGTCTAAAACAACAGTTGGTTTTCCTTTTATATATGTTTCTCAAGGGAGTAATATTGACATTTCATCTCACACCCACACTTCATATGATGAAAATAAGATTTATCGTGGATGAGCATGCATATTTTCTTGTATCATGCTAAGAATAGAGGTAAACAGTGTAGGAAGGTTGTTTCTCACTACATATAGCACATAGGTTCTTCCAGGGAGACAAGTGGTTCAGAAGGAATTAAGCTGTGCCTCTCTCATGCATTTCTGCTACAAAATTTCCTACTGTTTTGATGTCGTCTCTTTGGATTATGGACTTTCTTTTGCAGAAATGGATCTTAACTCGAACGTATGACGGATGATTCAAAGGCTTCAGTCTTTTAGTGACTGTTGACTAGCGAGCTGTGGGCTCGCAGAAGAAGTGCATACACAATACACCACCTGCTCATGAACTGTGAGGCTGCGATCTAGTTACACACAATGGCATATTCAAAATTTTTCCTATGAAATTCACTGCTCTGAGAAGTTACTACCTGTTAATGTGGTGTTGCAGGTGCTGCCCCAAAACAAGTGCTGAGGCAGGTGTCTGGCCGCTTCCTGTCGGGCAGGTTGGCTGCCGTTCTTGGTGCATCTGGCGCAGGGAAAACCTCACTCCTCAATGTACTGTCTGGGTTCAGGTAAGACTGTGCTCTGCATTAAACAGAGGCCAAGTAGTTATCAAAAATCAAAGTAAATCTTTATATGTGAGCACTTAGGTTGGTTGTAAATGTGACATCATAAACAACAGTTAGTTTTCTTCCAACGCTAGACAGAGAACTCTTCTGGGCTTTCCCACATATTACAGTCCTTAGATGTTCTTCGTATTTCCAAATGGTTTCCACACTTTTTGTGTTAGGTTATCATCTAGTTCAGGCAGCAGCAACCTTTTAGTACCTATGGGTCACATTGTTGAAACCAGAATATTAATATTTTGAATGTTTTGAATAAAGGACAAGTTACAGTTCTCCTAGTACCATTGTTAGAAATTAGACTGTGATTGGATGTGTGCATGAGCATGCATGCACATGATCATGTGCACATGTGTGCGCACATATGTGCTTGTACATACATTGATTGACAATATTTATGAACAAGTGATGTATCCTACCATCTGGAAAGAGTTATAGATGAATAAATAAATAAAAATATATTGAATCAAACAACGGAAAATCCAGGATGGAATGTAACAATATTATGAAAAGGAAAGTTGCTACTCACCACATCTGCTGAGTCGCAGATAGACACAACAAAAAGAAGGCCAATGGCTGAAAGCTTTAATTATGAATGTCTTTTTGTTGTACCTGTCTGTGACTCAGCATCTCTGCTGTATGGTGAGTAGCAATTTTCCTTCTCATAATATTGTAAAAATATATTGCATTTTTAGAAAGCACAATTTTATTTAAGGAGAAAAATAAAACCAGTAAACATAGCCCTTTATAGCCACACAAAAGTGATAATCTGCAATATACATGTACCTGGAATTTAAGAAAAGCAAAAATTAAGGAAAATGTTGTAGGAAAGTTCTTGTAGAATGTAAATACTTCAGGATTAAAGGAGACCTCTAACCAAAAAGCGGACACATTGAGTCGTCAATAGACACACACAAAGAAATACTGCTAGCATTTGGAGTTATCTTTTGATGAGCTAGAGTACAATAAAATAAAATAAACACACACACACACACACACATATGCCTGTGCTCCTACACGGTGCTGGCTAGACTCACAGTGCCTATGATGGTGGACTTGTGGTAGGATTAGTGTCGGGTGGGGTGGGTAGAACGAGAAGGAGTTGGCAGGCAGAGAGAGGGACTGAGGATAGGTGGCTAATGGTTCGGAGGGAGGTGGCTAGTTTGCCAGCTAGGAATGCATGAGGGAGGAGTGGGAGGTATATGGGCTGGCACGATTATAGTGTTATAGTGGGCGGTGGGAAGCAGCACATGCTGAAGGTGGAGTGGGGACATGAATTATGGGGGGACGACATGATCGAGGAAGGGGAAACTGTTGGGTTTATTGTTCTAGGGCAGTGGACAACCTGAGATTTAGGCCAGAATGATTACTGGAGTGAAAGATGTGCTGCAAGCTTAACTCCCATCTGTGCCGTTTAGAGAAGCTAGTGGTGGGGGGAAGGATACAGATGCTCAGGTTGTGCAACAGATGTTGGATTTGAGCATGTTGCGCTGAGCTGTGTGTTGTCACCAGGTGGTCAACTTTGTTCTTGACAACAGTCTGGAAATGGCCATTTCTCTTGGTGGACAGCTGGTTGGTAGTCATACAAACATAAAAGACCGTGCATTGTTTGCAGCAGAGTTGTTATATGACATGGCTGGTTTCACAGATGCCCTGGCTTCTGATGAGATAGGGTAAGTCTGGACATGACATGACTAACAAATGCTGTGTGTGTGAATTAGGCAGGTCTTGCACCTTGGTCTGATACAGGTATATGTTCCTTGTGGCAAGGGGTTGGGAGAGGGAGTGGCATAGGGATGGACCAGGAAGCTATGTAGGTTGAGTGGACAATGGAATACCACTTTAGGAGGGGTGGGAAGATCTCTGGGAGGATGTCCCTCATTTCAGGGCAGGATGAGATAATCAAAACCCTGGCATTGGATATGATTCATTTGTTCCATTCCAGGGTGGTACTGACAGGTAGGGTTTTACAAGACATGGCCTACGTCTCAACAGGATAGGAAAGGGAAATTGGTTGTGCTGATAGCAGAATCTTGAAGAGGGGGTGGGGAGCACTGACACTTATGAATGTAATTGATTTGCTAATATATTTAGACTATTCCTAGTTAATACTTTCATTATATGGCAAAATCAGTAATTGTTTTGTAACTTAAATTCTATTGTTCACATATAAACAAATATAAATACTGTCCTAATTATAAACATTTGGAACATGATTTACTAGGAGTCTCAAAATATCTATTTGGCACTGTTCGAAAACATGTTAGCAAAGCCAACCATTAATTAATTCCAAATACCCCAAGTCAGCTTCAAACAGCTGTTAATAAGACTACATAACAGCTAAATAGAGGGGAATAAACTTATGATAAACACCAAAAAAATAAAAAATAAAAAAAAATCCTAAAATTCTGTTTAAAAGGTGATGCATGCTGCACCAGTGTGACAATAAACTTCATCTTCTCTTAAAACAAAGTTCTTAGGCTTACGGCTTGAAAGTAACTTCAAATGACACACACATATAAACAAAATTAATGGAACACTAAATAAAATATGTTACAGTCTGCGTTTACTCTCTGTCAAAGCAAGTTATAGCACTGTCCGAACTCCTGCTTTGCCCAATTCCACAGCATCCTACTGTACAGAATTATATTCTGGGGTAATACACCACCTAGTTCAGTCATCTTCTTAACTCAAAAAAGAACTGTAAGAGCAATGCAACATTCTTGACAAACAGATTCTTGCAAACCCTCTTTCAAAAGTCATTGATTCTCCCTATTCCCTGTATGTATATACTAGAAATCTGTAAATATATTAGAAATAATTTAAAAGATGTAAATGGACAAAAGGAAAAGTTTCATGTACAGTCAATAAGGACATCTACTTATAAAACCTCAACAGTAAACATCGCCATACAAATTTACAGTAGTCTTCCGTATAAAGTAAAAGACATATCATCATTCTTACTCTTTTGTAAAACCCTAAGGGCATTCTTATTGGATCATTGCTTCTATTCAATAGCAGAATTTCTAGATCATTTAAGATATAAAAGACTTGAAACAAGACAGTGCAGCTACTGCAAGAACCTTTGTGGATATAGCTAAAATTCATGTATGTGCTGAAATAATTACTGTATTCTTATTTTGTGTGTGTGTGTGTGTGTGTGTGTGTGTGTGTGTGTGTGTGTGTGTGTGTGTGTTCGTGTGTGTGTGTGTGTGTGTGTGTGTGTGTGTGTGCGTGTGATCAGTAATTAACAGTTTTGTCAAAAGTATTGTTTGTGTAACTATATACGTTAATTTTATTATTTAAACAAATAATTCAGCTTAACACTTGCAGTAGGAGAAACTGTTAAAAAGAAGGAAGTTTTCGATGTCTTCAGTCAATTTAATGAGTTATGTTTTAATTGCAATTTCTGTAAATTTAACTTCGAACAATGTGTAGTTTCAGTACCTATTATTGTGATGATACATAAGGGCCCAATTTTTGCTCCCGAGACAGTCAGTCCACGGCAGAGTTTCAGATGAAAAACTGTGTTGGTTAGATCAACAGCAATGCATCAACTTAACTGTGAAATAAGTGCTACACAATTAGATTGTGTGCTAAAACAATGACAGTGTCTGCTCCATACAAACCTTTCTATTATTCAAGAACAGTGAACTTTGTGGTTAGGTTTGTACTGCTCATAGATATTCAACAGGAAACTGTTGTAGCAGTATGTGGACGTTCACCTGCAAACTATTAATGAGGCTTATGGAAAGTTAAAACAATAGTGCACTGGCCATATAACTGTGTAATATTAGGGTGATGTGAACAGTGAAAGTAAAAGACTATGAAACACAACTGTGCATCTGTCAGCTACATCATTTATGGTAAACAATAGTTGCACATCAAACCCCAATTTTTTCAGCCAATACGTTGACACCAAGGACAACAAACAAGAAACAAAGCAGGCGAGTGTCATCACAAATTCCAGAATTCAGCTGTTTGGACAGCTCATAATTTCGTGTTTCTAACACACCCGGGAATATTTTTGAACACTGTCTTATTACCTAGTAAAGCCATACTATGATAAAAACAAATGCATTCGGTTTTCGTTCATCATTAATCCACATGCCATCCGGACAGAGTGGTCATTGCAACTGCATCAACTACCCTAGCACATCTCCCGTCAGACCAAAATTCTCAACATATCCACACACACTGCTAATGTAGTGCCTCTTGCCCACTATCCTCTTTACTCATGGCATTTCACCAATTGAGCTCGATGTGCATCTGCACTGAAGGGATCATTGGTCATCCTCGCCTTAATTAGATATTTGTTGTCTGTTCTTTTGGGTATATCTGAAAGAACAGTTACCATTTTGATCATACAGCCACTATGAATCAAGACACAAACAAATTAAATACATTAGCTGCCAATGGGCACTGATTTAAATCAAAGGGGAAAGTTGAATATTTGTACCGCACCAGGATTCAAACCCAGGGAGGCATGCTAGAATAGTTTACACAGTTGCAATGACCACTGTATCCGGTGAGTATAATCAATTCTTCTACACACCTCTGTTGCTCATACGAGTTCCAGTTCACTGTTAAAACTCTTCCATTTGTCTTCCATAATTTGCAGCTTGCCCAGTGGGATTTTGCTTCTTATGTTCCTCTGATTTTATTTCCTTATGTTCCTCTAATTTTATTTCTTCCACTCCAGTTGTTTAACCTTTAACACTTTTATTTGTCTCTTTCACTTTCTACTCCTTTTCACTCTCCATTTCTCTTTCACTCTTCATCTCTTTTATGTTTATTACTAACATCAATGCTTTCTCATGCTTCAGTTACCTCTATATAGTTACCTCTATACCAACCATGTTCCTTATCATCCCATAATCTACTAACATACAATCAATTACTGATTTTTAGAGCAATCACTGTTACATCATGTTACCTTATGGCTGTTTCTCTTCCATTCAATTATTTTTGTAAAGGTCCAAAAACGTTTTGCCTTCCTTGCTTCTACTTCTCCAGCTATTTGCTCCAAATACATTTCCATACCTCTGCATTTCTACAACAACTCGTGAATTTAGGTATCCCATTACAATTGTTCTGCCCTACCATATCTGCTTCTGCAATTCTTGTTCAAATTCCTCTTTTACCTCTGATGTACACAGCATGAGGGGAGGGGGTTCCAAACTTGTAATATCATCATGTTGTCCTATTCATTGGTCTTTATCATTCTGTCATTTGTTCTAATTACTTCGTCTATCACTCCATCTCTTACACACACTCCAGCTTCATACTAGATATCAAGCACAGTCTAACCACAGTTCTCAATTCAGGCCTTCCTCCACTTCTCCACCCTGTTTCTACCATCCTCGCCACATCCAGTTTTTGTCATTTCATTATGTCATCAGGTTCTTCTTCATCTTCCAAGTATATATATTTAACATTCCAAATTACAATCCATGTCCATTGCTGTGTCATCTGTCTTTAGATCCATTTCTGATTCCAACCCCTGTTCCAGTTTTGAAAGCTCTTATTTACTGTCAGTTTACTGGGTCTGTCACAGATTCACTAGAGCCCCAATTTGCAGATACGTTTCAAGAGCCTCAGTAGTAGTCACGGACCACACAGTGTTCTCTTTGTACTTTACTCCTACATTCAGTCTCTAAATTCATGTCATTGCCTATCTTCCTAACTTGGATGAGTGGGTTAGGCTCTGGAGGCCACATCATCTTCTGGAATGGTAATGACACATACACACCTTTCTGGTGACTCTTCAAACAGTGAGAAAAACTTTTTTTATCAAGTCCAGTCCTACTACTTACAGTTCTAACCATTCATCATCACATTTATATGTTCATCTCATTAACAGAAAAAGATATTCAAACAAAATTGTGTGTATTTAATTTGATAAGCACCTTCTGAAATAGAAGTCCTGTCTCTATGGAAAAAAATTCTTCTTACGAACCCTCTACACTGAAATATAGGCTTCTGTAGTAACCTTGAAAAAAACTGCTGTGCTTCAAGTAAGCAGTAAAAGAAATCAAACGTATTTGGAAAGAGAATTAAAGTTCAGGAAGAAGAAATAAAAGCTCTGAGACTTCCTGGCAGATTAAAACTGTGTGCCAGACTGAGACTCGAACATGGGACCTTTGTCTTTCACAGGCAAGTGCTGTACTAACAAACGTTCACAGGAGAGCTTCTGTGAAGTTTGGAAAGTAGGAGACAAGGTACTGATGGAAGTAAAACTGTGAGGACACAGCATGAGTCATGCTTGGATAGCTCAGGTGGTAGAGCACTTGGCTACAAAAGGCGAAGGTCCCAAGTTTGAGTCTCGGTGCGGCACACAGTTTTAATTTGCCAGGCAGTTTCAATTATTGTGAAGATGGTTCGGTGAACTCTCTGCCAGGCACTTAAATGTGATTTGCAGAGTATCCATGTAGATGTAATTTTAGATGAATGCACTTTCCTATTATGAAATAAGTAATTAGTAGCGACATGTTACAATTTCCTCAGTAACTTCTCGCTGTCTACATGTATGACGGTTCTACAAATTGGTGAGGAAAGTGAAACTGTGAAGTTTGGAAGGTGAGAGACGAGGTACTGGTGAATGTAAAATTGTGAGGACAGGTCTTGAGTCGTGCTAGGGTAGCTCAGTTGGTAGAGCACTTGCCCGTGAAAGGCAAAGGTCCCGAGTTCAAGTCTCGGTCCAGCACACAGTTTTAATCTGCCAGGAAGTTTCAAAACCAGCATACATTCTGCTGCAGAGTGAAAATTTCATTCTGGAAACATCCCCCAGGCTGTGGCTAAGCCATGTCCCAACAATATCCTTTCTTCCAGTAGTGCTAGTCCTGCAAGTTTCGCAGGAGAACTTCTATGAAGTTTGGAAGGTAGGAGACGAAGTACTGGCAGAAGTAAAATTGTGAGGATGGGTCTTGAGTGGTGCTTGGGTAGCGCAGTTGGTATATCACTTGCCCACAAAAGGCAAAGATCCCGAGTTCAAGTCTTGGTCCGGCACACAGTTTTAATCTGCCAGGAAGTTTCAAAACCAGCACACACTCTGCTGCAGAGTGAAAATTTCATTCTGAAAAGCTCTGAGGTTTGCCGATGACATCGTAATTCCATCAGAGGTGGCAAAGAAGTTAGAATATCATTTGAAGGAGACGGATAATGTGCTGAAAACTGGTTATAAAGTAAACATCAACAAAAGTAAAACAACAATCATGAAACATAGAAGAATTAAATCAGGTGATGCTGACATAATTAGATTAGGAAATTAGATGTTAAAAGAAGCAGATGAGTTTTGCTATTTTAACTGAAGTAGAGATGAGTGCGATCAGAAATAGCAAGAAAGGCTTTTCTGAAAAAGAGAATTTTTTCAAGGTTAAATGTGTATTTAAGTGTCAGGAAATGTGTTCAAAATCTTGTCTGAAATGTAGCCTTATACAGAAGTGATATGTGGATGACAGACAGTATAGACAAGGGGAGTAAGCTGCAGATCACCAGATATGTAAGACATTGATTCGAAGTATGATGCTACAGAAGAATGTTGATGATTAAATCGGTAGTGAAGAAATACTCACTGGATCAAATTGAGAGTAAGAGAAATTACTTACACATCTTGACCAAAAGAAGTGACCAGTTTATAGGACACTTGCTGAGGTGTTAAGGAATAGTTAAAATTAGTGATGGAGGAGTGTGTAGGGGGTAAAAATTGCAGAGGGAGATCAGGGTTTGACTACAGTAAGCAGGTTGTGATGGCTGTAGTTTCACAGTAGTTATGCAAAGATGAACAGTCTCGCACAAAATAGACTAT
The DNA here is from genome assembly GCF_021461395.2 of Schistocerca americana. Lineage (NCBI taxonomy): Eukaryota > Metazoa > Arthropoda > Insecta > Orthoptera > Acrididae > Schistocerca > Schistocerca americana. Next base: position 77,249,410 of record NC_060124.1, on the reverse strand, counting down.
CTTGGAGAGCTATATTAATCCAGTCTTCAAACCAAAGATCACAACAAGAACATGCAGATATTTGTATTGTCTGTTAAAACTAAGTTTGTTCAGGACAGATAAACTTCTTCTGCAAACTATACAAAGCTCATCTAGTGTTCTTGAGAACCACTAAGCAACTGGTGGATATCCCCCCCCCCCCCCCAAATTGCCTACACACACACACACACAAAGAATAGATTCCTATGTGTCAAACCCTGATTTGTGCATGACAAATGCTGAAGTCAGGATGGGGGAGGGGGAGGGGGGAGATGTTGCTCTGTTGCTAATGTTGAAATATGTGTACCTTATTGGAGCGACCAACTTCTGTTTACAACTCATTGTTTCAAATTATATTATCATTTCCAAACTTATTCTATATGAGCTTGTGTTCCATCTGTAATTCTTCTTCCCATACCAACATTTTCTGCCATTATCATTTATGGTATATGTTTCACTTTTAGCAGGCTGCTTCATATTTGAAATGATCCACAGGACCACAGGCGTGACAGGCAGGGTGACCGTGAATGGTCGGATGAGGCCATGGAGCGATTTCCGTCGCATCAGCTGCTACATCACGCAGGAGTTTACCATGCTGGACAACCTGACTGTGCACGAGAGTCTCGAGTTGGCAGCAAGACTCAAACTTGGGCCAGGCTGTGACCGCAATCTTGTAGTATGTATTTTGTCTGTCTTCTATCCTTACAATGTTCCATGCAAATTTTCCATCAATGGAAACAGTGACAGAAATCTTCCTCTGTGAGCTCCTTTTAATGTAGATTTGACTTGGGGAATAGATAAAAGTCACATGGTGCCAGGTCATGTGAATAAGATGAGTGGTCTACCACTGGAATGCTGTACTTTGCCATAAACATATTAACAGGCAGTGTGGTACGAGCTGGTGCATTTTCTTGATGCAGAACTCACGACTTGTTCTTCCACAATTCAGGCCATTTTTTTCTTATTTTCTCATGAAGTTGAGCAAGAACCTCAAAGTAGGAATGTTGATTAATAGTTTGACATTCAGGAACTCAGTGAAGATACATAATTCCATGAATATGGGGAAAAAAATCATCACTGATTTGAATCTTGATTTGCTCATTCGAACTTCTTTTGCTCTTGGTGAAGTTGGACCCTTTCAGTGCATGGATTGGTGTTTAGTTTCGGGATTATAAGTGAAAAACCAATATTTGTCAAATGTTATCACTCTTTCAAGAAACTGGGATCATTTTTTATGGTACTGAAACTGTTAGTACAAACATTTTGACATACTACTTTTTGTTCAATCATGAGAATCTTTGGCACTAGTTTCACACATCCTTTTCTCATGTTAAATTACTTACATAAAATTTGTCTTACACGTTCTTAGTCAGTTCTTACAGTTTCAGCAATCGACTGAATACACAAAAAAGTGGTTAGATTGAATTGGATTACATACTTTTTCGATATTTTCATATGCTTTTGAATGTTGGAGGATATCCTGGGTATGAGTCATCTCCAATGTCTTCTCAGTCATCCTGGAAATTCTTCAACCCCTCAAAAACTCATGTAAGTGATAACCAGTCTTTTCCATACAGTTGTTTTAGTAAAAGGTAGGTTTCAATAACAGTTTTTCCAAGTTTCATATGGAACTTCTCAACAACAAGTTGCTCTGTTATTATGCTTATCATTTCTTTGGAAAAACAAAACAACAGCTCTTACACAAACAAAGGCTGTGGCCACACTGATTTGTCTACAGATACCAGAGAAGCCATATTCAACTGAGAAGGCTTCACATTTCACAGCTATTGGTCACTAACCTTTGGCACACGGGTACTTACTCTATGAGAGCATCACTTCCATTATTTTATAGCCTCACCTCATAAATCACCATAATTCTGTATTTATGTGATCTCCTTTCTCAATAAATTGATGTCTTAGTGGCTGCAGTATTGTGACTTTTTTAATTCTAGTAGAATTTCTAGAAGTTGAGTGCTGCAGTCTTTGTGTGTAACAGAATGCGATCACAAACCAAAACATCCAGCAAGTATAACAATAATGGAAATTCTCAGATGAAGCAAAAAAAATCCGAAAATTGTTGATGTGTAATTATATCACATGAAAAAATGTGTTTTTGTCATATATAATGCAACTGTCTGCCTGTCAGTCCATCTACTAAGACCCCTTTTTTCTCAGGAACAGATGGATGTATCAAGTTGAATTTAGGTCACATACTAAAGTCTAAGGTCCCTTGGCAGTCTAATAAATATAAGCTTCTAAGTAAATGCAATCAAAAGAAATGGCCATTTATGTCACATATTTTGTTACTTACGAGCTCCCTCATTGAGACAAATAAGATACTTTCCATTGACATAGAATCATGTAATTTGGCAAGAAGCAAGGTTTTTCTGTAGTAAAAGTAAAGGAAAAAAATCCAAAAATTGTTAATTTGTAATTATATCACACAAAAAGAATATATATTTTGTCATTTGTTATTGAACTTCAGACTTAAAATTAAAACTTTCTTAAAAGTCTTGGAATTCCCAGGACTGATATCTCACCACTATCAATGTCAATAACAGGCAAAAATCATATAGATTCTCAATTCCAGAGATGGATGAACTGTCTTTGTATGTAATTAAGTTTGTACGGATCCTTCGGAGCTTGAGTCCTACTCACACCTGGCCAATTTTTTGAGTTAGAACACACACACACACACACACACACACACACACACACACACACACACACAGCACATTTGTACAGTTATGTTGTACATTTGGGACTTATTTTCAGCATGTAGACTGAGGTGGGGGGTTGTCTCAGATGGATTAGGGGACTGGAAAAGGGAGGGGGGAAATGGGAGGGAGGGTTGAGGAAGAGTAGCTGGTGGCTTGAAGCAAGACAGCCAGGGCACAAAATAGGAATGCGACACACAGCCACTAGAGCCAGTGATTTTATGCAGCAAATGATGAAAAATGATGTGGGGGATGGATTGGGAGGGGTGACAGAACACAGGAAAGAGAGGTTTGGGCAGAGTTTGTGGATGTAGAGGGTTAAGAGGGATTGAGATCAGAAGGATTTTGGACCCCCACCACCAGCTTTTCTGAGGTACATAGATGAGAGTTATCCTTGCATCACATCCTTTGTTACTGTAATCCTCCTGGCTTCCATCTTTACTAATTCTGATCCCCCACACCCACAGCCCAGCAGTCTCCCCTTTCATTGTTGCTGATATTTCTTTAATGTTGGAAACATCATCAGAGGCTTTAATGACTCAGAAATCAGCTCAGCAAACAAGCTCAGCAAATAGAACTGTTTATACAAATCCATGCATCTTTCAGTTTGTGACATCATCAGATCGCTGCTGTTCTGTCATCCCTTCGCAGTCCACTCCCCCATGTGACTGTCATTATGTGTTGCACAAACTCACCGTCTCCGGTGTCCATGAATTTCATTCCTATCTCGTACACCTTCTCACTGAGCTGTCAACCACCCTTCCAAATGTTTCCTTCTGCTCCCAAAGACCTTTCTTCTCTCATCCACTCCATGTGACACAACCTCTCCACCTCAGTCTAGCTGCCAAATGCCAAACTCCAATCCTGGCATTGTGCATTCATCTGATACATTGTACTGTACAACTGTAGATGTGCTCATATGTACGTCTGTACTCTAACTCAAAAAAGGATTCAACTTAAAGCTAGTGAAGCTTTCACTCTTTTCTGTGTCCCTGTCGGCGACTCAACACTTCTACTATTCAGAGAGTTGTTACTTTTACTCTTAAATTATTCTTCTGTTTTAATGTGCCTGTTCCTTGTCTTTCACTTGTCAACTTTTACTACTTAAGTATTCAAGTATTGTCTGTTGCTAGCATTTAATTGATGACAATATGCATTAGCAATCTCCATTAATTAAGTGCCTGGGTGTCTTGCCAGTTTAACCCTTTAAGTAAATCTGGTAATATATATACTACTGGAATTACTAATTTTAATTTTTTGCACCTGATTCATTGGCATGAATATTTACCATCAAATACTTCATAGTAGACTTAAAAATACATAATAAAATGAGCAGGTTTATTCACTACTATTCCCAAAGAGTACATACTGACGTGCATTTCATTGTTAAACTAGAAAAAACCTTTTCTTGCTTAAAGGGTTAGCTACCAAATACAATCCTTACTTTCGTTTTGATATCTGCCAGAACTGTTGGTTCTGAAAGATAGCGATTGTCTTTTTCTGTTTGCCTCTGTCTGCTGTCAAATAGAAAGCAGAATACTTACATTTTAATGATTCTGTCAGTGTAACTTCTATGCCATATATACTACAAGATCATGAAATCATCCATATTTTGTAGGTGAACTACATTTTAAGACTGATGAATCTGCAAGACAGCTTGAATACTAGAGTGAAGAATTTATCAGGAGGAGAAAAGAAGAGATTATCAATTGGTGTTGAATTAGTTACTAATCCTCCAATCATGTTCTTTGATGAACCAACAAGGTAAAATAAAAATAATAATTTTTCTCATTCCAACAACATAGCTTCATAACTACTTCTTTTTCCTTGATTACTTCTTTTTTGTCATGAATTTAGCATAGAGTTCATTTGTAAGTCCTTTAGTGGTTCTTTGTTAGTTTAGTGTGAAGTTAAGCCTAAGAATGGATTGTCAATAATGTATAGATTAGTGCTTCATTTCAATCCAGGGAAAATAGTTTTGAAGAAGGGGAAGATCTTACGTAAAACTACAAAATCATTTTAGGCAAAACTGTGGAGTATATCCTGCTTCATCTAATTTTCATACCATAGTGAAGATCTTTCACAGTGTCTTACATAATGTAAATTAATGTATAATAACAAAGAAAATACTATCTCAGTGGAAAATTTCATAAGATGCATTAACAAAAACTGTGGCTGCATTATTGTGGAGAAGACTCACTGATTTCTTGAAAACGCATTATTGTCAGTAACAATACTCTGAGTTATCCATGTAGAAGACCCAGGTGCACAACATGTCCAATCCACCCACCCAGCACTTCCTACCCCTGTTTTTTCACATGCTTATCCTAACCCATCAGAGCCTGAGCCACCAGTGAAAGCAGCAATGTCATACACCAACTCTGCTGTGATCATTGCACAGGTTTTTATACTGGTATGACTACCAACCAGCTGTTGACCAGGATGAAAGGCTACTGCCAAACTTTGGCCACAAGCATGGTAGACCACCCTGTGGTACAACATGCAGATGGATATAATGTGCTTGATTACAGTAGATGCTTCACAACCCAGGCCATTGGGATCCTCCCCTCCACCACCAGCATTTCTGATCTGCACAGGTGGGAGTTATCCTTACAATACATTCTCTGTTCCTGAAATTATCCCAGCCTCAACCTATGGTAATGTACTGTCCCCACACCCTCTACCCAACAGATTCCACGCCCTCCTTCCTATATCACTTCCTCCCTACTTATCCTATTTATGTTCTCTCACCCTCATTGTGTGCCGCCTGTGCCAATGCACCTACCCATCTTTCCCCTTCACTGCTCCTTTCCTTCTCTGCCCCTGCTCCCCCCCCCCCCCCCCCCCCCCCCCCCGCGCCAACCCCCTTGTCCCACAGCCTCCTGACACTGTGCCTGGCACTCTTGTAATGTCTCTAGTCCTTGCATGCTCCACCAGACAGCACTCTTCTCTCCCCCTACCTGTGTCATGCTATCCCTCCTCCTTCCTTCACTGCCCCACTCCAGATTGTCACTCAGCATGTCAGATGCATTCCGGTCCAAGCTGCCAGAGATGGTGGTCACATGTGCATGAGGTGTGCTTGCCTCTGTGAATGTGTGTGTGTTTTCTTTTCTGAAGAGGGCTTTGGTCAAAAGCTAAATGTGTAACAGTCTTTTCATTATGCATGTCTGCAACTCAGCATGGCATCTTTACAGTGAGTAGCAATCTGTCCTCTTCCTAATACTGTTGATACTTTGAGTTTAACCTTCAGTCAGTAAATTTCTAAGATTTTGAAAGTACAAACATCTTCAAATCAATGGAAATGGAAATGTCGTGTGGCTAGGGCCTCCCGTCGGATAGACCGTTCGCCTGGTGCAGGTCTTTCGATTTGACGCCACTTTGGCGACCTGCGCGTCGATGGGGATGAAATGATGATGATTAGGACAACACAACACCCAGTCCCTGAGCGGAGAAAATTTCCGACCCAGCCGGGAATCGAACCCGGGCCCTTAGGATTGACAGTCTGTCACGCTGACCACTCAGCTACCAGGGCGGACTTCAAATCAATAAAAACATTGATTTACATTTTGATGTGCAATAGATAAGACAAAAGTTAACAATGTTGTCAGTCTTGCTTGTGTGTATATCCATGATTCCAAAGTTGCACAATTCTTTGCACCTTCTTCCCAGTCTAAAGGCATGTGTTCTATTCTGCAGGGTTATTCATAAGTACCTCCGTCCGCAGCTCGTGGTCGTGCGGTAGCGTTCTCGCTTCCCGCGCCCGGGTTCCCGGGTTCGATTCCCGGCGGGGTTAGGGATTTTCTCTGCCTCGTGATGACTGGGTGTTGTGTGATGTCCTTAGGTTAGTTAGGTTTAAGTAGTTCTAAGTTCTAGGGGACTGATGACCATAGTAGTTAAGTCCCATAGTGCTCAGAGCCATAAGTACCTCCAGGGTTTCAGAAAACAACTGCATAAAAAACTACAAGACTTACAGAAAAATGATGGATATTGGTGGACAGAGCACATCTCCATGTTTTGATTTGCAATAAGTGCTGTGATACAGTTGCAGAAGTGTTAAAACATGTAGGCAAATCATCTGCTCCATATTAATTCATGTCTGCAAATGGGCAACCTGATGAACAGATTTCCAAAGTGGGCTGCTGTTGTTGCTGCAGTGACATCAGTGACTTGCACACACATGCTCTTCTGCCCATATTGACATTTTCTGCATCACAAACAGTGCCCATATGGACACTGATAATTAAGCTAAAAACTTGGACAGATGCTCTATCCACTGATATGTGTCTGTTTTCTGAATGTCTTGTAGTTTTCATGCAATAGCCTTCTCAAACCCTGGAGGTACTCATGAATAACCTTGTACTGATGGCATATTGATATCTCCTACTATGGCATGCTCACAGAATTTAAGTGTGATTATTTTCCAAGCTTTTAGCCCTGTCTTTCGCCCATTTTGCCCAGATTGTTTCACATTCTTACTCCATATGTATCTCATTAGACATTACTGAGTTCTGTATATAAAAAGTGTTCAGTAAATCATTCCCCTTCTGCTGACAAGCATACCTGGCTCCTCAATGTTCTAATATAGAAAGAGTCAAAGAATGTATGGACATTTTAGTGAAAAACTATGTAAACATAATAATACTAAAATGATATAATATGAAATATGAATTCCATTTGCCTTTGACTGTACACTTCTTCAAAATGGATATCATCAGTTGATTATGGCAAAATGATACTCAAGCAACCTTTGTCAAAATGTCCACTAAAACTGATGCACATATATTTCATTTTCTTCCATAGGTTCTGTTGTTGTGGCTGATATAACAGAACATCCTCAAGTAAGTGTCAATGGTTGATGTCTGACATTACTAAATCCAATTTAATGTGGGGGGAAGGCATTTGTATCTCATCTTCCAGTGTCTTTCAGGACTGTCATCAAAGTAAATTCATGTATCTACGAGGCAAAGAAAATTCCTCATGCACACAGAGTGTATGAATTGTGAATAAAATAGATGTATGAAGGATGTTTAGGTACATTTAGCTTCAAATAATCATTCATTTAAGTCTCCATATGAAAAAACACACCAGACATTATTTCACCATAAATCAGCTTCCTCTTCCACATATACTTGCAAACTGTTTCTGTGCCAACTGACAAAATTATACCAAATTTATTGGTGTGTTCAACTGTGTGTCATAACAGCAAACTGTTTCTCTTGAAATCCTATCACCCCAGTTCCCAAATCACTTACAGTATTGGTCACAGTAATCTTAATTTCTTCTGTGTACAAGACTTGTGTTGTTCATTCCAGGATAGAATCGAATAGATTTATTCGTCTCATAACATGCAATTTCAGATCTTGTTGATTTGATGTGTTTAAGATACATCAGGATTTTAACATTATGTTAAATACATTTCTGAGATATTGCTACACAATTACATCTACAGTTTCCAGAATACAAAAGTAAATGTTTAATTTCCTTGTTCAAACCGTAAATCTGTCCTCAAGGAATTCTTGAATAAAACAATAACAGTTGTCTACCAGACGAGTCTAGAGTAATCTTTTCAGTGAACCTGCTTCATGTTAATATATTACTGCCTTTTATTTTATTGTAAATTTTTAACCCCATATACTCTGGTGTTTGGGTATAGAGTTTTAAATGGTGTGTTGGGAGTTAAAAATTCTCTCTGTGGTGAGTGCATTAGTTGTGGACAAAATAGAAAGAGTTATGTGTATATTGATTTTTATATAACAACAATATCTCATGTACATAAAGGGAAGGAATAAATATAGTGTTTTTAGATTTTTTATCAGTGGTCAACATGATACCCACTATTTGGCAACATATATGTTCCTTGTTATTGTTATTATTATTATTATTATTAGTAGTAGTAGTAGTAGTAGTAGTAGTAGTATTTAATACTAGGAGTCTCTTGACACTTGCAGAATTTCCCCAGAAGATTAAGCCATAATGAATAATTGACTCAAGCAAACAAGAGTGATAGACTATCTTTCTGATGTTTATGCTTGTGGCACCTGACAAAATATATACTGCAAAATCAACACTGTTAAGTTTGTTTGCTAAGCAGTCTCTTTATACCTTTCAGTTTAAATTTTATCAAGATTTAGGCATCAGAACTTCACAGGCTTTGTTTCTGTGATATCCTGGTCATTGCAAAGTACCTTTATTTTACTTCATTCGAATGATTTAGCTTTGAACTGCATCATTTTTGTTTTAGTTATAGTTACTTTCAGCCCATTTTGATGAAACCAGGAATAAAGTTTTTCTAATGTATTTATGGCACTTCCCAGAATTCTTTCAGGCACTCATTTTCAATTAGACGTCATGTATCGTCAGTAGATAAAACTGAATAAGCATCAGTAGCATGTGGTAGGTTGTCTATGTAGAAAAGGAACAGATAGGATCCAATATTGAACTCTGCAGGACTTCTTGGCCAATTGTGTTCCAGTTTGAGGAGTAATTTCTTGCATTTGAGGTTATAATTACTCTTTGTTGTCTATTTCTTAAGTAACAGATGAACCATTCTAAAGCGTTGTCTCTGATTCGATATATGTGTAATTTGTGTAAAAGTAAGACCTGGTTCACTCAATCAGAAGTTTTTGTCAGATCACAGAATATTCTTGTGGCCTTCCCACCTGTATCTAATGAGGAGAATATCTTTTGAGTAAACTCATTGATTGCATTTACAGTGCTTTTTCCTTGTTGGAATCTGAACTGATTTTTAAAAATTATGTCATTTGCAGTAAGAAATTTTTGAATTTGTTTTGCTACAGTCTTTTTGACCACTTTAGAAAGTACCAGCAGAAGAGAGATAGGGCAGTAATTCTCCACTTCTGTCAAACACTTTCCAAATAGTGGTTTTATCTCAGCATATTTCAATACATTGGGAAAATATCCCTGCTCAAAAATTGGTTTATGATAAATAATAGTGGTTGTGAAATGATATTATCCACTCTCTTGATTACAGATGTGGGTATTTCATCCCACCCAGATAAGCATTTGTTTTTTAAAGACAAGTTTTTTGTTCCACATCAGCTGGCCATCAGGAAGAACAACCACTATCAAATTGTGGCCAAGAGCAAAGTTCATCACTTTGTGGTACAATCTGCAGCTGAACATAACATGATCGATTTTATAGCTGCTTCACTACGTGAGCCATCTGGATCCTCCACACCACCACCAGCTTTTCTGAACTGCACAGCTGGGACTCATTCTTACAACAAGTTCTCCATCCCTGAAATTATCTCAGTCTCAGTGTATGGTAACATACTGTCCTCACATACTCCATTAAATAGTTTCCACCCTCTCTGTCCTGCACCTTCTCCCTACTCTCACCTCCCGTCCTCTCTGTGTGCTGCCCTCTGCTAACACACCCATCCATCTTTCCCCACTCCTCTCCTTTTTCGCTTTGTTCCCTTCCCCCTCCCCAACTCCCTGCCCCACAGTCTCCCAACATTGCGCCTTTTGGCAATCTAGTCCCTGCACACTCTCCCAGACAGCACCTCCCCCCCAACCCATACACTGCTATCTCTTCCCCATCCCTGCCCCTTCCAAACTGCTGCTTCCATTCTCGTGACAACTGCATTCTGGCCCGAGCTGCCAGAGATGACAATCATATGTCCGTGAAGGGGTGTGTGTGTGTGTGTGTGTGTGTGTGTGTGTGTGTGTGTGTGTGTGTGTGTGTGTGTGTTTTCTCTTTCTTTTTCTGATGAAGGCTGAGGCAAAAACCCTTTGTATAAGAGTCTTTTAATTGTGCCTGTCTACAACTTAATGTGTCATCTTTACAATACGTAGCAGACTATCTTTTCTTTTTGTTGTTCATGTAATTTATTCAAAGTATTGTCATTAAGTTCAGACTTATCACAAATACATAGTTTTCTTATCTGTTTGTGTGTCTGTTCCATATACTTATCTCCATTGTAGCTGAAATTCGATAACATTCCCAGATTTTAATATTGTTTTAAAATTTCCGTTTGCTGGTAAAACAACTACTAAGACTTCAATTTGCTCACTGATTTACTAATCATAAGCAACACTATCATACCATTTTTAATTGTTGTCTGTTAAAGGAGTGTCATACTACAAATTGAAGTTGTATTTCAATCCAGTTTCTAATGGCATAACAAACATACCATCTACTAAGGCAATTACAAACAAACCTTCTATTAATGCATATGTATATGTTTTTAGTGCCCTCTCTATGGGTGCCAACTAATCTTTCATCTCGACCTGTAGCACAGTAATACCATCACGAAAGACAGTTTGCTGTTTTCCAGTTACCTTTCAAAATTTTCAAATCGTCTTCTGCTATGAACATTGCATTGTAAGTTTTGCTATTTTTTAAACTTCTGTATTGACCAAATGAGATTACACAACAACTTCAGTACCCCTTCTTTCTTTGTTGGTTCCTATTTTTTTCAGTACACCTTCATCTGCTCCCTGAGTCATCTTTTCCTTTCTTTTGTTTGTTATTCCTGATTACTTAGTATTCTTGCATTGAAAGCCTTCTAAATTTAGTGTTTTATTCTTAAAAAAAGATGCGTTTTGGTATTTCCAGCTCTTCGATTGTTTCTTTCTTGTACTTTTCTTGTTTCTGTAACCCATACTGCTGTTGAATTTTATCATAAATACCAGAATATTTGCTGTATTAACCTGTTCTCACTCATTTGGTAGAAGTTGTAGAGGTTTCGCAGTTGATAGTTCTAAGGAGGGTTGGTTGTGTAAAATTTTTACAATAACCATTATTTATTAATAGTGGCTGCTTGTTATGTAAATGGCAATTAGAAAAACTGTGGTCTGGATCTTGTAACTTTTAGACTCCTTCTTCGGGGTTGCAATGTCTGTGCAATATGAAAAATAATTCAAACTATCAAATACTACTGAATAACAGTTACAGCTCCTTTTATATGTGTATATTGTCTCTCATTTGCAATACATACACTCCACATTACAGCTACTGGCAGAACAAAAGCTCCAAATAGTTGTGAACATAACTCAGTCTTTTTCACTCAAGACCTGTCAGACAAATCCAACTTCAATTTTCCTGACATCATTCTATTGTCAGGATTTCCAAGGTTTCATGAGCGACAATGCACCTCCTTGCCAGGATCATTGGCATCATGGAGTAACTGCCCGAACAGCAAATGCCACAAAGCGCAGAAACTCTGTCAGACATTGCCCTGCCAATACTCTGTGACCATTTCATTTCACAGTGCATAACAAAACACACGAATTCCTGTGCACCATACATGGATTGAAACTGACTACGTCACTAAAATGAGAAACACATGAAAAAGTCATGACCACCATTCATTGGCTAGAGAAAAGAAGAGATAACACATCAATTTCCCCAGACCAATGTGTTACACTTCAGTGTGTCCAAAGATTAACCTTCACTTTGCCATTACTTCTGATATTTTCTGTGTATTTTAATAGATCTTCTCATTACTTCTCATTTTCTAACTATCTGTGGTTTATATTGCAACAATTATTTTTCTAACATTGCATCTTTCAAGACCTCTGTTCTGCGTAAAATATAGTTCACTGTCAAGCATTCACTTAGATGTAAACAAGCTGGCGTTTCCATTGTGGTACAGTGTCTTAGTTTTATAACACCAAAAACAATCAATTTTTGACAAAAATTTAATTGGATAGATAAAAAACCTACTCACCAAGCGATGGCAGAACACACACATAAAACAGGGTTGTAATTAGGCGAGCTTTTGAAGCCAGTGGCTCCTTCTTCAGGTAGAATTAGTCCTAATTACAAGCTGCTTTTATGTATGTGTTCTGCCCCCGGTTGGTGAGTGTTTTAGTTTTGTATTACTAGATAAATTTCTTATTGTACATGCTTTTAATTAAATCAAGTGATCATGCACTAATTTGTACATCCAAATTTTGACATAATAAATTAAAATATGAATGTTTTATGAAAATGCTTCCATTGGACACTGTCATTTTGTAGAAAAGCATATCCTCCTTCCCAATTTAGCATCTACAGAAAATTTTTGTGGTCCATTCTGATAAATGTTTTCTCCAAAAAATTTAAATTTAGTAACTCATTTTATTTCATCTATTTGTGTTTCTATGTATTTTAGTATAATTTTTATATTTGTCTTTAGTGGAGAATTCTGTCAGCACTTTAAGGAACAAATGCTGCTTTAATAAAAAGGGGCATTTTTTTACACTTAAAATGTTGAATGTCATCTTCGCTTAGTATATGGTATCAGCTGATGCATTATGCATACAAGATGTATATATTTTAGAAAATATTTGTAATATTTTAAATGTTTTTTGTTTATTCCAGTGGGCTTGACAGCATATCATCTGTACAAATGATATCTCATTTAAAATCTCTGGCAGGAGGTGGCCGAACTGTGATATGTGTTGTGCATCAGCCGAGTTCTAGGTTATTTCAAATGTTTGATGACTTGCTCGTCATGTCAGATGGTCAGTGTATTTATAATGGCTTCATCAGTAATATGATTGAAACTTTTGAAGCTGCTGGATTTCACTACCCCATGTATTATAACCCAGCTGACTTTGGTAAGTTAAGCACACGTTTGTGGTGTATTACACATCTTTATAGTATCTTTGTCACTTCTTTAAAAAAGCAACTTGTGTTATTGATAAAATGACATAGCTTAAAGGTTTTGTCTGGTCTATGTAACTGAAATCATTGATTTTCTTTAACTGTCAGTTTAGGGTTTTGCAAAGGGCAGTGTCTTTGAATTGTTGGTTATCCATTATGAGAACTCATTAGATGTTCACACAGTACTAGCATTGTAACCTGCTGCAGGAGTTGTGGTTGTTAGGCACTATTGTGCTCCATTAGTAAGCACTCTATTATAATCAAAAGTGAAATACTGAACAATTTTACCTACAAATGTGCATGTGGCTTCAATACTGAACATTCCTTGGTAAAAATGCCTTCTGTTCCAGTAATGATAGATATAGTAGAATCACTGATTGTCATATTCAAACTGAGAACAACGTTGCTACTATCAAACACAAAATTGATGGGCATGTGGCATATTGACTAACAGAGGAATGTTCGAATAATCCAGCACTGATTATTCTTGATATTCTAAAGACTATTTTCAGCTCAATTTTAACAAGCCGAAGAATCCTAAGATTTTAATAATAATAAAACATTTGAAAAAATGGGTCACATGAATTGTGAAATGATTTGTCTAAAAGTAAGAAATGAAATAGATTAGAGAAACATTTGATGCACCATTGAACAATGTTCAAAATCATTTACAGCAAATGAGGGTGCATGATCTACATAATCCACCAGATAAATATACTCTAGAACTCTTTAAAACTCTAATATTTTAAGTTAAATATCAAACTTTAATTTCTCAATTAGCACCTCATTTGCTGTTAATTTTTTCAAGTATCATTCAAAGGCATGTCAAATATCTCTGATCTGTTTTATTTCTTGTGTTTAGACAAATCATTCCACAAAACATTTGACCTTTTTTTTCAAATCTTTTCATTGACAGAGACCTTGAAGGGATGAACTTTCTGACATTTCATTTATGCTCAACTAAGTAATAAAGTTTTTATCAATTAGCCTGATTACTTGTAAGTAGTTAAACTATTTTTTGTGAAAGCAGACCTCATGCTGGTCAGTTTGATACCCCATTTGTCCATTTTCTATTTTTCATTCGGTTATGAAAATTCAGACAAAAATGCATTGTGTAATTTCTAGGGAGTCTTGTTTTCACTCCACTCAAACATCTGATCAAAAACGATTTTCTTTTATGTCAGATTTAATTGTGTTTTAAAACGCTTTCTATGAAATTATTTCTATTAATTGGTCAATGTGCTGAATGACAGACTATGGGAGAAAAGAGAAGATTAAAAGAGACTCTGTAAATGACCTGTATAAACAGAAATGTTTCAGGAAGAAAAGAAGAATTTGTTAAAATCAAGTATTATCAATTTTTAATTGACCTTAACAATACCTGAGAAGGAAAGTTGCTCCTCACCATATAGCAGAGATGCTCAGTCATGGTAGGCACAATAAAAAGGTTCACACACTCATAGCTTTCAGCCCTTAAGGCCTTTGTCACCAGTAGACACACATACACACATGCACACACACACTGACGTAAATGCAACTTGCACACTCATCTGCAGTCTCAGAGAGCTGAAACTACACTGCGAAGCAGAAGCACCAGTGCATGATGGGAGTGGTGACTGCATGGGGGTAAGGAGGAGGCTGGGGCGGGGAGGGGGAGGGATAGTATGGTGGGAGTGGTGGACAGTGAAGTGTTGCTGTTTAGACGGAGGGCAGGAGAGAAGGTGCGGAGGGGGAAGGGGTAAGTAGTGGAAAGGAGAGAAATAAAAATAAAAAGAAATTAAAAGACTGGGGGTGGCGGTGAAATGACAGCTGTGTAGTGCTGGAATGGGAACAGGGAGGGGTCTGGATGGGTGAGGACAGTGACTAATGAAGGTTGAGGACAGGAGGGATATGGGAACATAAGATGTATTGCAGAGAAAGTTCCCACCTGCGCAATTCAGAAAAGCTGGTGTTGGTGGGAAGGATCCATATGGCACAGGCTGCGAAGCAGTCATTGAGATGAGGGGTATCATGTTTGGCAGCGGTTTCAACAACAGGGTGGTCCACTTGGTTTTTGGGCACAGTTTGTCGGTGGCCATTCATGCATACAGACAGCTTGTTGATTGTCATGCTTACATGGAATGCAGCACAGTGGTTGTAGCTTAGCTTGTAAATCACATGACTGGTTTCACAGGTAGCCCTGCCTTTGATGGGATAGGTGCTGTTAGTGACCGGACTGGAGTAGGTGGTGGTAGGAGTCTGTATGGGACAAGTCTTGCATCTAGGTCTATTACAGAGGGATGAGCCATGCGGTAAGGGATTGGGAGCAGGAGTTGTGTAAGGATGCACGAGTATATTGTGTAGGTTGGGTGGACAGCGGAATACCACGGTAAGAGGGGTGGGAAGGATAGTGGGTAGGACATTTCTCATTTCAGGGCACAACGAGAGGTAATCGAAACCCTGATGGAGAATGTAATTCAGGTGCTCCAGTTCCGGATGCTACTGAGTTGTGAGGGAAATGCTCCTCTTTTGCCGGACTGTGGGACTTTGGAAGGTGGAGGGAGACTGGAAAGATAAGGCACAGGTGATTTGTTTTTGTACAAGGATGCGAGGATAATTATGGTCAGTGAAGGCTTCAGTGATACCCTCAGTATATTTACAGAAGGACTGCTCATCACTGCAGATGTGATGACCACGGGTGGCTAGGCTGTATGGAAGGGACTTCTTGGTATGGAATGGGTGGCAGCTGTCGAAGTGGAGGTATTGCTGGTGGTTAGTAGGTTTGATATTGACGGAGGTACTGATGTAGCCATCTCTGAAGTGGAGGTCAACATCTAAGTTCTCTTTGAATCATCAGGTGATAAACTGTTTAATCCAGTGATACTTTTGGAATAGTTTAAAAAGCATAATAAAATACATCTTTTAGTTTTGTTCATAATTTTTCATGCAGAATTTAGGACATTACTCCATAGGGTACATTTATCATATTAGTAAACTTGTAATCAATATGAATTAGGATAGCTTGCTACTTACAACATAGAGGAGGCAGACAGGCACATTTAAAAGTAAACTAAGTTATTAGACAAAGTCCTTTGTCAGACTTAGAAAAAAAAACACACACACACATTCACATACAATTCGTATGCACATGGCCACTGTTGGCTAAGTGTACTGATGAGAAAAAAGGCACATGTGCAGCTGAAGTGGGAGCAGGAAAGGGCATAGAGATAGGTGGAGGACAAAGACTAGGTTTGCGAGAACAGAGAATATGTTTCAGAGCACCACAGTTTTGTGATGGCCATCATGTGAACAGACAGCTTATCAGCGATAGATAGGGTACTGTGAATTTGTAGCTAAGTTGGTAAACAGATGGCTGCTTTCACACATGGCCCTGCTACCCATACCCCTCTTCACCTGAGGTCTCTTGTTTACCCCAATATTGTACCAGCTGAGATTGCTACTCATTGCTGTCGAGCCCTGCACTCGGAGATGACTGTGGCCATGTGTATGCGAATTGTGTGTGTATGTAGATTTCTAAATCTGATGAAGAATTTTGTCTGATAGCTTAATCTACTTTAAAATGTGCTGTCTGTCACTCTACACTTCTTCTATGTGGTGAGTAGCAGTTTAGGCAGTTTATCTTAATTCATATTTTTGTTAGTCCATTCTGGATTTTCCAATATTTAAACAATTACTGACTTATTGTCTATCTACATAAAACTAACAATTTATTCTTAAAAATTTCTCTTTAAGCGCTTGAGGTTGCTTGCAAAGAGCGAGGACAAACAATAGAAAATTTGGTCAATTTCTATGTGCAGAAAAATTTTTCAAATGAAGCCCATGAGGAAAAGGATGTTATGGAATTACATGATCCAAAGGAGGAGACTGTTAATGAAGAAAGTAAGTAAAGAGATCCACTTATTTCATAATTCACTTATTCCAAACTCCATGTTTATTTAAAGTTAGTTTGTGGAAATGTACATTCTTAAACAAAATGAAATGATATGTCTGGCACACTTTTATGAAAAAATAGGTAAAATGTTAAATGTTACAGCTCGGATGATAAGCAATGGAGAAGCAAATCATGATCCTGCTGCACAAAATAGGGCAGCTGTAAGGAAATGGTACTGCTCTTCTCCCTATCCTATTAGCAGATGGAGACAATTTGCTATTCTGTTGCAAAGGTCAATGCGGTGTACATTCCGCGATACGGTATGTGTTTCTATATAACTATACATGACAATATGAGATGAAAGAAAGGCTTCCTTTATTTATGTCTTTTTCTAGAACTGTATACACCCTATCCTCTAAACCATCAGTTGTTATGAGCAAAGAGTACTCTGTAAATTATATTTTCTTTGTACTATAACTTTGAATAGAGGTGAAAATAAATGTTGTCTCTCTTTTTTTTAGCACTTGGCCTATATAAGATTTGTAACACATGTTGTTGTTGGATTATTACTTGGTACACTATACTATGGGATTGGAAATGACGCTGCAAAAGTGGAAAGTAATGTGGCATGTCTGTTCTTCTTCATCATGTTCCTGTTCTTCTCAAATGCTGTTCCAACTGTTCATGCATGTAAGTATTATGTGTTATAATATTGCACTGGTTTTATGCATTCTGTAATGTGACTGGCCTCTTGCATAACATGGTGAGCAATTTAAATTTCAGCCACTGTCAGTTTTTGTTCTTTCAAGTGTGTCCAGTAGTTGAAAGAAAAGCAGGTTACATTCATCTGCAAGAAAGGAAGCAGAAGTGATACTCAAACATACTGCCCACTGTCAATTGACATCCAACTGTGGTTTCTTAGAAGACAGCCTGTGCTCAAACTCTATCTAATCTCAAACAAAATGACTTCTTCCAAGCCAATCAGTATGGTTTCTGGAAACATCTATCACTCAACTCCTGCTTTTCTCACATGATATACTGAAAGCCAAGGATCAAGCTGTCAAGTTGATGTAGTATCTTTTGGCATCCAAAAAAGTATTAAACACAGTACCACATCAACACCAATTAGCCCAAGTATGATCATGTGGAGCATGGCGTGACTCTTTTCACCAGTCTGAGGATTTCTTGGTATGGAGGATGCAGCAGATTATCTTCGACAGAGAGTCATGAACCATTGTAGAAGTAACTTCGGGCTTGCCCAGGAAGCATGTTTGGAGCCTGCAGCTCATATTTTTTACTACAATACAGTATCAGAGAGTCAGAATTGGAATCAGTCAACTTGTACATATACTTTGGTGTAACAGTTTGTAGGGTTATGAAGTGGAATGATCACATAGATTCAATCATGTTTATAAGTGACAGACATCAGTTGATTGGTAGGATACTGGGAAAATGTAATCAGTCTACGATGGAGATTACTTAGAAAACATTTTTGGCTCATCCTAGAATACTGCTGAAGTGTGTGGGACCTGTTACAAATAAGACTAAAGGGGATATTGAACATATATGAAAAAAGGCAACATGACTGGCTACACATTTGTTTGACCCAGGGGAGAGCATCACACAAATTCTGAAAAACCTGAACTGGCAGATGCTAGAAGATAGGCACCAACTACTCTGTGCAAGTTTACTTACAGAGAGTCAAGGACCAGTATTAAGTGAGGAATCTAGGAATATACTACAACTTCTTATGTATCATCCTAATAAGGACTACAAAGACAACATTAGACTAATAACAGTGTCCATGGAGGGATTTAAGGTCATTCTTCCCACCGACCATATCTGAATGTAATGAGAAGAAACCCTAATACATATACAGGGTGGTCCATTGATAGTGACTGGGCCAAATATCTCACGAAATAAGCATCAAACGGAAAAACTATAAAGAACGAAACTGGTCTAGTTTGAAGGCGGACACCAGATGTCCCTATGGTTGACCCGCTAGATGGTGCTGCCATAGGTCAAACAGATATCAACTGCGTTTTTTAAATAGAAACCCCCATTTTTTATTACATATTCGTATAGTATGTAAAGAAATATAAATGTTTTAGTTGGACCACTTTTTTCGCTTTGTGATAGATGACGCTGTAATAGTCACAAACATATAAGTATGTGGTATCACGTAACATTCTACCAGTGTGGATGGTATTCGCTTTGTGATACATTACCCATATTAAAGTGGACCATTTACCAATTGTGGAAAAGGTTGATATCGTGTTGATGTGTGGCTATTGTGATCAAAATGCCCAACAGGCGTGTGCTACATATGCTGCTCGGTATGCTTGACGATATCATTCAAGTGTCCGGACCGTTCGCCGGATAGTTACATTATTTAAGGAAACAGGAAGTGTTCAGCCACATGTGAAATGTCAACCATGACCTGCAACAAATGATGATGCCCAAGTAGGTGTTTTAGCTGCTGTCACGGCTAATCCACACATCAGTAGCAGACAAATTGCGCGAGAATCAGGAATCTCAAAAACGCCGGTGTTGAGAATGCTACAGCAACATCGATTGGACCTGTACCATATTTCTATGCACCAGGAATTGCATGGCGATGACTTTGAACATTGTGTACAGTTCTGCCACTGGGCACAAGAGAAATTATGGGACGATGACAGATTTTTTGCATGCGTTCTATTTAGCGACGAAGTGTCATTCACCAACAGCATAATATGCACTATTGGGCAACAGAAAATCCACAATGGCTGCGACAAGTGGAACATCAGCGACCTTGGTGGGTTAATGTATGGCACGGCATTATGGGAGGAAGGATAATTGGCCCCCATTTTATCGATTATGGTGCAGTGTATGCTGATTTCCTACGTAATGTTCTACCAATGTTACTACAGGATGATTCACTGCATGACAGAATGGCGATGTACTTCCAACATGATGGATGTCCGGCATATAACTCATGTGTGGTTGAAGCGGTATTGAATGGCGTATTTCATGACAGGTGGATTGGTCGTCGAAGCACCATACCATGGCCTGCACATTCACCGGATATGACGTCCCCGGATTTTTTTCTGTGGGGAAAGTTGAAGGATATTTGCTATCATGATCCACTGATAATGCCTGCCAACATGTGTCAGCGCATTGTCAATGCATGTGCGAACATTACGGAAGGCGAAATACTCGCCGTTGAGAGGAATGACGTTACACTTAGTGCCAAATGCATTGAGGTTGACGGACATCATTTTGAGCATTTATTGCATTATTGTGGTATTTACAAATAATCACGCTGTAACAGCATGTGTTCTCAGAAATGATATGTTCACAAAGGTACATGTATCACATTGGAACAACCGAAATAAAATGTTCAAACATACCTACGTTCTGTATTTTAATTCAAAAAACCCATCTGTTACCAACTGTTCATCTAAAATTGTGAGCCATATGTTTGTGACTATTACAGCATCATCTATGACAAAGCAAAAAAAATGGTGCAACTAAAACATACGTATTTCTTTACATACTACACGAATATGTAATAAAAAATGGTGGTTCCTATTTTAAAAAAAACACAGTTGAAATCTGTTTGACATATGGCAGCGCCATCTAGCAGGCCAACCATAGCGCCATCTGGTTTCCCCCTTCAAGCAAGACAAGTTTCGTTCTTTGTAGTTTTTTCGTTTGACGCTTATATCGTGAGATAATTGGCCCGGTCACTATCAATGGACCACCCTGTATAATAATGGGAAATACCATCTGTCATACAGAATATAGTTGAAGATGTAGTTGTAGAACCACAACTCAGCTTGTAGTAGATAATTAGCATTTGTATATGCAGTAATGTTTTCAAGAATCCTTGTGTCACGAAGAAAATCTGAATATCTTAACATATTCAATTTCTCTGATACATATCTACAGATATACTTATGTAAAATAAAGGAAAGGCAACCACTGGTACTGTTTGCTGTTGTGTGCTCTTATGTTCCAGACATCAGTCAGCTACAGGTGAGTTTCCAGGAATTAGTATTGTTATTGTACACATATAATTACACAGTTCATTATCTGTTGAAACTAAAAATTTTGTACCCACCATGACTCCAGATGTAATTCTGAATTTTATTCAAACTAACATAAATTTATTCCAAGCTGATTAGTTATGAGCACTTTCAGCAGCACTCAAGTTCAGTTTCTGGTGAACACATAAGTTGAAACATTCACAGTATGATTTATTTATTTATTTATTTATTTATTTATTACCATCCCAATGATCACATTTGTGATATAGAATTTGTCACGGTACATTTCAACAACTATATGATACATTTACAAAAATTTTATCTGTGCTGAATTCATATTAATCTATCTTATGTTTAATACAATATACAACTAATAAGTGTTTTTATAACATAATTTCTTATGCAGTGATGTAATTTCATTTGTCACATTAACTTAAACATATATTGTTATACAGTTGCGCAGAGATATTCACTTATGCTGTAATAACATTTGTCAAGCATGTGGTTCTTTGTAACAGTTTTAAATTTATCCTCATTATCCACCTCTTTGATATGTTTTGGTAGTGCATTAAAAAGTTTGATGCCTTGATTACATACATGTTTCTGGCTTCGGGTCCTTGTTACAGCTTGTATGTGGAGATCTTTACATTGCCGTGTATCGTAATTATGGAAGTCTGTATTGGTTTTCATTTTGTCCTGATTTCTTTTGATCACCAACAGACATTTCAGAATGTATAATGATGGAATTGTTAAAATTTTCAATGCTTTAAAAAGGGGCCTACAATGTGTTTGAGGTGGGCTGTGGGTCATTATCCGAATAGCACGTTTTTGTAATTTGAAAATCTCATTTAGACGACAATTTGTTTTTCCCCAGAATACTATCCCATAGGATGCAATGGACTGAAAATAGCCAAAATATACTAATCTGGTACAGTCATTACTACAAACTCTTGAAATTATTCTAAGCACAAAACATGCTGAATTTAGTTTTAGTGCTAAGCTCACCACATGGTCCTTCCAATTAATCTTCTCATCAATGTGCATACCCAGGAATTTTGCACACTGTACTCTTTCAAGTTGTTTGCCCTCCATGGTGGGATTTAGGTCGTCCTGTTCACTTATTTTTCCATATTTCACATAATTAGTTTTTTTTGCATTCAGTGTTAGCTTGTTAGTACCAAACCATTTTTGTATATATTGTAGGCCATGGTCCACAGTACTGTGCAATGACTGCTTCATATCACTAACTATTAAACTAGTATCATCAGCAAATAACATGATTCTAGCTTTTCTCTCTGACACCTGAATATCATTAATGTAAATGAGGAACAGCAAGGGGCCTAATACACTTCCTTGGGGTACTCCTACTGTGACCTCCCTTGGATCTGATCTTAGTTTAATTTTTTGATTAATATTTAGTGCTGTAATTTCAACCACCTGCATCCTCTTTTCTAGATAAGACTCAAACCACTTTTTTACCGGTCCTCTGATACCTATAGCTTCAAGCTTTTTCAAAAGTATGCTGTGGTCAACAGTGTCAAAGGCTTTTGACAAATCTAGATTTATCCCAACTTTTTCCCTCTTCCAATTTAGTGATTATTTCTTTTGTGTATTCTAGTACAGCTGTTTCAGTACTTCTCCCAGCTTGAAATCCACGCTGATTACTGTTTATCAGATTGTGCATATTAAGATAATGTGTGACTCTATATTTCATTAGTATCTCTAAAACTTTAGAGAAAGTTGGGAGGAGTGAGACAGGTCTGTAGTTTTCTATTTTAAGTTTATCACCCTTTTTAAACAGGGGAATGACTTTAGAAATTTCAGTTTTTGTGGAAACACACCCTCAGCCATTGACAAGTTTCCTATGTGCGCCAATGGTTTCGCTATCTGATTAGCTGTTTTCTTTACTAATATTATTGGCACATCATCTACTCCAGCTGACATCTTGGACTTGAGACTTTTAATCACTTTTAAAACTTCCTTTTCGTTTGTTGGAACTGTCATCATACTGCTCGCTGCCTTGGGTGCTTCCATCTTAATCTGCTCCCCAAAATTCCTGCTTAATGTCTGGGGTACATTTAAAAAGTAATTATTTATCTAATTAGGCATGACATATTTATCTACCATTTTATTCTCCTCATCTTTTAGAATAATTTCCTTGTCTTTGATAGGTACCCCGGTTTCTTTTCTCACAATTTCCCATGCTATTTTAGTTTCCATATTATTACTTAATAACTTTGCATTTGCAATTACTCTGCGGTATATTTTCCTATACCTCTTTACATATTCTATAAAATCAGTATCTGTACGCTCCCTCAACTCTGAATTCAGTTTTTTCATGTTTTCACATGATTTCTTAATGCCAAGAGTCATCCAAGAACTTGACTTTATGTGTCCAGTAGACTTGATTCTGGTCAATTTCTTTGGAAAACACATCTCAAAGTTCATCATATAAATCGATGCAAATACACTATATGCCTCATCTGTACTTGACTGTTTCATAACACCTAACCAATTTTCATTTTCTGAGATACTTATGAACTGATGACAGCTGTCCACAGAGAAGTTTCTTTTGTAAATATTATTTACACCTTTATCTTCCTTTGACCTTAAAGGGATTTCAATTGTGAGAGCATTGTGGTCAGACAATCCTAAATCTATGTTTGTTACCTCTATGTCAGTTGCTGACATATTTGAGAAAATGTTATCTATGAGGCTCCAGGAGTTTGTGTGGAGGATGGTAAGTGGTCCTGCTTTGCTCCTGGACATTCAAAAGACAACTGTGGAAGCAAAAGCGAAAAAAACAAAAAGTTTTGGTGAAGTAATATATGGTTTTGTTTCAAAAAACATGCATTATATGAGTTTGAATAGCTATAATATCATTCACAATGAAGATGAGGCAGCTGACTCACTGCTGGATGTATGAAACTAATGAACCAGCTTATGCACTAAATGGTACTTCATTTTCCTTTCAAAAGTGAAACATGTTCATAGGCATGGTAATATCACTAGTTTGGATGTTTTACATGCAGTTTGCATAATATCAACTGTAAAATGCAGTAATCCAACAGATGACCCACTGTACATTTATTGTAATATAAGCTAAAATATTTCAGTAGTCAATACCTTATCACACTGTATTATAAATTGTAACTTCATTTGACGTTGTCAATTGCTGTAATGGCCTAAAGACAATAAAATCTTTATTATTATTATATTATTATTATTATCATTTCATTCTACATAGCTTACAATACCAAGCATAAAACCAA
Source organism: Schistocerca americana (assembly GCF_021461395.2). NCBI lineage: Eukaryota > Metazoa > Arthropoda > Insecta > Orthoptera > Acrididae > Schistocerca > Schistocerca americana. The sequence goes on along the minus strand of NC_060124.1, from coordinate 77,224,886 downwards.
GAGAAAAGCACTACAGATAGGAGTGCAATATATTGCTGCTTACAGAAAAATAAAATTATTGTGTATTTTTTTAATCAAAACTTTTGAAAGACACAAGTTACTTAAAAATTATTTCTGTTTTCCAGTTCCTTTAGAAGCATCTGTGTTTCTACGAGAGCACCTGAACAACTGGTACTGCCTCACATCTTACTACTTTGCAAAACTGCTTTCAGATATTCCATTACAGGTAATACACAGTAATATTTATGTGCTGCTGTAAAAATTATTAATATAAAATGTGACTGAATGTTGTATAAACAGGAGAAATATGCTGGTTTCCCAAACTACAGCATAAGGAATAAAAGTTGAAAATTAATGCTGGAAAGGCTCAGAAACAGTAACAACTACTATCATTGTAGACATATGACACATAACAACTTCAGCACTCTGTCTCATGCACTTTTTAGGATTATATTGTCAAATAATTTGCTCATATCTGATAACAGTGTACAGTATACACAACAACTGTTTAAATATTGTGTTCACTTCAGATAGCAAGCAAGGTTGGTTTGCAGAGTTTTTTGTAATGAGTTTACATAAGGAAGGCAAGACTCCTAGTGTACAAATAACTAAAGTTACTCATAGGGCACAAATAACTAAAATTACAATGAAAGAGTTGTCATCCGCCATAATTGCAGAACATTTGTTAACAGGTCAGTCATTGAAGTTTGTGATGGTTCACACAATGTCTTTATAACTGGAGAACACAGCTAGGGCTAGTAGCTATGCTTGAGTCACTGAATTCACAGAAAAGTTTTAGTTTCTTTATAGTGGTAAGCAATTGTTCCACCTCATGTAGTCCCTTAGGTTAGATAACATCATTTTCAGATACATTGTTTTACTAAAATGCTCTCTCGCAGATTACTTTTGGGCAGAAATTGCAGAAGTGGAATCACATTCATGACAACTCAAAACTCTTTTCTTATATTTTATATCTGTAGCCCCTTTCTCAGCCTACGGCATTCCAACAAATGATATATTTCACAATGCCTTGCCTCTGCAGCAGTAGTGCAGAAATTAATTTGCATTCTGAACAAACTTTCAGACTTTAATAAAAGACAACTTGTAAAGTCAAAACACAAATCAATAAAGCAATAATTGCACATAATGGAAGGGTAAGGGTAACAACACCCCCTCCCCTCCCCAACACACTCACACAGGGCTGCACAGCTACATTGTTCCAGCCAATCACATTGTATTGGCACTGTGGCTCCAATAGGAAGAGGAGTTGCTTATATTTGGGGAAAGTTGTTGAGCAAGGAGGGACATGGAGAGGAGGAAGGAGGATTGCAGCAAATGATAGCTGGCAGTTGGGGGGGGGGGGGGGGGGGAAGGAGGGGAGAGGCAGTAGGTCCATGGGATAGAAATGTGATACCAGTGAACTCATTCTGCTGTAGACATGGAGAGTTGTGCACAGTGGACCATGACATGGAGGTGCGGGTTGGAAGATACTCTTGGAACAGATTAAGGGTGAGAGTGCGGAGAGGAGTCTACTTATCATTGTATCCATAAATGAGGAACATCTTACTCACAATCTTTTCCATCCTCCCAAAGTGGTATTCTGCTGCCTACACATTCTACAAAACATTTGGTCCATCCTATTTAGGTCTGACTCCTATGAAAAACATAGGCACAAGGTCTGTCTGCTATATCCATCCAGCCCATCCCATTTCAGCCGCATCCTATCGCATCATTGGCCACCTGTGAAAGTGTCATGTCATGTACCAGTTCTGCTGTAATTCCTGTCCGGCATTTTGTGTGAGTATGACCACTGACCAGCTGTCCACGTGGATACTTGAGTCTTTGGGAGCCCCATCAGGTCAGATTAAAGGAAGACATTTTAAGTCATGCCCAGCCTACATGTGGGAGTCAGTTACTGAGAAAACAGCCACAAGAACTAAGTGATCAAAAGCAAAAACCATGCACAGAGCGAAAAGGACAAACTTAGAGTAACCTGAAAATGTGAAAGCCAATCATCTTCAACACTGTACAAAACAAAGCCACAATGGCAAACTGAGAAAGAAGCAACAGTAAGTGAGTAACTGTATGTGAAAGTAACATTGGTAATCAAAAGGCTTCAGAAACATTAACACAACTGGATGGGGATTAATAGGTGCATAGGGTTGAAAATGACTAGACATGTGTTTTTCCCACTGGAGCAAGGGCGCACATTGTGATGGGAGCATTATCAGTGGCTCAAGTGGCAACTACAATTCTGAGGTTTCCTTCCCTGTTGCATCCTGGTGTCCTGTTCATTTGCAAAATGGTCCACATGGTGCTGCAGTTGCTGTTGAGATGTTGATACTGACACTGATTTCAGTGTTGGAGCAAGTGACTCAATCTCCATGGCTTGCCAGATCTGCACCAGTTTGATCATAAGCTGCTGTTGCTTGTTGGAGTAAGTGACTCAACCTCCATGGCTTGCCAGCTCTGCACCAGTTTGATCATCAGCTGTTGTTGCTGGTAGTGATGGTGTTGGTGCAGGTTGTAATGGCACTATGGCTGTGGCCAGAGTGTGAACCTAGGAGCACTGGGAGTCCACAGTGAAGGCCTGAAAGTGTGGTCGCTGAGAATGTTGGGCTTGTAAATACCCTGCATTGGCTTGATGAGTTGAGATGGCTCCTGGGTATGTCACAGCTGGAATTAGTTACAATGATGGATCAGGTGATCCTGTAAGGCCACAACGAGTAACACTTGGTATTCCTTATGACAGAGAATATCATACAGTGCCCAAGCTGGCTTCCAGCCAAACGTGTGAACTCACACAGCATTACCCTGAAGATAATGGGATGTGTAAATTCGGCTTATGGTTCACGGTGTAAGTCACAGCAGGTCCTGGAACATGCAGGCCCCTGCCTGTGCAGTACCTCAGCCAGGATTTGTCTGTTAACTGGAGTGGCCTAGTATGTTGCGAGAAATATTGTTAAGGCTTCTTCAGCAGGAACCCAATACCAGTGCTTTCCAAATTTGTGCCTTTATTGTTCTGATCACTCGCTCTGTTGACTGAGTTTGAAGCTGGGTACAAAGGGGCAATGGTCAGATCTGTATTCCACTCTCTAAAATCCTGCCTAAATGAACTTGGATCTGTTGGATACTAAGGTGTGATGTGCTCCCTCTATGGCAAAAATTGTAACTAGAGATTTGATTTTAGCACATGCAGTTGTAGAAGCAACTCACATGTCATAAGGAGAATCGGAGAGTGCATCTACCATCAGCAACCATATTGCTCCCTGAAAATGGCCGGCAAAGCTTGTGTGCCCATACTGAACCATGGTGAAAAATTTTGTGCTGGAGCAGTTGGTTGTGAATATGAGTCTGACATGTATGCACTGTGTGCTGAACTGTGCTGTCTATCACTGGCCGGTAAACATCACATTGAGCTAAAGCTTTCATCCTCAACATCCTCCAGTGGGGTATGTGTGGTAACTGAAGGATGTGATATGTGTGGTAACTGAAGGATGCAGACACAGTGCAACATTCAGCATCCTCAGTAGATGACACTACTCTCTGAACAACATTAAGCCTATATAATTTTGGAACTCTGGGTCTGATCCTTCGGGGAAGCACTCTGGCCAAACACTTTGCACCACTGACGTACTCTATGCAGGAAGGAGTCTGACTAGTAGCTGCTGCTATTCCTCGAGTGGTGATTGAGAAACCTCGCAAGGCATGGTGCATAAAACACACTGCTTCCTGGTGGTCAGATTCAACATTGAAGCCAATGAGGAGGTGTGATAATGCATAAGCATTTGCATGCTGTATGGTGAGACCAAATGAATGTCACAATGATAATTGCTTAAGAACAATGTCCAACATTGCAAATTCTGTGCCATTTTATCTGAAAGGATAGAATGTGAACCAAAGATAAATAGGGGTGGGGGCCTGTGATCTGTGATAACTGAAACTTATTCTGGTATAGGAAAATGTGGAACCTTTTAACACCACAAACAATTTTCAGTGGCTACTTCTCCATTTGTGAATAATTTTGCTTTGCCTTCAGGGGTGTCTTGCACACCAAAGCTATTGGTTGCTCTGTGCCATCGCATTCATATGTGACAAAATGGCTCCAATGCCATATTGAGACACATCAGTTACAGAGAGCAGGAAGTTGCCTGGTGTAACTGTTATTAAGCACAGAGTCAACCTCTAGAGTTTCTCAACTGCAAAAATGCTTTGTGACACTTTTGAGGCCAAACAAATGGAATGCCTTTCTTTCTCAAATGGTTCAATGAATGCATGAGCTGAACTTCCTGGAGAGTGAACATTGTATTCCCCAGGAAATACTGAAATTCCCTCAAGTTTTTTGAAGCCGTCAGTAGGCATGATCCCTATGATGCTTAAGCTATGCCCCAAATACTGCATGACAAAATTTAGGCACAGAGGACTGCTTGAGTGAAATTTGAGTTCAAATTCTTTAGTCCTACCCATGGTAGACTGAAATAACTACTCATAAATCTCTAATAATGATTCTCTATCATGGAATGGGCCTGGGCTTAACACGAGATTTACCTTACCCAATACTCTGAAACCAATTCAGGGACTGCACCTAGAACATAGACCAAGAAGGTGGTTTGTCATTCCACATTCTTGTATTTTGCCCATATGGTAATTTGCCATCTCTAAGGAATCTTTTGCTGCCTATACGAAATAACCTCATTCTTGTATTTTGCCCATACATATTTTGCTCTCTCAGAGGAATATTTTGCTGGCTGTATGAAATAACCTGCTGCTGTGGTGGCTGCAGGCAGGGGAGCCCAAATGCTGATAGGTTTCCTAGTTAATCAAAGAAACTGCTCGCCCCATGTCAACCTGGAATGGGTCATAACGCTTTTGGTACTCAATCAGGAGTTTATTAGGCACCTGACTGTGCTGTCAACATTGGAGATGAGGCAGACACTGCTGCTCAGTTAGGTTCTGAAACTCATTGTCAGGTTTTGCCAGCTACATTGTGTTGGCAAACTGGTGCATCAGCCTGATGTGCTGTTCTCCTGCCCTGGCACACTACTGCCAAGTGTCCTTGCTTGAGAAATGTATTGCATGTGTTAAAAAAATGTGGACACTGGTGATGATCATGATATGTCCAGCAGTCTGAACAAAAGCAAGGTGGAGCTGCATCCACGAACTACTGCAAATACAGAAAGGAAACATTATGTGTAAACCTCCTTCCTGATGAAATGTTTGATGCAGCAGAAGGATTTTTCTTATTATCTATTTACTAAATCTACTGAAATCTACTTGAGAGCAAGAAACACTTCCCTGCTTAGAAGTTGCACCCTGATTGCCACCTGGGGGACTAACTTGTCAACATGTAGTGGAGAGCAGAGCTATTTGCTAATTATCTGAAAATGCTTTTTGAGCTGCTGCAGACAGCATAAGCATTTAGGCAATATTTGCAGTTGACTTTAACTGAGGGACTGATGATTCCATAGAACTACTCTTGATCTCCTTGTCCAGTGCTAATCTTACAACTATGTCTGCAATTAAAGAATCAGCATATGACACATCACAACTAGTACATGCAGACTTGCATTTCTAGGTGAGCACTGGCAATTCTGTCATACAGTGTGCATTAGACTGAGCATTAAACTTCCCTTATTGGTTAAATTGTAATCTCATCGCATTTGGTGGCAGGAACGCTGCCTCAGTAAATTGCACAACTTGTTAAAATGTAATATCTGAGGGTCTATGCATGAGCGCAGCTTTTGCACAATCTCAGACAAACTACTGCTACTACTACTACTGCTGTTGCTGTTGCTGCTGCTAAGCAACAAATCACTCTGACTGCAGGATGTGATATGTCTCTTACCTTGCAATACAGCATAAATTGAGGCAGACAGTTTTCCCACTTCTCTATGGTATTGTCAGATAAAGTGAATGGTGAGGTGCAGTGGTAAAGGCTGTCTCACTTGTGCTTGTGCTGCTGGCTACATGTTCATCTTTTATATCAGTTCTGCATTTTGCTTGAACAATTCCTGCATTCGATCTGATGTAGCTGTTGCAGTCACATCCGTTCCTGCAGTGTTATTTGAGATGCCAAAGCCACAGAAATTCTGATCCATCATTACAGTCTTATTTTCATGCAAGAGTCAGTATCATCATCACTTTAGTAATGTACAGTTCAGGTGGGAGAGTGCCACATGTTGGTTACTGAGAACATGGAGAGTGGCTGAAAGGACCAAGTGATTGACAGCAAAAACCATACACAAGGAAGGAAAGGACAAACCAAGAGTAATCAAAAAACATGAAAAACCAAGAATCATCAACAGCATACAAACAAATCAACAGTAGCAAATTGAGAGGGAAACCAAAAGTAAGTGAGTAACTGTGCACAAAAGTAACATCAACAATTGGAAAGCCTTGTAGAGATCAACACAGCTGGATGAAGAAAATGTTCACACTTTTCTCCTTACACCACCAGAGGGTCTTGCTGACACGAAGTTCACACTGCCCATGGTATGGACAGGAAACCAAACAGCTCTGGGCAGTCATCACAAATGTGTCCCCTTTACCTGATGACAGACTTTGGTGAGGATACTAAAACAGTGAAGCAATTCAGAAGTGTGCTGTTACATTTGTTACTGGTAAGTTCAGTCAATTGGCAAATATTATGAAATTTGTGCTTATTATGGAAGTGCTCCACGAATTTTAATGGGAAACCCTGGAAGGAACAAAAGTTCTTTTCATGAAATACTATTGAATTTGTCAAGACAACCAGCATTTGGAACAGACTGCTGAGTGATTCTACTGTCACCATCATACCTTTCAAGTAACAACTATGAAGACAAGATAAGAGGAATCTGGGCTCATGCAGAAGCATATAGACAGTTGCTTTTTTCTCATTCCACTTGCAAGCAGAAAAGGCAAGAGAAAGACAAGCAGTGATACAAGGCACCTTGCATGAGGCACCACATGGTGGCTTGTGGAGTATATATGTAAATGAAGATGGCATTCCCAACCTGTAGCCCAATGCTCAACTGTAGCCATCCAGTGGTAGAACATACTTCTGAACACAGCATGCTTGACTTCAGTCACGGCTTCACAAGCTGCAACATGTGGATCACACCTCCACCCGTCTCCAACACCTGCTTCTCTGATTTACGTAAATGGGAGTTGTCCTTTCAACACATCCTTTGGCCATCAGTCCTCCTAGTCTCAATCTACACTACCCCTCCCCCTTAATCCCACCTCCATTCCTATCCCCACAACCCCCATTTCACTCATTGTACTCATACACCCTCTCTCTTCTTCTGTTTTAAGAGAGGCACTCAATAAATGAAGCAATACATTTTTTACTTCAGCCAATTTTGGTTGATAAAATGCATAATTTGTTGTGGAAAATTGTGGAATATTTTCGCTTTAGCCCTTAATGCTTCATGAAGTTCCAATAGGTGGAAGCACTATACAAAACCTTCAAAATGGCATCTGTAACTGAGGTGCATTCCAACCACACAGCTGCCATTTTCTTTAGATGGAACAGAAAACCAGAGCACTGCAGGTATTCACAGGTGCTTGCAGAATGTCTATAGAGATCTGGCATAGAACAAAAGTACAGTGAGTTGTTAGGCGAGGCGTCTGTCACCGTCACACTAAGATTGTGCAAACCTGTCTGATCTCCCAAATACTGGCCATCTGCACATAGCTGTGCCTCCTGCACTGTTGGAACATGTGGACACTCTCATTTGAGGTGATCAGTGGAACACAATCAAACATCCCACAGCTCAAGGGTATGTCTCTGCTGATAGTGCTGACACGCTCACCATCAGTTTGGTACTCAAAGGAGTGTGCCCAATGAGTTCCTCGCCACTGAACAGAAGAGTATAAAGAGCAACGAAGGACCATCTGCAGAATGTTGGATGCATTCCATGGGAAACAGTACATGGATGGTGGTGAAGCTACTGATGCAGCAAGAAATTGGCTCTTGGCCAGCAGGGTGGACCATGCAGGCATACAGGCCCTCCCAGTAAGATGGCTTAAGGCTGCCACATTGAACATAAATAATGTTGAAAAAGGGGTTTTGCAATGAAAAGAGTGGGGGATAATATGGTATATTGGAATCTAGAATAAAACCAACCTACTTAAAAAAAATGTTGCATTAATTTTTGAATGCTCCTTGTATCTCCACCCTCTCAATTCACTCCTCTGTGTCATTGTGCACTGTATGTAACTTTTCCTGCCTGGACGAAACTGAGCTCTTTGGTGCCATATTCCTGTTCCATGTACCAGCTACATCTTACTCCCATCTATCAGCCACCCTTCCCCAGCCCTCACTCTTGCTCTTCATATCCTTCATCCCCTTGCCCATTGCACCTGATGCAGTCCACTGGTTGTTGTTGTTGTGGTCTTCAGTCCTGAGACTGGTTTGATGCAGCTCTCCATGCTACTCTATCCTGTGCAAGCTTCTTCATCTCCCAGTACCTACTGCAACCTACATCCTTCTGAATCTGCTTAGTGTATTCATCTCTTGGTCTCCCTCTACGATTTTTACCCTCCACGCTGTCCTCCAATGCTAAATTTGTGATCCCTTGATGCCTCAAAACATGTCCTACCAACCGATTCCTTCTTCTAGTCAAGTTGTGCCACAAACTTCTCTTCTCCCCAATCCTATTCAATACCTCCTCATTAGTTACGTGATCTACCCACCTTATCTTCAGCATTCTTCTGTAGCACCACATTTCGAAAGCTTCTATTCTCTTCTTGTCCAAACTGGTTATCGTCCATGTTTCACTTCCATACATGGCTACACTCCACACAAATACTTTCAGAAATGACTTCCTGACACTTAAATCTATACTCGATGTTAACAAATTTCTCTTCTTCAGAAACGATTTCCTTGCCATTGCCAGTCTACATTTTATATCCTCTCTACTTCGACCATCATCAGTTATTTTACTCCCTAAATAGCAAAACTCCTTTACTACTTTAAGTGTCTCATTTCCTAATCTTACCCCCTCAGTATCACCCGATTTAATTTGACTACATTCCACTATCCTCGTTTTGCTTTTGTTGATGTTCATCTTATATCCTCCTTTCAAGACACTGTCCATTCCGTTCAACTGCCCTTCCAAGTCCTTTGCTATCTCTGACAGAATTACAATGTCATCGGAGAACCTCAAAGTTTTTACTTCTTCTCCATGAATTTTAATACCTACTCTGAATCTTTCTTTTGTTTCCATTACTGCTTGCTCAATATACAGATTGAATAACATCGGGGAGAGGCTACAACCCTGTCTCACTCCTTTCCCAACCACTGCTTCCCTTTCATGCCCCTCGACTCTTATAAGTGCCATCTGGTTTCTGTACAAATTGTAAATAGCCTTTCGCTCCCTGTGTTTTACCCCTGCCACCTTCAGAATTTGAAAGAGATTATTCCAGTTAACGTTGTCAAAAGCTTTCTCTAAGTCTACAAATGCTAGAAATGTAGGTTTGCCTTTTCTTAATCTTTCTTCTAAGTCGTAAGGTTAGTATTGCCTCACGTGTTCCAACATTTCTACGGAATTCAAACTGATCCTCCCCAAGGTCTGCTTCTACCAGTTTTTCCATTCGTCTGTAAAGAATTCGCGTTAGTATTTTGCAGCTGTGACTTATTAAACTGATAGTTCGGTAATTTTCACATCTGTCAACACCTGCTTTCTTTGGGATTGGAATTATTATATTCTTCTTGAAGTCTGAGGGTATTTCGCCTGTCTCATACATCTTGCTCACCAGATGGTAGAGTTTTGTCATGACTGGTTCTCCCAAGGCCATCAGTAGTTCTAATGGAATGTTGTCTACTCCCGGGGCCTTGTTTCGACTCAGGTCTTTCAGTGCTCTGTCAAACTCTTCACGCAGTATCTTATCTCCCATTTCATCTTCATCTACATCCTCTTCCATTTCCATAATATTGTCCTCAAGTACATCGCCCTTGTATAAACCCTCTGTATACTCCTTCCACCTTTCTGCCTTCCCTTCTTTGCTTAGAACTGGGTTGCCATCTGAGCTCTTGATATTCATACAAGTGGTTCTCTTGTCTTGAAAGGTCTCTTTAATTTTCCTGTAGGCAGTATCTATCTTACCCCTAGTGAGACAAGCCTCTACATCCTTACATTTGTACTCTAGCCATCCCTGCTTAGCCATTTTGCACTTCCTGTCGATCTCATTTTTGAGACGTTTGTATTCCTTTTTGCCTGCTTCATTTCCTGCATTTTTATATTTTCTCCTTTCATCAATTAAATTTAATATTTCTTCTGTTACCCAAGGATTTTTATTATCCCTCGTCTTTTTACCTACTTGATCCTCTGCTGCCTTCACTACTTCATCCCTCAGAGCTACCCATTCGTCTTCTACTGTATTTCTTTCCCCCATTCCTGTCAATTGTTCCCTTATGCTCTCCCTGAAACTCTGTACAACCTCTGGTTTTTTCAGTTTATCCAGGTCCCATCTCCTTAAATTCCCACCTTTTTGCAGTTTCTTCAGTTTCAATCCACAGTTCATAACCAATAGATTGTGGTCAGAATCCACATCTGCCCCTGGAAATGTCTTACAATTTAAAACCTGGTTCCTAAGTCTCTGTCTTACCATTATATAATCTATCTGATACCTTTTAGTATCTCCAGGATTCTTCCACTGGTATGTAGTTGGAAACTGTGAAGATTGGTAGGAAGGATTTTATAGGAAGCAATAGTGAGTCATGTAATTGCCATGCTAGCAGAGAAGAGCTGGTTTTGGTGCTGTTTGGCACTCACAGTACTGCAAATGGTCACAATCAGGCCAAGTACTAAGCACTGTGCTGCTGTGGAAATGAACCAGTCAGAATCATTGTCGAACATTTTAATAAAATAGAGTATTCACTAAAAATCAAAATCCAGGATGGAATACTGACAGTATTATAAATAAAGATAGATTGCTACTCACCATACAGTGGAGATGTTGAATCACAGACAGGCACAACAAAAAGAGGATCCAGAGACAGTGGTTGTTTGTGTGTGAGTTTCATTTTCATGAATATGTGTGTGTGTGTGTGTGTGTGTGTGTGTGTGTGTGTGTGTGTGTGTGTGTGTTGTCTAATTCAGAAAAGGCCTTCTGGCAAAAAGCTTACTTGTCTAGCAGTCTTTTTGTTGTGCCTGTCTTCGCCTCAACATCTCCACTATGTGGAGAATATTCACTTACTCACACATCATTTTCCGCAAATTCTGTCATAAGGGAGAGCCTTACATTAACGGACATCATGACAATTACTAGAACTAATGGTAAACTGCTTACATTGTTAGCAGTATGAATTACTTACAGATTTTTTGGTGTATTATAAATCAGGATATTCATCATCAGTCTTCTGCCATGTTAGCAGGTCATTTGTGTCTCCTTTTTCTATGATCCAGTGCTCTCTTCTTAATGTTGCTGTAGGTACTGTTGCCCATCACATCATACAGGATACGGAATCTCTTCCTTGCTCACCTCCTCTTCCCTTCCACATGCCCCTCTGATTTTCCCTCCTTCTTCCTTAATGTAAGTCCCAAGCCAGTTTCCTGGCCACAGTTCCTGATTATTTGTCATCATGCCCTGAAATGAAGGACAGCCTGTCCAAGATCATTCTCACCCTTCCTAAAGTGGTGTTCTATTGCCCACCCATCCTGCACAAAACCCCACTCCTACTCCCACACCCTCCCCAGGCACAAGACCTGCCCCATTCCACCCAGCCAGCACCTCCTGCTCCAGCCCCATCACAGGCTTATCCTATCCCATCAGAGACCAGACCACCTCTGAAAGCAGCCATGTCATATGTGAACTCTGCTGCAATCACTGCACATCCTTTTATGTCAGTGTGACAACCAGTCAGCTGTCCACCAGAATGAATGGCTGCCACCATACTGTGGCCAATGACAAATGGGCCACCTGTTGACACAACATGCTACTGAGCATACCATGCTTCATTTCAATGTCTGCTTCATGACCCAGGTGAGACGGATTCTTTTCTCCTCTACCAGCTTTTCTGAACTGTGCAGATAGGCATTATCCCTGCAACACAACCTTAGCACCTGGAACCAACCTGGCCTCAATCTCCATTAACCAACTGTCCCTATACCCACCACCTAACAGCTCCCCTTCCTCCATCCTATCACCCCCTCCCAATTCAGCTCTCCATGTCACATTCATTGTGCACTGTTCTCCACCTGCTCTGACACCCATGCATTGCATACGTAGCCCATGCAACTGCCACCACTCCCTCCCACATCCCCAGCCAGCAAACCGGCAGTCCCCCCTCCAAACTGCTACCTGCCAACCCTCAACACCTGCCTCTCATTTCCTCTACCTGCCTCCACCTGACACAACCACTACCCCACAATGCAGGGGCAGAGGCATGTGTGGGTGTTTTACATGTGTATTTGCACTCTAGTTTAAGAAAGGATATGCTCCAAAAACTTTGTCTTTTTTGTGTTTGCCTGTCGTGATTCTAACACTTCTGCTTTTCTGTGAGTGGTCCCCATTAGCCTTAAAGTATATGAAAATTCATTTCATTTAAACTGTGAGTTACAGGCATTATTACAAAACACAAAAATAATTTTCATGTAGACTTTGCTTCATTGTCTTAGGTTCAGATGAGGGGAAGAGGGCTATTTTGGTGTGTGGTTCCAAGAGGTCTTCAACAAACTTCTGTCAGAAGTAAACCAAGAAACTGGGAAGTTTCTCAAATTCAATAAAAAGTTAATTTTTTGCCCCCCAGCTGCTATGAGATTATTAATTTACATTACTATGTTTGAAAGGTGTGTCAATGAAATACTGATTAATTTTTTTGATTGTACAAACAGGTACTGTGTCCCGCTTGTTTTGTACTGATAGCATACTTCATGACGGGACAACCATATGACCACCAGAGAATCTATATGTTCCTTTTGGTTTGCATGTTGATGACAATGATTGCTCAAACTCTTGGACTAGTTGCAGGTGCAATTTGCAATATACAGGTAAGGATGCCAACCTGAAAAATAAAATACAGTTTTTGTTCAGCATTGAAATACAATTGTTATCTGTGAGAGTGTTTTTATTGCATATTTTAAGATGTGTGAGGTACTGAATATTAACGTACCATAATGACTTTAATGTTAGGTTTTCAATGTTTGTTTTCCACACCATTCCATGTGCCATTCCTCCCCCCCCCCCCCCCGAAAAGAAACCTATCCCCCCCCCCCTCTCTCTCTCTCTCTCTCTCTCTCTCTCTCCCCCCTCTCTCCACCCTTCCTCCCTCCCTCTACCTTCCTTACCTATGATTAAAGAGGCTCAACTGTTACTTTCTGCGGATTCAAATTTTAGATTTGATTTAATTTGGCTTGGCAGAAATGGATTTCCTTGCAGCATTTTCAGAAATTTCTTGGATGGATTTTGCATACCTGTGTAATTTTTTGGTGTTGTCCTGTTGTGTGTGCTAGCTAGCAGTTTTGGTCAAGTGCCTATACCAGCACATCAAAGCAAGCGGACACATGCTGTTGTGAACACAGCATGTGCACATTTTACTACATTAAGCCAAATTGATTTAAATTGTAAATGATTTTGTCTTTAACATTTTTTAATGTTGGTCATTACAAAGTGCAAATAAGAAATTTGTCTTACCATTATGTGAGGAGTAGGAGTTGTAGAAGTGATATCTGAATTCATAAACACTATTTTGCTGATTTTCCTTTCTGACAAGTCATTGTAATACACAGAGTTTAAACAAACCACTTCATTGCTTTGAAATTCTGATTTCATCATATATTAATTAATGAAGAGAGATGAAATGTAGAGCCAGAAATGCTAACACCAAAGTCAGTTAAATTGAATGTACAGTGATGAATCAAAGTTTTGTCACAATACACTGTTTTTGTTCCTAAGTACCACAGTTGATGCCAAACACTTGACCAACTCAAGGTACGGTACTGCTTTGACTGTGGTGACTTCGCTTCCCGCGTCCAGGTTCCCGGGTTCGATTCCCGGCGGGGTCAGGGATTTTCTCTGCCTCGTGATGACTGGGTATTGTGTGATGTCCTTTGGTTAGTTAGGTTTAAGTAGTTCTAAGTTCTAGGGGCTGAAGACCATAGATATTAAGTCCCATAGTGCTCAGAGCCATTTGATCCATTTTTTTGTGGTGACTTCAGTGTTCACAGGGTAACAAACTCCTTTCCTCTCTTCTCGCAGGGCTTCTTTAGTTATTGACCAGTTATGATCATGAAATTTTGTAATATATAGCATTTGGATTGAAGGCAAAAACTCACTGAATACTGGAGCTGTTGAATCGTTGATAGGCACATAAACAAGACTGAAATCTTTGCTAGCTTTCATTTATCAAGCCATAGAGCACACAGTGCTGATTTCTTAGTGCTGGACCTGTAGGTCTGTAGTGCAACTGGGGAGAGAATGTGTTGGGTGGTGTGGATGAGGGGAGAGAGGAAGCAGAGACTGGGAGTGTTGGGGAAGGGTGTCTAAGGGTTTGGAGTGAGAGGCAGCAAGTGCGTGGGATACGAACATGGCAAAAGCATTGACGTCGGTGGGGTAATGCAGTGCATGATAGCATGGTGCAGTGGATTGGAAGGGTGAGACAGAATAGAAAAAGATGAGACTGTGGGGAAGAGGGTGTGAGTGCAGGATGAGTGAAGTTAGGGTCCTGAGGCTTGATGTAGGCGGGCATGGGGCAGGGGGGCTTTTGGAGATTGAGGGCATGAGGATTACGAGACCAAATGATGTATTTCAAGAATAGCTTGTGTCTACGTAATTCAGAGAACTTCTTGTTGGGGGAAGGATCCAGATGGTATGGGTTGTGAGTATGTTGCACTCAGCAGCATGTTCTGCTACTGAGCAGTCAACTCTGCTCTTTTCCAGAGTTTGAGAGTTGTCATTTATTCAAGTGGAGAACTGCTTTGTGGTCATGCCCATATAAAATCCCACGCAGAAATTACAGAAGATCTGATGTTTGACATGACTGTTATTACTGCCTGTGATAGGATAGGCTAAGCCAGTGATGGGACAGGAACAGAATCTGCTGGGTGAGTGTATCAGACAGTTATTGCACCTGGATCTCCACAGGGGTGTGACCGATATGGAAAGGGGTTGAGAGTGGGTGTGGGATAATGGTGGATCAGGATACTGAGTAAATTGGGTGGTCATTGGGATACTTCAGTCCTTATACATTAATTAATACATCATCACACCTTTGAGAGGAATATATACCAACAAATCTGCAGCTGGGCACCTATATGGCATCCTTGTGTACCATCTTGTTTGTGGGGTATGGAGAGAAAACCATCAAAGCCATCCAAAATTTCAAATCCCACGTCTGGTTCAGGTTCATTAATAAAACTGTCCTGGACCCAGAGCCAAGACAACCTATCCTCATTCCTCCTCAGCCTCAACATATTCACTCCCATTCAGTGCACCTGGTCCTCAACCCAATCTGCATATCCCTGGATGTTGACTTCCACCTCTCTGGTGGCTCCACCCATAGCTCTGCCCGTATGAAACCAATTAACCATTAACAGTGCTTACCTTTTGATAGGTATCATCCCAAAACAAAGAAAAAAATTGTTTCCATGAAGTCTAGTATGCGGTGATGAGAACTCCCTTGCTTGATTGCTGTAGGTCTTACTAAGGCCTTCACAGACAGACACTGCCCCCAGAGTAAGTCTACAGACACATATCTCAACCTATATCCATGTGCTCCCCCAGGAGACTCACACGTAGTGAGTACATGGCTGGTGACCATGGGGCCCGAGCTGAGTCCTGGCATTGCTTCCACTCACTTATGCCAGACTCCTCACTTTTATCTTTCCTATCTGACCATCCTTGGCCAACTTTTGTTCTTTTCCAACTCTGACACTATTAGGTTTCAAAGGCTAGGGATCTTCCATTTTCCAACCTATACTTCTCATGCATAGGCAGCGTCTGTACTCTAAAGGAGTGGCCTGCCAAAGCCATCTGTACCCCATGTTAGGGGCAGCCTGTAAAGTTATATCACCAATCCCTTCTGAAGCAAGCATGGCAATTATGCTTCTCACCTTTGAGTCATGATGTGTGAGAACAAGGCAAAATGTTTTGGAGTTAAAATAGCCCCATGTTCGGATCTCCAGGTGGAAGTTGCTTTAGTGTCACAAAATCCTAAGTCTACAAAATGAGAGAAGCAATGGCTTCAAATATGTATGTACAATTGTAATACACTAGTGGGAGATGACAGATTAACAGAAATAGAAGAGGAACTAGAGAAAATTAACTGGGACATCATTGGTTTTAGTGAAGTGTGCCATAAAGTCAAAAACTGCCTTTGCTTGAATTCAGGAAATCTCTGTGGAGAACCAAATGGAAAATTAAATGGAGTTGAATTTTTAGTAAACAAAACCATTGTCAACAAGATAACAGTGTTAGAAGGAATTTCGAACAGAACTGCATGCTTGGTCCTAAAATATTGGACAGGTATAAGATACAAATAGTTCAAGCATATGCACCTACGTCTACTCACTCAGATGAAGAGAGAGAATCTTTCTGTGGATGTCTGAAGGAAACCTATGAGAAAGGCAGAGATTGTTTTTATAAATTCATAATTGGAGACCTAAATGCCAAAGTTGGAACAAACAAAGAAGGTGATTCAGTTATTGGTAAATATGGAATAGATGAAAGAAATGATAGACGTGAGAGGTTGGTACAATTTGCAGAATGCATGAAAACACCTATTATGAATACGTTTTTCAAGAAGCACCCAAGTCGCAAATGGACTTTGAGGAGTCCTTACTTTGAAGTGAAAAACGAGGTAGACATCATTCTCACCAATAGGCCTCAAAACATTAAAGTGATCATCAATTAGTAAGAGCAAGGTTTGAATTTAATACAAAATATGAAATATTTAAACTAATTGAACAAAAAAATAAAATTTTAAATTTCAAAAATCTTGAATAGAAAGAGGAATTTCAAGAAAGAATTCAGAGGAAATTAAAAGAATGTGAAGCAGAAGAAGTATCAAAGGTACTAATTACAAAAGCTGGAGAAGTGCGTGGCTCATTAAATCTCAAAACCAATCCAAGAAAATGACAAATAAAACAACAGGTTTGATGGACAAGAGAAGAAGAATGAAAGTTGATACAGATAAAGACAAGATAGAATATGTAGAGCTATGCAAAGCTCTAAGAAAGAGTATGAAAGATGACATCAAGATGTATGAAGAAGACACCTAAAAGCCAGTCTTGAGAATAAATCTAGTTTGAAGAAAGCCAATTGAATGCTTATGATTGGAAGGAAACAGCTAATAGCTTTAGACACAGGTCAAGGCTGAATTACAGACAAGAAAAAAATACTTGAATATATTGGAAATTTCTATAATAACCTATACCATAAAATCCATGATGATACCTTGATCCTAAACAAATTGGATGCTACTGTCTCCCAAATTCCAGAAATACTCCCATCAGAAGTCAAACATGCAATTGACAATATGAAAAAGGGACTGTTCCAGGTGGTGATGACCTCCCAGTTGATGTTCTAAAGCTGGTGGATGAAGAATCCATAAAGCATTTAGCTAAGATATTGTCAGGTTGTTTGCACTGTGAAACATTACCAAGAGACTGGAACAAAGCCAAACTAATTCTAATATCAGCTTACTCCCCATAGTGTACAAAGTTTTCACTAGGATCTTGACTACCAGATTGAGCACTACACTCGACCAGGCTCAACCCATTGAGCAAGCTGGTTTCTGATCCGGATTTAGCACAGTTGACCATATCTTCATGCCATGGGAAATAATTAGTAGAAGAAATGAGTACCATCTACCCCTTTGCATTGCTTTTATAGACGTTGAAATGGCCTTTGATTCGATCAATCACTCAGCTATTTTGTGTGGCTCTAAAAGAACAAGGAGTAGAACAGGGCTATATCAAAATCTTACATAACATGCACAAAACCTCCACAGCCATTGTGAGTGTTGCTGAAGATGCTAATGAATTTCCCATTGAAAAGGGTGTAAAGCTAGGTGATTCTACGTCTCCCAAACTATTTTCAGCAGCCTTAGAAAAAGCCATTTCTAAATTGAATTGGGTAGAAAAGGGAATTCAAGATCTCTGAAAAAGACTGAACAACTTGAGATTTGCAGATGATATTGTCCTATTTGCAAATGACATAGAAGAACTTCAAGTATTAGTTTACGAACTTGCATTAGTGTGCTCTGAAGTTGGACTAAAAACTAGTATTGATAAAACCAAGATAATGATCAATGAATGGACACAGAGAGAAGTATATCAGTTGGAAGTACACAACTCCAAAGAGTCACAGAATATATCTATCTGGGTCAACTGATAAACATGAAAGGAGATTTAAAACCAGAAATATTATGATGAATTAAAATGGGCTGGCAAGCTTATGGGGTGCACTCTTCAATCTAAAATGTCAGTTGAGCTGAAGAAATCTATTTTTGACCAATGTATATTGCCAGTAGTAATGTATGGCTGCTAAACATGCACATTAAATGAGTTCATTGTTAGGAAGCTAACAGTAGCATAAAGAGGAATGGAAAGATCAATGTTGGGTTACATGAAAAAAGACAGGAAGAGAGCAGTTGAAATAAGACGAACAATGAAGGTCACCAACATAATGGAAGGAGTGAATGCATTGAAATGGCAGTGGGCTGGTCATGTTGCTCGAACAAAAGATGGTAGATGATTTAAACAAGTCCTAGACTGGAGCCCAATTTACAAAAAAAGACCTAGAGGAATACCACCAGACACAAGGGACAGAGATATAAGGAAGACAGTGGGATTCAATTGGCAACAAGAAGCTCGGGATCAGAAGAAATGGAAGATCTTACTGGGATGCTTTGTTACACATTGGCTCAAAGAGGCCACACCATTAAGTGATAGAACTGGCTGATGATGATGATGATGATGATGATGATGATGATGATGTCCATGTGTACCCATAAACCTCTGACTATCCCCAAACCAGCTGCAAAAGAGCATACTTTCACCACATAATGTCATCCTGCACTGGAACAGGTGAACAATATCCTCCTCCATGCCTTTAACTATTTACCAATGTCCCTGGAAACAACGAACTTCATATCGCAAACCTTCCCATCCCTCCCAAAGTGGTATTCCAGCACTCACTCAATCTGCACAATATCCGTACCCCACAACCACTCCTAATCTCTTGCCACATAGATCTACTCCTACGAAAGACAAAGGTGCAATACCTGTCTGATACATCCATTCTGCACATCCTATTCGAATTCCATCACAGTCATATACTATTGTATAAGAGGCAAGGACACCTGCCAACCCGAAAGCAGTTGTATCATAAACCAGCTCTACTGCAATTTCTGTACATCATTTTATGTTGATATGATCACCAACCATCTGTCCACCCAAATTAATGGTCACTGGCAAACTGCAGCCAAGAGCAGAGTTGACAGTCCATTAGTGTAACCCACTGCCAAGCACTGTATGGTCGACTTCAATGGCTGCTTCGCAACACGTGCCATCTGGGTCCATTTCCCCAAAACCAATTTCTTTGAGTTACATAGATAGTATTTGTCCTTGCATCACTTCCTTCCATCCCGTAAAACTCCTCGCCACTATTTCTGCTAAGCCCCTGCTGCACAGCTGTATCCACCATGTCTCAGGGCCTAACTTTGTTCATCATACACTCACACACTCTCCCCCACATATTCATCTTTTTTTTGTTCTGCCTTGTCATCCTAGTCTGCTCCTCCATTTTACCATGCACTGTATAAACTCACAAATATTGACTCTGCATTTCCACTCTTTTCAGTAATTAAAGAGATGAAATCAGAATTTGAAAATGATAAAAGCAGTTTTTTAACTTTGCTTCTTATAATTAGTGATCAGAAAGCAAATCAGCTAAATAGTGTTCATGAATTCATATGCCACATTTACAACTTTCACTTCTCACATGCAGGTAATAAAATATCTGACTTGCATATTCTAATAACACATAGTAAGGCACAATCATTTAAAATTCAAATCAACTTGTCTTACCATGGCAAAACCTGTAAACACTGTGTCCACGGTCACATGATCACTCAGTTTAATATCCTGACACAGATTCCTCAAGTAAGAGTGTTCACTAGCTCACACCATATGACACTTGTAGTGATGTATGCATTTACTTTCAAAAGGCCATGCATGCCTATTTAAGGCTAGCCAAGCTATGTTTGGCTTCCGTTCTCTGCATGTATTGCCCCAGTTCTTTGTTCCTGGTGAATGTTCCTTAAATATTGTTTCAAGTTGTTACTGCTTCCATGGAAGAAAGACATGTTCAGCTTACCAGTCATGTTGTACTTATACCTAACTACAACAACACTGCCAAAAAATTACATTCGCATGAAAAATGCATCTGAGAAACTTCTGGAAATACTGGAAAAGAAATCACTTGCCTGCCAAGCTAAAGAAGCTAACATAGTTGGGGCAAAAATGTAGCAATCTTAGACAAGTATGGAGAAAAGAATTGCCCATAGCCTTCTTGAAGATGTAATCCCAGCATTTGTCTGTAGTTTAATTTAGTTATGTTGTGTTCTGTACATCATTTTCATGATTGTTTTATCAATATGATGTGGAACAAGTCATGTTACATTATTGCTTGTGTCTGTATATGTGCGGATGGATATGTGTGTGTGCGCGAGTGTATACTTGTCCTTTTTTCCCCCTAAGGTAAGTCTTTCCACTCCCGGGATTGGAATGACTCCTTACCCTCTCCCTTAAAACCCACATCCTTTCATCTTTCCCTCTCCTTCCCTCTTTCCCGATGAAGCAACTGTTGGTTGCGAAAGCTTGAATTTTGTGTGTGTGTTTGTGTTTGTTTGTATGTCTATCAACATGCCAACGCTTTCATTTGGTAAGTTACATCATCTTTGTTTTTAGATATATATACACACACACGCATGAATAGTGCTAATATTAATATTACTGAAATTTTTAGTTCTACACATGCAACTACATTTAGAGGTACAAATTTTATTATTATTATTATTATTATTATTATTATTATTATTATTATTACCAGTTCTGAAACAGAAACTCGTCCATGGAATAGAAGGAGTTGTCCAAAAGAAATGATTTTAAGCTAGATTTAAAACTTGATCTGCTAACTGCCAGACACTTTATGTTGTTGGGCAAATAATCAAAGATTTTTGTTGCTCAATAATGTACTCCTTTTTGGGCAACTGACAGCTTCAATAATGGATAAGAAAGGTCATTCCCTCTAGTGTTGTATGTATGAGCATCACTGTTCTTCGCAAATTGAGATGGATTATTAATAACAAATTTCATTAGTGAGTATATGTAATCTGATGGTGCAGTTAAAATACCTAACTCCTTGAATAGGTGCCTACATGACATCCCTGGGTGAACACCACTAATTATTCTCACTGCTCTCTTTTGTGCAATCAATACTTTACGTCTAAGTGGTGAGTTACCCCAGAAAACTATTCCATAAGACATTATTGAGTGGAAATATGCAAAGTACTTTAGGAGGCTGATCAATTTATTACCAATACTAGTGATTATACAAATAGCGAAACAGGCTGAACTTTATTGTTAGAGAAGCTTAGTAATATGCTTCTTCCAGTTCAAGTTGCCCTTACTATTTTATTTACCGTAAAGAAGACATTTCAAGTTGTGAACAGGCACAGTTAAAAGTCACTCACCTACAACTTTTGGCCACAGTATTCATCAGTAAGAGACACACACACAAGCAAGCACACCTCATGCACACGCAACCGCCAACTCCAGCATCTCCAGGCTGAGACGCTGGCTTTGGCGGTCGTGTGTGTGTTTTTTACTCATGAAGGCTGTGGCCGAAAGCTACATGTGACTGTCTTTTAATTGTGCCTGTCTACAACTTGACCTGTCTTCTTTATGGTAAGTAGCAATCTGTCTTTTCCTACATTGTTGATATTCCTACCCAAAGTTTCCATTGTTTGATTTTTCAATGACTTGACTATTTTCAGGCCATTAATATTACTATTGTCAGCTCCCAAAATTCTTGCTCACTTTTCTGCTTTTTATTGAACATCTAAGTTTCATTTGAGCTGCATTTATATTATTATTATTATTGTTGTTGTTTTATTATCGTTGCTGTTGTTGTTGTTATGCTTGGGAAGTCAGTAGTAGTGCTAATGTATAATGTCTACAATATGTTAAGTTTATATGAAAGCAAATTATTTTTTGAGCCAGTAGATTTAATATAAGGTGCTTCTGTTATATTTAATGATATTTTTCTTCCCTACAGCTTGGAACATTTATACTGGCTGCAGTAACAATTCCAATGTTCCTTTTCTCTGGTTTCTTTATGAGGCTGGACGATATACCATCATATTTTGTGCCTCTGACTTATTTAAGTCTCTTCAGATATGGATTTGAGGCAATTGTGTTGTGCATTTATGGATTTGGACGGAAGAATCTTGTGTGTTCAGAAATATACTGCTATTACAAGGATCCCTCCAAGTTTCTTGAAAACATGGGGATGGCCCATAGTGATTACTGGATGGATATATGTGGCCTTGTTACGTGGCTAGTGATACTACAACTGACACTGTTTGTGACCTTGAAAATTAGGCTACATAAATCTAGATGAAGAATACTAATGTACTTTGTTTCTTCTTTGTGAAGAGAATGAATGCAAGAGGCAACCATGAATAATTTTTGGGTGAATGGGGAATGCCAGAAGCATCAGACGCTTTATATCATATAAAGTGGACAATGTGCACTGCTATTGGTGTTCTAGGTTGTTTGTAAGAACAGTTATGTACATATTTGCTGCAAGGCTACTTGTAGCAGAAAAAATTAAGATCTGGAACAGACGGACATTGTCTCTAATATTTATTTTTGCAAAACATGTTGTGTGACACTAGATTTAATGCACTTTTTTAAATGATGACCTGAGTGTAATATATTATTTTGGAATAAGCTAACATGCTCGCTATATTAGGCAAAATTGTAAACACAAGAAATGAATCCTCATAAACTATTCATTTTTAATTCTTTTTATACTTACAACAATTTTGCTATATAGAATGTTTGGAACTAACTTTTATAGCTGTACTTCCTCTTAACTTGGGAAGAGACTGCTGGAAAGATATGACAATTTTCTATTGAAGATATTTTTCCATTTTAACATCTGTCTAATCAGTGTACAGTAACTGTATATGCTTTTCCTCAGTATTTTTTACTAGTACTATAATTCATGTGATAAAATAAGTCTTCTTCCTAAACATTGTTTTCAGAATGTACCTGATTTGTGTAACAAAAAGCAGGATAAATTAAATATCTGTCCTCATGACCTTTTATTGTTGTGATTTTTATAAGAACATGGTGCTGATGACCACACTGTTTAGCACTCAACAATTCTAAATACATCTATCAATTTGTAACCCACTTGCTGGTCAAATCTGTGGCATTTCCATCATTCTATAAACAAGACTGTTTCCTAATTTCCTAGACAGTATTACATTCATAGTAAAGAAATAAATATCATGTATTATATAAATCAACTGAAATTTTCTTTGTACAACTTGTAATTAAAAACGTATAAAAGGAAATTGTTTTACTTATGTTATCTACTATGAGGTTCAGGAAAGAAAATAAGTCAAAGTGTGACACCGCCTTCAACATGATCACAATCTTTCTGTTCAGTTTGCAAAGCAATCTATTGCATATGATTAATGCTATGACTCTGTACATAATACCTGGATACACACTGCGGCACTGAACTGCGGGCATGCTACACTTAGGATGTTCCACCAACAGCATCTCCACAGGCTGGCCACCAGAAGCTGCCTGTGGTAGGCCACTTGAGTTGTACACACAGCACAGAATCCACTGCACTGTCCTCTGGAGCCTCTTCATTATAAGCACTGTGCAGCAGACATTCATTCTCATACTGTGTTCTTACTTATTGTCATCAACTGCTTGTACCAGTACTTGGGTTGTTTAGAGGTTTGTATCTATGCTCTCAACAACAGTTCACTTGTGTGTGGCAGAAGAATGAACTTTAGTTAATTGTGGATGCACTTTATTTGTGTCTTACATTAAGACAATTAAGGGCACACTAATTATGCCTTATAATTGTTTACAGTATTCTCAGGTACTTCACGATGATTACATTGACTGTGTGGGATTTATTTTCAAAATTTGACTGGATCAGTATCATGATTCATGCCCATCTACAGCTGCACACAGTATTCTCATTCAGAGATTGCTGGTTAAAGTGACTGCTCATGATAAGTGGGAAATTTGGGTTTGAATCCCAGACCAGCACAAATTTTCATGTGTCTGTAGTCAACAATACAGCTGATGTAATATAGTATTCACAATTTGCAAATACATTTCATAGTTACTGACAGATTGAAATATGCAATAGCAACACAAATTTATAAAGATGGAGATGTGTAAGTGACCTAAAATTACAGACCCATCTCCCTCTTTCATGTTTCTCACAAAATTTTAAGAAGGTAGCTTATAATGTAATATCAAACCGCATTTCTGAAAATAATGTTTTATTCACTGCTCGGTTTAGCTCCCTTAGAGGTTTCTCCGAAAAGAAAGCAGCATATGACTTCACAAACTCAATTCTGGTAAAATCAAACAATAAAACTTACAATGTAGGCATTTTATAAGAAATTGTGTAGACCATTATAGAGAAATGAAAATGTTATTAAAGACATCCCCTGTTCATAAATGGAGTGGTACATTAACCCCAGAATTTAATGTAATTGAATTTTATTTGATTCTGTAGGACTACAATGTGTACAGCAAGTGTATGCATAATATACACACATCAAAACCAGAAGACATTTAATATCACTTACTTCCTAAAGAGCAACCAATCTGATTACACTCTTTGCCACCACTAATTACAAAGAACAAGATACACAAATTTAATTTAATAGATACTCTTCAATATTGTAAAATTCCTTTTCCACCAGACAGTTTAGGACAGGTATGTATAGACTTGTTAGTACTGTGGGTTGCAAATCTCTCACTTTTTTTCCTCATGTCAGAAACATACAGGTACAAGTATATACATTCTACACAGTTATGATTAAATAACTATTGACCAAAACTTGGCCACTTCAAGTGCATTTTCATTTGCTTGATGAAGATCATCTTCTGCACAGGACACTGGGCACAATCAACACCAAAGCATGTGCTGAACTGTCTGCTCTCCTCCACAGTCACACTGAATATCATTTGGATCAGTGTATCCCCATCCTGCCAAGTTAACTTTGGATCTTCCAATTTCAGATCTCTGTCTATTCAGGGACTTCAAGGTTGAAACCCCTCATTATGACTGCATAAGTGCCTCAAGTTCAAAAATAACTTGCTGCGAGACAAGTTATTACTCTTAATTGGGATCCCCTTGCTACAGTGCTAGCTAGAGTAGACTCAAAACAACTAAGTTCTACAATGGCCTTCTCTCTCCTTTTTTGGAGGGAATGGAAGATGAGTTTATAAAAAGAGGCTTCTTAATAACTCAGTACTTGAGCACCAAGTGCCTTTTTCAACAAAACAAAGGGTTACATTAATAAATGTTATTATTGCAGTAAAATTAAATTGAGAGTGTGGAAACATTAAATATGTTGCAAGGTTTGATGCTTGGCCTGTTCCTGTTCTTGTCCATACATATGATATACCTAGGACATTGGAGGATAGATAGATAGATATTCAATGATCACAGGCCCTGCAGACCACTCGCTGCTTCCACAAACTGCCTCCATTCCTTCCTGTTTTGTGCCTGGTTCCTCCAGGCGTCTTCAATTCCCAGGGCTGCTAGGTCTTTCACCAGGTTGTCCATCCAGCACTGCCTTGGTCGTCCAATGTCCATTAGGACATCGGAGGACTTTCCTAAAATGTGATGTTTCCTAATGACACAAGTATATTCTGTGTCCATACCAGACACAGTCAATAGAATAGTGGAACAGTCTTACATCTGGTTCACAGCTGACCTGTTAATCCCTAATCTTACAAAGACTAATTTATGAAATTGAAAACAAATAAAAATGACTTATAGGTATCACAAGTAGAGATCAATGGGCACACAATTTTAGAGGCTGCATATGTGAAGTTCCTGGGCATCCAGAGGTGTCACAAATTGAGATGGCACCAGCTAGTGGATAAATTAACCAAACAGCTCATTTATACCTGCTCTGCATTTAGATATCTCTCTCACTGCATTGATCTGCAGACTGGATTGCTAGTGTAGTCTCATTCAATATTGTCGCATTGCATAATCTTCTGAAGTAATGCAGGTAAGGCCAAGACAGTACTTATTATAGGGTGAGTCATGTAAGACATAACACTCCTTTTATTTAATGAAGAGTTACACTTATTGAAATGCAGTTTTTGGCAAATGTCAGAGTGTCAAGCTGCATATATTGTTTTTTTGTTAATACAGGGTTTCTAGTGCTGGTAGCAATGGACATATTGAAGCAAGTACTTTTTTTTCAATGGAACCATATACTTTTTATAACTGCATTCAGTTGCTCTTAAGAAGACCATTACAGTGACATGATGTTTGTTAATCTTTACATTGAAACCTGTTACAAAAAAACCTCACTAAATGTCCTAGAATTTCAGAGCACAGTGGCGAGAATCGACATTAGCCATCCGAACACTGTCAAGCAGAGCTCTTGGGCTATGCTGTGTCAGAATGTCAACACACTTGCCTCTTTACTTGTCTGCACTGCAGGCTGCTCATTTCTGCTTCAACATTTGTTGCATGCATACATGTACACTAATGAGGAGAAGTTGGTTGTACTACTTTTATATGGTACCAAGTGACACGGAATTAGGCAGACAAGTGTCATCCACATTCTGCATTGACAGAATTTGTATCACTATCATATATCACTACATCAAGCACTCTACGATCATGATTTCGAACATCATACAGAATTTTGTCGGTTTGCCCTTCAGCAGCAGAGGGATGACCCTATGTTTTTCCAGCATGCACTCTTTACTGATGAAGCAACATTTACTAACCCCTCTAATGTAAATTTGCATAGTATGCACTACTGGGCAGCCAAAAATCCTCGCTGGCTTCACCAGGTGCAACACCAATGGCTGTGGAGCATAAACATGTGGTTTGGCATCATTAGAAATTTCGTTGTGGGACCTTACTTCACCTCAGGCATTTTAAATGGGCATTCATAAGCACATTTTCTGATGAATATTCTGCCAGTTCTTCTACAAAAAGTACCACTGGATATTCAACAGTGTATGTGGTTGCAACACAATGACTGTTCAGATCACTTGTCCCATGCTGCAACACAAATGTAGAACAAGAAATTCTGTTGTAAAGTTGCCAGTGATGTCTGCTGATTTGACTCCTCTTGATATTTTTTTGGAGAGTACTCAAAGATGCAGTCTACAATGAAGCCTCAACTATGCCAGATGATATGTGTTGTCAAATTGCCAGTGCATGCTCTACCATATCATCCACTGTAATTATATCTGTTCATCAGATGCAGTCTACAATGAAGCCTCAACTATGCCAGATGATATGTGTTGTCAAATTGCCAGTGCATGCTCTACCATATCATCCACTGTAATTATATCTGTTCATCATTATTTTGAACAGTGATTGCAAATGTGCCTTTCAGTCCATGGTCAACAGTTTGTACATCTACTTAAATAAAGGATGATTTTTTTTTTTTTTTTTTTTTTTTTTTTTTTTTTTTTTTTTTTTTTTTTTTTTTTTTTTTTGGAAGCCAAAATTTATGTTATGTGTTGGGTAGTTACCAAATCATTGTCAGTAAATTGTTTACTTCATTTACATGAGTACAAAATTGCATCGTAATGTCAAATAAGTCGATAGCATGTATTGCACATAGCTGATAACACTGTCATTATGCACTTACATTCACCATGAAATGATATTTGATTAAGAAGAATATTTATTTTGTGGTGTACATGTAGTCTTCAAAGCACTTTTAATAAAATGTTTAGTTCAACAAATATATCCCATATCATATAATTCAGAAAGTAGAGACAGTTGTCTGACAGCATCTATTTTATCTCCAAGAAACACACAGCCACATACAGGAAAAGATAAGTCAAATCTTCCTTCTAACATCTAGATATTTAATGCAGTAGTTGCTTTTTGTGTTCTTCTTTACATTTTAGAAATGAACAGTTGATTTCTCTGTTTCAGCTCATGTAAATCTGGGAGGATGCACATATGTAAATAGTTTTCCTAAGGCCTTTGTGATAAGGTAGACTTTAGCCTACGTCATATTTCCATAGAAAACATTTGTAGGTGAACCAGAATCTAGGTCACAAGTTGGTTCAAGGGGAAATACAGATTTGTTCTTGTAGTGCAGGCCTACCTAATGGTATACAACTATGCTGCCTGGTGTAAGACACCTGCACTGCAATTGTCATTTCTAGCTGCCATGCTTTCACATTCTAGGATATTTCTTGAATTTTTTTATGACAGGTTTCAGTGTCAACATTAACAAATGCTATAACACTGTAATTGTCTTCTCAAGAACTACTGAATGCAGTTATAAAAAGTGTATGGTTCCATTTGAAAAAAATGTACTTTCTTCAGTACCTTCATTGATACCAGCACTAAAAACATTAACCAAACAAAAAATATTTGCCTCTTGATGCTCTAACATTTGCCAAAAACTGAGTTTTGATACATGTATCTGTTTACAAAATAAAAGGAGTGTAATGTCTTACGTGACTCACCCTCTTAATCACAAGGGTGCAGTAAGAACTATTATGTAAAGTTGATGAAAAAACTATTATAAAAGTTGATAAGTGAACATCTGGAAGCTTCTTCAGGATCTAGAGATTCTCAGTCTTACACGCCAATATATTTACTCCTTAATGTTATTTGTGGTTAATAATAAGAATTTATTGTTTATTATTTATTGCAATACATATTCCATAGATCCACTTTTGCATGGTAACACATGGATCTGAAATGAGTTAAAGCATTTAACTGAGTATTGGATTTGTTTCCATCAGAACAATAAACAAAGATTAAGAACACAAATTAAAAAAATAATAATAATAAAGTAACACAATCAGTAAGTTCTAATTAACTCACAAACAGATACAATTTTCAGATCTTATCTAAACAATTTATCATAGAGTAAAAGTGACCATATTCTTGACTTACAGATCACTAATTAATATAATGAGAGCAGCAAGATGTATTAAATCAGGAATACACAATAATAAATGGTAAATAATCGTAGCTACCTCTGCTACAGAATTGTTCTAGAGAATAGAAACCCCTTTTTTTGCATCAGAGACAAATTTTTCGGTTCACTGTATGTGTCACATTTCCTTGTTGTGTTATGATGATGGTATGTTTCATTCATTTCATACTGAAAAGGATTATTAAGCATAAATGTCATGATTAAATAGAGATATTGTGAAGTAATGGTTAATATTTCAATTTACTTGAAAAGGCTGCAACACAAATTGCGGATGAACTATGCAATGCACAGCCACAGTATTAGAAGTAAAAATAATTTCCAACCAGACAATCCCACTGAGAGTGCGAGAGAGAGAGAGAGAGAGAGAGAGAGAGAGAGAGAGAGAGAGAGAGAGAAGCATGGTGAAGGGAGATGAGGGGGCAATGATTGAGATGAAGTTTGCTTCCCCATGGTGGCAAAAACCTAGTCACATCACTGTCCGGAGGAGAGCTGTTTTTGTCATCCAGTACTTTTCAGAGCAGTGTCTGGATAAAGTGGGAAAATTAAATTCTATCAGCTGCCATGGGTTAGAGGAGGTGCACAGAATGGTTTGTAAAGCTGAAATGCAGTTTTTATTTTTTTTCAGTATATGTATAGACACACTCACTCTCTTTATCAGTACGTGAAAGAATGAATGGGGCTAACAGACTAACAAACCCCCCCTCCCCCCAAACACACACACTTGTCATAGCACTACATCCCAACTGGCAGCCAGCAGAATGCAGTGTCAGGTCACTGCAGCTGTGCGTTTGTTGTGTTCTTATGGTAGTGTGTGAGCTTTGAGGAAAGGTATTGTCCCCTGTTTAATTACAAGTGAAGTATTTTTCATGTGCCAATTTACTGTTAAGTTTTTCAACTGATACGGGTGGTTACCTTCACTCATTGCAGTCTTTTGGTCTTTATTCTGTTTCATGTTAAATGGACTTTCTAGAATATTGTCTGGCAATAGAAAGTGACACTCGTGAAGTCTGCAAACAAAAAATAGTGATCTCCCACTTATCACAGATGTGATCCACTGAACGTGACACAACCAACTTCCTTCCTTTCCCTCACCTACTCTGAGATTACTGGTATCTCTAGTGATCTCATCTTCAGTGGTGTGTTAAACCTTAACCTTCCTTTCTGAATTTAGGTAAGTAAAAATGCAGGATGCCAAATAACATGACTTTGCATCAGTGAATGATTACTTGAAAAATTGTTATGTTGACAAGAGAAGAGGAAATGGTTGACACTGTGCCCATTGTAAGAGACGATCAACATACATTGATGATAAACACACCATACTATATCCTTGTCGCTGTCCTATGTGAGAGATTCTCCCAATTTTCTAGAGATGCAGGAATTGTGGGAACAAAAGTGAAAGGCACAATATTTTACAGCTAAGAAGTTCTCATTAACTATTGTTTTGGAAATTGTCATAAGACTTACTGAATGGTACTGGTATTTTGGTGTATATACAGACATGGGAGCAAAGTCATCTGCAAAGAAGAAAAGAACATTTTCTTCTGTAACAATACATCCATTCACAGATGAAAGGATTGTACCATTTTTTTCATTAAACTCTTTAGATAACAAAATGACAGTTTTAGTAGATGAATGGAACTAATGAGTAACTCAATAAATGGGCAAATGTTACTACTTGTATCTCCATGGAGGAGAGGGGCCAGGGGCATTTGAATGATAATCACATGTATTTTCTCAAACATGAAAGAAGTGGATGCATTTCTATTGATGTGTGGAATACACCTCTGCTCAGGAATGTAGAATTCTGTAGAGAATAGACAACCTCCTCAGTAGAAGTTTTATATTAATATACTGGACTGAAATATGGTCAGATTAAATCAAATGATGTTGAGGGAAATAGATTAAGGAATGAGACACTATAAGTGGTAGATGAGTTTTGCCATTTTGATAACAAAATAAATGATGATGTGCAAAGAAGATAGGATATATAACGTGGACAAGCAATAATAAGAAAATCATTTCTGAAAAAGAACTTTGTTCACTTTCAATATAAATTTAAGTTTTAGGGACTCTTTCCAGAGAGTACTTTTCTGGAATGTAGCCTTGTGTGGAAGTGATATGTGATAAACATTTCAGTCAAGAAAAGAATAGAGCCTTCTGAAAGGAGGTGCTACAGAAGAATGTTGAAGATAGATGAGTAGATCAAATAACTAATGAGTAAGTACTGAACTGAATAGGGGAAAAAGAAATTTGTAAGATATCTTGACTAAAAGAAGGGATTTGTTGACATGACATATCCAGAAGCATCAAGGAATTATCAGTTTGGTAATGGAAGAAAGTGTGGAAGTAAAAACTGTAGAAGAACACCAAGGGCTGAATACAGTAAGGAGATCCAAATGGATGAATGTTGAAGTAATTATTCAGAGATGAAGATGCTTGCACAAGACAGGCCAACATGGAGAGATGCAACAAGCCAGTCTTTGGACTGAATACTACAACATCTTGGATTCAATACTGAAATAATTTGTTGAACTATATTTGCAAGGTGGCATATTTTTTCAGGTATTAACAGTATAAATCATAAATTGTTATATTAAGTACCTTCATATATAAATCTCAGGTACAAAATGGTAATTGATACACATTAATTTACTGGCAATACAGCCAAATCTCACTAACATTCTCATCTGTCTGCTAGCCAGACAACAAATGGCAAAACTCAGAATTCATCTGAGCAGTAAGGTAACAAATCAGAAGTCCATTGTGACTGATGTTTTGTATGTATTATTGCTACATTTGTTTTACTGCATTGTTGGGTATCTACAATAAACTCAATCTCAATGCCTTTTTACCCACAAAAGCTATCTTTCTTGCATGGCCTTTGCAATTCTTGCATTCCAATCCTCCTTTTCTTTCAGATCTTCTTGAGGGTCACCATGCTCACACTTTCTCTAGGGATTACTTTAGCATCCATATGTTTCATATATCCATACCATTCTAGTTGCTTCCTTTCTGTACCCTACACCAAAGTTGAATCTATTTCTGTTGTTGTTGATCTGATGTCTTTGTTCCGTATCTTGTCCATTCTTGGTTTTCCAACACCTCCAGAAAATCACTTAAATTGTGTGGAGGTTTTCATTAACTTTCTTTGTCAGTATCCATACTTTGACCTCTCTGGCACATTGTTTTCCACAAAGCTTTTTTGCAATGTTGGAGATATCATCATTTGATAATACTAGATGTAGCTACTGAATGGTGACCTATGCCTTCCTTCCCTATTTTATACATCTCAAACTCCCCTCGCATACAATGACAGTATGATAAGTACTTACAATGAAGAGCCAAAAAAAAACTGGTACACCTGCCTAGTGATGTGTAAGGATCCCCTTAGCAAGCAGGAGTCCCACAACATGACGTGGCATGGACTCGACCAATGTTTGAAGTAGTGCTGGAGGGAATTAACAAGTGGAAGGGGGGGGGGGGGGGGTGTTGCATTGTCCTGGTGGAATTGCCCAAGTCCATTGAAATGAACATGAATGGATGCAGGTGATCAGACAGGATGCTTACGTACATGTCACCTGTCGGATTGTACCTAGACATATCAGGGGTTCCATATCACTCCAGATGCACGTACCCTACACCATTACCAGCTTGAACAGTCCCCTGCTGACATGCTCAGTCCATGGATTCATGAAGTTGTTTCCATAACTGTACACATCCAGCCACTAGATACAATTTGAAATGAGACTTATCTGACCAGACAACATGTTTCCAGTCATCAACAGGCCAACATTGATGTTGACAGGTCCA
The DNA here is from genome assembly GCF_021461395.2 of Schistocerca americana. Classification (NCBI taxonomy): domain Eukaryota; kingdom Metazoa; phylum Arthropoda; class Insecta; order Orthoptera; family Acrididae; genus Schistocerca; species Schistocerca americana. The sequence continues at coordinate 77,191,864 of NC_060124.1, read as the reverse complement.
GGCAAGGCTTTAAGCTTTGTGTTGCTCAATCATCAAGGGTACATGAATGGGCCTTCAGCTCCAAAAACCCATATCAATGATGTTTTGTTGAATGCTTCACACGGTGACACTAGTTGATGGCCCAGAATTGAAATCTGTAGCAATTTGCAGAAGGGTTGCACTTCTGTCATGTTGAACAATTCTCTTCAGTTGTCATTGGTTCCATTCTTGCAGGATCTTTTTCTGGCCACAACAATGTCAGAGATTTCATGTTTTGCCAGATTCCTGATATTCTTGGTACATTCGTTAAACAGTCATACGGGAAAATCTCCACTCATTACTACCTTGGAGATGCAATGTCCCATCGCTCATGTGCTGACTATAACACCACATTCAAACTCACTTAAATCTTGATAACCTGCCATTATAGCAGCAGTAACCAATCTAACAACTGCGCCAGACACGTGGTGCCTTATATAGGCGTTGCCGACCACAGCACTGTATTCTGCCTGTTTACATATCTCTGTATTTGAATACACATTCCTATACCAGTTTATTTGGCACTTCAGTGTATTTGAGACTGTATTTTTAATAATTCCCATCTCAGTTTTCAACTTATGCCCTTCTGCTCCTGTGACTGTAAGCAGTGTTATTCCAGTATCTAACTCTTTATTTTCCTCCATTAATGTCCTAAACATGTAACATATGGCTTCATCTTCAGCTGTAGTCACTTGCACCATCAACAGAACAGGCTCTGCTAACAGTACACTACACCTTCCACATCACTGACAATGTGTTCTACACAACACTGGTGACTACTTTGAAGGACAAGTAACAGGTGCAAACATGTAACTCTTTTGTATCAGTTGTGAATAAATAGTTGCTACAATTTAAGTTCCAACCCTCGTAGTTTTAGATATACTGTCATAAAGATGTATAATAACCTGGCCCTGGTAGTGCGAGACTTGCATACAAATCCTTTGAGTGGTATCTATAGAACCTATTAATCAACGGCTATATTTATGAGGCAGAAGAATTCTGTAATAGTACAAATATAATGATGTAATAATAATGTAAAACTCTAAATGTAATATTTATTTTGAATGTGCAATCTTATTACTGTATACATTCTTTAGCATTCCAGCCAGTGGACATTGAGATGGATGCAGAGGAGCTGGCACATGTATCACAGAAGAATAGCTCAGAATGCTGTCACAGAGGGCAAATGCAGAACAATGCATGTGCAGAGCTGCTGATCCAGTTGTTTACTTGCCAGTGGCAATAGGCCTGGCCCAACAGTACTTATGAAGACATCAAATATCTTGAATCTGACTTTTGCCTCACATCTTACTGTTTTCATGTCCTTAGTTTATTCAGTGGCTCATACAGGTCACATTTTGTTTGCTCTGTGCTCATCTCTATGTGCTGCTTGGACTCTCTGCTCCACAAAGACTGACTGTATGTCAATTTTTGTTCGCTCTTCCTCGGTTCAGCTTGTAATGAGGTAAGTGGATTCCATACAGCTGATATGCTTTTCTTCCCCCAAAATTTTTATTTTTTTGAAAATATGTCCAATAGTGTTATTTTTATGACATGGGCACAGTATCTAAAAATCTTATATATTGATACAAGGTTTTTCTAGCTTAACTTTAGTATTTGTTACATTTCTTTGGCTACAAGTAGTTAATGAGCTAATTAATTTACCCAAATAACTGTACTAATTGCAACCACCATTAATTTTATAACTTCATTATCATTGTTCATAACTTTTAGACAAAGAAGAGCGAAAACACATATAAATAAGTGAAATATCCAAACAAGTAATGATGCCAATATGAATGGGGCATGACTAAGAGCACTACTGCCATGAGTAAAAATACATCTTTGGTTTCTAGAAAAAGTGTACTGTGTGAGCTCTCTCTGGAATAATAGTCTCCTCTCTGATTTTGTATGTGTCAGTCACACTGTTGTGTCCCATAATACGTGGCAATAAACCACCATCCATACCCACCGCATGCGTATTATTTACATTCCTTACCACTATTGTACTGAGTAACTACACTGGTGACTCACAATGACCATGCCTGGCTGCATTTTTTCACTGTAGAATTGTGTATTGTAGGTTGCAGACAATTTTTGGACTCCGGAGTCCCACAATTACCATGAGAAGACAGTGACCTTCCTGCTATTTCATGTTTGTGCATGCAACACCATGCAACCTAGTGCGTCCCATCAGATTGTGCCTATAATCAAGGATATGATGCAGTAGTCCTGGGCACCAACTGTGAACAATGCTGACATTCTACCTGAACAAAAGCATCAAACAAACACTTCTTCAAGTGTTCCCCATGCCTCAGACTGTGCACCATTCTGATGCATTTTCTCCGGTTGTGAACATCGCATCTACTGCATGGCATATGACTACATTCCTGCCTCAACAAATGCACCAGACAGACATTTCATAGAGTGTGCACAGTGTTCCTACCATAACCCTGACTGTACCAGTGTTTTCTGTCCAACATCTGGAACAGTTTTCCTTGCTCATGTCTGTCACACCCACCACGTTATGTGTGTCCACAATTCAATCACTTGCACTGCAACAGCTGATACAGCCTTACAAATAATTAGTTAATGATATTGCTGCTTTACTTGCCACACTGGGTTCTGGTGTGCCAGCTCCATTCACACACTGACCTACACTACGTCTACCACCTTGGGACTACTCATCTGCTTTCTGTTCAACTTTCGAGCTTCCACCTTTCACATTGATTAAGTGACAATGTGGTTCACTGTCTGCAAGTGCATCATGTTTGCCCATGGAATAATTGATGATACTGCTAAATTCATCACTCTCCCATGCCACCTCAGTGAACAGGCAGGTTTGATTAGTGATTTATTTTTCACCTCACCTCTGCTCAACAAGTATGACATGTCCAAGTCACTGCTGTTTCAGTGATTGTCATATACACTGGGACAGCAGCTCAAACAGGTTATCTACGAAGAAGACATTGGTGGCAGCACCCCTTCACAGCCATGGTGCCACATTTGAACACTGGTAGACACAAAACTGTGAACTATCCAGGTTATTAAACTGCCATCATAGGTGCATCTCACCATGATTTCACATGAACAGGTACCCCTCGGTGTGAAATTACAGCTCCTAAATAGAGTACACGCCACAGGCCTGCACTGATGAAGCATCTATTATCCAGCTAACAATGCACAAATCACTGACTCATGGCCACCTTGCCACACGCACCACCATGATGCTACTGTAGCCAACTGAGTTCACCTGCCACTGTCCCAGCTACCTGTGCCAGCCGCCATTACAGACAACAACCTTCAGCGTGTTGACACAAAGTCCTGCCCTCTTGCCAACACAGCTTTACCTGCCAGCCCAGCTCCATTCCTGCTCTACTGCTAGTTTCACTCTCAGTTTGGGGACATGGAATGTAACTGTTGACCACCATATGCATTCCCAAGCTTCAATAGTGGCTCGCAGTAGTTGCACAGGGTTGCTCTCATCAGTCAAGCTGCCTCAATGCACAGAATAGGAGTGACATACAAGCATCACAACATTGCTTTGCCAGCTCTCATCTATGCATGTCTGTCCATACAAATCAGAGCTACCTTTTATTTATTTATTTATTTAGCCATCCGTGGACATTTTAAAATGTATGGATGTTGTCAGTTGTGTACATTCATGTATTTATACAGTTTGTTGTTACATGTTGTTAAACATTGTGACGTATAAGTTATTTACAATCATTTTTGCTCCTTATCAAAATACTGTGAAACAAAAGCTATTTACAATCGTTTTGTACTAAGGAATTCACTTATTATGTAAAAGTAGTGTTTCTGCAAAAACAATTTAAGATTTTTCCTAAAACGGTACATGTTATCTGCTTCTTTTATTTTCTGTGGCAGTTTATTATACAGTTTTACACCTGTATACAAGAAGCTATTTTGAGCCTTATGTTTATTCTTCCTGTCTAGGTGAAGATAGTGACTTGTTCTTGTGCTATAGTTATGAAAACTGCTATTTGTTCTATAATTTTCTATATTTTTCTTGATGTACACTATAGTTTGGAATATAAATTCACAAGGAACAGTTAGAATTTCTAACATTTTGAAAAGTTCTCTGCAGTGGGCCCACTTACTGCTTTTTGTTATAATTCTTACTGCTCTCTTTTGCATTTTAAATACTGTTTGTAAATTCTGGGCACTGTTTCTCCAGAAAATAATACCATAACTGATTACTGAATGAACATAACCAAAGTGTACAGTTTTCAAACATTCACTACTGCATGCGGATACAAGGACTCTAAGTGCATAAAATGTTGTGGATATCTTTTTCGAGAGTTTCATAGCATGTTCATTCCACTTCATTTGGCTGTCAATGTGCAACCCTAAGAATTTTGTTGTAGGTACATCATCTATGGAGATGTTATCTAGTTTTAAATTTAAGGGACTCTGTTTTCTGTTCATTCTAAAGCATATTGTATTTGTTTTCTTTACGTTGAGAGTTACTTTGTTTTCCTGAGACCATTTGTGAACATTCCTCAGCACTTCAGTAGAATTTTCCAACATTTGTGCTGGTGTCTTACTGGTGATTACTATGTTGCTATCATCCTCAAACAATATCTTCTCTCCATGGCTGATATGTTGTGGGAAATAATTCATATACACCAGAAATAATACAGGGCCTAGTACACTTCCTTGAGGGACCCCAATATTGATATATTGTGGATCAGATATATGTTTCTCAATGTACTTTGATCCATTGGAGACATGTGTGATCTCTACAGACTGTACTCTGTTTTCTAGATATGAATGAAACCATTTGAGAACCACTCCCCTTACTCCTAGTGCCTCTAATTTATGTGACAGCTTCTGGTGGTCAACTGTATGAAATGCCTTAGACAGGTCTAGGAAAAGGCTAGTTACATAGCTGTTCTCATCTGTTGTTGCTGTTGTAGTCTTCAGTCCTGAGACTGGTTTGATGCAGCTCTCCGTGCTACTCTATCCTGTGCAAGATTCTTCATCTCCCAGTACTTACTGCAACCTATATCCTTCTGAATCTGCTTAGTGTATTCATCTCTTCATCTCCCTCTAGGATTTTTACCCTCCATGCTGCCCTCCGATGCTAAATTTGTGATCCCTTGATGCCCCAGAACATGTCCTACCAACCGATCCCTTCTTCTTGTCACGTTGTGCCACAAACTCCACTTCTCCCCAAGTCTATTCAATTCCTCCGTAGTTATGTGATCTACCCATCTAATCTTCAGCATTCTTCTGTAGCACCACATTTTGAAAGCTTCTATCCTCTTCTTGTGTAAGCTATTTATCGTCCACATTTCACTTCCATACATGGCTACACTCCATACAAATACTTTCAGAAACGACTTCCTGACAATTAAATCCATACTCGATATTAACAAATTTTTCTTCTTCAGAAATGCTTTCCTTGCCATTGCCAGTCTACATTTTATATCCTCTCTACTTCGACCATCATCAGTTATTTTGCTTCCCAAATAGCAAAACTCCTTTACTACTTTAAGCGTCTCATTTCCTAATCTAATTCCCTCAGCATCACCTGTTTTAATTTAACTACATTCCATTATCTTCGTTTTGCTTTTGTTGATGTTCATCTTATACCTTCCTTTCAAGACACTGTCCATTCCGTTCAACTGTTCTTCCAAGTCCTTTGCTGTCTCTGACAGAATTACAATGTCATCGGCGAACCTCGAAGTTTTTATTTCTTCTCCATGGATTTTAATACCTTCTCCGAACTTTTCTTTTGTTTCCTTTATTGCTTGCTCAATATACAGATTGAATAACATCAGGGATAGGCTACAACCCTGTCTCACTCCCTTTCCAACCTCTGCTTCCCTTTCATACCCCTCGACTCTTATAACTGCCATCTGCTTTCTGTACAAATTGTAAATAGCCTTTTGCTCCCTGTATTTTACCCCTGCCACTTTCAGAATTTGAAAGAGAGTATTCCAATCAACATTGTCAAAAGCTTTCTCTAAGTCTACAAATGCTAGAAATGTAGCTTTGCCTTTGCTTAATCTATTTTCTAAGATAAGTCGTAGGGTCAGTATTGCTTCACGTGATCCAACATTTCTACGGAATCCAAACTGATCTTCCCCGAGGTCAGCTATATCACTTTTTCCATTCGTCTGTAAAGGATTTGCGTTAGTATTTTGCAGCTGTGACTTATTAAACTGATAGTTCGGTAATTTTCACATCTGTCAACACCTGCTTTCTTTGGGATTGGAATTATTATATTCTTCTTGAAGTCTGAGGGTATTTCGCCTGTCTCATACATCCTGCTCACCAGATGGTAGAGTTTTGTCAGGACTGGCTCTCCCAAGGCCGTCAGTAGTTCTAATAGAATGTTGTCTACTCCGGGGGCCTTGTTTCGACTCAGGTCTTTCAGTGCTCTGTCAAACTCTTCACGCAGTATCATATCTCCCATTTCATCTTCATCTACATCCTCTTCCATTTCCATAATATTGTCCTCAGGTACATCACCCTTGTATAGACCCTCTATATACTCCTTCCACCTTTCTGCTTTCCCTTCTTTGCTTAGAACTGGGTTTCCATCAAAGCTCTTGATATTCATGTAAGTGGTTCTACTTTCTCCAAAGGTCTCTTTAATTTTCCTGTAGGCAGTATCTATCTTACCCCTAGTGAGATAAGCCTCTACACCCTTACATTTGTCCTCTAGCCATCCCTGCTTAGCCATTTTGCACTTCCTGTTGATCTCATTTTTGAGATGTTTGTATTCGTTTTTTCCTGCTTCATTTACTGCATTTTTATATTTTCTCCTTTCATCAATTAAACTCAATATTTCTTCTGTTACCCAAGGGTTTCTACTAGCCCTCGTCTTTTTACCTATTTGATCCTCTGCTGCCTTCACTATTTCATCCCTCAAAGATACCCATTCTTCTTATACTGTATTTCTGTCCCCCATTCCTGTCAATTGTTCCCTTATGCTCTCCCTGTAACTCTATAGAACATCTGGTTCTTTCAGTTTATCCAGGTCCCATCTCCTTAAATTCCCACCTTATTGCAGTTTCTTCAGTTTTAATCTACGGTTCATAACCAATAGATTGTGCTCAGAGTCCACTTCTGCCTCTGGAAATGTCTTACAATTTAAAACCTGGTTCCTAAATCTCTGTCTTACCATTATGTAATCTATCTGATACCTTTTAGTATCTCCAGGGTTCTTCCACATATACAACCTTCTTTCATGATTCTTGAACCAAGTGTTAGCTATGATTAAGTTATGCTCTGCGCAAAATTCTACCAGGCGGCTTCCGCTTTCATTTCTTAGCCCCAATCCATATTCACCTACTATGTTTCCTTCTCTCCCTTTTCCTACTCTCGAATTCCAGTCATCCATGACTATTAAATTTTTGTCTCCCTTCTCTACCTGAATAATTTCTTTTATCTCATCATACATTTCATCAATTTCTTCGTCGTCTGCAGAGCTAGTTGGCATATAAACTTGTACCACTGTAGTAGGCGTGGGCTTTGTGTCTATCTTGGCCACAATAATGCATTCACTACGCTGTTTGTAGTAGCTTACCCATACTCCTATTTTCTTATTCACTATTAAACCTACTCCAGCATTACCCCTATTTGATTTTGTATTTATAACCCTGTATTCACCTGACCAAAAGTCTTGTTCCTCCTGTCACCAATTCCCACTATATCTAACTTTAACCTATCCATTTCCCTTTTTAAATTTTCTAACCTACCTGCCCGATTAAGGGATCTGACATTCCACGCTCCGATCCGTAGAACACCAGTTTTCTTTCTCCTGTTAACAACGTCCTCTTGAGTAGTCCCCGCTCAGAGATCCGAATGGGGGACTATTTTACCTCCGGAATATTTTACCCAAGAGGATGCCACCATCATTTATCCATACAGTAAAGCTGCATGCCCTTGGGAAAAATTATGGCTGTAATTTCCCCTTGCTTTCAGCCGTTCGCAGTACCAGAACAGCAAGGCCATTTTGGTTAGTGTTACAAGGCCAGATCAACCAATCATCAAGGGTGTTGCCCTGCAACTACTGAAAAGGCTGCTGCCCCTCTTCAGGAACCACACGTTTGTCTGGCCTCTCAACAGATACCCCTCCGTTGTGGTTGCACCTATGGTATGGCTATCTGTATCATTGAGGCATGCAAGCCTCCCCACCAATGGCAAGGTCCATGGTCCATGGTCCATGGGGGGGGGGGGGGGGGGGGGGGGGGGGGGGGTTCTGTAGTTCTCAACGTTTTCTAGGTCACCTTTCTTGTGAACTGGTAAAATTTTGGCATACTTCAGATAGTCAGGGAAGCAACCAGTTTTGATTCATTTATGATTTCTGTTAGTGGAGCTTTGATACCGTTTATGCATTTTTTCAGCACACACATTGGGATTTCATCTAAACCTGCCAAGTTTTTGTTCTTTAATTGCCTTACAACATTGCATACTTCCTTCCTCAGTAGTTGGAAGCAATACCATTGAGTTTGCTGTATGCTTCTGTATTGGTTGATTAGCACCTTTTGGAAAAACTTTCTGTAAGTTTGTTGCAATGCTGCTAAAGTAGGTATTCACATAATTTGCTAATTCTTTCATGTTACTTTCTAAGTTTTCCTTGTTCCTGATTTGTGTGTTTGTACCTCTCTGCTTCACAGTTCCTGTTTCTTGTTTCACTACAGCCCATGTAGTTTTACTTTTATTATTGGCTAAATTCATGAACCTATTGTTGGCTGATTTTTTTGCAGTGTTGAGTACCTTCCTGTAGACGCTTCTGTAGTTTTTGTAGTAGTGCAAAAAAACTGGATCACTATTGTCCTTTTTAATGGAGTTTAGGTATTTACAAGTTTGAGCACTTTTTCTAATTCCTTTAGTAATCCATTTATTGTTGGAGGTGGGTTCCAATGGGAATTAATGCTTTGGGGAATGTTTCTTCAAATTTTAATTTAAACTCAGAGTTAAAATGGGAGAACTTGCTATTCACTTTAGTTTCTATGTATACTCCTTCCCAACTTTTATGTGCTAACTTTAAGGAAAACTCTTGCAAAGCTGATGGAGAGTAGACTCTTTTGTATACATGCAGTTTTGATTCTTTTTTTACACAAGTTTTTACTTTTATAATCTGACATAGATGGTCAGACAGTCCCAGATTTTTGACAAGTACATCACAGTTTTCTCTGCCTACATCTGTAGCTACATGGTCAATGGTAGATGATGAATGTGTGGTTATTCTTGTTGCACAGTTGACTAGTGATGATATATCAAACCTATGTAGGATATCCGTAAATGTGTTACTGGTGTCATCTGTTTTAGTTGTATTTATGTTAAAGACCCCACACAAAAGGATATATATATGTTTCAGAGTCAACGCTAGTTCTAGGCTTTGTACAAGTTTTGAAAAGAATATCTCTAAATTACCACTGGGAGAACGATATACACATAATATGGTTAGTTTCTTGGGCATATTTATAGCAACTATCTCTATTGCTGACACTTCAAAGTCTTTGCCTACACTTAGCATGATAATATCATTTCTGACTTTAAACTCAATGTTGTTCTTAACATAAATACATGATCCTCCACCTTTCATTGTGTTTCTGCAATAAGAACATGCCTGGACATGTGAGGGTAAATTAATATATAAGGTTTCACTTTCTTTACACTAGTGCTCTGTTATACAGATAACAGTGTTGTCTAAGGTTTGTAACTCGACTTCCAGCTGTTGCACTTTGTTTTTTTACACACTGAATATTTTGGTGGAGTACTGTTAGACATTTAATGTTACTTATCTTGGTGGCTTCTTTTTTGTCATATCTGCAATTAAAAATCCTTCAGATGGGAAGGAGGTGTCCTTTTCCATCTACTTGCTGCCCCATGGATAGTTGCGTCCATGTCTGCTGCTGCTTCTGCTATTTCTGGGATTTCTGCTGTTACTCCTGTCTGTGATGCTGCTGTTGATGGTGATGCTGTTGTTGGCATTTCTGCTTCGATTATTGTTTGTACTGCTGCATTTTGTGTAACTGCTATTGGTTGTGTTTGTTCTGCTGCTTTTTTGTTGCTGTGATGAGATGGCTTCTCCGTTTTGAGTTAATACAATAATAGGCATGATGATGTTTTTTGTGTACATCATCTCAGCCATCTCATTTATTCTAGAACCAATGAACTTTTTCCCATGAATGTTTAAATGCATACCATGCCTGGTGAAGTGTCTCCTTTCCAAGAATTTCACATCTAGGAAGTTTGTGTTTCTGTATAGTTTGCATATTTTGTGAAATTGCCCGTTGGCCTTAATAATTTCGTGGTTGACACATGACGTTTCTATTAGGTAATATCTGTGTGGCATTCCAGTCACTATTACACTTTCATTTTTCACTGTCTCTAGAGTTTTCGGTGGTCATGGACAGCACTTTTTAGTTCATTGCAATAAACATCGTTTGCGCCACCAATTATAACTAAAACCTGATTTTCTTGTGTAGTGTTATCACGCTGTATGTTCCTTATACCACAATAAAGCTCATGTAACACATTTAGTTCAATTCTGGTACTGCACATTTCCGTTGCTACTTGGAGACCGTTACACAGTTGACCACAATCGCACGAGATTTTATCAGAGTTTAATTTCACAAAACAACTTGAGTGGTACTATTTATGCATTAGTGAGCATGCTCTAATACCTTTTTCCACTATAATGTCACATGAATAACACTTTACTGATGATAACAACTCGAAGTTTATGGAACAATTTACCACAGTTTGTATACACGCCACCATCTTGGAGTGCCTACTCATACAGGCCATCCCCTCCCACTGTTAGGTCACACACTCTCAACTTGACGTGCCAAACAACACTACATTTACTGTGTGCGACTCAACTACCATCGACAATGATCCGGGTGCCAATTCCACATTCCCACAAGCCTTTTTCATTGCTGATGTCACAGAACCCATCCTCAGCGTAGGCTTCTTATGACACTACCATCTTATACTGGATCTTGTATTGAATCACATTATTTTTTTGTTCTTTCCTTTCCTTATATATAAGGTATATGTAAACTGAATGAGTTATAGACACCACACCAAAGGTAAATTAACAAGTTGTTTTGTGGCAAGGATAATGTTTTGACACATCATTAAATATCTGTATAATGCAAAGTAAAAAATACACTCTTCAATTTATTAATTCATGTATCTTCACCTTTTTGTTTTGGAAAGTGATAGCGTGTATTTTTACTGCTGATTAAAAAGTGCTACAAAAAGTTATTAGAAAAGGAATACTTATTCGCATGGTTAAGAGGTCAACTACTATCTGTTCATCATTTCACTCGCCTCCGAGGTCCTGAACTCAACAGGTTCGGTGCAGACAAGAAGAATTTACCCAGTATCTGGAGGAGCATTCCTGCATCGACATTGTCACAATCAAGACTAAGCGCAATGGAATTAATGTGAAGCAGTATGTAATACAAATTATGTTTATTGACATTGAGTGTATTGATATTAAAGGTCTGTTGATACTGGTATCAGTTAAAGTTCACCCATGATTGTGCACAGATTTATGAATTACCTTCAAAATTTCTTTCAACTATTCTTCCCAATCAATTTTCCAAGCAATTATTAAACAATTTCCATTGCCGCACATGTACCTGTTCAATGAGATGGGTCACAGTGTTTTACTTCATGCAGATGGCAGTCAACCCATCATCGAGGTCATCAGCAACAAACTCCCTTCACACTGTTGATGACCTGTATTAATTCCTGCTTGCCTGCTCACCATATGTCCTCATGAACATCTCTGCCTGCTCACCTTCTGTCTTCATAAACATCTCTCTCTGTGTCTCACCATTAACCACTATCGACAAGATTCTATAAAGACACAATATTTCAAAATATGCCTCTCGAACACCCTTATGCAGGAAGAAAATGATGTCCTTTACTGATGTATTGCTACAGTTGCCACCATACTGGAAGATGCATGGCGCAATCTTGCTGATTTACATCGATGTTCATGCACTTTCATCTGTGTTGAGTTCAACCTAGAAGACATCGTCGTCGCTTTCTCTCCTGACAGAATCACAGTACACCCTGCAGATCGATTCACACAGCCAACTGGATATCACACCCAGGTTAGTGACACTTTCAGATACTCTGCATGAACCTGCCAGCTCAGCCAATAAGCTGGAGCTTGGGCACCCCTATGTTCCTCACACTTAGTACACCGGATCATCACCACTGTAGGTCTGCCTGTTCAACACTGACTGCACCGCCTACCTCCACTCAAATTACACATAGCAAAGGCCACTGTAGATGAATTATTAAAAGCAGGGATTGTGCACCCCTCCAATAGTGCTTGGGTGTCAGCCATCAAACTTGTCTTATTGAAAGGTGATACTTGAGGAGCATGTGGTGATTACAGAGCTTCAAACTTGTGCATCACCATAACTGACAGTTATCCAGTTCCTGACTTGCAAGACATTACACATTCTCTTGCAATTGCATCAAATTTCAGCGTGGTGGACTGCAAGGAAGCATGCTTACAAAGTCCTATGAGTGAGGAGGACATTCCAATGACCCCCCATCAATCATTATGCCATTCATCATCCTTTTTGAATTTCTGTTCATGTCATATGGATTTAACAACGCAGCACAAACTTGGCTGCAGTCATCAGAAGAGCACGAGCACTGTTTGTGACTTACTAGCACAGGACAGTGCAATCATTAATGACGCTAAATGCCAGTTGCAGTAACGTGAGGTAGCCTTCGTCAGCCACCACATTGACTATAATAGTATCCATCCTACTCCCAAGAAAACTAATCAAATCATACTGTTACCACCCCCTTCAGACTACCACAAATTACTGCATTTCCTAGGCATGATCAAATTCTACTGATGCCACCTGCCTAGTGCTGCCACCACCTTACTCCCTCTAACTGCAAAACAAAAAAAACTGCAGGCAAAAACAAAATCACCAAGTACCATCTCTTGTGGACTCCATGCCTCCAACAAGCTTTTGACAACACCAAAGATAACCTCGCCAAAGCCATGATCCTAGCCTACCCATCTCCTAACACTCGTCTTTCAACCATCATGGACGCAAGTGACTTTTCAATCAGGGGCATCCTACAACAGGAACTTGGCGGCATTACCCAAGCCCTTCATTTCTTCTCAATGAAAATGGTGTATCTCTGACTGTGAACTGCTCACAGTGTACAAAGCCCTACATTACTTTCAGGATGACATCGAAGGTCACTCCCTCACAATGTACACAGATCATGGCGCTGAGGATTCTACTGTACCACTCCTTGCTTCAAATCCAATTACTACAGCCCAACTGCCATCCTGACCCTGCTTTCTACAGTCTTGTCCCTGACAAGACCCCAGCATCTGCAAGATTACCGCATCCTCCCATTCTCTGTGCTACAGGGGACGGGGAGGGGGGTCTGTGAGAACTCGGCCAATGACCCATTGCTGTGAGTAAAAAATACCTCTTTGGTTCCTGGCAGCAGTGTACTGTGCAAATTCTCTCTGGAATAACAGTCCCCTCTCTGAATTTGTGTGTATCTTTCATGTTGTGGTGCCCCATAATATGTGGCAATAAACCACCATCCATACATTTGATGTGGGTATCATTTATGTTCCTTTACCACTACTGTACCAGAAACTACACATGTTAGGCATCTTTGCTCTTATTTAGTTTCATAGTAATTAGCATTCATAGTTAAAGCATTCTTACTGAAATAAAATACCATATTTTGGAAAAGCTAGACAGTGTAATTCAATAGCATTTACTTTTAAATCTACAAGTTCACACTCAGAAGAATCTCTCTCTACTGTTCAGTTAATTAGAAATGTAAATGTTTAAATATGATTTGTAAAAAGCCAGTATACAACAAATACAGTTCTACATACTGTAATTTTATAAAAGAGAGAGGCTGCTGGAAGCCATTTTAGTCAGTCTGTGGAAGGTTATGAAATGAGGAAGACCTGTGTTCAAAATGTTGGGAAATGTAATGCAGATGAGTTTGCACAAATTCCAAGTTATAAACTGTGCTGAGTTCTATATAAACTTTGCATTCAGAAGATCATTCTGTATTTTTGTGGCTGTTTTAAATGCTTGATTGGAGAGTGAATATGTAATCAATATCGAGGATTGTACAAAACTTCAATAATGCACACTGTGATAATAGGAACAGAATATGAAGTGTTATCTCCTACAGTTACTTCCTACACACGTCATGTTTATATTTACATGAGTGTCAGATTTCAAGGACAATAGTTTGAGAACTTCATTCAGTAACTCTTTTAACAATTTACTTGCCACACATAAGTAACTGTGATTATGTTATTGCATTCGAACAATCACAATGTAGGACATTAGTCAAGTATAATATGTGTGTAAACTATGATACATGAAACATGATCTGGTCATACACTGTAGGCTGTTCAGTGCCAAAGTGCAGTTAAAAACTGCTTGAACAGTAGCCTCAGTGTAGATTACATCACTGACAATAGCCTACTTTTGACACTACTTTTCATCCAGATGGGGGTGCAGCTACTGGAGGCATCTTAGCACAGGTAAATACAACTATGCTTCAAGCTCCTGGGCTTGTAGTTGAGCCACTGTTGGCTGGTATAGTTATAGTTTGTGCTGACAGTGACAACTTCACAGCATGTTCATGCCTGTGCAGATACAAAATATAAACAAATACGACAGTTCTTTGACTATGAAGTTGTAATGCTCTTTAGTCTTCTTTACACACTGCTACAAAATGTAGGAATTCCTTCATCCTTTTTCCAGTTACAATGAAAATGGTTGGTCAGCTAATTTTCTACTTCTTACAGAGGATATTTAGAACTGAAGCCCACATATTTCCCATCCATATCCTTGACAATCATTTGTTGCAGATTCTTATAACATATTATGAGCTCAAACATAATAAGGTATTTTGAATAGGATGACTTCCTCCATGCTAACCAGCAAATATCAGTCATGTGAAGCCCAACTCACATTTTTCTCACATGGCATTCTGAAAACCACTGATCAAGGCAGTTAGGTGGATGCTACATTTTTAGATTTTCGAAAAGTGCTTGACTCAGTACCACATCTACACTTATTATCAAAAGTATGATAGTAATGGGTATTAAGCAAAATTTGTGACTGGACTGAGGATTTTTGGTAGAGACAGTGCAGTACATTATCGTGGATCAAGAGTCATCCACAAATAAAGATGTAATATTAGATGTGACCCAGGGAACTGTGATGGAACCCTTGTTGTAAATTAATGATGTTGCAGATATTATTAATAGTAACCTCAGACTTTTCACAGATGATGCAGTTGTCTGTAATGAAATGCTGACTTGAGAAAGCTGCACAAATATTCACTCAGATCTTGATAAGATTTCAAAGTGGTGCAAATAATCGGCAACATGTTAAAAAATGTAAAACTGTGTACTTCACAAAACAAAGAAACATAGTACCCTATGCCTACAGTATCAAGAAATGACAGCTGGGATTGGTCAACTCATAGCAATGCCTAGGAGTAACACTTTGTAGGCATATGAAATGGAATGATCATGTTGGCTCAAGTCTTGAGTAAAGCAGGTTTCAATTTATAGCCAAAATATTGGGAAAATGTGGGAGCTAGCCTAAAAATCACTCGTGCAACCCATCATAGAATACAGAAGATATTGAACGTATACAGAGAAGGGGAACATGGGTGGTCACAGGTTTGTTTGATCTGGGAGAGAGTGTCCAAGAGATGCTGAAGAAACTTAACTACCAGACACTTGAAGATAGATGAAAAACTTTCCTGAGAAAGCCTACTTACTTCATGAATCTGCTTTAATTGATGACTCTAGGAATAAACTACAGCCTGCTATGTATTGTTTTTGTAGTGATCATAAGGACAAGATTAGCTTAAATACTGCAGGCATATACCGAGCGAGGTGGCGCAGTGGTTAGACACTGGACTCGCGTTCGGGAGGACGACGGTTCAATCCCGCGTCCGACCATCCTGATTTAGGTTTTCCATGATTTCCCTAAATCGCTCCAGGCAAATGCCGGGATGGTTCCTTTCAAAGGGCACGGCCGATTTCCTTCCCCGTCCTTCCCTAATCCAATGAGACCGATGACCTCGCTGTCTAGTCTCCTTCCCCAAACCAACCAACCAACCAACTGCAGGCATAGAGGCATTTAAAGTAATTTTTTCTGCAGTCCATACATGAATGGAACTGGAGGGAGTCATAATAACTGGTACAATGTGAAGCACCATCTGCCATGCACTTCACAGTAGATACACATGTAGGTATTTTCATACAGCACTGTTCTCAACAAGTTTTCAGAATGACAATAGTTGCCCTAAAAGGCAAGTGAAACTCATTATTTATTTCAAATCAAAGTGACAATGAAATGTGGTGTCGAGTCACACAAAGAGACAATGAAAAAGACTGCTAAAATACTGAAGCTTTTGGACAAAGTCCTTCTTCTGAAGCAGAAAACACACACATATATTCACACAAGCACAAGCACAACTGACACATGCATCACCACTGAGGCCGTGTGTGTGTGTGTGTGTGTGTGTGTGTGTGTGTGTGTGTGTGTGTGTGAGAGAGAGAGAGAGAGAGAGAGAGAGAGAGAGAGAGAGAGAGAGAAAGAGAGAGAGAGAGGGAGGGAGGGAGGGAGGGAGAGAGAGAGAGAGAGTTATGCTTGTGTGAATGTGTGTGTGTTTTCTGCTTCAGATGAAGGACTTTGTCCAAAAGCTTCAATATTTTAGCAGTCTTTTTTATTGTGTCTGTCTATGTGATGAGTAGCAATCTATCCTTCTCACATTATTGTTATCTCTTCCTGGACTTTCCATTATTTGACAATGAAACAAAGGTGATATGTTTGCTGATAGACTAAGTGTACTAAGGAACACACATCTTTTTTGCAGTTCATTTTGGTTATTGCACATTGTTTTAATACAATACTTGGGATATTACTATTGACTGGAGCAATATACAATGCATGACAAAGAAGAGAAGCCACCAGAAGACAGGGTCATATGCCAATTTATTTATCCATCTGTAGACAATCAGGATTGTATGGATGTTCTCAACATAAGTATACAGGGTGGTCCATTGATTGTGACCGGGTTGTGATAGATGGCACTGTAATAGTCACAAACATATGGCTCACAATTTTAAATGAACAGTTGGTAACAGGTAGGTTTTTTAAATTAAAATACAGAACGTAGGTACGTTTCAACATTTTATTTCGATTGTTCCAATGGGATACATGTACCTTTGTGAACTTATCATTTCTGACAATGCATGCTGTTACAGAGTGATTACCTGTAAATACCACATTAATGTAATAATGGCTCAAAATGATGACCGACAATCTCAGTGGATTTGGCAATACATGTAACGACATTCCTCTCGACAGCGAGTAGTTCGCCTTCCGTAATGTTCGCACATGCATTGACAATGCGCTGACACATGTTTTCAGGCGTTGTCGGTGGTTCACGATAGCAAATATCCTCCAACTTTCCCCGCAGAAGGAAATCCGGGGATGTCAGATCCCGTGAACGTGTGGGCCATGGTATGGTGCTTCGACGATCAATCCACCTGTCATGAAAGATGCTATTCAATACTGCATCAACCACACGTGAGCTATGTGCTGGACATCCATCATGTTGGAAGTACATCGCCATTCTGTCATGCAGCAAAACATCTTGTAGTAACACCAGTAGAATATTACGTAGGAAATCAGCATACATTGCACCATTTAGATTGCCATCGATAAAATGGGGGCCAATTATCCTTCCTCCCATAATGCCACATCATACATTAAGCCGGTTCGCCGATGACATTGTAATTCTGTCAGAGACAGCAAAGGACTTGGAAGAGCAGTTGAATGGAATGGACAGTGCCTTGAAAGGAGGGTATAAGATGAACATCAACAAAAGCAAAACGAGGATAATGGAATGTAGACGAATTAAGTCGGGTGATGCTGAGGGAATTAAATTAGGAAATGAGACACTTAAAGTAGTAAACGAGTTTTGCTATTTGGGAAGCAAAATAACTGATGATGGCCGAAGTAGAGAGGATATAAAATGTAGACTGGCAATGGCAAGGAAAGCGTTTCTGAAGAAGAAAAATTTGTTAATATCGAGTATAGATTTAATTGTCAGGAAGTCGTTTCTGAAAGTATTTGTATGGAGTGTAGCCATGTATGGAAGTGAAATGTGGACGATAAATAGTTTAGACAAGAAGAGAATAGAAGCTTTCGAAATGTGGTGCTACAGAAGAATGCTGAAGATTAGATGGGTAGATCACATAACTAATGAGGGGGTATTGAATAGAATTGGGGAGAAGAGAAGCTTGTGGCACAACTTGACTAGAAGAAGGGATCGGTTGGTAGGACATGTTCTGAGACATCAAGGGATCACCAATTTAGTACTGGAGGGCAGCATGGAGGGTAAAAATCGTAGAGGGAGACCAAGAGCAGATTCAGAAGGATGTAGGCTCCAGTAGGTACTGGGAGATGAAGAAGCTTGCACAGGACAGAGTAGCATGGGGAGCTGCATCATCCCAGTCTCAGGACTGAAGACCACAACAACAACAACAACATTAAGCCACCAAAGTCGCTGATCGTCCACTTGTCGCAGCCATCGTGGATTTTCCATTGCTCAATAGTGCATATAATGCTGGTTTACGTTACCGCTGTTGGTGAATGATGCTTCGTCGCTAAATAGAATGCATGCAAAAAAAGTCTGTCATCGTCCTATAATTTCTCTTGTGCCCAGTGGCAGAACTGTAGATGACATTCAAAGTCATCGCCATGCAATTCCTGGTGCATAGAAATATGGTACGGGTGCAATCGATGTTTATGTAGCATTCTCAACACCGACATTTTTTAGTTTCTCGAGCAATTTGTCTGCTACTGATGTGCAGATTAACCATGACAGCAGCTAAAACACCTACTTGGACATCATCATTTGTTGCAGGTCGTGGCTAACATTTAAAATGTGGCTGAACACTTGCTGTTTCCTTAAATATATAACTATCCAGCAAACTGTCCGGACACTTGGATGATGTCATCCAGGATACCGAGCAGCATACATAGCACACGCCCGTTAGGCATTTTGATCACAATAGCCATACATCAACATGATATCGACCTTTTCCGCAATTGACAAACAGTCCATTTTAACTTGGATAATGTATCACGAAGCAAATACTGTCCACACTGGCAGAATGTTACATGATACCAGGTACTTACACGTTTGTGACTATTACAGCGCCATCTATCACAAAGCGAAAAAAGTGGTCCAATTAAAACATTCATATTTCTTTATGTACTACATGAATATGTAATAAAAAATGGGGGGTTCCTATTTTTTAAAAAAATGCAGTTGATATCCGTTTGATCTATGGCAGCACCATCTAGCGGCCAACCATAGCGCCATCTGGTTTCCCCCTTCAAGCTAGCCGAGTTTATTTCTTTGTAGTTTTTTCGTTTGATGCTTATTTCGTGAGGTATTTGGCCTGGTCACTATCAATGGACCACCCTGTATACAATAGGTACACAAATTTATAGTTATCACAATTGGAATTCATGAATATTGTAACATAAAGATACATTGTTAAATCACTTAATAACACAGTTGATAATTTTTACATGTAACTATATATTTAAACCATTCCAAGTAATCCTTGATAGTATAAAAACGCTTTTCCAAGAGATATTTTTTTAGCAATTTCCTGCAGTTATCTATTTCACTTATGTCTTTGATTGCGTGTGGAAGATTGTTGTACAATTTAATTCCATTATATAACATGCTATTTTGAGTTTTTCCTATAGAGGTGCAAGTGTTTTCTGTGTCTGGTTTCATGTGCATGTATGGAACTGTTTATTGGGAACTGGTCAATATGTTTTTTTTATGTATATTACTGTCTGCAAAATGTATTCACAGAGAACTGTCAACATACCCAAAGATTTGAATAGCTCCATGCTATATGATCTACTGCTACTTTTTGTTATGATTCGTATGGCCCTTTTTGCAACTTAAATATTGTTTGTCTGTTCCACTCTGTTGATCCCCAGAAGGATATGCCATAACAGAGGGTATATGTGGACAAGGAAAAAAAATTCCCAGATCTCTCCCAGTTAAAAATACACTTTCTCCCGAGTGAAGATACTTTTTCCCTGTTAACTGACAGTATATTTTCTCTCGGAACTGTATATTTTATCAGTCCTTCGAATGATTATGGTTTTATACACGGGTGTAGAATTTCCCGGCACTTTAGAAAACTAAACATGCTGAAAAATCACGTTTCGGAAAGATCTTTGATGTGCAGCAATATCTACGCTGCATATTTTCGTATTACGAAAGTATAAATTCGAATTCCACCAAACACCAAATGCTACTTTCAGAAGCACTGAAATCGAGATTGCAATGCCCTTTTGTAAGCCAGTCATAGCTCATGTCACGTGATCTTGTCAGCCGATGACAGCGGGTATTCAGAGCTTAGGACACGTGATGTAGTCAGCCAATAGCAACATCACTGTTAAGTAGTGCGAACACACAAACAGAAAAAGTTAATGGTTTAAATTAATATACATAGTGTTGCTACACAAAACGAAAAGCTTTCACATATAATATTGGTCTTTTATGCATGGCCAGCCGAGCGGTTCTAGAACCACGTGACCGCTACGGTCGCAGGTTCGAATCCTGCCTCGGGCATGGATGTGTGTGATGTCCTTAGGTTAGTTAGGTTTAAGTAGTTCTAAGGTCTAGAGGACTGATGACCTCAGAAGTTAAGTCCCATCATGCTCAGAGCCATTTGAACCATTTTATGCGCGTACTACAGTTTACGATATGTCACACAAATGTACTAGTAAAATTTTAATAACGGCATAAATGTCTGATCTTCTGGGCTCAAAATTCGTCCAAATCGCTCGTCATCAAAAAGTTGATTTTTAAATGAGAGTCAAACGCTCTGTGATTTAAGAAATTCATCGTACATTATCCCTCATAGTTCAACTTATGTAAAAGGAAATTTACTTTGATGGTAAAGCTTTTCCAACCACCATTCGGAATATTTTCCCGCGACCTGTTAGAAAAAGGTTCATTTCCGCAGTTGCCGGAGAGCGCCAGATGACAGGCGTCAGCCGGCAGGAGTGGCCGTGCGGTTCTGGGCGCTACAGTCTGGAACCGAGCGACCGCTACGGCCGCATGTTCGAATCCTGCCTCCGGCATGGATGTGTGTGATGTCCTTAGGTTAGTTAGGTATAATTAGTTCTAAGTTCTAGGCGACTGATGACCTCAGAAGTCGCATAGTGCTCAGAGCCATTTGAACCATTTTTTTTTTGACAGGCGTCACCGCGCTTGCGCAGCTACAATGCCGTAGGGAGCCCATATGTTCGTATGTGTAAAACATTAAAAGATCATACATTATGTCATAAAAGAAACAAGACATCAGAGGATACTCCAAGAGCATCGGAATTTCGTGACCCATACTAAAATGTCTACATTTAAAGTGCACATTCGTATGTCCACATTCCCAGTGAAGTAGGCCACGACCTGATATTAAGCTTATCAATGTGGTTTTTGGGATTTAAATTTTCTTGGAGTACCAATACTGTGTTATCTCATGTTTGGTTGTTTATTATGGCATAATGCCATATGTGCTAGAAGCTGAAAACACGCACTTGAAGTGCAGCGAACAGTGTATGGAATTAAACACTTGTCTGCCTCAGCGGAAAAGGTAAAAGAAAATTTCTTTAGCAAACCGATAAAAATAACTTCATTGTTCTGCAAGGTAATTAATGCTTGACTGTCAGGAAGATGGAAATAAAATAAAATCTGCAACTAATAACACATTTCAGCCATCCACAATTATGTGAAGGTATTTTACTTCACATGATAGCTCCCGGTCACAGAAGTCTGTTTTGTTTTCATTTGACGTAAGAGCAGTAAACGAAGAGGAAATAGCAAAATCACTAAATGTAAACACGGGTCACGTGGAGACTACGCACTTCCGCACTATAAAGCCGGTATTACACGACGGTACGCCACAAATGGTACTGGTCTGTCGCGACAGCCATCTAGCGATAGAACCAGTGAAACTACGAAAATTAGCAGACACATTATCCGCGCGCCGGAATAGAGAGCAGTTCTAAAGCCGGTATTACACGACGGTCCGCCGCGAACGGTACTGGTCTGTCGCGACAGCCATCTAGCTGTAGAACCGGTGAAACTACAAAAATTAGCAGACACATTATCCGCACGCCGGAATAGAGAGCAGTTCTTCTCAGACTACTCTGCACATCAGCCCCGGGTCTACGATATTTCCGAACCGGGGCAATACCCCGCCACTCCCTCGAGCGTATGAGATGGGACGTCAAAAATTAAAAAAAAAAAAAGAATTTTCAAAAATATGTTCATTTTGTAGACCACAGCTTTCTGAAGAGTCTGATGCTTAAAACATAAGTGTTCGAGGAAATGTAAGACATGTTATTTGGTCGTAAGTGTGCCAAAGTGCAGTGCCTCGGCTCCTCACACAGCATTCTTCTATCGCACGTCACTGTATTTCGCTCTGTGGAATTGAAACGTGTATGTTTTGTGATTGAAGCCATCAAACCATAGTCAGGACTGTGGAAATTAAAATGTCCTGTGGTGCCTCTCCTGCTTACAGTCGGCCGGTTTCACATCCTGTCCCTATATTTTATTTTAAAAAAAAGAACTTTTCAGAAAATTTGCAGTCTTTATTCCCTATCAGCTAACAACTAGCTGCTTTGTGTGAGATAAAATTAAATAAAGGATATATAGACACAGTAAAGACATGAGACAAGCAAGATAATACGCATTTCTTCAAGCCTTAGCTCCTAGAATTTTTTTTCTCTCTAATCTTGCTACAGCTTTACATGGCGTGCTTTCCTTTCTGCGAAAGAATCTATTACCTTATCAAAGTTCGTCAAACGTTTTGCTACATGAAAAATCGAAATGTCACTGTCTTGAAAAAGCTATTAATACCCGCTTCCCCACTATAACTCAGAGTACGCTGCGCATCAGCCCCGCTTCTACGATAGGGCATAAGACTGGTGTGGTTTCCCGATCTGATTAGGTCTATTTTGTCACTGTCTGCTAGATAAAACAAACTAGGCCTTTCTAATACTGCAACAATTGTAACACACACTAAATAAACGAGACTGTTTTGGCACAAACGGTCGTTTTTGTAACGACAGAATATAATTCACAAAGTACCAATATCAATGCCTGTTAGGCCTACTACAAGCAAAAAGCTTTACGTTAGGGACTAGTTTCACACTTCATTCATACGCTCCAGTTTCTCAAGCATGAGATCGAAAAGTAGTAGTACAAAATTTTTATACATTAGCCAGAAGCGGGAGAAGGTACTACTCAACTGCGAATGCGCTTGATCCCGCTCGTAATTGTTTAAAACGAATCTAATGTAAACAGTTGTGACGTCACTCCCATCGGATGCAATTTGTTGTCAGGAACATTTCATAGTGTCCCTAAAGCCATTGACACATTTTGCTGTTGGCAGACGCTTGTAAGAGCACTGTGGTTTGTTGCTGTATGTGGCGCATTTCCTTCGCAATTTAAGTTTTATTTTCGTTTTTTCTCGTTCATGTTTTATTGCTGCAGTATTATCTGCAGTAGCGGGATACAGTAATATCCTTTGTTAGAGTATCGGTTCTTACCAGTCAAAATTACAAAAATTTTACTGACAACAAAAACAATGAAAAATTCCCGGAATTCTAAAAAATTCCCGGGTTTTCCCCGGTTTTCTCCCGGATGAAAAAATTCCCCGGTTTTTCCCGGATCTCCGGAGTCGTATACACCCTGCATAACTAATTAGAGAGTGGAAATACACAAAATGTGCAGTTCTAGTACACAAGCTACTACACACTGAACTTATTATCCTAAGTAGATAGCATGCTGAAGCTGTTCGCTTTCCAATTACCGCAGCGTGCTCGGTCCAATTTAGTTGAAAGTCAACATGCCTGCCTAAAAATTTTGTTGATGGTACACATTCTATGTGCTCATCATTAACTTTTAGCTTGGTACTGTTCAGTTTTCTGTTTAAGTGAAAACTAATACTTTTTTTTTAAGCCTCTATTCACTGCCATACATGCTGAAGTGTTTCTTCAGCTTTTCCATTGAGTACACTTGGCTACTCAGCTTTGATTGAGATGTTACTGTCATCAGCAAACAGTACTGACTCACCATGTTTGACACTTTGTGGAAAATCGTTGATGTATATTAAAAAAGAGGATTGGGCCCAGAACATTTGCTTGGGGACACCTATATTGATGCATTCTGAGTTGAAAAGGTATGATTGGAGTTAGTTTGAGTGATCTCCACCTGTTGGACCCTGTCTTGCAGGTATGAATGAAACCAGATGTTTGTAACTCCTCTTACTCCTAGTGCATTTAGTTTGTTCAGCAAAATTGTGTGGTCTACTGTGTGAAACACTTTGGTCAAATAAAGGAAGATCCCTGTTCTGTGGTCTCCTTTGTCTAGTACTTCGAGGATAACATTTGCGAAATGAGCTACAGCTAAATTTGTGCTTTTGCCAGCCCGGAAACCAAATTGCTCTTTACTCAGAAGATTGACTTTGTTAAGTACCCCATGAGCCTGTTTTTCATTATGGTCTCTGTGACTTTTGAAAAGGATGAAAGCAACAAGATTGGTCTGTAATTTTCTGTGATTTCTGGGTCACTTTTCTTATATATAGGTAGGATTTTTGCATGCTTTAGTATGTCTGGGAAGGAATCTGTGCACTAAAGGGTCTTTGATGTTGTCTGTACAGTCCTTCAGTAAGCACACAGGTACTTCATCTATGCCTGCTGAATTTTTATATTTTAGGTTACTCACAACATTGCATACTTCTGCTGTGGTTGGTCGTAGCAACATTGTGTGTGGTATGTTGTTCATCGTTTGTCAGTGCTTTGTTTTGTTGAACTTTTGTTGTAGTTTGGTTGCTATGTTGCTGAAATACTGATTGGCAAAATTTGCTAGTTTTTTGGGGGCATTTATTTTGGTATCATTGTGTTGAAACTGCATGTTTATTGGCTTTAATTTTTTCCTATTATCCAATAAACATGCAGTTTCAACACAATGATATCAATATAATGACCCCAAAAAACTAGCAAACTTTGCCAATCAGTATTTCAGCAACATAGCAACCAAACTACAATGGAAGTTCAACAAAACAAAGCATTTACAAACGCTGAACAAAATACGACACTCATTGTAACTTTGTAAACTTACACAGCATCAGCGGATGCATAGATGATTTGAATTGCAATTCACTGTGACAAGTAAATGGCTCACAGAGTGTTATGTTTAGTGTTGATACCAGATCTGGCAGGCTACAAAAGGGGCATGAACAGATGAACAGTGCCTGACATCACGTGATCACTGTGAAGAACACAGAGCTAGTGTGTAATCATGTGAGAAAACGTTATCAGGACCTGGCAGAGAAAAAAAAATTAAAAATAAATAAATAAATAAAAATAAAATTAGAAAATTAAAAAAACTTTTAACCAACTGGTCGAATTCTGCAATATCCAGATTTGTGGGGCACTGCAGTGTGACTGTGGTCCAGTGTTGGACTGCATGGGAATGCCGGAGGAAGTATACTTGTTGTCAAGGTTCTGGTCAACCACCACAAGGGAGGATCATCATATTGTACACCAAGCACAACCTAACCCCTTCATATCTACAACTGCTACCAAGAGCATGTAATGGGCTCCCTGCAATATTCTGTGTCATCCTGAACCATTGTTTGGAGACTAGCAGCAGCTGAACTAAGGAACTATTGTTCCATGCATATTCTGCCATTAACACCACAACTCAAATGGCTGCCTTTTGAGTGGTGCCATATCTGGAAAGCATGGAGTGCTGTTGAATGTCATCGCACCGCACCTGGTTTTGGACTACCCTGGATGACCACCATTGGTAATTACGACAGTAATCTGTGGAGAGACCCTGTACTTCCCATATTTTGGAGAGGCACAGCGGTGTTACTCCTGTCACCATGGTGTGAGAAACCATTGGGTATGACTTCAGGTCACGACTGGTGGCCATCGAGAGAACTCTGATGGCAAAACAGCACATCATAGATATCCTGCAATCTCATGTCTCAAGCAATAGTATCGTGGTGCCACTTTTCAGGAGGACAGTGCTTCCCACACAAGGGCCTTAGCTCTATGAACTTCCTGTGTGATACTGAGGTATTCACATTGCCAACAAGATCTCCAGATCTGCCCCTGATAGAATATGTGACAGTCCAATTCTGACATCAACTTTGTCCCAGAGCCAGCGTCCAGGGTATCCAAAAGCCCATTTACAACAGCTGTGGGTTAGCTTGCCCTAGAAGAGTGTACAATGGCTTTATGACACACTTCCCAACCAAATCAGTGCGTGTACCAAAGCCAGAGGGAGTGTCTGTCATACTGATAAGTGCGTTCCACACTGCCAAGTTATCTGTAAATTTTACTCGATATGGATATGTTCAGAATATACAAACAATCCCACAGCTAGAGTTCCACGCTCTTATTAGGAACAATGCACGAGTTAATATTTTATCGAAGTTTGATCGCAATGGAGATCAGATTTGGTATGAGAGTTTAGTTATACATTATATTCAAGGGCTTAATGTCATGTTTTGATCAGAGCAGTACTTTGGAATAACTTGCATTTCTTTCTGTTTTTGATCATATCACTGTAGATTATCTAGTATCAGTGATGGTCAAAGGTCAAAACTATTAATTAATTTACATCAGTCTGTTCAAGTGAGGAATCTGTGCCAAGTTTGAGGTCCTTCACAGTGATAATGCCAGGCATAGTAATTTTTGAGGATCTCATGTAAGTTGTAAAAAAAAAATTTATCAGTTAGAAAAATTCCTAAAGACACTGAGAAGTTTTGCACTGAGAAGAAAGCAAGTGATCTCTGTTT
This sequence comes from Schistocerca americana, assembly GCF_021461395.2. Classification (NCBI taxonomy): domain Eukaryota; kingdom Metazoa; phylum Arthropoda; class Insecta; order Orthoptera; family Acrididae; genus Schistocerca; species Schistocerca americana. The sequence continues at coordinate 77,164,878 of NC_060124.1, read as the reverse complement.
TCGAACAATTTCATGGAGTCAGTAGCTGCCCAAATGAAGTAGCAGGAAGTGATTTAATGTTTCATTACGCAAACGCTTAACCATTTTGAGGTCTCTGTAAGTCACGAAAACCAACAGGTATTCTGTATTCAGTCCGCTCCCATTGTATATATGAGGTGTGGGAGCCGTAGTTACAGTTAGGCGACAGTAAAGCTACCCCTGAATCCATGTAGCTCGATTTTCTAATCCATGCAAAGTGATAAAATTGTGGCGTTCCAACATTCTCCAGTTACAACCCTATGTCATTATCCATAAAATTTAGTGCAAGTGTGGATGTTCTAGCTAGGCATGGTGTTTTTGCATTCTGTCACTATATACTTGTCCCAAGTTAAGAAGAATACACTGCATACATCTGGGGTGGTTGCAAAATAACTGAGAGAGGCCTTTACATTTGCATAAAAATAATAAATAAATTGTACACCCACAGCTATCTTCAGGCTGTCACTCTTTACAGGTGACATGATGTACTTGGCCACCAACACCAATACTGAGGAACAGCATACAGTAAAGAGATAGTTGGGGGTCTTGGCACTGAACACAATGGGTCATCTGAGCACATTCTGCTATTACATATAAACATATTCTTTATTCATAATTTGATGGATTAACCAAAACCAGTGTTATCTTATACATTGTTAAAAACTGAAGAACTCACAGATGGTGCACTTGAATTTCTATCAAGTCCTCAAAGCTTCCACTGAATGTCTATTCTCACAAACCTATTATTGCCATTTTAATTAGTAGAAAATATTTATAGGCATCAGGCTCTTATGCAGAATGAGAACACCTCCATCTTTTCTTTTCTTAATTGCTGCAGTATTGAAGAAAACAGGGTGTATACGACCTGGCAGTCAATTTATTTGAAACTAAGTGTTTAATTTCACACTATTGGCTAGTTTCAACTGTTCACTACATTTCAAGTGCACGTGTGGCATTATGCCATAATAAAGAACCAAACATGAGTTAATACAGTACTGGTACTCCAAGAAAATTTGCATACGAATGTGCATTGCATGATGACACTCGTTATCTGACGCTCTCTTGCAACTGCTGAAACGAACCTATTTCTAACAGGTCGCAATAAAATATTGCGAATGGTGGTTTGAAAAGTGTTACACTCAAAGGAGATTTCCTTTTATGTAAGATGAGCTATGTGCGAGAATGTACGATGAATTTCTTAAATCACAAAGCGTTTTGACTCTCATTTAAAAATCAACTCTTTGAGGACGACCATTTAGAAGAATTTCGAGCCCAGAAGACATTTGCGTCATTATTAAAAATTTTACTGGCACATTTGTGTGATGTATCTTAAAGTATAACAAGCACAAAAAAAGATCAACATTATATGTGTAAGCTTAGCTTCTCTTCCAGCTTATTAATCTTCGAGACCAATATTATTGGTGAATGGTATGTACAGGGCTATTACAAATGATTGAAGCGATTTCATAAATTCACTGTAGCTCCATTCATTGACATATGGTCACGACACACTACAGATACGTAGAAAAACTCATAAAGTTTTGTTCGGCTGAAGCCGCACTTCAGGTTTCTGCCGCCAGAGCGCTCGAGAGCGCAGTGAGACAAAATGGTGACAGGAGCCGAGAAAGCGTATGTCGTGCTTGAAATGCACTCACATCCGTCAGTCATAACAGTGCAACGACACTTCAGGACGAAGTTCAACAAAGATCCACCAACTGCTAACTCCATTCGGTGATGGTATGCGCAGTTTAAAGCTTCTGGATGCCTCACGGTTTAAAGTTTACGGCCCCTTTTTCTTCTGCGAAAAAAACGTTACAGAACACGTGTATCTGGACATGCTGGAAAATTGGCTAATGCCACAACTGGAGACCGACAGCGCCAACTTCATCTTTCAACAGGATGGTGCTCCACTGCACTTCCATCATGATGTTCGGCATTTCTTAAACAGGAGATTGGAAAACCGATGGATCGGTCGTGGTGGAGATCATGATCAGCAATTCATGTCATGGCCTTCACGCTCTCCCGACTTAACCCCATGCGATTTCTTTTTGTGGGGTTATGTGAAAGATTCAGTGTTTAAACCTCCTCTACCAAGAAATGTGCCAGAACTGCGAGCCCACATCAACGATGCTTTCGAACTCATTGATGGGGACATGCTGCGCCGAGTGTGGGAGGAACTTGATTATCGACTTGATGTCTGCCGAATCACTAAAGGGGCACATATCGAACATTTGTGAATGCCTAAAAAAACTTTTTGAGTTTTTGTATGTGTGTGCAAAGCATTGTGAAAATATCTCAAATAATAAAGTTATTGTAGAGCTGTGAAATAGCTTCAATCATTTGTAATAACCCTGTATATTAATTTAAACCATTAACTTTTCTTATTTGTGTGTTCGCTCTACTTAAGAGTAATCTTGCTATTGGCTGACTACATCACGTGTCCTATGCTGTCATCAGCTGGCGAGATCACGTGACATGAGCTATGACTGGCTTACAAAAGCGCATCGCAATCTCGATTTCAATGCTTCGCAAAGTGACATGTAGTGTTTGGCGGAATTCGAATTTATACCTTCGTAATACGAAAATATGCAGCGTACATGTTGCTGCACATCAAAGGTCTTTCAAAATGTGTTTTTCCCCCCAGAGTTACATTTTCTAAAGTGCCAGGAAATTCTACTCCGGTATATAAAACCATTAACATTCAAACAATTGATGAGTTTTACAGTGCCAGATAAAAGCATACTGTCACGTAACACGGAAAAAGTCCTGGGAGAAAATATATTTTTAACTGGGAAATCCGGGAATTTTTTTTCCTTGTCCACGCATACACCCTGGAAAACGATAACCATCAGTGTAACTGTACATTATTCATATCTATGCTTTAAACCCTTATTCTTGTTCCTCAAACAGAAAAATAAAACTCATTGATTAACTCTTTGGTTACTTCAGTCCTCCTCCAATGGAGCAGATGTGGCTTCTTTGACTTAAAGTCAGTGGTCCAACACATCTATAGTTGGAAATAACCTGCTTTGGCTTAAAGTCAGTGCACCTGCTTGTTATTGAATTTGTGGGATGTATTTCACGCAGTCTTGTGGAGGAATCACAGTCACAAAAACGTTATGCTTCCAGAAAGAGTAAAAGACACAACTGAACCTGGTAGGTAGTACATACCTAAGGGTTTAGCATCCCATTGACGACGACATCATTAGAGATAGAGCTCTAGCTCAGTATGGGGAGGAACATCAGGTGTAGTCTTTCTACAGATAACTGAAATATTGGTTGGTAGGATGGGGATCTGAATCGTCATCCTCCCGAGTATGAGTCTAGTGTCTTAACACTACCTCAGACACTTGCTTGGTGGAAGGGAACTTTTTTTTTTTTTTTTACATTTAACAGAAGCTTAGTATTTTTACTTTGTATAACACCTTTGCTTTCAACTTGTCTGACATAATACTTAATTTGCCTGTATGTCCCAACATTTTGCTTTCATTATATCTTTCACAACAATCCTGTGTGTCTGCCTTCGCCATTCTAACTTTGTTTCTGTGCTCCTCGTTACGGGTTTCTTTCTAAGCAAATTATATTGCAGACCACCTGTATTACACATTTTTCCTATAGTTTTTTTTTTATCTTAAATAAACCAAAATCTTTAACAAGCTTTTTCATTACTGTCTTCAGTCTTTACTTGCTGTGTTATTGCATTCTCTCTACATTAAATGCTTCAATTTGTTCCTGCTGTCATTGCCTTATGGAATATTCATATCTCAATAAATTTTAATTTGTCTATTTCTGTTTCAGGTGTCCTTAGCACTTGCTCTTATTATTTTTAAATCAAGTACGCTGACTCAGCAATACTAGGTATTGATTGGAATCCATACCAACACAGATAGGTTTCACATTGCTGTAGTTGGTTTTTCTCATAAAGATACAGTGCAGTTAAAATCCTACTGTGTGTCTGATCTTTGCAAAAGTTACTACTTTATATTGCGAAGTTCAAAAATGGTGTTTGTTGTGAATGGTTTTGGCCCACAGCAGAACTCTGAATTTTATGCCTCAAAAGAAAACTCTCTCATTGCCCACCTAAATATTTATAACAATGGCACCAATTTTTACACAATTAATTATTATTGTTATTATTGTAGAAATCGTCACTGCAGTTGAGGCAGCGTAAGTAGATCCCTGAAAAGCTCTTAGCATTGTTACCAGCTTTCAACTGTGTAGCACTAACGGCTGCAGGCAAAAACAGATGCCATCTACAGAGCTGTGACAAAATTAATCTGTTGCCATAGAGATGTTTACAAAATGGTGTTATGTTATTGGTTGTGGTACACCCGTGGAGCTGCCATGCCCAACGGCTACAGTCATGGATCAACTAATGTCGACTCAACTATAGTGATCATGATCACAATCTCAGTTCGCTTCAGTGTAATGTCATAACCTTAAAAAAATGGACAGACAGCCTCAAATAATATACATCCAAATGTACAAGAAACCTTCTCGGAAAGTAAAAGGAAAAACAAACCTATATACGTCATCAAACACTTACTCGTTGTTAGATTGCAATAATGATCTGGTTCTGTTGGACATAGATCTACATGACTACTCTGCAATACATACTTACTGTGTTTGGCAGAGGGTTCATAAAATCACTTTCAGACTATTTCTGGGCTTCTTTTATTTTAATGTGGTAGCCATTTCTCCCTATCTATGTGGTGTTGAATAAAATACTTTCGCATCCAGAGGAGAAAGATGGTTACTGAAATTTTGTGAAGTATCTCACTGATACAAAAGACACCTTTGTTTTAATGATTGCAATCCAAAATCACTTATCATATCTGTGATACTCTCTCCCCTATTTCGTGATAATACAATACAAACTACCTTTTTTAACCTTTTATGATGTCCTCCACCAATCCTATCTGGTAAGGATCCCATGCTGCACAGCAGTACTCCAGAATAGGATGGACATACACAGTGGAGGCAGTATAATATTAGGACCCCTATGTGAAATACTAAACCAGTCATTTGAAGATGCTACAAAGCATGCAGCGGTAAAGCCGTCATAAAAGAAGGCACAAGGGAAGATGGAGGCAACTACCAACCAGTAAGTCTTCTCCCCAAATTCCCAAAAGCATTTGAAAATGTTTTTACAATCCAGATCCAACATTTCATAACAAAATCTATCATCAGATTAAATCAGTTTGGCTTCCAGAAAGAGAAGAGTAACATGCAGTATCAACAACTTTGTTTAGAAATTTGTTTCTCTCTGGACAGATCTCAAAAAGCAACAGGAATTTTCTGCGATCTTACAAAGAGTTTTGACTGTGTAAATGACTCTCTATTGTTACATAAATTAGAAAGATATGACATACAAGGTGTGATTGAAACGTTTTAAGAATGGATCCGCTACTGCTTACTTGTTTGGCGGGCAGGTACATGGAGAGTGGGGAGTGAGTCATTGCCTTGTCCTTGAATGCCCTCTGACAGGAAACTGTGTTTCCTTTATTCAGTTTGTCGTGGCAGCTGGTTGAGTGTGGGTATGTTAGGGCTAGTTGCCAGATTCTGTCTGCGTGAAAATGGACTTAAAAATGGAGCAACAAGCTTGTGTGAAATTTTGTTTTAAAACCAGGAAATCAGCTTCTGAGACTTACGAACTGTTGAAAACAGCTTTTGGAGATAATTGTATGAACCAGTCAAATGTTTTTGTCTCGTTCAACAGATTTAAAAATGGCCATGAATCATTTGAAGATGAACCACGGTCCAGCCATCTTTCCACCTCAAAAACGAATGAAAATGTTGTGAAAGTTTGCGACTTAGTGTGCTCTGATCATAGACTTACAATTATGGAGATGGCTGATGAACTACATTTAAGTTTATATGCAGTTCAGTCAATTTTAACTGAAGATCTGAACATGTGTCGAGTGTCCGCAAAATTCATTCCAAAAGTGTTGTCAAGTGATCAGAGACAATACTGACTTGAAGTGTGTCAAGATCTGATTAAGCAGACTAAAAATGACCCAGATTTGTTAAACAGGGTAATTACAGGTGACGAATTGTGGGTATATGGATATGATCCTGAAACCAAAGTGCAGTCTTCGCAGCGGAAGACTCTAGGTTTACCACGACCGAAAAAAGCACGGCAAAGTCGGTCGAAGGTGAAGACTGTGGTGTCACCGCCAGACACCACACTTGCTAGGTGGTAGCCTTTAAATCAGCCGCGGTCCATTAGTATACGCCGGACCCGCGTGTCGCCACTGTCAGTGATTGCAGACCGAGCGCCGCCACATGGCAGGTCTAGTGAGACATCCTGGCACTCGCCCCAGTTGTACAGCCGACTTTGCTAGCGATGCTACACTGATACATACGCTCTCATTTGCCGAGACGATAGTTAGCTTAGCCTTCAGCTACGTCATTTGCTACGACCTAGCAAGGCGCCATTACCAGTTTATAGTGCAATTATAAAACATGTACCGTCAAGAGCGATGTACACCACTTCCGGATTAAAGTTAAGTATTACGTACTTTATTTGCTACTATTAATTCCCTTAACTGTTCCAGACCTCACGCCAATCTGCGTGAGCTTAAAAGCGTGCATTTCGGCCTCCTCTAGCAACACGGTGTTGGCTCTTCTGCCAACACTTCAAAGACAATGTTAGTGACCTTTTTTTCCGATTCTTCCGGTATTGTGCATCATGAATTTACCCCTGGTGGACAGAGAATACTACAAATGTGTCATTGCACGTTTGTGCGAAAAGGTGCGGAGGAAAAGGCCTGCAGTGTGGAAAGACAGGAGTTAGGTGCTACACCATGACAATGCTCCGGCTCATCGTGCCTCCTCCATCACTGAATTTTTGACCAAATTCCTGTGCTTCCACAACTGCCATATTCCCCTGATTTGGCCCCTGCAGTCTTCTGTTTCCTAAACTGAAATTTTCACTGAAAGGGAAGCAGTTTGACTCGACTGAAGACATACAGGCAAATACGGAGTGTGTCCTTAACACACTTCAGGAAAAAAAAACTTTCCAGGAATGTTTCCTAAAGTGGAAACACCATTGGAGTCTGAAGGAGACTATTTTGAAGGAGATGTATCACAGTAGCATATAAGTACCACCATTGCACAATTACAAGCCCATTCTGAAAATTTTTACAATCACACCTCATAGAAGGTAGTGCTTTGAAATGGTTCAAATCATATTTAACCGATAAAAAGCAAGGACTCCTTAATATGGAAGGGGTGGTAGTTGTTGAAGTGTAGTTTTTGCTGGTGGTAGGTAGAGATACTGGTATAGCCATCTTCCAGGTGAAGATCAAGATCATCCAGAGCCTCCCCCATTCACTTCACCTGGTTCTCCTCTACCTTTCCATACAGCCTAGACACTGTAGTGACAAACAGTCCCTCTACAAATATAAGGGTCTCACTGAGGTCTTCACAGAACAAAATTACCATCCGAACCTTGCACAGAAACAGATCTCCTGTGCCTTGTCTCGCCAGTCACTTACCATGTGACCACAGAGGAGCACTCCTCTCGTGACTCGGTACCACCCAGGACTGGACCAACTGGATCACATTCTCCACCAGGGTTTTAATGACCCATCACGCGATGAATTGAGGAATATCCTACCCACTATCCTTCTCGTCCCTCTCACTGTGGTATTCTACAACCCACCAAACCTACACAATATCCTCATCCATCCATACTCCACTGCTGCTCCCAAACCCTTGCTTCATGATTCATGCACCTGAAAAAGACCTACAAGCAAGATCTGTAGCATATGTCCTCCCACTACCACCTACTCCAGTCCAGTCAGAAGCACCACCTATCTCATCAAATTCAGGAATACCTATGAGAGCAGTTGTGTGATCTAAAAACTAAGCTGCAAACATTCTATGTGGACATGACAAACAACATGATGTCTGTCCAAATGAATGGCCACCAACAAACTGCCACCAAGAGAGAGCCCAACCACCCCAGTTGCTGAGCATCCTGCCCAACACAATGATCTTCACTTCAGTGAGTGCTTCAGATCATGCGCCATCTGGCTCCTTCCTACCAACACTAGCTTTTCTCAGTTGTACAGGTGGGAACTCTCCCTGTATTATGTCATATGTTCCCATAAGCCACTCCCCAACTACAACTTTTGTTAGACTCTGTCCTCCACTGGCCTACCTCCTTCCCTGTTCCCACTCCAGCACTACACAGCTTTCTATTCCGCCAACACGCCAACTAGTCTTTCTTCTCCTCCTCGCCTCCTTTTCCGCTCTCCCTCCCCCTCTTTACTCCCACGATCCAGATTGCTCTTCCCATCAGGTGCACCCAGCCTCAATGGCCAGAGACTGTGTGTGTGGTGGTCTATTTAGAAAAAAGATAAAGACCTTTTAGCTGAAAGCTGAACATGTATGGTGGTCTCTCTGTTCTGTCTGTCTGCTACTCGACATCTCCTCTAGATGGTGAGCAGCAGCAAACTATCCTTTTCATAATACTGTCATAATTCCATCCCGGATTTTCCTTTGTTTGTTTCATTTTCAACATGTGTATGACACAAGAAACAAAGGCAATTTCATATTCCATCTCATAGACTAAAACTCTACCACCAGACTCTTCAATAAGTTGGTATGAAAACTTTTAATAAATTAAAAGTGGAAAAACTTTCACAGTATGGAATTAGGTTTACTGAAGATAAAATTACATACCACCCTAGGGCAAAAATGTTATTCAATCACCAAATTTTTAAATGATGATAAAGATTTTTTTTGTAGAGTAATGAAATAAATTTGTAATTTTTGTAAATTAACATTAATTTTAGGTTTTTTGACACATTGGATGTATCTCAGTTACATTATTTATATTGACGAGTGTTCTGTACTTTAGATCCATGATTTATGTATGTATGTAATGAGATGACAAAATTGTAAGGCCTTCTAGCAAAGTAGTTGTCCTTTATATGAGTTCTGCCAATTGAGCACACTTTTTAGGTTGACTTACCCAAAGAATTTTCTACACGAGTGTTTCAGTTTTAAGTCGTTCATAATTGTAATCCCCAGGTATTTAGATGAAATGAGAACCTTTAAATTTGTGTGATTTATCATGTAACCAAAACATAACAGAGCTTTTTAGTGCTCATGTGTAGGACTTCACATTTTTTATCATTTAGGGGAAATTGACATTTTATGCACCATACAGATGTCTTCTCTAAATCATTTTGCAGTTTGTTCTGGTCTTCCAATGACTTTACCAGGTGATACATGACAGCGCTACCCGCAAACAGTCTCAGAAGGCTGCTCAGATTGTCTCCTAAATCATTTATATAAGTTAGGAATGGGGAGTCTCTAACATTTCCTTTGGGAACGCCAAATATCACTTGTTTCACTCGATGACTTCTCATCAATCACTATCGAGAACTTTCTGAAAGGAAATCACAAAACTAGTCACACAACTGAGACGACACTCCATAGGCTTGCAATTTGGTTAGAAGCCACTTGTGAGGAACAGTGTCAAAAGCCTTCTAGAAATTGAGAGATATGGAATCAACGTGAAATCCTCTGTCAATAGCACTCCATTACTTTGTGTGACAACAGAGCCAGTTTTTCACAGGTACAATATTTTCTGAATCAGTACCAATTGTGTGTCAATATAATATCTTCAAGGTATTTTATAATGTCTGAACATAGTATATTTTAGAAAAAGCTACTGCAACTCAATGTCAAAGATGTGGGTCTATAATTCAGCAAATTGCTTCTATTTCCTTTCTTGTATATTGGAGCGTCCGATGCCACTTTCCAGTCCTTAGCTTCTGATCTTTGATTGAGCAAGTGGTTGTATAATATTGCTAAAATGGAGCATTTCATCAGCATACTCTGAAGGAACCTACCTGATGTACAACCTGTAGTGGAAGACTTGCCTTCATTAAGTGACTTAAGTTCCTTTGCTACACCAAAAGTACCTTCTAATTAACCCTGTTGGCAGCTGTTGTCAATTTCAATTCTGGAATACTTACTGTGTCTTCTTTGGTGAAGGAATGTCTGATAGTAACTCCACTTTAAGGCACTGTCATAGTTAAAATTATCATTGCTATTGCCCAGTGAAAGTACCTACTGTGTCTTGCTGCTGGTGTACTTTTACATACAACCAGAACCTCGCTGGATTTTTTGCCAGATGTTGAGCCAGCATTTCACCGAGTATGTTAATAATGCACAACAAAACATATTTTGTCCAATGGGACCAGTTGGGCTTGGATTACATAACCAGTAGCTATGCTATCACAGGCACACAACTACTCAACTTATGTGATTTCACAAATGTCTCCACCTGGAAGTGTAAGTACAGTATTGTATTAACTTTCTTTTTTTTTTTAGAAAAGGAGCAGGTGGCATTAAATCTGTAGAAATACCACCAGCAACACCCAAGTGAAGACAGTTGATGAATTATATTTTATATTTCAATGTGCTAATGATAATGATTTCTCAGTATACTTACACACATTTTTCTGTCTTAGTTTAAAGTGGAGTTAAAGGGAATCTTGACAATATGGCACTTTTTTTTTGTTTTTTGTTTTGCTGCTTGACAGATTTTTGCAGTGCCGCGATTATGCTGTATTACATGAGGGCCACCAATCACAAGACTCATTGTCTATAGTCTCCCTATACCAATATGTAATAATAATATTTTTAGCAGATGCAGTGGTACACACAAAAACCAAACTCATGTGACTATAAATCGTACAAAGACAGTGTTTTATGTGAACAATACAATAATAATAGTTTAAAAAACAAACACAATAATGATGTATTTGAGAAATAAACAATATCATTGTACTGATAAGTGTTCATCTGCAACCTTCAACCGACTTCTATACATAAAGGTTCTCTCTCTCTCTCTCTCTCTCTCTCTCTAGTTGTCTTCCAGAGAGTTATTACATATACTGAAACTTCCTGGCAGATTAAAACTGTGTGCCCGACCGAGACTCGAACTCGGGACCTTTGCCTTTCGCGGGCAAGTGCTCTACCAACTGAGCTACCGAAGCACGACTCACGCCCGGTACTCACAGCTTCACTTCTGCCAGTACCTCGTCTCCTACCTTCCAAACTTTACAGAAGCTCTCCTGCGAACCTTGCAGAACTAGCACTCCTGAAAGAAAGGATATTGCGGAGACATGGCTTAGCCACAGCCTGGGGGATGTTTCCAGAATGAGATTTTCACTCTGCAGCAGAGTGTGCGCTGATATGAAACTTCCTGGCAGATTAAAACTGTGTGCCCGACCGAGACTCGAACTCGGGACCTTTGCCTTTCGCGGGCAAGTGCTCTACCAACTGAGCTACCGAAGCACGACTCACGCCCGGTACTCACAGCTTCACTTCTGCCAGTACCTCGTCTCCTACCTTCCAAACTTTACAGAAGCTCTCCTACGAACCTTGCAGAACTAGCACTCCTGAAAGAAAGGATATTGCAGAGACATGGCTTAGCCACAGCCTGGGGGATGTTTCCAGAATGAGACTTTCACTCTGCAGCGGAGTGTGCGCTGATATGAAACTTCCTGGCAGATTAAAACTGTGTGCCCGACCGAGACTCGAACTCGGGACCTTTGCCTTTCGCGGGCAAGTGCTCTACCAACTGAGCTACCGAAGCACGACTCACGCCCGGTACTCACAGCTTCACTTCTGCCAGTACCTCGTCTCCTACCTTCCAAACTTTACAGAAGCTCTCCTGCGAACCTTGCAGAACTAGCACTCCTGAAAGAAACGATATTGCGGAGACATGGCTTAGCCACAGCCTGGGGGATGTTTCCAGAATGAGATTTTCACTCTGCAGCGGAGTGTGCGCTGATATGAAACTTCCTGGCAGATTAAAACTGTGTGCCCGACCGAGACTCGAACTCGGGACCTTTGCCTTTCGCGGGCAAGTGCTCTACCAACTGAGCGTGAGTCGTGCTTCGGTAGCTGAGTTGGTAGAGCACTTGCCCGCGAAAGGCAAAGGTCCCGAGTTCGAGTCTCGGTCGGGCACACAGTTTTAATCTGCCAGGAAGTTTCATATCAGCGCACACTCCGCTGCAGAGTGAAAATCTCATTCTGGAAACATCCCCCAGGCTGTGGCTAAGCCATGTCTCCGCAATATCGTTTCTTTCAGGAGTGCTAGTTCTGCAAGGTTCGCAGGAGAGCTTCTGTAAAGTTTGGAAGGTAGGAGACGAGGTACTGGCAGAAGTGAAGCTGTGAGTACCGGGCGTGAGTCGTGCTTCGGTAGCTCAGTTGGTAGAGCACTTGCCCGCGAAAGGCAAAGGTCCCGAGTTCGAGTCTCGGTCGGGCACACAGTTTTAATCTGCCAGGAAGTTTCATATCAGCGCACACTCCGCTGCAGAGTGAAAATCTCATTCTGATTACATATACTGCTTGTCCAGGTCTGTAATCTAATGTAATGTAATTTATTGAGCTAATGCCAATAGATAATAACTTAAAGTGTGATTTGAGTTATTTGTGGAAGTGTTAAACATATGTCAAATAATCCCAGTTTTTAGAATTATAGCACTGTCTACAGCAGACAGAAAAGAACATCACTGCAGTCTGACATCATTACCCGGCCCATTTAAAATTTACATTATTGTTTTTACAGCGCAGATTGTTTTATAATAATTTTTCAAGTAGCAAAGCTGGATCACGGCAGTTTAGCGACAAATTTGCCAGTCATTTAAAGGTATTGTGTGGAATTATGCCCTGGCCTGTACTGTGTACAATGAAGGACGACTTTCGTAACACAAAGTGAACATTTTTCCCACGTGGAAGGTTTCCCTCTATTATAAAGTGAACATTATATTTGACCTAGCATGTTGAAAAGCAAAGTGATGACTAAAAGCATATATTTATCAAAGTGCATTTGGTTGTGTTTTAATGTGTTCGTAAGATATTTATCATATATGTTTGCATAGTACTGCTAGATTGTTTTCACTTTAACAACTTTACTAATATTACATCACACGTAGACAAATTCACTAAAATAATAATAGCAATATTTAATTAACATAATAATAACAAACTGAAATATTAAGACTTTTCAAGGAATACATAAAATATAATTTAATCAGAGTATGGGCACATTAATGTCTAAGGTCTCGGTGCATTTTATGCGAAAAAAAGTATTATTTTGACTGTATTTAAACTTTGTAACTCATACCAAGAAAATGTTCACTGTTTGTCTAATGGTCATGTCATACAGTTTATTGCATGGTGCATTAGTACTGACTACTGGGGATTAGTTATCAACCGTAGTATGAGAAGTTTCTATAAGAAAGTATTGTAAGATTGTGTTTTTATTCAGTAAATTTTTGTTACTTGCAAAAACAAGTTGGACATAATAAATTTGCAATTTAATCTACAATACAAAATTTCAGAGGAAAAAATCAAAGAATTCTTCCGGGTTGTATGGCCATGGTTCATGGAACTCTTCTATCCCTGATGTTTCGTCCGATTGTCGGCAAGACTCCGCACAACCAGGAGCACCTCCGAAGACATAGCTTTGGACAAAACATCAGGGATTGAAGAGTTCCATGGACCACGGTCATACAACCTGGAAGAATTCCCGCAGCTGAAACATCCAGTCGTAAAAGTCTTCATTGTATGATTACTGCAAAAGAAACAGTGTTTGATGAAAGAACTGCCAACTAATTCAAAAGTAAAATTAGTCTTTGAAAAATCTTCTGCTTTGTAACATTTAAATGATATTGGAAAAAAGAACAAAATGGAAAAAAAATGTCTAGTAAAAACACAATATACAAATTTTACAAGACAATATTATAAGTTATCCTGTCTTCTATGTTTCATACCTACCTAGTTCAAGGTGTCTACAGGTATAAAATATTTGAATGTTGGTTAATGCAAATTAATATAAAGAAACAATCGTAAGTTTGATTTGAAGGAAGACAAACTTCAAGATTATTTCGCAACCAGCAGCACAGGCTTACAAAAAATACCAATAGAGCTGTAGATTGAAGTACTAATCTGAGAAAGAGGTTAAGAAACCTGTCATCTAAGCAGAAGACTGAAGAGAGACAGCAAATCTGTGATTTTAGTCTATACATCTCTAACAGCTTCATTGGTTCAGAGACTTTAGACGAAAGTATACAACCGAGTGAGATTAAATAATTTTGCCAAGGACAACAACAGAAACTGTTCAAAGCTTCTGGTTTGGTCAAGGACACATCTGTAGATCTCATACATGACAATGCCACACAGCTGCCAGTAAATTGCTTCAGTAGACTAAATAAATACATTACTATACCAGTAAATCATTTAAAATATCTTATACAGTATTTATACTTTTAAAAATTTGCAAATTCCTATTTTAAATAATTAGCAGAAAGCAAGCTTGCTTATCCTATTATTTTAAGCAGCTACAGTTCCCGTCTTTCCACGTGCTTAACAATTGTGAATGCCATGATAACAGTTTAATTATAATACTAACCATGTACTTTATGAGTGCTTCGTTTCCATGAACATGGGATGTTTGAATGCCGACAGGTATTTAGAAAGCAAAAACTCTAATACTTGGACAAGTTAATTTATTTTTGCCCATAACTTCTTAATTATTAAATGACATCAGTATAAATGTACAAGAAACCTCCAGAAGGGCTTTCTCAAAACTGTGTTTTATGTTCTGTTTTTCACTGGAGAAGAGAGTATCACAGAAAGGGTTATACCTGAGGTACGTTTACTATCATGTGATAAATCAACCACAGTCTTGTTGAATGAGGCCTGTCTGGCATATATTTTTGAGATATTTAATAACAATGGAAAATGTAAATCTGTGATTGGAGGATGTTCTGTATCTGGGTTCTGCAGAATGTAAATTCACTTACTTAAGCACATGGTTAAATTGAAAAATATAAGATACCAAACATATACTGTTTATGCAGATGCCTTGTACCTGTAGCGTAAACTACACTCTTCTGAGGAGGAGAGGGAAAGAATAACAACGCAAACATTTTGGAAAAGCAGGATTAGTGGCAGCAAAGGAAAACACCAGAATGTGAATAAGTGAATAGCAAAAATTGAATTCCTGCCTTCACTGTGCTTTATTCATCTTTCACATTAGTTTTTTAATGATTGCACAAATGTACAATGTTTGCACCTAGGAGAACTCTTTTGATGATCACAGTAGCTTACAAAAAATTATACCACGTCTTGCAATAGTGAAAAATGAAGGATATTTATAAATACATAAAAATATATGCAATTTTTTTCACTATCTGCGAAACTTTGAACAAAGAAACTAGCATCATAGGAAAGGGTGATATTTTAATAAAGGCATTTGTAAAATTGGTCAGTTCATGTTACTATTTTATGCTGCTTGTAACAGAATCCATCATATAGTTCTCATACCTATTAAAAGCAGCAGCCTCAAAATGTGAAATAACAATCAATCCAATTTCTATCATTGATGCCCACAACTTATTAATTAGTAAAATATGTGATGGCATCAGTACTAATTTGTGAGGTAACACACTTCAAGGCGTGTTACATCAGATATGAAGTTTTAATACAGATATATGCCTGTTTAAAAGCAGGTCATATGTCATTACTATTGTAGATAAATTTGTGCCACTTATTTTGCAGTTCAGTACTGGCAGATTAAAGCAAAGGCAAATATACACAGATTCTGTTCCTTAGTCTTGATTACTCACATCTTTGTAATTTAATCAGATGGGCAGAAAAATTGATATTATACATGGGACATACAATAAGAATTTTATTAAAGACACACAATGCATCTCTCTCTCTAATAAATCCTTGAACACGGGACTTGCACTGAATAAATGCTTTTTACAAGCAATAATTAAATGTATTAATCTCTCTCTCTCTCTCTCTCTCTCTCTCACTCACTCACCTCTCTTAACATACTTTCAAGTGGAATAATTTTTATTCTACCCTTTTTCATTGATAGGAAGTATTAAGCTTGTTCAAAAACAAGTGTACAAAGTCATACTCTGATTTTACTCCATTCACAAATTTAAGAAACTTAGCACCTTTAAATTCTGAAAGTGAACAGCTGAAATAATATCAATAAGAACATAGAATCTACATATAAGGATAAATCTCTTTCACAATAATGAGTACACAGCTTAAATTATTTTAAAGCTACTAATTAAAAGAATTTTGTACAACCCACAGATACTGAATAACACCACCCCACACAGCCATCCACATATCTATCACAAAAGTTTCTGCACATCTGATTACATGCATTTACATGAATCACTTTTTAGAATACCAATACAATGGGTTTTGTTCCCTGCCGTTAAAATTTGCACATTCTGTGAAATATGAGATCTTCAACATTACAAACCTTTTATTTGCTGTGGATCATAACCCATTTATATACACTGCTTCATTTAAAATATTTTATTTAGAACATTTGTACTGGCTCTTTATGTAGTGACTTGCTGTTTAGATAAAAGGTTTCAATTACAGTGATTTACAAAAATAGCAATAAGATATACCTCCATTACAATTAATAAAACTTTGGTATCAGAGGCTAAAACAAAGCAACAGACAGCCATGTGCTGACACTGCATGTGAAACCTTCAGTCTTCACAAACAACAGGAATTACTTTAAATTAATATTAATTCTGTATTTGTAATCACATAAACATTTACAACAAACTGGCAAATAATCCCTTCACAGAAGAGAGTATAATATGTTAGAAACATTAACATACACCACATCAACAAATAAGTTAGTGTAGTTGAAACAATGGCACTACTTGGCACCCGGAGTGGCCACTGTTCCTTTGCAAAACAGCAATGTGTCTGTCAGACTTTCATAGTGTTTTACACTCAACCACACCAGTTCCCAAAGCATGTCACACACACTTAAAAATTCCATTTTAAAGGTGCTATCTCTAAATCTGATAGTGATTCAGAAACAAACAGCAATTCTGGATCACCTGGAAAAAAATGGACTGTTTCAGTACCTGAAAACATTGAAGCAAAAGGAAAGGTAGGTTTCTCAATGAATACTGATATAGTCTGATTTTTTCCAAAGACTTTTGCTACTTCATACATAAATAAATTCTTTTAAATGAGTTTCAAATGTTGAAATAATTTAATCTACTCTAGTTTAGTTAGGACTAACAAAACTATTCAGTGAAATGTGGGGCAAAAGCCTACAGTTTCGTGATTATCAACAGTTAACTCCAAGATGTGGAACCCAATTTCAAAAGTAAAATTATTAAAAAACAGCTATCATTCATGCTTAAAATCCTACAAAAAAGTACATTAACTAGTTCAGTAGAGCTTCTGCTGGTAGATTAATTCAATACAAAACAGAAAATTTGTGATACAATTACACAAAATTCTTTGCTACCAGTAACGAATTTCTACTTTGTCCAATTTTTATACTGCCAATAGCAGAAAAAACTATGACTCTGATCAATGTAACTATAGATACAATGCAATACAACAATGAAAATTAAATGCTAAAATTTTAGAAACAGCTGAAATGAGGGATCAAATATATGAATAAATGATGTGGCATATAAAGCAGCAAGATGAACTGTGAATAGACATGTCACTCACGGGTCTTTTATTAACATACACCAACCAACCGAGACAAAACATTGCTTTAATATATTGGTTAGAACAAAGAGGTTCTGACATCTGACATACTGCAAAAATAAATCAGGGATGATAAAAAGTGATATTATGGAGAAAGAAATACAAAATGATGGAGGTGCAGTGTACATGCTTAGATGCTAATCTATACTGCAAATGCCATGTAGAAATATGAAGGGAGTTTTATAAAAGATGAACAAGGGGTGTGCATGTGTGTTTTCAGAGGGCTCAAATATATGAATAAATGATGTGACATATAAAGCAGCAAGATGAGGAAAGGATTTGGGGAGGCTGTGAGGATGATGGCATGTGAGAAATCACGATAGGGAGGAGATCAATTAAGCGTGAGGGATTCAAGTGAGCAAATGGGGGTTCAAGTGAACAAATGGGGGAGAGAGGATCAAGTGATGGAGGGGATCAGTGGTGATTAGCAGCTGAAAAGAAATAGTAAGTGGAGGCCTAACCAAGAGGGGAGTGGGGTTGTCAGAAAGACTGTGGTTAGAAAATGTTTGGCCTTTGCTGAATACACAATGCTCAGTGCACGCTCAAGTCAGATGGATGAGGAAAAGTTTTCATTCCAATTACCAATGTTTTCTTTTACATTCATTCCGTACTACTTGTCACCTTTATCACCGACTTTAATATGTATTCTCATCTGCACACTGTTTTCTACTTGCCTATTTTTAAGTGATAACACATTTCTCTGAAGTGTTTAAATTTCCATTCCACAATTTGGACATTTTATACCCTATGCTCATCACTATCACACAGGCACCTTATCACCAAATATATTTTTGTGAAGAACGCTGAAATATAATGTATCAGTGCCAGCTTACACTTCTTCATTACTTGTTCTACCTCACTACAAACTGCTGATTGCTTTCACTGTTTTGGTCTTTCATTTCTGCATCATTGCCTTTATTCCTACTTCATATAAATTATGTGTATTAAAGAATTTAATTAATACATCTTGTATTGGCTTTACCATCACTGTGTGTCTACAAATTCAATTCTCCATGATGTTTTCAAGCTTGTTTTTACTGTAATTAATAATTGCCTTAATTTTACAAATTAGTCTTCTGGAGACACAAGTGAAATTTGCATAACTGCCTTGAGTGTGAAGTCTATCTGTTGTGTAGTTTGTAGCAGTTGCTACTCATTCATTCAGTGATTGTTTATATTCACTAGTAATGCAAAAAAGGAACAACAAATTACTTTCACATTGTTATCTATCTGTTCTCAGCTAAATTCAATGTGAAGTCTGAAAAATATCACAGAATTATAGCTGTATTTATTCACTCCCAAATATGAAAGATTTATCAGCAAAAATTGGGAGTTACATCAGTGCCATTTGTGCACTTGAGGTATTATATAGGAACTTACAGTACAACAGCACTAACATAATCTGTTTTTAAAAGCCATGGAGTGAAATTACTCTAAAACCATTTTCACAAAGAAATAAGTAGTTGCTATTACAAGAAATTTAAGAAATGGATGCGAGATATTACAAGTCTCACAGAAACAAAACAAAATGTGATAAAGTGCTATCTTCATTTCCATTATAAGTTGTGTAGCTTTTACCATGTCCTTATGCGGTTTATCTTTTACTGCTAACAATGATCCTTCCTTTTGTGAAACACAATCTCGTAAAAATTATCTTTTCATCACCATAAAGCAACAGCAATTTCCAATTCGTGAGACATGTTGCGGTGACTGCTCACCATAGCTTGCTGTCCTATTGTCAGTGAGAGGCAGCACAGGCCGCAGAAGATCAGGTAAGTGCTGGGAAGCCCGCCGACACTGCTTGAAAAATTGATGCTGTAACAACTGAGCAGCCGTTGGACGTGCTGATGGTTCTCGCAACAGGCACAACTGTGTCAAGTCATGGAATGCCTCAGAAAGTGTACGTTCCAGCATTGCACGTCTCTGTTCGTAACGGGCACTTGCCACTGTGTCACCGTATCCAATATGTTCTACTGAAACTTCAAAGAACAAATAAGATACATTGCATTTAAAAGTTGTGCCTTCTCATAATAGTATACAAAAATGAAGAACAGCACCCAAATTTAGAATTACAATACATAATAATGCAAAATAGAGAACTGGAAATGTACAAGACTAGAAAATATAGAGCAGAACTCACCTCGTGTGTGAAGCTGAGAGTAATGAATAAAACCTAATGAGCAAACTGAATCAACTGTGAGGCTGCAAATTCAATATTCCCTTTGGAACATTTGAACACTGACAGGACAGACTTGTATAGTCAAAGCAAAATATTTCCGTATATAACAGAGATGTAAGGATGTGAACAGAAAGTAAGACAAGGAAAAAATGATATCTGAGTATGAAAGAAAATGTAATTCAAAGCAACAAGGCAGTTGAGTCAGGGAGAGATAGACACAGATAACTAATGTCTGCAGAGGGAGAAACTGCAGACAAGTTAAGCAGTTTATTCTTTTGTGACTGCCAAAGTCATGCTCTGCAACATACACACAGCTGACTGACAGTCTTCAGAAACTCTCCTCATAATGTTGGTAAATTTGGAAGGCACTGGCACATTGCTAAGACTGCCCACCATGCAAAGCTTCGTATCTACATGTTAGTTTTAATTTTTCTAATGGTATAATTCAAATACATGTTTATTTGGTCTGCACAAATATGTTCATAATGCTATAATAGGTGACCTTACAAGGGCATTAAAGAATATTCTATATATTTCTGAGAGTAGAGAGAAGAGACAGACAGTAAACAACATTAATGTTACTCAGTGTCATTCATAAAACTGGCAACACAGTGAGCACACTCAGTCAGAGGAAGACTGTCACTTGCTCGGTCCCACAGATTCAGTCACTGAAATATTGGTCACAAAGTTTAATGTAAGCAGACAATATTGTACTTTGTGTGAGAGGCTAATCTTCTGGAGATAAGTTTAAGAGCACACTTCTTTCAACTGTGAACATACAATGCGAGGTGCACACCGTACATTCAAAGTTATTACATTACAAATGAAAATGAAGTGAGCACTATGAAGTTCTTAATTTGTAATCTGTAGTGATTCACACAGTATGAAAGAGATTCATGGAGGCAAAGCATCAACAAGTTACAGCATGACTGCCAAAGAAGTTTCTAACATGGAAACAAAACTGTGAAGCACATTTTCTGCAAGTAGTAGTTCTTTCAGAGATTTTATTAGTTGGAGTTTGAAAACTCAATGACCCATAGTTATTAAAGATCAATTGAAAAGGCATGAAATATTCTACAATGATATGTAGAAAGCCCAATGATTTGCCCGAGACGTACGCTACAGCACAATCACAATACAGCACAACAAATTCTCAAATAGACTTCTACAGGTACAAACAGATTAATTGTGATGTGTATATATTTTGAGACTCCCACTTTGACGGGGGGGAGGGGGGGGGGCGAGGGGGGGGGGGGGGGCGGCGGCTACAGAAAGAACTATCTTCATATCACCCTACAAAATTCAGGAAGAGAGAGAAAAATCTCTTAAGCTGTCAGGAACAAGTCGGAAAAAATTGTTAAAAAGTCAAATGTTTTGTGAAGTGATTTGTCAAAATAAGAAATAAAATACATTACAGAAACATTTGATGTGTCTCTGAATGATTCTAGAAATCATGCCAAGTGAATGTGGCGCATTAAATATTTTTCTAATCTATTTTATTTCTTACTATTTACCAAATCATTTCACATAACATTTGTACTCTAATTTTCATTTGCTTTTTAAATGTTCAAGTTTTGTTCAGAAATCATGAAACAATGTATCTAAATATTGATCAATATTCTATTATTGTTACAGTATTAGATCACAAGAAAACAAAGAAGTTTCAGTTTATGCTGTAATCCGATATTTATTTTTTCAACATGAAAGACAGAAGAAAAGAATTCCGGAATTTCTACACCCATGTGGCTTTTTATGCACAAAATAACTAGGCCTTGAAACAATGAACTTCTCGGCACCTCATTTACGTAGCTGGAAGCAGCTGATCGTGAAATATTTCAATTTTCCCTCAAATCACTAATTCAGTGTTTCTTAATTACACTGATCACTTTCAAGCAAGTAATTTTTTATTTTATTTATTTACTTATTTTTTGGGCAATATTAGAGCTCTTGCTGGTCAATTTTGTATCCTATTTGTCATTTGTCCATTTCCCTTCTTCATTGGGCTATGAAAATTTGAACAAAAATCAAATGTGTAATTTTTTTCGCACTGCTCAATCATCTGACCAAAAGCCAGTCATCTTAAATTAACTGTATAGAACTCACAACATTTAAACTGATAAGATCAATTCAGCTTCGAATAGCTATGTTCATCCATTTATACAGATTTACCAAGATTGGAGTTGAGCAACATGTGTCAGACTACAGTAAAGAATGCAAAAAATACTATTATAGAAAGGATTACCCCAGGTGGAAATAACAGAACATTAGGGACAACAATGGGTATTTTGGACTAACCAGGATGTTGTATCAGGTTACCAAGTTAAATTAGTATTACATATTTTATTTCCACTTCCTGTTGCCTTTATCCTTTTCATCTTCATCACATTTGGTTTCTATCAGCCAATACACTAGCATTACTACTGTGCACTATCTTCTGCAGAAAATATTTCATTCTGCCCTATCACCTGATCACAAAATGCTCCCATTTATTTATGTGGCTAACATGACAAGGACAAATTATTCTCACTTAATGTGAGAAGTTCCCAAGCAAATGAAGTTCCTTTAATATTATGGTAACACTCATTCACAATAAATGTAATTCCACCTACACTTCTATGTCTTTTACAAGTGCTCTCTGCAATGGCATACACTCCTGTGGCCTACAGGGACACTAAATAAAATTTTATTCTTTGCTGTAGATGGTTACCACTTTGGCAGTAACAGCACGGTCTTCATTGTGCAAGAACTAGCAAACACATTTCTGGTCTTTCCTTGTCAGGGAAACAGAGTGTATGATGCAGTAGTTGGAGAATAAGATATACCTACATGTGTAACAGCAATCAGAATTCTTCGCACAAAAGCAGACAACTGAGTTTCTGATTGTTGTTTTTCATTATTTATATTGAGGCACACAAAGCATTGCCATTAGCATCAATAAACAAATAACCAAAGTCACAAACTAAAATACTAGTACCAAAGTAGAAGAAAATCATGACAACATCCTATGCAACACTCTCTGGTTGTTGATCTGCTAGATTGTTTCTCTGAATTAATATGTACCCTGGTAAACAGGTGAATGAATTGAGTCTTGTGTCATCTGGACATTAGTGTCCGCTGGGCATACACACTAGACAGTTTTTAAGACCATTCAGATAACACTTATTCCAGTGTCCTCAATATAACTTCTATTTATTAATTTTTATTCATCCAAGGAACATCTCACAAGGATACAGGAACGCTAATACATAAGTCACAACCTATTCTGAACGAACATGCTGAATCTTTCTGGTAACCAGGTACTGAGAACACAATCAAAGAAAACCACACAGTAGCCATGACTGCCCATTTGAAGTGCATCCACATTAATTGACATTTAAAGTTGGTATTAATTATCAAACACCAATTTGAATGCATGACCTTGGACAGAGTCTTTCTTTTATTCCAGTAAATCTAAACTAATTTTGGGCATGATATCCCAATCACTTCAACAGTGCACAAGAATGGTCACACTCATGTACTATATGCAGTCTCCATTATAGATGAGCTACACCTTCTTAAAATTCTCTCAATAAACCAGACAATTTATCTTCCCTATTACCGAGCTTATATGCTCATTCCATTTCATATCACTTTGCAATGTAACGCCTAGATATTAAATCGATGTGACTTTCAAGAAATACACCACTAATACTATATTCATACATTATAGGCTTTTTTTCTGACTCACCTGCATTATTTATTTATTTATCATATGGTTTTCTAACACTTAGAGTGTAGAGCATAATATATACAATATCTTATAAACAAACAGAATATTTATGTAATCTGTCAACCTGGGAGTTACCACCAGGAAGTCTACTGGTCTTAACACCTTATGATCTTGTGGGACATTCTTCTGTGGTGTGATGGCCTGTGGTTCTCCACAATCACAAAGTGGTGATGGATGCTAACCCCCTTTGTGTAAAAAATTAGCACATCTGCCCTGTTGGGTTCTAATTCTGTTTAGCACTGACCACATTTGGCGTGGAAAGTCAAATCCTAGCAGTTTTCAGGTGACAGCATATTATTATTTTGTTGTTCAGTACATTCTTGAGTCTATGCATTAGTGAGATTGAACTTGCCTTCCACAGCGACCCTTGTGTTTACTATGGATGGTCATCTAGAGCAGAGTCTTTTGTGATTTGCATCATCAGTATCTTGATGGATTGGTAGATTTTTATTATATTCATTCATGACTGCATTTATGCATCACAGTTGAGGAGGTGGAATGTGTCTTAGCCATTCTGGAGGTGTTGATCTGATAACAACCGCAATCATTCTCAGTGTTATTTAGTTGTACATCTATATTTTGTTGGTATGGGCTGTTTAGCCAAACTAGCAAAAACCTGAGCAAACCTATGGAGGATTAGATACCTAACCTCAGTGAGAAACAAGGTCGGGGCATACGAGAGTGGGGGAAATGGTCTTCCGAAGAATAGGGGGTTGGAATAAGGGCTAATAACCAATACCTAGAAAAAGTCTTATTGCGAAATATCAGGGAAATACAGCCAGATGGATGTTATGCTGAAGACATGGCAAACTAACAAGGAATATGAGAATTTGATCATGGAACACACTGACATTATACAAAAATGGAGCCTTTGGAAGTCTGAATGGAACACCAAAAACTTACAAAATGGCTACCACAGCCTTGCAAAAGGCAAGATAGACTGGACAAAATGTGTTCCAGAAACACCAGTGTACTATGTACTAAAGCAGCCACAATAGTGAAGACAAATTTGGTGTGGTATTTATAACCAAAGCACTGAACTACTAGTAATAGGATTTAAAGCAATAAGTCCAAGGATACAAATAAAATGGAAAAACTGC
This sequence comes from Schistocerca americana, assembly GCF_021461395.2. NCBI lineage: Eukaryota > Metazoa > Arthropoda > Insecta > Orthoptera > Acrididae > Schistocerca > Schistocerca americana. The sequence continues at coordinate 77,140,214 of NC_060124.1, read as the reverse complement.
AGGCTCTTAAATGCACATGCCCCTGCTGAGGGGAAGACGAGGATACTTTCTGTCAGGGAATGGAGCAAGCTTATTGACAGTGTTAAAAAAAAATGATATAAAATTGTGATAGGAGATATGTACAGTAAGGTATGGCAAGAATGGATCTTCTCCCCTACCACTGGTAAACACAGCCTCCATAAAGAGAGTAATAACAATGCACTCCACCTGATAAATTCCGAAGCACCACTTAACACGACATTCTCTAGCTCATGGTTTAAGCATAAGAACATACAAAAGTGACTTTGGTGTCACCAGACAACAATACTGGGAACCAAATTCATCATTTATACAAATAAAAATAAAATTATGTTTGTTGGTAAGAGCATCAATTGAGCAGGGCTGGACACACATGGCTAATTTTCTTTTAAGAATGTTCGTAGCGGTTCAAATAACCTTTTTCGGGAAAAAAAAGTTAGAAAAGTTGTCCAAAAAATTGGAAAATTAGAGAAAGTCTGAATGTGCTTTTTCTATGGAATTTTTGTACAAACTCAAGATTACAACTTAAGACTCAAATGATGGATGTACATAATTCTTTTCTTTATGATCCTGGAATTGTTTAGAGAGAGAGAGAGAGAGAGAGAGAGAGAGAGAGAGAGAGAGAGAGAGAGAGAGAGAGAGTGTGTGTGTGTGTGTGTGTGTGTGTGTGTGTGTGTGTGTGTGTGGTCAATTGTAATAATGGAAAGTCAGATAATTCGGTCAAACTTCAAAGTGGAGAAAAGAAGAAAAGAAATTGTTTGTCTGACTTAATTCAATTGAGACTAAAATTTTGGAAAAAAAAAAACACATGGTTATAAGTCAATCACATTCCATGCACATCACACATTTCCAGCATTTCAGCACTGTAATGTGAACAGAAACCATCTTGCATGTAATATTCCCCATTGGTGTACTTCTGAATGTACTCTTCCTCAAATTGAATATCCATGGCCACAATACTACTAGATACAATGGTCACTCAAAATGACATTTTTCTCATTTTTATTTTGTTTACATATTTCCAATGGGTCAATGCCAGATAAAACCAAAAGCTTAAAGAAATTCTCTGCCCACTAACACATACACTCCCGAATCATACTGTCATCGTTAGAAGAGATTATAATGTTCAACAACTGGTTTGGATAACTACAGTTTTGTAAATGGTAGATGTGGTAAGACGTCTTGTGAAACAATACTATAAGTCTTCTCTGAGAACTAATTACAAGGGAAGGCCACACTGTTTGGATCATGGATTTACTTTAAAATTTGTACACTTTTAGTAATCCATTTGGACAACATTACGTGCAAGGGTAGTACGGCATACTACTTAGGCAATTAAGGGGAATTCACAATAGAAGTTTTGTGTGCTGAATAAGTACCGGTGTGTTGCAACTCTGAGCATGATGGGATAGCATCCAAGTGGATAGTGTTCTAATTTCGTAGTCCGTGGAACCATGGATCAAGTCCTGCTCGTCCCTTTTTTTTCCCCATGCCTATTTTTTCAACACTCATCATACTCTTGATTATGTCATATTATTTAATATATATATGGCATTTCAAAGGCAATATAATGAACAAACATGTGTATTTTTATGCACCTGTATTGAATTGCCAAGTAATTTGGCTGTATTCTGATTACAGTTATCACAAAAAAATATTACATTTATAACTATAGAGAATGAAATGAAAAAACGCATAATGTTCCCCAAATGTGCATGCCTGTCATGAATCGTGAAATCACTTACACCTGCAATTGTGTAATGTACCCAGAACTGCTGCATACCTGGATGCTTTGACGTACAGACACAGAAAAGGCCCCATTTGGCACTTAACTTGAGTAGCAGTGAGACTAGTGTAAGTGTGAATTTTTTGAAAATCACATCATCTACATTTTACTGCAAAACTGGAGGTGTAATCCTCACAGTCGCAAAAATCTTCAGTTTCACATAATAGGCTTTCTTCAGCTACTTCGTCGGAATGAATGGGGTCCTCATCAGTAATAAATGTCTTTCCTCCTAACACTGACAGTAGATTGATAAAATTCTTCTCCAATTGCCATTGCACCTGCAGAAATTGTTGCTGATGATTCTGTACCAACGAGGTCAGCTTCTTCAAGAAAACTATCACAGTGAATGAAGGCATCTTTTAATTGAATTTTGCAAGTGCATTATGCATTGAATCTTCATGACATTCATCATCTGTAGTAGCTGAAGACTCTGGAGTGTCACCTCCAATTTTGTGATTTGCAAAAAATTCACACATACACTAAATTTTACCACTATCCACATTAGCTGCTGAAGGGAGCCTGTGTCTAAGTCTGCAGGTTGAAGCGTCCAGCTCCAAAGCAATTCTGGGTGCCTTATCCAATTGCAGGTGTAAGGGATTTCACAATTCACAACAGGCATACATGCTTGGGAAAACATTTTGCATTTGTTCATTTACTTGCCAATAGTTATATTCTTGTAGTAATTAAAAATCGGTAAACAGTCAAATAATATGGAAATTCAATAAAAGTACATGCAAATACACATATTTCTTCATTATATTATCTTTCAAGTGTCATAGATACGAAATAGTATCACATGGTCAAGAATATCTTCAGTGTTTGGAGGGGTGCTAACCACTTTGACACCACCACCTCATGCTCAGAGTCGCAATGTTCTGGTACTTACTCAATGCATGAAATTTCTACTGTCATTTTCTTGAAATTGCCTAAATAGTATGTCTTAAGAACTTACATTTCAAATGTTCGTATGATGATTACCAAACAAGAAAATGGAAATCTTGCAGCAAAAATCATATTTTTGACACCGCTGCACATATATAAATAGATTATTTCATCTTTTGTTTTTTAACCAATAGAATGGCATTTTCAAATTTTGAAATATTATGATAGATAAAGAATGATGGGAAGAAAAAATGAGGGCAAGTAAAAAAGTTAATAAGGTGATTAAAAATTATATGTCAAAGGAATAGAAATAAAAAAATTACATTAAAACCCAATAACTAAATAAAAACTATGATCAATGTTATTTCAATGAAGGCTTTAAATATAAATTTTCAGTGCATCTTACAGATTCAAACCCACAACCTCTGACATATGGAACTAGTATTGTAGCCATTACGCCATTAAAGTTGTAGTGCATTCCATGAAATTCTGAAATTTTTTCATTGATTACTCGCGAACAATGGCCCACCGAGGTGAATGGCTGCAGGGTGTGATACCTAGGATCTTGTAAACTACATCACCATACAGATAGTTTCAAAAAGTTGATTCCACTGCTCGGGACCTCTCTCTGTGAATTCAAATGCAATTATCTCTATGACATCCAGCAGGGATTCCAAAAACATATGGGCCACCAAAACCCACACGCTTTAATATCACAATATAATGAAAGCCATGAATAATGGCAATCAGGTTGATGCCACATTTCTCGACTTCCAAAAAGCATTTTACTTTTTACCACACCAACCCTCATTACCCAAGTATGATGATATGGGGTATCAAACAAGATTAGTGATTGGACTGAGGAGTTTTTGGTAGGGTGGACATAGCATGTTATCATGGATGGAGAGCCATCAGCAGACAAAGTAATTTCATGTAGGCCCCAGAAAAGTTGGTCGGTACCATTGCTGTTCTTGTTGTATATGAATGACCTGCCAGACAATATTAAACTTTAAACGGTTTGCAGTTATCTATTACAAAGTAGTTTCTGAAATAAGCTGTAAAAATATTCACTCACCTCGTAAGATTTCAAAGTTGAGCAAAGACTGATAATCTGCTTTAAATATTCAGAAATGTAAAGTTGTGCACTTAACAAAAAGCATGATTGTTGTCTCCCACAACTACAATATAAGTGGGTCACAGCTGGAATCATCATGTAAAGGTTCAATTACAGGTATAGCAGATGGCAGAATTCAGCTCATTGGAAGAATGCTAGGAAAATGCAGCAAAAAGAGCTAGATCATAAAACAATTGTGCAAACAAATCTAAAATATTATTGAGGTGTGTGGGGCCCATAAGAAATAGAACTAATAGGGAATATTGAAAATGTACAATAAAGGGTAGCATAAATAATCACAGAATGTTTTGGCCCAGATGTCACAGTCATCACAATGGTGAATAACCTGAACTGCCAGAAGCTTTCAGATAGATGCCAACTAGTGACATCTACTCAACAACTCAAGGTAAGCACTGTTCACCCAGCATAAACTGAAAGCAATGGTGAGACTCATGGAAACAAAGTTTAAAAATGTCCCTTGCTTGGATTCACAAATACAATTTATGCAATATTTTTGATTTAGCCTTGCGAATTTCTAATGAGCCTCAGCAGGCTTGGTAGCTTCACAATCTCTGTGCATTACAATTCAAGTGAGGCCTGATGTTACCTGAGCGGTGGTCTGAACAAGCAACCACTGGGTTTCCTGCAAGCATTGTTACCTATTACTCCAGGTTACAGAAGTCCCGCAGTGAGCTGTAGAGTTAGGGGAAGTTTACGAGGGACTTCTGCAACCGATGTTAATGTATAGCTTGGGAGGGAAGGGGGAAGAAGGCTGTTAAATATGCCTCGTGGCGACAGTGTGCAGGAAGTTAAGCAGTCAGGATTTGATAGCGGGCATCCAGAGATGCCGTTAAATGACAAAACAGGAAATTAAGTACAATCAACACGATATATTTCAATATACAGAGTACAAAGGGCACGCCTAGGGTCAGAAGTTAACAGGTTTAGGCCAGCCTAGGAGGTCGAATAATTAATTAAAATGGGCAACAGAAGAGGAAACTGTTCATGTTAACTTATGTTGGTGGCCAGTCATGAAAGGCAGAGCCAAAGGCTCTGCTTTCCAAAAAGACGTCTGTTCTGCTCGAGGTCTGGATTACAAGAGGCATAAATTCGCTAACAGTTGCAGCAGAGGGCTCAGGGCGTCTCCTGTCAGCCACTTTAACTGGACAGAACCACCTCAGTTTTGAAAGGCAAGTGACTTGTGTCCCATAGACGTGGTATGAATTACTCTGGGGGAAAACTTGTAAAGATTCCACTGGGCCTTTGAAATAAATTTCTTAAATCAATTCCCTAAAATATTCCTTGACTGGCTGCCATCTTGTACAGAGCCAAATACAAGAAAAAGTTATCTTCTTTTCTGAAGCTATGGGAAATGTGTTTGTGATTAAGGTAATTAAACAATTATGTATGTGGTTCATAGTTTTAGGTTATCTCCATACTATAAACAGCTTTAAAATTTTGTAACAAACATCGCAAAGGCATACTCCAGTCGGTGCAAAGTTGAGGAACAGATCTCAGTGCATATTGTAGTGCACAGTGTAGAAAGCATGGAAACTCAAGCAGGGCAATACACAAGTGAATGTGCAATCTGTGGGATTCCACTTTATAACTAAGCTGAAATTCATTAACATCACTGAAGATAGCAAAGACTATATCACGATGTAATACAACAATTGTTTTTTTTTTTAAATTATGGTTTTAGGGTGCAAAACTGCTACAGTCGTAAGTGCCCATTCTGTGGCTTACTGAAGGGTAAAAAATCGAATTTTAAATTGGCAGCAATGGGATCGAAACTCTCAAGGGAGTGAAACTAAAAACGAAAGGAAAACAGAGAGAACTGCTATTGAAGAAGGGTTGTGTTCCATGAAAAAGAGCTTCAAATGACCGATGTCATCTCACTGACACTGATAAACTCAAGGACACAATCGGCTGAGTGCGTGTCATCTGCTAAAAGGGAATACAGATCAGCCAACAGCTGTAAAAGGGCATGTAGCGGATTCCGATAGGGGCACTGAAGTAAAAGGTGTATCACTGTCCACGGTTGAGAGCAGTGGGAACAAAGTGGGGGAGGATCGTCACTTAAAAGATGTTGACAGCTAAAGAGACAGTGCCCTATCCAGAGTCTAGTTGAAATTACCTCCTCCCGCTAATGAGGCCGGGAGGAAGAGGTCCAAGCACAGGGAAGAGGTTTCACGTCCCGTAATTTATTATCAGGAAGTGTAGACCAATGTGTGTGTCATAAAAGAGCAACATGACAACATAAAACCATCTGTAGATTGGCAAACGGAACCATGCGGATGGTGGGCCGAGGAAAAGAGACTGCAGCCTTTGCCGCCACATCAGCTGTCTCGCTTCCGCAGATACCTACATGCCCTGGGATCCAGAGGAATGCCACAGACACGCCCCTCAAGTGGAGCATGTGGAAGCAGTCCTGAATCCAGTAGACCAGAGTGTGGACAGGATAAAGAGCATGGAGGTTGAGATGAGAGCTGAAGGAATCCGAGCATAGAATATACTGTAGCCGTTGATGGCAACGGATGTCTTGGACAGCCTGGAGAACGGCATAAAGCTCTGCAGTAAAAACGGAACACTGGTTAGGAAGCCGAAATCTAATAGGGGTGTCGCCAACAATATAGGCACACCCAAAACTATACGTGGTGGGGGATACTATCCTTGGGAAGCTGGCATAGGTCACGGAGAGGGCAGGTCCAGGGGCAAAGCCAAGGTGGTGTCGTACCCCCATTGGTCAAGAAAGTTTTAGGTCATGGGAAAGAAAGGGAATGTAGCAGTTGACGGAAGTGGCAATTAACAAGTAGAAATATTGCAAAAATGCAAAAAACAAAGCGTATACATTAGGTGCTCTTTATTTTTCAAACACTGTATTTCTTCACACATACCCCCTTACATATCCTTTTGTTTTAAGAATATTTTTAAGACCTATTTTGTTGAAATTGAAGATAAGGATCTCATGCCCCAGTGGCAAAGAAGTTGTGTCATGTAGCTACATGCTTGTTTATTACTGCTTATGCACGTGGCAACTGCTGTCATACTGTCCACCTTCAGCTGTGTGTGTGTTTCCATTCTACGACATTGTGAATATTTACATCATGGTGATTAGTTTAAAATGTAATAACAGTTACTTATTTAGTCAGTGAAGTTAAGCAGCAGATCAGTGGACATAAATTACCATATAATCGACAGGTTTTGCTGGTCTTCTTTTATAACGTACATAAACTGAAAATCGACTATCAGTAAAAGTGATAATTTAGTTGCGTGTGAATGTGTAATATTTTGGGAGAATGCTAGGTTTCCTAGAAGAGCTCTACCACATTTTCAAAGAAATTTACAGACCTGCATTTAGAATGACGCAATCTGAAAAAGGTGCTCAGAGAAAGATAAAACCCACAAAAAATGAGTGCAAGTTTTCCGCAAATCTACATAATCTCTTTGGATGTTGCCTATTGTAGGAGGTTTGAACATGATAAAAATAGTAGCGGATTAACTCTTTTTACTACATCAAAGAGTCCAACTGTAGAGTTTATCTTGGAGGTAGTGATTGCAAGTTGGCAGCAAAAGAGGTAAGGCCAAGGATTAGAGTTATGAAAGAGAAATCAAGGAAGATGAAGGATGGTAACAGCTGAGAGCTTTCCTAAAGTACTACTTATTGGTCTGAAGAAACTGTTGACATGAATGATTCTGATGCTGATACAGTTTTTACAGAACCCGCCACTAATTCAGCTTCAATTTCTCATACTGATGCAACGGTAGAAGAAAGTAAGGCAAATTCAAAAAGGGGAGATAAGCGTGAATGAGGAGACTTATGACACTGGAGAATAATACATATTTTGTGGGACAACATTATTATTTTATTGTCGTTTTACATTTTTTTCCATTGTTCCTTTGGTGATTCTACATTTATGGAGATGCTGATTGTCAACACACAGTGAAAGTGTAGTGACATAATAAATGCGTTCAAAAACACGCAAAAAATCTGTCATTTAGAGTAGCTGACCAGATAAGAGAACTCCAGGATGACACACACGGATTAATAACATCAGAAATCACGCTTCACCAATAAAAGAAGAGGGACATGTATGGCACAAAACAAATAGTCATTCATTTAGATGCAAAGAAGAATACATCTCCATAAATACAGAAACACCTAAGGACCAACAGAAAAACACATAAAATGACAATAAGATAATAACATTATCCCACAAAATGCCATGTGTGTTAAAATCTCTATAAATAAGACACAGTACCGAAAGCTGTGTAATATAAATTTTGAGAGCCCAGTGTCTACAGTTTTCTGCAGAGAGAGATAAAAGGAACATACAATAACACCAACCCACGTACCGTTATAGAAACTACTTGCATGTTGGTGAAGAAAAGCTTGGGAACCTGTGTTTTACTATATTGGAGAAATTAGTTTCTAAATTCTGTTTCTGGCAACATAATATTTATTTATAGGATTTTGATTTATGTAATTCAAATGAATAGTCTAATTTTGTACATTCTTTCAAAGCTCTTAAGAATATCATTAAGGTGATTGAATCTAACTTCTCCGATTTTTAAAGGTCCACTGTCATAAAAAAAGTACAGATACTGCCATAGTTATAAAGATACTAGAAAAGAGTTACAATCTGAACCAATAACAAATATTAATATACGAAAAACACATTGAGTCTCAGCCAGGCAAAGTGATTGTAGTGGGAGGGGAAATTTTTCATTGGGCCTATCTGCAGCTCAACACCTCCTATGTGGTGGGCACCTATCTATCCACAGCAATCTATCCTTTCCCTACTGCTGTTATTCCAGCCTGGCCTTTTCACAGTTTCATATAATATGTAAATATATAGAGTAAATGAAATGACTATGTGGAAAGAATGTAAGAGTGAGGCCATGAAATTTGTACCACATAGAAAAAGAAATCTTGGAAAGCCCAAGAAGAGATTTCATGAATGAGACTGACCCACTAACATGACCATTCAAAGTGAAGATGACAATAAATTAATAGTGTATTGTGTAAGGCAGAATTCCGATTCCAGATTTTTCTATTTTTTCTGAAAGTCCATAAATCCAGAGATACAATAACCAAAACATGATTGTTTTGGATATTCCACCTTTAGCAGAACAGAGAGAGGAACACTACAATTATTATTGTTAAGCATCATAACAATCATTAGTACTGTTTTTCTTCCCTTTACAAATCTAGCCAGATAACACGGCTGTTTGTTAGTAATATTGGAAATACCAGATGGACACTATGTAAAATAACAGAAAGGGAACCATTCATGCTTAAAACACTGAGTCCTGGCTCCTCTTCTCACAGAAAGTACACTCATTCACACACACATATCCACACTGACACCCAAACACAAATTACCATGGCTGTAACACAGTGTCACTGTGGTGAGGTGTGTGTGTGTGTGTGTGTGTGTGTGTGTGTGTGTGTGCGAGAGAGAGAGAGAGAGAGAGAGAGAGAGAGAGAGAGAGAGAGAGAGAGAGAGAGAGAGAGAGAGAGGAAGGAGTGGGGGTGCATTCAAACAGATGATACATTTGGAAAGGCTATGAACATTAAAATTTCTCTCTGTCAACTCACAGTCAACACTGAAGAAAAACTACAAGTATCATCATAAGTACTAGAAACCATTGGAACTGTTAGCTGTGAGAGAAAAAAGGCAAGACTATATTTTGGAGTCTGAATATCTAATAATTAAGTTAACACATGTAAATTAAAATCTTTTAACTAAATAAATACAGGCAGACAGACATTTGCTTTCGTGCCTGACGCACAAAGTAATGCCTAGTGTACACTTCTTAAGAGAATTTGTTTTACTGAAAGACTCGAAAATTTTCATAATTTACTTCTTCACTGCTACAGAAAATTACAGATAGAGCAGTGCCTCTCATTCGTCATTCCACGTCTCAATCTGTTATGTGCGATATGAACACATGAAGTGCTGCACTGTACTTTTATTACTTGGGTTTAAAAAGAGCTCAGTGTTTATATAAAGCCCTTTATTAAAGTGTGTGACAGGTTATATTAACATCTTTCATATAAGACAATTATAGATCCAAATGGCAGAAACTTATAAAGACTACTGATGATTTCCATTAAGACTCTTTTTGTTTACTACTGTAAAACGTCTGTGACTGTAGCCACTACATTTAAGCTAATTAACTATCACCAAGTAACAGAGAGAGGGGATGGGGAAGAGGAGGGAGAGAATGAGGGAGTGTGAGAAAGGGAGGGGAGTGGTGGGAAAGGGAGGGGAGTGGGGGGGGGGGGAGGGGGAGGGGGAGAGGGGGAGAGAGAGAGAGAGAGAGAGAGAGAGAGAGAGAGAGAGAGAGAGAGAGACTATTTACCTCTAATTTCATCTTCTTCTTCTTCTGTTACTTCATCCTCGCACAACAAACCACAAGGCTGAGGAGAAAACCCATATTCCTTAAAAAACGAAACTGTGGAGACATCCAAAAGCTGTGGAACAGAGCCACGGACTTTTTCCATTAACATCAATGTTGTGGGCATACCAGAGAAGGGTTCCACACCATTAGCCAACTCACAGAGAGTTATGCCAATACTGTAAATATCTGAACTTTCATTGTAACCTTTGAGGTTCTGCAAGAAATGAACATACATTAGGTATGAAAAACACATTTACTTCATAAATTACACCACTAGTGTATGTTTCATATACTTGCAGACCTGTTCCAGTACTTCTGGGCTCAGCCAGTTCAAATTTTTCTGCGTACTGTTTGGAAATGAATGCACGGTATTCACTCTTCTTCCATCCCTCACAATGTTGTAAGAATACCTGAGCCCTGATAAACAGGCCCTTCCACTAGATGAAACTAATATGTGACTTGCTCTGATGGCCCTGTAATAACATTACAAGAAAAAACTACATCAATGTTCAACTCATTAAATTCTACAAAATGTTACAGCCCATATCAAATCAACCAAAGCTTTAGCCCTCATGGTGCTAGATTCTTTGTTTATTGTATGTGCCCATAGAGTAATATAAAAAATTTCGTATCTTTTGATGCATGGTTCATATGTTTTTCATGTTTCAATAAATGAAAATTGCTCATTATACTGAAAGTGTCAAGAAATAAAAATGACCAAACTTAAACACTATTGATACTAGGAAACTGAAACTGTTATTTTGAAGATCTTTATATGTAACACAATAATGATGTAACATTTTGTTAATTTTATTAGAAACCTGAAAAAACGTATTTTGGAAAATCTCAGCACCCTCCTTTTACATAATGTTATGTTTTCCCTGTGTGAGCTTACAAACAGTGATTTTATCTTCCAGAAGGTGAAAGAGCAAGTTCTTGATACATAAAATTAACAAAATTATATCTTTTAAAATAATTAGCAGATTTTAGTAACAAACCAGGAGATAGTACTTTTCTCCACAAGCTAAGCACAGATATTAAGCTAACAAAGACTTGAATTAAATGATTACTAATCTCATAGTATTTTCCTGATAATATATTTACATAACAAATGTTGGAAGTGAAAGCAACTGTATAACACATTGTCTTAATTTTTAGAAGAGTTGTCAGCAGTCTTTTCTTCACTAAGAGGATAAATAAAGCAAGCTGCACAATGAAATAACCTAATGACCTTTATGACAGGATGGAATTAAAAGTGATGATTTAAGGTCAATGTATTGACTCTTCCAGTGGGGAGGATACACACAACAACAAGGTGTAAAACTTTGCTTCTGCTGTTTGCAGATAGGCGGCGACAACGGTAAGTAGCGGTTGAAAGAAACAGATCGCAGATGTCAGGCAGTTAGCTTGGACCTCGGTCAACATAACCTCATTCAAACATTAGTCAATTTGTGCCTGAGACATAAAGTTGTTCTTAATTGAAAATGTCAGTTTATGAGCCTAATTCTTGTCATTTGCGGGAGGTGTTACTGTTTTGTTTCAGTATGAAGAAAACAGCGAATGCTCTCAAGTACGTATGGTAAGGACGCTATTAGTGAAAGAACATGTCGTGAGTGGTTTTAACATTGTAGACCGACATAGTGGTGGAAGAGAGAATGTTTACGAAGATGCAAAATTGGAGACATTGCTGAGTGAGGACTTGTGTCAAACTCAAGAAGAATTGGCACAATTAGTGGGAGTGACACAGCAAGCCATTTCAAAACGTCTCGAGGCTATGGTCTTGATTCAGAAAGTACAAATTTGGGTCCCGTGTGAGCCGAAACCAAGAGATGTTGAACGGCGTTTGTGAACAGTGGCTTCAGAGGAAAAAAACGGAAGGGATTTCTGCATTGCATTGTGACTGGGGACAAAAAATGGGTTCATTACGACAACCCTAGATGCAAAAAAATCATGGGGATATCCTGGCTCCAAGATCATCCTCTGCATTTGGTGGGACCAGCTCGGCACCACGTACTATGAGGTGTTAAAACCAAGTGAAACAATCACAGGTGTTCGTTATCGAATGCAATTAATGCGTTTGACCAGAGCACTAAAAGACAAACGGATGCAACATAGTGAGAGGCACGATAAAGTGATTTTGCAGCACGACAACGCTCGACTCCACATTGCAAAAGAGATCAAAATGTACTTGGAAATGTTAAAATGTGAAGTCCCACCCCATCCACTCTATTCTCCAGACATTGCTCCCTCTATTACCTGCTTATATCAATGGTGCATGGCCTGGCTGACCAACACTTCCGATCTCATGAAGAAGTCACAAATTGAATCAATTCGTGAATCGCTTCAAAACATGAACAATTTTTTCGATGCCTGATTCGTACACTGTCCAAAAGATGGGAGAAAGTAGTGGCCAGTGATGGAAAATACTTTGAACGATACATATGTAACCAATTTGTTTCATTAAAGCCTCAAACATTGGGGGAAAAAACGGGGGAAGCAAAGTGGTACACCTTGTACAAAGTCCAAGGTTTAGACAAGGAAAGAATTAAGCAGCAGGTCCCTTTGGATGATAACAGACTAATGGCCCTTTTCCAGAACGCAAGCAGTCTCTCACCAATGATGAGACTGAACACTGTTCCTTACGGCAACTGCAATAAATCAAGTGTCAATGATGGTCAAATCTTCTGAGAAAGTATACTGTTAGGAAATTATTTTCACAGTTGATATACCAATAATAATAATAATAATAATAATAATATAAAGACAGTGGAATGAGAGTAAAGGTATGAGCCCCTTGGATGCTTTTTGAATTATTGGAATGGGACAATAACCTTATTTCACTTTTTGGTTATTTCCCTTTCATATGCAATTCAAAATGGATGCCAGCATGGCCTCTCGAGCAAAGTTGTACAGCTGCTTGGAGTCATGATTTGATTTCCAAATGGCCTTTGTAAACTTTGTTTCATAGCAACACTATCACAGTGCTCCGTCCAGTGCTTGCATCTACACTGATACAGACCATCACCTACAGGACGAACTCAAGATTCTTGGAAGATAATGGCTATTCACAACTGAAGATCCGTAAGATGCTGCAATTCAAACCCCTGAGTGTCCCACCTCAAGAAGCTGAAGAGAAAATAGGTCATATCCTCTCTAAATGTAAAGCGAAGATTATTTTTCTGGTAGCACCAAAGATGGTCATGCTCCTTGGCTCTGTGAAGGCTGGCTTGATTCTATGCAAGGCAGGCAAAATGCTGTAGAAATAACACCACTGGTCACAATGGCGTCAAACTGCAACAGAATATTACTGGAGAAGGCCGGGGGGGGGGGGGGGGGGGGGGGGGGGGGGGGTGAAAATTGATCAATAGGCGGTGTCAGAATACGTAAATAAAAACACCTGTGATGCACACGACCCATTGAAGGTGGTATAAACATGCCAGGTACAAGGCTTACCCTCATTTCATGTCTACGATGTTCGCCATGACTGTCTCAATGCGGGATCGCTCTGTTTGTACAGCCGTATTACAAGAATGATGACTGTGCACACATCGCTCTACAGTGACTGTGCACACATCGCTCTGCAGAAGTTCCAGACACTGAAAGGTTTGAAAAAAGGTGTTGGACCTACGACTGCCGTGGGTCTAGAGAAAATGATCCGGAAATCCGAAAAGATGGGTTCTTTTGGTGTGCAACCTGGTAGAGGGAGGAAACGAGCTGATCTGACATCAGTGGAAGCAGGGGCCACAGCAATGCAGGAGGCGATGGCAGGTTGTGTGCACACATGTAGTGCACAGAGAATTGTCTGCATATCGGACATACCCACACAGTGCATAAAATCCCAAGAAACGTCCTTCTTTGCTATCCATTCAAAACTACCCATCTGCACGACTTGTTTCCTGTGGAGCTGCCTGCAAGAGAGACCTTTGCTTTAGAATTTCTTGCTCGCATGGAAGTGGACAATGATTGGCCATGGAAGATTTTGTGGACGGACAAAGTCCACTTCCATCTGACTGGATATGTCAGTACACACAATTGTCGAATATGGGCAATGGAAAATCCACATGTAAATCAATCAGTACCACTTCATTCTGAAAAGGACACTGTGTGGTGCAGGTTTACGGCATCATTTATCATAGGGCCATATTTCTTCAAAGAGACAGGTGCTTCTGGTTCTGTTACCTGTACCATCACTGGAAAGTGCTATGAGTGTCTTTTGCGCTACCACATCATTCCAGCCCTCCAACAGCTTGGATGGGATCATTTTTGTGCAAGATGGAGCACCTATGCACATTGCAAATATAGTTAAGCAGCTGCTGAAGCATCATTTCGCAAATGCTAGAATTATCAGCTACAATTTCCATACAGCCCGGCCATCCCAATCACCTGATCTTAATTTGTGTGACCTCTGGCTGTAGAGCTATCAAAAAGCTGTTGTGTTCAGTGTCCCAATTGAAAATTTAGCTGCATTGAAGGCACGTGTTGCGCAACACATTCTTCGATCAGTTGTGGAACATGCTGTTTCTCGATTTCAACTTGTTGCAGAAAACGGTGGACAGCATACTGAACATGTTTTGTGCCAGTCACATGAAAATTAATAATCTGATTTGATTAATGCTTTTTATGCAGTTTTTGGCCTTAGGACAATTAAAAACTGATGTGAGTTGTGCTTTTTGGCCTCAGGACAATTAAAAACTGATGTGAGTTGTGCTTTTTGGCCTCAGGACAACTAAAAACAAATTTTTCCCATCTGATGTGATATGACCTTGCCATGGCAGATGGGCTTATGTAACTAATAGTATCACACCTGTAAAACCATGCACACTGAGTAACATCAAACGTACACCTTAGGCATTGTTGTATGATTCATTTGTCATTTGTAGTTGACCAATATTAAATTATGATACTTACAGTGCCTTCTAGTAACTCTTTATTTTTCTTCTGCCATACGTTTTCCCCCTTCTCCGTTAATATTCTGTTGCAATTTGACGTCATTCTAACCAGTGGTTTTATTTCTACAGCGGTTTGGAAGTTTAATTATAATCACCCTGTACCTTATGTGCAGTTCAAAAACAATGTGTGAAACCTTGATGCTATACCTGCCTAATAAACCTGCCATGGCAGAGCACTGTATTCATGCAGGCCACGCTATGGACTTGAAGAACATCCACATTTTAACACTTTACCATCCTCTGGATATACAGTTGTCAGTTCTCAAGGAAGCCACTAACAACATTTGATGAATTATTTAATTAATCATGATGATAGTTTTAACCTTAATGAAATGTGGAATTAGGTAAAGGTGATAGTTAACTCCAAAAGACAATGGTACAGCCCCCTGTCGAACAGAATTTTTAAGACATCATCATTCACAATGGTCATCACAGTAGCACGTATCTCTGCTGCGTGCATGGTATTTCTTCTACTATATCTCTACTGCCTGCATGGTATTTCTTCTACTATGACTTTCTGTTCTTGTAGAGCCGTGGCTCAACCTACTAGTAAATAAGGTGGATGGGAGCACTTTACCATCACTCTTTCCAGCTTGCTCTGAAACTTGTTGAATGGTATACAGCTGAAATGTCAGTAGCAGACAAAGTTTAGTTACAGCTGGATTCTCACAATTTTAAGGATCAAATTAATCACTGGGTGTTCCAACTTCGATGTATTTCAGGTTCACTTGTGTGCGAAAGGTGGTGTGGGTATAAATCATCAGTTTTTAGTTTTTATGGAAAACTGAGGTTTCACTTTAATTTAATGTTCATTTAATTGATTTTTGATGATTAAGTACTTTCAATTTACTTCGAAATAATTTTTCCATGCAAATAATTTCTACATGTTACATGAGCACTTGTTCAATTACAACAAGACATCTAAGGAACTGTTTGCTCTAGAAAGCAATATTTTTTTTTCTTTTAATAGTAAACATTCTGCTGCATAGGTTACTTATTACTCTACCAAAGAGAATATTTAGAAGAGAAGAAATACGCAAAATAGATTCTACAGAACATGTCCTGTTGGAAGTTTATATACAGGGAAATAGATTAAGGTAAGCAACACTGAACAAAGTTCTTCCCACCAAGTACTTCCAAGAAGAAGCTTGTAAACAGTAATGAAGTGTACAGTGAAACCAGAGCCAGTGATATCAGTTTAACACTAGATTTAAGTGTACTAAAAATGATGTTTAATCAAACCACATGCTGTAACCTGTGTGGTAGAGAGATGATAATTTCTGAAAAGTCTTCAAAAGAAACTTCCAGTTCTTAAGTTTGGAAGAGTCTTATTCTGTTTGTGAGGGTAAGAAAGAATTCTGGACATCTGAGAAACGTAAAAACAATAACTTTTTTGGGATGACCATCAGATATTTCTATGGGCTGAGAGGGTAAAGGACCTAGAGCTGCAAATAACTGTGTGCTCTTATGAATCTTTCATGCACCCCTACTAATGTTTCAAGATATACAGATGTTCTAAGAGGAAATAGTAAGCATAGCTCTCTCTTATAGATATTACTTTTGTGTGGATCTATAATGGTTGAATTGTGCTAATAGCACAATCGTAAAAAATATTTTTAAAAATTACATAAATTTTTAAAACCTTCATTTAAAAATTCATATCTTGATTCCTGGCACAGTTACCTAGCTGATAGTATATCAGTGAGTATATAAGATGTAACTATTTCCTGGCAAATGTTTTTTATTACCATGGATAGTTCCTGAGAAAACAGGATATAAGTATGTTAAATTTACTATTATCAGAATAGGGCATTGACACACCCCTTAATAATTGTCCAATTGAGCATAAGTTTTGTACAGAAAATTTGTTGGTATCAAATGTAACAGAATAATGGGGTGGGAGCAGGAAAATACTATCTTTCAGAAAATTATCCTCAGCCGAGGGCCACCCCAATGCCCATATCTTTGATTCCTGCAAGTCATTTTGATTTGCTTGGAATTGTATAGCTTGCATATCTATAAGAGAGAGGGTTAAACCATTTGCTGTGAACTAATAGTAAGGGTGTTGCATTATTTTTTACTCTATCTGGTATGGATGCACTTGCACCCTTTATCAGTATACTAGTTTCACCAGTTAACATCACAGTTTAAGTGTTCTTTAAGCTACTGGGTAAATCTAGTCAGGCCCATCCATCTACCACAATATATAGCATGGAGATGATTCTACTTTATAACTGCTGCTGAAGGCAGTGGAGCCCAGTCATGTTAGAACCACATCCTGAAGTTGTCCAGTAGTGGTACGTATTTCAGCACCCGTGGGAATTCATTTTTCAAAAATGGCAGTTAGCGTGCTTCGTCAGATGACCACAAGAGAAATTGCAAACAATGAGATGATTAGCCAATATTCCACAGCGTACATTCACACACCTTCTCTGAACACTTTAGAGACTGGCCATTTAGAAGAATATCAGGCCTAGAAAACCAGCTATTTATGGTGTTTTTAAAGTATTACTGGCACATATGTAACTGATGTATGTTCAAGAGTAATCAAGGGTTGCTCAAATTAGCCCAAGTGAAATTCCCTGATATGTCCAGTAATTCCAGATAAGTTTTAGCTTTTTTCCCAGACAATTTTAAGATCCCAAGGATAAGACAAAAAAATGTAAGGACTTCCATATTTCTAAATGTAAGAACAAAAATCGTAAGTACTAACATTAACATCTTTTGTAATGAACCGCTTTTAGATGGAGAAAGTAAGCCAAATTGTGTATCATCATCTGTAATGAACTGTTAAGCAAGCCAAATGGTGTATATATTTCATTAAGACCACTGATATTAATTTATTTCAATAAAATGAAACAATTTATGACAAAAAATACATGCTTCCTTGGAGTCAAAAAACACATTTAAAATATTTTCACTGATTTCAGAAATAACCTCGGAAAAAAGTAGGCCTCTTGAAAGAAGTGTGTAAGGCAGGGAAGAGCTGTGTAAACCAACACAGTAGGTGACAGGCAATAAAATGTTGGTTTTACTACATCTGTTATTGTCGGTTATTACCCATTGTGTTACATCTATTTTTTACAGGTATTGTGTGACTTTTCTTTCAAGAAAGAAATGAGTACATAGCATAAAAATTGCCAAATTTTCTCCTTCTTATCGTCCATACTTTCTAATATATAACGTACTTTCAAAGTGTCAAAAACGTACTAGAATAAATAAATATCTATAAAATGCTGCACTGTACAGTGTACTTGCGGTGAGACAGTCACAGTTCATGAAATCCATCGCCCATGGCCTCTGTCTTGGCGATAAGCACCACAGTCCTGCGTTCGTGGATAAGCCATGGAAATCCGTTGCATTACGCCATGCACAAACAGACACAGCCCCGGTGAGACTAGAACCGATGGGCTTCAGATTGGCAGACCTGATCCATTAAGGGATACCCACAAAAATGGCTTGAGTTTTGGCCCGTCCTGGAACTCCACTTGCGTGGCCAGCTATTCACGTGTCACCATGTTGATGAAATGAGACCACGATGACCAATCCATGCAACAGATTAACTTGCACGAATCCTCTGAGAATCAATACTAATGAGGATAGGTAGCAAGTCAACACACACAACAACATTTTTGGTCAAAGCCTTTGTCAGAAAATGAGAGAGAGCGCGCACGCGCCCGCCTACACACACATTCATTCACACAATCACTCAGACATATCTCATGCACACATGACCTCTGCCTCTGGCCACTTCGTCAACAGTCTCTGAGAATCAGACCCAAACAAACCACTTCTCATGCCCCCCTGCCTCTCCCTGGCATCTGCTAGGCTGTCGGCAAGAAATGGTGGCAGCACTGACTGCAATCTGAGTGGAGTGGTAGGAAGGGGAGAAGGAGTAAGAAGGAGGGAGTAGGGAAGCGGGGCATGTACTCAGCTGCACGCAGCCAGCGACGATGCGTGGCATCTCAGTAAGCAAACAATGGTTTTCTTCCCCCCCCCCCCCCCCCCCCCCCCTGGCATGTTTGAAATTCCCAGAATTCCAGAACTTGTGGCAGTCCTGGTAATAATACATACTGAAAAAAGATCAAGCTATTGAAAAAAAAAATCAAGCTTCAAGATTTATTTTTCGTATTCTTTCATAGATAACAAATTTTTAAATAATGATGACAAAGTATAATTAGCCTTCCAACGAAAAAGTGCGAGATGAGATATTGAAAAATTTCTTCCTTCCCCGCTTCGAAATTTTCTTGCGCACTCAACAAACATGCCATACGCTATGTGATCAAAAGTATCCAGACACCTGGCTGAAAATGACTTCTAAGTTTGTGGCGCCCTCCATCAGTAATGCTGGAATTCATTATGGTGTTGGACCACACCTAGCCTTCCACTGTTGCAGGCATACGTCCAGACAGGTGCTGGAAGGTTTCCTGGGGAATGGTAGCCCATTCTTCACAGAGTGCTGCACTAAGGAGAGGTATTGATGTTGGTCGGTGAGGCCTGGCACGAAGTCGGCATTCCAAAACATCCCAAAGGTGTTCTATAGGGTTCAGGTCAGGGCTCTGTGCAGGCATTATGAATAGGTGCTTGATCGTGTTGAGAGGTGCTTAAAACATCAATGTAGGCCTGTGCTGTGATAGTGCCACACAAAACAACAAAGGGTGCAAAAAGTCCCCTCCATGAAAAACACGACCAAACCATAACCGCCTCCGAATTATACTGTTGGCACTACACACGCTGGCAGGTGACATTCACAGGGCATTCGCCATACCCACACCCTGCCATCGGATCGCCACATCGTGTACCACAATTCGTCACTCCACACAACATTTTTCCACTGTTCAACCGTCCAATGTTTACACTCCTTACACCAAGCGAGGCATTGTATGTCACTTACCAGCTTGAAGTATGGCTTATGAGCAGTCGCTTGACCACGAAATCCAAGTTGTCTCACCTCCCGTCTAACTGTCTTAATACTTGCAGTGGATCCTGATGCAGTTTGGAATTCCTGTGATGGCCTGGATAGATGTCTGCCTATTACACATTACAACCCTCTTCAACTGTTGGTGGTCTCTGCCAGACGACAAACGACGTCGGCCTGTACGTTTTTGTGCTGTACGTGTCCCTTCACGTTTCCACTTCACTACCACATCGGAAACTGTGGACCTAGGGATATTTAGGAGTGTGGAAATCTCACGTGCAGACGTATGACATAAGTGACACCCAATCACCTGACCATGTTCGAAGTCTGTGAGTTCCGCGGAGTGCCTCATTCTGCTCTCTCATTTTGTCTAATGAATACTGAGGGCACTGATAAGGAGTACCTGGCAGTAGGTGACAACACAATGCACCCAATATGGAAAACAATTGTTTTTGGGGGTGTCCAGATACTTTTGATCACATAGTGTATTTACAGCAGAATCACAGCAAACTGTGAAACCTAACGAGAACACAAACGAAATCACATCAATGTGATCACCATATTGGCTCAGTCCCTTGTGACAGGCTTAAACGTTTGCTAATGCTGCTTTTGAAATTGACAACAGAAAGCAGCACCTATTAAGGGATAGGTAGCAAGACGTCCACACACGTTCTCATATGTAGTGGGTCCAATTTTCTAGCAATAAATGGGTTGCATGTCAAGAAAATTGCTGCCCGACCTGTGATCGGGCGTGATCTTTTTAACACAAAGTTGTCACCCAAGCTATGCTTGGCCTTTGTCCACAAAGTGTTAAGAGCTCTCTGACATATGGCATACAATAGGGCAAGTGACACCAACACTGCACATTGTGGTGATTAATGGATTCACTGTTTAAGACAATGAAATTGATTCTAAAACAAAAATATGTGGTAATGGCACAGTCAGTGCTAAAAAAAAAATCATTAACGTATCACCTGAACATTAAAAACATGATCATTGACATTCATGTGTTAACTGCATATTGTACAGTGACAGTGATGTACGTACAGTATATGCTTAACAGATGCCTAGTGTCCATGTGTAAGTGTTTTGTTGAATGATAGCTAACAAAGCCTCTTGATCATGAACAAACGCCATTGGATGATCTGTAGCTAGCTGGGACCTCAGTGAACCTAAAACACACAGGCTTCATTCCATTTGTCGGTGGCTATTTATCCAGACAGTCTGCGACACAACCCGGTACCACAGTAACAGCATTTTGTTTTGGTTCCAAACAGAGCAATAACACATTCATGCACTAGTAAGCAAATGCACTGCGAGAGAATGATAAATGATGTGCTGCAATTCTGCAGTTGCAGGATGTTTTTGTTCTGTTGGAACATGCTAACAATGAGCATATGGTTTAGGCTAGATGTCACTATCCACTCTGTCAACACCTGCTGCATTCAAACCAACTGAGCTAAGCCAGACCAGCATACACACTACTTGCACCTGATCTGTGCATCACACTCTAACTTATGAGTGAACCATATGTTTGTATTTTATAGGTTTCCAAGGTTGAAATAACATTTCTGCTAATGGATTCTGCCCTTTAGACAATAACCAAAACATTTAATTATGTTATTCTCAACTGCAATTAAATGCTAATGTTTGTCTGAATTGCACTGAAAACTTGCTAGTGATCTACAGGAGTAGGTGGAGTTCTTTTCCTACACAGAACAAAAGTTTAAGCATGTAACACTCAGTCAATGGGACTATAGTTTTAAGTAACGGAAGTGGCAAGAAAAGAGGTATTGTTTTTAGCATCAAAACTAAAACCATTATACACGGGCAGTCACAGAGCGACCACCCATATTTTTGACATCCATGTGCAATAACCACTCAGATGGCAGCACTAGCAATTGGGGGGGGGGGGGGGGGGGGGGGGCAAAGAACAGTGCAGATGTTGTCATAATGCAAAAATGGAGCAATTTACCTGATGTCCAACAAGGCATGATCACTGGTTTTTGTGCAGAGGGTGAAAGCACTTCTGAAATGGCTAAGTTTCTAAACTGTTCACAAGACGCCATGATTTAAGTACACCATGTGTGGCAACACGATGCTACCAAAACCAGCACCAAGGCAACTGTGGTGCACTGTGGGCCATAGATGATGGCAGTGAACTACAGCTGTGGAGATGTTGAGCAACTGACCACCCAGATAAAGCACGAGGCTACCAACAGTGTCTCTTCAACGACTGTTCAGCGAGCATTGCTGTGTATGGGCCTCTTTGGCAGGTGGCTGTTTCATGCACCCATGCCGACTGCTGTTCAAAGGTGACAAAGGTTGGAATTTCACACCAGTACTGCAACTGGATGTCCGAGTGACTTTTCAGAGGAATCACATTTTATGCTCCAGCGGGCAGATGACTGTTGGTGTGTATGGCATGAAACATGTGAAAGCAAATAGTCAAGACCGGAGAAGAGAGCATCATGACCTGGGGAATGTTTTCGTGGCACTCCCTCGGTGAGTGTCATAATATGTAGAATATTTTCGTACCATTCCCTGTGTGATCTCTTCATTCTGAAAGGAACAGCAGATCAACACAAGTACACATGTATCCTTGGGGACCACATCAACAAATACATGCAATTTTTTTTTCCTCTGCACAATGGCATCCGTTTGCAGATCAATGAAATGTTTCACACTGTGAGCAGTGTATGTGCATGGTTTGAAACAGGATGAGTTTACCATGCTCCCCTAGCTACGAAACTCCCCAGATTTAAACCCAATTGAGAATTGTGGGACCGTCTTGATCAGACTGCTTGTGCCATGGATCATCAAATGAGCTGGCAACGGCACTGGAGTCAGCAAGGCTCCACATACCTGTCGGCAACTCCAGAACCTTACTGACACACTTATTGCACATTTCATAGCAGTCCAGGCTGCAAATGATGGTTATTCAGGCTTCTGACAGTCATCAAATTAATGTGACTGGACAGTGTATATCCTTTGAAAATTATCTGTTTTGTTGTTACACTGCCACAGCTTTAAAAATTTTTTCAATGAACATTGTAGCGACAGCATTATCAGTAGCATGGTTCAAGGTCTACATTAGGTTCGAATGAGACAGTTTGGCTGTGTGCTTGCAAAGCCTGTAGTGATGTGAAAAGAAATTACAGCCAGCTAAGAATTCACACAGAGATTCAGAAAATAGTTGGCGGTCAGAGGTTGCATTTATCTCTCATTATTCTGCATTGTAATTTGACCTCTAAAACATGAGCCACAAACTCATATCAATGGTGATTGTCCTTTATATTTCTGCAATTACAACCACTTCCACTATAATGCACATTCCGTGGAAACACTTATAAAAGGAATTGACAGTTGCTTCAAATCTTTGCTGCCTTCTCATTGGGCACTTAACAAGCTACTGATATGTCTATTCCCACTGACACAAGTGAGGAAGAGAGACATTTCCAATCCCAAGGAACAATATGCGCTAACACATTTTGCATGAGACTATTCTTGTTGTTAGACTTAATAACAAAACTCACCTGTGAATAAAT
Organism: Schistocerca americana; assembly: GCF_021461395.2. Lineage (NCBI taxonomy): Eukaryota > Metazoa > Arthropoda > Insecta > Orthoptera > Acrididae > Schistocerca > Schistocerca americana. The sequence continues at coordinate 77,116,591 of NC_060124.1, read as the reverse complement.
CCTTTTTTGTGAATGTATTCGAGACCAAGAAGAACATCTCTGAGGATTAAAGCAATTGCAAGTTCCGGTAAACCACCAACAAAATGATTCTGTATTAAATCTTGGCACGAACCAAAGGCCATCAATGGTGATACCATTAACAATTCAGTGCCCGACACAAATGCTAGGTGATAATACAGCACGTTAGGATGTGAAAGCTGTCGTGAAACACAGAGTTCAGTCTGCAAAAAGAAATTTGTATTTATCAACAGCTCTATTATGTTTGTCAACAGATTAAGAGTTCTACTTCAAACTTACGCTTAAAGCACAACGTTTGACACAAATTATGCTTTGCTAAATACTCACCTGCAAAAGCTCTAATTCTTCCGCAAAGCCATTTGTATCATAATTGTCTAAATTGATTCTTTTCACAGCAACCACAGTGCTAAGAGGTAAATACCTCATTAGCTCTACTGTTCCACCTTTATTGCAACATTGTCCTATTATGCAGCAGGACTGAAAATTTGTACGTACAGGCTGGAACATTGTTCACCAACGTATGTGCTGGCTAGAAACAGAACAAAAAAGGCGTATTACTACAACAAATAGCTTGCTTCAACACAAGACACAATTATAAATATTAATTGATATGTATCTTTTACTGTTGGCATAAACTCACAGTACATCACAAACAGCTGTGTTTTTCAAGTACCATATTAAAATGCTTAAAGCTTGTTAATGATTTCAAATTCTGTCACACACTACGATATATTTTGTAAAAGTTTTAAGCGGTCTCTCACAATTGAATATTCCGAACTAACTAAAACACTCGATACACCTTGTGCAAAACAAAACTGGTAGAAGCAGTTCATCATCTTGCAAAGCTTTTTCTATATAATTCCATTCATGTTCCACCCTCTTTTTCTCTTTGCCTCCCTCCGCATCCTTCACGATGCAACAACGCCTAAGAATATATTTCATATCGAAAGATATCTTATGGCTCGAGCACATGCAAGGATCTGTCTGCGCAGACATCCACACACAGTTCCGTGCGCGCAATAAATCGCTGCAAATGTTGGGTTTCCACACGATACAAGTTTCATTCTACTGCTCGAACGCGAAATTTCAGAAGCAAGCGACTAGGATGTCTCAACCTCAATTTATTCAGAAATTTGTAATGGAGGAAATTCTGTTAAGGTCTGTGTGACAACCTGGACTGGGGGAGAAACTGCAACAAAACGCAAAAAAGAGAATCACCGATCAGAATTTTCAGGATAGTGGCAGTTTAAGTACAGGCAGTTTTCACACATTAATTTACTTCGCGAGTTCCAGAGAGAACCCGACTCCTAGGCGCATTATTTGCAGACGGATTTGAAAACATTCAATTCTCTTTTGATCTAGTAACCCCTAGTATAATACGCAAAAGTATTTGTATGAGGAGAGTAATTACTTTATACGATCGGCTGACACTGAGGTTAAAATTCCTGGAAACGAGAAGAATCTACAAGGAGATCGAATTGTCTACTGCAGTTCTGAAACAAGCATTGAGTGAAATCATACCAAACTAGCCTCCTTGTACCCAACACAAGTGAAGTTATTTGCGTTATCCTGAAGTAATATTTAGCGACGGCAAATTGAGTAAATAAAGTTTATAATACGTCAATTATGACAGGTTACAGATAGTAAAAGTTTGTACATTCGTATAAATTATATATGCAGACAATTAGCTATAGTTTAGTTTCTTCCCGAGTCGGAATATACAGTTCGCTGCCTGAAGCCTACTGATAACCTGTTATAGACTTTTGTATAAAACTCAATTCTGTGTTCTAGACAGAGATTCATAGTTTATCTCGAAAGCTTTATTTACAATTTTTTCGTAGTGAAGTCTAAAGTTCAGATTTTTTCACTCTTGTTATGAACCAAATACTGTTTTAGAAAGTAGTACATAAATAAGTGTAAGAACTCCTGTGTCCCTACCGAGCAAGGTGGTGCATATGCTAGCACACTGGACTCGCATTAGGGCGGAAAACGGTTCAATCCTGATTTAGATTTTCTATTTTTTGATTAAATCGCTCCAGGCAAATGTCAGGATGGTTCCTTTGAAAGGGCACGGCCGACTTCCTTCCCTAATCCAATGACGACCGATGACCTCGCTGTCTGGTCTCCTCCCCCAAACAACCCACCCCAACCCTGTGTCTCTAATGGCACTGCTGCAATATCTTCCATTATCGGCGTAACACAATAGTCTGGCTGCACTTTCCTTTATAATAAATAGGGTCTACTTTCTTTTGCTACACTTTTATATAAGGTTATGGCGAATGATACTACTGAGTGAAAGTATATTAGCAATCCCTTTCGCAGGTCAATGTGATGATGGAGATTTACAAGTGCAAAGCAACATAACTGAGAATTTTAGTTCAGTTGTCCATATGTCAGTGGTACCTCAGTTTGGCTCTGACCACTATGGGACTTAGCTTCTGAGGTCATCAGTCGGTACCTCAGTTTGATTAAATTGTTATTATACAGGTTATAGGAGATAAATGGCTCTGAGCACTATGCGACTTGAGTTCTGAAGTCATCAGTCGTCTAGAACTTAGAACTAATTAAACCTAACTAACCTAAGGACATCACACACATCCATGCCCAAGGCAGGATTCGAACCTAAGACCGTAGCGATCGCTCGGTTCCAGACTGTAGTTTCTAGAACCGCACGGCCACTCCGGCTGGCTATAGGAGATAGTTATGTTAAATAAACACTTCCTAATACTCTATAGAACACTTCGTTTTGTCCAAACGAAGATTCACAATATAGTATCCGAATACAGTGATGTCCTCTAACTGAATGGCCTCAAAGAGTTTTTTGCACCAGAGCCAAGTCGACTGTCAGCAATATTCATTCATAAAACAATGTTTCCACAGTGCATTCCCCCCTCTTCACCCTTCCCACAGTACAGAGCCAAGGAGGCTACAGAGTGTACCAAGGTGATGATGTGCCACAGAGTTGGGTAAGCCTCCTAGGTGCATTGTCATCAGCAGTATCGAGGTGCTCCAGTGATGAGGTACGCCAGATGACATACAGCTGAAAATCGTGGGGGTATGCAAGCACATTGTTGGGCTTACTGTAGCATGAGTGTGTGCAGACGTCAGGAGTAGAAGGCACAGGCAATATCTCATGCAGTGTAGAGTGTGCCGGCGATTGGGTTGGCTCCATTAGGAATAAGTGTGGTGCAATGATGAACAGAACGCCATTGTTGCAGAAATGGAGAAGAGGAAGTGGCACTCTGACAGTTTTTCAAAGTGCCACTCTGATGGAACCCTCTGTGCTCTGGCGATCCAAGTGTTGTCCTTCAATGATGAGGTCGTTGACTATAATTTTGATGTTAAGATCTTCAGAAATAGATTCACCGACGTCTAGATAGAGTTCGAAGGTCGACTGATAGCGCCGATAGAATGAGGGTCGATGGGCATTGGGATGGAGGGTGCTTGGCCCACACTGTCGGCGATGGTGGGATCGTTTAATGTGGACGTCAGTTTCAGTTTGTTATAGGGCATGGTTTTTGGTTTACCGTTCAGTAAAGTGAGGTAGGTTTGATGGTCCTGTTAAAGCACTTTGTATGGTCCAGTGATGGGAGTTTTACTGCACTACATTCTGCGTCATCTCTCAAAAAGACACAAGTCGCAATCTGTGAGAGCTTTGTGGATGAACATTTTGGATACTGACTGTGGGAGGGACATCAGTATTATGCCGTGAGTTACGTGTTTTTCAATATGAGTGACCAGATCTGGCAGATCGGTGGGCATCAGGACTGGAAGTTTGAAGTCTGCGAGGAGAGACACTGTCTCACCATATAGGAGTTCAGCAAGTGGCGCTCCATCATCATGTTTGTGTGCTGAAAAGTGTCTGAGAAGGATCCAAAGAAGCATCTCCAACCAAACTCCACCACAGCAAATGACAGTCACTTTTAATGTGTGGTGCTATTGTTCTACCAGTCCGTTACTTTTTGGATGATATGCTGAGGTCCTGAATCGTGTGGTGCCCGTGAAACCGCATAGTTCAGAAAATAGTCTGACTCAACCTGTCCACCCTGGAAGGCTGTGATCGACTTGGGACAGCCAAATCTTGATATCCACGTTTCAATGAATGTGTTGGTGGTGACTTCAGTCATAATTCCTTTAAATTGGGTTGCTTTAACCTATCATGTGACTGAGTCAGTAGGTATAAGGATGTAGCCTTCTTGGAGGACCTCGTTGTCGAGAGGACAGTAGTCATAATCTTCCTTCTTTTCATATTTTTTTTTGCATTGGAAGATCGGGGGCTGGCAGTGGGCCAACAAAGTCGATGTGAATATGTTGAAAGTGTTCTTTAGGAATGTCAAATTGACTTAATGGTGCTTGTGCATGTCCATGATGAGGCAGATTGTAGGGTCAATGCATGGTTGTGCCAGATAGTGAAGCCATTCAAAGATGACTCGGCACAAACGTTCAGGTATGATATGGTATATCCTTTTTTTTAGAAGTACTACTTAGTATGGGGAGGGAGAAGAACGTTGTCCACAAATGGAAACTGTGCAGCGCACTATTACCAACTCAGTAGCATTACCAGTGAACAGTAGTCTGCACTGTTGAATTCGCATATGATCACGATCATCAGGAGTCACCAATGTAGTTACACAGGTTATAGGAGATGTTTGGACTGAGTAAATGCGTGGTCCTAATACTATGTAGAACTATTTTGATTGACGAAACGAGCATTCACAATACACCATCCAAATACAGTGAAGTCCTCAGACCGACTGATCTCAATGAGTCTCTTGCACTGGAATCAAGTCGACCACCAGCGATGTTCCTTCGCGGAACAGTATTTGCACAAAATGATAACGTTAGTACCATCTAAAAGATGAATTGGTTAACGATCTGTGTCAACATTTGTAGTCATTCTCTAGTTGTCAATTGAGTGCTTTTTCTCTTATTCTTAAGTGTATCAAGTGGCTGAAGACAAGGAAAATGTTTCTGTTATGCACAAGAGAAGCCTTAAACTGTGTTTAATATGATCTATCTTCTTTGGAATCACTCAGAAATTAAAGGACTCAAATACCACAAATTTGGCTTATACAGAATATTTCATCATACCAGGCACCAGCTCTCATAGATATCGTAACTTCGATTGGCTAATTGGGGTAAATAGTCAGCAACGATTATTTTTATTAGCGTTTCCCTGTTTGCTGTAGTTTCAACCGCTCGTAATTTCTCCATTAAAAAATTATAATTAGCAGCCTACTTATCTCGATCACTGTATCTGCTGCTCTTAATTTTTCACAAACCTGCGTGACTCCTAAACTTTTCAATAGTTCAGAAACGAACCATCTAGAGCACTCATGTGTATATGTCATTTTAAAATTAACTTTGCACACATTGACGAGAAATACTAGACTGAACAAACATCTGACTCAAACACGTATCGCGTTCCATATTTGTGGCGATATTCTGTTCACACACTACGATTTGTCTGTGTGGATGAGATTGGTGTCCACAGCTTTGAGCAATTTTGCTCAAACCACCAACTCTAACGTCCTGGATTGTGCACATCTCATTTTTTTCAAATATCCTGTCCATATGCAACGATCTCTCTGCACAGATGTGATATGCACAGACAGTTGCGCAGGTAGATCATTGCTTTGGGTGGGCCTTATTGTTGTTCACAGCTTGGCACAACGACACAAATCAAAATAAACCTCAACAAAAAACATTATATGAGAAGAGAAAGGGGTGACGATCTTTCAATGCAAAAAGAAAATATGAAAAGAAGAAAGATTATGATCTACTGTCCTCTCAACAACGAGGTAATCCAAGACGAAGCATAAGTGTGGATTAGAAAACATCATGAAGAAAATCGGTGTGCCCCTCCAAAGGAACTGTACTGGCATTCACCTTAAATTATTTTAGTAAATTATGAAAAACCTAAAGCTGGATGGCTGGACAGGGTTTTGAACAGGAATTGCCTGAAATCCATTGGGTTAAAAATATGAAGCTAAACATTAAAAACTGCAAATAGTCTAGAAAGCCAAAAGTCAGTTTGGAACAAAATGTACAATAAATATTATTGTTGAACATGAATACTGTGTGTACGAGTTTTTAATGTGTATGTGTTCCTCCAAGTACCAGTGGAATATTCGATTAATGAAGTGAAGTACTTCACAGATCCCAGATAAACAACAATTAATACCTAGGTCCTATATTTTCGCTACATATAGCTGTTTCTCTCTTCACTCTTGTTGATGTCGCAATTATATAAATTACTGATGAATTAATGCATTTTACAGACAGTACTGTGCAAAAATGAAAATGGAAACTGAATGAAACTATTTGATGCTTATCCATTATATTATGGTTAATGGTATCACAAAGAAAGTTGAAACTTAGCTGTACCATTGTCTTGTTTTAAAATAGTTTTTATACAGAAAGGAAAATAGAAGAAATTTATTACCAGCATATGTATAATTGGTCTATATCACAAGATTGAAACAATACAATAAAAATATTAGTCAACATTTGGGTCATACCAGTTTAGTATCTTACTCCAGTTAGTACTAATTGTAATTTATTCTCATGTTTTGTTTTAAAGACGTTTTTGTATAAATCATGGATAATTTTCTAAGGGAAATGAATCACAAAGGCAAGTCTTGTAAGCACCCAATAGAAAAATTGTCACAACTGAGTAAATCAAAATTCACTAAAGAGCTTTCCAGAGACAAGAAATTTGGTGAACTGTTGCATGGCGAGAAGGAGGCTGCCTGGGAAACATTTTAAAATGTTTGTTTTAATTTCTCAGGAAATAAGACAATGACAACAGCCATAAAGGTGTGTGAACAGCAACGCGGGTCATGAATGGTACATATTAGAGCCATCATGATCAACACTACAGAAGATGAATGAAAGCTTGCGAGAGGTCTGAGCACTGGAGAGAAAGAGGAGAAAATGTACATAAACGAATCTCACTCAAAATGGAGGAGGTACAAAGGTGCTTTCTTCATTTTCATTTATTTCAAGACCTGTTGCCTACTGTTTTAAAACAGATCATACATATTACAGATTCTGTCATGTAATAACATATTTTTTCCATTATACAGACACATATTGTTTGTAGCAAAGAAAAATCAATGAAACAATAATAATAATGAGTTAAAAAGAACGTTCAAACAAAACAGAAATTGCAAGTTGTATAGAAATCGAGGGTCCTTAATAAAAATATTAGAAATTTAGAAGAGATTGAAAGAAGGGTAGGAAATTATAGATAAAAGGTTTGCCCACCACTGTCAACATTTGTAGTGAAAACTTCGAAATTGCATTGAACTTTTTCATTGATCTGTCAATACAAATTTTTGTAACGCACTGTTTCGAAACAAATATCGAAATTTCAAGGTTTTATAGAATTTACTACATTCAGTTTACAACTATAAATAATAGATCAACTGTAAGAGCACCTCAAACAGTTTTTCTTACAAGTGTTCAGTGTGACCATCATTAATCACACAACACATATCAAGTCGAAGGGCATGTTCTTCCCAAGCCTTGATCAATGTGTCTGGAGTAATAGTTGTAACAAACTGGAACTTAGCAGGCATCCTATTAATTAATCCTATATGACCATCACTGTAACTGGAAGAATGCTATTATATCAACAAAACATAAATTTGTCAGAATTGTTTCCATTGAATTTCGGTCGTCAGTTACTTGACTGTATAGGTACCATTCTCTTCATTAACCAGGGCAACGACCATCGACCATCTTACGTTTGTTAGATGCCATGAGCACCAAAAACCTCTATGTTTGCTGGCATGTCTACTGGCACTCAGGGATAGCCCTGCTTTTCTGTTCTTGTAGGTACGCACTGTTTGTATTTAAAGTTTATCATAATAACTTGAGATGAACTGGGAAGTAGCATTGGTTAGCCACAAATAAATGGGTCAGAAATGAATAAATCGTCAAATATGTGAGGCAAATTGTCCTCTTAACATCAGCAGTTTACACTAGCAGGAACTGATTGTCACACTTGTGCTAGAGATGTATTGTTTAAGATGAGAGCACATGAAAGATAGTGGTATTATGCTTGAGATTCAACACTTCTAACACACGACTAGTTGAGCATATGCATAATTAAACCTTGAAGTCACAAAAGCAGAAATTCTTGCAAGTGCAAGCTGTGAGCCAAAATCATTTACCCAGTATGCTGAGACAGCATAATAACTGGAGAAGAGGTCCCACAGTAATTCTAAAGATCGTCTTAGTTGGGAATCGTACTTGAACACACATTCAAAGTCATTTCCTACTGAAACACAATACCTGTGTGTAATAAATGTGGCATAATCTGTCACTACTCAGATGCTGTTTTGGACACTCGGAGCAGTGTCTGAAAAGCGACAGTACTTCGAAAGGGCTAAATTAAATCAGAAGTGAATACTTTTGCGATGTGTTCATTTACGAGTCCTGCCTCCATGGCAACTCAATAGCGACTCATTGCTTTGGGTGCACCAACACCTCAACTGGCACCCCAATCCACTGAAAATATGCTCTCACACTCATGAGTCACATTAGACATATTCGCTTTCGAAAATTAATGAAAGCCTACAGACTGTAACAGAGGAATTTAACTCGTTAAGTTCTGTCTCCTCTTACCATCTTCGTATTACTATTAAAATTAATAGTTCTTAACCTGAAGGATTAAAAACTCCAATGACCATTTTATGCCTTTTTGATATCTCGATCTATTGCATACCAGACAAGTATGGGAATTCCCCTCTGTATGCTTTCAAGCTAACAGAAAGGTCTAGCTACGTGAAGATTGTTCTAGAAACTTCGAGATGTTCTCCACTTTCCTGCATGAATGTTGCATCCATATCACTCGCAGCTGTGTTACCATTATGCCTTCCTGCTCTTGGCAACTCATCATCTGATACAGGGTGTTACACAATTCATGTTATCACTTCTAGAGGATGCAGAGGGGATATAGTAGATCAAGTTTCACATAGGAACCCATGTTTGGAAACATCATCCAACGACGCTACAGAGCCGCCAAACTCACAGGCACTGTCGCCTGTAGACGTATGTATATGCAGGATGATTCCATGATGATGTTACAAACTTTCAAGGATGAAGATGGATAAATGTGAGCACTTGTTCAATAGAGGAGATGGGTATTACACAAGCGAAGATGAGCAGGTGCTCATAGCTCTTCAGGTACACATTTTAGAGCCCATGTTTATTAGACATTTTTTTCTCATCCTGGTCCATGCTACCACATCTGAAAGTTGCACACCCTACATTCTTTGCAACAACAGTACCAGTATATGTATTCCGCTGCCAGACATGTCAGAACAATTTTTGCTTATAACATAGACTCATTTGTTTGTTGTGCAGGGACCCTTACCTCAAATTGACACATTTATCACATTTATTCTTCTCCATCATCCTTGATAGTTTGTAACATCATCACAGAATCACCTTGTATATTCAGGGCCTATACGTTTGATGAGTGTATCATCGTTGGATGACATTTCCGGGCGTGGGGTCCCATGTAAAACTTGACCTACTCCAAGTCCCTTCTACAAGCCCTAAAAGGGTGTATCATTAATTGTGAAAGACTCTGTATAAGTAAAATCCAGCTTCCAGCCATCTAGTGTCATTTCAAGTATTCCTTCGTATGTTCACTGTAGTACAAAGTATTTTAATTTATTCAAGTCTCCTTATGAGTGACTTGAAATTTTTCTCCTTGAATTATTGTGACAACTTTAAGTTATTATTATTATCAAAAAATCACTTGTGGCTTTTAGTGCAAGTGAAAAGAAACATAGCGGAGGAGACATTTATACACAACTACATAACGTAGTTGCTATATTATAAATTGCCTCAATCTTGTTTCTTAAGTTGGTGGATCAGCTGGTAGTGTAAGCTCATAAGCGTGATCCTTTATGAACCCCAAAAGGTAAAACTGACATTGTATCAAATATAATGAACATGAAGGCCATGCAAAACATGCTACATCACCCAGCCCCTTTAGGCTAATCCAGTAGTCAGGTACAATGTCATTTACCAGTTGGGTACTGACTTATGTCAGTAATGTGGTGCATCATCTTGGTGCAAAATAAAGCTCTGTGATTCAGCTTCTTCAAATTGAGGGAAGGGCCATAGTTCTAGTGCATCGAAATAAGAAACACCACTACAGTTGCTTTACTGGAAAAGAAAGGCGCACAAACCTTCTGCTGGATTGTGACACAAAAACACTCAATGTAGAGGAGTCTCGCTGCAACTGTAACATCTTGTGGGGATTTTATGATCCCTAAATGTTCACATTATGCATGTATAAATGGTACGTGTGAACTGGCATGGAACTCCACTGCCCATTGCTGGATTCGAATGTGGGTTTCCTTGCTGAGCATGAGGAGAATGATGGCCAGCATGGGTCCACAGATGTCTCCTGATGACAGAATACCAACATTCGTTGGTCAGCTGCAATGCAATAGTTGTGGGCCCTCTGGTCGAGGTTTGCTTCCACTCCTAATATTTCGGTGGCGATGGAGGCTGCCAGCATAAGCTCACACACGCGACCATTACGTCGACTGTAGCTTTGCTGGAGTTACCTAGAATCTGTCACGTTGGTGGCAACGCTACACACTTGCTAGATCGTAGTGTGGCGGCTGGAAGCTTGCACAGAGGGCCTCTATTGTCATGGCAGCTGGGGGGGGGGGAGGCGCATGTCAGCAGGACAAGTCAGGCTGGGGTCCCCAGCTCTGGCTTGGTCACGCCGTTAATGGAGGCAGCGTCCTTGGACGACGGCTACAGTGCATAACCCCAAAGCACCGCAAGCGATGACTCCTATGACTGGCAGCTAACTGTTGACTGCGTCCGATGGTAGATATGGTGGTGGCACCGCTCTGGCGCTTTCTAATCAACAAACTGCATTACGATGGCAGTGACGACTCCAAACTTGTGGTGGCGGTAAGTGACACAAGTTCTGCGTCATTCCAACGCCTCAGGATGCACGACAATGACGAGCCGGCTGCTGCTCCTTAAATAGGGCTTTCTGCTTCTGAAGTTTGTGGTTCTTCTTCCCAAGTAAGTTGGGGGAGTATTCTGTAGTTGCTTCTGGTGTAACTGACTTGGGAACCCCCCCTCTCTGTTAACACCCCGGTATGCGGCATGTCCTCCACTGTCCGGTGACACAGCAGTCTTCTTTATGTTGCTTAAATCGGCGGTCCGCTGACCAACTTACGCCAACGTATCATAGCACTGAACTGCACTGCAGAATGTAACGCACATATGACTTCTGACTCCGAATATTCCTTCACATTTTAACGAACTTGATTACTGTAAAACTCCTACATTTAACTGACTTAATCACTGTAATAATTCGACCTTCCACACTCCCCCGTTCTATTGAAAGTATGTGCCCCAAATAAGATTGTTATTTCTTTTCCTTGGTATTTGTTGGAAATTTCTGGATGGCCTCAACCAGCATTGGAACAGTACGAACTTCGTCGTGCCCTATAATGTGACCCAAATACCGAACTTCACAGCATTATCAGGCAGGCGATCAAACACTTCGTACAACCACTCCAATGTTCAGGAATATTCTTTGAATACATGATAATGTCATCCAGGTTTACCATGCACTGTTTTGCTTTTAACCCTCGCAGTACACCCATCAACAAAGGCTGAAAACTTGCTGTTGCGTTTTTAAGACCAAAAGACATGTGGCGAAACTGAAAATCCCAGTCGGTGTTGAGAATGCAGTTCTTCCAGTTACAATGGGAGGAGACCATGGACTACAACTAGGTTCTATGATGCCTTCTCTAAGTCCTCCGTGCAGAACAGGTGCTGTGTAGCAAGCTGCTGCCAGTCTGGGGCAACACTTTGGGCTGCCCTCCATTCACTTTCGTCAATGTTGTGCATTCCATAGTGCGTACCTTACGACTGAGTCCATCTGTGTTAGTGTACGACCTTCCTGGCTGATATACTACCTCGTAATTGAACACGCTTAACCACAAGGTCTATCTCAACAATCTACTCATTGGATCTTTAAGTCCTCAAAGCCACTTCAGCGCTGCATGATCAGCCACCACTTTTAATCCTCTAACATAGAGGTAAAACCGAAAGTACCCAATTACAAAAATCACTGCCAGTTTTCCTTCTCCATAGTGGAATAATTTCGTTCACATTATTGAGCTGCTATGAAGTACGTATGGGGCCGTTTGCAAGACAACTACTATCTGCCCGATCAGTTCAACGACGATTTCAGCAGTATGGCCTATCAGCTCGGAGACTATGGCTGCAGTTACCCTTGATGCTGCATCACAGACAGGAGCGCCTGCGATGGTGTACTCAACGACGAACCTGGGTGCACGAATGGCAAAACGTCATTTTTTCACATGAATCCAGGTTCTGTTTACAGTATCATGATGGTCGCATCCATGTTTGGCGACATGGCGGTGAACACACATTGGAAGCGTGTATTCTTCATCGTCATACTGGCGTAGCACCCAGTATGATGGTATGGAGTGCCATTGGTTACATGTCTCGGTCACCTCTCGTTCGCATTGACGGCACTTTGAACAGTGGACTTTACATTTCAGATGTGTTACGACCCGTGGCTCTACCCTTCATTCGATCCCTGCAAAACCCTACATTTCAGCAGGATAATGCACGACTGGATGTTGCAGGTCCTGTACGGGCCTTTCTGGATACAGAAAATGTTCGACTGCTGCCCTGGCCAGCACATTCTCCAGATCTCTCACCAATTGAAAATGTCTGGTCAATGGTGGCCGAGCAACTGGCTCGTCACAATACGCCAGTCACTACTCTTGAAGAACTGTGGTATCGTGCTGAAGCTGCATGTGCAGCTGTACCTGTACACGCCATCCAAGCTCTGATGACTCAATGCCCAGGCGTATCAAGGCCGTTATTACGACCAGAGGTGGTTGTTCTGGGTACTGATTTCTCAGGATCTATGCACCCAAATTGCATGAAAATGTAATAACATGTCAGTTCAAGTATAATATATTTGTACAATGAATACCCGTTTATCATCTGCATTTCTTCTTGGTGTAGCAATTTTAATGGCCAGTAGTGTAACTTCATTACTGTAAAACTCCTACCTGTAACTAACTTAATCACTATAACTATTTGACTTTCCACTTAGATGAAATGTCGATTCAGGACAGAAGATGACACAATCCAGAACATCTTCGCCATCACACAGCATCATTTCGATTCCGAAGTTGACGTGTTAGCTATAGTATTTAGGCCTTAGAGCTTGTAATGATTGCAAATGATAAGGACATAGTTGTAAGTCTCCATATAGATGTCATTGTAACTGCCACTTCATCACTTAGAGGACTACAATGAAATTAATGAAGAACTCAAATTGCACTTTAACAACAGATTCAGTCATTGGGGACTGTAAAAACTGTAAAATACAAAAAGCTGTCTGTTCACTAGTCGCCATCTTTGCTAGTAGCGCTTTCTAATGGAAGTCATAGGAAGCATTCACACAGTCATACAAAAAAATCTGTGCTGTTTAAGTTGCTCTTTCATTTGGTGTACTATTTGTAATTGTAAGTTGAATATAATAAATGATGCAAAGCCTTAAAAACCCGACATTTTTCATTTTGAAAGAATCGGTATAATCTGACGATACGTTAAGGGACTGTTTCGTAAATTAATTACATTTGTTTTTAAGTGAATTTTAGGCTCCAATAGCTGGTCACTGTTTACTGACTTTGTGTAGTACATACGAAGGACAATTATCCTGGTAGCTGTTACTGTCATTACTTCATGGGGCTTGTAAGGAAGGAAGATCTTGGAGTGAGGTAATTGAGTTATACATTTCCGACAAGCATTTTCTTTACCTGTAACTTTGTGTAGCTGTGTCTGTATGTATTTGATCTTTAATATTGTTCCATATATTTATGTACTTTTGCAGCTACGTTTTATTTATATGTTACTTTGTCTTAGTGCAGGTAGGCACAGAATGCAGATGCATGCATCTGCCACTGATCTAAAGGTGGTTTGTCCCTCACAGTTCGTTCTCGTAAACTTCTTCTTGTACTTCTTTCTACTTAGTAAGATAATTTAATTATTCTATATTATTCATATTATGACTGGATCTCTTATATGTACTCTGCTATGTGTAGTATGTAGCAATGCTGTCATCTCTCATCACACACCACCTTTTTATATTTTGTCTATATATCCTCCCCCGCCCCCCTCCATGAACCATGGACCTTGCCGTTGGTGGGGAGGCTTGAGTGCCTCAGCGATTCAGATAGCCATACCATAGATGCAACCACAATGGAGGGGTATCTGTTGAGAGGCCAGACAAATGTGTGGTTCTGAAGAGGGGCAGCAGCCTTTTCAGTAGTTGCAGGGGCAACAGTCTGGATGATTGACTGATCTGGCCTTGTAACACTAATCAAAACGGACTTGCTGTGCTGGTACTGCGAATGGCTGAAAGCAAGGGGAAACTACAGCGGTAATTTTTCCCAAGGGCATGCAGCTTTACTGTATGATTAGTAGCATGGAGAGCTGCAGCAAACCAGTCTGAGGACTGAAAACCACAACAACAACAACGTACATATCCTATATGTATTCTGCTATGTGAGTTATGTACCATAACCGTCATCTCTCATCATACACCGTCTCAACATAATTTTCAAATTGACTTGTCCTACATCATGATGTGCTTTGCTGTACAAATTGTATGATCTACAGGACCAACAATAATAAATAAATCCACATCGACTCCTTGTTTTGGATTTTACGTTTCGGAACATAGGCTAGGAATGGAGTGTAGTACCATATGGTACAAATGCATGTATAGAAACACCCGAAAAATTCGTCATTTTTTCTGTTTTCTGTCGTTCCTTAGTTGCTTCAAAATTCATGGAGGTTCGTTCCGTCTATGCAACTAATTGAAGGCAGTTTGTTTATTGCCATACGCGTTTCGCTTAGTTTATACGTGTTGATGCTTCTTCACAAATAAAAGAAGCGAAATGCGTATGGGAATAAACTGCCTTCAATTAGTCGCATAGACGGAACACATCTCCACAAACCCGAAAAATTGTTTAAGAGAGTGTCAAAGATTAAGAAGATGCATAGAACATGTTTGTACCTCGCTCCTAGAGCGCCAAATGATGAAGTAGCCTATTTCCCTATGTGATACATCAACGATTTGATTCGTAAAAAAAAAAAAAAATTAAGAAATCGCCTTTTCAAGAGCGTGTGGTGAGTGCAGCAATAGAAGTTCATTGTAGTTTATAACATGCATCTGATGAATCAGAATGTTTCATATATGGTGATATAGTCTGAAAACACTGTGACGGCAACCTTTCATCTCTGTCTTCTGTTTTTAAGGATCTGATCGCAGATAAATAATTGTGACAAGCTAGAGTACAAAGACGATTGCTGCTACTTTCATTTGCAGTAATTTACGTAGTGGTCTTAGATTCCTGTCTGACCACACTCTTGGAAATCGTTACGTATTCTGAAAAAAAAGATGAATTATTTGTGACAGAAAGTAGTATAAATGTCACTGTCAGTTGTTTCACGCACGGTAACTTCGTCTTTCATTTCTTTTACATATGGAAGTCACAAAATCGGAGACACTCGTTACTGAGAAAGCGCGCTCTTACGTGTGAATTGCACCGAATATTCCAGAAAAACGCTTAACTTTGATGATTAACGAAATCTCGGATTGTGTTGCAAACACGAAGAGGAAATAAAAATCTCCGCCCTTTACCATAGCAATTCGTTGCCTTACCAATTACGCTATTACACCTCGTCTGCTGAGGGAACTTTATATTATTAATTCCACAGTAGCGACACGCACGCTGACATCGTTGCCGAAAGATGCGGGCGTAAGTCGTAAATGCATGAAATTTTGGAACGTTTTCTCGACTAGACTTCACAAAATTCCTTTGCATTGCTACTTAAAAGTTTTAAACGCGTTTAGATAATTAATAAGTAAACCATTTGCGGAAAAGAGTATGCCAAGTCACTAGAAATTTCAGCTAACACTCATGTAATATACGTAAGCAGAGCCAATGTCCTCATATTTAGTCATCTTTAAACTCTTAATCACATAAAATAACAGGTATTTTGAGTGAATATTGGCTGAAAACTTTTTCTTTTTCGACGTTGTAATCATTCACAGTACCAACCTAACGTAACCATATTTCTAACAAAGGAAAATAGTCTATTATGAACTCACTTTCCAACCCGACGCGTCCTGTGGTGATTCATTAGTAAAACATTCACTAAATCCATAGTTAAAACCGCTCAATATGTTTAATAACAAAATGTTTAATAACAGATTATAGGTGCAAATAAACCACAGCTAACCAAACGACAGAGCCATACCGAAATCCAAAACCTCAGTTGTCGAAAAATCGGCGGGAGGACAGTTCGGTAACAGGTCTCAGAAGCTTACTGAATAGGAAATTCAGATAATGAACCGAAAATGACGTTACTATAGACACTAACCTACTGCATCGATCGGTATGAACGATATAGAACAGGGCCCCAGGCAGAGTTTATGTGCCCTCATGCTTGCCACAGAGCAAGTAATGGTTTATATATTGCACAATAATACATTCTCACATATGTTAGTGGAAGTATAATATTTGTAGTTTATACTCTTGCCAGATTTTGTAGCAGTTTTTCGGCCTTGACTGTTATAGGTTGTATGTGGGCCTTGAAGGAGAGTCCATCGTCAATCGTAATTCCTAGATATGTCGTCGTCTGTTTTCGCATTATGTTTCTGTTTCCAAGTTTCGCCTGTTGCTAATGAGTGTTCCTTGCTATACCACTCTTGGAAGGAAGCCCAGCCTTGGCTGCATATTCTTGGCGAAGGTAGTGTCAAGATCAGCCAGAGGAGGGCAACATTTGGGCTGAACATTGTCACAACAAGGTTCAGTTGCTGTGATGCCACAAGACTCCACTGGGAATGCTGATTTTATCCTCATTGCCAACTGATATGTCCTGTCCTGAGTGGCGTGCACACACACACAATAAATGATAATTCCGAGGTAATATGTAGGTAACACTTTATTAGCACAACCCCTAAATGGCAAGGTTCAACATAATCTAGAGTGTGAAAACACAACTAAAGGATCCTTCTGATCTGGTAGGAATCTGACGAAGTCAGAGTCCACCGTGGCATATGTCATGTTAGCAACTATTAGGCACAAGTTCACATCCTAAGGTCCAGAGAAGAATACCACTCCTGGAACACCAAGTCTGGGGAAGGCCAGGATCGGAGGAGGTGGAGGTTCTCATGGCATTGGCTGGTGGCTAGATTTGGCTACTGTTGAGTATTTTCATGGATGGCTGCTGCAGCAGTGTTATGGCATGGTGTAGATCCAAAGACTGGCTTGGCCTGATGGAACCAGTGAGCTCAGAGAGATGAAGCTGCTGGACATGACTGACTTTAGCGTCAGGTGAGGTTGCTGCTAGCAATTGAGCAGCATCTTAAATACACCGCTAGAAGAAAAGGGTATCCTCTGAGCACTTGGTGAGCTTGTGAATTATAGGTGCAAAATAGTGCCCGCAATTGCAGCACCGCTCTTGCCCACATGTGGATTCCTGTTGACGAGGATGATGTCTGCTAGAGGTTGGCTAGTCAACAGGAATGCTTATGTTGCCAGCTGATGTTTCTGTACATGCTGTGCTTCTGCAGTCAATGTTTGAACTGCCAACACCTGTACTGTCTGCGACAGAAGCAGCTTGTGGTACTGGTCGCAGATATTGTGTCAGTAGCTGTAGTAGTAGACAAATAGCTGATATATGGCACGTACTTTAAGGATGAATCAAAAGACAGTGGCTTTTTTGGAAGTAGTAGGTCGATGGAGAAAACGTTTTGCAACACTTTCTGAGTACATGAATAGAGAATTGTAGCATCAGGCATGCCGGATATATGACTTTGAGAGAGAAGAAAAAAAAAGAACGTAGGAGCAGAGCAAGGTGAAGCAGCAGAGAAAGGAGTATCACCATACGACATCGGAAAAGGAACACAAACGGATTTAGAACGGTTTGTAGAAACGTTAAGGCAGAGTCAGTCAGAGCGTGTCAAACTGCACGTGTGCATGGTGTGTGGGCCACATGCGGATCAAGTCTCAGTCTGTCTCGGATTTACTCGGTCCTTCATGCAAGTACTCAGAAGAGTGACATTTCATGTGTTAGAGCGAGATGGTACTGTTTCTTCCGGCATGTAGTATGGTACTTTTTCAAGTGCCATTGCTGTGTATTTCTCGCTATATGCTTGTGGTTTGAAGGAAATGTAAAAGAACAGTGGTTGTTGCAATGCAACATACACTCAAAAAGCGGCAAACTAGCGACATATTGCCGGCCGCGGTGGTCTAGCGGTTCAGGCGCTCAGTCCGGAACCGCGGGACTGCTACGGTCGCAGGTTCGAATCCTGCCTCGGGCATGGATGTGTGTGATGTCCTTAGGTTAGTTAGGTTTAAGTAGTTCTAAGTTCTAGGGGACTGATGACCACAGATGTTAAGTCCCATAGTGCTCAGAGCCATTTGAACTAGCGACATATTGTCATGACCATTTAAATATGGGTGGTAATTACAGAACTTTTTTGAAGAGAAAGATGAAAATTCTCAGTGTCTGTTACGCAGGCGTACTATCGCCAGGCACCGCAGATTGCATTGCATCACAATATACAGGGAATTTAAAGATTTAGTTGACAATGACAGAGAGGACAAGTTGGCGCACATAAAAAAGTGCAGTGCTGCACAGGGAGCTGATCTCAGCATGAAAATCATTGTGTGGTGCTTTCTGTGTTTTTACGTACTTGCTTGTCGATGCACAGTGTTTTTACAGCCTATTCTATTATTTCTTATTTTTAGCCAGCAACAAACTGAAGAGACCCGACATTCAAAGTAAACCACAAAACAGAGCTCAAAACTGCCTTTCAGCAATGGCGAGTTCATTAGAGAGTGCACACTTAAGGCAGTGGATATTGTGACGCCACTGGAAGTAATGAAGTTTACGGAAATTAAGCTTGCGCCGCAAATAATGTCTCGAAGCACAGCTGTCATGGCTGTAGGTGATTAAGACAGTAATTGACAGTGCCAGCAAGATCACTGCAATTAATATCTGATTTAATGGGAAAGATAGATGCATGTAAAATTAAAATCATACTGTGGAGGGAACAACTTCTGAGAAAGAACACTGCCTATTTTCCCTAGCACTTGTGTTAAAGAAAATGTGAATGTTGAAATATTAATTTTAGTGCTGGAAGAAATAAAGAAACAGTTTTAAAGTCGCTTTCAAAACACTACCAAACTTATATCTGTTCGGATTAGCTTATATGTGTGAAAGAATTTTGTCGATAATGAAACTAAATAAGTCACGATTATGTGGCAACCTGAGTGATGACAATCTGATAAATTGTGCACGCTAGTCAGTGTGCCAACAGTTTGTGCTTGATATCAGTCGTCTTATCTCTTCAGTGAACCAAATGTAATTAGATAATAGTGAAATTTTTATTTTGTTTCTGATATTTGATTGTTGAGGATTATATCCATAGCGCTGTATTTGGAAAAGTGCTAGGTAATAATTTTGTTCTTTTACATGTAGTTATGACAATTTATTCCATTCCTAATGGTATGCTGTAAAGACTATTCGTTTTCTCAGCTGAAATGTTGTAAGTATTTCACATGGAACTATATGGCTCAGACAATATTACTGACGTAATGCAGTTGCTACCTCAACTTCATTAAAAAATTTTTGTAGGTATCTGTACCTTTACCAATAGTTGGTAAAGTGTAATACTGCACCTCATGATACATAGCTTAAATTCTTCGAAGTTCCTGATATGGTGTAATATGAAATCAAGCCACATCCAAGCCAGTCTGTTATCTGTGCTCGACTGTTCTGCTGCCTAAGAGGCTTGTTTACAGTTTCCCCATCGCCTCCATACAGACAGCATAGCGGGTTGTTGCGGTAAACATGCACTGCGACAACAAGAGCCAAAGGAGTTAGTTAGTTACGTGTTCCATTGATCAATCTGAAGATAACTGTTATGATGTGGAATGCGTCAAGTGCATAAGAAATGCACACATGAATCAAGGCTCATTTTTTCAAGCTTAAAATATTTATTAACTCCCCCAATCCCCTTAAATGGCACAAAATTGATATATTATACATACAGATTTATTTATTCCTATTCAAGAATTCATTTATGACATAAAAGGAGGTGTCAAGGAGATATGATTTCAGTTTATTTTTGCTGTCTGTAAAACGTTTTATTTCATCTGGTAATTTATCAGGAAGTTTTACAGCAGCGTATTTCACCCCTTTCTGTGCCGAAGATAGGATAACTAGCGGATAGTGTAAGTCTTTCTTTCTTCAGATATTATACCATAATCATGAATGTCACTGTTGTTTTTAAACTGGTCCATGTTGTTGAGAACAAATTTCATTACTGAGTAAATGTACTGTGAGGCTGGTGCAAGGATTCCTAACCTTTCAACCAGATGCCTACAAGATGTGTGACTATGAGCCTAACACATTATTCAAACCACTTTCTTATCAGCAGTGAATACTTTGTGCCCAAGTGTTGAGTTACCCCAAAATATTATTCTGTATGCCATCAGAGAGTGAAAGTATGCAATGTATGTTACCTTCCTAATTTCTATATCCTCAAAATTAGCAATTATTCTGATTGCAAAAGTTGCTGAATCTAGCCAAAAAATGGTTCAAATGGCTCGGAGCACTATGCGACTTAACTGCTGAGGTCATCAGTCCCCTAGAACTTAGAACTACTTAAACCTAACTAACCTAAGGACGTCGCACACATCCATGTCCGAAGCAGGATTCGAACCTGCAGTTCCAGACTGCAGCACCTACAACCTAGTTGCTTTAGGAGATATAAAATATGAATTTTCCTATTCTCATCTATATGTACATATAGATTCTCATCTATATGTACATACAAAAACTCAGTATGCTCTAACCTGGCTACTGACTTCTGTTGATGTGTTATATTTATTGAGGGAACTGTACTCCTTGCAGCGAAGATTGGATGTACTGTGTTTTTTCAAAGTTCAGACCAAGCCCATTCGCAGAAACCCAATTAAATGAATAGCTGCCAATCTCCTAATGGGGACCTGCACACTGTTGCTAATATCAATACCACATTATCTATGCACAAACTTCAAAGAGCTGATTGACACAAAATTTGCTTACTTCTACAGTTTAGTATTTATACCGTTGTTTTGTGTGAATGATAGCTCCTGCTTTATCCACGCTAGATCAGGAAGAGTAAGATGGTAAAATATACCCATTTTTAGTGACACTATCCGTCCCCCCAGTTACATGGTGTACAGACAGACAAAGTAGACCAGTATCATTCTTATTTTTGAGATCATCTAAATACACTAACAGCTCATCTACTTTATTTTTTATTCCTCTCATATTTTGATGAAGCAAGTTGATACTACCCTGAGCTTTATTCCTATTTACTGTATGTGAAGCTTCTTTTATTCTATTTTTCTTGATTGTTGTCTGTCTCGATTTTGGATTAAACTAAAGAAACCTGTCTTCCCAGTAACCTCAGGGATCAACACTTGTGTGGCTGGGCGCCCCCCCCCCCCCCTCTTAGTATCTGCTAATAGAGAAGCTAACAATCGCATGTCGAGTTTCAGGCCGCCTTTGTGTTGAGGTAACAATATGTGAGACTGAGTGAGTACCAACTAATAAAAAAAGCCATATTCAAGGAAGTAAGTCGAGATTTAATACATCAGTGGTGTGTGACGCTCAAAATATGTATAGAACAGGTCAAGCATGTTTCCAAGAGCAAAGTGAGAGAATTTCAGAAGTAGAAGTGCAAGTGACAAAAACATCATGACACAGATTAAACACACACATATAATATATATAGAAAACTGAGTCAAACTAGAAAAATACCAGGAATGTGACACCAAGAGCGCCACAAGAGAAAGAGGCCCAATTATGTGCATAAGTTCACAGGAAAGTAATACAGAGCAAGGCGAATATGTTCAGAAAGAAGGACCTTTGCAGAATAGTGCAAACTAGAAAAATACCAGGAATGTGACATCAAGAGCGCCACAAGAGAAAGAGGCCCAATTATGTTCATAAGTTCACAGGAAAGTAATACAGAGCAAGGCGAATATGTTCAGAAAGGACCTTTGCTGAATAGTGCGGTCGTAGTATCGACAGGTGGATTCTGCAAAGAGAATGCCATACAACAAATTTAACCCAGAGCGTCGGTTACATTCAATGATATTCAAATGAAGTTGCAGAGGTATAAAGGGTTTCTGTCTGTCCTTATTGCTAATGCCGAAGCGGAGAGGACGTATACGTTTGTTGATGGAACACGATCGAACAAATGTGAGTGCGAACCGTGTACGACTGAATGCAGCTTGCACATGTGGCTTACGTTACACCAGAGAATTCTCGTTTGATTTTGCACATTCGCTTATATTAGCTTCGTTGTTAATTGAGTTTTATACCTGGCAACATTTCTGGCCTACATGTTACGACCTGTCTGCCAAGGTGTGACGTGCGGAGACAGTCACTGCGTGTGCGGGCCGAAATGTTTATGCAGATGTGATGCGGCCGAAACACCTCCCCACTTTCTACCGATGCGCATACCACGCATCGAATTTTTCATGTTTATATCTGAATATATGTATAGAAATACGGAATGTAGCAGTTGATGTTCATGTAATGTACTTCTTGACGTAATCATTGTGGATAGAATAACACTATAAAACATCTAAGCTTCAACGGGGATTGTCGTTTATTGTTGTTGCTTTAAAACAAAATAATAATGGTATCATGAAATTAATTCGCAGTTTGTCCAAAAACCAAAGCTGTCATTATTCGGGCGTTTCCTTTAGTGCCAATGCCTATACAGATGAACCAGAGGTTTTTCTGAATGTCTTTGGAAGGCAGTACAAATAGTGTTTTGAGTTTGTTGTGGTGTTGTTTGTATTCGAATATTTACATTTTATTTGTCTTTAACGAAGCTCCAGTGTTCCAAGTATGATGAAGTTTGCGTAACATGAATATCGAAGCGGATGTGTTCATGTTTATAGTGATGTGAGATTCAAGAGGACCACTTCTGCAATGGCAAATCACTACGATGTACCAAATTGGTATGTTCGAAATTGCATGCCCTTGTTCAGATTTCTAAATTCTGCTTTGATACGGCAGAATTGTCGATGCGATGCACTTTGATTGTTTCCGCACTATTAGTCTGTTTACTCTTCAGGGCTGGAAAACCGCCTGTCGGACTTCATCTGGATGTTTTAAAAGGAGATAAACTAATCCAGGTAAAATACGAACACTTTGCATTTTAGAATATATTTATTACTTTCTAACGCATTTACAAAAAACACTGATGTTTATTCGTATGTATCATCACTGTAGAAGTGTAGAAAAATGGACGGAAATCGAAAAACCGGGAGGAAGGGAGGTGCTGGCAGAAGTAAAGCTGCGAGGGCGGGTCACGAGTCTTGTCTTGATAGCTCAATCGGTAGAAATATTTGGGTTCGACCCCTGGTCTAGCGCACAGTTCATATCAGCGAGGAAATTTCATTAGGCATGGTAGTTTCAGACCTTATGCACTGCTCTTCGCAGCTATAGTCATTGCGTAGAAGTTTTCTTCCACTTAACCAAATTTTATGCTAACTCCAGCCCTTTCATTAACCCATTTCTTGTCCATTGATGAAAATTTAGGAGCCATTGAGATTGTAGGTAATGGGTAGCTTGTGTTATACCAATAGAAGTGAACTACTAGATGTAACTTTTTGATGTGAACCACTAGATGTAACTGTTTGAAGTGAAGATGCTAGAATATGTGAAGCTCAAGCCAACATTTATCTGCTGACATGTTGACATTTAATTTTGGTTTTGATTTGAGTTAGTTATTCATCCAAGGAACATCTGACAATGATTGCCCATAGAATTCAGTATCATATGAAAATAAATAAGGCATATATAAGTATGTTCATATGAGAATAGTACAGTTGGTCAGCCATGTCGTCACTGAAGGAACCATTCTTAGAGTGATTCAGGAAAATCTAAAACAAGTTGGCTAGACTGAGGAAATGGCTTCATCCCAAATATGAGGTCAGTGTCTTAACAACTGCACTGCCTCATTTGGATGGTCCCTATTGTACAATGTTTACTTATTTACCACTATTTGTGCCAAATAACATATAATTTAAAACGTTATTTGTTCACTGGATGACATGCACTCACTAAGTGCATGTGCTGATGTCTTCTGGACCACAAACACACTGCAATGCCTCTTGCACTCCCTCCAGTCTGTTTGGAAAACTGACTTCAGAGCCGTAATCAGCCGACTGTGCCCAACTCATGTCTTCAAGTCCATTCCTTAGTCGTTTGAAAAGCTAAGTTGGTGTCCCCCACTGATGAGTGAAATGTTGAGCTCAGGAGAATGTATTCATGCGCTGTAGGTCTTGGCTTATGATTTTTTTGTAACAGCATTAGGCTGCATTATGATCATGTGTTGTAATGGTACAGTGTGTTGTAATTGTTCTCCTTCCTTATTAATCACTACTATTGAATCCTCTAAGTAATCTTCAGTTGTGTGTGTGCATTAATTAGCCTATCAAGAATATTTTAGGGCTCTACCTTTTTAAACAGATATATTTTAGTAATTGTTCGCATCTCATTGGGCAGTTTATTATAGATACAGTTTAATTCTCTGATAGAAATTGCTGTTTTGTGTGTGATTTTCCTTGGTAGGCTAAATCCCAAATCCAAACTGGCTCTTTTTAGGCCTACATGATGAGGCCTAAGCATCTGTAGCTATAGAACTATTTGAGTAATACTTAGTAATATTTTCCCCTGATTTTCACAATAGTTTGGTAGAAGTATTTGCTTGGTGCAAGTTCTGTGTCATTCACCAGCTGCGATTTGACAAATTACATCAAGTTTACAATAAAATGAAATTTAAGCTATGATATTAAAATAGTGATTATATAATGCATTAAAGATAAGAACTAGATTGCAATGTACTTTCATAACACAACTATAAAATCAGTGCTAGAACATGGTGTAGCTGAGTCGCTGCTGTTGTTATGGCACTGAGTTGCAGATCAGGTGGACACTTTTCTGTCATTGGAGAAGTAGTATCTAATACTGTACAAGGTTGCACTTTTTGTTGTTTTTGTTGTGGTCTTCAGTCCGGAGACGGGTTTGATGCAGATCTCCATGCTACTCTATCCTGTGCAAGCTTCTTCATCTCCCAGTACCTACCGCTACCTACATCCTTCTGTATCTGTTTAGTGTATTCACCTTTTGGTCTACCTCAACGATTTTTACCCTCCATGCTGCCCTCCAATACTAAATTGGTGATCCCTTGCTGCCTCAGAACATGTCCTACCAACCGATCCCTTCTTCTAGTCAAGTTGTGCCACAAACTTCCCTTCTCCACAATCCTATTCAATACCTCCTCATTAGTTATATGATCTACCCATTTAATCTTCAGCATTCTTCCGTAGCACCACATTTCGAAAGCTTCTATTCTCTTCTTGTCCAAACTAGTTATCGTCCGTGTTTCACTTCATACAAATACTTAAATCTATACTCGATGTTAACAAATTTCTCTTTTTCAGAAACGCTCTCCTTGCCATTGCCAGTCTGCATTTTATATCCTCTCTACTTCGACCATCATCAGTTATTTTGCTCCCCTAATGGCAATACCCTTTACTATTTTAAGTGTCTCATTTCCTAATCTTATTCCCTCAGCATCACCCGACTTAATTCGACTTCATTCCATTATTCTTGTTTCGCTTTTGTTGATGGTCATCTTATGTCCTCCTTTCAAGACACTATCCATTCCATTCAACTGCTCTTCCATGTCCTTTGCTGTCTCTATCAGAATTACAATGTCATCTGCGAACCCTAAAGTTTTTATTTCTTCTCCATGGATTTTAATATCTACTCTGAATTTTTCTTTTGTTCCCTGTACTGCTTGCTCAATATACAGATTGAATAACATTGGGGAGAGGCTACAACCCTGCCTCACTCCCTTCCCAACCGCTGCTTCCCTTTCATGCCCCTCGACTCTTATAACTGCCATCTGGTTTCTGTACAAATTGTAAATTGCCTTTCGCTCCCTGTATTTTACCCCTGCCACCTTCAGAATTTGAAAGAGATTATTCCAGTCAACATTGTCAAAAGCTTTCTCTACGTCTACAAATGCTAGAAACGTATGTTTGCCTGTCCTTAATCTAGCTTCTAAGATAAATCGTAGGGTCAGTATTGCCTCACGTGTTCCAATATTTCTATGGAATCCAAACTGATCTTCCCCACGGTCGGCTTCTACCAGTTTTTCCATTCGTCTGTAAAGAATTCGCGTTAGTGTTTTGCATCTGTGACTTATTAAACTGATTGTTCGGTAATTTTCACATTTGTCAGCACCTGCTTTCTTTGGGATTGGAATTATTATATTCTTCTTGAAGTCTGAGAGTATTTCACCTGTCTCATTCATCTTGCTCACCAGATAGTAGATTTTTCTTAGGCCTGGCTCTCCCAAGGCTGTCAGTAGTTCTAATGGAATGTTGTCTACTCCTGGGGCCTTGTTTCGACTCAGGTCTTTCAGTGCTCTATCAAACCCTTCACACAGTATTGTATCTCCCATTTCCTATTCATCTACATCCTCTTCCAGTTCCATAATATTGTCCTCAAGTATATATACTCCTTCCACCTTTCTGCTTTCCCTTCTTTGCTTAGAATTGGGTTTCCATCAGAGCTCTTGATATTCATACAAATGGTTCTCTTTTCTCCAAAGGTCTCTTTAATTTTCCTGTAGGCAGTATCTATCTTACCCCTAGTGAGCTAAGCCTCTACATCCTTACATTTGTCCTCTAGCCATCCCTGCTTAGCCATTTTGCACTTCCTGTCAATCTCATTTTTGAGATGTTTGTATTCCATTTTGCCTGCTTTATTTACTGCATTTTTATATTTTCTCCTTTCATCAATTAAATTCAATATTTCTTCTATTACCCAAGGATTTCTACTAGCCCTCGTCTTTTTACCTACTTGATCCTCTGCTGCCTTCACTACTTCATCTCTCAGAGCTACTCATTCTTCTTCTACTGTATTTCTTTCCCCCATTCCTGTCAATTGTTCCCTTATGCTCTCCCTGAAACACTGTACAACCTCTGTTTTAGTCAGTTTATCCAGGTCCCATCTCCTTAAATTCCCACGTTTTTGCACTTTTTATATACACAAAAGTTTAGTTCTAAATTGCTCTCTTTGGTTATGATTGAATAGCGCTAGGTAGTGTAGGTTGCGCATTAAATAATTTTAGAACTTCAATTTGCAGGCTGTTCTCTATCTTAATTTAAATTTTGGCCTGTCTTTACTGTCGTTAGGCCCAATTGTGAGTGCTATGTTGATGAGCTCAATTTCTTTTTCCATAGGTGCCTCGAGTTGTTTTAGTGTGAATGAAGCAGTTGAAAATATGATGGATGAAAAAAATCAGCACTCCTAATGTGGAAAAAAATTGGTTTACAACTGTCAGTTTTTTGTGTGCATTAATGATCCTCACTGCTGTCTTTTCCAATAAAAGCACATTATTGCACCTACAGAATGTCCCAATTGTAACAGCCCACAGCTGATGTGACTGTGGAACATTACATAGTATACTTTTAGTAGCTATTTTCTTGATATTACACTTTCAAATTTCTTCAAGTGGTGTAGGACACATGATAGTTTTGAACAAATGTGTTTTAGCATGCTATTGTCATTTTAATTTGGTATCAATGAAAACACCCAGAAGCTTAACAGCTGGTGTGTCACCTAGTGATGAAGTATTACTGAGGCTGCATATCATCTTCTATGTTTGATATTCATTAATTTTCGTCCTGTTCTTGATCAACTAGGACATTGCCTCACTGAATAGGGTTTCTTGTTGAACTGCATGAACATTATTCTCCCATTTTGAGAACAAAGTTGTATCATTTACAAACTGCATGGTGTACCCAGTGGAGCCTATGTCATTAACAAAAATTAGAAACAAAAGAGGCCCTATCATGGATATGTTCAGCACATTGTGTTGTAACTTCTTTTCACCTAAGTCTGCTCCTTGCACTGATATGTTCTGTTGTCTATTCCTCAGGTAAGATTTGAGGGTTTGCAGAACAACTCCTCCAGTGCCATATGACATTAGCTTGCTGAGCAGAGCTTTATGTGGGATACAGTCAGATGTGTTACTAAGATCACCAACTAGCAGCATTATAGTCTCGTTGTCTTCAAAACCCTGACTTATATTTGTATTAAGTCAAGTACTACTGTTGTTGATGACCTGCCCTCCCAAAAGTTGTGCTATATGTCATAAAATTGAGATTATTTCCTTCAAAATACCTTAATATTTGCTGATCTTTCATTATGGACTTATCACTTTAAATCATTATAGAGATTGGCCTGTAGCTTGACACTTAATGAGGATGATCTTATTTGTAAACTGTTACTGTGTGTTCTGCTTTCTGGAAGCGTGGAAATTCTCTAGCATGAAAGCATTTATTTCTTACTACTGTCAGTAGTTGAGTTGTTCGACAGGTTAAAGTTTTTAGCATAGTATAGGACAGGCCATAAATTTTGGGTTCCCTGAGTGTTTGAAGTTTTTTAACATTCTTATTACATCTTCTGGATACACACACTTCCACGTTACCATGCTGCATTTCTGTACCAATCATCTGCTTTGTCCCAGGATGTAACTGTGTTGCATTGTGTGACATCATTGTGGCACATTTGAATTGGATCATGTTTGCAGATGGTGTGTTGGATGGTGTGGTGTTGGGTGTGTTTGTTTCTAAATTGTTTCTGAGGTATGTTAGTGGTTCGTTGGACTCCTTGAGTGCTGTTTGTGAGAATAATATTAGAAGAGTTTGTAGTGGTTTGTTAGTGAATAATTTTGATGTTGACAATTATGGGCAGTAGATTAGATTTTGGATGTGGAATTGTTAATTTGATGTGTTGCTTGTGGCTTGAGACTTAATTTTTTGTTTGGTAAGTATGATAACTAGGTTCATGAGCAGGTCCCTGCGTATGCCAGTGGGGGCGATATTTTGACCATGACTAAATTTCTGCAATTATGCAGTTTAATTGCTAAGTATGTGAAGTGTTACATTTTTGGAGAAGGAATGAAATTGACCAGAGTTGCTGCATCTCTGACCAGGGACCACTATATGTGATGTAATATTGCTCATCAGTTGAGTGTTGTCCTAATTAGACCAGTTTTAGTGACCAGGCTACATTAGACTGGTTTTCACTTTGTAGGCAGGTCTGTACAGAATTTATTAAGTGTAGGGGAAACTTGAGGGAGGGAGGAGTCGCTATAGTTAAAATTGATCAGTCTGCTTTTGGTAAGAGTACTCATCCTGTGGTAATGTGGATGTGGGGCCCTGTTGTTTGAGGGGCTGGTTTTCTGACATTGTTTTTAGGGTGGTGGGAAGATGGGGACTGAACGGAAATGTGGAATTATTTGAGGAGTATACTGAGGATGGCAGTTCTGTTGTGTTGGATTCATTTTCTTCTTGTAGGGGTGCACAAAAGAGGTATTAATGACATTTATTGAGGAGTATATTGAGGAGAGTACTACTGTCGTGTTGGATTCATTTTGTTTTTATAGGGATTTGGGGAATAAGTGGTACCAGCATTTAGAGGTATTCCTTAGTGAGGATTTTTGTCATTCCCAAAGGCCCCAAATTCCCCTAGTGTCCTGTTAGTTTAATGTTATTTCTGCAATTATATATTTGTCATACTTGTGTCTGTTCACATGTATAATGAGTGAAGCCATGGTCGTCTTATTCTGTAAGCTTGATGTAGGGGTGTCTACAGTCTTTATGTTCAAAGCCAATTGGTGATATGGCGTTCTTCGGCTATCCCCACTCCTTTGGCCAGTATTTTTGTGTGTTCATTTCATGTTAATTGACAGTCAGTATTCATTCCAAACACTTCATTACACAATCTGCAGATTTATCATCTATACTTAATTTGACAGAGTTGTTTTTCCTCTTTGTGCTGAAGTGCATACTGTTTGTTTTATGGTCAGTTTTAGTTTATTGCATAATGCCCAACCATAAACATCCTTGAAGGTTTATTTCTCTAATATGACTTCCGATGTTTTGTCACTGACTATAATATTGCTGTCAACAGCAAAAAGAACATTTTCGCCATTTCTTACACTGTCTGGAAAGTCATCTATATATAGTACAAACAGAATTGGACCCTTTACACTAAATACACTAAAGTGAAGATCTCGTACTGTACATTTATGTGTTTCTTGTCTGACAGTTGTTTTATTAAAAATTTATCATCAACAGACGTGTGAACTCTCTCTACCAGAGTAACCAAGCCACCTGATGCTGGCTGTCAGCTTTGACCCTATCATAGAAAAATAATGAAAATAATTCCAAGAAGAACCTGGAACTAACCAGGCAACTGCGGAAATTATGAGGCTTTTGGAAGAGGACAGATAAAATAAATGACATTCCAAATGTAAAATATGTATGCAAAGAAAACCTTATTCAAAAATTCAGTAATCCAACATTAAATGAAATCACAAATTTGGTGTCGGAAATTTCAGTCGATCTATGTAGCACACCTAGAATAGCTTTCCATCGCCCTCCCAATCTCTGAAATATTCTTGTGAGACTCTATGCCCCTTCTGCATCCATCTCCCTACCCTATGGCTCCTACCCCGCTGCAAGACTTGCCTTGCGCACCATCCTACCAACACCTATAATAGCCCTGTAACTGGCAAAACATATACAGTCAAAGGGAGAGCGACCTGTGAAATGACACGTCATATACCAGCTATTATGTAAACACTGTTCGACCTTCTACATTGGCATGACTACCACCAAATTATCAGTTAGGATGAATGGGCATAGGCAGAGGGTATATACTGGCAACTCGCAATATCCTGTTGCAGAGCATGCTATACAATATGACATTCGTGACCTCGGCAACTGTTTCACCACATACGCCATCTGGATTCTTCCCCCAGACACCAGTTTCTCAGAACTCTGCAGGTGGGAACTGGCACTACATGTCCTTGGTTCTCACTACCCAGCTGGCCTTAATTTATGTTAATTTCTTCTGTCTCAGCATTTCTTCACGCAACTACTCTTTGCTTCACTCTGTTTTAATTTTCTACATCTTTCATTGTCTTTCCCATCTATTTTTCACTGCCCCTGTCCCACCTCTGTTATGTACAATGCACTTAGTTTTTCACTCTTAATGACTCGTGTGCGATGTCTTAGTTGTAATCTCAGTCTCGCATATTACCCTGTGTTCCATCTTCAAGCTCTCAAGTTTCCAAATCTCGTCCGAAGCAATTCCCAACAATCAGTCCATCCTTCTCATCCTATACAGTAAGAGTCCCTTGACCCACAGTTCTGGGTGACTTTCCCGAAATCTACTCCTTTTCCTAGACCTCTCCAGTCCTTTTCCTTCACCTTTCTTCCTTTCCCTTAACCCTTCTGCCTGAAGAAGGAGCCACTGGCTTCGAAAGCTTGCCAATTACAAGTCTTTTATGCGTGTGTTCTACTGCTGCTTGCTGAGTAGATATTTTATCTATCCAGTTAAATAACTTTGATCTGTATAAATTGTATAGGAGCAATCTGAGCAGCCCTCTTAGATTGTTTGCAGGCGATACTGTCATTTACCTTCTTGTAAAGTCATCAGATGATCAAGACCATTTGCAGAATGATTTAGACTAGATATCTGTATGGTGCAAGAAGTGGAAATTTACTCTAAATAATGAAAAATGTGAAGTCATCCATGTGGGCACTAAAATGACATCAGCATTGTAACAGAAAACCTGCCATTCATAGTCACCAACAACATTTTGTCCCAAATCTTTTAGGGTTTACTGTTAACTACATTTTTCCAACCTAAGCAAGACAAATTTTATGCAGTTTAGATCAAACAGCAAAAATACTCAATGATACTCAGTGACCGTCAGTTACAGGGAGCGGATAGTACCAAGTTTGTGGACAATCACTTCACTGAAAACTAAACCTGGAATGTCACATTCATGAAACTTTAAAGAGATGGAGTCAGCAGCTTTTGAATTATGACTGCTCTCTAATATTTGAGACCAAACAGTCATAAAGGCAGTTTATTTTGCTCATGCGCATTCTTCCATATCATGTTAAATTACCTTTTAGGGGAACTCTCCTCTTATCCCAACAAATCTTTATTGCCCAGAAGAGAGTGATGTAGAGTAATTCCAAGAAACTCCTATTGCAAATTATTTATCCACTGCTTCTTGATACATTTTTTCTCTGATGTGCGTTGTGATAAAGAACCCCACTCGTTTTGAAAGCAACTCAGCAGTTCACATGTGTGGCACTAAACATAAGGATGACAAACACTACCAGTGAAAAAAATGTTTTTATGAGGCAGAGAGGTGAAAAAATCTTCATTTTGGGTTAAAAAGCTTAGGGAATAGTAAATCCCTTTTCAAAATTAAAGTGTTCCAATTTCTCTTGAAACACTCATTCTACTCTTTTCAGGACTTTGTGAAAGAGAAGATATAGCTAAGCAGTTTCATGATTGTCAAGTGTTTCATGTAGATTATGTTACTTAATTCATTCATTGTGTATTATGGATTTGTAGTTTTATTGTATAAGTTTGTTAGTTTCATGTTCCATGCATCATTTGTTCGTTAAACCATAATGATTTGGTATGAGTCAATTTACATTCACATCGTAAATTAATTTGTAAATATGGCATACAGCCGGCCGAAGTGGCCGTGCGGTTAAAGGCGCTGCAGTCTGGAACCGCAAGACCGCTACGGTCGCAGGTTCGAATCCTGCCTCGGGCATGGATGTTTGTGCTGTCCTTAGGTTAGTTAGGTTTAACTAGTTCTAAGTTCTAGGGGACTAATGACCTCAGCAGTTGAGTCCCATAGTGCTCAGAGCCATTTATGGCATACAGATGTGAGTTAGTAGTTCCTGTGTGCCACCTTCTACATATTACAATAATAGAAATACTTCTACAGAATAGAAGGAGTTTCCAAGGAGAAACTGTTTCAGTGTATTTTCAAATTTTTCTTTCCTTTCTGTCAGACATTTTATATCACTGGGTAACCTATTAAAATACTAGTTGCAGCACTGTGTACCATTTCTTTTTCTAAAGACAACCTTAACACTTACAGTGCTGGTGTCATAGATAGCTGCCATTATCTATGGACTGAGTATTTGTTTAAAGTTGTAGTACATGTGTGTAAAAACATGTTTTGGTTTATTAGGCTTTCTACTTTAAATACACATGCTTTCATATTTCTGATTTTAAATCTTGAATACGCAGATGAGACTTCAGTTCCCCTCCTCAACCCCCCCCCCTCCCCCCCCCCCCCACCCCAAAAAAAAAAACCCAAGATGAAAGCAAAATTTTGTAGGGGAGTACAGTGTGACGCAAATTGAAACAAAGAGCGATACACAGTCCAATATTACATTTTCCTGATGTACTTATGCCTGAAGGAGATTCCTTCACAGTTATACTATCTGTGAAAATAATATGATAAATATATATAGCAACTCATCTTCAAAAAAGTATAGAATTATTACAATTTTCAGATGAAATGTAATCTGAATTGTCATCAGATATTTACTTTTCATCATTTGTAGACTTGTCAAGAGCTTTGTAAATCATTTGCTCCAAACATTTCTTCTCTTCACTGCACATTTTGAACACAAAATCAACAGAAAAACACACAGAATCCACGCAACAGAGAGAACTTGAATGCCACCTAATACCTACAAAGCAAGAGACAGTAAAAAAGGTTTCAGAAATGATGAATTATTCAAGTGATGCCACTACTGTAATCTATGAAGCCTGCTGACCTCACAGATGATACTGGGAACTGGAAAAATATGTTCAAAACCATGGAAAATCTGTCACAATGTAACATTATGTCTTCTGCACATTCTCATTTCCAGCAAACGCCGTAATATTACATCAGCTGTATGCTAAATGTTAGCATGGAGTAATGAACATCAGTTTTTCTTTTGCTATTGTAATTATGTACATCATTATTACTTTTGAGTGGATTATTTACAAGAAACTTCATGAAAGAATAAATATGTTGTGAAACAATAGTCAGAATGCACAACTTCTTAAACATATGTAGCCAAGACGATCATGGGTGAGTGCCACACATTATTCTTGCAGCACATTTTTGAGGATGAAACTACGCAAATTATATCAACTTACTGACATGTCTCTCCCCAAGACTTGCAGTGATTCTAAGTGCAAATGTGGCAGAACTACGTTGTTTTAGAAGTTCTAAAGTGTGTTTTTTTTCCACTTAAAATTCTCATTAATAAGGCCACTAAAGAATTTTGAAGCTTTTATGTTGTTTATTGTTTCCTCATCGTGTGTTACATTAATCATAGATGTAGTAGTAACCCTAGATGTGCAGAACTGAATATGTTGGACCTAAGATTGAACCTCGAGGAACCCAGTATGTGATTTCTACATTGGTTGAAATACTAAGTAGAAGTTTCAGCAGTTATGAGAAGGATAGATTGCTACACACCGTAAGGATGACATGTTGAGTTGCAGACAGGCACATTGAAGACACTGAGCTTTCAGCCAAAGCCTTCTTCAGAAAAGAGCACTCTTCTCTCCACCCCACCCATACCTTGTTTCCCTCC
Organism: Schistocerca americana; assembly: GCF_021461395.2. Classification (NCBI taxonomy): domain Eukaryota; kingdom Metazoa; phylum Arthropoda; class Insecta; order Orthoptera; family Acrididae; genus Schistocerca; species Schistocerca americana. The sequence goes on along the minus strand of NC_060124.1, from coordinate 77,081,876 downwards.
CCATTCCCTGCCCATTTGCAGTCTGCCCAGAGTAGTTATAGATAACGATCATGTATGCATGAGGCATGTGTGTGTGTGTGTGTGTGTGTGTGTGTGTGTGTGTGTGTGTGTGTGCGCGCGTGCGCGCACACACACACACACACACACACACACACACACACACACACACACACACACACACACGCTTCTCTTCTGGAGACGCCTTTCGTCGAAAGCTTAGTGTGTAACAGTATTTTCGTAGTGCCTGTCTGCACTTCAATGTGTCATCTTAATTGTGAGTAGCAATTCATCCTTCTCATAATTGTTGGTATTCAAACCTGGATTTTCCATTGTTTAAGTACAACTCTGTGCATTCTTTTGGTTACATATGATGTTATCCTGGTTTGCTATACCATCAGTCCCATAAAGCTTCGATTTATCGAGGAGAATACTGTGATTCACACAGTCAAATGCTTAAGTAGGTCACAGAAAATATCTACCACCACTATTTTATTATTTAGTGCTTGTAAAATTTGGTGAGTGGACATATAAATGACATTCTCAGTTGAGCAACTCTTCTGAAATCAAAACTGTGATTTGCTGATGATATTATAGTTGTTTGGATGATGTACTATTCTAGTATTCATCACATTCCCAAAAATTTTGAGAAAAGGTGTCATCTGTAAAATGAATCAGTAGTTATTGAAGTCTCTTCTGTTACTTTTCTTAAGGATGGATTTGGCAACGGCATATTTCAGTCTCTCCGGCATTTGTTACTAGGTAAACAATTATTTTCTTGCTTGGAGCTTCACCAAAGAAATCATTTTCAACTAGGATCCTACTGTGTGTTGGTAAGTTAATTACTGAGATTGAATTGTAGGATCCAAATAAGGTTTCCAGATCATTTTCCTTATCAGAATCTTTTAGAAAATCGACCATAGAATATTAACTGCTTGCTGTTGTCAGACAGATCATAGTAAGGAATCCAGGATCCTATAAAGAGTTCACAATTTCAAAGTGGGACTCTATATACAGTTACAATTAAAAGTTAAATACTTTTCAGTGTTAAATCATAAGCTTATCACTACAAAATCGACTGGTCTCGAGGTTTTGGACTTTTTTTCTGTTTTAATATGTGTAACAACTTCTCACTTTCCCAAATTAGTTCTGCACGAGTAAGCTGCTAGGGAGTAATCTTTTATGCACTGGTAAGCCAAAACATTACGACCAGTGCCCATCACAATGTTGGATACCACCTGGTGGCATTGCAAGTGTGTGACACAGTAATGAAAGTATGTAAGCAGAGCATACACAGATGGAGGTAACCCAGCAAAGATGTGGGCTGCAAATGGGAAAATCGATTGAGATAAGCAGCTTTCACAAAGGGTAGGTTATTATTTCACAGAGCCTCTAAATGAATATCTTGAAAACAGCAAAGCTGGTCGAATGTTCACATGCTACTGTTATGAGCATCTATGCAAAGAGGTAGAAGTACAGTAAAACTACATCTAGGCTCTAAATGGTTGGACGTCCATGAACCTTCACAGCCCATAGGGTTCAGAGGCTTGTCTGCTCTGAAAGTAGGTGAGATGGTGATCTGTGGCATCTCCGCCAAATGAGAACAATGCTGGTGCATGCACAAGTGTTTCAGGGCTAGCCATTCATTGTACATTGTTGAACATCGAGCTGTGCAGCAGACCAGTCCTACGTGTTCACATGTTGTCCCAACAAGATTGTCAATTATGATTGCAGTGGTCATGGGACCGTCGGGATTCGACCATCAATCAGTGGAAATGTGTTGGCTCTCCGGGTGAATCACATTTTTGCTACATTAGGTCGCTGGTCGTCTACATAAATTCTGTCATCGAGGTGAACAGTGGCTTGAAACATGCGGTGCATTATGGGCACAGGCTGGTGGGAGCAGTAGTATGCTATGGGAGACATTCTCCTACACTTGTACGATAGTAACTGAAGACATGCTGACAGCTGCGAACCACCTGCATCCCTTCATGCTTGATGTCTTCACCAACAGTGATATCACCTTTCAGAAGTACAATTGTCCATGTCTCAGAGTCATAACTGTGCTACAGTTGTTTGAGGAGCATTATAGTGAACTGACGTTGATGTGTTAGTGATCAAATTTGCCTGATGTAAATCGTATGGAACTCGTCTGGGTCACTGTCAAGCACTATCACCAAGTATGCAAATCCGCAGCACATTATTGATGTGAATTACATGACTTGTGCATAGACATCTAATGCTACATGCCTTTACAAACTGTCGGATCCCTGATGCGCAGAATCAGTGATGTATTTTGTTTCCAAAGGTGGACAAACAAGCTATTAATCAGGTGATCATAATGTTTTGGGTCATCAGTGTATGTAACTTATTTAACCCTGTGGTTATGTTGTGCCCAGGCAGGCGCATGATGTCTATCTTCTCAGAGCTCTCTAAATTTTTCAAACATACAAGAAGCTCTTTTGCCTTATTATTCAGTCCTCGAATATCTTGATGAAATAAGCTAACTTTATTGATTGGCGACTCCATAGAGTGCTGTGTGCACAACGACCATATATGTGCAATTAGAAGGAAGGTCACCGTTGGCCGTAATTTTGATGGTTTATTGACAGCAAAATCAGTTTTCAATCACATAATGATCATCTTCAGTGCTTTAGTATACAAATTATAACTCATAGGCACTTGTGTCAACTTATTATCAGTAACCATATTTTTGGTTACAGATAATAACTTGACACCAGTGCCTGTGAGTTTTAATTTGTACACTACAGCACTGAAGATGATCATTATATGATTAAAAATTGATTTTGCTGTCAATAAACCATCAAAATTACAGCAAACACTGACCTTCCTTCTAAGCTAACTATACTTTTGTGTGCATTTTTAAGTGTGTTGTGGGGCTCTTCTACTATTTTCATTTCTTACAAAATAGGGTGCCTCGATCCTGATTCTAACCTAAAAACAGTACCTCTCTGATGTCAGTAACCACAGGGGTCTTGCTTTGTATGATGGTGGCAGTCCGTACATTTTCTGCAAGAAGCTCAGTTAGCCTACCTTTCCCTCTCGTATTCAGATGTACGTCGTGTCTAGTATATCTCCATCTCCCAGTTGTAGCAATAGGCACTGCACTCACATGAGATTTCATTCCAGTTAACACCAGCCTGCTCAACTCAGTGTTTATGCTGCTTACAGCAGTGTTAATCCAGTGCTGGTCATGCTGCTGTAGAACCTCTACAAAACTCACATTTGTGTGTTTAGTTGCTATACCTATTTCACCCAGGTCACCCCTAATGCTATAACCACCGTCCAGGCTGTTCCCTGCTTCACCTACTACAGTAACCTAATTCTCTTTGCCTTTTTCTTTCCACAAATATGTATTGCTTAACTGCTTGCCCAGTAGTATGAAAACAGCTAAGCCTGCCAAATTATTCTGAACATATGACTTTTGAAGAGTGAGGGTAATAATTTGTAAAATATTATGTATAAATATTTTATATAGAACTTATTATTTTGATTGAGGGACTGTGTAGTGTTGAGGAATGAAGCCAGTAATCATTCATTGTTTTATTTTTAATACTGTAATACCTATTTAATAGTAATTTGTAATGTAATATGTATGTAAATTTGAGGGTGACACATTCCACATCCTGAAGTCATCAGTGTGTGGGTCCACAGACAACAGAATAATTAAATACACGAATACACTGGTGTGCAAAATTTAAGGACAGATGTAATTTCTGCATGATGGGTCATTGATAAGTAACATAGCTTGATGAATCTTGGACCATACATAGAAAGGACTGCTACAGTATAGTACAGAAGGTAACTGAAAGAAATACAGAATGAGATGAACAGAAATGACTCACTTATTCAAAGACAATAATTACACTGAAGTCACTTTCATTTATGATGATTCCCTAGACGCTACAAAAGGCAGGATATGGTTCTTAATAGGGTTGTGATCACCACGGAGGTAGTGAATGTCTTGGAAACGCATGCCCAGGCTGGCCACAAGGTTAGTAAGGAGTTCTTGTGGTAGGGCATTCCAATCTTCCACCAGTCTGATTGAGAACTGCTGGATGGTTGTTAGTGCATGTGGGCTTTAGTATCTGCCCCTGGCATGACAACTCTGCTACGCTACACTGTCGGTGAGGGTACCTTACAGGCTGATAGTGGCTTGATAAAAACCAGGGAACTGAACCTCATGAGAGAAAACAAAAACTCACCGTATAAGTCAATCTATGGTAGATGTGCATGGGGATAACTCAGCATGCAGCTGGCGTGGGCAGCGGTCGATTGAGCACTGGCAACAGTACTCGGCACGATGCGAATGGCACTGGCAGGTAAACACCTCCGTCGGAAGGTCTTTCCACACTATGAGCCATGTATGCTCTCCATGGCTGGTTTCTGCACTACTCCGTAGCATCACCCAAGCCAGATGATCTGCCTCCACTTTGATATCCCCTGGCAGGCATACTAAATCCCTCCTTCTGAGAAGGCCACATAGATCCAAAAATGGCCAGACTTGGGCTGTGATCTCTGCTGCAGAATCGGAGATGCTGCCAGAGAACCCGGCAGCGGATCGACCGCTGAAGTAGGCAATACTGAAAACGCTTGCACTGCCGAAAAGTTGGAAGGGCCTAGAGGCTGAGGCAACATGCGGGGGCAGAATTGCAGTGGGGGAGGGGTCCACTAGCAGCAGCAGAGGTGAGGCCACCTCAGTTGGTGACAGGGGGAGGGGGAGCTGAGCAAGAGCAGGAGGAGGAGGGGGATCAAAATCCATGGGTCTTACATCAGCAGGTGCAGGTGTGAGCCTCATTGGGGTCCAAAGCTAAAGGCGACAGGAGGACAGCAGATGATGCGGCGGGGATGGCAACAGGGAAGCATGCTGCTACAAGTGAGAGCCTGCACCTGGAATGTCGGGACCAGCCCTGTCACCCAGCAGACTATCAAATGACATGGTAATGTCCCATTATGGTATGTGCACAACTGATTTGCATGATGGGTCAGTTGCTGCTCCCTACCCACATCCATGACAAACAACTGTTGACCTTTGTGGTCCACCATTATATCCAACAGACACCCCTGCCACTGGTCAAAGACTGAGACCAAACAGTAGCCCTGGGAGGAAAACTTGGCAGGCCACAGTGGTCTCTGCCATGCGACTCAGGGTGCAACAAATCCAGGAGACCCTGCGGTTTGACTGGCGTCACCTGATATGTAGCCGGAAAACTCAACCCCTCAGTGGCAAAAATAACTGACAGTGCATGGACAGTGTCAGTCAACAATGTGGAGGACAACAATGTGTCGAACACCAACAACCACACCAAGCTGCCCAAAAACAAATCCGCAAAATTGACATGACTGTTACCCAGATATCTTCAAGGTAATTGATGCAACAGGGAATGTCCTGAATCAGCTGCTCCAAGTTCTGTTACCAGTGCAGACGAGATTACGAGACAAGGCAAGTGATTAAACTGGCCCAGACTGGGTTTTGAGGACCAAAAAGGTCTGGGAGACTTCATCCAACACCAACTGCAAGTAGGTATCACACACTCCCATGCTCGAAAGATAATGGCCCCACCGACAACTTTGCCAAAAACTCCATCGGCCACAGAATTGGTTAAGCATCTGCGACATATTGCACATTGAGTGTCTATTTAAAATTACCGCAAAGATGCACTGTGCTGTTGGGCTTTTGAATCACTACCCACTGACTTGATGACGTTGAAGAAATGCTGCCTTGATCCTGTCAGTGCTGCAGCTTGGCCTGTACGTTCTCATTTGTGGTATGGGGGATGGGATGAGGGTGACAAAATTTAGGCACTGGTAAAAGCTTAAGAGAAATGTGCCTTGAAATTTTCAGCCTGGCTGAGAATATTTTCAAACAGCAGGTTGTATGACCACAGTAAGGAGTACAAACTGTTAAAAGTAACAGATGTAGACACTAAATGCTCTTAATCAACAATATGGAAGCTTAAAATAGAAAAGGCGTCTAGCCCAGAAATATTTTCACCAACTGGGAATTGACCATCAACAATGGAAGTTGCCATTCCACATTCTTATAGCACACGGAGATGGAGAATTGCCTATGAAAAGGAATGCACAGTTTGCTGTAAGCCACAACTTGAAGCAGCAGCTGTTGCAACTCCAACCACCCCAAGAGACTGCCTGTTGCTCCCTTGTCAACTTGAAAGTAGACTGGCCACCCCTCCACATACAACGTCATCAAAATATATTGGGGTGACCTGCATGGGACGGCAGTCCTGCAAAAACATAGGGGCATCAGACAATTGACTTGCGGCTCGCCAACTGTCATAAACAGTTGCTAAATGATCTATTCGACGGCATACTCCACACCTTCTTCCACATGTGGGGAATCCCAATGAACATGCAACAACAGACAATTGGGACAGAATCATTGGCTCACCCAATGAGCGGAAGAAGGAAGATGCTGAGGACTCTAACTGAGCCACCTGCCAATTATCAGAAAAGACATACCTCGTCGCCACCATCAGCTTGTGGGAGTCCGCAGTCTGAGCGATGTTGACTAAGGAGGATTGGACAAGGTCAACGCCCTTGGTCGAACCTTGGTATCAGGCACTGACTGGACAATCATGTTCCGTATGAGCAGGTATGCATGAGAGAGGGAGCACATTTTGGACACTTGAAATAGCACTTGCACTTGATTCTCTGCAAATCGATGATTCGTGCCTCATATGACTGCTCAGGGCACTTGTGGTGCTAGTTATACTGCAAGTGTTCCACTTCGACATGGATTTGGTGTCCAAAATACTGTCAGCAACTGACAAAGATTGTCAGATGGGGGGTTCTTGGGCCCAGCGGAGGGCTTCAAATTTTAGACAACTTAAAATAAACTCACACTGCTGTAAAACAATAAGGCAGCTTTACCAACTGGATTGATTATATGCCTTACCTGGCAGTGCAACTAGGAACTGCCTTCCAGTAGATTCATCAAAACTGGCAAACAGTGTTGCCAGTGGATAAGAAAAATGCACAACGGGCACCTGACCCTTTATCAGAGGGGCAAGGGTGTGAACCGTCTCTGCATTCTGTTTCGTTAGCAGCTGCATTTGATCCAGCTGCTGTTGTTCCTTTTGTAGGCACAACTGTTCCTACCTGCATTGCAGAAATTCTGGGTCCATGATGGCCAAAAATTAACACTAGAAAAAGAAAAACAAAAACATGTGGTGCACACAAAAGAAAGTCCTTTGTCACTACTTTAGTATCTGCACTGGTGTGACAATGTTGCTACACTACACAGTCAGCGTGGTTACTTCAGGGGATAATTAGCAGTCCAAAACCAAATAGAGACATACATGGGAATAACCCACCATGTGGTTGGTGTGGGCAGCTGTTGCCTGAGCACTCAGTAACAATACTTGGCATGATGCGTAAAGGGAACTCTGTGGTAGTTGAACTCATCATAAGCTTGGGCCTGCTCGGCCTACTGTTGCTCACAGGTAAACACCTCCATCAGTGGGTCTGACACTACATACCATGTGTACCCTCTGTGGCATATTTCTGCACTATTCTGTACCACTACCCAGGCCAGCGCATTTGCCTCCATTGCAATCTGCACTGGTGACAGTACGAAATGGATGTTCTGCAGCACCTCTCCCCAACACTTTGGACATGTGCTCAGTGAAGTAGTTGGGGGCACAGGCAGGCCAGTCCACTTGTTGAATATCTTCTCGTTCCAATAGCTTGTCCTCCTCCTCCTCCTCCTCCTGCACTGTTTGATGCAGTCGTGCATTGTCAACCGTAAAAATGAAGTCAGGGTCAAAAGCACCCTTGAAAAGACTCACATGGGGAAGGAGCACAGTGAAAGAATACTACTGACCAGTGAATATAGAATGTTCAAAGATTTGGGGGTCAAGATACCCATTCAGTATAGAGCCTCTCCACTTCATAACACCTGGACCACCAAAACTATCATGTTCGATGATGCTCCTGGATGCATTACATGTTCCCACATCTGGCCATATGAGGGTACTTCCAGAATTGCTACTTGACTGAATCTTCTCTCATCGGAGAAGGGCACATGACCCCACACCTCATTTGCCCAGTCCCTGTGTTTTTGCATCAGTACAAATGGAGCTGTGCTACTGTGCTGGTGAGGTTGCTTGTCTTGCAGTCCTGTTAAATGTGATTACAATTGCACCCACTGTTTGAAGTGGGTCCTGCATTACTAGGGCTTAATGCGTGCAGCATTAGCAACCAACATGACATCAGTGCTTCGAAGATGCCTAACATACAACTGACAATTTTCTGAAAGGCAGATGGCCATGCTTCATCCATCCACAGGTTACAGGCCACATGGACATATCCTCTTCTGCAACACACATGATCAGAAATAGGCCCAACTGTATCCTAGTGCTGACTGGTATTTAGGGCTGTGCTCAGGCTAGGCTTGACCAGTTTACTCAGGGTGAGTTTCCAGGGGCAGGTGCCAATTACACAAAGTTTCCATCAATCAGGATTCTCACACAAGAGCTGCCTCCTCGACATCGCTGCATTCACATCTGACTTCGCAATCCTGGGAGCTGCGTGCTGTGGGCTTAGAGTGTTTGTGGCGTCCTTGCCAAAGAAGTCAGGAAATCTGTCATTGTGGCAGATTTGCAGACTTATAAATTTTTTCCTGTTCAACTTTCAAATGGCTACACTTTGAAGTTCGACAGTTTTGCTCCCTGTGTGACTTAAATTTTGTTCATTCAGTTTGTAGTTTAACGGTCAGCATCCAATGGGACTTTGACTTATAAAATGTATTTTTAATGAACTTAGACTCGATGTCAATCTGAAGCCTTCAGCTGCCAGAAATATTACTGTTCTATTTCAAGAAGTGATTTATTTAGTGTTTTGTTTCAGTAAATGTAAGAATAAATGCACTGTTAATCTTTGATAAATAAACTCGCTCAGTCATTGCTACCTGATTAATTTTTGTGCTCCTGTCAGTGGATAGTCAGGTCACTTCTTCACTTTTGCATAATGTAGCAGTGATCTGCTGCTGTAGTTTACCATAGCCGACCACCTTCTCTCCTTCGGGCGGCAGTACGTACACTTCAGAATGCTCCCCATGCTTGTGATACAGTGCTGTGGGGAATACTAAACTCTTGGGCTGTACTCATCATGCTTCATACTTCTTTCAGTTTCCCAATGATTCTTCTCTTTGTGAAATAATCTGATTGTTGTCCCCAACCATGTTGTAATGAAGAACACCACCACAGTGGACTGTAACTGCTCACTGATTGACACACGGTGTCTTTTCCTCATTTCTTCGGCTGCCTTGTGTTGTGGGGAAAGCCCCATTTGATGCTATAGTCATGCTCACGCTATGTGACGTCCAACTTCCTGTGCACGACTGGGAGATTATTGGAAATATGCTCCACTTTCATTCATTTCCATTGAACTATATGTTACATTTATTTGTATCTCTCTTCCTTAAGTCTCACAGAATGGTGTAATAAGATTACGTGTCTAACATTGTCATCCTTATCAAGAGCTTCAAGTACCACTATTGTGAACCCTGCAACGGCTAATATGATACTTCCTCCACTTTGGAAACCAAGCTGCACTTTGTTAAAAAGGTTGTATTTGTTCATGTAATTCATTAGTCTAACTTTCAAGATTGATTCACTTATTTTTGAGACTATGGACAGTAGTGAATTGATAGGGGCTTTTATGCTTTCTATACTGGAACTAGACTGGAACCTCATTTATGCTTGCTGACTTCTTATTGTTTAATTTCTGTATTGTATTTCTGACTGCAGTCTCTGTTATGTGGAATCATCATCAATGTGCTTGCTGTATAAGTAATTGTGAATGCTACATGTGTTTTAGCAATATTTTGTCAGTGCTTCTCTACAATTCTGAAGAAATAGTCATTTACAAAATTTACCAATTGCAGAGGATGTTTTGTTATTGTACCCTCTCCCCAATATTTGATTTGTATGTTGTTATACTTGTGTCTGCATTTTACAGTTTCATGTTTTATGACTTTCCATACTACTTTGTTTTTATTTTCTGCATTACATATTTTTTGTCACTGAATGAGTTTCGCAGCAGTCAGTATCCTCCTGCATGTCGCTTTGTATCTGCGATAGTAATCTAGGAACAGTGGATTAGTGCAGTGCTTTTGTAAAGAATGGTGAAATTTAAGTATCTGGGTAGATTTTCTGATACCTGCAGTTATCCATCTATTTTCCTTAGCTGCTACTCTTGAAGTGGCTACTTTTAGAAACGTTTCCTCAAAAATGAATGTGAACAATGTGCAGAATTTAGAGAACTTATGATCTACATTTTTTCCATATACACTTCATCCCATATTTGATTTGCTTATAATGCCCTTGAAAAAGTATGTCTCAGGGAGATCCTTTTGAAGTCCGCAGTCTTGTGGGCATTACCAAACATGGCATGAGCTTTCTTGGTCAGAAGGTCCAAGCTCTTTTAAAAATACTTCATAATTTTCTTATCATCATCATCATCATCATCTTGGTTTTGGGACTAAAGCTCTTTGAAGGGCTTCAGTTGATTTGTTGAAGAAAGAGTCTATATATAGATAAATGTTGTTGTTGTTGTTGCGGTCTTCAGCCTGAAGACTAATTTGATGTGGCTCTCCACACTAGTTTATCCTCTGCAAGCCTCTTCATCTCTGCATAAGTACTGCAACCTACATCTGTGTGAACCTGCTTACTGTATTCAAGCTCCGGTCTCTTTCTACAATTTTCACTCCACACACTTCCTTCCATTACTAAACAGACAATTCATTGATGCCTCAGGATGTGTCCTGTCACTTGATCCCTTCCTTTATTCAAGTTGTGCCATAAATTTGTTTTCTCCCCTATTTTTTTCAGTATCTCCTCATTTGTTATTCCATCTACACATCTTCAGCATTACTTTTCAAAACATTCTGTTCTCTTCTTGTCTAAATTGCTTATTGTCCACATTTAATTTTCATACAAAGCTACGTTTCAGACAAATACCTTCAGGAGATACTTCCTAACAGTTAAATTTATATTATATGTAGACAAATTCCTCTTTTTCAAAGATACTTTCCTGCCATTGCCTGTCTGCCTTTTATCTCCTTTCTACTTCCGCCATCATAGTTATTTTACTGCCCTAAGAGCAAAACTTGTTTACTACTTTAGGTTTCTCATTTCCTACTCTAATTACCTCAGTATCACCCGATTTAAAACAGTTACACTCCACTACCCTTGTCTTACTTTTGTTGTTATTCATCTTATATTCTCTTTTCAAAACACTATACATTCCTTTCAGTGTTGTTCCTGAACTTTAATTCCCTTTCCAAATTTATCTTTAGTGTACTTTATTTTGTGCTCATTGTGCTGATTGAATAACATTGGGGATGGGCTACAACCCTGTCTCACTCTCTTCTCAGTCACTACTTGCCGTTCATGTTCTTTGACTCGTATAACTGCAGTCTGTTTCCTGTGCAAGTTGTAAATACCCTTTCGCCCCCTACATTTTATTCCCGATACCTTCAGAATTTCAGAGTGTACTCCAACAAACACTGTCAAAAGCTTTCCCTAAGCTGACAATTGCTATGAGCATAGGTTTTTTCAGTTCTTTTGTAAATAATTGGTGTCAGTATTTTCCAGCTATGATTCATTACGCTGATTCAGCAGTATTCACACCTGTCAGAACCAAGGTTCTTTGAAATTATCTTATCCTTCCTGAAATCTGAAGGTATTTTAGGTGTCTCAAATATCTTGCACACCAAGTGGAATAATTTTTCACCCCAAAGAATCTCAATTATTCTGAGGGAAAGTCATCCATTCCAGGGGCCTTGTTTCCACTTTTATCACTCAGTGCTCTGTCAGATTTTCTGAGTATTATATCTCCCATCTCATCTCACTTGCTTCCTTTCCTGTCTATAATGTTGTCCTCAAGTTCATTTCCAATGTGTAGCCCCTCTGTACATTTGTTCCACCTTTCAGCTTTCCCTTCTTTGCGTACTAATGGCTTGCTGTCCGAGCTGTTGATATTCATACAGTTGCTTCTCTTTTCTCCAAAAGTCTCTCTCATTTTCCAGTATGCACCAGCTATCTTTCCTGTAATTTTGTGTTCTTCTACTGCCTTGCATTTGTCTTCTAGCCACCCTGCTTAGCAATTTTGGACTTTCTGCCAATCACTTTTTTAAATGGCTGTATTCCCTTTTCCTTTCTTCATTTGCTGCATTTTTATACTTTCATCTTTCGTTAATTAAATTCAGTATCTCCTTTGCTATTTTTTGTTCTCCAGTCATGTGCCAGGAGAGACAGATGAGTTTTTGTGCTCTTGTGAAGATAAATCATTTATATTATAATAACAGTTAGTTTGCTACAGGTTACTTACAAGGGAACCTCCCCAACGCACCCCCCTCAGATTTAGTTATAATTTGGCACAGTGGATAGCCCTTGAAAAACTGAACACAGATCAATCGAGAAAACAGGAAGAAGTTGTGTGGAACTATGAAAAAATAAGCAAAATATACAAACTGAGTAGTCCATGGGCATGATAGGCAACATCAAGGCTGCTGTGAGCACAGGAGCGCCGTGGTCCCGTGGTTAGCGTGAGCAGCTGCGGAGCGAGAGGTTCTTGGTTCAAGTCTACCCTCGAGCGAGAAGTTTGCTTACTTTATTTTTGCAAAGTTATGATCTGTCCGTTCGTTCATTGTTGTCTCTGTTCACTGTAATAATTTTATTGTCTGTGTTTTGCGACCGCACCGCAAAACCGTGCGATTAGTAGACGAAAGGACGTGCCTCTCCAATGGGAACCGAAAACATTTGATCCAGTATAACATGTTTGATATATTCTATACGACACTGGTGACGGCATGTGCGTCACATGACAGGAATATGTTGTCGACCCACCTAACTTGCACACTTGGCGAATGGGTAAAAAGATTCTTCTACCTTGCCCGATTTAGGTTTTCTTGTGGATGTGATAATCACTCCCAAAAAAGTGATGAAAACATAAGAGTGTGTCACATAAACTGCAACAAATGAATGCAACAGTTTCACAGTCACACAGTTTTCTCTGTGCTCTGTCAAAACATATCTTTTTAACATTTTCAAATTTTTCCGAGTGTAGACTGTCAAATCCTGCATATGTCCAAGCAAATCTGAACATGTCCTGGAATTTTGGAGAGCGAAATTGATTGTGTGTGAGTGCCTGAACTCTGATAATTACCTGAAAATAAAAATTTAAACTTTTTGCTGGAGGGAAAACTTGAACCAAGGACCTCTCATTCTGCAACTGCTCACGCTAACCACGGCGCTCCTGTGCCCACATTATCCTTGATGTTGCCTATGTTGCCCATGGACTACTCAGTTCGTATATTTTGCCTATTTTTTCATAGTTCCACACAACTTCTTCCTGTTTTCTCAATTGATCTGTGTTCAGTTTTTCAAGACTTATCCACTGTGCCAAATTATAACTAAATCTGAGGGGGGGACGATGGGGAGGTTCCCTTGTTAGCAAATATATATGTTAGTGTGTTTCTTATACTTACTGTTAAAGTTTTCACTTTTCTTTACGTATTATCCCAGAAAACACTAAAAGATTGTACATTTGGGTGGTTGTTGTATTTTTGCTTACATTTAGTATCGTGAAAATAGAAAATTGTGTTTAATTCTTCTGTTTTTCTTTCCAACAATTTAAATAGATCATATTCCTTCGTTATTTAACATATACACACATCAAAAAAAGTTTTGCATCACCTCAGTTCCAAACGTTCCAGAACCTCTACAGAAAATTGGAATATGAGATCAACATAAACATCACTTCCTCCCTTTTTATTGCTCCTGAAAACCACACATTGCATGTTGTACCATCATGCAGTGAGACCTTCAGAGGTGGTGGTCCAGATTGCTGTACACATCGGTACCTCTAATACCCAGTAGCATGTCCTCTTGCATTGACACATGCCTGTATTCGTCGTGGTGTACTATCCACAAGTTCATCAAGGCACTGTTGGTTCAGATTGTTCCGCTCCTCAACCGTGATTAGGTGTAGATCTCTCAGAGTGATTGGTGGGTCACTTCATTCATAAACAGCCCTGTTCAATTTATCCTGGGCATGTTTGATAGGGTTCACGTCTGGAGAATATGCTAGTATGCTGGCCACTCTAGTCAAGCGATGTTATCCTGAAGGAAGGCATTCACAAGATGTGCACGGTGGGGGCATGAATAGTCGTCCATGAAGACAAATGCCTCGCCAATTTTCTGCCGATATGGTTGCACTATCGGTTGGAGGATGGCATTTATGTATCGCACAGCCATTATGGCGCCTTCCATGACCACCAGCGGTGTATGTCGGCCCCACATAATGCTACCCCAAAACAGCAGGGAACCTCCACCTTGCTGCACTTGCTGGACAGTGTGTCTAAGGCATTCAGCCTGATTGGGTTGCCTCCAAACACGTCTCTGACGATTGGTTGAAGGCAGTGCAACACTCATTGGTTAGTAGAATGTGATGCCAATCCTGAGCGGTCCATTCAGCATATTGTTGGGCCCATCTGTACCGCGCTTCATGGTGTCATGTTTGCAAAGATGGACCTTGCCATGGACATTGGCAGTGAAGTGCAGCCTAATGCCCACAGTTTGAGTTGTAACATGATGTCCTGTGGCTACATGAAAAGCATTATTCAACATGGTGGCGCTGCTGTCAGGGTTCCTCTGAGCCATAATCCGTAGGTAGCGGTCATTCACTGCAGTAGTAGCCCTCGGGCGGCCTGAGCAAGGCAGGTTATCGACAGTTCCTGTCTGTCTGTCTATCTTCTCCATGTCTGAACAACATCACTTTGGTTCACTCTGAGATGCCTGGCCACTTCCCTTGTTGAGAGATGACACATTAAGTTGCAGACAGGCACAACTAAAAGACACTTACGCATTAGCTCTTGGCCACACCCTTCATCAGTAAAATAAACACACACACGTTCATTCATGCAAACAAGCACACTTCATGCCCATGACTACCATCTCCAACACCTCAGACCAGAATTCAGCTGTCATGTCTATAGGAGGTGGGGAAGGGGAAGAGATAGCAGTGTACAGGTGGTGGGAAAGAAGTCCATGCTCTGGCAAAGTGTACAGGGACTAGATAGCCAACAGGCACTGCGTTGGGAGGCTGTGGAGCAGGGAGGTGGGGCGGGTGGGGGAGCAGGAAATGAAAAAGGAGAGGAGCAGGGAAAGATGGCCAGGTGCATTGGCAGAGGTGCCGCACGGTGAGGGAGGGAGATGAGAATAAGGAGGAGTTGATAGGACAGAGGAGATGGAAACTGTCGGGTGGAGGGTTTGGGGACAGTATGTTAATGCAGGTTGAGTTACTGTAGACTAAGGTTGGGATAGTTTCAGGAGTGGAGAGTGTGTGGTAAGGATAGCTTCCATTTGCACATTTCAGAAAAGCTGGTGGTGGAGGGGAGGATCCAGATGGCTTGGGTAGTGAAGCACTCATTGAAATCAAGCATTTTACGTTCATCTGCATGTCAGGCCACAGGGTGGTCTACTTTGCTCTTGGCCATAGTTTGGCACTGGCTGTTCAGACTGTTGTACAGCTGATTGGTAGCCATACCAATATAAAAGGTCATGCAATGATTGCAGCTGAGCTGGTATATGACATGGCTGCTTTCACAGGTGGCTAAGCCTATGCCAGGACTGGAATAGGAAGTGCAGGGTGGGTGAATTGGGCAGGTCTAGCCCTTGGGTCTCTCACAGGGATATGATCCTTGTGGCAAGGGATTGGGATTGAGAGTGACATAAGGATGTTCTATGATGCTTTGCAGTTTTGATAGGCAATGGAACACCACTTCAGGAAAGGTGGAAGGATCTTGGGTAGCATGTCCCTCATTTCACAGCATAATGACAGGTGATCAGAGCCCTGGTGAAGAATGTGGTTCAGTTGTTCCAATCCGGGGTGGTACTGGGTGATGTAGGGGAGACTCCTTTGTGGGTTGTTCTTGGTGATGGTGGGAGGACTAGCTGTATGAGGGGAAATGGCATGGGAGATCTGTCTGCAGACTAGGTGTGGGGTGTAGTGTCTTGTCTGTGAAGGCCTTGGTGAGACCCTCAGCATACTGGGCAAGGGAGTTCTTGTCACTGCAGATATTTCGTACATGGGTGTCCAGGCTATGTGGGAGGGAGTTTTAGGTGTGGAAGGGATGCCAACTGTTGAAATGCAAGTGCTTACCTTCTTACCTGTGAGATCCTCTGCTGCATTCCCTATTTCATCACTCAAAGATCCCTTTTGTGTTCTGTTGTGTGTCTTTTCCCCATTTCACTGACCAAGGTGGCACAGTGGTTAATGTACGGGACACACATTCTGGGGTGTTAAATCCCTGTCCGACCACCTGGATTTGTGTTTTCTGTGATTTCCCTAAAGCACTTGTGGTAAATGCTGTGATGGTTCCTTTGAAAGGCCATCACCATCATTCCCTATTCTATACTTGTGACCCATCCCTAATGACCTCCTTGCTCACAAGATGTTAAAATCTTAACCTACCTACCTTCCTTCCTTCTTTCCTTTCTTTCTTTTGCCTGTTTCAGTCCAACATTGCCTGATGCTACCTTTGAAACTCACAACCACCTCTGGTTCCCTTCAATTTATGCAAGTCCGATCTCCTTAGTTTCCTGCCTTATTGCAATTTCTTCAGTTTCAACTTCCAGTTCATGGCCAATAAATTATGTATGGAGTCCCTGTGCAAAATTCTTCTAGGTGGCTTCCTCTGCCAATCCTTTCCTCCTAGCCCTTGTTCTACTTTTTTCCGGCTCTTGTTTTTCCTACTGCTGGCTCCCCATCAGAATTCATGGGCAGGAGGACTATTCCTTTTTTAGCATAAATCATTACAACATGCTCACCTCATTTAAAAGTATTTTAACTAGTCCAGAGATTTCTTCAAAGGGTATATGAAAGATACAAGGTAACACTGAAATTCGCTTGGAATTATTCCTTTATCAACAAGAGTAGTTATTTGAAATAAACTACACCAGCTTGAAGATAAATTGCAGAGCACTGCTGTAGAGACAGTTAAACACAGCATTTAGTGCTATTTTCATATGAAGATGCAAGTTACTGCTGTAGAACTGCATTAAACTGTGAGGGATCAGGTATTTAAATCAGATGTACCACACATTTTACAACTAGAGAAAATCTGATTAAAAGTAGTGTAGATACACATCTTGAATTGACAGTTGGTGAACTAACAAAGCTAGATATCCATAAGAAATTAACTGTTCTGTGTGTTTACCAGCCATCTCCTTCCTTGAGTTCTGGACCTTGCCAACATGGGCGGACACCTGGTATAATATATCTTGATGATGACTTAACCCATTAGCACCCAGTTTTTTTTTAGTGGGTATTTTTTTTACAACAATGAGTTAGAGTTACTAAAAATATTGAATTTGATTATTATTGCTCTAAATGCTTGTAAACCAGTATTAATAGAAATTATTAGCTAGTTAGATTAATCAAAGCAATTAGTTGGGTAATGTGGTTGATTATGAAATTTTAGAAAACAAGGAGAATATAAACTGACATCACATTGAGTGCAAACTGTGAGAGGCTTCCCCTAACAGTTTTGGAATTGGTATCTTCTCTTTTACTAATAATGTGGCCGCTCCCATCCAACACTACAGTATCTAGAAGTTTCTTCCTGCTGTGGTTCTGGTCTGCTAATGCTTCTTCTTGTATTCTGCCCTATTTTCAGAAATGAGGTGGCACTGTATCTTTGAATATCCTTGATGCTTGTGATTCCTGAGAGTACATATGTGTTTACGCAGCCATGCCAACAATTCTAATGAAAATTGGCCAATACCTTTTTTTCCTGTGAACTGCAGTTATATGTTTCTCTAGTTCCAGTCACAGTGGTCTGTGGCGCCCATATAATTGTTGTACTGACTCTCAACACAGGGCTGTTTGATGAGCTTCTTTTCATTTTGTTCTTTTTTTCATCTAGAAACTGAAACCAGAGGCTCAATTAGATCATTTTTTTTGCCAATGAAACAGGTGTTGTCATTCCTCTGTGCCATGGTGATTTGATGGGTTGTGTCAAAATGGGAATCATAACTTCCTTGATCTTTCTGTGCTAAGGTTTTATCTGCTTTGAAAAGGCAATGAACAGTCTAGTTATGTCTTATTGTACCTGTGGTACGGAACCCAACTGTTTTAATTTTACAAACAGATAATATGAACTAAAAAGGTTATCAAAACATATGATATGGCAGTTCGGGTCAGCAACACACTCTAGCATTTTTTCACAACTCAGTTTCCCAAAGGTTGAGACTCTTCAGAGACTTCCTTCCCTCAGAACAGATCAAAATTATAACAATAGTTATCACTTCCACACAAAGCCTAAAATTTATACTCAAATCTAATGGCTTTCCCTTTTAGAAGTTGCTTCGGCAAATCCAAGAGATTTTCATAAAAAAATTCCCCACTTCTGGAAGTTTTTATTCATAGTGATAATCAAATTTCTAACCTTGAATCCTTGATCACTTTTGTTAGTATTTGCTTCATTATTACCTACAAAATGAAGCATTGTTTTTAGTTCAAGGTATTTGTCATGTGGTACGGCACTTTTTACATGGATCACCACCAGGTCATCATCTTCAGACCAATAATCTCTCTTGTTGGGCAATGTGTGATATCCAGATAAAATTAAGACACCAATAAAAACTTTCAGTTCATCTACCTGAGGTAGAATACTGTGGCAAATTTTTCCACTGTTTTACATACTTTTCAGTTTCTTCCATAATGCTGTTTAGCAGTTCAGAAGTAAGCAATTCCTTAAAAATGTCCAGTGGCATATAACTTTGTTAAGTGTGTTCACAATATTTTCTCGGCTAATTTTTGCCAGACTGCCTACATTGCCAAAACTGTCTTAGTCCATATTGCTTTTGGTTCACTCTTTTTCTTTTTAGAAGATTCTGCGGTTGTGACTGAACTTCAGTTTCCTTGGCACTAGTTGAAGATGCTGTAGAATGGCTTGGAACGTTGTTGTCTTCTGGCACATTGTTCTACTGTCACTGGAGTATCCTGCACCATAGGATACCTTGTTTCATAATCATTGAAACTCTCATCTATCAGTTCATCGACATTAAGTGATAATATAGCCATATCTGCCTCTATCTCCACAGGAAACAAGTTTTCTGTCGCCTCCTCAGCTGATTTCAGTGTTTTCCGCTGACACAGATTAGAATTCCTGAAAGAAAAGGAACTCAAGTGTGTATTTTATAATAGCCCAGCACCCTGTTTATAAGACACCATTCTCAACTCAAAATTTTTAGTACGAGATTGTTATTTTCTTCAGGTATTTTATACAACTGGCATAAATAGACTTTTAGCATTCAAATACCAAATAATATAATTTACTTACCCGTCTTGTAAGACTTCTAGCAAACAAAATCATATCATGTGCGCAATAAGAAATTCATTAGTGTTGACATAAAGACGTGTAAACACAGATCAAGAAACTTGGACTCCAAATGGACTGTAGCTGAAAGTGTGGAGGCAACATTGAATGCAGACAGAAATTATGTGGAGTTCACTGTTGCATGGTTCAGCAATGGAAAGGAACTGTCCTATAACTAGGATGCTGGGTGCTAATGGGTTAACAAAGTCCAATTATACCCAACATTGTTTTACTTGATGATGGTTTAAGGCTAAAATCATGAAATTCAAATGGTGGACATATCTTTCAGCTATTTCAATTGCTTATTTTCTGTTCTTAACTGAACTGTTTATCATCCACATTTCAACACTCCAGACAAATATCTTTTGAAAACAATTCCTAACATCTTAATTTATATTTGAAGTTGGCAGAGTTCTCTTTTTCAGAAGTCCCTTTACTTGTTATTACCAGTCCACATTCAGTATCTTCCCTACAATAGCCATTTTCACTTATAATGCTACCCAAATAACGTAACTGATTTACTTCTTGTAGTGTCCTCTTTCTTTATGTAATTCTCTCAGCATAGTTTTATTTAATTTGAGTATGTTCTATTGCCCTTGTTAACTTCTCGCTACCTGTATTTTATCCCTGTTACCTTCATAACATGAAAGAATAGTTTCCAATCTCGAAACCTATAAATAGTACAAATGTTGGTTTGTATGTCTTCATTGTATCTTCTAAGATAAGTCATAGGATCAGTATTCCCTTGTGTGTTCCTACATCTCTCTGTGACTCAGACAGATCTTTCCTGCGATTGGCTACTACCAGTTTATGCATTCCTCTATAAGTAATTCGTGTCGATATTCTGCAGCCATGACTTGTTACTCAACTGAGTAATATTCTCATCAGCCAGCGACTGTCTTCTTTGGAATTGGCATTATTACATTCTTCATGAAGTGTGCTGAGCTATTGGTTAAATGAACTTTCATTACCTTGGTGGATGTTGTCTTCATATCTGTCTTTGCCACAATAATGTGTTCGCTGTGCTGTTCGTAGTACTTCAGTCACATTCCTGTTTTTAGTTCAGTATTAGATTTACTTTTACGTAACCCCAAAATGATTTTTTTTTTTCTTTTAGTGGCCCTGTACTTGGTTGACCAGAAGTCTTGTTCTTCCTGCCACCTACTTTCACTCATCCCACTATATTAACACATCCATTTCTCTTTATAAATTGTGAACCTATGTACCCAATTATGGCCTCTAACATTTCGCACTCTTATTCATAGTTAGCTAGTTTTGTTTATCGTGGTAACAACATCCTCCTAAGTAGTCTCTGCCTACAGATTTGAATGAGGGACTATTTTACCCAAGAGACTTCCATCATCAGTTAACCATGCAGTAGACCTAGATTTCCTCAGAAAGTGACAGCTGTAATCACCACTTACCTTCAGCCATTTGCTGTACCAGCACAGGAAGGCTATGTTGGCTGATGTTTCAAGGCCAGGTCAATAAATCGTGCAGACTGTTGCCCCTGCAACTACTGAAAAGACTGCTACACCTTTTTGGGAGCTGCATATTAGTCTGGCCTCTCGACAGATAACCTTCCATTGTTGTTGAGGTGCGTACATCGCCCCATCTTAGCTAGGGCCATTGGTGAGTATGACTTAAAGGAGGTCAGTTTGTAGAACTCGGGGACATAGCTAACTGCTTCTGTCACTTTACTTTCAACTCTTTTTCAAGTTTGAAGTCTACTAAGACAAGAGCATCCTCCTATAAAATTACTTTGCCAGATGGCTTGTTTCGCTATTATTAGGCCTTATTTAGATTCATTTCTGACTTTAGTGTGGAATTATACTGTATGAAGAAGTGTGCTGCAGCAGATACGCTTGACAGTATTATTATTACAATATTTTCTTTTATAAAATGTTGACTTCAATGGATTATCTGGTTCATAATGTCTCTTCCACTGTGATCATCTGATGTAATTTTTCTTCATAAATAGACAAATTGTACATCTTCCTACAGCTTCGTTAGTTATATGCATTTAGTGAGATATAATTTTTATTTTATTTCATTTCCAAAGTACTTTTAGGGCAGTTTCCGCAGGTTTCAACAAAAAGTATTGACAGCTATCACAGTTAGATGAGCACTTTGTCAGCAGTGAATTGCAGTATCTTGTTTCTTATACCTGCTAATTTTCCATGGTTTCACATCTACTTTGTTGAACTCAATTTGTATGTGCACATACCTGATCTATAATCTACCTGACATTCATCATCTTGCTGAATTTTCCCATACCTTATTATAGCTATATGCTGATTCTGTAGCCGTCTTCTCATAGTACATGTTGCATATCCCTGTCTTATCCTGATAGTGATGAACAGGGTGAGCAGCAATTACTGCTTGCTGGCGACACTCTGGTGCACCAGCACCAGGAGACCAGCAAGTCACATATTTTGCTTTTGTTTGATTCAGATTTTTAATTCTTAAATTCTTTGCATATTTTTGTGTGCTTGCTTAGTTTAATTCTTAAATTCATTGCATGTTTTGGTATTTGAGAGGTGTAGTATCATGTTTTAGTAATAGTAATGTGACCATTTGCATATTTTGTAGTGCAGTAGTCATCTGTTTGTTTATGTGTTTTGAATGGCCAGTGACCATTGACCACAGCTCAACCAGCTACCAATCTCCAGTGGTGAAGCAGCAGGAGACTAGAAAATCACATGCATAGCTCATTTAAAAAAAAAAAAGAAAAAAAAGAAAAAAAAGAAGGAAAAAGGAAAAAAAAATTGCTCTTAACGGTAGTGTGCGGACACAGGATGAACTGCTGAAGGTGCTGTCTTCAGGCTACTGCCTCAGGGTGTGGTGGCAGTGGAGAAGATGGTGGGATACACGGGACACCTCAGGTGTCGCTTGCTTCGCTCATGGCCTCTGCTGTCAGGGCACCTTCCATCATACCCAAAGCAGTGTATCCACGCCCAGTGCAGGGTTAGTGGTGGGTTGTTATGTGAACACGTCGCTTGAATTGGAGTGTGAATGTGGATGCTGGTCATCTGACTTTGGCCATTCACTCTATGACCTTCAGCAAGGTCTGAGAGAAGGCACAATGGGGAGGGGTGTACTAGTTATTGGGGGCTCCAGTGTTAGGTGCGTTAAGGAACCTCTTAGGGAACTAGTGTCCAGGGCTGGAAAGAATTCCATTGTACACTCAGTGTGTCTGCCAGGGAGGGGAAGGGATGGGGGCTCATCAGAAATGTATGGAGGAGGCCCTGCTTGCAGCTCTCCAGGGTGAAAAGTGCAGTAGTCTACAGGTTGTTGCTTATGACAGCACCAATGACATTTGTAGCTTGGGTTTGAGGTCATCCTCAGTTCCTACAGGTGGCTGGTGAAAGTTGTGAAGACTACTGGCCATGCTTGTGGGGTGCAAGCAGAGCTCTCACTTTAGTTTGGAGCAGAGTGGAGGGTCTCAACCAGACACTCCATCGATCCTGAGACAGTCACAGATGCAGATGCACCTTCGCAATGGGGTGGAGAGTTGCAGGTCTCAGTTTGATAAGTTAGGGTGCGCTACACAAAGGTCGCAACAACTAGCAGTGTACTTGGGAAGTGCACAGGGGGTTTTAGGTTAGGTGGTAGTTTGAGGTCCTCTGATGAATGTTGACTGTTTGGTACGAGTGAGAGCAAAATCAGATCGCATGCGAAGTAAACAAATTTCAACAGTCAAAATTTTAACAGTAAATTGTAGAAGTATTCATAACCAAGTTCCTGAACTTACTACCCTCCAGGAAAGTTGTTGCTCTCAGATTATTTTTGGAACCGAGAGCTGGCTGAAACCCGAAGTAGAAAGCTCTGAAATATTTGGTGAGGTATGGAATGTGTATCGGAATGATAGATTAGATGTCGTAGGAGGGGGAGTATTCATTGCTGTCGGCAAAAATTGTGTGTCTATTGAGGTTGAAATTGAGTCTGACTATGAAGTTCTCTGGATTGAGTCGCATGCCTAGGTGAACTCAAGCTAATTATTGGATGCTTTTACTGGTCACCTGATTCTGCTGTACACAGTTCGTGCAGTATTAATGGGAGGCGGCTTTAATCTACGAGTATAGTTTACAGATTCACTGTGGGTGGTATGGAGAGACAATCTTGTGAAATACTTTCAAACAGCTACATACACAATGGAAATATTTTAGACGCTTTAGCTACAAATAGGCCTCACCTTATTGACAGTGTCAGTATAGAGACAACAATTAGTGATTGTGAAGTCAACATAGCAAACTTAGCAAATGCATCAAGAAGTCTAGGAGAGTATTTATGCAAGGAAAAGCAGATAAACAGTTGTGTGCACACCACTTAAACAGGGAAGGGACATCATGTGGTTCCAATATGATGGACGCAGGGGAATTATGGGCAAAATTTAAACTGATTGTAAGTTGCACTCTGAACACATTTTTGCCATGTAAGTGCATTAAGGATGAAAAAGACCATCCATGGTTTAATAATCAAATTTGGAAAATGCTGAGGAAACAGAAGTTATTGCACTTTTGCTTGCAATAAAAAATGCAAATGTCAAAAGGCAGAAGTTAGTAGACATTCATGTGTCTGTCAATTGATCAATGTATAGAATGTACAACTGCTTCCGTCATCACACCTTAGCAAAAGATCGTTTCAAGAACCCGAGAAAATTCTGGTCATTCTAAAATCACTCAGTGGGTCGAAGGCTTCTATCTAGTTACTTGTTGACCGCTCTGGGAAAGCCAAAGTTTTAAATTTCACGTTTAAGAAATCATTCATGCAAGGTGATTGTATAAACATACTATTGTTTGACTGTCACCCAGGCTCCCACATGGAGGACATGGAAATAACAAAACAACTAAGTCACCAGGTGCAGATGGTATTCCAATGTGATTTTACATAGAATGTTCTGCAGTATTGGCCCCTTACTTAGCTTGCGTGTATTGCGAATCTCTCATCCAGTGCGAAGTCCCAAGCAACTGGAAAAAAGTGTGTGTCACTCCTGTTTATAAGTAAGGTAAAAGAATGGACCCACATTATTACCGACCAGTATCCTTAACATTGGTTGCTGCAGATTCCTTGAACACACTGTGAGTTTGAATATAACAAATTTCCTTGAGACGGAGCTTCTGTCCACAAATCAGCGTGGATTTAGAAAGCATTTCTCATGCTCTTTTCTCGTGTGATATCATACAAACCATGGATGGAGGCCAGCAGGCAGTTTCCACATTCCTAGATTTCTGGAAATCATTTGACACAGTGCCCCACTGTAGACTTGAACATAAGATTAGATTCCCAAATATGTGAGTGGCTCAAAGACATCTTAAGTAATAGAACCCAGTAGGTTCTCCTCGACTGTGTATGTTCATTAGAGACAAGGGTATCATCAGGAGTGCCCCAAGGATGTGTGATAGGGCTGCTCTTATTCTCTCTATGTATAAATGATCTGACTGACAGGATGAGCAGTACTTTACAGCTGTTTGCTGATGACACTGTGTTGTACAGAATGGTGTACAGAAAGGTCTCATCACTGACTGAAGGAGGATACAAGATGGTGTAGAGAGAATCTGTAGTTGTAGCAAATGACAGCGGTTCTAAATATAGAAAAATGTAAGTGAATGCAGATGAGTAGAAAAAACAATCATGTAATGTTTGAATACAGCACTAGTAGTGTGCTGCTTGACAGAATCACGTCAATTAAGTATCTAGGTGTAACGTTGCAAAATGATGTGGAATGAGGG
The DNA here is from genome assembly GCF_021461395.2 of Schistocerca americana. Taxonomy (NCBI): domain Eukaryota; kingdom Metazoa; phylum Arthropoda; class Insecta; order Orthoptera; family Acrididae; genus Schistocerca; species Schistocerca americana. The sequence goes on along the minus strand of NC_060124.1, from coordinate 77,056,718 downwards.
CATCAGGTTGGTGGTAGAGAAAGCAAGTGCTTGACTTTGTTTTATCAGGAGAATTTTGGGAAAGTGTAGTTCATCTATAAAGGAGATGGCATATATAATAGTATTGCAACTCATTCTTCAGTACTGCTTGAATGTGTGTGATCCCTTCCAGAACAGAGTAAAGTAAGACATTGAAGTTGTTCAGAGCATGCTGCTAGATTTGTTAGCAGTAGGTTGAGTCAGCACACAAGTATTATGGAGATGCTTCGTGAAGTCAAGGGGGGATCCCTGGAGGGAAAGCAAAGCTATTTTCATGGGCACTATTGTGGAATTTAGAGAACCAGCATTTGAGGTCGACTGCGGATCTATTCTACTGCTGCCAATGTGTGTTTTGCGCAAGGACCACAAAAATAAGATGAGAAAAATGAAGGCTCATACAGAGGCTTATAGACAGTCATTTTTTGCTCACTCTGCGAGTGGCACAGGAAAGGAAGTGATTAGGAGCAATACTTGCTACCCTCCACCATGCACCAAATAGTGGTTTGCTGAGTATGCGTGTATGTAGAAATTATGTTCTGGTTCTCTTAATATCCTGGTTAACATCAATCTGCTTGGGCAAAGGCTTTTCTAGTATCTTAAAATACATTTTTAGGTATGCTTTACTATACACTTTGTGTTCCAGTTCTATTAGGAATGTAGCTGTGAAAAACAAAAGTCATGAATTATGTTCATAAAATCACTGTGTTTATTCAGATAGTCCCTCTGAACCAAAACATAGCTGAAATTATTTTGAAACATTCACTGTAGTCCTTTTTTTTTGGAGCTGCAACTAGTACTGCTCTACAATGTTCTTGGATGTCCTTAATTGCATCATAACAGTGTCCTTTCATTGCCGGCTTCAATTTGGGCAACAACCAGAGGTCATCAGGGGTCAAATCAGGTGAATACATTGGGTGATCCAGTGCTGTGACCCACTTGGTGGCCAAAAACTTTTGCATATTCTTCACTTGGTGGGCTTGGTGTAGTCATGGAGGAGCAGCCGGGAACCTGAATTTTAGTTTTCAGGTCGAATTTGACAGATTCTTGTCCACAAGCGCTGGAGGGCTCAAAAAATTTGATGTTGCCTCACTGTGCCATTTTCTGATGAGTGTCAGGCGTGTACTGTTACACTTGTGGCCAGAATGCCTGCTGCAGTAATGCTGCTACTTTGACTTTCTGCGCAGCTGTTTTTGAAACCTCATGGCTCATATGCTACAACCACACTGTGTATTTAATCACATATCTGTGGCCAACAATGCTTCTTGTGTTCTGCTTACTTTCTTGAATCGAACGTCGTCCTAACAAGCATTTTCTCCTTCACCCCCTCAATCCTCTTACAGGTAACTATTATCAAAATTTTGTGGTTGTGACACCAAGTATAATGTGCTATATTACTCATGTTTTTCCACTGATGTCTTCTGTGCTACGGACATGATAAAAAACTTTGAAATCTTGCTTTCTATTATTACTCATACTACACACTGGTTTGAATAGCAGATCTTTCACTTGTCAGACTGTCTTGGTTAACTCTATAGGTACAAAATCAAATAAAAATATATGTCTACATTAGTTTTCAAAGATGGCTACTGCTGTAGCTAAATCTGTCTTGTATAGAGATTCTGAACAACTCAGCCTTAATTTTATAATTACCTTGTGACAATTCTTCTGTTTCAGAAATTGATGATAGATGAGAAAAAGTGTTACCTCTTTGGCAGGAATCCTCAGATGAATGACTTTTGCATTGACCACGCATCTTGCTCTCGAGTTCATGCTGCTCTTGTGTATCACAAGCATTTAAACAGAGCCTTTCTGGTGGATTTGGGAAGCAGTAAGTAAATTCCCATAACTATTATCATTATTTTTTCAGTGTCTCATTCAGGTCAAGGAATCTTTATTAAGTAGTACATGTTTTAAGATGAAATGATGCTCACTGTAAGAAATGTCAATGAAAATTTGTTGTTTGTTTACTATTGAATCTGTTTTAATTTAGTAGGGTGCAAAATATATGCTCATTGATTTAAACCAATGCATTTCATTGAGTCTTGCATCCTTATTATACATCATTGTCGAAGAAACAATACCAGTTCATGAAAATGGACATCATTTTACAAGACAATCACGTTACTAAGGAATAAACTGTTGCTTGACTGTAAGTTTTCTGTGAAAGTGAAGTTCCTTCCTGAGAGTGATTATTAACAATAAAAAATATATTATCTATCTCACACTAATAGTGATCTACTAAACCTATGACTTTATTTTAGCTGACTGGCTGTTACCTATTGGGATACAAATCAAAAAGCCAAACATCATTCGCTCTATGCTTTAGTGATTTCTGCTGAATATTTATAATATCCATTTAATTTTAGGTTATTGTGTAAATACAGAACAGATAACACACAACAACAGGAGTAAATAGAGGGAAGTTATGTTCATGGAAGAAGAATTAATTTTGTATACAGGGTTTTCAGTTGCACAGGTGATTCTTGTTGTGATTATTATTATTATTATTATTATTATTATTGGTATCATCATCCAGAAACTTGCTGGCTGTATCAGAGAAGGCCCAAAGTTGCCATTGGAGACCAAAGTAAAGAAGTTGCTTGAGGAACCTAAGGTTAAATTTTTACAAGAAAGTTCAGGTAACTCAGTGGAAGATGATGACACAAGTGTTGAAAATGAAGGCCGGACATTTTTATGATGCCTAAAAAATGATGTGAAAAGGCATTGTAAAGTCTACCTCAAAGACTGGAGTCCGCAGCTCTTGGTCTCGCAGCCGCACTCTTGCTTCCCAGGCATGGGGTCCCGGGTTCGACTCCCGGCATTGACAGGGATTTTCACCGACCTCGAAATGACTGGGTGTTTGTGTTGTCCTCATCGTTTCATCATCATTATTCATGAAAGTGGTGAGGTTGGATTGAGTGAAGGTTGGGAATTTGTATGGGTGCTGATAACCGCACAGTTGAGTGCCCCACAATCCGAAACATCATCATCTTCATCATCATCATCATCATCATCAAAGACTGGAAGAAACATTCAAATAAAATGTTGATGATGTGTGAAGACTCTATACAAAAAGTTGAAACAACAAAATTACTCGCAATACTTAAAGATAGCCATGACAATTACACGAGATGTGTACTTTGAGAAAATTACGCCAGATGCGTGCTTCGAAGATTGAGAGGAATCACTTCAAGTAAAGTGTAGTGAATTTTCTGCTGATGATTGGCAGGCAGTATTTGGCATATTCTGGAAAGAGAGATTGTGGGAGCAGAGGAAGACCTGTGTAATGAAATTTATGGATGTTATCCTAACCAAACATCCTGGGATATCAGAGGACAATCTGGGAGATAATGCGAGGTGGTTTGTCATTTGAGGATTAAAGTGGGAAAGTATAAAATGTGTAAAAATGTTTCTCCATACTCTTTGTAAAAAGGACTGTCCAATACTGGCCCAGTAATACCAAACTTGGGGTGAACCTTGGTTCTGAAACTTCACATACTTTTTTTGTTGCAGTCATACTCTGTTTTATCGTGATTGATCCTCAGACCCATTTTCTGTGCCTTCTCTATTAGCACTGTAGTTGTTCTTTCAGTTTATATTCCTCCTCTGCTATGGCAGTATCATTGGAAAATGCTAAAATTTCACTTGACCATCTTCATTTACACCTCTTACACTTGATGACACTCTTTTTAAGGCTTTTACCAAGACTGAGATAAATAGGCTGGTTAGATGCAGCCTTCCTATTTGACAACTGTCTCCACAGTGAAACATGCAGACATCTTGCTTTCAACTGTTACATTTAGTTTTATCTACGTGTATTCTGGTCAGCCTGATCAATTTCAGAAGTATTCCTGATTCTTCCATTATCCTCCAGGTGCTTCCTCTTTGTGCACTATCATAAGCTTTCTTGAAATCTGTAAAAAAGCAGTATACCTTCTTATCAGAGTGCCAAATATTTTCAGTTAGTTACCTGGGAGTGAATATTTGTTTCATTATTGACATATATTTTCGAAATCTGGACCGGTACTCTTCCTGTACTTGAATGTAACAAATGCAGAAAAATTATGAGAAGACCTTCATGGAGGAATTCCTAGACAGCCGTCCAAAACTAACATCGTTGCATTACTGGTGGACATCCTGCTCCATGCAGTACCTTGTGCTTACTGTAGAATTCCAACTACAACTTTACAGACTCTAGAGGAAAAATACTGTGTGGAAAAGGTTCTGCCTTTAACTTGATTTTTGAATATGACTCAGTACACAGTTCTGTCAAGTGCCAGCTTAAAGAGTGTGAAGTTGCACTTCCTAGTACAAGGGGAGTTTGAAAAGTCCGTGCAAAAATAAAAACTACTTACGTGTTTGGGGTAAACTTTTTTTATTTTTCGACATAGTCTCCTTTTAGACTTATACACTTCATCCAGTGCTGTTCTAAATTGTTGATCCCTTCTGAATAATAGGAATTGTCCCAAGTCTGCAAAATAGCTATTAGTTGCTGCAATCACCTTCTCGTTTGAATAAAATCTTTGTCCCGCCAGACATTTCTTCAAATTGGGGAACAAATAGTAGTCCGAGGGAGCCAAGTCTGGAGAACAGGGGGGATGTGAAACGAATTGGAATCCTATTTCCAATAATTTTGCGACCACAACTGCTGAGGTTTGTGCTGGTGCATTGTTGTGATGGAAAAGGACTTTTTTGCGGTCCAATTGCCGGCTTTTTTCTTGCAGCTCGGTTTTCAAACGGTCCAATAACGATGAATAATATGCATCTGTAATAGTTTTACCCTTTTCCAGATAGTTGATGAGGATTATCCCTTGTGAATCCCAAAAGACAGTCGCTATAACCTTTCCGGCCGAAGGAATGGTCTTTGCCCTTTTTGGTGCAGATTCTCCCTTGGTAACCCATTGTTTAGATTGTTGTTTGGTCTCAGGAGTATAATGATTTTAATGATTTATCCATGTTTCATCCACAGTGACAAAATGATGTTTGAAGTCCTGCGGATTCTTCCTGAACAGCTGCAAACCATCCTTGCAACAATTCACACAATTCCGTTTTTGGTCAAACGTGAGCAATTGCTGAACCCAAGTGTGGATAGCTTTCTTATGTCCAAATGATTATGCAAAAAATTATGTACCCGTTCATTCGAGATGCCCACAGCACTAGCAATCACACGACCTTAACTCTTCTGTCATCCACCACCATATCTTGAAATTTTTCAATGATTTCTGGAGTTGTAACCTCCACAGGGTGTTCAGAATGTTCAGCATGACTTGTGCCCATATGGCCACTCCAAAAACTTTGAAACCACTTATAAACTGTTCTAATCAAAAGTACAGAATCACCATAATGTTTATAAAGCTTCTCTTTAATCTCCTGATGCTTTTTACAATTCATAAAGTAGTGTTTAATCACCACAAGAAATTCTTTTTCGTCCATTTTTTGACAATCACTCAACTTCCTTGATTCACACGAATGCCAAACACAAAGAAATAGACCAATATGGCTGAAACTTGGTGTGCTTTCTTCCCAAAGATGCTACTAACTAAACATGACCTCGATATGCGCCAGTGGTGCCATTTTTTGGACTTTGCACGGACTTTTTGAATGCCCCTCGTACATGTGTCTTTATATCTAAAGAGATGAGAAAAAAGCCGCAACCTTACGAAGTCCATTATCTAGATCACACCCAACTATATGGAGAAAAGTTTGTGGCTCCATGACACAATTAGTCTTGGGAGAAGAATGGACAAAATACCCCATTGTTACTAAATGCCATTATTTACTATAAACGCATGTTCAGTTTATAATGGAAGGATATTGTGAGATGTTGAAGATATGCAAGGAGAATGAAAAAGGACTTCACAACTTTGGAATGATATAGAAATTTATTGGGATAACTTACAGAATCAATAGATTTGTCATTTTTGTAGCAAACGACCTCAAGTTTCACATAAAAGTATCAAGTGTCATTTTAGTTTGATATAACAACCATTTGTGATGCGGCAAATGTTCCTCAGGTAATCAGTTTCTTCCCACATTCATCGCATCAAATCGGGTGTAACGTGTGCAACAGCAGCATAGATTCTGTTTTTCAGGTTGATAGTTTGGTAGGGGAGGAACATACACACGGTCTTTAATTAAATTCCAAAGAAAGAAATCCACTGGTGTCAAGTATGGGGAGCAGGGTGCCCATGCAATTGGCACTTTGCAGCCAATCTACCTACCTGGGAAGTGGTTATTGAGGAAATACCAAACTTCCTTGAGGAAATGAGGTGGTGCACTGTCTTGCTGGTAGTAAACCATCCCATCTTGGTCATCTTCATCGATCTGTGGAATTAAAAAATTTTAAAGCACATCCACCATATAGTGGAGATGCTGAGTTGCACATTCCATCCTGGATTTTCCATTGTTTGGTTAAAGCACTTCCAGATACGCAATACCACTGACAGTTTTCTCCATGAAAAAGAAAGGGTCTTACACTTTCAGTTTGCTAAGGGCACAGAACACATTAACTTTGGGGCTGCCCCATATTGTGCAGTTGTGGGCATTCACCATGCCACTGGCATGAAATGATGACTCATTGCTGAAGATTATTGTGTTCATGATTGTCTTGTTGTCCTCTATCTTATGCAATATTTCTACACAGAATTACCTACTAACAGTCTTATCTGCATCACTAATGTGCTGTGCCAGTGTGTATCTGTGTTGTTTCAAGTGTAAATATCTACACAGTCCTTGCCAAATAGTCTCATGAGACACACATCGCTTTGATTTTTGTGGACTGTGGGCAGAGCTCTCCCTAACCTATTCATCATAACAACAACACACAGGTGACCTGATGATTTATCATGTTGCAGTGAACAACTCATCTCAGCAAAGTTCTTGTACCGAGAGTAAATTGTAGGTCTTCTTGGAGATTTTTTAGCATATTTGGTGTAAAATTTACACCAAACACTTGTTGCAGAGTTCATTTCATAAAATCAAAACACAGCGAGCACGCTCTGCACCCATGAAAGTAGTCATCTTAACTGTTCACTGCACTGGTGCTCCTGGTGGTCGAATGGTGTACTAATGCACTGTGTGAAGCAAACTTGAGGTCGTTTGGTACAAAATGACACATCTTTGGTTCTGTAAGTTATCTCAATAAATTTCTGTATCATTCCAAAGTTATAAAGTCTTTTTTGACTCGCCCTATATTCTTGCTTCCTGAAGCTATACAAGAATGAAAGTCAAGAAAGACAAATGGGATCATTTACAAAGTAAAGCTGTCCTGGCGATTGTGACAGCACCCCTTATGAATAAATTTCTTTCTGGAAACTGCCGACTCAGCAGCGTTAGTGCAATGTTGTCGTTTGTTGATGCTGAAGGAAGTTGCTAGAACTTGTGATCTCAGATTATCATGTTGAGTGAGTGGTAATTAGTGTGGCACTTTATGATAAATGTGTCAATCTAAAAACAGAGAAAAGGTATTGGTAGTGTAAGAACAAAGAGTGTATTTGAATTGTGTTGTTTCTCTAAAGCTATTCTATAAAACATAATTAATATTTTCAAAATACTCTTATTACTTTCATTTCACCACCAAGAATACTGTAAAAGAAAAAAAGTAGTGCAGAACACTTCTACAATTGAATACCACATGAGTAATGTACCCTGCCACAAATGCCAAATGCACTGTGTGAATCAAACTTGAGGTCGTTTTGTACAAAATGACACATCTTTGGTTCTATGTTTAACTTTTGGATATGATCTAAACTTCACTGAAATGACATAACACAAATTTTACATCTGTGTCAAATGTTTCTTGCATTTTAGATGTTCTTTTGCCTCTCCTTTGTAAAATTTGTGTTTAGCTACTTATGTGGCATTGTTTCTTCAACAGTGATATGCTTCTGCTCATTGCATGGGTGGACCATGTAATAACTAGTGTCTGCTTTTTGTATGATTTGTATTGTACCCTTTATTTCTTTCGTTATAGGTAAAATAAACAAGACCAAAGACTAGCACTAGTTATTGGCATTTACCATTTATTTTATCTTTAGCTGAGTGTTCTATCAAACTCCTTCTGTGATTTTAGAATCTTCTGTAATTAGAAAAAGCTGTGTGTTCCAGAGCATGACCTACCACAAATATTATTTTTTCTTCTAATTTGTGCCCATTTTGTTGTGCTGGTTGCTTCATAATTTCTCTTTACCCCTTTGTACTCAACCTCATTTTCCACCTAATCTTCTTTTAAGTTGTTCTGTTAGCATTGAAGTGTGTGGTATGTTACTAACTCCATTTTTCAAATAGAAATATATGTGGACTGTAAATATGATTTTTTATAGTAACTGTTAAGTCAATATTATCACAACATAAACTCAATTAAGTCCAAATCTGGAAACAGGTGCATCAATGAAGTGCAACTCATTAGCACTTAAAGCACCTTTGTTACTGACACCAACATACGGACAGAAAAGAATTGATTTCATGGACAGAGATGCTGCCATTTGTGCGAACGTTGAATATTTCAGACTGCAAATGTTACGAACATAAGAAATTTGAGAACCCTCCATAAACAATAAATAATGAATAACAAATATTTGCTGGGGATGGGTTTTGAAATGGTGACCCACAGCATGCCAGCCAGCAATGCTAACTGCCACTCCAAAGGTATGCAGCACAGCTTGCAGCATTGCTTCATCTCTTGGAGAAACAGCAACCTGCTATTCCCAAGGTTCTCATTGGACTTGACTGCAGCACCCTGGATCTAAATCTTGACCAGGGTCCTCTGTATGGCAGTGCTGGAGGAACCTCGCATTCTGGTCACGTTGTCACATCCTCTTCACTACAGTGAGAGCATTGAAAGACGCTCCTCCCATTGAAGCTTTGCGATCATTGAATGGGTCTTCAGTTTATTTCAGCGAGAAGCTGCCATCGTCGATCTGATACTACAATTTTCCACACAGACAAAAAAATTGACACCAAGTCTCCCGAGCTGCATCTTACCAACTGGTGCTTGTCTTTATAGCACCCGGTCCTTTCCCTATGCCTCCAGTGTTGGTATGCGAGCCAGCTGTCTTGCACCTTTGGCTGTGGCGATGGGGTTTCCCAAATAACCATCTGGTGAATTGTCCAGTTGAAACGGGAACAGTTCTCGTTTTTGACCTCACGACCGTGGAACAGGAAGACTGCTGTGAAACCTGTTGTGCCTTGCTATGCTGTGTTATATGCTAATATAATGATGGGCAGTATTTTATCTCAATCTCTTGGTCAACATCAAAATATATGGAGAACATATCTGCCAGCATCCTACTAAACTTACTAAACTGTTCGCTGATGCCATTCTTATTTGGATGGTAGGCAGTTGTCATCCTATAGGCGATGTCGCAATGTGAAATTATCAATGGCAGTAGTTTTGACAACAAAACTTTCCCACAATCAGACATCTTGACATATGTGTTTTATAAGGAACCATGCAATTTTCAGAGCTTCAGCAGTTGGCACAGCTTTGATGACAGTGTACTGAGTGCGGTAGTTAGCGCAGATTATTATCCATCGATTCCCATTAGTCAACTTTGGGAACCTCCCAAGAGGTGAGTTTGAGTCCTATGGAATGGCACTGCTGCAGGTGGGATTGGGATCTGATGTCCAGGAGGTATCTGCAGTATATGCTTCCATCACTGGCATTCCTTACAATGGTTCACATAGTGTCTAATGGATCAATACAGACGTCTAATTCTGCCTAGAGTCTTCATGAATCCCAGGTGACCAATTGTTGGGACATCATGGATGTTCTTCAAGATAGCTGGCCATAGAAGAGGTAGAATGTTGAGCAACCATTTCTGCCCCATCATATAATAGTTCCTCTTACAAATGTTCTGTATATTATTTGTAATTCTCCTTTTCTCAGTTTTTCGTTCTTTGAGGCCACTGTAGTCTTCAGCAGTGCTGGACCTTCCCTTTGTTCAGCAGCAGTGTCATTTATGGCAGCAGTGACTGAGATTTCATCCACACTGCCTTGATCCGCTAAAGGATTCTTGAAAGGCAGTCAGCACCGATGTGCTTGCATCCATTTTTGTAGACCGCTGTGATGCATTTCTGAAACCTCAGTGTACATCTCACCAGCAGATCCTTCAGGCAAGTTAGCCAGCATGAAGAGTGGTGTTTGATCACAACATTGAATGGTTTGGCAATAAAAATGGCCAGAACTTGTTGATGGCCAAAACAATTGCAAAGAATTTTTTCTTGGTTGTAGGGCAGTTCATGTCAGACTAAGAGAGTAATCTGGAAGCATAAGCTACTACCTTTTTCAGCACCTTCCTGAGTTGGTACTAGAGATGTACTCATCCTGTAACTGCCAGCATCAATGTGAAGTTCTGTCTCGGCATTCTCGTCATACAAAGCTAGGACTGGAGATGATGTGAGACATGCAGGAGAAGAGTCATTGAGGTTCTGGAAGGCATCAACAGCAATGTGGAGTCATGCTGTCTCCAGTGACATGGGCAGCTGTGCTAGGTTTCTCTATTGAGGACCCATGGCTTGAATTTCGATTGGTTTTAAATCTATGGAGTTTGATGGCCAGGGGAGCATGGTAAAATTATCCTGATGCTCATTGGACTGTGCATGTACACTATAAGCTGTGTGATGTGTTGTATTGTCCTGCTGGTATATACCACTGTGTCAAGGAAAACGAACTGCATGTAAGGGTGGACGTGGCCCAAAGGATAGATGCATAGTTGCGTTGTTCCCTTATGCCTTCCAGAATTACGACATCACCCACGGAATGCCACGAGAACATTCCCCAGACCATAATGCTCCGTTTCCCATCCTGGACTCTTCCTGATTGTTGTAGGGTGCCGGCCATCTGTCCAATGGAGCATCTGTAAAGGGCACTCAGTGGATTTCCAGTTGTGATATTGGTGTGCAGGTTCTATCCTTTGTTTGCCAATGAACAACAGTCAGCATGGGTGCATGAACCATGCACCAGCTGTGGGGGCCCATATGCAGCTACATTTGCTGAACAGTCATTAAGGAGACAATGATAGTAACCCCTTTGTTCATTTGGGTGGTCAGTTGCTCAACAGTTGCACATCTATTCGTCTGTACACGTCTCCACAGCTGTTGTTGACCCCCGTCTCACCCCTGTCATTTGTGCCCCATGATGCACCACAGTTGCCTCAGCACCAATTTTTAATAGTGCCATTTTGCCATGCATGGTATACTGTGACCACAGTGGCACGCGAACAGTTTGCAAACTTAGCTGTTTTGGAAACCAAAAGCCATTGATCATGCCCTTTTGGATGTCAGATAAATCATTCTGTTTCTGCATTATGACAATAAATGCACCGTTTCTGCGTCCCCCTGACAACCATTACATACCCTCCATCTGCTGTCCATGAATGGTTGTTGCATGGTGACATGGAACATAGATGGTGGTAACATTAATGTGACTGGACCATGTAAAATGCAACATCAACCAAAGGGAAAGAAAACTGATCAACAAGTTGTGCCTTAAGCAAAATAGGGTCAGAGTTAGTGGAGAACTAATGGAGGGAATAGGAATAGGAAGAGGAAAATGAAAAGGATGAGTACCCAGACAGAGATGCTGCCTTTCACCTATAATGTTTAATATCTACATGGGAGAGATCATAGGAGGATGCACAGATGGAATAAAAGGAGTGTGTGTATAAGGCAAAAGGGTGGAGTGTATAAAGTTTGCTGACAGCATGGTCATGTCAATAGAAACCAAGGAATAAAAGGAGTGTGTGTATAACGCAAAAGAGTGGAGTCAACATGGTCATGTCAATAGAAACCATAAGTTACCTAATGACCCAGTGGAACAACTAAATATCAAATGCCAAGGTTTCAGAATGAAGATGGATACGTAAAATATTGAAATCATGGTACTTGGAGTAAAAGGGGAGATGAACAAATTCATCGTAGTTTGGCAGCTAGAGCAGACTGAAAAATTCAAATATTTGGGAAGTGTTACAATAGAGGTAATAAATTGACATGGACATTGAGACTAGTGATAACCTAGGGAGCATTCAACAAAAAGAGGAAGTTGGTATGCAGGCAACTGAATAAAAATCTAGGAAAAAGGTGAGCAAATGTTATGTATCAACCATAGCTTTTTATAGTGGTGTTACCTGAACACTGCAGAATGATGAAGAAAGGGGGCCGTAATATAGATGAAGCAAGAGGGTGCATATTGGGAAGTCAGGTTGAGGAATGAAGAGGTGTTAAATTGACAAGAAAAAAACAACCTCTCAGGTAGCAAAGGAAAAGAAAGAAAAAAATTGGCTAGCCTCAACTTGAGAAGATAGTGCTTACTCCAGCAAGGAACTGAGTGATGGAGAGTAAAAGAGTTAGAGAGGGGGAGCGGAGGGGGGGGGGGATGGTTGGGGGAGGGGGGGGGGGGGGGTAGGAAGAAGATGGCATAAGCTAATCAACAGTGTCAGGGAGGAAAGTGGTAAGTACATGGAACTAAGGAAGAAAACACAGGACTGGAATGGGGTGATGCACCACACCTAATACTCCACTAGGCAGAACTATTGATGGTGGTTGTGATATAGGGAGGCAGCAGTATCCAAGTCTGGAACAAAGACTTGTTAGAATGGAGTTCCAATCATGACAGTGATTATACTGTGTTCAGTATGTAGTGTCACCATTCAGAAATTCAAGCAGGCAGTTATGCAACAATTCGTCATGTCTATAAAGTGTGCTAAGCAAACCTGTATTACATGGCAGCTGTACATAGTTAGGTTCAGGTCACTGGCACATGTTCAGTGCTCTCCCAGACTTCATTTCACGGGTTCGTGAGAGGAGAGCCACCAAAGAGCCTGTAGACTAAGACACTATATCTGTAACTTATAAATCCAATTGAACCACAATTTTTGTTGCCATGAGAGGAAGGGAGATAATGGAGCAGACTGTTCCTGTGGACATATCAGTTAGCTACTGTAAACACTGTATATCGTGATCCCGACACTCCCAAGGAACAGCTACAAAGGAGAGCCCCCCTTCGTCACCCAGCACCACCCTGCATTGGAAGAACTGAACCACATCCTTCACAAGGGCTTTTTATTGTCTATCATCATGCACTGATATGAGGGACATCCTACCCAAGATCCTTCTCACCCTCTCTTAAAGTACTGTTCTGTCGCACATCCAACCTCCACAACATCCTAGTCCATCCTTGTGCAACTCTCCATCCCATCCCCTTGGCACAAGGATCATATCCCTATGGAAGACCCAGGTGCAAGACCTGCCTAGTCCACCCACCCAACACTTCTTATTCCACTTTTATCAATGGCTTCCCCTTCCCCATCAGAAGCCAGGCCACCAGTGAAAGCAGCAATGTCATGTACCTGCCAGCTGTGGTGCGAACAGTGCTCAGGTTTTTATATTGGTATGACTACAGACCAGCTGTCCAGCAGGATGTATGGCCACCACCAAACTGCGCCCAAGAGCAAAGTAGATCACCCTGTTGCACAGCATGCAGCTGAGCATAACATGCTTGATTTCAGTGGCTGCTTCACTACCCAAACCTGCTGGATCCTCCCCTCCATCACCAGCTTTTCTGAACTGCACAGATGGGCGCTGCCTTTCCAACACTGTCTCCACTCCCAAAATAATCCTGGCCTCAGTCTACAGTAACTTAATGTACCCGTTCCCTCCACAGACAGTTTCCACCTCCTGTGTCCTATTACCTCCCAACTCATGTTCCCTCACCATCGTGCACTGCTCCCTGCAGTGCACCCACTGTCTTTACCACTTCTCTGCTCCTCTCCTTTCTGCTCCCGTCTTTCCCTTCCCTTCCCTTCCCTTCCCTTCCCTCCCTCCACCACAGCCTTCCAATGCTGCACCAGGTAGCCTTGTCTGCCACCTCTGGTTCCTGCGCGCTCTGCCAGGCAGCATTGTTTCCTCTTCCATCACCTGTACCTAGCTATCCCTTGCCCTGCACTGCTCCAACAGAGATTGTTGCTCCCATTTGACACATTTCAGTTTCTTTTTGGTCTTAGCAGCCAGAGTTAAGGGTTGTGTGTGTGAGATGTGCTTATTTGTATTAATGAGTGTGTTTTGCTCTTTTTTGGCGGAGGCTTTGGCCGAAAGCTTAATGTGTAAGACTCTTTTTGTTGTGGCTTTCTGAAATAGAAAGGTGTAATGTATTCAACCTAAAAACCTTCAACCACCCACCCAGTGATTTAAAGAATTTCATGGATAGTAAAATTAAAATGGTCAAATTAAAAAATCAGTGTGCAATGTGAATGTAAAATGACTCGTTCCACATCATTACAATTAATCATGGAACATGAAACTAATTAAATAACTACGAACACAAACTGAAATTATGTCTGCCTGCCAACTCGTGCATATCTGGGTGTGTGATATATATATATGTCTGCTTGTCTGCTTGTGTTTGTGTATGTGTGGATGGATATGTGTGTGTGTGCGCGAGTGTATACCCGTCCTTTTTTCCCCCTAAGGTAAGTCTTTCCGCTCCCGGGATTGGAATGACTCCTTACCCTCTCCCTTAAAACCCACATCCTTTCGTCTTTCCCTCTCCTTCCCTCTTTCCTGATGAGGCAACAGTTTGTTGCGAAAGCTTGAATTTTGTGTGTATGTTTGTGTTTGTTTGTGGTTCTAGCTTTCGCAACAAACGGTTGCTTCATCAGGAAAGAGGAAAGGAGAGGGAAAGTCATGGGTTTTAAGGGAGAGGGTAAGGAGTCATTCCAATCCCGGGAGTGGAAAGACTTACCTTAGGGGGCAAAAAAGACAGGTATACACCCGCACACACGCACATATCCATCCGCACATACACAGACACAAGCAGACATTTGTAAAGGCAAAGAGTTTGGGCAGAGATGTCAGTCGAGACGGAAGTACCAAGGCAAAGATGTTGTTGAAAGTCAGGTGAGGTATGAGCGGCGGCAACTTGAAATTAGCGGAGGTTGAGGCCTGGCGGATAATGAGAAGAGAGGATATACTGAAGGGCAAGTTCCCATCTCCGGAGTTCTGACAGGTTGGTGTTAGCGGGAAGTATCCAGATAACCCGGACGGTGTAACACTGTGCCAAGATGTGCTGGCCGTGCACCAAAGCATGTTTAGCCACAGGGTGATCCTCATTACCAACAAACACTGTCTGCCTGTGTCCATTCATGCGAATGGACAGTTTGTTGCTGGTCATTCCCACATAGAAAGCTTCATAGTGTAGGCAGGTCAGTTGGTAAATCACGTGGGTGCTTTCACACGTGGCTCTGCCTTTGATCATGTACACCTTCCAGGTTACAGAACTGGAGTAGGTGGTGGTGGGAGGGTGCATTGGATAGCTTTTATACCGGGGGCGGTTGCAAGGGTAGGAGCCAGAGGGTAAGGAAGGTGGTTCGGGGATTTCATAGGGATGAACTAAGAGGTTACGAAGGTTAGGTGGACAGCGGAAAGACACTCTTGGTGGAGTGGGGAGGATTTCATGAATGATGGATCTCATTTCAGGGCAGGATTTGAGGAAGTCGTATCCCTGCTGGAGAGCCACATTCAGAGTCTGATCCAGTCCCGGAAAGTATCCTGTCACAAGTGGGGCACTTTTGTGGTTCTTCTGTGGGAGGTTCTGGGTTTGAGGGGATGAGGAAGCGGCTCTGGTTATTTGCTTCTGTACCAGATCGGGAGGGTAGTTGCGGGATGTGAAAGCTGTTTTCAGGTTGTTGGTGTAATGGTTTAGGGATTCCGAACTGGAGCAGATTCGTTTGCCACGAAGACCTAGGCTGTAGGGAAGGGACTGTTTGATGTGGAATGGGTGGCAGCTGTCATAATGGATGTACTGTTGCTTGTTGGTGGGTTTGATGTGGACGGACGTGTGAAGCTGGCCATTGGACAGGTGGAGGTCAACGTCAAGGAAAGTGGCATGGGATTTGGAGTAGGACCAGGTGAATCTGATGGAACCGAAGGAGTTGAGGTTGGAGAGGAAATTCTGGAGTTGTTCTTCACTGTCAGTCCAGATCATGAAGATGTCATCAATAAATCTGTACCAAACTTTGGGTTGGCAGGCATGGGTAACCAAGAAGGCTACCTCTAAGCGAACCATGAATAGGTTGGTGTACGAGGGGGCCATCCTGGTACCCATGGCTGTTCCCTTTAATTGTTGGTGTGTCTGGCCTTCAAAAGTGAAGAAGTTGTCGGTCAGGATGAAGCTGGCTAAGGTAATGAGGAAAGAGGTTTTAGGTAGGGTGGCAGGTGATCGGTGTGAAAGGAAGTGCTCCATCGCAGCGAGGCCCTGGATGTGCGGAATATTTGTGTATAAGGAAGTGGCATCAATGGTTACAAGAATGGTTTCCGGGGGTAATAGATTGGGTAAGGATTCCAGGCGTTCGAGAAAGTGGTTGGTGTCTTTGATGAAGGATTGGAGACTGCATGTAATGGGTTGAAGGTGTTGATCTACGTAGGCAGAGATACGTTCTGTGGGGGCTTGGTAACCAGCTACAATGGGGCGGCTGGATGATTGGGTTTGTGAATTTTAGGAAGAAGGTAGAAGGTAGGGGTGCGGGGTGTCGGTGGGGTCAGGAGGTTGATGGAGTCAGGTGAAAGGTTTTGCAGGGGGCCTAAGGTTCTGAGGATTCCTTGAAGCTCCGCTTGGACATCAGAAATGGGTTTACCTTGGCAAACTTTGTATGTGGTGTTGTCTGAAAGCTGACGCAGTCCCTCAGCCACATACTCCCGACGATCAAGTACCACGGTCGTGGAACCCTTGTCCGCCGGAAGAATGACGATGCATCAATCAGGCTTCAGATCACGGATAGCTTGAGCTTCCGCAGTGGTGATGTTGGGAGTAGGATTAAGGTTTTTTAAGAAGGATTGAGAAGCAAGGCTGGAAGTCAGAAATTCCTGGAAGGTTTGGAGAGGGTGATTTTTGAGGAAGAGGAGGTGGGTCCCGCTTTGACGGAGGACGGAACTGTTCCAGGCAGGGTTCAATTTGGATAGTGTCTTGGGGAGTTGGATCATTAGGAGTAGGATTAGGATCATTTTTCTTCGTGGCAAAGTGATATTTCCAGCAGAGAGTACGAGTGTAGGACAGTAAATCTTTGACGAGGGCTGTTTGGTTGAATCTGGGAGTGGGGCTGAAGGTGAGGCCTTTGGATAGGACAGAGGTTTCAGATTGGGCGAGAGGTTTGGAAGAAAGGTTAACTACTGAATTGGGGTGTTGTGGTTCCAGATTGCGTTGATTGGAATTTTGAGGTTTTGGAGGGAGTGGAGGTGGAAGTGGGAGATTGAGTAGATGGGAGAGACTGGGTTTGTGTGCAGTGAGAGGATGTTGAGGTTTGCTGGAAAGGTTGTGAAGGGTGAGTGAGTTGCCTTTCCGGAGGTAGGAAACCAGGAGATTGCATAATGTTTTGAGGTGGAGGATAGCATGCTGTCCTAATTTGCGGTTGGCCTGTAGGAGGATGCTTTGAACAGCCGGTGTGGATGCGGGAGAGGAAAGATTGAGGACTTTTATTAAGGATAGGAGTTGACGGGTGTGTTCATTGGCTGAGTTGATGTGTAGGTGAAGGATTAGGTGGGTGAGGGCAATGGATTGTTCAGTTTGGAACTGGTATAGGGACTGACGGAAAGAAGGGTTGCAGCCAGAGATGGGAACTTTAAGTCTGAGGCCTTTGGGGGTAATGCCAAATGTCAGACAGGCCTGAGAAAATAAAATGTGGGAGCGTAATCTGGCTAGGGCGAAGGCATGTTTGCGGAGCGAATGTAAATAAAACTTAATGGGGTCGTTGTGGGGGTGTTGTGAGGGTGACATGGTATTAGAAGGTGGAAAGTGTAACATGAGGCTGAAATGAAAATGAAAATAAAAATATATATGGGGAGAGATAAAGGTGAACTAGAAAGCAACTGGAGATCTAGTGTGAAAAAAGGCGAAAAAGTGTTGGTTAAAGCTGGGCTGTGTTGATCCTGTGGTGAACTTGGATTGGTAGACATCGATGTGCATAAAGATTAGGTGGTTGTGTTGCCGCCAAAACACATTAAAGGGTGGAGAAATTCGGGAAAATTTCGAAAAAACTACGTGTAAATGTATTAAAAGGAGTGGTTTTGTGGTGGCAGATTATGAGAATGAGGCTAACAATTGTCTGATGAAGAAATAATGACGTTAAAAGCTGTGGGAAGCGGCTAAAAATGATCAATGATGGGTGTGGGGGGAGGGGGGGGGGGGGAACGGAAATGGAGATAAAGCAAAAGTTATTAGAACTTGCCGGAATGGTTGTTTAGTAGGTGAAAGGAACTGTTTGTGAACTAGAAACGTGGATTTTATAGCGGCGGTAGTGTTGAAAGCGGGGGAAAAAAAAATATTTTTTTGGTTATGGCTTGGAAGTGGGTTACATATTATTGGGTATATATAGGTGGGATAAAATTGTATAGTAGATTACGGTAAAAAGGCAAAGGTGAATACAAAGTGAACCTACTGGCAAAAACAGAAAGAGAAAATAAGACGACAGAAAAGATTTCGAAATGTAACAGTGACAATAACAAACGTGATTGTTGGGTTCAAATTAATGATATGAATATAATAGAGGGAAACATTCCAAGCGGGAAAAATATATTTAAAAACAAAGATGATGTGATTTACCATATGAAAGCGCTGGCAGGTCGATAGAAACACATACATACACACAAAATTCTAGCTTTTGCAACCAATGGTTGCTTCGTCAGGAAAGAGGGAAGGAGAGGGAAAGACGAAAGGATGTGGGTTTTAAGGAGTCATTCCAATCCCGGGAGCAGAAAGACTTAACCTTAGGGGGAAAAAAGGACAGGTATACACTCGCGCACACACACACACCTATCCATCCGCACATACACAGACACTAGCAGACATTTGTAAAGGCAAAGAGTTTGGGCAGAGATGTCAGTCGAGGCGGAAGTACAGAGGCAAAGATGTTGTTGAAAGACAGGTGAGGTATGAGCGGCGGCAACTTGAAATTAGCGGAGGTTGAGGCCTGGCGGATAACGAGAAGAGAGGATATACTGAAGGGCAAGTTCCCATCTCCGGAATTCTGACAGGTTGGTGTTAGCGGGAAGTATCCAGATAACCCGGACGGTGTAACACTGTGCCAAGATGTGCTGGCCGTGCACCAAGGCATGTTTAGCCACAGGGTGATCCTCATTACCAACAAACACTGTCTGCCTGTGTCCATTCATGCGAATGGACAGTTTGTTGCTGGTCATTCCCACATAGAAATCTTCATAGTGTAGGCAGGTCAGTTGGTAAATCACGTGGGTGCTTTGACATGTGGCTCTGCCTTTGATCGTGTACACCTTCCCGGTTACAGGACTGGGGTAGGTGGTGGTGGGAGGGTGCATGGGACAGGTTTTACATCGGGGGCGGTTGCAAGGGTAGGAGCCAGAAGGTAAGGAAGTTGGTTTGGGGATTTCATAGGGATGAACTAAGAGGTTACGAAGGTTAGGTGGACGGCGGAAAGACACTCTTGGTGGAGTGGGGAGGATTTCATGAATGATGGATCTCATTTCAGGGCAGGCTTTGAGGAAGTCGTATTCTTGCTGGAGAGCCACATTCAGAGTCTGATCCAGTCCCGGAAAGTATCCTGTCACAAGTAGGGCACTTTTGTGGTTCTTCTGTGGGAGGTTCTGGGTTTGAGGGGACGAGGAAGTGGCTCTGGTTATTTGCATCTGTACCAGGTCGGGAGGGTAGTTGCGGGATGTGAAAGCTGTTTTCAGGTTGTTGGTGTAATGGTTTAGGGATTTCATAGGGATGAACTAACAGGTTACGAAGGTTAGGTGGACGGCGGAAAGACACTCTTGGTGGAGTGGGGAGGATTTCATGAAGGATGGATCTCATTTCAGGGCAGGATTTGAGGAAGTCGTATCCCTGCTGGAGAGCCACATTCAGAGTTTGGTCCAGTCCCGGAAAGTATCCTGTCACAAGTGGGGCACTTTTGTGGTTCTTCTGTGGGGGACTCTGGGTTTGAGAGGATGAGGAAGTGGCTCTGGTTATTTGCTTCTGTACCAGGTCGGGAGGGTAGTTGCGGGATGCGAAAGCTGTTGTAAGGTTGTTGGTGTAATGGTTTAGGGATTCCGGACTGGAGCAGATTCGTTTGCCACGAAGACCTAGGCTGTAGGGAAGGGACCGTTTGATGTGGAATGGGTGGCAGCTGTCATAATGGAGGTACTGTTGCTTGTTGGTGGGTTTGATGTGGACGGACGTGTGAAGCTGGCTATTGGACAGGTGGAGGTCAACGTCAAGGAAAGTGGCATGGGATTTGGAGTAGGACCAGGTGAATCTGATGGAACCAAAGGAGTTGAGGTTGGAGAGGAAATTCTGGAGTTCTTCTTCACTGTGAGTCCAGATCATGAAGATGTCATCATTAAATCTGTACCAAACTTTGGGTTGGCAGGCCTGGGTAACCAAGAAGGCTTCCTCTAAGCGACCCATGAATAGGTTGGCGTACGAGGGGGCCATCCTGGTACCCATGGCTGTTCCCTTTAATTGTTGGTGTGTCTGGCCTTCAAAAGTGAAGAAGTTGTGGGTCAGGATGAAGCTGCCTAAGGTAATGAGGAAAGAGGTTTTAGGTAGGGTGGCAGGTGATCGGCGTGAAAGGAAGTGCTCCATCGCAGCGAGGCCCTGGACGTGCGGAATATTTGTGTATAAGGAAGTGGCATCAATGGTTACAAGGATGGTTTCCGGGGGTAATAGATTGGGTAAGGATTCCAGGCGTTCGAGAAAGTGGTTGGTGTCTTTGATGAAGGATGGGAGACTGCATGTAATGGGTTGAAGGTGTTGATCTACATAGGCAGAGATACTTTCTGTGGGGGCTTGGTAACCAGCTACAACGGGGCGGCCGGGATGATTGGGTTTGTGGATTTTAGGAAGAAGGTAGAAGGTAGGGGTGCGGGGTGTCGGTGGGGTCAGGAGGTTGATGGAGTCAGGTGAATGGTTTTGCAGGGGGCCTAAGGTTCTGAGGATTCCTTGAAGCTCCGCCTGGACATCGGGAGTGGGGTTACCTTGGCAAACTTTGCTTGTGGCGTTGTCTGAAAGCTGACGCAGTCCCTCAGCCACATACTCCCGACGATCAAGTACCACGGTCGTGGAACCCATGTCCGCCGGAAGAATGACGATGGATCGGTCAGCCTTCAGATCACGGATAGCCCGGGCTTCAGCAGCGGTGATTTTGGGAGTAGGATTAAGGTTTTTTAAGAAGGATTGAGATGCAAGGCTGGAAGTCAGAAATTCCTGGAAGGTTTGGAGAGGGTGATTTTGAGGAAGAGGAGGTGGGTCCCGCTGCGACGGAGGACGGAACTGTTCCAGGCAGGGTTCAATATGGATGGTGTCTTGGGGAGTTGGATCATTAGGAGTAGGATTAGGATCATTTTTCTTCGTGGCAAAGTGATATTTCCAGCAGAGAGTACGAGTGTAGGACAGTAAATCTTTGACGAGGGCTGTTTGGTTGAATCTGGGAGTGGGGCTGAAGGTGAGGCCTTTGGATAGGACAGAGGTTTCAGATTGGGCGAGAGGTTTGGAGGAAAGGTTAACTACTGAACTAGGGTGTTGTGGTTCCAGATTGTGTTGATTGGAATTTTGAGGTTTTGGAGGGAGTGGAGCTGGAAGTGGGAGATTGAGTAGATGGGAGAGACTGGGTTTGTGTGCAATGAGAGGAGGTTGAGGTTTGCTGGAAAGGTTGTGAAGGGTGAGTGAGTTGCCTTTCCGGAGGTGGGAAACCAGGAGATTGGATAGTTTTTTGAGGTGTAGGGTGGCATGCTGTTCTAATTTACGGTTGGCCTGTAGGAGGATGCTCTGAACAGCCGGTGTGGTTGTGGGAGAGGAAATATATATATA
The DNA here is from genome assembly GCF_021461395.2 of Schistocerca americana. Taxonomy (NCBI): domain Eukaryota; kingdom Metazoa; phylum Arthropoda; class Insecta; order Orthoptera; family Acrididae; genus Schistocerca; species Schistocerca americana. The sequence goes on along the minus strand of NC_060124.1, from coordinate 77,034,889 downwards.
TTTAAAAAAACAAATATGTCTGCTTGTGTCTGTATATGTGTGGATGGATATGTGTGTGTGTGCGAGTGTATACCCGTCCTTTTTTCCCCCTAAGGTAAGTCTTTCCGCTCCCGGGATTGGAATGACTCCTTACCCTCTCCCTTAAAACCCAGTTCCTTTCGTCTTTCCCTCTCCTTCCCTTCCCTCTTTCCTGATGAGGCAACAGTTTGTTGCGAAAGCTTGAATTTTGTGTGTATGTATGTGTCGGTTTGTGTTTATATCGACTTGCCAGCGCTTTCGTATGGTAAGTCACATCATCTTTGTTTTTAAATATATTTTTCCCGCGTGGAATGTTTCATATATATATAGAAGGAAACATTCCACGTGGGGAAAAACAAAATATATCTAAAAACAAAGATGATATGACTTACCAAACGAAAGTGCTGGCACGTCGATAGACACACAAACAAACACAAACATACACACAAAATTCTAGCTTTCGCAACCAACGGTTGCCTCATCAGGAAAGAAATAATTTTGATTTACTGTGTGTAAATGTATTAAAAGAAGTGGTTTTGTGGTGGCAGATTATGAAAATGAGGCTAACAATTGTCTGGCGAAGAAATAATGACCGTTAAAACCCGTGGGAAGCGGCTAAAAGTTATCAGTGATGTGCGAAAAACGGAAATGGAAATAAAGCGAAAGTTATCAGAACTAGACGAAATGGTTGTTTAATAGGTGAAAGGAACTGTTTGTGGACTAGAAACAGTGGATTTTATAGCAGCGGTAGTGTTGAAAGCGGATTTTTTTTTTTTGGAAGTGGGTGACGTATTGTTGAGTATATATAGGCGGGATAAAATTGTATAGTAGATTACGGTAAAAAGGAGAAGGTGAATACAAAGTGAAACTACTGGCTAAAACAAAAAGAGAAAATAAGACGACAGAAAAGATTTCGAAATGCAACAGTGACAATAACAAACGTAATTGTTGGGTTCAAATTAATGATATGAATATAATAGAAGGAAACATTCCACATGGGGAAAAACAAAATATATCTAAAAACAAAGATGATGTGACTTACCAAACGAAAGCGCTGGCACGTCGATAGACACACAAACAAACACAAACATACACACAAAATTCTAGCTTTCGCAACCAACGGTTGCCTCGTCAGGAAAGACGAAAGCTAGAATTTTGTGTGTATGTTTGTGTTTGTTTGTGTGTCTATCAACGTGCCAGCGCTTTCGTTTGGTAAGTCACATCATCTTTGTTTTTTTATATATATATATATATATATATAAAAAAAAAACAAAGATGATGTGACTTACCAAATGAAAGTGCTGGCAGGTTGACAGACACACAAACAAACACACAAAATTCAAGCTTTCGCAACAAACTGTTGTCTCATCAGGAAAGAAATATGTCTGCTTGTGTCTGGATATGTGTGGATGGATATGTGTGTGTGTGCGCGAGTGTATACCCGTCCTTTTTTCCCCCTAAGGTAAGTCTTTCTGCTCCCGGGATTGGAATGACTCCTTACCCTCTCCCTTAAAACCCACATCCTTTCGTCTATCCCTTCCCTCTTTCCTGATGAGGCAACAGTTTGTTGCGAAAGCTTGAATTTTGTGTGTATGTTTGTGTGTCTGTCGACCTGCCAGCACTTTCATTTGGTAAGTCACATCATCTTTGTTTTTAGATATATTTTTCCTACGTGGAATGTTTCCCTCTCCATTTATAATCTACTTACTGCACAAGCAAATACAAATGCTACTGCACAGGCAGTGGAAGAATTTTTAGTATTGCTGCTAAGTGCCTGCAGTGATTGAGAATGACACTTTTTTGTTGGGATCTGGATTTCAACCTGATCAAAAGTAGTCTTGCAATGAGATTTTGAAGACTGGCTTAGTCCTTGAGTATCCCATATTCCACCATGCATATTACAAACACTTAGTATCAGAACAGTGTATTGTGATGTGGGAAAGATGACTGAATGTGTGAAATTCAAAATTGTGGCATCTACAATTGAACAGTGGGGGCAGTAGTCAAAGGCACCATGACAGCTGTGGTCTATGTGAACATTGTTGTGAACATCTTACATTCGTTCATTTACATCTACATGAATACTCTGCAATTCACAATTAAGTGCTTGGCTGAGGGTTAAACGAACCACCTTAAAAGCTATTTCTCTACTTTTCCATTCTCGAATGGTGCATGGGGAAAAAGAAGCACTTAAATATTTCTGTGCGTGCTCTAATTTCTCTTATTTTATCATGATGGTCATTTCTCTCTCTGTAGATGTGTGCCAATAGAATATTTTCGCATTCAGAGGAGAAAATTGAGAGTTGAAATTTCTGTTGCTACAAAAAGTGTCATTGTTTTAATGATTGCCACCCCAAGTTGCATATCACATCCATGGCACTCGCTCCACTATTTCACAATAATGCAAAATGTGCTGCCCTTCTTTGAATTTTTCCAGTGTCCTCTGTCAATCGTATCTTATGCGGATCCCACACCATGCAGCAATACTACAGAAAAGGATGGACAAGCCTAGTGTTGGTAGTCTCTGTAGTAGACCTTTTGCATTTCGTAAGTGTTCTGCCAATAAATCACAATCTTTGGTTCATTTTATCCACAACATTATCTATGTGACCATTCCAGTTTAAATTATTGTAATTGGTAAGAATTTAGTTGAATTTACAGTCTCTAAATTTGAGTAATTTATCATGTGACTGAAGTGTAATGGATTTCTTTTAATACTCATGTGGAAGATTTCACACTTTTCATTATTTGGAGCCAAGTCACACTTTTTGCATCATACACATATCTTGTGTAAATCATTTTTCAATTGGTTTTAAAAATCTGATTACTTTACAAGACAGTAAATGACAGCACCATGGCAAACAATCTAAGAGGGCTGCGCAGGTTATCTCCTATGTCGTTTATGTAAATCAGGAACAGCAAAAGGCCTATAACACTTCGTTGTGGAACATCAGAGGTCATTTCTGGTGTAGTTGATGGCTTCTGAGCAATTACTACAAACCATGATCTTTCTGATATGAACTCATGAATCCAGTTGCACAACTGAGGCGATACTCCATAGACACACACTTGGATGAGAAGATGCTTGTGAGGAGCATTGTTAAAAGCCTTCTGGAAATCTAAAAATATGGAATCGATTTGGTATATCCTGTCAATAGCACTCATTACTCTGTGAGAATAAAGAGCTACTTGTGTTTCACAAGAATTTCATACCTGATGTCTTCACCAATGCAATGGCATTATCCAGCAGAATAGTTGTATGTGTCTCAAGACTAGAATCGTGTTACAGTGGTTTGAAGTGTATGATAGTGAACTCACATTTAAATCTTGGTTGCCAATATTACCTAATCTGAATCCAGTGGAACACATCTGGGATGCTATCAGGTGCCAGCTCCGTACCTACAAATTGCCAACCCATAATTTAGATGAATTGTGTGAGCTGTGCATAGACATCTGGTGCCATGTGCCTCCAGAAACCAAACAATGCCTTGTCAAATCAGTACCACACAGAATCACGGCTGTGTTCCATTTCAAATGTGGAACAACATGCTATTAATCATGTGGTCATAATGTTTTGGCTTATCTGTATAGTTCTATATATCAGTGCGTCAGGGGACCATCAAGAAATGTCTGGATGAATGTGGGCTCTGAATGCAATATCTTTTGTGCAGATTGCCGCCTTTATCATGTAGACATTGATTCTCATTACCCTTTTCGTAAGGCTTGATTACAGTGATAGATACATTAGTGTGTAACGCCTAGATTGGATAGATTAGATTAGATTAGTTTTTGTTCCATAGATCTGTGCTGAGGAGATCCTCGTGGATGTGGAACGTGTCAATCTTTTTCTTTCTTTTAGCTGAAATAACAATGCTAATAGTATGAATATATACATCATTTGTTTCTATTAAAAAATTCGTCGATGGAGTAGGAGTTGGCCACTAGTAAGTCTTTCAGGCTCCTTTTAAACTGATCTTTATTTGTAACTAAATTTTTTATGTTTGCTGGCAAATTATTGAAGATGAGTGTTCCTGAGTAGTGGACCCCTTTTTGAACTAAAGATTGTTTTAACATTCTGCTGCATGTTGTTGGGTGGCATTGAGGTGCTATTGGGATTTTTTATTCATTTTATTTATTTAGTTATTTGTTTATTTTTTTGCAGAAAGTGCTAATTTTTAATGACTTCAGAACATGTTTGATGATTATTCAGAGTTTACAGCAGCTAGCTGGGTTGTCCACAGGAGCAGTCTCCTCCATTTTCTCTTTCCTTTCAAGATGTGCAAAATGGAAATCTGGTAACAAAAACTGTGGTCCAGTTGGATTTATAAGTTACAGATATAGTGTCATAGTCTACAAGCTCTTTGGAGGTTTATCCTCTTGAGAAATTGAGTAATGGAGTCTGGGAGCGCATTGAACATGTGCCAGTGTCCTGAACTGAACTCTGTGCACAGCCGCCAGGGAATACAGATTTTTTTAGAACACTTTATGAACATGAGGAATCGCTGCATAACTGCCTGCTTGAATTTCTGAAGGGTGACACTAATGCTGAACACAGTATAATCACTGCCATGATTAGAACTCCAACAAGTTTTTGTTCCAGATTTGGATACTGCTGCCTCCCTATATCACAACCACCATCAATACTTCTGCCTTGTGCAGGATTAGGCATGGTACTTCACTCCTGTTCCAGTCCTGTGCTTTCCTCTTTAGTTCCATGTAGCTACCACTTTCCTCCCTGACACTGTTGGTTAGCTGATGTCATCCTCTTCCCATCCTCCTCTTACTGTTTTACTGCCCACTGGAGTAAACACTATCTTCTGTATTGAGCCTAGCCAATTTTTCTTTCTTTTCCTTTGCACCTGAGAGGTTTTTGTTCTCGTCAGTTTAACACCACCTCATTCCTCACCCTGTCTTCTCATTTGTACCCTCTTGCTTTGTCCATACTACATTTCCAGTGCCTCCAGCCTTCTTTCTTCATCTTTTTGCAGAGTCTATGTAACAGACCCATAAAAAGCTATGATTGATGTATGTTGTTTGTTGTTGTTGTCTTCAATCCTGAGAATGGTTTGATGCAGCTCTCCATGCTACTCTATCCTGTGCAAGCTTCTTCATCTCCCAGTACTTACTGCAACCTACATCCTTCTGAATCTGCTTAGTGTATTCATCTCTTGGTCTCCCTCTACGATTTTTACCCTCCACGCTGCCCTCCAATGCTAAATTTGTGATCCCTTGATGCCTCAAAACATGTCCTACCAACCGGTCCCTTCTTCTTGTCAAGTTGTGCCTTAAACTCCTCTTCTCCCCAATTCTATTCAATACCTCCTCATTAGTTATGTGATCTACCCACCTAATCTTCAGCATTCTTCTGTAGCACCACATTTCGAAAGCTTCTATTCTCTTTTTGTCCAAACTATTTATCGTCCATGTTTCACTTCCATACATGGCTACACTCCATACAAATACTTTCAGAAACGACTTCCTGACACTTAAATCTGTACTCGATATTAACAAATTTCTCTTCTTCAGAAATGCTTTCCTTGCCATTGCCAGTCTACATTTTATATCCTCTCTACTTCGACCATCATCCGTTATTTTGCTCCCCAAATAGCAAAACTCCTTTACTACTTTAAGTGTCTCATTTCCTAATACCGAGCGAGGCGGCGCAGTGGTTAGACACTGGACTCGCATTCGGGAGGACGACGGTTCAATCCCGCGTCCGGCCATCCTGATTGAGGTTTTCCGTGATTTCCCTAAATCACTCCAGGCAAATGCCGGGATGGTTGCTCTGAAAGGGCACGGCCTACTTCCTTCCCCATCCTTCCCTAATCTGATGAGACCGATGACAACGCTGTCTGGTCTCCTTCCCCAAAAACAACCAACAACATCATTTCCTAATCTAATTCCCTCAGCATCACCCGACTTAATTCGACTACATTCCATTATCCTCGTTTTGCTTTTGTTGATGTTCATCTTATATCCTCCTTTCAAGACACTGTCCATCCCGTTCAACTGCTCTTCCAAGTCCTTTGCTGTCTCTGACAGAATTACAATGTCATCGGCGAACCTTAAAGTTTTTATTTCTTCTCCATGGACTTTAATAACTACTCCGAATTTTTCTTTTGTTTCCTTTACTGCTTGCTCAATATACAGATTGAATAACATTGGGGACAAGCTACAACCCTGTCTCACTCCCTTCCCAACCGCTGCTTCCCTTTCATGCCCCTCGACTCTTATAACTGCCATCTGGTTTCTGTACAAATTGTAAATAGCCTTTCGCTCCCTGTATTTTACCCCTGCCACCTTTAGAATTTGAAAGAGAGTATTCCAGTCAACATTGTCAAAAACTTTCTCTAAGTCTACAAATGGTAGAAACGTATGTTTGCCTTTCCTTAATCTATTTTCTAAGATAAGTCGTAGGGTCAGTGTTGCCTCACGTGTTCCAACATTTCTACAGAATCCAAATTGATCTTCCCCGAGGTTGGCTTCTACCAGTTTTTCCATTCACCTGTAAAGAATTCGTGTTAGTATTTTGCAGCTGTGACTTATTAAACTGATAGTTCAGTAAATTTCGCATCTGTCGACACCTGCTTTCTTTGGGATTGGAATTATTATATTCTTCTTGAAGTCTGAGGGTATTTCACCTGTCTCATACATCTTGCTCACCAGATGGTAGAGTTTTGTCAGGACTGGCTCTCCCAAGGCCGTCAGTAGTTCCAATGGAATGTTGTCTACTCCCGGGGCCTTGTTTCGACTCAGGTCTTTCAGTGCTCTGTCAAACTCTTCACGCAATTTCATATCTCCCATTTCATCTTCATCTACATCCTCTTCCATTTCCATAACATTGTCCTCAAGTACATCGCCCTTGTATAGACCCTCTATATACTCCTTCCACCTTTCTGCTTTCCCTTCTTTGCTTAGAACTGGGTTTCCATCTGAGCTCTTGATATTCATACAAGTGGCTCTCTTTTCTCCAAAGGTCTCTTTAATTTTCCTGTAGGCAGTATCTATCTTACCCCTAGTGAGACAAGCCTCTACATCCTTACATTTGTCCTCCAGCCATCCCTGCTTAGCCATTTTGCACTTCCTGTCGATCTCATTTTTGAGACGTTTGTATTCCTTTTTGCCTGCTTCATTTACTGCGTTTTTATATTTTCTCCTTTCATCAATTAAATTCAGTATTTCTTCTGTTACCCAAGGATTGCTACTAGCCCTCGTCTTTTTACCTACTTGATCCTCTGCTGCCTTCACTACTTCATCCCTCAGAGCTACCCATTCTTCTTCTACTGTTTTCTTTCGCCCATTCCTGTCAATTGTTCCCTTATGCTCTCCTTGAAACTCTGTACAACCTCTGGTTTAGTTAGTTTATCCAGGTCCCATCTCCATAAATTCCCACCTTTTTGCAGTTTCTTCAGTTTTAATCTACAGTTCATAACCAATGATTGTGGTCAGAGTCCACATCTGCCCCTGGAAATGTCTTGATGTATAGCATTTGCTTAATCTTTTCCTAGATATTTGTTTGGTTGCCTACCTATACCAACTTCCCCTTTGTTGAATGCTTCCTTGGTTATCACTAGTCTCAAATTTATGCCTGTGTCAATTTATTATCCCTGTTATAATACTTCCCAAATATTTGACTTTTTCATTCTGGTCTAGTCGCCAAACTATGATGAATTTGTTCATCTCCCCTTTTCCTACAAGTATAAAGATTTTAATCTTTTTTGTATTTATTTTCATTCTAAAATCTTATCATTTGATCTTAAGCTCTTCCACTGTGTCATTAGGTACCTTCTTAGTTTGTACTAACATGACCATGTTGAAAGCAAACTTTATACAATCCACCCTTTTGCGTTCTACACACACTCCTTTCATTCCATCACATCCTTGTATGATCTCTTCCATGCAGATATTAAACATTGTAGGTGAAAGGCAACATCTCTGCCTTCCTACTCTTTCTGTTTGTATTCACTCCTTAGTTCTCCACTAATTCTGGCTCTGGCTTTTGCTCAAGATATAACCCAGTTTCCTTTCTGTCTGGTTGATACCACAGTTTATTACCGAATCTGGCACTTTTTTGAAATCTTTAAAAACATCTTAAATGTTCCTACTACGACAGTTGTCCAGAAAGTAATGCACTGCATTTTTTCTCAGCCGAAAACAATGCTACAAATGCAAAATCTTACGTATGTCTTATTTGAGGTCTTCTGAGTGAGTGTACCAAGTTTCCGTCAATTGCAACAGATAGTGTAGCTGCAAGACAGTTTCAAAAAGGTGTCTGTATGTGATGTACTTTACAAGCAACATGCCGTCTTTGAATTTATCACTGCAGAGAAAGAAACTGTGGGGAATATACAAAAACACTTGTGCGAAGTCTATGGAGTATCTGCTGTCGACAGAAGTACAGTCAGTCACTGGGCACGGAAGGTGAGGTCATCAGAGGGCGGTTCGGTGGAGCTCCACGATTTGCAGCGGTTGGGGAGACCATTCACAGCTGTCACACCTGACATTTGCAGTGAGCTGATGTTGTCATTCGCCATTAATGGATGCCATTCTTGGAAGACATTTGGAGGACGATGAGGGAGTGATTCACACAGTGGCTCTTACACCAGGACTAGGATTGGTACTGACAGGGCATACACGCCATTGTTTCGCGCTAGAGGATGGCCATAGAATGGGATTGAGATTACACGGAAAAATGGTGTTATGTATAGATAAAACACCAGTTTTCATGTGTGTGATTCCCATTTTGTTCAATAAAAATTGTTGAAGGAAAAAAATAGGTGCATTACTTTCCAGGCAACCCTCGTATTTTCAGTGTATCTCTACACTAGGACTTGTAGTAAGTCCACAGCATTTTTCATGCCTCCCTCTCCCGTGTCTGAACACATACTGCTTTTCTCCCATGTTGCTGTTCAGCTCACTTTACATCTTTGTATTCATGACTCTCAGTGAAATCTTGGCTGTATATGATATCAGAATTGGAAGTCCTATGTTCCTCACATTATCTTGTGCTGTTTTTCTTTTAAAGAAGTGCTAAGATCGATTCCAAGAATTTGTTAATCCACTCTCCCTTTGAGTATATTTTGTCCTATTTTCCCAATAGTTCTACCTTCCCTTCTCCATCTAAGGTTTTTAATATTTCTGTTAGCAGCTCATCAATTCCTGTGAGCTTTCCATTTACTATTAGTGCAAGCTCTTCCTTAAATTCACTCTTTAGAATAGTGTAGCCCTTCTCTGATTTATTCACTGTGTTTTGCTACTTCAACTTCAAATTTGTTCTGTCTGCTGTCTTCTTCCCCTGTTCATATAAAATAATTGTGTTCTTTCCACCTCTCCTTTGCATGGGGTTCATTAACTGTCTTAATGATGACCCTCAGTTTTTATCTCCATGACACTCTTTCATCCCCTCTTCTCTCCTGTCAATCCTATTGTTTCTTTATAGATTAAGTCATTCTCTCTCTCTCTCTCTCTCTCTCTCTCTCTCTCTCTCTCTCTCTCTCTCTCTCTGTGTGTGTGTGTGTGTGTGTGTGTGTGTGTGTGTGTGTGTGTGTGTGTGTGTTTTCCTCCCTCTCCTTGCCCCTCCTTCTCACCCCCCTCCCCAAATCAGTGGATGTTATTACATTTCTTCTCAGACCACTTATGTCTTGCTTGATCCTTCTCTCTAATTTTTACCATTCTTTTCATTGCGTCTGTCTGTGACTCAGTGCCTCCTCTGTGTGAGGAGTAGCTATCTATTCTTTTCATAATATTATTTTTATTCCAGCTGGACTTCTACTGTTTCAAGGGTTTATCTTTCTCAAACCCATGCTGTTGACATCATTGTAATTGATGTGCTCTGTATGTGAGATACAGTCACATGTTATGTTCATAAGGAACATCTCGCAGGGGTGATGCTCTCCATATGTGAGATACAATCACATGTTACGTTCACAAGGAACACCTCATAGGGGACTGAGATACTCTAACCCACACCTACACATCATGGGCTAGCTGGTGCCCAATATATTGTGCTGGCACTCTCAGCATGAATGCTACAGTATTTGAACTGTTGCTGCCATTGTGACCAATTTTTAAGATTGCTGCCATTGTGACCAATTTTTAAGATTATTTACTCATCTTTATAAGGTATTCACTTGAATTTTTTTACAGCATTCTTTATTTGTCATTTTGTAGCTCATGGCACATTCATTGGATCACTTCGTTTGGAGCCACATAAGCCTACACAATTACCAATAGACAGTGTATTCCATTTTGGGGCTTCAACACGGAATTACATCATTCGTGAACGACCACAAACAGGTTCAAGACCAATCATTGAGGAACTAGAAAAATCTTCAGAAGAAGCTGAAGGTGGCCTCTTGGGTTTGCCAGAGACGGAAACAGAACTGGATGTAAGTTAAGTGACTGGTGTAGTTTGTTATGGGATAGTAAGGTTGCATCTCAAACTTATGGCTCTGTTAAACATATTGCCTGATTTTCCAGAATCTTACAGAGTTTAATACTGCACACAATCGCCGAATATCTATGCTGGGGATTCCTGATGAAGAAATTCGCCCCACAACGAGGAAAAGAAAGAAGAAATTACTGACTTTTAGTGAAGAAGAGGAAGTAATAAATCCTGAAGATGTTGATCCATCTGTTGGTCGTTTTAGGAATATGATTCACACGACTATAATACCAACAAAGGTATTTAACAGAGTCCTAGACAAGCAGTATGAAAATTTGTGGTTGACTTTAATTCATGCACATTCTAAATGTTTGAGGTATGTGAAGTCTATTTGTATAGACTTCTTTTCCTAATCCTTTTAAGATTTATTTTTGACATTGTGTATCTTTGTCCCAAATTTAATACCTAAAGCAAGGAAATAAATTTATGCTTAACTTTGCCACACAGCTTATTTTGGCTTATTGTATAATAACTGTTTTGAATAATGTCTGTCAATTTTGTGTTTAATAAGAATGTTTCTTTATACAAACTGATCAGGTGGTGTTTTAATAGTTTCAAACATTGTTTCACATCTTCAGAGTACTACTTATTTATTGCAAATTAATATATTCTATTTCAGCGTCAGAGAATTGATGGTGTTGGACCAACAAGTGGTCTCACAAACAGTTCAGATGATCGCCTGAACCTCATGAAACACTTACATCCTTCTGCAATGATGCCACATCTGTATCACGATTTGCCACCTGAAGGGTCTCACCCGGTTGGTGCTGGAACACCAACATCACCCACAGGTAAACACTTCTTTAAGAATGGTTTCAGTGTTTCCTGTAAGCTCTTAGGCACAATTTCCCCTCATTGGAGGTTATGAATAAATGAATCTGCTTCATTTATAAGGCCTGAAAGTTAACAGAACCCAATTTTAGGAACTGGCTGTAAATGTGACAGCACAATTGAGGAAGATAAGTTGGTTTCAGCAAAATCTTTTGGTGTATTGAAAAATGAGGCTTATCTCATGGTAAACTTGTTTTCCTGGTTGATCGTTTTAGAATTCTTGTGGTTACAACCCCTCAGACAGTTTTAATTTCCTGTTGTTGGACTGAACAATAGAGAAACGTTAACAAAATGAGAACTTTTTTAGTAAAAATAGAACCTGTAGGTGAAGTAATAAAGATGTGACGTCAAATTTAAGTTGTTATTATGAATGTGGATTTTATATACCAATCCAGATGCAGCAGTCATGAGACAAAAGAAATGAAATTACATACGCTGGAGAGAAGAATTTCTTTCTGTATAGAGAATCCTTCATGGAAGCCAAACTGAGGATGTGTTTAAAGGTTATTTTCAGGAAAGTTGTTCATTATTGCTTCAAGGTACCTTCGTTATATTGGAGGAATGAAAGAGATTGGGCTATAATTACAGTTCCTTTACTTATTCAACTTTTATAAATGGGTATTACTGCTTGTGATATTATAGTATAGTTTAGAATAAATAGAGCTCAGGGTGGTGTGTGGCTGCTTGGTTTTATTTGATTTGATTTTTAGTGGTAGCCACATGCAGAGCCCCTAAAATTACTTTCATGAGTTCTCAGGTATTTGGAAAGTGTTTTATATTCAGTAAAGGGCAAGTGACAATTGCATAAACTTCATAGTGACTAATTTTATTGTGTTTTTTATCTCAAACTAAAATCTTGAGCTGTGCTATTGGAAAACTGTTAACAGAGTTCACAAAAATTTAATGCTTTTGTGCCTCAAAATGTTTAAAAACACCTGTGTAACATTAACCATTTCATGAAATAGTCTGGTTACACTTGCATCCCTCGTTCCCTCGGCAGATGGGGCCCTCTCATCTCAGGGTCTAAGTACCTGCCCTTCCTTTGTTACTTTCCCCATGTATCCCTCTCTCATTGCTGAGGATGGAACTGTTAGTTCTGAAAGCTAGGATAGTATATGTACTACTCATACTTTTATATTTTTATCAAAAGTATTTCCTGTTGTTAAAATATTAAGTCTGTCAGTTAGCTTGAATGTGGAAAGTACAAGTCTGGTAAACTCCAAGAAATTATTCAAGTCCAGTAGTGAAATTATGTCACAAGTTCTAAGTTTAGCCTCATTACTCGCTAAGTCTATTTTCCGACTGTAAGTGACGCAACATATTACTAAGTCATGTGAACATAGATCATAAAATACTTCAAAATTGTGAAACTAGCAGTCTGTTGACAAAAATTACAGGTTCCACTTCCGTGGTATGGTTGACCTGCTGACCAGACTGTCCATGATCTCACCTTCACCATGACCGACCACATATGTACTCGGCTACCTCCTCATTCTCCTCACCATTTTCCAATGATTGCTCATCCAAATGTTTAATCATTATTGACATAACTTTAATGGTTCTTGCGTCATCGGTTATGTACTTCCAAGCAGGTTATAGGCATCTTATAAGACAGAATTGCAAGGAAAGTCCTATGAACAAATAGAAAATACACGTAAGTATTACTGTTACAGTGCATGTGAGATATCAGACCAGACTTTTTTAATCAGCTTTTAGCTTTTGTGCATAGAATTGTTCTGTGAAAAATATTTCTTCAGGTATTTACTAATTACTTATTGTTAATTACTATTTGGTTGTTTTTGCAAAGTAAACTATGAAATACAATAGCTGGCAGAATGAAATTCCACTCTGCAGTGGAGTGTGCACTGATATGAAACTTGTTGGCAGATTAAAACTGTGTGCCGGACTGAGACTCAAACTCGCTAACTTTGACTTAATTGTGGGCATGTGCTCTACCATCTGAGCTACCGAAGCACAACTCACGACCCGTCCTCATAGCTTTAATTCTGCCAGTACCTCGTCTCCTGCCTTCCAAACTTCACAGGAGCTCTGCTGCAGACCTTTCAGAACTAGGCTATATCATAGCTATTGAAGCATTAAATTATGTTTACTTATGTTTATTTGTTCTCTCCTGAATTTGCATGTCAATAATATGAAATTATCACTCATTGGCTTTTCTTGTCCTCCTCCTAATGATACCTCATTGTATTTACAGTCTAATGTTATCTGACTTAAGCCTTAGATATACAGTGTGTCACACATACAGCACATCTTGTGTAATGAGCAAGTGTATATCAAAAGTTACACTAATGGGAAAAGGAAGTGATGTATTTGTCGCAGTAATCAAGAAAATCAAATCCACTGAGATTGAAATTGAAGGAGGGAACTTACTTCGTGTAAAACATTTAAAGCAACAGTGACTACTGCATAGTCATATAAACGGGTGCTGTATGAAATCCGTTTGGCTGTCAAAAGAACAATGTGTGAAGTTTTTAGTCATCACCATAGCAGTCTCTACCAAAAGACTCTTGCAACAAGGAAACAAATTCTGCTCGTTTGTGAAGGCTGTATCAAAGCTAATGACACGGGAACTGAAATTAAGTGTACCAAAGTAAAAGCAGAAATGGTGAACTCTGTTTTAAAATTTTACCTTGCAAAGGAAAATCTTGGAGTACTGCTCTAGTTTAATTCTCACACCACTGTAAAGGTCCCTAAACACAGAAGGATTTTTATGATGGTTTTTTTAATAAAAGCGAAAGGTACAGGCAATTTTTGTCCTATTTGGTGGTTCTGTGGCAAAGAATACTTCGTGTACTAGTGTCACTTCACCCCTTTCATGTTCCAGTCATGAATGGTTCAGGGGAAGAAAGAATACTGATAAGCCTCTGCGTGAGTTCGAATCTGTCTAATTTTATCTTCATGATCTTTTCGCAAGATATATGTAGGAGGAAGCTATTGGTTCCCTCTTCTAGGAATGTATGGTCTTGGAACTTTAACAATACACCACATTCTGATGCAGAACACCTCCCTTGCAGTGTCTGTCGCTGGAGTTGGCTGAGCATCTCCAAGACGCTTTTGTGCTTACTAAATGAACCTGTAACGAAATACGCTGCTGTTCTTTGGATATTCTCTATTTCCTGTATCAGTCCTATCTGGTAAGGATCCCCTTTTGATGAAAAATATTCAAGTATTGGTTGAATATGTTTTGTAAACTACCTCCTTTGTGGGTGGGCTTCGTTTCCCGAGGATTTTCCTCATTGTTACAGTGGTTTATGTTGAGGGCCCATAACCATTCCTTACACCAAGTGTCGATCCTGTGCGGCTCTTCCTTTCTTTAGATACAGACTTACAGTGTTGTGTCTTCTCTGTATGAAGCAGCATCGTCTGCGAGAAGCCTCATAGGACTTCTGGAAACCAATCGTGAGAGACATCTTCAATCTCTATCATTAGTTGTACATATCCTGCTGACTGAAAGCAAAGCTTAATTTGACTGATGTCCAAAAATGGTAATTCTAGCAAATGCTTGCTGTTATTTTTATTGTCCAACAAAGAACTAATATCTCTTACATTGTCATCACTATTCTTCCTTGTCTCATCCCTGTTTATTCCTGATCACTTCCTACATCTCATCCGTTGACCTTATTCTATTACTTTTTGTGCTTCCTCTGAACAGTCAACTTTGTCTTCACATTGATTTCTTCTGTATTCCTGCCACTCACTTCTGTTAGATGTAATTTCTCACATTTGACAACAGAATACTGAGAAAATTGCTTAAGGCAATGTTAATATGACTGATAGTAGCTATTGGGTGGACTGAGTAGCTCAGTAGTTGCTATTGCCAGCACAAAGCCCACTTATAGGTGAAGGGTATAGGAAGTAGCCAGGAAACCTTTGTGGTTTGTGGTTGACAGAAGCAGTTGTAAATTGGACCTTCCACCTTTCAAGGTGGCTGCTGTCAGTTGTCGATTGTAAAAAGATCTTCTGGGAAAAACTCCATTATTCTACCCACTAAGGCCATGCATTAATTTTAATCTGCACACAAGAACGGGATCAAATGTAACCAAATCAGCTACATCATAACACACAGTATTAATTCTGTACTAAAAATAGGAAAAGTCAAGAATATTGTGGATAAATTAAATTAAAAAAAATTGAGAAGAGGATAGGAGTAGGTGACAAGGCCAATGGAAGGGCCATTCGAATCTCAAGAATAAAGAATTTATGGCAGTAAAATTGGGATAAGGTCATGAAACAGTACCCCAATTTGAAATGTGATTCATAGTAAATTTCAAAATAATAGATCCTATAAAAAATTTTAAAGTACCTCCCCAAGAGTTGCAGCTTTGATCTTAAAAACAATAAAAAAAATTGTGTTCTTGTTGTAGTTATCTTCAGTCTGAAGACTGTTGTGATGCAGCTCTCCATACTGTAATCCATTTAAAATTACTTGATAGTTGATGTCTGTCACATGGCGCTACAGTGTTGCCTCATAGGCTATCGTTCAGTTAAAGCCGATATGCAAACATGGCGGGTCACTTCACAAGTGCTGAAATGCTGTTTATGTAATCTGGAGCCATGTTGGAAGTTGCTGCTTTCAGGTATGGTGGGAACACAAAATGCTCTGTCCACAGGTGATTTTAAATGACCAATGACTGAACTGCAGCAGACAATGCATTTTGTAACCTTGAATTTACACTCATGTCTAAACCTAACCACAACCTCTTGATCTGCAATGTATCCAGCTGTCTCTTGGCCGCAGTTTGTCTGTGGCCATTCAAGTGGACAGACAGCTTGTTTGTTTCCATGCCCAGGTAGAAAGCAGCAAAGTGGTTGCAGGTTAGTTTGTAGTTCACGTGACTGATTTCACAGGTAGCCCAGCCTTTGATGGAGTAGGTGATGCTTCTGATCATACTGGAGTAGATGGACAACTAAAAGAATTGGTACCAGGTGTCAAAAAGTAAGCTGTAAACCTAGCACCCTTAAACCCCACATGGAATTCAGACTGTAGTAAAATTCATGAAGAATTGCATGGTTAGAATACAGAACCACAAAACAGAATAAATTGTCGTAGCTTTGTTGGGAAAGCTCCAAACCCTAATAGAAAGCGCTGAAGCTCAAATAGTTATAGGTATAGAAAGCTGGCTAAAGCCGGAAATAAGTTCAGCAGAAATTTTTTCAAACTATCTAACAGTGTTCAGAAAGGATAGATTAAATACAATTGGTGGTGGAGTATTTGTTGCTGTCAGAAGTAGTTTGCGTTCTAGTGAAATTGAAGTAGAAAGTTCCTGCGAAATAGTGTGGGTAGAAGTTATACTTGACAATTGGACTAAACTATTAAATGGGTTGTTTTACTGACCTCCCGACTCGGAAGATGTAGTTGCTGAACAGTTCATAGAAAACTTCGAGTCTCATTTCAAATGGGTACCCCATTCATACAATTATAGTCGGTGCTGACTTTAATCTACCGTGTAAAAATTATATGTTTAAAGCCAGCGGCAGGTATAAAATGTCATCCGAAATTGTACTGAATGCTTTTTCTGAAAATTATTTTGAACAGTTAGTTCATGTGCCCACTCGAAGCGTAAATGGTTGCGAAAGCATACTTCACCTCTTAGCAACACGTAATTGTGGACAAATAGTGAGTATTGTGACGAATACAGGGATTAGCGACCACAAGGCAAGTAGCTGCTAGGCTGAACACTGTAACTCCTACAACCATCAAAAAGAAACGCGAAGTATATCTATTTAAAAAAAAACTGATAAAAATGCTCTTAACGCCTTTTTAAGAGACAGTCTGCAATCCTTTAGATCTGATCATGTAAGCATAGAAAAGTTGTGGAATGATTTCAAAGAGATAGTATCAACAGCAATTGAGAGATATATACCACATAAATTAATAAGTGATGGTACTGATCCCCCATGGTACACTAAACAGGTCAGATCACTGTTGCAGAAGCAGCGAAAAAATCATGCCAAATTTAAAATAACGCAAAATCCCCAAGACTGGAAAAATTTTGCAGAAGTTCGAAATATAATGCATACTTCAATGTGAGATGCTTTCAGTAATTTCCACAATGAAACTCTGTCTCGGAATCTGGCAGAAAACCCAAAGAGATTCTGGTCATACATAAAGCACACCAGTGGCAAGACGCAATCAATACTTTCACTGTGCGATAACAACAGTGAAGTCACTGATGACAGTGTGACTAAAACAGAGTTTCCAGAATGAGATTTTCACTCTGCAGCGGAGTGTGCGCTGATATGAAACTTCCTGGCAGATTAAAACTGTGTGCCCGACCGAGACTCGAACTCGGTCCCGAGTTCGAGTCTCGGTCGGGCACACAGTTTTAATCTGCCAGGAAGTTTAAAACAGAGTTATTAAACATGATTTTCCAAAACTCCTTCACCAAAGAAGATGAAGTAAATATTCCTGAATTCCAATCAAAAACAACTGCCAAGATGAGAAACGTAGAAATAGATATCCTCGGTGTCGCAAAGCAGCTTAAATCACTTAATAAAGACAAGGCTTCTGGTCCAGACGGTACCCCAGTCAGGTTCCTTTCAGAGTATGCAGATGCAATAACTCCATATTTAGCAATTATATACAACAGCTCGCTCACAGAAAGTTCCATACCTACAGACTGGAAAATTGATCGTCACATCAATACCCAAAAACAGAAATAGGAGTAATCCGCTGGAATACAGGCCCATATCACATCAATCTGCAGTAGGGATTTGGAACATATACTGTATTCGAACATTGTGAAGTACCTCGAAGACAACGATTTATTGACTCATAGCACGGATTAAGAAAATATCATTCTTGCGGAACACAATTAGCTCTTTATACTCATGAAGTAATGAGTGCTACTGACAGGGGATGTCAAATTGATTCCATATTTTTAGATTTCCACAAGGCCAGTTGTGCGACTGGATTTGTGGTTTCCTGTCAGAAAGTTCACAGTTCATAGTAATAGACAGAAAGTCATCACGTAAAACAGAAGTAATATCTGGCGTTCCCCAGGGAAGTGTTATAGGCCTTCTATTGTACCTAATCTATATTAACGACATAGGAGACAATCTCAGTAGCCGCCTCAGATTGTTTGCAGATGATGCTGTCATTTACCGTCTTGTAAAGTCGTCAGATGACCAAAACGAATTGCAAAATGATTTAGGTAAGATATCTGTATGATGCGAAAAGTGGCAATTGACCCTCAATAATAAAGAAAAACGCGAAGTTATTCACATGAGTACTGAAAGAAATCTGCTAAATTTCGATTACGCTGTAAGTCACATAAATCTGAAGGCTGTAATTTCAACAAAATACTTCAGGATTACAATTACAAATACCCTAAATTGGAACGATCACATAGATAATGTTGTGGGTAGAGCCAACCAAAGACTGTGATTCACTGGCAGAACACTTAGGAGGTGCAACCGGTCTACTAAAGAGAGTGCTTACACCACACTTGTCCGCCCTATTCTGGAGTATTGCTCTGCAGTGTGGGATCCACATCAGATGGGACTGACGGATGACATCAGAAAAGTACAAAGAAGGGCAGCTCGTTTTGTATTATTGCAAAGTAGTGGAGATAGTGTCACAGACATGATATGTGAATTGGAGTGGCAATCATTAGAACAAAGGCTTTTTCATTGTGATGGGATCTTCTCATGAAATTTGAATCACCAGTTTTCTCCTCTGATTGTGAAAACATTTTGTTGGGGAGAAATGATCATCATCATAAAATAGAGAGATCAGGGCTCATACAGAAAAATTTTAAGTGCTTGTCTTTCGTGAGTGCCGTTTGAGAGTGGAACGGTAGAGAGACCGCTTGAAGGTGGTTCATTGAACGCTCTGTCAGGCACTTTATTGTGAATAGCAGAGTAATCACGTAGATGTAGGTGTAGAAGGAAAAAAAATAAAAAATGAAAATCTCTGAAGTTTGCCAGTGACACCATATTTCTGTTAGATGACAAAGAACTTGGAAGAGCAGTTGAATGGAATGAATAGTGTCTTGAAAGGGGGTTATAAGATGGGTATCAACAAAAGTAAAACAAGTGTATTAGAACATAGTTGAATTAAATGAAGAGCTTTTGTGGGAATTAGATGCTTAGACATTAAAAACAATAGGTGAGTTGTGTTATTTCAGCAGCGGAATAATTGATGAAGCCAAAGTAGAGAGGATATATAATGCAAACTGGAAAAAATTGGAAAAGTGAAATTTATTAACATAGAATATACATTTAAATATGGTAGGAAGTTTTTTCAGAAGGTGTCTTGCTTGTAACCTATTACAGAAGTAAAATGTGGGTAAATAAACAGTTCAGATATGAGGAGAATAAAAACTTTAGAAGTATATTGCTACAGGAGAATGCTGAATATTAGATTGGCAGACCACATAACTAGTGGAGCAGTATTGAATCAAATTGGGGAGACAATAGTTGACTAAAAGAAGGGATAAGTCGATAGAATAATCCGGAGGCATCAAGGAATCATCAGTTCAGTATTGGAGGGAAGCGTGAGGGATAAAACTTGTAGAAGGAAACCAAGGCTTGACTGCTATCAGCAGGTTCAAATGGATGTAGGTCACTGTAGTTAAGCAGAGATTAAGAGGCTTACCCAGGATACACCAGAGTGGAAAGCTGTAACAGACTAATCTTTGGACTCAAACCGTGGCAAGGAACAACAAGAAAAACAATAAGTGTTTTGATACTCCGCAAAATAGTGATATCAGTGTTAATCAAGTGTGGCATCAAATTTCCACTGATGTTGCACCTGCATTCCACTGAACTGATACTGAGAAATTGAGTGCTTTTTGGACATTTTGTATCTCACATTCCTTTACAGCTCCTTACAGCTTTGCGACTTTGCATAGAATTTAAATTAGCTTGTTTCTTGTTACCTCCAATTTTGTAGTTTATTTCCTTTCTTCTCCCTCTCCCTCTCCCTCTCCCTCTCCATCTCCATCTCCATCTCCCTCCCCCTGTGCTTATTTACACCTATGCATGTTTGTGTTGTTAACACAATGTTTTTACACTTTGTTTTGCAGGTACAGGTAACAGTGCAAATACTCCACTGTTGTTTTCGTCGGCACTGGCATCGCGCTTGGGCTTGGCCTTACCGAACCCTGCTCCAGAAGTGGAGATGGCGCCACCCCCGCTTCCACCTGCTGTGCTACCTGGTCAGCCAGCTGTCGGTGCTTCTGTCGACCTTAGCCACGAACCTAAGAAGAAGAAATATGCTAAAGAAGCATGGCCTGGCAAGAAGCCTGTTCCAACACTCCTTGTGTGACACCAGCATCTTTTTGTTCTTGTGTCATATACACTCTGGATTCCAGCCAACTGGAAGGACTCCGTACACTGAATGTATGCAAGAATTACATAATCACTGTGAAATTTTGTTTTGTTAGACGCCACCAGTGTAGCATCAGGAATTCAAATTTGTGTATTGTTCATTAACTTCATTAACAACATAATTTTGTTGTTCATGGATTGTTGTAATGTGTTTTGTATGCAGCTGTAGTATGTTTCATATAGAGCTCGCAATTTCCAATGACTTTGGTTTTTTCCCTGCATGAGCTCATGTACGGTTCTCATTGCTTTTCTGCTTAGTACATTTGGTTTCGGGACTTGTTCATGACTACATGGATTATCTGGACAGTGTGCATGATAGTGTTTGTATACAGTACTGTGCATTGTTCATATTCTGTAAATACAAATACTGACTTTGTGTTGAAGCCTATTATATAGGATACCCTTCGTTATAAGACTTTCTGCCTGCTGAGTTCTGTGAGTGTCAGTATGTTATGAATACTATTAAATACACTGAAAAGAGCAATATTGAATGTACAGTTGGCTGCGAATTGGGTCTGTATAGGAGATGAAAAGAGAACTATATGTGAGAATGCACAAATCCATTTCTGGGTCATCAGAGTTGCCTTAATTCTCGGGTTCATATCTTCAATCATGAGCAGTTTTTTCTTAACACAGTTATTTGTCAAAACAGCTATCAGAATTGGTCTGTTAATTACAAATGAAGATCTGTTTGAGTTTTGATGTATTCTGACATAACTGTCTGTTGTCTTTGAAAGTGATTTTTAAATTTATTTGTGCAGCTTTTGCCTTATTTGTAGTAGAAATGCATTTATAGCTAGAGCAACTATTTTTGTCAGTAAGAACGTTTCTCTACAACTAAGCAATAAAGTACTTGTACAGACTGCACAGTATTTGGATTATGCAAGTTTTAATTTGATTGAATTCAAACATACAAGTTGCTATCTAAAATTTTCGGGACTGGTGCTGCCATCTGTTGAAAACCTTACCTTTGGACTAATGGTCACCATCACCCTCAAAGTAGGTCCCATCCGCACGTACACACAAGTCCCAGCACTTATGTCACAGGTCAAACATTTTCTGGAAGTCCTGTTCTTTGAGGGTGTTTGTCACTACCAGCAATGCTTCTTGAATCCTCTCTAGAGTGTCGAACTGACGGCCTTTCAACTTGAGTTTCAGTTTTGGAAATAGCGCAAAGTCGCAAGGTGCCAAATCTGGCGAGTATGGTGGGTGGGGTACAATCGCCATGTTGTATTTTGCCAAAAAGGTCCTGGTGAGCAAGGACGTGTGACAGGGTGCATTGTCGTGATACAGCAACCAGTTCCCTTGACGCCAAAGTTCGGGCCGTCATCGCCGCATGTTTTCACGGAACCATCGCAAAATGTCTCACTAGTACGCGGAATTAACTGTTTGGTTGGGTGGGACGAATTCTTTGTGCACAATTCCCTTGTTATCAAAGAAAACAGTGATCATGCTCTTCACTTTGCTCTTCATCTGTCGTTCTTTTTTGGGTCTTACAGAGCCCGGACTCTTCCACTGGGACGATTGTTCCTTTGTCTCTGGGTCATAACCATAAATCGAGCTCTTTTCGCCAGTGATAACCCATGACAAGAAGGTTGGATCATCAGATGCAGTCTGACAAAGGTCCGTGCACACTTCAACACGCTGTACCTTCTGATGGACAGTCAAAATCCTTGGCACAAATTTTGCGGCGACACGATGCATGCCCAATTCATCAGTCAACTTTCGTTGACATGTCCCACAACCAATACCCACTTTATCCACAAGGTCTTGAATGGTTCGATGTCGATCCACACAAACCAGTTGTTGAAGTTTGGCTACAATATCTGGTGTTGTATGGCTAACAGGCCTTCCAGTATGAGCATCATCTTCGACATCTTTTCGGCCGGCACTGAACCGAGCATGCCACTCAAACACACATGTATGGCTCATGCTCTGTCCTGCAAACACTTGGTGAATAATTGCAAGGGTCTCTGTAGCACTTTTCCCAAGATTTGAACAGAATTTTATTCACACGCGCTGTTCTGTTTGCGGATCCATCGTAAAACCACCACACACCAAACACATAGTATTACGGAAATCACTGTCGGCACGCAACACATCCTCCCAGCTGAATGCCACTCCGCATGCTAACTCATCAGATATGCAGCTCCCTCCACCTAGCGGTGCAAAGATCTACTACTTTCCAGATGGTAGCACCAGTCCTGAAAATTTTGAATTCCACCTCGTACAGTGAACCAAATTTCGATCACTATTTTATGTGCTGATGAGTTTTGTAGGTTCATAGTACAAAGTTCCTGTGTCCTTAATAATGACATCAGGAATTTATATTTTTAGAGTTATGTTACTGATTGTAAATTTTCATTGAAACTAATTTTCTGTTAAAGAAAGAAAAGGGTTAGGTTAATATTTGCAACACTAAAAAGTATAGTTACTTTATTATTTTTTAATCAGAGGAAAAGTATATTTCAATTTTGATCTCTCTCTCTCCTTGTTTATATTTCTACTTAAATGCAAGAACTAATTATTTTAAAAAAATCATTGGTACAGTTGCTAAAATTAAATTTCTGCCTTTACTCCTTCAGTTAGCTTTCTGTCAGCAAGATGATGCCACTAGTGATTGCTAACCTGTATTGAGATATGCTGTTTGTTCTGCTACCTATTGGGTCCTACCATACCTCTAATGATGAAATTACAGATCTGCCTGAGATGGTAGGTGTATGTCAGCTTCAGTGATGCACTGCCATACTGAGAGGGGGAGCTCACATGAAGGAAACTGGAAGTAGCCTGTGGACAGTATGCTGGGTAAATAGTGACCCCTCCGGTGCGTTCAGCCTCTAGCTTTCCGATTACCATCTCTCTACTGTATCAAGTCTTTTTTTGGTATTGACTTATGTACTCTCTTAAGGTAGTGGACATTGCCCTGATGGGATGGCTTTTGTGCCTCAACAGTACGGACAACTGTACCATAGATGCAACCACTTTGAGGGGGAGGAGAGTATCTATGGAGAGGCCAGATTAACATTTGGTTTCTAAAGAGGGATAACAGCCTTTCAAGTAGTCGAAGGAACAGTGGTGTGAATAACTGACTGTGTAGCCCTACAACATTAGCCAGTATGTCCTTGCTGTGTTGGTATGGCAAACAGCTGAAAACAAGGGGGAACTTAGCCATCGTATTTCCGGAGACCGCGTAGTTCCATTGTATGATACATCTGGAGGTAAGACAGTACTCATTTTTTATTGATGATGGGGACTATTCAGGAGTGTCTTATAATCAGGGGAAACGAATCTGGCATTATATGGGCTGTGATGTGGAATGTTAGATGCCTTAATAGGCTAGGTAGGTCAGAGAATTTAAAACGAGAAATCGTTTGGTTGAAGTTAGATGTTGTGAGAATTAGTGAAGTGTGGGGGCAGGAGAACATGATTTCTGGTCAGTTGAGTACAGGGTTACCAAAACAAAGTCTTATAGGATAATGCAGAAGTAGATCTAGTAGTGAATTAGAGAATGGGAATACAGGTGAACTACTATGACCAGCATAAGGAACACGGCGAAGACAGACACAAAGCCAAACTCCACCACAGTAGTACAAGTTAATATGCCTATTAGCTCCATAAATTATGAAGAGATTTGTGATGACATAAAATAAATTACTCGGTTCATTAAAGAAGATGAAAATGTAATTGTGATTAGTCCACATCTACATCTACGTGATTACTCTGTTATTCACAATTAAGTGCCTGGCAGAGGGCTCAATGAAACACCTTCAAGTTGTCTCTCTACCATTCCACTCTCAAACGGCACATGGGAAAAATGAGCAATTAAATTTTTCTGTCGAGCCCCGATTTCTCTTATTTTATTGTGATAATCATTTCTCCCTATGTAGGTGGCTGCCAACAGAATGTTTTCGCAATCGGAGGAGAAAACTGTCGCAATGAAAAACGCCTTTGTTTTAATGACTGCCACTCCAATTCACGTATCATGTCTGTGGTACTATCTCCCCAACTTTGAGATAATACAAAACGAGCTGCCCTTCTTTGTACTTTTCCAATGTCATCCGTCAGCCCTATCTGATGCGGATCCCACACCATACAGCAGTACTCAGAATAGGGCGGACAAGTCTAGTGTAAGTAGTCTCTTTAGTAGACCTGTTGCACCTTTTAAGTGTTCTGCCAATGAATTGCAGTCTTTGGTTAGCTCTACGTACAACATTATCTATGTGATCATTCTAATTTATGGTATTTGTAATTGTAATCCTGAAGTATTTTGTTGTATTTACAGCCTTCAGATTTGTGTGACTTATCGCGTGATCGAAATTTAGCAGATTTCTTTTAGTACTCATGTGAATAACTTCTCACTTTTCTTTATTCAGGGTCAATTGCCACTTTTCACACCATACAGATATCTTACCTTAATCATTTTGCAATTCATTTCGGTCATCTGATGACATTACAAGACGGTAAATGACAACATCATCAGCAAATAATCTGAGACGGCTACTGAGATTGTCTCCTATGTCATTAATATAGATCAGGTACAGTAGGGGCCCTGTAACACTTCCTTGGGGTACGCCGGATATTACTTCTGTTTTATGTGATGACTTTCTGTCTATTAGTATGAACTGTGACCTTTCTGACAGGAAATCACAAATCCAGTCACACAACTGAGGTGAAATTCCATAGGCACACAGTTTGGTTGGAAGATGTTTCTGAGGAACGGTATCGAAAGCCTTGTGGAAATCTAAAAATATGGAATCAATTTGACGTCCCGTCAGTAGCACTCATTACTTCATGAGTATAAAGAGCTAGCTGTGTTCCGCATGAATGATGTTTTCTTAATCCGTGCTGACTGTGTGTCAATAAATCGTTTTCTTCGAGGTACTTCACAATGTTCAAATACAGTATATGTTCCAATCCCTACTGCAGATTGATGTTAGTGATATGGGCCTGTATTTCAGCAGATTACTCCTATTTCCCTTTTTGGGTATTGATGTGATGATCAATTTTCCAGTCTTTAGGTAAGGAACTGTCTGTGAGTGAGCTGTTGTATATAATTGCTAAATATCATCTGCATACTCTGAAAGGAACCGGACTGGTGTACCATCTGGACCAGAAGCCTTGCCTGTATTAAATGATTTAAGCTTCTTTGCTACACTGAGTATATCTACTGCTATGTTTCTCATCTTCACAGCTGTTCTTGATTGGAATTTGGGAATATTTACTTCGTCTTCTTTGGTGAAGGGGTTTTGGAAAATTGTATTTAATAACTCTGCTTTATTTGCACTGTCATCAGTGACTTGACCGTTGTTATCGCACAGTGAAGGTATTGATTGCATCTTGCCACTGGTTAAGTCCCATAGTGCTCAGAGCCATTTTTTTGCCACTGGTGTGCTTTATATATGACCAGAATCTCTCTGGGTTTTCTGCCAGATTCCCTTTCACATTGAAGCAAGCACTATATTTTGAACTTCTGCAAAACTTTGCCACGCTTCAAGATTTTGCGTTGTTTTAAATTTGGCACTTTTTTGTTGCTTCTGCAACAGTGATCTGACCCATTTTGTGTACCATGAGGGATCAATACCATCACTTATTAATTTATGTGGTGTATATCTCTCAGTTGCCATCGATACTGTCTCTTTGAAATCATTTCACATATTTTTTATGCTTACTATCTCTTTGAAATCATCTTTTTTGTGGTTGTGGGTGTTATGGTATTCAGTCTAGCAGCTACTGCCTTTTGGTCGCTGATGCCTGTATTAATCATGATACCCCCTATTTGTTCAGGATTATTTGTTGCTAAGGGGTCATGTGTGCTTTCGCAACCATTTACGCTTCGAGTAGAAAGGATTAGTGACTGGAATTCAGTAACAACACAAGGAAGAGAAGAAAAAACAGTAATAGAATGTGGACTGGGGAAAAGGAACAAAAGGGGAAGCTGCCTGGTAGAATTTTACATTGAGAACAGTCACTGCAAACATTTGGTTCAAGAATTATGGAAGAAGGTAGTATGCTAATGATAAAAGAGAAACTTTAAACCAAATTTTTAGCAGCAGACTGTGTCGAGGAGCAGAGCAGATTGAAACTGAAGAAGTTGTAGAATGGTTGTAAATTAAGGAGATGGGATCTGGATAAGTTGAAATAAGTAGAAGTTGTTTATAGCATCAAAGGGATCTTTAGTTACACATTGTCTAAAAATGGGAAAGGAATGCAATATAAAATGAATGAGTAGCTTTGAGAAATGAAATAGTAAAGTTAATAAAGGATCAAATAAGCAAAAATACAAGGTCCAATATAAATCATTTGATAACACTCGAGATATTAAATTTACTAGATGAGAGGAGAAAATTTAAAACCACAGTCCTGAATTAAAACAAAAGGAATACTAACAGAAAAAACTGTACTGACAGAAAGTGCAAAATGCCAAAGCATAAACAATTACAGGATAAACACAAAGCTGTAGAGTTATGCATTATTGTAGGAAATATAGATGCTGTATAAAGGAAAAAATGAATCCTTTGGAGAGAAGAGAAGCAGCTGTATGAATATTTAGAACTAAGAGGCCAAGCCATTACGAAACAAGGAGGAGAAGACTGAGCGGCAAGAAGGAATATGTAGAATAGATATACGGAGGACTAAAATCTGAAGCCAATATTATGGAAAGGGAAGCAAAAGTAGATGTAAATGAGAATGAAAGTGTAACAGTGCGAGAAGAATTTGACAGATCACTGAAAGATCTAAACAAGGCACCTGGTGTAGATGGCTTTCCTATAGAATTGTTGAATCCTTATAAGTAGTAGCCACAAATAAAGTAATTCCACTTGATGTGCAAAATACATGAAAAAGTAAATTACTGTTGGATCTCAAGAAGAAATGATAATCCCAATTCCAAAGGCAGCAGGTGTGAATGGTTCAATAGATCATGGTTACAAAGACAGATATGAATTATTGGCAGAAGAATGGAAAAGCTTGTAGAAACTGCGCTTGGGGGAGATTCAGTTTGGGTTCTGTAGAAATGTAGGAACATGCAAGGCAGTACTTGACTGTATGACTTACATTAGAGGACATGTTGAAAGAAGGCAAACCTACAGCATTTGTAGGCTTACAGAAGGCTTTTGACGGTGTTGGCTGGAATACTGTCTCTGAAATTCCAGGGATAAAATACAGGGAGTCTAAGATTTTGTACAACTTGTACAGAAACCAGAGTTGAAGGATTTGAAAATGAGGCAGTAATTGAGAAGAGAGTAAGACAGGATTTGCAGTCTGTCCCTAGTGTATACTCACTATCCTCCCTCCTTCGTGTTCCTCCTGGATTTGTTGTTATTCTTGTGAGGATTTTGTGATGTCTGGTTCCAACAGCTGTACCTTCCACTTCTTCACAGAATACCTTCCATGATGATTGTTTTTGCATAACAGCAAGATTGTATTTAGTGAGGATGTCTTGATATTTTGCCCATTTTTCTTTCCTTCTTGCAAAACTAAATGGTCTTCTTACCTGCTTTCTTTCCAATTCCAAATTGTTGTTCCACCAGGGTATATTAATATTTGTGTACTTGTGACTAGGCAGTCTTCAGAACAAAAAGTCATGATGGGAGCCGTAACTTTATCTGCCATTTCCTGTAAGTATACTGGATCTGTTATCGAAGTTTTAACCTCAGAAAGTCACAAGTTTAGGTATTTCTTGTATGGATCTGTTTGTCGTCATAGGGTTCCTGTTTAGTAACCATTTCCACCCTAAACTTAATATATGTGTGGTTCCTTTGACACATGCGACTCTGGGATGTAACTACTCATTAAGATGGTCCCAAGAATTAGGCCAGTTACTTTTTCCATTCTACTATTCTTGAAGGTAGGTTCCTTAGCCCTGCCCAAGATCTCTTGGTTACTTTCTAATAGGTATTCAAATAGGTACTCCCCCCTGCTGTTGATGTCACATCTTTCCCATGTCAGGTAGTGCACTGCCATCACAACCAACCAGCAGTTGTTTCAGCTGCAGCCAGCTGTCTACCAGTCTCCTCATTCCCCTGGATGGAGGAATACTATCCTGGTAATGAAGATACCCCGAGGCCAGTACCACTTCCCTCATGCTCCCTTTCTTACCCTCTTTCATGCTTATTGTCTCTATGTTTCAGGAGCAGAAGTTTGCAACTGGCATGAATAAAATTCAATTTTTAACATAAATTCATGTTCTGTGGTCTTTTAGATTCCTCGTGTAAATCAATTTACCTCCAGTTCCTTCGTGGTCTGATATATTCTTTTATACAAGCAGGCCCCCAGAAGATGACTCAAGGTGGTGATTGCCCTCTTACTGTACCACAGGTTTATCTGCAACACTTTGAAATACAGTAGGCTCAGTGGAGATGTCTGTTACTCCACCTAACTGCCATGGTGACTAAACCGTTTGCTGTAATATGAATTGAAAATAATTTTTATTATTGTTGCTATGTGTCAGTGCCAGTGGTTAGTCACCTGAGAGCTGGGGTGCGAAAGAAATTACATTAATTAGGACATTCAGTGGTCTAATAGCCATCTAATGTTTGTCAAGTGTCACGAGCACCATAGACCACGACATTTGTACTTCATGAAGATATATTGCCCTCAGAGATAGTCCTGCTCTCCCACTCTCGACGTACCGACTGTAATCTCTTGTGGGAAGAAACAAATAAATAAAGTAATTTTGAAATGAAAAGATTTGTTGTAAATAAGAAAACAGATCTACCATGATAACTGAAATGTAGTTGAGAGGTGCACTGTCCTCTAAAAAAGCACATGTTACATCTGCAGGTGATAGCTATTACAGTAGTACTTGGCACCTCTTGTTGAATCCGAGAGCAAACAAATGCAGAGTATCAGGCTAACATCTTCCCTTCTGCATCATATGATGATGCATCCACTATTGATGTTCATATTATTTTTCACTGTGATTCAGGCCCTACTACTGACATAAATTTGATACACATTAGCCACTTTCAGACCAATACATCTATTCTGGAAGGACATAGAATTTGAATATCAGTTTCACTCAAAGTTATTGTAAATAGTTAATTTTGCGCTGCCATGTAGGTCTTCTAATAATGAAACTGCATTTGCACTTGCTCATCTACACATTCAAACAAGAAACATTGAATTGGGCTCCAGTTATATGCACTCGACCAGTCGGCCATCTTACATGCTGTACTTTTGAAAATATATTGAAAATTCACACCAGTGCTGAGCCTTGCATGAAATTACTTACCCGTGATGATGAGACAGCATCTTGATTGCAGTATGGGGTTCTATTGTTGTTCTAAAGTTTTTCACAGTCTAATTAAACTTTGTACCACCCAGTCAAAGTCATTTCCTCGTGTACACATTTACGAGTGTGTTTTAGTAGCGGAAAAACGTGACACTACTCAACTGTTGTTCCAGACACTCGTAGCTGTGTCTGGGAAGCTTTTGTATTTTGAAGGTAAATGACCGCAGAAATTGACATTTTAGCAAAGCAGTCAGATATGGGCGTATCCTCAGTGTCAGCCCAAAAGCGTCTCTCAATTTTGAGCACATTGACCCTTCAAGTTGGCACCCTATCCACCATACCTATACCTCTGCTCCAATGAGTGATCAGGTAGTTGCTCAGTTAAGAAAATAATTGAAAGAATATGAGAAATAAGAGAGGAAATTGTTTTCTCAAGCACAGTCCTCAATTACCTTCTTTAGATAATTATTAAATTATATTTTTCTGAGCCTGAGGTACTAAGAGTAATTGGGACTAACTCACAACTAAGAATAACTGGGACTAACTCACAACTAAGAATAACTGGGACTAACAATATCACACATCAAATTCACTTGAGGGTTCCCCGCAGTAATAGCAATCCCATGCACTTTCTTCTAACAGAAAGGTATTCCAGAACTGGATTTGTTCTGGAAGATTTTTACTTTCCCATGCACTTGGGATTTCCTAATGTCAACCAGTGCGCCTGCTCACTCAATGTGACTCAAGAGCCTTCTACACAGAATGTTCTGATGTACAATTGCCCGGTATCATCAGAGTACTCTTGTTTACATTTGATTGGAAAATAAAGCAAATAAAACAATTCATGTCACCTTATCGGTGGCATAAATTCTTTTTGTTTAATTATGGGTGAAACCCTTATGCTTTTATTATTACATTATTCTAGAAGTTTTGAAATGAAATTGAAAGTAGAAAAATAGAGGGAATACATTTACACAATTGTGACTTTCAACCACAAACTTGCAGCCATTGTCACCTCTGATGTCTTTAGTCGCCCTTATAGTTACCTTGGAGAATCCTAAATAGAGTTTTATGTGGTCTCACACTGTCTTCAGGGATGTGTCCATGATATCCAACACAAGGACTTAACTTCAGTGCTAACCTTATGGTTAATGAGCCTGCAGTCCCCTGTTGAGACTTTTTGGTTCTGAACTTGTAATTTCTGTAACAAAGTCTCTGGAGGAACATCCTTAAGTAATTTTGGTACCATGATTGCTGTTTTAGTGGTCTTGAATTCTTCTGCTGCTGTTTTGACCAGCAGCTTCACTGCATGCCTGAAGATATCTTAGGCACTACTTCCTGCAGCCAGTTCTCTGGCCCCATTTCCTAACAGACATAAATTGGAGCACACTTATTCAGATAGACCCTGTTGAATTTGGGGCCTTGACTTACATCCTCCACAATTCTTTTGAAGAGGGCCATCTGAACTTGCTCCTCATGCTGCAAGGTTGTGTTAACGAGAGGGTAGTCTTGTTGGATAGCTGCCATCCTAAAAACAGGGGTTGATGTACTATAAGTCTGACTCTGTTTCTTGTCTCTGTTTTTTCTAGATGCACTTCTCATGTGAACTAGGACTAATAGATTCCTTCCTCATTCACTTGCTACCTGTCTTAGAAGTAGGAGTCTGTTTACCTCTTGGACATGGAGTCTGTCTTGTCTTGGTCACCTTAGGTTCAATACCTTTCAGTTCCCTCCATTTATTCCTCGGAAGCCATTCCTTTCCTTCCTTTTGTCTGAGTTCTCTAAGAAGTTTTCTCCTCTGTCCCACAACAAAGCTTTCATCTTGATCCAGTCTAGCTTCTCAGTACCTTTTTCCAGTTCTGCAACTGGTCTCTCCCCTGATCTAATTGCAGAAACAGCTTCCATTGGCTCAGTGTCCGATGTTTAGGTGTGTGAGGTACTTTAAACACCAAGTCCCTCAGTTTTTGTTTTTTCTGTGTAATCTACTTTGGTCCTGCGAGTATAGGGGATATATATTCTTCCACACCAGTGGAGATCCGCACTGGTGTAACGCTTGTTACTTAGGTTGGTTGGCTGGTATCCCGAGGCTCTGTTCGTGACACCACATCCAATTGCCATGCATCCCTCGATACATATCGAATCACACTTTGTACTGCTTAAACACTTTTGTATCATCCCACTTGCTCCATCCAGTACATATATTTCATGTTAATTGGAGGGCTCGAGAGGGAGTTCTGAAACCCCTACTTCTGAAAGGATCTCCTCTTACATGGGCTCAGGTCCCCCAAAAGCACTCATTGGGACAGAGTGGAGGGCTAGCTGGTTCAAGTCTATGTAGGTTGCAGTAGTTATACAGAGATGAAGAGGCTTGCACAGGACAGAATATTGTGGAGAATTTTCCAAGCTAGTCTTAGAGGAAGCAGGTGGCAGACTGTGTTTCATTGATAGAATACTAGTGAAATGCAATTAGCCTACATAGGAGATTGTATGCAAAACACTTATGCAACCTGTCCTAGAATGTTGTCTGAGTGTGTGGGACCTGTTCCAAATTGGACTAACAGAGCATATTGATTGGATACAAAGATGGCAGCATGAATAGTCACAGGTTTGTTTGACTCGTGGGAGAATGTCACAAAGGTGGTAAAAGATCTGAATTGTCAGATGCTTGAAGATAAACACAAACTATCCTGTGAAAGTCTACTTAGAAAGTTTCTAGAATGAACTTCAAGTAATGTACCAAGGAATATACAACAACCCGATGTATCAATCCCATAGGGGCTGTGAGGACAAGATTAGAATGATTAGTCCACACAGAGGCAATCATTATTCCTGTGCTACATATGTAAATGGAGTAGGGAAAAGCCCTAGTAACTGGTACAATATGACATACCCTCTGTTGTGCAGTGCCTGGTGGTTTGCAGAGTGTAGATGTAGATGGTCTGAAGGTAATAACAGCAACAATAATAACAATAACAAAAAAAAAAAAAAACAGGAGCTGTAAAAGTGTGTGTGTATTATGTGTGCCAAATGGCACTGAGGCCACACCTCAACAGTGGCCAGTTAATTATTTTCATACGCTTGCTAGGGTCCCATGGATAAGTATTAGGAGTATTTGTAGGCAATGAGAGTATTTACTGTAGTCCCATAAATGGATAGAACAGCAACAGTTTCAACATCAGTAACAATACTGTTACCACAAATGGCATTTGTTGTCTTAAATGAAACATCAAATTGCAACACATGCAGCATCACTGCAACACTTTTCAAGCAATGTCCCTTGTACAGCAGTTGTTAGTTTTCTTTTTTTGTCATTTCCTTTAGGCATACTGTATCTTTTGTGCAAGATAAATACTTTTATTGCACTGAGCCTCTCTCTCTCTCTCTCTCTCTCTCTCTCTCTCTCTCTCTCTCTCTCTCTTTCTATTTAGGTTTGTGCAACACAGTGGTCCCCACTGTTCTGAGAAGTGAGCATGTTGCTAGAAAGTAGGACATCTTCTCAGTGTTTGTCACAGCAATACTGCACTGCAGTGTGCCTGATGCCTTCTGCAGGCAGCACAATATCTATTAAAATTACCACCACAATTTCGAACATCATGACAGCCAAAATGAATAAACTGAAGATTAATGTGGAGATTACAATTCCCTTTAAAGTGAACACTGGGGTACTGGATTCTTTAACAAGTTGAACAAAGCTTGTTTTTTTTAGGTTCATATGCACATTTGTTCATTTGTTCTTATCATTCTTAGCCGTCTCGCAAGAGAATGGTACAATCCACCATGTCAAAACCTATGTTGAAATATTGTACAGAGGAAGAATACACCGAAAGAACTGCAATGTCAGGATTTTAGCTGCTAAGTGTTTCAAAAAGTGTTCAAGATACTCATTTTTGCCACTTGAAGAACAGCTTGTGACAGTCATTTGTACAGCCCATCCTACATAATGCAGAGCTCGCCGAATGAACCAAGCAGCCTTGACCAGAGGGTGTGGCTTAGTGCAAAAATCCAGGATTAACGCTTGGGAATTTTAAACACCTAAACTACAAAAAAAATGTTGTATATAACAATTTTTTGAATAACTTACAGGTCATATCAATAGTTCAACTGTTTCAGTTGTAATGTTTACAAAGGTGACTGGCAGAGGAAAAGAAATCAAGGTTATGT
Organism: Schistocerca americana; assembly: GCF_021461395.2. NCBI lineage: Eukaryota > Metazoa > Arthropoda > Insecta > Orthoptera > Acrididae > Schistocerca > Schistocerca americana. The sequence goes on along the minus strand of NC_060124.1, from coordinate 77,000,849 downwards.
TTGATGTTACATTACAGACAACTTCCATCAACTGAGAGTTTAATTTGTGGAAATGAAATATGTCTTACATATACATCATTTTATAACAATTTCTGTAGCCCAGTTCTTATGATAATTCCCAATAGTTGTCACAAAACTGTGAAGGGTTTATTGAATACTAAAAACAAACAGTTTCCTTACACCAGACTCATCAGATAAAAGAAAAATTACTGCATTCAGACACTTCACAGTAATTACTGGTTGTGTTTAGAAAGAGTGAGGATGGATTCTGTAGTTCTGCAGATTGCACTTTGTACCAGTTGTAGTTGACCAAATTTGTTAAACAGGTCGCTGAAAACTGATAATGCACAAATGACTGAAGTTTAAGAAAACTGTTCTGAAGATAAACCTGAAATGACACAGAGCTATCAGATGTTACACTTACCAGAAATTTCCTGAAAAATATTTTCATTTGTGCAATCAACTAGCAGTAGCTTGGGGTTTGAAGATTTATTACCAAAAAAACAATACTTGACTAATGATTCAGATGAGCTATACATTGAAGGAAAGCAAATCAAAAAGATAAACAGTTTCTGTTGTTTTAGAAATTGAGGGAAAATCAGAGTCAGAAATCAATAAAAAATTAGTAGCGAACGGAAGGTCATTGGGGTGCTTAACTCAGTCTTATGGAGCAGGATTGTAATGAGCAGAACTAAAAAATTAATATACAAATCCATATTAGAGAGTGTGGTTCTGTATGGAATGGAGACCTGGACAATTAACCCAAAGAACATTAAAAAATTACAAGGTCTAGAGATGGACTTCTGGAGAAGATCAGCAAGAATCTCCAGGAAAGAAAAGGTAAGGAACACCGAAATAATAAGGAGAATGGAAATAAAAGAAAGAATATATGATGTAATGGATAGGAAGAAATCACAGTGGCACGGGCATGTACAACAAATGGAAAAAGCCAGAATACCAAAATTGATACTGAAGTGGGAACTGGAGGGTAGAAGAAGAAGACAACCTATGACCACCTGGCTCCAAAATGTACAGCACACAATGAGGAGAATGGGCACAGAGGAAGAGGAGACACAAGATCGAAACACCTGGAGGAATATTTTTGAAAATATAGTTTAAGAACATTTATTCTTTGTTTTGTAGTTTCCGAGTAAATTTTTACGTTGGAGATAAGACTCTGTAATGAGGAAAAGCTCAAAATAATAATAAAATTTTCCTTTGCCGAAAAAATTATTTTTTGAGTGGTCCAGTCACATTACTTTTTACCAGTCGTAATCCAAATTGTATTAACAACCTCCCGTCATTTTACTCAAATATAGAGGTGTCATTTCCAGGCCAAAAATCCAACAAAAATAATGAATTATTTTTTGCAAATGGTCAGAATATGTTTCAAGTAAGGAGTTTAAAATTATTCTTTCACTTTTTTCCCGATTCTGATATGTCCATTTTTGCAACTAAACACTCCTTACTTTTTATTTGTGGTCCTAATTTTCCTTACGGTTTCTCATGATAGACATAAAGTTGCGGAAACAGTAATCCACTCATACATATCACTGGCATTATTATAGAAACGTGTATAACATTTATCAGATGCATAACCAGCTCTCTTTTTTCCCATCCTGAAATGATTCAGTGTAATTTGTATGCATTTTCTTTCACAAAATTTGACTGATCAACTTTGTACTTGGCAAATGCAGGAATAACACTGAGCTGCTTCTTCATGTTAGTTACGAATTTCTCTATTTTAACAACTATTAAATTCATCTCCTCTACACATTGACCTGAAGTAAACCTCATAATTTTTCCTATTCTGTATGATTTCTTGAAGCTGCTTAATCAGGTTGAAGAAACTTGTAAACTAAAAATTTTCATCTCACTTGCAATTCGGAAGTCACAGTCTTGTAGATCTTCCTTGGTAATGATGCAGTATCTTTCAGGAGAAATTCTAAATCTTCCCAATAATTTTTCTCCTGCATTTTTGTGAGTTTCGTTTTGGTGCATATTTCTTACTTTGTGTCAGCCTTTCTTCTGTTTATACAATTCATGTTCAGATTTTGCAAAACAAACTAGCTTTGCATGCTGCTTAATTGTGGGCATCCTCTCTCTCCTTAGTTTAACCAAAAATTCTTTGCCATTGAAAGCTATTACTGTACATGTTTTCTTTTGCTAAGAAGGTACTATTTTTCTTAATTCTTATTGGAACAACAGAGTTTGTTTGAACCACAATTCACAGAATTTCTTGTAGAGTTTCCACTGTTTCTAATGAAAGGTCAGCATCATTTGAATCAACGACCAAGAAAATAAGTAACGAATAACATATATGTAGGTCATCTGGAGAAATAGGTGATTTCGACTGCGTACCACATTTTTCATATTTCACCTTTACAAGACGCAGAATGTTACTTGGATTTCGCAGTACTGTGAAACTCTGGAACATGTACAGACATGCTGTTAGCAGGCGTTTGTGAAGAAAACACAATGAATATTGATTCAGTATTACCTCCGTTGTTAACACTTAATGAAATTCACATTACAGTTGTGATTGCATGTGTTTTGTTATCTGTTTATTGATGCACCGTCAATCAAGTGTTTGTGCCCACAGTGTGCCACAGCTCTTGCAGGTGTGTACATTTTGTGTCACCTGGCAGGCTGCAAATTTTTTAGTTTTCAGTATTAATTAAAAAATACTTTCACTGTATCTTAGCAGCTAAAATTTTGACAATATATTATTTAGTTATATTCCGGGCAGGTTTCGTCATGTCGGATTGGACCGTTCCCTTGTCAGGCCCAGTGGCTGAAAATAATTTAATCATGGAGACATTTAATCCTTTCATTTTTTCATATTGGAACAAGTCAGCCTGGTTTGAGAAACAGTATCTTTGCATACTTTGGATAATCTGTTTCACAAATTTGCAGAGCTTTCATTGCTCAAATAATATCTTTTAAAGCTTGCATCATACTAGAACCACTGAATTTGGCTCTTCCCTCTGAGTTATCGAGCTCGTTTTCTGTGGCATGTGTGCCACTCCTATTATTGTTAACGAAAACCTAACAGGACCTTGTGACTGTGCAGAGACTTCAAGGCTATAATGCATGGACAATGACCAGCTTTTGTCCTAATTTGACACCTGATAAATTGTTGACTAGTGTAGTCAGAGGTGAATGCTTTTCTAAAATAGGCTGATCGGATGCTTGTCTCCTGTTGCCCATAGACGAGGAACTGAAAAAGTCAAAGCTATGACTGTGCCTTTTGACCTATATCGGTATTCGCTTAGCTGTCAGGATGTGGTTAGTGCACCTAGCATTTTTAAACATTTTTCATAAACAACTTGCACAACACAACTCACTTGCATAATGGTACAAGCCCTGACAGGAGCCCAGTGCCAAAGTCGGGGCGCAGGTTGCAGCCAGCTAATGCAGCATTCCGTCATACCGACAGCTTCTAATATAGTGATCCAGTTCTCTGAACAACGCCCAGCCTTCAGGAAGTTTCAGCAGCACTGATGTGTGCACAGTACTTTTCCCCTGCATTAGCAAGCCCCTGGGCGAGAGGAGTGGGTCATCAGAGCAGTTGGGCAATGCATCAATGGCTGCTGGTATTGCTGACACTCTTCTGATGCAGCTGTCAACACAACTGGGCTGTGAACCAATGACTGTTGTGTGACGGCCAGTCACCAGGTCGCTGTCACTCTATTGCCGTCTCCATGAGACCGCCAGATGGACATCCTACTGCCGCCTCATGGTCTGAGGTACAAACTGAGGTCCTGCCTGCTCTGTGCCACTGGGGTCTGCCCCACAAGATCCAGCACCCCAGCCACTGGTCCAGGGCTCATCATCTATATGTCACTGCCATCTCCCGCTATGCTGGCCCCCAGCCAAATTGGCTCCAGCCACCCGAGCTGGAACACTGTCAAGCCATCCTGACTCAGCAGCCAGCCACTTGGAGCTTGCTGGTAGCCAAGGACACGCACTACTGGTCTGCCTCTTCAAGAAGTGGTTAGAGTGGCAGGTCCTCACCAAAGTGTCTGGTTGCGGGGTTCAATGCTCGTCACCTGTTGTGTGGTTACTGTAGGCACACTGCACTAAGTCTGTTTATGAGTAACAGTTAAGAACTTTGACATTTGGCTGACTTCATCATCAACACCCACCTCCAGTGGAGAATCACTCATCCTTCCCAATTAACTCGAGTAAATTGTGATAACATTATGGTTATGGGCTTTGGGAGAACACACATGAAATTTTCATGCCTCTTTTTCACAACTGCAACTGGATTGCAACCTGTTGTCTGTTGAAATGTAAACTTTGTTCATACTTCGAAACTTGTGTTCATTTTGAGCTCAGAGGGTGTACATCTCATGCAGCAGCATAGCTGTAATGGATAAGGAAAATGATAATGTACTTTTGAGTTTTTGAAAGAAAAGCTCAGTTCTGTGCTCTGCCTGGCCACCTATGTGCTGAGCAAATCTGCCTTTAGGACACTTGCATTTCAACATGATTTCAGAACTCTACACTTGTGTTCTAGAGTCTACATCTCCACTCAGATCAACCACACAGAAATAGAAGAAAGATGCCTGCCTATAATCTATGTGGTCCTCACATTTTATGTTTATCTCTCTGGCACAAGAAGCCATTGTTCGCCCAATTCAGGTCTGAGCCCACATGTCTGAGGAGTTGATTCAGAGGTTGCAGCTTTAGGCATTGTTTTTAAGCAGATACAATAATGAAATTCATTTTAAACTGACCTCCCAATATACAAATGTAGCTTCTCTTCTTCACCTTCCCATGGGCACTGAGCCTGACTTTTATTCTCAAAATATGGTGTGTCCACCGGTCAGTCCATGGATTCTGAAGTTGTTTCTGTCATGGTTGTCCACATTTTGCATGTATTAGCCAATGATTCTCTCTGACATAAGATCGTGAAACTTGTCACATACTGATCTGGCCCTCACAATTATTTTCCCGTGTAATACAAGCGAGAAATAGTAAACAAGATCCTACTCATGTGAATCAAATGCACAGAACAGGTGGTCATTTTCTACCTCTGCCTGTAAAGGTTTTGGTGCTTGTTCACTGCACCAAGTTGAAAGCTATGGTCAAGCACAATGTTTATTCATTTACTTTCTTCATTTTGGGCATACCGGAAGTACAAAACATTGCAAGTATATACATGATATTTCTCATCATCACTCATCCCAATGAACAAGTACTTGCTTGTACACTACCACTGACTGTTTCTCAACATCATGTGACTTATTACTGGACAGCTTACTGAAGTTTACTCCATCACCTTACGTCTTCCACCACTCCAGTTACAGTCTTAATAGTAACAAAAATCTTTACAAATGAAGGTCTTTCCTGCACGGCTGTGACTGATGATGGGCTGTATTTTGCTTCATGACAGATGGCTAATTTTTTCACTGCTAAGGTACAGACTGTGTATCGATGTTCCCATTTTGTGGTGAAGCTGAGCAGTCTTTTAAAGCATACGTGACAAAGGCAGAACAAGATTCCATGCTGCAGGCCCCCTTTGCACATTCACTCACACACACACACACACACACACACACACACACACACACACAACAGTGATATTGACAGCAATATCTTGTCAGTATTGTGGATTAATCATTGATAAACAGTATTTTTACAGGCACATGGCAGTATCTGTTGTTGTTGTTCCTACAAACTAATATCCAGAGTAACAACTGTGCAATGGTAACTGCTTTGTATACCACAGTTGCGGTGTGCTTGGTTAGCTAGCACCACTTTCATTCAACCGTAGTACACCATACATACCTCAAACAAAAATCTGTGCATAGTAGTTGAAAGATAGCACAGGTTACACCTCTCTACAAGAACAATAGCAAAATGGATCGAAAATACAACTCTTCAGTATCAAAGAAGTCCAGACAACTTGCACACTACTCATCAGTGCTACATTGACCTCTGTAGTGTAACCAGTAAGAAGGATCCTTTTGTGTTCAGACTTGAGGGAGGGGGAGGGAGACAAGCGGTTCATGAGCTGCACCCCCTCCCTCCCCAAACAACTGTGCACTAAAAGCATTTACACTCCTGGAAATGGAAAAAAGAACACATTGACACCGGTGTGTCAGACCCACCATACTTGCTCCGGACACTGCGAGAGGGCTGTACAAGCAATGATCACACGCACGGCACAGCGGACACACCAGGAACCGCGGTGTTGGCCGTCGAATGGCGCTAGCTGCGCAGCATTTGTGCACCGCCGCCGTCAGTTCAGCCAGTTTGCCTTGGCATACGGAGCTCCATCGCAGTCTTTAACACTGGTAGCATGCCGCGACAGCGTGGACGTGAACCGTATGTGCAGTTGACGGACTTTGAGCGAGGGCGTATAGTGGGCATGCGGGAGGCCGGGTGGACGTACCGCCGAATTGCTCAACACGTGGGGCGTGAGGTCTCCACAGTACATCGATGTTGTCGCCAGTGGTCGGCGGAAGGTGCACGTGCCCGTCGACCTGGGACCGGACCGCAGCGACGCACGGATGCACGCCAAGACCGTAGGATCCTACGCAGTGCCGTAGGGGACCGCACCGCCACTTCCCAGCAAATTAGGGACACTGTTGCTCCTGGGGTATCGGCGAGGACCATTCGCAGCCGTCTCCATGAAGCTGGGCTACGGTCCCACACACCGTTAGGCCGTCTTCCGCTCACGCCCCAACATCGTGCAGCCCGCCTCCAGTGGTGTCGCGGCAGGCGTGAATGGAGGGACGAATGGAGACGTGTCGTCTTCAGCGATGAGAGTCGCTTCTGCCTTGGTGCCAATAATGGTCGTATGCGTGTTTGGCGCCATGCAGGTGAGCGCCACAATCAGGACTGCATACGGCCGAGGCACACAGGGCCAACACCCAGCATCATGGTGTGGGGAGCGATCTCCTACACTGGCCGTACACCACTGGTGATCGTCGAGGGGACACTGAATAGTGCACGGTACATCCAAACTGTCATCGAACCCATCGTTCTACCATTCCTAGACCGGCAAGGGAACTTGCTATTCCAACAGGACAATGCACGTCCGCATGTATCCCGTGCCACCCAACGTGCTCTAGAAGGTGTAAGTCAACTACCCTGGCCAGCAAGATCTCCGGATCTGTCCCCCATTGAGCATGTTTGGGACTGGATGAAGCGTCGTCTCACGCGGTCTGCACGTCCAGCACGAACGCCGGTCCAACTGAGGCGCCAGGTGGAAATGGCATGGCAAGCCGTTCCACAGGACTACATCCAGCATCTCTACGATCGTCTCCATGGGAGAATAGCAGCCTGCATTGCTGCGAAAGGTGGATATACACTGTACTAGTGCCGACATTGTGCATGCTCTGTTGCCTGTGTCTATGTGCCTGTGGTTCTGTCAGTGTGATCATGTGATGTATCTGACCCCAGGAATGTGTCAATAAAGTTTCCCCTTCCTGGGACAATGAATTCACGGTGTTCTTATTTCAATTTCCAGGAGTGTATTATTATTATTATTGTTATTAGTTTTGTTAGGTGTGATTGGACTCTATTGGACCATGCAAAACTATTATGTTTAGAATCTGAGAGTTTCCAAGCAGCTCTGACGTTTTCTTCATCAATTCTTCTTCTTTTATTCAGTTCACTTTGTACCTGGTCTGGTGGTGATGTGATTCTCTGGCTGTACTTCCCACTTGCCAATTTTTTGTCTGCATAACTTTATGTTGAAAATTTTTGATGGACTTATTGCGGACCTCTTCTAAATTCTTTTTGACCTGCTTAGTTGTTCTATGTATATCACGATTTTGCCTGAGTTTTTTGGCTGGGAGTCTGTGGATATGCCCATAAAATTCCTTTTCCATTGTCTGCTGTGAGATTTGATAATTTCTCAATTGTTTTTTGGGATTTTGGTCTGTATGTGTCTTCTTTTAGGGCTGAGTTCCTCTCTTAGAATTATATGTTCTTGTTCTAGGATATCTTCGATATCATCTTTTCTGTGGAGTGTAAGTATTTTGCTGGTGCACAAAACTAGAGGTTTGATAATTATGTTATAGTTCCTGATTTTCACGTTTAGGGACCTACAAATTTTACTAGATGTTGTAGGTTTTACTGTAAGCTCTCCTTTGTTATGCATCTGGATTCTCTGTGACATTTTCTCTCCCCCTGTAGGTTTAAGGATTTTGTCTAAATACTTGAAGTATGGAACTTTCTCAATTTCTCCATATTTTCTGATCAGTTTTTGAGCAGGATGTTTTGAGCAGATGTACTTGGTTTTTTGGAAGGATATTTGGAGGCCAACTCTTTCAGCAAATTCCTTAATAGAGTCTATCTGTTTAATTGCTGCCTTTTTGTCTGCTAGTATTGCTGGATAACCTGCAAAAGCTAGGCAAGAAATTTGGATGTAATTTTTAGGTCTTCAAACTCGAATGGGTGTACAGTAGTTTTGATTTTTAAGTTCTTTTTGCAAATGTTCCAGCTAACTTTACAACCACTTGCTATCTATACGCAAAGACTGGAGAGTTGCACTGGGCACGCCAATACACAAGAAAGGCAATAGGAGTAATCCACTAAATTACAGGCCCATATCGTTAACATCAATATGCAGTAGGATTTTGGAACACACATTGTGTTTGAACATTATGCTTTATCTTGAAGAGAACAGTCTACTGACACATAGTCAACAAGAATTTAGAAAACATCATTCTTGGGAAACACAACTAGCTCTTTACTCACATGTAATGTTGAGTGCTGTCGCCAAGGGATTTCAAATTGATACCGTGTTTCTAGATATTCAACAGGCTTTTGACACCATACTTCACAAGTGGTTTGTAATCATATTGCATCCTTATACAATATCGTTTCAGTTATGCAACCAGAGAAATGATTTCCTGTCGGAGAGCTCACAGTTGGTAGTAATTGACAGAAAGTCATCGAGTGAAACAGAAGTGACTTCTGGCGTTCCCCAAGGTTGTGTTATGGGCTTTGTGTTCCTTTTCTGAATAAGCGATTTGGGAGACAATCTGAGTAGCCATCTTACGGTTACTTCCATATCGTCAGGTAATGTCATTAGAAGATCCAAACCAATTGCAAAATGGTTTAGATAAGATATCTGTATGGTGCGAAAATTGACAATTACCGTAAATAATGAAAACTGGGAGGCCATCCACATAAGTGCTAAAACGAATCTGTTAAACTTCGGCTACACGATAAAATCAGTCAAATCTAAAGGCCGTAAACTCAACTAAATACCTAGGAATTACAATTACAAACCACTTAAACTGGAAAGTGGCAGAAGACTTAGAAGATGCAACGAATCTACCAGACATCCCACACTATGCTTGTGTGCCCGGTTTCGCAGTACTGCTGTGTGGTCTGGGATCCTTACCAGACAGGATTATCGGAGTGCATTGGGAAAGTTCGAAGAAGGGCAGTACGTTTTATATTATCGAGACTTGGGGGGGGGGGGGGGGGGGGGAGTCACGGACACGATACAGGATTTGGGTGGACATCTCTTAAACAAAGTTGTTTCTCGCTGTGGCGCGATCTTCTCACGAAATTTCATTCAGAGAAACTTTCTCCTCCGTAAGCGAAAGTATTTTGTTGATGCCGACCTATGTAGGGAGAAATGATCATCGTAATACAATAAGGGAAATCGGAGCTCACACGTAAAGATACGGGTGTTTGTTTCTTCCACGTGCTGTTCTAGAGTGGAATAACAGAGAATTGTTGTGAAAGCGGGTCGATGAACCCTCTACCAGGTGCTTAAATGTCATTTGCAGAGTAGCCATGTAGATGCAGATGAATACAGCATCGTGAGAACTAAGAGCTTCTAAAATGCCAAGAGATTCTAAAAACTGCAAACTTCATATAACACAGGGCCTTTTTCTTGAGGGTTAGCCCTGGTGGATTGGTTTGTGGCCTGACTGGCTGTATACATTCCAGGCAGGGAAAGGCGCCCATTCACTGGCTGATGGTAGCTGCTGCCAACAACAAAACTGACACGTTTCGCGTGTCCACAGGTGGAACTAGCAAATTACAGCAAGCTGAAGGGAGGGAGGACAGAAGGGGACAGTTGCTGCACTAAGAAAAGGTAACAGGATGACCAACTGCTCTAAACACAGATGTAAACGAGAGAAAGAAACAGCATCTCTCTCATCATTTTTTCGCCCGCTCAGCCGTAGCCTGCACACTTGTGTTCGTGGTCTTAGAGCCAAGTCAAATACTGATAGTGGTGATTGCACACGTAAGAAGTCAAAGTTGAGATAGCTTGTTGCTATTATACAGTGAAGAGCCAAAGAAACTTGTACATCTAATATCGTGTAGGGCATCCGCGAGGGTGCAGAAGTGTCGCAACACGACATGGCATTGACTCGACTAATGTCTGAAGTAGTGCTGGAGGGAACCAACTCCGTGAATCCTGGTGGGCTGTCCAGAAATTCCTAAGAGTACGAGGGGGCGGAGATCTCTTCTGAACAGCACGTTGCAAGGCATCCCAGATATGCTCCATAATGTTCATGTCTGGGGAGTTCGGTGGCCAGCAGAAGTGTTTAAACCCAGAAGAGTGTTCCTGGATCCAGTCTGTAGCATTTCTGGACGTTTAGGGTTGTGCATTATCCTGCTGGAATTGCTGAAGTACGTCTGGATGCACAATGGACATGAATGGATGTAGGTGATCAGACAAGATGCTTACATACATGTCACTTGTCAGAGGCATATCTAGACGTATCAGGGATCCCACATCATTGCAACTGCACACGCCCCACACAATTACAGAGCCTCACCAGCTTGAATAGTCCTCAGCTCACATGCAGGGTCCATGGATTCATGAAGTTGTCTCCACATCCATCTGCTTGATAGAATTTGAAACGAGACTCGTCCGATCAGGCAACATACTTCCAGTCACCAACAGTCCAATGTCGGTATTGATGATCCCAGGCGAAGCGTAAAGACTTGAGTTGTGCATTCACCAAGGGTACACGAGTGGAACTTCAGCTCCGAGAGCCCATATCGATGATGTCTGGTTGAATGGTTCGCACGCTGACACTTGTTGATGGCCCAGTGTTGAATTCTGCAGCAATTTGGAAGGTTGCTCTTCTGTCACTTTGAACGATTCTCTTCAGTCGTCGTTGGTCCCGTTCTTGCAGGATCTTTTTCCAGCCGCAGCGATGTCGGAGATTTGATGTTTTGCCGGATTCCTGATATTCACGGTACACTCGTGAAATGGTCGTACGGGAAAATCCCAACTTCATCCCTACCTTGGAGATGCTGTGTCCCATCGCCCGTACGCCGACTATAACACCACGTTCAAACTCACTTGCATCATGACAACGTGCCATTGTAAAGCAATAACCGATCTAAAAACTGCGCCAGACACTTGTTGTCTTATATAGACATTGCCGACTACAGCGCCGTATTCTGCCTGCTTACGTATCTCTGTATTTGAATACGCATGCCTATACCAATTTCTTTGGCGCTTCAGTGTAGTTCTTTAAAACAACAAAGTTGCACTGGAACGGCGTACTAAGCATTCATGTAAACAAAGTAAATTAAATTAAATGTTTTAATACAACAACAATAATATATTGTTATTATTCTGGCGTGGCTTGTTAAAAGTGAGTTGGATGACACTTTATATTTGTTTTGGGGGAGAGGTAGTAACAAATTTTGATCTCCCTTCCCCAGACCTAAACCCTAGACGTGAGCCCGTCTGATGTCGTCTAGAAGAGGGCAGTGTGAGCTTGCTTCTTTTTTTAAATTATTTTTTATTTTTGCGCGCGCGCAAAAATAAAAAACACACACATGCGCGCGCGCGCATATATACACACACATTATGTTTTTACGCGTTCAGATATTATGTTATGGAGTAGGAGTCTTCAAGCATATATGATTTCAGAACAATCTGTGGTATTAGTTAGCCAACGGCATTTCCATATTGACTCTACACCTAACTAAAACAAGTGGTTCGTGGCAGATGGTAGTTTGTGAACCACTGTTACTACCTCCTTTCTGTTCCATTCGCGACAAGTGCCTTAGAAGAACGATTGTTGCTAAACTGCCATGTGAGCTGTAATCTCTTTGATATCATCTTCACCACCTTCTTGTGAGATTTGTGCAGCAGGCAGCAAAATGTTGACACACTCTTCTAGGAAAGAACACTCTCGGAATTTTAACAGTAAGCCACACTGCGATGTACGGTCTCTCCCCTGTAGCATCTGTCACTGGAACTGGATGAGTTTCTCTGTGACGCATTCGTCTTACTAAGTTATACCAAGACGAAATGCGCTCTTTTCTTTATGCCTTTTCTATTTCTTCTATTAAATGTTAACTGGCAAAAGTGCCAAACTTGTTAGGAGCACAAGTATTGGACGACTGAGAGTTTTGTAAGCTATCTCCGTCGTGGGTGGACTACACTTTCTGGGGATTCCGCCAACGAATGTTTCTGGCATCTGCCTTTCCTGTGATTAGGTTTATGTTCTCATTTTCCTTTAAAGCACTTTGTATGTATAATACTGCATATGTAATGGATGCGACTATTTCCAGTGATTATTCAATATTCGTATAATTATATAACGAGTCCTTCCGCCTACTTATGCATGATACTTTTGTTCATGTTGAGGGTCAACTATCAATCTTTGCATCAAGTGTCGATCCTCTGCATATCTTCCTGCATTTCACTGAAATTTTCTAACATTGTGACTTCTCGATATACAACAGCATCATGGACCTTCCGACATCACCCAGTGGGTCACGGTCACACACACACACACACACGCACACACACACACACACACACATACACACAGTTGTCCAATAACACTCCACTGGGGTACAACCAAAGCACATGATTGTTCTGTTCTTTAACCAAATTTTGTGGGAAAGTGTTAGACGCCTTCCGAAGTCAGGGTACACGACATCACCGTGGGTGTCGATATCTGCTGCCTCCCGGGTTCTGTGTACGAACAGTGTGAGCTCCCACAAGATCTTTATTTACCGATCCCATGTTGATACCTACAGAGAAGATTTTCGAAGTCCATGACGGACACAACATATGAGCGTCAGGTGTATACAGGTATGCTGCATAAGATTGACATCAGCTGTATAGCACTATCGATGATTTCACCTGCTCGACTACTAACAGGAATAACGTGCCAATTTTACTAGTCAGTAGTATCATTTTATTCTTTCAGCGATTTGCGGTACACTGCTGCAGAAGAGGACCAAGTTCTTTCTTATACTCTTTGCAGAATGGTATAGATATCCTGACAGGCTCACCACTTTCTTTCTGTTGAGTGTTTGTTGTTGGTTTTCCATTCTGAACACTAGACGGATAAAACGATTTGCACTTGTACAACACGTCGTTAAATATTATACAGGAGGGTGTGGACTATTCTGCAAGTTTAATTTTCAGTTGCCTTTCAACAGAACCGGAAATTTGAGTGCTGTCCCTCACATTTTAAAACTTTGCTGAAAAGCGTCTTTGTGACAGCCACCTTTGGTTTGGTACAGAGGTTCCTCACAGTAGTTTAGACTGCAATATATTGTACGAATCCACGCTTTCGATATAGAATATCAATAAAATATTCTCGAGATTCAAGCCGTGTCAAGTGATTAACTGCCCGGGAGCTGTCGGCAGAGATATCCTCTGCCACTGTCAAGTGATTGAGTGTTATGTGAATGCCGCTGTCCTGCTTGTGCGCCGCCAGTGACGTCACTGGTGCTTATTCCAGTACCATGTTTGGTAACATTTTGGTGGCGCCTGCTTCAACTGGCCAATCACAGACCGTACACAGCGGCAGTCCACCGTCTTTACTGAGTTTGTTATCCGATATTTGGATCTCTCTGAAGCCGTTGGTCCATTTGAAAGCAGAAGTCTTGACGAATGCAATTCGTGTCCATTTTACAGTGCTTGTTCTGCTACAGCCGATTTTTCGATACAGAGTAGGCGGGAACACCTTTCATATTCTATGCGGCGCTGCTCAATAGTGCGGACGGTCTGACTGACATAAAACTGCCCACACTCACACGGTGTTTTGTATATTCCACAGGCCAGATATTCTGAGGCCTATATCGTATTTCACGGGTTTCATCAGTTGCCGGATCTTCGCTGCACGCCAGCAGACTGTGTCAGTTTTATGTCTCTTTGTTAGCCGGCTAATCTTCCCTGTTATTGAGCTACAAAACGCTAAAAATGCAATCTTCTTCGTGTCTTATTCGGAGGCCTGCTTGCGTGGCTTAGATGAAATAGCTTGCGAAATTTTTCTGTTGTTGTAACCGTTGTCCTTGAAATCTTTATGTAAGTGGCTCAATTCCTTCGGCAGGTTTTCGGCGTCTGAGACGGTTTCAGCTCGATGTACCAAGGTCCTCAGAACAGACTGTTTCTGTGCTGGGTGGTAGTAGCTGGTGGCGTGTAGATACAGATCCGTGTGGTTGGGCTTGCAGTAAACGCTGTGACTGAGGCACTCATTGGGTTTACAGCAGACAAGGACGTTCAGGAACGGCAAGGAACCATACTTCTCTACTTCCATCATGAACTTTTATGTTGTCATGGATGTTCATGTGTTCTAGGAACTCATCCAGCCTTTCAAGTCCATAAGGCCATATGAGCAAGGTATCGGACACGGCAAAAAAAAAAAAAAAAAAAAAAAAAAACCTAGGCTTTGCAAGAACCAACGCGATGTTCTCGAAATGCTCCATAAAGAGGTTGGCTGCAACTGGAGCTAACGGGCTCTCCATGGCAACACCGTCCGTCTGGGTAAAGTATTCTTCACCATGTAAAAAATACGTTGAAGTCAAGATATGTTTAAATACATCCGCGGTGGTGTTGTCAAAGAGGAGAGACAGAAAGTCTATAGAGTCTGTGATGGGCACACATGTGAACAGGGAAACCACATAAAAACTAACCATATCTCCTTCACCGAGGTGTATACATTTAATTCGATCGATGAAGTCCGCCGTATTCTTTATATGGTGCGCACAGTGTCCAATGTGCGTCGAGAGGAAGCTGGCCAAATGCATTGCAAGTCTATAGGTTGGCGATCCGATGGTGCTCACTGTAGACCTTAAAGGTGTCTCCTTATGTACCTAAGGGACACTGTAGAATGTGGTTGGTCTCGGTGAATGAGGGAGGAGATTCTTAATAACAATGACCGTTCGACAAGCTGCAATGTCTTCCTCATTATTCTGGATGTTGGGCTCCGAGGCAGGTTTTGGTATGTATTTCCTCCACTATCCGACGGATTTTCGCATCATAGTCGGCTCGTTCCATTAGGACGGCAGCATTGCCCTTGTCAGCTGGGAGGACGACGGTGACAGGACCGTTTTGAAAATGTGTTGTTTATTTTAAATGATATTGTAAATCTTTTTCAGTTTTTGATTGCTTTGATATTTCTTTTTTTAGTCATAAAATTTTTATCATCTTTCTATGAAATATTTAGTATCTCGTTCCAGCTACTTTTCAATCAAGTAGATCCTCATGTTGATTGCTGTTTCATTCCTGAAATACTAGAATCTAATCTCGACGATAACAACAAATCAGTAAGGAAGCTTGTTACATTCTCACCTAAAACGGTCCTAAAACCGGTGAAGAAACAGCTTTTACATTTGCATTTTGATCCGTGGTCGACAAATGCCTGTGGTGTCAATTGTTTCTTATTCCTTTATTAATGACTTGAAGACAATGTATTAATGTTCCTCAATAATATTTATTGGTTCGTTAAGAGCCGGCTTTCGGCTTCTTAGGTCATCGTCAGACAACTTAATGCTGAACAGATAGTCCATACAACTTCAGCGAGAATTCATATCTGTACAAAGAATGCTGCACAAAGATATGTGACATTTCATGATTGTATCGATACAAAACACGAACATGATGTAATACCTAAAGAGACACCGAACAAATAAATCTTGTATTACAGTATATTCAAATATTAAAACTATGTGAGAGTGTATAACAGAAATTCCCTACAAGTGAGTAATGGCACAAGCTACTATGTCATATGGGAAAAACTAGTGAATGTGATAAACAGGAGGGGAAGAAAGACGTCTATGGAATGTGGGTGTGAATCAGTTATGACAAGCTTATTATCTAACGGTGAGAGGAATTATAATTGGCTGCTGCTTTAATAAGGGTGAGTAATGGAACTGTGTTTGATCATTAAGGAACAGTTCAGGATTCTTTGATTGGTGTTTATTAATGGACAGAATTAAAGGTAACGTTACTTTTCTCGCTTTAGTTCCTTTATGGAGAACATCGCATTTCACATTACATGAATGACATTACACACCCTTATCAAAGTAACAGCCGTTGTAATTCCTCTCACCATTGGGTAATAAGCTTGTTGTAACTTTTTCACACCCAGATTCCATAGACGTCTTTCTTCTCCTCCCTTTATTCGGTATGTTCGTCATATTAACCAGTTTGTCCATATGACATAGTTGCCTGTGCCCTTAGTTGCTTGTAGAACATTTCTGTTTTACGCACTCAAGTAGTTTTAATATTTGAATATACTGTAATATAAGATTTGTTTGTTCAGTGCCTCTTTAGGTATTACACCTTGCTTGTTTTTTGTATCGATATGGTCATAAAATGTCACTTATCTTCGTACAGCATTGTTTGTATAGCTATGAATTCTCGCTGAGGTTGTGTGGACTGTCTCTTCATCATTAAGTTATCTGATAATGGCCTAAGAAGCCGACAGCCGGTTCATAACGAACTAATAAATATTATTGTGGAACAATAATACATTGTATTCAAGTTATTAATATGTCTATATTCCTCCAAGAACCGACGGAATATTCGATAAATCTTATTCCTTTAATCATCTGTCGGCCAGTAGAGTACCTCACTGTGCACTTTCTTGACGTTATCACTCGTAGTCCAGTTTGGGGGTGTTCCTCGCGCGGGTTATCATTCAGAGGAAATCTGCCCCAGTTGAATTCGTTTGCGGGTCGGAGTGGCCGAGCGGTTCTAGGCGCTAAAGTCTGGAACCGCGCGACCGCTACGGTTGCAGGTTCGAATCCTGCCTCGGGCATTGATGTGTGTGATGTCCTTAGGTTAGTTAGGTTTAAGTAGTTCTAAGTTCTAGGAGACTGATGACCTCAGAAGTTAAGTCCCATAGTGCTCAGAGCCATTTGAACCGTTTTTGAATTCGTTTACCATCACGTAACTGTTAAAAACTAAGCAGCAGCCTCAGAGTAAAAACCCATCAGCTCCAGACGAACTTTTATTGTCAGTGTTGTTGCTTTCTTAATTCCGAAGACCGGTTTGAAGCAGTTCTCCACACTACTCTATCTGTTCAAGCCTCTCAATCTCTGTCTAACTACTGCAATAACAATAATAATAATAAGAGAATCCAGAAATAGTTTACCTGTCACTGCAGCAATTGCCACATATGGGAAAAACAATACGTAAAATATTTTTCTGTCACGAAGTTTTTGTGTTGGCTTTCGTGCGTTTCAGCAAATGCGAGAGGTATTCTACTGTTATTCGTGAAAATAGCTTGTTGTTTTGACTGTGCAATCGTGGTTTGTGAGTTACCAAGTCCAAATATGAACGTACGGTAGATCAGTGAGTTGTAACTTGTACGTTGTAACAAATCTCGACGTGCCGCTGTTATGTCAGTGTGAACAGGGGCACTACTCCCAACGAATAGTATCAGGCACAGCTACTGAAATGACGACAAATTCTTCTTCCAAAACACTCGTCTATTCAATAACAAGAACACACAACTTCAGGAGGTGGTTGGACAATAATGTTTTGTTCAGGGACTAAGTCCAGATCGATGGCCACTGTAGTCTTCTTTCTGGCGTAGATCTTGCTCTATGGCAGTGTTGTGCATTGATGATGATGCGGCTGATCCCATGTCGGACTCGATAGCGAGTGGAATGATGAACTGGAGCTTAGTAACTGGAACTCCGACTGACTCTCTCTGGAACTCTGCCTGTTAGGTTGCAGTACCTGACTAATATCTTGGTGCACAGTGATACTAAGCTCCGAAATATTTATTTCACGTGATGCTTGACGTGAAACATAGTCACTTCTCTGCTGGCGACCTGTGCAGTGGTCGGCTAGAATTTCTGGTGGACTCACTCTGCCTGGTCTGTAGTCTGTTCGGTTCAACTTCTATGGCTGGTGCGAAGTCTAGCATGCAGGAGTTGCGACTCGATTTAATAACACGACGACTTACTTTACAGGTACGGACGGATAAGAGAAGTATTATTCGCACCGCATCCTCAAGTCTTTTACCTGGCGTCAGCAAAAGTTATTATGGGGATTATTCGAAATAAGTATTGTACTGCGTCGTAAATAACATTCATCTAGATGTCAAGACCAAAACTGCACTTATAATTTTATACTTTCAAATTAATTAAGTAGCACGAGAAACACCACAGGTTTGAGAAACCTATAATAAAAATATAATATTGACGAGCTCGCACAAAATTCCACATTCTAGTCAGATTACATTTACTGTTAACAACCGAATTCGTAAAATCATATTTACATATTTAATCACCGATATTACAATATTTGATTTATGTTAAGGAAACATTAATACCTGTCCTATTTTCAACGGCTATACTGTTTTTCTAAATACCTATCTCTGAAAGTAATATTATTAGAGATCGTTTGGCACTGAACGGTTTCCTAAGACCTCAAACCTTTCTGAACCAAAAGACACTTGAAGTGTGTACTTGCTAGCGGTCAGATGTATGCAAAAATTGCTCTGTAAAATTTACTATTACGCAACACTGGTGGATGTGATTCTATGTATACGCTAGGTAGCTATCAACCTGTCAACTAATAAACATAGATGTCGACGAGGATAAAAGCATTTATTATCTGATTAAGAAACAACAGAGAAAATTAAGCACACAGAAGCTGCGCGAAAAACAGAATCTTGAAGAAAGCAACGCACCAAAGGATATGTACCAAATTTTATTCCCATCTATAGCCATCCAGCAATCTTGCAGAAAAGGATTTCGATGTGCGCAACTCGTGACCGACAGCACGTACAAATTGCAGACAAGAAAGCTGAGTGCAGCTTCTACACTGAATGAGCAGATGAGTCGTAATGCAAGATCACAGTTAGTTCTCTGTGTCTGATAACACCAGTCTGTAACATCAGTCTGTAAAACTGTTCCTTTTTTCATTTGTACTGCTGCTAGCTTTCCCTATCTAAGCGCCTGAGGAGAAGGCGCCGGGGTCACTGTTGCGGACCAGAGAACGAAGAAAGGAACGTACGGAGATTAGAGAGTAACCTTCCGTCAACGACGAGGTCATTAGAGCCGGAGCGCAAACTTTGATGGGGAGGGAAATCAGCCGTATGTTTTTAAAGCAACCACCGTACCCCTTGCCTTTAGTGATTTGGGGAAACCACAGAAAACATAAATGTGGAATTTGAACTGCGAGTCCAGTTGTGAAGCATCGAGTCACGCGTTTTGGAAGACACAAATATTGCAGTGGAAGTTGCCTATCTGCCTTCTTTGGTCTTGAAAAAGCCGAACAAGGGGTTTCTCTTTTTGCAAGGTTAAAAGTGACCTCTGTCAGTTTAAATCGAGAAACAATATGTATCTTTGATCAGAAGTATAAATAAGGAGATTTGGCTGTGAAAAGCAAGTACATGATATGGCGTATATAGTGTAAACTTCTGGAAAAAGTAGATCTGAGAACAATGCCTGCTCTCGCCTGCTCTGCTATGTGTTCCGTAATTTGAAGTTCTCTGCCATCCACCACGCTGTTCTGAGTTGGGTCTGTCGAACTTTCACTTATCTGTGCCACTGAATGAACACTTCCAACGTCAGAAGTTAGTGACGACAATGAGACGAGTAAGGCGGTGCGAAGTTGGCGAAATGTAAGACAAACTCTCTCTCTCTCTCTCTCTCTCGCTCGCTCTCTCTCCTCCACCTCTCTCTCTCTCTCTTTCTCTCTGTTGATCACATATCAGTCTTTCGGGAGAAGTCGACCAAGTGCGGTGCGGAACAGGAAGAAGACGAAAAATATAACCCAAAGAGATTCTTTAAGTACTCCTGAAATAATAACGGGTGTAAGTAAAATGCAAACCATTTAAATCGTTTCGGGGGCATGCAAACGATGAAAATACACTGATGAGCCAAATAAACTGGTACACCTTCCTGATGTCATGCAGGGCCCCCGCGAGCACGCAGAAGTGCCGCAACATGACGTGGCATGGACTCGACTAAGTCGCAAGTAGTGTTGGAGGGAATTGACATCGTGAATACTGCAGGGCTGTCCATAATTCCGTAAGAGTACGAGGGGGTGGAGATCTCTTCTGAGCAGCACGTTGCAAGGCATCCCAGATATGCTGAATAATGTTCATGTCTGGGGAGTTTGGTGGCCAGCGAAAGTGTCTAAACTCAGAAGACTGTTCCTGGAGCCACTCTATAGCAATTCTGGATGTGTGGGGTGTCGCATTGTCCTGCTGGAATTGTCCAAGTCCGTCGGAATGCACAATGGGTGAATGGATGCAGGTGATCAGACCAGATGCTTACGTACGTGCCACCTGTCAGAGTCGTATCTAGACGTGTAAGGGGTCCCATATCACTACACACACCCCACACCATTAAAGACCCTCCACCAGCTTGAACTGTCCCCTGCTGACCTGCAGGGTCCATGGATTTATGAGGTTGTCCTCATACCCGGTACAGTTTGAAACGAGACTCGTCCGACCAGGCAACATGTTTCCAATCATCAGCAGTCCAGTGTCGGCGTTGACGGGCCCAGGCGAGGCATAAAGCTTTGTGTCGTGCAGTCGTCAAGGGTACACGAGTGGGCCTTGGGTCCGAAAGCCCATATCGACGATGTTTCGTTGAATGGTTCGCGCGCAGGCACTTGTTGATGGCTCAGCATTGAAATCTGCAGCAGTTTGCGGAACGGTTGCACTTCTGTCACGTGAACGGTACTCTTCAGTCGTCGTTGGTCCCGTTCTTGCAGGATCTTTTTCCGGCCACAGCGATGTTAGATATTTGATGTTTTACCGGGTTCCTGATATTCACGGTACACTCGTGAAATGGTCGTATGCGAAAATCCCCGGAGATGCTGTGTCCCATCGCTCGTGCGCTATGACACCATATTCAAACTCACTTAAATCTTGACAACCTGCCATTGTGGCAGCAGTAACCGATCTAACAACTGCCTCAGACACTTGTCTTATATAGGCGCTGTCGACCGCAGCGCCTTATTCTGCCTGTTTATATATCTCTGTATTTGAATACGCTTGCCTATAACAGTTTCTTTGGCGCTTCAGTGTAGTAAATGCAGAAGTAAACACATTTTCTTGGAAAAAACATAGTATATACGTAATTTAGTACCTTATTTCTAGGATACTAAGTTTTATAGTTTTAGATATAATCAAAGCAAAACATTCACTCACTCACACTCACTCCATTCGTTGCTCCGGGACGTGGCGATGCTTCACCAAACTCACTATCAACATCCCGTTCTCCCTGCCTCGTGCTGCGGAATTCCATTCAGTAACACCCATCGGTCTGCTGTCCGAGGTCACTCCATCTTCCCATCTAGTTTATGGTCGTCCAGAGAGTCTTGGGCCCGCCATCGGGTCATATAGCTAACGGAATATTATGTCAGGGTTCATTCGGACAACATTGTCTGTCTTTGGCGATGTTCACTATCGAGGGTTGGTCGGCCGGCTTGGCTAGTCCTTCACTGGTTCTCCAAACCAATCTCTGAGTTGCTTTGTCAAATATTGGCCCACAAATCTCTCTGTTCACTTTGTTTTCGAACATTGACAGTTGTTGCTCTCCTGTTTTGGTCATTCTCCATATTTCCGCTAAACACAATAGCAGTGGTCTGATGACTGCCTTATAGAGTTTCAACTTGGTTTTCCTGCTCAGGGATTTTGAGAATAGAAGTGACTGAAGAGAAAAGTAAACTTGGTTCCGTTCCGCAGTCTAATTTGGTATTCCGTTAAAGAGTAAGCACAAAAACAATTGAAAATTGTCATTCAAAAAAACATACACATTTCCTATCGTCACATAAATACAAAATCAAATAGGGGTAATGCAGGAGTAGGTTTAATAATGAATAAAAAAATTGAAGTACGGGTAAGCTACTACAAACAGCATAGTGAACGCATTATTGTGGCCAAGATAGACACGAAGCCCACGCCTACTACAGTAGTACAAGTTTATATGCCAACTAGCTCTGCAGATGACGAAGAAATTGATTAAATGTATGATGAGATAAAAGAAATTATTCAGGTAGTAAAGGGAGACGAAAATTTAATAGTCATGGGTTACTGGAATTCATGAGTAGGAAAAGGGAGAGAAGGAAACATAGTAGGTGAACATGGATTGGGGCTAAGAAATGAAAGAGGAAGCCGCCTGGTAGAATTTTGCGCACAGCTTAACTTAATCGTAGCTAAAACTTGGTTTAAGAATCATGAAAGAAGGTTGTATACATGGAAGAACCCTGGAGATACTAAAAGGTATCAGATAGATTGTATAATGGTAAGACAGAGATTTAGGAACCAGATTTTAAATTGTAAGACATTTCCAGGGGCAGATGTGGACTCTGACCACAATCTTCTGGTTATGAACTGTAGATTAAAACTGAAGAAACTCCAAAAAAAGGGGAATTTAAGGAGATGGGACCTGGATAAACTGAAAGAACCAGAGGTTGTACAGAGTTTCAGGGAGAGCATAAGGGAACAATTGACAGGAATGGGGGAAAGAAATACAATAGAAGAAGAATGGGTAGCTTTGAGGAATGAAATAGTGAAGGCAGCAGAGGATCAAGTAGGTAAAAAGACGAGGGCTAGTAGAAATCCTTGGGTAACAGAAGAGATACTGAATTTAATTGATGAAAGGAGAAAATACAAAAATGCAGTAAATGAAGCAGGCAAAAAGGAATACAAACGTCTCAAAAATGCGACCGACAGGAAGTGCCAAATGGCTAAGCAGGGATGGCTAGAGGACAAATATAAGGATGTAAAGGCTTATCCCACGGGGGGTAAGATAGATACTGCCTACAAGAAAATTAAAGAGACCTTTGGAGAAAAGAGAACCACTTTCATGAATATCAAGAGCTTTGATGGAAACCCAGTTCTAAGCAAAGAAGGGAAAACAGAAAGGTGGAAGGAGTATATAGAGGGTCTATACAAGGGCAATGTACTTGAGGACAATATTATGGAAATGGAAGAGGATGTAGATGAAGATGAAATGGGAGATATGATACTGCGTGAAGAGTTTTACAGAGCACTGAAAGACCTGGATCGAAACAAGGCCCCTTGAGTAGACAACATTTCATTAGAACTACTGACAGCCTTGGGAGAGCCAGTCCTGACAAAACTCCACCATCTGGTGAGCAAGATGTATGAGACAGGCAAAATACCCTCAGACTTCAAGAAGAATATAATAATCCCAATACCAAAGAAAGCATGTGTTGACAGATGCGAAAATTACCGAACTATCAGTTTAATAAATCACAGCTGCAAAATACTAACGCGAATTCTTTACAGACGAATGGAAAAACTGATAGAAGCCGACCTCGGGGAAGATCAGTTTGGATTCTGTAGAAATGTTGGAACACGTGAGGCAATACTGACCCTACGACTTATCTTAGAAGAAAGATTAAGGAAAGGCAAACCTACGTTTCTAGCATTTGTAGACTTAGAGAAAGCTTTTGACAATGTTGATTGGAATACTCTCTTTCAAATTCTAAAGGTGGCAGGGGTAAAATACAAGGAGCGAAAGGCTATTTACAATTTGTACAGAAAGCAGATGGCAGTTATAAGAGTCGAGGGACATGAAAGGGAAGCAGTGGTTGGGAAGGGAGTGAGACAGGGTTGTAGCCTATCCCCAATGTTATTCAATCTGTATATTGAGCAAGCAGTAAAGGAAACAAAAGATAAGTTCGGAGTAGGTATTAAAATCCATGGCGAAGAAATTAAAAATTTGAGGTTCGCCGAGGACATTGTAATTCTGTCAGAGACAGCAAAGGACTTGGAAGAGCAGTTGAACGGAGTGGACAGTGTCTTGAAAGGAGGGTATAAGATGAACATCAACAAAAGAGAAACGAGGATAATGGAATGTAGTCGAATTAAGTCGGGTGATGCTGAGGGAATTAGATTAGGAAATGAGACACTTAAAGTAGTAAAGGAGTTTTGCTATTTGGGGAGCAAGATAACTGATGATGGTCGAAGTAGAGAGGATATAAATTGTAGACTGATAATGGCAAAGGCAAAGAAAGTATTTCTGAAGAAGAGAAATTTACTAACATCGAGTATAGATTTAAATGTCAGGAAGTCGTTTTTGAATGTATTTGTATGGAGTGTAGCCATGTATGGAAGTGAAACGTGGACGATAAATAGCTTAGACAAGAAGAGAATAGAAGCTATCGAAATGTGGTGCTACAGAAGAATGCTGAAGATTAGATGGATAGATCACATAACTAATGAGGAGGTATTGAATAGAATTGGGGAGAAGAGGAGCTTGTGGCACAACTTGACTAGAAGAAGGGATCGGTTGGTAGGACACGTTCTGAGGCATCAAGGGATCACCAATTTAGTTTTGGGGTGCAGCGTGGAGGGTAAAAATCGTAGAGGGAGACCAAGAGATGAATAGACTAAGCAGATTCAGAAGGATGTAGGCTGCAGTAGGTACTGGGACATGAAGAAGCTTGCAGAGGATAGAGTAGCATGGAGAGCTGCATCAAACCAGTCTCAGGACTGAAGACCACAACTACAAAAACAACAACAACCTCGTCACTTACATAGACTGACAAAGAAGGGTGCTAAATATGATGAAGTCAGTGAGTGACATTTGAAAGCAAAAAGAGAAAGGAGGCTGCTGGCATTAGTAAAGAGCTAAACTGCTCAAAACTAGTTTTGCACAACGTCTACGAACGTTCGTGAGCCTACGTTCAAGGGCAGCAAAGAATGAATAACCTATATGGAAAAAAAGATAAAATGAAGACCTTTGAAATAAAAACCAAACAACAGCCAGTATGCAGATCGTCTTTTCGAAAGTGCAAGTGTTTGGGCATATTTAACAAGGAAAATCGCCAAACAGTCGTCAGGTCCCATGTTTGGACATTCAAACGTGTCTATGTTGACATGCTGGGTCCATCGGTATCTGATGGCCGTGAATTCGTATTTCAAGTGCTTACTTCGAAGAGAAGACAAAGTCTGAAGATGGCATACTGGACTGCCGAAACTAATTGTGAAAATAAAATAAAATAACTTCCAAAACGCAGGGCTGTTTGGCGATTTACCTTGTTAAATATTTGACTAGCCGCTTTCCCTCATCCACAACGGATCAGCAGAGATTCTTTGGGCATATGCGTCATAAAAACCATCTGCCTGGGTAACACTGAATACCGTGTTGCTCCTCAGCGAGCCTTGTAACATGCTTCGATCCTCCTAGGCTCACTTCTTTACTAAGTGGTCAAGGCTGCCCCTCTATTGAACTGCGGCCCACCTGACGTCATACAGTGTGAGGCTGACAACGTACAACAAGATTCGGCGGGTTCCAGGCATGTTGCGTGAGTCCATGCAAGCAGCATATGCATTGTGCCGGCCGTCGTGGCCGAGGGGTTCTAGGCGCTTCAGTCCGGAACAGCGTGTCTGCTATGGTCGCAGGTTCGAATCCTGCCTCGGGCATGGATGTGTGTGATGTCCTTCGGTTAGTTAGGTTTAAGTAGTTCTAAGTCTAGGGGACTGATGACCTCAAATGTTAAGTCCCATAGTGCCCAGAGCCATTTGAGCGTATGATTTGATTCTTGCACTCCGGAGGAAGGTATTTACGAGGTGGGAGCTATGGATCCGAGCATTATCCATCCGCCAGAACTTCCTGTAGGGAAATGAGGTGCAACAGGCCTATTAGACGGGGAGGAAGCACCAGCATCTTGCGGTGCCTCTCAGGGCGCTAGTGCAGGCTGCACAGCATCGATCTGTCCCAGCGCTTCCTCTTCGGCCCTTAGGAACCGCATATCTCTGGCTCTAGGACAGTTCGCTACTGGCTGCACAGGGTACTGGGTGCTGTTGTGGGATTGGCTAGCAGTTTCCAGAAGTAGCGCCAATACTTAATACTGTCCGCATCAGTCCTCTTCCCTTGAATGTTTCGATTGGCAGGAAGTCTACTGCGCAGAATTCGACAAAGGGGCTCCTAATTATTTGTTTAGCCTCAGGTGGTAGTATGGAACTTCTAAAAAAAAGCACTTACTGCACGAAGTGCAAGATGTGTACCTTGACAGATGTACACAACTGGCCATTAAAATTACTACACCAAGAAGAAATGCAGATGATAAACGGGTATTCATTGGACAAATATATTATACTAGAACTGACATGTGATTACATTTTCACGCAATTTGTGTGCATAGATCCTGAGAAATCAGTACCCAGAACAACCACCTCTGGCCGTAATAACGGCCTTGATACACCTGCCATTGAGTCAGACAGAGCTTGGATGGCGTGTACAGCTACAGCTGCCCATGCAGCTTCAACACGATACCACAGTTCATCAAGAGTAGTGACTGGCGTATTCTGCTTGCTCGGCCACCATAGACCAGATGTTTTCAATTGGTGAGAGATTTGGAGAAAGTGCTGGCCAGGGCAGCAGTCGAACACTTTCTCTATCCAGAAAGGCCCGTACAGGACCTGCAACATGCGGTCGTGCATTACCCTCCTGAAATGTAGGGTTTCGCAGGGATCGAATGAAGGGTAGAGCCACGGGTCGTAACACATCTGAAATCTAACATCCACTGTTCAAAGCGCCGTCAATGCGAACAAGAGGTGACCGAGACGTGTAACCAATGGCACCCCATACCATCACGCCGGGTGATACGCCAGTATGGCGATGACGAATACACGCTTCCAATGTGCGTTCACCGCGATGTCGCCAAATACGGATGCGACCATCATGATGCTGTAAACAGAACCTGGATTCATCCGAAAAAATGACGTTTTGCCATTCGTGCACCCATGTTCGTCGTTGAGTACACCATCGCAGGCACTCCTGTCTGTGATGCAGTGTCAAAGGTAACCGCAGCCATGGTCTCCGAGCTGATAGTCCGTGCTGCTGCAAACGTCGTCGAACGGTTCGTGCAGATGGTTGTTGTCTTGCAAACGTCCCCATCTGTTGACTCAGGGATCGAGACGTGGCTGCACGATCCGTTACAGCCGTGCGGGGTAAGGTGCCTGTCATCTCGACTGCTAGTGATACTAGGCCGTTGTGATCCGGGACGGCGTTCCGTATTGCCCTCCTAAATCCACCGATTCCATATTCTGCTAACAGTCATTGCATCTCGACCAAAGCGAGCAGCAATGTCGCGATACGATAAACCGCAATCGCGATAGGCTACAATCCGACCTTTATCAAAGTCGGAAGCGTGATGGTACGCATTTCTCCTCCTTACACGAGGCATCACAACAACGTTTCACCAGGCAACGCCGGTCAACTGGTGTTTGTGTATGAGAAATCAGTTGGAAACATTCCTCATATCAGCACGTTGTAGGTGTCGCCACCGGCGCCAACCTTGTGTGAATGCTCTGAAAAACTAATCATTTGCATATCACAGCATCTTCTTCCTGCCGGTTAAATTTCGCGCCTGTAGCACGTCACCTTCGGGGTTTATCAATTTTAATGGCCAGTAGTGTATGTATATTCATTGAAGAAACTGTGAAATATCATCTGACCATGCACTATTGCTGCCAGTTGCACAAACTTTCGCATCTGCGCGTTAACGAATGTTTTGTGCCGTGTAAAGCATTGTTTGGAAGCATTTGCAACGCGTCACCAGCCTCACACATACTTAAGGTGTAAGCGCACAATATCTACCGGAGGTTGGGAGTAGTATGGTCCATTCATTGGGCATCTTGGAGCTGACAATGCGATTTTAGTTTCTGAGAATGCGTGCAGCTTTCCAAGGCAGTGTGAGTCGAGTGAGTTAGTGGGCGGTGTCGGGAATAGAGGTAGGCAAAATCTTGAATGGAACAAACTTATATTGAATATTAATTAAGGTTAGGTACTGATTGAGAGCGATGGAAATGGATTTTTTACATAATTTGCATCCATGGAGTGTAAAGGTTATGCCTCAAAAGGATTTTTTGAACGTGAAAGTATTTTAGAAGCTACAGCGTGTCGAATGGAACGGTGTGTCGACCCAAATATAGGCAGCTGTAGGGACTCGATGAGTTAGTTCGAGGAAATATTCGATCAGCGTACGAATTTATATCCAATGGAGATTTGTTTAAAAGGTGTACCGGTGCTAGTACGCAAAATGTCAACGAGAGCTTCAACGTGTTTATTTGGGAAGCGGTGCCGAAATATCATCATTGTGAAGCAAAAACTATTGAAAGAGCAGCATATACAGGGTGTTACAAAAAGGTACGGCCAAACTTTCAGGAAACATTCCTCACACACAAAGAAAGGAAATATGTTATGTGGACATGTGTCCGGAAACGCTTAATTTCCATGTTAGAGCTCATTTTATTACTTCTCTTCAAATCTCATTAATCATGGAATTGAAACACACAGCAACAGAACGTACCAGCGTGACTTTAAACACTTTGTTACAGGAAATGTTCAAAATGTCCTCCGTTAGCGAGGATACATGCATCCACCCTCCGTCGCATGGAATCTCTCATGCGCTGATGCAGCCCTGGAGAATGGCGTCTTGTATCACAGCCGTCCACAATACGAGCACGAAGAGTCTCTACATTTGGTACCGGGGTTGCGTAGACAAGAGCTCTCAAATTCCCCCATAAATGAAAGTCAAGAGGGTTGAGGTCAGGAGAGCGTGGAGGCCATGGAATTGGTCCGTCTCTACCAGTCCATTGGTCACCGAATCTGTTGTTGAGAAGCGTACGAACACTTCGACTGAAATGTGCAGGAGCTCCATCGTGCATGAACTACATGTTGTGTCGTACTTGTAAAGGCACATGTTCTAGCAGCACAGGTAGAGTATCCCGTATGAAATCATGATAACGTGCTCCATTGAGCGTAGGTGGAAGAACATATTGACGAAACTAAAATGAGCTCTAGCACGGAAATTAAGCGTTTCCGGGCACATGTCCACATAACATCTTTTCTTTATTTGTGTGTGAGGAATGTTTCCTGAAAGTTTGGCCGTACCTTTTTGTAACACCCTGTATAGCTGCCGGTATGTTCAGCGAAGGTTAATCGTCTATTCTGAAGACCATGAACTTGTCAGGAATTGTCACAGAGACGGACAGCGAGAACTAGGCAGAGTTATCTGACAGGAAACGCATGGCCGTGGCGGAACAAAGAATGTCTCAGTTTGTTAAAAGAGACCGGACTGGAAAAATACCGCACCAAATTCAGAACGACAGCTTGTTTGAAGAATAGGAAGATTGCCTCTATGGTCCTTGGATCGCAGATTAAATAGTTTTGAAACCAAGTTTTTTTTATTACTCCAAACATAAAACGCTTTTTTTTATCGAAACAACACTCTGAAGCGGGCGAAGAAATCTAGAGCCTCAACACATTAACCGATTTATTTGATTTTGTTTTTAAATGAAAGATAATTAAATTTAGGCTCCCTTTAGCGAGAGCTTTTTTGTATTGGAATTTTAAATATTTTTTAAACATTTGAACTTACGGAAACACGCCAAGAAATTGACGTGTTCTCCAAATAGCTGCACTTTTTTTGTTTCGAGGTATTTTTTAGAACCCCATCGTGATGGCTCCCCAAATTCATTCTAATGTAAGAATTTTGTATTTTTATGAGTTTCATAAACAGCTACGAGTCTATAACACTTAGCACCGAGCGAGGTGGCGCAGTGGTTCGACACTGGACTCGCATTCGGGAGGACGACGGTTCAATCCCGCGTCCGGCCATCCTGATTTAGGTTTTCTGTGATTTCCCTAAATCGCTCCAGGCAAAAGCCGGGATGGTTCCTTTGAAAGGGCACGGCCGACTTACTTCCCCATCCTTCCCTAATCCGACGAGACCGATGACCTCGCTGTTTGGTCTCCTTCCCCAAAACAACCCAACCCAACCCTCTATAACACTTCGCCCAAGTCAGGACGCGCAGTTAGGCGCATACTTTGACAAGGGCTGTAGCTATCGTTTTAATTTGTTATGGGATAAAAATATTTTGTTATATGTGAATGTATCTATAATCAAGCGGCAAAACTCCCATTTTGATAAAAACACTCCTTGTATAAAAAAATTCTAAACTTCACCCATTTTTAGTGCCCCTCGAACAGAACCTCCCGTTAAGGTTAAAGTGAAATAAATTCCGACCACAAGTAAACAGTGAAAATTGAACGAGAGGAACAATATTAATTAAAGAATTAAGAGGAAAAGAACGCACTAAGAAGTTGTATTCGAGTTTAAAGACGCTCAAGTTTTCAAAGTTAGGTGATAAGAAATAGTAATTGTCCTATACAATGTTTTAGTGATTCTCATGAAGAAATTCCAAGAATGTCACTATCCAGAGTGAAAAATAGAATGAGGAGCGTGAGTGCGTTCTGAAATATTGTTAGATAGAGACTGTAGAAGAGTCGTTCATCATAATTATTGAATATAAATCATGCACATTCTATTAACTATTAATTTGCATTAATCAAACAGTCAGTAGAAGAATCGGTCATCAGAATTATTGAATACAAAGTATCCAATTCTGTTAACTATTAATTTGCATTAATTAAACTATACAAAAATCGAGACAGGAACTGAGAGTTGATGCTAGGTGCACGATAGCAAACTACCTTGCCTTCTACACCTGCATGTGAGAGTTCTCCACCCCCCAATTAAATAATTTCTGAGGTGCAACCATTCTGCCGGCCGGTTCTAGGCGCTTCAGTCTGGAACCACGTGACCGTTCGGTCGCATGTTCGAATCCTGCCTCCGGCATGGATGTGTGTGATGTCCTTAGGTTTGTTAGGTTTGAGTAGTTCTAAGTTCTAGGGGACTGATGACTTCGGATGTTAAGTCCCATAGCGCTCAGAGCCATTTGAACCATTATTTTGCAACCATTCTTGCTTTGCTGAATGGTTTGACAACAGCTGCATTTTTTTGCAACCATTCTTGCTTTGCTGAATGGTCTGACAACAGCCGAAATGAATACGAAAAATATCAAGAACGCCGTCAACTGTAAGTGCATCTCCAATTTATGTTATAGGCTACCGATTTCGGCGATATAATACGCCATCATCAGGTCCTCTATGCTAGATAGCGACTGAATTTTCCAATGACAAATGAGGTGTTGTCGTGTGCTAATGTCGCGCATGCTTAAGGTGGTGCGAAGACTGGTTATTTTCATATATGAGATACATGCGTTCGTCACTGGAAAATGTAGCCACTATGTGGTATAGAGGGCCTGATCATGGCGTGTTATATCACCGAAAATACACTCCTGGAAATGGAAAAAAGAACACATTGACACCAGTGTGTCAGACCCACCATACTTGCTCCGGACACTGCGAGAGGGCTGTACAAGCAATGATCACACGCACGGCACAGCGGACACACCAGGAACCGCGGTGTTGGCCGTCGAATGGCGCTAGCTGCGCAGCATTTGTGCACCGCCGCCGTCAGTGTCAGCCAGTTTGCCGTCGCATACGGAGCTCCATCGCAGTCTTTAACACTGGTAGCATGCCGCGACAGCGTGGACGTGAACCGTATGTGCAGTTGACGGACTTTGAGCGAGGGCGTATAGTGGGCATGCGGGAGGACGGGTGGACGTACCGCCGAATTGCTCAACACGTGGGGCGTGAGGTTTCCACAGTACATCTATGTTGTCGCCAGTGGTCGGCGGAAGGTGCACGTGCCCGTCGACCTGGGACCGGACCGCAGCGACGCACGAATGCACGCCAAGACCGTAGGATCCTACGCAGTGCCGTAGGGGACCGCACCGCCACTTCCCAGCAAATTAGGGACACTGTTGCTCCTGGGGTATCGGCGAGGACCATTCGCAACCGTCTCCATGAAGCTGGGCTACGGTCCCGCACACCGTTAGGCCGTCTTCCGCTCACGCCCCAACATCGTGCAGCCCGCCTCCAGTGGTGTCGCGACAGGCGTGAATGGAGGGACGAATGGAGACGTGTCGTCTTCAGCGATGAGAGTCGCTTCTGCCTTGGTGCCAATGATGGTCGTATGCGTGTTTGGCGCCGTGCAGGTGAGCGCCACAATCAGGACTGCATACGACCGAGGCACACAGGGCCAACACCCGGCATCATGGTGTGGGGAGCGATCTCCTACACTGGCCGTACACCACTGGTGATCGTCGAGGGGACACTGAATAGTGCACGGTACATCCAAACCGTCATCGAACCCATCGTTCTACCATTCCTAGACCGGCAAGGGAACTTGCTGTTCCAACAGCACAATGCACGTCCGCATGTATCCCGTGCCACCCAACGTGCTCTAGAAGGTGTAAGTCAACTACCCTGGCCAGCAAGATCTCCGGATCTGTCCCCCATTGAGCATGTTTGGGACTGGATGAAGCGTCGTCTCACGCGGTCTGCACGTCCAGCACGAACGCTGGTCCAACTGAGGCGCCAGGTGGAAACGGCATGGCAAGCCGTTCCACAGGACTACATCCAGCATCTCTACGATCGTCTCCATGGGAGAATAGCAGCCTGCATTGCTGCGAAAGGTGGATATACACTGTACTAGTGCCGACATTGTGCATGCTCTGTTGCCTGTGTCTATGTGCCTGTGGTTCTGTCAGTGTGATCATGTGATGTATCTGACCCCAGGAATGTGTCAATAAAGTTTCCCCTTCCTGGGACAATGAATTCACGGTGTTCTTATTTCAGTTTCCAGGAGTGTAGATTGGAGGTGGATACACAGTTGACTGTGCTTTTGATAGTTCCACAAATAATTTCTGGTTGACTTTCATTAAATTTGCAACTGATATGTTTATCGAAAAACACCGATGAGCCACCCCACTATGACCGCTGTCTCCATCGCGAGGTAGTATACTGGCTGGTGGCGATATCGGCACTTGACGCGGGAAGGAAAGTATGTAAATGTAGCAGAAACTAATGGCGAATCTTTGAATCGACGGTGCAGGGCGCGAACAGGGGAACAATCTGGCACTAGCGACTTTGACAAAGGACAGATTGTTATGGCCTGCCACCTGGGAACCAGCACCTCAGAAACGGCGAAGATAGTTGGCTGTTCGAAAGGTATTGTCGTGGTCATTTACGGAAAGTGGCTGGAAGACTGTGAAACCACGAGAAGGGGGCCAAGATGTTGGAGGTCAACGCTTCATCACAGAACGAGGCAGTGATGTATGAGGAATCTGACGACGGAGTACAATGCCGGGGCATGCACAAGCGCTCAGGAGCGAATTGTTAATATGGGCCTCCTCAGCATACAACCCCTACATGTTCCCATAATGATCCAACGAAACTGTCACTTGCGACTACACTGGGCACAGGATCATCCTGATTGGAGCGTGGGTCAATGGAAACGTGTCTCTTGTTCGAATGAATAACGTTTCGGGTAGACTAGGTCGATGATCGTGCCTGGATACGTCGACATTCAGGCGAACGGCTGCCCGAAACATGCGTGGCGCCGCAGATGTGGTCCTGCGGGGCAGTATTACACTGAGATGACAAAAGTCATGGGATTTCTACTAATATCGTGTCGGACATTTTTTTGCCCAGCGTAGTGCAGCAACTCGACGTGGCAAGAACTCAACAAGTTGTTGGAAGTCCCCTGCAGAAATACTGGGTCACGCTGCCTCTACAGACGTCCATAACTGCGGAAGTGTTGACGCTGCAGGATTTTGTGCACGAATTGACCTCTCGATTGTGTCCCATAAATGTCCGATGGGATTCATTTCGGGCGATCTGGTGGCCAAATCTTTCGTTCTAACCGTCCGGAACGTTCTTCAAACCAATCGCGAACAGCTGTAGCCTGGTGACATGGCGCATCATTGTTTTGGAACATCAAGTCCATGAATGACAGCAGATGGTCTCCGAGTAGCCGAACATAACCATTTCCAGTCAGTGATCGGTTCTGTTGGACAAGACGACCGAGTCCATTCCACGTAAACGCTACCCACTACCATGGAGACACCACTAGCTTGCACAGGGCCTTGTTGACAACTTTCGCCTTTGGCTTCGTTGGATCTGTGACACACTCAGATCCTACAATTAGCTTTTACTAACTGAAATCGGGCCTCATCTGACCGGGCCATGGTTTTCCAGTCGCGTATGTTCCAACCGATATGGTCACGAGCCCACGAGAGGTGCTGCAGGCGATGTCGTGCTGTTAGCAAAGGCACTCGCGTCTGTCGTCTGCTGACATAGCCCACTAACGCGAAATTCTCTTCACTGTCCTGACGGTTACATTCGTCGTACGTCCCACATTAATTTATGCGATTATTTCACGCAGTGTTGCTTGTTTGCTAGCATTGGCAAGCCTACGCAAACGCCGTTATTCTCGGTCGTTCAGTGCAGGCTGTCGGCCACTGCCCGTCCATGGTGAGAGATAATGCCTGAAATTTGGTATTCGCGGCACACTCTTGACACTGTGGATCTCGGAATGTTGAATTCCCTAACGATTTCAGGAAATGAATGTCCCAGGCTTCTAGCTGCAACTACCTTTCCTCGTTCGAAGTCTGTTAACATCCGTCGTGCGGTCATTATAGTAGTGGGGCAACCTACGTGTCAGCCACGACTCGCTCCCAGCGCACCGGCAGTCCAGCGCGAGTGGCCGCCTCACGTGACAGGCGTCGGCAGTGTCTCTGCGCGCTGGCTAGGGGATGGCGAGGATTTGAACTAATTCAGTTGGAGCGCGGACGTCTTGGTGACTGCACTGCGATATCAAAGATATGTGCTGACTGTGTTGGAGAACAAGCGATGACCGTACTGCTCGAAATAATGTCTTCAGTCCGTTACCCCCTGCAAAATCAAAGGACATGACTTAGGTTACTATAAATGCAGTTTATTATTTGACGCGATTATGATAGGCTACCAGTGAAAAATGATAAGTGACGGAGAAAGTTCGTACGTGTGATCGATTATGGTGTTGGGATTTGAACTTGTGATAGATTTTTGTTATGGATGTAAGGAAAATGGCTTTCTCACCGAGAAAATCGGACATCTTGAATAAATAGTAAATGATAATAATAAATAGAAGTACAGTTTTCGAGACATTATCGTGTTGGAATTTGAATTTGGCGCAATTTTCTAGTGGAGTTAGGCCTATAATCATCATCATCATCATCTTGGACAGTTTCCAGCCACAGTCTGGGTCTGTCGGGAACACAAGCCTCTCCATCGTGTTCTGTCTTTCCACCATTCCCCCTCTTCCACCTTCGTCCAGTTCTCTCCTCTTCTCGTCACACATTCCTTCACTCCCTTCACCCATCTATCTCTTGGTCTTCCCCTGGGCCTCTTCCCCTCCAGTTGCAGATCAAACATCCTCTTTGGAATTCTTCCCTCATCCATTCTCTTCATGTGTCCATACCACTGCAGTCTTGATTTTTCTATCCTGTCCTGTACTGGTTCCTCCTTTAGTCTTTCCCTCACATACACATTTCGCAATCTGTCTCGTCTTGTTACACTCAACCTGCTCCTCTGGAACTTCATTTCACTAGCTTGTATTCTACTTTTGTCGCTTTTGTGCATTACCCATGTCTCACTTCCGTATGCCAATATGGGGACAAAGTAGGTTCGGTATATAATTCCCTTGGATTTCTGTGGCACCTCCTTGCTCCAAATAAGCCCCCTAATGCATTTGAAGAACTGCCCTGCTTTTCTGCACCTTTCATTTATTTCCATTGCGTTTCCCCCCTTACTTTCAATCATGCTTCCCAGGTACTTGAAGTTCTCTACCACTTGTAGTTTTTCCCCTCCACAAGTTATATCCACATTTGGCCTATTCTTCTTCCTTGTTGTGACAATTATTTCACTTTTCTTTGCAGAGAAATGCATTCCATATTGTGCTGCCGTTGCCTCCCATACATCTAACTGCTCTTGCACCTCCATCTCGCAATTTCCCCATAACATCAGGTCATCGGCAAAAAGCACTGCTTTCATTTTATGATTTCCAATTGCATCTGATACTTGCCGTAGGATTTCATCCATAACAATAATAAACAATAAAGGCGAAAGTGCACTTCCCTGTCGCAGCCCATTTTCCAGCTTGAACCATGCAGTACGTTCCCTCCCCACTTTCACACAACTCTCACTTCCCTCATACATTTTTCTGACTTTTCGTGTTATCTCTTCATCTATCCCTTTTGCGTTCAGCACATCCCAGAGCTTGTCGCTATAGATACTGTCATACGCCTTCTCAATATCTAAAAAGGCCATGATTAAGTCCTTCCCGTACTCATAGTGCCTTTCCTGCAGTTGCCTTACCGCAAATATGAGGTCCGTTGTTGATCTTCCCGGTCTGAAACCATACTGCTCCTCTTGCAGTCTACTTTCAATACTGCTTCTTATTCTCTTCTCCAGGATCTTTTCATAGATTTTTCCACAGTGGCATAGCAGGGTGATTCCTCTGTAGTTCTCACATCTCCTTTTATCCCCTTTCTTGAAGATCGGGACTATAATTCCTTTCTTCCAATCCTCAGGAATTCTGTTCTCCTTCCACACCACCCTCAGCACTCTGTATAGCCACTGGGTTCCTACTTCTCCTGCTGCTCGTATCATATCCACTGTTACTTCGTCCCAACCTGGTGCCTTGCCCCCTTTCATCCTCTTTATGGCTTCTTCCACTTCATTCCAAGTTAGATCATCAATTTCCCCACTATTATAATCGTCTGCTCCCTTAGGCTCTCCATCGCTGTTAGTTACCCGCTTGGCGGCATTCAACAGATCTTCAAAGTACTCCTTCCAAATCTTTTTGAGCTCATGCATTTCCTCCACAACTCTTCCATTATTATCCATGATCCTCAGGCACTCGCTTCTGTCGTCCCTCTTATTTCTTACCATAGCGTAAAGTACTTTTTTGTTCCCTTCACTGTCCTCTTCTAACATTCTTGTCCATTTTTCCATCCACTTCTTCTTCTCCGCCCTTACTATGGTCTGTGCCGCTTTCTTGCTTTCCTTATATTTTACCCTAGCTTCCTCTGTTCGGGTCTGGAACCATTCTCTGAAGGCTTTGTTCTTTCGAAGTACTGCCTCTTTACATATGTTGTTCCACCATGGGGTTTCCTTACTTCTCCTCTTTGTGCTAGTTCTTCCGCACACAGTCTCAGCTGCCTCAACTAGAGCCCTCTTAAAATCTCCCCATTCTTCTTCCACTGTTCTCTGATCTTCCTTTGGCAGCTTCTTCCTGATCAGTGTCTGGTACTGGGTCCTCCGTTCATCCTCTTTCAGTATCCATGTCTTCAACCTTTTCTCCTGTATGTCTGTTGCCCTCCTATCTTTTTTCTCTCTCAGGGTGGCTACCAACAGCCGATGGTCACTGTCTAAGGCCTCAGATGGAATGACCTTAACATCTGTGAGGCTGCTCATCATCTGCCTATCCAGTAGTACATAGTCTACTACTGAAGTTTGGGACCAGTCTCCACTGTACCAAGTTATTTTGTGGCTACTTCTCTTCTTGTACCAGGAATTTGCGATCGCCAGCCCATTCCTCTTGCAGAATTCCAGCAACAATTTTCCTTCTCTATTTCGGTTCCCCCAGCCCTCTGGTCCCATTATCTCCTCGAATCCTTTCCTGTCTGTGCCAACATGTGCATTGAGGTCCCCTAGGCCTATAATAATAAATAATAATAATAATAAATGATAATGAATGATAATAAATGATAATGAATGATAATCAATAATAATGAATAATAATAAAGCAAGTACGGTTTTGCCTGCATTATCCTGTTGGAATATGAATTTGGGGCCTATTTTTTCTGGGGGCTTACGTTAGTGGACGTAGCCCAATTGGTATATTTAAATAATAATAAATGATAATGAATGTTAATAAATGATGATCAATAATAATGAATAATAATAAAGACAAGTATGGTTTGGCATGTATTATCCTGTTGGAATTATTTTTTCTTCTGGAGGCTTAGGTTAGTAGACATAGCACAATTGGTCTATTTTCCCGCCAAAATCCAAAATTCCCACAATTTTTTCTGGAGGTTAGGTTAGTGGACATAGCACAATTGGCCTATTTTCCCGCCAAAACCGCCATCTTGGATGACGTCATGTGCTGTTGCCAAGTCTACATGCCGCCATCTTGGATGACGTCATTGCCGCCATCTTGAATAAATTTGGCAACAATGCGGAGTGCGCTGACACATAGGTTGCCCCACTACTCATTATCACGTCAGAAACCTTTTCTTATGTCTCACCAAGGCCAACGGGAAGCTCTCTATAGGTTTTAACGATGGAGTTGGCGAGTATCAAAACGTGTGATATAAACTGCCGTATCTTTTGGTTGCACTGACTTAGAAGCTTCCTGAGAAACAGTCGGACCGACAGACAGACGGACGGACAACAAAACCATCCTCTAAGGTTTCCGTTTTTGCAGGTCGGGGCACGAAACCCTAAAAATTAGGAAAAGCGATATGAATTCATAAATGAAGAAAAACAACTGGATACGAAATTCCTCCCGTTGTTCTAGTTTTAAACTAGAATGCTACTTCCATAATAACACTTCGTTGCAATATATTCTTCTGTACTTCCAGTTGATATTCTCGCTCTAATGACATTTATTCTGCTTATGGGTCGCCTACATTCACTTTACTTTTTTACTCACTAATAGTTAACTTAATTCTGTTCCTCAAAATTCTGCCTGCATCCACTAGAGTCAGTGGGCGATTGACTACTTGAAAAACTCGCATTGTCGGCACGACAATGGCCAACGAATGTCCGTTTCCCAACCCAGTAAATATGGTAGGACTTACAAAATCAAGCATGACACTTCCTCTCTTCATTATTTTCCATTTTTTCTTTCCATTCTCTGAAAAGTGTCGGAGTAATTTATCAATATAAAGAGAGTCTCTTTGCTACGACCTCTAGATAACAAACGTTGACAACACAAGATTTTGCTTTCCTAAAACTGCTCTGCTCTTCCAGGGTTATAAATTTAATATGATACACTGCTGGAAAAAAATTAGAACACCCTTTTAGAGATTTCCAATTCACTCAAGATTTATTTTTGCAACAGTGCATATGGAGTACATGAAATAATTACATTTGCAGATCAATAGCACCAGTGGTTCTCAGATACCAGGTATCGACCCAAGCTGAAACATCCATATAGGTACATACGAGGGGTGTTTGAAAAGTCCGTGCAAAAATAAAAACTACTTCCGTTTTTGGGGTAAACCTTTATTATTTTTCAACGCAGTCTCCTTTTAGACTTGTACACTTTGTCCAACGCTGTTATAATTTGTTGATCCCTTCCGAATAATAGGGATCGTCCAAGTCTGCAAAATAGCTATTAGTTGCTGCAATCACTTCCTCGTTTGAATAAAATCTTTTTCCCGCCAGCAATTTCTGCAAATTGGGGAACAAGTAGTAGTTCGAGGGAGCCAAGTCTGGAGACTAGGGGGGACGTGAAACGAGTTGGTATCCTGTTTCCATTAATTTTGCGACCGCAACTGCTGAGGCGTGTGCTGGTGCATTGTCATGATGGAAAAGGACCTTTTTACGGTCCAATCGCCGGCCTTTTTCTTGCAGCTCGACTTTCAAACTGTCCAGTAACGATGAATAATATGCACCTGTAATAGTATTACCATTTTCCAGATAATCGATGAGGATTATCTCTTGCAAATCCCAAAAGACAGTCACTATAACCTTTCCGGCCGAAGGAATTCTCTTCGCTTTTTTGGTGCAAAAATGGCTCTGAGCACTATGGGACTTAACTTCTGAGGTCATCAGTCCCCTAGAACTTAGAACTATTTAAACCTAACTAACCTAAGGACATCACACACACCCATGCCCGAGACAGGATTTGAACCTGCGACCCTAGCGGTCCCGCGGCTCCAGACCGTAGCGCCTAGAACTGCTCGGTCACTTCGGCCGGCTTTTTGGTGCAGATTCTCCCTTGGTGACCCATTGCATAGGTTGTTGTTTGGTCTCAGGAGTATAGTAATGTATCCATGTTTCATTCACAGTGACGAAACAACACTTAAAGTCCTGCGGATTCCTCCTGAACAGCTGCAAACCATCCTTGCAACACTTCAAACAATTCCGATTTTGGTCTAGCGTGAGCAATCGCTGAACCCATCTTGCGGATATCTTTCTCATGTCCAAATGTTTATACAAAATAGTATGACCCGTTCATTCGAGATACCCACAGCAATAGAAATTTCACACACCTTAACTCTTCTGTCATCAATCATCATATCATGGATTTTATCAGTGATTTCTGGAATCGTAACCTCCACAGGACGTCCAGAACGTTCAGCAACGCTTGTGCCCATATGGTCACTCCGAAAATTTTGAAACCTCTTATAAACTGTTGTAATCAAAGGTCCAGAGTCACCGTAATGTTTATCAAGCTTCTATTTAGTCTCCTGAGGCGTT
This sequence comes from Schistocerca americana, assembly GCF_021461395.2. Lineage (NCBI taxonomy): Eukaryota > Metazoa > Arthropoda > Insecta > Orthoptera > Acrididae > Schistocerca > Schistocerca americana. Next base: position 76,960,418 of record NC_060124.1, on the reverse strand, counting down.
TTGCCTTTCATAAAGTAATGTTTAATCACCACACGAAATTCTTTTTCGTCCATTTTTTGACAATCACTCGACTGCCTTGATTCAGACGAATGCCAAACACAAAGAAATAGACCAATAAGGCTGAAACTTGGTGTGCGTTTTTCCAAAGATGCTACTAACTAAACATGACCTTGATACGCGCCGGTGGTGCCATCTCTCGGACCTTGCTCGGACTTTTCAATCACACCTTGTAGTATAGCTTCCATGGGTGGCAATGCAGGCGCTGCCTCTGGCGTCCAGTCGATCGTACAGAAGGGAAACACCGTTCTGGAGTAGCATATGCCACTTCTGCTTTACCTTTTCACGTACTTCTGTAACAATTGTTGGTTGACGAGTTGCACCAGTCACATCTCGTCCCATCGCAACCGACAGGAGGTCGATAGGAGACAAGTCTGGAGATTGTGTTGGCCAGGGAAATTGGTGCACGTCTTGCAGAGCACGTTGAGTTGAACGGCCAGTGTGTGGGCGACCATTATCCTGTTGCAACAACACATCACCCTACTGTTGCAAGAAAGGGAAAAGAACGAGTCTAAAATTACTCTGCACGTACCGATTGCTGATTAGTGTCCCCTCCAGAAACACCAAAGCTGAGAGTTGTAGCTTATCGCACACAAGGCCATACAGCCTGGGGTATGGCCAGTGTGTCTTGCACGAATGCGCTCTACGAGACAGTGCTTAAGCCGTCGGCACACGGGCCGTGCTGTCGAACTTCAACGTTGAGCGTGCTGAGTTCAACGTGCTGCTGAACGCTCAGGAACGATGCGACTTGTGCATACGGTACGTGGGCCCCAACGCGGTATATGCGATCACAACGCACTCCAGCGGCAGTTGCGGGATGTTTCTAGCTCGTAAATCACACTGTTTACTAAACGGGTGCGCGTAAAATTCCCACATTAACTCTATCAAAACGCACATTTCCTCCATTGCCCATTGGCTAGTCACGTTGTTCTATATGTAATATACACAAATAAAAACTTCAATATACATGTACATGTTTTAAGACGAAAAGGAAAGTACCATGCCTAATAAGTAAGGACACAGGCAAATAAAAGTTCTATTAAAAAGAGAGCGATACAAATTTGCAATAGTTTTCCACATAAGATAAGCATTATTTCACTATTCCCACATTTTAGTAAAACCCTAAGGTCATTCTTACTTTATCACTGTTCCTACCCAGCAGCAGAATTTTTGCAACACGTGAATTACTAAACGTAAGAAAAGGAGTAAAATATCGTTATACAAGTAGCGCAAGCTGTCCTGTAGATTAAGCCAATCGAACAAACTCACTTCTCAAAAAATGGTGAACTTACATCAACATAACATCAAACACTATAGTATCTACTTATATTAAACTAATAATAATAATGCGTCAGAACCTGTCACGCGAATGTCGGGAAAAAAAATTTTAGATGTGACGAGACGCGAACCATAAGTATTTTATGCAGTTTTTTTCAGTATAGTTCGTTGCGTTTGGTCTGTGCGGATGTCACGCGCCGTCCGTTCAAGTTAATCGTTGATTCCTTGACTCAGTTTTTTTTATTACAGAGGACAATCGGCCCTCTTGTCGAACACGCTGAGCTACCGTGCCTGGAATGTAGTTCGATGGAAGTCGGTAATGTTACTCACTACACTAAACTGACAACAAACCTCCCACAGCCAATTCTAATATATTACGACTTGCTAAAAGCTTTAATCGTAGCTATGTTACTAATTGAAATTTAACTATAACAAATTGTACCAAGAAAAATGCGTTTTTGGTGGACCCACAGTGTGTCGTTGCCTTCAAATGGCATACTCTCATAACACGCAAGTTCCAATAATACTTTTGCCACGAATAAGATGTTTTTTTGCAACGAATCACACAGTTAACAACGGATTTTCGAGTGAGTCTCAATTTGCTCAGAAACGGCATAGATACGTATGGGCTTGAAATGAATGCCAATATGGCGCCTCACAACTCTGTGCTGAAGGGAGATGACGTGCATGTGACGTAGGTGGCGTTGTGCCATCTCATTGGTCAACGCTCAGACGCACGCTCAGAATATCTGACCAGCTAGATATTGCCCTGCACGTGCTGTTCCACACTATGACGTCAGAAACTCGGCAAGCTCAACGTTCGGATGCACGGTCCGTGTGCCGATGGCTTTACCAGGTCCACGTTGTACGCCCTAACGGCCATCAACTGCATGTGGACAGAATCTGTTTTCATCGCTGAAGCAAGGCCCCCCTTACCAAGTGATCCACTGATGTCACCAGTCGAGTCCTGCACGTCGATGTTGTGGTGTGAGTGGAAGACCGCCTGGAGGGGTGCGTGCCCGTACCCCACTGCCAATAATCTACTCGCAACAAGTCGTGTTGACAATCCCTCTTATCAGTGCTGTGGTATCTCTACAGTCTGCCACTGCTGCCCTTACAATATGACGATCCCAGTGGGCGTCTGTGCTGCGTGGAGGTGCAGAACCTCGTCTACGGGTGTGAAAACGTTCACGTGATCACTGATACAGGAATCGTTGCACAATAGATGCAGCCGGTCTAACTTGTGTGGCAATTCTCCGATAGGACCATCCTGCCACTCGGAAGGCGACAGTTTGACCCCTTTCAAACTCGCTCATTTGACTGCAGGAAGCACGAATGCGCCTCTGTGGCATGGTGGTCTGCCTGCTTCACACGTCTGCACCACACTGAGCTTTCTGGCAGTGAGCATTGCGTATCAGAGGGTAGACATAGACGGCGCTCTGGTAGGTACGCCACTACGCTATCTGTTGGTGGACGACGTTGAAACCATTGTGAGTACATATACTGTCCCGAAGATACCATATGACATCATAGGATCTTTCCAGGTGTACTAAATATTTTCTGCAGTGTACGAGGGTGAATCAAATGAAAACCTTAAATATTTTTTAAAAATATTATTTATTGTGCAGAAGGGGTACAAAGCTGTATCACTTTTCAACATACTCTCCCCCACGCTCAATGCAAGTCCTCCAGCGCTTACAAATTGCATAAATTCCTTTAGAAAAAATTTTTTTCGGTAGTCCGCGCAACCACTCATGCACCGCGTGGGTACCTCTTTATCAGAACGGAACTTCTTTTCTCCCATTGCGTCGTTCAAATGGCTCTGAGCACTGTGCGACTTCTTCTGAGGTCATCAGTCACCTAGAGCTTAGAACTAATTAAACCGAACTAACCTAAGGACCATGCCCGAGGCAGGATTCGAACCTGCGACCGTAGCGGTCGCTCAGTTCCAGACTGTAGCACCTAGAACCGCACGGCCACTCCGGCGGCCCCATTGCGTCTTTGAGTGGTCCAAACATATGGAAATCACTTGGGGCAAGGTCTGGTGAGTATGTTGGATGAGGAAGACACTCAAAATGCAGATCTGTGACTGTTGCAACTGTTGTACGGGCAGTGTGGGGCCTTGCATTGTCATGTTGCAAAAGGACACCTGCTGACACCAATCCACGTGGCTTGATTGCAGTCCGCAGATGATTTTTTAGGAGATCTGTGAATGATGAACTGGTGACTGTGGTCACTATAGGCATGTAACGCTCCAAAATGACGCCTTTTTCGTCCCAAAAGAGTGTCAGCATAACCTTCCCTGCTGATGGTTCTGTTCGAAACTTCTTTGGTTTTGGTGATGAGGAATTGCGCCATTCCCTGCTCGCTCTGTTCGTTTCCGGTTGGTGGAAGTGAACCCAGGTTTCGTCCCCAGTAACGATTCTTGCTTTATCGTTCAAAGAAGTTCTTCCAAGCACCAACACGTTGTTCTCTCATTTCAGGAGTCAGCTGCCGTGGCACCCATCTTGCAGACACTTTGTGAAACTGGAGCACAACATGCACAATGTGGTGTGCTGATCCATGACTAATCTGTAAACATGCTGCAATGTCGTTCAGTGTCACTCGGCGGTTTTCCTTCACTATGGCTTCAACTGCTGCGATGTTCTGTGGAGCCACAACTCGTTGAGCCTGACCTGGACGAGAAGCATCTTCCACTGAAGTCACACCATTTGCCAATTTCCTATTCCATTCGTAGACTTGCTGCTGTGACAAACATGCATCACCGTACTGAACCTTCATTTGTCAATGAATTTCAATAGGTTTCACACATTCACTACGCAAAAAACCTAATAACAGAACGCTGTTCTTCCCTGGTGCAAGTCGCAACTGCGGCGGCCATCTTCATACTGATACTGCGACGGTATGTGTGCATCTGCACTATGGTGCCACGTACAGGCCATTCTGCACGCTGTTTGTAGCACGCTTACCAACTTACAGGATGACGACGCGAAATTTCGATTTGTTATTACGAGTACAAATTTAAGGTTTTCATTTGACTCACTCTCGTATTTTGCATTTGGTCCGTGTATTGGTGTGAAATTTATCAGCCGCGATTAGTCGATTTACTCCCCAATACTCCTCGCACAAAATTCTGCCCCTTCGTAAAGTCCAAGAAAATTCTAGACAAGTATTTAAGAAAAAGTCTTTCCTATAGCGTTTCACTGTGTGAGCCGATTGTAACCGTGATCTCCCCCACACGCTTCTCGTTAACACGTCGCGTGGCCTGCCTGCCTCTCTCTGCTGTCGAGGACGCGGGACGTCGCTTTTCTCGGATCTCCTCCGGACGCCTAAGTTTAGGGGGCTCTCTGCTCCGGCTGCTGGTGGCGTCTTCGACCGCGTAATCGCGGCCCGCCAAGCCGTTTGCGGGTTCCGAAGCCAAATGTCGACCTTCCGTAATTCACCTGTTGAAGCTCTGAATAATGGATGTGCTGCCGATCCGATTTTGGCGAGCTCTGCCGATGGGATGTGGGCTACCTGAATAATTCACCCCTTCCAGGAGGACCAGACCGGCACCGTTAACAAAACGCGCGAGGTCGCAAAGACCAGGCGTCACACACACTGCACAGCCATTTTTGAGCACGGCGAGACACCGTCGCTCGTGATTACTTCGTACGTGTGACTTGAGCGCCTCCGAATGGACGGATGGTCTCTTAGCGGGTGAAGTAATGCTGCATGGAGGCTTAATTAAAAGAATAAGATGCAATAATTTTAGTAGCTGTGTGACCGGTTACGAAGTCTCGTAACCGGTTGGCCCTGACTAGTATTAGCACGCAATCTGACTGCATAAAATAAAAATAAAGAATGACAAGGAATTTCCATTAACACTATTGATTAATTAAGTCCCCTGCAGCTATAAAAGCTACGAAACAACAAAGCACAAATGTAACTGTTCTGTGTGTGGTAGTGTGACTCAACGTACATGTATCTGGCTCGGTTCTATCTCAAAACGACAAAATATTTTAAACACCATTTACAATGAACTAATTGAAAAACCAGAAATACTATAATTGCACTTAGAAACCAGAATTACAAGTCTAATACATGCACACGAGCCAGTTGCTTTGTTGACTGTACCTGTGACCAAGACGCAATGTCATTAAAGAAATCTGTTCAAATGGCTCTGAGCACTATGCGATTTAACTTCTGAGGGCATCAGTCGCCTAGAACTTAGAACTAATTAAACCTAACTAACCTAAGGACACCACACACATCCATGCCCGCGGCAGGATTCGAACCTGCGACCGTAGCGGTCGCTCGGCACCAGACTGTAGCGCCTAGAACCGCACGGCCACTCCGGCCGGCAAAGAAATCTGTAATACCTTTTTACCTCGTTATATATTGACGAAAATTTTCCATTACACCAGCATCATACATCAAAACCCATCTCCTTTCTCAAATACACTGTGATAATTGCAACATCTTCCATCTATACATTACACCAACCGAACAGCATCTACTCTCTCGCCCAACAGAACAACAACTGCCCTCGACATCCTCTGAACTACTACTGCCCCAGTGGAGGCGGCGGAATAATAATCTTTGGCGCAATCTCTGGCGCTGTGACTCAGTATAGCCACCTTTCAATGCTTCGCTGAAACACCGGATTAGCTTTTGGGATGATTTGGTTATCAGTACAGTTTGCCTGTCTCGATTTAGGTTATCAGCGATTTTCCGAAACCTGCCCAGTTGCATGGTTGAGTACAATAATTATTCCAGTAGCGTCATAGACTGCCTCTACTGCTGCTGTCGACAGCCTTACCGAAGGTCGATATGAGCAGCTCATTTACGAGGGTTGCGATATCGCTGATGTGCTAGAAATTCTTGGAAGTCACAGTTTCGCCAACTGTCGGAGAATCCAAATTAGGCTGCACACAGAGACTAAGGACTGAGTCAATCGGTGGTGGTCAAGAGTGATGATCGGGTTGCGACCCAGAAACGAGGACAAAGGATTAATTTTCAAGAATAAATACACACATAAAAAAAAGTTTTGCATCACTTCGGTTCCGAGAGTTCCGGAACTTGTACAGAAAATTGGAATAGAGATCAACATAATTATCATTGCAATTTTGTCATATGATGACATGGTTGGAGACCGTGGCTGTTATTTGAAGACAAATGTTGACGGTGTTGGGATTATCGTGGTGTCGGAATTATCATTTCCTCCCTTTTTATTGCTCATGAAAACCACACATTGCATGTTGTACCACCATACTGCGAGACCTTCAGAGGTGGTGGTCCAGATTGCTGTACACATCGGTACCTCTAATACCCAGTGGCATGTCCTCCTGCATTGATGCATGCTTGTATTCGTCGTGACGTACTATCCACAAGTTCATCAAGGCACTTCTGGTACAGATTATCCCACTCCCCAACGGTGATTCGGCGTGGATCCCTCAGAGTGGTTTGTTCAAATGGTTCAAATGGCTCTAAGCACTATGGGACTTAACTTCTGAGGTCATCAGTCCCCTAGAACTTAGAACTACTTAAACCTAACTAACCTAAGGACATAACACACATCCATGCCCGTGGCAGGATTCGAACCTGCGACCGTAGCGGTCGCGCTGAGAGTGGTTGGTGGACCACGTCGGACGTAAACAGCCCTTTTCAATCTATCCCAGGCATATTCGATGGCGTTCATGACTGGAGAACATGCCGGCTACTCTAGTTGAGCGATGTCGTTATCGTGAAGGAAGTCATTCACAAGATGTGCACGACGGGGACGTGAATTGTCGTCTACGAAGACGTATGCCTCCCCAATATGCTGCTGATGTGGCTGCTTTATCGGTCGGAGGACGGCCTTCACGTGTCGCACAGCCATTACGGCGTCTTTCATGACCACGAGCGGCGTACGTCAGCCCGACATAATGCCACCCGCTACCTACGGATTATGCCTCCACCTTTCTGCACTCGCTGAGGATTGCCTCCAAACACGTCTCCGGCGATTGTCTGGTTGAGGGTATATGCGACACTCATCGGTGAAGAGAACGTGATGCCAATCCTGAGAAGTCCATTCGACATGTTGTTGGGCCCATCTGTACCGCGCTGCATTGGTGTCATGGTTGCAAAGATGGACCTCGCCATGGACGTCGGGAAGAAATTGCGCATCATGCAGCCTATTGCGCACAGTTTAGACGTAACACGATGTCCTATGCTGCACGAAATGCATTATTCAACATGGTGGCGTTGCTGTCAGGGTTCCTCCGAGCCATAATCCGTAGGTAGCGGTCATCCACTGCAGTAGTGGCCCTAGGGTGGCCTGACAGACATGTAATCGACATTTCCTGTCTCACTGTGTCTCCTCCATGTCCGAACATCACTTTGGTTCACTCCGAGACGCCTGGACATTTCCCTTGTTGAGAGCCCTTCCTGGCACAAAGTAACAATGCGGACGCGATCCGATAGCGGTATTGATCGACTAGGCGTGATTGAAGTACAGACAACAAGAGCTGTGTACCTTCTTCCTGGTGGGATGACTGGAACTGATTGGCTGTCGGACCACCTCCGTCTAACAGGCGCTGCTCAAGCACGGTTGTTTACATCTTTGGGTGGGTTTAGTGACATCTCTGAACAGTCCAAGGGACTGTGTCTGTGATACAGTATCCACACCAACGTCTACCTCCAGGAGTTCTGGGAACCGGGGTGATGAAAAACTTTTTTTGATATATGTATTTTGAAAGTGACGAGAAGAAATATTTGAGTCGTGATAGTAATTGAATATTCATGGGAAGTAATTTTGTGAAGCTAATTCTGAAGAAATGTGTGTTATGAGCAGGTTGAAGATTCAAAAGTGATCGTGTATTGAAGCCATTAGTACAACATGGTAAACTAATGTCTTTATTTGTGACACTATGTAAAAGATGGCTATTGTAAGGAGTCGTAAACGACTTCGGGCGAAGTAACTAAATAACTGTAACATTCCGAACACGAGTTAAATGATAGAAACAAACTTTCGTGGGTAAGCAGAATCAGTTACGTTGCACTTATTGAGAATGATCAAGGCCCATAGACTTGGTTTCTATGAGAAATAAAACCATGTTTACGTGGAGTGATTTTTACCGTTTCAGAACAATAGTTCCCAATAAGCATACAATGCGGTGTACAGGCACTCGTTTCACTTTTATACTTATCCCCGTATCTGATGTAATGAATCCTTTTCATTCGTCTGAGTGCCGCAAAATCGAGTGAATGTTATTACTATTCGAAAATATGTTGAATCCTGCCTCGGGCATGGATGTGTGTGATGTCCTTAGGTTAGTTAGGTTTATGTAGTTCTATGTTCTAGGGGACTGATGACCTCAGATGTTAGGTCCCATAGTGCTCAGAGCCATTTGAACCATTTTTTGAAAATATATAGGGGATTTACAATCTGAATCAGCAGCCAGTTTTCAACAACTCGATTCTAATTCTAATGGTGGACTCACATTCTGGAGGAAGGGAGCTGAAGTCAATTTGAATGTCCTGATTTAGGTGCTCAGTTTCCCTAAGCCATTTCATGAAAATGGCGAGATACTCTTGGAGAGGTTAAGCTAAACTAACGTGCTCTGTCTGATGACCATGGCGTCGACCACACAATCTAAACTAATGTACCGTGCTTGATGGCCACACGATATCTGACTTACGCTCCTACAAACTACAACGAAAACAAGCTCTCATTCTCGTATATACAGTTTCTTCACCCGCGAGGTAGCTAACGCGCGTCTGGCTTGAGGTGGAAGAATTTTTCAGTCATCTTTTCGTCATCAGGGGAAGGAAGTGCGATGCCTTAAATTTCTTGATCTCCAGGTTTGGCGCCAAGCCAGTTATTAAATTACAACACCTCTCGGGAGTAGCTGATGGGGTCTGAGCATGCGACACGATTGGCGGTGACGAGCGTCAGATGGGACTGTTAAGCCCAGCGGCCACCCTGGTGCTATTCGAGAGCAGAAGGCTACGTACCGGCACCGGTTTTCACCCTGTGCCTTTTCCCATCATCATCAAGAACACAAGCTGTGCTCTCCACTGTACGCACGCCCGTTGCAGTCAGCTAGAAAAGGTAGTTTCACTTAAGGTACAACTCTCACTCTTCGCGAAAATATTGTGCACGAAGGACGGAAAATATTGTTATTCTGGGTTTCGGAGCACACTGCTCAGTGCTCAAGATTGAACAGAGACTCCTTAAAAGGTAACCCCCACATCGCCCATCCAAAACATTCCAAGACTTATTTCATTCCTGGCGTTTAAGCGAAATCAGCGCACTGACTCCAGGAGCAGCTAGAACCAACGACTGTAGACAACAGATGTGCATCCGACCAGTCAGTTGCGTGCAGGAAGTGTTCAGTAGTGGACGTGCGGCCGACTGTGTCAACGTTGTGCCACAAATCGCAACCGAGTAACATCTCTCAATCAAGTGTTCGACAATTTCTCCAGAAGAAGAGATAAGTGTGTGCACAACTTGCCCCACATACCTTGACTCCCGAACAAAATCAACGATCCATGGACACCTGCCGCGACTTGATTCAAATGCAAATCACGGACAATTCTTTTCTGCGAAAAAAAATTTGGTATCATCGATACGAACCTACCACAAAACGAAAAAGTGCAGAAATTCTCACAAAGGGTCAACGCTTTGACGACGTAACTGACAGTCAAGCCAATGTGACGCTCGATATGAACAACATCGCAAAAGATTTTTCAGTAGTTCTGCTTGATTGCATGAAAGTTCTATGCGGTTGTACTCTAGTGAAGAGGGGGAGAGGGGGGGAGACACTGTAGAAACTGTAGGACACCTGAAACATTAAAAATCAGTGTCTTAACTCTCTATTGCATGACTTTTTTTCGGAAACCATTTTCAGTGAAAAAAAAATATCTGGGGTAGTGTCTGACACACAAAATACTATGTAATAGGTTGAACATAGAAATTTTGATTTATTCAATGTTTTAGATTTATTACCATACGACAAAAAACCAAAAATATTGATTAATTTTTAACTGTTCAGTTACAGAGACATGGAAACATAATCTGTGCTATCATTTAGCACATTGTACACACCTTGTAAGTCTAAAAAGATGTGACCTAAGGGGCAGAAATATTTCACTCTTTCAGCTGTTTTCGCGTGTGCTTACGTACACTCGACCTGCAACAACGACTGTCGATTTTGAACTGTTTATGTCAACATAATAACGCTAAACACAGACTAGCTCGATGCAGCCAGACAGTTTGTGTTGCAACATCAGGCATACGGGAGTGGTTTCCTTAACATTATAGGTAAATTTACGATTTGTTGCCAAATGCCAACACTGCAACAAACGATTAACTTTTCTCTATTTAGTTAATCCTATAATATCCGATAATTGATATCTATTAAATTAATCGAATCTCGATACTTTTAGGACTGATGGTAAAATAATGGCCCTGGTATACAATGAACACCAGATTTAGTTGAACGCAATTAAGAGTGTGCAATTTTTCATCTTGGTAAGAACTCTTAAATATTTACGAACAAAATAAATTGTGCTTGTTTGAACACAAAACAGTACTGCAGGCAGAAGGCCTGGTATTGGAGAAAGCCGGCCGGAGTGGCCGAGCGGTTCTAGGTGCTACAGTCTGGAACCGCGCGACCGCTACGGTCGCAGGTTCGAATCCTGCCTCGGGCATAGATGTGTGTGACGTTCTTAGGTTAATTAGGTTTAAGTAGTTCTAAGTTCTAGGGGACTGATGACCTTAGAAGTTAAGTCCCATAGTGCTCAGAGCCATTTGAACGATTTTTTACTGGAGAAAACAAAAGCTCTGAATTAAGTGATTGGTGCACTTAGTGCAGAAACAAAGTCCGGATGGAATTAGTTTGAGTCAAAGTTCACAGTGATAAAATATTCTGAGTCTATTGAAGGTGAATTAAAACAAACACTGAAATGTTACAAGTCTGCTGGTCTGTCACTATGTTGGGGCCGCATCTTCTTCTGGACGGCCACTTTGCAGTATCCAGCACGAAAGGACTGGCTCGGACGGCAGTGACAGGGCAGCTATCGTTCAGGAGTGAGCTCATAATTGAAGAAATGCATAAGCATTTTACGCCTGGTCCAGGAAGCCCACGCGAAGTGAACTGCCTTCTCAGGGCAGTGTGCTAGACTAAGTACAGACCTCGGCTTCAGGATACAGTCGGTCCTGCTTCCTGTCACGTGGCAGGCGTAGGAAAGAGATTTGTGGGGCCAGCAACCTCTGCTGGTGCTTCGGTCGCTGTATGATGGCCGTGTGTAGCATGGCGATCCTCGAGGGTCAATTAATTGTAAGAAAGCCGGATGCCTGCATAACTTGGAAGTAACGTGGGTTGCAGGCAGAGTAGGCGTAAATGCCTGATACTGCAAACAGGACAGGTGATTCCATATTGACTCATCAGTATTGTTAGTTACGACTGCCGAGTGCATGGGGTCATCGAGACTGGTCTGTGGCTCAATGGAAAAGTGTCGCCTCTTCAACGAATCATGTTCCTTGTTACACCAGGTCGATGACTGCTTGCAGATACGCTATTATCCAGGCGGACGCCCGCTCAAAACATGCACTTCACCACAGATGAAGGCTGGTGGGGGCAGTTTTATACTATGGAAACATTCACCTGATATCTCTCCCGGAGGCGATGGCATCCTGTAGCAGGATCACTATCCATATCACACGGAGTGAATCGTGCTACAATGCTTTGAGGGGCGTGATAGTAAATATGCGTTGGCGTCTTCCCCACCAAAGTTGCCTGATCTAAATCCTAGGCAACACGTATGGGACACTGTCAGGTGCCAGCTCCGTCCCCACCTACAAACGACAGGTCCATAACTTATGGGAGCTGCATGAGCTTTGCTTAGCCATGTCGTGCTGAGTACCCCTAAGAACTTCCCACGGACTTGTATTGCATTCCAGTGGCTAACCAACACACTTTTCAGCAAGTGCTCATGACTTTTTGTCTCGTCAGTGTAATCCTTGTGCAGTTACAACTCTGATTCATTATTCACGAATGAAACTCCATTTTAGCACCTTGAAGCAACAACTTCACACGAAGTTTGATTAGTATGGTAGCAGAATACCCGGTGGCAGATTAAAACTGTGTGCCGGACCAAGACTCGAACTCGGGACCTTTGCCTTTCGCGGGCAAGTGCTCTAATGTAGTTAGTTGTCGATTGATTTCACATCTCCAGTCCATCATGTGTACCAAGTCTGATTTTTAATTCCTACAGGCGTTCTGTAGCATACGCAGACATACATCCATTTATACCTCCCATCTTAGGAGAGAGCAGGAAAAAGTAGCCATGGAGGGCAAAGCGGCTACTGGGGTCCCGGGAGCTATGAGGAGTCGGCATACCGTGGGAAATACCTCAACTTATTCCCCCTGGAGGTCTCAGTCACTTCGTGAAGCCTAATCTGTCTGCTGTATCGCTACTCGGAATTATAATAATTTCTGTGAACTTGAGCTATCCTGATGTAAGGTAAATGGTCACTGTGTATTTATTATTGAGAGGGCATGTCCCTTATGACATTTTAATGAAATTGTGTCGAAAGTGTCCTATCTTGACTTCATTATTATTTATTGAAAGTCCGGTCATGCTATTAGAGGGTACACAGATTTTGTGTAAAGGCGTCAATAAGAGGAAAATGGCCATATGGGTGGTAGTCTGTGGCCACTTTGTGTAGGGGGAAAACGTAACAGCAGCGGCCGAAAGAAGGGCTCCGCGGCGTTTATTATACGAAAGTCCTTATAAGAGTAATCTAGAAGTTGTAAAGTAAAAAACAGAAGAAAAAGAAAGTAAAAAGAATGAACAACGGAAAGCAGCCGTAGAGAGGAAGGGTGTGTGTTGTGGTCTTCAGTCCAGAGACTGGTTTGATGCAACTCTCCATGCTGCTCTATCCTGTGTAAGTTTCTTCATCTCCAAGTACCTACTGCAAACTACATCCTTCTGAATCTGCTTAGTGTATTCATTTGGTCTCCCTCTACCATTTTTACCCTCCACGCTGCCCTCCAATACTAAACTGGTGACCCCTTGATACCTCTAGTCAAGTTGTGCCACAAACTTCTCTTCTCCCCAATCCTATTCAATACTTCCTCATTAGTTATGTGATCTACCCATCTAATCTTCAGCATTCTTTGTAGCACCACATTTCGAAAGCTTCTATTCTCTCTTCTTGTCTAAACTACTTATCGTCCACGTTTAACTTCCATACATGGCTACATTCCTAACAAATACTTTCAGGAAAGACTTCCTGACACTTAAATGTATACTCGATGTTAATAAACTTATCTTCTTCAGAAACGCTTTCCTTGCCATTGCCAGTCTACATTTTATATCCTCTCTACTTTGAGCATCATCAGTTGTTTTGCTCCCCAAATAGCAAAACTGATCTACTACTTTAAGAGTCTCATTTCCTAATCTAATTCCCACAGCATCACCTGATTTAATTCGACTACATTCCATTATCCACGTTTAGCTTTTGTTGACGTTCATCTTCTACCGTCCTTTCACTGTCCATTTCGTTCAACTGCTCTTCCAGGTCCTTTACTGTCTGACAGAATTACAATGTCGTAGGCAAACCTCAAAGTTTTCATTTCTACTCCATAGATTTTAATTCCTACTCCAAATTTTTCTTTTGTTTCCTTTACTGCTTGCTCAATATATAGATTGAATAACACCGGGGATAGGCTGCAACCCTGTCTCACTCCCTTCCCAACCACTGCTTCCCTTTCATGCCCCTCGACTCTTATAACTGCCGTCTGGTTTCTGTACAAATTGTAAATAGCCTTTCGCTCCCTGTATCTACCCCTGCCACATTCAGAATTTTAAAGATACTATTTCAGTCAACATTGTCAATAGCTTTCTCTACGACTACAAATGATAGAAACGTAGCTTAATTTATCTTCTAAGGTAAGTCGTAGAGTCAGTACTACCTCGCGTGTTCCAACATTTCTACGGAATCCAAAATGATCTTCCCCGACGTCGGCTTCTACCAGTTTTTCCATTCGTCTCTGAAGAATTCGTGTTAGTATTTTGGAGACGCGACTTATGAAACTGATAATTCGCTAATTTTTACACCTATCGACACCTGCTTTCTTTGGAATGGTATTATTATATTCTTCTTGAAGTCTGAAGGTATTTCGTCTCTCTCATACATCTTGCTCATCAGATGGTAAGTTTTGTGATGGCTAGCTCTCCCTAGGTTATTAGTAGTTCTAATGAAATCTTTTCTACTCCCAGGGTCTTGTTTCGTCTTAGGAAAGGTAGTAAAACTCAACTGCGAAGATCAGGATATCCAACCTTAGAAGAAGCCTTTTGACGACAACGTCGAAGCAAGAGAGCGCATGTATTGTGGAGAAAAATTTCCAAATTCAAGGCCAGAAGGGCAGTGGATTAAGTGCCGATTGTGCTCCCTCTGTGCTCAAGAACTCTGTACTGGAGTCGAGGTATGCAGTTTGACTTATATTTGCGGAGAATGTAATTTGAATCCTGTTTCACAAGAAAATACATTTATTTCTTTGTTGAAACAGTTTTTTTATCCCTTATTTTTGAGTTAAAAGCTGAATGGCCACTTTGTCCGCTCACGTTTAGCAAAGTGGCCGTTTTTCCAATTGAATTGTTTAAAGTACTTATTTTGACCCTAAAATGATTAAACTATTCTGTATTATGCTTCAATAGTTGTAGTTTATAATCACCGATTTCATGCATTTCCGTCTATTGCTACTCAGCTTAGAAACAGGATTACCATAGCCTGGCCACTTTGTCCGGCTCTCCCCTATTTTACCTGTGAAAATACATTCTTGGTCAAGAACTTCAGTACCTTGTAGATTACTCCAGCTACAAGGTGTTCATGGAGTCGTGTATAGGACAGCTCAGAGAGGTTTTGAATCTCGTATGTCCACCTGTTGTGACAGTCGGACACACCATGTTTCCGACGCCTTGAGCAAAGCTTTCCACCGCCGCATCGTGTCCCACAAGAAGTCCATGAATGGCTGCAAAAGGTACCCAAGTACCCGAATGTAGCCACTTCCAGTCAATGATCGGTTCAGTTCGACCAGAGGACTCAGTTCATTCCACGAAGACACAACTCACACCATTATGAAGCCAACACCAGCTTGCACAGTGCTGTGTTGACAACTTGGGCCGATGGCTTCGTTGGGTCTGCGCCACACTTGAGCTCTAAGCTCAGCTCTTACCAACCGAAATCGGAACTCAACTGACCAGGCCAAGTTTTTCCAGTAGTCTAGGGTCCAATCGATGTGGTCACGAGTCCAGGAGAGGCGTTCTACATCTGCATCTACGTGATTACTCTGCTATTCACAATAAAATTCCTGGTTGAGGGTTCAATGAACCATCTTCAAATTGTCTCTCTACCATCCCACTCTAGAATGGCGCTCGGGAAAAACGAGCACTTAAATTTTTCTGTGCGAGCCCTGACTTCTCTATTTTATCGTAATGATCATTTCTGCCTATGTAGATAGGTGCCAACAGAATGTTTTCGCAATCGGAGGAGGAAACTGGTGAATGAAATTTTATGAGAAGATCCTGTCGCAACGAAAAACGCCTTTTTAAAAATGATTGTCAATCCAATTCACGTATCATGTCTGTGGCACTATCTCCCCTACTTCGCGATAGTACAAAACGAGCTGCCCTTCTCTGTACTTTTTCGATGCAATCCGTCAGTCCCATATGATGCGGATTCCACACCGCACAGCAATACTCCAGAATAGGGCGGACAAGCGTAGTGTAACCAGTCTCTTTAGTAGACCTGTAGCACCTTCTAAGTGTTCTGCCAGTGAATCGCAGTCTTTGGTTAGCTCTACCCACAACATTATATATGTTATTGTTCCAATTTATGGTATCTGTAATGGTAATCCCGAACTTTAACTTTATAGCCTTCAGATTTGTGTGACTTATCGCGTAATCGAAATTTAGCGGATTTCTTTTAGTACTCATGTGAATAACGTCAGAGTTTTCTTTACTCAGGGTCAATTGCCACTTTTCGCACCATACAGATATCTTATAATGTTACTTAAAATCCGTCTTGATTGCAATTTTTTTTTATTCATATGACCGGTTTCGGTTCATTCAGAACCATCTTCAGATCTGTAAAAATAATGATACTAATTTACTATTTCACGGAAGCAAATCTTTTTCATCCTATCTAATCAACATCAAATGTACCAGAACGTACCTGATATTTCAGTTACAGGAGTAACCCGTCCAAATCCAGCAACTTTCACATGCTACGTCACATAAAATTGGTTGACAGAGTGCACGTCATTTATATTAATTATAACACTATAACCGACAGGTGGTGTCTGGTAACAGACACTCTGCCAACCAATTTTATGTGACGTAGCATGTGAAAGTTGCTGGATTTGGACGGGTTACTCCTGTAACTGAAATATCAGGTACGTTCTGGTACATTTGATGTTGATTAGATAGGATGAAAAAGATTTGCTTCCGTGAAATAGTAAATTAGTATCATTATTTTTACAGATCTGAAGATGGTTCTGAATGAACCGAAACCGGTCATATGAATAAAAAAAATAAAAAAAATTGCAATCAAGACGGATTTTAAGTAACATTATAAAATCACTGATTGCTGTTATCCCATAAGACATTATGTCTATTTTTGCAAATACAGATATCTTACCTAAATCATTTCGCAATTCGTTTTGGTCATCTGATGACTATACAAGTTGGCAAATCACAGCATAATCTGCAAACAATCTAAGACGGCTCCTCAGATTGTCTCCTATGTCGTTAATATAGATCAGGAACAATAGAGGGTCTATAACACATCCTTGGGGAATGCCGGATATTATTTCTGTTTTATTGGATAACTTTCCGTCTGTTACTACAAACTGTGACCTTTCTGACAGGAAATCACGAATGCAGTCGCACAACTGAGGCGATATTCCATAGGTACGCAGTTTGGTTAGAAGACGCTTGTGAGGAACGGTGTCGAAAGCCTTCTGGGAATCTAAAAATATGGAATCAATTTGACATCTCCTGTCGATATCACTCATTACTTCATGAGTATAAAGAGCTAGTTGTGTTTCACAGGAACGATATTTTCTGAATCCGTGCTGACAACGTGTCAATAAATCGTTTTCATCGAGGTACTTCATAATGTTCGGATACAGTATATGCTCCAAAACCCTACTGCGATGTTGCAGGCGATGTCGTGCTATTAGCAAAGGCACTTGCGTCGGCCGTCTGCTGCCATAGCCCATAAACGCCAAATTTCGCCACACTGTTCTAACGGATACGCTCGTCGTGCGTCCCACATTGGTTTTTGCGGTCATTTCACGCAGTGTTGCTGGTCTTTTAGCATTGACAACTCTACGGAAACGCCACTGTTCTCGGTCGTTCAGTGAAAGCCGTCGGCCACTGCGTTATCCGTGGTGAGAGGTAACGTCTGAAATTTGGTATCCTTGGGACACTCTTGACCCGGTGAATCTCGGAATATTGAGTTGCCTAACGATATTCGAAATGGAATGTCCCATGCCTCTAGCTGCAACTACCATTTCACGTTTTCAGCTAAGTCCCGTCGTGCGGTCATAATCACATGGGAAACCAAATGAATCACCTGAGTACAAAATGGTTCAAATGGCTCTGAGCACTATGGGACTTAACTTCTGAGGTCATCTGTCCCCTAGAACTTAGAACTACTTAAACCTAACTAACCTAAGGACATCACACCTGAGTACAAATGACAGCTCCGGCAAAGCACTGCCCTTTTACACCTCGTTTAACCAATAGTGCCTCGATCTGCATTTCGCTGCCCCATGACTTTTGTCACCTCAATGTAAATTCCAAACATCTCTGCAGTGCGCCGTGGAGTGAGGAAACGCGACACTGTTGATAGCGTATATGGATATGGTCTATGTTCTTTCGGACGTGTCCAAAAGAACAGACACCATACCCATATAAGTATATAGCTCT
Source organism: Schistocerca americana (assembly GCF_021461395.2). Taxonomy (NCBI): domain Eukaryota; kingdom Metazoa; phylum Arthropoda; class Insecta; order Orthoptera; family Acrididae; genus Schistocerca; species Schistocerca americana. The sequence continues at coordinate 76,942,118 of NC_060124.1, read as the reverse complement.
GGCAATACCGGCCATGACCTTCTGCTTCTGCAGGATGCACACATATTCCCCGAACTCTTACGGGACTTGGTAAGAATGTCTTCCACGAGTAATGAGTGTGTTGGGATGGGACACTACGAATGTAGTGTGTGTACATACATGTGAGTCTCGCGGGAGGCGTGCGCGAGATAGTCCCTGCAGTCGCACTGTCCTCTGTGGCCCTCGGTGGCTCAGATGGATAGAGCGTCTGCCATGTGAGCAGGAGATCCCAGATTCGAGTCCTGGTCGGGGCACACATTTTCACCTGTCCCCGTTGATACATATCAACACCCGTTAGCAGCTGAATGTATTAATATAATTCTAATTTCGTTAAAACTGTTGATAGCAGTCCGCCCATCGGATGGGAACCTTACGTCTGGCGCTATCCTTGGTGCCATTCGAGAGGCTTTCCCTGCTCTCGTCGCCATTTAATACAAACATGACAGCTCACTCCACACACACATCCATTACGCTCACTCTCAACACTTTCACGTAATACGCAACCCTCGTACACTACGTGGAAAGGGGACAGTGCGTTCTGAGGAAGATAGACATTTCCCGTTAGACTGCTGAGCAAAACCGTCGCATCGTCCATCCGAAAAACAGCACGACTCTTTCTTTCTCTTTCACATAATATAGGAAAATACTTTATTACAAAAAAATGGTTCAAATGGCTCTGAGCACTATGGGACTTAACTTCTAAGGTCATCAGTCCCCTAAAACTTAAAACTAATTAAACCTAACCAACCTAAGGACATCAAACACATCCATGCCCGAGGCATGATTCGAACCTGCGACCATAGCGGTCGCGCGGTTCCAGACTGTAGCGCCTAGAACCGCTCGGCCACCCCGGCCGCCGATTTATTACAAATTTTCTGATGCACACACTGCACAGTCACATACTGATAGCCGGCCGCGGTGGCCGAGCGGTTCTAGGCGCTCAGTCCGGAACCGCGCGACTGCTACGGTCGCAGGTTCGAATCCTGCCTCGGGCATGGATGTGTGTGATGTCCTTAGGTTAGTTAGGTTTAAGTAGTTCTAAGTTCTAGGGGACTGATGACCACAGATGTTAAGTCCCATAGTGCTCAGAGCCATTTGAACCATTTTTTTGAACCACATACTGATAACATGGATCAGACAGGCCAGTAAATTACGTCTGATAAACAGCAGTCTGGCTATTTGAAAACAATGGAAAAACTCCCAGAAGGGCTAATGCAAATTGCAGCAATAGCTGTGAGAGAACTTCATTCGCTAGCACGTACTACGCGGCTGGTCAACGCCACGAAACAAATACGTACACTCGGCACAATTTTGCAACAAAAATCACGAACTCATTCAATTTTACAACAGAAGTTTTACTATGTTTGAGATTACAATCCCAGTGACCATAACAGTAATAGACAAATTCTCTTTCTCCTATCGATCATGTTGTTGCTCAGTCATTCCTAACAAAGGAACAAAGGAAAGTCTCAAGACAAAGTGGGAACCCATTTAAGAGAAATGTTATATACCGGTTGTCTCTCCTAACAGTCGTCAGGCGCATTTTCTCTGGTGTTTCTGCAGTTATTTTACAGTTTCGTTTTTGCATGGTGTAGCTGTAGTCAGCCAAGACAAATAGTAGTCACCACGTCATCCATGCGACACTAAGTGGACGGAAAGCGTCGGTTTGTTTCCCGTTACAAGCAAAATGAGTTTTAAAGCGGAATTTTGCATGCCCATTGGATAGAGCGCTCTCAGATTCGTCTAGTCTGATATTCGGTTTGTCCATATGTGTTAAGAGAGACAGTAAGACACAAAGAATAGACAACATTTCAGCAACGGCTCTCCAGAGCTGCGTGTTTGGCGGCAGCGGTCAGTGCGAACCAGCGCAGTGTTGTCGCTGCTGGAGTGCTGATTATTCTTTGCATCTTACTCGTCCTGTTAATACACATCGATAAAACAAATATCACATTAAACTAACAAGGGACCGCTCCATCGAACGGGCAAATAAAGTTCCGTTTTAAAAATAATTTTGTTTGTGATGGGAAACAAGCCGGCGCTTCTCGTTGACAACGGGGCGTCGCATGAAAGACGTCATCAGCACTATTTCTCTGGGTTTACTCCAGACACACAGCGCAGGAGTCCAAATATCTGCTGAAACACCAGAGAAAATGCACCTAACGGCTCTTCGGAGCTACAGTCTGTATAAACTAGACGAATATTTATGGGAAGATCAAGTGAACACAGTTGGTTTGATCCAAAAGGTATACTCAAGCGTGGCGTATTTCTAAGCCACATCACAAACAAAATACAGGGTGATTCAAAAAGAATACCACAACTTTAAAAATGTGTATTTAATGAAAGAAACATAATATAACCTTCTGTTATACATCATTACAAAGAGTATTTAAAAAGGTTTTTTTTCACTCAAAAACAAGTTCAGAGATGTTCAATATGGCCCCCTCCAGACACACGAGCAATATCAACCCGATACTCCAACTCGTTCCACACTCTCTGTAGCATATCAGGCGTAACAGTTTGGATAGCTGCTGTTATTTCTCGTTTCAAATCATCAATGGTGGCTGGGAGAGGTGGCCGAAACACCATATCCTTAACATACCCCCATAAGAAAAAATCGCAGGGGGTAAGATCAGGGCTTCTTGGAGGCCAATGATGAAGTGCTCTGTCACGGGCTGCCTGGCGGCCGATCCATCGCCTCGGATAGTTGACGTTCAGGTAGTTACGGACAGATAAGTGCCAATGTGGTGGCGCTCCATCCTGCTGAAATATGAATTGTTGTGCTTCTTGTTCGAGCTGAGGGAACAGCCAATTCTCTAACATCTCCAGATACTGTAGTCCAGTTACAGTAGCACCTTCGAAGAAAAAGGGACCAAAAACTTTATTGGCTGAAATGGCACAGAAAACGTTCACCTTAGGCGAGTCACGTTCATACTGAGTTGTTTCCCGCGGATTCTCAGTGCCCCATATACAGACATTGTGACGGTTGACTTTCCCGTTAGTGTGGAAAGTTGCTTCATCACTAAACACAATCTTTGAAACGAAAGATTCATCTGTTTCCATTTGAGCAAGGATAAAATCACAGAAATCGATTCTTTTAATCTTATCAGCTGCAGACAGTGCTTGAACCAATTTCAGACGATAAGGTTTCATAACTAACCTTTTTCGTAGGACTCTCCATACAGTTGATTGTGGAATTTGCAGCTCTCTGCTAGCTCTGCGAGTCGATTTTCCTGGGCTGCGAACAAATGCTTGCTGGATGCGTGCTACATTTTCATCACTCGTTCTCGGCCGTCCAGAACTTTTCCCTTTGCACAAACACCCATACTCTGCAAACTGTTTATACCAACGTTTAATACACCACCTATCAGGAGGTTTAACACCATACTTAGTTCGAAATGCACGCTGAACAACTGTCGTCGATTACTTCTGCCGTACTCAATAACATAAAAAGCTTTCTGTTGAGCGGTCGCCATCTTAGCATCAACTGACGCTGACGCCTAGTCAACAACGCCTCAAGCGAACAAATGTACAACTAAATGAAACTTTATAGCTCCCTTAATTCGCCGACAGATAGTGCTTAGCTCTGCCTTTTGTCGTTGCAGAGTTTTAAATTCCTAAAGTTGTGGTATTCTTTTTGAATCAGCCTGTACTTTAAAATAGGGTAAAAAGTGGAACCAACTATGGGACGTAAATATGGGATGAATAATATGACTAAGGGTGAAAAAAGAAGGAAAAAATCAAGAATCATCAGAAGTATGGGAGACAGACCGGACAGACTACATTGGTACTACTTGCAAACGACAAGCGCCACCACTTCTCGCCCAGCTGCGCTCAACCACCGGTTCCGGAAAGGTAATTCAGGTCCTGAGCGCCCCCTTGACCTCAGTGAAAACTCTGCAGAGCGTATTCCAGTTTGTCAAACGTATCAGGTGGCCACAATCGACAGCGATGTTATACGACACGGCTCAGTGACAGAGATAAATAGACAGACAGATAGATAGATAGATAGGCAGGGAGAGAAAGAGAGAGAGAGAGAGAGAGAGATACAGACAGACAGAAGCAGAAACATACTAACTTAAATAAAATAGATGAAATTAATGAAGCTGACTCCATTTGTGGTACTGACTGTTACACTCCAGTACTTGGCGTTGTCCTCTTCATACCATATGGGAAAACTACTATCAATTCCACGAAAGCAAGTCATCACTAAACACAGCTTTGCGCCATTCATCTTTCCAGTTCGCCTTTCTCTAGCCACTGGAGCCGGGCGGGACGGCTGGTCTGTGAGAGGAAAGCTGGTGAACAGCTGAGCAGCGATGTACCTGGTGATCAAACTTCCAACAAACGCTCTCGGAGGTTAGCTCTGGGAGAAACACTGGTACCAAACGTAAAATATTGTAGGTGGTAAGCCGGCGACATGTTCTTATTCAGACATCTGACGCAGTACTCGGCGATACGACTCCTCTTTTGGGATCTTTTTACAGGAAGCTTCTCGTGTATAATTAGCTTAACTCCCCAACCAATCGGCTGAACCATAAGATTCCTGAAGAATATCCTAGCAGTGGAGTCGAAACGTCTCGTACAAAAGCAAAAGATTGAAGAGATACACGACGCCGTCTAATCGTCCAGAAGATTGTACTCATGGCAACGAAATTGTGCAGACTTGTAATGATGTGCCGAAACATTATGACCGCCTGCGCCATGGGATGTCTGTCCACCTTTGGAACACAATACAGCAGCAATTCCACTTGACATGGTATTCGACCAAGTCCTTGGTAGGTTTCCGACGGTATGTGGCCCCAGATGTCTGTCTATAGCTCACAAAATTCCCGTACATTACGGGCCGGTGCTTTGTGAGTACAGATGCTGGTGCCCTGTATCATCCCAGATATTTTACGTCGGGTTTTGATCGGGCGAATTTTGTGACCAAGACATCGACGTGAGTTCACTGTCAAGTTTCTCAAACCACTGTAGCATGATTCCGGTTTTGTGAAACGGACAGTTTACAAAGTACGAACTATACTGAACGTAATTAAGCCATAAAAATTTTAAAATTTTTGATGAAACTATACATCGAAAAATATCGATATTCTCATGGTGCAAGATGCTACTGTCTTTGGAACCGCTTAAACGAATGTTGACGATATAAACTGAAATAGAAATTAGAATATAGTACAAACTGTTATTATAAAAATGTTAGTGACTGCAATACTGCCAGGGAATTGAAGTCCGTTCGCACAGAGGTCGGTTTGCACACGGCGTGGACGTGGCTCGTTCTCGGTTCTAGGCGCTTCAGTCCGCAACCGCGGTGCTGCTACGGTCGCAGGTTCGAATCCTGCCTCGGGCATGGATGTGTGCGATGTCCTTAGGTTAGTTAGGTTTAAGTAGTTCTAAGTTCTAGGGCACTGATGACCTAAGATGTTAAGTCCCATAGTGCTCAGAGCCATTTGAACATTTTTGGCTTGTTCTTGACGCGATTCCATGCCATTCGACTGCCCTTGTAAGTAAATGGTTGGCTGCTAGCAGGTCCCCTTGCAATCGTCTCGTAATCGTCTCTAAGCCGTTGCGGGCGAAGGTCGTTTCTTGCGTCCTGAAGTGAAAGGAGAATTTGGAGGGTGACAAGCGGATCGCACGTCATGAAGGTAATTTACCTTGTATTTGACCACCATTTTCTTTGCATTTCGAATGCGTAGAACACTTAATAGATCATGAGATCTACGTGCAATGACTGAAATGAACTTTTAATAAATAAACAAATAAGTATGTATATAATATATAATGTCATGAAGCAAAAGCACAAATTTCCTCAGAATCAACAAGCAATAGTTTCATTGAGTATGTGCCAACAGAGTCAAATCCCACGGTGAATAATAACTATTCAACAACTACCATCAAGTTTCTACACACAGTGTTCAGAACCGCGGAATTATAAGGTCAATAGCAATAGAAATGAACTTCTTCTTCTTCTTCTAATGGTTCAACACCAGTTTTGTGGAAGAAGTGGAGAAACGTCTTAAGCTATACCATTACACCCTCCAAGAATATTCATGGAGGGATTTTACAGGTAAAACGTGGTATGAGGTTCCCAAAGAAGTAAACTTATCAGGTATTTATATACAGCTTTAGTTTCACTGTATACTTTTTCAAAAAATGGTTCAAATGGCTCTGAGCACTATGGGACTTAACATCTGTGGTCATCAGTCCACTAGAACTTAGAGCTACTTAAACCTAACTAACCTAAGGACATCACACAATCCATGCCCGAGGCAGGATTCGAACCTGTGACCGTAGCGGTCGCGCGGTTCCAGACTGAAGCGCCTAGAACCGCACGGCCACACCGGCCGGCTATACTTTTTCCATGGCCCAGTACGTAATTAAATACAAACAAAGCATATACAAATAATGACGATTGAAATAAAAAAAAACAATCGAGCACGATGAACAAGCACTTAAACCCATACGTATCTGTGAAATGCAACCCACTGCTGAGACAGTGGTAACATTGAAGTCAGAAAATAATTTGCTAAATAACCTCTGATAGAATTAGTGATAGAATGGTTGTTTATTGTGACTCGAAGTGGTACGTAAAGCCAGAGGGATTTGCAGAACCAGTGATGTTGACATTTTGGTACACTTGTAGCACTGTATACTGACACCCTTCTCTCTTTCTAACATATGTTTCTTATTTCTCAACAACACAGATCACAAAAAAATTCAGTATTATTTAATTTAGGTGCACTATGTTACGGCGTAATGTGAAACGCCGGCATGCCAGTCGGGAACCATAGAGAAGAGATGGCCGTGAGAAGACATCAGCCAATTGCATGCTGACCAACCCATCTCCAGGACGGCAACGCGACAACAGCGATCCCTATGGAAGAGGACGTAAGTGCCACCACCGAATAGCGACGGCCCAGTTCCATAGCAGCTTCAAGATTAGCGAGTTCGGATAGCAGCGTCAGCTCTAAATCACTTCGCTTGTACACTCTGCGTCGCACAGACTAGGAATTGCTAGGCTGAAAAAGATTGCTTATTTCGTGTGTCGCTTTGCTTCCGACACATCTGCGTAGTTGCAAAAGTTAAGTACTGGAATTCACTTTTTGTAATAAAACTCATTAATACGACTATTTGATTGTTTGTCTAGCGAACGGGGTATGGAGGCTTCCTAGACACCACACACTGAAGTCACAGTATAATTTTTATTTGGCACAAACTATCATAATACAGACAGACACAGACAACTGCAGAGATTCGCACCCAAGTACCCACGTAATTGTGACTTACTCAGTTTCATAACCGAGAAAAGGCCTCTCAGACGAATATGTCGGTCGAAATATTGTAGCACTTTTGGAACTTCATTAGGGAGAATTGGAAAATCTACCTGAGGAAAGCAACGTCGACGTCCTGGGTAGTTTTAAAGTAAAAAGATTTGTCATTGAAACTGGAATTACAGTGCAGATCAATCACTTCCATCTGCACATGCGCTGTGTGCTTTCAACCGAAACGGCAAATAGTCTGGAAAACAGCCCGAACAGATGTGAGATTCCAGAATGAGATTTCCACCCTGCGGCGGAGTGTGCGCTGATATGAAACTTCCTAGCAGATTAAAACTAGGAGACTAGGTACTGGCGGAAGTAAAACTGTGAGGACGGGCCTTGGCTCGTGTTTGGGTAGCTCAGTTGGTAGAGCACTTGCCCGCGAAAGGCAAAGGTCCCGAGTTCGAGTCTCGGTCCGGCACACAGTTTTAATCTGCCAGGAAGTTTCAGATGTAAGATTGACAGTGTCCTCAAATCCTTCATAAAACTATCCTTGTTATTGTTTAAGGCGACAATGAATTCTTCAAACCTCGCTTTTCTTTAACGCCATTAAACATAGGGGCCCCATGACTGCAAATTTAACACAAAGTGCTTTTTGACGCACAGAACAATGAATCCCATCTGTGGTTCTTTCACTGACAGCTAAATCTTTAAATGCATGATATTGTATTGTCGTTTAGTAGCAAATATGCAGTACCCAGCGCTTATGCAAATTGGGAATTCTCATCCCTCTCTTCTGTCATTCCCAAGTATTGTAAATAATTGTGACGATAGATCGCTAAACTGCTGTTTTTGTACAAACAGCCACTGAAGCTGTGAACGTCTTTCATAGAACGAACAAATAGTGGACGGTAAACAGCGCTGACACCAGAATTCTGTCGAGTTTAGAGAGTTGTGCCGAACGAAAAATGTCGCACCGGATTGCTAAATGAAATGTATCGGGTGATCAAAAAGTCAGTATAAATCTGAATGAACCACAGAATAATGTATATAGAGAGGTAAAAATTGACACACATGCTTGGAATGACATGGGGTTTTATTAGAACAAAAAAAAAAAAAAAAAAAAAAAAAACACCCAATATTGCTAGACGCGTGAAAGATCTCTTGCGCGCGTCGTTTGGTGACGATCGTGTGCTCAGCCGCCACTTTCGTCATGCTTGGCCTCCCAGGTCCCCAGACCTCAGTCCGTGCGATTATAGGCTTTGGTGTTACCTGAAGTCGCAAGTGTATCGTGATCGACCGACATCTCTAGGGATTCTGAAAGACAACATCCGACGCCAATGCCTCACCATAACTCCGGACATGTTTTACAGTGCTGTTCACAACATTATTCCTCGACTACAGCTATTGTTGAGGAATGATGGTGGACATATTGAGCATTTCCTGTAAACAACATCATCTTTGCTAAGTCTTACTCTGTTATGCTAATTATTGCTATTCTGATCAGATGAAGCGCCATCTGTCGGACATTTTTTGAACGTTTGTATTTTTTTGGCTCTAATAAAACCCCATGTCATTCCAAGCATGTGTGTCAATTTGTACCTCTCTATCTACATTATTCCGTGTTTTATTCAGTTTTCAAATGTACACTGACTTTTTGATCACCCGGTACTTGGGAGACGACCGAGTAAAGTCGACAGACAGGCCGGGCCTGGGTCCGCGCGCGCTGCACGCTCGGCCGGCCCTGGTATAGGGTGTAATGCCTGCTCGCGAAAAGGGCAGCGTGTGCGTTTCGGGCAAGTATGGGGGTGGCTTGACGCGTCATAAGGGTGACGCAGACCGGGAGAGCGGGGGCGGAGCTACGCCACTAAATGGGACTAGCAGGGGCGCGTGGGCGTCCGCGGACGATTAACGGCGACAGAGATTGTGGGTTTTGGTGGCGCTGGCGATGAGAGAAAGAGGTGGCGCGGGGGTAGGGGCTCGGAGGGGAGAGGAAGTAAGAGAAAGGGGCGGCGTAGGAGGCGACAGGGCAGTGTGGAGGCGGCGGAAAGAGGGCGAAAGCGAGGGGGGAGGGCGCAAGTTGCCGGTCCAGCGGCCAGGCAGCGCTGGCGGCGCGGCGGCGGCGCCATTGATCGGCCGGCCCGGCTCCACAGGAGAGGCGAGAGGCTGCGAGGCGCGAGAGCAGCTGCAGCCGCAGTGCCGTCCCGACGTCCGCGAGCTCCGCCGCCGGCCGCCCCCGCCATTCGCGCCGCCCGTCACCTCGAGCCGTCACCTCGGCCTGCCGGTGGTCGGGGAATCGTCCAGGGGTCGCCCCTGCCGCAGGCGAACGCATTCAGTGAGTAGCAACGCAACAGTGCCGGCGCCGCCGTCGGCCCCCGGTGCGCGCTAACGGCTGCCTCCGCCGCTTAACCGCCCCCGAGCGCCGCCGCAGCCGCGTAGAAATGGGTCCCGGTGTGGCGGACGAAACGAGGCCTAACCGCGCGCTGTCCTCGGCCGTCGAGCAGCAGTGAGGAGCGTACGAGAGCGAGGAGCGGCAGCGGCCTATCGATCTGAAAAAGGAAGCCGGCACCGCGACCGTTTGTCGAGGCCACGGCGCCGCACGGCTTGCCGTTCGTGTTTCCTCCCGCTAACCCTCGACAAATCGATGTATCGGCAGCGGAGGAGGAGCAGCGGCGCGTTTAAGATCTCGTCAGCCGCGCCGCAAGCAGCAGGCACTGACAGGGAGGCGGCCCCACAGCAGTGACAGCCGGCAGGAGCAGTAGCGACAAGAGGGTCGTATGCCGCACGTCGTCTGAACCTCGAGGAAAGAGACCGACACGACTGTAAGAGGAGGAGCTGGGAGCGAAGAGGACGGCCAAGACAGGTGGAGAAAGGTAGCGGAGCGGGCAGATGCTGACGTAGACTGCCCGAGAGAGACCGGTGAGCGCTACGCGGCAGGATGGCGCAGTTCGGCAGATTCCGCATCCCGACGCTGGGGGCGGCCGTCAACGTGGCGTGGGAGACGCTGAAGGCGACGGTGCCCGAGTCGAGCCCGTGCCTCGACCTGATCCGCGGCGGGGGCGGCGGCGCCGGGGGCGGCGGGGGCGCCGACCGGAGGGGCGGCGGCGGGGGCGGCGGCGGGGGCGGCGAGCGCGTGCGGTTCGCGCAGTTCGGCGGCCCGGGGGCGGCGGCCGGCGCCGAGACGACGGAGCTGGCCACCATGTCCGGCGGGCCGCAGGCCGACGGCGCCGCGCCCGCCGTCGCCGAGGACGGCTTCGGCTACCAGCGCGCCGACAGCTTCGCCAGCGTCGACTTCGCCGAGGGCGGCGGCGGGGGAGGCGAGAGCGGCTACGAGGGCGGCGGCGGGAAGCACAGGATCAACGAGTGGCAGGCCGCCTGGAACGTCACCAACGCCATACAGGTAGGTAGGCCGCTGCCGCTGCCGGCGTACCTGTCTCTGCCCTGGAAATCACAATGCAGCTTGTCTCTGTCTCCGATATTCTGACCCTGGCGGCAGCACAATTCTCCAGACATTTACTTCACCACTACAGTAATTTATATACCAACACAATACACTTTTACCTCAGATCCCTACATCTACACCTACGAGCGACGTTCAATAAGTAATACAACACATTTTTTTCTTGGCCAGTTTCTGTTGAAAGGTGCTGAATTAGATGTGGGACATCGTGGAATATTCCCGCTTCAGCCCCCATAGTTTCATGAAGTTCGGACAGGTCGCGCCGCTGTACGCAGCCTTCAAAATGGCGTCTGTGACGGAGGTGCGTTTCAAGCATTGACTTTCTTTTGGCGGAAAACCAGAGCATCAAAGATATTCACAGGCACTTACAGGACGTCTACGGAGACCTGGCAATGACCAGAAGCACAGTGAGTCATTGGGCAAGTGTCTGTTTTCATCGCAGCGAGGTCGCACAAACCTGTACGATTTTCCGCGTGCCCGTCCGATCTCCCGCTTCCGGCCAGCCGCTCGCAGCTGTGACTCCTGCAATGTTCGAACGTGCGGGTACTCTCAATCGAGTTTGTCGACAGATCACAATCACACTACGCGCTGCGCAACTGGGGAGGTTAATGATGCAGAGAGACGTTCGCTGCGACGTCGACCAGCAGAGTGGTACAGGCCTTCCCTGTAAGGTGGCGCTAGGCTGTCGCATTGAATGGAGATTATGTTGAAAAATAAGGTTTTGTAGCGAAAAGAATGGAGAATAATGTGGCTTATTGGAATCCCAATTAAAACGATCCTACTTTCAGAAATAGATACGTTGCATTACTTATTGAAAGGCCCTCGTATAACTCTTTCCTTCATTTCATTACTAACACAATGTTCTACACGTCCGCCGAATTCATCTTCACTTGTGTCATCCTCTCTGTGTGATGCAGTACCACAACTGTTTGTTCACAGTCCATTATTGGCCAGAACATTCTCGTCAATTTTTTAACCTGACTGAATAATTCTCGTTCTGTCTGTCACGCTACTTTCTTGTTACACAACACTTCGTCGCGATTAATTTCTCCTTGTGTAAATCACTTCTGAAATTTTTATTTTAGGTTTTTGATGTCGAAATTCTGCAATCTCCTCTCTTGTTCCCACGAACCGTGGACCTTGCTTAGGTGTGTCGTGTGCCTCACTGTACAGACAGCCGTGTAGCAAATGCAACAACATCGGAGGAGTATCTGTAGAGACAAACACGTGCTCCTTGAACGAGGGGCAGCAGACTTTTCAGAAGTTGCAGAGACAACAGTTTGGATGATTGAGCTGATCTGGGCTTGTAACACCAACCAACATGGCCTTGCTGTGCTGCTACTGTCCAAGGCTGAGAGCTAGGGAAACTACAGCCTTTACTTTTCCCGAGAACATGCGGATCTTCTGTGTGGACAAAACATCAATGAATCGTCTTGAGTAAAATATTCCAGAGGTAAAATAATACCCTCCATTTGAGTCTCTGGGTAGGTACTACTCAGGAGGAGCCTTCATCAGGAGAAACAAAAATAGCACTCTATGCATCGGAGCGTGGAATATTAATTTCGCTAATTGGATTGGTAGATTTCAGAATTTAATAATAAAAAAGACAGATGTAATGGTACTTAGTGAAGTGACGTATCAAAATCTATAGCACTTCTGGTCAAAAGAGGGTGTTCTAGAAGTGACTCTAATAATGAATAAGAAAATTGTAGTGGAGATAACCCACTAAGAAATAGCACAGTAAACGCTTTATCGTGATCAAGATAGATACAAAGCCAACACCCACAATAATTGCTAAGGTCTGTATGCTAAGTACATCCACAGTTGATGATGAGATTGAAAAAAATATATCCTTCGATAACAGAAATCAGCCAGATAGGGATTAGAAGGGAGAAGAAAATTTAGTTGAGATAGGGGACTGGAATTCGGTACTAGGAAAAGGAAGAGAAGGAAAAGTTGCAGGTGAAGATGGACTAGGGGAACGAAATGAAAGACAAAATCGCCTGGTAAAATCCGGCGCTGAGTACAACATAATCATCGTTATCACTTACTTTAAGAATCATGAGAGAAGGATGTATAAGTGAAAGAGACTTGGGGACACCGGAACGTGGATTCTGACCATAATTTATCGCTCATGAGCTGCAGAACAAAACTGAACAAATTGCAGAAAGGGGAGGAATTATTGAGTTACACCTTGGATAGGTTGAAAGAAGCAGAGGTTTTTGAGAGTTTCAAAGGAAACATTTGGCAACTATTGACTGAAACAGGAAAAAGGAATTCAATGGAAAACGAATGGATAATTTTTGAGAAATGAAACGGTGAAGAGAGCACAGGATCAAATAAGCAATAAGACAAGGCCCAATAGACATCTTTTGATAAGACACTAGATATTAAACCCAACGGCGAAAGGTGAAATTATAAAAACGCAGCAAACTGAGCGTGCAAAAACAAATAGGTACAGATGTTTACAAAAATGAGACTGCCAGAAAGTGCAAAATGGAAAAGGAAAATAGACTGGAAGAATAACGAAAGGCATGAATGACTGGCGGAAACATAGGTGCTGCCTGTAGGAAAGTTAAGGGATAAAGAGTCCTTTAGAATATTGTGCACATTAAGGGGACATTGTAAGTGAAATTCGTGGAAATTTGACATTTTATGTTTTCTACTCTATAATGTACTTTGGACTTTCCTGAACATTTTGGTATATAATACATTAAAATCAGACAATTGTGAAACCTTCAAATAATATCTTGAATGTTGATGCGTGACTCAAATTTCGCGGCTATGCATATACTGCCACAGTTGAGCAGTCATGTCTTGGGAACTACACAGTCTAGAAGGCTGTGAATTACTTTGTTTTGTGCCTACTGCTACGTCCCAGAAGTTGGCATTGCGAATAAACAAATCAGTCCTTCGTTTCTGATGCTAGTTTTCGTTAAAAGTAGCGTGATTAGCGGCTATTTTTGCAGTAAGCTAACTTCTATTGCTTTTTATGCGTCAATAAAATGACTAAGCGAAAAAGTAACTTCAAGAAAAGCTAATTTGCGGGTAACAGATATGTGAGACCTGTATTTTCTTCTGAAGTACTTGAAAACATGGATACTAGCAGTGAAGGAAACCACGATAATGTTTCTGAAGTGATCACGCCCCCTAGTGCATCGAAAAGGAAAGTAACTTTAGAAATGGGTGACAGTGGTAAAGGTAATGATATTATCTACAACGTCATTATTGATCTGCAAATCCTTGCACAAGTTCTTGTTGAAACTGTCTCTTGCTATCTTTGTGGTGGTGAAGTTACACTTTACGAGGAATTGGAGCTAGAACAGATGTTGTGTCTAAATTAATTATTAAATGTCAGAAGTGCTAAAACGGAAAATCATTTCATACTTCAACAAAGTGTTCAGGTAATGAATTGTATGAAACCAATGGGAGACTGTTTATGGCCGAAGAAGCATGCAAAGGCTGTTAATGTTCTCTGCACTGTGTTGAATTTGCCAAAACCACCTTCTAGGTACACGAAATATGTAACAGCAATTGGGGACTCTGTAAATGCTGTGGCTGAAGATTCAATGGTTGCTACTACATCAGAAGCTGTTGAAAAAATGAGGGTGACGCAGACATCAGCACTGCTGTGGATGGGTCCTGGCAAAAGCGTGGGTTTAGTTCTAAAAATGGTTTTACATCTGCAGTAAGTATTGACACTGTAAAAGTTTTGGATTTTGAAGTTCTCAGTAAGTATTGCCAAGGTTGTACAGTGAACCAGAAGAACAGACTACTTCATAAGCAGCAGTGTATAAAAAATTATGATAGCACAAGTGGAGGAATGGAGGTAAAAGGAGCAGTTAACATTTTCCAGCGTTCACAGGAGAGGTGTTAGATATGTGAATTACAGGCGATGGAGACAGCAAGTCTTTCATTGCAGTACAAAACAGTAAGCCATATGATGTTCGTATACAAAAACTTGAGTGTGTAGGACATGTCAAGAGAAGGACGGGAGCACGTCTGCATAACCTAAAAATCAAGCTGGGTAACACAAAACTGCCTGATGACAAGACAATAAAATGTGCTGGAAGACTAATCGACAAAGTAATTGATGAATTACAGGAATATTATGGCGAGGCCATTAGAGATAACTGTGACAATTTGGAGAAGATGAAAAGAGCTGTGTGGAGCACTTTCTTTCATCGAATATCAACCGATGAAAAGACATGTCATGCTTTGTGTTCACCTCCACCAAACATTTGGTGTAAATATAGGCAAGCTGAATTTTCTGCCATCCTGCGTGAATTTACACATAAACATTCTCTTCCTTTGGCAGTAATGGAGGCAATCAAACCTATTTACGGAGATTTGGCAAATCCTGAGCTACTAAAGAAGTGTTTACATGGGAAGACCCAGGATGTGAATGAGTCCTTCAATAATGTTTTGTTGCGCCGTGTGCCTAAAAATGTATTTGTTGACCTTCTGACTCTAAAGTTAGCAGTGTCTGATGCTGTAAGAACTTTTAATGCTGGGAACAATGAAAGACTTAATATTCTGGAGAAGATAGGGATAAGATCTGGAAAGAACACAGCTAAAGGACTGCGGGTACTGGATGAGCTTCGCGTACGTGAAACAGAGTTAGCTGCTCAGAAAATGACAAAAGAAGCAAGAATGAAAAGGAGGAGGCAAGCACTGGGCTGTTGTGACACTGAAGAAGACATGAACTATGGGCTAGGGCAATTCTAGTGTATAAAAGACGCAGAAATGTAAGTCTGTATAAGAATTTGTAATAAAAAAAGTATTAAGCCTCAGTATCTCTGAACTACATTTTTTCCAATAAATGACCCGTTTTCTAAAAAAGTACTGATGTTAGAGACATGAAATTTTCTTAGCATGCCAAGTGTGAGATCCAACACATATGTAACTAGAATAATTAAAATATCCTGAGTTGTTTTGTTTTTATGTTCAATTATTTACAAAATTCTGTCAAAAATTTGAGTGCTGGAAAAAAAAGATAACATGCCCAACAGTATAATTTTAATAATAATTCTGTTTCAGCGTATCTAGAAATGTGAATTCAATAGTTATGGAAAATTGTAAGTTGGTGTCTTAAAACGTTTCCAAGATAATGGCTCACAAAATTCTATAATTTAACATTGGCGCCATAGGACATCCAATGTCCCCTTAAAAGATCAGAGGGAAAATCAATACTAAGCGCAGAAGGGAAGGCTGAAAGATGTAAGGAGTATATCAGGGGTCTATATAAAGGAAATATATTTGAAGACAATATTGTTGAAAGAAAAGAGAAAGTAGACGAAGATGAGGGATATGATACTGAGAGAAGAATTTGACAGGGTACTGAAAGAGCCAATTCGATACAAGTCACTGGAGTAGACGACATTCCTCTAGAATTATCGACTTCCTTGGGAGAGCCAGCCAAGACAAAACTGTTTCACCATGAGACAGGCAGAATACCATCAGACTTCAATGCGACCATCGTCTTTGTTCGGCGACAACGTGCAACAACCTCTCACAGGCGGCAGCTGGCAGCACCAGCAGTGGAGGGTATATAAAGCGTGTCGGGGAAACACGGAATACAGCGCAATCGTTATTGTAATAAGGGAATGGAACGTTTTATCTGACGTCCAAAAGAGCATGATGATTGGCTTTCGCGCCTTGGGTGGAAGTACTTGGGAAACGGCCAGTTTTGTAAACTGTTCTCATGTCGTCATGATTAAAGTGTACCGTGCATGGTAAAATGGCGCTAAGCAAAACCGGAACCGAGGCAACTGTGGTACATTATGGGTCGTAGGTGACAGGGGGGAATGATCGCAACGGAGACGCATACACACGAGTAGACGTGCAACTGTTGAGTAACTGACTGCGCGGATGAACCGAGGGGCTAACAACAGCGTCTCCTCAACTGTTGTTCAGCGCCCATGCTGACCATTGGCGATGAAGGCTGGTATTTGCACGCCAATATTGCAACTGGACGTCCATTAAGTGGCGACAGGTTTCCTTTTAGGGTGACAGATGGCCATTGGCGTGTACGGTATGAAACGTCTGAACGCAATCATCTGCAACAATCGTCTGAATGATCCCAGCTAGAGGAGGGAGCGTTATAGTCTGGGGAATGGTTTCGTGGCATTCTCTGGGTGGTCTCGTCATACTGGAAGGTACAGTGGATCAATAAATGTATGCTCTGTCATTGGGGGCCATGTCCATCCCTACATGCAGATTTTTTTTCACTCGACACGATGGCATCTACCAGCAGAACAGAGCAATGTGTCACACAGTTCACATGGTGTGTGCCTGCTTCGATGAGCACCAGGATGAGCTCACCGAATTCTCCTGATCATTAAACTCCCTATATTTAAAACCAATAGAGAATCTGTTGGGATCACCTCACTCGGGCTGTTCGCACCAAGAGTCCTCGACCGAGAAGCCTAGCGCAGCTGGCCGGGAACGCCCCAAATCCCTGACGATACCTTCCAGAACCTCTTGATATTCTTCCCGCATGTTTCGCCGCGGTTCGCACTGCAGAAGGTGGTTATTCAGGTTTTGGACAGGTGGTCACATTACTCTGACTGGACAGTATGTTATACTGCAAGGGAACAAGTCTTGGTCAGTTCAGGTGTAGGCTTTACTGTGAACAAGAAAATTAGAACCATTTTTACAGATACTGAAGTAAATCAGACAAAATAAAGAGACTTTCATTCAAAATAAACAAAAGATATTCCATGGAAATCATTCAAATCCGTGCACTAATGTGCTGTAATCTGAAAAGAAGGTAGACATTGTCTACGAAGAGTTACAGAAACTTACAAATAGCAGAAAATCCCTCAACAAAATCTCAATGGAAGATTGTAACCAGAAAGTAAGATACTTCAGGTGAATAATTCGAATATGTTATGAGAAGTAACGCTGACCTTACATTTGTAAAAGTTGCCAAAAGGAGCAACATACTTTCCTTAAAGCTTTTTCTCATAGGAAAAGTGCTAGAAATTAGGCTCGCCAAGAAACAAACGGAAGTTAAAATGAAATTAACTTGTTTGTATTAGACAACATAAGAAATGGTACAGGGTGCGATGATCTTAACCCGTTTTAAAACATAATGTGATCATAGAGTCGTAACCAACAGAACAGAAACAGATAAAAGTAACACATTTATTAGGTAGGAAGTAAGAGATGGAGATTATGAGAATTCAGTTAAGCAAAAACCTCAGCATCTTAGGAAATGAAAGTTATACACAGACAAAAGCAGCAGTTGTTTAGTGAAATTACTTATGAAGGCAGTGAAAGATGTTGCATGAATAAAGAAAAGAAAATCTCGAATGGAAGAAGGCTACGACTGAAGAGAAGGTGAGAGTTTAGAGCAGTCCATAAGAGGAACACGAAACAATATGCTAACTTAAGAAGAACTATTTGATAGTACCTTCGAAAGAATGCAAGAAGGTGTAATGAGGAAAATTTGGCAATAGAAGTAACCGAATACAATGAAACGTTTTTCTGCAGCCTCTTCATCTCAGAGTAACACTTGTATAGGAAGCCCTCAATTATTTGTTGTATATATTCCGATTTCTGTTTCCCCTCCCAATCATCCTGCCTCTTCCCGTAATCAGTGTTTCCTACACATTTCTTTCCTCGTCTTTTCTGCAAAGAACCTACTCATTCTTCATTTAATAAGTACATTTAATTTTCAGTATATTTCTGTAACTTCATCTTTGGATATGTATCGGCAACTGGATGGTTGCGACCACATGACATACTTCACCCCGTCCATCGCTATGATATTAGGCATTCAACGTTCTTCTGTTACACAAAGTCTCAAACCTTCTAGCCTCTTACTTCCCAGTTTGCCCACAGTCCATGAATCACTTTGACACAGCGGTGAGCTCTATATTTTCAGAAATTTCGTCCTCAGATGAACGCCTAAGTTTGACACCAGCAAATGCCCTCTTTGCCTGGTTTAGTTTTGTATATCCCCTGCTTTAGAGGTAGCAGAGTTTCTTCAGTTCGTTCTAAGTAGTCCCCAATTTTGATGTTAAGTTTGTCTGTAATCTCTCTTTTACTAATCTTGATTACTTTCGTATTTCTTCAGTTTGCTCTCAGTCCATACTCTGTGCTCATAGGACTGTTCGTTGTGTTCAATCCGCTGCAGAATTATGGAACATGTTTTATGCTCACGTACTGTGACGTTTTTGGAGAACGAAAATTTCCCCTGTAAAAGTCACCATAGATTCCGAAAACAGAAAGCTTGCGAAACTCAGCTTACTCTGCTCCTCAGTGAGATCAAGAGCCACGAGACAAGGGCGCTGATGAAGATGCCGTGTTCCTTGAATTCATGAAAGCATTTGAGACCGTCCCGCACTGCCGTTAGGTGAAAGAAATACGAGCTTACCGAGTATCGGAACAGTTGTGAGACTCGATTCAAGACCTCCTTGCAGATACAACTCAACATTGCACAGCAAGTAAAATTAAAGACAAAACTGTGCAGATATTCCAAACGTTTTGTAGATGTTTGTGTAGCTCAATAGATGAATCAGAGAAAAACCAGATAATTAGTAATGAAAATAACGACATTCCAGAAGTAATGTCAGATGAGACTATAAAACCATTTAAGATGTAAGTAAAGGTAAGGCGGTTGTAGATGAAGGTGTGTGAATAAAAATGGGTAAATCTGGAAGCAAAAGTAACGCAAAAGGAACTTGTTAATTTGTTTACAGAATTTCATAGGAGAAAGATAATTCGCTAAAGCAAGAACAGTGCTGTAATTCTCCTACTTCACAAGAAAGGAAAAATACGAGGCGCAGAATAACTGGACACCCTATAGCGTCCGCAACATAAACGAAATCATCACCGGCCGCGCTGGAAACACGCTGGATTTTATTCAGTCAAAACAACAGGTCGGCTCTACACATAAATGTAGCGCAACATACCATGTGAATGTTGCGAATGAAATTATAAAATGGAAGAAATGATCGTCAATCACAACTTTGGCAGGGATTCGTAGGTTTTGAAAAATCATTTCGACTCAGTGTCAACTAAGCCTATACCAGCATCCATGACTGGTAATGGAGGAAAAAATTTCCGGAAATGCACCGTTGCCACTGTAGATGGCGTTGACGAATGAAAGTTCCTCTGACCGCGTGCCGTGTTCTGCTTGTGTGCTTCAGGCTGTGTGGATTGACGCAGCCTACTGTAAGCAGCAGGCTGGTCTGGTATTTATGTCGGGAAGAAGCGAAGACGATGTTTGTGTAAGGCCAAGCAGATGGAAATAGTCGAGAGGCAGCATGGCTATACCAAAAAAAGTATCCTCACAGACAACCAACGACATCACACAACATTCCAGGCGTTTGTGTGATCATGGGTCCTTTCAGATAGGCACATAATCGTAGTTTGACTTACACCAGCGGGCCACTTTCCTGGAGCTTATACTAGAGTTCATCTCAGTTGTTGTTGTTGTTGTGGTCCTCAGTCCTGAGACTGGTTTGATGCAGCTCTCCAGGCTACTCTATCCTGTGCAAGCTTCTTCATCTCCCAGTACCTACTGCAGCCTACATCCTTCTGAATCTGCATAGTGTATTCATCTCTTGGCCTCCCTTTACGATTTTTACCCTCCATGCTGCCCTCCAATACTAAATTGGTGATCCCTCGAAGTCTCAGAACATGTCCTACCAACCGATCCCTTCTTCTAGTCATGTTGTGCCACAAGCTCCTCTTCTCCCCAATTCTATTCAATACCTCCTCATTAGTTATGTGATCTACCCATCTAATCTACAGCATTCTTCTGTTGCGCCACATTTCGAAAGCTACTATTCTCTTCTTGTCTAAACTATTTATCGTCCACGTTTCACTTCCAAACATGGCTACACTCCATACAAATACTTTCAGAAACGACTTCCTGACATTTAAATCTATACTCGATGTTAACAAATTTTTCTTCTTCAGAAACGCTATCGTTGCCATTGCCAGTCTACATTTTATATCCTCTCTACTTTGACCTTTGACCATCATCAGTTATTTTGCTCCCCAAATAGCAAAACTCCTTTACTACTTTAAGTGTCTCATTTCCTAATCTAATTCCCTCAGCATCACCCGACTTAATTCGACTGCATTCCGTTATCCTCGTTTTGCTTTTGTTGTTGTTCATCTTATACCCTCCTTTCAAGACACTATCAATTCCGTTCAACTGCTCTTCCTAGTCCTTTGCTGCCTCTGACAGAATTCCAATGTCATCGGCGAACCTCGAAGTTTTTATTTCTTCTCCATGGATTTTAATACCTACTCCGAACTTTGCTTCTGTTTCCTTTACTGCTTGCTCAATATACAGATTGAATAACATCGGGGAGAGGCTACAACCCTGTCTCACTCCCTTCCCAACCACTGCTCCCCTTTCATACCCCTCGACTCTCATAACTGCCATCTGGTTTCTGTACAAATTGTAAATAGCCTTTCGCTCCCTGTATTTTACCCCTGCCACCTTCAGAATTTGAAAGAGAGTAATCCAATCAACATTGTCAAAAGCTTTCTCTACGTCTACAAATGCTAGTCTCAGTTTGCTGTACAATCCGGTCCTCCAAATCTGGTGTACGCACAGTCCCCGCTTCCCTACACGTTCGTCTGTCTGAAAGGTTCCATGATCACACAAACGCCCAGAAACGACTTGAAATGTTGTGTGATGTGGTTGCTGTCTGTGAGGGTACTTGTTTTGGTGCAGCCTTGCTGCCTCTCGATCGATTCCAACTGCTTGGCCATAGACAGACACCATCTCGGCTTGTTCCCGACGCGAATACCAGACCATTCTGATGCTTACAGTACGCTGCATCAATCACAGAGCCTGAAACATACAAGGAACGCAGGTCACGTAGTCAGAGGAACTGTCATCCGTCAGGGGCGCTATCTACCGTGGCAACGATACATTTCCGGACCTACGTTCATAGGACCTTTTTTCTTCCATTTCCAGTCAGGAATCCGTCTCTGCAATGTGTCGGTTTTATCAATGTTCACTCTGCGTGTGGCAGTGCTGAATCTGGATAGTAGGAAATGCAGAATTCAAACAGAAGTCATGCACGGAGGTATTATATCATCATAACTATTCTGAGAAGATGTACAGGGACTTTTTACGTTCTTAAATTGCAAAAACGAAGGAGAGATACATGCTAATGGAAAGTACCGGCAGCAGTTTCATTTTGCTGATGAAGCAGCTAATACCATGTAACGCCACCTCTAGCTTTGATAAGCATCCGTTCGACGAGAATGAGAACAGACTAGTTTCCTCAGGTATGCCACATCCAGCTGAATCTACTCACTGACGATTAGATATTGTACAGCCACCAAATTGTGGGGATGTTGACTGCCATGTTCCACCCACTGTACAGAATAGTCCCAGATATATTCCATAGAGCGGATCAGTCAGCGGACCACTCGATGGGCGTTAGGGTGCCTGGGCATTCGTCAAACAGAGAACATCGTGGTCCATGTCCACGGTAACATGAAGAGTGAGCCCAACCACGAAACAACAGAGAACTATACTCATGCCCATAAATGAAGGATAATGCTGATACATGGGAAACAATGCTGTGGTGGGCGGTTTGCAGGTTTAAATCACCTCGGGGATGACCATGCGGTGCACCTGACCTGCGGTCGTGTCACGGTGGCGCTGGCAGCAGTCCACAAACGTAGAGGTGTGTCGGAGCATGTCAGAATACGGTGCAGCGAGTAAGTGTGCATACGTTTTCAGACGTGCTAATGGTGACTGTGTGTTGAAAATGGCTCAAAGAACACATATTGATGACGTTATGAGGGGTAGAATACTAGGGCGACTGGAGGTTGGTCAAATACAGCAGGTCGTAGCATGGACCCTCCGTGTGCCACAAAGTGTTATCTCAAGATTATGGCAACAATTCTAGCAGACAGGAAACGTGTCCAGGCGCTACAGTAAGGGACGTCCACAGTGTACAACACCACACGAAGACCGGTATCTCACCACTTGTGCCCGGATACGGCCACGGAGTACTGCAGCAAGCCTTGCTCGGGACCTTACAGCAGCCACTGGAACAGTTGTCTCCATACAAATAGTCTACAGACGACTGAACAGGCATGGTTTATTCGCCCGGAGACCTGCAAGGTGCATTCCACTGACCCCTGGCCATAGGAGAAAAGCCTGGTGTCAAGAACACAATACATGGTCATTGGAACAGTAGTCCCAGGTTACGTTCAGGTATAGCCTGAACAGTGATTCTCGCCGGGTTTTCATCTGGCGTGAACCAGGAACGAGATACCAACCCCTTAATATCCTTTAAACTGACCTGTATGGTGGTAATGGTTTGATGGTGTGGGGTGGGATTATGATTGGTGCACGTACATCCCCGCATGTCTTTCACAGAGGAGCTGCAACAGGTCAGGTGTATCGGGACGTCATTTTGCACCAGTATGTCCGCCTTTCCAGGGGTGCTGTGGGTCCCACCTTCCACCTGATGGATGATAACGCACGGCCCCACCGAGCTGCCATCGTGGTGGAGTACCTTGAAACAGAAGATATCAGACGAATCGAGTGGCCTGCCTGTTCTTCAGAATGGAATGTCTCGTTTCATGGCGCGACCACGCATTTGAGGAGAGAAATACCAGCGCACTCGCATATTAACCGCCATGAGTCGTGCAAGGAGGAGCACATTATAACCTACCCACCTGAAGCACTGTCAATGCCTCTTTAAGAGTCTCGCGTTCAGGAAGTGTTTGAATCATAGCATTAAAGTCTAGTTGCCTTGCCAAATTATATTCAGTTTCCAAGGTTCCTGAACATGTGATATGTTGCTGATGTATAGTCGACCTGAGAAAACTTTTGCCACGAGTCAGAGTGCTGAAAGACCTCTCTTCACTGAAGAGTGTAAAAGACGCGCATATATACACATACATTCGGAAGCAAGCTTAAGATTATAAGCTTGTACATCTTATTCATGAGACCTAATGGTTCCAAAGTAATGTATTCAGAGTTTGAGGCATGAGTTGTTTTCAAATATTTAATTTCCTCTTCTGAGTCTCTTGTGACATAATGTAATTCACTGATAAATAACTTGCATGCCTCAGCGATCTGATCGTCAATCGTCTTTAAGTATTTCGATAAAGCCAAAATCTTTCATCTAAAATCTTCATCTAAAATATTTACTGTTTCGTATCGGGCTTTCAAGTTAGACACTATATTGTCAATAATGGCATAAAATACATTTATCTTGAATATATTTTCTGAATTCACATCTGCCACTTCATTCCTGGCTTCAGTATGAAATGACTTTCTCTTCTTAGTGCGTACCTGCGGAAATCCAGGATCGATGTTAATTGCATTGGCAACAACTTTAGATCAGGGAAATGGAGTCCCAAGTTTCGCGAAGACATTTAAATCATTTAACAAGCTCTCAAAATGTCTTAGCTCAACATGAACAGTAGTATTTCGAGCCTATACTAACATGCTTCTGTAGTCAATTGATACCTACAATTTTAGCTAAACTGATGCCATGGTTAAACACTTGAATGATATCAAATGATCCAAAACACTCCATACCACATAATGTGTTTCCGCTGACAAATTTAGCTTACTGAGAGTTTCAGCGGCGATGGCAATCTTATCCAAATGAGTTGCAGTTGGTATTGCTGCGACAACCCAAGCAATCTAGCGGGTATCAGACATCGAATACAAAGAACTTCAACACTGTTTCGGAACGTGTGGACTGCTACTAAACAGATTGTAAAGAAGTTGAATTACTCCGAGAAAGGTATCTGCTTCACGACAGCTCTGAGGCTGCACGTACTCCACATAACGCTACAAGTACACAATTTTCTGAGCTGAACATCTGAAGGCCAAGACTCTTTGACCAAGAAATAATGTCACATCAAGTCACATGAAAGCGCCCATGTCAGTTGGCTATTATACGGACGAACAAAAGAAGATTACCGGTACACCTTTTCTCCCGTGCATCAACATGGCCAATCGACATCTTTCATGTCATTTCATTTCCTCAGTTTCGTTGTTCATTCAGGAGAACTATTTACAAACAGAAATGTTTACGTTGTGTTTACTCTTGAAGGCAGAATATTTTCTGTGTGCTACTATAAAATCATCATGTGTTGGAATCGGAACTACGTTACGTCTGAATTATAACAACGTCCACAGATGTTTCCGTGTACATTTTTTGGGGAAACGTTTTGGTAGGGTTCCCAGCGACGTTTAAAGATAGCGCATTTTCGAATCCATCAGCGAGTAGTTTTAGCACACCATTCTAAAGACAGTATTGTGCATTCAAGATTGAACATGAAATAGAGTTGTATACAGTTGGCCTATGTGGATCATAAAACTGAAGTGGAAGGGAAAAGCTGGAATGGTTATGCTGGTGCTGGGATAATGTTCATTAATTTATAACATGATGCAAAAAATGGTTTTACAGTAGCATGTTGATTTTTACCAGCGTAGCACCCTGGGGGATCCGAACCATTGAGAGACTTCCCCAGGAGGCTTGGGCCTCGGGGATTCCCTCCCCCCATCGCTGCCCCCCCCCCCCCCCCCCCCCTCTCGTCGGGTCTGCGATATACTGGTAAGCATCTGAATCGCAGGCGACAGTTGCTTTGAACAGGGTGTGGTGGTGCAGTAATCGGTGATCTCGGAGTAACGTCGTCAGACATCCTGCTGTGACCAGGTCCGGCCACATCGACGGCCAGGTCTCAACGACCCGGCACTTGAGGTATATACTACGTGCTTCCAGTCGTGTCCATGTCCTGAGGCTACACGCCAGCTCGACCGCCTGTTTGTTGGCTCGGGCAACAAGACCAAGAATGACTACAGTACTCGGGGAACTCTGCATCGAAGAGCTCGGTACTGGGTGGTTCAGATTCCACAGCGGATCGATGTGGCACAGTGTAGAAAGGCGTCTCGTCATTTCGATGCAGAACAGTGATAACAGGTAAGTAATGGCCCGGTTGACACCTCCTCCCTCCGGAGTATAGGAGAGGTGTACAGTATTTCGATTTCATCTGCTAGCTACACGTTAAAGAATTTACAGATATCTCCTGGAACCACTGGACCCTTATTCTGGGAGGCATTTAGATTCCCATCATGCCATAGGATTTGGGAATCCTGGTTTCTGTGGTTACTTGAAACCGCTTAGGCCAGAGACGGGGGTAGTACCTTTCCCTTAGTTTCCCAATCCAAAGTCCCATGTGTAATCACCTCGGCGGGAGGCTAAAGCCTAATCTTCCTTCTTTGTCGAATGCTTGCGCCGCTCTCCCTCCGCCTTCTAAAGGATGAGTAGTGCGAAAAATCACGTCGACTGATGGTGCCCTGTGATGGAGGAGTACGTGTGTTGAATATCACCTCACATTCTCCATTCCTCCTGCCAGAAATGCACATTTCACATTGCCAGGAATTAGGAGTATGCTTGTACGGAGAATGTGTACGTGGCGTCTACATCTACATATGCACTCTGAAAACCCTAATGAAGTGCATATTTCACATTCACCTGCATGTGAGGGTTTCTTCCCGTTTGCTTGGCCGTACGAGGAACGACTGCTTAAATGCGTGATTGAGCGCTGTAAGTAGTCTGTACTTCTCCTCATGGTCGTGGTGTATTAACATTCCAGATTCCTCATTTAATAATGTTAATACTCGTTCTGTGACTTTGTAAGAAGGATTTCACAGGATATTTGACACCACTCTTAATGCGTCTGCCAATTTGTAGGAAGTAGAGGCAGCAGGCGGTAAAATGGTGAGTGAACCCCAAGAAATACTGAGAAGATGGGAAGAATATATAGAGTGGCTATACGCTGCAGACAGCCGACGAAGTGAAGAAGACCTTGGGATAGAAAAAGAAGATAAAGTTGCAGATGATGACAAAGGAAATGCAATACTAACTAATGAGATTGATGAATCTATGAATGTATGAAGGAGATGAAAAATGGAAAGGCAATGGGAATTGATGAGGTTTCTTCGGAACTGTTAAAGTCATTGGAGAAAGAAGGGAAAAGGGAGTTGATTGAATTGTATAATCAAATATACATGACAGGAAAATGGCCAAAGGACTTTACAGAAAGTATCTTAATACCTATAGAAAAGAAAAAGAACAGCAAAAAGTGTGAGGAACGTAGAACAGTGAGCCTGATATCGCATGCAGCCAAAGTCTTGCTGAGGACGCTCGACAGAAAGCTGAATTGCGTAATAGGAGATGGTTTCAGGCGAGAAGTGGGAACTAGAGGTGCCACTGGGCAAATGAGTGTGATAGAGGAGAGGTACATGGAGAAGAAAGGAAGATATATGTTGTGTTCATTGATCTTGAAAAGACTTTTGACTGTGTCAGATGGGACAAACTGACGGAAATCCTGAGGAAACAT
This sequence comes from Schistocerca americana, assembly GCF_021461395.2. Lineage (NCBI taxonomy): Eukaryota > Metazoa > Arthropoda > Insecta > Orthoptera > Acrididae > Schistocerca > Schistocerca americana. The sequence goes on along the minus strand of NC_060124.1, from coordinate 76,915,025 downwards.
GGAGGTGACTGGAGGGATAGACGGCTAATTAGAAATTTATATTTGAACCAGAGAGAAAGAGTAAGAATAGGAGGTGTGATGAGTGAAGAAATAGAACTGGGAAGAGGTGTAAGACAAGGTCGTTGTTTATCACCAACACTATTCAATATATATCTGGAGGAAATCATTAGTGAAGGTTTTGATGGAAGGAGAGCAGCTTGTATAGGGGATCGGAGAGTGGAGTGTATAAGATTTGCAGACGACATGGTTGTGATGGCAGAGAGTGCAAGAGAGATGGAACAAATGTTAGATGATATAAACATAAATATAGAAGAATATGGAATGAAGATTAACAAGAAGAAAACGAAAAGTATGGGAATTGGAGAAAAGGGAAAAAAATGCTGTATGAAAATATTGGGAGAGGAAATAGAGCAAGTGAATAACTTCAATTGCTTGGCGCCCGAAAAGCCCCCTCTTCAATTACTTGGGAAGTGTAATAATGGATGATAAGTATTGCTCAACAGAAATTAGGAAAAGAGTTGAATGGCAAAAGAAGGATTCAAGTGGAAACAGAAATTATTTTGAGGACCACTAAACAAAGACCTGAGGAAAAGACTTGCCAAATGTTACTTCTGGAGTGTTGCACTATATGGTGTGGAGACCTGGACATTGAGGAAGGAAGATAAAAGAAGACTGGAGGCACTAGAGATGTGGATATGGAGAAGAATGGAAAAACTGAAATGGGAAGACCGAGTAAGGAATGAAGAAGTATTAAGAAGAGTTGGAGAAGAAAGAAACATACTGAAAGTTATTAGAAAGAGAAAACGGAACTGGATTGGACATTGTTTGAGGAGGGACTGTTTATTGAAGGAAGGAATAGAAGAAATGGACTAGGGAAACAGGGGAAGAGGAAAAATAAGATATTAAATGCTGGACAATATAAAAGGAGACAAATATTCAGACATGAAAAGACTGGCTATGGACAGACAAACGTGGAAGAGGCTTAACCCGTGACAAAAGCTGCCGTAAGGCAGTATACCATACTACTACTACTACAATTTGTAGCTTAGAGAACTTTTCTGATCCGATGCCGTGAGTCAAACAAACAGGCGACCATTCCATGTATCTTTGTGCACCTCCTATGTCCCTTTTTAGTCCTATTTGGTACAGGGATAAGCCGCATGAGAGTTTCCTGAGCGACCTCATTTGTAGACTGACTGCACTTTCCCTGTATTCTACCACGGAACCGATTTCTGCCACCTGCCTTACCTACGTGTGAGCCTATTGGAGAGGGACTGCCGGTAAGTGAGCAGCTGTCACTGGTAGGCGGGCGAAAGGTTTGCAGACCTGCGAGCAGGTGGAGCGGCTCCTCTCTGCAGGTACTGCGTGCCAGTAGAGTGCTGTACCTAAGGCCGGTATTACACTGTCAAATTTCTTTGTCCAATATCTTTGTCAAAGATATTTGATAGTGTAATAGGGACTTTGTCAAATGTCGTCCAATATTTGATCAAATCTAGGGCCTCGCTGTATATTTGATCAAAGAAACCGCTTGTCTTCTGTTCACTGCAATGTGACATGTTACCACATGGAGCGCTAGCATCGCTGCAGCGTTCTGTCGTCTGTAGTGTTTTTATAACCATTGCCGGTAAATACAATTGGTGTGTGCCGACAACTACAAAATTAATAGAGATGTCTGAAGCTGACGAGGCGCTTTACAACGTGAGGCACCCTGAATACAAAAATAGATTAAGAAGATCGGAGACCCAACCTGACCTAACCTAACCTAACATAACCCTCTCCTGTAGCAAGGAATCGGAGTGTTATAGTGAGCCTGTCTTCTGAAGATGTAGCAGTTCTTTAGTGAATATTGTGCTTTGTGATATGAGGATACACTTCATTGAGCACATACAGAAATGTATGCTCATCCATTCTTAAGTAATTGATGTACGACTTAACGTCTTCCACTGTAAGCTCACGTAACAAGTTTTGTTGAATGCTTTTATCGTGTCGTCGTAAAATCCACGGCTTCACCCAGATTAGATTAGTTTTTCGTTCCATAGATCCGTGCCGAGGAGATCCTCGTGGATGTGGAACATGTCGACTTTTTTTTAAGCTGAAATAACAATACTAATAGTATGAATAAATACAATACATCATTTGTTTCTATTAAAAATTTCGCCAATGGAGTAGAAGGAGTTGGCCAGTAGTAAGTCTTTCAGGCTCGTTTTAAACTGATCTTTATTTCTAACTAAATTTTTTATGTTTCCTGGCAAATTATTGAAGATGAGTGTTCCTGAGTAGTGGACCCCTTTTTGAACTAAAGTAGTCCTTGTGCAGATCATTTTTGTTCCTGGTATTGTATGTACGAACTGAGTTGTTTGTTGGAAAAAGAGATATATTATTTACGACAAATTTCATTAAGAAGTAAATAAACTGAGAGGCAGTAGTTAGTATACCCACTTCTTTGAAGAGGTTTCTGCAGGAGGTCCGTGAATTTACTCCACAAATAATATGTATTACACGCTTTTGGACCTTGAAAACTTTTGTTTGACTTTAAGATTTACCCCAAAATATTATCCCATATGACATTATGGAATGAAAGTATGCAAGCTTTTTCATTTTTATGTTGCCTATGTCTGCTAACACTCGAATTGCAAATACAGATTTGTTAAGGCCTTTCTGCAGTTCTGTGGTGTGCTCCTCCCAACTGAATTTATTATCAAGTTGTAATCCCAGGACTTTTAAGACTGTCAACCTCGTATGTATGGTTCCATTTTTTCCCCTCACTTCTTTTCCGCATGTGCACACAACGCAATTGGAGTACGTAGAACTGCTGCGGTTAATAACAAGTTGTTGTCAGCCATCTTGAACTTTGACGAAAAATTTGATGACAGTGTAATACCCCTTGTAGCGCTACGTCAAAGATCTTTGTCAAATATATTGGACGGAATATTCGATCACATCTTTGATCAAATCTTTGACAAAGTAATTTGATAGTGTAATACCGGCCTAAGACAAGAGAGTGCGACGCGAAATGTTTGGGAGAGCTTTGTTTGCGTTCGCCCTTCTCGTACTTGCCTGCCCCGCGCCGTCAAACAACCTAAGTCCCGAGGAGAACATCTGGGTCGGCGGAGAGAGGTACTCGCCCTGTGCGAGCCTTGAACGGCTGAGCGGAATCAGCCAGGGATTACGAGGGCAGCTGCCAGCGCGTTTCGTCCGGTCTGGTGGGGCCTCAGAACAGGGGACAACAGGTGGCCGCCCGACCTCCACTGGCGCCGCAAGGGATCTGCTGCTGCTGCTGGCTCTGTGTGTCTGCCAGGGCTGGGTCAGTGTGGCAGAGAACGAAAATCCCTACAGGACAGCGACGGTGTTGTAGCGGTCGTCAGTCCAGAGGCTGGTTTGAAGCAGCTTATCCATCCTGTATGGGCCTCATCAACTCTACATAGCAGCTGGAACATACATTCATTTGAATGTATTTCGAGCCATCTTCCTCCCCCCTCCCTCCACTCCCTGCCACACACACACACACACACACACACACACATACACTTCCCTCTGTTCCCTCTGTTAAAAATGTTTCAGGATGTGAAATGTCAACCGATTCCAAAATGTCTCAACCTTCTTTTACTAAAGTTGTGCCATATCGCCTTTTCTCCTCAATTCCATTCAGCATCTCCTTGCTAATTACTGTATTCAATTTACCCATCTAAGACATCCTGAGTCATGTTAGTCAATCTTCATATAATACTATAACATAATGTCGTGTGACTATGGCCTCCCGTCGGGTAGACCGTTCGCCAGGTGCAAGTCTTTCGATGTGATCTCACTTCGGTGACTTGCGCGTCGATGGGGAAGAAATGATGATGATTAGGACGGCACAATACCCAGCCCCTGAGCGGACAAAATCTATGACCCAGCCGGGAATCGAACCCGGGTCCTTAGGATTGACATTCTGTCAACGAGCATCAAAACCGAGTCAGGGATTAGTGAACACAGTGTTGTCGTAGCGAGATTGAATATTTAATCCCCAAATCCTCGAAAAATAAGCGAAAATTATACCTATTCAAAAAAGCAGATAAAAATTCACTTGAACCCTTCCTAAGAGACAATCTCCACTCATTCCAAATTAATAATTTAAGTGCAGAGCAGATGTGGCTTAAATTAAAAGAAATAGTATCGGCAGCAATTGAGAGATTTATATCAAATAAATTAACAAACGACGGAGCTGATCCTCCTTGGTACGCAAAACGGGTTAGAACACTGTTGCAGAAACAACGAAACAAACATGCCAAATTTAAACAGACGCAAAATCGCCAAGATTGGGGATATTTTACAGAAGCTCGAAATTTAGCGCGGACTTCAATGCGAGATGCCTATAACAGTTTCCACAACAAAACTTTGTCTCGAAACCTGGCAGAAAATCCAAAGAGATTCTGGTGGTATGTTAAGTATGTTAGCAGCAAGAAACAATCAATGCCTTCTCTGCGCGATAGCAATGGAGATACTATCGAAGACAGTGCAGCCAAAGTAGAGTTACTAAACACAGTCTTCCGAAATGCCTTCACAAAAGAAGACGAAGTAAATATTCCAGAATTCGAATCGAGAACAGCTGCCAACATGAGTAACGTAGAAGTACATATCCCCGGAGTAGTGAAGCAACTTAAATCACTTAATAAAAGCAAGTCTTCTGGTGCAGACTGTATACCAATTAGGTTCCTTTCGGATGCATTAGCTCCATACTTAACTATCATATACAACCGTTCGCTCGACGAAAGATCCGTACCCACAGACTGGAAAGTTGCACAGGTTACACCAATATTCAAGAAATGTAGTGGAAGTAATCCAATAAATTACAGGCCAATATCGTTAACGTCGATATGCAGCAGGATTTTACAGCATATATTGTGTTCAAACATTACGAATTACCTCGAAGGAAACGGTCTATTGACACACAGTCAACATGGGTTTAGAAAACATCGTTCCTGTGAAACACAACTAGCTCTTTATGCACAAGAAGTTTTGAGTGCTATTGACAAGGGAATTCAGATCGATTCCGTATTTCTGGATTTCCGGAAGGCTTTTGACACTGTACCACACAAGCGACACAAGCGGCTTGTAGTGAAATTGTGTGCTTAAGGAATATCGTCTCAGTTCTGTGACTGGATTTGTGATTTCCTGGTGACGCTGTCGTTTATCGACTAATAAAGTCATAAGAAGATCAAAACAAATTGCGAAACGATTTACAAAAGATATCTGAATGGTGCGAAAAGTGGCAGTTGACCTTGAATAAAGAAAAGTCTGAGGTCATCCACATGAGTGCTAAAAGGAACTCGTTAAACTTCGTTTACACGATAAATCAGTCTAATCTAAAAGCCGTAAATTCAACTAAACACCTAGGTATTACAATTACGAACAACTTAAATTGGAAAGAGCACATAGAAAATGTTATGGGGAAGGCTAACCAAAAAGTGCGTTTCATTGGCAGGACAGTTAGAAAATGTAACAGACCTACTAAGGAGACTGCCTACACAACGCTTGTCCGTCCTCTTTTAGAATACTGCTGCGCAGTGTGGGATGTTTATCAGATAGGACTGACAGAGTACATCGAAAAAGTAAAGGCAGCACGTTTTGTATTATCGCGAAATATGGGAGAGAGTGTCACAGAAATTATGCAGGATTTGGGCTGGAAATCGTTAAAAGAAAGGCGTTTTTCGTTGCGACGGAATCTTCTCACGAAATTCTAATCACCAACTTTCTCCTCCGAATGCGAAAATATTTTGTTGACACCGACATACATAGGGTGAACGATCACCACGATAAGATAACGGGAATGAGAGCTCGTACGGAAAGATATAGGTGTTCATTCTTTCCGCGCGCTACGAGATTGGAATAGTAGAGAATTATGAAGGTGGTTCGATGAACCCTCTGCCAGGCACTTGAATGTGATTTGCAACGTATCAATGTAGATGTAGATGTACTCAAGTCGTGCCATCAGGTTCTTTTCTCCTCAATGCCATCCAGCATCTCCATACTAATTATTCAGTTTGCCCATCTGCCGGCACGGTAACTCAACGTGTTCGGTCAGAAGGTTAGCTGCCCCCTGTAATAAAAAAAACTGAGTTAATGGATCAGTGACGAACTGAAACGGGTGTCTTGCGACGTCCGCTCCTAGCAGATACAACGAACGAAAACGAACAAAATGAGATTAAAAAAAAGTGTTCAGCGCGACAGACTGTCAATCCTAAGTGCCCGGGTTCGATTTCTGGCTGGGTTGGAGATTTTCTCCGCTCAGAGACTGGGTATTGTGTCGTCCTAATCATCATCATTTCATCCCCATCGACGCGCAAGTCGCGAAGTGGCGTCAGATCGAAAGGCTTGCGTCCGGCGAACGGTCTACCTGTCGGGAGGCCCTACTCACGCGACATTTACATTTTACGTCTGGTTGATAGGCTATGGAGACTGAGTAAGGTGATGCAGTATGAAAATTTATTCTGTTTGACGCCACAATAAGATCGTTGCTATGCAGGCTGTTTTGTGATGCCTGAAGATAATCACTAGTTCGAAACAGATAGTAAGTATAGAATAATTTTATCAGCATCTCTTGTGATACGACCTTCTTCAAATATTTACTGGTCTGCGTCCGCAGCTCTGTTGTCAGCATTTCTGGCTGTTACTCACAGGTTGCGGGTTCGATTCCCTGCACTGCCAGGGATTTTTTCCTCGGTGGGAGGGGTGTAACGGAGTTTGCCTCGTGATGCAAAGTGAGGGACAGCCTGAGTGAGAAGCAGCGGGTTGAAGCTCAAGAAAGCCGACAACGGCTGGGTGAGCAGTGTGCTGACAACACGCCCCTCCATACTGCATCCAGTGATGTCACTGGCAGAGGATGACACGGCGTTCGGTCGGTCCCAAATGGTGCACAAAGCGAAAAGGCGGAGCTTTGCTTTGCAAATATTTACGGGCTGTGGTCCACCAATCGTCCAACAATGGCCGAAATATTGGAATAGCATCGGAAGACAATATAAGATTAATAAAAGCTCACTAGATTACACGCTTCGATTATAAATTAATCTGCTATTTTTAAAAATATTTCATCTCTAAATAGACGTTTTAGTGTATTAGAAATATGAGCATGAGTTTATCCACGATGAAGTTCATTGACGCACTGATAAGCGTAACTCCCTTTTCTCTCCTCAATAAATACCATCAACCGTCAATATATTTCTCCGACAGCCTTTCAGATAGCGGAAAGATGTTTGCTATAATGCTTCACTCTAAGGTCGTAGGAGACACGCGGACTGAAAGTAGAAAACAACGCTACAGCAATAATTGCATCCTTCATCCAGAAAGGGCAACCAAAGTCGAGAGTGGATGACAACATTTAGCGCCAAGTTGCAGACAGGTAGTTTTTCAAGTCTACATCTCTATAACCCTGTTACACAAACTTTGCAGCAATGAGTCCCGGTATCTTCAACAACTCGAGTTTGGAATTTAAAGAAGCTGCGTCGCTCTAGCAAGATACGGAGAGGACTTCCTCGTGATGCACTAGAACGGGACAAAATCAACTATCTTATACTGCAAGGTGGCACACTATTACTGCCAGCAACTCAAGTACTGCATGCGCCCGAAACTCTGGTGGAAACGCAAAACTAACACTCAACGGTGATGCGTATGATGGTGTCAAAAATGTAGCTTAATTTTTCAATGTGCACCTTCAAGGAAAGCAACTTAATTTATTGGACTAGAAGATAACAATCTAAAGTAACAAAATGGCATTTCCGATATCGTCCGAGTGGGTATATGAAACTATGATTTTCTTTTCATTCGTCGCCGGGCGAAGTGGCCGTGCGGTTAAAGGCGCTGCAGTCTGGAACCGCAAGACCGCTACGGTCGCAGGTTCGAATCCTGCCTCGGGCATGGATGTTTGTGATGTCCTTAGGTTAGTTAGGTTTAACTAGTTCTAAGTTCTAGGGGACTGATGACCTCAGCAGTTGAGTCCCATAGTGCTCAGAGCCATTTGAACCATTTTTTCATTCGTCATTTTTGCAATACGGAATTACGAACATTAAGTAGGCGAAGAACTTTTAGGAGGCAAGAAAACCTAGCAAAGCGACCTTTTTAAATTTTTGGGCAATGAAAGGTAGCATCAAACTAAATTCAAGATTTCACTTCTAAAAGCCAAAAATATTTTTCAGCAATACATCCCAAATCTCAAACTGATATGTAGAATGGTTTAAGCGTTACCTTACGTTAGTTGAATCTTTTCTCGTTCTTTTAATTAGGGAACGACAATCGTTCGTTTACTTTGGTGTTGACCACGTTCTTCTGTAACCCGTAAAACGGAGGCTAAAACTTCGACAGAAGCAGTCACAAAATTCTCCAACACGCTATGTTGAATTCCCTGGGTCCAATGGAGAGGGGGCACTGTGTTTTGCAAAGAAGTCATGGTAGCACATTTTGCAAGTGCACTACAGTAAAATTTTTTAACATTATGAAATATTAATGTATTACAGTTGTGAAATAACTGAAAACATTAAATTTAACAGATTCTGTGAAGAGGTTGTTTAGTGAAGTAGAAGCAGTTATCCAACAAAAAAAATCCTTAATTCCGTCTTAAAGCTCCACCACATTTCTCACGAGATATTTATTATTACCAGGCAAGTGGTTGAATATACAGGGTGGTCGGAAATTCCCGTTACATACTTCTAGGACTTGTAGAGGGCAGTGAGTACATCGTATTTTGAATAGGAATCCAAGTCCGGAAACGTCATCCAACGAGACTACAGACCGTCAAAGTTACAGGCGCGGTCGTCTGTAAATGTACGTATACACGGGGTGATTCCGTGATGATGTTACAGACTTTCTAGGATGATGGAGGACGATAAATGTATTAATATGAAGTAAGGATCCCTGTACCGGATACGAAGGAGTCGAAAGTTATAAACGAAAACCGTTCTGATAACTCTGACAGTTGAATACATGTACCGGTTCTTGTGTTGCGAAGAGTGTAGCGCTGGTAACTTTCAGTGGTGGTGGTGTGGACAAAAACGAAAAAAAATGTCCAGTAAACGTGGGCTCTAAATTGCAAACCTGAGGAGCTATGAACATTCGTTCATCTTCGCTAACATGAAACACATCTCCTCTACTGAATAAGTGTTCATAGCTGTTAAGGTACACACTTTAGAGCCCACGTTTATTGGTCATTTTTTCTCGTTTTTTTTTCCACGCTACCATCACTGAAAGTTAACAACTGTACACTCTTCGCAACACAAGTCCTAGAAGTTTGTAACGGGAATTTCCGACCACCCTGTATGGTGCCAAAGTTCCTCTTTTCTGCGTGCGTGATAATCCACTGAAGTCGTTGTAGAGATTGTTTCTGACACGCTTTGCAGTACTGTTTTAGAAAATCCAATGTTGGCAACGACGCAGGACTTAAGCGACTAAATGTATTGTGAGGCAGCTACCAATACATCAAGTTATTTGAAAATGTGTGTGGAGGATGTTCTAAAATTAACGCTAGACATAGTTCTTGTAGTACCCCTCGGTGTTCTGAAAGTATTATCAGTATAACTGTATTTCCCCAAAAACTTATTCTGTAACTCATTTGTGAATGGAAATATGAAGAAGAAATTAGATTTTTTCATTTTTAAATCGCATGTAGCAGTAATAATGTGTACTGTAAATGTGTCTGAACTAACGTCCTTCGTTAATTCCAGGATTTGTGTTTTCTAATTGGGTTCGAAATGCTTAACTCTTTCTGTTTCTTGTCTTTCACTCTTTGAGTGGACGATTTTTGTAGATTGTACAGAGTTTTGTCGAAATCCAATGATAATCCACTTACCTTCAACAAACTTTTGACGTATTCGTCTACTTCATTAGCTGCGTTTGCAGTAAAGTACTTTTACTACTTTATTGTTCCTATACGTGTATAATTTGCAAAAATGATGAAAGTTAAGCTTTCTGTCAGTGCAAACTGAAGAACATTTATGTATGTCAGAACAACAGAGGATCCAAAGTGGAACTCTGTGGTACACAATGTGGGTTTGCTTCAAGTAATAAGCGCCCATTGCTATGTGATCGATATGGAACTAATACATTATGCTTTCCCTGACTGCAAAGCTACACGTCAAGGCAGTCCGGTAGATGTAGTATTATCTGAATTGTGAAGAGCACCTGGCTCAGTACCACGACAACCGTTACTAACGGAAGAACGATTATATTGGGCTTTCAAACGAAATTCGTGACTAGATAGTGGATTTCGTAGTATGGACGAAGCAGCATGTTATTTTCGATTTTCCACAAACGTGGAAGTAGCTTCAGGTGTGCCCAAAGAAAGTTTATTGTAATGACCTGCCACACAATATTAATAATAAGTTCAAACACTTTGCAGATGATTCAGTTTCCTGGAATGAAGTACTGTATGAAAAAAAGCTGCACAAATATCTATTCAGATCTTGTTAATATTTTAAATTAGGGCAAAGACTGGTAACTTGCGTTAAATGTTCAAAAATATAAGACAGTGCTCTTCGTAAAACGAAAAAATATTGTGTCCTTTAATTACAATGTCAGTGAGTCACAATTTGAATCAGTCAACTCGTACAAATCCTCGGGCTTAACCATGGTCTGTCCCTGAGTGTGTACCTGCCCCTGATGTAGGCAACGTGCACTAACTAAATGTGCCAGAAACCGCCTTGCCCCCCTACTCATAGGCTCAGTCGTGGGTAAAGCAGGTGGCTGAATTTCGTTCATCGTTAGAATACATAGAAGGGAAAATGCAGTGAATCTCCATAGGAGTGTCTTTACAAGACACTTGTACGAAAAATCGTTAATATTGCTCAAGTTTTCAGGACTAGCAAAGGATATTGAATGTATACACAGAAGGGCACCATGAATGGTCACTGGTTTGTTTGATTCACGAGAGAGGAACACGGAAATGTTGAAAGAGCTGAATTGGTTGGATACTGAAGAAAGACACCAATTATCCCGTCAAAGCGTAATTAGAAAGTTACAAGATGCAATTTTAAGTGAGATGTTTTGAAATGTACTGCATCTCGTACACATCACTCCACAGGGAGCACAAAGGCAAGATTAATTAGAGCATGCTTATAATCGATCATACTTCCAGAGTTCCATAAGCGAATGGAATGGAAACAAACCCTATTATGTGGTAGCATGCTAAATACCCTCTATCATGTACTTCACAGCGGATTGCGGAGTATAGACGTAGATGTAGATAAGACAAAGACGAGAAACCTGCTGTGTCTACTAGTTCATCAATACTTTACCTTTTGCACGAAGAAATCAAAGTTCACACTAACAGAAGCAGCATCTTAGTCACAAAATGTTCAACATAAAATTAACTTATGATTCGTAGAATCTAAAACATCGCCTGCGAAGGTAAATGCAGCCTATTCAGTTGACTGTAGCTTTTGAAAGCCGAATTCATTGCCAGCGACTCTTTTCCTGTAGTAAGTGTATAGAGTGTGAGGCAGCTAAGACAGGGCGCCCCAGAGCTGTTAGTTTCCATGTCAAAAGGAATACAATCGAGAGCATTCTTGCCCATGACTATTGCCAGTGACTCTTTTCCTGTACTAAGTGTGTAGAGTGTGAGGCAGCTAAGACAGGCCGCCTCAGAGCTGTTAGTTTCCATGCCAAAAGAAATACAATCGAGAGCATTCTTGCCCGTGGGGGTCACACCTCAAACTGATCTTTGTGATAGACGACAATCGCAAATTTAGTGAAAGTTTAGCCATTCACGAGGGCTATTCAGAAAGTAAGGTCCTATCGATCGCGGAATGGAAACCATAGTGAAAATCCGATGAAGCCTTGTGTGGATGTGTTGGACAGTGTCTTTAGTATGCCTGTCGATAGCGGCATATTGCCCTTTTTAGTTCTGAGCGCGCAGTGAGCATGTGAGGATGCCTAGGAAGCAGTATCTCCCGCCAAGTATGAGAGTCTGTGAGAAATTTCGCCTGATTTCATGCAGCCCACACAGCATAACTGTCATGCATTTCCTCCTTCATCGCAGTTGTCGACCACACACTGCAGGGACAATGTGGACGCTCCTGCAGCGTTTTCGATGTGCAGTGTTTGATCGCCTACCATACAGCCAGGATTTCGGTCCCTTTGATTTTCATCTCTACTCAAATGAACCGCTGGCTATGAAGACAACATTTTGGTATAGACAACAAGCTGGTGATCAGCGTAGGAATTGGCAAAAAGCACTGGCGGCTGCCTCCTATGACAAGAGTTGGATGGACCGATCGGACCTTACTTTCGGAAAAGCCCTCGTAATACTCGTTTACGTGATGAGCATGTAGACAAATGCTTTTTGATGTAACATTTTCGTTTCCGTCAGTTTATTTCTCTGTCAATACATCTGAAAATTTTCTTATTTTTGACGCATATTGCTTAAGAGGAAGGTGATTTTACAGGGAAGTCGTGGCACGGGTCGATAACAGAACACATCCTAAGAGTAACTCAATGTACGAAGAGCTTAAAACATGCTCAGAATACTGTGAGGCAGGGATGTCTCGTCCACAATAATCGACAAAGTTTGGGAGGCCGAGACGGCTTATGAAGGAGGTTCAGGGCAGTCTAAGAACTGTGTACAGCTGTGCTTCTTTCCCTTCTGACCGTGCTAGTGGCCTGTAACAAGTGTGGGACGACACCTGGGCGCGCGGTCCCGCCCCCCAGGCTGCGTCGCTATGGCGACGCCTGCTGGTCTGCAGACGGGAGCCGCTCCGTGTCGCGCCGTGTAGAGCGCAGCTACAGCTACAACTGCGCCGCTGTCTCCGGTCGCATCCCTCCGTATTGATCCACCCGCGGCCACTATCTCTCATGCGCTCACCCTTCATCCCTCAACTCATACTACGCTTAATACAAGCGTCCAGTCTGTGTCCGCAGGTACACTACTGGCCATTAAAATTGCTACACAATGAAGATGACGTGCTACAGACGCGAAATTTAGCCGACAGGAAGAAGATGCTGTGATATGCAAATGATTAACTTTTCAGAGCATTCACACAAGGTCGGCACCGGTGGCGACACCTACAACGTGCTGACATGAGGAAAGTTTCCAACCGATTTCTCATACACAAACACCAGTTGACCGGCGTTGCATGGTGAAACGTTGTTGTGATGCCTCGTGTAAGGAGCATAAATGCATACCATCACGTTTCCGACTTTGATAAAAGGTCAGATTGTAGCCTATCGCGATTACGGTTTATCGTATCGCGACATTGCTGCTCGCGTTGGTCGAGATCCAATGACTGTTACCAAAATATGGAATCAGTGTGTTCAGGAGGGTAATACGGAACGCCGTGCTGGATCCCAATGGCCTCGTATCACTAGCAGGCGAGATGACAGGCATCTTATCCGCATGGCTGTAACGGATCGTGCAGCCACGTCTCGATCCCTGAGTCAACAGATGGGGACCTTTGCAAGACAACAACCATCTGCAAGAGCAGTTCGACGACGTTTGCAGCAGCATGGACTATCAGCTCGGAGACCGTGGCTGCGGTTATCCTTGACGCTGTATCACAGACAGGAGCGCCTGCGATGGTGTACTCAACGACGAACCTGGGTGCACGAATGGCAAAACGTCATTTTTTGGGATGAATCCAGGTTCTGTTTACAGCATCGTGATGGTCGCATCCGTGTTTGGCGACATCGCGGTGAACGCACATTGAAAGCGTGTATTCGTCATCGCCATACTGGCGTATCACCAGGCGTGATGGAATGCGGTGCCATTGGTTACACGTCTCGGTCACCTCTTGTTCGCATTGACGGCACTTTGAACAGTGGACGTTACATTTCAGATGTGTTACGACCTGTGGCTCTACCCTTCATTCGATCCCTGCGAAACCCTACATTTCAGCAGGATAATGCACGACCGCATGTTGCAGGTCCTGTACGGGCCTTTCTGGATACAGAAAATGTTCGACTGCTGCCCTGGCCAGCACGTTTTCCAGATCTCTCACCGATTGAAAACGTCTGTCAATGATGCCCGGGCAACTGGCTAGTCTCAATACGCCAGTCACTACTCTTGATGGACTGTGGTATCGTGTTGAAGCTGCATGGGCAGCTGTACCTGTACACGTCATCCTAGCTCTGTTTCACTCAATGCCCAGGCGCATGAAGGCCGTTATTGCGGCCAGAGGTGGTTGTTCTGGGTACTGATTTCTCAGGATCTGTGCACCCAAATTGTGTGAAAATGTAATGACATGTCAGTTCTAGTATAATATATTTGTCCAATGAATACCCGTTAATCATCTGCATTTCTTCTTGGTATAGCAATTTTAATGGCCAGTAGTGTATTATAATTTCAAGCTGTACAGGGCACAGTAGTGGGTGATTATGACTTTTCCAAGATCACTAGCTTTCTCACATGCTTGGGATTTCTATTCGTTTACCAACCAAAATAATTAGTCCTTGTACAATTGACGTCCTTTACAATGCGAAATCACGTAGCATAGATTATAATAATATTTAATGTTTCATGCCCCAACTCCCCACTACCACCGCCACCACCACCATCATCATCTTCATAATGCTCTAGTCATAGGCCAATAGTCCCGTTCCTTCTTCAAGGGATGCTATCCTCCCACGTACTGAGTGCTCTTTCTTCATTTTGTTCTCCTCTTGGCATTAACTCCTTTAAGCTCCTTGAAATCCTGCTGTAAATTCGTCCAGTGTGTTCTTGCCGTATATAAATGGTGTTTCAAAATGAATAAACGGATTTTAAAGCTTTGTAACATTTATGAGATACAATTTACAATTATGAACAATACAGCAATTGAAAGAGCAACTCAAACAGTTTTGTTTGAATACCTGGCGCAAAAGGAAGAGTATGGAATGCACAAGAGTCTTTCATGCGTAGCCCAAGAAATCATTTCGGGAGGTCAGTTCTGAATTAGCAACTCCAATGACGTCTGTGTGAGACTTTTAGGAAGTCGCTTACAATTACTTGTCCTTGTACAATTTACGTCCTTATTTGCAGCTGTTACAAGCTCTAATGCCTAGAGACTACGGTTTACGTGCCAACTTTGCAAACGAAATGTTGCTGCATGAGGATGAAGATCGTGTCGTCTTCAGTAGTGAATCGACATTTCACCTAAATGGGAATATAAACATACATAATGTGCCCATCTGAGTGTCACAAAATTCCTCCGAGATGCTGCAGTTGCAGCGAGACTCCCCGAAATCAAATATTTTTTGTGCAATATCCCTGCGGAAAGTTCATGAGCCTTTCTTTCTCAGTGAATCATTTGTGTCATTTCTTATCTCGATGCGCTAGAAATATGACTCTTTCCTTAATTGGAAGAAGCTAAACCACAGAACTTATTTGGCAACAAGATGGAGCGCCGCCTCAATGGCATAAATCAGTATGCAACTGCTTCAATAAAATTCTTCAGGGTATCAGACCGCATCGTCATAATTTAAAATGCGCCAACGTTTCGGCCAGCGTTGCAGCTAGCCTTCATCAGGGCCTTACGTTAACTGCTAAATGAACACACTTGGTTCCTTAAATAGCTGCACGAGAAAACCGTGTCGTTACTTGATTGGCTGTAAAAGGAGGAGGAGGAGAGGTGAAAGGTATGCTTTATTGGTGTTTCCTTTATTATCTGTCATTGGCTGAAATAGCTGTTTTCTATTGGTCTTTATATTAATCCACCCCATTGGAGGAGACGGACGAATAGCGAACAGGTGATGGCTGTGACGTCACACTGTTTCCATGCTGTCCAGAAGCCGGCTGCGGCGTGCCATTGCTTTGTGTACTCGCGACCACTACTGCGGCTCTCCGCGTGTCTGCATGGGCCGCCACGGCTCTGCCGCCGCTCCGTAGCCCTGCTATTGCAGGCAGCCAAGTCCTCGGAAGCTTGTACCCGTCCTCTCTATTCATGTTGGCGGGTCTTTTGGCTATTTCTATCGCCTCTCTAATCTTTCTTTTGAAAGTGAGAGGCTGTTTCACCAGGACGAGGGCTTCTTGAAAAAATATTGGTTTCCCGCACTCGTCTCGGTGTTCCGCCACTGCTGACTTAGTGTGTTGTTTCGGGCGGATATATCTTCCATGTTCCGAGAGCCTTGTGCTAATCGGACGTCCCGTCTCACCTATGTAGACTAATCCACATGCACAACCAATTTCATACACGCCAGCTGTGTGTAGTTTGTCAACTGCATCCTTGGTAGAACCGAGCATGTCTGATATTTTGTTTTTGCTTCGAAAAATTGGTTTGATGTTGGCTTTTCGTAGAATTTTGCCAATACGTTCGGTGACCCCTTGTACATATGGTAACACAGCAATGCTCTGTGCCTCCTTCTCCTCTTCCCTATTAGTCTTCTCCCTTGTCGACATGGTGCTGTCTATCATCTGCTTCCCATAGCCATTAGTTCCGAAGATGGACCTGAGGCGTTCAAGTTCTGTCTTCAGATGTTCTTCGTCGCTTATCCTGTACACTCTCTTCGTTAGCGTGTGCAGGGCGGACTTCTTCTGCGTGGGGTGATGGTGGGAGGAGGCGTGAAGGTACCTGTCCGTATTGGTTGGTTTCCTGTACACTTTGTGGCCAAGTTTACCATCAGGTTTACGATAAACTTCCACGTCGAGAAAAGGCAGCACCCCATTCTTCTCTGTTTCCATTGTAAATTGAATTTTCCTATGCTGTTGGTTAAGGTGCTTGTGAATAGAGAGGACGGGTACAAGCTTCCGAGGTCTTGGCTGCCTGCAATAGCAGGGCTACGGAGCGGCGGCAGAGCCGTGGCGGCCCATGCAGACACGCGGAGAGCCGCAGTAGTGGTCGCGAGCACACAAAGCAATGGCACGCCGCAGCCGGCTTCTGGACAGCATGGAAACAGTGTGACGTCACAGCCATCACCTGTTCGCTATTCGTCCGTCTCCTCCAATGGGGTGGATTAATATAAAGACCAATAGAAAACAGCTATTTCAGCCAATGACAGATAATAAAGGAAACACCAATAAAGCATACCTTTCACCTCTCCTCCTCCTCCTTTTACAGCCAATCAAGTAACGACACGGTTTTCTCGTGCAGCTATTTAAGGAACCAAGTGTGTTCATTTAGCAGTTAACGTAAGGCCCTGATGAAGGCTAGCTGCAACGCTGGCCGAAACGTTGGCGCATTTTAAATTATGACGATGCGGTCTGATACCCTGAAGAATTTTATTGAAGAAGACAACGGCCGCGGAATACTACGCTTACAGTATGCTACTGGTTAAACGACGTTTTACCCGACCGCTGGCTTGGCCACAGGGGGCCGGATGTCAGAGCTTGTTTTACTTGACTTCCACGTTCACACACAATGTGACGCCATGCGATTTTCGCCTTTAGGGCTTCATAAAGGATCATGTGAATGTCCTACGTGCCAGCTGATCTATCCGACTTTAGGAAACAGCATTGTTGCAAAAGTTTCTCCAGACATACTGATCAAGGTTTGGGAAGAACTCGCCTATCGACACGATGTGTGACGAATGATGCTCACATTGAACACTTGTAAACTGAATGTACTAAATGCTATAAAGCCTTAAAACCTGTATCTTCATTTTAGATCATACTGCATTTTACGGCTAAGGATCTATATTTTGGTTTTTCAGATTTTTATTTCTGATGCCTATTTCAGAGAAAAAGTTTTTTCGTCAGGCTACCAAATATCACTCGAGGCTTCTAATGTTCTTGTGTCTGATCTGTTTAATGTCCAGCATTCTCTGCCGTACGTTAAGAAAAGGGTTGCCACAACTTATAGAGCTTTATCTGTGCTGATTTCTAAGTTTTCCCAATTAATGTCCATTCTCTGAAATTTGTTTATTTTATTTGTAAGGAAAAACTGGTAGAAGCCGACATCGGGGAAGATGGGTTTGGTTTCGAAGAGATGTACGAACACGTGAGGCAGTATTGATCCTAGAACTCTTCTTAGAAGGTAGATTAAACAAAGCCAAACCTACGCTTATAGCTTTTGTAGATTTGGAGAATGCTTTTGACAGTGTCGATTGGAACACACTCTTTGAAATTCTGATGATAGCAGGTACAAAATATTTGGAGCCACAGATCACATACAGCTTGAGGGGAATGGAAAGGAAGCGGTGGCTGAGAAGGGAGTGAGACAGGTTTGCAGCCTATCCCTGATGTTATTCGATAAGCACACTGAGCAAGCACTAAATGAAAGCGAAGAATAATAAAACAAAAACTTTGAGGTTTGCCAATGGCATCGGAGTTCTGTCAGAGGCAGCAAAGGACTCTGAAGAACAATTGAACGGAATGGACAGTGCCTTGAAAGAAAGATATAAATGAACATCAAGAAAAACAAAACAAGGATAATGGAAAATAGTCGAATTAAATCAGGCGATGCTGGAGGAATTGGACTAGGAAACGAGACATATAAAGTAGTGGATGAGTTCTACTATTTGGGCAACAAAAAACTGATGATGGCTGAAGTAGAGAGGATATAAATGAAGATTGGTAATGGCAAGAAATGAATTTATGAAGGAGAGTAATTTGTTAACTTTGGATGTAAATTTAAGTGTTAAAAAATGTTTTCTGGAGGTATTTATCCGGAATGTAGCCTTGAAGAAGCGAAACATGGACGTAGTCAGTTCAGACAAGAAGAGAATAGAAGCGCTTGAAATATAATGCTGCAGAAGAATGCTGAAGATTACACAGGTTATCATGTAAGGAGGTACTGAATAGAATTAGGGGGGGGGGGGGGCGGGGTGGAAGAAATTTATGGCTCAGATTGACTAAAAGAAGGAATCGGTTAATCGGTTGATAGGACACATTCTGAGACATTGATGATTCACTAATTTATGGCTGGAGGAAAGTATGAGGGATAAAAATTCTAGAGGGAGCCCAAGACATGAGTACACTGAACAGGTGCAAATAGATGTAGGTTGCAGAAGTTATTCGGAGATTAAGGGGCTTGTACAGAATAAGAGTAGCGTGGAGAGCCGCATCAAACAGTCTTCGGACTGTAGACTACAACAACAACATGCAGCTAATCCCTATTCTCTCGCAATAAGAAACATTGTGTACTAAGTAACTGAATTTGAGTACAGGGACTATAATTTTTTCAGTATAGCTACTTTAGTTCTCAATGTTTGTTTCTCGTGTAAGCCAAATGCACCGATATTTTTCTGTCCACCGTTGAATCCTGTATTATGGGAGTACCAGTGGACACAAGTGACATGTATCGTAAGGGCCAGGAATAATGATTTTCACGTCGCCAAGGCTTGAGACTCAGCCTTCACGGCAATTGGTGGGCGAGTTATCGAGCTAGCTTTATCCTAAATCCCAAATGAGACGCCTACAAACTGCCAGTGCGGCAACCCGTAACACGGAGCAGCACCGCTGGGCAGTATCATTAACAGCAGGCGTTGGAAACATCATGATGCTTTCCTGTAGCTCGGTGATTTCATGTTACACACATCCGTTACTCATTATCACTATTAACATGGATATGGATAACGCAAGGTAAAGCACGGACTGTTCAAATGCCCATCCAGTATCCCAGATTTAGGTTTTCTGTTATTTCCTTAAATGCCTTAACGCCAGTAAAGTTCCTTAATAAGGGCGCCGCCGATCTGCTTCCCTGTCCTTCTGCTTTCAGAGCTTGTGTTTTGTTTTTAATGCCGTTAAATTCTACTCACAAGGGTCTTTAGTTCTAGTGGTGTACCAAAAGTGCGTTAAGCATTATTGTGAATTCTGGAAAGTGTTTTATTTTGACCCCCTATAGTATTTGTTCCCTTTCCAGTCAATTAGACTTTTAATGTCCTTCGACAACTCAAAATATCAAAGTATCTTTTCGACAAAACTTATCTTTTTTGCAGTAAGTGTTGCACTTCGACACAAGACTATTTAGAAAAACATCAAAGTATTTGCAGTTTTATTTTTAATATGCAACATGAAGATTTTATTTATTTATGATTTAATTTATCCCAAACAACACTTTCCACCTTACAATTGCTTTTGATCATCCCACATCGTCAAAATAAATCAGTTTAACGTCTCATTGATATAATAACAGAATGATCTCCTCCATTCTAATCAGCAAGGATTACGAAAACATCAGTCTTGCGAAAATCGTCTAGCACTTGTCTCGCGCGGCGTGCTTAAGTCCATGCATCTAGACAATGACTTGTATGCAGTATTTCTTGGCTTCCAACAAGCATTTGACTTGATACCACGACAACAACAAAAGTGCGATTATTGCGGTGTCAAACGAAATTTGTAACTGGACTCAGGATTACTTGGCAGGAAGGGAGCAGCAAGTAACCTTGGACGGAGAATTCTTGACAGAATAGAAGTAACTTCAGGCGTGCCCCAGAGAAGTGTGTTTGGCACTTTTGCTGTTCACTGAGTTCACTTATGACTGGGTAAGCAATATGAATGAGAAACCTCTGGCTTTTTGCAGATGATGCACCTATCGGTAATGAAGTGTTGCCTGAAGGAACCTGCACAAATATCCATTCAGATGTTGAAAACATTTCGAAGTGGTGCAAAGACTGTAAACTTTTTTCGTGTTCAGAAATGTAACATTGTGCAGTTCACTGAATGTGGTAACGTTGTATGGACATATGCATGCATACTCCGCAAGCCACCGGACGGCGAAGGCTACCTTGTACCACTGTCATTTTCTTTCCTCTGCCACTCTCAGAGCGTGGGAAAAACGACTGTTTCTAAGCGTCTGTACATACTCTAATTTCTCTCATCTTATCTTCGTGGCCCTTAAGTCAAATATACGTTGGAGGCAATAGAATCATTCTGCAGTCAGCCTCAAATGTCAGTTCTCTAAATTTCGTCAATAGTACCTCACGAAAATAATGTTTTCTTCCCTCCAGGGATTCCCATTTTAGTTGGTGCAAATGGCTCTGAGCACTATGGGACTTAACAGCTGTGGTCATCAGTCCCCTAGAACTTAGAACTACTTAAACCTAACTAACCTAAGGACATCACACACATCGATGCCCGAGGCAGGATTCGAACCTGCGACCATAGCAGTCGCGCAGTTCCGGACTGCGCGCCTAGAACCGCGAGACCACCGCCCCATTTTAGTTCACGAAGCATTTCCGTAATACTTGGCTGCTGATCGAACGTACCGGTAACGAATTTAGCAGCACGCCTGTGAATTGCTTCAATGTGATCTTTTAATCGGAGATGGTGGGAGTCCCAAATAGGCGAACAGTACTCACGAATGGCTCGCACTAGTGTTCCACGCGCCGTCTCCTTTATGAATGAGCTACACTTTCCCAAAATGCTCACAATAAAACGAAGTCGAACATACACCTTTCCTAGTACCAATCTGACGTGCTCATTCCATTTCATGTCGCTTTGCAACGTTACCTCTAGATATTTAATCGACGTGGCTGTGTCAAGCAGCACACTACTAATGCTTTATTCAAACATTATGGTATTGTTTTTTCTACTCACCTGCGTTAACTTACATTTTTCTACGTTTAGGGCTAGTTGCCATTCATCACACCAACTAGAAATTTTGCACAAGTTATCTTGTATCCTCCTACAGTTACTCAATTTCGACGCCTCACTGTACAGCACAGCATCATTAGCAAATAACTGCAGATTGCTGCCCTTCTTGTTCGCCAAATCATTTATGTATACAGAGAATAATAGCGGTTCTATCACATTTCCCCGCGGCACTCTTGTCAATATCCTTGTCTCTGATGAACACTAGCCGTCGTCAACAAGTACTATGTGCTATTACTTAACAAGTCTTCCAGCCACTCACAATCTAAGATTCCAGTCCTTATGCTCGGATCTTCGTCAGCAATCTGCATATATATATATATAATCTCATTTTCTTAACTCAAAACATATTGATACAAAATCCTCCTTAAATCATGCTGCCTCCTCTAAATGGCATGCCAGCTTCCATTCTTTTCAAACCGAATACATAGCCAGACTGTCTAACACACACTGCCTGCCACTCTCTTCATAAGAGGTAACCCCTCTGACCAACATCTGTGGTCTGGGACGTAGAGAGAATATGGTTATAACGATACTGCGGAGGTTTGAGTATATTCATCAAATTCTTAACTTCCTTTACGTTTATGGTCAAAACTTCTTGAAAATCGGCGTGTCAAATAAGGTAGACCACTTTCACGCTATAGAGCACCGACTGGCATCAAGCATTTTGGAATTCAGTGTGTATAAAAGACGAGAAACCTCAGACCAAACAACAGCTCAGTTAGGCACGTTCCGCACGCCAGATATGCAACACCCTGCTGTCCACACATTACGATTTGTCCGCGCTGGTGTGATTTGCGCCCACAGATTTTTAGCGATTTTTCTGAAACCTCCAACTTCAACTGCCAGGTTTGCGCACATCGTACGTCTGTGCAGATTTTAGAACCATGCGCTATGATTTGGCTGTGCAGACGTGATGTCCGCAAACATTTCCTCAGACAAATCGTAGTGTGTGGTCCGGCCTTTAGCCATTCGGGTTAATTAGTCAGTTATCAGCTGCCAAAAGTATTTGTACTTTAATTTTGGTAGCAACGGCGGGGTTATTTATTTTGCATAAAATGGATAAGAAAATTTATATTAAATTATGTTGTACGAAGTGATAAAGTATATCAAAGTTTTAGAAACGTTAAATATTTATTTTGGTGTGTCTACTATGAGGTAAACAAGGGTTTAAGAATGGTACAGGCGTTTCAAAGATAGCCATGAAGACGTTGAATATAGCGAGCGTCCCGGACGGCGCAGTACATCAACCAATGAAAACCAGGAAAATGTGAAAGAAGTGATTATGAATAATCGACGAATCACAGTCAGAGAAGTCTCTGATGCTTACAGCATATCAGTTCGCTCACGCCATGGGTCTATTCGGATGTTTTG
This sequence comes from Schistocerca americana, assembly GCF_021461395.2. Classification (NCBI taxonomy): domain Eukaryota; kingdom Metazoa; phylum Arthropoda; class Insecta; order Orthoptera; family Acrididae; genus Schistocerca; species Schistocerca americana. The sequence goes on along the minus strand of NC_060124.1, from coordinate 76,892,188 downwards.
GATATGTAACGAGTGACAGCAAAACCTGTCCCAAAACAGCGATGTAGAATGGCTGAAACGTGTCATAACAGCTGATGAAACATGAATTTACGGATGTGATATCGAAACTAAGGTTCAATCGTTCCAGTGGAAGAATTCTAGATCGCCAATCACGGAAAGAATCTGACAAGTGCGGTCGAAAGTGAAGGTTGTACTCACTGTGTTCTTCGATTTTATCGGCATAGTACATCATGAGTTCTCACCACTACGCTGAAAGATCAGCAAGGAGCACTGATTAGAAGTTCGACACTATTTGCATGGAGCAATTAAAAAAATCCCGGATTTGTGACGAAACAAACCGTTGCTTTCGTGCCACGATACTGGACTTCTCACACGTCGTTGCTTGTTTGTCATTTTTTGGGCAAAAACAATACCGTAATGTTGCCCCAGCCTCCATATTCGCCAGCGTTGGCTCCATATGAGCATTTTCTGACTTCAAAAAGAAAGAAAATCTTTGAGGCCCGTCGTTTTACAAACAGAGGACAGAGGAGGGATTAAAAACGCATAGCAGAGAGAGCTAAAGCTATCCCAAAGATCGAGTTCCAGAGGTGTTTCATGAACAGGAAATTTCTGGCGTAAGTGTATAATAGGCCTACGTATTGGGCACTATTTGAAAGGGGATAACATTAATATAGACCAAAAAACAAAATTTTTTATTATTCCTTGGACACACCACACATATAAAGATGTAAACGCTTCTACAAGAATTTGCTGGGTCATGACCTGTCCTTTCATATAGTCAGTGTTTTCAGTGAGCACTTCAGTTTCAGCAGTGTTCTGCAACACCACACTGTAAACGCTTCGATTCTCTTCTTGCGATCTTTTCCCACACTCTGTGATTCACCCCCACACCCACACCCCAATCAGTGCTGTGATCCATACGTACTTTCTCAGAAATTTCTTACTCAACTAATTCCTTTGTTTGATGACTTCTGTTGGCAAATAATGGCTTATTTGCCTGCGCAATTCTGCTTCTGATATTCTCCTTGTAACGCCTGCAGTGTGTTACTTAGCTTCCACGCCAGCAGAATTCCCTCACTCCGTCTACTACCTAGTGCACAATGTTGATGCTAAGTTTATCGCTAATCTCATTTCTGCCATTTTCATTACTTTCGTCTTTCTTTGATTTACTCTCATTACATACTTCGTTCTTATGAACAGGTTCTGTTATTTCTCTTCATTTTCACGAAAGATAACAGGATCGTCAGGTAATCTTATCGCTAATGTCCGTCCACCCTGAATTTTAATCGCCCTTCTGAACACTTTCTTTTATTTCCTTTGCCACTTCTTTGATGTGCAGACTGAACAGCGCGGGAGACGGACTTCATCCGTACCTCACGGTGTTTTTAATCTGAGCACTTCTCCTTTGGCCTCCGACTCTTAGTTCTGGTTTATTAATAGAAGTTTTTAGGTACGTCTTGCCTTGTTACAACGAATAAAAGACGCGCTTGATACTTTATTTCCTCTAGCCGTAATTAATGGGTGATGGTTGTTGGACGATGTATGGATCTGTTGTTTTACCTACTAGCGATGTATCTGGACATACCGGCCAAAGGACGGGAGCCACAGCGGTTCTATGTTTGAGCGAGGTCTTGCGTTATCTTGCGGGAATGCAAGATTCTTAATTTATTGTATGTGTCTAAAACAAATAATTATCAACGAGTCCAGCTCGAGGTGACATGCCGTAACTATAGTAGTTTTGCTGAGGATTCGTTAGTGACCAACTACTTCCAGGTAGTGTACTCTGTCGTGCTAACTGAGGTTCGCTCTCTGATCTGTGATCCACCAGCCTCCCTCTCTAACCCCTTTTTCTCTATGAGAGCGCGATACTACCAAGAAAATCACCGCTCGTAGGTATAATCATTACTCGAAACACAGATATTTCTACCACACTTCGTAAGTTTTATTCTGTAGAAAACTCATAATTTTTGCCATGATATTAAATGCACGGTATGTAATGAGACTGGAAACAAGGTAAAAATCACGATTGAACCTGAGACTTAACTTTGAAAGGGCAGAGGAACGTTTTGATTAAACTCAGTAAAATGTTCTCTACATGGATTACCAAGAAAATTTATGAAAGTCACGTTCCCGAGGGTAATGCTTCCATCTCCTGTGTGGCACTGTAAATTCGTTTTCGTAGGTAATTTCAAAGAAGTACTGAGATCTTCCTGAACCATCGATTACTTACCTTGAACAGTCGACTGAAATTAATATCGTGCAGCGAAATACGGCACTTAAAACGTATCTCAGTTGTCGCCTGCTACTAATGCAACTGTCGCTGATGATGTTTGTGATAGATCTTTGATCACTGTGAAGTCAACAATCTTCCCGATTTCCACTCTCGTGCTGCTTTGTCTTGTTTGTTTTAGCCTCAAACATTTAGCAACAAAAATGCCACAAGGACATCTGCGCTTGCATCTGTTCTCTGCAGATACCTGCGAAGGACGCAACAGTGGATACTTCTCATATACCAAACAGTGTTAAGTACTACTCGTACTGTGGTTGCAACTGCAAGCAGAGCGTGTTTATCCGCGAACTGTGTTTAATCTGACATATTTTCCAAGATTCTTGCAATACAGTTGTATATACGTGACAGGAAAAGTGTTTTACAAATTTTGCACGCGTTATTGTTGTGGACTCCAGTCGTAAGACTGGTTTGATGAGCTGTGCACGCTAGTCTATCCTGTGCAGGCCACTTCATCGCTGCATATCTACTGCGACCTAGCTAAGCGACTGAACCCGCGTTAGATTCCCGGCCGGGTCGGAGATTTTCTCCGCTCGGTGACTGGTTGTTGTGTTCTCCTTACTATTGTGTCGTCATAGTTGACATTACAATTGAGATGACTCAAAGGGCATTGCCTGGAAGCCAATTTAAAAAAATCAAAGAGATACTGCGACCTAAATCAATTTCAATCTGCTTTCTGTAGTCAATCTGTGGTCTCTCTCTACAATTTTTAACTACCCTCCTCAGACACACACCACTACACTCCATTGCATCCATTACTGACTTATCGATCCCGTGACGAAAGGCACTGCTCTTCGCTGGTTCTTCTATCTCTCTCTCTCTGTCTTTCTCTTTCTTTCTTCTAGTAATTCTACTAAGTAAGGACCCCAGAGTGATGAGTAATACTCAAGAATCGGTCGAACAAGTGTTTTGTAAGCCACTTCTTTCGTGAATGAATTACATTATCTTAAGACTCGTCCTATGAATCTCGCTCTGGGATCTGCTTTTTCTAGTATTTGTCTTATGTGGTCATTCCGCTTCAGGTCACTCTAGACGATTACTCCTAGGTATTTTACGGTAGCTACTGTTTCCAGCAATTTGTCAGCAATAGCGTAACTGTACAACAGTGGATTTCTTCTCGTGTGTATGCGCAATACTTTGTATCTATTTAAGCTCAAGGTCAACTGCCAGCCCCTGCACCATTCATCGATCTTCTGCAGGTCTTCATGCGGTTCGCTACAAACTTCTGGCGCTGCCACCTTCTTGCATACAACCAAATCATCTGCGAACAGTTTTAAAGAGCCTGGACGTTATCTAGTAGATAATTTATGTATATTTTTGTGGTGTGCGTACTGTAAGACCTTCGGTACACACACCATCAGATTATTTGACTTGTCGCTCTAGCGAAGTAGGCGAGTGTCAGCAATATGTCTCGTGGTCTTATCGTCGCGTGTTTATCTTCTGCCGTTAGGTCAGACGATAGAAATGCCACTTGCACGCTTAGAGTAGCAGATTGCCGGTGACCAACTTTAAACAGAACTTGAATAATTTTCACACACTTTTATTAAAATAATAAAAATCATAGACATTACGTAACTTGATTCTGGATGCTGTTTACAATTGACAATCTGAAGTTCCTTTGGTCTTGGTACGTTAATCTTATTCTCACATAGCTCTGATACTTGGCAAAGTGTCTAGTCATTTATCTTCATGGCTATGTACAGGAATATGGTAATCTTATTAGGCGCAGACTGAAACTTGACTATAGACTGGTACAGACAAATGAAGACTAATGCAGACTGACAAATCGGAGGTCTGTACACTCGTTATAATACCTCGATCGTTCAGGTATCACTGCGCGAGTGTGATCCGCGAGGAGAAAAGGTTCTACGTTAGCAGCAATCTCATTGGCTGCGTTACATATTAGTATGCGGATCGGCGGAAGCAGAATTTGGTCCGTCTCTAAGACAGCGCCATCTCGTAGTGCGGAGACGGACGAGCGCTGCGCCTGCGCTGTTGTGCTTAGCGGGGCGCGCTCTAGTGGAAAAGTTGCGTACGCGATATCGCCTGTTTTTTTTATTATTTGTTCTCTTGCTCTTTGTCACAAAATCTGTCGGCTGAAGAGCGGCGTACTAAGCTGCTGCCAGCCCGCCCCCTTCGGGGGGAATTGAAATTCAATAAATGAAAACAAAAAAAAAAAAAAAAAAATTGCGTACGCGCTGACTACGCGGAACTATGTACACAACAATTGTAAACAGTAACTGCTCTATCACACTTCCTTGGGATAATCCGGAAATTACCTTTATATCTATCGATTTAGTTCCGTTAAGGACGACATACTGAGTTCTGCCCGCGAGGAGGTCTTGAATGGAGCCGAAAATCTAGTCCAGTACTCTATAAGCTCGTTTTTTTTTTCACTAAACGGTAGTGCGAGAATGTAGCGAATGCCTCTCTGAAACCAAGGAACGCGACATCAACCTGGGCGCCGTTGTCCACAGCGCTGTGGATCTCATGAAGGGACAGAGCGAGCTGAGATTCGCAAGTTGCGGAATCCATGTTGATTTTTATGGAGGAGATTTTCTTTCTCCAGAAACATCTTAATTCTTGAGCATAAAACATATCCCAAAATTCTACAACAGATTGATGTCAGTGGTATAGATCTTTAATTACGCGCGTCTGTCCTACGACCCGTCTTGAAAACGGGAATGATCTTCGCTTTTTGGTCGCTAGTCACCCTTCGCTGCTCCAGCAACCTACGATAAAATGCTACTAGAAGGGAAGCAAGTGCTTAGGCATAATATCTGCAGAATCTTACAGGTATCTGATCTGCTCCAGATGCCTTTCCACTACAAAGCGATTGTAGTTGCTTTTCTATTTAGCGATAACTTAATATATGCCAATTTGGTGTTCGTGCTTTGATTGAAAGAAGGGGCCGTATTAAAATCTTCCGCGCTGAAACAGTTTCGGGTTTCGAATTCAGTGTTTCGACCTTCCCTCTGGTACTGTTCTGCTACCAGTATGGTTATCGAGTGACTCAATAGATGATGTATTTAATGATTTTACATGAGGGCAGTATTTCTTAGGGTCCTATTTTTGGCAAAATGTTACTCTCACATCCACTGATAGCCTCTCATATTGTTCCTCTAACTCTAATTTTCACTTAGCACAAAAAAATGGCTCTGAGCACTATGGGACTTACCTGTTGAGGTCATCAGTCCACTAGAACTTAGAACTACTTAAACCTAACTAATCTAAGGACATCACACGCATCCATGCCCGAGGCAGGATTCGAACCTGCGACCGTAGCGGTCGCGCAGTTTCAGAATGTAGCGTCTAGAACGGCTCGGCCACCCCGGCCGGCTCACTTAGCACAGATTTTGTTTGTCAACTAGACATTGAGTTCCCTGAAATCTGTGATGGAGCTATCTTTGCTTCTGCAGCAGCATTCTAAGGCCAGAGATGTCACATTCGCATGAGAAGGCTTCACACTTCACAGATATTGGTCGTTCGTCTTTGGGGCATACGTTCTTACTCTGTGACAGCATCAGTTCAGCCACACCTCCAATACTGCTATAATGTATTCAGTTCGGTTATACAGCTGTTTAAATAGCACATCAACAAACTTCAGACATAAGAACCAAAGTGGTAATTCGAAGACTCGAGTGCTGCCGAATTACGTAGAATCACTTGACAGTAGTTTAGTGTAGCAATAAACGTAGATGTAGAGAACTGCACGATCCCCAAGCTTGAGGAATCCCAGGACTGCTGTTGCAGAACAAGGCAGAGGCTGTTCTGGTGGTAGTTTTTTCTTTCAGTTCTACTTTACTCTTCTTCCTCTTCTTTTATTTCCGCAATTTTATGTCAGTAAAGCTGTGCAGTTTACCTGTAGACGTTCAATACTATGCAGGGTCGTATTGGAAGAAAATATGAAATGTTTAGATTGTAACTACTCACTTTAGAATTATAAAACGACAGAGCTGGTTGTAGCAGCAAGAAATAAATAAAAATACGAAGTGCGTGAGACAGCAATGAGACTATTTACTTACCTACCAAATTCTTTATTTTTTTATTTTTGCAAAGCAGTCCCCTTCGGCAGCTATACAACGTGGGGGTCGTTGTTCCCAGTCTTGGTAGCAGCAGTGAGAGGCTTCGCCTGGTGGGGTCTTTAAAACGTCAATCAAATTCTTCTGAATGTTCTCCGGAGTTCCAAAATTACGTCCTTTTAAGACGGAAAGTCATCGAATAAAACAGAAGTAATATCCGGCGTTCCCCAAGGAAGTGTTGTGGGCCCTTTATTGTTCCTGATCTATATTAAAGACATAGGAGACAATCTGCGTAGCCCTCTTAGATTATTTGCAGATGATGCTGTCATTTACCGTCGTGTAAAGTAATGAGATAAACGAATTGCAAAATGATTTAGATAAGATATCTGTATGGTGCGAAAAGTGGCAATTGACCGTGAACAGCCGGCCGTTGTGGCCGAGCGGTTCTAGGCGCTTCAGTCCGGAACCGCGTGGCTGCTACGGTCGCAGGTTCAAATCCTGCCTCGGGCATGGATGTGTGTGATGTCCTTAGGTTTAAGTAGTTCTAATCTAGGGGACTGATGACGCAGATGTTAAGACCTATAGTGCTTAAGATCATTTGACCCTGAATAAAGAAAAATGTGAAGTTATTCACATGAGTACTAAAAGATCCGCTAAATTTCGATTACGTGATAAGTCACACAAATTCGTAAGCTGTAAATTCAACTAAATACTTAGGGATTACAATTACAGATAACCTTAATTGGAACGATCACATAGGTAATGTTGTGGGTAGAGCAAACCAAAGACTGCGATTCATTGGAGTTAGAAGTTGCAACAGATCTACTAAAGAGATTGCTTACACTACAGTTGTCCGCCCTATTCTGGAGTATTGCTGTGCGGTGTGGGATCCGTATCAGGTGGGACGGACGGATGACATCGAAAGAGTTCAAAGAAGGGCGGCTCGTTTTGTATTATCGAGAAATAGGGGAGATAGTGCCACAGACATAATACGTGAATTGGAGTGGCTATCATTAAAACAAAGACTTTTTCCTTGCGACGGGATCTTCTCATGAAATTTCAATCACCAGTCTTCTCCTCCGATTGCGAAAAAATTCTGTTGGTTCAAATGGTTCAAATGGCTCTGAGCACTATGCGACTTAACTGCTGAGGTCATCAGTCGCCTAGAACTTAGAACTAATTAAACCTAACTAACCTAAGGACATCACACACATCCATGCCCGAGGCAGGATTTGAATCTGCGACCCTCAGCGGTCGCTCGGTTCCAGACTGTAGCGCCTAGAACCGCACGGCCACTCCGGCCGGCCATTCTGTTGGCACCCACCTACATAGGGAGAAATGATCATCACGATAAAACAAGAGAAAGCAGGGTTCGCACTGAAAAATTTAAGTGCTAGGTTTTCCCGCGCGCCGTTCGAGAGTGGAACGGTAGAGAGAAAGTTTGAAGGTCGTTCATTGAATCCTCTGCCAGGCACGTAATTATGAATAGCGGAGTGATCACGTAGACGTAGAAATTTTTCAGTTTCGGGAAAAGAAAAAGTCACAAGGACTCAGGTCAGGTGAATGTTGGGGAGGGGGGTCTAGTTTCACTCGATTCGCCCTTTGCCTGACCCTTTCAAGGACATCTCCGTAAAATACTGGTTTGACAGTTTGTCCTGGAGGAACAAATTCTTTATGCACGATATCCCTACCGTCAAAAAAGGAAATCAGCGTTGTTTTGATCTTTGATTTGCTCATTCGAGCTTTTTTCGTTCGAGAAAATGTCTCGGTGTGCCATTCCTTTACTTTGCCGCTTTGTCTCAGGAATCTATTATTCGTCACCTGTGATCACACGTCTGAACCATTCGTGGTCATTGGCAGATAAGATCAACGCATATGTTTCTTTGATTACCCTTCAGCTCAGTTCTACGTCTAGATCTATACTCTGCAAACTACCATAAGGTGCATGGCAGAAGGTACGTACCATTGTACTAGTCATTAGGGTTTCTTCCCTTTCCATTCGCGTATGGACCGTAGGAAGAATGATCGTTTGCACGCCTCTGTGCGTGCAGTAATTATTCTAATCTTATCTTCGCGATCCCTATGTGAGCGATTCGTAGGGGGTTGTAGTATACTCCCAAAGCATTAAAGCCGGTTCTTGAAACATTGTTAATAGACTTTCCAGAGATAGTTTACGTCTATCTTCAAGAGTCTTCCAGTTCGATTCCTTCAGTATCTCTGTGGCACCCTTCCACAGATCAAACATCTCTGTTACCGTTCGTGCTGCCCTTCTCTGTATACGTTGAGTATCCCCAGCTGGACCTGTTGGTACAGGTCCCACACACATGAGCAATATTCTAGGCGTTTGTGAAACTTTTCAGCACTATTTTGGCAGAAACCTCTCACATGTGCAAATCTACGGTCTAAATTTGATGTGCGTGAAAGTGTTTAACATGTCACACATCATTCTTATCTCACAACAGCGCGTACACGTTCGACGTTTTCGTCGGTTTTTGAAGTTGAAGGCCCCCTGAGCGAGGTTCATCTTCAACGTGTACTCGGCCTTCCAAAAATGATTGTGTCAGCGAAAAACTTGTGCTCTTGATAAGGAATGTTCCCCACAGGCCTGTTTCAGCTTTTCAAAGGCAATCTCGCGGATTCTCCAAGTTTAACTCAAAACTTGATGGCATAACGTTGTTGTAAATTCCGCTGTTCCATTTTCGTAACACACAACGAAAACACAGCTTCACTGATGGCGCTTTCAGAAATCACTTGATGGACTGAGCATCTAGAAGGGATTAATGTACCGGTCTATACAAGAAAAACAACACATCGTTGCCAGAACACTCGCGGTGTTACTTTTCTCGCACACCTCGTACACTCTGTATAATAAAAGTGGTAACAGTACACTTCCCTGAGGTGTACCGGAAATTATTCCCTTGCCTATCAATGCAACTTAGTAAGTCGGAATTGTAATTGCGGTAGGAATGTGTGTGAAATTTCTGATAAATCTGTTCCCGTAATTCCGGAGACGAGGCCGCATTATCGGCGGCTGTGCTGCCATATGCAGTATGGCAGCGAGGGCGCCACGCTGTCAGAAGCTCAAGCTTGAGGCTCGGGGCGCGCCTGCGGGTATCGATTAGCGAGCCGCCGGCAAAATGCCAGCCAGCTAGCAGCGCCCAACACACGACACGGCACAGCCGCAAGTTACTACTCCTCCGCCAGTGCAGTAAATCCCCTAGCACCTGATCGGGTGCTCGATAAATTTATTCGCGTTGCGAACGATTTTTAGGACGTCCTCAGAACATTCGCAGCATCTCTGTCTTTAACAGACGGCCATATTGTGCAACTGGTGGTTCTTTTAAGCGTATCCCTCCCAAATCCGGGCTATAACTAAAAGCTCAATAGCCCGCACGCAGCCTCTGCCAGGTGATGTCGCCCTCAACATTGACAACCACTGTCTACATTTACGAGGGGTTACCCAAAAAGACCGGAATAACATGGCCGTGGGCGGAGCTTGTGTAGTACGCATTTCTGGCGCTAGGCGTGTGTAGCGCAACTCATTGCCAGTTCTAGAGATGGGCAAACTGAAACACGTAACTGTTTCGAAACAAATGAAACAGTACAATGTAATGTTTCGATACGCTGTTTCGATACAGTGAAACAGTTTCTGTTTTGTAATCTAATAAACCTACACATTTTATACTGTATAAGTATGTCCATATAAACACAAATGAGGTGCGAGAGCGCTAATCATATCTCAGAAAGTATGAAACTATCATTTGGGCGTCTTGGCAGTTTCGTATTTCCTGCAGCAAATGCGCTGCTTTCGTGTCGTGTGACTTTCATACTTTTCAATTGGCTGAGGACAGCCGTAGCTGAAGACAGAAGAACCACCACGAACGGTACTGGAGGTGGGAACAAACTGCAGAAACAACGGATATGCTACTCGGATTCCCACATTCCGCTAGTATGGCTAATATACCCATACTGCAGAAACAACGGATATGCTACTCGGATTCCCACATTCCGCTAGTATGGCTAATATACCCATCCTGTGCTAATTTCCATGCACACAAAGGGAATCATTGTGGATAATAGGCACAGTGACTATAGACTCACAAATAACGCCAAATAATTCGAATAAATAATAAAATATAACAGAAAAAAATTGTCTTTCAAGATGTTTCGAACCGTTACTATAAATTCACCATGCTTTCCAGCCCTTCCCGTTCACCATTACACTATAAGAGATGTGTCAAACAGATTGCTTGCAATTATACCTACATCAAATTTATGTATATGTCTAATAACTGTCACTCTACGTCTTTTTTTTTTTTATTCAAAATGTTTTAGGCTTACTTGCGTTTCTTAATATGATTACTGTACATGACCAGAGAAGCGTATGTCATAAAAAAGTGTAATTTAATCGAATAATTTTCACATATTTATTATTTTGAATGTGAATAGTATGCGTTGTTTTATTGTTTGGTTAGTGTTTATAAAGCAGATGTTACTCCATTTCGTAATAGGACAGTCAGCTAGAAACGAAGCTTTATTTTCGGATATCTTAAGCTTCATTCTGTTGCTTGTCAAAAAGATTTCGACACACTTGAAGGTGTTTCATGAAGTGGTATGTTGTGTTTCAGTACCTGTGCCGAGCCCGAATCTCGTCCGACACAGAGCGGAATGAAACATCACTGTTTCGATACAGTTAGTCCGTTCCAAGCACAGGTAGACTGAAACAGCCCTATTTTGAAACAACGATACAGTTTCTGTGTCTGGCTCGAGATCGAATCTGGTGCGGTTATCCGAAACAGGGGCGGAATGAAACACCACTGTTTCGAAACAGTGAACCACAGCCGTTCCGAAACACTGAAACAGTTCCACGTATCGATACACTGTATCGAAACATAGAAACAGTGGCCAAGTCTAGCCAGTTCAGTGCCGCCTGTGTTGTCGACCTGGCTTGTGCTGCTAATCTGAAGTGAGCGTTTTTGCTAGCGCTCTTTTGTTCTTGTTTCGTTTTTTACGATGGCAAGTTTAAGCGAGCAGCGTGCAGCTGTGAAATTTTGTTTTCTACTCGGTAAAAATGCTGCTGAAACTGTTTTAATGTTGAAAACAGCTTATCAAGACGACGCTATGGGAAAAACTCAAGCCTATCCCTGGTTTGGTCGATTTAAAAATGGCGGCTTGTCGGTTGATGGCACACGTCGTTCTGGAGGTCTGTCACCTGCCTGAATCGATGAACATATTGAAAAAATTCCAGAGCTTGTGCTCACAGACCGTCGACAGACAATTGATCAACTCTCAGAGATTAGTGGGTTATCTTGGAGCTCTGTTCAGCGGATTTTAACGGAAGATTTGGGAATGAAAAGGGCTGCTGCCAAGTTTCTTCCTTGGGTTGTGACTGACAATCAAAAGGAACGTCGAGTTGAAACACGTCGTACTTTGAAATAACAGCTTGTAACTGATCCATATTTTCTGCCAAAGGTTGTTACTAGTGATGAGTCATTGTGCTATGGTTACAACCCAAAAACAAAGCAACAGTCAAGCCAATGGAAGATGTCATCAACACCTCATCCAGAAAAACATCGTCAAGCCAAATCAAATAACAAAACAATGCTGATTTGCTTTTTTGATGTCACGGGCGTAGTTCATTCAGAGCTTGTTCCCCTAGGTCAGATCGTCAATCAAACCTTTTATTTGAAAATTTTAAAAAGATTGCACAACCGTTATTGTCAAAAAGACCCGATTTGTGGCAGACATGAAACTGCTTCTTCCACCACGACAATACATAAGCACACACAGCCATCTCTGTTAGACAGTTTTTGGCTAAAAATGGTTCCGGTGCCCCACGCGCCTTCACTCTGTGCTTTTTTTTTTATTTCCACGCATGAAAAGGGGCATGAAAGGACACCGACTTGACAAAACTGAAGTAGTCGAGAAAAAACGAGGTAGAAGACGTCGGCCATTTCTAAAGATCACTATAAAATTGCTTCGAGCAGTGTAAGCACCGGTGGGACAATTGTATTAGTTTTAATGGAGAGTATTTTGAAAGGGATAAGATTGTTTTGTAGACAATTTGAAAATATATAACTTTAAAAAAGTAATTCCGGCCTTTTTGCGTACCCCCTCGTACATCTACACTCTGCAAATAAATGTGATGTGGGTAGTAGATGTACTTCTCATTGTTCTATGTACTAGGGTTTGTTCCCGTACCACTCGAGTGTGGATCGCGAGAAGAATGGCTGCATAAACGCCTCTCTGCTAGGGATGACGTTTATCGCCAGAACAACCAGGTCTCAGTTACACCGGTACTCTTCGTCTCCAGTGTAACCTGCTCACTATAACCTGTTCCTGAAATAACAGATTTTCGATTTTAATTGGTATCACTTTCAGCAATAAACGTAAACTTTGAAGAAACATTGAAAAATTATAATGAAGCCGATGGAGTACGAGATCTCGATCTATATGGGGCTGAGGCTGCAGCATAAATCTGTGTTATTGTCTTCAGCAAAGATTGCGAAAGTGAATGAACCGGGTGCGGCAACAGCTTCCCTGCATCGTCACTTTTGGTTGGTATCAATTTTTCAACCTAAAGCAACCGAGGGTTCAGTTATTATATGAAGTTTATAGCACGTCAATTAAATTTTAGGTACATCAACTTTGTCTTCCAAGGAACTCTGGCTGTCTTTTTATTTTTTCGCCTTACATGTGTTGCAAGTTTGTTGTGGTTCCTGTTATTCTTTTAATCCTTTAAAGCAAGTGGAGCATTATAGTTCACTGCTACCGCACTCTGTATAACACTTACCAACTAGGGATGGTACCATTGCGCAACGAGAAGAAACTATCTTATGGACCAGGTGCGGCAAGTTTCGCGCACCGTCTAATACGCCACGCCATTACAATGCTGCGCTATTGTCTCACCAATGTTGTACGGATTCTTATGTAATGTGTTTGTTGCTAATTTATAACTGTAGGCGTTGCTAGTAAAACAGTACTGATCGCTATTCTAAATTTCTATAGTAAATAAATGTCGTGTGACTAGGGGGCCTCCCGTCAGGTAGACCGCTCGCCTGGTGCAAGTCTTTCGATTTGACGCCACTTCTGCGACTTGCGCGTCGATGGGGATGAAATGATGATGAGTAAAACAACACAACAGCCAGTCCCTGAGCGGAGAAAAATCTCCGACCCAGCCGGGAATCGAACTAGGAGCCATAGAAGTGACATTCTGTCACGCTGACCATTCAGCTACCGGGGCGGACAATTTCTATAATAATCCAATATTGTAAAGCAATAGAAATTTCACGAATAAAGATTACTCGGTTTTTAAAAAAAATAATTATTTAGAAACAAAAAATTTTAGCACTGCTGCTATGGAAAATTGAGATGCCGTTTTTAATTCAGTTATTAGTAAAAATTGAAAAAACCTGTTATAACCGAGATCAAACAAACACCAAAAAATACCTGTTATTCAGAACTAAAATAATGGTGTCAGCTTCAACCAGTCGGTTTTCCCATTCCTATTCTGTGCATGCTGAAGTCAGACCAATCTTGTCTTCGCAGTCCCAACGGGACTGTTGTACCCTCCTAGATTCCTCCTTTAGTACTTGAAAATGTGTTAACAGGCTTGCGATGTATAGTTTTGGGTTTTCCTTTAAGCATTGACAGTTCAGGCCTGAAACGCTTATGCAGTATTCTGAGGCACACAAGCCAACTTTAAGCAATTTCCCTTCTTAACAGAGAGAATTTTGACAGTATCCAACCAACCAACCAATGAACCGAAATAAACCACCTACCTTACCTACCACTGAGCGTATGTGTTCATTTCGTACCCCCCCCCCCCCCCCCCACTCCCTCCCTCGAAAATTGTGTTGATACGTAGTCGTACGATTGTACGTTTTATGAAGAGCAAAATTTTACATATATGAATATTGAAAACAAGTTTTCATGCCTTGCACCACTTTGAAATTTTATCAATATCTGAGTGAATATTTGTACAGCTTTTTTTGGACAATATTTCATTACATATAACTTCATTATCCTTACATATAACTGCATTATCCGGGAAAAATCTGAGGCTACTATTCCTACATTTAATCCAACCACAAATACCCTTTCATATCGATACCATCGAAGCTTAATACTATAACCAACACATTGAAATATCTCCAAATACCTGTCAGCGGGAACTAATCTGTAGCTCCCTCCTATTAACCATCCAACATAAACCGTGCAGTAGATTATACAATCTGCACCCTTCCACGATCCTTTGCGCTTCTAGAGTTTTGTTCCGACTCATCATCTGCTACGGAATCCCTGACCCCTGTGCTTTTCACCTTGCTAGCCGCATACACTTACACCATCCAACAAGAACCCTTTACCAGCACCTTTACAACCCACGCCTTCGATTCTTCACCTGCTCGCAGTCCGGGTCCTCACCAGTGCTACTGCCATGCTGTCTGGTCGAGTAATCACTGATCAGCATTTGCAACTCGTATTCGGAAACACAGCTGTTCGAATGCCCATCCGACCATTCTGATTTAAGTTTTTCCCTGGCTTCTCTAAATTATAGACGCAAGTGACGGTGTGTTTCCTATGATAATGCCACTGTCATCGACAAGTCGAGAAGACTAATGTTCCTCCCTTTCTCCTTTTGCAAAGCAATATCAACGGATTCCACTTCCAAATCACAGAATTATCTCAAAAAATTATCCTCCCCATCAGATCTAACCACCACCCTTCTGCCCTCTACTGTTCCCCATACAAAATCTCCCATCACTTCATTTTCCTTTCTCTCAATAGCCTGGCCCAACCTCCGTGCTGTTAAACCGTATCCCGAGCACTTTCCGACGACACACCGTCCTACATTCCACCCCATTCCACCTACTGACCTGCTGGTCTACATCGCCTGCAGCCTCAGAACCACTCAAGCTAACGACCCTCTCCCTGTCTGTCCCGCCCCATTGTGGCACTGCGTGCATTGTCTATTTATTTCGTTTCAAAAGACAACACTGCCACCATGAGTTTTCGACGCACTGTCTCTACAATCACTTCGTTTACATATAAACATTTATCCCTTTCTTAAAGTATTTAAAACTTGTATTTGCTTTGGAACTCTTTTATACGAAGAGTGACACTGTATGACATGAGGGATGTCGAAAAAAATTGGGATTGAGTAGAAAATCCTTGCAGTCCAACGAAATACTACGCATAATATCCTCGAGTCCATTCCAAACTACCCCTACTATTCTACAACCATGATCCTCAACGCTATGTAACCTCCCTCACCCTTTGCTTCTAAGGTTCCCACACGTGTGCTGTAAGTTCTTTGTGGCAAATCAAGAAATATTAGATCACCATCATTTTCACCTTTCGCAATAACAACAGGCAAGCCACCCCATTGCTGCTGGTAAAACATCACTAAAATTGTATCACTAACATTTACAGGCTAAACTCATAAATCCTCATTTTTAATTTAAAAGCATATATTCAAATTTTTGAAAGACACTCAGTTTGACTTAATACAGGTATTTGTTGTTGTGGTCTTCAGTCCTAAGACTGGTTTGACGCAGCTCTCCAAGTTAGTATATCCATTGCAAGCCTCTTCATCTCTGAATGACTACTGCAACCAATACCCATTTCAGCCAGCTTACCCAATTCATCCCTTGGTTTCTCCCCACCCTCGACCCAAACTCACACACTTCCTTCCGTTAGCAAGATGATTATTCCCTGATGCCTCGTTACGTATCCTATCAATCGATCCCTTGTTTCTTCCCTCTTTGTTCACAAACATTTCACTAATTATTCATCTACCCATCTAATCTCCAGGATTTTTTTTTGTTACTCAACATATCGAAAGCTTTTATACTCTTCTGTCCGCAACTCGTGGTCTCGCGGTAGCGTTCTCGCTTCCCGAGCGCGGGGTCCCGGATTCGATTCCCGGCGGGGCCAGGGATTATCACCTGCCTCGAGATGACTGGGTGTTGTTGTGTCGTCTTCATCATCTCCATTGCCCGCATCTCGTGGTCGTGCGGTAGCGTTCTCGCTTCCCACGCTCGGGTTCCCGGGTTCGATTCCCGGCGGGGTCAGGGATTTTCTCTGCCTCGTGATGGCTGGGTGTTGTGTGCTGTCCTTAGGTTAGTTAGGTTTAAGTAGTTCTAAGTTCTAGGGGACTGATGACCATAGATGTTAAGTCCCATAGTGCTCAGAGCCATTTGAACCATTTGAACCATCATCTCCATCATTCATCCCCATTACAGTCGGAGGAAGGCAATGGTAAACCACCTCCATTAGGACCTAGCCTAGTGCGGCGGTGCGGGTCTCCCGCATCGTTCCCCTACGCTCTGTGAAGGAGTGTGGGACTTCATCATCATCATTCTCTTCTTGTCTCAACTGTTCGTTGTCCATGTTTCACGTCCGTACAAGACTACATCTCATATAAATACCTTCGGAAAAGACTTCTTAACACTCAAATTTATATTCGATGTTAACAAATTTCTCTGGATTTTACTTTCTCTTTGCTTCAAACATGGTCAGTTATTTTTCTGCCAAGTAGCAAGTGTCTTATTTCCTAATCTAAATCTCTCAGCATCACTTAAATTAATTCGACTATATTTCATTGTATTTGATTTGGTTTCGTTAATGTTCGTCTTTTAACGTCTTTCGAGACGCAGCCCGTTCCGTTTAACCCCTCTTCCAAGCACAGAGGCTCTTACGACAGTCTGAAGGCGGGGCCTAGACCTGGGGGTTTGGAGTATTTTTAATATTTTGGAAGACGAATGGCAATTTGTAAATACCCACAAAAGTTCCAATTCTGTTCCTGTTACAACCTACATAATACCAACTTTTCTTGAAAGATAAACGACCGATTACACTTAAGTTTTGCGATTCCTTGAGAGCTAGAGGGGCCGCTCCACTCCCTACCCCTGGCTATGGGGGCCCTTGTTTCCAAGACCTTTGGCGTCTCTGACAGAATTACAATGTCATCGGCAGTCCTAACGTTTTTAGTCCGTAAACTTTAATTCTCCCTTCCAAAATTCTCCTTGGTTTCCTTCACTTCTTACTCAGCGTACAGATTAAATACGTTTGTACAGATTAAATACGTTTCTGGATAGATTACGGGAGTGAATGAAATATAAACGGGACAAGAACTTGGCAGAGCAGTGAAAATACCCAAGTTGGAACAAGGCACCTGGAGTAGACGACATTCCCTCAGAATTAGTTCAAATGGCTCTGAGCACTATGGGACTTAACTTCTGAGGTCATCAGTCGCCTAGAACTTAGAACTAATTAAACCTGAATAACCTAGGGACATCACACACATCCATGCCCGAGGCAGGATTCGAACCTGCGACCGTAGCGGTCACGCGGTTCCAGACTGAAGCGCTTAGAACCGCATGGCCACACCGGCCGGCCCCTCAGAATTACGGAGATCTTGAAGATAACATACCATAATTGAACAATTTCACCTGGTATGCAAGATAGATCAGACAGGCGAAATACTATCAGACTTAAAGATGAGTGCAGTAATTCCAAATGAAAAGAAGGCAGATGCTGATAGGTGTGAATACCACGGAACCATCAGTTTAATAACTGATTGTTACAAAATTTTGACACGGATTATTTGCTTAAGTATGGGAAAACTGGAAGAAGCCGACCTCGGGAAAGATTACTGTCGGTTCTGCCGAAATTTAGAAACATGCAAGGCAGTACTGACCGTACGACATATTTTAGGACGCAGACTGAGTAGAGGTAAACCTACGTTTACAACGTTTGTAGATTTAGCGAAAGCTTTTCACAATGTTGACCCGAAAACATTCTTTGAAATTCTGAAGATAGCAGGGATAACATACAGAGAGTTAAAATTTATCTTCCACTTGGACAGACACCAGACAGCGGCTCTATTTTATAAGTTTATTTAAGCTCCAGAAAAATTCATACGTATGACCTTATTTTTCTACATCGGTTCCTGAATGGGAAACACTGTTTTCCCAGAGGATAGGCAGTTTCTTGATGCCGTTTTCGTAAAATGAATGTTTCACAAGCCTTTTTGTAAACGGAGAGCGATGTAATCTCTGCTCATTGTTGTTTTCGTTCCCGATGATTGTTCTCCACAGCTAAAATATTGTCTTACCGTTTCTTTAGTCAGAATCGCAATGTCAGGGCAAGACACACCGTCATCTGCTGTGCAATGCATTACAATCAAGTTTCTCAGAACAGACGCAAAACCGTCTGAAATTTTGAACAGACATGTGGCACAGTTCGGGGGCCACATCCCGAGAAGGACTGATGAGTATACATGACACACACACAATTTTTACGAAGACAGGCGGCTGCTGAGAATCCGGCTCAGCGATGTCGCCCCAGGACCAGCATGACTGAGGTAAATATTCGCCATAATCTTTCTTTGTTTTAAAGCAGTTCTTCTCATACAGTTTCTGCGCGAACGCCGTACTGTGAACGCTGCATACTACTGCCAACTTTCGGACCAAACAAAACTCACATATCGTCAGAAAAGGCGCGCATTCCCAATCTGCGACCTGATCCTGCTTCATGACGACGCTCGACACCACACAGCTGCCCGGACTCAACAAAGATTCATGAGTTGTTCTTGACCACACTAGAAAATCCGGTACTTACCACCCAGCGATTTTCATTTGTTTGGAGCCCTAAAGGAATCAGTCGGAGGACACAGATTTGACAACGATGGCGCTATCAAAGTGTGTGTGTGTAACTGGCTGCTGTCAAACTCACATTTATTTTACGAAAACGGCATCAAGAAACTGCCTATCCTCTGGGAAAAATGTGGTTTCCATTCAGGAACCGATGTAGAAAAATAAGGTC
Source organism: Schistocerca americana (assembly GCF_021461395.2). Classification (NCBI taxonomy): domain Eukaryota; kingdom Metazoa; phylum Arthropoda; class Insecta; order Orthoptera; family Acrididae; genus Schistocerca; species Schistocerca americana. The sequence goes on along the minus strand of NC_060124.1, from coordinate 76,873,051 downwards.
ATGCTTATGAATTTTTCTGAAGCTTAAATAAACTTATAAAAAGAAGTTCCGGTCTATATTTGACTTACCCTCTTACAACTCATCTTACTTCCTTTTCAACTAATGCTTCCCTTTCATGACGTTCCACTCTTATAGCCGCTGTCTGGTGTCTGTCCAAGTTGAAGATAAATTCTAACTCTCTGTATGTTATCCCTGCTACCTTCAGAATTTCAAAGAATGTGTTCGAGTCAACATCGTGAAAAGCTTTCGCTAAAACTACAAATGCTCTAAGCGTAGGTTTGCCTCTACTCAGTCTGCCTCCTAAAATATATCGTACGGTCAGTATTGCCTTGCGTGTTCCTAAATTTCGGCAGAAATCAAACTAATCTTTCCCGAAGTCGGCTTCTACCAATTTTTCTATTCTTCTGCAAATAATCCGTGTCAAAATTTTGTAACAATGAGTTATTAAACTGATGGTTCCGCGGTATTCACACCTATCAGCATCTGCCTTCTTTTCAGTTGGAATTACTACACTCATCTTTAAGTCTGATAGTATTTCGCCTATCTGATCTATCTTGCATACCAGGTGAAATTGTTGACGCTAGTACCCTGCAGTAACACCTGCATCCAGTCTGGACAGTCGCGTCAGATCAGTGAGGAAAAGAGCTCATGAGATACTTCAGGTATGCCATATCGAGATGAAGCTAATTGATGATCAGATCCCACAGCGCTTTCAGTCGGGGGAGACGGTGATCGCTAGGTTCCACCCACTGTTCCATATAATCCCAGACTTTTTTATGGGACTGAGATCGGATGATTTAGCAGTCCAGACGAGGCACATCTCGCGCAGCCTGGAGCCTGTATTTCCAGCCCCGTAAACACGGCTGTTGGTAGCTAGGAAAACGGGACTGTCCCCAGTGTTGCACAGTCGCTTTAGTCGTCACCTCCCCTCATTTGAAAAGATGCAAAATTGCGACTGACGGACCACACCACATGCTCCAGTCATCTAGTGTCGAGTTTCTGCTCTGATTGACCCATTGAAGACGTGCAACTTTATGTGTCGGTGCGTACAATGGGCTTTTTCGAGGTACCCGCATCCAATTTTCTACCGCATGCCTCGCTAGAGAATTAGTTGAAGAATACCTGCATTCACTGATAGCGGCAATTCCTATCGGGTTTGTAAGGGATCGTCATTGAAAAAGTGTGACACTCGTCTGCAGTCCTCACTGGTAAGAATATTTCTGCAGCCGCTCAGTGGCTGCACATCAGTTGTTCAGTGAGCCCCTGGAAAGAAAAGTAGACTGTGCAGATTATACACGTACGAGGACTGTTCGGAAAGTAACGTCCGATCGGCACGAAATGGAAACCCTAGATGTGTTGGTCAGTGTCTTTTGTACGCCCGTCGATGGCGTCACGTAGCTCTTTTCAGTTCTGAGCTCACAGTGTCCGACCCCGGTGGCTGAGTGGTCAGCGAGACAGAATGTCAATCCTAAGGGTCTGGGTTCGATTCCCGGCTGGGTCGGAGATTTTCTCCGCTCAGGGACTGCGTGTTGTGTTGTCTTAATCATCATCATTTCATCCCCATCGACGAACAAGTCGCCGAAGTGGCGTCAAATCGAAAGACTTGCAGCCGGCGAACGGTCTACCCGACGGGAGGCCCTAGTCACACGACATCGAGCTCACAGTGACCTAAAGATTTCTAGAAAATAGTGTCTCCCGCCAAGTGTGATGGCCTGGTGAGAGATTTCGCCTGGTGTCATGCAGCCCACATAACATGACTGTCATGCAATTTCTTTTTCGTGACAATTCTCGGCCGCACTCTGCAAAAATGATGAAGATGCTCCTGCACCGTTTTCAATGGAAAGTGTTCGATACCTACAGATTTCCCATGAATGGGTACATAGGGAATTCTAAGAAATAATAATTAAGCACATTTTACTCACTTTAATGTTAATAAATAATATTTTCAACATGATCTCCATGCTTTTGAATAACCCACCAGGGTAGCCGAGAACACTAACGCGCTGCTTCCTGGACTCGGGTAGGCGCGCCGGTCCCGGATCGAATCCGCCCGGCGGATTCAAGACGAGGGCCGATGTGCCGGCCAGCCTGGATGTGGTTTTTAAGCGGTTTTCCACATCCCGCTAGGTGAATATCCGGGCTGGTCCCCATGTTCCGCCTCAGTTACAAGGCTTGCAGACATCTGAAGACTTCTGCACTATTCCATGGACTACACTCGACGCAGACAATTGGGGTACACTAATTCCATCCCGGGGGGGTACGGGGTGGCGGCAGGAAGGGCATCCGGCCACCCCTTAAACATTTACATGCCAAATTCGATTAACAATCGTTGACCCTGCGTAACTGCAGGACAAGGCTCAAGCGATAGAATAGATAGATAGATCTCCATGCTTTTGAATGCATAATTTGACGCGCTTTGCAAGGTTAAGATGAACTCGATGAAATATGTCTGACCTGATTTCGTTTTCAGTACAGTGACTGGTAATGCGTTCTGTCAGGTGGTTTAATTTTTAAAACTTCATCTAGTAAACTTTCTCTTTTAGCATACCCCAGAAAAAGAAATCAATTGGAGAATCCGGCGAACGAGGGGATCACTCCACGTGACCTCTTCTCCTAATCCAGTGAGGAACATTGTCATTCAACCAATCTATAACAGCTACACTAAAATGAGCAGGTGCTTCATTCTGCTGAAACCAGTCTGGAAGTCCCTCACCCAAACGCTCAATTTGAAGCATTAATTTGTCTGTTAGCATGTTCAGATAAGTCTCACACTTGACATGTTCATCAAAGAAGAAAGCACATGAGCTCGCGGCAAACCACACCACACCATCACCTTTTGGGAGCTCTGCTGTTTGGACGGACTCATCCAATGTGGATTGCCTTGAAGTCAGTATCGAAGATTTTATTTGTTCACTTCACCACTGACATAAAATACAGCTTCCTCACTGAACAACACACAGTCTTTAGTGAAATTGATATTTTAATCCAATTTATCTGCAAACCAATTACACATCTGTATGCGTCTATCGGTGTCATCTTCATTTAAGTGATGCAATACATGTAACTTTTACGAATGAAATCTCTTCTCTGCCAGGATTTTGTGGATGACTGGTCTTGGAACACCCAAGTCCGTGGATGACCAACGAATCGATTTATTTGGGCTATCATAAACCTTGGCCAAGACAGCCTCTTCGGTTTTATCTGAAGTCTCTGGTCCTCAGGAACGGGATTTGTACAACACGCTGCCTATTTCTTTAAACACAGTGATTAATTTCCCGACGGAAATAAAAAAATCGGTTGGCTATGAGGGTGTCGAAGGTTAAATACTTCCGCAGTTTTGCGACACGACCACCCTCGCCCACAGAGTACCAGCTCCACTCGATCTTCCTTAGAGATTCAATCTGGGAAAAACAAAATTTATTAGAATCATTAGAACTTATTTTATTATTATTATTCATTTTTTTATATTTATAGAATATTTATTAGAATTCTCTATCTACCCAGACTTTGTGGACACCCTGTACAATACAGTTTCGTAATTGGCTCCCCTGAGTTTATCTCTGCTCACATGAAGCGCTGGCTAGGACAACATTTTGGCACAGGCAACACACTGTAGAACAGCTTAGAGAATCGGAGGAAAATACATGCGACTGTCTTCTATGACGATGTGCGGCTGATCCCGGTGGGGGTTCGAGTCCTCCCTCGGGCATGGGTGTGTGTGTTTGTCCTTAGGTTAATTTAGGTTAAGTAGTGTGTAAGCTTATGGACTGATGACCTTAGCAGTTAAGTCCCATAAGATTTCACACACATTTGAACATTTTTCCTTCTATGACGAGATTATTAGAAAGCGGATGCCTACATAGACAAGTAGCTGGAATCTGTAGCTAACTGTTGCAAATAAAACATTTTTGATTTTGATTGTGGTTTTCATTTCGCGACCGATCGGAACTTTCTTTCCGAATAGCCCTCGTCTATAGTTAAACAATCATTCTTCGTTTCTTTCTCTTATTAGATCATTTTACATGCATTTTCAAAGTGTTTTTATCATACAAGATACATTTAAGTCGTTCAGATAGCACGCAACATGCCCAGGCATTGCCGAGGTCCAGTTTTTCCTCTGAAGCCGGCTGGTGTGGCCGTGCAGTTCTAGGCGCTTCAGCCTGGAACCGCGTGACCGCTACGGTCGCAGGTTCGAATCCTGCCTCGGGCATGGATGTGTGTGATGTCCTTAGGTTAGTTAGGTTCAAGTAGGTCTAAGTTGTAGGGGACTGATGACCACAGATGTTAAGTCCCATAGTGCTCAGAGCCATTTTTTCCTTCTGAATATCCGTGAGTAAGTTTCAAGGCGTTCCTTCGGCAGGGAAGGGCAATGCGAAAGTCGGTAGCAACACGTGCATTTGCGCTGGTGGAAAGATCAGCTCAAATGCGAGCAGGACTCTGACGGAAACGCACGAATTGACCAGAATTGGAAGGCTGCAGCTAACAACTGAAGCAGTTAGCACGTGTGTCTTCATCGTAATGGAGAGGTTTTCTTCCAGCCGCGTAACAGCGTGTTCAGTTATTTATTGTGCTTTAGTGTTCGTGTGCTTATTCATCTGTTCTTGGAGTGTGTTTTCAACGAAGAATGAACAACGTTCAGTATCTTTTAGAAACAAATTTCTCAGCTTTATGGTTGGTAGAGAAATGTAAGACATTATGCAGGTAAAATATATATAAAAGATATAGCTGGATTTGAGGTTACATTTCTACAAATAAACTAGTCTGTTCTCCGTGTTTTCTGTTTGCTAATAGTAAAGATACAAGCTGGACATGCATTGGCGTCTCATATCTAAGGCATAAACACAGAAGGTGAAGAAGCATGCGGAATCTGTTCCATTTAGGTTTATTTACACTTATCAGTATTCGGAAAATCAGAAATTAGGCAACAGCTTAGCTCAGCTTTCAGACAGAATATAGAAACACACAATGACAACGTAAGGAAAAATCGTTACGTTCTTTTCAAAACAATTGACTCTATTAAGTTCTGGGGCCAGTATGAAGTTGCTTTACGTGGACATGTCGAATGTAACAATACAGGAACAATCAGAGGGCTAATAAATTTCACTTCAGCTTTGGATGCAGTTGTAAAAGAGCACGTGAACAAAGATACTGTCTTTAAGAATACATCCAAGGAAATATAAAACTATTTACTAGAGCGTGTCATGAGGAATTTAATGCAGAAATAAATAAGGCAGATTTTGTGTCTATGATAGCAGATGAAGCTTCTCATGTTCCAACATTCTGCGTGGTTTCTATTTGTTCTATGTCGTGTCTCCCTACCACTTTCGCGCAACGACGCTCTGAGCGTGTTTTTTAGGGAATTGACTAGTTTGAACCTGGGACCTGTTGCTGGTAAGGAGACGCCAGACAACACATGACATGTAGAGTTCAGAAGAGTTCAGTGAGACTAGCGATGATATAACCAAATACTTAATGATTTCAGCGTCAGCTCCACTGCACTCCCTGTAAAAGAATCTTAATACTAACTAAATTTAGTGGAAGGGGTTCAAGGCTTTCCTATTTTTAGTTAGCTGATAAAATAACGTCGAAAAAGCAGTTAAGTTTACCATTGGAAATTTTATTCTACTCACAAAACATTGTTTATAAATTGCACTATTGATAAAAGGAAATATTTTAATACAGGATGATAAAAACCAACTGCGTTCAACAAAAATGTGAACGAATAGTCCCTGAATGGGTTTCCAAGTTCTACAATGGATCGAAGGATGACCTATGCCATATCACATCTATAATCTAAGTTTAAATTAAGTTTTACAAAAGAGAAAACTATCAAAATGGTCTACAGTGACCCTCAATTATCTTTAATTACTCATCTAACTTGTCGTAAATTACAGTGGCTGATGTGGCTTCTCAATAATTATATAACAGAAAAATCATCGCGTTTCAGATTTTAACTTACGTAGCAAATGTGAATACCATGAGCTTCAATTGACGATCGACACTAGTATTACGTAAAAAGGGGATGTAACAGATGAGACTTCTGCAGTTCTGAGTGAAGCCTGCGGCATCGCGTGCGTTCATTACCTTGTCGGTGTTCGTCAGGGGGCAGCGGCCAGCGCAGCTCCATCCAGCTCGCCGTCTCCGAAGCAACTCCTTTCTAACTTCTCCCTACTACAATTTACCGATGTTGGTTTAAAAAAAAACTATCTGGCTGTGTTTTCATCTGACGAATCAGTGTCTCAATGTTAACCTTAAGCTCTGCCTACAAAAATTCTGTCTATCCAATGAGAAACGTTATACTTTTCATGGTGGGGCAATGTTTTTAAAGTTCGCAACGTAACAGAGACGCGAAAAAGTCTCACGCTAAAACTTGCAGCTGGTGTGGCCCTTTTAGTGTTATCGTAAGATCTATACTGTTCTTCTGGAGGGCTCCATCTTTTAACATGAGCTGGGGGGTGGTCCTGGCAGTTACTTTTCGTGGTGGGGCAATGTTTTTAACGTTTGCAACGTAACAGAGACGCGAAAAAGTCTCACGCTAAAACTTGCGGCTGGTGTGGCCCTTTTTGTGTTATCGTAAGATCTATATTGTTCTTCTGGAGGGCTCTAGCTTTTAACATGGGCTTGGGGGTGGTCCTGGTGGTTAGCTGGCGACGTGGGTGTCCGTCCCTTATCGTAGGGCCTTCTAGCTTAACACGGTCCTGCTCTCGGCTTCTGTTCTCGTTTCTCCCCTCGGAACTGCGTCTGTCTCACGGTGGGAAGGTATGACATGCATTTAGGCATTCTTGTGTTAGTCTGTGGTATTCCATTTGCTCACTCGTTACTTGTATTACTTTGGTTAATTTAATGTCACGATTTATTCGGAGCTATGTGACATACTACTGGATTTGCTTATCATGTCAGGGTTTTCATGGAAGGTGTTGGATTTGCCTGACAACTTACAATGTATCTTATAAATTTCATTTGGTTGTGGTATTTCGTTAGCTATCATCTACCAGAGAGCCTGATGAAAGATTCTGAACATTTTTAAATGCATCTGGTAATGATACTTCCTCCTTAGCAGCATATTATCTTGTCCGCTTCCGTAGAGCAGCGGTAGCGTTACCGCCAACCACGCAAGGTGGCCCGGGTTCGATTCCCTGCGGGGGACTGGGTGTTATATGTCTTTCATCGTCATTGGCACGCAAGTCGCCGAAGTGGCGTCAACTAAAAGGACTTGCAATACGGCGACCGAACCCCGAAGGGGATATCCCGGCCAATAAATGCCATATGATCATTTCATTTCATGAGAATAAAGAGGCCATTCTAGAATGTCTTCACCACAGTGAACATGCAAGCAACCAGACGACAACTGTGAATCAGGCATATGGTGTAAGGTTGAAACTGCAACACCGAAAATTTTCCTCTCGGTTAGAGGTATTTTATAAAATAAATCCCCACCTGGAAACCTTGTACTGATCCCATCACAATAAACCGAAAACAAAATTTTGAATATTAGAGAATGTTGATTATATCATAATCGAGTAAGACCCAAATGTAGCAAAAAGAAGATGCGAGAGCATATACACAACAAGGAATGTAGCAGCGAAGACAGTATGTGACATAATAATTCAGCAGAGCGAACAGAGGTTTGAATTCTCCAGCCACTTATCGGCCTCTAGTTTACTTTACCTGCACTTCTTCCCTTGACTGAAAAACAAATTTCTTGAAAAAATTATTTCCGCCATTGTGCAGTCCTATCCATATTTAAACAAAGCCAAGCTAGAAACAGAACCACAGATCATTTATTCTCAAAACGATTTTCAAGGCATGAAAAATGCAACAGTCCTTCCGAAGTTTTTAATTGAAAATAACCTGCAAGAACCTTTGGTTGACGTTATGAAATTTTTGAAATTGGTAGCTACTATCCCAGTGGTAAAGCGTGAAGCATAGAGGTGTTTCTCCATTCTGTCACGGATCAAAACGCTTCTTAGAAGAACCTTGGGCGAAGATACGCTTTCTGCTATGGCCATGCCACCTATCGAAACAAAAATGATCCACAGGCCTCCAGATTTCGACGAGACAGTCATCAACATATTATCCACGAAAAAGGGAAGGTGGATGGATTTCCTCCAATAATATAGCCCATGAACAAATATAACCCACGAACGCCGTCAGGCTCATCTTAAGGTAACGTTAGAACCACAGAAATATTTTAAGTAGTGTAGACAATTTAATTATGTGGAGTGGTAAAGAATATGATGCAGTAAAAATAGTGAACCATCATTCATTTTAGGCACCTCCTGCCATTGCAATCCCTGTTCTTACGCCGTATTATGAGGGGGTTTCAAAAAGTAACGCAGTACATTTTTTCTCATAAAGCAGGTTGGTTTTATTCAGGATTCCAATACACCATATTATTCTCTACTCTTTTCGTTACGAAACCCTATATTTCAAGATTATCTCCATTCAGTGCGGCGGCCTTACACCACCTTACTCTATGCCTGCATGGTACTACTCTACTGGTCGACGTCTGAGGCAACGTCTTGCTACATAAACAACTTCCCCATCATCCATGGACTGCTTCCCACGGAATGCATCTTTCACTGGGCCAAACAAATGGAAGTCGGGAGGTCCGGGGTCAGGACTGCAGGGTGGATGAGGAAGAACAGTCCAATGAAGTTTTAGTGGGCTTCTCTCAGGTCCACAGAGTTATGTGAAGTCTTGTGTTGTCATGGGTCAGGAGAATTGTGGCGAGGAACACGCTGAAGTTCGTTCTTGAGGGTAGCACAATACATTTCAGAGTTGATTGTTGCACCATGCGGACGTAAGAGTTCCAGAAGACGGTCGCAATGATTTTGCCAACTGAGGATGAGGCTCTGAACTTTTCTTCAGGCAGAAGTGGTGTGGGGCAACTCCCTGTTCGAATGGATGAACCCATGTTTCATCGCTTGTGAGATGTTCGACAAAACATTTTCACGATCAGCCTCGTAACGCGCAAACAATTCTGCACAGATGATCCTTCGTTACCCTTTAAGATCCTCTGTTAGGTGGTGAGGGACCCAGTGAGCTCACATCTTTCAGTAACCCAACTGGTGGACGAGTGAGTCAGAACTACCAAAAGAGACGTTCAGTTGTGCATCGAGGTGTTTGATTGTGATCCGTCCATCACCTAGAATGAGAGTTTCCGCACGTTCCAACATTTGCAGGAATCGCAGCTGTATGCGGCCGGACAGCACGCAGGAGATCGAACAGGCTTGCACGACCTCTTTGCGATGATAACCGACGCATCACCCAACGACTCACAGTACTTTTGTTCACTGCCAGCTCTCCGAAGACATTATGCAAACGCCACCGAATATCTGCGATGCCTCGGTTTTCCACCTGAAGGAACTCAATAACAGTACAGATAGTCTACAAAAACCAGCAGAGTCCTCTAACTGGAGAGGATCAAGCATGGTGTCCCACAGGGTTCAGTCTAGGATCCCTTATTGTTCTTAATATATATTGACGACTTGCCACTCTATATTCATGAAGATGTAAACTTAGTTCTTTTGTCTGATGTGACAAGTATAGTAATCACACCCAAGAAGCGAGAATCAGCTGAGGAAATTGCAAATAATGTCTTTCAGAAAATTATTAAGTGGTTCTTTGCAAATGGACTCTCACAAAATTTTGAGAAAACACAGTTTATAGAATTCTGTATAGTAAATGGCATAACACCATTGATAAGTCTGTTGCGTAGGTAGAATACGCAAAATTTGTGCATTGATGAGAAATCGAATTGGAAGAAACACATCGATGATCTGCTGAAACGGTTAGGCTCAGCTACTTATGCTTTAGGGATATTGCAAATTTTGGTGATAAACATATCAGTAAATTAGCCTACTATGCCTGTTTTCATTCACTGCTTTCATATGGCATCATATTTTGGGACAATTCGTCATTAAGAGAGAAAGTATCCATTGCAAGATCACCTTGCAGACATTTATTTAAGGAACTCGAGATATTCACAGTACCTTCGCAATACATATATTCACTTATGAAATTTGTCATTAATAACCCATCCCACTTCAAAAATAACAGCGTAGTGCATAGCTACAACACTAGAAGAAAGGATGATATTCACTATTCTGGATTAAATCTCACTTCGGCACAGAAAGGGGTGAATTATGCTGCCACAAAAATCTTTGGTCATTTACCAAATAGTATTAAAAGTCTGATAGATAGCCAACCAACATTTAAAAGCAAATTAAAAGACTTTTTGAATGACAACTCCTTCTACTCAATAGATGAATTCTTAGATATGAAATAGTAACTGTAATAAAAATTAATTAATTAATTATTTTGTGTAAAGAAAACATATGTTAAAGTGACGCGTTCCACATCATTACGAAATGTCGTATACATGATCTATGGACCGAGGATTAATGAATGAATGAATGAATGAATGAATGAATGCTCTCTGTCTGGAATACACCTCCGTTCCAGACGCCATTTGAAGGCTACGTATAGCCTGTCGGAACTTTATGAAAATATAGCGACTGAAGCGGAAATATTCCACGACGGTCCATAAGAAATTCTGGAATTTTGCAACTGAAATTGGTGAATGTCCTTCGTACCCCTACAGGAGATTCAACCCCATGAATGTCTTCAGGCTCATTTTAAGGTAATTTTAGGACCACAGGAATATGTAAAGTAATTTAGAAAATTAAATTTTTTGGATAGGTGAAGTTTATAGAGCAGTAAAAGTAGCGAATTCCAATTTAATTTAGGTACCAGCCGCCATTGAAATCACTGTTCTTAGTCCGTATTACATGGCTGCAAGTGGTACATCATGCCCTGTACACGCGTTGGACAGTCTGCGTTGATACATCAACGAATACGGTAACTTGATTCACGGTGTGGTCATGGCCATGTCTTAACGCAGTATCTCCTTTCTGTCATTCTATCACGTCTCCAAATCGACCCATCTTATTGCCTTGATTCCACACAACCGGCTGGCACGTACTCACCATTTGACTGCCAAGGCTTACGTCAGGCGTGGAGGCTGACATGAGTTCCCGGCGCCAGTCTTGCACCGTCTATGGCGCCGCAAACCGGCCAGTGGACTTTCCAAGGCGGTGAATAATTTCTTGTCCGGTGAGCTTATAGCTTATTTGAGTGATTGAAGTAATCTCCTCTAATGATATCTGTAACTGTAATTGTATTGTTGAACCTTTTGATTAACATACCACAGCAACCAGCTTTGTCTCTCTAATACACTCCTGGAAATGGAAAAAAGAACACATTGACACCGGTGTGTCAGACCCACCATACTTGCTCCGGACACTGCGAGAGGGCTGTACAAGCAATGATCACACGCACGGCACAGCGGACACACCAGGAACCGCGGTGTTGGCCGTCGAATGGCGCTAGCTGCGCAGCATTTGTGCACCGCCGCCGTCAGTGTCAGCCAGTTTGCCGTGGCATACGGAGCTCCATCGCAGTCTTTAACACTGGTAGCATGCCGCGACAGCGTGGACGTGAACCGTATGTGCTGTTGACGGACTTTGAGCGAGGGCGTATAGTGGGCATGCGGGAGGCCGGGTGGACGTACCGCCGAATTGCTCAACACGTGGGGCGTGAGGTCTCCACAGTACATCGATGTTGTCGCCAGTGGTCGGAGGAAGGTGCACGTGCCCGTCGACCTGGGACCGGACCGCAGCGACGCACGGATGCACGCCAAGACCGTAGGATCCTACGCAGTGCCGTAGGGGACCGCACCGCCACTTCCCAGCAAATTAGGGACACTGTTGCTCCTGGGGTATCGGCGAGGACCATTCGCAACCGTCTCCATGAAGCTGGGCTACGGTCCCGCACACCGTTAGGCCGTCTTCCGCTCACGCCCCAACATCGTGCAGCCCACCTCCAGTGGTGTCGCGACAGGCGTGAATGGAGGGACGAATGGAGACGTGTCGTCTTCAGCGATGAGAGTCGCTTCTGCCTTGGTGCCAATGATGGCCGTATGCGTGTTTGGCGCCGTGCAGGTGAGCGCCACAATCAGGACTGCATACGACCGAGGCACACAGGGCCAACACCCGGCATCATGATGTGGGGAGCGATCTCCTACACTGGCCGTACACCACTGGTGATCGTCGAGGGGACACTGAATAGCGCACGGTACATCCAAACCGTCATCGAACCCATCGTTCTACCATTCCTAGACCGGCAAGGGAACTTGCTGTTCCAACAGGACAATGCACGTCCGCATGTATCCCGTGCCACCCAACCTGCTCGAGAAGGTGTAAGTCAACTACCCTGGCCAGCAAGATCTCCGGATCTGTCCCCCATTGAGCATGTTTGGGACTGGATGAAGCGTCGTCTCACGCGGTCTGCACGTCCAGCACGAACGCTGGTCCAACTGAGGCGCCAGGTGGAAATGGCATGGCAAGCCGTTCCACAGGACTACATCCAGCATCTCTACGATCGTCTCCATGGGAGAATAGCAGCCTGCATTGCTGCGAAAGGTGGATATACACTGTACTAGTGCCGACATTGTGCATGCTTTGTTGCCTGTGTCTATGTGCCTGTGGTTCTGTCAGTGTGATCATGTGATGTATCTGACCCCAGGAATGTGTCAATAAAGTTTCCCCTTCCTGGGACAATGAATTCACGGTGTTCTTATTTCAATTTCCAGGAGTGTACATTTACGGATTATTTAATGGTCATCATGGATTTATCGCATATTCCCGTATCCGTGAGGCAATGTACAGGAGGCCATATTTGTTGTGGAGTCAACAGCTAGATTAAGCAACGAGGGAATGGTGGAACGTGCTCGTAATGTTTGCCGAATGACTCTCCTCGCCAGTTCGTCTACAGCGGAAAGGTCAGTCCCTGAAATATTAGGACCATTTTGGAAAGAAAAGAGTTTGTTATTTCTAGTACGACCGGCGTGGCGAACCAATAGACAATATGGCAGGTGTACACTCAGTGACGATTATATTGTGTGTTGCATGACTGGTGTCGCTTTAGCTCTCGTTGTACGGAAGACTGACTCGCAGGGAGTGGTGTTCGCATCGCTGTTATGATTTTAAAGTGCAGTTATACGAGGTGTGTTCAAAAAGTAACGAGATTTTTTTTAATTTCGCGAGCTTTATACATACGATTTTCAATTTTTTTGACCCTGTTGCTTCACTCGTTCCTGATGCATGTTTGCATTTTCAGCTGTTTTTAATATTTAGTTTATTGTTGACAGTCTAAAAGGTTATAAGTGATTTCGAGTAATCTTCGAACTTTTATTTTCCAAAAAGATAGATCAAAGAATTAGTTCATTATTTGGATTTGCAGCTCCTTGTGTTAACCGTGTTTGCTGTTAAAATTGTAGGATGTGAGGTCCGCCAGTTACGCAAAACACCGTTTTTTCTCAGTACCCAAACATGTTTCGGCACCACTGTGCCATTATCAGTGGGTTTCCGTTTTATTTATTCTCTAATGTGAACATTTTTATTAAGTGATTACAAAATTACCTGGGTGTTTGGTTCAGACAATAGTTTGTTTCGATCACATGCTGAATTTCGACCAAAAACGACGTTGCGTACACATAGCTCAGGAATTGTTGAATGAAGTTGACAACGATACTGAACTTCTGAGGAAGTTTATAACAGGCGACGAAACATGGATATACAGGTATAACATCGAAAGCAACTCTCAATTGAAACTGCCTGGAGAGCCAAGATCGAAAAAAATTCGACAAGTTCCACATATGAAGGTTCTTCCCAATGTTTTGTTCGATTTCACTGAGACAGTGCACCATGAGCTCCTGCTTTATGGTCGTCAGATCAATAAGAGCTACTGCCTAGAAGTTATCCATCGTTTTTGTGCAGCAGTCCGATGCAAACGACCAGAATTGCTGCAAAACCGCTCGCGGAAATTCCATTACGATAATGGTTCCACACACACCCCAATTCTTGTTCGTGGTTTTTTGGCAAAAAAACAAAGTCGTTATGTTCCCTCAGCCATCGTATTCGGCGGACTTGACCCCGTGTGATTTCATTCTATTCCCGAGGCTGAAGAGAATCATGATAACCCGTTGCCAGCGATGTGGAAGTCGTAGGATACTCTTAGCAGTGCCAGTTGTGTTGACAGTTCGAGCGGCGCGGTCTATTGCCCGACGAATTTGTAGCAGTTCTGAAGCGAATGCCGTGAAGTGTTTCCTTCAGTTTAGAAATCGAGTTGAACTCACGAGGGCTTAAGTCAGGGGAGTGCAAGCAGCCCCATCAGTCAAACAAATCAGTAACAGCTTGCACTGTACTTGTTTGAGCATTGTCCTGCAGAATAATAGTCAGGTCCTGCAGAAAGCGTCATCACTTCTGTCTCTAAGCTGGTCGTAGGCTGTGTTCCAAAAATGAACAACATAGAGACAGAAGTGATGACACTTTCTGCAGGACCTGACCATCATTTTGCAGGACAATGCTCAAGCACGTACAGTGCAAGCTGTTACTGATTTGTTTGACTGATGGGGCTGCTAAGTGCTATATCACCTATTGCACTCACGTGACTTAAGACCTCGTGAGTTCAACTCGATTTCTAAACTGAAGGAAACACTTCACGCCATTCGCTTCAGAACTGCTACAAATTCGTCGGGCAATAGACCGCGCCGCTCGAACTGTCAACACAACTGGCACTGCTAAGAGTATCCTACGGCTTCCACATCGCAGGCGACGTGTTATACACAATGCTGGTGATTACTTTGAAGGTCAGTAAAACTTTGAAACACGTACCGGTATCTATTTCGTACGAGCTGTAAATATATAGTTGCCACTATTAAAGTTTCAAGCCTCGTATTTACCTTATTTACCATCATTCTGGTATGTTTTGACGTGATTACGGTTATGCGTAACTTCTACATGACTTAAAGCAATTCAGAGTAATTGCCAATGTCTTGACCAGTGGCGGCTCGTTAGTATACAATTGGGATGTTCACAAATTTTACCATTAAAAGTAGCTCGGAAGTGTGAAGTATCACATGCTGTATAACCGTTATGATTTGAGGAAGTTGACACAACTGCAGCCGCTGTCAATAATAATAATAATAATATGCACAACTTGGTGGCCGAGCGGTTCTGGGCGCTGCAGTCTGGAACCTCGCGACCGCTACGGTCGCAGGTTCGAATCCTGCCTCGGGCATGGATGTGTGTGATGTTCTTAGGTTAGTTAGGTTTAACTAGTCCTAAGTTCTAGGGGACTGATGACCTCGGAAGTTAAGTCCCATAGTGCTCAGAGCCATTTGAACCATTTTGCACAGCTTGTTTCACGAAAGAAAGAATTGGTTTTGTGGAACTTTGTCGGTTTGTACATAATTCAGTACAGTTTAGGGCAAGAATGACATAATGTGAAGCTTTCGCTACTCTCAGTTTCGTCAGTCAAATATTAACAACGTATTACTAAAGTATTACCTCTCACAAGTCTCACTTTCTAAAGCAGGAAAATAGCATAATTTCCTCTTATGAAATTTCCTACAATTCCATGTAGTGCACACAAAAGTTAATGTTAATACACGTTACACTGCATGTTAAATAAAAAAAAAACACATTGCAGCATGACTAACACTGCATATTTGTAAAGAAAAGCCAAGCGTCGATTTTTAAATCGTGCAGATGTCTCAATCACGCTGTGATTGAAGTATTTAGTATCACTCACAACCTTTTTCTCAAGTGCAAACATTGACAATGACGAAAGACTATTCTCCGTCATTTTATTTCGAACAAAGGCTGTGCACGCCAAGAACTATGCACATTGTTTATCAAATCCGTATGTAATTCACCTGTAAGGCAATTACGTCACACCAGCTGTGCAAGCGCAAAAGCTTCTTAAAACGTGCACAACTGAAGGTGTGCTCGCGACCCTGATGCCAAGTTCCACAGAGCAAAACAGTGTAGATTTAAGTGTTGTATATTTCAGATTACCGCATCTGTGTTACGTTTAACAGCATTCAAAGAAAAATAACCAATAAATCCGCAAGTGTCAGAATTTAGGGTGTTCACATGTTCTTACACAGAAGCCGCCACTGGTCTTGGCAGTGGAAGTTCACTATAAAGTTAAAAGTTTAAACCAGGTTCTGTAAAGTTAACATTCAAGTACAACTGAACAGCGGCTTTACTACAGCGCACCGTTACCTAACATGACACAATGAATTTCTTTATAGCTCCTGCCAAACGGATTCCCTAAATAACCTTCTTTTCAATAATACATTTCTGGTTTGCTATCGATGTCCAGAGTAGCATTTTCACGACTTTTAAGGCAGTCAAAAGTCCGAAGAATCTAACGTAAAATTACGTGACCGCTTCCCAAACATTCCATTTTAACTGAAGACGACTAAAACAACCCGAACAGAAAGTATTAAGTGAAGAGAAATTGTTGAACGAGTGAGATTGTTTGATTCATTAAGTGAATCAGGAATACCTTTCATGTGCGTCACGTGCATACAAGATGGCTCACGGCTTGTACGTTCGCTAAGTGGAAGGTAGCTAATGAGGTAGCTACCGAGCATGACGAAGTCAGTGCACTTTGTGACGTCGTTTCAGCGTTACAACAAAAAAGCGAGTCCATTGTGTATCCACGCTGTAAAGTTCGAGGTCATTATCGCAGAGTGCGAATCCGTGTCCTGATTCCAGACAGCGCGTGAGCTATGCTTTCTATACAGCAAGAGGAAAACGTAACTACGCGATCGTCACAATATTCATGCCAAAAGTCTATAAGAAAAGGCATGCGTACCCTGGTGAGGATGGGTGAGTAACAGACATGCTATTGAATAAATAAGTCATGAATAAAAATATTACTGCTTGTGATTTATTATAATCAGATCTAAGAAAGATAATACGTTTCTTTTGCACTAGATGCAATAGAAACTCTGACAGCAGTTTGATGAACTACGTGTTTTTTGTGGTACAGAGGAGCATTCGACATTCCCAAAAGAGCTTTACTCCAGATACGACGACAGATTGGACACGTTGGCATTCTCTTCGAGAAGACAAAACTGCGCTGGAAATCTCGAAATCTGTGCTACAGAATTCATTGTAACCTAAAAAAAAAAAAAAAAAAAAACCAAGAGCAATACACGACAAAACGTAATATAGCAACATATTGTATTACCACGTAATACATTTATGCTACATATAAAAAGAAAGGCCACTGAAGATGCTTCCCAAATGAAGGAAGCGAAACGCGGATAGCAATAAACAAACTGCCTTCAATTAGTTGCATAGACGGAACATACCTCCACGAATATAAAGCAACCAAGGAAAGACGGAAAACAAAAAAAAAAAAAATGACGATAAAACTGCAAGTTTCGTGTTTCAGTTGGAAGCGCGACAAAAAATATTAGTGGCCAGCAGTTGTGCCGCCGACGTAGATTAAGAAACATGATAGAACCTGGGGAACAATGAATGTCCATTAACTACAGTAGGTTTAGGTATTTCGTCAAAGATTTGCGGAAATATGGAAAAAAATGCTCACTGTTTTGGAAATAAAGTGACGACTTAGGCCTACGTTTTTATTTTTTATATTTTTTTACGACACAATCAAATGAACATTTTTCAATGCAGTTACAGCCAGGTTTCCACCAGCCAGTGATCATCTTCAGATTGTCAGCATATACAGGGTGTTACAAAAAGGTACGGCCAAACTTTCAGGAAACATTCTCACACACAAATAAAGAAAAGATGTTATGTGGACATGTGTCCGGAAACGCTTAATTTCCATGTTAGAGCTCATTTTCTTTTCGTCAGTATGTACGCTCAATGGAGCACGTTATCATGATTTCATACGGGATACTCTACCTGTGCTGCTAGAACATGTGCCTTTACAAGTACGACACAGCATGTAGTTCATGCACGATGGAGCTCCCGCACATTTCAGTCGAAGTGTTCGTACGCTTCTCACCAACAGATTCGGTGACCGATGGATTGGTAAAGGTGGACCAATTCCATGGCCTCCACGCTCTCCTGACCTCAACCCTCTTGACTTTCATTTATGGGGGCATTTGAAAGCTCTTGTCTACGCAACCCCGTTACCAAATGTAGAGACTCTTCGTGCTCGTATTGTGGACGGCTGTGATACAATACGCCATTCCCCAGGGCTGCATCAGCGCATCAGGGATTCCATGCGACGGAGGGTGGATGCATGTATCCTCGCTAACGGAGGACATTTTGAACATTTCCTGTAACAAAGTGTTTGAAGTCACGCTGGTACGTTCTGTTGCTGTGTGTTTCGATTGCATGATTAATGTGATTTGAAGAGAAGTAATAAAATAAGCTCCGACATGGAAAGTAAGCATTTCCGGACACATGTCCACATAACATATTTTCTTCCTTTGTGTGTGAGGAATGTTTCCTGAAAGTTTGGCCGTACCTTTTTGTAACACCCTGTATACAGAACACAAGAATCTGTACAATCTGTCTATCGATAAAGATGAATAAAACCATACCTCATGTAGCATACTGAAAACGTTTCGGTTACGTTGTCAACAATACTAAAGGTAACAACAGTAGGCGAGCGAGGTGACGCAGTGGTTAGACACTGGACTCGCATTGGGGAGGACGACGGTTCAATCCCGCGTCCGGCCATCCTGATTTAGGTTTTCCGTGACTTCCCTAAATCGCTCCAGGCAAATGCCGGGATGGTTCCTTCCAAAGGGCACGGCCGATTTCCTTCCACATCCTTCCCTAATCCGATGAGACCAATGACCTCGCTGCCTGGTCTCCTTCGCCTAAACAACCCAACCCAACCCAACAACAGTAGACAGAGGTTGAGGTTTTGTTGGCTTAACAGAGTGATTCAAGAGGAATCTCACATAATTCGTGAGGTGACTCTACGTGCGAAAATAAACCGAATAAGTCCTATGAACATGTGTCCGATTTTCGATCGTTACGAAACTGGGGCATGTAGAAGACTACACATATCCATGAATGATTATAAAGACAGGTGTGAATATTACTTACCATAATGCTGTGTAGGCGCTGTGGTGAACAGAATAATGGTGGGATATATGCCTGATCCATCCTACAAGAGGTGTTCAAAAAGTCCCCCACCCATCTCAATGCACATGTCAACGAGGAACGGTGTGCTGTGTTGATATCGAACATCAACTTGGCGGGCTTTAATGCGGACAGTAGCGTCGGTGATGCGAGCGACACGTTCTTCGTGTGTATCCACCTTCATAGTGTACACATCCCGCTTTAACCAGCCCCATAAACAGAAGTCTAATGGGACTACTTCGCGTGATCTGGCAGGCTAGTTAATCGGTTTGCCACGGCCAGTCCGAGGAAATGTGTTCTTCGGATACTGGGATACTTGTCTGGTCTCTATCGTGTTGCAGGTACATTTGCTGTGATTGCTCTAATGTAACGTCTTCCAAAAATGGAGACAGGTTTCTATCAGGAAATGTACTAATGCTGTGGCTGTTATGCGATATGGTAGGAACACAGGCCCTTTCATCAGGTCATCAGTCATACCATATCAGATGTTCACTGAGAACCTAACTTAGAATCTTAATTCTGTAATATCATGTGAGTTCTCCATCGCCCATGTATGAGAACTGCAGATGTTCATGATACCGTTGCACGTAAATGTAGCCTCATATGTAAATAACGTGCATTGCACAACATCTCTGTGTACGACCAACTATTCACAAAATTATTATCTGCTTACTGAGTCACCTGGATGCAGATGTTGCATGGGCTGCATATGGAGTGAGTACAAATCCTCGGAAGGTAATGCACGCCACACTTGCTTTTGTTGAATATCGAGGTGACGGCTAATGCGTCATGTACTGATGGTGGGATTCTGCTTTTCAATTGCACAATATCTTTCCTTTCCTCATCTGACTGGATGGCCTCACGTTCCAATGTTATGTATATACTGAGCAGTGTTTCAGATTCATGTGATGTTTTAAGAACCCTGGCACAGGAAGTTTGTTGATCAAGGAAACGTCTCTGGACTTTTGCAATGATATCTATCCTTTCCTCATCTGACTAGATGGTCTCACGCTCCAGTGTTATGTATATACTGAGTAGAGTTTCAGATTCATGTGATGTTTTAAGAACCCTGGCACAGGGGGTTCGTTAATCAAGGAAACGTCTCTGAACTTCGTCGCAGCCACACAGGCACTGCCATTACAGCACCCTACGCAAACAAGATGTCTGCATATTCTACAAAGGTGAAGTATGCAGACACAATGGACTTGCTCAATTAAACAACAGTCAAGCACGACACGCACATGGCCTCACGATTGCTCACTGATCCAACGCACGATTGTGCACTAGGTATGCCTGCAGCTGTTGCCCCAGTGCGATGTCACAGTGCTGTTATCTGTTGGAGAACACCCGCATCACTTGTAGGATGGATCAGTCATCTGTCCCGCCAGTGTTCTGTCCACCAAAGCGCCTACACAGCATTTTGGTCATTAATAGTCACACATGTCTTCATATTCATCCATGTGTGTAGTCTTTGACCAATTCCAGTTCCGTAACGATCGAAAATCGGACACATGTTCATACGACTTTTTCGATTTATTTTCACTTGTAGAATCGCTCCACAAGTTGTGTAGCATTCCTCATGAATCGTCCTTCATCTACGTGGATCACGGTGGGGTGAACGACTTTTGTTACAGACAAAATGTCTGCTAATGCTTCCCAGCGACATAAAGTGTCGTTTAAGATTGGTTATGACCCTGAGAAGTGGCGGGGCATAGCAGTGGCGGACACATATGAGGGGGGCGACCCCCCCTCTGCGGGGCGACACGCATTGCCACCCGCGCCGCCCTCGCCAGTCAGCCCGCACGTTCGTTTCTTTCGTCAGTCGACTCGACTGAATCGAGTTATCGAATAGTTGTACTTTCCTATGTAGCACGTGCGTCCGCGCCATCGTATTTTATACGTTTCTGTCTGGCACAGAGATAGCTAACACATACCTACGAGAAAAGTCGCGGCCATTCTAGTGATCTCGATAAGTTATTCTGTTTCGCATTTGTTCGAGAAAAGCCGCCAATATGCTACTGTTTTCTTTCACAGAGAATCTTCGATACGTAGCGTTATAAATACGGACTGTTCGCCGAATCGGAAGCTAATTTACATTCAGAAGCAGAAATATTAAGACTGAAGAATGCATAACTAAAAAGTCCTAGTTGTAGAAAGGGCAAATGTGAAGATTAGCCGAAAGTGAGAGTGTTCAGTTGATTGTGAAGTATTAATAATAATTGTGAAAAGTATTAATGATAATTAATCAGTTTAAATAAAAGTTTCTTAAACTTTGCACGTGACTTGATTATTTTTTATTGTGGTAAATGTAAAAGTAGCTCAAAATATCTTTAGTGTGTCCTCCTTGAGGTTTTTCTATATCCACCACTGGGGCATAGACCCTCTGGCGTTCATATGCAATGTGTGATGCCTATAACTTGAGTTATCTGCTCTGTAATATGCTTTGGAATTGGCCAAGTAGTTTTGCGTTACATTCTTTGGACTTCTGACTGCCTTGAAATTCATGAAAATGGTATTTTGACTGTCAGTAGCAAACTAGAAATGTATCAATTAAAGAGAAGATCCGCGAAAAATGTTAGACTTTCGAAAATTGAAGTTCCTGATTCACTTCTGAAATATCTCTCTCCACATACTGGCACTCATTCTTATGGCTTTCTTATTGAAAATCGCAATATCAGTTTACTGGTGTAGATAGGTAGAATGCTGCACACTGGGCTAGCAGACCCTATTGATTTGGTAACAATTGGTCATTCCCAGCCACCATATACTAAACACTAAGGGACGCATTGCATCACTGGGAAGCACCAGTTAACATTTTGTCTGCAAAAAAAAAAAGTTATTTCCATGACGTGATCTGTATACTGATGTGCTAATCTTAAGGATGAAAGTAACTTTCATATGATGTGTCACTGCGAAATACCATAGCTTTATGGAACTTGGACTTTACATAGAAAGAACTGCTACACTATAGTACAGAAGGTAACTGAAACAAATATGCAATGGGGCAAATAGGAATGACACTTTCATTCATAGACGATAATTATGCATTAGTTTCTGTGATCCATGATGGTTCCCTGGACATTACAAAAGATGGTACATGGTTCTTAGTAGGGTATGTGGCCACCACAGAGGGAGGTGCTTGCTCTGCAAGATGTTGGTAAGAAGTTCTTGTGGTTGGGTGTTCCATTCATCCATCAGATCGGTTGATAAATGCTGGATCATCATTGGTGCATGTGGACATACTGCAATATGCCTCTCCGATGAATTCCACATGTGCTCAATGAGATTCAAGTCGGGGAAATGGGAGGCCTGTCCACTTGCTGAACATCCTCCAATAGCTCCTCCACCTGCTCTGTTCGATGTGGTCGCACATTGTCATCCATTAAAAATTAAGTTGGAACCAAATGCACCCCTGAAAAGATACACATGGGGAAGGAGTTCAGTGTCACAAAAATGCTGGCCGGTGAGAGTAGCGTGCTCAAAGATTTGGAGGTCAGTACACCCATGCAACATTATGTCTCCCTACTCCATAACTCCTGGACCATCAAAACAATCATGTTCTACAGTGCTGGATGTACCTTCATATGGCGAGAGGTGGAATCATGTAATGCACCCAAGGCCATAGTCAAACATGATTGCATGATCGTTTTGGTGGTCGAGGTGCTGTGGGGAGGCATAATTTTGCGTGGGCACACTGACTTCCAAATCTTTGAATACTGTACACTCACTCGTCAAATTCAAGTGCCTGTTTAGCTACACCATCAATCAACTTATTTTCACAGAACCTGAACTGGTGCGGGCTGAGCCTCAGGAGCCATCTGTGATTCTGTAATCAGTTACACCTATGGACCTTAGCCAAGGTGTTGGTCAAGCAGACTGATGTGTATGGCTTCAGAATGGCCAGGTCTTCGTCCTCTGATTTCTTGGTGATTACTGTACTTAATAACTTCTAGACTGCAGGTACTCTTCATGTATTGTCTCAGTTAAAAACTGGATAACCTTTGGTGCTACACTATGTGATGAAAAGTATCTGGACACCCCCAGAAACATACGTTTTACATATTAGGTGCATTGTGCTGCCACCTACTGCCAGGTACTCTATATCAGCGACCTCCAGAGTCATTAGACATTGTGAGAGAGCAGAATGGGGTGCTCCACAGAACTCATGGACTTCGAACATGATCAGGTGATTGGGTGTCACTTGTGTTATACGTCTGAACGCGAGATTTCCACGCTCCTAAACATCCCTAAGTCCACTGTTTCCGATGTGATAGTGAAGTGGAAACGTGAAGGGACACATACAGCACAAAAGCGTGCAGGCCGACCTCGCCTGTTGACTGACAGAGAGTGCCAACAGTTAAAGAGGGTTTGTAATGTGTAATAGGCAGACATCTATCCACGACATCACACAAGAATTCCAAACTGCATCAGAATCCACTGCAAGTATTATGACAGTTAGGTGGGAGGTGAGAAAACTTGGATTTCATGGTCGAACAGCTGCTCATAAGCCACACATCACACCGGTAAATGCCAAATGACACCTCGCTTGGTATAAGGAGCATAAACATTGGACGACTGAACAGTGGAAAAACGTTATGTGAAGTGATGAATCACGGTACACAATGTGGCGATCCAATGGCAGGGTGTGGGTATGGCGAATGCCCGGTGAATGTCATCTGCCAGCGTGTGTAGTGCCAACAGTAAAATTCGCAGTAGGTGGTGTTATGGTGTGGTCGTCTTTTTCATGTATGGGGCTGCACCCCTTGTTGTTTTGCGTTGCACTACCACAGCACAGACCTACATTGATGTTTTAAGCACCTTGTTGCTTCCCAATTTTGAAGAGCAATCCAGGGATGGCACCTGTTTATAACTCACGCCCTGTGGTGGAGTGGTTACACGACAATAACATGTCTGCAATGGACTCGCCTGCACAGAGTCCTGACCTGATCCTATAGAACATCTTTGGAATGGTTTGGAACGCAAACTACGTGTCAGGCATCACCAACCAACATCGATACCTCTCCTCAGTGCAGCACTCCGTGAAGAATGGGCTGCCATTCCCCAAGAAACCTTCCAGCACCTGATTGAACGTATGCCTGCGAGAGTGGAAGCTGTCATCAAGGCTAAGGGTGGGCCATAACCATGCTGAATTCCAGCATTACTGATGGAGGGCGCCACGAACTTGTAAGTTATTTTCAGCCAGGTGTCTGAGAGTGAATGCTGTCTGGGCCTGGTGCTTTTGTAACTTTTAGTTTTGCTGTGGCCTCTACCCATGCAAAGGTGTAGGTGATGGCTTCCATTGTGTATTCTCTCTGTATTAGAGCTCTTAAACTGGTGTGGTGTGAATCGTCTGTGTTGTGTTTGTCATCAGGAAGGAGCTTGTAAAGCAAAATTACACTGTATTTATCCATTACTGTGTGAAGTTTCCGTCGTCCCTCCTAAATGTAGGTAGAACAAAAGGTGTTTTTACCCTCTTGGTCATCAGTTTTTATGGTCCTGTGCATAAATAGCCACTTAACTGTGCTTAGAAGTATTAGTCCCAATTGCATCTCTTTGTTTGCAATAGCAGGTACTTGTATTGTCACTTCATCTACCTAAACTGTTCCAGTCGTATTTTTCTCTCAACAGCAGTTAATGCCATATGGTCGTATCTGCATTTGCTTCTCGAGTCACTTTTGATTCTACTAAGTTGTTTGACCAAGGACAGTAATACTGAAATGCAATGGTACACCCTCCTGTTGAAACTATAACTCCTCGTGGACAATATAAAGTACAATCGCCAACAACTGTGCCAGCATGTCTCGATGAACATTCCATTATGTGTATCATTTACATTAGCTGCAGCAGCATGTTTGGTTGTTATCAGCTGATCTTGTACAACTCCAGACCAGGCTTTGATAGAAGATCGTTGCTGGTGACCTGGGACGAGCATGACATGATGGTATGCAGCACTTCAGCGTTGGCAGAAGAAAAGTTGGAAACATCATCATCCATGAACAGTGCAGACTGTTGACAAGTTATGCATAGCAGTATCGTGCTGAATGAATTGAGCTCTGAGTACAAAATCACATGGCCTCGTCGCTTCTTCCCACTGCACGTTTCACTGTAAGATGGCAGGCACTTATAGATGAATCTTCTCCCACATGAGCCATTGCCATCTCTTCAAATTCCACTTTGCGAACTACTGTTGCTAGAGTAAGTTAGCCACTGGTCTATGGCTTGAAGGATTCCATTTCCCATAAGATTCTGTCAATGGCGATAGAATTCTTCAAGGTAGGTGATATGTGTTGAGATTTTCTTTTTTTGGTACTTTTGTTTGATTTCCTGCTACACAACACATTAGTCTGTAATTTCGTGTGTCAAGTAATGCTCCATGTTCGACAACCAGTCATGGACTACAAACATTGGCAAAGTCCACCCTGGACACATGACACACAGTTGCGTATTATCTATCTAGGTAGCTCCACTAATGTTGATGTGGCAGGCTGTTGAACACTAAGTGATTTACCAACAGGCACCACTTGTTCGTTCAAGACCCCATGTGTCTTGACATATTCATTTCCAACTGTGGTTGCCTGTTTCAAAGGACCTCCAATTGTGCACATGTAATTGTGACCCTAAAGAATTAGCACGTAATACTCTCTCTGACTTTTGAACTGACTTGTGGTGTGTAATGACTGCCTCTGCGATGGCTATAGTTTCTACTATCAGGTTGTCCTCGACGCTCTGGCTTCATTCCAGAACCCTTCCAAAGTGACTCACGAATCACAAGGTGAGGCCATGTTGATGGTGACTCCCCAGCAGAATACTGTGCTGAGATCCGCAATGACCGTTTGTGGTTTTCCTGGGTGCCAGCACCGGTTACACCCCATTCATCCCCTCCCTCCAAACCAGAGTTACGTCCCGCCCCCGGATACCATAAACTGAAAGTGGAATTTCCAGTGGCGAACAAGACAAGCACACAGGCAAGGCCAGAAAATATTATGTTAAAAATTAGTTGCTGTGAACCAGATATTGGCCTGTGCAGCACGTCTCTAAGCTGTGCCAGGTATGGTTGCGCTTGAACCCTTGATTAGTATGCTTATACCACCAGCAAACACACTATTAAAATTTCCTTAATTGCAGTCTATTATTAAATCTGATATCAACGCGGCTATGAAATCCAATCTCTCCTTCTTCAAAATAACTGGATTTGCACAGGGATGGAATTTAATGTGAGATAATCACACACAGTCACACAGAGCGTAATTTGCGTTGGACAATATTTTGACTGCAATGATATTTTACGAACTATACAGTCTAACAATACCACCACATGCAAAGTAGGTTAGAAATCAGATTAATAATGTTGCCCACACAGCATATGTTCGCTTTATCGGGCAACAACAAAGTTATTGACTGTGGATGGTATCATCAGAATGGAAATAATGAAGTCACTGTAAAAAAGTCATTAATTTTGGCACTTATCTTGAATGGATTCCCACGTAGATTTCGTCGAAGTTGTTATGGCTCATCTTGTTGATTCTAGGGTGATTCCACGTTGACTGCTAGAAGGTCCAGATCTGTATTTTAGCAGTATTTGAAGACCTAACAAATGTGTTTTTCAGGAAATTCTTAATGATCAAACAATCCCAGATCAGAACAATGGTATGGTAGAAATAATTTTTGACTTGGTGTTCACGATCCACATTTTTATTAAATCTCTTGTAAATTCACATATACTTCTTCTTAATTGTCACATCATCAAGAAAACATTGTATCAATCGTCATATATTTAATTTCCACCTTAACCAAACACAAGACTTGACTGTTCTTTTACAAAGCGAAATAACAACTTCTGCAAAGTGAAACAAAGACTGTTCTGTGCGCATTCGCGCCAAAACGGTTACAAGTAAGTCAAAGATTATGACAGTCTCACAGAAATGAATACACACAAGAACCATATCACTGTAATATATCGATATATCGGAGTACCTATACATTAATAAAACCAAATGTGAATATTGTCACAAAAATACGTCTGTTACTTCGCAGAAAAGTAGTACGATATTACTGGTATCGAGAACTGGGGTTGGAGTGCCTTAATGGTCACGTAAATAAAGAACCATTACAACAGGCATACATCACGAGCACTACAGACAAGTCATGAAGAACATAAATGGCTGGACAGAGTTTAGAGTCCCCTTCTTCACCAACAGGTATCTCCTATCTCAACAGCTGCACTAACTTGTTCGGTGAAAATGCAGCCACTACACGAGTATGAATGCAGCTAGCTCTGTACTGCATTTCCCCTCCCTTGCCTTCAGCCAAGTCCACGTCTTCTGCTGGAAAGCCAAGTCCGAGGGGTCGATTCGCATTATTCCCTAGACAATGCTTGCTGGCGCGCCGTTTCAATAAATGTACACATTTGCGAACTTCTTTTTGTTTCTGTCGCCTGTCTCCAGAGCCTTTCCATTGTTTTTCTCGTTCTTTGTAATGACGAGACTTGCATCCGTTTTCGGCTGCACCCTTTGTCTTCTTAATATTACCGCAATGGCTCTACTTCCAGGCGGCTGAAAAGTATAATAATGTAGTCTTTCAGCTTCCTAAAAGCAAAACATTTCAAAATATTTTGCCGCACAAATGTAGCTAAGCGATCAGATCTGTAACTGAAATTTTAGAAGCATTTTCTTTGGTGCTGATAGTGATATTGTGTCTACTGAGCTAAACAAAGAAATCAGCGTGGGAGAACGAATTCTGAAGTTTCCCAGCATGATACACAACAAATAAATGAGACACTTCAGTCTCACATTCATAAGAAACATTCATCGTGTGGCCCCATGGTGAGGATAAATCCATCTCAGTTCCATTCATGAGAATACTATGATTAGCATGATGCAGGAAAAATGTCAGTCAGTTTTGAGCACTCCCATCATCGGTGTTATTTGACACCGATTGGTGGATAAAGTCGTCCAGTGGTCTCTTTAAGGACTTGAGCTGTACCCATCCCCATTTCTGGTGCAAGCTCTCCATCTGCTGATCTTCCATTAGGTTGTCGTCTTGATATTTCTTTAACATCTAGAATTCGGGAACGGCCTTCCTATCTAGACGTAACTGTCCTGAGCGACATTTTTGGATTTACTACACAAACTGTAGGAAAAGCAGGTGCTAGGCTGAGATTCATTGGAAGAATCTTTAGTAAAAGTAATTCATCCACAAAAGAAGTGAGTTAAAAACACTTCTAAGTGAGAGAGCAAAAGTAAAGTTACTATTCGCTTCTACAATATCTTCCTCCACTTAGAAATATTAAATCTTAAGGTTCACTGATAAAAATCACTCCATCAGTTTACTGGGGCAAGTGGTATGCAGACACACAACGTTTAGTTAGTAGAACCTGTTAGTTTGGTGAAATCTTGTCGTCCCAGGACCAGTGAATTCAATAAAAGAACCCCTCTAGCTTCAGCAATCATTTTGCTTCTAATAAATGTTGTTCCCCATGACGTGATCTGTCACTCCTAGATGTTTGATGCAAAGACTTTGAAAGACCTTGTATATGTATATGCAGATGTAGGTCCATTCATGATCCATTTACCCAGTTACATATGCCACCACTCTTCACTTCATTTTTACTGTGATCATAATTTCATTTACCACTCTAGTCTGTTTCCCTAATTTGTTTGTCTTTGTGTCTCTCCTAGAAGTCCACATGTCATTCCAATGCTCTCCGAACAACCCTTGCTAAAGCAGTTCAGAACCACTTGAGAATTGTTGCAGGCCGCAGTCCACTGTGGAATCAACTGACTGTCACACTGCAGACTGTCACCTGGTGAGAGTGTTGTCATTCCTTGAATACTCATGATTGTTTGTGTTTATTGTTTCATAGAAAATCTCTTTCACAACAGCCTGCTGACCACAGGGAATCGTTGCATGCAGCCACCTGTGTAAAGCAGTTCAGAACAGCACTCAATATCTAAGGTTTTAAATGGGTTAATGAGGCTTGTGTAGACTGCTGCTCAGTTTGCAAATATTCCTTGAATGGTCCGTTTGAGCTTAAACCATGTGCACAATGCCACTTTATGGCAAGAAGAGTTGCTGGTACGGGAAGTGGCCTGCGAAGTCGATGTACATCACAGTGATGTCATTCAAAGATTCAACTGCTGTTGCAAGACACAAAATATTTAAGATATGTTCGTTAATGATCTCCTACGGTCAACAACAGCAGCTGTTGACTGATGCCTATAAATTGTGCCGTGTAGGTGCCCTGAGGACACTGCAACAGAACTGTAGTATGATTTTTGGGGGGCAACTCTGGCAGCCGTTACAGCCCAGACAGTGTGCGACCACCTCCAATGCAATCAATTTAACCACTAGGTGTCCACCACAAGTAACGGTACAATAACAGCAGCACTTTTTTATGCGAGAAAGGTGGGCAAGGGAAGACCTGGAATGAGATCTGCAGCATGGCATTGTGTTCTCTTCACCGATGAGTGTAGGGTTTGCTCGATGGCTGATGAGCATTATACAAGGCTGTGGCGGTGGCTACATGCCAATCTTCATGTCAGGTGTGCTGTCTCACGTGTCCAGCAGGCAATCATGTTTTGGGCCAACATCACATATTGGTGTCGGATGCCTCCCATCACTCACGAGGACAACTTGAGGGCTGTACACTTTTGGGATAAGACCCTCCAATCTGCAGTTCAGACCTGCAGCCAGCATTTTGATGATATGTTCATCTCTCAGGATGATAATGAATGATCATACAGCACCCATTCCATTAGTATCTTCCTCTGGGAGACAGGAACCAACAAAATGCAATGGGTTGCAGTATCTGATGACATGAACCCGATTCAGTGCTCCTGGGACCAGTTGAGACTTGCAGTGTGCCATCACAGAAACCCTCCTCACACGCTGCATGACATTAGGAGGGCAGTTGTCAAAAAGTGTAAGAGGGCAAAGCAGTAGCAGCTCAACCTAATACCATTATAGCAGCACGTCTCTGATTTATTTGGACCTACACTATATTGTTGTGTCTATTTGATAAGCACTCCAGACACTGGAACAACACTCTACAATTGGTCTTGTGTGTGATTCATTTTG
Organism: Schistocerca americana; assembly: GCF_021461395.2. NCBI lineage: Eukaryota > Metazoa > Arthropoda > Insecta > Orthoptera > Acrididae > Schistocerca > Schistocerca americana. The sequence goes on along the minus strand of NC_060124.1, from coordinate 76,842,983 downwards.
GAGCCATTCTACTTCCATAAGTATTGATCAAAATATTATTTTTACCTGCTTAATACTGCTTGAAAATTCTGTAACTGTGGTTGTTGAGTGATACAGAGTTGTAAGAATTTTACCTATCCATTCCCCCATCAACAGTGTATTGAGTATCTGCTTGATGTCTCTTCCAATAGCCTGCATTTTTACGAATGGGCAAAATGTTAGCGTTCTAATAAAGGAAAGGTATACTCAAAACTTCTAATTTTCTCTTTGGTGTGATGAACTCCAAATAGTTTTCGGCAAGCTTTTATGAAACTGGACTTACAGATAGTCAAAGACTACTTCAGACTAAGAAATAAGCTCAGATGCAGACGCAGCCATCTGAGTTAGTGTAAAGACATAATAATAAAAATTTACAAGGTATTGTTAAAATGTTTACACAAGTAACCTTAAAACTAATGTTACAAGTTCACAAAAGTTTTGGTACAATGTTAAGCTTTAAAAATCAGCAGAAAATGTGTATGATATAAAAAGAATTTTGTTGAAATTTAGTTTTCAATACAAATTTTGGAAAACTCAATTTGCAAACACTTAATTGAAATCAACATTACGTTATTTTTTATGTAATTGTCTTAAATGCTAACATTTATGGGATAACTTAGATACTATCAGGTTCTTTCTCCTTGTTATGGAACTGTCTTATATCTGTCCACATTTAAAGACAGCTGACATTTGCTACACCAAGCGGAAATTTTGTCCATATGTTTTTGCATTTCCTTACGAACATCCAATGATGATACTTTCCTATGAACAACAGCATCAACAAACAACCTTGTAGCTCTGCTGATCTTATGTGATAAATCTTTTATGCACAGTGAAAAAAACAAAGTCCTATTATGCTCTCCATGGGGCACATGCTATGATAGTTTTGCGGCATTGCATTAGCTACATACAGGCCGTTTCAGTGTCTTTTAGCTCCATGTACATTTTAATGTGATAACTTTTACATTTAATCAGGTTCCAATGGAAATGTTTTTAATGGATTTTATTTGGTTTTACTGATGGCCACACATACCACTTTACTTACCATGAGCTGCTTTGCTCTGAAACTTGTTGTCACCAGTGTGTGGTTTTTTGCATTCATGGACTTCTGAAAAAGACAATTTTACAGTCATTGAAACCATGGTCAAAGGTTGTTAATAAACCTTTATATCAGCAGCTAGTTGGATGATTTTCTCAAATCATTCATGTACATTACTTTTTATTCTGAAATGGATGGAGTGGAGACATGAAACTCATCTCAATCTCTGTTGATTAGCAACTTTTTACAACCACTGTTCTTACACTTTGTTACATGGCTGGAAGTAATATAGGATTCCTTGTAGACATGTTGGAAATGCCTCATTAATAAACTAAAAAAAAAATCATCAACTGTGTGGTCATGGGCAGTTCCAAATATGACAGATCCTTGTAACCAGTCTGTCATATCTCCGCACCAACCTGTCTTAATGCACTGATCCCATACAACTGACCAGCACACATCCACACCATTTCACCACCATGAGTTACATCAGCAGTGGTAGGTCACATGATTGCCTGCAGTTCAACACCACCTAACGTGCTCTGAAGTGACTTATGTGCTGTTTCAAGGGTGACTCACATTTTGTCATCTGAGATTATGTTTTATCTCATCAGTTCAGAGCTTAAGAAAAATATCATCACAATGAAACTTCATTTTCCAGTGGATGTGAGAAGGGTTTGAAGATCAGACCATAAAAAGAGACAAATAAAATGTAATAGTCTGATGTTCTTCTGCAGGGTATGAGAATAGCAAGTGATTAGCCTAACAGTTGGCGTTATTTTGCGGATGAAAATGGTACATTTGTTCCACACCTTTACAACACATTGTCAAATTGAATTTTGTGCCTGTATTTGAAATTTTTGGTTGTAATTTCTCATTATTTGACTCATTCATTTATTAAGACACCATATTCTGTAAATCCCATCACAAATGGCAGCCTTCAGGGGTGTGGAATGTGTCAAATCATACATAATTGGCAGGGTCAGCCAAGACAAACCACTTCTGTAAAAACAGCCAATTACAGTTTGTGCTACTCTACTCGTTTGATAGTTATGGGATTTACTGCTACATTATTGATATGTATATTAGGTGAAAAACAGTTACTTTGAAAAAGAGGTACTGGTTTTTCTCGTATACCACTAAGCTTCTATTTTCAGCTGATGAATCAAACAAGGCACATGTGTAACATTACATAGAACACTGGTTAAGTCAAAGTGTGTTCAGAGTAAACATTGGTGTTAACTGGAATTTACATTCACGAGACCAAATATTCTGATAAATTTGTTGAAAGAGTGCCTAATGAGTTATGCTTGTACATATCTTTTCAGATAGCTGAGTATTTCCAATGTCCTACCTAACATCTACTGTCAACCTGTTAAAAACCCCTAATTTGAGATTCATAGTTTATATCGAAATTATTTCTTGCTTCTAATATAGTTGTTGTTAATTTTACAGCTCATTCTAAGTTCCTTGTCATTATTAACACAAAAGCTGTTAGGGGTACATGTATTGGAATGTAAGTGCATGTATCCCAGGTCTCTGTAGAGCATTCTGCAAAAGGTTTGCTTATCGACTTAATACAACATTATTGTTGTTTGCTTCTGTAGAATAATACTTTTTTATCTTAGGTGCATTTTCCCAAAGACTGTGCTATAAGACAGCACTGAGTGCAAGAATGTCAAGTATACCAAAAATCACGTCATCCTATTAACAGAGGGATGTGTAGTGCAAATCAGGCAGAACTGAGCTTTTTGGTTGATGTATCCATGTGCTGCTGCCCTCTCAGTTTGTCATCCATCTGGCAGCCTAAGAAATTCTCAATGTCTTATTAAATGTGTACCCATTGATATCTGGTACTTTAAAATGAGTCTTTTTTTTTTTAAGAAAAAAAGAAAGATCATATTGCTGCAACCTGTAGGATAGTCTTTATATTATGTAACTAGTTGATGCAGAACAAAGATGGGTAAAGACCAAGCTTTGTCACTGTGACTCATTGATATTGTAGTCATAGGATCATCTTGCAAATGTTGTAGTTCTTCTCATTTCCATGGCTGCTAAGAAAATTGGAGAAGAATACTGCCCTATGCAATACACTGTTTTGTAGTTTTGTTTTTTCTCAGACACATTTCAGCACTTTTTGTGCTATCTTCATTGGGATTAGTTGCTTATTTTATTTCTCACTTGAGGCTACTGCTTGTTTGTGCTGGTAGCGTTAGCTGCGCTACATAGTCCACAGCTTATCACAAGTTTTGGTGAAATGGTGTTTTTTCTTCGTTTGTGTCAAGGTAACACACTTATTTCTTTCACTGTGGTTATTACACATGCATTACCTAACGTTTGTTTACCAAACATAGAGTTTCCACCTCCATTACATGTTGTTATAACAGATGCAAAAACTCTGTGCCTGAAAAACAAATCTTAAGATTCGAGTGTAACAATCACTGTGAAAGAAATAAGCATTTTACTTCAAGACAAAACTATGCAAGCTGTAAATTGTATAGCAGATCTAAAGCTCCCAGCATAATCAACAGTAGCCCCATAGAGAAAGAAAACAAACTAGTTATAGCACAAAAAAGCTGAAATGTGTCTGGGTGAAAACAAAATTACAAAACGATATCTTGCATAAGATGGAGATACGTCTCCATTAGGATATTATGTTTAATTGCTTTTTTGAAGAGTACAATTTGACATTTATGTACATTTTAAGGAAATATGCCCCCTTTACACCACTTTGAACTCTTATTCAGATCTGCCAGATATTTTTGGGATTTTTTTTCAGGTAGTTCATTATAGATTCTCATTGGGCATTCATCAACTCCACAGATTACTTACTGCTGTTACACTGTTTGCAGCAGAGTTTTTCCACAACAGTAGGTTACTGGACTATCCCATTCAGTTATGATTTTGAAACAGTAACAACAACTGGAACACCAATTTAGTTCCCTACAGTGAACACCTCCACGAATTCATACATTTTTTGAAACTTTTTGTGTTGGAAATCTGCCAGTAAAATGAATAAAAACAATGAAATTTTTTACAAAAATAACTCAACAACGGACTCAATGCGATGATCAATGCATCCATCTCAGTGCAGTTTCCACCCCACTATTCTATGGTCCTCAATCAAACTAGTGAAACCACCATCTCCTGGGTAGTAATAAACTTCACATTAAACACATTCCACATGATTTCTCCCCATCTAGTTCATTATAAATCATGACAAGCATCATATAATGACATTTCTTTTAAGGGCTCCTGAATGTGATTGTAAAAATTATGTCTTTTTGTTTGAATGACATCTTCTAAAAGAAAATTGACAGCATTTGTTGACTTACTCATTTCATTCCAAGTTCAGCATTTCTGAAAAGACTTCACCTGTACCATTCCATGTCAGTGCATTGTCACTGATTTCACCTGTACTTGGTCCATTAATGTCATTTCCATGAATTTAATTCAACTGATATATCTCCCTATGGAAGGAAAAGCCAGAGTCATTCACCACATCTGTGCTTCTACTGTGTATATACCCTTTGGGAGAGCCCCTGGTTCTTGCATTTGGAAGTAATTATAGGGAACATTAATGAAACTGAAGGTTTGGGATAGATTCGGATGGATGCTGAGGTAATCTAATGTTTAAGCTGACTGTTAGTAATAAACAGCAGATTTAGATTCGACTTCCTGTCGAAATGTTTGGTTTTCTCTGCACTCTTTATTAAAAATATTGTAAGATACACACAGAATAAACTCCATAACTTATTTTCAAGCCAGCTTTGTTCAACATAGACTACAGATATGTGTTATTCATTCTCACCAATAACTCATATTTTGGTTCTTATTCTGGTTGCCAACCTCTAACAAAACATACAGCAAAGATTGTCTTTTACCAACACTTCAACATTTTTAACACTCTCCATAAAATACAGTATCTGTTTTCAATAATTCTAAGTCAAAAGTTTTACATTTTTACTTAATCACATAGTAAACAGTTATTATTTAATATTGTTTCAAATAAGAAGGTATTCTAATTGTTTCATAACAGCATTTCTAAGTTTCTCAAACTTTGACCTTGGTAGGGCTTTGGTACATACATCTGCCAATTGTTCTTCTGTACTACAGTACTTTAACCCAAGCAAACCTTCTCTGTATTGCTCCCTGATATAATGGAATTTCACATCTATATATTTGCTTCATCTAATTAACTGCCCTGACTTGATTATCTGGATTGCACTTTGACTGTCTACATGATGAATGAATGGTCTTCACTTCTCTTCTGGATAGCTCTTGTCATAGAGTCTTGATGTGTGTTTCTTTTTTATCTTTGGTACGTTCTGCTGCTAAAATGAGTTCTGTTTCAGTCAATGAAATAACTGTAACACATTGTATCTTAGAACACTGAATAATGGGAGCATTATAAAGAATAATGTGTGCACTTGAACTCTTCCTGTCTCTCAAGTCCTGTTTCTTATAGAAAAGATATAATTCTTGAGGTCATGTAGATATCTCAGAATTGTTTTTGGCAACTTACCACTGCCAAGTGAATGACCTGTGAGGTGCAGGAAACCTGTCCTTCACAAGGATTTTTGGTACCTCACCAGTACACAGAGTAGAATATGACATCACAAAATGTAAATACAGCTGCAACCAGTTCTCATCCTAGTCATCTGCAGACTTTAAGCCTAAACATTCAATGTCTTAGAAATAAATCATTAGAAATTGAAGTAACAGGGAATGGTGTAAATATTGACTGCATGTGCATTTTGAAGCATAAGTGCAGAAATTTTGAACTACGTAGCGTTAACATTCATCCATATGAGTTGGCAAGTCAGTTTTGTAGAAAAAAATTCCAAAAATGGAGGTACATATATCTTTACCAAATCAAGTATTGGGTGTAAAAGAAGGTGTGAAGATGAATCATTGAGTATGGGAAATCATTTTGAAGCAAAAACTACACTGTCGTAAAAAATACAGGGAAAAGTCATAGTCATAGCAATATACAGACCACCTACTGGGAATACAGATGCATTCATTAATCAACTATAAACACTATTTAACATTCTATTTACTGAAAGCCCCACTGTAGATGAGTTTGGGGACTTCACTATAAATCTAATGAATGAAGTAAGGCTAAAAGATCAGTTCTTAAATCTGTTGTGAAGTTTTAAACTATTTCCTCACATACAAGAAACCGACAATTATAACATATGACACAGACAACACCATGGACACTGTATTTTCAAATGACAAATCTGTATAAATAGAGGTTACTAATACTGATTTAAAAAATACGTATAATAAGAAAAGAGGCAACCACTTATTTGTAGACGATTGGTGCATGGTGCACAGAGACACATAACAGAAAACAGTTAACACAGGCTTTCTGGCTCAGGCTCTCTAGTAGGAGTACACATATACACAACCACATAGAAACCCAAAAGTACATGTTCACACTAGCAGTGAAACTGATTATTGAAGAATTGATTATCAAAAGTAGTTGCCTGGTGGCAAGGGGATAGGGAAGAATGCATGAGGTAGGGTGTGGGTAGCAGGGTAGAGTGAAGCAGGTCTCTTGCCAGATGATTTAGCGGCTGCAGAACAAGAAGAAGAAAAAAGTTCAGAGGGTTGAGCATATAAGGGATAGAGGTGAGAGGGGGGGGGGGGGGGGAGGGGAGGAAAAGAGAGGAAGATTGTGGTGAAGAGGGAGGCAGGGAGGAGAGAGAGTAAGGGAGAGGGGTGGAAGGAAGGGGGGAGCAGTGGAGTTTGAGAAATAAAGAAAGAACGTGCCTGCATGGGGAGGGAGGGGGAGGAGGAAGAGTGGTGGGAGAAGTCAGTAAACTATACGGATGGGGGAGGAATGATGTGGACAGAAAAGGGAAGAGGAGAGGTAAGGGAGGCAGTGGGAAACAAGTTAGCAGAAATTTAGGCCAGGGTGATTGCAAGACTGCAGGATATGCTGGAGAGACAATCCCATATATGTAGTTCAGAGAAACTTATGCTGGAAGGAAGTAACCAAATGGTCCATGTAGTGAAGCAGCTGTTGAAGTCATTAGAGTTGTTGTGTGCAGCATGTTCTGCTACTTGATGGTCGCATTCGTTATTTACCGCACTTTGGAGATGGCTTTATGTGAATGGACAGTTGATTACTTGTCATGCCCACACAGAATGCTGTACAACAATTGCAGAATAACTGATACATAGCATGGCTGCCTTCACATGTGGTCCTGACTTTTATTGGGTAGTAGATGCCCGTGACTGGACTGTGGTAGGAGATCTTGGGCGGATGTATGGGACAGGTCTTGCACACGGGACAGGTGTCGCACCTGGGTCAACCGCAAGGGTGCAGTATTGGGAGCAGGATTGGAGCAGGGATGGACAAGAATATTCTCGAGATGGGTGGGTGGCAGAACACTATCATATGACCCAGAGTAGTGCCTTATGAAAAATAGACTGAGATTTTATAATACCAAAGCATACAAGTATATGAAGTTATGTTAAAATGTATTGTGTGACCATGCATAATTTTGCTCATACTTTTTTATGTATATATTTGCATGTTCTATTTCTTTGCAATGGTTTCACATTCATTTACATGGGCATTTGAACAACATCCATACAATACCGTACAATACTTGTCTTCGCCTCTTGCACTCATGTTGAATGTTACCAGGACTTACTTCACATACTGTTCTTGATGCAGAAATATTCCATCCTCAAGCTTCATTGCTTGAAGGTCTCTCGGGCATGCAGCCGGGTTTACTGGTCATTGTAGAACGAATTTTCGATGGCGTAATGTGCCATCATCATCAGGTTACTCCTGTTGACTGATGTCCTAGGCCGGTGGGTGGTATGGTATATATACCTGTCGCCTCTCCCCTCCACTGACTCCGCGTATGGACTGAGGGATGTGCAGGCTGCGGTTGTGGGGGTAGCTTGTGCTGACGAGATGACTGATGGGGGTCAGTATGCAAGCCGCCTTCAGCGAATGTGGTGCCCCATATCCGCTGCTCCTGCAGAACTTTTATTGCTGGATTCCACGCTTGGCTGAGTTGAAATCTGTTGTCCTTGTTAATAAGGTTCTCGTGCAGCCGGATTTCAATTGCTTCCTTGTATACACAGTCCCAAAAGCGGGATGTGTTGTGCAGGACTTCTGTGTTCCCATATTTCATACGATGATTTGTCTCGAGGCAATGTCCTGCGATTGCAGATTTTGTAGGCTGTTGGAGCCTTGGTGTGCCGTTTGTGTTCAGTACACCTTTCCTCGATCGTGCAAATGGTTTGCCCCACATTTGCTTTGCCACACTCGCACCGTATGAAATAAACTCCAGATTTCCAGAGTCCTAAATCGTCCTTCACTGTCCCTACAAGGGACTTGACCTTTGGTGGCAGGCGGTAGACGCATTTGATGTTATGACATCCTAGAATCCTGCCTATTTTTCCAGATACATTGCCCGCATATGGTATGTAGGCTGTCGCTTTCGGTGGATCATCATCAGGTGTCGGCTGTGGTGTGGTCTTCTGCTTGAAGGCGTGTCGAATTTGGCGGTCACAATAGCCGTTCTTCTGGAACACATCCTTGGAGATCACAAGAGCTCTGTGAACCAATGTATTTAGTACTCCTTCCTTTTGTGACGGGTGATGACAACAGGAGGTGTGAAGGTAAAGATCCGTGTGACAACCCACACGGATCTTTACCTTCACGCCTCCTGCTGCCATCACCCGTATGTGATGACAACCCACATCACCCATATGTGATGACAACCCACACGGATCTTTACCTTTATGCCTCCAGCTGTCATCACCCATAAATGAATCAAGAAATAAACATAACAAATAGTACTAAATTGTGTAATTAATAACAGAAATTTTAAGAGTGTCAAATATTTCATAATTTTAAATATTTCTAAAAATAAAAATAAAAATAATTTCAGCTGTATATTCAGAGCTAGAACATACTGACTGTAACAAAGGAAATAAAGTAATTTCTTTTTACAGATTTTAGCCTGAAATATAACACATTGTCTACAAAATCATACCAAATTCTTTTAGAAAAACAGCTGAGATAATATTAATCTGTTCAAAATACTAAAATATTTCAGGTATCAACTACTTCTGTTGAGGAAAAGTAATGCTAGAGAAGGGCGGCCCTTTACAATATTTTGTGACTTATTATAGAGTTTGCCAAACAGTGTACAAAACGATGCCAAAAGATGGAATACAGAAGTATGGAAGTACCTGATACATAGTGTATTACAGAAAACATTCGAAAAATATCTTCTATAAAAGTCATAATTTGTACACATATCAGAACATGGCATTCAGATTTTCAGATCTGTGCAACATTCTGTCACCAGACAAATAATACAAAGTCAAAACTACAACATTACTACACTAAACTATAGAAATAAGTGCAGAGCCAAAGTGAATTACTAGAATTACAGATTTCAACTTTACATCTATAAAGTCACACTTCAAAATCTTCAAAAGAGAACAGAAAAAAATTCAGAGCCTAAATGTCTGAGGAGTGAGCTGACCCGATAAACTCACAATGACATGTACAGACCAAAAGAATATTCTCAATCATGAGTAGGAATATAGTACAAAATCAGTCAGCCACATAAACCAGAGTATTCAAGGATATGTTGACTCATGAAAGGACACAATAATGAAAAAAATATTAGGGTGTAAGCTTACGATGTGGGGACTGGCCCTTGAATCGAAACCAGATGAAATGTTTTGACACAACAAAATGAATAAAGTTCATAATCATATCAATAAGTTCAACCATATGTAAAGAGTAATTATAAGAAGCATCTAACCTCAGTCAATACTCAGACAGTCGCAATGACCAGGGGTACCCAAAACAGAGTGAGAAAACATACATTTATGTTGATTAACACTGTCCATGCCAGTAACTGTTTTTCTACAAAAACAGTTTCATGAATTCTTAATATAGGATGATTTCTTGGCTAATAATTTACAAATCTCAGTCACAACATTCATGATTTGATTAGATTAGATTTACTTACATTCCAATTGATCCATAGTGAAGAAGTCCTCCAGGATGTAGAACATGTCAGAAAAACAATAATACATGACAAATGTTTACAATTGAAACAAATAAGCTAATGTACCTTCCACAGGTCCTAAGTGGAATGATCGTCATTTTTTTTAATGAACACTATATCAAGGAATCATTTTACAAACATTCATTTACTAAGATCGCATTAATGCACTGAATTTAAAATTTAGAATTTTTATTTATTTATAAGGTAATAAAGATATAATAGAACTACTACAATACATATTTGCAATGAACACATTACTGCATTGAAATGGTGCAGAAGTTAGTTTGTACTTACCCACACACACACACACGCACACACACACACACACACACACACACACACACACACACACACATGCTTATTTACTACGAACATGTTATTGCACTGAAATGATGCAGAAGTTAGATTGTACTGATTTGTGTATATATATGCTCATCAGTTGGCTCTACTGAGAAATTCATCATCGAAGTAGGAGTTGGCCACCAATAAATCCTTTAGGTAGGCTTCTCTTAAACTGGATTTCATTTGTTGCTAAGCTTTTTATGGCTGCTGGCAAGTTACTGAAAATGTGTGTTCCTGAATAATACAAACTTTTTTGTACAAGAGTAAGTTACTTTAAATCCTTGTGAAGATTATTCTTATTTCTAGTATTGATTCCATGAATTGAGCTATTGGTTTGAAAAGTGATATATTTTTAATGACAAATTTCATTAAGGAAAAAATAGATTGGGAAGCAGTAGTTAGTATCCCTAGCTCCCTAAACAGGCTTCTGTAGGATGTTCTTGAGTTCACACCACATATAACTCTTATTGCACGTTTTTGTGCCTGGAAAACTTTAGTTTGGCTTGATGAATTACCCCAAAAAATAATCCCACATGACATTATGGAATGAAATTAAGCATAGTATGCTAGCTTTTTCGTTCTTATATCCCCTATGTCTGACACAATTTGCATTGAAAATAGAGATTTGTTAAGACACTTCAGCAGTTCTGTGGTGTGCTCCTCCTAGTTGAATTTATTATCAAGCTGTAATCCTAAGAATTTAACACTGTCCACTTCTTCTATCTGCTTGTCATCGTATGTTAGGCATATACTCGTGCAACACCGCTTACAGGTTCTGAACTGCATTTAGTGTGTTTTTTCAAAGTTTAGTGACAAAGAATTGCCTAGGAACCAGTGATTAATGTCCACATATAATTTATTATCTGATCTTTCTAAGACTACACTTGATTTGCTATTTATTGCAATGTTTGTATCATTGGCAAACAAAACGAACTTGGCATCTGGTAATGTTACTGATGAAAGGTCATTGATACACACAAGAAAAAGTAAGGGCCCTAACATGAAACCTTGTGGGACCCCACATGTAGTTAGTTCCCAGTTGGATGATGCCTGATTGCTTAATACATGTCTCTTTCGTAATAACACCTTTTGTTTCCTGCCAGAGATATAAGATTTGAACCATTTTGCAGCATTTCCTGTTACACCATAATATTCTAATTTACTTAAAAGGATATTGTGATTTACACAGTCAAATGCCTTTGACAGATCACAAAATATACCAGTTGCCTGCAATGAATTAAGTACATTTTCACTTAGCCTTCTCAATATCAGAACCCTTTAGAAATCCGAACTGCGACTTTGACAGTATGTTATTTATGATAAGATGGTTATAAAGCCAATTGTACATTACCTTTTCCAAAATTTTTGAGAATGCTGGCAAAAGTGAAACTGGACGGAAATTTGATGCTATTTCTTTATCTCCCTTCTTAAACAGTGTCTTAACTTCAGCATATTTCAACCATTCAGGAAATATTCCACTGATAAGTGACTGGTTACACAGATAGCTTAATATGTTACTCAACACAGAATCACATTCTTTAATTAAGTTTGTTGATATTTCATCATATCCACTAGATGTTTTTGATTTTAAAGATTTTATGATGGACATTATTTCTGCTGGGGTAGTGAGGGTCAAATTCATATTATGGAAGTTACTTCAAATGTCTGGTCTGAGGTATTCTGTAGCAGCATTTACAGAACCTGACAACCCCATCTTTTCAGTAACAGTTATAAAATGTTTGTTAAAAAGTTCTGCAACACTATACACATCTGTCACCAATGTATCATTTACTCTTAATGCTATTTTTCCCTCTTCATGTCAGGTTCTACTGGTCTCCTCCTTCACTATATCCCATATTGTCTTTATTTTGTTATCTGATATGACTATCTTTTCCTTGTAATATATTTGCTTGCTTGAAATATGCTATAGCATCAACATCAGAACTTTTTCCAATTGACAGACACAGTTTTCTTTTTGTTTTACAAGATACCCCTATTCGTTGAGTAATCCATGGCTTTTTTGTATACTTTGCTCTAACCTTGGTTAGTTTTGGGGGAAAACAGTGCTCAGATAAGATAAGCACTTCATTAGCAGAAGTGTTATATTTTTCATTCATGCCATGAGCACTGTAAACATCATGTCTCTGAGCAGTGTCCTAAAATAATCAATTTTTTGCTTATTGATTACCCTCTTGAGCTCAGATTTAACAGATCTTATATCCTGTTCAGTATTAACATTTAACAGAAGGGACTGCATGTCATGGTCTGAGAGGCTATTGGTTTTGTAATATAATTTTGTTCTTTGGACTTTTCTATAAAGATATTATCAATGGCTGTTTGTGAGCAATTGGCTATCCTAGTGGGGAACTTTACAGTGGGAATTAGGTTGAATAATGGTGTTACTAACTCAAATAAGTTCTTATTGGGAGAGTCTTTAAGGAAATCTACATTGAAATCACCAGCAACCACTATTTATTTGTTTTTGGTTGTTAAATGGATCAGTACAGCTTCATGGTGGTTTATGAACAGATTAAAGTTACCTGGAGGTGCTCAATATACACTTAATACTATGAAGGATTTTTTGTGAAATTCTACTTCTGTTGCACAGTCTTCTACATGCTGTTCTAGGCAAAATACATGAATGACTATGTTCTTAAATTTATGACAGTTCCTGATGAATGTGGCAACTCCTCCTTTCTCCATTTCTGCTCTACACAAGTGAGATGCTAACCTAAATCCTGTAAGTTCTATACCAGTGGTCACATGATGTTCAGAGAGGCAAATTATGTACGCTGGGTTTGAGGACTCTAATTCATCTATGCAGATAATTAAGTCATTAATTTTATTTCTCAGTCCTCAAGTATTTTGATGCAATAAAGATAGCTGACATTTCACATTGACTGAGTTAAAATTGGGTAGAGTTGAAATATCTGCTGATTGTTGCAAATTCTTAACCAATAGCTGTTTATGCTGATGTAATAAGCTAGAATTATGTTTTTTGGTTTCTTTCTCAAACTGAAGTTTGTCTCAATCCTAACCTCCCTTAAAACTTGGTTTCTTTCTGTCCTCCCTACCCTAAAAAAAGGGTCTTTTCTGAACCCTAGTTCTGTAGTTGACAGATGCCTGAGTACATTACCCAGCACCCATGATCTCTTGTAAGCTGACTGGATCAGCACGGTACAGCCATACAGCAGTGTGGTAGTCGATCCATCCACATATTTAAGTTTCCTCGCTAAATTTCTCATCACATAGTCCAATGGATAGGTAGCTTCTTGTCTAGCATTCACATCAAATCCTGAAACATTATTTTGTGTACTAAATACGCTGTTCAATACCTTCCTCACATCACACACTATATGCTCTCCCTATTTATATTGCAAAAGCAAGTATATAGGATTTACATAACACATAATTAAAAATTGTTCACATATTAAACTTTAATAAGCAGAGTTAAATGCAATGAAAAAATGAACTAGTAAGGTGATAAAGCACAAATCTATTGCAAAACAATTTGTATAGTGTATCATAGAATTAAACTCAGTCAATAGATAAGACAGACCTTTAGAAATCACATGATCTTACATACTATATTCCTGAAAAACAAAAAACAATTATATAGTCATATAAATCTGCAAACATAATGTATATTTTCTTCCAGACTAGGGATCATTATGCAGCCATGTTCAAAGGTCTTGTCTTCTATACTAAAAGTTAGCAGTACTTGACATTTTACCAATTTGCTTTGCTTACCAGTAGCTCCTCTTATCTTTACACGTACGATAGACATTTCCAAAAAATTCTTACTATACTTGATCTTGTCTCTAAATTGTTCACATATACCACAAATCAGGCTTCATGTATCAGTCAAATAGCTACCTTCCCACTGATCAGTCTCAATCTTAATGTAAAGACACCCAAAATCTGAATCATCTCCTCCGTTGTCCAATACTTCAGGCAGAAGATCACTTTCAATTTCATCAAATGCTACGTACACACTGTCTTTACTTGGTTTCATCAACTTTACTGGTATCATAGCACAACTTTGTTTACTCATGTTATCAGGTAAAGATTGAACACAATGAATGGATTCCATGGCACAACAAATATCACTTGTTACATAAGGAACACAAAATATATTACTGTCAAAATTACACTTCCTTCTTAGATCTTCTTTCACTTCATTCCACCAATTTGATACAAATTCTGACTAACCATAGCTACCTTATTCCAGAATGCACATTTATCTATGTTATCATCAATTTGGTCCCAAACAAACTTCAAAAAGTTTTCACCTTTATTCTCTAGGCTCACAGGTAACTCACCTTTACTGTTTGGATCTTTACTCTGCATGACATTAATGAAAAACTATTTTGACTGGACTGGTATTCCACGACTCACATTTACAATATTACATATGTCACTTACCTTACCTGAATTGTCCACATCATTCACAGATAACTCTGAAACTTCCTTATTCTTAAACGCCACAAATACCTGATACTCATCATCATCATATTTCTCTAAAATTACTTAATCAGAAATGTTACTAACAATACAAGTCTCATCTCCATCAGAGACATTTACCTCACCTACATTCATTTGCAATAAGCTACCAGCCTCTGAGTTACGAATGTCAGTTATTTCACAGCTCTCATTCACATCTGCATCAAAAATATCACCTAGTTCAAATCCAACACAGTCATCGCCTGCCTTACATAAATCAATAGCACTGTTTTCCAACCAAGAGAAGAAATCATTAGTACATACTACATCAAAATCCACTCTTATCACATTCTGTTTTGTGATTAGTACCTACATCACCATAATTAAACATAGTATCCCAAAACTTTTGACCAAAACATAAATGAGAAATCTGATATTCCTTCTGTTCAGTTTTAGATACATGAGCCATATCATTAACACTGTTATTACTGTCTAATTGCAAATATAACTTGGAGGTCCTGTGCTTGTTGTGTTTCCTTGCCTCAAAACTGTGGACCTTCATTGAGGTGAACTGCTGTTTCTTCTACCAAAACTCCAATGGTTATCCCCATTATTCCCATCCCACTGATGTTCAAAATTTCTCTCTCTATTTACACTTTGATCCTGGTAGAAGTTACCATTATCTCCATTTCTATAATTATTCCCATTGTGATTTCTATCATTCCAATTATTGTGGTACATACTTCTTCCTACTGCCCTGTCTAGCGTGTCAACATAGCGTAAAAATTGTTCAAGATAATCGTCAGGTCCATGTATTAAATCCCACCACAACCTTTCTGGTAATCTTCTTTTAAGTGCATCAGTGAATCTCATTTCATCAAATTGTTTGCCAAGGTGTTGTGATACACAACCCCACAACAGGCTACAGCATTTCACTCACCCCACTGCTGCCCCACACTGAACCCAGGGTTATTGTGAGGTTCGGCCCAAGTGGATGCCTCCCCCCCACCCCCCACCCCACCCCCCCCTCCCCCAGGAACATCTCATTCCAGATGAGTGTAACCCCAATGTTTGAATGGTATAGTAATGACGGTGTAGGCATACGTGGAGACAGTGTTTGCACAGCTATTGCTGACATAGTGGAACTGAGGCAGAATAAGGGGAACCAGCCCGCATTCTCTGATGCAGATGGAAAACCACCTTAAAAAGCCATCCACAGGCTGGCTGACACACTGGCCCTCGACACTAATCCACCAGGTGGATTCGTGCCGGGGACTGGCACGCCTCCCTGCTCAGGAAGCGGTATGTTAGACTGCATGGCTAGCTGGGCAGGCGAACCATCATGGTACAAATGTTTGCAAAGGAAATTCATCATACATATGTTCATACCTACAACACAAGAGGAAAAAATAACATTTATTATCCATTACTAAAACTGTCAGTGGCTCAGAAAGAGTTCAATATGCACCAACAAAAAGTTTTGATGATTTGCCCAGTACCATAAAATGTCTGACAAGTAGCAAAGTAAGTTTTAAATCTAACCTATAGTCATTTCTCCTGAACAGTGCCTTCTATCCCATGGACTTAAAAAACTATATGTACATTAATGTTAATACTAATCACATATACATACCCTGTAAACTGACTCATTCTACATCATTCCAACAAAAGAATCATTCAAATGATCTGCAGAACACATAACTAACTAATTGTAATAGAAAGTTCTGGTATACCCACTATAACTGCAGTTTATTGTTAGTTTCTGTTTCCTATTTGTATGATATGAGCTGAACCATTTTAAAGTAACATGTGTTTCTCCCTTGTTCTGTTGTATGCCATTTGAGTACAATGAGCAGAATATTCATAAATTTTGGAACTCGAGAAAAGTACATAATAGTTTACTTAGTAGTTCCAATAATTTATATACATTCTGCTAATGATATTTATTCTTTTAAATATTTACCTTTAACTAACTTGCTACATTACTAAGTATTTTGGAATGATGATGGAGAACATAATCACCATAAAACAATGTTATTTTTCAGGGAATGTTCATCGTGTCACTACCATTCGCAGTGCTCCGTGGTGGCTACTGGGCAATTGTTGCCATGATAGGCATCGCATATATCTGCTGCTACACGGGCAAGATCCTGGTGGACTGCCTATACGAGGACGGGGTGCGCGTGCGGGACTCCTACGTCTCAATCGCGAGTGAGTGCTTCGGGCCCAAGTGGGGGGCACGAGCTGTCAATGTGGCACAGATCATCGAGCTGCTGATGACATGCATCCTGTATGTGGTGGTCTGCGGCGACCTTATGGTGGGCACCTTTCCAGAGGGTGCCATCGACACGCGTAGCTGGATGATGCTGATCGGCATACTGCTCGTGCCGCTCGGCTTCCTCAAGTCACTGCACCACGTCTCCATGCTCAGCTTCTGGTGCACTATGTCCCATCTTGTTATCAATGCCGTCATTCTCGGTTACTGCCTGCTGTACATCGGAGACTGGGGATGGTCCAAGGTCAAGTGGAGCATTGACTTTGAAAACTTCCCCATCTCCCTGGGTGTCATCGTGTTCAGTTACACGTCACAGATCTTCCTGCCAACACTCGAGGGCAGCCTCATAGACCCCTCCAAGTTCAACTGGATGCTCAACTGGAGCCATATTGCTGCTGCCATCTTCAAGTCCCTGTTTGGTTATGTGTGCTTTCTGACCTTCCAGAATAATACGCAGCAGGTCATCACCAATAACTTGCATTCCCAGGGCTTCAAGGGCTTTGTTAACTTCTTCTTGGTGGTGAAAGCAGTGCTATCTTACCCACTGCCATACTATGCTGCTTGTGAGCTCCTGGAACGTGCCTTCTTCCGTGGCCGACCCGAGACTCTGTTCCCGACCGTCTGGGCACTTGATGGTGAGCTCAAGGTTTGGGGCTTGGCCTTCCGTGTTGGTGTTGTCACCTTCACTATTCTTATGGCCATCTCCATTCCACACTTTGCCATACTAATGGGTTTCATTGGCAGCTTCACAGGCACGATGTTGTCTTTCATCTGGCCATGCTACTTCCATCTGAAACTGAAGAGGCCGATGCTGGACTGGGGTACAGTTGCCTATGACTGCTTTGTTATTTTCCTTGGGGTCCTCTTTGGTATTATTGGAGTATATGATTCTGGCTCTGCTCTCATCAAGGCCTTTGAAATAGGCCTGCCATTCTGAAGTTGTAGTGAGTCTGTCAGTAGCCAGCTAAATGTGGTCTGCCGAAAATATTGTATAATATATTATACATATAAATATGTATATGCACTAATTTTAATGTATTTAATTAACAAGTTGTAATTTTAATACAAAGCCTGAAAACAGGAGTCACTGAGTGCTGTTGACAATAATAAAGATATATGTTGGGCTACCTGTGGAATCTGACATTTGGAAAGCAGAACTGAAGACATAATATTGTAAGCTGAATGTGGCACATTTTGTGTGTTCCTTTTTGCATCTTATTACATTGAAGTGGAGACATTCAACCCAATTTGTTAAGGCATACAAAAAAAACTGGGAGAAATTTTGATAAAACATAAGAGAGCAAATGTAGTAGTGATTAATATGTTTCATAATGCATTTTACAGGTTATGCTTCATATACGGGTTACCCACTATTTCATTTTCTTTTCCTGTGTAGCAAAATGAAAATATAATCCATTGTGCCAATTTATGAACACCACATTTGGAGCCAGAGTTAAATTCAATGAAATTCTTCTGTGAATATAACCGCATCACTACACAAATGGAAGAGGCACTTTTGATACTGTTGCAGACAGCTTTCATCAGAGTTAGTCTCTTGTAGCTGAGGCATTGGTTTACATTGTATACCACATCATGTTCCCACAGCTATGAATTTACTTAACTACTAATCCAAGATTAGCACATTTTTGATAACACCTCTGCATTATTTTCCATCTAAGTCAAGAAATTTACAAGGTCTGCCATAGATGGCAAAATAAACTACAGTATCCATAACATATGTTTATGCTGAAGCAGAAGGACAATACTCAGAAATTAAGTGCTTACAAGGTTATTCACAGGAGATATTTATTTGAATGAGGACATTTTTTTCATGTTTCTCTCCACTTGCTCACTATATATACCACAATTTTGAGCTCTAAGGGACATATTTCTTCTTTTCCATATTCCATGTTCCTAATTACATAGACCATACTTTCTCATTTCTGTTTATTTCCTGAATGAGATAGTTAAGTCTATGCAGATAAAAAGTAAAAGATGTAAATCATATTTCATAGATCAGCCACTAGCTCTTTATCTGTTGTCATTGTGTGCAGATAATTTACTTGAAGGGGAAACAGTAAGACAGCTCCACAGAACAATTTGTATCTTTTCAATTAAGGTGACTCCACATTCACCTCCATATATCTACATGTTATTTGCTTGTTTTTATTCTAGCAGAGATACAATATGACTGACTCCATACCTTGAAAAAGACTTACCAGAGAGAAAAGGAGAACAGACTTCTAACTTGTCCATTGTATAATTATATAAGTCTACTTTGCAAATGTCAGATTGCCAGTACAGGTCTTCAGTATTATCTCAAGTCTTCCATTTTATTAGCAGTTACGCTATAAGTGACTATTTATGATAAATAAGTAGGTGAATGTATACAACTGCTTTGATAAAAGAATATATTATAGCATTTTATGCAGGAAGCCATTATCTGATGAACTGCGATGAAAAAAAAAGTAATACAATTTCAATAATTGTGGCTATTAGATAACGGTTGGAGTGTTGCATGGTTATATGCATTTTTGGTGTTGGAGACTGATCATATGTATAATACCTTTTAAGAGTATTTTTCAGATGGACAAAAAACATGCTGAAAACCTCAAGCAAACAAGGTGTGATACATTGAAGTAAATGTCGTGCAAAATAATAAGATAATATAGATGTTCTTCGCAGTATAAATATAATAAAAACCAAGATATAATGTGTTCATTTTAGAATGGTTTGGCTTCAATTCTTCTTCAGAACATAGTAAGCAACTGATAATGTATATGTTGGACATTCTAATGTTTCTTCTGTTAATAACAATGCAGTCTTTTAAATAATTTTTCACATTTGTGATAAATGTTTGTGTAAATGATTCTCTAGGTTCAATAAGTTATTTAACAGTTATGTTTCTAAAATGAATTGGAATAGGCAAACATTTTGATATTTAATTTTAATTTAACAGCTATTTGGGCAGATTATGTAACACATGTGAAATGTGGTTGTAGGAAAAGAAGTGCACTAAGAGAAGTTTTTGAATTATTTTACAGATGGTCACACAGAGAAGAGTTGAATTATTCTTAAAGGATAGTGATTCCTCTAAAGTAAATCGTTCCTGATTTTCAATGTCATTGTTTTTCTTTTTAATTTTGCTTTTATCTTATTGTTTCGCACAAAGATTACACACAGTTATTATCTAAGTTGAAGTTTTTGCTGCTTTATGATTTCAATGGAATTTTTTCAATTTCCTTTTTCATCTATATCTTGCATGCATGATACGACAGTCCCATAATATAAAAAACCACTCCAATAGACATCTCAAGAAGTGACAAAGAAATCTAGTCTCCAGTTCTTTTCCTCTTTTGGCCTCATTATTAAAGAATTATATAAGTTTTCACTGACAGTAATTTGGAAAATTACATACCACTTAACTGCAAAGATAAGAATGTCATGATTTTTTTTCATTCTTTCTCAATGAACACTTTATTTCCCTGCATACTGTGCATGAAATTGTTAGTTCTGTAAATAATAATCATGAATGCCTTCATCACTTTCTTTGAAATGTACACTTACTGACGGACATTCTTTCTTCTGTATTTTAGAATTACAGTTTACATGAATTACTAACTAATAAAAAAAACCCATGCAGTCCACCCTCTTACTTGCATGAATACATACTTTTATTTCCAAATCATATTATTTCTAACTCAATTTATTTCTCTTTTATTTAATTAAGAACACATTTGTGTATAATCTGGACTGTGAATGTGGCTATGTACAGTACACAGTTGTAATACATTCTGGTTGTGCTTTTGTAGATAACATTCATTTCTAACAGATGGCTTTTGTTTTTAATGCAATAAGAACTTCATTTTCAACAGAGGAATTCACAAAAAGATCCTTTCCATAACATTTGTAGTAATGTAGAGACTCATTTGATCACAGAATTCTTACATCAGGGAACTGCCCTTGTCATGTGAAACTAGAACCTAGTTAGTGATAACATGAACACTCAAGGAACTTTCACATGTATAGGTATCTTTTCAATTTTGCTACATTTCTTGGAATTGGCCTGACACAAATCTGAAATTATTTGTTGTTACTGACTTTCACCAGGAATGATACAAAACAAAACAGTAATGTAAATGTAGATCTTTAGGATCACTCCATGTTTCTTGTAAAATAATATTCTATAAACTGCACAAAAAAACAAATTTTGCTAAAATGTTCAGGTGTGATATGTCTTCCTATTGTTAGGATATAACAGCTTCTGCAGAAGCAATAAAATTAAGACTATGTATGACTGCCCATAAAAAATCTAGTCTTCCATTGCAATGTCTACATTTCATAATGCATACATAATATATTCCATCAACCAATGTGTGATAGATGTGTATCATATTATGCCATTAATATTGTGTGATCAAATTATTACAAATATATGTGATATATCTTTCACTTGTAAGTCTTCCAGAATATGGTCAATTTGTTGTTTGCAGTGACTGATGATGTCTTCCATATGCTGTTAAAATATTTACAAAGAAAATAGCTTGTTTTTGTAGATATAGTGAAGTGTTACAAAATGAACAATAGCCTATGTCACATTGTCTTCCATTTAAACTGTGCCATATTTCATATAATGATATGATATTTTTTGTGTTATGTGAAAGAAAGAATAGTGCTCAGGATGAATTCATGTGACAGACATCGATTTTAATACATAAACATTTTTTAACACAGCAGACAAATAATATAATGTGTGTAATTCTGTAAAAGTCATCAGATATATAACAACTGTGTTTCCAGCAAACATAAAATGAGGGTGCACCTTCTACTCTGCCTGGGTAAAAATCCTAACATACTGAATAGCACTTATTTTAAGATGAAGTGGTATAATGTACATAGAAGTTAATGTTAGAATTAAAATAGATTTCTGTATTAAATATTACAGCGTGTCTCTCCACATGATGAGAGTTTTGGAAGCACAGCTTGCATGTAGAGCTTCCTTTCCAGTTGTTGCTGCAAAAGTTGTCGTGAAATTATTGGTGTTGTTAAGTGCAATAGAATGCAGAAAGAAAGTGGTTGATAGTATTTCCATGTAAATAACAATGTAATGACAATGAGATGTAATCCATGTTGAGCTAAGTATTACATTCATAGACTGAGCTATTAGTACTAATCTGTTTATGTGGATGGAATTGATGTTATTGTATTTGAGCTAAAGCAAGGGGGGTAAAAATGTTTAAAAATGATACTTTATCCATTCATGTGTTATAATTATATCCAATGAAAATGGACTGTATATTTTTATATTGTTGTGAAGTTACATTGTACTTTAATTTGCATCTATTGGGGGAGACTATTGAAGCAATATTCCATTGACAATTACTGAAATTAATCCAAAATAATTACTGCAAACATTCATTATTAACAGCAATGACTGATTGAAGTTCAAAGTAACAAACTGATAAAAATAGCCATTGTGAACATTTTATGATTCCAATTTTCACTATAAAGGGAAAATGAAACAAAGCAGGTGGCTTGGAGTTATTGTTATTTTAGTCTCATTATTTGCTGAAACTGCCTGCTACTGAAAAGGAGAACTTTCTGAAATCTTACAGCAATTGCAGTGCTGTTTCTGCACCATGTCGTCAGTTTTATTAGGACTTCTGTTTTCTATTGTGTATAGATTTCTTGATGTGCTCATAATGATAAGATCAGCAGTTGTCATACTTGCACATGTGTCAAATGCACAGCTACTATTTTCATCCCAGATTAACCACAATTAAGTCATTCCCCATTCCAATCAAATCATGAGTATAACATTAAATTTAAAAGAACCAATAAAATCAAAATAATGGTTTGTATGCAAAAAGTGCACAACTTGTCATTTGATGAGTGGACTACATTGTGAATACTACATTCAGATGAAGACAGTTACCAAACTCATTATCCAAAAATAAAACAAATTATTTATTATATTTGGAAAATAATTGTAATGGAAATTGATTTGACAGTCCATTTATATTACAGTCTGATATATCTTATAAGTTAATAGGAGAAGGCTTACTAGCAACCACAAACACACACTAAACAGCAAAAGAAAATAAGATCCCTTGGATGTTGCGAATGTTCAAAAACTTTGATTGCTTTGTGTATTTTGGAGACTAATTGGGGTAATAGGAAATTTGAGTTATGGCCTACCCTAGGACAGAAAATACTTGTCTTCTGGTTCATTTAAGGTGTAGGAGGAAAGCTGTGATATTGGAAATGCAGTCATTTTTTTATTTCCCCATTTTTTATCTTGAATATTTCTCACAAAACCTTTATTAATGTAAGAAACTAAGAGACTAATTGGGGTAATAGGAAATTTGAGTTATGGCCCACCCTAGGACAGAAAATATTTGTATTCTGGTTCATTTAAGGTGTAGGAGGAAAGCTGTGATATTGGTAATGCAGTCATTTTTTTATTTCCTCATTTTTTATCTTGAATATTTCTCACAAAACCTTTATTAATGTAAGAAGGAAATTAGGTCTGATTTGATATGTCATATTTATATTCTGAAGTTGTACTAAACTCTCTTTCTATGTTACAGCATTTATATTCTTTCCTAATCCATTTAAATACTCTCAAACAAGTCATCATATTACATCCAGACTGGTTTTAAATCAAATCTAATGCAAGTTGCTATTACAACAACAGCTTCTTTTGAAAAATCTGAGAATTGGTGGAATGGACATTTTCAGATAAAACTCTTTGTGGATAAACTATATCAATCTAACCTGAATGTTATAACAGAACTTAAAACTGAGAGTTAAACATATATAAAATTTCCTGCTAGGGAGTATATGTAAATATGTTTAATACAATGTCAGAGAAATCTGGGAGGAATATAAGCAATGTAATATGGAAATACATCATCTAACCACATAGACAAGGCACTGGACATTGGATAGGTACATAAAATATTGTACACAGTAACTCAGCTATAAAAGTCTTGTGTTCTTCATCAGAGAGAGAGGAAGTTTTGAGAATGAGAGCAAATCATGGATAGGTGTGTGAGTGGGGATAGTGAGTTATTGTCTTCCTCCATATAACTACACACACACACACACACACACACACACACACACACACACACACACACACATCTGTGCATCTACATTGTGTTGGCTGTACATATGCAGTGCTGGGATTGAAGTTTGACAGGTGAACTGGGCTGAGGGTTATGTCAGATGAGGTGAGTAGATGGAGAAAGAGGTGGTAAGCAGGGAGAGGGGGTGGGGGGAGGTAATTAGCATCTTGGAGGGAGGCAGCAGGTGTGCAGGATAAGTATACGAAAGGGAGAGGTGGCTGGCTCATGAGTTATGGATGTGGCACATGGGTACTGGAGCCAATGAGGTGTTATACACAATGAAAATGACATAGAGGCATGAACTGGGAAGGAGTGACAGGACAGAGGAAGGGAAGACTGTTTTTTTAGAGTATATGGGGACAATTTCCACTTTCTCTGTCATGTCAGCCCCTCTCAGTCCACACTATCACATCATCTTCGTCATGCACCACACGTCACTGGTTCCTAAAGGAAAGAGAGAGGAACAGTGTAAGTGCCATTTCTCTCATGGAGAGGTGGAAACCTAATAAATAATTACTTCATTTTCTTTGTTTGGACCAACAGTCAACTTAAAACTGCCCTCAATAGTCAATGAACATGAAAAAAATTTTGTGTTGGCTGCAATACTTTCTGCCACCAAATATTACCATGCAACACAATAAAAAGTCAAACACCATTACACAATAACTGGATTAAGGCTCCCACAGCATAGTTTATTGCAAAGGTTGGGAAAACATTGCAAACATGTCCTGCTTGACTACAGTCTTCTGTCTCCTGTTAGTTCTCAACTATGGAGTGCAAAGCTGAAGAAAAGAATTTAAAAAAGGCTATTATTGTCCATTCTTAAAGGAAAACCATCTCCATGACATTTTTCTCCTAGTTATCATTCCCGTAGCTTTCATTTGTTTTGCTTATTTTCACAAGATCATTGTACTTTTGAAACTATAATTTAAAGCAACTTATTAATGCCCTGTAGACCTATCTTTTACACAATCTGTAGCCATTTATTTGAGAATAAATGTGAGAGATATTTGTGTTTCCAGTATCACAGCACAATCTTGGGGACAAATTTGATCTAATTTCTCTCCCATAATTTCTTTGTTATACAGTATCAAATTTTCTAATGTTTAAAAATTGTTGCTACTACTATAATCATTTTTATACCACCAGGCTCATGATAAGAAGTTAAGAATTGTCAGATTTGGATTTCCTATACTTCTGTGTATCCATTCTCTTTTCTTTGCAATGGTAATAACACATAAACTGGAGTGTATTTACATTGTAACAACCAACAACTCCACAGCACACTGGTTTATTTCCATGAATGGTTTCAGCTAGTGGCTCATTATCATTAGCTTGTATAATAAGCTGCACTTGCATTGGAAATACAATGCCATTATTTATGTTCACAGTTAACTAAAAATAAAACAGAATACATGTAGCAAGTATACATTATGTATGAAGTTCACACATAACTTCTGTACCATCACTGTAGCCAGAACAGTTCCATATTGTAGTCAATGACCAAACAGTTTACACCATTACCAAGGTCTGCTTATGTAGCCCAAAAACAGATAATAGTTTGTGTGATAGATTCATTGTTCATTGCCACATCATAGATAAAAAATATTTTAACAAAAACTTATAACAGGCAGATGGAACCCTCAAAGAATTATTTCATAATCAGTGTTTAAATAGTCGTTTTTAAAGTGTGTGAAGATGTATCATTGTGTTGATGAGTAATGCTGAATAGATGCATGGATTACAAGTAAATTTTATGCAGGTGTGTATTTGCTACACATAATTTCTTACATTTGTTGTACACTGTGAGCAGAAACAGGGACTACTTTATTTGTAATGCAGGTGCAATTCCTTATATGACCTAATGATAGCTAATAATTAGCTGATACCACTTGTAGGATCAAACCAACATGGAGCTGGAACTGTTGTTTGACCATAACATTGGTACTGTTAAGGACACCTTTGTGTCTTACAAAACAGTCATTTGATACGCACTTCAAAAATACTGTTTTACATTTGAATTTATTTACAGATATATGTTCCCCACTATTGTGTAAAACACACTTTTTTATATTTTATATTCTTGCGAACAAAAATGAATCATACTATTTTAAATATTAACTGAAAAGATATCTATTATGAGCCTTCTATTGGAAAATGTAATTTTGTACACATTTCTTAGTAAGTGATGAATCCACTGTCTTCCAAAAAAAAGCAAGTGTGGTAGTTTCATAAATAAGACAATATGCAGTTGATACGCACTTATTTTTCACACACCATTCAAAGTTATTTTACACAAAGTTACCAGATATATGTATATATTTATTGCAATGAAATGGGAGCAATGCATCTTTTATTTGCAAACACAGAAGAACTATGTGTTATTTTAAATGTCAGTTACAAATTTCTTTTAATTTATGTGTAGTTTTTACTAGCTACACAGAGAAAGGTATTACTAACATAAAAGGAATAGCTTTGATATTAAATCTAAATGAGTTAATTTTGAACTTAAACAATTTTCAATAATACATTAAGAAAAATAAAATTATTTTTCATGTGGTAGCAAACTAAAAGACTAATAATCTATTTCAGCTTTCTTAGTACATATTTCTCCTTCCTACCCAAAAATACGCTACTGAATTCAGTATCACTATATTTAAATGTTGCATAAAATAGAAGGCATTATTTTTCTTTCATGACTTACAGTTTCTTTCAGTTACAATGACATGAAAATAACATGACTGCCATTACTAAAAACACATTTCTTTGTATTTAGATTAACATAAATTGTGGGTAGTTTATGTTTGCTGTTGACAGTGATCAGCATTTAAATTACAAACTTGTACTAATTACCAAAAGAGCTGAAACACAGCAGAGATGTACATGTGCAGCACTGCTACATTGCTTGATAATTTGTGTGTGTACTTAAGTATAAGGAACTGAGATTATGTCTGTATGTTGTATGTACTGGACTCTAAAAGCAATAATATTAAACTTACAGACTTTTAAATGTCTTCCAACTGTAGTTTCTACAGTGAGTTATACTAACTGTTTCCCGTATTAGAAGCAGCCATAAGCTTTAAGTTTTATGTTGTTGTGTACCTCTTTTTTTTTTAGATACCATTTACATGACATGAAAGATTGATGTGTAGTTAGAATTTTGAAATAAATACAGAGTTGTTGATTATACAAATTGTGATTATTACATGCAAATCACCCATACATATGTAAGTTACTTTTTGCCTAAATCTGTCTATAAACATTCTAGTAGCAGTGCCTTCTCTCATTATCACAGTGTACTGTTACCTCAAATGTATCATGTTCCAACTGCAAGGGAAACCTGAATGACTACTGCAGTAATACATCAAGGAAGTAAGTTTATGCCAGCAAAAGCCTTAATTTGCTTGTGAACAACTTTGAAAAAGGAAGATAAAAATTTTATAACTTGACTGCTGCTTCTGCTGCATTTTTAAAGTCACATTGTCAGCAATTAAATTACAAAATTGTACCAATTACCAAAAGAGCATTTTAAACTTACAACTCAAGTTTGTGTTTTACGTAAAATACAGGAAAGGCAACGACTCACCTTTATCAGACTGATGTGTGACACGTAAACTCACATAACAGTACACAGTATTAACTAGCTTTTTAGTCCTGGTTCTTCTTCTGGCAGAAAATACACACATTCACATATACAACCACACAGACACTTGAACACATACTACACTCCTGGAAATGGAAAAAAGAACACATTGACACCGGTGTGTCAGACCCACCATACTTGCTCCGGACACTGCGAGAGGGCTGTACAAGCAATGATCACACGCACGGCACAGGGGACACACCAGGAACCGCGGTGTTGGCCGTCGAATGGCGCTAGCTGCGCAGCATTTGTGCACTGCCGCCGTCAGTGTCAGCCAGTTTGCCGTGGCATACGGAGCTCCATCGCAGTCTTTAACACTGGTAGCATGCCGCGACAGCGTGGACGTGAACCGTATGTGCAGTTGACGGACTTTGAGCGAGGGCGTATAGTGGGCATGCGGGAGGCCGGGTGGACGTACCGCCGAATTGCTCAACACGTGGGGCGTGAGGTCTCCACAGTACATCGATGTTGTCGCCAGTGGTCGGCGGAAGGTGCACGTGCCCGTTGACCTGGGACCGGACCGCAGCGACGCACGGATGCACGCCAAGACCGTAGGATCCTACGCAGTGCCGTAGGGGACCGCACCGCCACTTCCCAGCAAATTAGGGACACTGTTGCTCCTGGGGTATCGGCGAGGACCATTCGCAACCGTCTCCATGAAGCTGGGCTACGGTCCCGCACACCGTTAGGCCGTCTTCCGCTCACGCCCCAACATCGTACAGCCCGCCTCCAGTGGTGTCGCGACAGGCGTGAATGGAGGGACGAATGGAGACGTGTCATCTTCAGCGATGAGAGTCGCCTCTGTCTTGGTGCCAATGATGGTCGTATGCGTGTTTGGCGCCGTGCAGGTGAGCGCCACAATCAGGACTGCATATGACCGAGGCACACAGGGCCAACACCCAGCATCATGGTGTGGGGAGCGATCTCCTACACTGGCCGTACACCACTGGTGATCGTCGAGGGGACACTGAATCATGCACGGTACATCCAAACCGTCATCGAACCCATCGTTCTACCATTCCTAGACCGGCAAGGGAACTTCCTGTTCCAACAGGACAATGCACGTCCGCATGTATCCCGTGCCACCCAACATGCTCTAGAAGGTGTAAGTCAACTACCCTGGCCAGCAAGATCTCCGGATCTGTCCCCCATTGAGCATGTTTGGGACTGGATGAAGTGTCGTCTCAAGCGGTCTGCACGTCCAGCACGAACGCTGGTCCAACTGAGGCGCCAGGTGGAAATGGCATGGCAAGCCGTTCCACAGGACTACATCCAGCATCTCTACGATCGTCTCCATGGGAGAATAGCAGCCTGCATTGCTGCGAAAGGTGGATATACACTGTACTAGTGCCGACATTGTGCATGCTCTGTTGCCTGTGTCTATGTGCCTGTGGTTCTGTCAGTGTGATCATGTGATGTATCTGACCCCAGGAATGTGTCAATAAAGTTTCCCCTTCCTGGGACAATGAATTCACGGTGTTCTTATTTCAATTTCCAGGAGTGTATCATGCCTATGCACCACATGGCTGCTAAAGGTGAGTGGTTGCCTTTGCGTTTTTTATGTATTGGTCTACACATCACACATCAGTCTCCTAAAGGTGAATGTATGCCATTCCTTTATTTTTATGTATTGTTCCATTGAGAAAGTCTCTGTTGCTTATCATGTTTGCATTTTGTTCTTCTGCCAACCAGCTCTGTGACAGCAGAGTAAATTTTAGGAAATGAAACATAATAGCTAAAAATCCTGTGGATCCTAGTACAGCACAATCCAAATAAAAAGTTAAAGACAATATTTTGAAGATTATTCACATTAATAATTCACTAGAATCTCTGAAATTAAAGAATTGCATGCCATAAACATTAAATGATGGCAACTGCATACTGTACAGAAACTGATGTTGTAGAAGGCTTATTACTGCCATCTTCATTTAATTGCTAGATTAAAAAGAAATGAGGATTAGGATTTAATAGCCTATCAGAGAGAAACTACAAACTCAGACAGGAGTTGAAGGAAGCAAGTGGCATCTTAGTCACAATGCCACCTCCTCCAGTTTCATGAATAAAACTTGAAGATATGTTTTAATATGTCAGTTCATTGGTTCCTTGATGTATTACTGCAGTAGTCATTCAGGTTTCCCTTGCAGTTGGCACATGATACATTTGAGGTAACAGTATACTGTGATAATGAGAGAAGGCACTGCTACTAGAATGTTTATAGACAGATTTAGGCAAAAAGTAACTTATAAAAAAATCCATTAGCCATTCAAGATTAGTTTCTTCTCTTTGTTCTATTTTTATTCATTTGCAGATGAATTTCAAGCCATCATGAGCAAAGTAATCAACATATTCACTAGTCAAAGAAAAAATTATATTCTCCCTTTAAAATAATACGTTGTTAAATTATTACAATGAATGAGAATGCATGACTTCTTTTCTCCAACCATATCTGTGATACGAACAAGATATTGTTCCATAACTTTTATACTAAAACAGTTTGTAAATGTGATGGATGATATAAGGCAGACTCCTAAATTCACAGAAGAACAGGCTTTTATGTTGCATGGAAATGAGTTCCAAAGAGTTTCTGTGGGAAAGGAAATGAATTTTTTTCTTTCAGCTGTCATAGAATGTTATACTGACATTCAATACTTCCATAAAAAATAGAATCTTGTTCCTATTATATGCAATACCTGGAAGGATATGACTAACAGAGATAACATTAGATGTACTAAAATTACAATAATGCTCATCCACAAGTTAGCTTACCTAAATTCAGTCAAAGTGTGCAATGAACTGTCCTGTGTGAGTGAAACATACCAGATCTTACTCAGTGTGACATTTTTCTAATCTGAAATCAGAACAATGAAATATTTGGTATTATCATTCTGAGAGCAATACCAAATAAAGAACTGTACCATTTGTTGCTTTAATGACATATATCTTGATCTAAGTGAGCATAACTGGAAAGATTTTACTTGGAGAAGACCACATCTCTTTGGACTCTTTCCAAATTACTTCATTTCACTCACTTTTAAGTCCCACTCATATTTTATTAATTTATTAGATATTTTACAAAAAGCTTCCTCAATAAACAAGTGCACCTACCACATTGAGGACCTTAATTTGATCCCTAGTATTGACAAGGATTATCCCTTGGCAGAAAGACTGAAATGGTTTTCAGTCAATCTTGTGTGGCTATTAAAGCAGTTACTTGAGGAATTACGATGGAGATGCTTCATGTATTCAAATTGGAACCTTGGAGGTAAGACAAATTTTCTTTTTGTGAAGCACTATTCAGAAAATTTAGAGAGCCGGTATTTGCGGCTGGCTGCAGAACAATTCTACTGCCATCGCTGTACACTTTGAAAACAATATAAGAGAGATTGGGGTTCGTACGGCAGCTTATAGACAGTAATTTTTCCCTTGCTCTATTTGTGAGTGGAACAGGAAAGGAAATGACTAGTGGTTGTAAATGGTGCCTTCCGCCTCACACTGTATGGTGGCTTGTGGAGTGTGTATGTAGATGTGGAATGACCAAGACTAAACTGGTTGAATACATGACTTGACATTCAAAAACTATTTATCCTGAGGGCATCTAATGCCTATTTGTTCTCCATACTCTGCAGCATGACTCAAGAGTCTTAAACTGCCTATTACACCACACAGGCCATTTGGATCCTCCCTCTTGTTACTTATTTTCCTGAATTTTCCCTCCAGCATATCCTCACATCCTGCCACCTTCCTGCAATTAGATTCCATTACCAGACAATTCCCTTGCATCCTTTATTATTATCATTATTT
Organism: Schistocerca americana; assembly: GCF_021461395.2. Taxonomy (NCBI): domain Eukaryota; kingdom Metazoa; phylum Arthropoda; class Insecta; order Orthoptera; family Acrididae; genus Schistocerca; species Schistocerca americana. Next base: position 76,811,230 of record NC_060124.1, on the reverse strand, counting down.
ATATATTTACTTTCTCAATTATTTTATTCACTCCTCCTCTCCCCTCCACCATGCCACCTCTATCTTTGGTTTTTCTCTATTTTCTTCTTGGTTTTTAACTGCACTATTCATTTCACATTTCATTTCCCTCTCTTTATCCATCTTTATTCTTCGGTCTGTACTTATAAGATCTCTGTATCTGGAACAGTGTTTACCACTGTACTGTCTTAATTCTCCCACTCCCTCGGATGCCTTTGCCTTCATTTTTGTCTCTCCTGATTCTCACTGCTGGTGGGTCCCTTTCCTGTCATCCTGTAGTCTGGGTGACCTGCCCTCCTTTCTAAACTTCCCCAACCTATCCCTCTTTTCTTCCTGAAGAAGGAACTAACAGCTCCCAGAGATAGGATTAGGTTTATTTACTTTTAAATGTGTATCTCAGCAGTACAAGAATTTTACCTTTTGAAGTAACTACTGTCTCTTTGTAATCAGAGATTATGAATGTCAACAGAAAAGCAGTTACTGGAAAAAGAAGAAAAACATTTATTTTTCTCTTAGAATTCTTAACTGCTGTTTATATCTGTTACTCAATAACTTGGCCAATTTCAGAGAGTACTATCAGCCATCTAAACTGAAAAAATAAAGGGATCAAAAACTATAAACTCAAATACAATATTTAAAAAAAAAAAAAAAAAAAAACCTGATGAAAAATATGTATTTTTTATTACAAAATTTTGATTACTGTTACCACAGCACCTGGCAATATATACAGATATAACTACAGAATATACTGAAACTACTGAAAAGTATTGTCAGAAACGAATCCTATAAACCCGGGGAAATCAAGTAGCCCATTAATTAAATATCTATATATCTATGACATGATCTTATTTTTACATAACAGTTTAGAATTATTCAACGAAAATTCATATAATATAAGAATAAAGATTATTTGATGCTCTGTGCTCATTGTTTAAGCTTATATAATCAGACTCCCCAGTATATGGGAATGAATATTTACAACAAACCAAAAAGGCAAGAACACTCTGAATATGAAGTTGGATTCACAGGGGGAAAAAGAAAGGCTACGTAATACTGCACTCCAGCATTGCCACTACTAATTTAAAGACTTCATTAAGAATGAAATGAATATTTCAGCAGGATGTACAGGGTAGAATATCAACAGTCTTGCTATGCTGTCTTTTCACAAGAAAAGATACATTAATGTTGAAATATCTCTCTGTCTTATTCACAACAGTTTTATATCAGTGGCATATTACCCATTTCTGAGTTGTTTCCTGTACTCTAATCAAATGATTAGCCCCTGTATGTTATGAGATGGATAAATCACAATTCAAAATACAAACAGTGTTCTTAGAACTTTTACAGTTCACTAGATGAGCCTCCTTCTTTCTAAAAAAATTGAGATATAGGAATGTAAAAAAATTTGTACAGAGAAATAAAATATTATTGCATAGTTCTCAAGCTAGAAGTATTTACCGTCAGCTGAAGGTAACAAATTTTTAAAACCTTATGTAGATCTGAGTCATGTGACAGATTTCTCAAAGGACCATACTCGTACTGTGAGTGTAGCATTAACATTACTGACAGCTACCATTTGTGTCCTTAAGAGGAGCTCACTAAAAACAGCATCAGTATCAAGGCATAGCAGTGAGGAATTTGCACCTGTTTTGAATCACCATGATTGACCTCATTTTAACTCCTTTATCAGGAGAAGTAGTTTTGAAATGTAATGGCTGCTGAAACTGGTTGAGGAGTCTCACATTAGTGTAGTTTCTGGATATTCTATCAGTAGCTGGAAATACACTAGGTATGGCCTTCATCTTAAGAGTAAAGGAAAATACAGAAGAAAATTTTGTTTATGACAAAATCATTACAGTCTTAGCTACCTGTATTCCTTTCAAATGACAAATTCTGGAATTCAACATAGAAGCAGTTTACACTGAGGTGACAAAAGACATGGTACAGAAATTTGCACAAATACAGATGGCAGTAGTATCTCATACGCAAGGTATGAAAGGTTAGTGCATTGGTGGAGCAGTCATTTTTACTCAGGTGATTCATGTGAAAAGGTTTCTGTCAACACTGTGGCCACACAACAGGAATTAACAGACTTTGACCACGGAATGGTAGTTGGAGCTAGATGCATAGGACATTCCATTTCAGAAATTGTTAGGAAATTCAATGTGCCAAGATACACAGTGTAAAGAATGTGCCAAAGGTGCCAAATTTCAGGCATTGCCTCTCACCACAGACAACAAACTTAATGACCGATAGTAGCGGCATTTGCATAGAGTTGTCAGTGCTAATAGACAAGCAAAACTGCATGAAATAACTGCAGAAGTCAATTTGGCCGTATGACGAACGTAGTGTGGCAATATCTGGCATTAATGGGCTATGAGAGCAGATGGCTGTTGTGAATGCCTTTGCTAACAGCATGACATTGTGTGCATCATCTCTTCTGGGCTTGTGACTATATCAGTTGAACCCTGGATGGCTGAAAAACCGTGGCTTGGTCAGATGAGTCCTGATTTCAGTTGGTAAGAGCTGATGTTATGATTCAAGTGTGGCGCAGACGCCACAAAGCCATGGATCCAAGTTGTGCAAGCTGGTTGTGGCTCCATAGTGGTGTAGCTGAGCTTACATGGAATGGACCTCTGATCCATCTGAACTGATCATTGACTGGAAAGTATTATGTTCCACTACTCAGAGACCATTTGCAGCCATTCATGGACTTCATGTTGTGGAGGACAATTCACCATGTCACAAGGTAACAATTGTTTATGACTGGTTTGAAGAATATTCTCAACAATTCCAGCCATTGGCAATGCAGATCATCCAACAGGAATCCCATTGATTATTTATGGGACATAACTGAGAGATCAGTTTGTGCATAAAATCCTGCAATGGCAACACTTTCACAGTTATGAATGGCTTGAGAGGCAGCATATTTCAACATTTCTGCAGGACTTAAAGCAGCTTGTTGAGTCAATGCCACATCAAGTTGCCACAAAAGAAGGTCCAACACATGATTAGGAGGTATCCCATGACTTTTGTCACCTCAATGTAGAGTAACCACAGGAAAGTTAAATTTTGATTGCCAAGTAAGGATTTGAACCCTGCTGCTTCTTGATTTGTGTCCTGAGCCTTAACTTAAGCACCAGTTTACATTGGGTGAAAGGAAGAAGAAACCTTGTAAGGGCTAGTACCAGAAAACTCAGAAAAGGGATTGTCAGAATTGCTAAATACTGGTGGTGCTAAATACTGGTGGTATGTGGGCATTAAGACAACAATATTAGTAGGTATTATAACTGAAGGAAAAAGTTCAGAACCAAACAATACACAAATCTCAAAAAATAGTTTAAACCATTTGTGCCAATAGCTCTTAACTGCAAAACATTCAGAAATTGTGAGAGGATACACTCTAAGACAAAAAAAAGTCTGGGTACACAACAAACGAATTATCTGAATGGGATGGAAACTGGTAGATGTGGTGTACATATACAGACAAACAAATGATTACAACTTCAGAAAAATTGGATGATTTATTCAAGGGAAAGAGCTTCACAAACTGTGCAAGTCTGTAACACATTGGCCCATCTCTGGCCCATATGCAAGCAGTTATTAAGCTTGGTATTGATTGATAGATTTGTTGGGTGTCCAGTTGAGGGATATCATGCCAAATTCTGACCAGTTGATGAGTTTTATCATCAAAACCCTGAGCTGGATGGAGGACACTGCTCATAATGCTCCAAAAATTCTTATTTTGGGAGAGATCTGGTGACCTTGCTGGCCAAGAAGGATTTGGCAAGCCTGAAGACAAATAGTAAAAACTCCAGGTAGGCATTATCTTGCTGAAATGTAACGCCATGAAGGGCAAGAAAATGGGGTGTAGAATGTTATTGATGTACCACTGTGCTGTAAGGGTAATGCAGATGACAGCCAAAGGGCTACTGCTTTGAAAAGAAATTGTACTCCAGACCATCACTCCTGGCTGTCAAGCTGTATAGTGGGTGATACTTAAGGTGGTATCCCACCATCATCTGGGGCATCTCCAGACACAGCTTCAGCCTGGAATCTCATTGATTGGAGTAGAATTGTCTTCAATGATGTGTCCTGCTTCAAACTGACCCCAATTGCCAGAAAAGATGTACCTGGAGACACCCTGGACAGTGTTGGGGTACCAACCTGATTGTCACCCACCATACAACCCGACAACCAGGACTAACGATCTGATGTGCCACTTCTTTTCATAGCAGGACCACTTTGGTTGCCATCTGCAGCACACTTACAGAAAAACAGTACATCAACAATATTCTATGCCCCACTTTGTTGCTCTTCAAAGCAAGCCAACCTGAGCTTACATTTCAGCAAGATAATGCTCAACCACACATGGCGAGAGTTTCTACTGCTTGCCGTCATGCTTGCCAAACCCCTTCTTGGCTAGAAAGGTCAACAGATCTGTCACAAATTTATAACATTTGGAGCATTATGGGCAGGGACCTCCAACAAGCCCAGGATTTTGATGATTTAATGAGCCAATCGGACAGAGGACACCCAACAACTCTCTCAATAATGTCAAGCTGAATACCGGCTTGCTTAAAGGCCAGAGATAGACCAATGTATTATTGACTTACTTAATTTGTGAAGCTTTTTCTCTTGAATAAATCATGCAGTCTTTCTGAAATTGTAATTATTTGTTTGTCTGTACATGTACATCACATTTACTGATTTCTGCCCGATTCAGATAACTCCTTCATGATGCCTCATTTTTTTCCCTTAGAGTCGCATTTTGTACAACCAATTAAACTTGTACACTGTATAACAGCAATATCCTTACTGCATCATAAAAGTCTCAAACTGAAGAGTAAAACAAGTGAAGTAACTATCTATCTAGATGAATTAAATTCATCTAACCCACTTGAGACAATTTGACCCCTGTTGTCATGTGATTACTGGTACAGATATGTTGATTGCAACAAAAATTAATTTAGCATCCTACTCCTGCAGAATAATATGATAAAAATAGGAGATAGCAGATTTGTTATACAATGTCACAAATTCAAGAACACCGGCATTAACAAAATTCATTGTATCAGCATCCAGAAACATGTAAAACAAAAGCAGAATTTGATGACAAATTTTTTGTAATACAAACTTTGCACAGAACACGTGGAGGACATTTTAACCTGATCATAAGTCATCTTGAAGCTCTAATGTTATGTTTAACAATAAAAACTATGTTAAAAGTGACTGCTGATAATGTTAATACAGATTATCTTAAGTGCTGGTACTTTGTTTTTACATTTATTAGCATCATTAAGACTGTGTAATGAACAAAACCAAATCACAAAACCAACTATCAATTACCTTGATACACAGTTTCAAAAGTCATACAGTAATAAACATCAGGATGTAAAGCCTATTAACTCTGAGTACACGAGTGAAGTTTAAAAACACTTTTTAGATGAGAGCTCAAAGAAATAAACTGGAAAGATGTTTACACAACTCTCAGTTTAAATGAAAAATACAGTGCATTAATTAATAATGCTATCATACTGTTTAAAGATTTTCTACTAAAAGTAACTAGAATTACAGAGAAAGCTATAAAAATAACTGAATAAAAAGTTATGAATAAATCAAGGGTAGCTTATAGACGAAACAAAATTGTATCCATCAACCAGGAACAGCTCTGATGTTGTAGTTCATTGCAAGGAGTACTGTAAAACATATAAGGAAGTAATTCAGGCATATAAGCAAGTAACAAAATAAAAAAAAAATTATGAAGTGGGAGACTGCTACACACAGAAGGTAAGAGAAACACATAGGTTAAAAAGTAAATGACCCCTTAATAACATGAGTATTTAGTGTGATAAATCTCTTTAACTGATGAAGTAATTTTCAGGTTCAACAAGTACTGCTTTGGAATATCTGAGGTCAAACTTCACAAATAAACTCAGTAAGAAGTAACACTTGCCATTAAATATTAAAAGACAAAGCATATTATCATAATGAATACACATCAACAAGCTAATTAAATAATGTTTCTATGAGTCTTAATAACACCATACATTTTTTATGTAAGCATTCATTTAATGTTGGAACATTTCCTGATTGGTTAAAATATGCTTAAATGAAACAATGGAAAATCCATTGCATTTTTTGCACCACCATGGATCCTTGCTCCTTCCATCTGAGTCAATACAGAAAAGTTTCCTTATCCCTAGCCAGATCCCAGTCCTACGTACTGTTCCTGCATTGTTGCTTGGCTCATGGAATACCCCCCTAATGGCCTTACCATCAAATTACCCATCTCTGGTTGCCGCCCCTCTTTCCACAATGAGCTCCACATGTTCAGATTCCACCAGTCCTTAGCCCTCACCAACACAGTCCTACAAAACCATATCAACCAAGCCCAATCCCCATTGCAGTACCTTCTCTCCGTCTGCAAAATTCTCCTGCTATGTAATCCCAAATTACTGGAACCCATAACACACATTGAAACTCTTGCCCTGCAGGAACTTGAGCGACATGCACAATGCCATCTCAAAAAGCTCTCCATCCTGCTCACTTCCTACTCCTGCCTCGGAATACCACTGTCCACCACTTCCACAACAACCTCCGAACCTCCCCCACACCCTAACATAGCTGACAAACCCTGTCTTGCAGACCTACTACAATTACCCCACCCTCCAAAGCTCCCTCCCATAACCACACAGAACCCAGAACCTAAACAGACCCACAACACAGTTACGAACCTTTCCTCCAGAAGCCTTAGTCCCACAGAAATATCAGACCTTTCCAAATACCTCACCTTTTACCCCACTCCCAAATTCCACCATGCAGGACTACTTAATAACCTTCTCTCGTACTCCAGGTCCCTACAGTGGAAACACTTTTCCGCCACCATCCCGACCAATCAGACTCAACCAAAGACCAATATTGAACCTTGCCTAACTCAGTTCACTCCTCCATCCAACCGTGATCCACCCCCACTGCCTCCAAACCACCCCCTGTTAACTTTCCAGAATTTCTTAACTTCGAACCTTGCCTCACCATCATTTGCCAAATCCCTCAACATGTAAATTAACCTTACATCCACAGAAAGAACCACAGTCCACCATCTAAAAACTGATCCCGATCTTATAATCCTACCTAAAGACAAAGGCCCCACCACCATTATTTTGAAACGCAAGGATTACGTGGCAGAAGTACTCCATCAGCTGTCAGATACTTCTACATACAAACCATGCCACAGTGATCCCATTCCAGTAATCCAGCAGGATCTCCAGTCACTACTCAAATCCTTAGGCCAATCCCAGAACCTCTCCCCAGAGTCCATCTCTCTACTTACCCCTACGATTGCCTGCACTACCACCTTCTACATGCTTCCTAAAGTCCATAAACCCAACCACCCAGGATGCCCCATTGTGGCCGGTTACTGTGCCCCCACTGAGAGAATCTCTGCTCTCATAGACCAACACCCTCAACCTATTACCCGGAACCTATCCTCCTATACAAAAGATACCAAACATTTCCTCGACCAACTCTCCACAGTTCTTGTCCGTTTACCACACGGTGCCCTGCTCATCACAACTGATATCACCTCCTTGTACACTAACATTCCTAATGCCCTTGGCCTTACTGCTATTGTACACTACCTTTCCAGACACCCTATGGATTCCAAACCAACAACCTCCTTCCTAGTCTCCATGACCAACTACATCCTCACTCACAATTACTTCTCCTTTGAAGGCATTACCTACAAACAAATCTATGGTACAGCTATGGGCACCCACATGGCACCATCCTATGCTAACCTATTCATGGGCCATCTAGAGGAATCCTTCCTAAAAACCCAGAATCCTAAACCCCTCACCTGGTTCACATTCATTGATGACATCTTAGCTATCTGGACTGAAGGTGAGGACACCTTATTCACATTCCTCCAGAGCCTCAACAACTTCTCCCCATTTGCTTCAGCTGGTACTACTCAAACCAACAGATCACCTTCCTAGATGTTGATCTCCACCTCAGAGATGGCTACATCAGTACCTCCGTCCATATCAAACCTACTAACCACCAGAAATACCTCGACTTTGACAGCTGCCACAAGTTCTATACCTAGAAGTCCCTTCTGTACAGCCTAGCCACTCGTGGTCATCACAGTGACAAGCAGTCCCTCTCTATATATACCAAGAGTCTCACTGAAGCCTTCACTGACAGTAGTTTTCTTCCCATCCTTGTACAAAAACAAATCTCCCGTGCCTTATATTTCCAGTATCCCACCACCTCCCAAAGTCCCACAGTCTGACCACAGAGCAGCATTCCCCTTGTAACTCAGTACCATCTGGGACTGGAGCAAAAGAATTACATTCTCTGCCAGGGTGTCAATTACCTCTCGTTGTGCCCTGAAATGAGAAATGTCCTACCCACTATCCATCCCACCCCTCCTACCATGGTATTCTGCCATCCACTGAACCTACACAATATACTCATCCATCCTTTTACAACCCCTGCTCCCAATCCCTTACCTCATGGCTCACACTCCTGTAATAGACCTATATGCAAGACCTGCTCCATACATCTTCCTACCACCACCTACTCCAGTCTGGTCACAAACATCACCTATCCCATCAAAGGCAGGGCTACCTGTGAAACCAGTCATGTGATTTACAAGCTAAGTTGCAACCACTGTCCTGTATTCCATGTAGGCATGACAACCAACAAGCTGTCTGTCCACATGAATGGCCACCGACAAACTGTGGCCAAAACCAAGTGGACCACCCTGTTACTGAACGATGCTGCAGAATATGATATCCTTCATCTCAATGACTGCTTCACAGCCTGTGCCATATGGATCCTTCCCACCAACACCAGCTTTTCTGAATTGCGCAGGTGGGAACTTTCCCTGCAATACATCCTACATTCTTGTAACCCTCCTGGCCTCAACCTTCATTAGTAACTTTCCTCATCCATCCAGACCCCTCCTGGTTCCCATTCCAGCACTATGCAGCCTTCATTTCACCGCCACACCCAGTCTTTTAATTTATTCTTTTTATTTCTCTTTTTTTATTTCTCTCCTTTCTGCTACTTACTGCCTCCCCCCTTCGCACCTTCTCTCCTGACCTCTGTCTAAACTGCTACAATTCACTGTCCGCCACTTCCACCATACTATCCCTCCCCATCAACGTCCCAGCTTCCTCCTTACCCCCACCCAGTCGCCACTCCCATCATGCACTGGTGTTGCTGCTTGCAGTGTGGTTTCAGTTCTCTGAGACTGTAGACATGTGCGCTAGTTGCATTTGCGTGAGTATGTGTGTATGTGTGTCTACTGCTGACAAAGGCTTTAATGGCCGAAAGCTTTAATTGTGTGAATCTTTTTGTTGTGCCTATCGCAACTCACCATCTCTGTTATATGCATGAATGAAGTACATGTACAAGAAGAGGGAGAAAGAAATGCCATCAGACATGATTCCAATTTCACTTTTCCCAGTATTCTGTGCTTATATCCGGTGTATTTATGAATGGTTTTGATATTGAGAGGGAAGTAGCCAAAATTCCCTGTTATGGTACCCACCATTCCTGGGATATTCTTCTCTGGCAATTATAATTTCCAGCCTTTAAGGGGAGTTTCTCGTGCTTTGTTTTTTCTAGGTGTTCATTTGATTTTCTTATATAAAATAAAAAATTTTAGTTTTTCTCTAATAACTTGATTCCTTAGTCTGCCTTCTATTCTACAACCTTCAACACATCTCAGGAATTTCATTTTTTGTGCCTGAATATGGCTTTCTTGCTTTTGTTAATCACTCAGATCTTGCTTCCGTAGATCAGTATGGGGACTGCAACTGTTTTGTAAAATTTAATTTGAGTATCTTTCCTAGTTTTGCTTTTAAGATTACTGGTAATTGTTCCACATATCTGGCTGTATTTACTAAGCTTAATTCTATTTTTTGCTGTAATTATATGTCACCTCACATACTAGGTAATTGAAGTGATTTAATTGCTGTAAAATCTTCTGATCTACCACTGTTTTAGTTTTAACAAATTCTTTCTCCGTGAAGGCCAGTGTCTTTAATTTTTCTGTTGAGTTCTAAATGTCAGATTTTGTGCTTATTTGATTCAGTAAGTAAATTTCTTTCTGAAGGCCGTTTCTATGATCACTGCATCATCAGTATGTATTAAGTTATGTAAAAGGGTCCTCCTGCCTAGATATATACCTCTCATTTCAGATATGTAAATTCTGACCAAAGTTGGGAAGATACGGCAGCCTTGTTGTAGTCCTTTGTTAGATGGTATTGAATTAATCATTTTTAGATTAAATCATGTCCAGACATTAATGTGTTGGGTGACCACACCTCATTACAGATGCTGGATGTCCAAGGTTGGGCATACTGGTAAAAAAGGACTGTTAGCGAACTGGTATTTTTTCTGATTCATCAAAGATATCTGATTGTGTGAATCAGAACATACTTTTGAGTAAATTAAAATATGATTATGTTACAAACAATGTTACAATATTGTTTAATTCATACACTGATCAGCCAGAACATTATGACTACGTTCCTAATAGTTGGTATGTTACCTTTGGCATAGATAACAGTTGCAACACATTGTGGCTTAGAGTCAATGAGGATTTGATAGGTCACTGGAGGGAGTTAGTACCTCATCTTCACACGCAGGTCACCTAATTCCCATAAATTCTGGGGAGGGCGGCAATGTGCTCTGACGCCACATTCAGTCGCATCCCAGATGTGTTCGATTTTTTTTCAGATCTGGAGAGTTGGGGGGCGGGGGGGGGGGGGGGGGGGTAAGTGGTCTGCAACCAGTGTATGATACTCCTTGGCTATCTTAGTACGTTGCACAAGTTCCACAGGACCCATGGATGCCCACATGAACATTCCCCAGAGCACAATGGAGCTCTGCTGTCTTGTCTCTGTCCCACAGTACAGATGTCGAGGAGCTGTTCCCAGGGAAGATGACAGATTCATGCCCTTCCATTAGCATGATGAAGAATGCACCAGGATTTGGAGGACCATGCAATGCCCTGTGACTGTGCCAACATCCAGTGCTGATGGTCACTTGCCCATTTCATTCACAGTTGCTGACGTCATGGAATTAACATTGGCATATGCATTGGTCATGGGCTGTCGAGGCCCATTGTTAGGAGTGTTTGATAAACTGTGTGTTCAGACACATTTGTACTCTGTCCAGCATTAAAGTCTTGCATTAGTTCCATCATATTCACCATCTGTCCTGGTTTACCACTCTGCCCAGCATATGACCTCCGACATCTGTAATCATCTGTAATGAGGATTGTCAGCCCAACCCCACAAAGTCTAGACATGGTTTCACCTGGGTTTTGCCACATGTTGAAGAAACACACCACAGAACCCCTCAAACACTTGACAAGTCATGCAGTTTCTGAAAGGCTCATGTCAAGCCTCTGGACCATCAAAATCTGCCCTTGGTCAAACTCAGAGAGATTGTGCTCCTTCCCCATTCTACACACCAGCATGCTCACTGATACTACATGCACCATGAGTGTGTCTGATGAGCTGTCATTCCTCACAAGGTGATGCTGTTATCGGCCAGATGAGTTTATACTGATAGTAAGTCAGTGGTCATAATGTTCTGTCTGATCGGTGTATGTCTCTGGCAGCAAACAAAATACATCAATAGAAAGATTTGCAAACCAAGCTACCAGTGATCATCATATCAGTAAACAATTACATGGAGTACCCCCAAGATTCCATCTTAGATTTGTTAGTTTTTCTTATGTATATTAATGATATTTCAACTCTTTTCCTTTACAGATGCAAAGTTTATTTTCTTTGCTGATGGTAAAAGTACTGAGATAGATAGCAAGAAAAATGCAGTTTTAGAAAGGGGTACTTATTTATTTTCAGATTAATAAATGGTTTGTACTCAATTCATTGTCATTGGACTTTGAAAAGTATCATTATATGCAGTTTGGAGTCTGTATGTGCCACTTTTAGTTTTTTTTTCTCATTAAACAAAAAGGGAGAAAATTGAACAGAAGCAAAGACAAGTTACAAGGTTACTCTTGAGAATAAAGTATTTTGTGTTGGGAAGAGATAGCTCTACCTAATTCAGAGAACAAGTTGTAGTCAATAACTAAAACTCCATTGTCTCTTGTATTATAATATCCTCCATTCTGTTAATAAAAAAGTAAAATGCATGCACTCTACTAAAACATTCCCAGGAAAGGGTAAAAACAAAATTGGAACATTATTAAATAAGAAACAAACAAAAATAAGTATACAAATGAAATTGAGTCATCTGAAAAGATAAAGCTTACAGATCTAAATCTAATTGTAGCTACAATTTACCGTCCCCCCTCCAGTAGTATTAATGATTTTCTGTTACAAATGGACTTGTTTCTATTCAATATAAGTAAGTGGAAACAGGATGTGATTATATCTGGTGACTTTAATTTAGACTTTCTCACCCACAACAGAAACAGGGAAACATTTATTAACATTGCTAAAACTTATAATCTGCATGGCCTTGTAAACGAGCCCACTAGAATAACACCCACATCCAAGACAGCTCTAGATCAAATTTTTGCAAATAGAAATAAACTTAACCCAACTGTAGAAGTATACAATGCAGGATTCAGTGACCACCAAGCTGTCATTCTAAAGGTCGATGTCAGCAAAGATACCTCAAACCCAGTCCCACCTAAAACTTTACAAAGGTTTTTCACCCAAGAGAACTTGAACAAGCTAAATGCCCTCCTTAGTAAAGAAAAGTGGACAGAGATGTACACAGCCAATGATGTCAACATGAAATTCAACATATTTCTTGACAAAATGATCCACCACTTTGAAGAGGCATTTCCACAAAAACCAGTATGAATAAATAATAATAGAAACAAGAGTTGGATTACACTAGGTATAAAAATCTCTTGCAAACATAAAAGAATACTCCACATGTTATGTAAATAAACTAGTGACTCCCCCCCAATTAACAGAATACTATAAAAACTACCCATGTATCCTAAGAAGAATGATAAGACAAGCAAAAAGGATGCAGAATGATGAGTACATTGACAAATCCAGCAATAAAGTAAAAGCAATGTGCAATATCATAAAAAGGGAAAGAGGGGAAATGAATGTTTCACACATGAACATAGAAATCAAACTTAACAATCTATATCTAATCCCGAAATTATGGTGAACTCTTTCAACAATTTCTTTACGAGCATAGCTGAAAAATTGATCTAAAATAATCCTAACACAAATTACCAACCAGCAAACCAAAAATATCACACATGTGCAAAGTCAATTTTCATTACCAAAGTCACTGAAAACGATGTTGCAAAAGCCCTCAGAGAGTTAAAAAATTCATATTCAGCTGGAATTGATGGTATCCCAGCAGCTGTAATCAAAAATTGTGAACACACAACTGCTGAACCATTAACTCACCTCTGTGACTGTTCTTTCCAGGCAGGTATCTTCCCTGAATCGCTGAAACTTTCTAAAGTAATTCCTGTCTTCAAAAAAGGTGATAATAAAGATATGAATAACTACAGGCCTATCTCAATCTCATCCTGCTTTTCTAAAGTTTTTGAAAAAATAATGAACAAAAAAATGATGGACATCATTGAAAAAAAATGATTTACTAAGTTTAGCTCAACGTGGGTTCAGAAGCAACTAATCTACTGAAACTGCAGTATATGATTGCATAAATACGCTACTAGAACTGTTCGATAGAAAACAACCCATAACAGGCATATTTCTGGATCTGTCGAAGGCTTTTGACACTGTTGACCACAAAATATTACTGGAAAAATTAGAGCACTATGGTATCAGAGGAATTACAAACAACTGGATTGCTACATTCCTAACCAATCAGATGCAGAGAGTCAGCATGAAATACACTAACAGACAAAGCAATTCAATAACCAAAATACTATCAAGTAATAAAACTGAAAAGCAAGGTGTTTCACAGGGCTCAGTATTGGGACCCCTACTTTTCCTCCTGTATATTAATGACTTCAGCTTGAATGTTGATGCACACAAAACAATAATATTTGCTGATGAGACAATTGTACTCCTCAATGGGGAGAATACAGAGGCTGTGCAAAAAGCTGTGATGAACTTGGCCACTGAACAACTCAGCAATTGGGCTAAAATCAACACCAAAAAGACTGCTTCCATGAACTTTCACATAACACAAAATGCAAATTCCTCTCAGCCATTTGTCACTGTAAATAACCAGTCAATAGATACCAACACTGTTTTCAAATTCCTGGGTCTGTGGGTTCAAGATAACCTGAAGTGGAATACACATACAGGAAAGGTAAATGCCAGGATTTGTACTAGCTGTTATGCATTGAGTGTACTGGAAACATGTGCTAGCCTGAAAACATTAACCAGTGCATGCTACGCTTACATACAAGCCCACCTAAAATATGGTGTAATATTCTGGGGAAATTCTCCAACTGCTCTGAGCACATTCAGAATCCAGAAGAGAGCAATGAGGATTATTGCTGGGAGCAAACCCAGAGACTCCTGCAAACCCATCTTCAGAAAGTTGGAAATCCTTACACTGCCTTGCCTCTACATTCTGGAGACTCTAAAATTTTTCAGAAACCACATAGTGCCAACTGGCCCCAGAGTCATAAAAAATAATGAAATACATGAACACAACACATGGTGATGTTACTGTCAGGTTTCCTCCAAGCCATAATCTGTAGGTAGCGGTCATCCACTGCAGTAGTAGCCCTTGGGCGGCCTGAGTGAGGCATGTCATTGACAGTTCCTGTCTCTCTGTATCTCCTCCACGCTCGAACAACATCGCTTTGGTTCATTCTGAGATGTCTGGGCACTTCCCTCATGAGAGTCCTTCCTGGCACAAAGTAACAATGTGGATATGATCAAACCATGGTATTGACCATCTAGGCATGGTTGAAGAACAGACAACATGAGCCGTGAACCACCTTCCTGGTGGAATGACTGGAACTGATAGGCTGTTGGACCCCCTCTGTCTAATAGGTGCTGCTCATGCATTATTGTTTACATCTTTGGGTGGGTTTAGTGGCATCTCTGAACAGTCAAAGGGATGTGTCTGTGGTACAATATCCACAGTCAACATCTCTCTTCAGGAGTTCTGGGAAACAGGGTGATCCAAAACTTTTTTGATGTGTGTATCTGTCAGACGTGATACAGTCCTGAAATTATTCACTGTCAAATTCGATAACTTGCTCATGATTACAGAAAATGTTGCATCCACTAATTCAAGTTCTGATGCATTAGATTTACTTTGGCAGCCCCTACATGCACCCACCAATGGACATTAGTTTCAGAAATACAACCCTTGAGGAAATAACAAAATTCATGAGGTCACTAAAATTCTGCTAACTATAGTGGTGTTTCTAGAACAGCTTGTGCTGACTTAATAAGACTATCTTTAAGCTATCTTTGTAATCAGTTAATTACTTAGGGCATATTTCCTGACATTCATTCACTGATTCACTCACCATGTTCTGCAACCCCCATCAAGAACAATAAACTTCAAGAAGTGAAACAATTCATGGTACACACTGACAAATAACAAGCATATCATATAAATATAATTTGTGCACACCATTAACAATAAATAATCTTTCTACTGCTGAACACTATTTGTGATTGATTTCTTATTTGATTACATTGGTATACTGCAAAGAAAATGCTTAACAATGTAGGACAAGATAGATTGTTGCTTACTATAAACAAGACATGTTAAGCTGCAGACAGGCACAATTAAAAGACACTGATACAAAGCTTTTGGCCACAGCCTTCATCAGCAAAAGAGAAACACATCGCATTCATACGGTCATGCAAGTACATCACATGCACACATGACCAACAACTCCAACATCTTGGACCAAAATCAACTATCACATGGGATGGAAGCAGCAATTTGGAGGGGCAGAGGAGGGGAAGGGATAGAAGTTTATGGGTGAGGGCGGTGAGGGACACTGTCTGGTGGAGTGTACAGGGACTAGAATGCTAACAGGCACAGCATCATGAGATTGTGGGGGAGGGAGGTGTGGAGAAAAGGAGTAAAAAGGGAGAAGAATGGGGAAAGAGGTGTGGGTGCATTGGCAGAGGGTGGCAAACATAAAGGGTGGAAGATGAGAATGGGGAGGAGATGACAGGACAGAGAGGGTGGAAACTATTGGATGGAGGGTGTGGCAACAGTATGATACCGTACGTTAAGGCCTGGATAATTACAGGAGTGGAAAATATGTTGTAAGGATGTCTCCCACCTGTGCAGTTCAGAAAAGCTGGTGGTGGAGAGGAGGATTCAGATGCCTGCATAGGGAAGCAGCCATTGGCAACAAGCATGTCATGTTCAGAAGCATGTTGTACCACACGGTGGTCCACTTTGCTCTTCGCCACAGTTTGGCAGTGCCAGTTTGTCCTGGTGGAGAGCTGGATGATAGTCATACCAATATAGAAAGCTGTGCAATTATGACATGGCTGCTTTCACGGGTGGCCTGGCCCCAGATTGTGTAGGATAGAGTCGTTGAAGGAAGTGGTTGGTATTGTTGACTTGGGAGGCTAGATTACAGGCAATTGGTCAATGATGGCCAAAATTCTTTTGGTGGGACCACAATTACCAATCACAATGGGGAGTACAGAAATGTTTGGTTTGTGGATTTTGGGGGGCACGTAGGAAGTGGGTGTGTTGGGTGTCATAGGAGAGAAATGTATTCAGGGGACAGGTTCTGGGAAGGGCCTAAGCCTTTAAGTAGGGGTTGGAGGTTGTGTTGGACTTCTGGGATGGGATCACTATGGCAGAGTTAATAGGTGGTGGAGTCAGATAATTGGTGGGGGCCTTCTGCCAGATAGTCACTGCAGTTTGTAACAACATTGGTTGAACCTTTGTCTGCAGGTGGGATGATTATGTCAGGATTTGTTTTGAGGTTGTATATGGCTGTTATTTCTTTTGTTGAAAGGTTGATGATCTGGAGAAAGGACCGGGACAAGGATGGCGAGACTAAGTTGGAGGTACAGAATTCCTGGAAAGTGACCAGTGGATGATTAGGTGGGAGTGGCTAGTATCATGGTTGAATGGTGGTATGAACTTGGTGAGGCAGATTCAATGTTGGAATTAGGTTGATTTTGGTTTGAGGGATTGGCAGCAAAAAAGTGCTTCCATTGCAGCAATTGGAAGAAGGGGAATAGGTCTTTTACAAGTCCATCATGGTTAAATCTGGGTATAGGACTGAAGGTGAGGCCTTTGGATAGGACTGAAACTTCTGTGGAGTTAGAGTTTTGGTGGAAAGGTTAGCAACAGTGTTATTGGAATGTTTTGCCTCTGGATTTGGTGGAGTGTTGGTAGACAGTTCTGGAGGATGTGGCAAGTTGAAAAGGTTAGCTAGACAGAGTTTCAGTGCTATGAAGGGTGAATGAGGAGGAACACTGTGGGTAGGATAGGGGTTGGTTTGTGGTGCCCCAACGTGCCAGTAGGATGTTAGTAGGTTGGATAACTCATGAAAGTGGTGGCTGGAATGCTTCTCCAGGTGTTATAAAGCAAGGGATTCAATTTCAGCGATGTGATGTATGAAACAGGTACTGAACAGTAGTGGTATCTTGGAGAAAGAGCAGAGGTGATTCTGGGATGCCTGTGCCATGGAGACATGTTTTTGTGATATCAGGTCTTTGGTTTGTGAGGGCCAGGAAGTGGCAGATTCTGAAACAGTGAAGATCACTCTGAAAAGAGGGGTGGAACCTAGAGAAAGGAATTTTTATGGTTAGGTCTTTTGGAGGGATTCAATGGTTTATGCAGCATTTGAGAAATAGGATGTGAGACTGGGTTTTTACCCAGGGAAAGGGATACTTTTCTGAACTGGTGCAGAAAAACGGAGCAGGAATCCACTGTGCCAGAAATGGTATAAAGGAATCAGGAATGATGCAGCAATGGGCAAAACAGGTGTTGAAGGTTGTGAGATGAGATGGATAAAAGAAAAGAACATCTAAAAAATACACAAAGACATGCAGAAACACACACAGATAATTAAATGCACGCACAGATATGTTAAAATATGCAAAAATGGGTGAAACTGTGTGAAACCACATAAAAATATGCACATATACTTTAAAGACTTACAGAGATATAGGAGAAAAGGAATGGATGAGGTATTGGAGTGCGTGCGTGTTGCAATAAGGGAAGAGATGGGGAGGGGGGATGGGCTAGGTTGAGGATCAGAAGTCTGTGTGGCACAGGCAGGTGTGGAAAATAAAATGCTGAAGTACGTTAGGAAGAGGGATGAAGTGGGATCAATAGGAATAAATATAATTATAACTATTGGAAGAAAGAATCTGGGGTGTCAGATGCTGCATCAACAATCAGTGGGATCACAAATCCTGTGTTGTGTATGGACAATCATTGATACAGTGTGGCTCAAAGTAGATGCAGTTTCAAAGACAGTGAATAAACACAGAAGAGAAGAGAAAGAATGGACACTGAGAAGAATAATGCTATAGAGCAGAGTAACAAAGGACAACATAATAGAATTGTATGATGGAAGAAAAGCTGATCAGCAAAGTAACACAATGGAACCTCCATGTAGGAATATCAATGATTTAGGAAAAGATACATTGCTACTTACCATATAGAAGGCATGTTAAGTTGCAGATAGGCACAATTAAAGACACTTACACAAAGCTTTCAGCCAGAGCCTTCATCAGCAAAAGAGAAACACACCCTGGTCATATGCTCATGGAAGCACATCACATGCACACATGACTGACAACTTCAACAACTATCACATAGTATGGAAGCAGCAATCTGGAGGGGTTAGAAAAGGGGAAGAGGTAGAAGTGTATGGATGGGGGGAGTGAGGGATTCTGTCTCGTGGAGTATACAGGGACTAGAACGCCACCAGGCAAAGTATCCAGGGGTTGTGTGGCAGGGGGGTGTGGAGAAAAGGAGCAAAACGAGAGAGGAGCAGGGAAAGATGGATGGATTTGTTGGCAGAGGGTGGCAAACATAGAGGGTGGAAGATGAGAATGGGAAGGAAATGACAGGACAGAGAGGGTGGAAACTATTGGGTGGAGGGTGTGGGGCAGTATGTTACCACATGTTGAGGCCTGGATAATTATGGGAGCAGACAATGAGTGGCATGAATATTTCCCATCTGTACAGTTCAGAAAAGCTGGTGGTGGGTGGGAGGATTCAGGTGGCTTGGGTAGTGAAAAGCAGCCATTGAAAACAAGCATGTCTTGTTCAACTGTGAGATGACTGGGTGTTTGTGCTGTCCTCATCATTTCATCATTATTCGTGAAACTGGCGAGATTGGGCTGAGCAAAGGCTGGGAATTTGTACAGGTGCTGATAACAGTGCAGTTGAGTGCCCCACAAACCAAACATCTTCATCATTATGTCTTGTTCAACTGCATGTTGTGCCACAGGATGGTCCACTTTGCTCTAGGCGACAGTTTGGCAGTGGCCATACATCCTGGTTGACAGCTAGTTGGTAGTTGTACCAATATAAAAGGCTGTGCAATGATTGCAACAGAGCTGGTAAATGAAATGGCTGCTTCCACATGTGGCATGGGCACTGAATGGATAGGATAAACCTGAGGATGGGTGAAAAGGATCTTGGGTAGGATGTTCCCCATTTCAGGGCATAATGATAGGTAATGAAAGCCCTGGAAAAATGTGTTTCAGTTTTTCCAGTTTGGGATGGTACTGGGTGATGAAGGGGGCACTCCTTTGTGGCTATTTCTTGGGGATGTGGGAAGATTGGGGGTATGAGGAAAAATGGTGTGGGAGATCTGTTTCCACACTAGGTCTGGGGGTAGTGACACCTTCCTATGAAGACTTTGGTGAGACTATCAGCGTACAGGGCATGGGAGCTCTTGTCACTAAAGGTATGCCATCCCTGGGTGGCCAGGCTGTATGGGAGGATTTTTTTGGTGTGAAAGAGATGACAGTTGTCAAAATGCAGATACTATTGGTAGTTGGTGTGTTTAATGTGAACAGAGGTGTAGATGGAGCCATAAGAGAGAAAGAGGTCAATGTTTAGGAAGGTGACATACTTGGTTGAGGAAGACCAGGTGAAATGGATGGGAGAGCAGGTACTGAGGTTGTGAAGGATTGAAGACAGGGTGTCTTGGCCCTGAGTGCAGATCATGAAGACATCATTGATGGACCTGAACCAGACTAGGGGTTTAGCATTTTGGGAGGGTCTCCTCTAGATGGCTCATAAACAGATTGGCATAGGATGGTGCCATGTGGGTGCAATGTCTGTATACCTTCTCTTCAAAGGAGAAGTAGTTTTGGGTTAGGATAAAGTTAGTGGGGTGTATAAGGAATGAGGTAGTGAGTTTGAAATCTGAAAGACATTGGGACGGGAAGTATTCAGTAGTGGTAAGACAATGGGCATGAGGGATGTTGATGTATAGGGAGCTGGTGTCAACAATGATGAGTGGGGATCCAGGAGTTTGAGGGGTGGAGATGGTGGAAAGTTGGTGCAGGAAGTGGTTAGTATCTTTGACGTGGGTGGCTAGATTACAGGCAACTGGTTGGAGGTGTTGATCAATGAGCTGATGAAGGCTGTGGACGAGACCTTAATGAGTCTTTTAACTATGCCTATCTGCAACTTAACACATCGTCTTTATAGTAAGTAGCAATCTATCTTTTCCTACATTTTTGATAGTCCTACCTGAAGTTTCCATTGTCTGAAAGAAAAGTTACTCATATGTATAACAATAGAGGTCTGCTTAAATACAGTACTTCAACCATTAATAAAATATTCGGATTTCACATTTAATGTTGTAATTATAAAATCATTTCTCTCCTTCAAACATTTTCACAATTATTTGAGAATGTAGAGTATTGAACACCTTTTCTATAACATCTCGGTTTGGCTTCTATAGAGGCTTTCCTGCTGAGAAAGCAACATATAATTTCACTAACTCTGTTCTGTTAGAATTAAACAAGAAAAATTACATTGTTAGCATTTACTGTAATCTTCCCAAGGCCTTTGTTTGTGTAAGTCACAAAACTCTACAAGGAAAGATAAAATGGTATGGCATTAATAGCATTCCTGTTGGAGGGACAAAGTCACAACTTAACATTAGTAAGCATAGGGTCACATTAATATATGGTCCCACAGGAATAAGACTAAATTCAGCGTGGGAAAATGAAAAAAAAAAAAAAAAAAAAAAAAAAAAAAAAAAAAAAAAAAAAAATCTACATATACCACCAGGCTCAGTGTTTGGTCTTCTCCTGTTCTTGATTTACTTAACAGTTTACCCAGGACACTGGAAGACTGCAAAAACTTTGATGTTTGCCAATGACACAAATAAGGTAATAAAGGGTCAAAACACATCCACATAAGACAGAGCCACGAGAGGGGAAAAAAAAAAAAAAAAAAATGCAGGAAACAGTTTAACCGTTGATAGTACAAGAATTAATACTATGCAATTTCAGAGAAATAAAAATGACTTACACCCTACAGATACCAGAAGTACAGATCACTGGGCACACAAAGGATGAGCCTCCATTTGTGAAGTTGTTAGGCATCCAAGTGTACAATGAACTAAGGTGGCACCAGCACTTGAATAAGTCAACCAAAAAGATCAATTCTGCCTGCTCTCCATTTAGATATCTCTCTCAATGTGTTGATCTGCAGATTAGATTTTTAGATTAGATTTACTTTCATTCCAATTGATCCTTAGTGAGGAGGTCCTCCAGGATGTGGAACATGTCAGAAAAACAACAATACATGACAAATATTTACAACTAAAACAAATAAGCTAATGTACCATTCCACAGATCCCAAGTGGAATAATCGTCATTTTTTAATGAACACTATATGAAAGTCATTTTACAAATACTAATGCACTGAATTTAACTTAAAAAAGCTTTTTATTTATTTATAAGGTAATAAACATGTAATACAACTACTATAATACTTATTTACAATGAACACATTACTGCACTGAAATGGTGCAGAAGTTAGATTGTACTTACACAGACACACACACACATTTACAATGAACACATTACCGCACTGAAATTGCGCAGAAGTTATATTGTACTTATATATACATATACACAAATCAGTTGGTTTTACTGAGAAATTCATCAATGGAGTAGAAGGAGTTGCCCACCAATAAATCCTTTAGGCTTCTCTTAAACTGAATTTCATTGGTTGTTAAGCTTTTTATGGATGCTGGCAAGTTATTGAAAATGTGTGTTCCTGAATAATGCACACCTTTTTGTACAAGACTAAGTGACTTTAAATCCTTGTGAAGATTATTCTTATTTCTAGTATTGATTCCATGAATTGAGCTGTTGGTTTGAAAAAGTGACATATTTTTAATGACAAATTTCATTAAGGAATAAATATATTGGAAAGCAGTAGTTAGTATCCCTAGTTTCCTAAACAGGCTTCTGCAGGATGTTCTTGAGTTCACACCACATATAACTCTTACTGCACATTTTTGTGCCCGGGAAACTTTAGCTTGGCTTGATGAATTACCCAAAAAATAATCCCATATGACATTATGGAATGAAAGTAAGCATAGTATGCCAGTTTTTTCATTTTCATATCCCCTATGTCTGACAAAATTTGCATATCCCCTATGTCTGACAAGATTTGTTAAGATGCTTCAGCAGTTCTGTTTTGTGCTCCTCCCAGTTGAATTAATTATCAAGCTGTAATCCCAAGAATTTAACACTGTCCACTTCTTCTATCTTCTTGTCATCATATGTTAGACATATACTTGGGGGACACCCCTTACAAGTTCTGAACTGCATGTAGTGTGTTTTTTCAAAGTTTAGTGACAAAGAATTGGCTAGGAACCAGTGATTAATGTTCACAAATATTTTATTAGCTGATCTTTCTAAGACTTCGCTTGATTTACTATTTATTGCAATGTTTGTATCATCGGCAAACAAAACGAACCTAGCATCTGGTAATGTTACTGATGAAAGGTCATTGATATACACAAGAAAAATTAAGGGTCCCAAAATGGAACCTTGTGGGACCCCACGTGTAATTACACTCCTGGAAATGGAAAAAAGAACACATTGACACCGGTGTGTCAGACCCACCATACTTGCTCCGGACACTGCGAGAGGGCTGTACAAGCAATGATCACACGCATGGCACAGTGGACACACCAGGAACCGCGGTGTTGGCCGTCGAATGGCGCTAGCTGCGCAGCATTTGTGCACCGCCGCCGTCAGTGTCAGCCAGTTTGCCGTGGCATACGGAGCTCCATCGCAGTCTTTAACACTGGTAGCATGCCGCGACAGCGTGGACGTGAACCGTATGTGCAGTTGACGGACTTTGAGCGAGGGCGTATAGTGGGCATGCGGGAGGCCGGGTGGACGTACCGCCGAATTGCTCAACGCGTGGGGCGTGAGGTCTCCACAGTACATCGATGTTGTCGCCAGTGGTCGGCGGTAGGTGCACGTGCCCGTCGACCTGGGACCGGACCGCAGCGACGCACGGATGCACGCCAAGACCGTAGGATCCTACGCAGTGCCGTAGGGGACCGCACCGCCATTTCCCAGCAAATTAGGGACACTGTTGCTCCTGGGGTATCGGCGAGGACCATTCGTGACCGTCTCCATGAAGCTGGGCTACGGTCCCGCACACCGTTAGGCTGTCTTCCGCTCACGCCCCAACATCGTGCAGCCCGCCTCCAGTGGTGTCTGGACAGGCGTGAATGGAGGGACGAATGGAGACGTGTCGTCTTCAGCGATGAGAGTCGCTTCTGCCTTGGTGCCAATGATGGTCGTATGCGTGTTTGGCGCCGTGCAGGTGAGCGCCACAATCAGGACTGCATACGACCGAGGCACACAGGGCCAACACCCGGCATCATGGTGTGGGGAGCGATCTCCTACACTGGCCGTACACCACTGGTGATCGTCGAGGGGACACTGAATCGTGCACGGTACATCCAAACCGTCATCGAACCCATCGTTCTACCATTCCTAGACCGGCAAGGGAACTTCCTGTTCCAACAGGACAATGTACGTCCGCATGTATCCCGTGCCACCCAACGTGTTCCAGAAGGTGTAAGTCAACTACCCTGGCCAGCAAGATCTCCGGATCTGTACCCCATTGAGCATGTTTGGGACTGGATGAAGCGTCGTCTCACGCGGTCTGCACGTCCAGCACGAACGCTGGTCCAACTGAGGCGCCAGGTGGAAATGCCATGGCAAGCCGTTCCACAGGACTACATCCAGCATCTCTACGATCGTCTCCATGGGAGAATAGCAGCCTGCATTGCTGCGAAAGGTGGATATACACTGTACTAGTGCCGACATTGTGCACGCTCTGTTGCCTGTGTCTATGTGCCTGTGGTTCTGTCAGTGTGATCATGTGATGTATCTGACCCCAGGAATGTGTCAATAAAGTTTCCCCTTCCTGAGACAATGAATTCACTGTGTTCTTATTTCAATTTCCAGGAGTGTAGTTTCCAGTTGGACGATGCCTGATATCTTGATACATGTCTCTTTCCTAATAACACCCTTTGTTTCCTGCCAGAGAGGGGATTCCTATAATAATTTACACATTTTGCATGCTTTAAATCGGTACTGTCCTATGGCACAATTTATGACATGATTTCTTTAGTAACTGAGTTGGTAAAATTGTTTGTTGATGAAGTATTCAATATCTCTAAATCCAATGAATCTGATTTCAATGATTTAGTTTTGTCCATATGATGTTAAGCCAATTACACAAATAAGCTGATAAAGAGTCCAAACAAATCCATACCAAAACACAGCCAGGAAAATAATCAAACAAGCTTACAGCTGCTATTATTGGAAAGGACTCTTTGAATTTTGTGGCCAATGATTTTTGAATCTAATACATGCCTTTCAGCAATTGTCATCGCGGAGTTATATTTCATTCGCTTTGCACAGTTTATTTAAGCCTTGTGCTGCTTGGTATCTTGTATCTTTGCTACTATTCATTAACAGACACGAAAACATAGATATTATTCATCACATATTAGTAGAAATATTACATGTAAAATTCCTCACTGGTAAAATGAACAGCAGATTACAATTGAATCAATATATAAAAAATAAACTAAACAAATAAAAACTGCAGTTGTCTTGACTAACAGGCAAATATTTGGTATATTTAGCAAATTTTCTCTCTGTACTGTCTCATCTTATAAGGAAATGAACACTTGGCTAATGCAGCACATATTCCCTAGTGTAAAAAAACAGCAAATTAAAACTGAATCAAGATATAAATAATAAACTGAACAAATAAAAGCGTCCTTTTGTCTTGACTTACAGATGAAACAATGTGATATTTATCAAATATTCACTCTGTACTGTCTAATTCTATATGGAAATGTAAATTTGATTAACACAGTACATATACGAAAGAAAACAATTAAAGTATTATGGAGGGGTGGTAAATGAATTATTTGCAGGGGCTCTCAAAACTCCCTAGTATTCTTATGTTTATGGGCCAGTTCATTCACTTTTAACCATATTCAGTGAAAAATAAGATTACTTTCAAATGGACTGCAAGATTAGATTAGCTACACTTTTTGTTCCATAGGTCCACAGTGAGGATTTTCTCATGAATATAGAACACATCATAAAATGAGAATACACAATGCGTATTTACAAAAGGGGAGAGAGAGAGAGAGAGAGAGAGAGAGAGAGAGAGAGAGAGAGAGAGAGAGAGAGAGAGAGAGACACAGAGAGAGAGAGAGAGAGAGAGAGAGAGAGAGAGAGAGAGAGAGAGAATCACATTGCTGAATGAAGATGTACAGAAGCATATTTCACATGACACTCACATTATTTGACAATGATAATAAGATATAGATCAATCAATTTTGTTAAGAAATTCAACAATGCAGTAAAAGGAGTTGGTCACCAGTATACCATTTGAGTTCCTTTTAAAAACAGCTTTATTAGTAGCTAAACTTGATATGGGTGCTAGCAAGTTATTGAAAATGTGTATTCCTGAATAATGGACACTTTTCCTAGTTTTCAGAACTATTAGTTCACGAAGAGGTGAAACAGAATTGTTGGGGAAGTTTGAAATGAAGAGTGGGTCACTCAAATTTCAGGCTGAGATGGGCCCACCTGTTGTGAGGTTGAGGGTGGTGGGAGACAACAATGAAGCAGCCACATCAGACAGTATCCCCTAGGGACAGAAATAAAGAGTTCCAAAAGGTGGGATAGTGTCATGTATTTCTACAGGTGTGTATTGGTGGTACTGAATATTTTGCTTCCTGAAAGCAAGTGATTACTAGCAACAGTGCTTCACAATTTTATAGTTTTCTCAACTGAAATTTCCTTTGGACATAGTGTCTTTTCACAGTCTACTGACAAAGAACTGGCTGTAGATCTGTTATCAATGTCCATGAAAATTTCATTAACCATTTGTTTTAAAACTATAATTGATTGACTATTCATTGCAAGATTCATTCAAGATTGACAGCAAACTCTCCATGAATGATCACACTGCATATGAATGCACCAAACTTTCTCATGTGATATACCTCCTGAGGAAGCTGAAGAGGGTAATAACTGACCAGTTTCTCACAATAGTCTACCATGCACTCTTCCACAGCCACATTAGCTATGGACTGTTGTTGTGGGGACACTCCTCAGGTAGCAAAGATGTGTTGCTATTACAAAAAAAAGCCATCAGGATCATATCCTCTAGAAAAAGACTGGACCACTGTAAGCCTATTTTCACCAGGCTAGGCATAATGACTGTCTTTAGCCAGTATGTGTATTTCTGCCTCATGTATATAAAAGAAAATCAAGGGAATTTTAGCATAAGACAAGAAATACATAATCATGACACTCGCTATAAGAGGAACATTGAAGTGGCAAGGTGTCGCCTATCAAGTACACAAGACAGCTTTCCAACAGTCGCCCTAAAAATGTACAATCAACTGCCTCCAGAAGTGCAATCCCTGCCACCTGAATTATTTAGGAAAAAAATTGCTCAGGACTTGAAACAACATCCACTATATTCATTGGAAGAGTTTTTCAACAGCGGTTCTACTGAATGGACAAAATAATAAATATTGTTATGTTTCATATATAATTTTGCCTAAATTTAATCTTCTTCTTATGTTAACTACACATTTAATTTTGTGTTTTACTTAAAGTACATATTTTGCCAAAATGAAACTTTGTGTGTGTGACATTTTGCTTTATAGTATTTTCATTTGCTGCTATGAAGTTTTACTTTCCTGTTTAGTTATATTTCATTCCCGCTATGTTCTATGTGTTTTTGTGCACTGCATAAATATTTTCTTTTATTTGTAATATAAATTTTGTATATGTTGTTGTATAAATGTTAGTTGATAAACATTGTATTTGTGATGCAGTCTGTCCAGCCATGGCTGGTAAATGACAAAGATATAGTAAAGTAAAGTAAAGTAAAGTAAAGTAAACATTTATATCATCTGAAAACAAAAACACTTAAATCTTAGATGAAATAAGATTCAGTTTTCATCCCATAGACCAAAAATTGCGATGATTCTTGTGGGTGCGGAACATGTCTGAAAGTATAACATAAAAAATGTAGAACATTTGAATGTAATACTCACTTCCCTGATCATTTGTTCGGAGATTATCAAATACATGAGTACATTAGAGTAAACTGGAACTGCTAATATTTACAGAATTAATGTCCATTCTCAACTGAACCACTACCAGAGTGGTTCTGAAATTATTAATGAAATAACTTTGGTACAGTCTGCGTCCTTAATACAAGTGTCTGCAACATTGCGTACAGGAAACAGAATTTTCTAATTTGAAGAGCTGTGAATATCTCAAAATATACAAATGTTATTTCACTACTCATTTTAGAACATTAATGTAATGGTACAGTCAAGGACAGACATGTTCGAAACTAGTCACCATTAATTCATGTTGTCAGTGCACCTGAGATAGAACAATAAAGGCATAGTAAGATAGAATACAGTTATTGACCCTTCTGCTAATGCGATGTTGTGATTCCACAAATGTTCAGATCTTTAGAAGAGTTCAAAGTTGAGAAAATATCGGCAATTAGCTTTAATATTTGCTTAAAATGTTCAGAAATGTAAAATTGTGAACTTCTCAAAATGCACATATGTAAGTTCCTTGATTATAATAATGAGGCACAACTGGAAACAGTCCTGAGTCTAACACTTCATGGGGATATGAAGTGAAATATTTGCATATCCTCAGTGGTAGGAAAAGCGTGTGGCAGATTTCAGATCATTAGTAGGATATTGGGAGAAAGCACTTATGCAACTCACTCTAGAATGTTCCTGAATTGTGTGGGGCCTGTTCCAAATAGGTCCAACAAGGGCAGCACAAAAAAGAACAGCACAAATGATTAATGGTTTATCTAACCCTGACTTGATGCAGCTCTCCACACTGGTCCACCGTGTGCAAGCCTCATCATCTCTGAATAACTGCTATAGCCTACATCCACTTGAACCTGCATACCGTATTCATCCCTTAATCTCCCTTTACAATTTTTTACACCCCCCTTCCCCACTCCATTTCCACACAAGACACAAGCTTACACTCCCGACAAATACCTTTAGAAAAGACTTCATACCACTGAAATTTATATTATGTGTTAAGGAATTGCTCTTTTTCAGAAATGCTTTCCTTCCATTACCAGTCTGCATTTTGCATCCTCTTTACTTCTGGCATCCTCACGTATTTTGCTGTCCAAACAGCAAATCTCATTTACTGCTTTAACTTGTGGGAAATGGGGTATCAGTGAGGTGATAGCAGAATAGCAATGCAGCATAGAGATATGATATCCATGCTATTTATTAGTAAGCACATATGCATAATAAGCATAAGCATTATGAGTGTTCAGAGGATACTAACTCCTACTGCCTCACAGGGCAATGATCCTCATTTACAAAGTGAGAGATGTTACACTGCCACAGAGCCCCTTCCCCCTCCACATCCCTGTGGTGTGGAGCATGTGAGGAAAGGCTGCAGTGGGGCATCGTCTGTCTGAAGATGTAAGTGACTGAATAATGGGGGATGTTATGGAAGACACGTCGTAGTCAGCAAGGTGCACCAGGGCCACAGGGCAGGACCAAAGCACAATATCAGCGGTGCAACTAATGAGCTGCCAGCTGTGGCATTAGCTCATAAGAAAGTAGTCTCGGTGGCATCTTTAATTGTTGCTGGCTTGGCAGAGGCATTTAAAGAGGGAGCCTTGTTGGCAATGTTCATCTACATCTACATGATTACTCTGCAATTCACATTTAAGTGCTTGGCAGAGGGTTCATCGAACCACAATCATACTATTTCTCTACCATTCCACTCCTGAACAGTGCGCGGGAAAAACGAACACCTAAACCTTTCTGTTTGAGCTCTGATTTCTCTTATTTTATTTTGATGATCATTCCTACTTATGTAGGATGGGCTCAACAAAATATTTTCGCATTCAGAAAAGAAAGTTGGTGACTGAAATTTCGTAAATAGATCTCGCCGCGACATAAAACATCTTTGCATTAATGACTTCCATCCCAACTTGCATATCATGTCCGCCACACTCTCTCCCCTATTACGTGATAATACAAAACGAGCTGCCCTTTTTTGCACCCTTTCGATGTCCTCTGTCAATCCCACCTGGTAAGGATCCCACACTGCGCAGCAATATTCTAACAGAGGACGAACGAGTGTAGTGTAAGCAGTCTCTTTAGTGGACTTGTTGCATCTTCTAAGTGTCCTGCCAATGAAACGCAACTTCTGGCTCGCCTTCCCCACAATATTATCTATGTGGTCTTTCCAACTGAAGTTGTTCGTAATTTTAACACCCAGGTACTTAGTTGAATTGACAGCCTTGAGAATTGTACTATTTATCAAGTAATCGAATTCCAACGGATTTCTTTTGGAACTCATGTGGATCACCTCACACTTTTTGTTATTTAGCGTCAACTGCCACCTGCCACACCATACAGCAATCGGTTCTAAATCACTTTGCAACTGATATTGGTCTTTGGATGACCTTACTAGACGGTAAATTACAGCATCATGTGCAAACAACCTAAGAGAACTGCTCAGATTGTCACCCAGGTCATTTATATAGATCAGGAACACCAGAGCTCCCAGGACGCTTCTCTGGGGAACACCTGATATCGCTTCAGTTTTACTCGATGATTTGCCATCTATTACTACAAACTGCGACCTTCCTGACAGGAAATCATGAATCCAGTCGCACAACTGAGACGATGCCCCATAGGCCCACAGCTTGATTAGAAGTCGTTTGTGAGGGATGGTGTCAAAAGCTTTCCGGAAATCTAAAAATACGGAATCAATTTAAGATCCCCTGTCGATAGCGGCCATTACTTTGTGTGAATAAAGAGCTAGCTGCGTTGCACAAGAACGATGTTTTCTGAAACCATGCTGATTACGTATCAATAGGTCGTTCCCTTTGAGGTGATTCATAATGTTTGAATACAGTATATGCTCCAAAACACTACTGCAAACCGACGTCAATGATATAGGTCTGTAGTTCGATGGATTACTCCTACTACCCTTCTTAAACACTGGGGCGACCTGCGCAATTTTCCAATCTGTAGGTACAGATCTATCGGTGAGCGAGTGGTTGTATATGATTGCTAAGTAGGGAGCTACTGTATCAGCGTAATCTGAAAGGAACCTAATCGGTATACAATCTGGACCTGAAGACTTGCCCGTATCAAGCGATTTGAGTTGCTTCGCAACCCCTAAGGTATGTACTTCTAAGAAACTCATGCTAGCAGCTGTTCGTGTTTCAAATTCTGGAATATTCCATTCATCTTCCCTGGTGAAGGAATTTCGGAAAATTGTGTTCAATAACTCTGCTTTAGCGGCACAGTCGTTGGTAACGGTACTATCGGCACTGCGCAGCGAAGGTATTGACTGCGTCTTGCCGCTTGTGCACTTTACATATGACCAGAATTTCTTCGGATTTTCCACCAAGTTTCAAGACAATGTTTCATTGTGGAACCTATTAAAGGCATCTCGCATTGAAGTCGGTGCCAAATTTTGCGTGTCTGTAAATTTCAGCCAATCTTCGGGATGTCGCATTCTTCTGAACTTCGCATGCTTTTTCCGTTGCCTCTGCAACAGCATTCGGACCTGTTTTGTATACCATGGGGGATCAGTTCCATCTCTTACCAATTTATGAGGTATGAATCTCTCAATTGCTGTTGCTACTGTATCTTTGAATTAGAGCCACATCTCATCTACATTTGCATAGTCAGTTAGGAAGGAATGGAGATTGTCTCTTAGGAAGGCTTCTAGTGACACTTTATCCGCTTTTTTAAATAAAATTATTTTGCATTTGTTTCTGGTGGATTTGGAAGAAACGGTATTGAGCCTAGCTACAATGACCTTGTGGTCACTAATCCCTGTATCAGTCATGATGCTCTCTAATAGCTCTGGATTGTTTGTGGCTAAGAGGTCAAGTGTGTTTTCGCAACCATTTACAATTCGCGTGGGTTTGTGGACTAACTGCTCGAAATAATTTTCGGAGAAAGCGTTTAGGACAATCTAGGAAGATGTTTTCTGCCTACCACCAGTTTTGAACAAGTATTTTTGCCAACATATCGAGGGAAGGTTGAAGTCCCCACCAACTATAACCATATGATAGGGGTATTTATTTGCTATGAGACTCAAATTTTCTCTGAACTGTTCAGCAACCATATCATTGGAGTCTGGGGGTCGGTAGAAGGAGCCAATTATTAACTTAGTTCGGCTGTTAAGTATAACCTCCACCAATACCAATTCACATGTAGTATCTACTTCGACTTCACTACTAGATAAACCACTACTGACAGACACAAACACTCCACCACCAATTCTGCCTAATCCATCTTTCCTGAACACCGTCAGAGACTTCGTAAAAATTTCTGCAGAACTTATTTCAGGCTTTAGCCAGCTATCTGTACTTATAACGATTTCAGCTTCTGTGCTATCTATTAGTGCTTGAAGCTCAGCGACTTTCCCAGCACAACTACAACAATTTACAACTACAATTCCACTGTTCCTTGATCCAAGAATGTCCTGTATTTGCCGTGCACCCTTTGAGATTGCAGCCCACCCTGTACTTTCCTGAGGCCTTCTAACCTAAAAAATTGCCCAGTCTGCATCACACAGCCTCCACTACCCGTGTTGCTGCCAGCTGAGAGTAGTGAACTCCTGACCTATTCAGCGGAACCCGAAACCCCACCAACCTATGGCACAAGTCAAGGATTCTGCAGCCAACATGGTCGCAAAACCTCTGAGCCTCCAATTCAGACCCTCCACCCGGCTCTGCACCAAAGGTCTGCAGTCGGTTCTGTCAACAATGCTGCAGATGGTGAGTACTGCCTTCATGTCGTAAGCAAGACTGGCAGCCTTCACCAAATCAGATAGCTGCTGGAATCCAGAGAGAATTTCCTCAGATCCAAAGTGACACATGTCAATAATGCCGACATGTGCCACCACCTGCAGCTGGCTGCACACTGTGCTCTTCATGGCATCCGGAAGGACCCTTTCCACATCAGGAATGACTCCACCCAGAATGCACACGGAGTGCACACTGGATTTCTTCCCCTCCTTAGCCGCCATATCCCTAAGGGGCACTATTACGCGCCTAACATTGGAGCTCCCAACTACCAATAAGCCCACCCTCTACGACTGCCCGGACCTTGAAGGCTGAGAATCATCCTCCGAAAGAGGGCAGGAGCTGCATCTGGCTCAGCCAGATACAGTACCTGAAACCTGTTTGTCAGCCGGGGAGGCTTTCTGATCAGCCTCCAGGGACATCTTTCGCTGCCTGCCACACCTTGGAATGACCTCCCAATCAACCACAGACGAGGGCTCAGCCCCACTGCGGGCAGCAACCGAGGCAACCACAGCGGCAGACTGATCTGGGGACAGATGGGATGAGGTTGACATCCCCGTGATACCCATTGCCCATTGGCAACAGCCTCAAGCTGCGTGACCGAAGTCAGCGCTGCCTGCAGCTGTGAGTGAAGGGTTGCCAACTCAGCCCTCATCCAAACACAGCAATCACAGTCCCTGTCCTGTCCTTGCATTTTTGCATCCACAGGATGCATAGCGGGACTGGTGGTGGTGTAAGCTGGGATGGTGGCGGCGAGTGAATTGCCTACTGAAAAATGGAAGGTGAGTCCTCTCATGTTAATTTCTGGTGGGACAGGAGTGGTATACATGAAACTGTGTGTGATAGTGCTTGCTCCTGACCACCAATTCATGTAGGTAGCGGTAATCATGAGGTCGGTAAAATGTAACATGACAGATACGTCATCAGGCAGAAAATTGTGGAGATTCACACGTACTTGGAAATTGACTAATGGATGTGAGCCATGGTAAAAATTGCTGTTTTGAAGAGCGCGCCACAGCACGTAGTGTGAAGCGGTCACCCTCCGTTTCTGGCGGTGGTGCTGCTGTGGCAATCACAGCTTTGGTGTCTCCCTCTGGTGGGAAAGGAGAAAGGTTGCCTGTTCACGTACATTTAAGGGGCGCTATGAGCTCACCAGTGAGTCAGTCTGGGTCAGTCTCACGTCCCCAGCTTGCTAGTCTGTCTCTCGTCCACATTTGTTAGGCAGTTAGTGTCTGTCTGTCGTTCGAAGTGCTAGTATGTCTGTTGTTCGGATCAACCATTAAAACTGGCAAAATGAGAGTCTTCCCACTCCGCCAGTAAGAGAACTCAGTGAGTGGTCGCCCGGGTTGGGGCTTAGTTCCTGCATCTGAGTCTCCGCATTAGGCCGCCAGTCTGCTCAAGTTTGCTCAGGCAATGGTCATAGGTGGTTGGATCGATTGGTTGGTCGGTCGTGCACTGAGACACAAGATGACTTGTCCGTCTTGAGCGTCGGCACATGTGAGATCACCATGTGAGTCCAGTGGGCCGCGGCATATAGCGAGGGGTAGTGACTTTGCGGTCGACATGAGAGCAACAGGAGTCAACCCACATCAGTCTGGCTGGTGCGAGCTGCGATGTTGTGAGATGGGAGATCGGCGCACCTTCCTGTGTCCGTTGAAGCGGCTGGCAGTGGATGGTTCGGGAGAGCGGGTTGGGGTTGCTGCGCCAGGTCTTCTCAAAAAATTGCAGTTTATTAGAAGTTAAGTGATTGGTGATATGTTGTTTGATTTACTCTTGTTAAATTCTACTTGTTTTCTTGGTGAAGTCACCAGCCGTTTTGCTTTAGGGTCGTCCCACCATTCTTCTCCATTCGCCCACCCGCGGGAAGGTGGTTGTTTATAAATTGGGTGGTTCGTTTTTCCCTTGTGGAGTAGGGGTGGGTTAGAGCAACCTGCGGCTCGGGCTGTTCGCTAATCTCCCTATCAATCTACCATACGTTAGTAGCTGCCTCTGTCATGTTTGTCGGATTTGGTGTGTTAACAAATTTATTGCTTGGAGTGTAACAGCCTAATACCTAAAATATGTTTTGATCTTTGGAAACTTTGATATTATTGCCTATGATCTTGAGAGGCGGTATCTGTGTACTGTAGAGCATAACTATTGTTTGGCCAACCTTGTAGAATTTTATATAAGATTGCATTTCATGGGCTTTTATTTAAATGATCATTTTAGTATATAAAGTTGCCACCCTTTCACCGTAAGACTTTTCTTAGAAGTTAAAATCCAGTTGCACCTTTGGTGGCAAGGTTAATATTTTACTTGTTAGTGTTTTGTACCATTTCCATCCCTCCTATGGGGGGTACATAGTTTTTGTGCTTGTGTAAATTGTTAAAACTCTTAGTTTAAAGTTATTTGGTTTGTTGCAGATTTGCACGAGTGTAGTCTTTCAGAGGCTGTTGTGAGCAGTCATAACTACGGCCATGTCAAAAGGAAGCGGCAAGGTTCTCTGCCCGAAAGCTCATACAGTCAAAACTTGTTTCTGTCTGCCTCTGAATAAATTGTAACTTTGATATTTAGAGGGTGCTTTCTGATTATAATTTTAAATCTGTTTCTTTAAAAAAATGTTTTTAGGCACTATTAAAGTGAATAAAATACCCATTTTTTAAAAGGAATTTGGTTATGATTTCATTAGTTACTCCCTGGCAACTACTTTCATGCTTACATAATGAGATTAAATGTGTTGATGTTCTTCATGACTCTCTAGTCAATAAAATAAATTCTTAAGAATATTCTTTGAAAATAAATCACAGTTCAGGATGCATAGGAGACAGTGGGGTAGGGAGCATCTGTTGTGACAAGTCCACTAAAGTTCATGCCAGTTTAAACTGGTCACCAATACTGCTGGTTTTTTTCCCCAGAAATTATGATATCAGAAGCGTTTGTATTGTGTTCCAACACTTGGTATTGTCCTGTAAATGGTGATTGTAGGATGTGGTTCACTGTGTCTGTATGTAACATCACATGAGAACACATCACTAGGTCTTTATGAATAAAAATTCGAGCCATGTGATGGGAGGGGGATGGCACACAGATGTTTTGTATATGTGTGTGTCTGCGCATCACTAATACCAATAAGTCCTGCTCTGTGGGGACCATTTCATATGCTACAAGTTCAGTGGGTAGAGTGAGGGGCTTGCTGTATAGTATTTCAGTGAGCAACGCTTCAAGGTCATCTATATGTGCCATGAGAATACCTAGGAGAAGCCATAGAAGGGCCTCCACCGATGATTGTGAGTGGAAAATGGGAGCAGCTTTCCTTGTCTGATGCCACTGTTCCACAAGGCCATTGGATTGTGAGTGGTGAATGTTTGTGTGGACAAGTTTTTGCTACTGTCTCTGCTGATATGTTGGAAATTGACGTGGCCCCCACCCATCATGTCACGCGGTCTATCATTGACAGAATATAACTGTAACCACGTGATTTGGAGAGTGGCTCTACAATGTCAATGTGGACGTGCTGGAACCAACATTTTGGAACTGGCAGTTTACCAAAGGGGGACTGTGCCTGCTGGCATGGAATGAACATCCTAGTCCACATGGCACAATCCTTTTTAATGTCAGGCCAAACAAACAGTTCCATGATGAAGCATGTGGTGGGACACATACCCAGATGTGCAAGGTGGTGGAGAATGTCAAAAATTGTCCTGCGATACGGATATGGGATGACCGGTCAGACCCATCCATTTGAAATGTCACACAAAACTTGTTTGGTCACACCTGGTAGTTTGCATTCTTGTAATTGTAATCCAGTGTCTGGTTTGTTAAACAAACTGTGAAGATTGGAATCTGTCACTTGCGGATCTGTGATTCTATCAAAGTCCAAGTGGACAGAGGCAGCTGCAGTATGGGAAAGATAGTCTGCACCAACATTATCAGCACCTTTATCATATTGCACACCAGTAGTCAACTGTATCACGAAATCTAGGTGGCAGAATTTCCTGGGTGCAGAATCCACTGACCGTTTGTGAAATGCATCTGCCAATAGGAGATAGTCTGTATATATGGTATGGGGTCTCCCCTCAACATCATCTTGAAGGCGGTGAACTGCTTCACATATGGCTAGCAGTTTGCAATCAAATGTGGACCATTTTTTCTGGGTGTCAGTAAGTTTGCACAAGAAAAACCTGAGCAGCTGAGTGAGTCTGCTGATCTCTTGCTGTGAAGCAGTCCAGATCGCGTGGTTGTTAGCATGAGGCATGATAATTAGATGTGTGTCAGGTGATTGGTGGGCAAGGGTTGTGCCACATAATAGGTGTTCTTTTTGTGGTGTCACCGCCAGACACCACACTTGCTAGGTGGTAGCTTTAAATCGGCCGCGGTCCATTAGTACATGTCGGACCCGCGTGTCGCCACTGTGTGATTGCAGACCGAGTGCCACCACAAGACAGGTCTTGAGATACGGACTAGCACTCGCCTCCAGTTGTACGGACGATGTAGCTAGCGACTATACTGACGAAGCCTCGCTCCTTTGCCGAGCCGATAGTTAGAATAGCCTTCAGCTAAGTCAATGGCTACAACCTAGTAAGGCGCCATTAGTAACATTGCATGTATCTAAAGAGTCTCACTTGTATCGCCACAATCTCCAGATGTACCAAAAGGATGGATTAAAGTTAAGTATTCCAGAAGCTACGTACTTTTCTTTATAGCATTCATTACGTATCCTGTTTCAGACCTCATGCCCATCTGCGTGAGCGTAGCGCGTGCCTTTCGGCTTCCTCTCATTGTGTCTAGGCTGTCTTGTCTAGACACAACATTTTTTGGCGACAAGTCAACGGAAAGCGTCTTGTTCTTTCTAATTGCTTACATTTACTTGTGTCATGGCTTCGCCAGATGTACTGTCCGAATTTTATCGCTTGCAGAATCAGCAGACGCAGGCGTTATTGGATGCCCTTGGACAGCTCGTCCAGGGTCAACGTGCACTGCAAAACGATGCGGCAGCCGCCGCTCCACCGCTACTGCAGCCACAACTCGCAGTTGCACCGCCTTTTAGGCCGTTTGACCCAGCTACGGAAACATGGACGGAGTGGTCACGCCAGTTTGGATTTCATCTCGCCGCCTGCAGAATTCAAGGTAACGAGCGGCAGCCTCATTTATTGGCGTGTGTAGGGGTGCAAACGTACCGTGTGATAGTGAAATTATTTCCCCGACGCGACGTAGCAACTCTGTCCTACGAAGAACTTTTGTCTGCTTTAGATGCCTATTTCAAGGAAACAGTTAATGTAGTTGCAAAGAGGTATACTTTCTTTCGTACGAAACATACGGCTGGTCAAACTAATAGGGAGTGGGTTGCAACATTGCAAGGCCTTACTCGGGATTGTGCTTTTGAGTGTGAATGTGGACTCCCTTATTCAGATACTATGGTACGTGATGCAATAGCACAGAACGTTTCTGATGTTCGCATACGGGAACAGATTTTGAAACTCGTCAATCCCTCCCTTCAACAAGTGATAGACATATTGGATAGACAAGACACGCTTGACTTTGCTCAGGAATCATTTGCAACTTCGCCAGCCATGTGTAGCATTAACCGGCCCGCCGGGCGCCCTGCACGGCCTGGTAGACTGCCCTCGCGCACATCTGCGCAGCTGCCGCCACGCTCTAAACCAGGTGTGCCGTGCCAGCATACAAATACAGTGAAATCATGCCCGCGGTGTGCTACTAGACATTCGTGTGAAAATTGCCCGTCACGCCAAGCTATTTGCTTTTTCTGTAATAAGAAAGGACATGTTCAAAGTGTTTGCCAGAAAAAGCTCAGATCAGACAATCTTAATCATTCCAGACCCTTTGCTTTGCGCCGGAATCGAACCAAGGACACTCAGGCTCGTGGACCTTCGCCCATGGACATTCATGTAGTTACTTCCACCCCATCCAGTGCCACTTTCTCTACCAGTGACTATGTTCGTCCCACAAAACGTGTGCGTTGACGTCGCCGGAAATAGCGTCAAGTCGCAAGTGCTTCTGTACCAGTGTCAGTTCAAGTTGCACGAGACAGTCGCTCTTGTCGTCGGCAGGACAATAAACTTTTTGTAGATTTGGACTTTAATGGCAAGGTCATACCATTCCAGCTCGATACTGGAGCTGCAGTTTCATTGCTCAATCACGACACGTACAAACAACTGGGCAAACCTCCGTTGCGTGCCGCAAATGTTCAGTTAAATAGTTATTCCGGTCAGAATATCCCTGTGTTAGGACAGTGCACTCTTCTTGCAACATACAAGGGACAAACAAAACTTGTGTCATTTTACGTTCTTCGTTCTTCTACTGCAGTGAACTTGTTTGGTTTAGATTTATTCCAGTTGTTTAACATGTCTATAGTAAATCAGGTCCTATCAGTGAATCAGACTAAGCCTTCAGACAGTGTTTCTCGTCTATATGACGAATTTGCAGACATTTTTGCACCGGGCTTAGGTTGCGCTCAGAACTATGAAGCACATTTGGAACTGAAAGTCAACGTGCAACCGAAATTTTCCGAGCGCGCAATGTTCCCCACGCATTGCGTGATGAGGTCGCAAGAACATTACACGATTTAGAATCACAAGGTGTAATTGAACGTGTGCAGGCTTCTCTCTGGGCCTCACCCTTAGTAATTTTGCCAAAACCTTCCGGAAAATTGAGACTTTGTGTGGACTTCAAGGCCACTGTGAATCCACAACTAGTGACTGCAACTTTTCCTTTACCCCGCCCGGAAGATCTTTTTGATAAACTGCGCCCGGGTAAATACTTTTCGAAGTTGGACCTCGCAGATGAGTCCTTGCAAATACCGGTGGACGAAGTATCCCAGCGCGTCTTGGTGGTTAACACGCATCTTAGTTTGTACCGATTCAAAAGACTGCCATTCGGGTGTGCATCCGCCCCTGCATTGTTTCAGCAATATTTACAAACTGTTTGTGCGTCGGTCCCTACTGCTGCGAACTATCTGGACGATATTGTGATCTCCGGAAAGACAGCAGATGAACATTTAGCACACCTACGAACATTATTTCAGGTATTGTGACAAAATGGTCTTCGCTTGCGGAAGGACAAATGTGTGTTTTTTGCTCGTGACTTACCATATCTGGGACATGTCATCAATGCCCAAGGCATACATCCGAGTCCAGAGCACCTCCGTGCCATACAAGACTTACCTTCGCCGCAGAATTTGAAGCAGCTACAGAGTGTGTTGGGTAAAATTAACTATTATCATCGCTTTCTGCGCAATGCCTCTTTCATTTCAGCCCCGCTTCATCACTTACGCCGTAAAGGTGTTCCGTTCGTCTGGACGACGGAATGCGAACGCGCCCTTCGCCAGTTGAAATCGGCGTTGCTTTCAAATACTTGCCTTACGCCATTCGATCCCCGGAAACCCCTTTTGTTGATGGTAGATGCATCGGATTTCGGGATCGGTGCTGTGCTTGCGCACAAAGATGGGTCGCATGATCGCCCTATTGCCTTTGCGTCCAAATTGCTCTCGTCTGCGCAAAGAAATTATTCGCAGATAGAGAAAGAAGCGTTGGCTCTTGTATTTGGTGTTACTACGTTCCATGATTTCTTGTATGGTCATCACTTTACCATCATCACAGACCACAAACCTTTGACGTAGCTTTTTCATCCGAACAAGCCTGTACCTCCGCGTACAGCGCAGAAATTCATTTGCTGGTCTATTTTCCTCTCGCAGTACCGCTATGATATCTTGTATTGGTCCACTGCTAAGCACGGAAACGCCGATGTGTTGTCCCGTTTGCCTGTTGCTGAGGATAGAGCATTCGTTCTTCCGAACTTGCTTGCATGTTCATTGATTCGGAAACCGATGAAGTGGTCGACTCATTTCCGATTGATTTTGGTCGTGTAGCTACAGCCACAGCTGCTGACCCGGTCCTTGCTACCGTTTTGCGTTTTGTTGCTATGCAATGGCCCTTGTCAAAGTCTCGGATCGAGGATCCGTTGGTTCGCAGATTTTTTGCTCACAAGGAGAGACTTTTTGTTCGACGTGGTGTTTTGTTGTGGCGTTCTGATAATGATCAGTCCAGAGTCATGGTCCCACGTTCGTTACAGTCCTCTGTTTTACGGCTTCTTCACCAAGGACATTGGGGTATAGTGCGAACGAAACAACTTGCTCGTCAGCACTGTACTTGGTTCGGAATCGATACTGCGATTACGAAAATGTGCTCTTCTTGCCTGGCGTATGCCGAACAACAATCTGCACCGCCGCGGAAATTCTTTGCATGGCCAAAAGCCACTTCCCCTTGGCAACGCTTGCACATCGATTTCGCTGGTCCATTCTGGAATGCTAGATGGTTGGTTGTGGTAGATGCCTTCAGTAATTTTCCTTTTGTTGTCTGGATGTCTTCCACGACGTCTTCTGCCACCATCCATGCGTTGTCTGCTATCTTTTGCATTGAAGGTCTTCCGCAGACTATTGTTTCCTACAATGGCTCACAATTCATGTCCGCAGAATTTCAGTCATTCTGCCAGGCCAATGGTACTCAACATCTGACATCCGCGCCGTTTTCGCCTCAGTCAAACGGTGCCGCTGAACGATTGGTCAGGACATTCAAGTCACAGATGTTGAAGTTGAAAGAGTCGCATTCTCGGGAGGACGCGTTGTTGCTCTTTTTGTCTTCGTATTGCTCTCAACCCCGGGATGGTCACTCGCCGGCTGAGTTGCTCCACGGTCGTCCTCATCGAACCTTGATGTCTTTGCTGCACCCGCCGCATCAGGTTCCTGTGCAGCGGCAGACTTCTGCTTTTGCTCCAGGCGACGTTGTATTCTATCGCAACTTTCGCGGTTCATGGCATTGGCTCGCAGGGCGCATTCTTAGCTGCCTCGGCCGCGCGGTGTATTTTGTTTTGGGGGCCTCTGGTGAGGTGCGTCGACATCTCAATCAGCTGCGCCTCTGTCGTCGCACGGGTTCTGCCGCTCCCCGTCTGCTTTCAGCGACGGTGCCGTCCGGTCAGCGCCCTGGGGACCCATCTACTGGCTCGCCTCATCCCCAGGTGTTACCGACGATGCCTTCCATTTTGCCCCATGGCGACGTGCCGCTGCCGTCTCTGCCGCCGCCGCCGCCTGTCCTCCAGCCGGCGCCGCCCGCAGTGGACGCTTCGCTGCCGCCGCCAAGTGCCTCCCTGGGTCACGCGCCGCCGATCGCTTCCCGTGACCAGCTGTCCTCTGCCATGGAACTCTTGCCCACTCCGGACCACAGGACATCGTCGCGCGCCGGATACCCCGACGCAATGGAGGTCGACCCTTCAGCCCCTCCTGTCTCTTTACGGGCGCATACACCGCATGTTGATGTGCACCCTGAACTAGGTTTTCAGGCGTTTCCTAGCTCCCCTTGGACCGAATGGCCGGGTGCGGGTGGCACAGCCTCGCCTGTTGTTAGGCTCCCCACCTCATCGCATACGTCAACATGGGGTCCTCACCACGGCAGGCGGAAGGCTTATAACATGACCGTTCGCCGATTTGCGGGGGAGGAATGTGGTGTCACTGCCAGACACCACACTTGCTAGGTGGTAGCTTTAAATCGGCCGTGGTCCATTAGTACATATCGGACCCACGTGTCGCCACTGTGTGATCGCAGACTGAGTGGCACCACAAGGCAGGTCTCGAGATACGGACTACCACTCGCCCCCAGTTGTACGGACGACGTAGCTAGCGACTATACTGACGAAGCCTCGCTCCTTTGCCGAGCCGATAGTTAGAATAGCCTTCAGCTAAGTCAATGGCTACGACCTAGCAAGGTGCCATTAGTAACATTGCATGTATCTAAAGAGTCTCACTTGTATCGCCACAATCTCCAGACGTACCAAAAGGATGGATTAAAGTTAAGTATTCCAGAAGCTACGTACTTTTCTTTATAGCATTCATTACGTATCCTGTTTCAGACCTCACGCCCATCTGCGTGAGCGTAGCGCGTGCCTTTCGGCTTCCTCTCATTGTGTCTAGGCTGTCTTGTCTAGACACAACACTTTTATTTTCTTGAAAGCTGCCTGCATTAGTGGTATCCAATCGAGTGGTTGTTTACCATATACATTCTTGCAATGGAACACTTGCATGAGTGGTAGCAAAGTCTAACCAGCGTGTGGCAGTTAGTTCCAGTAGAAATTTATGACCCCCAAAAATCTACACAGCTGTTAGTAGTTGTTGGGAGTGGAAGGGGGTGTATGTTGCCAGTTTTCTCAGGAGTAAGGATGCACCCCAGATGTGTCAACTTGTTGTCTGACAAAAGTCACACAGGTTTGCCAAAACTGGCACTTGTCATCGTTTATCATGACCCTGTGATGAAGCAAGCTGGGATATCTTTACTTCCACTCTTGTTTTGCCATCTGCCTCCTTAAATTCATTCTATTTTCATTTTTGCCTAATTACCATTAACATGCATGAGTATAATCTGCATGTCCATAAAAGAGAAAGTTTGGCCCTCAGACCTAAGGAATATAGCACCAGGTTTAATTTTGTGCTTAGTTTTGTGTATGTAATTCATTTCCTAATTTATTTTGACCATTCCTAGTTAACAGTTTTGTTATAGGCTGAAATCAGTAATTGTTTCATGACTTAGATTCTATTGTTGACTTATAAACAAATATAAATTCTGTACTAATTATAAACATTTGGAAGAAGAAGTACTAGGATTCTTAACATATTTATTTGGCTCTATTTGCAAACATATTAGCAAAGCCAGCCATTAATTAATTCCAAAATAATTACCAGGTTTGTCAAAAATATTGTTTGTATAACTATATCTGTTAATTTCATTATTTAAACAAGTAATTCGGCCTAGCCTTTGCGGTAATAGGGACTGTTAAAAAGAAGGAATTTTTTGATGTATTCAGTTAATTGACTGAGCTATGTTTTAATTGTAATTTCTGTAACTTTCACAGCACAAATATATTTAAACTACAAATAAGAACACTGAGGATAATCTGTGGCCTCAAAAAGCTGGAATCCTGTAAATGTCAATTTATAAAACTTAATGTTCTAAGCATCCCATCCCTATTCATTCAAGAAACAATCCTATTCACCAGGGAATACCTCTCAAGAACAGGCAAATTAATCCAAAACAATGATATACACGCTCATTATACCGGAGGGCAATCTAATATCCATCAAATTTTTTCAAGGACATTATCATACCAAAAATATATAACTCATCTGGGCGTCGTATTACACAATAAAATTCCAGAACAAATAAAAACTGCTCCAGATCCAATATTTAAAAATAAACTAAAGGCATTTCTGACAAAGCACTGTTTCTATTCAGTACAAGAATTCCTGGAAATGAAAAATTATAAAGTTCCTTAGTAAATACTGTGATTAGAGTAAAACATTCTATAGGCAAAATAATAACCTAATTTCTACTATACACAACTATGTTTCAGTTTCACTTCCCCAAATTATTTAACTCGCTTTTTGAATGTACAAGTACACATTCTATTAGTATTAAAACTTAATTGTCTGTGAAATCTCAATGTTATGTTTAATGTAGTTTTTAAATGACATTGTCCTTCTATTGTGTTTCCAGTTGACATTTTCACTATTCTGTAATCTCAGTGATTATTTGTGTAAATTTAAAGTAGCACTACATTGCCTACATGTTTCTGTTGTGTTTCCAGTTGACATTTTCACTATTCTGTAATCTCAGTGATTATTTGTGTAAATTTAAAGTAGCACTACATTGCCTACATGTTTCTTAGTTCCCCATGGAAATTGTTCGTATTCTCTGTATGTGAAGTTACTATATTCATCAATGAACAATTTTGTGTATATTTTTTTAAATGGCAGTCCATTGCCTATTTTTTTCTCCAAACTACATATTTGTTAAGAAAAATGACTTGTCCTATATCATGTGTACTTTGTACAATATGTGATCCACAGGATAAATAAATAAATATAAATACAAATACAAATATAGTTTCAGTGCCTGCTAATGTAAAGACTTATAAGGGACTGATTTTTGGTCACAAGGCAATCAGTCCACCGCTGATTTTCAGATGGAAATTATGTATTGGTTAAGTTATCAACAATGTATCAACTTAACAGTGGAATAAGTGTAACACAAATAGGCTGTATGTTAAAACAATTAATGACAATGTCTGTTCAATTTATTTGAGAAACAGTGTCACACATACAATAGTATTCTGCAAGAACTGTGTGGTTAGGTTTTTTCTGCTCATAGATATTCAACAGCAAACTATTGAAGCAGTATGCTGATGTTTGCCTGCATCCTATTAGTGAGGCTTATCAGCACTTACCATTAGTGAACCGGCCATATAACTGTGTAATATTGGGGGGTTGTGAACAGTGTAAGTAAAGAACTGTGAAACACAACTGCCGGCTTCATTATTTACAGTACATATTCAGTGTTGAACTTCCACCCATCATTTTTCAGCCAGTATAACAATGCA
The DNA here is from genome assembly GCF_021461395.2 of Schistocerca americana. Lineage (NCBI taxonomy): Eukaryota > Metazoa > Arthropoda > Insecta > Orthoptera > Acrididae > Schistocerca > Schistocerca americana. The sequence continues at coordinate 76,766,446 of NC_060124.1, read as the reverse complement.
GTACATTCACGCTGAGGACTATCATGAAGAAACAAAGCAGGTGAATATCACAACCCCATGAGAGACCAGCTTACCGAGGACAAAATAGTCATCATGGTCTCACTCGTTTTGCAAAAAGATTATGACATCATCTAGAAATATGTCACAAAAAGACAAATTGAACAGTAAGCTATCAATAAATCTTTGCCATGTCTGTGTCATGTTTTTTAGTCCATATAGCATGTAGAGGAATTCAAAAAGACCAACTGATGTGATTACCACAGTTTTTGGTACGTCTTTGTTTGCCATCTGAATTTGCAGGTAAGCTGATTTGCAATTGACAATGCTGAAAATTCTTGCCCCAGCCAAGATGGGGGTAAAATCATGCAATCATGGAATGTGGTAACAGCCAATGATTGTATGGCTGCTGAGGTAGTGGTAGTCACTGTATACCCACCAAGTGCCGTTCTTTTTATGAACTAGTTTCATTGGGAAGGCCCAAGGACTGTCTGACTATGCCGGCTTGCAGAAATTCATCTAACACAGCCTTAGTCATGTTAAGTTTATGGGAAGCTAGACAATGGAAAGAGGGATCTGGTGTGGTTGTAATGTGGTGGACTGTACCATCCTGCACAGCAAAGATTGTATGTGGTCTAATGGGGGAGCATGGAGAGAGTCCACAAAGCGGTGTGTGAGATGATTTTCCGTCACTGTTAACGTCACACAGCATTGTCTCAGTAGCACACTCGAGTGGGGGTTGTGACGCTTCACTTACCTGAGAAGTGTTCATAGTAGTGGTGCTACAGTAGTGATTGGTGTTGAAATGCTGTTGTGATGCATGTAGCGATGTGGTGACATCCAAGATTCATCTCTGTAGTTGTTCATTAGTGAAGCACGTGACCTTGTTGTCATGATGTGATGATGAATACTCAGCTGCCTTTATGTGTAAGTGGTTGAAATGTGCTTTTCTTTGTAGCTCCAGGTTGAGTGGTGACAGCATGACTGAGGGCATTGCAATGCTGGTAGATAGTGTATCGCTAACCACAACATGGATCAACTGCTGGTCATCCTGTCATAATAGGAAGGCGCGATTTAAATCTGGCAGTACTTGGTAGTGCTGGATGAAGTTGGCTCCCAGGACTGGTTCAACTGTCACTCCCACTGGAAATGTCCAAGGCATTTCGATATATCTGCTGAGGTCAAGCAGTTTCAGCAACTGCAATTACAGTGTCATTAGCTGTGCACAGTTGCAGCAGTGATGGCAACAGTGTAGCAGGCTCAAGAGGAGGCAGTGTAGTGGTAACATAGGCCACAGTATCACTGAGGAAATACATGCACAGGTGCTTTTCATGTGCGAATAGTACATGTTCCTGCCAGTTGAAACACTGCATCGGTGCTGCTTTGTTGTGATGTGCAGAGGCATCTTGTCAATGAAGACTGGCCTGGTGCACCTGCATCAGGTTGTCTACTAGTTTTGGTAGGCACAATGTAGTCTGCAGCACTGTTCATCCTGCTCAAATTTGGTGTGAAACTAGCAGTAGTGTTGTTGTGTGTTAGGCATGGAAGCAGGTGACACACTTGGTCGGCATGGCTTTTGTTTATAAACAGAGTCAGGGCAGTGGCCAGCTGTGAGGGTGACAACAGTGGCTGTTGTGGTAAGTGACTATCATCCACCGGGACCTTGAAAGGCACTCAGGATGGTGGAAGTGAGGTGCACAGCCCAGTTCGGGTTGGTTTGATTCAACTGTTGTCGGGTAGTCTGCAGCTGCACGGAATGACGGCGCAGCTCAGCTGGAATCGTGCAAAATCGGTTTCAGTGCACGTGTACTGTGCCTTGACTGCAGAGTAGCACTGTTAGTTGTTGATTAGAATGTGGTGTTGTAATAGTGCCTGCATTGTCAATGAGTCAAAATTTAAACTCCAGTGGAGCCTCCTTATGTGCTAGCTTCGCTGTTTGGATGTTGTCTGGCAGTTTCAGGAGACAAAGCATCCATAGCAAGCAATCAGGCAGGAGCATTGGGTCAATCAGAAGTCACAGGTGGTGCCAGAGCAAAGAAAGCATGCTGTTGCCCAATGTAAACCCATCGATGATGAGATGTGGCTGATGCTCAGGTGTGCACGTTAGTCATTGTATCACTCGTGTCTTGGCAGTTTCATACTTGTGAGAAACTGGAATGTCCAAAGCAAGTCCCTAATAAGTTCTGCACTGCCTCCAAGATGACTCTCGTCATCCCTAATGATGCCACTGGGTGACATCAAATACTCACCGAGGACAAACCACATAGTGGGGGAACCCATGCAGAACAATGTTAGTTTCACATGGTGGTTGACAGTGTGATGGCCGTCAGTGGTTTTATTGTATAATGAGTAGGAAATGCAGCTCGATGTAGGGCTGCATGCAATGAGACGGGTCATGCCATGATGCAGGTGGTGTCAGCATCACACAGCAATGTGCACAGAACTTGGGTGGCTGTTCAAAGAATGGCCATGCATGTGAGTGAAGTTTTGGGGAAGGTGCAGTAGGTACAACTTTCCCAACGTCAGATGTCCAAGGTGACCTAAAATGCAGGTGATAGTTCACATGAGGTCTTGGCACTATAAAGAAGGAAGGCATAGTCCATTTATTACACAATGGCATTGTCTGTGTTTCCTTTGGAGTTTATGAGGATGTGCAGTCATTTGTGGCATGGTTGATGTGAGTGTGATGTCACTCGAACTGGGAGGCAGTGGTATCTGATTTTGCCAGGGTAGGGTCACAAAAAACGCACTCTTGGAGTCCATATTTGGTTTTGCTGCTGGGTGTGGGGGATGCAAATGCAAAGCAAGGTGCTGGACTGGAAACAAATCGATTGTGATGCCTGGTACAGTTGGTGTGGCTGGTATACGGGTGACGTGATAGTCTGTCTTGCAGAACTCGTGTTTAGACACAATGGTCTGAACAGGATTTGGAAAATTGGAATGCAAAGATACTGAAACATGATGTAAATCTTGATACCATGGTCCGTCAGCAGATGGATGATGAAAATGGATGACAAAACAGAATGATGGAGTGGTATGGCACAGGCCATTGTTGTTTAGCTGTAATGGCACTGTGGAAGGTATCTGTATGGTTCTAGTCATTAATCTGAGTGTCATAACACTCATAATCACTAGCCCTGGTACACATGATGATTTGTCCTGTGCTAAAGTTGAAGGCACTTAGATTAACATTTGATGTGGAGGTGGGTGGTCATTGTTTATTACGACTCTCTGCTGCCCTTTTACCTGAAATACCAGGAATAGATGCACTCTGTGTCAAATCTGGAATGTTTATCATGAAGTCACTCAGTAAATTCAACACTCATCATGGCACAGTTCACTGCTTGGTGGCAATGTGAGACTGATCCAAAGATATGGCAAACAATGAAGGCATTGTTGTTATGTCATTTGGCACTGTAGTGGTATCCAAACTTTGGTTGATATTTAGCGATTTTGCAAATGGGATGTTCATGGAACTCACGAGCAAATGTTGAGAGAAGTTGGTGACATTGACAAAGAAACAGTGGGGTTGTACCATTTGTAAAACAGCATTCTCCATGGCGTAACCAGCGTGGCGGTTTTCGATTTAACAGCAATATGTGGCACAACGTGGAAATTTGGGGTCACCACTGTGGGAAATGGGATACCAGCAGTGTGGTAGCAGAATACTGCCACAGCATAGAGATACAATTTCCACATTATTTATTTTTAAGCACATAAACATAACACATGTAAGCATTTCGAATTTACAGACCATACTAACTTCTACTGCCCTATGGGGCAGTGATCCTCATTTACTCAGTCAGAGATGTTACATTGCCACAAACTGTAGCCTTTCTGAATCTAATTCCCTCAGCATCTCCTAATTTAATTTGATTACATCCCATTAGCATTGTTCTACCTTTTTTCAAAGTTTTTATTTCTTCTCTCTAAACTGAACAGCATAGTTGCACTATGTATTTCAAATGAGAAGATTTCAGGATGTGCTTCATTTGTCGCATAAATGTAAACACTGGCATAATTGTCCACTTTTACTATATATTGTGGTTTTTAAAAACTGATAAGCATCAATGGAGTGCTAAATATGTAGACATGGCAAGTTTCACAAGGTGCATATTAGCTGTGTTTATTTTTATTTGTGACAAACCTGTTTGTAATTTTATTTTTGACAAACCTGTGTGGAATGTACAACATACTCTCCACTAAAATGTTAACATGGTATGAGTAATGAACATACAATGGAACATGACATGCAACCAAAAAAGTTTTTAAATGTATGTAAATGTATTATTGTTTATTGTAATGTCTAACAAAATTAATGATGGTAGATGAAGTATATATAAATGCATAATGGTACAGTTCTGAAGTATGACAGTCTTACCTGTCGAAACCAGTCAATAAAAAATAGTTTTCAATGTGATCAAGGCTATAAAAAATTTCTTTAGTGTACATACAGATCACTCTTTCTCATTATAAGAAACTTCAATCAAGTTCTGATATACTTGGAACAGATAACTGCACATAGATTAAGTTTAACCCTTACAAAATAAGCTGAACGAGGACAAAATACCAAACACCCTGTATGATGTACAGGTAGACAAAAATTATATAATCAAAAATATAATTAAATCAAAAGACCTTAACGCAAGCAAAAAAGGAGGATCTGATTATTTTATTATGCAAATGCATAAATTTCTTTTCAATGAGAGAAGGAATTATTAAAGATTTTGCATGTATGAGGTCTGTCAGAAAAGCATCAGACCTTTGGCAGTGAAAAGAAAAACTGGCTACCTGGAGCGTTGGATACCTAATCACCCTCAAAGTAGTTCTGTCGGGACTTCACACACTTCTGCCAGTGGTGCTGCCATTGTCAGAAGCATGCTGAATAAGCTGCTTTCAAAATGGAGTTTAGGTCAGCTGTCATCACTGCCGTAATGTCCTCTCTTGTCTGAAATCACGTTCCTTTCAACGGCCTCTTTAGTTAAGGGACAGCCAGAAGTTGCAGGGGGCTATATCAGAAAAGTAAGGAGCCCGTTGAAGCAAAGGAATCTGGTTTACTGCCAAAAGAATCTGAATCAAGTGCAAGGAATATGCTGGAGCTGTGTCATGATGGAGGTTGACCACATATCTGGTCTCTTGTGCCACACAGCATCACATAGGCAATGGAGGACAAGCCTGTAGTATTCTTTGGTGATTGTTTGACCGTGTGGTGTGTACTCATAGTGTATCACACAGTGAGAGTCAAAGAAAGCAGTCAGCATCACTTTGACATAGCTGCGCACTTGGTGGGACTTCTTTGGTCTTGGTAATGGGGACGGCTTTCACTGTGATGACTGGGATTTGGTTTCCAGGTCCTGTGAGACTTCAACATAAAGTTGCTTTTGCTCCACTATCAGCAACTTTGGCATGAATTTCACCGACACTCTCTTCATACTCAACTCGTCGGTCACAATGGAATTTGCTGAAAAAGCGATGATGCCCACCTCTTCCGCCATTTCTCTGATAGTTACACGATGGTCCTGCATCACCACAGAATTCACTTTGCCAATGACCTGGCCATCCCAGAAAGTTAATGGCTGACTGTAGTGTGGCTCACTCTCCACCGACGTATAGCTATCTTTAAAGCGGTTGTACCACTCCTTGATCTGTGTGATGCCCATAGCACTGTCACCAAAAGGTGTCTGAGTCTTCGGAATGGTTTCTACCAGCCTGTCACCCAGTCTCTGCCAAAATTTGATGCAGTAGTGCTGCTCCAGTCATTCCATCATTTCCTTTGCAATGAAAACTGACATGAGCACTACACATTACGTCACTCAACTGCTACTTTCCAGGAACGGATGCTATTGACAAGTGGGAAAAACTAGATTCAAATCCATCAGGTGTTTGGGGAGGGGGGGGGCGGGGAGGAAGGTCGGATACTTTTCTAACAGAGTTTAAAGATTAAACCTCACAGCCCATTCTAGATGAGACTATACTCTATGCTGGTGTCCACAAAGCCATTGGCACAAAAGGAAGTTAATAGAATGTTACAATAGAATATAACTGAGTCATCTGATAGTTGTTACAACAATACTTTAGAAGTCATTGACACGCATTGACAATGAAATAATTGAACTAGAAAGGGACAGGTCAACCACAATAGATGAAATGTTAATTGGTTGGTTGATCTGGGGGAAGGGACCAAACAGCAAGGTCATCGGTCCCATTGGACTAGGGAGGAATGAGGAAGGAAGGCAGCTGTGCCCTTTCAAAGGAACCATCCTGGCATTTGACTGAAGCGATTTAGGAAAATCATGGAAAAGCTAAATCAGGATGGCTGGGTGCGGGCGGGTTTGAACCATCGTCCTCCTGACTACAAGTCCAGTGCAGATGAAGAGTTAATTAAGTTTGCAGGGGCAAGTTACACAAGCACAATGGACCTGATGCAGGATATTAGCAAATCCCACTACACAATGATTCAAAAAAATATAGGGTGTTTTTATTTGAAGGGTAATCATACCAACTGCAAGTACTACCCTTTGTTTTAAATATTTCCACATCAGTATTCATAAGAGTACTAGGAAATCAATTAAGGAATAAAATGTTATTATACAAGGACAGTATAGCACTGGTATTCACAACATGGAAGGAACATCTCAAAATAGTGAATGAATTTTCCTTTAGGTTAAGTTCCCAAGGTACTGCAGTTAAACAGTTTAAATCAATATTTGGAACAAACAAAGTATGGTACAAAATGTTCAAATGTGTGTGAATTCCTAACGGGCCGAACTGCTGACGTCATCAGTCCCTAGACGTGCACACTATTTAAACTAACTTATGCTAAGAACAACCACACACCCCTGTCCAAGGGAGGACTCGAACATCCAGTGGGAGAGGCCGTGCAATCCATGACATGGCACCTCAAACTGCGCGGCCACTCCACGCAGCTAAGTTTTGTGGACACATTATAAATACAGTAGAAATTAAACTTGATCCACACATATTTGATGCAATTAAACTCCATCTGGAACCTCCTAAAAATTAAATCTTATGTAGCATGGTGGCAACTTATCTGATCTTCGGGAGCTGCAAAATACAGAGCTTTTAAAGCTTGTCAAATTTATTAGAGGCTAATAATTAACATCACTGAAGAAACACTACTTTAAAAATTACATTATTGAACTAATTTATCACACAACACGAGATTGAAGTTATATTTGTATTACACTTTTTCAAGTGTTTATTTGTTGTGAGGCTGTCTGAATCTGCCTGATAATTGGTGCCCACAATTTGCAGAAGTCCACTTAAATGTTCATCAAATGGAACACATCAATATTTAGATCTGAGTGTTGAGTAGAGTGATTTACAAATGAAAGTGGTCCCAAAAATAGAGATCAGTATCTTGGCACTCTCTCTTGTTAGAAGATATTTTTCTTTTGGAATCTTCTTCCAAAATTCAACAGTTGCACAACTGGTATATTTCAGGTAATTCTTCAACTTCTTGAAGTTTCAGCAGTTCCAGCCGTATAGCTGCTGAATCCTTAGTAACTAGTAGCGAAACAGGATAGCCATCTTCCACATCATCAACAAGGAAAGGATTTTCGAAGAATGAAAATGAAAGTTTTAGTGCCCTCAGATCACTAAACCTGACATTTATTTCTTCAGAAAGGGCAGACATTCTACTTAAATAATCTTGTATATGCACATGAACTAAAGGAATGCTTCCAGTAATTTTCTTTGGGCATATGAAATGAGCAAATGTTTTAGTCACAGTCTTTCCAAAAGAGTCTTAATTTATTATGAAAAAATGTAGCCTGTGCTGAGTCAGAAATAAGTTTCTCTTTTCCTTCTAATGATGCATTTTGGGTTTGTAAATGGTGAACGTAATTAAAAAAGGCCGACTCTAACAGCCACTGAAGCTCATCAAGTTGAGGGAAAGATTTTCCTTTTTCTTATAGAAATTGCTTGATTGGATCCAGTAACTGGAAAAAAATCCACCTGGACCATTACCTACTGATTGCCTTTTCACTAAACAGTACCAAGATACATTGTCAGGAAGGTCATCATTGCTGGTTTCTCCTACGAAGGATTTGAACTGTCAGCGTGTTTTAGCATTTGAGCGAATGTAATTCACAATTTTTAGCACTCCTAGCATAACCTGTTGATATTGAAAATATTAAGATGACAGATGTTCTCTATACAATGGACTGATAAGAATTCAGCATATGAAGTGTCAGCACTGGAAAGCCCCACAAGGGGTAGGGTTTTACTTGTAATAGACAGTACATCATCAATAGCAATACTGTCAATTTTTCCAGTAGGCATTGAGCATTTCACGAGTACTTCTTTAATGTAGTATCCTTCAGTGTAACAAAGTTTAAGAGCTTTTCCACCACCTCCCAATCATTTGATACACATCTTACAAACATGGCAAGTTGTGGTTTACTTTGGATATCTGTAGACTTGTCCGAAGCCAGACTCTTTGCGTAGTAGTCAGCTACCACTTTTACATGTTGCTTACAGTATCATCTCTAATAGCACAAACTAGCCTCTCTGTTCTATGTCCAGAAGTGGGCAGTTTTTGTAGTATCCTATTTTTGGGATCTAGAATAGAACAACTTGCACAGTACTGACCTTGAAAAACTTCACCTCTTTGTAAGGTTTCTTTGATTTTGTAATATTAAAACCCAAGACGAAGCCAGTTTTGGTTGTTAAATCTGCTTTCCTGGTAGACAAGGTCATAACCCTGCTCTGCCTTTTAAATTTTTCCTTTAATGACAACTTAGCGTTCCTTCACTGAGAACCTAGAGGAAATTCTTTCCAGAAACAACTGTAGTTAGTGTTTGACGGCATTTGAGATTACTGCCATTGTACATCGACAATGTCATTTGACACAAAGACATATTGGTTTACCATTTCACTCTACAAAAAGGAATTGCTCCTCTCACTCTTTATTAAACACACCATTCTCTTCTTCATATTCATGGCTCTTAGATAATATCTTAACTGTCAGGACATGAGCAGCAATCACAAATTTACTTAAAAAATATAGCTGCATAGAGAAAAGTATCCACATTATTAGCTACGAATGTGACTGGTTACTGATCCTTGTGGTTACATGGCCAGCGCGGCCTGGTGTAGCATTGTCAAATTGACAAGAAGGTTGCATAATTGTGAGTTTGAGCAAGGTGTCCACACCGACTGCACTGTGCAAAACCAACAAGAGATTTAGTGCAGTGCAATGTGTCGGATGTGAACAGCAAAACATACCGCTCTGCTCCACAATGAATAAGTTTCACACAGTGTCAGTGCATCGGAGGAAATATGATACTGCAGTGACTGTGTTATTCTATTCAAGATGCAATGTTCTGCACTGTGCCAACTACAGCTGATATGAAATATGTTAAATGTATTCATAATTACGAATAATGACAACCATCATGAGCGGTCGCCTTACCATTTGGCTATCTGTGCATGACTCACAGCCAGACCCAAACTTCCATGTGTCGTCAACCATGCATTTGGGTCTGGCCATGAGTCGTGCATGGATAGCCAAATGGTAAGGCGACTTCTCGCAATAAGCAGGAAATCCGGGTTTGACTCCAGTGCGGCATAAATTTTCATTGTTATCACTCCATTCTACAGCAGTTGCGAATACATTTAATGTATTTTGTAACAGCTGTAGTTGCCGCAGTGCCTGCTCTTTTGGACATGCATGCATATCCAAAGGAACTTTGCATTATAATTAGAATAACATGGGCACTGCAATGTCATATTTCTCTGCAGATACCGGGCAAGCGACTTTCAAGTACAACGTCTGACCTGTAAGAGAATATACATAACAGATGCAATAGCTCTTCCTTTCTTGTCCTACTGGGGTGCAAATTCTATCCTCTCTCTATCTTATGCAATAGTTCCATTGTGTGAACCCTTCCTTGTACCCACTCTATACAGGATGTTATAACAAGACTTACCCAAGGCAGTCTAACACAAATAGATAACTTTCAATAGGTAGCTACTTTCTATAGGTGGTCACTACATGTCACAAAGCAAGCTGGGATGATTTTAATTCCCCTCGTGTTTTGCCATCTGCCTCCTTAAATTCGTTTTTTCAAATTCAGCCAATTACCAATAACATACATGAATAGAATCTGCATTTTCATAAAAGAGAAAGATTGGCCCTTAGTTTTAAATAGTTTAACACCAGATCTAGTTTTATGTATGTATTTGATTTTCTAACTTATTTCTACTAATCCTAGTTTCTCCCCCATGAACCATGGACCTTGCCGTTGGTGGGGAGTCTTGCGTGCCTCAACGATACAGATAGCCATACCGTACGTGCAACCACAATGGAGGGGTATCTGTTGAGAGGCCAGACAAATCTGTGGTTCCTGAAGAGGGGCAGCAGCCTTTTCAGTAGTTGCAGGGGCAACAGTCTGGATGATTGACTGATCTGGTCTTGTAACACTAACCAAAATGGCCTTGCTGTTCTGGTACTGTGAACGGCTGAAAGCAAGGGGAAACTACAGCCGTAATTTTTCCCGAGGGCATGCAGCTTTACTGTATGATTAAATGATGATGGCGTCCTCTTGGGTAAAATATTTCGGAGGTAAAATAGTCCCCCATTCGGATCTCAGGCGGGGACTACTCAACAGGACGTCGTTATCAGGAGAAAGAATACTGGTGTTCTATGGATCGGAACATGGAATGTCAGATCCCTTAATCGGGCAGGTAGATTAGAAAATTTAAAAAGGGAAATGGATAGGTTAAAGTTAGATATAGTGGGAATTAGTGAAGTTCGGTGGCAGGAGGAACAAGACTTATGGTCAGGTGAATACAGGGTTATAAATACAAAATCAAATAAGAGTAACACAGGAGCAGGTTTAATAATGAATAAAAAAATAGGAGTACGGGTAAGCTACTACAAACAGCATAGTGAACGCATTATTGTGGCCAAGATAGACACGAAGCCCATGCCTACTACTGTAGTACAAGTTTATATGCCAACTAGCTCTGCAGATGATGAAGAAATTGATGAAATGTCTGATGAGATAAGAGAAATTATTCAGGTAGTGAAGGGAGACGAAAATTTAATAGTCCTGGGTGACTGGAATTCGGGAGTAGGAAAAGGGAGAGAAGGAAACATAGTAGGTAAATATGGACTGGGGCTAAGAAATGAAAGGGGAAGCCACCTGCTACAATTTTGCGCAGAGCATAACTTAATCATAGCTAACACTTGGTTCAAGAATCATGAAAGAAGGTTGTATATGTGGAAGAACCCTGGAGATACTAAAAGGTATCAGATATATTATATAATAGTAAGACAGAGATTTAGGAACCAGGTTTTAAATTGTAAGACAATTCCAGGGGCAGATGTGGACTCTGACCACAATCTATTGGTTATGAAATGTAGATTAAAACTGAAGAAATTGCAAAAAGGTGGGAATATAAGGAGATGGGACCTGGATAAACTGAAAGAACCAGATGTTGTACAGAGTTTCAGGGAGAGCATAAGGGAACAATTGTCACGAATGGGGGACAGAAATACAGTAGAAGAAGAATGGGTAGCTTTGAGGGATGAAGTAGTGAAGGCAGCAGAGGATCAGGTAGGTAAAAAGACGAGGGCTAGTAGAAATCCCTGGGTAATAGAAGAAATATTGAATTTAATTGATGAAAGGAGAAAATATAAAAATGCAGTAAATGAAGCAGGCAAAACGGAATATAAATGTCTCAAAAATGAGATCGACAGGAAGTGCAAAATGGCTAAGCAGGGATGGCTAGAGGACAAATGTAAGGATGTAGAGGCTTATCTCACTAGGGGTAAGATAGATACTGCCTACAGTAAAATTAAAGAGACCTTTGGAGAAAAGAGAAACACTTGCATGAATATCAAGAGCTTTGATGGAAACCCAGTTCTAAGCAAAGAAGGGAAAGCAGAAAGGTGGAGGGAGTATATAGAGGGTCTATACAAGGGCGATGTTCTTGAGGACAATATTATGGAAATGGAAGAGAACCACTTGCATGAATATCAAGAGCTTTGATGGAAACCCAGTTCTAAGCAAAGAAGGGAAAGCAGAAAGGTGGAGGGAGTATATAGAGGGTCTATACAAGGGCGATGTTCTTGAGGACAATATTATGGAAATGGAAGAGGATGTAGATGAAGATGAAATGGGAGATATGATATTGCGTGAAGAGTTTGACAGAGCACTGAAAGACCTGAGTCGAAACAAGGCCCCCGGAGTAGACAACATTCCATTAGAACTATTGACGGCCGTGGGAGAGCCAGTCATGACAAAACTCTACCATCTGGTGAGCAAAATGTACGAGACAGGCGAAATGGCCTCAGACTTCAAGAAGAATATAATAATTCCAATCCCAAAGGAAGCAGGTGTTGACAGATGTGAAAAATACCAAACTATCAGTGTAATAAGTCACAGCTGCAAAATACTAACGCGAATTCTTTACAGACGAATGGAAAAACTGATAGAAGCCGACCTCGGGGAAGATCAGTTTGGATTCTGTAGAAATGTTGGAACACGTGAGGCAATACTGACCCTACGACTTATCTTAGAAGAAAGATTAAGGAAAGGCAAACCTACGTTTCTAGCATTTGTAGACTTAGAGAAAGCTTTTAACAATGTTGATTGGAATACTCTCTTTCAAATTCTGGAGGTGGCAGGGGGAAAATACAGGGAGTGAAAGGCTATTTACAATTTGTACGGAAAGCAGATGGCAGTTATAAGAGTCGAGGGACATGAAAGGGAAGCAGTGGTTAGGAAGGGAGTGAGACAGGGTTGTAGCCTATCCCCAATGTTATTCAATCTGTGTATTGAGCAGGCAATAAAGGAAACAAAAGAAAAGTTTGGAGTAGGTATTAAAATCCATGGAGAAGAAATAAAAACTTGGAGGTTCGCCGATGACATTGTAATTCTGTCAGAGACTGCAAAGGACTTGGAAGAGCAGTTGAACCGAATGGACAGTGTCTTGAAAGGAGGGTATAAGATGAACATCAACAAAAGCAAAACGAGGATACTGGAATGTAGTCGAATTAAGTCGGGTGATGCTGAGGGAATTAGATTACGAAATGAGACACTTACAGTAGTAAAGGAGTTTTGCTATTTGGGGAGCAAAATTGCTGATGATGGTCGAAGTAGAGAGGATATAAAATGTAGACTGGCAATGGCAAGGAAAGCGTTTCTCAAGAAGAAAAATTTGTTAACATCGAGTATAGATTTAAATGTCAGGAAGTCGTTCTGAAAGTATTTGTATGGAGTGTAGCCATGTATGGAAGTGAAACGTGGACGATAAATAGTTTAGACAAGAAGAGAATAGAAGCTTTTGAAATGTGGTGCTACAGAAGAATGCTGAAGATTAGATGGGTAGATCACATAACTAATGAGGAGGTATTGAATAGAATTGGGGAGAAGAGGAGCTTGTGGCACAACTTGACTAGAAGAAGGGATGGGTTGGTAGGACATGTTCTGAGACATCGAGGGATCACCAATTTAGTATTGGAGGGCAGTGTGGAGGGAAAATATGGTAGAGGGAGACCAAGAGATGAATACACTAAGCAGATCAGAAGGATGTAGGCTGCAGTAGGTACTGGGAGATGAAGAAGCTTGCACAGGATAGAGTAGTCTGGAGAGCTGCATCAAACCAGTCTCAGGACTGAAGACGACGACGACAACAACAACAACAACAACAACATTCCTAGTTACTAACTTTCATTCACACTCAGTAATTGTTTCATAACTTAAATTCTATTGTTGACATATAAACAAATATAAATTCTGTTCCAATCATAAACATTTGGAAGATGAAATACTAGTAATCTTAAAGTATCTATTTGGCTCTATTCGAAAACATGTCAGCAAAACCAGCCCTGAATTAATTCCAAAGTAATTAATAGTTTTTGTCAAAAGTATTGTTTGCATAATAATATTTGTTAATTTCATGATTTAAACAAATAATTTGGCTTAACCCTTGGAGTAGAAGAAACTGTTAAAAAGAACCAATTTTTTGATGCATTCAGTCAATCATTTAAAGTAAGTTTTAATTGTAATTTCTGTAATTTTAACTTCCAACAATATTTAAGTTCAGTACCTATTATTGTGAGGATATATAAGGACCTGGTTTTTGCTCACGAGACAGTCACTGTGTGTTTGTTAGAACAACAATGCTTCAACTTTACAGTCGAGTAAGTGTTAAACAATTAGACCATGTGCAAACACAAAAAAAGTGTCTGCTCCATACATACCTTTCTGTTCATCAAGAACTGTGAACTTGTGGTTAGGTTTTTACTGCTTGTAGACATTCAATAGTAGACTATTGTAGCAGTATGTGGAGGTTTGCCTGCACACTATTAATGAAGCTTATTGAAAGTTAAACAGTAGTGCACTAGCCATATAACTGTGTATTATTAGGGGGTTGTGAACAGTGAAATTAAAGTACTGTGAAACGCAACTGTGCACCTATCGGCTACATTATTTATGATAGTCAATGTCAGAATCCACAACCAATTTTTAAGACAGTGTAGCAACGCAGTACATCGACACCGAGGACAACAAACGAAATAAAAAAAGCAGGCGGAACTGGTACATACCATAATAAGATTAGAATGATACATGTTGATTTACCGTACTAGTCTTAAACTCACACATTTAAAGACTGGCGCGTTAAGTTACATACAGGCAGAATTGAAAGACACTTACATAAAGCTCTCAGCCACAGCCTTTATAAGAAAAGAGAGAGAGACATCATTGATACACGCAAGCAAGCACACCACATGCACGCATGACCACCAACTCCAGCCTCTCAGGCCAGAATGCAACTATCTTGTGGGATACATGCAACTATCTGGATGGGGCAAGGAAGGGGAATGGATAGCAGTGTACGGGTGGGGGGAGAGAGAGACAAACGCTGTCTGGTGGAGTGTGCAGGGACTAGAGAATGCCAACAGGCGCAGTGTCAGGAGCTTGTGGGGCAGGGAGCTGGAGAAAAAAAGGAGCAAAAAAGGAGAGGAGTGGGGAAAGCTGGGCACATGCGTTGGCACAGGGTTGCAGATAAACAGGATGGGGGATGAGAATGAAATGACAGGGCAGATGGGATGGAAAATGTTGGCTGGAGGGTGTAGGGACAGTATGTTACCAAAGTTGAGGCCGGGATAATTATGGGAGAGCGGAGAATATGTTTTAAGGATAACTCCCATCTGTGAAGTACAGAAAAACTGGTGGTGGAGGGAAGGATCCAGATGGCATGGGTAGTGAAGCAGCCATTGAAATCAATTGCATAATGTTCAGCTGCATGCTGTGCCACAGGTTGGTCCACTTTGCTCTTGGCCACAGTTGGCAGTGGCTGTTCATCCTGGTGGACAGCTGGTTGGTAGTCATACCAGTATAAAAAGATGTGCAATGATTGCATCAGAGCTGTTAAATGACATGGCTGCTGTCACAGGTGGCCCGGCCCATGATGAGGTAGGATAAAACTCAGAGCCAAGACACCCCCTCTTCGTTCCTTCACAATGTCAACACCTTCTCCCCCATCCACTTCATGTGGTGATGTTGACCTCCTCTTCTCTGATGACTCCATCCACACATCTGCCCACGTTAAACCCACCAACCACCATCAGAGTACCTCCATTTTGACAGCTGTCATCCCTTTCACACCAAAAAAATCCCGCCCATACAGCCTGGCCACCAAGGGATGCATATTTGCAGTGACAAAAACACCCTTGCTCATATGCTGAGGGTCTCCCTAGGGCCTTCACAGACAGGCACTGCCTACCACACCTAGTCTGCAAACAGATCTCCCAAGCCATTTCCTCTCACACCCCCAATCTTCCCACCACCCCCAAGAACCAGCCACAAAATGAGTGTCCCCTTCATCACCCAGTGCCACCCCAGACTGGAACAAGTGAACCACATCCTTAGCCACGGTTTTGATTACCTATCATCATGCCCTGAAATGGCAGACATCCTACCCGAGGTACTTCCCACCCTGAGATACTTCCCACCCCTCCAGTGGTGTTCTGTTGTCCACTCAACATCCTAGTCCATCCCTATGCCATTCCCACTCCCAACCCCTTCTCACAAGGATCATATCCCGGTGGAAGACAGATGCAAAACCTGCCCAATCCACCCTGCCAGCACTTCCCATTCCAGTCCTGTCACATTCATCCTATCCCATCAGGACCCGGGCCACCTGTGAAAGCAGCCATGTCATTTACCAGCTATGCTGCAACCTTTACACAGCTTTTTATATTGGTATCACTACCAATCAGCTGTCCACCAGGATAAACGGCCCAGCCAAACTGTGGCCAAGAACAAAGTAGACCACCCTGTGGCACAGCATGCAGCTGAAGAGAACATAATTGATTTCAATGGCTGCTTCACTACCAGAGCCATCTGGAATCTTCCCTTCACTGTCAGCTTTTCTGAACTGCACAGATGGGAGTTATCCTTAAAACACATTCTCCACTCCTGTAATTTTCCTAGCCTCAACCTGCAGTAACATACTGTCCCCACACAACAGTTTCCACCCCCTCTGACCTATCATCTCTTCCTCATTCTCATCTCCCAACCTGTTTATTTGTCGCCCTCTGCCAACACATCCACCTGTCTCTCCCTGCTCCTCTCCTTTTTTCCCAGCTCCCTTCCCAATAACCTTCTGACTGCACCTGTTGGCATTCTAGTCCCCGCACACTCCACCAGACAGCATTTGTCTCTCTTCCCACCTGCACATTACCCATCTCTTCCCCTTCCCCACGCCGTCCAGACTGCTGTTTGCATCCTACATGATAGTTGCATTCTGGCCAGAGATGCTGGAGTTGGTGGTCATGTGTGCATGAGGTGCACTTGCTTCTGCGTACGAATGGTGTGTGTCTCTCTTTTAATGATGAAGGTTGTGGCCAAAAGCTTTATGTATGTCTTTTAATTGTGCCTGTCTACAACTTAATGTGTCTTCTTTATGGTAAGTAGCAATCTGTATTTTCCTACATTATTGACACTTTGTTAACAATCATAAATCTCTCAAAGAAGAATTCGGCAATCTTATTATTAAATATTATATGGAACTGCCATATACCATGGGACAAATGAGCTACCTGTTTTATTTGTTTACTTAATTACACAACTGGTCACTTTTGCAAGATTGTGTGATAACAAAACAAATTACATAGATATACATTTTTGTATGTAAAACATACAGACTTATGTTGACCCAGGAAAAAAATTAATGTAAACTACTGTAACATATAGTTGTAAAGAGAAGATGTACTGGACTACAGTGAAAAGTTGTAATGTAAATAACTGATGTTGTTTTCACATTAATTTATTACTAATTAAATTTGGTTAAGTAGTCTGTTGCTTGTTCATTTATAGGTGGGTGGCAGGTGACAGAGTATGAGCTTTTCTGCTATTTTATTGGTAAGAAAAGAAAAACGATTACAATGAAGATTCCACACTAGTCTGATGTATAAATGAACAAGCTTACAGTAACATAAACAAATAAGAATGGCCAAAGACTTGTTGAACTCTGTAGGGACACAAACTAATCTCAAAGTCCACATACTTCAAAAGGAGGCCAAACAAACATAAAACTTGGAAACATCCTGATTGGAGAAAAGGAGAATGGCAGCTGGATTGTGTATTTATGGACAAATTCTTCCACAGAAAAATCTACAATGTTAAAGTATTGAGAGGGGTAGATACAGGTTCAGATCATTACATTGTCAAAATCAAAATTAAGTTCACACCATTAAAAAAGAAACCAAAATGCAATAAACGAAAGAGAAACTTCGATCCTCACCATTTAATTAGAAATGATAAATATAGAGAAGTCACACAAAACATAAAACTGACAGATAATTTGGAAGATCTGGTTCAAATTCTGAGGCAACAAGCAGAAAATTTAGCCCCATTGAACCCACGTAAAAGACGTGTCTGGTGGAACTCAGAAAGTGACAAAAATCATGAAGAAAGACGTCATGCATGGTTAAATGTTTCAAACACACAAGACAGAAGAAAATGCAACCAACCTAAAAAAATATCAGGAAAACGTTCACACAAATTATCAGACAAACCAAGAGACAATCACAGAAAGATCTAATCGACTCAATAGAAGAAAATTACCATAAAACCAATTCCAGAGACTTTTACAAAATGTTTGGAAGACAATTACAAAAATTTGCTCCTCCCATGTTAATGCTGAAAAGGGAAGGTGGAAAAATGGCACATATCAACTAGGAAAACACTGAAATCATGGCAAAAGCATTTAGTAAACTTTTGAATTGTGAAGAACCCCAGGAACTTTTAGCAATTAATACAGACACACCTATCAAGACTCCACCTGATCTCATAAATTGTCCAACAATCCAAGAGGTGGAAATGGCACTCAGAGAGATGAAAAATTATAAGGCATGTGGAGAAGACCAACAGAAAATTTCCCGAACATTGAACCACCGCCATAAACCACCCACTCCACAAGAGAGAGAAAAGCAACCCAGATAATTAGAGGTATCTCTCTCTTAGACTGCACATACAAGATTTTCTCCAGAATCCTATACAAGAAGATCAAAGAGCAACTAGAGGAAGAATTAGGTGAATACCAAGGAGGCTTCAGACCTGGGAGAAGCTGTGCTGAACAGATCATCACTTTAAAATTAGCCATAGCATATTACAAGAAACAAAATAAACCTCTTGTAATAACCTTCGTGGACTTTAAAAAAGCATATGAATTTATCCAATAGACCTTCAATGTTAAAAATCTTAAGAAATTTTGGGCTCCATACAAAATTAATCAGATTGATGGAACTCACCTCAACCAACACTGTATCAAAAGTCAAGTTCAGGGGGGAACCCTCTGAGCCATTCATCATAAAAACAGGTTTAAGACAAGGAGATTGCTTGGCACCCCTGCTGTTCAATTGTGCTTTAGAATACATAATGATGGAATGGTACAAGATTAACCCAAAGAACATCCAAATTGGAAGACCCAAAGACAACATAAGTTTAAATTGTCTAGGATTTACTGATGAACTTGCTCTCTCGTCCAACAGTATTCAGGAAACCAAACAACAAGTTATCTCACTACAGGAGATAGCACAGAAAATTGGTCTTGGAATATCCTTTGAAAAAACAGTTATCATGTTAACTGACCCACCACTCATAAACAAAATTGCCATAGGAAACCAATAAATGAAAATTGTAGATAAATTTAAACATCTGGGAGAAATCATAAAATATAATTTCAATGAAAAGAAAACATGGCATAACAGAATAAACAAATTGACTAGAGCACAATATATCATCTAGAACATTTACAACAAAAAGAGCCTGTCAATAGCAACAAAATTAAAGCACTACAAAACAGTCACTTAACCAGAAATAACATACGCAAGGGAAACCATCTTCAAAACAACTAACGCTACACAAATAGACAAAATACTCAAAACAGAGAGCAGACTCATCAGAACGTGCATCAACAAATCGTACCAGAAAGATGGACAGTGGAGAGTAGCTACAAATGAAACAGTCTACAAGGAAATAGAACCGGTAATGAGTACAATCAGGAAGAAATGCATTTCATTTTTTGGACATCTAATCATAACACCAGAGAACAGGATCATAAAGAGAATAATAGAAAAATTGTGGAATAGTAAGTGCAACATTAAGTGGATTACAGAAATCAAGGAAGATATGGATGAGCTACAGATCACATTGGAAGACCTAAGAAACAAAACTGACAAAATCAGGAAACACACAGACAAACAAACCAGACTGTCAACGAGAATCAACAAACAGACAATAGGAAGGGTGATTTTTGATGAAGAAAGAAGGATGAGATCCGAGAGAATGAAGTAGTACTGGGATGACAGGAAACTGAAAAATTCTTTGTATAAAGTTGGTTAGAGTGGTCCAATGAAGGCTATAAACGTAAATAAATAAAAAATAAATATGTTTGGGTAAAGTTGATTAGGAAAATCATTTCGAGAGCTGGAACTATCTTTATTAGGTATGAAGACTTATATAACAGAGCATGTTCTGTTGTGGTTGTTCTATTTATGTCTGAGGTATTACTTATGGGCTTCAAAGTGCAGTGAGAGCTCTGGAACTGTGCTTGACTGTCATCACAAGTGCAGCAAAGAGAATGTTGTGTCATACACAACTCCAAGGAATATCAATGACTTGAACTTTATATGAGGGTTGACTGAAAAGTAATGCCTCTACCTTAGTAACTCTTCAGCAGTTGGCAGCATTTATGTGTGGCAGGTAATGGCTTGTTCCGTAGCCTCTTCCCTATAGCTCCAGTTGGCAGGAAGCCTTAGCATTGAACAGTTGTGTTGCTACAGTGTGAAGTATGGAACCCTGTGCAGACGTCAGTCAATGCGATTTAAGCAACATGCAGTCATTGAATTCTTGACAGCAGAAGGTGTCACCCCAAAGGAGATTCATCAGAGAATGAAAGCAGTTTGTGGTGATTGTGTTGATGTGAGTACTGTGTGTCATTGGGTGATTAAGTTTAAAGACGTTCAGGCAGGAACATCTGACCTGCGTGACAAACACAGAGTTGGAAGTCCTGTGACAGCGACCACCGAGTTTCACAAGCAAACTGTTGACAGATTGAGTCAGGATGATCATCGTATCACTCAGAGAGAAATTGCAAGCACAATCAGCATTTCACACGAATGTGTGGGTCACATTATTGCTTTGCTTGGCTATCAGAATATCTGTGCACGATGGGTACGCCGGATGCTGACTCCTGAAATGAAAGTGCACAGACTTGAACTTTGCCAGGAACTCATCTCGCATTATGAGAATGAAGATGCACAGGACACACACCAACACAATCATCATAAACTGCTTTCATTCTCTGATGAATCTCATTTGGTGTGACACCTTCTGATGTCAAGAATTCAGTGTCTGCATGTTGCTTAAATCGCATTGACTGACCGTCTGCGCAGGTTTCCATACCTTACGTTGTAACAACACAACCGTTCTATGCTAAGGCTTGCTGCCAACTGGAACTGTAGAGAAGAGGCTACGGAACAAGCCAGTAACTGCCGCATACCAATGCTGCCAACAGCTGAAGAGTTACAAAGGTGGAGGCATTACTTTTCAGTCAATCCTCGTATTACAATAATGTCGGTGTATGTTGAACCTGTTTGAAATAGGATCTTGTTTAGGTGACTGAATGTCACTCTCTGAACTGGATGTCAGCCTAACATAAAGACACGCTAACTACTAATCTCTTGTGTGATGTATAGTCAATTTACAATAAATTCTGACTGTAACTCCCAACAAATGTTGATTTAGTAGACAACGCTATCGAATCAATATTTAAGATTTTATCTAGTCTGGAGTTTGACAAGTACTACAAAGAAAATTTGTAATTCACTAGTGACACATCAACTGAATGAGCACCTATACAGCTACATTATTCCAGCTGATCACATATTGCCAGCACTGCAGCTGAGCAGATGGAGATGGAGAGGCAACAAGGTGAACGACACAGGAATCTGGCACCAATGAAAAAGTAGGGTTGCAGGATCAAAGGACGTGTTGCAAGTACAATTCCCATCTATGTAACTCACATGAGCTGGCACTGGGAGGGGGGTAAAGAAACCAAATGACATGATTTTTGAAGCAGCTGCTGACATCTAGAACATTTTGTTCAGCAGTGTGTTGTACTACTGGTCAGTAAACTCTGCTCTTGGTCACAGTTTCTGGGTGGCTGTTCATTTGAGCTGACACCTGGGTGATGGCCATTCTCACACAAAATGCTGTGCACAAATGACAGAAAGCTGATATGTGACTGCTTTCACAAATAGCCCTGCCTCATCTACATAGCTACTCTGCAATTCACAGCTAAGTGCCTGGAGAGGGTTCATTAAAGCACCTTCACGCTATTTCCCTACCATTCTGCTCTCAAAAAGCTCACAGGAAAAATGAACACTTAAATCTTTCTGTGCGGTTTCTGATTTCTCTTCTTTTACTTCCAAGATCATTCCTCCCTATTTCACATTTCGAGAAAAATTTTTGTGAAAAGATCTTCTCACAATGAGAAATGCCTTTGTTTTAATGATTGTCACCCCAACTCACATGTCATATCCACAACATTCTCTTCCATATTTCAGAATAATACAAAACGAGCTGCCCTTCTTTGAACTTTTTTGATGTTGTCTGTCAATCCGATCCGATGCAGATCCCATACTTCCGAATAATACAAAACGAGCTGCCCTTCTTTGACCTTTTTTGATGTTGTCTGTCAAATCTGATATGATGCAGATCCCATAAATTGCAACTGTACTATGTAGGAAGATGGACAACTGTAGTGCTGGCAGTCTAGTGGACCTGTTGCATCTTCTAAGTATTCTACCAAAAAAACGGATTCTTCGTTCACTTTCCCCTCACCGTTATCTGTGTAATCATTCCAGTTCAAGCTGTTCGTAATAGTAATCCCTAGGTATTTAGTTGAATTGACAACCTTCAAATTTCTACTAACCCTAGAGACAACACATTGAGCTGTAAGCACGCAAAATAGAAAACTGTTACACATTTAGCTTTTGGTCAAAGCCTTTTTCAGAAAAGCGCGCACGCGAGCGCGAGCGCGAGCGCGAGCGCGCGCGCGCGCGCACACACACACACACACACACACACACACACACACACACACACACACAAAGTACACCTCAGGCACACAAGATCATTAGCAATCTATCCTTTTTGCAATACTGTTGATATTCCAACATGGAGTTACCACTGTTTGCTCCAACCTTCTAAATTTCCCTGATTTTGTGTGCAAACAAAATTTAACTGATTCATTTTAGTACACACATGGATGGCCTCACAATTTCTACTGTTTAGAGTCAATTGGCAACTTTTGCACCACAAAGATATTTTGTCTACACCATTTTGCAATTGGTTTTGACCTTCTGATGACATTACAAGATGATAAATGACAGAATCATCTGCTAACAATTTAAGTCGGCTCCTCAGATTGTCTTCTAGATCAATGATATAGATTAAGAACAGCAGCTGACCTATAAAATTTCCTATGGGAATGTCAGATATCATTTCAGGTTTAGTCAATGACCTGGAAATTATTATGATCTGAGATGTTTCTAACAGGAAATTATGAATCCAGTTGAACAACTGACACAATGCTCTGTAGGCATGCAATCTCATTAGAAGTTGCTTGTGAGTAATGGTTTCGTAAGTCATCTGGAAATCTAAAACTATGGGATCAATTTGAGATCCCTTTTTGATATCTTGTAATAAAGAGCTAGTTGTGTTCAACAAGAATGATAATTTTCTGTATCCGTGCTGACTATTTGTCAATAGATCATTTTCTTCAAGGTAATTCATGATGTTCGAACACAGTATATGTTCCAAAATCCTACTGAAAATCTAAGCCAGTGATATGGGCCCATAACTCAGTGGATTACTTCTATTTCCTTTCTTGGGTATTGGTGTGGCCTGCACGACTTCCCAGCCTTTAAGTATGGATATTTTGCCGAGTGAGCAGTCATATATGATTGCTAAGTATGGATCTATAGTGTCAGCATACTTTGAAAGGAGCCTAACTGTACAGGATCCGGACCAAACGTCTTGCCTTTACAAGTGATATGAGCTGCTTCACTACACTGAGGATATCTTCTGGTTATTCACTTTGGCAGTGTTCTTGATTAGAATTCTGGAACTTTTACTTCATCTTCTTTGGTGGAGGAATTTCAGAAAACCTTGTTTACTAAATTTGTTTTAGTGACACTGTCATCATCAGTAACATAACCACTGCTATCATGCAGTGAAGGTACTGATTATGTTTCGCCTCTGATGGGAAAGGATTCTTGTGATGGAATTCGAGTACGGCATGCTGTGAGGGTGTATCAACAAATATTGCATGTGGGGCATGCACAGAGATACGACCCATGTGGCAAGGAGTTTTTGAGAATAGGTGTGGCAGGATGGACCCCGGTATGAAGATTGGCTGGGTGGCGGAATACAACTTTGTGATGGGTGGAAATGATTGGGGTCGGATACCATCAGTTGTCCGCCCCTGGTAGCTGGGTGGTCAGCGCGATGGAATGTCATACCTAATGGCCCGCGTTCGATTCCCAGCTGAGTTGGAGGAGGAGGGGAGGAGGAGATTAGTGTTTAACGTCCCGTCGACAATGAGGTCATTAGAGACGGAGCGCAAGCTCGGGTGAGGGAAGGATGGGGAAGGAAATCGGCCATGCCCTTTCAAAGGAACCATCCCGGGGCTGAGTTGGAGATTTTCTCCACTCAGGAACTGGGCGTTGTGTTGTCCTTATCATCATCATTTCACCCTCATCGACATGCAAGTCGCCGAAGTGGTGTCAACTCGACCTGCACCAGGCAAATGGTCTACCCGACGGGAGGCCCTAGCCACATGGCATTTCCATTACCCCTCAGTTCTGGGCATGATGATAAGTAGTTGAAGCTCTGGCAAATCCCAGCCTGGGGTTGCAATGGTACAATGGTTGGAGGAGGAGGAGGGGGCGGGGTGTTCTCCTTGACAGCTATTTGTGGTGGACTAGGTTTGGGTGCCTAATGCCTGTCTATGGAGATCTTAGTGAGACCCTCAGCATAGTGGGCAAGGAATTATCTGCCACTGTAGATTCATTGACCATGGGTGCCCAGACTGACACACTTTTTTGTGTGAAAATAGCACATTAAAAAACATGCATTCTTATCCTGTGTGCCTGCTGCCTCTTCCTCTGAAAGATAGCAACCAGTCCTGTTTATGTTCCAATCAACAACTCAGCACTTGAACTATTTGGTGAGCTGTAGCCTTGCATCATCTTGTTATAATATAGAAGGGAAGAATACAATAACTAGAGCCAAATGTCTGGGAACGTTTTATCTTGACAGTACGCATGTACTTCTCTACTTTGCTATTCACGGAGTAATGACTATACCAGAAGTTTCAGTACAGGAGGTAAGCACTGATGTTCCAGTTGATGATGAAGTACCATATATTAGATCTACTATCTTCC
The DNA here is from genome assembly GCF_021461395.2 of Schistocerca americana. Classification (NCBI taxonomy): domain Eukaryota; kingdom Metazoa; phylum Arthropoda; class Insecta; order Orthoptera; family Acrididae; genus Schistocerca; species Schistocerca americana. The sequence goes on along the minus strand of NC_060124.1, from coordinate 76,741,455 downwards.
TGCAAGTTAATTTTAGATCAAGGAATGAAGAGGTATTGAGAAACTCAGAAATTCCGCCCACATGATGTCTCTGCAATCAAGAATCTAGCATGCACAAACATTTTACAGATTTATTTTATATATCTGTACAAATACAACTGTCATACATATTTTGTCCAGTAACGCTTTCTGCTAGGACAATTCATTAACATTTAAAATATTTCTTGTACAAACAGTAAAGCAGGCAAATAACATTTGATAAACAATGTCTCCAGTAACAAAACAATAAACATATAAAAAAAATTGTGCTCCTTAACATACATAACAAAGGATAAAATCCATGAGATAAATTTTAAAATTCACACAAAAAACTTAAAAATGTCTATCTACAAATATGAAACACAAGTGTAAAAACAAACACAGAAGAAAAGAAATTATTTTCTATAAACAAGTGAGCATTTGCACTGTATAAGACCTTCCTGTCTGTATACACAGTTCATCTGTTGAATCGGAGGAAAGAAAATTGACAATATTGTCTTTCATGCATAACAAAGAATAACCATAGAAGTTAAATGAATATATCATTTTTGCTTCTGAACAACATATGATAAAACTCAGTAGATGGAGCCATAATGTTACAGGTACCATGTTCCTGTATATATCAGGGCACAACCATGATTTATAATAGTGTGAAATGTATAGTTTATCGCCCAGAAACACTCTCGACACCTTTTTGTTCTGTTGTTGCCTCAAGATCACTCTCTTCAATGTCAAATTCTCTTTCCCAGTCATCATCATTACTTTCTGAAACAAAAATAGCAATGTTAAAATTGTGAATTCTTCATTAACTGGAGTTGTCTTGATGTGTGTTGAAATTATTTTTTTAAACAGCAGCTGAAAGCTAGGATGTATGAGATGAAAGGGGGAATGCGAACTTGCTCCACTTATTTTCCATGTATAAATTACACTACATCCAGGGAATATTTGTCAGTAATAACAGCCTTGTCTTTTACTGACAGCAGATCTGTCCTTGTACAAGGCTGTCCCATTTTTGTAGACATCAGCCTGTTTTTGGACACCCTGTGGTTATCCAGAAGTCTTAGTAGTATTTTCTTCTTCAATGAACTTTCGCCATAGTACTACACTCATCTTACATTTCAACACTCAACTGCAACATTTGTTTAGCCTTTACAGAAATCTTGTTAACAAGAGTTTTCTTGAAAGTTGAGAAAGCCTTGTACAAGTTTTATAAGTCCATGAAAAAGATATGCATTACAAAAATTATACAGTTTTGTTGGTGTTGGTGCAATCAGACAGAGTCCAAATGACATTAACATCTGCCAAGTTTAGAGTGTTAGACAGTATAGTCTATTCAGCAACTACATTGTGAATCTAACAAGTGGTGCCAGTTTGTTCCGTCCATTTGTTTCAAATAATAGGCTGTTGGAAGCCAAGCCCATACAGAAAGAGGAGTTAAGGTAACAAATAAAATGCAATGTGACCATGTCAACAGATCTCTATCTCTAATGCGATAGGACTGCGCAAACTGGTGACAACAAAAGACAGAAGGTGAGTGTTGGCTGAGAGTCACTGGGAAAATACACACTATATACAAAAGGTACGAAGAGCTTCAACTCAAATACTGTGTACTTGCAAGTCACAAAAGGATATGACTATTGTGGCACAGTTACAACCTGGAGAAATCAAACAGTGAGAGTGGATGTTTTTAATGTAGAAGAAGTTGTGTGCATTAAAATTTGTGTGTTACAGATGACTGGTAAGTGTGAAGTGCACTGTGGTTTCACCAAAACAGCAAAAACATTGAGGAATTTCACTTTTGAACAGTGACTGGGAAAAAAATAGAAGGTTATAGTTTGACATTCCATGGCCGCTGAGGTCATTTAAGACTGATCACGGGAATGGTGCAGGAAGTCAGCTTTTCATTCACTCGTTCATTCACTGTCTGCCATTTGATCATATTATGATGGAGAACCCTCTGGGATTACTTGTTGTTGCTGTTGTCTTCAGAATGAAGACTGGTTGGATGCAGCTCTCCACACTAGAATATCTTGTGCAAGTATCTCAATCTTTGCATATCTAGGTTGTTTACTTAATCTTAATTTCAACTTCACACAGTAAAATTAAATAAAAAAACAGTTACTTTGGGGAAAAAAGAAAGGAAGGAACGAAACAAAAGGAACTGTGCTGCTTCCTCATTTCTATTAAATAGCCATTATTTGTCTCCCACCATTGTCCTCGCATAGCTGTATGACCAGACTGATATTTATCACACACCAACAGTTATCAATGTGCCACAAGAACAGAGGACAGTTTACAATGATAATATTTACTTCTCACGCAGTTAGGGGATATCTTAAATTCTTGAATGCATACAATAAGATAATCTGTAAATAAAGTGTCTAATAAATTACAGGGTGGTTATAATTAAACTTTTGCTATTAATGCATTTAAATTCCAATGTGTTAATGTACTCAATGTCCATCCTCTCTCTTCTTTCTTGTGTTTCACTTAGCCATTATTCCATCCTGGATTTTCAATTGTTTGATTCTGCCTAACAGCTTTTCTCAAATCCTGTAACCCAGTAATGTTTTCCTTTGTCACTATTTTCCAGCACATCGCTATACTCAGTGTCTATCCTCTTTCCTGTTTTTCACTTGCCCATTATTCCATCCTGGATTTTCCATTGTTACATTTTAATTTCCACTTTTGTTAATTGAGTACCATTTTTATGTTCAATGTGATGACTATATGCATCAATGACAGCCCGGAACTGCACTAGAGATTGCTCTACAACTGCCTGAAATATCTGAGATGGGATGTTTGCTATCTCCCTCGCTACGCTCATCTTCAGCCTTCAATGTGTGTCAGTATCCCATTGATAAACCCTGTCCTTCTGGTAACCTCACAGCCAGAAATCACATGTACTATTCAAAACTGGTGATCTTGGTGCCCAAGAAATTTGGAATGATCAACCAATGACTCAGTTTTCCGCTAATGTCTTATGGAGTGACTGAGTGACCTCAAGAACAATGTGAGGTGGAAATCCATCAAAACGGTATAGTCCGAAGCACCTCTCCCCCACAGAACAGGGGCCACATGATTGGGAAGCAGATCACAGTAATATGTGCTATTCAAGCTGCATGTCCATGTTCCTTGGGGTACGAATACCAGTAGTGGCACCTAATACTACTAATAACACAAACTGTGGAGCACTCAGTCTGAACATGATTTTTATAAAGTTGGGTACCCAACTGTAAATAGTTCCCCATCTACAATGGTTTAAGTTGTGAAAGTTTAATTATAACCACCAGGTACATGATTCTTTTTCTTTCGGATTTACAGAGATTCTCGGTTTATTCTTTTAGACCAGATATCAGACTACAGCAATGACCAGACAGGAAGGCAATCAACACATTTGTACCAGAATACATACTCCCACTCTGAACCTACACAAGACAGAAAATTTTACACATAAATTATTTTCCTGTACTGATTTATGGTTGCTTAAATCATAATTCATCTGAAACTGATTTTAGTAACGCACAATTTAAGAGGTAAATGTAGTACTGGGAAGTGTAAAAATTCCGTTACATCTGAGAAGGTCCCTCCAAGATGTTCGGTTATCTATTTGACAGTATTCCTACTGTTCACCTTTGCTGAGTGCATACTTTCTTTAGTTTAGCTGTATGGCTTCAGAAAATAATCCTGTAAGACAGCAGGGAGTGAAAGTATGTGAAATAAACCAACATCCTGGTTTTCATGCCAACACTGGTATGTGTAAGTGCATAACATGTTGAACTGATCTTTTTGATTCCTGCGTTAACTGCATTTTAGCTTATTATTCAGCAGGACCTCAGGGAATTTTACATGTAATGTTTCATTTAGTGCACAAGTCAACTTATGACACTAGGTCATTTTAATTAATCTGAAAAGGAAGGAAGGAAGATAGGGTTTAACATCCTGTCAACATAGAGGTCATTAGAGACAGAGCACAAGCTCGGAATGTGGCAATGATAGGCAAAGAAATTTGCTGTGTCCTTTCAAAGAAACCATCCTCGCATTTGCCTGGAGTGGTTTAGTAAAATCAAGGAAAACCTAAATCTGTATGGCCGGATGTGGGTTTGAACAGTCTTCCTCCTGAATGCGAGTCCAGTGTGCTAACCACTGCACCACCTCACTCAGTTTCATTACTCTGAACTCACGTAATATGGGTCCCTATAATATTAAGACTTAAAATGTTTACTATAAAGCAGTTGTAAACTTCATCAACTGTAATCTGAGCTGTGTACGGTACTGTTGTTGGCTTAAAATGGGGGAGGGGGGGGGGGGGGGGGGGGCAAACTGCAAGGTCACAAGGGAAAGAAGGAAAGAAAGAAGATGCACAGCACAATAACAGGAGAAAGGAAGAACCAGGAGAACGACAGAAGGACAATCAACACTACTACGGACAAAACAGGAAAAGAAAACCACAGAGAGAAGCAAGAAACAGGTAGAAGGGGAAAAAACAAGAGAGCAATGGCTGGCTGACCACGAGATTCAAAAGGAAAAGCCAGCCACTCAGTGACACATTAAAACATCCACCCTAAAAGCATTAGAGTGGAGAACACAAAGGGACAAAGGGCATGCACTAAAACTTATATAGAATGATAAAAACCACTGTCACGTGTAAAACGTAAAACTAAATTAGCCGATGACTCATTGCCAGCTAAAATTAATGGCAACGAGTCCGATAACAGAAGAGTCTGTCGCAAGGCAGCCAAAGGAGGACAGCTCACCAAGATATGGGCCACTGTCAGCCGGGCGCCGCACCAACACTGAGGTGGGTCATCACGGTGCAGGAGGTAGCCGTGTGTCACCCAAGTGTGGCCAATGTGGAGCCAGCAGAGAACCACAGAGTCCCTGCGAGAGGCCCGCATGGAGGACTCCCACAAATTCGTAGTCTCCTTAATGGCACGCAGTTTGTTGTGCATGCTGAGGTTACGCCACTTCGTCTCCCAAAGCCGCAAAACCTTGCGATGTAGTACTGAATGCAGGTCAGTTGCAGAGAAGCTGATCTCCATAAGCGGTTTCCGCGTAGCCTGTATGGCCAGTCTGTAGGCAAGTTCATTGCCTGGTATTCCGACGTGACCCAGGGTCCAGACAAACAACACTGAATGACCGGACCGTTCCAGGGCATAGGTGGACTCCTGGATGGTTGCTACCAAAGGATGATGAGGGTAGCACTGGTTGATAGCTGGTAGGCTGCTCTAGGAGTCAGTACACAGAAGAAACAACTTCCCAGGGCACGAACAGATATAGCCACCAGCTCGGCAGCGAAAACACTGCAGCCATTGGTCAAGGAATGCTGCTCAATACGTCCTCCACAGACATACGCGAAGCCGACATGACCGTCAGTCATTGAGCTGTTGGTGTAAACTACTTCGTGGCCTCGGTGCATATCAATAATCGAGAGGAAATGGCAGCAGAGAGCCGCGGGATTAACTGAGTCCTTTGGACCATGTGACAGGTCCAGGCGAAGGTGCAGCCTAGGTGTACACCATGGAGGTGTATGTGAATGGACCTCAAAGTATAGGTGGTAAAGGCAAGGACTCCAGTTCGGAAAGAAGGGATCGGGCACAAACTGCAATTGGAAGCCCTGACCTTGGCGCTGACACGGGAGATGAACCGCTGTGGGTGGGATGCACTGGAGAACTACGAACGTGTGCAATGTAACTGGCGAGCAGTTGTGAACGCCTAACCTGCAATGGAGGGACTCCGGCCTCCAAAAGGACGCTGGTCACCAGACTTGTAGTAAAAGCTCCTGTCGGTAGGCGAATGCCACAGTAGTGCACTGGGTTGAGTAAACACAATGCTGAGGGTGTCGCTGAACCATAAACCACACTCCCATAGTCAAGGCGAAGGCGGGATTGAACAAGGTCTCTGTAGAGTTGCAGCAGCATAGAGTGATCTGCACCCCAGTTGGTGTTGCTCAGGCAGTGGAGGGCATTTAAGTGCTGCCAGCACTTCCGCTTAAGCTGACAAAGGTGAGGAAGCCAAGTCAATCGGGGATCGAAAACCGGTCCTAAGAATCGATATGTCTCCACTACAGCTAGCGGAGCATCATTAAGCTAAAGTTCTGGTTCTGGATGAATGGTACAATGCCGACAGAAGTGCATAACACAACGACTTTGCGGCAGAAAACTGTAAACCGTGAGCTAGAACCCATGACTGTGCCTTGTGGATGGCTCCCCGTAGGCACCGCTCAGCAACGCCAGTACTGGTGGAGCAGTACGAAATGCAGAAGTCGTCTGCATACAGAGAATGTGAGACGGATGGCCCTACAGATGCTGCTAGACCATTAATGGCCACTAAAAATAGACAGACATTCGTACAGAGCCCTGCAGGACCCCATTCTCCTGGATATGGGGGGGGAGGGGGGGGGGGGGTGGAACTATGGGAGGCACCAACTTGGACACACAAAGAACGAAGCGACATGAAATTTTGGATAAAAATTGGGAGTGGGCTTCGGAGACCCCACTCATATAATGTGGCAAGGATATGATGTTGCCAGGTGGTGTCATACGCTTTTCGTAAATCAAAAAAAGACGGCAACAAGGTGTTTGCATCTGGAAAAGGCTGTTCGGATGGCAGACTCGAGGGACACAAGATTATCAGTGGTAGAGCGTCCCTGGCACAAGCCGCTGTGTACAGTACTGAAGCAAATGATAGAGGGAAGATTTTGGAAAAGAATAATGAAACACACATTGTATTTGGAGAATTGAAGGCTTCTGACAATGTAGAAAAAGTAAATTTTTTTCCATTCTTAGTGGGGTATCAACTACAGGAATAAAGTATCTGTGCATTCTCTTTACGAGAAACATGTGTGGGTGTTCAGTACTGACAGATGGTACCAGAGGCCAAACATGGGATTGGTACAAGGCAGGGTTGTGACTACCGATATTTAATTTGTATATTGAGGAGGCAGTGGGAAAAGGAAAGGACTGTCTCAGTATACGAATCGTCTGTCACAGACACAAAATTGATTTGCTGCAGTTGACTAATGGTCACCAAATACAAACAGGAATAGAGTCAGTTGCTTACTGAAATGGAAGCTGATTGGTTGCTATAATAAGTATGTTAAAAAAGGACGAAGGAGGTGCTCTTGAAGAGGTGGACAAATTTTGCTATTAGGCTGTGATTGAAAGAGACAGCATGTACCTGCACGTGGAACAGCAAAGTTTGTCTCATGAGCTATTATATGATCCAATATCTACCAAAAAGCTGGTAGTACAATGAAACCATTCTTTTATGGAAGAAATAGAAATTGGGGTGGCTAAAAAGTAACGTTGTCTGTTCAAGACTACAATTTTATCAGAATGAATGTGGAGATAAGTACAATAAGTTAAGCAAGATGGATGACAATCAGAAAATTATTTCTTCAGTCAAATATAACGTTCATACAAATGGCACAGCTGTCTATTAAAACTACTGTTGTTGTTGTTGTTGTTGTGGTCTTCAGTCCTGAGACTGATTTGATGCAGCTCTCCATGCTAATCTATCCTGTGCAAGTTTCTTCATCTCCCAGTACCTACTGCAACCTACATCCTTCTAAATCTGCTTAGTGTATTCATCTCTTGGTCTCCCTCTACGATTTTTACCCTCCACGCTGCTCTCCAATGCTAAATTTGTGATCCCTTGATGCCTCAAAACATGTCCTACCAACCGGTCCCTTCTTCTTGTCAAGTTGTGCCACAAACTCCTCTTCTCCTCTATTCTATTCAATACCTCCTCATTAGTTATGTGATCTACCCACCTAATCTTCAGCATTCTTCTGTAGCACCACATTTTGAAAGCTTCTATTCTCTTCTTGTCCAAACTATTTATTGTCCATGTTTCACTTCCATACATGGCTACACTCCATACAAATACTTTCAGAAACGACTTCCTGACACAAATCTATACTCGATGTTAACATATTTCTCTTCTTCAGAAACGCTTTCCTTGCCATTGCCAGTCTACATTTAATATCCTCTCTACTTCGACCATCATCAGTTATTTTGCTCCCCAAATAGCAAAACTCCTTTACTACTTTAAGTGTCTCATTTCCTAATCTAATTCCCTCAGCATCACCCGACTTAATTCGACTACATTCCACTATCCTTGTTTTGCTTTTGTTGATGTTCATCTTATATCCTCCTTTCAAGACACTGTCCATTCCATTCAACTGCTCTTCCAAGTCCTTTGCTGTCTCTGACAGAATTACAATGTCATCGGCGAACCTCAAAGTTTTTATTTCTTCTCCCTGGATTTTAATACCTACTCCAAATTTTTCTTTCGTTTCCTTTACTGCTTGCTCGATACACAGATTGAATAACATCGGGGATAGGCTACAACCCTGTCTCACTCCCTTCCCAACCACTGCTCCCCTTTCATGCCCCTCGACTCTTATAACTGCTCAAATGGTTTCTGTACAAATTGTAAATAGCCTTTCGCTCCCTGTATTTTACCCCTGCCACCCCCAGAATTTGAAAGAGAGTATTCCAGTCAACATTGTCAAAAGCTTTCTCTAAGTCTACAAATGCTAGAAACGTAGGTTTGCCTTTCCCTAATCTTTCTTCTAAGATAAGTCGTAGGGCCAGTATTGCCTCACGTGTTCCCGTGTTTCTACGGAATCCAAACTGATCTTCCCCGAGGTCAGCTTCTACCAGTTTTTCCATTCGTCTGTAAATAATTCGTATTAGTATTTTGCAGCTGTGACTTACTAAACTGATAGTTCGGTAATTTTCACATTTGTCAACTCCTGCTTTCTTTGGTATTGGAATTATTACATTCTTCTTGAAGTCTGAGGGTATTGCGCCTGTCTCGTACATCTTGCTCACCAGATGGTAGAGTTTCGTCAGGACTGGCTCTCTCAATGCCGTCAGTAGTTCTAATGGAATGTTGTCTACTCCCGGGGCCTTGTTTCGACTCAGGTCTTTCAGTGGTCTGTCAAACTCTTCACATAATATTGTCCTCAAGTACATCGCCCCTGTATAGACCCTCTATATACTCCTTCCACCTTTCTGCTTTCCGCTCTTTGCTTAGAACTGGGTTTCCATCTGAGCTCTTGATATTCATGCAAGTGGCTCTCTTTCCTCCAAAGGTCTCTTTAATTTTCCTGTAGGCTGTATCTATCTTACCCCTAGTGAGATAAGCCTCCACATCCTTACATTTGTCCTCTAGCCATGCCTGCTTAGCCATTTTGCACTTCCTGTCGATCTCATTTTTGAGACGTTTGTATTCCTTTTTGCCTGCTTCATTTACTGCATTTTTATATTTTCTCCTTTCATCAATTAAATTCAATAGTTCTTCTGTTACCCAAGGATTTCTACTAGCCCTTGTCTTTTTACCTACTTGATCTTCTGCTGCCTTCACTACTTCATCCCTCATAGCTACCCATTCTTCTTCTACTGTAGTTCTTTCCCCCATTCCTATCAATTGTTCCCTTATATTCTCCCTGAAACTCTGTACAACCTCTGGTTTAGCCAGTTTATCCAGGTCCCATCTCCTCGAATTCCCACCTTTTTGCAATTTCTTCAGTTTTAAACTACAGTTCATAACCAATAGATTGTGGTCATAGTCCACATCTGACCCTGGAAATGTCCTACAATTTAAAACCTGGTTTTTAAATCTCTGTCTTACCATTAAATAATCTATCTGAAACCTGTCAGTATCTCCAGGATTCTTCCATGTATACAACCTTGTTTTATGATTCTTGAAGCAGGTGTTAGCTATGATTAAGTTATGCTCTGTGCAAAATTCTAACAGACGCCTTCCTCTTTCATTTCTTAGCCCCAATCTATATTCACCTATTATGTTTCCTTCTCTCCCTTTTCCTACTGTCGAATTCCAGTCACCCATGACTATTAAATTTTCGTCTCCCTTCACTACCTGAATAATTTCTTTTATCTCATCATACATTTCTTCAATTTCTTCGTCATTTGCAGAACTAGTTGGCATATAAACTTGTACTACTGTAGTAGGCATGGGCTTCGTGTTTATCTTGGCCACAATAATGCGTTCACTATGCTGTTTGTAGTAGCTTACCCGTACTCCTATTTTTTTATTCATTATTAAACCTGCTCCTGTGTTACTCTTATTTGATTTTGTAATTATAACCCTGTATTCACCGGACCATAAGTCTTGTTCCTCCTGCCACCGAACTTCACTAATTCCCACTATATCTAAGTTTAACCTATCCATTTCCCTTTTTAAATTTTCTAACCTACCTGCCCGATTACGGGATCTGACATTCCACGCTCCGATATGTAGAATGCCAGTTTTCTTTCTCCTGATAACGACGTCCTCCTGAGTAGTCCCCGCTCGGAGATCCGAATGGGGGACTATTTTACCTCCGGAATATTTTAACCAAGAGGACGCCATCATCATTTAACCATACAGTAAAGCTGCATGCCCTCGGGAAAAATTATGGCTGTAGTTTCCCCTTGCCTTCAGCCGTTCGCAGTACCACAACAGCAACGTCGTTTTGGTTAATGTTACAAGGCCAGATCAGTCAATCATCCAGACTGTTGCCCCTGCAACTACTATCTAATGCAAATAATCTGCACATGCAAAAATGTTACCTCAAACTTCATTACTGTATTGAATATCGCGGGCTGCAGTAAGCTGGGTTAACAGCATAAAGCATGGCGTAATCCAGTAATGGGAACCAAAAGTTGACAATAAAAAATTTGGTTGTGATTTTACATGTCAAATTATTTTGTGCATATACTTCAACAACAAGCATATGCAGCCTATGTCGTAAGTGATACCATGACTTTTTACTCTCTTTAAGATATGTTATTACAATAAATACTTTCAGAATCAATGAAAGACATACTGATACAGTAACTAGTAGTTTCACATGATAATGGTAAAAAAGAAAGGTCGATGTGAATTTTACACGTGTGCCTTAAGAATAACAACAGGACTTATACTTGCATACTCAGCTTTCTTAACATTTCTCTAAGGTCAGTATGAAGTAGCTATAACAACATTGTTCAAAATACAATTTTAAATGAACAAAGAGACAAAAGCTAGCGACTTAGCACACTGGAAAGAATTGTTTGTTAGTTACATGTTCCACAGATCATATGAACAACATTCTGTCGGAATGGTGTGGAACCAATCAGTTTATAGGGTATGTACACTTTATTTGTTCCAGTGGATAGCTACATGTTGTCAATTTATAAGTCCCTAAATCGCACACTGGTGTAAATGTAATATTAATGAACATGTTACTTTTCAGACCTACTCATGGAGCTGCACTTAAAAATAGTGTTTTTTTTTCTTTTTTCTTTTACAGGCTACACATGTTTAAATAAAAAATTATTTATGGACTAGTTGTTTTTCAGGTGAAATTATTTTCTGTTAGATTTATTACCTCTCAGACATTTTATGTTATTGGGCAAATGATAAAAATTGATCAGATGATCATAAAATGATTTTATGTTATACTTATTACTTGTTAGACATTTAATATATTTGCAGGAGCAATTAAATGGGTTAAGTTCTTAAAATATACTTCCACCATGACCTCTTCCAGGCGAACGGGTCTGTCTTTCATGCTGTCAATAAAAATGGAGAGATCTACAAGGCAAACATCAGGCCATCCAGAGAAAGAGGAAAGTGAAGGAGAAAGAAGTGTGATTCTACAGCCTTTATTCCATATGTGGGAAATGTTTCTTCAGAAATTGTCAGAACAATGAAGAAGCATAAAGTGAATGTGATCTTCTGCCAGCTGGCTAAGACAGCAGCTCTTCACATATCTGTGAAAACTGACCTGGTTTTGCGAAGATGGGTGTTCATGAAATTCTTTCTTAGACTGGTAAAAGTTATACAGGGCTAACAAATCCAACAAACTGGAAGTGACTGCACTTCACACTTCCACTGGGCATTCCATGGATCACAAGAAAGTCAAGATACTGGTCACAGCCTCATCCTATTGGCATTCAGTGGTCATGGAAGCTGTAGAAATACATTTGGCGGACCATCTGCTCAACAATGACAACAGGGTTTCTGGCCCCACAATTGGTGGAAGTCATTCATTCCAGACCTCTACTGTCAGAGGAATTATTGTTCTAGGTCTTGAATACCTCGAATTCTAGCACTGTCACACATTTCAATCATGAATCACATAATTAGTGAGCACTTTGCATTTGCTGACTTGGTGCTTGCTTTATTTTATTCTTCGATACACAAATTTTATCTGTGACTGCCACTACTGTGTCGGCTGTCTTATATGTAAAGCAGGCATATTTTACTCTGCAGTATACCACTGCATCACGTAGTTTTAGTTCAGTCATTGATTTGTGCTGAAGACTGCTTTGTGGTTAATATCTGAAATATCAGAAGATGAAATATTGCTGTCTCAGATGTATGCCTGAAAGATGATTGAATACTCTATCTGCTGGGAATAGTATAAGATATACAATGCACTACCTCTTTGATCCCATCATCACTCCAAAATCACTGGACTGTCAAATTGTCTTTTGGGAGTTTAGACAGAACTGTATAGGGGATGCTGTACAATCTGGAATCAACCAGGATGGCAATTAAAATTGTTACGTGTAGGTGAGTATTCTGGTGAAGGAGAACAACATATCTAGACTAAAGGCAACTATAATGGCTTTTTACAACTGGTTTCAGGCCCTCATTTTCACACTGCACTGTGCTCAACTGTACCTGACACTACACAGATTTACTCCTCTCCTGATACTGCTTGTAAATATAACAACTCTTAACACAGCAGAGGAGGCCTTAGCAGTGGAGGGGTGAGGCATGACCATTACCTTGGGCTGGTAAAGTGTGTTCAGTCACTCTGAAGAGTGTGTTTGTTTGTGGCTAAAATTGATTAACCCAGTTTTCTTTTACCCTGTGCCATGAAGTAATTTCTTTCAGGATTTTATATCATAAAGGTTGTGAACGTCACTGTGCACATTAACCTCGGATTGTCATTCAACATCCCAAAATTAATGAAGTGCCCAGTTTTCAGTACTTGACATCTTCCATCACAGTAGAAAGAGTGAGTATGCTAATATAACTCTCTGGAAAAAAAAAACTGTTGCTATAGAACTAGTTTAGTTTTCACATATTATGGCATCAACACACTCTCGCAGTCTGCTTAGGAATGACCATGCTGGGATGGCCAGAGTGTTTCTAATCAAAGATATATATGTGACAGTTTAAAATACACCCATCAACATTGTATGTTTTTATTTTGCACGTTCAGCTATCAACATGTCTTTATAACATTCTTATATAAATAATTTGAGATTTTACAACTTACGACTACAAAAGACTTACAAATGCTTATTCTTCTATGGCAACCACAGGTAGAGCTTTCATAATCTTATATCACTTGACCTTCCCAATGCACAGACTATTACATCTGTTCGTAAATGTCAATACCTTCTCAAAGCATGTATCTTTTCTCTGTAGTAATTTGAAATACCTGGCATGTTCACTTCAAGTAATATTGTGAATTTCCTGTTACTTATTACAAAATTGTCACAATAAAAGTTTAGCAGTAACAATTTTCAATAAAAGTACTGCAAAAACTCATTTACTATGACAGATAACTTGTTCTCGTGATATATGACCCTCCATGAATAACATTCAAGATATTACCACCACTGAAGATGTTTGATATTAATTAAGTGTATGTAACATGTAGCATCTGCTTTGTCCCATCATACAACCTACATCTTGCTATACATACAGCTCCTCTAGTTCTAGAATCAGCATCTGAGATATGGTTATTCAATTTATAGTTCACGTTATAACTACGATACACATTACCGTCTTTCACCTTGTTCAACAGTATGATGAGAACTTATTAATTACTTGTCTTCTTTTTAATTTGACCAACTAATTTGATATTTGTATCACTAATTCAACTCAACAGAGACAACAATGATCAAGGAAGGAGATCCTATATCAAATGGCCAAAAGTTTATTTGATTACACACAGATATTATAATAAAGTCATCATATTCTATTAAAGGTGCTCACAGACATCAAGCAATAGCTTTTCTGGCATAATTCACATCATGAATAATATTTTCCTATGATACAAACATTTGCAAATACTACATTTTTGCTCAAATCTGATGAATACTAACAAAAAAGAGCCAAAGACCAAGGGTGAACCCAGGCATTCAATATGTGTCAAGATTACCTGAAATATATAGTGTCACCTTGAAAGTTAGGGTTATCACTGTCACATGGTCACAGTCCAATTACTTATTTCCCAAATCAGGATAACTAAATATTTCCAAATTGAATACATTTTAATTTATGTTTTCCACCATTTCAGGCTTTTTTCTTTGCATGCATATTTTCACTACATAAGTTCTAAAAAATTATATGCACATTGCAATTGATGATTTTACATTTCTGTTTTTATGCCTTGTGTGTTTTGCAGCACTTGTGTAACAGAAAAATACTAAACTTATGTGAAAGAGAAAAAAATAAAATGATTCAATGATTATACAGGATTTTAAAATAAAAATTTATTTTCAAGTATTGTTCTATTTACATAACAGCACTTAACTTCAGAAACATGAAATATAATTAAGTGTCAGATTAAAAAAAAGTTTTATAGTGCAATAAAATAACTGGACTAGAAAATATTTGCTAGTGAAAAATACAAAGCTTGAAACTAAAAAAGAATTCTTGAAATTCATAAACAATACTAATTACAGTTACATTTACCCATTCTTTTTCACTCAACCGCCTCTCTAGAAACAAAACCAGTGATTCTGTATGGCAGCCAACTATCTGTTAGTGTCATGCCACCATCACTTCGGGTAGCTTGTTCTTATGCATGCAAAACATAGTGACACAAACAGCAATTCAGTTTTCACTCTTGACAGCGAAATAAAACACCAGAAGAGACATGCAGCATTATTGAAGTTATTATGCAAAATTATGAAAGTAAAACATCTTAAACAAAGAAAGCAAACAGACTACCACATCATATTTAAAATAGTAGCAACCATCAAGTCAAACAATTTTCACCTCAAAGTTGAATCACAGGAATGTCAGTTGGAATTAATATACCTCACAGGCTGTAAGGAACACTCTTCTTCCTCCTTTTGTCCACAAAAAATGCAAATCTACTAAAAGCTACTGTACCAAAAACTTTAAATGGGTAAAAAACATAAAAGCAATTGTTGAGATACAAACACTGGAACCAGTAAAGATATTCCACTCATTTTATACAGGAGGCATTGAACAGTGGATAGGAACATAAACAAGAATGAGAAAATAGTAGCCTGAATAAGACTTGGTGCCACAGATGGGAATGGATGGTGGAAGGGCGAAGAGTTAGAGCATTATCTTCACTTGCAGTAACTCTTTCAGTCTTGACTTTTATTTTAATTTTTAAATCCCAATTTTTTTTCCTATATTTGATGTCTTATCTCAGAAAAAACTGTGCACAACCATCTCTTTCCTTCAGGATCGAGCTCTTTAATTAAAGTGTGCCTTCAATCTGTCTCTTCCAGTTCTTCCTAGCTACCAGTGAAAATACATAAGGAGTTTGAAGGTTTTAGGGGTGCTTTATTGGACTCAAACATCCAACAATCCAAACAATACAACTTCTTTGAGCAAGTATACGGGAAACTTTCGGAAGAGTAATAATTTTGTTGTTGCACCAATACTGCCACATGTGCCCAGAACCTAGTCGCACAAAATATTTGTCAGCTCTGAAACTGAAAAATGAAATCTAGGCTTCAATGTCCTGTTGACTTTGTGGTCACAGAAGATTAAGTACAATCCTCTGACTGTAAATGTATGGAGCAGACAACTGGCTGAAGCCTGTTTGAAGAAACTATTCATCTGAAATTACTTGGGGAAACCATGGAAAACCTAACTCAGGATGGCCATACACAGATTTGAACATGGCTTTTCCAATATAGGAGTACAGTGTCTTAACAACTATGACACTTCATTTGGTAGCAAAAAACTGTAATTTATTTATGGTAAATCATAGCTGATGTTAGCATGGAAGATGAAATGTGAAAGAAATTTTACACTTCATGTATGTTGCAACAAAAGGCTCTGTCTGTTCGAGAAAACTGCCTCACAGTCACAGGTACAAATAATAAATGAGAGGACTGTACAAGGCTTGAGGGAGAAGGGGGAAGGGGGATGGGGGGGAGGAGAAAAGATTTGTTTCACTTTGGGTTCAATAGACACAATTTTTTGTTACTGTGTTGGCATGCTTGGCTCGAAATACATTTTGACTTGGCGACCCTACTGGATGTTTGCTTTTCCAGTCAACTGTCAAAAAGATAGCATTTGTTTTGGCATGCTCACTGATATCTAGTCTGTAGACTTAATGGAACAAATAATTTGCATTCAATTTAATTTACGAAGGCATAAAACTGCACCACCACACCAAAAACGTTCAATGTTACTTTAGTAAATATTGTCTGGACCAAATAATAATTTACAAATGTTTCCAAGAAGTCAGAGAAGATGCTGAAAATAATGAGAGCTTTCAACATCCCAGCACATTAGCAAACAACAAAAACCCCAAAAAATGAAGAACATGATTACTGAGTTGAAAGGTTCTCAAGCATCGTGAAAACTGTGCAATATTCTACAAGGGAGGTGCTCATCATCTTCAGGTGTGACAGTAGGGAGTTGCAGCGGCTCACCAAGCTGTACAGTTGTTTACCAGAAAATAGCAGGTAGCAAGACACGAGGCTAAGGTGCCAGTGTAGGGAATATACAAATCCAGATCACCCAGCTGCAGAAATGAGCTGCAGCCTTTGCATGCATGACACAGGAAAGCCCAGCTGCAATCTGCAGACCCCACTGTAAACATGTGGGCAAGGTGTTGGTATCTAGGCCAGCTGCCCCAGCTTTCAACCCCTTTGGTGCGATCTCATTGAATTCATTGCTCTGCGACTGATATGTCTCGGTGCCAAATCATTACATAGAGGTTGCTGATGCTGTCCACATTTTGTGTCACTCATGCCAGACAATTATTTTTAGATGTGTTGAGCATACAACTTATGGCAGCAAAATTTGTGCTGAGACTGTTGAATTTTGACCAAAAGCTGTGTCAAATGAATGTCAAGCTGCAGTTACTGAATCAACAAATGCTCAAATGAGAAGTAACTGGTGATGAACGTAATTTCAAAACCAAGACACAATCATCCCCACGTAAGCTTCCTACTGGCCTAAGATTGGAAGAATAAAAGGGGGGGGAGGGGCATTTGTAAGTTTGATCCTTTACAAAGGGCAGGCTTACTATGTTCTTTGATTTTAATGGTGTAGAGATTAGTTTTGCCACTATGTCACACAGCGAATAGAGAACACAACATGGAACTTTTATTGCATTTGCATGAAAGTTTCCAAGGAAAATTCTTGGGTTTGTGTGAAACAAATCATGGCAACTGCAACATGATAGTGTTCCAGATTACACTTTAATGTTTGTTCATAATTTTTCTTTTCCTTTCTTCTTACAAAAACAACTTTATAATGCCTCAGCACCAGTATTCAATAAACAAACACATGTGACTTCATCCTATTACTGGAGCCAAAAAGAAGTGTAACAATGTTCCGTAAGTGTTTCAAAGATTGGAAAAGGCATTGGTATAAATACATATAATCTCACAGGGAGTACTCTTAAGGCAACAACATTAATATTGACCAATAAATAATGATTTTTGATGGAAACAAAAATTCTGCAGATATTTTGTTCAAATTTTATGTGCGTGATGACAAGATCAGTTAATTCTCCTTAAACACTAGTTGCAAAGCCTAGAGAAACACTTCAAAGCTTAGGCTTATCACAATTCAGCAAGACATACAAAAAAGGACATTAATATCACCAGCCACTGATAAAACACCTGCTTGTTGGATGTTTGTTGCTAGAGGAACAACCCCAAAGCTTGTAAACTACATGCCACCTGTCTTCACATCAAACCTTTCACTCACAACAAGGATGAGGTGGTGAACAGAAAACATATCAGAATTTAAGAAGCTGAAACACAAAGGAAAAGACAGAGATCACTGAGCATGCCTTTTTTTAGAACACTAAAGTGTCCACTACCATATTTTACAGACTATAAAAGGCACTTTTTTCATCGAAAAATTGCCTTCAAAATTCAGGTGCATCTCATACTCAAAATTAATGTAAAAATGTCCAGTGTTCAATTTAAAATTTCCATCAGTCTTAAAAGTGGTCATATATTCCATGCCACAGGAAGCCTCTTTCTATCTGACAACACTGGATTCAACTGGCAGCAGCAGTGCACCAGTGTGACGCGGGGATTCACAAGTTTGCTAACACTGTTACCCTCCCGAACAGCCAACGCAAACCCAGTACACTGCCTAGCCTATGATGCATCATTGCAGTCTACAGTCCCGGTGAACCTAGATTGTAAGTGATTTGTGTATCGTTAACAGAATAATATTTTTGTTAGTAGCTAGCTTTGAAATGGAAAAAAGTAAAAGGTATTCATAGGATGCAGGCTATAAATCAAAAGTTACAGTATATGCAGAAGAATATGGAAACGGAGCAGCTGAATGGCATTTTGGCCCTCTATCAACAGAAAAAACCATTTGCGACTGGCAGGCTACTGAAGAAGAACCGAAAAAAATGAGGAAGACTAAATGTGCAAATAGAGGACTGAATGCAAAATGGCCAAAACTGGAAGATGACACATTAAAACGGATTCAGGGAGGCCATCAAAATGGCAGTGGAATTAACGCAAAAATTATTCAAATACACACTCTTCAGCTATTGCTACAGATTTATGAAGCATGATGGACTTAGCATGCAAACTAAAACCAAAATATTTCAGAAAATGGCACAAGAGTATGAAGAGGAAATATTGTCTTTCCAATGCCTTATTATTCAACATTGAAAGAAAACTAATGTTGAACTAAGCCAAATAGCGAACATGGATAAAACTCCTGTGACATTGGATGTGCTGAGTAACAGATCTATTGCCACGAAAGGCACTAAAATTGTAACTATAAAAACAAATGGACATGAAAAAATTAACTACACTGTTGTACTTTAATGCTGTGCTGATGGTACTAAACTTAATTCAATGATCATTTTCAAGCACAAAACAATGTCAAAACCTTCAGAAATTTCACCAGCTGGTGGTGTTCATGTACATGGCAAGAGCTGCATGGATGACGCTGGTATGCAATTATAGATGAACAGAATGTGGGAGAGAATTAAAGGTGCGTTACTGAAGAAGAGTTCTATTTCTGTGCAAGATCAGTTTCATGGCCATTTGAATAATTCGGTGAAAGAGAAGCTGGGGCACAGAAATACAGAACTTGCTGTTATTTTGTGAGAATTTCACAACTGCGACCTCTTCATGTCACGATAAATAAACCATTTAAAGTGTATACAAGAGAGGACTGGAAAAAAATGGGTGACGGATGAAACCCAACATGAACGCATGCCTAAAAGGAGGTGTAAAATGACCTACAATCAAACAAGTGTGTCAGTGACAAAATACTCGTGGCCTAGTGTGAGAGAAGACATTATTATTAAATATTTCAAAAGTATGGCAGTGGCAGTGAAAACCATCTCACATATGAAAAGGACGATGATGATGATGGTGATGGTGATAACGACGACGACAAAGAAGAAGAAGAAGAAGAAGAAGAAGAAGAAAGTCCACATGACGACTTTCAGGGATTTTAAAGGTCAGTTCAGTTTTATAAACTGAGATTATTTTTTTAAATCTGACTTTGCAATCTAATAATAAAGATGGTAAAAATGTTATTTTTTTGAATAACTGCCAAAAAATCGTGGTACGTCTTATACCCAATAGCGTCTTGCAGCGTGTAAAATAAGGTATAGCATGAATTTAATGTTACAGAAGAAAGGAAGGAAGATTAGGGTTTAACGTCCCATCGACAATGAGGTCATTAGAGACAGAGTACAAGCTCAGATTAGGGAAGGACAGGAAGTGAAACTGGCCACATCCTTTCAAAGGAACCATCCTGGCATTTTCTTTAAGCACTTTCACGAAACCACTGAACACCTAAACCTCATTTGCTGGACTGGAATTTGAACCACTGTCTCCCTGTGCGTCCAGAGTCTTACTGCTGTGCCACCTCACTCAGCATCTAGGGTTCAAGGACCTCCACTACATGGTAAGAGCTTACCTTCAATCATTCCACTGTTTGTATTCAAGTATTTCCTTTACTGCAACAACTGTTAAGATAAATAATAACACTTATCAGTCTACACACCTTTGTCACCAGAGCAAGATGAAGTATGACCACTTGGAGAATATCCAACTACAACCATGTCCTTTTTCTCTCTAGTTTGCAACATTCCAATACAGTCCTTTTCTAATGAATCAATATCATCTGAGTCTTTGTCGCAGTATCCTCTCTTGATGTCATCTGTTGTTTCAACAATGTCAACATCTGCCCCTTTTAAAGATGAGCTTGGAAGTACCAAACTGCCATTTATATCTGAGTAGTGATTGAATTTAAAACTGGAATCTAGCAAGGTCTCCTGATCCTGTTTCAGTCTTTTTTCTTCACACTCTTTTTCATATTCTTGTAATATGCGTATCTGCTCCTCTTCTGAAAGCTCTATGTTGGGTCCAAAGTCTTGTTCTGTAAGAAGTCCAGTGAAAGCATTGTTGTGAAGAACTAATTCAAATTAAATGATGCCATTAATACACTTATTTCAGTCATAATTACAAAAAGTTGATACAGTCTGACAAAAGCATTAATTTACTAGAAATTAACATTAATAATACTAATATTTATTACAAATTCTGATGAGCCTTGGAAAAATTTACATTGATTTATGACTAGAGATTCTACTAAAATGAGCTATAGTTGGCTTCCTGCACGTCGTACTTCATTCATTAGCAAGCAAAGCAGTGAAAATAATATAAATCTACTAGTTCTTACACTACACATTGTGTCTAATTGAGTGTTTGTTAGTTTCACGTTCCATGGATCATTTGCTCGATAAATCATAAGGATGTGGAATGAGTCATTTTACATTCATATCACAAATTTATATGTAAATATGGCTACATGTTGAATGTGTGGCTTCGACAAGTATGAACTACACACCTCCGCCATCGCAAGTTCTTTGACGTTGAACCTAACGGCCCATGCCATCTTGCTTGTTCAGTTCGCTGTATGATTCGTTGTAACAGGATGTCTGTATGAAACATACTGAGTATTACAGAAATGAGTGTGTTTCCTTGGCCTACAACCCAACAGCAATCCCATAGTGATAAACCTGAGCAAGAATTCGCACGCCATTTCCTCGTAGTGCAAGTATTTTTGCATCTACCGCACCAGTTTTGTTTATGCCTTAATTCGTTCTGCTTGGACATGTATCCTGCTGTGCAGCACATGGATATCGAAGCTCCTGCACCTACAACGGGACATTTCATCACTTCACCACCATTTGGATTCTACAAAACATTTCCTGCAGTCTCATTGCCTCTACACTTTCACCATTTGACAGTGCAACAAGTGACTGCAGACTCAGGTTTTGCCTCTGCAGTGAGTGTGCAGTGGCACGTGCATTTCAAAAATGATAATGAGGAGAGCAATGTTCCTGCATTTCATCATGCTGATGTGGGTTCTGCATTTCATGCACAAACTATGTATCAGACGCCGGGCAACCGTTACAACAGTGCCGTGTACAACCTCGCCTTTGTTAGGACAGATCACATGTACCGATTGGCTCCTGAAGCACCTGAGTGCTTTGCCACTTCACTGGTTTACAGAGTGGATAATGTCAAGTGTATATCACAAACATTTCCAGGCCCGTTTCTGTCCCCAGTGACCATTCGGCCCCTCAGTGCACTTTAAGGGACCTCACCTGATGTGGTTGGTTGGTTGGTTTTGGGAAAGAGACCAGACAGCGTGGTCATCGGTCTCATCGGATTAGGGAAGGATTGGGAAGGAAGTCGGCCGTGCCCTTTCAGAGGAACCATCCCGGCATTTGCCTGGAGTGATTTAGGGAAATCACGGAAAACCTAAATCAGGATGGCCGGACGCGGGATTGAACCGTCGTCCTCCCGAATGCGAGTCCAGTGTTTAACCACTGCGCCACCCCGCTCGGTCTCACCTGATGTGAACAATGTGCTGGGCAGAGGGTTCAATGAACCACCTTCAAGCTGTCTCTCGACCATTCCACTCTTGAACGGCACACAGAAAAAACGAGAACTTAAATTTTTCGGTGCGAGCCCTGGGTCCTCTTATTTTATCGTGATGATCATTTGCCCCTATGTAGGTGGGTGCCAAAAGAATGTTTTCACACTCGGAGGAGAAAACTGGTGATTGAAATTTCATGAGAAGATCCTGTCACAAAGAAAAATGCCTTTGTTTTAATGACTGCCACTCCAATTCATGTATCACGTCTGTGGCACTATCTTTCCTATTTCGCGATAACACAAAATGAGCCGTCCTTCTTGTGAACTATTTCAATATCATCCGTCGGTCCCACCTGATATGGATCCCACAGCGCACAGTAATACTCCAGAATAGGGCAGACAAGTGTGGTGTAAGCAGTCTCTTTAGTAGATGTGTTGCTCCTTCTAAGTGTTCTTACAATGAATCGCAGTCTTTGATTTGCTCTACCCCCAACATTATCTACGTGATTGTTCCAACTTAGGTTATTTGTAATTGTAATCCCTAAGTATTTAGTTGAATTTACATCCTTCAGACATGTGTGACTTACCGCGTAATCGAAATTTAGCAGATTTCTTTTAGTACTCATGTAATTAACGTCACACTTTTCTTTTTCAGGGTCAACTGCCACTTTTCGCACCACACAGATCTCATATTGCAATTTGTTTTGGTCATCTGATGACTTTACAAGACGGTAAATGACAGCAACATCTGCAAATAATCTAAGAGAGCTACTCGGATTGTCTCCTATGTTGTTAATATAGATCAGGAGAAATAGAGGGCCTATAACACTTCCTTGGGGAATGCCGGATATTACTTCTGTTTTACTCGATGATGTTCCGTCTATTACTACGAACTGTGAACTTTCTGACAGGAAATCACGAATTCAGCCGCACAACTGGGGCAATATTCCATAGGCACTCAGTTTAGTTAGAAGATGCTTGTGAGGAATGGTGTTGTCTTCCATCCCCCCAACTACCACAAGTAAACTTGCAGGGATTTTGACTGCAGCCGTTCACCCACTCGCTTTTCACGTGGTGCTGGCCATGCCTTCCGCATCGGACTTCCGGGCCACGAACATTGCATGACAGTTCTACAGCATCATTTACTAGTGGTTCGGTACCATTCTCATCCGCTCCGACAGACTGTTCGCTCGCAACCTATGCAGTGCCATCTGCATTGACTGTGCCGGTCCAGCATCCACATGATACAAGGGACTCAGATACAGAACTAGCTCCGCCTTTGTCATCACCACCAGGCTGCTTACCGACCCTGTCCCCGCTATCCGAGGACAACCCAGCAATGTGGTTTACACTGGTGGAGAACTTGTTCAAACTGTACCACATCAACAACAATTCAGAATTCCTGTGCCTCATGACTCAACTGCACGGGCACACAGACCTGATCTGCGACCTATTTCTGATGCTGCCGCTAACTTCGAAACACGATTTTTCAAAACAGACTATCATTGAGCACCTCTAGTGTTTCCCACAAGAGGTCATTCTTTGAATACTGTACGAGAAACATCTCGGCGAGCACACCCCATCTCAGCTTTGGCACCAGTTACAGCTCCTGGTCAGGGACCAGATGATGCCAGACGAAACCCTGCGGTCGGCGTGGTTATCAAAACTGCCTGCAGATCTCCAGGTTCATCTCCTCCCCCACTCCCTGGAATCCATCGGTTCACATCTGCAGATGGCTGGCCAGGTCTATTTGCTCCCCCACCAGTGCCACCAGCAGGAGCTCGCACAACAGGTTGGCACTCCTGCACCAGTAGCTCGCCTGGCTGCAGGCACGGGCAGGCTGAGCTCTGACCCCCAGAGTACTGCGCCACCTGGCACTCAGCAGGCGCACTCTTTGCCCACTGAGGCACTGCATATCGCACCTGTGCCGACCACCCCAGTGTACGAACCCAAACACATATAGAGGTTGAACGGCCGTCTCCTCTCCCAAAGTATCCTCACTGTCGGTCCGTATTCAGTGATGACGCAAAAAAATGAGTTCCACATCACGATAGTAAAGGACACTCTCTCATCAAACAGGGTCAAGATCAACACTGAGAAACTGCAATTGCGTCAACAATATGTCCAATTCTTGTTGTACACCGTCTCGGCCACCTGTATACATCCCCCTGAATCGAAGGTGCAATCAATCTTATCCATGTCACTCCATACCGCATACATAGAGCTCTGTTGGTTCCTAGGAATGATAAACTACTACTGTTGTCATTTGCCTGCAGCAGCTAATACCCTGGTTGCCCTCACTAGCACCCTCACCAGCAACCAAACTTCAGGGACGCGCCCCATTCTGTGGACGGAACCAATGCGCATAGCCTTCCAGGCCCTGAAAGACTCTCTCGCACTCATCCAATCTCGGATGCTGAACTCTCATCACCATGGATGCCAGTGACTCTGCGGTAGGTGCGGTCCTAAAACACCACCACAATGATGTGGTTACGCCGCTTCAGTTCTTTTTGAAGAAACTTTCACTCCGCCCAACAAAAATACTCAGCCTTTGACCGCAAACTTTTAGCAGATTATGAGGCAGTGAAACACTACTGCTCTGATGTCGAGGGCCGACCTTTCCTCATCCTCACCGACCATAAACCAATAGCAGATGCCATATGCAACTCTCCTCTCAACCCCCCCCCCCCCCCCCCAATGCTTTCAGTATTTCGATTTCATCTCTCAGTTCTCTACCGACATCCGCCATATCAAAGTTGCCGAAAAAATCGTTGCAGATTTCCTTTCGCGCATTACTACCATCTCAACAGTCGTCCACCTTTCCGAGCTTGTCCCCCTACAGAACCAGGCTGACGATACACGGCAACTTGTCAACAGCACCTCCACTTCACTGTCTTTCACTACATCAAAATTCACCGGTGTTGGAAAGGAAGTCTGATGTGACTTCTCCACCGGCACCCCCCCTCCCCTCGCCACCATTCAGTGTTTGACAGACTACATTCTTTAGCAAAACCCAGAATTAATACATTGACACACCTCATATCCAAACGATTCATGTCATGAGACACAACGTATGATTGTCAGACCTGGACCCGGAACTGCTTCACCTGCCAGCACAACAATGTCACCAGGCACACTGTTCCACCTGTCTGCTAACTTGACAGTCCATCTGGCTGCTTTCTCCACATACACCTAGACCTCATTGGTCCCCTTCCCCCCCCCTCAAAGGGCTTCTGTTATGTTCTTTCTTGCATCGATCGTTTATCTCAGTGGGTAGAGGCCGTACCTCTCACCAACATAACAGCCGAAACCGTGACTAAGGCTTTTGTTTCTTCCTGGATTTCCTGCTTCGGCTGCCCCACTACAGTCACCACCAACCAATGCCGGCAGTCTGAATCAGCACTCCTTGACCAACTCTGCCAGCTGTGGGGTATCAACAAATGTCACACGACTGCCTACTACCCCCAACCATACAGACTGGTAAAATGATGGCATCGCACTTTCAAGACAGCACTGCAGTTTCATGGCTGTCTTTGGACCGAGCCCCTCCCGTGGGTACTCCTCGGCCTATGGTCACCATACAAACCAGATATCAAGAGCACCACGTATGAGTTCGTCTGTGGTGAAAACACTGGCCTCTTCCCTGGGGAGCTGTTACAGCCTACCTCCCCCAACAAACCCACCCTCCTTCCCGACATCATAAGCTGGATCCGAATTCATTTTGCAAACATTTCCATGTCCCCCTGTCCAGCCATATCCCCCCACTCCCCCGACTCCTATGTGCCCTCTGATCTACCTTCATGCAAGTTTGTTTTTCTCCGGAACAGCACTGTCCGGGCCCCACTTGCCCTACCATATTCAGGCCCATATGAGGTCATAAACCGTACCACTAACACGATGGACATCCGGGCTAATGATTTGCCGCTCACTGTTTCTCTCCACTGCGTGAAACTGGGACACCTCAAACCAGCAACTTTCACACCTGACGACATTATGCAGCCTCTCAGCACTGAGGACCACTGCAGCCCTCACCTGAACATGCGTCTGCGACACCAAAACTGTTCCTTGGGTTCTCGCCCTCTCTACGTCCTCCCCCCTACTGCCTCTAGTGGTTCTACAAACTTATGTACCGCCCAAACGTGTGGAGGATGTCAATATCCTCATTAATGACAACCACATCTTCATCCTGCTGCAAGACAACTTGTCCCACCCAACCAGGGCCCAGTTCGTCAGTCAATTAACCACTCCAGCGTTGGGTTGACTACATGCTTCTCTGAGCTACGTAACCCCCTTAGGGAGGGTTACAGTTCGAAAGCTGCCAGCCGATCACATAGGGGACACAATCACTCCTGACACTGCTCCATCTTCACAGGCGGGCCAATGCCTCGTCTGCCCACATCACCTACAAAAGTTCCACATCGATCTCCCAGCGTGGTCCCTGCTGCAACAACCTCCGGAGATGGGCATCCCCATCAAATCACTACCATCTCCCTCATCACCTACACCGCTGTACACGCCCCCATTCCACTGCACTCAAACCGTACTCCGCACTGTGGAGCAGGGGGGCTGGGGCGCAGGGGAGGTCTGTGTGGCATTGACAAGTACAAACTACATAGCTCCGACACCGCAAGTTCTTTGACTCTGAACCTAACGGCCCATGCCATCTTGATTGTTCAGTTCGCTACATGATTTGTTGTAATATGGACGTCTGTATGAAATATACTGAGTATTACAGAAATGAGAGTGTTTCCTTGGGCTACAACCCAACAGAAATCCCACCAATGTTTATAATATTTACAGTATTCCTTGTCCTTTTTAAATTTTGTCATGAATGTCCTGTCATAAGAAAGCCATTTAAATGTAGAACCTATTTTGAAGGGGCAAAACTTAGGTAGAAACAATAAAATCCCCATTAAACAGGATAATTCACCTTTCTAAGCTGATGGAGCAACATTACTGAATCAATATAGGCATTGCCATTCACCAGTTTCAACAGGTTTTCTTTTAATTTGATGGATGGTGGTCTGGCATGTGTTATCAATAAATAATAATGACAAATAAGATGCTTTTTAGCCTTATATAAATGTATATTTACAACAGAAGTGGCGCAACAATTTTTTAAAAATACATGTGCTATTTAATAGGAGGTCATCTACATTTTAAGCGACTGCCATCCACTGGAAGTATCTGCAGAAATGGAAGAAACTGACTGTAGAGGTGAATAATAGATGTACTTTACTACAAAACTATAAGGAAAATGTAAAACTATTATTTTTTAATCACCATATTAGTTTTTAATTACCCAGAAAATGTAACGTAAGTAATGGTATTTCAACATCCCAAAAATTGTCAGGGAAAGTTGAAATGATCTTGCAATAAGTTACTATTGTTATACTTTTATTCGATTAAAAAAAAATCAGTACAGAAGAAAATGTCTTACCAAGTAAATATACCTATGCTTTATTTTTAAATGATGAAATGATAACCTATAATATCTGGCAATGAGTTAATGATTTTAATACTATTACATTGAATACTTTCTTGAATCACAGTTAAAAACTACCTTCCCTACCCTCTGGCTCCTAACCTTGTAACCGACCCCGGTGTAAAACCTGTCCCATGCACCCTCCCACCACCCACCACCACCTACTCCAGTCCTGTAACCCGGAAGGTGTACACGATCAAAGGCAGAGCCATGTGTGAAAGCACCCACGTGATTTACCAACTGACCTGCCTACACTGTGAAGCTTTCTATGTGGGAATGACCAGCAGCAAACTGTCCATTCGCATGAATGGACACAGGCAGACAGTGTTTGTTGGTAATGAGGATCACCCTGTGGCTAAACATGCCTTGGTGCACGGCCAGCACATCTTGGCACAGTGTTACACCGTCCGGGTTATATGGATACTTCCCACTAACACCAACCTGTCAGAACTCCGGAGATGGGAACTTGCCCTTCAGTATATCCTCTCTTCTCGTTATCCGCCAGGCCTCAACCTCCGCTAATTTCAAGTTGTCGCCGCTCATACCTCACCTGTCTTTCAACAACATCTCTGCCTCTTTACTTCCGCCTCGACTGACATCTCTGTCCAAACTCTTTGCCTTTACAAATGTCTGCTTGTGTCTGTGTATGTGCGGATGGGTGTGTGTGTGTGTGTGTGTGTGTGTGTGTGTGTGTGTGTGTGTGTGTGTGCGCGCGCGAGTGTTTTCCCCCGTAAGGTAAGTCTTTCCACTCCCGGGATTGGTATGACTCCTTACCCTCTCCCTTAAAACCCACATCCTTTCGTCTTTCCCTCTCCTTCCCTCTTTCCTGATGAAGCAACCGTGGGTTGCGAAAGCTTGAATTCTGTGTGTGTGTGTGTTTGTGTTTGTTTGCGTGTCTATCAACATACCAACGCTTTCGTTTGGTAAGTTACATCATCTTTGTTTTTAGACATATTTTTCCCACGTGGAATGTTTCCCTCTATTATATATATTACTTTGCTTAATAGTGCACAGTACTATTTGCGATGATTTAACTGGTCAGGGGTACATGAATATATTGTTTTGGTGGAATATAAAAGGTGTCTCAAATCTTTATAGTTAAATTTACACACATGATACAGGGTCCTAAATGGTGCAGTTTGAGACAGGAAACTAATGGTCAAATATGAATAAATATTTTTTAATTTACTCTTTTTTTTTTTTTTTACTACCAGTTTTGGTATGTGTGTTCCAATGGGCATAAAACTCTCAACTTTCATAGTTGCCTGTTGTACAAGGAGACAGACAACTAGGATCCTATCAACCACTTCATCTTCTATTCCTATTGGGGTTATGCCAGCATCCTAATGTAATCTCATGGTAAAAACAATTTGTTGGTCAAGTTTTCATTAATATTAATGTCAAATTGGGATATGGTACCATCATGTCAAAACTGCATCCTCTTGCAAATCTCAACAATTTTAACAGCACACTGTGGATGAGCACCAGGGAATTTACACAATGAACAAGTGGCAGCTAATAAGGTCCTATCAGCTGAGGTTTTAACACAACAGCCTGCAAGTTGACAAAATCAGTGGGGTTGATCTGAGACAAGTGTGCCCTAGGGATTCTCAAAACTTCAAGCAGGGCCATTGTAGTAGGTGAGAACACCATCATGAGGTCTCATCTGTGAACAATACAAACTGCAGGAAGTCTGGCACTACAGTAATGCACTGGATTATTGAGTGACAGAGCTGAGACTGTATTCAATATCATTTGGCTCCATCGCTTGTAAATGTTATTTTTGGTAAGGGTGTAGTTACTGGTTCCTTACAGTTCTCTTTTTTGTTTCAAGATATCTTCATCAACGTGACCCCCCCCCCCCCCTTTTTTTGCAGATCCCTTTCATTTTGTTGTTAGACAAATTATAACTGGAACCTTTATCATTAAAGATATGTCCCCCTTCTACATACTGGAGGCCTGACTTGAAACCCTGAATCATATCCCCATTTCTTCACAAGTTTAATTCTCGCCCATCACGATCAGAAGGACCATCCACAGTTTTACCCCATTATTTGCTTTCCCTTGGTTTCTAACAATATTGTCAATTACTGTGCTAGAACTTCGAGTTAGGAAAACTGACTGTAGTCATAAGACTGTATGTAACAGTCAAATTTTCTAGGTCTTGTCACTAGCGTGTTTTAGGCAACTTACATCAGATTCCTTGAGAAACATGGAGTTTCTTTCACAGGATGAACAAGAACTCCACTGACAAACTTTATGATGTTGTTTAGGAATTCGTCCAGAGTATTTCTGTATAAGAGACCTACGGTCTCTGGCAGCTCAATAAAGAGTAAAAATGTAATTGTGATATATTCAGTTTGTACCTAGAGTCATCATTGTTTCTGTGAAAATACCCTTCACAACAGTGAAGAAGTCTATGATAAGCAATAACTAAAATTTACGATGCATACAACAGTAACGCAAGAGCTTCCAGACTCAAAAGTACTGTGAAGTGGTTGCCACAGGTGCAAGAACAGCTCAGCACGGCGATGTTATGCTGATGTTCTATCGCATTCAGTGAAGCCACACATGATGTGAATATTGGCCAACTCTTCATCAGCAAATCTAACCATAGTACTGATATGTATCACTGTTAATGCACAACTGCTGGACAACAAAACCCTACAAAGAACTGATCAGTACTGAATGCATGAACGGAATCTTAAGGGTTCAAATGGCTCTGAGCACTATGGGACTTAACTTCTGAGGTCATCAGTCCCCTAGAACTTAGAACTACTTAAACCTAACTAACCTAAGGACATCACACACATTCATGCCTGAGGCAGGATTCTAACCTGTGACAGTAGCGGTCACGCGGTTCCAGACTGTAGCGCCTAGAACCGCTCGGCCACACCGGCCAGCTGGAAACTTATGGGCATTGAGGTAAGAAGGGCATTATTCATATCAACAGCAGGTACTATGAGTGAATAGAAACAAGACACACTGCCAGTACGGTTGACACCTTAAGTACTACCCACTATTTTCAGTGCAAAACAGATAAAAAGCTAATTCGGGCAAGAAACAAAATAAAATTCAGTAACTCCCTTATACCAAAATACTCAGAAGGTATCCCTGAAAAACTTCTGAAAGTTCGTCAATATAACTTAATTGGACAGGTAAAAAATCTACTCACCAAGTCACAACAGGAGAAAACACTTACAAAAGATATTGGAATGGGCAAGCATTTGGAGACAGTGGCTCCTTCTTATTGCAGAAGGGTTGAAGGGAAAGGAAGATGGATGAAGGAAAAAACCTCATGTATGGGTTCACTGAATGCGACAGAAGAGCGGCAAGACAACACTATGCTGAGCTGTTCTCGCACTGGTGGCAAGTAAATGGGGAGAGTTATGGAAATGTCCCTCCATCCAGTACGTCTCTGCTGACCAGGTTTCTGGGTAACTTTGCCATGATTCTCCCCATTTCCTGAACCCCGCCAGACCTTTTTCTTCATCCCTTTCCTTTCCCTTCAGCCCTTCTGCCAAAAGACAGACGAAATTGGCTCCAAAATCTTGCACATTTTGACATCTTTTATATACGTTTTGTCCTGCTCCCACAAGGTGAGAATTTTTTTTATCTATCCCATAAAATTATATTCTGAAAGTCTGTCAGTAGAGTTCTTGTTCACCCTATATTTCTACCTCCTTAGAGTCATCAGGCGCATTTAGTATGGTGTTTTGGCAGATATTTTCAATTTTATTTTTGCAATGTGCAGCTGGAGTCAGACCATACAAATACTGCTCATTATGTTTTTCATGGGATGCTCAGTGTTGATAGAAAGCATCAATTTATTTTCCGTTACAATCAAAATTATTTTTGAAGCATAATTTTATGTGCCCATTCACCCTTATCGAAAGGTACTAACTGGTACAGTAAAATGTGAAGAATAGCCAGTCCTCCAGCAGGAAGTGAGCAGCACTGCTTTACCGTGGTAGCAGTCAGTGCGGGCCAGGTTGGTGCTGTCACTGAAGGAGTATTCTGGTTACTCCTTGTGTTTTACTGTCCCTCTTTATATGTCTAGATAAAACAAGTATCACACACTAGAATTATTTGGGGACTGCTCTGTCAAATGCAATGTGAAATTCAAATTTAAAAATAATTTTGTTTGTAATGGGAAACAGACAGACACTTTCTGTCAATACTGGACAAAGCATGAGGGATGTGATGAGCAGTATTTGTTTGGGCTGACTCCTGCGCATATTGTCAAAACGAAACTGAAAATATCTGCCAAAACACTGGGGTAAATGTGCCTGATGACTCTCAGGAGGTGCACCCTCTAAATAAGGGTTGAACCAGAACTCCAACAAAATTTGAGTCTTTTTGAGGGATACTTTCTTAGTTTTTGCTACAATGGCTCAGTGCTCTCTGATGGGCTGTTACATGTAATAATGTAATTATGATTTATCTTGTAGTTATGATTTACCCCAATTACCTTTGTTTCTATAAAATACCTTGACAACAGTTAATAAATCTGTAATATGGGATCACTAAATCTTACAACACAGAACACCTCTTCATAGATGCAACAGTGCTGTGACATGGTTGGTGTTGCTGTGGAAACAGCCCAGTGTCATTGTGCTGCTCTTTCACTGTATTCACTGACACCACAAATAGTGTGCATATTGGCCAGCTTTTTGTCAGTGAGCCTATCTGTGCTGTATTTCTTAACAAACATATTACTTACCTTCACCTTTCATAAGTTTTCTTCAGTATGATGTCATTATGTTGTAATCACTTGTTACATTTTGCCACGGTCAAAGCATATATAATGCTAAGTAGATCACAGTAAATGGACACTATAGAGAAATTAGCCCACAAGTTTGTATAATTTACTGCACAGGTTTCTATATTCTTGTGGAATTTTGCATTTTTGGTTTTCCAAAACAGTTACCTAGTTTTGTCTAGAAAAACTGCTGAAAACATGTGAAACACATTTTTATCCTGTGATTTCACTGACCAATTGTCTAATGTAGCTCATCTATACAAGTGTATCCATAGTGTGTGGTTCATATTGAGTGAGTCACTTGTACACTTCCTGGCACCATTAATATTACAAAAATTAAAATAAGTTTTTTTTTCACATCAGTTGAGAAGCAGTTTATTCACTGAGTAACATAGCCTACTAAATGCATTTACTTCAATACGCACCCTCAGTGCGACCACACAGGTAAGAAGAAAGATGATGATGTAACAAGAGTATATTTCAAGGGCTTTATTTAGTATCATTCTAAAGATGCATCTTCTTCTAAAATACCATAAACCAGACAAGGGTTTAAAAAATCCAGACTTTTACTAAAAATCTTTCCTGAGCCTCTACTTTACTTGATTTTATCTGTACATGAAGTAATTACTCTGCACTTTCATAGGGCAGCAATTCACTATTAAAGCAATTGGGAAGGAAAGGAAAGGAAAACAACTGAGACCACATTGTACAGTGCCTATCTCACTGAACAGCCTGTCTGAGTAGTATATGTCCTTTAGTTATCTTCAACCAGTCAAATTTCCGAGTCACTACGAAGTTTGCCTACTTAATTTAGGGCACCTTACAGTTACCTTCAACCACTCCTGTTCTCCTTACGGGTCCATTTCTTACAGAAGGTTATCTGATGTCACATGTTGTCTATGTTATTTACTATGTAAATGATGATATAGTGCTCAAAATTTTATTTACTTTGATGAGATATTCTGTTGTGTGTAAGAAATTTGTGCTATTAATTTTATTTGAAGCACAGGCTCTAGTTACTAGTAAATACATGTGAAAATAAGCATGAACACAAAAGCGGGTTTCACATACCTTTCTCCCACTGGAACTGTTCTGCTGCTTTTCTTTCTCTCTCAGCTCTTCTTTCAAGTGCCTCTCTTCTTGCTTCCTCATCTTCCAGCAACGCTTTCCGGAATAGGTACCTTTGCCAGAATAATATGTGGGACACCTACGATATAGACATTACTTTTATCAGAGGCTGCAGAGTGACATTTTCTATAAGAAACAAATTAATGTAAGAAGAACTGAGAGAATTTAACAAAACTGAATGATTTGCTACAAAAAAATGACAGCACTTACTTAACAAGAATCATACAGAAGTGCCAGAAGGACAATATGCATGACATACCTGTTCTGGAACAAGTTTTGTGTACTGCTGATGCAAATCTGGACTTGCTGCCATCAACTTAGAAAGTCGCTCTGTAGTTAACTGATCTTCAATAATTTCCAACCAAGCTTCATATTGCTGAGTATATTTCTCATCAGGGTCAGTAATAAAAGTGTTGGGGTCAAGAATTATGGAATGCAATTTAGCCTGAAAATTTTACATTGTATATCAGAAGAGAGTGTCAATTACATGTCCTGTATTTGATAAATAAAATGTACACATTATGAAAAAATAATCTATGAATAAAATGACAAGGTATTCTGAAAATTCAGCATTATACAAGCTTCAACAATTTAAATCCATTGTGTGTCTAAATATATTCACATAATACAGTAAAATCGACTTGTAAACATGAATGTGGAAATCAGACTAGTCACAGGAAGAAAAAACAAGTTG
Source organism: Schistocerca americana (assembly GCF_021461395.2). Lineage (NCBI taxonomy): Eukaryota > Metazoa > Arthropoda > Insecta > Orthoptera > Acrididae > Schistocerca > Schistocerca americana. Next base: position 76,707,244 of record NC_060124.1, on the reverse strand, counting down.
AATACACTCATAATCAGCTGTAATTTCAACTGCCTTCATGTTCTTCATAGACATATTCTACCAATATTTTTTCCTGCTCTACTGTGGTTCACCACCTGGTCTCATCACTACACACACACACACACACACACACACACACACACACACAAACGCGCGCGCGCGCGCGCGCGCGCGCGCCTCAACTCAACTACTGATTCAAAAACATAAGTACTATCTCTCCATTCCTCCTTCCAATGAAAACTAGTTTAACGTATGACCAGAAAGGCAAAAGCGGAAAGAAAACTCATCTGCAACAAACACACAGCAATCACCCTAACTTCAAAGACAATATTATCAACAAACAGAACAGAACCTGACTTTACTTTTGTACAATTTAGAAGCTGACTTTATTTTTGTGCAATTTGCTGTCAACCAACACAATGAACACATTTACAAGTACAACATTTTTTTGAGGAGCCGTGTTGTCTTTCTCATAAATGGTTCAATGGGTATTACAAATTCAGTATCTAAAATAACATTTCACAATGAAAAGACATATTACTACAAGAAGTCCCCAAAATAGAGTGCTCCAAGCAGTACTGTATTGTACAATAGAATTCTACCTGGCCTGTTCCATAAGGGAAACTTCCCAAGGTCAGAAACTACATGAAATACTTGCTGTCCATAGTAAGATCAGCTGAACTGAAATTGACAGGAAAATCAACTCTAGAGCTTCTTGGACTCTGTGACTCAGACAAACTTGAAGTGCATCAACTACTCCAGAATCCCTCTTAAACAACTAGTGCGAGTAAGACCAAGACTGAGATAAATTCAGGGGGAGCCAGTCTCCATCAACAGTTTTCAGGAGAGAATACATACAAAAGTGGTTAATTACTTTGCACAGAAAAATAACTTAAAATTCTAAAGGATGTTACAATTTGATTTACAAGCAAATGCAGCACTTGTATTGGTATGGTCATAGCACCATAACAATAAAGATTTCACAACATGCACCCGTTAGCAGCTAAAAGGTAGCCATTTTGACAGGTTTCTTTGTGGGCTACTCACCAACAGATACAGCAGACAACATGGTAAGCAAATGTCTACAACCTCTCAGACTAGCTTTGAATACATAACAAGCTGTATATAAACAAAATGACTGTTAAATGATGGTACTGAATGGAGACTTCTTGTGTTGATCCCACACTCTGAGACTGGGAGACACTCATGATGAGCCAAGGCTGCTGTCAGCATAGTTAGCAGCAATACACTGCAGAACTTACGAATTCAAAGAAAGATTAGTGGAGGTGGATGATCAAATAGGATACAGCAGGGTTATCAGAAGGGTGGCAAAAAATGGAAACCAACTAGATACATCAGGACATGTGTTTTATTACAGAGGAACAGAGCAGGGAGGAAATTTAGATACAAATTTCACTATAAATAAAAGAATTAAAAATATTGCAGATACTGAATAAATCTCAGACAGATTAGCAAGACTTGTGTTAAAAAAGAAACCAAAAAATATTCAATGGAAATAATTCAAACCTACACACCAAAATGCTTACACTTTGATTAAGACATAGAAGAACTCTGCAAAGAGTTGCAGAAGTTGTTTAGTAACACCAAATTTATTCTAGAAAATAATAAATCTGCCAAAAGGAGTCAATGACTTTAGAAGCTTGCACATTTCCATTACTTTCATATGTGTTTTCTCATGCCACTGCTTAGCGAGTAGATTTTGTACCTACAAAATTTATTTTGTAACTTGTAACTGCTTTTTCGCCTTTGCATGCATACCACACACACCTCTAGCTTAACAGATTCAGCATCTTGCTGACTTAAAACAACACAAAATAATGTTCAGTTTGGCAATATTCATATCTGCAAGTGCTTTAGTTCTTTTTTCTCCTTTTTTTCTATGTTGTTTGAATTACTGGAATTTGGAAGGCGATTACAAAATATCAGTCTCTGGCCCCAGTTATTGTTTGGAGAAACTAAATTTATTTCTGAAATACAGTGTCAAATCTGTAGCACAATTTATGAAGTCTTGGAATTCCCCCATTTCCTTCTTGTTGGCACTGATAAATACAGTGATGCTCCTTAATTCCAACTCCAAATGGTGTTGGGCTCTCTGCAAATGGGCTTTACTTGATTTGTTATAACACCACACTTCATCCTCGACGCAAACCAAAAACACTTACTTTATAATTAATAAGTATAGTATTTTATATGCCTGAATATTTCTCATACAGACCAATGATAATGTTATATTTATTATGAAGGCATGTACATCCCACTACAAATGCCAGCCACTTATAAGTAAGGTGCACGTAGATTTTGTGCTCCTGTTTAGCATGCACTTCCTGATCTGTTAGAATAAGGAGGCATGTCGGGAAGTATGGAGGGGAGAGAGGGAAGGGGGGGGGGGGACAATTTCTGTGACATATTTTTATCAGAAGCCAGTGCCTGACTATTTTCTCTTGCTTTTATTGTTACTGGCATCCTTGCAGTTAATTTCTGTTTCTACTCTCATATAGAAGTATGTCAAAATTTTTGACATTTATAATATAGTAATACTGTTATGTGTGTGAGAGAGGTGATTTTGTTGAGTACCCAGTGGTGCCCCACACCATAATGCCAGGAGCTGAACCCTGAAGTGTTATGTCTCAGTCCTGTCATGGAACTGAGCAAAAATGAGGTGTCGAGAGCTTAAGTTATGGTTCATTCCATAGTCGCTCAACGGTTGTGGGATCTCCATAGATACGACCAGTGATTTCTCAAAACGATAACCCACGGTCTCGATAAGCCACAATCCTGCCACTGCCTCATTCCAACAACCACGGTTCAGTTGTTCATTACACACAAAATGTAGATGGCATTACTCCTGTTTATCTTGTGTGATAGTGCTGAAATGTTTACTACTTGCATATCCAAATATGATGTACACTCCTTGCCAATTTTATCTCTGTTGTAGGCCATCTTTGTGGTGTTGCAGTTTTAATAGACAGAAGTCATTTCAAACAATGGAAACTCCAGTTGGAATATCAGCATTATAAGGAAAAGACAGCTTGCTACTCACAGTAAAGATGGTACACTGAGTTGCAGACATGCACGACAAAAAACACTTACACATTAGCTTTTGGCCAAAGTTTTCTCAGAAAAGGAAACACACACACACACACACACACACACACACACACACACACACATTCATTCACACAAGACAGCACACCTCATCCACATGTGACTGCCATCTCTGGCAGCTCAGACTGGAATGCAACATGCAACTGTCATGTAGAATGGAAGCAGCAACCCGGAAGGGGCAAGAAAGGGGAAGGGAAAGCACGGTACGGATAGGGAGAAGAGAAGGGTGCTCTCTGGTGGATTGTTCAGGGATTAGACTGCCAACAGGTGCAGTGTTGGGAGGATGTGGGGGCGGGAAGTTTTGAAGGAGGGAGGGGGAAAAAAGGAGAGGTGTGGGGGAAAGGGGAAGACGGGCAGGTGTGCTGGTAGAGGGTTCCACACAAAGAGGGTGAGGAGACAAGAACAGGGAGGAGGTGATAGACCAGAAGGAGTGGAAAAGGTGGATGGCGTGGCAACAACACGTTACTGTAAGGCAAGGTTGGGATCATTTCAAAAGCAGAGAACGTGTTTTAAGAATAGCTCCCATCTGCGCAGATCAGAAAAGCTGGTGGTGGAGGGAAGGATCCAGATGGCTCGGGTACTGAAGCAGCCACTGAAATTAAGCATGTTATCCCTTCCCCTTCCCATCCCCCTCCCGACTGCTGCTTCCCTTCTACATGATAGCTGCATTCTGGTCTGAGCTGCCAGAGATGCCAGTTGTGTGCGTGACGTATGCTTGCTTGTGTGAATGAATGTGTGTGTGTTCCCTTTTCTGAGGAAGATTTTGACTGAAAGCTACTGTGTAAGTGTCTTTTTGTTGTGCCTGTCTGCAGCTAAACATGTCATCTTTACAGTGAGTAACAATCTATGTTTTCCTTATACTGTAGAAGTTTATTTCAATAATATAAAGATGCTCCATCTTACGGCTATACATACAACCATGAAATATGGGGGAGTGGGTGTTGTCATACAATACTGTTAGTAGTAGTAAGCAATGATCTGTATGTCATTGGCATTTAGCATTTTGGACTCTGAACAGCACTTGCTGCACACTAAACAGTCATTTGCTAAGATCTGGCAAAAACCTCTGGGATGTCTCTCACTTGAATTCTGCATAACAACCTCAGCAAGTCAATATGAACTATAGTTGTTTAAGTGTGTGAAGTTTTGGGTGATCATCAATGTACTTACTATTGAATAAATGCTAGTGAAATACTAAATTGTGTTTTTTTATGAAAATGTTTATTTTGAACTAGAAAATTTGTTGTTGCAATGAAATTCCTGCAGTAATCAAAAAGCAACATTAATGGGTCAGAAAATTAACAGGGAAATATTTTTCCTCTTCTTAAACTTGTGCTAAACCGTCTCTTTTAACAGCTCAGAAAAATTCTAATTTATCTAAATAGAATGCAATTTAATACACTTAAAATATAAAAATTAGAAAAAGTGACAAACACAAATCTCAAAGTAAATATACTTGACAAGTGTGAACTGACCTGAAATTTTGTAAGTGGGACAGGTTCGGCATCAAATATGACAATTGCTTCCTCGTCATCATCCTGTGGACTTGGATTCAGCACATTACTCATCTGGCCCAGGAATGACGAGAAACTACGCTTCACTGTGTTCGCTGTTGATTCTGGTTCATCCAGCTGTAAATGGGAGGAAAAAAATACATGTCATAGCACCTGCAACTCCTTGCTGTTTGATGCTTGATTGGGAATATACAAAATTTGAATTAGCAGTCTTCGTCTTTGCGGGACACATTAAAACAGTGGTGTAGAACAGAATAAAGAATAAACAGCTGTAGAATAGTGTCTGGATGGATTACTGCAGTTGGAATGCTGCCTTGGGACAAGAGAACAGAAAAATGAATGAGGTGGACAAATACAACTGTGTGAAGGTGTATGGCATATGGGAAGAAAAGTAAGATCAGCAGATGCACTGATTAAACAGTTACCACTACAGCCTTCAGCCCGCCACCAAACCACCAACACCAACACCAACACCACCACCAACACCAACAGGTATAACAGAAAATGATGCAATTTGAAAGGAACAGAGAGGAGCCAATGACAAATAGGAGCAGTGAGCCAGCTCTTGTGGCTTTTGTGTGTGTGTGTACTTTGCATTAAGGCCAGACACCTTTATTGTTACCCAGCCTAGCACACAGTTTTAACTTTTAACATATAGCCAATAAGAACATAGTCAACTGAGAGTGTACCAACACAATTCCTGGTCTGAAAGGGTTGAGAGAACTCCCTCATTACTAATGACACTGTTAAAAATATTTTTTAATATTGTTATGACAGTGTTTTGTGTACCCATCTCATGGAGCAAGAAATTCATATAAGAGAGTCTTTGAAGATCTTCACTGGCAAACACAGATGAAGGTGATAATTTTTTAACACCACGCCCACCTGAAATAGATCACATTACTAACATGTGTCCAACTTTGAAGCTGCAAAGTAATTTCATCTTGAGATTAGGCATGCTATCACATAAAAGTAGGGTGTCACAACAAGTAACAGAGGGATACAATGAATGAAACACACACAATCTTATCTTCCCAATTCTCAGAAGATGGGAGAATGATAAGGAAATAAACTTCAGAGGGCAAATTTTACATGCCTTTAAGACCAAATGATCAACTGCCATTTCTGATCTACTTCTTACTTATTGAAAGCATCACATGCTTATATCATCACAACTTCTACCTATTCTCTCTTTACCAAAGCTTCATACTCTGCACAAGACATCATTTTAAGCTGTACTGAAGTGGAGTGTAATTACTACAGCAATCTTGCAGTCATTAATGGCAGCTTATGTCTCCTTCCATAAGCTCCTCAAATGACCTAATCAAACTGAGAACAGACTGTTTCAGTCTTCCTTGGAAGGAAAAATCTATAGTGGAACTGGAAGCCAACCAAATTTTCTACCTAAGGCAGTTACACACAAACCGCTCACCCATAGTTATTAACCCTCTATATTCATCCCTTTTTCTCTTTCCTATCGCAAAATTCTGTTGTTTCCACATGTTAAGGAAAAACTCACGATTTTTCAAAACTATAGCTTGGAAGCTTGCTAACTCTAATTATTGCCACATTTTCATCTTCATTCATTCACTTCTCTCATCTGTTGGGGGAAGTGAGGGCAAAACGAAAGAGAAAGAGAAAGAGAAAGAGAAAGAGAAAGAGAGAGAGAGAGAGAGATTGATTAATTGACGGGGTTTATGGGACTAAATGGTGAGGGCATCACATCAGAGAGAGAGAGAGAGAGAGAGTGGGGGGGGGGGGGGGGGGTGCATTTTTTTTGCTAACTCTGAGGGAGTACTCTACCTGAAAGTTTAGTGACAACTTAATTTTGCTTGTGTGCTTGTTGATTGCTCAACATCTCAACTACATGGTGAGTGGTTTCCTTTAATCCTTATACCATGTGTCTTCTACTCAAAACAATCTAGTGTCAAATGATTAAAATTGGCGCAACAAATTTAAAACTGTAGTAATATGCATGCATTTGGTGTACGTGCAGCAAGCACTGAAAATCAAATCTTTTAAGATAAAGTGAAGATGCCAGAAAAATATTGGAGGTTACAAATCTCTAACAGTCTGCACGCTTGAACAATACACTGGCTGATCAGGATCCATACAAGGTTCTTGGTTTCTTGCACACAATTTTTTACCATTTGAGCAATGTAGGCAAGCCACACAGTTGAAATCAAAGCTACAATCTGATAGTACCTTTTTCCTAGCATTTTCTTCATTACACAAAATGGACTTAAACACAAAAAATAGGAACAGAGGAAAATACTCATGGTCTTTCAATATGAACATGTGCAGTTATTCATAGATCTCAGGAAGGCATATGCTAGAAGTATATGCAACCTGTAAAAGTTTGCAGAATGTCTAAACAAAATGGGAATACAATTTTGTCACAGCCTTTTAAAATTACAAGAGGATTAAAACAAGGGTGCTGTTTGTCTTCTACATTGTTCCAGAAACACTTAGACTTACGGAACAGGAAATATGTGAGAATGTGCATTCAGATAACAGAGACTCAATGTTTGTGTACCTTGCTTTTTGCAGATGATTTGGTAGTGATGGCCAGTGAAAAGGATGATACCTGCTTTATGCTAATAAAATTATTTGAAGAATACAGTAAGTGAGGACAGAATAATTTTTATTTTTTTAAACTGAACATCTGTACAGTGGAGAAAATGTAGGAAAGATAATAACTTAATGGCACGTAACAAATTTAAACTCTCATCAGAAGACAGAACAATCATATGGAAAATACAACAAATAGCCCATGAGAAAGTAGTAATCCAGAAGCTAAATCCTATGCTATGGTCTTTTCAGTTGTAAAGTAAGGAAGATGTTCTTTAGAAGTATTGTAGAGCCAATGATGACTTACAGATAGGAGTGCTGGGAGCTTACTGGAAAAAATTAAAACAAATTGAGAGTTGTAGAAATAGAATATCTCAGAGGATTGTGTAGAACACATCAGTGAGATCATATCAGAAATACAATAATTAGGTAAATAACCCAGACTGATGAAAGCATCACAGATAGAACTTATGTTAAAGTGACACGTTCCGCATCATTACGAAATGTCATATTCATGATCTATGGAACAAGGATTAATGTATGTATGTATGTATGTATGTATGAAGTAAGGCAGCTTATCTGGTATGGAAATACAACTGAACAACAGATGACAGCTGTCCAAAGAATATCTCTATGTACCATCCTCACGAAAGAAGAAGAGGAAGACCAAAGGTTGCCCGGTTAGATGAGGTAAGAGAGACCACAAGAAAAAGAGAAATAGAAGAAGATGAGGAAGCATGGGGAGACAGACATCAGTAGCAACACGAATGTGGGATGCGGTGACAACTGTAGGAACCCCACATGGGTGAGAACATCTATTGCACATACAAAAAAGGTTAAATTCTCAAATGTGAATACTGACGTAGTACTTGCCTTCAACTTATCTTTCAGGGCAGAGGTAGTGCTGGTGACAACATTACTCGCTTCACTTTTGACAGCTGTTGAAAACTCATCCAAGTCTCTTTTAACAAACTCCAGCACTTCTGCAGACTGCATGGAAAAATGAAATCATTATTAAAGGTGCTAAAAGTAGTTAATGCATTAATTTGCACTACATAGTGATTTCCAGTTAATAATACATACAGAAATAAATACATATAAAGACATTGATCCTAAGAAACGAACTGTCATTTAGAACACAAAATAAAATTAAGAGTACGAATATCAACTATGTAAATTGTGCTACCTTACAGCCTTTTACGGCTACTTGATGATTTGTTGCCTATGGGACATATTGGGCTTTTTAAGGTGAAGTGTGGTCACTTGTTTCAAGAGGTGGTGACTTTGGCTGTTAGCACACTGGTGCTATTATCATAAATAGATTTTTCTAACAATGTATCTTTGTACCAACTATCAGACTCACATCCAAGTGCAACTTGAAACTTTTAAGAGTGAATCTCAGTTCACTAATACATATGTTTCCCAATCACACTATCATCATTGTCAGAAACTTTAATCATCCCATAATTAACTGGAGAAAATTAGTTTTGAAAGTGGAGAGTACAACATGACATCCTGTGAAACAACAGTAAATGTCAAGAATGGATGTTCAGAAACCCACATATGATGAAAACACTTTACATTTAATGGACTCATATAGACATGACCCATTTAAGGATGTCCACAGTGAAACAGGTATGAGTCACCATGAGGCAACAATAATTACCAAAATACTAAGGGGAACTAAAACAAGAAGAAAGATTTACATGTTCAGGGATGAGAAGGTAAGGAAAGAGTCCTTCCTTCTCATCCCATCTGGTAAGTATCCCCTGACACAGGATTCTAGGGGACTGTTCCAAACCCTTTCCATTTCCTAAATATCGTCCATTGTTTTTTTCTTCATCTTTCTTCCTGCCTATTCAGCATTCCTCCCAGAAGAAGGAACCACTGACCCTGAAAGCTTGTGAATTCCCTTAACCTTTATATACATGTGCCCTCCTGCCACTGCTTGGTGAGTAGATTTTTTATCTATCCAGTTACATTGCATAAATATTCAGTCAGATCTTGACAAGGTTTCGAAGTGGTGCATAGATTGGCAACTCACTTTAAATCTTAAGAAATGTAAAAATGTTCACTTCACAACGCCAAAAAAGTAGTACTTTACAACTACAATATCAATGAACCACAACTGGAATCAGTCAACCTGCATGTAACAATTTGTAAGGATGTGAAATGGATACAACTAGAATATTTCCAGGAATAGACTGTAAATTACGAGTTGAAAGACATAGGACAATATCAATTTACAATCAGGAAAGGGGACAGGAAGAGGATACAAAGTAGCTCCAAGTAAAACTGAAGTGGATAATTGACTAGAAACTAAGTTGAATTAATTAATGGGCCTGGTAATAAATGTGAATAGCTGTACAACAAAGGAGGACACGAGTTCAATGCATATTGAAATGTACCAGATGGTTCCGCCAGTACCTCCGTCCACACCAAACCAACAAACCCCCAGCAATATCTCTATTTCAACCCATTCCACACCAAGAGTCCCTCCTATACCCATGGTTGCCACATCTGCAGTGATAAGCAATCTCTCTCCAAATGTGCCAGAGGTCTTGGCGAGTCCTTCACGGATAGAAATTGCCCTTTGCAACTTGTCTCCCCTGCCACTACCACCCGCCACACACCCACTAACCGGACACAAAGGAGAGACCCATCTCATGACTCAACATCACCCAGGACTGGAGCAGCTAAATGACATTATCCAACAACATTTCAATGGCATCTCATCGTGTCCTGAAATGACAAATATCCTTCAACACATCTCCTACAGCAGTCTTCTGTCACCCACTCAAATTACATATTATCCTTATCTATCTCTATTCCACCCATATAGCCAACTCCTTGCCCCATGGCTCCCATTCCTATATTAAATCTAGATGCATGACCTTTCAAATATGTGCTGTCACTACCAGCTACTCCAGTCTTGCCACGGGCGTCTTCTACCTCATCAAAGGCAGGGACACCTGTGAAAGGAGCCATGTTCACCTACCAACTTAACTGCAACCACTGGGTGGAATTATATGTAGGAACAACCACTGACGAACTATCTCTGTGCTTGAATGGCGACTGCCAAACTCTGTGACCAAGAGAAAGCTGGACTACCCTGTTGCTGAGTGTGCTCCACTAAAAGGTATGCTTGAGTTTAGCAACTGCTTGAAAGCCTGTGCCATCTGGATTCTTCACACTGACACCAATTTTTCTGAATTGTGCAGACAGGAACTCTCCCTGCAATATAACCTTCATTTTTATAAACCCCCTGACTTCATCCTTTGCTAGGCCTGTCCCCACCAGCCTCCACCCTCTTCCCTTCTCCCACACTAACCTCACAAACATCTTCTGATCCCCAGTTCACCTGCATAGTCATTTCACTTCTCCGGACCTCCTCTCACCATCACCTCCCCCCAGAATCACCCAAGCACAGCCTAACGATACTGCATCGATAGTTGAGACATCGTCAGATGATCCCTGACAGCTTGCAGCACTGTTTCCGTCTTTCAACTGCAAAGTGATATGGCTGCAGGCTACAACAGAAGCCATGTGCAGAGCTGTAACAACACTGAGGTGTTGCCATAGAGGTGTTTACAAAACCTTATGTTACTGGTTGAGGTAGCAGCTCAAGCTGCCATTTCCTGCTCACTGCAGCCATCAGGGATCAACTTATACTGACACAACCATAGCAGCCCACAATCCTGTCCCCACCACATCCCTGCATGCTCCCACAGAAGGCAACACAACAGCGTTTTCCCCCACCCGTACCCTTATATCTCTCCCCCCCCCCCCCCCCCCCCCCAGCATCATCTGCACCCTCACTACCCACTCCACCTGAGACAGGTGTTTACTGCACTCTCTATGTAGTGAATACCAACTTCTCTTATTTCATATTATTTCTTTCATATTAGTCTTACTTCACCCAAGATTTTTCAATGTTACAATTTATAATTAGTTACAGGGGAAATTTTGATGATAAAAACAAATTATGGTTGTCCTTATACATCTAGCCCCTTCGCTGTTCCCATTCCTGCACTACACAGCCCTCTATTCCACTAACACACCCCCAGCCTTTTTACTTCTCTCCTTTTAGCTACTCCCTCCTCCCCTTGCAAGCACTGCACCCTCTGTCCAACCTCCCAACTGCATCTACACTCAGATGCCCTACCCTCACTCCACCTCATCCCTGTATGCTCCCACCCCTACTCTGTTATCCTTCCCTCCCTCCATCCCAGCCTTCTCCTTATCACCATTCAGTTGCTTCTCCCATCATGCACTGCTGCTTGCAGTCACATCTCAGCAGTTGGAGGCTGTGGTCATGTGTGTGTGAGTTAGGTTTTGCATTTGCAATTGCTTTGAATATGCGTGTGTGGGTGTGTGTTTGTATTTTGTCTAGTTCAGATGAAGGCCTTTATGGTTGAAAGCTTACTTTCTGACAGCCTTTTTGTTGTGCTTATCTGTGACTCAGCATATCCACTATAGGCCTATTTTGAATAGCAACTATCCTTTCTTTAATATTGTCATATTCCATCCTGGATTTTCCATTGTTAGATTCAGCTAGTAATAGTGAATATAGTGCTTGAAAATCAAAAGAGGAGGAGTTATACTTAGAAAAGGTCTGGAGACACTGGAAGTTTTCGGCTGAATTACATCATGGTCAGACAGATTTCAAAATCAGGTATCAGATTGTAAGCATACCCAGCAGGAGATATAGACTCTGATCACAATTTAGTAATGATGAAGAGTAGACAAAAATTTATGATAATCGTCCAGAAGAATCAATATGGAACGAAACTGGATACTTAAGTGCTGAGGAATGATGAGATGTGTTGTTGTCCTGTAAGGAGCATGCAGAAATACTGCATAAAGCTGACAACCAAATATTTAGCACAGACCTCTTCAGGGATCTTGCAATTATCATGTATTAACTCCCTAATGATATCTGTGGTTCATAATGAGTGATTTGATGATGAATCCTGCAATTCGTATCCAAAATAATAAAAGTAAAGAACTTTCAAGAAGACGATGTATGTCGGTCTAGGGTTCAGAATAAAGTTATATATTATGGTGTGAAAGTCTGTAATATGTTGCTGGTAGACATCAGGTAGGATACTGAAACTCCCCACATATTCAAAAGCAAAGTTAAAGAATACCCTGTTAGCCACTTCTCCAATAATCTATCAGAATACTGGCACTAAAGGAGGTAAATTTCACTTAACTCCAATGTTTGTAAGCATTTGAGGTTTCCACTGTATCGACAACTGTTGGAGTTCTGTTTAAAATTATATAAATGTATTGTTTGAAGTATTAGATGAAATAGCAGTGAATAGTGTATGAAGAGGTGCATGGCTTTTTTCAAAGTACCTGATTTCTCATAAACATAAGGCAATTCCCATAACCATTAAAGTGAATAGTTTAGTACTAACGTCCAGTTAAAATTACTTGAGAGTTGACACTTCACAAGTTGTAGATGGTTCCCCCCCCATGAACCATGGGCCTTGCCAATTGTGGGGAGGCTTGCGTGCCTTGGAGATACAGATAGCCGTATCGCAGGTGCAACCACATCGGAAGGGTATCTGTTGAGAGGTCAGACAAACGTGTGGTTCCTGAAGAGGAGCACCAGCCTTTCCAGTAGTTGCAGGGGCAACAGTATGAATGATTGACTGATCTGACCTTGTAACAATAACCAAAATGGCCTTGCTGTGCTGGTGCTGCAAACGGCTGAAAGCAAGGGGAAACTACAGCCATAATTTTTCCCGAGGGCATGCAGCTTTACTGTATGGTTAAGCGATGATGGGATCCTCTTGGGAAAAATATTCCGGAGGTGAAATAATTTCCCATTCAGATCTCAGGTGGGGACTACTCAGGAGGACGTTGTTATCAGGAGAAAGAAAACCGGCGTTCTACGGATTTGAGCTTGGAATGTCAGATCTCTTAATTGGGCAGGTAGGTTAGAAAATTTAAAAAGGGAAATGGGTAGGTTAAAGTTATATATAGTGGGAATTGGAGAAGTTTGGTGGCAGCAGGAACAAGACTTCTGGTAAGGTTAATACAGGGTTATAAATACAAAATCAAATAAGAGTAACACAGGAGCAGGTTTAATAATGAATAAAGAAATAGGAACATGGATAAGTTACTACAAACAGCATAGTGAATGCATTATTGTGGCCAAGATAGATACGAAGCCCATGCCTACCCAGTAGTACAAGTTTATATGCCAATTAGCTCTGCAGATGATGAAGAGATTGATGAAATGTATGATGAGATAAAAGAAATTATTCAGATAGTGAAGGGAGGTAAACATTTAATTGTCATGGATGACTGGAATTCTATAGTAGGAAAAGGAAGAGAAGGAAACGTAGTAGGTGAATATGAAACGGGAGTAAAGAATGAAAGAGGAAGCCACCTGGTAGAATTTTGCACAGAGCATAACTTAATCATAGCTAAAACTTGGTTCAAGAATCATGAAAGAAGGTTGTATATGTGGAAGAGGCCTGGAGATACTGGACGATATATAATGGTAAGACAGAGATTTAGGAACCAGGTTTTAAATTGTAAGACATTTCGAGGGGCAGATGTGGACTCCGACAACAATCTATTTGTTATGAACTGTAGATTAAAACTGAAGAAACTGCAAAGGTTTGGGAATTTAAGGATATGGGACCTGGATAAACTGACAGAACCAGAGGTTGTAGAGAGTTTCAGGGAGAGCATTAGGGAACGATTGACAAGAATGGGGGAAAGAAATAGATGAAGAATGGGTACCTTTGAGAGATTGAAACTGTGGTGTCACCGCCAGACACCACACTTGCTAGGTGGTAGCTTAAATCGGCCGCGGTCCATTTAGTACATGTCGGGCCCGCGTGTCGCCACTGTGTGATCGCAGACCTAGCGCCACCACAAGGCAGGTCTCGATATACGATAGAGCACTCGCCCCAGTTGTACGGACGACATTGCTAGCGACAATACGGACGAAGCCTTCCTCTCATTTGCCGAGAGACAGTTAGAATAGCCTTCTGCTAAGTCCATGGCTACGACCTAGCAAGGCGCCAATTGTAACAGTGCATGTATCTTACGAGTCTCATTTGTATAGTCCAGAGAGATGTATCACAAGGAGTAAATAACGTTAAGTATATTCCAAAGCTACGTATTTTCTTGATAGCAGTCATAACGTATCTTGTTCCAGACTTGACGCCAGTCGGCGTGTGTGTACGCGTGCCTTTCTTTCGGCTACTTCAGTGTGGCGTAACAGTCTTGTTACGTCACAACAGATTGGCGACGAGGATGGCATGAGATTGGCGACGAGGATGGGAAGAGATTGGCGACGAGTAAAGAGTTCTGTTGTCCGGATGTCTTCCACGACGTCCTCCGCCACCATCCAAGCGTTGTCTGCTATCTTTTGCACTGAAGGTCTTCCGCAGACTATTGTTTTCGACAATGGCCCACAATTCCTGTCCGCAGAATTTCAGTCATTCTGCCAGGCCAATGGTATTCAACATCTGACATCCACGCCGTTTTCGCCTCAGTCAAACGGTGCCGCTGAACGATTGGTCCGGACTTTCAAGTCACAGATGTTGAAATTGAAAGAGTCGCATTCTCGGGAGGACGCTTTGTTGCTCTTTTTGTCCTCGTATCGCTCTCAGCCCCGAGATGGTCGCTCGCCGGCTGAGTTGCTCCACGGTCGTCCTCATCGAACTTTGATGTCTTTGCTGCATCCGCCGCATCAGGTTCCTGTGCAGCGGCGGACTCCTGCTTTTGCTCCAGGCGACGTTGTATTTTATCGCAACTATCGAGGTTCACGGCGTTGGCTCGTAGGGCGCATTCTTCGCTGCCTCGGCCGCGCGATGTATTTGGTTTTGGGGGCCTCTGGTGAGGTGCGTCAGCATCTCAATCAGCTGCGCCTCTGTCGTCGCACGGGTTCTGCCGCTCCCCGTCTGCTTTCAGCGACGGTGCCGTCCGGTCAGCGCCCTGGGGACCCATCTACTGGCTCGCCTCATCCCCAGGTGTTACCGACGATGCCTTCCATTTTGCCCCATGGCGACGCGCCGCCGCAGCAGCCGCCGCCGCCGCCTGTTCTCCCGCCGGCGCCGCCCGCAGTGGACGCTTCGCTGCAGCCGCCGAGCGCCTCCCTGGGTCACGCACCGCCAATCGCTTCCCGTGACCGGCCGTCCTCCACCATGGAACTCTTGCCCGCTCCAGACCACATGACGTCATCGCGCGTCGGGTACCCCGACGCAATGGAGGTCGACCCTTCGGCCCCTCCTGTCTCATTACGGGCGCATACACCGCATGTTGACGTGCACCCTGGACTAGGTTTTCAGGCGTTTCCTAGATCCCCTCGGACCGAATGGCCGGGTGCGGGTGGCACAGCCTCGCCTGTTGTTAGGCTCCCCACCTCATCGCATACGTCAACATGGGGTCCTCCCCACGGCGGGCGGAAGCCTTATCCCACAACCGTTCGCCGATTTGCGGGGGAGGAATGTGGTGTCACCGCCAGACACCACACTTGCTAGGTGGTAGCTTAAATCGGCCACGGTCCATTTAGTACATGTCGGGCCCACGTGTCGCCACTGTGTGATCGCAGACCTAGCGCCACCACAAGGCAGGTCTCGATATACGATAGAGCACTCGCCCCAGTTGTACGGACGACATTGCTAGCGACAATACGGACGAAGCCTTCCTCTCATTTGCCGAGAGACAGTTAGAATAGCCTTCTGCTAAGTCCATGGCTACGACCTAGCAAGGCGCCAATTGTAACAGTGCATGTATCTTACGAGTCTCATTTGTATAGTCCAGAGAGATGTATCACAAGGAGTAAATAAAGTTAAGTATATTCCAAAGCTACGTATTTTCTTGATAGCAGTCATAACGTATCTTGTTCCAGACTTGACGCCAGTCGGCGTGTGTGTACGCGTGCCTTTCTTTCGGCTACTTCAGTGTGGCGTAACAGTCTTGTTACGTCACAACAGATTGGCGACGAGGATGGCATGAGATTGGCGACGAGGATGGGAAGAGATTGGCGACGAGTAAAGAAACAATGAAGGCAGCACAGGATCAAGTAGGTAAAAAGATGAGGGCTAGTAGAAATCCCTGGGTAACAGAAGAAATATTGAATTGAACTGATGAAAGGAGAAAATATAAAAATGCAGCAAATGAAGCAGGCAAAAAGGAATACAAACGTCTCAAAAATGAGAGTGATAGGAAGTGCAAAATGCTAAGCAGGGATGGCTAGAGGACAAATGTAAGGATGTAGAGGCATATATCACTAGGGGAAAGATAGATACGGCCTACAGAAAAATTAAAGAGACCTTTGAAGAAAAGAGAACCACTTGTATGAATATCAAGAGCTCAGATGGAAACCCAGTTCTAAGCAAAGAATGGAAGCAGAAAGGTGGCAGGAGTATATAGAAGATCTATACAAGGGTGATGTACTTGAGGGCAATATTATGGAAATGGAAGAGAACTTAGATGAAGATGAACTGGGATATATGATACTGCATGAAGAATTTGAAGAGCACTGAAAGACCGAAGTCGAAACAAGGCCCCGGGAGTAGATAACATTCCATTAGAACTACTGATAGCCTTGGGAGAGCCAGCCCTGACAAAACTCTACCATCTGGTGAGCAAGATGTACGAGACAGGCGAAATACCCTCATACTTCAAGAAGAATATAATAATTCCAATCCCAAAGAAAGCAGGTGTTGACAGATGTGAAAATTACCGAACTATCAGTTTAATAAGTCAGAGCTGCAAAATACTAACATGAATTCTTTACCCATGAATGGAAAAACTGGTAGAAGCCGACTTTGGGGAAGATCAGTTTGGATTCCGTAGAAATGTTGGAACATGTGAGGCAACAATGACCCAGATTAAGGAAAGGCAAACCTACATTTCTAGCATTTGTAGACTTGGAGAAAGCTTTTGACAATGTTGACAGGAATACTCTCTTTCAAATTCTGAAGATGGCAGGGGGAAATACAGGGAGCAAAAGGCTATTTACATGAGACAGGGTTGTACCCTATCCCCGATGTTATTCAATGTGTGTCTTGAGCAAGCAGTAAAGGAAACAAAAGAAAAATTTGCAGTTGGAATTAAAATCCACGGAGAAGAAATAAAAGCTTTGAAGTTTGCCAATGACAATGTAATTCTGTCAGAGACAGCAAAGGACCTGGAAGAGCTGTTGAACAGAATGGACAGTGTCTTGAAAGGAGGATATAAGATGAACTTTAACAAAAGCAAAACGAGGATAATGGAATGTAGTCAAATTAAATCGGCTGATGCTGAGGGAATTAGATTCGGAAATGAGACACTTAAAGTAGTAAAGGAGTTTTGCTATTTGGGGAGCAAAATAACTGACGATGGTCGAAGTAGAGAGGATATAAAATGTAGACTGGCAATGGCAAGGAAAGCATTTCTGAAGAAGAGAAATTTGTTAACATCGAGTATAGATTTAAATGTCAGGAAGTCGTTTCTGAACGTATTTGAGTGGACTGTAGCCATGTATGGACATGAAACATGGACGATAAATAGTTTAGACAAAAAGAGAATAGAACCTTTCGAAATGTGGTGCTACAGACGAATGCTGAAGATTAGATGGGTAGACCACTTAACTAATGGGGAGGTATTAAATAGTATTGGGGAAAAGAGAAATTTGTGGCACAACTTGAATAGAAGAAGAAGGGATCGGTTGCTAGGACATGTTCTGTGGCATCAAGGGATCACCAATTTAGTATTGGAAGGCAGCATGGAGGGTAAAAATCATAGAGGGAGACCAAGAGATGAATACACTATGCAGATTCAGAAGGATGTACATTGCAGTGGGTACTAGGAGATGAAGAGGATTACACAGGATGGAGTGGCATGGAGAGCTGCATCAAACCAGTCTCTGGACTGAAAATGTATTAACACGATTCACATTGTCCGTCGCACTTCACATAGTGTAGACCGGGAACTGTCTGCTAGGCATGCCCGATGTGAAATTGACTGGGCACGGGCCATGCTGCCTGAATTGTTGTTGTTCCGCCGGCAGAGGGCGCGGCCGAATTCTCACGTGCCCTCTGGTGGATGGGACTTTACTTGCGGCAACTACTGTCCATGACGCGCCGTGCTGACGTGCGCCTCCCGCGATCTTTCTGGTGGCTACTGCACTCCTCCTCCTTCGGAGAGGGGGGGGGGGGGGGGGTGAAGCCACTGTGATCCACTGTGTCGGAAGGTGGAGTGTCGTGCAGTAGCGATGACCTCCACGTCCACTGGAATGCTGGAGTCGGGGGGGGATCTGCCAACCCTCAAGCTGGAACCTTCGAATACGGTTGGAAGTGACCCACACGAAGAGGCCCCCGTCGTCCCACCACCGGAGCCCAGGACAGAATGGACGATAAGCTGTCTAACTCCGGATCCCATTCCACCTTGGGAGGGGCAAGACCCAGTGGCGGGGACAATGGGGAAGGCATGACCACAGGTGAACCAGCCTCCTGAGAAACCGGGCCTGCGAGGGGGACCGGCTCTCGCCAGGGTATCTCTAACTATGGCGGTGCCAGCCAAGGCTGAGAACCATCGCAGTGTGGCAGAATCACAGTGGGAGGGGCGGTAGCGTCCCCTGAGAAAACAACACAGGTGCCGACAATGGGGAAGCCGGCGCCTGGGGGGGTCAGATGGTGGGTGCCCAAATGTGGACGTAGCTGATTTTGGTGACGACGTACCTCCTGGTCCCCCACCTGCAAGGTATAGAGCCGGCGGCCATTGCAGTGCAGGACCACTGCCGGTATCCAATGTGGATTGCGACCAAACCCACGTGCCCAGACCGACACACCCGGTGGAAAACTGGGTACCCCATTTTGCGAAGACTGGCGAGGACCAGGCTGGAGGAGGTGCAGCAGAGTCCTAGGTTGGCGCCCATGGAGAAGCTCTGCGGGGCTGTGTTCTCCCATCGGTGTGGTCCGGTATGCCGTCAGGAAAAACGTCATCGCCTCCTCCACAGGAAATTCGTGCACATACTTTTTCATCTGCGTCTTAAATGTGCACACCATGCGCACGGCTTCCCCATTCGATTGTGGATGAAAGGGGGGAGAGCAAACGTGCCAAATACCGAAGTGCCTACAAAAATCCTGGAAGGTCTGTAAAATAAACTGAGGTCCATTGTCCGATACTGGCAGACCTTGCACAGAAAAGATTTTTGCGAGTGCCTGGATTGCAACTTCTGAAGTGGTTGAGGAGCAGCGAACCACATATGGGAATCGGGAATAAGCATCAATGACAATGAGCCAAAAGCCATTGAGAAACAGGCCCGCAAAATCTATGTGAACACGTTCCCATGCCTGGGTTGCAGGTGGCCATGAAGAGAATGTTGACCTGGGAGACGCCTGTTGGATCGCACACTGGGAACAGGCGGCCATCAAGTGCTCAATTCTCTGTCAATACCGGGCCAGTACACATGTCTGCGAGCAAAGGTTTTAGGTTTTAGTACTGGAAACACCCCAGTGCCCCTCATGTAATAACATGAGGACCTCCCTTCACAAACTTGCAGGAACAATCACGCAAGGAGCTGTATCATCGGTAGCCAGGTGAACTCCTTCCAAGACTGAGAGGCGGTCTCGTAGAACAAAATAATTACGAAAAGGGTCCGAGGCCCGGCCTGGAGTTCGGGACGACCACCCCTGCTGAACGAGGTGTACTACTTGCCGGAGAATCGGGTCAGCTGCTGTTTCCCTGGCGACTCTAGAACTAGTGATTGGGAAGCCATCAACCGCTTGGCAGGATGCCACATCCAAATGAAAACACAATCTCCTCCTCATCGAACTTAGGATGCGGCCCTACCGGAAGAGGGGAAAGAGCGTCGGCGTTGGCATGCTGTCCGGTAGGGTGAAAATGAATGTCATAATGGTACTTAAGAGAGGAACAAGGCCCAGCGCTGCAGTCTGTGGGCCGCCCTATCCGGAATCTGAGAGGTGGGGCCAAATAATGATATTAATGGCTTATGGTCAGTGATTAACTGAAACTTCGTGCCATACAAAAAAGGGTGAAACTTAGTAACAGCGTAGACAATGGCCAAAGCCTCCTTTTCCACCTGGGAGTAATGGACCTGCGCGGGACTAAGAGTTTTAGACGCAAACGCCAGTGACTGCTCGGAGTCATCCGCGTTGCAATGGGCCAGGATTGCACCCACCCCATACTGCGAAGCATCTGTAGCCAGGACCAACGGCTTATTGGGGTCAAAAGTAGCCAAACAAGGTGCTGACACGAGGAGGCCCTTCAACGAGGTGAACGCTCGCTCGCATGCAGGCGACCAATCAAAAGAAACACCCTTGCGCAGAAGGTAGTACAGGGGGGCGGACTATGGTATAAGCCCTGGGTATGAACCAGTGGTAATATGCAATCTTGCCTAAAAAAGCTTGTAACTCTTTCAGCGAAGCGGGCCAAGGAAGGTCGACACCTTGGACCAAACTTCCTTGTGGCTCGACGCCATGCTGAGAGATGGTGTAGCCCACATACTCAATGAACGGCTGGAAGAAGTTCGACTTACGCAGGTTGCAACACAGGCCCACGGACCTGAATTTGAGAAAGAGAGTTCGAAGGTTGTGCAAGTGTTCCTTCATGCTGCTGCCTGTGACAATTATGTCGTCCAGGTAATTAATACAATGAGGGATTGTCGACGTGACATGATCAAGATAACGCTGAAATATCGCTGGGGCACTGGATATTCCGAAGGCCAGCCGTTTGGAGTCCTCATCAAGTGGTATCTGATGATCAGCCTCTGAAAGATTGATTTTCGAAAAATATTGGCCTCCTGCCACGGCGGGAACAATTCATCAGAACAAGGCAAGGGATAGGTGCCCACAACCAATTGGGAATTAATGGTGGCCTTGAAATCGGCACAAAGACATAATTTTGTCAGGGGTTTCCTGACAATAATGAGGGGCGAAGCCCACTCACTAGAAGAAATGGGAAGAATGACCCCGAGGGCTGTCAGCCGGTCTAGCTTTGCTTTTACCTGAGGGCAGAGAGCCAAGGGGATCTGCCTCGCGTGTAGAAAACGCGGGCAAGCTGACGTCTTCAACGTTAAGGGAGATTCAAAGTCTGAAACATGCCCCAGGCCCTCCTCAAAGTTAACCTTAAAGCCAGAGGTCAAAGATTCCAATAATTGATAGGGAACATCTTCGGAGACCAACTGTATGGTGTCTGCGATAGAAAAACCGAAAGCTTGAAAGGCATCCAATCCAAAAAGGTTAGCGGAGCTTCCATCACTGACAACAATAAAAGTAAGAGGCTGAGTGACTGATTTGTAAGTAACCTCGGTAGTGAATTGACCCAGGACGGGAATGAACTGTTCACCATAACCACGGAGACGCCAGTGAACTGGTGCCAACAGGGGTGACCCAAGGTTGGAGTAGGTTTGTGCATTCAACAAGGAAACTGCCGTGCCCGTATCTACTTGCAGTTGTAATCGGCGCGACCGATCCGACACCTCGATAAAGAGTTTGTGTGCCGATGCGTCAGGAGCCTGACCCAATGAAACTTCCTGAATGTCAACGTCCATGTCCTCTGTACCTGCTTCCTTCGATTCTTTTGAGGCTGAGCGGCAAACTTTAGCAATGTGTCCTTTTTTATTACATTTGCGATAAACGGCCCAACGCTGGGGGCACTCTGACCGATCATGATGTATATAGCACGACGCACAGGACAGTAACAGGGGCCGGCGGCCGGAACTCTGTGTACGCGCCATGCAGGAGCAGCCGTAACGGCCAGATTGTACCGCACGCACGTCGTCCACCCCGGACGCAGTGGACGCGGCCGCACCGCCCTGAACCGCCGCGACGTCGCACCACGCTTCCAACTGTTGACCTGCGGCGTGAGAGACTTCATACGATTGAGCAATGGACAGGACTTCCTCAAGGGAAGGGTCTTCCAACTGCAGGGCCCGTTGCCGGACCTCCCTATCAGGGGCCGAACGAACGACGACGTCTTGCACCATAATGTGGGCATACGACTCTCGCGACTGCTCCGTGACAAAATGACGCTTATGACTAAGACCGTGCGGGGTAAGACTGATGGAGCTGTTCCTTGCATTGATAGAACTCGACCCTAGCTGCCACAACATGCGTGCGGCGGCGATAATATGGAGACAGCAATGAACACAATGCGTCAAAAGACAAGGACAAGGGTTCCTGCAATGGCGCTAGCTGCCGCAACACTTGATACAGCGAGGGAGATATCCAAGACAAGAAAAGAGCACGACATACCTCCGCATCGGCAACATGAAATGCCTGGAAATTCTGCCGAAGGCGATGTTCATATGCATCCCAATCCTTCGCCGTCTCGTCATACGGGGGAAAGGGAGGAGGGAACGGCGCTGGAGCAGACTGCGTGGAGAGCAACGCCGGAAGCGCTTGGTTCATGGTTGCCAAGAGCTCCGTCTGCTGCTCAACCAAAACCCGCACTAAATCCTCCATGCCATGGATAAGCTGCGAAACCAGAACAACGACGCAACACGCGAAAGAACGACCCTACTCGTCGCCAATTGTGTATTAATACGATTCAAGTTGTCCATCGCACTTCACATAGTGTAGACTGGGAACTGTCTGCTAGGCATGCCCGATGTGAAACTGACTGGGCACGGCCCGTGCTGCCTGAGTTGTTGTTGTTCTGCCGACAGAGGGCGTGGCCGAATTCTTACATGCCCTCTGGTGGACGGGACTTTACTTGCAGCAACTACTGTCCATAACGCCCCGTGCTGATGTGCGCCTCTCACGATCTTTCTGGTGGCTAATGCAGAAATCAATAACAACAACAGATGGTTTTTTCCTAATAGAGTCAGTCCCAAACAGGTGCAGTTGCAAAAAGCCACAAAAATTAGTCAATTCACTTCCAGTTCCTTGTCCAGCTTTCTTTTTTGATGTGTTTGGATCTGGAATCCTGGGTGTGGCCCTTTTATTTCATCTCTCTCTCTCTCTCTCTCTCTCTCTCTCTCTCTCTCTCTCTCTCTCACACACACACACACACACACACACACACACGTTAACGAAATATACAAGTTTCATACACAGCATTAGCCAAACACTACTGGATCCTTCTTCACATGACACTGTGAGAAGCCAGATTTTTGAAGTCTGCAATTAATGATTGTGACTGAATCAAATACAACAACCATTTGCCATGTAGTGGCATAAAACAATGGATAGTGTGTTAACCTGATGTGTGGAAGGTCACAGGTTTGAATCTTGTCAAATGCTGTGAAATTTTTATTCTTCTAAAGCTAATCAAAAAATTTTGACTATTATTTTTATTCAATTAATTGGTTTAAAGGTATTTCTTTTTGTAATCCATTACCACATCATTTTCATCATCATACTGGCTTTTTCATTTGCTCTTACTTTTCCTTCCTACCATTCTTTTTTTCGATTGGAATCTGCTTGTATTGCCTATAATCTGCAACAAAGTGCCAACCAGGTTGCTTATCGGCTGGCAACATGGCAGCCTGTGTAGCCAGTGTGAGGATAGCTTCAGGTAACCAATGGCAATGAGAAATTACAGTTTGCTTTTACCACTGAAACTGGCAATTTTCTGTCTTGAGTTTGTTTGTAGAGGTTAGGCTTAAGTGCTGTGAACAAAGAGATATGATTTTAGTTCTGCCTCAGACTGTTAATTGCCGTTTTCTTAGATATGTTGCACATCATGAGGTTGTGGTTATATATATCACCTTCAGGTCAGCCATCAAAGACTGCCATCAATCATTCGTCTCGTACAATCTGTTAGTGTGCTATGCAAGCTGGCATGTGCACTGGGATCGTAATTTTAAGGCCGATCACACTGACAGTGAGCAATGCCTCCTGTGGCAGAAATGTGACTCCGCTCTCTGGTGGGTTGCACTCACAGGTGCCCTGTGCAGTTTGATGCAGTCTCGCTTTTTACAAGGATCTCACTCAGTGTTTTTGGCATTGATCAGCAATAAATTTCAGGCAGACCTTATAACCTTATTCCAGCATGCTCTTACCTCACCCTATTTTCTATTTGCTAAGGCATTTTTGAACAAAATGACAAGGTTATGATGGAAAGACCAACTTTTTTTATGAAAGATTTTGAGAAAAGAACAGTGGAACCAGATAAAATGCCTTCCTAGTGTAGCCCCATGAAAAAGGCCAAATTAATGGACATTCTGTTGCAACACAACTCAACACTCATTAGGAGAATATACCAACAATATCCACAGCTTTCCTTCTGTGTGGTGATTACTTTTTGATCAAGATAAGCACCATCTTCCAAGAACTTAAAGTGGTTTCCCATCCCCCAACTAAGGTTGCAAATTGCCTTGGATTGGTGAAAGATGATTTATTATTGGGGAAAAATGAAGTCTATAAAATGCCTTGCCAATGTGGTATGGTTTGTACAGATCAGATCACATGCACTGTGCAAGAATATTGCACAGAACACCGATCGGCACTTGCCTTTTATGACTATCTGTTATAGATGTGTATAGCCACTGGGTATGCAATAGAATATGATAAAATAAAAATTTTGACTCCTGTCACAATGGTTTGGGGTTCCTTTATTAACTAACATGTGGAAACAGGCATGCCAGAAAACCTTATCAACCAGGACAGCAGATATGAATTGGATAACATATGGAATCCCATTACTTCCATGATTTGCTCTTAGCAAAGACAAGAGACTGCTGAGGGCTAACGTGAGTGGAGTTTCACATTAACGTAGTTGACATTTTCATTCTTATAAACTGGGTATAAGTGAAACTGAATGAAAATGGGAGTGTGATAGTGATTTTAAGTGAGTTTGTATTTTATGCGAATCAAAATTTATTGTTTGTAAAACATGTTCAGTAGTACATGAAAAAACACTTTTATCCAGTGTCACACTGGTGAGAAAAACTGTATAATGTACAAACCTTGGATTTAGCCGCATTATACCAAGAATCCCACCAGTTTCCACCCCTAGAAGAGAAAACAAAATATTTGTATCTAAAGAACTCAGTTCACAAGTGATACATCCAAATTTTTAGACAGCACACAGAAAGTAAAATGTAATCCAAGATTTTCCACATCCAACACATTCTTAGTTTAGGTAGTACTATGTGAATGTTCAAAAGTTGTTTGCAAGTCATAAACACACATACGGCAAACTTCATTACAATGACAATCATGATACAGATTCTACATCAAATTACAAGTCCATAAATTACTGACTGGATGACTTGATTGACAGCTTTCACATATAATATTGGTCTCAAGCTGCATGATAAGCTAAGCTTTTGCATATACAGTTCATCTTTTTGTGCGTGTTACACTTTAAGATATATCACACAAATGTGGCAGTAAAGTTTTTAATAATGACATAAATGTCTGATCTTCAGGGTTCGAAATTCTTCTAAATGGCTCGTCATCAAAGAGTTGATTTTTAAATGAGAGTCAAATGCTGTGTGTTTTAATAAATTAACCCTTAACTACTATCGACTGTCTCTCAGACCGCTGCTAATTTTTGTGCCGAGATGTTTCTCACACCCCTGCAAAGCCAAATGGACTCTTCCATGTACCTTCCTACTGCCTGTCAAGCTACATGTGCCAGCATTCTTGCTGCTCTTTGTTTCATAATTATTAGCCTTGAGAGGTCTCACAGACATACCATAGTGTTTGCTTGCCACGTTTTTACTGCATTCTACTGTTTCTCCATGGCGGGGAAAGCTAGGCCTTCTGTGCAACGTGTGTTATGTGAGACAGATGTCTTCACTTGCAAGATGAGCCTCAGACACCGAAAGAAGAATTCGAAAAACGTGCACCTTTTGCCCTCCTCGTCTGAAGAGGAAAACAAGGTATCCATGTCAACAGCGTGGTGTTCTGATTTGTTTGGAGTGTTCCAGGAAGGTCTGCGTGAAGTGTTTGCAGGTGGAAATTGACTAAAGCATGATTCAATGGCACATGAGAACAAGTATTTAGTTTTTACTTGTAATTTAAGAAGTAAAATGGTGGCAAAGTTTCTCCATTCATAGACTTATGGACTGAAATATTCCCTCTACATTGCAAAGTGAGTCGTAAACTGAAAGCTGACTTCGCACACAATTTATCGTAAGTCATGTCGGTTTTTTCCACCTAGTTATATTGCCAATTTGTAATATAATCCCTCTGATGAAAATCTGTGCGTGAGTAGAGAGCTAACTATCTGCTGTTATTTTCGTAACTCATAAAATAAAAATATACTCCAGATTTCGCTTTCTTTTAATTGTCGAAGTGTTTAAAATACCACAGTGTTTAAAAAAATCCAATTTCTACAAAAGCCACCTCTAAGAAGTGTAATGAATGACTGGAAGTCAAGAAACTATATATATTCAGCAAAATTCCAATTTGATATATGAAATAGAAAAATGTGGTCTGTGAGACCCCTCCATAGTAATTGTGTTCCTGTGAATGGCCAGAGTAGTTAAGGGTTAATGGTACATTCTTGTACATAGTGCAACTTACGTAAAAGGATATTTACTTTGAAAGTAACGCTTTTCAAACCACTAATCGCAATATTTTCCCGCGACCTGTTAGAAATAGGTTCATTTCAGCAGTTGCCAGAGAGCGCAGATAACAGGCGACACAGCGCTTGGGTAGCTATCATGACGTAGGAAGCCCATATGTACGTACGTGTAAAACATTGAAAGATCATACATTATGTCATAAAAGAAACAAGACCTCAGAGGAAACTGCAAGAGCATCGGAATTTCGTAAACCGTATTAAAATGTGCACATTTAAAGTGCATACTTAAAGGGCACATTCGAATGTCCAGATTCCCAATGAAGTAGACCTCGACCTGATATTAAACTTTTCAGTGTGGTTTTCGGGACGTAAATTTTCTTGGAGCACCAGTATTGTATTATACCATGTTTGGTTCTTTATTATGGAATAATGCCATACGTGCTAGAAAATGAAAACGTGCACTTGAAATGCAGCGAACAGTTGAAACTAGCCAGTACTGTGGAGTTAAACATTTCATTTCAAATACATTGCCTCTGCGGAAAAGGTTAACAAAGGTCAAATTCCTTTAGCAAACAGACAAAACTAACTTCATTGTTCTGCATGGCGATTAATGCTTGACTGTCAGAAAGGTGGAAATAAAATAAAATCTGAAACTAGTGACATATTTCATCCTTCCGTAATTATGTGAATGTGTTTTAATTCGTTTCATAGCTCCCGGCCACAGATATCCGTTTTGTCTTCATTTGACGTGGGAGTAAACGAAAGGGAAACAGCAAAATCACTAAATGTAAACACGGATCACGTTGAGACTACCAACTATAACTCAGACTGCTCTGCGCATCAGCCCCGGATCTACGACATTGCGAACCTGGTCAATACTACAAAAAATCGAATTTTCAAAATATGTTTATCTTGTAGCGCACATCTTTCTGAAAAGTCTGAAACACAAAACATATGTATTCGAGGAAATGTAAGACATATTATTTGGTCGTAAGTATGCCAAAGTGCAGTGCCACGCCTCTTCATAAAGCATTTTTCTACCGCATGTCCAAACTATATTCAGGAGAGTCGAAATTGAAATGTCCTGTGGTGCCTCTCCTGCTCCCCTTCGGCCGGTTTGACAGCCTGCCCCTCATAAAAAAATCTCACAATTATTAACGGATGGGATTATTTGTAATCGAGAGTACAAGAACTTTTCAGAAAAATCTGAATTCTTTATTGCCTATTAGTTAATAACGTTACTTCCAGGATAGAACTTAAGCGGTTGCTAGCCGGGGACTGTACTGCTGGTCCTTACTAGTGTAGCGATCTGGCCAAAAATTTTCGGTCAAAATTTCATTTTCTTGGATACACAGAGAAGATAATACGTAAACTTTCTCACCTGTTATTCCTGTCAGTCATTTATTTCCATTCTGGTAGTCTGAATCTATGGATTTCGCTAGTAATTATAACAATGCTGATCATTCGCAAACCCAATCAACCACATAATCAGACAGCGATTGGCATTCATCCATTCGGCTTTACTCCGCTCAGCTCGTATAGCCCCGTCCCCTTTTCTCTGCGGAAAGTTTATTTCTAGAAGCAACGAGGATTCTCCTGACAGAGACATGCATTCAAAAGTCATTTTTGATTCATTCAGAAATCAACCTAATACGTGTTCAAAAATGTTCAAAAACTAACAGGGAAGCATTTCAAAATTATATGAATAATTGATAGACAAACGTGCGCTGGATGCTAGGCGCTTTGTGGAACAAGTTTTTTTCCTCAAGAATATGAATTTGGCGCCCCCTTTTCCTGGTAGCATCTAGCTGCTTGCTGCGATTGCTTTCACAGCCAACAACCACATTCTTGTAGCCAGAAGTGGGAGAACCTACTACTCAAACGTGACTCAATTGCACATGAGCCCGCACGTAACTGCTACAACAAATCGAATGTAAACAATTGCGACTTCACACTCATTGGAGGCAATTTGTTGTTATGAAGCACTGCATAGTCTTCTTAAAGACTCTGACACATTTTCATTTGGCAGACGCTTGCATGAGCACTGTGTGTCGTTGTTGTATATGGCGCATTTCCTTTGCAATTTAAGTTATTTTCGTTTTTTTTCTCTCGCTTATATTTTATTGTTGAAGTATTGTTCTGCAGTAGCTGGATACAGTAATATTCTTTGTTAGAGTATCGGTTCTTACCTGTCAAAATTACAAAAATTTAACTGAAAACTAAAACAATGAAAAATTTCCAGAATTCTAAAAATATCCCGTGTTTTTCCCAGTTTTCTCCCGGATGAAAAAATTCCCGGGTTTTCCCCCAGATCTCCCGGTTGTCCCGGGTCGTATACACCCTGTCATTGCTGTAACATTGTTCGGAGGTGCAGTTCATCCAACGGCCAGTCCAAAATAACTCTGAAGGAGGCCTATTTCAGTTTCTGTCAATCTGCCACAGTCAGACAGAGATTTTCCATCAGACAGCAATTTTCCTTTCATTTCTCTTCGTAGCTTCCTCAATCTAGCAGCCCTCCTCTTTTGCACATGTCCACAACACTCTAGTTTTGTTCCCAAGGTACCACCATCGAACTCATTAATTTTATTGAAAGCTTTTGAGTCCCCATCACCTAGGTACTTCATATATCTAACATTATAAATAGGCACTGACCTCTGAAATATTTTTAGAGCTCCATCACACCTCATATCTCCAATGTAACCATCATAATTCTTAGAACACTGATGTTCAATATGTCTTTCAGTGTTACCATGGCACGTGTGGCAGTACTTAGATAAGCACTCAACATCAACAACTTTTCCATTCTCCAGAGAAGTAGCACTTACAAAACCATTCAAGGAATGATGTCCTCGACGTTGCCGTGTTCCATGAAGTGCAACAAATTTAAAGGGTCATATTCTCTCACTGGCAATTATTATTCCAATATATGTTCCTGTTGACTGGATTATTTCCCATTTGTGACCTTCAGTACAGTCACTTTCATATTATGAAACACAGTCTTCTTCAGATGGGGACAACAAGCATTTGACATTACAGAAAAAGAAGCCCCTCAGTCAACTAGCAACTGATCAAGTTGGCCACCAATGAGACTTACTACCATCTTGATAACTATCATCCATGGAGAATTTTCGCCAGTGGTGCCCTCACCTCCTTAGATGGTGGCCTTGCTTAGTTTTCCTGAATTCAGTGCTTAGCTGAGAAGCTGATACCTGTGTGGGGTGTCTGGGAATGACAATGGCATGTTCAGATGTAACATTACGCAAAGTATGGTGATAAGCTTTGACCCATAGATAAACTATAATTGTCTTCAGTTGACTGGGATGAATACGACTGTTTTGTTGCTTGTCATTTTGTGGTGTAAGCCACTGAACACACTTCTTTTCTCTCTGCAGTAGTGGACATGTCCACGGCATCCACAGTGAAAAGGGACCAGTGTGTTGTCCTCCATCCTGCAAATGTGTGTCTTTCTGCAGGCATTACAATAGGCAGAGGAGTTGGCTCTACCTATGTTGATCAGGTGTTGGGGTTGTTTGACAAGTCCAATTTGGCCCAGTCAATTCTACATGGTCAATCGACTGGTCTTGGATATTGGTGCTAAGGACCTCTATTATGTATGGGCTCTACATTCATGGCTGCTATTTATTGTGTACTTGGTTCAACATGACCTACTAAATATGATGGAAGAAAGAAGGAAATTAAAAAATTCTGTGAAGAGGGAAGACCACGAGAAATACAAGAGTCTGAAAAACAGAATCAACAGAGAGGCAAAACAACCAAGTGAAAAATACATTGATGATCTCTGTATTTCAGTTGAGGACAACATGAGAAAGGGAAATATTGACAAGGCCTAACAGAAGAAACAAGTGTAGGGCTGTGATGTATGAAAATGGCAATATGTTGGATGACAATGATGAAGTTGCAAGAAGATGGAAACAATATATAGGAAAACTGTACAGCGGACCAAAACTGTCTGAAAACATCATGGAAGAAGAAACAGAAGTAGATGCACACAACATAGGTGAACCTATATTAAAGGAAGAGTTTGAACTAGCTCTGAAAGAATTGAAAAACAACAAATCGCCTGGTACAGACAATATCCCAGCTGAACTTCTGAAATCTGGAGGAGCAAAACTGAATCAAGAGTTGTATAATCTTGTTATCAACATGTACGAGCTGGGTAAAATTCCTACAGACTTTGAGAAAAACATTATGATCCCTATTCCAAAGAAGGCAAATGCTACAAGATGTGAAAATTATAGGACGCTCAGCTTAGTTACTCACGCCCCTAAAATAGTAACCTCAATTATCCTAAAACACATAGAACAAAAAGTCGAAGCTACACTCTCCGAAGACCAGTTTGGATTCCGGAAAGATAGAGGAACTAGAGAAGCAATATTTTCTCTAAAACAAATAATAGAGAAACGTCTAGATAAGAACCTGATAATATACATAGCTTTCGAAGATGTAGAGAAAGCCTTTGACAATGTTAAATGGGATAAGATGTTTGAGGTACTCAAAAAAGTAGGAATAGACTATACAGATAGAAAAATTATATAGAACCTGTACAAAAACGAGACAGCAGTTATCCGTGGACGGACAAAAAAAATAGTGGTGAAGGTAAGGAAAGGTGTACGACAAGGTTGCTTACTATCCCCCATTATCTTTAACCTATAGATTGAAGATGTGCTGAAAAAAGTAAGGGAAAATTCACAGGCAGGTGTAGTAATTCATGGCCAATGAATAAATATGATAAGATATGCCAATGATATAGCTGTCCTAGCTGAAAGTGATGACAATCTTGTAGTCCTACTGAATAGAAAGGATGAAGTTATGGGGGAAGAATATGATATGAGAATTAATAAAGCAAAAACAAAAGTAATGGCATGCGACGAAAAAGATCAAGTGAAAGTCCAAGTTCATGTAGGCAATGAACTGCTTGAACAAGCTGATAAATTTACTTATCTGGGCAGTAATATTACCAGGGATGGAAGGAGCAAGGCAGAAGTGATAAGTAGAACTGCTCAAGCAAAGGCTGCTTTTAACAAGAAGAAAAACATCTTAACATCTGAGAGAATCAGCCTTGAAATCAGGAAAAGATTTTTGAAATCATATGTGTGTGATTTTTTAAATCAGATGGGTGTGAAACATCGACTCCCGGGACAGAGGAAGACCAGAAGCTAAATTCTTTTGAAATGTGGTGCTACAGACACATGCTCAAAATAAAATGTATCAACAAGGTCACAAACGAAGTTGTTCTGAAAAGAGCAGATGAGAAGAGAAGCTTCTGGAGTTTCATTGTTAATAGAAGAGTGCAATTTACAGGCCATCTATTAAGACATACAGGACTCCTGAACACAATCTTACAGGGATATGTCGAGGGAAAAAGACGAAGAGGAAGACTACAGCTGAGGTACATTGATCAAATCGTGAAAGATGTGGGATGTAACACGTATAAAGAAATGAAGAGAAAAGATGAAAGACACACAGAATGGAGACAAGCTGTCATTGTAGCTGTTGCAAACCAATCCTTGGATTGACCACTACAGAAGAAGAAGAAGAAGAAGAAGAAGGTTCAACATGTCTGGCTGTCATAAAATGCTACAGCTCTTCTCCTACTACCTGGCATAAGAAAAAGGTGAAGTAATAGTGGTCTTCCACAACTGCGACAGGGACCACACTCAGGACTCTTTTCTGTTGCATTTCCTCACTGCACTGGTCCAACTTGATGAATTGTTCCGTGGCTGTGACATGTTTCACCAGAAGAGCCTGGTACATGTGCTCTACAACTCCTTTCATCTACATGGTGATCCTATTGGCTTCTGTCATATTCAGATTGAGAATGTTGCAAAGGACCGAAACAGTCAGTATGAAAGACAGTGTTGTTTCACCATCATGTTGGACCATGTTCTTCAACTCTTCTGCTAAACAGACTTGCTGTTGATTGTCACTCAAATGTTTTCTTCAGTTTTGCCTGGAATTTGCCACAACTGTTGAACTTCTCATCACTGTTCTCAAGCCAGTACTGGGCTGTGACATCCAAGTAAAAGTACACATTTGCCAAACACATCATGTCATCCAAGTGTTGTATTTGGCAACTCGGTCGTCTCCTTTACTCATTTTGTTGGATCCCGCCCAGCATCTTCAGAAAACATTCATGAATGCCTAGTGTGCAGCTGACTTACTGCTGGCTTGGAATCTACTGGTCTCCTGAATATACGGGCCTCTTGAATAATGTACTGTTTGTATTCCATTTGCTCCCTGAGTCGGTGTCAGCATTTATACTGTCTAATTAGGCCCACAGTGAGGTAGATACTGTGAAGTACCCAGCATATGGACCAAACAATATCTCATTGCAATAACAATTAACTCCAAATTATAATGGAGGATCTTCAACTAAGTACGACACTTGGCACTGACAGCACATTTATTAGTGACCCCAAATACAAATGGAACAGAACTGAGCTCCTGGATGGACAGTGCTGATATTTATACAAATATTTATTATTCCAGAACATATAAATATTATAAACATAAGGAATTTTGATAATCTTCCAGAAATAATAAATACGTGATAACAAATACTTGCTGCTGATGGAGTTGCAATTGAAGACCTGCTACTCCACAATGAATGCAACACGGCTCACAGCAGTATCACATGCACATCAGCAAACGATATTTAGAAATATCCATCATTTTGATTTGCAGCTCCTTGTATTGGCTGTGTTTGCAGTTAAAATTGTTGGGTGTGAGGTCCCCCGGTTATGCAAAACACCGTTTTTCTCAGTACCCAAACATGTTTCGGCACCACTGTGCCATCATCAATGTTTTTTTTTTTTTGTTTTTTTTTGTTTTTTTAATTCTGAAATGTGAACATTTTTGTTAAATGATTATAAAATTTTGTCCATTTTTAGTTCAAACAACAGATCGTTTCTTTTGTAAGTACCTTTACATTTGGTGTGCATTAATTTTCTGGATCACTTGTGTGTTAATTACTACAGGTAGCCTGTCATCTGCAACCAAACGATGTTGATGAGAAATTTTTTTGCTGGGAGTTAACCTACCTTCTAGAATGTAATTCAGTTTTTCGCACCTATATTCATTTTTACTTACGTTTTCGTGCGGCAAGTACTTCCATTCTCCGCATAATGCTGAGGTGTTGTGATGCACACATAACTATAACAAGTATTTTTCACAAATAACGTAGTAAAACACTTTTCACTTCACCAGAACACAGTGCGATTGTGGTTTGTTGTGTGTCCCAGCCCAGTCAGTGTTCATTTGTTCACCAGAGAGTTCGGCACCAAATTTGAATTTTGTTTGCATTTTATCTGTGTGTGTGTGTGTGTGTGTGTGTGTGTGTGTGTAAACTTTATCCGTTTGTGCTGTTTTTGGGTGTCTCTTGTGTTCTGATTTTTTTCTGTGTTGTGTTCTCCGTCCCATATCCTATCTGGATTCCCTGTTTCTTTAATATGTTGTCTACTCTGTAATCAATCTTGTTACTGTAGGTGAGTATGTGCCATTTCGTTTTGTGTGTGTGTGTTGTTGCTCTGTTGTGCCTTGTGTGCAGTCATTGTTTGTGTTTTGTGTTGTTCTGTGCTAGGTGGGGATTTCTGTGTGTGTGGTGTGTTCATTTTTGTATTGTTTGCATATTTTTTTATTTAACTTGTCTACCATATGGGTAGCATAACCATTTTCTACTGCTGTGTGTTTTATTTTGTTTAGTTCTTGTGTGTAGTTCTGTTTGTTCATTGGCGTTCTGTTTAATCTGTGGAGCATGAATCTGAAGTTTGCATGCTTATGTGTCAATAGGTGGTTTGATAGGTTGTGAATGGTAGTGCTTGTGGTTGTAGGTTTCCTGAATATTGTGAAGTTGTGTCTGTTGCTTGTTTTTTGTATGGTGAGATCTAGAAAGTGTAGTGTGTTGTTAGTTTCTGTTTCTAATGTGAAGTTAATTTCTGGGTGTAAGTTGTTTATTTCATTGTGTAGCTGTTCTATGTGTGTATGTGGTTCATCAATCAGGCATATTATGTCATCGACATAACAGTACCAATATATGACACTCTAGCTCTTTGGTTTTATTAAGTGTCTGAAGATCCTGTTCTCCAGGTTGTTCATGAATATGTTAGCTAGGAGGCCACTGATTGCTGATCCCACTGGCAGTCCTTAGTGTTGAGAATAAAATCCTTTGTTGAATACAAAATAATTTTGTGATGTTATGGTCTTGAGTATGGTTGTCACACTACTGGCCATTAAAATTGCTACATCGAGAAGAAATGCAGATGATAAATGGGTATTCGTTGGACAAATATATTATACTAAAACTGACATGTGATTACATTTTCACCTAATTTGGGTGCATAGATCCTGAGAAATTAGTACCCAGAACAACCACCTCTGGCCATAATAACGGTCTTGATACGGGTACAGCATTGAGTCAAACAGAGCTTGGATGGCGTGTACGGGTACAGCTGCCCACGCAGCTTCAACATGATACCACAATTCATCAAGAGTAGTGACTGGCATATTGTGACGAGCCAGTTGCTCGGCCACCATTGACCAGACGTTTTCAATTGGTGAGAGATCTGAAGAATGTGCTGGTCAGGGCAGCAGCCGAAAATTTTCTGTATCCAGAAAGGCCTGTACAGGACCTGCAACATGCGGTCGTGCATTATCCTTTTGAAATGTACGGTTTCGCAGGGATCGAATGGAGGGTAGAGCCACAGGTCGTAACACATCTGAAATGTAATGTCCACTGTTCAAAGTGCCATCAATGCGAACAAGAGGTGACCAAGACATGTAACCAATGGCACCCCACACCATCAAGCTGGGTGATATGCCAGTATGGCGATGACGAATAGACGCTTCCAATGTGCGTTCACCGCGATGTCGCCAAACACGTATGCGACCATGATGATGCTGTAAACAGAACCTGGATACATCCGAAAAATGACGGTTTGCCATTTGTGCACCCAGGTTCGTCGCTAAGTACACCATCGCAGGCACTCCTGTCTGTGATGCAGGGTCAAGGGTAACCGCAGCCATGGTCTCTGAGCTGATAGTCCATGCTGCTGCAAACGTCGTCGAACTGTTCGTGCAGATGGTTGTCGTCTTGCAAACGTCCCCATCTGTTGACTCAGGGATCGAGACGTGGCTGCACGATCCGTTACAGCCATGCCGATAAGATGTCTGTCATCTCGACTGCTAGTGATACGAGGCCGTTGGGATCCAGCACGGCGTTCCGTATTACCCTCCTGTATCCACCGATTCCATATTCTGCTAGCAGTCATTGGATCTCGACCAACGCAAGCAGCAATGTCGTGATACGATAAACCACAATCACAATAGGCTACGATCCGACCTTTATCAAAGTCGGAAACGTGATGATACGCACTTCTCCTCCTTACACGAGGCATCACAACATTTCACCAGGCAATGCCGGTCAACTGCTGTTTGTGTATGAGAAATCGGTTGGGAACTTTCCTCATGTCAGCACATTGTAGGTGTCACCACCAGCACCAACCTTGTGTGAATTCTCTGAAAAGCTAATTTGCATATCCCATCATCATCTTCCTGTCGGTTAAATTTTGCGTCTGTAGCACGTCATCTTCGTGGTGTAGCAATTTAAATGGCCAGTAGTGTATTTCATTGATGTGTGTGTCTGGTATGTTTCCTTGTTGTTTTAATCTTTGTGTGATGATGTTGATTGTTTCACTTATTGGAATGCAGGTGTACATTGATGTGACGTCGAATGATATGAGGGTTGCTGTGTCCAGTATGTGTATGTTCTTGATTCTGTCTATTAACTCCTTTGAGTTTTCCAGATTACTGTTGTTATCAAACATGAATAGTTTTTTCAGTAGTGTGTGTGTTTGTTGGGCTAGGTGATAGGATGTAGCATTTTGGAAGTTAATGACGGGTCTTAATGGGATATTATCCTTGTGAACCTTTAGTAGGGCATTTAGGGTGGGTGCTTTTGGATTTTTCTGTGTCGTCCTCTTTACCTGTCCTTTTGAGAATGTATTATTGATGTTTCTCAGTATTTGTTGAATGTTTTTCTGGTATCTTGCTGTTGGGTCACTGATCAGTTTTGTGATATGGTTGTCTTTGAGAAAATCTAGTGTTTTCTCTATGGATTCTTTTTCATCCACAATTACAATAATATTCCCTTTGTCTGCTCTTGTTACTATGGCATTTCTCTGTTTTAATTTTTGTTTAAGTTTGCTGGCTGTGACTTCCTCTGATGTTTTTTGATTAGAAATAATTGTGGATTTGTGTTTTCTGATTATCTGTGTTATTTCTGCAACTAATAATTCTCTTGTGAAGTTTGCATTAAAATTTGGTGTGCTCAGTCTTTCTTGTTCCTGTATGATGTGTTCTGATTCCGTTGTAAGATTTTCTACTGTTTTGTGTGATATGTATGCGTTAATGTTGTGTTTTGGCCCTTTTTCTAGTAGGCTCTTTTCTTGTTTGGTAAGATTTATGTCAGTTAGGTTAACTTTTCTGTTATGGAACTTGTATTGTTGGTTGAGATTGTTTTTTACTGGGTGTGTTTGTGCTGCTGATTATTCTGTTGAGTTTTCTGTTGTGTTTCTCTCATTTTTCTTGCATTATTTTCTGAATATATGCCTTTTCTCTCTCTGTTATTTCCTCAAAGTGAGCTCGTATTGTAAATTTGTTGGCCAAATCTAAATGTGTTTGGTAAAGTTCAGTGTTGAGCGCCTGCTTTTTAGCACGTAATTCCCTAATTTCTTGCTTTAGCCACAAAATCTCCACTTTCTTTTTCACTTTCTTTGGTGCAGATGACATGCTATTTACAGAATTCTTAATATAATCTGGAATTACATTATTAGCTAGGCAATTTTTATTAAACTATATATTGAGAGTAGCTTCATTAAGGTGTTCCTGTATTTGTTGTTGAGCTTGCTGGGGAATGCCCGGCTGGGCAACAAAATAGCAGAAGGAAAACAGGACTTAAAAGGAGTACACTATACACTACACTCTGCAAGGGCACACTAGCACACTATTTAACACATTAAAGGAACTTTACAAATAAAAACAGCACGAACGGATAAAGTCGACACAAAAAAAAAAAAAAAAAAAAAAAAAAAAAAAAAAAAAAAAAAAAAAAAACCACACACACACACACACACACACACACACACACACAAAGATAAAATGCAAACAAAATTCAAATTTGGCGCCGAACTCTGGTGAACAAATGAACACTGGCTGGGCTGGGACACATAACAAACCACAATCACACTGTGTTCTGGTGAAGTGAAAAGTGTTTTACTATGTTATTTGTGAAAAATAATTGTTATAGTTACATGTGCATCACAACACCTCAGCATTATGTGGAGAATGGAAGTACTTGCCACACGAAAACGTAAGTAAAAATGAATATAGGTGCGAAAACATCATGAAAAACTGAATTACATTCTAGAAGATAGGTTAAGTCCCAGCAAAAAATTTTCTCATCAACATCGTTTGGTTGCAGATGACAGGCTACCTGTAGTAATTAACACACAAGTGACCCATAAAATTCACGCACACCAAATGTAAAGATATTTACAAAAGAAATGATCTGTTGTTTGAACTAAAAATGCACATAATTTTATAATCATTTAACAAAAATGTCCACATTGCAGAATAAAAAAAAATGAAAACCCACTGATGATGGCACAGTGGTGCCGAACCATGTTTGGGTACTGAGAAAAACAGTGTTTTGCGTAACTGGTAGATCTCACATCCAACGATATTTTGAAAAACGATTAGGGTCTACATGTAATTTTCAGTTTAGTACTTTTCTTTCAAATGCTTAATATACAAAAAACTGGGCTGTAGGCTATCTTTTTCATGTAAACTTCCTTGCTGTGTTTTGTCACTGCATTTCTTTTGTACTGGGGCTCCTTGGTGTGAATTCTACATACTAAAGAATTTAAAGAATTTTAAAACATTTGGAGGTGTCTGCTGGTTAGTTTTTTTCTGGTAAATATCTGAGTCGACCTTTATTTACATGAAGTATGATTCTCAATTTTTTAGTCCATAAACTGACACAAAAAGCCAGGAAAGGACACAAGGAAACGTATAACAATGTTATTCAAGACATTCAAAGCTAGTTTAAGCGAATAAATCAATAAAAGAGAAAGACCGTTTATTAAATTGTCTTGTTATTAGATTTATATGTTACAATTCCAGCAGCAATTCTACTTAACAGTTATAAAATTATACTTGATTAATGTAAGTCAGGACAAAAATTTCTTGGAATTGTTCAAGGGGAAAGACTATGGTCACAAAGCAAATTTCCAAAAAATAAGGGACAGTCAAATGAAAACGAGACAAGATGGAAAAATGTAAGTAAATGGTTTATTATTTCTAAAGTAATTGCCATAACAGTAATACATTTATCCCATTGTGAGTCATGATAGTCAATGCCTTCAATGAAAAATGGTTGCAGTTGCCTATGGAACCACGACTACACCATGCCCGCATCTCTTCATCCAAAGCAAATCTAAGGCCACGAATGTTTTTCTTCAGGGCTCCAAATACAGTGCTATTCAAAAAGAAGGAACAGATTTTAAACATTTATTGATTCCAAACTACAAATGATAGAAACACCATTTCAATGTCCCTGGAAAGAGAAAAGTTCAAACTTTCATGAATACAATGAGAGCACCATATGTTACACAACAAATATCAAAATAATGGCTCATTTCCTGCCACACACGAAGCAGCTGGTCTCTCGTTATTGATTTCACAGCTGCAATGATGCAATGTTGCAGATCTTCAACAGTATCAGGCATAGGGGGGATAAAAACACGGTCTTTTAAGTAACGCGAAAGATAAAAAAGTCACAAGGTGTGAGGTCTGGAGACCTGGGAGGCCACAGCAATGAAGATCATCTTCTGCTTTTCCTCTTTCAATCCAACATCCTTCAGTGGCGTCACACAGGTGAACTTCATTGCCGGTGGTCTCCCACATCTCCAGAACTCACATCTCGTGGCTTTTATCTGTTGCGTTATGTAAAAGACCATGTTTTTATCCCCCTATGCCTGACACTCTTGAAAATCTGGTTGGTTGGTTGTTTCGGGAAAGGAGACCAGACAGCGAGGTCATCGGTCTCATCGGATTAGGGAAGGACGGGGAAGGAAGTCGGCCGTGCCCTTTGAAAGGAACCATCCCGGCATTTGCCTGGAGCGATTTAGGGAAATCACGGAAAACCTAAATCAGGATGGCCGGACGCGGGATTGAACCGTCGTCCTCCCGAATGCGAGTCCAGTGTCTAACCACTGCGCCACCTCGCTCGGTTGAAAATCTGCAACATCACATTGTTGAAGATGTGAATTCAATAATGAGAGACCAGCTGCTTCGTATGTGGCAGGAAATGAGCCACTGTTTTGATATTTGTCGTGTAACACATGATGCTTGCATTAAATTCATGAAAGTTTGAACTTTCCTCTTTCCAAGAATGTTGGAATTGTGTTTCTATTTTTTGTAGTTTGTAAGCAATAAATGTTTGAAATCGGTTTCTTCTTTTCAAACAGCTCTATATATGGAAATTGTATGGGGAGAGATTAGGACTGTACGGAAGATTTGTGGGAGAGCCCACATATTGTCCAGGTTGCCGAAGTTTCGTTGGGAAGCCTTTGTGGCCAACATCTTTCCATATGGGCACTGGCCATTTTATTAACAGCATCTTTCCATATGGGCACTGACCATTTTATTAACAGTTATGGCGATTACTTCTGAAATAATAAACAGTTTACTTACCTTTTTCAATCATCTCATTTTCATTTGACTGCACCTTACAGATCAGTCCTGTCATACTGCCTTCTAAGGCAGCAGTCGTCCAGTCAGAACAGGCCTAAGGCCTAATCTGCAAATGGTGATTATGCTTTATTACAGATGGTTGGCTGACTACCTTGATGCCTTAAGGCTTATGATACACAAATACGAACACTTCATAAGATGTCAGCAACCCAGACCGTCCAGTGAGTCACTTCAGGATATGTCAAAAAAAATAACAAGAAAATTTTATTTGTAATAATTGTCTGCACTGCTTACATTATAAAATATTGAAATGTGATGAGTAGTTTCAGTTGACTACGCAAAATGACACAAATATGTTACACAAGGAAAATTATTATTAAGATAAAAATAGCAATAATATAGGATAACAAATGTACCAAATCTGGTACCACGCGCTGCGGAATTTGAATCCGCGCCAGACGTCATTGA
This sequence comes from Schistocerca americana, assembly GCF_021461395.2. Lineage (NCBI taxonomy): Eukaryota > Metazoa > Arthropoda > Insecta > Orthoptera > Acrididae > Schistocerca > Schistocerca americana. The sequence goes on along the minus strand of NC_060124.1, from coordinate 76,666,337 downwards.
CATCAAAGACCCATAGAGGTCTCTGCACCATCGCGCCGTAAGCTGTGGTGGCGTGCGCCTCCTGGCCCGCTTTTAGTGTGAGGGCACCACAGTGGAACACATGGCCCCAGCGACCAATAGCGGCGCCCCCGATAGTGTACTTAAGTGCCGGCCTCTCACTCAGCCAGTCAGTCTTATCTCGCTTATGTCGGTTTTCACCTCGCTTTGTGCTAGACTGCTTACTTCCTGGTTCGTGTACGAGTGGACGTCTTTGTTTCCTTGTGACACTGTTGTTCAGTCGTGTCATTCGCAGGCCTCTCGCGGGTCCCGCCGTACTTTCCGTCATTGCTACCCCGCGACTGTCCTGTTCGCAGTTACAACACCAAGCTTAATGAAATTGCAGTCAATTATATACAACACAATTCCAAGTAACTCATTAAAGTTGGGAAATGTTTGTGTGTCCAGTGGGTCTGATTTGACTGTGACCTCTCAGCATGTAGCATGACATCTAAACATGCTGTGTGTACTTGCAAAGGACAAAGTTGTCATAAAGGCCAGTAGTTGGCCCACAAGTATACACAATTACATCACGCCACATGTATAAGAAGAACAATAATTTCAATGCAGATTAAAACATTATACAAGGAGGACACTGACACAAAGAGAATATAAGAAAAATATATGGGAAAAAGTTCGACATCATTTGATGCATGGCTTTCAATATGTTATAAGCTGACATATGTTACGATGAGTGATAGATTATTACTTATATTTGTTTCCTCACGTTCAAACCTTTGCAAGTTCAAAGTTTAGTTAGCAAAATTTAACTTTCGGCAATCTTCTGTTCTTTACTTGTTCTTTTGCTTAGCAACAGAAGTTAGCCACCACATTTTAATATTTTATAATGTATGTGTTCTAGAAAATTATAAATCTTTATTTTGATTTTTTTTAAGTAATCTTTATTTGATCGGTTTCTCCCTTTCTTGAAATGTCAGATATAACTCACCTATGGCTGTCTTAGGCTTTCTAATTTTAAGGTTCCACAAGTGTCATAGCCATGCAAGCCTTTTGTCAAATACAAAACACAGAAAACAAACTGACTCGTTAAAAATAGAGAATGGTGTCATTAAAAAATGGTTCTCATTCATTAAAATTAGGACAGACATAATTTTAATGTACCAAGTACCGTACAGTGGGTCCCGCATAATCCTATAATGTGACAGTAAGGTGATGACAAGATCAAACAATAACTGTTTAGGCCTAATTTTTGTGGATTATTTGTCACTTAAAACATGTTCACATTTTGCAGATTTGAAAACCCACTGCCAACAGCACAACGATGCTGAAATGTGTTTACGTCTATATGAAAAAAATTGTTTTGCGTAGCACATGGAACTTATAACCCAGAAATTTTACCTGCATACATGGCCAATGTAAGAGCAGCAAATCAAATGAGGAATGTACACACACCATTTGTCTGAAAGACTGCAGAAAGAGGGCCAATTATAAAACTGTCCACAAACACTTTTCACTGAATCATTCATACTGTTCACAGCAAAGGTGAGTAACATTTACAATACATCCATTCTTGTCTACATTTGCCTAAGAGTGTCTCCTAATCAGTGGTACAATGATCTCTCTTCAAGAACGCATTTCAATAAAACTGACATCCTGCCACAGAATCTTCAGCTGAGAAGCTGCGTAAATATGTAGGGTAATAAGTTTTGTCAATTTCGTAGGCTGTAGCTGATGGGCGGTTTCTATGTAGGAAAATTTTCTGTTGTAACATGTAACAACTTCCCTGGATATGGTACAACACAGTGTGTTTAGTTTCATGGTTGAATGTAGCATCTGCTTTACTGTTTTTCCAGTGATGCTTCTTTTGACGTGAATTAGGCACTCACTTGAGCAAATAATCATTTTCATTTGTCTTTGAGAGGCATCAACAATGACACACAAACTTTGGCTTTAATAATGCATCAGAAATGTAACCACTGTGGTGCAAAATTACTGGATATTCAAACCAGAAGTGATCGTGTTGTGTACCCAATGGCACATGACATCATCATGCCAATGGGTTGGCTCGGGATGGCAGTCACCACTGAAACTATCAGTTTATGATTATATCTTTTTTTCCGCACTTGTTTAACCTAATTGTTAAAACTGCTTAAAATAACTTATTTCTGAAATAAATGATTTTTTTTGTTATTTATTCTTATTATTTCCTGTAATTAATGTAGAAACTGAACAAAGATTGAACAATTCTGACTCCCTCAGTTTCAAGATACACACACTGATCAGCCAAAACATTATGACCACTGCCCATTGTGACATTGGATGCCATCTGGTGGCATTGTGGGCACATGATGTAGTAACGAAAGTGTGCAAGTGGAGCAGATATGGATGGGGGATCACCCTAATGAAGAGATGGGCTGCAAATGGGGAAAATCATTGAGATAAGCATCTTTGACAAAGGGGAGATTATTATTATTACAAAGAACCTGCGAACTAGTATCTCGAAAATGGCGAAGCTGGTCAACCATTCACATGCTACAGTTGTGAGCATTTACGGAATGAGATAGGACAGTCAAGCTACCACTAGGCTCTAAATGGTTGGGCATCCATGACTTTTCACAGAACATGTGGTTTGGAGTTTTGTCTGCCCTGTAAAGTAGGATAGATAGTGATCTGTGGCATCTCTGCCAACGGGGCACAATGTTGGTTCAAGCGCAAGTGTTTTGAGCACACTGTTCATTGCACATTGTTGAACATGGAACTCCATAGCAGACCACCCCTATGTTTTCACATCTTGACCCAACAACATCATCAATTGTTATTGCAGTTGGCACGGGACCACTGGGATTTGACTGTCTATCAATGGAAACTTGTCAGCCTTTCTAGTGAATCACATTTTTGCTACACTACGTCAATTGTCATCTCCAAAATCATCGAAGTGAACGGCGGCTTGAAACATGCATTGTGCTCTTGGACACAGAATGGTGGGAGCAGTATTGCACTATGGGAGTCATTATCCTGCATTTGAATGGAACCTGTGGTAGTAATCAAAGACATGCTGACATCTGCAAACCACCGCATTCATTTGTGCTTGATGTCTTCCCCAATGGTGATGTTATATTCCAGCAATATAAAAGTGACCAAATTCACACAATGTAAATCCTATGGAATCCATCTGGGTTCCTATCAGACACCATCACCACATAGACGCACCAGTGGCCCGTTATGTATGCAAACCACACGATTTGTGCATAGACATCTAATACCACATACTTCCACAAACCTACCAACAAACTGTCAAATCCCCGATACACAGAATCAGTGATGTATTTCATTCCAAAGATGGACAAACAAGCTATTAAGCAGGTAATCACAATGTTTTGCCTCATCAGTGTAAAATAAAAATATAAAATTAAAGAGGCAAATAAAATAAAAGTTAGAGGTTGAAGAATTCTGTGTATCATGTTAATTTATCAGCTTTCAAGGGCTACAAGCAGATAGAGAGGCACATTATGTAGATACAAGCAGCAGATCAACTACCTTTTATTTTTAATGTATACTAAGGGGCAATTATTGTTAAGTTTTTAATTTATTACTGTTGCCATAATTTCCTTCCTCTTTTATTATTTCATTGAAATGGGACACAATTGTATATTGCTATGTCGCTTCATAAAAATATTGCCATACTAGGATTGGTGCCATTCTGTAATACAATGGACGTCTGGCGACGACAGCGAGAAATTACTGCGTAGACCAGGTGGGTGCAAGTCTTGCACACTACAAGTACACGCGTACCTTAGGCCATGACACACGGCAACTGGGGCTTTCTTGTGTCAGCAATGCTTAGCAATTCTTATACCGGGTGTTTGTTGCTCACTTCTGTTGGCATTGTTATTAAAACAGCACTAATGGCTTTCACTATTTTCTATAATTACATTATATTTCACACCGATGCAGATTTTATGAATAAAAATTATTAAAAAAAGGTTTATTTAAAAATGAAAATTTTGGCATTGCTGCTATGGTTAACTGTTAATATGTTGTTTTTTTATTTTAACTGGGTTATCAGTAAAAAACAAAAAACACCATTATTCAGAACTAAAATAGCACTATCAGTTTTAACTGGTCGGTTTTTGCTGTCCCTAGTGCTGGGCTTGTATAATGATGATGAAAGCAATCTAGCAATGCTCATTCTCCTTGGAGCCTCCACAGGCAGATATGTCCATAAGTCTGAACAATGGTCACCACTTGCAGACCGTAATGCTCAACATATGTTTACACAATCCATTTGGATCGTCTTGCTGCAAACAAGTTCAAATCCTACTGAATTCTGACACATGCTTTGTAGTGATTTCTCCTCCTAACTCTAAGCACAAGACGATCTTCCAACAAACAAACAACATCCAAATGTTACCTGTGAATGAGAAACCCACTGTGAAAACTTCCCTTATACAGAGAATGTAGATGGTGCTTTAGATGTACATTTATGCTCAAATGTTAAGCTTTTGCATATCCAGGCACGAAGTACACTTCATGCCAATTTGATAATTGTTGCATGTTGACTTCATGGAGTTGCGATTTTAATGGCGAGCAGTTGCGTGGATTCAGCAGATTCAGTCATTAATAAGGAAGAACAATATTTCAGAAGAGTCATGGAAGAACAGAGAAGCTTAGAAGGAAATAATTACACTGTTACCACAGGTGTGGTTAAAAATCTGTAAATATTGTTAAACAAAATGAAATACATAGGTTCGCTCTGCAGTGGCAACAGTGTGCAATCAACTTTTATTTTTGGTAGAAGTGCCTAAACACACACTTTTTGCTTAAAATTCCGATTTCATGAGGGCAAGCTTCTTCATTTGGTTTCCATATGTATACTCTGCAAACTACCATGTGGTGCATGGCAGAAGGTACGTCCCATTGTACCAGTTATTAGCATTTCTTCCTGTTCCATTCACGTATGGAGTGCGGAAAGAATGACTTAATGCCTCTGTGCATGCAGCAATAATTCTCATCTTATCTTCACGATCCCTATCTGAGTGATATGTAGGGGGTTTTAGTATATTCCTAGAGTAATCACTTAAAGCTGGTTCTTGAAACTTTGTTAATAGACTTTCTCCAGATAGTTTACATCTTCTTCAGTAGTTTTCCAGTTCAGTTCCTTCAGTGACACTCTTCCTTGGATTAAACAAATCTGTAACCATTTGTGGTGCCCTTCTCTGCGTCTAATGCTTACATGCAGTCATACATTCAACTGAAACAAATTTTGCTCACCATGTATGCTTATTCCACGTAACAAGCAGTGCAAAAAAAAAAATAGTATAGGCTATTTGTTTCTTGTTACAGTCAATACATTATCTGACGTGGAATTTTATGTTTCCATTCAATAGCATGGTTCCAGATACTCTAGTTCAATTTCTGCTTAACGATGCCTATTAACAAGGGACAGCAAAACAGGAAGAATACCCAGTACTTCAGCAGTACCTGAGCAGCATTACTGCATGGTGTTAGCAGACAGACATATATCTGTGTATCCTGCTGTTCACATTTTCTCTGGTGTTTCACCACGTATTTGTAATTCTACTTTTCACAATGTGTAGACGAGGTCATATCAAATGAATACTCCTAATCGCATTCCTTGGTGTCAATGGAAAAGTGAGTTTTCTGCTTACATAATCAGCAGATTAGCATTATTCATAGTTTGATGTTAGCACAAAACTTTTCATAATGAACCTGCAGTGGCTGATTCTGCTAGTTAATGTGCAGCTCATTTCACATCCAAGAGTGCTATCATCTATCATGAGGTTTAAGGAGCACAATGTCACTGTGGGACTGAATAAATGCATCTCAAGACTGAATTTGCAATGCCTGCTGTGGGACACAAGCTGAATTTTTCTTCAACTACGGCGCTTAATGGGCAGCAATTCACCAATATGCATTTTAAATAATACATGTTTATTTGTCTGCTCAAGCAAACTGTTATACTGTTCTGCTTAACTACAATCCATATTCTACATAGATAACTATGAAAAGCTGTACTAGATCTACAAAGTAAACTCTCCCCAGAGAATAATTTCTGAGCTGAAATCTACATCTACATTTACATCCATACAGTGCGTGACAAGGAGTACACTGTACCACTACTAGTTGTTTTCTCTCTTGTTCCACTTGCAGATAAAGTGAGGGAAAAACGACTGCCCATATGTCTCCATATTAGCCCTAATTTCTCGTGTCTTATCTTTGAGGTCCTTATGCAAAATGTTTGTTGTTGGCAGCAGTAGGATCATTCTGAAGCAAGTTTTAAATTCTGGTTTTCTAAATTTTCTCAACAGCATTCGTTGAAAAGATCATTGCCTTCCCTCCAGGGATTCCCATCCGAGTTCCCAGAGTAATTCCGTAACACTTGCGATATGTTCAAACCTACCAATAACAAATCTAGCAGCCTGCCTCTGAACTGCCTGCAGAAATGCCATGCTTTTGCACCACCAGATGGCTCAGCAGTTGAGACACTAGACTGTTATTGTGGAAGTCTAATCCTTGTCCAGCCATCATGTTTTCTGTCGTTTCCTGAAACTAATTAAGTCAAATGCTGGGATCGTTCCTTTGAATAGCACTTCCGATATCCTCTCCCAACCATTTACCATCTGAATTTGTGTGCTGTCTCTAATCATAACGGAGCTTAAACTCTAATCTCTCTTTTCAGTGTGGTTATCAATCTAAATCTGTTTAGGAATGACAATGTGAGACCTGATACTAATACAACAAAAATATACAATTCAGCCTCAAGTTTTAATGTATTCTGGGCAAACAGAACATTAAGAGGTTCTCCTCAGTATCGGTCCATGCTGTATGCTGATGATGCTCTACTGACTACTGAAAACAAGAATGACCTTCAGTGACATGTTCAAACATGGAATAACCACCTTGAACACTCTGGTCTATCCCCCCAAACAAATAAAACTAAATACCCAACAACATATATAAATAATAAGGACACTGTCAAGACAGATAGTATTAACTTTGCAACGACAAACTTCAAGTACCATGGCTCAAAAATCGTTACTGACAAATTCCCCATTTCTGACATCACAAACCACATTAGCAGTGTGTAACTTAAATGGTGGACAATGGCTGGTGTGATCTGGGATATGACAGTCCCTGACCAACTCAAGTTGGAGATACACCGCTCTGCAATCCACCCCTTTGCCTAGTACAGTGCAGAATGTCGGATGGCAACAAAAGAACCGGACAAATGACTTGCTACAATGGAAATTGAAATGCTTTGGTGTACATCTGGCCTGATAGTCATGGTCACATGACCAATGGTGAAATCTGCAGATAGTATGGAGCGGCACTTGTTGTTGAGAAGACGAGCGAGAACCGTCTGCTGTGGCATGGATATGTACTTCGAGCAGACCAAGATATAACAACAAAATAAGGGTTTTCGTTGAAAGTGGATGGTAAACAATCTAATGGGAGACTGAGACAACAACGGCTCGATATCCTCCATACGGATTTCCACCCTGACAAAGTGCAAATTCACATCAAATGGAGACACAGAGCTCACCCTGCTGCATTGTGAGACATACATTCTTATTTATGTTTGTTGTACTCTGTGATATGTGAAGTCTATGCATGTGTGTGTGTGTGTGTGTGTGTGTGTGTGTGTGTGTGTGTGTGTGTGTGTGTGTGTGTGTGTGAGTGTGTGAGTGTGAGAGAGAGAGAGAGAGAGAGAGAGATTAATTCCAACATTTTGTATGCTGTTGGTGATCCATGTCACACCAAGTCATAGTTACATGTCACACCAAGTCATGTTTAGCTCTCTCACTTTCTGTGACATTTCAATTGTTTCATAACTTAACTGAAAAATGTTAATGAAATCTGAGACATGTGGACATACTGTGTTGTGGCGAGAAACACAAGAAAGTAACTTTACAAAATTGTGAAAAAGAGTTACATAAATAAATCTTAACAACAGATATTTAAATCAAATAATGTGTCGTATAAAACAGAAAAACTTATAGTTACACTGTTGAGAGAGAGAGTTCAAACACAAATAATAGCCAGTAAACTGATTCTTTCAGAATCTACATTCTCCAACTGCTCACTATTGCAAATTCGTGGGTGAACAGTGGTAATTAAATAGTGTCCTACTTTTGGCTGGAAATAAGAACGCCAACAGAAAAAATTATATATAGCTGCAACAGCAAAAGGAAAAGAGTGACCTAATAAAAATTGGTTACATGAATTTTCATATTAAGAAATGATAGGACTTCTCCCTCAAACATCTTGGAGAGCAATTTTGACAATTCAGCATATTACACCCAGATATGGCTATGAGGGGGACTTAGCAAGACTTCTAGAACTGATAAATGCCCTCTTCAATAACCGCAGGTGCAACAGAAAAAGCATGCCTATAGGTTTAACTTATAAAATCTGCCTTTCATTATGGTTTCAGAGTGTTTATTAAATCTCAATGAGTGATGATATGGCTTACTTAAGGACCTGGACATTGATTAAGGGGCCGAATTGAATAAGAAGGCTTTTGTGAGAGACAATACAATTCTTGCACCTGATAATACTTTTGTCGAAGCAACAAATGCAAAGTCACCCTATTGTTTACTGTCAGCATTAAACATTGGGTGCTCTGCAGAGAGATGGGCGAGATGACTCCAAGGCTTGGAAAAGGTAAGAAATACACACTCCAAATAACACTACTAACATACATGACATTCATATCTACCTACGACTGTTGCCTTTTATCATTTTATCAGAAAAATAATAATAAACATGTCACATTTCTCTGTTTCCCTCCACCTCACACAACAATAAAAACAGAAATAATTGCCACTTACGTCATGGAATGGTACATTATAGACATTTTAATTATTGTGGCTCTATCATGTTCACCTCCTTATGTCCTACAGAATAAAGAGTGTAAAAAATAATATATTCTGCATAATGTGTGTGAAGATGAGAATCTGAAGCAAAAGGAGAAGGGGAGGTGGGAACCAACAACCAAAATTAATTCTGTCGACCTTATTGCACATAACGTTTCTTTGTTTTTCTTATTTAAAAAACAAACACACACACCCACACACACAAAACAGTGACGGGCACGAAATGGACAGCGCTGTCATTCAAATTCGTAGCAATAACATCCTCATAAAATGTTACAAAGGAAGGCGAATTCACACTACTATAAAAAGTTGGTGCTATCAGCAGCATCAGAATCCATCTACAAAATGTACACTGTAATATACAGTAATATCTGAAAGTAAATATTATTGACGGTTTTGAAACGAGTAACCCGATGCACACTGGCAAATGTTGATAAGCTTTCAAAATGTATTTGTTACCCTTCTGCCATTGTAGAACTTGCGATGTTAAGGCTCTCAGACGAACCAGGAGCTCATCGGCTAGTCCGATCTGTCTACCTGTTAAATAACAGAAGACGTTAATTTTTGTAAGCTTTCACACTTTCAGTAATTTTAATGTTTACGAATGCTCTTGTCATATCCATATGACGTAGCTCCAAACATATCGTCTAATAACTTTTCGACAGAATACAAAGTATGAACAACAAGATTGAAAACTATACCCGCATTTCTAGTTGTTCCGTGTAAGAATGACAACAAAGTGCACTGTATTTATCTTGTTTTGTTTGACGAAACAGATGTACCACACATCATCAACGAACTACTTTCTATACTGCCACCTGGTAGTGAGCTTCTTCAACTACAAATGTCAATAAAAAACATACGACGAAATGGGACAGTGTTTGCAACTTATTTTTCGTATATATTCATTATCATTCTCTTATATAATATTGTACACGACTTTAATGATCGACCATACCGCAAATTTATTTTTCCAAACGAAATGACCTGCTCTGCTGTTAACAGTAAACCAATGTCTCAGAGAAAGTGCACAGCGAAGTGATCGGAGCAAATATCGTACATAAAAATTTCAGATTTTGAATCCCTTTTTTTGGAGATGATCGTGATATTATTGATGCAATTTTCAGTTGTTTCATCGTATTCTTAACCGACGGCCTTCACATTGGTTACGTGTTCACTATATGTGCAGACTGTGTCTATAGAAATTTTGATAAGCGATTTTAAGATCGACTTCAAATGCAGTGGTAAATGGTTCGTCAATAATGTACACGGTTGTATAATTTATCATCACTCTTTGCATCGTATACGCATCAGATTTCCCATATACTTACCGTAAACAATTCACTTAGCCGACAGTGGAAGCAACTTAAGTTACAGAATCACAACTGGAGGAAATGATTGTTTCGCTTCATATACCGGATATTAAATATGGGATATGTAATAGCCCATAAGTAGAACAGCATGTTAAAATGTCGCGTGCGTGCATACCAAAAGAATTTCTATATAAAAGAATACTATTTTCCTAGTTATCAAGCATGTTGGGTCTAGGGGTCCTGTACAGTGTTGACAGGGACGGTGTTGTCTTTCACTGGAACTTAAACTAAGCCAGTGGAACTTTGTTCACCTGTTCTGAGGAAACATGATCTGTACCATGCCAAGAGGATGCAAACACAAAATGGTAGAGGTCTATTAATAATCGACAGTTCAGTCGTAGGCTATTACAAATACTGGTATCTGTGGGATATGGCAGCAAGGGATGGCACAGAACACCAGGTACACTCAGTGTGTATGCCTGGAGACCTCATTCAGCATGCTGAAGAGGCTATTCTGGCAGTCATTGGAACAAATGGGCCTGTTGTAGAGGCTATGGGGTCATACTTGGATTATTCCAGTGACTAGCAGAGAGGGTTGAAAATACCAGCCTTGCTCAAGGACTTTCAATGAAGTTCCCTGCCTGCAGCATTGTTCACAGCACAGGATGTGGCCACCTGTTTCTTAGTTGAGTGGAAGACTTAAACAAGAGCCTCTGAGGGTTCTGTGACAAACTATGCTGTGACTTCTTAGGCTTATGACATAGGCCTAATGTTGAGAGTTGTAGGGACTTCCTAAATGGGAAATGTGCACTACATATTAGAGGCAGCTACTTAAGTAGCTGACTGTGTGTGAGGGGCACTAAAGTTTTTTTGCCTCTTGCAGATGAGAGTATCAAAACCCCAGTGGTTAACTGCCGAAGCATTTGCAACAAAAGCCAGAGTTTGAAGTGCTCATAAAAAGCACTAAAGCTTGCATAATATTAGGCACAGAAAACAGATTAGATAAAGTTAACAGTAGTGAAATCTTCGAGGAAAATTTAAGTGTATACCAAGAGGATAGGGAAATGGGAAATGGAGGTGGTGTATTTGTTGCAGTAGAGAAGCAGCTCAAATCCATCAAGATAGAAATTGAAGCTGCTTGTGAAATTGTTTGGGCAAATTAAGTATCAAAGGCAGGAAAAAAATTATAACAGGGCCCTTGTATTGACCACCATATTCTCCTCCTAGTGTAACTGAAAAACTTAGGGATAACCTCAGTTTGCTTGTACATAAGTTCCCTAATGATACTGTAATCATCCAACAATCAGTTGTGGTAAATATAGTTTTGATAGTGTTAGGCATGACACGCCATCCTGTGAGATGTTACTAAATGCCAACTCCGAAAACTACACAGAACAGATAGTTCAGAACTCCTCTCATGATGGAAATATATTAGAATTAATGGCAACAAACCAACCTGACCTCTTTGAGCATGTTCACATTGACTCTGGTATCAGTGACCTTGAGTTAGTTTTAGCACCAATCAATACAAAGACACACAGTTTTGTGTTAGCAGAAGAGCCAACACCGTGTTACGAGTGGAGGCCGAAATGCACGCATTTTAGCTCACGCAGACTGGCGTGAGGAGGGAAGAACTATACTGATGTGAGGTCTGGAATGTGACAAGGAATGAGAATTCAGAAAGCGGACGTAATTAGTTTGATACTTTACTTTAATCCATTAATGATGAACGTCGCTCTTGACAGTACATGACTCACAATATTATCTGTTCAGAATACATTTTTGAAGATAGTAATTATAGTAACTGAATATGGCGCCTTGCCAGGTCGTAGCAAATGACATAGCTGAAGGCAATGCTACTCTGTCGTCTCTGCAAATGAGAGCATATGTAGACAGTGAACCATCGCTAGCAAAGTCGGCTGTACAAGTGGGGCGAGTGGTAGGGAGCCTCTCTAGACTAGACCTGCCGTGTGGCAGCGCTTGGTCTGCAATCACTGATAGTGCCGACACGCGGGTCCGACATATACTAACGGATCGCGGCCGATTTAAAGGCTACCACCTAGCAAGTGTGGTGTCTGGCAGTGACACCACAAAAACGGCAACTAAAACGATCAGAAATATTTGTTATGTTCAGCAAACTAGACAGAGAAAAAAAAGTGTCATACCTCAATGAGTGCAGGACAGAAGCATGCAGAGGAAGTATGGCTCAAGTTTAAAAGAATAGTTGACCATCCATTGGATAGACATCTACCTAGTAGGACAGTCCTTTCCTCAGGGAGAGATCCTCAATGGTATACAGTCACTCTAAAGAAACAGAAACTACTACATAATAGGTATAAAACAAAGCACATGGCTATAGAGAGAGATGTGCCGAATGAAATGTGTTTGGCAGTCAAGAGAGCAGTGCATGAAACCTTCAATGACTATCATTGCAGAATATTATCGAATGATCTTTCACAAAACCCAAAGAAATTCTGGTCACATGTGAAGGCTGTTATTAGCACCAAAGTTAGTGTCCAGTCACTGATGGCCAAAACTGGAAATGAAATTGAGAGTAGCAAAGCAAAAGCAAAAACACTTAACTCTGTTTTTAAATGTTCCTTTGCAAAGGAAAACCCTGGAATATTCTCCAACTTAATACTTGTACCACTGAAAAGATGAGTGAAATAGATATCAATGTCACTGGTGTTGAGAAACAGCTGAAATTGTTAAAATTGAACAAAGCCTTAGGACCTGATAGACTCCCCATCAGATTCTATACCCAATTCACAGCTTTGTTAACTACCCAGTAGTTGGAAGAAAGTACAGGTTGCACTTGTCTACAAGAATGTTGGTAGAAGTGATCAACAAAACTACTGTTCAATTATCTTGGCATGCGTTTGTTGTAGAATCTTAAAAGACCATCTTCTCAGTTCAAAGACAGTCACGTCAAAACCAACCTGCACTGTTCTCATATGACATCCTGAAAGCCATGGATCAAGGCAGTGAGGTAGATGCAGTATTTCTTGATTTCTGGAAAGCATTGGACTCAGTACTACATCCACACTTAACTATCAAAAGTACAATCATATGAGGTTTCAGATGAAATATGTGACTGGATTGAGGATTTCGTGGTAGAGAGGTCACAGCATGTTATCTTGGACAGAGAGCCATTGACAGATGTAGAAGTAACTTCAGGCATACCCCAGGGAAGTGTGATTGGTCCCTTGCTGTTTGTGTTGTATATTAATGATTTTGTGAACAATATTAATAGCAAGCACAGATGTTCCACAGATGATGCAGTTATCTGCAACGAACTACAGTCTGAACGAAGCAGTACAAATATTCAGTCAGATATTGAGAAGATTCCGAAGTGGTGCAATGATTGGCAGGTTGCTTTATAGGTTTAATAATGTAAAAGTGTGCCCTTCACAAAATCAAGAAAATAGTATCCTATGAATATAATGTTAGTGAGTCACAGTTGGAATCTGTGAACTCATACAAGTACTTGGGTGTAACACTTAGTAGGGACATGAAGTGGAACAATCACATAAGCTCAGTTGTGGGTAAAGCAGGTAGCAGACTTTGGTTTATTGGTACAATTCTAGTGAAATTCAACCAGTCAACAAAGAAGATTGCTTCAAAATGACTCATGCCACCCACTCTAGAATATGGCTGAAGTGTGTGGGGTGTGTACCAAATAGGCCTATCAGGGGATATTGAACATATACAGAGAAGGGCAGCATGAATGGTCACAGAATTGTTCGACCCGTGGAGAGTGTCTTTGACATTTTGAAAGAAAGACGGAAACTGTCCCACTAAATATCACTCCCACAGTGATCAAAAAAATAAGATTAATCACAACACACACAGAGGCATTTAAACAATCATTTTTTCCACACTCTGTACATGAATGGAATGAGAAAAACCCTTAATAACTGGTACAGTGGGATGTACCCTCTGCCATGCACTTCACAGTGGTTTGCAGAATATCGATATAGATGTAGACATTGCTGCTAGTAGTTTTTTTGCCAAACAACTAAAGAGAGTGGGGGAAACATGGAGTGCATTGTGCAAACAACAGGTGATGAAAATTATTATTTTGTAATTTTATTTTTTTAAATTGGCATCAACTTACATCCAGACATCATATTACTCACCTGGGGTTTTCATGTTAAACATCTTATTACACAAGCGGGGCATGTAGAAGTCCATGATACAGCTGCTCTGCCTTAATAAGTGACATCACCATCAGTTGCGATCATGGAGACATACTGATAGCATAGCTCGAAGTGGTGAAATTGGAAGGTGACGGTTTGGTTGTGAGTTGTCATAGCCAAAAAATGTATAAATGAATAAATAGTGACACTCTTTTTATAAACCATTGTGGGACATGGAGCTGCATTTCAGTTGTTTCCAAGATCACATTATATTTTCCAAAATTCTGTTACAAATTACATCAGTGGTATGGATCAATAATTCAGTGGATTACTTCTGTAGCTATCGCTGTAGGGAAGGTATTAGAAGTAAGCAAATGGAAACAGCAGTTGATAAAAGACATTTTCTTGCTAACTGCACGAGTTAAAAGTTGTATTTACAGTCCAATAGTTAGAGCCAGACCTCTGGAAGCAAAGAATGTCTGTGTTAACCCACCTCAGGAGGATGCATGAGGGGTTACTTTGTCAAGGGTTGTACATTTGCAATGTTTCTGACTGCTTTGCAGTCTGCAATCCCCACAGAGCTTGAATATGAGGGTTGCTGTGTCAATCATTTGGTGTGTCTCTTTAATATCACTTAGTCACAATGCACGAGGGCCTTTCGTACTCTGCTGACTATTTTCATACTCTGCTCACTACTTGTGGTTACTCTGACATGCTCGGTGGTCCAATAGGTTCATCAAATTCTGCTGGGAGATGCAAAGGCTCATTGTAAATGACTTCAGCTAGTGATGCCTGCAAGTCCTCATTGAAGTATGACACCCAAGGAAATGTGTTGCACCTTATCCCCTGTGGCATTAAGCTGCCTTAAGAGTGCAATGGCATTGCTCTACCAACCTGTTGCTTTGGAGGTGGTAGGTGGTGGTGCAAAAGTGCCTTGCACTACAAAGCCTGCATAGTTCCATGAGCAGGGCTGACTCAGATTGACGGCCCTGGTCAGTGGTAATCACGCACGGACATCCAAATCTAGAAACCACAGTTGTACGAATGCTAATTGATTCTGTGGTACTATCTGCCATTGGTGCTGCCTTTACCCAGCAATTTATCAGTCAGAGAATGTATTTCTAATCATTTAATTCTAAAAGGGACCCAGCCAAGTTTAAGTGAATATGTTGTAGTTTGCTTGTAGGGATGTCAAACTGGCCTAGGGCTGGGGAGGCATCTTGTTTTGTTCTGCTGACATACTTCACTCACTTTTTTGCTCCTGGCCACATGAAACAGTCTGTTACCAGTTTCGCTGAGGATTGTCCCCTTTGGTGAGACAGTCAGCGCAAGCAAAGACATGTTTCCACGTAGTCGAAGGTGCCAACAGATGGGCTCTGCCCCTTGAAATGTCACACCAAATCTGCTTCTCCAAGCACGTGAACATGAGACTGGTGTCACATTGTACAAAAGCTCTTGAATTTGTGGGTCTTGTTCCTATGCTGCTGCAAGCTCCTCATAATCTATGCATATGGACAATGCATTGATTCACAACAGGCAATTGGCCACCACATTTTTGGCTCCCTTGATGTGCTGCACATCTGTTGTGAACTGACTGATGGAGTCAAGATGTTGAAATCATCTGGGTGAACAGTCACTGCCTGTGTTTATTATTGCTTCTGCTTGTGTGTAGCGATCTGTAAAGATAGTAAACTGTCTGCCTTCCACTTCAGCCTTAAAATGGCATACTGCTTCATATACTGTTAACAGCTCATGATCGAATGGTGACCATTTGTGTTGTGAGTGCATGAGTGTTTCTGTGAATGAAAACTGTGGTGGTTGTTGCTTGCCATCAACGAATTGCTGTAGCACCACACTGATGGCTGTATCACTTGCATCAGCTGTGATAGAGAAAGTATCAGGTATGGGATGTGACTACCAGTTGTAAGCATAGCTTGATGTTGTCAGAAGTGCATTGCATTGGTTGGGACCACTTCGGTGGTTGTTTCCCCTGTTTGTTTTTCTCCTGTGGGGGGCACAGTGAGCAGTACCAGTAGTGCTGCTGCCTGAGGTAAATGATGCCTGTGGAAGTTCACTGCCCCTACACACCTCCTCAGTTCCTAGTAATTGGGAGGTCTAGGTAGTGCTTGCAGAACTTCTGTACATTCCTACATGGGGTGGACACCTGCCTAATTTAATAGGCATCCTAAGAAAACGACTCCAAGTTGTATTCATTTATTACCATGCTGTGCTGCTCTAAAGTATTAAAAACCCTGCAGAGGTGTTCTTCATGTTCATGCAGTGAAGCCAAGAAAACTAAGATGTCTTGTAGGTAAGACAAGCAAAATGGAAACTGGAATAATGAAACGCTTGTCAGTGAAGTGCTGATATGCTTGTGCAGTTCTTTTTAACCCATACAACATAAACAAAAATTCATAGAATCCAAACGGAGTGATGACAGCCTGTTTCGGCATGTCTTCACTTGCTGTAAGAATTTGCAGACATGCTTTTTTGCAGTCTATTATGCTGAAAATGATGGCACATACTAGTGATTTAATGTCTTAGATAATCGGGTTTGGATATGTATTGAGTTTTGTCTGTGCATTCAGAGCCCAACGGTCAACATGAAGTCTATAAGAACTGACTTTTTGCAGTACTAAATGTGTGGGTGAGGCTCACCAACTGTCTGATGGCTGCACTACTGCTGCACACAGTTGCTCATCTGTCACAGTTTTAGCTGTGTGCAGTCTACCTGGCACTAAGTGCACCACTTCAAAGTGCACCAACAGTTTGGGTACAGTGTGTATATGATGCAAAGTATTGTACTTGACTCCCCGCTGTGGCCTCTGTCTGTGCAGTGGTTGTTTGATACGAGTATCACACAATGGGGGCACTTGCACATTTTGAATACTGCACTGACTGACCTGAATGTTCTGCGAGGAGTGTGGCTGTTGCTCTCAGCATGGTGTGCTCAAATGCAGCTGTTGAATTGGCTGCTGTGGTATATGATTTTGCTGTTGATGCTGAAGTGTATGGCTGTTGCTGTTTGCATTATAGTTTTGTGAGCTATCCTTTCACCTTGTGTAATTCTTCTTCTGCTGTCTGTATCTAAGTTTTAAGTTTTGCATTCTCCTGGAATAGTAGAATTCTTTAGTGCTTGACTGCTTTGTATCTCTCTATCGTGTCTGATAGTACATGATTCAGATTGCCTGCTGGAGTAGAAGTTTGCAGATATGGTGTGTGAAGTTCTTCTGTGCAATCAGCATATTCGTATACAGTATCACCTGAATTGGTCTGCCTAAATACTTTTGTCACTAGCTGTGGCACAAGGTAAAAATGGTGAAGGAATTCACTCCTAAGGTTGGTTCACACACTTATGCTATTATGAACTACCATGTGTACTTTGTTGCCAGTCCAAGATTTACCATTAATTTGACAGTTCCAAATTGCCATGTGGTTGTATTATTACTTGCTCTCAGTTGTGTGTGTGTAGATCCTACTGCCAGTGATGCTCTATCTGGTGATCCTGAATCCACCAAGAACTGCTTCCTTGACATGTGATCAAAGACGTGGAGTTGGGACTCGGGTGTAGAAGTAGCCAAACTGTTTTGGTGTTTCTTTTCATTGTGTACCAGTAGGCATCTTGATTTCATTGGGCAGTCCTGTACATCTATTGTGGGCCACTGTCGGAGGTAATGAACTTGTAAGAAGTTGACAGTTCCATGCTCTGCTAACGAAGCATGAGTGTAATCAGCAAAGATGAGCCCGCGCACCCATACCAGTTGTTGCACTGTTATTGTTTACAATGGGAGGGAGGGCTTCATGTGTCTGTGGCTCGTTATCCTGCAGTTGACTGTTGTTGGCAACACTTGTGCTGGCTTGTTGTCCAGAGTTGTTTTGCAATGTGGCTGCTGTGGCATGGCGATTGGTTTGAAATCCAAGGTATTGTTGTGTTTTGAAATTGCTTCTTGTTGTCTGTGTAATTTAGCTTGATATCAGTCTGGGTCCTGTTCCCTCATAATTAGCACTGACTGTAGTTGAGGGAGGTAATCGTAGCATCCAAATGAACAAGTCTGGCATGATGCTAGGGTCCAATATTGCTCACCAACTTCTTCAAAATTGCAAAAGTGTTTGTGGGCCAATCTTATCTTCTTTTTGTATATAACTTCACATAGCTGTTGTTCTGGTGTTTTAACTAAGCATTGTAGGATTGCACCTTTAGGTGCCTCATAATGTAATGTGTGATGTGCTTACGACATCTCTGATCAACTGCACATGCTCGGAAATGTTGCTCAATAATGCTTCAGATTTTTATATATTGTCTGTAATGCCATGGCTCTGCAGGATCACTTCAACAATGTGGAACCATGTGGCTGCACGGTTGGGTTGGAAAGTTGGTAGTTTGGGGATCGTTCCATGTCTGAACTTAACCTCGCAGATATTGTGTTCCTGTTGCATGGGCACAAGCTCAGTGGACAAAATTTCTTAGGTGTTTGTGGTGCAGAAGGAACCATGGTACTTGTTTCGTACCCAACCATTTGGGCTCTGTAATTGACAGTGAACAGGTTGGTGTGTCCAGTGACTGGCATGGATGGTACGGATAACATGAGCAAGTGCCCATCATTAGAAACCAGATGCACTGCAAGAATAAAATCTTGTTGCTGTGATGCACTATGATTGTATGGAATAAAATGACTGAGTCAGTCTTGTTGTTGTGGTTATTAATCACATCCAGTAATACCTTTGACAGTGTTGGTCACATGACATTTTGGGGTGACACTTTCACTTTTTAATCCTGTGTCTGAGCTGGTGAAAAGTTCACAGATAACATTGAAGGTCAGTATTTTGCACGATCTGTCCAACATTCTGTTATCCTTGTCATTGCTGCATCGTTGTGTGTAGCATTTTATTGTTGTATGCAAATCATAGGTGAAAAACTAACAAAATTTGCTGTACTCCAGCATCACCACTATGGTCATCATTGTAGGGAAGTTGTTGTTGTTGTTGTTGTGGTCTTCAGTCCTGAGACTGGTTTGATGTAGCTCTCCATGCTACTGTGTCCTGTGGAAGCTTCTTCATCTCCCAGTACTTCATCTCCCAGTGCAA
Source organism: Schistocerca americana (assembly GCF_021461395.2). Classification (NCBI taxonomy): domain Eukaryota; kingdom Metazoa; phylum Arthropoda; class Insecta; order Orthoptera; family Acrididae; genus Schistocerca; species Schistocerca americana. Next base: position 76,646,906 of record NC_060124.1, on the reverse strand, counting down.
CCTACATCCTTCTGAATCTGCTTAGTGTATTCATCTCTTGGTCTCCCTCTACGATTTTTACCCTCCACACTGCCCTCCAGTGCTAAATTTGTGATCCCCTGATGCCTCAGAACATGTCCTACCAACCAGTCCCTTCTTCTTGTCAAGTTGTGCCACAAACTCCTCTTCTCCCCAATTCTATGTGATACCTCCTCAATAGTTATGTGATCCACCCATCTAATCTTCAGCATTCTTCTGTAGCACCACATTTCGAAAGCTTCTATTTCTTCTTGTCCAAACTATTTATCGTTCACGTTTCACTTCTATACATGGCTACACTCCATACAAATACTTTCAGAAACGACTTCCTGACACATAAATCTATACTCGATGTCAACAAATTTCTCTTCTTCAGAAACACTTTTCCTTGCCACTGCCAGTCTACATTTTATATCCTCTCCACTTCAACCATCATCAGTTATTTTGCTCCTCAAATAGCAAAACTCTTTTGCTCATTTCCTAATCTAATTCCCTCAGCATCACCCCACTTAATTTGACTACATTCCATTGTCCTTGTTTTGCTTTTGTTGATGTTCATCTTATATTCTTTCAAGACACTGTCCATTCTGTTCAACTGCTCTTCCAAGTCCTTTGCTGTCTCTGACAAAATTACAATGTCATTGGGGAACCTCAAAGTTTTGATTTCTTCTCCCTGGATTTTAATACCTACTCCGAATTTTTCTTTTGTTTCCTTTGCTGCTTGCTCTTGCTCAATATACAGATTGAATAACATCGGGGAGAGGCTACAACCCTGTCTCACTCCCTTCCCAACCACTGCTTCCCTTTTGTGCCCCTCGACTCTTATAACTGCCATCTGGTTTCTGTAAAAATTGTAAATAGCCTTTTGCTCCCTGTATTTTACCCCTGCCACCTTTAGAATTTGAAAGAGAGTATTCCAGTCAACATTGTCTTTCTTCTAAGATTAGTTGTAAGGTGAGTATTGCCTCACGTGTTCCAGTGTTTCTACGGAATCCAAACTGATCTTCCCCGAGTTTGGCTTCTACTAGTTTTTCCATTCGTTTGTAAAGAATTCGCGTTAGTATTTTGCAGCTGTGACTTATTAAACTGATAGTTCAGTAATTTTCACATCTGTCATCACCTGCTTTCTTTGGGATTGGAATTATTATATTCTTCTTGAAGTATGAGGGTATTTCGCCTGTCTCATACATTTTGCTCACCAGATGGTAGAGTTTTGTCAGGGCTGGCTCTCCCAAGGCTGTCAGTAGTTCTAATGGAATGTTGTCTACTCCCGGGGCCTTGTTTCGACTCAGGTCTTTCAGTGCTCTATCAAACTCTTCATGCAGTATCGTATCTCCCATTTCATCTTTATCTACATTCTTTTCCATTTCCATAATATTGTCCTCAAGTACATTGCCCTTGTATAGACCCTCTGTATACTCCTTCCACCTTTCTGCTTTCCATTCTTTGCTTAGAACTGGGTTTCCATCGGAGCTCTTGATATTCATACAAGTGGTTCTCTTTTCTCCAAAGGTCCCTTTAATTTTCCTGTAGGCAGTATCTATCTTGCCCCTAGTGAGATAAGCCTCTACATCCTTACATTTGTCCTCTAGCCATCCCTGCTTAGCCATTTTGCACTTTCTGTCTCATTTTTGAGACATTTGTATTCCTTTTTGCCTGCTTCATTTACTGCATTTTTATATTTTCTCCTTTCATCAATTAAATTCAATATTTCTTCTGTTACCCAAGCATTACTACTAGCCTTCATCTTTTTACCTATTTGATGCTCTGCTGCCTTCACTACTTCATCCCTCAGAGCTACCCATTCTCCTTCTACTGTATTTCTTTCCCCCATTCTTGTCAATTGTTCCCTTATGCTCTCCCTGAAACTCTGTACAACCTCTGGTTCTTTCAGTTTATCCAGTTCCCATCTCCTTAAATTACCACCTTTTAGCAGTTTCTTCATTTTTAATCTACAGTTCATAACCAATAGATTGTGGTCTGAGTCCACATCTGCCCCTGGAAATGCCTTACAATTTAAAACCTGGTTACTAAACCTCTGTCTTACCATTATATAATTTATCTGATAGCTTCTAGTATCTCCAGGATTCTTCCATGTATACAACGTTCTTTTATGATTCTTGAACCAAGTGTTAGCTATAATTAACTTATGGTCTGTGCAAAATTCTACCAGACGGCTTCCTCTTTCATTCCTTAGTCGCATTCCATATTCACCTACTATGTTTCCTTCTCTCCCTTTTCCTAATCTCGAATTCCAGTCACCCATGACTGTTAAATTTTTGTCTCCATTCACTACCTGAATAATTTCTTTTATCTCGTCATACATTTCATCAATTCTTCATCATCTGTGGAGCTAATTGGCATATAAACTTGTACTACTGTAGTAGGCATGGGCTTCGTGTCTATCTTGGCCACAATAATGCGTTCACTATGCTGTTTGTAGTAGCTTACCCGCACTCGTACTTTTTTATTCATTATTTAACCTACTCCTGCATTACCCCAATTTGATTTTGTATTTATAACCTTGTGATCACCTGACCAAAAGTCTTGTTCCTCCTTCCACCGCACTTCACTAATTCCCACTATATCTAACTTTAACCTATCCATTTCTCTTTTTAAATTTTCAAACCTACCTGCCCGATTAAGGGATCTGACATTCCACACTCCGATCTGTAGAACGCCAGTTTTCTTTCTCCTGATAACGACATCCTCTTCAGTAGTCCCCGCCCAGAGATCCAAATGGGGGACTATTTTACCTCCAGAATATTTTACCCAAGAGGACGCCATCATCATTTAACCATACAGTAAAGCTGTATGCCCTTGGGAAAAATTACGGCTGTAGTTTCCACTTGCTTTCAGCCGTTCGCAGTACCAGCACAGCAAGGCCGTTTTGGTTAGTGTTACAAGGCCAGATCAGTCAATCATCCAGACTGTTGCCCCTGCAACTACTGAAAAGGCTGCTGTCCCTCTTCAGGAACCACACGTTTGTCTGGCCTCTCAACAAATACCCCTCTGTTGTGGTTGCAGCTACGGTACAGCCTACAGCCATCTGTATCGCTGAGGCACACAAGCCTCCCCACCAACGGCAAGGTCCATGGTTCGTTGGGAGGGGGGTGGGGGGGGGGGGGGGTGAGGGGGGGTGGGGGGGAGGGAAGTTAATATACAGTAAATACAGGAACCGATAATGATGATTGGCAAAATATACTTTATTGCTAATAATGTTGAGCTGGATGAAATTTACTTCTGAAGGAGCCTGAGTTAGTTCTATAATACATATAAAATAATACCCCACTTTATTATAACTTGAATGAGATGAAATACTTAACTTTGTAACAACCCATTGCCACAGGAATGCCATCTATTTTCGTTACTATCTCTGAATACTGTTGTATCATTTGATACAGAACAAGGCAACAGTCTCTTCTCTCATGGTACAAGTGTCTATAAACTATGCTGCATAGTCTGTCTAATATAACCCTCACACTACTGGTACTGCGGTAAGACAATGCTGTTGTTTTCGGCAGTGATTACAGACTGGGCTGAGTGGTACTCCACTCTGACATAAGTAAGCATTCTCCAGAGTTGGAGTAGGGAACTCTTGAAGGCATGTCTATGCCAAATTTCTAATTTGTTGTTGCATCTAGCAGCGACTATGCTTACTTGTGGTTCTATTGCAAGCTACCAACCGTACAATGTAACCTTGTTCTTCAGATGATACCACATTCCTCCTCCCCAAACCTCTTCACTATCATCATGTAGTGCTGTGTCATGTGATGGTGGTGGTTGTGGTGGTGGGGGAGGGCTGAATGTGAACATAGATGAGGAAACAGAGAGTGGATTGAGAACTGATCGCAGCACCCAATCTGCACCGTGGTATCCACCTTGTGAGTGACTTGCAGCACTTGTCAAAAAACTGGCCACAGGGTGCATGCCCACATCCACTGATGCAGACACTGTTGTTGGGTGGATAACAACTAGATCTCCTGGGTTGGCATGATGGCTGTCTGGGGGCAGTACCTCCAAGGACATCAGCTCAGCCTACAAGATGGGCACTGACATCAGCGACAGTGATAGCATCGGCTGCGGCGGTATGTTGGTCTTCATGGACATCATTCTGGATGGTGCTTGCTGCAGCTAGCAGAGAGACAGATATAACTGCTGTTGTAGACCGCGTTGGCATGCTGGGTCTTGATGCAGCCAGATGGAACCTTGAATGATGTAAAATGATTGCCCAAGACCTGTATGATGACATCATGCTCCTAAACTGTTTCTTACCAAAAACTTTAAAGAAGACTTCATCCTGTGGCTGGAACTTTGTCTTATCTGGCAGAACAGATTGTTTCTGTGGCAGGGAAGAGGCAACAGGGCACAAGATGACAGCCATGTAATAATTCTGCCAGTGATTTCCAAACATGTGGCAAGGAATGGTAGGAGGAAAGAAAAATCTTTAAGGCTTGCTCCCATTTGTGGGAGGAACGGAGTTTTTCCATGTGACTTTTGAACTTTTGAATAAACTGTTCAGCTTTTTTGTTAGACTGAGGGTGAAAAGGTGCAGTAGTTACGTGGTGTGTGCTGCTGGCAACAAAAAACAGCCAAAAATTGGCTGGTGTGAATTGTGTTTCATTCTCTGACACACGGCCCTCAAGAACACCTTTAAGACAAAAATAGAAGACACAGCCAATACTCCAATACTCTACATACAGTTATGGTGGATGCCATAGGGACAACAAAAGAAAATTCACTATTTGGGTCTACCAACAACAGCCATTGTATGTTCCAGAATGGACTCATGAAATCAACATGGATGTGTTGCCATGGTCTGGATGGATGTGGCCAGTCAAAAAGTGTTACGTTAGAGCTGATTGATGTTCTACACAAACATTAGAATCAAACATTATGGAAATGAATGCTCCAAACCAGCTGGTTTGAAGCATTCATTTCCATAATATCTTATACCGAAGGATACTATGGTGCGGGCCCAAGAGAACATAAAATATTACAATGAGAGGTCATTTGCTCTACCTGAACATTCATGTCATGCCAAGTACAATGATGACAGGTGCATTGTTTTTTCCAGACTATGCCTCAATGACCCTGGTGTAACAAAGACAAAATGTTCTGCTGGAGAGAGTGAGAAATCACAACCCATGGATCATAATTCACTGAATGCAGTAACAGAACCCCTGACCGCACAGATAGAGCCTGATTGTGTGAAATATAGTGACACACCACACTACCATAACAAAGTAAGACAAAGCAAAGATGATGTTCTTTACAGGAAATGCTCAATATGTCCACCATCATTCCTCAACAATAGCTGTAGTCGAGGAATAATGTTGTGAACAGCACTGTAAAGCATGTCCGGAGTACGGTGAGGCATTGGCGTCAGATGTTCTTTCAGCATCCCTAGAGATGTCGGTCGATCATGATACATTTCAGGTAACCCCCAATAATCGCGCGGACTGAGGTCTGAGGACCTGGGAGGGCAAGCATGACGAAAGTGGCAGCTGAGCACACGATCATCACCAAACGACGCATGCAAGAGATCTTTCACGCATCTAGCAATACTTTTTTTTTTTTTTTTTTTTTTGTTCTAATAAACCCCATGTCATTCCAAGCATGTGTGTCAATTTTTACCTCTCTATCTACATTATTCCATGGTTTATTAAGTTTTCAAATTTATACTGACTTTTTGATCACCTGGTATATGTCTTCTTCATGAATTTGAGACACAAATTTCTCCAGCTTTCTAATGCCAATTGTAGTTTCTCTGTATCTTTAATGGTTTGATCACAAATATTGTTTTTGTTCATGTGGACACTATTTTGCCTTGTTATAAATTCAATAAAACTATACAATTAAAATTAATTATAGTCATACATCCCTAATTGCTAATACTGCTAGTGCTGTCACTGTTCATGTGTTATTTATGAAAAAATTCAAATTTTCAAGTATGGAGTGTACATTCTGGCTTGTTTTTTAAAACACGTAATATTCACAAAAAATATACTATAACAATTCGATAGTACTCACTGATACCTATACATAGACTTTACATTTGCATAAATTCCTGAAGGCATTAGTGAGTTATTAATTTTTTAAAGATTACTTTATATCTAAAGCATTTAACATTAAATAACTTGAAAACTAAATCTCCTAGTGATGGTGCATCTTCACTCACACTCTCATGTTAATTTTGTCTTTGAAACCACGTTAGTGGCTTCTCTTGTCACCGACTGGGTTTAGTTTTTATTAGAGTTTCCAGTATTTGATATTTTCTCTATACAGTCAAGTCAGCACTGATGTATATTCTTCAAAGTGCACCATAAAGGACTGATTTCTCATACTCTGAGCTCTGCCAGTCATCATACCTCAAAGGTGCCACCACCTACTCATGACACCATAAAGCTTGTTGATCTCAGCATGGACCCTACAGCTGTCAAAAAAAGCCCTCTTGGGTGCCGCAACACTCGCCTATTCAGCTGCTATAATTGCAGCAGGACATGCATACACAGCCATATCTGTTGTTAAAATTTTTGCTATCCGTTTCCAGTATGTAACATCTCAAGTCCACACAAGAGGTTCTGAATATAGTGTGAAAAGACGTAGTGTGCAAGAGCCTTATCAGGCAATTAGCTGAGATTTGCAGTGAACTGTTTACAGCATACCCACAATCTGATGTATGCGATGAGTACAAACTGGGTATAGGATACATCGTGAGCCTCAAATGAAACGTTCTGACTGAACATCATGCCAAAGTTAACCTTCAGCAACAGAAAGCTATTGGCAGTGTAGAGCTGTCACGAGGAAGTCTGACATATGGA